>NC_049173.1:45776735-55234235 GCF_009769625.2 Cygnus olor
ATCAATACTACAGCAGGATTTAGACAACTTAGCAAAATATATCAGACAGAACTTTGGTCAAAGAATAACTACAACAGCAAGTTAACCCATGGAGTTCCTGAAGTACAGTCTACAGCATTTCACTTAAACTCTTAACTGAAAGTGAGGATGCTACTCTGCCAGGTGTGAGTGTCCTGTAAGTATCCAGTATAGGAATGGCTGCAAATCCATTCCCACTCTGGGCCTTGTTCTATCTTTGTTTTCTAAAATTTCTTCAACTGTAATTTTTCACATATGACCTTAGGCTACCCACAAATGATTAAGGAATCACTCAATCAAGTAAAATTTTTTGAGTGCAATTTTGTTACATTTTTTCTCTGAGTATCTACTTAGTAGAAGAAAGAGGAACATTTCTTACAGTTGAAAGGAGTAAGCTAGCTCATTTCAACTGGAAAATGAGAGGAAACACATTTTTTCTTGGGGAAAGTCTTGCCAGTTGAACCTGTACTTGGTTTGGGTGGAAGAGATTAACATCTGAAAGGTCTGTCATTACAAATGTGTTTGCTCACGTCTTAGCAGAACATACTTTTAGTAACTGCATTTCCTTTGCATGGATTGACTACAGACACAGGGACAGCTGCCTGTAGGCTAATGCTGGATTTGTGCGAGGAAGACTAACTTCCTTATAACATATCCTCTAAAGAAATGTCAGAAGACAAAAACAAAGAAAGAAATATCTCAGGCAGAACTGAGGAGTGATTTTGGAGTCTCTGTAATATTCTGTCAGTTCCAGATTTCACTTTATAAAATTGCTTTTTCCTATTGAAATGACTCAGAAGCAGTAAGAGCCTGTAAGAAGCCTGCCTAGGAAAATGGGGCTGTTACTAGTCTAGCAGTCTACAGGTATAAATGTGGGGGTGAGTCACCCCTTTCCCACCCTGTCCATTTCAGTAAAGTGTGAATTTAAGAAATGCAGTTGGAATTATTCAAATGATAGCATGCATAGCAATTAAATTGTTTCTTTGGGTGGTTTCAAAACCAAGGAAATTAAAAACATAAAATTGCATTAACACCTCACTGAATTTCCTCGTAGTTCTGCCCTCAAACAGAGCTAGGCTGTGGGAAATGATATTTCTTATAACGTTTTAAAGCCCATCCACCTTTAAGGTATGAGAGTTCCAAATTTACTTACTTAGCATTCTTAGCAGCCCTCAGCAAAATTATACAGGAATGGAAATCTTTCTTTTAAGTATTTTCTCATTGTTTATATAATACTATTCAAGTCATACAATAAGAGCAGTTCACTATGTGGCTGGAATTAATACACTTGTACACTTGCTGGAAGCTTGTGTTTTTGTGACTTTTCCTGGATTTTTTTTTTATTTTTTTTATTTTGAAACAAGCCACCTTTGTGTGAACCTACATGCCAGGTACCTGCAGAGCTTCAGCACCTGTTGATGCATTTAAGCCAGTTTCAAATTTGTTGATTTGAGTATTGCCAGCAGTAGCAGCGTAGATCTTGCCTGTATTGCAAAATTCACCTCCAATCTGTGTAAATATTCAGAAGAAGAATCAGCTGGACACAGCTATTATTGCTCAGAGTTGACTGTGACTAAAACACACACTTCTATGTAATGGAATGACAGTCCTCTTAGCTGGGAGAGGGATTATCATGTGCATGTGTAACAATACCTAAAAGAGTGGGAAAGTGTCCCAAACTCCTGAGACATTCACCTCAATTGTAGTTTTACTTTTTTCTTTAATCATACACTAAGATATTAATGGTTTATTAGGACCACAATTCTGGAATTTGTTGAAGTCAATTAAGCGGTTACTGCCCTGCTTGCACACCGTGACTTCTGCCACAGATTCATGCCACCAGAGGTGAGGGAGGAGCATGGATAGCTTGTTCACTTGTCAGTTGTCACAGTTCACAGCCAGGATATTAATATAAGCTGAAATCAGTGGTGGATTCAGGAGTGGTCAGGCTGAACTGTGAATTGCAGCTCCTGAGAAGCAGACACACCATGCTTGGCAAACTCAGACAGAAAGGTGGGAGAGACCTAGCAACCAGACACTTTTAAAATCATCTCAGCATGAATCATCAGAAATTTTGGGTCAGAGTCCCCTGTCTGTAAAAGCAACAGGGAAGGCAAATCCCATACTATGCCAAAAGGAAATAAAGCTGCAACCTTGCTATGTGTTAGCGTTAGTCCCATCACAAGGATGGCTGCCCCCCATGACAGCAAGGTTTTTTCAGAAGTACAGTCACAAGAGCTTCACTTCTTGTGAAGTCACAGAGGGTGAGAACAAAACATAACTTGTTGTTCCTGTTGCCTTCTTTTCTCCTATTAAGCAAAGTTCTTTCCCAAACTTGGTGTCAGAAGCTGCCATGAGGTCAAAGAGCATTCTGCTGAGATGCTGTTGTGCTTTTGGCAACCCCTAGCTAGTGCCACCAGCTTCTGCTTCCTTCATTTGCATTTGCAGAGCTTATGGTTTTCTTTTGTCTGCAGCTTTTGTTTGTAGGGATACTGGAAATGTAGTTAGGAGAATCATTTACAGAAAATGCAAACAAGATACTGGAACTATAGTGCCAGAGAGTCTCAGCACTGACTGAACCTGAGATAAAAGCACATCAGCCCACAGCTGCTACCTATATTTTCTATCCATTCTTGTCCACCAGCAATGACAGGCTAAAATTAGAAATTTAAATTTCTTTATGGATGATTTTCTGGCTCCTAGAACAGTCGTCCCTGAACATCCCTGATTCACAGCTCCTGGTGTTAGATACAGCCAGAAGGGGAGTCATGTTAAAATAGCACTGTTCCATGAGCTGCTACGAGCTGCCATTAAATACTCACAAATAGGAAACCTAAATGTATCCCAGACATAGCTTCCCATGTCATACTCTGTCCTGGATGCAGCTCAGCCAGAAAGACAGAGCCAGAGTCCAAGGAATCCATGCTGAGGAATTAAGCGTGGGTATAAGTTATGCTAATGTAAACACCCTGAGAACTGCCCGTTAATTTGACCCACGTTTATTGCTCAGGCTGATTGAACTATGTCACTGCATGATGCCTAAAACCTGTAAGAAATACCTTAAAAACTTACTGTGAAAGTTAAAACTATGAACTAAACAACTGTGTACTGTCTTGTTTCCAACATCATTCACTTGTAAAGCATTCATTTGGAAACACTGTGATGTGTGTTGTGATACCTATTAAATTCTGTAAACGTGATGACAATAAGGAATGTCAAATGTTTTTGAAGATCCTTTGGTAATGTATTTCAAAAACAGCATGAAAGTGATTTTTTTTCCACTTTGACAGGTGAATTATTTACTGCCTAGTGTAGTTTTCTGAATAGCTGAAGTTTTCTATCAATGAGATGAATTTAGAGCCAGGCAAGGGAAGCCATCTCACTAACCCTGCATCCAACCCCATTCCCAAGGCAGTTTGACTGTATCTACAGCACTTTCTGCTGTACTGCAAATGTCAAACAGAAGGTATAATGGATTTAATATTAGTGCTGGCCAAGGTGTTGAGGGAGCTGTTAATAATGTCACTCCAGTTATTGATCTGAAGCCTTTAGAAATCAAAGAAAAGTGAGAGATCCCCAACTGGGGAAAG
This sequence comes from Cygnus olor, assembly GCF_009769625.2. Lineage (NCBI taxonomy): Eukaryota > Metazoa > Chordata > Aves > Anseriformes > Anatidae > Cygnus > Cygnus olor. The sequence continues at coordinate 45,780,344 of NC_049173.1, forward strand.
GCACAACAGTGACTGGTTTTTATTGCCAATATATTTCTACATATATAGTGCTGACTTTCTGGAATTATGTGATCATCATTAATCTTGGGGAGATTTTTGGAATCATTATGTGGTAGGATAATATCAGGGTGACCTGTATGCATGCTAATGTTAAAACTTGCTTTCATTCCAGCCAAGAGCCACTTTTGAAGGATACGGTAGTGATGGCAACAAAATTAATACAAATCTTCAAATGAAAGGAATTTTTATTTATTCCACGAACATTTACAGGTGATGTTGAAATATCTGGATTTGACTCTTCCTAAGAACATCGCCATTTCATTTGTCTGTTAACCTGGATGTGTATAAATGCTATTGCAGGCTAGATTTTTCCTGATTACAGTAATCATGGTTCAGCTGCCTCTGTTTACCACAGAGTTAAATTTGGCTCTGAGATTATATTCTTCTAGGTTCTTTTGTCATAGTTGATTCTGAAGGATTAACTTTCAGTGTTTTGTTCTAACAGAAATCGGTTCTTAGAATAAGTGCATGTTTTCTTTATTCAGCTGAATTTTTCAATCTTATGGCAGTCTATACAAGAACCTGTGTCATCTTTAGTCAGTAATTGAGTGAAATTAAAATGTAGAATATATGTTGAATTTATATCAAACAACAAACATATAAGTCTTTTCCATGTTTATACAAAGTAGATAAAGCCAGCAGATAACCTGCAACTGCTATCTGCTGCATTGAATGTGAAATTTGTCTCTACCACAACTGTGCCATAAAATAGGACCAGTATACAGAGACAGAGACACATGCATGTGCCTAAATACAGGAATGTATATATGTGTGCGTATACATATATATAAGTATATATGAACATACAAGACATATATGGTAAGTTGTGAAAATAGCTGTTGAAAGTGTATTCATTTTTTTTACAGTGTTAGGCATTCCAGATCAGTATAAATAGGAGAAAAAAATCTACATTTGTTTTCATTTAATCCCCATTTACTGTGATGAACACATACTTAAAGAGAATTTAAGTACAAATTCTATTGACTCTTCCATGACTACTGTGAGATCATACAATAGAGCCACAGTTAGACTCTGGCCAGACAAGTATTTAGCATTGTTCTTTAAGTTCTTTGGGAACAGGCAAGAAGACACTAAAAATATGAATGGAAGATCAGAGACTGTATGGATCTTCTACTGTACTACTTCACTCCCTTGGTAAAAAGAAATAGGCTAAGTAGGCTGGAGAATCTCTACTTGCTTCTATTGATTTCCCCAACTGCTTTCTTCAGATCAATTCGATCTGGGCTCTTAAGGTCAAGATTTTTGTTTCAACAATCATGTCTGTAGCAGTACTAATGGAGAGTGTTCCTATGTCACCTAAAGGGTTGTGAGAAGTAAGTCTAGCTTGTCTTCCAGGCTATCCCCAGCCTTACTTGGGATTGTTCTCAGCCATACAGCTCAGTCTGGGAGTATCACAGTATTTGTGTTTGCAACTTCTCACGGGAGATAATTTTAGAAAGTTGCTTGTGATATTAAGTCTACGTGGTCTTTTTTCATTTTATTTGCCCATTTAAGTAATTTTACTTGTTAGAGCATTTAGAGTGCATTCCATTGATTTCTCTACACAGCCATAATATTCATTTCAAATTTCCCTCATAAGTAATTTGTTCTTTCAATTTTGTCTGTTTCAGGTGAAAGCTACATTCCCCCACACCCCCCACCAAAAAAAATCATTTTAGGCTGTCACCATATTCATGTAAATCACCTTGACTTTTTCACCCCAGCCTGTTGCTACAAATTCATATCCCATTTTCTGCTTCCCCCACCCCTCATTATGTATTTCCAGCCTCTGATTTTTATCTCCTAAATTTTGCTGTGCATCTCTGTGTGCATTTTGTGTGTATCTTTCCAAATTAAGCCCCATTCAGCTGTTCACAATATCTATTCTCTAACTACAGGGATTTTTTGTTTGTTTGTTTGACGAACTTGTTGATGGCCTGTGCAAACGTAATGTAGATCAAAAAATAGTGTTTATTAGTGTTTATTGCTCCTTTTAAATCTTGAGTCATACAACCAGAAATTATTATATTTAAGCAAATAATTCAATGATTTTTTTGTGTTCCTCTGTAACATAAAATTACATTACAGCCTTTATTTCCCCAATCTATATTGATATTAACTTGTCTTTCAAATATTAGACTTCTAACTGCTGCTGCATAGCCTGTTTCTTTTCCATATTAGAGTAGAACAGTACTGACGCTTAATAATCAGAGATTTCTAGCAGATCAGACCTGGCTGCTTAAAGCTCTTGGCTTGTTGTAAGTCAGTTATGTTTAATTCATCATACTACAGACTAAAACCTTGTTCTTCTCAAAATTACACAATTCTGTCTTCTTTATATACACAAAACAGCAGAGATACAAAGGATGATATTACTTGGTATCGATTCAGCTCTGCGGGGGCAGAGATCAGAAAAGGCAGAACTGGCCAAAAGGAACGTCCGCCTCCAGTGAACAATTTTACTCGTGGTCACACTGGGAAAAGCTTGAAAATATTGCTTCTGTGTGAAAGGTTTGCTGCTTCCAGCTCTCAGGGCTTTTCCCAGGCAGTTTGTCTCAGATACTGCTTGCTTTTCAGCTGTGAATAGTATGTGACTGCTGTGAGTAGCTTGCCTAATTTATCATCACCTTATCATCTCTATTTGTTTACCACCAGGTAAAGTAGATAAAGCGTTGCTCTGATTTAGTTACACTTTACACCTTTTGCTGGGGTGCTTTGCTCAACCAGCTGCAGGGTGACAAGAGGACGTGTTCCCGTAGCTGTTCCCCAAGTCTTCCAGGCCACCAGGTCCCCATTTCCAAGCTGGTTTTGTGGCCACCCCTCCTGCAGCAGCAGGGTCAGTTTGCGGAGCGCTGTCTGTTTTGTCTTTACAGCACTGAGCACGGCGAGGCTGTAGTGTGGGGCTCGGCAGTGCCATCTCCAGCCATGATGATGATGTCCATCTAAATCCGGTCAAATGGAGCAGGTGTGTTACAGCCGGGCTATTGCACAGGTCAGAGAGCTGTTTGTGGAGAAGCTTCTGCACAGCCAGCATCCGCACTGCTGCTCCCTCCCAGGACCAGGCACCTAATGGGTGATAATGTGGCGGGACTGAAACACAGCCCTAATTCAGTCCAGCATAGGTGATTAGGACTAATTATTTCATTAACTGTAGTTTATCAAAGCACATTACCCTTAACTGTTTTGTAGAGCATTGAATGAAAAGATGTAGTTGTGCTATCATCAGTAACATAGAGCTTCCTTTTCTCTTTTTTTTTCTTAAGTGAATTTCATTCTGATGATAGGTGCCAGATGGAGACAGCCCTGGGGAATGAAATTGTTTGTTTATCCACAGAACACGTACAGCATGGGCAGCAGCAGCGCAGTCTTTCCCATGCTGTTTCGTTGCCTTCTCCAGCCTTGCCCTCCAGTGACAATATATAGAGGTGCGAAGGTAGCTCTCAGTCCATGTCCTGCCCAAACGCCAGGTGCTTTCCTGTCAATATCTGCAATAGTGTCAGTTAGCATCCATTTTCTTGAACTTTTTGGCATGGAAAGTGTGCTAGTCCACCAATCCAGTCCAAACAGGCCACCAAATGATAATATACAGCAATTAACTCCTTACCTGGATCAAATTTTAATCAGTGACCTAGGCACAAAAGATCAAAGGCTTCTGTTTCAAATTATGTTTCACCTAAGGCATCTATTTTCTTATAGCAATGTACAATGGAATAAGGATAGTACCATTAAAAATGAAAGAAAAAAAAAAAAAGGAAAAAAAAAACTCTTTAATATTATTCTTTCCAAAGGGGTGAGAAATTTTTTTCTCCCACGCTGCAAACCCAACCAGGAATGAACATCATTGGAGACATTTCAAATAGGAAAAGAAAAACAGAAAAAAAAAAAAATAATAGCTTGAACATTTTCAGCAAATGTACTTAAACCATATATCCTAGAAACACGCTTTTAATAAGTTGATAAATTATGTAATTCTGCATTAAAAAATAAGTTAATTTCAGTTTAAGGTTTATGTTTAAAAGAGGTTTGCTAAAACCTGTGCTTTTTATTACTATTTTTTCAGCTTGTTTTGAATGTGTCATAAACAAATGACTTAACTGTCCCACAAGACAAATGTTCTTTAATCATCTAATGCACTCATTTATCCTCAGCCTTAACCTTAGTCCTAAATTAAGTCTCTTGCAAAAACATAACTTCATCTAAAAACACCCATCAATCCTATGTGATTTTGATAAGCACATTTAAAAAACATAAACAATCAGACAGTTGTCAATCTGGTTGAAGTTCTGTCCCATTTAAAAGTTATTCATTAGGATATGTTCCTAATGCACTTGCCGCTAATAAACTCTTAAAGTGGAATGAACAATGTTTGCAGGTTCCTGCTAGAGTTATAGTCTTTTGCCTTTCACTAGGACTCACTAAGAATAAAACCAAAATGCATATAGCATATAGGGAAAATATCAGTTCAGCTTAAAATGAGTAAGTTCTACCTTAACGTGAATCATTTTTCTGAAAATATAAACATAGCTTATATTTTAATTTGCATCCAGTTTCATGGTGCAGCTAGGAAAGTATGTCTCACACCTTTGCGTTAAGTTTATTTGGTCATTACCTTTGTTATCTGCTCAGGAATCTGATGTACATAGAAGCATCACACAGGAAATATAGACATGTAATGCAGATGTGGGTTGTATATATTATAAAAAATATTCAAAGCAAGATGTTTTACAGAATCTGTCACTTGAACTGAATAAATAAATAAAGTGACTGTAAGGGAACATGAAAGACACTTAATAGCTGATATTCAGTAGAATTCAGAATTAATTCTTATTCTCTTTGGTTTCAGCAATACTCTGTCATAGTCGTGGCTAATACAGCACTCTTTCTTGTTTGGTGATGGCCTCTTTAGGACCTGGAAAAATACCACAGTCGAGCTCTTTGGGATTCTTTCTCACTGGGGCTTTAAAATTCTAAAGAACAGATAAGAGCAAACAGCAAATAACTGGATTTAGAATAAACTCAGAAATTATCGCTAAGGCCCTTCCTCTGCCACAATTTGTCAAATCTGCTGATAGGAAACAAATTCTATTCATAAAGATTTTATTTTTGGGGGCCCTCTTGTGATTTGGTAGCAATTCAATTATAGTTTTGTGAGATAGTGAGCCCGGAGAGGGAATCCAGACTGACAAGAAATATGACAGGACAGTTACAGAGTGTTTATGCAATTAAACTTTCACTGACAATACCTGCGGAATGATGAATGCGTGGGCGGAGGTATGTGTGCACAAGCAATGCCCCACAAGTATTGCACATTTTTCATTATTATACAACTGTTCAGATCTTTCAAGAATAGCCTGAAGTGAGGTGGAAAAGAGAGTGCTGTTCCACAGCATGTTAACCAAATGCTTTTTTTTTTTTTTCCAAAGGGTCTTGATATGAGTGGTGATAAAAGAACATCTATTTTAGAGAAATGTTGCAAGAAGATTAAGATTTACCCTGAGTTTGACATATATTAATTTTGGATTCTTAAAGAGGTTTTATTCTTTTTCTATCTGCAACTTTATATCATTTCAAAACCAATAGATATTGCATAATTAAACTGCAAGGTTGTTCATTTTATGCATACAGGTGCAAAGGGCACTATAAAAGTAGGATTTTACTGATTGTAGATTAGAAAAGAAAGGAGAAACTTAAAAGACTTCTGTAGAAAACCACAAAAGCTTACTGAGTAGATTAATTTGGTTGATCATAGTCAGTATTTCAGTATGTCTCCCTTCAATGTAACTGTAAAATCAGACAGCTTATTTTAGAGGCTCTGAAACACTGTGTTGAGTTTTCCAGTCTATTATAGTAGTTATTTTTTACTTTTCATGACAAGTTTCTCATTTGTAGTGGGGTTTTGATTTTAAAGTGTGCTTTTAAAACATGTTGACCTGGATTACCTCTTTTCCAAGAGGCTTAAGTATAGTGGTGAGTTAATTCCTGCAAACCTTATGTTCAAAAACCACTGCACACTAAACAAAAGAAAGCAAAATAGCTGATGTGAAGCCTCCCAGTAGAGCTGAACAGAGCACTAGCTATGGACTTTGCATTGCTGTGGATAGAGTTTGAAATATGGCTGACACTAGAAGGATGAAATAAGGGCCTAATTTGTAAACTATTATAAAATGACCTGTTTATAAAACGCTATCCAGAATGGTGCTGAAGACTCTGAATTTTTCCTGACTTCATTGACATAAATGTCTGGTGTTCAGAACTTGATTCCTACTGACTTTTGATTTCTACAAACTTCAATTGAAATCACTAGCAGTTAGAAGAAGCTGTTTCTTATTTATTCATGCTTACCAAATCTTTTAAAAATCGAATTCGGCTTCAAATAGTGACAATCTAAATAAAAATGTTGCATGTTGCAGTGAACTGGTTTGTGATTCCAAATTAAGTACACTTGACTGCAAAGTGGAAACTATTGCTTTTTTTGTACGATTGGGGGTGTGGGTTTGGTTGTGTGTTGTTTTGTTTTGTTTTTTCGTCTCATGAGTCAAAGCTCCTGAATTTTGACTCCTTCATTCCAGAGAGCATTGTTCCTATCTTGCAGAATCCCCAGTGATGTCCAGAGAGGACTCTATTCACCTTCCTGACTTATACACAGACATCTCTTTTTTTTTTTTTTTTTAAGAAATGACAGTATTTACACAACTTGCACACAGTAGACATAATATCATGCCTTAAGTTACTCAGGATGAAAAGCTATAGTGTACTGAAAAAAAATTATCTGATTTTCCAAGAGCTGTTTCTAATACCTACTAAAATTGATAGCAAGAAAAAAATTGTTTTCACATTACTTAGGTGTTAAAATTACATGGTGGTGTTCCTTTATTTTCAGAAACCAAACCTAATCCTGTTAATTCAAAGTGAATAACAAACAGGACTAAGACTTTTTCCCAAGTTGTTACATTTATTCAACCTGCTTGTGTTTTGTTCTTCATCATAATTATTTCCAAGTCAAATCTGCACTGATTTCCTTGCGGACCCACATACCTCTGACTAACTTAAAGAATTGAGCTGGGATAATTCACACTATTCCTTGGGGGTCATGTTCTCTGTTTTTTTTCAAGGACATTTTTATTACAAAGCTGATGAAATTTGCATATTAATTCATTTCTTTCAATTTTTTAAGATTAAATGTTGTCAACATGTATCAGTGCAAGGCTCTGACAGTGCTGATGAAATGGGTCAGTCAAGCTTGAACATTTAGAGTAATGCAGCCATCTGCAACCCCCAAGCCCCTTGTGTAGTTTAGTGCTACCATTGCAACTTGATTAAAAAAAAAGTTTTATTCAATGCAGGATATTAAAACATTATCTGTGAAATGATATGTGTTACTCCTGCCATTTGCAGGGAAAGTATATTTGACAACAAAATGGATCTAAGGATCTCCTTGCTGATTTAGAGTTAGTGCATTGTCAATCTTAATTAAACTCCAGTAGGAAAACTGTAGGAAAAAAAAAAAAAAAAAAAGAGTTTCTGCTGTGCTAGAGCTTAGAAGTTATTAAACTGGGCTTAATGTCCCCTCCTAGCCTGTATTTTTACTGTTTCAAAAGCAGTGTTATTTACAGAAAGGAATTGCCTAAATCCTCATGTCTCGAGGGCCCTGGAAAGCAGTTGCATTCTTCTGAAAATATCAAGACTTAATAGAATCAGAGAAATTAGAAATGGAAAAGAACCATTAGGTCAACTTATCTATCCCCCTGCCAGAGCAGGAGGGATCCCTGCAGTATTGCTGTCTTACAGTTAATAGTCATGGATTCTGAGTCACCGTTTCTCAACTACTTGTGACAGTATGTGCTGTGCAAGCTGCTTGGGATTGTTTTATCTTCACTGATGAGAGTGATATCCTTGTATTCTAATATTCTTATGTTTTTATATTCTGTGATTCTAGATGCAATGTATGTAGACACGCACTAATATCTTTGCGTCTCTTAAAACACATATTGTATGTTTCTGTCATTTAGGATTTTATTAACCTGCATTTACTCAGTGTCTCGTTTGACAAGTAGTGCCTTTGATGTCAATGAAAACAATGCATGATAGCCTCAATAATTAACTGGTATGAATCATCACAACCACCTTGATTTTAAAGGTATGGAGTCAGTTGTGGGTTTGGCCCAGGACCTTTTGAAATCACTAGGTCTAATTATGAAGTTAGGGCAGTTAAATCCACCCATAATACCAAGAACAATGTGTTAACTCAAATGACAAGTTTCAGATGCGAACTTATTTCTCAGCAATTACTGCTACAGCTTAATCAGTTGATTTATTTTAATAGAAACTGCTTCTGGTCATAGATGTCCTCATAATTGCTACTTCTGATAGCCCCAGCAAAGTACATCAGCCTTAATTGGACAAAAAAACCTGATATCTTGGCCTGCAGATGTAAAGACTGACTCCTACCTTGAGTATGAATACAAAGCATGAATTCTAATAATAATCAGAAAACAACCTAATGGCAGCCCATATCTGTGCAAGAGAAGATGACACAAATAGTAGTTTATCTGTATGGCAGAGTTGCTGTCCAGATACTACACTGTTTTTATTTTTAGGTAGTCATCTTTGCAGATTTTATGCTGTAATAGCACAGTGCATATTCAAATTCAGTCTTACGTTAATGTATTTCATACAGGAAGCTTCTATTAACTATATTAAAGATGAACAACAATTAAAGTGAACAACAATTGCATATTTTCCAGGCTGCGTTTTTTATCCTGTGGCAGGCAAAAAGAGATTTAGAAAATATAATTAGGTAGACACTGGTTACCTTTTTAAATAGAAAGTTGAATCTCAGCTAGTAGCATCCAGATTTTAAAACCAAACTCAAACACTTGTATTGGATTGAAAAATCAAAATCAGATTCTACACTGTAGTAGAGTCTGAAAATGTCAGATATGAAATATTTAAACTGTAGAGCACAGTCTTCAACTTTGGGTTATAAAACTTTAATTTTGTGTGTTGCTATTTCTTCAGTTGTTCAATATTTTTAATTCTACAAATCCATGTTTATTAACTTTCAAGGTTTAAACAGTGTTACCGAGTCTATTGAAAGTAAATGATACTGACTCATGAGAAATACAGTTACTACATGTTGTTTTTTATTCCTACATTCAAGATAAAGGCAAAAGAATGAACAAATAAAAGGAATTGATTAGCACAGCTCTCTCTTTTAATACTTGTAATATCACCTAGAGTGCTTTGCTATTTATTCTTCCATGCACTACAAGAAACAGATCAAGTTGATCTGGCATCTGATTGCTTTCGAACAATGATAATTTAGGATACTGTACTGGGTCTGGGTAAAACCATCACAGATACATAGGGAGGAATTTTAGTATTTTTGATTCTCTATATTTGTATTTTTACAATTATCAATTGTAATGCCTAAATGAAATCTCCTTCCACTCTGTGAAGTTCCCATATATTTCGCAATAGCAGTTTTTGGTCCAAAATCCTGATCCTGTTGAAGCTGATAACCCAAATCATGCTCCCATTATAGACAATGTAAATTTTCAACTTCTGTAATGAATTTGTTGCGATATTGTGCATAATGTTATACAATTACAATGGGGGTGAGCACCTTCTTTAACATCATGACCTCTCCTAGCTTACATATCTGTGTTGATCTTTTCTTCTTTTCAGGATTTCCTTATATAGTGAGAACATATTTTGAAATAATTCCAGTGTTTCCTATGTGAAATACAGCTATAAGCAATTCATTAGATTAATTCATTGTAACAAAGTAATCTGCCACCTTAAATATTGTAGATAATTTAGCAAAGTTTTTGTTGTTGTTTTTTATCTTTGGATTCTTAAACAATGAATGCTGTTGCTTTTGGGAAATAACAACAGCTTTGTTTTGGCAGTAGCTGCTGCAGACTCCTAAATCCAAGTTATTTTATCTAACAGTGTTTTGATTAAATTTATTCCTCTCCATCTAACTTAATTTTTTTATTTAATGCAGTTTTCAAGCTATGAAGGAAAGTAAATTTACTGTAAACCTAGACTCTTTTTTGCTAGAAAAGAAATTCAGTGTATGTTTGCTTCATAGCTTGTATTATATATATATATATATAAACATATCCTACTTTTGTGCTGTGAGATTTCTCAGAAACAGACTCAGAAGTTATGTTTGCATCTAAAATCTTCAAGCAGGTTGGTATTGCCACATAAGGAAAATATATATTTTTTAAAATTCTGAAAGTTTGAAGGGGCAGTTTCTCCAGCCCGTAACTGCATGTAAATGTTCTTCTCTCATCTTAAATAATAATTCTTATAATGCACAGTATTGTATCTTTGTGTTTGACTGGTTAACAGTGATCACACATCCCAACAGGATTTTGCATACATTATTATGTGTGCTCCAAGCTGCATAATTTCAAATGTACAGTGTGTATATTTTACATTTTATGGAACCAAGCATTGTTAAAAGAAGATTCCACCAGTTGGAAATGGTGGATAATGTTAGATTTTTATGATCATGACCTCTGTATGGGATAATGTGATGTCAGATTGGAGAGTTTCAAATTATTTCTTTTTCGTATATTCTTCTACACATGTATATGTGTATAAATCCCAAACCTTAAGCATGCACAAATGCAAGTGGTCATATTCAAACATGGTGGAAACATGGTGGCCAGAGAAGGGTTGAAGAAGATAAAAGAATCAACCAATCCAATTAAAGAATTATGGTGAATGATTTTGACTACACAGAAATTTCATGCCCTGACAATAATTAAAGGAACATTTCTTGATACTTGAGATCATTGCTTCTTGGCACACAGGACTGACAGGTCTGTTTCTGCTTTACTCTTTAATACTATAACAGAGTTGATTCAAAAATAGTTATAGTTAAGCCAGTAATGTAATTAAGTTCAATATCTTGGTGCAGGTAGAAGTATTCACAAGACAAACTACCACTGGTAATACCAATTGAGCTGGGATACTTTGAATAAAGGAAATCTCAGTATAGGAGGACTAATGGCAAGAATGCAAGGTAATTTGGATTGCAAGCAAAATAATAATAATAATAATAATAAAAGAAAGTCTACTTACTGGTGGCTACAAATGAACAATTCAGTTTATTGAATTACCATGGAGTTCTGTTTTTGTTATTTCCATTAGTCTAAACCACAAATGACACTATTAACAATTGCTAACTGAGATCAAAACAACTGTAATCAAAACCTGAGATTTCAAAAAAGTAGATCCTCAAACAAAACTGAGACATTCAGAAGTAGGAGATCAACAGGACTAGACAGTATAAAACAAAGAAAAAAAAAGGGGGGGGTGGGGGGGATGAAATGGCCAAGCTGCTAAAAAACATACAAAATCCCAGTAAAATGGCATCAGAAGGCTGCAGGGCAGCAATGATTACCTAGGAAAAATCATTGCAGTACTAAAATTACCTTTTAAAATGACGTGGTCTTATATGTGCTATTTCTATTAACACATACACATGATGACATACTACAGCAGGTATGAACTGTCTTTAGATTTGAATCACAGAAGTGACTAGAGGTATAGCAATATTTTTCTCTGATGAAAGATGTAAAAGACTGGAATCATTTTACTCACGGTACCCTAGGTACCCTTTCACAAGGAGACCAAAGCATTCAGTGAACATTGGCAAAACAAACTGAAGGAAGCACATTTGTGAAGCTCTGTGGACATGTGGAACTCTTTGCTGCTAGTGGTGCACAAGATGGTTTCTGGCACTTTTTCCAGAGGCGTTTGCTGTTATTTATAATCAAAGAGAGACTGTTGAACAAGACAGTCCCCTCATACCCTTTAATAACAAGGACTCTTCTACTCTTCCTTATTTTCATTTAATATTATATTTGTTTATACCAACACAATATAAATCTCATTATGTTTAATGCTGAGCTTCTATAATACTGCATAATTCTGTATGGCATAGCTCAGGAGCTTCTGGAAGCTGGTCATATCACATATTATGCTCATGGATGCTCTGAGGAACCTCCTTCTGCTTTCTTCAGGCAAAAGGTAGTAGACATTTTGGAAAATGGTGGTTAGTAAGTGAACATCAGACTCAGAATATGTTGTGCACTGAAAATGGCTGGAGGCTGGAACAGAACCCAAGGAAGGTAACAGACTTTTATCACTTTTCTCCCATTTCTCATCAATGATTGTCAGCAGTCCATCTACTCTGGGATATTAGGCACCATAGACTCTCAAACCACTGTGTCTGCTCAGTCTCTCTGACCAGGACTGGTTATGAATAGCAGAAGAAATGCCTTGTACACACCTGTATCTTGTCCTGCAGTATATCTGAAAAGATCCTGGGCTATGAATCAGTGTATTAAAGAGGCAGCATTCCTGTGTGTTTGTTTATCTTTAGATATGCCTTATTGGTGCATAAACAAGCAAACACAATGAAGTTGTTATACTTACCTCCAAGTTCCTTGTTTGTGATTTTCCAGGTGGCTTTGCAGTTTACAAAATCAGCAGTACAAGGCTATTAAATTGCAGCTGCATGTCAGAGATGAGTCTAGATGTAAAGACTAGGAAAATCAAGCGTTGTTTGAGGAACACAGGCTGGGAAAGTGGGCAGCAGGGAGAGAGATCGAACCTGGAAACAGCACAGCTAATGGCCTTTTCTAAGGATGCCACTCATATGTGGCAGATAATGGGGAGATGGGTGGAGGGAGGAATTCAGAGTAGCTTGAAGTCATTAAGCAGAAAGACTATCTGATTCCTTCTCTATCATAACATAAAATACCTTATTCAGGTAAAGAAGGGCTTTACTTACCGTAAATCTCATAGTAAAGTTTATGCCACCCCAAATACAAACTTTGTACTAAGTTGCTCACTCTGGGGGAAGGTGCACAGTTTGTTTTTGTTTTTGTTTTCTGTTGTTTTTGTTACTGTTGGTGGTAGTGGGATTTTATTTTATTTTTGGTTTTGTTTTCTGATTTTTTTTGAGCAATAATAGTCTTTGTAAGATGGCTGCAGTGTCAGCATTTATCTTGAAACTCTTGGATATTAGTTTTGACTGCAGTCACCTTTCTGACAAGTGTTATTGCGACTGTGTTTTATATCCCTGTTCAGGATGATTTCTAATGATAATGCTCTGTCTACCTCACTGCTTCACACTAAATTATAGATGCCACTATGACAGGACAAACTATATCCAAGTGCTAAACTCTACTCCCTTTGTGTGATGTCAGTGCCTTCGCTACTTTGTGCCTAGAATTAAAAGCAGGATAGGAAGATATGCAAAACATTTCTGCTTAAAAATAATGTTCTGTCAGTTATTAAACAAGTGATATTTCATTTAATCAGCTCAAGGGGATTATTTTAATGAAAAGGCAGAGTATTATTTTATTAACACATTCCTGCCCTAGAGTCCTACTGTAATAATTCTTTACTTGACTAATTAAAAAGTTATAATTCAGTCCATCCACAACATAGACGTATGGATGGTTAAATTTCATTAGTTTTTCTATTTTGGGTTGTGCATGGAATAAAGGGAAAGAAGGCATCATCTCTCCAGAAAATATGTCCTGAAGTAAACATTACATTATGAATATAAACAAACCAGGACTTTTATTGGAGAATGTTACATTATCCAGTTTCCATCTGTAAATCTGATACCTTCAGCATTAAAACCATGCAATTTGTACTACCTCTATGCATATGTGTTTGCTAAAACAAAGGCTTTTATCAAGTAGATTTTTTTTTTCAGCCTAGAAAATGTGGACTAGGGCAGACTATACCTACTATTCTTATCAGCCTGAAAGTAATTATACATTGTGTTGAGTATAACACAAATAATGCACTATAAACTATTTTATCCAATGATTTTTAATTAATTAGGCATTGGAAACACTACCAAAACCCAGCAAGAGAATAAGCAAAAGCGATTTGAACACATGTATACTTGTACTAACATTTGGACATTCATACATATCATATTCAAGGAAAGGTTGGACTTTGTGCTTAGGGACATGTTTTAGTGGGTGAAGGGGATGGTTGGGCCAGATGATCTTGGAGGACTTTTCCAACCTTAATGATTCTATGATTCTGTGGTTCTGTGATCCATTTGTCGAAGCAGATAAATAAAAAGGGTGTCACTTGTGGCTCCACAATTAAGAATGCAATGAGATTGGGAAGTTTAATTATATCTTATGTTAGGTGGGATAAATAAATATTTCCATGTATATGATACTATACATATGACATTCTCCCTCCTCCCCCATCTTACGCAGTTTTAAGATAATATGGTCAATAACAGTCCTTTTAATTTTGGAGCATCACGTTGAATATTAAACTAAAAGCATGCAATCATTTAATAATCTTTTAGGTTAAAAGTTTAGAGAATTCTGAAAGTGGATCTGCATAATGATAATACTCTATTCCATTTTTTTTGAAATGAGGGCATAATGTGTACATTTCCATCTTGTATGTCTCAAATTCAAGGCAGCTGACTAAATTCTGACCTTGTTTTATGGATATAAATCTTAAGTAAGTGTACTGAAATCTTTGGTAATATTCTGCATTTGCTCCCATGAAAACTGAGAGTAGAATTTAATCCCATTGCTATAAAAAGAAACTGGATATTACTCCTGGGAAGGTTAAAAGCATTCTATCTGATATCACTTCACATTGAAAACTGTATAATAATAAGAAAACAACTGATAGTTCAGACAACTGAAAGCAAAGAGTAGGTAGCTAAATATTGTAAATAGATGGATACTGGGTTATTTTTTATAAATTCCGTCTCAGAGGATTACTTCATTTATCTTTTGAGAGAGACTTTCTCATTACAAGAGGTATTTCACTAAAAAATTAATTGTTTATTAAGAATTAATTAAAAAGGTTAGCATGGGACTATCTGATCAGGGAATATCAGTCTCAGTACTTTGAACTTGCAGGTGCTGCAGTGGTTCTAGTTAAGACGTTATATCAGAGCTTTACCTCATTGCAAAGGGTTGTGTCAAGAAAATCTTTAATATAAAAATAAAAAGCAGTTCATGCATAAAGCATGACGCCCTGAAGCATATTAGATCTGTTTATCTCTCTGTTTAAAACGAACGGTACCTGGTATAGTTTACATAACAAGGCAAGGATCAGTTTGATAAAGCATTTATATCACCTGGGGAACATGCTGGCTCATTTCCTCAACACCTTTCCACATGACTTGTTCACCAGCAAGTAAAATAGCAAACAAAGTTTTAATAGGTCAAGAGCAGAGTACGTGCTTCTGTTAAGAGTAAAAATGTTTCAGTTTGCCTTTGTCAAATGCCTCATATTTCATGCCTGGGTCTCTGTAGCTGATCACTGAATTATAAGTATTGATTACATCTTTTGTAGACAAATACTTAATTGTGTTTTATCATTTGCAGCCTTAAATATACTTGTCAAGTTAAAGCATAGTGCTTATTTGGTATATAGAAAATTTGTAAATTATCCAGGGGGGCCAAATAAAGGACTAAGATGGACTCTGCCCCACAGATGCAGTGGCAAAGCTCTAGTGACCTCATTAGAAACAGGATTTCACCTCAGAACATTAACATTTTTGGCAAATACTACAGTATAAATATGTGAGTTAACATTTGAAAACACTTTTTTAACAAATGAATTTCAATTTAGTTTGCAATTAAAATCTGTTGTTAGACTAACAGATTTTTTTTTGTCACTCTTCCATTTTGTTTAATGTAATCCAGGATATGAGTCACATTTGCTTGTTGTTTCTATATGTGAAGCAAATACTGTAGCTGCTGTTTCTGTCATAGCACATCTGCTCTGCTGAAACTGCAAAATGATAGATAAACACATGGACAGGAAAAGAAATAGATGAATAACATTTTGTAATTCTTTTTTTCAGTGAACAGTAATCATCACCAAATGTCTTTGCAGTTCAAAGGCTATTTTTGTTAAGCGGACATACGTGGAGCTTCCATGCAAGCTATTGTAACTTTTTGGTATTTTTATTTTAAATGCTGAAAAAATATTTTTTCTTCCAACTGGCACTTTCAGGACTGCATAGTAAAAGCAATATTGTGTTCATCAGCTATCCCATAACAAAGGAAAAAAATGTTCAGTGAAGAGAAGAATTATTATACTTTGCCTTTTCTGAAAGTTCAACAGTGGAATACATCTTCCTTAGAGCCTAATTAATAACAATTTGTGATGCTTTTATGCACAGATACAATTCAGAGTATCTGTTCACTATATATAATATAACAAAAATAAGCTGATACCACTTACAGGATATGTATCTAGCATCCCAGTGGACATAAATCAGTAATTGAGCCATAGATAAATAGATTAGATGTGGCAATAGGAAGGGAAAAGAAGCTGAGAAGAAAATCCACAAAAATAATTTTGCAAAGCTTGTCTTATGCTTTCATCAGAAACTAAGGAAAATAATCTGACAAGGGCAGGAATCAAGTCATCTGACAAATTGTACTTTGCTTTTATCAGACAATATAATACAGCAAATGACACTAAAAATAATAATGTACTGCCTAAGGACAGGGTAGTAATACTGTGCCTTTTATTCAGAAGTATCCAACCCCAACAGCCTTTATGGTAGCTTCTTCATACGCTTCTTCTAATCCCACAGGCCTGTGCACTGTTCACCCCTTCCTTCCCGCAAATTATACCTCCCTACCAGACACAGGGAACCTAAGAGAGATGCTTAAATGGCAACTGTGTTGTCTGCACAGATCAGTGTTGAGGTCTCCATATGCTGCCATGCAATTTTTAGACATAAACTCAGGAATGCGTGCATTACACGAGCTTAGAGAGCTGTGTGTCTGAGCAGATCCCAGCACTCGGAGGTGCTCAAGCGGGCCTGAGGAATCTGTATGTAGATGGTGGTTAGTCAGATGCTTTTTCTGTAGACTCTCTTGCATGAGGGTTCTGTAAGAGTCCATGTTACCACTGACTTCTAGTAACTGGCCTGTAGATGATGTTGGCCCTGGTACTACTGCCCCAACAAGAGACTCTCGGGTGATTCAAGTGTGGGGCAGAATGTGGCATTGAAGCAGAGAGACCTGAGCATCTCCTCTACTCATTCCCTACTAGTCCTTGGAGATGCGTGGGGTGTAGTCACTTGGATGAGATAATTAGGGAAATGGCCCAAGGTTTGGCTGAAAATGGCAGAGTAGAGCTGTGTGCAGTGTGTTCAGCAATTAGGTGACACAATGCATACAGAGGGAAAAAATCACCAGATGACTGTTTCTCTTGCTTCCTCATGTCACGTGCCCCCTCTGGCTCCATGCCTTAGGAGAATATGATATACTCCTCAGACACCTGCCCCTGTTGCCATGCTGTATGTCATTAGGGTTTCTGCCCTGGTATTGCCTTTTGCTGCTTCATGGTGCTATCCCTGCATGACCTAAATGTGGATGTACTCAATCCAAAGGTCCTTTGCATTATGGAAGCTTTGTGTATCGTTCATACAGTTCAACATAAACATAATGGTTGTATAACGAGATATGTCTTTAAAGGAACCTTTTAAGACAGATTGGTGTATTACAATTACATTATTATGATTCCATTTCAGTGCATTAGGTAAGGGGACTACTGGCAAAAAAAATGTAACGCGTACCTCAAGTAATAGCTCCTAAGTCCTTTCTAATGTCCTGAATAAGTGACCTAATTTTCAGAAGTGGTGAGAACCAATTCGTCTCTCACGTGATTTCCGTGACAGCTTCCAAGTACAATTTTAAAGCTGAGTTGCAGGATCAGGCCCTGCTATTGTCAAGTGAGGTGAATTAAGGAAGCTGCTTATTCCTCTGAACTGCTCACCTGTGAACTGTGTGAATCAAACAAAACTGGGCTAGGATTCCTGTATTAAAAAAAAAAAAAAAAAAAAGGAAAGAAAAGAAAAGAAAAAGAAAAGAAAACTGTGCCAGTGAAATTTAGATCAGCAGAATACAGTTTGCCATATTAGAATTTAGTCACAAATCAGCTCCAGAAATACTGCTCTAGCAAAAGAAAAAAAAGCCACATGCTGTTCATAACAATAAGTGGTTAGGGCTTCGCTTATACACTTCCCCTGAAAGATGGAAAGAAATGGTCTTCTAATTAAACAGTTGTTCACAGAAATCACATCCCAAGAACTGAAGGAAAAGAAATGGAAAACTCATGATTGTTTCTTTTTATATTTTAGTACTATGAACTGAAATACAGTTTATCACAAAACTGGATTTTTCTTCATTTCAGCCTCCTGTTTATAGTAAAAGAAAATTACATCTTAACATAAAGCTATGAATCTAGTTTTAAATTCTTCTGATGTAGAAATGCCCTTCATACTCTTCAGATGAGCCTTGTTAAATATCTAGCTCCCTCTTCAGCCCCTTCCTTTACTTACAAACCTTATTGCAGTACCTACAGTTGTGCCCCTGGATCTATATCTTTGTAGTTCGGGCAAGTCTTATGTGCCAATTCTAACTTTTAAACTCTCTTAACCACAAAACTGATTCATTGGCTGTAAAAAGCAAATCAAAACTTAGATCATGTCTTATTTATCTGTGCAGTTCTCAAGTTTAGTTACTGGATTCCCGGTTTGCTCAGCAGCTCTGTTCCACAGGAAACTATCCTGCTCGCTTTTACCTTTCCCCTTTTCTTTCAATGGTTGCATTGTATGGGCTGAATTTACTGCCGATTTTCCTGAAAGGAAGACAGACTATATACCAAGTATGTGGGCTTTGTGTGAAGCTGCGCTGAAGTTATTCACTGAAAGCCTATGCCTACTGTCCTTCTGATACCATAGTTTTCCAACCCAGACTACAGGCAAGCAGCAGAACATTTTAGTGACACTTAAGTTGCTTGCTGCTGTAAATAGTTGTGTTGACTAACTGTTGAGTTTCATTCTAACTTTTGTCAATCCAGAATTGCACGCAGGCACCCATGTGTTCTGGAATGTTAAACCCCAGCTCTGGAATGCATGCAAACTTCAGGAAGGAGTATTGTTATTTTGTAGGTTGTTACTACAATATATAATACTTCCCAGACTGCAGGATTTGACATATGGTTTGGCAAAAAAAAAAAAGGGGGGGGGGGAATCAAAATCAGAGGTGAGAGCAAGCTGCGCTTCTAAAGTTCTCCTGTATTAAAAGTCCATCGCTATTCTTCTTTAACATGACTTGGCTGCTCATTCACATCACATCATTTAACCAAGGTTTGGCTTTCTCTGAGGAGGGGGACATACACATCCATTCTCACGCGGTGCTGCAGCTTCACTTTGGCTCCTCACGTTCAAAGTCTGGGACAGCAACGTAGAAGCATTACCCCCAGAATGTGAATGGTGCCACTGTAGCGGCAGAAGACAGGGACCATTGACGTGGCTGAAGCCTCTTAATCTTCTTTGATATATGCCTGCCGAAGCATATCTTATGTCCCAAGTCACTTGTCCAGGCGTGAATGAGGCTGTGCAGCCATTTTGACATTGTAGTGTGCAAGCACAGAGAAAGGCAGTCATTGTGTTCAGGCTGAGGTCTGCTGTTTGTCATTTATTAATATTATGGCAGTTTATGCCATATAAACCCTCTCCAACTTGTGAAATCTCTTTTGAGAGATCACTATTAGCAGTGTAGTCCAAGGGTGTTTGCTGTAACTGTTTGATATTTTTGTAGGCATCAGTACACTCATCATGGAAGGTTCTAAATAAATTAATCAGCAATATTAATAACATCAGTTTTTATGAACATACATGTCCATGTTGTACAAATATCAGCTGATCCATTTGCATGAGTCACTTATCTGCTAACAGGGAAACTTGATGGTTCATGATTTTGCATGAAAAGTTAATCACTGTCTCAGTGGCTCCATTAGCATTCAATGAAATGGACCTTCCTTTGAGAACATTCAGTGAGGGTAGATGGATGTGACATCTACAGCACACAAAGTATAGCTAACAAAGGAAAAACAAATGAGCATTGCTTACTTGTTCAGCATTACCTTTAGGAGGTCTTCAGAGATTTTGCTCTCTGTGCTAATCTTATGTTGGTGACTGTCATATTACATTAGCAAATTTGATCTTTGTTAATATGATAGAAAGTTGCTAATACAATGAGACTCATTATATTAACAACTTTTGCATCATGTTAGCAAAAGCAAAATTTGCTAACAGAATGCAAAAATTACCAATATGATGAGGTAATCATTATCATTATTCTAACACCTGATTATATTAAGCAGCTACTAATATTTTTATATGAAACCAGTACTTGCACTCTACTGGGATTTTCTAGAAGGAGAATTGGGGTACCTAAATAGGAAAGTGTAAATATTTTTAACTACAGATTTTTAGAGAATAATTTTCTTTTGTACTGTGATATAAACATCACCTAATCAAAGTCATTCTGAAATTAAATTTCTCAACGTGTTAACTTTTTTTTCCTCCCTTGGAACAGTGAACCATATAAAGAGTATGTCTGGACTAAGCCAGTAACAGAGTATAAAGAGAATGTGGATCACTATTGGTTTTATATCACCTTTTGGCTTTGAAAAGTAATTTCACGATATAAGTAATACTATGCACTATATAAGAACTGACTTACAGAATATTTCATTAAAAGTCATTCATTTCACTGTTACAATTTTTATTCTTCGTAGAAAAAACACAGGTATTGTAGAATATATCTTTATGTAAGATATATAGTCTTTTCTGATTACCTTATAGTTGCTCATTAAAAATGTACCGGAATAAAATTACCAGACTAAAATTTATATAATTATATTCTAAATATACAGAATATCATCTGATGGCAAAACCCTTTGATTACAATATATAACATGCTACATCTGCATTATAAGTTCTTTGAAAACAGCCTGTTTATTAGTCTCTAATAAAGCCTTCATTCCTATACAAGCTACTTAACAATGTTTTAATTTTAAAGATCAGTTGTAAAGATTGAGGAACTGGACTTCAGCATAGAGTCTTCATGAATAATCTCATAATGGTAAAGGGCAAGCTTTACAAACTGCTTTCTGCCATGTAAGTGATAGAGTGGGAAACAGAACATTTTGACTGTGTATGCAGGAAAGGCAGACACCTTACGCCAGCTGGAGGATGGAGCTACTCAGTTATGAAGAGATGTTGCACTTGATGTTAAGTGCATTCAAAGACTTGTAATGACTTCAGATGATAGTAATTGAATATTTCAGTACTCAGAGTAGAGTCTTGCTAGCAAGACGTTCACCACAGACTTGGCTTCGGAATAGACTTCTACCTTAATACAAAACAGCTTTAAGTTAAGAGATATTCATGTTTTGAGGGGATACCTAAGGAATTCTTCTGGGATTTCTTTTAATCATATAGATCATATAACTTCTAATCACCTGAAGGAAAATGTTGCTGCTTTTAACTTCTACAGAAAGTACATTCTAGAGAATGTTCTAATTTGAAGCCAACAACTGAAGGAAAGAATGTCAGAGTTGTGTATTCTTTCTAGAGAGACTCCATTTTTTCTGTGGTACTGATTGCTTAGAAACCACTGTGGAATTTGAAAACTGGTGGTGGATGAGCAAACAAGAGAGGCATCTTTTGCCATAGATATTTATATGAAAGGGGAAATTCTTAGTAACAAATGAATTCATATAATATACCACTGAATATTGTGTATCTATCCTGCTAGCTTTTAGAGTGGCTGGTACCAAATATTTCCAAATCACCTGTAAAATATACAAAGTTATAACTGTACCATATATGTTGAAGCATGACCCTTAATATGTCATGTACATTTTATTATATATAATGTAGTATGGTTATTCTTGGCATCCTCAGATATTTAGTCATTCTTTTGAAGTTATTTTTACATATTTTGATTGTTAATTGCATGAATTGCATGTTGTAGAAGAAAAATTATTTCTATTTATCACCTCTAAACGTGTTTGCCCTTCAGTTTATTGGAAATCTCCTAGTTCTTACATTATCATCTGTGTATCATTCATTATTTACATACCTTTGTCACATCACTTCTTATTTACCTGCTCTCAAAGCTAAATATTTATAACCTCATTAATCTCCCTTCGTATGTGCTTCTATAATACTTTTTCTGTTTCCATTTTTAATAGGGGATGACCAGAACAGAACTCAATACTGACTGTAAAGCATGTACTATTAATTTACATAATGGCATTGTAATATTTTCTTTATTAATTTAAGATCAATTTTAATGTATTCTAACATCTCATTTAACTTTTTAGTCATGAAGGTCTCCAGACAGAGCAGATGTTTTCACTGAGATATTTCCATTTCCTTTTATTGCCTAGTTATAGTTATTTAAAAGTCCTCAATATATGGAAGTAGTTTCTTCCAAAGCGTGCTACATCTTGCACTCGTTAGCATGAAATTTCACCTATTGCTCTGTTCTTCAATATCTACTCTGGTCATTCTTTGGGTCCTACTCACATTCCTCTTGATCTTGTGATGGAAATCACTGCATTTTAAATCTTTCTACACTGACACCCAATATTCAAGTAAAACACATGGCAGGTGGGAAATCTGTGGATGTTTGCCATTTATTTGCTTATTTTAGGTGTATGTTTAGCGTGAGCGGGCAAAATGTTGAGACTGTCCCATAAAAAGAGAAGCTAATAATCCAGATAGGTCAAACCCAAAGCCAGATGCCTATGCCTCATTCTATCCCTCTTTTTACTAATACTGAGTCTGAGGTAGATCACATACAACTTATGCGGAGAGGGAAATTGTCTTTTATTTGTTCGTAAGGATACAGCATCAAGTAAATTGTAGTATGGATGGAAATGTCTTATGTATCAGACAGTAGAAGAAAATAAAATGCTGGAGAAGACATAAAGTATAGAAAAGAAGAAAAAAATGCAATGTTGTGGAAGTAGGTATCAGTGAGGGGAAGCAAGTATTTGTGTAAACCATGAACACAGGTACTATTCCAGTTTTTAGGCACAAAGTGAAAAATTTTTAAGTGAAAGTAATCTTCTGTAAATACATAAATAAATGTATTTATATGTGAACATAAAGTCAAAGGTCAGACCCAGCTCTGCTTAAAATTTACCAGTAGGAAGATACGCTTCTTTCTAATTTGCTTTCTTTTGTATAAGCCTGTAATTTTTGTCTTGGCACCCTAATAAAGCAAGAATCCTAGTTAAAATATGTAATATTTATTATCTATTGGAAGGGATGCACATGGATGTGCTTTTCAAATTTCAAATTGAAATCATCTGCATTGGTACTCTTCAAGGACAGAAGGGTTAGCTGGCACACAGGTGGGAGAAGAGTTGCTCATTAGGGAAGGTTTGTTATATGGTAACGTATAATTAAGGTAACGGTCACAGCCTGTGTGACAGCAAACACTCTGGCAGTCGTTTGATTGCTGTCTGGGTCAGGAGATCAGCTCTTTCTACAAGATGTATCCACATTAGTGTGTTAGTGAACAGGTTAGAAAGCAAATTACAGCTGCCTTTCTTAGGCATATTACTGTTGAGGCTCATCTTTTTTTTTTTTAACTGTACATCAGCAGTTAATACGGCTTCTGAAGACTTCATGTGACAGGTTAGGCATTTATCCTTTGAGTAAACAGTAATCATGGTGTGAAGAAAGTGGGGCATTGGAGATTTTTCCCATTCTTTGAGAATTCCATTCTTCCTTTTTAGTTTGCTCCAAGGGCTCTTTGGGGATACATATATTAAGCCCTTTAAATAGTTCATAATAAATCTTTGTCTCAGGCTGATTCTGACAGTTTTTTAAAGAGTCTTTTAAGAGAGAATCCTCAATCATTCGTTAATCCATGGGGTGATCTTCAGACTGGGAGGAAAAAGAAACAGTGCAAGCTCCAGGGTTGCAAAAATACAATGTAGAAAAATTTTAACTCAGAAAAACTCAGGAAATACTGTACTATAGAAGTTTCACCAATCATACAGTGTTCTGTTTGTGTCTAAATGATTGTTCTACAAGTTACTTGGTTAGCAAACACTGGAGATAGAAAAATGAGATTTAAAAAAAAAAAAGTATTGTTATCTGATTATTATCTTGATTTTGGCTTTTATCACTTAAAGTTTGAATTGAAAGGGTGTTATGGGAAAAAGAAGCCATTCTCATTGTTTAAAATAAAGCAAATAAACAGAAGTAACATTCCTTATGTTAAGCATTTACTTATTCAAGGCTCGTGATAAATCTGCCAAAATACCTGCACAGTGGGTTGATTTTTAAAATGCTGTTTCCTGTGTAATATGACAGATTCTGATTGTGTCTGTCAAAAACCCTCTTAACTCCACAGTGCAAAATAAATAAAGAAAGGGGAAAAATAATAAAAGAAAGATGTCCAGTTCATTTGTTTTCAGCAAATAATTTGAATGAGTTGCTTTCTAAGAATTATGTATGGCTGCAGTCCACTGGAGCTACTGTTAGGTATTTGTTGTAAGCAGACTTAAGTCTGTCACTTTTGGAGATACTTGTTCTCAATTCTTGGTGAATTTCAATGG
Source organism: Cygnus olor (assembly GCF_009769625.2). Classification (NCBI taxonomy): domain Eukaryota; kingdom Metazoa; phylum Chordata; class Aves; order Anseriformes; family Anatidae; genus Cygnus; species Cygnus olor. Next base: position 45,804,887 of record NC_049173.1, read on the forward strand.
CATGGTGTTTGTCATTATTTTAGGCATTTTTTTTGAATTCCGCATAAGCAAAGAAATCTATAAAAGCTAATTTATCTATAGTAGGAGAAGCCTCATAATGCATCTTAGGAGCGTTGTTGCCCTATTTGTATTTAATATGCTGCCCTGAGGAGAAAATGCTGTAACAGGAAAAGGGAAGGAATAGTAATAAAGGACAAAGCTATAGGGAAGCATGGATAGTTTGACTTCTCATGCCTTCTGCAGCCACGAAAGTGTATTGGAGGTGGACTGCTGCTGGTTGCATTACCAACCTAGCAGTGCATCCCAATAATATCAGCTGCTATTCCTCTGGCAGCAGAATTAGCAGCCTGTCTGGTTCTGCCTAGCCTGGACCAGGTCATGGAGTTTCTGTATGACAGATGAGAGAGAACAGTTGCAGTTATATTAGTTGTGCAGTAGTAGAAATGGTCCTAGCATTCTGAAACAAATTTGGATGCACAGTGCTGAGGACATAAGTATTTTCATGTTTAAGTAATGGTTCTATTCACAGGATATTTTTAAGTGTTACTTGTTTGGGGCAAGGGATGGGAAAGCCTTTAGTGTTGTTGTTGTTCTTCTTCCATTATTTTTTTCTATAAAAATATAGCATTAGCCAAACTTTTTTTTTTTTTGACAGAGATAATTAAATTCTGTCTAAGTATATGAAACGATACATTTTCTGACATTTTAAAAGTGTTGTTTGACTGTCTTATGAACTATGAAGCCGTGCAGCTGGAGAAAGTTGTTCATAAGGTACATTAGGAAAAGACTTTCTACACATCCTGCAAAATCTGCAGTATTTTCATTTATTCCCCAAAGAATCTGCATTTTATCGTGACAGTTTCCCAGGGTCAAGGAGTTAGCACCATACCTGTTGCTGCTGTCCAGTAATGAAGTTATCTGTGAGCCAAACATTAAACCCTATGGGGAAAAACCTTCTCACCATTTATATTTGTTCTTTCCCTCAACTGTATAAGGTTTTTAAGCCTGACTTGGTTTTGATTATTGAACTGTTCTAAATTACCTTAAAAGTTGTTTTATAAAGAAGATAGTTTCTTGTCATCAATACTTCAAAATACTTGTGAAGTACCAGTTTGCATTTGAAACACATCTGGAGAAAGTTCAGACTTGGAAAAGGGAACAGTTTGGTTGAGCCCATATGACTGAATTCCAAAGAACAGGATGGAAACCTGTTTGCAGTTTTAAACAGGAAATCACTAATAGCAAACATGAATCCAGATACTTGCTGTGTTTGAAAAAACAAAAGGTCAAATGATGCCAGTCTTGCCACCTTTTTTCACCAATTTCACTGTACAAACAAAGCGGTAGATCAGGTGGTCCTCTGTTTGTTGTTACTAAACCAGTAAGTGTTTGCCATTAGTAATGATCACTCTGTCTTTGCACATGTATGCTTGCTTGGTTTAAACATGTGCCCAGTAGCTCCATACTACCCCAGAAAGGTTATACAGCAAGGTTACACAATTTGTGCAAAGTGATTTTTTGGCAGGATTCTGTACACATTGATACAGCAATTCAGGACATACTAGCAACCAGCTACTGCCCTTGGTTAGGCTGCATGGAAGATTCATGTATATAAAATAGTGTATTAAAGTAAACTTACAAAAGCAAAGAGCAATCATTGCAAATGTAATTTTTTCTTCCTCTTTGGGATTCTAATTTTAAAAGCATTAAAGAAGACAGCTGCTCATGCTGTGATATGCGCTAAACAGCCTGAAGGATGGAAAAAAAATATATTTGTAGCTCATAATAACTATTGACCTTTCTGATATACAATGTTCTCTGTGTTAGCTATTCTGTTCTATCAACAGTGAAGATTGAACATGACTTTTTAATAGAAAACATGGGGTTTCAAGCTGCTTTCACAAAGGTGTTTATGTATTGTTATTTTGTATTGTAGTACAAAGACTAAGTCCTGATGCCCTTTGTCTGACATCATGTTTGTCATAAAAAAGCCCCACTGTTACTGACTGTTTTATATGAGGAATTGGCTCGTAACCATTTTATAGTCATGATAAAAGCATTGCTCCACTAGATCCAGAACACGGGTATTGAAAATAGAATCCCCAAAATATCCCAGCAGCACAAAAGGTATTTTCCAAAGAAATAGTTTCCTCAAGTGGCTATATTTACAGGGGTATTCCACTAAGATTTAAAACACTCACTCCTTGTATTTGTACTGTTTGTTCCTTGGCATACACAGTCTGCTACATAACAGCTTTTGCTGGATGTCATGTGCTCTCAAAGACTATCTTTATGATACCCCATTTTTTCTCTTGAACTTTCCTGCTGCTTAGTTGCTGAGCACAGAAACATCCACTAGCAGCAGCTTGACTTTGACACTCGCGTATGTTTCCCTGGAGAGAGATCATACACACATCGCCTGTGAGCAGCATGAGGTAACTCGCCTGCTCTTCTTTCCCTCAGGGAAAAGCTTCACCAAAAAGCACCTCCCATTTGGCACATGAAAATCTGGAAAGCAACCTCTTTATTGTGCTTTTTAAGCCAAGCAGGCTGGCAATGTTAGGCAACATCAGAAGGTACATTTTAATGTTTGTTGAGGGTTTTTTTTATGCCATGTGCTGGGAAGGTACTTTAGTGGGCCATTATTGGCAGCTCTGAACCACAGTTATTTTCACAGCTATGCTCTGGAGTGTCAGCTAATGATTCACAAGTTACCAGGCAAGAGCAGAAAACTAGCAAGAGAGGAAAAAATACCCTCAGCTGATCCTTCTAGGGCATGAAAGAGGGGGACCAGCAACAGCATTTAATGGCAGTTTTGTCCTGAAATAAAATGTTCAAAATTATTTATAAGAACTTGCTCAGTGAAGATAGAGATCATATAGGTTGTGCACACCAGCCACATCTCAAAGACAATTTAGAGTCTAGTTTTTTGCTCCTTACAGGCCCATGAAGCTCTCAGGGAATTCAGTGAAGTTTTTACCCTTAAAACTAGACAGGATATGTTTTTTCCTAGCTGTTTCCTTATTTCCCAGTTTCCTTTCTCCATACCCCCTCCCGAATGCAGTATAAATGTGCTATTACTATTATCATGTGTGTACCTTTCCTAGCCATTGGATTTGTTCTGTTTAAAACTTTATTAGAACTCTTCCAACATAAGTAAATGATAAGTAAATGATACCACTATGATAGTTTTCTTTGGGACTGTCACTGAACCTTGAAAATTTATGTGTGTTGCTAACCTCACATGAAACCAAGCCAAGAGGTCAGGTCAGATTATTCATTCCTTAGCTTAAAATAAATTAGCTTTAAATCTAAAAGCATAGAAGGAAGTTTGAGCTTCATGTGCAGTGTGGTTTATGTACCACTCACTCACTAGACCATAACAGCTCTTTTAGAGTTGTTCCGGTCTATTGGATGAATGTGGATACATTTGCAAGTGCTTAGATAATGGATTGAAACCCAGTAGACTGTAACATTTCCAAAGAGTTTCAGAGTTAAAGTTTCCTACCATGGTTACTTCTTTTAATAGCAAATCTTTATTATGTTGTTTTCAAACAGGAAAAAAAAAAAAAAAACCTCTACGTGTATTTCATAGATCACTGAACTACCAAAATTTGTTGTAAAATCTGTCTTTCAATGTTATAGGAGAAACAAAAATCTTATTCCTTGCTTTGTCCTGGCAGCACTTTATTTATAGCTCTATACTGGCACCTAACTCATTCTATATTTTACCAGATATATAAAGAATTCTGTGGGATAAAGATTACACGGGAAGTAAATTGCATGTGGTGGGAATTAATAGGCTGATAAGACATATTTCTAGACTAGAAGAAATGGAAGAAGCAGCAGCAGAAGAAAGGAAGTTTTGAGAGGCTTTAGAGTAATACTTTGTCCAATAAAGAGTAGTTAGATCACTTTGGTTCTGCAAGAATAGTGGAACATTCCAAAATTTCTCAGTAGATTAAGAAGGAAAGTCTATCAGTGAGTTTTTACTTTAGTTTGTCCCACATAACTACAGTCAGTACATGGGACTAGTCTGGATTAAAAAAAAAAAAAAAAAAAAAAGCAGGGTAAGCTCGTTATTGTTATATATTGTTATATTGTCCTATATTGTTATAGGACAGCAGTTCAAAATATGGCTTATGCAGGTGCATTGTTCTAGGTGCCCAGAATATAATATTCACATAGTAGTGTTTGCACTTGCAAAATCTGCAAACTGAGCATTAGCAATCACAGACAAATGAACTTTACTCATTAAAGTTGTGTTGTGTATGTGTGTTAGTATGTGAAACTATAATTGAATTTGTGACTAACCGCATGCACACATTTCCTTATTCATTTGTAAAAGAGTGTTAGGATCCTTTAGATTATTCTGGCGTACTTTTGCCATAAAAGTAGTTAGTGTTAAGTCTGGTTTATTTTGGGGAACAACACAAGCACATTTCAATTGTTGGTGTAACCACATATACCAGACTGAATTGTGGCATGTGCAATCAAAGCCCTAAGGAAGAGACACAAGATACTAGAAATGATAAAATAATAATCAGGAGCTTGACTGAAGTCTTTTCATAGCATTACTAATTACTTATATAGGAGCTAGGCCAAACTCTGATGGCTTAAGTTGCTTAATTGGTCACTCAGAATTCATCCCTGAAATGAATGTTCTACTTAACGTATTTCTATTAGTTTGTCCCATTGAATTTTATATAGTCAAGCATTGAGATTTTCACTACTTCCTTCAGAGGAAGTTTTCAACATATCAAAAAACAGGATTAACTATGTAAATTAACAATACTAATCATGCTCTGTCGTGGCCAGGCAGTTCAAGTTAACATATTTCTTTGTAATTCTAAGCTCTTGTAAATCCACAGTGCAGGAGACAGATCAGATATTAAACCTGTTCTACCTTTTTGGCTGTTGTATCTAAATTCACTGCTACTCCACTGATTTTTCAGAATGCACGTACTTTTATCACATTGAAGACAGAGGCTGCATGTATCTGAGCTAGTCACTTTTTCTCCCAGTTTTTGCTTAACGTATGCTCCTTCAAATGTGGACTGTAGCCTTGTAATTACAGATTTGAGTTGTAAAAATAATCACATGTATAAATATAGACATTGTTGAAAATGTAAAAATTATGAAAGAAATATACATAAGGCTTCAATATCAAATTATTTGTAAGAACTAAATATTTTATATAATGACAATCTAACTGAACTAACCTGAGATACCAGCTCATCTCATCACTTGCTGGTTTGGAAAACTTGGAGGGATACGGAAAACAACAACAACAAAACAACCACCACCAACAACAAAAGACCACTAAAAGAAACAGCCTTCAAGAGAAGTCTGATAGGGTTTAAAGTTTTTATGCCTTCAAGTTTCTAATAGGCTTATAGGTCATGAAAAGTGAATTGTCTTCATCTTGGAGGTAGAATGACAAAAAAAAGAACGGTTATCTTGGCTGAAAACATTACTTAGCAATAAGTTCTTTAGAGGAAGTCATTGTTCTTTCCATTTATTTTGGAGAAGCTGCCTTGAGCCTTCCCCTTCTCAGTGAGGCTTTGGCTAGTACCCAGTAGTATTCCCATCGTATAACGGAAAGATGAGAACTAAGTCACCAAAAGCCTAGGGTCCAATTCTTAAGTTCTTCAGCTTTTCAGTATATAGCAAAACTGAAAAGTTAAGAGTCTTAACAAGTTCTATACAAGTACTATGAATTCCTCCAAGATCAAAATCTGGTTAGTCTGTTCCTGTTCATAACTGGGACAGCTTACAGCAAAAATATTATTCCTACAGTTTATACCTGTTAGTACTGTGTAATAGTATCGCCTTGGAAGAATGAACTAGCATCTTCTATGCCGCCTACAACATTAATGAAATAGTTCACATAGTCTTCCATTTTGCAAGATTCTGAACAAACCAGTATTAGACATGTATAGAAGTTGTTAGCTCTGTGCCCATCAGCCCTCTTCAGGTACACCTTAGTCATTCATCCAAATAGTCCAAGAGTCTTCAGGACCTTTGCTAGACCAAGTTTTAGCTTCCAGTACTTGCCCATGTTCAGCCTGCAATCAGATTGAACCCATTTCACTTAAAACCATGCATTTGCACATATGCTAACAATAATTTCATAGTAACTTGCACTTACTAGGAATAAATTGTCTTAACTTGAAGCTTTTGAATTGTATTTGTTGGGCTAGTAGGTAGAAAAATTAGTCTTTTAGCTTGTAAAATGATCAAATTTGATCAGTAAGTTACTAAGAGAGAATGAGCTTGGAAATGGTACTTTTTTGAGAGTCACATTTGTGATTAAAAACACACTTTAAGAGGCAATATAAGAAAACAGGACAGTTAACTGTCCAAGGTTAAATTTTCCTAGGAAGTCCTTTAATGCCTGATTACAGGCAATAAACTGCACAAAAGAAATAGAAGTATTTGCAAAGATGCGTCTAGTCTGACTGAAAACCATAGTTTTATATTACCTAATTATTCATCTTAATATGATGATTCTCAGTTGCCTGTGCAAAGAATTATCAGAATTTAAGAAATATGTGAAGTGGTTTGCAAGTGTAGAAGATGACATGAGAAGAGCACTCCCTTTTTATTACTATTTTGTATGTTCTCTTATTTCTCTTTTAAGAGCTGTATATATGGTGTTTGAAAATGTCTCTTAAAAACTGCATAGGCACCTGTTTTAAGGAAGATAAATTCATACCAAGTAAAACTTCCTGAAATGATACCAAATCCAGAATTTCCTGTGCGTTAAGCCATAAGTCTTTTTCCCACCAGCCCACTCAAATTCCCTGTTAGTGTGTGGTTTTCCATCTGTAACTTCTGGTCCTCCTAAGAATGAGAAGCCTATCTTTTATCTGTTTGTCATGCAAAAAAAATGCTATTTTTCTCCTCTCAATTATTTTTAATGCATGTGAGGAGGAAAAAAAAAAAAACAAAAAAAAACAGAAGTTGGTGAATATTTATTCAGGCTGCTTTGGCAGCATTTTGTTATTTAAGACATAAATCAAATTTGGAACAACTTCTTTCCTGGGGGACAAATTGTTTATCTGAATTTGAATGTGCTTGTGAATCAGTCATAGAGATGATACTTGTGCTATAGCTGTGTAATAGCAATTATTTGCATTGTTTTGCTCTATAGCATGAAGTTAGGCTGCACACAGATGCTGGAGTACATCTGCAGATCATTGCAGGATCAGAGCCATGAACCTCATTCCTCCAAATAATTATGTGCATGTTTATCTCTCAATGCACATTCCACCAATGTCAGAAGAACTCTTCCAGCATATAAAGTTAAATGATAAATGACTGTTTTGTGGGGTCCAAGCCCAAGATTATTCCCAAGCCAAAGCCCATTGAAGGCTCAGAGCTGCAATGCTGGTTCACAAAGAATGACTTAGGAAGAGTTAACTACATAATTTTGTGAATTGGTCACTAGTTCATACTATCTCCTCATTTGTTTCTGTGGTTCTTAATTAATGTTTTAACATTTATGGCACTTTTGTATGGGTATAGGGGTTGCAGTTTTATGCCCTTCAAAACAGACAATACACTCTTTGTGTCCAAAAGTCTCGTACTGCTTTAGCAGCTTTGGGAGTGGAAAGAAAAGAGGTTTATTCCTTTAGTAGTACCTGACGAAGAAATTTAAGGACACACAAAGGCAAGCACTTTCCCAACAGAGTACACAATTACCTGTTTTGCAAAGACAATCCAGACTTACTTTTTATACGTCTAATCTTGACAGTGTATTGTGTTTTCATTCACACGCAGTGAGCATTGACTTTTATCATATTATTAGCATTCTAAACTCACAGTTTCAGAGGTTTATAACTCAACAGTAGCTTTAGACTCAGGAAATTCAGCCCAGGAGCACTATTTTTCAGTACAAAAGACAGCTTCAGTAACTACAGTATCAGGTAGAGTGGACCTTGTTTATTTCAGGCTTTTTTTAAGAGTATAAGATTACAAATTATAAACAGAACAACAACTGAAAACCAACTTCTTGAAAAATGAATTGTTATGGAGTTTCATTCTGATATTCCTCAGATTGCTAGCCTCCTTCGACATAATTTGAAAAAAATGAAAAGGCTGAGGGATAAGCATTTAAGATCAACTCCTGAGAACTCATGATGGACCACATTCCATATATTCCTGTGCAAATCTCATTGACATCCATAGATGTGTTCTGTACAGATCCTATTTTTAAAATCTTGCATGCACAATCACAGTTAGCATTGTTACAGTATCTACCAGGGCTGGGTGCAACTCTGAATGCAGATTTGTACTATCAGCCCCAATGGTTCTCTCCTGAGAGAAATTCAGAAAGCTGTTCATAAGCTGTTCTGGACTTTTAGGTAACTAATCCCATCTCACACATACACTCTCAGGTACCTTTTGTTAAAGAAAATCAAACGCTTCAGAATACATATTTATATGATGTTCACTGTTCCACTACGCTGGATAAATTATATGCATTTTATAGCATTCACTTACAGAGATATTTAGGTTTTGTACCAGTTATAGTAACAGCAAACTAATGTTAAGCTCATGATATAAGGTGGCATAAGCCCAGAAAACGTCAATTCCATATACATGGTACCAGATGTTAGCTGTTTTCCTTTCTTTCATAAATCTGTATGAAAGGGAATTTTTAATTTTGATTTCTTGGGCATGGTACATATGTATTACAGCCAGATCATTTTTCAAGCATGAGATATTGTCTATTTAATTAATGTTAGTTCTATGTGTTTAGGTAATTACCATTAGAACACATGAGGACATATTGTACTTATTGCTTGTGCTAGAGCGTAATGTGCTGGACTACAACAGCTACACTTGTTAACCTGATTTTAGCGTTTCTTCACACAGCAGGAAGCACCCATGCTATGGTTTCTTAATGTACTCTTTAAGTACTGCACTGGAGAGTACTGTGTAATAATAATAATTAATAATGATCCTAATCTTGCCAGTACTGCTACTAGCCTGGTGACCCTGGTTGCAGTTTCAGGGTTCCACTACCCTGTGCCCTGAAACACGTATCTTTCCTTTCAGAATTTCATTTCTTAAGTGATATTGCTGAACAGAGATGAATTTTTTGAGGACGGGTTTGTTGCATAGATTCTGATAGCTTCACATTTGTTCAGGTCTCCAAGGACCAGCACCAATAAATGTGAAAGAGACAACAGCAGAATGGCATACTTTTCCATTTCCACCAGGATGAAAAAAATACTCTAAATTAGGTCTAACCTTAAATGTATAATCTGTCCTTGGAAGCAACAGAAGGAGAAAAAAAAAAAAAAAAAGGAATATAGCATCTTCAAGCTCTTGGCATCCCTTACAAGAAAAAATTGGTTCTAAGGGTCTCTGATCTTGTGTTTTAGTAAAATAGAACTGCACGGCTGACTGACAGTTCTGATCTAAAGCATTTACGTTTAAGTTTTGATCTCTCTGCTTTTGATTAAAACTAATGAGCTCATTTAATTCAAAATGGGAATCTCTGATAAGAGAAATAAGGTTGATGTGATTGGATTAGAGGGGCAAATTAAACTCTTAGAGCAGAAGTTTGTGCTTATATAGTGTATTAAAAAGCTGTTGGCGTATTATGGCGTGTTAGATGATGAGAAAAATTTCATAGTAATTCATATTTAATCAGAAGAAATGAAAGTACTAAATATAACATGGCTCTGCTTTTCCCTTGAGTGATAAAGAGCTGTACATTTAAAATGACATCGAATTCATGCTCTCTAAAACAAAAAAATCTTGAGAGACACCAAAGAAAGGAGCACTGTTGTCAGTTATTTCATCACAATAGACCTGAAATGTCACAAACACAAGACAACGTGACCACATTAAAACAAGGACAATTTGATAAAATCCTTAGCTTAAAAACAAGGTTTGATGTTTCTGTTCACTGCATAACAAATGCTTATTAAGTGCTTGAATACTTTCTACTAGTAGCTGGGTTGGTTCTCCAAAACAATATCAGAATAACTTCAAAATAACTTTTTTATTCAGCATTCATTACTTATTGAAAAAGAAAGTGAGTTAAGCTCCATTAATACCTGCTTATTGTAAGCCTACTCCAGAATTTTCCCATGAATGATATTTAAGGGAGGGGTAGGGAAGTGTTGGTTATCCGGGCAAAAAATAGCATTAATAAAGATTGTATAGGGAATATTTTGGTGCCAACTGTTCTTTTATCCACTATTTTATCGCAGTTTATACTAAGAGTATTTGTTTATTATTTTTAAATGGTTACAGTTGAGGAAGTGAGAAGCATAAGTGAGATCTAAAGTTTCAAGGAGGATGTTGGACAACAAAAACATCCCATTAATGACTAATTAGTCACCAACAATTAAAAAGTATGATGCTGATGATAATCATCACCATCATCATAATGCCTCACTTACCTGAGTATTTTTGCCTGCAGGCTGCTTCAATTCTTTATTGATAATAATTAACCCTTAGTAATGGAGAAACCAAGGCAGCAGTGACTTATCGTAGATGTCACTGCAAGAAAGGAATGGAGTCTAGGGGATAAAGATCTGAAGAATTTGCAGCATCTTTCAGCAGATAGAATTGCCTCGGTGACGCTTTGCCTTTTCCAAAACTCTGAAGAAGTCCACAATTTTTAAAAAGATGCCATAACATGGCAAAATAATTCAAATCATAGCAAAATTGTGCAAGAAAGAGTTAATGATGCAAATCTCTGTTAAAAATTCTCTAGGAAAAAAAAAAAAACCTTCAAAATGAGACTGAGTATACATATATTTTTCAATTTATTTTTTTTTGCTAAGTAAACGTTTTCTAAACGAGGTAAATTGATTACAACACTCTTAGCATCCATCAGTCATTTATTTTTAGTGAGTTCAAGGATTGCACCTGAAAAATAACTTAGAGGGGATGTATAAAATCTAAATTATGTGTATATGTATTTTTTCTATTCCCTAGTGGAATCTACAAGCCCCAGTTTACTAACCACTGACAACACTCTAGAGCGCTCTTTTTTCATCCGAATGAAATCTACACTGACCAAGCGAGGAGTGCACATCAAATCGTCAGGATACAAGGTAAGGATTGCACTGTAGCATGAAATATTGACGTCTTTAAATCATGTTCCTTTTAGTATCAGGGATACATTAATATTTAGAGGAAGGAACTATTTCACATTTGCATGTTTCATTCCTTTTGTTAAAGAACGATTAGTACAGTATTTCCAGCCTACAGTTTGGTAGTGGTACTACACTTCCGTTAAATTGCTTATTACAATAAACATTGATTATAGCATGAAGGCCTTCAAAAGAGCAACACTTTCAGAGTAAAGGTATATTTTACCAAAGAAGGTGGGTCACAGTAACATCACTTTTGCTTAGTGAAATTACTACTCATTTAGTTAGACTGTTAGTTTTTTGGGGGGGTTATGTGTTTTCTCAGAAAGGTAGAACTTCTCCATGCAGACAATTTTCTATTTAGGTTCACAGCTCTTCTGGCTGAAGAAAACAACAAGCCATAATGAGTACTTTTCCACCATTTGTCTTTCATTGTCTGTCTGAGGGGTATCTGCTGCTGGGGATCATATTTGCTGGATTTCTTACTCTTTTAAGATATGAAACTCTCTTGTTTCTTATCAGCAGTAATCTCATTTTTCTTCAGTCATATATCGCTTATAGTGCCTGTAGCTATCAGTGGCTTTGCAGTACGCTAAAACTAGAAGCAATAGCACATTTTTAACATTGTCAACTTCTGGAATGAAATATGTCATCCATTAAGTATTATACAAGATAAAAGAGTGGTGCAAGGAAACATGTCTGAGAAAGTGTGTGTGTGTGTTTAGAGAAGGTGCTCATCAACACTCATTTAAAAACTTTCAAAAGCTTTTTTTTTTCAGTTTTCAGAGGAAGATTTAGAGGAGCTTTGAAGTGAAATTCCCCAATTCACTCATCCCCAAAAATTCTCTGTGAATATGACATCAAGGTAGTCTATCTGAGTAGTAAAACTCTCCTGGTAGAAATGCCTTTTTTGCAACCAAATGAATGAGAGTCCTTCTGTTGGATAGTTTCTGCATCAAGATGATTAAAGTAGTTGCTAATGGAATTTTAGGTACAAATGAACAGTTCCTTAAGACACCAAAAGTTATGAGCTGGTGACTGGTTAGCTGTCAGCAGCTGAAAGAATGTATTCAGTACTTGTTCATGCTGTCAGGTTTTCAAGTCTCAGAAGGTACAAGACTGGGAGTTGTACTACTAGTCTCAGGAGGAAGAAAAGGAATGAAGTGGTCAGGTTATGTGAGTTATTCATTTTCATGGTTAAGCATGGTTTATCAGGTCTAGGCCAAAGTTAGATTGGCAGAGAACTTCAGTGGATATTTTTGCTGAAATAATAATGGGAAAAATTAGACAATTCATCTTTGGATTTTGCAGTCTGACAGTTTTGCCAAATGTAGGTGAGAAAACAAGGAAGGCACTTGAGTAACTTTGTCGTCTCTCTTCTTGGACTTCTGACAAACTTATGCTAGTCCAGCACCAAAACAGGACACGGGATTGGTACACAAGTGGGTTTTTTACTTGTTACAGTACAGTTTTTGAAATTCTCGGTAGATCGTTTACTCAAGAAAGACACAGTAATGTCTATCATATAAATGTAATTTCTTTTCTCTTTTAAAACCTGTTGATGTCTCATGGAAACATTAAAAACCACAACTGATGAAATGAAATTTGAAAGATCAGATATCATTTTTGGGCAACTTCCCCTAGACACAAAGAATGCAGAAAAAGTAAAAATATAGTTTACAAAACTGTGTATAGCTAAAACATTCATTTTTTTCCCAAACTTTTCCATGAGGAAGTAACAAGTCAAGATGAATAAAATTGCAGAAACAGTGTGCAAATCCTAGGCAGGTGCAGATACAGAGGTATAGTTCCTTGGCTTTTTGATGTTTAGGAAGATTTTGTAACTGACAGTGTTTGACTTCTGCTGTGTCCAATCACATAAATTGCACTTTGACAGTTTTTCAAAAACATGGTTATTGACACTCTGTGTTCTATGGAATGATAATTATCTACAGCTTTGATGAGCCCCACTGCCTATTAAAACTGTATATTTATTTTAGATGAGTTGGATCGTGTTACTGTCTTCTTAGTGTACTAGGTGAGCATAATAAAACTCAACTGCTATAGTGAATGTCAGTCATACTCTAAGGAAAGTTACCAACTTATTTATTGATTTATGAAAGTCCAGCACTAGAACGAACCTGAGGCCTCTAGAAATAGCTTAGGTATGTATTTTATAAAAATTAGTAAAGATCCATGAGCCTTATGGATGTACAGCTATAAGAAATTATCAAAGGGAAGAATAATTACGTAATATCGGCAAAGCTCATGGGAAGAGCTGGCTGCATTCTGTGTCAGAGGGCCCTGGAAGACCTTATTCAGGAAGCAGTATGCCAGCTGGGGCCATGAGCAGCAGAGTTCCTGTGGGAAATCCTGGTGGAGCAGGCCAACTCAGGAGCTGCTGCCTCACACCTTCAGAATATACTGAGCACTGAATTTTCCCTTCCTCCTCATCTTCCCTTGAGCTCCTGTGTCATCATGGGAGGGTAACCATCCTAATCAAGCATCCAGACATACAACAGGAACAGTGTGCTGAGAAGTCCTTATCTTATGTGAGTCAGGTTTTAGCTTTGCCAAGGGTACACAGTTCCCCATGGATTCAGTCCTCCAGCAGTGACAAAAATTTTGCATGTTTGTGAAATATTTTTTTCTTGTTTCAAACTCTTTCTGAACTCAGAAACCACATCTTCATTTTTCCCTTGCTTTGAGAAATGCTGATGAATGTTTTCTTTAGACAGCAAATGATTGAGGTGGTCCACAAGATGCTTAGGCAATTTTCAGAATGAGTGATCCCTGCCTCAGGAAAATCACATAAAATTGAAAACAGTCAGAGAACGAGATTGATTAATCATTTGGGTTGATCTAGTCAGGACTAATTTTCTATGAAAAGAAATGTGGGAACAAAAACCACACTAATAGACTTACAAAGATCCATATATGTATACCTCAAAGAGACTTTGTTCCAGACTGTTCTGACATGAGATGAACCCTGTTTATAGTCCCTTCCTGGACTGATTTAATTACTCTTGAATTATACCTAAAGATGGAGATAATGGTCTTCTTTCCATGAAGACCTTAAAAGTCTGAAACAGGAAGGCTGCTACATGATTAATCCTACCTCTCTCCTTCCCTTTCATTTTTTTCCCAGCACTGTCCTAGAATGGGATTTTATTTATATTCTTAGTCTCAGAGCTTGTAGGAAAAGAGCTTAGAAACAGTGCTAGAGAGCTATTCACTGTTCAGTGAGTAAATCTACAATCTTAAAAAAAAAAGTCAGATAAAATGTAGTCAGCTGACAAAACACATTGAAAACAAATAAAAGGAGAAAAATGGTAATTCCATTCACTGCAAAACTCAGAATGTATTACCATTACAACTGTTGTCTAAGATACATGATACAGAGACTTACTGTTTTTCTCTGCTGTAAATATATCACATCTTCCTTTTTCTTTTGTTGTTGTTGTTGTTGTTTTCAATAACAAATACTTTTGTATTTCATTTGGATTGTTGTTGTCTCCATTTTATCTCTTCTACTCGTTTTTCTCCTTTTGCAGGTTACAATTCTGTCCACTTAGCTTATTTCACCTTCAATGTTTCTGTTCTCTTACTTTCATACATATATGTCAAAGCAAATTTTAATTGAAAACTACTTTGTTCAAGTCCACTGATACATTTCCTACTATCCTATAGTATTCTATTATATTTTGTCATTTTTGTCATTGTTTTGTCATTTTTTCTTTCATGTCAGCTTGTGCTAGGATTTTCTTTGTTCAAACCTTTAGGGTCTGTTACTAGTCTCTTGAACAACGCATAATTAATGGGTTAAAGAAGTAGTCAGCACTTCCAGATTCCCTAGTACTTTTACTGTCACCATGGCAATCTCTGAATTGGGATAACCAACATCTGCTGCCTCACCATCTCCCAGGAACCTGGCAATCAACCTTCTTGGCTATCCATCAGCAGAGAACAGGTCATCTTTAAAATCCTGTAGGCTGTAAAAATACTTGGAGCAGTACTTTCTATCTGCTGTGCTACCTAGATGCCTCTTTTGGCCCACTCAGCATCAACAAGAAACAGCCTGCATGTTTCTTTCACTAAAGCATCAAAAACACTGCGGTCACAAGGCAACAAGTTCAGACAATTCAGTAACTGGAAGTAAATAGAGCAGCTATCATGCACTGAGCAAAATCTTACATATAACCTTAGACTTTGGAGCCTTATTATCGAGAAAAGAAATATTTGAAAGGTTGTTTGGATACCTGTCCGTGAAGTGAGTCTTTGGTGTCTTTCACGAGCACCTTGGGTTTGTGGGAAAGCACATACACAGTCTACAGAGATGAATGAAGTTGACTTTGTTTCAGCAGTGTGTGTGTATATATATATATATATGTACACGTATGTATGTATATATATGACTTACAGGAGTTCTGAAATCCTTTAGTATGGCACAGAATTGTCAGTACTGGAGACAAGTGTAACCCCTGCATTGCTACTTTACAGAATCACAGCTCTTATCAATGCCAAAAGCAGGTATTTCCACCTACTTTTCCTGATGTTCTTCATATGTAACAGAACTTATTAGGGGAAATACACAAACTTAATCTCACCAAATTGCAATGAAGGGAGCAAAATTATCTTCATTCGTTATTTATTAAAGCACGAAGAACTGTTAAAACCAACAGTATAATCTTACATGCCAGTTGACATGCTGCATAAAATTAAGTAAATTGCTATATAAAAGTTTTGATTTAGCAAGCTTAGTTGAGAAAATTTGATGTGTTGTCACAAATCAAATGTCCACATTTCAGCAATGGAGGATTCAAATTTGGTTAGTTATGCCTCATACATCAGTTACTGTATATCAAAATATTTTCAATATAACTTGAAAATGTGAGAAATATTTAAAACTCCATAAAAAAGTTTTCTCAAATTAGTCATTCTAGTTTACATGTATTCATATTTTTGTTTTGGTTAATGTTATCTTTCTATCATCTTATTTAAAATTAAACATTTTCTGAAACTGCTCGTTTTTTGCATTTAAAATCTTAATGAAGTTAGAACTGTTTGAATGACAATTTTGAAGATGGAAATTGAAATTTACTGTTGCAATTTTATGTTCATCACAGTTCTATTATCAGCCTTTTTCACAGTATATATTACTACTTTATTTTTAAAAAATTGTTTTTATTATTATTATTTTAGAAGGACTTGAAGAGTTGGGTGAGATTTGGAAATCTCAGTTGTGCACTTCAAGTGCAATTTTTGGCAGCATTTAAGTTCCTTTATACAAGAGAGCAAGGCAGACAAAATCTATGTTAGAGAGACAAAACTATGCCATTTTGCACTTACCTAGTGCAAATACGTTTGCCTAGTGATACCGTTCTCTTGATTCAATCTAAACCTAAAATGACTGTTTCCTGTCTAAGGGAAAGATTCACCTGGATTTCAGAATTTCAGATGTTTCTATGCCAAAATCACTTTAAGAATCCACTTTAAGAATCATGGGCTTGTTGAGAACACAGCAGAAAACCGCCTTTCATTTAAGGGGAATAAGAAAGAAAGAAGAAAAGAGAGGAGGCTTGGTTTTTTTGCATAATAGTCTAATGATTAGTGCATTGCTTGGATGTGGGTTATGTTAGAGTCAGATTTAATTCCCTCCACAGCCTGAGGGAATTCACATATCCCACTTTCCAGCTTGGCCTAAATTCTTTTCTCCTCTTCTAATATTTTTCTCCCTTGAAATCTTTTGTCAAGCATTTCACTCTGTCCCAGAAAGGTATCCTGACCTTTTTCTGTAGGAAGAAAACGCAATATTTAGTATTTCATCACATGGCTACTGCCACACCTTCTTAATTGAGTGAAGAAGGAATAAGAAACCAACATCAGGAAGCATTATGTGAAGAGTTTTCTAAATGTCAGCACATGCATTCCCCAGACTTTTCAGCACTGAGAAGACTTAAAGGTAATTTGTCAGAGAGAAAGAACTGATCGAGAATTCACCCATGTAAATCGATGACCTTTTAGTCAAAAGGAAGTCTCTTAGCTAGTAAAGATGCAGCATTACTTATAAAAGAACAAAATACTAATGGGCCAATCTGAGACTTATGAAGTATCTACTTGTAGATATAAAGATACGGTTCAAGAAAAGATGGTCTGCCACAGGATTAAGAAGACTAGAGTTCATTTTATGCCTTGCTACAGAGCTGTGAGATTCTATTAGGAGAGCTGTCTGGAGAAGCTTGGTTCACACTTGACATCTAAATACATTAACCAACTTCTTAAAAGTGTTCAGCAGCTACTATCTCCACCTTCTCAAAAAACATTTTCAGGGCTGAGCATCTTTCAGCTATGATTTGTAGAACTGTTCTATCATCTGGAGACATGAATATGTTAGGCATTTATTATTACAGTAGTACTAAGGAAACTAACCAGTTACTATTATATAAAAGCTCTTTTAATAACAGCCTTCTTTAAAAGACACATTCAAACTTTGATCATTCCTCATGCTGACTGCAGCTGTAGTATTCGTGACACCCATATCAGGATCTGTTTCTCCTCAAATAGTGTCTTCAATGTTCGTATGACTTCAGAGTTGTGATTTTGTTGCAGTGTGTTCCAAGCTGTATAAATGGGAAATACCTTAGATCACAGACTGGATTTTGGAAGGAAAGAAAACATAAAATTGAGCAAACACAGACTACTTTCTGAGAGATTAATTATTTTCATGAATTCTGTTGGCAAAGTATGAGTGATATAAAAAGAGTTCATCACCAAAATAGCAGCAAATGCCTTTGATTCTGATTTTTAGGCAGTATAATTCTGAAGCTACCTTTATTAAAAATCAGAGAATATAACAGCGAAAGAAAACTATGAGATCAAGATTTACTCTGATACATAACAAAACATTCAAAATGGACAGATATCAGCTCCAAGCCAAATCAGGCGTTCTTTCAAGAACTAAGTTTTATCGAGTCAGAGAGATTAAAAAAAAAAAAGAGGTTGTTGCACTAAGTAGCACTGTTTATCTAAATGTGAACTAGTAGTGCAGTGGGCCTGTGAGTCTCTTTCCAGTGTCCCTTTCCTGTGAATCCCTTTCCTTCTCACAGAGACCAGTGAGGGTGGATGAAACAGTGAGATTTCAACAGAGTGAGAAGCAGACCATGCCACCTATTACACTCTGGGAGAAGGTATGCTCCTAGGTGGGAATGCCTACTGAAGAAGAGAGGCCTGCACTTCACTTCCCAAAATTTTCTCAAATTGTCAGCTGTTGTTGTCTGCCACTGCTCGTTGTTAGTGAGTGGGAATAAGCCTTATGTAGGAGCCAAGAGAACCGCACGGTGCTCTGTGAAGAATCACCAGCCAGAATTCAGGCAGATGCTGCTGCCAACATCTCTGCTCCACTTGGCTGTTTTTCTAACTGCCACCAGGGGATATTTTGGCCCACCTCCTTTTCATAATGTAAACAGTGTATTCGATGTGTAAATGCAGACAGTAGTAGCTTTTTAAAGATCTTTACCTCTTTCAACAGTTCAAAGTTTTTTCTCTAAAGTATGCTTAGAAAAGACAAGAAGCTGATACCCTGAAAAAAATGTAACTAATATCAAGCTAATGTAGAAGAGCACATCTTCTTGCTCATCAGTGGTACTTGCAGAAGCAGTATCATCTCTCCACTGGTAAATCTTTATTGAGTGTGAAGCAGTCGTGAAATTCAGAACTAAGATGAAAGTAATAGGAAGGTTCTAAGGCTTGCTTTTCAGTGAATTTTACGTTTAAGAAAATTTATTTCTCATATTCTGCATAACATCTTGATATGGTAAAATTAGATCGATAGCTGTTAAATAGAAAATACACATCTCGAACTGACATCGTAAGGGTATAATCCTGATAACTTATGCAAACACGTGTATTTACCTTTTGTATAAATAGTGTCATTGGTTAATTAGAAGGTTAAGACCACATTTTTGCAAGAGAGTATTCTTCACTGTTGCCTTGGCAAGGAAATATTTTCTTAAAGAATTACACAAAAATTTTAAACAAAAATATATTTTAGGAGTTCCATAAATTTAGTACCTGCATTCACATATCACTGTTCATTACACTATGATCTGTCACAGGCTATATTAGTTGGGAAAGAAGAAGTTCATTTCAAATGTATCATCCATGTGTAACACAGACACCAGGAAAGATTGTAGTGATTGTAGTCAAGGAGGTAAAGAGGTTATGTGTTATCAACTGTCTCTACGTCCACTCTACAAAAGCAAGGGCGCTATAATTCAGTGTGTTCTCTTGAACAGCTAAGGTTGTACAGCACCTTTTACATAGCAGCTACACAAGCTGGGTCTCATTAACATATATTTTTTTCAATCACATATCCTTTTAAATTTAAAAAACAACACAGAATATTTATTTTACAGCTGGAAATATTTAAGACCCTATTTAAATACTGTCATCGTTAATTTTCCAGTAATCTTTCCTTCATCATTAGTTCTTCTACTCAATACATGCTGAAATGTGTTAGCTGCCCACAATTCATGTATGTTTCTTTGTCCTGTCAAAGTTGTCCCTACAGAATTCTTATGAAAGTTCCTTTTATTTTTGCTTCCTACTTTTCATATTTCTCATCATATAATAACTGCATTCATTTATTTACATTGTGCAAAAATCATATGAACACTGAGTTATGATTTCACCAAGTCCTAAACTTGGAAAAGCATCTTTACTTCTCATTTATTTTTAACCCATATCTCTCCCATTTTTTTAAAACTTTCTTTTACTTTTTTGTGCAGGTTTGTATCTTCAGAAAGCATTATATTTTATTGGCTTTTTCCTGTTGCTTATAATGTCATTTATATTAATGAATGTACTTTTGCAACACTCCTCTGAGGCTGGAAAGTGCTGACATACCAAGAGATCAAGTTACTTGCCAAAGATAACAATGGCCGATTGTGTCAGAGCCAGCCGTGATTGCATGCAGTACTTCATCCTCAGCCTTTCTTCCTAACACATGAACATTGTCAAATCATCTCTGCGTTCAGGCACATCACACTTCATTTTCTCAGGCTGGTACTTCCTTTGTTTTGATGGTTGCCCTGAATAGGGAAAATGAGATGCCAAATAAAAAATACTCTGATCAAATGGTACAAAGTTTAGCAGCACATTTGCAGAACACTTAGTAAAAGATGAATTCCTGCTCTCAGACTGGGGTACCACTGACTGTAGAAGAACTACTTCAAAATCTTTGTCCTCAGAAAGAGAAAGAAGCAATGTCCCAGCAGGGAAACATGTTTTCCTGCCACTTGGATTTTGCCGAGGGGAACTCCCTGACTCTGCTCCTCTGGCCACTTCAGTGTGGGAGAGGAGCAGGGCTGGCAGCAGCCACCTCCTGGGCTGGCAGCTGGCTTGTCTCTTTACAAACTTGCCTTTCTTATATCAAAATAAACTCTATAGAGAGACCTTTTTTTTTTTTTTTTTTTCAATTTGCTTAATATGTTTCATACCCACCATAGATTTCTCCAAACTGAAGACCTCCAAGCTTCTCATTAGATTTAGTATGAAGTTGATGCATTATGCATATGTAATATGCATGCGTATAAATTATAGGGAATCATTATGCACTGTAGCTCTTTATATTTGGACCAAAGTGAAAGTACTAGCAAGTCAAAATGCCCCACTCCCTCATGCAGACAGTACCACTCTACAGCTGCTCTTCACAGACTTTCTAGAAAAATAGGTAGCTTCATAAGGTTTAAGGCCTATCATTTCCTCAAAAGCCAGATTTTTTATATAATTTGCTGTTAATAAGAAGGAAGATTCCTCTGTACCTGCTCATGCAGCAAAAAGGGATAACAAAGGCACAGAGCTTTTCAGCACCAGTATGCTATACGTGAAGCCCTTGGTAGAACAAGGACCATTACATGAGACTTTTATTCCCCACAGCTGTTGACTTAACCTGATGCATCTGCACACTAATTTTCTGTATTTACCTTCTAGAACAGAAAGTTGATCAGGGGTTTTAGGCCATGTTTCCCAGACAGTCTTCCTACAGTACAAATGTCCTTTTGCTCTATTGTCTAAAGTGCATATATACCACTATATAACCCAATATGCTATTATGCCTCTGTTTCTTAATGTTCAGGCATGCTTCTTGATTCTTCTGTTTTATGCAGTGATACTAGCTGAAGAATATCTTTATTCAGCGTGGCATTTGGTTGAGCCCATCTGCTTTACCCTACGGAGAAGGCAGAATATGAATGTTTGGTGGGAAGAATTTCAGTCTCTCCTTTTTACAGCATCATTAGGAAGCTGTCGTTCTAATAATAATAATTCCCATTTGACATCATGGAGGTAAAAAGAAATCATTGCTGACATCAAAAATGAGGTGATATTTCAGCAGTATTATTTCACCGAAGATAAAGTGGAAGTCTTTATTACTCCCAATGCTTTTAAAGAAAGCTGAGCAAGGCTTATACTGACCCTGGAGCTTATACACCTTAATACATCTATAACCAGTATGAAATAAGAAATTTTAATTGTTATTGCTATGTTTTTTGGCTATACCTCCTTAGAACCAAGCATTTTATGCCTGCTTAAAGAAAAATAATATCTGAAAATAAGTTTGGGAGGCTACATCTATTCTAATTTTCTACATTATTTAAAAATCATGCAAAAGACCCCAAACAAATTAAAATATTAAGTGTATTACAGGAAGTGTTAATTTTCATGCAAACTTCTTATTAGAGCCTGTATTATCAATCCATACATATTGCATAGATGTCTGAGCTCTGAAGAGGTTACCCTAAAGAGGGTTATAAGTTTTATTTCACTTTTATGGATAGGTATTTTATTCTCTCTGAACTTCTTGTTCACATTGCTGTGTGAATTGCTTGCCATTAAAAGGACACAGTCAAGGTCTGTTTCATCAGTTGTAAACAATATGTTTTTCAATTTTGTTTGTGGTAGCACATTAAAAGCTCTCATTTCCGCCCACTTTTCCCTTTCCTTTGTATAGGTATATTCAGTTATAATTCTAGGCTCTGTATAATTTTCCATCCTAGACCAAACAATATATAACATCAGTGGCTCTATCCAAATATACTTGGAAAAGAGCGTATCTGCCAAAGTTTGGCATTATTTCCTAATTTTGAAATCTATTCTTGGTCTACTGCAGTTCTTTTATTTTTAATTTAAGGGGCATATGAAGAGCAATATAAACTGCAAGCAATTAGAGCAACAGGACTTTAATATTGACAGTATTGTTCTAGTTAAAAGAAAGTTCAAGAATTATGGATTCTTCCCATGGCTTCACTTTACAGAATTAGTCACCTCCTTGCAAGCAGCATTTTCTCTGTATAATAGGAAGAGCCCAATCAAAATGTTTCATAGTCTTCACAATCAAACTTAAGAAAATTTTCTAATTAAATACGTGGTGGGAGCATCACCTTATTTTGTTCCAGCCAAATATGTTTATACTAGAGCAGACACAGCTCATCTGCTGTTGAGTTACTGCTTCTCAGTTATTTTGAGAAATAAGATCTTAATTCCTACAGGCATACAGATATTTAATAGTTATAAGCCTTTCAGAAAATCGTAACTCATGCTTACCAGCTATAGTAAAATGTTCAAATCTGAAATGAATGCTTTGCACTTTCAGTGTAAACAGTTCTTATTCAACATACAAATAGTTTAGGAATTTTCCCCAAGAATGTGTGCATGCACGAATGCAGTGCTTTATTTTATTTCATGTGAATACAACAGGCCTTTTGAATTCTTTCACATATTGGAATGTTTAGGCATGTTTTTATCTGAAATATTAGAGAAGCATTTCTCCTTTTGAAAACCACCAGCTTAATAGCCTTCTCATTTGTTTCTCCCTGCTCAGATGATCAGATGTGTAAATATTTTTCCCTAAATACTCAACTGCTTTCAGTTTTTGTCATCATTCACTTTGTTGTGTTATTACAAAGACTATGTTGGCTAGGGCAGTCTACCAGTAGACCTAGCACTGTGATTAAGAGATACCTAAATGCAAAGCCGTCTTAATTAGCTCACCAGGCATCACTGAACCTAGCCTGGCTCTCCCACAGTCATATGCCCAGGGTTAAGAAAGGGGTACTGGACACAGTTTTTCCAGAAGAAGCAAGGAGCTGATTCACAATAGGCAAACATGCATTATGGGTTGCTTTCAGTCACTTTATAGTCATGTGCATTCATAAATTTTGATATGGTTGTGAGATGCAGACTTTGATGGTACGAAACTCACAGAAGAGCTTTAGATCACTGGAGCAACCACAGGCGAAGTTTATGTTGACAATTTATCAGCTCTTCTCCGTCAAGGAAAATTGTTTTTTAGTGCCTGCCTATTAGCAATCACATGCATATTATGAAATTGAGTTTTGGGGAGGACAGCCTGCCATCTGTCTTTTCTGTATTTTTTTTCACAATGTATCATGCTAAAGTTAAAATTTTTTGTGCTTCAAAATGGCATAAAATATGAGATGTCCATAATAGAGATACTTGGGAGGAAGAATAGACTAAATAGAATTGTAAATCTTTATAAACTTTATAAACAGGCAACTCCTGATGCTATACTTTATGTTTTAGCTTCAAGTGCCCTCCACATTTTCCACAGACCATAGTGCCCACTGTGCTCTTACTTTAGATTGCAGAGCTCCTAAACGGATAACTAATTAACATCTATCTCAAGAGTGTGAGAATGCTTTCTTTATAGACTGTTTCTGGTTCAGGATTGGCTTGCTTTTTGTTGTTGTTTTGTTGTTTGTTTTGTTGGTTTTGTTTTGTTGTGTTTTTTTGGTGAAATAGAACTTCAAATGCCTGATGTGGAGAATGAAAAAGATGTGTTCAGTTTCCCTTCTGTGTTCTGATATGCTAAGATTTTATCAATAATATTGTTTTCCTGTAAAAATATCTGCCTCAGAGAAAATCTGCTGTGTAGCTGTCAGGATTACACCTCTCAGAATATGTCTGTGATGATTCTGTTAAATTGATAAAAACAGAACACTCTGCTATGTAGAAGGATTGCTGAAAAGAATATTCCCAGGCCCTTTCATGTGTAACAGCACTTGTATGGCAGTACATTTATTGTGCTATAAATTCCATCACTGATTTTGGCCATTTCAAATTGATTCTGCAGTAACTGTAAGTAATGAACCTTACAGACAGAGCCAAGGAAAAAAAAAAAAAGCAAGCCAATAAACTTGTGGCTGTAGGAATACAAATTGTAGAGTTCATTTAGCCTCAGTTTTTATCAGATCATGCAGCCAATACCCCACAAAGCCAGAAAATACATCCAACAAAATATACAGTGCCATAGCCGGGCTTGCTTTGAATTTAGCAGCTAAACCAGACACTCAATTATTCAAAGCGTATTTTTGTACAAAGTGTCCTGTGGATTTCACCTGAGATTTACAGAAGGTGCTTGACATAAGTGGATGACAAAAGAGGAAAAATGTTAATAGAAATGACTTATACAGGATAATGAGACAAATCCTGAGCTATTTTACCTGGTCAGGCAATACCAGGCATCCTTGGATTTCGCAGAGGTGCAGATCAATATGCAGTGGGCTACTATTAACTCACCAAGTCAAAAAATATAAATGTATCCAAGATTTACAAATGCCCCTAGCCTATTTCCCTCTCTTTACTGAAAAGTTCTAACTGGTTTATTAAGAATGAGGTGATGTTTTTTTTTTCTCAGGGTATCTTTAATGATCCCATATATTTTAATAGGGAATTTATGTGCTTGGTAAAGCATTTCCATAGGATGATTGTAAAACCTATCAAAAAGATACTACTCTAAGGCATTTGACATTATTTTTGTAGATTCTAATTACGTTCTATAGGAATTCACTGATACTGTTTTGTTAAATATTGTATAAATTTCCCATAATCTTAACAGATACCAAGATCACGTAGATTCTTATTTTTCACATAGATCATGGATATAGTCCCACTAAATCAGTGGACTGACCATGTGATTGAAGCATATATGAAATATGTGTAACAATCCTTGCTTGTTACATAAAGAATTAACTTCAGATTTTTAACTCAAATGCTGAAAAGACTGGAGTTTTCTTCTACGTAGTTTTCCCAGCATTACAGGAGAGAGAACCAAGACCATGTTTTATTCTCTGTGCAAAAATAAATAAATGTCTGGGTTGGGTTCCTAGAAGCCTTGCAGCACTTCCATGCATCACAGCTTGCACACTCATGTATCTTAAGGTCTGCATTGAGTGCTGAATTCGTTCTTTGTGTTTTCTTGTACCTAACTGTGCAGATTTATCTGAACCTCTGTACTGACTGTGAGAAATATAAAATCCTCATTTTGAGAACAAAATGCTTGGGTCCATTCTAGCCCTATATAGAACGCATTGTCTAAGGCATATTCCTTGCCTGTCTGTATAAAAAATTCTATTTTGTCAATTTATCTGGTTTACAGCAGCAACCTGAATCACACAGAGAGGAAAAAAAGGCACAGAAATTGAGGCTTTCGGTTAAACACCAAATATGGTGAAAGTCATAATAAAATAATGACAGTTGGCAACACTATTTTTTCTGTGCTTTTTTGTGTCACAATGAGAAACACAGTGAGTGAGTCTGAAGTCTTGTGAATAGCCCCTGGTAACCAAGAGCAAAGAAACCTTGCTTATTATCTCTACTTCCCTTCTGAATAACATTTCAGCCATTGTAAATGAGTGTGACATCAAGGGCAAATGAATGGCTCTCATTCCAGATGAGAAACACTTGACAGCTGAGCAACCTGAAGGTTGTTGTAGAGGTACAAATTCTGTGACCAGCTGATGATGGGGCAGGCAGCATTTATTTCAATAGGACCTGATATGTGCATCATACTCTTAAAGGAGAGACTTCCAAACTTGCAAGGGATGAGTCCTAAATATTCAAATTGTCTTTTGGTCAGGACTCCAGTGAGTGAAAGACGGAGCTGTCCTAATAGCTGTCCTAATTTTTTCTTGTAATTTTATTAAATTACATAGGAAAACTTAGTCAAATATAAAGAAAGGTTCGTTGTGGATTGACAGATGGCATGCAACACCCCTACTGTATCTCATTTATAAATGTGATTGATGTGGAGGTAATTTCTTGGTAACCTGTTGTTCAAAAAAACGTATTCTAGGGGGTGGTTGAGTAAAACAAAATTAATCTCTGCATGTTAACGTTGCCAACTTTTGAATTAATTGCATGAGTATAACAATCAATTAATAAATGTTAAGCAAACAACAAAAAAAATAGTGAATTAAAAATTACCAAATTGATTCTAAGTGCAGATAAACCAAAAGGCTGCCACAATTCCTCAGTGTAGATTCAAGAACACGAACTTTGCCTCATCAGTTTTTGCTCCCCATTTATCCACATCTGGCATTTAAAACAATTCTGTTTTATTATGATTTTTACAAATAAATTGCTATCTATAATCTAGCTTGCTACATTAAGTGGCTTATAGAAACAAATCATAAATAGTAGTCCATTTGTAGCTGTCAAGGAGAAGGTCAGAGCTTTGCAAAGACCATCCATTTCCAAGTGGAATAAAAGTTTTTTCTTTGAAAGAAAATCACATATCTTGTTTGGACGGACTTCAGCTAGTAGTGACAGTACAGTTTCTTGAAATACCACAAAAAATCTCTCCACAAAATTAATTGGATTTTGGGTCACAAATCTTTTCCAAAATTGGAGTGAATTGACAATTCATAATTGAAACGTGAAACACTCATCGCTGAATATTTCTTCACAAAATGGATTTGATTGAAAATATGTACTTATATTTGCATGTTCTTCAAACATTTCAGGGGAGGCTTAGGATGGCACTGCAGGCTTGCAGGCATATGTCTCTTAAAAGTAACTCAAACCTGAGATCCAAACATTTATGACCTATTGCTATCACTGTCACTGAACATACAGTTTGCATGTCTCTATTAATTTATCAGTATTTCATTGCATTTGACAGAATTGTGCAAAATAAGTCTGTATACTCATTCACATTTTATAGAGACAAACTAGGGCTTTGAGAGGTGTAGTGTTCTGCACAAAGTCAGGCAAGAGATTTGTTTCAGCAAGAATGTCTCCTAATATACATGTTCTTTTTGCATATATTAAGTTATAGTGCCTTGTGCAAACAGTAGGCAACATCTTCCTTGCATCTTTGCACAAGGGTGCTCATAACCTGGAAGACTTTTACAGAAAATAGAATAAAAATAGAACTGGTAGATATCCAAATAAATACAGTATGTCAAAGAAAAGTCAAAGCCTTTTTACACAGCTTTCTCAGGGAACTAGCAAGCATGTCTACGGGGGATTTCCATTTGATATCCAGTATAGCTGGATTTCCAGAAGGGACCAATCACAGTCCCTGAACAAATGTCTGCAACAAATTGAACTGCCACCAGCAGAGGGGGAGGATCCTCTTAAGGACAAGTAAGTGTTGTAAAGAAGGAAAAAAAAAAGAAAGAAAATAAAAGACAAGAGTGGTCAGTTTTTTCAATTTCAGAGGTCACTTCTTTTTTTCAAAGATTGTTATTCCTGGGGCCTTTGGTTCTCAGCATATTCATAAATTAAATGGAAACCAAGGCAAACAGGGCAGTTACAGTGCTTATTGGATTGTAAAAATGTAAGTCTAATGTGAACAGTAGCACAAGAACTTCATGATTTTGTGTGAAGGGGATATAAAATAGCAGATAAAATTCAGTTCAGGTAAATATAAAGTAATGCACCTGGGAAAAAACAATCCTGGCTGTATATATACAATGATGAGCTCTGAACTAGCTGTTACTGCTCAGAAGAGACAACTTGGACTTGTAATGTGTGGTCTACGAAAGGAACAGCCCAGTGCTCAGTAGTGGTCAGAAAGAAAACAGAGTGCTGGCAATGGAAAATGAAAAAAAAAAAAAAAAAAGGGAGGAAAATGAAACAGAAAATGCCATTATACCACTGTACAAATCAATGCTGTGTCTTTATCTTGAATACTTGTGCACTTATTATCGCACCTCATCTCAAACTGAAGATAATATAACAGCAAAAAAGTGACAACATTGATCAACATTGCGGAACATCTAAAATATACCTAGGAGATTCAGCTTGGAAGAAAGATGACTAAGGAGGCACATGACAGAGAGCATCAGTGTATAGAGAGGGTCAATACTGTATAATTTTCTGCAGTCTTTCAATATGTAAGGTGCACAACAAAATTAAAGTAGTAAATAGCAAACTCAGAACAAGCAAAAGGAGGCACTTACCGGGTCCATAGTGAAACTCATTGCCAGGGGGCACTTTGAATACCAGAGACTTACCAAACTAACATAATGCCTTTAGCTCAGGAAGTCCTGAGAGAATACACAAGGGAAATGTCATTATATGCTTGCCTAGTCTGATACTCTCCCTTAGTCAGCTGTTATTGGCCATTCCATGAGACGATGCTGACCTTTGGTTTGACCCACTACAACTGCTCATAAGGACACGCAGTTGCTTCTCTAGAAGGGCTGTCATGGTGTGACCTAACCTTCCCCTACAGCCAGGCACTGTAAATACATTTTAGGGCTTGGGGCTTGCTGTTTGAATGCCAGCTATTTTCTTTATCAGTACCTTACGAGACCTTTTAAAAATTGTTTAAATATAACACTGAGCACATTCAGAGAACTACTGAGGTTAGATGTTGGCAGGCAGGTCAGAGAACTTCTGTGTCCCATCCTCTCTACAACCACCTGAAAGGAAGTAGTGGAAAGCTGGGCTCGGCCTCTCAGATAACTAACGATAGGACTAGAGGGAATGGCCTCAAGTTGCACCAGGGGAGGTTTAGGTTGGAAATTAGGAGACATTTCTTCTCAGAAAGAGTAGTCAGGCATTGGAATGGGTTTCCCAAGAGAAATGGTGGAGTCACCATCCCTGGAAGTGTTTAAGGAGAGGTTGGGCATGGTGCTTAGTGACATGGCTTAGTGGATAATAGTGGTGGTAGGGTGATGGTTGGACCAGATGATCTTGGAGGTCTCATCCAACCTTAATGATTCTATGATTCTATGCTCATTCCTTTTCACCGTCTGGATGTGGAGGCGTTACTGGCCACCTGTAGCAGCTTTTCTGAGATACATACACACTTGTATTTTTTGAAAAATCAGCTCATATACTTTGCTGTATGCTTTCTCCTTCTAAACTGAAAATATAGAGTTTAAATTTATACATGTCATTTGTGGTGGGGGGGAAAGCACATTCATAACTAGGCAAAATTCACCTTTTTTGCCAATCTCTACCTTTGCTTTCATCACAGTTGTAGCATTTTGCAGTAAAGATCTTCCAGGAAACCTTGTGTGTTTGTACACAGCAAGTGAAAAGTGTGCCATGCTAGGAGAAACCATACAAGCAGTACAGTAAACAAAATGGTTGTGCTTGCCTGTATAAGAGCCTGTAACAGACACCATTAACACAAGCAGAGGAAATTTGGTGTTAATGAAGTTCCCATGGTAGTTCTCAACCTTTTTCATAGTGCGTCCCTGCTTTCCTGTGGCTAAAGCTCAGACCTTTCCTCCTATTTAGCCACAAAATAAAGAGCAGTGAATATGCCTTTTCTTGACTATCTTCATAATGCATTCTGGGCTTGCAACCCTAGGTGGAGAGCTCGAGTAAAACATAAACATTACTGTCTTAATCAAGGCTAAGCTTGGGAATCCATTTCTTTCTTTACAAACAACATAATTTTCTTTTGTCTTTTTTTTTCTGTGTGTGTGTAAAAAAATGCATTAATATCAGATATTTTGTTTTATCTAGTCCTTGCTCACTGTGCAGAGAATCACCTAAGGTAATTGTTGGGTTGCTAAGAAGTACATCAAAAAATGTGAGGGGAAAAAAAAAAAGGAAAAAAACCACCTTTATTTCTCTCTCCAAAGATAGAAGTAAAGACACTACATCTGAAGAATATTTATTATTGGCTATCTTTAATGCAACAAGACTTGGTTGCCCTGGCATACAGGATTCAGGCTAACTTTTAAAAAAACACCTTTTCAGCCTCTCTGTTGCAAAATGATGTAGCCAGTTCCCACTACCCGCAGATACTCCAATAAACTGTGTTGGAACTGATGCAACAAAAGTCCTTTCTCAAGTTTATTTTTTACTGCTCACAGGAGCACCAGAATTCTCAAATAGCAAGCTCCAGGAGTTTGCTCATGGGCAGGGTTGACAATGCCTCTATTAGAACCCAGCACACTTCAATAACTAAATGCTTTCAACTTTCTTTAAATGGTATTAAGGAAAAAATATCCTTAAGGCATTATTTTTAAAGGGGACTGCAAACATTCTATGAGAAGAAAAAAAAAAGTGCAACACATTTGAACACCAAGGGACTTGCAGTAGAAAATCTGTTAAAGTGGAGCTATCTTTTGAATTTCAGGGTTAAATAAGTATTGGTCATAAATCAGGGAAACAGACTACCAAAATTTCTGATGCATTCCAGATTCCTTGTGTAGATCAGCAGTAGCCAGATTCTAATAGATCATTTAGAAATAAGTTAGTTACATGAGCTAGCTTTAAAATTAACTATGTTTCATTTATTCCTCTGAATTCAATATACAAAATCCATTATAACATTTGGTAGGAGTATAAGAAAATCCCAGGTTCTTAATCTTTTTTACTATATAGACTTAATTCTGCAATAACTCAATATTAGATATTATAGAGTTTATATTTAAAAGCAGCTGTGAAGTAAGCAGATATGCAAGAGTAAATCTGCTCATCTTGAATCCTGCAAATGGTCTGCTCTGGAGGTCATATCAAAGAGATTCTTTTTCCAGCTTAAACCTGTCTTTTCTAAATAGATCTCAACCTGATCTCATTTAATGCATTGATGTCTGGTTTCTTAGTCATTATATTTGCTGTATTACATATCAAAAGGACTCTTGAGAAATTCCCCCGAATTGATAATTCTAATTTCTTATGTATAGCTACTCTGTATTCACTCTGAGGACAGCTCTATTGTATGCTAAACCACGAACTGTAAAAATTGATCCCTTTGTATGTAGGTTTGTATTAAATTGAGATACTTTATTTTCTCCTGTTTGTTGCCACACATGGGTTCCTGGTGTCAGTTTGTATTTGGCTGTTTGAGCATATTAAAGTTTTGCTGGTGCTTATGATGTTCTTGCCAAGAGCACTCTTGCAGCAATCTGCACTAGAACAGTCTTTGTGCCAATTACTTCAAAAAGTATTCTGTTATAAAACCAATTTTTATGGCTACTTTTTCAGGTTGCAGTGTGGTGATTTCATTCAGTTTCTTCTTTTTCCATTTCTTAAGCTGACCTTCTTCAAATGCTTGTAAGTTTTGGATTATGAAAAAATAATGCAGCATTGATAGATTGAGTTGTTAATAAGAGATCTTAAGAAGGAAAAGGGTTCAAAGGTATTAAAATAAAAGCTGGCATGTTGAATTACTAACACTGCATATATTTAAAAGATACTGTGTATCAGTAAAATGTACGGAGTGCCTATTGAGGAGGCTGATTATGAAAATGGACACCTTTGCAGTTGTATAAGGCAAAATAAATGAAAAATTTTAATGTATAATTACTCAACACCATGTTTGCTTTGCTTATGCTATGAGGCTGATTTCAGGAGTGTTGGCTTTACATGATCTTTATTTTAGAGAAAAACAGGTTGCCAATATGTTCCAATTAATAAAAAAGTCACAACACAGGAAAGAAAGGAATGATAACATATTTTACAATACAAGTATGCTTTTGAATGGAGGGTCTCGATCATACAACTTTTACTACTACAGTGAATGTCAGTGCAAGACTGGGCCTCAGAGTGCTGACATAAGAGCCATCATGTTGATAATGATACATATGCGTCAGTATACAGTGCAGGACATTGTGCTATGCTGTACTAAATAATTGCTCCTAATATATTACCCTAAATAATAAAATGGAGGTGCTCTTATGGAACAGAATGAAAAATCAGCCATAAATTAAGGATTTAACAGTGTTGATCTAATGCTATCTAAAATGCAGATATATTTTTTATTAATTATTCTTGAGCAACCTCTGGTCTACTGTTCTTTTCCTAGACTGTTACAATCTGATGACTCTTGAAAAACAATCTATTGCACACTCTTGAAGACATGCGGGTTTTTTTTGTGTTTTTTTTTTTTTTAATGACAGCTTTATGAGTTGTTTCTCACACAACAGTCTTCCATTACTTGCACAAAGTTGCAATCTGTTCTTTAGATAACCCTAACCTAGCCATTTCCATATCAGTGAGCTTCATATGATATGTGTAAGATGGGCAGTGTCAGGTTCTTGTTTCGGCTTCAGTCATTTGGAGAGTAAGAAAGTGGTTCCCATCCCCTTCCTTGTAGTTTATTATCTAGCAAGAGACAAGTGGGAGATAAGACCTTGTGTGTCCTGAGGTTGAGGAAGACTTGGAATTAGGCATCCAAGCAGCTTTTCACACAATTTCTCAAAACACTAACTTTTGTGCAGACGATCAGCTCTTCCCCATGGTGTACATGAACGAAAGTGACTCTGGCTATTATGCTTGCTACTGGACTCAATAGTTCTCACATGCAATAAATAATGCTCTATTTGGGTCCTTTTTGGTATTGAGCAAGAGCTGTGAACTAAGCCTGCCAAGCCAGGGTGTTTCTCATGTGATGCTTGTCTTTAAGCATCCAACGAGTTTGAGGTCTCATACAGATACATTTTTAAACCCGTTAGGATTAGCCTAAATTCTGCCTCTGACTGTTTTAAGCAGTGAAATAGCTTTCGAATCTTATTATTTGGAGAGAGTGATATTGGGGGAAAGAGGGAAAAAGCCAAGAGTGTCTCCAAAACCTAGTATTGACTTTTTAACAATAAAATACATCCCGAGACCAAATATGCTGTTTAAATGTAAATACCATTTCCATTTCCAGACTGTCTTTTGCAGGTGTATTTGAGGGGATTTGAAATGTACTTGCAGATGGAAAAGAGGCTATTGACCTTGAAACTATGTATGTGTTAGGAATAATGTTCACCCTCCTTGAAATCAGACTTGCATTCTTTGAAAGGGTGCTCAAGACCACAACTCTTAACAGAGGTTCAGGTAGTATTCAGTGCATAACTGAATTAAGACTGACTGCATTTTACTTGCAAAGCTGTTTCTAAGGATTCAGAGATTACTGCCTAGCTTCTTTTTCTTAGCCACCTTGGTTCAGAATGACTCACTCACAGCTGCACTAACTACTATTTTCCTTTGTTCTACAAGCAGTTCTTAAAGGATAAAACTGAAGCAGCAAACTTCTGAACCAAATAAGAGTTGAGAACATTTACTGTAAGTAGACATGTTATTCTGTTATGGCACCCAAAAAGGTAGGTAAGGTAGGTGATACTCACGAAGCTGGAGATGGGTGATGTTAACAAGGGGAAAAAATATATGATGGTTAGAGAGGAAAAGAGACAGTGATACAACAGAAGCATGCATCTGCAAACTTTATCTTTAACGTCATTATCTGAGGGGTAATTCGTCAAGTTTCCAGACATGCAGGAATCCCCAAGAGTGGCCATTGGCTGTGTGCAAACTACTTTACATAGCACACACTGCAAATACAGTGTTCACTATGTAGTCAGCAGTAGGTCTGAGTAAGGGATATGCAAGTATTACTGGAATTGTAAACACAAGATCTTACTGGACCTCTTCGACCCCAACTGCTGCTGAATGATAAGGATAGGCAAGTTACGTATTTTTCTAAAGCTTTCCTGAAGACTGGGAGAGCAAGCTTTTGTTTCAGTGAGGACGAGGCAGCAGAACCCCAAAAGTAAATGGTTTCTGACCATGAAGAAACATAAGCAAATAGAAATGCTGCACTACAGTGGGGTACAGGGAGAAAACAAGACAGCATTGATGGATAAAGAAACCTTTACTAAAGTTTAGGTTGATAGTCATGGATTTACTTTGATGTCAGAAAAGGAGAATTTTTAGGATATCACTGTGTGAACTGCAAATATAATATTGGACTCTCTTTTCTTTGGGAAGTTCAGAGGAAAGCCTGCTTCCAAATGTCCAGTCTTAGCTTGGAAATGACCTGAAACCATTTATCTTGTGGAGCATTAAAACGTGTCTTGCTAGTGTCACAGGCAGGTTTTGAGATGAGTGTTCATGTATCTGTGAGTGAATGAGCACACAGCTCTTCAAAATACTAATGTAAGAACATGGCTATAGGTTGTAAGATATTTCTTCAGCCAATTTTAGCAGTTGAAATTAAGTGCATTTTAAAGATTTAGGTGTTGATTTTTGAAAGATACAAATAACACCTTTGAGAGACAAAAACAAATATATAAACTCCTGTGAATCACAGTTGTTTTTGTAAAGGGGGATAAATGTATCTGTGATTTGTTATAAGACAGCTGAATAAATATCCAGACACATAAACTAAATCAGTATGTTTTCATACATGACCATCTTGTCAAAATTTAAGCTATAACTTTAAGGCTTCAAATTTAATGTCTCATTAAGAGAAATGAAGTGGAAGGGGCAGTTCTGCAAGTGCTGTGGTTTCAGTGCCATAGTGAATTGGCATAGTGATTTACACAGAGAACAAAAGAAATAGTTTTGAATTTTTTTTCTAATGGAAGTTTAACTTTTGAAGAACACAGAGGCATCTGAAAGGTAAAATTCACAGATTTTTCATGCTTGCAGCTTTTTATTGCCTCTGGTAATACATGTCCTTCCTCTTACATCACATGTATGTGAAAAAAATAGCTGTAATTTTTAAAGATGCCTTTTGACAAAGAAAATATTTGCATCTCTAGAGGTGAGATTTAGCTTTAAAGAATGATGAGCAGGTTCCAGATGTGTTTTTCAAGTGCTGGGCTTTCCTTTCCTTAAGTATTGACAGAGGGAAGGTTTTATCAAGGTCTTTGTGATGTGCTTGTTTATAATGAGAAGACATTAGTAGAGCACATCTGAGTGCTTATTGCTAACAGATGACTAAAGAGAGCATATGGCAGGGAAAAGAAATATATATTTGTCCAAGCAATGTGGCTTGTTAACACTCCCACACTCATCATAAACTGTGTTTATATGTACTTACAATATTTTGCAAATCCCTTTTCTAATCAGCTAAAAATAAAAGCCAAATAATGATTTTTATCCAATACTGGAATGTCAGGGAAAGTTGATTTAACATTTTTTAACAAAGCAATTAAACCCTACAGAAGATTTTTAGAGTATTTGTTTTGCTTCAGTCTGACATTTTTAAAGCAGGGTATGTGTTATACTCATTTCACAGGGTTAACAGTTTTATTGTTGCAGAATGCTTTTTGTTTCACCCACCTGTCTATCCACATACAAATATTATACAACTAGGTTACTTTACAAGCAATAGTACAAGTTGGAATGTTCTATGTCAAAGCCTGGTCTAGATCAGGTCACAAATTTTGTTGCAATCACAGCATCTCCCTCTGCTTCTATATGATGAAATCATTAAGGAAGTTACAACAAATGCCAGTAAACAATTTGTAAGGAGAAAAAAAAAAAAAAGCCTCTGAACTGTTAAGACAGTCCAGCTCCCATTAAATTAAAAAATAAATAAAAATATTAATCTTTCTTCTAATTTCAGTGCACCTTGTTAATTTAGCAGATGCACAGAGAAATGCTGGAGAAATTTGTACAGCTCTTCACATACAAAATTCCTTAATATCCCTTTGGTCAAGAATATAGCATTTACCCACTTTTTTATAGTTGACAGAACACGGTAGCACCATCTTCTCTTACTGTGATATCTAAATGTAACAATCTATTTCTATATTATTAATAGGAAAAAAAGAAGACAATTTTCATTTAAAAACAAATTTGGATTGTTCAGAAGAAAGCACTTAGAAATAAAACTGCACAGGAAAGCTGCATTTTTAATTTTTATTTTTTTTTGCTTTTCAGAATATTCCTAGCAAATTTTTGTTAAATAAATTTTTGTTGTTTTGTCATCTGCATCCAAGTACTGGCCTTCATAAAACAGTTTATTCTTGCAATTTAACTTCATTAAAGTCATAATACTGCTTTAGGATATGATAGACTATTGCTGTGGGATTGAATTATAAACAGATTTATTTTAGCTACTGGCGATAATTGACCCTATAATTCCTATCACCCCTAATCCCAGTTCAAATGAACCAATGTTAAAAGTGGCAATACTCACAATGTAGACAAGGTCATGACAGCTAGAATTGTTTTTTACTACCAATTAGATTTCCCACTTGGTGAGTTTGACTAATGTTGTCATAGAAAGGGACTTCTGGCATGGAAATACAGTTTCTTTAGAGACACACAGGCACTGGAACTGAAGGGCAGTTTGTTGAACATTTCCCAGTGTACAGAATCAGAATGCAGTTGAGTGCTGACCCCTAAAATTTGAATTCACGTGGGGATTTAGAACATGTCTTGGTCCATGAAAGAGCTAGGAACAAGCTTAAAAATTTGAATCTGGAAGCAAACTTTCTTGAAATTCAGCAACGTTAAAATATAGTGTGTGTAGCAGGTTTGGAACCATCACTTGGGGTAATGCTATATCTAAGGTGTATTTCAGATGAGGAATCAAAAAATAAAAATAAAAAAATTGAGTTTTGATTGAACAGACAGTTGTTCAAAAATAAATTATGTTGATATTTAGCTGCAAATGACATGGAGGTTTCAATAAATACGAGGAAGAGATAAATGGATTTTAAGTATGATATATCTTAAAAATTCCCCGAAGTGATAGTGCCAGCTTCAAACATATTAGCATAAGGAGTTTTATGAAAAAACAACTGAACAACAATACTTTTGCATAGCACGTTCAGCATAAGGTTATTTTTCACATTATTACGCGTTATCCATCAGCATTTTTCCAAGCGTTTGCAGATTTGAGTATGTGCAGTAAGCTGAAACTGCGTGATAAAATGAGACAGATAATGATAAAAAGCATATGCACATGCAAGCCTAGCTAGAAGGAGCAAAATACACTATTACTGCCCCTCCTGTGAAGTTAATCCTATTTCTTTTAGCTATTTCTTCATTAGTTAATGAGGTCTAGGGAAAAAAAAAAAAAGTGTGTTTGAAATGGTGTTTTTGCATCCTTGCCTTTAGGTACTTCTTCAAATATTCATAGAATAGTTTGCTCTTGGAAGGTGCATTAAGTGTGAGTTCAGACAATAATTACTTCCAATGTGGGTGGTCAGAAACCTGCAACTGAAATGGACAAACACAACAGATAAGCACTTTTCTCATTCTGATCCACCACACTGGCTGGAGCCGAAAAGTAAAATAGTGGAGAAGGCAGATGCTTTAATAATTAAGGTGGCGGGTGGAGCAGTGGGGTCACTTCAAGGCTTAGATCACAGATTTGCTAGCATGGGTTAGATTTGAATTTGGGTGCACTGTGTGGTTTTCAGTCTTATTAATGGAAGAGTTTCTTCTCTCTCACTTTCTATTAACTATCAGTCTCATCAGAAGTAAGCAAACGGCTTGGCTGCTGTCTTTGTGAGTTGAGTATCAGTGGATATGTAACTACATTCCATCTCTGTCACCTCCACCAGTAACAAGCAACATCTCTGTAGACCTCTGAGTACCAACTCTGGGATCACAGTGAAAGTGACCCAACAGAGGACACCTTGTAAGCCTGTTCTTCATGTTGATGCTGGAACACACTCTGAGAGTGAAAATCTGAGAAAGCCTTCAGCTTATGTTGGAGTTCTTATGACTCTCTTATGCACGAGTGCAGGAACTTCAATTTCCATTTTCAGTTTGATGTCTGGCTGCTTTTATTATTGGTCCTTTTATTTTATTGGAAAAACAATCCCCTTATTTTTTTCCACAGTAGAACTCCTGAAGGAGTGAAGCTGGAATGGTGGGGTTATTCTTTATGCGGAGTTTCAACTTATTCCATTTCAGGCAGCATTCTTAGACTTCCACTCTCCAGGAGTACAACTGGATCTCCTGGGCATCTTCTGGCATTATCTTGTGAATAGGGAGAGAAAGACCATCAGCACTTCAATACATATATAGTGCATTAAGCAAAGACATTATATTTCTACCAACTCTTTAAAAGCTTGCTGTAGATACAAGAAGACCATCCTGTGGCTGAACAATTTGATCACTTGTACACTTGCTTCTCAAATTGCCAACCATAAAGAAGTAAATCAAGGCTGTAAGCAGCGTCCATGCTGTTAGTTGACTAGCAATTCAATTAAATCCATTCTGGAAAAGTTTCAAAACTGCTGATCTTTTTGTCTCATATTCAGTCTCCGAATGTTAGGAAATTAATGCTCCCTTTCTACCTTCATTATTTCAATTTTCTCCCCTTCTCTCTTTCCTTTCATTGGATTTCTAGTTTTTTTAATTATTACTATCATTTTCTCTTTCTGTAACAACCACCAAAACAAAAATCAATAGCACAGGAGTTCTGAGCTTTTATTTGATAAATGTGAACCATTTGCCTGTTATGTTCCTGTCTTCTTTGTTGTCGTGAGGACATTTAGACAGACAATATTAATAAGCTAGCACTAGCACTGGCAGTTAATTATTACAATTTTTGGCTGTATTAAGTGCTCTGTAGGGTATAGTAATGTTATCCTTTAAAAGAAACTGATGTCACAGTTGCATCCAGAATTCACTGGGGTTTCTTTTACTGTTTTTATTTTCCAGGTGATTCATATAACAGGCCGGTTACGTCTGAGAGTGTCACTGTCTCATGGACGGACAGTACCCAGCCAAATCATGGGACTTGTTGTCGTTGCTCATGCTTTGCCACCTCCTACAATTAATGAAGTCAGGATTGACTGCCACATGTTTGTCACTCGTGTGAATATGGACCTCAATATCATTTACTGTGAAAATAGGTACAGCTTTTAGCTCCTTTTTTCTTTGCTTTAGCTGTGTGTATTCTTTATTCTATTGGCTTGGTAAAAAGTTTTGAAATCTGTGACTCCTGCAGTGTCATCCTGGTGTTGTATGAGAGCACTAGATTCACTCTCACTGTCATCACCTTCAGTACCTTGCATTCTTAGAGGATAAAGAATAATTTAAAACCATAATTTGCAGGACATGTTGCTGAAACAGGGGAGGATAGATCAGGAAAGCTTCCTATAAGTTTTCTTTGCTTTTTACAATCTCCCATTGTCCCTATCAGAGGCAAGATTCAGGACTAGACTTCTGGTCTGACTTGTATGGCTTTCTTTATGCTCCCCTGACCTCCTCTCCACCAGTCTTGCTCCCTGAAGTTTTCTGGTTTTGAACAAATTTGCAGATTACAACACATTGTGCTTAGTGTTTAATGGAACAGACGCACAGATGGCCTAGATAGTAGGCTAGACAGGTGGGATCTGTTGCAGCTAAGAGCTGGGAAAAATGTAGAATAAACTTGTTTAAGGGCATGATGGGACAGGCAGCAGTGAAATGGGAACAGGTGATGAGGAATTGTTTGGGGAAGGCTATGTTCGATGTGATAGGGGTGAGTGATCTAGGACAGCAGAAGATAGGATTTAACCTCAGCTGTCTGCTGCCTGTGGTGAGGGCACCAGGAGCAGTGGGTGCTCCCCATGCAGGTCCATCAGGGCAGGGCAGGGCCTGGCAGCCAGGCCTGTCCCACCAGGAGCAGGGCACCAGGGGGCAACTCCCTGGGAACAGGGCCAGGCCGAGACCAGTCTGGGACATGGGCACATGGGTGGGCTGGGGTCAGTGGGACCCATGGCCAGGCAGGGCAGGGCTGTGGGGAGCTGGAGCTGGGCCCTGCTGCAGCCTCGCTGGGCTGATGTGGGGGCCTCAGTCTGGGAAGGGTGGAGGAAACCCCAAAGGGCCTGGTCAAGACTTTTAATGCTTATTGGTGCCCTCAGGGCCCTGAGAAAATCAAATAAAATCTAGGAAATAGGTATGTAGAGCAGAGTGAAGAGATCTGAGAAGGAAAATATAAATAATAAGGAAGTCTGGGTCTGTTGATGGAAGTCTGAGATACGGGAGAAAGATTGGAAAAGAAGAATGTAACTCAGCCAAAAACATTGGGTCATGAGGACCTGTCATCAAAAACTAGAACAAGCAAGATGACTCAGGCAAGCTTTTCCTGTGACAACATCCACAGCATATTATGAATTAAGAGCTAAAGCTCTTTGGTATGCACAGTAATGGAATACCTCTGTTCAGGATAGCACATCAACATAAACT
Source organism: Cygnus olor (assembly GCF_009769625.2). Taxonomy (NCBI): domain Eukaryota; kingdom Metazoa; phylum Chordata; class Aves; order Anseriformes; family Anatidae; genus Cygnus; species Cygnus olor. The sequence continues at coordinate 45,845,188 of NC_049173.1, forward strand.
CAAATGCTTTGTCAAATCAGGGCCTTACACAATTTAAAATAATCTTGGGTTTCAATTATGAGGTTATCTTTGCTGTTATGTTGCTAAACAGCCACAATAATATTAGTAATAATATTACTTGGCTATTAAAGAGAATACGGTCTGTGTATTTTCTAAAAGAGAATATATTTGCTGAAGTTTGGAGAAATTGAGACATAGAAAGTGATTTGAACAAGGTCACAGAGAAAGTTGACAGCAGTATTAAAGTTTGGGCTGGCTTTTTGCCTGTGATTCTACCCAACGAGCTTCTAGATTCTGTATAATCTGGCTGCTGGTGAAAGAGCTCAGAGGTTTAGCAGTAGCATCTAGAAGAAACCTTTAGCCTTAGTCTTTGATTTGACTGTGACCTACTCTGTTAGTAATGGAAAACTGCTTCCACTGCAGAGCTCATCAATGGACTCTGTAAAATGAGTTGCTGGTATCTGTCCAGTTCCTAATTAACACATTTCCTTTTAACAAAATCACCTGCACTTACTGTTACCTTTGCTGGCAAACTCAACAAAAAAAAATGCCAGGAATGAAATGAATGTGAAAAATGAAGTATTTCATCAGGTCAGGTGTGGTATGAATTTTTGGACTGTGTTAGAAAGATTTACACTTTCTCTGATGTTAGTTTGGTATTTTTATGAACCCTATATTGTGTATGTCTTTTTTTTTTAATGAAACTTTTTTCTCAAAGTTTTCCTTTACTGTCATGTAGCGATAAAACTATAAAATTGATGACTTGAGAAAGTCATCACTGAAAAACCTAAGGTGCGTCAGACATAGAGTTTTGTTTGGTAATAACATAGAAAGAGCAGATAATGTGGTAAACTCTGGTAAGCTAGCTGACTTATACAAGAAAACGTTGAGCTTAATAATGTTTTTCATTAGTTAAGATAAAGACATCATAAAGTCACTTCTCCCTGTCTGTGATGGATTTTATCTCCTATGGTAGGGTAGAATGCATCCGATGGTACTTGAATTTATCTTAAAATAGTTATATTTTAAGCCTTGGTGGCAGCGTTATAAAAATTATAAAAGACATTTCAAATAGTAGAAACTCTTCTGCTAGGAGTGAGAGGTGAACGTTAGCTCACTGAGACAGCAGGGTTTCCACTGATGGAAAATAGTGTTAGATTGACAGGTCTTGGATTTCATAGCATGTACAAAGTAGAATAAGGCTATTAAAGCTGGAGGAATGGAAAGGGCAAAAGAAGGGAAGGAAGTAACTGAACAGCTGATGTGAAGCTGTCAGATGAATTATCTGGGCGTCTGCCAAGGCCATTCTCCGAGTCAGGGAAGTTGGGATCTCTTTTCTGGGGCTATAGAAAAGGAACTTAAGTATCCTGTCCTGAATATATGGGCTTGACTCGTGGCACTTGGGGGCAGCAGGGAAATTCTTTGTGGTGCAACAGTAAAGCAAGTGCGACACTGATGAAATAGAGAAAAATAGATCTATGCTGGGGAAGCTGTAAGCACTATTTATGGAGCAATGGGGAGTTACTGGCAGCCGCGGGGAGTATGGAGCAGAAGCCATGCTACTTAACTGAAATAAATGCTCACAGTGGACCATTGGATCAGCAGGGGTGAGATCAATAGTACTCCTGGTTTTCCAAGTGGTTGCCTGCTTGCAACAGCAGGGAGCAGGAGTGACATTACTCAAGTCTTTGGGTGCATCTTGTTACTTTCCTCTGAATGAAGAGATCTGCATCAGAATCCAGAACTCAGTGCAGGAACTAGTCAACAGTTAGCTTCCCTTTGAGACAAGATCAGTTAGTGCACTGGCTCTTCCTATCAATTAATATTTTGTTCTTCAACTATGATAAAAGAACTGAAACCAAAATAAAGAGACTGCTGCTAGAGGACAGTATCAATCTCTGTGTTTTTAGTGTCAACTGTTAGTGATTAGAGACTGTCTAGGGAGAGGCTGTAGCCCAGTTTGATGTGGACTGCTATAGCCATATCTGCTAATACATGCCCAAAAAGAAATAATCCACTCTGTATTCTAAATGCAAGGGATTTGGCCATTTGGTCATAACAATGGTTGACAGTAGTTCCTTAAGATGTGCAGAATCTTGCGTAGAGAGCTTCAAGCCTACAAGTGTCTGCACAATTTGTTCCTTATTAAGCAAAGCACATATCCCTATCTTTAAATTTCAATTATGTTAATAGTCCTGTAAGTCATTGGAACCGCTGATCTGCCTGTGCTTATGTTTTGCAGGATCAGGTCTGTCTATTCAGCAGACCCAAGTTCCTACTGATCAACCTGTTGCTCTATTTTGTCAGAGGGCTTAGGATCCACAAGATCTGTCTTACAACTAGTGCTCTAAGATACATTATAATGTTTCCTTCTTTTCTCCCTGTGAATGATCTATTTTCCATCTTTGATATAAGCATGAGTGTCCTATTTGATGCAATTTCTTTTCCTTCTGGTTTTGGTGTAGTGGCTTGCCAGTGATCATCACTTATATCTTCATATTCTCTCTTCTGTTTTTTTTTTTCCCATTTTTTTTAATCTAAAACATCCTTTATGTCCTCATCTTATGTCTGTTTTGAACTGCTGTTTATTAATATTATTCTGAAATTTAAGTGTTTGTGAAGCTGCTTCCACAGTGGCCGTGCTTTGTTCACTTTTAAATGTAAAGGCTTTGCACAAACATGTTGCTGCAGAGAAACAAAATAAAGCTGAATCAAATTTACCAGAGGGGAGAGCAGAATGATCATCTTCCCTGCAGACTGTAGCACCCACAGACTGGGTGCATCACAGGGCCATGGCTGTGCCACTGCACAACCTGCTTCTCCCCTTTCACAGCACAACTGCTCCCATTCTACTAGTTGTCCATATCTGTGCTGCTATCTCACAAAAATGTGACAGTTCAAGCTGACATATCCTTTCCCCGCAGCCACTGGAACAGTCACACAAGGACAGAGCTTCTGTCTGCCAGGAGATTGCCCCTTCCTATGTACTGGGTTGGGCAGGGGGGCATTTCTCCTCCGTGATCTTAAAGCAGGGCCACCTCCAAAGGCAAAGAGGCAGCAAACTGTGCCATTGAGGCGAGTGTAGAGCTGGGAGGGAGAGAGGCTTGAGTTCTGGTTCCTGTTCCAGGTACAGTTTACACACTTTGTTTAGTATAAATATATATACGTATATAAATATATTTATATATATATACAGTCGAGGGGACAGGAACCTTTAATTCTCAGTCTCTGTTCCCTCTGATGAGGTTTCTTATTACTGGTCAGAGATCCCAGGTCCTTTGTTTACCAGCCCCTAATTCACTGTGCAAACAAAATGGAGTAACTTAGCAGGAGGGAGGCCCACTACCACCATTCCAGACATCTCTGTCTGGTGAATAGTGTCCTCTCCAAGAAGGCAGAAGAGATGCATTTCAGCTGTGGTTTGTTTGATGGGTGTCCCTAGATGCGTATCCCACATCTGGTTAAGTGCTAGAACTACTAGGCATGAAAAGTGCACATCCTTTAGCATGCTCTGTCATGAAAGTGGGACAAGGCTGTTGTGTTTTGCACTATACTTGATCTGACAATTCTTGCTAGCGTATCTGAGTCCACCTGCTCCATCAGTCATGGTTCTGGGGGGAGTTTACTGGGACAAGTGCTGCTGTAGTGCTATCTAATACTTCCTTCCTCCTTCTTCAGTCTTCCTTGTCTATGTGTTCTTTCCGTCTGAGACCATTTTGCTAGTCAGTGTCTCACCACCTCTGCCTGCTGGGAGCCCCTCGGACCTATGTGGTCCAGTTCCTCGCTGGCCTGCACTCTGGATCACACTCCTGCTGTTTCAGCTGTCTGCTTCCATCAAGATGTTTGGAGTTTCTTACACCTCTGTTAAATGGATGGCTGTTATGTCTTATGACTGCAAAGGGAGCTTAACCTCAATCGTTACAGTGTATTTTAAAACCTAAAATAACGTTCAATTTCTAGAAAACAGACATACTTTTAAATGCTGATGTGAGCAAGGCATTTTCCAATTGTTTTATTTTCCATACTGCATTTAAGGATTTTGACATCTTGACACTCAATGACAAAAGTTTACATGCACACACACACACATGCGCACAGGCACACAGACACACACGCAAAGGTCTGCACAATAGATTTTAAAGTCTCTATGTGCAATAAACAACAAAGTCCCAGTTGAAAGGGCCCAGAGTGAAAGCTGAGTTCCCAAATGAATTAGACTAAAAAAGATAACACCCTGAGGCATCTGTATGTCTCAGCATTTAAATTATATCCCTTGAAATATCAGTTTGGACTTGGTGCCAAGAAATGGTTGAAGAGCTTTTTCATGCATATACCCAATAGAAGACCAATCTGTTGAAATGAAATGTGTCTCTAATCATTTGGTATAAATGTAACATGTTTTTACTTTATAATGTAACCTTGAATCATTCTGGTCTTTTAATGAGGATTTGGGATTGTTACAAATGCTTTACAATTTCATGGAATTTTCTTGGTTTTATGCTTTGGGAAGAATATGCACTAAAATTTAACTTTCCACTTATTTAATGGATTACATGATTTCAAGGTTTCTTTAAAAACTTTTCTTTATTTGTTTTAAGGCTGTGTCTTGTTTGTGTAGATATTGCATTCAAATTGATGATGGAGCCTTCACAAAATTACTATAGTGGTGAAAAACTGTTTTGCAGATTTCACTTTCTGAGTCACTTGACAATTATTGTATTCTTTTCCTTCTTGAATTATAGGTTGTATTTTTTCCTTTTTAGGATTAGTGATTACATGGATCTGACCCCTGTAGATATTGTAGGAAAGAGATGCTATCACTTCATTCATGCTGAAGATGTGGAGGGCATCAGGCATAGTCACTTAGACTGTAAGTACTTCCATTTTTGTCAAAATAATCTGGTACAACACCAGATTGTTCCTCAGCTATTATTTATATATTTATATTTCATGACTGGGGGTCTCCATCTTGCAGCTACTTTTCTTTTTTTTTTTTTTGTCACAGGGTTTCATAGAGGGTGGCTCAAACATAAGTTTCCATATCAGTTATTTTCAAATCTTTCTATAGACATATAACATTGTTCACGTACGTGGGAATAAAAAATTATATTTGTATTACTAGAGTTTCCAGCAGCTGTTCATTTACATATGCTGTGCGTTATTTTAATCCCTCAAAGAAGTATTGCTTAGGTGAGATACTCCCTCCCTAGCACAGAAAATGAACTCCTCTCATTGTTTTGTATTTCTGAGTCATAACATGGAGGTCAAAAACTGCAGCATATTTGGGATATCACCAAGTCGTTTAGTATAGAACTGAGCTACAGCTCCACCAGTGTTTTGACCACCCAGCACATTTACATTTAAATGGCCCTCATGCCTGTAGCATCTAAGCCCCTATGATTTGCACACTGGTAGTATCTGGTTGGGATGTGCATAACAGAAGTACAAAAATGTTACAAGAGACAAACCTTACAAGAAAGCATGTGCATTTGTCTGTGTATGGGGGAAGGGAGGTTCGGCTTGATTCCTTGTAATTAAACTCTTTGTATTCCTCTTATTAAAAGCCATAGGGCCTAATTCTTTTCTTGTTGAGATCTGTTGACTTCAGTGATGGTGCTCCTGATTTACCCTGGTACGAAAAGAGACTTAGGCCCATAATCTCTAATTTATCTGTGCCTGCAGTGAAGCCAGATAATTCTTTGGAAGTTTCAGTGCCTGACTGCATTTATGATTGACTGGTGTGTTTTTCTCAACATAAAAAACTATCCACTTACAGAGTCCCAGATTTGAATAGCTGTGTTCCCCCAACATCTTTATAATGGCAATGTATAGAATGTAGGGAATCCCAGCACTGTGTCCTGTTAGCATTTACTAATAAAAGGCTAGCAACCAAAATCCAGCCACCTTTAATTAGTTCTTAGACAAAAATACAACTATGATAGAAGGCGGTATAAATCTTTAGTCCCAAAGTACCTTGATCTGCAAGGGGAGATAGGAGGATAACTTCTACTGGAAGCAGGACAGCAGAGACCACTTCTATGATAATATATGGCAGCCACCAACAATATCAAGCTCTTTCAAGCTTTAAAATAGTCCCTCAAGTTTCTAGAAGGTAAAGTGCACTTGATATAAGGTCACATTAGATGCACTTCTGGGGGGCGAGGGGGGGAACAATCAAGTATACAAAATGATAAACAAAAAGTAATTTTGCATCATTTACATTTTGGTCCTTTAATATCCTGAAGGATATGGCAGTTGCTAAAAATGAAGGATCAAATTCAGAAACTTACTGGGGGCTCTTGAAACTGGAAGTCAAAAATGACAAGTTGCATTTCCACTGCACTATCTGACCAGGGAAATAAAAGATATTTATGACTCAGACTTAACATACCACCTGGCAGAGATGAACATCCCATTTGAAAAAGACCTTAATCTTCTGAATGACCACTTCTCTCTGAAATACAATATGCTTTATGAAACATTCATCTTCAGAAAACTCAGAGATCTATGCAGTCAGCGTGAGTGCAGTGTGGTGCAGTGTATAAGCAGTGGACTAGGACTCAGGAGACCCCAGGCACAGGAGCGGCCTCTAGAAGATCACTTCACCTTACTGTAGCAGTTTCTGCTCTCACTGTACATCCGCTTTAGATGTCTGGATTCCAGGCTTTTTAAACAGGGAATCCCTCCCATTATCAGCATCCAGCACAGCAGAGTTCCATACTGACAGTCCTGAAAACCTTCAATGACCTTTCTAAGGGCTTAATTATGATCACAGTGATTTTTTTCCTTCTGTCTAGTTAGAATTTCACTGTTTTGATTGTGCAGCTCAAGGCTGCATCTTCTCACTAACCTCCTTACAGGTATGCTGTTAGGTCCCCCAAAGCCACCTCTTCTTGAGATTAAACAGGCCTGATCCCACAGCCTCTCTCTACAAGGCAAGTGCTCCAGCCCTTCACCATCTTGATGGCCCTCTGAAGTTTGTTACTATCTTTCCTGTTCTGGGGAACCTGAATGTGTGTGTTTTCTTCCAGATGAAACCTAAAGAGTTCTTACTGAAGAGAAATAATGACTTTCTGTGATCTGCTGGTTATCCTCTTTTTAGTTTAGTTCATAGAGCAGACTGCTGATTCATGCTTAGCCTGCTGTCCAGTAGGACCACCAGGTCCTTTCCAGCTAAGCAGTTACCCAGCCAGTCAGTCCTCAGCCTGTGTCATTGCAGAGAGTCAGTCTGTCCCAGGTACAGGACTTTGCATTTGTCTTTTCGTGTTGTTCAAACACATGCTCTGGATGAATGATCTTGAAGTTTCAATTAGGCTTGGGAATAGCTCAGTGAGTATACTTGCCCATTATAAGTCCTGCAAAGGCTGAAGTGGTTCGTATCTTTGCCCAGGGAGATGCTCCATTCTTCTAGCATTTGGAAAAGAACTTTGTAGAAATACCAAGGGAAAGAAATCACAAAACCCCCAAATACTTCATAGCAACTTGTCCTGTTTCAGTGGGGGGGGGCGGGGGAAGAAAAAAAAAAAAAAACTAAATTCAAGAACTTGCAGACACTGGCTGTAGAAGGTAAGACCCAGCACAACTGCTGTTCCCCAAAACAGACAAGGCAGGAGTTTTGCCAGTCCTACATAGGGTAAAATTGCTTGAGATTACAGTGGATAAAAAGCAATAGTATGCAATGTTTTCAAGAAGAGCTGGAAGCTAAAGTAAAGGTTAGAAAACCCTATGAAAAAGTAGATGCAGGACTTGAGAAAGCATCATACTGAAGAAGATGTGTTTGGTGAATGCCTATGGAATGTATATAAAAACCTGATAGATTTATAAAGGAGATAAAATAATTTTTAAAGATTAAGACAAGAATCCCAAATTGCAATGGTAGATATAAGGATAAAAAGAAGCACAAATAAAATTGCTACTCTTGCCTATTCATTGATAGCATATCAGAAAAAAAATGGAAAAGTAAGACCAGTACATCCTGCCTTCTCATCCAGGTTATTCAAAGACATCAAAGAGGAAAACGAGTGAAGAAGAAAATGTTGCACAAAATCACACAGAAAAAATCAAGAGGGCTGTTGATGGCTTCAGATCATAGCAGCCCATTAGAAACTTTGAAAAACAGACCTTGTTAACTCTATCTCAGATAAAAGAAGACAAAAGCCGTTTCAGGAATGTGACCATAACAAGTATAATGGTGAAGAAGGTCCGCAAGACTATAGCAGTGACAACAGTCCTTTGTAAGGGAACCGCTGCCCTAATGAAAGGTCCATCACAGTCATTGTAAAACCTTTCATTGTTTTCAGTAGACATGGGGATTATGCCCTAAAAAAGCAAATGTATATGGACTAAAATCCTGACCCCAGTGAAGTAAATAACAAAAAAATAGTTTCAGTGGGGTTTAGTTTTCTACTTGAGATTTATGTTACTTATAGCTTAATGTCCTTGTGGATTAATAAAATAGCATTTTTACTCTACCTCCACATATGAGTGCATCTATCCCAAAACAGTAATGCATGGTGATGATCTCACAAGTTATTGAAACATAAGCTTTTTTCAAACAGAAATAAAAAGAAGAGGGATATTGTTTCTATCTTGTTTCGTTCAAGCTTTCAGTGATCATGCTTTTTTCACAAATCTCCCAGCCAATTGCTTGGTATTACAATTCTAGCTTATTAATGTGTTTCCCATCTTATAATGCTTCATGGTTTCAGAAATTAGAGAAACTTCTCATTTATTCATCTTTGCTGTGTTTGTTGAATAAATTGCTGGTAGAATCCTGACAGTTATCGCTTGTCATAAATCAAGTCTCTTTCACGGAGATTGTAGTTAAAATGTGCTGTAGTCTAAAAGCCTGTATACAGTCCAGCATCATGGCTTAGCCGATGGCTCAGCTGACACCCAGCACCTGGCTGAGATGCGACAAGTTGTGTTTGAATCTGAGCCCTCAAATATTGCAAGTCTAGCTGTACTGTGGCTCAGATACAGTCCCTAGCTCTGTGTAACATTTCTTACTAAGAACGAATGGTTGTCATATGCTGTAGGAGTATGTGTCTTCCATTTAATTGAAAAAAATTAATGATCTTCACTGAACGGTAATATCAAGTACTTGCTATTGCAGTTCAATGAAGGTCATTAAGAAAGATGTGAGGATGTATAAAGGTCAAGCCCTCTGAAAGCAGCCATGAATATACTTTTGGACAAATATAGGAAAATGTGCCACCATTTGTAAATGAATATGTTGCTTGTAAGAAAACTGTCAAATGTATATATCGGTATGTAATATCTGCTTTTTCATTTTGAAATACTAATTGAGGTCTTAATTCAGAAACCTGACACTGACAAAAAAGATATGTATTGTCCTCAGCTATTGCATAGAAAATATCATCTTATTTCTCCAGGATTTGATTTACAGCTATAAGATATTCAGTTTCTTAGGAACTGTGAGCCAGGGCGGTTCATTTCCCACAAAGCAAAGGTCTCTGATGAGTATGTTTGGTAGTACTCCCTCTGATCTACTTTATCTGGTTTCCAGTGGTTAGAATAATCCAGTCTTTCTGAAAATAAACTATTCCACATTCACCTTTTTCATGGCTCACCTGTTTTCTGAGGGGTATTACCCCCTCAGTCTGCTTTTAAATCAGTTATATATTCATTATTTCTTTATATATGTTCAGGAGAAAAATCCTATTGCTTTACAAAATATTGCTTAGTGCTTTAGCCTACCAGCTGTAGTTGAACTAACCCTTTTAACTTATGCACATCAGTTATAATTTTTTATTCTCTTAATAACCTCAAACACATGAAAAACAAATAGAATGAGTTGATAATTTCTAACAGTAAAATACACTTCACATATTTTGCTATCATGCTGTGGAATAACTCTGCGATGTCAAGTAGCACACAATTAGTAAAACTGTAGGGGGAAAAAAAAAGAAGTGTTTTGATCCCGAGGAATTTTTATCCTAATCAGATCGAAATTTCAGTGCTCTTGTAGTGCTTAATATCTTCAATCACCAAAAAAATCAAACTGATTCCAATGTCAGGTTTTGCATTCTGGGACTGAAATAAAATGCTAAAATATACAAATGAATCTCATGTTTGTACAAGTTTATTATCATCACTAAAAAGCAAGATTGATTCTAAATTAGGTTGATAGAATGTCTGGTGTTTAGCTAATTCTTAAACCAAGCCCTCCTGGCATCCTGATGACAGTCTAGTGTATCTTTTTGTCAAAGTATTGCAAAAGTGTTGGTCTGACCACCTGCACAATCTTCCTCTCTGTCCATATCATGATGTCCAACAAAGATTTCTACTTTGGAGACTGCCATCCTTATGTCCTTTTGACTAGAGATGATGGTGATAGAGCAAAAGGAGGGAACAAGAGATAAAAAAAAGGAAGAAACTGAAGCATTCAAACAAAACAGGGTTTTGATTCATACCAGGAAAAAAAAAAAGGAGAATGGAATTTGGTTTCAGCCCATGCCTGGTGTTTGTTTTTCAGTCGTAAGGAATCACATGAGCTTTGCACCTAACCAAGAGTATGTATGTTGCATGTATTTTGGCCATGCTCTGTAATCCTGTAGCTGTTGCATTTGCTCCTGCAAATGTTTGAGTTATGAGAGATGCTGCTTTGTCTAGCTCACTTTCTGCTCTCTGACCAATGCCAGTTACTTTAGAAGAAGGTGGAAAACACTCTGCAATATTCAATTATGTATGAATTGCACCCTTTTTTTCTCCATACTATACTATTAATTCATAGTTGGTTCATTGCTTAAAAGATGAGAATTTATACCACTTCCTAAATTTCTGTTTGTGGAGGAGGCTTGGTAATTTTACTATTACTATTTTACTATTATTACTAATATATTACTATTTAGTAATATTACTATTGTAATATTGGGTATTCTAATTATCTGTATAAATATTCAGCTATCTTAAATCCCCATAAATTTCTAATCGTTATGATATCCTCTGGCTAAGTTTTTCACATGCTAGTTGTGTGCTGTTGGGTAAATGTTTTCTGTCTGTAAAGTATATAAGAGAGTTCATCAGAAGCACCAGATCTTTTGGATAGTTAACAAACTGGAAAACTCCATAAAGCTAAACCTTCAAGCTATTTAAACCATTGGCTGCTGAACTTGCCATTTCTTAATTGCAGAATTTTGCCTTCTGTAGCTTAGCAATATACAGTTATTTTGCCTCAGATACAGTTTGCATCAATAACACTTTTACTTAATTCCTGGTGCTATTTCATTTTCAAATTAAACCCAACTGGTTGATGCAATACTGATTAGTATATCCCCAGTTCAGTTTGTAGGCTCTCTGTTGTCTTTCATAGCTCACTTTTTCTTCGTACACTTGTGCATCAGTCAGTGTAAATACTCTGCCTGCCTAAGTAACACAAAATGGCCTCCACACATTTGTCACTTGCCACTAAAACAAAGGGAGAAAAAGTGTGCTGTGTATGAAAGCATACTCTGGAGTTTTTTCACGGAGAGGAAAGGTTCAGGAGAAAGCCAGGTAAAGAACATTTGGTAGTCTGGAAAAGTACTACGAGTTACAGACCCTTTACCTTCACTGGTGAGGTTCGCTCCAAGATTATTGAGACCAAAATTGTACATTTCCTTATTATGTAAGTTAGAAACAGGGTGTTGCTCCATTGAAAATCCAGGTGTGATGTAAGGATTTTTTTGTAGCTTCCTATGCTGTGAAATACTCCATCCTAAAATGAAACTCAATGACGGTGTGAAGAGGCTGTTGCAGGTCTTTCTAGAATTTTAGAAATACATTAGTGCTGCTTTTCTTTTTTTCCTCTTCTTTTTTTCTTTTTCAAAGGCCTGGGCAGTTGACCTGTTGTCTCTGAGGGAGACAGTTTTCAAAGCCAGAAAGATCCGAAAATATTATCAGTAAAATGTATAACATATATCAAATACTTGATAATGTGCCAATAGGTCTTATTAGCACTCATTTAAAAGAACCTATTTAAATCACCTGTGGCTTTGATAACCATGAGTGATGTGGCTGGTGGTGGATCAATGTTATTTTTTGATTTCTGAAAACTTACAGAGTAAATGAGACGATGTCTAGGACTTTGGTCCAAAGGGCTTTTTGAGAATGCTCTGCCAAACATCTGAAACCTTCATACTTAACCTCCACAGACTGTTAGGTATTGGTTCTGAGATCATAAGACACTTGCTTTCTTGAAAGTTATTTTGTTTTTATTTTACAAGGATTTTTTGGGAGGGGGCGGGAGGATACTGGCACTAAGCTATGAAGGCTACTAAAGCTTGTGAAGAAAGGTGGAAATTTTGTTGGGATTTTTAATTATTATTCTTTTTACAAGTGAAGTGAAGTGAAGTGGTTTAAAAGGGACAACATGCTTTAAATGTGTCTTATGTAGTTCACTGCCAATAATAGCGAGATGATGGTAAACCTCTGTGGTGGTTTTAAGGACATTTGAACATTCGGTTGTGCCATGCAACCATGACACTGTGTTGTGGATCCCTTTCCTCTAGTGATTAGGCTGAGAAAACCATATTCATTTCACTCAGTACAAGCATCCAAATAGGGACTCCTAATCCAGAAATGAAAGCATGTGTAAAGGGACAGTATCATCTCCCTTGCAACTGACCATCTTTAATCTATGCAATTCAGAAAGAAAATTAATATAGTTGCCAGTCTACTTCTGTATTTTGATCAGCCCCAGTGAAACTTCTTTTTCCTTTCCTATTCATAGAAGATATAGCTGTGTATAGTACACTGATACATTTGGCATGGAAAGGATTATGTTCTAAAGTCATTAATCTTACATAGATTTTCATATGATGGACATTAATATTAGTGGAGAGATGGAGGACAGATTTAAGCTTCTTGAGCAAGCAGGGCCAAATTTCTCCTCTGATGTTGCATTTTAGTAGCTGAAGGCAAAATTTGGATCTGGGATTTCATTTTCCCCTCCAGTTTGAACAGACAGAGTTCATTAATGATAATGGAAGTTCTGTCTGAAGTTGGTGTTCAAAGCGGGCTTGGGTTTCTAAAGGACCGTTTCAATATTAGCAGAAGGAAATCACTTTATGGCAGGATTGAAGTTTTAAAAGTCATGTGGAGACAGACAAATCATGAGGGAGAGGAAAGTTAAGAAAGAGAGAAGAAAACCTAGAGAATCCTAGGTAGAAAAATCTAGAGTTCGTTTTTTCAATCCAGTTTATTATTAAATAAACTTAATTAGCTTATTTACATCCTTTCTATCTGTTAAACAACAGAATAGTTTTCTGATATGTGTGCTGTAAGCTTCTATAAAAGAGTGTATCTAGTGATACACTGAATTAGATATTATGATTCTGTCATTACATTTGATCAATACCCACATAATGTTTTAAAGTAAACATCCAACCTGGCATTATATATTTTTGTTAATAGTTATTGTTAAACATGCATTTTCACGATTAGAAAACTGCAATTTTAAATGATGGACCATGGGTTACTGGTATGTAATAACCATCATGAAAGGAGGAGGGGAAAAAAAGATTCAGATTTTCTAAACAGCTGATTAACTGTTTGAGTAGTGGTTTGGTTTTGCTTTTATTTTTTCCCTGCAAGGTTGTTGATCCTTATTTTTGCCTGATTTGTCAGGCATTTATGTACGTAACATTTCCATGCTGGAAGATTTAACAATATTCCATACTGCAGAAGTAAGCAATGAATCGGTTGCTATACACAGCATTTTTAGAGTAAATGTATATGCTTAAAATAAGTATTCCAGGTGAATGGAGAATTTAAGTGGGAGTTTGGGTAACAGTGATGTACAGTTTTCTCTCATGGCTATGAACTGCTACTTCCTGATTGAGTTTGGAAAAGATGAATTTATGTCCAGCAATTATTACTGTCTAATATCTATAGCAGGATAGCAGCCAAGGTCTCAGGTCAGTCTTACTGACACGGTACACCGAGTACACCTCATTCTACTCAGACCTAAGAAAGATGCTCTCTGTATGGCATTCAGGGCTTTTTCATGCTGTACAGTTTAAGTAAAATATTTTCTAAAGCCTCATAGAACTGACATTTTTCTAAACAGTTACCATATTTTAATTTTTCTTAAGAGAACTGTGTTGAGAGACTTGAAGTCACCCAGAGCTGGTAAGCAACTGTCTGCAGTGATGGCAGGTAGAGCAACATGACCCACGGAGAATTTTGTGGTGGCAAGGTGGTATTCTTCTCCAAGCAATCTGCTTGGCCCCACTTTTGGCCTGGTGTTGAGAAAGCACATTTGCACATTTGCTCACAGCCCTTGCCTACATCCCCTCTTCTTTACCCCATGAGAATAGCAGGTACTAAATCAAAGTGTTTGCAAAGAATTGATAGGTGACATATTTGCTCACAATATGTCTACATGTCCTCTGTCATCTATTTCATAATGCTGTTCAAGTAACAAACATCATTTAGCATTGCTAAATATTGTTCAGTACTTTTTTTTTTCATTGCTAAAATCCAGTCTGTGGATGCCTACTATTTAAAACATCTCACTAATTGCAAAATCTATAGAAAAGTCCTTACAACATCAAAGACTCACTTGATCCTTGGAGCTGTTATAAATGAAAAACTGTCTCTGTTACAAGCAAATAAGGCACTTAATGCACTCTTTCTGGCTGTGATGCTCTTTTTCCTGTGGGTTTTGAAAATGACCTTCCTGTAAGCATCAAGGACTGTAACTTTTCAGATAAAGAAACTTGTTCTTGTTTTAAGTCTATGCCAGGTTCATTCCCCTATAGCCCACAGTTTTCAAAAGCAGAAGAAAAAGTAATCTGGAATTAAAAAAAAAAAAAAAAAAAACACTTCTGTTTCCAGAACGAAGTTACCCTGTCAGCTTGCCTTGGGCCTTAGGTGGAGAAGTGGAGATTAAAGAGTCAGTATTCCTTTTCATGTTTCGTCTGCCAGTTTTGTGAATGTAGAAAGAGTACTTGTGGCTGCAGCTAAGTATCCGACCATGGTATTAAGTATGGCATTTTCATCCTCTTGCAGTAAATTAAAAACATTCTTATAAGTTTATTACAAGGGGAATTCAGTATCAATACCATACAGTCATTGATAAAGGTATTTCAAGGAGAAGGCTGAATAGCACAGCAGATGTAACCTCAATATTTTCACCAATTATAAAGAACCTCTTTGTGAAGCTGTGTGAATATGTAAGATGATCTCATCATTTCCTATTTACTCAATACTTACCTGAATACGCAATATAGTGTAGCTTTTAAATGCACATGAGTAAAATGTCCTTTTGTACGAGACTTTGCTAAAAGACTGCTTTTGATATACAGTTTCTTCATCTCCTCTTCAAACTGAATTAAGCTGCTTCCTTCTTCTGAAACACAACTCACTATTTAGAAGCTTTGGCTTTGATTTCTCAGACCAGCCTTACAGGAAGAAACCATGCTCTTTTTCTTTTTGTAACCATATTTCTGAAGACAAACTTGTACTGATTTATTTTGATTTTCTAACAGAAATAGGTTCCTGCAAAGAACACTGACTGTTTCTTCTTCTCCCCCCTCCTTCACTCCACTACTACAAGAATATTGCTGTGCGCAAAGCTACCAAGGAAAACTGAAATCCCTCTGTTGGGAACTGTGTATATAGCAATATATTCATACTTTGACAAAGAAGTGAGATTTTTTTTTTAGTTCTTAGCATAACATACTGTGCATTTCTTGCATGTTAACTGCTGAATTCAAACTAAGTAAATAGGTAGTGTTTCCGCAAATTTTATTCAAGTTTAGCATCCACCATTTTAGAGAATATATGTGTGCAGCTGATGTAAAGGTAACTAGTTTTAAAACATTAACCTTCAGTAATTACCTTTAACTAAAGGGTTTATAAAGATATGTATACATGAATATATAATTATATATGTCATCTCATTCCTCCTGTGTAGGATTTGTTTCATTCTCCTGTTCACAGTTATACTCATTGTAAAGATTCCTCCTGACATCTATTCAGCTGAAAAGCCAGTGTTTTAAAGATTTCTCTGTATTTCCACACAATTTGGCTTAGTAACAAGATCTTTTTTTTTTCTCCTTTTTCCTATAAACATTTAACTCCCATTAACATTTTGGAGACATGCATTTGTTGGCAGAAGAAACAGGGTCTGTAAGAGAAGTCACCTTCCCCACTATTCTTACAAATAGACTGACGCACACAATCCTGCACAATCACATCTAACTTCAAT
Organism: Cygnus olor; assembly: GCF_009769625.2. Taxonomy (NCBI): domain Eukaryota; kingdom Metazoa; phylum Chordata; class Aves; order Anseriformes; family Anatidae; genus Cygnus; species Cygnus olor. Next base: position 45,861,404 of record NC_049173.1, read on the forward strand.
TACCTGTGCCATCCTGCTGATGTGGTCCAAACTCTCACTTTCCCAGTATTGCTCTGTCTTCCAGACTGGGTACTCCATGTATATTTTCGCACTAGCAAATAAAAGCTTAAAACTATGCATTTCTCAGTGTACAAAAGTATAGGCCTGAATTCAGCAAGGGAATTGCCTTAAATACAGTCTGATTAAGTTCAGGATGTGGTCCAAATGGCATTACTTTTTCATAAGTTTATGCTAAACAGAAATGTGTGATCTTTTGCTAGTAACAAAACATAACTTCACAAGCACAGCTTAGGTTGGACTAATTCTGTACTTTCATTTATTCTCAAAACCAGTAACTTTATTAGTGGACTCCCTGTACCTGCAAGGTGAAGATCCTCAAAATGAAACTGAATTTCCTCAGTAACAATAGGCTATTAGTAAAGCAGACAGATTTCTCTTCCTGTTTTCTCAAAGTTCTCATTTAATTCCTAAGTTGCTTCTTGGCAATGTCAACAGTTAAAAATACTGTAAATTAGAAAGCATTTCAAACGTTTTCATTCTTTCTCTTTCAGCACATTGAGAAATTTCTTACCAAGCTATAGAACGATCTTTCAGACCTGGGTTGGGGGATGTCTAGTGCACTCTCAAAGGAGATAAGAACCAGATTTAGCAGCACAGCACAGCTGGTCTGCCAGAGAATCTCTTTACAGAGAGAATTTTTATATTGAATCGTGGGACTTCCTTCAGAGCTTGGTCCACAAATCTCTCATATGAGACGTGCTTTAGACAGTTGCAGGGAGGAATATTCTGTATATGTGGTAATATATCTGAGCTGGCAAAATAGAGGGTGGGAATTTGCAGGTAGATGAACTTCATGTAAAGCTCATTTTCAAGACAGTATTTCAAATGTTCTTTGGATGCACAGCTACTTGGGAGCCTGAACTCTGGCTGTATATAGTTCACATGCACCTCAGATGCATTGAATTCTCTTTCTTGAAAAAGCAAGCACATTTTCCTTCAGAAATAACTTGCAAGGTATTAATTTTGCCTTTTTCCATAGTTCTGAAATGAGTGGTCAGTGCAGCTCATGACACAGACTTTTCCAGTAGTGCAACAACCAATATAAATGGCGCTGGAGGAGGCAATGACTTGTCTAGGATGAAATGGACTTGAAAGGGCTGGAGGATCTGGGTGCCCATAGTTACCACTGTGCAGAACTGCAGTGTCCTCTTCAGTCACTGGCTAGTGGCTCACTTTGACTTTCAAATGTGCGTGCGGGCAGTTGCGAGGATTCATCCTTTACTATTTGTACAGCATGGTAAACTCCTCAGATAAAAATGTTATAAAGAACAGGACAGTATAACTAATAGATACAAGTGCAGATAGAATTTACTAGTTTCTGCCTGCAACCATAGGTGTTCAGCTTTCAAGAAAAGAGACAATATCACTCCAGACTTCCAGGCATATCAATATTACTGTCAGCTGTAAACAAGAGCATTTTGAATGTTCTATTTTACTGAAATGGAAAAGCCTACCGTAATCAAAACTTACAGCAGTTTCATCCCTTATTCTTCATAACTAATAAAGTTGGACTAATTTATGTGAGATTGTTTTCTAAAATGGGATGCAACATTGGTTTGACAGAAATGCTGGGTAATCAGTTGTTAATATTTTATCTTTATTCTGCTGTATAATGAGGTTTGAAGCCAATGAATTATCATTGCAGAACATTTGGAGCTTGGAATGCAAAAATAAAAATATGGGGAAACTTGTGGATGTTTCCACAAATTCTGTGCTAGAAACAAACCTAGTTGACTAGAGGCTGCTGAAAAACAACAGGACCCAGATCACAAACCTTTGTTCACATTGAAGCTGAACCTTACATTGAACTTTTTACAGGCACTTTTTTATTCAATAATTTAAAAATCAGAGTTTGGTGTGGGCCTCCAAGGTAAGAGAGAATCTAGTTTTTTAGTGCTGTCTTTATAAATATCTTTTCTGTAGATACCTGTTGTACATGGATTTAGATATAGCTACATTTGTATGTATAATTAGGGGTATAGACATTTGGTTAACTTGAAAGCTCCAAAGTGTCATTTGTCACATTTATGGTAGGAACTTTAGCTGCCTTAAATACTTATTCTTTTCCAAAGTGACTTTTTTCTTTTCCCTCTGAAAAAAAAAAATAAAAAAATAAAAAAGTACTTCATGAAACTATTGTATATGAAGCACTTATTAGCCGTAATTAAATGGACAATATGAATTTACTACATCTTTAGGACTCTGGCTTGTTCTGGTTTAGAGCAAGATGATTAATGCAAATACATATTACTTGAGATAACCATTTAGCAGCTAATTTAGCCAAATTTATTACAGCAGTTAGAGGTTTTTCATTTTAGCAGACGGAGACAAGGACATGACAAAAGCAGAAGGTGTATATGAATGCACACTGCCCTCTAGTGCACAAAGCTTTATGGGATTAGTGAGAAATGCAGACGAGAGTAAGTAACAATAGTACCCAGATTTTGTATAGTTCACATTTTCTTTAAAATATTCAGCATCCTTCCTCTGAAAGATTTGTATTTCATCCCCTTTTCCTGACACCAAGGCATCAAATACAAACCAAATCCATTTCAACATGGTAATATTTTGGTTGAAGAGTTACTTCAAGCATCTGTATTTTAAGCCTTCTTTCTGTGAGCATATAATAACACCATTTCACATTACTGACTGCTTTTACTCGTTTCTCTGTTTCCTAGCATATTTCAAACGTTGGAGAGAGCTGTCACTCTTTGGCTCTAGCCAAGTCACTCTGTGCCTCCCTTAGGCTTCTTTCTCAGTCTGCTGGTGGATTTACTTTGCTCGGGTAGAAAGTAAATTCTCCCAAGACTTTCCCCCTACTGACCAGTGGAGATTTGGTTCATCTGAGAACTGTAAATTCTGTTTGACAAGATCAAAGAAACAGATGTATAAGTTCAGTAGTTGATATCGCCTGCAATAAGGAGAAATGATCAAAGCAGCAGGGGTAGAGTATCTTCCCAAACCTTTCAAATATCCAGAATCTCAAGAGGTCTACCTAGGAGCTATGAATAATCACATATAAATTTGCCTCTTTTTTTCTTTTTCTTTTTTACAATCTGACATTGAGTGCATTGAAAATGTCCACACAGCAATAAGTATTCTGTGAACCAAAGAGATTTGTAGTTCTTTTTACTTTTCTTCTTCCACTAGAGTTTCCAAAAACAGATTAAAATTATACTTTAAAAGCTTGTAAAACATACAACAAGTTATACTGAGCTTCAGATCCTGTGTGTCATCTCATTGGCATGCTGCATTAAACCTAAAAGAAGTCGAGCATCTTTTGCTCATACATGTGGCATGTTGAACAGTGAAGATCATTTTACTACAGTTCTAACATGCAATATATCTTGTTTCTGTTTTGTTTGTATTTTCCCTCAGTGCTGAATAAGGGTCAGTGTGTAACAAAGTATTACCGCTGGATGCAGAAGAATGGAGGTTATATCTGGATACAGTCTAGTGCAACTATAGCTGTCAATGCCAAGAACGCAAGTGAGAAGAATATCATCTGGGTCAATTACCTTCTCAGGTACATTTTCAAGTCCCTTCTCTCTCTTGAACTGCTCTCTCTGTTGCTTGACTGTGCTGGTGAGGCTTTTAGGAAAAAAACAATTGCCTGCTGGAGAGAGTTAATGAGAACAACTTTTTCATATGGTCCACCTCAAAATGAATGCCACTTGGTTGAATGCATTAAGATATCGGTCACGTCTCAGTACACTGGAATATTTTTGAATTATTATACTGCTTTAGTCTTCAAGTAAACCTTCCTTCATCCTTATTGCATGCCTTGCTACCCTGAAATCTACACAACCTCAGCCGAAATATGAAGATTCACACCAACTTGCAGTGGCTGTGTTACAAATCTGGTATGAAGTTTTGGGCACTGGTTTATTTGGTTATTGAAAATGCATAGAAGCAAACTTCCTGGAATACTACAAAAAGCTGTCTCTGACAGGTGTTCACCTCTCAGGCCAGAGAGAGGAATTTTTTCAGAAGAAAAGCCTTGAAATAATTCGTTGCTCCTGTAAACATCAAACAGCATTCACCTTAAAAAGTAAATTGGGATCCACAAACAAAAATATCTCTTAAGACTATTTTAAACAGAAATAATGAGAGACTCTTCCTTGAGAAATTCTTTTTTACCAAGCACAAGTGTTTTTAAAGGGCTGGTTACTGAGCTCAAGGAAAGACCAACAGTCAGTGAGAGACAGTGAATTATAAACCTGACCTTTCTCATCTGAAAATACCTTTCAGCACATTCTGTTATATGAAAGTGTTCAATAAGATTGGGGGATTTTCTGTTTCACTCCAGAGCAGAACAAACAAACAAATAAAATTTGAAACCTTGAGATTGTCGTGAAATGCAATTGTCATTTTCTGGCCTGTTCTCCTTTTAAGTTGCTTGTCATGGTTTGTTGCATTCCCTTTGATGCCGTGAGAGTTCAAAGTGATGTCTAGGGGTTAGATTGTGACTTATTATGCTAAGTCCAGCAAGCCCTGAAGAGACCGTGCCTGCCTAAACTTGCGTGTTGAAATACTTCTGATTCCTTCTTGGGGAATAGATGGAAGCAACCCCTTGCAGGAGAGCACTGAGGGATGCTGTGGGAAACCTTACACAGTGGTGGACTGTAAACTGGGGCTCAGATGGTTCTGTTCTGCTATGGTTGAGCTTGGGCATTTCCAAATATATCCTTACCCTGCTACTTTTTTTTTTTTCCTCTTCTTTAAAACAAGGTGTACACGCAACATCCACAGAGTGAAGCATTAGCTGAGCCTAACCGAGAGGGGCTGAATGCAGCATTTCAAGAATTCAGCTTAAGCCTGCCAACTCTGCACTGGAAGTGCACTGGACTGCTTCAGTGTCCAGTCCTAGCGAGGCTTCAAACTGCCCAGAAATGTGCTCATTTTCCAGCTGGAAAAGTGGGCCATAAAAAATTATAAACAGTTCCCTCTGTCCCCTTTGCTTCTTTTCAGACACTGAGTGAGCCTAGTCCACAAACATTATTTTATCTATTTTATCTACCAACAGAGTTAATCAAACAGAGAGAGAGAGAGAGAGAGAGAGAGAGAGAGAGAGACAAGCAGTGTGGTCTTACTCAAGGCAGCTCACAGAACTTGATTTTTCTGCTGCATTCCCTTTGCTGGTCTGTTAGAGAAAGATTAACTTCTTTAGTGAATTTGTGTTTTTAATTTAGATTTCTCCCAGTCCTGGAATCCATGAAAGATCCAAATGTCCAAACCATATTTTAATGACAGATCAAGGCATAATTAGGTCTACTCTTAGCAGGAGTACTGGTCTGTATACATTTCCATGCATTAGAAAGTATGATTCAGCTGTCTGTAAAAGGATAGACTAATTATAGTGACAGGGAGGATTAATGCTGTTCTTGTTCTAGCAACTTGTTATTCACAGTGTGAAAGCCCTCAAACATCTTTTGCTTGGAGGGGGCAAATTTGGGGACTGCCCTGGGATGCAACAGAATAAAGTCACTTTGTCAGGACAAAACCATAAAGATGGTAATCATAAGAATGGCATTTCAATATGAACTGTGTGAACTCTGAATTTTCACAGTACACTGTAATAGGCTGAATATGGGCATAATGTCATTGTGATAGTGTGTCAGTCACTGCTAGTGCTGCCTCACATTGTTCTACACAGGACTGCAGATTTTCTGCTCTATCACAGGGCTGGAATTTGAACCGCTTAGAAATGCTCACCTATTCAAAAATGGTTAAAGACTTTGTTTATTTTCAACATTCCTATGCCACTTAAGTCTAGCTGTCTGTGTTCCCCTATCTTTGCACTGGTTTGCGAAAGGAACATTTTAGAATGTGCAAACCAAGAAAAAGCTTAGGATTTTTTTCAGTTTGTCTGGTAATGTAGCTTTTTTACATTGCAGTCATGTTCATTGCTAACAAGTCACAGGTGAGCACCACATGAGCAGATGAAGATATGATTATAATGGGTGTGTTGACAGTTCTTTATCCCTAACATATGCATCTTAACGTGCACATGTGCATCTGTCATATAGTTAGAGTGGTTGCTTTTGGTTTCTTGGTGATGTGGATGCACGTGTGCAACGTTTTAAAAATATATATCATTTTTACTTATTTCTTGGCCAAACTCTTTAGAGCAGTAGTCATTGCCTTTAACTCTAACTGATCACTTTCTTACTAACTTTATGTATGGTCTGTTTGATTAAACTGTTGGAAGACAGGACATTTAGAAAAACAGGTATTGAAAGGGCTCTGGCAAGGTTGATAAAGAACATTGTTACAGAGACAACTCTAATAGGCATTGGTGGTGGAAGAGAAACAGATTGGAAAAGTTAGAACACACTCCCTGTCCTTCCAGGCACAGTAATGGGATTGAAATCGAGATATTCTCTTCTTGGATGATGACAGAGTGTAGTTCTACTAGATATCACACAAGCCATGGTGTCCCACTTGAGTAAGAATACTTTGTTAGCTCTAAAACTTCACTAGAATGAAACAATTTTTAAACCTGGTCAATATAAATATTTGACAAGACTATTAAAATAAACCATCATAAAATCCTTGCTGTGAAGCTCTGAGGAAACAAAAATGTGCAGTTTTTTTTTTGTTTGTTTGTTTGTTTGTTTGCTCTGCTATTCTTCCTATTTATGTTCTTTGTTCCTGAACTTTGATATGACAAGAGGATAAAAATATCAAACTGCAAATCATTCAATTTGTATATATTTGCTGTCTCTTCTTCAGTAACCCAGAGTACAAGGACACTCCTATGGATATTGCACAACTTCCTCATCTGCCAGAGAAAACCTCAGAATCCTCAGAGACCTCTGACTCTGAATCGGACTCAAAGGACAACTCAGGTAACACACATGGTGCATCTTTACACCCACTAAAGATCCATATCAAGAAAGCCACATGGTTGCCTTTGTAATCACTTATACTTCTCAAGGATTATTTCATTTCAACAACAAAAATCCAGTAAAATTAAATTGAAGAAAACTAGCATAATCTTTTAATAGCCTCAGCATTTCCACAGTGTCTCCATTTCCGCAGTTTTCTATTCATTCAGTGGATACATTCTTGCCTACATTGCACTGAACTAAATAATTGGTTCCCCAGCTAAGCTTCTTGAACAGGTGCTGTGCCTTATGCAAGGGCCCAGAATTGTAACTGTTGAATATAATTCAAGTTCTTATCTTTCAAAAGTAGTCATACTTTCTGAATATAAATCTCTACTGTCAGTCTTTATGACCCTTTTTGCTGTATAAATGCTTTTTTTTTTTTTTATTAGCCTCACTAGGGGGCAGTGAAGATTGCAAAATTTGTGGGTTTTCTTGGGTTAAAAGAATTGGATTTTATTAGAAGGTATGGGTTCAAGCACTTGTTTCTGAGCTCTTTAAGTGTGGGACTTCAGCTGTTTTTTAAAAGCTAAATGTAATTGTCAGGCTCAATGTATAAATTAGTCATACAGATGGTCCAGTGCACAGATGGTTCACACATTCTCCATTAGTTTTAAAAGTGATTACCTAGGCACAGGTACAGATCAGCTGGCTTTTAAAGGAGTACGGTTGCCTGTGGCCCAAGAACTGAGGATGTTACCGTAGCATGCATTATATATCTGATTCATCTCTCACGTCTATGATAACACTCAAAAAATATTGGAGAAAATGGATCGCATTGACATAAATCAAGCAAAAGCAAGAGGAGCGGGTCATAATGTTATATTATATGATATGGCTGTTCCGTTTTCATCTTTCGCATTTATTTGTTCTCCTTTGACAGCTTGGTTTGATGGTTTAAGTCAACCTTAGGCACCTATACAGGCTTGACGCCTACCATGACTGAGAATCTCTTCACCCATTCTGAGTGCTTCTTTATACTGCCTTGTTCCTACATAGCCACATACATAACACAGATATGGTGACAAGTTTGCATTTCCCATGTGCACTGTAAGTTTCTTCAGGTGAGAAGTGCACATGCAGTCATGACTCCTAAGGCTGACAGTGCAAGAGAGCATTCTTCAAAGGTGCACAGACATAATTGCTCAGAAGATGTCTGGAAGCTTTGGTAGGCAGCAGAAGCAGAGGGTTTCTCCTCACAAAAAAATAAAAAATAAACAGAAATAGCAAGGGTCCTGAAATCAGAACAGCGTCTTGTATGCAACCAACAAGTTCAGATCAAGCTCTGATAAAATCCCAAGCAAATTGTTTGCAGTTTTAGACTAATTCACCCTAAGCCCACACTTAACCAACCAGAAACCATAGTTTTAAAAATCAGTATATTCCAAAAAATAATAAATAAATAAATAAACAAAAACTGTAAGAGAAACTCAGCCCTAAATGGAACAAAAAGCTGGCTCCAATTTAGGGTTTTGTGGCTGTTAATTTGCTTCTGTGTGTTTTGTTTTTCAATATGGAAGGTCTTAGGTCTTTCTGTTGCTAAGGACTCAAGCAAAAGTCTCTTTAAGTAACTTCAATGAAATAAATGTAAAATCCATTGCTCTGAATCCTCAGGCAGCTTCCCTGTCAAGCCTACCTGCTCCACCATTTCTGGCAAACTGTTTTGTATTGACATGGTTCCAGGGGTAACCAATCTTTAAAGGAAAACTGGCCATTCCCCTCTCCCCCTAAAACAAGTATACTGAAAAGGGTAGTACTTGGCCCTGATGAGTGAAAAAAAAATCTTTTATTTCCCAACAAAAGATTTCTGGCTGTTCTGTAAAAGACAGGGTCTCCTGAAGCCTTTCATGACCCTTTCAAACACAGTATGATAATGGAGAGTATTCATTCTCAGAGCTGCTTTGGCTGTCTGAGTCCAGTGGACTAGAGTGTTTATCTCATCCGTATTTGAATTAGGTAGAAATCTAAAACAACTAAAAGAATTCAGGCAAGAAGAGTGACAGTTTCTCAGTGCTGTAGCTGGGCTGTTTTCAATGGCCCTTAGATGATTTGGATCAATCAAAAACTTAATTCAGTGCCTGAATCTTTTTTTCTGTTTTTGTTTTTTTTTTCTTGCCCTTCAAGGGAAAATGAAAAGACAGTCTAGCAACATAACAAAATTGTTTTAACTGGTTTATTCATTCAGATTTATACACATATGACCTGCTTCTCCTCTCACACTGGAGGAGATCGGCAGTAATTCCACTGAAGTCAGAGACACTCTGCCGCTTCAGAAGTGGCGAAGGTGAAGGAAAATGAGATGAGAGGACTAAGAATCCTCATTAGTCAATAGTGCTACATCTTGTTGCCTTCCCACTTTAGGAGAACACAGATGTGAAAGAACAATCATCAGAGCATAATGGTCATAATGGGATTGTTCACTGACTCCTCTTTGGATGAGGCAGCTCCAGGGCCGTTGTGCTCACAGTGGTCAAAATGGTTGCTGCCGAGACAGCAGATGGAAAGGCCCCCTCTATCAAGGTGCCTGAGTACATATTCAAAGAAATTTCAGGCCATGTAGCATAGGCTTTTAGTCTGAGTCAGAGAGATTCCTGGTGATCAAAACTCTCCCAACACAATATAGTACATAAATGTGGCTCTACAGAAGAGAACACCTGTTGCCAGAAAAGTTTACAGCAATCAGATCTCATTGGTAGGTCGAAACCTGGACTTGGGCTGTATTATTATGTTCTTTTTGCTAACGGTTTGTTTCACTTTCCTTTTGCTTCAGAGGACAATGAGAACTCAAAGTCAGATGAGAAAGGAAACCAGTCAGAAAACAGTGAAGACCCTGAATCCGACAGGAAAAAGTCAGGAAATCAGTCGGATAATGAAATGAACTGTAACGATGATGGGAACAGCTCCAGCAACCAGGACAGCAGGGACAGTGATGACAGCTTTGAAAACTCAGACTTTGAGAATCAAAAGGCCCCTGAGGACAGTTTTGGCACTCTAGGCTCTATGCAGATCAAGGTGGAGCGTTATGTTGAGAGTGAGTCAGACCTGCGGTTGCAGAACTGTGAATCACTGACCTCGGACAGTGCCAAGGACTCAGACAGTGCAGGGGAAGTAAATGCCCAGTCTTCCAGCAAACATCAAAAGAGGAAGAAGAGGAGAAAAAAAGCAAAAGGGAGGCAGCATGACCCGGAGAAGGCTGTCAAGCACCTCAAGCCCAAATGGACTTGACTCAGCTTTGGTGGACCAGCCCCAGCTGCTCTCGTCGCCAAACAGTGCCTCAGTGCTCAAAATTAAAACAGAAATCTCAGAACCTATCAATTTTGATAATGATAGCAGTATTTGGAATTACCCACCCAACAGGGAAATCTCAAGGAATGAATCACCTTACAGTATGACCAAGCCCCCCAGCTCCGAGCACTTCCCTTCCCCTCAAGCCAGCAGTAGTTTACATGTCTCCATTCCAGACTCTGTTCTCACCCCACCAGGGACTGAAAATACTGCCAGCCGTAAAACTCAGTTCAGCACCTCATCCAACTCAGCCTTGGCTCCTGTGTCCTCTGACCCTTTGTCACCCCCGCTTTCAGCATCTCCACGGGACAAACATCCAGGAGGTCCCACAACTTCCAACTCTTTGTTGTACACTGGGGATCTGGAAGCCCTTCAGAGGTTACAAGCAGGCAATGTGGTGCTTCCTTTGGTTCACAGGGTAACAGGAACCCTTGCCGCGACCAGCACTGCTGCTCAGAGGGTCTACACCACTGGCACTATTCGGTATGCTCCAGCTGAAGTTACTTTAGCCATGCAGGGCAACCTCCTCCCCAACACCCATGCTGTTAACTTTGTTGACGTTAACAGCCCCAGCTTTGGGCTGGATCCTAAAACACCGATGGAAATGCTCTACCACCACGTTCACCGACTCAATATGTCGGGACCGTTTGGAAGTGCTGTGAGCGGGGCCAGTCTGACCCAAATGCCTGCAGGGAATGTGTTCACGACTGCCGAAGGACTTTTTTCCACTCTTCCATTTCCTGTGTACAGCAATGGCATTCACACTACACAGACTCTGGAACGGAAAGAGGATTGAAATATGACCACATACTGTGTTCAGTGTTATACTCTGAGGCATAGACTGTGTTTTAATTTAGACCTTTAATTCTAGCACTTTGAATTTGAGCAGGTCAGCTTATTCTCTCAATATGATGGTCCGCATTTCATTCCCCTTCTCTTTAACTTGACTTATTCTTTAATGTAAAGATATTTTTTTATTTTTGCCTTCAGAGAGTCGAAGTACCAGTTGCCTGCCATTTTGTCTTCTTCTAAGATGTGTGTTTTTTCCTTTGCATCTTTATTAAGATGCCTTTAATATGTGTATGCCTCTGCCATAGAATACTCAGTGTTGTGGTAAAGAGATTTTAAAGTGACAACCATTGGTTTTACTTCAAAATGATCTTGATATGATCAAGATTAAAAGAGACAAGCATAAACAATGTGCCCTGTTTGACTAAGTCAAATGAAAAGGGGTTTTTGTTCCTAATTCCTTTAAAATAGGGGATAGTATTTTAGAATTTTATGCAGAGTTTAATTCTCTTTTTATGGTTAAGATTTTCTTACTTGCACATAAAATAATTTGGGTTCTTAAAAAGTTAATTTCTGGCCTGTGACTAGAATGTTGAAAAGTTGGACTAAATGTTAATTACTGGAACTTTAACTTAATTTCTAAAACCATGGTGCTATCATTTATTAATCTGTAATGTCTTCATACAATATGCAGCTTGTGGGCTGGGTTTTTTGAAAAGAATGTGTTCCGTACTGGTCTATAGTCGGGTGCTGCAGTCTCCTTGGTTAGTTAAGACAAAAGCCCTCATTAACATTTGCTGCAGGACTTTAAATTTTTTACCTCCAAACTAACAAGCATAGCCTCATATCAAATTTAAATGGGTCAGGAAGCCTTTTTCAAAAAGTGCTTAAAAACAAAAAACTCAATTTAATTGACGCAAGGAGCAGTTTCTTAGGTGCATATTGTTTTGCTTTATTTTTTTCTCAGTGTAACTGAGGCTAATTTTGCAACGTCAAATAACACTTCGGATTAAAAAAAAAAAACTGAAGAACTATTTAACATGTTTTGTTTTGTTTTTCATTTAATATTATAGAGGGAAGGTTGTAAATTTCTTTTTGTTCTTTGATTTGGGTATTTTTTGTTGTTTTTTCCTTATTTCTAGTGTCGAAACCAATATGTTTTAAAACTAAAGAATGGGTTAATAAGCTTGAAATAGATAACTACAACTGAAAACTGCACATTAAGTAAAAGAAAAGAAATCTCCTATTTTGTCTTTGTTGCCAGAAATCACAGTGTAGTGTCAAACACTCCAAATGACTGTCAAATATAAATTCTTCTTCCACTCCATCTTTGGCAGCTGTTTGTTAAGGCATCTAATAACAGATGTGAGAACTGTAATGTGTACAATGTGTAAGTGTCCTTGGCTGTCAGTCCCATTGCAGTTTCAATGTGTGTTACTATATGCAGTATATACTAAGCTAATGTAGTTGTTTTGTCCTTTGTCTTCTCTGTGCTTTATCTCTAGTCCGGAGTGGTAAAGTCCCATTCCTGCAGTCCTAGTGAACCAGTGATTCTTGGGGGTTAGTGGTTTTTGTGTGGTGGCCTTCCTCTGTAATGTCACCTTATGCTGCTTCCACTGTCTGTATACCTTTTGATTTCTGCTGTTGCTTTGCTGTTGTGTATTCTCCAACCTCTCTCTCCCCTCTTCTCTCTCCCTGTCCACACTTCCCGTCTCTTTCTCTTCCTCTCTTTCTCTCTCCTTCACTCTCAGAGATAAAAGACTCTTAACTAGCTCAAGGTTAATGGAGCCATTTTTTCCCACAGAGGAATTCTGGGTATGACTTACTCTTCCAGTGTACCACACAATGCACTACGGAGTAATGCTCAGATATATTAAACAAATTGATGCCATATAGCCTCAGTTGTTAACATTCCCAGAGTCCCTTGTGCTCTAACCATAAGCAGAGGGTGCATTTCTTTGGTTTTCTCCCAGGTAGGCTGAGGGAGCAATACACAGAGCAATCACCAGTGAGATAGGAAATGCTTTCAAAGGTCAACCAACGTCATTTAAAAAGGAAACTGAGCTTAGAATTGTCATATATATTTGCTTATGTGTGCAATGCTAATATATTAACTCAGCTGTCCTTTGAATTTTTGATCACTCACTGTGTTGAGTCAATTCCTCCAGTAGCTTTGAATTTGAGAAGTAGATCCAAGCCAGTGGAATAATAGCAAAAGGGAATTGGATGCCACAAATTTAATTAATGAGATTTTAAAGGTTACATTTGCAGGATTTATAGGACTAAAAGAGGTGAGAAAGTTGATTGGGAAATTCAAAGTTTAATTTTGGAAGCTCTACTCTAGCTATTGAACAATCAAAGGAGTGCACCTATCAGCTACAAAGAACAGCTAGACAGCTGTTGTTGTTTTGTTTTGTTTTGTTTTTTTTATAAATGTTTCTGTGTTGTGTCAAAATGATTTCTGGTGATTTAAACTAACAGATAATCACAGCTGCTGTCTAAATCCATAGTGTTTAAAATTACAAAATGAAAAAAAAACTTCATTACCTGTGAAGACTGTGTCTGTGTTTTTAACTATTTCTTGTACAAATATATGAAATCTTTTATGAGGAGACTGGTGCCAAGTAGCTGAATAATGGGGAAAGGGATTCTGTTCGTATAAATCTTAGCAGTGTTACCAACTCTACAATATAAAAAAAAAAAATTAAAATGTTAAAAAGTGACAGCTATGGTACATTTATTTTGTGTTAAGCTAACCGAATCTAACTTCTCGAGTGCCTGGCTTATTTGAAACATTTTTTTCATTGATCATTGATAATGCTGCAAATCAGAAATGTACATACTTCATTTACAACAGGGTTCTTTTTATACTTTTGTAGATTCTCATACATGTCATACATGGTTGTCTTTATGTAACTTAATTTTTTTCATCCCGCAGGTGCCATTTTCATAATAAACTTCTCTTGGATTTGTTACTATCTGGCATCATTTCTTTCACATATAACCATCCTGACTAATGAATGCTGGTAGTATTTGTTTGAGCAGGTACTTTTTAATTGTTTTGTTTAAATAAAATTTAAAAAAGAAAAAAATAACCAAAAATCAAAGAGGATACAGCTAGATTTTATTAACTTTTGCAAACTGAAGAAAAGAAGCTGTCAAGATGTAGGCTAAGAATGCTAATCCAAATACTACAACAAACTTGCCACCATCCTAAATTCTCAGCTACCCCAACTCATTGTCATATTGAGCATTTTTATGCACATTAGCAAAGCTAAATAATGGACCTGCAACATTAACCACTATAGACAGTGTGCATTTTTTCTTGATTAATGCACACTGGAAGAGGTCAGCTTTTGTACATTAATCATTTAAAATGCACTTTATCTTTTCATTTTTGTACTCTACAATGTTACAGTGAAACTATTCAGTCACATTAAACCCTACCTATCTAGGCTGCTGATTCTTTTAAACATGTTCTTTCTTTCCCCAGACTGGCAACGTGTAAGTTGTTGGTGACACATGGCTAGGCTTCCTGCCTTACAAACTGAAACATTACCAATGTAGGAAAGACAAGGCAAAAAGCCCTCACCTCACACCGGAAAAAAAATAAATAAATAAATAAATAAATAAATACAGTTTTGATCACAACCATCCACACGCTGGCTGAACCTCAGAAGTGACCAATCATCAGCGATTACTCCTGCGTAAGCTCTGAAGGACAGAAATGCAGGGGGAAGATGCTGGGGCAGGAGGTGCTGCATGGAGGGGCCCTGGCTATGTGCTGTTGGTGGCCCCATGCAGGGGCTGCGCTGTGGCCAGGGAGGGCAGTGGGATGCCCCATTACCACGTCGAGCATTCTCATCCACCACCCGCACAGTCTCTACAGTACTCTGTCATTCATCAATTTTCTTCGTGGTGCCTGCTCCACTTGCGACAAAGAAAAACTTGCCATATTCCCTATTTTATTTTGTTATTGCTGAGTATGCACTACCTCCTCCTAAGAACACAAATCTGAGGTATGTAAAATCAAGGCGGTGCTGCACATAGCCAAAACTTGTACGCATCTTTGAGTGCCCAAAGCTTTTCTCCTCCGTGTCTCCGCTTTGAAAGTAAACCATTGGGCTAGCCATTCTGAACAGGATTTTGGTTGCCTTATCAGTCAGTACTGAGTAAAACTCTACAATCAGTTGCACCATTTTCAGCACACCTTTTCACAGCACAAGATATATCCTCAGCTGAAGTAGGAGCATGTCCTTGCTGGAGTAATAATAATTATAACAGATGTATGGACAGCTATAGTTCAGCGAGTCAGCCCAAGGGATTAATAGCCTGAAGTCTGGGTCTTTGCGTTCCTGAGCAGTTCAGGATTCCCACTTCCCAGGCTCCAAGCAGTGAGTTTGATATGTCTCCAACTCGCAGGGGGTGGAAAGGAGCAGAGGTTAGCAGTACTGCTTTCAGTGCTGCTCTCGCATTCCAGCTGGCAACGCATCTTGTTTATGAGGTAGCTATGGGTACAGATGCCAGCAGAGAGGAAAACAGAATTTAAATGGAGATTGGAAGAATGACCGGGATAAAGCTTAATGGAAGAATAACATCCCTGTTCCAAGTAAGTGTTAACCAATATTAACTAAAGCCACTAATCCCAAAAGGGGGCTTGAGGGGCTTTTCTGAGCTGTTACAAAGCCTTTTTAAACCTCACCAGTGCTGTCTATACATTGCATCAGAGCATGGAGTTGATGGTCAACAGGAATACACTGCTCTGAGATTCCGAGTTGAACGAGAAATATTTATTTTTTACGTGGTTTTATTTTTATAGTAATGCAGTTGCCTTGATATACCTCTGGGGAATTAATTTAGTAAATTACTGTTTGCAGCAACTTTAAGAAACAACATGTACTACTTGAACCCTTTGAAAAGGATTCTTTGGGGTTGGTTAAGTTGTTTTTATTATAATATTCGGAAGCAAAACATGCAGTAAGTTGGACAAACTTCATCAAGTCATTCCATCAAAGAACATTTCCTAAAGCAACTGATCCCACTAATAGCCGTCTCTAGAAAGTCTGTTTCTGAACTGTTTGCTTTGCAAGGTGATGTGTGCAGGTACCTAAGAGCCTCTTGAAGAATTGCAAGCAAAAAAAGGGCTTTTTTGAAGCATCATGACTCTGAAAAGTTACAGTTATTGGAAAAAAAATCAGGACTACTTAGATAATCAGCTCTGACAGCCTGCACTGGTGCTGTTGCAAGGTGGTCATGTCACTAGAGTAACTGTGATGGCCCTGACAGCACGTTTATTGTTATGACGCTAGGAACTGCATTAGTTTAAATGTGTCAGTGCTTTCAGAGCTATTTGCATAGTATTTTCCTTCTTGCCATTGTAATTTCTTTATTTCCATTTTAGGGCTGGGGGAGGAGGGTGGAAAGGCTGGATGTGCATTGTCAACTAATTTAATGAACTGTCATCAATTCAGTGAGTTCACTGAGGAGCCTACAGAAGTGTGAACAAATAGGATGTCACCAGAGCCACAGATACTCAGGTAAGATCAAACCATTTATAAAACATGCACATGCATGCACATAGACACATGATATGCTGCCTCTGAAAGCCAGTTGGACTTTCAGACTGGGCAGATTAATACCTATACACATATGTGTAAAAAAGGTCCTTTCTTCTTCTCTTCCACATATTTTCCTTCATCTTTTTTATCAGAAGGGGTGAACAGTAGAAGCTCTTAGCCTCCCTCTTAGCCTGAATAGTGTTTACATAGCATATGAATAGCTATATATTAGTGGCTGAAGTAACACCCCAGTGATTCCACTAACAGCTTTGAAATTACCAAATAGCACTCAAGGCCCAATTTTCGTGAAACATATCTATTCACATACAACACTTTGCTTCACCAGATTCAATGGCATCTTCCTGAAAGCAACAGAAGTTGAGATAAATATAGGCTGCAGAGTTCTGCTTTTAATTGACCAAGATTAGGATGGGTATTCTCCATCACAGTTTTGTTCAGAACACTAAATTCAGCAGGGAGAGAGTGGGTAAATAATAATAATAATTAATACTAATAACAATAATAAAGCTTCAACTTCTGTAATCACAGCGAGGTGGGTCTTTCAGCAAAACAAAACCTCTGAGTAGTTCAGAATTATTTCATACAAATTACCAAATTTCTGCAAGTATCCCACTCTAGAAGTAAAACCAGAAGTTAGCAACCCAAGTAAAAAGCCATGCAAATGAAGTCAATAATTATGAGTTTGATTACATTGGTAGGAAGTTGAAATCTTTTGTATCGTGTAGGGATTGTGCAGTCTAGTTGCAATACAGAAAATAAGGGATCTTTTAGTAGACACCAATGTTACAATGAGCAGTTACTGAATGCCAAGGCAAAAAGATCATCAGCACTCAACAAATGCTTACGGCAGAAGGTTTACGTTGCTTTGCAGATAGGAGGCTTTATTGCTTGGTACTTTCTCTCTAATTACCTTTCACTGGCTCTAGAGACACGGGAAGTATTGATATTACCTTTTCCATTACAAGTTTTCCTGAGGAAAAGGACCCCTTTCTTGGTTGTAATAAAAGGGAACATAATATTTTCTTGCAAAAGGAAGGGAATCGGGTTTTCCTCTTGTTTTAAAAGCATTCACAGATTTATAGCGGAAATGACAGGAACAGGATGTATTAACCATCTGACCCCAGCAGAATGAGTCTACACCCTTGATTGATTTAAAAGTTTATCGGTGTCCTCTGAATAGTCACAAAGGGTCAAGTCTTGGTCCTGTTCAAATCAATGAGAGTTTGACTAATGACTTTAATGGCTTCAGGAATAGGACCAAAGTTTTGAGCCAATACTCACAAGCAAATAACAAAGCACAGACTATAGAATGAACCACAGACAAATGAGCCTGGTTAATTGGTACAATGCATCAGATTTCCTCTTTAATCCTGTATCACACCACTTGCACGCTAACAGGGCAGTTCTCTTTTGTTTAATTAAAAAGTATTTCCAAGTCTTCCTGAACGGCATGATCTGATCCTTCCAGAGGTTCCTGTCTTTAAAATGGGTGGGAAGTGAAGCAGAAGCATAGGTAGGTCCGAAAGATGCTGCTTTCTCACGCGTGCTCTGTGGAAGTGGCGATTGGTTGCCTGGGTCTTTAACAAGAAACCAAAGGAGTCTGAAGTGGAAACTCTGCTGGACATTGAAGCTTGTATTTTCTTGAACTACCAGCAGTGCAAACTCTGATGGCAACACCCATATCACCAGCACAGACTTCCCTGACCCTCTTGGAGTATCGTCCAAGCTGCGGGAAAGTTCAGCAGCTTGTAAGGAGGTGAGTATTCGCTGAAACTGATTTCCAATTTCTGTTCAATACCGTGAATCTCTGAGGCGTCTTAGCACCCTTTTCTGTCTCTTCTGTACTTCGGATAAAATTTCATTTCTTTCTCCTAGCCTGTTCTCTGCTTTATTGCAGAACGTAAGGTAGCATCTGGCAAGCTAGTGACAAAGGCTAATTTCAGTTCAGGAAGTCGAGCCTCCTTAGATGATAGTAAATGGAAAGAAGTAGGATTCTCCAAAGATTTACTTGGAGATGAAAAACACACATTAAATGCTGTGATACATTCCCACACCAAGGGCCAAGGGATCTTAGACTTTGCAGGGTAAGACCAGTTTCTGAGAAAATGTTTCCCACTTATTGCATGCTGGCACTGTTTTTTTCCTCTTTCCTATTTACAGGGAAAGATCCTTGCTCTCTCTATACTTTTGCATCCACTGCAAGACCTGCAGCTGATGGGCCTGGCTTGGCCCCCATCAGTTCCTAAATAGTTTTCTTCACTTAGTATTACCTGCAATTTCCAATTGCACATTGATGCGATCATTTGTTTTCCATAAAGATGTAGTTCCATGCTTTCATGTTACCTGTATGGCATCATTTTTCTCTTTTTCCTACCACCTTTGATTTTGGCTTTACCCATCCTTTTTAGCTTTGCAGTGCCTTCAAAACATCCTCCCCCCAGTGCATAGCACTTCCCCAGTGTGATCTATTACCATTACTGCCACTTCCTGGCCCTTGTTACCAAGCCAATTTTATATCCAATCGAGTATTGTACCATCAGTCCCATACTTGATAACCTATAAATTAATCTGTTATGTGGCACTGTATTGAGAGCCTTTTCAAGTCCAAGTAAATTATGTCTCCTTCTTCACCCCTGTCCACTCTCATTGTCACTTCCTCAGAGAAATGAATCAAGATTGTTAAGCATGACCTCCCTTTTGTAAATCCGCGCTATCTCTAACCAATCTATATTAGATTGCTATTAAATCAGGACACAGACTCAAAGGGGGCCTGCTATATAAATGCAACCTAAGGTTGCTTTTTGTGGAGATGAGACATGGGAATCACTGATACACCAAGGTACCAGGTCCAAGGGGTTGCCAATAACTTACTATTGATCAGGTCCCTGCATGGAGCGGCAACCAGAACTCATCTAGAAGGAAAAAAATAAATAAATAAAATCTTTTACCTGCATTTATCTAGCATGTTTCTGTTGCAGAAGTGAATGTGATCACAGAGGATGTGGAAAGAACTGGGTTCTGCTTTTATTCATCTATGATGGAATCAAAATCACGAAGACATGGAAAAAAATAATTTTCCCTTGAATATTTGGTCTCCCTTCCTGATCTTGGCAGATAACCATAAACGGGCTCTTCTACATGAGTAAAAAGAATGATCTGAAGTAGATTAATTCCTTCATTAAACAATCAGTATCAGTGTCTTTTCAACTTTGTATTGAACACTTTCCATTCCACTGAATAACAGCAACGACTCTAATACAATAATACAATTTAAAAAATGAGAGAGGTATGGGTCCTTTCAAGACACTTTTAATTTAAGGCCTTTGGCAAACAAGAGTGGCTGCATATCACAACTTTCACAGGGGAACAGAATATTGTCCCCAGGTTTCCAAAAAGTGCTGTATCTGCTTTATCTAAGGCATATGTCAAAAGGCTGCATGGGTATTTGTTTCTTGTACAAAAGAAAAGGACACCAAGACCTGCAAGCCTCAGCCAAGGTGCTGGAGAACCCTGGTGCTGCATCAAATGCAAGTTTTCTCACTATTCTTTACAGAAGAATGAAAGAATTGGGTAAGGGAAGGTACAGAGGGAGAAAGAAAGGGATGAATAGCTGTTTAGTCCTGGTTCCTTGGGGAATAATCAGACTGCCATTAAGACAATGGGGATCTTGCTTCTCCCAAAGAGTGTGCTCACTCTTACTACATGGCCCTACTGACTGATGCCAGGGAAGCAACATTTTCCATGGAGATTTACAATACGAGTGGTGGGCTCAGGGTCTGCAAGGTGTTGAGTAAATCGCACTCCATGTCCCCTTGCTTGCTGACTGGGGTACGAAGACAATAGCCTACAGAAGCAGCGTGAAGAAAGGCTCTCAGCAGTGAATCCTGGAAGCATTTTAGGTGTAAGCTAGGTATAATTTATTAGCCTTTCTGCCTCTGTGACTAGAAACATCTCCCTCAATGCTGTAAGCATAATTGCCATCTCTTTGGTTTGGGTGGGGAAAAAATTTGATCCCAACAATCTGTCTTGAGCTTGTTTGACAATATATACATCAAGCGTAATGAGATCCAGATGGGTCGAAGACAAACCCTTAGAAAACTAACCTTCAGCCTCCTGCCTCATAACACACCCTGCACACGAGGAGCCATCTAATCTACACCCTGTGGAGGATTATTGCTATTATATACATGTGTTTTGTTCCCTTGTACCTTCAAATCAGAAATGCAGTAGTCAATGTATGGTGGAGAGATGCTCTTCTGGGAGAGTTCAGCCCACTCAGTGCTGCTGCAGGACACAGAGTTTCTGGCAAACATCCACTGAAACAGAGGAAAGAGGCCCCGAAATCAGTTTGGCTTGCTTCCAGGGCCTTGACCCTGTAACAGCCAGTACAAACATGCTCAGAAAAATAATGTGCAAAAACAGTAGGTCAATGTAGAGAGGCATAACTAAAAGATAAGGGTTATAAGGGTATAAAGAAATAGTTGGAGCATGTCTTTCCTGTTCAGAAGAAAAGATTGCTCACACACTTTATGATGATGGGAAGTTTTGAGAGGAGGTTAAACTATAATGTATTTCTTAAGGAATAAAAAAAAAAGGCAGTATTCAAGATGATAGACTTATCATATGTAATTTATTCAATGGCATAAAAATACATTACTTCTATACAGAATCCCACAAAGAAATATGGCTTAATATCAAGTGCACAATACAAAGTTACACATAAAATCCAAGACACCAAACGTCTTTAAGAGATCAGCTATTGTCTAGGCATACGCCCTAGAAAGTTCCATCAGCCAGCAAGTGATATGCCATACCCTTCAAGCAGAAATTGTACAGTTATTTTTCTGAACAAATCTGATCATGGGTGACAGATTAGATGATGTTAACAGCTCTTCTGGCCATAAGACCCCATGAAGCAGTGACCTTGCTGACACTAGTAAGGAATCTGCTCCATAAGTGTGCGATTTATTTGATTTATTTGTGGAGTTAAGGACTAGACAAATTAGAAATCATAAGAAGTGAACAAAATATGTGGAACAAAAGCAGAAACAAAATTATCTATCATGTCCGTAAGTTTCTGCCTATGCTTGCCATCATATTTTTGTAAGCAACAGTGAAGTTTTGTAAAGAATAGAAAGTATCTTTTCATTATTATATTAACTCCATGTTCTCCTGCAGCATGTAAGTTGTACTTGCAGGAATCTGCAGTGCACTGCAGAGAAGGTGTCAGTGGGAGAAGAGCGGGGGAACTGACATCTAAGGTAGGCAGCATGGTACACATGACTCCAGCACAGACCTGCCTCACTGTCAACTGTCATGCTCTGCACACTGTCCCTCCTAGAAATCGTTTCTGGCTGGTTGTGTGAGGGATACACTGATTCTGGCGTGCGTGGGCACAACACAGAATTACTAAAGACATTTGCGGCCACCTAAATTGAAATTGAGATGCTTAGGATACTTAAATTCATATAACCGGAAAGCATCCCATGAAAACAATTTGCCCAATTCCCCACAAACTCTAACTTCACTAATGTCACAATAATAGACTCAAGAAAAAGACTGCAGAGCTCAAAAATTCTTCCACTGCTTTAACAGTGTGGTGCTGAGGTGTGTATTGTCTCACACATACACCATTCTGTCTTTGGAGTGGTACAATGAGGCATAGACTTAGTCACCAAGCTATATGTTTAGTACCTTTACTTAAATTCATTTTAAAATACAGGCAAGAGATTTTTTTCAAACTAAATGAAGTAACTATAACATCCTAGACCCTTAGAATATGCACACAAGCCTTCCTTCCTCATAGAGGATGCGTTACTGAGCCACTACTGCAAATGGAAAAGTAACTCCCTGGAGTCCATACGTCCCACGGAAAAGTGGGAAATACCATATTCCTTCTTTGAGAGATTCATGCTTCATCCTAAAATCTTCTCCCCTGTTGTTTTGGCCAGGTTCAAAAGAAGGAAAATGGTGGAGAGAATGATATGTAAATGTAAGAAAACAGTCACTTCTAATTAGGTAAAAGTGTGTAGTGATGCTACTTAGTAATGATACTACTACTATTTAGCCGTAGAAGTTGTGTTAGCATCATTAGTATTGATGGTGTACTGTAGGAGGAGGAGCAGTAGTATCACTCTGATTATCTCATAGCAGTAGTGGAGATTAAGGATTTGAAATGTTATCAAGATTAGCCCAAAGTACTTCTGGATTTCCTTGTGTTCATGAGATTTTGCTTAACTAGGAACATTTACTTTCAACTTCTTTTTCCCTGTGCTTGCTTCTACCCTTTCTGGTCATTGACAGACTCATTTTTTTTTCACTTGTACACAAGATTATACACTGTCAGAGGTCAGAAAAGTGGGCAATTTGGAAGCTTCATTTTGAAATATTATTTGTCTGTTGACCTTGTAATACTATCATTTTATAACTGTATATGATAGCAGCATTTAATACTCTGTCTGAACTGACAGATAAAATTCAAGGCACAAATCAGTAAATATCCAAGGACTTGGTCACCATAAAGACAGCCTGCCTCTTCAAGAAGTGCCCAAACTAATACTTCCTAAAGAAATCTGCATGGGCAATTAGGAGGGTTTCATCATGGTAGGTCACCAGCTCTCAGACCGATTCCATTTATAATTTGCCACAGTGGGAACTTGGCAACCTTGAAAGGAGTATGCAAGAAGCTTTTCTTTGCTTGTCTAAAATGCCTGGTAAATCGTATAATGTTAAACATCAGAAATAACATTTTATTTGACGATATGGGTTGCTTTGGCAGCCTGCAAGGCAACTTCTGCTCCATACTATACAGACAAGAACTCCAAAAATATCAAAATGCTGATTATTGTCTCAAAACAGGTTAATAGTAATAATAATAATAATAATAATAATAATAATAATAATAAACAGGCTTATTCATAAATATTAGTTAGATGTGAAATCTGATTATATCTTCATGTGCATCCCATCTACATACTGCACAGCCCTTTGCTGAAAAATAAAGGTGAGTGGCATGTGCTCAATGAAGCTGACCCGTACAATGAAATGGTTTATGAGAAATGACGATATATGATGAGAATACAAAACTTGATAATAGGTTTATTTATTGATTGAAAATAAAATTCATGAACTGTGAAGCTGAAAACTGCACCAGAGGGAATTGTTCCAAGAGGACATTAGGGGAGAGAGAGAGAGAGAGAGAGAGAGAGAGAGAGCACACGCACGCGTGTATTACACATAAACTAAGTTAAAGGTTGCCTAAAGGCTTCTGATTCCACAAGCAGAGCCTCTAAGGAGAGGATCTGAAAGCCTTTAATGCTACTAAGGCTTTGTCAGTAAGATATTTGCATATTTTGCCTACAAACCCAAAATGCTATATTAATACATTTTTATTTACCTTTCTGCTGCTTCCAAAAGAAACCTCGCAGGAAGCCATTAATGACACAGCTTCATAAGAGATAATTTTCAGAGAGGCTTTGCAGGTAGTGACTGAGGGGGAAAAAAAATGTGTGTCAAATTTAGGTTATTAACAACATAATCCTTAAACAGACAGTATCTCAAAGACTAATTCATCTTCAAATTTGACTGTAAAAACTGCATGATCCTTTGCTTTGTGCGCATGTGAATTTATATCATATGTCTTTTTTTTCTCTTCATGTTTATTAGGGGAATGTGGTTAGAAAGTGAAGCAGGAGAGTTTAGAAGCACTGGGCTGGAGGCTGAAAAACACAATTTCATCTTCATGCTACCACACCTCCCATTCAAATTTGGGTCCTGTTCTTAGGCTTGCAGTCCACCAGCAAAACTGCTGGGCGCAGTGCTTTATCTCACAGTACATGTGCAAAGCCATGCATCCTGCTCAAAGCAGCATCTGCCTGCAGAGGACTATCTGGGCAGGCAAGACTGCTGGGGAGCTCTCTGCAGGGCATCCCCAGCAAGTCACAGCCCAAAGACTTTTCTCGCTTGGGGTGCATGGAGGGGAGCATTTGCCTTCCCTGGCATTACATGTAGGAAAGCTGGATTTCCATAACAACTCTCTGTAAACACAATCATGCTGGAATCTATTTCATCTGGGTTTCTTCACACAGAATTGGACCTGGAGTCCCTACTTTGTCCATGTTTCACAGCAGTAGGTATTTGGAACAAGGCTGCTGTATTAACTTAAATAATCCTTTTCATTTAGTTTAGTGCCTGGTTCTCAGTGGACAAGCTGAATGAGAAGCAATTGCTCTGAAAACTGTGGCAGCAAGATACAATTTTAACAGCATGAATTGTTAATCACAATACAGCAAAAGCAGTCATGGACTATTCTCAGTCTCAACCTTTTCCCTACATAAGCATGATGTACCAAAACCTTTGTGTCGTGTCTTTCCACACTGAGAGAAGGAAAAAAAAAAAAGAAAAGAAAAAAAGAAGTCATTTTTCTCATGTGTATTTATAATATTCAGTATAAATTTCTTTTAAATTTTCCTGTTGTTGGAGATACTTTTTTCCTCCCTCTACTTGGATCCTTTTAAGATCTATAATTCATTAGAGGTTTCCTCTTCCTTCCTGTACTTTTCTGCTCTGGATGCTCTATTTATAGTTTCTGTAATGTCAAAATTACACTTTCAATCTCTACTGAAAGGCTACAGTAAATTACAGTTATAGTTTTCTTTTCAACTGCTGTTGTGTTGTTCTGGTTCTTTTCTTCATAAATCGAGCAAATGTTGCATCTGGAAAATCCCAAAGCAGGCTGGGGCCAGCAGCTACTGTTCCGGGGCACCCCTGCAACACATTTAACCAGGTCTCTTCTGAAGCTAATTAGCAACAAACCCTGAAGACTATTCATAGACCATGGCATATAATGATACTGGGGAAAGTAAGAACAGGAGATGTCTGAGTAGGGTTCTTCAAGTTGGGACATTTCCTGAAGCAACAGGGCAGAAGACAAAGCCAAGGAGATCAGAACTTGGCTGTGTTCTGTGGCTGCTGCTACAGTCCTGCAGGCCTGGGCCTTGCATGCCACCAGGCACAGCTGGCTCTGTGAAGTGCTCAGGGCCAGAAATTGTTTCTCTTTGCTGCTCCTCACAGGTCGTTGCTGAGGTTTAAGCGTTACTTGCAGTCCTGTAAAGCAAGCAGACAACTCCAAGTGACACAACCGGGCTCAGGGCTGGGGGAGAATTTAGGTGAGCCTGCGCAGCCTTGCCAGTGGGTAGTTGCTGGCAACCCCAGAAGGTGATTGAAGCCAGACATGGGCTGTGCTCTGCAAATGTCAAGACTCATAGAGATTATTGTGGAAGACTATTTACCTTACTCAGTAGCCACCTAAGTCAGTGGTGAATCCAACACCCCCAAAGGACTATGTGTCCTGCCTCCAGGGCCCATCAGGAGCAGAAAGTTTATTTGGATACAAAGATCTTGGCACGCAATGCACCTAGGTACCTACTGCTTCAGAAATAACCAAGTCTTTGATGCTAGTGAGTTGCCTATTGCTCATGGGCATTTCAATCATAGAATGAATCACAGAATGGTTTGTGTTGGAAGGGACCTTTAAAGACATTCTAGTCCAACCCCTGTGCCCTGGGCAGGGCTCCTTCCACCAGACCAAGTTGCTCAAAGCCCCATCCAACCAGACCTTGAACACTTCTGGGGATGGGGTTTCTTAATTTGGGTCAATTGCCTCCAGATTTGTTCTCATGCCAAAACAGCCATATAAAGTTTGGTCCGCCATTTTGCTCAACAGAACACACATACTCTGCTTAACCAAGATTACTTAGGGTTTTTTGTTTGTTTGTTTGTATTTTCTGTGTTCTGTATTGCTTGCTTTTTTGTTTTTGTTTTTGTTTTTCTTTTCTTTTTTTTTTTTTAATCAGAGATATAGCACAGTATTCACTTCACTGATTTAACACCTTCACTGAAGGCATTTGCCCATAAGCAAATATAGCTGTAACAACTAGAAAGCTTCCTGGCCCTTGTAAAGTCTGAATAAAAACAAGGTGGTTCTAAGCAGTTGCCAAGATTTTATTCAGTTTGCTTTAAACTGTTCTTTGTCAATGGACACAGTTTTAGTTGAAGTCACAGAAAGTTCTCCAGTGACTCCTCGTAGTTCTCTAAACTTGTGTTTCATTTTAACATGGATTTATGGTATTTTCTATTTATGTTTATATCTCTTCAGCATGAGAAATAATTTAATAGAAAAGGAAAAAAAAGTACATATTCTGCTTACAAATACAGGTACCACAGATAAACAGATACACAACAGATATAGCTATGTACAAACAGACAGCTGTCATAAAAATTTGGCCTCTTGCACACGCAAAACCCCACTGGTAAAATAAAGAAAACCTCAATTTGCTATAATAATGTCCAAAATAATTACTTCATCTGCTTGTGAATTCATTATATTAAATTGTTCATTTGATTTATCTGTGTTAATTATTCTTTAAAGAACCACTAGTAACAATAATAATAAAAAAAGAGTGGATGAGTCATATGCAAATGCGATGTCTAAAAAGTAGTCATCATATTAGAAAAGTATTAGCTACTCATAAATGGTCAAGTTAAATATACTCTGTATAATAGAGTGAAACATAAGCCATTTCAGGCAAGTTCCTCTGCTCCTAATAAGACATATTTTAAGTAGATCTGATATCCTAATTGCAATATTTTCCTTCAGGGTGACAATGTGTTGTTTAGGTTAACATCCCCCTTTATATTTGTTTTCTTTCTCATTATAATGTGGAAAAATAAAATTGAAATGTATTCACAGTTGCACTTGTAAAAGCTTTGGAAGTTATGCAGAAAGATTTTTGGAGACCTTCTCTCCCATCGGATTTCACTAACACACACATTTACCACTTCTCTTCTAGTGGTTCCTTTCAGATGATCAGCTGCATTAATTTAACTCCTCTACTGTGATTTGTATTTAACAGAGACTAAACATGGGATAAAAGGAGCTTGGTGACTGCTTCTGCCTTTTGCTATCATTTTCTTGGTCTGAAGATAATGGTGGCAACACTGACAACATTAAAAATAAATAAATAAATAAAATGAGAGTACTTCAAGCTTTCACTCTAAGAAACAAAAGGCAATTATCCAAAGACAGAGAGAAAAGGAGAGGTTGTTGAAAGAAAGCTAAGAAGTGGAGTCTGCTGAGAAAAATGTCAATTTTAAAAAGCATCTTTTTAACCTAATTCTTTCCTATTGGGCTCCTATTGCCATTGTTCAGTTTATTGATGTGGCTGACACAGCACCATGCCGTGCCCAGTGTACGAGGGTCACCATGACTTTCAGTTCTCCAGGCATGCTGGACCACCAGAACCAGCACCTTTCTGGTGACCAAAGGGAAAACCTGGGACCTGGAGACCCCCTGTACTGCTCCAGGTGCGGATGATTTCGATGTGCAAGCCCAGAGAGGGAGCTTTGTGTGCCTATGCATGCATGTGTGAGAGTGTGCACAAGAAAGGTTTTGCCTGCTTCCAGTTGACTACTATAAAAATGAAATATGTCATTAAATTCCTGACACTTACACCCACACACACCCTGGCCAGGTCAGAAGTACCCCCAGACCCTGGCAATCCCTCTGCGTTGCCCTCAGGTCCTTTTACCTGAGCAGCTCTTGGGAGCCCAGACCTCATGGGAGAGGCTCCTATCAAGGGTCTTGTCTCCACAAAATGCTTCCTTTGTTGTTTGTTTTTTTTATAATTTGAGTTTTCTAAACAGCAGGCAAAAGGCATTATTCAGTTCCTGCACACCAAAGAAAAACATGTGGCTAAAGTACAGTGTACTTAATAAATTGGCTTAAAAACAAAACACCTTAGTGCACACATAAGTGCCATTAAAAAAAACACATAAACACAGAAATTGTTTCAGAGGTGTCAAAGTCACTCAGGAGGGGCTGCGTTGGAAATGACAGGGGCAGGCTGGGGCATTGCTTGGCCAGTCTCCAGAGCCTGGGGGCACAGTCCCCTCCGGGACTGCTCACACTTGAGGTTATGAGGGAGGGCTACACCGCATCCCAATGAGACAGAGGACTGCATCGGGGCAGTCTGAACTGTCCTGGACACCCTGGGGACCTTTCATATTTGTCTCCCCAGTGCCTGCAGCTCCACAAGGAGCAGGAAGAGGCACTCTCCACATGACTGTGTGGTGATGGGCGCTGGTATGATTGTTTAACATTGTGGGAAATAAAAGCCATAACAAAAGGAAAAAGATTAACTGAAGGAAAAAAAAAATCTTTTTATAAATACATCAGAGCATCTCAGATTCATCACTGTGATCTATAAATTAAGAGGCATTGCCTAACACAGCTTGTACCACTTGGTGGCAACACTTCCATGTTTGATTTATTGAACCTTCTCATAATCATTCCTCTGATACTTGAAAGAACAAGGGTAGGCAATGATTTGTGCAATTAATTACTCTTGAGAACAAAAATAAAAGTTTTGAATGACTTTCCTACTATTGTCTGTCCAGGAGTCATACCTAACAGATTACACGAGCATGTTGCTTTAGATCCTACACATTTCTAATAGGAAACTTTTGCATGCCACGGAAACATCTCTGCACAACCTTATAGAGCAAGGTCATCTTAAATACCAGCAGAAAATAATTTCTTCCAATGTGCAACCAGAGCCATGAAAAAAAGAAATGACTAGTTGCTTGCAGCGCATCAGGTGCTCCGGAATGACAGTGTAGATGGCTATGACTGCACAAAGTTCTCCATTTCAACAGTGTTTTAAGATTGCAGGTACTATGCAAATGTCATTCAAGCTGTCGGTCCTGAAAGCTGCAATCTTGCACGTTGCCCACACAACAGCTATGCCATGGCCCTTTCTTGCAATCTAAGTTTGGTCTGCAAGACTAATTTTTCAGGCAAAGGTCATTCAGTGTCCCTGCCCACTCATCTCTGGGCCCCTCTTGCTAAACCTGATGTAATGTCAATAACATCAATAATTGCCGGAATTGCTGGATGTGCAAGAGAAAACTTCTGCTTGCTATAAGGGAAGAGTCAGCAAACTTAAGAGCACTGGACCTGTACATACAGTTTGAGGTGGCCACTTCTGCTTCTTGTCAGGACTGGCATGTGCTGCCCCAAGGCTATCAAGGGGCAGGCAGGGTAGTTTGGGAAAAAGCAGTCCAAAAACATGCAGCAGCCCCGTGTGATACCAGATGGAAAGGCAGTGGGTTTCCATCCCATCCAAAGAGATGACCCAGCTTGGAGAGGATATACACTCTCCTGAGGCTGGAGAAGACCCCACTTCCTCCAAAATGGCCCCATCTACATTTTCTGGCCATGATTTGCTGACAAGGGGAATGAAAGGAAGCCGAGACGCCAGCAATTTTCGTGTGTTCCCTGGGTACATTCACAGAGACTAAGCAAAGGAAATACAGTAACAATAAAGGGGGAAATGTTTGCCTTATGATATTAAAATATTTATAGCAGCAAGAAAACTATAGGTCTGAACCTTATATAAAATTTTGATGGACTGCCAGTTCTAAAAGTCAAAGAAAAGTTTGCAAGAATGATCCATGGTATTTAATATTAATTATGAACACATCTAGGCTCAAACACTGGTATTCCAACTGCTTGAATTTACGATCACATTAGTCAACGCATGGTCATTCAGATGTGTTGAAAGAATTAATGGCTCAAGTGAGAATTTACTTGCAATATACTTGGAAATTAACATAGCTTTGCAAAGGGGAGTAAAATGTTCAACAGAGGTAGCAAATGCTGACTTTCATATGGCTACAGGCATTTTCTCTTTAATCACAACATTAACTTGGGCAGAGAGTGAAGATTCCCACCTTCAAAATCTCACATGTTCTCAAAGGATAAAGTTTGATAATCCGCTGTATATATTTTTCACACACATGCACACACATACACACACACACACCAGGATTATTTCCATTCATAAAGAATGATTAAAGATGGCCGAAAATTCAATAGTTCCTAGAAAACAGAGAGCCCAACCAGCTCCACAGCTGCTGCTCTGAGGAGGAAGGAACATGGGACGTGATCCCTGCTCAAAATCTGCTCTCGGCTCTACCTTGAGGCTAGATCCAAAAGGAGTGAGTGGGAAGCTCTAAATGTAGGTCTCTGGCACGTGCTGTGACCCTTGGACACCCAGAGCCATGTATATGCTGGTTAGCTTAATGAGGAGTGTGCATTAGCTGAGCTGTGTGACCGATGGTGGCTCTGTTGTCATCCCCCATCCTGGGGGGATTCACACCCCAGGCCTGGCCAGGACGTGCTCCCAGAGGAGCCCTGTTCATAGGACTGCACCCTAGCTCACAGCTCTGGCCTGGATTCAACCCTACCACATCCATGCATTGGGATTGCAGAGCAGGGAGCTAAAAATAAAGCAATCAGCTTTTCCCAAATCAAGGAAAGAGACTGCAGGTGAGGGCCAACAGTGGGAGCCAAGTACAAGGGGAAATAAAATATTTGAAGAAAGAGAAATCAAAATAACTTTCTGTATTGATATTTGTTTTTAAACTAACGACATAATTATCCTGTTGCAAGCCTTGGCTGCAGAGAAAAACATCTTGTTGGGAGCTAAATTAAAGAATTAGCCAGTGTTTAGCTTCTCATAGATAAAGGAGCATAAGCTTTGAAACAGAAGTGTTTGCGGTGAGCTTTTGAAAACTCTCTGAAGGCAGCTGAGCTTAAGTCTGTTAAGCCTGTTCCCTCTCCTATTAAATGTCTGTTCAGACATATTTTTTTTCTTCCTTTCTTTTTTTTCTTTCATATGAGAGAAACCACTGGTATGTCTTAAGAACAGCCATTTCCTCCCTTGTTTGGAGCACTGCTATGCATGGAGTGATGCTGTACCTCACAGGGATGAACACAGAGCACCCAGTGAACCATTATAAAGGTGGGGCAAGCGTCAAAGCTTGCATGATGTACAGTGTTTAGTAAATAAAAATCAATCCACTGTCGCTGCTTGCCATGACACCACTCTGAGGTTACAGTTTGACCAGACCTGGTTGTCTTTTGCAGATGCAGTTACCCCACCTGTCCTGCCTGGTTCAGCACCATGTCCCTGGCAGAGACAAACTGTGGCTGCTATCGAGGATGCCCATGCCCTTTTAAGATGATGACCAACCTCTTGGTCATGTGTAGGGTGAACATTAATCCAAGTTTCCCTGCCTGTGAACTCCTTTTCCTTGCTGGGATATCTTTTATCCGTGAAATGAAAACTGTGCTTATTATGTGAGTGGACAATCTGAATGTTTTCCAGCTGCTGGTACTTTTCTGATGAGGCTGCTGGGCAGCTGGTGAGCTTGGCTGTGTCCCCAGCATGTGTACATCAGGTGCAACACTGTATGCAGTGCACCCATGTTCAATAACAGAAACACAGCCATGCCTTGCCAGGTGGATGTTACGGAGCTTGTTACGGTCAGGGATCTCAGAAAAAAATGTGGGAATCCCAAATTCATGCCAACAAGTACTTCAGTTTATTGCTATAACTAAATGAGAAAAGTATTTCATTTCTTAATTTTCTCTTGGCCACTTCTTATTGTAATGGATTGGGTCCTTGTTGTGGTGTAAGGGGACAATGAACCAGGAAGCTTTTGGTTTTCACTAGTCTGTGAATTCTAGGAAACGACTGTGTGTATTTGTCTCTGCCTGAGTCCCTAAGATCATTTTGGCCCCACCATCAAAGTGGTCCTCCTATTGTGGCAGGCAACCCACAGATGCCCTCAGTGCAGCCCAGCTCTACACTCAAGGGTCCTACAAAATGCTGTGACAGCCACTGCACTGGCTTTTAAACACAGAAGGGCAAACAGCAAGGATGTTGCCACTTTATCCCCTCTGTATACTGCATGTAATTATCTTGTATAAAAATGCTCTGCTCTGCATGTGGACTACCCAACAAGGCGGTGTGCTTAAATGCAGCGTGGGAGCTCCAATTCTCTCCATGCTTCAAGGAGCTGTTTTTCCTCCCTGCCAGAAAAAATGTCTCTAAATCCTCTTTTCTTACTTTTCTGGAAATGCCTTCAATTCAAGTTCAAGGAGGAAACCAAACCTTGATTGCTTTCTCTTTAGCTCCCATGAATACAACGTGTATTGAGACAGGAAGATTCTTTCCGACATAAAATGTGAATATTCTCTCCTTTGGGGTAAAACACAGCACCTTTGGTGAATTGCATGTCATTAGAAATAGCACAAATAGCAGTCCAATGTGATGCCTTTTTTTTCCTTTCAGATTAAATATGGAAGTATTATGCAGTTTTCCTGGATCTCAAAAGTTTTTGAGCTTCTTTGCAGCTTTGCACTCTGATGGTCCTTTCTCATCAGTGCCACGAGGTCAGGTCAGACATCCTGCTGACAGTTTTCCTGAGCAGGACAGGGGAAACATGCCATCCCACTGCCACATTCTTCTAAAGCAAACAGCCCTGAGATGCCAGGTATGAGCAGTAAAATCTTTGGAAAGAGGACTTCAGAGATGTATTTTCCAGAGCGGTAAGATCCAGCACAGGCAGCCTCCTGTAAAAGAGACCAGAGCTGTGCTTTGCACCAGAGACATTTGGTGAGCGATGAGCTGCAGCTGATTTAAATCCACAGACTGCAACCAAGTGGACATAGCACCCATTTTATTTCCTAGTTTGTGTGCTCCTAGGTGATAGGCAGTAATGCCATGCTGCAAAACAGCTGGCAGAGGACTGGGCAGGAGGGTGAAACACATGGAGCTGGGGAGGCCTGGCTGCCTGGAAGCACTGCCGTGTTTTACTGCAGCACTACACCAGCCCACGCCTTGTCCCTTACGAGAACAGCTCTAGTAAGTTTTAGTTATATCCTGAGCAGATGCTGTGCTTCTGTATTTTTCTAACTGCCTCTCCTTCGGTTTACCTAAGCCAAAAAAAAACCAAAAACACACACACACACAAAAAAAAACACACTTCAAAGATGTGCCTTTCTGGAGCAGTAAATGCTTTTAGCTATAGATCAGCTCCTATGTCAGCCCTGGCAGAGGGAATTAGTCCCTTCTGTGCACTGGAAACGTAGCATATTTTTCTTCTAGTAGCAGTAGCAAGGAAAAGAACCAGGAAGGTTACCTGAGCCATAACAAAGGCTTGATGGAAAAATTACTACTGTCTAAATTATTCTTCTTTCAAAAGATGCGCTATGTGGTTTTATTTTGCAGTCCTTTTAGGAAAAAGAACTGCTTTTTATTATCAACATTAGTTGCTAGCAGAGGAGCGACTTTCAGTTTTCTCAAATTAATTCCCCCTGGAAATCACGCTTCCCTCTGGCTGCACAGAGAAACAAACACTCGCTCACACAGCCCTCTGAGACTGGCAGAGCCTTGGATGCTTTCATCTTCCCACTTCCCCCAAGCAGTGGCTGCTGAGTCTCTGTTAGAGCACCGTGGAGATGTGGCTGGCTCCTTGTGCTGGTATTAGAGCAAGCAAGAGGGAACGATGACAGTAACGTCACCTTTCATAAACTTTAAGAGCTCAGCATCCTTTGTCAGGGAAGGGCCCACAAGCTCTCCACCAGGCAGGACAGCTCGATGTACCTGGGGCTTGGCTTCAGTAGCAGCTTTTCTCCACTGCAAAAGCCAGTTCGTGGCTACAGCAGGCAGCTGGCTGCAGCTGAGCTGCAGGGACAGCATCGCTCTGCAGTGAACACAGGAAGGAAGCGAAAATAAAATTGAAATAAAACCAGCTTTTTGTCATAAGTGAATCCCAGACAGATGTTGGCCTCTTTGCTGTGAGAGGCGTTCAGTGTGCCTACACAGACTGGTACCCAAGGAGCATTTGCCTCACCCAGTGAAGCACTCGTGGGAACCAGCGATGCTGCCGCTGCCCTCACACAGCCCATGCAGGATGTGTCTGTGCTCACAGATGGGCATTTGGGGTTCTCCCAGGGGCTGGGAGACATGTGACTGACCTGCACCCAGAAGTGAAGGTCCCACTCCTCTGGCTGTGAGGAATGCAGCAAGAGAAAAAAACTGGCCTCTGCCAGTTTCCACAGCCAGCAGCACGGGTGAACTTTCCCCAGCTGCCCCAGGCTCTCCCACAGCCCCAGGATGACTTTCCCAGCCAGGGCACACTGGCAGAGGGTGGCTCAGTGCCGGCAGCTGCTGTTCCAGGGTGCTGGGCAATCTTCTCCATCACACTAGGGAGCCCACGTCACTGTCCTGCAGTTAATTCTTGCGTCTGCCCTCACCTATTGCTGTCATATGTCCCATTAACAGACAAGCACAACCAAACCAGCCTGCCACAGCATCACCAATAGCACTATAGGGCAAAGTGGGGGGCCTCAAGTGGTTCCTCGAAGTGCTTTTGAACAGTGCTGTCCCTTCAGCTGCTTATTTGCTAGCTGAGGAGCTGCAGATTTCTCAGCTGAGATTCCTCAGGGCTGCACACAGCATTACAGTGTTTGAAAGATCATGCAGCAGCAATGCTTCATAGCTCATGGGGCATAAGGGAACAGTCCACTCACTATTCTGGAAGTTATTAAATAGTAAGAGTAACATCAGAGAGGCAAGGCTTGTAAGGTGGAATAGTGATTTTTATTTATCAAAGTGACACAGTTGGGAAAAAAGGGACATGCTCTGGTCCAAAAGCCTTTCTGTTTAAACACATTGGCTCCATTGTTTGGAGCTCTTTCTCCCCCAAGTGCTCTAGTTTAGAGCTCAGTTCTGGTTTTGCTACTCTGATGTGTTACAGCACAAGACTCTCAACAGGTACGAGCTGAGAAACTGTTAAAATTAAAGGAACTAAGAATAGCTGTGTGCAATCACAAGCAATATTCAGAGCTCTGTTAGCTCAGACTAATCCACTCTGCCTGGTCTTTCTCAACAAGCTTCTCACAAGCCACCCATACAGCAAGCCAGCCAGATCACCACTTACTTGCCCCAAACCCAGGGACTGGGTAGCTACGCTCTCACCTGCCTTCCTTCATGGTGAATCAGTCTCTGAGCTGTTGGCCAAGACTGAAGAACCACAAAATGCCTCCTTGCCCACCTGCAGGAGAAGATTTACCCCTTAGGACATCCAGGAAAGGAGCAGACAAGCATGTTGGCACTGGATGGGTTGGTCACCCAGCTTGCTGTTGCGACAGCCCTTCACCTATTTTCTAGCATCTCCAACATTGCTTAAAATAAGCAGACAGATAAAATGATCCTCTTTTCTGATAGGAAAAAAGTTTCTATTTGTGCTTTGTGATGGGAGTTTTTCTAACTCCCTGAAGGGGAAATATTCCACAGAGATGAAACTATGTGGGAAAGGAGAACCCATTTTTGCTACTCCCTCTTCCACTGTCATACTGCTTTGTGATTTTCACTGCAGCCTCCCATACAAGATGCATTCTCAGGAGGCATGGGAATTCTCAGTGCAAGTATATTTAGCCATATCCCTTTGGGTAGGTGGGGGAGGAAAGAGACCCCTAAATAGCTGTAAGATAACAATTTACTATAAACATATTCGTTTGGTCCAAGTTCAGAGAAAAGACAACGAAGTCCTTGGCAGCTGGATGGCCAAGGGCCAGCTTCATCAAGTGAAGAGCAAGCTCAGAAGAGAAACCCCTCTGCATTCCCTGGGTCTTCCCCATATGCTTTAAGCATGCCTCAGTGGAAGTGAAACATTTAAAGGAAGTGGCAAGTTATCTTGAATTCTCTCCCCTCTTTAGCAAAATAAGTAAGTCAAAACAAGCTCTCCACCACAGAAAGCCTGCTTTTACTTGGGGTGTGTGAAATCCCACCTTCCACAATATTGCAAAAGCACCAGAAACTTCCACCACACTTCAACAACTGAGTGAAGATGTCTTGGCTTTCACTCAGCTGCAACGCCAGTGGAAGTGGTGAGAAGGCTCCCCCATGGCTGCAGGAGAAAACTGTGGGCTTCTTCCTGGAGAAGTAGCAGGGAAAATAAAACCTATCAGATGACAAAGGGAGAATAAAACCTATTGTATGACAAATGAACCATGAGAATGTTGTCTGGTTCAACAAGACTGTGAAAACAAATAGGCATTTCAAGAAGAGGGTCACTAGCAAAGTAAATAACTTCAGAGTAGCAGGGAGTGACCAAGGGAATGTACCAAACTGATGGTAGCAAATGGAGCTCTGCCTTGGCAGCTGGGGACAGTGGCAGCTCTGTGCAGTGCCACCATACTTCACCCAGCTACATGCCACCACCTGTGCCCACCACATCCCTGGCCACAGTAAGACAAGACCAAAAAGATTTACACAGGACCACATTTAACACAACCCAGTGTTTATTGACTCCTGCCACTTTTTTTTTAAAGAGTAACAGGAACATAAAATGTGATGCATGATAAAATACTACTACAGGTTTCCATATCAATCCAATGCAAAGTGCCAGCATTGTTGACCAGCATACAACCTGACAAGAGAAGATGTAGTTATAACTCACTCTCAGATATCTGCTGGGAGTACATCACAGTCAAAGTAAAACTAGTTATTTGCCTGCAAATAGATACATTTTCTTCTAGATGCAAGTGGTGTTAGAGCCAGCTATTTTGCAACAACAAATATATATATTATATATAATATTCCAACAAATTTTAAAAAACTCAATAGTAAAGGACTAGAACTGTTTAAAGAGAGATAGAGAAGAAAACAGAGTGAATCTTGTTTTTAAAAACTACTTTGTTGAGGCCATTCATCACAGAACCATAAGTAATCTAGAGAAAATGAGATTAGAGGCTACTGTGCCCAAAAGGCCAGCAAGTTTGGTTACAGGTTTAATACAAATAGTCTCTTGATTTTCAGTACTGTCTCCTGGCCTTTTTCCTCACTGCACAACAAACCCCACCTGTTGGAAATTGTGGCTTAGTGGCTTCGTGTATTTTCCAAAGCTCCTTAGTTTGAATGCAATTGCACTTGGAAAGGCAACCGTAGTTCTTAAAGAGCCACAATAAATTCAAATGTCATGCACATGACATGTAACATCTTACAAGATAGGAATGTTGAAGGCACATTACCAAAAGGACTAGACATTAAATGCCTTAGAGGAAAATACTCTTTTTCACAACTGTATGACAAGTGCTGTTTAACCACAGGTGTTTCAGCTACCTCGCCATGAAGACAAAACCCAAAAGAAAGTCTCCTTGAAATGCCCTCTGTACCGCAGCACACTGCTGCCCCCACGATTCTCCAAGCAATTACGTTCTCGCAGAGCAGTTTGCAACAATTTCAGAGACAGGTAAGAGAAATCTACGTTAAAAACATCACAACTGGATTCCTACATGACCAACTCCCTACCACCACCACCACCCCCCCCCCCCAGTTAAGCTACAGCATCTTCAAGGAGATCATGCTACTGATCTGGAAATGGGGCAGAGGTCTGGAATGGAGGACAGGAACTGGTTTCAGCGCCCTGTGCCCTCAACTTTTTCTGTTTCATTATACATGTTAAAGGAAAAGGCAATGCTCTCTGCCACGGGATAATTACTTTCCCTCCTCTATCTAGGCCAGGAAGACATAGGCTAATAATGAAAACATGTAGTTTATTTACAATAAATGCACCTATATTGTTCCATCCTCCATCCACGACACACACTGCTGCCCACTGCTGAAGACACATGGTAGCTACAGTGGTAACCAAAGTACCTTTCTTTCTCAAACTTTATACAAGTCCTCTCCCCTTCTGGCCCATCATTTTTCCATTGTTCTAGGCTCCAATGAGATTTTTATTAACATCTCTTTCTAGTGCACTGTTTTAAAGTTTCTAAATACAAAGTAGGACTTGCTTTGCTCTGTTTTAGCTGTCTTTGCTCCCTTTAAAATCATGTAGGAGCTTAAAACTTATGTGCCATTATTAATTTTGCATAGTAATACAACAGGCTGGGATTTTTTTTTTCTCCTGCCTTTTAAATAGTAATTCCCTGGCTGCCCCTGTCAGAGAATGACACCTACCATCTTTCAGAGGGCTACCTCTCACTTTCGGGGAAGAGACCTAACTTTCTCCTGCAAACATTGCAGAATGAGAGTTTCAAGTTATGGTCAAGTTTCCTTCAAGTCTATGATGTGTTATTTAGTTGCAAGCATAGCAAAATAACTTTTTAACATCAAAGGACATTTATTAAACTACTTGTCTTTTTCTAGTTTTGAGTTATAAGAGTGTTTGTCACAAGCTCCCTCATATTCCTCTCTTAAGGTGCACAGTGGTCAGGCTGAATGAAGTCCAGTCCATACGACCACAGCTGGATCTCTGGGAGAAGCCAGAAAGGATGAGGGGTTTCTTAGCACTACTGTATTTACATTCAAAATTCAAAAACAGGCTGAAGGATGTCCAGCTTTTTCTAAGACAGAACTGCTTAAGAAATACTCCATTTCTATTACTCTTTTTTTTTTTTTTAAACATCCAGGAATTTATTTCTTTTCTGTCCTATGTAGCTGTTACCCTTCTGTCAGTACAGGTTAATAGCAGCCATTGCATGCTTACTGCTCATTCCCTAGCCGAGGTGCAACAGACTCAAGCCCGTTACCAGCACGGTGTGCTGGACTGGTTCAGGGACTGGCAGCTTGGGCAGACCACCTTTGCCACTGTGGGCAGGTGGCACAAAAATACAAGACACCAAAGAAGGGATCTGGAATAGTAGGGCCTGATGTACACTGACAACCTGAGACAGAAATAAATGCAAGTGCAT
Source organism: Cygnus olor (assembly GCF_009769625.2). Lineage (NCBI taxonomy): Eukaryota > Metazoa > Chordata > Aves > Anseriformes > Anatidae > Cygnus > Cygnus olor. The sequence continues at coordinate 45,900,619 of NC_049173.1, forward strand.
GTGTATCAGTGAGCGTATTAGGCTGAGAACAATTAGTGTGAGTGATAAATACATCCACAGCTAGCTCTCAGCTTCATTAAGAGCTGTTCTGAACTGCATAGTAAGTGCTGGTTGTAGAAGCTTAGGCAGATAGGAGATGGACTCGATGAGCAACTGCTGAGTTAATAAGTTCTGAAAAATAATGGAGGAAAAAAGTGCTCTGCCAATTGAATAACTCTAATCTGTTGTATCTCTCATGGCTTGAGCATAACAGAAATAGTTACCTGGCATAGAAGACCAACTGAAACGGAATCACTGTTTCATTGAAATTACATACACATGCAAAAATAAACAAATGTGTTAACTAAGGATAAGCAGCATAGAAATCAAGTCTAAGTCAACCATTATTCATGTTTGTCAGACTGCCAGACATCTTTTCATTTCAGATTCACATCTGTCATACAAGATATAGTAGATGGAGAAATCATTAAAATGACAAACTCCGCATACTGTTGGCCTTTAGTGCCAACACACTGTGTGCCATCAGCCTTCCAAGTTCAGACTTTTGGGAGGTAATAGCTGCTTTACCAAACAGTGAAAATAGAAAACAAAACCAATCCAGCTCAGAACAGAAAGGAAATGGTTTTACAAAGCTGTGGACAGATGCATAAGCACTTCCCCCTCCAGCCTGGGACAGAAAGGGCAGTGCAACTGCACAGCTCTAACACGACTTTTCAAAAAAGTGATCAAACTCCAGGAAATGCGATGACTGAATACAAAAGTCTGTTTGGAAAGTCATGCTACAGGAGAGCTGAGCCAACGTTCTGCACAGCAAAGCAATGAGCAGTCCATCGATAGGCTCAGCTAGGACATACCATAAATGACACTCTACAAAAATCCACTTTAGTATCACATTTCCAATCTCTCTCCTTGCCATCAGCAGTCTGCCACAGATTATAAACTTGTAAAGCTCCTTCCCGTTGAGCTAGATTTTTCTTTTTTTTTTCTATAAAGTGCAAATAAGACTCAGGTTTTTCCCACTAGTTCCAATGATTGTTATCTTGCTTACAAAGTGATCAAAAGCCAGTTGGCTGAGCCACTACCTTTTTTTTTTTTTTTAAATTAATACCCTGGTTATTTTTTCCAGCAAAAGGTAAACAGAAAACAAGGGTTCCTTCTGCCAGATGCAGGGCATGACAGGAGGCTGCCTTAAGTACCGTCAATGTAAGATGCACACACTAGACAGAGACACAACCAGTGCATTCTTGTGCATAACAAGAACGTGTCATGATCCACTGGAAATGGAAGTCATCTTTGGGATCTTATTTCTTCACAAAGTTCAGAAACTTCAGAAACAGTTGATTAATCTTCATTAAGAGCTGCTTCTCTTTTCCTTGCGTCTACATCAAAAAGATACAAAAAGATGGTTAAGTCAGAGAGTTCTGGTAGTGTTTATCCAAAAATCAAACAGAATAAAGTTGGTTTATTTTCAATGGATAGCACTTCCCATTTGAGACTCTTGAAATAAGTTAATTACATGGACTGAATTGTTGTACAAATCAACATGTTAACAAGTTAGTCACACTGAGGTTTTGTATGTTTACCCCACTGAAGCTGAATACAAGTCATGCAGTATGCAAGTAGCCAATAAACTTTCAGACTCTGGACTTGCAATAATTTTTTCCCCCTCTCTTGGCCCCTTGCTCATGATGGGTGAAGCCTCTATCTGCTCTGCCTGCCAGCTACAGAAATGACAGCAGTCTATTCTGAAAAGTATTTGACTAATTATGATTTTGCTAGTCTCCAGCTGTGTAGCACACATTTGAAAAGAGAGGAATACTCTCAACACTCCATTTTGAGGAACTGCCTGTGGCAGTCCCTGAAGACTTAACCAGCATACCTTTGAGCATGAACATAGGGTATCAGAGCACATCTAGACACTCGTCCACTACTTGCATGCCAGTAGTGCAGTACCAGACACTGCAGCTAGGAAAGCTGCAGTCAGCTTGTCCTGGGCTTCTGCACAAATGTCTCTGAGCCTGAAGTCAGCCATCTGTGAAACCAGCTGAAAGTAGGCAGCTCTTGGAGTGCACCATGATCACAGCTATGCTAGCAACTGCCTGCCAAAAGATACACCTATATGTATTTCTGAACTTAGTTTCTTTCCAACTCATAATCTATACATTCTGGGGTTGTTATGAATGTGCCCACACAGAAATTACTTGTAAGTAAAAGACAAAACACTTTTGCATTACTGCAGTCCACAGATGCCCTTCATTAATACAGAAGACAGGCCCTATTCAGCTAGAAGATTTACAGAACATAATTATGAAATTGTTTATGCAAGTCTCATAACTGTGCTAAGCAACGTTTGGAGGAGATTAAATATGCTTCCAAATAACAAAAGAGCTTGGAGATTCCCAGTGACCGGAGCAGCTACCTAAGGTAAGACAATCTCAGCTGCACATTTGGGAGAAAAAAAAAAATCAAGAGCCACCTCTCCCACATTCCTCACCAGGGATGCTGAGGCCAGGCCTTAATTTTCTTCTTTCACAACTTTCCCACTTGGCATAAAAATCACTGACTGTTGATTAGAGATGAAAAAGCTTTCTAAAAAAGTGAATGCCATACCCATCTAGCTACAGAGTTATTCCAGTCTGTCTCTGCCTTGGGGGAAGAAAGTAAAAAAAAAAAATCAATGCAATTTGATATTTCAGGTGAACATTTTTTAAGAGTCATACCAGTTAAGTTCCTGAACTTTTTTTTGGCTTCTGCTCTTTCTTCAGCATCAAAATACCACACAGTCATGGCATACCTGTAAAAGAAAAATCTTACGTTTGTTTCAACTTTTGCTAATAGAATAGAGCACCATTCTGAAGTTTAATTTTCAAAGAGAAATCTAACAATAAAACAACTGGATTAGTAAATAAAAAATAGGATACAAATGTCACATATCTGAAGACAAATATAGGCAGCATTTTAAATGTCCATTTTATCAAGACAGAAATATAGGTGAGAATTTCTGCTTGGAAGCACAAAAGAGTGCACAGCCCCTGGTAACAGAGGGCAAAAGTAGCTTACAGACCTCTGCATGTTTTTCTGTTCTGGGATGCCTTTAGGCAGCTTGGGGGCTGCCCTACGTCACATCAGCTTTTCATAGCCTGCTGACAGATGGTAACCCCAAGAATCCCTGTAGTGTTACAAGGGCAAAAGTGTAACCCAGCATCTCCCAGCTAAATAGCTATGCCTGACTTGCAAGACTTCTCCTGTCACTGGCAGAGGGCTTTTTTTTCCCCCCCATCACATAAGGAACCTTATCATTCATGCCTGCTATTCCTCATCTGAGATATTTCCATCAGAAAAAAAAATACAAAATCTAATAATCTTTTTATGCACGTGTTTAAACATGATAGCACAATTTTAGATACAAAAAACATGATATTGGTCAAAGAAGTGCTTTGCTTTTTCCTGGCCAAACCTCAAATATACTACTTACCTGGTTGCATAAGAAGGCTGGACTTCATGTGGGTTCCTTCGATCTGACCAAAAAAAAAGCAACCTGTCAAAAATCGGCTCAACATCTGCTACATAGGACTTCCCTTCTGGGAATATCCGAAGAATTCCACCATGCAGCTGAAAGAGAAGGAAAAGGTTACTTTTTACACATATAAACACCCACATATTCATGCGAACAATGACTTATTTTTCCCTCCTCAGCACCCAACACACACAGAATAAACATTTAATGATAACCAAGACAGCTACATGACAACACTGGAACTGTACACTATATCTTCCTGGCCACCTCGATTTTCCCAAACAGTTTGTAATGTTTCAGCACAAACATCTGGCTAAAGTAAATGATTCAAGATAAAGAAAACATTGGCCCTGTCACAAATGCCCGGAAACTTCTATGTTCCCAGCCACATCTCTAGAAGCAGTGGATACCACAGGGGAGGTAAGGATGTTCCATTTCACCAGTGTGAGATCAGACTCTCACCCCAGCAAGTGCAAGATGCTCATGGTATTTCAGAGCCCATATCCGATCATATATGAGTTAACTTTTACACCCTAGGAAGAATGAAGTCTTTATTGTTGTTTTTGGAATTCACTGTAATAATACATTCCCTGAATCTTCCAGCCATTCTTTCCCCCTGCTTATGAAATAGCCTGGTTTCCCTACCACATCATTTCTCACCTTCCATTTGCCACCAGTTTCATGGAAAAAGTCTAGAGATCTGCATTCACTGTAGAAATTGTAAGAGATGCAGATGAGCCCTGCTGCTGTTAGAGGACTTTTTGGAGGCTTTTCCGCTGCACCACAAAGTGCAGGGAAGATGCTGTCAACCCAGCACTGACCTTACTTGGTACCTCCACACGGCATGCAAACCTCAGTAAGAAACTGTTAGGTTGGGTTTAAAGCCACACAGCTGCTTTCACATACCAACATGGTTATAGAGCATCTTATAGCACATCTCCTCCAGAATGCATTTGCACAGTATTCAGGTCACAACCGTGCACTACTCTCCACCTGCATCATGGGTTTCAGAGAGGTTTCTTACTGTCCACTTGGGTGCTTCCTCACTATTACAGTAAGCATGCAATGCACAAAGTAAATCAGATATTTGCATTTTCTTCCACATCTCCTTTCTTCATTTCATTGTATTGGGATGTTTCCTAATCACACTCCCTGTAAAAAAATGTGTTTTCATCCAGCACGTCATTTTTAGTGGCACTGTCTCTAAATTTGAGCTCACTTTTGGGAGTTCATAATATTTATGTTTCTTTAGAGAGAATCCACCTATACTAGGCAAAACAGGTCAGAGAAAAAAACAGGGCAATTTGCAGAAAGAACCATATAAATGGTTCTTTTTAGTAATGGTAAATGGTTGCACAGCATTGCAACAACAAATGTAAAAGGACATCTTGCGATTCTACAAACCCTTGTTTTGTTTCTAACTTCAAGGTACAGTAAATTCCAGTCTGACTTCACTGTTTTATAATACAAGCAGAAACAAGCACACTGCTGTGCCAGGAGACCCACTGGTGGAGTCAAAGATGCAGAGAACAAACCAAGCCACGTGCTTGTTCCCATCACATCATAAGGATGAAAACCACAAGTGCAGCTGACTGAAGACCCTCTGTAGGTCAGCTCGAAGGAACAGCATGAAGAATGCTACAGTCACAAATTTGGGCTGTCATTTTATTCTGCTCCCAGAACCCACTTACTCCTTAGTGGATTATGGTTCTTTCTAGTGCTTTGTTACTCTCTTCTCTAAACAAAGTATAAGTGCCAGCAGCCCAGTGCTTAGAAGCGTTATTCTATTACAACAAAACAGTATGTGTGTGGGATGGGATAGAGAATGATAAGGAAACAGTTCAGATTCTTACTTCCAAGGGGTTGCTATAAACACCACAAAAATAAATGTAAAGCAACGAAGAATGGACCAGCTGTTCAAGTTCACCACAGTTCACAGAAGCAGCCAACAGTTCCAAAGCTCTGTTTCTGAAGTAATTGTCCTTTCATGGTCCGCCTCAGCCCTGTGACTCACTCACCTTGGAGTCCCAGTTCTTATTCAGGTAATAAATACAGGTGATGCAGCGCCCGTCACCATTTGGATTGTCCACATGACGAACATACCCAGTTCCATTTCCAGGATAGCAAGCGACCATGGCCTGAAAGATAAAGATTGTGGAAAATAAATTTTCAGAGATTTGTTTTTTTCCTTTTCTGATCATCCCACCACCAATTTAGCTCAGCATTTTTCAGATGGTCAATCCAAAAGCTGCAGCAGACTCCACCAGAAGGAATTCTCACACAAGTTTCTCTCACTGGGTAGATCAGCCGGTGTGAAATTCCAAGTGGGAAATAAATATCCTTTGTATTTCACAGTATAAAAAATGAATGAAACTAAAATACTGTTATGTATGGTGCAAGCTTTTCGATCTTTACAAGCTACGTGACTTTGAAGCAGTTTGAGCTGAAGCTTGCTTGGGTTTCTAAAACCAAGCAGTCATTGCAAAACTGATTTGCCAGTCAAAATGAAAACAGAAAGTGATCCCAGGACATCACGTCTTATACCTCCATCCTTTATTAATATCTTCCAATTTCTGTCATATACAACCCCATGGTCCAACACAAAGTGAGGTTCCCCAGGATGTATGGGTAAAAGTCCACAGAACAAAGTCTGTAAAAACCTGCAACTCTTGTGCTGTTTGCACAGGGCAGCACGTTTGCTTTCATGGACTGAGCCACAGAACTAACCAAACAGCTTTCAGAAGAATACTTCTCTTTGATCATCTCCAGAGCTGCTGATATAATCGCTTAATTCACCGTTTAAATTTCACCTTGAATTGTGAGATAAGCTTAATACGAATTATTCCAAACCACATGACTGAATTCAAGACAACAGGTCTTAAAAGGGTTTTTACAGCAAAAATATTAAACTTGAGTTGACACCATTAGCACCCTTAGCAGGCTGCAGGGAAGAGCAGGCCAAACAGCAGGTTGGATACCACATCTTTGTCTCAGCATCGCTCCTTCACTACGGGGACTACTTGGTAGTGACACCAGTCACCTTCCATGGCGCTTACTCCACTAAAAATGTGGCAATAGAAGTCTTGTTCCCACCCCTCCAACATCTCCGTTTCTCCAGTATTAGCAGCAAGGGTGATGGGAGACGACAGGCTAAGTCTGGTTAGAAAACTGGATACAGCATTCAGATGTGGTCTCTCAGGGCTGAGCAGGGGGAGGATGATCACTCCCCTTGATCTACTGGCTGGGTTCCTAGGAATATTGCCCTGAATGCTGCTGTGTAGGCGCACACTGTGTGCTCCCTTTCAGCCTGCTGCCTACCAAGACCCCCAAGGTCCCCATGGAGCAGAACTGCCTGGAAGCCCCCAGCCTGCACTCTTGCAAGGTGCTCTTCCTTCTCAAGGGCAGGACTTTGCATATGTCCATGTTGAATTTCATAAGGTTCCTGTTGGCCTGTTCCTCCGGAACATCTGGGTCCCTTTGAGTAGCAGCCCTGCCCTCAAGTACATTAACTGGTCCACCCAGCTAGGTGTCATCTCACATTTGATAAGATTGCTCTCTGCCATCTGCTTCAGGTCATTGATAAGGAGGTTAACAGGACTGGTCCCATGACAGACCCCTGCGGTGCTGCATTTGCTACCAGCCTCTAGATACACTATAACTGACTAACCACTACCTTCCATCCCCAACCACACCTTTTACCCATTGTTTTCCAGCCATCCAGACCATAACATCCTAACTTTAGATACAGAAGTATTGTACGTGCCTTTCCCACAGGAAGAGGATGTAATTGTGCACCACTTGCACGACCTGTCCCTAATAATCCACCAAGCACCAAGCAATAATAGCATTGAAGATGTGGCAGCATAGGATTTACCAAGAACAATTGAAGTTTGTGTCTAAGAACCCCAGGGTTTTGTTTTTTGCTTCCTAGCACATGCTAAAGCCATGATGGGACTGGGACAGAAGTCACTGTCAGCCAGCACAATGGATCCTCTGCTGTACGAGCAAAAGGAGCTGGCCAGTTAGGATGTATACACACCTACAGGTGCAAAAATATGGCTCTGCATTTCAAGTGATGTAGGAATTGGCCTTGCTTCTTCCCCACAGCTGCCAGCAGAGCGGTACCTGCAGACAGCCGTAAGACAGAGCTTGCTCCTCACCCAGGCACCTCAGGCCACAGCTGCTTTGGTACTGGTGCCTTGCAGGGGCAGGAGATCACGTTGAACAACAGCAAAAGCATCTAATTCTCAGTAATAAATCCTCTTCCATCATGCCTTGCCGTTGGCAAGGTGCCTTGCCGTAGGCCCTGTCTGCTCTATCGTCATTCTGTCACTATAAACAGCTCCGTAGCTGAGCTTACACTCCACTGTCAGCCTGAGAACAGCTGTAAGGGCCAGCGTACAGCCTAGCACTGGAAACAAGTTTGTTATAGGGACAAGCCTGGTGGAAGCCATAAGTCAGCTGTACCTGCAGTGAAGAAGTGGTCTGAGGGGGCCAATCCCCCTCGTGCAACCCCCTGTCCCAGCTGCCAGCAAAGCAGCTCACGCAGGCCCACACCTATCGAGCTGGATTACATCAAACATTTAAAACAATAACCCTTTGCTGAACCTGGTCCCTGCACGCCAGGGCACAAGACCCAGGCAGCTGAGAGTGCAGGGAGAGGGGGTGGGGGATTTCAGGGCGCTGGCCTCCACCCGCAGCCAGCACGGCCACTGCCATGAGGACGTGCACCCACGCCACCAGCGCACAGTCTGGCTCCGCAGAGCTGCACCAATCCCACCAGAGGGGTGATGCACAGAGGGAATAAAACCCCATTGTTGACTGATGCACATTAAACAAGGTGTTAACACAAAGTTAGAGAGACCTTAAGGAAGCCTTTGTTTGGAGAGCAAACATTACTGCAAGATTACTGAACTGCTCCCCAAACTACCCTATATTGCTATTATTTCTTAAACACCATAATCAAAAAGATGCTGAAAAATAATAGACTTCAGGATAGATTGTTAAAGTGATTTAGGTGCTCTGCTTACCACTGAAATCTGCGCTTAAGGCCAGTTTTCCCTGGCCTCCCCTACACATAGTTCTGTTAGTAGAACTTGTGCTTCGACTCTGAGACATTGATGCATTATTTATTTATTTACTGCATGCACCTTTTGCAACCACAACATACAGAGCCCCTGGGGATGAACCGGTAGAACAATTCCCACAGAATCCAAAAGCTCTGGCCACACTCTAGCTTAACTGTAAGAAGGGAAAAAGTTTTTAGTAGTAGCAGCAGCAAAGGGAGAAAAGCAGAAGTGAAATATCCTTTTTCCTGGCATGGAGAATATTTAAAACGAAACCTTAAACAATGAAGGGAAATCATTCTGGTCCTCCTAGAGCCTGTTGAAACAATATCAAGCTTTATCAGAGCACTGTCTGGAGCAGCTCCAGAGCAGATCAAGCTGGCCTCAGCAGGGACTCCAGCTGTTAGCAGTACTTTTGGATTCATTCAAAGCAAACAAGAAACAGGAGATGAGATGCGTGACCCAGACTTAATTTAGGTAATTGGTGAACATCGGCATTTGCCAGTTTAGTGCATGGGCTAGCTGCAAAAGCTGGAGGCTGGATCATGCTAATCAAACCATCTGCCTCTCTCAGGTGAGGGAGTGTCAATGAAAACCTCTCCCTATAGTTTTTCACCGTCATGCCCAGACAAGCACACTCCTTTTTTGGGGAGCACCTCTTTTCATCAACCAACTCCAATCCTAAACTAACTACAGCAGACAGTGAACAGAAGTGTGCCCAGCTTCTCTTACTTGGCAATACAATCCATTGCAATAGCTGTTAGTTGGTTTAACATCCCACTGTAAGCACTCAGAGGAAGTTCCAGCAATCCACCTTATTTTGAGTTAAAATAGATGAGCGTGTCTTACACAACAGCTGAACAGTTAAAAACTCTGATATGCAGATGCCCATGTTTGCAGTCACACACACCATAGTTTGAAGACCAATGCTCTAGTGGTTTAGCTGACAGTCAGAAATTAAAGCCTACAAAACTTGGAAAATGAAAAGCAAATCATCAACACTGCAGTTTCTGCATTGTCATTATCAGAGATGTTAGCTTTCCCAAGAGGGTGCAAATCAACCACCAGTTAAACAAGCAGCAATTACCAGCTTTAGTAAGGAGCCAGAAATCATCAGTAAACTCCACGCTGCACAGAAGCTTGCAAAAATAAGTTATTCATCATTCAGTTTTAAGTATTACACTCAAGTCAGCCAGAGAAATCTGCAAGTCAAACAGCAAGACACCAACGAAATTTGGAGATGGATAAAAAAACAACGCTTCCATAGAGAGACTTTTTCTCCCCCCTGCCTTCCAATGCTTTTAGGAAGACAAAAACAACTTCTCTTAGCCAATAGCCAGGACCATGCTGTGAGGCATCATTCTGCTACATTTCATAAAACAAGCAGCGCTGGAGTGGACTGATACTTGGAACAAAATGCTTCAGAGAATACCCCAGCTAGAAGATGCTCATAATAGGAAACAAACGCACACTGCTGAACAGGAAACCGCAATGGCAGCAGGTATGCCTGCCTCCTTGCCTGCCTGCACTAAGCCAGAGCCCTGACATGCTCACAGGGCTGGCCGTGCAGGTGGTGGTGTAATCCCACACCGATCCCAGCCTCTCCTCTCCCAACTGTGTCCTTTGCAACCAGAGAAAGCTGACCTGTGCAACTCTACCTGGACAACACAAGCCACCTCTGCCCATTACCTAAGCACTCTAAAATATGCTTCTTCCATTTTCTGCACCAGATTCTTCCTGGACATTGCTGAATAGCTGCCATTTTTGATCCCTAGCATTGATGACATCTGCATACAGCTTGTACATCAAACAGTTAAATTCAGAATCACTTGTAAATTCTGTTAGATGAAAGGCACTCTATAGACACAAAGCAACGTTGACTCACAATATCACTTACTGTGGCTGTCTGGAAAACCAAGATATTAGTAAGAATTAATGGTGCTACAACCACCGCAGCTTTCAGGTACGTTTATTTGGCTGCATACTTCCAGGTTTACCAAATTTCAGTCCATAAGTGGTATTCAATCCTGAGCTCAAGAGCAAACAAAAGTCACGTGACCAGAATTTAGGAAATGAGGACTACTGGAGTTCACTTGATTGACTTAGGTCCGAATGCATATTGTACTCGAGCCGGTTTTAGTTTGCAGACTCACACAGCGTACAGCCAGAAAGCGAAAGGCACACAGCATGCTCTACATTAAAAGAACATGAGTAGTCTGACATTTCAAGATCAAAGACGAGAGATTCTCAGTTGAGGCTTGCCTGACACACAGGCACAACAGGGTGTTTCTTAAGTACTTGCTTGTTGCACCCAATTGCGCCCAAGTGTTTTCTACTGTGTAGCATATAATGGTTAAGTATAAAATATTCATGAACATTATTAAATATTAGTTTGCTTGAATTTATGAAAGTTAAAACACTCAGCTACTATACTGAAACAAGAACTAGGAAAATTGGTCTAATTTGATAGTCTATAGAGATGGGAGGGAACAGAGGGAAGAAAATTATGTTAAAACAGAGTCAGAGACAGCCTCGTGTCTCTTGCAGGGGGAATCAACAGTTCCAAGAGGAGGGTGGGAGGGTGAAATTCTGCTCACTTCAGTCACGCAAGACATGAAATGGGCTTCAGTGGCAGTATTGCATGAGAAACAGTACCTCATTTCCTCACCTGTAACTTGATTTTCAGTCTTTAGTAAATGAGCTGTTGGATTTACAAAGCTAAGCTTAGCTTTATCTGATCAGCTGGTTGCTCAGGGGAGGCAAGAGAGGGGGAAGGGTGTGAGGAAGGAGCCTGTTTCCAGAAATTAAAAAACACTGGGGAAAGGGCTAGAATTTGGCAGGAAAAGCCATCTGCATCTTTTCACTTCAGCTTTCATCTTCATACTAAGGCCTAAGTCCAGGCAGTACAGAAAACATCTAAAAAAGCGGGGAAAAAAAGCCACCAGAGATAACAATAAAAACCCCAGGGCAGCTACCTTCTTTCATGAAGCACAAAGCAGATCAAACTCCACAAATTCACCTTCAAGCACTGTTTGCCAAAGACTTTCTTCATTAGCTTGTGGAAACAGCCCCACAACATGAAGGTCTGGGATGCTGGTAGCAATAATCTATTTGAAGCTGGACAAACTAGATATGAAAGACTGATAAGACCCTAGGCAGCTAATCTATGGAAGTCTGAAGCACTATATGTTGGACTTCTTTAATAGTACCTTAATGCTGTGCAAGAACTTACAACTATACAAAAAAATCCTGTTGCTATGGTTAGCACTTTAGCCAGTTAGTCTGGTACTTGCTCCTCCCTACGTGCCTGTGACCTTAATCATCAGACTGAGATCTCCCAAGAACCAAAAAGTTCATCTCCCTTCTTACTCCATTTTGGTCTTTCACATGCACCACTGTAACTCAATTACTGTTTCAAGGTGCACAGTGACGTATTTTGGAGAATTTTTTGAGCACCAGCCAGAGATTGGGAATTGTGAGGGAGAGTATTGCTCTCATCTTCAGGGAAAAAGATGCAGAGATACTCAGGTTATTCTTGTTTATTATTCAGTTTTCTCTAAGATGGAAGATTACTGAATTTCTTCTGGGTGGAAGCAAACAAACAAAAAATTACCCATGAAAGCTCTGTTTATGGATTTTCACCATACCACACAGTTGTTGACAACTGGCATGCTACCCAGTGGTAGCTCAAGGAGTCTCTTTCAGATCTCATGGAGTTTGTCTGTAAGGAAGCTAGGTCATAGATTGACACTGCTTTAGAAATGAACTCACCATTATATGAATCTGTAGCGGGACTTAGGAAGCTTTTCTAATGATTGACAACAAAATTCAGTTCTTCATGAACTGAAGAGTCCTATTAATGTGAAGGAAAGCTTCAGCTTGTGCCTATTTTATTTCTTTTCTTAGCAGAACATCCACTTAGAGACAAATTTGGATGTCCTTCAATTTCAAGCTGGATGCCAGTGTAATGCTGCTGTGAAGCGGGAAGGCACAGAGCAGCCATGCCTTGTGTTGGCCATGGCTGTCTGTAGCTGCCAAGAGAGAGGGGAGCATTTGCAAACCAAGCTTTGGAGACAGCAGTGAGATTCTCTGAGATCCCAGGAAGTATCCAGCAACAAGGGGAGTTCAAAGTTAGACAGGCTATTCAGGAAACTGCAAAGAACCTGACACAGACAGAAGCTCTCCAGGCTCCAGAGGAGAGAAATCTGATTTTTAGTTCCCTGGGTGAAAGGGTTGCAGGCATTCACCTTCTTCCATATACTGTCCAGATAACTTTAAAAAAAAGACAAAAGTAAAATAACACCTCTTGCTTTCAGACCACCACCTAGATTCTGTCCTCAGCCTCTAGGCATGGCCAGGAAAAAAAATACTGAGGTTTAAGGAAACAAATCCAAAATTGCCATAGGATCCCAACTGTACTTGCAGTGAGCAGCTTTGCTTCTTCTAATCATTAAAAGGATTAACCTCCTTTCTTGTATGTTTAATTAATCTACATAGTCCTGCATGCATATCAATTAACACTTCTCTCCAGCTCCCCAGCACTCCTGTCTCGCATTCTGCAAGGTGAAAATCAGGTTAAGATTTTTATTTCACATCATCCTCTGACCTAAAACTACATTTTAGGCTGAAACGTTAGCCAGCCGTTGCGCCCTGCAACGCACGCAGCGACAATACAGCTTCCAAAGAGATTAACGTGCTGTGAAGAGCAGGCATGCCATCGCGGTAGGACCTGAAATTTAAAAGGCTATTGCCAGTGAATTAGTTCACTCAAGGATATTCAGATTAAGCCCCCAATTAGCAGCCGTAAACATGCGCAGTGCGCCGATGTATCAATAAAGGCTGCTTCAGTTTGGAAGGACCGCCCGCCCCTCGGCTGCCGAGCCCTGGCTGCCGGCCAGCGAGATGATGGCTTAATGACAGTGCTACGTGCGGAGCGTGAGGCTATCGGCAATCAAACGCAAACTTTACTCCAGAGTGCACTTCACGGAGAAGCTGCGGAGGGAAGAGGAAAAAACCCACGCTCACGGCACACACCATCGAGAAGGCGCTCCTCTTTTCTCGTTCCTGCTGGCCCCGCAGCGCGCCCGTACGCTCACGGTGCCATATCTGTGCTTTAAAAACACCCTGTGTGGTTGCACTTGAGGATCATTTATGCCTGTGCTTGAAGGTCTTTCATCACCCAGAAAACCACTTTGCTCCCCTTTCTCCCCCGGGAGGCAAACACGGACTACCAGCGCTAGTGAGAAAGCACCCCGCACATCCGATGCAGATGGAGAAAGCATCCTCTGTAACGGGCCCCCGGGGACAGGGGACAATTCCCACCCACGCAGAAAGGGGAATCGTCACCGCGGGCTCATTAAGGAAATCTGTAAGGATGTCCCTGGATGTTCAGGTTCTCAGTGGGGAATAAATGCAAGGTAACCAGCAAATACATTCTCTGCAGGGTATTAACACCTCATTGGTAGGAAGTTCATAGCTCCTTAAATTTTCTCTCCTTTCATCTGTTGTCAGCATTGAAGACCTTTTCAATTCTGCTAGGAATCACCCAGCAGATTCCACTGCATTTTTTCCTGAAACTTTTACAGACTTCTGTGTATCTTGAGGCTCTTCCAGGTGCATTGAGGCCACGAAAGATGGCCACCAGACAGGCAAGCCTACATCTTGATGCTATTAGGGCTGCCTGAGCTGTCCAAAGTCCTTTCTTTTCCATCACTATTCATTTACTTTTAAACCTGCAGGCCCAGGGCAAGTGAACAACGCTGCCCACAAGGCTTTATCTGTCAACACGTGGTAGGTGGCACCCACAGTGCTTTCTGCGAGCGTCACACCCCAGAGAATTGCCAGCAGGCAGAGGTGGCTGTGAGCCACCACCACTTTCAGGGGGACCTCGCTGGAAAGAGATGTTCTCCTTTGCCCTTTTCCCAGCAGTACACGTCCCTCCCTGCTGCCAGGGAGGGAGACAGGGTCCAGACCAGCACCATTGCACCAGACAGGTACCCCAAACGTGCCTCAAGGGTCCTCCCAAAGTTGTCTGGGTTTCTGAAGCTGCTGAGACATTCCCACAGTATATAAACAGAGAGATGAATGGTTCTCGAACATTTGTTTTTATGGCAGTATCACTGAATTAAGACTAATTAATGAAACTTGTTGTCTCCTATATTAACTTCACAGTGAAGCTGTCTCACTCGCCCTCCTCCCATCTCCTGCTCAACCCCCAGAACCTTCCTGGAGGACATTGCCGAGCTAGCAGTACACTTATCCCTGCACAGGATTTTGTGGAAATGAATATGGGTAAAATTTATTAAAGTTACCTATAATAAATTACCATCAGAAATAATTTATGTTGTGCTTAAACAACATGCGTAGTCTTTACTTCCCCATAAAGTTGTGGGGCCGTGACTGCACTTGTACCTCGCAACAGCACAATCTATTGAGTGTGTGTGCAATTAAAGGGGATGAACGCATGCATAATGACACAGCACTTTCCCCATGGAAAGGGAAAGAAGTCGTTTAAATTCAAGGCCATTTTGTAGTGATATAGCTACATACCTGTTCTAAGGTTAGGCAATAAAAACCATTAGTAAATACAGTTCAAGTGTTGTAGTGCCTGCCCTCCCCATCCACACAGTTGCTACTTGTATCAGCAAAACGTGTCAACACAAACAGCAAATCTGAGCAAAGAAAACAAATACACACGATGATGCACACAGCAAATCGCACTCCATCTTTACATTTGCAAACCCTCACAGTTGCACATCTTAAGGCTGTTGCCAAAAGCCCTTGACCCCTAGACGAGGAAGCCTGGCCCTAAACACAGCTGCCAGGCATCGTCAGAGCCCAGGTTTGAGCTCAGGCTGACAAATTCCCACTTTTTTCCACTGGTCAGAGCTCTCCCACAGATTTATGCTGCCACCACCTGACAGAAGGGCCCAACCCCACAGGCCGGCTGTGCAGCAGTGGCTGCCACCCACTGTGACCTGCTGGCCAGGGCAGTGGCCCCGTGCAGGGACACAGCAGCCATGGGCCGCTGTATTCCTCCCCTGCTCCATTCACTCTACTCCCTACTGTCCCTCTGCAGCCTTGCCCAGCAATTCCCACTGCAACAGTCCTTGAGAGGCTTCTCAAGACAGAAATTGGGGCTGGGTCCCAAAGTAATGATGGTCTTCAGCAAGAAAGGTGGTTTTCACAGGAAGCACAGCAATGGCTGAGGAGGGAGGTGGTCAGTCTGGTGTGAGCTCAGGATGTTTCCTGAGGATGCAGAAAGCCTGGAGAGGTCTTTCTGGCTCTGTTCCCTCCTTTTTCCTCTTCCTTTCTGGCAGCCAGCACAACGGGAGCGGTACGTACTCAGAGCTACCGCAGGGGCAACTCTGCAACGATGTGGCTGGTTGGGCAGCCAGGGCAAGCAGCCCTCCTCCCCATCCCTCCTGTTTGCCAGGATGGATGCAAGAGGTGGCAGAATGGGTAGGGTGGGTAGGAAACCCTCTGGTGAGGTGGTCAGCTGGCTTTGCTGGAGCTGTGGGGTACAAGTGCTCCTCTGTGATAGGAAGAGCAGAGGGGGAAGGAGATACAGAGGCAGAGATGGAGGGGTACACATCGGCATCATTAGGTGTGGGGGTGCAGTAGGCACTGGGTCTACCTATAGCTCTGGTCACCATCAGCACAACTGGTGCTTTTCCTAACCACAGCCAAGGCATCGCACTAATATAGCTCACCATTAGCAGCAATTCCTTCTACAGATGGTGAGCAGTGAAACAGGCTTTTAACTGAGCCCCAGCAAAAACCCATGTGGAAACTAAGAAAAAAATATATATTTCTTTCAGTTGCAGTCATCTTAGTTAAGTGTAAAAACAACAACAACAAAAAAAAGACAGGTCAACATTTTCATTTCATCCAGAAATTATCACTGTCAGGTAGGCACTGAGCCTTCAGATCACCAGCTAGATGCCAAGTTGTGCATTTAGGAATATAACAGCAAGACACACAACCCCGACACTTCAGCCTTTGACCACTATCATATGCTGAATTATAATAAATTTGGCAATGAGAACTGGCATTTGCAAATCCTCTCACTGCTCCTCTGTGAAGAGGAAGTCTGTAAAATACTTAACCAGGCAGTGACCCTTCCTGTTGGCCGGCCTCAGAGACACGATGCACATGCTGCACAGACAGAGGAAGGCAGAGTACACGTTCATTTAGGGAAACGGAAGCATTGGTGAATACTGTAAAGAACAGAATTATCAATACATCTTGAGGGACCCTATTCTGTTTATGCACAGCTAGTTGTATACCATGATTTACATGCCTCAA
Source organism: Cygnus olor (assembly GCF_009769625.2). Taxonomy (NCBI): domain Eukaryota; kingdom Metazoa; phylum Chordata; class Aves; order Anseriformes; family Anatidae; genus Cygnus; species Cygnus olor. The sequence goes on from NC_049173.1 coordinate 45,917,509, forward strand.
CGGCAGGACGTGCTACAGCATTTACAGTGAAGCTCCTCCCTTTTCTGCCTCCAAACTACTTCTACCAGACTCCTGATGGGAAATCAGAAGGGAAAGGTGCAGTTACACTTTATATAGTCCAGCAGCAAACACAACGTCCTAAGACTTAACCTCAGAATAGTCAAGTTGAGGACTAAGACTTATTTAAAAAATGAAGAAAAAGCCCACTCCTACCAAATTCCCCTAGTTCTGCATGTTCTCCCTCCCTGAAGCCTATGGCAGTCGGCAGGCCCCATGCCAGCACCCACTGCCTGACACTGCCTTGCAGCCCAGCACCATTTCCCTGTATGCATTACTGCAATAACTGCTTCTCTTACTGGCATAAGGCAGGTTTGCCACGAGATAGTCAATTGCAAAGGTCAGAAACAAATCGTAACTGACAACTATAACATGAACAGTGCTAGTACTAGACCTTTCACCAAAAAGGGTTCTTTGCTCCCTTCCAAGACACCGTATAAGTAAAAGATGTTCCACATTGCAAATCTAAAACAAAACACAGACGAAAACTTAGGGCAGCACAAGAGATCACTGCAACTTTTCCTGAAGTATTCTAAACATTCTAGTACAGTCCAAGCCAAGTGCCAAAGGATGTACTTCAGACCCATTGATTTCAAAGAGTCTTTCAAAAAAAAAGTACTTAAGTGAGTTCCTGAAGCAGAGCCAAAGCTTTAAAAACATTTGTCTTATCAAATTGTATAAAAAAATGACAGTGCAAGAAATAAGGTCTACGCAAAGATTAATTATTAGTATGACTTAGACATGAAAAATGTAAACGTTTCTTGTTTGGACAGTCAGATCCAAAAAGAAAGCAAAGAAAGACAACTCTGACCAAAGGATTCATATTAACTAGATACATATTAGACTCAAAATAATGATAAAAAGAGTTATCTTTTTGCTACAAAGTAGGTTGCAATTCCCTGGTGTTTGCCAGAAGTTGTGGTTACCCTGCCCTTTCCAGCTTACAAAGCTTTGGACAAACTGTTTCCAGTCTGTGCAGATAGCCTGCTATACTCTACTCCTCTAATTTACACTGTTCATTTCAGACTGGGTGGCTAGTGGCATGAACATTCACTAAGCCTTCACAGAACCATTATGTTCAGTAAAATCTCTTGCACTGTTTCATTTGTGTGAAATCAGAGCAACAAGCAGCTTGTTCAATGAAGTGCTTTCCATTAAGTGCTTTTCATGGTGGCACTAAGTTTCTTTGTCTATGTTATCTTGCCAAAGCACAATGACAAGAGAAAAAACAACTGCAGAGAAAAGCTCTACTGTCAGAGAGGCAGGAGATGCATGTGTGAGTGGGCGATGGAGGGGAAATGGGGCGTAGAGCTCTGTCCAGATCACAGCAGGAGCAGTAGGGAACTGCACGCCTGTGAATAGTTAAGCAGTAGGAGACAGTCTTTTTGGCAGGAGCCTCCATCATTTTTCTTCCTCCACCTCACTGTCTGAACAGCCAGAGAGACCTTCCTGCTTCTCTGACCAACTCCCTGTCATCTCTTTTCAGAGCAATGAAAGGTCTAAAACAAATTGCTGTGTAACATCATGTGTAAATCAAAACCTTTTGTCAAGCCACCCCATGTTCTGTGCTAACACAGCAGTTATTTATCATCCCGAGCCCACCAAGGGGGCCATCAGCTGCCCTCAGCACAGATACCAAGAACAGTTCTTGAAACACCTCTAGCCTAGAGCTCCTCTACTAATCCAATAAAACCTTTCCAGAAGCTGAGACTCTCCTGTTGCTGGCAGCCTTCTGACAACATTGTTTCAGTCTTCAGCTTTGTGAGAGAAGGATTACAGTTATGATAAATCCAACCCAAGGCTCCAAATTCCCTCAAGTTGTTATGCACACAGATAGCCTCCTTCTCCCTAAGTCTAAAACCAACAACACTTACTCACTGGCTTCCCTTCCTGACCTCCTAATTCTCACAAGCCACCCACTGCAAAATGGATGAGCACTATGTGGCCTGCTGATGCCAAAGGACAAGTTGCCATTGACCTATTTCACAATGGGAAAAGGCAATCCAGTTGAAACAGAAGCAGGAAAATATAAAATTTTTTTAAAAGTGAGTACCAAAAAAAAAAAAAAGTACTTTGACTTCATAAGAATCATCTTGAAACACTTGGTAAAAGTATTGATCTTTTCCAAGTGTGTCCAGTCTGCTCAGCAAACATCGAGATTTCATCTGATTAAAAATGCCTTTATATTTGGGTCATTGTGATTTTATCTTCTTCCTCTGCCCCACCCCTTCCAGATACAGTAAGGAACTGCTGAGGGAGTTGCTGAACCCCACCACCAGCACCACCACTGCAGGAAAAAAGTCTGTCTGGAAAGACAAAATGGTGCAGTGGAGGAGACAAGGGAAGGAGAAGAGACTTCCACGGATTAAGTCAAGAATTGCTTGGGATAAGGCTGTATTACTTCAAGCCCTTTTCCAGGTAAGTCTGGAAGTCAAAGAGCCAAGTGTTTACTGTGTAATCAAGTAAAAACACTGGGTTAACAAAGACAGCTTGAGTTCTTAATGGAAAGGAACAAGTTCAATTTTATTGTGCATATGTTGTCCTGCATCAGTGTTACGAGCATCAATGCATCTTCATTTAAGCATGTACTGTTATTAGCACTGAGCTGTAATGAACTCAATTATTCATTAATAACCACCTTGGAAAAAGGCTGTGTACAGATTCTAGTAGCAGGGACCTGCTCCCCTCCTTCCCAAAGTGCAAGCTCAGCCTGCTTGGTGAGGCAAAGACGGGGGACACTGAACTCTGAATCTTGCAGCTTTCCCCAGCAGCTCTCCCAAGGACACTTTGCCTTGCAATGCCGCACACACCCCTGGGAGTCCAAAGGACAAACACGCCGTGTACCAGGAGGCACTAATGCCACCTGCATCATCCAGCTGTGCGGGGAGGAACAGGGTAAGGTTTACATCGACATGCAATGAGCCCTCATACAAAAACAAACCAAGAGGCACCTATTTACTTAGGGCTTGCAATAGGGATGTTGGCAGGCATGCCAGTACAGCTCCTGCAGCAAGTCTCCAGCTTTACAAGCTGACATAGTGGCACTGGGATGGACTGGTACCAGTGCAGTTATCGCAGTGGATGGGAAGGTGCTGAGGAAGATGTCCTACAGGTATGGGATGGACTGTGGAAAACCTCACTGCTTTGCCATCATTACATAGCTCAGGAGTCCAATTAAGACCCATCAAACACTGCATGACTGCAAAGCTACAGACAACAGTAAAAAAGTCAAGCAACCTGCCCTGACACTATAAACGTGCACAAACTAAGGATAAACAGACTGCTTTGCACTCTACACTGTCTAGCCCACACTTATCTTCCTGTTCTTACAGGATTAGCCATCTTCTGCCCTCCTCTGCAACTGTGACTATGAAGCACACAAGCATGCTCCTCGAGGAAGGCTGCTGGATGGTTACAGTGCTCTTCTCCACAAGAGGAGGACAGGAGGACCAACGGCAGCCACCCAGCTGGCAAAGCCTCTGGTGCAACATGCACTGACAATGGTGAGATTTTTCCCAAAATGTTTTTTTTTTTTTTTTTTAAAACAGTCACCAAACCTAAGATCCTTCTAAGCCACTTCACTTGAGTATGCGCTCACATACCACCCCACAGAGGCCACCCATGCTCCTGAGCTTGCTTGTGGGCATGTGCATCACTGACTGTAAAATATTGACCCGTTTTGCCAATACCCTGTCCCTGCCGAGTAAAGAAGCAATCTGAAAGATTCTCTGTATAACTATTACCAGAAAGAAAAAAGCATCTTTTGAAAGTTTTAAGAAGTCATTGAGAATAATCTGATGACGAACAAAAACAAGAGCTAATATACCCAGGTTTATACTCATTTATTGCTCTGACTGTCAAGTAAAAATTATACATTCCTGTGTATAATTAACCAGGCTAACTAATCTTGCTTGACAAACACAGATATAAACATCAGTTTTGACACAGGGCCAAAGCAACCACTCCAGGATCCCTGCCAATGCTGAATTCCTCAGTCTGATATCATAAAACGACTTGTCTGTTGTATTTACAGTTCCAGTGGCTCTGGACTCTGCCGGCAGCCGGCCAGAAGAACAGATTTGAACTTACCCATTATGCCAGAACATGTGCATTTGATTAGAAAAAAGAAAGAAAAATTATGCATATTTCTTCTGGATGGTGGTATTCATCAGACATCCCATTGTAAACTAATTGCAAGGCATGCTGCTACGCAAGTACCAAAAATCCTTTGTGAAGTATAATGAACTAGTATATTTCTATAAGCAGCACTGCTCTTCAGCTCTGCTATCCTGCTCCTTACATCCACACCTCAAGTCAGAAAAAGCAGTGTGTTTCACATTATTTTAATTGCAATGGACAGAATTTGAATTCTGAAGAGTATAGAGAATAGAAGCTTTCTTCTTTCATACATAAATACAACAATATTTTACCTCATTACCTGAGTTATGAGGGATGTGGTAAAAGCCACTCAAGCCCAGCCTGTGACATTTCATGTTTCTTAAATCCTCAGGAACAGAAATCTTGGTAAAAACCTGCTAGGCAGGCCATGTGTTAAAACCTGCCAAAGAACACCCCATCTCATGGCAGGCAAAAGGAGCCACCCCATTTTTCAGCTGTCACTCGCAAGCCACCAAGTGCCACCACCACAAAGTGCCAGCTTCTCCTGTGACATTTAGCAAGCCCGTCAGTGTGCTGGTGAACAGGAAAGCGTCACAACTACAAGTGGAAGATGTGAAAAGTGTCCCAGAAAAAGTGAAAGGCTCACATGAAGATTTTGAAGCATGCATTTCAAAAGAGTTCACATCCCACAGGGACTTCTAAGCAAATGAATCACATATTGGAAACATATTTTTTAAACTTCAGGCCATATACTTGATACTGAACAGGAGCAGTTGGATTCTGAGCTAATAACATCAGTCACAGGCTTTCCTCAGAAAAGATCAGCTCCTGGAAAATAAGGCAAGGAGCCTTAATCCCATTTCTAGCCAGCAGGACTCATCAGCACCCAGCACATGCAAGGTGAGCTCGAGGTCCCCAGAGGCAGCCCTTATGTGGATTTCAAGCCATGACAGCACCTGAGAGGGTACCAGTGACACGCAGCGGGACAGGCCGCAGTCAGGACCAGAGTGCAGAGTCCAGGCCGAGCGCTGCCACGCCGGTTCGAAGTCCCCTCCACCCCTCATTGCAGGCACCAGCGCTTCCAGCGCTGACAGGGACCAGGCTGTCACACGGCTTCTTTTCTGGAATATTTTCCCACCTCTCCCATTTTTAAATGTTGCTGCTTTCAATTATACGTTTATAATACAGGGATTATTCTCAAGGGCAGACATCTTACTTCCTACAAAACTTTATAACTGCCCTCCCCTGAAAGTTTTACAAGATGTGGCAGGCCCCTGTGCCACCTCTGCACCTGAGCAGCACCCAAGCGGGCCCAAGCTTGACTCAATCAGGGCCATCTCCACCGCCCCAAAAGCCCCTGCAGAGCCCAGCTAGCACCGAGAAGGGACTCTGGGAGAAGGGACTTTGGGACAGGAGGAGCTCCAACTCATGGTGCTTCATGGGCAGCCCCTGGGGGCACTCCAGGTGACTGGCCTGGCAGGGCAAGCTGCAGCCTTGCTTCCCAGCCCCTCCACTAAGCACCAGAGCTCCTGCAGCATGGAGACAGGTCCCCAGGACCAGGTTGACCTCCTCCTCAGGTCAGAGCATCCCTCTGTATGAGGATGTGAATCCTCTTGCACCAAGAAGGCTGAACCCTGGTCAACTATGCCTTGGTGAGGTCCTCATCCATTTATCTTCTGTAAGTGGGCAACCCTTGTGTTATTTTACTAGTAAACAGAAACTCTAGGAAAATGCAGAAGCCAACAGGCACTATGTTGGGTCTGCAACAGAGTAGCACTCTGGAAGGATGTTGTCTGGTTATTTTTATCTTTTAACTGTGTCAGCTAATATTTTTAAATATGGCTCGTTCCAAAGATAAATTTGGATCACTGCTCTGCAAAGATGAAAGGTTACATTTCATTATCAGCCCTCAAATACCAACCAACAGCTCTTAAGTGTATCCGGCGCTGTTGTAAAAACATATCTTCCACCCATTCTCTTTGACGCAATCTTAACTTTCTTGTAATGGTGTTGAAAGTCATATGGAAATGGCAAAGTCCTAACTGACTGATTTCTCATATGTAGCTGCAAGGAAAGCTTCCTTTAGTGTACAGAAGTCTTTCTTGTCTCCTTTTGTTTTTTTCTGTAGCTTCCAAAAAAAAAAAAAGCATGAAGCACATTACACTAAGCAGACAATAAGTTCACAGAAGTTCATTTGCTAAGCAAACCTCTCCCCCTCTTCCAGTATTTAGGCTGAAAATTAAAGACATACTTTTGTTTTAAAAAGGCTCACACTTTCAACATACTGCTCTGGACACTTAGTCCCATCTGTCTAATACCCACACATCCCAAACCAATAAATTATAATAGCACATGTCCATCTACACAGTGCTGATCCAGTGGCTCAGAAACAACTCCCTTTGCCAAACACGTGGCAGTTTTTTGGGCATCCAATTCTGCTTCTAGTCTAATCGTTAAAATAAAAGAAAAATACATTGAATTTAAAACTGATTTTTATTTTATTTTTTGCATATGCACTCACAACTCTTCAAAAGATAAGCAACATAGGCTAGTTTAATGGCAGAAGGGAAGTGTCCATGGGTGACGTGGGAGCCTGCATGCACTGCAGTAGTCATTTGGTTAGTCACAGGAAAAATCTTCCTGCTGAAGGTGTCCCACATGCCAGCTACAGATGACAGCTACTACTCCCATATCCATGGCATTTATTATTATTATTATAATAAAGGGATTGGTTACTATTAATTTCAGATGGAAATTCCTCTGCACGCAGCTTTACAAATTATATTGAGTCCCTTTCAATCCTGGAGTGTAGTATAGCATTACCATTTGTTTGGTGTCCGACACCCTTCCCAGGGAAAGAACAAGGGCCAAAAAACTCACTTTACAGCAAGTAACTTCGTACCCATTTATAAAACAAGCTCTGTCCTGCATTATTACTATTGGTACAAAAATGACTGCAAGAACACAACTCAGTTTTAAAGTCACCTCTACGATCCAAATTCACTCCCCAAAAGACCCTTCTCCTCAGCCAATGCCAACAGCCCTCATGCACACGGTTGAGTTTTTCCCCCAAACACCTTACAAAACAGCACTGCACTTTCAGCAGTGCTCAGGCACACAGAAAAACAAACTAGGATGTTCTTACAGGCATGCCAGAGACGACTGGTTATTTATACCTCCCTACACCAAACAGGCGCCTTCCACAACTAAGTCAACTTCAGTTTGCTTCCATTTAAAATGAAATCTACTCAAGCTCTAACTGAATTGATCAGTACTTCAGTGGGGCTAAGCAGTGGATCAATGCTCCAGCTTTATTCTCATCACTGCATGCAGGTGTGCAGGGGCGGAGAGGTGCATGCACATGCACAGGTCTTAAGGTGTTCCCAAGCAATTGGTAAGCATACTGTTTTTTTTATTATTTTCTGTTAAAAAAATAATATATATATATTAAAAAAAAAAAACAAAACACAAACACAGCACCTGTCACATATCCCTGTAGTTCAGTGCGAGTTAGGACGAAAAGAAATGCCTAACTCTTCACTTTTGTCATGTTTCTTTGTTGGTTTGCTTTTTTAAAGTTTCATCATTACTATTTCTCACACATCTCAAAAAGATGTGAATGTTTTGGAAGTATGCTGTCTATTACAGAATTCAAGTCAGAAGAAAAAAGAAATGGGGACATTTTCAGCATTCAGGACAATGAAACAAAGTTGGTTCCAAGCCAGTCCACTGCAAGACGAGGTACGAAAAATAAAGTTAGCCCAAACTAAAGTAGCTACATGGCAATGGCAATGAAATTTTATTGGGAAAGACACCTATGATGGCAATATACATGTGCCCTCTCCACTCCTGAGCAAGAAAGCCTACAAGAAAAATAACTCTTCCCTTCCAAAAGGAAAGTTTGCCGCGCTCAAACAGAGCATCCCTTATTTTGTGCCACATCTCCGATGCTGCAAGGACAGCCTCTTCAGCTGCGGGGCACTGGCAGGAGGCAGAACACAGAAACTAGTTCGGAAAACACCACCGCATGGGCGCCAGCAGCCAAGCGAGGCGATGCCAGCCGCGTACGTGCACACAGAGGGGTAGGGAGCTCTCCCGCCCACCTCAAACAGCCCTCCAAGGGAAAGCCATGGTCAAGGCCAGGCCTTTTCTGCCGCGGTGCTCCCAGCCCCGGCGGTGCCGGCTGCCCGCAGCTGGGAAGCACCCGGCGTGCCGCCGGCAGCCGCCCCGCTCCATGGCGATGCCCGGCGGCACATGGGGGCACAGGGGTCGGCCTGACCGTGGTCGGCAGCGACACGTGAACCGCAGCGGAAGGCGAGGGGGCTCCTATCCGTTTCCCGGTCCCCGGGCACGGAGCGGCGCGGCTTGCCCGGGACGGGCACGGAAAGTTTGTGCGGCCGCGGGGCTCCGCAGCCCCTTACCTTGGAGCGCTCCTTCACGTAGTACTTGCCGAGCCGGCTCCCGCAGTACATCACCAGGCGGTCTATGAGCGTGAGGAGGAAGTTGATGGCCTCGCAGCCCTCCTCCGTGCCCCCGATCCACTTGATTTGGTCGCCGCGGAGGTGCCGCTTGGCGACGCCGCGGCTGGGGCCGGCCAGCTGCCCATCGGCCAGCTCCCCGTCGCGGTGCATCCGCTTCACCCGCTCCAGCACGCAGTCCCCCACCACCTCCCCCAGGAAGTTGTCCAGGTAGCAGAAGCCGATGTCGTGCAGGCAGGGCACGACGTACTCCAGGGCGATCCTCTCCAGGTCCAGCCGCATGATGTGCCCCAGCGGCATGGCGCGGCGGGGACGCCTCGGGAGGCGACGCCCGCCGGCGCCAGGCCGAGCTCAGCGGGGGCTCTGCCGCCGCTCGGGGCCGGGTCAGACCGGGACAAAACTTCCCCGGCGGCCGCCCGGGCTGCGCTCAGCTCCGCGGCCGGGCACCGCGGGGACAGCGGCGCCGACGGAGCCCCGCGCTGCCGCTACTGCTGCAGCTGCCGCCGCCGTGCGAGCAGCCTGCTCTACTGGGGAGCCGTGCGGGAGCGGCGGCGGCGGGCGCCAGCCCCCGCCCGCTTTAAGGAGCGGGGCGGCAGATGGCCCCGCGCTGATTAATACGCCTGCTACGTGCGGGATGTGTGCTCGCCCGCCCGCCGCCCGCCGCCCGCCCGCTCCCGCGGCGCCGCCGCCGCACGTGGGTGGAGCCCGCCCGGCGCGCCGCGCCGCGCCCGCGCCACGCCCCCTGCCGCCTGGGCAGCCAATCGGTTGCCAGGGGGCGGGGCCAGCCCGCGGGGAACGAGCGGCGGGGCTTTCCACACGTGCGCGCGGGGGGCGGGGCCTGACAGACGTAGGCCCCGCCCACCTGCTGGGTGGGCGTGGCTATCGCCGTTGAGGAATTCCGCCAGGGACCCTGGTGCGGGGCGGGGGCTGCGGGCGGTGGGGGGCTGCCGGGGTGACATCTGGCCGTGGTGGGAACATCGCTGCTGTGCGGCTGTGTTCATGCGTTTGTACCCTGTAGAACCCCCGGTGTGACAAAATTCACGTCTCCTTCTTGGCTGCTTTCCCCCTCAAGTTCTTTGACCACACGCGTAGAATCGCAGAATCATTAGGGTTGGAAAAGCCGTCCAAGATCATCTGGTCCAACCATCCCCCTACCACCAATGTCCACCACTAAACCATGTCCCCAAGCACCATGTTCAGCCTCTCCTTGAACACCCCCAGGGACGGTGACTCCACCACCTCCCTGGGCAACCTGTTCCAATGCCTGACTGCTCTTTCTGAGAAGAAATGTCTCCTCATTTCCAGCCTGAACCTCCCCTGGCGCAACTTGAGGCCTTTCCCTCTAGTCCTGTCGCTAGTTGTCTGCGAGAAGAGGCCGAACCCCAGCTCCCCACAACTCTGTGAGGAGAGTGGTGTGCCAGAATCATGGATGGATTGGTAAAGGCCGAACACCAAGCCTGTCACATGCCATGCTACCACTTTGACATGTCAATGGCTCAGAGATACATCTTTTGGCTGTAGCTGAAGTCTGTCATTACAGCTCTGTTCTTATCCCTGTGAGAGTTTGAAGCGGTTAGGCATCTACCTGAAAAAGCCGTCCTAGAAGAGCTAGAGACGAGTCTTAAAGGCTGAGCACACAGCCCCACTTGCACATCGATGCTCACAGAGTTGTAAATATTTTTATTCCACAGGCATCGATAAGTCGTGGCTTCCTCGTAAAGGAAATTGTGGCTTCCCTCATAAAGGCATAAAACGGGTGTGAAGTAAGGCAATCCGCAGCGTCGCCCACATCTTTGGGTATCATACCATAGAATCGTAGAATGGCTTGGGTTGGAAGGGACCTCAACGACCGTCTAGTTCCACCCCCCCTGCCATAGGCAACGATATGTACAAGCTTTATTTACAGTACCATGTATCACGGGCATGAAGGCATCACCATGTCTTAATTAAAATTTTACATCTTAGGCTTATATATGAGCTATTCCTTTGCCATGTGAAGTTCTGTTTGCCCTTATGCTGTAGAAACTTGCATTTTCCTCTCTAAAATTAATTCTGTATTTTCTTATTTTCTTTTCCAGGATCTCATTTTTCAAAACTCTTCCGAGTGGTGTGCATCTGTTGCTTGCACCTGCCCCTACGGTATGTTCTGGGAGAGCTTGGGAGACTGTGACAGGGTGTTATCATTTCAGCAGGTTGTTTCTGAGATTTGTTTTAGGGGACAGGAACAATTGGTAAGTGTCAGTAAAGTCTGGGTACCTTGTTACACAGTAATGTATTTTTTGACAGCAGTTTACAGATGCACATTTTTTTAGAGCAGAGAGTTGTAAACATGGAGAGTAGTGTTTTCGGATTTTTCTTCTCCAGAAGCCAGACCACTTCAGTGCCAGAAGCTGAATTGCCAAGGCCCCAGAGAAGTGGGAAAGGGGAAGAGTATTTTTTGTATTGGTTAGAAATAAAAAATAAGTTTTTCATACCTCACAGTATGATTTGAACAGCTGAGGCCTCGCCATCTAGTTAGACAACATTTGAGCCCCTGCCTACAAAGGGAGGTTTTCTGATAGTTTTGGGGTGGCTGTACCCACCCCTCCTGCAGAGGCAGGCTGTGGTTGTATGGGACCAACACCCCAGCACTAGCCAGCCTTGCTGTGCCAGCTCAGGAGGTTGCTATCCCCATCTGCCCTTCCCAATCCTCTGCTGGAAGCTTTGACCTCCCCACCGTGGGGCTGACAGAAGGGACCGTGTGTTTCTGACTCTGCCACTTCAACAGGGCAAAGTCCAGAGCCTTAGCACCTCCTTCACTGGCGGCTTAGTTTTATCCAGCGGCCGCTGAGGCATTGGCACCCGCAGCCACTCTGCAGCCAGCAGCTCCTGGCAGAGGGGCACAGCAGCTCCTTTTGGTGCGGTTTTTCCTTCACCTACAACACCAAGATTTGCCAGGGCTCCTTTGTCAGCACCCTTAATATTATGTCACCCTCAAAGCAAATGTGAGGGCAAAGGCACATGTCATGGCTTGAGCTGATCCAGGAACTTGCTCAGCGCCTTTTCCCCCACACCTCCTTCTGCACTTCTCTGGCACACTTTGGGCTCATCCACAGCTGGTCCCGCTTGCTAAGGTGGCAGAAAAGCAATCCTGAGCAGCACAATTAAATGTACAGTAATTTTCTGCCAGGTCCGTGAGTTGAGTTGTCTGGGGTCAGACCCCATGAGAACCATGTGAAGGATGGGGCAGAGACCTGGGGGGACCACCAGGACCAGCCGGTTTTGGGCAGGCATGGACAGTTTGACAGCTCAGCCCCAGCTGGCACCTGCCCTTCATGGCCATCCTCCTGCAGCCTGCGTTCGGGCTCCAGGTGGATCCTGTGTTCTGGATTTGGGGTTAGTTACACAGGATAAAGTCCAGGCTAGGCTTTGGCTTGATCAGCTTTACATCTCCCGAAGATTGCCTGTCTGTGGGAGGCTGTTGACGCGTGTTAACAGATGCACCAGTAAGGATCTTCCAAATCCTCATCTTGGGAAAAACAGCACTATAAATACCACAAGCCCCTGATGTTGTTAGCACAAAGGGAGCTCAGCTAGCAGCAGGGAAATTGTATCAAAGCAGTAAACTTTGCTAATACAATATTTCTGTAAACCAAAAATTCAGTGGTTCTTAAGTTGCTGGCTTCCTTTAGGAATCTGACTGTGCCAACACCCACATATGTATTTTCCTGCTTTAGAGAGGTTTGTCTTACCTTTGTGATTTTGAGTGATAAGCACTTCATTCAGGGCAACTACTTAGATTTGAAAGGAAATAATAAACTACCATACATAATGTTCTGATTGTCTAAAAACTGATTTCTTTTAAAATTGATATTTCTCTCCAGAGACCATATCCCATGCTACCAAGGATAGCAACGTTTTTCTGGGATTGAATCCCAATGACAGAGAAGTGAGTCTGCCTAAAATGGTGCATTGTAATAACACAGAGGATCCATCCAGCGTAATACCGCTCCACCAACCAGAAGACTGAAGCTGGAGCCTAGTTAAGATTCATTGTCTGGGATTTCAAGTCAGAAAACCCTCAGAAACGTAGAGTTTGCCACACCAGAAAGCAAAGTTCTTAGCATTAAAGAGATTTTTACTGAAATGATCAGCTTTGAAATCTTTACTGTCTTTTCTTTCTCAAAGACTTTAAACGGTCACTTAACATCAACATAGGTGATGATGAAGAAGAAAGTCATAGATAAAGTGTTCAAAACAATTCTCACCCTCTCCATCTTCCTTGCTGGTTTGCAGTTGAGTTTTCACACTTCTAGTTCTGCCACAGCTTCCAAAGAAAATTAGAATCGAGTGTGATATTAAATATTTTTTTAATTATTATTTTAAATAAATAAATAAATAAGGACCTCTGGACTGATGCCGAGGACAAATAAATATCTACAGCAAGTCTTTCCCCACAGTACACTCTTCAGTGGGTCAGTTTTAGGGAACAGACTTCCCTTTTTCCAGTTCTGTTAGCTCATGAATGAGCAATAGCTTATTATCTGAATTTTATGATATAAGCCTCCACTGTGCAATTGTCAGTACAGACAAACTTCATTTCAGGGAAATCTTTAGCTCAAATGAAAAATGCAGTTGGCTTTCACCAGTCACTGTCCTACTGAAATACCACTAAGATATTAGAATTGTCTTGGTTGGATTTCCTCTCTTTATTATCTTGTCCATTCTGTTGTGGTTTTGGTTTGGTTTGGGTTGGGTTGGGTTGGGTTGGGTTGGGTTGGGGTTTTTTTGTAAGTTGCTGAAGCAGAAAATGGCAAAAGTCCTTATAATTGAAAAAAAAAAAAAATCAGAATTCTGATTCTTTTCCCACCTTTCTGATCCAAATGGCTACAAAAACATTGTGTTCAGAATGGTGAGCAGTGATACTGCTCAAGTTTATTCCATCTTCTTGCCTTTTATTTAGAAAGTTCCTACCTACAACTAGAAAATTTGGAGGGGCTCAAGAAATAAGCTTTTTAACTGTCATGCCTTACCTGAAGTATTATGGTGCTGAAGAACTATGGCTTTGTCTTTACAGTACTGTATCATCCAAGTTAAATCCATGCTAACAAACAAATGAAAAGAAGGTTTTTCAAACTGCATGAGCAAGAAGTCAAAATGTCTTGCACTGAATTACTTAAGATAATAAAAGCAGTCTATTTCTGCCCTTTCTTTTTATCCCATAAGTATTGGTGAATTTATATAGCTAGTATGTAAATTTCTTTGAATTAGAAAGAGAATAAATTCAATCAAATATAAGGCATGTTTGGGCTGCTGTAATTATATCCACACCAGTAGTTGTACCAATATAATTATTTTGTCAAAAAATAAAATAAAATAAAAAAAATAAAGATTATAAATGTTGTGCATAGCCAGGTCATGAATAATGTGTTACCTCTGCCTACCTAAGTGCTTATGTGTTTCATAAAGATTTTCTCAGTTATGTTGATGAAAATATGGCATATACTTTGCTATTTTTTATTTTATAAAAAAAATAAATTTGACATTTTTGCATAAAGATCACAATAAAAAGTTCTAGATTTGGGTTTTTGTGATACAAAATGAACATAAACGTAAGCTTTTTCTATATTCTGGGTTTGATGATTAGGAACAGATGTTCATGGACTTGGACATCTTACAGTATGTGTAATTACTAGAGCTGTCCTCCTAATCATAGCATGCAGAATTGATCACATACCATATCTAATTAAAGCAATTTCTCCTCCCGATGCAGAACCATGAAAGTACTGTTCCCTAAATTCTCTTCTGAATGGCTTGCTAATAAAACTTACATCAAAGATTTGTTTTCCTTTCTTAAAATGTTTCTAATAAAATTTTTCACGAAATTAAAGTAGTATTTGGCATCTATTTTGTAAGATGTTTGCCAGATGTTATTCTGAGCAAGTACTGTCTGAGTATTACTTTGGCTGCTTAAAATGTAAAATACATGTTCATATCAAGTTATAAAATTAACAATTTACACATACAAACAGTTGCAGAGTCAGCCTTAAGACCAAACTGCAGCCAGCCTCTCCTGGGCTCAGTTCCAAACACCCTCATGGCAGGACATATGCTTTATTCAATTTAAAATCTGAATTGCTTTTTTGTAAGTAAAGTTCAATTAAGATCTCGACACTAAAGCACTTCTGAGGATCTTGGTGGCTGCCTCTTGTTCATACGTTTGATCCTCTGATAGACAGTTGTTTTTTTTTCTTTTAATCTTTTCCTGCCTCAGGGGCTGATAGCAACCTTCCCAGCCCCGTATTAGCAACAAAAATCGATGTTATTAGGTGATTATCGTGAGCTAAAAGTTTAACAGTCAGAATTCACACCAGCTTCTACACTTGCACTGCTCACATCTGGCAAATCCTATGCCCGCTATTCCTCTTCACCTCCTAGCCCCATCCTGGTGCCTGAACAGGGTGCAGTCTCTGACACGGGGCTCCCACTCTCATTTGTCAAGTCAAATGATGGCACCTTTATGCAGTGAGCAACCCACTTGCAGCTCAGCAACAGACACCAAGTGTAATTAAAAAATGACTTTTCAAATATACTTTGTTGTTTCCACTTAGCCAGTAGTGTCTTTCCCCAGTGAACCTTTCAAAAAGCAATGCAGAAAAGAAAATCCAAAGCAAAAGAAAAAAAGCAAAAGAAATGCAAAATACTACAACCAATGCAAGCCACCATTTATTTAAAATGCTGATTTTATTTATGATTTCATTCATACACTTTTAAAGCATTAATCTGGTAGACAAGACAGTGCTCACACAGCTAATCTCGTGGCCAAAGCAAGTTCCAGTTACTCCTAAATCATTCTTACAATGGATCGATTGTCCTTAATTCACGTTTTCCATCATCTTTCCATAGAGACCAGTTGTAAATTATCAGCTTTTTTTTTTTTTTTTTTTTTTTACTGGCTGCTTGGCAATGAAACATTAGCATATTGCAGTGCTGCGGTGTGTCCAAATAAAACCACTAGACCTGGTGAACACAACCTGCACTTTTCCTGCACAAAAATTGCCATAATTAGCCTCAGTTCAAAATTTTATTATTATTTAATGTCAACAAACAGATCAATCCCACTTTGCAGTTCCTTCATAGCCTTGGGGGGGGGGGGGGGGGGAGGGAGCAGTTCAGAGGGTAAATAGCTATTTTCTGACAAAAGCCCAGTGGAGGTTCAATAGCATCCTCAAGGGAGCTCAAGCCCAGACAACACACAGCAACATCACTTTTGGGAATCTGGGTGCCCAAAGCAGATAGCAGCAGTTAATGTCTTCAGTGAGCACTTACTGTCTTCAGTGAAGGCTTCCCTTGACTTAAGATAATACGAGCAGACACCGGGTAATTGCCATATGCAGAGACTGGAGCAGACAGGCACATGTTCAAGGCTGTAGGACCATGGTGAGCTACTAGATAATACATTCCTTAGCAATTTTGAGAGAAAATATCTATTTTTCTGGGTGTATGGAAGGAAGAGAGAAACACTGGAAGAATGCTCATGACTAAGCTTGTCTCCCCATTGTGTGGTGGTGTATGGAAACTTCATCTGAGTTCTTATCTGTCCTGCTGAGCTCTGAATGGTCTGACGTTATGACCTGAAAAAGAAGAAAAAGAAAAAAAAAAAGAAAAAAAAGTCTGAAAATTGTTCCTTTTCTCTCTTCCTTAAGGAAGAAAAACTTGTTTATGTTTTGCAAACAAAGATTTTAGTAGATGACCACGCCCTTGCTTAACTAGGAATTATTACGTGATTATGCCTCTGGCTTGAGGGTGAGGAATCAGAGAGATCTGTGCCACATTGTGCTGTAATTTGAGAGGCTGATTGCACTGATTTCTTGCGGCTTGCTCTAGGTACGAGTCTATCCTGGGGGCCCTGTCCTTAGGACCACAATATATTCCAGGAGTTACCCTGCTTCTTAAAAGAACAAACTGCCTGAAGAAAAGCCCGTTAAAGTCTTGCATGTGACCTCAATAAAGTCTCAGTGAGGAAAAGCACGCATATTTCTTCTGGAAGAGTTACTGCTTTTCCTAGAGGCCAGAATCTCTATAGATTACAATACATTGGTCACAGAGTGGATCGATTCATGTTCGTTTTTTGTTTGTTTTTTTTTTTTTTCCTCAGAGATTCTGTTCAAAATTCCCATGCCTTTACCCATGAAAGACAGAAAAGATAAATCAACACTTTAAAGATCATCTTACACGGTAAGTTGCTATTTCAGCAACAAGCTGTCTGAGCACATGTGTATTAAATATGTGACCGGGAATAGTTACAGCATTAATTATAAGGGTAGGCTGGTTTTACAGAGAAAAGTGGATCATCCCATTAACCTGCCTCATTTAACAACACGTTTTAGTGCAGATGAAAGTAAACTCATGCACTAAGAAGCAAAGAGCATAGGTGAGATCAGGGGGCTGCGTGTGCATGTATTTTTTTAATGCATAGAAGTTAGACTATATATATTATTTTGTCTTTTAGGATCTATATATCCCAGCAATTTTTAAAAGGCCTTAAAGGTCAGGGAAAGTAAGTTTGCTTTGCAGGGTCACAGCTGAGAAAGTGATACAATCATGGCAGAGCTGTTGGTCTAAGCCTAGGAATTACACCGTGAGTATTTACTTTGCTCCATTAGGGACACATGTACTCTATGCTTGCTACTTGCTGCTGACACATCCTGCTGACAACTTGGCAAGCTCCTTTCTAGGAGCAGTGCAAACCCTTACCAGTGGGTCACATCAGAGCAGCAGAAATGGAGACTCACACTGATACAACCTGCCGAATGCAGGTCTTCTTACGTTCAACAGGCAGGTGTCTGGTAACCTTCTGGAGCACTACTACCTGAAATCCAAAAGCCCCGATGATACTGAAAGAGCTGCTGCGCTCCCACGTCTATTCCCTGCCAGTGAACAGGCGCAGCATGGCTGGTAGGGTGCAGAGAGGAAGCCATGGCTTGACTTTGACTAAGAGGCAAAGAATGAGTACAATGACTTGTCTGAAAGTCGAGCACTGGTCCAGTCCAAATCCTAACTTAGGGACAGAGCCCAAAGTCAGGTGCCTGAATATTCATTACTCCACAAGAATGGAAACTCAGCTAAACATTTGACATGCACACAAGTCTCTGTCAACTTCCTGAGCAAAAACCTTAAATTCAAAGTAATATTTACTTATTTAAACGTCAAGTGAGCATCTCTGAGCCCTACCTTCACAGCCGGTGAAGGTAGTTAAGAGTAAAAATGTGGGAATCCTGTCTTTCCCCCAGCTCATTAGCATGCTTCCAAATCATCTTCCATTCCTCTCTGGCAAGTTTTTTTCTCTGATTCACTGCCTAAAAAAATAGTTTCCCGAAACTGGATCACAAGGTTCCTCCAACTCACGTCACTCCTCTTTTAAACTTCAATAAAATCTAGCAAATGGCCTCCTCCCTCCTCACATAAGCCAATAAGTCACCTTTATTATTGCCAAAAGCATAGGCTGAATGCAAGAGCAAAAGACAGCACTCATGGCAGCATTTTCATTTCAGTGATACAGCAAATGATAGTTTGTTGATCTCTGTAAAGCTCACAATTCAATTCAATTAATGAAACATATTAAACCCATATGTAGCGTATTATGCAGTATTTGTAATGCAGTCAGTATGACAAAACTAATTTACTGTAATGCCATCATATAGAAAAGTAGAGGAGTAAATTATAAGCGCACACAGAACACATTCATTCGCTCATGAATGAACGTGTGGTATGAAATGTGATACACATATATAGTAACTAAGAGAAAACGCATGTAGGATGGCTTACAGAAATTGAACTACATTATTTTCCAGATAATATATGTAATTTTGAAATACAGCAGGATTTTTTTTTTCTGCCACAAACTCAGTCTCAGTTGCATAAACTTGTCTTGTGCTTGTGCATGTTGTCAGAAGCCCACCTTTTTTGTTCAGACACAGATTTGAGTACATGATTGTGCCCCACGGATTTCAGGTTGTCACTCTGTCTGTCTTGCCATGTGATAGAAAAAGAACATATAACAGTATTATTTATTTAGGGATGGGAAAGAGCAGGAAGGAGGTAGCTTGGCAGAAGCCTGTAAAAAAGCTCATGGGAAGTAGCCACACTCCAGCCCGTGGCTTACAACTGCTGAAGCCTGTTATCACTCACGTACTTAAAGGCAGTATTTCACAGGCTGCTTAACACTTTGCTCATATGGCACAGAGGAATAAAATTCATAGTGCCAAGAAAACACTCCTTCATAATTTCACTAGCACTTCTCAGAAGGCTGTAAACAATATTGGCTGCATATTTTCCCAGCTTGTGTCCCACCACTCAGGGATTCCTCTTGAAAGATATTCCCTCAAGGATTCTGTCTGGAACAGCTTAACTTCCTTCATTAAATGTTTCCTCTGCTTTCCCTTTCCTATCCCTTTAATTCAGTATTCCCAGGAGAAGTTTTACAAGATGCTGATCTTGCACAGTAAAGAGAAAAAATACTCAGCACCCAAGGCCTTAAATGGAGTGTTTGCTTCAAGACTTTAATTAAGTCTTAAATATATGTTTTTAAGTGAGGAACTAAAAGGCTAGGAACAATTATCTGTCCTGTTTTTTTTTTTTTGGTTTTATTTTTCATCTCATTTGTAACCTCAAGGAACAAATTTCTGCAATATCTTTCCACACCCCCTGCAAAATTTCTGGTGATTGTTTGAACCATGGGGTAAAAAAGGAGTGGTGAGTGTGTATTTTGTAAGCTTAAATCCAGAGGCCAACAAAACACCAAAAGAAGCAGAAAATCCTATGGTGTTGACTGTGCCAAGTTAGGATGGTATACCTGGGAAAGGATCCCTCCAAATATGTCCTGTTATTGTGCTCTTTCCCAAAGCATCTACAGCTGCCACAAGGACAACGAGGAACTGGTCTGCTCCCATCTAGGAGCATCCTTATGGGAACGGCAAAGTACTGAAAGAGAAGAGGAAAGGCAGAGATATGCTGAATGCAATCCAGACAGTGAAACACACAACAGAACTACTGGAAACAATGGTAGGGAATGCACTGGCAACCACAGGAAATACAACCTTTGAGCTATAAAGCTGAAGGAATGCGAGCCATTGCCACCAGCCAATATGTACCTCTTGCTCCACTGGGTTGCCTTTTCCTCCTATGGAGCTCTCAGTAGACTTCTTCATCCCACAACAATTCCTCATTAATAAATCTCAATTGTTTTGTAAATCAGTGTCCTTTTATTTTAAGTGATAACCATAACACTAGACGGGAGATGAACAATAGAGACAGAACAGATAGATACCAGCATGCAGCTTTACAATCACTGTGTCAAGGAAATACTGTATTGCTATCACCTACTGTCAAAATAATTCAGTGCTGCACTCCCCATCCCCATGTGAAATGCAGTATACCCCCACGCTAGAAGTGAACAGACAGCCTCTTTAGGACTCTTCCATGGGTTAGTGACAGCACTTTTGGTTTCACAAGCTTTATGTACCAAAAACCAGGTAGTCTAGTAATGTTCTTGCTGAGCTTAAACCATATTATGAGATGCTTCCACTTGCCTGACGACTTTCCCCAGACTTACTCCACACCCTCTGCGACTACTTGTCACCTGTGGACTCTGAGCAGGAAGAGAGCACTGCATTGCATCAGCCTGCAAATGACAGGACAGGCAGGGCACCTTGCTTAGCATCACGAATATCAGCGAGGTAATTGGGGATGGGAGGTGTCCTTGCTAACAGCTTCGCCAAATGTTTCCTGAATGCTCTGCTGCCAGGCACTTCTCCAGCCCAGGTAGATGGCATGGAGGCATCCCCTGTGACCTGCTGCAGCATGTGAGATACCAGCTCGCAGTTATCTTCCTGGCAGGTGGGTGAGGATGACACAAAAATTAGCACTCATGATCAATTAGGAACTTGGAATGAGTCCTAATGGGACCTATGATCTTCATGTACATTTTCTCACTGGAAGTACACAGCTTCAAGGACGTGATGCACCGTGAGGTTTCGTTCTCCTTGCAGGCTAATATAACAACTACATTCACCAAATGTATGTCTGTCCTGCCAACACAGCACTCACAATCAGCCATGCTGCTTCCTCTCACCTGTGTTCTCTGCCTGCCCCTGGGCACAGACAGCAGCGTCCTTCCCACTGCAGCGGGGTCGATCCTGACATAACAGGGGGAAAGGGCTTCACTGCTCCATCCTCATCCACACAGCTGATGATAGGGTCAGGAATGAGACAGGAAAATAAATTAACGGATTTAACAAAGCAAAGGATGGTGTTTGAACCTCAAACTCCCACTATGGTGATGAGAACTGGTATGCATTTTTAGCTAATTTCTGAGTAGATGCAGAAAGACAGAAGCATTAGCATCTGGCATGAGTTAACACAGGTATGTCTGAAGACACCATACACAGCAGTAGACAAACCTTGGCTGGAATAGTACAGTCAGGCATCCATAGTTTCGGAAGAAAATGTAAAAATAAATAAATAAAATTGAAAGATTTCTGAAGAGAATGACAAAAATAGCAGAAAACCTGCTTTACAGTCAGTGCTTTAGAGTCTGAGCACACTGTATTACTTCACAGTGAGAAAAGTCTTTGATTTGGCATACAAACGTATGTATATATATATATATATATATATATAAGAAAAATGGCTAGAAGCCAAAGCTTCAATTTCAGGTTAGCAATAAGGGGACACAGCAAGGGGGAAAACTTACAAATGCAGAAACAAGTGTTCTGCAATTTGAAGTACATAAATGAGGGTTAGAAACTTTCCAGGTAATGTCCTGTCTTGGCCCAAGCTAAGGACAAAGCCATGAAGTACCACTGTGAAAGTTTGATGGTTTCTACTACACCTGTGGGCAGACAAGATACTCCCAGTGAGCTGGCCCAGCTGTGTAAAGCTATTAAATCATTTTCTTCCAGAGTTTGAGAAGGTTATTTTATCCTCTTATAAGAGTAAATATCTTTAACCAAATGGGGATGAAGACGTTGGAAAGTACAATGCCCTTGATCCTGGTTTGAGGAAGAAAACAGAAGAGAAAGGCAATGGAGAACAAATGAGACTGAGTGGGTCATGACATGGGGCAAGAAACTTGGATAGCTACCGGCATTGCTCGCATGTATTATTGAAAATTATATCATATGAATGTTTTGCACTTGTATCAGAGATGGTTCTTTCCCTCTGGTGAGTGAATCTAGGCTTTGCTCTGTGTTTTATCAGCAGGGTCTGAAACCAGATCACTGTAAAGTACCTGTGATCTGGTGTCCTTCAGCTAATCAAAGATCCACCTTCTGACATGGTGACATTTGGCCACGAAGGCAGAACGGAGTGGAGCTAGTTTCTGCCAAGATTCTTTTCAGGAAAAAGTATTAACTCCTTGAAATGGATGAAAACATTTAATATGAAACATCAGACCCAGTTCTAACACTAACAGGTTTAAGCCTTCTCATCAGTTACATTAACAAAAGCATTGTTACTATTTCCTTCGTGCTTGCCAGTGAGATTGCCTCTGCAGTAATATCTGTGATACCACGGAATTTTTCAAGACCTTATTAGTATCATTAAAGGAGAAAGTTAGCTCACCAAGCAGTTTGGGGAGTAATGGAAGTTTTACAGATAGATGTGCGTGTGTGCGTGCACGCTCATGTGCATCTTGGATCTTCCTCACATCCCCACAAATGTTGTGTGGTAGCAGCCCTGGAATGCCAAAATCATCTGGGGAATTCCTCATTCCTAAGTTTAGCGCTAAAGAGCTAATGGCTTCAGTATGTTTCATTGTTCAGATGTGAGGTTAAATGCAGAGATCAGACTCAGTTTCTTTTCTGGAACACCAGTCTAATTCTGTTAGGATGTGCAAGTCCCTTTCTTGGCTGCCCTGCACTGGACCCTGGAGGCAGGGCCCTGGAAACTGCAGAACAATTTGTTTAGCAGAGCAGTAGCACAGGTAACTCAGTATTTCATTTCTTTTTCTCTGATCACTAAAATATAATCTGTCACCAGAAGAAGGAGCAGTGTGGAAAAGGACCACTGGCTTTAAGGAAAATACATTCATTGAATTCTTCAGAAAAAAGAGACCCTGCGTGTAAATTTAATCCCCCTATCTTCAAAGGAGACAGCTTATGTAAACTATCATATATACAACAAGGTGCAAAGGATCTAGATCACTGCAGTTCCCTAAAACCAAGTATGTTCCACCTTAATTTTCTAAATTATTATATCTAGAATTTCTTCTCCAACCTACATTAATGGCTCTCTTAGTTTGTTCAATCCTTTTTAATCTCCTGACTTATTTTCAGTGGATAAGAAATTGCCTTTTGGTCATATTCCCACATCACTGAGGTGACTGATGAGTTTGGCCAAAATTCCCTGCCTTTAGAATACAAGAGCTCAAATCTGCTATTAATGGCTACAGCTATGCCTAGAAAGACTGTAAAGAAAAACCAGCGTTGTACAATCCACTAGACTAAAATAAGTAAATAAAAAGGAAAATAGGATTACTATCACTGGAAATAGCTGGCCACCATTGAGAAAGGGAACATATAAATAATTATTTTAGCTGTATGTATGCAACAAGAAAAAAAAAGAGTTCATCCAAAAACAGTAATTTAAAAAAAAAAAAAAAGTCAAATCAAGCCTTTTATTACTTTTGCCACATTCCAGGAATGAAAACACCTGCATTTCAGTTTATCAACAAGTATTGTAAAATCAGCAAACCCTATAAACCCATATTCCATTCAATTTCTTGGACGTAAACTTGGTAAACTAGAAGAGTCAAATGCAAAGATGGATCCATAAGTTATTAAAAAATGGTTCCCATAACAGAGCAGCACCTCACAACCAATTATCCCAGTTATCTGCCAGATAGGCTGGTATTTTAGATGTCTGCTCCTCTTGGGTAATCTGAGAAGATTCACTAAATCTATAGTACAGAACATTTTTTTCTGAATTCTCTTGCAAGGCTGAGATTCTTTATATGCCATACCCCTGCAATCAGCCAGGACCATCATCTATCTGACTAGGCAAGGAATGGAAAAGGAATTTTGCTCCCATATCCCAGGTCCTGCACTAAGCACTCAGACAGGGCTAAGAGCAGGACTGAGATACTATTAATAACAGTAGGGTCTTTTTAGTCCATGCTAAACAGCAGGGGCTGTATGGTAAAGAGAATTTTCATGTTGATTTGATAGTATACCATAAGCTTTCCACAAACTATTTTTAAAATCCTATGTTTTTGAAGCTGACAGCATGTTTGTAAAAGTCATATAGCATAGACTTAATATTATACATAGAAATGAAAAAATAAAAAACAGTATATATGAGAACAAGTTTTCCTACCTATACTGTTTAATTTATGCTGAGAATTGTTACAAATAAATAAGGAAGATAGTCTTCCAGTGTAAAAACACATACCTTAACATTTCTAAGTAGATAGAGATAGACACAGTGCAGATCTTGAACACCTATTGACAGATAAGCAGAAATATAATATGGCAGCGAAACTGGTAAACTCTAAAGAGATTACCTACTATTTGATCCAGAATACTTTTAGTGATCAAAGAAAACTGTAAGTGAGATAATTTCGCAAAAGGTACTGTCATTTTCCACTAGCAGGATATAATGCTTTTTGCTATTTTTATGGGCACTATTTTTATGGTGCCATTCCATCATTTTGTTGACAAAAATTTACAGAATTGTCCATTTCTTTTTGTGGTAAGGAAAAGTTTACTACACTAAATTAAGATAGATTAAGATTGCATATTAAAAAACAAATAAATTTGCTTCTGATTCTATTTGAAAACAGCAACAGGCCGCAACAACCATTACCATTTTTTTATATTTAAAATAACATTTGTATAGCAAAGGTAGCTGACAATAGCAGTTCAAATCAGTTGTCTTATATACTGGAGTAGGAAGTCAGAAGTTTATAAAGGAACAGAAAACCAAACAAAAATTCCATAAACTGCATTCTAATGTGACAAGAAAAAGTTTAGCTTTACAGTGACAAAGACCAAGAAGAATATGCATCCTAGAAACATTTTAGTAAATGTTCACTATGAAAGCAGAACATTGGGCATAACACAGGGATTTTTCTGTAATGACTTAAAATTTCTTTCATCCTAAGGTGAATTTGATGCTGAAACATTTTTCTATGCAGAATACTGTGGTTCTTGTAGAACCTGAGATAACTATAATGACTCTGTAATTATTAGCTGAGACTTATGACAAAATCTTTCTGCATCCAGTGTTGCTAATAGCACCAGATTGATGTAGGTCTTTGTTCATTCCACACAGCTCAAGTCACATGAGGATAACATTGACCTTATTTCAAGGAAGAGTTATTCATGCCACTTCTTTGACTTAGAGAGGTTGCTCACCCAGTCATGCCTGACTGAAATAGAAAGGATGGATTTACAAATTCAGTGCCAGATACACGGAGTTGACAAACACTATAGTTAATCTGTAAAATTAGTTCCAGAGCTATAAAAGGCACAGGGAGAGACAGATCCAGCATGATCACTGGAAGAACTCTACTATCATTTACAAACTCAAGCAGCCACCTGTCAGCTTCTGTAGTCTCTTCTCCTCCACAGACTTTTTCTCTCTGTCCCTAACGTAGTCCATATACTTGTCTAGCCCCACGGTTCTTTTTTTTTTTTTTTTTCTTTTTCTTTTTAACTTTCCACTTCCACTATCATCTCTGTGCAACATCTTTCACAGAGCCCAGCCTCTCAGCTCTTTCAGGTCCTTATTTCTGCCCCCCTACCCCCTCCCCCCCACATAGATACCTGACGATCTTGAAGATGCCTTCATAGGATTGCTCTCTGAAAAGTGCAGTTATTCCCAATCCTCCAGTCACTCAAAGAAAGAAGAGAGAAACTCTGACATGCCAAGGTGACAAAGAAAAGCTAAGTTTAAGCAGAGAATTAAATTCAGGTTATCAAGAGTCTTTGCAAGAGGACATGTCTCATGTCTTCCAAATCCCCTTCCTTAAATCCACTCTTACTACTGCTTGGAATCTAGCCTGGGCAAGTGCGAACACTTGTAAAACAAATGACCGAAATTGTAAAGAGTCCAAATATTTTCAGTCTTACTTGTCAAGTGAAAGATATCACTGTCTAGCAGGTAATGCTCCTTACACTTGAGACACGGGTCTTGAAATAACTCTAGCTATACACTTCTAAATCCCTGTTTGAATCTAGCCCTACGGGAAGAAATGATGTTAAAGCCACTTTCATTCCGAGTAAGAGCATCCATACAGGGGGATAAATACTGTTCAGCCTCCACACTTAATGCAGATTTGTCAAATATCCTGATATACAGGAACATTTCTGGATTTTTCCATGCAGGTACTAGTCCAGTCAAGCCCTCTTCAGCATTAGAAGTGTGCCTCATATCATAAGACACCTTATTTTGCAGCTATATTTGCTGTGTTGTTCATTCTTTGTAGGATATGTTATGGGGCATATTGCTGGGTGCCTGTCGCCTGAATGTTTATTGACTCATGAAGGTTATCAAACGACTAGAATTACTTGCTATGTCATACACCATTACTTTGTATGGACATTATAGTGGCCAGTGCTTCTACTCCCATTTTAGTTCAATGTGACTGCTGCTTTCCCCAATGATACATAAGCAGTAACAGGTAATAACTACGCCACGACATACTTATTTCGTAGAGCTCAAGCACCCAAGCAATGAAGGAATTGCCAGTGCTGCTTTTATAGTCCGTGTTCACACTGGTATGGCAATTAGCCAAACTGACAAAATGGCAGTATTTCACTTAAGTATCTTTTTATTTTCTCTCTTCCATGTAAGTACATCCATTTCCACATTTATTCCATTATCTTTCACTAATACAAGAAATAATTGTGAGACTGAGGTTTTCCTTCATAAATGTTTCTATGCACCATTGATTTTATTTCATCTTTGTTGTGGTTACACTAACAAAAAGCAAGCATTTGAGCTACGAGTGGTTTTGTCTGAGCCATCATCTTTCACCTGATGGCTTTTTTGGTTTAACACGGGCTATTTACATTCAGCTTTTGGAATAAGAGTAATAAGAGCAGGAAAGGACCTCAGGAGGTCACTCATTGCCTCCCCCTGCTGCAGGGCAGAGCCAAACAGCTAAACCACAGCTAAGCAGATCTGAGTTCTCCCTAGCTGTTAACACCTGACCGATGCCCACACAATATCCACTGGTGGCCATTTACCTCAGCTTCAAGATCTGATCTACTTACAGGTGCTGTAACTGCTAACAGGTGATGTGATTCATAGCGTCCATTACACACACAGCTCTTTTCATTTCATGCTTTTACTGTGTCCTTTCACAACGCTCTGCATCTTCTGCAGGTCTGAAAATCTACACGTTGCAGTAGAAAGGACATTTCCACTATCCCTCTACCCAACACTATCATCTGCAAACAGTTTACATCAGCCTCTGTGCTCTGTGATAAATCATCTGCTTTCACAACCCAGGGCAGTTATAAATAGCAACACATGATTTCACATTTTGTAAAACCCACAAAACTTCCCAAGAAACTGATTGCCCAACTAAAATGCAAGAAAAAGGGCAAAATTAACTATAATGCACCAGGTAGGCAAAACGTCTTGAGACTTTTCTTTTCTGTTTCCTTTCATTTGGAAAGCACTCAGACACAAGTGTCATTTCTAAAACGATGAAGTTTGCTGAGGCTGCAGAGAGCTTTCCTTGAAAATCCTTTTGCTCAGCAGGAATTCCACTGGGAGAATGTGGCTTAGATAATGAAGTGATCTCAAAGTTGGTGGTCTGTGTTCTAGGAATACATTACTTATTCATATGTGGGATTTCTTTGTTGTTTTTCCTGCAGCATTCATCTTCATACTGTCCTGTATCTTTAAAATTTCCATGGAAAGGCACGTATCTTTTGCAGGAACTTGTGTGTAACTATACAGAAGTTATCTACAGCAAAATATGCATGGGAGAAAAAAATATTTCACTGAGCAGGAATTTTGCTATCAAGTTTTGGATTTCATCCTCAAGACTGTGCCTCCCTTCACAATAATGGATGAGTTAGAAAAATATTCCCAGCTTCTCTTCAGAAGAGGAACACCAGCCAATGAGCATATTGCCCTATCAACTGCTGCACTGGATCTCAGTAATAACCCCAGCTCATTGCCCCAGAAACCTTTTGTCTTTGTGTTTTTTCTGACAAAACAGCATTAACAAATTCTACAATTTAAAACCTTCGAGAGTTTTTTTTTCCCCCCTCTGAATGGGAGTTATCTGGTGCAATGTGTTTACACAATATAATCAACAGTAAACCCTAACTAGGGTAATCCCAAGAAGAGGAACCTGATGGTTTGGAACAGATTTAAAATAACCAGAAAGGGCACAGATCTGACGTGCAATGACATATTCCAAGTGCTCCAAATACACAAGACCTTTCAACCCATTAGAAATGATAAGCTTCATCCCACTGCATCATAAGAAGAAAATAAACCACGCTAACCCTAATGCCTGCGAATAAAGCAAAGCATCGTAGCTGCTTTGTCAGAAGTTGTATGACCTTCCTCTCTATAAAACATGCCTCATAACAATGGTGGGGTTAAGAATCAGAAGTAGGATACAATTTACATTACACAAAAATAAACTTAGAGATATTCAGCCACTGAGATACTAATTTCCTGATGTAAGTCCCAGGCAAAAATTAGAAACTATCGTCCATTACTGCCTCAGGACGGTGCCCCTTGATATGCCCTATTATAAATCCCAGGGTAGCGCAGCATAGTAGGCTGAAAGAAAATGCTCTTGATGATGTACTGGAAACAGATGACTCTCAGTACCCCAACACTAAACAGTTGTGTCATACTAAAAAATATTTCCAGGCATATTCACAGATGGCAGGCATATATCTAACTGCCTGTTAGTACAAGGACACGCAGAGGAGCATGTCTTGGGCTCTTCACCATTAGAAAGTGATTGAGACAATGTCCTAAATTCCAGTGGTACAGCTGGAATGGATGTATATGTAGGACCCAATGCATATGAATCATCGCACCAGCCAGATCCTGACCCTTCACTCAGTTTTTTCAGCTCCTCTTCAGGCAACATTCCCATTTACATTAATGTGACTACTTTCACAAGGGAAGGTCATAAGCATAAGAGTCATTGCACCGTTCCTAGAGGCAGATCATGACCCTTAAGTACACATTTATTGTAGAGCTGATAGGTAACTGATGATGTAACATAGCTGATTGAAGAAGACATTTTTTGGCAAAAGAAATTAAGTGGAGTGAATTAACTTTATGGATCGAAACACAGTAAAGCAGAGGAGGCCTACTGAGGAGTGGAAGTACCGATTATTGTGTGTTTCTGCTAATGAGAATCTAACATACAACCTGCACAAGAACAAGCTAAAGCCTCCATTACTCAGAGGAGATCAATTAATGTCATTGGGATTGTTTCTAAGGATGGTAGTTTTAGACAATTTAGAAAAGTTTAGCTGAAACTAAAAACTCTCCTTAGATTTGAAGGACCCAAAGGAGTTATGTATAACAATCCTAAAAAGACTTCCTAAAACAGCTAGGTAAACCATCTGTAACAAATGCATATTGTCAAAGTAAAAGCAACCAGGGAATCTGGCCACATCATGGATTTCGAAGTTTCAGCCCAGGAAGATGGAAACACCGAGGAACTATCTGCCCAGCTAAGCACATGTAGCATGGCTTCCAGAAAAGGCTAAAACCAAAAGACATTGGAACTTTCTGGACATATTTTTAACGGTTGGGTTGGGAACAGAATTGTTGAAGTCTTAATTAATGCTGTTCCTCCTTATTCTGCAGCTATGTACAGGTAGTGTATATATATGTTGCAGCAGTACTGCTCTTAGGAAGGGAGACTAAAGCAGTGCCTCCAGGGAGTTTTGGAGTCTGGTGAAAACAGTTTTGTGCAGAGAGGGATTTGTCATTTTCAGAAAGGAACACGAGATATTTGCAGAGGATGCTCAGCTTTGGAATGAGAGGGCAGAAGAGACAATGAGCATGCAGTTTGGCTGAAGGTATACAGCGTGATGGACCAAGATTACACTTCTTCCCTTGGCTGCACCTGTCTCCCAGCTTGCAGGCATCTCCAACACCAGACCTTCTGGCCTTTCTCAGAGCAGGTCTCATCAATAAGGATCTGAAACTGCCCACAGAATCCAGTGACTCATCTTATATAATGACTCAGTGTTGCAAGCTGATGGAGCTTAGCCAGGCTTAGCAAGAGTGGAAAGTTTTTAATTTTTATTTTTTTTATACATAGACTTTTAGACATAGATTTTTGAGACTAGTGTCTACCCCTCTGCTTACAGATCCCTGTTTAGAGCCCACTGACCATCAATTTCACAGATCTCACTGCAGGGTGCTTCAGTTCCCACAGCAATTCTATTCCTAGCATGTGAACAACATATTCAGAGCATTCTTCCTGGGGGACGTCCCTCAGAGCATATGATGTTTTTTAAGCAAAGATGGGGATCAGAGTACCACAATCAAACTATCAGATGTGAACTTAGGAGACTGTCCTTATGAGGAAGCATGATGTAGGGAAGCAAGCTGCTCATTTTAGAACCAGAATGTTTATGATACGTGTGTTGCAAGGCAAAAGTCTGCACAATCAGACATTGGGTAATGTAGGTTCAGTGGAAGCTGTGCTACCCACGTCTAAACATTTTCCTCACTATTACACTGCAGTAGTTTTGTTTCCCAGGGTCAGGCCTCCTGGAAGTACAGACAAGCTTTGTGGGATAGATTGCTGATACTCATGCAGAAAAGCAAGACCACCAAACCTTTGCACTTGTCAATATTTGTCCTCCAGCCGTTGGTGACTAGTGGCTTAACACATTGATTCTTGTTTCCACCCTCCCCCTGTCTTCCAGTCAAAATAAGATTCAGTTGCCCAACTGAGGGAACTAGAAAAAAATCAAAAAATGTTGCCCAGCCCCAGCCTCCAAAATATTCTTCATTCTCACAAAGCCCTTTATATCCAAATACACCCCAAGCTTTTATTAAAATAACAAAGACAACAACAATGAGCTCAAAACAAAAACAACAACAAATCCAGCAAGGACTGTGATGTCTATTTTCGTGGCACAGACTTAGTGTTTTGCCTGAGCTCCCATGGGAGATCTCTCCTTGACCTGGAACTGGAGCCCAAGGCTTCCAGACTCTCACCTCAGTACCCTGTTGTCAGTTCGGTCACTACAACCTACCTAGCACTTCCCCACCCAGCTCTTGCCTGCAGGTGTTTGCACCCAGCTTGTAGCTTTTCTTGGCAGAGGTGGGAAGGGGAGGTTCAAGCAGCATGCTTGGTAATGAAGTATCACCTCCTGCATCTCTGACTCGCATTGCACCAACTTAGAGGAGCTGCCTCTCACCACTTCCACTTAAGTAAAAGCTGAAGTAAACACAAACCAAGTTTGTCCTGTGTACAAGCATGGCCAGCACAGACATACTTCTGCAAAACAGCCTGGCAGGGGTCAAAGACCTGGAGTTTGACTCCTTTGACTGCCAAGGTCAGGCCAGCTGGCCACCTCACCCACCCAACTTAGCATTTATCATTACAGATCGTGTCACTCCTCTTTATGAAGAAGACTGTTTTTTAAGTTTTGTTGGTGGTGGTGGTGGTGGTTTTAGGTAAAACTCTTTTCCTGGCAAAAAGAAACAGACCCGTAATGCACAAAGGAGTCAAGGTTGCATTTCATGCTAGACCAGGGTAGGACCCACCAACAGTTAAAGTTCAATTTACTCAAAGAATCTCTGACAGAACACAGTTTCAGTTTCACACTTTGTAACTCTGAGAGAGAGAAAAAATAGCGATGGGAAGGGGAAAAAAACTGCTCGAGGAGTTTTAAATTCTTTTATGGTGTGAGTTTTCTACCAAGACTATCCACAGGAACAGAAATGAAGGACAGACATTTATGGTGAGGTAGTGCCTCTGCAGACTCTCCCTTTAGAAAAAATTGGCTCTGCCAAGAAGTCTTAGCACAATTCTTGGTTTATGGCAAGATCAGGGCAAGATTACAGCATGTTCCTTCAGCTCAGGAGTCCCAGTTCGTCATCCTGGTACTGCCAAGAGATCCTGTGCAAAACCTCTCCCCTGGCCCACAGAGAGTCCCAGGTGTTGCTGATGCTATCAGACAGTCACAGGAATAGCAGGGGATCAGGTAAAATCCAGTGCGTTAGAAGCCAGAACTTGAACTCAGAACAATCATCTTCCAGAGTGGGCTAGAGCAGGACAGATTTTCAGCCTAGGTTTATTTATTCATATGCAATCACTTGCTTACTTAATTGTCTGTCACAGTTACCTTTACAAACCCACTTACACAATCTTTTAATCAAGTGTAAACCAAGAAGGCTACTTAATTGTTCTAATAATAAAATATTCTAATAATAAAATGTTCTAAAATAAAAAATCTGATCTTGCATCTGAAATGTCTTTTTATTTTCTTTTTTTCTTTCTTGAAAACAAAGAGTCTTTCAAAGAAAAAAATTGTCAATTTTTGCTGGAAATATTTTTTCCCAAGTTTAGGCAAAATAAATTTACAGATCAGTGTTTTGGCTTAAAATTTACCAAGATCTGAGGCTTTGGGGGGATCCTTTTACCCCAAAATACCAAAATACAAAGCATTGTGGGTCTTTTCCTTTGCCTATTATTTTCAAAAGTTCTTTCATAGAAATCTCTTACAAACTTGCCACGAAGACAATGCCCGTGAGTATATCAGCCGTATCACTCTGTGAACTACAAAGACATTACTATTCATAGTGTTAAGCTTGCAGCTTTTAAGATAGACATCTTAAACTAGAAACAGAAAAAATTAGCTAGAAGTCCTCACATGAACTGCAAAAATCTGATCAGGTAGCAGAGTGAAACAGCCAAGTTATCTGAAGTGGCAGAAAGCAGTTGGTAAGGATCCAAGATGATAGCGGTGCTTCAGTTAAAAAACAAAATACCTGACCACTTGAGCTGTTACAAGATATTGCCAAAATAAACCACAATTATTTATTCAGATGATGTTCCTTGGCTTTCCTTTCAGCAAAACTGCCAGAAAATAAATGAAGTATTCCCTGAATCAACAATCCAGAAAAGACACTTAAAGAAAGGTCTGAAGTTGGAATATGCAACACACTCTGTTTAACTAAGCAATATATTTAGAGTGAGACTTGTTTTTCTTTAACTTGCTGAGATTGCTTTTTAACATTTAAAATATAACAGGCTTACTCAGAATGAAAACAATTAAATAGTGCAGTGAATTATGCCACTAACAAGAAAAGGTACCCAAATAACCATTTTATTTCTTTCCTCTTCAATTTCTTCCTTTCTTATCAGTGTTACTTGGCCAATTTAGTCTTCAGTGATTTTGCCATATGATTTATTATACACCAGGGAGAATGAAGGTGGTCATTACCTTTTAACTGTCTGCTTTTTTTTTCCTTTTTGTTGTTGTTATTCATTACACATACCTAAGAGGCTGGGTTCTGACTGTGATAAATATGAATAAGGGGTACTGGTTTGGGGTTTATCAGCCACGACCGATGTGGTAAACCACACAATATCAAAAGCTGGGCAGGTGGAGGGCAAGTACCAGGTGCTAACTGCTGCTGTGCATGGGAAATGCATGGGAATACCGGGAAGACTGATTTGCCTTGGGCCACCCTCTGGGAGATGGGCACCAGTGGAAACCAAGTCCCCTGGCCTTTGCTCTCACGATCCAGTGCCTTTGTCAGAAGTCAGACAAGTACAGGGGAGGCTGTGGGAAGGGGTGGTGGTGATGCTGACAACCACGGGGAGCCCAGTGGGGAGGATGAGAGACAGAAACATGCACAGCATCTCAGGATATAAGACCCGTGAGCCCGTGACATGCCTGCTTGTAGTTGCCGTGTGTCTGATGCTGTGTGGTTGATGTAAAACAGCCCCTGAAACAGGAAGGCAATATTGCCTGTTGCTGTAAGAGAAACTGCTGTAAAGTTAACATACTTTCTAGCTGAAATCATTTAACCGATGCATCTCAGAGGACAACCTGCTTCTTAATGCCTAAAGCCTGACTAATGCAAAGCATATGAAGGCAAGCTAAATTACAGCCTATCCTGTCTACAGCTTGTGTGTTAGTTACGTAGATTAGCTCATACCTACAAAAATAGCGACACAACTCTCTCCCCCTACCTTTTTCCTGAGGAGGTATGTACCTTCGGCACGACTGGTATAACCCTGTACATGATTTCTAGTAACTGCCTGGTGTCAAATGAAGCTCACAAAATTGTCTCATTAAACCTGACTAAAATTTGGGTCTAAAGCACTCGAAATGAGGCATGAGCCAATTTCTCTGTAAAAGACCTATTAACAATGAGAGAAAACATGAATAGAGAAGTTTTGAAGAACCCTAACTTGCTTTCTGTTGCCAAGGGATACACTTCCTTGGTCTATCCCCATGTTCTCAGTAAATCTGACTCACAAGAAGTCTGGCTTTCAGTAAATAATGAAAGCCCTATGCTGCTGGAAACAACGTTAAGAAGGGATAAAAATCAAATCAAATAATGTGCAAATTAAACTTTATATACCGAGTTCTAGGCACTAGGTATGGTGCTTTACTGCTGAAGGTCTATCTATAGGCTTCATAATGCACCAGGAAAATGGATGTTAAGACAAACTATGTGTCTTTATTCCATTTGAAAACTGGTGATTATATCAATGTACTCCCCATTCTACCAAGCCCAGACAGCTCCTTGCTATTTGTGTCCTTTTTTTTTTCTTATTTTCTTTTTCTCTGCAGCAAATGCCACTGCCAAATATCTTTCTCCCACGATATCTCCCTGTTCCTCTCACTTTTCGTAACCTTTCCTTGTTATATGGAATGGTTTCAGAGACACAGAGGTCAAGGCCAGGACCTACCCAAGTGACTTCCACTTTTGGATGTCTCCATACTGTGTGCCTGAAACAAGTGACATGTTGGGAATGGAGTTTTTAGTTCCCATGACGTTCAGAGAAAGCTGCTGGTGGTCAGAACTTCTAAAATTAGGAATTCTTCTAAAAAATTTCACTAATCTGATTCAACCCAAACGTCACTGTGGGAAGCAATTCCAAAGTCCTAATGTTGGCTTTGGCATTTTCTGGCTGGATTACAGAGGAAAGCCATAACCTCCTTGCTCCTCCATTGCTTACTTATATGCTTACCTATTTTGTGCCTATAATTGCAAGATCCTCTCCCTTTTTGTGTTTGTTATGCTCCCACTAGTGTGACCGCTGGAATGACTGGCTCTGGATTTTCTAATACATTTCAATGAAACTATTCACATGGGTGAAGACATTCACAAGTTCAGAGACTGATCTTAACCAACCATTTCAAAATAACTTCACTTATGGAAGCTATGTAATGAAAATGCACAAAATGTCTGCATTTTAAAACCAAAATACAGCATATTACATTATCACTATATAATTGGGATATCTGATTAACTATAGACTAGTAAACAGAACATCCAACTTGATAAAAACGTGACAATTATGCAACTCATTATAGTAAAGGAGGAAAAAATACTGACTAGGGTTTTCAACATCTGTTTACCTGAAAACAGGTTAAGGGAAATCTTCCCACTGTTTTCAGTAGGTAGACTGAAGAGCTATTAATCCTCTGACTCACCAGTCAGTAAAAGGTCAGTGGTCTTTTCATATCAGCACACTAACAATTATTTTCTAACAAAGTTAAAAGAAAATCCCCATTGGGGCAGGATAATAAAAACCGGAAAAGAAATGTGAGTAATAGGGGAAGAAAAAAAAATTAAACAAGCTAACGTTAACATGCAACATTGTTTTTGATTATCACAACACAGGTGTTACAAGAGGGGAAAAAAGTTAAAAAAAAACCACAAAACACTAGGATAATTTTTTAGGCAAACACAGAAACTTTCTTGAAAGTCCTCTAATCCAACTTATCCCACCCTCACTTTTTTTTTTTTTGTCATTACACTTGGTATTAAACTTCATGCTAAAATAAATAGTTACTCTGAAACCCTGTGTACTTGTAGTACCCTGTAGTTCTTGTTCAAGCAAAAATTCCCACTGACTTCGGTGGAAATTGCATTTGATCAACTTACTTTATATTCCAGATTGTTGCAAGTGGAGCAGCAGGGAACTTTACCAGGCAGAGGAAATCTGAGTTTAAAAGTGGTCCTTCTATAACCGGCTCTTCCTAATGCACTGCGCATCTGCAGAAATACCCGTGCTAAACAGCATTTTGTTCATTTAAGTTAAAACATCTCTGAAGCTAGGAGTTTATATGTTTTCTTCTTTGTTGCTGTAATGCAGTCTGGGAGGAATGGATGCGTGGGCTTAGAGAACATTTTATGTTACATGTAGTTAATTTAGCCATGTTTGTTAAATAATGGAGTTTTTAATGTAAAAGGAGTGCTGGTGGCTTAAGAAAAATTATCCGTGAGCTGTTTCTCTTTACTTTGTCTGAATCTGACTGAAACTACAACAGTAGTATCAGTGCTTTTTAACTGGATCCTGCTTTGGGTTTCAGAGCAGACTGAAGTACTTTATTTTTTTTAAGCCCCTATGCCCAGTACTGTGTTGAAGTTCCTACCTAGACAAGCCACATTGGTACCTTCCATTTTAAAACAAGGAAAGCAGTATTTTAAGAAACAGAAATTGCTCTTATCAGCTTTAGATGAAAAATTTGACCCACTGGATGAAAGGTGGTTGACAGACATTTTGCTTTTGGCTTAAATAGAGTCACCAGGTCATCTAGAATCACTCTCTCCAGGTTGAAGGGATGAATCCAATGGTTCCTTATCTGTACATGAAACTTGTACCGTGCTTGCTGTTGGACACCAGAGACAGTCATCAATAATTGGAATAATCTGTTGTCTATTTTGAGGTAAGTGACTTCTGCATTCAAAGGGCATGATTACAGTAGCAAATAAAAGCAGAGAAAAAATTAAGAAATTCACATTTTCTCAGTAAGCTGTGCTACTAAATTTAGAAACTATGCTTTGTGCCAAAGAGATTTGCACAACTACACTAGGAGGAAAAAGGCTGAAACATATATAAACCATGTAACACTTCCTGAGTGACTTCCACATCTATGAAGTTCTATCTTTAGATCTTAGATGTTTCATAAATCAGAAAGAGGATGATTAATCACTAGCCTTATCTCCTTCAAGAAGGATCACAAGCAGCTCTTTCCATACTTAACCAGAGTCTGACGAGCTAACCGTTGTATCTTGTAACTCAAAAGTATGGGGGATCTCTGCTGCTCAAAGTGGATTTAAGGCTATATGCCTGTGAGAACTCTCATGTATCCTTCTTCCAACCAGAGCGCTTTTGTCGTCTGAGCAATTTCCTGTTCACTTAATTATGCTTTATATACCGACACCTTGATGTGAGCTGGTACTCACTACCTAGTGCTTCTATCATCTACTGTGAAATTACTGCAGTGCTGCCCTTCACAAACCTTGAAGTACACTGTCCTACACATACTGAACCTCAGCGGTTGACATTACAGCTTGAAGATTTCATTTGCAACTCAGTGGGATGAAAGGTCTCATATAGTTGCACAGTGACATCTTACTACTGTGACATTCAATTGGGAAAAGACACACACAGAGAAAACATTCACCTGGATACTTGATAACACTATCAAAGAACCCAACGGGGTATCAAATTTCTAAATAATTACAATTAGGAGATTTACTACCATTCAGAGAGTGCTGCAACTCTGTTGTCACAGTAACAAGGAGCAGCAATACCACTGCTGAACCAAATCACATTTGCAGTCTCCCAGCGCTGTATTCAACAGAATATATCTGAATGCTTTCTATTTGCTAGCACATGAAAGAAGCATGTTAACTTCAATAACAAATAGTTTGATCTCATCTCATATTTAATGTGAAAGCAACATGGTAGGAAAGTCATGAATGTGCTTTTTGAAATATAATACACAGCATATTCTCTAATGTTCTGCTGTGATTTAGGGCAATTCAACATTAATCAAACTTCAGAACTCTGGTCATTCATTTGCAAATGTTTTTTTGTTTGTTTTGTTTTGGAATTAGGAACCATTCAACAGGTTGCTATGGGAAGCTTTTTCTTTTTTTTCAGTTAATCCAATACCTTTGCAAAATTTTCCAATGGTTTATTGGAAGTAGAAAATAAGTCTAATATTAAAGAATCTACATGGCTGGCCTTTTCAAGACAGACAAAATATTTATCCTCATATATAAACTTTAACATGTCATTTGCCTTGGCTTTAAATTAAAAAAAAAAAAAAAAAAAGCTAACTTCCTCTTAAATCTATCAGATAGTTGCACGGAAAAGAAAAGCAGTAAGAACGCAAAAGGAGGAGGAATCCCAGCCTAAAGGTAGAAAGGTGCTGATTCATTTCTTGTCTCTGCTTGTGTCACTTCATTTTGATTGCTTGCTACAAATGCACAGCTCAGAGGAGGAATGTTTGCTGCCTGTGACTGGTTTTTGTGCTGAGTCATTGCACCACCTAATTCAGAGATCTAGAAACAAGTGTGTTCACTTTGTAGCCTGGTCTACAGGATGAAATGGAACTGACTTTGAAAATATGCTTTCTCAAATAGGTACTGAAAGTGGCTCAAGGGTGCATAAAACCCCCTCAAATGTTTTCCCAAGCTGCTTCAGAAAGCATTTGGGGAACTTCCTCTACTTTAGAGAAATTTATCTTTTCAACTACCATTCCTTACAGCATGCTCATAAAAAACTTGCAGAAGCACGTGAAAGTCCTCTGAACTGCGTACGTGCTTGCTAAGTACTGTTTAGATAAGGCTTGCTCCAGCCAACCGCACTGTTTTAATATCAATGTGGATGAATATCACTGACAGAGCACCACCTAGCCCTACCCCTGCTGTTCCTAGCCACTGAAATCTCCCTGAGTCCTGTCCATCCAAGGTGAAAGCTATGTCCCAAGGCAACAGAAATCATTACAATGGCCTCAGGTAGACATGGATTCAAGAGTCCAGAAGAGAAAGCAGCAGACCTAGTATGGCCGCAGCTACTGCACCAGACCAGTGCAGCCCAAACTTCACTTCAGACTCCACAGCTGAAGTTTCCTGCAGGCTGGAGCTAGGTTTACAGTCACTTTCTAGGCTATTCACACCTACATCAATTCTTCTTGGTGTTCAAATATGAAAGGAGAAAATATCACTTTGATTACTCCCCAGGTAAGTTGCCTGTTTGTTTTCACCCACTGTATTTTGTATTTGTATTTTTTTTCACCCACTGTATCAGCCTTTTCCTTTCAATGTTAGTTAATCACAATAACCAGAACACACTACAGAACATATTTAAGATGATTTTCCATGTTTGGACACATGCAGATCTGACGATTTTTATTATTACCCTGCCCAAGCACTCCAATGTCCTTCTAAGGTATTTCACCCCTTTAGTTTCTTCACACTCTAGCAGTAGACTTCAGCAAAATGTAATTTCCCTTTCTGTCACCTTGCCCTCCCAAGTCAACAGTTTGGTGTTAAAAACACCCCGTACCAGCTGGCAGGGCAGAATATGCACTCCTATGCAGCCATCTCAGCAATAACAAAGCTGCACCCAGTGCTATTGTAGCAACGGCAGCTCCAATTGCAAACAAGTTTGACATGATTAGGGCAAGGAGCAGTCAACCAATCCAACATTTGCACAGATAAAATGGAGAGAAAAGTTTTGCCATCTGGTTTCATATCACATAGCATTACCCTGAGATTTCAATCTTGCCTATAATCTTAAGGTCAATTTTAGCTGATGCTTTCAAATTGGACTCTTAAAGAGGTGACTTGCAAAGAACTGTTCAAACATCACATTCAGTGCTTGCTAAGTAGTTCAGCCCAACCACTCAAGAGTTAAAAATAAAGTTCTAATCATACAGAAAAAAAAAAATCCAAAGTCCATTGTTAGCAGGGACAGGCAAGCACAAACAGCAGTTAGCAAATGCTAAATAGGACATGCAAAAAAACTTCCATCACGTAAACAGGGATAATTATAGGGTTACAGAAAATTCCCACAGAGTAGCAGACAAATTTGAAAAGTCATATTGCTAACAAGGACAGCTGCCGAGAGAAGACCTCTTTTGTGCTAGAACAGGAAGGTGGATGAGGACAGAAATCACATGTCAACTGACTTTTAAAAACAGCACAACAAACATGCAGTAGCATTGCAAGGACAATGAGATGGAGCTAAACAAATACTAGTTTGCATTTAAAATTAGGATATCACCAGAACGGGTAAATGCCATTTCTGATTCAAAGACCCATGACAGTAACCATGAGGACTGACTTTGGGGCACTCCAGTACTGACCCTAAAACATCTACCAGGCTCATCAGGTAGTCTTGCTCCTGCTTTTTTAGAAAAGACTTTGTAAGTCTCCACCATTATTTGTTAGACTAGCAACAAGAGAGAGAAGAGTTCAAAGTCAAGTTTCAGAATACAGACAGAGAGCAAAGGCATAACTGTAAAGACAGAAGATGCTATAAAGACAATTAAAAAAAAAAAAAAGTAAAGAAAAGAAGTAGGAAAAAATGCTGGAGCTTGCTTCAAAACAATAATAAGTGGGAAAGGAAATGTTGTATATTGGTATATATTTTGATAGGCTTATTCTCTGTATAGCTATGTAATGTTGTAACTCGTAATACAGCAACACAGAAAAGGGAAGTATGGGATGTAATTGCTTGGGCAGAGTTATGAGGTATGCAGGCATACGTGAGCTCTTGCACACAGACCAGAACAAACACGAACACTTATTGTTGATTTGATAAAGAAATACAGCATATTTTGCAGTGTGCGCCAGCCAGCTGCCAACTCACTGCTAAATTGAATGCGACTACAGTCTCTACTGAGTGGTCTTGCTGCCCCACACAGCATCTGAACTGCTCATTACTGGTGTTTCCAGAGAACGAACGAGATCGCAGTGACTAGAGAACAGTAAATGCTCTTGTTAATCTATTTAAGCATTCCTAGTTCACCCCTAATGAGAATATCTAGGTGACCAGGATCTGACTAGGGGTCACATACCAATAAGCCAAAGGAGCCTCTGCCTTCTCCCTTGCTTGACTTTAGAAACCCTAACTTGAATATTAGTGGTGCTTTCTAATTCTTAATAAGAACTCACAAATTTGGAAGAAGGCCAACAATACTGATCATGAAATTTGGATGGGAAATTTCACAGATATCTCTCTGCAACTTCCACTCCTTCACTGGGGAGTCTTCTTTGGAAAAGGCATTAGGAACATAGAATCACTGCTGCAGCCAGTATAATGTGGCGGAGTTTATTTCCAACAGAGCTACACAGACTTATGCCAACCGTTTAATGCCTGTCTTTTCTTCTTGGAAAATATGGGTATATCCATATATAAGCAAGTAATGGCAAGGCCCCAGAAGCAGGCAACCTTGTACCTACAGGCCTGTGTTGTTGAGGAGGCTCCTAGGCCAAGTCACGGGTGGTCTGATAGCTCCAACTGCATTTGTACTCTGAAAAACATGGTTTGTTCTCACAGGCAGTGTTGGACTAAAACTCAGAACTGTGTGTCTGCCGTTGCAGAGAGAAAGAATCCCGAAGGGAATGTTTGCAAGCAAAGCCCCTGTATTCTCCCATTATGTGCAAGCACGTGCCTTCTTCAGCTTCTGACATTGCATCATTTCAATTTCCTGCTGCACTCAGGTAAGAATATTCCTGTCAATCACACTTCAATGAGCAGTCTCATTAGTGCTTAAGGTCTTTTAAACAGCAATGAAGGCAGGTGGGTCAATATAGAAGGCATTATGAGAGGACAGCAAGTTTAAAGTATTTCCATTTACAGTTGA
The DNA here is from genome assembly GCF_009769625.2 of Cygnus olor. Taxonomy (NCBI): domain Eukaryota; kingdom Metazoa; phylum Chordata; class Aves; order Anseriformes; family Anatidae; genus Cygnus; species Cygnus olor. Next base: position 45,959,012 of record NC_049173.1, read on the forward strand.
CCTGCTTTAAGGAGAAGATTGGACCAGATGACTGACCCAAGTGATTCTATGATTTGTGTTTTTCTAACACTTTCTCTCAAGTTTGCACTCAACCATTCATGTGTGTTGGAGTAAAATGGAAAGAAATGGTATCAAACAGCAGAATGATCTTACAAATATGTTTGTCTTAGTTCCTCTCACTAAGAGAACATTTTAATACATTAGTTAATTCTCATTCTTTTTGCCTTATCAGATAAAGGGTTTATGATAAAACTAAAAGCATTTATCTATGGACCAGGATATAATTAATAACCTACACTATAAGTAACCTGAAAAAACTTTCCATTCCGTCTCTCAAAAATTGTGCCAACCCTTTTCACAGCCAGAATACAAAACACTATGAGATGTCTGTGGTAACTGAGAGTAAAATATAAGCATATTAAATGTCTCTTACCTACATGAGAAAATATAAGAGAGGAAGAAATGAAAAACCCTATACTGGGACAAATTCAATTAATGAAAAACAGTCTAAAGCCCCTGGAAGACAGTCATCTGTCCATCAGATCAAAGTGTATCTCCTTCTCTAGACAGCCCCCAGGAGCATTAAATGCTTTTGTCTTTTATAGGTCACTATTTTTTTCACATATTTGTAATAATTTTAAACAAAATGTATCAGTTTTGAGATTATTTTTTTTAATTATTTCAGCTAGTTTATGGATGGAGTCCAGAAACCTGTCTCTCTGCCTCTAAAGTTCTAGTCTCATTACACAGCATAGTAAAAATAAATCATGATTTGCATTTCTCAATAGCCTTTAAATAACTACAGGGAGTAAAGCCAAACCCAGCCTCTTCATTGAAATAAACAGCTTGCATTTTCACATACCCAGATTGCTTCCCCTTTGTGTGAAGGATAATTTCTGCCTCCTGATTTCCACCTGGCCCACTGCGCAACTTACTACCAGCCACATTTTCTCCCCAGTAGCTCACGTAGTAAGTGCTTTGAGTCAGCACGTTCAACCACAACAGCAAACTTTGATAGGATTTCCTTCAACCTCTAAACCGTTTAGGCACGTATTCAGCTCATGACTCAGGGTGCTTATCTGTCAAGCGAAACTCCCTCTGGGATGTGAAGCACCATCATCTCAATCACTTCTCCTTTTCCTCTGAAAAAACAAACAAACATTCAGCACACTTCTGAGTCTAGGTCCTTCCCATCCCTTACCCATCCCTGGCCAGAGGCAAGCTCCGGAAAACACGAAGAACACAGGCACAATTGTTCTCAGCTTCTACCCTGTGCTCATTACATTGGCAAAGTTTGAAACCATTTGCTCTTGTGATTGTACTTTTAAACACTGTCGTTCCAGAATATCAGCACAATTGCAACACCATTCTTCATAAGAGGTTCCTACCTCCCATTTTGGCATGCTGTTGTTCAGCAAACTCATCACCATGTTCTCATATTTGTCTGGTGGAGTATAAGACAATCACTCCTTACAAATAAAATATGTCTTCAAAAGGGAAAGTTTATTTTTCCAGCTTTCTTTTTTGAAAAGAAAGCTCCATTTTTTACAATATAGGGGAATCCCTCCAGACCAGTGTGAAGTAGATTAAAAGAAAACTAGGTACAAGAGACACTTAAAAAGAACCACCCATGTTTAAGCTACAGAATTTAACAAGGAAAAGAAATGAAGAAGGAATGAAATTTTCTCTAAAGAATGACATATGTTCCTTTTTTTTTTCTTTTCTTTTCTGAAAAACAACCCGGATGAGGGACACCCGCACTTATTCATAAGGTAAGTAAACACAAGACAGAGAGGTCACCTGCACACAAATGTTAAATTGTGCTACCTATTCTGGGATAGTTAAGGTGACATTCTAATGTAGTTATTCCCATGCAGGCAGAAGAACAGAACAAGAGTGGTATGGGGTATGTGAATTCACAGTGGCTTTTACTTGCTTAGATGTTTTGATGAAAACCTCAATGCTTCAGCTGGAATTGCTCCCCTGGTACCAAGATGTGTAGACAAACAACAGTAAGACAAAAACAGTAGACAAAATCTCAGTAAGAGATTTTGAAGGAGTAGAAATCCTGAACCACTGTTGTTCTGTGACTGGTCTGTCTTTGACAACCTCTTCCACTGGTATTCCTCCTTTTGTAAAATGCTACTCAGCCAACGTAATACCAGAGGAATATCAGATGCCATGGCTATATTTGTTAAAACACAGAATAAAGAGTTAGTTTTTCTTGTAAAGAGTTAGTTTTCTTAGTCAATGGAATAGCTTGGCTATTTTTTCTAAGATAGCTGGCCAAAAGAAAGAAAGAAATGAAAGAAGCTATCAGGAAGAAAGCCTGAGTAGATAGCAGGGACAAACATGCATGAAGAGAGATGTACTGTGGATAAGAAAGCAGAGAAGTTTAAACTTCAGAGGAAGCTGAGGATAAACCTTGTGAGAGCAGTAAGAAAGGAAGTTTCTATACGTGCTTAGAATTGCACCTGCTAATCTACACAATGCAAACCCACAGGAAGTGACTCAGTGGTCAGAGCCTGACACACAAAAGAAAGCATCCTATATTCCAGGAAAAGGTATTTGGCTTATGTGTGGACATAGTGTTTTTGTTCAGGTCTCAAACCACAACTGCATTTAGTTGTGTTTTTCATATGCAACAGTTGCCCAGTTCTAACTTACTATTTTTAACTCAACTCACCAAAGTAGGAAGAAAAAAAAAATTGAGTCCTTTGCAGTCCCTTTGTCTGCATTTATATGAAGAAGGACCAGAGCCATAGTGCTCTGAGCACCTAATCCAGCCCAGTTTCAATATGTGTCATCCATAATCACCATCCATAATGTGGCAGTGAACAAAAATGAAGAAAAAATTATATTTGGTGTTCCAGGACAGGCATGAAGTGTAAAGACTACACTGCTCACACTGGAAGTACTTAGCGTCACACATCCTTTTTATACTTATTGACAGAACAGCATCATAATATAGTGCTGTTTTATCTGCAAAAATGAACAATATACAAATCCCAAGGACGAAGACACATTTGGCCATCATGGCTATGGAAACCCACTAAACTCACAAGGCAAACCAAAGAGATTTCAGTGCCTAATTCTCTTTGGTTCCTTGAAACACTGTATCTTCTAAGGCTTTAATGGAGAAATGACACGATGAATTAGCTGAAATAGCTCCTGTTTCTTCAAAGTCGCACAGGCTGCCATATACATTTAAGACAAGACTGGAATTTTCATCCAGCCAGCCACTTCCCTTTTACCTCAGAGCCCCTGATGCACCACCTGGAAGTCCTTGTCCTGGGGACTGGCTCGACACAAGGCATGGGAGAATCAGCAGTTAGCAGAAGGCCACCTTTATCCTACCTACCCTGCAGATTTGCCCCAAGCACCAGTTGGCAGAACTGTAGCTTGTGGCCCTTGAGGTTTTGTACTAAAAGGCAGAAAATTTACAGCTCTTTTCTTGACAGATATGGCAGAAGCTTAAGGTCAAAACATACCAATCATATCTTACTCAACTGAATTTCCTCTCTGGAAAGAGTACATTCAGGCTTTCTGAGGCTTTGCACATTGTACATAGACAATTAGAGGTTCTTGTAAAGGCTCACTGAACTGTATTTTGAGTTGGTGTTAGCCCTGAGGATGATAACTAGTCACTGTTTTTGTAAGACGTGCAGAATGTCAGGGGACTATAGAGAAGTGTTGTGTTCAGGAAGTGTACGATGTGACTAATAGAGGATGACAAGGGGTGTGGTTATCATGAGATATTTGCCTCCCTTCTGTGCCTTCATGAGACGTGAAAAAATAAGTACATCCCTCTCCCTCTGTCTCAGCAGCATGATAATCCACTTAGAACTAAACCTCAAAAAGTTATCATACTGCTCTTATTAAAAGCCCTTTGGGAGCAGTTTCTCAGTAAGGGAGTTTCTGAATTACTGTTTCAGCTGAGTAATGCTGGACACAGAACTCAGCTTACTTCACAGTAAACATTTTATGAGAAAGATAAGTAAGTTCTTGATAGTAACTACGTATTTCAAGCAAGCCTAAAATTTCTTTGGTGTTTGCTTCTGAGGTCCACAAGTAGGATGGGTCACTCCTATCTGACTCTCTCAGGGTACTGCTCAAGTCCCAGACTCTCACCCTTGGTGCGAAGTCTCAAGGCAGGTAGCAATAAGTGTGCAGCCAAGAAGCCAATTGACATCTGCACCTACAAGTTTTTTTCTGGATGCAAAGGCAAGAGGAAAGGGGCACACTGCTCTGAAGTGACAAGAAGAAATGAAAAATGGGGGAACTGGGAAGAAGAGCACTGTAGGGATTTTAGTGAGGGCATGAAGAAAAGTGTTGGATGGAACAGGAAGTTTAATCAAAAGATGAAGGACTAGTAAGAGAACGAGGCATACAGAGAAAGTAGAATGAGATGGACTTTGGGGTTGGGAGAAAAGGAGCCCAGAGCCTGAAGGAAGAAGATCTGGTGTGAAAGAATTGAAGAGTAACTTTGGTAAGAAATGGAAAATCCATGAAATGAAATAAATGGAAATGAACAAACGTGTCTGATTAAAAAAAAAAGGGGGGGGGAGAAGGAAAGAAACAGGGAAATAGAAAAGAAAAAAAAAAAGAAAGAGAATAAAAAGTTGGAAGAAAAAAGGAAAAAGTAGTAGAAGAGTTTTCCCCCATTACTTTTTTTCTTTTTGTATATCTCCCAGAATATCTCACAGTGAAATTAATGGACTTTTATTTCCCAATGGAAACAACTACTTTAAAAAAAAAAAAGTGTAGTGTACAGAACCCAAATGACACCCCTCAGTTCCAGTCCCCATTCCCCATGAGTGACCCTTCGTTTCCACTACATATTCATCATGCAGACTCCAGTCTAGACAGATTTACACTTGTAGGCATCTCAGAGTATGAAGTACAGCTCAGCTCTTCAGAACAATAAAGCCAACAAATTCATTCATTCCCAGCACTCCCTGTAGATTTTACATAAAGATTCTGCAGAATAAATCAGTTTGTTTTCTTCTCATTGCAACATCAGGAGATTCTTAGTGTGTGACAAAGCCAGGAAGCAGTTGGTGGCAACAGACAATCACATCTGCACCTCTCTCCCTCTCATAGCTTGTGAGGGAAAAATTCTCATCACTATCATCACTGCTCATATTTTCACATCTATGTTAAAAAGGAAAAAAAAAAAAAAAAAAAAAAAAGAAGCAGATGCATCTATATAACCTACCCAACTGTTGCCAAAAAACTCAGACACAGCAGCTAAAGGGCTGAGCTCCAAGGCCTCAGGCCTATGAATGTGACAGTGAGCTGCAAGATTAAAACGTTGTCCTCAAGGTGAATAACTGTAACTTCAAAACCCTGATAATCATCACCTTCTTGGGGTTGGAGACTGCATTTGTAAGGGAGATCATGGGAAGTTCCAGATCATGGAGGACCCTGGGGGACAGGCAGCCTTGTAATTACAAAGACAACCTACTCCTGCTTCACTCCTGCAGGGAGCATAGACCAGGCTTTTGGGATGTCTCTGCTTATCTCCAGTAAGAACATCCCATAACAGGGTATGGATTCTGAGCAGTGCCCAGGCGACAACATTAAGGTAAAAGGGCTACTTTGGGGTCAGAACAATGTGCTAAAACCTGCACCAACACAGCCTTTTAGACCATTGGTAGCATCCCAGCACTTTCTTCCATACAATATTAGCAAAGCACTCCAGAAAAGATCAAATAACTATGAAGTGAGGCTAACTCCTTCCCACCTTAATATTTTCTCCAAATACAGACTTGTCAGCATTCACTGGAGCAGAAACCAGGTAGGAACAATATTGGAACCATACCCACCACAGGAGATTAACCCCTAAGGTGAGGTACAAAGAGATTTCTGAAAGTTCCTCCAACTGGGAACTGATCAAAGACAGGGGCACAGATGATAGGCTGATTCTAGGAAATCCAATGACCAAGTAGCCATGAACTGACATGTGTTAAATACTTAGGAGACATGCACATTCACACTAAAATCACAAAGAACTTAATTTGCAATAGCTAAATATAAAGGGAAAGATGTACTTGTTTAAAAATTAAAAGAGAAAATTATTTCCCTACTTTTTATAGAAAATGCCTACAACGAGGCATTTCTATCAGACTTATTCTTGGGATCTGTGTTTAGAGCACCCCGAAATAAAACATGAAAACATCAGTTATTAAGGAAAAATTAACTCAATGCCAGGGGTAGGCTGAAACAGAAATGGTTTAGAGGTAGAAAACCTACTTACAGAACTGCGCCACAAGATACTGATTGATCATATACTCAGATATCTAAACACAATATGACACTATCGTATTATCTGGAAACTCTCACTGGCACAATAGACTCATGAGGTATGTCCTAGCGACCTGATTAGATTCTAGTCCTTCAATAAGATATGGTATGACACAGCTATTCACCTGTGCAGAGACACAGAGACTTCAGAAAGACGCCATGAAATGAAATTTATTATGGGACCAGACCTAACTAATCATCTGATGATTGTGGTGTGCTTCAGCTAGAAAAGCAGCTGAATTATATATATATTCCCATATAAATAATCCAGTCTTCTTGGGAAGCACGTTGTGAAGAGGATCTAATTTTTGACAGAGCCGGGATGGCTACTGCTATCCAGAGACACGAGGCATCATGCATTTTTTAAAAGTGTTGCCAAAACCTGCTCTCAGGTCCATTAGGCATGGACAGAAATGAAAATTATGTGCCTTGTCCACATCTTATAATTGATAGAGAAGTGAAACAGAACAGTTTTGTAAGAGAAAGAGAAAGAAGGAAAGAAAGAAAAAGAGAAAGAGAAAGAGAGAGAAAGAGAGAGGCAAAAAGAACAAGCTGTTGTTTCAAATAGTAGACACTGAGGGTTGAAACTCAGCTCCTCTGAGGCTGACAGGGATTTCTGACCCTATGTATCTCCAGTTCCTGGAAAGTCCCACCAACAAACAGCAAGAACACATTCCCTCTGATAAGATTCTGTAACGTAGCAAATATTTATCTTTGTGACCAACAGTTTCAGCTGTTTGTTTTATGATGTTATAGAATACTTGGCTCTGCAACTGAATTGGGGCAAGGTGAGCAGCCTCACTGCCTGAGCACTAACATGTTCTCATTGCATCACATACCCCTCAATTCTCCTCCATTTGAGTTGAGATCCCATTGAAGCTGCTGCCAAAGCACATGGAGGGGCTGGTGGCAGTGCTGAGGGTAAAGGTTGAAGGTAGGTTTCACAACTTCACCACTAGTTTGTTCATCAAGAACTAATGGAGAAAAAAAGGCTGTTTCTTAAGGTACCATTTGTAATGGCGTCAATTGTTACAACATCCATTGGGACTATAATCTGAACTTCAGTACCATGGTTGGAAGCTCTAGAAGGCAGCCACTATAAGGAGGACTGGTGGAAAAAAGTCTAAACTGGATTTTCTATTATTTTTTTTGTCATCAGAAACAGTTTTTGATTAAAGGACTGATGGAAACGTATTTTAAAGTGTCAAAAGGTGTTGAGAAATGGACTGAGTTTGTAGCAGCTCCGTCCTACTTCTACTGTGGCAAAATGCAACTGTACACAAAATCAAAAGGCACAACAGTTGTCCAGTACTGGTGTGAGGAGGTGTTCACACAATCTGGGATACTGTCTTCTCTACAGAGCTAGTGAAATTGTTCAGGAACACACAGAACAGGCTACGTAACTGTTAATTCATGTTTTTAGAAATGTTCTTCCATGCATGCCATTTCCTTACCTAGGTAAAGATGCAAGAAGAAGAAGCCTGAGGTAACATCATATTTAACAAGCTAAATTCCTACTGTGAAGTCAGAGATGTGATTCTTACTTAAGGCACGCAGCTCCATGCATACCTTGAAGTTTTGGCATAGTTCATATTAAGACTACTTTTCTTCAGGCTGAATTCTACAGTGAAAAACTTTCAATCAATAGTTACATCACTTAGAGTTGTTCTACAAAGATTTGATGGATTGATTCATACAGCATTGAATGAAATCAGGAACATCCCATAAGATAAGTGAGACCTGGCCCCCTTATTCCCCTCAGTCTTAGTAGTTCCCATTTCTGGCAAGAAAGAACAAACCATTTGGTTTATTTCACAGTTTAAGCTCTGAAAGCTTGCAAAATCTATTCCCTCCACAGAAAATGTATCAAGAATTAATCAGAACCTCATAAATTTAAGCACTTCTGGGGCTCTAGATTTAGCCCAGTGAAGAATAAATCATTCTAGTTTGGGATGAAGCCAGCTAGAAGGTATTCCCCAATAACAGCATCTCTCTTGCTTCCACAAGAACTCTTCTCCGGGTCACTGTTTAGCCTTTCTGGCTGGGTTTCCTTGACAAAACCTTTGCTGTAATAACACACAGACAGACAAGAGAACATGATGCCATCAACATAAAGAGTGTATGATCTTTACAAAATCATAGAATCATTAAGGTTGAAAATGACCTCCAAGATTATCTGGTCCAACCATCCACCAACCACCACTATCACCCGCTAAACCATGTCCCTAAGCACCACATCCAACCTTTCCTTGAACACCCTTAGGGACAGTGACTCCACCACCTCCCTGGGCAACCCGTTCCAACACCTGACTGCTCTTTCTGAGAAGTAATGTCTCCTAATTTCCAACCTGAACCTCTCCTGGCACAACTTGAGGCCATTCCTTCTTGTCCTATCACTAGTTATGTGCGAGAAGAGGCCAACCCCCAGCTCCCCACACCTTCCTTTCAAGTAGCTGTAAAGCAGAAACAACACAAAACTCTCTCCTTGTCACTTTTCAAAATGATCACTTTTCATTTTCAGCCTAAAAATTCCCACTATTTTTCCTAAATTAGACAAAGTTACGGTGTAAGTCAGGCCATGACACAATATCTAAGACTCTATGTTAAATAGCTTGCTGGTCCACTACAGTTTCCTAGTACAGTTAACATTGCAAATAAGTTCAAAACTCTTTCTCTGAAACACCTGCAGATAAACATGGGGGTGGGGGTGGTTAATATTTAAAATTACATTGTGTTAGCAAAAAAATCCCAAATTATGCAGAACTAATCTGACTCTGCTATAAATGTAGGAGTGAAGACAAATTTCCCCAAAACCTTGAGGTTCAGCTTTCCTTTGAATCCTAAAACCTTTGTAATGACTTCATATTATGGTAGAAGTAACAGACAGTGAGGAAGAAAGGGATGTGTACTTGGGACTCAAAAATCACCTAATTGTTTAGGTATTTCTACGTTTTTTCACTTCTTTGCCATCTCCAATTCCTTTATTACAGAGCATTTGAGGTCAGCCATGTCTCGTGGTTCAATGAGCACCATGCCTATCAGCTATTTTGCCCAGGTTAATGTTTGGCTTCAGAACGAGTCTCACTCTAAGTTGTTTATCACAATGACCGTGATAACATTACTTTGGCAGTACCTGTGGGTTATCATTTGCTTTTCCAGTGCACACAACAGTCTTCACACGGTTTGTTGAAGGGGAGGCACACAGGTTCAGTTTTAAAATTCAACACAGGAGCTTTGTTTTAGCAAAAAGTAATAAAAAGTTCGGTGTGAGTAATAAGCACTGTTTGAGTCTATTTGCTTATCTTATTATTCACAGATTTCTCTTTCATATACTCTCCGGCATGCACTGTAATCAAACCAATCCACAAATAAGTCAGCGTTGTCCTTGATTGTTTTTGTCCTCTCTGTTGCCAGATATGTATCCTTCACGGGGACCTGATAGTGATATGGTCTCTGAATTCAGTGGGGCCCAGATTTCAATCTTGATCTTCTCTAGTCCTTAGGAAAGATCTGAGAGCATCTTCAGGGACCCAGGTACTCACAGAGAAATTCAAAACACTTAAAGACACTGTGGCAGCACACGGGGCTGCTGAACTAGCAGAGAGCCTTTCATATTGATTAGTTCCATCTTTAATGTTATATGATACTCTTGCAGTGTTTGCAAATAACCTTTTTTGTATGAAAATAGCAATGGCTTAGTCAAAGCCAGATCAAAGAGGCACACATGATTCACATCCACTAAATAAACACTGATGCCTGATGGCAGTAATACAGCTATTTATATTCATTGCTTGATTTAACCAGTGGCATTCCTTTAATATGATAATAAGCACAGACTGTTTGCTATGAGAAAAAAAAAAGAGACTCAAGTGCTAAACTTGCTCTTAACACCAAATGAAAGCGATATTGTTGGGCAAGTTGAGATGCGCTAATTAACTTCCACTATAGACAAAAACAGAAGTTTAATTTTAGACTATGTTTTGGAATTTCGTATGAACAAATAAGCAGGCAACTTCAGTGAGAGTTAAGCACTTGAAAACATTGAAGGTTCTGGTAGCCAGGTCCCATTGGTAACCCCCGTGTTTCATTGGAATCACAGTCTTGCAAATCTGTTGCTTCATTATCCCTGTAGTACCTGGTGTTGCAAATTAAAGCAGAGCAATCTCTAAAATAGCACTGCCATCAGTGACTACAGCCCTAACAGCTCAAAAACCAGCACTGAACTGCTCTGCAACCAACAAGGAGCACTCAGAAGCAACAAGTACCAGGAAGCAGTTGACAGCTGCCCATCTCTGCTGAAAGGGAACCCGTGGCTGGTGCTGTGTCACAGATGCTCTCAGATGACCTGCACTCAGCAAAAGGGCCTTCCAGCTCCTGCTGTTCTGCAGCCACTGCCCATCACTGTCATTTTGCAGGCAAAACATTTGCCTAGTCATCAGTGATACTTGACCAAATGAAGAAGCAATGGATCAGCATCAAAAAACTTCGCAATGCACAAAGTAACCTGAAGAAACACGCTGAGAAAGTGTCATTACATGATTTCCCTGTTTTATACTTGTTCTTTGGCGTAACTGTCAGGTCACTGCTGGGAACAGCATACTTTGCTAGAAGAACCTTTGATATGGCCCTGTATGGCTTTTCCCCCACTTCATGTCTTACCGTATTCATGTAATACTGTAAAAAAAATACAGTAAAAGCAGTTTCAGTATTATTCAAGATTTTCCACGCTTCAAGAGTATGCATGCTCCACTGTGTGCACAATAATAACTATCTGATTTTCAGGGTTCAGTTGTGTCCTTAGGCAACATGAAAATGGTAGTGAAATCATTAAAACCACATGAACAATGAAACAGTATCAGAGGAATCATGAGATTTTTTTATTTTGACCCGGAGACTGATAAATGCAGCCGGTCATAGGAGAGAACCAGCAGTGAGAAAGGCCTCAGAATGCAAAGCCTAAGGGACGTTGCACCCAGGATGGAATGCAATTATTTTGAGAAAGTCCAGAGCGACGTGGACCTCTTTCTTATGTATTGGGACCTAATCCAGTGTAAGCAGAGTGGGCAGACTCTCTAAATCTACTAATACCATCAGAGAAATAAATGGGGTAAGAGTGAAAGACAAAATAAAACAAACAACAAAACAGCTCCAGGTAGACAAGGCATCAGCCTTTTCCCAAAGAGCATTGTTTTATCCTTGCTTTCTTTCATTATTCTGCTATAATAAGAACAACTACCTCACCTACAAATGCCTGAAGATTCATAAACAACATTTCCATTGGGTTATAGAGGAATGTTCAGATTTGTTTTCATTCATCAATTTTGGCAAAATTCTTTTTGAAACAGTGACATGTCACAGTGGAGGCATGTTAGATTTGAAATCTGGAACTTTTCCCCCACTTTCACATATATTTACCTCTCTCCATAATTTACTATTAGTTGATCTATTGGTAAAACTTATCTGATTTGGATAAAGAGTGTTTTTTGATGGCTGTGTGTGCCATAAAATAGTAGCAGAATTCTATTTCCTGTATTACTGATAAGGCTGCTTCAGTTTTAGAGTTGTGCTTGGACTTATTTGCTGATTTTCTTGATAAACAGAAGGGCTTAAAGCCTTGAAGGAAGATGAATACATGTTGTGTCAAAATAACACTGAGGAATAACTGGGATGCTAGTACTTCAAAGACAGCTTGTTCTTCCTTATTAAAGAGCACCAAGAGAAGTGGAATTCGTTATTTCTCCAATAATTAATGAAGAAAGTAGCTATTACTGTAAGCAGCAATTTTGAATGAGCTTTCAAATCATTTTGTGTCCAACATACTGGTAAAAAACAACATTAATTGCAACTTTAAGGAAACACCAATCTCTTAACAGATTTTTGGTTGGATAATTGAGAGTACTTGAACTAAGATGTTCCTTATAACTTTCATATCTTCTGCAGCATCTACTGACTCAGACCTATTTCCTCAGAGATGGATTTGACACTGTCCCACAACCCAGAATAAACAGATGTGATAGTGCACTTCCAATCCACAAACTGTTGCCTTGATTCATAACCATATTATCTCTTGCAAAGATACCTTGAAGATGCATCTGTTTCCAAGGCATGTCACCCAGATGGCATCTGGGAGACAACCCATTGTCTCAGACAGCTGCAGTCCTCATTCATTAGGAAACAGTTATTAGTGTTAGGTAACTACTTTCATTTCCTCCTAGCCTATCTGCAGGGTTAAGGATCAAACACAGATTCTTTATAGACCTAATGTTGAGCTGTACTGCAAAAGCTGTACTTAAATTTAGGGTACTTAACAATTAAGGAGTTTGAAAAGTAGGTAGCCATATAAGTGAAATGTATTTAGTTATTCCTCCAATCTTTTAAGAGAGTGGATACTGTTTTGTTGTGTTTTTTTTTTTTTCCTTTATAAATGCCTGCAGACTGTTCTTATGGCCTTTATGAAGTTGCTCACATTGAGAAATGTTTGTAGGCATTAAATGCCCTTCAGCGTAACTTTGAAAATACGTTATATTCTCCAAGAGTCTGGCTTTTATTTGTCTTTTGTAGCATGTGTGTGCTGTTTTCCAGCTTTTATTGAGTGCTACTTTCAGGTGGATGATTATTTCACTGAAAATAGCTTGCCCAACTTTTACCAACAAACTTCTGTAAAAGTGATTCTAATTTGGTCGATGTTGGCCTGCTGATATGAGAAGACTCATATCAGACTCCTTTGGTGGGAAAACAGCATTTCTTGGAAATGGTTGAAAATGCAATGCTCTCCATGAACATGGGGACTGCTTGGGAACCTGCAAGGGGTTCTCTACATCCACGGAAAAGTGTTGCATCACAGCTCTTGCTGGTGCAGGTTGTTTTCTGTTCTTACAAAAGAAACCTTGAGATCAACTGCCTTGAGCTCTTGTGACAAAGAAACACTCAGCCTGAGCACCCCCAAGGAAGAGACAAGACAAAGTACCACTCGCATTGACCAGACCATTTAAAGCTAAGCAAAAGGGAACATTACAGACCTACTTCTTCTAGAAGAGGAGATGTAACATGAGGAAGTGAACAAAAAAAAGTTATCAATTACAGGCTGCAGCTGTTTGGCGTGCTGGGAAAAAACACTGTCCGCCCACAGGAAGGCAATCCTAGACTAGTCATACGGATAATACTCAGTTTCTGTTGCTTAACTTCTTGAAAGAACTTTGCAAAGGCACAAATATTATTCACTGTTTACAGCCTAGGAAACTTTGGAATAAGGAAAGTGAAGCAACTGGCCCAAGGCGAATCAATGACAGACCTGTGAGGAGAACCTTCTTTACCCCACTCATATTCCAACCACTAATCAGCACAGCCTCCAGGCCTAAAGGAAGAGGGGATTTTGGCAGCTACAGCCTAGTACTCCCGCATACAGCCAGAGAATACAGATCATGGGTGAGGGCCTTATCTCTGTTCTGGCACTCTTCCATCTGCTAAAAAAGTCCCACAAGCCCTCAGTCCTGCCAAGGGAGGCCTCTTTGCTTTACTCAGCAATGGAGAAAGTCCCAAGGCTCCTGAAGATCCTCCCCACCTCTCCATCTTTGGTTCCCAGCAGAAACACAGTCTTCCACCCTCCAACAGAATGGTCTAGGGATGAGTCCGGCTAGAACAAGAGCCAAATCACGCTCAGGAAAATGCAGGCTGTATTTCTGAACGTGTTACCTAAGAGTGACCTCCTGTGTCTGTACCAAGTGTTCTCCTCTCTTTATGGAGAACTGCTATCTGAGTATGAAGCCCAAAATAATATTAAAAAATAAAATAAAAATAAAAGGAAAATTCTAAGGAAATGAACACTTTTCTTAACAAATTCCTCACACGTGCAAGTCTTAGTGCCTTAAAATTTTATCTGTGCAGCACAACGAATTCAACTGTAAACAGGCATGTAATAAGTTCTAATAATGGCTAGTGATCAGCTATAAATTTCTCTTCTGCAATTTTTAGCACTGTTTGAAGGCAGAAAAAAAGTCTGTGACTTTCATGGATACTGAGGACTCACTGCACACCTGCCTTGGACTGAGAACTCCATTTTTAAACTTGGCTTCAGCTGTTTCTCTGCTGCATTTTAGCTCCCTTTGTTTTATCTCCCTCCAAGATAAAACACAGAAAGGAATGGTAAGAATTCTTGCAGATGTCACCAGCAAAAAAAAAAAAAAAAAAAAAGAAAACACCCACAACCTAAAAAGTCTTGTGCATGTGCTCCCTCTGAATCAATAATCATCAACAATATGCTACTTTGTAGACCAAAACAGTTTTCTATCTGCAAGCCAGAAATAGGGATCATATGGATGTTCTGAGAGGAATTGGATGTTCTGAGAGGAGATGTCCTGGCCAGGTGCTGTGGCCTGGCCCGGCCTGCTCACTGCAGCCTTCCCATGGCACGTCCCAGCCCATGCCCAGCAGGCAGCAGGAACTGTATTTTTTTTTCAGACTGGATATCAGAAAAAGGTTCTTCACCAAGAGGCTGGTCAGGCACTGGAACAGGCTCCCCAGGGAAGTGGTCACAGCACCGAGCCTGTCAGAGTTAAAGAAGTGTGTGGAAAACTCTCTCAGACATATGATCTGACTTTTATTTCTTTGGGGACCCTGGAGTTGGACTCGATAATCCTTGTGGGTCCCTTCCAACTCAGATATTCTATGATTCTATGATTTGGATTCTGCTGGCATCCAAATTCAGCAGCCAGGTGAACGCCCACCTGAAGAGCCCCTCCCAGGGCAGGGTGACACTACATTTTATTCTGAAGCCCTCTCTTGTCAAGGCATTACTACTGCAACACCAAGTTCTTATAGCAGCAAATTTCCTTGCAACATCTTGCAAGTCTTCTGGACTCAAAATCAAAAGAAAACATTGGAAAGCTTCGGTAACTGAGGGCATATGTTATCTATCAAACCGAACTCGAGACTGGTGCACGCTCACAACAGCTACAAACAGCTGCTTCCTAGACAGACTTCTCTGCTTTGACAGCTTTTCCCAGCATGAGACTGAGCCAAAAACCCAGTGTTCTGCTCTTCAATAAATTCACAGACGAGTGGGATTGTGGTTTACACATTCTTACCAGCTTCAGAGGTTGTGCACATAGTTAAATTGACCAGGCAGACAATTCTTCAGACCAGACCACTTGCAGCTCTTAGCTCCCAGTTCTACAGCTACCTAGTGAGCTGGAGCCACCACCTTCTCAGATTCCCAGCTCATCAAGACAGATGTCCAAATATTTCACAACTCATTTCACCCTGAGCACAGCAAACCAGAAGGCTCCAGACCAAATGCTTCCTTCCCAACCCTTTGTTTCTTGGTAAATCTTTTGGCCTACTCAATACATAATCTTTTCAAAGAGCTCTGCTGTCTGTACCTTTGTTCTCGGCACCTTCCATTCCCCACCCACACGGCAGGCACAAGTGTTAGGACATTGAAATAACAGGGTTCAGATAGCAGCCTACATCCTTAGCCACGTGACAGTTCATGCTGCTGCTTTTCTTCAGCTTACTCACAAAGGAAAGAGAGAAGGGAGGGGAACAAAGGCAACAGTCCTTTGTTATTGTTCTGTGCCACAGCTGATTTTTACAGCTGGGCAGACAGAACTGAACCTGACCAGGTTCCTCCAGTGCCATCATGGCTGGACAGTGCCCCAGGGGCTCCAGGCAGTGGCTGTGGTGGGGACGGTAATATTGGTGGCTTAGCCTTCAAACACAGGGTTGGTTAATGGAGCAGAGGAACCTGCAGAGCTTGTAAGAGTGGGACCCAGAGGAGTCATGCCAGATAACTTTTTATTTTCTGATTTTCCTTTTTCAATTAAATTTGACATTTTTGAGAGCGAGCTCGGTTACAGGCTATTAATCTGTGGCTGAAAGCCAAGGAAGGAAAACACTTCAGTGAGAAGAACTGAACGCTGAAAAGCTTTGTCTGTGGTACAGCATGTTAAGAAGATTTTAGTGAGTTTCAAGAAACACGGACAGTGGCACTTCACTCCTGTATAACAAAGACATGTTCATGCAGTGCTTTCAGAAAAGGAAATGGTGACATTTTCAAGCCCATTTTCTTCCTTTCTTTTACGTGAGTAGTGAAATTTGAGCATTAATTGATATTTGCCATCAGCTGAGTGAAACTGTCATGATCAACCTGAAGTAAAAGGCTTGCAACACTTGCAGAAGATTGAGTACATCTAACTGGACTTTCGGAAGGAGTCTGGAAGGAGCTGAATTTATGATTTCAAGCAAATCAGGATGAAATGCCAGATTCAGAGGACAAACATGAAAAGTGCCATGATTCTTATCTGAAACCTGCTTATCTACAGTAGCTAAAAGACATCTGCATTTGAGAACTAGTTCATAGGTGATTATTTGAGGTATAAAACTAAAAAAAAAAAAAGAGAGAAAGAAAAAAAAAATTATTATGAAGTGAAATTACCACTTAGTCATACCGCTACTTTTGAAGCTATGATTTTGACACCTACTCCTTAAGCTCCTTATTCACTTATTACTCAGGAAAATAAAATTCAATAAAATTCAGCAATGGAATAAAGCAAAACACTGAGTCGCAAGTTTGGAAAGATCCAAGATCTGGATTTGAACATTATGTCTTGGATACATCCCTTAAAACAAATAAACAGAAGGAAACTAAAACCACATGTGGTGGAAGTTAAACAGGCACCTGTAATCTCAGAATGAACAAGTGTCAAATGAATGTTTCCTCTGGAAGTTTTCGAAGCAGTATTTTTTTTTATTATTATTATTATTATTTTATCATGTATCTTTAGCATGCAGGAAGAACCCCTGGAAAAGATTTCCAGTCAAAAAGGAAATGGAAAGTGTTTAGCACCAGATGGAGGGGATCTCTGCAGAAAATTTCCCCTGCATGTTAATGCTTTGATCATAACCAGGCAGTAATGGAATACAAATTGCTATTAAAACAACTTATCTGTATGAGAACAGTAGAGCAAAATGAAGGCAAAAAAAGTGACCTCACTGGTAAAGATTATAATCCTCCTTCAATGCCAGTCCATTAATGATAGTGGTAGTTACAGCTTTTGATCACAGTGTCTTAACCCTTTAGCTTAAGCTATAATTGCTCGTTCTTTGAGCTCTGGAGATCCTGCTGGAAGTCATTCATGTGCCAGTGAAGAAGAGCTGAGGGATATCACTGAGCCAGTTTGTGCAAAACTTCTGTTTAATTGCTGTTCAGTGAATCATGGTTATATATGTTAAAATAATTACAATCACTTTGTTTAACAAAACAATAAATAGTTTTTTAAGCATTTAACCACTGCTGAAAGCTCTAAAGAAGTCCATCAAGCCTGTTTCCCCTGTGCCTATTTTCATTCCCTGTATGTCCTGCATTTTTGGCAAGGGAAAAAGAAAGCCTGCAGTGAAAGCCATTCTTGTTTCTGTGCAAAACTCATAAGCACAAGCCCAAAATGTATTGTAAATAGGATCAAAGTGTACAGATGCACACAGGTGATGGAATCAAGCACTGCCATTGAAGAAAACCTCTTGAACTTTAATTCATTTCAGAAGCAAAAGGACTGTTAGTGCAATGGGGCTGTTCACTGTGGGAAGTACTACTCACCTGAAGAGAGCTCTTCCTTAAGCAGGTGCATCTTACTGCTCCAAGAATAATTATTGGACAGATTTAAAGAGAAGTCTCACCTGTGAGAAGTATTACAGCAGTGTGGTTCCAAGGGTAAAGACTCCAATTCACCCCATTCACCAGCCAAGAATTTCCATAAATTTTACAGATTCAGTTTTACGATGTGAGTCAAAGAAGCAGGGTGAGCCTCATTTCATATATGGCAAATTAGGGCATATGGCTGAAAAGAATCCAATAATTTTTGTACCCAAGTAGACATCCTGGAAGCAATGCTTTCCAGAGAGCTTATCATCACACGGGACTTCATCTGTTCAGAAAACCCTGGTCGCACTGTCTTGAGATATAGTTATACATGTTTGCATGTGTACAGTGGAATAAAAACCTAACACAAGGCACAAAGAAAAATAGAAAAAGAGAGGGAGTGGTCATTTATGAAAATTTTTAATCATGTCATTTTCCATGACACCATATGGATCTCTGTGGTAGCAGCAGGAACTTATTCAGAACATCCTCCAGTTATCTTAACCATGAAACCACACTGAGTATCTTCTCAAGTGAACTCTGTATCCCACTGCCCAATTCAGAAGAAAGTCTCAATTTGCCCATACGGCAAGTCCATTCTGTATAGTATGCAGGCAGGGCTTCATGGGAAAAATAAAAGGTATACAACCATGTATTTAAAACTGAACTATATGCATACACAGAAGAGAAAGAATTACAGTCCTATAGACAACCCACTTTCAGACTTTTCTAACCTTTGGTCCAATATCCTTTCATTGTTTCTTCTACCCAGACTCAGGAAGCTGAAGGAGAAAGGTACATGTTAATCACACCAAAAGTTTGTACAGGTGTAGCAATTTGAAGATTCAGTATACTGCAACAGCCTGAAAAGACACACGCACAAACTGAATTATTCTGGTCTATAATTTAAAGTAAAATTTTTCTCAAACACTATATTTAGCTGCATGCAGGAAGCGTGGTTAAAGCTGTAAATAGGCTTTAACAGTTGTAATGACTAATCATCAGCTAGAGATTAGATCATTCGCAGGATGTGGAGAGAACACTGTCTGCACTCCAAAGCTGAGTGACCTTACTTAGATGACCACCCATGGATTGCTTCCCCCCATGTTTAACTGGGCTGACACCAACCTTACATCCATCTTGCCTCTCTCCTTTGAGCAGCACCCATTGCCAGGCTCCCCATCACAACCTGCTGCCATATAAATAGGCAGCAAGAGTCATGATCAGGAAAGGACTGGAAGAAGGAGAAGGGCAGAAAAGAAGTCAAATGGGGAGGGAGGGGAGTAAAGCTGGGCTTAGAAGGACAATCACTGCTCTGCTGTGACAGGGGGAAAGGCCAAATTTTGAGGGCAGAAAGGTGTTTGGAAGTTTGGGCAGCATTTGCCGTACCAGCTGCAAGCATTTCGTGTGCTGGATTTCATGGCGGGATTGCAACGACTCACTGAAAATGATACAACAATAAAGGTGCTTAGATGGAGGGCATTTTCATGAAAATCTATAGGAATCAACAAAGGCACTGCTTCCTTGCTTTTTTAATTGAAATGTTTCTCACTTTTTGCTAATTTCCAACAGGTTTTCATTGCATCCACAAGACAATTAGAGGCTCCCTCCTCTGGCTACGTTTAATACCTATAAATTCCCATCAAAATCTTTGCAGAAGAGTAACAAAAAAAAAAATCTGCTTTATATTATTAAGTAGGAATTTGAAATCCTGCAGGAATTGTATTTTTATGACAAATTATTCAAATTTTTTCTTTCAGTGTCAAATCAACTAGTACATTTTCAACACCTAATTGAATGTCACAGTTGTAACTCAAAGCCAAGAAAGATAAAGAGTATTAAGAAAAGAAGAGGAGGCACAAGAATTCTCATTCTCTTCACTTTTTTCTTGAAAGATCAAAACCATAATGAGATAAGTCTGAACTTCATGAAATTTGGAATCTGTCTAAGCTAGGGAAATAATTTTATTTGAATTTTATAGCTCTTATGTTTAGTTTTAGAATGATGTACTTCTAAGTGCCTTTAAACATTAAATATAAGCTTCTGTTATTGCAGCTTTATCTTACTGATATTTCCATGACATTGTGCCCAATCCAGATTACATTTTATTTAAATTGTTAATAGCTTTTACCACAGATCAGAGTCTTTACATGTGAGTTTCTGAACCTAGATGATTCCTATCACTGTATCACTTTGAGCTCACATAAATATACCAAGTTCTGATGGCTAAACTACAGAAATCACAGATTTTATGGGACTGAATTAGTCCAATTTTACTTGATATTTGAAATATACTGTGAGTCAGAGAAAGTATCTGGATGAATGCTGAATTCAAATACGTATGACTAGGGGGATCACAGAAGCAGCCTCAATGTCTGTCATGGCCCTGAGGGGACTAACCAGCTTGACTGTCCCTGCCAGATCCCTTTGGGCTCTCCCCACCCTGCCCAGGACCAGGACCCCACGTCAGGCCCAGAGCCGTCAGCCACTGCCACAGCAAGGCCGCAGCAGGCCCTGACCTCCCTGCCCTGCCCGGCCATGGGCCCTGCTTAGCCAGGCCCACAGGCAAGCCCACATCCCAGCCTGGGACCAGTGGTGCCTGGGGCTTTGCCAGTGCCCCAGGCTGCCCCACTCCTGGCTGGGGCAATGGGACAGGCTTTGGCTGCCAGGTCCCGCCCTGCTGCCGCTGTGGGGACCTCCCACCACTCCTTGTCAGCATGCTGACAACTCCTACACTTTTTTTTTATTATTATTTATGGCCCACTCAGCTCCAAGACCCTCAATATTCATTTCACTGGGTACTGCAATGTTTATTAATTCAAGATAAAACCTGCCCCTGTGAAGAAAGAAGGCCTCTGTGAAAATTTATGCACCAGAACAATATATATCAAAACTCCATTTTAGCACATTACTCCATAAACCTTTCCCTGATTGTTCCCAGCTTCTCAGGCAGGGATTGCTTATTTTTCCTCCTAAGTCTCTACATGTCCTCCTGGACTATGCCAGGTGCTCTTAGGCAACAGACGTAATAAACAAAGACCACTGCCTCAAAATCTCACTGTTAATTATGAGGTTTGGATAGTAGTGCAAATAAGCTAATTGTAATTGTTTTATCACCCTGGGAATCACAGAATTGTAGGGGTTGGAAGGGACCTCAAGAGATCATCAGGTCCAACCCCCCTGCCAAAGCAGGTCCCCTAGAGCAGGTTGCCCAGGTAGGCGTCCAGACGGGCCTTGAATATCTCCAGAGAAGGAGACTCTACAACCTCCCTGGGCAGCCTGTTCCAGTGCTCCATCACCTTTACCGTGAAGAAGTTCTTTTGCATGTTGGTGCGGAACTTCCTGTGATCCATTTTTTGGCCATTGCCCCTTGTTCTGTCCCCACAAACCACTGAAGAGGTTGGCCAAATCCCTCTGTCTCCCACACTTAAGGTATTTGTAAACATTCATAAGATCCCCTCTCAGTCTTCTTTTCTCAAGGCTGAACAGACCCAGGTCTCTCAGCCTTTCCTCATAGGGAAGATGCTCCAGGTCCCGTATCATCTTTGTGGCCCTCCCCTGGACTCTTTACAGGAGATCCCTGTCTTTTTTGTACCAGGGAGCCCAGAACTGGACACAGTACTCCAGGTGAGGCCTGACCACCTGGGAAAACTACACCATCTTAAAAAAAGTTGTCAAAGTTCCAAACTGAAGTAAGGCCAATGGAAATCTTTTGTACACAAACTCAATCAGCCCTAGAACTGCCTTGTCTTCCTTCTCTTGTCTCTATCCCCCCAATAATCACTCTATCAATCTTGCTTTAGATGAGATTCAGGAAAAAATCATGTCCTTTATTTTAATCCTTTTCTTAGCTGTGCTGTTTTTTATGTTAAAACTCAGAATTCTGTTACCTTGGAAATTATTGGAATGTATGGTGAACCAGAACATAACAGGAACAACAGGAACATATCTACCATGGAAAACAAGTTGATTAAGAAGGAAAAAAAAAAATAAAAAATCCTTATTACTGAAGAGTTTAGAGCTTTGGGGCTACATCTGATACTAGGTGAGAAAATTCCTGTTTATCATGCTTTCATGCTTTACTCCTCTCTATTCCTCCAATAAAACACTGAAGAAAACTCAAAGTATTTATGAGCCATGCAAGGAATCCTCCAAAAACTCAGGAAAGGGAAGGTAAAACCTCACCTGGCTTCCAATTCCAATGAAATATCCAAGTGGGTAAAACTCAGTAATCTGATATGACATCTTTCTAACCAGACACAAATATCAACTGTTTTGATCCCATGGTATTTCTTTTGCCAGATGTTTTAAAACATAAAATCTATCTCTAAGTTACAGAAATCAAAACCTCATGCGAAAAACTGAGCAATTCTGTTAGAAGTCAGACAAAGTTAGACTGTGGATAGACATTCTAAAAGATAGCAACATAATGTGTTAAGGTTTATAAAAATAAAGCAAGGGCAAGCATTGAAATCACAATGGAGTAGGACAGAAGTTAAAGATAACCACCGCTTAGACCAAATCCCAGATGTCTTTATGTGAATTATCAAATATCATGGAAAAGTTGAATGGGCATGTAAAGGAAGAACAGCTAAAAAGAACAAAAATAGGAACCAAAGTTAGTTTGTCAGAGTGGAGAGAGGCCGAAGACCTCCATGCATTCTACTTGGTATCTCTGAGCCCCCAAAAGAAATGGTTTCTGAAGTTGAAGGTCCACTACACAGAATTCATTGTCAAATCTTCCAAAAGGTCATACAGCCAGGGAACCACAAAGGAGGAAGAAACATAATGTGGTTAAATAGAGGATCATTAGCCTGACCACAATTGTACGCAACATTTTAGAACAATCTTTGATGGAAAGCATAATTACAGACATGGAAGGAAGTGGAAAGAAATGCCGCATAGGTATATTAAAAGTAGAACATGCAAGACTAAACATAAGTAATTATTAAAAGGCTGAGAGGCAGCTGATTCAGCCTACCTGGACACTGGTACAATAACAAGTATGGTGTGGCATGAAAAAGGAATCATTCTATCAGAAGCCAAGGACTAATATAACATTAGATTACAAGTTAGAAGAACTGGCTAAAGGGGAAATCACAGAGAAATGAAAATCCTGGATATAAAGGGAAATATATAGGCAGTTTCTCAGGACTATGTCTAAGAATAAGTTTGATTCAAAATTTGTTTAATGAATCTGGTGCAACAATATGATTGTACCATTAAAATGTTGGTGTCTCCAAATATAAAGGCATCAATACAGAGGAATATCATACTGTTCTTGGAAAAAAGCTGAATGACCTTCAAGACTGGAATGAGACAGATGGGGTGAATGTCATTAGTACCAAGCACAAGATCATGAATGCTGAGCCACCAATAAAATTCAGATGTGAAAGGGTGAAACAGAATACCAGGATTTTATCAGGCAAAATGTTTTGAGAAATGTAAAAAAAAAACAACTATCAACATATACTTACAAAGCACTAGTAAGATCTAGCTGATGGCTCCCACCTCTGAAGAACATGAATTCCAAATGGAGCAGGTGATGTTTATTAGTCTCCTCATCCCCCCATTATTCAAACTGTTGACAGAACCTTCAGTTGTAACTCCAGCAATCCAGGAGTTCCCCTCCAGACCTATATTCCTAATTCTAAGGTTAGTATTTGTCTAAATTTATCACATTGTAAATTCATTTTAATCACAACTGGACTTCCAAAAGTAAGTAGTCCACGGGAACAGTATTTTCAACAGGTCTTACTCACTCACTCTCTAGTATTGCAGAGGAAATCTTTATAGTGCAAGCGAATACATTTTACTTCTAGTAAACAAAAATATTTCCCATGAAATAAAATTGAGACCATTGTCTTGATCCTAAAGATAGCTGCATAGAGGGAAACTATAGAGGGAAGACTGAAACACTGGAAGCAGTCTGGAAAAGAGTCAAGGACTCTCTCTTTTCAAATTGCCACCTTTGACTTTGTTTTAGTAGTTTTTCAATTATCCCTACTCATTTTATGGCATCTCCAAAGCAATCAAAGAACACAACTATAACAACAGTGCTCAGGAGTCCTTTCAGAGGCTATATTGAGTATTGTCAGCTGCAGGTTTTGTAGTAATAGACAGAAAACCTGGAAAGATAAAATATGGACTTGGAATGAAGACTTCTGACCCTGCTGCAAGAGAGCAGCAGACTATCTTAATAATTCAAAGTAGTCTACAATATTGTGTGTGGTCCATGTCCTGCTTTCTTTGAAGAGGATCCCCATAGAGGGTCAGGGGCTTTTTCCACTGCAAGAGATAAGCAAGGCAGACGGCACAACTGGATTTCAAAATAACTGTTTTAGTATTCGTCTTTGAAGAAGCCGTAAATTTCTGTAAGCTTCAGCCCTACCAATTTCCCAGGAAACTCCACAATATTTAAAAGGTTATTATGGATACTGACAATCAGCTTCAAATATATTGGAAGGGGAAGGTAATGAAAAAATAATAGGTATATTGTTATAACTTTGCATACCATAAAACCCAGCATTATCAATAACATGCTCTTTCAGATGAAGGATAAATTGAAAATAGTGTTAAAACTGCCCATTTAGAAATTAATATTTGTCAAACAAATGCACACATAACGAGAAAATAACATAGTCTGTAACAATATGTTAAATGTTTTCTGAGATAACTGAAGCTTGGTGCCCTGCTGCTTAGCTTGAAATCATTCTGCCCAGTGGCAGCTGCACAGTTGTTTAGATGTAGGGAACTCTCCTAAAATTGCCCAGGGAGGAAGGGAGAACAGTAATTTTTAGCTTTATAGCAAAGATGAGCTTGAAATAGTTCTTTCAGGGTAAGACTGCTATAAGACACTCCAGTTTTCACCCACATGCAGGCAGCTAGTCACGGTAAACTTCAGCAGGGATTGTTCATGGCCAGTTTAAAAAAAAAAAAAAAAAAAGGTGTCCTGTGAGATTTTATGTTGAGAATATCATCTTGATGTAAATAAATAAAAAATAGAGAGCTAACAGGAGCTAAAGGACTGCAAATGCCAACAAGCTACTTGTGAGGCCAGTAACCCGTTCTATCTTAGGTCCAAAGTCCAGAATTCACATTTTACCTTATAAGGGCCTTGCTGCTCTGTTAATGGATGAATGAGAACCATTATCTGACTTCTCTCAGGCCCACTCTTGTAATCCTTCCCGAAATGAAGAAATCTGTCTCAGCCTGGGCAGCTGTAATGTTTAGTTGGTAACCCTTGCATAAGCGAGCAGCTGAAGCGCAGTCTGGGGGAGTTCCTCAACAGATGGTCCTTATTTTAGGGTGAAGACCACCAATTTCTCTTCTAGACTTATACCAAATACTTCTGAGCCTGAATCCTCTGCCATTTGGAGAACAATAGCCAAGTACTTGGGTATAAAATATCCAGGTGTGCACTAACTCATGGGAGTTTTCATTACTGCCGCTAGGGCAGGAGGCAGCTCAGGGAGAGGAGCAAATATAAATTCTTAAGCAATTACATTGGATAAGTGGACTGTTGTGGCCTCCTTGCAGAGGTAAAGGCTTAAACACAGGCACACATAATATTGTATTCAGAATGTACACGAATACTTAGATAAGGTTTTCCTGATGGAATATGTGCTAGAAAGTATCTAACAAAATGAGACAAATTTTCAAGTGATTGAGACTAGATTAGAGAATTCAAGTCTTAAGACAGAAGGAATTTGTATTGCAAGGCTCTTTCATTTTGCTGCCCATGACAATGGGCTGGAAGATCCCATGCCATTACAAGGATACAGCTTAGTGGTTTATATCCAAGTACTTTGAAACTGCACCCTTTTCATAGTAAAATTGTGCAGGGGTACAGATGGGTAGTTGTTAAGCACTGACAGCATGCTCTTATAAACCTATTCACCAAAGGCACTGCTGTGGTTACCTCAACATGTACAGTTACCACTCCTGCTCTCAGCAAAATACACCCATACAGTTCATCCACAAGGTCCCAGTCTGAATTTCTATGGTCAGGCTTCCTCTCTCTTCTGTCCCCTCACATGGTCACATTCACTAGCTCTAGCACTCTTTCTCTCTTCCCAGATCACCTCATCTTCTGGAAAAAGGATTTAAAATAGCTCAAAGAATTGCTCTTCCCAAGCCTCTCAGCTTTCTCCAGGAGAGAGTCATTCAAGAGCAGTAAGAGGCAGCCACTTCTATTTATTTTGTCTCAAGGGAAAAATCAGCAGGAATAAGTGAAGGTCACATCTGTGTGAATGACTTGTCTGTAGCAGTTGCAGCAACTCAGAACAGAGCAAACCCCATTTCTAGAGGTACTTTCCCTGTCAGACAGAGAAGAGCTGTACGGACTGCAGTGCCTGGCCATCTGCCTGCCTGGCACCCCAGCTCAGACAAGCATATTGTACAGAGCATTTACAGCTTACTCAAGCCTGAGGCTGCAGAGAGCAATTAGAATGTCTAATCTGGCTTCTCATCCCCCATGCAGTTTTATGTTTCTTGAACATACCCTGTACTAAACCACTAAACCCCAAAACTTTAGTTAAACTTAACCATTTTACTTCAACTTAGCTCTCACATGCTACAGGTAAAGGAAAAAAAAAAAAAAAACACAAACAAACCCGTGTCCAAAAGCATGTGGCAACCTGCAGAGAGTTGCTTAGGCAACACGCAGTCAGTGATCCAACAGGTAAATCATCCAATTTGTAGCAGAACAGGGAAAAAATCCAAAACCACAGATAATCTAGACTGTGGAAAAACTCCCTAAGTCTGACACTCGGTGTGACCCTGGAAGTGTGAACAAGACAAAGCAGGCAACCATAAGGTCCCACTGCCACCATCTCACTGCATTAGTGCTTACCAACACTCCAGGTAATCTCTAATGATTCAAACGAAGAAAGAAACTTCACTCAAGTGCATCCAGGGGAAATACATGAGGGGGAAGCAAAAGCCAGTAAATCTTCGCCTTTCCCCTGACCTAGGCAGGCAATTTGTGAAAGTCTGAATGATGAGATTTGATGATAGCTATCTTGCAAAGCTACAAGGATTGAAGGATGATGAGAGTAGTGCAAACAGTCCTCTCCTGCCTGTCTCCTCAGAGGACCATGTAAGAATGGGTTTGTGACAGAAACACAGCTTCAGAGACTCTCAGGCTACAGTGGGCAATTTTGACTATGCAGATATTCGGCTCTCATCCATGCAGAGGCAGTGAGATGCCTGCCAGAACCTGAAATAAAGTCCATGTAGTCCATTTTAAAAATAGTAAAGCCTAGTGACTCAACTCCCTTCCTTTGGACAGCAATCTAAGCATATAGTTACTTTCACGGCTAGAGAAGTACATCTAATTTCAAGGTTGAATCTGTTTAGGTTCAACTTCTAGCCACTGGATCTTGTTACTTGTGTCAGCAAGGTTGAAAAGCTCCACACATCTTTTCCATGCATAAATATGTATATACACTCATTGAGTTACCCTCTCTTTGATTATTTTAACAGTGCCTAGACCAAGCCCTGATTTTTTATTACTATTATTATTATTAGTTCCTCTTCCACTTCTTTCTTATTCCTCTCTGTACTGAAAGTTGACTGGCTGAGGAGGAAGAGGAAATGTGAACAAAAATCAGCAAATTAAAAATAATAATAATAATAATCTGCACAATAAATCCTTCTGTTTTCAGACTGTTTAGATTATTTATACATTTTTATTACCTCTCTACTAGTCTGAGAGATTCTTCTGTTTTTTTCTCAGTGAAACACTTATTGATTTCTGTTGTTTACTGATAAACCTATAACTGTTCGACCAAACTGAAATTAAGTTTTCCCTGATTAAGAAATCCATGCGACCTATTGGCATGATTTGCAAAGTGACTTGTGAACTCTCCAGATCATGAGTTTTCAGGTGATTTGTAGCCCTACCCAGATAAATTTAGGAGGATTTTCAATAGCCAAGCAGATGCAAATTTTATTATAAAGATTCAGGAATAGGCGTATTATTCATTCATTCTGTCCTCCTCTGTGACTAAAGAAAGATCTTGTCTTGTACTAGAAAGAGAATCATATTTCTCTTAGCTAAAAATCTCCAAGTGTGCTAGAAGACTACCTTATTTATTGAGTCTATTTACTACTGTTGATGGATTGTATACTAACACAATAAACAGTGTCTTGAGGGAGTGAAAAATATTTCTGCTTTCATTAGGGCTCTAACTTTTCTTTTTCTGGAAACATT
Source organism: Cygnus olor (assembly GCF_009769625.2). NCBI lineage: Eukaryota > Metazoa > Chordata > Aves > Anseriformes > Anatidae > Cygnus > Cygnus olor. Next base: position 45,987,166 of record NC_049173.1, read on the forward strand.
TTCCTTCTAAGGTCCTCAAGGTGAAAGCAGACACCATTTCGTGCCTTGCTATAATAAAGTAAATATTTTCTTTTTCTAATCATATTGACCTTGTGATCTATTGCCACTGGAATTTATATTCCTGGGAAACTCTGAGAAGTTATAGTTTCCCTCTCCAGGAATACAGATATCATTCTCAGCTCTACCTGATTCAGAGCTAGTTTAAAATTAATGGAGAATTTTCTTGGTATCAGATGCCATATCAAGAATGAAAAAGGTGAAATTAATAAAATGTCAAGAATAATTGATATTATATCCCAGAAATGTTATTAAACTGTCAAGGGTCTGATGAATTCACATACACAGACCTAAACCAGGCTGAACATTCCTTGTTTAAGTTAGATGCTAGCTTTATTTCTTGTGTGGGTGTAGAAGAAACTACTGGGAGAAGCTCTAAGATGTTCCTATGCTGTCCAGCAAGAGATCTCACACCAGTCAAGGAGGGACAAGCTGAGTCAGGTGAGAAAACACGTCCACTGGGAGAACAGCTTATCAGGAAAAACGTTGCTCTCAAGAGGTTAGTATTACAAGAAGAAAATTAGCTAACTATGAAGTCATAAAGAGCTGTGCTCCAGTACGTACCCGCAGGGTCTCAGGACCCTGGGGTCATCTGTTCAATCTTCCCACAAGCACTCTCCCGTTTCCCATGCCATTCTTACACCCCTTCCTGACAGTCTTTGTGCAGAAGGTGATGAAAGTAGATGAAATTTTAACTTCTTGTTCACTGGGAAGTAGGTCTTGCACTGTGTCCTGCATAGGGCTTGGAGGAAAGCTAATGGGGCATTCAAAACATAAGGTGGTTTAAGTAACGTCATGTACTGGGTGATCAAGATTCATAAGGTCTCCATGGATCTCTCCAGTGAATCGATCAGGGGCCTTAATGCATGACAGCCAGTTGTTAATACCATCTGTTATAATGGGTCATCAGTGTCAATGGGAATTTCCTGTACAGAAGCCTCTGAGATTGCTGCAAGGCATTTCATTCGTAGATAAGAGAAACAAAACAACAATGGGAAACTCACTACTTCAGACTTTTTCTAAACTCTTTGGACTATCCAAGATACATATTCAACAGAAGTCATAGTTGCAATTTGATCTGTACAGAAGTTGCAAAGAAGTCCATCAAGGATCCCTGACAGGAACAAGGAAGGGCAATATTGCCTTTACATCAGGCTTGTAGAAAACACACTTGTTCCTGTTTTAAAGCCTAGCCTTATTTTTTCTGAAGCCTGGAACAGTTGGTGGCAGATAAATCCCTATTATTGCCTGTAGGCATTCCTCAATATATATCAATTATCCTATCCAGTTGCATTTCAGATGAATTACTCTCTGGTTACCAAGACAACCAAATATGTACAACAAGAATGAACTTTTTTTTTTTTTGACTCATGCATACCAGGGCTGCCAGAGCAACCTTAGCAAATGCATCACCTGAGAAATCCACATGCAGTCTCAAGGGGACACAGTTCTTATCAGCTGTGGGAAGTCTGCCTGCAGAGCCAGGGATATCACCTCCTGCCCCAGCCTGCAGGGTAGCGTTTGCAGTGCTAGAAAGGCCTAAGGGCTTTGGAGACCATTATGTTTCCCTAACAGCATGAGAAGACACAGAAAGCAAACAGTCATAGGAAAAGCAAACTATCCTCAAATGTCCACAGTTAAAAAGCAATGCTTGTACTGAGAAATCTCTCGTTTTAACTGTATTTCAGACACAATTCCTGCAAGGAGTAGAAGGTGGTTTATCCTGGTTGACATTTGCAGACAAGTTATGTTCATTATCAGCTCAACTGCATATATTGCTCACAACCCATCAGCAGTAATTTTCTTTGTATAGGCAAGACTTCAAAGCTAAGAGGAAAGACCAATCTATAAGCAGACTTAACACCAAAACACATTTAATGCTCTTCGTATCAGCTTGTGTGTAGACTAGTCCTACGTGATAGGGGAAAGAAATGAAGGAAATGATTTTAAAAGCTTCTTGAAATAATCTTTTATTACTAAAGCCTGGAAAAAAACTAACATTAAAATGGTGACCTGAATGGTGACCTGCAGGCAAAATGTTTATCATGAACATTACTTGTCTCTCTCTGCAGTAATGCTTCCTTTGTTGGATTTTAATGTTTATTCAGTAAGTAAGAAATTGAATAAATAATAAAACTCTTCTTGTGACAGTATGTTACAGCACAGCATGGAACCCCAGCTCTCTAGACCCATAAAGGAAAAACACTATTCAGGATCTCAAGTTACAACACGGTTGAATAGTTTGGTTTTTTCTTGTTGTTGTTTTGTTGTTGATATTGTTGTGTTGTTTTGAGTAAAAAATCCATAATGTCTGGTTATCCTACATAAGAGCTTTCTATTTCCTAAAACAGCCAGTTTAGAAACAAAGACAACAAGCAATAAAGTCAACAAGGAATAAAGCCAACAGATGCATTTCTGCTGGATATAGGCAAAAGGCAGAGCTCTAACCTCTTGTTTGGGAGACAGTCTAGAAAGCCTTTAATTCCTTCCCAGTTCCAGTTTCACGAACACAGTTCAGCAGTGACAGGTGCCACAGTGACATCCCAGCCATACAGCCACCCATTTTCTCTTAGGCAAAAACAGAAGAAGAAACTGTATTAAAATATACATCCTAATGAAACACAAGTCACAACATACTTTTATTAACGCACCATAGATGCACTTAGTCCAGACTACAAATTCAGTACTAAAGATAGGTACTCTTGACAGTCACATGCTAGATGGGAGGTGAGGCTGGGAGAGCAGTCCTGTCCCTTTCCCATCCTCACGATCTTTGAGCCAAGTAGCAATGTGAGACCATGCTGTAAAGCAATGGTCCATCACACCCGCTGCAAAACAAGAGAGCCCCAAAGAATTCATAGTCCAAGAACAGGAATAGAAAAGTAAAGGTTAGGGGGTAGATATGGGAGAGGCTAGAAGAGGGTCAAGATCTGGGTTCAGAAAGATAAATGGCCTAATTCAAATGACTTGAGGAATAGAAGGGATGATCAGCTTCTCCTTACAACGAAGCACTAATGTACATGCAGTTGATATTGTTACCAACTGAGAGTCTATTGGACTGCAAGCTCTGAAAAGAATAGCAGTAACTTTCATCTCAGGCCAGTGACTTCCTTACTCAACTGTAAAAACACCAGAAGAAAAAGAGTTTTCAACTTTACTAAAACTAATGCATTTCTGAAGAATATACTGCAGTTGATAAAATAGCACACTTCTTTGAAAATATGCTGGTACGTGGTCGTATAACAAACTACAGGAAGAATCTTCAACAGCAGCAGCTGAAGTCAGTGTCAGCCACAAGAATGAACATCTAGAGAAGCGTCATACTCGCTGTCACTGTGAACTTAGCTGGGCACGAGGAGGTTTCTTATAAAGACGCCCACCAACAATTCTAAAAGGTGACCCCTGAATACGTACATTATTCACATCACTAACATTTACTAGCAATTGATTTGTTTGCAGTTCTTAAAGCCCCTCCAGTAAAGACAAAGATTGATCTTTGCTGCAGTCAGTTCTAGAATCTAAGCATCTGCCACAGGCTGTCACTTTGAGGCGCATTTCTTATTCATCTAAAGGAAAGTGTTAAGGATGCTCTTTGACTTGGAAACACAGACAGTTCAATTGGGAAAGCCAATTGGTCATGCTCTGCTCTGATCCTTTTGCTTCTGCTCTGATCCTTTTGCTGCAGTAGCAACAGCTGTGGTAATCACATGAACACCAGGTATAAATCACAGCCCCATTCCCAACCAGGAGTTTCTTAAGAGGGCACTTGATCCATATCTTTTCCTCCCTTCAGGATGATCAGCCCATTTCTACATGGGTCCCAAAAGCCACTCACAAAACTTCCAGTGACAGGGACTGCACAGAACTTGACTTGACATAGTACTTGACTATCTTATAGCTAGAAAAATAGCTTTAGCATTTAGTGCGAGGACCCGTTGCTGTGCTCTAGCCAACCACTGCAGCAGACATGGCACATGCGTTGGTCCCTCCACTCTGTGCTTGCACCATGTTCACCCCACCTGAATGCCGTTGTTCATCTCCCTCCAAGCAGTTATTTTCTCGACAGCCTCATCTCTTCCAGACTTTCCACACAGGTCATGGTTTCTGAACCTATGACAGTTCTTGCTGTCCTGTAGTCACTGTTGACCATTTCTCTCATCCACTATCAAATGCCTGTTGTTTAGCACCAGCAGGGTCAGATTCTGCTTGCATGATCTTCTGGCATCATTTGCCCTTTATGTATGCTTGTTACTTATCTGATTCCCTGTCTATAATCTCCAGGGTTTGGAAATGACCAGTCTGAGCCTGGAGGCAACGGGGATATCTTCTGATCATGTCTTTCCTATTACACCTGATATACTCCACAGTTAAATAAGAATCACTTTGATTAAAAAGATTCTTGTCTACCGTACTTATCTTAAGAGTCTTGGTCCACAACAGATCTCTTTGCAGGAAGCTGAACATTACAGTAGCATGAAGAGCTACCATCTTATTTGCATTTCGGCAACAGAAAAATTCCAATGATAATCTGCTGTACTCATGCAATACTGCTCATGAATCTTAAGGCATTAAGCCCATATATTTAGCTTTCTGTATGTGTGTGCAAGGAATTTTTCTCAAGATAACAATGCAGGCTACTTAGGAGGGCGCAATGCTTCTTTTTAGATTTCTCCCTTCCTAAGCAATTAGCATTTCTGTAACCACAAATTGCACAGAAATCAGCACATCTCATCTGTAGGGTAGAACAGTTATTTCCTCACACTTAAAAGATTGAAGTGTATATAAAGCTACTGGGGAAGCATCTAATGCAGTTGTTTTATGTGTGAGAAAAGGAGGCAGCAGCATAGAGGGAACAGTGCAAATGTTGCATTTGCTTCCTAAAGCACGCACTAGACAAGCAAGCACAGCATGTTTCATTAGAAACAATGAAATCTCCTTTTCAGCTAGCTGGCATTTTGGCAAGGCTGCTGATAGATCAGAAACTCAGAGCACAATTTGTTTGCCATGCTGTAGCCTACTTTTGTTTAATCAGACAGCCACTGTTGAATGTGTTCCTGCTGTCAACAACAAACCTCCAGACCCACATTCACACGTCAGTGCGTGTGTGTTGTGTGCGCGTGTATGTGCGTACGTGAGCTCTTGCTCATTCTGTGATTAAAAATGTAAGCACCTACTATTTTCAGCCTGAAAGGCAGCCAAAACCTTTGTGTTCAAGTTGGCACAGGGAAGTCTCCCTGTGCCCATTCCATCGTATTAGCAGCTCTCCATAAAATGGCAAAGGAGGATGCATAATTTTTAAACTTTCTGGAATCCGATGGTTTCACTTGGAGGTTTGAAGTAAAGGCAAAGTCTGCATTCATGCGTGATGTATTTATGCCACAGTTGCAATCTATTTACAGGCTGGAATACAGGCAACTCATCTACTTAGCACTGAAAAGGCTCAAAGCTTTTAGTTAAGGGCCTGATCTAGCTCCTGGTGAATAAACTGAGTCAGACTTTTACCAAACATGCTTCCAGTAAGGTCCAAAGATTTCACCACAGCTCTGGTAGGAGCATAAATGAGCCTACCATTGGACTTTTGGACATTCACTTCCCATCCTTCAGAAAACATTCTCAGTGCTAGGCTGAAAATTAATACTGAAAAATTGAAAAAGGTGGTTTGGAAACACTGACTCAGCGATCAGCTCAAATACTTCCTTGTCCCTGTCACCTTCTGTGTACTGGAGTCCCTGGTTGGACTGTGCTCTGTGGCCGTCCTGCTAGCAGAGCTGCCTGTGCCTTCCATCTGGGGACGACCGCACGCAGAACACCATGAGCTGCCAGTGGGGGAGACGCTGACTTACACAGCAGGATGACAACACCTAAGTTTGTGTGCCTCATAAGACAATTTAGAAATATTTCTGGTTTTCTGGACAAAAAAAAAAGTCTTAGGTCTCAGGTTTTTGAATCGATGCTTCAAAAATTGGTCTTTTGTTTTCATTCGAAAGAACATTTCACCAACTTTAATCAATTATGTAATTTCAAAGACAACCCATCTATCCAATAACCACTCTATAAAGACTACACAAAAATACATAAAGATGCCTTTTTTTCCCTTTTTTGCCCATTCTTTAATCAACTCTATTATCTTGTAATATGGTGCCCCTATATATCGCTGTCAAGCCTGTGTAAAGTTTCAGGCCACACCTGTAGCTTAGAAAGACACAAGGAACTCTCTGGATGCAGAATTCAGTATCAGAACTACTGCAGCAAATGTGGCTTAATAAATGTTCATGCAGAAATATGCATATGTTCAAATATGTTCTAAGCATTGCGTTCAGTAAATGCATATAGAAATACTCACTCTTAAAAGCCAACCTAAATATCACAATATAAATATAGCAACATCACAGCAGAAACGCATCCTGTATACCTAGGAATCAAGAAGACTTGAAGACAGTTTGTAGACTCGTCCCTTGATGTTATTCTCAACATAAGCTTCTTCTACTCCACTAAAGCATTAAGAAAGCCATTAAAGTCATAAAAAGTATCAAAAGAAACTGAAAGTAGTATGCTTAAGTGAGATGCTCGCTGGCTTTGTTGCCAGAGGTTTTTCAGATTACAGTTCATACTTTTTGCAGATGGCTGTGCCTCACTTGTAGGAATTTGTGATATTTGAATTCCAGTTTCTGCATGTTCAACCACTCTTCCAGAGCTATATCCTGTTAATAAAATAAGTGCAGAGATCTGAGGTTATGCTGTGTGTGCATGTGTGTGTGCACACAATTGGGGCAGGGCACTGGGAGATGAGGGGAAAGGAGGCAGAAAAATAAAAACTTTTGTGGGGAGGGAGCAATAAATATATTAAAGACTTCTGTTTCCTCTTAACTACTATAAATCATATGACTGCAATCATAATACCCAGAGATGTGAAGGTCACTAATTACACAGACCTGTAACAAGCTAAAGAAACTTCTGCAGGAAGTGACTTTGGTTATTTAATTGGTCAGAGCAAACCCAGCATCCCAATGAGTGATACCACTCAGTGAAGCTGTAAGCCTCACGTTTCACATGAACACTCTGAAACATGAAATAAAGGAATCAGGAACAAAAGCTATGAACTTCCAACAACTCGGAGCCAGTAAATTCCGGTAACTTACTGAGATTTTTTTCCACGCAGTCAAAGTATAATCCCTTATAATTTAGCCAAGTTCACTTTGGAGTAATAGATATTTTCCATCTCTCTAAATTGCCCTTGAACTTCAGCTGAGCAGCGTATTGTGCTTCACCTCCTGATGAGGACTGTTTAGAATTGCCATGTCCTGTTAAGCAGCTGGCCTGCTTCCCCTTGTAGCAAGCAAATTGTTCTCCTTCCAATACTAGGTATTTTTAGAAACAAGAGCTTTTGGATTAAAAAAGAAAAGTTGCATATCACAAGGCATCACTCATTGCTCTTAAAGGTTTATGTTTTAACCCTTTTTGTGAATCTGACTCCTTTACCTTTTGGCACTTCTCCCTTTCACCTCCCACTTTGGTCACACTACATCGGTCTTAAAAATCACTCTAACTTTGCTTAAGGAGGGAGATGAGAAAATAGAGGTGAATCTGTCAACTGCATTAAAGTCAGGGGTGTTTGGATGTACTTTCATCCAAGACTAAACCAGAGAATAGTGTTTTAAATCTGAAGGTTTCACGTGGTCCTAGCATTTAACTTTATTGGATACTAGACTCTCAATGTGATTTGCAGAGCACTTGAGGTTTGTGGACTACTACTAAAGAATTTGCACGAGAGCTAAGGAAAAAAAAACTTATTTTCTCTCAAATCAGGATGTATTACATACAGGTACACATTGCTACTACAAAACAGTGAGGCATCTATAAGCTGGAAAAAAACATCAATTGGACTGTGACTGCAGCTTACCCATGCAGGAATCATTGCCATGTGGCAGGGCCAGATCTAAAAAAAAGTGATTTTTCCCCAGTACCAGCACCTCCCTAAAGGTTCCCCTTCAGTGCTATGCTCTCTGACAGTTTTTCAGTTCTGCATTGGTTAACTCTGGGACAAAAGCAGCCTTGGAGGAAGGGAGACTGAAATAAAGACAAAGCATTAACAGGAGAGAAATGAAGTCTGGTTACTCCCAGCTATTTCCACTGAATGGAAGCAAGGAATCATTAAGAGCTGCAATCTGAAGTGGGCTATGCATACGTTAAGATGAAGTTCTGATGTGCATTTTGCATCCTGTATTTGAGTCCAGGAAAGGAGCCAGAGCTAGGCAACCTTAGCACTCTGTGGAGCATGTATTAAAATGATCCCAAAAGTAATTAGATAAATTGAATGAAATCTGACTTGACAAGCAGGGGTCATCCTATTCTATGAAGGCTCAAGATGGATACCAAGGGGCCAAACAACCAGTGATTGAAGGGCACAGCTAATTAAAGTGCCTGCTGTATTAATATTTATGTTAAAGTTTCCACTAGCTCTGGCCTTGACCTGGCAGTCAGGTGTGCAATGTGTGTCCTTCATTTTAATCATTTTCAACATTATTTTTCATATGTTTATGAAAGTACTTTAAACAGGATGTTATACATGCCTCTTTCATTCTCAGACTAGAATGGCTGAGCAATGTCTCCGGCTGGAAAAAAGACAGGTAACGGGTTGAAAACCAGTCCTTCTGATTCAGTAAGCAGAAAAAATAAAGGTAGGAAACGCTGTCATTTGTCAGTGCTTTCTACCCATAGCTGTCAAAAATGCTTTCCTATTTCTATGATACCTTGTCTTCAGGCTGGGTGTTAGGAAAAGGTTCTGCACCGAGAAGGTGGCTGGGCACCAGAACAGGCTCCCCAGGGCAGCGGTCACAGCACTGAGCCTGCCAGAGTGCAAGAAGCATTTGGACAATGCTCTCAGACATAGGGTCTGGTTTTGGGGTGGTCCTGTGTGCATCCAGGAGTTGGACTTGATGATCCTTGTGGATCCCTTCCAACTCAAGATATTCTATAATTAATTTTATGGGTAGGAAAACTGAGGAAGAGCTGTGAAGGCTCAGTGTGAGAAGCATTCACTGACTGTTTGAGAATAACCACAGTCTGGGATAGCTACAGACCTGTACTCCAGAGGTGTAGTGTAAATTCATTACGCAAATGTAAGAGAGAGGGAGAGTAGAGGAGGAATTGTTATGTACCAAGAGACCAAAAAAAAAAAAAAAAAGTCTCTCTTTTCTTGCTGAAATTTAAAAAAAAAATCATTCTGGGCTGAATTTAATTTTTCATTCAGTTCAAAATGGAGAATGCTAGACACACTTGAAACAATGCAACAGAAATAGAGAGCAACCTTCACACTGAAAGGGAAATGAGAAGAGGCTGTGGAGAGGACACAATGCTACTTCTCATTCCTTAACCACCCAATGCATTCAATTTGACATTGGTGGACACCAATGTCACCCATGGCCACCCAGCTTCTCGCTCCCCAAGCCATGCAGACACCTGGACATCGCTTTCCAGTCGCCCTCCAGCCCACACAGCCAGCCCCATGCTGACGGAGCTTGTCGCCCTCTCCTCATACAGGCAGACGTGTTTGGGTGGCTGCATATTCAAGCACCCTGGAGAAGCAGCAGCCTGCAGGGCCAGGGCTGCCCCTTACCAAGGCTGTGAGAATAACTCTGCCAGCCACGAAACCCTCCAGCTTTTCCTGCCTGAAAGCAGGCATGGTTCCTGCCTGTGAGAGCCACGCTGCAGCAGCACCACAAGGGTGGTGCCAGTGCACAGCATCCTCCCATCAGCTATGAACAGAACCAGAGATTTACTTGCTGGGCCAGAACTGGAGCCTGCAGCTTCCCTTCCCTGCCTGAAGGCTGAAACCACCACACCACTGCAAGTGAAAACTCATTTCTCTTGCCTCTTTCCCCACTCCAGAAAGATTTAATTAAATCACAATTAAAATTTGCAATTTGAATCTGTATTGACCAGGACATTATTTTCACAGAATAAATTTCCAGGGAAAAAAAAAAAAGTTAATAAAAGTCACCTCCATCTTTTCTTTAGGGAGATGGGAAAGGACTACAGAATTTCACAAAGTGCTTCAAGTTCTGCAATTCTCCTGCTGTCAGCAAGGCCACAGACACCTTGGGCTGGACAATTATGCTTTGAGATATCCACAGCTAGCAGGAACATTGATTCAAATATTCTGTCAACATTAAGGCAGACCTGGGAATTGTATCCTGGTGCTCTTTACCTTGATTTACTTCTAACGTTGAGGTCTTGCAGCACAAAAACGCTAATTGGAGGAGGATGACATTTCCAAGATTAATCTGAGAACCATGACGGAATCCAATCTTCCATCTGAAATTATGTGTATGGAGGGATGGATAAAGATTTGTCAAGACGTGTGATTTCACTGCCACATTTCTATAATCCTTTTAACTACTTTATTGTACTTCTATTTTAGGTAACAGGAACGTATCTGGTGTTTCCCATGCAGTCTGTGGTATGAGGTACAACCACCAGCTTTCTGGCACCTTGCCTCTGTGTAGGAGAACCATAAAGCTTGGGTAGCCACGCCAGGGTGCACCGCGGTTGGTACCTGCTGCAATTCACTTGTTACAGCTGCAGTTGCAGCAATTTAGCAAGTAGAATACCCATTTTACTGCCTGTTTCATTACCAAGACAGATAAAATTTGTACAAGTAGTGCTCAGGGAACCAGCATATAACAGTGCATCTGAATTAAAAACTAAAGCATTATCCAGCTGAACTCATTACCATTTACAGAAACGGCGAAACAGATTTGTTCCCCTCATCCGTTGCAATGCTCCCTGCATAACAGCTATTTGTTCTGAGCCTCTTTTAGCAACTTACCAGCAGAAAACAAACCGACTAAGTGGCAGTGCTGGCTGGAAGAACAGCTCGTGGCAAGCAGCACTAGTGCCCTACAGAACATACAGAAATACTGTTTGTTTATGATATGCCTTCCAATAGCTAGCTCAGCAGATTTGATGCCTCAAGCTCTAAAGTGCTTCCCAAGCTTTGTAAACAGCACAGGAAAATGGATTTTCAGTCTGAAACCCAAAATGGGACTTTGGCGTCCCTAATTCCCATCTTCGGGTGCCCCTCGTTTCCTATATGTCTCAGTTTTCACCTCAGTTTTCAACTACGCTTTATTTTCTGAAGGGAAGTTCCTACCTTGGGAACTCGTGACAGTTTTGAGCCCCTCAAGCACATTTCCCCCGGGATGACAGACATAACATCTGTGTCCACTTCTCGCCCCTAGTCACAAGGTGTCCTGCAAGGCAGGTACTGCTGCAGTACAAGGATAGCATCACTTACAAGTATGCTACCTCCAGAAGCAGCATTGCAATGCAAACTCTAGAAATCTTCCCCAGATCTCTGAGCATAAGCAGTGTCTCCAGCCAAAAAGGTGGCTCAGGATTTGGGAGGGCTAGAAAACTTGAGTCAAGGAAGGGAGCTAAAGAAGGTTCAGCACAGACTACAAAGGTGTTCAAGTCAGTTCAGAAACAGTGGAGGAGGATCTGAGGGATGATTAACAGACTGCACATAAGCGGGTAGGGTACTGAATAATAAATATTCTGCTTAACTATTCCTGCTTCTTCATGCGCCTCTCGGCTGAAATGCAGACCGAGCTCTGGCTTTCCAGAAACTCCTGGGGTGTTTTCATTCACATTAGGATTCCAAACTGCTGCATATAACACAGAGGTAAGGAACCAATTGTGCTTCTTACTGAACATTCAAGCCCCTTAAAAACAGAGTAAGAATCCCTGTACAACATAGTAAGTTGTGCAAATTTTAGACAAATTATTTGTCAATAGGAATTCCTCATAGTAACTCTTCTGTTACTGCTATATCCTCACACAAATATTTATCACCTCTGTTTTAGCAGAAGAAATATATCATTCTAATAAGCTTATTAATGAGAGAGGTCTCTCTTTAGTCAGGATCCAACGTGTAAAGCATGTCATTGCGCTGTTGGCACCTGAGGAAAATGGCATCTCAGCCATTTCAGCACGTTTGTAAACTTCCAGCAAAAGTCCTCCAGTATTGCAGTCCTTGGGCAGCAACTGCCAGTTCCCACTGACTGTGGAGACGGACCTGCAGTCTGTACCTACACACAGGGGTGCCAGCACTGGGATGCAGCAACCACATCTCAGAAGCAAAGTCCGCAGAGTTAATTTTCAAACTTTTTCCCCAACCCAAGCCTTGCTCCAGCTCATTAGAAATAGAAGGGAAAAAAAAAAAAAAGAAATCCTAGGAAACTCCAGAACAGATGCACACACATTCCATAGGCAGTGAAATTCCTTCTACCCCCTTTTTTGTCTGAGCTTTCCCCTCTGCATGGGTGCAGAGGTGCTCATAAGCTACATTCTTACCACCTCCTCCTCTGGAATGCTCTCCAGCTCTTTGGGTGAGTGAAACCACACATAGAATATTAAGAGCAAAGCATTACACATAAAATCAAGCATAGTAGTTTGATTTTAGATAAGAACTAATGCATTATGACAAAGATTCCCCTCAAGTGCAAGTACAACACACAAAGTACTTCTCTTCCAGGAGAAAAAGCAGAACTGAAAAACAACCAACCACTCCCTTTGCTATAAAGAAGTAGACATATTTTGCTAAATACATATATATATATATATATATATATATAAAATATATATATAATTTCTCCCAATCTCTAATTTTATTTCCTTCCCCTGTATTAAAATATCTGGTCCTCACTGACTGATGAGCCTCAGATGCTTCAGTCTTCCAGTTCCTAAATGCTTTTCTGCTTTCTTTCTGAGTTTCTGCAGACAGGCACAGAAGGGATGCGTTTGATTCCTTCAGGACCTCAGCATGTACTCAGGACTTCAGAAAATGCAAAACACATGCTGCATATCAGCATCGAGCCACGGGCCTAATGCCACCACTCGAGCACAATGCTTTTCCTTGTGAAAAGCGGAAAAAGAAACGTAGAGCACATTAAGCCAAGCAGTTTATTCCTGGTGGGAAACAAGCCTTTGCATGTGCTGAGCCAGAAGATAGGTCTCTAACTTCTCCCACTTAGAGGTTTCCTTGTCTTGTTTTCATTTGTTTTAGGCATTCTAAAATGACAGGCTGAAAACTTAAAGACCAATACTGATACTTTATAATGTGATATTAATCCTGTAAGTGCCTACAGATACCTAAAAGAATCAATCCCTCACCTCATGCTCCACACCTGGTATTAATAATGCATTCCATAGACCCTTTTTTTTTTTTTTTTTTTTTTAAGAAACACATCTCTTGACTATATGAAGAAGAGAGAGGATTTAAGTCTGTTGTTGAAAAGAATAGGATTCTTAAAAGGTTAAAGAATCCGATCATCTGCTCAATTACTTAAAGCTAAATAGTTCTGGCTATCAAACAACTTAATTAAAATTTACCCAGAAGAAAGTCAGTAGGTTGTGTATCAACGAAAAAACACATCACTAAGGAATGTGCATCTTGCGGAAATTGGGAACAGAATATGTGTAGGCCGATCATATTAAGGTATTAAGTGTTTGGTTTAGACACTGCCTGTAAAGGCACACAACACAGCATTGTGGGTTCAGAGCCCGGCATACCTCAGGGGAAGATGGGGCTGGAACAGATGGTGGGATCTGCCTCTATACACAAGGAAGTCAGAGTTTTGTCCAAAAGCTACATTAGAACATCAAATTCAGTCCTAATTTCATCATACAAATACAAATTTGCACTTCCACATACTCTGTCCTTGTTGTCGTTCCCAATCAATGGCAAAGGCCATTTGTTTGAATGATAATAGTGGCAATGAGAGGCAACTACAGCCACAGACATTTCTGCAGGTCTGCTGGTCATCCAGTTGTAGGAGAGAAGAGGAAATGTAGTGTTTTCAACATTTTACACTTTGAAACGTAAAGTTACTCTTTTTCAAATATTTGTCAAGAGTTCTAGCACATCACTGTGATGTTTCTTTCCTACTCAAACACAATAAAAACACCTGAGTTTTGAGTGGCTGAAAGCAAACAGTAAACAACCAGTACATGAAAGCAATGCTCAATCTTAAGCGATAAAGTGTTGTTGTTGAGTAGATTAGATGAGAATTCAAGTTTCTTTCTTTCCCCTGCAAGGTGCAAGAAGGTAACATCAAACCCCTTCTAAGTTACTAATTAGTTCAATATTAATCACTTATTGAGCACTTTTTCTCTCCGGACACTAATTTCTTTAAAACAGGCTATCTGATTCACCCACAAAATTAATAAGGCCTTGGATCGTATCACGAGTGCCAGATTCACAAATCTCTAGGAACAAGTCAAATACTCTTTGTATACTCTGCCCGTGTGACTCAAGTTGGTCTCAGGGATTCATGTTTCCATTCACACGTCCATTCTGAAGCTAGCATAATTTTTTGTAGGGGTTAACTCAATGCTATTAACACTATTAACAGAACATTTAGGATTTCCAGTGAAATCCCAAATTATGCAATGCTGTAGCAGGTAAAATTTTTAACAAGTGAACATTTAGCATTTGTGAACCTGCTACACAAGTAATACACTGGAAGGATGGAGTTGAACTTCCACCCTCACACATACGTGGCCTTCCAGCTAAGGCCATGCTCAGATTTAGGGGATGGGCCAACTGAAGGGAACTCCTCTTCCCCCTCCTCAGAGTACTTGTGCCCTGTGTGGCTGACATGCCTTCAGTATCACCGTGCAGTGATTTACAGCCATATTGCAGGAGCAACAAGTCAGTCAAACCTGCAATGCAGCTCAACAAAATTACTTGAAGGTGAATAAACTGGTGCATTCATGTCAAAAAGAGAACAAAATCTCATCATAGGCAAAACAACAATGCTCACACAGAAACAGAGATGAATGTAAACGTGCACTGAAGATCCTCCACTATCCAGAGCATTCAGTACCACAAACATTATTACATTGAAAGCAGACATTTTTTCCATTTTTCTGTGTCACACAAGAACATCTCCATAAATGTTCTTTAAATCTTCAAATTTAAAAATTTAAAAATTTAAAAATAAAAATAAATAAAAAATCCTCTTTAAATCAGTAGTTCATAATATTTATTCCAAAAGCTAAGAGGCCTTTCTGAAGTTCATTGAAAACACTGGTAAAACTTACGTCAACTTCTTCTGAGCAAAAGCAATCTCTTGGGTAAAGATATTAGATTTTTCCTCCCTCTCTCCCTTTCTCCTATAGAGAAATAGGATGCCCTGCACTCACTTGCTACCCTTAGCAGAAAAACAGCATGCACCTACCATGACTACAATATAAGAATATATCGATTTTTCAGACATACAAATGGAAAGTTTCCCAAAATGTTTCAATTCTTATCCTCAATCCAAGGAAAATTTCAGAAATGCTGAGATTCCATTCAATCTTTTATTAGTAAATTAAAAAGTAAGGATTACTTTGAGAAATGAAAATCTCATTTAAAATGTTATTCTAAAATGCTATTCCCATTTGTTACACTTAAGGAGTACAAGTTGACATTTGTCTCTGCTACAGTAGTCTCTAGTAACTCTGGCTGCTCTCACCACCTATAACAGCTTGAAAAACCAGAGCCAGACACTTTGCAGAGGTGCCCAGCGACTGGCCTGGGACAAAGGTCACAAGCTGCATCGAGAGAAGCATCAGTTGGGTACAAGGGAAAAAGAGGCAATGGGAATAGTAGCACATTGGGAAAGGCTGCGGGATCTCTGTAGAGAGGTTCATGCCTGATCTGGGGCAGCGCGTGGGACTTAAACGACCTCCACAGGTTGTCTCCAACTTGAAATATTCTGCAGCTCAAATACGGCCCATTTTAACAACTGCAATGCTGTCAGCTGTATTTTATTTCCAAATCATTCTGGGCAGCTTTTGCTTTATATTAGCTAAAGCGCCTTATCACTTCCGTACAGCAAGTGTCTCCTGGTGGCTGAAATGAAGAAGGCTGATGTTTTCTCAAAATGGATTATGTAAACTATAAAGCTGAAATGACATGAAACAATTGCCAGTATTTTCATGAAATTTCAAACAAAGGTTTTCTGACAACATTTAGATAGATTTCCAATTTCAAAGGAAAATTCTGAAATTAGTTTCATGTAACAATAAATTCCAAAAAGTCAATGCTTTCCAAATTTAAACACCTCTAAGCTTAATTCCCATAACGTAACTAAAGACTGACAAAGCATCTAAAGGACTATTGAGGTGTAATATATTCATAATAAGAAATCAACATGTTCAGAAGATAACTTTCAAATTATTAGAATGCTTTCATTATGATTGTCATAAAAAAGTAGAGAAATTAAAAAAAAAAAAAGCACTTCAGTGAAATTTTTTTTCTATCTACTGTCTAAATATACTCCTAGAATTAAGCATTAAAAGTTCCCCCTTTTCTTTAAGGCTCTTCCAGATGCACTCCTCCGCACTCTTAGGAAACACCCAGTTAGTATTCGCCGTGTGCCAGTGCTCAGAGCAGCAGGGACTGGACCGAGGACTCGCTGCCTCTCCATGGCCAGAGACAGGCAGATACCCAGCTGGGGCGAGCCAGCTCTGTACCACCAAATTCCTTGGGTGTCCCATCCAACAGTCCCGGTGTGTCTCACTCTGTTGTGTCACTGCCACAGGTAAACAGCCCTTTCTGTCACCAGGACTTGCCCTCCCATTTATAGCTTCGTCACCGAGATTTGGTTTTGTTTCCATAAAAATGTTTCAGCATGATTTTAAAACAATATTTCTTGCAGGCGGCAGCCCTGAAATTCTTTCTGGTATGCACAGAAGGTTGAGAGCTTTGGCTGCAGTCTTCCTCATCTACTCATTCTACCAAGTCATCTATATTAGGTGATATCAATGCAAAAAGATACCACAGAAAAAAATACATGCACACTATTTAGGACCTCTTACGGTTCATAAAGAAGAGGTCTGAGTATAAGCAAGGATTTTGTCAGAGATTGGTTTCTTTCTAGCACATCCCCAGGCCCATGATCATGACAACAGCATTATGTGTTATCATTTCACCCAGCATATTTCTGAGCAGCAAAGGACACACATTTCCTGGCTTCCAAAGTAGCCAACAACTCACTACGTGAACTCAACAGGCTCAACATTTGTCAGGGACATGATGTTGTAGCATTTTTTTTCCAGGAAGAATAATTTTAAAAGCAGTCCTTACTACATGATTTCCATCAGTGTAGAAATGGAAAAGATATCCTCAGGGTAGCTGGAATCTATCTCCTTATGACAGGACAGGGGAGTGTAAGTTGGCCCCAGCTTGGTCTTAATGATTGTTTGCAGGGAGTACTCAGTCTGCAGAAGAGGCTACATACTCTAGAGGCTGTTTTTAAATAAGTGATGGTAGTTGAATACAGATACATAAAATAAATAAATAAATAAAATAAAATAAATCTAGTGCCTTTTTTTCATTTTAGGGGGGCAAGGAGGGGGAGTAGGTCACTGTTCAGAAGTGTCCTGAAATTGCTTCTTCTTTTCTCTTTTTGTACCAAAGCCCTGTTCTTGCATTTTAATACAAGGGCAGCATCTGCTATGTAACTAAATATTGTGGGACTATTTGGACTTTCATCTCCAGAATCAAAGGTAACGAGTTTTTTCACTACAAATCTATTAATTAAATTAAGGCTCATTAAAGACTTGATACAAAAAAAAATAAAAGGCTTTACACTCAAAATTCCCACGACACTTGCTTACTAGGCCTTTACAGAGACTTTCAGACTGAATCAATCTGCAACTTCCCAGTGAAACAGGATTTCATTGGAAAATGCTGAGCGACTGCAACAGCAACAAAAGTCTTGCTGAAACCCTGATGGAGCCCTCAAGGGGTTTCTGCCAGGGCTGCAGCCCAGCATCCTGCCAGGCTGCTCTGGTGCCCAGCACCACTCAGAGCCCAGAGACCTGGGTCATTTTACACTCTTGCGCCAGCTGCACCAGGGGGTTAGGAAGCCCTGACAGCCCCAGGTGAGTCCAGCTCTTGATGCACCCTCCTCCTAACCGTGCTTTTAGTCTTACGTAGCCAAATGTGTGGACAAAAAGGTGATACAAAAGGTTTCTGAAAAGAATATTAAAGGTAGCTTGTAAACAGTGCTTGTTGTTCAAGGAAATCCGCAAGTGGGAGAAGCACCACACAGGATCATCCAGAAGCAGAGGGCTATATTTCTGATTTATGGTGAATATCTCCAGATGATTTATGTTAGAAGAGGATCTGTGTGAGAAGACAAAAATATAACTGCTCTGATCCATTCTGGTTTATGACAGCACAGGAAACATGTCCAGGAGAATACCTTGGGCTGTATCTCATCTGCTGGGGCAATAAATGAATGCATCTTTTTGAAGTTAAATTTTGTGTGGATTTAGATCATGAAACCACACTGAAGTCAGCAGGCAACATCAGTCCCTGATAAAAGACCACAGATTTTTCCACTGATTGCATCAGTATGTGCAAGTTTTGCCTACACCTGCAATAGCCCCTGTATGTGCTTTTTGAAGCTCCCATAGTACTGACCTCCTGAGTCAGTTCCACAGAGCCCAGCTCAGCACAGAATGCAGTACCAAGAATAGAAGTCAAGAGAGAAACAAACAATAAATAAATAAATAAATAAAGATACTGTAATTATATTTAGATCTTGCAAAGATCTTCCATACTTGCTTGAAGTTTAGTCTTAAATGTCAGATCTGCTATAGCAGCATGATTGCTTCATTCTCCCTTCCTCAACTCTTTAGGACTTTCTTTGGGTCATGGGGAGCAACCTTTCTGAAGCTGCCTTGCAAGCACCTGCTCTGCTGCATTCAGCCAACAACCCCACCCTTGAGAAAAAATAAAAATAAAAAAATAAAAATAAAAATAAAGGGGGGAAGAGAGGGGAAGAGCTATGAATGATAAAGCTACACATAATTGTAACTAGTGTTTGCAGCTGCCTTTACAAAGCTAGAAGATATTACAATTCTGAGGGTGGATACAAGAAATAATGTGGAATGCGTCCCGTTTTATAGCTAATACAGAGCTTTAACTATAAGAAAGGAGAGAGACTTAGTATACTTACTCATAATTATAGGAGCTGGCAAAATGCCATCTTACATTCTATACAGAAGTTATTAATTTTTAAAAGAACATGCAGCTAACATAACTCCTCAGAAAGAAAGGAGACGTCTTTTTGAAACAGAATGCCAAGTTAGCACACTGGTCCCCAAAAAATTCCCCCCACCCTGTTACAAGCAGCTTCATTCCAAGGTGAACGTGCCATCTTCTTGTATGAGAACACAAAGAAAAAGCACAGCAAGGCAAAGCAAAATAAGAACACACATTACTTCTAGTCCATGAGAACAAATGTTAAAAGGCCAGGATTGTGCCAAAAATCCTTCTTGCTGTCACGTAAAGACTTATTGAACAAAGGCTGTTGTTTGTCTCCACTGAACTTTTTTTCCTATTTCTTGCACTTGGCATGTCAAAGGTTGTTGGAAAAAAAAGATAATCACACTCAAAGCTTTGGTTTCTTCCTGCTTCCTTTTTATCTTTAAGATGTTGAAAACTCAGGTATTATCTTCGCATACACCACTATTCATCTTTAATTTAATAAATGATCTCTTCAATGTATTAATGGTTAGCAGTGCATATAAATTAGCATTTATAAAAATCAATTACATTGTCTCATAAGACAGAGGAGAAACCAAGACCTTCATCACTGGATCATTTGTATTTATCTGTTAATTATAAACCTTAATTGTCTCCTCTTATCAGATTAATTTGCATAAATTGCATAAGTTTAACGTTTAACAGGTTTTAATAGCAGAATACAATTATTCTTTAAAGATTCTTTCTTGAAATATTCATTATTAATTATAACATTAAAATTATAAGTTCTGATAATTGACCTTGGCTTCTCCTTGGCTCATCATCATCTGTCCATTGAGGTCATTTATCTCATGATTATGCATGCTTTGTGGCTTCTTATTACTGATGTGCTTAGTTTTAATTGCACTTTATAGCCTGTCAGATTTCTCTGAATTTTGACTTCAAGCAGAACGTTATGCGGAGTTCCACAAAAGTGGACTTTTCATAGTGTATTCATCCTCTTAGCATACCTACATGCGACAGCACAGTGGATGGCACGACTATTTTTAGACCTGGAGTGTCTGGACTGTTATGTAGAAATATTTCTATGCTGGTGAGGACAACCCCACCCCCACCCCACCCTTAATCAGGTGGTTTAGGAAGTAGGAGACACACGTATGCTCCCAGGTAGCCTTCAGAAAAAAAAAAATTAGCCGACTATTATGGCTGACAGGTCCTCTAATAGCCTTTTGTTCTTCTTAACTGACCAGAAGCCTCTAACTGCACTTTCCACTACCTTTTTCTTCAGAGATTGTGGTTTACAGAGTCCAGGAGGTAACAAAATAAGCGAAAAGATGGCTAAGAGCAAGAGCAAATTCTGACAGATACATTCAGTTCAATTTGGCTGACTTTTATGTAAAGACTTTTTGAGAACTTGTGCTGTACAGAGGTGAAAACAAGTGGGTTTTTTCCTCTGTGAGATCATTCACTGTCTCACAGACAGGGATTTACTGTACTGGATTTTTCCTCCAGTTAATACTATTCATATTATTTGGTTAAGAAATATTTTAGATATAATCAGATATGCTTCCAAGAAGAGAGACTAATATTTAGAAACATTAAACAAAGCTTTCTTAGATTGTCTACAGCTGCTATTATTAAAATGCTAGAGGTGCCTCAGGTCAATAGCTTCTGAGTTCAGTACATATTCCTCTTAATGAGTGAGTCTGGTAAGAAAACACTGAATCCAGTTTCTACTTGAAATTACTGATATCTCCTTTCACTTGCCTGTGCTCCCCAAGCTGGTTCAAAGCTACTGCACTGTTGACTGAAGCATGGCTGACATATTTCCAACCAGTTCCTGGTACCAGAGGTTCAGTTCCCGATCTCAAGTAAAATCTGAGAGCACGATTCTATGCAAATCTTTTTTTTTTCTGATGGAATTTCCCAAGCAGAGCCGATGTGCTAATCAATGGAAAAAAATCAGTGATGGGTGTTACTGTCAGTACACCTACTTGGTACACCTCCATCATAACCTGTCTGTCCAAGAGCTCACAGCTAGCTTATGACTCCTATATGCATACCTGATTGGGAGTGTAAGGAGAACTGTTTGGGTGTCTACTGGGTTAAAAAGCAGAACTAACAGTAAGTTGCTAGTGCTTCCACACACTCTTACAGATATCTCTTACTGAAGGAATGCATCAAGCAAGTGTAAGTTAAGTCCATCATCATGGTAACAGTTCTATCCTGCTTCTTGATCCATAAGAGGAGACCAATAGGTGCAACTGACCTAGAAAGTATCGCCATTTTTTCTGCAAGCAGGTCTAGCTACAACTATCCGTTTCATCTCAAAGCCAGATTGCTAGAAAATGCTTCACTTCAACAACCCCTTTATGCCTGATTTACAAGACGGGCACCTTTTATGCAAACACATTAGCCGCCCTGATTTACATTTAAAAGAAAGATGGCAGTGTCTTGGGCACATCCTTCTTTCATTGCCTCATCTCCGGAAAAGAGCCTGAAGCAAGAAGCATTCCCCTCTGCCAGCTAAAACCTTTTGCCAAAATATTAAAGGTGCCCGATGCAGTCAGAATTCTGCAGAAACGACTCCCCAGCACACAGCGATCAGAAACCCAGCAGGGAAGCAGCGACTTCGCACGTGCCCTGGCCACTAGCCAGCGGGGGATTCCAGTTGGGCCTTTGCCATGCTCTAGTTCGTGTTCCTCAGCCACTCACGTCCCCTGGGCCCAGCCCTGCCAGCAGCACACGTTCACAGCACTTCCCCGCACCAGAGCAGCAGGAACAAACAACACACAGATACCTGCAAGCTTCAGCACTCCCTGCATTGCAGAGCAAGAGTTAAAAGCCTTGAACAACAGATCCGCCTGCGTTAATGGGTATAATCTACTCCCTCTGTTGTGCAATGTTGATATTAAGATGTCACAGAAACCTGCAGACTGTCAGAGGTTATTCTAAAGGCAGTTTTCTGTTACTCTCACCTTCTATTTGGTTTCCTTCTGAGGAAACCAATCTAGCCACAACACGACTGAATTCCAGGCTATCACCTTGCACCAGCGCCAAGTGCACAGCAACACGCCGCCGTGCAGAGCTGTGGGCGCTGTACTGGGCCCTCATCTACAGCACATCAAACCCCATCCTCCGTCACCCACTGCAAGATGATAGCCACTCTTTTCAGCTGCAGGCAGCATAAGGAGTTTCGGGTAATTAACTGTAATAGGTTTGTGCTTTTCTGCATAAAGTTCACCCAGCAGAAAATGTTTATACAGTTCTTTCTGCGTGTGTGTGATTCTGGGTACTGGCTGCTAAGAATGAGCCAGTTATTGGTAGCAAAATGAAGGTGGGCAGCCAGGATAACCCCAGTGCTATATTCTGTCCATGTTCCCTGTGATTTCACGAGCTCTCTGTCAAAGCTGTCACATATAATATTTTTCTGACACTACAGTGTTTTTTTCTTTATCTACAGAGAAACTGATCCAGCAAGCTTTTCATCTGCTGGGTTTGATGCCTGTAATTTCATTAAAAGAGAGAGAGAGAAAGAGTCTGCAACACTGGAATGTTTGGCTCGTTCTGCAGTTCACATCATTCAAGTCTAGGTTGTCCAGACTGTCTCCTCTGAGTATGCCATCAGCCTCCAGCCTCTCTCCCCTCTGCAAAATACCTCTGAGTCTCGTCTAAGTCCCTCCGCTGCCATTGTGCCAAACAGCTGCAAATGTTCCTCTCTTCTACTGATCTATTTATCCTTCTTCATCTATTCCCACTTTTTCACCTGTCCTCTCTGGTATCTCTACATGTATGTCCATGGACAGCTGAAATTGAAAGGATCCTCTAGACAAACTGCAACCATTTTTTCCCCTGGTTTCTTTTCCACTTTGAGCGACCCGTTTCTGCACATCCTTTTAAATTAGGCTACCACCGTTGTCGCCAAGATATTAAACCACATTGTCATTGTACCTTTGCCCTCACTTGTCAACACCGACTGTCAAAATCATTTCTCTTCATCATTGTATCAGTTATGTCACCCCCAACCTCATGCCTTTAAGTTCTTCTGTTGATCCCCTTCCTTTTAATAGATCTTCACTTATGTGCATGTCATATTCCTGCTCAAAGCAACCAGGAAGATGGAAGGCTACTTGATGTGTACATTTAGCACAGAAGAAAATGTATTCATACAGTGACATGACTTTCCTCTACCCCAAATCTGTGCATCAATGTCATTAACCAGGACTGTGACCTCTTCAAAGCAAGAGCTGCACTGCTACCACACAGAGCACTCAGAGTCCTGACTTGCTAGATATCTCCAGTGATGATCACTGGCACAATGAAGGATAACTGCCCCTGATTTCTTACGGTTACAATTCACAAATAATCAATTTAAACATGTTAGATCTGCTGTGAAGAAGTCTGTTTCTTTTCTTTTTCAGCTGCTACACTGCATGAAAATGCTGACCTTTCATCAGGACAATTAAAACTATCTAGAAACCTTCTTTCAAGAGGTAGAGTGGGGTGAGTCTCAAACTAGAGGCAAACTAGACCCAGGTGACTGGCTGTGGGCTATATAAAAACAGAGGTCTAACTCCAATGCCAAAGTTGTAACACATACTGATTTACTTATTTATTTGGACTCTGTGTAGCCCCATTCATTACATTTATAGAGAAAAAAAATCTTGTGCTGACTGCTATGAAACCAAGGCCAAGTTTGTTTTCTTAGTCTTACATCTGTATGACAGAATACTCTGATCCCTTTCTTTTCCTGGAATACAAGCAGGTTTCATGTTTCCTCTGTGTATAATAAAAGTAGTTACCCTCTGGCCAACTCAGATTGCTGTTTCTGAAAATTGTTTTTCTCTCTGGTTTTATTGGGCAATGTAATTATTTGAATTGCAAGAGCACTGTCTGAACAAAGTCTGGGATATCAAACCTATCAAGTCACAGGTTTCCTAGAAAGTCAGGAGCTGTAACAAAGCCTTCCACAACAAGCCAATAAAATCGCAGCCTCTCAAAGAACGACTTTGCACTATTAAGATGTCCATTTCAAACCCAGTGACCCAGTTCTGGGTAATTTTAATATTTTACATGCAGGTTAAACAGAAAATATTTTATATAATTGAATGCTATATATAATAGTAGTTATGTTATATGGAAAATATAAAATAGTTGTTATGTCATAGAATGTTTTATGTTTATTTTATAATAGAAAATATTTCTTTAAAACAGAAAATGTCTCTATCTGGCTCTAGAAAGGCAGGAACAGAAAATAGGTGTCAGAGGGAAATCTAAAAGAGTGGTTATGTCTTGTTTAAAAGCAGGTGATAAATATGTCAGCAAACTGGGACAATGAAGTCACACTCTGCCACTTCTCATATGAATCTGCAGCAGGGACTGACAGGATATTTGCTTTGCAGGAATAGTCCTTGTAAGATATTCTAATGCATGAGGCACTTTTTGTTTGGTTGGTTGGTTTGTTTGAGCTTCTTCAGCTTTCTCTCGACCGCCCCTACTTAGAATCCAGACCCTCCCTACTTAGCAGCAGGAAAAAAAAAAAAAAAAAAAAAAAAAACACAGACCTCCCCCATTTCTTGTCTCCTTGTAGGGAAAGGATCTCACCTGCCATACACTGGCTAAGGCTCTGCCTTCAGTCATTGTGGTTTTGCACCTCTGCCAACAGCTTAGAAGAGACCTGGAGCTCCCCCTTCCCCAGCATTTTAGCCCATTTTGAAAACTCAGCGTAGTCCCAGCCTAGCAGCAATCTTCCACTAGGACCACACTCATACTGGGGAGTCTTTCTCGCAGAGTTTTTGTTGTGGTTTAGCCCGGCTGGCAGTCAAACACCACACAGCCGTTCGCTCACCCTCCCCCCTCCCTCTCCAGGATGGGGGAGAGAAACGGGAAAGTGAAGCCTGTGAGTTGAGATAAAGACAGTTTATTAAGACAGGGAAAAGAATAACAACAATAATAATAATAATAATAGTATTAATAGTAATAATGTGTACGAAATAAGTGATGCACAATGCAATTGCTCACCACCCGTTGACCGATGCCCAGCCTATCCCCGAGCAGCCGGCCACCCCTCCACCCCGGCTAGCCACCCCTATATATTGTTCAGCATGACGTCAGATGGTATGGAATACCCCTTTGGCCAGTTTGGGTCAGCTGTCCTGGGTCTGTCCCCTCCCAGCTCCTGCTGCATCCCTAGCCTGCTCGCTAGCAGGACAGAGAGAGGCTGAAAAGTCCTGGCTTGGTGTAAGCACTGCTCTACAACAATTAAAACATCAGCATGTTATCAGCGCTCTTCTCATTCTAATCCAAAACATAGCACCCTGCCAGCTACTAGGAGGAAAATTAACTCTGTCCTAACTGAAACCAGGACAGTTTTGTATGTTAGTTTCCTCCAGCCTGAGAGAAAAACAAAAAAACAAAGAAAAAAACCCACAGCCAAAACACAGAATCTAGACAAAGCGGTCTTAATTTTTCTCCTGTTCACCTGCAGCAGCTGTACAAGCAGCCCATTTTTCCATCCATCCAGTTATTCTCCTGTAACTTCCACAGGTGGCTCCTTGCTGCATGGCCCCTATTCTGTTCTGTCATTCAAATTCTCTGTGGCTTATTACACTCCCTTATTTTTAATTACCCGATTTCACCTCGTTCCTACTCTTCGTATTATGTGCCAAACTTTGACCACACTCATGCTCTTTGTTGAGGCCTCACATACTCTTTGAAGGAAAAAGTCTATTAAGAACTAAGCCCTGCTGCATGTGGCTCCTCTTCTTAGACCACTTAAAAAATAATTGGTCTAGCATTTCCAAGAATCCCACCCCACGCTTAAGAGACAGGCAGGCCAATCTTGTACATTGTATTTTTAAATTTCAGAAACATGTTTTGATTGAGATAGCTCTGTTTTTTGATTAAAGTAAAAAAAACAAGTGGAGCAGAGCCTCTCAATAATACTAAACTTGTCACTTCACAATGCATGCAATAATTTAACATTGTGTGCTCAGCACGCATGAAGTAACAAGCATTTCATATTAATGCTGTATTCGTAATGGTATGTCTGAGCTGTACAAACAAAACATAATTGAGTCAAAAAATGAAATAAAATAAACACAGTTCTCCAGAGTGCAGAGTTTGAATAGAAGGATTAAAAGGGGTCTCACCCTCTCTTTGCGAAAATATTGGGATAACCCAGATAGACTCCACGAAAGCTAGCATCATGCCAGTGGCTTCAGAGGGTTTAAACTGATTCCAAGCATTCATATGCTGACACCTTACAACACATATTAAACTATATATATATAAAAAAAATAAATATTTGGATTTTATTGTCCTTCACATTACACAAACACATAAATAAAAGTCTTAAGGCTCCTAAGTCTACTAAAATACCTGATTTCTTAAATGATTTCAGTCGACCCTTAGACACAAGGATGGAAACCACGTATGAACCTGAGCCTCAGACTGTCACTACTCGATACCACATACAAATCCATTTATGAACAAATGTAATATAGGAAATATGACATATAATGCTGTATGAGAAGAATAGAAAATAAAATAGTTGGATGGAATTTTCTAAAAATCAAGAAAGGTCCCACAATGAATACGACTTTTTCAAGGATGTGGATATGAGGAAGAGGCATTAGATCACATGAAGGGATTGTTTGCAGTCAAGGCAGAAACTAGGTTAACCACAGACAACCTTTCAAGCTAATATCAGTAATATGGTCTTAGCACCAAGGACCAGTAATTTTGGATTTAACACCCAAGAAAACAAAAGAAAACATGAAAAAATATTTGCACATCCCATTTAAGTGTGAGACTTAACTGAAGACACTGGGGTCTCTGTCAAAATTAGTGACACCCTAGAAGCTTCATTTTCCATTAGCTGCAGAAAAAACCTTTCAGCCGTATTGAATGGCAATAGCTATTATACATGCTTGGATGAGGCAGCTTCATTTCTCATTTTATCAAGCTGCTGTTCTCTTCTTTACCAATGCCCTTCTATCCAAGTGCTCAGAAAGCTACTTTTAAATACTCTTATATTTTCAGATGTGCACACTAGGTTTGCCATTTTCATCCAAGACAGTCATTTTAAACTGATGAACCTTTAGCTATGATGATCTAAAGGTCATCTAGGGAGCGCTGCTTTCCACATAACTGCTTCTCACCATATACTCAACTTCTATGCAGATGACTTACTTCTGTACATAACCAATCCATTCTTTTCTTGTCAGAAAACATTTTTATTTTACTCCAATCATTCTCACACCTCACTGGCTGCTTGGGATAAAAATGAACTCAGTCTTTCCTTTTTCTGCTGGCAGTATTTCAAGTGGAAAAGTATTCCACTATCTCAGTAATTTGGTATATTCCTAGGGATTCTTCCAGCCCGTTGCCATCTAGTAGAAACATCATGGAGGGTGGTAAATAGAAGCTCCACCGACCTTCAAAATTTATCATTCCTCTTCCCAATTCACTACCAATGTTTTTGCCATTCCTGCTAGACTTGAGAATTGCAGAAAGATTTATTGCCTTAGTGGCGTGCTACAGCTTCAAACGTCTGAAAAGTAACTTTGCATTTTAGAAAAATGTGTTCCCTTCCCCCCCCCCTTTTTTTTTTTGAGTGATCTAAGTTCAGTGTTTTCATGATTTGTGTCCATAAAATAGAATTCTAACTTGACAGAAATTCTAGCTGCATAGAAGCTTATGGTAATCAAATTAAAAACATGCGTGCGCGCACAAATAATAATAATAATAAAAAGCCACTACCTTTTGTATTTCTAAACCCATATCTTATTAGGTAAGATTTTTAACTAAAAAGTGACATATTTTGATTCTTCATATTGATTTATGCCTTGTTTAAAGACCACAGGAAAAAAAAAAAAAAGAAAAAAGAATAATCAGAAATGTGGTGCAGCTTTATCTTATGATCTAAGGCATTTTTCCTTCCTTTTTTTTAACCACAACTACAAACACAAATTTCCACTTGGGATAAACACAAAATTTTTCTCAGTTAAATTACTGAATTTTTGGTATCATCGGGGTTTATGTTTACTTATGGCCACATCCATTACTTTTTTGGTCAGGGGGAGAGATGAAACTTACCAACAAAATGTGAGCTGCCTCTTATGGCAAACAGGCATGTATATTGTACTCCTCTACCCCAACAGGATCAAAATAGTCCTAGGCTTTTCTACTTCTAAACCTCTTATCAGCACCAATCCATAGCTCATGTTTGATCTTCATTTTGCAGACTTCTTTCATCAGTGACTTCACTTACTAAACTAAAGCCTGCCAAACACAGTGTCGCTCATGCCATTCCTATGTTCTTATCGCTTTCATTAACACTTTGAACAAAGGGGAAAAGATGGGCAAAATCCAGCTGGCAACCAGTCACCATTGGTATTCCCCAGGGGTCGGTGCTGGGGTCTATCCTCTTTAATAGCTTTATTGATGATTTGGATGAGGGAATAGAGTGCACCCCCAGTAAGTTTGCAGATGACACCAAGCTGGGGGAAGTGTTGATCTGTTGGAGGGTAGGAAGGCCCTGCAGAGGGACCTGGGCAGGATGGGTCGATGGGCAGAGGCCAATGGGATGAGGTTCAACATGGCCAAGTGCCGGGTCCTGCACTTTGGCCACACCAACCCCATGCAGCGCTACAGGCTTGGGGCAGAGTGGCTGCAAAGCTGTGCAAAGGGAAAGGATCTGGGGGTGCTGATTGATGCTCGCCTGAACATGAACCAGCAATGTGCCCAGGTGGCCAAGAAGGCCAACGGCATCCTGGCTTCTGTCAGGAATAGCACAGCCAGCAGGACCAGGGAGGTGATCATCCCCCTGTACTCAGCTCTGGTGAGGCCGCACCTCAAGTGCTGTGTTCAGTTTTGGGCCCCTCAGTACAAGAAGGACATCGAGGCCCTGCAGTGTGTCCAGAGCAGGGCTGTGAAGCTGGTGAAGGGCCTGGAGCACAAGTCCTGTGAGGAGCAGCTGAGGGAACTGGGGTTGTTTAGTCTGGAGGAGGCTCTCTGCAACTGCCTGAAAGGAAGGTGTGGGGAGTTGGGGGTATGCCTCTTCTCACAGATAACCAGTGATAGGACTAGAGGGCCTCAAATTCTGCCAGGGGAGGTTTAGGTTGGAAATTAGGAGACATTTCTTCTCAGAAAGAGCAGTCAGGCATTGGGACAGGTTGCCCAGGGAGGTGGTGGAATCACCGTCCCCCTGGGGGTGTTTGAGGAAAGGTTGGATGTGGTGCTTAGGGACATGGTTTAGTGGGTGACATTGGTAGTAGGGGGATGGTTGGACCAGATGATCCTGGAGGTCTTTTCCAACCATAATGATTCTGTGATTGCTGTGCTTTGGAAACAGGACAATTTCTTGTGCTCTCAGAGAAGGAAGATTTCCAGGCTCTCACTTCATTCAGCAGCCACTACCCCTTGGAACCTCTGCTCACCCTCATGTGGTTGGTTTTGGAGACCTATTCTGATCCTGCTGCAAATTCTGCTGCTTCTAGTGCCATCCAGCAATGGGAGCTCTGTCAGGGAAGCTGAAATGCTCCCAGTCACAGAGTAGCAGGAGCAAAGGCTGCTTTACACCGTCTGACCTTAAGACTTGGTAAGATGAGAGAGAATAGGAAGAGAACCTTGTTGCCTACTCAGCTCCTAACTGAAGAACATCCACAGATCTCAGCCATCAGAAAAAAAGCCACCATTATCCTGTGCCCTCCACAGGCACAGGCATCGCTTCCAGGTGCAAGATCCCTTTTTCTCTCACTACAAGAGTCTGTCTAAAGCAACTTGAGTCCTGGCTGTCACACTTCTCAGGAAAGCATCTGTACCAAATGGCTTTATCAGAGCCTTCAGTTTGCCTAACCTGCTATTTTCCACATACACAGCAGCCTGCGCCAATTAAAATTAAAGGAAGTCTCACAGCATATCACACTAGCTGCTTTTCAGGTCCAAACAGATCAGCTCCCCTCACACAGTATCACACCACTGTGTCCATGCAAAGCATGATTTTGAAGGCATACTATACAGCTGACATGCTGACCTTTCCCTGAACACAGTACAGGGCTTTTCTCTCTCACCCTGCCCAGCTTAAAAATAAATCCTATAGAAGATGCAGTGAGTTTGGTGGGCTTTATTTCTATCACTCTTTTCATTCAAATTTCAGTGTGATAAAATAACTATACCTTTTCCCAGTTCTACATGTGGGCTTAGGTTGAGAAGCAGAGCTTCTGTTAAGCTCATTTATCCTATTCCTTCTCCTTTTGCTCAGAGGAGTTCTTAGTAGAATGTAGCTATTTGGAGGTCAAATCAATTATTGTAGTCTAGGATGCCATTTCTAGACTGGAAGTGAGAGCACGTTCAGTTTAACAAGGCTTAATAGAGGTTGTTAAGGGTGTCTGACATTTTTTGACCTTTGCTCTTCCATCTCAGAGTTTGAATAGGTCTGATTTAATTAGACAAAATCAGTATAAGAATGAATGCAAGTGCAAAGGCTCAGAAGAAAACAAGCATAGGGAAAAAATAAAATCGCTACTTCAATAACTTCAAACTGCAGCCAAACAAATCATGGTTCACACTGATGAGGACACAGAGCCAAGAGGAGGACTTTAACTGGTCAGAAAGCATGAAGAAGATCATGCTAGCGCTATGGTTTTGAGAACATTGACAACCCTCACCACAAATTTACCTCCTGGAATTAAGGCTAAGCAAAGTCTAAATGTGGATCCAGTCTATGCATTTATTTATTTATTCCCAAATATAGTCAGTCTTTGGAAGTGTCCATACTGTAGCGCAAAAGTTTTTTCTCTGCTTGTCCATCTCCTCTGCCTGTGCTTGGGGATTGTTTTCCCTCTGAAGGGGTAAGCATTTCCTTTGAGGGGAAGAAAGGACAGAAATCCAAATAGTCAGAAGTTCCCAAACTAGCAGAAAGCCTTGGGGTCCCACACACGATCTCCCTGTTTGGCTAGGAGACAGAAAGACAGGCACTGACATCAGGTTAAGATGCATTTTCAGAAGTTCATGATTTGTGTAACTCCCTGAGTAACTGACTGAGTGTCAGCTGGGGTGGAGGGGTTCAAAAACCATGTTATTTTCTTACTGTTCCTTATTGGAGTGTTAAGTGGGTAGTTTACTCCCAAATGTCACATTTAGCTCCCGCATAGAACTGGTGCACTCTGTCATGACCCTAACTTTTATTATTTTCACCTGCCCTTCTTCCACACATTATTGCTACTTCTATTGTCTCATGTGCTAAAAATAAAGGGACTCTGAAATAAAAAATAAAAAATAAAAAATAAATCCTTTCTCTGCACCTCTGGAAAATATATATATCACAAATAGAGCTTCCAAAGTTTTATAATGTCAAAGCTATGATAGGAAAATTATACTGTATTCCAGGTCTGGGTTATTCAAACAAACGTAAACAAGACTTTGCAACTGGTAAAATCAACACAGCAGCAGCCCACATTCTACCATTAAATAGCTTATTTATCTGTATTACTGTCAATACATTCTTATTCAGAACAACGTCCATTCTGTAATATTAAGGTCAATATCTTGGGAAAGAAAAATAAATGATAGAGGACTCAGTTCTAATATTATTTTCAACTGCTTTCTGGAAATCATTACATCATTTTGGGCTGTAGGCTTGAATTGTCTAACCTAATGACAGTCCTGTCTCTCAGACCTAAGCTGTAGGTGTACTCACGTAACATGAATCATTCAGAATATATTGCAGCAAAGTTGTGCAGGTGGGGACAGATGCACATACAAACCCACATTGTAACTGGAGGCAAAAGAAAATAAACAAGGAACTGGTAATACTGAAAAAAAAACAAAATGTGTATTAGAAAATGTGAATTTCAGTTTGGTGAAGAGGCAGGTCTTTTGGAATGAGCAGAATACAGCACACAGCATGAGTCAGTGCATCAGACACTTCATAACGTTTTCACAAGATTCTTCCTCACAGATGCCCAGGACAAAAGTCAAACTGCAGGCTGTCAGTGACAGTTGTAATGAGAAGTTTACCGCACAGATGAGGGAAATAAGAGTGAAAAATAAACAGAGGAGCTTGGCAACAGATCATATATTTGTAAGCCAAATAATAGCCTTTGGGCCACTAACAAAAAAATGAGGAGTTTATATTGGGCAAGGGCTCTGCAATCAGTGTGGTTAAACTGAAAGAAAATTCAGGCACCTTTTGCATGGTTTTGTGCCAAGAACCAAAAATACCTGCAGATCTTTTTTTATGAAGCCATATATAGGCCTGAATTATTCCAGTGGGATGACAACTCAGTCCACATTTTTTAAAAGAAAGTAAAATAGGGACTTGGCCTTGATGTCTGCCAGGAACAAAACTGAGTTTTAGGCAGATTCTTCCTTACCTCTTCTGAAGAAACATCAAGGTTTTGCTGCCAGCAAATTACAGCTCAGGGACCTGGGCCTTTGTTTGGCCCACACAGAAGTGCAGTAAAGCTACTGAAACCAAATATTTGTTTTTTACAACATTCATAGGAAGCTGGGACTCTTCAAAGGAAGCATAGATCTCAGATGTATCTCCAGCACTATTTGAAAATTCAGCATTGCTCAATACCAACAATTGCCGAGTATTCAGTTTGATATGCTAAAGAATTAATTATCATCCATGACTAACTCCTGAAACCCCATGCCTGAGACCAAGTTTCTCCTGTGGTTTTTTTGATGCTTTGTCTGAATATTTTCACTGTTTTCCTATTGTAGCAATGAATACAATACTAATATTTTGATTTCCCGAGACACTGCATCAGAGCCATACAGTAAATACAGACCTTAATTCAGATTTATTCTCATGGGTCTCAAGAGAGAAGGTTTTCAGTTCAGGGGGATTTGACAGTCCAGCAGGAATACCTAATAGAAATTTTGGTTTAATAGCTTCCATAGCTCTAAGGCATCCTGCAGTAGTTTATTTGTGTTTACCACAAGCTCACTCATTAACCAAACCCTCTGGCCATCAACCAAATTATTCCACGCTCTTGGGAAATATGGACATTCACTTCCATTTAATCTTTAGATGGAAATTAATGAACTCATTTCAGCAACGGAACTCTTAACCCACTGCTTATTTCTTCCAGAAACGCCAAAATACAAATATTGAAACATGAAATAATCTGAGATTTGTGATGTTATGTCCCTCCTAGAGCAAAGGAGGGAAGTAGGGCCGCCTTCTCTGTGTCTCAGGAAGGCCTCAGGGAAGAATCATAGACTCACAGAATGGCTGAGGCTGGCGTGGACCTCTGGGGGTCATATGGTCCAGCCCCTTGCTCAAGCACAGCCTCCTATGGCAGCTTGCCCAGGACCATATCCACATGGCTTTTGAGTATCTCCAAAAGGTGGGAGATTCCACCACATCTCTGGCCAACCTGTGCCAGCGCTCAGTCATCCTCACAGTAAAGACATGTTTCCTGATGTTCAGACAGACCCTCCAGTCTTCCAGTTTGTGCCCAGTGCCTCTTGTCCTGTCACTGGCCACCACTGAAAAGAGCCTGGCTCCATCCATTGAACCCTCCCTTTGGATATGTACATATATTAATGAGATCCCCCTCGAGCTTTCTTATCTCTAGGCTGAACAATCCCAGCTCTCTCAGCCAGATCACACGTTTTCATGTTCTGAATCATCCCGAGAATCAGTCACACAGAATACAAGTGGAAGATAAAAATAGTAAACTTTAAAAATAAAAGTAAACTTCACCTTCAGGCCATAATCTGCTCCTTTTAGCCATGCACACACTATCTATACCCATATAACAGTGACTGTTAAAGCAAAAAGTCCTTTCCCAAACTTCCTGCAATGGTTTATACTCCTAAGAAACTATAGAATTAGAACTCAGTATTTTGAAAATATTATTTCATGGCTTGACCAGAGAGTCATCTAGCATCCCTAGATCTGCAAGCCAGCCATTTTGACAACTGAAATATTTCTGTCCTCTTGAGGTAGGCAGTATCTCCAGCTGGAGATTGCCCTCTGGACTTCTAGTTTACACACAGAAGTACCAAAATACTGACTGTTGGGACCTCCAGGCACAACCTTGGAAGAAAAAATGCAACAAAAACATTCTGTATCCTGAGAGATACCGTAAATTGGCTTTTAAGCCACTTAATGCTATTTGTGATTATATCATAAATGGGTAAAAAAAATTATACCATCCTTTCTGCTACTGCAGGATTTAGCCCTTTGGCATATTTATACATACAAGCTGTGTCCAAGATAGCCAGCAAGCAACTGGCAGACAAAGATGATATCTTGTACATAATTAAGTTAATTATGTATATGTACAGAACTCCAATGATGTCACTTCTTTTCCTACATGCCTGTGCTTTCTCAATCTAGATGAACATTTTATACTGGTGTTACCCTTACCAAAAGCTATTCAACTCACCTGGAGTCACACCTAATCTTGATTTCGTTCTCACCCTTCCTGAGAAACAAGATTTCCTCCTTCAAGCTTCACAAATAGCAACTGTAGGCCAACTTTGCAACACCCACCAACGCAGCATCAAAGGAGATAAGTGTCTGTTGAAATATTTACAACTCAACTTCCATACCACAACACAAGACCAATTTTTAAGAAACTTCCTTCTTCTATGTGAGTAAGATAAACACCTATTTGATGGAAAACATATCTAAGCTTTTCTGTGAGGTATGAAATGGGAGTGTGAATGATTCAGAACTAACTCTAACTTTAGGGCTGTAACAAAGGCAATGATAAGAATACAGAGCTGACAATTCCAGTCAGTGAACTCCATCTCTTGATAGAAACTTCACCAACAGGCTAATGGCTGATTTATCTAGAGGGCTAAACTTGCTAGGACTTCAAAAACAAGGTCTCAGGCATCCCTGCAGAGAAAGCAGAGAGAAATTTGTACCAACTCCATTCATACTACAGACAAAATGCACCAGTTCCTAAGCATGTTGCTCTGGGACCTTTAAGTAGACCTTTACATAAGGGTTACTGATTTATTAAACTACTGCAGGAAAGTTTTGCAATCTGGTACAGACAAGAATTAAAGAACTAGAGAGTCAGGACTTGCTGAGACTGGTATGAAATAGACCAGCATGAAAGACCTGCTTGGGAGACTTGTACAAGTATTCTGCTGGAGGAATTTTGAAGGCAGATTTAGTGAGGTGAAGAGGATATGTCAGCCAGCATATTACATGCAGAGTGCCTGCGTTTGTCTTGAAAACACCCCATCATCCCTCACGTCACCATCAACACTGCAGCTACATCCAGATTCTCCTGATACTGGGTTCCAGATGATCATCTATGTTGACAGTTTTGCTTAGTGTCAGCTTAAGGCCACGAATACACCCCTCAGCTCAGATGTTGTGGATGTGGCCCACAGTGTGTTAAGCAAGTAAGGCCTATATACTTTCAAAAAGTTGAGTATGAGCTTAGGTGTCTTTGGCACAAAAAAGCAATATTCCAGTCAGCTTCCCCTTCAGCAGAAGGCACAGAATCCTTTGCTGTACTGTACCAGCTTCAGAAACAGTTTTATAAAGTAAAGCCAGGACTAACAGCATGAATAATTGCTATTTCCAGTTACTTTTCACTTTTCTGTGCTGAGTATATCTAGCTAAAGTAGTACACTCAGTTCTCTGGGAGAAGAACAGAATAATTTTCCCCCACTGGAATGACTGAAAAGGGTAAGATGCAAGTCAAGATAATCTGAAACCTCATAAAAATTGCCCAGAAGCATGTACTCATTTGCACACCCTTATGCTTCTTTTGCCTCTCCTCCTTTGGCACTCACAAGCACATGCACTCACCATTTAAGCCATCAGGTTTACTCTATTTTCTTTGCTGCTAAATAAGCATTGCTTTGGAAAAAGTAATTTTGGTGTCTTGCTAGACTTATGCATCCACCCTGGAAAAATAATTATATCAAAACAAATCAAATTCCCTAATGAGAACAGGGCTACCTACCTGGGATGAGAACCGAGTTTTTAAATACAGTAATTTTATCAGCAATGGAAGAAATCAAAGAGTGATGCACTCTTTTATATTTAAAAAAAAAAAAGGAAAAAAGTAGTCATTGTATCGGTCAGACTAAACCAGAGTTCTAGTACCACTTTCAGAAGTGCCTTAGGCAAACTTCAATGTGTTTTAGGGACAAGAAGTTTTAAATTTAGCTTGGGTATCACAGAAAGGTACAGCTTCCTAGTGACAACAAGTAATTCCACAGTAGGTATCAATCCCTATGTTTAAGGCTCAGAATATATCTGACTACTGAATGGAGAAGAGACAGCCAGGTATTTGCATCAGGCAAGGAAACAGTAGAGATCATATAATACTTATACAGTATTTAACAAACAGAACATTAACATTTGCAAAATAGTATGGTCATATATCATCTTATTAATGCGTATAGAAAAATAGGCTGCTGCTCTTCAGACATCTGGTATGCCT
This sequence comes from Cygnus olor, assembly GCF_009769625.2. NCBI lineage: Eukaryota > Metazoa > Chordata > Aves > Anseriformes > Anatidae > Cygnus > Cygnus olor. The sequence goes on from NC_049173.1 coordinate 46,023,709, forward strand.
CAAGACAGCCATGAAAATTGTAAAGGTCCTAGTGGAATGAGATAACCCGAGAAGAAAGAGGATACTACTTATACATAAAAGAGATTTCAAAAGTCTCCATATGGAAGCTACTTACCTTTCATTCTGTCCAGTTGTTGGGAAGCCTTTGGCATATCTAGTTATAAAGGGGCCTGGACAATATCTGAGGAAAAGAGCTGCTTGATTTTATGAGAGTAAATGCAGTGAAGAAGGTATGAGAAAGGTGGTGGGGAAAGGAGTGGTGTGTGTGTGTGTCGAAAAAAACAAGGATTGACAACTCAGATCACCTTATATAAAAATTAGTGCGTGATATCACTAGAACCTTGTCCAAGAAAGCAACTCAATGCTGGCCTCAGAGATACCTTCTCATATGGAGCAGCTACCATTTTAGAGCTTTTCAGAGCAGGACCCTGAGGCAGAAAAAGAAAAACAAGGTAAGGAAAGGAGACTCATCTCCTTTCTCATGGAGCTGCAAAGTTAGAAAAGCACTTTTAGAAGTGGCAAAACTGAGTAACATCTCAGAAATGGGATCAGGAAACTAAATCACTTGAGGAGAGCCTTCCTGAAGGTTCCTCTTGATGCTGCTGAGTCCTCTTGTTGAAGGATTTCCAGATAAGGCATTTTGCTTTTATTCCTCTCACTAAAGCATTAATTGAGAGGTATGATGTTGAGGCAATGAGACAGTGTACGTGGGCTTATTAGCATCCATGATAATCACACATAAGGGCAATTTTTGAAGCCCGGTTTCAACAGTTCTGCACTATAAAAAGCTGATAGAGAACCTTAGAGTACAAATAACAGAAGCAAAAAAATCCCCTCTGGGATAAGGAAGAAAAGAGATCAAGATAATGAGTACTTATCATCTAGAGAACTGTTTATGCTAAGCCATTTATGCTACAAATGTTGATTAAGCATTTCAAGCAAAAGCAGCAGAGGGAACTCATTCTCAGCCATGGACTGCACAAGTGAACAGAGGAGGGTTTAGGGCAGCCTCCCTTCCTCCATCAGGTGAGAAGGGAGATTGGAGGAGATATGGTGCAGATGCAGTGTAAACAAGTACTTTGGATTAGGCACAGAACTGTGCAATCACTCAGAGTGATTTATTTGCTGAGAAACACGGGAGGTGCAAGAGTTCAAGTCCCTTAAGCATGGGTGATGCATGCACAGAAGCTTGTAGAAGCTTTACTTTTTGTGCCTCGAAATTGTTCCTAGCATTTACTACTTTGCTGAAAGAATACTACTGGGTTTCCAGAATAGAGCTACTATTGCAGAGTAAGAAGGAATCCTTTCTTCATTAAGAGAAGTTCATACAATGCCATTCCCTTACAGATAATTTAAGAATCCCACAGATGGTCCAAAATATTTTTATTGTGCATTCCCTAACTAGATGTTTCAGTGCTTCTACCACAGCTCTGCTTTGGGCCCTCTTCTTCACAGTGCTGAACAGTTCTGTTTTCTGATGTATAATGTGTCCACAACTTGATAAAGTGAGAGGTATAAGTTTAAATAACACTTTCGGAAGTTAATAAAAACATTTCACGTAAGGGGCAAGAATCTAATTAAATGCATTTCCCAGAGGTAAGCATTTCTAAATATTTATTTCCTTAAAACATCAGACAGCTATGTATGACTTGTGACAGTAGTACATACAGGAAATATGATGTTAAGGAAATACTGCATGGGTAATCAAAGAAATATTATAGATGTTCACCTCACTGGAGAAGGAGGATGAAGACTTGACTGGAGGAAGCAAGGAAGGCTGATTCTCCACACAGAAGAGAGCATCCAGTCCAGACAGCCAATTGTTGAGAACACACACACACACAAAAAAAACAACACACACACACCACAGATGTTAACAAGAACTTGGATTTTCCAGTGAAGCAGTTACAGCAGGGGCTGCCCAGTGCAAGGGTCCCATACCACAGAGCAGAACCTCTCCCTGCTGACCTCAGGCAACCCCAGAGAAGAAAAAGCCATATCAGTCCCTCTCCTAAGCTAATCCCTTGATTTCTTCCAAAGACTTATCTAAAAAGGACAATTAATGCTAATTGCAGGGTTTGATTTTTGAAATGAAGTGCACAAGCCTCTATCTCTACAAAACTGGCCCCTATTAAATGCTAAAATAGAGAAATGAAAGACTTCAGATTTTATTACCCATCCTGAGCCATTAAATACAAGTTGTTTTTAGAATTGTTTTTAAGTATTGTTTCAAATTATTTTTAAAATAGCAGTGCTCTAATGCTTCTGAGCCAGACCACGGCTCTGAACGTCTATCAGGATTCTTAAAGACAAGCAGAAAAAAATGCAAGAGAAATACATTGCTCACTTTGAGAAGACATGCATTTATAAAATGTGTTGGATTGCTCTAAGCCAGTGATCAAAACATGAAATATGATCATTCTCTCTTTAAAAGAAGAGAAGTCTCAAAGTAGAATCAATTGCTTTTATTTGTATGACATTTTCAAATACAGCTTTTTATTTACTTATTCTAATCCTATACCACACCTTCATTCCCTTTTTATTTATGCAACATTCATAAACATTTTGCCTCATTCTCTGGCAGCATATTTTCCATTTCCTCCTTTCTGATGGGTGTCTCACGTATTAATCTTTATTATGCACTGTGCAACACCTCTAGCCTCAGCTATAGCCTCCTGGGGCCACCCAGGGCTAGGATTTGGTATATCCTGGCCATAGACTAAGTGTTCCTGCAGGTAGCAACAGTGGGTATATAAGTATTGCTATTCCTACTACTAATTATTTGCATTGTGGTAGCTTCCAGATACCTCAGTCAGGCAGAAGCATCCTACTGTGGTAAACACTGAGGACACATGATGAAGAGATGCTCCTTAGTCAAAAAAGTCTGTGGTGTAAGATTGCAATGGGAGTAAGAGTCATGCTTAAATAAGCCAGAATCCACAGACTTGCCTTCAGTCAAAGATACAAGAAAAGTGCAATATGTGGTACTATATAGAGTTGGAAGAGTCTGAGGGGGGGAAAAAAATCCACTCAATAAAAGTTGTGCTGCAACAAGAAGTTTTTCAAGTCCACTATAGGAGAAAGAGAAGAAGAAAAGAATAATAATAAAAAGCCTGCTCTGAATTTATTACAATACTTTGATTCAGTCTCTTGCCCTAAAAAAAGAATAACCTAATAACCTGTCGATTGGACCTTTCTGTGGACAGTTTGTTTCCAATAGTCCAAGCTCCATTTAAACTAAACACATTACCTAAATTGCGTACTAGGAAAAACAGCGGCTGATGTCAATGGAATTAAACTGAAGTAGTACTGGATTAAATGATACCAGAAGCAGATCCGTGAATTACACTGCATTTTCTTTTGTCACACATTCCTCAAATGATTCTGTCCACTGGCTTCCAATGCCAAACCTGGCATTTGAGAGCCATGGATCCAACAGAAATGAGTCAAACTAGCCCTGAGGTTGCCCAAAACAAGGCTGGGTCAGATCCTGATGTGGTTATGCATCTTAGCTGGACATGGAGACTCAGACATCCCTTCATACATAGCATCTCTTCTTTTGGAAAATAATCAGGGAAAACAGACAAAACATTTCTTTACACATTTTTCCCCTTATCATAACCATTTCAGGTGGTACTTGAGCATACAGCCCTTTGTCATTCTTCCCTTTTTAATACAGAATGTTGAACATAAGAAAAAAAGCAAACAGTTTTAATGACTGACACCTGAGCATTTTACATGTTCTGAGCTGAGGGGTGTGATCATGTTTGGAAGTGACTCATGAAAATGCACAAATACTGTGAGAGCAAACAGGGATTTTTCCAGTCACTCAGAACAACAAGGAATGCAATGGACAATACTGCTTCAGTAATAAAAGAAAGCCTTTCAGCTTCAGCTGAATTCCATTCATTTCTGAAGCCATGATTCTTGGGAACCTCTCTTTGTACAACAATCTTATTTACAAGGTTTCCTCAATAATACTAATTTCTGGGTTTGCACAGGCATTCAGGCTCACAAGCAAACTTATTCTGTTCTTAATGTGGTCCTCATTTTTCTCCTCCCCACAAGCTCTTGAGCACATCCCTAAATATCCACATTTACACCCAGTTCCTTGGCTGGCCTTTCACAGCTTTTGCACTTACACCAAGTGAAGGCAACACAGATGGAAAACTTGACTGCTGATTTGAGAACAGCACCTTTATGTGACAAGAGGGACAAAAGCCAACATTAAAAAAATGACTGGTCCATTTCAGTTACCGGAATGCTTCCACAGCCTCTTGACTACCTCCCATACTTTCCTGTAGATGAAATTCATTCCTCTCCCTAACCCTGGAAACTGCCTTGCCTCCTTCATCTTGCATAAGTTTGGATCGCCTTGAGCTGCTTCTCTTTTGCAGCTTTCCTGCAAGAGTACACATTAATCATGGAGACAGCAAGGGTCAGATTTGTACCTTTTTCCCACCCCCAAGAAAGTAGTTTGCTTTTCAGATTTTTACTCACAGCTGCAAGAGGCCAACCTAATCCTGCTTTTCATCTCAGTTCTCTAAACGCATGCAAAAAAACAAAAAAGTCTATCACTGGCATTTTTGTATAGTCCAGTCTTCTGCATGACACTCACCACTGCACACATTCTCAGTTTCTTTTCTGTTTTCTTTTCCCCATGCTGTACACCTGATCCTTGACCAGATCATTTCTCCAACATTATAAAACCTTTGTACGTAATGTATCTAGTCCTTTCAAATCAATCTTTAATCATGCCCAAAGGGTCACTAATGCTATATTTTTAAATGTTACTTCTTCTCTGCTATCTATTTTATTATTATCAAGTTTCGGAAGCCAGTCCATGAACTTAGATAACTTTGTTACTCCCCAACATGATTAATGAGGTGATCTTAAATACCGATAGCTCAACACCAACATTTTGAAAAATTGTTTATGTTACAGAGCAACAAAGCAATTTGTAATCTCCACAGAAAGAAACTCCAAAATGGGGTCCATCCAGAGGAGATGTTTCCTCCAGTTAGGTCTTTGTTTATCCTGACAATGACAAAAGCAGACCCTTCACTCAAAGTTGCATGCTGTAGACTTCCGACATGGAGTGCTTTATGTCCACTGGTTTCAGTAAATAAACACAGAATATTTTCCTATGAAGTGAAGATGATCTTTGGATTTGGCTTCTGTATTTATAAAACAAGCTTCCAAATGAAGCAATTTTCCTGGAAGATTTCAAGACGCTGGACTGTTCCTTTTCTAAACATAGTGAGATACCATACAAGTCAAAGCTGGTTTATTAATAGGTTGTACATGAAGCCAAAGACAAGTTGATTGTATTGAAGTCTGCTTTTAACAGCTACCATCCTAATAGTGACAGCACACTGTACAACACTGAGTCATATTTCCTCCTCCAGCTACTCATATTTTTACAAAATATATAGGCAAATTTCTTCATACAAAGAGGGAATTAACCTGGAACTTCACCTGTTCAATGTTTTAAAAGAATAGAGTCAGAAGGTCTAAAAAGCAAGGGTTAAGAGTGTTTAATAGCTTCATTTCCTGTTTTGTGTTGCAGTTTCTTTGCTTGCATCCTTCCAGGTCAGGCTATGACCAGAAATAGAAACTCACATACCATAAAGATTGGATATTTACAGCAATTCCAACCATATCAAAAGCAGCAAGCACCATAACTACAGTGAGAGACTCCCTTGTGAGCATCTCAGCTCAAAGACCTTGGGCAGTTCACATAAGGTTTACCAAAGCCTCTGGATATGAATTTTCATGCCTCCATGATGGTGCACTGTCAAATACGTACGTGACCCTAAGTTGTTCAGCAGTCATTTCCCATCCTTTCTGCTGGGAGAAGTTACACAGACAGTCCAGTTTCATGATGCCAACCCACAGTTCCCCAGGAGCTTCCCAGGAGAAACTATGCCTCTCCAATCTGGCACCCAAGACAGACTAACCTTTATCCTTGCCCAAGGATTTGGTGGACAACAGTGCCAGGATGCCTGAACAGTCAAATTGCAGTCAAATTTGCAAAGAACTTGCAAATTTCCAAGTTCTTTGGCACTCAATGCTTCCCTTTTGCGAACAGCTATGGTACCTGTCCCACCTAGCTGCCTCATCTCTTCCCCTCTTCCCAGCACTGCTACCCTCAAACAGCCTTGTTAGATAAGAAAGCTGGGAAACACAAATAGAAGGAATTGGACCTAGATCTACAAAGTAAATTAAGTTTTCTCAAGAGTTTCTCAAGAGTTTTGCATGTTTCTATGAAACTCTAAGTAAATTTCTCAGATATCAACATTTATGCATGCAAGCTTCTGTAGAAGAAGGAATTTGCATGCCTCCTTTTACTCCTCCCAGCACAGATACTGCAGGAAAGTCCCAGCAATCAAAGAAAGGAAATACAGTATATACATGCTGGTCTTCAGTGTCCGGACTGTGTTTTGGGAAGAAAAAAATCCTTATTAGAATATGCACATCTATTCCCATTAAAAGCAATAGCATTTTCCAAATTTGAAGCATCTGTTTATTAAAGATTGTACAAGCTCACCAGAGGAGAAATGGATGAGAGGTGAAGTGAACGGGAGTTTAGTGATGTTCATTGTCCTAATTACAGCGAATAATGTTTTGGCAGAGTGAATAGAGTTCTGATTGTTCCAGGAACTTCTAACAATCAACAGACTATTATCCCACTTAGTCATACCGAAGACCTGATCTTCCAGTCCAGCAAAGCACGTAGGATGGGCTTAACTTTAAACACTTGAACAGTCTAATTGACTTGTTTGGCATGACTGCGGTGCTGAGGAATGAAGCTGAGACTTGGGTGCAGGTGCTCCTGCTAAAAGGTTTCCCAGTCTCCTGCATACTGAAAACACTCCAACCTACATTTCTTTTTCCCCAGGCCTCTGTGGTATACTCCCTGCTGCACATTTAGCTGAGCTATGGGCCTGTGGGAACACTCATTGTCAGGGTTAATTTGAAGAAGAGGGAGGCAGCTCCAATTGTCAGCAGCATGTAAGAAAACAGACACCCAAAGAAGGTTATGGAGGACTCCCAGCACTTTGGTTCTAAGCGACTGTCCGTCATTTGTTAATACATTTCAACCTCCAAGATTTCTATCGATAACTTGGCTATTTAGCAGTCAATTACCTTTCCATGTCTACATTTGCATGGAGGGATGTGACTGCAGTCACAAGCATCATCTCCAGGCGGCAATAATGCAGCTCACTCAATGCAAGCCCTCAGCTGCAAGTCACCAGTAAACATCAACCAGTGCAGACCAGGCTGTCCTTACGTGACTCCCCCTCAAGCGCTGTAGTCAGCCACATTTCCTTGAACAGAGCTGGTGGGGCACCCTGCCACTCATGGGACTAGTATGTCTTCATTTGAAATTTCACAATTTACTTATGGTTACTTGCCCAAGAGCACACTGCAGCAATGAGTCACAAGAACCCATCACTTAGAAATGGTCGGGGAAGGTTGGGAGAGGTAGAACACTGACTTTATTTGCAGTACTCATAAAGCTGATAGATAGACGAAAGTAGACTCATGAGGTTCACCCCCCACTTTTGCTTGCACTGAAAACCTGTAGCCAAATGCAAGCTTCATGAAAGGGTAGAGAAATTAAAAAAAAAATTTCCACGTCTTCACAAAAAAAGTTCCCTTCCCCTTCTCATAAATTCCTTCAATTGATGGGTCTTTTAGGGCAGAGAAAGCTAACAAGGAATAAACCTAGAATTGGAAATCAAATAATCCTATTTAATTTTATAGTTGTTGACACAACTTGTTACATGTGTTTCCTACCAGAATAAATGAAATCACAGTCATCTGATTTCCAAATTACCATATCTATTGTTTCAGAAATACAGGGTGTAAATAATTGCAGTGCAATCGCCTATGTCTGGACCTCTCTCATCCGGAACCGTTATCAGGATTAGCATAAATTACAGTGCCATCTAATAATGAAATCACTGAACACTGATTGTGCCAACTATTTAAACCTGTAATTATTGCTCATTAGAAACGTGTTTCACGTTATTTGCCCCTTACAGGCCCAAAGTTGTTGTTAAAAGGCTCCTGCAAAGAATTCTACAGAGAAGAGCATAGAAAATTTTTAGGTGATAGGCATAAATTTCATCTGCAAAGTCCGTCTGCGTGTTAGAAACGTGCTCTGGACACCATTCATTCACCCCTGAAATACGTTTGTATCTGCTACCAGAAAGAAGATGCCATAGGTGAGAACAAGAAACCTCCAATATAATTCAGATATGTACTAACAGCATGTGGTTTTCTACATAAGTGGACAGTGATTAGCTCACAGCATCCATTATTGTAGTACAATTAGTCATCATGCAGCTGACAGACTCCAAAGGAAATAAGCTCCTGACCTAGCCAGAAGGAAGGCTCTCAGCAGATCTTATCATAGCTGGATAAGACTCGGGTGGGGTAAGCAGCTACCCACATCAAAAGCAGTAAAGGACAGACGCCAGAAGCAAAATAAAAATAACTATCACCTTTGCGTGCTCCTCTGTTAAGGATTTGCCAAAGACAGTTGTTTAGAATTCATCTGCACCTCCGTAGATCAAGCTCTTTAAAAGATGAGCTGGCTAAAACGGGACTCAAATAAGTGCTCTCTAGGTCTAATAGATATTTTAATCATTTTTTCTTAACAGAAGGAAAGTGATTCATCTTGCATCATCTTCCTCCTACCACATCCACAAAAACTTTTGCTACAGAGTGGGAAAAAAAAGTAGTTTCTACCACTTCAAAAAGCAAGAAAGACAGAAAAGTAAAAGAGGGAAGACTAATAAATAACATTTAGAAAGACTCACCTTGATGTAGAGATTGCAGCTGATACCCATCAGCCTATCCATTTCCCTGATAGGTTCTTCCAATAGTTGATTCAAATCAGAGTTTAAATTTTCATTCCTGTGACGAGGGGGTTCAGCAGACAGACACAGAAGCAACCCAACTGCTAAAGCACACATCTCCCCAAAGAGACATGGGTCCTAAATACAGCTGCAGATACTGTTAAAGCTAGCATACTCTCAGAAATTTAGCTTATATTAACACTTCACAAAGTTGTAAGAGTCAATTCATCACCCCCTGCCCCAGCTGCCAAAGACTCAAAGTCTGTCCTTTCTCCAACCAAGAGGTCCTTATATTACTTACTATAGCTCCTGGGGCAGGGAGATTCTCTGGCCTCCTGATAATGGAGTGATCCTGCCCAGCTGTCAGCCCTTTGCACCACTACATATTTGTGTGATAATGTTCTGACGCAAGGTCAGCAAACCTAATCACTGTATGGGGTGTTTAACTAATTGGTTTTTTACTATTTAATTTCTATCGGCTGTAAGGTATTACAAAACCTTACCAGAGATTGCAATTTGACAGGAGTTAACTATAAAGCAATTGTTGACACTAGGTTCACGTGAAAAAATAAGAATGAAACTTTATCCTTAAGTGATATGAAAGCAGTTCTTCTTTCTGCATCCCAAAACCAAGCAGGATCTAAAATAAAAAAATAAAACAAAAAATAATTTAAAAAAATCTCTTAAATGGGTGGGAAATTATGCATTCAGAAAACCAGCCACAACTGTTCTGTTAGAAGTTTACAAATAAAGTTAAACAAACAAGGCAAAGCTAATACAAGCTTCTTTGTCCCATTACGCTACCTGCAGGCATTTACCCTCTGACAAAGCTTTGCATGCCTGAATATTGCCTTGCTTATGATTGTAGTCTATGGTATTACTACTACAAGTACTACGATACTTCCACGTATTTGGAATTTGGCATCTGATGGAAGTAATATGTTGACTTGAAGTAAAAAAAAAATGTATTGGAAAGTTCTGATGTATGACTGTTAGCTCAAGATATCTGCATCAGTAAGCTATCGTGAATATTTTTACAGAACTGTTAGTTAACAGAACAACTCCCCCAAAGAGCCATGCTTGGACGATCTTGTCTGTATCTTTGAATGATGTAGAGCCCAAGCATATGTCCATTTCTATTACTAAATAATCTTCAGTAGTTTGCTGGGCACTAAGATGATGTCATTTGGCCTTTCCCTTCAACTGTTAGGCTTTGCCAGATCTTGCAGGTTTATTACTTAAATTTCTGGAGTGGAAAACAAACAAACAAACAAAAAACACACAGGAAGTTGTATATTAAAAAGAAAATTAGCACTTTGATCATTTATCAGTATCTGTTACTTTCATCCTAGGCTACTCTGCTCTGTGGACTACCCTGGTTTCTGTTGCTTAGTATAATGGATATGCCAAATGAAGAAAACAATATCCATTTTACAAAGAATTGTTAAACTTTGTTAAAATTGTTGAAGCCTTTAAATGACTTGCAGTTTATGAAATAAATTGGTTTTCTTTAACACCTAACAAGATAAACAGCAATTCTATTGAAGTCATTGTTCTGCCTTTCCTCCCTGACAGTAGAAACCACGAATTTTCTTTGCATTTTACTGCAATATTATATTTGGTGTTTTTATTCTATTTTGTACAAATAGAAGTGGTGACGTGTTGTGACAAGAAGACAGACCTCATATTACCATATATTTATACTTTGCAGAAGAAAGGATGGTACATGAATAGGTTTATTAAAGAAGGTGGTTGTCCTTTATGCACATGAGAGGATAAGGCATCAACCAGCTTCACAATTATCTACCCGCTACCTATTTGTTTACCCAATTTAACATACAGAGAACTAATCAGAAAGGAGAGACTAGGAAAAGAAGAGAGTCTAAAATAGAAGCAGCTTGCAAATATGTCACTGGAGAACTGAGAGTTTTGCACATATTGGACAAGACACAATGTCTCTGAAGTGACTTCACCATTTTAATATGGATTAATTGCCTTGCTCATATTTCATTGCAAGGGTTTTTTTAAACCTCTGATTAAGAGTTATCTAAGTATACCTCTAACTAAGGTAGAAAAAGAGCACTGCTGTTCCTGTTGGTACAAGAGCAAACCAACAGTAAATCAAAGGAACTGTGTTAATGATACAAAGCACAGGACTTGTACTGTTTTGGGGTGTGTTTTATATCTCATTTAATCTCATTAGCATCTCATACAGGCTAATAGCCAAAGAAAATTCTAAAGAAAAATTAGGTAAAAATTCCCCTGTTCCCTACTTATTCAGATACAGATGGAAGAAAGGCTACTAGCATCTCCTAGGGCCAGAAGTAAATACTACTTTATTATAAACGTGGAGGGAAAGCCAGTAAGTCTTAAAATAGTCAGAGGTACCAGACCTTAAATACATCACTTTTCAATAGTCTGAACTAGTGGAAAAAAAACTCAAGAGGTAGAATAGAGAGCTGAGTGCAGCTGTGTAGTCACTAGTACACATTGAACACTGTGTAACACAGGTCAGATAAAAATGCTATCATCATAGTTAATGTGTAAGTACATATTGAGTTTATTGAGAGATGTATAAATATATGTCTATTACAGTGCATACATTCACACTGAGGTGTATTTAAATATGATATAATGTACTGGTATAAAAAAAATTGGGAGTTGAAATCTTAGTGTAGTTAAGTCTCCATAAAAGCCTGCCTACAAGCTCCACGCCAGCAATAGATGGCCTACTTCCAGATAGGTAGGAAAGCAATATGATTTTAGCCTTAAAGAGAAAAAGGGAAAAAAAGGCAAAAATTACAGCATGAAAATTGGCTTTATAAATAAAGGAGATCACACTCTGGATGATTAGAAGTAATTTCTCTCCACAAAAGAGGGTAAGATCTTCTTGGTATTTCCACAAGTAAATTCTGAGTCTTAACCTCTCTGGGAGAGATAAATGTGATATCAGACTCTAAAGCATTACATATTCTCTCTGTCTCTGTCCCCTTCTCTCTGTATGTATTAATTTTATAGATCTTTTTATTGTCTCAACTATACTGGTTGCGTGAGGAGCAGAACAATAGGCCAAGTACTTCCATTTCACACATGCCACCTCTATAATTCAACAAAGAATAGTAAAAAAGATCTATAAACTTGTTATAAATCAGTGCCCTAAACTAAATTAACCATTGAAATGGATTACCATAAAAATAATGTCATAAAAATATTCTTCACCTCTGTACTCCAGGTGTGTGTCTGTGTGTGTATGTGCTTGTGAATGCCCACGCATGCAATGCTTTGTGTGTGCCAAGGCCAGTGGCAGTGCTAATGGTGTGGCAGGCTCAGTTTCTGCAGCCTTGGAGGAGATGGCACCCAGGGCTGTGAGGATGAGCTTTAATATCTCTGTGTCTGGGAAAGTAACTCATAAACAGATCCACTAAAATATAACTACTCTACATAACTCACCTTTAGTAGTAGTGAGTCATCTCTGCTTTCTTATTAGCAGTGAAGCACTAGTCATTTTGGTGATGTTTCTGAGGTGCTGCTGGAAAAAATAAAAAATAATTTAAAAAGAACAATCCAGATGCAGGCTAAAGGATATGACAACTTAAGCAATACGCAGCTTGGCCAAGGTTGGGGTCCGTTCTGCACTCCCTAAACACCAGCTCCCCCAGCATTTGATGAATATATATACTAAGCTCCACGAGAAAGGCACATAGGAGTATCAGGAGAGAAGACTGTGTGAAGTTCAGTATTGGACTGATAGGATGGCGGTTCAAGAGCTGGTAGATTTTTTCACTCTGGAGGAAGACATCAGAACAGCAGAGCTGGAGGTGGCTCTCCTGGAGATGACACTTTCCTTGCCCACCTCCCTGAGCTCACATTACCATCATTTACTTCACAGCCATCACCGAGAACTCACCAGTACTACTCAAAGGTTTTCTAACTCCAAGTGAGACTTGTCTCAGTTTGGAAGTGCCACACTTCCAGATAGCAAAAGCCACTTTTGAGAACCAGCAGCACCAAGGTAAGAGTAACTCGGGTGCAACACTGGCCTCCTCCTGCAGTCTACCAGTGTCATTAGACTTTAGATCTCAGTTTCTCAATCTGTATTTTTACACGGGGATTCTTTCAACAAAAATAAACTGTGAAATCTTCCAGAAAGGAAATTCAGCTGCTGAATTGCTAGAGTTGGGCCACAGCTATCTTGCATCAACAGAATCTCAGTGTTGAGAAGCATCACCTTTGGTTAAATATATATATATATGTATATATATACATATATACACACACACACATGCAAAGGAAGCAACTATGCCCAGGCAATAAGATGGGCTAAAAAAACTAGAAAGCTGCTTTTCAATCCTGCTGGTGGGAGAGGGTAATGTGAAGAGAAACAACTACCATCTGCTGAATAAGAAAGAGAAAGCCTAGGAAAAACACGTAGGGCTGAACTGGATAAGAGGGAGTTGTCACACATGAAATAAATGAAAAAATAGCCATTTTGTATGCATAGGTGGTTGTCTTTCCCTGATTTAAAGGTCTGGTCACCACAAGCCATTCTAGGCTATCTCTAGCCTGTGAGATAATTCCTAACTGGGTATTTTAGTGCTGGTCAGGAAACAGGTATCACACTGAGAAAACCGAGTTATTTATTTCTGCTCACTGGATTCACATGTATAGGAGCAGCTTGTTTTTTCCACAAACCAAATGTTGGTGTGCTCTGTGTACGAGTCTTTATTTTGTTCTGATGCATGACATAGTGGTACTGTAAAAGGCAGACAGATCACTGTCAAATAAAGTTTGCCTTGCTTAAAACTAGCTATATATTTATCTCAAAATAGGAAAGCACAGACTACTGTTATTGGGGCTAGGAGTGAAAGAGTAGGTGCCACACTATGATGGAGGTAAATTAAAGCAACTCTACAGAGTTGTAACATGAATCTGCTAATACAATTGGCACTGAAGTTAATCCAACCTGTGCAGCAGCTCCCTTTTTCATACACTGTAGGAAACAATGGGATTCAAAGCATCATTGCCCCTGAAGAGAAAGGACTGTGTATTTTGCTTTTAAATGTCTCAGTCCGGTATAAAAGATAAACTCACCCTTCAAAATAGAACAGTCATCACGTCATTGCAAATAATCATTGTTAGAAATGCGCCGAACTGCTAGGCCAGTTAATAACGACACCACATTTTATTTATATGGCTCCCATCTGCTGAAGCCTTCTAGGCAGCTCACAATGGGTTTGATTTTCAGCCAGACCTTAACATAGCTTCTGTTTATATGGATGCAAATAACAGTGGTTGGATGGCTGTGTGCATAAACAGGTCTAACAACTAATCTTTGTGACCATAATGCATGGTTTTATTCCTTCATGCAACAAAATCTCCATCTGAAAAATCCCTCTGACAAAGTACACAAAGCATGACAAAGAACTAAGTTTCTCTGTGAGTTTTTAATGTTTTCAAGCGATTCAGCATTTGGCTTCACAGAGGGGACTGTGAAATGTGCATCACCACTGTGCCCATCACTTAGCGAGGTCCCCCTGACTCCACACCCCCAGTACAAGGCACAGCCCTGAAAAGGTAAAAGAACAGGATATATGAACAAAAGCTGCTCCTTTTCTCATCATCTCCTCTCCTGCACCCCACAATCTCCCTCTCCTTTGGCCAGGCCTAATATTCTTTCCTACCCAACCCCCCAGGCATCTCCTCACCCATCTCTTTCCTCTCTTCTTTGCCTCCTTTCTGAGCACTGTTTCAGCTGTTAGCATTTTCCTCAAAATGCTCCACACAACCTGTTTTCTGATGCAGGGCACTGACTTCTCCCACGGCCTCTGCCTGCTGCAGCCACAACTCCAGCCACTGCGCTTCACCAGCGTCCACGCCTGAGCTGTGTCTCCACGCACCCACCCGGTGCTGCTTCCTATCCACTTGTCCTTCACCAGCATGTTTCAGCAATGGATGACTGGCCTCTCTCTTAGGTGTCTGTTAGGATAGGTTCCATCTTTTTCTTTTTTGTGACGAAAAAAAGACAAAAATCTGAATACCTTGTCAAGCACAGTGCTTATTGTTTGGAGCACTTCTATCAACTTCATGGCAGTAAGTGCTGTGCTTGGCAGTGCTTGCAGATCTGGGCCTTCGGATAATGGATATATTTATAGTATGTGCATTGCTTATGTACCGATAGCTGCCAAAGTAGTAAACAAACAAATGCTCTCCATAAAACAATGAGAAAGTAGGATCATAATCTTTGATCGATGAACAGGGATGACAGGTTTAAAAAGGCTTCCTCGCTCTTTTATGCAGATTGCTTTTCCGACTGCCTGAATCTCAGCCAGCGTGAGGAGGCTGGAAGCCTCGAAGGGAGGTTTTCCATGGCTCTTCAGCACTGACAGCACCTCCCCAAGGAGCAGACCCTGAGAAGAGAGCGATGCTGGTGTGAGGAGGCCCCACGTCGCTCAGCAGGATCAGGCAGTGAACAGTAGGCCTCTGCCTCGCGCTGACCCCACAGGCAGGAGATGCAAGGGTGGGCCTGCGCACACAGAGGGGTGGCTCAGAGCCATGCACCAGCCAAGCTGCACCTGCAGGAGCAAGGTCACTGCCCAGGACATGGCATGAAGTCTGCCAGGCCCTTTGAGATAGGTCTGATGCCCAGCAGGGACTTACAGACTAGTGGAGACATCGGTGGACATGAGAATGGTCTTCCAGTTCTTTGCCAGAACAGCTGCTTTGAGGTTCCCAGCCTGAACCTACTTCCTAAGGAAGAGTTCATGCATGGTGCATGCAACAAGTTCCTCAGGGGGATGCTTTGGAGAGACACATTAAAACTAAGGTCCATATATTGATCTGCAATGCGAGGTTGTCTGGATCTAACTTTTAAACCAGTATCAAATCTACCTGCAAACTCTGCAGTCTGCAAAATGCAAGTCTGCATTTGTGCTTCCCTCCATACACCCATATCAAAATTAAGATGAACACAGTGCAACATCTTTTTTTTTTTTTTTTTTATTAGATACAACCTAACGAATCTATTAGTCTAATCTTGGCTCCATATATCTTCCTGGGAGTCCAGAGAGATCTAAAAGCAATGACCTTGACCAAGACATTAAAAAACTGATTAAGTTCTATTTAGATCTTTGTTTATTTAAGTACTACTTTCTTAGCAAATTGAAATATATGTAATTTAAGCAGCAGGTTAACTTAATTTAAAAATGAAAACAAAGGAACATTTTTAACACGGTAATACAAGCCAGTTCATGATGTTTCTGAACTACTCAATGTGAATGGCCTGATTTTTAGGTTGTTGTGTAGTAATAGCTGCAAGTTAAGTCAGCGTGTGTTTGCATCTTAGGAAGTCAGGCCATAACAAACACACTAATTGAAATGTATAAACTGCATTATTAGTGTGGATCCACTAAAATAATATTATTATGAGAGGTCTGTACTACCTGACTAAGAAACATTATTTGTTGATTGAAATACAGAATAAAATTAATGTTGATGACTCAACTAATAACTTCATATTTAAACAGCAAGTTTCAAGCAAAGAATCCTCAGGCATTTCAGAGCTGGGAAGCATAAACATGCCATTACGATTTTAGGTAGGCAGAATGCAATTATCCAAGTTGGATTCTGGCCAGAACAATGGGCACTACCCCCTCCTATTCTTATTTTTAAAGAAGTTCCCCTACAAAAGCGATGGCAGCTGTTGCAAGAGATGAATCCATCAGTTACTCACACAACCCATCTATTAGATTCCAAGCAGCCCTGATTCCTACCAAAGCAGCCTTCGATCCTACCACAGTGAAACAAAGACACTGGCCAGCCACCTACATGTGGAAAGCTACATGCTAATTTTCTCCTTCCTCTTGGATTTTCTGCTGGGAAAAAAAAAAAAAAATCCTACTTGAAGAGATGCTTTATTTTTTACTGGAAGAAGTGACTTCAGAGCTGCTTCAAGTGGGTTGGACCTGCTGGGAGGATTCACCCTGTCAGCCAAGACATACAGGGGAAAAAATGGGTGTCTCCTCAGACATCCCTTAACCCTCCCACCCTCCTGCATACACAGCATTTTTAAGAAATGTGCTGCTATATCTCTGCCATTTCCCTTTGCACCTTCCTTCTCAAAGTCACCAGGACCTTTTGCAGAAGGGGGCTTTGCAGGTACAGATGGTGACTAACTCTGGGCTCACTGAGATTAGCATCAGGACCGGAGGGCACAGGAATGCTCTCTGTGCTTAGATGAGGCTGAAGAGGAGAGTTCACCTCCTGCATCACCATCTTCCACCACTTCAATATCCCAAAATAAACGTCCTCAACAGACAAGTGTTCTCCCTATAGTTTCTCCTTAAATTACTGGGCCTTACATAGTCTCTCCAGGATTCAAGTATCATCTCAATCTCAGAACAACCTCCAATGGCCATTTAGGATTCACAAAAGCCCTGTTTCAGCAGAGCACTTGAGCTTGGCTCCAGAATACCAAAAATTGCAGGTCAGGAGAACACTTATATCCTGGAAAAATGGGTCAAACTTAGGCACATGCCTAAATGCTTGCTGAACAGAGAGATTATTCACACACAAAATACATATTTACATGTTTTACTGGTTTTGGACTCAAGACTCACAGAAGAATTGCATTGAACCAGTACTGAACCCTGCCAGAAAACCATTATCTCTGTCCCTTTCCCCCTTAAATGTGTCCAGAGCTGTTACCAGATCAAGGCTATTCTAGAACTAAAAAGGGAAATTTATTCAACAAGCACTATAGCAGGTGGCAGCTGCTAAACAATCTGCCACCAATCAGCAGTTTATGAAAGAGAGTAAAGAATCCAATAATAACTCACAGTCGGGGAGGGAGACACCGAGTCTGCAGTTACTGAGGGAGGCTCATAATTAGACAGAGCCAACTCTTTGGCAAAATTATTTCCCCTAAAATCTGCTTAACTGGTAGACTTGGCACTCCACAGATCCTGCAGGCAGTATACCCACAGCTGAGCCCGGTGCAATGTAACCTGCAGGGTATCGCTGAGCGGTTTCTTGGGAGGGCTGAGTGGGTGAAAAATGAGGCTGGTGGAAAACCCAAATCATTTTGTCTGCCTTCCTCTACTCATTTGCTTCTCCTGGAGAAAGTCTATCGTTATGCAAGAGCCCTGATTTTTTACGACATTCAGCCTGTTCCCAGGTTAAAGTATGCAGATGAGTCAATGGCACAATTCTCTCAGAAAACTTCCATGGTGCCTGTCTGGTGAGGTTGGGCTCAGAGCTGGAAGGTGGTGTGACAGGGTCCCTGAGTCTATTTGCAGGTTCCTATACCTGTTCATCTTAAGTGATCCGAGTTTGCTATGGTTTCTTAAAGCTCCACATATGAAATTAGACAAAATAGAGTTTAATTTCCAAGAAGAACTAAGAAAACTCCAAGCCAGCCTCATGGTAGGCCTATTTTTTCAGCTAGATTACAGCACCATCTACAGGCCTTTCCTGATTTAAGACTAGCGTCAGGCAGGTTGCTCCACTATCTGTATAATATCTTTTGGCTTCAGCGGCATGTCTAGTGCCGTGACAGACTGTATAGTCCAGCTCAGTGTGAACAGGGCAAAATCCCTTTAGACCGGGCTGAGAAAAGTTTGGTAACAGATGACGGACAGGTTTGCTTCTTCACAAGAAGCAGCAAATCTGTGAAGTGCCCTTGGATTTTAGTAGCTTGATTCTAAAACACAGAGGGTCTACCATTTCAGTTCGATTTTAAATATTCAACCAAAATTTCATTTTTGTTATGCAGTTCTGCTTAGCACAGTTAAATCAGAGCTGCAGGAGAGAAAAGTAAAATGCAGAAATTAGATGTCAGCTAAAACTGAACAACAGATTTCTACCACAGTAGCACAAGCTTAAAATACTGCTGCTCATTTTGGACCACATATGTAGAAGCATTAAGCACAGTTGATCCACCAGAATTCATTATACTTAACCTCAGCTGGTTGACACAGATATGAGAACTCTCTACAACACAAGATCAAGGTCATCTATGTCTGGAGACAGTTATTTGCTAAATTACTTGCCAAACCAAAAGAAATTTAATTGTTTCTATGCATGTAGAAGATCCTGGGATAAGCACTGGTTTGGTGTGAAGACGGCTGTGGTGAAGCAACCTACAGTATAGCAATCAAATGTAGTAAAATATCAATCCTCGTGTAATAAATAAAGTCATTCTGCCTTCAGCTGAACATCAGGCTGAAGTATCAAACCACAAACAAAAATATAAGTTGGCCATACACACTTCTTCCTTACACCAAACCCAGTTACTTGAAATCCAGAATCAGGCTCCAAATAAATAAGCTTGATGGGCTTCAAAAAATCCAGAGGCCAAAAAAAATAAAAAAAAAAAAAAGTGTTTAGGAAAACTTTACCTGCTTCCTGATGTTGTGGCTCTTAGGAGGTGAAATGTTATTTTAAGCATTTCTCTGTGGGTAGGAGAGAGCCCCCCCCCCCTCTTTTTTTTTTAAATGAAGATTGGGATTCAAACAATCCCATGATGAGAGGGCCTGAAGCTTTATAACAATACCAAATATCACAAGACTTGTGATAATATCACAAGAGCTGGCAGCACTGTGAATCAGCACACTATGTCTACTGGAAATTTTCTTTTCTTGAATCTCTGCCATGAAAATAATTTAGCTCTGTACTATACCTATGTAATGCAGGGAGAGCCACAGTAACCACAGATGGTGCCAGTGTTAAATGCCTTTCAAATAAGAAATTCTCCCCCCTCATTCCAAAACTAAAGAGTAAATGGACAGGGGGATGTGCGCATGCCACAGTTACCACCTATGTGAGGATTTTGTCTTAAGTGCTGTTGTCTAAAACGCTACACACCCTATGGAATTAAAAGCCATAAAGCTGCTGTCTTACTGATGTGTAACAGTACATACTGCACACTGACTGCTTGGGATTAATTGCACATATAAAAACAGATTTCTTTTTAAAAAGTCTGCGTGCAGAGAAGAATCATTAATTTCACTTGAAGTGATTCCCAAACAGGATATGGAGCCTCTAACAGCCCTTTGGGTTGTGCCAATTGTTTTGTGCAGGTGTTTAATCCAAGTGCTCAACCGCACGTAGGGAACAGTCATTCTGCAAGTACCGGGTGGAGTGGGAGCTGCATGGTGGTGTCACATAGCTGCAAGGGGTTGATTCCTCAAAATCAGCAGAAACCTTGGGAAGCTGCTAATTCTTGTAAACAAGAGCCTGGGTTTTATGGAGCAAAACAGAGCAGAAAACACTGAAGTACACGAGAACCAAATCCCTTCTGCTAAAGCCTCTTTTATTATACTAGAGGAGCACTAAAACCTGCCATAAACAAGCTGATTGCTCATTTCAGCCTCTCTCTGTGTCTGCAGCCAGGAAAAGCAGCAGCAGCCACAGACTGAGTTGAGCTGCTGGGATAGGAAACATCTCCTGAAGGTCAACACTACTCATATTTTTAGTTTTCATTAGAACTTCCTCATTCACACGAACTTGAAAACAATATATACATATTTAGGATGAAAGCTGAGCTGCAGTTGCTGTACGTACAATACCACCCAACCTTTGCTATGCTTTGTAATGCGACGCTTTGATATGAGGCTGCAGTAAGATTGGATGGCTCTGAGGTGAAGGAAGGGAGAGGTCCCAAGGCATTGCAAAGGGCTTTTGAACCTACCATGTCTGATCTCGAGGAGCTTGATGAAAAGAGAGGCTCCCGTAACAGCCCAGGTGGCATCTGTGAAACAGATTGTGTGCCCACCTTTGGCTTCCAGAAAAGCAGCTCTGCTGTAGGAGCCAGTGTGAGGCAGCCCAGCAGTGTCTTGGGAGGAGGAAGAGGAAGAGGAGGTAGCAAGGAGAGGCTGCACCCCACAGCCTTGCAAAACAGCAATTTGTTTCCAGAAGGACAGCTACTCCAAGGCTATATATGGGGCTGAGCACAGAGGTCAAGTCACAGCCTCAGACTTCTCCAGACTTTTCTTCCCAGTCTTTCAGTATGGGACTTTCCCTGCTCTAGGCGACACAAGCAAGTCCCCAGATTGGGTCCTATGGGACAGACCTGAAACCCACTCCAATCAGTGGAAGCAGAGTAGTTTATGGAGAACTGAGATCAGGGCCTCAAGCTAAATAAATAAATAAATAAATAAATAAATAATAAAACAGTGGAAAGTATTAAATGGCTGTAAAGGCTAGAGATGACATTGCTGATCAAAACAAAGAGGTCAGCCCCAAAAGGTGGGATACATTCTCAGGAGAATCTGCACTCCAACCCACCCTGATCCAGGGTTAGCTGTAGCTTTTACTAGATTCTATTGAACATCTGTGTTGTACTACATATGGAGACGCAGAATAAGTGAACTTACTATAGCAGCTGAAACACAGAACTAGCACATGGCAGCTAGCACTTGAAATGCCTGGCATGCCTGCAACACACAACTGCAGAGAAACCCAATGAGTGCCTTCCAGCCCACCTTTGAAACTCCACACCAGACAGCACCTGCTCAGTGCCCGCCACCCTCTGTAGCGGCTTTCCCCTCCATGTACTGATGTAATTGAATCTTTCCCCAATGCATGGGCTGGAAAACAATTTCTTCCTCTGAACAAAGAGGTTAGCGCCATGGGCAGGGGCCATGGCTGAAACGAGTGCACAAGCCCAGCCTGGCTTTCACCAACGAAACATAGCTGGCAAAAAGCAAGCACGTTCACTAATGAATTATTCCAAGACAATTAACAGTCTGAGGGAGATGCTTACAACAGCTTAATGCTTACTGTCAAGGGAAGCCAGTACCAAGCTCAGCACTGCCTCACCAACTCACAAAGGGAAACAAGGCAAAAATAGAGGGGAGGGAAACATCAAGGAAGAAAATACAGCATCTGTGAGCTGTTAATTACAAAGGTGCACACGCTGGAGTAACAAGGATGCTAATAGAGCTTTATTAGGAGACAACAGAACCATTTTCAGGAGCTTTGTGGAAGAGCCAGAGCCCAGTGGGCCCAATGCTGGGCAGGTATAAACAGCACTCTGATCAGCACTCACTGATGCCTATGTGATGCTCTGGGAGCTGCAGGGGTTCATGGCTTTCCACACACTCTGTGGTCATACACGTGGTCTTTGAAATGTATTTGCATGTTTCGAGCTATAACGAGTGCTTGTTCTACAGCCTGAGTACTAAGTGTGAAACTCAGCCACCTGAGGTGGGGAGCCACAGTCCCATTCCCACGAAGAGTGGCAGCCTCTGTGCTAAGACACCTGTGTGAGATCAGTAGCTTACCCATGAATAACAGAGATAAATAAATGGTGAAGAATCTGATATCAATCTTATTCTGTTTTTTTTTCTTTTTTTTTTTTCCCAACTTGCTCAAGGCAACATAATTCAAATGCTTCTGTGCAGTCATTACACATAGAGCCAAGCTGAGCTCCCACTTAATAAGGAATATTTAGCACCCTTACTCTGAAGCTCTCCGATCAATGGAGTCCACACTCTTAATCTCACCTTGCTCTTGCTAACAATGTGGTTACTGTAATGTTGGCCCTGATCCTCAAAGGAAAGAGGATATTAGAGCCGAAACCTCTGGTAATGAAATCTCATGTAATGAAAGTGTGTTTACAGTGAAATGTTTGTATGTCGCCATCAAATCAGAGCCTCACAATGCAATTTCCAAAAGCCTCTGCAATTATACAAGCACCACAAAGTGGGACTAGGTGGCAGGCAGGTTATTTAACGTTTATTGCTACTACATAACGCACTGTAACTCTGCAAGCAAAAAGGGTGTGAAGGATAGCAGTATTTCACAAAATACACACAGCACAATTAAGAATCACAGGCTCGGAACATTTATAAGTGCTTTCAGTATATGTTACTCCTTATTAAAAATGAATTGCATGCAGCTCAAGAGAAAGTCTTATACTTGTAAATACCAATAAACCATAAGGGAGAAATCATTTCAGTGGATGGCCAGAGAGTGAAACAGACAGATTAATGAAGAGAGAGCATGTGAAAACATTTAAGCATGGCAAGGAGAAAGCACATGTTCTATGACAGTGCTGCCTTTATGGAACAAGGCATTTTAGCCCACCTCATACATGGTGATAGGCGAATCAAAGCAGTCTTGTCACCAGTAGTATCAAAAGTCTGTGTATGGAGTCCACACAGATAAGTATAAACAGAGTCTCTGCATCTGCAAATCTTCTGCATGTGATGCTCTCACGATAGAAAATGAGTTATCTGTTAGGAAGCCCTCAAGACAGGAGTTCAAGCAAAGGAGGATTTGTGTGCACAGGTGCTTCCATTTGTGTCAAGAAACACACATAAGATATTTGCTTCTGGCTTGTCCTCTGAGTTAAAACCCAACACGAATAAAACCAGCTTCACCTTTTGCATGGAGGTCTAATGAGCATCATGACACACAGCAGCTTTGTTCTATAGGATGTTCTCAGCTTACTTTACACAGATACTTCTTTACCATAATAAATGCTGAAATCTTAATGCACTTCCAGTTCCTTGAGCAGCAGCCGTATACATTAATGCACTGACTGAGGAAAGGCTCAGAACAAGGCTGCAGGGAGGGACAGAGAATACCCTGGCACAGGGTGCATTGGTGATAAACGCAGCATCTGAAAATGCATATAGACTCAAAGAAGATTCTCTTAAGCGTTTTACTATGTGTAAATGGTGAAAATCCCACACTGCTTACTCTCTCTTGAAAAAGGACATCCATAAAAAGCCACTGGTTTTTGGCTCTTGGTCATCATCTGATTGTCAGAGGCAGTGCAGGGCATAGTAAGTCAGATGCTAAGCAAGCCAGGAAGCCAGGTGTCTCCTTCAACATCAGCCAGCGTGCCAGACACACACCCATCAGTTTGGCCAGCTTCTGCCAAGATCATCTTTCGTAAAGGTCACTCTTTCAGGATAGCGTAGGAGCAGCCTGCAAATCCAATATATTCAGCAATAGAGCCCGGAACCTACATTATAAATCGGTGCTTGTTTGATCTAAACACTAATACAGATATATCAGAGACAGTTCCTAACATGGGGTATTCACAGCCTGAACAAATAAGGCAGATAAAGACTGGGAGGGAAAGAGGCAGTACAACTCCCCCATGATCACAAAACAAATGAAGAACCAGGAACAAAAGTGCTGCAGCCCACCCTGTCTGCTGTGTCGTTCAAGGACCTTTTATTTTTTTGTTAATTGTTCTGTAATTACTTCTGAATGCTGGAGAAAGCAAAAAGCTGAAGACAAACAGGCCCCCACAGAGTTAGAAAACATCCCTGCTGTAACACAGACTCGAACAGGTTGAGTCTGCAGCCAAAAGAGTTCCCAGGAGAGGGAGCAGAGCTTGCTGCTACAAGAAAAGGGTCAGCTGGTTTCTGAAGCAACCAAGAAGCCTGTGGATGCATGAACAGAGGTAACGCCTGAGACAAACGTGGAGAAAATTGCACCATGGAAAGTGTGCCCATAGGAGCAGGAATGAGCAAGCTGTGCACTAGCAGGCCACCACGTGCAAGCACGGGATGACTGAGACACAACTGTCCAGCTGTAAACTCAACAGCTTTGGGGTAGGGCTGCCGTTGGTCCCACACACCGGGTTGCAGCTTCACAGCTTTTTAAAATCAGAACAGTTTGACTTGGTTTAGGTTAATCTAACCCCTTGTCCTTGTAAACTAACTAGCAGACCTAACTCCTCTTGTTATCACGTTTTCTATCATATTTTTCTACTGAATGCTTCTCGGACTGGTATCTGAACAGCTTCACACTGCACTTTGTGCTCACTGACATCTTATATTTTTACAACATTCATATAATTGGGAGTCAACAGCAAGGAAAGGGAGCTAGGTCCTCATAAAACTGTGAATAATGAGGATGCTCCTGTAATTAACTTCATTCGCTGCAGTTTTTGGTTTAAAATGAAATAATCCACTCCACTTTATTGTCATAACAACATGTTAATATGTTCCTATGTTCTGGTTCCACTGAGGTAATCTCCATTTTTAGCCTGATTATTTACAGTCTCTGGAATACCATTTTGGGTACCACTGAAATCCCACTTTTCTGTACAGAGCAGTGAGTGGATGGGGTGTGCACTTTGGTGGGTAGCATTCAAAATCTTTTAAAGACTGTGAACTGTAGGCATGTACCTATTACCAAAGCTACTCTAGCTCATTGTAGACACCGATCTAATTTTGATGATAAGCTCAACTCAGACACCAAACTCCAGAAAATATCCTCTGAGCTTTTATGTCACATCAAGTCACAAGTCAATAAAAGAGATGCAACCTCAAAATTAAAAAGTAAGAAAGAGAGCTGAGCAAGATTTTCTAGCAACAACCTAAAACGTGTCATTTCCAAAAACAAATTGTTTTCTTTTTCTGTAGACTGAACTTGAGAGGCAATCACTTGTCTGGAAAGAAAAACCCCTCAATTAAATACTTCATAAAGATTTTAAAATCTTAATAACGATAAACACCAAGGTTTTAAGTTTTGTGTACTTGCAATACCTGTGCCTCTGCACATATCTACCGATATGGCTTTGCCCAGCTTATCTTTCCTTCTTTTTTTTTTGCCCCCCTCAACAAAATTCTCAGGTAAATATCCAATACATATCCATAGCTATTTTAAGATAAAATTGTTTTTAAAAGCATTCACGGTAGCTAATTGCTGAGCACAGAAGATCTGAGCAACAGTTCTGTTTGCCAGAGTTAACGCTAGCATTATGTCAAGCCGCAGAACCCAACTTTACAGCCTTTTG
The DNA here is from genome assembly GCF_009769625.2 of Cygnus olor. Classification (NCBI taxonomy): domain Eukaryota; kingdom Metazoa; phylum Chordata; class Aves; order Anseriformes; family Anatidae; genus Cygnus; species Cygnus olor. The sequence continues at coordinate 46,049,338 of NC_049173.1, forward strand.
CAGCATTTGTTACAACAGTACTCTCCAGTGGATGAATAAGGAATCTGAAACTGTCTGCTTTTACTTCTTGAATAAACTCTGCCCTTTATGCCATTAATTTGATTGTGAACTATGGGAAGAGATAGCAACTCCTTACCCACGTGAACCACGACCTGTTCAGCACAGAGGAAGCACGCAGTCTGACACAAACACCACTGACGGCAGGTCCTCAGGCAAGGAGGACCCCGATGGGGCAGGCTGCAGCCAGCTCCTCAGCCACCATCTCTGCTCCTGGGGGATCCCATCTGGGGATCAGTACTTAGGTACTTCTTCACTTAGAAGCTGCACTGGTCTCACCGTGCTTAATAATCACCAACTGACCTGCTCCTCCAAAAGGGTACCTAATCCCGGCTTGTCTTTGTTTCCACCAAACTCCTAGGTAAAAATAAATAAATGAATAAAAATCCACAATTCAATTAGGAACTGTGCAAAACAAAAGGTTACTTTTATTTTCTGCTGGAAAAGTTCACAGATTACACAAATTAAACTACAGCACTGCTGAGCATTTTCATCTCGCACAAGCTTCAAACAGCTCCAGGAGCTCTTAGCAACTATCAAAAAGTAAGCCTAGTATGAACACATACCTGAATTAGGCAAACATTTCCTTTCTTGTTCATGTTTCTCAGTTCTACAGACGCGTTGACTTTTATAATGGCATTTTAGACACATTGGGGAAGTATGTAATCTATTACATAGCCAGAAATAAAGCTCGGAAATTACACTGATTTTCTGATCTTCTGAAGAATTAAGAGGGATATGAGTGTCCCAGCTTGCAAAATCAATTCACATACGCAACTTGTTTATCAGTCAAAACTTTTTACATTTAAATTTCAAATTAAATGAACCACTATCATAAATGTTGTTGTGATCTTCCTGCAACAGATCTAACAAGTAACTAAAATAAGAGGAAGGTAAAAAATCAGAAAGTGAAGCATCTGTGATGAGAAGGTCAAATAGTGTTTAAATTGGAAGAAAAGGAAGTTGCATTTATGCCAATACCGACTTTGTATTACTCAATGCTTTTCCCCAGCTGGGTAGCTATGCTAAGCAGTATTTCTGCTGGCTCTCTGCTATGCCGGTGTTAGAAGCTGCTCCACAGATATAAGAAATAGAGCCATAACAGCAGGAGTAATATACATTGTGCTCCTATACCATTCATTCAGTTGCAGAGCAATAATAGTTGCTATGTCACCACTAATTCTCTGTTTTCTGGTCAGCTTCTTTATGTTATGGCTGAGACTGTACTTATTTATTTTTTGTGACTTGGTAAGGTAGATAATACTTCACATAGGTCTCTTGCTCATACACATACAAGCAGAGAACAACCAGGCTTTGAAAATATCACTGTTGTTTTCTCAGAGTGCAAATGACTGTAATGCAATTCATGACCACTGTAAGGTGTAGGCAAAGTGGTGACAGAGAGGTTCCACTAGGTAAAACACAGCCCAAATAAAATTCAGAAAGGTTTAACATATTCATTGCAGGCGACAAGGATCCTGAATAATTGCTCTACCGAGTGTGGGTGGTATGCAGACACTTCAGTGTACTAAATCAGAGCTGGGATTTGGTTTGAATTAATGTTGTCCTACCACCACTCCTGCATTGCTCGTGCTGCCAGAGCCAAGACAAAATGTCTGTCGCCAGCCTCAAGAGGCCAGGAAAAGCTCAGTAGCTGCTGGCCACCAGTGGGGTGGGAGGTTTCCCTCTCCACAGCAATGCCCTGTAGGAATACAAATGTGAATAAGGGATAAGTAGGTTGTTTGCAGGCAACACCCAATGTATCTGTCTACAAGCACAGTCCAGGACCTCAATGAATTTACAGGTCAATCTCCCATTTCGAGACCCCCCTCTGGTTCCATCTGGATTGCTTTCTAACAAGTGGATCAGCTGCATAGTTAAGTCTCACTAGCATGAGAGACTGGCACCATGACATAACCTCACTATTAGAATAATCCATTTCTTGTTCATCTTTGTATCTCTTCTACATGGAAAAAGCACAAGATTAAATAAAAACACATGGTCAAATTAATTCTCGTGCCTGTCTTCATTTTAATTTGTTGAATAAGAATTGTGAACATGATGTGTTGATGGAGATATGAACAAAGAAATAGATTGGGTAGAAATAAGATCTGAAATCAATCAGTATGTGATTCAGCTTGTAATTGTGGTCATTAATGGCCACAGTAATGTGGCAGGTTTTAAACAGTTTCTGCTCTGTTTTTAGAGACCTGGAAAACATCATCATTGGAATCAACTTTGATGGACTTAATGCTAGGACACAACATTTTTGAGGGGGGTTGATGAGAGTTGTGTTGCTTTCTGTGCACCAGCGCACATGTAGGACACAAAAGACTCTGATCCATCTTAGTATAATACTCTCCAGTCATACCTTTTACAGTTTATTTGTAGAAGGCTGATTCCTATGTACTAAATCTTAAACAGAAAAGAAAGAAGCTTGAATTTGTTCCGTCAGACATCTGATAAATATCTCATAAAGCCATATTCCCCAAACACTTTGTCCTACCTGCTACCTTCCTCTGCCCTATAACTCTGTTTGAGGGGTTCTTTTTTTTTGCCGGGGGAGTGGAATATAGAAGGAGGGAGAATTAATTTTTTGAAGATACAGTTGCACCTGCTGTAAATTCAGTATGCTTATAGAGAGAGACTAAACTAAATCCTCTTTACCTGGTATTTTTCCTAGGTTACAGTCATGTTCCTTGCAGCATGAGATGTATTCTCAGCTTGAAGGATCCAGATACCATTTTCAGAATTTCCAGAGGTGCTCAGTGTTGATTTGGCAGTGTTTCCTTTAAAAGCAAACTTCCACTTGCCATCAGTGTGGATGGGTAAGCTAGTACTAAATGCTTGTTAATGCACCCTTAGCACACCAAATGTAAAATTACTTCTTTAAGGATCATCCCTCTATTTTCTTTCACAGTTCTTAGCCACTCTTGCTCTTCTGTTTATCCGTGGTCATGCATATGGGCCTCATATCCTCAGAAATGGGTCCCTTTTCTCAATCCTAGCCGCTGCTGTTTGACTTAATGTAAGATCCAAGCAGTTTACATTTGTTTCCTTTTCCTTACCTTCATCACATTTTTGTCCCCTCAATGAGCTTCACAAAATAACTTACCTAGCTGTGCCATATAAAATGTATTCCCTCTGAAGCCACATTGGTAACTTTTATCAGAGCACACTTCCCCGTATATTTTGTGATCTGAGCTCTTAAAATCTCCAGGAACTTGCCTGCAACCAAAGTCAAATTTAGTAGCCTATTATTTCCTATTACTGTAGTGCTTCTTTCATAGACTAAGATAATGTTAGTTTCCTTCATGTCCACTTATACCCCTCTGTCTCCCTACAGAACTATTAAATATCGTAATTCATTCAGTATTCTCCTACGGTGGCAAAACCCAGCACAGTGCTGTCCCTCCCACTTGTCAAAGACAACACAGCAAACAACTAATCTGAGATCATGGATTCTAAATTTTATAGATATGGCCTTTTTTGTGATGTCCCAAAATAACACAGGCCTCTTACAGGTTTTCTCGGGATTCCATTTAAGCTAAATAATAGTGTTTTAGAAATAGACACAATATACACTCTAGGTATGAATAATTTCCACTGATGGGAAATCCGTTATGACATACATGAATTGCCTTTTTTTTTTTTTATTTGAATTCGGCTAACTTCAGTTTGGTCTTGTAGGCTGTGATCAAGTCAACCCTAAACTTTCCTCCAAAGTAGCTAAACAGACGCTTGCACATGTGGTTCATTTCTGAATCTATTTCCCTTTTTACATCCTTTCTGGGTGGCATCGCTCTGTAGGGGACATGCCCTCCATCGCAGCAGGGCTGGCAGAGGGGCAGTGCCACCACCCTGCTCTCACCCTGACTTCTGCTGCATAAGCACGGAGGTATGGCACAGTGTCGCTTTGGGAGTTCACATTACACAGAGTATTCATCACTATTCCTGAACCCCTGCCAGCAATTCAAGCCAAAAGAAAGTGAATAAAAAATCCATTAATTCAGTAACCAAGCCTCCTTTCTGGGTTTTTCTTTTAAACTTCCATTCTAGGTTTACACAATCCACTAAAACCTTCCTTCCTACCAGCAAGAAGCCACCTTTCCACAAAAACAAAGTTTCAGTAAAAAATGCTAATACTACAGTGTTATTAGTAATTATTGATGCCTATTACCCTGATGCCACTTGGCTCTGGTTAATGTAAGCTTTTACCATTTACACAGATGAAGGCAGGATCAGAGTCTCCCTCGTGTAACCCCATTCCAGCATCACAGTACCCTCATTTATGTGGCAGTCCTGTTTAAATGGGTGGCAAATACATTTCCAAAGCTCAGGAACAGATACTATATCTCACCATTTTTACCCAAAGTTTATATAAACCTCCAAAGTCTGTATAATTATGTTTAAGGCATCCTATATTACATGGCAAGACTTCTTGGATTCTTAGAGACCTATTTCTGCCAAACTTAAAGTTCAGAAATGCACGAAAATGTTAAGGAGCACGTATACCAACTCGCACACATAATGCTGTAACCTACACTTTGCAGTTAAAAGACTTTACTTAAAACAGTGGAGTGTGGACTGAGGGGGGCAGGTTTTCTTTATGGAGCCCAGAGGATGGCACAACTGCTCAGTGAGAAGTAACCTGCTCCAGCACTTCTCAGGTACTTGTGCAGGGGACTCTCAAAGTTTTCTGTCCCCTATGGCAGAAGGACTGTGCAGGTAGCCCTATCTGCCCAGCCAGATGTTGAGAGGTAAAGCACAGGAAAAGGGGAACCTGGACAAGAGATTCACAAGAGATTTACAAAGTGCTGGCTTTGAAGCACACTCCTCAGGAGGGTAAGGGAAGTGCAAAGACATTTGTACCTAACCTTTTCTCTCCTGCTCCATAATGTCAGTGTGAGGATTTCCAAGCTCAAAAACCAGCCTGCCAATCCTGAGTCAATCTAGAAATGCTGGGGCTTTTTCAGACCAAAAAATATATAAATAAATTGAAAATAAAGCAAAACCTTCGTGGGCAAAACCACAGACAACATCTCAATCCTTCCCTGCTTATTTTAACCCTAGCAAATCTAGACAGTACTTTCCATATCCAAAAGAGCATGAAGTATTAAATTAACCATTAGCTTCAATTTATGACAAATCCTTTGCTGAACTTTAATACTTTATGCAAAGAGAGAGATGTTTGCTCATAGGCTTTATGTGCATGCGTCTTTTGTTTTTTTAATTAGCGGCTGTTTTTGCTAAGTCACATGCCTGCTAGAAAGCCTGGCTTTTACCCATCTTTCTCCTCAAGCACAACCACCGTAACAGGCATCACACAATCAACTGCAATGGATCTGATCCTTAAAATAACATTTGAGAAAGCAGGTGTCTTCCGGCAAGACTAGCGCTCCACAGATGGGTGAGACGATTAAGTGTAACAGGACGTGCTATCTTGCACCACAGAAACCATACAGACAGATTGATAATTGTGCTGTTCTCGTGAGAAAAGCGAGGTCATTATTAAGTGGATGAAAACTGTTGTTCATAAAAGACATACGTACAAATGTAAACCCTTTTTTTACTGCCACGCTAAATTTATCATGAAACAACTGTCAGTAAGAGGTTGTTCGTTCTCCCTCCGCCACCACAAGGCCATTTAAAGCAGATATGTTCATCACTGGTGTGTTAATTCAAAACTATATATACATATATATATATACACACTCAAAGAGTGATCAAAATATTCCTCCTCCTCAAGTCCTTTGCAATAGTCCCTGAGTCCGAGTGGAATCCCTTGCACACCAGTGCAAGATAGCTATTTACTGCATGAGGAGCTGGGAGCAATGCCTCCCAGCATTAAATGTCGGGTGCTTAACACCTTTCCTTATAAAACAGAGACAGAGAGAGAAAATCTTTCCTCCTGCAGAAATCTGCATACAGCTACTGCATGCAGTAGCGCTATGATATCTGGTTTGAAGAAAAATGCCTTTACTTTCTCCCATAAAATGTCCTTGTGCTTTGTTTGGACAGCAGCTGAAAAAAAGGAAATAAAATTTAAAAATAAAAAAAAAAAGTAAGAAAGAAAAAAGAAACCTCTCTTCTCTGTCTTCCATTTTTGAAGAATAGCAGCAAGGCAAGCAAATATGCAAATAGACAAACAAGCACCCCAGTTTTGCTGGAGATGCCAAGAAGCTGCTGCAGCACCTGAAAAAAGAAAAAAAAAAAAAAAAAAAGCACCTGAAAAAAGAAAAAAAGCAAAAAGCCAGCAGAGGCTGGCTCCGCTACCCAGCTACAAGGTCTGTGCTGGCACTCCCAGAAACATGGGAAACCAGAAAAAAAGACTGTACTAATCTTTCCTCACGCTGCTGAACATCACCAAAATGCAACATGTAACCCTTGCAGTCCTATCCATCACTGGGACAACAGGATTTCCTGCTGTCATTAATTTTTCACTCCAAGTGGTAGTAGTCTCTGCTGAAATGCTTAAGGAGATGGATGAGATTCCTATAGGTGACAGGGAAAAGGGAGCTCATAGATCCACACAGTACTTAGGGTTTAACTTTTTTTTTTTTTAAACAAACCCAGAAAGTTCTGTTTTAAAACCAATGTTAAAACAATGTTTTCAGATTCAAGCATCACGAAATATTAGTTCCAGTTGCTATGCGTCTGGAAATGCATCCCCATTCCCGCAGGGACACGCACACGAGGACTTACTCTTGGATTCGCATTTCTCCACAGGAACGTGCCTCAGTCGATGTACAGACTGAGGAATGAAAATCAAAGCAGCAACTAAATCCCTCTTTGACAAAGGCCGGCTGGTTTTCAAATGTAAAATTAGCAAAGACATAAGGTCCTCAATTAACAACAAGAAAAAACAGGAACGATCATCAAAATATGCAAAGTCTGGGTGTTTTGAAGATTGTACTAGGCAAAGGGACTTATGGAAAGGAAAAGATCCTAGGCATGGTGAGAAGACAGAAGCTCTCATTTATAGATCCATACGCACTTGTCAAAACTTGCCTACCCCTCCTTCAGGCTTCCAGACAGCTACCTTCCCAGTCCTTGCTAAGCATTATACTTAATTCAGCATTTTGTAATGAATTTAGGATACCGAATTGACAGTTTAGAATTGGAACATATTTTCTTTCTCTACAAGGCAGGAAAGGGAGAGGTACGTGCAGCCTGGCTGACACAGCACTACATTCCCACCCTGAAAAGATCTTGATTAGCAGAAAACCATCCCCCATACCTTGCTCCCAATACAAGCTGATTATAGAGGCCTCAAAAATCGCAGGTGTCGAGTGTGTGGAGTGCTCCAGCCCCCACAAGGGAAGCAGAAGCAGACACCCAAGACAGGATTGCCACACACTTGCCATGTCCCCCTACTTCTTTCTGCATGCATCCCTTACAAGCCACACCAGAGACCAGACAGCAGACTAGATGGCCCACAACCCTGACCCACCATGGTCATTCCTGTGTTTAAAATAGTCTCAGGTTGACCACAGCTCATGGCTCTGTGCAGAGCTTTAAAGCTGCCTTTCCATCACATGCTATTTGTCACTTAAATAATACTCTGTTGCAAAATATCTTAAGCTATCTAGACACACACACACACACAAGAAAAAAGAAAAAAAAAAAAAAACAGACTGGCTTACAGTAATCACAAATATGCTGTTAAATAATAGGCAAGAATAAGAATAAAGTCAACTCATCATAGTTTTTATTCAAGGGTTCCTCTCCTGTAAGCAGAAATACACCCCTCTCAACTGCCTGAGATTGCATCACTAAAAAACTTCCCTTTCAATATTAGCCATGCAAACAGTGATTGTAGGGAACCTTCTTTTCTGAAACTAGATCTGAATTAATTCTTTATTCAACACCGATGTTGTGGGGAACTACAGGAAAGTATAACTCCTTTAAACACTACGGAATCCTCTAACTTAATTTTATCATTCCATTTCTGCCTCTATGGCTTCCCCCATAACACAATATGGGGAAATTTTTCTTTCTATGTGCTTTAAATAGGTACTGATAAGGACAGGGTCTTTCATGGGAAGACAGGTAACTGCAAGGGAAATGAACTTTAGTTAGTTAGTAGTTAGTTATGTACTTTAGTTAGCTTTATAAAAAAACAAATCCCCCAAAAGAGATGAATGGGTAGAAACAGACTGACCTTGAAGTGTTACTTCATTATCCACTGTGATATCCAGTAGAAAAAAAAAATGTGTATGTATTTTATGGACACCTGGCTCATTATGCGTTACAAATTAAATCCTCATTTATCTATATGCACCAAACAGTACCTATTCATCGCCTTCACTTAAGAACACATTGCCCTTCTTTCTATTCTTGTTAATTTCCAGATGCTAATTAAATTTATACTCATAAATGTATCTGTTTAGCATGCATGACTAGATCATCCCTCCATATCCATTATCCATTGTACATTCCAACATGTTTACTTACTGCTTTTGTTTTGCTTTGTTTTGTTTGGATCTATTTCCATCAGTTTAAAGGAGTAAGCTTATGAATTTAAGTTTCCCATTTTGATTCTATGTGGCTGGACTGTCAGGCTTAGTGCTTTTGTAAACACCTTTGTCTCAACCTGCTGGGAGACAGAAGCGTTTTTAGGTTATGGCAGAAGAATGGGAAAAAAAATACTCTGAAAGTCAGCATTTAAGGCCCTTTATGGGGCCTCTCCCCAAAGGCAGAGAATCTTTTCCTCCCCATCCCCTGCTCTACTCCCACAGGGTGTGGTAGCATTTGCCCTTCCCTGTCCAGACTCAGTGCTGTACAGCAGCAGCCCAACTGGCACCGTCTATCCCTACAGGTATTTCCTGAATTTCCCCAGCCACTATGGGGCTTTTAGGGGAAGGACAACAAAAGGCAAGTATTTACTCTTCCTTGTTTCCCAACTTCCAGTCTCAGAGTATGGTTTTCTCACCACACACTCCACTTTTTGGTGTTTTGCACTCTTCTGATGTCAATTAATGCCGTTAACTTTGGTCTGAAAAATTGCAATTGGGATTTGTTGCCGTGAAGGACACTCATCCCGTGAAAAATCCTGAGATTCTGACAATTGTTTCTATTTCAAAATAGGGTTAAAAAAGAAATAAAGAAAAGAAACAACCTGGTTTTAACAGTAGAGAGCATTTTGAAAGAATCTGCAAGTGTTGTTCCTGCTCCCTCTCCCTTACTAAAATTTCCGTACTGAAATCTCTAATTTTGCCACACTGAGTTAAATTAACCCCTAGGGGATTCAACTCGGTTTGATGTTTCACAGCGCACACTACCTATCAGCATGCTCCTACCCCATCTCCCTGAAGTTAAATCTTAGGCTTACCTTAGGCTCCTGAACATCTCCGGTCTGTCCCTTCCCACGCTCAGTCCCCCGGCAGTACACACCACCAAAAACCTGTGGCAGTGGCTTCCAGCATGGCAATTTCAATCAGAGAGCTCCATGCAGAACAGGAAATGCACCTGGCCACAGGGTCTAGGTTCGGAGCAACACTGGTGCACGATACCCACAAATTTCCACTACCAGAGGTCCTTGCAGCTGCTCTGTGGGACACAGATAAAAGCTGACTTGGTCCTAAAGCTACTCAATTTGATTGGCATCAAGCCTATTTTGAATTAGACCAGTTCAGCTGAATGCGAAACAGAACCTGCCCTCCATTTTCTCTATAAAAAAATCTGACTATGCAAAACCTGCAATTTTCTATTGAGAAAATATAAATGAAAAATTCCCAGTGAGGAACCAGTAGACTTGAAAATGTGATGCTTACTCAGGGAAAACTCCAAGTTCTACTTTTAATGTACATCCCCCAAACTAACAAAATAGATCAATGCTCATAAACAATGAAAAAGATTTAAAAAATATTTCACAGAGGATCGCTTGATTGATTTATTTAGCTTTTTAAGGGTTACAGAAATGGCCTAGTAGGAAGAAAAGAGCAAAGACAGCTCACATCACTGGGCCACATTTTACTGCCAGTAAAGAGGGGAGACTCCCACCCAGCGTAAGAAGCACCTAAGGCTCTATATGCTGCACAATGCAAAGGCAAACAATGCAGGCTGCTGGTTAGCTTACACGCCACCGACTCAATGATTTGCTTCAGCGTGGGATCTGCAGTGATATTTCATTCACTCTAACACAGACAATCATTATCTGCATGTGGGTGCTGAGAGGACAAGGTGTGAGCATGGAAATCAAGGTCAAGGAAGCAAGAAAAACTCCCCCATTTATCCCATAGAACAGTTATTCTATTCTGCAATAACTTGGGTTAACAAATAACGTAATAAAGATTGGCGTGCTGCCAGGATAACTGAATTGATTCCTACATTGCACAGCACAAATCTTTTGATCTCCCCATAAAGAATGGGAAATTATAGCCACAGTGGATACCTCACAGGAAAAGCAAATAAAAATGAAATGAACATTTCTAGCAGTTTTGACCTTGCTTTGGGGAATACTGCTTTAAATTTGATTGCCCTGCCCACTTATTATTTCACGAGAAGACACAAGCAAGTCACAAAGACAGTTTTTAGTATTCTCTTTGATGAAGTAGAAAACTGTATAGTCTTCTCCCACCCACTTTTTTTTTTTCTTTTTGGTTCATATCCTCAACAGAAAAGATTTTATCCAGGCTTTGATTTGATTTTCAAGATTTCTGGTGGGAAATTCTTACAGCAGATATTGTGCTTCCATTGGGGTTTATGGTGCTATTCTGTCTAATTATTTCTGGCATTTTGCCCATCAAATTGTGAGTTTCTTCAAAGGAATGAAATGACAGGAGGCCTCCTTTAGAGCAATCATGGACGGGGTTTGAATTTTGTTGTCTTGGAAACAAGCTAGTTCTTGTCATTGAATATATTCATAAAATAATGGTTGAAACATCACTGATAATAATGGGCTCTTTCCTTGTCAAAATTCATGTTCTGGGGACTTTGCTGCAAGAGACTCTGTCAAAGAGTTTTTGCACATGTTGAAGCTAATTTCAACATGTCTGTGTAAAATCACCCGTGCAGGTGCCCACCCCACCGCTCACACCGCACCTGTGGCCAGCTCTGCCCATGGCAGTGGCCAGCAGGGATGGGGAAAGCCCCAGAACCCGCATCCCAGCTGGTGAGAATGCATCGACCATGGCACCTTGGGCACCATCTCACTGCCTCCCTGCAGCAGAGACCCCGAGGCACGTACCTCTCCAGCCCCCGTTTGTCTGCGCCAGATGGCTCTGAATCATGAGCCCGGCACCCAGCGAGGATAACTTTGTCTGTGTTGTGCCGATTAGGTAGAAAATATATTTTTCTCCCTGACGGCTGATATAAATCCCAAGGTTCAGGGTATTTACACTCTGTGCCAGGGGTCTTACCAGCTTCTCAGCAGGTGCTTCACTTTTCAAACAGATGGGTATTGATTGATGAGTAAAATCCAGAGACAGAGGTGCGGTTTTTCAGGAAGGCTATTCAAATCAGGACCCGCTATCACTCTTTGAGCTCCTGTATCAATCAATCCACCTTTGGTTTTGTTCTTTTTTTTTTCATATATGTTTAAAACCAAGAAAAAAGGCCCTGCATCAAGCTGCTGCTGGCTTCTGAATCGTGTGAATTAAGCTGGAAGCTGCACGGGGCTTGACAACCTCATACTGCTCTCTGAAACTCCTTGTGTGTGTCTGTGCATGCGTGTGCATCCATGTGCACACACATATCTGGGAGGAAGCTGTAAAAAGCCACCAGTGGGGACAAGTCATTAAAAGCTTCCATACTGCCAACTTTTCCAAGAACCATTTGGCTGGATATAGTAAACCTGAGGGACACTTGAAAAAATTAAAACTCTAAATTATTACTGGTGAGACTAGCCATAATGGATCTGCCGTGAGAATCTTACTAGCAGTTTTACAATTTTTTTCTGCTCTTCTCAAATCACTACATAATGATACTCAATACTCAAATGTCTAACAAGGCCATTTAACATAGCCTGCAGAAGAGGATTCTCCTGTGAAATTTTACTGCAGCCTCTTTAGCACAAAGCTTTCTCAGATTATTAGTAATTTGCATTAGGTCTATTTAATTTTGAAGAGTGCCAGTTCAGTGACCACATGCATATTAGAGCTTAGCAAGTGCATGTGTCTAAAAAGTTACCAAAAGGTCATAGGAATTCTACAAGGCATTTGGGATTTTCAAATTTTCTCTTCATTGCAGCAAGCAAAACTAGCACGAAACCCTTCCTGAGGCCAAAACCTTTCACCTGAGGCATGGTGGGTACAAGTATTAGCCGCGTGATGTGCACGTCCCTGCTAGCAGCATCCTTTCTGCTACATACAAAAGTCTTTTAGAACAATTTTCCAGTTTCACTTGTAAAAGAATAGCCTGATGACTGCAGAATTCCTTCCAGGCAACTGAAGGAAAAACACAGTTCTTCTTGTAAGCAGTGGCAAACATCTAGAGGCACCTCTTTGCAAACAAGAAACACGTGGATAGCTGGCGTGACACGTACGCTGCTACAAAATTATGAGTCACTGGAGAAACTCTGTAGTGCTTGAAGACAATGCTGCCATAGCAATCAAAAAACAAAGGACAGCAGCAAATAAAGACAACACAAAGAAAGAACAGTTTTCTTTCAAGAAGGCTTTCCTACCTTCTCCTTCCAAAACATACAGCTTCATGCTCTGAACGCTCCCAAAGCATGCTACCAGCCTAACACCCAAGGGAACAGACATGACAAATCCCGGACACCACCTGGGCATTTTTGAAACCCCAGTTGCTTGATGCCTGTTTCAGCAGAAGAGCTACATCCTGCACCCAACTTTAAAGTCATGCCTCAGTGGACGTAAAAACCAGTCTCAGAGCCATGTAGCCTCCTAACACAAAAGCCAGGTGATGAACTGCTTCTTCCCACTGGTGAGATGGAAAAATGCCCTTGCTATGTCTGCCCCCGTGTACCAAGGGCAAGTAAACTGTACATAGCGTAAACATTTTATAAGTATATTTTTATGCTGTGACTATTTTACACACACGCAATATTTCAGACTCCTATCACAGCCACCCAAGCACCAGAAAAAATATGATTGTCCTGGCTCAGGAAAGCAGGATCTTGCCAACAAAATTAGCTCATCCTTGTGAGTCAGACACTCCAATCAAGACTGATAGAGACTGCAGCAGGTCTGAGAGGGAAACGCATCCTTACAAGGACAGAGCATTGCTGGCTGTCCCACACCGAGACTCAAAAGGGATCCGTGTTATCCGCCATGCCATTGTATTAGCGGAAGCATAGAGCATGGGAAGGTGAGGAGCAGACAGAGGGCGGGGGGAACTCTTTGCAATCTGTTCTTCATAAGTCAATGATTATGAATCAGATAGGTAATGAAGCAGTAATAGGAATGATGACTAAGTAAAGTAGCTAATAAAGCTAATTTATGTGAAGTTGAAATTTTTAGTACTGTACATTAAAGCAAGCATGATGTCTCAGCATAGCAGGGGCAATGTTAGTGCTATATATACCAAGCATTTGCAATGCTTCAAGATGATAATACAACTAGATATGCTGAGCTTCTGCATTTCCGATTAAAAGCTTTGTTCTTCAGCACAGGCCAGCCCCCACTGGCCTTTTCATGCCACCTGCGCACTTGCTGGGAAACACACCCTGCCTGGTAGTCGTGGGAGCTGGCATATCTGCCCTGCTCCAATTTCCTAAGAAACGAATGGAGGGCCTAATAAAGCGGAGGCTTTTCCTATTACTGGTGTCTCCATTTTCCTTTCTTTCTTTTTTTTTTTTCTTTTTTTTTGGTTATACATAAAACCAAACACAAATGTCTGACTAACCTTGACTGGAACGAACCTGATATTCTGCAATGTGTAGAGTGGGCAATAAACTATGGCACATATAGCTTCTCAACACTACATTTCCATTTTAACTGCTCAGCTATGAGAGTATTTCACTCATACTGTAACTCAAATGATTACAGATTACTTTAATGCAATTTGCTCTTTTTTTTTGCTTTCATGAATTTTAGAAAATTAATAGACATGAGCAAGCTTGCCAGGAAGTTTGAAGGCAGAGACAAATGAAGGTCTTGGGAGCCCAAAACACAAGCTACTTAGCTACTCAAACTATGCCCTTCTGAGAAAGGAAATATATAGCGTGATATATTTGTTTGCTGTCACCAGCAGGAAGTCCTGCCAGGATAACCTCACTGCTTTGGCATGTGGTCAAGTTCTCTCCCCATACACAAAGTCAAACCAAAGCCAGGGACACAAGGACACCCCAGGGTTCTCACTGCCTTCGGTCTGAGAATCCTTTTCCTGATGAAAATATAGCTCAGGTGAATCAAATCTAAACGTCTGGGAGAAGCCTTCACAGTTCAGGTTCCCAAGGCGAGAATTTGAAGGCATGAAGCCATCAATGTCCCACCACACAGGAAGAGAGCTCAGCAGTGGATGCCTGAGTGGGACCCAAAAGAGGCACAAGTGGCTGGCAACTCCCAACACCGAAACCCTGAGGAGAGTGTTCAAGAGCCCTGATCAGACAAAACAGCCCATATCATCCCTAAGGTACATCTCAGCTGAATGCCACCACTTGCTCGGGAGGACTGCCATTCAGCATATTTTGCCAGAAACAGGATGTCCATGATATGGGGAACACCACAGTGCTCACACAGAGCTGTCTGCAGCCTAGTGTTGCTCATCACCCACAAATGAGAGTACAGACTTTAAAAGTTATTATTTCATACTGGCATCAAAAACCATGATACTTTATTAAGATGTAATTCAGGGGCAAGAACAGTGAACCACAGGCACTAGCCAGAGGGCTAATATTTCTGAACACAGGCATTTTATTGCTTATCATTTCTCCTAACCATTCTCTCCCCCGCTCTGAGCCTCCGCCCATGAAATTGAAAGATTTCTAGTAGAAATGCCTTTGTTGTATCAGCTTTGGAAATATGGATTACAGTATTCTGTGAAAAACATTTATTACTCTGAACTGTGACTCGGACATTGTTGCATTTCTAGGGTTATAGATTTTCTTTCAGCTAAACTAAGGCTGTAAGTCACAGTGACAGTTGTAATGTGTGTAATACCACAGTACCAGATTCTATTACATACATATTTTTGCTAGAGGTTTACGATGTTAAAAATATTTCTTCTTTTCCCAATACCTTTCTGTACCTGTTGTGTAAATATATTGGAACCTATAACACTGAATTTTCAGATGAATGTGCATGGGAACAAGTAGTTTGTCCTTTTTCAAATAAAACAGAAAAGGGGGGGGGAAGGGAACACTGCATACAAACTAATTATATTCAAGCACAATATTGAATTGTAATAAAAGATGAATGAGAGAAAGTGTGTGTCATTGTGAGGAATGGGGAAGGTTACAGAAAGCTGAGACTAGGGAAGGATTTATCATGTGTGATGCTTCAGGCATTGTGTTGAAAGATCTGCAGACTTATTTGCAAGAGTGTTTTACGGGAAAAATAGAGCAGTCTACATAGGAAAGAATTACTATAGATTTTTATCTTTTATACAAGACAAAGATACGAAGATAAAACACTGTTTCTATTTCAAAAAAAAAAAAAGAAAAAAAAATCTATGGAAGAAATCCCAGTTGCAATACAGAGGGGGGAAAACCTTTCAAACTGAGCTCAGAGGCCATCAACTGCATAAATTCAGGGAGCAGACATTTGTTAAAATACAGCTGATCCATAATTTTTAATGTAAGCACAAAAGTGTGCTGGGTTTAAAAAAAAACACTTCCACAACTGCGACAACTAGAAAGCTTTCCAGTTTTGCTTGCAAAACCTCAGTGCACATATACATGCAAACAAACCTTTTGGCTGGTTTTTAGAATTCAGATCTGGTACAGTCATAACACAGCTGTGGAAGCTGGAAAAATAATGGCATTCGGGGTGTATTAGTATGCAAACAGGCATGCCAACACTTCCACTTTGCTTCCAGAATTCCTCCGCCTGCACATGTCGTGTTTCAAACCAAATAGGGCTGGAAATCAGTAGGGTCAAGTACAGCTGACATTTCGTCTTCCGTTGTTCCTCCTTAGCATGATGCCTAACAGGGGCAAAGTGATTCTGCTTTGCTGTAGATCCAAGCAGAGGTGAGATCAAGATATTCTAGCACAACTCCTAGCAAGTACAAACCTCTTGTTGGTGTTTTGTTTCATGGCTACAGGAAGGCTCTGCTTTGGCTGGGATGTGCGCTCAATGCACGGAATGGGCCAGGAGACAAAACTCCCAACCAAGAAGCTTGCTTTACACTTCCATCATGCTTCCAGCCACAGAGCTCAAAGCCCTTTAAAAACAGGCATATCTGAATTAAGCTTCAGGACATATTTACCCTGCTCACAAGGGTATTCTGTTCTTTGTTTTACAAATGGAAAAACTGGGGCACCGAGAGGTTAAGTAACTTGCCCAAGGTCATTGAGCTGAATCAATTTCAAAACTAGGATTAGACTGAAATTCACTCTGAGCATCTGATCACAGAAACACAGACAGCGTTGACTTTTTTTCAAAAAGAAGCTACTTATATGCTAAGCTATTTAGGGTTGAAAGGCAGAAGTAAAGAGCTTATTTGGGGAGTGAAGGGATTTGTTTTTGAGGAGTTTAAATTTGAGGCTGAAAGAAACAGGAAGCCAATTTTACAGCATCCCTTCAGAGCTGGAACCTCTCCATCCATTCCCCGCCAGTTAACCAAGTCCTCATCCCTGAGGGCTGCACACCAAATAGTAGCATCCCAAACAAAGCCAACCAGAAGGGGACCTCACCAGAGCTCAGCCCCAAGGAAGAGGATACCGAGAGAAAGGATGGCTACTCATGTGCTCTGCCAGCCCAATTGCAGCCCATATGAATGGCACTGAGGCACTGATGTTTCCGCCCCTTCCTGGGAACTCCACTGCATTCAGATTTCTGTGTGTGGCATTATCAACAACATTAGGAGAGAAGGCTTACAAACCGCAAAACTCAATTAATGTGGCTGTCAAAGCTCCCGCAGACATCAGTGCCACCAGGATTTCAGGCGCAATCCCCATGACAACCTTAGCTTGACCCTTTCACACACATGAGATATGATAACGTCTACGCAGCTTTAAAAATATTTCCTTTTTTAACCACAGGAAAGTGCATCTGCACCCATCCCCATGATGGATCACATGAAAGGGGATATAACACACCCTTCCGGGCTGCTGCACAGCCTTTTATCTTCTCTGCAGTCTTGGAGGATCCAAAGCTACAGCCAGGACCATATGAGTTGCATGTGCTATTAGGGAAGAGAAGACAAGGGTCACCAGAACAGCAAATGCCCCCTATGTTCTGCTGCTAATAGATTCATGTCTATTAATTGCAATAAATTATCAGGTTATACTGGCAAACTGACATGCAAGAAGTTCTCAGAGAAATAGATAATGACAGGAAAAAGAATCAGGCTACAGGTTTTGTTTGCGGTCCCTCCAGAGACTATGTAAATTAAAGCATTTTTTCTTATGCAAAGAGCAGTATCACATAAAGAGCAGTATTTGTAAAACTGCTGATAGTCATATGGAGTATGAATACACATTAAAATCACAAAACCAGCTCTTAACTGCCAGCATCCAACAGCAACAAGAGCGACTCCAGCAGCAATACCATCTAACACAGCGATGCCTCGAGGCCTGGCGGGGGCAGGCAGCATTGTGCCGATGAGTGTATGACCACAGAAGGAAATCCTTAACCCAAAGAGCAAAGCACCTTGTCCAAAGATACATTTAGAGATCTATCTTTTTCTGCTGGAGGGGTCTGAGAAACACAAGTGTGCGAATGAACACTTACTGAGCAGGGCTGTCTGTCTCTCCATATTCTGGAAAACGTGGGAGCTTTTTGAAAATTTCAGTTTCTAAAGTGAGAATTCCCAAATATTTAATTTGTCCTGAGACAAATTCTATTTAATGTTTTGCAAAACTCCTTTGGAGTTACAGAAAAGTGAAGAACCTCACTATTTTTCTGTATAAATAATGTTTCAGATACTGGCCTGGGCAGAGTTCAAAAAGGGGCTGTGAGATTACAGACTGAGCCTCACAGGTTAACCAGCAGGTTTAAAAGCTCAGCTGTAATGTTGCATTAACATTGATTTTTGTACTTAGCCTACTGAAGTCTAGAGCAGCGGCCCAAATCCATTCAATTTTCCTTTCATTGCAGAAAACCTCCCATTTCATCCCCTTCCCATGGGTACACCCCTACGGCACAATACGCTGCTTTCCCGCAGGGGAAGCCCAGCAGTGCTGGGTACAGTTGGGACACATCAGCCAGGTCAGCGCAGCCGAGGTGCTGCCCCTATAAATGCAGTGCAAATGTATTCAAAGTCCTCCGGTCCGTCCTTTGTGCAGCGCCCAAGCATTGCACGTGGGAAACAGGCTGGCTCGCTTGAGATCACCTGGAAAATGGTGACATATCCAGTAACTCAGGAGGCTGTAACTCAGGGCTTCAGAGGCTCCCTCCAAAGCTGCACACCACCTTTACGCCGCCCTTCAAAGTGCCCACCTGGGCCAGGCTCCCCCTTCACCCATTCATCTGGAGATCAAATGGCAAAGAGGATGTTTTCGCAGACCAGGCTCCTTGAAAAGAGTTTTCTTCTGGATCCTAGGAGCCAGCCCCAGGAGTCTATCCAATATGCATAACAAGCTTTGGGAAGCATTTCCTCCTAACAAAAAGCTTTCAGGGCTGGGGGACACAGCATACACAAAACCAGCACAGAAGTCATCCGTGCTCGATAGGAAGGAGCAGAAAGTCGTTCCACGGCACTAGACAAGAGACTGATTGTTAGGAGATCACAGCATGCCGCGGCGCTCGCCAGCAGCAGTGCACTGCGGTACTGGTTTAATTCACTTTCCGAGAGCAAGGGTGTTATTTGTTAGAGCTTTCAGCAGGGAGTGATCTGCAGACACCTTATTATAAACTTCTGCAGAGGTGAAGTCAGTGCTGAAAAGCACTTCTAGTTCTGTCTCTTCCTGCCTGCCTTGCTCCTCACACATCATTTTCTTTTATCAGAATGGATGGCAGTATCAAAATTGAAAGGAAGTAGAAGCTGTGAAAATAACAGGCCCAGGAAAAGAATTTTTAATTTTGCCTCAATTTCTTTGATGATGAAACTAGTGTTGAATATTAAGCGAGTCCTAAGAGTTGAACGTCAAGAATAGCTGAAAGTTTTTTGTCTGTTGGAAATGTGAGCAGAATTCCTCTATGACCCATTTCAGCTTGTTACCCAGATGCAGATAAAACTCTCAGCTTCACGGGGCACATCCGACCGTGCTGCACCTGTACACCCACCCTTGGACTGCCCCATGGCATCACAGTTAAAAAGCTTGCCTGCATTTTTGCTAGAAGGGTTTTCTTTCTTCCCATTTAAAACTAGAGTAGATTTCTTTTTTAATATGCAAAAAATAATTTTCAGAAATTTATCCCATAAATTAAAACACTTTTTTGTATTCTATGGTAATGATCATTCTGTGGTTCTTGTTTGGTTTATGAAAAAGTTAAATTACACCTTAAGGCTTAAGGGCATGGGAAAACAAATACAATTTTTCTTTTTGACAAAACCCAAAAACACCGTGGAAGAAATTTTCCAAACTAGATTACAGTAATGGTCTCTTCTAGCCCTAAAAACCTATGAGCCTCCCTTGATGTGATTAATAATAAAATTGTATCTAGAGCAGCTACACAAACAGAAAGCCCCATTTTGCCAGCCCCGTGCAGGGAGGGCAGTAATTTATAAAACCTGAAGCAGAAACACCGCTGAAGCCTGAGTTGCTGCTTCCCAGGAGAAGGATGGCAGAAACCAGCCGGAGGGGTGAGCTGCACCTCCCAGGCTGCGGTGGGCACGTGGTGGGGGGACAGGTGGTGGGGCAGGAGAGGACCTAGCTGCACAAGATGTCCCAGACTGCAAACACTTCCCTACACAAGGAGTTTGAAATTACAGATCCTTTCTAAAACCCTTTTTTTAAGCTGGAAATTTTACAGTAATATCATTGACTCGTTACAGAATCTAACTGTGGAAATCTAACACTTTCTCCTTTACAGGAGCTTCTGAAGACTTGAGAAAAGTTCAGATGAAAGCAGTGGGCTCCTCACAAGTTTTTTCAATGTCAAGGGCCCAGCAACCTGGCTTGCTGGTGGACGTTACAAATGAGCCGCCTGGGAAATCCAAGGTTATCCTAGTTCTAAGTGTCACTTCTTTTTTTTCCCTCTTCATACACAAGAAACAAATAAATCCATTTTCTGATTTTAAAAAACAGTGTTTCTTTGTTATTCATTAGACAAGCTCTACACTATAAAAAGCTCCACAAATCTTAACTTTTAATTTTCTACGTTACTTGATTATTGCAAATAACCAGACAAAATTGCTAGGCTCCTACCTGCTCAAATATTAGATTTCATCTTTGCTAATGTTTTGGTTTGCATTGCATATTAAGGATCCTAATAAGAACATCAGCTACTATTTTTCAATCCAGCTTTCCAAGGCGTTGTGGTTGACATGTTGTGCTGTCTGTATCTGCCAGTTCTGCTTGCTGACAGTAATACCAAACCTGTTGTCTGTTTTTAACCAAATCTGACACAAGTTTACTGCTTCTGCTGAGGAAAGTTTCTAGTGGGAACGGAATTGCATCATTACATGTTAGAGAAACTACATCGGAGATACTTTTTATGTACCATTACTGCAGATCAAGCTTTGGATCAATCTTTGCACTTCGATAAGAAATAACCTCACCACGAGACACAAATCCATAGCAAATTAAGTGCAATAAACTCCACCGTTCACTGAACTCACTGTGCAAGAGATGCTAGAGTCCCATGCCATGCCCTCACGCAGAAGAGAAGCACCCAAATGGCACGGCGTCCTCCTTGCCCCACCATCCAGCTTGTGTGGATTCAAAACACCTGTCTTAACAGCGTCCTCTCCATCACCATCAGAAAAGACAGTCTCATGCACAGCTTTTCAAGCGATACCTTTATAAAATATTCACACCACAGGCCATACAGTGACTTTTACAGGCATCAAAATATAGCCACTTTTGCTTGCTTGTCGCTCACCTGTAGGACCAGTGGTGAGCTGAGCTCCGGGTGCTTTCTCTCATGAGTCTGGATATCAGGACGTGCCTAAGAAACATCTACATCACTCAGGAACAAAGACAAGCAATAATAATTATCTGAGTATTGTGCCACTGGGGGAACCACAAGGGCCAGCTGCAGGCACGCAGGCTGGGCCTGGCTCAGGACCAGAGCAGGGTCAGGCTCTCTGCAGTACAGTCCAGAGCAGCTGATGCCATGGAGGCAAAGAAGCCAGACCCAGCAGGCTAATACAAGCCTTTCTGACCACCTCCCACATGACATTTTCAGTCTCTACTCAATGGACATTAACCCACTGCCAAACCATCAGCTTCTGACCCCCACTACACTTCCCACCCCTACATCCAGCATCCCCACCACCAGCTTCCTCTCCCCCTCTGTTTTTGGCTTTTCTGTGGGTACTGCAGAGCACCCATCCTGCTAGCCCATCTGCCCCACGCTGCAGACAGGAGAGACACAAAAGCAGCATGGCCACTGCCCTTCACCACTACTTTGTCCCTGAGCACCAATAAATCACCCACACAACGAATGCCTCATACCTGGAGCACATGAAGACACTTCTGTACTGCATCAAGCATGTCAGGGACTAAAATGGAAAAAAACAGGACTCTTGGAGCTCCCTGCTATTCCTCTCTGCACCATCTCTTATGCTGCTACTCCTGCACAAGTTTCCGACTATCCTGAACCACCCATCAGCTTTGACCAATTTGGGGGACCCATCCAACAACAGCACTTGTACATATAAGTTTGTTTGCCAAATAACTCTACTTTTGGCTGTGAAAGAGCTCATGTTTAAAGAGGAAAACGGCACACCAGATTCCTGAGCCCTCCTTTTTCACTAATGCTTGCTACTGCTGGCACTACGTGGGAGCCCCGGCATGGCAGCATCTCCCCAGGAGCAGCACTTCAGTGCTGGCACCAGTTCTTCACCTGAATGAGCCCACGTACTGCAGACAACGCAGACATCTCTGCTCCATGCAGTGGAAATGTCTCAGTGGCTGATGAAGGATTTTTCGTACGATGTGTAATCACCACACAAAGGAGCCTGATCCTTGCACTAGAATTCAGCGTCGCAGTCCCCAAACCGCAAGCACAATTTTGGCCTTTGTTGTCAGAAATAGTTGATTATAGCAAAGGCTAGAGAAGCAGATTGGGTTGGGCTGCATTGCCCCCTGCAGCTGAAGGGTCGCATCGTCTCCGGCACAGGAGCTCTCGGGGGCTTGCATGTCGCAGGACGGCTGGGGCATAAAATCTGCAGTGTGAGCAGTGCTTGCAAACACCCATCCCTGAGAAAAGACTCTGTGATGATTTTAATAACATTTTGTTTGCCAGCCATGACCAGAGAAAGCAGGTTTGCTTGTTTGCTTCCAGATGTTCCTATCTGATTACAAGGGCAGCTTGGCAAAAGAAATTACCTTTTAAAAAACACTGCAGCCTACCTTATTCTTTTCTTCTGCTTGAGGATGGCAAACATCTTTTTCTAGGTATTTCCTCTCTTTTTGTGATGTGACAAGTTGGGGAGAGAGAGGAGGAGAGAGGAAAGGGACAGGGAATAGGTGATGAAATATTTCTCTAGTCCTCCCAAGCAAAGGAAAGCTGCATAACAAAGGAGATGTCAAGAAAAGGCTTTTTCCTCCACTCCACACACTTCAAAGAGATGCACCCTTGTAAAAAAGATACAGCGCACAAGGCCAGCCAGAGACAACTCTAAGGAGAGCACAGTGCAGAGATGCAGAGAGAACAAGGCTGGGCCCCATTTTGTTTAGCAGCAAAGGCAGCACCAGATAATCAGTTATTTTACTCATGTACTTATGTCTCTGCCTCGCCACACTGCTGTAAAACTTTTGAAGTATCTTGGTTTACTTGCTAGTAAATGCTGGACTTCAAAGGAATAGGAAATGGATGCTGAATGGCAAAGTGACCTTTTATTACTCCAGCTACAGTTTGTAACCTGGAACGTGACAGGACATTTTTCATTCCCTTTTTTTTTTTTAATCCCACTAAGGACTACACTTTCAAAACAGATTCAATAGAAGTGTTACATGAGAATTTTGACAAGATACTGAACTGTATTTTGCAGTTCCAGTTGTCTAACATGGACTGGGGTGGCAGGAGGTTATAGTTGTGTCTCCTTGCAGAAGGCAATTTCTGGCTTCATTAGCTGTTATTACAGGCCCTTAGCTGGCCTCAGATGTTGCCCTCTCACTCTGCCTCCAAATGTTTTCACTGTCAGAAACGATCTTCAGTTTCTATAGGTAAGTGGGTGCCCCTGTGCAATCCAGGTAACTGAGGTCTCCCTAGTGCACGCACTCTACTGCAAATCTTTATGCACCCTGAGCTGTGGGTCAAAACTTGGTGGTCATTTTGGAAACATACCTACTTGCTTGATATTGTCTCTATTCTCACCATAAGAATAGCCACTATACAGCATCTTTTATTAATGTGTTTTGTGAATTTGCCTTCAGCTAGTGTAATGAGAAAGGAGTCTTACAGAGACTGGAGAAAAGCCGCTGACATTTGAGGCTTCAGACTCCCATCAGATGAAAGCAAAAGTAGCTTCTGACTTCAAAACATGGTACATATGATACACTTACCCTTCTTTCCACTGCTTAGTATACTTATTTTACCTTGGGCACTGCCAAGCCTGAAAATTAATAGGGAGTTTATCAGTACATCAATTTACAGAAATCAAAGTGACCCAGGAAGGACTTATGCTGCTACACTCCACCCGTGCTACTTAAGAACCATAAATAGTGAAGACCCCATTGCTACTGGGACGTTGGTCCCTGGCTCTAAGTCTTGGCAGCATTTCTAAGCTAGGCAATACAAAATGACCAGAGGTGATGCTTATCATATCACCAGCACCCACATTACATTCAACTGCAGCATCCGTGCCCTGTGTTAGCATGCTTGGGCAGCCCTAGGCAGTGAGGGCTAAAGAAAGATAGGGGATACAGCTCCCCAGGTCATACCCAGCACAGTAAATCCTGGCACCAATCCCAGTGGGTCACTGCCCACAAAGACTGGCATTCTCCAGTGTCCCCAGGCTTTTATCCACCCCCCCCTCACTGTTCCTTTTCTCTTTAAGATGAAGGCTGCAGGGTCAGACCAACTCCTTTTATGTAAAGGATGCAGAGGGGATGAAAATAGGGCATTTAGCAGCAAGCATAACATGGAAGGACTTTGGAAAACTGGAAGACTGAGCCACAGCACCCATATGATAACAACTAAGATCAAGCTGATAAAATACTTTGGCAAAGAGGTGTCAGGACACAGGAAATAAGAGGAAGAAAAAGAGATGCCTGGAAAGGACAAGAAAAAAATATGTTAGAATTAAAGGGGAAAATATTCAGCAGTTTCAAAATTATGAGGAGTCTAGCTGTAGAGGAACATATGCTAGGAACAGGTGGGGAAGATAGGAAAAATGAATAAAAGGTCACAATTAGAAATTCATATAAATTGCATAGCAAAGTGAGAGACTGAATAAAATGCTCAACAAGCAAGCCAAGACTGGCAACATTTGCTACAACCATTTTAGGTGTGTTATGATGCAACTGGACAAGGGCCTCCTTCCATTTTGTTCCTCCAGAAATTGAGAGGTAAACATAATGGCCTTTACAAGTACTCCTGCTCAGGCAGAAAAGAAAACCCGATGGTTAGGAGGCTAAGCCAGGACTTACAAGATCTACCATTTTCTTGTTCTGATCCAGAACAAATCAACTAGAGCACGGAAAAGGATTAAAAGGGTTAAGAAATAACGGAGTAAAAAAGAGAAAAAAATACTGCCACAAGAATAGGGCAGGAAGTACTGAGCATGCATCATCATGGATTTTAAATCCTACCAATTTTTCAATAATGCACTTTAGGGGAAAAAAAGGGGGAAAAAAAAGTACTCAGTTTAACAATTGCACCTGTGAATTTCATTTCCCTTAGTTTAAGAGGTGTCAAAAATTCCTCAGCCAAGGGTTGCTCCAGTTACATCCTTGCTGGATCCAGGAATGGTTACACGCACCAAGCCTGAGAGATTCCTCCAAACTGGCCCTAAGGGCCTCCACCATCCTTGCCAGGGAGGTGGGTACCTATCTTGTTACAAAAAGTTGCTCAGACAGTTTTAAAAAATCCAGATGAGCTATTCAAAGGGAATAGAGAGAAATCCACCTCCTCAATTGAAGAAATAGAAGAATGTCACACTGGCTGCGTTCCACCAGCTGAAATCAGCAATTAGAAACTCCACTTCCCACTTGCTCTATGTTGTTGGTTTTTTTTTAGGGAAATCATTTTAAAAGTGTTTTTGTCTCAGCCTGGTGAGGAATAAAGCCAGCCTTTTGGCTGAACATCAGAAGACTTGTGCAAGCAAGCATGGAACCTCCATAAACAGCTTAAATCAAGGTTTTCTTCCAAGCATGCTGATACTGAGAGAGCGTGGGAGGCAAATTTAGACACCAAACAGGGGCCTCCACAGTAGAAATCCATCTGGCTACGCTCAAAAATGGGCATTCACCGACTCAGACATGCTTTTACATTATATACTAAAGCATTTGTATGACAGTAAAACTGAGCCAGTCAGGAATATCATCGTGTTTATATCTGCCAGTCCTGCCAGGATAAAGTTGGTACATCATTTATGAGTGCTCAGCATTCCACGAGGCTCACAATATGGGAAATTTATCTACGGCCTCCTGTACATAAATAAATATTGCATTATCTCTTATGCTGGTACTACTGATATTGTGTGGGAACAGATTTTGTCTTCCATCAGCAGACTGGTGGAATTTAATAACATTTGTGGTCATCCTGTCCAACTGGAAAGACACATCACACCCATCATACTGAATGGCTCATCATCAGCTGAATATATAAATCTGAAAGAGCTGCAGACAGCAATAGAGTGACAGAATCTTTTATTGAACATGGATGCGTTTTTCTCTGACAAATGGGAGTCTCCAGGGAGTTATAATTTATTGGTTGTGTCCCAGCAGTGTACTCAGTATTGTACATGGCTCAATGAGAAGATGGCCCTGAAGAGTTTGCACTCCAAGGTACTGATTTTTGTAAATGCTCTAGTTGAAATATTCATGTGCATAAAATTAACCTGAGGTGTCTAGTGGATCATGTAGTGTCTACCGACGATGGAGGAACAAAGCAAGTGGAACACAACATGAAATATGGAAGAGCAACCACCACAGGTACAGAGTTTGGAGGTTTCTTTAATGGCAAAAGATACCAGAACCAGCTAACTTCTCGCAAACGGACACACAGATGTACTGGGTTTCTCTGGGGCTTTCTTTTAGTGCATATGCAGATTTTTCTCTCTCACTAACTCACAAGTCCTTCCTCCCCAGGATAAATTATATCAGTCACAAGACACTGCAAACTAGTTCACAGCCTACTGAGTCCCGCAGCCCTCTGCCTAGGAGTACGGGGCCATTAGACTTTACCTAAAGGCTGCAGGAGGTTCCTGCTTTCCCTATACAGGTTCAAACTGGTCTTCAAACTGGAGCTTCCATGTAAGTACTCTTTCATCTGTGGTATTTCCCCATCACTTCCAGGTGGCATCATAAGATAGCTCAGATACTCGTGACTGCATATTCTGTTTCAGATGGCAGTTGCCTACTTTTGCCGTTACTTACTGTTTTTCCTCAGCCTGTCTTCCCCAGCTTCTGCCTCAGATATTCTCAGAAAGGAATGGTACAGGCTGTGTTCCCAGCTTCCCTCTTATCAGGAACCAAATTTGGTTTGAAACCAGGTCTGGAACTGCTGGGAAGCCCACAGTTACTATTCTGTGACACCCCACCAAGGTACTCCTGCGTGGCTTCAGCCAAAGGACTTCTCTTTTTTCCTCCCAATGCTTTGCTGTAGGCTGGCCACCTTCACCTAGGAGGAAAATCAGAGGGCAGAAAATGAGGCAGAGCTGCTACTGCAGAGCTTGCAAGGAAAAAGTGGGCTCCCCACAGGCAGCAAGAGTGTGCATTGAGAAGCTGCCTGGGTGCAGCAAACAGAAACCAGAATGAGAGGAGACAGACATAAAAACGGTGATGGCAGCTTTAGGAAAAGCCTAGTCCTGTGAACATCCATGCAAGGTATCTTTTGAGTTCAGTGGAAGTATGATTTCACTCTCATTGTTGCTCCGGCACATGCATGCAGATTACATTGCTTTTAATTCCTCTCCAGTGAACTCTCATATACTCTAACTACTCCGAAGTACTGCTCTATTAACCTTGCTCTGGGCACTGTGCCTTATTTTGACCCGTGTTCTTTGCATGAATAGAAGAGAAGAGAATAAAGTCTGTGTAAAGTCTGGCGCATTATAATAAAATCAGAGCATACTCTGGGTATAAGAACACACTCTAAGCTGATGTGAACTAACAAAAACCACGGAAACTTTTACCTGTTTCACCACAGTCCTTTGACTCTCTCCTCTTCAATAACATGAAAATGTCAGAAATGCTGCTGAATTTTGATAATACAATAAATCTGTTTTAAAAAGAGGCTGAGCGCTGGGACCATCCCCACTTCGTTTGGAAATCCCATGTGTTATTTCCTCAACCTGCAGACACCATTATGTTTTTTTAATTTAATTAACTTCCAATAAAGCTGCTTATACAAGAAACAATAAAAGTCTTTCTACCATGTCAGTCTTCCTTCTTTAACACACACACAGCATGCACAGAAGCCTCAAGAAAGCTCCAGGCATTCTAAGAAAAGAAATAACCAAATACCGCCAAATATTTAATTTTCTATGCCGGAAATGAGAAACAGGTGTAATTAAAATAACACTTTTTAAATTAAGTGACCTCTCTTGACCAACCATCTGTGAATAATTCAGATTTTTTTCCCATTATTACTGTAAAATTAAAACTAGGGCATATAAATGACGAGATCCTCTTTAACTATCTTTAAGCACCAGCAATATATATTTTCCACCAGTTAAAATCCTTAATGATACCAAAAATCTGTCAAGCATAACTCCCCCAATTCACTTGCCTGAAACCATCAATATTTTATCATGCATTTGCAGTTGGCTTTAATTTAACAGTCCAGGTTACTAATCAAACAAAACACCCAAGTCATTAAAAGTTAGCGTGCCATTTAGAAAGTGCATTTCACGTTTATTAAAATATCTTTCATGGAGCCATTAGAAGGCTAAAGTTTTAATTACAATCAGATATTTAGTTCTACTTCAGTTATGCTTTTGGCACTCTCTTGCAACTGCCTTGATTAATCTTCCAGACAGAGCTCATCCATTACCTCCTGAAATTATTTTCCTCTTAACTTCTTCATAATTCATCTTTTTTCTTCCCCCCTCCAAACATGTAAAATGCATTAAAAAGGTGTGTACAATACCTGCCTGGAAGATAAGTCATTAGAAAGATTCCATTTCAAATGCAATTTATTCTCAAAAGTACCAAATAGCCATAATTCAAACAGATGTATTGAAATTGAAATGTAGGTTTTCTTGTCTTCGTTGTCATTTTAACTATTTTCCTACAGATGAGAGACTAATACGTGCTGCTCTTTTTCCTGTCTCAGGTTTTGAAATATACAGTTCAGCTGAATTTTGCCCAGGTAATTCTGAGGGCACCTCAAGCTCGCACACAGCCTCTGTCACAGAAAATTTCCTGTCTTTTTCCTTCCTAATATAATGGTCATATTGCAACATATTTTACCACACTTCTGTGATCAGATCATTTCAATGGCTTTTTTCCATCTATTTTAACAAACCCGTGTGTAACCTCAGTCAGTAGTAATGAGAAAATATTCTCATTTTGATTGATGTTTTAGATCTTCGGTGTAGTGTAAGCATCTGCTGCTAAAGTTATGTTGTGCAAAGATCCATCCTAATAGAAATATGACCGAGGAAGAAAAATTGAAGGAATTAAATCTGGCCCCCAAACCCTTCACATCTCAAACCGAGCTTTCACATTTTCTCTGGATTTGGAGTAGAGACAGATTCAGAAGCTCCAAACTCTGCATTTGGGACCAATATCTCATCTTGCATGCTTGTTGGCTGGAGATATAGCCAACTTTGGATTGCATACAGAGAAGCAAAACTTTGAAGAAACCCTAGAAGACATAACTTTAGATTCTTAGATACATTGGGTGGTTTTTTTGGTGAAAAGACCCTTCTTCAAAGCTCAATCTCATCCTCAGATAGAGTGCGATCAGAGAATGGACTTCCCTGTTTCTGTTCTGAAGGTTTGGAAGAGGTAAAGGATGACGTTGCAGAAAGCCTATTGAGAAACAGGCTTGAAAGATTCTGCCGACCCCTTCCACCCAGCTGGGAAGCTCTGCTCCACACCTGCCTCTGCACGCCCCCCACGAGTTCCCACCTGGGCTATTCCCAGATGTCTCCTGGGGGAGATGGGCTCCCCAGGCTGCCCCGTGCCCCCATCCCTGCGGCTGGACCAGGGATCCAGCCACCGATGGGTACGGCACCAGGAGAAGGCCTGGCACAGCACCAAAGAGACCCTTCATCTCCCCCTCTTCCCTCATCAGCTGGACACAGGGCCACAACCACCCACACAAGGACAGCCCATGAACCAGCGCCTCTCC
Organism: Cygnus olor; assembly: GCF_009769625.2. Classification (NCBI taxonomy): domain Eukaryota; kingdom Metazoa; phylum Chordata; class Aves; order Anseriformes; family Anatidae; genus Cygnus; species Cygnus olor. The sequence continues at coordinate 46,079,043 of NC_049173.1, forward strand.
TACAACAACACCTCAATGCAACAGCAAACTTGGCATTTCAAACTAGCAAAAACTGTAATGGGGGGGGGGGGGCTGGGAAGAGACCGGGTCAATTAAAGCCCTCTATTCTCACTGATACGATCAGCAGAACTGGCTCCAGGCAAGTTCAGGAGGAGAAATGCAGACACATTTCAAGACAAAGCTCAATTACTTAAGCAGCAAAATGGGAGATGCCTGAAAAGCCTGTCTGAACTGTCCTTGTACAGCACTCGATGCATTGTGCTGAGAAGCCTGCCTGTACTCTCTTGTGCAGTAGACAATATGGATTTTTTTTCTTTTGAACCTATTCACTCCATCTTTTAATTTATGTTGTTAGCGTTGAAAAATACTGCAAATTGTATTAAACAGAGCTGTTTGGTTTTTTCTTTATGTTCTTAACCGACATTTGAGGAAGTGAGTTAACAGAAACAGAGAGAGGAGAGAGAGAGAGATGGAGAATGACAGGAAGAGATTAAAGAAATAGATGGGATATTGTGATTATTACCAACCTCAGGTCTCTGATGAGCGTCACATACTCCACAAGGACCAAGGAAATACATCAACAGCAGCTCCGTTTTTAAAAGAAAAGCAAAGAAGCAGACTGGGCTGCAATGAAGTTCAGATTTGGAGCTGGCCCTGCACTGATAAAAGCTCAAGTTTAGTGTTAGGGTCTTTTTATTATATGCACATTTCAAACGTGGGTAGAGAAGTCCTATTCTTCTCCATGTGTGAAAAAGCAGACTAAAATTGAATAGTGTTTTCTAAAGAAAAACTCAGTAACATAGCACCATCTAGTGCCTGCTGTGAAAAGCTGAGAGGAGAAATGGGGAAATGATTGAAATTCCTGAAACTACCCTAAGAGATCTGTGCTTCCTAACACCAGACTCTGCTGAAGACTGAGTCTTTAGATCATTTTAAACCTGCAACTTAGTGATAGCAATATTTGTCAAGGGAAATTTCAGCTGTGGAACTCCAGAATGGAGCTGCAACAAGAAATAAAAGTCAATGTGAGACTATTTACAGCTCTTTGAAAAAGTGAAGGGCAACAATTGTGGTTCTGATGCTGGTGAGGCTGTATGAAACATGCCTTAGAAAAAGGTCTTGTCACTGAATGTCTTAGACACTCAGCTTTTGAGGAAAAAAAAAATTATTTCCTTCCATTTTTCAGACGTTTCTTTGATCATCATTAGGGCTTAGGACCCTGTTGTTAGATTTGCTCCTTAGCAGACCAAAATGTCACTGAGCAATAATAAACAAAAACTACATTTTAGACCCTCTTCACACAGGACATAAGAGAAAATTTCTGTAGGTGGAACCATCCAAGAGAAGCCAGTGGCACGCACTTGACAATACGACTAGCATGAAATCCTGTCCTCACCGGCGTGAGGTGAGTTTTCTCTTTGATTTTAGTAGGACTATGATTTCTTTCTTTCTTCCTGCTTTGCATTATGGCAAGTGCCAGACGCTGATATGACAGGAGGCTTTGGGTAAATTTTATGTACTTTGCTTTACTAAATTCACAGCCGTACCAAATAATGAAATCTATTGGAGCTATAGGCAGAATTAGAAAGAAGAATATATGAAGAAAACTGACTCTCTTTCATACATGGCTCAAGTATTGTCAGCTGACTGATGTACTTCACTTAAGTGAAGCAAAATCTTCAGGAAAACATATAGACTAGAATGTGTACGTAAATTTTTACATATAAAGTTGGAAAATATAGGCTTCTCCAGACTGCAAAATTCAGCTGTCCCTTAAGAGGGTTGGGGCTTAAGTAGATAATATTACTTCAATTATTGAATTTTTATTTTTATTTTTTTTAAAGTATCTTCATTTTCTTCAATGTACCTGGAAAAAAGGGCTGCTGAACTAACTGAGAAATGTGCTTATTCCTCTGTTTATACAGAGCCAGTATGGCTCTGTCAGTCCTCAGGCACCATAAAAGTAAGAAATATGATTACTGATGCTAATACTTCCAACAATAATAGATTTTAAGGAAAAATAAATGAACTGCAATAACTAGAGACCAACAAGATGTCAGTTGCTCTTTTGCCATAGGTGAGATACATTAACAGGAGTGGAAAACATCAGTTCTTTCTTTACCTCTTATCTTTGGTGGTGAAAGTAAAGGAATATAACAAGAAAACAAGGGGGAAAGTCTAATGTGGAACTAATGCAACATTTACTACTTATCATATGATTATTATATTTGCATGGTATTTCCTTTTCTCTAATCTTTAATCTTCTTGCATGCAGATTGAAAGACCTGCAGGGCAAGTTTCTTTCTACATGTCTGTGTAGCATCTAACACAGTGAGACCCTGATCCTCCCTCTGGCCTCCAGGAACACATGAAATTAAAATAATCAAACGATAGGGATCTCTAAGATAGACTCACCAAAGACTTTGGGCAACACAGTACTCAATTTCTCAGCACCCCAGGTCCTTTGCCAGCTTGCAGAATTCAGAGCCCAAAAATCAAGTGCCCAGCTTTCCTAATAACACACTGGGAGACTTTTGCCTGGGCAAAAGCAATCACAGTGTGGATAATAGACCCGTGCTACGTTACGAGGCATGCAAATGTTAGCTGGGAAGTGTTAATGGGACCTACAGATCTCCTCACCTCCCTGGTACATCTGCAGCTACTTTAGGTGTCCAATGATAAACTCAACAGAAGTGTGAGCATGCATGTTACCCCAAAGCATCTGTGCTTTCCAGGCAGTCACAGATTTACCCTGTGTTTTATGTTGGCTCAAGCAGTACCGTCACTTAATGTCAAATCAGATCTAAACAACGCTGCTATGAGCGGTGCTGTTCCACAGCCCCATGGCTTCTGCCTTCCTCAGAGCATACACGGACCTGCAAGTAGATGCCTTGAGGTGCTCATCTCAAGATGGAAGCAGTAACAGCAAATGCAAACCAGAGACTTGACGATGAAACCAGAGATCTATGATGATGACAACTTGCTGTATGGAGAGGAGCGCTCCTCTCTGGTCTGGATTCACAACCTTCAGCTTCCTCCAGAAAGAAGCAGCTAACCAAGCCCTCCACACTTCTCTCAAGATTTCAGACTCACACATCTCACGTCATAGGTATGCAGTATTCAGTGTTGGGATGCTACCAATACCACTTTATTGAAGCTGGTCAATTTCTCAAGGAATACTTAAATATTCCTTGAGCCAAAAGGAGAAAGAAGCTGCAGCTATGTCCTTAAAGCCTCTACTTGAAAAAGAGGAACAAGTTCCTCTTCCAATTAATGTTTGTATTCCAAGTATTCATTAATATTAACTGTTACACTTAAAGCCATCTACATAATCGCTAAAGCTTTTTTAAACATTACTTTCCCACATAAGTAATAGACTACTGTCAAAAGACTTTTGGTAGCAAATGAAAGGATACAAGAACTAAGGAAATACAAATAAAGGACACCCACAAAATAATTTGTCTTCTAGAATAGTTTAAATTAGTCTAAGAAAGTTTGAGAAACTTTTATTAGATAATGATGGAATAGTTTATATGGCACAAGCTGTTCTCACCATGCATTGTAGGAAGAGTTTAAACTATATTCAAGCCAGACACAGGAGCGTAGCTAGCTTTCTAAGTTTCTAGAATATACTGCCTTTATCTCAGGGCAAGATGTTGCACCTCCTGAGTTTTATGAGTGAACCAGTGTATTCAGCCATAAAGCATACCATTTTCTTGCAACAAGTGAAATTTGCCTTTTTCACCCATATATGGTTACAAGAGCAAATTAACTGAATTTTTAAAAATTAATAAAAAATCATTAAAAACAACAACAACACAGTGGAGCATGGTAAGTTCTACAACAAAAAACTCTGGAAGACAGAAGCACACAAGTCCTCCACCACCTACGGAGGCTCCTACCTTCTGCACTCCCATCAGTGCTACGGTGCAAAATGAAACCCAGCGAACCTACAGCAAGCCAGCTGCCAGAAGACAACTCCAGATTTAGAAGGCATCAGCCAAAGGAATGGCTCCAGTGCTGACAGTCCTCCATGCCAATTGCACAATACTCTTTCCAGGAGGGCAGCATGACTAATTCATTCAGGTGAGGCTTTTGTGCTAACATCCTAATTCAAACAGAGATGGTGTAACATTGTTCCTAAATGCTCAGTAAAAGGTTTGGGTCCTTATTCTGACTGTTTATATTTTATAGCAAGAATCACTGCTTCTAAAACCCATGTAACTCACAGAAAAGAGGGTGTCACAGGGCATTGAAAACACAACAGGACAGAGCACCAAGGCAGCACACCGCCCTAACCCTCATGTCCCTGCTGTGGGCTGAGGGACATAAACCTACCCAGACTCCCTCAGGGCTTTCCCACCTCTGATGTCTTTGATCCCAGCTATGATCTCCCAGAGCTGATTCATGCCCAATGGCTATCCAAATATTTAAGAAATATTTGCAGTGTTCAGACTACATCTAAGTAAAATGTATATTTGAAGAAGCAGCATGATGGCTACCAGCAGGTGGCCTACCAAATTGGTTAATTTAATCTCAGCAACTGTCTACTCCCAGCTGACTACTCTTTTGTTGCTGTTTCTGAGAGGTGGGGGAACATCAGCTGAAGGACTCCATTGAGCTAACATAGTACAAGGTGTTGACTAAATGTCATAGAAAATGTTATCTTAGAGGTCACAGACCACTTCACGAACTTACAAGGAAGGTACACCAGAAGCAAGGATAAAGAAACTGCAAAAAATAGAATCTTCTCTGAGCAGTGGTCAATAAGGCGTTGTACACAACAGTTGATGGCAGAAAGGAATTCACAGTGAAAGATGGTGAGGAATACTAAGGCTGGTAGGGAGTCAAAGGATAAGGAAACAAGAGGGGAGCATTTAATTAGTCTGGAAGATATGTGGAGTAAGAAAGAGAATAGAAGCTCAGGTATATGGACATGCCAGCAATATTGTTTTAACTTGGTTATAAATCATTGCTCATGGTTTTCTTATGTCAAGAAAGGAAACTAGTAATACTACTAGACTGGATAATCAAAGTGAACAGTCAGCTAAGGTGATATTAATTGTATTTGACTGATGAGAAGGGGCGGGAGAGTGAATAGCTGGCAGAGGGAAAATGTAAAATCTGATGCCTGCTAAATGAGGCATGATGAATAATGGTTTTTCTTGTCAAAACCACTGCTAGATTCCCTTCAAGCTGTGAGCGGGTATTCAGGAACACGTGTCTAGTTTTAACCAGTTTTTCCCTAATAAAGGTAACAGAAGTTACTATAACTGATACAAACAGAAGCTGAAGATGACCAAGATAACGTCCTACACCCACAAGCTGAAATTCTGTTTTATTTTACAAAACGTACATCCAAAGCGAGTTAAAAACAATCCAGGGAGGGTATCTATTATCTTGCATGAACAGCCAGCAGTTGTTGACAGGAGTTAATAGCATTTCCCATGAAATTTGGTTTAATCTGTTTTTTTGTTGAAACCTATTTCTTTTTGTGTATTTATTAACTAAGCAGAATTTCTGACAAGATACTCTATAACCAAAGCATTAACAGTGAGTCTTAGCTAAATAAAATAATAAAGCAACAACATAAGTAATTCAGATTTTAGGATAAGGTTATTCAGCGAGTTAATATCAGTGGTTTGTGTTTATCTTACTTGCTTCATCTTTCCAGAGATTGTTCAGCTGTTAACCTATTCTTTTTACGTGAGTTGTCCCGTTACAATGTGCATGAGGCTGAATTGCACTTTTATTTTTAGGGAAACAGTAGCAATTAAATCTATCTGTTGGCTTCAATCTAATTCATTCTAAAACTGCTCTCAGTTTCATTTAATTTTAGAGAATCGGGACATTTCCTATCATCATTATACTAAAATGAATTTGTGGCAGGACAACTGATAAATCATTGCTCCCTTTAGTTTTCTTGTTATGCAGAAGATGACTGTCCAATTATTTGGACAACAGCCCCAGGGGTTATGTACAGTGATTCACTCCACATAAACCAATAAACATGCTGAAAGTCAGGAGCATAGCAGAGATGCACTATAAAAGCAGTGACGCCTGAGATTCATTCTCTCTAGCTTCCTTTCAGACATATTTTCTGTATCATTCCTGAAGCAAACTGATGCTGGATGTTTAACAGCAGGCTGCAGAAATTATATCTAGGCATAGAACAAGAAAGCACGTCATGGGGATGGATTGCTCACTGAGCAGAGCTACAGTCCCTGTGAGGTCCTACTGCATCCAATGAAGAACAGGCTGAGAAGCAAGGGCTCTGTGGTAAAAATCACACAGGGAGGCCATGTGGTCTCCACATCCAAACTTTTAAAATAAAGATCAAAAAGAACCTCAGCCAGTCGTTCCAGTGCAGAGTTTCTTGCATCTCTCTCAAAGCATCTGTTACTGGCCACCTCAGATGACTGTGAAACAAATGGACCTAGTGACAGTCTGACTGCTGTGTTCCAGGTACACAAAAGAAAATTAATGTTTTGAGAGATACAGAAGTTGGATTCCCGGTCTACTTAGTCACAGGATTTGAAATGAGACCGCACCACCAGAATCCAGGCCCAAATTCAAACTTTCCCCAAATTTGGAGGGACTGAGAACCAGCATTCCAATTTAGGTCCATTTTTGACTGGAGTTAAGATTAAATAATGATCTCAAGGGACAGCAAGGTCCGTTTATGATTCATCCTGATGGCTTCTAGATTACAACTGTACACCGCCACCCATTTATATCACCGAAATCAGTAAGCAGACCTGAAGACATTATGGAGCCTTTCCAACTCTTGCAAGCAAAATGAGGCACAAGTAGAGGTCAGGCTGAAAACAGACCTGAGTGCATATAAGGACTTGAGTCCAGCACCAGCCCGCAATGTAAAGTCAGAGGTTGCACCAGTTATATTTGAGAGCTGATCAGTTGATCACAGGGAAGCTTGAGTTTGATGGCTTACCTTTCGCTATCTTTGTGGCCCTTTCATTAGGGCTTTCCAGTCAGAGCTCTGCTATGCTGCTGGAGTACTCAGGAGCTGACCTCTGCTGGGATTTGTCTCACTGCAGAGGCTCCAGGCACCTGCTGCTAAGGTCTTGCAACCATCCCTCCTCCACACACGTGTACAGTGACACCTTCATGCCTCACACACACCTACAGCCACAAGCACTGCCTAAACACTTCATCATCTCCCTCCCTCGGACACAGCTTGCATAGTGCCTGCTGATAAGCTCTGCTGTTCACCCTGCCATCAGGAAAAGCAGCAACAGCAGGTTTGCAGATGACCTGGAAGCACCTACCTCCTGTCCATCCATACTGGGAGAGATGTCAGATCAAGCTCTAGCATGGATGTGTGCCAGAGGAGGAGTCTGGGTTTCTGGGCAGTGTTTGAGCAATTGAATAGACAGGAGCATGTGTGGACCACATGCAGTCTGCAGGTTGCCACTCAGACCACACTGTCATGCATAATTCAGAGAGAAGACACTGCATGCTATTAAAACCTTTTATGTAACAAAGCACATGGTGTGGAAAGGACAAGTAAATAGATACTCAGACTTACTACCCAGGTAGTAAATAACTTGAGGTTTTGATTTCTCCTATTTTTTGGGGGAAGGTTTTTTTGTGTTGTTTTGTTTCATGTCAGTCTTTTTTACATATTCAACTTATGAATTGTAATGCTTGTGAAAGTAAAAAATACTAGCCCTGGAGTGACATAAGCAAGCTCCACATAAACTTCTAAGCAGCCTTCATCCCAGCCTGAAATACCCCTGCTGATCCTACGTAAAAGCTGCCAGTTCCATACAACTGCCTGCTGTTGATGTGACCTTTCGAAGATGTTACAGTTCAAGCGAATTACAGAAGAGTTCAGTATGCCTCAAACGTGCACTAGGAAGAAAGCACAGTTGTGTGCGTTGTTCAGGAAAGAAAAAAGTGCTATTATATATCTGCTTTGCTGGAAACCAGCCCTTCATTTCTCTCTAACAACAGGCTCTCCTATCCTATGTTCTATTCTGCAAGGAGTATGCACTGGTTTGTTTGATAACATCAGCATAAGCAACAACCAAAACCTAAGGAACTTTCACTCCTTTGTTTTTGCCATTACCCCGCCATGTGTGGGTGAGAGATTTTTTTCTCCTATTGCTTTAATTGATTTTAGCATCATGCCCTTTAATCAAAGAGATGCTGAGGTTGACAGGGACCCTTTGCAGGTCATCTAGTCCACCCACTGCTTTCCTGCAAGTTTCTAACCTCTGTATTATAAGCACGTAAAAGCAGAACACAGGCAGGAGGCATCCAGCGACTGTACTTTTCAAAGGACATGAGAGTCTTTCTGTCCTATTAAATTTTCCATATGCTCTGTTCTGTTTTTTCACCACACAAAAAAGGTATGGTGAAACACCATACAGCCGTATGAGGAACAGGAAAAGGTCCATTACAGAGAATGGCCAGAAACACATGGTCAGGAGCACCCTTTCATGGCAAACATGCAGTGGCTTTAAGTATTACTTTGGCTCTACAAATGAAGCAGGCATAAATGAAGCCTTTGTAAATTCAGGTAACTATTAACACAATGGTGGCTAATGGTAAAACTGCAGAGAAGGTCATACTTACATTGGATGTCTTCTCCCAGAAAATACTACATTTGAGGCAACTTCTGTACACGGAAATTCACAGAATTTGCAGCTCCAATTCCTTCTCCTGAGATTCTTTGACACAGCCTGGAAAAAAAAAAAAAAGTCCCCTGTGTAAGAGATGTTCTGTACATATAAGACAAAGTCTATGCTGAAGAGAAGTCAGAGCCAGAGCATCTGGCCAGCACTGCAGCACATGCACTGCCCTACACACTTGAGGCACACCTGAGGCCCCTGGGGCAAAAAGAAGTGTGCAGACACTTGTGTGCTCACACTGGTGTGGGCTGAGGCTCTCCTTTGCAGGGAAGCTTGATAGGGGTGAAGAGCTCTCATCTGTGAAATTTTGGAGAGAAAATTTTTGAATTTCACCTCAAGCAAGCCAAGTAAAACATTTGGTAGCATTAAACTGACACGCAAACACTATTCCAGCCTGAAGTAAAAAGGAGAGTAGGTGGGCAACATCAATATGAGCTGTGCCTGAAAAATCAGCTAGCGCAAATCAATGGAGGCCAAGTTATAAGACTTCCCACTCACACACAGCAGAGGGCTGTGTTGTGCTTAGCAGAGCTAGAAGTGACAGTGAGGAGGCTTCTTCAGAAGTACAGAAAAAGCAGAGGCCCTGAGCAGAAAGAAATCCCCGTGTCACTGTAGGATGGGAGTTAAGAAGGATGAGGACAACCTCCTAGTTCTCCATCCTCAGAGCACAGGAGGGTCCTTCCATCACTTCTGCTCCATCCCAGTAGCTTACAGTAAAATGTGAACATTTGGCCGTGCATCCCATATTCCCCCCAGGCAAGCTTACCTCTCTTTTGGTCTTGTTCAGTTTTAATTATGAACATTAATACTTTTGCTACCGACATTTATCCCAAGAGAGAGTGGCCACTCTCTTTGCTGCCACTGTATAAATCAATTGCTCACTCTCCACTGCAGTTCTGCTTGCTCCACTACAAAAGGGATGTATCAGCGTCTGGAGCATTGCTGGGACGAATGTCACGGATGATTAGAAACCCAGGAAGTATACAGCAAGTGCAGTGAAATGGGACTCTTATCTGAGAAAGAAGGTAGAAGCTTCATACAACCTTTAAAACAACACAAGTACTGTACACCTGCTAGGACACAAAATATTTTATTTCATGGATATAATGTGGGATATTCTGAGATATACAGTATGCACTGTTGCTATAACAACATCAGGAGTGCTATGGCCATAGCATTAAAACTGCAGACATTTGTGATGGAGTTTGATTTATAAGCAAAGGGACAGCAGCTCTGAAGGCTGTAATGAACAGAAACTTAAGATCAGATCAAGTGCTTTTACTTTACAGGGAGAAGGGGGGAAATAATAACGAACTGCAGGATTTGAGCAAAGAAATAACAGCATTAGCCAGCGGTAATAACCACTCAGCATGAGCAACTGCCTTAGCACCAGTTCTGCTACCCTTAACACATTCGGTTTTGCTGTAACGAAAAAACGTGGCCTGTATCAATATGTCAAAGAGCTTTTTTTCACCTCTCATATGACTAAGCACATGAGGCTGACCTACCATCTAAAAGGCACTCACTTGAGGACTTGCTCTTTTGTTCCCAGTATATCTTGGGAAAGATGAGATCGTTCTCATTTCCTCGCTGCAACGTGTCAATGCTCTGGAGAAATGACAAGCACTGTGGTCTAGGCTAATCTACTGATGAGCCGGTAGCAAGCTGCCTCTCATGTATATTTCAGACTTAATAGTTTTGGTGTCTCCTGGAGTTTTATCAGGGGAGATCTTTTCTAACAACAACATATGAGGCAGAACACTCTCAAAGAGGAGATCAGTCTTATTGCATTTACTCTTCAGCTGGCTCAGGATCCCATTGCTATTTTCATTGTTTGAGTCACCCAAACATTGACTGATTTTGTACAGGAACAATTTGTGTGGGAACCTATTTTGAGAAGGAAGAGGCTCACTCTCATAGGTGCAGAGACTGCAAGTTAGGAAATTCAGCCTGTTCTCAAACGACTGACAAAAATGTCCTCATCAGGGTAAATGCCAAGATACAGTGGCCATGAGTCACAGCTGTCGTTCTCCGTTTTAGAAGATTTCAATTCTTATGAGCTGTTAGTGGGATGTAGACAGAAGCATGATGATGCTAACCTTCAAACACTGGAATTAAGCCTCCCTTTCCTGCATGAGACCCCAGCAATCACCACATTTTTAATCATATACTGTCATTTAGACCTATCCGTTCATTATTTCAGGTGACTGAATTAGCACCTGGACCAGAAAGCAGATATTTTCTGTATATAGGAAAAAGTGAGAACAGTCAGAAGCTCCAGAAAGTCTGCATCCCATCCTAAGCAGTATGTTTTTTAATTTCAAGAGTTATATTAAATAAATCTCATTTACAGATTGTGGGTTACTGTCTCCCTTTTGATTTCCTGTATTTCTAGTATGATCTAGAGATGGGGATTATTATGAATATCAACAATCTTATCAAAGTAAAAATTAGGTAGTGTGCACACTGTGAGAATCTGTCAAACTTATTTTTCCACCATCTGAAAAGAAATGATGGGTCTCTTTGAAGAGGCACAAACCAACAACCAAAGCCCAGTTTAGGTAAGGGTTGTCTTCGTTTTTCAGACAGAACTTATCCATTCATGCCAGCCTGATAAAAACAGTGATATACCAATACAAACAAATTAATCTCATGGTCACACAGTTTACGGTTTTGCAAACATTTGCAATGGTATGTTCATTGCCACTTCACAATGAAGCTTAATTGGCTGTAGATAATGAAATTGTATGTTATACACCTGGCTTTGCTGTAATTTCAATTAACACTGCAGACACTGTAACCTATTATTACGCCGAGTAGGCATGAGTTCGCACATGTTGTCTACCTCGCTCCAGAAAACATCAGCTTTATGACAGACTGTGAAGTTCACCGTTACTGAGCTAACCACCTCTTAATGTCAAGTTCAGAAACTGGTAAGCATCTGAAGTTGTGAAACTTGCCTAGTGCAGATTCAAGCTACTCTTCGCAGTGCTGAGAGCTAACTCCATACAGTGTGCGTTATGAGCACTGCAACTGGGCCACCCTAGGGACTGCAGCATGGCCCTACAAGGGGTAGGCACTGTCTGGGCACAGTATTGTCTGCCTCACTTCCCTTTTCCACGGCCATCACTGTGAGCAAAAATCCAAGAGGAGGTGATAGTGGAATCAATAAGGTGTATTTATCTATTCATTACCGTATGCACATTCCCATCACCATTATTGGCAGGATCTCTTACAGTAATCCTCACCTGAAGATGTGATTACACAAGAATGATGGATTTACTTCACTGGCAACAGAAGACTAAACCCGTCTTGGTTTAGAAATAAGCAAATCCATTTCATTCTTTGAACCAGCACAAGATACCACCTTTGCTGAGAAGGCTTAAATGGTTCTTGGTTCTTTGCAGGTTTCAGACCGCTGTAATTAACGTTTAACTCTCTGAATCTCCTCCCCCCTTTATATATTTAAACTGCAGCAGGGAATATTATGTTTGTCTATTATTTACGCATTAGGAGAAGAGCTATAACAGTAAGATGTCTCTCAGGTTAGATGAATGTCAGTCTAGCCCAAACACAGCAGATCCTGCCCTTCTGCAAAGCTGGCATCCCGTGCCCTCCGTGCCTGTGCCCTCCGTGCGGCTCTGTGCATTGCCTCTGAGCAGCTGGAACACTGAAGATGAAGCAGCGAGGTAAAAACACCTTCCACATTAGGCATGAAACCACTGTGCAATTAGAGGTGTGGTAACCACCCCCAAACCTGACCCGCACTGGCTTTGGCAGAGCTGGCTGGGGTACAACAAGGCGGTGACTGCACAGGCTCGCTGTGGGCCAGGTGCACAACCAACCAACCTGCATCTCCACAGTGACACCAAAGCATATTTTAGTCCAAACTACTGGTTTGTCAACATCAGGGTACATAACCTGACAAAAAGCTGGGGGATACTCCCTCATGATCTCTTTCCCCCGTGTTGTTCAGCTTCCCTGTTAAAGACCGATCTCAGCTGTATCTTCCTCTGGGTTTCCAACCAGAGCAACCTCCATTTTTAGAGAGCAACCGAATTGCCCCCAGGCAGGGCCCTCCTTTGGCTCCACCACCTCCTGGGACCGCGCAGAGCCAGGAGCAGAGCTGTGGGGGCTGGGAGGCAGAGGCGGTGCCCCCCAGGCATCCCCAGTCCCTTGTCCCTCAGCCCAAACACTGTGTACAGCACCAAACGCCTCACAGCGCCCGGCCAGCTTGCGCCTCATGGCAACCTCAAAGGGTCAGGAGGGCTCAGCACGCATAGCTCGGCCTCAAAGATGAGGCCCAGACGAGCCACGGTTTCTGTGCAGCTGATTTATATGGGCTTGTACAAGGCTACAGAAGTAGGCATTTGCTCCCTCCTCATACCAAACATTTTCAGCAACAAGAGTCGTCGACCTGGTTGTCCAGGCCTTCCCAGGCATTGAGGGGAAACCTCCCTCAGCACCCAAAAGCTGTGGACTGGTGTAGGCAGCCAGTAATAACCAGGAGTAACGTCATGGCAGACCAAGACATGCCATCATACTGGCATCTGCTTTGCTCACCAGCTGAGCTCCCAGGTAGTCTGTAACTAGCACCCCACACTTCTTTCCAAACTGAAATATCTACAGCTGTAGTACAGAAACAACCTCAGCAAATAAATACAAGTGCATTGAGATCATCATTCCTGAACATCCTCAGATGTTGAGAAAGTTCAAAGGGAGCTGGGTAAGCAAAGACAGAAAGGGGAAAAAATGTTATTCTGTATAGTATGTTAAAATCAAACCAAATGAAACTGGAACTTGGAAAGGATATTATCCATGAACTAAAATACCGATGTCTTTGCATCAAAAGCTTTAAAACAAAGAAAAGAGTAACCAAGCAAAAGCTTAGAAAATGTGCTGTACCACAAAACAGACTTTCCACTAGGAAGGGCATAAATTTAAAACAGTATAGAAACTGAAAAGAAAAAGAGCAAGCAAAGAGGGACAATAACAGTAAGCAGGAGGACAATGGAAAAGAGCAGTCTTGTCAATCCTCATCTTTCTAAAAACCAGGATTCTGCCTCTAAAATGCATGAAACAATTAAAAGGAAACAAAGAAAATAAAAACAGTAGGCTTTCAAGAGACTGAAAGGTTGGTGTTTTTTTTTCCTCCTTAAGTAAAGAATGGGTTTAACCTCATTTTGTTTATTAAAGATTTTGACTGTGTGCTGAGCCTGAGCTTGGGTGTGCCTTGCTTGGCACTGAGTTGCAATATAAACAAACTCCAGCTGTGATGCATGAAAAACCGAGGAGCAGAGGAGAGCATAACATCTCTAATTAATGTCTGTTTGGACCTAAAATGAGGCTTTGGAGACTCCAGATAAACTTTAGTACAGAACACATTTCTAATGGGAATTAGGAACTGAATAAATAAAAGTTTGTCACTGCGGAGCTCTGGGTATATTTGCAAAATGGATATGGCAATGAGATCAGACTATTTGTCTGCAGTGTGCACAGGCAGAGTCATTCCTGGGTCACCTTTTTCAGTGGCAATAACTGTGGCAGGTCAAGAAGAGGAGAGAGATGTGAAGGAGTACTGTATTTAATTTACCTTCAGGTCTACACTTTCAGCACTGCAACTATGCCTGGGTTTCACTTGAAACATAAACCACAAAGTATGGGTTCATGCCACTCCAACACAGGCAGTTTTTCAACGTAGATAGGCTTTTCAAACCAAAGAGTAAAAGCATCTGAAAGCCAGCTCTGAGTGAGGAAAAACAAGGCCCAGGTTTCCAAAGCTTTCATTAAACCCACAAGCTGGAAAATAATAACGTTTCTGCTCTACGTGCATCACAAGAAGAAAACACAGGGAACTCACAGTGGCTACTGGAAAGCTGAATTCGTTTGCACAAACTGTCCCCCCATCTCAGCTCCACTGTCCTCAGAGCCCAGAATTTTTCCTTCACTCCATATTCCCCTGTCAAGGATTAATAGCCTGAGATAAAAGCACAGTTAAAGATAGTCTATAAATTCCATATGCCTGAACTTCCAGTCAAGCCAGGATATTTGTTCTTCCTTACCAGACAATGCTACATGCTTCTAGGCTGTTTAGTTTTACCTAGGCTCTTATTAGTGTCTGCTTGCCCAGGCTTGGCCATAAGTGCTTAGATCCATAATAAAAATCAACTAACTCACCACACTGTTATGCAACATACTTTCTACTCGTCATCAAAACATCACAACAGGTCCGGCTCTCAGGGCACTGTTTTGGAGCTGCAGTGACTGGGACAGACCTGCAGTGGGAGCCAGTTGTAGAAAACAACAGGAGCTGTAGCTGATTAGGGACAGCGAGGTGATGGTGGCAATGAGTTCAGCTGACACAGAAGTAAGGTGCTATAGAAATTCCCATGCATTAGAAAACACCTAAGACACCCAGAGTGCATCGAAAGTTTGCTTTTGATCCAAAGGTGCATATGATGTGATATATCATAGAACCAGTATGCTCACAAAGTGCAAAAGTTAATTATTTCACTGACCAAAAATACACATACACACTGAAGTAAGTCAAGATAATACAAAGTCATAAGCCAAAGCATAAGCATAATGCTGTAGCATTGACATCTATGAACCATCCAGCCAAAGTTGCCTGTAACAGGCTTGGCTCTAACCCAGCACTTCCAGTCAGCCAGCTTCCTGAAGTGCTCATTTTCCAGCCAGGTCACAACCTTCAGAAGTGGATTCTTCCAAACAGAAGTTAGCAATGCTCCATGCAAGGCTCCATCTCCATTCAGAAATGCTTTGTAAACAGGAAGTTTATTTAATCCAGTTTCCTGTTTTCATCATCCCCAGATGATCGTTTCAATTACTTATTGAATGGTTCATAATGAAAAGAAATAACTAATCATCAAGATTTTGAGACACAGTGTTACCAACATAATTCCTTGAACTTCCATCAAGTGAGACATGAAGATTCAATACCAGGCAATCCCATCTTTCAGGTTATAATAGTTTTTTCAATATTGTATAAAATAAGACAGCTTTCACTTCGAGTCAGGATCGAAGCATCCTATCAAGAGCAGGGAAAATTAAGATGTATGGATGCTTGTCACTGGCAATCATTTACTGACTATGGTAAAAGGTCTTACCTGTTCAAGGTAGAAACTAAACTTTAAAATTAACGTTAGGAGAACACATTATTTTAAGAAATACTTTGATTTCTACATGACAATGAAAGCCAAGAAGCCTGTAGGAAAGACATGGTCTCACATAAAGTACCAAAAATTATTCCATCCCTTAGAAATGCCTTTGTTCCTTGGAGTAAAGTTTTGAATAATGCTCAACTTAATGTCTTGTTTTAACCAAACCTGGAACAGTTAATATCAGCACAAGGAAAGAGTGTGTGGAAATAATTTGATCAGATTATCCAACACTAGGAGAAATTTTCATTATGCCCAAAGAGACTATGTTTACCACCAGTACAGATCTGCATGAATTAAAAACCTCTGATTGTTGTTACCTCTGATGTTTTTCCTGGTTACTTTCCAGTTCCTCAGCTGTCTCCAGGCTCCCGATAAGTTAGGAATTGATCTGCAATAGATGGTAAGCGGTGGAAACCTTTGTCCCCACATTTCCAGGGCATGCTCCAGCTGAACCCTTCACTTTTTGTTTGCATGCCATGGTGCCAACTGGCTAACCACACGAGCAGAGTCAGCAGAAAGTACCGTCATCATCATCACCAGTGGAGCACAAAGCAGGTGATAGAATGAAAGCCTAAGCTGAGTAAGTACAAGGTGGAGCTTCCTATGGCTTTGAGAGGTCTGAAACAATATCACAAAGCTAATGAAAGCAAGTCCCACTCAAATGTCTCTCAAGGGAATGAAAAGAGCTTTTTCCACCCAACTACCTGAGTGAAACCTAAAGTGCAATCTAAGCTGCGAGCAGCTTTCTGGCAGCTTGCCAGAGATATACTCAGTAAGAAGTGCTGCAAATGGACTTTAATCAGAAAAAAATATTTTAATTCTATTCTTCATCTACATTCAACATACCTAATGGCCCTAAATAAGAAGCTAAAAAAAACCACAACACCCTCACATGGAGCTGTGCTGTTCAACCACAGACCAAACAGTCTCATACAGTACTCATAGCTCAGGCTATCTGCACTCTGTGAACAGAAGGTGATATGGATGGATGGACTAGAGAACTCCAGTATCAGAGCCTTCAAATATGCACACTTCATCAGTGCTAAATTCACTTCACAGAGCCATTTACACTGAGTGCAAGAAAAATACAAATGTTTATGCATTGAGAAGAGACTTTCACTTGTCTTTCACAAATACTCAGCTCCACTTCAGTGGATTTAGTTGGCTTAAGGTTTGAATTTTAAGGAGAATGAATAAGCGGTAAGTAGGCTGCACTCAGCACAACAGAAAGCAAGGTAGCACAGTATCTCCAAACAATTCAGATGGCCCAAGGGAAGTCCTGACACTGTGCATCCATGACACAAATCCCACTGACTTGAACAGGGCTGGGATTTCTCAACATTTTAACCAGAATAGTTATTATTACTAATACCAGAGTTACCTAATGCCTGCACTATTTGAAGACAGATAGGAAATTTAGAAGAAATAGAATTAAGAGCACTGACTCAAGACAAGCAGTGACCTGTCTTCAACCCACAGCTTTCTGCTATGCCATTGTCATTAAGACACAGGGCTGAGAGCAAGAGCTGTGGGCAGGCAATAAGCTGCCACAACCAAAAGGATTAACTGGTCTATGGGTACATAGAGATTGTGACAGTAGGTTTGCAGGATTCTGTAACATGCAAGGACACGAAGACTTAACTTCCTAAATTTCTTTACATTATAACAGATTACTAGAAGTCACCACTAGAAGGTATACCTATGATTAATAAAGCAAGTATAAATCAAGCTATTGCAAATTATTACCAGGAAAGAAAGTATATATAATCAATAGCATAGCACCAGTCAATAGTATATCAGATAGTGAGTGTGTGTATATATATATATAAATATATTATATGAATTATATATTATAAATACACATATAAATATTACAGGTTACTACAATATAAAGTAGCAAATATACTTATGATTGACTACTTATATGCATATTTGTAGATTTGATATATATGTGTATATATATATTTCAAAATGTTACCTCATCAAACCAGTCCCAGAAGTGAGGCAAATAAAACAACAGACAAACACTCATTTTGAAGATGATCTGTGTAACAGAGCTTGGAGTCTGCAAGGCATCCTCAGCAAAGATTCCATTTTTTTTTTAGGAAGTCCTGTAGGAAAAGGAAAATTTCCTGCAGCATGGGAAGATGTCACAGAGAGAGGCTCCATTTTAAATTTTTTTAAAAAAGTTATTTTTATATCACAGAGACATAAGAGGGTGTAGGACACTACCACTTATAGCAGTCAATACATACTGCTAATTTCTGTTTTTCACCTGAAACAGTCAATAGATGATGTTTCCTATTTTCTCATAGGAAATTTCACTTTTCCCAGACTACTTTTCTGGTCTTTTTCAGCTAAAACAGCCAATATCTGTTGTCGATTCCTACCTTCTCAATATGTTTTCCCTTTTTCCAGGCCACTTTTTGCCTTTCCAGATGATACACAGTTCCTTATCAATGGCATCTCAGGATGTCTCTGGTTCTCAGGTACCCAGCTGCCCTTCAGAGAGGCCAGCTGCCCCTTCCCAAGGATGCTTCTGGCTCACGGGCAGGCTTGCCAGGCATTTTCTTCTGTCAGTGGTTTAGCAGACATTTTCTGTTGCGCTTTTTCCTATTATAGCCAAGTCATCTTTATGGCTCCTCCCATCACGGGCTTCTCCATTTCTTAAAATCACCCAAAATGATAGGCTTTACCCCTACCAGATTCAGCAGTTTCAAAACAACCTACAACATGTTTTTTGCCAGTGGCCCCATTGAGAATCGGAACAAAATCTTCTAAATAAAAAGATAAGGTGTCACAAAAGTATAATCTACTGCTCTAATCCATAGATTTTACACCACTGTTTCTCTCCCTATTCAGTTTCCCTTTAGTCACTGGAAAAAGGTACTTCTATCACTAAATGTCAGAAAACCACCCAGGATTTCTACATAAATTGTAGACTTTGCAGACTTTGCAAATTTTGATAATCTGACATTTTTCCCTACCTCAATCTGCAAAGCTCCATTCCCAGCTTCAGAGAATAGCCATATTGATATAAAGTGCCGATCACCTCCCTTTAGCTTCATTACTAATATTCTAAGAAATTCTAAGTTGCTTCATTTTACCTCAGACATTGCATACGAGGTGTTTGCTAGGATGCCTAAGTAGCATCCCACAGGGGAAGAACAGTGCCAAACAATATTTCATACCTCAGTGGCTGAGAGCAAGAAATGAATGAGCTTAGGCTACGTGATCCATTCACTACATATTCAGTGGCTTTATGACACATGCCATCCCCCCTTCAATAACTGATATGAATCGCTTCCCTTCCCCATCTTCTGCTCCTCCCATAACCTGGTATGGATCAACAGCGAATTCAAGGGCTTTCCATGGCTTCACAGGAGCATGAACTGGAGTGCATGGCATCTAGGGAGATGTACTGATCCAAGGCCGTATGGCTTGCTATATCACCGACAAGTGAATGGCAGAGTTTCTTCTGGAAGAACAGGTAAATTAAAAAGAATAAAAATTGCTGTCTTATTTTGAGAACGCTGTGATGTCTGGACCAGATCCAGAGTTAAACCTGCTTTGTGGTAACAGCAATGACTGAAGAAGAAAAGAAGGACGAAGATGTCATGCTGAGGATTTACTGAAGTTATGTGGATGAGGCTTCCTGTGAAAATGCACACACACCTCACTTGGCAAGGTCATGCAGAGCACTGAAAGCAGTAATTGCAGGGATATAATTACCCAGACTGCTTTTGGGAGGGGAATACAGCAGGACATAGGCCTGTGAATAGCAATAATAAAAATGCTTTCTAATACAGGAGGATGGAAAAGGAACATGAGGAAGGACTGGCAGATTTGTGTTAACATATAAGGAGGAATCAGATGAGAAACTAAAGGTGACAGCAACCAAGAAGTGATAGACTGAGTGATCCCTAGGAAGGCTGAGTAAAAAGTTACCTTGTCTTGCATGTAATTTCTGTAAACTCATAGAAACTTGCCCGTTTTGAATTCTTACTTTGAGTTTAAGGAAAGAGAAATTAGGGTGCCAGTACCTCAAATAAATTATACTGAAAACCTAAGCACTAGTGGTCCTAAAGCAGAAAAGGAGAAGACGCGTAGCAAAAAAAAAAAAAAAAAAGAATAATTTAGGTAAGTCACAAGCTGTTTATTGACTTAGGATGAAAAAGGGGAAAGTGTATAGAAAACAATCTGGGTCATGCTACTGAAGATGAGTACAAAATAATAGCAGGGGCATCTAAGGACAAAATCAGAAATAGCAAGACAAATTCAGATGTAACTAGGAAGGGACATTAACAGGAATACTTCACCAGTTACAGGAATAGGAAATTTAGAATAGGAATTTAGAAAAGAAGAAAACTAATCAGAAAATGCCAAAAGTCCAAAATATTTAACGCTGTCATATAGGAGGTCACACTAGAAATATCAGCAGAATGCAGATGGTTAATACTATACCAACAACAACAGGAAAAAAAAAGTAAGATTACATATGGCACAGTTACTCAAGTATTTCTAAGAAAAATATGTGAAAAGTAAGTAAAATTAATGAAACTAAAGCAACAATTCACAGGTGAGTTGAATTTTTTTAACCAAGCCCCAAGTAGAAGAATAGGTTATGATAACTTAGCCATCATACCTGTAGGGCATAATGTTGTTTGTTCCAGAAAAATTTTTAAAACATAAATTAACCTCAGAAGTATTAGTGGTCATCCTGGAGAAATCAGAGAATATAGGTAACTTCTGACAGACAAAAAATCTACTGCATCTCTAACAATGAGAGGAAAAAAAGGAGCTGGAAATTAAAAACCTGTCAAGTTCATTTACCAGAAAACTAGTAAAATAAATCTATACCATCTATAAACCCACTGATGGCACTAGAGCAGATGAACGGTAGAGAACAAATCATACCAAACCAATCTAATTTCCTTCCACAACAGACCAACTGGCCTTGTGGACAGGGAAGAAGCAATAGATGTCAAAACTTGATTTCAGCAAGGGCCTTTGATGTTACCCAACATGACATTCTCGTAAGTGAGCTGCAGAAGCAAAGATTAGATCAAACTGCTACAGAATGGCTGCAGACGTCACCAGACTCTAGTCCTAAAGGGTAGTAATCCACAGTTTCCTGTCTAAAAGGAAAGATGCATTGAACTGGATATTTCATGGATAACGGCACCACTTCCAACTTCACCCAGTGCTTTCACTAATAATTTGGGTAACTGAATAAAAACTCTGCTTATTAAATTTGCATATTACAAAGTTGGGAGAACTGCAAATACACTGGAAGACAAACAGTTCAAAATAAACAAACTGGAGAAGCAATCTGGAAAAAAAGAGTCAAATTGAATAGGAACTTAACGTAGAGTATTGAATTTTCATGGTGATAACCAACTGAATGAATTTGGGACAGCAACTAACCGGCTAGGGAACAGCTCTTACAGGATGGGAATACAATAGATATCAATCAGAAGGCAAGTCAACATAATGCTACTGTGAAAAAGGCAAACAACAGCCAAAGCTGTATGAACAGGATTATTTCATGTGTCTTTCAGAATACAATCTTTCAGTTTCAGTTGATGCTGATAAGGCCTCAGCTGAGATAGCATCCAGTTTCAGAAAAGACTTCAGAAATCATTTGAGGCAGTTTAGCTTATAGAAGATTGTTAAGTCCCCACCCCATCCTTCCAGCCTTCGAGGATGTAAAAACCTTTTGCAAAGGGAAAAAAAAGGAACAGTCAGTCATCTTCACACATAATGTACAGAACAGGTAGGAATAAGCTTAAATGGAAGCAGGGTTGTGGTTAGAGATGAGGAAAATCATACGGCCCCACCCCAGAGAAACTTACCTGCTTTGCTCATTTATTTATATACGCATATGATGAACATGAAAAGCATCTTGAGAGACAGATACACAAGGACAAGAATAATTGGAAGACCCTTTGGCTCTCAAAACTGCTGACCCACTGTTGATCATGAAAACAGATTATCTTCCCTTCAAAACAGCATTCCTTTTTGTAGCACTAACAGTCCTGAAAACGTATCTCTAATTGGAGCAGAGCTCTGCAAAATCACACAGCTGGGAACATCTGGGGGAATCAGCTGTTTCCTTTCCACCAGTGCAGACTCCCACTCTCACTGACCACATGTTAGCAGGAAACATCCTCATTAAGGGGCACTGCTTGGGGTGTCTTTGGTTGGTGGCTTCATGAGGAGGGAGAAGGTTGATCTGAGCTAGAAGCCTTAAACTTGCAGCTCACTTAAAAATGTAGCAGCTTGATGTTTGTAATCCACTTGACATTCTGGCTTGTTATACCAGTACATCAAGCCGGTCTGACAAACAGGCTAATTAAACAGAAAGCAGTAACTACTTTCGCAAGCTTCACCCACAACGTAGAGGTGAGCTCTAATTCCTTGAATGCTGCCACTCAAGACATAAGTCACCGTGTTTAGAGTTGTTGCCAGGGGTTGCAGGGTTCAGAAGCGGTTACCCTGACGTACCAGTTGAGTTGCCACCAGGAAACCTGTCTCATTCCCACAGTGAAATTTTCAATCAGGTGTAAAGCAAAGCTGAGAAGTAGTGCACATGGGACCAAACACACAGCGTGGATTGTGGGATGCCTAGCCTGAAACATGCGAAAGAGGAAGGTATAGCCTCCCTGATAATCTCCTAAATTAATTCGGATGTGCTAACCCCAGGAAGCTGGGTTTCCCCAAGTGAGTGTCCATATTCATTTTAGCAAGACAGCCAAAGCTGGTGCTAGCTTCAGCTAGCAAGGCTAACCACATCCCTTACCCTTGAGATTGGACATGGTGACAACAGAAATGCAAGTTACACAGATCCTTGGTTTTGCTGAGATCTCAGAGCCCTTATAGCCCAAAGATGCTAAAAAATTGCCTCCAGCAAGAGCAGAAGCTCCCACCCGCTCCTTTCACCTACAGCAAAAGGACACACAATGAAGGTCTAATCCCTGAATGAAGGCTCCTAAGTAGCATTTTTTAATTGTTCTGACACCTCCAAAAAAAAAAAAAAAAGTTCTTTAAGGAGTGTTTTTTCTTGTTCGTGAAAATCCAGGACAGTGAGACAAAGTATTCTGTTTTAATAATTTGTCTTAACCACACATCATTGAGGAATTCAAAAAAGAATATCTACAGAAATCCTGCAATAAACAAAAAGAAAGAAAATAACTGCAAAAGCAGTCCTTGCTTTCTCTGGTTTACAGTTTCAGACCTTTCATGAGAACAATCATCTCTCATAAATAAGCAATTTTCAAGTTCCACAGGGAACAGCTTCAAACTGAATTAGTGGAAATCAGATTCTTCTTTCTGCTCTCTCCCAGAACCAATACTTCACAGAAAACAGAGACATTACAATTTCTTAATAATGGAGTCATTCATGACAATGACACTGCCTCCGGTACAAAAGTCCCTGGCTGTGAATAAGGATGAATCAACCTTTGACCCCGGTGGCTAACACAGGAGCCTCATCACATGTATTTTGAGGGAAAAAAAAGTCACTGTGATGTTGTACCAACAATAATAAAATAAAGGACAAGTCCATAAGACAGCTATTCTGAAAACCAAGCTAATAAGAAGGAAAATAAATCTGCCCAACTCACAAGCTGTTCTGTTTTACAGGAAACAGACTAATATATTGCAGTGCATGCCTTTCCTGACCTTTTTTTCCTCGGTTCAAGCTCAGAAGATAGTGCTTTCTATTCTGTTGGGTTTGGTCTTATTAACTGTAATTTTTATTGACTTATAATAGCATTGAGGGAAATACAATGTTGTAAAGATCATCTTGGGACCATGTTACCACTGCCGTCTCAGTACTCTCACTGTATTTTCACTCTGTCATCCTATCAGTTAACTGGGGCTCTGTACATTCCTCCTCACGCCTGCTGCTTGAGTTACTATTATATTCCATGTGAATTTTTGGTATGGTTCCTTCACCTGGCAACTGCTCCTTCTTATATCCATCCCTTTCTAACTGCCCCATCAAAACTGACCTTTTCCATAGTCTGTGAAGAATGACAGAAAAGTTGGTTCAAACAGACTTCCCATGAAGAAGTAGGCCTGTGATCTTCAGTCTTGTGACATGTTAGGTATTGGTAGAAACTTGACCCTCTTCACCCTCATTGTCAGGGGGTCTGCCACAGACCCCCACCACCGCATGGTCAGCATTTCAATATCTTGTTTTCCTTCATTATCGCAACTTCGGTGATTTACCTTTGGTAACCTCAGTCTCCAACTGTCAAAACACACACATTAACTCACCAGGTGAAACAAAATGGCCACAGATGAATTGCTGTGCCTCTTATCCGTCTTCCCTCTGAAGTCTGCTGTCCTTGTAACCCAGGCCTCAAATAATCCAAGAAAGCACTCAGCAGTACAAACCACTGTAATGCACAGTGCAGAGGGTTTATCAGTAGCTGAATGAAGAATTTTGATGTTGCTGAAACATCAGGTAAGAGAGGTTTTCCCAACAGGACTGCTTCGTGCAGCAGGTAGACATTCATTGAACTGGTATAGCACAGGATGTGTATTTTAAAAGGCTTTAAAAGGATTGTTACCATCATCAATCACCTTACCACCAACCCGCGGAGCATTTGCTCCCCAGACTGCAGTCACCAGCCAAAGAACAATCACTGAAACTCTTGTACTATGCCAGCCACTCATCTGAACAAGCCTCCTGACTTTCCACAGATACAAGACAGACCATTTGTGAGCACATATGCACATCACATTTAGCAGGAGCAGTACTGAAAACCAAGATGTCATGCAGATGCGTACAGGCTGTCCACCTCACGCGATGCAGCACTGTGCGGAGATGAGAGCCAGCATCTCTGTGTGCTTCAGCTTGTTTGTGATTCCTCACACACCCTTTCACTCTTTTCAGCATGAAGATGACTTCGTATAACTATTTCCAAGGAAATGCAGAGCGTTGCACAAATCCTTCTGCAGTGCACTTTTGTATCTCAGCATTAGGTGCCATCACATTGCAGGCATAACCTGCAGCTGCGTCCCGGCCTGGGAAGCCTCACTTCCACAGAAACTGTCTCCTATTCCCTGAGTATAGATAGCTTCTTCATTTTTCAGTGGAGACCACCTTTCCATTTGATTATACACCACGAATTCAGCAGACCCTACGGAACCTACTTCTATGATCTATGACAGACTGTGCATGTTATACTCTGTCAGTTTGATTTGAGCACTACATTTTTGTCTAGCCTACTGAAATAACTCTGTGACACAGGAGGTGTGTTGAAGATTTTTCTTTTTTTTTTTTGAACAAGATTAATAAACAAGAAAGATTTTCATAGTCATCCACTAAGCTAACCCTGAGTTTGGAAACTATCTGATAATTCTGATTGAAATTCAGCAAGTGTTACCAAAGCATATAATTTTCTCTATTCCTGGGATGCAATACTCTGGGATTTTTCTCCAAAATGTTAATTTTGAGTCAGTAATATAATATAAGCAGAAGAACAAGATGTCATAAATCTGGTATCTGTAACTAGACATCCAAAGACACACTTGGTCTGAATTTGACTAACTCCTCAGATGATCAGACATCACAATCCCATACTGCCAGAAAGAATATTACGCAAAGACATCTTCCAGAATTTCATAATGTTACTGGTGTGTATTAAGCAGCAACATTCAAAACCATATTCTGAGGCATCCATTTCTTGCTTTTTGAAATATATGAATCAAGAACAACTTGAATTAAAAACAATCCAAATGGAAAAGAGAACAACAATTAACTATACAGAAGCAGAAGAGGAACACAAAGATTGCCTGGAGAATTTTTGGTTTAAATTCCTATGTGACCATGAATACTTAGATTTTCTACCTAAATAGACCCAAGAAATATAAGCAAACAAATTTCACACCAAAGACAAATAAGATCAGTCATCACCAAAACAATTCCCTTCCCCAAAAAAAATTTTTCTGAGGGCTGTGCAGAATGCCATCTTCTCATCTTGAAACATGGGCCTCAGATACAGTGCCCACCTCACATTGCTGGGAGCACAAAATGCAAGCTATGCCCCAAGACAATTCCACCTGCAGATGAGAGTGGAAATTAAAAAGAAAAAAAAAGCATCAGACTTGATATTGTAACTATATGAGTATTAGTGATGTGTTGATTATGTTAGGTCCAATTATCAAAGATAACTTAGAGCAGGGGGCTCGTACTTCAGCTTAATATCCAAGCTTAGTAAAGATTCACATCCAGGAACTGTTGGTGCTATTCGAAAAGCAACCATCTACAACTAGAAATCAAATTTTAGGCGTCTTCCTCAAACATTATCTAGACAACCTCTTCAACAGGATTAAATGAAAGAAATACTATGATTAATTTCTTTGTGGGAAGATAGTAGTAGGTTGTTCTTTAACCATATGTTTAATTTCCAAAGCTCAAGCAATAAGGATTAGATGCACCACCTACTAAACTAGACACCATTAAAACATTTTCGACCTAATCCAGTCTATTGCTGTGACAAGACTGATATGGTACACAATACGCACCCTCCAAGGTTAAGAAAAAGCAACAAAAGACAACCAAGTGTCTTCTGGTAACCTATGAAAGACCATTTTAGCCAGTAAGAGGCTGTGATAGATCACCATCACGATCCTGCCACCATGGAGGATGGCTGTTCTCTGCACACATTGTCTTTTCTGATACTCTTTGATTGGTTTGCAGCTGCTATGTCCTGTATTAAATTTGGCAATTATTGCTCCATGCTTACCTGTCCAGCCTAAGACAGGTGACAAGGCCGCAGGAATATGACATTTTATCAAAACACTGGTTTACATAACACGAGATTAAACTGCAAAGCCTTTAGAAAGATTGTTCAGTTTCTAATCCCAAACACCACCAATCCAAACCTTTGAATAAATAAATCACTGGGGCATCCTCCTAGTGCTAGCAGGTACCTTTATGGCGTGAAGGATCTCCAACCCACATGTGGCTACATGTCCACAGTCCAACCCCACAGTCCAAACATGCAGCTCAAGAACCAGGGTGTTATTATCACCCCTTAAACCAACTCTTCTACAACTAAAAGTTCTTACCTTGGTAACTGCTATATTTACATGAGTAATTTACTTTTTCATCCGGTAAATCTGGGGGTTTAACACCAGTATCAGCTTCAGATCGTGTCAAATTTCAACACAGCCACCTGAAAACAAGATTATGCTTTCTGTTGAGGGAAATAACTCCTACATTTTCTCCAAACACTAGAAACATCTATTCTGCAAGAGTTGAAGCTCCACAGAAACCAAAAGCCTGTAAAATAATTTTCATTCCCCGGTTCACCCTGACATTTGTCCAAAGACAAACAAAATTTTCATTTTCAGCCTCTTGTTTGATATTATTCCATCATATGTCCCTGTGATTTCACATAACGAGCCAAGTTTAGATTAGAATCACTATAATTCATTTAAAAATTCCTCCAGAATGAAGAAGGCAATTAACGGAGGGCCCTCTCTGCATAGGAAGGTGGAATAAGTCTTTAAATAAAAAGTCATTAACAGACTGCAAAATACCATGGAGCTACTTGCATCTGGAGCCACACAGCACTACAATGTAAGCAACAGCAAAATGTAAAGTACTGTTGTGGGTGTAAAACAGAGCCCCTGATATTCGAAAGGCCTCTTTCCGAAATAAAGTGTGTTGCTATGCATCCCCATTGTAAGGTCTAAATACCTGATCCGTAAACAGATGCAGCTCATGAATTGCACATGTGTACCATCTTAGCTGCTATTAAAATAAACAGTGCTACTGACAAAATGAAAAGCTAGCCAGTGCCCTCTACACCTTAAAACTGTTTTTTTGTTTGTTTTTTTGATGGTGATGGTTTGTTTTTTTGTTGTTGATGTTGTTGTGTTTGTTTTGCTTTTTTTTCTCGGGGGTTGTTGTTGTTTTTATTACAAGAACTCCACTCACAAACAAGCCAAACTGTAAAGCATGTGCTCTAGACTGGCTCAGGGAATCCACAAAGCACCACTAAGTGATTCACCAGGAAAACCACCTCAGGACAGCCTGACTTCCAGCCAAGACCGCCTCCCAGCATTTTACATTGTGTTAAGCATTCAGCGATAAGATGTTGCGTAACGTAATTCCCCATTCTGCTTCGCTGGAAGCACTTGCGGCATTTGAGAAAGACACACGCTGCCATTGCAAAAATATTGTGAAGAAATAGCTTGATATTAATGCTACTTTAGAGATTGGATCAGAGTTTGAATATCTCAGGGAGAGTGGATGGTCATCATTTCTCAGTCTTCAATCACGCTGTGACAGTTCAGACAGATGGAGGATCTTGTGCTGATGTACTGAATTTGATATACTGAATTTGGTAAGAAAAGCAGAGGTGTGTCTGCCGTGATCCCACTTTGGGATATTCCAGATCTAGCATTTCATTTGTCCCCATTACATGGAGAAGAAGCTTGATGGAGCTCTGGACTGTGATGCCAAATTTTCTCCTTTAAATCACCATTACACACACACACACACACACAAAAAAAGGAAAAAGAGCAGCTACAGCAGCTGTTGTGCTCAGTGATGACTCTGTTTAAGGTTGACCATAGCAGATCCAACAGAGAAACAATGGAAATGACACAGAAAGCTGTATGCTTTCGTCTTTAAAACAAACAAACAAAAAACAATAGTGTTTCTTGCTAAATTTTAGTGAGAAAGTCTTGCTTTGGGATTCTCAGGTGTTTTCCTTCACAAGTTACTTAAGATCCAGAAAAAAACAACAGCCTCTGTCTCCAAATTAAGTGCTACACAATAATCACACAGACATTACAACTGAGTATTGCTAGTCTGATCCCATGAACTTAGAAAAGTATCTTTGAGGAATAAATTAAAAGAAGGTATTATCTACCAGGAAGGGGATCCAATTTCCAATTCATTGATCCATTTCAGGGGAAAAACAACCTGTCATTTTAAAGATCATGATGGTTGTGGAAATTATGCATTTATTTATATATATATATATATATATATATATATATACACACACACACACACACATATATATATATATATGTACACAACAATAATCGACCCAGGACGTACATGAATGCACACACACATCCCAGACCTGCTTGTAGCTTGATTTTTTGCCACAGTTTCCTCCTGTGGTTACGGCAGCCCCCACTCCAAAGGCTTTTGATGATGTCTCTGCGGGATCCAGCCTGTGCCTGGCCAGGCCCCCCGGCGGAGCTGGCCATGGGAGCGGGTGGGCAGGGGGGTCCCAGCTGGCTGTCAGGAGCTGATGTTACCAGAGGTGCTGTGACACAGCTGGTATGCTCTTATTCCGGGTGACTCGAGCTAGACCCCAAGAGCTGTTACTAGTAGAAGACTAACATAAAGCTACTTCCAGGGCTCAGATTTTACTCTGTTCCCTGCTTAAAAGAAATACTTCCCATGATTATCTTTTCCAAGTTTATCTAAAACACCGATGGTTCGGTTATCATCCTTCTGAAACAAAAGCATAATTGACCCGCTGCCTCCAAAAGGTATTTAAGGCGTCTTCAAGATCCACCTTGCACAGAAAAAGCTTACAAGTACATAACACAAAGGACTTGATCCCCCAGCTACCACGGCAATAAAGCAGGCTGCAGAAGGAAAACAACTTGGTAGCCTTATGATTCATTTATTACTCAAATTTAACGATGAATTAAACCCCTGCCACCATCCTTACTTAAAAATAAAAAATAAAAAAATTACTCGGCTTCATAATTATCACACCTTGAACCATCACTAGGTCAGCTTTAGGAAAATCACATTGCAGATACCTCCTTCCAGAGATACAACATAAAGTATTTTATTAATGAAATTATTTCACCTTTAACAAAGTATTTGAAATCTAAAAGAACAGTCCAAGGCTTCTAGGAGATTCTTGATTTATAATTAAAAAGAGAACTGCTGAAAATGACTCCTCAAATTAGCAAATCGAATCCAAGTACAATATCGATCGGGCCCACTCCAACACAATGCAAGTGTTTAGACTCTGGTTACTCTTTTTTTCCCCACAACAAAAAGCAGACAGCTAATAAAAGTCAGTATATAAAAGCCCTTTTATAAAACCCTTTGCAATTAAAAATCACATTTAGCGTTCATAACGCTGCAGCAGGGGAGGGCTGCCCCCCACCCCCCCCACAACTACAGCCCTCTCTCAGCAGTAGGTTTGTCTCAGTCACAATGGTATCTCACAAAGAAACGTCACAGTACCAATTTAATCCACGGACAGCAGCAATTTGCGCTACTCTACTTCAAAACGAGTACGTTAACTAATCATTAGCTCCACATACATATATTTAAAATGCTATGTACAAGTCTGGATACACTTTTAAGGAAACACTGAACTGCCCATGCTTGCATAGCCAGTTTTTAATGAGCCAAGGCAGGATTACGTGCCTGCGGTCTCTGATTCGGCCTTACCCAATCAGTAACACCATCGCTCGGGCAGGGATGCTTGCGCATCCCTCTCGGCAGACACGGGATAAGTGGCAGATGGCATTTTTGTCTCCAAGACGCAAGCAAGACTTGCATTTAATAGTTTAGGTACTTTTCATATGAAATTCCACCCTTAAGCAAGGCACTAATTTAGTGGGAGACCCCTACTGACTGCAGTAAAGCTTCGGTTCACCTAAGGAGTTGAAGGCCCACTGCCTATAGCTTCAGGATGATGATGGGGTTTTCAGAGATGCACGAAGCACTTAAATGGAAAAGGGCTTTTTCGCTATCTGTGTGCTTTTCAGAAAGCTATACAAACCTAGAATACAGTATCTTTATAGAACAGTTTTGTTGTACAACTCAGGTGTAATTCTTGATTTCCAAAGAAGTTGCATAAAAGATATAAACACCTATTATTACTGGGCCATTATAATCACAATTTTTTGGTCAAGTACCAGTCTTTTGGTTTTTTTTTTTTTAGTTCGAAGAAAAGTAAGCAGTATTCAGAAACACATTAATTTCTCAATGAAAGTTTGGCATCCAAGCTCTGCTTTTAAAGTTTTATTTTTTAAACAACAACAAAAAAAGTCCTCCACTTAAGAAAGTTAGGTTGTTACCACCTTACATTTCAGAATACAAAACTGAAAAAAATCCTATTAAAAAAAAAAAGAAAGAAAAGAAAAAAGGCAGGACTTCAGCCAAGTATTCAGCTACTTATTGCTGTAGTTGTAACTCGAGTCCATTTAAAACCCTATGTTTTGGTCATTTGTAGCGAGAACACATTTGGAACACTAGCAGCAATAGAAAACCCCCTTAAAACATAGACAGGTACACCGTTGAGTGAAAATCAGCATTGAAACATAAAGCATTATGTAAAAGTACAACTTAATTGGTAGCTAGAAAAAGCGTTGATTTAAAGCACTGTCCCAAAGCTTTATGTGGGCCTATGTGAGCAAAGAAAAGTCCTTTTGTTCCCAGTATGAAAAGACCAGAACCCCAGCGCTACTCAAACATAATGAATGCAGCCTCCACTCTGCCTCAATGCTTTCTCTCTCCCACCCTCCTCCAGCAGGTGGAACACACAAGCTCAAAGTAATTGCTAATTCCAAATTCAGGTGATATGCACAAACGCACTGTTGAACAAAGTTTGGACAAGAAAACAGTACACCTGAGTTCAGTCATACAAACTAATTTTTTGTCAATAGTGTTAGACGAATATATCTATGTCTCTAATATGAATCTAGATGTATTTTCTTACAAAACGCATTGATAGAAATATCCAGGCAAATGCATACCATACAATAGCAAAAGCTTTAAGCCCCATTTAATAAGATGACTTTCTGATTAAAAATAGAAGGCAATTAAGATTTACTCAAAATTACAATTAAGAAAAGCTTTCACAGTGCAATGTTGAAACTGTCACAAAGTTAAGAAAATACTGATATCAAAGTACAATCACAATGTTAAGGTAGACAAAACTACTATACAAGGGCAGATCTTGTAAAATCAAAAGGAACGAACACAACATAGGGGACACCTCACGCCCCTGCTCTACATAGCTCATTTCCTAGTCTGCAGAATCCTCATTGTGTCTTTCTTTTTTTGACATCGGTAGAAGTCTCGTTAAAACTAAGAGATTCATTCTTCTTTGTAGACCAGATTTCAGAGCATGATTACTTCGTGAAAATACGTTCTTCATCACTGCACAATTTCAAAGTAGTGCAATATTGCCATGATGTGCTGAGGCATGAACACATAGCCCGTGTACAGTGCCATTCCAACGATGGAAACTAGCATTGAATCTGAGTGACAGTTAAGGAAGAAAGCATTTGAAACAAAGTGCATTAGAAGTCACATAAGCACAGCATTAAATCTTTCCTGTTAACTACATTACAACGTTGTATTTTTAAAATACAGGGTGTCAACTGCATTCAGCGAATACATCTGTAGAAGAAGCAACAGAAAACTGACAACCAGAACACTCGCTAGGAGTGACGAGCTGCACCATGGTAGGAGTCCTGGGGGAACTGAAAATGGGCAAAAAGCTCAACTTGTGTGTTGCTTGACAGTACTTAGAACAGAAAACCTGCAGGGGTAATGAAAAATATGAGTAATGTTGCGACAAGCACCTTTCTAGCTATTTCAGCCACAAAGCCTCAGAGGATCAGCGTGGCTTGGAGTAAAGTTGTGCATTTAAATAAACAGATACTCATTAGTACTTCACTATAGCAGATCTGTAAAACAAACCTGACATGAAGAAGTCTGCTAAACAATCTCAAGATGACCACTTTGTTAGTTGAAGTCCAAATGGGGACCTTTTATAGAGCTTCGAGAAGGCAGATGGCAGGAGGATAGCTTATAATATGTATGTACCACTAGACCTTAGTCAAGCTCTAGGATTCTCAAAGCTTTATCTACAGAAATCATGGCACCAGACTACTGAAGGATCACATCATTCAAAGTTTAAGACTTCAGAAATTCAAAAGTAGCACATTCAATTAATAACAGCCTCTTGATTTCAACCAACTACCAGCAAAGATTCAGTAAGCTTAGACAGAAACATTAGGAAGAGCTCTGAAGATTAACAAACAAGATAATGCTGGATAACAGTACTCAATTTCCACAGGTGAAATCAGAGGAGCTGCACATGCTCCTTAACTTTGAGAAATCAAGTTACCTCAGCACGTGTGTTACAAAGGCTTTGTGACTGACTTCCCTGTGATAGAGTGGAGATATTCGTTGTGCTTATTAGAGCATACTAGCTTCTGGGTGTATTTTTAGTCCCAGAAGATTGCACAACGCAAGACACTAAAATGAAGGTCAGCCCATAAATCCATGTTTCAGTACCAGCACTCGCGGTGACTCCGGAGCACGAGGAGCTGGCGGTGCACGCAGGAGGTCGGCGCACCCTTAGCTCCCAAGGCCGCGGTGTCGGTGCGGCGTCCCCACAGCACCTGGCAGGCCTGGCACAGCCACTCTGAAAGCACCCCGTCTGAGGACAGGAACAGCCTTGCTGAACTGAGATCACAAACGATACTTGGGGCACATAGGACATTTTTAAGTTAAGCAGCAATTGCTTCCCTGCAACATGAGCATTTTATAAAAATATGCGATCACACACAAATACCTTCCGTTTGCTTAAATATCTTGCCCAAGTTAAAAAGATGCATAGTTAACACAAAAGCAAAAAAATACATATTCATGACTAATCTACTCGCAAGGGAAGCAATAATGGAGGTTTTTTCAGTGACACAGACACGGCATAAACAGAGGAAGGTATTTTAGTCAGGAATGTGTTGTTTGTTTTTTTTAATTAAGAACTGCTACCTAAACAATCGTGTGCAGTAAGTCTATAAATACTAGAACAAATAAATAGTAGGTTATCTCCACTTTTACTGACTGTACGCAGGAAAAAACTAATCTCATCACACAGCTGTAACCTGGGAAAACACTTTTATGTACCAAAAGCCAATTCCTTTACAACTGACCAGGAAAAGCAGCTTTGCACTACTACTAACACCCTTCTTGCTGGGTGTAAGCGATGATAATGTTTGGGTTAATTTGTCTCTTTGCCTCTTGACATTAACTGGAGGTGGCTCGGGGTCACTCACACCAGACATCCTTTTAACCCAGGATCAAAACAGACACGTTGAAGAGAAGCACTTGCGATGCCCTAACAACACTTGAGGGGACATAATGCCCGCGCAGGAGAGCTGGTTGAAGAAGCTAACTTTTAAGTACTCTTTTAGACAGATGCCTTCACGTTAGCGTCTATCAAGCTCTTCCACTCCAAGCGAGACAAACAAATTCACCAGCTCGAGGATTAAGCACTCTTCCACTAAAACACCATGTGACGAAGCACGACCAAGACGCGAGTGAGCTCGGCGGCGTGCACACCCACTTCCCACTCGGCAAAAACACGCGCACGGAGGAATTCATGGAAGGCTCGTGCTAACCAGAAACCTCGGCGTTCCGGTTTACACGCCAGGAAAAAAAGAAACGCCAGAAAAAAAGACCAAAGCGGACCCAACTCCTGACAGCCACCTAGCCCCGGGCAGCAGGACCGGCGGCAACAGGCGGGGCAGCGGCACGACGGGGACCGCCCGGCTCCGGCGGCGCCAGCCCCCGCCCGCTCCCCGAGCCCCGCTCCCCGAGCCCCGAACCCGCTCCCCGCGGCCGCCCCGCTCCGTGCCCCAGCGCCGCCCGGCAGGCCCGGCGCCGCCGCCGCCGCCAGAAGGATACTGAAGACGGTGCGCTCCCAGGGCTCCAGCATGTAGAGCGCGGTGACCAGCAGGTACTGGTAGTACAGCCACGACATCTGCTTCCAGGCCGAGCCCAGCGCCATGGCGCGCACCGCGCTCTCCCCGCCCGCCGCTGGCTCCGCGCCGGGCCCAGGCCGAGCGGAGACGGGGGGCGGTGGCTGCCCGGGACCCGCCCTCCCGCCGCCGGCGCCGCCGCCGGGCCCAGACCCGGCCCCGCCGAGGCCCGGCCCCGCGCCCCGCCCGGGCGGCCGCTGCCCTTCGGGGCCGGGCTGCCCGAAATGGAGGCGCCGAGAAGCGGCGCCCGGCCCGGCCCGGCCCGGCCCCGCCCCGGCCGGCCGTGAGGTGGCGGCGCACAGGGGTCGCCGTCCCCGGCAGAGCAACCCAGGGGGACGTGCAGGGCTGTGCCTGACCGACCACCGGCTTTTGAGGAGAATCGAGCCTCAGCAGGATGTTGCTGCAGACGGTTTCCTCTCAGCCTGTTTCGTTTGAGTTGACACACTGGGAATTATGGAAGACCTGAAGGCTGTGCTCAACGTGATCCGCTGAAAGTGTGCTCAGAAGGCTTCAGCGTCTGTAGTTGTCAGAGAGTAAAGCCCTCCCAAAACCAGTGCCCAGATAAACGAGACCTCAAAATCTGACAATGCTGACTGTCCAGATTAATCCCACAGGAATGGAAAAAATAGAGCTGCTACAGATCAACTTTGTCCTGCAACTGTTGCTAACTTTGCACTTCTGTAAGGCTTACAGGGCCAAACACCAGAGGGTGTTACAACCCCCTGACTGCTATTTGGCTTCAGATACTGAAAAAGTCAGAGATTGGCCTGGGACTGCGTGATTAGAAAGGCCATTGACAACCTAGTTTAGAAGGCTCCAATCTAGTTTAATCTAGTTTAGTTAAACCAAAAACCTGGTAAAAAGGTATACACATGGAAATCGGGCACCGTGACTAAGCTGAGCATGAGGTGCAACCTCTAGGCACTGGGGCCAGGCCACCAGCCAAGACCTCCCTCACAGGCCAAGTGCGTGCACCATAGATGAGAAACTGATACCAACCCAGTACAACCATCCTGCTTAGTAAATCAATTTAAGTTTATGTCACTGAGTGTCGTAATTCTGTTCTTGCGGGCACCCCACCCCAACTTCACCTGTGCTGTTCGTACAATGGAAAGCAAGGAAATACAGTCACGGGAGGGTGTACGTATTAATTATTTACACAGTTGCAATTGCAACTACAGTACTAGGAGCTAACTGTGCAAAAGAAAACCACCTGGCAGACAACTGAATATTGTATCTATTTATGTGGCAGGGTCTGAAAACGGTTTTAATCTGTCCAGAATACATTTAGACACACTTTCTGTGCAGATTTATTTCAGCACAAGAAGAAATGAGAGCATTGACGCAATTAATACCCCCACACAACTGGCCACAAGAACTGTTGTCCCTTTCCAAGACAGCTGTTGCTTGTTGCAATTGTTACTGGAGGAGTCTTGTGTTGGTGCCACTGCTTGAAAAAGTAGTGGTAGTTATGAAAGCCTCCTTTCTGTATAAACACATACAAAGTTCAAGGACAAGTGGTGTTTTCAGCACAAATAAAGCACTACTCCCATTCACAGCTGCGAGCTGTAGCAATATGGGGCAAATGTATCCCAGTTCTGCCTGCTCCCATGCTTTGCAAGAGCGGGACTGCGATTTGAGTGATAGGACAAGCAAGCAGCAGCAGCAAGTACCCGATATGAGAAGAAAGGTAATGTCAAGAGGCACACCAGCTGCATGATTTCCTGCTGTCCAGGTCTCTTACACCTTTTCACTACGGTACGTACTCAGGAGGCAATTGTTAATATTTATTTAGCACCTTACAAAAAAAAAAAAAGACAATACTCCTCTGAATAGTTTCCCCTCCTTTCCCAGCTCCATTCTAGCCCTGCTTTGGAACTGCCATCATCTATCGTTCCTCCTGCTACCACTGGCACTGACACTTGAGCCCTCGAACTACATTCCCACATGCTCACGTGTCCAGCAGTTCAGGGCAAAGACCCTTAGCCTGGTGCTCCACAGCACTTTCATGCTGCATCTGGACTGTGAAGATGGCTACATCGTGGCCAGTATGCCCTACAGCACAGAGTACATCCTCTATCACAGCTGCTCCTCCACAGTTGTAAGAAGGAACAGTTCTTATGTTCAAAATTTTCCATATGTGCCTCCAGGCTTATAGCATATAGTAACAATTTATCCCACTTTAGATGGGATCATTGCTGTCAACCTGCAAGTCAGGCACTCCACTAAATCAGTCTGTCTGGAGGTAGCAAAAACGGGACAGAAATCTTATCTCGAGCAGATCCTAAGCTTCAAAACAAGCAGGGCTCAATTTTAGCTGTCGGTTGCACATGCAGAGAAGGGTATACCACACTGGCCAACAAAGTGCTCAGCAGCTACCTCAACAATTCTCTGCTTCATCAAGCTGTAGTTAAGTTTCTGTTTATTTGCAAATAGGAAGTTGGGCATCAAGGTAAAAATGCATGTGTATTCTGAGCTGCTTCCTGAGAAACAAGCAGTAATTTCAGCATTTCCATGGTCACCCTAACAAGATGGAAGCCAGCAATCTTCTGAATAAAAGCCATTTACAACATTTACTCTTCTGCCAAGCTCAAACTGTCCTGAGCTTTATACAGCTAAACTTCTGGAATGATTAAAAAAATACAAACCGATGTTGCTACGTACTAAAACTAGACTTTTACAGCTTGCAAAGAGCAGTAGGATTGCTTTTCTTTTTACTGGAAAGTACAATGTCTGTATTTTACCCAAATTTTACAAGAATTGCATGCTGCTTATTCCAGGAAGACAAAAAATTTGAAGGTTTGCATTTCCCTCCATCATCACCAGTGAGTTATTTTCTTGAAAAGTTGTGAAGAAAAAGGTGAACGCTGGTATTTGTACTAAGTTCCTTCAGTAAAACTAAAATAAATATTAAATTTGCTAAAAAAACAATGTCCACAAAAGCAATTAACAAATAGCTAAGCAAATAAACTGCATTGGTTCCACCCCACAGGATGTTTAGGGAGCTCTGAAAGTGGACCAGATGAGGCACAGATCATGCCAGTCTGCACTGCAGAAGCTGTTGTCCACTACCCTGTGTGATGTTCGACGACTACAGGATTTACTTCCAGGAGGTCCTTCTGAGTTTTGGCCTCCACCCAATGGTCACTCTGGCAGTGACACTACTCTGAAACAGCTGCACTGACCATTTTCCTTTTTACATCCTGCTGAACCTCTACCTCCGCTCACTCTGTCATTTTCCAGGCGTATTTTTTATCACAGCTTCTTTTACATTAATCCCAGATACATCTCATATAGGAACCTGGTGGTCATTTATCTTCCCTTACAATGTAATTCCTCAAGGTCTCTGGGGGCAAACCAGCAGCAGCCTATGGCCCACAGCATTCGGTTTTTGAAGGGCCAAAACATTAATCAAACTTAGATTGTTTTTTTTTTTAATCTTAAGGGCCAACTTCACCTCTGCCATTTCTTCTATCTTTCCTACTACAATTACTCATGCTGTAACACAAAATTGAAATGACCTGGCCACCAATACACCAGCCAGCTTAATATTGTCACTTCTATTGTCCATGGTGTTGGCTTCATGCAACCCTGACAGTAGAACAAATGTTTTGGTGTTTTCCTCCTAGGCTCATGGGCTCATGTAACACTGTATAAAATCAGTATTTGTAGATCAGTAGAATACAGCACCAGGGACTAGAGAAGGTAACCAAAGAGTCCTATGATTTTATTGTAATCTAAATCACAAAATATGATGTTCTTCAGGTTCCTACCTCTTAAATATTTCTGTCAACGTCTCAGAGCATGTAACAACTTATTTACAGTACTATCAAAAGAAAAAAGCTTAAAGATGAGATTGAACAAAGGCCCGTTTGAAAAAAAAAAAGTTGAAACATTAAAAAACATGAGGCTATAAAGAAGAGACATTACTTACTAATAAAAAAATAGTTCACCTCTTGGGAGTATGCCTGGAGAAGCAGAGAAAAGGATCCAACATTAAAGTTACAGTGATTTCATTGACTAAACAAGAAGCCTAAATATCATAGAGCAGAAGCTACTTACGCTTCCATAAAGTAGCCATAATTGTACTGAAGAAACAGAAAAAGGATACAAACTAGATTAATGGCCATAGAGCTAACCATAAGTTTATTCTTAAAACATGTCACCATGAAGAAAAAGGACAGTAGAAAAAATGTCAGGTATTTTCTTCAAATGTATTTTTACATTAAAAGTTCCTAATTGTGTTACTAAGCATTACTACGTTGATTTAAGTGATCCATTCCAAACTCGATATAACCTAATTTTCCCATCTATACAAATAAAATTTCAATTTTTGAGATTTTAATGAGCCAAAAATCCAAATATAATGACAACTCCTTCCTTATCTTACCTACATTTGTGCAAATCATCCAAGAATGCCAGCCTAAAGGAGCCCAACATCCTGACTGAGAATTACAGAGTTTACTAGCACCCTAGAAATGATGAATGCAGCTACACAGGACCAGTTTATACCATCTTTATTCTAAGCAGCAGTTCTAATACATATTGAGATAATGGGCAGTATATACACAGGGAATGATCATAATACACAGATCTTACATTTTATTTACAAAATTTTAAATCCTCAATGATGCAACCACCTACAGCGTGAAAGAATACTGTTCTCAAATGCAAGCAGTTAACCATATTCCTTTCATAAAAAGGAATACAACAACAGTGTCAAAAACCCAACTGCTATAAAGTTCTCTAATTAAAATGTACATTTAAAAGAACGTATTTTAAACATGCTAACATGCCTGCATTTCTGATACTTCACACTGTCTTAAACAGCGCACTTTTTTTTTTTTGCTGCTTTTGCATATTAGCAGTGGCTGGCTAGAACATTGAAGAAGTGAAAAACTTCATCTTTATCCATCACTGCCACCTCAGTTGAACATTCAGTACATAACACTGGATGATACACTTCCTCCTCTTCTTGATTGGACTGTACAGAGGTAGTTTCTTTGCTGTGCTTCATTTTCTTACTTCTTTTATTTAGCTTCTTTCTGTATTTCAGAATTTCCTCTTTGTTAACAAAGCAGTTCATCACAAACATTGCTCTGTACTGTGTTTTGTAAGATTCATGTCTACGGAGAAAGGGAGAAAATGCAAGTCATACCACCGATAAAACTCTGCTTCCAAGAAACTGGTTATCATCACTAGAAATGGGATTGAACGTAGGAAGTACCATGTCAAAGGGCTGAAAGCCAAGTAAGTATGAAGTTTTATAAACAGAACTCACAACTACCAAAATCACAAAACTAGAGTTGCAAGCCTGAAATTCTCTATCTATAAATAACAAACATTGACACATCACACTTGAAAAAGCCTGTCTATAATAAAATGGATTTTCAGCTGTCATCTGCATAACAACCGCATAGCTGGAGCACATAGAAAATTCAGGGCTGCAATAACACAATGTCTCTCAGGCTGCAGTTTTAGAGCAGCCTAAACCAACGTAACAGGTGGCTGCAGAAGTCCTATCTTGACTTCTGGGGCTTTAATGCTTGTACAATGATGTACTGAGCTATATTAGTTTATCAAACTCACGAAAGACCAGTCCAACGATAAAAACAGTTTTCTGTGAGCTTCGCAAACTGAAATACTTAACTACAGAACAGTCAAGGAATGCCAGAACCAGCAAACGGAAGAGATTGGGAAATAGCACCCAGCATTTAGATGATTTTAGGCTGCCGTGGAATTTCACCTTCAACTACCAAAAGTACTGAGTAAATGTGGGGTAGCTTATTCCTCATTTCACAGGGTTTCTTTCTCCATTACTCTCGGTGCAGAAGTCTTTCTCCTTTGCACGAGTTCACAATAGTAATTACGTTTGCAGTGCAGTCAAATACTGGAGAGCTGCAAAACATGCTTTCCAGGTACTCCTTAACTATACTCAAAACTGCAACTGCTAACACTCAGAGCAATTAAGAATATACTACTATCCTGATTTTGCCTAATCCTCCACTAAAAATGAAACTTTAACATGAAAATAATAGTTAACCTGGAATAATTTGATACCTCTAAACATCAAGCTAACATATTTTTCTAAAAAGAAAAAATCAGCGTAAACTTCCTGTTTAGTCTCCATGATGTTTTTTTTAATAGTTTACCTCCTCCACTATACTAAAGTTCTTCCCTGTTATTCCTCATCTCCATGCTGCATGTTAAACTGATCATCACCATTCTTTGAAACTAGAATTTACCCCTACATCTGATTCATCTTCTTGTTATTAGCTCCACCTTGCAAGGCTCAATTGATCAAATCACTGAATACACTAAAAATGCAACTGACCAGAAGAGAGGCATTGCAAGAAGACCCCTTACTGTTCAATAGTTACCTCTGACAGTCCAGGCATAACGTTGTCATGCAGGCAGGGCAATTCAAAACAGCATCGCTATTTGGAACAGCTGAAGGTTTTGTCTGCTGTTGCCGCAGCCCTTTTCTTTGATTACGGTACCTACCAATTGGAGAAGGGAGGAGAGACAGAAAAAGTGAAATTACGTGTCCTTGCTGTCACACACATCAATTCAACCTTAAGAACTTTTTTTGTATTAAGATACATCAGTAAGTACCCGGCTCCTTCTCGAGACCTTTTTCATTAACTCAAAACACATAAACATAAGCACTGCATGGAAAAAACACGCAGCAGTATCCTTCCATTTATTTTGTTCAGAGGATTCTAATTTGGTGACATACGTACATCTAATGTGGACTTCTGCCCAATAATCATCTTCCTGGAGAAGGCAGGTATCTTAAGTGCAATCTCTGCAGGCAACATACATTAATGTTGTGTTTTTCAAGATCTACATTTCCCTTCTGCTTCAACAAGCATTTTTCTAATTCATCCTTCAAAAAAAACTCAAGTAAGGCAGCTTTGTTCTGTTTGTATTACAACCTTTTCATTAACGCTGTGGTTCTTTCGATAAGATCTATACACAAAACTGGCTTATTGAACTAGCACATTCATTATATACACATAGAAGTTTTACAGGCTTTTAAATTTCATACACTAAATTCTAAGGCAAAAATATTCTCACTGTGTGGACTTGACAGCATTTTTCTGTATAGTCACCACGTTCAATGGAATTTTTCAGTTTATGGTAATGCCCTCTTTTGGCTGGAATAAAGTTCGTTTTCCTCCTAATAGCTAGTATGCTGCTGTGTTTTGGGTTTGGGATGAGAATAATGCTGATAACACACTGACAGCTTAGTTGTTGCAGAGCAGTGCTCACACAGAGCCAAGGACTTTCCAGCCTCTCACCAGTACCACCCTGCCAGCATCAGGTGCCCCAGGAGCTCGGAGGGGACAGAGCCAGGGCAGCTGACACAGAGTGGCTGCAGGGATGTCCCATACCTTACCGCTTCATGATGAGCAATAAAACTAGAGGAGTTGGCTGGGGAGGTGCGGGGAGCAGGGAGGCTGCTGCTGCTCAGGGAGTGGCTGGGCATTGTTTGGCAGGTGATGAGCAATTGCATTGTCCATCACTTACTTTCTATATTCTTTTATCATCATCATCATCATTTTCCCTTCCTTTTCTGTCCTATTAAACTGTATTTATCCCAGCCCACAAGTGGTTTTTTTTGTTGTTGTTCCCCCCGGCCCCGATTCTCTCCCCCACCCCACTGCGGAAGGGGAAGTAAGCAAATGGCTACATGGTGCTGAGTTGCCAGCCAGGTTAAACCACAACAGGTAAACATCCTACAATTCAATTATTTACAGTCTCTTACCTCCTCCTCTGTAAGTCAACCCACGCTTGGTCTCGATTGTCTTCTTCTGGGTCATATAACAGCTCATCATTGGAAAGAATCCGACGTTGCTGATGTTTTCTTTTTTTCTGGGCATCCTGTGTAACTGTAAAGATTTGTGCAAGCACAGATTACATCAGTTAGACATGAGATGATTCTCTACTTAAATCAAAATGTGAATTTTTTGATTTTCCTTTAAAACATCTGCAATAACTCTAAACTAAATCAAAGATCTAGCTCATCTCTACTCCAAATGCACCACCCCAAAGGATTAAGACACCTTACATAGATTGGCATACATCATAAATTTGCAGGAACTTTGTTGAGATGACATAGGCTGGTAATTGTCCTCAAAAGGCTCTCTTCAGAGTCCCTGACCCCCCTATGAGGATTCTACTAGACCTGAGACGGTCGTCCTCTTAAAACGCCCTCCTCTCTCCTCTCCTCAGTTACTTACCCATTTTATCTTCCTCTTCTGAATCAGAATCAAAGTAAATGTCATCGTAGTATTTCGAAGTGGTGGCATGTCCAGTCTGCCCAGTACTTGAGGAAGTACCTATATGTGTAATTGGAGAGAAGTTGTAAGAACATCTCACCAAAAGGATAACTAATATATAGTCCAGAACAAACCTTCATTTCCAAGTTAGTTTACTCAGAAGCATTCTGGGTGTGTTAAGTAACAGCTCTCCCAGTTTACTCCCATATCCCGATCATCCGCACTACTTGTGTTATTTCATTTATAGGTGCTCTCTCAGAGTAGAACTGCCCACTTTCTCTGAGACGAACCCCCAGTACAGTTCAAAGGAAGGTTCCTTCTATTTAGTCATGCGGAAGAAATACAGATGTGGCATATTGTCA
Source organism: Cygnus olor (assembly GCF_009769625.2). Classification (NCBI taxonomy): domain Eukaryota; kingdom Metazoa; phylum Chordata; class Aves; order Anseriformes; family Anatidae; genus Cygnus; species Cygnus olor. The sequence continues at coordinate 46,122,320 of NC_049173.1, forward strand.
TAAACTTTGATATAAGTAAAATTCATCAAAAAAAAAGAAAAAAAACTTGCTACTTTTCAGGACCAGAGAAGTTCATAAAAGACCTAGATCGATTGGCTGTCACATGTTGGTCCGCACCAAAAATCCTATTCTGTTCTGGATGCATGTAGCAGTATAAACATTTCTACATCTTCTTAACTGCAAAACCAAAACAGAAGGATCAGGTTTGCCTACTAAAACAGAAAAACTATTAAATCTGCTGTATGCAAAATAAAGTTCCTACATTAAAATAAATACTACACGTATTCCCCCAGAAATTAAAACACCTCACCAGGCGTTTGTACTAGGTACAAAACTAGAACATACACTCTTCCAACACCAAAGCAATCAATCTATTGCACCCAAAATAGTACACAAACTCCAGAAAAGGTAAGTCTTTAACACACTTTTACTATTTGATGTAACTTGTAATTTTAAGCACTCAAGGGAGGAAGAGATGAGTATTTTTCTTGATTCTTTTCCCCATCTGATTTGGGATCTCAATCCAACATATGCTTTTCTTTTGTGCAAGAAAGAGCACCAAATCTTGATAGCATCCAGAGCCACTAGAGGCTGCAACCTGCTCCTGAGACTTCTAAATACATGTATAAAGTTAAAGAGACACCAGGGAAAAAGGAGACAGATCAAACAAAGAGAATTCACAGTAAAACAGGGAATCACAAGTTCAGAAACAACAAAAGTCTTAGAAAAGGATGAAAACAAAGGCATTCGTGCAAGTGGCACCTAGTGACCATTTCTGCAGTGATCAGCCATTTTAAAATTTTTCCACAGGCTCCATACAGCCCTCCACTGCCACCACAAACCTCCCCTCTAGCCGTGAGAGCACATCAACTCCTTAACCAGACACCACTTCACTCGGTGTCATGCACAAGCAGACGCTAGGTGCGATTTACCCATTTCTGGTGATTTCCATTTGCCTTCTATCGTTCTCATGGTGGTGTTGAGCTCGGCCTCCATCTCCTTCTGGAACTCATCGTCGCTGGAGGATTCGCTCTCCCCGGTCAGGCACTCCCGTAGCAGTTTCCGCTTCTGATCGGGAGTGCCATGTAAGAGCACGTCCACCTCATCTTCCGAGCTACAAGGATTGAAATGTTATGGATCTCATCAACACTACCAGCTTAAAACACCGACTAATTCGGGGAACAAACACCTAGATTGCGGGGACATATTAGGAGGCGCTTCTCCACGGATTTGGGTGAAATTGCTATGCCTCCTGGGCCCGGGAGGCTCCCCACAGCAGCCGGGCTGGGCTCAGCAGGGCGCCCCTCGGTTTTCCAGCCTCAGCCCAACGGAGGCGACCCCTCCGCACCCCCAAGGCGCCGGGCCCGGGCCTCTGCGGTTACCGGCCCCAGCGGGCAGCGGAGGGAAAGGGCAGCCCCCGGCCGCCCTCCGTGTGCTCCGAGAGGCACCTGCTGAGCGCCCGCTCCTCGTCGCTGGGCTCCTCCACCACGTAGGGGTCGTCCTCTTCCCGCAGCCGGCTCATGGCGGCCGCCACCGCTTCCGCCCGCTCCCGGCGGCTCCGGGCCCGCCCCGCCGCCCGCCTCCGCCCCTCGCTGGGCCGGGCCGGGCCGGGGGAGGCGGCGCCGCCTCAGCCGAGGGCCCCCGGGAGCTTTGGGGCCTGCCCCGGGAGCTTTAGGGCCCGCTTCCACTTGGAGAGAGACAGCCGATACCAAGAGGCTTGAAAAAAATTTAATGAGCTAGTAACACTGAACAACAAGGACTAATCTAAAAACCGTTCCCACAATCCTACTTAAAATATTTACACGTTTGTTAACTGTATGTACATTTTAGTCTTTGTCCCTTATAGTCTATTTATAGATGAGTTCCTTAGGAATTATACCTTTAATAGTTGGAAGATGAACAGCACAGTAGTGTTGTAGTAGCCATTAATAGAAAACATTATATACACAACATGAGTTGGTAATAGCCACTGGGCACCGGTAACTCAAAGTCTGAGGCTACGCACACACAACCCAATGCACAATGCAAACAGCATGTGAAGCCAAGAAACTTCTCCGCCTTAGACATGTTCCATGTGCAATGCTGTAGGAGAAGTATACTACACTGTGCAATTCACCCTACTTGGAAAAGAAACAAAAAACAAACAAAAAGACGCCCCACAAAACTAACAAACCTCTGTGCTGCAGTACAGGAGAGGCTGTAAATACAGAGACATCAGCTTCCATTGATCTGCATCTCCAAGCATGAAATCCCGTTCACCAGAACTCTGCTGCTCCACTGAAGGTCTGCAAACTCTTATAAAGCAGCAATCCCACTGCAAAGAACAACTCATTAAGTAAAGCCTAATTTCATGACATTCTGGAATTATACAGAAGAACAGCAGCTCGTGGAAAAGACTCATGGTTCAAGCAATACAACAAATGAAAGACCAAGGATTCAAACAAAAAGTGTTCAGAGCTCTAAGTCCAGTTAACAGATTGAGATCCTTTTCAGGCATTCCTCCATTGGCTATACCTTCACTTTTTATTTTCTGAAGTGAAGCTTCTTATCCGTATCAAAGTGGGGCTGTATTACCTTTCCTTAATAATTTATGCATCTGCTGAATACACTCCTGCTACTTTATGTCCCTCTTCTGGAAAGAAAGCAGCAAGTTCCCTTAAAAAGCATTTCTGCCAAAGAAAATGCAGTAGGCCAACAAACTCAAAAAAAAAAAAAAGACATAAGTACACTGGATAGGAAAGTCACAGACAAACATGCAAACGGATAAACCTGAGAATGCAAGTGAAAAATTGTACCAGGCTAGTACTTAAGTGTCAGACCAATCTAGTACTTACTCAATGGTTTTACAGGATGAATAGAGAGAAGTCTAATTAATCTGATTTACTAGAAAATATTAAGCTTATAGATGATACAGTGTCTGCATAATTTTAGAAAAATCATTGATTTCATGGTTTATTTTACAATAATTGGATTAGTCTACAAGTTAAGGCAAACATACTAATGTATTTGCTTTTCCTTTTAAATCATAGTTACAAAGGTTACACAAAGTTCTCCAAAACTTCTAAGAAATGTTCACAATTGAAAAAAAAACGATTAAATTTCTTGATATCAGTACATGGAAAAAAACTAAGACAGTGTATACAATGCATTATAGTAACAATATTCAAATATCTAATGGTAATATTTAAGCCATTTGAACAACGTACTTCAAATGGTGAACTTCAGAAATTACTTACAAAGGTAAATAAGATTGGCAGCTGTATCATAGTATTCATAACATGAACATATTATTGGCTAGCTTCACAAAAACAGAGCATTTGGTTTCTGAACAATGAAAGCATATAATGATTAAATAAACATGAATATGTATGAATAACAAGTATGCTGTTGCTTCGTATAGTCTGGAGCTACTTTCAGGTGTCTGTTTTAATTCTTTTGAAAGGAGGAGCTTGCTTATGTCCACTTTGTCAAATGATTTCTCCAGGGAACTGTAAATGCCTATTTAAAGTCATGAAAACAAAATCCAGAGGAGGGCAGCCCTTGTTAGTGGGAGGACGGAGCATAGCTTATGTGTCACCATTTAACACTGCCAGGCAGCTCTGCAGCAGCTGTAAGTTACCCTGCAAAAATAAGAAAAAAAATTACATTTCCTTATTTTCTTTTTAAGCTTATGGTAAAAATATGTTTTTTAAATAGCAATGACACTCATCTTTAAAGGAAAACAGATAGGTATTAAGTGTATGTAGAGACATTCATGTCAAATCACTTTTTTTTTTGGATTGTAAGAACATTGTTATATAGAACTATGAACTTGAGACTCAAAAATAAGCATTTGCTACCCTTTCCGTGTTTCCTCACAAGTTTCTTGCAAAAGATCTAGAAGTTCTGTGTTTTGTTTTTTTTTTAATATAGTATCACTATTATTCTGTCACTGCATTATTATTCCCCAAACAGAAGCACTCATGAATTCAGCATTCTTTGAATGTATCAAGAATTGTTAACCAGTGCTCAGCACTCAGTATCTTCTCACTACAGCAGCCATTTAAGCTCCAAGCTCTGTTCAAGGATAGGCCTTGTTTGTGGAAAGCAGCCTTTCCACAGGCTGACTTATGTCCACGCAGCTACTGAACAATTTGTCATTCTTACTTTTTCAGTTGAAAGCATTCGAAGGGACCTGTAGTAGATAGGCAGAAGGACGCTTGTCCCTCAGCCTAAAAAGGTCAGAAATCAGAGCTCTATCCCCCATTAAGGTTTTTACAATCTGGATTAAATAATTAACTAAAACAGAAGATTCCCATTTATGTCTATTGAACCCTTTTAAGTCTTATTCAGAAGACAGCCATTTTAGTTAAGCCTTCAACAGCTTTTTGTCCTTTTATGTCTATACTGGCAGAGGACAGTCACAAGCTACCTCACGAGGCCCACAGTTCTGGGATACGAACAAGCTCAATATACAGGAGACACATGGGGACTTGATGGCCCATCGTTGTGTACAGAAGAACTCATAAATCCAAGGTCTCTATTATTGTAACAGTTGATTATTAACTAGTAATGAAGTCATGATAGGAATGAAGTATTTCTTCAGCCTGAAGAATGTCTGTGGACTGCACGCCTGCTGCCTATAATGAAGGTGTGACTAGTCATCTTTCGCCCATCCCTTTACAGTTCAGTAGCAGCACGAAATATCTGCAGTTTGCAGGCCATTAGGTAACATTAAGAGTTTCAGTCAGCCAGTCTACTGACATTTTACAAATAGGCACATCATTCATTTTCATTAAATTTGCAAAGTTCAGAAGAATAAGCTTATTTAAATTATAATAAATCAAGGACAATTGAGGCTGTGAGCTATTCCTCCTTCTGGCTGCAACATTTGATAGACTTGACTTGCACCAGCACAGGTCAAGAAAGTCCTGTAATTTCAAGCTCAGGAAAGCGTTTCTTGCCAACTAGGACTCCTGAGCTCTAGGAATTACTGTTACTGGTAGACTGTGGTGACAGAATCAGGAAGAAGGAACTACTTAGAAAGCATTTAACCAAATCCCTTAGCTTTGTGTTTTGCTTATTCCCTTCTGTCAATTCAAAACAGACATCTGTTGTTAGTATGGCAACAAATTCTTTTCTCACCAGAGTCCAGAGACAAGACTGTATATATCAGTATTTCTGGAAAAAGATGTAATTTTTTTTTGAGGTAGGTGGCTTAGTTAAAACTCGTGTCACAACACGAAGCGTAGCCAAGGCTCTAAATGCTGTAAGTATATGACTATAACCTCTGCAGTTTCACCAAGTTTCAGACCGTCAATCCTTCCTTCTTAAACATGAAGCCCAACACAAGAACACCTCAAAATCCAATGGTTTAAAATAGAGAATAGGTTTAAACACAGCTTTTGCGCAACATGCTTAAATGCATAAGGCCTTATGTCAGCTACTGATGCCTAAAGTCATAAACAGAGCTAGCCTAAAATCACAGTACGTATCAATTACTAATCATAAAACAATCACTTTAACACAACAGGTAAGTTACTTTTGCATTCAATATTTCCTTATTCCAATACTAAAAAGTCTGATCTGCAAGTAAAATACAACTATAATTTATGCTGTAACATAACCAGCAAACTAAAAGACAGACCCTACCTAGAGAAACAATCAGAAAGACTGGCTACAGATAAAGAAACATTAGTCCATTTACCATAGGCCAGAGACTAACCCAAACTAAAGTTTCAGTTTGACAGCTATTTTAAGTGAATCTAGAGTCCATTCTGCTGATAAGGAGGGAAGCTCCCTTTTATTCCTAGACCTTCCCAGCTAAAACTGTGTGTTTTGACACAAGGAATGCTATGAAAACAAGACAGAGAATAAAGCTTAAAAAAAGCAAATTTTAGCTCCATCTTACTACACACCTGCACACATACTAGTGCCAAGACGAAGCAGAGGACCAGAGTCGTCATCATCCATCTTGACAGTAGCCTGCACTTGCATCAACTTAAATAAATCCTCAAGCCACAGTCTGATTTTTAGCTTTCCCTAAAGGACTAAACTGCAACCAGGAGAGGCTAAGAGCATATTAGCAGATTATAACAAGTATTTCAGAAGTAGTAGAAACTGGGCACAGCTGGTATACTTCATATGGGTGCATACAGTGCCCTTGATCTGCTAAAGGTCTGACTTCATCACCCTCCAGGTTTCTAGAGCCACACAGCCCAATACAGCTCAGGAAATGGCAACCAACTTTCAAAACCTTCTCTCAATACTTGGATCACTCTGACTTCTAGCACAGCTGTGTTTTAGGATTTATGTTTTTCTTTCAACTTAGAGCAAAACTTGTAACACTAAGTCATGCAGCAGTGTTCAGTGTGGCTGAATTCCGCGCAGAAGACAACCTCTCAGGTTGAGCAGGTTTCACCTTTTGTCTCAGCAGACAACCTCTCAGATGAGCAGGTTTCACCTCTGTGCTTTCTATGCCAGGCAACGCCAGGTCTAGAAGCCATAAAGCTAGAATGATTCAGACCCAGAAGCATCTGCATGACATCTAGTCTGGAGATACTCATTCCAGAAAAAAAAAAGCCACATTAAAAGAACTATACGCTGCTGCTGGCTCTTGCTATCTGTTGCTCACAGCCCTCTCCACCCTCTTTTTTTTTCCCCACATTAGCTTTTTGCTGGAAAGAGCACACAAACCTGAACAACTGTGCACGTTGCCAAGCCTGGAAGTGCTGTGCTCCAGATCCCCTTGCCAAGCCTGCTTCCTAGTTTGGAGCGCCTAACCCTTCACCTGCCTTCAAAAGCCACAAAAGCATGCAGACAAGGACTGCTGCAGCATGAGGCAAAGCACTTCGTCCAGAAACTTAAAGCAGGGATCTTTTGGTCTGACCTGATGAACTTACTGCCTGCAGGAAAAAGTAGCTTTCTTTTCGTTCCTACCAGCCCTCTTTTGGCTCCACTGCAAGAAGAATTAGGTGTATATTAATATCCCAGCTTAGACCACTCAAAACCAGGACTATTTATTTTGCATTGCAACAAGTACAAAAAAAAAAAATCTTCTCCAGCACAAGGAAAAACCTTTATATTCCCATATTCCCATAACATTGTTCTTCATACATCAGGGGACAATACTATCAAAAAAAATCCAAGTCTTTTCATATCTTTCTTCATTTTATGGAGGTACCTCAGAAAGACAGTCTCAGCCAAACAATTTAGTTCTTCAATACCCTGTACAGACTAATTAGAAAACTATCCATAAGACTATCCTCAAATGCATAAGAGAATCTCCCATTATATAAGACAGGAAAACAATCTATTGCACTTGTAAATTCTGTAGTAATCCAACTGAGAATCTATAAAAATAAAAGCATAGCAACCAAACTAATCCATCAGTGGTTGCATGTTTTGAATAAACACAAAACATAGGCTTTGAAAAAAACAGAACTTTCAAACCTAATGAGAAACAAAATATCCTTTTGCTCAAAAAATTCATAATGTTTGTTAACATTCCAAGAACAGTCATCATTTGTCAAAATGTCCCCTTCAACTGAAAATATTTAAATATGCAAGACTGTTTAGCAAATCTCAGTGCTTCATGATAAAATAGGTAAAAGAGGTTCAACAAACAAACAAAAAAAGGAGGGCTAGAGTTCAAAGCTTCCTACAGCCTCATTTTGTTAGTAAACTTATTAAGACACGCACTATCTGAAGGTACATGTCCTAAACACAGACTGGAGACAAATGAAGAACTTGCTCAAAAGTTTCAAGCTCTTCCAGGTAAATTGAGGACCTCAAAAAGCATGTATCAAGTAAGTTGAAAGCTACAGACATAAACGACTTTCCCCTGCCTTTTTCAGTTATTAGTTAGTAAAATTCGAGAGCACATCACTGCAAGATTTTGGTTTGCAGAGTTAATACAAATGATTCTTTGACAATAATTTAGAAGACAGACATTTTTCAAGCATTTTACTCCAAGGCAAGCAGGAAATTCAGCAATAAGTCAGATACAACAGATCTTGAAGAGTCAAAGTTTTTACAAGTTTTAAGAATGAGGGAAAAAATTGCCAAATTTCTGATACAGCACATTAAAGTAAGCACTGCTCATCTGAAAAAGGAGTTGAGCATTCTGACTTTACTGATTGATTTGCCAGGAAAATATCCCATCAAACTGAACTTATATCTACACAGATAAGGGGAAAAAAACCCCACCAAGTCCCAAAAAGCTTTTCACAGTATGTTAGTTTTACAATCAATGGGTTTGGCAAAATGAAGAATGACACTGTCAATACTACCGAAAAGAGTGTAAAGCTGCCCAAAAGATGGGAACAAGTTAACTCACCAACATTACAAATCTCTTAACTACTTCATTTAACGCCTATATTCTGAGGTCATTCAAATCTTGGTGTTTAGCACATCTTCAGGTAAATGAAAAATGCTGAAGAGTTTACTTTTTAAAGACAGACATTTTCTGCTATTGGACTGTTAAAGTAAGATAGTTATACTTGTCTAGCAAATCAGAGCAGCTAGTCCAATTTAACTAAAAACAATAATTTCATATGGATTAAAAGAATCAAATACACTGTGAAATTTAAGGACAGTACACACTCTTATTTCCTGCAAGAAGTTATATTACTCAAAAGGCTATCTACATCATTTCTCTTTTGTTAGCGTTGTTTAAAGGCAAAAAAGAACACTCAAAAAGCACACATACAGAACTGATCTGACTTTAGTCCCTAACTTCTGACAGGCCTTCTGTGTGATCTCATTCTTAATATCTGTCTGTATACATCAAGCCTTCAGCATCTGGACAACAGGAGAAACCACTTCCTATCTCACTGTAAATGATGAAATGAGGTTTTAAAAATAGGCAGGTATTCAAACTGCAGCAATAAATATCAAAGACCCAGAGAACCATAAAACTGCAGCCAAAATTGTCTTCAAGAAGATGAATTTTCCAAAGGCACCTCAAAGCACACCAGTCTCCTAGAGCTATTTCACCTATACTCTTTTTCTTTAAATATTAAAGAAAGTTGTAGAAATTCACCTTCCTGGAGAACGCTCACCGAACTCCCCTTTCTTGGATGCAGAGCATGTATCACACAAAACTCACACAGCTGTTTTGGTTATTCAAGCAAATAATATTTAAAACCATTTGAAATAAAGGCCAAAAGGGATCACAGTTACCTTAGCATGCTTTAATTCCAGTTCTGCTAGTTCCACTAAATTTTTTCTGAATGCTGCAACTCTTCTTGTCTTAAAGTCTATCAGTTCTGTATAAAATAAAAACGGATTCATTAACAGTATTAATGCTAGTGCCCTTAACTGTTAACTGATTTTCCTTCAAAATGGAATAGGGAAAGAATGAGAGAGAGAGCAACACGAAAAAAAATAAATCAAGTTTAATCTCATCAAATCCCAGACTTGAAGATACCGCTACATCCTTATAATAAGGAAGCAAACCATCATTGCAGTTCTCCATGTCTAGCTAACTTTTTGTGGACACCAAGCTCGTTTTGAAAAAAGACTGCAATGTGGATGCTTTTAAACATTTAATTCTTCTGTTCCACGTGCACTATTCTTTCAAAGCTGGTATGTGAAAGTCTCTATGGAAGATGCCCGACTAAAACTAGCATGAAGAACAAAAGAAACAAGTATGCTTTATGCATATAACTTTGTGGCTGATAGGTTCACACATCCTCCACTGTCTTATCTAAAGGAATCATTAGCCAAATTTACAGGGTCAAACAATTCTTAACTGATAACGACAGAAGAGCATGGTGTTTAAACATTTGTACAAATCTGCCCCAAATGAGTCAGATGACTACTTACTCACAACAGTCTTAGACAAAAAAAAATAAAAGTAAGTTTCCAGGAAAGAGGCAACATGTAAATATTGATTTTCTCTAAAGTTACTGTAACTCTGTTTTCCATGACCACTCCCTTTTCTAGTGTCATTGCTGCCACCAACTGCTGCCTTCACAGAAGAATGCATAAAACCAAAATGGCAATTTCAACAGTACTTGAAAAAAAGTCAGGTTTGCCATTACTGCTAGCAATTACCCTTTCATGTACTATTCTATGCATATAAGAGAGAGGTAAAAAATAATCTGTACCGAAACTTTGCTCTGCCAAGCAATTATGACATTGATATTATTGACTAATGTAACTATCAGAGCCAAATGAAAATACCATTCGAACTTTCCAAAGTAAGTACTGATTAAAAGATAATACTTTGCTTAGGGAACACAGAACAAAAAATTCTTCACAGTAACAGTATCTTAAAATCTGTTAATTTTCAAGTAGTAACATAGGATCAAACACCACCCAAATACCTTGTTTTGCAGACTCAGATATTTTCTCAAATTTCTGACAGCATATCTGTTGAGTAGTTTCAGCTTGCAACACATCTTTATTTTTTGCTCTTGCTTTATCCAATGCCTTGTTAGCATTTTCATAATCCACTAGTGACCTAGATCTTCTATATAGGAGATCCTATAAAAAAAGAGTATGAAGGATGTATAAAGTTTACAAGAATCTACCCAAGGATTTTATTAGCATATACCAAGGAAAAAAAAATCAGATTAATTTTAGTCTTTCTTCCTGTGTTCCAGTTATAACTAAATAATTTTCATTCACTTCATCCTGCAAATCACAAAAATGTCCATACTGGATCAGACGTGCAATTTAATATTGTTTGGTCTGCATCTTGTCTGACAGAAGCTAGCACCAGATGGCTTAGATGATACTGCAAAAAGTCTAAGAAGAGGCAATCATTGGAAATTTCACAGCTTCTGAGATTAGAAACAAACTATATTTAGATTATGGATTAGAAACACACACAGGGCCTAAGAGACAGCAGTATTCTTTTTTTGTGCAACAGCTATTGCTGTGATTTAAATACAGACACTTCCTTAGTCTGTCGTATTACTTAATCATCTTGTATCAAGCAACACTAAGAATGAGTCTCAGTAGGTATAGAATATCAAATCTGGCCCACATGTTTTTGTATCAGCACTTGCAGAGCATCTGGAATATCCATTTTTTAATATTAAAAAAATGGGTAGAACTGCTCGCAGTCTACAAGCAACTTGAAAAATTCAAATGCTCCTCCACTGTTTTTAATTATACTGTACAATTTAGCTTTGGTAAGTGGATCACAATCCCAAATTACTGTATATAAGGAACAGCAACGCAGTTAAAATCCAATTTGTACAGCTGAGGTAGAAATAGCAGGTTGGAGGTGGTAGCATTTATAACATATCCACTTTTAAAAAAACATACTGTGCATTTCTCAAGGCAATTTTTTCCCTTTTTTGAAAAAAAAAGGAACACTACTTCATTGAACACGCAACAAATTCACCTTAGCAGCTTGAGATTCCCTTAAGTAATATTTCAGAAGATCAGAAAGTTTAAGATCTTCATCAGCAGATACCCGGGCCTCTATTTTCTGGAAAAACAGTAAGTAAAAGCATCAATTTAAAAACATCCAGACATCAGGCATTCATTTGTATGATGTAAATACAATATAAAACATACAACAGTGCATGATAGATTTCTCAAATGTCTTTCTCAAAAGCTAAGATCATGCATTTGTGATAGAATACTTAAATGTGCGTCATGAGAAACAGAATTAGTCTTTTGTATTAAAATGTAAGCAATAACCTACTGTGCAAGCAGTAATTGACAACTGGCTATTTTAAACAAAACTTTCTTTCCGATTTCTGCTATACATACATACATACACATATATATAATATACTAGAGAAACAGCAGAGAAACAACTTCTGTAGTATAAAGAGTTGCACGAGAAGTTGTGTAATTTTTGAGATCAAAGGAAACCATTTAAAGTACCCTTACAGAGTAGTTGTGTAACTACACTGCATTAAATGGTTCAAAATACTACTTCCCAATAAGATTACTTGCTTGTATCTAAAACAGAAACTTCTATGAATTTAGAAACAGAGTAAGTGCACTTTAAGTATCTTAATTTTAAAAGAAATTCTAAAAGGCAACATTTGAGGTCAAAGCAAGTAATTTCACAAATACCATTTTCTTTAAAATACCCATTTACGTGGATACAACTGTTTAGGAAATGCACACACTTCATTCAAAAGATTTCCTAGTATGTGGCATGCCTCTGCAGAAACAGGTCTTGGCTTCAGAAAAAAAACAACATGTCCTCCATTTTTTTGGATTAAGGATTAAATTTCTTTTTTCCTTAACAAGTTCTGTGATAACCAATTTCAAGTACAGAAGGTAGTCTAAGCATTTAAGGTGTACAGCAGCTTTAGTAGCTTATAACACAGAAGACAAAGACTGCCAAGAAAATTTTAGTAGACTGAATACTCAAAAGGATCCATCATTTTACAAAACAGATGACTGAAATCTTAGGTTTTTTCACTACCTAGTACATGTTTCTTAAATATTCAGTGTAGCACCATCCTTAAAACATCCACATGCTCATGTTTAAGTGACACAAAGCGTCCTGGCACTTCAAAGATACACACATAGAATATACATGTACAAAGATTTCAAAATACATACCCTTGTTTTGTCAAATAACTCCGACACCTTCAGGAAAAACCTGTAGGAAGGAAACAGTTGGTATTATAACAAAATTAATTTTAACAGTCTAATCAATTTTCTGTAACTCAAAATATAGTTTGTGTATAGCAATAAAAGCTGTAAAGGTGCTGCTTATAATTGTAACTTACAGAACCCAGAGAACATAAGGTTTTTAAATTGTAGTACTTCAAACATTTGGGAATTGTACAACTTCATAAAAGGTAAGAGGCAAAGCATAACGGATGGATGGATTTTACTAAAGAATAACTGAACTGCTCCTCAGGGATTCTTTATGCTTTAAGTTAAACTCCAAATACCACCACACTGGTTAACAGTCTTATGCTATTATCAAGTGTCCTTCACTCAAATTTGAATGTGCTTTCCTCCAAACAGTAAACACGACATGTCCTACTTGAGATTCAAGGAGGCTGAACAGTGTTGTGCATCTTCATCAGAGGAAGCAAAACAAGGGTTCAGCATAACAGCAGACTGAATTACAATCAAATCATTTCATTTTGAGAGAAGACAGACATTACCTAGAATGCTAAGGAAAAATCTCTTAATGGGATACAACTATAATAAATTCTTTTCTCATAGCAAGTGTGCTACCAACCTCAGCAGGTCACCATGAAGACTGCTACTTGGGAAGCCCCCCCCATAAGTTATTAACAAAATCTTACTTGCATATATCTGTGGAATCCTGTGTTCCTAATGCATATAATGAAGAACCAATTCTATTATAGTCATCTGCAACATCTAGAAAAAAAAGGAAGCACTTGTTTTTACCACTGAATACCTCTCCTTTCTGGAAAACAAGTTCCTTTATTACTTCAAGAGTAGGTGTTTTTCTAAAAGGAACATGCTTTGATACAAAAACAGAAATGAAATTCCATTTATAACATGTATTATGAATGACAACTTCAAGCTTCAAGTGGAAGTTAGAACCAGTTCTATTGTATCAAAGTGCCATCAGAAGCAATTCTCATTATTAAGACAACCTTGTTTTAACAGATTGAGTGGGTCATCATCAGTCCAATGATTCATTACTCCATACATCTCAAGGGAATTAGTGCAGTTGGTTACAGTGAAGAATGGTATTAGGTAGTCATTAACCTCCACATCTACTTCTCATATTTAAACATAAAATACATTTTCTGCTGGAAATAGGAAGTCAGTAACTCCGTAAGCACTGCAGCTCTCTGCAGATCACAAGCAAGTTATTCATAATCTACAGATTGCCATTTTCAAAACGAGCTTCCTAGGTTATAGCTTTAATCTTCTAGACAGAATTTCAAAAGGTATCATTTGTCTCACTTCTCAGTTTAATAAAAATTGCCAGTAAACTTATAGGATTTAAGTGAGTGTGTGTGTATATATATATATGTGTGTATATATATATATATATATATATATATATATATTCCTAAACCAAAGGTTTCGATTTTCTCTGCAATTGAGAGCACTACCTAGAGCTTCAAAAACTGACCATTAGCTAGCATTCATCTCAGGAAGAGGAATCAATAGCTAAGAGGTGGAGAACCTCACCTCAGCAACAGAAGGTGTCCTGCAAACCACACTAGTGAACACACATTCCAGTCTCCATTCTAGAAGGCTGAAAAAAATGCAAACTGGACCTCCTGGTCTAAAACTAACAGCCCAAACATCAGTATGCTGCTCAGTAAGGCAATGCAATGCGTAATGTGTGAAGAACTGCACCCTGGTGAATGCAAGCTCATCTAATAAAGAACAACTTCATTAGAATTAAAATCACAAATAATGCTATATTCCCCATTTTTCATTTTAAAGACTAAGAAGAATCAGACTTCAAAAAAATACGTATTCCTACAGAAAGTTTTATGTTTCTCTTCAAAGGGAGAGCATGAAGACTGAGGATATCTTCAGTGTTGCAGTGCATTGTTCGTACTTCATCCAGTATATTACAGCAAAGGCTAAACCTTGAAAATGAGATTAAACTTCGTTTCACTAACATAAAACTACACTTGGAGAAATTCGATCACTTTTTGCATGTAAAAAGAAAACTAAAAACTACTGCTCCTCACAAATCATTTCTGTGCATTTTAGCTAGTACTGCTTTCCTTCTGGAAGAAGGACTCACTTTTGTGTGATCTTGTCATTTTATCAGATTTGGCAGAGGCATCTTTGACTCGGTTGTGGTATTCTACAAGGAATGTTCTTTCATGTTCAAAGAAATCATCCACATCCTGCAGAAAAACAAGGACAAGCTCAAAATCCTCAGATTTCACTCACTCTGTGTAGTGCAATTTATACAGAGAAGATTTGCACATATTGCTGTGACAGGAAATGAAATCTATTTTTATTGTCTTAAACACCATTTATGTAAATCATTTTCCTCTTCACTTATTTTATCCTGTTCTAAAGTTTTATTATGAATTTGTAGCAAGCATTTTAAAGGTCTAGGTAACTAAACCTAAAACGAAGAAAATAACTTCTCTACTAACTATCACTTTGTTGATAGAAAAATAGGATAAATGTCAAGTACTTAATATAAGACACCAACCTAGAAAAAGGTTGGGCAGGTAGAAAGATACCCACTTGTGCAAATGGTATGGTTGCAGCAGAGACGATATGAACTTATAGCACAAGAACACTGATCTTGATGACAGATGTCTTTCAAGTTGGTAAATGTATGTAAATTTAAATAGTTATTGCATTACCATTGAAGGTATTTGGTTTACATTTACTTAAATTAAAACAAAACCAGCACAGATGTTCAAAAACATGTAACAGCCTACAACACGGGCTTTGAACAATTTTGAACTTTTTGAATAGTAACTGCTGGTTATTTGAATTCTGTATTTTTCTCTGAGCCATACTTAACCTACGGTTGTTATCTTATATCCACTGTCCAGTACAGCTGAAATTCAAGATTTTACAACTAGGAATTTTAGCTCTGCTAACTTGCTTGCAAATGGGAAGTTATCACTAGAAAGAAAGATCATCATCAGCTTCTGCAGAATTTGTTTGTTATAAAACCATTCTCTCAACTTTAGGAAAAGTTGAAATAAAATTGAATTTTCATCATCTCAGCTATCTTCTTGAGTCTTCCCTGAGGGAAAACGTAGTATCACCTCTGCTGTGCATAGCTTTGAAAAGGTAGAAGAATGTTACAAGGCAGGGACAATTCTGAGCATTAGTAACTTCTGAGCAGCTGTCAGAGAGCACACCTCCCCATCATAAAAAAAATGACAGACCAAAACAAAAAAGATAATCAATTATCCATGGGTGAAAAAAATGCTTAATTCCATAAAACAGGGGAAAGGAAAGAATACTGGAAGTCCCCTTTCACGGAAGCAATTAGATAGTTCTCAGAGATTTTTGATCCTTGTGGGTCCCTTCCAACTCAGTATACTCTATGGTTCTGTGATTCTGTGAGATTTTGCATTCAGAGGCACAGGTCCCTTCCCGTGCTTTGCCTCTAAGTTTTGAAAGACATGGCTAAAAAGTCCTTATTGTAGCTATGTAAAATTCTGCTTCAATTGAAAAAAAAGAACAACATTAATACGTTTTTTATCTTGATACGTTAAGCTTCAATCACCTTTACTCCTGAAACAATGACACCATCTGCCGATTTAACCATATTTTTAAAGAAGTCTTCAAGTTTCTCTTTCTTATTTTTCCCACGAACACTCAACTGAAAAACAAATTCATATATCATGTTAGTTCATTTCCTGGAGGCAACAGAAGCTTTTTTTTCTTTCAAATATAGATTGACATACCAAAACTTGCTACTCCTAAACCAGTTTTCCTGCTCTCTGCTTAGTCAAACCCTACATTTTTACCCAACAGTATTACTCGAGCAGGTATGGATGATATTAAATGCATGACGTATACCTTCCAGTTATCGATAACGCAGTATTTATCATGCATAGTGTAGCTGATGAGTTAACCTAATATTACTAGGTTTTGCTCTTTTAAGTGTAGAATTACAGATCTTTCACTTTCAGAAAGTGCAAAAGCCTCAGATCCCTTACTAGATAAAGGATAACGGTTTCAGCCTGCTCACACACTTCCTGTCCATTTAAGTCTGCCTGGTTTAGGAAATTAGAGCTGGCATATCTACATCAAGCAACAAGGATCCTCTGTAATATATTTTGAAGACAAGCATGCACTCAATTGAATCAGTGTTTTCTACTTCAACGTTCAATGCTCATTTCTGCAATATTTCTGCGTTTACTGCATTTGTAGAATATGAGCACGTAATGTTTCGATAGCCACAGTAGCTAAGCATCTAGGAGAAAAACAAAAAACAATTGAAATGTCACCTACATTTAAAAAAAAGGCTTTACTATAAAATTTCATAACAAATTCACTCTGGTTTTGTGAGCAACAAAATTTAAAATCACAGTTCCAAATCCTGAAAATCTGTGTTCCACCTTTGCTGCTTCAACTTCCCCACCTTCACTCCACACCCCAAATTCCAGTCAAGGAGGAGACAACACCAAATGAAATCACTATCAAAAACTAATCTTTTTAATCCAAAACATATTAGATTTCCATTAATACTTCTGATGCTGAGTCTAGAGTACATGGAGCATTTGTTTCCCCAGGTGGCAGCAGAACGAACTCGCCAGACCTAAATTAATTTCTAACTTTTAAAATACAAATATGTCTGGTATGAAGTAACTGATGCAATTTGCTCCAGGAGGTAAAGCCCTCTTAATCAATTTTCCGTGCTACCATAAAAGTCCATCTTAATTTCTCTTCCAGCAATTCAGTTTTCAATACTCACATCCTGATTATATTCCAAGAAGACATGGAAATTTAAATCCTTTCTCAAAATAGGATGTGCTGCCACACGACACAAAAATACTTCATGCATTGCAACTGTCTTCTTGAATATTGCCAAATATTCACTGAAAACAAGAAACAAGACAGACATAAGAATTTCACTTGAAGCAATAAAGTCTGAGAAAAGCCTACTGAGAAGCTTAAAGAGATCCTCAGTAAGCATACAAAATCTTAAGCTCACATAGTTGAGGTTATCATTGATATTTTATGTATACATGAACAAATAGCACAATGTTAATACTGGGGAGGGGGGGGGGGAAGGAATTTGAAGCCCTAACATATTACAGATACTTTTAAAGACGACTTAACAAATACAATCTAATTTTTAAGACTAGCTAATACTGACTGGTTTGCTGTAAGTGTAACCTCATTTAGGTGTCCTTTCCCTGCTTCCACAAAAGTCAAGAAATTGAGACTCAAACAATGCTAGCTAATGTGGCTGACGTGCAATTTCCTTCCTCCCCATCTCCATCCCCTTGCCTGTTTGCACCCTCCTTCCTTACTTAAATGCTCGTATCATTTTGTTAGCTCTTTAAATAGCTGCCTCTTACTCCACGTTAAAGCACTGAGCCTTTTTTGGCTGAAGCTTACACAGATGTCTTGCTTCATAGTGGTTCTAAAAGTGAAATTAATTATTGTGTTTGGTAGGTACAACCAAAAAAAAAAATCACATTTTACCATGACAATTGCACAGTTGCCCAGGTGAACCAACTCAACTTTAAAGCAATTATTCATTTGTGATTTAATTAAGAGGAAGGCGTTCTTATCAATACAAGTTTGCTAGAACTTTTTGCTCTGCAAATTCAAAGAATAAGCTGTAACCTCTCTAGAAAAGAGGAAGGGGCTTTTTTCCCCATTCTGAGGTCAAAAGGTGAAATGATAATCAACACTTCTGCTTCCACTATGTCCAAGAGGTTAAGATTTACATACCAGCAAACCAGCAGGGCCAGTGTTGGGAGATGTTTGATCTCATTGAGAGTAGTAGTCATTCAGTGAAGACAAAAAAGGAGGATGCAGAGGATGGAGGTGGCAGTAGAAGAAACCCAAAGTTTTCTGTGTTATCCAACCCCTAACCAGACCACAAGAGAATCATGATCAGGGCCGCTGGAAAACCACAGATTCTTTAAAATCTATAGTGTTTTGCTAATTTCCAGTTCTCTGCGTATGAAGTGTATATCTACTCTGTAATAAATCATGTTGCATGTAACGCTAATACAGAGCTTTAAGATATTTGCTCACAGCAACCAGAATTTGGAGAGAAAGCAGCATTTCTAAGAGTTCTATGTACTTTTCTTGCCAATTCAGAGCTCTTGACAGAAGCAGTCTAGAAGCAGTGTAAATATACACTTTAAAATGAAACCAATGACAGGAAAAAGATCAAAGAAGTGAGCACATGACAAGGAAAGTGGATGGAGCCAGGAGAAACTTCACTGTGTAACTTGGTATGGAAAAAAAAGACTTGTTGCGGATGTTTCAACACATACTAAATTCATAGTATGGAAAGATACTATTTCCAGGAGGTATATTCTCCCTGTGCAAAAACCCAGAAGTGTCAGGAAAAAAAAAAAAGATTTTCTAGTAATCTCCATATTCTTGGGGAACAGAAGGATGGCACCTATGCTTACAATACCAACCACATGCAAAAGTCCCTAGTTCAATCACTAGATCTATAAACCTTAAAATTTCATTGTGCTTATAAAACTGGGAACACCAGGGGAAAAAAAAAAATAAAGACTGAGGCTATCTCCTCCCTTTGCAAGTGTTCTGTGAGGAAAACTATTATATACTATATTAAAACTGTATCTATTAAAACTATATCTAGCTATTTTTCTTCCTTATTAAGAATTCTCAAGAACAAGCTGATTGTCTTCCTTTTTCAGAAGATTGTCCATGAATTTTTATTTATTTTTATTTTTATTTTTTTTTTTTTTTTACAATTTCTAAACA
Source organism: Cygnus olor (assembly GCF_009769625.2). NCBI lineage: Eukaryota > Metazoa > Chordata > Aves > Anseriformes > Anatidae > Cygnus > Cygnus olor. The sequence continues at coordinate 46,141,640 of NC_049173.1, forward strand.
ATGATTTCTACAATTTTCCTAATGGCTCTGATCATGATCGCTAAGATAATGCTGGTTATGTAGCAACTTGATTCTCAAGCCTTTATCTCAGAGAACTTTTGCAGTGAAATCAGAAATACAGGATAGCAAAACAGCATTAAAATTTTATTTTTCTAAAAAAAAAAGTAGTAATCAAGTCTACATACGCCTCCAGTTCTTGTTTCATCTTGGTGAATTCTTCTTTAGTCATTGATCCTTCCCCTTCTCCAAGTTTCTGCAATTTCTCCCTTGAGGCATCGAAGTCAGGCCTGGGTGGTGCTGGCGGAATCTGGAATTGAATCAAAAATTTTTAATTGCTCAACTTCTCAGTCAAACAACATCCATTCAGTAAAGAAACTGAAATTTGCCTGCAGCTTTTTCATACGTTGTCATTCATTACAGTATTTATAGATAAATTCTGTCCTGAATGAGTTAGACATTCAGCATTACTACGCCAATTTTGGCCAGATGTTTTTGAAGATTACTAAAGAACTAGCTAAATGTCTTCAGTAGGTTAATTACAACAGAAATCAAGCCTTACTTAGCTTTACCAATACAAGGAATTACAATTTTAAACCAGAATTGATTATAAAATGGTGGTTTCATTTATTTGGTGTAGACTGTTTCTTGTTTAAAGAAAGAATTCTACAATTCTTTTCAAACCACCCATTTATAACTCCCAAAAATACTAAACCAAAAAACCCACATTCTATGTTGTTTGAAGGCACCAGTTCTTTCTTGCAGCACTGCTGACATTACAGATATATCTGCTGAAATAACAAAGCACACAATAAACAAGTCTCTAGGCTAATATTGTAATGTAGTATATTAACACTGAAAGAGAAAACACTGCTGTCAAACTAATCCTGAAATGCTATGAACAAAGACAAACAGAACAAATAAAATTTAAGTTCACTGATATTTGCCCATTACATTAATGCATTACAAAAAAAACGTAAAAGCCAGAATCTACTCAGTCAAGTGTCTGAAGCTAGTTACTACCACTCCAAAGGTCTAGTCACTCCAAATAGCTCTTCTTACTGAAAAAGACTAGCTCAAGAATGGTATGACACATCACAGGCTACATTCATCATAATGTATCCATTAGTCAATTAGAAATTTAACACATTTACCTACTGAATCAGCAGATCCCCTCACCCAAACACAAAGCTTTCATACCAAAACGGTAAGTATTCCTATTTGTAATTAAAGTATGAACAGTAGCACCCATTTTTAATAGGCACCCAGTCATAAGGTGACTATTTTTGGGACATCTCTTCCTTGGATGCCTGAAATAAACCACAAAATGCTAAGTTATGCATTAAGGTTTTCTGTAGTTCTAGATGGTATTTGCTTTCTTTTTTTTCCCTCCAACTGATTTATGATTCTGATCTTCAAAACTGGAAAAGCCTAACTACTAGAGCTCAGTTACTGCACTCTGCCATTCCAGCTAAAACAAAGGCTGCATGAAATTTGTAACTAAGTTAAACATTGGCTTAATTTGAGAGGAAAAAAAAAGAACAAAAAAATACCACCAAGTTATACAGTTCACCTATCTACCACACTTCAACACTGTGGACTAAAAATATGCTGGATACTGATTAACGTACTCTCTCCTTAGGACTAAAAGGCAAGAAGTATGACAACTACAGTGACTTTCCTCCACGCTTTCTTCAAACATTAACTTTGCGTAACTATGTAAAATGACAGTAAAGCATTAGATCTCCCTTTAGAAGCAATGAACAGCTGCCATTTCCACTGGACTTAAAAGCCAGGAGTGCTTTTTACACGCCCAGTTTTCCACGGACATCAAAGAACTGTAATACTTACGATATAGCCAGCATAGTCCTCGTTCTCAACAAAGGAATCATGAAGCCAAATAAACTCTTCATGTTGCCGGACAACAGAAAATTCATTTTGTTTGAAATTTGGTAAGGAACTCTGGAAAGGGAAGAGGAAGAACTACAATTTAGAAAAACAAAAACAAAAGTCAGTGTTTTTAATTACCATACGGAAAGAGCCTTGAAGGAACATCAAGGTATAACTCTGTTAAAAAAAAATCCAAGCATCCAGATATGAATTTGATCAAAAAAAGTTTATAAAGCAATAATTACCCTCATCTTAATTGGTGCATCAATAAATTGGTACGGGTTGCCCAGGGAGGTTGTGCAGTCTCCACCCTTGGAGATACTCAAAACCCAATCGGACAAACCCTGAACAACCTGCTCAGATTCACCCCAGTTTTATGGTGGTAATGGGGGGAGGACATGGGACTAAATGATCTCCAGCAATCTTCCACCTCAACTATTCTGTGATTCTGCAATCAATAAACCATTAAATTCACAAAAAGAAGCCAGATACAAACAGTAACTAAAAATGATTCTTGAATATAATTCATTATGAAATGTATTTTTAGACTCTGAAACCATGGCTACCCTAGTAAAAACTACACTAAAGAATACTGAGGTATATTAAAAATTCTACCTGCAAACAGGCTAATTAATAAGCCTAGGAGTCACATGATATCACATCAGTACAAAAAAGAACACCATTTCCTAGGCTCTTTTTAAAGCTCAATTTTTTGTCATTGAATATTTTGTTGAGCACTGCAGCTCTACAGTCTCTTAAACATGAGACAGTGCTATTTTCTCACTTCCATTGAAATATATATTACGCTTGCTTCAAAAATACAATTTAAGCAAACTTTCTTTTCCATAATTAAGAAAACATTCAATGTAAAAACACAGTCTTTTACCTTTGTGTGGACAGTGAATTTCACTTTATCCCTCTCACTGAGTGCATCTGAGATATCCACTTGCAGAGCAGCATCAGTCTGGAGATCTACATTTATTGCTCTAAGCTAAACAAAGAAAAAAAATCTATTTAGCTTAAATTAAAAAAAAAAGTTAATTGCATTTCCGTTATACTTCCCTTGAGAAAAACCCTGATCCCTCCTGCAATGATGAACATTCTTAAAAGACTAAAGATAGATTATAAAAAAAAATTAAAAATAAATAAAAAGATTATTTCGGGGGGTTGGGTGGGAGGGGATCTATCAGTACTTCTTATGGCACGCATAATCACACAAATAACATCCCTTATTGCATTCCCTATGTGGGCACCATCCTCATTTCTGTGTACTGTTAACTTGCTAGCAATTGAGGTAGTCAAGACAAAATACATTTACAGATAGCAGCCAGTTCTGTAGGTTTCTCTTCTCTACTACATCCCCATTCTTCCACTTACCTACGCTCAACCAACAACCTGCAGCATATAAGGTAATTTAAAAGTAACTGATAGTTGTAAAGGTGGTTTTGAGAAGAAAAGTGGTCCTATATTTCAAAGCAAGATCTGTCAGAGACCTAGATTACTTGCATTGTCTTACACTATTCTTAAGATTTCCCACAATAGGCTGAAAATGCTAAAAAAAACAATCCTCTGAACTACAGAGGTAAGTTCCCTTTGAAACATTTTTTTCTGAAAAAACAAGATGACAATCCCTTCAAAAACAGGGTGAGAAATGGCAACAGTGCTAGCAACATACATTTTCTTCTTCCATGTCGCATGTGAAACCTTAACTATCACAATCTAATGCAAATCAAATCAAAAAGAAAATGAGACAATGATCAAATACAGAAAAATCAGATTATCTGAGCACTGCGATTACGAGTCGATGTTTGGCAGTAGCTGGACCAAACGCTTCACCACTATTCAGTGAAACTAACCTCACCTGCACCTCAAAGAGAAGTTCACTTCCCCTCACCCTTGCTGTTCTAGAGCAATTTGTCCCATGACCATTTCATAATCACAATCAAACAACATTCAGAATACCTTTACAAGTACTAAAGCTAACTAATCTTCTACAGTCACGCTGTCAGAAGTTATTTCATTTGTCATGCTTGTGAGAGTCACTTTTTACTGAAGCATTTTGTTGTCTTTGATGTTGCATTTATTTCTAGAAATAACACATTCTACTGTATAAAAGTGCTTTGCCATAAAGATATTAGACTTTTTCCTGCAAGATTTTTCAGAAATGCATTTTTTGAAGTCTGCACTCAAGTCCAAAAACACACCGAGTATCAGCAACGTACAGCACAAAGGCTACGCATGAGCAAATTCTGGAGGGAACACTGAAAAGCACTGAAACAGCACTAGGAGAGAAGCATCAACTGCCACATCTTGTTTTCCGCTAGTTATCTTAACCCTGATCTTAAATTTTAGTGGTCAGCACCCACTGTTTACTTTTCTTGTTACACTTAATACACCAACAACTCCGCTGCTTACGCAGCAGCGACCAGGCTGCTCGAGCTTACAGTTACTGTATTAAACTAAACCAAATCATACGGCCTGGAGCATTATGCTAGGCTACAATAACGTTCAACAGCTACTACACAAATAGTAGTATTTTGGGGTGTTTTGTTTCCTCCAAGTGGGTCACTGCCTCACACAAAGACGTGATATTAACATGCGACGATCTGCTGCAGATCACTTCGCCAAAGCAGAATGTCCCAGCTCCTACTGAGTTTCCAACGTGCTTAACATCTAATTTAGGAAAGAAAAATATAATCTGACATACCAGTGTCAGCCTTATGTCATGACACCACATTTTTCCAGCCTGGAAAAAAGTTTTTAGTGGTTACATTGTTTGAGGTACTGCTCGTTCTTCTCCAGTCCCCCAGAAGACATTAAGGAGCAGAGCAGAAAGCTCTCAGCAAATCATCTGAATTATCCAGACTTTTTTTTTGGTAGTCTTTCACAGGTCTTAACGATTTTACTAACATACTTTGTTTTCCTTTTTAAAAAAAGTGGTACAATACGAAACCCTAAGATTCAGAAAAACAACTGTTCAGATTCGTCACTGGTACTTACACAGCATCTAGTGCATCACACCCTACGGGGCCATACACACTCTTTACAACTTCAGAAGCAAAATGCTTATCTGTACTGAGAAAAGGAAGAGCAACATGAACCCCGACAACTTCACTCAAGACATACAACTGTAAAGGACTACTTGTTTGATTTATACCAAGTTAAACTTGTAGCAATCCTGAAGAGTTTAATCATATGTTAAATTATGCTACGTAGCCCGACTGCCAACGGGGAACATTTTCATCTGCAATGGTAATGAAGCATTCAGTGAAAGGTGTCAAAGACAACCAGAAAGTTGAAGGACCATAAATTTATTCATATGACACAATGGCTCACATTGTATTACTGGGAATTAAATTCACAAACAGCATCATCACACAACAAACTTAAGCAATCTCTTCACTACTTCAAAAGGGAACTGGCAGCAATGGATAGTTTTCTAGTCATGAAGAACAGAAAATGAAAACATAAAACGCTACAAAACTTTCCAAAGTCTGACTTGGACAAAAACTGAAATGAAACTACTTCAAACTCCAGAAAAAACAGGGATGGGATAAATCCCTCTCTGTCTCTTGGCTCCTCCACCCGCCCCAATTTAATACACATAAAGTCACACAGTAAGTTTATGCTTACATACATGCTCTACACTTATGCTGAATAACTTGCAAAAACAAAAGCTAACTTAATTTAGCTGCTTTATAGTTTCCTAAGCTATACCAAAAAAGTCCCTTTTTTATTCAAAGGGTCTAAAAAAAACGCCAGAAGCCAAAACAGGACTAATTGATGTTACAGTACTAAAAGAAAATGGGGAGGATTTAGCACCTCAACCCTTGTTCAAGGACCAAATATACTTCAAATGATAATGAAAGGATGCTGGAAGAGACAAGGGGAACAAGCAAACCTTACATTCCTAGGCAATGTCATCCTTTAACAACAGTAACTACTATACTCTAAATTCTTTCAAAAGAGTTAGAGAAGAAGGACCCTTTTTTCAACAGGTTCTTTACAGGCATTTAAATACACGGAGCAAGGAAAACAAACAACACTTTCACAACAAAAGAATACCAAGCCTCAGCACAGCATCAAGTTTCTAGCAGACCTGTTCCAAGGGATAGCGCACTTCCCCTAAATGAACACACGGGACCATTAGCCAAGTCAGCTGAAGTATATATAGATACAAAATATACAAGACAGTACTAGCAGGGCAATACTATACCACCTTTTAAAGCACGCATTGCTTACATTAGAGATCACACAGACACAAAAACAGGAACTGAGTTACTCTAAGGGGACTCAATAGTATCTTCCTAAGTGAGATTTAGAAAAGCAATGCCTGCAAGTTCATTTTATGCAGACTATTCATAATAGGTTCCTTCTACAGACCACCCACTGCTACTTCCTCAAAGATGATTCTCAGTCCTCTGTTTTACAATCCTCCAGAAAAGACTCCCCATGGTATAAAGCAATTGTTAGAGAATTCCTGTTTTATGTGGCATCAGCATAATTTCCAGCCCTCTTTTCATCCCATCATCCCCACATGAAACTTAACACAACTGCAGCTGACCAACATAATTCTAAGAGCTACAACTACAGTTGTCATAACGATCTCCAAACTCCAAAGAAAAGAGTATCGATTTTCAAAACTTAAAGTGAATTACTCTAACCAGAAATTGCCAAACGCACTTTCAAATAAAGGCTTCACCTATCCATTTTTTAATCACAAACGGAAGAAGGTGACAAATCAGAACAAGGGAAACACTCTGCGTAAAGCTGTTTGTTTATACTACTGCTACCAAGAAAAAAAATGAGGTTTTGAAGATAATAGCACAGAGAACCCATTCATGAACAGGCTGCCAGTGTTGCTTCTGATTAGGTTTTCTGTATCACAATCAAAATCGTGCAGATGATGGACTGTATTTTAACCCCAGGGACTTACGCAGCAGTAGGGGGAAAAAAAGTAACTGAAAATAAGAAACCTAAAAACAAAATTAGAAAAAGGAGAAGGATAGTGTTTATTTCCTCAGTGCTGGATACATGAGGAAGCAAGGGGAAGAAAAAAAGAAAAAGAGAGGAGTGCATTTGGCCAACTGAGATGATGCAAGTTGTCCAGCAGCACAAACAAGACTGTTAAGAGATTTCTGAAGGCTTTAAAATTACATTGTGAGCTCTGACTACTTGTGGCCTTGGAGAGAGAATTAAAAAACAAACAGCAAAGCTTCACACAGGATCAGACCCGCGTTCTTGTATTCCTCCTACGTCTTCAGGTAAAAACAACTGAGCCGTGTATTTCAGTGTCTGTTCCTACATACTAGGGACAGGACACGTAAAATACAGTTCCACTGGTGTTCTTCAGTCCTGGTTCAAGGAACTGGAACGTAAAATGCACAGAAATCCTACTACGTGCACACAGCCAAAAATCGCTTTGTACTTAACGTTACACTGGACACTGAGTATGCCAATACCGTGTTTTCCAGATTTTGTGTCTGTAGTAAGATACCAGATGCAGCTACAGCAACACCCAGCAGTCACAAGGCCAGGCCGTGCCCTCCTTCCCGGCAGCAGCTCTGCTGCCTGGCTCGGAAGGAGCCCCTCACGCCGTGCCGACAGAGAGGTGCCCTCGGTTTGAATGAGCTCCGCTCGTTACCTGACCCGCTGCTCGGCGAGACGGGGACGGCGCAGACGGACGGACGGCTGGCTGGCTGCAGCATTTAGAAGCGACGTGCGGGCCGGCAGGGCAGGGCAGGGCAGGGCAGCCCCCAGCCCCCCGGAGCAGCCCGGCGGCCCCGTCCCGGCCGCACAACTTCTCTCGGCACGGCGCTCACCGGGCAGCGCATGCCCGCGGCGCACCCGTCCCATTGTTACCTCCGGGGCACCTCCGGGGCCTACCGAGCGCAGCCGGTGCCGCCGCCTAGGCCCCGGCCCCCCGCTAGAGGCGGCCCCGCGGCTCCGGGGGGGGCAGCCCGAGCCCCGCTCCCGGCCGGTGGGCGCGGGGGGGCCGTGCCGGGCCGCCCCCAGCCCGCAGCCCCCCGCAGCGGGGGGACGAGCGCCCTGCCCCAGCCCAGCCCAGCCCTGCGCCGAGCCCCCCAAGCGCCGGCGGGCTCCACTCACCCCTCGGTCCTCCTCCGAGAGGAAATCCGGGCCGTCGTCCGAGCCTTCCTGCTGGCGGGCGGCCGGCCGGGGGGACGCGGCGGGTGGGCGTGGGGGGGGGGGGGGGAGACAAAGCGCACAGGTTAGCGACCGGCCGCGCCCTCCCTCCTGCCCTCCCTGCCCGCCCGCCCCGCCCCGGCCGCGGGCCGCCCGGACCCCCACCATCATGGCTGCCCGGCGCCGCTCCGCGCCCGCTCTCCCCCCGCCAGGCCGCCCGCAGCCCAGCGGCGGGGCGGGGCTGCGGCGCGCACGGGCGGGGCGGGGCGGCGGCGGCGCCTCTCGCGAGGGAGCGGCGGGAGCGGGCGGATCGCGACCGGCCCTCCCCTCCCCTCCCCTCCCCTCCCCTCCCCTCCGCTCCCCCTGAGGGGACGGGTGGGCTCGGCGGGGCGCGCCCGCTGTGGGTCTCTCAGCCCCCCAGTGCTGGGGTTCGTGGGTGCGAGGTCGCGAAGAGTGAAGGAGGGGAGCCTGTGCGAGGCAGGCAGAGCTGCCTCCATCCATCCTTGACCTTCGCTCGCAACCCGCCGCTTGTCAGCCATCCCGCTGCTTCCATGGCTTTAAGGGAGATGGGCTGCCACAGCAATGTGTGCCTCTGCGAGCACGGTCACACGGTTACACCGTGCTGGGAGCGGAGTGGTTCATAACACGCCTCGGGTCATGGGCAGTTACCTGGCTGCCTTCGGTCAGGTTGAGAAACAGAGCCAATAAATGCCCCTCCATTTAGTGATAGGGAACAGTGGAAAATAACACCCTCCAAATACTAGATGTAAACATGGAGGGCAGCGAATCCATGGCCAAGGCTTCATTTTCAGGTGAATCAGAGCTGGAACAGCAAAAGCACGGCCTCAGGGTGGGGTTTTATGACCACAAGCTGATCCAGGCCTGTGCGCTTGCCGAGGGGTGGTGGCAGGTGTGGACATCAGCACTTCCAGGGGCATGAGGGCAGGTGAGGGAATTGATCCAGCTGCAAATTAATCCCACAGAAAGTGGTTTCCATCTGAGCCAACTCTGCCACGCAGCCAAAAACACACTTACACGAGCACTAATGGGTCAGGGCCACCGCTTCCAGCAGCAGTACCACGGGTTTAGCTGGGTCTAAGCTGATCAGGACACAAGGTGATCACACCTTGGAGAATCCCATTCCTGCAGCTGCAGGATGGGCGAAGAGAGAGTTTCCTGAGCTCCATCGTGCTTAAAAACATACCTGGGAGTCAGATAACAGAAATTGTCTTGAAAATTGCCTTTGGCATGGCTGTGGAAAAAGGCCTTTGAACATGCTTTTTGTGTGTAACTTAAAAGGCTGTTCTTCCAACAATTTTCACGTTTCTACACAGATACAGGCATATGCAGTATTACACAAAGTACTGACTTGCTCCTCAGGTCTAGAGAATTAAAAATGTTTTATGGGATACTGAGAAAGAGTATGTGATCTCTGTTTAAATACAACCTTGCCATGCTGAAGAGGCAAAGACAAAGCCATGAGGGAACCGATTTCTGTGGGTTTACCTGCGTATACTAGCATCCTGTTCTGTGCGTAGTCTGGGCTAAGTGCTGTGCTACCACTCCACCCAAGATCTAATTTCCTGGAAAAACCAAGATCAGTGACAGAATTACCTGAATTACGTTAGGTTGATTTTTTTTCTTATTTGTTAATATGTTCTTGTAGGGCCAAAGAACCCTAGCCAAAGAGTTGTGAAAAGGCTTCACAAATAATAAAAAAGACAACTCCTTTTTTCAGACTGCTGAGGAGTCCAGCTGACTGGCATGAATCCAGTAGCATGACCATCTCAAAAGCATGTATAAATAAATAAATAAATAAAATGACTATATGGCTTTCCAGCATGGCTCTGGAAGCAGTTTGGTCCTTTTTTGGTGGCTTGGAGACTAAGGAGCAACATAGGCCAATACAGCAGTAGTACTGTGGCCCTGAAGTTACTCTGTACAATGTGATACCAAAACTGCTAAGCAGCAATCTTATCCATGATACGAATCTTTTGACATGTCCTGATCAGATCGATCTCTCCCAGCTCCACGTCTTGCCCTACTTTTGCCCCATGCTCCTCCCTACTGGCACAGCACTGCTTGCTGCTGGCTGTTTCAGCTTCAGCAGTGGTGAGACAAGCCACATTCCTCTTGTCCTCTGCCTGCTTTGTGACATTCCCACAGTGTGAGAAGGGTTGCTGTGTGAATAGAAGCCTGAGGCTCCCGGGACAGATGTGAGGCCAGTCTGGAAAGGCTAGTGTGAATCTGTGAAAACAGGGGCAAGCAAGGACCAGAGCCAGACCCGGGAGTCAAATGCATGTTTCTGCTGCCGTGGGGACATCCCAGTTACTGGGCTAGTAGGCTAGAGAAGAGCACTACCTCTTCTCGGCGCTCTGCTGTCAAGACTCAGCTCCATAAGCCCACGCTGAGGCTGTAGGATCACATTAAATTTCCTTTGACAGCTCACCCCACCGAAGGAGTCTCCATCGCAGCCGTTTGCACACTCACCTCTTTGTCTACCCACCAATCGTAAACCAGGTCAATGAACTAAATATAACCCAGGAAGAGGGAAATTGCATGTTGTAGCTGTGGCAATCTGACCGCCCTCCGGTAACATCACATTCCTCCCTTCCCTCCATGCACGTTTCGTATCTACATCTTGATCGGGCCCTGCCTCCATTCAACCTGCCTAGCCAGCAGAAAAATGACAGAGGATGAAGGAAGGGAAAGCTGTTTCGTCAGGGAAGTTGCACTGACTCTGATAAGCTGCATGGCTGGGCCAGAGAAGGATGCAGGAGATTGAAGCCAGAGGAAAGGAGAGTCTTGGGGTTCTCACGCTATGTCTTGAGGAATTATTCCCCTTGCTAAAAACACCTCACTTTTGCTCCAGGACCTGCACTGACTCTACTCAGCTCTTTGTTATACATTTAATTTTTTTCCTGACTTTTTAATTCACTTTTTCCGTTCTTATACCCTATTTAGTCTCATTTTAGCAGTTAACCTCTTGCAGCAAGGATCGCCATTGCTCAGAGTCTGTAGAGCCATAAGTAGAAAGAGGGACCGATCCCGTGCCAATGAGGAAACTACAGCACTGCTGTAAAGCACAGGTCTTCAGTGTGTCTAAACCCATGCACCTGCAAAGACGCAAAATGACGGTAGATGGTGCTGTATACATATTTTTAGGAACGTATTTTGGCCGATGTTTACCAACCAATAACGTTTCTTTTGACTGTGATATCTGTGGAAGCCTAGAAGCCACGTAATTTAAGAAATATTTGGCTTTTATCAGGGAATCGCTACAGAAATCTAAAGACTTTCCATTCCTTGGCATCATGGCTTACAGTACTACCGTATGAATAATCACTGAGTGATTCAGTGAATGCAAGGGGTTTGATTTATGCAAGTGCTGTAGTTCTGATATTTTCATTAGCTGATATATATATATTTAAAAAGTGTGAGCAACTATTCATGACTCCTCTCTCTAACCTAATTACTCTCAATTTTCTTCAAACAACCTCATGTATTGTTCATGTGGAGCTCAAATAAAACATCTTGCAGACAAACCGTGGTCATCAGGACCAACTTTCCCGTATCTCAGTGCCAGGCTGCTTCCTCCTTTCATTTCATCTTTCAGAAGAAAGTATTTTATTCTCTTAAACACTTCATTTAAATTTTCTCCACTGCTGCTAACTGAAACTGTATTACGGAACCATATCATTAAAGCTACATTGCAAGGGTGTTTTTGTTTGTGTTTTGTTTTTGTTTTGTTTTGGTGGCAGAGCACAAAATTATATTAAAAAATTATAATATTTACCTTTTATTTCTGTGGAAAACTAGAGCTTTTAAGTTTAATGTTTTTCAGAAGATTAAGGGTGAAGGAGAAAAAGGTTTCAAAATCTTATTATAAAACCATTCTAAAAAGCACAATTATCAATAGAGGCTTTCTGTCTATTAGGGAGATAGATCACTTTGCAGCAAAAAATATGATCAAACTGATTATATTACTTTATGAACACAAAGAGGATGTGTGCTGTAGGATTAAAAGAACAGAGAAGAAAAAATTCTAGAAAAGAAAATTAAATACAGCTTAGTACAGTATGTGCCTAGTAACTTCTAGCCGCTCTGAAAAACAATAATTTCCATCAGAAAAAAAAAAAAAAATTCTGTTTCTCAGTGTGGAATAGACTTCTGTGTATTCCGAAGCATAATGGGGCCATATGCAAATAATAAAGATGTGTGGGTTTTTCTTCAGACTGCAGGGATCCTGAAAAGGCTCACTGTGCAGTTTTAAAAATCCTCTCCTCCTTGTGCCAGATGCTGACTATATGTATGCATATACATTGTAATGCAATTCAGCACACTTCTTCCCTAGGAAATATTTTTTTTTCCTTTTTTTTTTCTTTCTGTTTTTAAAATTCATTTGCATGGCATTATAGACACATTCTGTCTTTGTACTTGTCTGCTATGAATGATTTAGTACTCATATACAACTACACCGATGCAGAACGTTGCACTAATCTAAAGCCTCATCTTTCACCTGTGCCATGAACTAATACCAAGAAGCTGTAAGGGGAAGAATATGTTATCCAGTAAACAGAGGTTAAAATTACTTATCCTAAGCCCTGAACCTTCTGAAGGTCTTTTTCTTCTTTGGATTGCATACTGTTATTAACCTAATCATCACTCTTTTATAAGAGTTTATATTTTATACATAAAATTATGGACTGAACAGATTTTCAGCTACCTAATCTGGATTTAAAGCCACTGATCTCAGCTATTTTCCTAAACTCCAGTCCTTTTTCCTTTTTTAAAACAGTTGAAACAAGGAGAATATTCTGCAGGAATCTTTTTTTTTCTCACTCTTCTCAAATCTTAATATGTATTTCTTTAAGAAAAAGCCAGAATTTCTGGCTTCGTGTTTGGTCCAGACTAAGAGTGTTACTTGCTCTTCATACTGGCACAACAATAGCAATAATAATAGTAATAATAACAGTAATAATAATGGCAACTATAATCATGATAGTAATAATAATAACATTTATTATTATTAACAGATCCAGAAAACCTTTTATAACAACAAAAACAACAGCATTTATTATTATTAACAGAACCAGAAAACCTTTTATGTTGACATCACCACTGAAACCAGATTCTCTTCCCATGTAGCATCTCGGGGTTTTAATTTCAGAGCTGCCAGTTTTAATTCCTGGGTTGTGGAGGGCAATATGAATGCTTTGGGGTAACAAAAGTGGGGTTGCAGTGAGTAACTGCAATGATAGGAGCATTATGGGAGACTTCTCTGAAGCAGTTTTATCACTATTTTCACATGAGATGTTGATGAATCTAAGGTAAAAACAACCAGAAGGCCATTTACAGTAGTGCTTTCATCAGGGCTAGCAGTGATGATTCTTGTCAGGGCTAGGGAATAGTAAAACAGATTCAAAAACCCCTCAGTATAAATAAGGCCTTGTTGATAAAAGTGTTACCAAAAAGGATAAAAAAGCAGCTTAGCTAACACTGACCTCATGCACGTCGTCACTCAAAGGCCAACTCTGCCCAAGCAGGGCAGCACCAGGCTGGGGGACAAAGCAGCTCTTGTCATGTCTTGTCATTGGTACAATAATGGATATCAGGAAGGACTTCACAATGCTGCTTATTTTGCCAGAACAGATTGAATGACACTTTCTGCCTAATTCAGCAGATACCTATTTTTGGTGACTATTGGTCATTATTCTTTGACTTTTGCTCCCTCTTTTCTTATTTTCTTTTCTCCTAATACTTTTTTCCTTTTATTTTTTTTTTAACATTTACTATTTTTCCTTCCTAATCTCTCATTCCCATTTCAACCTGTCTCTTTCTTTCTCTTTGTTAGACTTTATCTTTCTGTTCCCATTTTCCTTCAGTCTTGCCTGGAGGCAACTGTCTGTTCTCTCCAGCTGATCACAGAATGATACCTCTTCCCTCACTCCCAAGCCTTTAGGTCGTCTCTGTAATCAGTCCCAGCTCATTCTGGTTTTGCCTCTTTTCTTTCTCTCAGTCTTGTATTCAGTCCTCTGTTCTCCTAATGTATTCCTCATTGGTTTCTGGCTCGCTCGGATGTCATTGTTGTCCTCTTTGACGCCTGGCACGTTGCCAAATGCTTCTGAATTCTCCCCTGAAAACCTGGGGTACCTCTTAGCACGTCCTATGAATGCCAGGAGTATTAGAGCATCACTTGGAGCACAAGAGAATGTTACAACCTCTAACCTGCTCTACTGGGCACAACATTCATGAGCTTGCCAAACAATAACTCGGTGTCCTTTGTCTTCCTATATGTATCAGGTGAGCCTTATCTGGCTAGCATTTCTGACCAAAGAGATCTCATTCAAAACAATGGAAGATAAGCCAAGAGGGAAAAGAAAAAAAGAAAAAAAGAAAAAAAAACCACGTTATTTCTGATAAATGTTTTACCAGAGAAAATGCTGTGTTTACTAGGTACCATCAACCAGCATTAAAACAGCAATTAGCTGAGGCATTATATAACGGCCAAGGGCAGCTCTTCAAACATTATCATGTCTGACTCAAAAGCACAGCAGCTTCCATCTCCAGGTGAATCTTTTGTGACAATTCTTTTACAGCACATGCACGTGGGTGCAGCCACCTTAAGACATCCTATGTTTCATCCACAGTCTCAAATGCCTGCTTGCCCAGTGATCCGGACAAAACAATATCTGTGCTGCATCCAAATGTGTTCCATATGTTGTCATCACAGGCCTTAGAACCGATTTGAGGATTATTCAGGAAAAAAATAAATAAAAATCAGGCCACATAGACATTGGCCAGCCAACCATATCACCCTGTGTGTTTCCTTTTCCCGACTTCACAGCTACGCAGATGCTTGTTAATTTTAAATCACGCTGGATAGCCAGTTGCAACAAAAGGCATGGGTTAAGCTGCAGCCGCACAGAGCGCTCACTGTTAGGCTTTGCTGCAGTTTTACTTCCAGCTGTCTGCTTTTGAGTTAACATCCCTCGAGACTGCTTGATTTGACTGATGGTGCAAAACAGCCAGGATGTGCAGGGGGAATGTGACTGCTGCACTGAATAACTGATTCCCACAGTGTGACCAGCCGCACTTGAGCCGCTGCCTGTGCTTCCAGACAGGCCAGCTCCACCTGAGTCATCAAACCATCTCTCTGGGTCTGGAGATGCCGAATGTGACGCAGTCACCGAGTGTGGCTGGGAGAAAGCCAGAGGCCGTGCTGCCACAGGAGGGGATGTCATGCCTGTGCATGACATCCCCTCCTGCATGTGCAGTCCCTGCGGCCTGTGCTGTCCCAGCGCTGCCAGGGTGCTGCCACAGGGCAGAGAGGAGAGGGAGCCGAGCCAAGATGGCGACAGCCAACCCAAGATGGCGACAGCCACGTCCCTGTGGTGAGGGTTAGAGGGGGAGTCTTTCCCTTCCCCTCTTACTGTGCCTCTTCTGAGGCACGAAAATACATTGCACCTTCCACTGCTTAGCCTGCCCTTGGCTTACAGGCACAGCTGCACCTCACGCCAGCCTCTGGCTCCCGCAAAACAAGTTAAAATACGTGTGGCATGGTGTTTTAGAGAAGCGTGGTGGCATTCACTGATGGACAGGCCCTGCCGTACAGATTGTACACAGGCACCAAGTCTGTCACAGTGCAAATTTGGCTGGGATAGCTCACGTCACCATGGAGGTCTGCAGAAAGCATACAGACAACAAAAGCACCTGTCTATCAGCCTCCGGCCAGCACAACTGGCTGGTGTTGACCAGGCTAAGCTGTAACCTGGAATGATGGCTAACGGGATACACCAAAAATTCTTCCATCAGGACAGTATTTGACTCCATGCAAAAGGCAGGGGCTCAGTGTCCTGCTTACACATGACCTGCAAAATGGAAATACAAAGGAAACTAATCATCTTTATTTTTGAGATTTATTTCAGGCAGGTTACCCACATGAGTAAGATAGTCAGGAATACACTTCCTTCCTCTCAGCTCTTCTGCTAGTGCAACTCAATGTTTTTCTATTAAAGTCAATGGAGCTTTGCTGATTACATGAAGTCAGGATCATTATGTCCAATTTATTGGCTCTAGTCATTAGATAATACTCTACAATGGGACATTTTTTACTGCAGCTTCTTTATATAAAGCACAAAGGACCTATACAATTTCACTTCATTATATTTTGCTTTAGTCCCACCTTCTCCAAAAAAATCCTTTTATTATTTCTCACTTGAGGGGGCAGCTATGACTAAGTGGTGGAACAAAACCTTCAGATTTACCAGACCTGCAGTGCAGCTCATTTCCCACCATTTAAGGCAATGCTATTCTTGGAATTTGCACTTTGAAATGTCCCCACCCAGAGGATAGGTGCTTTAGGACAAAGGTAGGCACCAGAGTAAGTCCCAGTTACTGACCAAAGACTAAAAGACTAGGTTAATTTTTTCCTTTCGCAGCTCATAGAAAAAGATTCTCTCTGCTGTATGTCTTATTTCACATCTCCACATAACCTCCCAAGTGTAGTACTGAAGACAGAGGAGCTCCAGAAATTCGTGCTGACAATGGATCCCCCCTCCAGCCTAGGCTGACCTTTCTTAGCTCTGGACTTTAAGTAATCCTGTCTCCTAGCCATATTGTCACAAAATCAGCTCTGAGACACATACAACAAAGACTTCTGCTTAATCATGACTACTTTATATTAGGATGTACATGAATTTCAGCTCCACAAAACACCCCAGTGCACTGGAGTGGTACAATACTGTATCAAATCTTGCAACCACGACAAAATAGAGTTAAATCAAGTCAGTTGTGGAACAAGCCTACAGGAAAGTACAGCAAAAGTTGTCATACTGGTGATTCATTTGGTGGTACTCTTCCCTCTGTGAGACTTCTGAACCAATGCCCTAGGTACAGGGGGCTCTGACTTCCAGATGAATCATAAAATGTCTTGGCTGCCTGAGATGTGGTTGTGTGTGACATGCATAATCTCTGTGATGAGTCAAGGCAAATAGAGCAAGTAAGGTTCAATTAGGTTCAGTAAGGTTCCTTGTTAAATTTACACAACATTGTCAACTCCAGTCCCCTCCTAGGGCTCCAGCAGTTTTTCTAAACCCCCTTCTCCTGGGTCACCTGCAGTTCACATCTGGTTCTGAATCTAAACCACACCAACACCGAACATCACAGCTATGTCTGAAGTGCTGCCAGCAATCAATTCGTGCTGGGCTACAAGGCTACCACACAGGGTTCCTCAGGAAGATAACTGCATGCCCCACAGTTGAAAGTTGGGTAAATGATGCTTATAGAACTGGTGAATGAATACCCACAGTAAAGTTTATTGCTCTTTCACTGTTTTCATATTTCCCTTCTTTTATATATTTGAGACACCCTGTCTTAAATTTATCAATAAAATACTAGAAAAATGCTTAATTTGTTCTAAGTTTTCCACATTTTTATTTTGAATGAAGTACTAAATATCTGGGGCTTCATTTATTAAAAGCAAGATACTGAATGCATAATGTAAAATTTTAGATATAGTCAAGAGAGGGAATAAGAGAACTAGACAACTGCCAAAGTATGTAGGTCTGAGGTGAATAATGACCAGGATTTGGACACATTTGGAAGGAATAGAAGATAAAGAGGGGTATAGAAATGGGAGAAAAATATCCACTTATTGATAAATTATAGATTTAGATTATATATTAATTTGATAGATTTATTTGACAATATAATTGCCTGTTCTTTACAAAGATAGACACTAGACCTCATCTTGCTGGACTTCCTGAATGGGTTTTGTCTAATGCAGCATGGGAGAGCAGTAATTAACATGAAAATCAAGACTAACATATGAACTGTAAAGCATACAAGAGACTAACTGGAGAGACATATTCTGTCAAGAGAAAGGGGAATTATTAACGGAGTTTCCTAGATTCACTCTGGCAACAATCTTATTTAATCTTCTCATTAATGACCTTGGCACAAAAAATAGAAAGTAAATGAGTTAATGAAATCTGCTGACAACACATAGCTGGAAGATACTACTGATACAGAGGAGAACTGAAATATCATGCAGGAAGACCTGCATGACCTTGAAGGACTGCAATAACAGAAATAAGATGAAATTTCGTAGTAAATAGTGCAAAGTGATGATCTTTAGGTTGGAATTAAAATAAGGCTTCAGAGTATCAAAGCACGGTTCTGGCACACCCTCTCTATTGCAGTAGTAGAAAGAAAAATCTAACTAATTTTAAGGTCAACTTGCTATATTTGGGGAAAAAAAAAAGCAGGGGCAGGGAGTGAGGGAGCAATATGGCTTGAGAGTGGGTAATAGCAGGTGGTTGGAAAGAAAACCCCACTGGGTAGCATCAGGTTCTCCATTCCCTGTTAGCCCAATGTACCACAGAAAAACAACATGTAAATTTTCACGTGCACTGCATGGAGGCCATACCTTTACCATCTCTGCTTACTGCAGGTTTGGAGAGATGTGGTCAGAGTCCTGCAGACATTTCAGATGCTGTGGTAAATCATATGGCCAAGAACGCAGCCAGGGAAGTCTGTCTTCCTTTGGCCATGTCAGTTTAATGCTTCAGCAAGGCACAAGACCAAAGAATCCTCATGTGGCAAGAAGTAACCAAAATAGCTTTGACCTGTTCAATAAGTCCATTCTGCAAGTCCTGGCAACATAGGTAGTGCTGTCTTTGCAGCAGGAATTGATTCTTATAGGATTAGCTTACAGAGGCTCCTCTCCCACTTCCTGGCCTATGAGTTTGTGGTAGTGTTTCCTGGGCACCTCATCACTGGAGCTTAGGATGAGAAAAACACATTCATTTCTGATCAAAGGCAATGATCAAAACATGATTTCTGGAAGAAGTAAATTAAACACACTATGCTGTTGTGCCAAAAATAAATAATTCTTCTGACAACTGAACCCGATTCTTCAAAAACCTCACCAGGCTTATTAACAAGAAGTACTACACAGACAATTAACATGAGTAAGGCATGTGTTAGATGTGGAGATGTTTATGTTATATTTAGTGAGAGCTGAATCTACAAGGTGCAAAGTGAGATGGATGCGATGACACATCACCACCATGATGATACAGACATCACCGTGTCTGAGTTCTAGATGCCTGCTCCCTAGTCACTATGTCAATATAAAACATTTGTACAATTCTGGTTCAGAAGCCAGGCAAACCAGAACCTAGCCACCAAACGGTGCGCTTCAAGATGTGAAGTTCTGCTGCATTCAATGTGAGGGTGACTGCATTGAAGTAAGTTGAGAGGGTGAGTGAGGTTTGTACCTCAGTGCTGTCAAAGGATGAGTCTTGGCCATCAGGCCAGACTGACACACAGCAGTATGGGTGAACCCCCTAACTTGCAATCCAAAAAGAAACTGGAGTATGGAGACCTGCTTAGGGCATGAACTTGTGAATTAGAACCACTTCTAGTTGACACAGAGGTGAATTCAGGCTGCTTCCTTAATGGGGGGATTTCTAACTTTTTTTGTCCTATGTTTTTTGTATAAAAACTAGAGTGCACTCAGCCATTTTGTAAACAATATGGCAACAAGACTGGACTGTGCAATGTTTGTGCTGCATCCTGTGCTGTCATTGTGTGCTGGTCATGTGTAACGTACCCTTATAGCACAGGGCCACCTGGGAGACTCGGACCGGGGGTGCCCAGCTCCAGGCTCACAGATGGGCCGTGCTGTCAGAATTGTTTCTGAACTTAACTTCACAAAAATGAGGTGGGCTTTTGTGCACATACAGAACACAAGCGGACAGAACATGGATGCTGATCCAAAAAAGTCATAATAGGTATAAGTGGCCACATGACTACAACATTTATCATTTCATGTCATGCATTTAAGAAGTGGACACTGCTAGATTAAATTAATAACACACATTCAGAACAACCTTTTGATTAAAATAATTACGGCTGCATTTTTTCTTTATATAAAGACCACCACATTTCAGTCTGGAATACGCTATCTTTGTTGTCTAAAACTACAAATCTGTGATATACGCTCTGAAATGTATATAATGCTGGTACATTATTAGCCTTCACCTGCTGTACACCCAGAGCATTTCCCTGCTGCCTGCATCATACTATACTGTTCTAATGATTCCAGACACTAACAAACTTGCAATAAGCATTTCTAACTTCCACTGATTTTAATGGGAATTACCCCTGGTTATGCCTGGATTACATCAAACTTGACAAAAAAAAAACAACTTCATATACACTTAGCACATGTGTGCACCAGCTGAATTTCACATACATATCAGATGACCTCTTTTACCTATTGCTCGTTTTCTATCTATTCTGTAGTGAACGCATGATTTACTTCTCTGCTCAGTACACCACTAGATACAGTTCATCTGGAAAGGCATCAGAAAGCTGAAGCTGGACAAAATTTGTCCCACAAGGAAACTGAATGAACAAAGCAAAAAAAAAAAAATATCTATCGAGAAATGCTGGCCCTTGGATACTGAAAGCTGTGTGATGTGCTACCCATGGAGCATGCCTAGGAAGACTGTGGCATGGCAAGTCTCCCAGCCTCTGCAATGCTCATAGTCAGCACTTATGAATCTGAGGAATTCAGTTAATTCATATCACTGATCTTCATGGGGGAAGGGTGGCCAAAGCGCTGT
Source organism: Cygnus olor (assembly GCF_009769625.2). Taxonomy (NCBI): domain Eukaryota; kingdom Metazoa; phylum Chordata; class Aves; order Anseriformes; family Anatidae; genus Cygnus; species Cygnus olor. The sequence continues at coordinate 46,162,306 of NC_049173.1, forward strand.
TAGAAGTGGTGAAAAGAGGAAGCTAGAGCTGGCATCAGGCATGCACGTCTGATGTAGTGCACCTCCAAGTTTCACCTTTACGTTAAACGGAAAAAGGCTTTATGTGTCTTCTGCAGTGTTATCAGCAGCTGAGGTTTGATGGGCTGGACTTTGCCACTGCTCTATCAGCTCAACAGGAGTCAGAGTACTACAGAACATGCAGGTTAAAGCATGTGCTTGTTGAGAAGCTGAGGTGCAAGCTTCTCAATCATCTGGCTCTCCGGATTCTTACCTAAGATTTGCCAGGCAGCGAAATGCATGAGTATGTCAGAACTATTCATGATCTACAGACCCAAACATCCACTACTTTTGGTCTGAGTTAAATATATTGTGGATACATATGAAAGCCGTGTAATACACTGTGTCCAATTCTCGCTCGAAAAGCTGGACTTACTGTACAAGATATATGTCGTACACCAGCATTCAGCACAACACACAGGAGCACAGCGCCTGCCCGGAGCACAAAGCATTGCTCTTCCAGAGTCAGCCTGCATACCATATCCTGAACTATCCGGATCGAGGCAACTCCCAGAAAAATCGGAGACATTTCAGGCTTTGTCCCTGCTCAAAAAAACAAGCAAAGCCCTAACCTTTCCAAAATAAGTGAGCAGTGTAAATTCCTAAACTCACTGCATGGTGCGGCAGGGACGAGCACCAGCAGAAATGAGGGGGAGCACACAGCCTGGCTTCTGCAGGAAGCCTCTTCTCATTGGACACGTGTCATTAACTTGCTTTTGCTATGCTGTCGAACAGCACCCTCAGATGGCCCTACTTCATATAATCTCTTCATAAAGACTTTTTCCCTTTTTAAGATCAGGAAAAGGAAATAAATCCTCACTGTACTGCTGCCTGTCTCTAGTGCTTGTGACTGCACAGAAAAATGTGCAGTGATGAATTAAGCATAATGCAAGGTTTCAGAAAAGGAAGCGGATGAAAACTCTTAAATATATTATGTTAATATAACTTCTGATTATAAAAAAAGCTACTTCGTGATTTTTTGAACTTCGTTTTTTTTTCTGAACATGTAAGTTTGGTAATATGGCCTGTCATCCTTGTGACAGTTTTCTATATATTTTATAAAACAGATTTCCTTGGTTTGACTATGAAGCATTTACCAATGAGCCATGCAATTGACTCTCAGGTTTCTATGTTGATATACAGTTTATTTCACACTGTTTCTACACTTCAGGATTCAATATACCATAAATTCATGCATCCATAGCATCTCTGCACAATTAGCACTTTTGTGAAAGCTAACAGCTGAAACCAAAAGTTTTAATGACTGCAAGATAGGACAGGTTAGGCTTCTGGCACCGAGAAAAGTATAAAATAACCCGATACAATGGTTCACTATCTAAATGATCAAGCCTGGATTTGAAAGTTAAACCCTGTGAGCAGAGTGGGACTCTTCAATTGTCTTGAGAGGTTATTCCAAATTGCTTGCCAGTTTGGTAAACTGCAGTTGAGTTACTCTGAACAATTTCTTCAGAAGTATAAGGCTACATGTTTTTAACAGGAGAAACCAGCAAACAGATCAAAAGTGGGATTTTTTCCTGTTTGCTATATGCTTCTGATAAAGCCTAGAGCACAGCAAGAAACTGAGGGAGCAGGACCAGAGGAGAGCCACAGCTAGCAGGGAACAAAACGGGTGGTGACGAGAACAGGTAAAGCTGAGGTAACTGAGACAAATGGAGGGTTGGAGTGAGGAAGCAGGTGAGCAATCTCCGCGTGTAGGCCAGAGGGGGGGAAATGCCTGCGAGGAGAAGGGACAATGAAGCCAGTCAAAGGGAAGGACTCAATTTTGTCATTTTCCTCTTTAAGGAAATGAAAGACACAGTGAAACACTCATACCTGTTCAAAGCGGGGACAAAATGCTACTGTCTAGCAAAATGACAAATTCTGATCTGAGAGTATTTCCTACTCCTTTTGCATACAGCATGACTTGTAACTTCACTACCATTAAATTCACTTAACCACCATGGCCACAGATACTATAGCCTTGTAACACCCTTTCCATGCACGCTTTCATGCTGTGCCTGAGAGATGGAAAAGCAAACTTGATATCATTATAGCAATTCCCTAAAATAGAGTAAGTGAAATTGTTGTTTCTAAAACCAACTTTCACTTTAATTTTCAGCCCCTTAAAAGATGCTGAAAAGCTATACCTCCACTAGTTATATATTTTTCTTTTTTTAACATGATAATATCAAAACATTCATTGCAGGCATAAATATTCTGTTCTATATCTATCTGGAGAGTTCCAAGTTATAACAACGGAAAAGAATCTCAGACCAATATCATAAGACAGTTAGAATATTCATCTCTTACAAATGCTGGCACAAGGTTGATGAGATGGTCTACAATTATTTCAGGATTAAGTACTGCAATAATAATCTCATTCCCACTGAACACTCTCAAACACTCTCAGCAAACCCATTTGTCCCTTTTCCTTAATTGCGATCCTATCCCTATAGAAAAAAGTAGCTCCATAAAAATGGGTGAAGCAAACGGTTTACTATTTCCTACAGTAAACTGCACAAATTACAGTTTCATGTTGTTCTGCTCCCAATTTGTTGAACAGGAAGAACAGATTTTGGTTTATAAAAATCTGCAGGAACTGCTCCAGTTCAAACACATGAACCAGAGACTCATCATCCCCTGTTGCTTTGTAAGCGTATTTATTTCCAAATTGTCCATACAAGGATGCTAAGAAATACAATACTTGGCCTATATAATTTTCTTTATCCCACAGACCAATCATTTTAATTGACTTTAACATTAAAGAACTGCAATTCATACCCTAAAAATCCTTATTTGCAGCACCTTATATTTAAAGCATTAAAACCTCACAAACACTTCAGCTGCTATGTCTGTACATAGTAGAAAGGACTCATTGCAAGCCAGCACAGTCTCTCTTTTTGGTGGAACTGAGGAGATGACATCCACATACAGAGAAAATTAAAAAGCAAAGAAACAAAAATCACAGCAACAATGAAAAGGAACAAACAAACAAACAGATTCCTAAAAAATATCTGGCCATGTAATTTTTAATGCACAAACCTAAAAGTATAGTATTCCATTTCCTGGATATCAATTAGTGAACGTTTGAAAAATAACAAACTAAAGCGAGATTCTGAATTGTTATTAGTGTTAAATATATTTTATGGCGTCATTATTTGTGCAGGGGATGACTGCAGATAAACACTGAACCATGTGCATCTTGACTCTGGTGTGTGCAGAACTTACTGGCAATATCTCAGCCTTGCAGTTCACTACGAGCAGCGACAGCAAGAGAAGCCCAAGAGTTCTTGAAGATGTACTGAGCTGTCAGTCAGTCTGACTTCTCAAGCAGGGTAGTTCAGCATTGTAAGATTCCTGAAAGAAAAGTCTACAGTGGACATAGCCCCGTGGTGTTACAAAGGTGCTGCAGTGAGAGAGCACAGCGCTAGCTGCTCATACTGGCACTGCAGCTCTTTTCTGGAGTCTACTAAGACACATGCAGGATTCAGGTTTGACAAGATAACATTTTGTATCTGCTAAAACAGCCACTGTCCCTGAAAACAATTATGGCGACCACATCCCGGTGCTGTATTTTAGCCTTATGCTGCTTAATTGTATGATAATGCATTCTTTTCTCTCTTTCAGTAATCATGACTAAACAAAATTCATAGCCGAAATGGATGACCGTAATGCCAGAAGAAAAAGCTGTAACTGCAGTCTGCCCATTCTATTCAGAATGAAAAGGAAGGTGAAATGGTTGAGACATTGATACCACTGGAACCTCAGTATATCCCAGAATAGACAATGTAACCAGCTATGCAAGGAAGCAAAATAAACTGCTCTGACCTGAATGCTCCAACACTTCTGCAACATCCTGAAGATCAGTAGCAGATGGTCAGGGGGAGCCCACTGGACGATGGCTTGACTTTTGAGGCCTCCTCCTTGCAAAACTGAGACCAGGCTACAGAATTAAGATTGTTTTAAACTTATTACTTATTTTGACAACGATGACTTTTAAATGTTGTTTGTGCTGCGCTGTGAACATTATGTTGGCAACGCTGAACTCCAGGCGGTTAACATTGTAATGGAGTTCAAGTGACTGAATTAAAATAATAATGATACCAAAGCAACAACTGGAATTATTGAAAGGTCATATATCTAAATATAGCTTGTTCTGAAGATACTTCCAACTATTGCACCTGTTGAAGTAAATCTATAAAACTGGCTACAATCAAAGCCAGGTGTTTTCGTCAGAACAGGTAAAAAAAGAGAAAGTTTATCCCAGTGACTGCGGTAGCTGTTCCACTCAGCCTTACCGGTGAGCAAGGCATAGGCGTTCAGCCAGCTGGTAAAGTCTTTACCCTAGAAAAATGAAGACATTCTGCTCAGCTTCCACACATTTTCTGGGTTGGGCTGTTGCACGCAAACCTGAAGGGGCTGACATCGCCACCAGAGCAACCCAACAGTCAGAGGTGGCACGCAGGAAGAGATGCATTCAGTGGCCACGTAGGCTAATGCCATCCATTTGTTTCCTATGGGTGTTCTACAAGATGCCTTTCTACTTTAGTCACACAGAATAAATATTGGTTAGGAATTCTGGCTACTTGGAAGGAGAGTTCTGGGAACTGATTTTCGAGTATGGATGCAGAGAAATAATGCAGCATTACAAAGGGAACTCACAAACGCAAAAGAACAAAAACCTTCGGGTGACAGATTCTGCATCAATACAGTCAGTGACAAGCTAAAATCATGCTACTGCTTCAAAGAAGAATTTATGCAGGCAGTGAACCCTGGGGACTGGGAAGTGCTTCATGGCAAAGTCATGCTTAAATAACAGGGCTAAAGACTCAAAAATATGATCATAAATTACATTTGTCACTTGCAATCACCTAATTAAGAACTATACCAGTTCATCTTAATGCCCGGAGTCATAGCTTAATCATGGTCTTTGGTACAATCAACAAAACACATGTTTTTAAAGGACTGCTCAGATGCGCTGTACTGTACCGTGCACCGCCTATACAGTACCACAAACCAAAAGCCTCATTACAGCATGGCTCCGTCTTTGTAGGACTAAAACAAATTCTGATACAGAGCTGTATGTTCACATTTCATGGTTTAAAAGCATTGAGACAGTGCAGACTGTGGCATCAGTATATTCCGGCAAAGCAAACAACAACATAAGCTCAGTCTTTACAGTTGAAAGCCGATCTTGAAATTAAAAGGAAAAAAAAATCCTCTGCTGTAACCTTTCTTTTTTTTCCTTAGATATACAGGTCTCCATGAAAAGCTGCTTGTTCTAAGCCTTCCTCTGCTTCTCTGCACCTCGTTTGCTACATGCACATTCAATTTTCTGTTGAAACAGCTAAAATGGAAGAAAAGCTTAGCTCTCGCATTAGCCTTAATAGAAGGTCATACACGAAAGCAGTGCTGCCACTAAGAGGAAGCAGACACAAATAAGGCTCTCTAAACCGGTTTTCAAAATCACATCTCTTTTTCAAGCCAATGTATACCCTGCAGCTGCGCTCACCAGAGAGTAACTGATGCTTTTAACTTTCTGCATAATAGAAAAGCTTTTGAGTAGCATAATATTACAGCATTTAGTTTTTCTAAATGAAATCTGTACAATCACAAACAAGAGAGGGAAAAATAGATACTAAAAGGTACAAGTGGAGATTGTCCGTAAAGCTTTACAGAAGATGGTGGGCAGATGGTAGGGATTTGCAGTGACACAGCTGTTTTTAAAAATAAAGAGGTGGAAGAGGAGGCATGATTACAGCTACACACACATTCCTAAGCCTGTTCACACAAGAATAAAAATTAAGCTAGCAGTGGGAAACAGTTTGCACGTTTCTTTCTTTATCGTTTGAATTGACATTAAGAAACTTTTAAAAATAATCAGCACCTTCAAGTTCCTTCTCCAATCATTAGTTTTCTAAGTAACCATGAAACAAAGCTGACAACAGAAATACTAGCCCACAATGAGATACTGAAAGGGCAGGGTCAAAATTACTTTCACTGCCTCCAAATAGCACATTTTTGCCATAAAAAGACAGGTGTAACATCAAATAAACACTGTAAATGATGTTAACCATTTGAATTTCTTTACTATCAAAGGCTCTAATTTTTCACTTATTTTTTCAGATGTTATCAGTAGATTGCGTAGATAGGCAATGCAATGAAGAGTAGTATGTATGGGAGTTACTGTAAATTTAAGAGCATAGGGGTGGGGTAGGAAAGTGTCCAAATTCAGTAGGGTATCTCAGTAGGGTATCAAAAACTGAATATGAATTTAGCAAAAACGGAAGATCTTTGACCTAAGCAGTAATTTTTATAAAAAGACAGTTTCATAAAAGACCTTGCATTTATTTTTAATATGTGGTTTCATACATACCCCCCTTACACAATCACACAAAGTTTGTGTTAGGTAAATGGTAGAAAGATTGCTAATCTCGTGTGAAAGCATGTCTTTACCAGAGAATCTGGTGAAGCTACTTCTTGACTAGTTATTGATCTCTGTGCACAGGATTAACTCTCTCAGCTCCATTTAAGCTGTTCCTAGATCTAGGAAACGTTAACACTAGAGATACCACTGGAACTGAACGGGCAACCTTTTGATCACTTCCTGCATACTTCAGAGTCACCTTTCCCACATTTCAGCAGCTCACTTTCTTCAAAGTATTAAAAAAAGACTTGTCAGCATAGACAGACTTCTTTCTACCTTCAAAACAAACAAAAAAACAACAAAAAGCTAATTTTCTGAAGGTATTAACTGGGATCCAACACAGGAAGAAGATTATCCAGCATCTACCCACTAAATACTTTACACCTACCTCCAGAGCTACCGATGCTGGCTTTTGCTGGGTATTGTACTGAATGAGCTGCAGCAGAAATCCGTCACAAAAAATGCTTCACTCCACGCATTTACTCCACAACACGTCCTTTCGCATTGTTTCAACTGCTCCCGATCCAAAGACAAGAGCAAACTGATTAGCGTAGGTGCTGCCTAGTACACAAAACTCACTCAACATCTGAAGACATTTAAATTAATTTTATTTATACCAGGTTTTCAAATTCAGAAATATTTGAAAGAAATTCAATACTTAAAGACAGGTGCTACATTGATGATCTTCCATCCATCATTAGTGCCATGTTTTCACTCTACAGTCATTAACTCTCCACCACAAACTAAGGGGAAATTACAAAGTTTATGAAAATAGGCAGGCATGAAAATTTGGTTTATACTGGAATTGGTGTAAGAGAGTAAAGCTGATCATCAAATTGTGGCAATTTGATTGCTGCTGTATTCCATTACTGGTTCTGAGCAGAAAAGGACTCTTCCATTTGTAGAAATTGACCCTCTGGGTTTTAACCGAACATAGCCCAGATCCGTTCAGTGATGCGACTAGGAATGATTCTTACACTGAAGTCCTTGTAAGTTTAAACTTTGCATCTCCAAAATTGCCACAACCACAAACCTCACCTAGTCACCCTCATTTTGGACTTAATTGCCCTTTTCAGAGAAATCAAGCCTGTATGCCTATACCTCTTCCAGCATTTACCAAATCAAACAAAACAACTGCTGGTTTTGAAGTATTTCTTAGAAGAAAAATGCCATTTCTGCACATGTTACTCTCATGAAAATTGCATTTAACATTTCTTTATCAATAAAGTAACTGAAGCCAAGATACCCAAAAGTCATGTCAACATAGAGATACACAGAAGATATTCAACTTGAGAGGATTTTCCTCCACTTCTAGATCACAATGAGGCCCTCACCATTTTGCATAATGACAGAAAACAACAGCTGACAACCCATTTTGGAACAGATGCCAGCTGTCTCTCATTTGTTTTATAATTTGAGCAGTAACAGTTCTGTAGCACTTTATTGTTGCTTTAAAAATAATAATAATAATAATAATAATAATAAAGCCATGTGAATTGGACCTCACATCAGTCAATCATTTCAAGAACAAACTGAAAGCAAGCTGATCGTTTTTGATCCAAAACCTGTTTTGGTAGGAGTTCTGAATCTCACATAAATACAGTTTGTGCTTCAATTTTATATCTACTTGGACTGAGTGCATATACAACAAAGCTAGTTTAAAAAAAAAAAAAAAGGTAACTTTTAATATTCAACTTAGAAGCCACAGACATCTTTCCAGACTGTTTGCAGCAGAGACAAACATTAAATTTAAACACAGTACTGCTTTAAAAAAAAAAAAAGTTTAGTGTCTAAAATGAGATTCAAATGCTTTATTAAAATTTAACATTTTCAGTTTTGGCTTTTTTTCTAAAGAAACCATTTATACCTTGTGAAAATCAGTTAAAAGATTATTTCATTATACTGAACTCAAGTCAAACATAAAGCACAAAGTAGGTCTTTACATTAAACTGGGCGTTGCACACAACATGAATGATCAGAAATAAAGAGACTATCTTAAGGAATAAAAAGTTGTTTTTTCTTTTTCTTATATATAGACAACATGCATACCATCAGTTACTTCTCAACCTTAAAAGATACCTGAAAGGAGAGTTTTGTAGAACAAAACCAAGACTCATTGATATGCTTAGTAAGTCAGTGGTCATCATGCCTTTTTAGTTAAATTCTAGTAAAGTTTAGTCTACATAGAACAGCCAACACAATGAGGTGTGCAAGTCATGGGGATAGCTAGAAGCCTGAAATAAAGTCTTAAAGTTCTACAGGACAAGAAAGCCTAAACGCAGTACCATTACGTTATTTAAAATAAAAAACACTAAAAAATTGATGACTCTCTGCCTCATCGTTGAAAAAAGGACTATGAACTGAACATAAAAGACCAATATTTAAAAGCTCGACAGTTCTACTCCACCAACTTTTTAAAATAAGGTAATGATAAAGAGCATTCCTTCTAGCAGCATGTACGTTTCAGCTGTGACTGGCTGCCTAACAGAGTGCCTTTATGCATACCAGTAGAATCATGTCCAGTTTTGCCATTTGTGGATAACGATGACAAGATACAAAAGCATGTGTTTGCCATAAATAGCTCTGGCTAAGGGAGGATTGCTCACACAGAGCAGATCAAATTCTCTATAAGGAGAGCATTATTTGGCCCTCAGCCAAAACATGTCCCCAGTGCAAGCCTCAGTAGTGGCAAACACTTTCCAGTTCTATTTACATAGAAGTTAACAGTTCATCTAGGATATTTCTTGTACCGAGTCAGCATTAACACTTAAGAAACAAAAAAATACCGATTCGTATGCTGCGTATCGTATAGCTGTCATGACACATCATCCTATCGACAGACAGAGAGCGGTTAAGATTTCACGTACGGTTTTGCTCTGACATGTAGAACTTTAAGAACATTCAGGTACGGAACACACTGCGGGGTTTATTACTTGGTATTTCTGAGTTCCTGACACAAGTGGTTCGTGGAGCTAACGGTCTCTAGTAGCGGTAGCTTCTATAACGGTAAACTAGGAACAGGTCCTTCATCGAGTGATCGGAATAGAGCCACAAAGTATAGTAAAGCAGTGCCTAAATCATGATTAGGAATGAAAAAATTGCATTATTTATGATGAGATTAATGATTGTTTAACTTTACAATACTTTCCACAGAAGTTAAGTTATTTGAAATATGCTTAAATTAAACATACTTAAAAACTGTATTTTCCAATGAAAACAAGGCAACATTCTGTAATAAGCCACAAGTTTTATTGCAACGTGGCCAGTTTTTGATCTCAAAAACAACGTTCCATTTAAGGCTCTTTTTAATACAGAAATTGCCATCATGACTGATGTTTTACAAAACTTTAGTGTTTCAAGACTCACATGGTAAACAGATAACTTCTACTCCTGATCAGTAGTGTACATTCAATGGAAAACAAAAGGCATCGTAACAGCTACTTCATTTATAAAGATATGCATGTAACAGGAATGGAACTGAGGTACTACAATAATTTGATGACACGGTTACAGCAACTTAATTGGCATTCCTTTGGGGGGGAGGGGCGGGTCAAACATATTACAAAAAAGTGCTTTAAATGCATAGTGTTGTGTGCTGCCATGTCACAAAAATAGGCTTGTCAAGGCAGGTGAGGTGTATGAATGCACAAGAGCCTCATGGAACTGCAATCAAGTGCAACTGTAAGTAATACTGTATAGAGTCTACCATCCGACCAGTGGACAATACTTTCAAGGCATTCAATTAGCTTACCCTTTGCTGTCTGCTAGACTATTCACATTAACTATCACATTCATTGTACATGTTGCAAGGAATGCATGCAACGTCAGTTTTGGCTAAGAGTGTGACGTGAAAGCATTCCTTGGATCCTACATAAAACTACCAGGATTAAACAGTCTAATGGCAATCACTGGTAGACTGCTTAACAATGACATCTCCTTCAGGGGCATTAGGGAAGGGACTTATTTTTTGAGGAGGGAAGGGGAAAGGGAGTCTAATACTATTCCAATTGAACGAGCTGCAGAAATGGAAGCTCCTTAGATCCAGATGGCACTTGTCTGTCTTTTTATAAGGGTTTTCCTTCAAGTGAAACTACCACGTTGCCTCCCAATTTCTCTCCAAGTGTTGAACGGTCCTTAATATCATCCAAACCATTTACTTGCCACTCATGTTTAATACCTGAAAGACAGACGGACAACAGGGTGTTTGTGAGAACCTCAGCCTCTAAACAGCATTGCAGCTAATGACCAAAACGTTTTTAGGCCCATACCTGTAAATTTCTTTTTAATGGCATCTTTAGAGCTTGCGTAGATCATCTTGCTTTTTAAAGGCGCACTTTCAGGAGCCCTTTAGAGAGGATAGAAAAGAAAAAAAAAAAACACCAACAACACAACAGTTATTCAACCACCCAGTGTTAAGTCACAAAAATTCAATTTTAACTACAAGCTTTTCTTTTACGCACCAGAATATAAATACCAGGTCTTCTTTCTTAGATTCCTTTGTCTCATATGTGGCATCATACAAAGCGTATCGGCAATCATTCAGTGGTAGCAACTTCACAAAGGCTGAGTAGGGGTCCTCCACGGTATCTCCGATGTCACCAACCAGTATCTGCTTTGACTCCTCTACAATTATTTGTTTTTTGTCATCACTTAAGCAGAAGAGAACGGCTTTCTTTCTTTTTTTAATCTCTTCTGGGGTTGAAGATTTCCTTACTTTCATGTCATTAAAAACCTTTATGACTTCATCGTTCACTGTTACTCCAGAAGCCTGTAAAATGAGTTCAAAGGAATAATTTAAACATCAAAAATTAACACTCTCTAAACAAGGCGACAGCCCACAGCACTAGATAAAGAAGCCCACCTGCCCCTGGAAGAATAAAAATACTATACTCAACCCGAGCACACTACGAGTTTAGTCATCTTTGTAGGACCGGTGCAGAAGATACAAGCGAGGTAAATTCTGCATGCTCGGCATCTTCAACTTTAATTCTGCATAGCGCCTTTACACAGCTCGGCATACAACCGTACTGCTGCAGCAGTTTTACGCTACCTGACCGTGTGCTTGGCCTGTTCGGGGGGCAGGGAGGGCAGAGGGGAGGGAGCTGCACACGGGAGTTTGTAGTTTGGGGCTGGGGCGTTTTTTTTTCCCTCCCCGATGGAACAAACGCTACGGCAGCAGCACATACCCAGCACCGTCATGCCTCTCTTTTTGTTGAGTGATGTAAGGCTCCACGAGCAGCAGAAATGTTTTCTGCATTGTGTCAGCCTTGACACCGTGCTTTAAAACCTCCCGAATTTCATCCCGCGCGGCCAGCGTTAGCCGATCTCCCTCCCTCCCTTCCTTCGTAGGCAAACACCGGCCACAATCCCTGCGGCTCCCGTCGCTCTCCCGAGCCCAAACCCAGCCCTCTAAGGGCCACAGAGGCAGGCTCCGGCGGGCGGCCGAGGGCACCGCACAACAACGCTGAGCCCCCAGCCCCAGCCCCGCAGCACGGCCCCAGCCCCTCGCCCCCCCAGCACGCCGCGGCCCGGCCGGGCAGGTGCGGGCGGCGCCGGGAGCGGCGGCTTTGTCCCGGGGGGGCCGGGGCCGCTCCCCCCGCTTTGTTCGCGGCGGCAGAGAGGGAGAGAAGGAGGGAAGGAGGGAAGGAAGGAGGGAAGGAAGGAAGGAAGGAGAGAGGGAAGGAGGAGGGCTCCACGGCCGGCACCGGAGCCCCCCGGGCCGAGCGGGACCCCCCCCCCGGAGCCCCCTCCCCGTCCCGCCGCCGCCGGCCCTCGCCCGCGCCGGTGCCGCTCCCACCGCCCCTGCCTTCCCCCCGCACCGGGCTAAAATTAGACTAAAATGGCCGCCGGAGGCCGCGGGGCCCGAGCAGCGCCGCGCCGGGCCTGCTCAGCCCCTCGCCCCGCCGCGCCGCGCCGCCCCCGGGGCCGCCCTCCCGACCTCCTTCCTCCCTTCCCTTCCCTTCCCTTCCCTTCCCTTCCCTTCCCTTCCCTTCCCTTCCTCCCTTCCCTTCCCTTCCCTTCCCTTCTTCCCTCCGCGCCCGCCCTCACCATGGCGCCGGGTGGCGGGGCGGCGGCGGCGGCTGCCTGCGGTGCGGGGCTGCTGCGCGCCGGGGAGCGGAGCCGAGCGGAGCGGAGGAGAGCGGAGCGCGGCGCTGCGCCGGGGGCCGGGCGGGCGGGGACTCGGCCGGGCGGGGATGAGCCGCGGCGGCCGGGGAGGGCCCGTCACATGCGCAGCGCCGCCACCACGTGCCGCCGCCGCACCAGCGCCCCGCCCGCACCGCCCCGATGGCGGCTGGGCTCGGCGCGGGGCGGCTCGGCACGGCCCCGCCGCCCTGGGGGTGATGATGGGCACCGGGGGCGGCCGCGGGGCCTCGCCTCGCCCCGCCCGGCCCGGCCCGGCCCCGGCCCCGCGCCCCTGGTCGCGGCCGCCGCCCTGCGCCGCGTCCAGCCGCAGCCGTGCCGCCTGGCAGCGGGACAGCGCCTCCTGGCAGCGCCCGCCCGGCCCCCAGCCGGCCGCCGATACGGCTGGGGCGTGAGGCGCAGCGCGGGCAGATACCGGGGTGGCTTCCAGGAAAGCGGGGAGGGGACGGCCCTGCGGGCCCGGCCGGGCAGGGCTCCCGTGAGAGACCGGGTGGGCTCCGGGCGTCCCTTCCTGTGGCACCCGGCGCAGAGCGCGCCGGCTGTGGCACAGCGAGAGGACGAGGGGACCGCCGGCGCCCTGAAGTGGTGTGGCTGAAAGCCAGGAGCTGCCGGGCAGTGTGCGTGAGCAGCCGGCCCTCCATCCCTCCCCACAACGCCCGGGCCGCGTCAGGTATGTGGGATTCTTTCCCCTTTCCCCACTGCTCCGCGCCACCCCGTTGGCCCGGTGAGCTGCTGTATTTCCAGGTCTCCTCCTTTCCGAGTCACATCCTGCCCTCTCCCGGTTCCAGGATTCAGGATGGAACTGCATCCGTCAAGATTCAAAATTGGGCCCTTCAGGCTTGAAGCCGCTAACCTGGAGCTATATTACCACGCCGGCTTCCTGCAGCCGTGCACTCAGGAGGCCCCGCCACCCCCGAGCTGAAGACAAGGAGCCTGTCACAGTCAGCTTCTTCCCAGCTGAGGGCCACAGGGTTACTCTCACTGCCCGCACACGTGCCAGCAACATCGGATCCAGGGATGAGGACCCGGACTGCATATTTGCATTGGAAAAGTTGTCCGCGACACAGCTCAGTCTTCAAATATGATACATGCTGCTTTGTGTTTAAACAAGTAATCAGGATAGGTGGAAAATTATTACGTGAATTAATAGCACAAATCCTAAACTGGGTAACTCTCCGGACACAGTTTTACGGTTGACTTCAACCAATGTAAGTCCGTTGAGAATGTCTCTTGAGCCCCATTTCTGGGCACCTGCTTCTCACAGAGGCGGGTGAACTTCCCCTGCTCGGTACAGCTAACGACTCACAGAACAGCACTCGTGACCCTGCAGTGTCTGACATGCGCCCTCCTGTGTCCCAAGCGCAGGCCTGTGTGCCTTACACTATTACTAGCGTAAAACAAAGCTGCTGTGCGTGGGTGCCCAGACCTCGTGCCCTCGCAGCACACCCTCACCACCCACACAGAGGCCCTACCCTGCGCTGCCAAGGCAGTGAAGCCAAAGGTGGCAAAGGAGTTACCGTCCCCAGAGCTGCACAGCCAGAGGGATGCTCCAGGGATGACAAGTCAAAATTGTGCATGACTCACCCTCCTTCTTTACTGCCATGGAAACTGAATAATGAATCATAAGTGCTTGTTATGCTGTTCAGCTCTTCAGAGGGCCTGGGTGTGTTCGGCTTGCCTAAGCTCGTGCCACAGAAGCAGAACTGAAATGGCCAAAAAACTCCTGCCGTAAGGGAAACTATAAAATAGTAGAGTGTCTGAAAACCACATCCCAGGTACTTCTAGAGCAAATGCACCTTAAGTGCACACGGGGAAAATTCCTAAATCAGTTCCAAACGTAACAATTGCTTCTCCAGACCTACGTTCACTGTAATGACACTGCGACCCTGGTAACACTTTCAGACCCAAGAAATTCAGCTACCAAGTGAAGAATACATCACAAACTCACGAATGCTGACACCCCGCCTGTCATGACCAGCGAGATGTTATCCCGTACCAACCTCCCAGCACCCAGTCAGCAAGTGAAAATGCAAAGTCCAAAGGAACAGCTTGAGCTGAGAGCAGTAGGATCTGTTTTTGCCTACCTTAAATATCAGATCACAGCTGACGTACCTTGCTGACATGCTGAAGATCTGCTGCGATTCCCCTGAAGCTGGCCTTGCCCCTGGAAACAAAGACGCACTGCTACGCGAAGGTGCGATCTCGCAATCCGTGATTTCAGGAGAAGAGCTGCTGTGTCAAGCTTTTACACCTCCTTTTGCTCCCAGCCTATCTCCACCTTCGGCACGGACTTCCACATTGACCTACCTGAGTGTAGGGCTCCTGGTGATCTCCTGTTCCAGCAGAAAGCTAACAGACAGCGCTTCCAACTCCGCAGAAGGCGACGTGACTGACCAGCACTGACCCCGGGTCCCAGCTGCCTTCACTTCTGAGGGTGCGATCCACCACAGAAAGGAGAAGCGGTCTGCCATCTGCCCAGCTCCAAGCACCACCTCTCAGGCAGGCCCTCCTTAGAGGTTTGCAGCTCCGACCTGCCTGCTGGATTTCTGAGTGCTGTCCTGTCGTGGCACCGTCGTACCACCTGTGCCGAGGTGAAGGTGTATCCTGGCTCCTGGGGAGCTTCCAGCTCCACTGCCGAACCCCACAGATTCCTAATCTATTTCTGTCGGCTTTACCCATACACAAAACGGCGCCATAACCAGCCACCCAACAACCACTGTCACTAGCTGGAACCACCTGAAGTGTGCCATAAAATCAAAGGAGTAAAGCTTCAGCTAGACCCTGCCCCTGGGAAGAAAGGCTGTTATATGCCCGGAGTGCTGCTAACACAGACGCTGGATGCTGCATCACTGAAGAGCTCATCCTTAGCACCTCTCAGTGCCACGCCAAGCAAGCAATGGTATTTTACAACCAGAAGACACCTGAGCAAACTCGTGCAACTTGACCAGACCCAGAGATTCTTTGAGCAAGCTGGAAAACCTGACCCTGAGGGGTGCAGAAACCTCTCCGAAAGGCAGATCTCATACCGTGCCTTTGTGCTCCTGGCCAAACTCATCCTGAGTCTGGTCCTTAGCGGGGCCCCAAATATCGATGCGTTACCTCTAACCTGTGCTTACAGCTGCTGCTGAAGGATGGGCTAACTTGCGGCAAAATCCCAGGTGCCAGCAAGCCAGGGCTCCCAGCTCAACCCACCCACTAGCTGCTCAGCTTTTCTGGAGGGACAAAGCGCCCGCGCCCTCTGCCCTCCTCTCAGCTGCACGCAAGCTCTCTCGGTTGTGCCACCTTCAGGAACAAAACCTGCGGCTGCAGCCCCGCGGCTGACACGGCAGTTTGGGGCAGGCTGTTAGCACAAGTCTTTTCTTGCCTGGGCCAAAAGCAAAGGCAGCACCACCAAGCAGCCCCTGCCTCCATTCTGCCTCTGCGTGGCACGACAGGGGGCAGGGCAGAGGGGCAGGAGGCTGCTCGCATGGATGCTGGGCACGGAGAACCCCCGGTGGGCTGGGGCTTTGTGCTGGGGCTTCGTGCTGGGGCCGAGCAGGGTTTCTGTGCCCGTTTTGCTACGTGACTCACGTGCTGCCGTTGCCGCTCCCAGCCCTCGCCTGCCTTGGCTACTTACCCTTGGCTACTGAAACCTCTTCAGGCCCGGGCCAGTCCGTGCAGGACGGTTCCCTACCTCCTGCATCACCTTCCCCCTTTGACGCTCTCGGTCTGGACTGTTAGGGCAGATGCAAGCTACACTGCAAGGGGCTGCCGGGCCGTAAGGACAGCCTGCTGCCGGGAGAGGCCGTGGCTGGGAGGCTGCTGGCAGCAGCGGCGTCAGTCATTGCCCCGTGCTCCCGTACAAAGCCGTGGAGAGAAAGGAGCTCCTCTCCCCGCCTGCCCAGCTTGAAAAGCCGCTCGGCGAAGGTAAATCAAGGAAGCACCGAACTGGCACCGGCTCAGGTGCAGGCAGCTCTCAGATCTCCTCCCTGATGCTCCTTCCCTTCCAGGCATCACGTCTGAGCTCGTAAAAGTCTCACGCGGGCTAGGTCAAAGGCAAACCACCAGGGGGAGAGCTGAGGCCAGGCTGGGGCTGGTTGCACGCTTCCACCTGGACAAAATTCGGGGGCCAGCAGCACGTTTTGGTTGGGATTCTCCTACGAAAACATGTGCATATAAGGAAGGAGGTGACAACGACAACTCACAGCCAAGACAGCTCTTCCTCTGAAGGACAAATCCTCTGCAGTGAGCATTCGCAAGGCCCAGCGCCCTCAAAGCACGAGGTTTTGTGCCATGTAACCACTGATCTGGGTATCCTGCCACCCCCCTCGGCCAGCCGCAGTGCCCGCAGGGCAGCGCAGCCACCGCCGTGCCCTCCCTGAGTGGCAGCACAGCCTGGGGCTGCTGGACATCTTCCCAGGTTTCTGCCCGCAGAGGCCAATGCCGATCCACCTCAGCGCCTCTTCAAACAGCACGGGGCTCCAGGAGACAACGTGTGGGCTCCGGAGCTACCCAGCTGGATTTTTCCCCAAAGCCCCCTTTAAATGGCACGTCCCTACCTCCTCCACAGCCTGCAACCTTCTGCCGAGAGAGGAAATCTGAGCATCTCCCATCCGGCACGTGCCCTCCCGTCCCCCAGACAGACCTCACAGGGACACGCCAGCGGCAGCAAGCTCCGGAAGCAGGACACAGCCACCCAGAGGGTTTGTCGAGACCATCAAATAATAATTTACTGTGATTCAATCTGTGGCTTTGTACAGTTGCCGGGGGTGGGAGGAGGCCAAAGGGAGGAGGGGATGGGGAAAGAAAAAAAAAAGTCGTTTGCTGCAGGCCCGGGTGAAGTGCGAGATAGTCCTTGGAGGGGCTGACGCTCCCCCCGTCCTCTTCCTCCTCCTCCTCTTCCTCTCCCCCTGTACTGCTCCCCCGGATCCGTTTTTTTCTTCCTTCGCTTCACCTTTCCTTGCGCTCTGCACAGGGGAAACCTCTCCAGGTCGCGGTCCAGTCAGCTGAAATGAGAAGAGGGACGACGCTAATTAGTACCCGCTGGCTCTCCGAACCCACAGGAGCCCTTCCCACTGCCACCCCTCGCCTTTTGGGACAGCCCTGCTAGTGCCCACGGAGGGAAAGCCAAGGGCTAGGCAGGTCTTGGAAGCCTGAACCTGGCCAGGCAAGGCTTCTGCACGTGTGCCGAAGGGAACAAATGCTCCGTGGAGCAGCGGGTGAGGCTCGGGGGGGCTCACCAAACCCTCTGCCCTGCGGTGATCTCCTCCTCCTTCCTCCAGGGAAGAGGGGAACCACGAGGCGAGTCCACAGCAGGGCAAGGAGCCAAACCTCTGAGCTCCCCGGCCACACATGCAGCCTCTCCTCTCGTGTCCTGATGTTCCTCTTCCTCCTCTGCTCTTGTCCTCAGCTGGCCACCGCGGCTAACGCAAGCTGGCGTGCCCGGTGTCCGGTTTGTGACGCTGGAACCACCTCCTGGGGCTGCACTGCCCGGAGAAAAGGACTGTGCCTAGTCCTGTAGGGCAGGAGCCACGGCAGCAAAACGTTCTCCTTTCACTCCTCTAGTCTCAAGCCTCCTCTCCTGCCTGCCGTGGGGGAGCTGCCACGGGTTGTGCAATTCACGGAGGCGTCTCAGGATGCCTCTGCATCTCCGCGGGGGCTGTGTGTGCATCGCAGTGCTGCCCAGACAGGCCCTGCTCCTCCGCCCCGCTGCAAGCAACCCGTGCAGGGCAGCAGCAGAAGACGTGGGTGACACGGGGCAATCTGTTCACAGGGGGAACCGGAGGGGAAAACCCTCCTGGCCACGGCCAGCCCCTCTTTTTGAAGCCAACGCCGGTCACCAGCAGTCCCCGCAGGAGGGGGCGGCTGCCTCAGCCCAGCCCGCGCGTCCCCACGTGCTGTCAGCCGCGAGCCAGAGCAGGAAACGAGCCCCGCGCTCACATCCCCATCCGGAGGAAGCGCCGCTGAACATCTGGAGGGGCCAAACATCTGGAAAGCTCTCAGCAGCCAGGAGGGCGCTAGGCACGGCGCACGGCTCAGCCCCCGGGGCCCGCGCGCTGCTCGGCGGGGAGCGGAGGGGTGGGGTGCTCGGCTGGGCTCTTGCTCATAGGAAGCAAACGCTGCCAGCGAGGGGTTTTTTTTGGTGTTGGGGGGAAGAGCTCTGCTGAGCTGGCGGCCTTTGCCTCAAAAAGCAAGGGAGGGAAACCAGCTGCCCGCCTCCACCTTCAGCTGGAGCCGCCGAGCACGGTCGCTGCTGTAACGCTGCCTTTATAGAGCTGTGTGAAGGGATGAAGGGGCAGGTGGGGCGTCTGGGAGACCCCCCAGGAGACATCGCACCAAGAGCAATGGGCGTGCAGGCTTTTCTCCTAAACCCAGCCCTAGGGACACAGTCTCTAGGTGTCCCTTACACGTGCATTTCCCTGGGGCACTCAGCCCCCGTTGCCTCTCCCTCCTTCCGCTACAGAATTCTGCTATCCCACAGGACTGCAGTGACTTAAACACATTCATCGCTTAAAAAAAAAAAAAAAAAAAAAAAAAAAACAAGGAAAGAAAAGAAAAATAGGCAAGCAAATATAGACAATCTGAACAACTCCTTTTGGCTCCAGCACGCACCATTTGTAGAAGCAAAACAGCCCCCTTATGGCTAATTCTCGGCATTGCATCAGCTTCACATATCCCTGGGGATATATATACCTAAGGGGAAAACTCTTCTGAGGAACTGAGGCCTTTCAGAGTCAGATGCTCTGCCTCTGAAATCTATCTGACTTTATTCAGATGCTCTGAAGCCTCAGGACAATGCGATTTATGCATTAGGAGGCGATGTGCTCATGCAGTTTCTCATCTAAGCAATTACAGGGTCAGCCTGGTGAACACGCACACCTCGAATACCAGCATCCCTCCGCTGTCGGAGGGTCAGCATGGGAAGGAGCTTTCCTGGGGAAAGCATGACAAAAACATGTCTTTTTTTTTTTTTTCGGTGTTCTGTAGAATTTTGTTCTGCTGAATGAGGGGAAAAAATAAACAACCCTTTCCTCCCACACATTTCCTCAGGAAAGTGGGAAGTTTTGACTTACCTATGTTTTGACAGAAGATGCTATTTCAGTCAGAAATCTCTTGAATTAGAAAACAGCCATCGCTGAAATTGTTTCTGATGCATCTGTTCGCAGACAAGTACCCCTGCCCCGCTTCCTACGTGCCCCGCTGCCCCCCGTCCCCGCTCGCGGCACTCACCGCAGTCACGAGACGACACATTTACAGTTCATGCAGCCGGGGCCGCTCTCGTCGGGCGGATTCAGCTTGCGCAGTTTGTGCTGCCGGATCTCCCGCACTAAGGTGTAGAAGGCATCCTCGACACCCTGCAGGAAACACACGTGGCTTGTAGCAGCTGCCCGCTTTGAGAGGGAGAAGGGCTGGGCCTGCCCGCCAGCAAGGAGCCCCCGGGCTGCCTCCAAGCGGCGAGGATTGCCGAGCTGGAGGCGTGAGACTAAGCCAAGAGGACAGAGAGGAATCCTAGCACGGCCCCCAAATGGTGAGCAAGACTGAGTGAGCGACAGCACGGCTGAGGATTCCTGGTGACTAAGCAGCTCTCGGCAGCCTGAGCAAGGTCTGCCATCCAGGAGGGAAGCCCCTGCTCGATGACTGAAGGCGACGGCCGCCCCTCTGCCACCTCTGTGCTCTGGCTGCCTGCAGAGCAAACACCTGGGGAGGCTGGAAAAACACCGTGCTGCTTCACGGCTGCTGCCCGGGCTGCCATGGGGTTCCCCTGGCTCTGCAACGTGTCTGAGCCTCCTCCATCTTCCCAGCAGAAACTGGGCCACCCCATGGGCTCGGACCAACACAGATCCTATCCGCCAGAGCTCCTGATACTGCAGCAGCACAAAGGCATTCAGAGGCCGACTCGTGAGCTTACGTAGTAAAGTCATCTTCCCTTCGCTGCTGTCTGAGCGCAAATCTTCTGCAGATTGGAAGCGTGAGCCCTCATGGGGAGGGGAACATCCTGATGGAGCATTTAGCCTCGGGGAAGCAGCTAACGCCAGCGGATCTATCTGCAAGGCACGCAGAGACCAAGCACGCACTGCCGCTCTGCACTGCCAGGGTTTGTCCTGCTGGGGCACCCCAAGACAGAGGCAGCGGCCTGGGGATGGGCTGGGGATCCTGCCACGAGAATTTATTTCCCCGGTGCCATCACTGAACAGGCTCCTTGGGCCATCAATCACAGCTTGCATACAAGGCAAGGCCGCGGCCGATCCGGGAGCTTTCCAGCAGCTCCATTCCCAGCATCTCAGCGGCAGTAAATCAGCGCCCATGCTGGCTTGCTCTAATTCACGCTCCCTTCCCTGCTTGCCGCCACTTCGGAGCTGTCAGAGAGACTTACAGCACGCCGGGTAACAAGCAGCTGGAGCGCTGCTTGCCCGACAGCCCGAGCACACAGCCCTGTCATCGCAGCCGTGCGTCAGTCCTGCCCGTGTCCGTCAGGGAGGCTGCTGGCAGAGCCACGCCACCTCCCGCTGCCCCTTCGCACGCGAGGCAGGGCAGCTGGAGGGAAGGCTCATCCCTCTGCCAGTGGAGGCGACTGTTGTAGTCCCAGCGAAGCTACAAACACCCAGAAGAGGGGGTGAGAGGGAAAGGGTTTATGACTTGACCAGCTGGCGTTGCTGCTACTCACAGGCTGCAGGCAGAAAGCAACCCCGGATGTGGGTCCGGCTCTCCGGGGTTATAGGAAGAAAGAGGGGAAAGGGAAGGAAAAGGAAGATTTTGGCAGGGGGCACTGGTCTGTGTGTTAACTGCTCCTCCTCCTACCTGTCTGGTTTTGGCCGACGTTTCTATGTAGGGGATCCCGTAACTCCGGGCCAGGTCCTGTGCTTGCCGCGTCTCCACTGTCCGGGCTGGCAGGTCACATTTGTTCCCCACCAGCACCATGGGGACATCATCTGAGTCCTTCACCCTCTTGATCTGCTCCCTGCAACAGTAAGAGATGCTGAAGTGAAGGGAGAAAAGGCTCCAGAGCGCTCCCCACCAGCACGGAGGAAAGGTCGCTTCTTCCTCAAGCTGTGCTTCCCTGCTGCAGCATGCCTCGGGCAGGGCTTTCGGGAGGACGAACGTGACCGTACCATGTAAGCAAGTAAACAGCAGCAAAATAGTCGGGCAGTTTGGGAAATGGAAACTAAACATGCTTCTGCTCTTCAAATGCAACCGTTAAAAAATTCGGCTTGAAATTATGGCAATCGATATCAAGACAAAAGCTTACCACATCCTCCCAACAAGGCGTGAACTAAATAAAAACGAACACCTAAGCAGCTACCTGGATGCTTCCAGCGTTTTAGATCGAGTAATCTTTCTGAATGGGTAAAAGTCACCAGAAAAAACACCTGCAACCAGAGTTTGCTGAGCCGATGAGCCAGCGTTTGGCAGCTGTAGGCTTTTCCGCAGATGCACAGACAGGATTTGCTTCGTTTCAGCTTAGTTCAGTTCACTCAAAGTTGAGGAACCAACTGGGAACCAAAAATGCAGTAATGCTTGCTTCTCCATTCCAACCCCTGATTTAAAACTAGGTGGGCGAGGACGAGATCTACTACTTCTAAAATCCTAAAGGCCATTATGACCACAAACAATCCACTCAATTCCCTCATGACAGATAATAACTTCCTTTGTTTAATAAATCATTTAACTTGGGATGCAAAACAGCTTTTCTTTTTTTTTGCTCACGCATCCAGGACAATTAACGTGGTTTTATGTAAAGTAATAAAAGCATTTTTTAAAAATGCTGGTTTCTGCATCTTATTTGAATTCAAAATCCCCATCCAAAAGTAGCTGGACATGCATCACACGCCAAAAAAAAAAAAAATCATCTTTTTTTAATATAGTAGAACACAGAAATGAAGCCTGAATATATGTCAGATATGCCATAAAGCCACTTAAATGCTCGATGTAACATCCTGATCAGCAGACCCGAGCACTAAATCTAGTGCACAGGCTACACTTAGCTGAAAAGAGATACCTCCTAATGGGTCTTAACCAGGGAGAACGAGCATTTCTCTGGGGAAAATTATTTTAAAAGTGCAAATGCAAAGAGCACATGCGAAACGAGATTAAAGCCAGTGATTTACATCATGATTAAAACCCGGGCTTGAAACCAAGCCATCCTGTGAGTGATTCATAGGCACCAGCACAAGGCAGTGGGATGAACGCTACCGAATCCCTCAGGTGCTTTAGGAAAATCCCATCCTTTGTCCTACGGTTCAGCTAAACCGAGCCAAATTAGCCTGCCATACACAGAGTTACTGCCGTGAACACGCCTGTTAGCTGGAGCCATCTCACCGGCTCCGACCACAGAGCGAGGAGGGCTGTGCCTGCCCTGGGAGCTACAGGGTTAGCTGGGAGCCACGTTCGCAGCACAACTGCTGCTCAGCAGCTGCCCGGGGGCACCCCAACGCCCGATCCCGCTAGGACCCCATTCTGTGTGGAGGGCGACCCGCTGAATACAGCCCCTGGCCCCCAGGGTCGGTCTGCTGCCTCCCGTCTCCTGGATGGATCATCAGGATCACCACTCGGGGTTTCCAGAGACGTGACTCTTTTGGTTTTCCCCATAAAACCATCTGGGCTGCTCCTGGCAGCGGTGGCAGGGAGCTGGGCACGGGCAGGAGAGGAGGAAACTGGCATGAGTCACTTCCTACCCTGCTCTCAAAAGGCCCTTGCTGGCCGGCAAGCCATCTCTTGCATCCTCCGCAAACACCTCTTGTCCCAGACAAGTCCTCAAAAAGGCCTAAGCTCCTCCCCCAGCTCCCCTCCCAGCTCCCCGCACAGCAGAAGTTGCTGAGATCGATTCCACTAACAAAGCAATTCCATTAATTAGGGAGGGGAGGGAGGGGGTCGTGAAGGATCAGCTCTCCCTTTAGTTACCATAAACACTTAAACATTACATTAGCGAGTCCCCAAAGGCCACGAGCAATCCCTTCGGATGGGTTTTATCGGAGGCACTGACATTAGCCGTCTGCTCCCTCTGTTCCCTGGGGAACGGCCACTCGAGCTAATTGCCTGTGCTGGCAGCCAGCGCCTCCACCGCGGGGCCTGATGTGAAAGGGAGGGCAGGACGGTGCCGGGACGGGGCCTCCCCGGGGCGCTCACCTGTACTGGTGGATATCCTCGAAGGACTTGGTGTTGTTAATGGCGAAGACGCAGAGGAATCCCTCCCCCGTCCTCATGTACTGGTCTCGCATGGCGCTGTACTCCTCTTGCCCCGCTGTGTCCAAGATGTCTAGCAAACAGGTCTCTCCGTCAATGACCACTTGCTTCCTGTAGGAATCCTGCCAGGGGACGGAGAGAGAGTCAGCGTTAAGGGAGAGCACGCAAGGGGAGGTTGGCTCCTGCCACCCCTCGGCCTGGTTTAGCTGCCATTAAAAACGGACTCGAGGGAGGGAAAGGGAGAAGGAGGAAAACAAGGGAAAAAACACATCAATAAAGGGAGCGGCTGAGCAGGTTCCCCCTCCTCTGGCAGAAGCACGGAGAACACAGCCCCTGGCCTGCTCTTCCCAGCCCTGTCTCTGGCAGACAAGGGGCAGCTTTGTCACTGCCACACCGACATTGGCTATTTTCCTAACTTTATTTAGGCCCGGCTAATCCCTGCCATCTCCACTGCAGGCGGTGAGTCCCACGCAGGGATGCTGGAAGGGGACACGCACACACCGAGGCTCCTGGCAGCCAGGCTTTCCTTCCAGCAGCTGGGATACCTGGGGCTGGGAGGTGTTTAACCCAGCTGGGCACCCAGCATCCCTGACACGGATCAGGCACCAGAGGCAATCGCCACCAGTGAGGCTGCAAAGCGATGGCGAACCTGGTGCTGTCGTGCAAACGTGAAAAAATAAATAAATGAGGCCGCGAGGAGGGTGTTTCCCACAACCAGCCCCTGCCCAGGAGGCCTCTGGGGAAGGTAAGGAGCACCCAGGCCCTTTGAAGTTGTGCGTTTTCCCTGTGGAGGAGACGATCACAACTTGTCGCACGTGGGAGAAGCCCTGGAAATCACCACGAGCGTTCTCCCAGGGTCTCCCTCCAAAGGTCTGATTTTCAACACGGGCTCCTCGGAAGCACTGCTCCCTCCTACCACACCTCCCTATCACGAGGATCCTGCTGGGGCAGCCCGGGGGTGTCTCTGACAGCCCTGCCCCGCACCCAGCACAGTTGTCTTGACTCTCGGCCACAGGAGGAGGCCAAAAAGCGTGAAAAACACGCAGGTGGGGGGCTGTGACAGCGCGATTACAGAGCTCTGCCTTCTGCGGCCGCTTGCGGCAGCTACGGTTTCAGCTTAAAACTAATTCAAACGTCTGCTGCTCTTCCAGCGACCACAACGATGTTATCAGATGAGCTCTGCCCCTGAAAAATAGGCCTGCAGACAAAGAGCAGACACAGCAAAGGTCACCGGCGGGACCGGCAACGGTGCGGAAAGGGAACGAGGCCAGCACGGACTCCACCCTTCTGTTCGCTACACCAGCAGCAGCCACCGGGCCTAAGGAGGCCTTGCTTCACCTCGCAGACAGAGCCACGGCATCGGGCCCGCGGCCTTCGCGGCGGCTCCTCCTGAAAAGCAGAGGGTGGCCGAGGCAGGGCTGCAGAGCCCATGAGCTGGGACCACGTTTTCTGTGGCTGTTATCCCCGTCCTTTGCTTCTATCTGCGCAGGGAACCTCGGCGGCGCTAGGATCGGGGAGCTCACAGTGCAATTTTCATTAGCCTGTCTGTAATTAAACACCATCTCTGCTCCCATTTACAGCCTCCTCGGAGCAGGGCAGCACTGGGGAGGGCAGACGGTGCGTGTTTGTCTGCTCTCACACACGTCCTCCAGAGCTCCCTCCCAGCCCAGCGCCCTGGCTTGCGGCCAGAGGACAAGTCCCTCAGTGCACGACATTAACAGCGAGCAACATCCCGCACGGCACCCCATCCCGCACGGCACCCCATCCCGCACGGCACCCCATCCCGCACGGCACCCCGTCCCGCACGGCACCCCGTCCCGCACGGCACCCCGACCCATACGGCACAGCCCCTCTGTGCAGCGTGGATGCTGACAGCCCGCAGCTCCCCATCCTCAGCCTCAGCGCGGCCCCTGATGTCTTACCCCATCTTCTTGCACAACTGAGACGGGCCGGACTGCCCAGCTGGAACAAGAAGTGCCGGGTGACAGAAACAAACCCTGCCGTCGCCCCTGGACAGCAAGCAGCAGCTCTGGGCTCTGACCTGGGATCCCAGACAGATTCTCCTCCAGCAGGTGCAAGGACCAACATAAGTGATCCCGGCTCTCCGGCGACGTTCACACACGAGCCAGGAATTGCAGGCACTTGGGAGAGGATGCCTGGGGCCGCCCGCAGGAGCAGGGACACAGCCGGGACATCGCCGGTGCCGACCCCGCTGTCCCCATGGCTGCAGCGCAGCAGAAGGACCCCACCAAGCTGGGTGCCCAGCACCCCGTGTGTGTTAAACGCTACGGTCAGGATACAACCTGAGGCTAAGGGAGTGCTGACTGCTAAAAGCTGCGAGGCAAACGGAAGGGTTTCTCAACACAGTCTGGCTTTTTACTCCATCCCCGCTCGCGCGCTGTGGGACGCTGCCAGCTGCAGACCCGGGGCTGAGCAGCCGTTTCATCAGTGCCTCTGGTTCCTGAGAGACAAGCAGCCCTGCCTGCCGCTTCTCCTCTTCCCAGCCCTCCTACTCCCTGCCGGATGAGTCCCCGGGGCCTCAGCGAGCTGAGGTGGAGCTGAGCGGGCTGGGGATGCAGGCACGCAGCCGGGGTCTCTGCCCCTCGCCTGGTTACCCCGGCCAGGGCACCAAGCACGCACCCCTGCTCACAGTGACCCTTCAAGTGGTTTATTTAAGCAACCCACACTTGGCTCCACGCACATGCGCTCTTCTTCTCTCAAGCTGCCCGTTTCAGTGCTGTCGTGCTGCTCGTTAGCCAGCTGAACGGGCAGAGTCAGCTCCTGGGCGCGATCCAAAGCGGCTTAGTCACGGCAGGATGGTTTGTTGGGCACCTTCAGATCAGCAGCAGGTAGCTAACCCTGTGCATCCCGAATCCCCATAAAACAAAGCGTGAGTAACAGGAGCCGCCATGGGTTGAATAAGACGGCTGGGGGGCTGCAGGGCACTTCTCGCTGTACAGACAACCGCACAGGAAGGCAGGGCTGGCCACGTCCCACCCTCCTGCGGAGGGGTCCGGCCCTTGGAGGCCAGCACCGTAAATCCACGGCAGGAGGGAGGAGGGAGCACCAAAACCCGAAATCACCTGCAGTAGTCACAGACAGGAAAATAAAACAGCTCTCTTGCCTGCGTAGAAGTTGGAGATGCGGAAGAAGGCAACGGGGTCTGTATGCAAGGTGCAGCACTGAGACTCCGGAGCCCTAAATTAAATTCCAGGCTCTGCTACGGACCTTCTAGGTGACCTTGGCCAAATGATGTAATAGCACGTGTTGTTAAGTGCTCTTTCTCCTTCCCATCTGTAGGATAAGACTGTTTCTGCCTTTATACCAAGCGCTGTCTCTTGTTTGTTTAAGTTGTGAGCTCTTCAGGGTGGGGACTGCACATACAACACCTACCAGAATAGCTTTCTGACCTCAGCTGGGACCTTTTAGGCTCTACGATAATAATAATAATAACTGCGGTAACCACAGCTGTATTTAGACACATCTGGTGGAGAATCCTCCAGGACTGCAGACAGGGAGGTTATTGTCTGAGAGGCGTGACCGAGCTGTGATTTGCATTCCCAGGGTGGACCTACGCCTCCTGTCCGCAGCGGCACCACGAGCACGGTCCTGCCTAAACCTCCCCCAGACCAAGGTGTAAATCATACGGCGGGTAATCAGCATCTTGTGAGCAGCGGGGACGCAGTGAAAACAGCTGGAGAAGGGGCTGGTTTTAAAAGGTTAAAAAAAATAATAAATTGTTGTTTACACTTGAAATGCAGAAAAGTGGGTTTTGAGTACGGAACCTCTCCTGCGCAGGTACTTGGCTGCCCCTCAGGTGGGGTACTGAGCGTGACAGACCAGGCTCGACAGACAGATCCCCGCTGACTCCAGACAAGTACATTCATCTTTTGGACGTTCATCGTTTGCTCCCCGTAACGGAGAACGAGCAGCAATGGGCCTTGCAGCACACCCCAGCTCTCCGCCTCCCGCTGGAGGATGAACTCGCTGGGCTCCGAAGGAGGACAAAAGCCCAGAGCTCAGCGCCCAAGACAGAGGAGCACCCCGTTTTGTCTCTCCCTGGGCTGTTTCACGGAGCCTGCAAGCTGCAGAAAAGAACCGCAGTGTCATTTTTCCTACCGCAGAGCAGATCTATAACCATGTATTAGGCAGCCCGAAGAAAATCCCTGAGCTCCCTGCTCTGCAGAGATGTGGGGATCTCTTAAAAAAGATAAATAGCATCAGTCTTCAGCTCTGCTTGGGCTCCTGACCCCATGCTGCTTCGCCTGCCTCACCCAAACTGCAGGACGAGCTCTGACAAAAGCCATTTCATCAGAAAAATCTCAAAACGTCCTGCACGGGAAGTCAGTACCTTCACTTTGATTTCACAGAAAGAGAAATGGAAGCACGGGCACAAAATGGCTCATCGGTCCCAAACCTTTAACCCCTCCCTAGGCGGCGGCGGCGGAAAGGAGTTTTGTGCTGCCTCTCCTGGCTCTGCCTGCTCCTGCTGCATCCCTCGCTGCCTCTCTCCAGCACACGCTGCTGTCCTTCCTCAGGAGGCACACGTCGGTCGCCGTGACCTCCAAATGCACAGGCAGCAGCTGAGAAGGGCTTTGCAAAGCAGAGGACCGTCCCTGCTCGAGTTCAGACTCGAGTCCAAGCCGACCACGGGGTTTGCGGCAAAGTGGCAAAGAGCACTAGGACAACACGCAGGCGGCGCCGCTTACCTCTATCGTGGGGTCATACTCATCGACGAAATGGTTCTGGATGAGCTGTATCGTCAGCGCGCTCTTCCCCACGCCACCAGCTCCCACCACCACCAGCTTGTACTCGGTCATCTTCCAGCCGACTCCAGCTCAGGACCTCCAGGAGCACCCCGACCTGCAAGGAGAAACACGGCCACCACGTCAGGAGAGCAGGGGGCACAGATCAGAGGCTGGGAAAGGCAGAGAGGCTGGGGATGCGTGTGCTTTTCACGGGGGTTTGCAACAGCCATGCAATTCTCGCTGCACGGTATTCTCCAGCACTGCCCTGGCCTCTCCTCCCAAGCTCGCAGACATACCACCCTGCTAAACACGGCCAGAAACGGGGAAAACGTGGGATGACCCAAGGGTCAAGGACTTTTTTCGTTCTCCCCGTCCGGCACTCCAACTACCCTGGAAATCTGGCCAGAAAAAACACGACATTTGTTTCGTTATGTCACGCCGTGCCGTGCCTCCGGGATCCGCTGCCTTTTATGATCCGATTCTCTGGGGTCCCAGACACGAGATGACCTCACCTAAAACACAAGGCTTGGTCTACAATTACAGCGAGAAACTGCAGCATCCAGAGCTCTTTAACCTAATACCCTCCCCGAGTAATGAAGGCTACTTTAAAATGGGGAAAGAAATCAATCAAAGCGAACACAAAAACATGCCCAACGCCTAACCCTTGATGCTCTGCAATCCTTCAGCCTGACAGTCCGCATGCGAACTTGTGAGTGGCGCTAGGTAAGGGAATATAGAAGGCCGGCAGAGACCACAGGGGAGAAGGGTGCTACCAGGGAAAGCACTAATTGGGAAGGCTCGTTACAGCCGGTAGGAGCGAGCCGAACTCGGGCAGCGATGCGGACTTGCCATTACCCTTCGGCAGGGGAAAACTCCCCCCCTCCCTTAAATTTCTGCTCCCCTCCTACTGAGAAAGAGGAACTTCAGCTCGGCGCTTCCGGCAGGAAGATTACGAAACCCCGAAGGTTTAAATAGCAATCTCGCTGGGCTGCAAGCCCTGCCTGCTGAGAGCCACCCCAGGGCCAGGCACCACCGCACGCGCGGCCCCTCCGGTCGTTTGCCATCCCGCAGGCGTTGCTCGCACACCACCAGCCCGCTTCTCCCAAGGGCGAGGGCTGCTCGTGCCTCCTTGTGCGCCTTGCAAGCTCTGCAAGCCAGCTTAGCACCCAGGTGGAGAGCAGGACGCTGCCCGAGCAGTACTCCAGGCGTTCCTCAAAAGCCCGGTGCTGCGATCACCCCCAGTTACAGGGAGATGCATCCCGGATTGCAAAAGAAACAATGAGCAATGACCTTTTGCTTTTGGAAACCCACAGCTTTCGGCAAGGCTGTGAGGAGCAGGAATCCCAGCAGCTCACAACCCACGAGACAGATTTGAAGACAACCCATAGAAGAGCATTAAGCCAGAATCACGATTCCTGGCCACCTCCCGACGTTCTGCGGGCAAGGCGAACAACCAGGACGGGGCACGGCATATGGAGCACTGCAAAAGTGCTCAGAACGAGGCCAAACACTCGTCTCAAAGCTCTGGTAGCCCGGCGTTTGCTATCTAGCAACGTGCTGACACCGGCAGAAGCTGCCACCTCTCCTGCGAAGACGAGGGAGGGTTTTTTGGTGAGGAGGCTGGTAGCCGGCGTACCAGCAGCGGCCACCCTGCACCCAGCCCCCGTCCGCATCTGCTGGATTTGCTAACGCAGCAGAGATCTCATCTAAAGTAGGCCAGAACTTTCTGACTTCAGTCCCCACCTGACTGCAACCTTAAACCACTCAGCTCGATCACCCACCCAGGCTGGGAGCAGTCAGAGCCAGCCACCTCTCGCCGGAGCCCTTTTCTCAGCTGCTGGCTCAGCAGCAGGAAGACAAACAAAGAGCGTGTCCTTCTCGGCACTCGGCATCGCGGGGAAAAGCAAGGAAACGGCTGCAAAAGAGCAAGCACAACCGCGATGCAAAGCAGGACCTCTGGTGGTTGTGGCTTTCCCAAAAGGGGGAGGCAGGGAGGAGAAGCGCGGGGGCTTCTGCCAGGGAGATGGTGACAGACACGCCGGGTTACCGCGCTCCAGCACGGGGATTTGCTGGATGGAGATGTACAGCCTGACAATTGTTGTGAAAACCTTTCCTGGTGTGAGAATTTCCAACGGAGGAAAAACAAGAGTTTGAGCTTCTCAGCAGCTAGTGCAGAGCCCAGACAGAGCTGACCAAAAAGAAAACACAAAAGCACAGCTTCCCAGTTCTACACCACGCGGGAACAGCGGTCTGAAAGGCTGAGCTGGGTCGCTGCCTGGTGTTTTCCCCACCAAACAAAATTCATCACCTCCGCAGCACCCAGCATCCTTCCCGAGAGCTGGATCCCCAGCAAGCCGCCCAGGGCAGCGGGACAAAGAGCTGAGCAAGACGCCAAGGACGGGAGCCGTTCAGGAGCGCACCGCCTGGGAAGAGGGCTGGGATCTTAGTGCCAAACCAACGGCCCTAGCGTGGAGCTGGAGCTGCTGCTGTATTTCCTGACCTCGTGGATTTTCTCCCAGAGAGAGAGGGCTCCTGGC
Organism: Cygnus olor; assembly: GCF_009769625.2. Lineage (NCBI taxonomy): Eukaryota > Metazoa > Chordata > Aves > Anseriformes > Anatidae > Cygnus > Cygnus olor. Next base: position 46,193,376 of record NC_049173.1, read on the forward strand.
TCCCATTCAAGCTGTCTAGGAAAGCCCAGCCGAGCGCTTCCGCCTGGCAGCAGCAGCTGCTCCCAGCCCGCTAGCCCCCGAGTCCTCCCCCGTGGATTTCACATTTCCACGATGGAAGTTTCACAAACGCTGTTCACTGCTGAACGTTTACACTCTACCTGTCGACCGGGAGCATGTTTTAATGCACCCGAAAACAGTTCCACCTCTGCAAATGTCTTTGAATAGGTCTCAGCCTGAGCGCCCCGTCCCTAGAACTGAGGAACCTTTCGAGCACCAACGCCGCAGCGTTTGAATTTAGTTCCCTCTGGCAAAGATTCCTAGCAGGCAGAACAGTCCCAAGTCCTCTACCAGAACAAGGCTCATCTCAGCCTGTCACCAGCAGCCCACCATGCCTGCAATTCGGGAATCCTGTCTGATGATTTAACACGTTGACAAGGCAAACCTTGCTGCCTGCACTCCTCCACCTGCTCTGGCACAACAGTGTCACCAGCGTCCCAAAACACAGCCTCCAAAGGGCCTGAACGAACCCCTCCAGGAGCACGAAATGCCACCTTGAGTTTTCACTTGAGGGTCAAAATGCTGACGTTCTCGGTGGCCTGCCCAGCCTGAAAGAGGTTAGGGAAAGGAGGCTGGCAAGCTGCTGCTCTGGTATGAATCACAGCCCATCCGATGCTTCATTTTCATTTACTTGCTGCTTTTTTTACATTAACAAAGAAGTGAGCTGCAAATCTAACGCAATGTGTTTGGTTGCTGGCTTCGTATCTGCAACCTCAGACGATGCAGACTGCGAGACAAAAAGAGAGAGGGGTGCCAGAGGCGTAAGGAAAGTTGCAAATGGTGGCCCTGCTTTGGAGAAGCAGCTTGGACGTAATAAATGTCTTGCATTAGAAAAAAAAAAAAGGCAGTCTAAGAGGAACAGAATGACTTCTTCCATCCTCTGCAAGCTCTTTAAGACCTGAAGGAACAGGCAGCCTGTCCCAAGAGACTGAGCACAAAAATATTGCTCCAGAGGAGAAAAGGGATAAGGAATGACATCACGTAGGAGGCTCAAAGCACAGGCAGACATTCAAGGGGATGCAGGAAACCTTGGAGGAAGAAGAGCAGAAAGCTGCAGGCAGGTTCAAGTCAGAGGCAAGCCTGAAAGAGAGGGATTGTCTCTGCAGCGCATTCGTAAGCCCCAGCACCAAGGTGCAAGCCATGGCTTTGCATGAGGTCTTCAACAGGCACGGACGAGTCCTGGCTCTGGACGCAGTTTTAGTTAGAGCACCTCTGGCAACAGATTGCCTCTGCCAGAGACTACCCGACCACAAAGAAGTTAAATCCCTGCTCTTTTTCCCTTGCCATCGTGCCACCAGGCAGCGCAGGGCCTCCAGCCCTCGGTGCTCTCCTGGAAGACAGACGGGTGGCAGGAGGTGGTGCACAAGCGTCTGGTCCTCATCGCACGGGCCAGAAGAGATGGGAGGACAGAGGAAAGCAGGATGGCACCATCCCCACCAGCACTGCCGACAGCTTGCTGATCTCTGGTTTCGCTCTGTTCGTGTTGCACCTTGTCTGGTAGTTCAATAAACGCAGTACAGTTACCTGCTGCCAGCACTAAGCTGGTCTGACCATGCTGCTCTTGCTCACCCGCTCCTAAGTTTAACGAAGTTCTTTCTCGCCAGCTTACTCTGTAAGAAAAACACCTGGTAGTCACAGCAATGCCGAGTGGTTTTATTAAAATACCAGAAACCAGTAAACAATCTCCATAAATTGGTAACGCAAATAACAAACCAGCTATCCAAGAGCTTTCTCTCTGAACTGATACTCAAGAAAGGCATCACGCCGTAGACGATACAGGCCATCGAAACGATTATAGTCAATATAAAGACCAGCAGGCCCCTTATTTCAGGAGCTTATAAACCACAGCACACTACTACAGCCTGACCCCAAGGAACAGTCAGTGCAGCACCTGCCATCAGCAACACCAATATTTCCACTCTTGGCCTGAGTGTGAGCACAGACAACTTCCTCAATTTCTCATTACACTTGCACTCACCGGTGAAGGGGAACTTCTAGCAGCACAAAATGGCCCCAAGATCAAACTGAGTGTGCTTGGGCTGCTCACGCCCACATCTCCAGAAGCTCTGCTTGGTGCTGTAACGTGCTTGCAATTCATGGCGGGATCTTCACCTCCCACCCCCACCGCTTCTCCCTGAGAGCAACCAGCCCGTCCCACTGGGGTGGCTGCAGGAGAAGCACACTTCCAAGCGAACCGTAGATTATTTACAGAGACAAAACGTGCTGCTCTGCACGTCACTTGCTGCTGCTCCACGGAGAGGTCTAAGGAAATGGGCTCCTCTGCTTTCCCCTCCGGCCCACGGCCCGGCCTCGTGGGGCCAGGCAGGCGCTCCAGAAGCAGGCGCTTATGGAGAGAGGGACAGGTACCTGGGGAAGTTAAAGACACGGCCCACGTTACAGGTAACAACTAGACCCGTTAAAAACCTGGCCTCTGAGCCACCTCTTGACTTGGCACCAAGCTGTAATGCCTTGGGGTTGATCACGGGGGGCTGGACAGGCGGGGCTGGTCACGCACACCATCCTCCTCCTCGTCCCGCGGGCCGGCAAAGCCCGGCAAAGAAGCCAAGGGACCGGCCCGAAGTCATCGCCAGCAGCAAAGGCGGAAACTAAACTGAGGCAACTTCCCATCCAGGGCCTTAGCGGGAGCCGAAAAGCTCCACGCGCAGGTTTCGGATGGGAAAGCCGTTGGTTGCCTGCTGGGTCTTTGTGTCTGGCTGTCAGAGCTGACAGCTCCCCCACGGAGCGGAGCTTCCCTGCGCAGAGATGGTTGGAGAGGCAGAGTAAAGCGAGAGGGAAAGCCCAAACCGCTCTCCAATTATCCTCATGAAATCACAACTGTGTCACCAGCGTGGGGAGGCGGCAGTGACAGGCAGGGACACGGATGCCCCGACGCACAGACGAGGCGGGATAACAGGAGAGAAGAGAGCAGCCGACGCCGAAACAGGCTGGGGCAGCAACCAGCAGCACTGACAAGCCCAGGTCCGTATTTAACACACTCTGCAGGGGTCGCAGGCCGCATTTTGCAGCTGGGACACGCCTTTTTTTTTTTTTTTTTTTTTTTTGGAGAGTCGACAGAGAGCTACCAACGCCGTGTATCAGGGAAAAAAGTGCCCCGTCCTCAAGAACTGCATTCTCCCTACACGATTTCCGTTCTCCTCTCCCTCCCCACCCTTCCCCGTTCCTCCAAAGCAACTGCTGACAGGGAAAAACCAAAAAGCTGGTTTCAGGAAACACATCTAAGCCATTTTCATTTAGAAAAAATTTGCAATGGAAATAGGGTCTGGCTGTTGGGCTTCCTGCTTGCTTTAAAGCCTAACTTATATGAATAACATAAGTAAATAAATGGACAAGGAAACAAGGTATTTGCAACTGGGAAGTTCTGAGAATTGTCTTGATAATGCTTTTCATTCTTTCATTTTTAATATTTTGTGGAAAAGAGCCTTTAAAAAGGTCAATTTTGGGAGCAAAATGCTATTGGAAGAGTATCAGTAAGCTTTGGTCCCTGGGAACAAAACGGTGCAAGCAGCACATGCCCCGTCTTGCTGGAGCTATTGCCGCAGGAAGATCCAGACAGGGAGCCGGGTTTGGGGAGTGGATGGAAAGGAATGGAGCCTGTTGGTCAGCACCAGGAAATCAGATGGAAAGATCTCGGAACAGCAGGAACCCCAGACCCTCACAACCTCCAAGTGGCACTCAGATCCGGCAGGACACCGGTACGGGGTGGCAGCTCCCGGCTGGGCTCCAGGCAGGTTCATCCTGGAGCAAAAGCAAGGCTCCAGCATCCCCGCGTTGGTGTGGCCAAAGACCAGCCTCGCTGCGCTGCTTCCCCCTGCTCCTCGCCCAGCGTCCGGCTATTTTCAGCCCAGGGGATTTCCTGGGCCTGGCACAGCTTGTGTTTAGCAACCCTCAACAGATCTCTTTCCCAAGGACTCTTCCAGCCTCCCCTGAACCCACGTAAGCTCCTGCCACCCACACTATCCTATAGCAAGGAGCTCCACGGGTCTGCTCCCCGCAGGGGGACAAAGCAGCCCTCGCGTTAGAGCCTAACTCATCTCCGCCAGCTTCCCCAGCCAGCCCCTAGATCTTGTCCTAGAAGGGGAAAAGCAGGGTCCATTCCCACCCACCCTCTCACACAGGGTATCCCAGGCTGCTAATCACATCCTCCGAAGTGTTATCTTTTCCAGGGAAACGTGGCACAGCCTTTTTCCCACCCACGTTTCAAAACACGGGGCAGAGCAGCACGTTTGCGATGGCCTCGTCTCTGCAGGTGGAGGCGGGTGAGGGAGCACAGGGGGGGGGCCCGAGGAAGGACGGAGAGCGAGTTTCCTTGCCTTGCCCTCCCCAACGGGACATTGATAAAAAGCTACTCACGCTTCATTCAAAGCCAGAGCTCAAAGGAACAGCTTGAGTGACCCCACAGAGCCAAAATCAGATATTTCTAGAGTGTCTCCTTTATTAGCGAGCCATTTCATTTACGTGATCAAATACAATGATCATCCCTCTGCATTCATTTAGCCCTTGCAGAGCTTTTGCAGGCATAAAAAAAAATGCACTTTTTTTTTTTTTTTTTTTTTTTTGCAGGAAAGCAAGTGCCGGTGCATCTTGGGGAGCCAACGAGAAGTGGGCGGCTGGGGAAGGAGATAAAGGGAAGCAAGCAGGCACCTGCTGCTGAGACAGACCCCTTTCTGCCCTCGCTCCCCAGGGGCACGTTACGAGCACGGTGACACAAAGCTATCCCGGCCGTGCTGCGCTGCTCGCAGGCATGAATATGCATCAGGCGTTACGCAGCAGATAGTCCGGGGCACGCCGCTGATTTACAGGCTGAGCAGGACAGCTAAACAAATCCCTTTCTCACCCTGCAGTCCGCCCAGGGTGAACCGCTCTGCAACAATAACGCTCTCCCTGACGGGTGGCTTGGAAAGGGGGGCCCAGAGAGGGAAGAGAAGGAGCTGACCTCGCTCAGCCGCGTTGCAGAAGAAAAGCAAGGTGAGGATTTGCACAGACACACCTTGGCCAGAGCAAGCACTTCTCCTCGCAGGAGGAACAGAGGCACGCCACCGACACCACCCCAGCAAGATGCAGCTCAGGAGGATGACTGCCAGGGACCAGCAGCGAGCTGGGTGCTGAGCACGGACGGCAGAGAGGTCTGGGGAAGATCTCATGCGCCTCCAAACCCAGCCCTTGGACAACCGAGGTGAATGAATCAGACGTGGCCAGGTGTGAAGCCAGGCAGACACCAGCAGCGCGTCGTGCAGGCAGTATCGAGCAACTGTCACAGAAAGAGAGAGGTCTAAAGGCACGAGAGCCAAGTTTGGATCAGGAGCCCTTGTTTGTTAAGTTTGGGTCCTGGATTACCTAAGCCTCACTTTGCTGCTCCCGGTAAATCAGCTACAAGAGGATTTATTTTCTGTGATGCTCACATTCCCTCCCTCTGCAGCAGCCTGGATTTTAAAAAACAAAAATCAAAGCACTGTTGCTGGGGGTGAGTTATTTAAATGAATCACTGTCACGGCACAGATCTGCTGCAAATAAGACTTAGACGTCCTGATACTGGAAAGAGAGGATTCTCCCTCTTGGCTGTGGAGCGACAGATGAACAGACACGGCACAGGGACTCCATCCTGCCTGTCATGCAACTGCACCCATCCCACCCCGAGAACTCAGAGCCCAGCAGATCAAGCACATAACTCCCCTCTGCAATGAGGAACCCGCCGCAATTAAGTGACGCGGTCACGGTCACACAGGAAACTTATGGTAAAGCCGGGGATTTCTGCTCCCTCAAGTTCGAGTTTTTGCCACAAGACCGTGCTTCCCGTCCGCGGCCGCGGCTGAGCGTGCAGGGGACAGGATCACGATGCCAGCTCCATCACCTCCAGCATGTGCGGGCAGAACTGCACCATCAGCAGAAGCTGGGGGGGGGTGGTTTCCTTCCAGAATTTCCTCAGGAGCCTGCAGCAACGACGACGTGCAGGATTTGGGCAGGCTCACAGCCAGCTTCCAAAGGCACATTAAGGTTGAAAAGAAACCACAGAAAAGCAAGGCACCAGACCTGCAAGAGATGTGGCTCCACCTCAACGCAGAAGTTAACTGAAGCTTGACAAGCTGATTAACAAGTAAATAAAGCCTCTGAGAGCAGCAGAACAGCTGAGGTTTCCCTGATAAGGCCTAAAGGTTAGGCACCAAGGTCTTTTTGAGATCCCCGAGAATATTTTCCCCCTTTTGAAACCTGGTGCTGCATAACTGGTCCCTTGCCACAAGGATGTCCATGGTGGAGGCAAGGAGGAGGTCCGGATCTGGCCATCCCACTGCACTTGACATGGCCGTCACACCCCAGGGACCCTGCCCTACCTCTCGGACTCGACCAATGTGCTGGCTCTATGCAGAGCAACTATTCAGGAAGAAAAAAGCAACACGGGGCTCTGATCAGCACAAAAGCACTGGCAAGCATTCCCTCCAGTCACACCAGCCAGATTTCCCAGTCTGAAAGATAACCTGAGCTTCCAGAATGACAACTTGCTGGGCGAAACAGAGTCAGGTTGCTTATGAAGTAACAGGACGCAAAGGTGGGCTGTCCATTTTTGAAGAAAACGGACAAAAATATGGGAGTTTGGATGCAGGCTCTGAACTGGGGGCAGAAAGAAGAAAATGTGCAAGTCTCCAGGGAGAAAAAGTCAACCAGGGACCAGCACCTGCCCGTGGGATGGCACAGAGGAGCAGCTGGTGCCATTCCGGCAGGTACCTGGTGATTAAACACAGCTGGTGCTTACAGAACACAGAAACAGCATTTCACCTTATTCTTCAGCATCTGCTTTCTGCTGCGGGTGCACCAAGGAGGAGACCGTGCAAAGTACAGCCCAAACGTCTGCAGCGCGAGCCAGAGAAGTCACAGCTTGGGGAGAGCAAAACCGAGCAACACGAGCCCATGGATACTCATCTAACTGAAATGTCCTTTTTTTTTTTTTCCTGAGGCATGGCAATGTGCCTCCATCATAGATCAACCTTGCAGGGCAAATTCCCCTGGCCACGCAGCAGCAAGAAACATTGGTGTGCATCACACCGAGGGACGGAGTCAAGAGCACACAGCTGGACAGGAGCAAGAGCGGGCTAGGCGAGGAAAAGCTGCTAAACAAAAAGAAAGAGGATAGGTAAGTTGTTTGGTGAAATTAACGCTGAGGATAAAATGTTCGGCACAAGCCTGATGTTATTTGTATTAGCAAAAAATAAGTACGAAGCCAAAGGGCTAAAAGCCAAAGGCTAAAGCACTGGTCTAAACTGGCACTGTCAGATTTCACGTGCACAAAAATAGGCACGCTTTCTTTCCCTGTATTGTTATTACCAGTATAGGCAATCACATTGTTTAAAAAAAAGAATTAAAAAAAAAAGAGGGACTTTTGAACTTTGAACTGTACTACACTTCCCAGGATAAACAGAGTAAAAAAGCAGCATTCAGCCTGGCTCCCAGCTCAGTTCCTTAGGACAGTATAAGCAATGACTGGGCATGGAAGATGTCATAGAGGATTCTCAAGTAGCCCCAAAATTGTCTTTTCCTCCTTCCAGTGGAGACCAACCCCAATTACGAGACCCAGAGCAGGGTCTCATCCTGCTGGGTGTTCTCCAAACAAGAAAGAGGGTTCCTACACCTAAGTTTCCACTTCCAAATTTATTTATTTATTTATTTATTTATTAACTCTGGGTGTCACTGCCCTTCAGTCAACCTTCATCTTTTGAAGCCAATGACTTCCCTAACATCTTGCAGCAATGAGATCCCCAAGCTATAAAACTGTGTCTTTTCACCAAGCTTGTACATATGGCTCCCCAGTTTCTCCTCAGGTGTCTGGCTGTCTCCCAGTACCCTCAGTTTCTGATCCTGCTGCACAAGCTCAGCTCTACAACGCTGAGGATGCACACACTGCAGACACATTCCAAAAGGAAACGCAGCAGCATTCATTGGATTTATTCTTGGACTTGATAAGGCTCATGGAAACAGTTCTGTTTGGCCTCAGAAAAGAAGGACCACAAAAGGCAAATTCAGAACTTCAAAACTTACCTTCACCTGACAGCCCTGAGCCACCATGTGTGTCTAGTATGGAAAAGGTGTGAGATTTTTAATTTTCCAGAAGAAGGAAGAGGCCAGCCCAAGCTAAGAGTCACAAACAAACTCCTGAGTGTCAAATCTGATATCTGACCTTGGAGGATCGGTTTAAGGGAAGGGTAGAAAGTATCATCAATGAAGCCGTTAAAGCCAAGCCAGACAACATTGGCTTAAGGCTTCATGTTATCTTAATTTTCAACCTTAGCACATATGGAGCATTTAACCCTCTCAGCATCTTGAGACAGGAACAAGGTAGAGTGACATTTCCTGGGAAATGAAGGATTAAAAATACACGTTCACGCAGTCAGGAGGCACAGAGGAAGACTGCAGAAGAGCTCTGAAAGTCAGCAATCAAAAAAAAACAAGCAGAAACATGATGGACCGATTCAGCTAAGTGAAGCATGGTAGAGTCAAAACAAGTGCAGAGGTCTCCTAATTATCCCAAATCCTACCTTCGTGTCCCCTCCTTTTCCTTAGCACTGGCTCCCGAGGATGTGCAGAGCCTCCATGGAGGAGCTCCTGCGAGGGAAGCGACAGAACTAGGCCTGCAGGTGTCCCGTCGTGGTCTCGGGGTTTGTCCATCTTAGGGGAGGTGCAGGCACGTTGGAGAACGCCTGGGGACCACAGACAGAACTACTGCAGCCAAGACCCAGCTGACTCACAACCCTGTGGCTTTGGTTTAAAATATAAAAACTTAAATAAAATGACCTTCCCTTCAGCCCACTGGGAAAAATCTAAGTATCTCCCTTCAATTCCCTACCACAGAGCAAAGCAAACTCATTATTGTGAGTAAAACTTACTTGATATATGCTATTAAAGTGGGGGTAAGGAACAGTTATATGGCCAGTATCGCTCCGCAAACAACCAAGTGCTGGGAGCAACTCATGCTATCGTCCTTCTCCATCAGCCTCCATCAACCAGCAAACAGGCCCCGACCTTTCCTTCCAACATGTTCAGTATCTGCCCTCCCAAGCACCAAAGACAGTGATTTTATTTCATTTTTGTCAGCCTGCTACTCTAAACATGAATTGCAACAGCTCCGAAGCTGCTGTTTGATCAGTAACGGCCTGGTGCTACGTGTGGCCTGAGGCCTCTCCACTTTTCCTCACCCCTGCCTGCAAAACTTGTCTGTGGTACCTCTGCTGACTTGTTGGAGGCTGTGAGGGCAACTAACGTCCAAGTAACAACACATGTCATGAACTTGGGTTGCTCTGTAGGAGCTAGAACAAGAAAGCGAGAAAACGGGCAGGTGATGTGAACTGGTTCTCCTAAAAACACCACCTTGTCTTGTGAGGTGACGCAAGTTTCCTAGCTTCTGTCACAACACAACCCATCTTGTGAGCCTCAAGTCAGGCTCAGAAACTACCTGTAAGATACGAAAGAGATCCCTCTAAGCCAACAGCCACTAAGAGCAGTCACAACGTCTTTACCTGTGAACAACCACATCTTTCAGAGCTTTGCTGAGGGCTTGGGGGCTCTCTTTTGGTTTAGCGTTGTTGTTGGTTTGGTTTTTGTTTTGTTTTAAAGTGAACGGAGAACAACCAAACTGTCCATTTCTCCTTAAATGCTTGGTAAGAAGACAAAGTGATCCTTCCTTGGAAAATAAGGATAAATGCAGAGATTAAGATTGAACTGTGATTTTTTTTTTTAATGGCCTTGCCAGTATCATCAGGCCTCTTGGAAACACACTGAAATGTGGGACTGGCTGTAAGATCTCAAACGTGATTATTTGCTTTTGCAGGAGCCTGGAGGAGACACAAGACCAGCGAGGTTTTGGCAAGTGATGACACACTGATGAAGGCTCCCTGCTTCATCTGGCAGCAGCAGACTTCACCAGCATTGTTCCTCAGGACTCTTAAGGCATGGACAGCACTTTGTCATTGCTGGACGTAGTTCACACCTAACTGGAAATAAACTGCTTCCTCATTTCCCCCTTAAACCCACTCTTATTTTCAGAAAGCAACTCCCTGAGGACTGTGTCTGTCCCTACAATGAACCTCCAAGGCCACAGCATGGTGGAGTGGGTATGGTTCCTACATAGCTCTCATTGTTCCCACACAAGAACTTCAACTGAAGCATTAAAAAAATAAAAATTCAATGTTTGCAAAAAGCTTTTTTAAACAGAAAAAGCCCACAGAAAACCACCAGCTTGCATGTCAAACAAGCTAACTTTAACTTGAAACACTACTCGAGCAAAAATAGACGCTGCACTGTTCTGCAGAGGGAATATATTAATGGAAGAGGAAAATTCATACTTGAACAGCAGGGAAAAAGCAGCGAGCTCTGAAAGCTGGAGCCTGTCAACTTATCCTCAAAATCCATCCTCAAAAACTTGGGGTAAATGAACTCCTAAATGAACTCCTGCAGTCCAGGATTTGGACTGGATTACGATCCAGGATTAGGATCCAGGATTTGGACTCGGAAACCCCTACCAACCACGCATCTTTTTACCATCATGCAATGATGTCCTGCTTTTACCCGCACACACCCCTCCTGCCCTGCCTCGGGTAGGACCTGCATCCCAAACCAGGGTTCGGTGGCTGGACCTGGGCCGTTGCTGCCCCAGGACAGGGAGCAAGCACGTCACACAAGCCATAAACACCTATTTACAGCCTGCAGGAGGATGAAGGGGCAGCTGAAGTTCTGCTGGCCTGTCACCACCAGTCATACTCTGTTTATCTTCAGCATCACACTTAGAAATGTAAGCAGAAGTTAGTGTTTCTTTCTCCAATGTTTAACACTGGGCAGAGGAATGGAGATTTGCTGCAAAGGAGCTGTTCCCAGCAGTGGCTGCCATTCCACAGGCTTAATTTGTCATTATTTCCACTTACTTCTGATCAAACTCGAGATAAACTACGTTAACCCAAACAAGAATCTGACTTAACAGTCCAAAATTCTGTTCAGACAAAAAATCCACGCAGTTGGCCTTTTTTGAAAGGCTCCCACATGGCTGCAAGGTCTGCAGAAGACACTGAGATCATTGTGAAACACAGTCAGTGCTCCAGCTGGGCTTTAGAGGACAACTGCTTCATGCCACTTTTAGCAAGTTGTTTGTTTTTTTAAATTCTACAGCACCAGAGGAATCGATGCTCTTGAAGAGCACAGAAATGCAAGCCCAAGGAGTGCTCAGCACACTCCAAAACACCGTGAATCACCAGCTGCACGAGGTCCACTCAAAGCTCTGCTGCTGCACCTAAAACGAAACGTGCCATACGCCCACCGTGGATATTTACTTGCAAAGTGCCAGGTTCTGTTCCCCTGGATGACATCCTGCTGCATTCACGTTGCTGCTCCTGCGTGCTGGATGACCTGCTGGGCACCAGCCGGGTGCGGTGCTGAGCTCAGCACCACGGCACCCCAGCGCCACGACCTGCCTGCACCTCTCGCCCGCAGCCAAAAGCTGCCAGCAGCTCTCTGAAGCCGCGTTCGCAGCGCCACGTTGCCTCTGAAGGCAAACCACAATGCGCTGTTTCAAAGCAACCAGCTGATGAGGAACAACAATAGGGAGAAGAAAAAAAAAAGAAAAAAAAAACCACCTTGCACCACTCCCCCTCCTTTCTCTCACGAGAAGCTTATAGTAATTGCAAAGCATGAGAATCCGAACAAACGCCCTGCTTGGGCAACTGGGGCCATCCCCGGGAAAATATTTGCATCTAGGGGATGTGAGAGTTGTGCAACCGGTGAAGTACCAAGCCAGATAAGGCAGAGACCTTTCACTAGGCTCCAGAGAGACACACTCGTCACTCCGTGATGCTGACTCAGGCTAAGACAAGTTGCTTTAATTTTCTCTCCCTCCCTCCAGCCTTCACAGGGGAAATAATACCAGCCTCCTTCTCAGGCAGTTTGAAGGCACCAGGCGGTATTTGCAGAGCTGAATCAGAAACCGAAGGAGCCGTCGGAAGGAGCACGGGAGGGAAGATGGCTTCTCTGTGATGGGAGCCTGGTTCCCACCCGAAAGGTTTTAAACTCGTAAGGAAATTCCTCGTGCAACAAGGTTAGGGACACGATGTGCAGCTTTACACATATTCCATTATTTCCCGTGCCTAAGGCTTGATGCAGCCTTCTGAGCCCTGCTGGATTTAGTTACATATACATGTCGTTTGGGAATTAGACTAGAGAAATTAGTTAGGAAGGTCACACGGTTACAGAAAATTTAGAAAAAGTGATGGCTCCTGCTTTGTGCCGCCAGCTTTCCAGCACCAGTACCCCTGCCTGTTGAGGTGGGAGAGCAAAGCAAATCCACAGCGCTAACAACCCTGTGTTAACATCTCTTTGGGCCCTTGCTGACTTGGTTTTTGCCCTGTGGAAGAAACAACAGAAGCAGCTACCGAAGAAGAGCTGGGAAACGGGGCAGGTCCACCAGCGACGCACCCGCTGACCTGCGGGACCTGCAAACAGCAGGCAGATGGCACAGCAAACACCGGGAGGCGCGTACGGAGCAGCGAGTGCCTGGTGCTGTGCCAGACGTTGGGACACTCTTCAAACACGGCCACTATTTATCGTGCCAAAGTTCAGAGGGGAAGGACAGCAATGAAAGCACTGGAGCAAAATGCATGCTGTGGGGCTCCACTATGAGGCTCTGGGGCACCTTCCTTCGGGAATGAAAGGCTCCTGAAGGTTTTCCATACGCTTTCCATCTTGGCTGCAGAGCCACATCCATCCCCTCGAGTAGACCTCATGCAGCCCCATCCCTTCACATCGTGGGATGTGAAGCAGAAAAGTTTGTCCTGGACACAGGTAGCTGGTTAAGAGAGCAGGGAGAGGTCAGGCGCATTGCAAAGGGAGGACGAGGCACCACGTAGCAAACGATAAGGTATCTTTGCCTTTCTCTGCAGCACGCAATGTGCGCTTCCAACCTGGGGTCAGCCCGAAATTTCTCCCCTAACATATTCTCCGTGACTGCAAAGACACTGGCGGTCCCTTTGACATTTCCAGGTCTCTTCGTGGGCACGTTACGGTTGTGACATTTGGTCTTCTACTGCACAGGGTACGTTTACTGTACAGCAATGGTTTTCTGCCTTTATCAATCCTAAAAAAAAACACATTTCTGTGCAGCCTCCTGAACAACACTTTAGCTCCCTGACAGCAGTTCTTGTTTTTACTGCACGGCTTTCATAGACCCTTCAAAAACCACCCAGGGCTCCTCCTCGCCTACATCTGGAGCAGTGGCTGAGAACCGCAGTTAAAAGGTCTGAAGCAGCTGGAATGCATGCAGTAGGTTTCCTGAGGCTGTCCAGAACCGAACGCTGATTTACCGGTATCTGAACTCGCAGGAATTAATGTTTCAGCAAGCAGCAAGGTGGGGTACAAAGCCGTGGTTTTTTGGGGGTTCATAGGATTTGATGCTAACTACACAGGCACGAGACAGGGCAAGAAATGTGGCACAGCACCCTCCCCTTCTGAGGCAGGGCAGGCTCAGTGCTGGCTGCCAGCGCAGGGACTCACAGGCTGAGCTCTGCAGGCTCCTGCTGCAGACAGCCTCCTCGTTCCCGAAACACCTGGTGCACCACGTTTCTGCCACCGGGCTAATTCTTCTCCAGGAGAAGGCATGATGGAACAAGCGCTCCCAATCAAAGGGGAAACTCAGCCAGCGAAGAAAATCCTCCCCAGGCTACCAGGCTTTATTCCTACCTGTTGGCTCAGCTTTGGTTTTCAGTTCTTTCGCGAATGGCTCTCGCCACCTCCGCCCTGCTCCCTGAAGACCACTCTGCTTTCCACAGCAACCACGAAGGCTGAGCACCAGCGGGAAACAAACCTACAGAGCCCAGCTCCATTAACATAGCAGTGCTCCAGCGTTAGGAGGCATGGGTTTTACCCACCAAACCCCAGAGCACCCACGTTTGCAGCCCTCGTAACCTGGGGGCACCACAGGGCTCATCTGTTAACCCCAGCTCCAGATTTAGGATTTCAAGGTCTCAAGCCTCTGCTTCACGGGAGGGAGCTGCTGGGAGGTATCTGCACCCTTCCAGCTCTCAGGAACTGCAACGAAACAGCTTCTCAAGCAAAGAAGCAGTATGGGTTTACCAGGTAAGACAGCACGCAGCTAAGGACAGGCTATATTCAACGCCGCCCTGCTCTCTGTGCTACTCTTCCTGGCAAAACACCGCCAGTCAAGGTGGGATTCATCTCACCTACAACAGAGCCCATCAGCTGGAGCCTCCCTGCGATCGATGGGAAGAGACAGGCGCAATCTGTCTGCCTGCTTTCAGACATCTGCATTAGGACGAGATGAAAGCACTCGTTTCCTCCGTTGCGCATCCACGGGGGCCGAGGGTAAGCAGCCGAGATGTTAGATGTCAACGTCTGAGCACGCAAATTGCACCCTGATGTTTCTCATCCTGCACCAAGCTCGGAAGCTTTTCAGAGAGGGACTGCACCCAACATGAAAGCACTCCCAGCCTCCAAGGCCTGGAGGTAACACCACACTTCAAACGGCAGGAGAGAGACCGATACTCTCGAGTATCTACCGCAGAGACAACTCCACAGCGTTTTTCCCTGGAACGATATTCCAAGTGGATCCAAGTTGTTTCGGGGGCCGCTGGGCTGCCGACGAGGAGGCAGAGCTGCAGGTCTCGACCCGCCTCTGTGCCAGCAGAAGAAGGGGAAGCGTCCCAGGAGCCAAACGCTCGGTGCCGTGAGAACTGCAGAGCCCGGCGAGGCTGCAGCTTTCACTTTACCCCCCAAAACAGGCACCGGGGCAGGCAGAGAAGGATGCACACACAGGGGCTTGGGGACAGACACAGGGGACAGGGAAGGAGAAAAGACCTGTGTCATCTGCGTGCGCCACGGACGGCTTTGGGATTTTCAGAGCAGTCTCGAGGATTCTCTTTTTCATGACTGCTGATATATGACCCTTTGGGGCTGGCAACGCCGGGGTTTGATGCAGACAAATGCTAAATAATGAGTCTGGGGGCAGAAAGCCAAAGCAGAGAGCACACATTAAATGGAGCTGTCACGCTGCTAGACTGGCCAGGGAGAGATTGAAGAGTTATTGTAAGATTTGTGAAGCCATCAGCCCTAGTGCTACAGAAAATAAGAAAATTAAGCTCAAAGACGGACTGCAGGCAGAATAACTTCCCTGACAGCAGGATAAATGAGGAGTAAGTTGCTACAAAAAGCCCTCGAATCAAACAGGGTAAAAAAGCATGGAAGAGCCTGCACGACGTTTACCTACAGTGGAACCGAACTGAAGGGTTCAAAAGACAAAAAGAAGTTCAAATTAGCTCCCTGAAAGGATGACTTATGGGTGGCAGAGCTTTTTCTTCTGCATCCACCCCAGTGTACACCTATGACGGGGCCTGCAGACTCCCACCTCAGATTTCAACCATTATCTCCGTGCAGCCTCATCCCAACAGGTACCTGCTCCCACTGCTTGTCCTGCTCCACGCATCCGCTGCCAGCCACAGCTCACAGCAGGAGCACTTTGACTATTTTGATTTTTTTTTTTTTTTTTGTCATCTCCCCCTCCCCTGGGGATATTTACTGAAGCTGCGTTAAGCCTGTTCTAGACGCAGGCTTTGAAACAAAGATGAAAACCCAAACTGTCCTAAGAGATGCCGCTCCGACTGCCGGCCCATGCTCGCTGCAGCTAACAGAGCTTTTCAGCTGACTTCAGCAGAATTTGAGCAAGACCTTGTAACCCTGTTGCAATGCAATCGCCAAGTCCTGCCAAAAACCATGCATTTACTAGCATGCTCTGAAAAACCCCAACCCCCTGTTACGCACTCAGCTTTCCCTCTCCTCACCAAGAGTTCACACTTTGGACAACACTGGTTTTGAGGACCACAAACTGGCCTACAGAATCAACTCTGGACTTCTTTATTTAGAATTGGACATCTCTCCTCCAAAACTCCTGCTGGATTTCCGTTGTTGTCTTAAAAGTGTCCTGCAATCGCCTTGTTTTCTCTTTAAAATGTAGAGATTGCAGGGAGAGAAGCTGCACCCATGTACCAGTACCTGCAATTCCCAGTCAGCTGTCCTGTGCCTTCAGAAGTCCCTAGCCAGGGACTAGAGCACACAGTGACTTCCACAGGCATTAGACTGTGCAGATCTGACCCGCAGTGCCACCGTTTATCACCAAAACCAGTAATAATTCACTCCTGCAGAGCATAAAGTGAACCAACTGGCTTCCACCTGGAGCTACTGCACAGAAGACCGGGGCCTGCAGGGTTTCCCGACAGCAGCAGCAGCAGCAGCACTGTGTATTTTTAAAGCGCTGGCTTGTGTCAGATATTGCAGAACCACCGGGCTGGCTTTCTGAAATCCTGTCTCCACGTCTGCTCTCTGCCAACGGGGAGCTTGCTGTACTGCAGGCTCAGCAGGCAGGGACCTGCTGCTTGTGTTTTCCCAGAGAGCGACTCCTCAGTCACGCTGCCCCTAATACCGAGCAGGCAGGACAGGTCTCAGGAGCACGGGTGCAGTCTCAGCCCTTTCATCCATCTCCAGAAGCAAGAGCTAGTCTGAATTTTCTATCTGCAGGCATACCGAAGGACTCGTCCTTCACGTGTGCGTTCAGCGATGTAAGCTCCCAGAAACACAGCCTGGCTCGTGACGTGCTGCAATCCTCCACCTTTCCCTCCGAATCCATCCGATCTCCAGAGGACCGGAGGGTCTTCTCCTCGCCTGCCCCGGAGCACCTCCACAAACACCTCCCTGGCCGCCAGGCGATGGTGTGCACGGGGACTCGGTGCCCCGATGCGGTGCAGCGCCAAGCCTACAGCCCCGTTACAGAGCCAAAGGAACAAGCGGATAAACCTGAGCTCCAGGAGTTATATTTCTCCGCAGGCATCTCCCGCCTGCCATTCCAGCCGAATAGCCTCCCGTTACTCACCTCCTCTCCTGAGCAGGTTTATCATCCGCTCTTCTATGGTTTCTCTGAATTACCCCAGAGGTGACCGTATTTCAGTGGCAAATTAAACTGTCACAATACATTCCTTTCTACACTGTTTTTTAAAATATGTGAGCCCTGGCTGCAGGAGAATTGTTTTGGATAGATTAGATTAGGTGCCTGGGAAACAAGTCAAAAAAAAAAAAGGCATAGAGGTTTTTTGCTTCTCAAAGAAACCTACCTTTCCCTCCACCACCACCCGACCCCCCAGGAAGTTGTTTTATCCTAAAATACCTCATCAACTAACTGCATCTGTTTTTTTAGATCCACCGTTCCTTCCATGAAAAGTGCCTCAGAGCAGCTGACAAAAGAGGGATGGCTCATTTCGGAATTACCTGCTACAAGCAGAAATCAAGAGCCAAAAGCTCTCCGGGTTTTTAATCGAGCCCTCCTCTTCTCCCCATCCAGAGGGCTACAACATTTCTTGTCAATTACTCGAGTTTTCTCACTCTTTTTCCAACCCACAACAGGCCAAGACACTTAGTTTTACTATGGGGGTATCAACTCCTTCCTGAAGACATGATGCCACTTACAGCTTCGAAGATTTACATGGGACATCCACATCTGTTTGAAGACTTGATACGAAAAATATTTAAAAAGAAAAGGCAACACAACCTTGCTTGAAAATGATAGAAGGGAATAAAACCCCACTTTCTTGAGGTTCTTTGTGGGGAGAAAGCCTTTCACTCCATCCCACCCTCCAGCATCTTTCAAAGAAACTCTTCCGTGGAGGCCAAAGCTGAGCTGCAGTGGTATGACCAAGAAAAGCACGTGCTGCAGCTCCAAGGAACCACTAGCAGTGGCTGAGATGAAGTGACAGCATTTTCAGCCTTCCACACCTGAAGACATCTCTAACGAGGTGCCGGAAACCTTCAGTCTCTGGTCCTTTGACACCGGCCGTATCGCAGGGATGGGAACGCAGAACTGACGCAGCACTGGACAACACATTTGCATTGACCTTGCCAACTGGGTCTGCACGCTACAAAGGAGAGCCTGTCTGTCCACGGCAGGAGCCCAACAGTACCTGAAAAGAGCTACCCGATCAGATGCGGATGCAAGGGGATTCAAGAGAAAAGCTAGTTACAGAATTAGCACACGCCTAAGCTGGAGTCTGTCCCATTTACCTCCAAGCGACTCATGTTTTACCTATTTACACCAAAAAGGTTGTCTTCTCAAGCCCACCCTTCTTTTTCTGGAAGTTGAATTCTAGTGCCTTGTGTAACACCAAGCGCTCTGACATCTCTTTCTTGCTCTAACAAAGCCAGACACAGAAAGAGCACACGTGCTACTGCCACTGCAGAAATACACGAGCCAGTGCCACACCAGGAGGCTGCTGCAGCAGCTAGCTGGGTAATGAAAAGGACAAGCGACTAAATAAATCACTTGCAGCCTAATTTCATATATTCAGACCTATTTTATACACATTCCTCTTTGGTTCGGAGAAGACTGAATGGAGCTGGATGCAAACCACAAAAGGGCTGAAAATGGTGCGAAGGAAGCATCAGAGCAGACTGAGCACCGGCACTGGAGCAAGCCCTGACTGCCTGACACTCCGGCTGCTGAACAGAGTTCACTTTTCAACTAGCCTCCCAGCAAGATCCCAACTTGCTTCAGGCGTTAAGTGCTTGCAGTGAGATTCTCCTTCGAAGACTCTTCACCGGAGCCTGCTTTTCTCAGGGAGACCCTTGGCTGGCCACACTCCGATTCAGCCTGGACTGGCAGGAAAGCACTCACCCCACCTCGTGCAGCAGGCTTGGGGGTGCCTTCTTCCACAGATCTCTTCTTTCACTCCTCGCCTCTCCTCCTACAGGGCTGTGTTGAAGAACAGCTCAAGGGAAAGCAGGAGAAGTGCACAACCCCATTGTGCACAACTCCATCGTGCACAGGGGCTTCTCTCATTTCACTCCTGCTCCCTGACTTTTTAGATCTCACTCACCACCTTCTCCCACTGCCAGAGCATCCTCCTCTTCGTTTCACAGGTCACAGCTCCTCCCTAGTGCCTGCTGCTCTCCGAGGATGCTAAACAAGCAGATGATGTACAGGCATCTTCCCAGAGAACTGTACTTGTGGCAACGTCTCTTTTTTGCATTTGTCAAGTTACTGCTCCCACACGCATCTAAATTCAGCTCCATCAGCTCCTGAATTTAACTTGAATGTGAGCAGCCTGATTCGTAATGGGCTTAGCTATGCAAAAGGAAAAACCCACTTACAGATGTGCCCAGTGCTGTATTATGCAAGCACCTATCCTGTTGCTGCCTCTGCATTACCAGAGCACTCCTCAGCCAGGACATCCCCTTTTTTAGGGGATATTCTGCACCGATCCACCCAGCACCCCAGCAGCCAGCTCAGCATTACTCCCAACGAAGCAGAGGGTCCAGGGAGAGAAAGCAACAAGCTCAGCCAACAGCAGCGAGGGAGCCAGGACTCCTGGGTCCTCAGCCTTGCACTTTATCCACCGAGCCCTCTGTCAGCACCGGCTCTGGCGAGATGGATGGTGTTCAGGGATTGCACTCCACCGTCAGACGGACGCCGCGGGCAGGTCGTGCATTAAGGCAGGGGTATCGCAGCCAGCACGGAAAAAGCATCTGAAGGGAGACAGACCATCCCGCTAAAATGTAAAGCTGGATTCCAGCTGCAAGAAGTTGGTGATTCAAGTTTTGCTTTGCCTGAACAAGTCATTAATCAGTGCTGGTTTTCATGTTAGAGACCAAGAAACAGGCGGCAAGGGCAGAGAACCGAACAGATAATCACGAAGCGTTTCCTCTGGATAGCTATCATGCTAAACCAAACGTCACCAGCTTTCTTCTCTCCCCACAGCAAATTAACTGCACAGGAGCGCTCCTCTTGGCCTCCTCCTCCCCGGTCAGTCGTGCTTCGTAACTGCAGGCTGCCTGGGCTGCTCCCTGCGCAGCGCACTCGAGTGTTATCCAGGGCATTGCACGCGACCCGGAGGCACGGCGTAACTCACCTCCGGCAGAGACCTCTCCTCCCCGGTACGAGAGGGCCTCATCACGCAGCTCCTAGCACCGAAGCAGAGAACTGTGACATCCGTGCCTCAGCTCATTCGCTGCAGCACCACCACTGCAATCATCAGCGGAGACAAATCACTCGCTCTGAACGCTTCCATCACTTTCCTCTAGACTGTCTGAGCTTTGCTGCCAAGGCAAGACAAATTTCCTCCCCTGAAATACATAGCTTTCTATTCCTTGCGTTGTTTTCAAGAATATTCTCTGTAGATTTCATCCAAAAAAAAAAAAAACTCTTATCCGTAACAGCATTCTCTTTTTTAGGACACTTTAATCTTTTAATACTGGATCCACTAAGGTGGATATTCTCCTGCCCGGTCAGGCACGATAACCCGCTTGCCTCCTGCCACTAAAGCAACCAACCTGACACTCAGGCTCTGAAAAGTAACGGTAAGGGAGAAAACTTCCAGTGCCCTGATAATTCCTTCTGCCCTACTGAAAGATACCTCCTGGACGTAACCTCGGAGGGCAGGAAAGGGAGGTACGACGATGCCAAGAGCAGGGAACCACGAGGTCCAGGAGGGGTGATGGGGGTATGTCAGGCAGCAGATGAAAACAGATTGCATAAAGATACAAAAACAAAGAACAAAGTCGGCCATTTGGTCCTAGTCATTCTCTTAGAATACAAAGATATTGGGATACTTAGTCAAAATCGCTTCAAAAAAATAAAAAGGCATAGGGGAAAAAAGAAATGGCAAAAATGAGAGCTGGAAAAAAACTCCAGAACTGCAGAAACACCCTTCTCACAGCAGCCAGAAAGTCAGGGGAGAGGTAGAGGAGCATCAGCACTGAGCAAACATCTTCATATTTGTACACAGACACTGGGTTTGGTTCAGCTGGCTACAGAGCGTTCAGTAAAAATCTCCACCAAGGTGGAGAAAAAGGGGAAAACGGTTAATTTAGACCAAATAAGCATGAAAAGAGAGGCAGAAAAAAGAGAGGCAGGAGAAAGAATGAAAGACAAATGATGACAGAGAAGTGAAAACGCTATAGGGAAAGGAGAAAGGGGAAGGAAAAATGAAGTGAAACAAATACTGAGAACAGTTCAGGGAAAGAGAAACCACGGAAGAGTGGAGTGAAACTGGAAGGGAAAGATAAGAAGAGAAAAAGGAATGTGACACGGCAGAGCAGTTGACTAGCGCTTAACAAATAAATCATTTGTTTAATCTCATCCATATTTGTCAAATAATGTATTTGATTAATACTCTTCCGTGGTCTTCAACCAGCTATAAAGGGGATCAAATACCGTTTCATAAATATACTTGCTAGATTAATACAGGTAACACCGAATATCTTCTACATTTTTATCTGCTGCCTATCAAGCTCTGGTTGTAAGCTTACACTTCAAAACTATTATGTAGAAAGCTGATAATAAATTACAATTAGATAAGCGTGCTCAGCGCACAACCATTTTGCTTTCCTAGGCTGCCAGAAGCAGAGTGGCACAGCGCGTCTGGGAAGATGGCAGGCGAGACGGGGCCTGGCCGGCACTCCTGCCTCTTCCCTTTTTCCGCAACCTTCCCCCCAAAATCGCTCTGCACGGGGTAGTTTTTGTCTCCGTTTTCATTGTGTTTAATATTTCCCTGTATTCAACTTCAGAAAGCTCTTTTAAGTCAAGAACGTGAAGTTCTCGGTCCGGGTTACAAACGTGGGGAGAGCCAACCCTAAATTAGCAGGAGGGTGAATTCAGAGCGAGGGGCATCGGTGCTGCACGGCCGCGTCGTGGGAAGCAAAGTTTGGGAAATTAGCTTTGCTTCTCCCAAAGGCGAGGCAAGTTGCGAGAAAGCGACGTGGAAAACGATGCACCAGTACCTCTCCTCTCTCCCCCACCCTGGAGGCCACGGGATGCTGCTCCCACCACATGTTCACCACCTCCTGGAGCCGAGCAGCAGATTTACAAGAGAACCACCCCGAGGGTAACTCCCCGGGGCTCTCCGCCAGGCAGAAAAGCGCCCCTCGGGTCTCAAGCCTTGTTTAAATATTGCCGCATAAGCAATACCCCAAGCTGAGCTAATTATTGCTAATTACAGGATCGTTCGAATGCAAACATAGAAGGTACAACCGTGCACGCTCGTTTTTTCACCGAGACTAAAAAAAGGCGTGCTGACAGCTCCCACCCCAGAGCCCGCTCCTTCGCGGAGAAAACAGCCGTCAGTCTCCAGGCCCACTGAGGAGACCGAGCCGGGAATTCAATCAGCATCAGCCGCCCTGGTGCTGAAACGAAGCAGCTCGCATGTTATTAATCACGCTGGGAAGGCGCTGGAGGAGCGGAAAGAAAGGACTGTCGAGGCTGGGTTAATGGAGGGGGGACACACACGGACTCTGTTACGAACACCTGGGAAAATCGTGCGAGTCCCCTGCAGTAAAAGCAAAATACTCGGGAGCTCTGCGAGGACAGAGAGGCCAGCAGCTCTGACCAGGGAAAACCAGCGTCCATCAGCCTTACAGCTGATGCTCTGGTCTCTGAGGCAGGCAATTCCTCAGCAATTTGGTGCGTTTGGGTCAGACTTTGCAGAAGAGCCCAACCCGCCAGTAACTGTTTAGTTAAGGCAGCACGAAGCCTCGTGGGCTCTGTGCTGTTCAGTTCCTCCTTCAACGTGCACGACCCACTGATGCCACCCAAGCGGGGCTAAGTCACGACAAAGCCCCCCGGGGGTTTGTACCCATCCTGCACCTTACAGGGCTGCCCGGGAGCAACTCTGTGCACCGCAGGTTAACGAGACACAACTCAGGCCATATAAGCAGCGCAGCTGTGCCTAATGTACACCGACCTTCCAGCTGTTTTAAGCCTTTCTGCCATCACTCCTGAGTCCACCAGTGCTCTCCAATTGCTCATCGGCTCTTTTGTCTACGGGCATGCCCCACAAAACGTGTCCGCATCCAGGAACCAGGTGGGCTGAGCTCCAGGGGTGCCACCCTCCCAGGGTGCACGCTGCCGAGCCAGGTGTCCCTCAGAGGAAGGGAGGTGCCGGTGGCCCCGTAGCACAGGGAACCATGCCCCACGTACCTGCACCTCCGTCACCTGCACGCGGCCCTACGGCACGGGGCAGCGCTCCGGTGGGTGCCTGGTGGCACCTCCTGGGGCTGGGGGGCAAGGGGGGGGATTGTGGGGGGACAGGCAAGGGGGACAAGGGACAGGCAAGGGGGATGGGCAGGGGGGACGAGGGATGGGCAGGGGGGACAGGGAGATGGGGATGGGGGAATGAGGGATGGGGACAGGAGGACGGGCACAGGTGGGGGGAGAAGGGGTGGGCAAGAGGGACAGGGAGATGGGGACAGCGGGACGGGCAAGGGGGTTGAGGGACAGGCACGGGGGACAAGGGAAATTGGGACAAGGGACAGGCAAGGAGGACAGGGATGGGGGGACAAGGGAAAGGCGAGGGGGATGAGGGAGATGGGGAGAGGCACAGGCAGGGGGACAGGGACATGAAGATAGGGGGATGAGGGATGGGGACAGGCACAGACGGGGGGACAAGGGATGGGCAAGGGGGACAGGATGGGGACACGAGCACAGGCAGGGGGGACAAGGGATGGGCAAGGGGGTCTAGGGGGGACAAGGGGACAGGCAAGGGGGGATGAGGGATGGGGACAGAGGGACAGGCAAGGGGGACGGGCACAGGCAGGGGGTTCCGGGGACGAGCAGGGGGCACGGAGGACGCCTGAGGCTCGGCGCCTGCTGCCCGTGGCGCTGTGGGGCCGCCCCCGGGGCTCGGCGGAGGGCGGGCAGGCACCGGGGGGCTGCGGCTCGGTGCCCCCCGCTCCCCCCGGGGCCGGGCCCGGCTGCCAGCGCCCAGCCGAGCGGGGCCATGGCGGTACCGGGCGAGCAGGGGGAGCCGCCGGGGGGGCACGGGGACGCCCCAAAACCCCCGGCACACGGCGGGGGGGGGGGGGCACAAACGCTACCGGGCGGGGGCGGCCGCCCCGTTAACAGGTGGCTGCGGCTGTGCCCCGCCGGTGGGCGATGCCCAGACCCCCCCCCTCAGATCCGTACACCTCCCCCCGGTCCCTGTACACCCCCCCCCCCGGGCCCTGCCCCCCCCTTCCCGGTCACTCACCGGCTCGTCCCCCCCTCCCCCGCGCCACGGAGGGATGCGCGGAGCGGAAGTTTGCGGCGGAATAACGACGTTTTTCTTCGCAAAACGCCCCAAAAGCCGGGCAGCCGGGGCGGGGGGGGGTCCTCAGCCGTGCGTCGGGCCGGCGGCGAGGTGAAGTTTCCACCGCGGTGGTGGAGGCGCCCCCGGTGCGCAGCGCCCCCCCCGCATTGGCACCGGGCGCCGGGGCGCTCCGCCGCCGCCGCCCGGACAATGTGCGGCCGGGCGGGGGGAGCCGAGCCCCGCCGAACCCAGCCGAACCCAGCCGAGCGGAGCCGAACGCGGCCGAACCCTTCCGAACCCAGCCGAAGCGCGCCCCGGCACACGCCCAGCTCCCCCCCCCCCCGAACGCACACACAAGTCCCGCCCAGCTGTCACTCACCGCCGCCCGACGCTTCTGATAGGCTCCTCCCGCCGCCACCGCCCTCCCCGTGGGCTGCGCCGCCTGTCAATCACGCCCTGCCGGCCCGCCCCCCCCGCCGAGGACTGGGAGCGGCGCTGTGAGGCCGCCCTGAGGCGCGGCCCCGGGGCGGTGGTGGGGGGGGGGGGGGCCGCACACGAAGCCCGCCGGCCCTCCTCAGGGCCCGCCATCGCTCGGGGAAGGCTGCGGGTGATCCCCCCCCGGCGGCCAGCGAAGGCCCCGGTGAGGGGCGAGCGCCCCACAGCCGTTGTTGCCCTTCCCTCGGCCTCGCCGCCCCCGTCCCCGAGTGCGCGGAGCCGCCGTCGGGTTTCCCCCGCAGGGCTTGGCCCCGACGGTGGCGGTGCTGGGGGAGACCGGGGCTCGGTCACGGGCAGCCGCCCTGCGGCCTGCCGGCACCCGGTCTGCTCGGGCAGCCCGCCAGGTGAGGACGGGGGGAGCTACCGGGCTGTTACCGGCCCCTAGGTGGTAGCCCGGAGGCTAAACCCGTCTCACAGGACACTTCAATCGCTCCTGGACATGTCTAGGGAACACGGTAACTCCAAAATTGTCCAGGAGCCATACACGCAGGTCATAAAAGCAAATGCAGATGAGTTGGTTCAGTATAAAGACAGCTGAGGTACATGCTAGGCAAACATAAAATACTCAGATTTCATGTCTGCATGTGGTGAGCAGCCCTGCCCGACCCTATTTGGGTCCCACAAGCAGCACAGTTAAATCTGAGCTTGTAAAGCCGATGGACACGGGCTTCCTTCTGTGACTCCAGCTATGCCAACACAGCACTTCTGTCCTGTCCCAGCACACCTATATTACCCAATGCTTTGTGCCAGACACTGCGATTCCCCTGCTGCTGTGGAAAGTGAGCAGTGGATCGTAACACCTTTCAACCCGGGAGCATGCAGAAAGGATCGAGCTTTGAGGCAGGACAGTGGGATATGCCTGAATAAAGCATGTGTTCCTAGCGCTGGAAAAACACCGCTCGCTCTGATGTAATTTTCAACCGCATCACCACAATTTATTGTTTCCATTAGAAAGGTATCTAGTAATCTGAAAATTGATCTAGAAACCATTGTTCTAGATACTACAGTTGACACACAATAAAAAGAAAGCTCATGCCCTGCAGAGCTCATAGCTGGAATAGATTAAGCAAGTTCTAAGGATACCCATTGAGAAGTCATGCAGGTTTTTTCAGGTCTCGTAGCCATGTGTTGCACCAGCACAAGCAAACCTGCCAGAGCACTTTCTAAAAGCCAGAACGCAAACAGACAGGTCCGAACGAACAGGATGAAGCTTTGACTTACTTTGAGAATTGTTTGCTTGCTCCTAACAAGCCCTCCCGGTTCTGAACAACCTCTCGCTTCTCCACGAAAGCAAGGATCGCAGCTCACAGGAACACAGCATCTCTCCTGAGCAAGCCAACAGCAGGAGCAGCAGCGAACACAAAGGTGATGGGTTTCTCCACAGGCAGACACACGTACGCACAGCGCACCGCCTCTCTGCCTACCTGTCTCGTCTTGTCTTACCCATTTCTGGTGAGCAGGCAGGGTACTGGAGTGTGCAGAAATCCGGCTTTCTGAAGCACCCTGAAAGCAGGGTTGTATTTATCAGTACCTAGGTGGCCCAGAAGAACTGATCGGGGAGCAAAAACCAAATAGGTAGTGTAATAGACACAGCTATGGGTGAACCCCAGTTTCACGCATCTTGGGCTTCTCAGTGACCTCCAAGAACTGAAAAACACCAGGAGACGGGACTGAAACTGCCTCTTGCTCATTCCTCAATGCCAGATCACATCAGGATGTAAGATACCTGAGGACTATTTTTTTGTTGGCGGACTGCTGGAAGACAGAGGCATAATCATCCATCGGTGAGTCATAACCACACAATCACATAGGGATGATGACATAAACTTGTGAAGACACAGAGCGTGATACAGCTTTAATATGTCTCCCTGCCCCCTGTTTTGTTGTTGTTCTTGTTGGTTTTGATAAAAAGGCAAAATACTGGGATAAGACCCTGAGTTGCTGCAAACCAGTGCAGCTTTTGGCAAAGCTGACAGATTTACACTTGCTTAGGGTATAGCCTGATCTATAGACAGATCTCTCTTTTTTCCTTTGTGGCAAACTTCAAGGAGGGCAAAGAGAAATATTGACCTCTCTAGAAATCCTGCAGAGGTACAAACCACTGCAAGCCTTGCTTGACAGGAAAGGAAGGCTAGTCTAACATTGGGCCTACTGACACACAGTGCAATAAAAAGGAGATGGGGAGAATCTCACAGGAGCCTTACTGCCACAGAAATACTGTCAAAACAGATTCTGCAGTGGGATTGAAAAGCTGCTCTGTCATTCTGATGCCTTCAGTTTTTCCTGATCATCTTCTCCAAACTGTATATAGCATGCAAGCGGGAGGCCTTATCTCATGGGCTTGCTCTTCCCATCAATATTAGCATAACTTGTTAAAACAGCAATCTAAATTCAGTCCTGGAAAGACACATCACTGATTTTTGTAAGTGCTATGACCCCCAAAATAATCGTCATTCCCTCTTTAACCTCTGCAAGAAGGGACTTAGTGTGACATGCAAACATACAAACACAAGTTTGTGACATACAAACTTAGGCCGCAAGCTTCGTTAACAACTGAGCTTGCACATCAGCTATAGGTCAAGGCTATCCCCAAAAGTTTTGAGATGTTAATCTATTTTACGTTGGGTTTTGTTTTGTTTTGTTTTGTTGTTGTTGTTGTTGTTGTTGTTTTTTCTAGTAGAAACACCCAGGTAATTGCCAAGTTGAACTAACCTCTCTTTTGCCCTTAAAAAAATAAATAAACATGAAAACAACTTCTTGTAATCATCAATATCACCAGCAAGGTAAATAACAGTATTTTTTTTAGCTTCACAAGGATATTTGTTTAAATATATCCAGATTTTGCTCTCAGCTCTACCATTTTTCACCAAGAAAAACTGAAGGGTATATCAATTCTCAGCAGGCACAGAGGGTAGATGAGTGGTGTCAAATTGCTTTTGCTGTTCTCCTGTGTCTTCTGTCACTTTGCCATATCCACATTTTCACCTAGCTTTGTTCTAATTATGCAGACTACTTCCTGGTTCTTTCTGTGGCTTTTGAGCTCTTGCTACATTCAGCTAGTCTATTTTCCTGGGTGCATATTTTCTTCTGTGTGATTGAAACTTTCTTGAAGTGTTTGCAAGGAAGACTATAGCATTCTGCTCTCCTTATCGTTGTCTGAGAGCGTACTGACAAAAACAGAGAATCTGGTGAAGTCTGCTTTCCCACAGCACCATACTCTTCATGATTTTTTAATTTATTCCTTCTGCGGATACACCAGACTCAATAAACCTGCAAGTACTTTTCCTGTACTAGGATGTTTTCCTTGCTCGTCCCTCCCTGAGCGTAGGGGATGAGTAATGTCATGGCAGAAAGCAAACTGATACATGAGAGAGTTTTAAAACTTTAAGTTTTCTAGGGAATGCAAATTGTTTCCTTTTCGTATCTGACAATGCAACACAAGTAACTTGTCATGGCAACCAGTTTATGAAACAGAAAAAAAAATCATTACAAGGTGGTTTGTTACTATAGCAAGGGAGGAAGCTGAGACCTTACCCTTTTTGTTCACTGGTGAGCTGCACATCATCTAGGTAACAGAACTTGTCAGTAGAAGTTTATACTGTAAAATGTAAAACATACCTTATGTTATATGTGGCAGCACCGTATATAACAGCCTTTCTGATACTTGGACCAAAGCTGAAGTGCAGTCAGAAGGAAAGAAGGAAGTGTTCAAAAGAATTGAAACAAAGCTGGATTCTCAGAAATACAAGGCCTAATCCATTTCCGCAGCAAGCTGATGCAACTCTGCAGATGCCAGTAAGGGATGAAGCTATTTCTACTGAAATTAATTTGGCTTCCATTCTTTGGCAGTCTCCATTCTTTTTCCAATTGCTTTTAAGGGGAAAACTCTCTGCTGCAGATCCAGGAGATCTTTTCCCGATTGTTTTTAATGGGAAAACCCTCCTCTGCAGATCTGGGAGTATTGTGGAGTTACCTGGGACAGAGGATGGAATAGGCTCGCAGAGTCCATGTTCAAACCCATTCTCTTTACAGGGATGCTTCAGGGAAGGGCAGACCGCTCTGTACGTGCAAGTGTTCATAGAAGCCAACGGAGCTATCCTGCACTTAAGGTAGGCTCGTTTGTAAACCTTCAGTAGGTCTAGAACACACACAAAAAGTTTGCTGTATGCCTGAGCTGGAAAGGATGCCTTCTGGGGGATAGCCTTGAAAAATGAAAGAAAACCTGAAAGTTTCTTAATCCATAGACTACTGATATGAACTACAAGCAACACAGCTCCAACCGAGTGATAGAATAAAGCATATGCTCTCCCTTTCTATTTTAAAAACACTCTCTCGCAGTTAAAGTTTAGCCTGTTGATATAGTAGTAAAGTGGTCCAGCATGAGAAATGGCGGCCAGCCTTCTGAGCTGCCTGGGGACTTAAAGATAAAACTGTTGTAACTCCTGGACAATCCTTGTCTAACTTCCTGATGAGGTTGTAGAGAAAATAGTGCTGGATCACAAGCCCCAACAATAGCACGACTTGGAAAGCAGCCTTTGAGAGAAGTGCTTAATGTATCAGATAAATCTATATGGGGATGCAAGGCTATAGCTTACTCCTGACAATGAATTGTTGTGCTGTGAATGACTGGCTATAAAAACACTATGGGGAAAATCTGAGTCTTCTGCAGCACAAAGAAACCGGGAGGTAAATGAAAGTTGTTAATTACAAAAAAAAAATGCATGCTAAAACTATTCAACGCTATAATTTAACACAGTGTTCTAGAGAATGGAAGAAGTCTATCATCTAATCCTTACTGCAGATTGCACCAAAAGATATCACAAGCGTGAACTTCTGCC
Source organism: Cygnus olor (assembly GCF_009769625.2). Classification (NCBI taxonomy): domain Eukaryota; kingdom Metazoa; phylum Chordata; class Aves; order Anseriformes; family Anatidae; genus Cygnus; species Cygnus olor. The sequence goes on from NC_049173.1 coordinate 46,222,864, forward strand.
ATCATCCCAAGGGGCTGGGACACACAGAGACACCTGAAACTTGGAAACAGAAGTCCAGCTGAGATACCAGACAGAGGAAAAAAGAAGACCAGTGAGTCCTGGTTTCTTTTCTTCTTCTTTTTTTTTTTTTTTTTTTTGTTTAAGACAGACACTGAGCAGAACTAGACAGATTTCCTGTACTAATTAATTAACAAAACCAAACTCTGAATTAATTAATCAACCCAAATCAATTAGCAAAACCTTCCTCTCATACCATCTCCAAAAATATTGCATTGCTTCAGATGACCCAACCGGTGACTGGGCCCACTTTGTTTTTAATCCTAAAAGTAACAGCATTAAGGTTGGATTAAATTCTACTAAATAAAATACTCAAGCTTCTTTTAATCAAACCATTTGAAACATTGCAGAAGATTCTGGGTGGACAGAGCAAAATCATTGGTCTCAGAGAGTATTCTAATCCACATCATGAACTTTCTCATCATGGATTTCCTTTTTGAAATAAACAAAGAATTCAGGCAGCGCCTTGCCAGGTACTCCCAAGGACCCAAGCTCCCCCAGAGAAAGATTCCTATTGACTAAATGGATTTTGCTACCAGTCGGATTTGATCAATTATAAACTGAAAATAGAAACTCACAGACATGAGGTGCTCTAGAATCGCAGAAGGGAAAGGCTTTGTAATCAGAGCTTGGACATGGAAGGTGTGTTCCACAGTTTAAGAATACAAACAACTGCTGATGCCTTTTTTCCATTTAAAACAAACAAACAAAAATACGTAAAAATGGACATCATTCAAAGACTGATCACTTTTAATGGGCCGGTCTCCTTGGAGAGACACTGTAGGAATGAACAATTCTATCTCCCTACACGATAGGTAGTAGTTACTAATGTGAAGCCCTCACCTGGGAGGACAGTGGTGTGTTTGGACTTCAAATTATGCTGGCGATGGGGAGAGATGAGCTGTAAGTCAGATCTGTATAGGTCAGAGGCTGTATTTAGAAGTAGTGGTGCTCTCTACCAGTTGCAGCCTGATGCGAAACACACTGCCCTCTACAGAAAGCGTCCCCTTTGTTCTTGTGGGTGCTTAAGTCCCTAGCAAATGTTGACTTTTTGACTTTTTATGCTTTTTTGCTTGGGTTATAGCTGATTGTACAATGAGTCGAGAGTCTGAGTTACTTAGAAATGACGCAGATTCCTCTGTGAGATGTCCCCGCCTGACCAAGAGGGACCAGGGCTGATAAGTGTCCTGTGTCCACTTCCACGCAACCCCGGGCCTCTCTGCCAAGACTGCCAGGGTAGATCAGCAAAGGTCAAATAGGGTACGAGGTCTACTAATGGAGAAATCTGCAAGTTAGGAGCCATGCTGACTTTCCTGGCAGCGGTTTGCTGGCACGTGTGCAAGAGCTTTTGTTAGCTGTCAGCATGAGTTGAACGTCAATCATTCTCTTGCAGCCTGATCCTCAGATCACTGTACTCTGAGGGAGGTTTTTGCCCTCATCTTCACACAGCAGCAGCTCAGGTCTCTGGAAGCAGAAAACCCTACTTCTTTTTTTCTTTTTCTTTTTTTTTTTTTCTAACAAGCTCTTGCAATATTATTTAGGCCCCTTGTGATTTTCATTTTCAAACCCTATGGAGGAGTTTGAACACTGGCACACCAGCAGTTTCTTTATGGGACAGTTCGGATCACTTCCCATGCTCTGGGTCATCTATGTCACTTTTGCTGGCAGGAGCCAGATTTCCAGGCGTGGAAACCAGATGAGTTGCTAAGGGATGTCTTGCTCTCTCTGTCATTTCTGTATTCACTGATGTGCAACAGATTTATCTTTGTGTAGTTCATCTGCTTCTCTGTAGCAGATGACTTTGTGCTTAAGTCTGAGACCATCCCACATGCACTCCAGACAAGACATTCTCATTCTTTTTGAAAAGTCTTCTTACTCCTCTGTCAACTAATGCTGATTTCCCTTCAATGGTGGGGAACAATTGTTAACTACACCCGTTTCTCGCAGAAATTTCAAAGCAATGTTGCGCAGCATGATTCAAGTATGCACACATGGTAAAACTAGATAGAATTAAAGACATTTGTGTTTATCCAGTTAAACTACTGGTTTCTTTTCCTTTGATTGCTTTTTAATGTGCTGGCTGCACACTGTCTCTGTCCCTGCCACGCATCATGTCCCTCCTTCGCATCATGAGAGTCAAGCTGCTGACCTTTTCTTTTCTGTCACATCTTTCATTAAAGTATGTTTTTCCTTCCATAAGGATCCCTGAACCTCTGTTCCCACCTTTGTGAGCGAGTAAAGCTGATGCAAAGCAATACTCACATAAAATGTAGCCACCCTATAGACTGGACAGGAGGATGGAGTCCGGCCTTTCCACCACCTCTGCTTTTTGGTGCTCTCAAACCTCCATGATGGATGCTCTTGCTATACTCAACTTTTGTAAAAGCTGGCGTTGCTCATCTGATCCTTTTCCATTGCAAAAAGCTGTTTGCCACCGTGGCAGCCTCTTTCTGAGGCTCTTGCGGGGCATTTCCATCCGCCCCTTCATCCTCTTCTGTGATTACCTAAAATCTGCACTGGCCTCAGCCTCCACCTTACTTACAGCAAAGGTAGACTTTCCTGCAGAGCAGACACTTGCCATCACAGCTAGAGAACCCGAGTTATACTGCTCCCTGTGAGCTAAACGTTTTTGAAGTCAGACCTTCTGTAAGATTCCTAAGTCAAGATGTCTTAATCAATGTGTAGCACATGTCTTCTTTGGCCTCAGACTCTTGGCATTGCCTTTTCTACTTCCAGTCAGTGTGCTTAAGTTGGGAAAATACTGAGACTGATGTACTGTAACACCAATTAGAAATGTGTGAATCCAAGTGATTGACTGAATTTTAGCCATTGACTATGAAAACATGAGTAAGCTAACATTAATCTACAGATGTTGTATTAACACTGAGGGATTTCCCAGCCCTCATTAGCAATACACTTTGATAAGGGTAGAAAGTGTTAGCTATATTTTCCTTTCAGTAAGCTGTTTAATCATCAGAGCTTACTGGCATTGGGATTTGGGAGACTTACACGATCACAAAGTGAATTAAGAGTAATGCAATACTCTCTCTCTAGCTTCCCTGTGATATCACAGAGAGGAAGCAATGGATTCAGGTCTGCTCTGTTCCCAAATTTAAGGACACTGGTACATTTCAGGCACCACGTGGGGGTTGAGAACTAAGCGGGAAGGCGCTGCCTCCTTAGTCAAGGCCTTCCTCATTTCTAGGAGGAGCATTCTTGTAACAGCTCTCCTGCAGTGATCAGCACGTGCCGGTGAACTTGTTACAGCATGCCGAGGAGCACATTCTTGTTGATCACTGAGGTCTGATCCAAAGCTTACTGCAGGCTATGGGGAAGATTCTTTAGTGGCCTTTGGACTACTCTGTGGACACAAAAACACAACAACCGGTAGGTGCATGGGGGAGGGGACCCTATATTACCACCGCATTCCACCCAGAAGAGATGGCAAAAGAGATTCTACAACCCAAACTTGTATGTCCCAGGACAGTAAAATCAACATAAATCCTACCTAATAAGTAATTCAAAAGCCCTTTCTCCCCTTGTTTCTGAATCATCTGCATCCCAGCCTTTTTGAGGATCTGGGGTGATGAGATGAGAACAGCGCTCCTTCTGTGGTCATCACATGCTCACGGGGCTGCCAGCCTGCTCTAGCCCAGTTTTCCAGTCGCTCTTTTAAAGTGCTCTCTATCACTGAGCAGCTCTCATTTAAAGTTCTCAGACATGAAGTAATCCTTCTAGCATTTCTAGAGAAAATCTGACAACCATTAAACCTGTTTTACAGGTGGGTAGGCTGAGCTCCAGGCCGCCAGAGATCACAAAGCGTATTTAGGGCCAGACTGCCCGGGCTGACACGTTCCCCCTGCAGGGGTGACCACCTAGGAGGAATATTAACCCGCTGAGTTAGAGGAGATGAGTGCCAGGCAGAGAGGAGGGCTGGCCACACAGCCTGCTGTGACTCTGTTTATATATGTATGTATACACATGACTACAGAGTAAATAAACCTAGCTGGCCTTGTGGCTTCGATCCAGAAGTCCCTCGAATGAAGACTCAGTGTACAGTAAACCAAAACACAGTGCTCTGCCCTTTATGCTGAGCCATCAGGCAGGTGGAAATGTAAAGCTCTGCCCGGCTGCTTATTCCCGAGTCACCTTCTTCAGCGTTTGTTATTGCCCAGTGTGTTAGCATGCTGCTTGCTGGAAAATAAATGACTTAATTCACTGCAGCAGTGAGGACACTATTAAAAATTAACCCTGGCAAATGGTCCTGCATATTTTTCAGGCAGAGCCAGTCAAGGGGGAAGAGGAGAGGAGTGCTGTTGAAATCTGATTTGCAGAAAAGGCAAGTGTTGAGTTTTTATTAATATGGATAGTTCAGGCTTCACTTTAAGAAGTGCAGTTGTTGGCAAGTGATGATCAAAATTCAGGGAGTTTAAGGCACTTTGTAAAGTTAAAAGCAGTCCAAACAGAGAAGACCCAATAGGCATATTGCAGGGAAGGTCAAAGAATGGGATAAACGTGGATTACTTTTTTTGACGTGTAATATATTACCTGTTTACAGAAATAAATGAATTTATCACACGGATGTTATCACCACCTATAAGAAATGTGGTCCATAAATGAAAACTCTTCAGTTTTGGTTCACGTATGGCACCTTTTTCTCACGGCATCACACCAATAATCATATCCTATCTATAGCAGCATGCAGAGTATATTTACAGAAATGAAGGGTTTGCATTAAAAATCTGAGGGAATAGATCAGCTGACAGACAGATCCCTCATTTTCTTGGCTTCGCCTGCCCCCAGTATCCATCAAATTGTCTCAAGACAAACCCTTACAGACTGCATTTTAAGCAAACGTAGGGCTTGGGCAGGGTGCCAGGCTTGGAGAGCAGAGAGCTTTCTGTCCGTGCGCTGACGGTGTGTGCCTTCCCACTCCCCGCCGTCTGCATGCTGCAACCCAGCGCAGGGGAGCTCAGCTTTAGGCTCAGCAAAAAATCATTTGGTGCTCCTTACTCCCTCTGTGTCAGTCAAAGAAAGGGATTTGATCTGCAGCCTGCTGCTGTTAGTGATCCAGCTGGTGACACAGAAATCGCACCTCATTCTGAGAGCAGGAAAACAAACTCCAGCCCTGTCAGTAAACCTCATTCATCTGGCTTTGGTGTAGCAGCGATCAGCATGCTCCATCCGGAGCCTATTGCTCCTTGGGGCCGCCCCAGACCCTTGAACAGCTCCATCCGTAGAGAGTCTGGAGGGTAACATAAGCTGCTGTGCCAGGTGCAGTGACTGTGCAAGCAGATCTGCCCGCTGGCTGGCATGCTTCTCCCAGAAGCATCTCATAGCTGTTGATTTCACACGCTGTTCTGCGATCTGAGGGCCAAGCTGAGGTCTGCGTGTTTCTACCGAATCACCCGCCTGTGTCCATGTGGCAGAAGTATTTCAAAATGTCAGGCTTAAGCAGATACTGTGTTCCAGCAGGGAAGATGATATAAAGCTCCTGCATAAAAAATGTTAAGAGTTTCCTGGTTGAAAGGTACTCAGCTATTGCTATGCCAAGCTGGAGACTTTTCCTACTCCAAGATCTTTCCTTATCTGTGGCATTTCAATGGCCATGGTTGAAATATTCTTCAGATTAATTCCTGCTTTTTACTTATTCTCTCTTCTTTATCTCTCAGACAGAGCTTTTTCATTAGCCCTAGTTCCTGTCTATCTTACTCAGTAATCTGAGCCCCCAGGCACCAAATCCCTTCGGCTCCCTTCTCCGGCTCTAGGGAGGGGCCATTTCACCCATGGGGAGTGTTGTGGAATAAGCAGCGCTGGTCCTCTCCTGGCCAGGACCTGGCCATGCCCCACGCCACGCAGCAGGAAGGCTTCCAGACTTATCAGCAGGGCAGGGTGGTCACAGGGACCTCTGTTTCTAAGCAGCAAAGATGTTTGCCTAACAAAAAAACGGCGTATCAGAAAGTCATGCTTGCACGTACTAGGATACTCCCTGAACGTATTTCCTAGATAGCTGCTGTATAAATGATGAGGAAGTGATTCAAGCGTACGATCACAAACAAGAAGGTGTGTTGTGTGATACAAGATTCCTGCCCTTGCTGGGAAGTTGACTCTGCGACAAACAGGATTTTTCACTGTACGCTTTATGATCCTTTTTTCATTGCGCACAGTCGACAATCAATTTCACTGAACTCTTGATACAGCCAAGCATGCTGCTGTAACAAGACCCAATAGTTGTCTGGAAACACAACACTCTAGAAATATGTTCTTTGTGGAGGTGGGAGTTTTGGAAAGCCCAATAGCTTCAAGTTAGTTTGGCACCTCTTTTTAGGCTAGGCGGTGGGTGTGATCTGAAACTTCCATTGATTTCTATACGTTTTGAACCACACCCATTCTTTGATTATTTGTTTGTTTGTTTACCTATTTATTTATTTATTTCCCCCATCTTTATATTTCAGTCTCTAGGTTACCGAGGGCTGGACACGTTGTGAGGCAGGTATCTCAAAGGAGAAAAAGATGTCACATGCCAAACAGTGTAATTCCAGCTGCTCAATTCTCTGGAAAAGAAACTTGTGAACTGCACCTTCAGAATCTGCCTTCCACAAACCAGGAGCTGGCTGGTAAGCACTGAGCACAGCTGACTGCTGCACACCAGTGTGTTAAGGTATTCTTAACACAGGTATTCTTAACACCAGTTTAACCGGTACCCTGACCTGCTACTGGGGGGAGTAATAAACTGATAACTTCGAAATTAGCACAACATTACTGTGAATGGTCTGTTAATGAATGTCCCAGTGATATCTCATCCACCGCATGGCAAAGGGAGTGACTGTATAGGTTTGTGTGTGCTCAGAGGACAGGTTTGGGCAGTGGTGACATGTTAAGAGTTGTTAGGGGGTGAACACATTTCAGCACCCTGCTCGGTAGTATTTTAGATGTGTCTGTCTACAGTAGCCTGCACTACAAAATTGCAAGAGCCAAACACTGTATGCAGATTAGTTGCTGCCAGAGAGGAACTGAATTCCACTTACATGGTAAACTCTTGTTTTGGTATAATGCTACTGAAAGGCATGAACTTCAGCTCATCTCAGAATACGGCAGAAAGTTGAAATGAGTCAAGTCTCAGCATATTAGAAGGGGTCAACAGCAGTGTTTTGCCCCCTTTAAGCTTTCCAAAAGTTCAGATCCAAATCAGAACGGAGGTTGTCAAAGGTCCATCTCCACTGCTAACAGTGTTGAGCAAGTCTGGAAATGCAAGTTCTTTGCTTGGACCGCAGGAAGTGAGTAGAGATGAGACACGATATTGCAGGAGGGTCATGACCCCTACAGTTAACAGTAGTTTGCAGTCATGAGCTGCTTCCCATTCTGTATTTCTGTCTTCTGCTGAAGGGATTTGAGCAGCCAAATACACAGCACTCAGCCCAGGCACTAAACCACACTGCAAGGGTTTACCTGAGGGTCTCTTCTTCGGTGTTTCAAGAAGAGAAGATGCTGGGATGGAGTGTTTAGCCAGAAGAGTAATCACATAGTGATAAATTGCAGGGTTCACAGGTAGAGAGCTGCCCTGTAAGTATGGCTGGAGGCCCCCATAGCAAGCAACATGCTATGTCCAGTGGGGCCAGTGGGGCTGCTGACAGATCCAGCCCTGAAAACAAACTGTCAGGTGAAGAGTTTGAGGTAGATGTGAGATTTGCATGGACTGAGCCGTGTTTTAGGGTTTTCAATCCTCTGAAATACCACCCGAGCAATTGTCCTGGTCTCACCCAGCGTGCTGAGTTACTTAACAGAAATACATTTTACTGACAGCACATCAAAAGTACAGGAGCATATCAATAGTCCATCTTCTCTCATCACTGGCTGCTGGAATAACAACATACAGAGTCCTTTTACTAAGCATGCATTATGCAAAATCAGAGCGAGGGCTATAAGGAGGATATTTGGAATTCAGGCTTCTCCTGTAATTTTTACATCGAGGAAACATCCTTCCCTATTTATGAGGATAGGATTCTTTCTAGTAGCTCGCATTGACAAGGAAGTTACACAAGGCAGTGACCCAAATACAGGTGAATCCCAAGGCTTTCCGAAAAGACTTTCCATGAGAGAGGGAACCTCAGTCTCTTAAATTTTAGGGAAAAATCCCAGCATGAGATGGCGATGGGTTGCATCACTTCATTCCTGTGAAACTTTTGCTGGACTCACATCCAGGCTGTATGCTACAGAATAAAAAGCAGAAGCAGTTATGTAGGGTCAAGGGTTCCTTTGACATAGCAGATAAGAAGCCCAGCCATTTTTGGCTTTGTTCAACTCATTCACTGATGCTGAGCCAGAAGCAAGTACGAATCATCTAGTAGACCATGGAGCTGAAATACCCCAGGGAGCACTGGGAACAGGCAAGGCACTTAAGACAAAAGAAGCACTTTAGCTCTTTGTTAGGACAGGGAGCCGTGTCCTCTCAGATATTGGTGCTGGGCCGAGGATTACATAGGTAGATACAGGGGGTTGTTCCAGCCCAAACAGCGGGAACGTCTGACCCCTCATCTACCTGCTGACTTCCTCCCTACATCACTGCAGACTGTGTCCCTGACAGCTGACTTCCTTCCCTGTAGGACAGGGATTTGTGAAGGACTTTTGTCAGAGCTCTTGTCTTAGTGTGGCTTGCTGCGGTGCTTTTGGAGTGATGGCTGAAAGCCTTGGTGTACATGCGTTGCATGCAGAGTAAGCTTTGAACTGTACAAACTGCATGCAAACTGGTGGTGTAATTGCATGCAAACTGGTGCTTTGCACTGATTAATTTTTTTGAAAGGCCCAATTTCTCCACTGCTTCACACCATATGTTGTCACTTACACTGATGGGAAGTGAATATAAATTGACACCTTTCTGATTTGGTAGCATTTTGTGGTGGCTTTGCATTGGCACAAAAGCAAGTACGTGCTGCAAAGCTGCTGGTTCCCCTGCCTGAAGACAGCTAGATGAATTACACAGCTAACGCCTGCCTGGAAAAACAGAACTGTAAATGCAGTGAGGTCACAAGTTTTCTTTGCACTGCAGAGAACAAGTGATGCTCCTGAAAAACTATGGCAAAACAGTCTTTGACCTTAACTCCTTTCCAACATCAATTCATTTTTCTCCTAGTTTAATGTTGAAAACTAAGTTGTAACTCAATCATTGGCCGTGGAATTCATCCCAGAAGAAATGCAAGGACCACCAACAATGTGGACCAGGTGTGAATTATAAATAGCATCAGCAAGAGGCCTTCTGTGTCCAGGGGCATTAATCCCACAGCCAGCGCTATTCCTTTTATATTGTTCTTTTAAGCCTGCCATTTTTAAAGCCCTCTCAGCAAGACCATCTCTTGCTCAAGATTTGTTCAGCACCAAACATGGTGAAAACCCTAAACTAAATGAAACCCCTATGGTAGTACTATAGTTGTAACAATATTGGGTTTTGTAACTACCGATTCTTTAGTAAAAATTATTGTTTGACAGCTGCAGGGCAGCTTTAGACTTGTCCTGTGCAGTGGAACAGGATGCCACATAGCCTGGAAGATGTGTGCAATCAGCATCCTTGGGCTTCCCAAACACAGGAAGTAGTTTGACACAAAAGAAACTGAGAAAGGTAGATGGCCTTGAAGAGAGACACAAAACAATAATCTTTATTTTATACGCAAACATTTCAAATTATCATTGATTCATCTTGAGTCAAGAATGATAAATAACATGGGAGTGCAAGCATGCTTTTCTGGCTCTCGGTATTTTTTCAGATTAAGAAATTTTTTGTTTCTTTTTTCCTGTGAAAGTGTGAAGGGAGAGAAGTCTTACCTCTATTTATTTATCTATTTATTTATTTATTTAAATTAGGCAGAATTAGCAGATAAACACCTCTGGAATTAGGAAATTCTGACTTGGCGGTTCAAGTGTTAATACAGTATCCTATCTCACCTTTGCTACCTCATGTCTCTCATCCCAATCAGTCACCTCAACCACACATTAATGCTGCCACTTCTGGGCAGAGTCACTTTGTTGTGAGCCAAAATCTCTTTCTAAAACAATAATGCAAAGGAAGGAAAGAACCCTCTCGTACGGCATTTGCACTGGATATTGCTTGAAAGTAAGTGGAATTCCACTGGATTTTTTCCCTCCCAGCATAACTGAATCTGCCTAGGGCTTAAGATAGTGGAATATCTCTACAAAATAAGCTGGTGGCACCACATTTGAAGCCTGTCATAAGCTTACCTTTCCTTTAAGAAACTCTTCTCCATACAAAGGTCCTACTTGCTATCTTTATTGCCTTCTAGTACCCAGAAGACACATCCAGAAGCTCTACCAAGCCAAGGAGGGGGTTTATTTTCTTTAGGGGGCATGCAGCAGTGGGAGGAGATGGGCTCTGTCACTCAAGACCTTGCTAAGGCTCTGGAGTGCTTGGTCAGCTTCAGAGTCCTCATGCTGCTTCTGGGTTACCTCCATAAAGTCAGTTGGTTTACTTCTTTACAGTAGCAGAGACAAAGAAATTATGATTGCCAGTGTTTCACTGTGAGATAAATACTCAAAAAAAAAAAAATTAGTTACAATTTGTTTAGGTCTAGTTCAGCTTGAAAAGATACAGCTTTGTACAAAATGCCATATGTTGCCTGACGAAGCTTTCCTTTCAGATTGCACTTTATGAATTCACATAAGCCTGTGAAAAGGAGCAAAAACAAATGCCTGCATTCAGTGAGTCAGGGAAAACGTTTTTTAACTGGATCTTCTCATTGCCCTTTCTTTTCATGCCAGATGTAGTTACAGCTAAATAAATTCAATTCACAGGCTTCTGTCTTCCTCTGGATCTTTGGATCAGTTCTTAGTCCCACCAAGGCTCATTCATTGCTTCTGACGATGACGTCCTGAACACCTGCTGGGATCAAAACTGTTCTTACATCATCTTCTGAACACAGTGACTTCAAGCACATGAAATCATGAGGTTAATACCATAGTTGAGGTTTCAAACAAAGCTCTTTCTGGGGATCTGAGCTGAGGTTTTTCAAAAGGCCATGGCAATGGCAAGTTCTTAATCAATACAGGAATTACCAAAGGTAGTAAGCGTTCTGCCATACAGCAACATGGGGGAAAGGTCCAGCAGAATGGTCATCCAGTCTGGATGAGGGAGTCACAACCACAGTTTAAATTCCTCTCAGATCAGTTCTGATTTTTGCCTTGTGTAAAATGGTGGTGAATGTTTCTGTTCTGCATTATCTACTTGGAATAATAAGCTTTTGGAGGAACATCTTTTACCATACATGCTGTATTTTACCTGGTAGTGTTTGCTGTATTGACACTTTATTTTGTGTAAAGTAAGAAAAGTTGGAAATCAAATCAGAATGGAGAAAGCCTGAAGATAAGTGCGGACTAATAACTAAATTTCTGTTCCTCTGCTTTCAATACAGTGTAGCACTGTGGCAGGGGTAGGATGGCTAATGAAAACTGAATACACAGAAATGGAAGTTATCCAGGGAGAACGCAAAATTTCAGGAGTTTAATACACTTTACCTGGCAAATGAGTAATTTCTGCCTTGCTGTACTGAAAGAGCATCTTAAACAAAAAGGGTATGATACTACAGAGACTGAGGACTGCAAATGCAGTGCTGAAGATGCTGAGAGGTAAAGGAGAAGTGGTCTAGGCTAACACATACCCATCAGTCTGAACCCTAACAGTACATAAAATTTTAAAACAAATCTTAATTGAAAGCATAATTACTAAAGGAAGATTACAGCTACCCTTTGTAAGAGGACTAATCTTCTAAATGAAGAGACTATTACAGATCTAGGTAGTTTGGGACTTCAGAATAGCCTTCAGTACTGTGCCCCAAAGGAAATGGGTTGTTTGCTAGAGAAGAATGTATTCTCACAAGACAAAAAGGTGTTTACAGAGCTGGCTAATAGGGAGAAAAGATTGTGCTGAAATGGGGAGTATCAGGCAGAAAGTTTGTAGTGGAGGTTCTTATGGACAATACTCATCTTAATTTCTGTTATGGCCCTTTTGAAAAAAAAATATAGAAGCATGCTAATGACATTTGATAATGATTAAACAGCATGATCAGAGGAAGACTGGAAAAGGGGATGGGGTAATAAGAATAGAAAAAAATGTAGTGATACAAAGTGCAGAGTCAGGTACTTAGAAAACCTTTTGTTGTAGTGGGGATTTCCGCTCCCCTTGTCTTTGCAGATAGAGAAGACAAAGACAGAGAGGAACCTCATCTTAGTAGTCAATGATTATGAGCAACCAATTCGATGTGACCTCAATAACCTGTTCGCAGGATACCAGACATGGTATTTCCAGTACAGAAATGTGACTATTTATTCCACTGCATAAGACCTGGAGTAAATTACACAGTTCTGGTCACCCATCTTGAAGAAAGAAAAGCTAGAAAAGAAAAACACAGATGATAAGAATCGTGAGCTTGCCTTTTATGATGGGAGATTTTGAGCTTGGCTTGTATGACTTAGCAAAATAAATGTCAAGATGAGATGAGAGTGGGCCCTATAAATATATCAGAAAAGCAAACATCAGAGAGGAGGAGCTATTTTTAGCTGAAAAATATTTTGGCAAAAGAACAAATAGGTATAAACTGGCAATAAATAATTTTAGCCTATAAATTAGGAGGTCTGCAATCCTCAGAGAGACACTCTGGACCCATCTTTCAAAAGAACAGTCTGACAGGTATAAGATACTGATAGGTATCTAAATGACTCTCATGCAGTTACTTGTAATAGCAGGAAACTGGTTCCCCTAACCAGAAAACCCCTTCATGGTTCTGTGTTTCTAAATATAGTGCAATGGAATTCCTAAATGTTAATAATAAAACTATCAACTGCAATTAGCGATTAATCAGTAATATTTGTGAGTGAGTGGGATGAAGGTCCCTTCCAATCACTAACATTCTGTGATTCTGTGGCTGGCTGTTGTTTGGATACACTGGATAAAACCACAAGGACAGTTGTATCTCCTTTTCAAAAGACCCCAGAAGAAAAGCACGTCTGTCTAGGCTTGGTTTTCAGAGAAAGTTTCACCTGATTCCATTCATTTGGGTAGCACCAATATAATTAATCCAGTCTAACCTGTTTTAGCTTGTGGATTCTCACCTGTAATGGTGAGATCAAAATCAGGTCCAAGGTCTCTGAATGGGTCCAGGGTATGCTAATTGTTAATACTAAAATTTAACATTTTCCACATTTCATGGCACAACTGAAGTATAACTCCTATAAAGCTTCATGTATGTACAACATGATTCCTGGATAGAGATCACATCAGTTCCACAGTTATTAATTTACAGGTTTCTCACTGACCTTAGCTCAGCTCTGGGAATGGTGCCAGAACAATTACAGTAACTCTGAACAGTGCAGGCATAAAGCTCCTGTATTTACTCTGAAATTGTGCCAGATTTTCTCTTGCTCAGCGATGGAAAGATGCATTTCTCCTTTGATTGGTTTCAAATAGTTCAGGCTGTGTTGGCTATAACAAGATTATTTCAGTAAAGAAGCAGAAGAATAAACTACTATGCAGACGTGTGCATACACTATATACTTACTCCGTAGATAACCTTTAGGAAATGTAAACCAAGAATAGATGTGGGGGGAAACTAAGTCAAGGTGACTTATGCTTGTTAGCCAGAAGATAAGTGAAAGAACTGGAAATAAAATTGAAGGGGCAGATGCTTCATTTGGTGTTGTTTTCACTGAATCACACTACCTTCCTGGAGCACGTCAAGGCCCATTGCCTTCCTTCCTGTGAAGGTGGGCAGCTGGACTGCAACGACAGCAGGTGGAGCCGAGTGTGCTCATCACCTCGGAAAAACAGGCCCCTGGTGATCTTCTCTGACGTTAATCAACCGTCAGGCCCTGCAAGAGGGGAGGCAACACATTTCCTGATCTGTGGTCTAAGATAGTGTTTTCCAAAGCCTAGAGTGAATTTCATGTTGTTGCAGAGGAAATGATGATGCAATCGTCCAGCAGCTGCTGCGCTCCAATATCCTTGCAAAGGTATGGTATATATTGACAGCGTGGGTATTGATGTGTGTGTGTAAGCAGCATGTTCAAAATCCCAGTCTCTTGTTAATGGCAGGCAGGCCACTGTGTCTCCTGCCCAAACCTATCTTCCTGCCCTCAAGAGGAATAGTGCTAAGGGTTGTTCCCAGGAAAACAAGGAAAATCAGGGATGTAAACCCTGAAAATTCACGCTTTTCACGTGGGACTGCTGAGGGCATGATCTCCTTTTTCTAGATGCCTGATTTATGAATGCTATGAGCAAAGTGTGGAAATGTTGATTCTTCCTAACTGCAAGTGAAAATGATAAGGGCAATGTTCTGAATAAATATATTGTGATGAGTCGGAAAGATCAGGTAATGTGTGTCTTTGAACAGGCAAATTTAATTTATGGACCGATGAGTCTGGATGATTGAATTAACCCGGTTTAATGAATTACTCCTTCTCAGTGGAGCTGTGAAAACTGTCTGTATTGTACTTCAGCCCCTCGCTTTTTCAAATAAATCATATTAAGGCAAAGTAAACAAGTTTGGTTCAGAGAGTGGAAGGGCTATTAGTATGGTCAGTTAAGATGGCTCTGCCGATGCCTGGTAAATTGTTGAATCACAGGAAGTTAATCCCATACACTAGCCAGTCTGTGCCCTGGGTGTGTACTTAACACTAATGGCTCTGTGTCTTCATTCCCAAGCTCTTAGTTCAGCAGAAACATGCCATCATGCCTAACATATGTGGTACAAAGATTTGCTTTGGAAAGTCTGTGAAACATTCAGATGGTATACTTAGGAATGTCCCAGAAAATCCCCCCCAGCTCCCCCCAGAATTAGTAAGTATTCTTTATTTATACCAGGGGCTGAATAGTGAAAAAGCAATGGGATGATGTGCTAGCACTCTCCAACCAGGAGATGGTGAATGGGGTAAGAATTGTGAATTGTTGCTCACTCACTGAGCGTTGCACCAACAGAGCAATGAAAGTTGTAACACATCTGCTGGACCCAGATTATGACAAACCAAATGCCTAGATTTTTTGACTACTCTGCTGCGGAAACTTAAGCTTTGTTTCATCTGTTTGTTGCTTGGGTTTATTTATTAATTTTTTTTTGTTGGTGGTGGTTTTTTTTTCATGTTTTAGCACTGAGAGCTGGAGGAGTAACCAGCCCTAGGAGAGCTGTTAGCGGCGCATAGGGTAGCCAGCGGGGTGTCAGAACCCCTTTCTACAGAATTCCCAGTTATGTGCCAGTCTGCAAAACCGCTTTCAGATCCCAAAGGGGACAGCCATGCCTCAACAAACACCTAATTTTTCCTTAATGCCTGCAACGGGCCCCCCTGCCAGCCGTGCCCGGGGCCTACCCAGCGGCGGAGGCCGGGGCCTGGCGGCGGGCGGTTGCCGGGTGACGGACGGCCCCGGGCCGCAGGTAGAGGCCGGCCCCGCCGCGGGGCCGGGTGAGGCGGCTCCCAGGGAAGGCTCCGGGGCCCTTCGCTTCACGGCTCACCCCGGTTTCGGCAGCTCCTGGCCCCGGGCGAGGCAACCCCGGCTCCTTGTGCTTCGGTCGGTCGCGGGGGTGGCAGCTCGGAGCAGCCAGGCAGCGGGGCAGGGCGGGGTTTGTGCTTTGTTATTAAACACTTTGTAGTAACTAGCGACAGAAGGCGGTGAGGGGTAGGGCTTAACCTGCTAAATGCCTGCTTGCTGTTACAGGGCTTCAAAATGGCTTTTGTAGCGATTAATTTGTTCGTCTGGTCTGCATCTGGCACCCTCCGAGGCTTGCGTTGCTGTAGCGAAACGCGTGCAGAGGTGGAGGATGAGGTTTGTTTGGGGCTGGTATCGAGCCGGGTGTGTCTAACCGTGCCTTTGTGCTTTATGCTCTGGTAAAAAAAGATTTTGGTGAATAAACAGCCCAGGTCACTTCCAAATTCTGGAAGCATCCCTGAGTTTTTTATTATGTTGAGCTCTTCCATAATTTTCAGCTCCTTCTGAAAGAAACAACTTGCAAATGATGGCTGAGTAGGCATCATTTATAAAAATGCAGCATCTTCTTATGGGTTTTAAGCTTAGTTCAGTTTCTTGAAGAAAGGGCTCATCGTATCACAGGTGTGTTCCCTACCTTGGAATCCATATGTGATACAGAGAGTGGTTTAGGGGGGAACCCACTAAAAGGAAGAGGCACATGATGCGGGTGATGCCCGTAGTTTTTAATAGACAGTAACTATGCTGAATTGAATATCTTAAGCTCTCCCGTCAGCCTGTCTGTAAAGCCTGTGCTTTAAAGCCTGTGCTGTAAAGCTCTGCACGTAACCTGTAGCATTTGCTTGGAAAAATCATCGTTTCGTGTTATGTATGTTTCTCTTCACCTGATCGTTTGCATTCCAACTGCTTTTGCAAGGCAAAACTTTCAGGTGTGTGATACAGTGAAAATATATTCAGTGTTGCCTTTAACCTTTTACCTGCTACAGCCTGATGCCAAGGCTTTCTGTAACAGATTCTGCTTATTCTTACAGCCTAGGAAATGACTGTTTTTTGAGTAAATAATTGTTCAGCAAATAAGTTCTTTTTATACATGTGTAGATTTTTCTGTACTAAATCCTTCGTGTTCTCCTTGGGAAACTTTTCAGTTACACTTTCATTAAGCTCTTCTAGGCTGTACAGCTTAATGTCCTATTACACTTTTAAGACCTATTGAGCACGATCTTCTGTTTTAGCTGATGAAGAGGTACTTTGTATTATTAACTGTAGAATGCTCAGTCTGTGGCATGTTTTTTTTAAGATCATGTTCTTACTGTTGTTTAAGCAGGATATGGAGCAATGAAACAAGAAATTGCACTATAAGCAAATGCGTCATTGAAGATAAATGGAGATGAATGACTGACTACTCAATGAAAGCCTCTGTAGCAGTGGGATGGAAAGCAAAAGAGAAAGAACAGCAGTGCCATTGAAGGAAAAGGTAAAATAATTGAAAATGTACAAAAGACTGAAAATGCTTCAGTACTTATAAAAATTGGCTCCCATTTATTTTATTTCTCCATTTTATGTGTTTTGTCTGACTTGAATAATTTGCACAAGAGAACTTGCATTAAAAATGAAATGTTCAGATATGTCAGAGCTCAGGGTTACTGTCACTAACAGATTTATTATGTTTTTCTGGTCTGTGTGTTCTCTCTTGGCTTTAATACTGAGAACATGGGTAGGGAGATGAAGCTTCAGACAGCGTGCACTGCTTTTAGTGAGAAGCAGCGTAAGAACGGTCAGTGCCCTGTGCTCCTCTGCTGGCTGTGCAGTGAAAAGTGGGGACTGCATGCCTGCACATCCCTGTAGGTCTTACCTCAGGAGATTGATAAGTGGATACATGCACCTATGGCAGTTTGTTAATTCAGTCATATGCTGCTGTCAGTGGAAGAGAGAACATGAGACTCCATCCTCGGCCTTTGAAATCATCAGCCTGTTTTTCCTGAACTCTAGGGACCTGATTCCATATGAAAGCAGGATTCAGATTCAATACAAAACTAACTGTGAGTTTAGCATGAGAGTAGGGTGATTAATTGTTATTATTATTACTATTAGTGTGTGTGCGCTTATTTAACTGAAGCTTCTTAAGGGCATGGTTAAAGAAACACACTTAATTTCCAAGTTTAAAGTAGTATAAAATTTAATTCTGCAAAATAGTATCATTATGTGATAGACCATAAATTTGGGATTGCCAGATTTGTCACTAATTTGAATGGTTTAATATTTATTCAGGAGTAATTATAAGTAGGTTATTTTTAAGTAAAAAAAATCATGAGCTTCTCAGAGAAATGAATGCGTAAATTTAATTTGCTAGTAAAATGCTTAGTGTCTTTATACTTTCAGTAGATTCTTAAGTTGGCTTAAAAAATACTTGGGAGGGAAACCTATTTTATATCAGTAGGACTGCAAGTCCTTGCTATAATATAAATCATAAGTCCAGATTTGCTGTGACATGTAATAAAAGCTAATTTATCTGTATTAAAAGGAAAAGATTGTAGACTCTGGCCAGTTCAAAGAAGCATTATCTGATTGGTTTTTTTTTTGTTTGTTTGTTTGTTTTTAAGAAAAAAGAGAGAAGAAATTCAGAAAGCACTTCTTTCTTTTATTGTATCTCACATCGTGAAGGATTTGAAGTATAACAGAACTCTGATTGTTTATCCTGCAGTTTTTGCACCTTGAGTTTTCATTTTTCAGCATTGAGTTCTAACACTACTTTGGTTTCTATTTTTTAACGTTACTGGTATAAGTAATGTTTGGGTATCTTTTTGTTTCATTTTAATAGAGAATCCATTCAGGTTCAAAGCAATGAACATGGGGAGGAAAGGTATATAGAATGAAGGGCTTGAAATAAATTACTGCTTCTTGGGAAAGAGCATTCAGCTACTGTGGTAGTTCTCTGAAAATATCATCTTGCAGCTGGTCAAAAAGAAACAGTGTTAAAACTTCTAAGAAAAGGAATTGAAAAGAGTATAAATTCATGTTCTGTCTCTGTGCCTGTATCTTGAATCTTATGTGCAGTTCTGACCTTGGAAAGTAAATGGCAGAACTGAAATTGTTTCCGTGAAATAGAACAAAGATGAGAAATGGAAAAGAGACAAAATAAGACTTTTCAGCTAGAAAAAGATGAAAAGAAATGATGCAAAAGAAAGGTATAAACTAAGGAATGGTGTGGATAGATGGATAGATTGTCCATAATAGTGTCTAACCGTTTGTGACTTCATTTATAATTTAGTCTTCACAACAACCTATGACAGTAACTTCTACAATCTAAACAAATACGGTGCAAAAATACCCTTTTTCCTTTTTAAAAACTGCTTTTTGTTAATCCCTAGTCGTTGGATGACTACTTGTCGTAAGACGTGACAAATAACTGCTTCCCTAATTATTTTCCCTGGCTGTCAAACACAATACACCTTTTGGCTCAGGATGTTACTAACTAGCTGATTGCCAGAAATGAAGACAATATGTCAGAGGAAGGATTGCTTGGGACTACTTCTGTTTCTGATAGTATTTTTTTAAGCATCTGTTTCTGTCTGCAGTAGCTAGCTGGCCCTCTGCCTCGACCCAGCATGACAGTTATAACACAACCTAATTAGTAGCCTAAATTGATTTTATAAAGTCCTTTGCACTGTAAGTTGTCTGCCCTTGCTAAAATGTTGAGGCTCGGTGTTACTAAATAAGCTCCTGCACCGTCTTGCACTGCTCAGTGTTTTCCTATGAATTAAATTAGAATTGGTTTCCTTTTATTCAATATATCCCATGTGAGCAACACATGGAAATCGGAAACATCCCAGCATTGAAAACGACTCTTCAAATGGCTTCACATGCCGGGGAATCTCTTGCTTCAATCAGCTTAATTACCTAATAAAACGGGCTGAAAATTGTTGAGGGGCAGCAGAGCACTGTAAAACTCAGAAATGCTATATGTGAGGCATTTTCATCCTGCATAGAAGTTTGGATTTCAAAGGGCTCATAAAGGCAGTGCAACAGTAGCTGGAAAAAAAAGGCTGTTTTTACTGTCCATTCCTGAGATGGAATCCAGGAACGCTTCTAAATGGTGGATAATAAAAATGCTTTGAAGACCAGGAACAGTTTTTCTTCTTGGCACCTTTAGACTGCCACCTTAGTCCTGGGTCCAGGGGTCAGACTAGCCTGAGAACAAGCAGCGATGTTGTAAGCTTGATCTGGTATTTTTCGCGTCCCTGGTACTTCGTTCACCCCTGCAGAGAGACAGTAGTGGATGCATCTCTTTACTTTGTATCTCAGAAAACAGAGCAGCACTGTGACAGTTTTACTCTAATGAATGGAGAGAGCCTACGAGAGCTTTGGACATAAAGGGGAAAATGGGGAATGCATTGGAGAGACACCAGTGTACAGGTCACTTAGCTTCCTCAGGTGGGAGAGGGTCAACTGATGTTAAAGTCTCTTGCCTTAAGCCCCAGACAAAGACAGCAGGACTAGATTAAAAGCAACATTTATGCAGTGTGAGTTTTCTTGTGTAACAGGATAAGATAATTAGGGCAACACTAAACCAAAAAGTAAGTTTGCAATGCGAGCGAACACTTGATATTGTCCCTTGTCTTTGCAACACTGACATTGCCTTGTATATAATATTTTTCAGTGAAATTTTAATTCTCTGTGGGACATAAACTTGCGCTTTAATCCTCTGCAACTGATGAGAGTCAATTTCAAACTACTTGCACAGCATGGCTACCAGCAGAATATGGTAGGATCAAGACAAATCAGTTGGCAAATGTGTTTAATCACTGACAAAAGCTTTATTTATTAAATAGCTAACTCTGTGCTAATAGAAGATGTCCGAAGACCTCACCCGCTGGCACTAATTCAATGAGATGGTTGCTTGAGAATTTGCTGTAAGCCACACATTTAGATCTTGATTATTTTTTATTCCCCCTTAAAATATGTTTTCGTCACACTGCTTCTTATTTTTAAACACCAAAAAATTAATTGCAGCCTATGTGCTTAGATGGTATTGTTTATTTTTCCAGATGTTAAACATCTTAAGTGGAGAGCTCCCTGAAGGTAATTTTTCTTTTAATGTACTCAGACTGGAATACAGGCTGTTTGAAGGATGTGCAGTGCTGATCTTGGGCACTGAGGGCTGTCTGGCTGCCTTTTTCCAGCCCAGCTCAGATGCAGTATGCTGGGATTCATATTTTTAAGTCTTCTCAGTCAAATCAGAACCTAAACAAGAAACAGCTTGGGCAATTTTTGCCTTTACCTGTGGGACTTTTTGTTAACCAAACTGCCTCAGCATACCATGGCTGATTAATTAGAACAGGGACCTTCATCCTGCTTGTAGATCACATCTCATAGAGGTGTTGTAAAGAAGGAATACCTATTTTGGGGGCCTTGTGGGAAAGCCTTTGTTAATACCTGAAATGATACCAGCAAATGCTTTTATCTTGGGTGAGGCAGGTGATGAACTTTTTTACTTGGGTACCCCCTTTTCACTACAGTACAGTTATTCATGTAAATCTTCAGGATTAGGGCCTTAAAACAATGGTGCCGAGTTAGCTTTTCCTTTTGGAGCTTGGAGAGCGTGTAGCGCATGGATAATTGCCAGACACGTCAAGATGGCCCTGTGTGCCCCCAAACTGGTCATGATTTCTTTAACTGTATTGCTCTTAATAAAGATACTCTCTCTACAAAACCTTGCTTTATCTCCTCAGAGCATCACAGCTACAGTAACATACCTAGTATCTGCAACCTAAGTAATTGTTGAATATTTGCTTGTAACATGAGAATACTGGTCCTTTTGAATGCTAGGAAGGTAAACGACATGGCTGACATTTTAGAGAAAATAATTGCTTGGGTTATTGTCCTTTGAAGGTTACAGAATATCTGATAGATATTAGGATAACCAGTGGAGTGTTAAACCTGAGATCAAACCTTAATTCATTCTGAGAGGATGCACGTATCTGTGCATTCTGTCTTCTGAAATAAGAATAGGATATTGGAAGTAGGGTCCAAAGAGAAGAATATTAAGCATTTTCTTACGAAAGCCTTCATTTAGGCTGGTACTATGGTTCAAATTAATATCTGTACCTTGGGGGAATAATTGAAAAGAATAATTTATTTTAACAAAGCTCAAACTGTAATGTTAAGAATTACTTAAAAATAATTATTTTGCCAAATTTTTGTCTCCAGTGATATCTGTTACATTTAAGGTGTTGATGAAAGGTAAGATGGTGATGGGTTCCTCTTATATCTCCTCCACTGCTGAAAACAATCATAGGAGACCTCCTGGCAGGTCCTTGAGTGTGCTGTTTTTCCACAACCTCCGTTTTTAACCTACTACTGCCACATCCTACCCCTTGCTTTTCTCCTCTTATGCTGATTGTGGAGAGGAGTGAGGACAGAAAGCAGAAGAGCCTCTTGAGCTGTTTTCTTGCAAAAGAAAATGTAAAAAAAAATGTACCTAGGGCGTCTTGCAATTTCAGCCAAGCATTTATGTAATCCATGCTCATTCAGAGTTCATAGCCATGCTCATTCAAAGTGCATAACCACTTGTACCACAGCAGGTATCAGTGAATGTTTGTAGCCAGTTAGGTGTTGCCACCGATCCCTTCCTACCACAATGCTCTAAAAATAAAAACAATTGAATGGACTTTGGTAGTGTCTCTGACACATAACAGCACATATAATAAAGAGCAATGTGCTTTTTATCCTGCTATCACAACATTTGACAAGCTGGTTCCAGAGTGATTTAATTTAGAGGCGTTTCCAGCACATGTGATAAAAATTTCTCATCACCTTACAACCTCCTTGGCAGGATGTGGGGAAGTATTACCTACCTAGCTTTTTTAATACATGCAATCTGTAGATATATAAAGGAAAAATTGGTGGCATTTAAATGCATTGCCTTTTTATTTATTACTGCTATGTTTTGGAAGAATATGAAACACCTTTTACCTCAAGAGTGTCGTCTCAAACCCAATCTGGGTTTGTAGTGTGGGCTTTCCTCTCTAGGGCCGCCGCTTCTTTGGAAGACAGCACAGTTTGAGCTCAGCTTTGTGCATGGAAGAATGCAAAGACCAGGAAGCTCCCAAGACCTTTCCCTGAGGACTGAGTGGTACACGGATCCTGAGGCTTACCCACCATGGTCATGGCAACTCTGGAGCAGGATTTATGTGTAATACCAAGGGACCACTGGGTGCTCGTACAGCTTGTAACACCATAAATAAGGAAGATCAATACGTTTGCTTCATGTGCAAGTTTGGTTGCTTGAACCAAGGCCTCAAACTGGCTGAAAGGTTAAACAAAGCCACCATTTCAAGCGTTTGAGTCATTCAGTGTCGTCGAAGTCGGTGAATTTTGAAAGGTGTTAAATGGGAAGAGAATTGTACTTGATAATTCAGCATTCTCATAAAAACATTTCTTAAAAGGGCTATATAAGTGGAATGTTTATGAACACTATAGTGTTCATGTGACCACTTGACATTACAGCAGCATTGCTGAAGTAGGCATTACCTCCTTCTGTTTAACAAAGTCAGATGATTAAAACAATATCATCTACTCATATATGGGGAAAAAAAAAAAAGATTCCCATTAATACCAAGTCAGATGTTTTATTTTTCAGCTTTTTAAAGTTGCACCTGCTAAAGCAGAGTGCTGTGTTGCAGGATGCTTTATATTGCATAAACGGAGCAGGAACTGTTTTTGCCATTAGGGGTGGATTATTGTAACAGTA
The DNA here is from genome assembly GCF_009769625.2 of Cygnus olor. Classification (NCBI taxonomy): domain Eukaryota; kingdom Metazoa; phylum Chordata; class Aves; order Anseriformes; family Anatidae; genus Cygnus; species Cygnus olor. The sequence goes on from NC_049173.1 coordinate 46,246,146, forward strand.
GTTTCCTGATGACATCATAGCAAATTCCAGCTGCCCAAACAGTTATTTTCCAGAAGAGGTTATCTGTAGTGCACTTGCACAAAATTACACTTAAAAGGACACTCACAGTTCCCTTAGGACCTATAAGCCAGACCTTTGTCAAATCCTTAGTGAACACCAAATCCTTTGTGGTAAGTGTGGCCCCTGCTGTAACTTGTGGTTCTGGATTAAACAAAAATGGCACAACGCAGGGCAGCAGAAATCAAAGCCTGCAGTGCGAGTTTCCTGTCGTGAAGGGGTGGTAAAATGGCGCTGAAATGTTTTTCCTTCTGGAGAATTTTTCAGCTGGTGACATAAAGATAAGGGCATACAGCTTGTGGTACCCTACCTGAAATGACACGCTCCTCCCTGTAGAGAGGAGCTTTAGGAAGCCATGGGTAGCCAAAGAGCAGAAGAGGATGGTGGCTTAGAAACTGGCTTAAGGGAGCAGAGGTACATTTTTGTGTGGGATGTTATCCTCCTTTGTTTGGGGTTAGGCAAGAAGAAATGAAATCGATAGAAGGAGTTTGCTAGGAGCTGGGAAAGGATCTATGAAAGCCCAGGAAAGTGTTTCATCTCCACCACAGCAGAAAAAAGAGAGGTAGAAACCCACTCTCCTGGGCTTCTGTTCTCCAGCCTAAAGTCACATGGACTATGAGATAATCTTGGTGTCTCTGAAGGCTAGCCGAAGACTGATGTGTTTTCCGTTTCCAGATGACTCAGTATTCCAAAAAGGCTGGGTGGCTCGCGTGATGGTATCAATGCAATGCCTGCAGAGCTGCTAGAGGCAGCAGAAACGTGCAACACTGATGTTGGGGGCTTTCAAATGGTAAACTGAGTATGCTGAATATTCCCTCAACCTTGGAGACTTTGCGTTTTATTTTATTTCCCAGAACGCCTTTAATGCACAAATTTATACATCTTTCCTAGGGTAAATCTTGTTTGATTACTGTTGTTTTTAAATGGCAGTAGCCTAATTGTTTAGACAAGCTCTTTAGGTAATATCTTGAAGGCTGCATTAGAAATTATAATGCCTAGTCACATCATTCACGGGGTATTTCCCAGACTTTAAGGAAGACTTCATTAATATGGAGTCGGACATTTCTGGCAATTGCTGTATTTGAAACACGTGTTAATACACATTTAATGAAGAATTCACAATTCTATCATTGACTCTTAGATAAATGTTGTAGGAAGACAATTAAGTCTTGGAGTTTTACCAGTTTGTTGGATCCTAAGAACATCAAATAACTCTTCTCTGCCAAATTTTTCTAGCAAGTTACAGTATTCTGCAGGGATTTCTAATAACATGTTGTTCCAAGGCTCATTTAATTTTAATAATAATTTCTTTTAGCTGGGCTAACATATGTATGTTGAAAGTGTCATACGGTTTTTAGTGGAGCTTCACAATGCACCCATAAATTGAATAGTTTAGCATTAGCGTGCTCACCGCGGGAGGGAGAGCAACAGCAGTGGAGGGAGCTAGCAGATAAGCTGCTTGTTGGATTCGGGGTCTTCCAGCTCGCTGGTCATTCATTTCTCCTGCACTTATTGATTGTCTGCTCCTAGTTATCTATGCATAAGAGCCTGCTAAATCGAGACCCCTGATGCAAATCTCGCAAACACTAATTCACTGATTTCTTTCATTGTTTTATTCTCAATAATCACATGCAGGGCAACCCCCCCCCCCCCCCTTTTCTTTTCCCAACAAATTTCCGCTTTTACCCAAGTCTCCCATCTACTCATTGGCATTGCTTTGCTTTCCCGTTTATTTCTTTGAAGGTTTGTGTTAGGTTCTGTTAGCTTTCATCCTTTTTGGTTTCCCAGACTCTTGCAGGAATGTTCTGCGTTACTATTCAGATATAGTCAAAGTATATCCAACGCAGCCATCTTCTCCGGGGAGTACATCTTAAGGTTCATGACTTCTCAGACCTCTTTAACAACAACACAGGCCCTTGTGAGCTGTCTCCCTGAGGCTAACGGTGAGGTACCAATCTTAACTTTTCTCTATCCCTCGTTTTGAGGATGTTTTGAAGTGATGGAAGCACGTTCAAAAGATTAGCTTTGTTTGCTGACAGTACCTCAATTTCATCCCAGACAATCTGTGATGAAAATACTTTTCTCCTTTCTAATCCATTGCTACAATAATTACAAGCAGCAGATCGATAGCAGGAAGTATAGAATTGGAAGTGTTACTTCAGGTCTTAGGCCACAAATTGATCTGCTTGTCAAGGCATAAGTAAGTGCTGTATCAACACATATTTCAAAGATTGGAGGGCATGCTGAAGTGTAATAGCGATGGGCTGAAGGAAGGAGAAAAATAATTTGTTTTATGCAAGTGTATTAACTCTTTACAGCCCTAACTTACACAATCTTGCTGTTCTCATCTATGTTTTGCACTCATGTTACATCGGTAATTTCTGACTATTGATCCATTTGGCTCCAGTGACGTACAGGATTATCTGGATAATAATGACATCTGCTTGAATTAGGAGGAACCGACAGCATTACACATGATCCAACATAAGTCTCTTATAATTGTCAAAGTATTGCAGCGTTTGTGTGGCAGATATTCTAATCCAAGCCAGTTATTGAGCAAAATTAATCTTTCTCAGGAAAATAAAGACAACACCAGAAGACCTTCGTATCACATAAGTTTTTTTGAATCTCCTTGGACAACTGATGACTGTTACAACTCAGTGTAGTGACTAAACCATAACGATGTGCTCTGAAGAATGGAGAAGAAAGAAACCCAGAAATTATGGAATTCTTTGGAGAAAGAAGCATGTTAGAAATTGATAGGTTCATTTTTTTCCCCAGAAAGTAAGAAACACAGTATCGTGAGATCACTTTTTCCCCTTAATGGAAAGAAGTGTGATAGTTGTACTACTATGGGCACGCTGAGGTTTTAGAAGCTGCATGCATCACTGCTCAGCTCGTTTTGTGGTATTTATTTTATAAGCCATTAGGAAGATTGAAAAAAGTTCTGTCTCTCTGAAGAATGTGTCCTTTTATATCTTCTTCAAGAAATGAACTTTGTGGTGGCTCAGAAGTAGCACATTTAAGAGGCCAGTTTCATCTCTGGGAATGCTTATCAAGTACATGCAGTGACCCCTGAGGAAGAATATTTTGGTTCCTCTCCTCCTAATGCTAGGAGATACTGCAGGGAGAGGCTTGGGGGATTATCTGTTCTTCTTCATCTTTAGATAAGGGCTGCTGCTTTTTTCTGACTGTACTGAGTCTTTTGTATTTCTCTTGCCTGGGTGGAGATGAAGGCTTTTGACTGGACGTGAGTAGTGAGAAAAGTCATCAGAGAATCACCGGACGGTTTGGGTTGGAAGGGACCTTGAAGACCATCTAATTCCAACCCCCACCAGCCCAAGTTGCCCAGAACCCCATCCAGCCTGGCCTTGAATGCTTCCACGGATGGGGCATCCACAGCTTCTCTAGGCAACCTGTGCCAGTGCCTCACCACCCTCTGAGTAAAGAAGGTGGTAATTCTCAGCTCTCAGCCACCAGTGAAACCTCATCAGCCAGTTATAATTAGCTTGATTATTTAATTACTTTTCCAGCACTAAGAATTGGTATTGCCTCACAGTGGAGAACAGGGGTGGGGAAACTGCAGGTGTCTCTTAGCTGAGTGAGGAGGCTTTTTGTAGTCTAGCCTGTTGTTGATACGGCAGTGTTTCCAGCTGTGATGCTTCCTTGCTGCCAAGTAGTAGTAAATAGCTGTATAAATCATAGCAATGCTTGTACCGTTTGGGTACAGCTGACTGCTTTTTGACTCGAACTGGTATACATATGCTTAGTCTCATAGTTCAAAGTTAATCGTTAATATTTCTGTAAAAGGAATAGATTCAGAAAATGAAGAATAAACACTTCTGAAGTGTTTCGTCTTCAAACTCTGGATTTCATTCCTCACTTAAAGCATACACAGATCCGTTTAAATTACACTTTATTTTTTTCAAGGCTCCCTTCAGAACTAGCAGTCGGTAGCCATGGCCTGAGCGACCCAGGGGGCAGTCAGTATCAGCACATGTATGTTTACCTTAGGCAAGGAAATGTATACTGCTGCTATATGTGCTACCTACAGGCAAAGCTCAAAGGGCTGGAGAGAAGTAATGATGTCTCCTGGTGCTGACATTTGCAGCCTGAAGCCCAGCAGAGTTTTGCTGTGTGCTGTTGGCGTTTCTGAGAAGAGGGGATGGGTATAAGAAGCTATAAGTATGCCATTGGCTTTTTGTACAGCTGCAAAAGATAGTTTGCTGTAAAAGCTTAGAGTGTAGGCTGGATGAGGCAGGGCTATGATAGCTCATGAGGGTGAAGAAGAAGAAGAATACATGTGATGTGGTGCATTGCATTGAGTTGTTTCTGATTAAAGAAACCTTTGTCTCCATAGGCACTAACTTGTGACAAGAATCAAAACAGTTTACTAAAAATAAATATTTTTGCTAATAAATATAGGCAAAAATCAGCCTATTTGATATCCTTTTATTCAAAGCATGTCAAGATGGAACTGAAGAGGAATCCTGGCAGAGCTTCTCGTCCGGCTTCAGCTGCAATCCGGGTGACTGACTTGAGTTGGCGAGGTAACCTAAATCCCCGTCCGCTGATTAAGGATGGTGGAGAGCTACTTATGGATGAATACCTTTCCCCCAGGAAACTGGTGAGTAGACATCCAACGTTTTACAGAGAAAAAGGAAACTGGCATATAAAGAGCTGTATTAACATAACCTTCCAGCAGCTTTTGTGATGATTGCAGATTGTTGCATATTTGACAGACTTCTGCATAAAGTAGGTTCTGTCTTACGGAAATTTATCAAATGTTTGTCCTCCTTTCTCCTTGTTTCATATAAAAATATGCCCAGCATGAATGCTACTCTTTATTGCCAGTTTTCTTGAAGCAGCGTGAAGAAAAGTATCAGTAGTACAATTATAATTTAAAACAGATCTTGTTAATGCTGTCTGAAGTACCTTGAATGTTAGCATTAGAAAAAGCTTACATGAACCTTGTTCTACAGATTGAAAATGTAACTTTAAAAGAACAACTTTTTTCTGAATTAGTGAAATCCTTTGTCCTGCTAAGAAGCCAATTAAAATATTCTGCAAGTGTTGTAAATATTTTCTATATTTATCAAACTGTGAGGTTTCAAAGTGCATTTGGAAGCTGTGTTCCTTTTTGACAAGGGGAAAATTATTTTGGCATGCAGCTTGTTGAATGAACATAATGTGTGGAAAGGTTTAGTAAAGGAAGATCTTGTGTGTTGTGCTGTGTTTGCTCAGGACTAATTAAGGGTGGAGTCCTTTGGGAGCTAAAAGCTGAGATGTAACCTTGCTTGTTTATTAGTATTTTATATATATATATATATATATATTTTTTTTTTATATATATTATTATATAGGAATTATTATTCCTACAAGAGGGAGGGAGAGCTAGGAGCAGAAGTTAAAAGGGAGAAGCTGCGGCTTTCCATGCTGCAGGACTGTGTAGAAATTTGTAAAACATGGATGGGGTCAAGGCTGCATTTCAGATGCTCCCAGAGACTGGGGTGGTGTTCATTGCATCCATAACCCTCTGTGCGTTCACGTCCTGTGGGGGCCGTGTTCCAGCTGATGACTCAAACAGCAGGTTTACATGCCTTCCTAGACATATGCCAATCACAATTTTGACTCTGCACTGGAGCTTAGATAGGAAGTTGTTCTCAGAATCTCTCTTCTCTTGGTACCTAAATCTTTTCCTAGGAAAATCACTTTCTGTAGAGTATATATTTTAAACTCTCTGGAAATAAAATACAGCATATGACCTTATGATCTATCCCATTGACTTTCCTTTGGCCAATGTCAACCGCTGACAACAACTTGGTCTTTTTTTAAAACTTAGCATGGAGTTTGACCAGTGTAATATGTTTGTGGCCTACAATACCCTGTATAAATCCAATAGGAAGTTCTCAGATTAGTCTGTTTTCTTAGGGCACGAACCAAAGCCCATTAGAGTAACCAAAACAGCTGTCCTTTGACTTCCATAAACTCTGAATTAAACCCTTAGAAAGTTCTTTCGTTGGTAGGTTTTTTTTTTCTTTTTCTGGAACTGTGCCGCTTTTAGTTCACAGCAAATTGTAAGCAGAAAAGCATGTTAAGTGAGCGTTACCCAGTTCGTTATTTTGTCGTATTTTCTTTTTTATACAGATTAGAAGTTAAATTCTCCTCCAATTCTAGACTTTTTCTTAGTAAATGAAAACAAACCTTTATGATTCATGTAATAAATTACCTCTTGAACTTAGTCGGGTCTTGCCACTTTAAGATTGTGCGTATTAACATTTGTAAGGAATTCACTTACAAAGACTTTTAAATGGATGCATGCTGTCCTACTAATTTTTCTGGACACAGTTATCTCCTGGCCCTGGAACCTGACATTTGTGTTGGCATAGCTGGGATACTTCCTGTTGAGAGGAGAAATTATATGACATTGTCAAGGAAACATTAACAATGTTTATAGCTTGTTTTAATAACATTTCCAATTTATCTATTCTTTGACCTTTATGTTGATCAAATTGAAACTGCTGCTTCCATAAATTTACTTCCTCTGCACTTTCAAATGTAAAAATAGAGATACTTTTCAAACACTTCAATCTGGAAAAAAAAATCACGTGCATATTTTTAAAGGAACCACATGCCATTGATAAGCAAATGGTTTGAAAGGATGTTTTGCTTGAATCAACACACTTACAATATCTTCTTGGTTGTCTTTTAGTTGTGAATATTTTAAAGTTATTGATTGTTTTCACTGAAGTGCTCTAAGAAGGAGCTAATAGATTTTTAAAATACATGCTCATTAAAGTTAAATTACTTCACATTCAGATAAGGACATAGACCCTGTCTGTACCTGCATATTTTACTCATTTTGTCCTTTTTCCAGAGGGATAGCAGTAGCAGTCTCCATTTACTAAAGGAATTATTATTCTCCGCTATCAGTCTCCATTACTAAGGACTTTCAAAAAGGTGTGTGTGTATTTCTTGACTTTTTTTCCAGACGTCAGAGGAGAGCTTGGCCTAAAATAATTCCTTTTTAAAAATGCTTTTTCCTTTCTTTTTTTTGCTGTGTTGAATGCCAAAGCACACGAGACAGACCACTACTCCAAAGCTGTAGGCCCCTTGCCCATTTTGCTCTTCTCCACAGCAGACCGTCACCGTGCTTAAATCTTATACTTGTTCACAAATTCTGTGTGATTCCATGTTCTAGTCAGGTTAATAACATCTTCTGTAGTTTTTTGCTTGCTAGTACCTCTCCTGCTGTGATGTCACACTGTGGCCTTTTGTGTTTGAATACTCTTCATCCAAGCTACAAGTCATTTGATGCAAGGGTTGGTATCATTAGCTGTTCTTTTATATGCTTTCTGCTGGTATCAATATCAATTTTCTGTTGTGCTGTTTAATCTTCATCTATATCAGTAGTTGCTCTTGCTTTCCCATTTGTACATGTACTACTAATATTTCCAGCTCCCTTCTTTACCTCTGCTTTGTGTTGTGCTTGTGTTATTGTCATATGATACAGAACGCTGTGATTCTCTGTGATAGTAGGGTGAGCAAATTCTTCCCCATTTTCCCTTTATTCTGAAAAATGGTTATTAGTGGAGAATATACTGCAATTAATTTTCAATTTTATTGAGGTTGTGGCATAGATTTCTCATTAAGTATGAAGGAACTGAAATTAAGAGTTCCACCTGTCTTGACTCAGATTTTTAACTATTAACCCTCCTATCTGTACCCTGTATTTTGCAAAGGAAGGCTCTTTTCCTGACTTCCGCAAGAAGTATTCAACTTCTCAGATTAAACTCATCTTACAGGGTAAAATGATCTTCCAGATATTGTCATGTTATCAAAACTAATCGCTTCCATTCCTGAACTTGTCTTATCATCATGGTTTGTATGTGATCTTTAGAGAACAAAGGAAACATTCTTCTTATTTCACTATTTATTGATCCTGCTCCAATTAATCATGTTTTTTAAACTTAGGAACACGTGTTCGGAAGTGGTGTTTAGTTTTGTTGCTCAGGAGGTTAGGGTGTATTTCATATGGTATGCACTCATCCTCATGGGGAGAAGAAAATCCTGGAGGGTCCTGCAACAACAGATTGGATTCTTACCGAAATGACTCAATCACTTCCTTTTTTTCCTTGGCAGAAAGTTTTCCTTGCAGTTGTAAGCTAAATGAATTTGGGAAGAAACTGGAGTCAAGGGAGCAAGTGCAAAATTTTGCTAATTTTTCATACACGGAGTCAACAAGATGGACGTAACCGATTTAATTTGGATCTTCTGACTCCTTCCTTACAATTGGGTAATCATTTAAAACTAACGTAACAAAAAAAAAAGCTTCAAAGGGACCTCTGGAGGTCTTCTACTTCAGCCTCCTACTACAAGCACAGCTAGTTTCAAAATTAGATCAGATTGCTCAAGGTAGTAGTAAACATAATATTGTGAATAGGAAAGAAGCTACAAAGCCTCATTTAGTTTCAGAGCTTTCCATTGGAATGTTCTTCCTAACTATCTTTACTACAGTGAAGGCTTGTATATGAGAGTGCTCATCCTGCTACTTAAATTCCCATGTTTTATGTCCAAATTATCACATTAGCAGTCTTTACGTACACATATGCATGCCTGTTGTAACAAGCAGATTTTCATTTGCATATAGTAACAGCTGCTTAGCTAACAGAATTACAGAACAGAGCCTTGACTTCTGAGTGGTAAGTGACGCTACATTGAAATAATGATTGCAGCCGCTTGCTATGCACCTAATTGCTAGATAGGAATAAGAATTAATATTAGGGTATGGTATATCTGTGTGAGGGAAGGTAAATCCTTAAACAAATTTGAAGCAAAAATTGATGTTAGGAGTATCTCCCTTCTGAAGTTTGTGATAGTTAAGAGAGAGATCGCTTAGCAACCTGTAGCATCAGACCCTTAATAGCAGTTAAAAAAAAAAGTGTCAGTACTGTGAATCCCTAGCATGGGTCAGGAGCTGGACTGATGATGGCAGGACGAGGCAGGGATCCTGTCCCTTGAGCACACAGAACCATTTCCATGACTTGGGGGCTTCAGTATGGGAGAAAAGACATCTTTACTGATCCATCCATCAACAATTAAACTTCACAATTAATATCCTCACCTACCCTTTTTGTACTAGCCAAGGAGATCCCTGTTCATCACAGACTGCATGCCTGGCTAATCTCTTCATCTGAGGTGGGAGAAGTGTGTCTTTGTACGTATATGCAGAAAGCAGTGAAATAAAGCTAAATATTGTAATTACAGGCATCTGCAACGTGTAACCATTTTTAAAGGAAGATTATATGTAGGGACACAGAGAAGTTCTGTTCCCTTTCATTGAAAATCTCTTGACTTAGAAATACTTAAAACCTCATTAATGGCCTAGTAACTTTCTTCTCAGAAGAAATACGTTGTTGTAGCAACATTTATGTATTTTATTTTATTTTTTGTGCAGGAAGAGATTATACTTGGATTGGGAATTAGAAATAAAATCCCTGTAAAAGCAATGAACGCATGAATCGACATGAATCTACTATTTGCATACAGGTGTAGTATTAAAAGAAAATAAGCTCACCACTCAGGAATTCCTGTGCTAGCCAAATTAACCAAGATCAGCAAAATAAACGCACAGCTGGAAATGCTTCTCTGACAGCTGCACGCAACATGCTCTTCAACAACAAATCTACTTTTCTTAGAGTATGTGAAAAATCTGGGGAAGAGCGAAGAAATCAGCTGTATACACCAGCTTTAATTGAACAGATATTATTTGCCAATTAAGGAATTTACAGAGAGGTGCAAGTGGGACTTGAACCGGATTTCCCTGCATCCCCAGGTGCCTGTTTTGCCAATTGGGAAGCTCTGCAAGCACAGAAACATTTTTCACTTACAGTTTTTCACAGAATACTTACGTCTTTTCTTGTCAGTCAGAAGAAAAGCTTTCCAAACATGCTCTCCAGTTAGATATTGGCCAGACATTTTGCATGATGAGAAAGGTTTGTGAGCAGTTAAGGAGTTGCTTCATAAAATACTGGCAAAATTATTTACCAATAGCTTTTGCATGATCTCATGGAAAAGAGTTTTCCTCCTATTTTGAAGGAAGTACAGAAATGTAAAGTGAACTTTGTCCACCTTTGTTTCACTTCTCATTTAGTCTTTGAAGAATTGTCCATTGCTTTTCTGTGGAAATTCATCCTTTCAAATATGCAGTTTTAGGGTGGAGTATAACACTCGCTGCACAGAATCAAGTTGCCAGGCCACCTTCGGGAACATCAGGTGCAAGAAAGATTTTGGTATTTGATTCTTCAGAAAGCATCTGCCTTCTCTGTCTAACCAGTACTCACCTTAGTAGGCAGGTGGCAGGCAGAACTCTCTCTGGACTCTAGCAATCAACCTGTAATTATAATTCGTTTTTTCCAGGCATCTTTCTGCTGTAAAATAACTCTGAGTATATCCAGCTCTCTGCCTAGAGTAGATTCTTGGTCCCTTGCTGCAGCTGTAAACAACACAAGAAATCCCTAGATGGCACAGCGCCTTCATGTCTGTAAGCATTCCTGCAGCACAGGCAGGGAAGCCTTCTGTCGCTGGCTGTCAAAACAGCCTTTGGAGCTTTGGGCAGGCGGTCAGGACTTGAAGCCACAGTGGGACACTTCTGAATTAGGGCAGGAGCTTGTCCTAGACCTGGCACGGCCCTAGGAGTGAAGAGCTGCTTGGTGCCTTAGCAGCACTTTTACTCATGTGGTGCCAGACATCTCTCTGTCCAAGCGGCTCATCCTTGTCAGTGTGTTTGGCTGTGATTTTTTTACAATCTAATAGCAGTAAAATTCCTCCCAAATATCCTTCCTTTTAGATTTTGCTGCAGGTTCCCTTGCTCTGACGTTAAACAGCAGTATAAAAGGGAGATCCTTATTATCTTTTCATTTTAAATGTGTCCATGTCCTTGCCTTAATCTCCTCCATTCCTGGTGCCAGAATTTTAGCTGTGACATCCGAGACCTGTCCAGCTGCACCAGTATGCCAAGAAAGGAGCCTGGGGAGTAAGAGTGCCCTAACTGCCCACCCCAGGAACTGCTTGCCATGCAGCTTTCTCTTGAACTGCTGCCCTGACCTTCTGCTTGCTAACCAGCTTGCAGTCACACCTGGGGTTCTTGTGCTTCTAGTGCCTTGAAGGGAGCTCATATGCTCAACCTGAGAGCTTTTCATCTTTCCTTCACGTGCTGTGATAGCTTTTGCATCCCACAGCCTGGCAAGTCCAAGCTCTTCGAGAATCTCCTCAGCATCAGCGGGCAGAAGGACAGTGTTTTTCATGGAGATGGTTGGAAAAGCAGACCAGGGAAGTGGAGGCTGTGAACACATGGAGCCTGTTGCATCTGCTTAACGCATGCTTCAGGCAGCTATCAATAGTTCAAAGGGCTGCTGGCGGCAGCTAATAACCTTTTACAGCGTTGGAGCAGCAGCTCTGCCTGTTGCAGCACTCAATATTGATGCACTAAGGGACTCCTCTCTGAGCCAGGGGGAAAGTACAAATAAAGGGTGGATCTGGAAGCGGAAAAGGAGAAAAAAGACTGGTAGGCCCTAATACGAGGCAAAAGAATATCGAAATGCAGAAGAGGAGAGAATATAATCTTATGCAGCTTTTATTATTCAATTTTGAAAGAGGAGGAGAAGGAGCAGAGCTGTATCTCTTGTGGTCAGAGCTGTGAAAGGAGGCTGTGTAGGATATTGCAGGGGGAAGGACGGCACAAAGGGAACTTGCAGAGAGCAAAGGAGAAAAGCGAAGGCCCTGGCACCGTGAGGGGCCTTCTGCTACTTTGCTGACAAAGTATGTGACGCAAAGCTTATTACTTGTTCTGAGACCTCCTTGTGTCCTGTCTTCTAGGAAAGTAGGTACTAAGGCTATTTTGATGGGGATGAGGGAGGTGTTTTTTTCAGGAGTTGCCTTTTTTTCAGGATTGCCTTGCATCTAAGTTCAGCAATTTGAGTGCATGGTTGTGTGCCAGGATGTCAGCTAGCTCTCATTTCTCACGTGCTCTCATGCTAAATGACAAACTGTCATCTGCTGAAAAGGATTGCTGCAAAATATGGCTTGCAGTGAAGGACCTTGTGTTTACTTGGGGGAGAAAACTGTCTGTAGCTGGTAAGCTTGCCTTCTTTGCAGGAGAAAAACAGTTCTTCTGGGGGCCACACCTGGGGATAGAAAGTAAATTTTGGGATGCCACTGAGCTCTGTCAAGTTTTCGCCTTAGACCTTTGATTCTTATGCTCTAGTGTGGTGGCAAGAAAGTCCAGAAACTTTCCTAGGCTCAGCCTGCTTAAAATCACAGTGTAAAAATTCATATTAAAAATAATTTTAAACACAGTGTTTTAAAGGTGATTCAGGAGCAGATGAAGATTTTGGATAATTCTGGTTCTCAGGAGTCCAATGCGAGGCCTCACAGAGGGAGCCAGTTTTTCAAGGAGGGATGCTCAGCTGTTTCAGGAGACCATGCCCTTCTAAGCTGTCATCTCAGGTCCACTCAGACTGCGTTTTGGTCCTTTGTTTGTTAGGGGATGTGGAGCCATTTGAGTGAATGAAATTGCAGTCACTTGTGAGCAATACAAATTTTACTTGATGAGCGGGAATGTTGCAACTGCCCTTTTTCCCTACAAAAATGAACTGGATGTTCTTGTGGTTATTTTTTCCTCCCAAAACTCATAAACAGAGGTGGTCCTACACACATTCTCTTCTAATGAATCATTTCCCCCTTATTAGTGTTGGTCTCCAGATGAAAACAAGCTAAAGTATGTTGTAACTTTCTAATAGTAAGAAAATTTATCTCCTATAGGTAGAGATCACTTAATGTGAAGGAACAAAGTCATTCAACAGAGTGGCAAAAGGCAGGTGACAATACGTCTTGCCACCTGTGTTCTTGATTGCAACACTGAGGAGAAACTGATACCAAAATCAGCCATTTCTTTGAAGCAGACTTTTTTAGCTGTAAGTCCTAACTCTTCTGGCACAGAAGGTGCAAATCTAGCAGCTGTATCACTATCTATAGCCTCAGCTCTTTCAGGCAGTTATAGTGACCTAAAGCCTTGTTCTCATCTCTCTGGAGTATTTCAGACCCTTCCATGAACCACTAACCCATCAGGAAAAAGGGGCAGAGTTCCCTCCTGGCCTATTTAATTAAATTGGTTCAAGAAGGATTCACTGAGCACCCAAAGATGATGCAAATGAAGCGGTGGGACACGTAGTGGGGAAGAAAGGAGGGAACAAGGGATGAGAGCAACCTTCTGGCAGCGGTAACACATGAGATGGTTTCAGCTGCTTGTGGAATTGCAGCCTGGGACCATAGGACTTCACTGCAGTTTTCGTTGGCTGCCCTAGAGCTTCCCTCTCTCCTCTGTGAATAATTGCTGCTTGTTTCTGTCCTCATGCTTACTTTTGCCAAATAGGTCACGTTACTGAGTGGGCTCTCTCAGGCTTTTCCTTTGGAAAGTGGCATGCCAGGATTTTGGTTCAAGGCCCTCGTTATCATTTGTTGTGATTAAGTTAGAAAACAGGTAGTCTCAACTGACCCTATATTAAATATAGAGCAAAATCTGAATGTATGTGTTAATGCCAACTTCGGGATATCTAAGGGAAGAACCTGTGATAGTGAGTTGCATTCACATACACCCTTGCTTACTGCAGTGGTTGACCATATCACGAAGGTTTTGCAAAAACAAAAGATTTTGTAGGCTTCCATTGACATTGCCTAACTCTCTTCAAAGAAATTTGTAATTCTTATAATTACTGTTGTGTTCTACCAGAAAAGTAAGCCTTTTAAGACCATCATAAGAAAATTGTGTTTTCTTATGATTGTTTCTGATCAAAACACATTGCTTAGCCTTTTACTGGGTTTTACTATCTAGCACCTTCTTCTTTAGAGGTGACACCACAATAACGTTTATCTGCTGAGGATTAGTACAAGATTTACAAGTTTTTACAAAATTTACACAAGTTTTAAAGTATGGACATGTAGTCCAAATGAATTTAATTGGCATGTAGGTCTTTTTTGTTTTGCAGCTTGAATATAATGCTCAGCCTTGATTCTGTGAGCAGTATAGAATTTATATGAAACTGGAATAATTGAGAGCTACTAGAAAGAAAGATCTTTTAATGCTAAATTTATTTTAATGTGATCACATGTCTAGCCATTTTGACCTGGAGCACATGCTGACGCAGCACTGCTTGAAAGCCTTTCTACACCTTTTTGCTCCTGTATCTGTTTTTCTTTCATGAGAATACACATATATCTCTGCTTATCTTTACAGAAAGCTTTGACAGGGGTAGATGATCTGCAGCAAGTGAAGGCCCTAGAGATGCGAGTAGATACAAGAGAGAACAGCTTGGGGAACTTCGGTAAGAAAACAATTTATCCTCTGCTTGCTTTCTCAAATTTTCCTTTATTGTATCTTAGCAGGACTGGGGACTCAAAAATCAACAGCCAGTGTAAAGTACTGTCCTGCTAGGGAGTTCTTGAAACATGATCTCCCCTGTATCTCTCACTTCTTGATCACTGTTTTCTTCTGTGAGGCACTACATAGGAGTGAACACTACAGCAATGGGATGAGTGACACCACTTCTGTCTAATGCCAATTAATTTGAACAAATTCCTCACGAATGACATTCCTCTAAGCCTTAACTGAGCATTTACTGATTATCTTGCCCTCTAGAATACTTGATGCTACTCTAGTGAGACAGAATAGCCAAAGTTCAGTTTGCCTCCACTGGAAGATTCCCCTGTGGCTGAGAAATCACTAGTAGTATCAGGCTGCTAATATTTGCAGCAGCCTATGTTTGCTTCCTGCACTGCCTCATCAAGCTGTGCTGGCGATTGTGCCTGAGGAAGCTCCTCTAGATACATCATTTGATGAGCCCCAGGAGGCCCTAATGCCTGTGATTTGTCTCTGTGTCATCATCTCTGCACTGGAGAAGTAAGGAAGTACTGAAGGAATTCCTTCTATAGCAGAGTTAACACCGAGTATGTGAAACATTTCTTTTTTCCAGTACTGGCAGTCATTTCTGTCAGCAACAGCCAAGTCCATCTTCAGCTACATTGAAGCTGAGTAACTACTGCAGGGTAATATTTTATGTGCCAAAGGGAGTCACACCCCCTAAAGTGGGTGCTGGTATTTTCAGACAAGCAGTTCGTTTTCCGGTGCAGACCACCAAGGTATGCAAGTGACTGTAACGTAATAGTCAAACAGCTTTTGTGGGCCTTTTGATGACAATTTATGAAGAATGGGGAAAGCAAGTGCAATGGGGGGGGGGGGTATGTCTTGCATTGTACATGCCACTTTATATTGGTTATTCAGTTTATTTTGCAGATAGGTCTCTTTATGATAAGCAGTTGGTAATTTAAGGTAAATTACATCTGTTTCTTTCAGAGTTCATGATCAGTCGAGTCATGTTTCCTCCAGTTGATAAGAAAATCTTATTATGCTCTAATAGTGCTCCAAAGTGGTGCTCCCATTCCTATGTCATTTTACATCAGATGTTACAAGCTAGCAAAATGTCTTACCTTATCTGTGACTTCTGTGTTGTGGGATTATCTTAAATATGTAGTCCCTTCCATTTCTTCTTTTGAACTTTTACCTTACAGCCTCTTATTCCTTATGTGCTCATACAAACATACTACACTCAATCTTGTAGATTTTCTGAAGTATTACTATAGTAGAACAACAACAACAACAAAATTTACATGTCTCTGATCTCTCTTTTTCATGTGTCCTCCATACTTCCCTTTCCTTTCCATTACTGGAATAATTCCCTTTCTTTCTGCTGCTTTGGATAGGTTTTTGCAACTTCTACAGAATACAGAGCACTATTCCCATGTTGCAAACAATTTCCATCTTACGTCCAACTGTTTGCACCAGGAGTTGGACTTCGGGGGCTATAAAAAAAAAAGGCAGCTCTGGGTCCCCACTGCTTGTGAGAATAACGAAACATCAACACTATCCTGTGTGTGTTTGTTTTTATGTGCATTACTGACTTTGCCTCCTGTGAAAATCTCTTTGAAAACGTCAGCAAACAGCTAGGGCAGAAGGTTTGCCACTTAATGCTTCCAGTGGTCACTGGTTTGCAGTTTTTCCACAACTTTTCTGGGCAACCTCTTCCAGTGCCTCACCACCATCATAGTGAAGAATTTCTTTCTTATATCTAATCTAAACATACCCTCTTTTAGCTTTAAGACATTACTCCTTGTCCTATCACTGCATTCCCTGACAAGAGTCTCTCTCCTGCTTTCTTGCAGGACACCTTTAGGTACTGGCAGGCCGCTGTCAGTAGCAAGAAGGTCTCCCTGGAGCCTTCTCTTCTCCAGGCTGAACAACTCCAGCACCCTCAGCCTGTCCTCACAGGAGAGGTGCTCCAGCCCCTTCATCATCTTCATGGCCTCCCCTGGACTCATTCAAATAGGTCCATGTCCTTCTTGTGCTGGGGGCCCCAGAGCTGAACGCTGTACTCTAGGTGATACCTCATGAGCAGAGCAGAAGGGGAGAATCATAGAATCACAGAATCATAGAATGGTTTGGGTTGGAAGGCACCTTAAAGATCATCTAATTCCAACTCTGCCATGGGCAGAGACACCTTCCACTAGACCAGGTTGCCCAAAGCCCCATCCAACCTGTCCTTAAACACTTCCAGGGATGGAGCATCCACAGCTTCTCTGGGTAGTCCCCTCCCTCGCCCTGCTGGCCCTGCTACTTGTGATGCAGCCCAGGACACGGTTGGCTTTCTGGGCTGCAAGTGCACATTGCTGGCTTACGTTGAGCTTCTCATCAACCACCACCCCCAGGTCCTTCTCCTCAGAGCTGCTCTCAATCCATTTTCCCCCCAGCCTGTATATGTGCTTGGGATTGCCCGGTCCCAGTTGCAGGACCTTGCACTTGGCCTTGTTGAACCTCACGAGGTTACGCAGCCCCACCTCTTAGGCCTGCCCAGATCCCTCAGGATGGTATCCCTTCCCTCCGGCGTGTCACCACACCACACAGCTTGGTGTCGTCAGCAAACTTGCTGAGGGTGCTCTCCATCCCACTGTCCCTGTCACCAGCAAAGATGTTAAACAGTGCTGGTTCTAGTATTGACCTGTGAGGAACACCACTCATCACTGATCTCCACCTGGACACTGAGCCAGTTACTAGAGTGCATGCAACTCCCTGGAACCTCGTAGCTCTCAAATCCCAAATTTACGTAGGGATTTTCACTCGAGAAATGTTTTAAACTTCTTGGTGATGCACAGATTGTATCACAAGCATCGAGGGCCTGCATCTCCTTAGCAAAATTTCCAGAGTGATTTAAAACTTGTTTTTCTTTGAAGTATTCCACTCATGAGATGTGGTGAGCTTCAAAGTGTAATCTTGTCAACCTTTCCCAATTTGCCAGGACAGCCTTTCCCCAATGGTTTGACATAGCAGGAAGGAACAGTTATGTTTCTTAGGGACGGGGTGTGGGCTGAAACACTAAAAGACTGATGTGAAAATGTTCTCATGTGATCAGTATTAGAATAATGAAAGGCTTCATGCCAGAACTTGAAATTGAGTTTTAGTGGGGTTGGGGGCAATTGCTGAAATCTCAGTGCACCTTGCTGAGTGACAGGCACAACATTGAGCCTCCCTGGCAAGTCGTATATCCAGCTTTGTGGAATTTGGATTTACTTCTGTGTTCTCTAACTGCATGTAGGCTTCAGCTTATACTCAAACAGATGGGCTGTTTCCTTTTTATTAGCTTATCCCATCAGTTTTGATTGCTGACAGATCTGGGGCCGTTTTCATGACCAGCTCGTAGAAATCCCTGTTGAAAGTAATGGTGGGATATAGTCATTTAAGACACTACATAGTTCTCTTATTTCTAAGTGATTTTAATAGCTACAAATCAAGTTACCCACAATGCTGTTCCCTGGTACTTATTCAATTGTTGCCTTCTGGCAGCCAGTCTAAGTTGATTATGTGTCTGGAGACCGCTGCTTCCCTTTGGTGAGGCAGCTGGTTTCTGCTGCGAGGGGACTGCAGAAGACTCTCTTGCTGCTTGGCAGAAAGCATTTTATCAAGGAAAAGCTCTGCTAAAGGTTCGGAAATAGGCATATGTTACTTTTCATACAGGGTTGCCTTATCTGTTTCCTTCTTTTCTATTTGTCAGTGTTTCTTTGCAAGAGGCAAAGGCAGAAGATGTCTATCGGCAGGCGTTGGCAGGACCTGGGGCAGGCCAGCACTGAGGCTGCAGGCATGGCTCCAGCACATGTTCCTGCCCGAGCTGCCTTTAATTGAGCTGGTACTAACAAGCTTCACTGAGGAGATGCAACAGCACAGGGCTTAGACAGCCTCTCCAGGAATACAACCAGCAGTGAATTCATGTTAAACCCTATGCTGATGCCTCTTTTTGTGAGGTTGTAATCTCAGGTAGCTAGACCGCAGCTAGCTTGGGTTTGTCTGCAGCTGCTGCAGTCTTATCTCCAGCTATATTGTCCATTTCCCCCCCAAGAAACGTGCAAAAAGGCACACTTAGAACATACACGGAAGTAACATCAAGGTGATGTAACTTGATCAAACACAACTTAAGTGAAGTAAATAGCCTGCTTAATTCACATATCAGGTTGCTGTTGCTGGAAAAGTGCAGCCCGAGTTCACATGCCTGTTCTGTACTGTAACAGCATTTGTCAGTCATTTCTTTTGCATATATTTTGCAGTAGGTCATACTCCAGGAGGCTTAGCAAGTCAAGCCAGGATGATATTTTGCTAACAATAGAAAAACAGTATACATGGTGTTGGCTGAAGAATACATTGCAATATAAACAACAAGTGTAATTAATATAGGTATTGTAGCTTCTAGAGCATAATTAAACCAGCATCTTGCCTGCTTTCTCGTTAGTTCTAATTAGTTATATAAATGTCACCTGCTATACTAAGGCAGCTCAGAAAGATATCTTCATTACTACTCTGCTTGTGAAGTGTATCACTTAAGGCAATGCTGTTGAATGTGCATGTATCACTTTTCTTCAGTAGTGTAGTTAGTAATCTAAGAATTGCAGTCTCTGGACCTAAATATAGCAGCTCTGAGGTAGGTGTTTGCGGGAGAAGATTCGTCTTAGAGAGTAATTAGGCTTTACCTCAGGAATGCGTGTTGTGTTGGTGGACCAAACTAATTTTCATGAAAACATTCTGGGTGCTACTTCGATTTTAGTGCTTTGTTTGTTTGTTTGTTTTAGTAGGTTTGGTTTGGTTTTGTTTCAGAGAAAATGGTATCAAGCACCTGCCTTATGCTTTGATTTCTTTCAACTCTTCATTCAGTTTTTGCTCCACTGGGATAGTACAGTTGAATAGTTTAACACTTGTGCATTGCTGCTGGTTAGTAATTTCAAAGCCCCATAGCAAAAGGCTAGTGAAAGGAAATCGAAAACAGAAGAGAGAACATTGCTAGCCATTCTGTATTCTCAGATATTCAGACCAGTAGTGTGGTCACCAGCATTTTTGTGGGTGACTCTATTGTTTAGAATTTAAATTATATAGTAGGAACACAGTTCAGAATGAGGAATATGTTGTTCATACATTAAATATCAATATTTAAAGTTAATAATGTTGATATTTTAGGGTATCTTTATATTAATATAAGAACGAATTGTGTCCTTGCTCTCAGGAAAGATGCCGTGAGGGTTAAAATTGAGAAAATTAGAACTATGTTCTTGTGTTTGTATAGGACTCTTATTTTGTCATTCTTCTTTTACACTTTTCTCTCTGTATCTTAATCTTCTAGTCTCCAGTCTGTATGCAAGGGATTGGAACACAAAAACCAAACCAACCAAAAAAAATCAAACAGTTGATGATTTCTAGCCCTGCAGAACATTTATGTATCTAATAGAAAACTTAAAAGAGGGCAGAACCTGTGGAGCTGGAAAAATATGTTGTTCAAGTCTTGGTGGCAGATTTTTGCACCACTGCACATAGCATACTTTTATTTTAGTTGACTAAACAGCCCGTTAGGGTTTAACACTCTACAAGTTCCCAGGGGTAGCTTGTGCCAAAATACAAGAAAATGTCCGAGATGGGGGATCGTGTTACAGTAATGAAATAACCAGATGTGAAAATTGTCTCTTCGGTCTGTAACGCTGGCTGCCACACCCCACCGCCTATTTGAGTCCTTTAATAGTATTTTTTTTCCTGAACCAACCCAAAATGTATTCAGTAGAAAGCTTTTTTTCTTGAGCAAGTCTCTCAGTTTCTTTTGAGCTAGCCTTTTTGACATCTTAGTCAAATCTTCTGCTTCATACCACTTTTTAAAACCTGTTTGCTTTGTGATATTTTGCTTTTTAATATTTTGCAATAGCTTTTGCTTGAACCTCACTGGCTGGATGTGTGGCAAGGCTTTTACCCACTGCTGTTCTGGGACTGAAAAGGCTAGATCCATCTTGTTCTTTCCTGAAATGCTTCAGGAAAAGTCAATTAATCTCTCTGTGCTTCAGGTTTCTTATCAGTAACATGATAGCAATCTTTTTTAATCATCTAGATTTTGATTTTTTTTTTTTTCTGTGAGGTCTTTCTTAGCACATGGATTATTTCTACAGAAGTCTTTGCTTCTGTAGTGTATATGACTGCTGTGAATAATTAACAGGGATATTAGTATCTCCTCTGTGAGGACTCTGAGGTATTTTGTTGCCATACTTTACAAAAACTTGCTCAACACGGAAGTGTATGCCTTGCAGGATGGGATGGTGTGTTTATAATTTGTACTCTAATTTTTATGTATTATGGAAAATGATTTAAAAATAAGGCTAAAAACTGCACAATGTGTTTTGAATGCTTAGTATTTTCTAAAGAGCTTTGCAAAGAAATGAAGTTAAATGTTTCCAGTATAGCATGAAATTCAATATGTGGATTATAATCACTCTCAAATAGCATTAGATAAAGATAATGCTTCTTCTGAAACATGATTTATTAAAATGTTTTTGCCATCAACATTGTTGTCCTGTTTGGGGAAATAGAGTAAACAACATGACCTTCTTTGTTTGCTTTTGAGATCCCACTCCCTTTTTTTTTCATCGTTTTTCTTCTCTTTTTCATCCTTTGCAAAGAGCTAGAGCTAGAATGTCCTTCTTGTGGACGCTGCTAAATCATCCTTGCCAGACAGAGATTAATTAGAGGGCTTATAAAAATATTTAAGAACAGACTTTAGTGTCTTAGTAACAATCCAGTCTGTCTAAAAATGCTGCTGCCTCTTCATGGTGACATCTTAAACTGGAGGGTTCTTGCCAGGGGTAAACTCTGCTAATGGGAATGGGTAAAAGTTTGCTGTTGTCGATAGCAAATGTTTCCTGTGACTTGAGATTATATCCAAATTATTCTGAGCTTGGAGGGATTTGGTCTATGATTTTGGTTCAGAGATACGTGTAGAAGCAACCAAAAAAGAAATTGCATCATGGGAATAGAGGAAGACATGAATGAAAATAATAACAAAAGAGTGCTGAGTTTTTCATAGATATGAAACTTCTACAGTTGAACAGTGAACAACAAGTATTATCAATCAGAACAAAAAAACAGTCACCATGAAGCCAGTTTTTGTTGTCTCTTTGGAAAGGTGCTGTATCAGAATTGTCAGAAAGGGATTTCAAAAATGGTAATTCAGTAGTCAAGCCGACAATACGTATCTGTTGCAAAAATGCAAAGGACGAAATATTTCCTGAGTGAAATAATCTCATTAATTTTCCTAGAAGAGGTCCAGCACAGATCTGGCAGAAAATGCATGTAAAATGAGATGCTTCAGCGTGTAACTGTCAGAACTTTCCTTTATTCTACTACCAGGTGTGCAAAATGATTCTTTATTCTCATCCCATAGGTGCCTATCTACCTAATCTGAGAGAACTGAAGTTGAACAATAGCTTGCTTGTAACTGTGAGGTAAGAAATGAATGATAACTGAAACAAATATATAAAAAATAATAGCCCTCAATTTTATTTAAATGATAAAATCTTCATTTATGCTGCTTTCATTTCTTCCATTTCCACATGCCATTATAATGGATTAGGCCCTGAATATATGCTCTGCAACCTCCTAAATTTAAGGACAGAACCTAAGCTGGAATAAATCAGTGTAGCTGCGGTGATGCCAATGAATTACTCTCCGGTCTGACACCAGGAATGTTCCTGTCATGCTGAAGTCCGTGGAAATTTGCTGTAAATTTGAAAGGCCCTAGGATTTCACCTCTTGTGCGTGGATGCTTGGATTTCAGAGTGTTTCAGCCCTTGGGCTTTTATTGTGCACAGTAGTCTGTTCTATGCAGGTCAGACCAGTTTCTCAGCTGATGAAAATCTTCACTTGATTGAAGTCAGTGAAGCTGGGCTTACTGAGAGCTGCTGTGAAGCTTCATGTCCCTGGCTTGCAGAGCTCCATGAGAGCATCACGTATTTTCTCCCAGAGAACTGGGGAGCTGGGAGGCATGGGAAGGTGTAAGTGAAAACCTTCTCAATGAGAAGGCAGAACTGTCTTCTTTCCCCCATGCTGTTGTTTGTTTTACCCTTGATAGTTAATGTGTGATGGAAAAGTTCAGTTCACGTCAGGAAAGGGCTGTGTAAAAGATCATCTTTATGTTAAACGGGTCTGCTCTCTGGCTTTGCGTAGTTATCTACTAAATTTGTGGAAAAAAAAGAGAGATGTTACTACTTCTTGTTGAAGGGAACATGTTCCCTAATAGAAGGTGGCAAGAAATTCTTCTCTGTCCCATACATCATCGCTAAAGTAGCTAACAAACTTTCAGTTTTTATTACTGGTGATCATTATTAAGATCTTTGACTGAGCTTGTACTAGTTGCTAGAAGGAAAAAAATGTAGAAGAAAATTGAGCAGATTTGATCTGACAGCCATTATGAGAATGGATAACCTGGGCTGTCATTTGTTCTGAGTCAGAACATAAACTGCTTCTCAATCATAAATGTCCTTTTAAAGAGAAGCTTTGAGTCAGGGGTAAAATCTTTAGATAATAGTCTTTAAAAATGCTACTTTATCATTCAGTTGTTACACTTTGATCGTATTTTCCCTTGTTCTGATGATGAGATGAAGTATTTGCAGTCTAAATATTTTTTTTTTTCCGCTTTAAAATCTGTAACGTGGAAAAGTGATGTATCTACATTACTGCAAACATTTTAATGGCAACCAACCTTTGCTGGAAGCATGAAATTGCTCAATTTCTGTGCAGTGAGTAGTGAGTGAAAGAATTCTATTTTTGACAATATCAGTTAATTATACTAAAAAGAAAAAAAAGGTTTTGGTCAAAAAATCCACATTCACTGGAAAATGTTTTAACCATTTATGGTAGTAAAGAATGCAGGATGCAGTTCAGGAAAACTTCTGAATATGACCATCTAGTTTATTTGACTTAAGGCTTCAGCAGGATTTTGCACTTTGCTTTGTATTGCAAGTCTAACTTTTGCCATGAGAAGTTTTTGCAAACCATTTTCTATGAGATGATATCCCTCTGGCCCTTGCTGCAGGTAATGTAGGCTCTCGAGTTTCGATTTGATCAATTATAATGTTGCTATGTGTTGGCTTGAAGTCTGTTATTGTGACAACTCCCAGGCACACAGACCCCAAGCAAGGTCGCCTTTAAATACACACTCTCCTTTAAATAAGCATGCTTTCTATGTGCCAATTAAATGCAATTTTGGGGGAACAGGTAAAAGAAGAACAAGAATCTGGTAGCTCTCCCAGACCAGAGCTCAGTCAGTGCAGGACAGGAGCAGCTTTCATTTATTAGTTCCCATCTTCGACAATCTGTCACTGATGAACATAGATCACTTAAGGGCACAGCCTATGATGCAAGCACAGCCTGAGTACTTGAACTTTGTTTTTGGATGTCTGTATTGTGTCAGTTTAATACCCATTAATGCAAGATTGCTGTCATGGCAGTAGCGATGTCTGCTACAGCTAACGTGGCATAGCTGCTCCCATTCTAACAGGCTGTTTCCAGTTACTCAAAAATGTTTAAAAAGCTTATTTCCAAATTAAAATTGTTGATGCTTGAACTCTGTCCAAAAGCTGATTATTCTGTCGTATTCAACCAAACCCATGTAACTGATGGTTTTGAGGATGACAGAAGAATGTTCTTCCTTCTCAAGAAAAGTAATTCCCGTAAACTTTCTCGGGGATAAGGTCAGAATCATTGTGGCTGTAATTTGAAAATGGGCAGCAGATAACAGGAAATGTCTAGTGAGGACAGACTGTGGAAGATTGGTTTGTTTACTGAAAAGAAGGTGAGGACAGAAAAGCAGGCAAAAGATTGAGGGTGTTTCATGTATACTCAAGATGTTAAAAGTGAACATTCTTTTAAAGCTATCTTATATGAGAAAATATAATGAATCATTAGGAACAAAAGACTATCTGTGTATGCACGAGAGGGTAGTAATATGGGAGACTTGCTTTTTGTCACTTTATTTTTGTTTCGTTCTTTCTTGTAAAGTTTTCTAATTATTTTAGGGTGAAAAAGAATTAAAATATCTCTTCAGTTTGAAAATGGAAAAGCTTATTTTGATGGTAAACTGCGAATAGCAAAATGCCAAAATAAGGATTTATGATCCTTGCTTTAGTCACTGATTTTTTTTGAAATGTTTTGTCCTGTTTTTTCCTGGTAATCCCTAAAGAAGCTCTGATGCCATTGGTGGGGAATGTGGATGAGCTGCTTTACCTGTGCATTAATGGTTCCCCCCACCTCCCTCTGAAGTTACTTTTGAATACTTGAAACTTTGAAAGGCTATATGTAAGTGTACGATATTGTTATCAACCATTTCATTTAATTCATAAGGAAAATATATCCACGTTTATTTGCTGATAACCCACTTTGGCAGTTGAAGGGGAACATCTTTTTTGCCTTTTTCTGGGTTATTATTTTCTAGTGGCCTTTTGCTAAAGGGGAACAGCTCTGGAATACTCAGTGTACTGCAGAAAGAAATTACTTCAGATTCTTATTAATTTTCTGAATTGCACTAATTTTATGAGGTCCTCATTTGGTGACCTTTGCCCATCTGCTAGCAGCCAAGAAATTCTCGATTTATGAACTGATAATTGAGGACAAACATGGAACCTGTTCTGAAGAGAGTGCATCTTAAAAAACCACCTTTCTTTTGTGATGACACACAGTCCTTCTCTTGCAAATGTTTCCAGTAAAAGAGCTATATTTCAAGGCCAATGGAATTATTCCTTCTGCTTTGGCATATCTCCTGTATATTTTTATCCAATTGCTTTTATTCTTAATTCAGGAATGAATTAAGAGATCTGTTTTAAAATGTTCGATAAAACCTCTATGAAAGGGCTTTTAAATCAGATATGGGAATCTCAGGACTTGGTTCCTATAAGGTTATAGCAGAAGCTGTCTCACCAGCTGAAGCACATTTCTTCCAGTTCAGCTCTGTGCATGGCCGCTAGGAGAGGACTGGGCTGCTCCCAGGGCTACTTAAGCAACAGTTTATAATAGAGACTTCTTGTATTTTAAGTGAGATGAAAACCGACAGGGACAAAGTAAGTATGAGGGCTATACTGAAAGTAAAGGAGATTTCCTTCACCCAGATAGAGTTTACGTTTCTTCCCTGTGGTCTGCATTGCATTCAGTCTTGAATTGCTCTTGCCCTATTGCAAAAAGAGTCCCCCATTACGAGAGGGTGGTAATCTTGGGCAATTTGGGTCAGTAAAGTCATCAAGGGAGAGCAGAAATGAGCGAAAGAGTTGTCCTGAAGGTTAAAATGAGCAAGGTGCAGAGTGCATACAAATTTGTCAGTGCCCATGCTTTTATTCTGAGTTTTAGGATAGATTTTTATTTTTATATTTTGCTTTTTTTTATATCACCAGCTCCAGGGGTCAAGACTGGCTACATTGGAATCTGTGTATTCACTTTTTGAAAAGTTGCAAGCCCTCTTGACTGTGAAAAGATGAGTGAAAATGTGAAACAAATGGCTTGAGTTGAGGGTATTGCTGATGATTTCATGACTTTAAGCAACCAGAACCAAACTAATTCTTTCTTAACTGGGGGCAAGGGCTTTAAAGCCACTGTTTAAAAATACCTTCATGACCTGAGTCAGGATCTTCAGGAATTTGCGATTAGCAGTATTACACCCTGGTACTCATCCAACAGAGAGTTTAGGCCAATGCTCACCTTTTAAAGTCGCAAGAAATTTGACTTCAGTGGAACTGCTCACAAGCTGGGACTGCACGTTATTCTAGGTGCTTTGTGGGACCTGGAGCAAGTTGCACCATCCCGTAGCAGGCTGATCTGTAACAGAAATGACCCCAAAACTGAAAGTGCTGCTGATGGAGGGTCTGGGCATCTACTGTTCTTTGGATAGTTTTTTCTCAAACAGATGTTATGGGGCATCATTCCCTTTAATCTTTTTTTTTTCTTTGTCTTTTTTACTTATTCCTTTCCTTGCTAGTTTTTCTCTAGTTTCCTTTTTCCTCTTCCAGTCTTTTTTTTTTTTTTTTTTCAGTGAGGGAATTTTATGTCTGGTATGTATAACTTAGCTACTACATATAAGTATCTATTTTTTTGTGCAACAGAGGTCAGCATTGCTGAGATAAAATTCCAAAATATTTTCTAAAATCATTTCAGATACTTAGTTTGCATTAAAGATGCCAGTGTTTGTCAGCATGTGATCTGTTTTTATGACAGCAGCGCTTAGAGTGTTTAATCAGGGTACTGTTTGACTGTGTTGTACTGACACACACAGTCAGAGGTGTCCTTATTTCAGTGCCTACAGCAGCACTGCTTGCTTTTATGTTTGTTTTTCGGCATGGAAAAAGCATTTAATTTCAAACGCAAGTTAGTTTCTTTAGAAAGTGTTTCTTTTGCTTCTTTTGTATAGCCAGCCTGAAAGTCTTGCAGCAGTTAAGGTTGCTGTGAAGTCAATCTTAAGAACATATTCTTTGGGAACTTCGTGTGCTTGCCAGGAGCTATGAAAGAAAGCATTTGAGTTGAAACTTAATCTCTGTATTAATAAGTCTTCTCTCTATTAATGTCTGCACATCCCTGGGAATATCATAAAACTTGGCAAAATTCCCGTGACCTCAAGTTTTATTTAGCAGTGATGGGTTTAAGTATTCTTATTATTGCTATTAAAAAAATAATAATCATGATTTTGGGATAGAAATACAGCTATTTTTAATTGACTGGATTATTTTCAGTAAAGCACGCTTTAGCCAGTCTGCGTTAAGTCCTAGCAAAACCTGATTGCTTTGAGCATTTACCAGCATTTACCACCACTCAGGTGGTTGAAATTCTGTTATTTTCCCCTTTTCCTTGTATAGCTTCCTCTGGGGTCAAGCTTCATTTGGCATTGTCCAGCCAAGAGATGTGGCTCACCTCGAAGTGAGCGCTCACTGAGCTGAGGATGTGCTGACGGTACGGTGCTTTCCAGGAGGACAGGAGACTAGAGGGGAGATGGTGGCTTTTTTCAGCTTTTCCCTCCTCTTAAGAAAGTCTGAGGATAGAGGCATCATGCCTTCCTTCTCTGGCATTTGAGGATGCACGTTTGCTCCCACGGAAAGAATCCAGCCTGTACTCTTTCAAGGTCAGTGAGCAGAGACAAGTACATGCAACCACACCTTTAAAAGCCACGTCTCTGGCTCTCACCATTTGTATAGTATTTCTTTTCCTCATCCTTTTCCAAGAAAATACATGGATAAAAGCTTTTATCATTTCCAAAGGGCACCTTTGAAATTCTACATTAACCACTGTTTTGGTCTTACAAGCATTGTTTGTTTGCAAGAATCAACTAGCTACGTGCTGATCCCTTTTAGTGAATGAGAACCTTTCAGGAGATCACAAACTCACCTGATTCAGGGATTATGGGGGCATCCTTACTCTTTGAACCAACTGGAGGTGGCAATGGCAGCAACTTACCCACAGACTAGAGGGAATCAAATGGCTTTGTGGCTGAGCCACTGGACCAGGATTTCAAAAATATAACTTAATTATGGGGTTAGCTGTTGTTTCTACTGCAGGAACAAGCTAGCTGCAGAAATTCACCATGTTTTCAATCTCAGTCATTTATTTTATATATTACTCAGGGGCAGACACAGTCTTTTTAAGAGTTATGTGCAAGGCTTTTCCTGATGGGATCATGATCTCAGTTACGTGCTCTGGACACTACTATAATATGATAAATAAAAATGTTAGTGGAACAAGGAGATTTCTGGCAGCAAATAAATGCTTTACATGCCCTGCTATTAGGGTTTGCAGCTGCTTTGTTTCAGATGTCAGGGCTGGAGATTGCTTATGAATGTATACACCTAAGTGATCGTTTTAGTCAGCGATAAGAAAGAATGGTTATAACCATCATCTGAGAAAACCCAAAGAACTGGGTTGGGAAGCAGTAGTAATTACACCATTGCTGGTGGAACTATCCAGGCTCCATAGTCTCCTTATCAGCTGTGGTCCAAGCAGCCATCAGGAGTGGTTGGCCTCACAGATATAGGCAGGCAAATAATGTTATCGTCAGTGCAATGTGTTTGCAGGTTGCTTTGATTCTCTCCATCGTGAGAGTTGCTTGTCTGCAGCTTGTTGTTTTGGACTTTTTTGGGGGAAAGGGGAGAAATAATTGCGTTCAATGGAAAATGATGGTCTTGGAATGCAAGGTAAGTGCTGATTTGAAAAAGGGAAGGGTGGGAGGAGGAAATGAAGCTATTTGATTGTATTCATCAGTTGGTAACTGCCAAGCAATAAGTATACGCAATGAAGAAATAAATAGGATTTCATTGCACAACCGGTTCTTATAATCTAATTTCTATCAAGTATTCTCCATGTGGGATTTGATTTAGTTATTCTTATTTTCTGTGGGCACATTATTGCACACTGAGGGCCTGTTGCTATTTTTCCATTTGCACGCTTCTTTCTCTGTAGATTTATTTCTTATTTGCTGTTTGGCAAAGTTACATCGCTTTGCCCTGAGATCATTGCAAACTGCATCAGGTCTCTCTGGGATGGATCAATACCTGCAAGA
This sequence comes from Cygnus olor, assembly GCF_009769625.2. Taxonomy (NCBI): domain Eukaryota; kingdom Metazoa; phylum Chordata; class Aves; order Anseriformes; family Anatidae; genus Cygnus; species Cygnus olor. The sequence goes on from NC_049173.1 coordinate 46,275,191, forward strand.
AGAAATACCAAAATGCCTTCATGTTTTAGGAAGTGAGATTTGGGATTCAGCTAGCAGGCATAACGCATGCACGGTCATCTCTCTTTGCCTTAAGCTGCACTGCTTGTTCTTCACATGGAGAAGCTGAAGACAAAAGTTTGATAGTGAAACCTTCCACCCGCTTCCAGTAACAGAAATTTTAGGAAGGGTTGTGTGTTTGACAGACCATTTGTACATTTCCTAGCTATCCTATCAAACTTTCCACAGACAGTGACTTAGAGAGTTTGCTCTGTTTATTGTTGTCTAGTTCATCTTGCCCTTAGGAATTATCCTATTAAGGTTCCACAGACTTTTTTTTTAATGTCCTTGCTCTCAGCATCCAAAAGTAAATCTAGTTTTAAAACACAATAATTGTTCCACAGGAATTTACTTAAGGAAAAAGTTTATTACCACATTTTAAATTTTGGCCATAGAAAAAGTAAGAAGGACTAGTATAATTTTCATCCTTTATTAATAAACACATTAAAATATAGTTGCTAAATCACAATGGAGATTTAAAAATATTTGAAAATGTGTTTATTTGTATAACGAGTCTTATTTTGTCATTTTTCTCTGTGTAAACAATACAGCCTCTATTGTCTGAAGGACCTTCTGTAAAGTCCTTCTATGTGAATAAGCAAAGTCTGTATATTCTCAACATTTGCTCTTACCTGCAATAAGCAATGATTCTTCCCACTACTTTAAAAGAGCATTTTTTTCTATTTTTGTCATTTTTTTTTCTAAGAATCTCATTGTTTTTATTAAGTAGTTTAGGTTAAGTGGTATTTACTTTTAAATTCACAAAGCATGATAATTAGGGGATGTCATCTCTCTTTATACATGTTAGTACTGGATACCACTCAGAGCATTCTTATGTTGAGTTGTGTTTTTTTTTTCATTTTTGCATTTTCAAGCAAAGTAAATGGTACAGAAGTAAAGTTAATTTCAACACAGTTTGAAAGAATCCTAGCATCACTTTTGTTGGAGGAGACCTAAAAGATATATTTATTTGTCTTTTAAACTAAAGTTGTTTCAATTCCTACCATCTGTACTTAACAATAATACCGGATTGTTTTTGCAGTGTGAATTAGCTTATGCAAACATTCATCGGTATGTCAGTTTGGAAACTTTTGTGTTCACCGGAGAGATACAGAGAATCACTAAAAATTCATGGTGTGAGTGTACACTTCTGAATAATGTGGCAGATTCTGGGTTACCTGACTCTTGTCCACCTGTTTTGGTGAATATTTTTCCTTGCTTCAAAGCCAAAAGTCAGCCAAATCAAACGTAATAGCATCTGATAGGAACGCCTTTCTTGAGATTAGTGTAGAAATTGTTGTGGAATTTGCTGGAGTTAGTGTGGAATTTGCTGTACATCCAGTCTGCACCTGCATTTGCTGCACAAATTGGTGCACAGATGCATTTGCTGCACGCACAGAAAACACCTGCAGCAAATTATTGGTCGGGTTCTGTGAAATAAGTGTTGTGCTTCTGTCTTGTAGTAACATCCTCAGAAAGGAAATCTGATAAAGTCTCATCTGCCTCAGCAGTCAGTTTGGTGAACTCTGAAATCCCCCAAGCTTCTCTTCTAAATCTCCTTTGCTTGCTGTAAGACATCTGGAGGCCAACACAAGCATAGGAATTCTCCCTTGGAGTTATCATTGAAGGTAAAAGCCTTGACTCAGAACATATGTCGGAGAGTCTATCACGACAAATCTAGAGTGAAGAGTGCAGCTATACTAGAGGCTAGGAGAGAAGAAATTTGGAGGAGGTCAACTGGCATTTGTCAGTCATTCACAGACCCAAGCTGTAACCATATCCGTTCCTTGCCAGCCTCTGTGTTTTTTCTCTTCGTCTTGAATATATGAGCAGATAAAAAAGAAAAGGGGAAAATGGTACAAAGAAGAAATGTCAGCTGTGGCAGAAAGTCATTGGTGCAGTACAAGCATGCCAGATCTAAATAATCTCAAGAACCTGCATTCCAGTATATTCAAATTAAATAATTTTAAATTACATCTTCTCTCTGGATTTTCAAATCAGTCCATTTCTGCAGTATCTCAAATGTTTTTTTCTTCTGGTGAAAACTCTTTAACCACTGCCACAACACAAGATGAATAGGAACTCACAGCTGGTCTAATTCTGTAGTTCTGTGTGGTCAGCTAATCTAGAATTTCAGCTTTCATGATACTCAGAAGAAGATTTTTTTGTTGTTTTTCTCATTCTTTTTATTTTGCTTTGTTTTAACAAAAAAGATTTTTAACAGCAGTGAATCTATCAGCTGATTTGGATCTTTTAAGAAATATTCCTTCTGCTTAACCTGCAGCATTGAAAGCTTCAAGCCTTGATTTTGAAAGATGAGATCCACGTTAAATCAAAGTTGCAATATGTCTGTCGTTTGCTGCCAGAGCTCAGACCTGGAACGTACCGTGAAACAGGCCCGCGATGTGCGGGAGACTGCGGAGGTATCCATGCAGGAAACTTCAAGTGCTGTGGGATTCATTCCTGCAATGTAAATAACTCATTCTTTAACCGCAGTTTTGTTATCCATTACTTTTTTGTGTGTAAACTTTCAACAATGAGAGTGCAGGACTGCCAAAGCTATAGGAAATGGCAGTAGCTCTGGGGCTAGACTGAGGGACAATTGATACGGGGGTGTGACAGTTTTATTTACTGCCTGTCTGAACTTTATTTGAAAATTCACTTGCTCTTGTGGGCCGTGCAGTGTACCCAGTAACACGTAGTGCTGTGTGTTGGCTTTCTACAGCATATCTGTGGCACAGCTTCACATCGAAAAGGAAGGTCAAGGGCAGGTCTTGGCACATATAATCAGCGTGGCAACCCCCTACTTCTTCTATGTTGTGGGAGCTGAGATAAAACAACTGATAGTTCATTGTTACCCATGCACTACCTGCTAAAACGCGACCAGGTAAGTAAGCTGACAAGCGATTTTAGTGATCAAAAGGCAATTAACACAATTTTGTTATCCTTCCCGTGCATGGTGTATATTGGTGGGTTTGGAGGACCGCTCTTTGTGACTCCAGGTATGTCAGCTTTGATCAAGCCTGTTATTCTGCTCTGGGTTTTATGACAGCAACTAAAAATGAAAGCATTTGAAACTGAAGCTACAGTTCGCTTTGCCATGCGTATTAAATTTAACAAAAGTAAACACCTGGGCCTAAGCCCAACAGAAACTCGTTCCAGAACCATGTATATTGGTGCTCCATTCCATTTTCCAAGACCTCCGTCCTTTGGTCTCAACAGGGTTTAAAGGAGGTATAATCTGCCATGGAAGATGAAGTGCTGGCGAGTTTAATATTGCAGTTGCCACAGTGAGTTCAACGAGAAGAAACAATGTATGAAAGTGTCTTAAGCAGGAGGAGAGGAACAGCCTGGAGATGTGGCTCAGAGGGGCTGGGATCTTCTGCTGTTGTCGCCTCCTGTCTCCAGACCCCATTCTCGCCTGGGAGTGCGCTCAGGGCATCACTCTTGGAAGACGGCACTGCGGGGGATCCTGGCAGGTTTGGCACTGGTGTTAGTGGAACAAAGGCTTGTCCCTGGGAGCACGAGGCATCTCTCATTTCGTGGCACAGATGTGTCCGGGGAAGAGCTCAAGTACTCCGTCAGGGAAGGCTACCAGCACAGGCACTCACGTGGTCTCTGCCCCCTGGTCTGGCCAGCTGTCAGGCTGTGACCGGTTAGTGTCTTTGGCTCCTGGGGCCAGCTACTCTTCTGTCATTGTTTTCAGGCTTCTGCTTTAGAGAAAAGTGCTGGCCAAAAGCATGTAGCCCCTTGGTGATCGCAATGTGCTTTAGCAAGCCTATGAAAGCCGTGGCAACTGGGTTTCGGTTTGGAGCAACCACGAAGCTCAGAAGGCAGAGTTGCTGACTGTACCGGGCTGGACAAAGCATAAAAACCTGAGTGCTGTCCCTGTTTTATGACTTGTGCAGTGCCAAGGGAGTTGCATTTCCTCCCTTGAGATCAGTTGCGCTTTCCATGAAGCGTGAGGCAGAGATCCACAGGTTAGAAGTGTTACGCCGTACATCACCCCCCCTCCCAACCTGAAATTAAAAAAAAAAAAAAAAATCCTTGAATTAAAACAGTGAAATCTTTTCCTTGGGAGAAATGCTGCCAGTGCTATCAGGACTGCAGGCCATGTGGAAAACAGCTTTTTATTCCTTTGAAGGTTGTCTCCCAAAAGTGGGATAACAGAGACACCCACCCTCCTGCAAAGTCCCTGGGCAACAGGAGCTTTTCATTCACAGGGGAATATTTGTGTGAAAACAGTCATGAAAAAAAGTCACAAAAACAGAACTTCATGGCATGGTTGTCATTTAAAAAGACCACTGGTAGATGCAGGCTTTCTTTTCAGCCTTGGTGACTAAAACACACCTTCCTTCCTCTGTGTCTGAGGTTATGAATTAAGAATTGCCTGGCCAAGATTTTTTTTGCTTAGCTTTTGAAGTCTCTGACAGCATGTCTTGACATGGTTAGGAACACTTACTGAGAAAAAGCTCTACAGTTCAGAAGGAAGAACGAGGCCACAGGATTAGGTGTTACATTTCCCTGGCATTTCAGCCCAAAAGCACGCTCCTGGCAGGAAGGACAGGCTGTGCTCCCTTGCCGTGCACCTTGTGTGAGGGAGCACAAGGTGCTAATGGCAACCTGAGCGCAGCGAGCTGCAAGACAGAGGACATCTGAGCCAAGGGTCTGAGCACATTGCTACTTGAATTTGGATAAGTACAAAAGCAAGGCTGCAGCCCTGCAGAGCTAATCTCTGCAGTCAGGTCTTGGCATTCAGGTGAAGGTTGTTGGGCTGCAGAGACACGAGGACATGGTCTTAGCACTGCTTGCAGGGCTGGGGTTTGCCGTGGATTCGATCAAGTAAGAGCAACACATGCATGCAATCAGTTTTACAATTTCGAGTAATTTACAGCTATTTGAGAGTACAATGAAACTATTATGTAAGCTCCCTATTAGAACATATGTTACTGATTTAAAGAACAGCCAGGCTTTAAAAGTTTTTTGCTTCTGATGTCAGAATTATCAGTACAACAAAACCATTGTGGACTGACATATGGGCTGGATCGCTGTTACCACTATTCGGTTTGATAAATTCAGCTTGATCTCTGTAGAGATTTTTTTTCTTTGTTTTGTAAGACAGTAGTTCAGTCACTCTTTTAAACTCTCTCCGAACACCAGCATGTTCATTTTCTGAGTGACCTTTAAAAATAAATAATACCAGCCTTGATCACAATTTTAGATGTATTGCTACTGCAGATTGATTCAACAGATGTGTGTGTTTTAAGATATTGCTTGCAAGTTCAGTGGGTTTAGTGCTTTATTTATAGGTGAATGGTTATAAAACAGTTTCCAAAAGAAATGATGGTCTTGAAGCTGACGGCTGTGCAGGACTGGGTTCTGTTCGGGGTGGTGCTGTCAAGTGTTCGCTGGGTAGCCTGAGCTCAGTGGAACTACTCAAGATTTATTATGGTGAAACCAAGAACAGGATTTGGCTCTCAAGGTCTGCTCTCCATCCAGCAGAATTTTGGCTCAAACGAGTCAATCCCTAAAGAACAAGAGTGCTGGATTAATGGAAGAACATGTTCTTATTTCCCAAACTGTTATTAGGTGTTGTAAGCCAAACTGTTCCTTGCCCCTGCGCTCTCCCCCCAGTTTGGGGGAGTGATGACAGGATGGGAGCATCACATTTCATGGGGAAAAAAATCCGATGGCTGCACACAAGTGGGGAGGGTGTTGCCAAGACCCTCACAGAAACCCAGAGCTGTTTGATGAGTTCCCTCCCCAGCAGCAGTATCTGGAGATAGTTGGAGCTTCAGTTTCAAACCCTTCCGGTTATTCATGTTAATGAAAAAATAATAAGTTCGTGGATTCAAGATGAAAATAGGGGAGTTTTTGTTGATTTCTTGGCACTTTTAGGTATTAAAAGTGTGATTTGGTATTCAATGCACGTTCTGTAGGCAGATGCGTAGTTGTGTGCGGAGTAATTACTCTGGAGGACACTGCCTTGGTGACCTCGGAGACTGTAACCCTCTGTTTATCACAACCAGAGATATGACGTACACATTCCCACCCCGTGCTCTGCCTCCCCGCTTCAGTGCCCTGCGTGAACCATTGCAGAAGTGAGCAGGATTTATAGCTGCTTTGCCTATTAATTCCTTGCCCTTTCTGTAAAGCTAGCAGCTTCCACATCACTCAGGATAGGATGCTTGCCTCTTGGAACTGAGTGACCTGTTGAATGTATTAATGGGAGCTCTGTTTCCTCAGTAGTGCCCTCTGGTTCCTCCTATGTGCTCTTTGTGCCTTGCACATCACCAGGGCAGTCCTGTGCTGTCTTACAACCTGCTGCCACAAGCTTTCTACAGCATTTCATCTTCTTCCTGTTAATCTCTGTTTTTGGAGCAGGTGCTGTCAATTTCTGTACGTTTGTACCGTACGTAACACAGGTAGCTTCTTGTCTCCGGTGTGTCTCATTAAGTTCAGTGCCAGTCAATGACTTTTTTTTTGTGCGGTCTTCACGACGAGTATAATTGTGGTAGGTTTTCTCTTTGACTACCCTGGTAAAAAGTGTTCAGTTTGCACTTGCAGTGCACATTCCTGCTAACTCTATTCCTCATTAAAAAGCAGTTTGCTTCTACTTATGCTGCTGTTTAGCTTTGCAGCCTTACAGCAGCCATGCTCCGGGGGGGAGTTATCTGTGGGGTAATCAATGAGGGAGTTTTTTCTGATAAAGCAGTGTGATTGACACAGCTTCCAAAGGAGTCTTTTGTTAGTTTTAAAACATTTGCAGGTGCGCTTTGCTGCAGTAGCACCTCTGACTGAGGTGCCCTTATGGGCACAGCAGCAAAGATCTGCAGGGCCAAAATTTGGCCGTGCGAACCAAAACGTTGGCGGCTAACGCAACCCCCAAGTCAGCGAGGAGAACTTTGTTCCTGACTTTAACTTGCAGCACGAAGTTTGCAGTCTGGGCTAGGCAGAGGGAAAGCTTAGTTCTGCTCTCTGCCATGGGCAGCAGGGAAGGAGGGACACACGGTCACCTGGGGACGGACACACGGTCACTTGGGGGGACACAGTCACTTTTAATAACCCTCTTACCAAATGCTGGGTTGCATTGCAACATGCAGGAGTTCTGCCTTGTCCAGGTATCCAAGACATGAAATATATCCCTTAATTCTTCTGTCTGGGCAGGTTTGATCAGTATAACCTCAAACATGCTACTCCTGATTTGCACCCAGGTTAGCTCTAGGAGAGTCAGAGCTGTAACCTGTCAATGAACAGGAACTGATGTGAGGCTCTACACCTTGCAGCATGAATTGTGAAGAGTGAGAGATGTGTGCTTTAGAAGTAATTTTAATTACCATATTTTTCTGGTTGCATCTGCCATAGGAGAATGCTTGAAGATGCATTAGCTAATAATTCATAGTGAAACCAGTGCTGCGCGTGACTTTGCAGGCAGCATGAACAGGGACTGCTCACGTTCATGTGCACTTGATTTATCTGTAGCTAGCAATGGAATTGGAAACCGTAGCTGTCCCATTTGCACGTGGGAAAATATGATTTAACTCTGGGACCATTGGACTTCTGAGTAGGAGCAGGGGACTGCTTCTTCAAAATGTATTAAGAGATCAAGGTTTGAGCAGAAGGGATAGCTGTTTCTTTTCAGGGCCTTGTGTAAAAACTGCGTGGGAATTAATAAATTGCTTTAGTTTGGCATCCTGTGTATTAACAGAAAAAATATTAATAACAAGCATATTAACAAAAACTCCTTTTGTAGCAAAACGCCTTTATGTGAGAAGTACAAGACAAATAAAATCCCTGTCATTCCTTACTATACCGTGTGCAAAATAATGAGGTTAGGGTTGTTTCAACAACCTGAAGATGAGAATGACTGTTTTCATGTACCCATGACCGGTGGTTTACAGAAAAGACAATTCTGCACCAAAATGATCCTGAAAATTGAAAAACTGATCAGTGCTCTAAGTGGGTCATGAAATGAGCAATGCACTTCCTTCACATTACTTGTAACTGCCATATTTGAGTTTATTGATGCGTTGGCCTTGGTTGATGGTAGGTTCTGTTTTTTTAATTTAATTTCTTTCTTATTATAGGCACACGGCTTACAAATCAAATAATAAATTTCTGTAACCATTGCTTTGAGAGGCATCTGTTCCTTAAGGAAGCTTTAGGACCAGTGTTTTGTTTATAAAATATGCAGTGTAAATAGTCTCTGGCAAATCTTTTTACAAGGTCTTGAGACATGAGGACATACAGGGATGCTATGGTCCTTTAGGACAGGCAAGCCTGAAAGAGTACTTGGAAAGAAATGTGACCAACTTCCCTCTTTTTAGGGGCTTATTTGGTCACAGCCACAGTGATGCAAACGGCGAATATTCCCAGTTGCTCTGATAGGTAAGGGACAAGGTGGCTGATGACGCTGGCAGAGTAAGTTTGCAGAAGGAACTGTGTTATTTATGTGCAAAGGAAGTTTCTGTGTGTGGTTCACATAATCCTTGTATCCCAGCACTAGGTAACGATGCCCCGTGTACGGGCAAGCTGCCTAGATGCACAAAATGCAGCAGCGGAGTTTTATTTTATGTCACTTGAGGGATTTCTCCTGTAAACAAGGAGCAGCCTTGGACAGAGAGATGTCGTATGGCTGAGATTTTTCTTACTTGCTTTGTTTTGACCGTTAGCTCTGCAGCCCTGTCTGTACTTCAAAGGCTATAGAAGTATACTTAAAGATGCGATACAATATATCCAGGTTGTGCTTACTTAAACCTGCAGCAGCCAGGGAGGAGATGATCAGAGGCACCACCAGTGTCTGGGGTCCCTGCGGCAGGTAGGGAGGGGATGAAGCGAGATAAATCTGAATAATGCCAGTGGACAAACCATGCCACATAAGGCAGAGGGGTGAAAATCCCCCAGACCTGTTTATTTCATCCTGGAAGCTCTTTTTCAACCCTGTTTTTACAAAGTGCCTGAGACAGGCATCTGGGGATGTTTTTTTGTGCAGCCATACTTTATTTTGCCTTCTGCAGTCTCCTTTCTCCTGACACAGCCTGCTTTAAGTGTTCAGACAGTGGACAAAAACCACAGACAATAATACCTCTATCTCTACTTGCAAAATCACTCCTTCCTGACCTCTTGGGCTGACTGCCTGTGCAATATCCCTGAAGCATGCAGTTTGCTCTGGTCTTTTTTGCTGGAAAACTGCATCGAAGCTGCAAGAGGCTCTCTGAGGGCAGTGCAAAGCTGTTCTTTTTCCCTACAGCCCGTAGTGATGAGATATGAATAAGGCAACTGTTAGGAGTATTCCAAGATGAGAAGAGCCCCTGTGACCATACTGTTTTATCTTCTGCAAATTCTTCGAGGATGTAGCAAATTAGAATTTTCTGCTGATTGAAAAATAACCTTATCTGGTAAGAGTGCTATTCCTTTCAACTGCCAAACAAGAAAGGTAACTCCGTGAAAGTACGGAGTGAGATGACTGTGCAGTCAGATCAGATATATTAATTTGGGTTATAAGCGTGGAGTAAATGGTGCCAGCATAAACAAACCTCACTTAATGAAAGAATTAGCTCTTGGAAGACTTTGAGTCAAACTGAACTGGACTGACTCGTTGGCATACAAGAACAAAAATATCTGTGGAAGAAAGGTTTGAATTACAGTTGTATTCTCTACCTTCAAAAGTGAGTTTTTAATGTGATTTCTTGTAAATGACATGTCTTGAAGAAAGAAGCAGCGGCCTAGTCTTCAGAAACAGAAAGCAAGTCTTGAGTTCCTTTGTCCATTCAAATAGAGGCTGAATTGTTTCCTTCTTAAGGGATCTTGGAACCACGTTGTCCCATCTCCATGTGCTGTGGATGGCTCGTTGTGGGCTCTCAGATTTAGACGGGATCTCTTCCTGCAGCTCTCTAAAAGTAAGTATGGATGTGTCCTGCCAAATGATGATCTGATAACTATCTTCAGTTGATTCTTTTCTCTTTAATTGCAGTCTTTGTTCTCTTCTCACCCTTTGTTTTTCTAAAGGACTTTGAATATATGCCTTGAATTGCATGTGTTGATTTAAAAGATGCTACAGTATTTTTTTTTTTTTACTTCAGGTATAGCATTCAGACCCTTAAAATGCCCAGTGCAGCGTAGTGTTCATTTCCATATTAGTCCTAGGTGGCAACAGCCACACTTGAAAAATGTTCACTTCCGTGCTAATTTCATTCTGTGCTGTGTAGTATTACAAATATTTTGCAAATCTTGAGTGTTACTTGTGCAAGCCTGGGGTTTATTGTATTCTGTTTACTTCTGCTCAGGAGCTCTACATAGCCTATAACAACATCGCAGACCTGAGCCAGCTGAGCTTGTTGGATCACCTTGAGGTTTTGGACCTGGAAGGGAACAATATTGAGGACATCAACCAGATGCAGTATTTGGGACTTTGTTGCAAACTGAGGAGCCTGACGGTGGAGGGCAACCTTATTTGTCTGAAGCCAAATGTGGAATCTGCAGAGGTGAGAACACAGTTTGTACATATTATGTTAATTTTTTGCTGAGGCCCAGCCAGTGTCAAAAGAAATAAGAACAATTTTCGAACTCCTGCTGTTTATCATTTAGCCGATAAACTCCTCTTCTCACAGCTTGCAGTGCAAACAGGAGTCTTAAAGGAAGAGCAGGGAGGGTGTGGACCCAAACTGTAGGGGTCAATTCTAGCCTGTAGGGGTTTTACAACACGTTAAAGATTAGCTGATGTTTTTCTTAGGGGGTGTGCCAATTATAATGTCTCAGTTAGGTGTCTCTCCTTAGACTTTTGCATTTCTTTTGGAGGATCTGTCCAACAGCAAGTTCTTCAGGACCACCCTGCTCAAAGGTTGAAGTTGATGTTGAAATAACTGGGAAAAGCTATATTGTAGGAATTGCTTGTTGTCCTTTTCCCTAAAAGGTTAAAATGAAATTATCAAAAAGACTTTTATAAAACCTGAAGATACAAAATATAGCAATTCACCTCTTACATATTGAAATGATAAAATCAGTTCTACAGAGGTATTTTGGTAAAGGCATGAGATTATTTGTGTCACAGAGATGAAAACAAGTAATACGTGATCTGCTTTGCGTTTCAGGGTAATCCACAAAAAAAGTAAGGAAGATCTAGTTCTACATGAACAGTCTCAAAGCTTTATTAATCTCTCTCACTTTCCCTGCTTCGAAAAAATAGCATTCTTAGGGTATAAAACCAAGCATCTTGGCATTTACTCTGAAGGTAACTGGAGGAAAATCAGAATTTGAGAAAGTTGGTCAAAAGAGACTGTTCTTCATTTTGGTCCCATAAGGTTGAATACATACCAGAGGATGGTTTGTAGCCAACATGCTATATATATACTCTCATCCAGATTTTTTGGAAGGTCACGGGCACATGCATGCACACATGGGTATGTAATGCACAGCATTCACTAGGGATGGCACATCCCATAGAGGCACCATAAAGAGCTGATAATGCAGGGGGTGAGAAAGCAGAGCACAAGCTGGGGCTTTGTCTCCAACATACCATGTTCCATATCTTCCCTGTGTGTTTCAAAGGGATTGTTTCCATACCATTAATTTGGAAAAAAGGAGGGGTTTGGTGTCCAAGACTTGTCCTGGGCTTAGTCTTGAAAACTGAGGTGCTATCGCTATAACTCAATCACGTAGTAGATAGGTGCATATTTTAAATCTCCACATTTTTTTAGATTCATGAGTTGTTAGTGTTTTTAGGTAGAATTATTGGCTTCATCACATTCCTCAATAAAAGAAGCAACAGAAGGTAGGGCTTTAGTTATCATAATTTTCATCTCTGGAATCCAAAATAGTATATGCTTGCTTTTCTGTTCTCAACTGGTAGGAGTATACTTCAGAGACCACACTTGTAGTTTATATCCACAATGATTTCTCCATTAACATTTCTCCCTTAATGAAGACGTAATCATGAGAGAAAAAACAAATATTCCTACAGTAAGGAAGCACGATGGGCAAAGCTTACTGTTTTCATTTTCAGTCCCCCTGAGAAAAATACAGTGTAACTTTTTACGTTTCCTTATCATAGCTTCCTACCGTGAAAACGAGGTGATATATTCTATGAGCACAGAAAGTCTTCTTTCTACTTTTCATCTCTACTGCCCTGTCATTCATATTCAACAAAAGCGGTAGCTTTGGAGGACATGGTTTTCACTTGGCATCTCAAGTCCTGAAGCATAACGGAGTAATGTCATATTGCCTGTGATTTGTTTAGCTGAGGAAATCAGCCTGTGAGCTGCTGCAGCATGTTGTCACGTAACAGGAGCTCAAAGAGGAGCGTTAAGTCGTGGTGTGCCTTATTGTATTAACCTGTGCTAAATGGTTGCCTCTACTTCTATGCAATCTGTTGCATTCAAATGCCAGCCAGAATTTGATGAGAGACTCTGCACAATAGTATGTTTTGCAGAGTGTAAGTTAACTGTGGTCTCCCACATGTTGAGAAGCTGCTCTTCTCTAGGGTGGTTACAAAGCTGGCTCTGTCCTCAGCTGCCTAGTGCATCTTGTTGGGCATTGTCACTTTCTTGGTTTCATCTGACGCTGTTTGCATTTCTTCAGGGTATAAAAGTCACCTAACTATAGAAAAGAGTAAATACAGACTCACTTTGGTGTGCCCTAGATGGCCAGTTTTCATTCCCCAATCTCCTTGTTGTAGCGTGGCTCTTGCTACAGCTCTGTAAAAGCTGTCCTATTTATTTACTTCTCATCTACAGAATGGTCCAGCTAGATTTACTGCTCTTTCTTCAGACTGCCTGTTTGCTCTCTGTAATTTGATTTTCAGATGAGCTCATCTTCCTCTGTTATCTAAACCAAAAGCAACAACCTGATGATAAATTTTGCAGCCTCTGTTGCAGTAATGTACCATGAGCGTAACATGATGCTGCTCTCAAACAGGACATGGCTATAAATTGGCTCTAGCCCAGGCTCTGTTCAGAGTACATGTGGTACGTGGTAACATGGCGATTGGTTGACTCATTTTCTAAATTAAGATTAAAGGCTCAGTGAGAGGAGTTCAGTGTCTGCCTCTTAACGACAATTACATGCTTTATTTGGTGACTTCCCTCTGCCAGCCTTGGTGCTGCATTTTGGGAGGGCGGGAGTGTACAGCCACCCAGCTACCACCGAAAGATTTCTGTTTGTAGCAGCTCCGTGTTGAATGAGGACTTAGCTTTCTGGAGTTCTCTAATATTGCTCGTAATGTCCTGAAAAGCATAACATTTGTCTGGATCAAGCAATTGCTTTATAGGTAGCTGATCACTTTCAGGGAAGCCACCCATTCATATTCTGCCACTAGCGATGCACTCTTGCTTTATACTAATTCGAGTAGAAGGAAATGTATGAGATCACCATCATTGTTGCCATTTGTAATCTGAGACAATTTTCCATTGCAGTAGTTCCATTGCAAAGCATCATGACCCATTCTGCACTGAGGTATTGCTAAGTTTTCCCAAAGAAGAAAGTGCCACGTGGAGATGCCTTTCCACTACTGGCATCTACCAGGACAGCCCAGTTCACAGTGTGCTCTGAGCACAGTTGTCGCTGTTCTTGATTGATCTTGTTGCCTACAGGTCCCAGGCATTGTCACGTGTTCATGAATAACTTTATTCAATGTCACATGCAGAAGGGAGCTCCATCTGTGCTTTCCCCATTGGATGTCACAGTGAGCCCACGTGCATTGGGGGTGACCATGTTGTTCTTCCAGCACACTGGAGAGCAACCCCGAAAGCAGTTCATTTTAGGCTTTTGTGCACCAGCTATTGGCATGCAACCTCTTGCAGAAGAAGGTATGGTAGGAAGTAAGTCATCTCTTCTAATAATGTATAAAATCATGTATGGGTACCCTGAAGACTGACCCAGAAAGTCAGCGCGGTTCATTCACTGCACTGTGCCTTTATCCATCAGCAAGCATAGCTGCACTCATAACCTGTTTTCAGTCTTGCTATAATCTCACTGTTGATGCAACAACCAGAGAATCACAAAGCCAGGCAAAGAGACTGGACAAATGCTGAGGATGCCCAGGCTTTCCCGTCAGTGGCTGCCTTCATTTTTGTAGCATACGTATAATGTAACAAAGATAAAGACCAAAGTCGTCAGCACATAAACAGCAGACAGGCCTTTGGGCAGGAGGAATGTGTTTGCGCTCAGAACATGCTCAGGATCAATTTGATTAGAAATTATGTGAGGAGAAAGCACAGTGAAATGGAACTCCTGATTATATTTATTTTTGTTGAATAAGACAAGTAGGTTTACTTCATAGAAGTATTTCAAGTTATACAGTAGTCATACAAACTGAACACTGCCATGCTTCTGAAGGACAGTCAGAACTGTTCAAATGACCACTTTCTCAATTTCTCCAGGAACCAGGTTATAATTACAGAGCTGAAGTGAAGAAGCTCATTCCCCACCTGGAGTATTTGGATAAAATACCAACAAGCCAGACTGCTATCCCTCCTTCCAAGAAGATGAATGAGGACTGGCTAATCATCAAGGAATCCATCAAGGAAGCTGGTTTAGCCAGAGACGTTTCATGGTTAGGTACGTCAGATTTCCTGTCAAGGTTCATTTTTCAGGTTATGATGTGTGAAAAAGAAAGATGAAGAGCAAGCTGGCCTCTTCAGTGTCAAAGCTTAATTATAGAGAAGGGACAAAGGACTTTGTCTTCTTCACTTGGGAGGTAGGGAAGCTGGGATTCAGCATGGTGCAGATTTAAACGAAAGCTGTCCAAAGCTGACCACTAAGATCAGAGAAATGCAAACGACTTGTAAAGCATCAAGTGAATCCAGCAGTAGCTGGGAGTCTGTGCTTAGCATTCATTCTGCATGATCAGAAGAAGCAAAGCTTGGAAAATGTTTCAACAACAGCTGTTCTCAGCCCTTTCCATGGTAGCAGTCAATCCCATGTCGTGTGGATGTAGCAGGATTTCCTACTCCAATTTAATAATAGGAAAGGCAATTTGGTCACCACGCCTTAATGGTAGCAACATCCTAGCAACTGCGATTGTGTGGTCTTGTAATACATCTATTCCATTCTCTTTGCCTCTGTGATTAAGTCCATTACATTCATTAGAACAGAGTAAATGGTTTGAAAATAAATCTGTTGTCCCTTTGCCTGTAGCCTCGGTTATAGTTCAAATGTCTGTGCTTTTACATATCGTGCTGCATGCACTTTACCACATTCCATTAAATATTACAAAGTATTTCCTATAACTGCTCCTGTTGCTTCCCATTAGTGTGGGCAATGCAGTTAGCTTCCCAGCCCCCACAGCTGAGGCATGCCTGCCAACTGTACTCCATTAAAAATTTAGTTTGTTTTGGAATAAGTACATATGTTTGTCATTTATTTAATCCCTGTAGGTCCAAATCATTAGATGTAGTAGTAGTTATGGTAGTGAAAAAATCCATTAAAATTTGATCCCTCAGTGATCCTGCTTTGGCAGCATCAGCTATGGTTCAGAAAACTAGTTAACAAAGTAGACTGAGAGAAACAGTAGGGAACGAGCACAAAATTTTGAATTCATATTGTTTTCTAGTGTAGCCAGACTTACATTTTTGCCTTCAGCTATAAACTGATGAGTTCACATGGTCAGGTTCAAGCATCCCCATATTTTCTTCTTTCCTATAGCAACGTTGACTCAGGTACTTTGCATGTGCTGTGTGCTTCATGGTTTTGTATGAACAACGTGGTATTTGGAAGGCCTCTAACACTGAGCTCCTAATGAAATGGCCATATTATTACAGTGCTGATTGCTCCGCTGTGGAGCTGGTAGATGCTCGACATTTTAAAGAGCAAGCTATTCATCTAGGCACTGAAATGAAATTTGTTCTATAAATTGGTGGCTGCACACGCTGCTGGTGCAGCTGTACTCTGCTCCCAGGACAGCAAGCCGTTGGGCAGGTAGGAGTTCACAGCTCTGTCTACCTTCATTAGCTGTTGTGTAATTCATCCCGTCCTGTACCATTATGAAACTAAATTATCACCTTTCTTTCTGTGCTGGAGAAGTGCCTGTCTCTGAGACAATACTGGAAAAATCCGTCACAGCAATTCCCAGATTTCCATAAGTCATGGTACGTGGTTTGCCCTGGTTGACTAACAGCCCTGGGAAGGTGGCTGTCACCACCTGCATGGTGTCTGTGCATTAAGGAAATCATTTTAAGGCTGGGGACTTGCACTGTACCTGTGGCAAGCCTGTTGTCGTTCCCTGGGGCCAGGGGTGCGTTGGGCAGCAATGAGAGGCAGCTTATTCCTGCCCTAGGCTTGTACGCAGGGGCAGTAACGGAGCCCTGGGCACCTTCAGGTTCACATGTGGGGCAGTTGTTGGCTGACAACGGGCACAGAGCTGTTCCTGACCCCTTCCTCAGCCACCAGCCCATCACTGGTGCCCGGGAGCAGGAAGAGGTTGGATTTCGGCTTAGCTGGGGAGCTCCAAGTCCTCCTGTTTGCAGAGAACAACTGTGAAGGACCGTGTGCTGTACCAGGATGCCCTCTGCCTCCTACAGGCTTTGTCCAGTGGCGGTGTGTTTCTTGTAGTTGCAAAGACAAAATTTTCTGTCCCTTACAGCTCCAAGCGTGGAGCAGCAGTCACCGCATTGGCAGCGTGCAATGATGGTGTGGTTTAAAGCCTGCTTACACTGCTGAAACCTCTCCCTTAGGTCCATGTCTTGGGGCTGTAGCAAAGCAGTCTGGATCCAGCCCAAGACCTCCCCCAGGTTCCAGCCCTGGAACTGCTCGGTGGTCTGCAAGTGCAGGAAGATGTAGCAATGCCCCCCTGTTGTACAGTGGCTCTCTTCTTCCAGATCCGATGGTTGCTGATGATCTGTTTCCAGAAGATGACTCCAGTGATTTGACATATGGTAATACCACTTTTCAATCCTGTTCTTTCCCACACCTCCACCTCCTTGTGAATGTTATTATTGCTGAGGAAAGCCTGGGTGCTTTGAATAACACCCACCCATGCAACTGCTACATCGGGTTCAGTGCATGCTTTCTTCCGTGGCACTTACCTGTTCTAGCATGGGCTTTCCTTTCCTTTCCCGTGCTGCAGAAGGTGCAAGTTATCTGGGCTTCCCCCTTCCCACACATCATGTCTTTCTTGACAACCATGTGCTGCAGTGGTGCGCCCTTGCTGAAGTTCCCTTTCATTAAACGCTCTGCTCTCACACCTTTACAAAAGCTGTCCTGCTCAGTCCTTTAAATGACCTATCAGCCTTGCTGGGGCTCACTTTAAATGTAGCTTATGTGAATAAATCTGGGCACATCTTGTTCAATTGTGGTCCATGCAGTGTAGTCCTCTAGAAAGGCATGGTGATGCACATTAGCTCCCTGGTGGATTACATGCTGAAAGGTGCAGTGTGTGTACTGCAGGCTCTGTGTGGCAGGGTCACTGCCGTCAATCACCCCTTTCTTTTGGGTTTCCAGGGTTGGGTCAGTGCGAGGAGTCAGTTTCTTGACTTCACGTACCTGATCTACAGGCTAGATAAAGAAAAGAGTCTCTGCATAGCCACATAGGGAACCTGATCCTGCTCAAGATCCGGCTGAAAAATAACCCAGCAAGACAAAAAAAATGCATACTCTGTTTTAATCCGGCTCTGTTTCCTGATCTTACTTCCCATGTGACCACACCAGTGTTTGCACCAGCACAGTGGAGGAGGCAAGGCAGGAGCAGAAGGAAACAGAGGAACTGCCTCTTAGCATCAGTGTCAGGCCGTGTAAGCTGACACTGTGAACCTACACCATAAATTCTTACATCTCCCCTGTATATAGGAAATGATGCTGACTGGTTTCAAAGACAGCACATTTTGCTAAACACTGGAGTAAAATAATTTCTTTTTTTTTCCTTTTTTTCTTAGGACTCAGCCAAGTTATATGTGGGAACCCCATCAAGGCCCTTCGTGCAAGGAGGCAAAAGCTAGGTGTATGTTTTTCTTGTACTCTTCACATTCCTGCCAGGTCACCCACATAAATTCTGTGATAAACTGAGTTTCAACTGTGATTTCTGGAGGCTCACTCTTATCTATAGTCCAACCTCCAATACCTGCTCCCCTCAACTCCCCTCGCAAAAAAGGCAATTGTACTTGAAGAGGCTGTACAATCTTTTGCCCTGATGTTACAAAGCCTCTGCACATGTGCTAGTCCCTGCTGAGGTGGGATGGTAAAGAGCTGTGAAAGCACACGGGACCACTTTAGCCATGGAGTTCAGACTTCATTAATTTGTTTTCAACAAGTATTTAGTCTGGACGCATCCCCAGTCTGTGCTCCCTCACATACGTGCCATGAGCCCCCAAATAAAGAATAGGGCAATTAGCAGACGAAAGTCATTTGTATCATCCCGGCTGGTCAAAGCACAGGGCAGAGTTGTGAATTTTGATGGTGTTTCTACAACAGCTGTTTAGCAAAAGATTTTTCAGCAGTTTGATGTCGGTGTAGATAGTCAGGCCTACAAGGTTGCTGCTGTTGACTAAATAAATATCAAGCCCAAGTTTGTTGTTCTCAGCCATGGGGTAGCGCTGTGGCCCTGCAGGTCAGCCTGTTCGTGTCAGTGGGCCAGTAACTTAGTGAGAGAACACCCATGGGATTAAGGGTGGGCAGTCTGGCTCACCATGATTAGCTTTTATGGTCCCTGAGGTTCAGTACAGCACGGACACGTGCATAAGTTCAAACAGACTGTGCTAAATCAGGGAAACGGCATGTACAGAACACCTGCATCCCTGCTCTGTCTGCAGCTTCTCTTAATGCTGACAACAGATGTTAAAGAACCGCTGGAAAAAATGCAGCCCTCCCTTTTCTCTCTGCTGCCACTGCCCAAACACTGGAAGCTTTCCTGAAGCAAAAGTGAACATTTGATTGAATTACTCTGTGTTGTAAGCTGGGATGTGAAAGGAGACTGCAGCCATACGCTGAATGATGCAGTATCTGCAGTACTGGTCTTAATATGCTCATCGGCATAGATGCTGCAGGCTTACACTTGTTTACAGGAGAACAATCTGCCAGAGGGATATAAATCAAACCTTTTTGTTCCTGCCACCCTGGGTTCCTCCTGCTCAGCTCCTAGAACTATACCAGTGTACAGGGCAGGCATGAGGCTTCTTAAAATAGAAGAGGTGAGGGGTGATCTCAACACTCCGGAGGAATAGCATACAGATGCCTTCCAAAATACAAAGTCTAGAAACTGAGCTGGAGAAGGTTTCTGAGGTTATCAAGACTACTTCTGTCATTTTTCAGCCACCTGCAGTGAGCCCCTTGAAACTGTGCAGTCTGAAGATGGAAAACCCTTACGTCTCTGTAGGAGGAGGAGATCTGAGCCAGAAAGATGTCTTTTCTGAACTGAGAGTATGGAGAGAACAGCATAAGCGGTGAGAGTGTGGGAGAATTCTTGTTATGCAATAGAACAGGGATTCACTTTCTGCTGTAAAATAAAATAAGCTCTTTGGCCACCTGGTGGCAGTTTCGTGGGATAGCCCTTCATCTTCTGCCTTCCCATCCCTGCCGACAGGGATGGAAATCCTTATGGTGGTCCCCCCTCCTGGGAAGTTTATGGGATGGAGAAAGGAAAAAGAAACCTTGGGGAGGTTCTGTCCTCTCTCTAGAGCAGGCTGAAGATCAGCACGTATAGGGTGGGCTTGCTTGCTTAGAGAGTACAAGGAATGACTTTTCATAACGAGTAAGATATTCTTGGTCCTGTCAGTGTTTGCATTCAGACAGTGAAAAAAGTGAAAGTGCATGAGGATTTTCGAAAGTGTCACACCAACCTGACCAAATGGAAGGCTGAAAGGAAAATAACACCACACTGAGATTCCCCCGTCACGTAGACAGACGATAGTTGTTTTAGAAATAAAGATGGCTTTGTTTCTCTGAACTTAATTCACATCGTAGTACTTTGTCTGCCCCATTTCACTTGGCTAACTTCAGGATGCTTCAGGTTAACTTCAGTCATAGGCAGCTTAGATGTCTGATCCATTTAGACTGATTTTCCAGATTTCCAGGTAAGTGGCCAATCACTGTGGGTGACTAAATCCACAGTCTCAGTGTTTGCCTGTGTGGCTACACCAAGCTGCACTTGGCTTGCTGCATATTCTCAACTCAAAGGCTAACTAGATGTGTAAAACTTACTCAATGTTGTCCAGGTGCCCGCAAACAGGTCAGCAAGACAAGGCTGACCGAGCAGTGAAGATAACTGTTAGCGATGAGGAAGAGGATGAAGCCTGCAGCCTGGCTGACAGCAGTGAGGAAGAGTTGAGGGAGGCTTCTGATGAGGACCTCATTGATTCTTCCTGCCCCTCCTGTGTCTCACAGTCGTCTTCAGGTATTGGGAAGGGTTGGCATTGTCTAGCGACAAGTGCTGCTAACCGTTCATGGGTAGATTTATTA
This sequence comes from Cygnus olor, assembly GCF_009769625.2. NCBI lineage: Eukaryota > Metazoa > Chordata > Aves > Anseriformes > Anatidae > Cygnus > Cygnus olor. Next base: position 46,295,630 of record NC_049173.1, read on the forward strand.
GTACCTGCAGTGTTTTCTGAGGTCTGGCATCTGTACTGTAGAGGAGCAATTTGGAAACCCAATTGTAGAGCCAGACCCTGAGTAAGCCATTCCATTGTCTAAGGAAGACTTGGTGACTGCCCATCGGTTGGTATATTTCAGCACAGATCTGTGGAATTAAGGGAAATAAACTTGATCTTCCACCAGCTTAGCATCCAGTCTAGAGGAAGGACGTGCCTTTGTCTTTTACCTTGTGTAGTTGATTTGTGGCAGTCTCAGGTTAGTATAAAATACCGTTGTTTGAGCTGTGTTTTACCTCAGTTGGCACTGATGCAAATCCTGGCCGAGCTGATGATTAAGGTTCAACCAGGCAGCTGGGAATTCTGGGAAGATGTTCAGGCAAGAGATTAAAAATGAAATGTGCTCTTTTACTCAGGAAGAAAGCCAAAGACCTCTCTGGAATTGCAGTTAGATGGATGAAAGCAGGATTGTTGAATATTGTATTTAAGGCTATTAGAAACATTAATAATGGTTATTCCAAATACATATCAGGTAGAGGAGATTGCAAAAGTATGACTTAAATCTATTTCTATTGTTAATAACCACATTTTTGCTTCAATGAGTTTGGGGTTTGCATTTCTTACAAGAGCAAAATGGGTCAATTAAAAATTTGGAAAAAATGTAAGCATCATCATTAGCAAAATAATTAAATTATTCAAAGGCTCTCTGTATACAATGTAAGGTAAACGATATCTCCTTAACATGAGCAAGAGCAGTTTAGAAAAATTAAAATGAATGGCCTCTTGTCCAGTGACCACAAAAGTCTTCAACGATGATCTCGTGATCTCTTTAGATTTAATATGATTTCTTCAGATTGAGCATGATTTATTGTGACCTCATCATCTTTTCAGATTTAATAGACAATGCCCAAAGTACCTCTGTGTGCTCGTGTCATATCCCTTAGGATTGTAAAAGTGAATGGATGGGCTTAGATGTGGGTGTTGAGATCTGTCGGGATTTGGTTATGAGACTGAGCGGTTTGAAATCTAGTATCACCTGGGGGTGGGGGGGTGACCCAGATCACAAGCATCTGGCCATAAAAACCAAGGTTCATACAAAATAATCACAAGCATTTATAGATGTGTATGTTTTGCAGAGTAAATACATGATACGAGATTAGCAACTGACTGACTGTTCAGCAAGGCAGTTAAAAACACACTTGACCTCTGCGACTTGAAAATATATTTCAAGGTTTGGAGAGGTATTTAAATGTCTCAGCACTTAACTTTAGAAGTGTTCCCTACCCAATGTGATTTTTCTGACAGTGGAGCTTCTTGCTGGAAATAATCCTGACCAGCAAAGGACAAGTCATCTGAGCAAAACTAGTCCTATTTAAAAGTGTATGCAGCATCAGATCTATATAATCTGCACGCTTTGGAAGTCTTTGAGTGTTATTTCAGGCTCTTGAGTCAGGCATACTGGTCTTTCAGAATGTCTTTACTTAAAAACAAACAAAAAACACCATCAAATTCAGGCATTTTAAAATCATACAGCGTGACGGAAACTGTTCAGTGAAAAATTTATATCAGATTTATATGGTTACCTAAACAGTAAAATAAGTGTCAGTCAGAAGTTATAAAGATGAATTTTCTGTGCCTGGGTTTTGGTGGCACATTCTTTAGATTGTGTTCCTGCCTCAGACTCTGCACATCGGGTAATTAGGTACAGTTGGTTCTTTTAATAGACAAGAGCAATTGGATCCCTGCTATGTACAGAATGGTTTTAAGCATATATGCCTGCACGTTCCCTTCATACATCACCAATATGATTTTTCTTCTGTGTATTGCACCTGAGGATTAGATGGGCTAAAATCTGAACAGTGCACCTGCTGGTCCTGCATGTAGTGAAGTGTTTTCCCTAACAGTCAGGCACCTTCCCTAATTTTCAGGCTAATCACAAAACCTTATTCTTATACCTCTGCGTCTGATACAAAAGTGGTTTCACTCATTGGCAATTGCTCTTGTGCCTTGAATTTCAGAGAGCTGGATGGGGTCCTCGGGTGTTTAGAACAGGTCAGGGCAAACACTGGCCAGGAATGATACAGGAATGGCTGCTTGTGCCTTTGGGCAGGAGGACGGGTGATCTCGTCGTAAGCCAGCCTGTACCTCTTGAGGTGTGCACGGCTCATGAGCAGTTCTAGTGCTTGGCACCATGTTGGCAGGGAGGCTGCCAAGGAACCCAGACCCTGGCTGTCAGAGGAAGCAATTCAACATTCATCACTGTGCACCCTCGGACACTTGTGCCCAGCCAGCTCCATCATACAGTGTTCCTCAAACCCTTTCATTCACTGGGTCAGTCATTTAGGAGTAAGACGAGCTGGTAAATTACTGCGTTTCCCTGCCATGTTTCAGATTCGTCACGTGCTCAGGAAGGCACAGCGTCCTCCAGCCTGAGCCGTTGTCTAATTCCATCTCCGCCGAAAAGCCCTTCGCCTGCCTCCCTAAGGGGTGTTCCAGCAAGACGCTGGAAAACCAGGAACCACAGGGTAAGGTGCCTAAAAGTGCTCAGCCAAGAGGAGGACAGGCAGTGGACACAGCAGTGCCAGTCAAGGGCTAGGAAAGAAACTTCAGCCCAGCCTCTGGGCAAGGAACTTGCTCTCCTGAGCCTGCACAGCGCGCCAGCGGCACGTGAGCCTTCACCCTTCGGATCTCGAGGAGAGCACCAGCCTGATGGGAGCACCGGCAGGCAGAGACCTATTTCAGGACCAGCAGCTGTTGGATCAACAAGCATCAGGTATGCATGCTGCTGGCAGCTCTGCCTGCAGGATGTCTAGTGAAAATAGAAGGGGCTTCACGGCAGGAAGAAGCAGAATTCTGTGCTGTCTCTGGAGTCCCCTGCCTGTTCTGTAAAAAGAACTCCTTTTATTTGTGCTGGCATTTATCTTCATCCTTCTAAAGCTAAATGAAACGTTTTCTCATGCTACTTATAGCTTGAGCACTTGAGTTTTGTATTTTCTTGAAAAACGTCCCAGAATTTTCCTGTGTCCTTTCTGCTCGACTCCCGTGTTTGCAGTGCAGGGCTGTTATCTATGTCTGTGGCAGAGCTTTTTAGTGGTACTTGTTCAAGACTCCCTGGATAAATCCCAGAGTGAGTTCCTAACGTTCCACTGTGATTTTTTCCCCTTGAGATTTACATCAATTCATGCTAGAAAGCACTTTGAAAAATAAAGTAGGTATTAGATAAGTGTCACATACACCAAAACATGGTTATTTCTTGACCCTCGTACTGTATGATTAACATCATATTGCTTCTTCAGAGAAATAAACCCGAAGAGTTACGACACCTTGATTTTTAAGTTAACATAGCTATTACAACACAGTACACACACAGAGCACGTGCCTTGAGTGCAAAGTTGCTGTGCCTTGTGTGGATTCTGGGCCTGGCAGCTTTCGGTTCAGTTTTCAGAGTGGGAGACTTCAGAGCCTGTGGGGAGAATGCAGATGTCCAGCCCTGGAGTGCAATTTCACTGTGGTGATTTTCTCTCTTTTTCTCAGGCCTGTCATGGACAGGAGTCCCCCAGGAGTGATCAACCATCACCTGCTAGTTCTTCGCTCAGCTACAAAAGCCTCAGAGAGGTTTGGACCAGCAAATGCAGTTTGGCCCCCGACTGCTAGGGCCACACTGCAGAAGTTGCCAGACAGACCTGCTGTCTCGACGTCTCAGAGCAAGAATCCCCAGTCCTAGAAGGTAGCCTGGGTGTGTTGGAGCCATTTACGGAGCACGATCTTCAATCACCGCGTGCAGTCCTTACACTTGAAGGATCGATGCTGTCTTTCAGCTGTTTCTGCAAGCTAAAAGCAGAGCTGTGCAAGTAGAGCAGTTTAAACAAATGCTATGATTTGCCTCAATTAAGGCTACAGCTGGTCCAGAAGTGCTTTCTTTAAAGAGCACCTGCTGATCAACATAAGAGCTAATCAACCTCTTATTACAGAAAACATGGTTATTTTTGCAGAGTTCATGCACTAAAACAGAACAAGGCTTAACATATTTCCTCTCTTCTGCATCATGCCCTGCTCGGTGAGTGAGGCAGTGACACTAAACCAGACAGGGCTTAGAGACTGCAATTTCTGGAGTGGGCTGGAGGAGGTGAGGGACATAGGGCATTTCCTATCACACACGCCAGCCTGGCTTAGAAGCAGCCCCGTTGTCCTCAGTATTTAGGGACAAAGCCAAAGGTTCGAGAGGAATCCTTGACCTGAGCGTGTTGCAGGGGAGAGATGCGATGCCCACATCCCCAGGACAGGAAGAGCCCGAGAAGGCTGGGTGGTTTCAGAGCTTAGCCCATTCGGTCTCCTTGCGTTGCTACGGAACCAAACGCTGAAGAAGTGACTCGTTACTCTGTTAATATGTTTATTTGCTCCACAGCTGCCTGGAAGGACTTCTCTCATTTGCTGTGGGTAGATACTGCATACCAGAGTTTCATAAGCGGTGCTGACCTCTGCGAGCAGGCTGTGCCGTGTCAGAGCCTCCTCTGTGTGTGCACTCAGGTGTCTCACCTCCAGTTCTTTAGGTCAAACAGCCTTTCCGATTTCATATGACCGAGTAATTTTAAATAATGCAGCAGCAAAGATGAGGCAGGCAAGTAAGGAAATGATCTCTTGTTTTTCAATAGGGCATTTACTTTATATTTGGGTGTGATTCAAAACAGCTGTTTTAGTGGCTGCAGACTGAAATGCTGATCCAAATGTCTGTGGCATGCAACTTTATTGATGTTGCAGTCTGAAACCAAACATCATCACGTTTTTTATAGTCTAAATTACCATGTTAGATATATATATTTTTAATCACTTGATAAAACAGTAATTACGTGATGAGTTAATTAATTGTTTTATGTCTTCTTTCTACCGGTCAGCTTAAAGTAAAGGAACGGAACAGCAGAGAAGGCCCCAAACCTTCAGCTTGTCATGGTGCTAGTTGCACCACTTTCTCTTACAAAATAGTCTGCGGCTGGACGCTAGTTTGCCCAGTTTTGGTGGGCACTAGAGGGAATTATCCACCAAAAAGCATCAAAAACTCCATGGCATGGCATTCTGTGAAATACTATGGATGCAGGCAGGACTTCCAGCCAGATGTTGCCCAACAACAGTGCCTGTGTCATTAAACTGGCTACTAAAATTGACTCTTTGCCAGTGTCACTGGCCGTGACCAGAAACATCTGACCTTGAAAAGAAAGAAGAAAGTGGCAGCATAGTTTTCCAAAGTGCTCTGCACCCTCCCAGCCTGATTGAAGTCCGCAGCCCTCTCTGGCAGTTGGTGCGGGTAACAATTCGCCCCTTCTCTGTAGCAGGGGTGAGGGGTAGGGCCATGTTCTGAGCCTCCTCCTCAGTTTGCATCTTTGGTTTCAAAGGGGCTGAAAAAAGCACAAGTGAGTTTTTGTGCTTGGAAAATGGGGTGGCTAGACTGGTCTGCCCACGTGCATCTGTAGATGCGGAACTCTGGGTGTGCATTTGGAAGGTACTCCCAAAAGTGCTTGTGAGCTCTGCTCTCAGCAAACGCAGCTCGGCTCTGTGCAGGTGTTGGGCAAGGAGCTTCACTGGCGTGCAGGAGAGGGCTTGGAAAAATGATGAGGAAAAAATGATTTTTTGTCCTTGCATTGCTAAATTACCATGAGCTGGTTAATGGTTAGAGGGAAAAAATGTGTATGGGTGTCATCAGAGCAGTCCTCACTACATCTGCATTCTGTGTCATCATTTATCTATCGTGGAGACCCCTAATCCCTTGTCCTGCTGCCTGTCCAGATCAACCTGGCCTCGATCCCTGCACCATCTCGTGATGGAGTAACTCCTCGGGTGCGTGTGGCACTGCGGGCTGGGTATACGAGACACGTACTTGAACTGTGTTTAGATCAAGTGTTCTTGTGTTCTCTCAGTGTCACTGTGTGGTTTTATTTGTGTCCAAAGGTGACATGAAGGCCAGAGGAGTGAAGAGGTTGGCATGAGCGCCGTGGCACCTTGTAGCAGGTACAAAGTGTGCTCTGGCAGGACTGTCCTGCAGCAGACAGCAGCAATGCCAGGAGCTAGGGCCCTGGGATACGTGGGGGTTCTTCTGGTCCAAAAGGGACATGTATGTGGGGTTTCATCACAGGTTCTTCTGTCGCTGTTTCTTCTGCATTGGTTCCTTAAATATGGACAAAGTAACTTAAAGAATGAGTCCTTGCCTCCAGCTGGATGTGACCAGTTTTGGATGTCAGCGTCCATCCCTCCGCTCCCGTGATGGCCCGGGAGCTGCCGATGCCTTTAAGCATTGCTGCATTAATGGCAGGCTGCCAAACTGATATTTAGTGTACGAGCAGAAGAGAGGGGCGAGATCTGCTCCCCACCACCACCTATTAATAAATCAGCACCGCAGGGAAGAGCTTTCTGCCAGAAACGAAGCCTCTTCAGCACGTGCTCCTGGTGGGTCTGTTTATTTCCCCAAAGCACTTCCCGCTTAGTGGGGGCGAAGCAGCCCTGCTCCCCTGTGCCTTTTTCCTCCCTCTGATGCCTTTATTACAGTTGCTCTGCTCTGCCGGAAGCCGCCGTGCTCCGGGACAAGGAGCAGCTGGGGGGGTTTGCTAAGGGAGCAGGGGCAGCTGCGCTGCTCGGGGCCAAGGGAAGAAGGATTTGGCCCCAAAGTGCTGCTGCTGCTGCCTCAGCAGGGCATGGGCTGCTTTGCGCTTGGAACAAACTGGAGAGGAGATACATTCCCTGACTGCCAAGGAGGAGAGAGCCCAGGAGACATCTTCGGGGGTATGGCTACTCAGATGGTTTGTGCTGTAGTCTCTCTGTTTATAAAATAGGGTTTGAGGTGGCTTTGACACCTGCTTGGTGCCATGCAACGCCACGGGAGCCTGTAGCAGAGGCAGCCGAGCATCCCGCTCCGTCCCCCAGCTGCTCTGGAGGAGCAGCACCGTGGTGTGGGATGGGTGGTGCTTGAGGGCCCCTCTTGAGTTTTCGTCTTTGTTTTCATCTTTGTTTTTCTCCTGCTGCCTTTGGGATGATCTGAACCGGGCAGCCTTGCTGGAAGGACAGACAGAAAGCTTTTCCTTGGGATCTGAAAGACAACGGGGTTAGCTCACAGACAGCGTCGTTTTTTAAACCTCACTGTTCATCTCTAGCGGATTGCACTCCAGAACCCCAAATTGTTTTATGGCAGGCTAGAGGTACCAGGCCGCTGCCCTTCGGGAGGGTCTGCAGCTCCCCTGGGACCCGTGCTTTGGTGCATCGGGGCTGGGCTGACCCAGGCTCCTCAATTCAAAGCCTCTGAGCACCAGGTAGGCAGGGGGTTAGAGGCACAGAGTCCCTGGTCCTGAACCCGGTGGGTCACGGTGACTTCCCAGTCAAACACCTGTAGGATGGTGGCACCTTCAGCATCTCCGGCACCTTCAGCGGCCCCACCAGGGCTCCCGTTGCCTCCCCACCTCCCAGCAGAGCTCTCCTAGTGGAGAAAGCGCTGGGAGCCCCTCACTCAGCACCGAGGGGGTGAGGAGCACCGTTCCTGCGCCAGTGAAAAGGGGGCCTCGAAGCAAGAAGGTGACCCGAGCAGGGAGACGCTCCCCCTGGGGAGCCCCAGTGCAACCCTCCGTCACTCCTGAGCTCATGCTGCAGCCCAGCTCACGTGGGGAATATTCCCAGCTAATGCGGGGAATAACCCATCCTTTTTCTTTGCTGCGAGCAGTGCTCAGGCCAGGGCCTTGGAGAGGAAGGCGCTGCCACACGCGAGTTGTCCTCTGGGATTAATTGGTGACACAAGAAGAGGCTGGGCTGCTGTGCAGGGCTGCGGAGGCCGGTGTGTGTAATTATGGGGTGCCTGGTGGCAAACGAGCTTGGCAGATGGAGGAAGGCGCGGAGACAGCTCCGCCGTGCCCTCGGTGCCGCTGCCCCAACCAGCTGCTGCAGGGAGGCCGAGCCGGTTTTCCCCATCACAGCTTGCAAAGCTGCCCCTGCCCTTCCAGAAGTCTTTGGAGGGCTTGGCTTGTAGGGTCCCGTGGTTCACCCTGGGTCTGAAGTTCCACAGCTGGAAAATAAACGACCGCTGAAGGCAAAATAAAGGGTCAGGTTCCTGGGTGCGGAGCTGCGGTGTTATTGGTAAGCCTAAAAGCTGCCCGAGGGGGAGCGTGGCTGGACCCGCGCTGAGACGAGCCAGGGCTTGGTGAGCAGGAGGAATAGCTTGGGATGGACGCTAGAGGGGAGGAGAGAGTCTCGCAAGCTTTGACTTTTAAAAGTAGAAGAGGAGACCAAAACCAGGCACCTTCGGAGGGTTTGGGGTCCACGTCCCCTTCTCTATGCCTCCCAGCCCGGCCTCGCTGGGGAGGAAACCGAGAGGACAGGGCATCGAGGGGTGTCTAAGAATTATTTTTCTTTATTGAAAAAAAAAAAAAGCTAAAATGCTGTCTTTTCCCTTAGAGGTGTTATGTTCCCCTTTCAACTGCTATTGCACAATACCGATTTTTTTTTTTGGATTATGAACAGTCCAGGGGAAGCTGAAACCCAAAGACAAATCTTCGGATTAGATTAGTGGCCTGGAAAAACAAAGGAGAGGCCCTTGTTGCTACGGAAAGAGTGACGGCTTCGCCTTAAGATCGAGCAGACTTTGCAAAGAATGGTTAGCTTGTCTTTTTTTTATATATATTTTTCTTTGCAGTTTGAAAAAAGCAAACACTCTGGCAGAGATAAGAGCTTGCAAACAGGTCGGCCCCGAGGGGGGGAGAAGAGGTGGAGCAGGTCAGCTAGCTCTTGTCCCGGGGGACTCGCTGGCAGCTGGCTCAGGGGATTTACGGGGGAAGATAAGCAAAAAGAGGGAACGTTTCTGGGAGGTCCCAGCTCCGAGTAACTATTTACGGTCAGACACTACGTGTGCCGGACTGTCGGCACCACCGCTATTTGCACTGACAGTGTCCGAGGGTCTCGCAGCCCTTGGCAGGTTCAGCAAGGTGGATCGGGGTGGAGGAGACAGGAATTGTGACGAACGGGCTTTATCATAGCCCTTGTGAAAACGCTGTCCCGCGGGTTAATAAAGTCTGGCACCTGCCGTGATTACGTTTTTGCAGGGAGATGATTACGAGAGGATAAAACACGGGGAAAGCACCTCTCCTTGGGGACCGGCCACAGCTCGTTCACAGCAGATTTTATACCCACCAGGGCAGATGACGGGACCTGGCCGTCCCCATCCAGCTCCTTCTTGTCCGTGCTGCTGTACGTACCCTTCTGCTTGCCCTTGGATGAGGGCATAGGGATCCCAAAAGTAAGGTCCTTTTCTCAGTCACCCGCCCTGCCCCTGCTTCCCATGGAGAGAGATGCTTGTCCGCTTCCCTCCTCGACCTTCACGCTCCTCCTGCTTTTGCAAACTGGGGTTGCTGCCCCCATTTTCACTGAGGCTGGCTGAAATATGAATGTATGTAAAAAAATATGAAAATAAATAAATATGAATATGAACGTGCTGATGTGTATGTGCAGAGCTGGTCCTTCGCTCTCCAGGCCCCGCGCGTGGCTCGGCAGGGATCCCGGGATGCCGGCAGGGTTTGCCTGGTTGCTTTTAATGGGCACTGGGGCTGTTCCCTGCCACATACGATTTATTCATGTTCTGGATCACAGAGCTTGAATGGTCTTTCCTATTTCCAATGCCTCTGTCGTGGCCTCATTTGCAGGGTGATTCATGAGGCGAGCTGCAACAAAAGCTTTCCTCCCCCTGCCCTGCTGGCCAGCACAAACGTCCCTTGTCACTGGACCCTCTGGCTTTTTGGGTCCCCAATGATCAGTTGGGGTGATTTGGGGCTCCCAAATCACCCCTGTGTCCCACTGCTCCAGAAGAGACGTCCAGGAGAAAGCTGCCCCCAGCCTGGCCAGCTCTCCGTGCTCAGAGCCACGCGGGGCAGCGTCCCCTCGCCCGCCTTTGTTCCCTGTGCCATGGCTCTGGCTGCGCTGCCGGCACCCTGGGAATGGCTCCACGTTTCCCAAGACAGCCTTTTTTTTCTTTAACACGAGCACATCACAATAACAGCCACGATTGGATAAAATGTTTGTTTTCCGCACAGCACAGAACCGAAGGGCTGCTGGCACTGCTCCTCGCTCACAGGCTGTTAGTCCCCTCCTAATTTCCCCTCTCAGCGTCCCCGCAGCAGGATGCCAGCAGGACACGGGCGCCATGGGACCGACTGTGCCCAGGGCAGGTGTTTGCCTGCACTCAATGGGGAGGCCGAGCACCCGGTGCTGCCTCCATCACCCAAACTCCTGTTCCCTCACTGCGTGGCAGTGCCAAGTGCTGCTCTGCCCCCCCGGCTCAGCCCTGCAGCATCCCGCCCTTTTCTTGTTTGTTTTTCTCCCCTTCGGAGCTATTTCTTTACCTCCCATATGCCGTAATAATTACGAGCGATAACTTCACAGCTGCTCTGCTATTCTGGGCTCGGCAGAGCCGCGCGCCTCCGCCTTTCCTCCCTCCCACGGCTCCAGGTCAGCGTCTTGGCTCCGGCACTCAGGGATTCCTGAGATTTCTTCGACTCCGGAGGATCTGGGCCCTTTTCCCCTCCGTCGCCATCTGTCTCCCACCCGCTCGCCCCAGCACCGCCAAGGGGGACGGGGCTGCAGCATCCTCCTGTTACCATGGAGAGAGGCGAAGCAGCGAGGATGCGGCCCCCCAGCCCTGAATTTAAGGCCTGTGAGCCTTAAATGCTGCTGCTTGGGGGTGACAGCAGCTGCAAAACGGGGCTGGTGGATGGAGGTTGTGTCCTGCACCAGCCTGGGCTGACCCAGGGAGCACTCTGCTGAAGAGATTGGGGACAGCGAGGGGCTAGGGCAGCAGGCACTGCTCCTGCCTCCTGAGAGAAGAGGCACGCGCTGTGTTCCCCGTTACAGACCCTCGTGGCTAGTGGTTTAGCTGGGTGCTGAGAGCCCAGACTGGAGATACCAGAGGACAAGAGGTTTCTGCTGGCTCCTCCGGAGGCAAGTGCTGCATCGGTCCTGCCCCACTCACCGAGCATCCGTGCCCTAGAAGCACATCTCCGGCACAGCTGAGGCTTGGCAGAAATGTGTTTGGGGAGTCAGCGAGACGTGTGAGGCTCTGCCTGGCACCGACATGCCCACAAGAGGCTGCTCCCTGCTTCCCAAGCCGTGCGAGACAGGCGTCTCCTCGCCTTGGTTTGCCAAAATCTGGGTGCACTGCACTGACTTTCCAGCTCCAAGGGCCCTGCTGTAAGCCCTCGTTTGCACCTGGAGTAGAAACGTACATCGGGGGTGACATCTCCTCCCCGCCAGACCCCACTGGACGCCTGTGCTGGGTCTCCCCACAGGACAAGGCAGACACAACTTCTTGGGGTCATCCCAAAAACTGGGAGCGGGCAGGGAGGAGCGGGTCTTGTGCACCCCGAGGCTTCTTGTGCAGTGGGACAACCACAAAAATCACCCCCTGTGCTTTTGCTTGGCAGTCACAGTGCTCCACGCCAAATTTCTCTGTGCCCAGAGGGGCTTTGGAAGAGGCACCACAGCGTTACCCACGCAAGCCTTGCTGCCCGCTGCGAGCCCACCGAGACTCTCCTGCGGCGTCCCAGCTCCCCACCGAGCCCTGGGGGGGGGCAAAACCCCCACAGTGGCAGCTCCACGTGCATCGCACGCGCCTCCCCCAGGGCGTGGGCAGCCCGCGTGGGGGCGGCTCGCGAAGCCCGAGCCCCCCGTGGGCGCGAGCTGCAGGCTCCATCTGGCTCCGCTCTCCAGCACCAGGAGCGGGGCGGGCAGGAGGCGAGGGGCGGGGGGACACACGTGCCCCCAGCGGGCAGGTTCCTCTTGGAGAGCTCCAGCCCTTCGCTGGTGCACCCGTGAAAGGGGACGGATGGGTCCGGGAGCCTGCCAGAGCTCTCACCGAAGCAGGGCGGCTGGGGGGCTTGCTGCACGGCAGACGCACGGGGTTAGCTCCAGATCCAGGCCGATCTGCACCAAAATTGCAGTCCTCACCTCCACCCCAGCCTTGCAGCAGGGTAACTGCAGCTAGCTGGTTATTGGTTTCTTAGCTTCAGTCTTTTGGATCATGTGCCGCAATTAATCTGGTCTCTCAGAGGCGGGATGAGTAGGAGTCAGAAATGAAGCTGTAATCGTCTGTGCCTTTGGCACGGAGGGAAGGAATAATTTTGCAGTCTCATCTCCACGCCGGTCGCTCTAGGAAAAGTCTCCATCGCTTCAGCGGCGCTGGGAGAATTAGCCTAACGCAGCTAACGGGGCTGGGCGAAGCTGAAGGACTTGGGCACAGAGGGAAGCAGTGGGGCCTGGGCCATGTCACCGCTCTTTGTCTGGTTTTGTCTGAGTTACGAGGGGCGAGTGCCGGGGTCCTGTCCCCAGGCAGGGTGACCAGGCTGCCACCAGCTCCCTGCCGGCTCCCTGCCGTCACGTTGCGGTGCCAGGCTGCTCGTCCCCAGCACTGTTTCCTTCCCATGTCACCTGAACGCGTCTGACAAACACAAACAGCAAGGCCAGGCCTGGTCCAACGCTTGGCCTCCCTCACAGTGGGAAATGTGCAGCTCCTCTGGGGGCCTGCTGCTCCCCGGTGCCCTGCTGTGCCAATCACTATCAGTAGGAGGCCCAGTGTGGAAAGCAATTAGGCCGGGAAGGCCTAACGAGCCCTCATTAACGCGCCTTCAGAGCGGGGCTGGCAGAGGAACCCGTACCTCGGCTGGGAGCAGTTCCCCTCCACAGCCCACGGGGAGGGGGAAAGTGTTGAGGCCGAAGGCTCCAGAGACCCTTTGAATGTACCCAGAAAGGGACGTTTCCAGTGCAAGCGGCCATGCCTGGGTCTGCAGGGACTGGGCTGAAGTGACAGGGGTCTCCATCACACACCCTGGGTGCGTCTGGGCTGCCCAGGGGACTTCACAGGTGTCCCTGCCCCGCTGTGATTGCAGCAGGGGGTGCGAAATGAGCCAGGAGCTGACATCCGCACTTGGGACGTAACAGAGTAATGTTCCCTTCAGTTTAATTAAGGATTTTTTTTTTTTTTGATGCATTATAAATTAACCTGAATTAAAAGACCATTTATTTCAAATGAGAGCATATACACAAAAAGATTCCGTGTGGTTCCACTAAGCTAATCCAAGTTTGCACTCTTAATTATTAGGGATTAATTTTCCAAGAGCGCACGCGACGTTTTTGCTAATGTAAACATCAGTCAGATAATGTGGCAGGCGTTTGGAAAGTGAACAATTTTTGTCTTCTATGGGGTGCAACACTTGATATAAACACATCGCTTAGGCATTTTGTATCGCTGCCTTATTCTCTTTCCCAGGCAAGAATAAGCTATGCCAACATAAATGGTACTGCTTTCATTTTACAGGGATATGTATATGTTTGTCTTTAATAACAATAATAATAAAAATAATAATGATGGATAAGTCATTCCACTGTAATTACTCCAACAGATTTAAATCGGTGCAACTTCTGGGCACTAAGAAGGCTTGAGCTGGTGGCCAGCAGATGATGGCAGAAGCACCTGTGACACATTTCTGCCCTTGCCCCTCCTGCCCACTCTTCTCCAAGCTGTTAGGTGCTTTCTTGCTGCTTGGGATTGATGCGCCCACAGCAGAGCCGGTGGAAAAGGCTGGGGAAACTCTTTTCATCTCAGCAGCACCTCGCTTGGACAACCATGTCCCCTCTGGAGTCCCCTGCTTCCCAGACCTTTGATCTCCCCTGGATCCCATTGTCTGTGTTGTCCCTATTACATTTTTGGTACGTCTGGAGCCCGTAACAGCTCCTTCCCTTTGTTTTTATCCTGGGCAGCATGTATGGACAAGATAACACAGACCAGCAAGCAAACAAACCTCGCCGAGGTCAATTCTCCCCTGGCTTAGTGCGTGTGATGAAGGCAGGGATGGACTTAAACTTCCAGCTTCTCTGAAGACATTCATAAAGCGAGGACCAACGGCACAGCTTGGATCCTCAGATGAACTTTGTTGCAGCTAAAACCCTAACGTGACTCTGTCTTGACAAACAATAACTCTTTATTTTGTTATTAAAAAAATGTTTTTGCAATAATTTTCCTTCCTCTTGGCCCCACCACAAATCTGCTCTCCCCACTCTCTTTTAATCTTTTCTTTGGCGGCTAAAACTATTATCTTTATTGTTTCAGGGCTTGGCTTCTTCCTGTTAGATCTCCTAATTGGATTTCTACTCTCCAATCTATTTAGTCTCTTCTGTGCGCCTAGCAAAACCCTTTAACCCTTCGACACCCCTCCACCTCACTGAGCTGGTTGCCCTCGGATGCTCTCTTCTCCCCGCACGGGTCTGATTTAGCTCCCTCTTGGCAGCGTCGCTCATTTCCCCCCCTCTGCGAATAACTGAGCTGCGTTTGACATGACTTCAGAGCAGCTCCTCTTCCCGGTTGGCGCGGGCACGGCTTCCCTAAGCGACGGCTGTCCTCCCTCGTCTCGCTGCCTGAAGATAATGTGCTGCTTCCTAATCTCCCTCACTATCTGCGGGCTGCGGAGGGGCACAAAGGCTCGTTTGGTTTTAACCAAGAATAAGTAAAACGACCCACATCACCCTTCAGAAAGGCTAGCAGCAGTTACGAGGTCGTGCTAGGGCCAAGCAGTGCTGCTAAGAGCTGGAGGGGATGAATCCATCAAGCCCAGACTCTTCTTTTCCCCTTCAGGAGATGTGAGGCCATCTGATTTTCTCCTTCTTTCCCCACCCCGGACCGAGGTTTCCAGGAGAAACCTGCTGGTTTCAGGTGTCACAGGCGCAGGGGACAGCCCAGGGCAGCTGCAGGTGAAATCCCCCAGAAGTGCCAAGATTTTGGCTGTGACTAACAGAAAGCTGAAGCTCTGCTCCGGGCATCAGCTGAGGCAGGAAGGTTTCCAAAACCAAGCCTGGTGGTGCCAGAGGTGATGGGATAAAATCTCCTCCCAGCAGGGCATTGAGTTGTGAGTGAGAAAGGAGGAAATACAGGGAGAAGCAGTACCAAAGTCCCTCCTACCTGGCCTCTCAGCCCAGGTCCAGGTGCCTGGCTCTTGGCAGGCCTTGATGGACCCGGTCCCTCTCCTCTTTTCCTGCTTTTCCAGCTTTTAAATGACCTCAGCGCCTTTGTGTTTGTGATGCTTGAGCATGTTGCCGTGGTTAAAGCTGCTCTTCCCAGCAGGAATATCATCCCACCGGTGAGACGGATAGGTTTGGACATCGGGATGTGGATGAGTGCACATGATTACCCTCACTCGCTGTTCCCACTGGGCAGGTGGAAAAACAAATCTGCCAGGTATAGAAATCCCTTCAGGGGAACGGCGATGGGGAGAGCCCTCCCGTGGAGGAGCTGGTCCGAGGGAGAGCGGGCAGGGATTAATGGGCTGAGAAAACCTACAACTTCAAACCGAGTCTGTTTGAAGGGTCCATGTGGAAAAACGGTGGTCAGGTTTCCCCCTCTGTAACCTATCCTTGCGTTGGCAGAGCTAAGACAAGCTTCCTCTTGATAAGGCACTTGCAAGTTCTCTTTTTTTTTCTTTCCTTTTTTTCTTTTTTTTTTTCACTTTTTCTTTTGTTGTTGGTTTTTGGATGTTTATCAGAGACATGTATTCTTATTCTTACGTTATTCTTATTTATAATGTTCTTATTCTAAAAATAAGGGACAAGTCCTGGGCCACTTGAATGCGTCCCATTTTCCCTTTACACCTTGCCCTACCCATCACCATCCCAACCTACATATGGGGCAGCTCCTCACCAGCTGTGCCAGGGTGATGGGGCTCTGGCAGCAGCTCCCAAAGAAGAGAACCCTTTAAGGGAAGTCCTGCTGTGCCCCTGCACCCAGGCACGGCCCTGTCAGCGGGTGTGAACTGACTGCAGCCATCCCGCTCTTCTCCTCCACCCTTGCAGCCAGGTGACGGCAGGATTCGTCCCCGGAGTGGGGTGGTGAAGGGCAGGAGCCACCCAGGACCATTTCCCATACCGAATACCCCTGGTAATGGGAGACACCAACATTTCCCCCTGATCAAAGGCAAGGGGGGCATCTGCTCCATCCCTGGTCCATGCCTTGATAATGACACTGACCCCAGCTTTGTGACCAGGGGTTCCTGGCTAAAAGGAGTCCCCAAATCGCTGTCACAGCCACCAAATAGCCCCATGATGGGAAACAAACCCCTGGCTGTTGCTGACCTGGGTTGAATGGAGGACCTGGAGGGGCAGGATTATCAGCAGCAGCCCTCTGACCTGGCACTTCCACAGGCTGGGGGGCTCGGGAGAGGGACAGGGCCTGTTAGATCATTTTTCACTGTTTAAGTGGGAATATGGAGCACAAGTTGTCAGTTAAAATAGTAATAATAAGTTTACGATTTTATGGGGGGCCTTACAGTGTTATAGGCTTTGCCTGTGAGACCCATTTATGGGATCCATGAGATTAAATAAAGCTTTTTGTGTCTAAATAACAGCTAAGATTGCTTCTCTGAAGGGTTAGGCACTGAAGGAATAAGCACTGCCTTTTGCTCACTACGAGCATCGGATTTTTTTTTGACTGGGATCGTGTTTTATAACAACCCTGCTCAGTTTGCAGTGACCCCAGCAGGCAATCACACCGCAGCTAATAGCAAACTCACTCGCAGGGGTTTGACGCTGGTATTTGCTGTTGACTGTAGAAGGTAGCTGGTTTAGGTCTGCGGTGATGATGTAGCGATTAGGGTGGGTTGTTGGTCACAGCACAGCTGGGTAATTGCTAACGATGAGCTAGTGAACTCCCAGGTAATTGCACCTTACCCAGCGAGGTGTGTTGTCACCAGCCAGCGGTGTTATAAAGGCAAAGCTGTGAGGTGTGTGAAGGGCAGTCATTGTCTCCATGTGACACTGCTGAATCACGGCCAGAAAATGATCCCTTCCCCTTACCAAGGAAAATAATGCTTGATCTGTTTGTGTTTGCTTTCTTAAAGAGATGACACGTTCGTTTGTGGTAAGTCTTACTCGTCTGTCAATTTATGCCCCTTCCTTCTCTTCTTATCCTTTAAAAACTGCTCAGAAGTAGAGATGTTGTGCTCCAGGACATGTACCCATGTCTTGAAAACAGGTCAGAAGGGGAAAGAGAGGCTCCTTTACTGCCCCTACTAGGGGACAGTACGGATCCCACCTCTGCTGGCCACCAGCAAGCCCTCCCAGATGCGGTGCCTGGCTCACTCACCAGAAGGATTCAGCAGAAGCCCAGACTTCCCTCAGCACCAACAGCCCTAGGTCCTAGGAGAGCAGGCATCACTAACGAGGTTATTAGAGGGAAACGTTAATTCTACTTTTAATGAATGTGGGATCTGAGAGAACTTGTGCGGTCACTGACTAGAGCCCCGGTGGCTCTTGGGCAAGGTTCCCCAGCCCCAGGCCTCTCTGGGTGCATTTGGGCTCCTCGGGATGTTACCCACCCTGGATGGACATGGAGCTGGGAGTCCTCACCTAGCCCCCAGCCCTCGTGTCTGGGGCCAGCTCTGCATCGTCCCCAGCCCCTGCAGCCTTGGCTCTTTGCCTTTGTCCACCACGATGGAGAAGCCCAAATTGCTTTGTCCTACACCGTCTGCTCGTGGAGGAGAGGGGTGGAAGCTCAACTCCTATAATTGCCACCCTCCTCTATCCCAGCAAGGAGTAATCACAGGAGCTATAGTGACACCAGAGTCCTCTAAAGCTGCTGCAGTGTTCACCAGCAGGTCCTGCAGGGCTCTGGGAAAGGCGCCGCCTGAATTACACCAATTTCACAGCTGGGAGGAGGGAAGCAGAGAGGGGGGCAGAAACCTCCCTGGAAATGTGAGCAGGCCTTGCCACACACTGCCAGAAGCAGAGCAAATGGCAGGTTAGGGCAGGGGCTTTCCCGGGAGAGCCAAGGGGCCAATGGTCCTGCGCTCACCCACCCCACAAGGGGCTCGTTATCTGCTGGAGCCTTCTCATTTCACTTCATTATTAATGCAAAGCAGTGTCAGCATCTTCACATTACTTGTGTGGTCTGGTTAACTGGTGCCAAACTGAAGCAAATCCCCTGAAAGGACAGGACTTGCTCCCTAGTACCTAGATGAGCACAAGGCCTCGTGACACTGTTGTTGAGCCTGAGGGCAGTGAGGTGCAGGCAGAGGTCCGAGCACACGACTAAAAGGCAGGGTTGATCTGACCCACAGGACCAGGGCAAATTATTTGGCTTTTCTTTGCCCCGTTCCCTCTCTATCCCCTTTACAACATGAAGATATAACTTTTCCCTCACATGAGGGCAGGGGAGAAGCTTGCAAAAACGCCTGCTGAAGCGCTCGGGAGATGAAAAGCAGCAAATGATAAGCTGTATGGGCAATATAAACAAGCCTGGCTACAAATCTGCTGGGCTAAATGAGGGCCGAGGAGGGTTTCGCTGGTGGGTGGCACCCACCCCCTAATTACAAGGCTCGCCTCCTGCTCCCAACATGGGGCAGCATCCTCTTGGCTGGAGGGTGGCTGGCCCTGTAATGCCGGAGTGGAGGTAGGTGAGGAAAAACTCGCCGTGCCGGTCACCTCGAGGGGCAGGAAAGCCCCTTTGAGAGGAGGTGGGTGCTCGCTGTGGGTTGGGGATGGTTCCCCCGGTGCCCTGCGCTTTGTACCCCGAGCTGGCTGGTGCCCTGCAGCCCCGGGGGCTGTGCGTTGCTCGCCGTGCTGCAGCTCCAAGTTGCAGGGGGGATTTGCAAAGGAAAAGCAGGTGAAAGAAAGCAGGAGCCTCCTCTTTCATTGCACCTCCCTCTTGACCTGGTTATTCTTGCTGGCCCCTGGCAGAGCACTCCCTCTGCCTCTCGTCCCACAGCTGCAGAGCCAGCAGCCCTGCTTTGCTCTTGCTTCTCGTGGGGTGAGTTTTATCCAAGTCATTGCTATGTGGGCTGGGGGTCCTGTAGGATCTGGGGAAGTCCTTCCCATAGCTGCTGTTAGATTCATTACCCCTCTCTGACACCTGATGTTGGGGGGAGAAGCTCCGGCATTTACTACTCTGGTCCCACACCAGCTTGTCAGCAGTGGATGGACCTGTGAAAACCCCAGCTGGCATCACATGGAGAGACAGCTCCAACTCCATATCTTTACAAAGAAACACAGCCCCAGAGTGAGGTGTAAACTTTAAGAAGTAAATTTTAGGTACTCCGCTTTTTTGAACCTTCACAGTGTTTCTGGGTCACGCTTCCAGTGTGTCTTCACAACGGTGGGAGCTAAAGCCTGGCGGTGTACGTGCTGAGGGAAGTGAGATACCCACGTCGTCAGCTCCTGTCGGGGCGAGGAGAAACACGGCAGCATCATCAGGGCTCCTGGATCTTCTGAGATCCACCGAGCCAGGCGGGTTGGTCCTCTTTCACGATGCCCGTGGCTCTCCGTTCCCTGCCGCTGCTTGCGTTTCACCTGCACTCCTGCCCTGGCCCTAAATAGCTCTTCCTTCAGGCAGAGCTCTGCAGAGCACCTGGAATAGGTTTGCTGGGTCTGGCTCCTTGTTTTGGCTGAGCGGAGCAGCAGTTTTTGGCCCGGGCAGGAAGGCAGCCTGGGATCAGGGGAAGAAGTTGTCATTCTCTGCCTTCTGAGCTTTGTAGGTTAAGTAAAACCATCCGGAGCCAGTGATGTGGAGACGTGTAGGTGCCTAAAGGTGCAGGCTGATGTCTGAGCACTGCTTATTTTTAACCTGTCTCTGACACCTCTGCACTGTGAGCTTTGCAGCAGCCTCCTGAAGAAATCCTCTCCTCTAACTCAGCCCTACCCCTTCCTGCAGCCTTTCCCTGCTGCTTTCTGCCTGGAAAAGCCTCCTGGGGCACCCGGCACCCCCCAGGAGGGTGGCACACAGAGGGTCACCTCAAAAGCAACCGAGCTCTGAAGAATACCTCCTGCTTTGCTAGGAGATCTGGGTTTTCTGCTATTCTGTCTCTGAGCTGACAGTTTCTTTGAGACAGGATGCTGGGATGTTGGCGTTAGTGCAGGGTGGCTGTGCCTGCCTCCTCCTGTTGGTACAACACTGCACATTAAGTTATTTCTCCCAGATTTTACTGGCCTAAACTGGAATTTTCTATGGAATGGTGTTGGTTTTTTTTTTTCCTACTAAGGCTTGAATGAGGTCTACTTTCAAGCAGCCAGTCAGTGAGCTCTTTTTCCAAAAATCTCCATTTTCCCTTGAAGTCAGGGCAGAGCTCCGAGCACCTGTCTCTTGAAAATCAGGCCCCTTTAAGATATCTCGGGCTGCTTTGAATCACTAATTGCTTCTGAATAGTTAGGCCAAATGTTTTATCACTTCAAGCTCCCATAGCAATGCAAATCTATACAGCCAAACAGCCTCTCTCTATGCATGGTGGGGATTGGTATAGATAAGGATTAAAATGGAAACAAATTCAGCCCTGGGGGTCCTCTTTGTTCCTCCCTGCTCTTGGAGGGGTTGCCAGGGCTACATTTGTTCCCTCATCTTTTTGGATGGGATCCAGCGCCCCTTGAATGTGAAGAAAAGACCCGGAATGGCTGGAGAGGGCTGGATTAGGTCCTAGGTACATACATATTTCATTGGCCGTGCCAGGCTGGGCATTGTTTTTGCTCCCTGGCTTCACAAAGGTGTTGCTTTCTGAAACTCCCCCTCCTCGAGGGTGACGTGCTCCAGCATTCGTCCTGTCTGAAGCTTCTGGCTTTTGGGTTATTTTCAGCTTTTGCTGAATACTGCTAGTATTTTCCCAGCATCTGCCTGCTTGGGGGAGAAGGGGATCTGAGCAGGACCTGCCAGAGAGCTGCTTGGAAGTGCCAAATTTAAGGGGAGAAGCTGCCGTGGCATGTCCTGTTTGGGTCGTGGCGTGTGTTTTGGGGCTCTGCTGGTTTATGAGATTAGTGGCACTTTGCAGAGCCTCTTCCTTGCTCAGGTGCCACTGACATCTTTAAATAACCCACAGCCTAAAGGTGAATTGAGGTGGAAAATCCAGGCAAGCAAGGGCAGCCGAAATCCTCCTTTTTGCTTGGATTTCCTGTTATTGGATCTGCCTGCCGTACAACCGCGTGCTGGGGATGGCTGTGCTCAAAAACTGCCAAGAGCTCAGCGCTAGGGAAGTGAAAGCCAATTTATTCACTTTCCAATAGAAAGGAAGATACATGCTGAACGTGCCCCTGTTGGATGATATTTCTATTTCAGGAATGCTGTTAAGTGGAAAAGCAACTTTGTTTGCATGATTTATGTAGTTACTTGAAAACCGTGGGTTAAGCATGCAGGGATGCTTTGTAGGCATCAGGTACCATTTACTCTCAGCATAACAGGTAATAAAACCTATCATATCTTTCACTTTCCACACGAGATCCAGTTGACTGAGACACATTATCCGATCTCCTCAAGTACTCTGGACATGGAGAGGAAATAAAGTATCTTGACAAATCTCTTCATGTAAAATCAATAGCAAATAAGAAATTAGTCTTCTGGGGGTGATGGCAATTCATCTTAAAAATTAAACAGAAACTGCACATCTTTGTCAGTGAATGGAAAAATAAAATCTCTGCTCCTCTCAGACTATTTAGGTATTATTATTTCTGTATTTCAGTTGTTTATAAGGCTCATGTAAGACTCTAAGTGAGGATAGCTACTGTTATTTTCATTGCACTTACACCAGAGACAGCACTTCCAGTATAAACAAGCAGCCAGCCAAAGCAGGTAGATGGAAAAGCTTTTCTTCCTGTTTCACAGATGGGAGAGTTTTAAAACTCACTGCCCAGGATTTATCAGTTCGAGAGAAACTCTAGAGGCCTTGTTCCCCAGAGCTGCTCAGGTGCTTTCCCACCAGACTAGGCTTTCCAGGGAGGCACACACAATGCCTCGGTGAGAGAAGGGATCTGCCAACCCCCTGCCCCAGGCAATTCTGGGCTTCCACTCATCCCTGCTCCCCAAAGAGCTTAAGAGTCGTGCCCTTTGACTCGATGGGACTGAAACCCGTGCTTAAACCCTGGCGGAGGTAAACACACGTGTGATTATCTCACTGAACTGAAACCTTTGTGTGTGCTCTGGCTCCTGGCAGCAGCGCTGCAAGGCCAGGACGCGGGGCGCGACAAGCAGGCGGTGGGGCAAGCAGATGTGGGGCTGGCCGGGTGTATTCATGGGGATTTTACACCAGTGCAGGCTAACAGGTGGCTGCTGAGGCCGGTACAAAGCAGGAAAAGGTGGCCCAAAGGGTGGAAGTCGTGCTCCTCCCCAGCCGCTCCCGCAGGCCCAAGCCTCTCCGTGCCCTCTCTGTGCAAACAGGGCCGGGAAGGGGAGAGCCGAAGGGAGAACAGGAAAAACCTGCTGGTGCGAGGCCGGATTCGCATTACCCAAGCTGTTTTCAAACAGGTCGCATTCGCTTTGGTTTCAAAGCAGCTGAATGGCCAAACAGCCTCGAGATTGTTTTTGGGCCAGGTTTGACCTGGGCAGAATGCATTCGAGTTCCTGCAGGCCCTCTTTGGTGCATCACTGCCTCCCCGCACCCCTAACCTCACGCCAGTGCAAGGCCGTGCTGGTGATTTAAACCTTTCTGAGCCAACATGTTTTGCTTTGTGTTTGCAAGGGGCATGCACGCAGGCATTTTCCCCGGCCCAGCTGCAGGGTGGTAACCGCACAGGGCAGGATTGCTTGTACCTGCCTACCTGGAGGAGGCTTTCAGGCAGCTCGCTGGGCGTGAGGAGCGAGCTCTTCTTGGGAAGGAGGAGGAAAAAAAGAAGCTAACAGAGCCAGAGATCAGATTGTCCAAGGCTGTATCTGCTTATGAGGCAGTAACAACAATAATTTACCTTTTAATCGCAATAATTCATCACAATTCTTTGCAGCTACCTCATGAATCCTCGCTGCTTATCTCACCCCTCTCGTTCAGGGATCTGAAAGCGCTTCATAAACATTAATTAATTATTCCTCCACACCCCTGCAAGCAAAGCAAACATTATCCCCATTTTGCAGCTAGGGTAGCTGAGCTCCCTTAATGAGATAATAACCGAGCAAGGATAGAGGAGCCCAGAGAGCCAGGCCCTACGCTAACTTCTGCCACCAGCACCCTGCTGCAGAGGGACCTGCAGCATGGGTGCTGGGGACATCAGCTTGCAGAAGCAGGCTGGAGGATGGGATGGAGGATGGCATGCCCCAGGATGGGTGCAGTTATTTCAGGGAAATGCGAATCATTCCGGTCGTCTAGAATAATTCAAACCTTTGGCCCCTCAGCACTGCACTCATAGTCCCAGCTGAAAATCATCGCTGTGCCACCACCCTGGCCTTGAGTGCATGCAAACTGTGAATGGTTCTCGGGTGAGAGGAAAGGCCCAAAAAGGGTGAGGACTGATCCTGCCCTCCAACTGTCCCAGCACGGTGGTCGCTGCCAGCTCCCAGCCTCCACCAAGGGGACAGGCACCTGCCAGCATGAAGCACCCATCATTATTCACAGGAGGACTCTCCCTTTTTTAATGACCACGTTAATGACCCTAATCTGTGAGTGTGAAGGCCGTTAATCCTGCAGTTGTATGGGCTGACGGGAAAATCAGAGACCGTTCCCTTGCTGCCTCCTCGTGCGTCATGTTGCATCCCAGCCCGACTGTCCCCTACCAGCACCGTCTGGTGCCACTTGTGCAAAGGGCAGGCAGGAGGCTCCGACCCCTGTGCTGGCTTGGAAATACCCAAGGTCCAGCAGTTAACAAGTCAGGCCTCCTGTCCCACACCTCTCGGCTCCTACGACAGGGCCCAGCTGGCACTCGGAGCTGTGACACGAGCGGTGCCATCACAAAGCAAGGCATTAAACCTCTGCTGAGCTCTTTGATGCCCTTGGTCCTTGAGGAAGGGGGAGGCTGGCACAAGAGCTCTTTGGTGGATGCAGTGAGCCACAAGGATGTAAATTCAAGGGAGGGTCTCCTCTCGAAATGATGGGGAGGACGAGGCAGCGAGGGGCTGCGCCAGGCCCCACAGTAGCCAGTCAGGAGGTGTTTTTTCCTCCCAGTTGACTTTTGGAAGCCGACTGGCTCCCAGCATGAGAGCGGGAGGAGGGTTGTGCTTCATGGGCAAGTCGCAGTGAATTAAACGTAAATGAATCTGCAGCTCGATGGACAAATCAGATCAGTGCTGGGAAACCCAGCTCCCTGCGGGGGACGGATTAGTGATGGGTCCTGGTGCATTTGCGCACCGGGAGGGAATGAATGGGCAGAGAGGGAGGCAGCCAGGGCTGCGCTGTCTGTAGCTCGACGAGAAAGAGACATCAGCGGGTTCAAAGAAGAGAGGTCAGCCCTAGATAAACACTGGCTCGGTCCCCCATCAGAGAACCACTGAGGCATGAAGAAAAACTTTAACAGCTGCAATGCTGCTTTTGAACCTCCTAGTAAAAGGGGGGTCGGGAGGTCAAAACTTTCAATGCCTCTGGGAAGGGGAGAACTTTTCCCGGCAAGGCTTTGAAAAACCCTAACTAAATTAGCATGACCACACTGCTAAAGGCTTGGGAAACCCGAATGGCTCAGGTCGCAGGCTCCCCCAGAAGTGGAGAGGCAAGGAGCTGTTGCATTCCCATGCTCAACAACGTAATTAATGGGGCTATTTCCTAGGCGAAGGCAGATACTGAGAAGCCTACCCAGCACCTGGCCGGGAAATAAAAGCCCGTGGGATGTACTCTGTGTATCATTTCTCCCCCTGCTTTACCTCCTGACACCGCTGCCCTTTCCCCTTTCTGTTTCTACCTCCTGATTTCTGTCTCTTTGCTTATATTCACTGTCTGCTTGGCTTTCTCTGCCATTCCTGGTGTCATGCAGCACGACTCACCGTGGGAGTGGAGAACTTGGGTGAGGGGGAACAGCGATGAAGCTGCTACAACCTAGAGCACACCTCTCCTTCAGCTGTACCCTCTCCCCTGGGGCTGCTGGATGGGAAATGAGGAGCTCCAGTCTAACAGCATCACTTTTTTTTCTACTTTTATTGCTTTCTTTGTCAGAAATGGCAAGCCCTGATCCACACCCTGAGTTATTCACTTACACTTTAAATATAGATTTTGCTGGTACATTTTCCAAGAGCTGTTCTAGCAGAGAGCAGACAACACAGGTTTCTGGTGGATGATACCAGCAGGGACCTTGAGATTGCTGGCAATTATCCCATCACGTGTTTTTTTTATCAGCACTGCCCTCAGCTCAGCTCCCATTCACCTGTGCTGAGTTTCCAGGGCACCGCTTTCTGCGAGATCCTTTGCAGATCATCCCCCTCCGCTGCTCCCACCACTGCAGACAGACAGGCACACGCAGACTCTGCAGCTGCTGTTATTGCTTTTGGAAAAAGTGCTGTATGCCTCCAAGGTGCAACCCAAATACATAAGAAGACCAATGTAGCCCTGTAGCCATAAACTTTGCCATCTGGGGCTGCAATCCTGCGGGCTGCTGGTGAGCATCCCCCGTTCTTATTGCAGCTGCAGGAGACAAGGGCTCAGCAGCTTCTCCAGGATTGCTGCAAAAGCAGAATGAATAGTTCATTGAATAAAGCCGGGCAGGAGGTGTATCAAGTTGCAGAGGCCTGCCCTTAAAGAAGAACAGCTAATCTTCCCACTAGAGCCAGCTGCCTTCCTGAAAGACCCAAGCAAGCCCAAGCAGGGCTGCAGGTGGATTAGCAGGACGTGGTTCCTGGTGCACCCTCAGTCAGCTGCAATGGCTCTGCGGTTCCCAGCCCTGTTTCAGCTTTGCTGCGACGCTGCGGTATCTTTTATTTTTCGTTCCTCTTGTTGTCCTAGAAACAGAGCAAAAAATTCTTTCAGGCAGGCCCTTTTGTTCCACTCGAGGCAGCATCTTCTGCCTCTCAGTGAAACAACGTGCCATTACATAATAAAATCCTTGAGAGAAAAATAGCAGCGGGTTCAAAATCTTCTAAAGAAACCCGAGAAAACTTCACATGCTCCAAACTTTCCACAAGTCCTAAGAGTGCTACATGCCTGAAGGGGTCAATGGGCACTTCCCAGCCCTGCTATAGGTACAGGTTGAGCAACACCGGGGGGGGAATTGGGAAGTGGTCGGGGGGGATTTTGTGTTCGGTTCTGGCCCCGCACACCTTGCAATGTGTTCATCCTCTTCTCCTTGGAGTGGGAAGCAGAAAAGCAATATTCTTTTGGCTGAGACATCACTGGGATTTTGGTTAGGAGCCTTTCAGAGCCTTTCAGGCTAAGGATGCTGGTGAGAATGCTAAAAACATTTGCAAATATTTCCATAGGAGTGCACAGCCTGGCCCAGACCGGATCAACGCTGTCAGCCCCCAGAGGTATCAAGACACCCAGGCTGTATTGCCCAGGTTTGCCCTGCCTGCCTTTAAGACAGCCTGTCGCACAATTACATGCAATGGTTTATTTATGGCCAGAGCCAAGGTCACCGTCCTCGCTTCTGGCTTTAAATTACAGCTTTCAAGGTTGGGGGTGCCAAAAGAAACAGTCAATGTGCCACATGGTACTGGCAAGAGAAAATTACTCCTGTTATCTCCTGAAGCCAGGGCTCCCCTGGAATTGCTGGGATTTCGGGGGTAGCTGTATTTATCAGAGAAGGAAGGCCTTTTTCTGGGGAAATGTGCCCTTCTGTGTGCTGAGCCAGGCAACTGATGCGCCGGGTAATTTATCCGTGGCAGGTGAAGTGGAGCGGCTGAGGCAGGGCAGGACAGTGACACACATTTCGGGAGGCTCCGCGGGGCCAGAGGCAACCCCCGAGGTCTCAAGGAGGAGAGGGAATCGTGTCGGGGGCCATGCAGCCCTCTCCCCTGGGCAGAAGAGCCAGCTGCATCCCATCTCGGGCTGGTCACAGCAGCCTCGAGCTAGGCGAATACTCAGGGGATTTAATTCTCCGTGAGGCCAAAGCTGCCAGCGAGACACTGCTGTGGCCCTGTGGGATGGCAGAGGGCTAGCATGCAAGAGGTTTGTTTATTTTTTGCAGTAATAGCTTTACCTTTACAAGAGATTTCCAATCTTTTTACGAGGTGCTGAAGGTGAAAAGATTTAAAACTCAAAATCTTTTTATTAAAAGACAGGGAAAGACAACCATCCTAACCAGTGGCAACTGAACCTCTGCTCAGCTTGCGTCTGATGAGGATCTGAGAAGATTATCCAAACTAATAAATACGATATGTATCTCCTGAGAACAGCTTTTGTTGTTTTCCCATATAGATCTTTGTTTCTTCTGCACCGTGAGTTCTCCAGGGCACGGCCTGCGCTGCAGAGTGCCAGGTGTATTATCTGATTTTGGGAGATAATAATTACGGAGAATATGTCAGAACAACAGAAAACTTCATTTCAAAAACCAATTAAAGCTGCCGAGTGACAACTACATACTTAGGTATTGCATCATGTACTAATCCCAGAGAGAAGCGAGCGGTTAAGGGTGTCCTGAGCCCGGCGAGGTCCCAAAACCGGAGGAGCTCTGGGCAGCGGGCGCTCAGGGCGCCTGCAGAGGCCGTTCTGCGCCATGGCGTTTGCTCAGCTCCGAGGCTCAGCACCCGGCCCTGTGGCCCCACCGCTGTGAGCATCGGTGAGGAGGGCATCGGTGACCTCTCCCCTCGCTGCTGGCAGCTTTTGGCGACATGGGGGGCGTGCGGCGCCGGTTCCTTCACCGTGGAGGGAGGCCCAGCGCCTTTGCGAGGCCTCCGGCGTGTCAGTAGGCACCTGCTTCATTCCCCAGACCTGCCCAACCTGCCTCTGTCCCGGCGTGCCTGCTCCTTGCAGCGCATTTAGGGCTCCCCAGCAGCCGAAACGCGTGGGGCCGGGGCGCTCTCGCCCCTGCCCTGGCCCAGGCTGCCCCCCGGGCCTCCGCCTGCTCCGGCCCCCACCAGCAGCCGAGCAGCTCCGCGGCGGGGCCGGTCCTCAGAAGAGCATGGGGTTTTAATTGCCGTGATGAAGGAGACCCGGTCGGCAACAACCCCAGTCCCTTGGGAAAGCAGAGGCTGAAGCCTCCGCGGTGGGAGGCCGCCACTGGGGCCGGTGGAGGCTGGTTCGGAGGGCGAGGGGCGGCACGGCCACCTCCTGCTGGAGCCTCCTCCTGCCCAGGGCTCCCCTTGGCCTCACCCGGGCTGACGGCCCTCCAGCCTCCCCTGGAGGCACGGTGGAGGCCGGGATGGTGGAGGCCACCCCGGAGAGGCGTGGTGGAGGCCGCCCCGGCCTCCCCAAGCTGCGCTTTGCTTCCGTGCCCCCCGAGGAAACAAACGCACGCCCTGGCGCGGTCGTTCCCCATCGGTTTGCTTATTCCAAAACGAAAAATTAAAAAAAAAAAAAAAAAAAAGCCAAAAATTGAGAATTGGAGGGCGAGGGGAGGGGGAGGGGCGGGCTCACCTGGGCGGGGGGCGGGGCCACGGGGAAAGGGGGCGGGGCCACGGGGCGGGGGCGGGGCCGGGAGGGCGCGGCGTGAGCGGCGCCGGAGGCTGCGGGAGGCTGCGGGGGCTCCGCGTCCTGCCCGGCCTCCAGCGCGGGGCTGGGCTGCAGGTGAGTGCCTCGCACCGCGGCCCCGGCGCTCCCCGGGGAGCCTCCGGCATCCCTGCGGCACCGCAGGACCTGCCGGCAGCCCGCTGAGCCTCCGCGGAGGGCAGCGAGGCCCTGCTGCTGCTGCTGCTGCTGCTGCTGCTGCTGCTGCTGTGACTGCTGTGACTGCTGTTACTGCTGCTGCTGCTGCTGCTGCTCCTGCTCCTGCTGCTGCACCGGGGCTCGCAGCGGCCCCGAGGCTCGCCGCCTCTCTCCCTCGAGGCTGCCGGAGGAGCCGGCACCAGGGCCCCGCAGCCTCCCCGGCGCGGCGGAGGCAGGTGGCGCTTTGCCAGCCTCCGTCCTCCGAAATAAGTTGGGAGCAGTCTCCCGGAGCAACCTGCAGGTATTCCATTCCTGGTTGGCGTTTCGGCTCCGAGGGGCTGGCTGGGGAAGGCTCTAATCCCATTGTCGGGAGGCCGCGAAGCGAAAATAACCGCCCCGGCGAGGCCAGCCTCCCTCGGCGGCGCGAGGAGGCAGGGAGGCCGCGATCTGCCGCCGCTCGGGGCCGTGGACACCGACCTCTGGTAAGGATGGAGAGCTGGGGCTGGGGTGGCTTGGAGCAGCTTTGGGCTGCGCAGAGCTGCTCCAAGCACCAGGGACCCGGTGCCATCCGCACGGCGGGGCGCTCGGCGTGGCAGCGGGACCTTGGGGACAACGCCGCGGTGTACCTGACGTCCCCAGCGCCTCTTGCCACCAGCACGGCGCCTTGAAATCCACCTGAAGGAGCAGCAGTGCAGGGCAGCATCGGGTAAAGCAGCCACGGGGGCTCGGCTGTGTGCGTTTGGGGTGTCAGCGCT
The DNA here is from genome assembly GCF_009769625.2 of Cygnus olor. Classification (NCBI taxonomy): domain Eukaryota; kingdom Metazoa; phylum Chordata; class Aves; order Anseriformes; family Anatidae; genus Cygnus; species Cygnus olor. The sequence goes on from NC_049173.1 coordinate 46,324,838, forward strand.
GAGCCTAGCCACAAACGGGGTCTGCGGCCACGCGGAGGAACCGTCTGTCCGTCTGCCTTTCCTCTGCCGGGAGGAAGGGCAGAAGCGTCTCCAAATCCGTGGTGCAGAGAGGGGTTAAATTCCTCAGGCACTGGGCTAGATAAGCGCTCGGCTCCTGGCTGCATACTTCTGATGCCTTTGGTGAACTTTGGTGGCACTCAGCAGGTTGTTTTGTAACTTTCCTCGTAGCACGCTGCGGGTCGAGAAGCAAACTGGCCTCTGCCTTCTCCCTGCCCTGCGACAACGCTTCGCGCTGCACCCTAAAATCCCAGGGGGGAGCTCGGAGGTGGCGTTGTCTTTCCTCCTGCTCGAGCGGAGCAGGTGCATCGGCACAGCACGCGATACTCCCCTCGGGACGGCATCGGCAGCGTTTGCAGGGGTTTCTCGCAGAGCAGTGACCGGAGGGGATCCGAAGAGGCGAGGGGAGCTCTGGCTGCTCCCCGAGCAGAGCCAGGGCAGGCTCCAGGGGATGCCGACAGCACCGTGCACGAGCGCGGGGGCTCGGCTACAGGCGGTGCTAAAGGCACCCCTCACCCCCAGCCCCGAATGCTGCTCGCCTTGCTTATCTGGGGAAGGGGCTGCCCAGCTCAGGGGGGGCCGTGCAGGTCGGGATGGGGTGGAGAAGCTCACCCCTCCCTGGTGCTGGCTGGAATGCCAGGAATCCCCTGCCCGTGTCCCCACGCTGCTCCACCGCTGTGGTTGTCTGCCGCGGGAGCCCGAGCACGGCGCCTGGCCCCTCTCGGCACGCCTCCCTGCCGGCCGCCCCGCGCTGCCCCAAAATAAATAACGCGGAAAGCGAGGGGTCCCCACGTGCAGAAGCCTTTTGGCAACTTTTTCAGGAACAGCTGCAAGGCCCGGAGTGCACGGCTTGCAGCATCCTGGGGGATGCTCGGGGCAGCCTCGGCGGAGCATCCGCACCCTCGTGGGGATGGAGGGCAGGGACGGGGCCGTGCCGTGCTCCGAAACCCCCATCTCCTGGCAGGGGGGTCTGGGCGCTCCAAGAAATAAACCCCCGTGACTGAATGTGAGACAGGTAACAGGGAATTAGCTTTCCTTGGATGAGAAGGGGAAGGGGGAAAAGGGTGACCCCTTTGAAGAGGGCAACCTGAGAGAGTCTGTCCCTGAGATCGTAAGCCAACAGCGGCACCAAATCCATTTTTTATTACTATTTTTTTCTTCTCTTTGAGAAGAAAAGCAATTTACAGCTGTGCTCGGTAGCTTTGGTTACCTGCAGGCCCAAGTGAACGTGCTGGGGAGTTTGCCAGCCTTGACCAAACCTTTTGGCAGCGGGTTGCGGCTGGTGAAAGCAGCGAGGCGACGGCGGGGCTGAATCATCCGAGGGCACTTGGTTCCCTGCTCTCTGCGAGGCAGCTTGGCCAAAAAAGGTAGAGTGGTGTAATTAGCGAAGATACCGAGGTTATACCTGGTGTATATGTACTTGGATACCAAGTGGAGACATGTCGTGGCTGCCCTTGCACCACGCTGCAGAGAAAGGCTGCCCGAGTGTGTCAGCTGGAAACCTTGCTAGCTCATCTTCCGCAGCTTTCCAGCCTCTCTGCCCCGTCCTCTTCGGCTCTTCTGCTGGGGGAGGAACCTCAGCGGTGGCTTGGAGGTGACCCGAGTGTTCCCCCTGCGGGTAGGGGAGCGATGCTGTGGGACCGCGGGCTTGAGGTGCCTGTGCTCAGCACCCTGACCTGGAAAGAAGTCCAGGTGCCGCTTGGGGATGGGTTGGCCTGTGCCCGGTTTTAAAGGTGGGAGGGATGTTTTTGGTGTTACCTCTGTGCATGTAGGTTTTAAGAGCATCTTTTTAAAGGATGTTCCTTTATCTGTTGCAACTTGTCTGTGCCCTTGTAAACCTGCGCAGTCAAATTAAGGCGAAAATGCATCTACACGCAGGGTTTTTAAGAAAATCCTGTTATTGTAAATGATTGCTAACAATTTTATGCCCGTCCATTTTTCAGGTGCCAAGCTCATGAGCTTCTAAAAGCAGCTGATTATTTTGCTTTTTGTGGGCTGGAGTCAGCACTTTCTTGAGGGTGCTGGGGTGCTTCCAGATGCCCTGGGCTAGTCATCTAGAATAACTTGTTGCTTCAAAAAAAAAAAAAACCTCTTACCTGAAGACATGGGTGGGTCAGCCCTGAGCTGGAAGCGCTGGGGCAGGCGAACGCTGCCTGGATTTGGGGTGGTTTCCTCTGCCTCTTCGTAATCCCCATTGCAGTGCAGGACCTGCTGGAGCTCTCGGTTTTAGGAGCTGTGTGCTAAAACCTCCCCGCGGCCCCAAGGTGCCTCCTGCGTGCCCGGGAGGACTGAGGACAGGAAGGGCTCTGGGACCAGTTCCTAAGTTGAACTGGGTCAGGTGTCTTTGGTGCTATGGCACTCTCTCGAGCATTTTGGGGCCAGGAGTCCCTTTCCACCCCGGAGGTGTCCTGTACCACGTGGCTGATGTGCGGAGGGAGGCTCTGGAAGAGCACTTTTTTAGGGTTTTGCTGGTTTCGTGATTCCTGCCAGGAATTGCTTCCCCCAGCATCTCCCCAGGAGGTGCGCGTGCCTGCTGGGGAGCTCGTCCCTGCCTCTGGATGCTTGCCTGAGGCTGCTGGTGGTGTGCGGGGAGTTGGACGAACACCAGAGGCATCTCTACAGGATAGAGATGGTGTGGCTTTGGAGGCTTTGTGCTTGCTGTTCTCACTTGTTGATTTTCCCCCCCCCGAGTTCTGTTTGGAGGTGGCAGCGCTCCTTTCTGTGAAGAGGCAGATACGCTTGGGCTGGACGAGGAGAGGCTGCTTCACCTCTGGTAGTTTTGGAAGTGTTGTAATGGTGGTTTGGGAATCGCTGAGGCTGTGATGTTGGACTCGGCGCTGTCGCTTTTAGTTCATTTAGGCTTTTAATGACCTGAGAGCACAGAGAAGTTAGGGTAAAAGGCTCTGAAGGCTCGGTTTCCAGAAGCAACCTGAGATGAGCCTGTATCGCATACAGCTTAAACACCTAAACACTCCTGTGGGGGGAAAAAAATAAAGGATTTTTATTGCATCTCCCTCTCCGCGCAGACACGCGGGACAGACCAGGGGGTCGCTGCCTCGAGTGAGGCTGGTCGGGAGATCAAAATGGGTCGAGCAGCCCTAACCTCCGCTGCCTCCATTTTGCTTTAAAACACCGTCTTGTTGAAAGACAGCGACTTGTACCCCCGACAGATGGCTCCTTGCTCCCTGCCCGGGCCCTCGCCAACATTTCTTTTTGCAGAGCTGTTACCCGAAAGGCAAATGTTTTTTTGCAGATAGCAAAAGATAGCCCCCTGCGTTTGTGCGCCAGGTAAGGGACGGAGCTGGCTCTCTGAAGATGCACCTCCATTTTAGTGCTTTAGAGAGCTCGTTATCTCTGCGTGGGTTCAGGTTGGGACGGATGGCACCTTCACCTAATTAATCACACGCGAGGTGCCGTGAAAGCAGAGACTCCCAAAATACACAAGCGCCTTATCAAAAGTTTCAGCCTGGATTAATTCCGGCTCTTTTGTTCATTTCACTCCGTGTCTGTGTGAGAGAGAGAGAAAGAAAGAAGCAATTTCAGCTCCCCGCAAGTGGTCATTAAAGGCCTTTTTAATCCTACGGAGTTATAAATAAACATTTGTGGCGGCGTGCACCTGCATATTCATTAGTGCATCCTCGGCGCTCCCTCCCATGCCCAGCGGCGCGTCCTTGGCGCGCGGCTGCTCTTCGGAGAGGGTAGGAGACCGAGTTGCTCTGCAAATGGAAAACAATCTGGAAGGATGTCTCTGGTTTTGTAGTTGCCAGTTTGATCGCCTTCTCTGCTGCGATGAGGGTTGGGGTGGGAAGAGGATCGCTGGTGGCAGTTCCTCTGAATTGTATGAGCACCACGAGGACGCTGGGACTTCAGGGAGCCGCGGGTGCTGCGCTGCCTTCCCCTGCTCAAACAGCAGCAAAACCAATGCCCTAAGTCTGGGGGCTTAGCGGTGCTGCTCTCCAAATCTCAGGTTTCTCTGATAAAGCAGCAGATGCCTCCGGTGGATGTCTCCATGTTGGCTGCCTCTCCCTAACGCTGTCCAGACCTGCTGTCAGGGTGCTTGCTCGGTTATCTCCTTCCCCTCTCTGCTCACCGCAAGCGATGGCTTCGAGCAGCATGAGGACCCTGGGTGAGACCGACGTTTGGAGCAGCGAAGAAGCCATCGTGTAGGGCAGCAGGAGCAAAGCTGTGCCCCGTAATAATGTGCGATGGCTGCTCGAGGAGCAAAATCACGGGCAGTGAGTGACCCATCTACAGAAATAATCCATCTTAGTGGAGTTAATAAAGCAAAACGTTTGGAGCAGATGGGAGAAGTGGCCTATGGCCCATCAGAGCTCTGCTGCCTAATAGGGACTTTTAAAACTTACAGGACTTTAAAGCTTACAGCTGTTTCCAGAAAGCAGCATGAGTAATTGAAGTGCAGCAGCAATAATATCCCTTTAAAAGTTTTTATAGGGACCATCTCCCCCTGCCTTTGGCTGGGGAGGAGCAGCAGAGGAACAAACAGGTAGTTTTGGTATTTCTGAGCGTTTCCGAGGCTGAACCGGGCTCCTGCATCTCCAGATTTGCAGCATTCCTCCTGCATCCCGTGTCATGATAAATACAAGCTGTTTTCTGTCTTGGGGAATGGTCTGTGTGTAATAACAGGGGAATATTCATGAGTTGCATCATGCTTCTCGTCTTGGCTGCTGTGGGAAGTGGACGCGGTGGAGATGCTGGGGTTCCTGGCAGATGCACGCTGCAGTTGTGTTGTCTGATACCCCTCAGAACCTGGCTTGTACGAGCTGCACTGCGAGGGCTCCCCAGAAAACTGTCCCCTAAAGAAGACCAGCGTTTGGGCATCCCAGAGCTGCTGTGCCGGGGCTCACAGCTGGGCAACGTTTGCAGGTTCAGTGTTGCTTTTGACAGCTGAAAAGGAAGCGCTGTTTATTTATTTATTAAAAGTAAAGGCAATAATTTTAGGAAAGGATTGGAGGGGTGCAACCCTGAAAGGTGTTGAGTTCCCATCCTCAGGGCTGATCTGGGTCAGTCTGGATCCCAGCCTTGGCTGGGAGCTGGGCACCTAAATGCTTTCCCAGCCCCTCCTCCCAGGGGCTTAGCATCTGAGCGGGCTCATTGCACAAGAAAAAATGAGCGTGGAAGTGCAAGATCTGGCTTACGTGCAAGAGCCTTTCCTCTCTCCTCTCTAATCTAGATGCTGCTGCTAATTTTGCTTCACCCCCTTGGGAAGAAACTGCTAGGGATTCACCCTCAGCTGCTTTCATGAAGGTGCTCTTTGCTCATGTGTCTGAGGTTGATCATAATGATTACAGCAATAGCAGGTGCTGCTAATGTTTCCCTCGTAAACCTTAATCTTTATGGCTGGCTTTAATAGCCAGCCTTGCTCTTCTCCCCCTATGGATAGCTGCCATTAATGCTGTGTGGGAGAAATGCACCGTGTTAAGGTGAGGAAGACAGCTCATCCAGGCTGCGTGCGCGCATGCGCTCACCCATTGCAAATCCACCTGGCCAGCTCTCGGTGTTTACAGCAGTAGGTGTTATTTTTTTTTAATTTGCTTTAATTTATAACGAGCTTTCGGTTGGTGCCGTGGCCCGGACCAGCCAAGACTTTGCTCATCTCTGGGCCACCTGCCTTGGGCTGGGGATTTGCAGCCACGTGCCTGGCACGGAGCCCGCCTGTGTCGCTGGTCCATAAGGAGGATGCTGGGGGGCCACGCGGCGAAGCCGTGGAGAAAAAAAAAAAAAAAAATCCCCTCCCTGGCCCTGCAGCGGCGATTGAATCAAGCGGCAGTGTTTCCTGGTGAGGCCCACGGCGTGCCTGCAGTGTTATCGCTGCCCGCGATTATTGACATTTCGACACTGCTCCGGCGTTGTCAGCCGGGCAGGAAGCGGTTAGTCATTAATTCACCCGCTGGCCTCAATCAAGGCCACCGTGGGACCCCGGGGAGGGTGTCACTGTCACCTCCCACCTCGGTGGCCACCCGGCTCCCTTAAGAGGGGGCTGCTCGGATGCGATCTTGGCTTGGTTAAAGAGAGGTGGGGGGAAAAAAGTCGGGTTTGATGCCGTGGCAGACCCAAAACTTGGCGGCTGGGAAGGTGGAGCTGGCATGGGGTGAGGCTTTTGTGGTTTTGGGCACATCAGCCAGCCTGCTGGGGCTTGAGCCTCCCTCGCCCAAATCCCTGCCTGAGGACGTGACCCCGAGGCGGTTTCCTGATCAGGAGGAGCTCAGGCAGCCCCCAGCTCTTCCCCGGCCTCGTGGGTCCGCCCTGGGCACTCCGGCCTGGGTTTGCTCCTCCCTGTAATTTGGGAGAGGAAGCGGGGCAGAAAATCCCAGAGCCTCTATTTTGTTCGTAATGGGGGGTTGCTCGCATGGGGCAGGCATCCAGGGTGCTGCTTAGGGAGCCCTTGTTTGTGGCTGTCCATAAATGAGTCTTCCGCAAGATCCTAGCGTCTGGCTCGGGGTTCCGGTGGACTTCCGTGGTGCTGGGTCCGTGGCTTTGGTATCGAGTGACATTTTGGTCTGTGAGTGATACAGCATGGCCCCGCTGAGAGGCCCCACAGGACATGGGGCTGCGTGGCTCTGGCCGGGCCTTGCTCTGCGGCAGTGGGAGTGACCGTGGGTGCTCAGCAGGGCCTGAAGTGTTTTTCTTCCATTCGTCCTCGTCCAGCGCTGCTCGCTTCCACCTTTGAGCAGGTTGGCTCTGCTGGAAGCGCTGCCCCCTGCTCAGGGTTGGCCATGGCCGGACAGCTTGTTCAGAGCCGCGGCTGATCTTCTCCACCCGTGCTGGGTGAAGAAAAAGAGCTGCAGCTGGCATTACGTCCGTCACCGTGGCTCCATGGACGTGGCAAGGAAGGGCCCGGAAGAGCTGCCCTGTCCCTGCAACGCCCCAACAAGAGCTGGAGATGCTCCTCCGAAAGAGGATCCGAGGCAGGAGGAGGCTGTCGGGGGGCTGGAGGGGAACCCAGGCCACAGCCCTTCCCCTCCATTTGGGCTTGGGCTGCGGGATGAGCACCGTCAGGAGGCTTGGGGTCGCTGCAGACCTACTGCTCTGGTCTCCTCTCCACCCCTGAGTAACAGGGAGCCTTTGCTCCCATGGGAGGCTTTTGGCAAGCAGTGGCAGCGCTCGAGCAGGCGTGTTGCTGTCCCAGGAGCTCGCGGCGGGTTCGTATGTGGGCAAGCAGGATCGATCTCTTCCCTTGGGTGCCCAGGAGCTGGGCTGGTACCTCGGGTGGGGAGGGACCTGGGGAAGCATTAAATAGCTGCTGGATGTGTCACCGCAGCAGCTGATCACGGGCGGTGAGTCACTGCCAGCACTCAGACATGCAGGGTTGCGGGGCACGTGGCTGCTCCTCCACTCCTGTCGCCACTTGCTATTTACTTGTGTGGTTTTTTTCTTCGTCTTCTCCTTGAATAGTTTCCTGTAGCATGGGTTCACACGTGCAGGTTGCTTCCTATATGCCTGTCTTCTCCAGCTCTTGCGCCTTGCCTCCCATCCTCACCTCTTCAGGCTGGGCTTTGTCCCCAGGTACTGGCCACAATCACCCCAAAACCACCTGGATGTGGTCCAGCAGGGTGGTCCTGCCCCATCCACAGCAGCTGGGTGTCTGAAACCTCCTCCTCGGGCTCCTGGTCCCCTGGAAGCTCCCAGCGCTGGTGCAGGATCTCGAAACCTTGCAGCATTTTCTGAACCTGCTGGCTTCAGTCTGTCATGAACAGTTTAGGGCTGGAAATGAAGACGCAGTGGTCCTCTGCTTTCAGGCTAGAGGGAGCCGCAGTGTGGGGCCAGGAGATGCTGAGAAGACAAGTGAGAAGTTCAGGTTCAAATCAGGAATGAAATGAGTGCTGTTTGGGCTGGCTGCTCCAGGTGCAGCTTTCCCATCTTCTCTACCTTTTTTCCTGTTGCCTCCAACTCCCTGCTCACCGCAGGGTGCTGAGGATACTCCTGCCTGTATGCAGACCCCTTTCAGGGCTGGGTTTGAAGCACGACCCGTCTCCAGGAGCACCCCACTGTCCGTGCAGGTGCTGCCTGATGACCAGGGGGTCAGCACGGGACCCGGAGCTCAGCGATGCTGGGCGGGTGAAACTGCAAACCAGGCGAAACCCTGCCAGCCCCGTGGGCAGGAGCCGGGCATGGGGCCGCTGCTCAGGTTAACGAGGGAAGAGCAGAGCAGCCCGGGAGGATTTCATTCGTGTTTATCAAGCACGGCAGCCCTAATTACGGACTTCAAAAAAATAATAAATTGTGTGCGTTTGACTTTGGATCCAGAGGCACTCCTGTGGCAACCGTGGTGCAAACAGGGATTTCAAAGCCTGGCCGATGGGCTCTCTGCAGACCTCCTCCTGCTCTGGAGGGACTTCTCAAAGCAGGACTTGCTGATGGGGTTTCTCCCTGCTGCCCGCGTTTCGGTTTGTCGGTCGGTAAAGCGGCGTGAGACCCCGGCAGAGGGGCTGGGAACCTGTGCTGGTTTTTTCTGGGTGCCAGCACCGCTCCCTATCCCCAGCCAAAACCCTGACCTGTAAACTGGGCAAAGGTGAAATGCTGGTCTGCTGGCCGTTTGAAGTCGTAATGAGACTTGCCCAGAAGTTCTGTCTGTGCTGGTGCTTTCCTGCCAGCCCAGCGCTAGCCCCGCACCAGTCCCTTTTCTCTGGGAGGCGTTGAGCACCTTTAACCACCTCTTTAAAGCTGGCCGAGTCCTGTTTTGGGAATGGCAAGAAGAGATCCAAAAAAAAGAACCCGATCTCCAAAGAAAAGCTCTGCTAGAAAATACACTGGCTGCTGCGTTCAATGGTGATTCAGTTTTGTTTCCTCTGTTGAGCACCGCTTAGAAGTGCGTGGCCCAGATCTTGGCGGTGTGGGATAACGTGTCCCTGGGTGCTCAGCACCACCAAGGTGTTGAGGTCCCCTCCTGGTCCTTCCCTCCGTGCCAGTACAGTGAACTGGGGGTGTCTGCAGGAGGCTTTCCCTGGAGCCTGGAGGGGCTCAGCCTGCAGGACAGGGGTGTTGCGTCCTCTTAGGAAACCACGTGGTGCCTGGTGAAGGCATTTGGGATGCCAAAAGCAGCTGCTGGGTGCAAAACTGATGTTTTCTAAACAGACATTTTTCCTTACGGGTGAAAAATTAAGGGAGAAAGGTGCTTGCGTTTGAAATGAACTTGAAAGCCTTGGCCAGAAGGTGCTGGGTCAGCTTCTGGGAGCCCCTGCAGGGGACAGGAGAGATCCCTGCAAGTCAGTGGAGGTACGCGTTTCTGTAATCGGGGCAGCCAGCTGATTTTCTTGGCTGGCCGCATGATGTTTCAGGTCCCAGGAGGTCACGAGGCTCTTGCAAGCACCCGTGGGGTGTTTATGAGCCGGCTGGGACATGCCCTGCTCATCTGCAGGGCACCAAACCCAACTATGCAAAGCGTGCATCCTCTCACCTGCAGAAATAACCCCTCCACCTCCTGCTGCTTTAGCAGGTCCTGCTCTTGGCCAGGGCTCGGAGCACCTGCAGCCACCAAGCCTGCCCATCTCTCTCCTGATTGCCCAAATTCAGCCTTGCCACTGCCAGCTCCAAGGAGCAAGCTTGGCCGGCCGAAGGGTGAGGCTTAAAATTTGGTTGTTGCCTCTGCTGCAGAGCTGTGTCGAGCCAGTTGCTGTGAAACACCTCGATTAGCAGGAGGACTGATTGCTCCCTCTTTTAATCAAGGTAACCCGAAGTTGGCTTCAAACCCTGAGCTTTAAAAGCAGCCTTGATTTATGTGAGGTTGCAGCTTTGTTCAAATCGAGTCTGAACATTTTTTTTTTTGAGCTTGTTTTTTTTCCAATTTAGACTAAGATGCAGCAAAAAATAAAGCTGTAAGATCTGGGAGTGTTAATTTATTTATTTTTTTTTCAGTGCCAGCATTTGAAATTCCAACTCCCAGTTAGGAAATTTGTCGAAGAAGTTGTGTGAATCATCCATACCATCAATTTAGGACCGATCACATGGGAAGGGAGCAGAAAATTAGTCACTTCGTTAATCTGCTTCCAATAAAAATGACTTAGAAATAGACCGGTGGTGGGGGGGGGTAAAACATAAGAGCAGCTTGTGGGAGCGGCTGTCACGCGTCCTCGCACCGGCGCAGCAGCCACCTGCTTGTTTCCCGGTGCTTTTTGGGGGTGGCCGGCGAGGCCCTACAGCTGCCTGCGCTTTGGTTCGTGATCAAAGCGGCTCCCTATGGCGGCAGCACTGCGAGCACAACCAGGGGCAGCCGGAAGGCGGCCTCCCCCCGGGGAGCAGCGGTTCTAACCGGCTAACTTTAGATGCGCAGAAGGGCTTCAATACCCAGAGCAAGCCGCGTGCAGCATTCCTCACTTAGATCAGTTTTCCAAAAAAATCAGAAGACAGAAAGATAAAGGAGGAAAACGTGGAGGAATGGCCTTCTAATTGCTATACGCGCATGTTCTTTTGACAGTAAGGGAAAAAACTTTTATGGCTAAGAAAAGGCAAATAACTTTGTACGAGAAATTTGACAGCAGTGGCTACAAAGGAGGCGATGCTTTGGGATGAGGCGGAGGTTTGTGTTTTTGAAAGCTTTTATAGGAGCAAAGATAACGCTGCAGTGAAAGAGCAGATAATGTCCTGCGCATCCTTATGAAAACAAATTTATTTATTTACTTTTTCCAAGTCTGGAGTGAACTTTCAGGGAGAGGAGAGGCCAAGGGGCTGGTCTGGGTTGCGGCATGTTGGTGATGCTGATGCAAAGGGTTTGGAGAAGCCAGGAAGGGTGAGCGTGGTTTGGGAGAGCTGAGAAATCGCTGTCCCTGAGATCCAACGGAGAAACTGAAGCTCACCCTGGATATACGCTGCTCCCTGCATTGCTGCTGGGGGAGACTCAAAGGGTCGCTTTCCCAAGTAGCCCCTAAGAGATTTCCACGAGATAAGCTTCAGAGCCGCATTACCCACGGGCACTTCCCCGGCACCGCACGGTTTGCTAGCTGCTGGTGTTGTGTTTTTGGTACAAAACATTCTCCTCCTTCGGTTCTCCCTCCAGCAGCGATGCGACACCGGAGCTGAGCTCATTCATACCTGAGCCCCTGCGTCGCCACGGGCAGCTCAAAGCCGAAACTCCTCCGTAAGAGGAGGAAAAACTCCTGCTGCCGCTCCCTGCCTTTCAGTTACGTGCCACTCGCCGTGGGCCGGACGCTGGTAAATGATTGCCAGAGGCTGGCCCTGCACCCAAAGGGGAGCTTCTCGTCCACGCGGGACTCGCGGGCGTCCTGCTCCCGGACCGACCATCGCTCGTCACCCCTCGTCTCGGCAGTCGCCGGCGTTTCGTGCGAGGAGAGGTGAGGCCGTTGCTTTTCTCATTACACAGCCGGCTGCTTTTATTTATTTTCAAACCACCCACTCCTGGCCTCTGCCGGGGCTGTGGGGTAGGATGGGGGCGGGAAAAGCCCGGCTCCACGGGCGGTTTTGGTGCTGGCGGTGCCAGTAGTTGGCACGTCGCTTTCCAGGACACTCTGCCACCCGGTGCTGGCGTTGGGGTCCTGTGTCCCGGCACGATGGTGGCTTTGGGGTGGCAAAACCCAGCCGGGTGGTGCCCGAGCTCAGCAGCGACGCTGAACTTTGCTCCGTGGCGGGGGCGGGCGCCGGTTTCACTGGGAGTTTGCGGCCACACAGCGGGGCAGAACCATGCTCTGAAATGAGACTGGTCTCCACCTCGCCAATACAGCATTTAGGGAACGTTGGTGGGAGAAATGGGCAGAGCCCGAGCTCCTTCACTGCTGCTGGTTTTCCCCCTCGGTGCTGCCAAGTCAAATAATCGTGCCCGTGGCGGCTGCTCCATGCCTGCTGCCCTCGGTCCCCGCCGCGCTCCGCGGGTAAATCTGGAAGTGAGGGATCGATAACGCTGCTGCGGCTGATGGGGAGGCTGGTGTTGGATCAGCTGCTCCCAAGTGCTCCCCGGGGGATGGATTTGGCTTTCGGGCTTGTTCTCTAACAAGTCGTTCTGCCCCAGCACCGTCAGGTCTGCTGGTGGGAACAGCATCGTGGGACTGTTTCCTTTCCTAGGCTTCTCCTTTGCCTTCCTTGTGTCACGGCTAAAGCCTCGTGTTGCTCAAGTTGGGAGCCTTCGAGCCCATGCTCTGATTCCTCAAGGAGGCAAAAATTAAAAAAAAATAAAATAATAATAATAAAAAAAAGGCTGTTTAACTGAAGATAAAGCTTTTCTCCCTGCACTGACACCTGCTTTTGCTTCAGCCTGCTCCTTGCAGGCACCCCTGGGGCGATGGCAGCAGTCGTGGCGTGTCTCCAAACTTTGGGGAACTGGAGGGACTGGGAGCTGGGCTAGGTTTGGAAAGCAGTTTGGGACCCTTTGTACCTTCCTCTGCCCTGGTCCCTCAGACAGGCTTGATGCTTGAAGGCTCCACAAAAAAACATAGGAGGAAAAAATGTTTTGAGAGTGTTTACAACCAGAATAAACCCAGATATCTGAGTTCTTTGCAGATTACGTCGATTTAATTTCATTTGTTAAGACTTGTGGTCGTTTGGCTGCTGGAAGAGGCAGGAGTGCTAAATGAGATTTTGCTGCAGTTAATTTTTCCCATTTCTTAATCCCTCTCAGATTAACAGAGGGGAAGGTAAATAGAGCACAACGTGCGCCATCTACACCTCTCAATTTCCCTTTGCACAGCTGGGAAGGGTGGGCGGGAGGGCGGCCGGAGGCTTCTCTGCCTTTTAGATATTGTTTGGAAAATCCCCAGTGCCACACTGCCAAATTGTTAGGGAAATAGCAGCGGAAGTCCAACAAATCCATTAAAAGGCTGCGCTCTCAGCAGAAATAGGCAGGGTGTTTTCTGGCTGCCCAGACCTACCACGCACACGGGCAAACCCCAGTGTCTCTCACCCAGGGAGGACTTGGACCCGCTGCCCAGACCTGAGCTGTGCACGGGGTTTTTGGCGAGACAGAAGGGTTTTATTGCAGGTGAACGCCGGTATTTTAGCAATAACACCATAAATCTGATCTGTGAGCAGCAGCAAGCGTCTGGCTCTGGCTGCACCTCGTGGGTGGGGGCTGATGTTCCAGGTGCCCAGCAAACCTAAAAGCGCGGCTGTTAAAGCATCGCCCCTAGAAGAGGCTCAGGACTGACTCCTTGTGTCTTCTCTCCCGCAGGGACCGCGTCCCACGATGCCCCAGCGTGCCTGAGGCCCGGCAGCCGCGGGGATGGAGCTGAAGGTGTGGGTGGACGGCATCCAGCGGGTGGTCTGCGGCGTCTCGGAGCAAACCACCTGCCAGGAGGTGGTCATCGCTTTGGCGCGGGCCATAGGTGAGCGGCGCACACCTGAGCAAGCTAAAACGGAGCTCTCAAGACCAGACCAAACTCCTTGCCCTCCGTTTGGCACGGCCGTGTGTTTATATCCCTCCTCACAGAGGCTTGCTAGGGAGATGGCCAAAATAAATAGCTTGCAAGCGGCGTGGACAGGGTGCCTGGATGCCGGTGCCTGCCGTGCTCTCGCCTGTGGTCAATCCTGCCTTCTAGTGGCTCAGTTTCAAAATGCTGCGATCCTATTAGCGCGCAGGCTTTGCGCTGCGATGTTTCCCCTCCGTGCCAGGTTTGAGATCGAGCCCTGTAGATCAAAGCCCTCGTATCTCCAATTTCTCTTGCACGCCTTCCAAAAAGAACAGCAGGCTGATGTCTCCTCCACCTCCGCTCTCCAGGGTGTGCGTTCTTCCAGGCTGAGGGAACAGCAGGGCAGCTCCAGTTGGTGTCCTCAGCTTTTTCACACGCAAAAGTGCGACCACGGAGGCGCTGAGCTTTGCAGAGAGACGCCCCATCCTACAAAGAGGGGCAGCACGGGACCCCGTTAATGGGGGAATGACTTGTGCCGTCCTCTCTGCGGCGAGCTGCTCGTGCTGTTGGGTGTCCCTGGGGAGATGGGTGGAAGATTTGGGTGATGGGTGGGAGATTCAGTGGGAAGATTTGGAAGGGGAAAGGGAAGAAAATTAATTTGTGTGGGTTTTGGGGTGCACCTCGCTTCCCTGGCACCATCTACCCCCAATGCTCTCGCTCGTTTTGGTGTCCAGAGCAAAACAAAAATGCCCCATCCTTGGTGGGTAGGGGCACCTCTGGGTGCTTCTTGGGGAGAGGGAACCTCCTGGGAGCAGGGTCCAGCTCTGGGGCAGCGGGGACGTCACCGGCCGCGGCTTTCCCCCGGGTGACGTGCTTGTGTCCTGCCCTCAGGTCAGACGGGGCGCTACGTCCTGGTGCAGAAGCTCCGGGAGAAGGAGCGGCAGCTCCTCCCGCTCGAGTGCCCCTTGGAGTCGCTGGCCAAGTGCGGGCAGTATGCCAACGACGTGCAGTTCATCCTGCGGCGGACGGGCCCCAGCGTGGCCGAGCGGCCCTCCTCGGAGGGCGCTCCCCAGGCTCCCGAGAGGACTTTCATCCGGGCCAGCCTGCCCATCAAGCCCCGTACCGTGAGCACCGAGGCGCCCCGGCCCCGGGAGCCCAAGAAATCGATGACCTTCAACTTGGGTCCCATGGGCTCCGGCGAGCTGTTTGCTAAGAGCCGCTGGAGGCAGCACGCCTGGGAGGGGATGGAGCTGAAGGACGGCGGGGCCGGCCAGCTCTCCAAGGAGGAGCTGTTTAAGACGGTGTTGCGGCAGCAGGAGCAGCTCAGCTCCTTGGAGGCCCACGGGGACACCCTGGAGACGGACCTGCGGTTCTGGGAGCACGGCCGGGCCCCCAGCCAGGAGGACGAGATCCTCTACCTGGAGCACCTGGTGCGGAGGAACGAGACGGAGCTGGGCGAGGAGGAGTTCTGGCAGAGCGAGCTCCGGCTGGAGAAGGAGTGCGAGCGGGAGAGGCAGGAGCGGGTGAGGAGCCTGCGGGCCAGCCTGGAGGAGTACACGCAGAGGATCTACGAGCTGAGCGCCCGCACCGAGGCCCTGCAGAAGGAGATCCAGTGGGAGATGGCCGAGAGGGCCAAGAGGGGCAAGGAGAGCCCTGTGCCAAGCCCCACGGACCTGGAGGACATGGCTGCCAAAATGAAAAGGGATCTGGAAGCTAAAGTCAAGCAGGGCACGCAGCTGGAGAGCAACCTGGCCAGCGTGGAGAAGGCCCTGGAGGAAGCCGAAAGGTCCCTGCAGGTAGGTACGGCCAGATTACCTGGCCCTGGGGGGTGAGGGACCCTCCAGGGGGAGAAAAAGGGGGTCTACACCTGGAAGGAAGCAGGCACGGGTCTAGCGTGGGCGAGGGGCTCCTGCACGTGTGGTGGTGCCAGAGCAAGCGGTCCTCGCGTAGCCACTGCGTGGGGTCGATGCAGCCAGGCAAAAGGCAGGGATCGGCAGTCGGTCTCCTCAGTGGTGTTGTTGGTCAGCGTTGTTTTTATGCCCATGCCTGGGAAAAAGGAGTAGCGGAGGGGAAGCACAGGTCTCCGCGGTGCCCAGGCACGAGGCTTTTTGGCAATGCCCCGGGCTGGCTGGCTCTGAACCAGGAGCCGAGCTGTGCCGGAGCTGTTGGGCTCAAGCCGCCAAGACCCGTGGTTCTCCTGTCCCACTAGGGTTTGGGTGCTGTGTGGTATGCTGTCCTTGTCCTTACTGCCCGAGCATCCCCATCCCCATGCAGAGGGGCAGCCTGGGGGTGTATCCCGGAGGTGCTGGTGGGCTCCAGAGCCGTTTGGGGGGCTGTTTGCAGCAGTTTGCTCAGCACGGCGTGGCTGTTGTTGGCCTGGAGTCCCCACAGGCGGTGGCATGGCCTTGTCCCCATGGGGGACGAGTCCCTGACGTGAGCCGGGGAGCAAGGCTAAGGCCTCAGGAGGAGGCGCAGAGCAGCGTGGGGGGCACGCAGCTCACCCTGTCACCCCCAATGTGTTTTGCAGGCCCAGAACCAAGAGCTGGAGGAGTTAAATAAGGAGCTGAGGCAGTGTAATTTGCAGCAGTTTATTCAGCAGACGGGAGCCACGGTGACCGTCGGGCAGGCCAGGTCTGAGGAGGACGCCCAGCCGGAGCCGAGCCCGCGTGAGCTGCCAGCCTGCCGGAGGAACGGAGGTCAGCGCGCCGGCTCGGCCACGGGGGGCTGCCCTGTGACCCCAAATGTCTCCCTAATGGCCCCGGCTCCTTCCTCTTCCTCCCCCTGGGCTCCGTGCGGCTCGGCTCCCTGGGATCTGTGGCTGTGCTTTCATGGCATGGCCCTCGGGACGGGGCGCTGCGGGGATGGAGGCCAGGCCGGCAGCCTTGTGTTAGGGATGGGGGAGAGACCAAGGGGGGCTGCACGGCCTTCTGTGGAGTGGGGGACGGGGGAACACGGGGATCTGGTCCCTTCTCCCAAGGGATATCCACTCTCTGTGAGTCCCAGGTGCCCGGCTAGCTCTGCCTGAGCTGGGTGTCTTTCCTCTCCCGCAGGGTTTCCCCCCTCCAGCGGCGACTCGCCTCCCCGCTCCAGCACCAAGCAGCTCCTCGGCCATCCCCGGACCCTGCCGGAGCCCCTGGTGTCCAGCCTGAACCCCGAGGGTGCGTATGTCCCTGCGGGGCCCCCCAGCACACTGGGGAGGGCCTGCGGGAAGGGGAGAGGGGTTTGCTACACGAAACGGGCTGTGGCGAGCGAGCCTGCGTGTGTGTGCTGGAAGTGGGAGGCCGGAGCTATTTATAGATGCCATTAGGAGAGCTGCATTTGTACCCTGCTATCCCCTGTGGCCTCCGCTCCGCTGCGAGGCAGTGAGGCCATTGGTGTGGCATCCGAAGCAGTCTCCGGCGTTCGGGGCCATCTGCGGTCCTTCGGGCACAGTTTCCTGGGATGCTGCCGGCTGCTTTTCAGGCCACTGGCTCCCTGTCCATCCCCTTTCCTCCTGGGAAGTGAACGAAGGGGGTCCCGGCAGCGGTGCGGGTTGCGCTGCCACGTGTTTGGAGGGCAGCAGAGAGCTGGGAGCAGAGCTGGAGCAGGTCTGTCCCAGCCCGTGGCTTGCATCTTGTCAGTCAGACAGTGTAACCTGCGGGACCTGGGGATATTCCTCCTCCAGCAGCCAAGCAACTGCTCCTTACCCACTGTCCTGCCTCCCCAAATACCCCAGGGCTAAGCCTTTGCTGAGGTTAGGATGGGGAGGATTTGGCTTCTGTCTCTTGCAGAAGCGGTTCCCGCCCCCGGTACCCCATTTCTGCCCACCTCGGGGCCAAACCATCCGTCCTCATCTCACCCAACCCTGTGACCGTGGTGTCTGTGTGTCCGTCTGCACACCCCGAGCCCGAGGCTGGGTTTCATGCTGCAGACGCACGGTGCTTCCACACGTCACGTCTTCTGTGCTGTTTTTCTCTCTGTGAACGCTCACCCACTGCAGTGGGGTCACTCAGTTTATTTTTGTCTGTCTTGCAGTCATATCAACCAGGCAGAGCATCTGGAGGTAGAAGGGCACAGCCAGTGGACGATTGATTGCCTTGCAAGTGTAACTGTATAAATAAAACCATATTCCATATATATATATATATTATATTTTTTACTGCTTTATATCGTGAATGGATGTGGATGGCCAGACAGAGTATTTTTACAGACTATACTATAAAACAAAGACTGACCAGACAAAGCAACCCTCTTCCCCTGTGGATGAAACAACCCCCTTCTATTTTTTTAAAGTGCTTTCCATATTTAACACACAATGGCAGTGCTCACGTTCCGCGTGGCCTTCCCAAAAGACCCGCGGTGTGTTTCGAGAAGCCCTCGTTCCTTTGACTGGCGGGGCGGAGCTGCATCGGGACGGCCCGGGTGACATCTCTTGTGGCAGAGACCTGCCCTCGGGCTGCTTATGAGACTTGCTCGGTGAAGCAGGCGAAGCGGACGGCGGGACCTGGTGCCACGTTTCGGTGCGCTTTCCCCAGCGAGCCCCAGCGCTGATGACGGTGAAGGAGCTGCCGGAGTCCGGGCCTCATCCTGTGTCATGCTGCGGCATTCCCTCGGCTGTGCTCATTCACGTGAAACGGGAAGAAATGGGTGGCCTTACAGCATCCCGCCGCAAAGAAGCGGGGCCGCGATGCCCTGTCCTAGCGTGAGGGGAGGACTCCGTCGTCTTAGTCACCTGCCTCCGATGCCCTGAAGCCATCCTGACAGCCAGCAGGTGAACGCCTGAGGAACCCAGCGCCGCTTTTGGTGCGTGCACGGAGCCTGCGGTACCACTGCCCCGCGAGAGAGTCCCTGAGAGCAGCTGACCCCTGCCACGAGGCACGCATCCGTCCTGGGGCCGACCTGGCTGCCTGTGACCACCAGCACCCTGCCCTCCTCGCCTCGCACCGAAGCACGGCGTAGATAGTCCTGTTTGCCAAGCTGCCCTCCTCGGGTTCGACCCTCTGCGGATGTTTGCACGACCTGGAGGGGCTGCGTGCTCCCCAAATCCCACAGCAGCCCCCAAAAGTCCTGTTTGGGGGCAGCGGAGGGGACGCTCTGGGTACGGCTGCCCTGCCGACGTCTCCGTCCTCGCTGCGCACCTGCTGCGGGGTGGCTGCCTCAGCCAGAGACTTTTGGGGGAAGCAGAAAGCACGGAGATGCCCCAGGACTATCGGATGGGTTGGTGGGTTTTAAAAACAGCCTTTATACTGGCCAGGGGGCACACGAGCAGCTTTTTTAGACAACTTTCTGTCCCCTTTTTTACTGTGAGAAACCTGTACTAGAAACCCCCTTTCCACGGTGCTAAGAGGGAGGGAGAAGTGAGCAGCCATTCCCTGGCCACAGAGGGGACAACCAGGCTTCGAGGAGACAGGGACACGTGTGGAGACTTTTTTTTTTTTGTTTTTTGCCTTAAGTCCACTTAGTTTTTAAACTTGTTCTTAAATCAGTACTATGCCAGCAGGATGAGCCCCTCCCTGGCTGCCCATGGCTGGAGTGTGCAGGACAGAAACGCTTTTGGTGACATTTCACTGAATGTTTTTTTTTTTCTTAGTTTGTGTTCTTGTTTTTTTGGTTGTGTTTTTTATTTTTTTTTCCTTGATGGCCAGTAGTTCCTCTTGTTTCTGTTCATCTGTCCCACTGGGTTCTGCTGTATTTTTAATTGTGAAGCCAAAGTGGCCGAGGGGGCCCAGGGAGGGGACAGGTTTGTCCAGGGGGTCCCAGTGCCCCGGCGTCTTTGTTTTCTACATGTCCTCTCCGTTGTATGCAAAAAAAAATGTGACTTGGACGCTGTGTTCACTGTAAAACACACTTTCCGTGTATGAATGTATCCTGCGCGCTACGGCATTGTCTGGTTTCAATTTTCAATAAATCTTTTGGAAAGGATTTGTGTAAAGCGAGCCTGCACGTGCTGCTGGAGCTGAGCCGTCCCCGCTGCAGGTACGGGGCACGGCGAGCGCTTCGCGTACCCCACGGCGGCCTCTTTTCACAGGGAATTAAAGCCGTAAGTATTTTATGACCAAATGCTTCTTATGCATGTGCTGCTCTTTTTTTTCCCCCCTTTTCTATCACAAAGTGCTTTACAAACAGTGGATGAAGCTGGTGTCCGCCGAGAAGGCAGCCGTCTCCAGGATGAAACATGGCAGCTTGTTAATAATGCACAGCAGCAGCGCGGAGCATTTTAGGACAGGAGGAGAAGGGGACGGCACGTGGCTGCAGATATGAGCAGGTAAGGGGCCAGCCTCCCGTTCACCTTTACGCCCCCCCCATCCGTTCCAGCGTCACGGCACGCCCGGCCGGGCACACGCGGTAATGCCGGCTCTCTCCCCGCCAGCATCTCCCCGAGGAAAGCCGAGGAGCTGAGCGCGGACCGAGGCTCTGCCGCTCTCTGACCCCGCTTGGACGTGCTCGCTCAGCCCTTTTCGGAGGTGCCCACGAGCCCCCAGCACGGCCGTGCCACCGCAGCGGGCCTGGGGACGGCGGCCGCTGGCGTCCCGCAGGATTTTCCCCGTGCCGCAGCGAGGGGCGGCTGCGGGCGAGTGAAATATTAATGGAGAGGAAAGCCGTCGAGGGCAGCGCGGCAGAGCCCCCTGCTCGCTGCGTGAGTACCTGCTGCCGTTCAGCAGCTGGTTGCACGATATTTAAGGATTGGTTTGCTTCGTTTGGAGGCCGCTGGTAGTGCCGAGTCTCCGATTAGTCCTGAAGAACAGCGGGGAGATGTGATTTCAGGGTTGTCTTTTTGGAACCGAGATTTGCTTCCCTTTTTTTTCCCCTCGAATCGCTGGAGTTGGAAACGTATGTTGGGAAAAAATGTGTTAAAAATACGTTTGCTCCGTGCAGCCGCATGAAGAAGTCTGTCCCCTGCGGCCAGAGCGCTGATTGCTTGTTTTTTGAACTTTTTGCTACTCTTGCTTTTAAAATGAGACTCCAAGGAAAGTACTGGGGCATGATGGAGGTTGTAAAGAGCATTTCAGTGCTGCTTGTGGAAAAACCCCAAACCCTAGGTTCAGAAAAACTGCTTGCCTTGGACGCAGCCAGGTTTTCCTCTGGGGACACGCAGACTGTTTTCCCCTGCTTGGCCGATTACCTTAGCGTTGGCTGCCTTGTTTCCCCCCGAACCAGCCCTGAGAACTCGAGGTGTTCGCTGAAATCAACAGTGTGCCTGAAAAACTGGTATCTGCGGGTTAAAAAAGGGGCTCTTTCATTTTGGGACCCTGTTTGTAATTCTGCTGTGTGCAAATCAAAGAGGAATAAAGAGAAAAGGTTCGTCGCTGACAGCACCTCCTGCGGGGGGGGGGGGCGGGAACCACAGAAAAATAATTCAGCAGCAGTGGAATCTCGCATTCTAGCCCTGCCTTACCACTTACTCGGTTGTTGTTTGGGTGTTGTTTTTTCTGTTGTTTTGAAGATGATTTTCTGTGGGTTTGGGTGTCCTTGGGGAGAGAGTGCTGCGGCCATGTGCTAGCCCTGGATTTGCAGCCGTCGCCAACGCTCTGCACATCTCTGTGCCGGGGGAACGCCAGCCCGAGGGCTGTCCCACGGGGGATGCTTCGTTACCGACACGCAGGGCAAGAGCCTGGTGGCATTCTGCAGCTAGATTTACTTATTTTTCTCTACAAAACCAGCGCTCAGCAGCCACGAAGGCGGCGGAGTTCCTTAAGGTAATAAACAACCGACTGAA
The DNA here is from genome assembly GCF_009769625.2 of Cygnus olor. Taxonomy (NCBI): domain Eukaryota; kingdom Metazoa; phylum Chordata; class Aves; order Anseriformes; family Anatidae; genus Cygnus; species Cygnus olor. The sequence continues at coordinate 46,345,901 of NC_049173.1, forward strand.
TCTAGCCCCCGGACCGCCACCCTGCCGTCCCCCCGCCGTGCGGCTCAGCGGCGGTGACCTAAATTCGTCGTGGCACGAGGGGCCCTGCGCTTCGGGGACACGGTGGCGTGCGGTGGCACCCCCTTGGCTCCCGAATTTGGATTTGGCAAGGGACCACCAGGCTGCTTGTCCTGCGTCCAGTGCCGCCGGCCTGCGCTTAACGCCGCGCGCGTTATTTAACCAGGCGAGGCTCGACGCCCGCCGCAGCTCTCTGCCTTCCTGCTTTTATCTGCTCTAAAGGCTGTGTCAATAATACATTTCTGCCATTGAATATTTTATTGATGATTTGACTTTTCGCTGCTTGCAATTCCCAATTCAAGGCTGCATGATTGTTCCTAATTAAAATTTTATGCCCTGGGAGAAGCCTTCTTGCTACAGTGGAGACGATGCTGTCTTTTTCTAGGCCACTACTGAGTGGTAGGAAGGAATTACTCATTGTTATGAGATTAAAACAAAGCAAATTATTATTTTATTTTATTTTTTTTAAAAAAAAAAAAGCAAGCCCAGCATACGACGCCTACTGGAGAGTGAACAAGTGACTGGCAGGCGAGGCAGCGATCCAAGTACGTAGGGTGGCTGGAGGATGCTGTGCCTGGGCGAGCAGGCGGTCGTGTCCCTGTGTCCCCGGGGCACCGCAGGCAGCAGGACAGCTTCTTCCTTCCCCTGCCGTGGGGTGCTGCTTGCTCACTGCCATCCAAACATCATGAAGCACAAGGTGCATCTCCAGCGTGCAGTCTTTTTTTTGGTGTTGTTTCCTAAGACCTGTGGGGTACCTGCAGGCGCTCTCAGCACACGGCACGGGGCAGGAGCGGAGTTCAGCCACAGGCTCAGGTTCAGTCATTTCCCCGTGCCGCTTCTGAAGCCGCTCAGTCGGGGTGTTGGGCGCTGTGTGTGACAAAACCTGATTTATTTTTCTTTAATGCTGCATGACAAAAATGATTCTCGGTTCCTCACCCATCTACCCCATACTGTGTCTGCTTGCAAAGCCAGGCATCCTCCCCCCTAAAGGTAGTTGGGGGTACCGGTGCTGCACCACACTGGGCTGGCTTCTCAAAGGACAGCTCTGCTGCAGCCACCTGAAACATCCCGTGAGCAGTTGTGTATTCGGATGTGCTCCCCAGGATTTGGGTGTCCTGCTGGGTTTTGTTTTTTTTTTTGTTTTTTTTTTTTTTTTTTGAAATTCATCTAGAGTGCTAGAAGCATTTGTGCTTCCTCCCAGCCCCGGGATTTGGCAAGCAGCTTTTAAAGCACACGCTTCAGCACCAGTTACATAAGGAAAGGTGTGAATGACTGGAGGAGAAACTGCCTGTTGGTTTTGCTCTCTGAATGATGTGCAGATGCTCTGTTTGTTGCTCCCGGGTGTGCAGATTCTAGAAGGGCAGCTCACTGAAGCCAGAGAAGAGAAACTATCTGAACTGGCACGTGTGCGCGTCTGTCCACGCAGAGCATTGTCTGTTCTCACAGTGATGGTTTTCCTTTTTGTGTCTCACAGTAAAGACCGAGCACATTCTACCTTGCCCTGGAAAAAAAATAATCATATAGCACTAGAGGAAGTCGGGAAATTTTCTTGTTTATGGATGAGCAAGTTTCTTTCCCAATAGAACCTCCTGCCAGCAGAAATCTTTTTTTTTTTTGAGATGTATTATATAAGTCCTTGCTTACATGTAACTAACCGACGTCCTCTTAAACAATTCATGTAGCCCTTCTTTTCCTGACAGGCCAGCTTGCTCCCTCGGAGACTCACAGCTTTGATTTGCCACCGGCACGCTATTGACAGAACACACTAGGTGCTTCCTAGCCCAGCGCACGACAGGTTACACCTGCTCGCTTCCCTCTGCGAAGTGCTGAAATAGAAGAGCAAAACCTTTGAGGTGCACAGAGTCCCTTTAGCTTAACAGGCCTGACTTTCAGCATCTTCCCCACCTGTAAGGCACGCCTCTCCCCAAAATCTTACCGCATCAGTTCTCAGCAAGATCTTTTAGCTTCTGGATGCTCTGGTTACCGAAGTATCACCTTACAAATCTGGTTACTGGCTGCTGAACACTTAAATGAAGGGACGCCTTAGCCCTGGCGTATTTTCTCATCGCTCAGGAGCGCTCGTCAGAGCAGTCATGGCTCCGCGGGCTCCACGTTCAGAAAGGGCTCCTGGGCTAGGGCAGGGGCAAAGGCACCAGCACTAGGGTTTTGGCTTGAGAGACGGCCAGGTCGCAAGGGCACCTTCCCCCCTCCTTTTCAAACTGCCTTCTCTTGATATACAGGCAAAATCAGAGATGGGAGGTACGTGACACGTATCGGACAGGTACTTCACTGAGTAGGTACAGCCTTCCTCTTCGCTTGGTCGGGGTAACCGAATACATCTTACAGAGCTGCTCGGCTCTGTGCTGAGCCCTGAGTTAGAGTAATGAGCACCCAAACACAGGTTTTGCACCATTTATTGAAGATTTCAGGTGACAGCACGGCAGGTTAGTTTTGAATCATGCCAAAAGAACGTTAAAAACAGGAATTCAGCTGTATGCTTCCCCCACATACTGGAGAAACACAAAAAAAACGGAAAACAAACCAACCTCATTTCAATCCCTTGCCTTTGCTTACTGGAGCTGAACAGGATGGTCTCGTAGGTAGCGGGAAGCTGCAAGTTTTCATACCGAGTGCTGCCTGATGGGAACTGGGACAAACCTTGCCAGAGCAACCGGGCAACCTGCAGAGCCATTTCTGCCGGTGGGGTCTCCAGCAGTTAGTCATCGGGCAGCGCGGGGCTATTTCTTCAAAGAGAAGCAGAGCGCCTTCGTTTTTGGGTACAGATTTGTTACCTGTGAAATAAGGTGGTACAGCATTGCCAGACTTCAGTTTCAATGTGCGGATACGCTGTCAGGACACAGACAGCCATATGCAGGTACTGGTATCTTGCACGTTTCCCCCCACCCTGATCTCTACATGGCCACACCGGTGCTCCTGCCTGCTCAGAGAGCTGCAGATCTGCAGCTGGAAGTGCAGCTGGGGAAGAGGAAAGCTGTCTGGGGCTGGGAAAGCTGAGAAATTTGTTCCCCCCCCCATCAGACAAGACCCGTTTGGCTACTGAACAAGTGTGAAAGCTTTGGTAAATTCAGGCAGTTTTCCTCTCTTTCTGGTGTGCCTTGACTCACCTAATCAGCACGAGGCACGTAAGGAACTGATTTTCCTTTCTGAAGAGCAGATGCTCCTCTGGGACCTGACAGGAGAAATGTCAAACGAGCACAGGCAGGGGAGATGGGGACAGGCACAATTTCTTTGTAAGAGACTTGCTCTGTAGAAAGGATGTCGCTCTGCTTTTCTGTATGGTTAAGTACTTACTGAGCAGAGCGCTGCTGATTCCTTCAGGAGATTATGCCTGTACAACAGTCCAGGGTTACATGTCAGCAGCCCAAGCAAGAGAGGCTACCTTTCAGAAAACCCTTTCAGGAAATCTGGGAGGGCTGCAGTGAATCCTATCTGGTTATTATTAGCTTAAGCAGGAGATAAAGCTGTGCCATGCTCTAAAAAGACACTTTTCAACTACCCAGCTCCTTTGATGGGCTCAAAATCGAAAGAGAAAACTTTGCTCAAGAAGCAATTTGCCTCGTCACTTCCTCGATTTCGAGTGACAGCTGCCCTGCACAGCTGGAGGAGTCCCTGCCCGTTCGCCTTCCTGCTCCTCAGGCCATGAAGTCTGAGTCCCCTGCGTGATATCACAGCGTGAGCGTGCAGGGCAGCCCGGCCGGGACCAAAACAGCCCCGGTGCTAGAAGCAGAAAGGAGGGAGCAAAGGTGAGGGGTGGGATGGGAAGCAAGCAACAGCAAAAAAGGAAAGCAAGGCTCGTTTCTGCTTCTCATTTAACAGATTACAGAGTCTCTCTTTAAAGGTGACTCATCCAGGGCAATACCAGGCATGGTTTCTTCTATTAACACACCCTTGGCAATAGCAGTTCAGTTAGTCACTGACTGGGTATCAAGACGTCACCGGCTGGGATAAAGCTCCTCTTTAACTTGGTACAGCGTCCATTAATACGTATTTACTTTGGAGACGAGCAGGGGCGGGGGGGGGGGGGGGTGGGGAGAGGGAAACCACATCTCTCCTTCACCCGGCCGCTCCAGCCCGTGCAACTTCACCACCGACTCTTTGCCTCGGCTGCCTGCTCCCCTGCTCCGCTCCGCCCGGCTCTGCCACTGCAAGCGCTGGGAAGTCACTCGCTGGTGGGACGGATGGACAGACGGAGGGCAGCGAGGCTTGGCGCGGCCGGTGATGGGAAGTCACTCACTTGGTGGGACGGGCGGAGCTGAGGCTGGTGGTGGTCAGTCGCTGGCGATGGGAAGCTGCAGGTGGGACGGGCGGGCGGGCGGCATCTCCTCATCGCGCCGCAGCCCCGCCGCGGGTGCGAGGCGTCGTGCCGGCGAGGCGAGGCGGCCGCCCAGCGGTGCCCGAGGAGCAGGTTAGCCGCTGTCACACGCACAGTGGGGTCGCCGAGAGCACAATGTGCGTTAGTCAGTGGCTCACCTGCTCCTGGAGGGTGGCGGCGCGGCGGCGGCGGCGGGGCCCACCTGCAGCGCGGGGGAGATAACGCGCCCGGGACCCTCCCGCTGGCGGTACCGAGGCGGGGGCTCCCCCCGTGCCCGACCCCCGCCGCGCCCGGCCCGCCCCGCCCGGCCCCTCACCTGCCCCCGCCGCTCCGCGCTGCCCCCGCCGCCGCCGCCGCCAACTTCTCCCTTCTGCCCCCGGCCCGGCCCACGCCGCGCGCCGCGGCCCCTCGCCCCGCCCCTTTCCCCGCCGCAGCCAATCGTCGCGCCGCCCGCCCGCCGCCGGGACACGCCCCCGAGGCGCGGCGGCCAATAGGGATCCGCCTGCCCCCCCCCTCGCGGCTCCTCGCTCCCTCGTTACCTACTCCCCCCCCCCCCCCCCCGGTGACAGCGCGTTCGCTTCTGCACGTCCGTGAGGCGGGGAGGAACCATTCGGCCCCGCCGGCCCGCCCGCCCCGCTCACCCCGCCCCTTCCCCGCTCATCCGCCGCTCCTCGCCCGCCTCGCCTGCCGAGCGGCCCCTCCGCGGCCCGCCGGGAGCCCCCGGCCCCCCCCGGCCCCTCAGTTATCCCCTACAAACTCCCCGGACGCCCCCCGGTCCCCCCCGTCTCCCCTCCCGGCCGGCCCTTGGTACGCTCCGCGGGGCCGGGCCATGAGGGCAGTGGCGGGGCGCACGTAGGCGGCGGGGGGGGGGGGGGGGCTGTGTCCCCCCCCCCCGAACTGCCAAAGGGACGTTACCTGCTGAGCATTAAAGGCTGAATTTAAAGTGGTTTTAGGGTGTTTTGGTGTGTTTTTTAAAATTAGTCCCCCCGTTTTGGGGTGGGGCGGGGTGTGGGCGTGCTGCACGGGGTAGGTGGAGGTGGCTCTTGGTGCTGCGCCTCGCTGTGGTGGCACCCTGAGGGGGGACGTGGTGGCACTGAGGGGGGACATGGCTCTGAGGGGGACACGATGGCTCTGGGGGACACGATGGCTCTGAGGGGGACGTGATGGCTCTGAGGGGGACGTGATGGCTCTGAGAGGGGACACAATGGCTCTAAAGGGGGACGTGAGGGGACATGATGGCTCTAAAGGGGGGTTTGATGGCTCTGAGAGGGGACACAATGGCACTAAGGGGGGACACGATGGCACTGAGGCGTACAGACCCTCACAATGTGCCATCACGACCCCCAAATACACCACCGAGCCTCCCCTCAGCCTGGCAGGCCCCCACCGCTTTCCAGCCCAAACGTCTTTCCCACAAGGATGGGAGGTGAAAGTCCATTTTCTCCAGTCCCTGTGAAAAGGCCGCTCTCTCTGAACTATTCCCCACCCAGCAGCGCCCATACGCGCAGAATTCACGCTTGGGCACCCATCACCAGCCCTGCTGCATGCCACCTTCCCCAAAACGCCTCCCAAAAAAGCGCTCCCCCAGCCCTCCGGAGGTCTGCAACGTGTCGCCCTCACGTAATGGCCTTCGTGCTGAAAATTTGCGAGCGCCTTAACGAGGATTTGCTGAGCGGCAGAGATAGATACGGCTTTATGGGTGGGTGTGCCGGTGTCCCGCGGAGGTGAGGAGCCTTGTTTAGATAGACGTGAGTCAGGCGCTGGCTCCTGTCTGCCCTGGCTACATGCCTTCCTCAAACAGATCCACCACGGGGTGGACACGGCGGGCACGTCTGGGGGGGACCCCAGGGGGAGAAAAGGTGCTGGGGAGGTGAGGCTGTCTGCAGGGCACCCTGCCACGCCTGGGTCCCCGTCCTTTGTAGGGTGCCAGCTGTGTTGAGTGGTGTGCGACCTGTCCGTACTGCTGATGGTGAGAAAAATCCTGTCGTGTGCAATCGTGGCTGCTGGACCCACAGCGGCAGGACCGCGTTAAACCCATGTGTGCGTTATCTCGCAGAAGACACCAGCTCTGCATCCCTGTTAGAAACTTCCTTGGCAGCTTTTGCAGGTTTGGCGGGAGTTCTGCAGCCTGTCGCGCTTCTCCTTGGTCCTGGTGTGGTTTCCTGCACAGCCGTGCCCCCGATGCACGTCCCGCACACGGCTGGGAGCACTCCAGGATACGCCTGTCACTTGCAAGATTTGAAAGCAAAACCTTACAGCATGCTGCGATTCTCTACCCAGTTTCCTTACGTGATTTGCTGGAGCGCTACAAGTCGTCCGTGGCTCTGGTCCCTACCGCATTGCCAGAGGGGGAGGACGGGGGGACAGCCCCTCTCCTGCGTGACAACCCGCATAATAACTGCCTCTGTTGTTTTGTGTGTGCTATGTGGGGGTTTTGTTTTCACCCAGCAGCTGTACAGAGAAAGTCACGTATTTTATGTCTCTCTCCGGCACAGGGCTCGCACCCAGGCGCGAGCAGCGCTCCTCAGGAACAAAATCAACCAAAGAGCACGCTGACCCCGGCGCCCTCCCGGTGGGCTGGTGCTGCCTGCAGCAGGGTGAGCCAAGGCAAAAAGCAAGGCATGGCTGTGGAAAATACTCATTTTGTTTAACAGTGAGTATCCGGCGTGGAGTAAGGTGGCCAGGTACTGCCCTGACACCTCCCTGCCAGCACCACCACTGCCGGTACAGGGCTGCCTGCACGGGGAGCAGCTGCCTGGATCCTCCAGTGGCTCCTGTCCGTGAGCAGCGGCACCCTGTGCTGCTGTGCTCCTCTGCATCCCCTGGCTGTTCTTTACATTTCAGGTTTTGCTAAAAAAAAAAAAAAACAAACAACTTTCCCCACCCGGAGAGAGGCTGTGCATGCGCAGCAGAGGAGTGTGCTTCACAGCGGTGCTTCCACAGCTGGCTGCTTGCAAAGTCAAGTCCTGCACGTTGCTGCGACCGCCCTGGGTGTTGTGTTAAACTGTGCCGCGTTGGAGCAGGGGCTGGAACTGTGCCAGCTGGAGCTGTGGCGGGCAAACCGCTCCGGTGCAGCCCTGTGAAAAGCAGGACGGGTGCTTGCTCTGGCACTGCCATCTTTCGCGTGCTTAAGTGAACCGCAAGATGCCCCCAGGCTCAGAGGATGGTCTGCTGCTGACATTGCCCTTGCGAGCCTCCAGGCCCCGGGGGGCTTTGCAGAAATGGTGGCTGGTGCTGCTTGCCCCTGCTCCCCTCTCTGGCTCCAAACAAGCGTTGTTCAGCTCGTGGCTCAGCCCTTAATCTCTGGGATGAAATTTCCTGCTGACATTGACGGTGCTGCCCCGGGTAGGCTGCTGGAAGAGCCCCCAGTTATCTCAGCCGTGAAGCTCTTCCCTTTGTTCTTGGCTAGCTGTTAGTTGACAGCGCTGCCAAAAAGATGATGCTTACAGTGGCAGGGAGCTACGTCCTCTGGTAACGGAGAGAGGCTTCCCTTCCCGTGCCACAGGATGCCCCTGAGCTCTGCCTGCCTTGAGCATGCCACTGCCAACCGGAGACTGACCGGAGGAGCAGGGGTGGGAGCAGAGGGCAACGTGTGCCCTTTCTACCTCCATGGGCCAGCAAATTGGAAAAGTGCAATTAAAAAGTCATCCCTTAACAGCACGGAGCTGTCGTTGCCTTCGTTTGGATCTCTTTTCAGTCCGGAGGGGCTGTGCTCAGCAGCTGCTGCTGCTTCAGTGGGGTTTTCGCCCCACAGCCACTCCTTGCCTGACCCACAAGCAGGCGGCCGTGGCGTTGGCACAGGTTTCGCTCTGCTCTGCGGTTTCAGGAAAAAGAGCTTGTTCTCTCCCCCCGTCTCCTTTCTGACAATGACCTGAGTGTTTGCGAGGACACGCACACAACTCTGGGTCGCATTCATCAGATGAGGCCGTGCTCCTTTTTCCCTGAGGCCAGCCGAGAAGGGCAGAAAACCGTGGCTGATGAAAGGGCACTTAGAGAGGGGAATATCCTTCCTCCTTTACGTGCCTGCCATCACCCAGAGGAGCTGGAACATTTGGGTTGGGATCAGACACGCAGAGTTAGGAAAAAAAAAAACAACAAAACAACAGCCACGATCGCAGCTGCCTTAAAGAGGAATGTAAAATTTGTCCGTGTCCTCGGATACCGTGCATGTACCTCCTGTGCCATGGGTTTTACTGCTGTGAGAACAGCGTGTGCCCAGCTCAGCTCGCCCCTCTGCAGCAAGTTGTGAGTGTTGGACTAAAGGCTTTACGGGGACAGTCATGGCTGGGACTTGTGTCACCGCATCACCCGTGAGGGCTAATGAGGTTAAAATTAAAATGCAGTGTAAAATTAAAGTGGATGCGTGTGCACTCCTGGACAAGCAGAGCGAGCAGTCTGAGCCCCCTGTGAGGTAACGGGAGGGCTCTGAGGGAAACACACCACTCTCCTCTTTCTCTCACTTTTTATTAATGCGCGGCTTTCCCTATTTCCCCATCATTTCCCCATCATTTCCCCATTTCCCCATCATTTCCCTATTTCCCCATCATTTCCCCATCACTCCCCCGCCATTTCCCCATTGCCCCCTCACAGCAGCCGGCTCCCCCGCCGCCCCGCAGTGGTACACCCCGCTCCCCCGCACGGCCCGCCCCGCCCCGCCCCCCCCCCCCACGCCCGCGGTGGTTCGCTCCCGCCGCCGTTCCCCCCTCCCGTCCCCCCTCACCGGCGGGCCGCGACCCGGAAGAGCTCCCGGAGCGTTTCCGGCCGTGCCTCCCGGAACGGCGGCGGCGGCACGGCCCGGGGCCGGGGCCTTCTCCTGCGTGAGTGCGGGGGGCGGCGGGGGGGGGCACCGGGGCCTGGCTGGGGGGCTCCGGGCCCTGTTACCGGGGCACCGGGGCCTGGTTGGGGGCCCTGTGAGCGGGGCCCCGGGGTCCGGCCGCGGTGCTGAGGCCTCGCGGGGTCCCCGCCCCGCTCCCCGTTTTTATTTATCCCCCCTCAGAGCCTCCCCGGTGGCGGCGTTCGGTGCCTGGGGGCGCTGGGGACGCGTTGCTGGGGTTGGGTTTATGTTACGCTGCGCCCGGGGAGCTCCCGGGGAGGCTCCGGGGGAGGTTTGGGTGCCGGGCCCGAGGCCGAGTGGGTTTCGGGCAGGGAGCGAGGAGTGCGTGTGTGAACGCGCCCACCCCGGGGTTAATTTTCAGGTAGCTTCTTAAGGGCTCGAAGTGATTAAAGTCGTCGCACGGGCGGTTTTGATACCGGTGTTTAAGAGTTAATCTCTTTTGTAGCGTAAACGGGGGGAAGTGTAACCGAAATTCAGACCTAGGGGGCTTTTTTTAAAGCTTCCCGGGCGCGTTAGGCTGGCACGGGGCGATGGGGCTCTCGTTAAGGTGCCTGCTGTCCCTGCACAGCCCCTTTTAACGTCCACGTTCGGAGGGTGCTGGCAGGTACCAGGCACACCACAGCAGGTACCCTGTGTACACGAATGGCTTTTACAACTCTTTTTTTTGTTGTTGTTTACTTTTAACGTAGCAGGTGAGTTTGTAAGTGTTTGGCTTCGATTCCAGGTGTGTGACATCGGTCAATTTAAGAAAGAAAAGGGTGCGTTGGGGGGGGGTTGGAGGGAAATAATAATAACAAAGCAGCTATGGCAATGCAAGTGCACGTTGGAATATTTAGTAGCCTTCAATTTAGTTACAAGTGCTCTCCGGAACAAAGCTGCTCGGTAATTACCCCTGGAATTAGATCAGCATTCGGTGAGGAAACCCAGCTGGCTCCTTCTCTGCCTGGGCACCGTCCCCAGCGCCCCTCCCGCAGGTTAAAACAAACGCCTTGCCCGGCAGATCTCCTGCCTCTGACCTAGCCTCGTGTCTAGCCCTTCCCTCCTGGCTGCGGCGTGCTCCCGGCCGGTCAGAGTCCCCATTTGTGGCAGTCCGTAGGGGCTTTAGAAAGCCAGGGTGTCTCTCTGGCAAACCCCTCTTCTGGAGGAAACATTCAGTTAGAACAAGCAGAAACGGCTAATGCGGCTCAGGGAGAGTGCTCCGCACTGCCCTGAAAGTGGGGTGGTGCTCCAACACGTCCTGGCCTTGTGTTGGAGGCGCGCAGCTGAGGTTGGCCTCAAGGGGATGAACGCAAGCTCCTTCTCCAGCAGCTTTTCTCTTTCACTTTGCAATAAGAATGGGTCTGTTTGGTATCTGCTGCTCCCAGCTCCTGGCGGGGTGGAGGGAGGATAGGGGCTGGGGTGAAAGCTGCGCTTTTGTACAGGTTGGGCAGCCCTGACGCGTGTCGTAAATGTTGAAATGTCTCCCCAGAGAAGAAAAACTGGGAAGTGCTGCTTGTTGTCCTTAAATAATAGGAGGACGAGCAATTGCATGAAGTGCACAGCCCGCCTCGGTTCCCTTTTCCTTGGGAGCAGCTGTCCGGATTTGGGAAGCTTGTTCACGCGCTGAGATATTTACCTTCGCCGTTTGAAGCTTAAAATCCTGAATTCCCTTCACTTTTGCCTGACTCCTTTTCACCTGTTTCGAACTATCCGCAAATCAAATCAGACTTTTTTTTTTTTAACTGCACAGACCTTGAGGCAAACCCCACCTGGTTTTGCCAGCTCCTCGGGGGCTCGGGAGATCCGTGGCCGCTTGGACGCAGCGGGGGGGTCACAGAGGTGTTCCCACCTCCTGCCGAATGAGGAGGTTTGGGACAAACCCAAGTCACCCCTCGCGGAGATCACGCTGTTCCCCGGCTCCAGCCTCGCCACTCGCTTCATGAGCTCCCGTTTGGAAGGTTCTTATGTAAGCGGGCTTCCCTCTGCATAATTCATCCGTGCGCGCTGCTGGAACTGGCGCGTGCCTGGTGGAAACCAGTGGTTCTTCCCAGTTTGGTTTGGGTACGTTGCAGCGACTGGCTTTTGATGAGTCTGCGTGTTTTCAGCCAACGAAAACCATTTTTCAGCGCTCCCGTTGACAGCCACGAATTCAGCTAGGAGTTTAATCCTCTGCTTAGGCAGGATTCTCGCCGAAGGTAGGAGAAACCCTGACCAGGAACCCGCTCGTCCTGAAGCTTGATCTTTGTAGCCTTTTTTCCTGAGCAGTGAAGGCTGCGTTTACAACTCAGCCCGCCTTAGCAAAGCCTGCGTTTTTAAGGCTCTCCAGTGCAGAGCTGTGCTACGTGGCTCAAAAAAGGGAGCGAACGAGTGAGGATGTGCTTCGAGGGCTTGAATAAGACATAATGTTTTGTTCCAAAAGTGACTTTAATATGCAAGCTGCGTAATGCAGAGCCGGGAGAGGGGGAGAAGAGCACCCGAAACTTCTTTGCCACGTTTGCAGAAGAATCCAATTTCTCCTCCATGCGCAGTTATGACAGCAAGCTTTGTAAGTGCCACTTAATGGTGTTCATCCACGGCTCGTTTACAGAACGGCGACCCCGACCCTCCTTCCCTGACGCTTTGTAGCACCGCGTGCTGAAAGCTGTGGTTTGGCCGTCGGTATGGATTTGGATCAGGAGCCGTCTCTCGGTATCTGTCGGTTTTATTGCCAGTCTGCTAATGCACAGCAATTAATTTGATCGCATTAATATGCGCCCAGTGAAGGGGCCTCTTTGCTGCGGTTGTGTGCTCTGAGGCTTTCCTATTTCACGACGGAGCTGTGAAAAGGCCTTTTTAGAAAAAGACCTAAAACGCATCCTCTTTGTTCTCGTTTTGGTTGAATTGAGCAGGATGAAGTACCTTGGTTTGAAACGTCTACTTTTCATCCCGTTAGCCCTCATCCGAAGGACACACTGACCTCTGGCCCCTTTCGATGCTGCTCTTTACAGCTAGCACGCAGGATGGTTTTGGCGTTTGCACGTTTTCTTCTCCTACCTTTAGTGGGGAGGTGTGGTTATGCTTTTTTTTTTTTTTTGGTCATCCAAGACAAAGCTGAATCTTTCCCCTGCGCTGGGTTGTACAAGGAGCTGGTTTCAGGCCACCTCTGACCTGAAACTGGGAAAACTAAGCAGGGGTTTTCTTCGTCCTACTCCTGTAAGAGCTGCTTTCCCGCAGCACGAAGCCAGACCCTCCGTTGTTGTAGATCTAACCAGAAGGAAAATAAGAAGAGCAAAGTGTCGCTCAGTGCCTGTGCGGTAGCGATACCCTCTGCGCTCGCTTAGGTGCTGTGTTGCCTCACCCCCGTCTGCCTTCTTGCAGGGAGCGGATTCCCAATGTCCTGCCATGGATGATGACAGCCAGGATGAGCTGATAAACAAGAACGCCGCGCTGGGCAAGGGCAAAAGGCAGAGTCTGGCACTCCTCAGTGAAACAGGTAATCGCAGGCTCTGCGTGTCCGCCTTTCTAGTTGGAGGTCTGAGAGCCGATTTTTTTTTTTAACCTCCCAAAAGAAGTGAAGCTGTAGTTGTGACCGTTTTTCTCTTTCCCTGAAAAATGTTTCGTTTGACTTCTGAATGCTGCATCTCAAACTGCTGGCGAGCTTCCTCTGGGATGCTCTGAGCTGCTGGCTTTGACGCTACTGAGAAGCTCGCTGAGGAAATCTGGGGTTTCGCTTTCTATACAATGTCCTGAGCAGGAATTCTGGTGTTGTACTCGTGTTTCAAATTCCCCTTTTTTTCTTCCTTAGAAAGCAACGGTGGGAACAGCTGCGAATCAGAAGATGACACCGGGAGTGAGGAGGAAGATGACTCTGAGGAGGAGGGAGGTGAGGAGGACAAAGAAGAAAGTGAAGATGAAGAATTAGAAGGTAAGGCTGTTAACGTGCACAACAGAGATATTTTGTTAACAATTGAAGGAAGAGTGAGATGAAAGTTTTCCTTCCAGAAAGTAACCATGGAACGTAAATCCATGCTGCTCTGCCAGGGTGATGCCCAGAACCTACAGTAATAAACACGGACATTCCCCAGTTTCTAGGTGTTCATAGCATTTGTATGTTTGAAGACTATCCACTAGCTAAACCTGTGTAGTTACAGGCAGTAGGAGTGACTGACAGTGGTGGAGCCCCGGCATGAGTAGAAAAAAAGTTGGGATTACAGCAGTGAAAAATTTTTTTCACTTACGAAAAGTGTGTTTATGGCAGTTTGCTCGAAAATGAACGTCGTGATGGGGAGTTCTGGAAAGAAATTAGGATTGCTTTTAAGCTTTGGGTGGAGGGAAGAAGACAACTAATTTTCCTTTGGAAAAAGGAGTGGGGATATTATTGAATTTATTAATTTTACTGAAAATGCATACGCTTCTGAAACTGAAATGCGTGTGCTTCTGAAACTGAATTGCTCAAGTGGATAAACAAAGTTTTTTGTCACATTTTGAAGCTTGTTGGGAAGGCAAGAAAGAGCACAGTTTTCCAAGCACTAGGTAGACTGATTTGAACACAGACTAGTTCTAAAAAGCTGATGCAAGGTGCCAAAAAGCTTAATTAATCCATCTTTCAGAATGATCTATCCTATGTCCTGCCAGGAAAAATCAATAGAAAACACACAGGCCCTGTTTTCTTGGTCTTTTATTTTTCCAGTGGGAATGTTTCTACGTAACTTCTCATTGCTTCTTGAAATTGACAACTTCACAGTCTTAACACTAAGACGTGTCTGTATTTTGTACTAAAAATGAAAACACCTCTCAGTAACGCGTGATGAGAGTTTAAAATGAATTTTACTCAAAATCGAGCTTCTCTGAGCGGTCTCCAGCTAGGCACCCAAATCCCCTCAAAACTGTGATTTACCTGTGAACTCTTTAACCTGTTCTTCTGTAGGCAAGTGTATTGCTGTGCCTTGTGTTCTGGAGTGTCTAATAGCTGGAAGAAAAGTTGGATGCCTGATAGTTTATTTTTAAGCTCCATGTTCAGTGGTATCTTGGCATCGTGGTAACCTGTTGTTTTTCTGCTGTCTGTCCTTTTAATCTCTTGCAAGACTAGTCACATTATTGGGCTTTTATTTATTTGTTTATTTGCCAGGGTAATCCATTGCTTTTTAGCAAGGGGATCTGGGGGGGGAGGAGTAAAAACCAGCAAAAACTATTACCTCAAACTGGGGAGGCTGTGCTTTGCCCTTGCAGACCTGTAAAGTAAGCTTACGTGGAATTCTCCACAAGCTAACGTCCCTTACGAATCCCCCTGCGCTTGCTCCCCTTGCTGAAGCCCTGCAGCATATTGGAGTTTTTTTTTCCTTTCTCGCTTTTTAAGATTGCGAAGATGACGAGGAGGAGGAGGAGGAAGAAGCTGAGGCTGCTGGGGAAGGAATGACTGATGCTCTGAAATTGGAACCATGCCTAAATGTAGCGAACGTTTCCTCTGATGAGGATGGCGAAAACTGCCCCATTTGCCTCAACACATTTAGAGATCAGGCCGTTGGGACTCCTGAGAACTGCTCCCATTACTTCTGCTTGGACTGCATCGTGGAGTGGTCGAAGGTGAGCTGCTTGGACTCGATTTCCTGCGGCCCTCTGACGCGCTCTGCTCGTCAGTCCGATCACACTGTTCTTCTTTCGTGAGAACAGTTCCCTGTAATATTTATATTTGCTTCCTTGAGCTTTTCTGCACGGACTTAGGTGACTGTTTTATATGCCAGATTCATGTTTGAGAAGTGTGGATCTGCTTCTTGTACCCGTTCTGATGTGTTTTGTTCTCTGAAAGCTGTGATACCGTGAGCAAGTGCGTTTCTAGGCATCTAAAAATCTTGTTTTCAAGTCAAGACACCAACAGTATTGGTTTTCTCTGTGCGTGTAGACATATATTTATCTCTCTAACTTCTGTGCTGTGACTGCAGGATCAGGGTCTGTTGCAACAGTGAACATTTAAACCCAGGAAAGACACAGAAGATTACTAAATCAGCAGTTTGCTCTGAATTCAGTATTTTTCAGTCAAAGTTACTGCCTCCTAACTGCCTAGTTCCTATAATCATAGTCCAGGGTGAGAATTACACAGTGCCAGTGGTAATTAAAATCAGAGATACTGGATGGCTTTGCAGGTAATTTTGAGTTGCTCATTTCCCCAAAGAAATAAAATTTCCTCCAACGTGAGCAGTATTTCAAGGCCATGTTTGGAAGAACTTTGATATTCCTTTGGCAATCGAATAATAATTAAATGATTTCAATGATATAATAAATGCTTTTCTAAAAAAAAAAAGTCTTCTCTGATGCAAAAAGTTGTTTGACAGATAAGTCAGATTTAAATGCTTAAAATGTCAATACCAATAGCTTTTAAAATGCTTACTACATTAATGCTTATCACATGAATAATTTAAATTTTGCTTTTTAGAAATCGAATCAAGAGGTGTGTGTATTAATTGTATGGGAAAAATATTTTGTTTCCTTCTAGAATGCAAACTCCTGTCCAGTGGATCGAATTCTCTTTAAGTACATTAGCATTCGGGCGCATTTTGGTGGTAAAATCTTAAAAAAGGTAAGCTTTCTGCTGTAGTAAACAACAAGATAGCCACAAAATAGCTATTCAAAGGCTTACTTTTTTAGCACGTGTGTCTGATACTTGGTAGCTTTCCTGATTTGAGATTTCCCTGTAAGGCACTGTTATAAATCTTCCTCATCTTTAACCACGTTTCCTACACTAGTGTGTGTGGATTGAAACGTGATGCTGGCTCAGAAGGCAGAAAGGATTTTCACAACTGCATTTTTGGTATAGTTTGCCTCTAAGCTGTTCTACACTGATACGCTAGTTCCTGTGGGGAAAGTGCCCAGTGTCCTGCAGTACTGTATAATGCCAACAGGAACAATGTGGGTTAAATGTGCCTGACCTGTTCCTTATGTCTTGCTACCAGCTCTGTTGTGTAGCAGCTGGGTTCGTAAGGGGAGAGGGAGGAAGAGGAGGCTGCAGTTGAGCTCGTAAAGGCATAGGTTGAGTGTGGTGATGGTCTTGTACAAAAGAATATTGAAGAGCTGTCATTGCCCTTGTTAAATCAGTATCTGAAACGAACCAGGTTTTAGAGGGCATCTATGAGTTTGTTCTCTTCATAAACTGATGGTTTATTATTATTTGCATTTTAACAGAAGCACAAATTACTGAGATTTAAATAAATGTTAATTTTTGGGGGGGGAAGCTAAGCCTGCTCTCTTCGGTTTTGTTTTGGGATTCTTTTGTTTGACTACTTTTGATCTTCTTCAGGAACTTTTGATTCCTCTGCTTCTTAAAAGACAGTTTTCTATGGTTGTCAGTGTCTGAAAATAGACAAGTTCAATAGATCTCATAAAGCATTTGATCGCATCTGAGATGTGTTGAATGAACTTAAATGAAGGTTCGGGTATGTGGTGGCCACTTGGTTCACTCATTTTTAGGTTTTGCTGCTGTTACTGCTCATGTGACAAGGGATTTTAAAAGTGGCACGTTCTGCATACAACATGAATCCCATTTTTTATCCAGATTCCTGTTGAGAACACAAAAACTCAGGGTAACGATGGAGAGGATGATCCAACCTTCTGCGAGGTGTGTGGCAGAAGTGACCGTGAGGATCGCCTGCTGCTGTGCGATGGCTGTGATGCAGGGTAAGAAAGATGCGAAAAGAGTACAGCACCTGTATGATTGACATTTGCATTCTTTATGCCTCCTTGAAAAGGTGCGTGACTTGTCCCAGTTGACTGGGCTTTAATGTCGCGTGCAAGAGCTCGGGATTTACAGTTTCATGAAATTTTGAGGTATTTTCTGCATAGCCACATCTATTAAATGATTATTTTAGTCTTGCTTAATTCTGTGTCTACCTGACATCTTTTTTCTTCCTCCTGGAAAAATAAAATAACTTTTAAATTGCTCAGTAGAGGCACCATGGAGCTCATATGTGACTTTGGGCCGATAGTCTCCTGCTAGAGTTTAAACTTGCTGTACTGTTTGAATCAGTCTTGCAGCACTGTCAATTTGATGTCAGAAGTCCCCTATTGAACAAAATGAGGTGCTTGTTTGAACGAATTGGTAAAATAATCTCTTAAAAATGGCTTTTATCAGGCTTACAAGATAACTGGTAAGCTTAGTTTTGTATTTGTGTTCTGTAGCCTCCATATGCATCGATTCACCTTCTGAACAAAAGACGCAATCAGGAACACTAAATATTGTTAAGCATGTCATCAAAACACTGAGCAACAAGTGCAGTTTAAAATACTTGGGGGAAAAAACCACATTTCGTAAGTCTTATCTGAACTCTTAGGTCTTTCTGAAGTTTCATAAGTCTTATTCGGACTCACAGATTTTCCTTTGTTCTCTCAATATGTTCTCTAAATAATTCCATAGGCTTTTACTCAAGTTTGATACAGTTTTTGATTTTTATATAATTTTCTTAAAATAAGTTGTTTATAAATGCTTGGCTTCTGGAGATAGCACCTCTGGAAGCACTTCCTGAAGAAAGAACTCGCAGTCTCTACTAGCTCTCCGTGGCTGAGATCATACCTAGGAAAACGTGGAATAGCTTGCTTCAAACCCTGGTTCTGTTCCTTC
Source organism: Cygnus olor (assembly GCF_009769625.2). Lineage (NCBI taxonomy): Eukaryota > Metazoa > Chordata > Aves > Anseriformes > Anatidae > Cygnus > Cygnus olor. The sequence goes on from NC_049173.1 coordinate 46,363,691, forward strand.
ACGTCCTCTCTGACCTGACACTGGATTGAAAATTTCATCAGTTATTTTTTCCATCAGGCTTATAGCCGAAGGAGTCATCCTGTCTTTCCATGAATATGGAAGGTAGTACTGGCTTCAGAAACACTGTAAAGTCCTGATTTTTCTGTCACTTTAAAAAATTGGCCTGAAGATGGGTATCAAAATGAAAACCAGGGCTAGCTTTGTGGCCAAAATTCCTGAATTCCATAGATCTCATTTTTCTTACGATTTGTGAGGACTGAGACAAAATAGTAAGGCAGAAGATTCCCCAAAGCATCCGTTCGTTCCCTAAAGGTCCAGAAAAGAAGTCTGAAACCAGTTCATCACTGCCAGTCACAAAGAGCCCAAGAGAAGTGTAGAGGACTTGACTGCTGATGTCTTTTGTCTGCTGTTTTGCACAGAAATAATCCTGGCCAGAGTGTTTGGGTGCACGGAGTGTTTGTGCTTGTGAGTGGGTGGGCACACGAGTGCATGTAAATGAGACTGAGAGAATGAGTGTGAACAAAATCAATTTACCCCTGAGTCGTTTGTAAAGCAAATATCACCTTACCCTTACATAAGGTCTGGCGCTGAGTTTTGTTATGTTTTTGTATGTGATTGGGTTCTTTCAATATCTGGGGAGCTCTTAAATAGCTGTTGCAATAGGTTTTCCAGTGTCCAGGGTTTTCAAATGCGCCTTCAGAAAGCCCAGGGATAATCTAAAATGTGCGTAACAAAGCTCTTGCTATAAGGACTTTTGTTATGACTTCAGCCTGAACAATATTACTTGTCAGAATACCACTTCAGGGAAATTATCTCATACCTGGTAGCTGGCAATTGGAGAAGGAGCTCTCCTTTCCCAGATAAGGAAAATACTTTGCTACTCTAACGTAGTGATTTTTTTGCAAACATCATTTTTCAGCTTCATCTTCTTGTGTTTCTGAAAGAGTGTAAAACCTCATCTGCTCAGATGTGCTCTTCTATGCAATAGGGACGTGGTATTCCATTTTGTGTTTATAGTTAATACATTTTAGCATAAACGTAATAGGTTTTGCAATCTAGTCGCAAATTGAGATAATCACAACTTCATAGAACAGGTTTGAAAGACAAAATCTGAAATTGGAGCAATGGGTGGGAGGTGAATTAACAGTTGTATTCTCTCTGCAGTGTTTTTGTGTGTGTGTGTGTGTGTCCCACTGTTCCTTGTCTGGGGAACTTGTTCTATATACTCAGTTTTGATGGGAGGCATCTCATTTATTGGGAAGTCTGTTTGAATTCTTAGCAGTGTAACTTGAAGATGAGTTGCTTTAGAAATTCTGGGTTACTAATGTGTGTTGCTTTGTGTGTGTTTTAATTTAGTGGCTGAAAGTGGAATAGAGCGAATTATGGAGCCAAAGTTGCGTAATATTAAAAGGCTTTCCAGGATAGCTTCTCTTTGGGTAGAAAACACTTCAAAATGCCTGAGGGAGCATCATTCTCTCTTCTTTCCCTTTGAGGTTTGATGAGAATGAGCAGAGTCCTCAGGAAGATGGTGTTTTAGAGTCAGTATTGTTGGTATCCAGACTACAAGCAGGTGTATGAAGGCAGCCAGCTGCACAGTGCTCTGCAACCTAGTTCATCCTCTTGTGCAGAAATCCTTATCACTAGTTGTTTCCTTAATCAAGAGCTGTGGGGGAGGGATGAAATGCGTTTATTCAACATAATAAGGCATTGCAGCTGACCGGTGCCCAGTCATGCAAAGTAAAATGTGCATAACTCTCAGTTACAGCGATGCCACGTTGGTTCTCAGGAAATTGATGTTGTTTCCAGATTGTCTATGGTGTCAGAGCTCCACTAGCTCCTTTCTTTTCTCTTCGCCACCATTAGTCTTGGCTCTGGCCACTTCTTGTGTTTGAACACTTGTCGAGTTCAAATGGTAAGCACGTACCACACCATGAGGGTTAAACCAGTCACTTTTCAGGGTGTTATTTGGGCCTAAAATGATTTAAAAATACATACTAGAATCAAGGACCATTACACAACTATCAGGTAGCATCGTTTCTCTGAAGAATGGTAGAAGAAGATACATAGACTGTAGTTTCAGGCTGATGAGAATGCATCTGCACTTGGGGTTATTGTCTTATCTTTTCTGTGGTTAGATGTAAACTACTCTTTTCCCTTGGTAAGGATGACTTTGTTTGACTTTTGTTTTATTTCTTTTTCTTTCTCAAGGTATCATATGGAATGCCTTAACCCACCTCTGAGTGAAGTCCCTGTAGATGAATGGTTCTGTCCAGCCTGTGCTCCCATGGGTATCAGCGCTGCTGCAGGTGAGGGTTTGGTGGTGTGCAATAAAAGTAAACAAGTTTCTTCTGACTTAAATGCTGTGAAGCATGTCTTGTTTTGAAGAGATGTTTAACCCCTGGTTTGGTCTGCTTTAGGATAATTGTTGGGCATTCTTCTCTTGAACCTGTTGACTGATAAGGGGTTTTTGTAGCTGCAAATCCGAATTTTAATAAAAAACCTATGGCATTTCTTCTTACAAGCGTTCTTCAACCTTCCTGAAGCTAGCCCCGGACCTTAGTGCAATTGCGTTGTATTACACTGCAAAGAATTTATTAGCACCCTGACCTCAGATTGCCAAGGTGGCAGCATTTTGTTTTACGTAGAAAACCTTGTTTCTGTGTTGCAGCCTGCAGTAGCGTTGGTGGTGTCCGTATTCATTTCTTTTTGAGAGGATTGTGTCCATGTTTGGAGGCCATTTGGCTTAAGAAGGGGAATGCAGATTTTTTTGGTCCAGAATTCTCAAATGCTTTCACCTGTAGGAAGAGAAGTGACCTGGGCATCTTTTCTTTCAAGATACAGATCATGTGAGTGAAGAAGAGGTTGCTGCCCTCGTGGCTGATGTTATTCCTACCACGAGCAGGCTACGTCCTCACGTCCGAACCCGAGCTATAGCCAGGACTCGGCAGAGCGAGCGAGTTAGGGCAACAGTGAACAGAAACCGGATAACAACTGCACAACAAATCCAGGTATTTAGAATTATTTGCTGACGAGCTTGTGGAAGAACCTTGTGGAAGAGCTGAAATGCATCCCACCCCTCAAGTAGCTCATCTGTCTGTCTGAGTGCTGACCATCCGTAGCAAAATGGTCAGTAGTTGTGGAGTTCTTGTTTTTTATTACTTGGGACATAACACAAGTGGCTTTGCAGCACACAAGCAAGATTCCCTCTATTTTGAAATCTGTAGTAGCTTCTTCTCTTAATCTGCATTTTTATTATTTCGGTCGTGAGCAAAATTATATTCTTATTCCCAGCAGATGTTAGTTCATAATTTGTGCACCATTCCTATTTTTAGTGTGCCTGTTTATTTGACCTTTGTGGATTTGCTTGTTTGTCCTCCTACCCCCTCCCCTGTAGCAGTTGGACCTGCTGGCCACCTTCAGCCAAACCGGAGGGGAAAAAATATTAAGTTGTATTTTTTTTTTGACAGTTAGCCTCCTATTAAGCAGTGCAAACCCAAATCCTAGCGTCCTTGCTGATGTGGTGGTGTGAATTCAACCTCATTAATAGGTTGCCCAGAATCTATGCAAGAGAGTATCCCAAATCCCTGAGGTACTTGAAATCCTTTACTCATGGAACTGCCTGCTGAACAAATAGAGATGGGTGAGATGACGCTGTCTGAAATAATTGGGATCCTGTAGGTAACAATTACTGTGCTGCAAAGTGAGCACTTTCAAACCGGGGATCTCCTGCCTGGCCTCCCCTTTGGCTTTAGCCAAAGTACCTACCCTTCACTTCCGTAAATATAAGAAGCCTTAATTTGCACAGGAACATATTGTGACTTAGTAGAGCCTGTAAATAACCTCTGTGGGACTAGCGATACGTTAATTGGTTCTTCATTAATGCCTTGAGATGGAGAAAGCCCTAAGCAACCTCATTTGAATTCAGTGTTGTCACAGCCATGAACAGAAAGGTCGGACCTCCTTAGGGAACCCCTTCATCCTGTCCAGCCTGAATTGCTCCATAGTTTTCCATAAGCTTTCTATCATCGGACAATAATATGTTGTTTTGGTTTTGACTGTATTGTTTTTTTTTTCAAAGATAGGAAAATAGAAAAAAAAAGGGGAGAAAAGAGTGGATAAAACTAAACGTTTCTTCAGGTCGGTCAGTCGGCTGTGGATTTCAGGCTGGGTTAGGTGCAGAGGCTCTCCTTGGAGTGTGAAGTACAGACTGGCAAAAGACAGAGTTAGTGGTGAGAGGTCTGGTGGCTTAAGCTTTCCCTTATAATCCAGTTGTAATGGTCAGGTGAGAAAGAAAAAGAAAATGCACTTAGGATTGTGAAGTGCCTCAAATTCACGAGCAACACTTTTATATTCTGTAAGTTCAGGCAGAAAAATAACTTTCCTGAAGACTGGCTTGAGGGAAGCAAAACAAATGCCAAAATCTGGGCAAGAAAATGTGTAGGTTTTCTGTCATTTTACTTTCCTACTGGTCGGGAAGAACAGTAGGTTGTTAATTAGCCCTCTGGAGTATACATGTTGAATCTGTCATCAAAATCATTATAATTGGAGGAGAGAAATCTTTAGCGAAACCCAAATGGTCTTTATTATAGCCGTTAATACAGGCTGAAATTGGTGCCTTAGGTTTTTGTAATGTCTGTCCTGTCACTGTAGCGTTGCTAGAAGGAAGGAGGGGGGTTAGAGACATTTTAGGAGTATGGTTGGCATGGACATGACACGCTTAACGTAGCTTTTGAGAGAAACCTGCTTGTCACCTCTTTCCAACCAAAGGAAGGAACCAGTGCCTCAGCATCCATACACTTAACTCAAATATGTTAAATATATTCGAAATGGGGTCGACCCTTTTGTGTAGAGAGGAAGAGGAATGGGAACCTTTGTGGGGTATCCATGCTGCTTTTTGGTCCTCATGCTCATCATGCCTTGTGTGATGGGCCAGAGGTCGGTTCAGTGGACTTGTGAAAGTTCTGCTGAGTGGGAGTACTCTTTTTACAAAGTTGGCATTGAGCTAGCCATGGCCTGTGATGGTGAGGGAGCCTGAAGGGCAAGGCCAGGTTCTCCTTAATCCAACAACCAGTAGGTGAGAACAGTGACATAACTGCTTTACTGGCAGCTTGGGCTGCTGTAAGTGTTTCTCTTTTGAATCTCAATTCACTTTCTTTTCAAATGCTTTTATACCGAACTTGCTGCTGATCTTTAGATACCTGTATCATGTAACTTCTAATCCCCCCCCAGCACGTGCCGAGGTACCTCATGTCCTCTCTTCTGGATGAAACAATTGAGGCAGTTGTAGCGGGCCTGAACACAGCCATTTACCAGCGTCCTCTTACACCCCGGGCTCCTGCTAGACAGAAAAGAAAAACAGGTAAGGGCATCAGAAGCCTTCTGTGGCTCCTATCTGCAAGAATAAAAGCTTTGGGAAAATAAGCCTGAGTCATACCAAATACTTTAGAGCAGCTGTGTGCTGCTGCACCTGTGCAGCTACAGAAGTATGCCACGTGCGTATGTACATGTGTAGGTCTGTGCAATCCCCTCCCCAATATGTCTTTTCATCGTAAAGATTACTCTTAAATAAATCTTAACATCTTCGCTTTTTTCTGCTGCATTGTTTTACGCTGCTGCAGCACATGGTAGATTGCTTTCAGCTGCTTTGTGTGCCATGGCGGTATGAAAAGGGGAGGGCAGGGTACAACGTAGCACCAGCATTTAGCTAGGTACTTGGTTGTCTTGTGTCCCATCAGGTAGGAGGAAGAAGGTAGCAGGCAAAAAAAGAACTCAGACAAAATCCTCTGTTGGGAAGAAGACATCAGGGACGCAGCTGAAGAGACGCAAGCGTTTAATGAAGAAGAGAAGAGGGAAAAAGATAAGAGTAAGATCGCATGTGAGTCTCTGCCAGTATCAGAATCTGCCAATTTTCTGCTATTTTATCTATCAGAGGATTATATCATGATATTCAATGGAAAAACACTGTCTTGAAATGATAGCAGGTAGTTTTTTTTTCTGGTGGAAGTATGTGCAGGATGTATCCGGTGTACTGTAGAAAAGTATATGTACCTAGAAGCGAATTGCAACTTCCAAGCAGGCTTGCTGGATTTGCTAACAAATCCCATTACCTGAACTGCAGGGATCACACTGAAGCGCGTCCTGCAGGCTTTGTGTTATGCTCTTACCATTAAGCTCTCATGTTTACTCGGTACTGATGTAAGCTCAGCTGAAATTGTCACCACCCACTTCTTTTAACGGAGTATGGAAATTTGCATCTGTGTTGTTGCAAACCAAGTTAAGTACATGTAAGGGCTCACAAAATCCCTTTCAGTTGTGGGTAGTGTTCTCATATGAACCACAGTGAATACTCTGTACCAGCCTGACTTTTGTCCTCAGCCACCTTAACTAGAGGTTACATTCTACAGACAGCTGACCTCCCAGCCTTTAGTAAGAAATTGTCAATTTTGAATGACTGTCTTACAGATTTGTAGAAATTTCACTTGTCTGATCATTTAGGTTAATATATGCAGTCTCTGTGCGAAGTGGCATACAGGCTGTGGTAAGTTCCATAAATGCTTTAAAGCAAACACAGAAAATAAATGTGTACCGCTTCTGCTGCTGACAGTAGTAACCTGATCACTGTACTTGCTAAGTGAAGACTTTGTACCGGCCTCTAGCATACAAGTAACCCATCTCTGTATCTGTGCAGGTAAAAAATGAGGTTACTACTCGCTCCCGTATTGCACGAACTCTCGGTCTTAGTAAACCCATGCGTGGGGCCTCGCTTCCTTCCATGTACAAACCAACGGAGCCCTCACTTGGTCTGATGAGGGCAGACATTGGTGCAGCTTCTCTGTCCGTGTTTGGAGATCCATATGAGTTGGATCCTTATGAGAGGTAAGATCCCAGGTCCCTGACCATAATCCAAAGCTGATTTCACTAGTGTTGGGTTGTTTGCACGTGTGCATGGATGTATTTGAAACCTGGGATGTTATGATAGAGGTGAAGTTCAAGTACTGGATTATATTTTGGAAAGGAGCTTGTGACTTTCTGCAAAGAGTGTAAGTCTCACACCTGAAAATGACTTTGGATGCGCAGCTCACAATAATGTAATGATGTGCCTGTTCTTTCTTCCCACCTTGGCTGAGTTGCTGAGCTCTTAAAGAATCAGCCTTCTTTAAAGGGGTTTGCTGAAATAAGCCGCATGAAAATCTTTAATAAGATCTATGAGGCTATTTAAAGGCTAGAGAGTGAAGGAGTCAGATCCTAATAATTGTTTGTTTACTTTAAGTAAAGATAGCTATCATTTTTGTTATATGATAAACAGTGACTGTGTAGAATTAAGTGGACCTGCGGAATTTTTGATGTTTCTCCTTTCCCCATCTCCCCTTTTCCAGGTGCTTTAAGTTCAGGAGGAATCTCCCTATGCCATAGTTTATATTGCTCTGAAATCTGGTGAGGGAGTATCTGAATTATTGCTGGTGAAATTTAATTTTCTACTGAGCAGACCTCTTTTGAGAGTCTCTTAGAAGGAAACTACCCATTTAATATTAAAAAAAAATCTCTCACAAGATTCAAATGTAGAATTCTGCTGTGTAACAGTACACAGTAATTGCTGTTACACAATTCTACTTATTAGTCAAGAGAAAATAAATATATGGCACAAATCTTTTTTTTATGTATCATACTCTCTAACCGTACATGGCCTAATCTTATTATCTGCTTCATCAATTTGGTAGTAATTTCAAGGTTTGTGTGTGTGTGTTTTATCCACAGCAACGAAGAGGTTCCAGCAAATCCAGATTCACCAGTGAGTGCCAAAAGGAGAGTTCTCTCCCAGTCAGCTCTGAGGTCTCACCGTCCTGTAGCTAGACCTGTTTCTGTAGGACTTCCCAGGTAAAAATCCATCAAGTGCTATTTTTATTTTTTTGAACTGTGTAATGACTCTTAAGAACAGGTGATCATTCTTATTTAACTTTTTTCTTACCAGGCGTGTTTTGTAAGTCTTTCAAGTTGGGATTTCAAACATACTAGTGGGGTTACTAAACAATTCTTAGTCTCATTAACTTTAAAAAAAAAAAAAAAAAATGCCCTGCTCCCATATCTGGGAAGGCAGGGGAAGCTAGTCGCACATCCAAAGGAGGGAATGAGGGGTGTAGCCACACCACTTTACTCCTCTGTCGTCTGTTGGAGCTCAGAAAATTGGAAGGAAGTGTTTGAGTCTATAACTGAACTATTGCTCTGCTTTGCTGTCTGACAGCTGATTTATTTTGCGTGTACTTGCATGCACGCATGTGTGTGTGCCTGCCACTACCAGCTCCAGTGGGGTTTCAGGACTGGGGCACAGGATGCAGTGCAGAGAGGTAGGGCACAGGGAGAGGGACATGGTGAGAACAGGGGTGAGGAAAATGCCTGGAGCAGGTACCAACCAAGTCATGGAAAACTGCAAGGCTGAGGGAGCTGAAGACTAGGAGAAATGCAGAGAGCTCATCTTAAGCTGTTGAAGGGCGTAAGAGATTTACATGGCTGTCTTCTTGTGCATCTGACTTAAGGCAAAGGTTTGTTTCTTGGGATTCAGATAGGAAAGGTACAGAAATATCCCAAGTTACCATGGAAATATATTATCTCCATCCTGAAGGAAGCCTTCCAGGAAGCTTTGCACGTCCTCTGAAGTAGCTCGAGTAGCATGTTGTTCAGAAGGTAGAACTGTTCAGCTGAAATTCAGCTTTTCTAAAGGTTTGATTTGCCTGAACCACAGTGAGTTTCCTCGTCCGGCTTAGGTGGCCAATGCTTTTAGCCCCCCCCATATTCTCTTTCTATTGTATGCTACAGGTTTTTGGTGTAAGTGGTTTGGAAACCTTGCTTTGTTGTACAGAAATGAAGTATAGCTCCCTGGAAAAGCCAAGTCTATTGGTTCCATTTGAACCCCTCTCTTTTTTTTAAGACAAACATAAAACCCAGAACTCCACTAAACACATAAGCAAAGAAAAACAAGAAACCACCAAAAGCGCTCAAACCTTTTTAACCCCCCCCCCCCCAAATGGTTCATAAAACATGAATCCGGTAAAACCATGCTTTAAGCCCAGAGAAGTTGCAGTTAAAGCTATTTTCTTAAGATTGTGTAATGCATAAAGGGGAGTGTTTGCGTCACCCCACACGTTACCCATACTGCTGTTGTTTTTCAGTGTACCTACCCTACTGGTAGGCGCCGATGTGTATTCCAACAACTGATGCTAAACACTTCTTTAAGTTGCATCAGGTTTTTTTAGACAGTAGTGTAGGTCTGACTAACACACTTGTGATCCTGTTTTGGTGGGGAGAAGAGACAGCTGGGATGGAAGTACCTCTGTGTAGCACTGAACAATGCGCTGTCCTGATACGTAACAAAGTGAGCATCGTTCTTAAATAAGATGAAAAGCATTTGCTTACCAAAAGTCTCAGGAAGCACATAACCATACCAATCTGGTGGTATTCCTGGGAGAAGTAAATACTTCAACTTCTTTGTCAGAGAGAGATGGGAGCAGAGTTATTCTAGTGAAGCCAAAACTGTCGGTGAGCTTCCCTGGCTGACCTCTGTTTGTTTATGCCCTTGGTTTTGGTTCCTTTTTAAGGTTCCTTTTTAATGTAATGTGTGTGTATAGAACAAGTGCTGTAAGAGTAAAGGAAATGTAACCCCTCTGAAACATGCAGAAGCAGTGTACCTGCCTTGAGTCCTGATCAAGAAGCAGAAGCTGCCCCCGTGCCTGATCTGTTGGGAAGTATCCTGTCTGGACAGAGCTTCCTCATGATGAGTAGTTCTGATGTGGTCATCAACAGAGATGGTTCTCTGACAGCAAAGAAGGCAGGTAAGGGTTTGGCACTTGCTGTTGTAATTAGCCTGTTTTATCCACGTCCACCCTGGTCTTATTTCAAAAGTACGTGCTCTGTAGTATATAACCTATATACTATATAGTAGTATATAACCTATAACATCCTATGTTGAAGTCATTTTTATTGCTTGGCGACTAATAATAAACACAAATCTAGTGAGACCCACAGAACAGAGTTATTTATTTCCTAAATATTGGCATTTACCTCAAAGGTGCCATTGTCTGACAGTAACCCTTGTGCATCTGACTGAAAGAACTGTTGGACTGCCTTGTTACTGTGTGGTATGTCTACAAACCAAAATGGAACTTAAAATAATTACCTCTGTACTTCTTTTCATGTTGGGGGGAAAAATGATAAATACGTCTTGAAAGGCTTAATTGTTTGCTTGTATGCCATAGCTCCCCTTCACAGAAAATCAACAAAAGACTCAAGAGTGGATGATGTTTCAGGACGTAAACCCCAGCTGAGCACGGTGCACTCAGGGACCATGGCAAGCAGCTCCATTGCTGGACCTTCAGTTTCCTTGGGGCTGAATACTCGCACTAGACCCACCTCATCAAGTTTGTTTTCATCGCCTTCATCCTCCCTGAGCAGGGTTGAGCCCGCAGCAAACCCTGCACAGACTACATCAGAAAAGGCAACTGTAAAATCGGAATTTTCAATGACGCCCAGGTCTGTTCAGACTCACAGTATAGCTAGCCTGAGTGGGCATGGCTCCAAGTCAGATGAAATGCCCAGATTTAATGGAAACTCTAAAAACTTTGCCCCCACTGATTCATCTTCAAAGCCCCCGAGCTGTAACTTGAATTCTGGTTCTAAAGCTGTAACTGTGAGGCAACCATTAAAACCACCTCTCAAGAGAATTGACATCTTTGAGCTTCCCAGGATACCAAAGATTAAAAAGGAAACCAGCAGCAAGCAGGTGGAGCCAGAACCCACAGGAAGCCAAAGCTGCGACATCCCCAGCTCCTGTATAACCCAGCTGACTGGCAAAGAGAGCGCTAATCAGCCGGGAAAGGGCAGCAAGGTGGAAAGTCAGAAGTCAAATGCAAAGGAATCTCAGCAGCAAACACGCACAAGCGGGGTATCTTTTTCTACCAATGCAGGCGTGTATAGCAGTTCATCACTTCTGGGCACTTCGAGGAGCAAAGGCCAGAGCTCTTTTGAGAGTTTTAAAATTAATATTCCTGGAAATGCAGGGCCTTCCAGCAGACTGTCTAACCCAGGATTTTGTAACACCTTCCGCCCTGTGGATGACAAAGTGCAACAGAAAGAGACTCCTTCACCTCTTTTCTCAGTTAAGAAGAAGCAAGTCAAAAGTGAAATATACGATCCCTTTGAGCCAACAGGGTCAGACTCGAGTTCAGCAAGCAGTAGTCCTGAAAGGCTTGGCTCAGGGATCCCACTAACTAATATTACCAGGACTATTTCTATTGAAAATCCGAAAGTTCAAACGTTTCAAACTGTTCGTCGTTTCACTCCTTACACAGTAGAAAATATATTTGGGTCTGGGGCTGAATCTGACGTACCATCTAGTAACACAGAGTCTCATGAAGATGTGCCGGCAGAAAGCAGGATTGTAGAACAGATTTCTGATACAGAGGAACGAGACAACATGGATGAGGAAGACTTTCTAAGCAGTCCTTGCACTTCTTCTGTTGTTAAGCAAATCTCTAATGCAGAGCCTTTAAAGGAAGAAGGTAGAGAGGGCCCCAATGTGTTCTTTAATGCTGAAGAATTAATCAGACCTAATATTAGTGTGAAACTAGAACCAGAACCAGAAAGTCCCTCAAAGAATGATGGGCAGCAAAAAGTCCAAAAGACGGAACAAACAGAGAGGCGATCACGTTCCAGATCCTGTTCAAACTCCAGCTCCCGGAGCAGGAAGAAGATGAAGAGGAAAAAGGCACTTGTCAAAGAGCGTAAGAGATCCCGATCAGGGTCTAGGGGCAGAGCACGCTCGAGGGACCGAAGTTCCAGATCTACGTCTTGGTCAGGTGGAGAAGAGCACAGCAAAACACACACCTCGAAACCCAAGAGCAGGAGGTCTTCTACTGACCGCTCCAGTAGTCATGAGCGATCTAAAAAAAAGAAAACGAAGGATAAAACTAAGGATAAAAAGGCAAAATCTTCTTGGTCTAGGGAGAAAAGGAAATCGAGGTCACGTTCAGGTAGTCCTGGAAGTACTTCTGAGTTTTATGAAAATAGGAAGAAGAAAAGGCGGTCTCGGTCAAGATCTAGACGGAGGGATCGTTCCCACTCAAATAGCATTGAAAGGACTAAGAGGCGGAAACACAGGAGAGACAAAAGCTATGAGAGGTATGAAAAAGACAGTAGCTTGAGGTCAAGAGAGAGAAAGAGGTCAAGATCCAGGTCTCGAGAGAGGAGAAAGTGGAGGTCTCGGTCTCGGTCTGCATCTCGATCTCGGGAGCACAAAAGCAGCAAGTCAAAAGAAAAAAGACCACGATCGAGATCACGTTCCAAAGAAAGAAAACACAGGTCAAAAGAAACCTCGCTTCCTCCCCAGCCGGAAAAAGATCAAAAGCCTCCAGCTGAAAATATACCCAGTTGTCCAGAGCAATCCCATTCCTTCAAACAGGAGCCAAAGGAAGAGCTAGTACTAGAACAGTTTTCCATAACCATCCAACCCAACGTCAAACTTGAGGAAATACAGGCTGAGACCTCTGTTCAACAGAGAGAGGCCCAAGAAACTATAAAGGTAGAGCCCATTTGTGAGGAAGCGGCAAGTAAAGCCACATTCCTTGTGCCAGAGATCACAAACAGCTGTGTTCCAATTGGTAGCATGGATTCTTTGGCTGAAACTGAATTAACGACTAACAGTGATCCAGCATTACTTGGTAGCTGTAGCAATACGAACCTGGAGATTACAGTTAAAATAGAAAATACTGCATTGTGTCCGCCTCTGATGGAGCCACCTCCAAAGAAAGAGGTTATTGTGCAAGCTCAGCCTGAGGCTGAGCCAATTCAAAGCTCATCCAAAAGCAAAATAACAGATTGTGTGAGAGAGGTTAAAGATGAGTGCCTTGTGTCAACGGAGAAAACCAGTGATTTCACGAAACCTGAACTGGAGGTGGTACCTCAGGGTCCCATGTTGAAATCTAAAGCACCGGTGAAAAGAGTGACCTGGAATCTTCAAGAGGAAGAGGGCGGTGCGTTGTCTGCTGGAAAAGCTCCACGTAAGTCTCTTTGGGAAAACAAGCAGCAGTTGGAGCAGGCTGCGTAAGTCTTAGGGTTTAGGTGCCCGGCTTAAGTTGTAAGTGTAATAGCTCTGTCATCTGAGCTGGGGTGATGCTATGGCTCCCAATCCTGAAAGCCTGCGTTTTGCACCTGCCAAAAACACGAGGTGAATCACGTTAATGAATCGTTGCTGTCACTTCAGCAGCTCGGCTAGCCAGTGGCAACCCGTTTGGCTGTGAAGTACATACTGCAACCTGATCTCTGAACTGACAGTCTGTGTTCCATGCTTCCTGCGTTTAACTAGAATGATTTATCCTTCAGAACTTAAGATTATTCAAAACTGAGCAGTGCTGCAAGTCTTTACAGCTTGCTCCTCTGAGCTCTGCTAAGCCAAAGCTGCTTGGAACAGCTCGACTCGGGTGCCCTGTGCTATGTGTATTGACAGTTGTGTGGTTCTCATTGGTTCCTCTCACAGAAACTCACTAAAAAACAATTGCACAAGTGGATGATAAGTCCTCTCTTATCAGCTTTAAAATGTTGATGATTGCTAAACAGTCCTTTAATAGCCAGCCTTGTTGTTAGAACCATCTTCGCTGTTGGTTTTTTATGTATAACTGCTTTGAATCTTTGACCCACAAGGTTTATTTTGTTCTCATTTTTTTCTCCTTCTCTTGGGGAACCTAGGGATGCCGTTTTACAAACTTCAGCGAGCAAAAGAAGGGGCCTGGAAGGCAGAGGACTTGAACCAAACATTAAATCAGGTGCAGTTAAATGAGCCTCCTCCAACCAATTATATGATTCCCGAGCCTATGTTTCCTGATCTAGATTCCTCTCAGGTTGGTTCCTATTCTGACAGCCCAGTGTCATGGAAGGCATCCCACCTCATCTGTGCCCTCGTTGTACAACACTCTCCCCTCATGGCAGAGCTCGCCTTCCTCTGCGTGCAGTGCATTTCATAAAGCCCATACGCCTCAGCAATCCTCTAATCATTTAATCTTTCGGGTGATTCTTACAGCTGAAGAAGCACATCTCCCTTTCATTCTGCACTGTGTGTGCAGCTTCCATTTTCAGCACTTCCCTGATGAACAACCGTGTTGCTTGAAAAGCTCTGAACATCTCGCTGATTGCAATCAGGCTGTAAAAAATAAAAAATAAAATGGCCTGTTGGCATTGGTCTGTGCCATCAGGCCTTGCCTCTGTGCTGCCCACCAGTGAAATGCTGTGCGGGGCTCCCGCTGGTTCCTGGCGCACAGAGACCTAGCTGAGGGGCGGACTGCAGCCTCCCTGATTTACACTACTAATGACTTGCCTGTTTCAGTGGATAAAAATTGCTCTGAAAATACCGATCTGATGCTTTCTTTTGAGGACAGGCATTTACAAAACGGTCTCTGTTTCATAGGTGTTCTGTCAAAACCTACCTTTGACGCCACCTCTGCCCTCGAGCCTCCCCCCCTACGCGCCTGTCAGCCAGCCCACGGTTCAGTTCATCATGCAGGGCAGCCTGCCAGCACTTGGCTGCGTGGCAGGACAGAGCCTGACTCCAGAGCCAGGCAGCCTGGCTACTGCCTCTGAACCAGGAATTCAAGCTGCTTCTGTTGGAAATGCAGAAGAAAAGATCAAAGTACCGAAACCTCCAGTGGATAAAACAAAGAATGAGGAAGTGAGTAAATGCTCTCAAGTAGCAAATGCGTAACTGGAATTGCACATGCAGGCCACAGTCCTGTTAATTAAGGCATTGCCCATTCTTTAGAAGTTAGAAACAATATATTAATAAGCTGCTTATTTGAAATTTTAAAGTTTTTAATGACTTTTATAAAAGCTAGATTTTATAACTTTCTCTGTACCCTCTCTGAGAGGGGTTAAAGGAGCTAATTTATCCTTACAGTTCTGAAACTTTCTTGCTTGAATGTTTGAAAGTCGCTTTCAGAAAGCCAGAATGTTGAAACCCCAAATGCCCGGTGCTCTCCTCTCTTCTTCAGTTTTGAAATGAGATCAATTCTCATGGCAGTCCTATGGAGAGGTAGGACTGTATCCTGCTGTTAATCAGCAGTGAAAAAGCATTGGAGATTTAGCAGTGCTAGTACCTTGCTGCTGAGTTTTGGATCTGCTGTACAGACCATCTGCTGTAAACTCACAATGCACATTAACATAAGAACAGTTATTTAGCCAGTTATTCCATTTTCTACCATAAAGCTAAAAAAAAAAATTGGTGAGGAGATGTTTTCGACTGAACCTCCATTTCAGCAGCAGTTTCTGTGAATTTGTCTTTATTAGAGTATGCTCTTATGTCAGAGCACCTTTAGAGCTATGCAGAGCTTTATATTTATGCCTCTGACCTGCTGCTTTTAGATTCTGACAGCCTCTTTGATTGATGTATGTTTACTCCAGAGCTGTTGGAAGGGAAGAAGGAGATGAAAATTAAGCAGATGTTGTGTTTGCTTGTTTAAAACACATTCTCTAAGACAGAATAATGTTGCACAAAACGAGCTTTTCTCACTGCATGAAGAGTGGTTTGTTTCAAGACTGCACTGTACAGTAAAGGAGATTGCTTTGAGGCTAGCTCTTGGTTTGTTGAAAGGTGAAACGAGTATTTTCATTGTCTGAGCATTTCTAAGAATAGATTCTGAAAGTATTCCCAGGCTAAAACAAGGTAATGAACTTCTCTTTGCTGTGCAGTACATGAAGAAGCTTCACATGCAGGAAAGGGCTGTGGAAGAAGTGAAACTTGCCATTAAACCTTTTTACCAGAAGAGGGAGATTACAAAGGAGGAGTATAAGAACATTCTTCGAAAAGCTGTTCAAAAGGTGAGGTGACTGTGAAGGGGAGGAGCCGTGCGGGTAATAAAATAGTGGCAGTACTTTGGATTGCACTTGCAAGCTTCAGTAAGTACGTGGTGTTACCGAAATAGCAGATTTTTGGACTCCGACCTGGACTCTACAGTCTTGTGGTGAAGTTGCTCCAAGCAGGACTGAGCAGTGCCACTGAGAGCTGTCAAGGGTGTCCCTTTTGTAAGATGTTGTCAGCGACATGCAACATTGAAGCTTAAGCTGCCTGAGCTGAAGTGTTACATGGCACGTGCCTTGGGAGGGAGTTGTTAATTCTCTTTCATTAAGAACTTCAGCCTGAATTGTCAAGCTGTTACTCCTAAAGTTAGAAAATACTTTGTGTGTTAATTCCTTGGACGCCTGTGATGTCCCTGAACTTTGGAAGAGGGCTTTGCAATTTGGCTGACGCTGACTTTTGTCTCAAATCTTAGTGCTGAATAGATTGTGGCTAAAAAAATACCTTATCAGCAGACAAATGCATGTTGTCTTGTGAAAGCAATTAATGCTATTACGATTGAGGCAGTTAAATGGTACCATGGAGAACTGTTGTTTTCTCCCTGCTCTGGCTTCCTGCTATCACTAGGAAATTCCATCATAAACGACAATTCCTGAGATAATGTCTGCAATTTCACATCTTCTGCATGACCAACATGAAAAGCAAATGCAGTTTGTAGAAGACCTGAGCAAAGTCAGTTGCAGCCAAAGTCCCTGTGAACAATGATTAAGTTTTTAGTACTTTGGGAGAAAGTGAACAGACCCTACATACCTCGGAATGGGCCCTCAAAACTGCCAAATTCTTTCTTTCAATCTGAACATCACTTCCTCAAAACCATCAGAAAAATGGGAAATAAACACTCATTTACCATGTATTGTGTAGGATTTGCTGGACAATTGCAGTGCAGTTTGGTATGTTAATTAGAAACCACAGAAAAGCCCGTGATAGAAATGAATAATTCTGCTTTCAGAGATGCATTCAGTTAGTGCTCGGGCCGCTTCTGGAATGCGTGAAGTAAAATATTACCAGTGAGCGCTGTTCATCCTGAGCAACGGTAGAGGTGTGGGAGTACAACAGTGTCCTGCTCTTGAGGCTAAATATTACTTGTGCAGAAGAAGGCCAGCTGGGGTTACAGGGTCTCTCTCTGTTTTCTTGGAGGGACTTCTTAACTAGTCTTAGATCGTAACTACTGTGGTGTTCTTTAATACAGTTTGTGTGGGTGTAGTGATAGACTTAATGATTTCCGCAGAGATGTGTAAGCCGTCATGCCAGGTTGTTCTGACACTTGGATATATCCGAGCTGAAAGCTTCGTTATTGCAAGGCAACAGAGGCTGAACTCTTTAGGACAGAACACGGATAGCCGTTATCACAGCGAGGAAGGGTTTGGTATGACTTTCCCGAGTGCATTTAGTCCAAGATGCATTGTAGGTTTTACAGACAAACATAGAGGGTTAGACCTACCCTAATGTTGGCTGAAAACAGTCTTATTCTTGTTGAGTCTTCTGCTTTGTGTCCTGGTCTGAGACTCTAGGAGCCTATGCAGGAATCACTTCTCCTGGGAAGTTCAGGGTTTCTTGATCACTGCTTGTCTGCCTGAGCTGCTGTAATACCATTAAGTGACTGAATGCCTTTTCTAATCTCTTGTAGATCTGCCACAGCAAAAGCGGAGAGATCAACCCTATGAAGGTAGCTAATCTGGTGAAGGCATATGTGGAAAAATACAAACATATGAGGAAACATAAGAAGTCTGATGGTGAAGATGCACGTGAAGTGGAAAACTGAGAGTAAGCTGCAGCCAGAATGACTTGAATTGGACTTTATGAACTGAGAACATTATTCCAGAAGAAATAACGGATCTGCATTAACATCTCATCGAAAACAATATGCAGAGAAGCAAGATTATAATAGGATTTATCTGCTGAACCTACTTTTGAATTGTTTCCATATGGGAATGAGCTTGGGTTTGTTTTTTTTTTTTTGATTACCTACAGATGTAGAACTCAATAACAATCAAACGCCTCAGACCAGCAGAGTAATTCCAGGGGAAACACAGAAGAGATTAATGTTTGGGACTCCCGGATTGCTACCGTTTTCAGGGTTATTTTGATCACATTTTTGGCCTGTGCACCTGTCTTGCTAGAAGTTTGAAACTGGACACCACTTTTCATATACAGTATATTGAGAGCTATATACTGTTTCCCTTGTGTTTATTTATCAAAATATGGATTGTCTTTAGAAACTTCTAATTTAATACTTGAAATGTGGTATTTTTAGCCTGCTCGATGATGAGCGAAGCTTTACTCGCTCTGTCATTTGGGGATTGCAGAAATGAGCTAACCTTTATAAATTGACTTCAGAAACACTGCTCAACCCGTGGTGTTTATTTACATCCTGTTGGAAATATCTTGTTAGTGAAAAGTTTAATTTTGGGGGTGGGAGATTATGTTGCACTTCTGTAAATAATGCACTGATGGCTGGTTTTGTGTCTGCCTTTCAGGAAAAATGAAACAAAAAGCAAACGTGAATTTTCAGTAACAAGCTTGAGGGACAAGGTTGAACTGATGTACAAAGCGGAAATGTGACAGAATTTATAAAGTTATTTTGAACGGTTTTAGTCCGATAGCAGGTGTCATTTGTTTGCCTTACAGCTGCCCCTTTCCATGACCATTCTGTATAAATGTGTACATAAAGGAATACTGTGTTTCTAGACGAGGACTGGATTTGGATAAGTAAGCGTTCCTCCTATAAAGGAGGAGGACTGCTTTTCTTTTCAAGAAGCAAGGACGTCTTGCATGTGTAATGACTCTGTGTTGCTTTAAAAGCACTTTAAAAGCACTCCTTGTTCACACATACTGCAGAGCAGCTGCTGTTCTAAATGATCATCTGAAATACAGCAACTTAAAAATATATTCAGCACCTTTGAACGTGACAAAAAGCACCTTTTTCCTTTTGCCAGTGTTAGGAAGAGAGAAGACATTTAACAGGGAAGCTGGAGAGAAAAACAGTAAGTTACGACTTAGAGAACAACTTAGTGGCTTTTCCTTTCAAGGGGATCTGAATATAGGTGGCCCATTAGACCAGCTAGCAGTAACGTTTGTAAAGTGCACTTAGAAACTACCCTCTGAGAGTCTTGCTGCTCATCTTCAAAGAGAAAACAGGCTCTTGGGGGTAACTTTTTTATGAAGCAAGTAACTTCTCAGCTCTTATTTTTCCTGGCAAGCATGGGAAGAGCTCACAAATAGGAAAGCCAGCAATGGATGGAGGTTATTCCTGACTTTTCTGCAAACTCTGATCTCTATCTTGAGCTTTGTGGGCATACTGTAATTCTGACGGGTTCCAAGTATCTGTTGTGTGTGTTTTTGTTTGTTTGTTTTAAACAGTCAAAAAACCTCCACCAATACTGCCTGGCCTGGCACACCACTTCACTGTCACGATTCGCTATCTCACTATCCTAGAGATGTGCTTAAGGATGAGCCCTGAGCATTTTGGAGTTGCTCTTCCCTGGTCTGTTCTTTGTATGAAAGTGCAAACGGAATGGAGTATAAAGGGTTGATGACTTCTGGATTTCTTTGAAAATTTTGGAATAAAGCCTCTTTTTTAGGGAGAAAAGTTTTAGTTTTAAAGTTAAACATGTAGCTAGAATACATACCTCACAGATGGGTGTGGGATTGTAAACAGAAACACTTCTGATAGGTTTCTTGAGAAAATAAAGCCCAGAAGCCTTTATGGCATTGTTGATGCAAGAATGAGAGCGTTATCTAGCTGTGTTTCTGCTTAGGCTGAAAATCAGACACTTTGGGATTTATCAGAGGAACAATTCTGCAGTGATCAGCCCACACCTGACAAAAGGTTTGAATAACAAAGCTTTACCCAGTAATGGAAACAACCATGTTGGTGACCAGGAAGACAATAACTGTCTGCGTTGTTCCTCAGATGGATTCACTGTGTTCAGTTCTTGGTTGGTACTAGTCTGAATTAGCTGCAAAGGTAATAGCCTGGTGCAGGATATATCAGATGTATGTATAGTCTAGGAACTGTTAAATTTCAATTACATCTGCACCTGCCCTTGCCTGGAGGAGCATTGAAGCTGAAAAATACACACTATGCAAGTGCTTTCCCCTGAAGTTGCGTGAGGAAGAGTACTGGTTCTTTCATTCTGTCTACTGTGAAAAATAAATTCATGAAATTGCCTCTCCCAAGGGCTGACTTACAATGAGCGACATACCTAAAAATGCCTTTTTGAGCATGTTATACAAAACAATTTTTCTAGTATACTGCATATTCTATGTGCATTTTTTTTCTGGTTGACCTTAGATCAGGTGTTGCCACGTGTTCAATGGAAGAAATCTTGCTTATTTGACATGTGCAATAACCTCCTGTTAATGTCCTTCCTCTCCTCTACACCAGGGGTAACACTAACGCTAAAGAGAAGTTCCTTTAGCAAACACAAGGATTGTTGGATGTTGACACGAGCCCTGCTCTGCCACCGTCTTCATCCCATAGATGACCTCCAGGCATTCTTTATAGGAACGAGCTCTCTGGCTTTTGCAAGGCAGTGTTGAAAGAGGTCGCTGTCCTCCTTGTAGGGGTGAAGGCCTGTCTCATGCAGAGCCCTTGTCCCTGCGTTTTAAGAGAAGAGTGTTCCTTTAGGGCTACATTGGTTTGGATGGCGTACAGCACGCTGAGGCCAGGGTCGTGGGTGGTGGCTTGTTTCTGTGTGGGAAATGCTTCATAATTGCCAAGCAGTACAGGTAGGTACCCTTGCCCTACCATAAGGATTTAAAAGCAATTAAGTTGCTCTGCAATTTAGCTGGTTTTCTGTCCAGTAAGAGAATGCAAAGAGGGGAGGCTGTGAAGAACTGCTCCGGGTCCTCTACGTTACGGGCAGCTGAAAACAGGAGGCCGGGTTCCTCCCGTCATTTCTCGAGCGGGGTGATCAAGGGCTTGGTGTCTGCCCAGGCGTGCTCGAGTTGTTGGGAGCTGCTCTGGGCATGGATGGAGAAAGAGAGGGTGGGGTTCCCATGCAGAGCCCGGGGAGGCGGGGAGCCACACAAGAGGAGGAAACGAAAGGGGGAGGCCGAGCAAACGGGAGGATCCAGCCGGTGCTGCGCTGCAGGGCCATGGCCCAGCCCAGAGCCTGTGAGTAGTTGCCTCGGCTCCTTGTGCTGCTCACGGGGCCCGGTTCGGACGGTGGTGGGAGCCCTTTGGCTTGTCTTTCAGGAGGAGAGAGGAGAGAAGAGGTGTTTGGGAGTGGGTCAAAGCTTGCTTTCCAAGCGGGCTCATGGCACGCTCCAGGTTTAGGTGGTGATGCTGAAAGCTCCTGAGCAGGGCATCTTGCGCAAGGGGGTGCCGCGCGCAGCGTCATCAGGCAAGGAAGTGAAACAAGGGAGAGGAGAGCGAGTTTAACTGTTTTCTTCTAGTCGTGAACCCCAGCTCTATTCTCACGTGCAAATCCCTCTGCTATAAGCACCCTCCTTTTGGGGCTGCTCTGGCCCGAGGCCTTCTGCAGCTCCCATCTCCTGCTCCCTATCCTCTTGGACACCCCTGCTCTCCCCATGTTATTCCCCAGTCTCCTTGGGCTGGCAGCAGCGATTTGGGAAATTGCAGCCTGCATCTGGAGGGGAAGGATGTGAGAGAGGAAGTGTCTGATCTCGCCAGCCCTGCCCTCAAAGCATCGCCTTGGCTGTGGTCTGGAGCTGGGGGCGGGTGGCAGCACGAGGGCGAGCTGGGCAGGTTATTCGGGGAGCAGCTCTCCGCCACGTGTCGGCTCTGCCCTGCCAGCCCGCTGCTGAAATTAGGGTAGCTGCATCTGCTGCCGCAGCTCACAGTGCTCTAATGGGAGCAAAGCTGTTACTGCGACCCTGGGGCTCCCCGCTGAGATGCGGTGGGCGCCGTTTCTTCTACTGCTTCCCCCATCTTCAGGCCCAGACAAGACCCTCTCGTCTCGGCTTTGTTCCCTCTCCTGAGCGGGGCCAGGAGCTGCTCAAGCAGCAGATCGAGCCCGCAGTTGTGGTCACGCTGCTCAAACAGCTCTTTGCGTTTAGCCTCAGCTTTGCCTTGCTGGACAGAATGCGCTTGGCAAAACTTTGAGACCAAGGTCTCAAGAGAGCAAACGATCTGCCCCGTAAGGGTGAAAGGCTCTCTTCCAGCAGGCCAGTAGGTGCGTGGGGTCCTTATAAACCACTCCTGTCCCACGTGCCCAGGTCTGGAGCAGGACTGCTTGCGGGAGGTGACTCTCTCCACCCAGAGGCTGCGGGTGCTGCCTCCAGCAGTCCTGAGCAATCCCGCGCTGGAGAGCCTTGACCTTGACAGGAACAAACTCAGGAGCATCGCCGGCGTTTCTAAGCTTTGCAACCTGAAGAAGCTCATACTGTCCAAGAACGAGATCGTGGACTTTCCCAACGAAATCCAGAGACTGGTCTGTTTAGAGAAGCTCGAACTGAATCAGAACCAAATCCGGGTCATCCCAGAGGGGATTTTCTCTCATCTCCCCAGGCTTAAGCATTTGCGGCTGAACAACAACCGTCTTGGTGCTCTCCCCAAGGACCTGGCAGCCTGTCGAGGCAGCCTCCAGTACCTCAACATCTCCAACAACCTGTTTCGAACCTTCCCCCAGCCTGTCCTGCAGCTGGCAAACCTACAGGAGCTCCACGTGCAGAATAATGCCCTTCGCCAGCTCCCCAAGGAGCTATTCCAGGGGCAGTCCCTGAAAATGTTCAAGGCCAATGGGAACCCGCTCAGGGAGCCACCCAGCGAAGTGTGCGCCGGTGGCATCCAGCAGATCCTGAATTACTTCAACCAGCTCCAACATGGTTCAGGGCAGGAGGACAAGAGGGTCAAGACCATGTTCCTGGGGGCCTCTCTGGCAGGGAAATCCACCATCTGCAAAAGCCTGAAGCAGAGACAAACCAAACTGGTGCCCAAGGAAGAGCGAACGGTTGGGATAGAGATCAGCGAGTTCCGGATCGATGACTTCACTTTTCTCTTCTGGGACTTTGCTGGCCAGCTGGAGTATTACATGACTCACCACGTGTTCATCACCCCACAGGCACTTGTCATCCTTGTCATCAACCTCCACAGGTAAGTGCCGAATTCAAGGCAGAGCAGGAGCAGACAAATGAACTCGGGTTGGGTAAGCTTTTCCTTTCCATTTCCACAATTCTTTCCGGTTCCATTGTGCCTTGATAGCTGTTCTTTTCTCTGCTGGTGTAAATAGATCTCCTTCTCCCCCCTTTTGGAGATCATGCTTTTTAGTAAGCCACTAGATCTGGCATCACTTTAACAAAGGCCCCTGTTTTGGGAGGTTTAAGCATTAACTTGTCTTGTGACAAGTTGATCCCAATCTAAGTGGTCCCCAGATTTGCTTTCTGCCTCAGAGATTCCTCTTCAAGGATTCAGTCTACAAAGGTTCAGAGCATTAGACGTGAATTTGGGAATTTTTCTTTCTCTCCCTCCCCAGGTACCAAACTAACGATGACACTTTCAAGGACCTTGTTGGTTTCTGGATCAACAACCTGTCCATGCGAGTCCCAAACTCGGTGGTGCTTCCTGTGGGAACCCATGTGGACTGCTGCCGGGAGGGAGAGGTGGAGGAGAAGAGGTCCGACATCATGTCCAGGATCGCGGCCATGCTGTTGGAGAGAAAAAACAACCTTGCTCACTTCATCAACAACCTGGAGGACAGTGAGGAGCCTGAGTTTTATGTGGACCAGTGGGAGAGGCTGAAGGAGATGGAGAGCCACATGTTAACCGTAGGGCCGAGATTATTGTGGATTTGCTGCAGCTATCAGGGGAGCTGGGCAAGCTCGCAGGGTTTGGGGTGCTTACACAGGCCCATTTAGTGGGGTAGCTGATGCCATGATGGTACCTCATGGAGGTCTCCACTGGTCTTCCCTTTGGCAGGTGTGCGTGCTTTTTCTCTTCCAGATCTTAGACTTAGTTGCTGTCAACTGCACAGACCACCGCGACATCAGAAGGCTCGAAGCCACGATTCTGGAGCACGTGAGGAACGAAGAGCTCTTCCCCGAGGTGGTCCGGGTGCTGCCGCCTGTCTACCGGCAGGTGGAAGCTGCCATCGTGGATATCGCGCAGGGTGAGGAGGTGGCCGAGCACGGTGAGCTGTTTTGGTTTCCAAACTTACGTCTTGCTGACTTCATTTAATGCCCCAAGCCCCTTCTCTGTGTCTCCAGTGACAGGCCTAGCAGGCAGCCCTGGTTCCTCACCTACATTTCCAAAGCAAAAGAAAAAATTTTCCTCCAGCTCCTGGAGTCCTCTCTGGCTCCCCTGCTGCCGCAGGGCTAGAGGGTGAGGAGCAAACTCCTTTGTGTTGTGGAGATAAGCCAGATTTTGTTGCCCATCTCCCTGTGCTCTCTGCATGACTAAATGACACTGAGATTAAACTTGCCATCAGAGGTCTTCTAGTGGGAAACAAGCCGTGCACTCAAACACTGAAAAAAGCAGAAACAGCCTCATTTTTCAGATGCTCTGCTGAGGTCCTGGCAGGATGTCAGCACCTGCCAGCACTGAGGCAAGGCGAGGTCATGGTAGCTGGAGGGTGGCAGGCCGAAGCATTGCTGCTTCCTGCACGGTGACTTCGCTATAGCACCCCAAGGGACACGTGTGCACATGGGGATGCTCCCCTGGCACTCATCGTGAGCAACGGCGGAGCTGGTCGCCTCCCTGGGGACGTCTGTGCACACCTTTTGCACACCCTCTGAGCTTTGCTTCTCAGGCCTCTGCTGTAGCACTGCAGCAGGACAGCCCAGGGTGGGCAAAGCGCCTTGGGCCGCAGGCACCGAGCAGCACGCTGGTCCCGGCTGCTGCCCTAGGGGTGGCACGGCCTGTGTGACCGTGGGTACTGGTGGTGCTCCTTGGCTCTGCAAAGCCTCCGACCGCTGGCTTGGCAGCTGTGGGCAGCGTGCTGAGCACCAGCGTCTCCCTCTAGGCATGATGGACCTCCAGTACCTGCTCAGCAAACTCTCCCTGCGCGAGCACCTGGCCAGCCTGGACAGAGAGCTTCTCCAGGACATCTTGCGGTACCTCCACCGCATCGGGCTCATTGTGTGGTACGAGGAAATCAAGCACCTGGAAAGCACCGTCTTTCTGCAGCCCACCTTCCTCATCACTATGTTCAGGGTAAGCACGGGGATAAAGACCACGATCCCTGCACGGCCTGAGCTTGGCGGTGCTCCTCTCACTGCAACCTCCTGCCTCCCTTTCTTCCTTCCCAGCTCCTCGTGAGGTACCGCCTGGTGCAGCAGCTGGAGAGCATCTCCGTGGACACGCTGATCGCAGAGCACGCCACCATCAGAGACAGGTCCAACTGGGTGTGGACCTTCAAGTCAAAGGCAATGCTGTGCCACCGGGCGGTGCGGGCTCTGGTGAAGTACCAGCTCTGTTCAGAAGGGATGCAAGACGTATTTGAGGAAATCATGGGGTACAAGCCCCACAGAGGGAGAGGGAAGCTCTTCAGCCTCCTGGAGCACTTTGAGCTCTGCCTGGAGGTGAGGCACGCCAAAGCTCTTGACCCACAGGCCTGCGAGTTTGTGCCTGGGAAGCCGTGGGAGACCACACGGGGCCAAGGGGAGTCCTGGTACTTGTTCCCAACCTACCTGAACCAGACCGAAGAGGTTGCTGAGGTGTGGGGAGGAGATCACCCTGAGGACCTCCACATCCGTGCCTACTTCTCACCTGAAATACCTGAGGGTTTCTTTCAGAGGTAAGCAGTTGTTTCTGGCCCTGTGCTGAGGCTGGCTTTGGGGTTGGTTTGGTACAGAGCAGCTACGACAGGCTCTCAGCTGTGGCGACCATACCAGCTGAGGCACGAGGCCAGGACTCGGGAGACCACGGTGGGACCTCAACTCTACCCCACACTTGTGGGACCTTACACGAATCATTTTGATGTTTGCTGTCTGGATGTGAGCAAGGATAACGGTCCTTCTGCTTCACCTTTAATGCAGGGTGTTTTTTGGCAGGCCACAGGGCTAGTCTCTGCCTATCCGGGCATTTGGAGATCTCCCAGTCCCACTACAGCAGAGAGCTGGGAAGGGTCCAGTTTCCACTGGGACAGTTCCAGTTTCCGGAAGGTCTCCTGGGGTTCTTGACTTCTATCTAGAGTTTTATCTGGTGGCCAAACGTGGAAGCAGCTCTTGGCTTAAGAGGCTGCTTGAGCTTTTTGAGGTCCTCTTTCATCCTCTAGCTCGATTCTGGCTGGCATTGGTTCTGTATTTTTGAGGTCCACCAGGTGCCACACTTTCTCCCCGTGCAGGAGGAAGGAGATTAAAGCCACAGGCAATCTATCTGCAGGTTCCTGGTGAAAGCTTGTTCCTTCTACTCCACACACTGGGTGGCCAAGGTGACCTGCCTGCTCATATGCAACGGGAAGCCTCTGCTGATCAAAGAGAACAACCAGAGGGCGTACAGCTATCTGGAGCTCCGAAGCAGAAGGCCAGCAGGAACGACAGGTAAGGATCCCTGTCCCCATGCAGCATGCGTGCTGCGCTGGTGCCGTGGCTCCCAACCAAAAACCTCTGCAGCAATTCCCTTTGAAGAGGGCTGGAAATAGGTTAACGTGAAAAACAGCTGGCACACCAGTTCTGACGGACACAACCAGGCTGGAAATGATCCACGTTCACTCAGGCCACCGCTCTGGGCGGTTGTGAGTAACTGTGGCTTTCTCCTTCTGTCTGGAAGGATTCCAGTTTACCTGGGACTTCCTCATGGCCGTAGTGTTCATCGTCCAGAAGCTCTCAGAGGAGTGGCCAGGGCTGCACGTGTGCGTGAAGACGCCTTGCCGGACTGCTGGCTGTCCTGCGGAGCTGGTCTGGCCAGACATGGACGGCAAAAACGCTGTGTATGTATGTGCTGTGTCGCCAGACACGGGGCTGGAGCCCGATGGTTGCTGTTGCAGTGCAGGTTGCAGGTCGAATTCATTGCAATGCTGCTGGGTCCTGTGCTGCCCTTCTCCTGAGCCTGTGCCACATGGGTGGTAGCATTTAATGGCATGAGAAACTCCAGCAAGGAAGGAAAGGAGAAAAAAGCTGAGACTTGGGGGCTTAGGGAAGAGTCACAAAATGTCCTCTCTGGCTTGGTCTGGGACAGGGCAGTGCCAGATTTCCTCCATTTCATAAGGAGCCGGGGGCTCGGGCACTCAGGAAGGTGGCCCCCATCCCACCAACCACGGGGCCCTACATCAGAGTGGGAAGAGGGATCCTCGCCCACCGCCTTGGCACCATCTTCCATGGGAAGTGCTGAAGGCAGATCCTGCTCCTTCTTCTTCTCAGGGCTTTTTCCTTTACAGGACGAAGGAAGAAGTTAAAACCTGTGGAACGTGTGGTCATCGGTTTGGAACAGAGCTGCTCTTACCAAAAGGTGAGCCCAGCGGCCCTGGATTTGTGCTGGAAAAGCTCTGGGCAGAGGAAAGCACCTCTTGATGGTGTCCTGATGTGGTCTGCATGGAAAGGGCAGTGCCACAGAGGAGCCAGACGAGAAGCAGGGGGAGGTGTGGGGGTAACGGGACGCGTCTACTGTCTCTAAACGGTGAGGAGCTTGTAGGGGAAATCCCATGCCCAGTGCCTGCTCACTTCACGGCTCTCTCTTCCTGGCTGCCCACCAGTGGCAGCGAGTAGACTTTGTGCAGTTTGGTGGGTTGCAAACCCTTTTGGTACGGGGCGTCTCACCCCATGGGCAGGCCCTGGCCACCACGCCGGCGGTGGCTGTGACAGCCAGGCCTGGGAACACCGGCTGTGCTCCCCCCTTCCCACTGCCCATCGTGCCTCCTGGAAGCATGTTCCCCGACACCCAAACCGCAGCAGTTTTCCCTCTCTCTCTGAGTACAAAGCAGCTGCTACTTGCCGTCCTGTCACCAGTGGGGCTCCCTGTTTATCTTTAGGGTTGAATAACTCCGTTGCTGGGTTTATGGGAGCGGAGTTGCCTAACAGCTGATGGTCTCCTCCTGCGTCCCCGCAGTGCCCACGCATCGGGAGGCACCCCCAGCACAGCCTGCCGTTCACTACTACGTGACCAGCTACGGCACCACCACCTTTGGACCCAGCAGCATCCACGTCAACCGGCAGGTAGGTGTGGGGCCGTGCGTGGCAGGTCCCCTGCCCATGTCCCCGTGCCACCCTCCCCAAGCAGCTCCTTGCAGCTGGCTGGTTCTGCGGTGCTCTCCTGTGCTCTGTGTTGCAGTGACTCTATTTTTTTTCCAGAACATCTCAAGTGAGTAACCTCAGGCCAGCAGGGAGGTGCTTGTGGAAGACAGAAATATTATTTTTAAGGCAGAGACAAGCTGTCCTAAACGCGTTTTCTTCCTGGCTTGCAAGTCCTGTATGCATCCCTGATGCATGGAAATAAATGCATAAATAAATAAATGCGTCCTTCGTGCGTGGGAAGTCACCTCGTCTACAGGGGACAGCGTGCTTACAACTGCTGTCGTACGAGCCTAGTGTCAGCAGCTACAAGATAAAGCACAGCAGCAATTTGGTGCCCCGAAGGTTACTAATTTAGCTGCTGAGGCCACTTCTGGTTCTTGAGCTGCACATCAAGCAGCCTACTCCCTGCTGCCGGGGTTAACCCCTGCATCGATCCCTGTCCCAAAGGGGATGTGGTCACCTCCATCAGGCTGCGGCTGGCCGGGGCTCTGCTGGGACAAAGCTGGCCCAGGGGCTTCAGGGGCACGAAGGGCTCAGGGGCAGATGTCTATGCAACACCAGCAAGCAGGAAGCACCTTTACATATACATATATTTAAACTTTAAAAAAATCAGAAAAATAAATCTGTAAATGACCACTCTCTACAAAAACATGGGTGAACAGCTGCCCGTCCTGGCTGAGAAGAGCTGAGTGTAAGTTCCAGCACCAGCAGGTGAAACTGTCCTTGGGGGCGGAGGAGGGATCCCACCTCTGATGCCCCGCTGCTGCTGCAGGGTTAAAGTGCTGCACGGCCAGAGAAAAGGTTTTGCCAACCACTTCTGGAGCTTTTAGAGCTGCTTTCTTTCGGAGGGTGGGACGTGGCTGGCCTGCATGGCCCCCTGTGTGCTCTGTTAATTCTTGATCAGCACCTGTGGCCAGAGCAGGGTTGCCAGATGTGCCCAGGGAGAGCTAACGCAGCTTGTTCCTGCTGTGTAGCGGTGAGATCGGCCCATCTGGGTGCAAGAGCACCTGAAAACAGTTTGCAAGCGCCGCAGAAGAGGCCGGGGGGGCAGGGGCAGGGGGTGTCAGTCCATCTGCATGCTGTACTGCTCGATGAGCTCGTAGAGGCTGAAGGAGTCGGAGAGCTGCAGGCTGACGTTGCCGCTGTTGAGGGAGGAGGCTCCCTCCCGCTGCACCTGCTCGTACCAGTGCTCACAGAACTTGGGCACCAGCTGGGGCAGAAAAGGGGCACCATGGCCTGGAGGTGCCACGTTTCCCCGCATGGCAGCCCTTGTGGCCCCATCCCCCTAGAGCCGAGGAAGGAGGCACCCAGGGCACCCCATCTCCCCTGTCCCCGAGGGACCCACTCCACGCGTACCCAGCCCCACATCGCCCCCAGCCCCTGAGGGCTCCCCTCCCTGGCTTCCCACCTCCCGCGGCCCCCAAGGAACACCTCCCCGGGCTGCAGGGGTGGCCATCGGCCCCCTCGGGGCCGCTCACCTTCACCAGGATGAGCTTGGACTCCTTGGGCTTGCAGTTGGAGAAGCACTGCCCGAAGCAGAGGAAGATGGTGAAGTCTGGGGACCGCTCCCTGCGGTTGTCGCGGAAGTCCCTGAGCTCTGCAAAGCAAAGGCAGGGCTTGGCTTTGGGGTGGGCCCGAGAGACGGCAGCAGGCAGCGTGGGGACAACAGGGACGGGAGGGTTCAGGTGGTGCCAAGCCTGGGGCTGCCCCCTTTCGCACCACCTCAACCCTTCCTTCCCCACCTGTGCAAAACACGTTGAAGTCAAAGATGGGGGTCTCCTGGTCCCGGCACAGAAGGTTGGGCGGGGGTTTCCCGTTGTCGAGCTGCTGCGACAGGGCCCAGAAGACCTTGCACTTCTTCAGGCGGGTGGCGAAGAGCCTGCCGGCGCGCTGCTCCAGCCGCAGCCCCACGCCCAGCAGCAGCTCCTCGGTGAACTGCCGCTGCTTGCTGTCGGCCAGGCCCTCGGGGCTGGGGAAGAGGACGCGCTGCCCTGGCTGCAGGGCCACCGCCGGGTCCAGGGACTGGTAGGCCAGCAGGCACCGTCTGTCATTCACCACCTCCTGGTGGACCGTCTTCCCCCGGTAGTAGATGGTGACATCCAGGTGGGGGGGGATCCCTGTGCCAAGCAGCGGTCAGCGGCGGCGGCCCCAAAAAACATCGCCCCGTTCCCTCCTCCAACCCCTCACCTGTGTCATCCGCCGGCGGCGGGGGGCTGGTGGCGGGGTGGAAGAGCAGCGCCTCGCCTGGGGACAGCACGGGGCCAGCGGGCTCCTGCTCGGCGGGGAGCGTGTGGCACGGCAGCGGCACGGCTCCTGCAGTGGCACGGGGGCAGCGTCGGCCTCGCAATTTGGGGACACCCCCCCCCCCGCCCCCCAGCCACTTCTAACCACATTACGGCGGTTTCCCGTGGCCGGAGCCCCGCCGCACCCACCTGGGATGGTTTGCTCCCCGAGCAGCATGTGGTCCGAGGGGCTGTAGGCGCCCAGCGGGGGCTGCTCCGCCACGGGCCCCCACTCCTGAAACACCGTTGGGGGGAGGCAGCCGCCTTGGCTGGGGCCGGGCTGGAGCAGAGCATCCTCGTCGTGCAGGACATCCCCTGAGGAGACATCACGGGTGGGGACGGGGGTCACCCCAACCCCTCTGCGCCTCCCCCCGTCCCCAGGCAGGGCCAGTCTCACCTGCGGGCGGCCAGGGGGACGGTGTGGGGCCGAGGGTGGAGATGTTGCAGTGCTGCAGCACCAACTGCAGCATGTCCAGGTCCTCCAGCGTCAGCGACTGCGTCGTGCTAGCAGTGGCACTGCCTGGGGGGGCACGGCGGGGGCAGCTTTTACCAGCCATCGGCGACCCCAAATTACAGCCCCTGCCAGCCAGGGGGACCCCGCGGTGGCTCGGCCCTGGGGCAAACCCACCCAGATCCCCCACACACAAGCTGGGGGACCGGTGCGTACCTCGGGGTGCGATTTGCGGGGCCACATCGTGGTGGTTGAGCTCCAGCTGCAAAGGGAAGCAGGAGGGGGCTTTACTGACAGGGCTTGGGGGGGTGGGTGCTGGGCTCCAGTTCTGGAGCACCCCAAGGATTTGGGGGACGGGGGCTGCAGGCCCTGGCTCCCTCCCCTCCTGCCATGCTGACCCCGTTACCTGTGGCTGCTGCTGCGGCGGGGCGTCTGCCACAGGGCCCCCAAAACCTCCGTCCTGGCCATGCTGGGGGGCAGCTGGAAGGAGAACGGGGTGAGGGGGGGTCCCCGAGCTCAGCCCCCCTTTCCCCAATTGCTCCTTGCGGGCCTGGGCTCACCTGAGTTGACGGCGAAGACCTTGTGAGGGTCGTCACTGTTCTTGGAGTGGTCCTCCAGCAGCGTGAACATGTGGGTGCTCCTCAGGGCGCAGCGGAAATTGGTCTTCCACTTGGCCGGGTCCTCGGGGCTCCCCTCGTACCTCCCGCTGGCCTGCGCCCAGGCCTGGGGGGTGTGGGGGGGTAAGCGCAGGGACCCCAGCTCTGGGGACACCCAGTTTGGGGGACGCCCGGTGCCCCCCTCCCCAAGTCTGCCCACCTCACCCACCGTGGAGACCTCACGGTCACTGCTGGCCTACATCTGTCCCCCTGCCTTGTGGTCAGCCCGTGCCCCCCACCTTGAGGAACTTGAGGTCACCGCTGGTCCCCCCCTGCCTACAGAAGGGGTGAGGTGGGAAGGGGCCTCTGGAGGCCCTCTGGTCCAACCCTGCTCAAGCAGGGCCACCTAGGGCCAGTTGCACCCATTCCCACCCACCTTGAAGGCCTTGGGGGGGGGCACTGCTGGCGGCCTCCACCTCACCACCTCAGGGTCACTGCTGGTGGCCTCCATCTCACCACCTTGTGGTCAGTGCTAATGGCCTCCATCTCACCACCTTGTGATCACTGCTGGTGGCCTCCATCTCACCTCCCTTGAAGGCTCTGGGGTCTCTGCTGTCTGCACCCCCTTCCCATCCAACCTCAATGGCCCAGGTGGGGTGGCCACCTCTCCCCTCCATCCCACCCACCTTGAAGATCTCGATGTCGCTGCTGGTGACGTCCTTCCTGGCGTTGTGCTTCCAGGGGATGCGGAAGACCCTGCGGGCCGGGTCGGTCCAGCAGAGCCCCTGGTACAAGCCGCTGTTGATGGCGTTCACCAGCCACGGCCCAAAGCGCAGCTTCTGGGCATCCCTGCGGGGACACGGGGCCGTCATCGCGGGGGGCGTGGGGCTCGCAGACCCCCCGGCCCGGTGCTGGGCCCCCTGCCCGGTGGGTGGTGGCTGCTGCTTACCCTTCACTCTCCGCTGCTGCCATGGTGTCCCCGCTGCCCTCGCACCCCTGCTGAAGCCCCCAGCGGCGGCAGGGCTGGTGGGGGGGGGTGGGGGGGGGGTGGGGTGGTCCCGGTGCCTTTACCCCTCACCCCTTGGTATAGGGGTTCCCTTCTGCGAGTGCCGGTTCTTATAGGAGCGGCAGCGGGAGCGGCTTTCCTGGAAATCACGTGGGGCTCCCGAAACTGAAACCGGCTGCTTGGGTGGCCGGGGGGGGAGGAACGGGCGGCTGGCTGGGGGGGGTCATGGCACCGAGCTGCAACCCCTGGGTCCCCCTTTTACAGGGTCCCCCCCTTCCCCTCCCCGTCCCCGCTGTGCAGGGGGCTTGGCTCAGGATGGGGGTGCACGGCCCCCCCAAACACCACAGGGATGATGGCACTGGGGGGTGAGCAGGAGCAGCCCCCAGCCCCGTTGTGCCCACCCAAAAGCAATTTGTGCCCTCAGAGGTAATTATTGCACTGGCCAGTGCCGGGCTGCAATGTTTGCAACCCCCCCCCCCTCAAACAACAACAACAACAACAACAAAGCAAATCCAGGCTGAAAGCTGCACTTGAAAAAGCTGGACCCCTGGGGGCTGCAGGCCCGGAGGCGATGAGGGCTGGCGGGGGGGGGGGGGGGGGGGGGGGGGGGTCCCGGGCAGGATCAGGCCCCGCTGTGCTGGGTGGGGGGGCCGTGGGGTGCCTGGTGCTGACCTCGGCGACTCCTGGCCTCGGTTTCGGTGCCGCGGCTGTGGTTTCTGCATCCAGCACGGCTGCCGGGCACTCTCGCTCCCCATGGGCATGCCCCAAAAAGCCGAGGCAAGGGAAGGCAGCACCCCAAAACGGAGTAACGCAGCACCGAGGGCAGAACGGGGCTGGCCCCTGGACGCCCCAAAACGCCCGGGTCTGGCTGGGAATCGGCTGCGCCCACCTCCACCGGGGCTTTCCGGGTGCACCGGCGGCTTGGCACAGGCACGCAGGGCTTGACCTTGGGGCTGGAAACTCCCATGCCTCCTTTCTTATGTTTGTTTGCTCGATATTTATTGCAAGGCTTCTTCTTTCAGGCTGCCTCGGTTTGCACGCTAAGGGCATGAGTGGAGAAATGGAGCTCCCAGGGTGACGGCTCCCCGCGCAGCCCGAGGACAGTGCGGCCGCACCACCACAAAGCCTCCTGCCACCGCTGCCACCTCGCTTGATGGAAATACCAGGGTTTAACACAAAAAAAGAGGGAAAAAAATAAATCAGGCCTGATGCTGTACGTCCCCACGGGGACATTTCTGATGCCACCCCATGAGGGTGCCCACCTGCAGGTGCTGCGGCCCCGCAAGCCCCTGGGAGGGGGACAGAGGCTGGGGGCAAATTCCCTGTACTGGAAAGGGGAAGCGGCACCCGGCCGGGCTGCAGCTGGTTTCCAGTAAGTGTCAGGGGCCCGTCACGGAAAACAGCCCCCCCGCACCTCCGGGATTGGGGAGGCCACGCGTTAAACGAGTGGGGAAAGTGGGGAATGGCAGCGGCTTAGGGCAGACGGCATTGAGGCTGAGCACTCGCTTCTCCCTGAGCCTGGCCAAGCTCTGCAGGGAGCGTTTAAAACCAAAAAGCCCCCAGAGGCAGACAGGCCTCAAGTGCTGACATCTTGGGGCCCAAGCACCTGCTCTGGGCCTCTTTCTCCTTACACTTCTTGCTTGTGAGGAATTTTCCTCCTCCTTTCCAGGAACTTCTCCCTGTTGCTTAAGAGGAAGCACTGAACGGTTCCCAGGAAATTTCCCTTTGCTCCCCAATAATTTCTTCTCCTTCCTTGCCCGGATTTCCCCCCGTTGCGTTGTACAAAGTTCCTCTGCTGTCCCTCTCTGTTGCCCTGCAGGAAATTTCCCCCTTACTTCCCAGGGACTCCTTCCTTGTCTTCCAGGAACGTTCCCTGTGGCTTTGCAGGGTATTTCCCTCCCATTGCTTTTTGGGAAACTCCTCCATTGCTTCCGAGGAGATTTCCTTGTTGCTTTTCAGCAAATATTCACCTTCCTTTCTGGGAAGCGCCTCCCTTGCTCCCTAGCCTATTTTGCTCCAGGAAATTTCCCCTTCGTGCTCCAAAAAATGTCACTTATTTACTAAGCATTTTACCCCTTTGCTTTCCAAGAATTTTACCAATTTTCCAAAAGTTTTATCTGTTTTTGTTTTCAGAAAGACACTTATTTTTTATTTTTTTATTTTTTATTTAAGAAATGTGATCATTGCTTCCTAGCACTTTTTCCTCTTTGCTTCCCGGGAGACACCCGATATGGTTTTCTATATCCTGTTGGTACTCCAGGAATTCCCATTGTGTTTTCGAGGAAATGTCACTGTTAGCTCCCCCATTACTTTCTAGGAACACCACCTATTGCTTTCTACAAAATTCCTGATGATTCCCAGGAAATTTGCTTTTGATGAATCCCCCCCTAGAGCTTTCTAGGGCATTCCTACCTCATCTTGCAGGAAATTTCCCCATCACCCTCCAGGATATTTCACTGTAGCTTTTAAGGATTTCTCTCTCATTTCCCCAGAATTTTCCCTTTTGCTTTGTAGGATTTTCCTCCCACTGCTTTAGGACATTTCCTCCTTGCTTTCCAGGAAGCTTCACTTCTTAGCACATTTCCCCCCTTTCCTCCAGGGCAGTTTTTCCTTGCCAAGATCAGGCAGTAAGCACCAAAAAGATCCAGATCCAGCGCCAGGGCAGGGACAAGGTGACACAGGACAAGGTACGACCAAAAAGGGGCTGTGGCCAAGGGGAAACCCACGCTGGAGCAATGGGGTTAGGATGCTCCAGGTGCCACCCCTGCTGTCCCCTGCCCCGGGGACAAGTGTCACCTGCAGCAAGGGGAGCAGAGGCCTGGCTGGGGTGGGCAGAGGTGTGTTGCTCTAAGTGTGTTTGTTTGCTTTTATTTCTTAATATTGGAAAAAAAATAGGTTTCTATTAATAAGTGACTAATTGACTGGAATTCCCCCAGTTTAACCTGTATTTGGCTTTTGGTCGGTGACAGCCCGCGGGGTTACAGCCACTGCCACTTCCTGAGCCCCTCAGGTGCCCCCCAGCCCTCACCCCTCTGAAATGCTGGGTCCCAGGATGGGGAAAGCAGGGAGGAAAACAGCTCCGAGCTCCCCCAAACTTACACCTGGATTTGGAAAACCATAAACGTCAGCCTCTAAGGCAAGTGGGATTTGGGGTAGTTTGTTGCTTTCTGGCATGAATCCCACCTCTCTTCCCTATTTTTGCAAAGCTTGCGCTCCTCCAAAGGAGTGCTCAGAAGCTCAGGCTGACTTCTTTCGATTTTCCTGTGAGGCACAGGAGGAGCTGGAGGTTTCAGGAGGAGGGAGCAGTTTTACGAAGAGGTTTTTAAAAGCATCTAAAAGAAGGGGAACTTTCCCTCGACTTCAGCCCTGCACCTGCACCAAGTTTTCCCCCCAGCTGCCAACACTCAGGCAGCACAAGGGGGGTCCCCAGGCCATCAGCTTCAAGGGGCAATCCCCGTGCAGAAGGGCAAGCAGAAACCCCACTGCTTTAGATGCAGAGTTTCTCTGAGGGACCCTCTTTGTAAATCACAAAGCGGCAAGGAAAAAAAAAAAAAGAAAAAGAAAAAAGAAAACCACAAATCTTTCTCTTTTAATCCACCCAAAGGAAATCCAGAGCAAGAGCAGCATCACGGCACTACACACACCACAGACATCTATCAGACTCAGAGATCATCTTTGCACAGATTCCTTCCCAGATACAAGGAAAAGTCATAAAAAAGGAAAGTGATTCACAGAAGCAAAGTGAAAAGTAACAAATCAGCCACAGAACAACTTTTCCTAAGAGAAAGGGGACACATCTAGGAAGAAGGCCCTCAACGTACAGGTTTTGAAAAAAAGACTAACCCAAGGACGTTGAAACAGAGGTGGTTTTCTTTCAAACATTAAAAATATGGATTTTTTTTTGTTAATTTAAATATACATCTGAAACACAAACGCCAAGCAAGTGCCTGGAGAAAAAAGTGAAAAGAAGGAATGAAAAGTGGATTTGACTGGTTTAATTTAAACATCGAGGTCGGGTGGATTGCACCAAATGGAATAAATAATGGAGAAGAACACGCTGGGTTTGACGGTCTTGCACTTAAGATAATTTAAACTATAATTAATAACACAGCCCAAGAGAGTACTTAACAAAGTCCTCTGACAAGTGATTTTAGCTGGGCAGTATCCCTTTGACAGCGTGCGTTCTTAAGTGTGGATTTGCCCCTGCCACCCAACAGCGATCGCTACCCCAGAAGCGAGCAGGATGATGAGATTTTGTGGTCCACAGGCCTCGATCCCGTAATCACACAGGTGCAAACAGCTCCTCGAAGCAAAACTAGACCTTGTGTTTTCACCTGGCGAGGTACAAACAAATGCACAGCCCTTACAGTGTGGCTCCTGGAGCTTGGGCCCTATGGAAACAGAATAGCTTCCTCCTTTCCTGCACCTGGGGCCAGGCCAGAAAATGTGCACAGCTAACCGTGCACCCGCTGCGGCCACCACTTGATGCCTTGGGGCGGGGAGGCTGAAGGAATGTAAGTGGTTTATTTTTGCTTGGTTGGTTTTCCCTCCCCACAGCCCCTACTTATAAAAAAAAAAAAAAATTGATCCCAAGTTCCTCTCCCTCCCCTGCCTGCAGCCAAGCAGTGAAGCACCTTCAGACATCCGTATGATCCCACGAACATGTTCCCTACAGAGCAGCCATCTCAGCTCTGCGTCTCGCTGATGTGCCTGTGACACCTAGTTGGGAGGGAAGTCCCTTTGCTTTAAAACAAAAATAATTACAAAACAGTAGCAACGAGCCCCTTTCCCCTTCTCCGATCTCCAAAAGATTCACCCAAGTCTAACTCAATTTTGAGCAAGGGAGAGGGAAGGGGTGGAGGTTTCCAGGTCAAGGAACTTGCCAGCTCCAGCATCCCCTCCTGCCACACCTCCAGCAGCGCTGGGCCCCCTGTGCAAAGCACCTGCCCCCCAGGTGGGGCCCAGCACAGCCAAGGAGGGGCTGAGGGGACACAGGACACTGCTGCCCCTCCAGCTCCTCCTCAGCCAGCTGCAACCTCCAGGAAGGAAGAGGGAGCTGAGGTGGATGAGGGCTCAGGTTATTATTTTCCCATCCCTCTTCCTTCCAAATGCTGGGAGGAGACTTAGGGGTCTGCAGGCCCAGTCTGTGCTTACCAGTGTCCTTAAGAATGACAATTAAAAACAAACAACAAAAAAAAAGGAAAAAAAAAAGAACAAGATATGCATAATTAGGTATTGTCCGTGGAAGGAGCAGGAGGGGGCAGGTTCCAGGTGAAGACAGAAAAGGGACTCTCCCTCCCCATGTTTGCTCGTCTGGAGACCACCTCCGCTCGGCGCTCCCGCGCGAACCCTTTGTGCTGTTGCTCTGACACCAATCGACACGGACGACGGACACGGGGATGAATTCGGCTCAGCAGAGGACGGGCAGGCACACGCAGGCATGCCGGGGCTAGGCCCGGTGCTTCGGGAGCATGTCCAGGAGGAACTCGGCGATGCCGATGAAGTAGACGACTTGTGCGATGCCGAAGAGAGGGGCGATGACCAGGGCTCGGCAGTACGCCCCTTTCAGGAAGGCCATGGGTCCTTCCTTCTGCCAGATCTTCCTGGGGAGAGACGGCACAGCTAAGTGTCCATCCCATCCCTCCACACGCTAGGACAGCCTCTGGCTTTCTGCCTCCCCCCGGTACTAAACCCAAGCCTCCACACATCATCTACCACTCCCCACGTGGCCTTGCAGGAACGGGCCCCATTCGCCCCTCCGGCCAGGAGCAGAGGTGCCTGCCCAGCTCCGGATATAAAAGTAAGAGAACCCACTGCTGCAGCCAGTGCTTGGAGCAGTCCTGAGAGTGATATGAGACTGAACGCTGTCGGATTTTCAAACAGGGCCTTGGAAGACACAGCCACTCCAGTGCCTCCCTTTGCAAAATTAAAAGCTCACTGTTGTGACAGTTGGGGCTTTGACAGAAGAGGGCCCTTTGCTATATTTATATTGCTCAAAATAGGAGCAAGTTCCCGTTTATATTCCTATATATGGCCACTATATATCTGGTCTCATATATATATATATATACATACACATATACACAGATATCTACATATGTATATAGATCTGTTTGTTTATACATCTCTATCTAGATAGATAGAGGGAACCTGCAATGGGGAAGCAGCTGGTTGGGTCTAGAAGCGGCACCAGCAGGTGCCATACGTTTGATGATCTGTCCCACAAGGACTCTTACTTGGTGCAGTCCAGGATTCCTGAGTACGTGTCCTCGTTTACTCCTCTCTGCAAGGACTGCAGCCGTGTTTTGATCACTGGGGAGAAAGAGGAGAGACAGCGGTGAGCGAGTGGCTGCCCTCCCACCTGCGGTCACTGGTTTCACAGCAGGCAAGAGCCAAACCTGCCAGCAATGTCTTTAAGACAGCCAAAAGGAGATCACTAGGAACAGAAACCATTTTCATACATTTATCAGCGAAATGGGGAAAAGCAAACCACCCCTTCCCCTCACTGTGTGGAAGGCTTCCGAGGCTGACCTAGCTTTAAATAATTCCAAGTCAGTATTTGTGTACAAAATGGTAGCTCATTTTCAAATGCTCAGCTCCTTCTGGAAGAACAGACCAAAGTATCGAAAATACATGGTGCTGCTCTTAGATTTCTTCCCACCATGAAGCGTGTAATGTTGGGAAGAAGAGTTGCCTTCTGGTGTTTTTCACAGCAGAGACACCAAGAGGTGTCATTGAAGGCAGATGTTGTGGAGCAGGAAGAAAGGCAACAGGTCTGAGGCTTGCCCACAACCTTTGGAACGCGTGTAAGTGGTCGGCATGCCATCGCTGCACATGGCAACGTGCCTTATCAGGGGCACATCCTGCAAAGAACAGCTGAAACGAATGGCATCCTCTTCCTGCTTCACCTGCGCACTGCGAACCTCTGTGTAAACAGTGGCCAAGGTCATTGCTCAACTGCAGGAAACACCTCCAGCTGCTGGAGGCAGCTCTGACAGCAGAGCTCCCTTCCTAGACCTCCCTCCAGGCTCGCGGTGTGGAGAGGCAGGCCTGGTCACCCTCCTCTTCACCTCGGTGACCCGAGGGCCTCTGGCCGCTGTTCTGTGGCCGCCAGCGGAGGACTCACCATCGCACGGGTTGACAGCCACCGCAGCCGTGCTGCCAGCCACGCACCCGGAGAGGAAGGACACGTAGAACGGGGCCTTGACGTTGGGGTCCTTCTGGCCCAGCTTGTTCAGGTTTGCAAACAGCGGGAAGTAAACGATGGAGAACGGCACATCCCTGGGGGGAGGGAGGGAGGGAGGAAAGGGGCGGAAAGGAGGAGGACAAGGATGAGCAAAATCAAAGTGAGAAACTCAGTGAAACTCAGCAGGGTCAAAGCTGACTGCGTGGGATACACCAGGTTCCCGTGAGGCATGCAGCCCTGCAGGGAGCCAAACGATGCCACCCCCCTGATTTCTCAACGCCTGAAATGAAGACCCCGGCACATTCAGAGGTCGACATTTTTTAATTGAAAGAGGTTCGCAGCCTGCCCCCCACCCCACCAGGCGTTGCTCTTGTTCTGCCTTCGTTAAAGCTGCGTGTGAGCCCGGGTAAAGCGTGTCAGAGCGGGCGCTGGTCCCTGCACCCAGCGTCCTACCTTAGCAGTGTGGCCCCCAGGCCCTTGTAGAGCCCCGCGATGCCTTTGCTCCGCAGCAGCTCCCTGGTTATCTGCGTTGCTGTGGGGCGCGCTTCCACCACCGGCTCCGCTGCCCCCGCCGCAGAGGAAGAGGAGAGCTGGGCCTGTGCTGCCATCAGCTTCTTCTGGGCCGCTGGGGAGAAGCAGAGAGAGCGCTGCTCCGCAAGGTGCTCACCAGTGTTTAACGCTCCTGTTCTCTGCTTCCTTCCCTTGGAAGCAATCATCGGCTCGGGAGTTCCTCGGCCGCACTACGTACACCACATTTGTACGCGCAACCTGGCTCCTTCCAGGAGCCTTTTCAAACCGTGATGCATTTCTGCTCTTTGGCCAGGAGGTGGAGAGCACATCAACCTGTACGCAATGCTCTGGCACGCCACGGGGCCCTCGCCACACAGAGAACAGGCTGTTCACGGCAGCAAGAGCCTCTTCCGAGCCCTCAAACCGCGGCTTAATTCCTTCAAACATTTTCAAATGCTACACACAAAGAGGATAAGGTCTGCAAGCAGACGAAAGAAAAATAAAGCTGTGATTATTCAGAGCCTGAGCTTCTTCCAAACCCAGCACGCCTGGAGAATTTTATTTACTGGTTCAGCCACAACTGCTGCTTTTGTCAGCAGGAAAATAAGGAGCAAGAGGAGAGAAAAATCATCTGCTAAGGACCCTTGGAAGCTGTTAGGGTGGTGCTATCACACAGGGGGCAAAAGAGAGAGAAAAGACACCAGAAAACACAGAGACGGATGAAGTACCGTAGAACAACGGAGGATGCTAACCCCTAGGTGATGCAGAACTAGTCAGTCTTAATCGCGCACAAGCTGAGCACCCTGCCACCTCTCCTGTCTCTCTCCGTCCACCAGCAGCATTTGCTGTTTCACTCACCAAGCCCTGAGCAAAAAATACCACCTTTTGTAGCCATAAGGGCCTCTGCAAGTGGAGGAGGAAACGAGTTGGAAAGAGGAGAAATTTCCACTGCAACCTGAGACACTTGTGACTCGGGAGGGTGGGAGGAAGGAGAAGGGTTTTCCTGGCTCGCTCCCTCCTCTTCTCCCCGCCTGAGCAGTGCAGACGGAGGACAAGCGCACGCACCAATTCGTCCTGCATCCTGCAGCTGGATTTTGAGCATCTCCATGGGAGTGGTGACGATCACCTGGCAGGTGCCTGCGCCGCAGCCCGCCAGCATCTCCCTCAGCAGCGTCAGCTTCTTCCTGCCCAAAGGAAGAGAGAGTCAGTCAGAGGAGGTGGCGAGTATTCAGAAAAAGCCGCAAGCCCACCCTGACCAGCCCCAGAACACTACGCACAAAGGCTGCACGTTGCCACACCGCGCCGTCAGGGCACGGCCTTCAGAAAGGGGCCTGAAGGGAGTTAAGCAGCTTTCCTCCTGCCGGCCTCATCCTTCAAACACTGACAGCAACCCCACAAACAAACAGAGGCCACAGGCCGAGGAACAGGGTGAAACAATCCAAGTTACTGCTTTCGACTTCTCCGACAGAAGCAGAGTACGTGAAAAGTGGATCTGAGAGCCAAGGAGGCAGCTCCCTGCGGTTCGGCACCTCTTCACCTCGCTGCCCTTTCCCAACCTGTGTCCCGCAGGCAGAAACAGCAGCTTTGGCACCAAACTGCTCCTGCCTGAGGGACGAGGGATGGGGCAGACCCCCAGCACTGCAGCTCTGTGCATTTCTGTGCCAGAGAGCTGGGGGCACCAGGGGCATGTTCTTGCCTTACAAAACGTAGCTGTCCCCCTCCCAAAGCCATGAAACATCCCAGCTGAGACTAAAAGAGGAACTCAGAAGGCAAATGCTCAGAAAGAGTCATTTTTCAGAAACTGAGCAGTTCTCACCCTATAAAAATCTCACTCCCTGGCACCAGAAATCACTGACTTCATTAAAAAAAAAAAAGTGCTTAGGATCCATTCCTTTTTTAAAAGAGGAAAAAAAAAGCATAGATAAATCACACAGACAGAGGAAACGGGCTCTTTTTTTGTTGTTTTAAATGTGATGCAAGTCCCCACACCGTGGCACAGGCAATCTGCTAGCATTACGCTCTATCCCCTTGCAAAACCAAGCCAGGGGTTTCATAGGGGTGCACACAGCACAGCTGCAGCGCTGTGTGCCAGAAGTTTCAATTCCAAACCTATAGGAAAGGGAGGGGAAATGCCTTTCAGTCTCTGTTGGGTAAGAAGGAAGCACAGTTTAGAGGAGCCTGCGACTCTTTCCTAAAACCCCACGAGCATTTACTGATGACGACACACACGAGCCTGAGCCTTCGGATGAATCCCGCGGGTGGAAACTGCTGGGTCTGAGCGCGACGAGCAGCGTCTGGATTGCTCCTGGGAGCTGTCAGCGCCACGTGCCGAGCAGCAGACAGCATTAGGGATTTGCTCGGGGTCCCCCAGGCTGGGCACGTTGCTCTGCTCTGCTCCCGGGCTCCCTCCAGCCCCGCTCACGCCGCCACGGGGCACCCCAGGACACGGCGGGACCGCCGGGAGGGTGGCGGCGCACCGCAATCCTGCTGCCTGCCACGTCTGCTGCGCCCGCTCCTCCAGCTCTCATCTTCCCCAGGCAGGGCATCAGAGCGGGGGATTAGAGGCACAAAGCCACAGCAGGGATTACCAGTCTCTAAATATAGAGCTCTCCTTTGAGGCCGAAGGAAGGAACATTTCACAGCTCTCCCTTTCCAAATTCACCCGTAGAGTAGAGTCCCCCTCCCTGCTCTGCGAGGCAGAGCATCTCCCACTCCAGAAAGAGCCCGGGAGCACACAGCTCCTGCCTTTCATCCACAGGAACAGCTTTGATACCCAGTTCAAAAGATCAGGAAGCCGTGCCCCGCGTGTTTCTCTGCAGACCAGCATCCCGGGCAACAGAAGGCAGCCCGGCTCGGCTGAGCGCCATGGAGCTGCGCCAGCGCGACCCGGTGAAGGATTGGCGTGCGTGGGTGTATTTGAGAGAGATGCTAAACAGGTACATCAAAAGCAGCTAGAAAAAGGGCTTTCGGCTTTTCGTTTGCATCTCCTGGGAACCTGGGGAGAGTCCAGGAAAAAAACAGCAGACCAAGATAAGCAAATCTTTTGTCAGGAGGCTTAAAATTTACCGTACAAGGGTCAAACTTCCATCGCAAAACTTCACCAGTCTGCACGTAAAATGAGTTGG
Source organism: Cygnus olor (assembly GCF_009769625.2). Classification (NCBI taxonomy): domain Eukaryota; kingdom Metazoa; phylum Chordata; class Aves; order Anseriformes; family Anatidae; genus Cygnus; species Cygnus olor. Next base: position 46,406,868 of record NC_049173.1, read on the forward strand.
AAAAGAGTTCATTTCCGGATGACAATAGGGGTTTCAGCTTTAAGGCACCACGGGCCTCGTCCTCAGTGCCTTAGAAAGTGGCACGTCTCAGCCAACTTCAAAAGCCCCAACCCCAGCAAGGAATTGGTCCTACAAACGTAGAACCCATCTTTTATCCCGGCAAGAGCGTGCTAAATCTAACAAATTCAGGTTCAACATAAATTGAAGTTTCAGACTAGAGCTGAAAAATAAGACTAAGTCAAAAAGCAGAAACTAAAGATTTTTAGGGCTTTTCAAGAGGCATGCATCAGTCCAAAGCCAGTCTGAAAGCATCGGTATGTCGATATGAAAGGGCAGCAGACTAGGATTTTTTTCCAGAATTTCTGAAAAATCTTGCCTGTGTAGGAGTTGCCGGGGATGAGGGAGGGACCCAAACCAGCCACTGCGGGATGGGCATGACAAGCCTTCCAAAGGCAGGAAAAGCCTGACCCACGAAACACCCACAGCAGAGCCACACGTTTCCATCTGCTACCCAAGGGGTTACTGTCCCCAGCCTGTCTCCCTCCTCTCTCCCACTCCTCCTGCCAGCTCGAAAATGCCTCGGGGAAGCCAAGCGGAGCACTGCTGTGGGGCAGATCCACCCCAGCAACCGCTCCAGGTAAAACCACCAGATTAAATCTCGCGCTGGCAAACGCTCCTGCAGGTATGCTCCAACCTACCTCTGGCCGCAGCAGCTCCGTGCTGCATGTATGGACTAACCCAACAGGGAAGGGAGCGTGCTGCACCTGCTCGATCAGGTTTGCTCTGGCAGGAGATCCCCAAAGCGTTTGAATCCAATATGAATATGCGTGGAAGTGAACGATGGGCAGAGCAACGCTTCTGGGCAAGCTGAGCGTGGGCACAGCCCTGTGTTTTGTCCCAGGACGGGCACCTGGGACTTCAACAAGGACAGTGCTCCTGTCGTGGGTGCCTGCTGTGATTAAACAACCCGTCTCCAGCTCCCTCCAGATTAACAGGGGAAGGTGCACTTACTTTCTGGCTGACCTTTGGTGACTACGATTTCAGTCCACTGTAACTCCCTGTGCCTCTATGTCCTAAATAGAAGAGCATCCCCAAAATAGTTATCCCTGAATAGACACGGTAAGATTAGCAGCTCTTAACTTGCTCTTTCTCTTAAGGAAGGGCTGGATCTTCCCACCTGCAAGTCCCAGTGCATTGGATGAGGGTTATCTGCATTAAAGAAGTGTCTGGACATGCAGAGGATAACTAAAGGAGAGACTGCCTTGGCCCATGAGAGCGTGCAAGATGACACAGCAGCTCAGCAGCAGGACTAATGGCAGCATCCTTCCTCCTTCCTAAGTCAAAAGCCTCTCTCTGAAGTCTGTCTACGAAGTCTGTCTACGTGTATTTTGCAGCTTAAGCATCAGCCAGGCCATACAATGGCTGCTTATACAGATGCCACTGAAGAGATGGTCTGAGTATTTCAGGAGCACCTGAAAAAAGAGCATATGGAGGAAGGAGCCCTGGGGAGCTGTATCAGCCTCCAAGGGAACAGAGAACAAGTACCAGTGTCCATATCTGCATGGGAGAGCAGGAAAAGAGCCTTGTCTCTTGTCTCTCTTGGCTATTTCTCTTCTCTAAGCAAAGCTAGAAAAGAAGAGGGACAGAAAGGAAGAAAAATTGCTGACATTGGCAAAGAAACAACGCAATTGTACCGGTCTTCCTAGGAACCTGAGCTGCTCAGTCAGCAGATTGCCAGCAGATTTGCTCCCCAACAGCAAATAAAGTGAAGGTAAAGATTAAAGATGACAGGAGAGGTTAGGGTATACCTAATAACACACCTTGAAGAGGAGCAGCAGGAAACTCATCCAGGAACACTGCAGAGTTTTTATGAGCAAGAAATCCCTTTTATAAGAAGACATGAGACACTTTTTACCACAGCCAAGGCAGAGTATTTAACCACGTGCCTTAGAAATGAGCAACAAAACCTGGCAAACACGTGGCAAACAACAGCTGTCTGGCACTCAACGCTTGGGAGATAAAACATGAAACCTTATAGGACACTTTAAAGGGACCGGTGTTTAGGCAGTGCTTAACACCCAAATTCAAAGGGGACAAAAAAAAACTATAGGCCACACTTGCACCTAGAAAAGAGTTTATGGGTCTCTCAATGTGGCCAGCTTCAGAAAGCAGAGAAAAAATCCTATCTGTTTCCTGAAGCCTAAAGGTTTCCCCTCTCTCTCCATCCTGCCTTCCCCAGAGATAGGGAGCAGCCAGCACAGAGCACGACAGGAATGAGGCCCCATGAAGACTCTTCTGCGGGTCCCTCCTGATTGTTGTCCTGCGAACTGCAGAGACCCTAAGGCCAAAATAATCACGAGACGAGGCAACGTTAGCAAGGAAGGGGCTTTCCAGCACTCACAAAACTCGCCCCAGCCTCCTTGGTCCGAAATAATGAGGACAGCGTGGGAAGGCGAGCGCAGTAAGTTTTGCTTCCTCTGGAAACCAGAAGTGTTAGCAGCAGGCTGCCACACTGGCCTCAACATCAAAATAGAAACAGGAAAAGAAGCAGAAATTAAGTCCCCTAGCCTCTGAACACACATTTCTTGTACCAAAAGAAGTGGAAAAGCACTGGAAAAGCCCACCTGAGTTGATCCCAGGGTGGAGAGGCCTGCGGGAACAGCCACCTCCAGGCTCGGGGAGACAGGTAACCAACAGGGGCAGGGGTCCCGCCTGCGGTCCTGCAGCCCCAATATCCCACCTCCTGAAGCATCCAAGAGCACGGCCAGAAAAAAAAAAAAAGGGAGTCTAGCACAAACCTGCAGTGACGCATCCCCAAAATACTCGTTCAGCAATTCGCAGCCAGGAGCTTCCTACATCATGGGTGTTTTCCATCTGGCCTCTTGGAAACAGGCTTTGTGCCACTTTCTTCTTCTAGCAGTTTAAAAGCAGGTTCATTTCAACACAAAGTTTTTCAAAGGAAAAAAAAAAAAAAAGGCACGCTAACAGTTGCTGCATATCTTGAGGCTATTTTGAGTCATGCTGGATTTGCCACATTTTCTGCTGCCCACACGTGCTTCTTCCACTTGCACGTGGAAGACACACTCAGCAAATTTTAATCAGCACATACTGATAAAACGTGCACATTTTATCTGACACGGATCTGATAAACAACACATTTCAAGCAAGACAAGTGCTAGAAGCTTAGCAATGAAGGCATTCAACATCAGATAGATCTAGGAGACTTTTGCAGCTCTCTGAGTCAGAAAAGCCCCAGACCCGACGGCAATCACATCCTTGAGGACGCTGGTCTAAGAGCACGGCATGCTGTGAATGTACAGCGGATAGCCTGCCTTGTGCAAAAAGGGCTTTGGTGAAGCTCAACCAAGATCTTGGTGGCCATGAAAAATCACTCACTGTGAAAAACCAGTCCTTACACGGAGCCGAACTCCCTCTGCTGTACTTTACACCATTTAACCATAATTATATACCTATAAATGAAGCCATATCCATCAATTGACACGCCAAGCAGCTTCGGTCTTCACCTCTCTACCCCCAGGCTATTTTGTTGTTCGTGCCTGGGCTTTGGTTCAGTTGTGAAATAGGTATCCCTGCCTTGAGGTGTGTTAGCAGGTATATAACCTACTTTACCCTGAGTAGGAGGAGAGGCGTTAGGATGCTAATCCTGCCCTGTCTTCTATCAAAACCAGCCAGGGAGGAGGGGACAGACGCATCTCAAGGGAGAAACCCGCTGACTGCAAAGAGCCTGCAAGAGCAAGGCAAACCCATGGCAGGCACGCAGTTTGGTGACCCAGGGAAGTGTCCCCTTGCTGTCACTCCTATGTCATACGTGCTGCATATGGGAACAGATCCTGGGGACTGCCAGAGGCAAGGTGGCACACAGCCACCACAGCACGGTTGGGCACAAGCCCTCCAGCAGGTTACGTCTTCAATCCCCAGGCCTGGGATTTCCTCACGTGGAGCTAAAGGATCCCGAGACAAGCAGCTGCCTTGCAGCTTCTAGGGGCCCTTATGCTCCCTGGTAATGCCACGGCCTCTTCAGTCCACCTCTGCTCCCCGTGCACTAAGCAAGGTCACAGCATGCACCATACCTTCCACCTAGATCCCGGTTTCAGGGCCACAGCAGATGGCCTGTCTGAAGCCCTGTCCTCAGCTCCCTGTGGACGCGGCGCTGTCCCACTTACCCAAACACCAGCTCAAAGCCTGCCTAAGCACCGAGAGCCAGACACGCACACTCGTCTTGTAAGGAAGCCTTTCCCTCCCCTGGTGCAGGACCTTAACTGCCAGGCATGTCATTTTTTAAGGGCTGAAGCATCACAGCAGTGACTGCTTTTCCAGGATGCTGACTATGTCGTTGTTCTGGTTTCTTCCGCAGGCCAGTCTCTCGGTGCTGGCACAAGGTGTACAGAGCAGCTTGGCGCTCTCTTTCTCCCTGCACAACCTTTTTAAACTCTCATTTCACAAACGGTGGCAAAGAGCTAGCTGTGCTCCTGGCTGCGGCAGCACGTCAGGGCCCGCCGTGCTGTGTGCCGCAGGGATCAGACCCGGCACTTGGAAGCAGCAAGCAGCGAGGAGGACATCACCACCTCCCACCCTCTGTGCAGGGTACACGGGGATGCTGTTTGAAGAGGCAGACAATCGCAAACAGCTGCGAGCCGGTGAGTCACGCAGACGTACAGCAAGTGCTACTTAAAAAGACTGCAGAACGAAAAGGGAGGTGCATGAACGGCCCAGATCCTCAACCCGTGTCAACCTGCAAGCTCCCCTGAAGTGGTCGAGCCCCTCTGACCTGCAGCAGTGGAGGTCGGCACGGCACGGCACGGCACGGGAAGGTGTTAAACCAAGTGATTGTGGCAGAGCTCTGCATTTGCAGGAAGGCTCTTCCCCATCCCTGCTGGGGTAAGTTAGGCTCATATCCCAGGCAGGCTGTTTTCTAACCCTGTCACTAAGGACTTGAGGCAGTGCCCTTGCTGGACCCTTCACTGGCTGTTGCTGGAGAGAGCTCTTGGCCTGAAGGGGGACACAAGCGTCCTCTGAATTGCAAGGGAAGTATCTTGGTGAAAACAGCGTTAAATATTCAGGTTCCAGCTCCTCTCAACTGCCCAACTAGCATCTTTTACTGGCATTTAATTCACAGGAACTAAGCCCCACCCCACCCCACTCAAACTAAACAGATAATCTTACTCCTTCAGCATTTAGATGCTGATCAGCTGCTGGGCAACACTGCCAGTGAGTGCCCTTTGTCAAACTTGGGTTCATTCATCACCTCTTCTCACCTCCCTGAAATTATTTTCAAGCTACAAAAGGACGAGAGGGTGCTAAGTTGGGGGTCTACAGAATTTGGGTTGCCATCTGTTTAAGCTACAGTCACTGAAGAGCCAGAAAGAGCAGAACAGCGCCCAATGGGACGCTGAGGACAAGGGGCCTCCCAGCAGCTGTTTGAGCAGCCATCCCACCGGGTTCCTCTCAAACACTCTGCTTACAAACCCTGGATCTGTTAACCTTGACTAAGATCTAGGACTATCTTTAGAAGCTCGAATAAAAAGCAGTCATCCAGTGAAGTGCTTTTCACTTCCAGTTTTAGACATTACGTCCTTCGCTCAAACGCAATCGCTGGCTGAGCTGTTCAAGGTCAGCACATCACCCCGTTCCGCCTCTGCCCAGACACCTCAGGAGCCTTGTGCCGAGGGCTAGTGTCTTTTCAGTCGGATGCTAAAGGTCTGCACCCCCTGCTCACCCGTCTTTGGAGAGGTGATGCCGGAAGAAGTCGTTGGCTGCCAGCTTGATAGCCTTCTCTGGTGTCACTAGAGTCAGGTTCACCGCAGCTCCTAGGAGAGGAAGAGAGGAAAAGCCCATTGGAGAATGCAAATGAAGGGCTGAACAGTTAACTGGATCACTCAGGAATTTTTTAGCAGGAGCTGCAAAATACAAGGCCAGATGTGAGAGAGCTCCCAATGCACCAACGGGATTTAGCTGCACAAAACACCTCTGGAAATGAATAGGGCCCCTGCCTCCCAACACGCTGAAGTTTTGAAGAACCGTGACACGTCTCTACTCCGTCTGTAACGTGCTTTTTGTGATTTCCTTAGCTTCAGCACTACCCCCGCCATGCATCCTTTTCCCCCATCCAAGGATGCACTGCTATGAATTCAGAAGAATGGAGGATCAAGAAAGGAGCACAAGCTGGATTAAAACCCAGTCCCAACTCCTTTGCAAATACTTTGTGGTACTGGGAAGCACAACTCTCCCCTTCTTGCGTGCGCTGCTGCCTCGTTGCTGAAGGCCGCTAGTTCTCTGCAGAGGCTCCAGCCAGCTCTGCACCGACCCTTGGGGTCTGATGATCCCATTTGCACACCACCACTGGGTGTCACCCTCAGAGCAGCTGCTCCGTGGGGCTGTTGAGCTTTTTGTCCACCCTGAGCCGAGCCCTGGTGTGCAGAGATCCCCCTCCGAGCACCACGGCTAGGCTGGGCTCGCTGGGGACCAGGGGCGCGCACGATCCTTCGCTCCCCCCACCCGCTGAACTCCCTTTTGTCAGAAGCACCAAGCAGCAAATCCCTGCATTGTGCCTGCCACAACGAACAGCCTGCACGGCCCGGCTGCCCGCTGGAGCCGGGCATTAGTGATACACAACAGCAGGGCATGCAGCGTGCAAGCTGCCTGCAAGCTGTCCCGTCTGAGCACATGGGGTTTTGCACCATCAGGTTAGTGCTCCAATACTCTCCTCCCTTTAAATCTTATGGCTCAGAAAGTCCTGCAGTGGACGACTACGATTTCCCTGCCCACGCTGAAGGACGCTGAGCTCCAGCCATTTTGGAAAGCGAAGGAGAGCTTTGCTCGGTACTTGCAGACAGCCTAAACACAGGCTCAGGGGGACTTTTCCACGGGAGCATCACGCGGGCATCCTTGAACCCATCTCCTCTGCTCAGAGGACACATCTCCACCGTGTGGGAAGTCACAGCAAGAAAACGGCCGTGCCTGGGCCCTGCGACCCAGTTCTCCCTCTCTGACAACCACAGCCAGCTTCTGCAGAAAATACAGAGCAATGCTGCGTGGCAGCAAGCAAAAAAGAAAATACAGAAAAGGCAGGGAAAAGTTAAATGAACCTGGATTTTCTCCTCCATCTCTGATATTATCAGCAAAGCTGCTTAGCAGAGAATGGATAATCCCTGCCCTCAGTAATCCACAGCATCATCGAGCCACTGGAGGAGGAGGAGAAATTAGATACTTCAGCTGTTGGCTGTCTGCTTTCCAAGGTGTTTTCTACCTCTTCAAAAAACCTCATAGCTCTTCAATTTAGCTATGCCAACAACTGCATGTTCCTAATTAAAAGCTAATCTTGGCCTATAGGCAACGCTGCGTGTACCTGAAGCAATGGCAGGCAACCAGAATGCGAAATAAATTGCAATCATTAAGAATAATATATTTTGCAAAGAAGTAGGGAAGCACCACAAAGAATGAAATCAGGTAGGTAGAGGTGAAAACAGTTGGGTGTTTGCCAGCAGAACCTGTAAGTGCCCTTTTCTCCCCGAGCCTCAGGTTTTGTTGTTAACCACATTTTTCATGGAAGCCCTACAGAACAAGAGGGGGCTTGAGTCACTCTTCTGACCCCCGGTGTAGGACTGATGCTCTTGTTTATGACCCCTAAATTGAGCTCATTCACAAACAGGGGAGGAGGGCACACCTCACCTTGCTGTACCACCTCAAGGAAAAATACAGCTCGTGGTTCCTTGGGATAGAAAATGGAGGCAGCTCCGCACTGAGGACGTCAGAAACAAAACAGAACTGAGCAAGATGGGGAGCGAACAGGCAGAACCAGGGCAATATAAAGATAATTACCCCAAATATCAATAGGATACACCGAAGGCTGGAAAACTTAGCATGACCCTGGCAGTCCAGGGTAATTTTGGCAGGCAGTGTGTGAACGGGGGGGTGACACAGCAGATATTATTAGCAGAGGCCAGGGAAGGCTGACACACTACTGTAGCACTGTGCTATGAATATATTCAGCCAAGGTGCAGCTAAACACCACACGTCACCCGCAGCAAAGGGCATTTCCCAGCCTGGTCTGGGCCGGTGGCTCCTGCCAGCTAGGCTAAACGGCTGCTCTCAAAATAGCTGTGGGACTTGTCTTGTACACCAGACAATTTGCTGTGGGCTATTCCTACAGAGCAGGGAGCCCCTGCCCACACATACCCCATGAAGGTACCACACGGTGACTTGCAGAAGAGCAGCCTACAAGCTCAAACCTCGCTCCTGCCTGCGCCGAGAAGCTTTGCTTCGCAGGCACGAGAATGCAGGCACGTGGGAATGGCTGGCCCCGAGCAGCCCCTCTGTGCCCTTCGACCAAGGACAAGTGCCCTGCAGGGATGACCGACACGCTTGGCACTCTCCCGTGGGACGCAGCCGCTGCCACCCCAGCATGTTAACTCACAGCCCCCCCAGCTTCGGCCGGCGGGCTGAAAGTAAGAGCTTGTGAGTCACAGAGCAACCTCTGCTGGGGCACGGGGACAGAAGGAAGGGGCAAGAAGCAGTCCCACCGTCTGATTTCCATCTCCCACTGCCTGCAAGGCTGAGCCACCTCTTTACCTTCTTCCCAGAAAAGCACTCGTGCTTTTCACGGATCTTGGATGTGTTTTACCTCCTCTGAGAGGGAGGGAAGGGCTCCTCATGTCAGCTCACTCCCCTTAGCATGCTGGCCATGCAGAAATATCTATGAATTTCAGAAAGGAGCTGGAGCTATTCATAAAACCCTTATCCAAAGCCAGCTCCCCATTCAATCGTCGGAGGCTCGAGCCACTCTCAGCTCTCCCAACAGGGCAGTACAAGGTTAGTGAGACATGGGCCAAGCCAACCGGCCTCGTAACAGCTCCTAAACAACAGGTGGGAAAAGCAAGTGCTATGCAAAACCCTCTGTCCTCTTTGAGATTTCTGCCTGGGAGCGAGACGCGGCCTGGAGATGCACATCCCTGCCCTTTACAGGACTGAGCGGTCTCTCCCAAAAGCCCTGACAACCCTACGATCTCCCCTGTAAGCTCCCAGGAATAACTTCTTCCTTCCGCTCCCCAGAAAGCAGCCTGCAGCTGGATTTTTGTGGTCAAAGCCAACGCAGGCTTCGTTCCTGGCTGGGAACCCAGGAGCAGCCCGCTTCTGGGAAAAGGCAAGCGGGAAGGCGCTGTGCTGGCACTCAGCACGGAGCTTGCCAGGGCTCCTCGGGGTTATTTGCCTCGTCGCCTGCCCCCAGGAGAGCTGCCCTAAAGCAGCCAATCCATCCCCAGCACCCAGCCCACTCCCCCGAAACGCCCACCAGCGAGTTGGGCAAGAGATGCTGCTGCCTCAGCAGCCAGTGCCACGTCCCACGTCCCATTTCGGGTGGCCACAGCGTCCGCATTTCCTCGGGAGCTGCAGAGGATCCGCTGACAGCAAGGCGTCAGCCCAAGCCAAGGAGCCAGGAGATTTACAGCAGGTTAGCACACAGGGGGAGAACAGCTGGAGACCGATCCGTCATGAGGCAGCGATCCGCCATGAGCCAACCTCTGATTTTTAGACAGCTCCAAAGGAATTTTTTCTGGGGGTAGTTTTTTGTCTGTTTGTTTGTTTTTTAACTGCAGAGTGCCTTAATACTCCAGCAAAGCCCCGAGGCATGCTTGAGCCAGCCAGGTTTGGACACAAGCTACCAACTAGATGGGACAGCAGGCCTGGCCATGTTGGTAGAGGGCTTTTACATAAATTCAATTACTAACCACGAGCTGCAGCACTTCAAAAAGTTTGCTACTATACCTCTGACAAAAGTTACCGTGCCCAAGGTGGGAAACGCACACCTACAGTCCTCGGACGAGGTCCAGCGGCTTCATGCAAACTGCTAGTAAAGAGGAACTTCAGAAAATGCAAGGTTTAACACCAAAACACGCATGGGGAGGACTCAATCCCTCAGCGGTGGCGAGCTGAGCAGACACCTGGTGTGGAGGAGTTTACTTGCAGAAACAGCTGCCAACAGCTGTGGCTACTGCTAGGTTATTGTGCTGCAAGCCAGAAAGTCCGGGCTTCTCCCTCATTTTCCTCCCACAGCAGAGCTTCCAGTGCAGAAGCCGTGCTGGGCGAGAGGAGCGAGGTGCCTGCCCCACTCAGCTTTTCTTACCTCTGTACATGCCGAAGTAGCCTTCCGAGCGTATTGTTTTAATGAGGCAGTCGGACCTGCAAACAGAGCAGAGAGAGATAAACCACGGGAGCTCAAAGGCGGCTGGGAGCAGAGGCAACGGAACAAATCTCTCGGAGTGGTTTTCATTTCCAATCTGTCAGCAAAACCCTGAGCCGGGAAGGGATCGGCGTCAGGCGCTGAATGCCCCATTGTTCAGCCCCGAGCCCGACTTCAGCCCCTAATTCACCGGGGCTTTGAAACCCCCGTCTCACCCTGCACGCGCTGTCTGCTTTCTAGACATACAAAAGGGAAAAATGCCGCTGCGAGGGCTGTTTATCCAGGGTCCCCCGTGGCAAATGCACACGAGATGCCCTGACAATCAGATCCCCGTGCGCACGTTTTTCAATCCAGCTCGACAGAGGGAAGCAGAGAGGGGGCCCAGCCCGCCTACCGCTTGACTTACTCCATGAAATCTGACACAGGGCATACAAACACTGGGTGACCTGAGCGCTCAGCCATTCGTGACCTCCCACTCGGCTGAAAGCGCTGACTTTTAGCACGCTGACTCCCACGGCAGGCAGGCAGCGAGCGCTCGGGCTCTCGCCTGGGGAGAGAGCGGCAGGGCACCGCGGAGGTCAGCTCCCAGGGGAAAGCCGTCACCTTCTTTGCCTCCGCTGCGTTCCCTTTAACCTAAAAGCTCTGCAGGGTGTCGGAATTGCTTAAAGCCCTTTGAAAACACGCACGCTTGTCTAAGAAATCCAGGTCCTCCACGGTGGCATGAAAGCTGGGCTCTGGCTGAAGGTTGCTCTGGAGTCTCTGGGAAGGGTCAGGTGCTTGATGTGGCTGTAGCAGGATAGGTGTGCATGCATACACGCACGTGTGAATTATTCAGGAGCAAAAGGCTTTTTTAAGGAGTAATAAGGGAAATGTAGCTGATTAAAACGAGAATATGTTTTGAGAGACTTGGCAGCATAGGGAGGAAGATCCACATCCGCTCTGCAGTAATGCTGAGGTGGGAGAGAACGAAATACAGATTTCTCTCCAGGGCTTTTTTGCCTGCTTTGGCCAAGATGGTTTCTAGGGTAACACATTATTTGCAAGGAGCCCATCCTGCAATGCTGCCAGCCGAGGCAGTGAGTTTCCCTGCTCTCCAATACCATACCCCCACATCCTTTGGGGCCCCGTCTGTCCCACTCCTGCAGATTGCACGCACCCGTCTCTTTCCTGGGGTAGCCCCCACGTCCATCCGCAGCCCCAGGACTCAGGGCACCTCTCGCCTGTAACCCACGGGGCTCTTCCAACGTGCTGCTGGAAGCAAGGCACTTTCCCCGAGCCAACGGTGCTGCTTTGAGCAAGCCGCGGCAGGGAGGGGAGCGGGAAGAGCTGCCTCCACACCACGCAACCTGCCGCGTGGCTGTAAGGCCTGAGCATCACTCCCAGCCCCCTGAGCTGCAGCAGGGACACGGAGCCAAGCCTTGCTCCCTTCCTCTCCCCTGGAGAAGGGAGCTAGGTGCCAGCTAAAAGTATGCGGGGCAATGTGTGGGGCAGCACAGCCGAAAGCTCAGCTCTCTCTGGCTCCTTAGAGCTGCTTCGAAGTGTCTTTGGCTCTTTCAAGGGAAGATTTATATAATTTATTTCATCAACCAATCCCACACTCCCCTGATGCTAAAGGTCTTTGGAGCTGAGCAGAACCAAACTCCTGCATAATTACAAGTCACCGGCTAGAGCAAGGAGGCCCAGAGACTAAAATGGTCAACGCAGAGAGCTTTTCCTTCCTATTCCCACTCTGCTCCAAAATCTCCTGGGCAGGGAAGAGGAAAATGACCGGTGTGGAAGAGCAGGGAGCAAGTGGCACTGCTTCTGAACAAAATGGCAGGAGGATAGGACGCACATCTTCAGTCCCAGACCCCTCTCTCCCCTCAATGACACCATCAGTTTTTGAAAAGCGAGGCCTGCCTCTGGTTCCTGAGCTAAAGCGGCTTGTGCGAAGGGCAGCGCACGCTCCCACGGCAGACACACGGCCCTAAGCATCTCACAAACCACAGGGGAATTTGGAGGGCTGAATGCATTCGTGCCTTCTTTTCCTACAGCCTGCAGCACGATTTTTTGGACCCAAGACTGATGGGGTACTACAATATCCCATCACCCCAATACCCTCTACAACCCGTGAGCTTTCAGAAGGGCTGCATTGCGGTGCTCTAGACCAGGAATGGGTTACTCTTTCCTTTTCAAAGCTGACAGCAAAGGAAAGGATTGTTACCTCTAATGTGACAGTCACAGAAGTGGAAGAGAGCCAGAGATTCCCTCGTGCACCTGGCTGTGGCTTCGCAGAGAAGTGAACCAGGGTCCTTGCGCTTTGGTCCTGAGCCCCCCCTGCCCTTTTGGCCGGTGCTGACAAGCAGAGAACACGCTGCTCCCAAGCGAGGGACACAAATAGACGTGCCCTCAGCAGAGATCTCACCTGCTGGGCTCAGCAGCCGGAATAACTGCTCTGTTTGTTCTAGCACAGCTTGCTTTGAGATGGTCCCCTGGCTTTCCTGGGGAAAGCCAAGTTCCTAGAAATGCTGAGCTCACCTGGTAGAGGTAACAAGGTGGAAGGATTCCCCACCAAAAGCCCCGGGGGCAGCTGCCCGTGGACGCAGTACTCACATGCTGGTGTACATCCGCTGGCCATTCTGCTGGTTCTGCAGGCGAGTTTTTGCCAGGTCAATGGGAAATACGCAGGTGACCCCGATCAGCCCAGCTATCCCTCCATTGATCAGCTTGGCAGGTAAACTGCGAGGGGACAAGACACAGAAGCAGATGTCTTAGTGCTGGGACAACGCCAGGGGAGGGAAAGAGGAAAGAACGTGGCTCTTCTGTGTGACCAGACAATTAACACTTCACGGGGTGATGAGGCTGCCGACCTGAAACCCACGGAGCAAAAGCAAGGCAAAGCTGAGCCCTTGCTGTGCAGAAAGGAGGAGAGGAAGGGAGCCCGCAGCCCCAGGACAAACTGCTGCTCGGTGAAGTGGGAGCCAAACAGCTAAGCCACGCATCGCTAAGAGCAAGGAGAAACCCTGTCTCGCTGTTCCCCTAGCTTCCAGGCAAGACGAAGCATCCTCTAAGCTCTTCCTTTAAGCCACACGGGGGAACGGGACGGGACATCGCCAGGATCTGACCTGGTCCCTAGTCTCAGGGATGTCTGTCAAACCTCACAGTCACTGACGGGTGGAACAGGGAAGGAGAAGCGGTGCTCCCCAAATCCAGCCCTTCTCCTTGCCTCTTTCCCTGCCCAACGAGCTGCTGAGCCCCAAACCCCAGCGAGCTGTGCTGGGAGGCATCCAGAACTCATTCCTGGAAGAAGAAGGAGACGGGGTCCAGGTAGAGCCCTTACTTGGCTCAGGAGAACGCTGCCCACGAGGAGAGCTGGGCCCTAGGCTATGGGCTGCACAGGCACAAGGTTAAAAACTGCATTCACGCCAGCCCTGAACCTCATGAAACCCAGGATTAGATCCAAGTGCCAGGGAGCCAGGAACTGAAAGTTCCCCAGGACCCAGGGGTTTTTGCTGCCTCCAGAGGAAAGGCAGAGTGCTGGCCGGTCCTCCGTGCAGACGGACTTCAGTTAGGGCCTGACGGCATCCGACCCGCAGCTTTACTGGCAAGTGACTTCCAGCCCTGCAATCAGATACACGTCTAACGAGAGGTTCGTGACACGTCAGCTGCTCTCGTTATGTGGGAAAGAGCGCGGCAGAAGCGCAGCCAGCCGCAGATCCACGAGGCTGTTTCCAGACCCGCCGCCGGGAGGAAAAGACACCGGTGGCAGAGGCACTCGGCGGGCTGGCCCAGCACACCCTGCCGTGGAGACGTGAGCTCGTCCTTCTCAGGGACATCAAAACCCGGCTGGGTGCACGTGCTTCAAAGACGCGGGGCTTTTTCCACTCGCCTTCCTGTTCCCAGGGGGAATTCCTGGAATCTGCAGGCGGCACGGAGTGAGCAGCAGAGCAGCGCAACACAAGTTCCCAGCAAATTCAATTACTCCAAACAGCCAGCCGGCACTTACATGCTCGATAAACCACTGTGCACAGAGACAAAGGAAGCCTGTCTGAGTCAGCTCCCTCCAATAAAGCAGGGGATATGGCTCCCTGGGCACAGGATGTGTCGGATATTAAACCCACGGCTGGCAGCAGCCCTGGATTGCAGCTGGGCGAGCGGAACGCACCGCACAACACGATGACCTGCGAAATTCAGGGCGTGGAGACTCCGGGCTGCTGCATGAGATCTCGCTGGGGGGAGCAGACAGAAGAGGGATGGGATAAGAGAAGTCTTGCCTGCAAGTGCTAAGCAGGAACTTGGCGCTCCAGGAAATTCCTTCCTGCTCTCTGGCAGCGAGAGCTCCTTCCTCCTCCCCACATGACGTGCACGCACAGCCCCGGGGCTGGCACAGCTGGAAGAAGAGGTGCCAAGGATGGGCAGGCAGACCCAGGCTCAGCCCACATCCAGAAGCAAGACGGTGCTGACTGAGATTAAATCAAGCACGGCGTGTTCGAAAGCCAGGCCCGAGTCAGTGCATGAGCTCAGTGCTGGGCCAGACTAAGATCTCACCAGCCTGAGACTCTGCCGCCTCAGGGATCTTTGCACCACGGCTAGAGGAGGGAATAGATGTGCCTGCAAACTCCTGTGCTCGTTTTGCCTCAGGACATGGGAAAATTTCTAGCAGTAAGCAAGCTTCACAGCGTTCTCCTCATCTAACCCCCAGTTACATTGAAAGGGGAGGTTACGGACCAAATAAAAGCGCAGCAGGATGGAAGCTCCATTGGACAGGAGGCTATTTCAAGAGAGGATCACATCAGCCTCCCCAAATTCAGCTCTGAATTTACTGCTGGCAGGTTACAAATGCTACCCATAACTCTTTCCAGCCTCAGTGCTGTCACCACTTCTCTAAGTGTCTCTGAGACACCCGGGGCAGGCAGATCCTTGCCTCTCTCAACCTGTTCCAACAGTGAAATCATCCCAGGGTTTACATCAGGTGGGAGCGAGGCACAGGCACATGGCAAACATCTTGCCTGCTGGCACACTGGGTGCAAAAGATTCACTGATTTCAGCGCAGACCCTAGCACAAAAGGGGGATAGTTTGATAAATCTGGGCAAGCCAAACACCTGGGGCAACACAGGCTGCAGGGCTGCACAGAGCTTCTCACCCCACCTGTGGACGAGAAATCCTTGCTCAAGCCTCCCGCTGCATCTGCACCCAGGCATGCAGGTTCCCCCGTGAGCACTGCAGAGGGAGATCGGTGCAGACAGCATGTGGTGGTGTCTGGTGAAACCCTCAGATAAAGTTACACGAGCACAACTGCGGAAATGCAGTGCCCTTGATCTCACCTTGCAGCGAAGTGCTGCTGTGGCTTTTGGTCTTTTGGTGTTAAGCTCATTTTGCTTTAGCATGACGACAGGATGGCAGACCTGTGTTGCAAGGGAGGAGGTGTTCGGTGTGTTATCCAAGCTTAGAAGGATGTCCTCAGCTTGGCTGGCTGTGCCTGCTACAGACTCACGGTCCCACAGACGGCAGGGATGTCCTGAGCAGGAAAAGGCAAAGGAATCGGGGCACAGAGAGGAACCTGAAACCAAGGATCAGACGGAGCTGGGCACCACAGCTGAAGCAAAAGCTTTTTCCTTTATGACTAAGTCACTCCATGTTTTACCTTGGTGCTCTCTGCTCTCTCCCAGGATGAGACTACCCCGTGCTCTCTCTCCTTTTTTATCTTCTACACAGCCCCTGCCTCTCACGGCCCACGTGCACAGTGCTTAGTGCAATGGAGCTAACACAGGCTGGCACGTGAATAAAGCCACTCGCTCAGTTTTACACTAGAAGGGAGAGAGAAACATCCCAGTTCTCCCAGGGCTCCCCCTGAGCCCTTCTAACTAGCCCCTGTAGCCAGCAGGCTTCTGTTCACACTGCCAGGAGGCTATCGGGAGGCTGGAGGAGACCTTACAGGACATCTCCCCTTCCTTCAGAATGGCCAGGGACATCTGCTTTCGGTGCTCTGCTGAGGCTACCAGGGACATGCACCCGTCAGGCTTCACGGAGGTGAATCTCAGCGTGCCCTTCGTTGGCATAAGAGAACGCCAAGTGCTCTCCAGATTGGGTAACTGATGGCAGGCAAATCTAGGCACATGAACACTGCAGCGCTGCCTCGTTATCAGTGCAGCTCAGGACTGCCTTCATTTGCAGGAGGAAGGTGGGCAGGAAGATATCCTAATCATGGCAAACCCTAAGAAGGGGCAGCCCTCTTTCCTTTAGCCTTCAGCTGTTAACAAATCCCGGTCCTCTGCCACCAGGTCTCATTCCCCCACTGATCCAGGCTACCTGCTTCCCTCCTGTCCTGAGCTAATAACCTGGAAAGGCAAATATCAGAAAAAGGCGACAAAAACAAACAAACAAACAAACAAAAAACCACAACAAAACGAGAGGAATCCCATGGCAGACAGGAGTCATTCATCTTGGACAACTTCACAAGCAGCAGAAAGTTCAACCTAGCTGTAGCACTGGCACAGATCTTGGTGAGCTAAGGGGACAGTGGTGTCTTTTGAGAAAACACATCCCAGTTCATCTCCAGACAGGACTCAGATCCAGCCTTTGCATATGCTGGGACCAACACTCTTAAGCTCCTGCTGTGCACTTAAGTGCCACCAATTATTGTTGGCACTTCATGTTCCTGCGATCACTCAGGCATTGAGTGGCTTCAGAAGAAGGGCACAAGGCTGCATCTACGCGGACCTTGTACTGACAAGCACTGGATCCGCAGCTGGTCAAGGAGCTGGCTTTGCTCCCTTGATGTCAGCAGCTGAAGTCAGCAGGTCAAGCCGACCTTTGGAAGAGGAAGCAAAAAGCAATGGACTCATGAAAGGTCAAAAGCAGAGGAGAGAAATAAAAAGCAGTGCGAAAAATAGCTTGAGAAAGCAGAGATGCGACAACATGGCAGACACAAACTAATAGATGGCTGAGGAGAAATAAGAGATGAAAGAAAAAAAAAGAAGGTAAGAAAGGAGCAGAGAAGAAGTCAAAGCCGTTTAAGGTCGGAAGAGACGCTCAGGTGTTTTTCTCCAACCTCCTGTATCACAAAAGGGATTGAGTTTGAAATACTTCAACAGAAAAATCCAAAGCACAGCCAACAACTTAACATTTTTTAAAAAAAGTTACCTGATCTGTTTATCAGCCATTTAATTCCAACTTGATCTTGTTAAGAAATGGATTTGTTCCTTCAAACCGTTCTTTAATTTCTTTCTCAGTCACTTCTTTTCCAGTTTGGTTTCTTCCTGGGAAAGGAGAGAAAGACACCAAAGAGGCGAGGTTGAGAACGGGCACTGCTCTTCTTGAAGCTCGGGTCCTACTTGGCAGGGTGAGACAGGCTGAGGAAGAAGTGAGTTCAGAGAGCACCTCATCTCCTTTGAGAGAGGAGACTGAGCTGCTGACTGGGCTCCCGAGGGAGCCGTATAAAAATACATCGGCATATATATAAATATAGATGCACAACTGGAAGGAAGAGCTGCCAGAGTCGTCAGGCTCCAGCAGCACGTGAGGAAGGGCCGCAGCAAGGCAGTGCCCGAGCTCTGCCTGGCATCCAGGAGCGCGGGGCTCATTGCCTGCAAACACCAGGACCCCCGACGCCAGCCCTCTACAGGTCCACGCAGCCACCCCAAGAGGATCAAATGCCGCTGCGAGACCCCTTTGGCCCTTCCCTCCAGCACACAGACGCACCGTTTCTAAAGGACAGAAGCAGAGGAAATATCTCTGCCCTTTGCCTCAGGATTGAAATTTGCCCCTTGATTGCAGACGATTTCCTAAGCCCCACAGGATTTCACTTTCAGCAAGGTGGCTTCCAGGCTGACCCTGCTTCTGCTCTGGAGATGCAACCTGAGGGCAAGAGGCGCTCCTGAGGATAAAAGCTCACTGAAAGCCTAACCCCAGAGGCAGGGGGAAGATTATACACACGGTTCAGCACTGACCCACACCACTCTCTGTTATGCCAAGTGTCACGGACGGGGCAGAGGGAGAGCACTTGCACTGCCCCACAATTTGGCGGTGTGGGACTAAAGCCGCCTTCGGCAGTCCCAAATCCAGCCAAAGCCACGAGCGACCAGCACACAGCTTGCTAAGGAAAGGGGCTCCTCTCCAAAACACTACACGCCAGCCTCACCTGCTACGTAACGTTACCTTCCTTCTCTTCCACGGTCCCTCTCCAGAGAGTTTACCTGATCCTGACTCATCTGAGGAAGCAGGGCTTAAAAATGTCCAGAGATGGGTGAAGTCTGCACTTCCCAAGTGAAAACCGCTTGCGTCTTTCTCTGTGTGCACTGCCACGTCTCCGAGAGCAACTTCCTTCAGGTTAGTTTAATCTGATTCCCTATCGCTTTAACCAGAACGAGACCGAAATACAAAAACAAACACAGGGAGACCAGCTCCAGCCGAAAGCCTGTTATCCCGGCGTAAATAAGCCCTGAACCACGAAAGCTCGCTTGATAACATCTACACCCGCAACGGGATGTTTGTGCTTACTGAGGCAGCAGCTCCGACAAAACGCGCTGGGCGATCCCGACAGCCCGTGCCAGGCTCGGGTGCGCTCCTCCTCTGCTAGCAGACACCAGCACCCGAGAACCGTTCATCCGGCACCCGGCACAGCAGGGGCCTCAATGTCCGTGGCCAGGGGACTTTCACGCATTGAGAGATTTTAACGCACCGAAGTGGAAAGCTTGTTTGAGCTCTGTTTGTTTAAGCACAGCTCCAGCAAATGACCGCTTGCAAAACAAACCCAGTGGGACTGCAAACTCTACCTGAGCGCTTTCCTGTAGCCTACAGGATTCCCCGAGCCCTTTGAAGGGTGGTGCAGGATGAAGCCCTCGGTGCCCTGTCAAGGAAACTCCTTAGGGGAGCCAGAGCCCAGTCCTTCCCAGGGCAGGAAGATAACTACTGCAGCCCGAGAGGAGCGAAAACATAGGCTGGGAGGAGAATGCTGCTGATCTTACGGGACAGTTAAAAAAAGAAATCCAGGACAACGTCATGCTTTTATCCTAGGGAGGAAAGAGGCATGAGGAGCCTGGAGGATCTGGTACAGGCAGGCCGGGGAAATGAGAGCCATGAGAGGCCTGCCTTCGAGTGGGAGAGGCTGGGAAACCCGAGAGGAAGGGGGTCCTAAACTGTACGTGCCGTAATTACAGCAACGAGAGCTGCACAGGCGATGAATTACGTGGCGGTAATTCCTTCCTAGAGTGCTGTTAGCACAGCTAGGCGTGGATTAATGCCCCATTACTCGCACACCACGACGTCCCTTCTCCATTTATTAAAATGATCAAGCAAATTAGTTTTAGAGTGACGTGCCCGGGGAAGCACCTCCGTGCCAGGCAGAGAAGCGCTGTGACAGCCGGCGCTGCCGTGCAGACAGCCCGGGAGCCCACTCAACCCCACCTCTCCCTTTCCCAGCTCCCAAAAACACAGCTCCAGAGTGGGATGGAGGAGCCACACTGAGGGTACCACAACACAGACTTGGCCAGCTCTGGATGCATCCGGTCCTCGCAGCTTCTGCCGCTGGAGAAACGGCCCCGTTCTGCTCCCCGTCCTTGCTACGCACCCCACGCTCCTCCTGTAAGGTCTTCTCCAGGTGGCCAACTCTGCAGCCCTCAGGCCTGCTGCTGGGGCTGGACCCTGAACCTTTGTGTCTCCTTGCCTCATCACTCGAAGGAAAAGTGCTTACTCCGGTAAGCATCCCATAATTATATCGTAATTGTAGGATTTACAGCCCAGGCGGGGGCACAGACGGGCGGATCTTCCCCCTCTGCTTCTCCCTAGGCAGGTGGCAAGGGAAGCTGCAGTCGGCTGCTCTCTGCCTGGCCGAGATTTCAGGGGTCACAGAGGGGAGGGAGGAGGCAGAACAAGCAGGGAAGGACGCAGCACCTCTTCCACAGCACCTGCACGCAGCCACTCGAGTCACCTTCTCATGCCTCCCCCTAACAAGCACGGGATTAACATGTCGCAGAGCCCTTCTCCCCACATTTTTAGGCACAGCTGAAGACTTAAATCTGGGCTCTGATCAGTAACCTCGATCACCCGCAGCACCCACAAAGCTTGGACGGAAACAGAGGTGCCACCGCGCTGCCCCATGGCTGCGTGTCACCACCGCTGTGCCCGCAGCCCTGCCCCCTCTGTCCTGTCCTGCTCTCCCCCTGCCAGGCCGAGAAATGCTGATTTATCTGAGCGCACACAGGCTGCCGTTTGGACGGGAGACCTTCAGCCAACGTTATCTGGCGCTGCTGCTGAAAGAAGCAGCCCTGTCCTCTCCCAAGCATGTGTTCCCGTCCCCGCTCCCGTGCCAGCACAAACATTTGTGCAGGGCGGTCAGGCAGGGATGACAGAACTCGAGGCCAGCACATGCTGGAGCTGTCACTGAAAGCAAACACTTGAACTACAACCTTGACTTGAAAATAAACAGCAGAAGGGGAAAACAGGACTCCCTGCCACGCATTCCCATTTGTCTCGAGAGCAGACAAAACCCAGCGCCCCAGCCAGAAAAGCCACCAGCAAGGAACGGGGCTCAGAGGGTGAGAGGAGGCGTTCGTTGTGGAGAGAGGATACAGCAACGCGACTGATCGCTGTCAAGGGAGGAGGTAAAAAGCGATCGGCCACCAGCTCCTGGCAGCCCGGGCACGCCGGATGCAGAGGCGTAAGGGAGAGGAAATGACAAGCTTCGGCCAGCTTCCAGCTGGGAGTTCCTCCCCACGATCCCAACGGGCTGAGACTCACCTTATCTTTACGGGACGCGGGCCAACCCTCAGCACTGTGGCACCGAAGCCTCAGTACCCCCCAGACGCTCTCCGCAGCAGCTGCCCGCTGGGATGCATGCAAACCCTACCTGCGCAGCCGCCGGGCTCTGCGGGCGCTGGCTCTCCCACTCGGCGCTCCGCGACACACCGCGAGCTGCTGGGAGAGGAGAACCCCTCCGGGACCAGCACGCTGCTGTCCTTCACGCTGCAAATGCGTTCGGAGGCACGGACGCCCTGCCGAGGTTTCCTAATGACCGAAGCAGAGGTGCCAGGGAAGATTTTAGGAATGCAAAATGACCCGCGAGTATGTTCCGAGAGAAGCCGCTTTCTAGGCGCGTGCCGGGCACAGAACACACCAGGGAACCGGCACCGGGAAGTCTCACCCGTGGGGATGCTGCTGACTTGGCTCTTACCTGCCCACAGGCCCTCAAAAGCGGGGCTGGGCTGAATTTCCCCGCGGCCCCAAGCACGGCACCGGTCCTCGATAAAACACAGCAGCTCCCACGCCGCCGGCTGCTCCCTCACCACCACGGGCACGCGGCTCTCCGGCTGTGCAGCCCCTCCGTGCCGCGGACCGGCGCTGCAGATGCAAACTCGCTCACCTCGTGGTCAGAAGGGAGCCCGCAGCCGGCTCCGTCCACGCCGAGCCCTCCGAGTGCCAAGCCCAGGGCAGGTCCCCCCTTGGCTCAGGTGAAAGCAGGCCAAAGTCCCCGCGGGGAGGTGCCGCGGGCCCGCCTGCCCCATTGGCTGCCCGCGCGGTGGAGGGGGCAGAAAGAACGAAAGAGCAGCAAACTCTGCCCCAATACCTGGCCTCCGTGCTCCCTGCAAGCTCACCCGTCGGTCTGGACAGCCTCACCATCCCCATGCTGCCCTCTTGGCGATAGAAATGCGTCAGGACACCTCCATCGTGCCGCAAAGAAATTGGCTAGTTTGCTGGAGATGCAGAACGGCCCTCAGGGTGAGGACATAGCAGAGGGGTTTGGCCTTGCAAACACAAGAAGAGGCAGTATAGATTAACCTGGATGTCCCCAGAGGGGAACCAGAACTCCTGATTAGCAGCAAAGGCTCCTGAACTCTCATTCCTGCTCTTTCGCTGACTTGCTCTTTGCCTTCAGACGGGATTTCCAGCCGCAGCCAGCAGGCTGAGGAACACCCTGTTCTCCAGACAATATTTCAGCTTAGGAAAAACAGGCCACGAACAAAAAGCGTTCAACGTCTCAGCAGAGGTGCCTCTGCCTGCTCATCCCCGCGTAGCTGCCCATGCTATCGTGGTAGGAGAGGAGCCACAGCAGGGGAACAGGGGCAGAGTCACAGGGGGTGATCCTACAAACCCCTAGGACTACAGCCAGGTCCGATGCTCTGTCGTGGAGCGCAGGCTGGGATTTACAAAGCTAACCTTCTACATGACGGACAACTCCTCATGCATAAAGGCAAACTCTGTCAGCTCCCCGTGGCTTCTACAGGAGCGTGGACAAAGCAGCACAGGAGCCAGAGGGACACGAGCCCTTTCCACACGTCTCTTACCGTAAAATTTTTAGTGACACAGCGAGACATGGCCAGAGCGCAGCAGCAGCAGAAATTCAGGCCCAGCATGTTGCTCGAATACAGCAGTAGGCTCCAGCCTGTGGTCTGCAGAGACCTGCAAATCCATGCCCTGATTCACGGGGATCTTGAAAAAAGCAGCTACGGAGCACCTAATCCGTACGCAGACACAATAAACGAGCTATGGGGAAGCCCCCAGAGGCAATGGTTATCGAAATTCAGTTTACCACGGCCAATGTTATTTAGCAGTTGGAGCAACAAGTGGAAGCAGAAGCTGACTGACAGATACCGAAGCAGCCCAGACATGACCATGCCGGTACTCAGGCAAGTTCACAGCTCGGACATCTTGAGATGACGGAAGTGCTTGCTTGTTGCCAGTGATCCCCCTTCCAAGTGCTGCTTGAGAAATCGTGTAGTCATGCATTGAACTGGTGTGATTCAAACACACTTTCAACCCATCTCACTCCGGAGCAGTTCTCCATGCCAGCTTTTATGAAATTACAGCTTCGGGGAAACACGGCGTTAGCTGGAGAAAGAGCACAAACGAACTGAGAAGCTGGAGTGTGGAAGATCAGAGACGGAGCAGGGAAAAGAAGCAAGAACTTGTATGAAATCTGTCCTTTTCACTGTTCTGTGGTGGCCTTGTCCATAAAGAAAAGGCAGACCCGGAGCCTGATGGCGCAGCCAGACCACTCCTCTGATCTGGAAGGACTCGCTGCACCCTGGGAAACAAAGTGGTGCAAAGCCCTCACTTGGGTGCTCTGCCAAGAGACTGGCAGAGTAGAAAAAAGGTACAAAGCAGTAACTAAAAACTACCAACCAAGGAGCCCAAGGGAAAATCAGGGTTGGATTCGAGCTCGCTCAGTAGGAACGAGGCAAACAGCGCAGAGCTGAGGACCTGGGGTGTGAAAGGGCCCATTCATTCCCCACGGGCAACAAAACCCGGGCTCCTGGCTCTCAGCAGATTGCTCTCCCCTGAAAGAACAGGCCTTCAGCAGCCCTGCTGGGAAAAAAAAAAAAAGAAGCATCTTTTCTGGCCAATTCGTGGCATTACCTCATCAGAGCACCACCTACGCACCCACAGAGCTGCTCCTGTCCAATGCCTTGCAGCGTGTCCCCCTGGGCTGGTGCCAGACCCGAGGCTGCAGAGGGGCCGTACCGCAAGGGCTGTAAATTCAGCCCTGTCCCTCCCAGCCCAGCAGCCAGCGAGGGGCTCCTGGGTCGGTGCCGACACACGGCGGCTCCCGCAGCACGAGGGAAGACGGATGAAGTCGGCGTGTTAAACTCAGCCAGGTCGAGGCCGCTCCTTCCTTCTCCAAACTCACCCGAGCCAGGGAACAGCCAGAGAAGGGAGGGGAAAAACGAGCCAAGCTGCTGCAGACGGCCTCTTGCGCATCCCTGTCACTCCTCGGAGATCTCCCACTTTTACTTTTCCTGTCGTGTCCCCCAGGACGGCCAGGTCCTCCAGCAGACAAAAGCCAGAGGAGCTCCTTCTCTCTGCTGGAGCCTGGGACCTGGTCCCCCGCCAGCTGCAGGGAGAGGGAGCATTACTGCAAGCGCGCCCCGTGCTCAATTCTGTCCAATTTCACAGGGTTTCCTTGCCCATCTGCCCGTAACAGCCTCGTCTTCTCACTGGTGCTCCTGCACAAGCTCACGACGACAGGGAACAGCTCAGGTCTTGACAGCCCGAGCGTACCGGTTCTTGGCAAAGGGGTGAAACAGCAAATGAGGAAAAGTAAGAAGGAGAGAAAAAAATAAGAGCGAGAGCTGGATACCTACGTCTCTGCTCCAACAGCTGTCTGCAGAAAAAAAGGACAAAGGCCGTGCAAGCACGTCAGCTGCCTTGAGCACCGCTTTTCCTGCTCATCCTTCCCACTCCTGCTCGCTGTAGAGAACGTGGCCCATAATTACTGCAAGCAGGGGAGAAGAAATGCAGG
The DNA here is from genome assembly GCF_009769625.2 of Cygnus olor. Lineage (NCBI taxonomy): Eukaryota > Metazoa > Chordata > Aves > Anseriformes > Anatidae > Cygnus > Cygnus olor. The sequence continues at coordinate 46,431,279 of NC_049173.1, forward strand.
AAACCTCTGCGTGTGTGCGGATCTCAGGTGAAAGGAGCCCCCAAAACGCACAACTCACTGCTTGTAGAAACAGCCCAGGCTCTCGCTATCCCGTGTGCGGGAACAGGGCTCTACGGCATCGCCCTGGGCTTGCAGGCTGCGTCACGCCAGGCTGGTGGAGCACAAAGTGGTGTTCGCTCCCCCAAAACCTGCACCCCGTGGAGAGGAAAGCTGGTGGCGAGTGTCCTGGCAGCGTCCCACAGGACCTAGCTGGGCTCTGTGCGTGGCGAGACGCAGAGCCCCGAAAGGGGCTGGGGACTGCAGCGCTGCGGAGAATGGGAGGCTGGCTCTGCAGCGAACTCGCACGGAGAGCTTCCCTCCATCTACCGCGCCTGCTGCTAATTCCCTTCGCAGCCCTGCTCATTACTGAAAACACAACACAATAAAAGGGAACCGCACGCGCGTATACCTTGCCCAAATTCCCTCCATCCGGCCCGATCCTGAGTCACCGCCAGCCATTAACTGTTGCCATGCACTGAGGAGGACACGGTTATTAAATTAATAGGGGCTGCTTAACCTGGCTACAAATATACACGAGTTCTTTGTGCCTTAGTGAGCTAATAAGGCATGTGCTAATTACATTAATTCAAACAAGCCCAGTGCGCCCCGAGGGCAAAGGGAGAGAAGGCTGCAACAAACCCAGGCTCTTTCATAATAGCTGTGCGAGAGGGGAAGGTACTTGCCTTGACAAGGCTTTAGGAGGAGCAGCACAGCAGCGCTGCGGCTCGCGCCCTACAGCTCGCTCGGCCCAGCTGCCTGGCTATCGGGCAAAAAGCCCGGCTCCTTCACCCAGCCCTGGGTGCAACGAGGGAAAGGGGATCCCCTCTCCAAAGGGCCAGCCGGCTCGGCCCTTCCTCCCTCCGTCACGGCGGTGTGGAGCACGTCACCAGCCTCGGGGTGACACCGTGCCATTTGGGGGCCCCTTGCAGCGGGGCCAGCGGGCTGCAAAGCCACGCAGCGTCCCGCCGGGTGCTGCTCCCTGCACAGACCTGGCTCTGCCACCCCCCTGCAGGCAGGAGGGTGCTGGCCGGACAGACGGCGAGGAAGCTGTACGGACACCGCCGGGTGAGCAAGCCAGCCGGCGACGGGGTCGGGCAGGGGGAAGTGTGCTCCCCTCCCGTGTCCGAACAGAAACGGATCCTTCCGAAAGGGGAAGAGGCAGGGGAAGAGTGCGGCGGGGAGACGGGGAAGGAGGGCAGGAAGGGCAGACGCACGATCCCGGCCAGGCTGGGCTATGCTCGGAAAGGAGCCCCCCGCTCGCCAGCCCCCGAGAAGCGGGTCCCTCACCTCTGCCATCACCGGCGAGGAGCCCTCCTCGGTGCCGGCTCGCGCTGCGGTGCCTGCCTCCCGGCACACGAGGCAGGGAGAGGAAGAGGAAGAGGAGAGGAAGTCGCTCGTATTTCTTTGCATCTCCAGGGACACGTGCTCACCGAGCACTTTGCAAAGCATGCGCATGTTCCTGCTAGGGGACACTAGGGGACCGTGACAGAGCAAAGCAGGAGAGGGGTTTTTTTCCCCTCTGCTCCCACTTCTTCCTACAGCACGTGCGTCGGGCAGTGCGCAGAGCTGTCCCCAGGAGGCCCCAAAGCAATCACCTGTCTCCAGCAGCAAGGACCACGCCGTGGGAACTGCGCAGCGTTTTAAAGATGCTTACTCTCCCCGAAGACAGCATCTCCTACCAGGCACCCCGAGGGATCCAGGGCCGCAGTACAACGCGGTTCATCCCCTACACAGAGCCACGGGTACAGGCCCCATGCAGCCTCGACAGTGAGCTGGCAGAGAAGATGCAAATATTTTCACAAGGAAACCATACGAGGGGTTTTTAGCCCCTGGAAAGCGCATCTCTTTCAAGCCACGTCAGCCTCTTTCCCTGCAGAGGCTGCGGTTACTCAGTCACTGGCCCGGCACAAATCCATGACACTGCCAAAAAGGAGGGAGCTCTTCCTTCCCCCAGCAACCAGCCTGACTCCTTTCCGACCAGGCCTTTTCCCTGGCTCCCCACTGAAAAAAACAACAAACACAAAACTCACCGATGAACAGCAGGAAAATAGAACAAGAATCCCTTCTGGGAAGCCCGGGATGCGAGCGCTTCTGGGTGCCGAACAAAATGCTTTAAAAGACCTAGAGCCTTGTGGGGGCTGTGGGACAACTGACAGGTGTCACTCCCCAAAGAGGGCTCCTCTGTGCGAGCCCGCAGACACTGGTGTGCAGCCTTCAAGCTCCGCCGCGACTGCGTGGCCGCTACCTTCTGCACCAGAGATGGGTGTGGAGAGCAAACAGGCTAACACAAGGATATTCTCCCAGCTTCCCAAACGCTTTGCGACAGCAGGTGGAGACCTTTCCGACGAAGGCAGCATATGTCCTCACCTCCCACTGCTGAAGGCAGGCTGTGACTAATGCTCCCCAAACACTCCAAGTGCCAGCTAAACGTCACGTTGATCAATGCTCCTCGCCTCTCAGCCACAGCAGTGCAGGACAGCCCTCCCAGGACACCGCTGCCGTTGCTGCCCGTCCCTCTGCTGTACCGGTGCATGAGTATACCTGCTCTGCTCCTGCAGCACAAAGCACGTTTTTCTCCTCCCATCTCAGCTGCTTGCTTACGCCAAAGCTGTTGGGAGCACAACAAAATGGTTCCTTGCTCGACGCGCGTCAGCAGCCCCGCACGGGTCACGTTGCTCCTGCAGAGGTTAGCAGCTCCTCGGAGAAACTTCTACGTGCTCGGCGACGAGCAGGAGAATTGCCAAGGGGACTGCAACTGCTGTCTGACAGCTCCGGAGTCTGCGGCGTGATCCATCCACCGGCTCCCTCCTCGCCCAGGGTGCTGTGAATCAGCAGAGACTCCAGCAGGCTGCAAGGCAGGCGAGCAGCTCCCAGCAGGGAGAGAATATATATTTAGGAGGCTCCAGACAAATAAAAACACACGCGGTCCTGCTCACCAGCTCGCCGGCACAGCACAGAAAGAGACAGGTAATACAAGAAAGGAAAAAGAGGGACGGGGGTAAAAAAAAAAAAACCAACACAGTAAGTCAAACTTGGAAAGTCATTCTCTGGGTATTAAATGGTCCCAGGGCAGGACCGACATGGGCTGTGGGTGTCAGCACCCACTTTTGGTACCAGTTCCAGCAGTGCAAGCCGCCTTCCCCTGCCACAGCAGCGGGCACAGCTCGCCTCTGCCGCTGGAGCCCGGCAAGCGGGCGCAGACCTGGCCACGGGTCAGCAGGAGCTCGGCTCCCGCAGGCGAGAGGCTTGGCAGAGCGGCAGAGCCTGAGTCAGCAGCAGGCAGATGCCTCCCGATTACGTCCCGGCCGCGGGAGCGGGCTGCTCAGCCCTCCCGGGAGCGCGGCACGCTGGGGAGCGCACCCACCCACCGCCTGGCGTCTCTCGCCACCCCCGCCAAAGCCAGAGGCAGGCCGTCTGTCGGAGCGCGGCTGCGAATCGTCCCTCCCTCGGGAAGGGCCCGGGGCTGGGCTGCGTTATTCATACTGCATCTGGCATGTCTGTCGGGCTCACCGCTTCGGTGCCCGAGCTATTCCCTTCGAGCTCGCCGTTAGTTTTGGAGAACCAGAGCGGGGCATCACTAAATCTTCCTGTTACGTTTTCTGCGAAAAATGGTATCAAGGAGACAACAGCTGCCCACGTGCGTACAGTGAGCTGCTAACAAAGCAAGCGGGACAGCTCAGGGAAAGGGATTCAGGCCAACGCAACGTGTTTTATGTCCTTTAGAAGAATTGCTACCCTTACAAAATAGCCTTCATAAACAACAGCTGTTCCCGAAGGATGAGATGAACCAACAAGTGTTGCTGTTGCCTTACAGAGAAGAGCTCAGCTTACCCAGGACGTGGACAAGGAAGCTGTCCCCGTGCTTGGGAAGACTGACATAAAACAAAACAGGAAAATGACGGGCCCAGGAGAGAGCACTCGTGATGTCGGATCACACCTTCTGCAGCAGCTGCCATTGCAACTGCATACAAGAGGCAAAACCCTGCGAGTGCTGCTGCTCCTGCTTGCTTGCGGGCTACAGGGGCAGACGGACATTTTGCCATTCATCCAAGGTCACGCTCTGAGTCTGTGGCAAAGGAGAAAGCAGCACCCAAACTCACGGTTAGCGCCTGAAATACCCTGTCCCAAAACCACACTTCCTTTTTTGTTTCTGAAATCAAGAGCTCCAGCCATGGAGCCAGCCCCCAGGTAGGGCAGGCACAGCCCAGCACTGGCTTTGATGGGACTTGGGGCATCTCCTGCTGCTCAAATTCGTGTGATTCTGGCAAATTAATCTCTAAATTAAAAAATAATAATAATACAATCAATAAATGCCACACAGCCAGGAAAGAAATGAAATCCAGACAGCTCTGCTGGTACGCCACACACCAGCAGCGGCGCCAAAGGAAGGCGCACGACACAAGGAGACTTGACGAGGCATCGCCACCCACCCGCACCAGCACCACTAAGATGAGAACAAGAGCTGATTATGAAAAGGTTTAACAAAACAAACATAAAATTGCGTTCCTGGGAGTAGTTCAGTATGGGCTGCATTCAATCAAGATCAACACAGACCTCACAAATTAAACAAACAGCATCCCATCACATTTCCTCTGACACTAAGAATAAGCATTCCTGCCCGGGTGCCTTTCCCTTTCTCCAGCAAATAATCTCCATGTGGGCAGCCCTCGTAAGAGAGCAAGTATGCAAAGCTTTTTTATTTGCAGATGCGTAAGAGGAAACTGCCAGACAGAAATCCAAACCACCCAGGGTGGCAAGGTCTTTTCATTGGGTTTATTTGGGTTTTTCCCTTGTCTTCTAAAGCTTTTGTGCCCCTGTTAGTTTATCCTAATAACTGGAACTACCCAGCAAGCCATACCGCAAGGTTACAGCAACACCCTCTGCACAGCGGGTGCTCAGCCCACTCCTCCTTCACCCTTCCTTTGTGCTTGAAGGCAAACAGAAGGGGATAGGAAAAACTGATTTCTGCAATGCTGGCGTTCTTGGGAAACGCTCCGTAAAACAGACGTACTGCGTGTGGCGTGTGCCAGAGTCAGAAAGAAATACAACACACTGGCTTGCACAAGCAGCATCTGTAGCTCGTGCACTGCTACGCTTCCAATTCTCTCACCTTCTCGTAGTGCAGATATCTGGGCATTTCTAAGGAAGCTCAAATGTGCAAACACGGGCATCAGAGCAGGCTTTTGCATTTCCCCACAATGCAGTGGTAAGGCATCAGGTGACGCGTACACAGATGGAAAGGAAAGAACCAGTCCTTACGTCCCTGCAAGAGCAGGAGGCAGGACTCGGAGACAGAGAGATCCCTCCCCATCCTGCAATCTACTGGATTTGTTGCAAACCATTAGGATTAAATAAGATCCAAACCTGGGAGCAGAGTTAAGGCTGTGCAGGCAGCTGGGACATAACCGTGTCCGCCTGAAAGCCTAACAGGACATTGACAAACTTGTAAGGGACAGACTTGAAGAGGCCCCGTGCCCAGGCTTTCCCCGTAGCCTGAGGGCTCGCACATGATGATCTGACCTCAGCTGGTGCAAACCGAATTTGCTGCACTGCCTCTGCCAGAACTACCTCAATTTACTGCAGCCAAGGGCCACGGCGCACGGCTCTGGGACACCACTGACCAGCCAGCAGATGTGTGGAAACTTCCTCCTGGGGAAAAACAAAACAAAAACACGCAAAAACAAAACAAAAACAAAACACAAACAAACAGAAAAACAACAGAAAAAAAATCTGATAAAAGGACAGCCAGGAAGAAGGCAGGCTTAGGAGAAATGCCTATCTGCTCTGAAGCAGCCCAGAAAAGGGGGACTTGCAGAAGGTCCCTTGATGGTGTATTTGCACCCTGCTATAATATACATGAGCTGCAGCCAGCAGGATCACAAGGAAGCTCATTTGTCCCAGCCATTCCAAACCTGGTTTGGTTACACCTCATCTCCCCAGCACGGGATCTCTTAACAACCGAACAAAAATATTTTGCATTTTTCCGCTCTTCCTTCAGCCCTGGGGCCTAGTTCAAAGCTCTTTTATGTCGTTCTGGCAGCACAGCATGCTTCTAGGCAGATAGAAACAGCCCATTAAAAGATACACCCTGTGCGGTGGATCTTGCTGGCACTGGAAAGTTAGCAGGGCAAACGTTTTGCAGTTCCCTGCCCAGGTTAGCTCAGGGATCAAGTGACAAAAGAAAGCGCTGCGCTGCAGCAAGGCAGACCTGCTGTGGGCCGGCACCGAGGGGCACTCGAGTGCCTTTGCAGACACATTCAGTGCTTCTAAACTTCTCGCCACGCAACCAGCCGCCCTCGCCTTTCGCCCCAAATATTTCACAAGGGCACACTGCCTTTCAGCAGCTACGGTGAGTTTGGCAATTGCTCTCCCACAGCATTATGCTTCCAAAAGACACGGAGAGGGGTGAAAGAGATGCTTCAGAGGTTTGCCAGCATTTGTGGAACAAGTGTCCCCCAGCCCAGCGCACAGCTGGCTCCTGCCAGGGAGGACCGAAAGGGAAGACAAGGCAGTGCTACACCACACCTAGGCGCTCCTTGCTGAGAAAGTATTAGTCACATTAGTCACTCCAGAGTGTCAAGGGATCATTAACTATTTTCACAGCATTGTGCAGTCATCACACACCTAGATCTGGCTTCACTCCTCACGGAAAATCTGTTCTTAGAGGAATCTGTAGATTGGTTCCCTCATCAGGAACACGAGCTCCAAACACAGCGCAGTGTTTTCACATCTACTTTTCCCCCTAAAAATGCTGCTGCCCTAATCCAGAAGAGCTCTCCCTCCCAATATTTCACAATTTTTGGCACGAAGACAGTTACGTAAGAACAACTATGCAGGCACATGAAACGCTCACAGCTCCTAAGCGAAAATTTCCCTCTCGTGGCACCCTCATTGGAGCACAGCTCCAAAAAACGCCCTGAGTCACACGGCTCCCAGGCTCTGAGGGCACACCAAACCCCAGCAGCTCCTTCTCCATCCCTCGTCTCCATCACACCTTTACCCTGCCAGAATCCTACAACACAAAACATGAAGCACAAGTGAGCAGGGGACTGCTCCTACATATACATGTTGCTGTCACCTTGGCCAGCCAGGGTCAGGTAGGTGTTTCCCCCTGTCTTCTCCACTAACGTCTGTCTTGGCAGGAAAAGAGGAGCATATGACCCTGCCAGGCTGTCAACGATTTCTACCTCCTTGTAACTTAACACTGCACACTATCCCTTCTTAAAATGGCAGCAGGAGGATCGCACAGGGCTCTGGCATCTTAGTAAGACATTAACAAGATTGTTGGGCGTCAAACAAGACAGCAGGCCTTCCTTCAGAGCTGTGCCGTGCTCCAATTTAAGATGCAGGTTTGCTCCGTATTCCAACTCGGCCATCCACCTCCTGCCAAAATACAACGTGCCTCAGCATGATGGGCTTCCTGGAAACAAATGAGCCCAAGGGCACAGCACCGGGAGAAAAACTGTACCTGCACGAATGACAACAAGAAGTAGCAGTGCACGATTCAAAATCCTGCAGGCATAAATCCTCTTTAAATACTGGTGTTTGTTTTCTGGTGAAGAGGTTTAAGTATCTCCCCACATCAGGCCTCCTCTATACCTTGTAACAGCTTATAACGGCCTGGAAAGCAAAACACAAGCTGCGGCTAAGAAGACAACCGCCATCCAAGCCCCACATGATATATTGTTATCAGCCAAGTACCACTCTAGTCTGATTGCCTTTTTCTTCCCATTGCCAAGAAGTGAGTTTAAGAGGCGAGCCCCAATGGCTTGCAGTGATCGAAATCACTGCAGATAGCGTCCCGGCGGCAGCAGCCACACCACGACAGGTCACATCCTAATGGCAGCGAGTGTCGCAGGGATGAAGGCCCCTTCACCTGAGGTGCTACGTAAAAACAGGTGGTGCCGACAGCCCCTGCTCCACCTGGCCAGAGCGCTTATATTTTTGAGGAATTCAAATAAACAAAGATTTTGGGACAAATAAACACAGTCCTGCCCTGATGTCCGCTAGACTCTGACAGCCCGACAAGACGTAGAAACCCCAAGCTGAGGACCCCTGCAGGAGACAGGCCCGGGGCACTGGAAAATCCCATTTCCACGACTGCGTCCTCGCCCAGCTGGAGGCCGGCAGCTCTGCGTGGTGCAGCGACAGCGGAGAGGATGCTTGGGGTCTTCCCATCCCAGGGTGACCTTGAGGAAACCCCGAAACCCACCTGCGTTTCCAGGCTGCCCATCCCCGCAGGGAAGAGCACGATAACCTTGACCCACCTCCACCAGGCGCGGAGCTGGCTTAGGAGAGCCTGGCAGGATCCCGGCGGCACCCAGGCTGCCCGTCCTCCTTGCTCACGCGGCAGCAGACGCTACAACCCTACAAACCGCCCCAGAAAGAAGCCGGGGAGACAGACACGAGTGGCTTTGGATGGCAAACAGCGGCGGCCACGGGGCTCTCGGGGCACAGCTCCAACCGCACACGTGTCGCCCGCAATTCTCAGGCGCGGGCAAGCGGAGGACGGGGCACGTCGCCACCGTCCCCAACGCCCACCAAGGGCGCCCCCAGCACCGTGGGGAGGTCCGAGCAAGCCTGGGGGGCCTCGGGACGATCTCCCCAAATTGGGTTTCGCCCCACATGTGCCTCCGGCCCCACATTTAGCAGAGGGACCCGCACCCCTGGGATGAGGGGGGCGGTGGCACCCCTCGGGGTGCGTCCTGGGGGGCAGCTTACAGCCCCGGGGCTGGGGGGGGGGAAAGAGGGGACAGGGGAGGCCGCAGCCCCGCGATGAGGAGGAGAAAGAGGGGATCGGGGCAGCAGCGGGCGGGGACGAGACGGAGAGCGGGGGGCGAGGAGGGCGCTGGGGCTTCGCCCGCACTTACCGGGCCGGGCGGCGGCGCCTCCCGCCGGGGCCGGAGGCCGGTGCGGAGCGGGGTGCGGAGCTCCTGTCCGGCGGCTCGGCTCGGCTCGGCTCGGCTCGGCTCGGCTCGGCTCAGCTCGGCTCAGCTCTGCCCTCTGTGGCCGTGCTCGGTGCAGGAAAAGCGCCGGGCCCTTCCCCGCCCGCCGCGTCGCCGTAGCAACACGGGCCCGGGGCCCGGAGCGGGCCGCGGCCTCCGTTCTTCCTCCCTCCCGGGAAGGGGCTGTGGGGATCCTGCAGGCTCTGTCGGCCACGAGCAGCCCCCCCCAAAAATATATTCCCTGAGGGATTTCACGGCAAATTGCTTAAAACAGGGGGGGAGTGATCAGCGCCGGCCTCCCCGGGGAGGAGCCTGGCCCCGCGGCATCGGTTCCTGTGGCATCGGTCCCCTGAATCCGACTCCGTCCGAGGGCTCCAGACCCAACAGCACCCACAGACTGAACCTAATCTCTGAAAAACAGGCATTTTTCTCTCAAAAAAACCCTCCTGGCCATCCTTGCCCCTATTAAATGGCTGGTGGTGTGCCCACCAAACCCACCAGTCCGTCATCTTGCTACCTGGAGAGCATCCTTCCAGCCCCGGTAAAATAACAAGCAAAACCCCCAAAACTTGCTGTTATCTACAAAATAAAGGCCAAGCTGGTTGTCATCACATGGGTGATGATATTCTGTCCCTTGCTGAGCATGGCTGCCCAGCTGTAACATCTCCAGGCCACATGCAGGCATCGTTTTCACATTTTTATAAGCTCAGGACAGTATTGGGGATGTGCAAAGGGGCTGAGAAGAGCCCCTCACTCCACCAGCAGCAGGTGACACCCTACATGTCCCAGCCAGCAGCCACCAAGGGGCCTTACCCCTCTTTTAACAATTAACTCAATTTTCCTGCGGCTCCCCCAAGCACCAGCTCTGCCAAAACACCCAAGGCGGTGTGCGGAAAGTGCTGTTTTCTGTTGTTTTTGCCCAGTTTTTGCACTGGAACAGATGGATTCTGATTTTCTCACTTCTGCAAATTGGGAACGACACCTCTGATGGGCACTGAGGAGGCGGAAAGGGCTGCGGCACCGTCATGCAAGCACACACGTGCAACGCAGTGGGGAGACTGGAGCAATCCCAGCCACGATCAGGCCTCCTGGTTTGGGGTGGCCCCACAGCTGGCCAGCAGAAAGCAGATGGGGTTTTGGAAAGACAGCTCCTGTCTGGCAAAGGGGATCGCTTTTTTTAAGCAGAATTAAAAGGAAGGACACAGCGGGGTTTTAGCATGGTATCTGATAGCAATATGCCTGTGCTATTCCAAGGATTTCAGACAACCAGGGGCCCAAAAACAAGAACTGGGCTCTGGGCTCCTCCAAAAACCATTCCAGCCACACAGAAATGCAGCCTGGGCCACAAACCACCAGGTATGCAAGGAATAAGGAGCCGATGCATGCTTCAGGGTCAGGCTGGGTTTTTATGGAGATGAGCCACAGATGGAGAAACACTACACAGGGGCTCCAAACCTGACTCCTTTTACAAAACAAACAAACAAACACCACAGAGACTACTTCAACAAGCTCTGGAAAATAACAGAGGAGACCAGGAGGACAGCAGCTGCCAGGCAGACCTCTGTGGCTCTTGGGATGACAGCCATAAAGAAGGGAAGATCTCCAGGGAACGCTTCTGTAATAGCATTGTTCACCTGGCACTACACTGTAAAGACACAGTGAGTTCACCTGCAGGAGGTGAGCAGGCTGGCAGAGCACTAATACACAGTTAGGGTGTGCAACAAATCAGAGATGATCAGAGAAGAGCAACTACAAGGATGGGGGAGCACATCAGGCTAACGAGAATGCTGCACACACACAAGTGGCAATTACATGGAGACGTGACGAACAGCCCAGACGTGGCAGAGAGGTGCACGTGCCTGAAAATGAGAGGAGCCTGTTATCACAGTCAGACCTGTGACCCAAGGTGAGAAAAAGATGTTAACCAGGGGCTGGTGAAATATCACAAGCCAATGCTAATGAGCTGGATGTAGGTGAAAAAGCTCGTGCACTTTTCAGCCTGGGCTGGGAAAAGCACGAGAAAATGCAGCATTTGGTGGCTGGTGGTGGCAAAGCTCATTCCAGAAAGATGGTACCTGACCGTTTGGCAGCTGGCTGGAGGGAGACCTGCACACCACAGGATTTTTTTGGCATGTATCAGCTGGGCATCCATCCCAGGGCCGAAATGCAGGTGTGTCCCCCACGTGCAGCCATGCTGGTGTGAGGGGACACAGAGCTGCTGGCCCACGGTGTGACTAAAGGGAACCCATCACCTGATGGAGGGGCATGGGCCGTTTTGTTCAGCCCGTGTCACACGACATGGGCCATGCCATGGGCAGGGAGCTACCAGCGTGGTCTGTGCAGCCCTGCAGCCTTGTCACCACCACAGGCAGCAAGGTGCGGGCAGCAGGCGGGATGGATGCTCCGGCAGGCACCGACACAGGGCTCTTCATGCTGCCTCCATCCCTAGCTGGTTTGCTTCAGTTAACAGCAGCAGGATCCGAGCAAGTTGTGTTAGGGGAATATAGTTAAGACTTGTTTTCATAATGCTTCTGTGCCACCAGTGGCATCCCCCAGGGTCACCTCCAGGGGCTACAGAGCTGGGCAGAGAACAGCCAGGCATCTGGCCCTGCCTGTGCCTTCCTTGGGTCCCCATTCTGCCCTGATTTGCAAAGGCATCAGTAGGTTTCACACGGACAAAAGCCGAACTGAACTCAGTGTGGATAGCTGGGGACAGATTTTGCTATTTATCGTATCTTGCCATCCTGTAGATGGGCTGGTTGGACAGTGCTGTCCCCTGGCAAAGAAGAGGTTAACGCTGGCCAGCTTTAAGCTGAGTTTTAATAGGACTGCAAAATCACCCGTTTTTATTTTCGGTTCTGCTGCATAAGAACAACTGCTCTTTGTAACCTGCATGGAGCAAAGGACCTGCTTCCTCTGGCAGCCTTCAAGAGAGGGGATAAAAAAAAAAGCAGAGGAAGAGAATTCGCATTCAGCAAGTGCCAGGTTGTCAAGGTTTCCTGTGCTCTCAAACATAAATTTTTTTCTCCTGACAGAGCACAAGAAAAAATTTAAAACTGCTGGGTACAAAGTGGAGCTTCAAAAGCAGCAGCAGCCTGTGCTGTCTGATCTGCTACAAGGTGACCGGGCGAGATCGCAGCCACGGGCTCGCACCCCCTGCCCTTCCACACGTGGCGAGGAGCAGAGCTCAGGCCCTCCCGTGCAGAGAAACCCGCTGCGTGGCACGGTTCAGCCACCCAGAGAAGGGCAGGAAACGTTTCGTGTTTCTCTGCCCCATGCCTTTCCCCGTGCGGAATTGAGATCTCAAAATCCCGCATGGCTTGTCGGAGCGGAAAGCGAGGAAAACGTCAGCCTGGCTGACAGAGAGGATATGGGCTGTTTTGGTGCTGCTGAGGAAACGGGTCGAATGCAGTCTGCTGGCAGGGGAAGAGGCTTTCACGAGGTTGCATTTTTCAGCTTCCTTCCCCATTTGCATTGCTTTCTATTTTAATAAATCACGGAGCGCCGGAGAAATCCCCAAGCGCGTGATGAGTGTGGGTATTAAACCGACACTAAAAAAGACAGATCTGACGAGCTTGGTGGCCACCCTGGACACGGTAATCAGAGTGCTGGTAGACAACTTAACCGATAACGGTTGGAGAGGCAGTAACGTACTATTAACACCAGTCAACATCATTTTCAGGAAGAATCAATCTCAAACAAGCTTGATCTCATTCTTCACTAGGATCATAGGATAGGCTGCCAGAGTTAACAGCACAGAGGTGATGTGAGAGGCATCCAGCATCCGACCGCTAAAAATACAGCGAAAGAGTATTAGCTGATTCAAAGATTAATTAAATGATTCACGGATTCAAAGCTGGCTGTCGGCTTGGACGCTGGGAATCACCCGGAAACCACTGAACCAGCAGGTCCGGTTTCATTTTTTGGTGTTGACACTCAACCTTACATCTACACCTTAACGAAAGGAGAGAGGAAGCGGATGCAGGTGGGGAGTGACTGGGGCACAGGAGGGGACAGCTCTGCCCCACGCCTGCCTCTGTCGTCCCCTAGAGCCCAAGACTGCCAGCGAGGATGGTCTGTCTGTTCCCATGGAGTGATGACTCCGTGGAGGGAGGCTGCAGCTGTATTTTTAGCAGCTGTTTGATTCAAATGCCTAACAAACAGCAGGAGGAAAGTCCCTGATGCTTGGACCACATAAGCGTTCCTCTCTAGCTGGCCAGCAAACCCTCCTGCCACTTCTGTCCAGCAAAAGCAGGGGGATCACAGCTCAGCATCGTTAGTCTCTGAAAAAGAAAAAAAAAAACAAAAAAGCAAGCAGAAGGAATTTCAAGTTTCCATCACTGACCACAAAGAAGCCAAAAAAGGATAAAAATGGGATTTTTCTCCCCTTTGTTAAGCAACTTCTGGCGCCGGCAATGCCTCAGGACCTGACTCACACCTTGGCCCAGCTCCTGTAGCGTGCCCCGCATGAACAGCTACCCCAAATAAGCATCTCTCCTTGCCTGGCATCCGTGGGTCACCACCCGAGGTGCCTGCCACCCCGTGACCCCATTCCCACACATCTCTCTCCACTGTTTCCTGCAGCAGCGGTGCCTCGGTGCCTTTGGCCCCGCTCGGCAGCCGGGACAGCCTCCCACACTCAGCACAGAGAGCACAAAGGCAACCAGTCTCCTGCCCTGCGCGTTTATCTCCCCGATAAAGGAGCGGGGCACTTTTGTTTATTGAGTGCTGATGAATGGAGCTGTCTTGGCTGCGAGATCGGCCGCCAGGTCCCACTCCAGGCCTGGCTGCTGGCAGGGAGCTGGCGGCTGCAGGCGCTTATTGCCACAAGAGCGTTTTGGCAGGGCTTAGCCCCTCATCCCGTTGAGAAATTGCCCCACAGCATCCCACAGGCCCCATCTGCCCCATTGCAGAGGCAGTGCCGGATTTATGGGGCGCAGCAGCCCAGAGAAGCATCGTGCTCTTCCTCCAGGGCATGCAGCTGAGCATTTGCAAATGGTTTAGTTTGCTCTGGGATTTTACCGTGCTCCCTTCTCTCCCCAGCTTATTTCTTCATCTGTCCTTCCAGCACAGGCACATAACTAAGAGAGCCCTACGGCCGCATTAACCCTCTTTGAAACACCTCTGCAGGGAGGGTTACAGCTTCCTCGGCACGCTGCCTCACCGAGAGCTGGGAAGATGCTGCCAGCCCTTTTGGAGCCGTGTTACTGAGGGACCCTGAGCTCCTTCCCCAGAAAGCTGATGGATCCATTTCTGACTGTCTCTGCCCTCCAGCCATCATCGCCGCGCAGCGGTTGTCGGAAAATATCTTGTTTAAGCAGCGGGATCTTCTTTTCTCTGCCTGGGCTGTGACCAAATCATCTGTCGTAATGGATTTTTGACGGTGTCTTCTTGCTTCTCTCAGCGCAGCAGGATCAGAGCCTCAGCAGGATCTTCTCCAGCCGCCTGCTCCTCGCCCTGCAGCAGCTGAAGGACATGCTCAGCCCCAGAGGCCAGCGACCTGCGTGGGAAGGGGCGCTGGCAGGGAGCAGCTCCAACCAGCGTCACAGCACCTGCTTGATCTCAGCTCCGTCCTCGGGGAGAAGCTGAGACTCACGAGGATTGCCTTTTTCTCCAACTCGGAGGGAAGAAATGCCAGAACATCTGTCCCTCTTCTGGATAGGTGTTACTGCTTTCAGAGGGAGGGTGAGCCTGCTAAAAGCAGCAGCAAGGAGAAGATCCGTACCTAAGCCCACATCCTCCCCCAGCCGTCCTGTTACAACTCCCCTCAGCCAGCTCGCCTGTCCTACTCGCTGCAATCTAAAGCTTCCCTTTATCAGAACAGCCAAGCACAATCAGAAGCCTAATCACCCAGGTTCATCAGTGGGGAGATAGGACCCTCCAGAGGGGCTGCAGCCACACCCTGCTCTCTCCTGAACACGCAGAGCTGCTGTGTCTAAACCTGGTGTTGCTCAACACTTCCAGAAGACCGGGTCTGGCCCATGGCAGAGAGCTGGCAGAGCTGGAGCGGCTGGGACCTGCCCAGGGGTCCCCCAGAGCGCTGCGTGTCCTCACCTCCTGCTCACGGCCAGTGCTGGAAGACGCCTCCGGCTGCAGCTCTCTGCAGAGACGTTCAGTAAAATCAAGGCAGAGCAGATGTGTCCAAATTTAACGTGCCCAGGGTGGGAATCCTGCGTCTCCTCTGCCTTTGGATGGTGCTGCCTGCTTGTTACGGGTCACCACCGAAATCCTCCCGGCTCCGAGGAGGGGTGAAGGCAGCGGCCACCTCTGCCCGTGGTCTCCCCGTGTCCACGGGGAGGCTTCAGCAGAAGCCGAAGTGAGACTCGCAGCAACCCTCTTGCCTTTCCAGAGAAAGCAAGCAGGGATGTCTGATCCGCTCCCTCTGCCCGCTCCAGCTTTCCACGTGCCCCATTGTTGCTGTCTTACTCACCTCCTGCCTGAGAAAGGCTTGGGAAGGCGCTCGGCTCGCTGTGTTCACTTGGCTTTCAGCGGATCGTTTTCCCACCAATTCACCCAATTACTTTCCGAACGCGACATTTATAGTTTGACCTCAAACATTTCACAGCAATGAGTCAGCTTTAGAACTATGCACAGCGGGGGGAAAAAAGTACTTCCTTTCGGCTTTTTTGGCAGGTGCTGTTGGACTATTTCATTTGCTGCCACCTAGTCGTGAAACAGCGGATGGCAACCACCTACTCAGTCTTAATTCCTTCCCAAGAAAATAAAAAATGCTCCGTGATATCCTTCTCTGAGCATCCCTCCTACCCTTTGCGCATTTCCCAGTTCCTCTGTCTCCTACCTGGAAAAGGCAAGAGCTGCTCCGGTGTTCAATGAGCAAATCGTGCAGAAGGATCCTATCCCGCCTTCCCAAAGCAACCGCCAGCACGGGTCGAAAACACAGGCCTACTGCGAGGCAGGAAGGGTAGAGGCAAAATTTTCCACCTTCACGATGCCTGCCTGGCTTCTACATTTCCCAGGCACAGAGCTTCTTCAAGGGAGCTGAGGTCTGGAGCGAGCATCAGACTCTCCCCATGGGTTTTCAGGCCACACAGATTTACAGGAAAATAAGAAGAAATTGTGTGCTTTAAGAACACAAAATTTATTTCTGCGGAGTTCAGAACATGGACACACATTTGTACCAAAGGCTGTTTGCTTTATTTGAACAACGTACAACTAATGAGGATGACGGGCTCACCTCAAGGCTCTGCCCCATACCTTTCCCAGTGAAAGCTGCTGTGATCCTCCTTTTGGGGGAAAACAGTGCATTTGAGGGGACTCGGATTTTCTTTCCCTTTTAAGAGCAGCATAACACAGTCAAGTATGGGCATGAAGAGAAACCGTATGGTACCGATCAGCAGGAAAACTTATCTACTGGTAGGGCAGCTTCTGTGCTCCCTCCTAGCAAGCTCTGCTGGGTCATGGCTGGACCAGCCAGTCCCCAAAACACCACAGCTATCACCTGTCCCTTAATAGAGCCGTCCGATGGTTCTGTGCTGCTTTGTAGCATTTTTGTCTGGCCAACAGCAGACAAACTGAGTGCAGCCCATGTGAGCTGACTGCCCCGTCCACATTCCCTTCAGGTCCTACACTGGGAATTGTACACCACTTCACTGTCGGGGCCGTGTCAAGCGTTTAAAACCCCTGCCTGGACACAGCCAGGCTTTGCCGGTGTTGTTTTCTAATTAACAAACTGATCTGAGCTTTGCTTAGGCTTTCATTTCTCACCAATTAATTTTATTAATGTTTAAGCCATGTATGGGCTGGAAGCATTTTATCTGGGTCTGTTAGCCCCTGGCGGCTAGAGGAGTGCTGCGATTAGCAGGAGCTGGGAGCAGAAGGCATGGCATGCATGGGAAATGCACTGTTCGAGGCCCTGGATCATGCTGCTGGAGGTCTGTAGGGCTATAGGAGGTGGAAGAGGGTCGGATTATGAGAGCTACAGAGATGTACACATTACAGCCAAAGAGGAGAAAAATAAGAACAATTTTCCCCTTTATTTTATTTTGACTGTCTCTGATGGCAGTCAATTTCAGGAATTGTAATCGGTTTGTGGAAGAAGAGAGGAAAATAGGAACCAAAGGATAAATGCCACATCTTTTTTTGCTGCTTCAGCCACATACTGCAATGTTACCAGCACTTCCCAGCCACAGCAACTACAGGTTTGAGAAGGAGTTACTGTGCCTCGAAGAGATTATCGATAAAGATAACGCGCCTGAAAATAGCATGCTTTCTGTTGACTCTCATCCAGCTCAAATATTTGATGCCAAGTCAGCTGAAGAAAAGAGCAGTGGGGCGGTTGCTCTGATTTTCCACGAGCACCTCCATATTCCCAGCCCAGCGCTTGCTTTGGTGCCGCTACAAGAAGTCCTGCTGCCACCAAGGCTACCGGCCCAGCGGCTGCTGCTCGGCAGGGAAGGACAGATACCAGCACATCTCTGGGGCAGTGACTTAACTTCCCTTTTGTTACGTTGTCTGCACAAGTCCTGATGATTCCCCCGATGATCCTGCCTAGGATTTGGCATGTGTATCTCCCGTCGCCTGGCCTGGTTGTAGCACAGACCTTTAGTAACCGTAATGCTTAGCACTACCCTCCGTCTCTCCTACTGCTGCCTGGACCTGCTCCCCCTGGACTCTTCTCCCCATTTCCATGCAGCATGGCCAAGCTCACCTCCTTATTTCTGCCAGCAGGTGAAAAGGACCCAGCTGTAACACAGCAAGTACCTCGAGGCACTTATGGGTTAGCAGATCACGCAGAGACATGAAACAGGTAAGTGGTTGTTTTTTTTTTTATTATTCCCAATGAGAGCAATATGCCCTAATGCATCTCTCCAAAACTGGAGGAAAAACCAAATACCCTGTTGGTGTACATCAAAATTACAGACAAGAACAAATGACACGGGCTACCGGAGATTCCACGCACACAAAAGAGGACTGCTGACAAACCCGACACGAAACTTGAGGGGCAGCATGGCCTGAGAAATCACATCTGAGTCAGTCTACAAGTCCTTGTCCAGTGCTGTAACACCCATTCCACGCGCTCTGTGGCCTGAGACGTAAGAATGTCCTTTAAAAACAAACAAAAAAGAGCAACAATTTTATGCTCCTCTTTCAATACTGATGGGAGGTCTGAAGCACAGCATCAGGGAAATCACTGATGATTCTTCACTGGGGGAAGAAAGCACAAGGACTTCTCAGACCTGCAGCTGCAGGCTGACTTTGGGTGTTATAACCTGGCATTTTTATACAGGTTTGCAGACTGGGAACAGCCCTTTAAATATTGCTTAGAGCGGGATATACTGAGTCCAAACGTGTCCTGAAAGAGCTGAATACACACAGATTACAGCGCTGTTCCAAAAAGCTTGCGTGCAGCTTCCCACTGCCGTCAGTGGGCCATTAGCTAAGGCACACTACGAGATGGGTGACAGGAGGAGAAGGGCACCTCAGCAGTCAGCGAGAGGACAGTTAAATAACAATAAATACTTACAGCCTTTTACAAGATGTTCAGATTGCAAAACCGGGAGGTTAGCTTGGCACAGTTCAAGCCAACCCCATAACAGTGCTTATCTCACAGGTGGCCGGACCAGTTTCTAAAATGCAAATTTATATCATGCTTTTCACCAAGCTCTGCAAACTCCTTCACTAGTACACGGGCACATTTCACAAAGAGGATGTGAGGAATAACCCTTTGAAACTGCAAGGGAAATTTTACTTTCAGCCAAGTTAGAGTCTTTCCAAAACAGCGGGGTTATTGACTTTTATTTATTTGTAAAATAAAACTGGTACTCTATCAAAGACCACCAGTTTGTAGATCTCATCTAACAAGCCTGGCAGGTGCGGGAGCCTAGGGACAGTGTGAAACATCCTTACTTGCTCCAGAATAGCTTTTGGAGCCCCCCCAAAAATGCTAGAAATTCTTTTCTTCTCTTTTCCTCACAAAGCCTTAGGTTTTGTTTTGGCCTTGAGGGAACCAGAAGAGATTTGGCAGAAAACAGTAAACATTCTCATGGGGAATACAGCTCACATTTTCGTGTGAGCAATGCACGTAATGGACAGAAACAGCTGAACAGTCCCCACTGCACCATTTGACTTCTCACCATGATTGCACCTCCACTTTCTCATCAAGCACCGGAGCACACACAGACCTACTGGCAGATGCTCACACCCTGTTTTTCCAGCAGAAGACAGTTTCAGATATATATGTAAAATCAGTATTAATTAACTGAAGGCTACTTTAGCCACTACTCAACTGGCAGACGCTTTAGTTTCTGAACTTCTTCCTGTTTCTGAAACCTAAAGCTTAAGGTTGAGAAGTACAGGAGAGGCTCATAAATGCACTGTGAACTGCCTGGCCACTACAAATTTCCACCAGCAGAAGTGGCGTGCGAGTATAGACCCAACAGAGCTCGGTAGTCTGCTCACAACTGAATCAATGGCCAACTCCTCAGGAAGACACTGGCCCCTGGGGAGCAGCCCTAAGGCGTTGTCACCCCAGGGACACAGAGGGAGCCCCCATACGAAGCCTGCTTCCTTCTGCCAGGTGCTACATCGTGGCTGTTGCAGAGTCCTCGGTGCTGCTCTCCTGCTCCAAGCCCACCCGGCGGATGGACTCCCTGTATTTCTGCCGCCCCAGCTCAATGATGCTTTCAACCTCGTCAGCGATGTCCTGGCGGCCGCTCTCTTTCATGGCTTTGATCAGCTTGCTCACGCAGTCAGGATCCTCGGAGTTTTGCTGAGCCCATGAGAAAAGCATGTCCAGGATCTGCTTATCGAGGTCCTCTCTGAAGAAAGTTATAAGTGCAGAAGTAACCAAGACACTCTCCTGGCTGGCAACCCAAAGAGGCCTTACCTGAGTCAAAGCCCAGACCTGGAGCCCCATAAGAAGTCATCCAGACACAAACAAAGTGCTCAGTAGGGCTGCCTTTCCCCACCCATCACACAGGAGTTGTAGTTCCTGCACTAAAATCTCCCCAGAATATCTTTCCCTAACAGAAATTTCAAATTAAAGAGGTAATTTTTTCTTAATGTAAATTCCCCACAGGAACAGTAGTTTGGTCATAACAAGCCCCACTCTCTCAACATTTTGGTCAGACTGCATGTCCTACAACATGCCACAAGATCTTTTTGAATAGAGATATTCACAGTTAATGCCATGGACAACTGCTCATTGTTGCAGATGGAGTCTGGCCGGGAATGCAGATCACAGAACAAAACAGGAATGTCACGCAACTGAACTACAAAGCTCATCAAGTTGGTTATTTCTGAATTTTGCTTTTCAAACATTAAGCTTTGTTTTACAACAGCAAGAGAAAATAATCAGTTTTCCATAAAAAAGTTATGAGAACTGTTACTCAACCCATCTTTTATCCAGCGAAACAATTCCAGTGGGGAAAACTTTCCACCAGCCAAGCATACGCTTATACTATTGCACTGCAGCTGCCCGTGCTGTTGCTCACTGAGTCCCCGCTTACCTGTTGTTGTACCCTATGCGCTCAATCTGCTGATAGGTCAAGCCCAAGTTCAGGCCGATGGTCTGCCAGTCGGCTCCCACGCGCCTGGCGATGCTCAGCAGGTTTGCCTGAGTCAGGTAGCCCGTCTCAGCATTGCCCAGGTTCAGGGGAGAGAAGGAGAAACCATTCTGGGGTCTGGGGTTCTCACCCCAGCGGGGTTTCAGCCTCTGTGTCATAGAGAAGAGAGAAGGGGAACCTGCTAAATAAATTGGTTTTTGTGTGTGTCTGGCCATTCAGCCTCCACACTTAAATTTTTTTCCTCCTAAGGAGGGAAGATCTTAACTTGAGGCTGAAGAGACAGATATAAGAAGCAATGAGCACTCACACTGGCAGTGACCAGCAATGCTCAGTGCTTCTGAAAAGTACCAAATCATAATGCTCGCAGTCACAGCTCACACTGGAAACTTTCTTGTCTTTACAGAGCGCTTTTTGGTGAACCATCTCCCCAGACCGTATTTGCCTGGTCAGTAAGAAAGCACTTGCTCTAGATTCCCAGCTGAGGTTGTATATGTCAAAAAAGGATGAGAGATCATGGCACACGATCCAAAGGGAAGCATTCAGACTACACAGGTATTTATTGCTTTAAGCTTCTCAAAAAAGCAATTAAATTCTGTAAGATAAAGTGGCTCTCTCACTGGCCTTTTAAGCCAGTAGCTCACACCGGAATACTTAAGCCCAACACCTGTAACTACCTCATCCTAGATCTTTTCTTTTGGCTGCCGGTATGAGCTGGATGACTAAGAAATTTAAAACCAAAGCAGACACTTCCCTTAGTCACAGCAAGCTTCCTCCTCCTCCACATCCCTCATTTATTTGAAGGATCCACCCTCTCTGACCACCTCCAGTGCCTGTGCTAGGCTGGTGAGATCAGCATGAGAGATGGAGACTTACTCACGTTTCTCTTTTGGGAAGTTCTCATGGGGAGCGGGAAATCTCCACCGTGACATGCAAAAAGCACACGGGAGATTTCGGTGCACATCTGATAGGACCTAAGAAGATTCACGGAATTGTGTCTGGCTGTGTTTCAGCGATCTGTCACCACAACCTTGCCCTACACTTCGTTTACAGAAAGCTAACACCCTTCCTTTACACACACACAAAGCTCTTAAAAGGAAGAGAAGATGCTCTCCTTTCTTTCATGCAGCTGGTCAGTGATTTTTTGCAGTCATTCATTGCATCCATTATCACGGTGGAAGACAAAATTAGCTGAGCAGAAAGGCCCTGCTCTTTCCCCACCTAGATTAACTTTTCTGCAGGAGACAGAATAACTCACAGGCAGTTTGATTGGCAAAGTAGCAAGCCAGAGGGAGTCTGGTCCTTTCCTCCTCCTGCTGGCCTCTTCAGGGATGCTCTCGGGAACTGCCCCTCGGTAGAAAGAGACCTTGGCAAACAGAAAGCACACAGTGAGACTCAGATTCAAGCACAGGAGGCAAACCTGTTTGCAGTATGAGTTTTCTGTCTGGGAAAGAATTAATTCAGCATTTCTCACCCATCCTCAGTCCATAAACTGCCCAATTAAGTGTGACTGGGAGGGACGCTGGGGTTCTGCCATAAAGGCTGGACTCTGCCAACACCCCGGGAGTTAATGGCAGGAATGTAAAGGCAGAGACCTATTCTGATGAGTGATCCTTCCAGACTCTACTCTTCGTGTGTTCAGGGGTTAGTCAATGAAATGCAAAGCCAACGGAAAGAGGGGAGGAAAAGAGTCATGCCCAGTGCTCAAGAGATTATCATGCAGAGCGCTGTAAAAGCGATGATGATGATGAAGGAGGAGGAAACAAAATGTCAGTGTCACTGTTGCTCACCTGGCCTTTTACAGCTTGGCCCTTCCTGTCTACAGGGGAAGTCACATAGATTTCCTTCATGTTCTTCAAGTGGGAGTAAAAAATAAACGAGAGACGTCCATCCACACAGTCAGGGCGATCTGTGTCAGAGAAGCAGCAAACACTCAACTTGTGCAGGAAGTGTGCACCTTTTCGAGCCTGGGCAACAGCCCACCATCCACCGGCAGCCTCCATGCTACCAACTACTCCTTCTACTCAGGCCTGAAAGATCTGTAACCCTCCTTTCCTCGCTGGGAAAGCGGAAAACTGGCTGTGGAGCAAGCAGGTCCTACAGGTGAGAAAGAAGAATGGCCACAAGGTGGAGGCCAAGTTCAAGAATGGAAGGCAAGGGGAGGCGAGGTGTTTAGATGGAGTCAGGTCTATCTTTCCCCCAAAACCCCCTGGAGGGTAGAATCAGCTGCAAGAGCATTCTGTAATGCACAATAACAGGTCACCTATCTCTTCACAGTACCTGTAGTGGGTGCGGAAATAGGAATGGAGCTAAAGGGAAAAATATAATCAGCTACTGCAATCATACATGTAATTCTCTTGGAACTAAGTTAGAGTCCAGCCTAAATTAGGATAGATTCTGGCCTCATTGACTCAGTGCATTTTATTACTCTTGATGCAGTTGCACTTAATATACACCAGTGAAACTGATCTGTGCATTCAGGTTGTGCAGGATGTGGCTTAGTTTGCAGCTGGAACATGTCCAGACATAGATGAGCATAAAACACGAGGGTCTTGCTCCCCCTTGAGATACACATTAAATTTGGCAATGGGAATTTTCTGCTCTGGATTGTTTCAGGAATATCCTCTCCAAAAAGCCTCTTTTACATATGTTCACCTAGAAATGGACAGTGTGAATTAGATCACCCTGGGCATTCCAGTGCACTGCCTGAGATGCCAGGAAAAGGGCGTAACTGGCTGCAGAAGCAGATCAGTCACAGAATAAGCCCTTTTGGATATTGCCCTTTGCAGGCTGCAGCAGCATGACAGGAAATGAAAGCCTGCAAACAGCATTTTTATGGGGAAAAGCAGACACAAAGGTTGGGTGACCAGAGAATGTGACAGGTTCAGCGCCCAGGGGCTGTGAGCGGCGGGCGAGCAGTGCTCTGGAAACAGAGGGGTGCACCAAGGAGGAGTACAGCCCCCAGAAAAACAGGCCTGGGATGAGGGAAGCAGAAGAGGTAGGAGCAGAAGGGAGGCCAGTGCTACCATACCCATATCAATGCTGATGCCGCGCTCAAAAGCTGCAAAGAACTGCTCTCCTTCAAACATCTCCACCATGTCGGATGGCTCGGGTCCTCGGTAGCGGTCCTGCAGCTTCTTCAACACTGGGTCAACCTGGCAAGGTGACAACACAGGGCCCCATGTTTGGTCTGGCGCAAAAGTCTGTCCCCAGAGCTGTGTCCCTACGCCCACAATGTTCCTCTCACTCACCTTTGACAGGGAAAGTCCATCTTCCACTGAAAGGATGCAAAC
Organism: Cygnus olor; assembly: GCF_009769625.2. Classification (NCBI taxonomy): domain Eukaryota; kingdom Metazoa; phylum Chordata; class Aves; order Anseriformes; family Anatidae; genus Cygnus; species Cygnus olor. Next base: position 46,455,078 of record NC_049173.1, read on the forward strand.
AAAAGAACAAACACCCACACCCTATGTCCCAGACACAATCACGACCGAAAAAGAAGTGGTGCTCTGGGTTTCATGGCTTCCTTATTTCTCAAGTAAAGAGAAATCCTCTGTGGACTAACAAAGATAAGCCAAAGCTGCCATTAAAAAAGTGTTATCAGCAACTGCTCTTTTTTTAACAGGTCAGTAACCTTCAAAGACAGGGATTTACTTGCTACCTTTTCCTCCTTGTAGTATGCCATTAAAAACATTTTCTCTGCAAAAAGCCACGTCACAAGAACACAGCAGAGGGGGCACCAGAAAACTCATTTTGGCATTGCAGCCTGGAATAACAGTGTAAGACCTGGGGTCTCAGAGGCAGTGCATGCGTTAAGCTAGAGCTGAGGTGTCTGTTTTTCTTTATAGTTGTGACAGTAAACCTTCCCTCTTACCCCAAGACTATCCCTGGCAGGAAAGCAGACACTCAGCACCCTGATCTCACTGTGAGTGCCATTGCTGCCTTCCCTGGAAGCAGAATTTTAGTCCAGGATCTGAGACACAACCCTTACAGATTTTCTTTCCACGGGTCATTTCAATACAGGAGAACAAATAAAGGAAAAAGAAGCAACCAGGTCAGAGGATTATGCAGAGACTCGGATATGCAGGCCAGTTCTGGCAGTCTGATCAAATAATCTTTGGCTCACTGAGCTGCACTGTCTGTCAAGGTACAAGTTCTCCAACCACAGATGCGCATTTATTTTGCTAACATCTGAAGCAACACAGCAGAGGGCTGACAGCCTGCATGCACAAGGCCAGTTACTGTGGCTCAGCTGAGTTTAACAGTACAGTCCTCCAGGTTCGCAGGGGAGAAATCAACTGCATGGCATCCACCACTGCATAGAATGAGTTTTCCCTCTTCCCCCAGTTCCCAGTGAGCTGGTTTCACACTACCAACGCCGTGTGGTGACAGCATACTCCTGTCACGACCCTGGAGCAGTGAACGAGACCATCTGGCACGCTGTTGCCCTTAAACCCTACAAAGAGAGGCCCAGGGAGCTCAGGAGCAAGGCAATGCAACCCATACCAGACCTTGTGCTTGGGGAGACACTGCAGCAGGACTTGCTCGGGGTCCTTCTTCCTCTGCAGAGCAATGAAGTTCACCTGGTACATGCGCAACCGCTCATAGACCTTCTTGGCAATGCCTCCAATGTAGGTCTTGGTGGTATACCACAGCCAGTACCTGGCACACAAGGGATTAAGAAAAAGGAGGGATCCCGTCTAAGAAGAGAGGCAGGTGTCATGTCCACGAGAGGCAGGTACTCAGACCGGAGGGAAGGATAATATTTAAAGTGAGGGAGGCTGAGGCCAGTGAGGAAGAAAAGGAGAACTTGGGAGCTGAGGGGAGTGTGGTCTGGAAAGCTGTAGCTGAAAGACTACAGATTCAGAGGGGAAAGGCACTAAATGGAATGTATTTCCTCCGAGGACGCCCTGCTTGCAAATCTGACTGGACTTCTCTGCATTACAAGACAAGAAGAGGGGCTGAGAGCGTTGTGAGGAGAGTAGAAACACAAGCTTTGCTCCAGTGAACATGCGCAATAGGCAAAAGGATCTGGGTTAGTATCAGCAGGTAAAAAATTATGGGTAAAGTGCTCAGCTGGGCCTAACTTGCAAAGGGAAAGAGAAATAGGTAGGATTAATTGCATGATCCCTGCTTGGGCTGTGGGAAAAGCAAGGCAGAGAAACATCTTTTCCTCAGGACTAATCCTGTACTTACCAGGAGAAGTGGGTGACTTCAAACACTGCATAGAGGTGGGTGAATTCCAGCACCACCTGGCTCGTAATGTCATCCCAGGTTTGGCCCTGCACGTCCCCACGGAGCAGATGCAGCCTTGACCGATCCAAGTTTAACCCTAATAACAACGATCAAGATATTGTATGCAGCAGAAGACTTTAATATGAGGTGGATATACGCATCTCCCTCGCTGCCTTTATTCATGGCTTTACATACCCAGCCAGAGGTTTGAGTGATTTACTTTTTATAAGTGCCACATTAAGACTCATGCCCTTCCCTTGAGCATCCAGGATTAAGCCTTGGTCAAAGAAGAGCAGCAATAAAAAGATGAGGCTGTCTGAATACTTCTAGGATATTCTAGCAGAATATGCAGCCTTAAACTGAGAGTGTGCTGATCTCCAACAACACAGACTCACTGTTCGATTCCCATCATCAATAGCTTGCCACTTGCTTTTTTCCACACACAATTTCTCTTTGCCGGTTTTGGGAATAAACTGACCTGTGACCCCGAAGGGGAGGGGGAGCTGAATTCTCACAGGCCTGAGAAAATCCACCAGGGAGTCCTGGGAGAGGCAGAGCAGAGGACTGGCTCTGCACCCCGCGTCAGCCGTGAGTTCCGCTATCTCTTCTGCAGAGACCGGCAGCACCTGGATGTGGAGCGCAGCGCGGTGAGCCGAGCAGTCAGGCGCCCAAATTCCCTCATCTCCTGCTCGGTGCCCCTAGCACTCAGTAGGCAAACGCAGCTCTCGGCTCAGGACACGGTAGGAAATGGAAGCACAGTGAACTTTGGCTGAAGTTTGCTCTAATACTGCAAGCTGGGACAGACCAAGCTATTACAGTAGCATTTAGCAGCACCCAGCAGCTTCACAGGGCAATTAATTTTAGTGGGACTGCTCTAAGATTAGATCTGCATAAATAATTCCCCCAAACCTTGCTTGCTGAGCTGTTCTGCCAGGCTTGGTGTGTTCTGTAATGGAACAAGAGGCAAAGGCTTCCCTTCGTGGCAGCTACCTGCTGACCTGCTGCAGGGAGCACTGGCAGAGCTGCGAGGAAACCCTTTCCCCCCCAGGGCAGCCTGGAGCACAGCCCATCCTGCAGGCAGGGAAACTACGGCAGGAAGTGATCAGAGACGGGTCAGCCCACGAAGCATCCATGTCAGACACAAATTGCTCTAGGGCAGACGTCTCTCCTTCTGTTTTGCCCCTTGGCACGGGTCGGCGGCTGTACCAGGGCTTACTGGGGCGCGTTTTCTCCAGCAGGCGTACCTGGAGTTTGACATTGCGAGTCTCCTCCGTGACTCCAGGAGGGAAGGTCACTTTGATGTTCGGATCCACGCTGGAAAAGAGCAAGGTCCCCTCTGTGGGCACTTGGCATTCATTTTGCACAAGTCGAGACACAACAAGGAACCAGGAGAAGTGAAGGACACGACAGTGAGCCACGTGCTTCTGTAACAGAAGACAGAGAAGAAGAGAGAACATATACAACACAATACAATAACGGCAGGAAAAAAAGAGACGGCAACACCTGAGCAGATCAGCGTATTAGGACAGGGATGGAGCATGGCATGCAGCAAGTCATCACCTTCAGGACACACACCTCCGTGACAGCGGAACCTTAGAGCTGAAACCCACTCCATTTTACAGCAGCCACTTGAATGCTGAAACTCGTGGCTTGGTAAAACCAAAGAGAGGAAGAGGAGCAATGTGTGTCACTGGTCATTCCAACCTGCTTACCTTTGATTTTGTCTCCTGCTCCACTTGTGTTCTCAGATCACTCCAGCTGTGCCCACTGAAGGTCCGAACAACCACCTCACGCTGGCGGAGGCTTTGCGGGGAGGCATACGGCATCCAGATCTGCACCTCCTAACACAGAAGCAGTAAGACACCAACAGAAAGGATAAAATCGGGCCTAGCTGTGCTCTGTGGCTTCCTGCGCAGGCAAGAAGGGGAGGCAAAGCACAGCTGGTATGCAGGGAGTAGGGCAGGAGCTGGGCATCTGCTCCATCCTGCAGCCTCAAGAGAGGTGACAGGACACATCAGGTGTGCTGTGACTGCAGGGAAAGTCCAGCAGCTTATGGGCAGAAATGACAAAGCAACTTCTCTGGTGAGGTGCTGTCAGCCATGACAGGGCTGGTGGTGTAAGTGTTGACCAGCTTGAATGAAAACCACACAAGCAGACTTTTGGGGGAGGATGTGAACCATTCTCCTTGCAGACTAAGGGCAAATGCTGAAACAGCACCTCTCTTCTGGTGGAGAAAAAGGGTCGTGAGTGGGGAAGGTTATATTATTGGGAAGTCCCTCCCAAAAGACTCCGCCAAGCTACGGCAGAGGCAGACTGCTGAGCGGGCAGCTTGGCTGTGCCCTCACCTGCTGGAATTTGACCCCGTGAGGCTGCAGCTCCAGGACCTTGCTCAGCAGGATGTCATGGTGTCTCAGCTTCACCCACCGAGGGTCTGGCTCCAGGGTTCGGAAGTCGATCCGCACAGGGTCAGAGGCAGCCCCCGGTGGAAAGCAGAAATGGATGCCACAGGCCAGGATCACTTCGCAGCCTTCAGAAGTCACAGTAAAGCTTCCAGAAGAAATACATGGATGTATGACACCGTGCAATGACTTCAACCCTCCAAAAATTCAGCAGAAGAATCTCCCACCTTGTGTACGACTGGCCTAGTGAGGCATTACGCTCCCCATGCACACGCACAGTAGCTACCATGCACAGTCTTGTCTGGGGCCTTGTTACACTACTGTAAAGTAAGTTCTTAATAAGAGAAGCTTACCTGTCCTCTCCTGATGCGAGGAACAGTCTTTGTAGCTCTGTGGCACCGGATCCCTCTGCAGCAGTAAGGTTTGGTTAGGTTATTTACATCAGAGTAGGCAAGAAAGGTTGAATTTACCTTTCAGTTTTGGCTGAATCCTAATCTGACAGAAGCTGCTAAAGGAACCCTGCTCACACTGTGGTGGGCTTCAGATCTGGCAGCAGTAGCAGGAGGATGGGAAGAAGCCTAGGGGTCCCCTGACACACTGGAAATGCTGGCTCTCTCCCCCAGAAAAAAAATAAACAACTCAGGAGCTAGAAAAGCTTCCCCTCTACCAGTCCTGCAGCTCTCAGGGCCATCCGTGGTCGATCACCCAGGGCCACCCGCTGGACTCGGTGCTCGCTCTTGTGAGCGTGAGCACCACTGGGAAACCCTGCTCAGATTCCTGCTCATCCGTTATCTTTCAGATGGTGAATCTTTCGGAGAAAGAGCTGCTGCTCTGAAGCCTGGGAGCAGGGGGAAAGCAGGAGCTAACTACAGCAGAATCACCTCTGATTGCCTCCTCTGCTTCTAGCACGAGCCACCACAGCCTGAAGGTCATGCAGCACATCCAAGAACTGGTGTCCTCCTTTGCTAAAGAGGCCAGACCCCTTTAGGGCCCCACCTGATCTGTTTCTTGTGAATCCCATTTTCACTTCCACTGTAAAATGTTCCCAAAGAGTGAGCCTGGCAGGCCCGCTTCCAGGGACCTCTGAGCCCTTCAGAATAGGCTCGGACTCCTAAAACCAGACTGCCTGTACCATTACAACCTCATAATTACACCAGACAAATAAATACTGATCTGATTGCCCCCTGCTTCCCTTCCCTAATCCAAATCCATTCACACCACGCTGGGCCAAGCGAGGGGACAGCTGGGCAGAACATGCAGAAGCCCTTCGATTACCTGCCTGCGGGGGCGGCTCCGTTTCTCCTAAGGGGTTGCCTCGGAGGTGCACGAAAGGCAAGGTCTGGATCTCCGGGGGGACGGTACGGAGGCAGTTGTTCTGCAGATCGAGCCTGGACAAGTTGGGCAGGCTGGCGAGCGACGCGGGGACTGTCACCAGGAGATTGCTGTGGAGATGCAGCCGCCGCAGAGACTTCAAATTGCCTGCAGGTTACAACAAGCAGTGACTCCCCAGCCGGGCTGTTAATTGGGTTGCAATCAGCTCTCACCACGCACACACGCACACGCTCCTGCCCTCCAGCACCGGGTCTCCACTTGCCTCCCGTGAGCGCAAAAGGGGAAAGGCACAATAGCTCTGCCTATCTTTAGCCCCCAAAATAAAGGGGCTAGTGAACGGGCAGAGAGGCAGCGCAGCCTGCTCTGTCCCGTGCTTTACAGCACCCAGCTTTGAGCCGCTTCTGCACCAGCATCAACGACAACCCCTGGGCACAACGAGAGGAGTCGAGAGCAGAGCTGTGGGAAGCTGGGCGCTGGAATTCAGAACCTGGCTCCGTGGAGCGCTCCGCACCAGGCAGCCTGATCTCAAGCCCAGCTTTGCTTCCCCTTAAGCCCCAGTTTTACTGTTTCCAGTCCTGGATGCTTCCCAAAAGCAGCAAGGGCAGACCCTCAGCTGCTGTAAATTGCATGTAAATCTGAGGAGCCTTTCTGAACCACAGAGCAGAAAGCATGGTCCGTAGTCATTAATGCCCACAGGGAGTGACTGAACCAAGTATGTCTCTTCTGGTTATCCCTCCCATTTTGGCTCTTTTGGGGAATGGGCAGTTCCTGCTAGCAGCTCTGGGGACAGAGAGCAAGGGCCTCAGGGGTCCTAGCCTGACCAAAAGCTCAGCAGGCCCACGTTGTTCTCACTCTCCTGAGGAAACACATACCTACGGAGTCTGGAATGCTCGACAACAGATTCCCAGAAAGATCCAGTTGTGTGCAGCTGTGCAGATTTCCAACCTCTTCAGGGAGGACTTCCAAAGCATTTTCTGAAAGATCCAGGTCCTTCAGCGCTGCCAGGTCCCCAATGCTCTGAGGTAAGTCCTTCAGCTGATTTTTCATAGCGGAGAAGAAAGTCAGCTTGCTCAGAGAGCCGAAGTCCTCGGGGAGCGCCACCAGGCTGTTGTGGCTCACCGAGAGCACGCGGAGGCTGGGGAGGCAAGGGATGCAGCTGGGCAAGGTGGAGAGGCTATTGAAGCTGAGATCCAGGTGGGTGAGGCACCTCAGGCTCCCAACGTCTGGTGGCAAGCTTGTCAGGGAGCCGTGCTGACATGAGCCAAACTCGTCCCTGGCATGGCCACCTAGGTGCGGAGGGAAGCGGAGGAAGAGGTCAGTGTGCTGCAGGGATACCTCGCCAGCCCGTGTGACGCTCCTTTCTGAAGCCGCGGTGCAGAGGCTCGGATGGTTACCACGGGCAATGTGCAGCACTGATTACATAGTTTTCTAGGTTGTCTGCACTTTGGCTCAGTTCCCTGACCCACGAGAGGGGTGTAAATGTGAAGACCTGCTGGGAAATGAAGAGATGCCCCAGTGAGCTCGCAGAGTCCTGCTAACACGTCTGAGGCAAAGCTCAGAAAGAGCAAGGCCACACATCTACCACCCCTCGGGAGGGTGGCCCGTGCCTCTCCAAGCCTCCCGCTCTTCTGCCCCACCACCACCGTTGGACACCGCACACCACTGCAGGGATGGAGGAGACCTTCCTGACCCTCCGGGCTCTGCCCGTGCTGCTGGGGATGAACAGCCCCAAGGAATGAGACCTGCCCTTGCGAGACAGGGGAGCAGTTGCGGAAAAGCAGTGAAAATGTGGCAAAAATCAGGTCGTCCAGTATTGTGCAGGCCAGATGACAGCACAGAGAGAGAAGGGCACAGGTCCTGCCCCAGCTTGTGACACCCAAAGTGGAGAAGGGTTGCACCCAGGACAAATAAGTTGAGCGCGCACAAGCAAATTTCCAGAACTCTCCGTTTCTTCTCCTTCCACTCTTGTCTGATTGTAAGCACATGCAGCAGAGGGCACCAGACATTTGTTATGCTGCATAATGGTAAAAAATGTAAACAAACAAACAGACACCCTGCACTTCACACAGAAGAAAAGCTTAGTTGAACTATTTTATTGCACTTGAGGACGCTCAGAGTATGCATACAGCTCACAAAACAATTCTCCGAAAATGCATTGCCATTATCCTCACCTTACGGAGGGGGGAAAGACAAATGAAATTATTTGTACAAGATTTTATGGGTAGTCTGTGGCAGGCATAGAAATGACCCTCATTCTTTAAAGTTTTCAGCTGAAAACCCTGAATTTTGGCTACAAACCCACTCTTTTCTATACCGTGCTTTTAAAATGTCACCTCCCAAAGGTGAAACGATTCAGTCAGATACAGAAATTATATCATTCATATAGAGAGTCTCCTACGGTAAAGAGATAGGGAAGTCAGGGATTGAGATAATATTCAGACGTGTAACTGTTATTACAGAATGCCGAATGGCAGGCACTCTGGGTCACGCTTTTGATAAAACGTTGAGCAGCCTCTTCTGGTCTGTTCCAAACCCTGCTAAACCTCCGCTGCCTGACACAATGCAAGGATTAAGCTAAGACTGATTCAGAATGACCTGCCGCAAAGGCAGCTCATTATACTTCCAAAAATGAAAGGGGAGCTGAACATTTATCAAAAAATCAAGCGTCTTTCAATCCCCCTCTCCTTATATAACTTTTCCAAAAAAATGCTCTTCTTCTAGAGGATGGATAAAGAAAATGTTGCAGCGTCAGCCTCACCAGACCAAAAAACTGGTCCCCACGCAGCCGTAGGGAGAAAGGAAGGAAACAGGAGTCTGGAAGCTGATTCTTGTTGAAATCAGCATGCAGCTCAGAGCAAGGCTAAGAGCCAAAGCCGTCATACAGGGCACTAGAACTCAAAAGCCCCAGAGGCAGTTTGTCCTGCCGATGTGGAGAGAAGGCAAAAACAAAACGCAAACCTAGGCGATGGGTCCAGGAACTCACCTTTGAGCACCAGGGACTTGAGGTGCTTCAGACGAGGCAGGATGCCCAGCACAGCGCCAAGGAGGCGATCGTTGCTGCTGAGCCGCAGGAACTCCACCTGCACCACCTCTCCCCGCCGCCCCTCGAAGAGCTGCAGGAGCCGGCGGCAGCCGTCGGGGTACACGTCCAGATTGAGCCTGTTGTCCGCCAGGCAGGAGTCGGCGAGCGTAGGAGCCCCCGAAGCCCCCTCCCCGCGCTCGTCCCCGAGCCCCAGCAGCTCTGCCATCTTCTGCGTCTTGTCCACGGGGTCCGGACATGCTCCGACTTGCCGCGCAGGCAGGCACCGGCGGCACCGCGAGGCAGCCGGGGTGAGGAAGAGGAGGGAGGACGGCTCTGAAAGGGAACGCGAGTGCACGGTGAAGGCCTCTGGCCCCAGCACAGGGGGGCTGGAAGCAGTTTATAACCACAGCAACGGGGCAGGAGGGATTACAGACGTGGTACTGAAAGCTTTGTGGGCAGCGGGGACAGAAACGCAGGTGACAGACACCGTGGAGGCTTCTCCGTCCCAGTGAAAGCTTCCGAGTTTCCCTAGCCAGCACCCGTGACTTCAGGGAATGGAGTAAACATCCGTTATTCCCACTATCCCCCAGAATAAGCAGTAATAGGAACATTAAAAGACATAAACATAAGTGCCTATGCTTGATGTAGATTTCAAAGTGCCTTAGCAGGAAGGTCAGGAGCTTTACAAGCACAGGGGAAAAGCGGGGCAGGGAAAGCTGAGCCAGCAGCAGCGCCCCACAGCCTGGGCCAGCACGTTGCTCACAGGCTGCCACCAACCCCCAGCGAACCCGGTTGTGAAACTGGTTGCCAGTGGTTTGAAAACAGAGATGAAAACGGGCAAAGGGCAGTGGAGCAGACGTGGCAGGGCCGGGGAGAGGGGGCTATAAAAGGCACGGCTGTGGCAGGGGGGCACTGCGCTGCGCAGCGGGACCGGGGTTCGCGCGGGGCTGCCTCCGCAGGGCTGCTCTCACCAGCACCCTCCTCTTCTAGGGAGAAAGGGGGAAAATATGCTAAGAAAGGTTTAATGCTTAAGGAGCAGAGGTATGAGATCTGAGCGCATTAATTGCTTCTCTGCCGCTTTGGTGCCCTCATCCTTTGGGACTTTCAGAACGGGCACACTGAGAGCGCAAAGATGAGTGTAGGCACTTCCTTTGTTTTTATACCACGTTACCGACTTCTAAGTCTCCCATTAACTGTTATTTCCACTTCCTTTGTCTTTTGCAACTCCTTCTGAGCTTGGTAATTGCAGCGGCTTATGATGCAAACATCAGATCTTTTAAAACCCTGCCGCTGCTGAATAGGTGAATAAATGTTTTGTTTGAGTGAGGGGTGCAGAGCTACAAAAACCTTTTAGCAGCTTTAACATCCACGGGCAGCAGAAACAAGCCAGAGTCCCTGCAGCACCCCAAATGTGTTCCTTTTTACCCTTCAAGGGTGAGACACGGCAGGACTGATGCTCCCCAGCACACCCGGCTCCATGAAGGAGCAGACACCTTATGGGCACATAAGGACGTGAAGAAAGAGCAAATGGAAATGACTGCTTTAGTAAAAAAAGTAAGTATTTCTTACTAAAAACGGTAGGCAACACATACACGGACCTCACAGCTCTCTTACAGACACGTGTGAGCAAAAAGACGGCTTTGTAAAGCAGCTGATGGTGAAGCGACACGAGGCCTCAGAGCCTGCAAACAGCCCCACGCGTCCGCATGGGACAGGGGCAGGCGCGCTTGTACACGAGCACACAGGCACGCACGTGTGCACACAAAAAGGTGCACGCACACCCGCTCGCCCCAGGCTATCCTCACCCGCCCTGCGCCAGCTCTGGCAGCCCCAGGACCCCACAACCCACACCCTGCAGGGCCCCGAGCCCCCCGGGTCCCCAGCGGTTCCCCCAGCTGAGAGGCCAGGCCAAAGGCGCTGTGTGTCCCGCTGAGCACGCCCGCGCTCGTCTCACCCCTGCGCCCCGTCCCTGGCACACAAAACCCGCGTCCCAAAAGCCCGGCCGCCCTTGTGTGGCTCGGCCAAGCCCGGCACGGCTCGGCTCAGCCCCGGCACTTCCTGCAAAGTTTGCTCCGAGCCCTGCTGCTGCCGGGGCGGGCCGAGCCGGAGGAGGTGCCGGATGCAGCGGGGCGAGGGGCAGGCGGCTCTGGGGATGCAAGCAGGAGGCTGGATGCAGCCCAGCACCGCAGTCGGGGCCCACGTGGCTCCGCTTTGCGATACAGCTGTGCCAAAATGCGAGCCCGCAGGGAAACCGCAGCTGGGGGTTTGCGGTGCTCGTCGTGCTCTTCGTGTCGTTGTCCGTAAGGACAGGTTTCCAGCTGGCGTCTCGACACTGCGGGGCTGCTGCGTGATGCCCTGCAAGAAGCCAAGTCCCCACGTTCCAGCGCCTCTTGCTCAAGCTGAACACAAGCTGTGTGGCACCCTGCGAGAAAACTGCTCTCCCCAGGGGAGTAAGCACCCTGCATGCCAGCCGCAGTGCTATTTAATTCACTAGGCAGCAGCGCTTTTTGATTTATCAGACAGCTCCCAGCACTTCTTGAGCTGTAAAGCTGGGAGCCTGGCAGTGCCAGAACTACCAGAAGGAAGTGATAGTTATCCTCTTTAATATCTGTATATCCTCTTTGATATCTTTATTGATGACTTGGATGAGGGAATTGAGTGCACCCTCAGCAGGTTTGCAGATGACACCAAGTTGGGGGGCAGTGTCGACCTGCCGGAGGGTAGGAAGGCCCTGCAGAGGGACCTGGGCAGGATGGGTCGATGGGCAGAGGCCGATGGGATGAGGTTCAACATGGCCAAGTGCCGGGTCCTGCACTTTGGCCACACCAACCCCATGCAGCGCTACAGGCTTGGGGCAGAGTGGCTGCAAAGCTGTTCAGAGGGAAAAGGATCTGGGGGTGCTGATTGATGCTCGCCTGAACACGAGCCAGCAGTGTGCCCAGGTGGCCAAGAAGGCCAACGGCATCCTGGCTTGTATCAGGACTAGTGCAGCCAGCAGGACCAGGGAAGTGATCGTCCCCCTGTACTCAGCTCTGGTGAGGCCGCACCTCGAGTGCTGTGTTCAGCTTTGGGCCCCTCACTACAAGGACATCGAGGCCCTGCAGTGTGTCCAGAGCAGGGCTGTGAAGCTGGTGAAGGGCCTGGAGCACAAGTCCTGTGAGGAGCGGCTGAGGGAACTGGGGTTGTTTAGTCTGGAGGAGGCTCTCTGCAACTGCCTGAAAGGAAGGTGTGGGGAGCTGGGGGTCGGCCTCTTCTTGCAGATAACCAGCGATAGGACTAGAGGGAAAGGCCTCAAGTTGCGCCAGGGGAGGTTCAGGCTGGAAATGAGGAGACATTTCTTCTCAGAAAGAGCAGTCAGGCATTGGGACGGGTTGCCCAGGGAGGAGGTGGAGTCACCGTCCCTGGGGGTGTTCAAGGAGAGGCTGAACATGGTGCTTGGGGACATGGTTTAGTGGTGACATTGGTGGCAGGGGGACGGCAAGACCAGGTGATTTGGAGGTGTCTGTGACCACTGACGGCGGTGACACGCGCGCGGTGAGCACTGACCCCCCATACGCACCCTGGGGGGGGCCCCCCGAGCGCCCCCTCAGCGCCCGCCCCGCCCCGGGAGGGGGAGTGCGCAACCCGCCGTGCCCCCGAGCGCTCTGCGCATGCGCCTCCACCCTCCCTCGCCTCACCGCCCGCGCCCCTGCATTGGCTATTCCCCGCTTCCCTCCGGCCTGGCCCAATGGCAGCGCGCCTTGTTGAGGGGTGACGGGAAGAAGGCGTCGCCGAGGGGCCGCCCTTTCCCTTTCTCCGCCGGGCTGCAGCGGCGAGCGCACGTCCCGGGCCCCGCTCCCGCAAAGTGAGCGCGGGGAGGCCCCGGCCCCCCCCGGGCCCCGCGGCAATGGACGCGCCCGGCTGGCGGCCGCGGGGGGCTGGGGCGGGGCCTGGGCGAGTCCACTCGGGGCGCGGGGGGGGCGATGGCGGCGGCGGCCATGTGCGCCTGGGCCTGCCGGGGGGGGTGGTGTCGAGGGGAGGTGGAAGCGCGGCCTCCGCTGCGTTGTGTTTAAATAGGTGGTGGAGAAATAAGTCCCGGTGGGGAGGGGGTTCGTGGGGCGTTTACCCGAGTTCCGTGCGTTAAGGCTGTGCGTGTTGCAGGATGCGTTACGTCGCGGCCTACCTGCTCGCCGTCCTCGGCGGCAACGAGGCGCCCACGTCCAAGGACCTGAAGAAGATCCTCGACAGCGTCGGCATCGAGACGGACGATGAGCGCCTGAACAAGGTGGCGTTGCCTTCTCCTCTCAGAGATACGTGGCTGCGCCCCAGCAGCCCCTTCAGCTTGCTGCGTTACCGTCTTCTGTATTTTGTCCTCGTTGTGTCAGGCGGAACTAGGTGGGCCTTGAGGGCCCTTCCAGCCCGGTGACTCTGTGGTCAAACCTTGGAGCTGCTCCCTGGTCCTTAGTACCCTTGTGTTTCCCTTGCTGTCGACTGGGTCTGCTTTTTTTGGGGGGCTCTCACAGATAATTACATGTGTGATTTCCAAAGCACCGCTTAGCTAATCAGAGCTGCTTTGTGCAACGTTTCTGTAGAAGCCTGGCTTTCTAGTTTAACTTCTGTCATCTGGAAGTACCTCTGTCAGTTGTTGATGCCTTCTGACTATTAAACCTAATAATGTTCAGTGGGGTAGCAGCTACAGATACATATTTACTGAAAGTTTGTTCTATTCCTACATAAGGTGTAGCTTGCACTTAAGCATTTAATTTTGGCTCTTGGTCAATTTCTGATTGAAAGTGAACGCTTCTGAAGGCCTGATACACAGCAATAAATTCTTACTTAGCGTGCTGCGAGGAAGCTTTTGTACCTTCACCAGGAAACATAGGTAAATTTTAACATGGACAATAGAGATCTTCAATAATATGTAGGGAAACTTTAGAAGTAAATGCTGGAATGATTATGTTGAAAAATAGTCTTTTTAAGAGGGGTCTTAGTGGGAATGTTTGTTGTGATGTAGCAGACTTCCAGCCCTTGGGGAATGAAGAAGAAATGGCTGTGGGGGTGGCTGGGGGAAGTCTTAGCACCTGCCCTGTACATCCGTGTGGTGTTTCTGGAGAGATGGAGGAAGAACAGTTACTTTCCCAGCTGGAAACTGTTTTTCCATTGGCCCAACCCAGTGATGAGCTGAATCAGCCAAGAGCATCCTCACATGATTAGGGATGTTGGCTTGAACTTGTGGTGCTCCTGCGAAACATCAGGGCCTTCAGCCTTGGCTTGCTTACATCTCTTTAATTCTTCTATGAACTCGTTGGTTTCTCTGATCTCCATTATCTAGAAAGCATCTTTGAAATCTGTGTTGATCATGATTAATTTATTCTGTTTGCACTGGCTGTGTCTATTGCGAGTGCAGATCTAGTGGAGTCTTAAAAGCACCCTGCAGATGAAGCAAGTGTACAGGCACGGCATTTCGCAGGCTGCACGCTGCATCAGCAGAAGGTGCACACTGAAAACCTCCCTTTGGTGACTGCAGCGTTCAGCGCTGACCCCTAAAGCAGGAACTCACTAGGAGTATCTGTGGCATACCCCTTTTTTTATTGCAAGTATTTGCATGCTTTAGCAACTTGTATTTTCGTGTGCTGCTTTCCTCATCCCTGCTTATACAACAGCGGTAGTAAATCTGGAGTTGGGACTCTGTGTCCTAAGGATACAATAACCAGCGTGGCTCTAACATTTGGTAATGCTAGGAACAGGACCCTGCGGTTGCTGGTTTGGTGCCCAGTGCCTCAGAGGCTCCCCGTGGACGTTAAGCAAGAGATGCTAACAGTCCCTCAGCGACTAATAGGCCGTTAGTGGGGTTTCCCAGCTGGCTCCACCATGTCTGTGTATCCCGCCTTTTGTAAGGCCCACGGATTCGTTATGAATTTATCGTAACAGATTTCACGAAAAAGCTTTTACAGAAAAATAGGAAAGGTGTAGATGGAGTTCTTGTTTCAGTGTCCTCTTCCTTCCCCTGAGAAATAAGGAATGTGGGAGCTGTGCGAGCAGCAGGATGGAGGCGTTGCATGTTGTGATTAATCAGTGCTTGTTTAAATGTAGCTCGTACTCATGCTGTTTTGAAGCTATTAACATTTTAACTCTAATTTACAGGTTATTAGTGAGCTGAATGGAAAAAACATCGAGGATGTCATTGCTCAGGGTAAGTACAGTCTCTGAGTGTCACAGATAATTGCCTCTACTACTTCAGGAACTTGAGAGCACAGAATTGCCGCCAACTCCCCGCTTATTCATCGGTTTCCTCGTGCGGTTGAGGACTTCCATGCTGGATCCCTGTCGAAATGGCTGAAATCCAGCAGGTCCATTCTAATTCCTCGCAGGTTGGTGCCAGTACCTGCTGGGTTTCGCTTGTGGACCACATTAAACTGGAAGACTTAAATGTGTCTGAGCTTACTGGTAGTTTGCTCGTGACGTGGCTTTCTGGACATGCTGAATGAAGAAGGAATTAGCTCTCCTTCCATACTCTTATAATAAATTTTCTTTGCGTTTACCCACTTGTTACACACTAATTACGTAAAATAGGAAGAAGAGACTGTTAAATGTAATTAAGTGCCAATTGACTTTAAAGGCACAGTTACACCCTCAGTGATTAACGCAAGCATCTCCAGCGCGTCTCTCTGTCGGAGCTCCCCGCGTCTGGCACTTCCTTCTCGTGAAGGCAGGACTCTGGGCGCTGACTCTGTGCTCTTACCTGCTGGCTCTCACTGAAGCTGGGACTTACAACATTGCTTGACTGTGTCAGAGGGCTAAAATAACGCAGAGCTGAGGTAGCGCAAAGGTCTTCATATAATTGACTTCTATTTTTGCAAATACTTAGGCACAAGGGAACTCTTAGGCATATATTGGCTTAAAGGTTGCCAGCACTCTGCCTGGCGTTGCTGTTTTGAGCGGTAACAGGACATTTCTGTCCGTGTGGTCTGAAGACCTAAGAGAACCATTATGCGAGTGCTTACAACACATTTAAGGTTTCTCTTTATGTAAGACTTTCTTAAAATAAATTGTTTCTTAGAACATATTGACATGTATATGAAACATGTTTGTTTACTTGGCAAGCTGATTAGAGCTTGAAGTAACAAGGAATTATTTAGAAATGGATTCCCAGAAATTGGAATACAGGCAAATGTACTGTGTACGTGACCTCTGAGTGCCAAGGGAGCCTTGGTATGTGACAAGCAGATGCCAGAGAGCTCGCTAACGTGCTGAAGACGAGCATAAATCAGAAGTGAGTTTGCCAATCTCAGAGGAGACGCAATAGGTTTCATAGGGTGTTGGAAAATTTGCTTAAAATGCTGTACTCTTTGCCATAAATGTCTTCTCCCCTCTATGGCCCCAGTCATGCCCTCAGTTTTCCATACCCTTTAAAAAAAAAGACTACTTGTGTGTTTGGGGGGGGGGGGACTGTATACGGCAGAGAGCTTATTAATGGGCTGTCGTTGGGTAAGCTTTCATTAGGAATTATTTTGGTGAGGCTTCTTTGTTAGTTTATACTTTCTTACAGGTGCAGCTTCGTGCTCCTCTCACTAACAGTGACTGTTCGGTCTGTGATCTGCAACCTGATTTTTCTTGCACATTTTTTTCCCTCTTCTTGTCTGCCTGTGCTTACGATGAGCGTTTAAATCCTTTCCCTTCTGTCCCATTCAGGCAATGGCAAGCTTGCCAGCATGCCGGCTGGGGGAGCTGTGGCAGTTTCTGCTGGAGGGGTCTCTGCTGCTCCTGCTGCAGGTGCTGCCCCTGCTGCCGGTGAGTATGGATGGAGAGGGGTTGTTACAGGGCGGCTCCCTTTTCCCTGTTAAAATCCTAGTGCTGAAGTCCAAATTTCAAGGTCTTCCCACTTTGGCAATTCGCTGTGTGATTGAAATGTGGACTAAAAGGTTATTTTTGCCATGGGCGATGAGAAATGTTGGCTCTTTTTTATTCACCTTAAGTTTGTTCCGTCTTAGAACGGAAAGTCAGACAGGCTTTACTGTGTAAAGGGCATCCCCTTGGTATCAGTGTCTGTGTCCCCGCAGTGTTTGTATTTCCCTATTGGAAGGGGATGGCAGTTGTGAAGGTGAACTGCGGAGGCTGAAGTGCCATTAACGTGGAAGCTGAGGACACCAAAATGTTGCTTAAAAGTCTCTGCGAAAATATAAATACTGACCATTGTCTTGTCTCCTCTTCTTCAGCTGAGGAGAAGAAAGAAGAGAAGAAGGAGGAATCTGAAGAATCTGATGACGACATGGGATTTGGCCTATTTGATTAATTATTTGTTATACAGAAATTATTAAAACTGTTTGTTTTAAATGCTTTTTTTGTTTATTATTATAACCACACAAATGCTACTGGATTCAGACAGCTGTTCTTTAAATAGCTCTGACAAAGCTTTGGTGTTTGGTTGGACCAGATGATCTTGAAGGTCTTTTCCAGCCTTAATGATTCTATGTTTCTATGAATTTTATGAGCAAGCCATGGGACTTTACTCTCAAAGTAGTCAGAAATTGCTAAGCTTGTTTGAATCGGGATGCTTGTTTTTGGTACTCCTCCCATCTATTAAATAGTATGTGACAGCTGAATTTACCTGACACTAATTGAAATTCACCTCCATACTATTGCTGTCTCAATTATTAAGGAAAGTCCTATCCAGCAATAAAAAAAGTTTATTTGGGGGCATCTATCTAATCAGTTCTACAATATACAAAACCATTTGAATGGAGAGCAAGTCTAAATTAGTCCAGCAATGTAATTTCAGAGTTAGTTATAATTTTTGTAAACATCTAAAACATCCCTGAGTTCACTGCTGCTTCAGATTTCCAGGATCCAGGCACAACAACAATAAAAAGCTTCTCTATACTTGGATTTCATGTGACATCCGCAGGGTTAACGTAGAACCTCTAACAAAAAACACGCTGTGTGTCCTGTTGTTCTTCTTGGCACCCCGAGATCAGTGTCAGGATGGTCTCTTCATATTCAGTGTCTCTTCTGGTGGCAGCTGAAATACCAGGACACAAATCTCCTTGATGAGAATAAAAACCAAAACATTTTATGACGAAAGTAGTATTTTTGGAGAACTGAATGTGATCTCTGGTGTACCCAGAAGAATGTAAGCTTGGGAGGACAGTAAATGTTGCTTTTATAAGCTGCCGCATGCTAGGAAACGATTCCAGCAGGCAACTTCCAGTGACTTCTACAGCGGTCCTTGGCTGTCGCCACGAGTAGGTAGCGTACACGTGATGATCTTCCCATGCCAAGTCTCCGCAGGTAGAGTCAGGAGAGGGACCCTGGAGCACTCTGCACTATAAAGCTTTGCCAGCGTAATTAAGTTGTGGAAAAAAAAAAGGCACTAGCTGCTGCTGCTATGTTGGTTATGAGTCACTGGACAAAGCACGGCAAGTACTTCTGAGAGGGCAGATGGGTGAAATCCAAGTAGGAAAAACTATTTTATCTCCCTCTGGTGTAATGAGAGAAAACGCCCTCTCCTTCGCAGCAGCCAAGGGAGAGGGCAGTTGAAACTTTGATCCTCGGACCTCAAAATGGCTGTCACTTAAGCAACTAACCCTTCCTGACCTTCTGTGCGTGCTGCGAGGAGGAACGAAATGCCAATGTTTCTCATCCTCTGAAGTCCTAGCGTGGTGATTTGTGTGCTAGTAATGAAATTTGCTTGTGTTTGCTCAAGTTCTCTGTAAGAATGGCTGTGGTTCGATACTGGAAAGGGTGCAGGTATACCTGTGCTGCTTTCCTCGCTGATTTCTCCATTTCAGCTCACTGGGAAACCGCGGTTCCTGGCTGTGGTTTTACAGGGAGCGTCCCCTGACCTGCTTCCTTCCCTTTCTTGGCTGCTACGAGTGAATGTTTTTACGAGGAAGATCTGTGCCTGGCATCCCACTCAGCGGGGTTTTTCCACGCACAAACTAATTTGTTTCAGTAGCACAGCTCTTCCATGGGTTTTTGCTGTGCCCAGGGCTGCGGGATGGCGCTGAAGCCTGTCCTGCCAGCCGCTGGCTACTGCGGTTAGCAGCAGCCAGCTGCTGGGGAGAGGGGAGGAACGTACCCTGGGAGGACTCCGGCTACACCCAGCCTAACTTCTTCCTTCCTCTTCGTCTTCTACTCCTTCTCCCTGTGACCGATTAGACCTCGAGTGACAGACGCGATCTTGTGCTGCGTGTCCTACTATGACCTTTAAGCACCTTCCTGAAGGTGCATCGTTCTGATGAGAATTATCGCTCCTTCTGCTTTGAGGAGAGGGATCGTGTGAGGGAGAAAGCACTGAAAATACAGCATTTATTACACTGCCACAGAGAGGCAATATATTTTACTTAATACCCTGCAGGTTTTCTTTATGGAGCCCGGAGAATTTCTACTACTACAATTCTCTACCAGAGCTGTCTACTCAGAGCTTTCACACATTTTTCAGAATTTGATGCAACCTCTTGCATGGTGAACATTTCTTCCAAGTGCAAAATCAAGGCGTTTCAAGCTTTCTTCCCCTGTACCTAGTATGAGGTGGTTGTCGCCTGATCGGTTTGTACACGAACCCGGTGTGCCTGGAAATCTGCTGCAGGCTTGTCTGGTGCTCTGGGTGGAGTTCACCACTGATGATCTCAATGAGCTTCACCTACAAAGGAATTGGGACCCCTACTTCTGCTCTTTGGATGCTGTTTCAAGTTTTCAAGTGTCACTGTCTCCTTTTCAGGCTTATCAAATGGTTTCCAACGGCAGGGATAGCAGTGGGATAGATGTGCTGAATTCCAGGATGCTCTCATAGAAAATGAGTGCCTGTAAAGACCTAGAGAGGTGGCCTAGTCTGTCCCCCTGCAGAATCAGTTTTAGAACAGATTTTTCCTGACTTCTTCAATATAGAAACCTCAAAGGTGTCGAAGGGAAAGGGAAGGACAACCTCGGGCCTGGAGGTTACACCGCTAACTGATTATTACTAAATTGATTGTAGGGGAGAGTGATGTAGTCATAGGCTTGACGTTGAAACACGTGAGCTTTCCTCGCTGGGACTGCTCCATCTCAAATCAGCCCTGTCTGAAAACCATTCCTTACATCCTTACAAACACCACTGGCCAGGGAGTGTGACATGACATCTCCACTACTTGGAAAGCAGTGAGAACGTCCTGGACACAACTGGGAAGTAATAAGCAACGGATCCCTGGGGGACACTGTCAAATTAGCTGGTTTCACTCTTACTACTAAGGCCCAATTTTGCAAGCTGTTTTCATGCATCCCAAACGCAGTAGCTTTCACTTACGTAGAGCAGCGATACCTGAAGCAGCTTTCCTAGAAGGAAAAATCCAGTTCCCAGAGAGCAGGACAAACAGACTGCCCCATTGCATCAGGAGATGCTCCTGTTTGCCGTGGATTGGTCTGATACATCTCACAGGTGAGAAAAAGACATCAAAGTCAGGCTTGCCACTGACCTTCACAGCCTCTGGGGTTGGGCTTCATGACCAGTGCCCCAGTCCTGTGACCACAGGCCACAGTATTAAAGAAAGTAACATGCTGAAAACAACAATACAACAGACTCTCAGCTTCCACTTAAAATTATTAATTCCCTTTTGCCAACCAACAACCAAGGTCTTGCCTGAAAACAAAACAACACAACAGCAGCAAAGACTTTGCTTGTATGTAATTATCTCATATGTGGTATGTTATTATCTCAATCTACTGGCTGCTCACAATTCAAAACTAGAAAAAAATAAACCAAAAAAACAAAACTAGAAAACCAACGTGACAAATAGGAATTGCACGGGAAGTTTTCTCAGTTCTATCACAACATGTAAGGGCAGGAATGAACTTGCAGTGTTCTGATAGGAGTTTAATACACAGGAAAATCTGCTTGACCTAGTTTATTGCAGGATTATGAACATTTCTCTGGCTGTACTTTCTTACTGAGGAGAAAAAGATTAGTTTAGGGGGATAATTTGTTTTGGAGGAAAACGCAGTCGCTTTTTGCCAGCTTGCTAGCACCAGTACCCAGGAAGCGCTCAACAAGAGATTACCATTCACAAGGCTGCTTTTCAACAACCCATTTCAATAGTGCAGCAATAACCTGCTCAGATAGGTAACACTGAGAGGTAACCACTCGAGGCAGAGTGGTGTAAAAAACTAAGAATGAGACTGCTACTGAGAACTAAAGTGAAACTAACCTCATTATTGTCACAGCATTGTTTTGTTTTCCAAACACAGTAGGAACCTTACGTTTTGTGAAATGCTGACAAAAGAGGAAGCAATGTTAGCTTGAGAACAAAGCTGTTCTTGTGGTTGCCAGTGTTAAGGAGGTTTCTGCAAACAAGGTTCAGTTCAGCTTTAACACACATTTCCTCTAAAGCCACAGACCAGTGACTAGTTGTCCAGCTGCACAGTTCTGAAAAGTACAAGACAATGTTTTCTTTGGATTTGGCCACATGGAAAACATTTTTCAGCATCCCCAAAAGAACAAGGTGAAAGCACTATGATTACCTTGGTGCTGAAGGGTAAGAAGGGCTTTTAAGAGGGATACGGCTCAGGTGTCCCAATACTCCTCTCTCCAGGTGGAAGAGATGAGGGTTGACAAGGGTCATATAAAGATACCCAACATAAGGGAGGAAGGAAATTGCAAGAACAAGTAGAGGTTTGAGAGGAAGTCAGAGAAGGAGGGTTATGAGGTATAAACAGGGAACTTAAAACCTTTGAGAGGCTGCTTCCAGTGGAAGAAAGAGGAATGGGGCTACCTTGATGAATTTCACTAACATAATTAATGAAACTCCTGTGGGGAGGAAGGCTTAGTCTGAGAGCTCTTAAGGACAGGTATAACCCTGAATGAGGTCCTTCTCTTGGTAGAAAATGCCTTTACCCTATATTGGTGCTATTAAGAAATTATTTATGCTCTTTGTACCTCCAAGCCTCCCTCCTGGTAATAGTTTCCTTACCTAGAGTTGAGCAGCTGCTTCTCTTGCCATGCTGAACCTTCTGATGTCCCTGTAAACGTTCACTTATCTAATGAATTGAATGACTAAAGTCTGTCTTACCTATGACAAGAGGGTCATTCCACCTTCTGAGATCTATGCTGATCTGACAGCACTGGCTTGCAGCCCTGCTGTGAGCTGATATAACACAGGCTTGTTTAGAAGCACTAATAAAACTTGCAGTCACTTTTGTGAAAGGTAAGCAACTGTGTTTTGGTGAGTTTAGAGGCGGGCTCAGGAAACTGTTAGGACTGTTTTGCTCTGTTCTTGTGCTTTGGAAGCCTCCCTCTGGTTCCTGAGCTCTCTGTGAAGAGAAAAGCTCAGCGTTTTCCCGTCCTCTCGCATATATTGCCTGTATCTTGCTCTAGGAAAGCAAAGCATTGTATTAGTGTGACATCCCACCAGCTGGGAGCAGAGACCTCCAAGACCCAACGCCTCTGGTGAGGCACCGAGGTTGGGGCGCTAAACCCTGGGCCCCCCATCTCCACGGGCGAACCAAAGGAGGGGGGGAGGCTCCGGGACGTGTGCCACGGCCCACCAGGAGACACTTCACGCTGTCCCCGGGGCAAAGAGGGGTTCACCGGAGGAAGGGTTGGAAGGAGGAGCCGCCGCTTGCCCTCCCATTGCTGCCCGCTGAGGGGAGGCTGCAGCACCGCCCCTCAGCCCGGCCCCTCAGCGGCCAGGGGGAGGGCCGCCGGGAAGGGGCGCCTCATAAAACCGCGACGGCGGCCCCCGGTAGCCCAGTGGCAACTCGGTGGGTCCCGGTAGCCTTCATCCTTTCCTCATCTCCAGCCTCTCGCCCCCCCGGCCCGCCCCTCGGCGGCGGTGGGGCTGTGAGCGGGTCCCCCCCGCACCCTCCCGGCGCGGAGGCCATGTTCCCCACGGACTCCACCTGGAATATCTCCTTCGCCGGCTGCGGCTTCTTGGGGGTCTACCACATCGGCGTGGCCAGCTGCCTCCAGGAGCATGCCCCCTTCCTCGTCGCCAACGCCAGGAAGGTCTACGGTGCCTCCGCCGGGGCGCTCACCGCCACCGCCCTTGTCAGCGGCGCCTGCCTCGGTAAGGGAGGCCCGGGGGGAGGCTCTTGGGGGGGGTCTTTGGGGTCGTTGGGGGTGTATTTGGGGGTGTCTTTGGGTCGCTGGGGGGTCCTCGGGGCCAGTGTGGGGCACCCATGGGTGCGAGGGCTGCCTGAGGTGCACCAGCTGCCCTGGTGAGGCCAGCTGGCTGACCCTTCAGCCTTCCCTCCCTTCCCCGTTGTCGTTATTAGGGTTTTTTTATTGTCGTTTCTGTCATACGCCACCAGCAGGGATGGAAATAGCACCCTGCCTTCCTGCTGGCTTCTTCAAAGCACGCGTGGTGCTTTGTTTTTAAGGGGTTTTGCCTCGCCACTCGTGCCGTCAGCTCTCCGCACCCGTCAGGTGGAGGCCAAAGGGGTAAAAACGCCCCTCCGAAATGGGCCCCCTGGGAGGAAGGAGGTGGGTGCTGCCCTGCAGAGCAGGTGGCTGCCGAGGGCGCCTTGGAGAAGGCTCCTCGCGGTAGGAAAGCAGCCGAGCGGTCCCATGTTGACCCCCTGGTGTAAGGGGAGATCTCTTTTTGGGGTCGGCTGTGCGAGAGGCTGGCCTGATGAGGCGTGGGGTGAAGAGAGACGTCGACCTCTCGCTGCATGGGTGCGGGCTTTTGGGCGCCGTGAGCAGGAAGCGAAGCAGCCGGAGCCGCCGTGCAGCGTGTGTGTGTGGGTTAGAGCCGAACGTCTCCAAGCACAGCATCCCCAAGGCTCTAGGAGACCTCGCTTTATTCTTAGCACTGTTATTTTTGGAAAAGGGCTATTCCTGGGACCGCGAGGCACTGGGGAATTTTCTTGTCCTCTGTATGAGCTAGACCTTCAGTTTGCCTAAATGTTATCTACGTTCTTCAGTTATAGAATACTTTTTTTATTATTTTTTAAAGTGGGCACACAATGTAGGTTCTTTATGCTTCTGGTACAAATGGGGAACAAACAGCTGAAGGTGTATGGTGCCTCGTGTTGTTTTGCTCGCCTGGCAGCATAAAAAGCTGCTGGCTGTCAAGTTCAGCTGGTTTGCGTATGGGGGGTGGGGAAGCCAACAAACCCAGCAGAGCTTGTTGCCCTTGGAAGTTTTTATTTTGAGAACAGCAAATACAGACAAGCGCCTTAAATGTGAAATGAGGGATGTGATGCGAGGGGATCAGGTGCATCTCTTCAGTCTCAAATAATTCATCGGTGGAAAGGCTGTTTCTGAAACAAATAGACGAGCCTGTCCTGGAGCAAAGTGAAACCAGAGCTGTTTACTGCTTGAAATCCTCTCGCCTTGATCTTTCAGGGCACTCCCTGTTCTTTTGGGACAGGTAGGGTTTTGTGATGTAGCCTTCATGCAGCAAAAGTTATCTGTGTGGTTAGGTTTGAACTTTCCCCCTCCTTAGCGTGGTGTTTGCAGGAACGACCGATGGAGTGGAGCCGCTGCTTCTGGAGCTGGATGGGGAGCTCTCACCAGCTGCTCAAAGCTCAGCCTGGGATTTCTGCCACAGTGCCGGCTTTCCTCAGGGACGAGGGAATAGACCTCTTCTAATCCCTTCTCCTGCAGGGGTCTGTTTGCTGCCAGGGATTTGGTTGCTTCGCTTGCTGTTGCTTGTGTTGAAGAGGTGACTGCACAATTAGCCTCCTAACTGGGAGGGCCCCGGGTTGCTGTCAGAGGTGTGGCACCGACGTGGGACAGGCTGACAGCAGTGCCCGAATCCTTCGCCTGGCTCAGACACCAGTGCGGTGTTGAGCAAGTCTCTTATCTTGTCTGCCTTGTTTTTGCTATTTATATGTCCGGAGCATCCACAGCCTCCCAGAGGGCAACACCCAGCCTGGTACAGAGCTTTCTGTGAGTCGGGATTAGAATTATTCTTCTCGTCCCTGTGAGGAGTAAGGGGAGGGAGGATAAAGGGGACTGAGTACGGGGCCACCTTCTGGGTGGCATTAACAGCCCCCTCCTGAAAGAGGGCAAAAGATGTTGTTTCAAGCCAGCAAAGGCTTGGATCTTGGGTGCTCAGATTATGTCTCAAATTTGAGTGCTCTGGGGCATTTTATTTTTTTTTCTAGCTCTCCATGTGGCTTGCATATGTCTTGGGTAGAAAAAAAAACAGCAGAAAGGCGGCAGAGCTGACTCGTGAAAGTAAAAGCAGACGGGGTGCCCAGCTGGGGCACGGTATTGCTGCACTTTGTCCCTGTCATAAACCACCCTGACAGCGCAGGCCGAGGTCCAGGGGTTGGGATGAGCTCATGGGGAAGAAGAGGTACAGCTGCAGCCTGTGCTGGCCGAGCGGTTCATCCTAGTGCAGGCTGCTGGGCGATCCTGAGGATGTGTTTGTGCAGCTAGCTTCTCTTCATAGCAGCCCGTGAGCTTTGAGGCTCATGGCAACCATGCCCTGTGCTCTCTGCTGCCCTGTCCATCGCCCTGGAACACTGAACGCCATCTCCGGGTGGATGGCAAGCAGAGGGGACTCCTGCTGCAGCCTTGCTTATTTGGCTGAGTGTAGGTAAGGCTAGCGCCTGCCTGCATCTGTACTTGGTTGTGACCTCTGTGACTCTGCTGTGCAGAGAAGCAGTTCCTGGGCAGGAGTGGAAGAAACTTTTCCTTTGGGTTTTCTTTGGTTTTGATCCTTTGAGGCACTGACCAGAGAAAACAGAACCTTTCCTGGACTTCGGAGCCTAAGATCCCACTTAATATGCCTCCTCCAGCTTTTTTCTTCTTGTTAAGCGCTTTACTACAGGTTGTAGGGATCTTGGATGTGTTCTCCAGGGCTGCAGCTGGGGTGTTGACCCGTGTTTGAAGTGCTGTCTCCAGCTTTGAGGTTCTTCTGGTTGTTGGCATGAAAAAACATTGCTATTTTTCCATTAGTCACGTGTGTGGATATTGAGGTGCACTTGTGTGTTTACAAGGTGCTTGATCGTGCATGCTACGGTGTTGGAGCATGAATCACCTCTTCTCCAGAGGGTTTTCTGCGAAATGGGCTTCTTTGTTGGCTCTCGGGGCTGTTGGAGCCTGGCCCGCTAGGAAATGCACCTTTGTGTGCCAAGCAGGCGAGAACTTTGTGCTGGCTTTGCAGCCTCCTCCTTACACGTGCCTTGGATCCTGGAGCTCACCTGGACGAATAAATCCTGAGGTTGCTGGGCCTGGATGAGTACAAGCAGCTCATGTGGCACGGCAAGGCAGCCACCAGCAATGCCAAAACACAGCCAGCGTTGGGTGCCTTCATCCTAAACACAGAGGAGGGGGCTGCCCCCACCTGTGGGAGTCAGCGGCTCTCCTGAAGCGTGCATCTCCTGAATCCTGATCTCCTAAAGCATGGATCAGCCATCGCAGCGTCAGCAAAAAGGGTGAGGGGATGCTTCTAGCACTGAGAAGGCAGCAAGGAGGCCGTACCTCTGCTAGCCAGAGCCCCGTTGCTTGGGGGGTTCTTGGAAAGTTTTTCCTAGGTTGATTACAAACATACATTTATTTTTTTTTCCCCTTAGTATCTAGCCAGGCCTCTGTCCCAGCCTTGACACATGATGCAGTAATCGTTACTTGAGTCAGGTTTGCTCGCTGCCTGTCACCGTATGACCCCCAGGAGCAGAACTGGGGGTTCTCTTTCCACTGGGCAGCGGAGGGGGGCGGGAGGGGTAACCCCTTCCTTTGCCTTTAGAAATGGAAACCCCTCTCAATGAACGGCAGAGATGTTGTTAATGATGGGCTGCCGGAGTTTAGGTGCGTGCAGAGGCTTAAAGCCTGATCACAGGTTATTTTCTCTGCGTGTGTGGAGTCTAGTGCCAAATCCCAGATTGAGGGGAAATAAATCAGCTTAGTTTCTGTGGAGTCCTCCGAGCACTGCCCGTTTATGTCGGCCAAAGCGTGAATCGTGGGGTCTGCTGGAGGGAAGTGCACGTGGTGCCGCCTCGGGTGGCTGTGGGAAGAGATCTGTGGATCTCACCTCTTCAGTGGGGGAAGGGCTGCGTGCGCTGAATGTGGGTGAAACATTCCCCGACGTGGCTGGAGATAAATCCGTCTTAACTCTGCTACGCTCGACGTGTTCCGTGCTTGAAGACGGCCATGCGAGGGGTAGAGAAATGGCATTTTGGTTGGCGCTCCTTCTTTCTGGAGCTGGGAATGGACAAACCTACTGCATCCAGGGGCTTTGCAGCTGATAATCCTGCCGGGACACAGGGCTTTGTGCTGCCCTCTGGTGCTTGCCCACACCTGAGACCGCGACGCTTCGTGGCGCCACTAAGGGCCGGGTCTGCGTTGGTGCCTTCTGCCTGCAAAACCCCCGCCAAGCTTCATCAAGCGACTGGAGCAGCTCGTGGCTGTGCTGTGGTCGGAGTATTTCCTCCGAGAACAAACCTTCCTCTTCCTCTTGATAGGATGCAGTCTCAGGATGGATGCTGGGTTTGGAAGCCAAGGGTTTAAAGGACTGAGTGCTGCTTTCACGTCGGATCTGGCAGCGGCTCTGTGCTGCCACTCCCATGGGTTGTCTCCTTCTCCGTCCTGAGACAGGGGAGGTGGCGGCTGGGGGTGTAAATAAGTCAAGGAGTGCTTCGCATATGCAAATCACAAGAGCTGCTCTTGCTGCCTTATTTGAGTGTTGCAGATTCAGGGCTGGGCCTGGTGAGAAAGCTCTTCCAGCGCATCATGCGCAGGGTGTGGGCTCAGGTTATGTCAGGCACGGAGAAAGTTAGAGCCCTGTCCCAGAGCAGGCTGCTGGCACAGGGGATGTCTCCGTGTATCCAGCCAGCCGTGTTAAGTCGTGGGACTGCTAAAAACTTTAAGGGACCAAACCAGCCGTTTAGCTCCTCGCCATACTTAAAAATGTAGAAAAGCTCGGGTGTGTGAGAGCGTCAGGGGGATGTTGCTGCACCTCTTGCTGCCCTCCCTGCTCCTGCACCCTCCGCCTTGCAGGGAGCAGCTCCTGTCATGCTCGCGTGGCTGCTTCCGAGTCCTGATGCCCAGGAGCAGTGCCTGGGGGCTGCTGCAGCTGTCTGTGGAAGAAAGGTAACGGCAGCCTCCAGATATTCCTGTGTCGTGGCTCCCGAGGAATGCCCTCTGCCCCAAATCGCTTCCTCAGTAACTTCGATCAGACTGAGATCCCTCCTAGCACAAAGTGCCCGTGCCTCCCTCCTGGGCAGTGCTTTGCAGCACCTCTCGTCCCCCTGGCTCGGAGGGAACCTGCTCTGCTCGTGCTGGGGCTGGTGGGGAGCCGCTCAGCAGGGTGAGGTGACACCGAACGCGTCCGAATGCGATGGAAGGGCAAAGCGGGCACAGCGAGCAGGGGAGGTGCTTGGCGTGGGACGGAGCAGTTGCTCGCAGCACGGACGTCAGGAGCGGGGCACGATGCAGGCTCAGGGCCAGGGGTGGACTTCAGAGCTATTCCTTTCATTCCCTGCCAGGGCAAGACGGTGCTCTAGTAGCAGCACAAGTGCACAGTGAGGAAGGGCATGGGGAAGGGAGACAGGCCGTCCTTCCTGGGTGATGGTCAGCCACGTCTCTGGTGAGCACAGAACTGGCAGCGGGGGCTAGACCGAAAAAAAAAAAAAAACAACACTGAAAGCTGTATGCAGGTTTACACGGGGACCAGCCTCGTGCTGGTGAGCAGGAAAAGCCAAGGCTTTTCTCTCCTGTCCTGTAGCACGGATCTCTTCTCCTCCAGAGCATCTCACCCCTGGTGGCACCTCCACGGTGAGGTGGGAGCTGCTCTCGTTTGCTGGGTGTGAGTTGCCATCCTGCAAACTGGCCCTGACGAGCGAGTAAGGAGCGTGCAATGTCGTGCGTGCGGGTGCTCCTTGTGCACCAAGTCCTGTTGGGAATAACGACCCCAGGAGGCCTTGGGTTAGTGGTTGTCACCTGGATGAACAAGGCAAGAGCGGGATGTGGTTCCCTTCCTGCCTACGTGCAGGGCAGAGGAGAAAGGCAACTTCACAGTCATGCAGCTGTTCTTCGGTCCATCTTTCTCCTGCCCGTTCTCTCTCTTCTCCGCTAGCTTTCTCCTGCTGGGTACTTGCTTTTTAAAAAAAAAAGTAAAGCCCAGCATTGCGCTGGCTCAGGGCAAGCAGCAGGGACCCGAGCTTCACTTCTCTCTAAGGCAGTGAGCAGAAATGCAACGTCAATCCTTGTATTGGGGAATTACAGGGGGGGGGAAATTAGGCTGGCGGTGACTGCAGCCATTGTGCCAGACAAGAATCCTGGCTGCCTGCCTGAGCCGAGCCTTCCCATTGATTGCTCCCCAGCGGGAGCCGCGCTCTTGTCTGGTTTGTGTCGCGAGAGCAAGCGCTCCGGTCCTGCCTGCGCGAACGAAGTGGGCACTGCCTTGCCGGGCATCAGCTGCCTGGTGAGGCTTTGCTGTGCCAGCACTTCCCTAATGCCGGTGCAAAGGTTCAGCCGAGGCATGGCCACGGCTGGCAGCTCTTGCGCCCGCTCTCCCAAAGCCTTTTCGCTTGCGCCCTAAACGAAGTAACCTACCTCAAACGTCCTGGGGACTGGCACGTTACGAAGAGGGAGGCCTGGGGCTCTGAAGCAGCCGCGGGCGATGGGGATTCACGGCGCCGTCCTGCTGCGGGCTGCATCTGGGCTCTGCGACGCTGAGCTCCGAGAACCTGGGCCGGAAGGTGGTGTGGGACGAGCCCTTCCTGCAGCAGCTGCCTCTGGCCGCAAGAGCTGGCCCTGCTGGAAAAGCTGTCTCTTTCGGTGTCTCCACTCGCCCCACCTGCGAGGTGAGAAGAGGGGTTATTTGCCAGCCTGAAAGGGGCCTGAGGAGTTACTCTGATTTTTTTGCCACCTCTGCATCACAAAAAAGAAACAGCTTCCTTCCTGGCTGTTCTCTGGAGCTGAGGCAGCCGAGCTGCTCCTTGTTATCTGATGACAAAATAGCAGGAGAGAAGGAGTGAGTGGAAACTTATAAATCACGTAAATGCTCCTCACAACAACAAAAATGAGGGAAGTCCCAAAGAACAACCTGTTCTGGTACGTGTTTCTGTGTTACCAGCTTACAGGACGATGTGCACAGATGGGAAAAGGACCGGTGCCGTCGGGGGTTCTGGTGCTGGCCGCCTTCTCCCAGCCCCAAGCGTTTAAGAAGGATTCTTGTGTGTGTTAAATAGTGGCATTTATACAAATTTGGCCATGTAAGGCAGAGGTTCCTCCCCCCCGACGGTTTTAGGATTTCACGCTGAAATGAAGGGTCCGTCACTAGCTTTGGATCGCACATCACCTGGAAGTGTTTTACGGGGCAGATCACAAGTCGTTGTTCTCGCTTTATTTCCTGCTGGCATTAATGTATCCCTCGGGCCCCCTTTGACATCCCTCCAGCCTCGCTGATGGGATGAGGACACCCTGGGTCAGGTTCCCGTTCCCTTGGGGCAAGGGGTGGAAACCAGGCTGCTTCAGCACGAGCACGGGAGGAGGAGCAGGAGCCCAGCCAGGCGGCGGGGATCTTTCCTGGGCTGAGGTCGGCGCCCCCAAGGACTGGAGGCGTCCCTGCATCACCTGCACGCTGCTGTCTGCCGCTCCTTCTGGCGAGCGAATGGGCGCTGAGGAGATGTCCAATAAAGCGCTCTCGGTTAATTATTTTCTAGCTGTCAGCGTGCAGACTTCTCTTTCGATGTCCCTTGTTTACAGCTCAGTGTTTTTAGGCTGGTGACGGGACTGGGCCGCGATTAGGGCTGTACCCTCACCGGGGAGAGGCCGGGCAGGAAAAGCGCGCGCGTCGCTTGTTCTCAGCGCGGGGGCAGGCGCAGGAGCTGTGCGTGCGGAGCTGGAGCAGCCTGGGGATCTGTGCTCGGGAGGGCCGTGAGGCAGCTCTCCTGAAACCTGTGCTCGTCACGAGGGGCTGGCTTTTCACTTCCCCAAGGCACCGCACCAGCTGAAGCAGCAGCAGACAGGCAGCCAGACTGCCTTGAGGGAGGTAACACCGGTAAATTCCTTCCGATTCCTGAATTTGGGTCTGAACAGGGACCTACCAACGGGAAACACGAGAGCTCCGCTGATGCTCAGCTCTGGGAGCAAAATGCAAAGATCCCAGCTGGGGGCTCTTGCAGGGAGCATCCACCCCACGAACCTCGCTCTGAGCAGATGGTGCTGGAGGGATGTCAAAAGCACCTGCGCTTCTTTCTGCCGGTTGTCTTCCTTTCAGAGCTGTCCCTGCATCCATCCTGCCGCTGTCCGTGCTGTCCTCTGTCCCCCATCCCCGTCTGGGTGCCTTCCCCGAAGCCCGCATCCTGTTTACCACCCAGGGAGCAGGAACGTCCCTGGCGCAGGGGGTGATCTTTGTGCCGATGTGGAGCTCTTCCAGGGGGAGCCGTGGTGTCACGGGAGCTGCCGGCTGGAATGTCCAGCATGCCCCCTCCCTCTTCGGCCTGCGCTGCTCCTATTTTTGTGCCTGTCTTAAGCTCTTTTTTTCCACTTGAAATACTTTGTGGGTCAGCCGTCCTCGTGCTGCCTGCAGGATGGTTACCAGCGTGGGCAACAGGCGAGCACCGAGGTGCCCTTGGCGCAAAAGACAGAGGTCAGGAGAGGCCCGGGGCTGCTTGTCCTCCCGCAGCAGGTGTGTTGAGCACAACCGATGGGAGCGAGAGCTAATTCTTTAAGGAAACCAGTCTCGCCAGGACGATAAGCTCATGTAAAGCTGGCTTGGCGTAGCTTAAAGATGAGCTGGGATCCTGCAGCTGCCTACAGGGCTCTTCCCCTGGGCAGCCGTCCCTTGCCCCTTGTGGCTGCTGCAGTGGGATCCCAGGCCAGAGGTGGCCCAGCTGGCCTCCCTTGTGCCACGTGAAATATTTCTCATTGATACAGGTTGTGTTTTTTTAGAGGGATAATGGTTTAGTTAAGTCTGTATGGGGAGAAGCGTTGGATAAATTGGTTGGTGGGAAAAGAGCTGATACCAGCTATGGGAGGTTGGCAGTGCTCCTTGTGATGTACCCCAAGAGAAGAAAATAAACGTTGTGGTTTTCCCCGTGACCCTGTGCTCTGAATCATCAGATCCATCAAAAAACAAACTTTTCTGTGGACTGGAGTTGGCACAGGATTACCCCAGCAGGGGCAGACAGTTTGTGGCTGACTCCTGCAGGATTTTTCTCTCTACCACCTCTCTCATTCAGCTGCTCCCTCTGGCAGACTCCTTTAATCCCGTTACTACCAGAAGAGCTGTTCCAGGAAAAACCAGCTCAAATTCTGTTCACTCTCTCACCTCTCCTTTCTCCTCCCAAACTTATTTCCAGGAGGGCTTGCCATCTGTCATGGATCTAGCTGCGTAAACCTGACTGCTTTGGCTGAACCCTCAGCTGGCCTTATTTCCAGGAAAGCCGGTGGTGCTGCAGATCGCCCTGTGCCTTCCTCGTCCCACGGAGCTCCTCTGCACTCGGTTTCGGTGCAAGCGAGCCAACAAGTCCAACAAGATCAGAGGTGCCCTCAAACTGAAATACCTGAGAAGCTGCTTTTGCACAATCTGTTTATATGCACGCATTTAAAAAAACAAACAATGAAAAAAACAACTTAAAAAAAAATCAAAAAATGCAATTGCTAATTATCAATAATTCTTGTCCCCCTGTCCTGCTTGGCTGGGTAACGACGACAGAGAAGCAGCTGGAGCTGAAGTCCCTCCTCAGACGCTGGGACAGTCTGTTTCCTGGCATATTTGGGACTTCGTTTTGTTTTCCCTAAGCAACTCCCAGCTCAGATTTTTTGCTCACGTTAGTCATAAGCTCCATATAATTGCAGTTGTTCCCAGTATCGCTGTCGCATCTCTGCACGCTGAGGTGCCAAGTCTGAAGGCGAGCTTCTCTAAGCACCATCCCTGAGCCGCCCTCCCCAGCATGGCCCTGCGAGCGGGGTGTCCCCGTGGCTCAGGCTCTGCACCCACCCTATTTATTATTGGGGTTTCAGCAAGGCCAGCAGCTCTGTGACGCACTCCATGCAGCGGGGCTTCCAGGGCTCGTGTGGCCAAGGTGCTGGAGTGGGATCCATCCAGTTTTGGGCTCTGCTGCAGGTTCTTTGTGTGTATTTCTTCCTCTCGTTAGGCACAAAGGTGTCTTAGGCATGGAGTGCTAACAAGTTGTCATTTCTGGCTGTTGTCCCTCGTGTTGGGAAGGATGTTGAACCGTGCAGCTACTATCTGGAACAGGCTGGGCTCAGTGGCTTACTGCTAATTGAGTAAGTAAGATCAGAATTAGGCTGCTAAACATTGCTTTAGGAAAGAGCAGAAGACTGGGATTAGAGGGCTAAAAATTGCTTCGGAGAGGGGAACTTGGATTTTCCGCTAAGTTGCTACCTCACAGTACCCAAATCCTGACCCCAGAGCCTCTGGTCGTGGTCAGGGGTCTCATTTGGTGCTCGCTTGAGCCGCTGGTGTCGCTGGCTTTCCTGCGCACACGATCGCGTTAACAGGCTGCCTTAGTGGAAAACATGTTGCTGGCACACGTGTATTGCAAAAGAATGGGATGTGTCAACACCCGCAGTGCGCTGAGGGTGGTGTCTCTCTTATCTCTCTGTTAACCTGAGCCTAACTCGGCTGCCTCCTTTCTGCAGTCACAGGGCTGAGAGGGACAGGGAGCAAACCAGAGGGATTTCAAGTTGGCTGGAACTGGCAGCAGCTTTCATCTTCGCCCAAAAACCAAGCTGCAGCTTGGGGAGAAGATTTAATTAGTGACAGCGTGGCTGTTTCCCCCAGTTCCTTTAATTCTTGCCCGGATACTTTCCTCACCCGTGTATTCCCTGTGTCTCTGGGATTGCAGCGACTGGTGCTCAGAGGAGTCACTGCCCCGTGTCTCACCACGGCTCAGGCTGCATGTGGAAGCAGCAGTCAGGGTGTGCAAAGGGCAGCGTGCTGGGCACGGAGCGTTTGGCTTGGGGTGATGTTTTTGTTTTGTTTTCTCTCTTCCCTCCTTTCCCACCACGGAGCCCTGATGCTCTTGCCAGGCTGGGCTCCTAGTGACCGTGAGATACTGGGCTTAGCAGACGTGCAGATGTCCCTTTTGTGCTGATGGGATGTCTTCTCCCCTCCAAACCCAGCTGGGTCACTGTGTGAAAGTGTAAAGCAGGCGTGCTTTTGGGAATCCTTGCCATCGGGGCCTGGTTTAGTGCTCTGGAGTCGGACACGGGCGGGATGGACACCAAAGCCTCACCAGGGGGCTTGAAGTCCACCCCTGTCCATAGCGTCTGTTTTGCTACCTGAGACGTGAGTGATGCTACCAGCAGAGCTGTGATGATCAGCTGGAAAGCAGTGAGATTCCTGTTTTCTGGTGCTTTTGCTTATGGGCAAATGTCTATCATAAAAAAAAAAAAAAGAAAGAAAACACCTATTTTCTGTCAGTGTCTTTTCACCAGTCCTTCACAGGCCGGTCAAGCCGGGCCTCCTGAGAAAGTGTGAGGCCTTACCAAGATGCATGTGATCTTCGCTGACTTTATATAACGTATGTAAGACGAGGGTGGCTGTTTACAGTGTGGGAGTGAGTGCCAATGCAGCAAGCTTCTGTGACTCTCCCACAGTGCCTGTAATAGCCACGCATCTCGAGCTATATCGGCACGTAGGGAGAAACCTCTGAGTAAAGCTCTGCGAGAGGTTTTTCTACGCCTTGTTTTGTGAAGAAGGCTGGTTTTGCTAGCGTTTCACGGGGCATTTTTCTTTCTATCGTTGCAGGTGAGGCTGGTGCCAGCATTATTCGAGTGTCAAAAGAAGCACGGAAGAGGTTCTTGGGGCCGCTCCACCCATCTTTCAACTTGGTGAAGATCATTCGGATCTGCCTGTCCAAGACTGTGCCGGAGAATGGGCACGAGGTCGCAGCGGGACGTTTGGGTATTTCCCTCACGCGGGTGTCTGATGGAGAAAACGTCATACTGTCGGACTTCCATTCCAAGGAGGAGCTCATCCAGGTGACTGGAAACTTCTTGCAGAGGGCTGGGCAGGAACTGCAAGCTGGTTTGTTTTGCCTTGGACTCCCGATGTCCTTTGTAACGTAGCTTAATTCTCAGCATGTGCCAGTACAGTTCTCAGACGAACTCAGTAGGCTCTGACGTGATTCTTACGTGCTGGATCTCTTTCTTCCCCAGGCCTGTGTTTGCAGCACCTTCATCCCTGTCTACTGTGGGCTGATACCTCCAACCTTGCGTGGAGTGGTAAGGCTCTTAAGATATTTCTTCATTAAATCGTGTACTGATGAATAAGAAGGCAGAAATGCCATACTCAGTTTTGGTAGTCCTGTTGCCCGTCCGCTAGCAGGAACTATTGTGAAGAAGCATGAGAAGTTCCCAGGTAAACAACTTCAGCAGTGGATATGTCTTCTTTTCCAGTCCTGCAGTTGGCTAAAAATGTCCCAAAGGCTTGATGGTTTAACAGGATAGAAATATACAGCAATCTGGGCAAGTGCTGGTTGACTTAGCAGATGGTTCCCCTGGCTCCTTGTTACAACCCTTTCCAGCACCGAGGCTCCAACCCTGTGTGCATGTGGAAAGAACTTGGGTATAGGGTAGAAATCGTGATTGTAGTCCCTCTTCCGCGTGCCTGACACTCTTCGCAGAGCTTTAACAAGTGGTGCTGGCCTCCTTGCCATGACGTTCTTCCTGTCCTTCCTATGAGAATAATGTTCTGCTGCCTGCAGGAGCTCCCTTTAGCTTCCTGTCCAAGAACGTCCAGAGCAGTTTCTCCCTTTTTGTACGTTCACGTTAAAAGTGAAAGCACCTGAAAGCTGTGCAGAGCTGGAGCATCTCTGGATGTAGAAGTCATGGCTGAGGGTCTCGGCTGAGCTTGGACTGCCCTTGTGCTGCGTAGGTTAATGCACGCACTAACAGGCATTTAGTGCACACTAAATGTTTGTAAGCTAAACAGCCGAAAGGAAGAGCTGCTATTAACATCTGCGTGCCTTGGTTTTCGCACAAGTGACCTGACCGAGGTGCTTCTGTCTGACAGGGCATCAAATCTGCTCCCACTGCTACCAGTGTCCTGAAAGCGAGGTCGGTTCTGCTCCTGCGTGATATCCAAACAGGCTGTTTTTGTGTTGTGCAAGCATGTTGGGCAGGGAAATGATCTAGAGGAAATGTTCAACGTCCAGCCCTTCAAAGTGACAGAATCAGTACTGGTTTGGCATGTGCTCAGCAACCACGGGCTGGGGTTTTGCCTCACAGCTGGTGGGAATGTAGCAGCGGCTCTTGCATGAGACCTCCTTGGTGCTAACCGAGGTGAGCCTGGCTCAGACAAAATCACAAAACTCCAAACCAGTGTCCAACACCAGGGTTTTTGGAATTTGCAGCTGCCTGACTTCTCATGTCGAGTTTCCTCGTGGGGAAAGGCGGTGGCAGCGGGAGTATGTGTGTGAGGAAATCAGTTTTTACCTCTTGCCCAGAAAATAAGGATCCCTTCCGACTCTGAAAGGGCGTATGGTGAAGGGAGAGGCTACAGTAGCTTGGGTATGAGCTTAGGAAAGGCTTTGAAACAGGACCGCGTGATTCCTGGCATACCTGTGATGACTGTATTTGCCACAGGACATACTGACAGGCCAACTCAAATCATGAGGACCAGTTTTCAAAGCAGTGTGATTGTGAAAGGTATAACGTCCTTATCCAAATCCTGCCTTCCTCATCTTTTTCCTGTGTTTACTTCTCTGAGCTCTAGCAGCCTTGTGGAGGGGATGATGAAATAAATGGGTGGGAGGGAGAGAAAAATGAATTCTCAAATACCAAGAAATGAACGGGTCGGTAACTGACCTGTTAATACGTCTTCCAGCTGTGAGCTGTCTATGGCACGTGAGTGAGGTGAACCCTTAAAAGGGGTCCCTGGACTGGGGAGGATTTAACACCTCGAGTCGGAGCTCGAGGCCCCAGCCTGTGGTTCTGATGCTGCTCGGGGCTTGGCGAGAGGTTGGACAGTGGTCAGCCTTAGGTTGGCTGGAGGTTTGGGTCAATCCAAAGAAGTGGCAGCTGATCTTGAGTGAGAAGCTGTAAACTGCATTGCATGGGGGGCGATGGACCAGAAAGCAGGGTCTGCATGTTTTTTTCCTTGATTCCCATGCAGGCTTTGCTTTGCCAGCCTTTGTTGTAGGCTTCTTTCTAACAGTACATTAACTCATGCTGCCACCCTCAGGGAAACGCAGGTTTCTGCGTCCTTACCACAAACTAGCTGTGTCTTAGCTAAGTGGCCAAAACACTCAGATCTGAATCTTCTTTAAACAAAGCAGGTGTCTGGCACTATGCTGCCTGCTCTGCTCTGTCCTCTGCCACTCTGCGTGGCGTGGTCTTCCCTTGCAGGGGGCGTCTGTCTGTCTTCTCTAGCTGTGGCTGGTCGTCCTTCCTGCAAGGGGAATGCCACTGTGTTTATAGTACATATGTACAGAATGTTCTCTGATAAGAGGGTGCCTGTTGGGAGCAAAACCCAAGTCCCTTATGCTCTATCACGCCAAAGCTAGCAGGTTCCAGATGTGTTGGGATTGCTGCTCTGTTACCCTGCTAGAAACAAATCAGCTGCTTTCATTCTTAGTTAACCAACTTGTTGACAGTGGGGACCTGTGTCTGAGCTATTCATTTTAAAGACGAGTAGAGAAAAGTCTGATGGCAGTGTGACAGCTTAGACCAGTGCTAATTGGCATTGCAGGTGGTTGTTGGTGTGTCATACTGGATGGCACTGAAACCCCACAGCAGATACGTCAGCAGTCACACAAGTGAGTTTTGCCTTTCTCCTTGAACTCTTGTGACCAAAGCACTCAATGCTAGGAAGAAAGGCACATAGCAAATGGAGGTTATAAATAACACAGCTGTGCTGTTGCTGCTTTCAACTCCTCTGGCACTGGTGGCTGTTGCCCATTCTTGCCTGAAGTTGTTGGCACAGATGTGAATAGGGGGGCAGAGGATCTACGTGAAGCCGCTTGATCAATTACAAGAGTGAAGAGTGATTCATTTCTCTTTATTTCAGAGATACGTTGATGGAGGGATTTCAGACAACTTGCCCCGATATGAGCTGAAGAACACAATCACGGTGTCTCCGTTCTCAGGGGAGAGTGACATCTGTCCTCGGGACAGTTCCACCAACATGCATGAGCTGAGAGTAACCAATACAAGCATCCAGTTCAACCTTCGCAACCTCTACCGCCTCTCGAAGGCCCTGTTTCCTCCGGAGCCACAGGTGAAATTCCTGGCAGTGCCCAAACTTGGGGACAGCGGATAGATGCTGGCTGTCCTCTGCTCTTCAGGAGCAGGAGGAGGATTGCAGACGCTTAGTTTTGTATCTCTTGCTCGTCTGTTTTTTCACCTTGACATTTAGCAACCCAGCGAGCTGGCAAACCTTGAGCATCTGCACAAGGTCGTGTAGGTGGCTGGGTTTTCTTTCGATACTGTAAGATTCGGAACTCAGGTGCTAGCAGTTGCTTGGAAAGTATTCCCACATGGCTGTGTGGCATTTGCCAGGAAGCCAGGCTCGCTTCTAAACAAGAACGTATCATCCCTCAGAACCAATGCGCTCGTGATGTTTTTTAAGGTCACGCTGGAGCTGCCAGCCTGAAGCCAGTGACTGTCTCTCCTAAAAAGTGCCACTGGAGCAGGTGGCACTGCAGACAGCTTTGCATGCTTCTGCTTCTGAGCAAATACAACCTTAGCCCTGGCATTTGAGCATAATAAACATGCATCCGTGTCCTGAATCGCTTGGACAAGTTTTCTGCTACCCCGTTCCTAGTCTTAGCTGGCTTTATCTGTGAACACAGTGGCCCTTCCTGGCATCTGCAGGGAAGTATTTTGGGCTGCTTATCAGAGTGACTCCCAGAAGGCTGCCCACAGCAGCGTCGGCTCTAGAGGGGGAAATGAAGTAGCTGCGACTCTAAGCCTGTACTTGGGTAGGATTCCAGCTGTCCCTTCCAACCTGAGTTATCCCGTGATTCCCATATCCCAAGCTTCCACGTTACCTCTCTTCTGCTCAAAGCCAGAATTCTCTGAAGTCAGCACTGAGCTGAGTGCTTGCTCTGCTCAGCCAGGCAGTCTCCAAATGACCTGCTCTTGCCTGCCTCTGCCCACAGGTGCTGCGGGATATGTGCAAGCAGGGCTATCGGGATGCGCTGCACTTCCTGAAGAAGAATGGTAAGGCGCTGAGTGTTTGTGGGGTGCACTGAGCGTTTGTGGGGTTCACTGACCTGCTTCTGTGCCAGGCTTGGTGGCGTGGCTTTGAGGCCAGTTACTGCGTGTATAAAATGTGTGAGGGTAGAACTGATCACGGTGCGTGCCTCGGATACCAGCATACAGGATTTCCACCTGTAAGTATATTTTAGCACTGCAGGAAGCAGAGTTGGAGTGGACACCTTTTCAGTGCAATGCAGTTGAAACTATGGTGTGTGCTCAGCGCTACAGCAAAGTTGTTGGGCACCAGTGCCGTTTGGAGCTTCAGCAGATACCCTACACCCTTTTGTGTGCAGCCAGGGTATGTGTAAGGAAGCAGAGCAGTGCAGAGTGCAGGCATGCTCTCAGCAGTCTCTGGAGCCTGGCAGTTTGGCACTGCTCTTAGACCTTCTGATACGCAAACCCCAGACTTCCTTATCTCCTTGACCTCTTGTTGCAGTCTGCGTGCGTGTTTGATGCCACCTAGTGTCAATTTCCAGCAGGCCGAGCGCGGTTTGCTTTGTGGCAGCATACCTTATGGGCTAAGAGCAGTCATGAGGCTCTGGATTAAGCTGCAGGAGGGGAATTGAAATTGGTTACTGGCAGAGTATATAGCAACAAAACCCTGTGAAACAGCACCCTGCAGTATGTGGAGGTGAAACGTTAGAATTTCTGGTGGGGAAAGAGAAGATGGGCTTAAAGCAGCCGGTTCTTAACTCATTGTGGTAAGCATTACAACAGATACAAGCTAAAGAGGCTCGATGTGATGTCTGTCCGGGTGGCGAGTGAAGTGAGGACTAACATTTTAAGGGCCACGCAAGAAAGGGCAGCTAATTTGTATCATCCTTATGATATGACTTCTCTTCTCAGGTCTCCTTCATCGTCCGAGTCCTGCACGTCCTCTCCTTGCCATAGAAGCTCCCCCAGGAGAGAAGAAAGAGGAAGAAACAGAAGCTGAGGACCAGTCAGAGGAAAATACAGCTCTTGCTGTTGTTGAAGACCACATCTTTGAACACTTGCCTCCCAGATTGAACCAAGGTATGATACAAAGGAAGAAAGCCCTGTCAATCTTCCTGTACTGCCTGATTCATGTCAGAGGATCGCTTGGATGCAGGGTATTGCTTGTGGCGGTTGTTTTGCTGCGCCCAGGGATTGAACTGGTCCACACGGGTGCTTAGTTGTAGTTGGAACCCCTTAGATAAAGGTGTGGAGGCTGAATTGGGAGAGGATTCTCATTTGACACTTCTGCATGGTAGCACAAGGACAGGATCTTGAT
Source organism: Cygnus olor (assembly GCF_009769625.2). Classification (NCBI taxonomy): domain Eukaryota; kingdom Metazoa; phylum Chordata; class Aves; order Anseriformes; family Anatidae; genus Cygnus; species Cygnus olor. The sequence continues at coordinate 46,494,948 of NC_049173.1, forward strand.
CCTTGTTCCTTTGGTAACCTGATAAAATTAAAAGTTGCTGTGCTTGGAGAATCGCTATCCTGAGCGAGACCTCCTTAAGGAGCGGGAGGTGGAGAGAGAGGCCGGGTAACTTATGGGATATGGCAAGGAAAGGGATAGTCCCACTGCAGGGGTTCAGTCGTGTTCTCTTCTGTCTTCAGCTCTTATGGAGGCCTGTGCGGAGAGAAGAGGTCTCCTGACTGGTATCACCAACATGCTGCCTGTACGTGTGGCCACAGCAATGATGGTCCCCTACATGCTGCCCCTGGAGTCTGCAGTCTCTTTCACTGTCAGGTATGCCTTCAGCTGTTTCCTCTGGCGCTTTTCTTCCCCGTGCAGCCAGCTGTTTGTGGGAATCTCATGAGAGGTGTCTCCCCGCTGGAGTGAGAGTAGTTCCAGTCGCTTTCAGCCCTAAATTTACACAGCTGGGAAGGCAAGTCCATCAGACCTGTTCTTAGTACAAAGTACTCTACAAAAAGTTTCTGGAAGGAGATTGTGATAGGAAGGCTTGGGAGAAAAACATTTTCCAAATCTGAAAATGGATGGAAAATACAGAAAGAGCAGATTCAAAACTTAAAGAGTAAGTCCTGGGCTGTTCTCATCCTTCACAGCTTCTCCCCCTTTATTCTCTGAATGGTTGTGTAAATGGCTCGTGTTGCAGTTGTCACTAAAAATCAGTAACCGTTCATAGGAGGCAATACTGTTTCTTTCTGTCCTATCCTTTGTGCAAGCTCAACTTAGGTTTGTCTCCTGTCTCTTCCCAGGTTGCTGGAATGGCTTCCAGATATCCCTGAGGATATTAGATGGATGAGGGAGCAGATGACTGAAATCTGCAACTATCTTGTGAAGAAAGCCAAGAAAAAACTGGGCAGTCATCTTTCAGCCAGGTATGGCTGCTTTCTCCACAGCCCTGTTTTGGAGGAGCACCGTTTCCCTTTCCACCTTCTGAAAGGTGGCATCTTCTCCATTGGAGCAGAGCAGCTAAGATTAACCAGAAGGATTTACTGCCTTCAAAACACTTCAAACACAAATCTGCTCCGCGGTCTCTTGGTTTCTTTAACTGTTGGATAGATGCAGCATGTGGCTTACTTCTTCCCGTTACAGGGCAGCCCCTGTGTTGAAGCTGTTGTTATTGCAATAGGTTAAAAGATGGAGGTCTAACTAAAATGATATGCTAGCTTATTCCACTCTCCCTTTGTAGAAGATAGGTGCTTGTCTGCATGGCATTTGCCAGCCCAAGGTTCCCTGAAAGTTCCTTCATAGGGGTTCTTGAGTTCAAATTACTTCTTTTTTTCTTTTTTTTGGGGATGAGAATAGGAAACTGTGTTACAGTTGTGGGCAGAGGGTCCTAGCTGTGATTCAGGTGATGGTATGAGGAGGTGATTCTTTCCACGAGAGCTCATGGTCTGTATAAACAGGGGATGTGAGCAGGGGGGCTACAACTGCAGCCAGTCAGTGGCAGAACCGAAACAGCTCTGCAGTTCTGGAGCTCTGCTCTGGTGACCTGCTCAAGTCATCCCACATCCTGATTCTCTGCGTTCTGTCTTTCAGGCTTTACTATCACCTTGAGCTTGGAGGGCCCCAGAGTCTGCCAATTTCTTCAGCACCTGCTTGTGGCGAAGCAATGCCGATGTGGATGAGAAGCAACCGTTCCCTGTCCGACGTCATGCTGAAGTGGGAGGAGTACCAGCGCCAGCTCATGCTGGGCTTGCTCTGCATCAACGTGGACATGCAGGCCTCCCTCTTCCCTCGGGAAGGATTTCAGATAAAATTTCCACCTCTAGACTGTGCGAAAGAGTGCCTGCCACTCTTCTGAGCCTGCTGCCCTGCGGGGATGGGGGTGGGTGGGAAGGGAAGCACATATAGGGTGGGACCAGTCTCATCCCTTGGCAGCAGGCTGCCCTGTGCTCATGAATATGCTGCAAAGGGGATTTCCCCGGGATGGAGACTGGTGGAATTGACTGTAGCCATTTGTTGCCCCCTGGGCCAGGCAAGGGAATCTCTGTTCAAGGATGCAGAGGCTGATTCCTTGCTCCAGACTTGTGCTGAGGCCTGGCCATTGCCCGTGGCCATGCTGATGCTGACCCAGCTGGGCTATCCCAAATAATGCACTTTGAATTGCCGTTGGCTTTTTACCGCCAAATAATCAGGACGTAGATGACGCTCTCAAGTTCACATAGCTTTGAGTTTCCTTTGGATTTTTAGAGCATATTGGTCTGCTTTTCTTGACTTGTCTGACATACCTTAGCTCTTTGTGCTACTGGAAGATGAGGTAGCCTCTTGCCAAAACAGTTTTTCTTAGGGCTTCCAGATCTCCTCTTGACTTTATTATTTGCTGAAGCCAGATCCTTTCTTCTGTCCCTTAACTGCGTCCCCGCTGGAAGCCAGAGCTGGCCCTGCTGCAGACTGCACTGGGACTGCAGAAATGTAGGAAACTTGTGTATTCACCCTGATTCATATTATCATTTACTCTCCCTATATGATTTTCATCCTGATAGAACTTTTGCAGCTTGAACTTGAAGTATTAAATGTCACTGAGCTTATTTGAAACAAGTAATCTAGACTGAGATTTTTTCTTTATGGAGTTTGAGGCCCCATTCCTGTCACTGTGAATGGAATTAGTGTGGGATCATGCTGGAAAAGCTCAGTCTGACTGTTTCAGGATTAGTTTAGCAGCTGACACTGGGGAAGGAGTGTGAAGTGTTTGTAGGAAGGTGAGATGGTGCGGGTCATGTTATCTTTGAGAGGTTTGTGGTGGAGTGTTGCAGCAAGTGTTGGGTAAGTGGCCACCTTTGACAGGGATTGGGCTTCGCCCCTTAAGGGACCATACAACTGAAGGAAATTCCAAGTGGGTGCCACGTAAGGGATCTCCTGCCAAGCTGAGGCTTGACTCTGAGGATTTGGGGTGAGAAGGATGTAGGCTTGCAGTTACATCAGCCTTGCAGTTTGCCTGTCTTGCATTGTGGCTCACAGGCTATGCAGCTGGCAATAGCATGAGCGCAAGAAGCAGAAGTGGAAGTCAGGAGCGTTGGTGCATGTTCAGCCCTCTTGGAACTGGCTGCACTTGTCTTGTCCCTTAAAAGACCAGAGCTAGTGGATGTGCTGCAGGGCAAGACTCTGCCTTGCACGATTCTGCCTTCTCAGTGACGGTCTAGTAGTGACTTGCTGTGCAGAAATGTTCTCTGCTCTTCCCAGGGTGAGATATGGCTTCCTGTGGGGACTGCATGTACTTCAACCTAAGTCCTTGCACTATGACACAAAACCAGCTCCCGGTAGCTTTTTCTGCAGTGTCTTGCTGCACGAGGCGTCTTCTACCTCTCCTAGCACAAACAGTATGCAACTGGCCAAAGCAAACTTAGGTTCTCTTTCCTGGGGAGCAGGGCAGGGTGTCTGAAACTGATACATAGCCTGTGTGCGGAGTAGTCATTTATAACGCTCTCATTTCCCCCTTGGATGTGAAAAGGGAAAATATCCTCAGAAACACTACTAATAGCTGGAGAAAGTAGTGAATCTACTCGATCACATCTTCCTGAGCAGTGTGGGTGAGGTGGTGGGTGCTGTCTCCTACCAGCACAACTGTGCACTGGGTGCGGGTTTGAGTGTTTGTAGCAGAGGCTGATAAGCATCAGGGCTCTCCCGCAGTGGCCACTATAAGCTGGGAGACAATAAATAGACTGGGCAGCTGTGGTGCTGACCGACTGTCCGCAAGACGCCAGTGCAAAGACAAATTTGTGACTTAGAATGTCACCCCACTGTCCTTCCTGGATGTAACCTACCTATGTAACACAAGGGCCTGCATAGCTCGTGAAACAGGCCTGCACTTAGAGTCAGATTTATTCTTAAGCTTCATGTAGTTAAGGCAACTGGGGAACAGGGGAGTCACTATGGGGGGGAGAGAAAAAAAATAGGATTCTGAAACCAAAATGGGAGTGTTGGGTTACAAAGCAAATCAGTCTTGTAATTTCCTAAAGCTTGTGGGAAAAGCTGACTGCCAGATGGACATAACTGTAGTGGAGGTGAACCAGCAACAAACTACCGTCAGTTTGTGAGAGAAGGATAAATTTTAGAATTGGCATAAAGAAAAGGGGTTTATTTTGTAGTTTGCTGTGGGGGCTTCTTTTCTTCTACTGCTCTGGACTACCTTCTTAGTTTGCTCCTAATGTACACAGAGCAATTGGCAAGAACACATAGATGTTTAGTGACGTGAAATTAAAAGTATTTCATCCAGAAGCAAAACGTCTGTTGAGGGGCAAAGCCAGATGAGAAAATCTTGTGTCTAGAAGCTGCTGCCCTCTTGGCTCTGCTTGGTTTGTGTTAACATATGGGTGGAGAAAATGATGCAACTATTTTTATTTTTCTTATCCCTTCTTCCTGGACTGGTAAAACCACCGTATGATTATGTAAACCACTAAACTGTGAACCAAATTCTCTTGGCAGTAACGTGTGCTAAGAAATTGCAGCTTGGCACCCTTGTTCCCTGGATCTCCTCAGCTTTCCTCTTGCATATCAGAACCAACTCGGCGGGTGGCCCTGTCTTCTAGCACTCTGATCCAGGGGGCTTGTTGGTTCTGGTCCATGCCTTTCAATGGACTACCTGCTGTGGCTCGTAAAAGGCCAGAATTTCATCTGTCATTACTTTATTATATTAACCTCTCAAAGAGAAGCTCGTATGCACTGTTGACTTTAACCACAAACCAAAGCCTGGCTTTAATTGTAAAGGTCTAATTCTTCAGGGAGGAAACTCCTGCTTTCCCTATGGTAATTTGCAGGGTGTGAACGGATACTTGGGAAAGCACCACTCTGTATTAACCCTCTTTTTGCCTGTATTCACCAAGTGATGCAGTGGCTGTTGTGCAATAGCTTGTTGGCTTTAGAGATTTAAGCTCTGATAAAGGAAAGGCAGATCTGTCAAAAATAAATACCCCTTACTACCATCCTCTTCCTTAAGAGAAGTTTCAAGCATTTGCTTGAAATTCTTGCTGCTCACTGCTGCAGATTGCTAAGGATGAAGAAGTTAGGAAAAGTCTTCTAGCTAGCTGATGTAGAAAAAGGGCCGTGGCTGCTTTTGAAGATTAGCATTTTGTTATCCAGTGCTGCCTTGTCTAGATCGGGTCCCGCTTTGAAATAGCTGGAAACCTCTTGCTAGACTCTGTATTGGACCCAGAGGTGTTTATTGCGATATTGCTAACTTGAATTATTCAAGCATTTGTTCTTTGTATACCTCATGGCATGTGTTATCTTCAGGTGAGCAGATGCTGATTAACCTGCACTCATCAAGTTCCTCTGAACAAGGCAATCATCTGCAGCAGTCAGTCCTTCAGCAGAATGTGTGGCAGGGAAGCCCAGCAGGTGGTGGCCAGGGCCTGTGTCCTCCTGTACGTGGTATTTGAGAGGTCAGGTTCCTTGACCAAGTTAATCTGAAATCCATGTAACATTCACTTGAACTCTGCAAGAGTCCCAACTCTTGCAGTTTCCACTGGTTTGCATAAAGGGTCTGTGCATTCAGGAATCCACTTTCTTTTTCTCCTTCCTGTGACACGGTTACTACTTGCTGATTTTAACAAGGCTAACAGTGAACCTCTCGCGCATCTAACCAGTCCCTAACCTATACAACACTGTAGTTGTTTGATGTTGTGCACAACAGTGTGTATCTATGGCATGCTCTGTAAGCCACCACGCATGTGTGGTATGTTGGGCTTGGTTTGCTGCCTGACCTACTCTTAATAGTTTTGCAAACTGACTTTTCAAGAGGTAAGACGAAATATTTCTGACCACAGTCTGTAGGACCTAGAAGTTGGTTTCTCGTGACTTCCTGGGGCGGACTGTGTACCTGCAGCACTCAGACCACGAGAATAAAAGAATTGTGCTGTCTGCCCCCAAGTACTTACATATCCCCTACTTCTTTTGTCCATTTTCTTAAAATTAATCTAGTAATCCATTTTCCAAACTTTCACTCCTTCCCTTGAGAGAAGAGCTCTCACTTCCACCAAAGTGGTTGGGGGAGAAATATCTGCAACTCCCTGTGTGTGTGCCTGCTTTCCCTAGGGCTTCATTTCTGCTAAATACCTGGTGGAGGTGGTGCGTTGCCAAAGTCAAGGGGTCTTGCCAGCAGTTCTCTCAAGCTGTTTCCCTCTTCCCCTTAAATTGACGAGAAAATGAACCATCGCACCTGGCTGCCACGTCAGCCAGTCAGTTCGTGCCAAACTCACCTTGTGCCTTTACAGTGGGCTCTGGCCTGCCTGCCCTCTGTGTCCCTGTGGTGTCTGCCTTTCTGAATGCAGCAGTATTTGTTCCCTTTCCTTTTCCTCCTTCCCCTTGCCCCTCCACGGGGCGTTGTTCCCAATCCGTGGGGAGCTCCACTATAACTGCATCCACCCTCCTGTGTGGATCCACCTCAGCCCTCCTGCAAAGGGAGGGGGAACCTGTAGTTCCAAGCAGAAGACAAGAAATGCAACTTAGTAATAAACACATTTTAATTAAGGGGCTTTCTCTTGCTCTGGGGAACAGCATCTTAAAGCAGAGTTTTGAGCTAAATGTGTCCTGGGATTCTGCTGTTGTTGTAGAGTTGGAGAAGACCCTTAAGCACACAACGCACGTGGAAATCCTATGGAAATTACTCATGTCAGAGCAGCAACTTGACCAGCAATAGTATATGCAAGTGATGTTATTTACATAGCAATGTCTTTAGTGCTCACAGTCACTTTAAAAGTTCAGTATTAAATTGTTGATGCTTTTTTTTTTCTCCTGTTTCCCTTTTTCTAATGTTTTGCTGAAGAAAATGTAACTATTTATTTTGGCAGAAATATATCTTCTAATAAAAACTTTCTCAATATAGTTACCTGGCTGTGGGAGGTCACTTGCTTTGCCATTTAAAGGTTTATTAAACAGTTTTGGAGGTGCTGTACTATGTGGGTCTGTTTTGCTGGGCCATATCCTCTCCTTCCCCTTCAAAATGCTCTCAAATGTGTGCAAGCATGTGATAAGGGGGGCATTGCCATAGAGGTGAAAAATGGAGCACTGTGCCCAGTTCTGCCCCCCATTATTCAGCCTGTTCAGGGGTTCTGGGAAGCTCCTGGTTCCCAAGAGGAATTAAGCACCATCCTGGGGGAGCCGCAGGTGCTCAACACATGAGAGGAGGTCTTGCACAGGTCTAAAATGCAAACTTCTCCCTTAAGGAACTGAACCTCATGTCTCTGTTTTCCCCTTCACGACAGTGAATGCTTTAAGCACCAGCTGCTACGTGCCCAGTTGTGGGAAAACCAAGGGCTGGAGAACTGAAGTGTGTTCTGCCTTGGTTTGTGCCCCGCTGGGGCAGGCAGACGCTGCCACCTTACCTTTGGAGCTTGGGCAAGCCACGGGCTCTCTCTCCTTGCTCCTAGCCCAAGGAGCTCTGTGTGCATCACTGCTCGGCTTGGGCTGCAGCCCCGCTGACGGTGGAACAAAACCCACATGGGGTGTTTTTTTTTACTGCAGGTGCCTGATAGGGGCTGCAGGGCTCGTTCTCTTTTTAGCTTTCCCAGCCTTCTGAGCGTAGTGAGGTGCTAAAAGCCACTTGATGTGGTAGCACAGGCCAGACTAAACTATCATAATTAATACCACAGCGTGCAGCTGATGAAGCAAACGGCATTCTCGCCTTCAGTGACAGCAAAACCAAGCACCGCAACCCGCTGCCGTTAACCTACGAAGTTTTTATTTCTCCACAAACCAGCCCGGTGCCCCGCCGGGGGAGCGCCTGAGGGCAGCGAGCCCCGGCCCCACCTCGCCCTTGGCGGCGGTCGGGGGTGCTGCTCGCCCTCCGCGGCAGCTCGGGGGGCGCAGGGGCAGCCCCAGCCCGCGGCCTCGCTCGGTTCCGGGTCGTGGCCGCCCCCAGCGGTGCCCTGGGCTCCCTTCTCCCCGGGCAGAGCCGCCGCAGGTGCCCGCTGCGCTCCCCGTTCGCCGGACCCGGTAAGCGGCGAGGCGCGGGGGGCTTGGCGGGGCGGGCAGCGTCGGTGCCTTCCCCGGGCGGAGCTCCGAGCCGGGGGCTCTGTGGGGCTGGGAGGGGGTGAACGGGGACGTGTCGCCCCATGGGGCCGCCCGGGAGCTGCCGGTGCCTGCCCCGAGCCGGGCTGGCCGCCCCCCGCCCCGCCATTTTGTGCGGCCGAGGTGGGCGCTGCCATATGGCGGCGGGGCGGGAGCCCCTCAGGGGGCAGAGCCGGCAGCGAGGCGCTGCTAAGGGGCGGCCGGGCCGATAAGAGAGAATAAAGAGTGTTTGTCCCCGTCTGGAGCACCTCGTCCCGTCCGTCTGCCCCGTCCCATGGGAGCTGGTGGTGCCCGGTGCTCGGAAAATGGGGGGTGTGTGCAGAGCTGCCCCCTCCGTCAGGTTGACCTGATGGCCCCACGTCTTGCCATCCCCTCTTCGTGTTGTCCCCTCATCACATTGGCCTCCCTACCTGCACTGGCCAGCTCTGCTCCTTCGCAGGAGCTCCCCGGCTCTGCGGTGTGCTTGCTGAGGAGGCAGCAAGGAGAGGAGAGTTGTGAGCCGAGGGCTTTCTGCTTGCTGTGAATGTCCCTGTTCGCTCAGAGCTAAATATCCGCCTCTTCCCCAGCTGTCGGTAGTCTCTCACTAGCGAAAGATGGGTATGGATTCGCATTCCTTCACAAAACCTCTTCCCTGACCAAATGCTGCTTCTGAAGGCATAGCTGCAGCCGTGGCTGGGCGATGGGGAGCACGGTCCTAGTGCATCTGGGCTTGGGAACTGCTCTCCAGTGTGCCTTCTCCCCCCTCTGTTGCTCTGTAGTCTGCAGGCTCCTTAGAAATTAGGAGTTTACAGCCCAGGGACCTTGGTCTTATATGCAAGTGACTGAACTGAATGAAGATATTTTATTTTCCCTTTTTTTTTCCAGCACCCTCTGTTCTTTCTTGCCAAGATCCAGGTACAGATGACACTGGGTATGTGGTAGCAGCCTCTGTGGCTCTTGTGCAGCAGTGATACCATGCTATAGCAGCTATGTTAGTGCTTCTCCTTCCCTTTTGAAGAGATTCCAGAGCTTTCCCTCCCATAAGGGAAAGCCTTGCCTTCAGACTGCAGCATCTTTCTCTTTAACGTCCCGTGAGCATGGGATGCACTTCAGTGAACTTGTATATTAAACCTCAGATCCTTCCTGTAGGACTTCCTGAAACAGCAAGGGGAAAAAGAGGCCAGTGATTGCCAGCCTCAGATAGAGAGAAATGGCTGTGTTCAGGAATGTCCTGAGGAGACATGATAATCAAAATACAATTTCCTTGTTTAAACGTGACCTATTGAATCCTTGGTTGTTCTGAGGGAGATGGTGGTTGTTGGGACTCTCGGAAAACTGGTAGCTTCTAGGCTTACTTTATGCAGGTTCAGGAGCAATTCTGACTTTACTTTTCATGTTCTAAAGCTATATTTATTTCCGAGGATCATATAAGCAGGTATATACATACAAACATGCATATATGTCTGCTGAGAGCTATGGGAATCCCTGTGCTAGATCAGAGGGGGGTATCATTCTTCAGGGTATCATTCTTTTTGTCTTTCTGCTGACAGTGGCAAGCTAAGCTGGGTACTGTAAAGTGTCTGTTTGGAAAGTCTGCTTGCCTGTTTTGTTTGTCCTTTTCAAGCAGAACAACCCCCCGCCTCAATTTGGTGCATATCAAGACTTTCATCTACTGGTCTGAAAGTTGTATTGCAGATGAGGGCTCCGTGTGTGGCTGTCTACAGCAGTCTGCAGGCAATGCTGGGGTCTGCTGTTACTCGTGACTTTGCCAGGCAGCCTCGGAGAATAAACTAATGGAATGAGGTTCAATTGACAGGAAACAGAAATCAAATAGGCACAGCTCCCGGCACTGCGTTCTTCATGGTCAGAGAGCTTTGCAGATATTGATCCTCACGTACAGTAAACTAGGTTTGGTTTCCATAATATAGCCCACATGTTACACACTGCCTAAATCTTTTTGATTTGATAAGGCTGCTCTGGGGACTGAATCCTCCCAGCTCTTTTTGCCTGCTTGCAGGAGCTCATCTTAATTTTAAAGACAGTGACAAGAAACTTTAGCTGTAGTGTGTTTTCTTCCGCTGATCAGAGCAGCGTCTTCCCTGTTCCTGCCAGACACCGTTGCTTGTTGTTCATATAAAGGCCAAGATGGAAATATTTGTTTTACTTCACAAATCTGAATCCTGAATGATCCGTTTTGTTGTAGCATCCAAAGGGCAGTGTTGAAACAGTAAGGCTTTCTGTCCTTTGTCGCTGTGCTCCCTTTGCAGTACGGCATAGCCCAGCAGCTTGAAATGGAGATACTCCTGCTCAGTGTTGTTCCAATTGCCTCTCTCAGTATTTTTCTAACAGTTTTCTCTTTCCCTCATCCTGCTGTCTAAAACCTTAATTTCTTGGCAGATCTCGAGATGGATTTTGCTAAGCATGGACCTAATTACACATGCTGCTAAGCAAACCTGACCTCCGCAGCTGTTCAGGGAGCACTGAGGTGGGTTCACTAAATGTTCCCTGTACACTCCTGCTGCAGTAACAAGCACAATGTGCTCTTCTCAGGCCATATGTTCGCAAAGTTTGGCAGCCCTAAGTGTTTGAAAATCACCAGGCAGACATTAAAAAAAAAAAAAAAGTGCCATGGGATGACTTAAGTGTTGGCTTTTTTTTTTTTGAAAGCGGTGTTATTAATTTGTTTTCTCATGCTGATCTGCCTTAAATATTTCTGGTTGCTGTGGATATTTCTGTGTCTCTGTATAAGCTGCCAGGAATGCGTGAATCTCAGTTTTTTGCTTGACTGCAGGACCTAAGCACTTCAAGTGGAATAACAAATTGTGTAAGCTTTGGGAGAAAATGATGTCAAACCTGATGTTAATGGCTGTTACGGGCTGTGGTACTGTGACTTTTCAAATGATGTCTGGAGCCTTGGTTATCTTTCCCGTGCTTCATTGGGGTTGGGGCAAAGTGGTTGGGAAGCCCTGTGGACTTTTTAACCAAGGGTCTTCCTCTTACCTTGTGTCATAGAGCACTAAAGCAGGGGCAAAGATTGTCTTGTGTTGTTAGAGACTGACTTTAATCGTAGGGTTGTTTTAAAGGAAGTGGGGTATGGTGCAGTGCACTGAAAGGGTACAGTGCTCTTAGCTGGTTGACATAACTAGGGGAAAATCTGCCAAGTACTAAGATCGAGAAGGAAGAGGCTTGTAACATCCCTTCTTTCTGTCTAGTTGGACTACAGTTGGGATAATGGGCAGTGAAGTGTGTGCTTGAAGGGCATCTCTTTAGCAGAGATGTCATCCAAAGGAGGAGCTGTTGTGTGTCTGCTTCTAGTCTTGATCTCTGTGCTGGTACAAGACTATTGCTTTTCTGCATGAGATAATGGTCCTGTCAACGTGGAAGAGACTGCCTGATTTGGGAGGATGTGCAACAATTACACAAAACTGAAAGTCCTACAGGTACACTTGGTGTTGTCCTGAGGATGGCAGGAGACCTCTATATATGTAACCAGGAGTCCTGAACCTCATGACGTCTGCTGTGACAGTACAGGGCTGGCCTGAGCTTGTAACGCTGGAAAGGTCAGGCAGGTGGGAAGATGTCAGCGTTCAAAGCACGTAATGTAACGTGGGGCAAGGCAACCTGCGTTTCTGAAGAGGAAATGAAGGAACGAATAGCTCTTAAGACCTCTTCTGCAGCTTTTTGAAGGAATTAGCCTTCAGCATGTGTGCAGGTTGAAGGCCAAAGCAATGCTGTGAAGGTTTGAAAACATCCACTCCTGCTGCTGTAGCTGTGCAATCAAGGTAACAGGAACCAGCCGTTCACTGATTCCTATCTCATGCTCTTCAAACGAATAACAAGTAGGATATATCTGTAGGCCTTTGGAGGTCTGAGACTGGTATCCATGTGGTGTAAAAATAGAAATGTGAAATGTTTAGGCTGTGCAGTGTTGGTGACCCATGCCTAAGGTGTAATTAAAGCAGTTAGCCAGGAGGGAGCTGTGTGAGCCAGCCTAAGGGCATGTGCAGGGAGCTGTAGGAGTGCAGCTGGGGTTTAAGTCGCTGGGGGCTGCTTGTGCTGGCGGATTGCAGGTGCAGGGTGCTACATCTGCCGTCTGCCACGCTTCCCTGAAAGGTGGAGAAAAACAAACCTTTGGGGAATAATGCAGAAAAAGTCCATGTGGGGGCTTGGGAGAGGTGCAAGGAGGCACATCTGGTACTTACGACAGGAAAACTTGATGGCCCTCGCTGTTCCAGTAGCTGAATATGCTGAATGCTCTGTCACGCTCAGCAAAACATCTCCGAGCAGTGCTTTTATCTGGCTTAGTTTCGACTCTGTAACATGGAGAAGAGGAGACTGAGCTCATCTAAGCTGTGGGCGGCCTGTGGGTTGGTAGTGTGACGGATTTGGAAATCTCCTCTCCAGACAAATGGTCTGACTCCCAGAAAAACAACATCAACCAGCCCGAGCCTTATCTACCGGCAAGGACTAGCGCGGCTGCGCTGCATCCAGAGAAAGTGAGCTGCGTGACCGTGCCCGGAGCGGCTGAGGTGAAGGGATGAGGTGTGCAAATACTGCCGAGACTTATTTTCCACCTCGCTCTCGCTTGTGGGCCAAATGCAAATATCCGTGTTGTTTTGCAGGTGGGACAGGTTGCCCTGCGGAGCAGGCTGGCCTTCCCTCTCTGCTGTGAATCACCAGAGGCCTCCTCCTGGACGTTGGCCTTCGTCCAGCCGCCCTCCTGGAGCAGACACAGAGCTCCTGAGCTTTGCCCAAGGAGGAAAGCGAGCGTCACCGTTTAGATAAGATAAACCGTGCCCAAATAAATCCTTGTTACCCTTGGCAGGCGCGGCTAACCGCCAGCCGGGGTTCGCGCAGCCCCGAGGAACTGCCAGGCCTCGCCTCTGCGAAATGTGGAGACTTGACGCTGGAGCCCAGGAGGGAAGGTGGGTGTGACAGTGGTGTGGTTGTGCCCCGAGGGACGGTGACAGCAAGGCCTGAGGGGTGTGAGTGAAGGAACAGCCACCCGGTGGCTCTGCAGGCAGGACTTGTGCTGTGTGCTCCTGTGCTGCTGAGGGCTGGAGTTGCAGCTCTGTGAGCAGTGGGCCTGCAGAGCTTGGGGTCCTCTGAGCAGGGCTGTGCAGGTGCCCCGGTGTCCGACAGGGCTGAGGGGTTTTCTGTCAGCAGCGCTTGGCAGAGCCTCTCTCTTCAGCTGCCTGGGTTTTGAAGCTCGAGGATGTCTGCTGTCCTGAGCTGTGCCCTTCTGCCTTGTATCATGGGAACTTGGGAAAGAATTTGGATTTATTGGAGGGAAAAAGGACAAACGCAGATGCCCCTGCAAATGCGTGCTTCTTCTGTACGCTTTGCTACTGTGCGTGAGAGCTGCCTTCCCTCCTCCTCCCCCTCTTTGCCTCTTACAGGAGTTTGCAAGGTGTCTCTTCCACCCTCCTTCCCTCCCTCCCAAACTGGCATTCAGACGCAGCGCCAGAGGAATAATCCTCTGCTCCACACAGATGCACAAAACCCTTTGATTTAATGCGTTTCCTATGGCACAAAAAAAAGTCTTTTGCTTCCAATGCAAATCTGGTTGCTTGCTCTAAGCAGCTAAATGCAAATGCACCACTTGTAGTTATTCGCTCTGGGAAGAGCGGTATGGGCTTTATGTAAAATATAAAGATAAGATGTCAGAAGCTCGTCAGCAACTGCAGCAACACATGGATTTGTGCTGGAGAGAGGTCAATGTGGCAGCGGTTCGTTCACGATGATCCCATAAATAGCTCTTGCCAACTTAGGGTTGGTGTATCATTATCTCCTTGTGATGTGTGTACGGGCCTGTTCTCCCGTACGAGGGATCCTTGGTCTTAAAGGACGGATCCACAGGGAGGGAAGTGAACAAGCCTCTCCCATTACACTTAACTCAATCCTGCTTTCAACACAATTTCTTTAGCTGATTTAAGTTGCAGACCGCTAATCCAGCTGAGGTGCGAGCACCGTTCCCTTCCCACATCACCTGCACGTGGGGAGAGAGAAACTGCACTGAGCAAACAGCTGCTGCGGGAGGAGAGCACTGCCTTGGGAGAACACAGCGTTGGCTAATAAGATTCACCGAGTGGTATTAATGTAGAAAAACCCATTTCTCTCTGTTTTGTTGGTCCCCTTCTTTCTGCCTTCCTGCGGTGATGCTGCTCGCCTCCCGTTTTTGAACTTGTGAGGTGGGATGCTAGGCAGGGGGATGTTTCAAGCCGTTGGTGTCAAAGAAGTTGGTGTTTGTAGAAGTGGATTAACACGTACGAGCTATGGGTGTGTTGGGGGTTGGCTGGTTATTCTCTCCCCTCTCTCCTTGTGCAGGATCCCCCCATCCAAGTGCAGGATCAGTGCAGGCTACGGTTTGGTGACTCACCCTGTTCTGACGCCTGGCTCTCTCTTCTCGATTCAGGCTGGGCGAATAACGCTCGGTCTGTAATTGTGCTCGAGAGCCCTTGCGATTGCCCCAGCTGTGGGGAGGCTGCAACGATGCTTAGACTGGCTTAATCCAATCCGATCTGAAAATCCACTTCTCTGAACAATGAACGTGTGGTGGGGTGGTATTCAAGTGTCTTTAGGAAATGAGAAACCTTCCTGGTAGCGGTGGGTGAAGGCTTTTTCTTTTCAACGCGTACAACTGCACGCACAGGATGTGCGGTATGGTTGAATTAGCATTACTATGGGAACCATAACTTTTTGTGTTCCCTGACCTTTACCTGTATAGTGCTAAAGATTCGTTAATGTGGCTCCAAAATGCTTTTTTTCTGTTGTTGTTTAATAAGCTTTTTGTCGTGGTCAGCACTAGAAGCGGCTTTATAAAGGACTCCAGGAGGAGATTAGAGAGGAGGCAGGCCCTGAGGCGCAGAAGAGCGGTTCGCTGCCTTCTGGGTGCTGTTTTAGCAGCGCCCCAGCTGATACGAGGCGTGCGAGCTGGGACCACGGTTCAGCGTTAAGCGTCGCCTCTGCACCAACAGTAAACAAACCGGTGAGTAAATTCCCCTGCTCAGAGGCAGGTAACTCACTTGGTCTGATTCTTTTATGCCTCGGGTGCACTGCTAGAGCCTACCCCAAAGGGTGTGTGTGGTCCTGGGGCTGAGGCGAAGCCAGGGAGGAGAAGAGTGGAGCCGTGGAGGTCCTAGTTGGAGGGGAGCAGGGCTGCCATCCTGCAGCACAGAGCCCTCCCAGACGTCTTGGGAGAGCTGGCTGCAGGGAAGGAAGGGGCCTTGTGGTGGTTCGGGCTGTGAAGCTGAGGAACTGGCATGCTTTAGTGATGGCTCGTGTGGAGCCTTTCCTCCTCGTTTTGTTGTCTCATCTTTGGGACCGCAGGGAGGCATTCTTGTCCGGTTGTGCTCCTACCCTCCTCTAAGGGAAGCAAAACACACGAGGAAGGACCCACCTCTGCCTTTGCTTCCTGTGGATCCCCTCGTTGCTTGCTGCTGGGAGGATGGGGCTGTCTGGAGCTCCCCCCTTCACAGTCTGTAGGCTGATGAGGTCTCTGCTGCTCAGGTGCCAGCCAGAGACGTCTCAGTGGGAAACAGGTGGAAGAGGGGGGTTTGCTCCCTGCGGTGACCTGCACGACAAAGGTTGTTTGCTGGGCAGATAGTGTCCTCCAGGCTGATACAAAGAGGCATTTGGGCTGGGGGTGAGCAAAGGGGATGAAACCATGCTGAGTGATGAAGAGTTGGCATGCTGGGCTCTCATTGTGCTCGCTTTTCCTTCCTTTGTCACTAAGGGGAGGTGATGCAGCTGGAGCTGCCTTTGGGTGACAAACCCCCACCCTCGTTCAGCATCCCAGACTGGCACAGGGCTTTGGTTCCTTTTGGTGGTGCTGTGGATGAAGGAGCACTCCGGCTAGTGGCAGGATAGAGGGTGGTGGCATCTCGGGCTGCTTGGCTGAGGAAGTCCCATGGTGTGCGTTCCACCGCCGGGGTACGTTCTGCTGTGCTTTGGGAAGCTGCTCCTTGCACCGTAGCCTTCTGCCTTGCTGTTCCTTTCTCCCAAGCTCTCTTTGGGAAGTAGGCAGTAGCCAGCTATGTAAAAGTGGAATCAGACTTAAGGCAGGATTCACGGGGACAGTTTCCAGCCCGGTCCTTGTAGAAGCGGGACGGGAGGTAGGCAGCAAGCTGTGTGCCTTCCCCGAGGAGCTCCAGCTGTGCGTGTAAGGTCAGCACGGGATGAGAGAGCATTGCTTCTTACCGTTCCTTCCCCTCTTGCCTTAGGCAGCTCAGAAACGAGCCCTTCTTCCCAGCTGTGTGTGAGACAGGATTATGAGGAATTTGCCTGGGGAACGTAATGGCAAGATTCCTTGTGCTGCTTTCCGAAGCGACTGCTGCTAGCCTCTGCTGGAAAGGGGATGCGATGCGTGGGGAGCGTTGCAAACCACACCTCCTCGCTTGGACCTGCTCTGATTCTCTGTTTACAGTGGCGGTGTCATTTCTTCGCTGGCTTTTTGGTGTGGAACACTGCTGGCTGCAGGGAAGGGGAACGACACCGTCCTGCTTCTCGAGGTATTTGGGGACAGCCGCCGGGAGGGAGGAGAGGAGGCTGTGTAACAGGGGAAAGGAGGTGCAGAAAGCCTCTCTTAGGCAAGGAATTATTTGAGCAGAAGGAAGACTGAAGGAGTTTGCAAGTTGCTGTGTCTCAGCAGTTTCTGCCTCGGGACTTTCTGCTCTGACTTCCTGCTTTTGCTTTAAAGAAGCAGCGTGGGGACGGGACGGACCTGCTGCCTGCAGGGGCACACCGTGTGCCTGCAGGAAAAGGCCGCTGCTCCCGGGGCAGGGGGGAAATGTATTGATTGGTTTGGAAGAGCTGGAGACACTTAATTAGCAGATGGTTAATTTTTCATTTTTTTTTTTTCCGATTACCCAACGTCTTCGCGCGTTTTGGGCTGAAAACACTTGCTTTCAGTTTTGATAAGGTTCTGCAGGTCGCTTAACTAGTTCTAGTGACTCGATGGTTTTGGAACTGCGGATTTGGAGTAATCACTGCAATAGTTACATTTTCCAGAGCAAAGGAAAAAGAAGTATGAGCTTACAGTATGTGGGATTGTGATACTTTCTTATGAAACAGGTGTCGTGAGCTGGCTAGATTGAAAACTAAGGATTTTCTTCTGCATGCTTTGTGAAAGTTTAGAATTATTCTTTAAAAACATTCCTTGTGTTTTTTGCTCCGTGCGCTCCCCAGTGCGCGGGGAACGTGTGCACGCTGCACGTGTTGTTCTGGAGGAGTGGTTCAGGGCTTGCGGCTGCTTAAAACACCGGGTTTCCGTCTTGTGGCACTCCGAGGCTTTCCGTATTTTCTTGGGATTGTCCCCCCTGTGTGAGAAAGGGAAAGGATATTCCTGGTACCTCGTGGGAGAGCCCGGAGCTCCTGGGCGTTCAGAGTGGATCCTCTCTTCTTTATGGGGAGGAAGCGGGAGCGTTGACTCCCTGGATCCAAGACTTTTCATGTGGCCTGATAGCAAAGAGGTGTCTGTGCTCAGGAAACGGATTTCATCCTTTTCCAGTGCTCAGGTTCCTGTGGCATTTCAGGAAAGGTGCGTAGCACAGCCAGCACCTCCTTAGCTCGCAGAAAGGGACGAGCCTGTACCTTTATACCCACTGTTATCCCAGTGGGTCCTCAGCTGAGAGGTACCCAGGTGTCATGCAGCAGCGATCCGGACGTTTTGGTGGGGCAGGGAACGGGTTAATGGGCTTCTCGGAAATCGGCTTCACCCAGCTGTGTTTGTTGTTTTAACAGCATTTGCAGGAAGGTCAAACTGTCCGTGGGTCCCATGCATTGCTCGTGGGCGAAACCAATACAGTGCCAGCCACAGGCAGGCTTCTCTGGGGGCTGTGCTCTCTAGAAATCCTCTCCCTGCTCATTCCCGCTCACTAATCTTTGCAAAGTGTTTTTGTCCTTGAAGTGTGCTTTGCAGATTCAGCGCGGCGAGGTAGAACTTCTCTCCCTGGTCCTGTTGCTAACATGCAAGCCAGAAATGATTAAGGTGGTGAGATGGCCGTGTCCAGTTTTCAAGAGACTGGAGATGGGTTGCCTTGGATGAGGAAAAAATGGTTGAACTTCACGCACCCCCTGCAGCTGTAGCCCTCTGGAGGAGTTTTTCACGTGCTGCAGAGAGCTTGCTGGCTCAGATGGAGAAGAAATCTGTCCAGTAAGCACTGTGAGTAGAGTAGAGGTTCTCCTTCAAAAGGGGCCTGGGTGGTCTGATGCTCTGGTCTGGTGTTTTATCTGTGTGTGGTGAGGGAACTGTTGGAGGACAGCATTAGGCTGTTGATTTTTGTTTGTAGAAGGTTAATTTCAAGGTCAAGGATGTTAAACAAAGATGAAGGCTTCCCCCACTTCTGCAGAAAAGCGTGCCAGTCACCTGGGATAGGATTGTCACAGGATTTTTAGCCTTTGTGCAAAGAGTGCACTGAAGTTGCTGAGGAACCTTGCAGCGGGCCAGGAGGGGCTCGGGGCCAGAACAGTGGACAGCTGTTGGAAATTTAATGAAGAAGTGGCAACAAGATTGGGATCGAGCTAGAGGAATGGCCAGGCTGAACCAGCATCGTGTATTCAACAGCAGCTGATAGCAGGTACCCTCCTCTTCCCATCATAAATGCGGAACAATATGTCCCTAGTACGCTCGGTTGGTTGCTTGTGGCTCAGAGATTTCTCTGAGCTAAAAAGAGAGATTTTTTGTAACAGCCCTTTATGGACAAACTCAGGAAGGAAAAACTAACCACTTCTGCAGCCCGTGGATGCGTATGACATCCTTGGCATCCTGTGTTAGGGAGTTCCATGCTTTAACAGCACGTGAAGAAGTGCTTCCTTGTGCTTTGTGTGCACCACCCAATTTTATCTGAGGCTGCCGAATTCTTCTCTCTGAGATGACAGTGACTGGGGACAGTTGTTTACCGGCTCTGCCATTCAGGAATTGGTTACATGCATGACTCCGTAAAAACAAATTTCTGCGTTCAAAGCTTTTGTGTATCCTTTAGGACCTTTCATCCAATTATTCAGCAAAAATCTGTCTCTGGATAATACATTTTTGCCTTTCAAGTACTCTGAAGACACCAAGAGGGTGCGTGTGGCTCATCACCAGCAGAGGACTGAGGGCTCCCCTTGCTCAAGGCAGCGGAGCTCGGAGGAAATCGCTGGGGATGTTCCATTCAAGGTGCCAAGGAGCTGCTCTGGATTGACGTCTTCCCCTGTAAAAACCCTTTGAAAGCCCCGAGGTGCGATCTGCCTCCCGACTGCTGTGCTCAAAGCGCCGACCTTCAGCTTCGCAACGCTGCCGGCAGTGCTCAGCGGGGAATAAAGGTTGTGTTACCTCGTCACGGGTAAAATATCCTGTCTTTCTCAATTGCTGGGCTCGAGCTGATTGCCCCTGTCCTCTAGCAACCGCATACTTGTGGTGGAACATTAACAGCAGTGGCATCAGCGAGAAACTTGATCCCTCTCAGAGCCTTCTCCACTTGACTAAGTGAGCGATATTTACTTTCTTCCGGATAATTGTGTCCTTTGTGGATGTGCAGCGAGATCTCCGATCTGTGGAAGTGCAGTGACGCCGAAGGGCGTAATATTGTGGGGTTTTTCCATTCCTCTGCTGTCGGGGTGTATGAGATGAATCCTTACGTTGCATTGTTTGAGATGTCGCAATGTTCTGGTTTGTCTCATTAAAAAAAAAAAAAAAGTTTGGGGAAACTTGAAAGACTTTATAAAGTGAAGAAATTTTTAAAAATGACTTGTTATTAAGCTGGCTATTGCTATTTGTCATGTCTTGTTGCAGGCATGTTCTTTATTTTCTGGAAAATCAGCTGCATACTAGTTATATTGACACATCCTAGACCGTTAGCTGTTTACGGAAAAAATGTGTTTTGGATTTAGTTTTTAATTGCTGAGAATTAACTCTCGGCCCAAATACTGCTGGAGGAAAAACTGATGCTTTCTCTCCCGCTCCCCAAGAAAAACAACCCAACAAAAGCCAAAACCCCGGCTAGCAGGAGCGGTTCCAGAGCAAACACACGCCCGCGGTGTTTGCGGTGCCAACAGGGTGACACGGCCAGCGTGACAGCTGCAGAGTGTCCCTGGCTCGCGATAGGTATGGCAGAGGGGCAGTGCGTGGGCGCGACGGAGACGGAGCATTTGCGGCCGTCTCCTGGGGAAAGGCTATTGTCTGGGGACGTCGTGGACACCTGGCGGTCTTGGAGACGTTGCTGTGATGACTCTTGGCGTGTGTCGGTGCTTTCTGTTGTGGTGTTGGGCCGAGAAGCTCAGAAGGCAGCAGCGAGTGCAGTTCAGGAAGTTCATCAGTGCTCACGCCTTGAAATAAAGCAGAGAGCCGTCTCCAGTTGGACGCAGACAGGGGCGTGCAGCCTGCATCCAGCAGGTTCCTTCACGGCAGGTTTCTTTGACAAAGTTCAACAAGTTGGCGTGACAAGTTGTAAAAAACGAGTTCCTGTTTGAGGTGAGGGAAGTGCTGAACTGGAGCAGAGTGCGTTTTCTAAGATGCTGCTGTGAATGGCGGAGCCCATTCCAGCAGTCCGTGGTTGTGGGATATACCTCTTTATCTTCCTGGCACATCCCATAATGAAGTCACCCATCGACATTGCAGCACGGGTTAGCTCAGAGCTATCAGGCTGGGCTAATCTCCCGCTGAATAAACAACACAAAGGTTCCTGGATTCGTTCCTATTTCCTTAAAGGGATACAATCAAGTGCAGGCAATTAAAAGAGAGAGAGAGCGTGCATGAAGTGTAGCTCGAGATATTACACCTGATTGCAGGCGCTCGGCCCAGGGTGTGTGGCGGTTTCTTAGTTTTTTAAAGAAAAAACCCTCATAAAACAATTGGTGTTTTTCTAATTTTTCAATGTATTTCTTTTCCTGCCATTCCCTTTGGGAAGGGAGAACCCAACAACCACCCAAACAGATCCCAAACAATGGAAGCAAATTTCCTATAGAAGGGAAAGAGTAAAGTTAATTTTGTACAAAGTACGCTGAGAAATAACTCTCTTCTTCCTGCTCTCCTCCCAGCCTTTTCAGAGGCTGTGGCAGAGCCTTTTAAAACAGTTTCCACCAAATGGGTGCCCAGTTCCTTGCAGCAGCTTTTGGAAATTTCAGCCTGCATGGGATCACACTCGACACGGGGATTGGTGGCGTTCTCTGGCAGGGCTTCTCTTCTCCTCCACGTTCGCCTGATCGGAGAGACTTGGCTGGCTGTAATTCAGTCAGCCCGTTCGTAATAAGTGCTTTTTGCACGCAGTGAGGATACTTGTAAACGTGTGTGAGTAATGATAATCACTGTAAATACGTGAGATCACCGAGTCTCACAGTGCTGTAAAACCTGAGAGCCTCGTCACCTGCAGAGGGGACTGTGTCCTACGAGGAGCGCTGTTTTTATAGCAATTACCGACTTTCCAAAGAGCGGGTGGGAAGGGAAGGCAGAATAAACAGAGCAAGCGGCACGTGTTTGATACAAAATGATATACGGACCCATAAAGCTTTTATTGACCTTTCCTTTTAAATCCTGCTTGTTAGCCGCTGCTCCCGAGTGACGCTCCCGGTCCATGAGCAAGCGAAGGCGTTGAGCTCCGGCATCTCGGTCTGCTCCTGCTCTGCATCTGTTGCGTGCCGGGGCAACAGGCTTCTGCTGCAGGGACTTTTGCCTTGGCCCATCGCCTCCTTCTCTTTGTGCAGTGTCCTCGAGGACACGCGAGCAAGCCCATCTCACCCAGCGTGTGCATCAGAAGCGCGATAGGTGCCCATCTGAGCACCCGGAGAAGGGCAAGGCTGAATTGCTGGGGTGCTCGTGCACAAGCCTGCGTGTGCTGCTGGGTGGGCTCCTCGTATGGGCCTGATCCTGCAAAGCATCTTTTTGTGGGCTTTGCTTGGAGAACAGGCGGTCTGCCTGTGGCCTGCCGTTGCCCCAGCACCTCGCTGCCCCTAACATCACTTTTCTGGCATTTCTGGTGCTGGGCTTCCTTTAAAGTTGCTGGGCTCTTTGTCTGCATGAGGAGTGGAAATGAAAGGGTGTGTGTTCTTCTGACCTGTTTCAATAACTGGCGTAGCTGTTTGGCTTTAGTATGAGGGTGGGTTTTTTTCGTTTCCAATAATATTGTTTTGGGCAGAGATACACGGGATCTCCTTCCTCTTTGAAACTTCCCAGCAAGTATCTGAACGCTTTGTTTTGTTGTACACCTTGGACACCTACTGCATACCTATAAAGAATCTCCTTTAAAATTACCTTCTGCCACAATGTCACCGAAAAACACGGTGGTATAGAAACACAAAACCCAGCTTTCCTTTATAGCTCCACAGCTATAGCAAGTCCAAGCACTGGACTTGCTCTGTAATCCTGGGTAAGCCACTTACCCAGTTGTCCTTAGCTTTCCCTTTGTTAACCTGTTGATTCATTGCACTGCATTCTGGCAGGGCTGCTAGGAATGCTGCGTGTTCAGTGTCTGCACAATGCCCTGCCGGTGGTGGAGGTCAGCTGAGGACCAGCTGTGGGGAATTTGGCTGTGCTCCCTCCTTTCCTTTCCTCCTTGTCATCGGGCTGAGAAAAACGAACAAAATTGTCATGTGTGCGCGGTCCTCATGGTCACATAGATAAGGGCTTGGCTGTCGACGGTGTTTGACTAATGACTTTTCTTTACCTCTTTAACACTGCTTACTGTTACAAAAAAAAAGGCTTTTTGAGAGAATAAATTGGAAACCATGACCTCGTAAAAATATCCTGAAAGGAGCATCTCCCCCCTCCAGAAAAGCACCTTGGGTTCGTTCTTCTGTTTGTTGAAATCTGCAGGCCTTCCAAGTTTTATGTTCTTTTTTTTTTTTTTTTTTTTGTCTTTAGCTGCGAGGCCTTGGAACCATTCTGCTGCTTGAGTTTCATGTGTAATTATCGATCTCCAGGAACGGTCTTAAAATAAAGCACCAGCACCGGCCTCGCAGCGGGGGGGAGGACAGTGCTGTGGGCATGGGCAGGTGACGTGACTTACCCAGGGCCATATGGCAGGCTGAGTCAGGACTGAGATTCAGGTCTTGTGACTTCCCAAGAGGAGGCCTTGCCCAGCAGACCCAGCTGATTTTCTGGCCCAGCTTCGCACGAGACAAACTGCAGTTTATGCCTCGAGTGGTTACAACATGCGCGTAAGACTGGTCTGAGCTGCCTGTGTGTGGAACAGCACCCAGTGTTCGTTTTCCTTACTGTCAGCCGAGGTTCTCCTGTGCTTTCTCTGAGCTGATCTGTGGTTGCTTTCCAGGTGTAATCCGCAGATCCCAAGGACTATCTCAAACCCCTTGGGTGAGGGAAGAGGGAGCTGCAGGACGTGACACGCAGAGGTGGTTACCAGCTGGCCGGGGCGGCTGGAGCTTGTTGGTGCCATCAGGTCCCCAACACTTCCACCTTCCGGGGGAGTTGGTGGTGGTCTGGGCTAGATGAACCTTGCTGCGACCCATTGCAGATGTTCTTATGGTAGTACATCTAGCAAAATGCAGAGATTAGCCTGATGCCAAGCTAGGTGTGGAAATTCATGCTTGACTGGTGTTGTCTCGATGACTGTCTTGCCCTGAGAGATGAGACCTAGAGAAATGAATCTGGCTTTTGGACAGCGGTACCCAGGTTTTCTGCTCCAGTGACCCCAGCCTCCTTCAGAGTTCTCCGTCGGTGATGCCCTGCATCTTGCTGGTAAAGCTGCTTCCTCAGCAGTTTGCAGCAACGATCTGTAGCTGAGGGAGGTCAGACAGCACTTGTTAGATTGAGATCTGCCGCGTGCCTCATCCGTGTTTATACCGTGCGATGCCCTTACAGATGGGACGGAGGTGAGGAACAACTCAAAGGCCTCAGGGAAAGAAGTCCGTCAGAGAGCTGCGGTGTGTTTTGCATACTGGGACTCTCTTTTATTTGCTGCCTTGTTCCTCTGCAAGTGCCATCTCGACATTGAGAGCCACGTCTGGCTTCAAGCCACTTGAAACAGTTTGAACAAGAGACTGTCCTCTCAGTGTTGAATTAATGGGCTTGGTTTTTCACATGTGTGAGTGAAATCCTTTCAGACTCTTGCCCGTGCTCTTCTAATGAAGAGGCTTTTAGCTCCACTAGGATTTGGGAGCTACAATACAGCTGGGCTTTTGATAAAATGGGGAGATGCTAGAGGTGGGGATGTAATATTTCCGATTTCAGCTTGCAAACAAGTCTCAGAGAGAGAGCAGAACATCCTCCTTGTGCAGCCTTTTGTTGGCTGCAGCAGGGCTGGGGAGACGTCGTCTGGCTGGGTTGCTCTGGGTTGGTGTTGAAACACAACTCATGGTGCTGCTACCAAAAAAGTAAAATCTTCTGGTGGCATCAGTGTGTCTTAGGTAGCTAGTGGGAAGTTTTAGAAAACTTATTTCTTATTCGTGCTTTTCCATATTCTGTTCCTTTTTTCTCCTTTCCCTCAGTCCTGTTAGGGCTCTTGCTTTGAACTTCCTTGTGGAAGAAATGGGTCTGGCAGAAAGGTTTAGCAAGGTGGCCTGTGGCCGCCAGTAATTACAATTCATCAGTGTGGCTCTCTGACTTCTCACCGTAGTCACCTGTAAAATCCATGCAGCTAAAGATATTTAGGTCTGGTTTTTCTCTTACAGGTCCAACTTTTCATGCTTTCTTTCCCCAACACTGCTCTCCAAAGCTTGAGTCCAGCTCTGTGTCCCCTGCTTGCCAGGGATGACTGCTTGACCAGAAACACATAATGCTACCAATCTGTAGGCAGTCTTCTGCAGAGTTTCAAATAAATATTGTTTCAAGTGACACTAAGCAGAGATGCCCTGAAAAAATGCCGATTTGAGAGAGGGAGCAAAGCATTCTGCTCGTTCTTTGAAGCAGAACAACCCTCTGGCTCACGAAGCAGCAGTAATGAATGGAGTCAAATAGCATGGTGCATAATCGCCTTCTCCTTTTGTATTAGTTTCATACAGATCTTGCGTGGTGACATTCTTCCAGGCCATCAAGTTCTTTATCGTCCCAACGTACTGAGGGTACAAACAGAATCGAGTTGCTCGTTATCGTTGCATCTGCACACGGCTTTTAATTTCTTGGAGGTTTCAGAAACAAAAAACCCAAGCCCTCGTGGCTAGCACCGTTTAAATCTGCTGTCAGCCTGCTTGCACAGCTCACTTCTGCCCTGCAGTGCGGAGCACAGAGCTGCCGCAGGAGAAGCCTGAAGCAATGGTGCAACAAGGCTTAAAATGTGGTGGTGGTGCTGAAGAAAAGCTGTCTGGAGAGCGTTACGTGGGATCAGCGCGTCGGAAGGTGGGTTGGGGTAGGGATGTGCTGTATGCATCTTTACAATCCCCCTCCTGTGCTTACAGGGGTGCTCTCTTTCCTAGCCTTTTTGTTTCATGTACGTGTAAATAATGGGAATTATTTTCTTTGGCATCTGAAATGTCTCCATAATTGTGTGGTTTCCTTCCTACAAAGGTGAACATTTCAGATTAAATTCTGTTTGGCAGCTTATGAGCTCTCAAAACAGAGACAAAAAGGGCAGGAGTGCCCAGCTTATTAATTTTTTTCCCGTCTTATATCCCAGTATAGGAATGTTCAGACCTTTCTTTTTGTGCTGTGGTAACACGAAAGAAGATGGAGTTACTATTTGGGAAGTGTTAACAAGAAAATGCCAGCGCTGGGAAGTCAGACGTGGGGTCTGGGTGGGAGAGGTGATCCTTTTCCTCTTTCCTCCATCGCCGGCACAGATCTTCCTCCTCGCTGCCTTTGTCCTGCTCTGGGCTCTTGGAGCTGTGGTGCAGGTCGGTACAAAAAAGCAGCGGGAGGAGGAAGAGCTCGTGCTGATACCAGAGGAACCCGGAGCAGAGGGAGGCATCGCGGGCAGGGCGTGCAGAGAGCTGGCCCTGCTCTCAGCGCACAGCGCGGAGGGTTACAGCCGCGTGGCAAGCCCGGTTGTGCCCGTGTCGTGTACAGCACGTACCTCTGCCAACCTCTCTGTGTCCCGAACCCCCAGCTTTCTGCTCGGCAGCAGACACAGATGCTGAGTATCAACCATCAGACCAACAAGGCGTGTAACCAGCTAATGCGGTGGTAAGAAGCAGAGGGTGACGTTTGACTGGGCTTTTTGTGTTTCCTGCCCCACAGCTCTCCCATTTGCCCCTGCCCTGGGGGAAAAAGCTCTGAAAAGATGGAGAACCAGAGGGGTTCGTGCTTGAGATACGTCCACTGGGAAGCAGAAGAGGAGGGGGACGAGGAGGGTGAGGTGACTCCTGGTGCTTCTCCTTCCAGCCGAACGACTGAATTGGAAGACGTGGAGGTGGAGATGCTCAAAAAGGCAAGGGAGCTCTTCCAGCTGTGTGACAAGGATGAGAAGGGCTTTATCACCAAGCTGGACATGCAGGTGAGGGAAAAAAAAATCCATCCCCTTTCCTGGGAGGAGCTGTAAAGGCATGGGGGGCCAGAAGAGGGGAGAACATGGCATATCGTATCCGTTGGCAAGCGTGGGCGTGCACGTGTCTGTCTCCCTGGGAGCCAGACTCTGCCACAGCTGGCTGCCAAAACTCCTGGGAAGGTCGCGTGCCCCTTGGGAATTCCTGGGACAACAGGGGGACTGCAATCCCAAATTTGTAAGGAATGCATAAAATTAAAAAAATTGCAACAGATCCTACAAACATTAAGCACGCGATGGATGGGAAATCTGGGGAAAAAAATCTTCGGTTTATTTAAAAAACAAAATAACACCACAATAAACAACAGCAGTCCCCGCAGTCTTTTAACAAAAAAAACAAACTCTGTACTTTTTTATATTTTTTTGGTCTCGGACATAGCTGAAGCCTTATCTCAAACATTCTCTTTGGGCCTGAATTGTGACTTTGCTCTGGTATTTTGCTACTTTTTGTTCAAAACAGCATGTGTTAACAGAATCTCGTTTTCTTTGTGCTTTTTGCTTTAACGTTTTATCAGGAAGATTTCATGTGGACTGTTTTTCTCCTGTCCCATCTCTTTCTCAGTCTATGACTAACATTTGGCAAGTCCAGTTTAGTAAACAAATCCTGGTTTAATTGTTGACTCATGGGTTGCGTGATGCCTCATTTTGTATACTTATGTTAATAAATATTTCTTAAGCTTTATCTAAAGCTGAATTTTTAACGGATGGTGATGGGTTTTTGGCCCAGACCTCATGTTATTTGGAAGCTTCTTTGGAACCCCCTTGGCACTGTGTACTCTGCACGTGTATTTCAAAGGGAAATCTCTCTGTTCTTTGTCTGCGTGGCAGGAATAAGGATGCAATCCCAACAGACAGATGACAGAAGGAAGCTAACTCTCTGTTGCAGACTAAACGTTTTGCTTATGATCTGCAAGGTTTCCTGCAAGAGCTAGGAACTGAACGCAGACACCCTGAGTCCTAGATCACAAGTCTGTCCTCCCTTTCTGGCTGAAGAGGTGGAGCTGGTACCTGATGCGCCCACAGAGCTCCCCTGGGAGCAGCGGTGGCCGCAGGAGGCTGGCGGTGCCCCGGGGCACAGCCACCCTTGGGTAGAGCCTGGGCAGGGCTGGGTGGAGGCAGGCGGTGAGCTGGAGGCTGAAGTGGGGCTGGAAGAGGGTTGAGCTCCCTTCAAACAAAAGAACCTGAAGCTCTCTCTCTGCAGTCCTGGTTGGATCATCAGGTGGTGGAAAGCTTTATCAGTGGGCTCAAACAGGCGTTTGTGGTGTGACTCAGGCACACCCCCAGACTGTCTCATCCCACCAGGGCACAGTAGTCCAAAGCTGGGTACACCAGAGTCAGAGCAGGTCACAGGGAAAACTTGAGTCATGCCTTCATTTTGTTCGCTCTTGTTCTCTCTGCAGCGGCTTCAGAGTGAACTCCCCCTAACGCTTGAGCAGCTGGAGACTGTTTTTGACAGCTTGGAGCAGAACAATAATGGATACCTGACGCCTGTGGAGTTCAGCATGGGGCTGGGTAAGGACTGCACAGAGAAAGAGGGAGGAAAATTCTGTTGCAGAATTTTTTAACGCTGGCGAGAAAGCTGCAAGCGCAGTGCTTCTGCTGAAGCTGTACCAGTTATGCGTGGCAATGCCCCATGTTTACCTGAATATCACTGGAGCAGGTGTGTGTACAGGACTGCTGACCCCTTCCTGAGGCTTCGTGTCCCCTTCTTACAAGACTGCTGTCATCTGCCTACCTGGTAGAGCTAGCTCCTGAGCCTCTCTTACTGGAGATGGTACGTCCTGCAGCCTGTACGTGTGTGATCCGTGGTTGTTCATCTGGATAACAACCCTCGTTTTATAAGGGGGCAGCTTGGCAGCTGTCTCTAGCTGGTTTGAGCAGTGCTGTACAAGGCTGTCCGCAGGAGTCCTGTTAGTAGGTTAACAAGGTGACTAAAATAAGCTTTTGTTTTCCTATTGCTGTTGTCTTTTCCAAACACTAGAATAATGTTACTCCTATAGCAAAGTGGTCATCCAGCAGCACGAGCAGCAAAAGAGGTGTTGAGGAGGAGGGATGGAGCGTAGTACTAATAACCCCTGCTGTGTGTGCTCAGCTGCTTTAGCTGGTTGTAAGCTCTCAAAACACCTACACCTGTTAGCCCCTTGCTTGGTTGCTGGGGCATGTGGGGGTGTTGCTGGCGTTGGGATCAGGTCAAAGGGAGTGGACATAGGTGGTCTAGGCTTTTCAGAAGTGTTGAAGGAGTTGTTGTATCCTGATTGAGCAGGGCTTTTTTTGGGTTGGGGGTGTTAGCCATAGGTGGACATCATGAGGTACCTGCCTCAGTGCTGGTAGAGCAGGCCAGGTTTTCCTTTGGGCCACCCTGGCTGGCTGCTGTGTCTCAGCCTGGAACAGAGCAGGTTGTCAGGTACCGCCCTGTCTTGGCAGCCTGGCTCCCTGACACTTGCTCCAGTCCGGGCAAAACACTTAACTGCAAAACACTTAACTGCAAAACACTTAATTTCTCCATTTCTTCTCCTTATGGCCATTCCTTGGGGCTGAGATCCTTTTCAGGCTGACCTCTAACTCAGGAATTTGCCCTGGCATACTGCTGTCGTCCTTCCAGAACGTACAGGGGGGAGATCAAAGGAAAGAGCTCCAGCTGGGAACTGTGCAGCCATCAGCTCTGCTTCTTCAGAGGGCTCCTTGCACGGCCTCTGAGAGGTTACAGGGTGTTTCTGCACAGCCGACAAAAAGAGCGTCAATTTAAATGTTCAATTTAAAGCAATGTGAGAGCCTTCTGGGATGTCAAAACAATCTTCCAATCATTCCCTACCTCAGTTTTCCCAGCTCTAAGAGACAGATAATGAGAGATGATTCTTTCTTTAAAGCAGACATCCAAAGTGCCTAATCTAAGCCCACCCCCTTAATAACTGTCCAAGGTTTTAAGCTGGAGTGGGGCCTGCCTGTCCATGCTGTAGGTTTTTTACACATTTTAAGAGTGGGAGAGAAGCTGCTAGGTTCTGCATCCCTCTGCATTACTCCCAGCATGGAGGAAAACGTGTTGCAGACCCCAGCAACACGTGTCTTATGCTGGGCTGGAGTGGCCCCGAGCCTGGCAGGTTTCTAGCAGATGCCCAGGGTGCGGTGGAGCTGTGACCACCTGGGAAGAGGAGGAGGAAGTGCAGTGGGCAACCTGCCATGTGTTGGACGCAGTCCCTGGCATCCAAGCACAGAGGGACAACAGAAAGGGAGAAGAAGCTTGCATCAGGACCTCAGCACTCTTTTTTGCAGATGACTTCTCACAGTATTGTACGTAGTTAGCAGAGAGGATGTGGTGAAGACATTTGGAGCCAAGACATGGTAGAGTTAAATGACGTGAGGTACGCAGATTTTGGATATTTTCCCCTTAGAGCAGCTTCATGTTCTTAGCCATGCTCTGAGCATCCTTGGCTCCTGGCCCTGTGGCTGGGATGTCACTTCTGCCTTTGGATCCAAGCAGCTGTGTCCTGGGATGGAAGGGTAGCTGCTAATGGAGGCCTGACCTTGGTGTGCAGGATGAGGGCCTGAGTTCTGGACAGGCTCACTCAATTTGTTTCTTTAAGAATTTGTTCCCAGCACCAGTTCCTGTCACATGCCTTGCATAGCGAGAAATTCTCATGGCATTAGTGTCTCAGCGTGAAACAGGATCTGGAAAGCTGGAAGCCTTACATACGTGGGATGGGGCCGGAGGGGGTGCTGAGAGGATAAGGTCATTTTGTTCAGACATGCCATGCAGTCCTAGCAAGAGGCAGTCCTTGTCCTGTAGCACTTGAATCAGAACAGATGTAGCACATGGGGAGGGAAGGGTAATGCTCTCCCACCACCACTTTTTTATAAGCTGAGAAACTGAGGCGCAGAGTTATTCGGTGCCTGGCTTGCAGTCCCAGAGGGAGTTCGTGGCACCACTGACAAACGTACCCACAGCACCGCTCCGCAGGAGTGAAATGACCAAATGCCATCTTCCACACGCAGAGGATCTAAGGCTGTGGGTGGTAGATCATCTTAGCACAGATGTGAGCAGAGCCGTAGCAGCCTTTTGTCAGGCTGGAAGCCAGCTTCAGTCCCAGCATCGAAGACTGAACACTGGACACATCGTTCAGGACGTCAGAGCGGAGGCTCTTTACTCACCAGGAGCTGTCTTCTACAAGAGCAGCACCCACGCAGCTTCTCATGGAGCTGTGTCAGGCTGCCATTTGAATAACAACTCCTTAAATGACATCCAATTTGACTTTCTTTTTTCTCCTTCTTCCCTTCTCCTTCCATCAGGAAAGTTGATAGGGATTGACTTGTGTCCGGGGGCCAGAAAGACAGATCGCTCCAGTCACGAGGAGACCTTTGAGTCAGGCTGGTCAGATGATATGGACCCGGCAGATGATGAAGAGAAACGCTTCTGCTCCATGATGGAGCAGCTCGGAGCAGCCCAAGTATTTGAAGAGTAAGTAGGAGAATCTCATGGCCTTACTTTTGCCCTGTTTTGAACTTGCAGTACCGACACTTGAAAGTACCAGCGAACGCCAAGGAAGTGAAGTGAGCTGCTTGCTCTCTGAACTACCGCTTGGGTTTTCTGTCTTGCTCTCTCGTGTTTTCATATGCTTGGTAACAAATGCAGTGAAGTCTGGGTTTTCTCATCAGTTATAAATTACTTTCAGTGCAGTGCTTTTCTCAGTTTCCCAAACTGCAAGTTCAAAACCACAGCTGTAAAATGTAGCAATTGATATGGAAACTCATCTGCACGCAGCAAATGAAAAGAAGCCTGTGAGGGTTAGACAAGGTAAGGAGGATGTGTGTGCTGTCTCTTCCAAAAGGGCGTGTGATTGTTCACACATGTTCAGAGAATCTTAGCTCTGAGACCATGCCTGAAAGATCTGTGCTCAAGGGGCCGCTTGGGACTGGGCTGGTCTTGAAAATGGTGAGAGGCTAAAACGGGCAAGGGATTAAAATCTGCGCCTTAAAAATTGATATCAATGCTCATGCGGTGGTAGAGTCTGCTGACCTGTGCCATCCAGCTGCTACACCGCAGGAGATTTTTTTAGGGCCTTCCCGAGGGAAACATTCTCCACAATTGCTTCGTACTGATGCACAGCTGCTGGAGCTGGGGTGGCCCGACAGCATCCATGGCAGGCTTTGATTTTTTCAGACATCGTAGTTCAACAGTTGTCAGCAGCTTGCTGGGGGCAGCCCTGCTCCCAGTAGGGACAACGGGATTGGAGACAGAAGCTGAGAGCAAAGGATTTTGCTGCTTGCTGAGCTTCGTCTGTCATGAAACAGATTTTGTTTCATTTTCATTGTGATACAGAACACCTACCTGTTTTTTTTTTAATGCTAAAGAGCTTCTCAAGAAAAATTCTGGGAAGCTTTTATGCCTCAAAGAATGGGATGACACTGTGAAAAGCTGTGTTATTGTTTTGGGTGAGTAGCTTGTGCCGTCTACGACTCTTTGTGAAGCATCTAGTCTTAAAGTGTGTTAGGACTTACCCTGTGTTCTGTTTCGACCACTTACTTGTAGTTTTATGCAATGAGTCCAACAGCTACTTCATATCATACCTTTGTGCCGAGCCAGTTGTAAGGAATTAACGAAAACCAGAACTTAATTGGGGGTACATTAGGAATCTGAACTATCTTCACTGGTTTTGCTACAGATAAATAAATGGCTTTGTGTGTTAATGGAGCTGAATATTTTCTGTTAGCTAAAATCTGAAGTTTTGAAGAACTGTCAGTAATTTTTTTCAACTTGAGACAAAAGTGGGAGGCTATCTTGTGATGGTGGCAGAGGGAATCAAGGGCTTTTTGGTAATTTCTTTTTTTTTGTGAAGAATACTAAGGGAGACAAATACATAAAGAAAAATTTCTGTTTGGATAATGTCTATGAGTATAATTGTTTTGTACATTTCAAGGTAGTTTCTCCAAAATAATCCATGGATTTAAAAAGAAAAGGAAAAAAAAAAACTCGTTCCCAAAACAAACATGAGATTTATGAGATTCTTTGAGAAAGATTGAGTTTCTAAGTGCTGTATACTAGTTGTGATGAGCTAAATGCCAAAACAATGTAATTGTTATCGCAGGTTCACAAAAACAAGACTTTGGATTTCTGGGGCTTCCTTCATAATCCTAATGCAACACTCTTGGAAAACTCGGAAAACTCTTTTGTTTGTGCCTCAGTTCCCAAAATTGCTGAATAAGCAAGCAAACAAGGGCAGCAGCATCCACCAGTACAGTCACGGTGTGATAAAACCAATGTGATGTGTGCTGGCTGTAAGAGTTTGCTGCTTGATCACAGCTGACAGCAAATTTGCTGAATGTTTATCTCTTTCAATCTTCATTTAAACAGCAAATGTGTTATTACTGAGTACTTGGAAAATAATCATTCCAGAACTGTTTTCCAGGTAACTCCTTTTCTCTTTCAGCTGACCTCCTTCATTTTAACTTTGCAGTAGATCTCAGTCCCTGTGCACGCTCAGAAATTGTCTGCGCTTCCTCTTCGCTGTATGGTGTAATGGAGGAAGTCACAGGAGGATGGCAGGCTGTCAGCCCCGAATGTGTATCAGAGTTGGAGTAACAATCCAGAAGATGGCAAAAATTCATTTGCTTTCCTTCTCTCTTGTGTGCTTGCTCCAGTCCAAGTGAGGTTCGGGAGCTTTGGGCCCGGCTACGAAAGGAGCGCCCGGAGCTCTTATCCAGTTTTGAGGAGTTTCTGTTGCGTGTTTCATCGTACATCAAGGAGGTGAATCATGAGAAGGAGTCTATGGAGCAGGCGTTGAAGCGGTAAGGAGAACATCATGGCCAGCTGCTGTCAGGAACCAGCTGGTACTTGGATGCAATTTCGTGTGTTATGTTCTTCCTCAAGTACAAGGGGAGACTGGGTTACAGGACATGGAGATTTTTCTTGCTGTAATAAAATGACTCTTTATCTCGACTTAATTGCCACAGGTTTGTTTTGCATCGGTGCACACCCATGACATTTGGTCTGGTTAAAATCCCACTCAAATAACTTTTTGGCAATGCTGCACAGCTGTTAGTAGAACTCTTTCCACCTCCTCTCCTGTTTTCTTTCTGCATTCTCTTTCTCTCTCCTGACAATGCACCTTTCCTTTTGTAGGAAGGAGACAGACCATGACCGAGAAGTCAGGTGCCTTTATGAAGAAATGGAGCAACAGATCAAAGCAGAAAGGGAGAGGATAATCTGCCAGGTACCTCGTCTTTCTTGGCTGAAGTCAAACTTTCTCTGGTCTGAAGCAGGGGTGGTGGCTCATCTGGCCAAGGAACAGCTCTTAACTGTGCTGGGTGTTACATCAGCAGCTGTGTGTCTTTACCTCTGCAGGAAGCACTGAGACATGACAGGAGTAACCTGCTCCGAAAGGAACTGCGCAGCAAAGAGCAGGAGCTGGAGAAAATTCTCTACCGACAGAAGAAGGTAACAGGACCCAAAGCCTTTCTAAAGCATATCCCCTTCTACTGTCTTTCTGTTAAGACCTTTTCTGTCTGAGGGTGGTTTTCATCAGCTGACACTTAGTGGTAGCTAGTCTAGTTGTCGCCTGTCCCTGAAAGTGTTGAAGTGGATTGGTTTGTCCTCAGCTGAAGTGTCATCCTGTGACATCCTGGCTGCTCATCTTCCTATCTGGTTGGGTTTCTCTTGTACTTTGCCTTGCCTTTATTTGGCAAGGAAAATGGGGTAAAGATTTGGAAATTGTGAGTTTGGAGCCTTTTGCGGTGTGTAAGAAAGCTGTGTATGCACATGCAAGAGCCAAATTTCTATAGTTTTTCTTCTGCTCCAGAATAACCCAGAGGGAACAGTTCTGTGACGCTTTGAGTTGCTTGTACTGCATACTTGCATTTCAGCATCTGACAACGTACTGATTAATCAGTCAATGAAAAGATCAAAGCAGAAACTTTCCATTGGCTTTCTGTACCTGGTATGTGCATTTGTATGTGATGGTCCGTTCTGGATGTCTTTCCTTTCTTTGAAAAACCGAGACCCCTGCAGAAACAAGTCATGGGAGGTACCTGGAAGGTGCTGGTGATTGGAGGAATCCAAGTTGGATATCTGGCCTTGAACACCTCCAGGGCTGGGGCATCCACAGCTTCTCTGGGCAGCCTGTGCCAGGGCCTCACCATCCTCTGAGTGAAGAATTTGCTCCTAACCTCTAATCTAAATCTCCCCTCTTGTAATTTAAAACCATCCCCCTTGTCCTGTCTCTCCCTGCCCAAGCAAAAAGTCGCTCTCCAATCTTTTTTATAAGCCCCCTTTAAGTATAGAAAAGCTGCAATAAGGTCCCCCCGGAGCCTTCTCTTCTGTAGGCTGAACATCCCCAGCTCTCTCAGCCTTTCTTCATAAAAGAGGTGCTCCAGCCTCTGAGCATCCTCGTGGCCTCCTCTGTACCCTCTCTAACAGCTCCACATCCTTCTGATGCTGGGGCCCCCAGACCTGGATGCAGCACTCCAAGTGGGACCTCACGAAGGCAGAGCAGACGGGGACAATCACGTCCCTCCCCTGCTGCCCACCCCTCTGTTGATGCAGCCCAGGATGCAGTTGCCCTTCTGGGCTGCAAGCTCACACTGCTGGCTCATGTCGAGCTTTTTGTCCACCAGAACCCCCAAGTCCTCCTCTGCAGGGCTGCTCTCAATGACTTGACCTTAACCCTAACCCTTGCCCTCATTAGGTTCACGTGGGCCCACTTCTCCAGCCTGTCCAGGTCCCTCTGGATGGTGTCCCTTCCTTCTGTTGGATCGCCTGCACCACTCAGCGTGGTGTCATCTGCAAACTTGCTGAGGGTGCGCTTGGTCCCACTGTCCATGTCATTGACAAAGACATTAAACAGCACCAGTCCCGAGACAGGCCCCTGGGAATTATTCTTGAGACACAAAGATACAATTGCTAATAGGATTAAGGAAACGGAGCATTTGCCTTAAGAAGACAAACTAGGAAAACTTAAACCTAATTTTGGAGAGAAGGAGGCTGAGGGAAGGTATAACAGCTTTACGGACTCAGGATGGTGTTATATATTATTATATATAATTATTATTACTATATATTATATTGTATAATGTAGTGTGTAAAACATGTTGGTATTATTATATATAATTACATATTATTACATAATTATGTATAAAACATAAGATCCGTGTGGAACTATTATTCCCTAAATCCCACACCAGCAGAGGCGAAGGACACTCAGTGAGACTAGTATGAGACTGGTCTCGAAGAATATACTTCTTTACAAGGGGACTAGCGAACTGCATTTTTTTGCCACAGGAGGTTGTAGAGGAAAGCAGTATCAGCAGTTCAAGAATGGATTGGACAAACTAATGGACAGGAGCCTGTAAAAATGAAAAGGAGAAATAATCAGGGACGGAGATTCTTGTCATCCCTAGTCCAGGTACTGTAGGTGCTGGGGATGGAGGTCGTAGTGGCTGCCTAGGCATGTTCTTCGTAAATGGTATCTCCTTGTGTTATGGATCAAGGCAGAATATGGGACTCTGTGGAGACTTTCTTACTCAAATGAACATTTCTGATGCCTTTAACTCCGAGGCTCATACCAAGCTACATGGATAATCGGGTCCCTCTTGTGGTGTAAGGCCAGTATTGTGATTGTGCTGTTCTGCAGTATCGTTTGAGTACAGACAAAATAAAACTGGAGAATTCTTTCTGACAGAGAATTCTTAGGGAGGGGCAGGTGTTTTAATTAAAGCCTGTCCTCTGGCTTATTGAAAGACCCAGAGGCCGTGGGCTGGTGTTGCTGTTTCTTACTCTGAACTTGACTGCTCAGCATACGTGGCTGGGCTCAAATTTTCCGTGATGTCCAAAGGACTGGAACTCTCCAGACAAAGCTGGGCATGACTTGTGCTTGAAGCCTCAGTGGGGAGAGATGTGGGGCTTGTGTTTCAAGGAACGTAGGAGAGGTGAGCTCTGATCATGACTGTTGTATATATGCATTTGCAAAGAGCAATAGGAAGGAGAAAAGCTCTTTATCTTGTCCACAGTGTGCTGCTTGCCTTTCCCTCAGAGAGTCTAGCTGAAGGTGCAGAAAAGGCGGGCTTAAAGCATGCATGGATTTCCATTTCCATAAGAGTACCTGCTCTGTGGTGAGATCGCATCTCACTGTGCCTGACTTCCTATCTATGTGGTAAGAAGTTGTCACAGATGGTGTTTAAAGGACTAAACTTGTCTGTGTGTGTGGGCAAAACATTTAGTAACAGGCAGCTTGTGCAGCCTGGGTAATTGTGAGCATGGAAGCGGAGCGTTCGGTTCAGGTTGTGGGTACCACAATTTCTGCGTAGCACCAACTTCAGCAGAGAGCCCTGTTTAGCTGGCATGGTAAACTGGATACTGACGTGTCAGTATGTTCCTCCTAGCGATGCCCTACTCATCTGAGACAAGGGAATTTGGCTGCTGCATCCATCCTGGACTCTCTCCCAGACTATGCCAGCCATTTGTGAGGAATCACATCACTTGTGGCAGCAGGCTTTGAACTTCCTAAGTCAGGCCTGTTATTTGTGCTGGTGTCTTGTTGTGCTGTCTGGAGTGGCACTGTGCCCCAGGGGCACTTAAACACCACCTCTAGCCCAAGGTTCTGTCTCCAACAGTAGAAAAGGGCACCCAGTCACTTAACTTCCCTTATGTCAGCAGTGTGACATACCCCAACACCTCAATGTATCCACTTTTCGGCTTAGGAAATCCTTAAACCAGACGATGCATTTCAACAGCTATGCTTCCCTCAATAGCCCCTGCTTCCACCCTTATTTTTCCAGTCCTCCTTTGACCCCCATTTGCACTCTGATTTCTGCAGTGCCCGATGGCAGCAAGTTCCTCACACTGCCTGAAGCGCTTCCTCAGCTGTGCCTGACTAATTGTGCTGCTTGCTCCCCAGTGCTGGCACTGATGAGACATAGTTGCTTTCAGTTCACCTTCTTGGTACCCCTGGTGGTGTTGTAGACCTGAGTTGTGTTTTCCTCCCTTCTGCCTCGTTTACATCTGCTCTTCCAGGTTATTTTTACAGTCATGACTGTGGCACAGAGCCCTTCCTCTCTGTATCTAACACCTCTTCCTCCTCCTCTCCCATTACAGCTGGAACATCAGCTGCAGTCTTTGAACTCGGAGCAGCTGGAGACCCGTGTGCAGAATGAAAGGCTCCGGCACCTGAACGAAAACCTGCTGGAGGAGCTGGAGAAAAGCAAATGGGAGCTGGAGGCTGTGAAGGGGCAACTACAGAAGCTCCAGAAAGAGGCCCAGCTTGAGCAAGAGCAGAAGGACAGGTAGGAGTGGGCAGGGAAGGGGCTGTGTGGGCTGTCTGAGCAGGAACCCAGGCAGAGAAGGAAAGGTGTGCAAGTAGTTAAAGAATAAGGATCTCTAATTAGAAGCCATGGTCTTGCCAGAAGATTGTCTGTTTCTTCTTGAGGAAGAGAGGTAACGTGCAGCGGTGTTATGGGCCTAAAAAGGGTGCGTTACTGCTACCTCCCACTGCCTTTAGTGAGAAACAAGTATGTTCATTGATATTTGGCTTTAAAAGCACTGTAAAAATGCAAATGTTCCTCAGCCTTAAGGAGGCTTCTCCTCCTTGTCATTTCCAGTTCATCATTACCTCTGTAAAGTTCCTACAGACCATATGCTAACCAACTGTGTTCCTGTTTCCGGGCTTAGTTTAATAATACTCAGCTACAACACCGGCGTGTTTCGCTCCCAGCTGGCAGTGAGCATCCTTCCCATCCCTAACAGCTGGGGAAACTGGAGTGTGAAGGGGGAGATGGGTTCCCTGCCCTCATGCTGGAGGAGAGCGGGAGAGCTGTGGTCCCAGCTCCCGTGGCAGTGCTGCTTCCTCTGAGTCGTCCTGGCGTGGGACAGGCCCTTATCTTTGTGAATATCACGTGTGTCCCTGAGAAAGGGATCTTTGCATCTCCTCTCCTGTTGATTTATCTCTTTTAAATTCCCTTCACCCAGGGATGTGTTCAGAGTCTCCAAGAACATGCAGAAAGAGAAACAAAGCCTCCTTCGGCAGCTGGAGCTCCTCAGGTAAGAACAGGACTGGAGACAGAAGTCGAGCTCTCGTGCGCGTCAGGGACTCAGATCAGACCCTGCTTCCTTCCTCGGGGGGTCGATGGCCAGTTTGGGGGTAGGAGTGGAGGGTTGGCTGGCCTTGCGAAGTTCATTGCCTGCTTCACTGGCAGTGCTGAAGTCTTGTTTCTCCCACAGAAAGCTATGGGAGTGTACTTGGTAAGTGCTCACACTGCTTGTTTTTCTAGGCCCAGACAGGGCAGTTGCAATCTGGTCAGCTCCAGCAGGGCACAGGCTGTGTTATTTACTGAGTGAGCCCTCCAGTTGAGGAATTTAGTTTCCCCTGCTGACTAAAGGGTAGCATGCAGAGCCTGTTACCTGAGCTGGGATACTTGGAAATCCCAACATACTCAGCAATAAAGAGCATCTGTATTCGTGCCCCAAGTTCCCTTCCCATTTAGCTTTCAAACGTCAGCCTTTACCACATTTTCGGTGACTGCTTCATTGTCTCTCTCCCGTGTCTTCCTTTGGAGCAGAGAGATGAACAAGAAACTTCGAGATGAGCGAGACACTTTCGAAGCCAAGAAGCCGGTTAGTCTCAGAAAGAAAATCCTAATTCCCAACCACCCTCCTTTCATCTGCTGCTGTTGCTGTCACCACATGGGGGCCTATCCCTTCCACGGGGGACACTGACCTGACCTCACGAGTCTTGGTGTGGTGCTTAATACAGACTTCGTGGCAGCCCTGGAGACAAGCTCTGCTGGTTGCTCTTTCCAGGTGCCCGGGTGTAACCCAAGGCATGTTAGCTTGTGACTGTAACGCAGCCGCGGGCAGGGCTGAACGCGTGCTGCCTGCTGCACGTGCTGAGCCTGGGCTTTCGGGCAGGATTTGGGCACGTGCAAGGAGGGGAGCGAAGCTGCATGCGTTCCTGGAGCTGGGTGGTGAGGAAGAAGATGGATTCCCAGGTGTGCTGCCTGCTGACCCGGGGTGGAGGGGCACGGGAGGGTTTCAGAATTTCTCTGACCCCTTGAGTTTGTAGTAGATGTGTTCAGATGTTCCTCGGTGGCAGCTCCCCGGTCCTGTGGTGGAGGTGCAGCAATGAGCCTTGTATCAGAGGGCTAGGAGAAAGCAGGGTCCTCTGAGCCCTGGGGAACATCTGGGACTGGCAGTGCCATCTCTGGCCTTTCCAAGACGAGTACAAATAAGTGATCTGTTTTTAATTATTAGTTTTTCATGAAAAAGTCTTGTTGTTCACAAATGTCATTGCTGAGGCTGCTCTGTGCCCATCTTGGACCCACCCCTGCTGCCGTGCACCTTTCCTGGCTGTGCCGCCATGCTGCACTTGAAGACCTGGAAGTAGCTGTCTTGCAGTGATGAGAGGCAGCAGCGGGCTGAGAGAGACTTTTCTGGCTGGTGTGCGAGGGAACGAGAAAGGAAGCACAGGCAGAGTGCCTGGATAGGAGACAGTACGCTGCAGAGGGGAAGCTGCTGAGGGAGAGGCTGGAGTTCACCTCTAAGTAGAAAAGCGGCTGTAGAAAATAACTCCAGTAACTGTTTTGGATGGAGGTGAGGTGTGTGTGCATGTGCCTGTGTGTGTTTCTGAAATCCAAGGGAAGATATTTTTTTTTCTTAAGTTTTAAAGCTGCTCAGTAAGCGTATGTGAGTGCGTGTGTGTGTGTGTGCCAGGGCTTCCTCTTTCCATGTGTAATGCTTCAGCAGCTGCTGGGTTCCCGTGGGTGGGTGGGTGCCCCGTGGAGACCATGGTTCAGGTACATGCCTGTGTGTGCCAAGTTTGTCTGCTTCTCCTTTCTTCTATTCTGCTTTCCTGCTGTGCCCCACCTGGGGCTGCTCTGAAACATGGCAGCTGCAGGTGGACCCAAGAGAGGGCCTTGCAGAGAGTCGTGGTGTAGAGGGACCACCTTCTCCTTCCTCTGCTGGCACTAGGGATGCAGCAGCAGGGTGAACTCCTGCTGCCACCTTTGCTCATCTTGCATGGCTGTGTCATGCTGGGCAGACGAAGCCTGTACTGGAATAAGGTTTTTTCCTTTGTCAGCCAGGACATCTCGTTGGCCATTCTCGTTTCAGTCTGCAGGAAAACAGGGCTCCAGGGGATTGCAGAGACGCTGCTGTCGTCACGCACCTGCAGAAGATCTGCTGTCCAGCCTGTCCCGCTGTCAGAGGGAGAGGAAATAGCAATCCTTCTTGCAGCAGCAAAAAGGAGAGTCCAGCCTTCTGCTGTGGATCCCTACTGCGTGACACTCTCTGGCAGAGAGTATCAGTGCTTTCGCAAGCTAAAAAGAAACATAAGGCCTTAATATCCTCTCTTAGTGCTGGGAAGGGCTATGTTATTTCTCTGAGATGAAGGTATGACAGTGGTTCTTTCATAGCAATGACTTTGAAGTGGTTGGAAGGAGGCGTTGGGCTGCACGTGGCTGACAGCAACCCAGCTGCTGCTCCTTTGCACTTCTCAGTGCCCAGCTTAATACCTTGCTCTTCATAAGAGTTTCTGCCCTTGTCGGGGTGGGCAGACCTAGCCCCACAGCATGGTGACGCATGGTTTCACCGGTAGCTAGGTCACGGATAGGAACGTGTGGCTATTTCTGCCAGTGTGCAAACCGCTGCTGGGTGCTTTTAAGACCCAGGTTCTGTTTTGCACCCACCCAGCTATGGAGTTACCCTTGTGTGCTGCTTGTTGACAAAGGTCTTGCCCTGAATGAGCAAATTTCATGTCTGCTCATCGCGAGGAGTGTTTTGGAACTTTGACTACACTGGACATACATTTGTATTTCACCGATAAACCAGAAGATACTTTTTTTTTTTAACTTTCCCATCCAAAATGCTTGCATGTGTGCTGTTCCATTGTGGAATCCTTGCTCTCGTGTCTTGTACAGCTGTGATGTTGCGTCTGTCCCTTTACCATCACTGTGAAAAGCCAAATGTTCCATAAACCCGGCAGGCCAATAAAGCATGGCAGAACCAATGGCAAAACACACCCCGTTGTTTCTCCTTTCTTCCCCAGGTACGTACTCCGCAGGCGGCTGCTTCCCCTCTCAGTAGTGCAGTGCAGTAGCAGGTTGCCTGGGCATCCCTTTGCTCTGTAGGTGGCTTGAAGACTGCAACTCAGCCAAACCTTGAGTGGGCCATAATGTGATTTCCTCATTTCCGTGGGTCTGGAGTGCCCTTGAGCAAACCTGCTGTTCTCAGCACAGACCCTGAAAACTTCCTCCTCCATCCTTGCTGGGGAACCACTGGCTGGCTGGACCAGAAACACCATTGCAGAGCAGTGGCTCTCTGTGTTGGGTAGCTTCTGTGGCTCAAGCTGTTCCTAAACACCACTTCTATATGTAATATTTTCTTTTTCCTTTAAGTTCCCTGTTGGGTGAGGCCCTCTGAGGAGTCCAGAGTGCCTCCTCTTGTTGAATTGCACTCTGGTAAAGGTGCCGGTGGGGTTCTGGCCCACAAAGCAGCTTCTTCAGTTTTTGCCTTATAAAATGAACCTAGGATTACTGAAGAAATAATCTCTGTAGTCCTCCCCTGGGCTGTGGGCAGCACAAAGGCAGGCCTGTCAGGAGCTGCCTGCAGCGTTTGGTCGCCTCAAAACTGCTGCAGATCCAGCAGGCTGTAGACTCTTTTTTTCCCTACCTTTACCCCAAAATAACTTGGGAGGATGTGTCAGAAATCTCCAGGCTTCCAGAGGGAGTACGTCTCCCTGCTCCCAGTGCCGGGGTGGTGGCACCCTGCCACGCTGTCTCTCGCTTGGTGTTTTTTTGGGTGTACAGAGCAGTTCAGACAGAGCATGAGAGGGGGAACAAGGCTTTAGTGTGGCTCTGGGGAGAGCCGGCGGGTCAGTCCTCACTCCGCCACAGGCTCCCCTGCGTGATCCCAGCAAATCGCTTCTCTTTGACCCTGGGAATGAGAAGCTGCTGTAGCTGGGGGACGAGGGCTGTGAGAGCTGTTCCGCTTTCCCCTCCTCGGGAAAGGTGCTGAGCGCCGGCTGTAGGGAGCACGAGGAGGTAAGTAGGAGGGAAGTGTGGCGATGTGTGCCTGAGGCAGAGCATGTGCGTTGCCCTTGGCAGAGCAGGCTCCTTTCTTTCCTGTGGTACTTGTGCGGCTGTGGGTGAGTACCCGTGGAGCAGGGAGTTGGCCTGTCCCACAAAATACCAGCATTATAAAAAGGCAGGTGGGGAAAGAGAGAATCAGCCGTGATGCACAGCAGTGAGCGAGCCACAGAAAGGAAAGCTCTGGCTGGCAGAGGAAAACAGCTTGAGACACCGTCATTTTCTGATGGACTTTGTTGCAAAGGGGAAAGCGGTGCCTTCTGGCATGAGTTAAGTGAGCTGAACTGAGAGGAGCAAACCCTGTGCTCGTGTCTGTTGAAGCCTGTGGGGCACCACCGCTGCTCCAGCCCTGCGCTCCCGAAGCGGCCTGCGGCTGCAGCAACTGGTTAAACTGGGGCCGCCCAGGTCGCTGGGCCGCAGTGACATTCCTCACCCCTTCTCTTTTCAACTTCCAGGCGCCTCAGAGCAAAAAGCCCCTCTTGAAGAAAGGGTCAGTGCTAGGCAGCTACCTGCAGGACGACAAGCCGGTCAAACGGTTAGATGGGCCTCTCTCTGTGTCGTGGTCGTGGTGTCGCTCTGTCCCCGCTGGAGCACCCTGTCGGTCCCGTCTGTGTGCCCTGTCTGGTCCCACGCCTCGGCGCTGTCTGTCTGTGGGAGCATGGGGGGGACGCGGCCCGGCACGAAGCTGAGGGTGCTGTCAGTGAACACAAACACGTGGTGGTGGCTGCTTCTGCACGCAGCAGTGGGGGGGCAGCCTCTAACTCCTCCAGAAGCTATGGGAGTGTTTGTGGGATGGGAATCAAGGGGGCTGCTTCCGAGTCGGGCAGATCCATTAAAATTGGATCATCTCGCCGGTGTGTCTGCTCCTCCTCAGGCAGAAACCCTGCCCACTGGGGCATGGCAGAGGGCAGGACTCGGAGCACTTCAAGCACCGAGCGTCACCTCGGCTGTGCCGGCATTAACCATCAGCCCTTGTGAGCTGCGCGTGCCAAGCACGCCTGGTTTGGCCAAAAGCCTGGTTTGCAAGAGAGAGCCTGGCTTGGAGCTGGATCTCCCTGGCATCTGCCAGCCCCAAACAGGATTTGAAGGTGGCACGCTTCCCTCCTTCGTACCAGGTCTCTGCAGAAGGCTCCCGTCCCTTCCCAGTTGCTCCTGGTGCCAGCCAGAGACGCGGGTCAA
Source organism: Cygnus olor (assembly GCF_009769625.2). Classification (NCBI taxonomy): domain Eukaryota; kingdom Metazoa; phylum Chordata; class Aves; order Anseriformes; family Anatidae; genus Cygnus; species Cygnus olor. The sequence continues at coordinate 46,538,612 of NC_049173.1, forward strand.
GGCTCAGAGTTTCTTCCAGCTTTAATTCACCCTCAGTGCTTGCAGTTCTGTAAGAACTGAGCTCCAGGCTCATGGTTTGATTGCAAACCAGGTGAACTGTGGAGCGGGGCCGATTGTTTAGCCCTGGCTGGGAGCTGCTGGGCTAGGTCTGAGGCAGAGCTCCTTCATAGCTGGGTGACTGGCAGGCGTGGACCAAACACCCTTTTTTTTTTTCCCTTTCTTCCCTGAAGAGGCTTTGGAGTCTCAGCCTCTCATTGGTGCTTCTCCAGCTGGCCCTGGAAGATGGGGACCGTTCCCCAGAGCCTGAGCCCAGGAGGATGTGTCTGTTCTCCGTGGGGAGAGGTTCCAGCTGCCCAGCTCCAGATTTGGGGAGATGCAGCGAGGATGACGAGGGATATGAGCTCCACTAAACAGAAAAAGCCCAGGCTTGGCAGCAGGTGAAAGTTGCAGCCCTGGTGAGGTGTGGGCACAGGCATGAGAAGGGAGTTGTTGCCTTGATTTCTGCACCAGTAGGAAGGGGGAAATGTTGCAGAGAGAGGTGGGATGTGCTACCTCTCTACAGAGTGACTGCAGTAAGCCTTTGGGCTCTCTCTTCTTTGCTTCCAAGTGCAATCTGGTGTCCAGCAAAGGTAACGGAGATCTCTGGTGCATAAAGCCTTTGAGTTCTGAGTCTTCTCGCTCCCTTCTTCTAGTCCTTTAACCACAGATAGCCAAGGCTGAGTTAAGATGCTTCCTTGCTCTTTGGCAATGATTGCAGTAGTTTAGGTCTGCTATTCCTAGCTGTAATTTGAAGACTGTCCCTCCCCTTATCGTGTCTCTGCCCCCACTGCGTGACACGTGCATCAGCCTGCCCTTGTGTAGGCACAGGCACAGCACCTATTCCCCAGCACCACGTCTTGGGCAGAGGAGCCCTGGGAGTTTGTTGCTGTTGAGAGCACAGCATGGCTGGCAGGAAGCTTAAAAAAAGGAAAAAGAAAAAGTTTTTGGGGTCATGGCTCCCTGATGGCACTCCAACGCCAGGTGGAGCAACATGGGAAGAGTTTGAGTGTGCTCTGCTGCTGCCTGGCCTCAGCACGGCTCTGCTTCAGCAGTGTTTGGAAGTCCTGGAGCTTTGCTTTGTGGAGCACGGCTGTGGGCCTTCAGCAGAGGGCAGTAACATGCGTGTACAAAGAGCTTTTGGTTTGTTTCTATGTTTGTTTGTTTTTAAACCTTTCTTCTGCTGCCACCTTTGTGTACTTTGCCTCATTTTTCCTTACTGGGGGAAGTAAGAGGCAAAGGATCTGTGAAAAATCCAGAAGGCAGGGATTTTTTATTAAAATTAATGAAATATATGTCAGCAGATATGAGCACAGCATAGCTCAAGTGAGCTGTGTCTCTTCCCCCAGGGGTGCTGCTGGTGCCTTAGTCCCAGGGAATGTGGGGTGTGTGTGTGTGAAGTAGAGTTCCTGCAAGCAGCGTGTGCGCACTAATTGGATCGCACTGGTTGTTTGGGGAATTTGCAGCCCCTCCTCCTTCTCTTTCCTCCCCTCCAAACCCCATTTCTGGTGCCTTTGGGCTTTAATGCAGACAACTGGCCTCTGCGGACCTTCCTATCACCTTCCCAGTGGATATGGCAATGGAAGAACCCAACAGGAAGAACTGTAAATACTTCCCAGGCAGCGAGTCGTGGCTGAAGACAGGAGAAGGAGGCAGCACAAACTTTGGGGAGAACAGCAGAGCCAAGGAGAGCTGGCCAGTGGCAGCAGATGCTGAGAGGTTGAAGGTGACTTTGAAGGGTGATGCTGACTGTAGAAAAAGTGCCGATGGAGTGGATGATGCTCCATTGCCTCCTAGAGGACAGCCTGTTGGCACCGAAACCAGGGTGAGTCTGACTACTTGGGGTTCAGCCTCCATAAATTTGCAGTACAGTTCATGTTTTTTTGTGATTTAATGCCTAAACCAAAGCCCAGTCCGTAGCTGGGCTTTTCAAAAGTGCATCCCTTTCTTCCATTGTAGCTCCAGGTGCTGGAACCAGCCAGTTGCTCCCCGGATCGTATCTTCAAAGTGGTGTTTGTAGGGAACTCCGGCGTTGGTAAGAGCTCCTTCATCCACCGCTTCTGCTATGACAGGTTCTTGGCTGAACTCAACGCAACCATCGGTACGTAATAGGGTTCCTGCCTCATCCGAGTAAGAAGGATGGGGAAGTTGGCCTGGAGATGATCTTCTTTTCCATCATTTTAGCCCAGACATCTTCTAACCTTAAAAGTAAAGGTGGTGCCTCTCCCAGTTTTGAGTCAAACTGGAAGTTTCCCTGAACTAGTATTCATCTTGCTCATTGGCCTTGCAATGGCAAGCAGCTCTCTCCCCATCCTGTCTTATGATTGTTGTTACCTCCCTGACAGGTATTGATTACCAGGTGAAGAGTCTGATGGTGGATAACACCCAAGTTGCTTTACAGCTGTGGGATACAGCTGGACAAGAAAGGTAAGCAAATTCTGTGAGGGTTCCCCACTGTCAGGCTCAGCGTAGAAAAGAGGAGGAAAGGGAAAGGAATGTGTGCACCTGGATTCAGTCCTTAGGAAAATTACTAGCTTCAGGACCAGAGAGCGCCCAGCAGCTATTTCAGTGCTGGACCTGCAGCAAGGGTCTCTTCAGAGACGCTCGAAGTTGTGGCTGCAAAGCAGGGCCTGGAGAGATGGCTTTAGGGACTGCCTGAAAAATCATTTTCCATACGTGCTGTGGCTTCAGGTAGTCTGCCCATAAATCTCTGTGTGGTAGGATTCAGAGCTCCTCCAGTCCACAAAGCTCTCCTGTGTCAGCCTGCTTCTGGAAAGAGCTGCAGGACAGGGCCGTAGCACAGGATAGAAATGATTTCAAAAGCATAGGCCATGACTAGAAGATGTCACCAGCACTGTTGGAGAGGGTCAGAGTAGTAGAGCACACGCTTCACCCTCACCTGCTGCTAGACATGAAGGCCCACCACTACCTCTGTAAATTATACTTTATTTAGGATGTACTTTGAAGCTTAAGATCAAAATCTTTTGCAAGGGGGCTGCTAACCTCAGAGCCAGGCAAGAAGTATTGGGTGTTTTATGCTAAATATGGACCAGGCCTTTGGGAGGCAGCTGAAGTCAGGGGAATATGGCAATCCTGAGCTGTGCCGACACAGTAGCGATGCTGTCTGCCTCAGTCAGCTGGACCAGTAGGACACTCTATTGAAAAGTGAACTCTTTCTTCCAAACTCAAGGTTCACGCTGAAGAGATCAAGATTTCTATTTAAGGGGACTACTGTGGGGTTTTTTTTGGTGCTGAAGCTGAGCAGGAAGTTGTTAGGACATGAAATGTGGCTGTTTACTGAGGCCAGGTTGCATCAGAGGCCAAACTCAATATATTGGCTCCGCAGAAGAACCATTAGAGTATGCCCCTGAAGCGTTAGCAGGTCTTAGATGTGTACTTGCAGGAAAGAGCTTGGCTCAGTGCTGATACTGAATAGGAGGTTTGGAAAGAAGCCAAAGCTTTCCTTACCTCTAGAGAAATATGAATTACTTCTAACTGGAGGGGCCCGACTGAATATCCTACGGAGGAGACAGAAGAACTTCTTGGAGCGGGAAGGGGAGAGCTCCTTGGTGACTCCCCTGAGACCGGTTCATGCTGCATTTTATGTTTCTTCTGGAGCATTTAGTCTATCCTGTAGCTGCAGAGGTGCACCTGGGCTGCCAAAGACACAGTCTGTGCTTTCTCCGTTGGGGCAGCTGCCAGAATGCCATGCCCTTAGCGGAGAGAGACAGAACAGACTTCAGGCAATCGGCTTAAGGGTCAGGGGGGTCACTACTTGCTGTGGGTTTTCTTGGCTCTTAACAGAATAGGAGAGCTTGTTATCCTGTGCAGGGCAGAAACACACAGCTGCCTGCTGAGATCTCATACTTGTGCTGCGTTTAATTCCATCAGTTTGCATGCAATGTGATGTTATATCATGGCCTATCACAAACTGCTTACAGGTTTTAAGCTCTTTTTTAATTATTATTATTTATTATTGGAGTTTATTCCCAAAATAAAGTCTGTTGTTCTAACAGGTACCCACAGGACAAAGTAGATGTCTGTTGGGAGTTTCTCCTGGAAATTGTGTCTAACTGCTGAGTTTATGTATGGCAGCATCGCTTTGTAGATTTAAAACTGGAAACAGACTGTACTGATGCTGAGATCTTAATTGCTGTTTTGGCAACACTGGGGCAGACATTACGCACGCCTAGTTTATTCTGTGGTACAGCTTAGTCTGCAGATTCTTCCAGACTTTAGAAAAAGATCACATTTTTTCCATCCAGTTCCCTTTTTACAGGTTATTACCTCTTCTTATCCCACCTGAACACTTTTCTGTGTTTCTTTTCCTAATCTGGAAAGGCCTTCCTTCCTGCTTTCTCAGCACGGTGTGTTTGGAAAGACTCCTGCTCACTTGTGGCTGCCTGGCCTGCTGCACAGATGGGGTCTCAAAGGCCCACGGACTTGACCTATTTGTCACCAGTCCATGGGTGCCAGCCCCAGGGGACGCATCGCACGTGCAGGAGCTGCCAGCCCTTGCAGGGAGCCTGCGCTGAAAGTCAGATAATCTCCTTCTGTTTCTTGTCATTACACGCCTCGTGGTTCTGAGGGTGCCTCTGGTTTTGTTGGGGCTCAGGTTCCGGAGCATCACCAGGCAGTATTTCCGGAAGGCAGATGGCATTCTGGTGATGTACGACGTTACGGCCGAGTGCTCCTTCACGGCGGTGCGCAACTGGATGAGCAGCATCCAGGTGAGAGCGGGGCCTCGGCTCGCGGTGCTGCCTCTGCCTGGCGCTGGTCTTGCTCCAGTGCTCTGCCTGGGAGCGATGTTCTGGGAGGCCTCGGGAGGTCCTGGTGGCCTTGGGAAGAGGAATTGTGGAAGCAGATGTTACGGGTGCTGACTGCGGTGGTGAGTATGGGACCAGAGGCTTGTTGAAGGTACCACAAAGCCAGTGGCAGTGTGTTTCGGTACTCTGGTAATCCCACCCATTTTTACCTGCAAACTCTCATCGAAAAGCATTCATCTGTGGCTCGTCTCTGCAAGCAGAGACAAAAATACCTCTGTATAATTTAAATACGTTGTGTGCAGATGGCTCAAAGTTGAAGGGAAATAGTCAAGAGTTGGTTTTGTCTTCATCATGTTGAGTCTCGAAAACCAAGTCCTAAATGGAATAAATAAGCATAGGTTGGAGGCTTCTAGTACTGTAACTTTCACAGGCCTGTTGGGGGAGAAAAAAAAAATAACCAGGAAGGTTAAACTGAGCATGCAGAATATCAAAGCACCCCAAATCTGTAACCTTTAATAATCTCTCCTCCTTTCTTTCTTCCATCTTAGTACTTTTCTTGCTTTGAAACCTGAACTCTTCAGGTACTGTAAGTCATCCAGGGCAGTCAAGTTTGGAAATAACTTCCAGCCCCATCCTGCAGTCTTACTCTGGTGATGGAGCTATAGGGAGTTTTACCAAAATTAATGGGCTCCAGGAATCGCCTAGAAATAAGTTACGGCAGAGACTGTAAGAGCTGGAATCTGCTCGGCCTCTTACAGCTTGGCCAGAGGGTTTTCAGTAAGGGATGGCTGAGCTTAGAACAGCACGTCAGAGGAAAAGTACTACACGTACAGCAAAAAAATTTAGAACTGAAGTCCCGCCTGGTCTTAAACGCAGTTTGCCCTATAGGCTGCTGGACTTTTCTTTGGGCTTCTTATTTCCCAGAGAAGAATTTATTCCCTGCCTCCCCTCTCTCAGCATCCCAGCTGCACACACCAAACATTTGAAATATATTCCCATGGTTTAAGCTTCCTTCCACAAGTCCCTGGGGCTACTTGAGGAACGGCCCTTTAATGTGCTTGAAGGGAATATTTTGGCAGCTCCTTCAGGGACCCTAATCCTGCTGCCACTGAAGTCAGTGGCAAAGCTCTTGTTTGCGTGAGCTGGAACAGGATCTGCTTCGAGATATTTCTGTCCCTCAGCTGAGTCCCTAGGGTGCCTTGCTCTGTTTCTTTTGCAGGAAGGTATCGAGGATGGAGCTGTGGTCTTTCTGCTTGGAAATAAAATGGATGCTGCACAGAGAGAGACCCGGCATGTCCCCAAGGTGGAGGGGGAAAGGCTGGCGAAGGTTTGCCTCTGTGCTCCCCTGGTCCACCTGCCCAGCAGCCTCCCTCCAACTCCAGAGCAACCTGGAGCCATTTCCCAGTGTGGTACCTTCCTTCCCCACCCCAACACAAACACGTACCGAGGTCCCTGTGGTACCAGGGAGGATGAGGTGGGGAACCAGCACATGACAGACAGCAGCCCTGGGGGCATGCTCATGCATTTCTCTTGAGGCTCGATGCCTCCTTGCAGGGATGCTTAGTTTTTTTCTGAGGGGAGAGCGCGTGGCTGCTTTCCCACTGGAGGACCCACGCGATGCATCCTGGTGGTGAGGGTGGGCCAGCTCCCAGGGGTGCAGGTGCGCGGCGGGGTGAGCTGGCAGCTGACGTGGGTGCGTGCTGTGCTCTCTGGCAGGAATACAAGGCTGTCTTCTATGAGTGCAGCGCGATGACCGGCTATAACATCATGGAGCCCATGCTGCACATGGCCAGGTCAGTAACGGGAGCAGGATCTTTCCCCGGCCGTAGGTCACTGGTGCGGGCTCTCCTAGGGAATGGGCAAGAAGAGGCGCTGTCAGACTGACTTTGCCATGTCACTAAAAACACCTGGAGCAATAGGTTCTTCCCCGCTGACTCCAGGGCCCTAATCTTCTGTGGCTGGAGAGCACCAGGCATAGACTGGACATCGTCGCATGCAAATCTTCCTCTGGTGGAGCTGTCTGTTGAAAAATCAGGAGCTGAATTTGAGCACTGCATCACAACAACTGGGTGTGCTATCCCAGATTTTAAGTTGGCATTTTCACTTTGCAATCTACACGTGCTTCTGTGGAGGGTGGAGGGGTTCTTCCTTACTAAGCGTTATAGAGACTGATATTTTGGGAATAATATTTTTCTTGCTAAGGATAAGATAAAGTTAGGGGGGGGACGCTTTGTAAGGCTGAAGGAGGTTTGCACTAAGATTTTTAGTTTTTAAAAAAGCAAGTGTTTTTGAAAAATTCTTTGAAATCTTGCAAGAAAAATATCCCTTTTTCTTTTATCCCTTCCTCTCCTGCTATAACACCTCTGTTAAGTTCACAGCAGGACTTGGCTGTTTATTAACTGGGATGATTTACTTAGACAGATAAATGATGTGTCCCGTAGCGCACGCCTTCGTGCTCATTTTGCGTGTGTGGTTTATCTAGCCCAGCTCCCAGAGAAGCCCAGTCTTTGGTCCACTCTCTTTTTACAATCCTAACTGGCCCTGGATGATGGGCGAACAAAGAGCGCAGTCAGGTGCCACAGCAGGAGTAGCTGAGTAGTTTGATTGTGTTCTCGATCTGTGCTGCTTGTTCCAGGTTGCTGACAGCACAAGAAGACAGGCAGAGGGAGAATGCCCTGCAGCTGGAAGATGTCAGCAGGAGGAAAGGGTGCTGCACGTAAGGCACATCAACGTGTCAGCAAGAGACGCGTGTGTCAGCACCAGTTCATGAAGCTGGGATTCCTTTGGAGCAAGCTGAATCCGATGGTATCGGGTCTGCAGAGACTTGGGGAAGCCGCAGCTTTTCCCCATCTGGGAATTTCAAGGCACTAAATCAGGCCAAAATGTACGTGTGCTCTGTACTGTTCCATTTCCCACCTCTCACACAGTCCTGGTCTCTGCTTTCTTGGGGGAACTGGGCTAGTCTTGGCACAAACCACATCTTCTGTCCAGAGTGGTCACTTCCTTGTAAAACGCCGTTTCCTTTTGTTTCTGGCACAGTGGCCTAGCAACAGCATGGAGGATGCGGTGGGAGCTGTGTTAAATAGATTATTTTAGTGTAAGAAATAAAGAGAGAATTTTAAATTTAGGCTAACTCCAGGTAGTAATCCTTCTGTCTCAAAGAGCATCCTCCTCCTCTCGGGTCTGTAAGAGCAGAGCCCAGCTGACAGCTTGCTGAGCTCAATGGGAAAGCCTCCGTCAGTCCCTGTAAGATCTGAATCCGGCCCCGCACTTGCTGGGAAATTTACTTTAACTTGCCAACACTGCAGTTAACTGATTCCATATGTGGACATACTATGAGCTGATAAAACCATTCATCCCAATGTCTTTCCTCGCTTTGTTACCCTCCTTCTCGTGCTGTTTACAGGACACAGAGCGTTGCCCTGAGACTCGTGGGTGACTGTGGTGCTGGCAACTATTGCAGGCGCTGTGCTGTACCTCCCGGGGGCCATATATAGCCTGTTTTAAGGCTGAGTGCCATCTGCTTCCTCCCATTCTCTTATCCTTTCCGGAAAGGTCTCCAGCAGTTAGGAGCTGACATATCCGCAGTACGTACGTGGGCTGGAATCATGAGGCAGCTGCCTCAGCTGTGAAACGTACCTAGTGGAGCTTTTCCTCCTTTTCCTTATGAAGGGCCCAAGCAAGAGCAGGGCTGAGGTAGGATCTGGCCCTACAAGTGCCCCTCTCGGCTGCTCTGGCTCTGCAGGATGCTGTGTAGCTGCTGCTGTGCCTGGGCACGGAGCCCTGTGTCCTTTGGGGTGTGATGCTTTCTCTGTTTCACAGCTCTGTTGCTCTTAATGCCTTGTGGGTTTCTCCTTGAACCCGTTTCTGCATGTGACTGTGAAATCTTGGGCACACGACATGATACTGCAGCTATAAAACAGTTCCCCAACCTCACAGCGTAGGGAAGGCCTATATTTATCCACTGGCTTTCCTCTCTGGGGATAAGGCATTTACTCTGACTCCGAATGTCTGTTTATCACACAAGTTTCTCTGGGAATATCCCAGGCAGGGATGTGCTCTGAGTCACCTACAGCCCATCAGCATTACAGAGAATTTCCATGGTTCCTCCCTGTGCCATTTAATCCTGAAAGGAAAGAGGAAGATTCTCTCTGGAAGAGCCAGATTCCTGATTAAAAGGAGTAGCTAAATGTGTTACGTTTCTGCTCAGCCCTTGCTGCTGGCTGGCTGGGGCTCATGCTGTTGTACAGCTGGTGGGTTTAACTGCACAAATGCCTCGCAGGGACCGGGAAGCAGTGAGTTAGGGGAGGCCTGAAGGAACCGGGGCTGCTGGTTTTGAGCTTAGGGTAGCACCAGCAGTGGAACTGCTTGTGCTTGTGAGAAAGGATGTTTGGGAAGGGAAATCTAATCCTAGAAATCACCTGTAATATTTAGACTGCCCTACAGTGGATCCACATCCCAAACGCAGATGTGGATTTCTTGTGTTCTAGCTAACGTGGCCGTGAAGAAGCATAGATATTATCCTCTGTTAAATGGGTCAAACCCACTGCCTGACTTGCAGGAGCTGCTGTCAGTGATCCACCTGCATCGTGCTCCAGTCGCAGGTTAATAAAGAGCGGCACCAACAACTGGTGTCTTTGGTCCAGGCACATCAATAACGCTAACATTTGCTTACTGCAGCAGCATCCTGGGCAGGATTTGGGAAGCTGCTGCAGAAGGAAGAGAGCAGCATCCAGGCTGCTAACGTGGTCTGAACGTGCACCTCCCACGCTGCATGCAAAGCACATGAAAGATAAAGGAGTGAAATATAGCTGGCACATGAGTATGGGACACTGTGTATTACCATCATCGGTGTTGTCATACTACAGTAAAAACAAAGAACTACCCCCTTTTTTTTTTGGTGTACAACCTTAAGTATGTTTTCTTAGCGTGCAAGCAGAGCGCAGACAATAAAGAAATGCTGTCTTGCAAATGGTTGTGTTGAAACAGATTTTTGTCAGGAGCTGCAGGAGATTCGGTTGCCTTTTTTAGTTGCCCGCTGTAGCATACAGTGCTCAGGAAGTGCTGAGCGCTCTGTCCCTGGTGGTGGCACACACAGGAGGTTTATAAGTTATAAAAGCAGGGAGAGAGTTGATCAGAACCCCTTGTTTCAGAGGCAGCACAGGAACAATTTGTCTCCTGTCTTGTTTTTTTTTTTTTTTTCTCTTTAAAGCAGCCAGAGCCTGGCTGATAGGGAAGGCAGAGCAGGGAAGAGGGAACTGGGAGAACTGGGGCCATTGCAGAGCCTTCCGAGAGGGCACGTTGTCTCCTTGCATCTATACTTGTAGAACTAGACGTATTTAATAATATCCCATACATCCTGCTCACCAGAGTTATGAATTTCATAGTTCTTAATCCCTGTGCCCTATGTTTGTTTCGATACATTTGTGTATTTACAGAACTATCTATCTGTAGCTTTGGCCAAAGCAATTAATACTCATTTCTCCTGCTACAGCCAGCACAGGGAGTAGTTAACTATAACTTTTTTTTAGCAGGGACAAGGTGGAGTTTTGTTTCACCCATGACAAAGTGGCACAGAGGTTGAGCAGGTTGCATTTGGACAACAGTAAGCACCAGGGTGGGGTTTATTTTGGAAGCCAGACCCATGCTATTTCCCATCAGCAGCAGATGTTCAGCCACTTCCAGGAACGGAGGGCTCATCCCACGTAATGGTTTCTTGGGAAGATAAACAGCATCACTCCTAACACGTCCTCCTTCCTTACTCAAGCTTTTATTGGTGAGCATGATGCTGTATGGAACAGGTCTTTGGTTGCTCTGGGGCAGCTGTGCTGGCTGTGTCCCCTCTCAGCTCCTGGTGCACCTCCAGCCTCCTCGCTGGCAGGGCAGCATGAGAAGCAGAGCCAAGGACTTCCCTATGTAAGCATTACTCTGCAACAATGAAAACATCAGCGTGTTATCAGCATTATTCTCATCCTAAATCCAAAGCACAGCACCATACCAGCTACTATGAAGACAATTAACTCGATCCCAGCCAAAACCAGGCTTTCATCAGAATCTCTCCTGCCTCTGAACGGAAGCCCTGGGAGCAGCCACACTCTGCAGGTGACTGACGGAAACTCCAACATAAATAAAAAGCAAATAATAGTGATACCCTAAGGTGGTATGAGACAAGGGAGGATGAAAAATAGACTCTGCCTCGGGGCTTATTCCTGCACTGCATTGGCTGCGGTCTCTTGGTGGACAGGTGACTTTTTGCACATAATCTGTAAAGCATTTTGGAATCCTATCACAAGAAAATACACTTAACAGTCTGAGAAACCTATCCTGGCACATGCAACAGTGCAGCTGTGTATACAATCAGAGCTAGGAGCAAAGGAGAAAAAAACAGCTGCTCTGACAAGCAGCCACAGTCCCACAAAGCCCTGCACACAGGCAAATGGACCCTGCTCTGCCTTGTGTTTCACTTGTCTTTTTTGTGTTAATATGTTAAGGATAAGCACAATAGGATTAGCCTGACAGCATCTATTTCAAAAGCCAAAACAGGCCTGAAGAGAGCACAGTAAGCCATGGGACTAAGCTTAAAGCTTTCCCATGGGACAAATGCAGGAATCCCAAAGGCTTGGGATGTTTGCTTTCTTCTGCCTATGACTGCGCTGGATAAGATATTGGGGGGAAATGTACTCAGCTTGGGGAATGATAAATGGCATTGCTAGAAAACAAACAAACAAGCAAACAAAACAAAACCAAAAAAAAACACGAGGGCACATGAGGATCCTGATTCTCTGCTGTCACCTCCACTTGAACAAACTGGAGACATGCAGCATCTTCCACCCACCTCATGTGCCTTCCTCTCGGGACTGGAGGCCTTCGGGGGCTGACCAGGGTGCCTGTAAAGAAACCAGGCAATGCAGGGCTCCCCTTGCAAAGGCTTGCACCATCCATCAGCAATTAAGCACATGCAGCTGGCTTTTTCACTGTGGCTTTATGGAGTGCCTCTGCTCCTTTCAGGCAGCTTGTTCCTGGGGTGCTGCTGGCACCTCGAGGCATACCAGGTGCAACTGCTCACAGTGGCTCACCAGCCGCTGTAGAACCACTTTATTCCAGCAGCTTGAACTCCAAGAGATAGTTTCCACCTAAACACATTTAAGCTGTTCGTATGGGGACCACGCAGTCTCTTTCTGGATTATTTTCTGACCATTACCATCTACTGTTCACATATTTTCACACTCTTTACTTATTAATTGCTTAGTGCATACATATATATATGTATATATATAGAACAAATACTTAAGCTTTGTGTTTAAATGTATCTTGTAGCTTGTGCTATCTACCTTTAAATACTCTATTTGTAAATCTGCTCAGCTCCAGTAAGATCCACAGTACTGCAGCTCAGAGCTTGGTTAGCTCGCTCAGCCTGCTCATTACTTATCTGTTTATGAGTCACGGTGAATTTTCAGTCGGTGCAGTTAGAGTAATCCGGCTCCAGACTCCCCAGGCCCGCAAGGCATGCTTTATGTGCATATCAAGCCAAGCAGTTTAATAAGGCCCTGATCCTGCAAGCACAAGAGTAGCTGCCTGCTTCTTCTGAAGTGAATAGGCTATGGTAGAACTATGAAAATTACAGTAAAATTCGTTTGTTTTCCAAGGTTAATATATAATTAAACGTTCACAGGGATTACATTTGTGCAGTTCTGGGTAAGGGAATGGTGGTGGTGGGTCCTACTGGTGAGACAGCAGCAACCACAGCGAGCGCTGAAATGGCAAATTGCTGCAGAAAAGCACTTCAGTGCCATTCCCTGCATGATGTGACCTTGCTGCTAGGCTCCTGCATATTCCTGTAATGAACTCGGGAACCGGGGAAAAAGGGGTTTCTGTGGTATAGCCCCCCTTTACGTGCAGGCTTCCCCAGACACACCACTGCCACACAGACAGCAGTTGTATCTAATCGTGCCCATTTGCTGACCCAAATCTGCCAGGGTGTGAGGCTGATCTCTTTCTTGTTTGCACATGAAATCTCCAGACATGAGGGGCGAAGGCAGCAGCCAAGAGCAGAAACACTCAGCAGCCCACCAAGGAGGGCTAGGGCCTGTGGTTGGTGCCTGTGCTTGTGTTGCTGCCTCCTGGCTCTGCCACACACCCTCTGCAAGAAATCTTGATGTGGAAGTGTGAGCTGATCCCCTGGGGCTCTGCTTAATCGCTTGGCTCTCCAGGAGCTCTAAACTAAAGCTTAGGATCCTGTGGGCAGAGGGGAGATGGAAGCTGTTTTTTTTCCCCGGCGGTCTTTTTATAATGCTGCTTGTACTTGACACATAACTCTCATGCCATTTTGTTTTCACTTTTGGAAGCACGGAAAAATCCATGCCTCTATATTTTTCTCATCCTGCCCAGCTGTGAAGCAGGCTGTTCTCTGCTGGTTTTGGTATAACTTCATCTCTATTCTTTAAACTCATCCCTTCCCCCTGATTCACTGTAAATTGGGTGATGCTAAGTAATGCTGAACAAAACCATAGTGGAGTAAGTCTCTCATAGCGGTCTATACAGGGCTTCTTCAGCTGGCTGTCTTGTTCTCTTGCCTTAGAAGAAGTGTGGTATCAGTTTATTAATTGCTTTACTTGTTGGGAGGGATGAAGTGATTGTTTAGTCGGGCACACGGGTCTCTAGTTTACAGACTAAGGAGGTCCAAACCTGGCCTTTTCTCCCTCTCTTCCCACCCACCCCTAAAAAAACGTGAGACCCCTCAGCCACCGAGGGAGCGGGTGAGGATCTGGGACTGGTCCCAGAAGGGCTGTTACTGGAGAGGATCTTCCGGGACTGGGTTGTTACTGGAGAGGTATTTGGACTGAAGTTGAAGTGAGGTAATGGAAGGATGAGGCAATGTGCCAGTCAGGGCTTGATGTACAGGATGTCTCACGGAAAACTCTTTAACGAGCAGCTCTGACGCCTTAAAAAAAAAAAAAAAAAAAAAGAGAAAAAGAGCTGGAGTTCGCTGCAATGTGGTGCCTGCGGCAATGGGAACGGCGGCTGAGGTAAAGGTGGCGAGAGGCAGAGGTCGCTGCTACCAGAGCACGCTGTTACAGCCTGTTAGGGCGGCGGCGCCCGCTGGGTGTCCCGGGGTTGGGCTGGGCAAAGCCGTGCCGCCCTCTCTGCCTCCTCCTTCCCTCCTTCCTGCCGAGGTCCCTTCCCTCGCTGCCCGCTCCGTGAGGCGCCGCGGAGCTCCGCGGCCCGGCGCTGAGGGGTGAGGCGGGGCGGCCCCGAAATGGCGGCCGGGCGGGCTGAGGGGAGGCGGGCGGCGAGCGGCGCGGTGGGGACGGGGACAGGGACGGGGAGAAGGGGGAATGGGGGCAGAGTTTGCGGGCCACCACGCGGGGAGGTGGCTTGTGTGTCGTGTCGGTGGTCGCCAAAAGTCAGCGCTAGGCACGGGGCTGCTTCGCTTGCTGCTTGAGCGCGGAGCAGCTCTGCGGGGCTTCCCGCACGCTGTGCTTTGCAGTGTTTCAAAAGGTGTTTGTTTGTTTTTTCCTTACTGCGGAGGGCTTCAGGAGTTTTGCACGGTCTGCGCGTTAGGAACGGTGCTCAACATTGCTGTAATCTTGTGAAACAATACTTCTCTCCTCCTTTCTCCAGTTAAGGCGCCCTTTTGTGAAAATAAGGCTTGGACTTTAGGTTAAACTTGCAAGACTGTGGGAGGCAGAAGAGGGGGAGAGAGGCTTACTGGAAAACCCAGGCACTGTTCCATTGCTTTCCTTCAGAAGCTGAATCAGTGCCAACGGTGGGTTATTGTTGCCCTGTAGTGCTGTTTGCCATGAGGGATCTTTCCCAGTAGCCTTTTGCTCCAGGTCATCTTACGAAGAGTGTAAACTGCTGTAAATTTAACATAAAAACAAAATCTGACTTCTCAAGGTCTTCTGTGATTAACCTGTTGCAGTATCCTGTTGTATTTTAAAGTTATTTACCTTTTATTTCAGTCTACTCTATAGCCTCCCTTAAAGTACCTTGCTGTGCTTCCTCCATCCCTCTAAACTGCTTTCTTTCTTGTTCTGAGAGCTTGGGCCGTGTCTGCTGGAACAGGAGTTAATTAAAATGTCATCACCCATCAGAGGTAATGCCCAGGGGCTGCCATTTTGTTGAACCAGTTTTGAAACAAGTCCCTTTTGCCAAAATACGTTTCCTTTGCCATCTGTGAGGCTGTTGCCTGGGTTCTTAGGGTATCTTTTGGTGTGTCAGATGCTGCCTGGGTGTCAGTAGCGTGTTGTCATTCAGAAAAAAGTCCATCCTGGTCCTGTTCGACTCTTACTGCTACCAAAGATAACGACTTGTGATGGGGAGAGCATAGCATCTGTCTCTTCTGTGCTGTTGTGGGCTGAGGTGGAGAGAAAAGGAGCTGTGTAAAACGTCTCTGCATCCAACCGGTTTGGATGTTGACTGTGACCACAGACAGTATTAGGTGTCAACGTGACAACTGCTGGGTAAGCAGGGCTTAGCATGCATGGGAAGCAGTTGAATTCATGTAAAGCAGGTTTTATAAAAGCCTAGTAGTCTTTCACGTAAACTCGGGTCTAAATTCCTAGTATAACCTCAGACTTGTATGAATAAAAGCCACGACTTTAAAGAAAGTACTGATACATCTTTGTTTGACACAGCTTGTCATTCATCTGCACTCTTTGCCAAGTGTTTGTGTGTCTAGGATGAGAAGACCCCAATCGGAAAATTGTTGGAAGCTGGGTAATGTGTGGGGCGGCATCACTTGTGCTTTACCCGAGGCACCTGGTGACAGGTCAAAGACTTAACGGTGCCCTGCATGTATGAGTTTCTGCTCTGGCTCACTACAGCTGTTCAGAGACTCCAGTGTTTTAAGTCTGGTATCCTTGCTGAGAGCTTGGGTTGTCAGGAGGAGAAGCTAGCAGGCTCAGGGCTCCTGTGTGTAACTATCCTGAGATTATACCCTTGCTCTGTAGTGTCCTGATGATGTCCTTGAGTTCCTGATCTGAACATCTTTCTGTCCATGTGCTATATTTCTGCAAAAAAACATGTTTTGTTCCAAAACTGTCATATATGTTGGGCGGCTGATGGCTTCTTTTAAAGTTTCTTGGTAGACTCCTTCTGCAATGGAGGAGAATCCCAGCCCTCAGCTGCCCGGTGAAAGTCCTGGCAGTCCCTCCGCTATGTTGACTGCAGTGAACAATAAGACCATACCTCTTCTGTTTGCTGGAGGTAATGTCCTGTGTATGACAGCTGTTCTTGTTTCACTCTGGTGTCTGAGGCGGTTAGTCCTTCCCGCTGTATGTTTTTTGTGTGCTTAACAGCCAAGTTTTCCTCCTATCTCAAGGCAGGTGTGTAATAGGAGGGCTTGCTCTTAGGGACGTTGCCAAGAGCAGAGCACTGAGTAAGAGAAAGTTTGATGGCCCAGTTGGGACTGTGGCCCTCCTTCTTTTGGACCTAATATACAACCCATCTTCTGAGTTAGCAAGGAATACCAGCCTAGATGATTTTTCACAGAAGCTGTAGCTTCCAGCCCTTGTGCAGTAGGGAGGTGCTGTGCCAGCCTGAAAGTGGGCAGGAAACGGAGTCAGAGTGGTTTGCTGTAGGTCTGTGTTTGAGATAAACATGACTACATTTCCTGTCCTCCAGGGCTTCACACAATGACTTGTGCTGTCATTAGTGCCGGCTGAGATGAAGAGCAGCAGCCCTTTGTGGCACTGCTCGTCCTGTTGCTGCCAGGTGGTACTACGAGATGTGAAACCCGGCTTCTTTTGCCTCGCTCCCGCTGGCTGCCGAGCCCTCGCAGCCGGCGTGGTATCAGCAGCTTTGCTGACCAACACGAGGACTCGGGGCTGTGACCCCTGCTAGTGCAGTCTGGCACTCTTTGTCTGCAGGATTGCTGTGTTCCTCTCTTCTCCCATGGCCCCTTCTCTTCCTCCAGACTGCAAACGATGAACCCAGCCTAAGCAAGTGCTCGTGCACTGCTCTGCCAGTCTGCTGTTCTGCCTTACACTTGATGTTGCTTCTCTTTCGGTACAGTAAGGCTTGCACAGTCAAAATCTGGGCTCTGCAGAAGACATTTTTGGTGTGGCCTCCTCAAGTTTGAACTATTGGGTGTGAGACATTCTTCAGCAGGGGGGTGGAAGAAGGCTGCTTGTATCCCTTTGTCGAGCAAAAATGCTAGGTGGGGGTGGCTGATGGATTGCTAGCTATCTGTCAAGAAGTTTCCAAGACACATTTTATATTATTCCCAGCTAACAGAAGTTGTAGCATAAATCTGCAGCTGCCTACATGGCCCGTACGCAGACCAAGCAACGATTCCCTTGCTCTTGAGACAGCCCTGAAGGGGTTGACTTGTGAGCTCTGTCTCTTAGTTGGGTCATCCCACAAGTAAATTCATTTGTTCCTGTGAAGTCTGGCTTCTGCGCTAAGGAATGCATTGCTCTACTTATGCATAGGAGGATGAGGTATGTTTATGTGTTTCTGTGGGACTGCACAAAAACTCCTGGGGGACTCAAGGAGTTTTGAGGTGGGACTCAACATCTATGTCAATGTGTATATGCGCGTGTGGCAAATGATATTGTCTGGCATTTCCAGGTCCCTTGTAAAGCAATTGTACTGTTCCTGTGGTTTTCTTGTGCCTTCTGTCTAAGGAGGAAGCTTAGAAAGATAAAAGGTGGGTGTACTGACCCTGAAAAAACAAAAAGGGGAGTTCTGCTGTTTTGTGTCCCAGTGTACTGCTGCTGTCCCCAGTGGCCTTGTCAGTCCTGCTCTTTAAAGCTCATGAAAAGACCCTCTTGTACCTCTCCCCTCTGCTCCTGGGTTTGACACTAGGTTGTCTCCAGCTGCTCCCTGAGCGTGTGCAGCAGCAGCTGAGATCACGGAAAGCCAGGGGGAGCGTGACTCCTGGAAATGACAGCACATCCCAGCTTCCTTGGCTGGGAGGAGTAGAAACCTAGTCTTCCTGCTTGTTGAAAAACCTCCGGATGCTGAAGGTGAAGGCCAGGCCTCCTTCCATCCCACTTGCTCCTCCTTCCTTTCAAACTCTGAACACCATTTTCCTCGTGCCGCAGCCAAGCCAGAGTGAAAGGAGTGGTGTCACCATTTGTAAACTGTGAAATTTCCCCCATTTTCCCATTCTTCCTTCCACGTGCTAGTGCAGAGGGAGACGCGAGGAGCAGCAGGGCTGCAGGATGCAGATGAGGTGATCTGCCAGGTCTGCAGAGAGCCTCATACCATCCCTCCCTACGGCACGAAGCCATTTGCTGCCAGGCCCTCTTGGCAAATATCAGCGTTGTGATAGCAGCACTGCAGATGAACATCTCTCCTCGCCAGTGCTCTGCTCCGTCCCGCCTGTCAGACTCCTCTGTGATCTCAACAGCCTGGCATCCCGGGGAGTGAATTCAATCAGTCCTATTAGTCCCGAGCCCTGGCTGCTGCAGGGTAATAAAATTCCCGGCAGAAGGAGCAGCAGGATAATTGCTGGCTTGCACTTTGTGGCAGGATAAGAGGGGTCAGGGCCAGTGTGACTGGCTGGGTCCCTGTTTTTCACCTAAATTCCTCTCGCTAGGTGGGTGCTTAAGGTTCTTCCCTGCTAGCCAGAGAAGTGCTGGAGGTAAGAAGAAGATAAACGTAAATAGCTGCCACTTCGTGTGCCAGCTGGGGTCCTCCTGAAGCTAGAGGTATCTCTGTGTGTTTTGTATGCCTGCAGGTGTATCGTGCGTTGCTCGATGCTGGAGGTAGAGGCGGGCTATTGGCCTAGCGGGGTAAGGCAGGACAGCAGGAATTAATGGAAATTAGTGGAAGGGTACTTGGTAGGTCTTGAAATTCAGTCGGGTGTTGACCCACAGCCTGTGGCAGACAAGTAGAGGTTTAACCACACAGTGCCAATCACCTGCCCCTCGGTAGGCTGCCAGCCAGGCGCTTTTCCTACCTGCAGATCTGTGCTGCAACTTTCATTAGCTGGGAGTAGTACAAAACATGTCTTGGAAACTTCGTGACGGAGGATGTGGGAAGCGGCAAGGTGAGAGGAGACAAAACAATCTTGCGAAAGGCCAGAAAAGAGAAGTGTGAGAGGTGTGAAAAGGGATGTTGCTCAGGCCTACGGGTCGCTCCTGGTTCTCCCGACAAAGCCTCGTTATTGCTGGGCCAGAAGCAGGCGACATCAAACGTTTGGCACTGAGCCTTGTTTCTTATCGACTGCTGGAGGCAGGTCTGAACACAGGAGCAAAGTTCACGTTTCCAACCCGGGTTCCTGTGGGGAGCCGGGGAAAGAGTTGTAATGCTCTGTCCAGGTGCCTGTGCTTGGATGGAGTTTGTCCCTGTAGCTACAAAGGGAGAGGTGTGCGCTCCTAACATCTCCTAAGTCTGCAGCACGTTTCCCAAGTGGTTTTGCCCCATAGCAGAGGGAGAGGTGTAGAGGAAGAAACACCTGGAGATGCTGCAGGAGAAAGATCTGGCTGTGCTTTGCAAATGGGTGAGGTGAAATGAGGTCTGGTCCCTCACCCTGGAACGCTTCCCCCCTTGTGGTGGAGAAGTAGACAGGAGAAGGGCCGGGAGGATGGTTCCTAGTTTTCACTTCAGGTATTGTGTGTCAGACAGAGGGATGTGTTTTGGGGTCTGGACTACGTTTGGCTATGACCGGCTTGGTTCATGCTTCTAAGCAAAATTCCTCGGTCTGATCGGGTGCTTATGGCTCTCTGCTCGCTGGAGCAGTCTGGTGCACGTGCAAGGTGCAGGCGGCTCCTTACAGGGCTGTGAGAGGGATGCTGGCCTGGCGGGGTGAGGAGGGGGCATCAGGAAGGGTAACGGGGGTCCTTGGCAGCTCATTAGAGACAAACTATGATTTAGGAACCTTGTTCGCAGAGGTTTAGACCTGCGCTGATTCTTTTCTGTTTACTTAGGCTGAGCTCTGTGAGCTGAGGTTCGCAGCTCCCTACAGCACCCAGCAGGCTGGTCACTCGTGGACGCAGCAGGACTGCGAAAAGCT
This sequence comes from Cygnus olor, assembly GCF_009769625.2. Lineage (NCBI taxonomy): Eukaryota > Metazoa > Chordata > Aves > Anseriformes > Anatidae > Cygnus > Cygnus olor. The sequence continues at coordinate 46,558,379 of NC_049173.1, forward strand.
TTGGCTCTTTGGCTCTGCCACTGACAAAACCCACTAAAAATTGCAGCCGAGAGAGGTCCGAGGTAGGAATGTCAGGGAGGGAGTTTCTGTGGTGTGTCAAGTGGATTGCGTTTTGAGCTTTGCTGACCTGTTACCTGCTAATGTGCCGGAGCAGTGGTGCCAGCGTGGTGGTTTTCAGGGAGTGCTCTGATCCTCGGTGACCACAACACTGAAACGTTCGAGAAAAATACGGGGGAAGCACAGTTTGAGTCAACTTTACACGCTGCCAGAGCCAGCCTGCAGATGCCAGCCGTGCCGGCATGTCTGGCATGCCAGCCAGTGAGCGTGGGGTGCTGGAGGAGGCAGGCGTAAGTCACGGCTCATGAATGTCAGCGGCTCTTCTTAGCTCTAGTGGAATCCAGAGGGGAGGAACTCACGTCCTTTGTGCCCCCAGTGTTGCCCTGAGAGGTCTGCCTGAGATGAGATTACTTGCCACAGCCTCATGTAGTCTCCAATTTACTTTGTCCGATTGTTTTCTTTTTTTTTTTTTTTTTTTTTTTCCATCAGCAGGACCTTTCTCTGTGTTTGAGGTAAGAGGAACCACCAGGCTGGCTTCTTCGCCTTGGAGCCCCAGGTCGCTGTCTCGTTCCTCCTGCTGAGCAGGGAAGGGATCCAAGCCTGCTGCTGAGCTCCTGTGCTGTGCCTGGAGAATGAGCCTAACCAAAGCCTGCTCTGTGCATTGCGCACTCCCCAGGGCTTTCATCCTGGCTGTTAACTTCCCATTTGCACTCAGGGTTGGTCAGGGCATTGGGAAACGTGGTTCATGGCTCTCCAGGCTTCTGACAGCACAGCTCTGAAAGGCAAAAGCAGACACAGCTAGAGGAGAAAATTCTGCTTTCACAAGCTGTACTTTGGGACTGGAGCAAAATTCAGTGTAGCTGTCATAGGGACTTCCATACTGCATCCATCTCTATGTGTAAATGTGTTTATTGTTCGCTAACTCATCGGGAATTTGAACCAGTTCTTAAACAAAAAGAGAGAACAAAGCCTGCTTACTGAGATAAGAGCAGTGAGAGTATCCCGATGTCGATTACCTTACCGTGGTTATATCAACATAACTCTTATCAAGATATTTGTAGGTGTGTGGGTGGGAAGCTGTTTTCCTGTTACGAAGGGCATAACTTCTGCAGATCAGCAATATCCTGACAATTTTTGACTTCGATAACTGTGTCTGGCTAGCCCAGGTCCCTTCTCCATCTATCACACTGATCAAATAACCTTTCTTTCCTTGTGTCTGCGCACCCAGCAGTGGTTACCAAGTCAGGTGCTGCCGCTTTATGCGCTTCAGTGAGGAGCTGTCGGAGTGGCAGGAAGGTGGCCCTGATGCCCAAGCAGTGCGTGAAACACCCGCTCATTTGAGGTCAGTAACAGGAGGATTATTTTCTGTGCTAGGATCTTCTTGGTTACTTCCAGCGTGAATTTCAGAGTTTTGTTTAAATTCATCAAAAGCGGGAAATGACATTTGTTTCCCGAGTTCCTCTGTTCCTGGAAACCCTCGAGGGATCTCATTTTCAGAGTGGGCATTTGGTATTGACTGAAACTCAAGGCAAAGCGAAGGTGGTTACTCGGGTGCTCAGGAAACTTTCATCTTTGTGGCTCCTTGCTTTTCTCTTTCTTGTTTTCGATGATTAAGCGTCTTAACTAACCTACAAGTGAACCCTGCTGTGGATTGCTTTTCCCCTTCTGCTTGCTAATGGCTTAGGGTGCCTTGAGAGATGGCTAATGAGTCTGCCCAGCACTGGACATTTGCTGTCTTCCCATCTTTTACACAGAGAGAAAAACGCCCTGATGTGTTTTGCTGAGCTCACAGTGGTTATCTGCATGCTGAGCATGTGCTGGTAACATTTGGAGAGGCTCCCGAGGGAAGGAAATAGGTGGTTACTCCCATCTCTTGCAGTCTATTTTGAGACTTCCTGGTATTTGGGAGTTAATCCGGGGTGTCCCAGACAAGTAGAATGGACTACTTTAAGCTTTTACAATTTTAACCTTTTAAATAGCAGGAGATTAAATGAGATTATATGGTGCCTACTGACTTGAAAAATGACTCGGGGTTTGGGGGGCGAAGAAGTTACAAACTCTTTTTAAGCTTTCCTGTAGTGAGGCTTGTTCGTACAGTGCTCGGTTAACATGAAGGAGCATCGATGAAGAAATCCATCGTGGGATTTTTCAGCTGCATCTGGAGTCTAGCTGGTTTGTGCTGGCATCTGTTAGAGCAACCCTTTTCCATTTTCTTACTCCTGCCTGCTCCAAATGAAGCAGGTGAGTCTCTGAGAGAGCCTTGGGGAAGCCTGGCACACTTCTGTGCTGCTGATAGCTCCGTCCCCGTTACGGAGAGCCGTGTCTCCTGCCCTTTGCCTGTGGTTTGCTCCAAGCAGCGAGGAGCACCCGTGCGAGCCCTGCTCCTGGTGCTGCTGGGGGCAGCTCTGCGAGCAGAGACCACTGGAGCGAGGTGTTTCAGGGAAGCGGTTGGTAGCTGGGGGCTTTCCTTAGAGCCGGTTGGAGTGTGCTCTGGGGTCAGGGACTGCTCTTTCCCCTGCCCGCAGCATTGGCGAAGGGCCAGCGAGTAACTGCCTTGAGGCCAGCCCCTGCCTTCCAGTTACTTATTCACGTGCTGATGCCTCCCCGGCAAGCTCGCAGGCTGGCCTAAAAACAGCTGCGTAAATGGTTCTGGTGGAATCACTACAGTCTGAGCGAGGGGGAAGGGGGAGGAACGTTTTATTTTTGGCTGGGGGTTGTTTAGTTTTTGCTGCAAGGACGATCCTTTCCAAGGCTTCCCCGTGCAGCATGGGTTGGGCCTGGGTTTCGGTATTGCTCCTGTAGCAGCAAGAGAGAGACAGCTCCGATGAACCGGCCTCGCAGCTCCAGAAAATGAAATGTCACTTAATTTGCCCTTGACCGTGCTTGATATTTGATCTGGCTCTAGTAAAGCGTTTGTAGCTCTGGAGAGGAACACAGCTCCTGAAAGCATTTAATGGTCGCTCCAAAGCAGACCCGTCGGGGACAGGGACGCGGGGGATGTGTGAGGGCTGATGGTCAGAAGAGACTCCTCGGCCGTTCCTGCTGGTGCCTGCAGCGAAGAGGTTAATCCCAGGTGCGAGGGTGTTGCTGCATGAGGTGGCTGTCATGGGCAGGAGGGGAAGCTCCTGCAGGTCTCGCTGCGGCCCCGGCTGCGTGCTGCTCCCTTTTCCCTCAGCACGCTGCGGGGTGCGTCGCCCCGCTCCTGGTGCTGCAGGTACCGGACCCATCGCCGACACGCTGAGAGCTTGGCTCCGGCACCGCTGGCACCGGCACTGAGCTAATCAGCAACGTGTCTGAAGCGGTAAGGCTGTTACCTCAGTTTCCATTGTCAACCCCCTTCTCGGCTGCTTTTAAAATACAGCCTTTGTGCGGCTGGAACTGCGGCTAGCTGCCTGGGACAGATCCGTGCTTTGATTTCAAGGACTTTGGCTTTGCTCGTTTCCACCACAAAGTGCCAACAGGAACAGCCTGGTTAAAGCAGAACAGGTTTTGCACAGGAATTAAAGGTGGCCAGCTTTTCCTGCGCCTCTTGTCTGCTGCTATGCTGTCTGCAGTCAGGTGTCTCAGGCACGGGCCTGGAAGCGCTAACGGGTAGCTGGGAGGCTTTGTGTTTTACAGCTTCGTGTTCTGCAGAGGTCTCTTAGAGGGCAGAACAGCTTGGCGCGTGGAGGATGAATCTTGAGATGCGAGGAGAGCAAATGCACGGCTCTTCTCTGCTGCCAGTGTCCCGTCTGACTCTGGGGAAGCCACTTCCCCAAAAGTCTCTCTGTGCTCCTGTTGTGTTGCCTTTTTTCTTCGGTGAGTTGCCTTGAGGAGGTAAAGGGCCTTTCAGGCAGTGAGGTTATTGAACTGCATCTCACGGAGAGGCTAGAAACCTGCCCCACGGTGACACCAACCACCAGAACGGGCAGAGCAGATTTTTGCTGGTGGGATTTAAAACCCAAGCGCTCATTCGTGAGCCAAGTCAGGTGAAGGTGACGATACTGTGGGTAGGTAGAAAATCTACTGGCTTTTAGCTAGTTGCCCTCTCTCTGCTGAGATTTGTAGGGAATAAAACTGAAAGCACCTCTGCAAAGGGACTGCAGCCAGGTGTTGAGCAACTGCGTGCTAGCTGCAGCGTGGGACATGTCCTCAGGTTAGTCTTTGCACTGAGCCTGTTTGAAAAATACACCTATTTATAGAGAGAACAAAGGGGTATGATCACTGCATTATTTGGAAATCGCTATGAATTCGTGTACAGAATTGCCTGCCTAGCTTCGTGGAGGCCGGGAGGATTATAAAGAGTGTGCTGTCGGTCCTAGCACCGGCGTGGCTGCAGGGAGGGGAGGTTCTGAGCGTGTTCCATGAAAACACCGAGGACCCAGTGGCTTCGCTTCTGAGAGCCAAGCCGAAAATGCCAGCGTAATTAATAGGCAGGGATCAGGAGGAGAGCTGATTCTGCACAAACCGTTCTGTTCAGAAACGTGGCTGAACGCTACTGGTAAATTCTCCGGTGCAGACAAAGCCCGGCTTTTGAAAACAAAACAAAGCACCGTGCCCATGAACAGAGACGGGAGAACAGAATTTGTGACACCACCAGCAGGCTGTAAGGAGCACGGTTTGCCTTGTCGTGCCTCACCCCGACCTGTCTGAGCTGCTGCTCCTTGTCCCAGCAAACCCTCCTTGCGGGGAGCTCTCTGCTGACACGCACCAGGCGCTCGTTTCTGGCACTTGGCGCGAGGAAGCAAAGAGACGGTTATTGTTCCTCTCCTCAGCTCGATGACGGGTGAAGTGGTTCCTGTGTATAAATAGTGTGAAGTGTTTGGGGATCCTCCGGGATAAAGGGGGCTTTATTGGGCGCAAGCTGATGTTGTCGGGCACAGGAGGAGTTTCCATTAGTCATGCGCTGGGTGCTGGTCTCTGGCCTGCCTTCCAGCTCCTGCCAGGGCCTCTGTATTTGGAGGGGTTGGTGTTTTTATTTTTATTTTTTAATTTTTTCTCCAGGTTATCAGATTCTGGGAGCAGTGACCTGCACAGCCTTTCTGAGGCTAGCTGTAGATGTTCTTCTAGGACCAGATAGCCTTATCGAGTGGGTTTTGTTTGCTTTGTAGTGGAGCAGTTCTGGAGCACAAACATGCTTGATTGCTTTTTCTCTCTCAATTTCTTTCTCTCTTCCTTTTTTTTTTCTTTTTGAATGGTTATGAAATCGGTTTTGCACTAAGGTCCTTTTATCTTCTACAGCCTTGAAGCCAGCCGTCCCCTCTCCTGGGTTTGGCTGCCCCCTCACAAAGCCCTTTAACACACAGGTACGCGTGTGGAGCTGAACATAAATACCCGTGCCGAGTTTGGAACTGATCTCATTGCTATTTTTGTGGCGGTAACTCCCTCCCCTGTGGAGTACAGTCTTGAAAGAAATGAGAGGAACAGCTAAGTGATCTTCTCCCAGCAGACGGCTCCTGTGTTGAGGAGCGGCTGTCTCCTTAGGCGTGTGAAGCACACGATTCCTTGCTGGATGCCTGACTTGGGAGAAGTGCAGTCGCAGGGGAGCAGGGTCTGCCAGAGGTGGCCGGGAGACCTTCCCGTTGAACCTGGGTGGCTTTCTGAGTTGTCTCCACCTCTCCCAGGGCCACTGCTCACAGACCTGACAGCAACAGGCCGGACGGTGCTGCCTGGTGTTCCTCGCTTCTCAGCAGCCCCCTGAGGCTGGGGTGAGGCCCTCCTGTGCTAGGTGCTCTGCAGGCGAGGCCGGGACTCCCTGCCCTGAGCAGCACGTCATCGTCCCTCTAGACAACGGTAGAAGGAGGTGCAGGCTGCTTCTAAGCTGGGCTCTGGGGAATCTCATTCAGCAGAGTGAAATATGCTTGGTGTACGTGTCAGGGAGGGGGGACTCGGACCCAAATCTGTTCTGTGTGTCTGTCCCCCCACGAGTATAAATGAAAATTCCTGACAAGGAGCTTCTCTGCCTGTGACCTGCCTTCCTCTTTACCCTCGAGGCATGAGTACGTTGACCTTCCAGCATGCTGAAATGGAAGACGAAACGCTCAGCTTTGCATCCCGGGTCGTTTTTCCCTTCTGAAAGGGAGCAGCATGAAGCAGACGTAAAAATGGTAGGGCACAGGGGCTGCTCAGGGGGAGCCTGGGCTCGCATCTGGTTCTGTAACTTGTGACTGTAGGACATTCGTTTCTGAATGGCATAAGTGCTGGGATTTCCACTGTTTCTCTCCAGAGATTTTCCCGTGGTCTGGAGGCTACAGAGTGAAGTGAATTAGCGTGTTTTTAGCTTTTACCAGAGCATTGCTTTTGCTAGGGAATGGAAGCAGGGGTAAGCCAAGCTGATCGTAAGTGAACGTGTGCTGTCTGTACTACTTCAGAAAAAGGCCTGCAGGAAGCTCCCCTTGAAGATAATAGTAAGTTAAAATGGTTATGAGTTGTGTGATCTGATAATAAGTAACCTTTTTCTCTTCCCAGATGGTTTGCAAACACTTCTTTATCCCACCCAGGCAAGTCAGGTAATATTACTGCTTCCGTTTCCCAGAGGGGCAACAGATGAAAGACTTGAAGCCTTAGGCTGTGAAGTGAGTTACTGTCAGGGTGTAGATCAAAAGATCATTAATTCAGTATCCAAATAGAGAGGCTAGGAGACGAATTGCTGTTTGCTTCTCCTCTGCATCCTGCTGCTCACAATTAGAGGCCATTTTCCAGTGCAGCAGGCACGTGCAGCCTAGCTGCCCGCCAGAAATGTGGTAAGGCTGTAGAGAAATAACTCTGTTAGGTTTGAAAGCACCTTCCTGAACCTTATTGCTCATCCGTTCCGAGGGAGGCACTGTGCATTCACACTGCGAGGGGGAAGCCCTGTTCTGGGAGGGTTGGCAGTGGTGGAGGAATTCGGGGGAGCTGTTTTCCAGCAGAGCCTGTTTTGATAACGTTTCATGGAGTGAGGAAGAAGAAAACAAGTGTCTTCCCAGCACCCTTTTTCTCTGTAGGGGCCCAGTTCTGTTTCCTGATATATTTTCTGGGGCTCCTGAGCCCTGGGAGCAGAGTGTGGATGTGTGCAGTGAATCCTGGCGCTGTTTGCCCACCTCTTTCCTCTTCCCGGGCAGTTCAGAAGCACCTCCAGTGCCAGGGCTAGGAGGGATCACTTCAAAGCACTTAACCCCAGCTAGAGCACCCCCTTGTACCTTCGGGTCTTCTTCCTGAGCTTTCTCGTGGAGTTTCTCCTGGGCCTTTTGGACCAGAACGAGCTGTCACCGTGGTGCCTACACAGCCTTGACAGAAGCAGTGGCAGCATTTGCAGGATGCAGCAGACACGAACATAGACCCATTCTGGCAGCTTCCTGCCATCAGAAGGTCTTCACCGTGCAGTCTGGCTCCTCCCCATTATCCGGTGCACGCTTTCCAGTTTAATCAAATGCATTCATAAAGTGTACTCCGAAACCATATGCTCTCTGTTCAAAGGAGTGCTTAATGGCAAAGCATCTTACCCTGTATCGATTCCCATAATAATCCTTCACGTAATTCATGATTTTCCATCTCTCTTCCTTTCTTTTTCAGCTTTCCCAGATCCGGCAGAGGACCAGAGCCAGCCAGAAGAGTGGGTGGAAAAAAGGCACTTGAAGAGAACTGAAGATTTGCACTGAGCTGTGGGTTGCTTCGGTGGGGAAAGGTCAGTGTCGAGGCCGTTGACCCCTGTTGGCGAGCAGTTTGGGGTGGGTAATGGCACTTAGTGGTTGTGTAAATCGGAGCGCTTCACTAAAAGCTTTGGAGTTCCTCTGCGGGGAAGGTTTGATCTAATGGCTTCTTGCTGCTCTCTGCGCTGTGCGAGATGAGCTGGCAAGTTGATAAGCAGCTGGAGGCCTTTTCGAAAGATGTTCCCGCCGGGTAGGTGAAGCAGCAGTGGCAATAATTTTGTTTTTGGAGAGGGAACTTGGACGGAGAGGTCATGTTTTCAACAGTTGGAGCAGGGCCTTGCTGGAGAAGGAGGTCTTCAGTCAGTTTGCTGAAGGCAGTAGGTTGCTGGCCCACAGCTGCATTGCACACGCTGAGGAGCGCGTGTTTGTTCTGTTCCCGAGAGCTGCCTCAAGGCCAGAGTTATCTGGCCCAGCTCAGATAGATTTCAGGGCAGTTGTACCTTGCCCTCCAGGCCAGCAGCATGCCTGCAGGCTGCGTGAGGTGGCTGTGTTTGCAGGAGGCAGGTAATGTTGGATTTGCAGCCGTCTGGGAGCTGCGCTTTAGTAGCGGCGTAGGTGCAGCAGGATTTCCTTCGGCACATCCTTCTTGTGTGATGGGCTACACTTCTCCTTGGCTTACTGCTGGCATTTGGTTATGGGGATGAGTGCAGTGTGAGGTGTAGGACCTTCCCTTTTGCCCCAGTTCATAACAATTATCTATAAAAGAGACAGCACTGACACATCAGATACCATTTTTCTTGCCATCATTCATTATTTTTAAGTATTGATTTACTTTTTTTCTTTTTTATTTCTTTTCTTTTTGATTGCTTTTAATGGCCTGTGAGCTATTTCATTTGCTTTGGCATCGTTTCTTTACCATCCGTCAGATGCTGCTGCAGGGCAGGGTCTGCAGAAAAAGCCTGCAGCCCTGGATTTCTTTGCTGTTTAATTAAGTACTGTACCTGTGCAAGTCGAGGCAGATGTACCGAGCAGAGTCTGCGATGACTAAATGAATGTCTAGCCAGCAGGAGTGTGCGTGTGTGCCTGCCACGTGCTTGCTGAGCTGAGATGGAGGTGCGTGCCTGTATATGCCTTTGGGTCTGCGAGTAAAAATACAGTGCTCTGACGTGGGATCGCAGAGCAAGCCCCGCCGTTGAGATTTTGGGTGCCTCAGTGCAGCCAAACAGCCGTTTGTGCGGTGCTTGTGTTGTGCAGAGCTCAGCGCCCAGAGCTGGAGGTGCTCAGCTTCTGGTGCGTTCCTGTTGTCCCGTCTGTCCTAAGGATGAACTGTCATCCTTACTGTCGGGATCAGTAAGATGAGAGCCCAAGAAAATCAGGCCGTGGAAGGGTTTAACTTTCGAAGTGCCCCCTGCGCACTTGCACCGCATGTTCTTAACCCACCTGGGAGGCTGTGGCTTGGGGTCAGACAGGGCAGGCTGAGCACATACTCTTTTCTTTTTTCTTTCTTTTTTTAATTCTTCCTATTTTTTTAAGATGGTCATACAGTCTTCTCGTTGTCAGTATGTATTTTACTAACCCCAGAAGAGGTGGTTTCGGTTCACTGGCCAAAGTAATCTATACTGGCGAAAGCACTCTGAAGACAGTAGGTCTTTTGGCACTACACCGGTTGCCTGGAGCCTGTCGTGCTCACAGCTGGCATTCCTCTGGCTGCAGGGGTTCTCACCGCCTTACAACATCACTGGGTTCAGAGAAGTTTGGGCCTCCGGCACAGGGGAGGAAGAGCAGAGGCAAGGGACAGGCCTTGCCTAAGGTCGTGCAGGAGGCAGAGCAGAGAATTGCATTCGAGCTGTTCAGCCCCTAGGTTTTTGAGCTAATCTTCCCTCTGTTTCGTGTGCGGTTTCTGGCGCAGTGAGTTTTTCCCTTGTTTTTTTTCCTCCCACCTTTGTGCATTTTGTTTTAGAGCATTATTTCTCATTGACACTTAGGTTGCGATGTGTGAGCACAGTAGGAACTTGCTCTTGATTTCTGGCAAATAAACGTCAAAATACCTCTTTTGGTTGTGTGACTAAATTACACTGCGTTTCTTTCCCAGATTTCTTTTTAAATTTAGCTTCCTGATGAAGCTACTGTCTATTGGATTGGAGCAAATGGACTTCGTTATGGAAGTGCTTTTGGTCTTTTAGCCACTTTTTCAATTAGAAAAACATTTCCTGTTATCAAGCTCATGTCTAATTAATATGTTTTTATGCATCTGTAAATACACCCCTGTGGCAAGCCTCACTGTTTTCTGTTCACTGGAGAGCTCGTTTATAATTATCTGGGTGATTCAGAACAGACCTTTGCCTCCGTGTTTTGAAATAGAACGCAGCTGTGCGTGTTAATTAACGTTGCTTGCTCTTGTCTGCTTTCGAGAGTGCTCCATATCACTTCTGAGGGTCTGTTACCAGGATGACTGAGGCCAGGAGCCCCTGCCCACGCCACTGAACGCTGCTCGGGGCCCGGAGGCCCCCCGTGTTCACCAAGGTGCTGTGCTTTTTGGGTCTCGTCGCCCGTAGCCTTACCCCAGCTGTAACTGGAGAGCGTGGTGAGGGAGCAGCTCGCTGGGTGAGTCGGTGAGCTTGCAAGGGCCAGCCAGTGCCACCAGCTCTGCTCGGGGCTGGGAAGGATAGATCAAACAGGAGGCAGCCCTGATTGCTCTCTGATTCATGGCCTGCCATCCCCGTGTGAATCACCGCGCTCTGTAAACCCGCAGCTGTTCCCTGCCAGTGTGCTGGAAGCAGATCAATCCTCTCCTCCCAGCAGCGACGCTGAGCCACCTGAAAGGCACCGTGTGCAGTGCTCGGTGGAGCAGGACCTGCGGTGTGGAGGCGAATTTCAGGCTCGCGGTCATCTGCCTGCAAGTATAACCTGAGCTGTCAGCCTGCCTGGTCCTTGCCCTTGCTGCTCGGTCGGATTTCTGAGGTCTCAGATCAGGAAGAGGTGCAAGTTTCTGTTCCTTGCTAGGGCCCAGCACCTGCTGCATGATGATCCATGAAAATACCTGTGCTGGCTTCTTTTGGGGGGGCATGTACTTTGAGGGGTACCTGTTTTGGGCTGTGCAGGTGTGCGTAGCTGTGGGAGCTTGTCTGGCTGCTGCCGTTCCTGTTCCGTGGCTAAATGGAGCCTCTGGGAGCTGTAAATCTGTCACCTTTCATGAACAAGGCAGCTTCTCATAGAGAACTGCAAGTCTGTTCAGAGCACACAGTGCCACCAGCATCTATTCCTTCCCCCTGCCCCAGGCTTCTGTGCTGCAACGTGGTAATTAATCAACGTGGTAATTAATCGGAGCGTTGCTGGAGTTCCTGATCCTTCCAGAGGACCGGGAGTTATTCGCCTTGATACGTGCCACCAGCTCAGAGCTGCTCTCTTCACCAGTGAAAGTCCTTTCTGCTGCCAACTGGTTTGTCAGACACTGTCCTAGAGAAAAATGTTTGCTTGTGGAGGGCGAGGGGGCACAGGTGGGACCGCTGGGCATGTTCTCACCCTCACGCCCCCTGCTAGCTTTAGTAGTTTCTAAAGCACAGACCTGCCTGGGGTTTCTGAGTGGGCTGGAGTGAAGCAAAAGGAACCAATTTCCTGCAGACAAAATACAATTATGCTGCAGAATTGGCAGCTGCTCTTCCTAGCAGCAAGCCAGGCTGTAAAGCCAGATGTCGGGAACGCAGCAGGGGGGCTCACGCTGAGCACAGCTCTGTGCCTGCCTGCTTCCAGGGAGCTCTCTGGTCCAGGACAGCCTTTTACTCTGATAAGCGTGCAGGGCCTTCAAAAAGAGAGAAAGCGACGTGTTCGTATCATTCCCCACTGGCTGGGAGGGGAGGAAGAGGATGGTTTTTTGGGTTGAATGCAGCTTTTGGGAAGGGAGAGATGGTGAGTATTCGCTTGTACTTCTTCAAACTTCACAGAGCTGACAGGGATGCTCTGGGCAGTGCCTTTGTCCTGGCTGCCCAGTCAGGCAGTGGGGAGGTTTGCTTTTTTATTATTTATTTTTGCATCAAAAGGAGGCAGCGAAGTGACGTGGAGCTGTACTTGCTGCAGACCTCCTTAGGTGAAACCAGCTCAGAGCACAGCACCTCTGTAACGCTTTGCCTGGGGGCTGACCCACCACAGACTCGGGGTGGTTTGGTACCTGCAGTGGTGGTTTATGCTGTCAGATCGCCTGAAGCCAGTGGTTGTGTTGCTTCCTCTTTAGCAGCCGGGAGCAGTACCCCAGGAGACAGCCGGCTGGTGAGCAGGGCTGTGAGAAATAAGCAGAGTGAAGATGGGGACTCATTACTCCAACGTATTGCTGGGGTTCAAAAAGGATAGGGCGTTTGGGTGGATAACAAGCACATTCCCAGTCACAGTCGTAAAGGTTAAAAATACCCAGAACTTAGGGGGAGATCTATTTAAGGCAATTGTAACGAGCATCCGTGAGGAAAGGAAATTCTTTGGAGACGGATTATTCCGTAAATGCCAAAGACAGAGTTTCTGTCCCCCCCTTCAGAAGTAACAGTGCGATGCCGCAGTCAGCCCGGTGCTGGGGCGTGCTGGGTAACAGCTCTGGATTTCATTTACTTTAAGTAGGAGGAGGTGAGCATGGACTATAGTGAACTTCCCTTACAGTAGCCGTGATCAGAATTGCTAAAGACCCAGTCATGGTTTTGGCTTGGTCTCAGCAAGTGCTGGGCTTGCACCACGGTAGGTCTGATCCTTCCCCCACAAGTATTAATCTTAAGGAAAATGGATCTCCAGAAGTGACAGCAGAACGGGGAGACAGGAGGAGGAGGATGGCAGCACAGGAAGGCCACATGCTGGTACCATCTGCCTCTCTTTCACACTCTGTGAGGGCTCGTGCTGCGTAGGTCACTCGGATGGATACAAGAGCTCTTCATGTGAGTGAGCACTGCCCAGCATCCCTGAAGTCACTTGAATGGCTCGCTCGCTGTGTTAGTTCAGCTGAAGGCTGGAAGTGTGAGGTCTTTGCAGAAGGAGAATAATGCTGCCCTTTAGGGAGGAGGGGCATGATGACTGACTGGCTTCTCAAACTTTTTTTTTTTTTCCAGGAGCTATCTAAGCCAGAAAGATGCGTGAGTACACCGAAAAGAAGGAAACATGCGGGACCATCTGTCTCAAGTACTTGCTCTTCATCTTCAATTTCTTTTTCTGGGTAAGAAGCTTCAGCCTGTTTCAGAGGCGCTGCGGTTTTGGTGGCAAGAGTGCAGAATCATTGGCTTTGAAGTCTTTGGCAAAAAGCTCTGACATCAGTGGAACCCACACTTCTTTTGGTGGGATGAAATCCCATCCCTTGGACTTGCCAGCCCAAGCTGCAGAAGTTGTGGTGTGACACTGGGGCCTCTGACTGTTTATAGGTCTCCTTACAAATTATAGAAAATAATGCCTGAAAAATACCATCTCCCTGCTTTCTTTTCACCTAGCTAGCATTTGTAGAGTTGGCTGAGCTCACCGGAAACGACAGGAAACCCTCCAAAAACATGACACTTGCAAAGAGAGAACAGAACTGCTAACGGTTGGGTTGGTTTCTCCGTCTTCACTCCCTGCAAGGGTCAGAGTTTAACCAGCTGTGCTCAAAGCTCCTTGCCTGCTTTCTCCCTAGATGTATAACGTATGAAAGAGCTGTGGGGTGCAGTTGTCATTTAGCGGAGGTCAATATTGCTCCTTGCTGAGCAGTGGAAAGCTTGCTGGTAGGTCGCACCCCGAAAGCTGCGGCACTCTTTTGTGTTTGCCCAGAGCAGCGTCGCTCTGTTTGGGAAGGCTGAAGTCTGTGCATGGGCAAGTGCTCCAGGTAGCTTGCACCTCCTCCTGCCTGGGGTGCACAGCTGGCCTCCCTGAAGCTCTGCCCTCGCCAGGGCGCTGCTCACCATCCCAGGGAGACCTCAGGGGGTCCTTCCTTTGGTGTGGGTTGTCTTTGGCTCGGGTCGCAGAGCTGGGGCACATTCTGGTATCTCAGTCGGTCGCTTCTGGAGGCGAGGAAGTTCATGCACTGGATGCCCCTCATTCTCTTGCCTCTGTTTTTACGCAGCTGGCTGGTGGGGCTGTGATGGCAGTGGGCACCTGGACCCTGGCTGAGAAGAGTGACTACATCAGCTTGCTCTCCTCCAGCACGTATTCAGCAACTGCTTATATTCTGGTGGTGGCAGGGGTGGTTGTGATGGTTACTGGCATCCTTGGCTGCTGTGCCACCTTCAAAGAGCGTCGGAATTTGCTAAGAGTGGTAAGTTTTGCTTTTGGGGGCTGGGGTGGAAGGTTCTCCTTGTTTTCTCTTGAACAACGCTGGGAGGGTGGGGAAACATCTTGGTTGTGTTCCTCACTAACCCTATTCGTTTGTCCTAGGGCAAATGCCACTAAGGTTTCCAGCTCCTAATGGCACTGCTGCCTTTGTCACAGGTGGTGGGGTCTACTGCTAGAGCCTTTCCTTTCATCAACCCAAAGAATGCAGTTACCACTATGTGCTTCAAAAGTACAAAGCGTAGCCACAATGTCTATACTGCATGTGAGAAAGTCTGTTTGGATTTGGCCAATTTCAAATAGTGTGGCTTTCGTCTCTTCCTTCTTCCCTGCCTGTCCCATATTCTCTTCCCATTTTCCAAAAGAAAAGGAAAATATGAGGGACCTGTAAGAAAACCGACTTTAATGACACTGGGTTCAAACAAAATTAACATGTTTTTTCATTGTGTTGCCAAAAATAAGAAAGTATTCACTGAAAATTTTCTGTAGTGGCAAAAAAAAAAAGTTTTTGGTTTTGCTTCCTCAAAAAAGCCGTTACGTCTGGATAATCTGGTTCTTTTTTATGCCCTTCCTTGTGTTACTTCCTCGGCTCCCTGCTCACCCACCTACACCAAAGTTTTTACCAGCCCTAGGGTTTCTGTTCTGCTTCCTTCCTCACAAATCTCCTTCTCAGTCTGGAGCATGCAACATTCTTTAGTAGCTGAGCTACAGCGGCGAGCACAGCAACAGTCAGTGACTCTGGTTTCACGGAAATGAGAGGATGCTGCAATAACCCTTCACCAGCTCCTTCAGCTTTGCACGTCCCTGTTCACCTGACTGTCCCATTTCCCCTCTTTAGTTTGGAAGAGGAGCAAAAAGAAGAGCCGTGAGAAATCCTGACATTTGTACCGCTGCTTTGAAGGCTTAGTAATTGCTGTGAGAGGCACAGTAGAGCCAGGAATGGAAAATAAAACATGGAGAAGGACAGAGGGAGTGCTTTGCTGATGCTTGTTCGTTGCGCTCCTGGTCTGTAGCAGTCCGTTTTGGCCTTTCGTTGCTTACTTTCCATGCCAGAGGTTTCCCTTTGTCTTTTTTTTTTTGCCTCAGCCAGAAGCTACAGATGAAAATCCGGTGGGGTTTTCTTTGTTATTCTGCCCCAGAAAACTAATACTTGTCTCTCGAGAACAAAAGGTCACTCTGAGTCCTCACACCACGCGTCCTTTCAGAGTGGCTGGTCGCGACAGGCCTATTGTCTCTCTGTGCTTGCGCTCTGCTTCGGTTGCCAGTGAGTAATGTGCACAAGAATTAGGGCCGTGCTTGCCAGGGCTGGGTGAGCCTGGCTGGGGGCCTGTGCCAGCTCTGAGCTCAGGCAGCAATCCTAACAGCTTCACGGGGTCTGTGCCAGCCTGTCCCAATTTCTCTCGGTACCAGCGGCCCATGTAAATATGGGAGGGAATGCTGTAAGCGGCCCTCCTCTCCCCAGTGCCTCCTTGGTGCTTTTAAAATCAATTGACAGCTCTGGCTGCTGTTTGTGAAATGTGTATCTGGTTGTTAGTTCGGTGTTCTGCTGGAGCCTCAGCAACCTGGGATTTTGTTAGCTGCCTTTCTACCTAACTCTGGGTTTTAAGGGCTCACTTAAAACTTTTTGGAGAACTTCGTTACTCATCACTCATAGCTGTGCTACTTCTTTGTCGTTGCTCATTTTTCTTCCTCGTGTCCCTCCTCAGCCAGGTGATGCATTGAGGCTCGGGCAGCAGACGTGGAGTTTCTCACGCTGAGGTTGCTGAGGTGGCAGAGGCAGCAGTGATCTTCAGACCTGCTCAAACTTCAGCTCAGATGCCGAAGCTGCTGCCCTGCTCTCGAGTGAGCCATTTCAGCAGTCTTCGTTAGGCAAAAACCAGGTTCCAGCCAAGTCTACTACAGGCCTTTGGGTGATCCCACATTTCTTACTGGTTTCCCAGCTTCTTGGGGAGGGAGCAGGGCATGTCCCTGCAGCGCCCCACCGGAGTAGGCGTACTTCTCCTTTCAGAGCAGCCCTTGGTAAGGAAGGCCCTGTGATTCCTGGTGAAGAGCAGGGCGGGCAGCCCTGTGCTGCCTGTGTGTCCCCAGAGTGAAAGCTGCCGCTCCCGTATGTCAGCAGGACCCAGTGTAATAGATACCTGAAAGGGGCCCTGAGGGAGAGACGGGGCTGAGATAAGGCTAATGATGCCGTGTATCAGCGGAGACAGGTTGGATGCGTGGGTGGCAGATGCACTGCCGTCCCTCACGAGGGCTTACAGGGGCCTCGTGACTCAAATTCTCTGAGGCCCGCTGGATATGCGTTTGTTCCTATCCAGGGTAAGCCAGCAGGATGAGCCGAGCTGTGGTGCCGCAGCTCGGCTCCACCTGAATGCCACTGACGTGACGACACGGAGTAGGGAGGGCTATCTAAAAGCAGCTTTGCAGTTCATTGGTTGTGCTCAGCACCCTGCCGCCCTCCTTCCATGGCAGAGAGATGATGTCAGGGCAGGAGGGCATAACCATGTCCTAGCAAAAGAAAGGAAGCCTTTGTGACAAAGCACCCCGATCCTTTCTTGCCCCTTTCAGCCTCCTGTGAGTGCTGGGACCAGCCTTTAGCTATCCCACAGGCTGCTGGGTGACTCATTCCCCTGGTATGAATGGGTACCTTGTACAAGGGTATGCAGAGACTTTCGGTGTTCAGCCGGGGCAGAGCGGGGCTGGGGAGTGAAAGCTCGAGATTGTGTGCTCAGATTAAAGCTTGGCCTGCAGATAAAACCCAGCTGGCCTTCCTCTGCAGCTGCTGAATCCCAGCAGGGGGGAAAGAGGAAACCTGAGCTGCGTTTGTGTCTGTGTCGCTTCAATCCTGCAAAGGAGCTCAGAAATACCCACCTCTACCAGGTGAAGAGGGGCGCGCAGCGCGGAGAGTAACCCTTGTGTGACAAAAATCCACCTTGCTGTGACCAGGACTTAACTGCCTTTCTGTGTGCTGGGGAGAGATGGTTTCACACCTAGCTACACTTAATGGGGGCTGTTTGCTTCGCCCCTTGGGAGGAGACATTTCCTAAGCTCAGGGTAAAACAGAAAATGGGAGATGTGTTGTTTGGTCTGTCCTGAGCGGGACAAGTCTTGCAGGGAGTCTATGCACGAGGTCCTCGTTATGGCTGGAACTGGTGCCTCTTTAGCTTCATCTACAAAATGATGGATTTAGTGGCAGTCATAGAACAGCCTGGATCTGTAAAGTAGCTCCCTAGTTCTAGTATAAATTCATCCACTTCGATAGTGCACGTTAGCCAGTGCTTGAGTCCCACAGAAGTCACTTGGAAGACAAATCCATGGTTTAAACTTGTGCTTATTCGGTCTGCTATATCCTTGGTGAAACGGGCCCTTTGTTGGCTTATTGAATCACCATTATAACGTGCGTTTCTCCATAGTAACTTAATGAAATGCCCTAAACAGTATCAAAACAAGGAGAAATTTCAGATATTTTTTTTTTGTACTGATGTCTGAAGCAGGTATTTTCTGTGACATTGAATGTATTCAGCAGGTTATCCAGCAACCACTCTCTTCTGTCCAGTGATCTTATCTCAGTTGCCTGCACTTTTCCATTCTCTACATCCCTCTGGCTGTGCAAGTTCAACTCGCGCTTGCTTCTGCTTGTCTACAGTTACCATGTGTTTGGTTTTTTTTCTTTTCATCTGTGGGATTGTTGCCTTTCTACCCTGTTGAGGTCCTAGTCCCAACTGGTGCCTTTGAGAGCTCCTGCAGAAAAGCACCAACAAAGACAGTGTCATGCATTTTGCCAGCTAGTAGTAAGCCAGCTCCAAGCTTCTCCTCACGTTCTGTTCTAACATCCTGCTTTTCCCGTTATTTTACAGTATTTCATATTGTTGCTGTGCATCTTTCTCCTGGAGATCATTGCTGGAATCCTGGCCTATATCTACTACCAGCAGGTGAGTGGGCACAGGTCATGGAGACTCAAACCAGGGACAGAAAACAGGGGTCATTGTCCCATTTCTCCAGCCAGAATTGGCCTTGGAGGCTTGGGACCTAGGGTCTGACTGGGGTTCATCTTTCTACCTGTCTGTACTCACTCACCACCCCATACAAAAGGAGGCCTTGGGTTATTTTACTGCTTCTGACAAAGTAATGGTTATACTTGGGAGGCTGCTCGGCCTTGCTGCTCAGCTCCTTCCTGTACTGGCAAAGATGGTTCAGCTGCTAGGTCCTTTCAGGTCATGAAGTTTTTGAGGGCTTTACTTCACCAGCCCAGCTGAGGGGCTGGAGAACAGCATGGACTCCCAGCAGCTGCAGTTCTGACTTGGCAGGGTTGCAGTTGCAGAGAGCAGAGGCTTAAATCATCGGTTTGGTTTCAAAGGGGGTTTAGCCACCAGGACACAAACAGCCTGGGAAATTGCTCTCATGTCTGGAAATTGATTGGAAAGGGTGAATTAGGATTGTTGCCAAGTGGCTGTCTGAAAAGCAGCTGGACATCCCATCTTATTGGCTTCGCTGTTAGGTTCCTTGCCTTTCCCTTTTATTTTGGGACTCCTGTGCTTTGCGTCACCAAGATGGGCACTGGCACTTTGTGAGAAGCAAAAGAGAGCTGTAGGTTCGCTTGTTTGATAGTGGCCAAGAGGGAGCAGTGGAGCAGGTGTACATATTTAACTGGGAAAGATCAATCCTGGGAGCATGGCAGGAAGCCAAGGTCTATCTGTGCAAAGCCACTAGGTTCATGTATGCCAAAGGATGAAGAGGAGCTGATCCTCCTTGTTAGGCTGAAATAAGGGATGACATATTCAGAGCTGTAGCCTTGAGTGCTTTAATTCACTCAGGGGCATCTCTGATCAATAGCTGCACTTTCCCCTTGCCCTCTGGCTGACAAATGCCTCTTTTTTCCTGGTTGCAGGCCGCTTGCTGTTTGCCACTGTTTTTATTTTAGCCCTTGCTTTGGTATCTAAGGCTTGCGTTTGTGTGTGTCTAAACTCCTTTTCTTTTGTTGTTTGTGTTCCATGCTGCAGTTCTTCCCTGTGAGCCTGCAGGTAACCACTTTTCTCCCAAGTAATAATTCTGCTAATGGACTCTCCTCTTTATTTGCTTCTGATGCCTTCCAGCTGCTGAACCTCTTGCTTTCTCTTTATTACATTAAGTCCTTTGCACTTCTGTAGAGCTTCCCAGCCCAGGATCTCAAAGCATTTTGCAAATGTTAATGAATGAAGCCTCATATCATCTCTGTGAGGTAGGTGCTGTCCCCACTTGACACATGGGGTTGGAAAAAACAGTGTATCCAAAGGAAAATAAACTGCAGACTGTATTTTGCCCGGTTCAGCATAACGAGATGCCTGACCTTTCATTTACTACTTACCATATAGAATAAAAGGTGTATAGAGAAGCTATCTCTGTAAAGAAGAATTTAGCTAGATTAAGAGCCTTCACAGGAAGAAATGTTTGAATCCAATCCCCTGAACATGCCAGTGGTTTATGACAGGAGTGTTTTCAGAAATTATGCACTTAAAAAAAAAATCAGACTTCGTCTGTCTGGCTTTACAAATTTGTCACCGTTGTCAAGAAATGCCTCGGAATACTCTTGCAATCACCCCCTTAATCCCCTCCTGTGCCATCCTTTTTGATGTCGATGTGAGAGCTATTCAGACCACATGGCTTCAGTCCAATGTGCCCAGGACTCTCTTCCTGCTCCTGAATAGACAGATTGGGTTTTAGTATTTTGTCACAAGCTTCAGAGACAGAAGACTGCATGTGGATCTCATGGACACATTTGTATTCAAGCAGGCACAGTTTTTGTATTCTGTTCTAATGCAAGCATGTCTTGGCAGTCTCTCTCGCATATGCGAGGTGAGGACCTGCATGGTGATGTGTAGCACAGGCTGAAATTTGTCCCAGAGGCACCTCCTTCCAGTCACAAAAATGGAGGCATGATCTTTAATCAACTGGAAATAAGCTCATGTGCTTCCTGGAAACCAGTCCAGTCGGACCTTCGAGGATGACCTTGAAGGAAGCTGTAGCTTCCCCAAGGCTTTCTGTTCTCCTGGACCAGAGGCAATGAAACATGCAGGGCTCTGGGTCTCCCTGAGGGGTGCTGAGCTTGCCCTGTGATTTTATCCCACTTGTCTCTTCTATTCAGCTGAGTATGGAGCTGAAGCAAAATTTAAAGAACACCATGACCCAGAAGTACCGCAAAGAGGGAGAAGAGAGCGTTACCAGCGCAGTGGACAAACTGCAGCAGGAGGTGGGTAGCGCTGGGGCTGGGGAGAACGAGTGCAATTGCAGGGCTTAAAACCAAAAAAGCCACAAAAAGCTTAAAACCACAAAAAGCGTTGTGAGCTCTCGTTATCCAGCATACAGGCTGCTGCCTCTGCCTGAAGACAGGCTGGGTGTGGTGCAGGGCCTGGGCTGCACTACCAGCAGAATTGCATGGGGGGACTCTCTGAATCGCATCCCCAGTAGGATGTACGCTACACTTGGATTGCTCCCAGAGTGAACTGGAGCTGCCAAGTCACTCTGACAGCTGTTTCGACTTCCCACATTAAAGCTTTGGAAAAATTGCCGACATTTTTCATTAAGCTCTTCAGTACCCCAGAGAGCAAGATGTAATGAAAGAAGAGCATTCCTGCTGCTGTTGCTAGCTGTGCCTGGCTCAGGGATGGCTCAGGTTAGGGCTGTCACAGGTCTGACAGGCTTTTTCGCAGAAAGGATGCTTGTGGGCAGGCATGGGTGCAGCAGTTTCAAAGCGTGGGGCCTGCTGTGCACGGTGCCCTGTGACCAGGTGCGTGTGCGATAGTAACTGGTAATTAAACTTGCCCTGTTATCACTGCTGGCGCTCCCCAGCCGGGTAGTTAGGAGCTGAGGCAGCTGCAGGTGCCCTCTGGTTGCACCCCAGCAGTAACAAAAAGTCACGGCTACTGAAAGATGGATGAAGCTGCTATTTAATGGCCATTTGGGCGACCGTTAAAACAGAGGTCGCTGATAATTACAGCAGTCTAAAAGAACCCACGCCAGTGAGATTGTTGGAGGCTCCAGCAAAGTCTCCTACAAAGGAGGATGCAGCCCAGGGCTTGTGGGGAGGCTGGAGGGAGGAGGAAGCTGCAGTGCTCGTGGGCTCAGCCTGTGCTCTGTGTGCTTGCAGTTCAAGTGCTGTGGCAGCAACAACTACACGGACTGGGCTGACAGCGTGTGGATCAGATCTTCCGAGGCCAGTGGACGGAAAGTCCCAGACAGCTGCTGTAAGACGATAACCGACCTGTGTGGCCGAAGAGACCATCCTTCCAACATCTACAAAGAGGTAAAAATCAAAAGGGGCTTCAGAGCCTCCTGTCACAAAGTACATGAAGGTGGTGGGCTGGAAGTGAGGGCGTTGGGTTGATGCTGCACACCATCGGTGACTTGTTTCTCTAGTTGAGCATTCAGCCTTCCAGGCTCAATCTGAAAAGCTTCAGGGAAGAGAAAAATAAAATAAAATGGAGGAGTCAGTGTGTCTGGGTTCCTGCATGCAGGCTGCTATTAGAGAAATGTGTGTTCATGGCTGCCAGTGTGGGATCATAGCCAATGCCCAGTAAATACGGCATGGGATAAATGGTCTGCATTTCACAGGTGGGGCCGTGGGCTGGGCAAGGAAGATATTTCAAAATCTGTCTCAGGACTGCTTTTGGCTTTTGCAGGGAACCTAATTTGTAAGAGAGGATTGCAAAGGCAGTAGAAAAGAGACTTTGGGAACTGGGAAAGAAAGCAAGGAGATATTCTGCACCGCTTTATTAGATAAAGAGGAAAATAGTAGATTATATTTGTTATTACAGAGTATGCTGGTGACGGGGGATTGGGAGAGGTTGTTGCTTCTGGCAGGAGACTTGGGTTTGAGCCCTCCATTTGGTACAGCTGCTACTTGGTCAGGGACAAATGGAGATAGTTCTGCTCCCTGAACGTGACAGGGATTTGACCTACAGCATGAAGGAACGGGATATGAGGAAGGAAGAGGGCTCCCTAGCAGACAAATCAGGCCAGTTCCACTGGACTACAGTCAGGACTGAAAAGAGGCTGGAGCTGGGCTGGAGGGGCTTGTTTCTCTTCCAGAAGAAGCAAAATGAATCCCAGAGGAGCTGAGTACAGTTGAGGAGGGCTGTGGGTGAAGAGAAGGCCCCTTCAGAGCAGGTATTTCTTCTCACAGTCTGTGCTTTGAGCATGGCTCGGAAGTTAGGAGGGTGAACAACATCTGCCATTAAGCCAGGCAGCTCAACGTCTAAGTCAGAGCTCAGAACGGATTTTATTTTGGGGAAGAAGAAGAAGAGGGTCAGATCAGGACGCAGGAGCAATTGTTTCAGATCAGGGCAGCTGGGGCTAAGTCTCGATCTAGTACAGGCATGGGAAAAGAGAGGCCTTTGCCATCCCTCCCCGGAGAGCTGCATGCTCGCTCCTTCCCTTTCTGCCTGTGCGTGTGTAGGTGTCTGGGTTCAGTGTAAACTCCTGGGGCTGGAGGGCCCCCAGCACCCTTGGGGCACTGCTGCAGCCTACACAGTAAATCCCCCTGATGTTACCATGGAAAACCTGCCTCATTAAACAGTTTAATTATTTAAAGGGAACTCTTCCAGAAAATTCTCTTACTGCTTTATTTTTGCCTTATGACAACAAAAACTTGGGCCTGAAACTGGGAGGGTAAGATCACGCTGCCAGCCAAGGACGCAAGTGAAAGGCAGAGGCAGGCAGTGCCTGGCTTTCCAGCTCCACGCTAAAACTCGTGGCTCTCAGAAATAACAGCAGGAGGAATTAGGGTGCTCACAGACACTGCTTTTCAAGGATTGCAACTGCTGTCTTAAAGTGAGGCACAAGGAGTTAAATTAAGGATTATTTTCCCTGTCCCTCCTCCTTTCTCTCCTTGCAGAGCGGTTGTATTACCAAGCTGGAAAACTTCATTCAAGAGCATCTGAAAATTATCGGTGCAGTGGGGATCAGCATCGCTTGTGTGCAGGTAAAAGGATCGCGTGGAGTTTGGGGGTTGCTGGGCTGAAGTTAAAGGAACCCTAGAACTGAAGGATGGGGAAAAAAAAAAATTGAACATTTCAGGTTTTTCCTTGCCTGGCAAAAAGAAGCTGCCATGTAAGAAGTCGCCAGCTACTTCAGTGACCCCAAGATTCACTAGCTCCACAGCAAGAGCCTCCTCTGCCTGTCTGTGATACTTCTGGCACAGGAGAGACAGATTTCTGCTCCAGGGCCGTGAGAAACGTAGTGCTGGCCGTGGCTGGTGCTTTGGCAGCCTGAGAGAGACCTCTTGTGGGGATGTGCCATGATTGCCCGTGCAGCTAAAGAGCTGGAGGAGCTTCCTACCCCAGTTCATTAGCTCTTGTTAAGTAATCCACAGTTCCTCCCCTGGCTTTGTGGCACTGAGGAGTGGCACTGTGGGTCAGCGAATGATTAGGGAGAAGGAGAAGGGCAAGGGGGGTAGGACGTGGATGCTGCCACTCCGTTTTAGGGGGGGAAGGCAGCCAGAATATTCTCTTCTTCCAGATGCAGATGTGTCTGGGAGTGGTTCGTCTTCCTTTCTGTCCTGGCAAGTAGCCAAATTACATCCTAGAGAAGCTGCTGGTGATTAATTACGAGGATTAGCACCGATTATGTTCTCTCCTGTTCATTGCAAGCTGGAGAGCTGTATCCCCAGGCCAGAGCTAGTTTGCCACTCCAGTCTGGGGCCAGACTGTTTGCAAGCTGCTGCCTCCACTGCATCCATTCTGTTTTCTCATGCGTTCCTCTCTCCTCTTTCTACCCTGTAGATCTTTGGGATGATTTTCACCTGCTGCTTGTACAGGAGTTTGAAGCCGGAACCATATTAATAGCTGTGGGAACTCTGTCAGCTCCCCCTCTGCCACTCCCTTAGTGCCTGCCAACCTCACTACCCTCCACCATCACCACAGAAGAGTCTGCAGCCTGAGGACTTGGCTCTACCATTAAATGCCTCTCGAACAGCCTTACCTGCCCCTTCAGGGGAAGGTCACCCTCCTCGTTGTGTTCAGGGAGTTCAGCAGGTCCTCTTCACTGTCGAAACAAAAGAGCTGCGGATCTTCTGCTGGAAGCTTTAGCAAAGCAGTCCCTTGATTATAACTACAAAGCAAGATTTATCTAGGGCCATTTCTCTTGGGGCTCTTCCTGAGCCAACACAAAGGTATCAGGATGCTACGCAAGAACCACGGTTCGCTCTCTGAGAAGTGGCTCAGCATCACCGGGCATTGACTATGAGGACAGATGATGTTTCTGCGCTGAGCTGGAGCCAGAGCTGAGTCTCTCATACACTGAAGATTTCTCTCTCCCCCCCCTGTGTGTGCGGTGAAGTCCTAACACAGCTGGTCTCCATATGAGAGGATGCCTGCCTGGTTGCTTGGGGCACGAACTGCACTCCCTGCTGCTCGGGAACACAACTTGGTGCGGCTGAAATCTTGTCATGACTCCAATGCTGCCACAACGTGGGTGCCTTAGGATTTCTCAGCAATCCTTCCTCCTCTTCCTTGAAGCTTCCCTGCAACACGGTGCCATCGGGAACCACAAGAAGCCTGCTGCCTCCTTGGGCTTCTAGATCAAAGACGTTGGACTACTTTCTAATTCTTTTAGGTCTGGTCTGGTTTAGGTAGTGGCTTCCAGTGTGAATGAGAAAACTCACGGTTGTTTCTTGCCTACCCCCTGCTGAGATTTGGTGAAGAGCTGGTCTGTCTGTGGAACTGAGGTGTCTTGCTACCACTTGGCCTGTTTGGTTAGTGCAAAGACCTTATCACGTCTCTTGCATGTTGAGACACACCCTGGGCTCGACGGTCTAATTAAAACCTCCAGGCTTGTTCTCTCTTGGGTGGGAAATGAATATATACAAATGTTGTATCAGCCTCCAAGGAGCTCATTAATCAGATGAGGGTTTTCTGGCTTTAATGAGATCTAGAAGCCAGCTTTCCAGACCATCTCAGCAGTAACCATTACAGTCAGCTTCACCCAGTCGCCCCAGTGTATTTAGTAAATTGGTAGTGCTGGGTTTAACTGTCTGATTAATTAAATAGATTTAATTAACTATTATTTCTGCACTGGGATCCTGGATACATACAGGACATAGACATGACTGTTGCCATTGACTTAGTGCCACTGTCATGCCAGCCTGAATTCATAGGATCTTCTGTGTCTCTCCTGTCCCAGGGGTTTGGGTTGTTTTCTTCCTAATTGTCCCGGAAAGGGTTCTCATCGGGAATCTTGTTTTCACCATCCCAGTAGGCCTGGTACAACCTGAAGCAGAAAGGGCTGCAGGGATTTGAAGTTTCTAGGCTCTGAAGACAAGCCCTTTTATGAGCAAAGTAATTTATTCACTCTCTTGGCCTTTTGGTGGTGCCCCGTCCCTTGGCAGCAGGCAGTTAACACCTGCAAAATCACCCATACCCCTAAAGGGTTTTGCAGCGTTGTGGGGGTTTTGATTCACAGAGCAGAAATCCAGGACTGGCTCCTGCAGGGGGGGGCGAAGGGTGACAAGTTAAAATTCTGAGCAGGTAAATCTGGAACTCCCCCATCAACATCGGCACCGTGAAATAATCCTTAACACTAATGCGAAAAGAGAGGTGGAGGAGCGGAGCTGTATCCTTGGTCCCACAGCAGTGGGAAAGAGGGGAAAGAAATCTAAATTATTGTGTAATGATCTAAAGGAGAAACCTCTAAATTATTTCTTGTTTTATATTCAGGTTCCTGACAAGTATTGACTACTAACTATGAGGAAAATATTGAGCATGTTGCTTGAAGCAATATTTCTAGTTTCTTAAGCATATCTTCTTAGCTGCCTTTGCCTGTTCCCTTGAAATACATTGTACGGGGTTGGGAGAGGCTAGGAAGAATGAGATAGGAACAGCAAGTTGGCTTGTGTCCACTGAGTCGTTTTATACTTTTTCTCTGTGTAATAATATTCATTGCTTTTTTTTTTTTAACCCAGTTTAAGTTGCTGGCCAATAGGAAAATAAAGCTTAAGATTCTGTACTTACTCCGTGTAGCAAAATGAAGGGGACAACGTGAGCCGTGTGGGTTTTGTGGGCTTCTCAGTTCCTTGAGGACCTTGCTGCAGCATGAACGAGGTTGTGTGTGGGTGCTCTGTGCTGCTGGGTGTTTGCCCTCCACAGTGTGGTGTTGTCTGTACCTACCTTGCACGACAGATGTGTGAAAAAGGGAGTAGAGCTGCCCTTCGCTATCCTTTGGGATGTCAGGTTGAAAATTACTCGTTGCACCTTTGAAAAGTAGCTCTATCCAGCCAGGTGGAAGTGCCTGCCTGCAGCTGGTGGGCACGGCCACTCGGTGGCTCTCAGGGCTCAGCTCTGCCTGCTGTGATTTCAGGTCCTGTAATTCAGGTGGCTCTGATCCAAGCTGCTTCCCTCGGTGTCGCCAAGCCCTGTGCCACCGAGCCTCTTGCTTACCTTCATCCTCCAAGCCTCAGCCGTGTCGCTGCTGGCCCCTGGCTAACTGGGCTGCCCCTGGGACGGGCGGCGAGGTAGAGACCCGCTGAATGCACTTGACTGGAAGCAGGAACCGCTTCATTTCCCCCAAGGGGAACTGAAGCCCCCCTTCTGCAGGGCTGTTGTGGGGTGGCACCTAGGAAGGCTGTAGCACGGTGTCTTTCAGCACAAAGCAATTGCTTGAAAGCCATTTCGTGCGTTCTTGTTTGAATTGGCTTCTGCAGTGTCTGTGGTGGGGCTGCAGCCAACATTTCACAGCCTCCCCCCGGGCTGTGCAGCCTTGGGCCCCTGGGTGCTGCCATCTCTTGAGGCACGAGCCCCAGTTTCTCTTTCCTTCCCCCCCAGCCCTGGAGATTTGGGCTGCACAACTTTGCTGCTCACAGCAATTAGCTCAGCTGATGCTCTGCTCTCGGTGCGATGTGGGGGCCAGCACAATGTGCTGAGGATGAAGGGGAAAACAGGTACAACAATAATTTCTGTAAAGGTCCAGCTTGGGAGCAGTCACTCCATTTCTGCACACTTTCAAGAAAGCCTGAGTATTTCATGCTCCCCTGCAGGGCTGCATCTCACCCCAAACCAGTTCACAAACATGCCCTTTCTGTTTCTTCCACTGAACTGGGAGGAATTTTCCCCCGGAAAGGTCTTGGTGCCCTGTTCTCTTGCTGTTTCAAAAGCTTCCCTTTGGTGGGGGTTGTAATGTCCTGCCGGGCTTGGGCTGACCGAGGCTGCAGTGGTGGAGAGAGGGAGCGGAGGACTGGCAATGATAATATCCTCCATCACAGGATGCGACAGACACGCTGTGCTTGGGAAATGGCAAAGGGGACTGAATGATCTCCCCTTTCCTGCTGTGAAGCCTGCCCAGAAGGACATGCACTAAACCATGCTCCTTGCTGGGAGGCTGCGCGTTTGTTCCCCTTCTTCCCTGCTTGCTTCCTCCACTTAGCGGCTCCCGCAGCAGAACAAAACGAGCCTAATGGGTACAGCCCTGCTTCAGTCGCCCTTGGTGCAGGAAGGACCTCGCAGTCCTGAGTGCTCTTGTGCCGGCGTTGAGCTCGCTGCTGAGCTCTGACCCCAGTGCCTGCTCCCCAAAACCCAGGGCTCCCAACGCCCCCCCTTTGCCTGGGGGGCGCAGGAGGCTGTGAGCTCCCATCCCGCTTTTAAACCATCGCAGCACGTCCCCTGTCCCGCATGGGGCTGCTTTGTGCTGCCGTGGTGGCGGGTGCCTGCACCCCTGGGAGAAGACGCCGGCTGCTCCGCACCCCTGGGAGCTCTGCTGCTGTCACAGCAGTGACAAGAGATGCCTCAAGCGGTGCAATGCTGAACCGAGGCATGGGTGTGCCGAAAAAGCCAGGGCAGAGGCTGGAGAGGAGGCAGCAACAGGGAGGAGATTTGTGGTGCCTCTGGAAAAGTAAAACTCCTTGCGGGGAGGGCGATGCGCTCAAATGAGCTATAATCATACAGCAGGGATGCCAGTGCCCAACAAAGCCGGTGAGTGAATCGCTCAGTCACAACAGCTCGGGAAGTGTGCTGGGGATTTGGAGTCCTTGCTGCAAAGGCGGCTTGCTTTCCCAGCTGCCTGCCTCAGCCCAAAGGGTGCTGCACGTGCTGAGGCCATCGGCCCCAGCAGCTCTCTGGCTTACAGCCCCCCCCCCGCAGAAAAGGAGCTGCTGAGCATCAGGAGTTTCCAGGCTTTTTTCTTTTCTTTTTCTGAGTGGTGACCTGTCTTACAAGTCCTGCCTCTGCAGAGCCCCGTGCCCTGGCAGGGACTGATCCTGCAGTGGTAGAAAAACATTGGAGTCCTGCAAAGGGTAAAAGGAGGGGCCCCAGGTGGGCTCGAAGCTGCTCCTCGGCTCCTGGCTGGCGTGAGTGTTGGTGGGCGCCGGAGGACGTGGGGCAGATGCTTGCAGGGCTGTGGAGCAGCTCCAGGATATTTGGAGTCGCCCCTGTCCTCTTGGGGGACACCTGGGCACCTGCAGGCTGAGTGCATCCTCACGCCGCCCACGGGGACGCAGGTTTCTACCTCTTGGCTCAGAAATGGTGCGGCACTTTTAGGGATGAGCCCAGAAGCCCAGCACAGTGCAAACGTGCTCGGTCCCTCCAGAGCCAGGGCCCTCTCCCTTCCCAGCAGAGAGACGTCCCTTGGAACCTCCACGTCGCCATCAGAGGCTTTGCGAGCTCCCCAGCCCGGGATTAACTAGGGACCAAGGCAGCCTCATTAACCCGGAGGTGCCCCGTGACTGTTCCGCTGCCTCCCCTGCAAACAAATTAGCCTGCCCCTGCCTAATTGCACCTCGCTGATGACAGGAGGTGGTTGCATCCATGCTGCTGTCCCCTGCTGTACTCCCGGCACGTATCTCAGCTGCGATAAAACCTCCTCTCTTTCCTCAGAGAGGTGCCTGGTTAATCCTCATGTAACCTTCCCGAGCAGCCTTTATTGCCTGGTTGTTTCCCTCACGTCACTTTATACGCTTTGATTTCTTGCTGCACGTTCGGGGACGCAGCGCTCCGTGCGCTAGGAAACAACGACCCAAAATAGGAGGCCACCGGGCTAAGCTCTTGTGATGGGGACTGCAACCACTGGCAGCGCTCTGGGAGGATGCCAGCTCTGTCCCTCCGAAATAGCAGCTGACGTGGTGACAAAATGACATCTGAAGGGCTGGAGAAGGGGCCCCTGCGCTCCCCAGCCCCGCAGAGGTGTTGCTCCAAGGGCACGTGGAGCAAACCCCGAGTGTCTGCAGCCTCTGCTCTCAGCTCTTCCTTCTCCCACACGTCACTCCTCTCTTACTGGCACGCTTGCTGAGCACTGACAGGCATTATTTGATATTTATCTAAATTAAATCTTGTTCCATTTAAACGCCCAGCTTTCTGAGATATCCCAGGCTAATTCCCGTTTTGTCCTTCCTTGTGTTTTCCATCCCTTCTGCTCCGTCCCGATCCACAAACGTGATCAATATTATAATTTATTTCCTTTTCCGCCTCTCACCTCTCCCACTGCTCTCTTCCAGGACTTTAATGAAAGTTTTTAATAGCGTTCAATTCAAGGCTGACCTGCAGTTTCGTTTGCCTAATGCCTCGTGCTCTGCTGATGGGCTCATGAATGATTCAGCTGTTTGGTCTCTTATCTGGCAGCTGCAACAGAATTGCTAAAAAAAAAAATAAATAAAATACACATTTCTGAGGGTGGCCAGATCTCCAAACTGAACATTCCTGAGCCCCAGAACAAGAACCTGAGCCCTAAAGCACAGGATCACAAAGAAGTCTGCATATGTATGAAATACAGTTTTCAACCCCAAAAACCCCACACCAATCCAACTGTATTTTACAGTTCGCTCGCCACAGCTAATGGCACTGAATGGGGCTGGTAAAACAGCAGCTCCAACACCTGTGGGCCTTTTCTGCCCTGTTCACCAGCAAAAACCAGCCCTGCCTTCTGGAAACGAACCGAGATTAAATGCGTGGAGGCGAGGAGGGGTGGTTCGGGTGCTGTCTGGGAGGACAGGAGCTCAGCATTAATTCCCCACCTTGCCTGGAGGTGCGAGACGCAAGCCCCCTTCCAGACACCACTAAGCACTGCGGAAAAATCCACTCGTTAATTCCTATCGGTGTTTCTTTTCCCCCTGTGCACAAGCAGAGCTAATCATTTTTCCTTCTCCTCGTCCCCTCAGATTGAAAACTTCCTTTTGCTGCCTGCACAAGCTGTGCTGAGCCGCACGCAGCCGCGGTTCAGCCGCACCACTTAAGAGCTGCTGTAATCGAAGCAGCAATAAACATATTGCTCCAGAGCAGTTAATGACCCCATGAAACTGCTGAACTCTGGTGACACTCCTCTTCTGAAGCCATCAATGGGAAACGCAAATCCATGCTGAACTGCTGCCTCTGCTTTAGCATCAGCAATTTCTTCTATTTTTGCTCTGTTGCGTAAGCTGTAGCTTCAAATAAACTCGATCCTGCTACTGCAGGCAGAGGCTTCTGGAATGAGAACACAAATAAATTCTGCTCTCCATGCACCACTGGAGATGCTCTTGGCTCACCGATTTAGGATTCAGTGCCCTTCCTGGGTCCACGGGTGCTGTGAGCTCCTGGGGGGGCTGTGGTGCCACAGCAGCAGGGGAACTGGCCACAGGAGCTAGGCTAGAGGAGGAACATGTAGGATTTAGACAGTTGGGTGTCTCCTTGGGGAAACAGCTGGAAGGAGATGGCTCCCGTTCCACTTGTGGGGAGCCAGCTCGGAACAGGGGCACCTTGCTGGCCAGCTTTTAGTGCTGCTTCTCCCAGGAAAGGGTCCTGGGGGCAGGCGGGAGCCAGGAGCACAGCCCTCGAGCCCTCAGCTCCTCCACCTGCCCCATGCACAGACCCTACAGGCATGGGGCTGGCTACAATTAAGGCAATTATGCTTTTATTAAACCTAATTGAGCTAATGGCTTTTTTCCAGCCTACATCCCCGCTCCCAGATAACCTTGTGAGCCAGGCTCTGATCCCCCTTGGAGGCCTTGTACAAGGCAAACACTCACCTCTCATTTCCTCCAGCTAGTTAATCCTGCCCCCAGCCCTGGCAGGGCGGCCGGAGATGTTCCCAATTGCTCTTAACAAAGCTAGTTGGCACACAAGGGTTATTTGAAGGCCAGAAGAGGCTCCTGGGAGGGAAGGCCTGGCATTTTGGTGGCCTCTGCTTGAGCTGGGGGCATGTGAGAGAGGAGTAAAGGCTGAAGTACCACAAGGACTACTTGTTTATGACCTATAAGGATGAGCGAAGAGAGATGTGGGCCACTGCCCGCACTTATAGGAGTCAGGCGTGCGTGCGCTTGCTCTGTCTCCTCAAGCAGCTAGAAAAGCATGAGCTTCCTTTTTCAGATGGTATTTGGGGAAAAAAATAGATGGGAAAGGTCTGGGAAAGTGGACTTAGAAAGGGTAAGTGGAAAAAGCGATGCTGTGGAGAGGGGACCCTCCCTGTGAACTTCCAGCACCAACAGTCAGGGTGCCAGGAGGAGCAGTGCTTCAGTACCAATCCCAGCTCGAACCCCTCATATACTGTCGATATCTCCTTTTTGGTTGGAGTGTAGCAGGCCTCAGATCCTCTGCATCCCCACCTCCAAAACCCCAGGGGCTGAACTCAAGCCTCCTCATTGTTTCTTCTTGGATATAAGGGTGACTGATACTGGCATGGGCTGGTGCCCAGGTTCAGCCTCAGAGTCTGCTGAGAGATCCAGATGCCTTCTCTTCCTCTTGAAGGTGCTGAGCAGCACCAAACAGGGCTCGGTAGACACGGGCCAAGCCCCAGCATGTTGCATCACTCTAGAATTGCCAGGTGACAGCATACTTTCTCCGAATATTTTACAAGTTTTTCAGGATTCTGCACTTGTTCAGGGGTGAAGTTCGAAAACACCGGCGGTGCGCAGTGACCTACGTGCCTGCCCACATCCTCCCACACCCCCTGCTGCTCGTAACTACCCAGCCTTGGGGCAGATCTCTGGGTGGTATTCTTAAATAGCTGTTTAAACTTAGACAAAACCAGAAACCCATGCAGGAGACATAACAGTAGGATCATGCAGATTTGAACATACCAACGACATTTGAAGTGTCAAGAGCTAGTGTAACTCGCATGGAGGAGAAAAGGTAAAGAGTGTACTTAATAGTTTCCATGAGAAGGTTCCTGGAGAGCAGGAATGATGGCCATGCTGAGTACAAATAGCAGATTAAGTTCATGGTTGGTAGTAATATGAGCACATTCTCATATACGCAAATTGCCAAAACCATAAACAGACTTAGGCCAGGCCCCAGAGTTGATAAACAACAAGAAAAGAGTTAAGAAAAACAACCTTGAGAGAAAATAAAACATTGCGAACAAATAAATCAACACTGTGACCAGTGCTTGGATTCATCTCATGTAGTGCTTATAACAAATTTGTTTTAATGTGCTCAGATCTGTTGTTGTCTCAGCGATGCTGGGCACCAGAAGGACTGCTGTGCTTCCACCCGGCCCAGCAGCAGGAGCTGCCGCCTGCTAAAATCACCTCGGGGAGGTGATGGAGCTGCAGGTGCCTTTAGGCACCCCTGGTGCTTCGCCTGCTCTGCTGAGAGGTTCGTTTTGTTTCTCTTTCTGCTTCTTTCCTCTCAGACGTGTGGGTGGCAGAGGGGGGCAGCCATGTTGGGGCCCACTCCCCATGTCTGCCTCCTGTCACCACTGGAGCCTGCTTGCTGTGAGGCTCTCCAGCAGCTCTGCAGCTCCCGTGTGGCCCAAAATGGTGGGGATGAACAATCAAGCAGAAATAGGTGGCATCCAGGTAGCAGGAGACCCAGCAGGGCCTCGAGGTGAGCGTGGTGAGCGTGGGGCCTGGTGGCCCTCGGTAGGGCTGGGTATGGAGCTGGGTGTGCAGACTGACATCTCTGCGTTTTGGGGGACCCAACCCCCCCCAGACATTCCTCCCTCGCTTTAGAGAGGTCACCCAGTTCCCTGAAACTTGGAAGATGGAGCTTCTGCACTGTCCCACCCTCACGAGCAGCTTTTGGAGGCATCTTAGTGCTTTCTAGTCATCTGGCCCCAGCCACCTGATGGGATTAAATCCAGCCACATCTGCCTAAAAGTTTCCTGGGGACCTTGGGCTCAGCTGCTTCCTGAAGTAGCATCTCACGTTGCCTCCGTAACTCAGCCACTGACATGACTTTAATACAACTTTTTAAAGTATGCATTTGTATCTAGTAAGCCCTTGAGTACAGCAGAGTCCCTTTTATATTGAAATTCAGGCTCCTCAATAACATTTTATTATGAGGCTTGCTATTTTTGGAATTGCTGTTACTTTGTTATGAGCAAGACACCTAACATCCTTCGATATGAAATCATTAAGGGCACAGCAGAGTTCATTACAGGGGCATTTCTCTGGATTAAGAACAAATCAATACCACACACTAATATCACAGCCTGGTACCTGGCTTTGGTTGCAAACAGCACATCTAGAGAGGGAGATACTCGTCTTTTGGCCTCTTGTGCTCTTCTTCCAATATCTTATTTACTGTTTTCCCCCAAGCTGTTGTGATGGATTTATGAGTAGACAAAATCCAAAGGTTGTTTTTCTTTAAGCTACCTGAATATTGTAGCTTTTAAAGTAGAAAAGAGAGAAATAACCAGCTTAAGTTTGTGATATTGTGGTAATCTCACATGCAATATGACTTCCCAGCTCTGACAGCAGAACTCCTTGGAAGTGAATCCACAGAAGGGACCGAAGTCCTGCAGCTCTGAGTCCATTTAGCTTATTACATTCAGGGTTTAGAATAAGTTTCAGATGTTTCAAATTGGGAATCCCAACATGTGGGGGTGGTGGGAGGGAAGAAGGACGAGGCTCATTTATAAGCAGCCTCCAAGGAAGAAAGACCTCTGCTGACAAAGTGTCCCCCAGAAGAGGTGCTGTGTTTTGTGAAAATCTGCCTTGGGCCCAGGTCTGGAAGCAGTAGGAGGTTGTTGGCCTCCTGGGCATGCTATGCTGGCAGGCAGTGAGGGCAAACACTGCTGTCTTGGTGGACATAACATGGCCACAGCCTCCAGGAAGACCCTTTGCCCAGGCAGCACAGGGCCACCTTGGTCCTGGCTGGAGGCTCCAGCTTTGCTCCGGAGAACCTGAATTTACCCACAGGACCTGGCCTGAAGCAGCTTTGCCCATCTGTGGATTGAGTTAAGGGTAAAAGGGGTTTAACTGATTGGCATGGGGCTGCAGGACGGGCATCACTCTGTGCCTGCAGAGTGCAGGGACACCGGGCTGTCAGGAGCCCCCAGCTGCTCTGGCTGTGGCTCAGCCATTGAGAGCTGTGTCTTGAGATGTCTCCAACTGTAGCTGAAATTGGAATTTCTCTGTGCTGCTGCTCCTAGCTACTGCAGCACACAGCGTTCCTTTTGTTCAGCAGCAGCCTGGGTAGCAGTAATGGAAGCTGCTGAGGTCAATGGCATTTGTTTCTCTTTATTGTAAACAATTATTTATCAGTGGAATTTAATTATTACTTTTTTTTTCTGTCCTTTTTAAAATGTTGCTCGATGGAGGAAAACAGCCATTTGTCTAGGCTGCATTTAATGCTGAGTGGGTCCAAATAGGGTGTGTGTTTGTGCACCTTCGCGTTGCTTTTGGAAAAAAATAAAAATCAAGTTAGTGAAGTGTGGAGCTGTAGGCCATCTCTGTAATGATCTGAAGCACTCAACCCACTATAAAGTTAATGCTTTCATTTATTAGCTCCTTCCCGGAGGAAGACCTCCTGGTCAAACTGCTATTGCTCCTTTAAAAAAGTAAAGTTCATAATTGCTTCAGCTGCACAACTCATTACTGGGAAGGGCCTACAGCTGAGAGCAGCACTCATCTTCTTATTTTGTTTCTAAATTTTCAAGGTGAATTTAAGCAAAACCTCTTGTTATTCCTCCAGCCCAGACATTAGGTATTCCATTGCTGTGTATAAACTTATAAACTCAATTACAGAAGCGCCAAACTTCCACTTTCTTTGGAGGCGGGAGGCTTGAGGGCTTTGCTGCATCACAAGCCATTATTGTGTTGATAAAGAGTTGGGCAGAGCCCTGGCAGTGGCTAATCAATACCTGCAAGTAGTTGAGGCTGCTCTGATTGCCATTTATCCCATTTTTCCATTAAGTGGACTTTCTCCCTTTGCTTTCCCAGTACTGTCTAGGAAGGAGCATGCCTCCACATAAACTGCCATAGGGAAGCCTTTTTTAAAAAGGGCAAAAAGAGGTGGTGGGAGGAAAACCTTTGGAGGCAGCTTTGGGTAAATAGCTGGAGATGGTTGGGCTCTGGCTGTATTCTTGTACCTTCTGGATTGCTGGAGACATCGATGCCGCTGATCTCTGGGTTGCTGCACGGCTCGTGGCTTTCCATGATCAAAATGGAGTCCATGATTCCTGTGTTGGGCTCAGCCCACAGTCAAGCAGCTCTTTTAAAAAGAAAATATTTAAACATATTCCATTAGGATTTGAGGCAGCACATAACAGGGGCCCTTGATAAGAGGGAGGCAAGAAGAAAGCAGGTATTGGGTGAGATTAGACTTCTTGCTGTTCATTTATGATGGTTTCAGAAGGGCAGGATGAGTGTCATCTCAGAGGCAGGGAAACTGAGGCACCATACTGGTGGCAGGCTTGAGCACCAAATGTGTTCTTTTTAAGGCCTGTTCCTAAATATACAGCTTAAGGTGAAGTGGTTTTCTTTCTTTGAAAGACTTGAGCAATGACGTGACACAGGAATGGGCAAAGTGAGTTCCTTTGCTGATGTGACCAGCTGGAGAAAGGCAAAGAGACCGTGGGATGGGATGGTCCCAAACAGCACCAGCACTGAAGGAAGGATTCCCATTGAGCTCCATGCACTTGGATCAGGTCTCCAGAGAGATGCTGGTGAGGACACTGACATTTATGTTAATCTCTGAAGTAATTAAATGCTTGTAGATAGCATGGTGGCAGTGAACCGAGTGCTAGAAAATGTGGCAAGCAGAAGCTTGAGAAAGGTCAACAACTAACGGTGGGCGCTGAGCACGGCTGTCCTGCTGCTTGGCCTCAGTCCACAAAGGCACTATTTCCTTCATTTTTTTTTTAAAGCAGTTCGTTACTTTGAATGCTCCAATTAGACGTGCTTCTAAAAGAAGGAGGTCTGATTTCCAAATAGCGGGTATTCAGAATTTGTTCCTTCCATCTGCAAATCAAGCCTGTGGGATGGGGCATGGGTTAAATCAAAATCATTAGTGCCTATGGAAAGTCTTGACCAGAGCCTTTGGGGCTTGCTTTGAAGTCTGTTGTTAACTGCTGTTTTCTTATGCTCCCCAAAGTACACATGCTTTTAGCTTTTTGTCAGCTGTTCCATGCCGTTCTTTGATCGCTATTTGTTCAGCTCCTGAAAGCAGAAAATTATGAACCATTTTTATTAAAAACGCTTGCTTCGTGTTTGGGAGTGACAAATGAAGGACTGTTCTGCATGAATTTTCAAACTTGGCTGTTACAAGACCTGATATTTGCAGCCTGTGGAGAACAGACACATCAGGAAAGAAATGGGAAACTCGTGTGATGCTCAGAGGCTGTGTCCTCACCCCAGCTACGTGTGACCTACAAGCACACGGTGTAGGTCACCAAAGTACGTGACAGGCAAAATCTGGAAGACATGTTTGTGGAGTAGAAATAAGACTGAAGGTACCTAGCACTCTCTGCATGTCTTGGCTCTACATCTCCTATATATTTCTGTAGGTGAGCATCAAGGAGAAACAAATGAGGGTTTGCTACTCCCATGTAAATGTCGTGCTGTTTCCCAGTGCTAGCCTGAAGCACAGCCACTTGCCCTGCAGCTCTCCCTGGGTGGCCAGAGTTGCTGAAGCCAAGGATAACTCCTTAACTCTTTTTGGTTTTTATGGTCTTATGCAGCCCCAGCACATGAGGCTGAGGTCTGCAGCAAGATCTGGAAGCTCTTTGAGTATCTAAGGCTTGGGCACCTCAAAGAGCGTTTCTTAGCAGAACTTAATAAAAACAAATTAATCCTGGACACTCAAGTGGTCTAAGGCACTGCATGCTACCGGGCCACTTGAAGTCACGCTGAAGTTAATGAAAAGACTCCCACCGACTTCAGTGAGCAGCACATCAAACTACAAAGCACGGCAAAGCCAACGTGCTCCCTGCCCTTGGTTTTCACATCTCTCTATTGCGCCGCTCCTATCGAACAATTAAAAGTGCCTTCTCTCTGGCTGGAGAAGCTGAATAAAAATTGGATCTGAAAACAAAGCCACTCTGTCAACTACGGCACAAACATGTTGAAGTGGAAATTAAAGCTGTGCTCATCATCTGGCGAGTCAGAGCCAGGTGGGAACAACAGTTCGGAGATGTTTCATCCGAGGAGTGGCAGGAGTAAGAAAATGCTGCTAACTAAGCTCAAATTGTACTCAGAGAAGGGACAAAGCAGAAGTGCTAGTTTCTTACTAGGGTCAGTACTGAAATTAAAAGATACTTGAAATTAAGCCACTTTTAATGGCAAATAGGTTGTGGGGGTTTCTTCCCTTTCTTTTTTTTCTCCTTTCTTTTTTCTCCTTCCTTCGGGAGATCGTTTTTTTTGCCTGTAGGGCTATTTGCAGGGAAAAGGGTAGCTTGTGTTCTGGATCCTCATAGTTTGTTACCACTAAAATGCAGATGGGTAGCTGCACGGTAAGTTAGGCATCTCTATGGAAACTTACGTACAGCTACAGGGTTGTGCACTGGTGGTAATGACAGTTTTCAGAGCTTTTAGTTATCATCATATAGTTATCATCATATAGACAAGAAGCGTATACAAGAACCCAGGCTTCAGTCCATGATTCCAGGCTGCATCTGGGGAAAGGGCACGAGGAGAACAAAACCCCAGCAATCTTCTCAGTGCATCACTTGGGGGTGAGACCCTCAGGTTGTTTTTCAGAGCAAAACTCCTTCTGAAAGCTAAGGCTTGAGGCTCGTTATGGAGTACTGACATATTTCACTTCCCGAAGATGGACTCAGAATTACGATCAAGATTTACTGATTTCTTTTAAACTGTCATTTCAAGACATGTAAAGCTTTCCAGGCATGCGAATCACCTCATGCTGGGACTCCAGGTAGAAGCAGGGATTTGGAC
Organism: Cygnus olor; assembly: GCF_009769625.2. Taxonomy (NCBI): domain Eukaryota; kingdom Metazoa; phylum Chordata; class Aves; order Anseriformes; family Anatidae; genus Cygnus; species Cygnus olor. The sequence continues at coordinate 46,596,350 of NC_049173.1, forward strand.
CCGACAAACACAGGTTTCCCTGTAGTTTGACCTCATCTCACACGACATGCTGAGCTGGCACTACTTCATTATTTTTATGGGGTGGTGAGGTGTAAGTGTCCTGCCTGAGCCCCTTCCCGTGCCCCTCGGAGGCTGATATCTGGGTGACAGCAGTGCTCCTGTTACACCGCAGCTTGTGCCTGCGTTCTTTTCCAACACCAAGTTAATGTGATCCCTACAACTGTCTTTCATAATCAAGTTGAGAAATTTCTAAAATGCTTTATATATAAAGTGAATAAGCAACTGCAGAAGTGGCTGCATATTCTGTATGATTTTTCACTCTCTTTTTTGCTTCTGCCTATCTGTCGGTTCTGCTAAAGTCTCCTTTTTATAAAGATTCAGAGGAAGCCAGGTGCTTTTTTTCCTTTCCTATGTATGTGCATGTCTCTTTTACATTAGCTTTAAAAAAATATGGTGGCTGTGAGCATGTTTAATAGCTGTTCTCACAGAGATCTGGCAGGTTAGGAAGCAGATCCAGTATGCTTATGTTATTAGCAGCTGCAGAAGCAAGCATGGGAGAAATGACAGTGGAAAGGGAATTACTTTCCTAGTTACCAAAGAGCAAGGGTGAAAGCTGGGATTTATAGAAATCCATTGAAAATTTCACTGACTTTTTTTTTAATGGGATTTAAGCTCTATTTCTGCTCCTGACCCTCCCAAGGACAAAACTCCTGAGACAACCTTTCATACGGACATGATAAACTGTTTGTGTGGACACATCACAGAATGTTTTTTGGGCCCGTGCTGCATCTGCAAACTCCCGTGGAAAAGCTGCGATGCAGACAGGTCGTTGTGTGCTGTGTGGAGCAGTGTTAATGCTCGCCGTGACTTCGTCCTGCTACTCGTTCTTGTTTGCTGCTCCTTGTGTAACAGCTGGTTGATGGAGTGATATCAGGCTGAGTGTCGTTGGCATCCACTGTGCCGCACTCTGAGAAACAGTAATGAGAGCAGCCGAGCTGCTTTTCCTTCTTCCTTTGAATTTCTGAATGAGGCCTGCTTTGTTTTTGTAAATTGCATCTTCGTTACAGCATTTAAGAGCCATAGCTGTTCTTATCAAATAACTTAACCTTGTGCTGGCATCTGCTTCGAAAAGAAACATGTCATTCTAAAGCAGAAAACCAGATTAGAAAATTGCTTTTGGAGCTAGAAACAAAGTACTGTCGGCTCTCTAATCCAGTCTTTTGGCACTGATGCTTGGCTGCCTCTGCTGAACGCGCCAGCCTGGGCTGCTGGGCTTTCTCAGCACAGCTCGCTGAGCGGACGCAGGTGAAGTGGTCCTGGCCTTTTGGGCTTGCTGTGAATGAGTCCACGCGTATCTCCATGTAACGCTCCACTGTAACAGAGAAAAGTGCCCTACAGGAGTTCGTTTGGGAAAGGTCATCTTACATTTCCCCTTTAAAAACTGCCCAAAAGAGAAATGAGAAGTTTTTTCCTTTTTTTTTTTAAGCGGATTTAGCTAGATAATACAGCAATCATGCAGAACATACGATATCCGACAAACTGTGAAATGAATACTAGAATTAATTGCTTAATTCTCTTCGCATTAGGCTAAAGCATGTGGTTTTAAAATGTCTTCAATGAAGAACTGCTGAATATGGGAAAACTTATCTACTATCCCATTGTAATAAATTGAAAAGCAAGTTCAAGTGTAAAGATTGCTGGGGTGATAGCTATAGCCAAAGGCAAGGTGTCCTGTAACTTATTTTTTGGAGACAATCTAGTTTTAAGGTTTGCACGTAGAAGTTTGACCCATTAAGCACGCTAAATAGTATCCCTGGAAAGGAAAGTTTTGTTAAAAACAGCTTCTTTGTAGTTCTTAAACCACGAAAAAGAATCCACAAAGATGCTTTTTACCCAGCAGCTGAGACGCAAGTGCCAAGAGCTTAATTGAACAGGCTGCAAGTTAAGGGATTATCACCTCTCCCAGCCTGTTATCTAAGAGGCTGCTCTAACTATGATTTGTCCTACATTTGCATCCAGGCAAATGCTGCATTTAAACAAAATCCTGAGCGTGCACAGGTGTAAGAATTGTCCTCCTGCACTTTGGCGTGAGGCTGGTGTGCCTACCTGTGCACGTGCTACTGGGAATGATGCATTTTCTGGGTGTCAGGCAACCTCATGAAACGTGGTCCAGCCTTCAGCTGACAGTGCAATAGAAAGGTGAGGAAAAAGGATCTTTTGGCAGGGCTGGTGCCTGCCTTGCAGCAGGTACCCTTCACAAGCCCTGCATATACAGCTGACTTCTCAGTGTTTCGTTCTACCAGGAGTGTCCAGGGCCCACTTATTTTGGCGAGGCAGTCCCACGCTACATGCACGGCACAACGTGAAGCCAGCGATGTCACTAGCAAGTGGGAAGCTTGCGTGTGTACCAGCTACAGAGCAGGTGCTCGGTGAGGTTTTGATCCTGTTCACACTAGCGTGTGTAAATTCTCCCATCCAATGCCTTCAGTGGGAATGCTCAGACACTTTACCAAAGTAAAGAGCACTGCTTTTTTTTTTAACCATTTTTCTGTAATAGAACAGCAGTGTTTCATAAAAAAATTGGGGTAGAGACCACAAGCTGACCTCAGCTGCAGTGAAAAGGGAGCTCTGCAAGCTCCCAAGAGTAACGCTTCATTCTTAGCAAGCAAGCTTACCCGTTCTGCTGCTGGGACCCAGAACTTCAGTCAGTCTTTCTAACCCACCCCGACTGCATAGTGTGAAACACTCGGTTTACTTACTAGTACTCCTGACCTCAAAGTGACCAGCACAAGCGGTGAGATGAAAGCACACACGTAACCCTACCCAGCAACTGTAGGAAGGCTACAGGGAAAGACCTTTAATTCCACATTTTATGTAGACAAATGACGATATTTCATAAAACAAACATTTATTTTTGCTGGCAGAAGTATCTAAATGTTCAGGAAAAAAAAACACACCCTCCAAGCATTGATTTAAAAAGAAGCATTTGAACTTTTAATCTCCAAATCTTAAGTGGACTTCATTCTTCGTTTGTTTCCTTGGAAGAAGTTAGCGGTTTGGGGCAGCGAGCTAAACATCTCTCAGTGGTTGCACTACAGGTGGCTTGCATCTTTTAATGCCTGAAGTCCAGTTTCAAGCTTAGAATTAGAAATACGATACACATGGCTTGCAGCATAGCACATTTCTCGTCTCATTTCTCCAGGGGTGCATAATTCAAAAGCTTCTCAATCAGATCCACATGGGCTAGGAGCATTCTGCGGCAGCAGTATCTCTTCAAGCCAAGGGCATCCAGGGCATCTCTATTAATGAACAACAACAATAATAAAAAAAAAAATATGAAATGAGTCAGAACCACTTGTGTTCCTAAGCAACATATTGATTACTCTGAGCTTAGTCATGGAGGAAAACTTGTTTGCAGTTTAAACCAAGAAATTTAGCATGTGCTGTTAATGTTCTTTTCCATTTGCTGCTGTTGACAGGGTGTTTGCCTGTTCTCTGGCCTGCAGATGCACGTGATCTTCTGTAAAGATGGAACCTAGCTGAGACAACTCCCAGACTTTCAGAGGTAAGTCTGGAGAACTCCCACAGGGACAGAACTGTAACAGACCAGATCTTAAGAATTTCCTCTTCTGAACTAGTCCTCTAATGTGGGCATACTTGGTCGTGGGAGCAAGGTTAAGTGAGATCCAAGTATTTTGGTTTTAGAAACAAGTCTCTGGTCTTCACAGTTGGAAAGAGACTTGAAATATGGCACATTTCTAACTCCAATTATTTAATTACAGTGACTTAGTTTTCCTCCTAGAAACACCAGTCTGTAGAAAAAAGAAGAGCTGATCTGGTTAAAAATCTGATCGGTCAGGAGGCCTGACTGTAGTAACGGGAGCAATTCTGAAACATGTGAAGTCATTTCCACTCCTGACATCCTGGACAGTCCTTAATTACTTGTGCTGGCTATGACTCCTAGCTGTGTGGCAGAAGGCAGCAAAAAGGCACAAGACAGTCTCCTGACACGAGGAATAAGGAGTAGCATCTCTACGCATTGTTATCTGTGCTATTCTTAGCATCTAAAAGCATCATTATAACACCTCTGCTCTGTATAACGGAGGATGATACCTGCTTACTTCACAAGATACATTTGTGACCTAAGGCACTTTAAAAGGTTGAGATAGATTAAACTAAAATAACTCAAAATGCAAACTAATCCTCATGGATGCTAATTCTGAGGAAGGATAAAAACCATTACAGATCCCATCTGAAACGGCATTCAGTTGTAGAATTTGCCCCCCACGTATATACAACTAAGGACACAGACTGCTCAAGAAGAAGTCTCTGTTCTACAGTCTTTCCATGTAATTCCCCCTGAGTGACTCCTCAAGATTCTTTCATTTGGGTAGAAAATCCCTTTATGAGTCATCCTAGCCTAAACCACTGCACGTGTCTTCAATGGATGTCCCTACCAGACCTTTTATAGATGAGAGACGCTATCCAAGCTCTTTAGCACCAACCTATTAGCCAGAGAGCCAGTCTGACACTCCTTCAGCATTTAACATTCATGAAATGTGACTCAGCTGGGATCTTTAGATTTCCATCACGTAGCGCAACAATCCAGCATTTGACTAAAACAAATGAAATTTCCCAAAACTTGTAATTGTCCTGTTGCAAGAAGCTGGTAGATGCTTTCCTAAAGTATTAACGACTGAAAGGAAGCTTCTGCATAAGCTGGACCGTGGTAAAAGGTTGTTTGGCTTCATGCAGTATGGCCTAACTGCACGGAGTAGAACTCCTGCAGCTTCTCTGATGATGTCAGTTAGCCCTCGGACCTGTCAGCGGCCTCTCAGGGGCTGAAACAACACGGCTTTCCATTTTAGTCCTGGCACTTGCCAAAGTTATTTAAGAGAAGTGTACGAACAGTCTAATTTTAAGAAAAGAATGTTTATAAATAACATCACGTGATACTTAAACATTCCAAAACACTTGAGAACAAAACCATCTGATGCCTGTTGATACCTAAGTTTTAAGAGCTAACTGCGTCTGAAAGTTCAGAACTTTCCAGAGATGCGGAATACCAACATGAACAGAAACTTTAGAAGTCATGCTATAAATTTCAGCTGAAACACTACCAACACTTCAGTTGTTTTTTCCCTTCTTCTCTAGCTTCCAAGTACTGAGGGAGAAAAAGCAACTTAAAGGGACAAACAGAGAGGTGTGGTTTTCTAACCGCAAACTGATTGGCTAAGTTTATTTCTTTGATTTTGTCCACTTATTTCTTAAGCTTATAATTAATGGTGATTCTAACGCTGCACTGTAACATTTTAATGGTTCATCATCTGCTGAGCTCTGCTTCTGATTTCACAATACCAGAACTGCATTAGCTCAAATACTCCCCCCAGAATTACACCCGTGACCACAGCAATTGTTTCTGAGGTAAGCATTTAGAAGAATGGACTTCTTCCAAAGGTCCCTACACAAACGCAGAGGAATGCTGAAGATAGGAAAAATATATTAAAAGATAATTGGAAAGTAAGAAGTCACAAGTGGTATCAGAACAGCTCGGATAAACTTCAGCATTAGTGAGAGATGATTTGCAACCTGTCATGTTTTAATGCTTTTAACTACATAAAGGAAAGACAACGAAAGACTGGTGGAGGAACTCAGTTCTAAGGCCGGTTTTGTTCAACGTTTTAGCAATGACCTTGGTGCGGAATGCATCCTCAGCAAGTTCACTGATGGCATTAAACTGCGAGGTGCTGTTGCCTCCCTGGAGGGAAGAGAGTCCTTGCAGAGGGATCTACGTAGATCAGAGCATTAGACAATGAGAAACAGCATGAAATTCAGCATAGGTAAGTGCTGGGTGCTGCAGGCGGGACGAAGCGATGCCGGACATGGGTACCCACTGGGGTGCTGGCATCTTCTCCCTGCTCTCTTCTGCTGTGATTTCCACTGGACAGTTTTTAATGAAACACATAAGCAGTGACAGGGACAAGTCATCTCTCCCTCTGCAAAGTCCATATGAAGATTAATCATAACTTCCTACAAGTTTAGATGAGGCTTAAACCTCAAAGCTTCTCTTCTAGTTCTGTGCTTCAGTGTCTAACACAGGACTCTGTTTTGCCAAAAGCCACAAGAACGTTTTCAAGATTTAGAGAAAAGGCAGTGAAATCTGTGTTTATGATTCGATACACTACACTTGCCCATTTAAAAACCCGTTAGTGACCTTAGTCATGTGAACGCAAAACAAATACTCTTTTAATTCTACTTAATAGTTTCAACATGATTTTGGGAAGTCACTCAGACTTCTGCCATGTTTTTTTTTTTCCACTGTTTTGATTTGCAGTTTTTTTCTTCATACTTAAACTTGATGACAGTGTAAATATTGCTCAAAAACTACCTTCCACAGACCTGTCAGATGCAGTCCCAGCACTGCCAGACCCTCCCTGAACTATTAAAAGATAATTTGGGTCATGCAAAGCCCACGTGGACTTCTTAAAATAGAGATGTTAGGGTATTTAGGGCAGTCAAATTAAACAGGGGCTCCTTCCCCAGCACAAACCAGTGCTTTGAAATAAGGCTAAAAATCCTGGAGTAGCAAATATGAAATGCTTATAGGAAAACCTAAAAGGGGGCACACACCGTGAGCAGTATTAGATACTTCTTACAATTGCCACTTTCTCTTTCCCTCTCCTTTAAAGAGAACTAAGAAAAAGTGATCCCACCATAACGCGTTGGTGGTAAAGCTGACTGTGTCGCTCGTTTCTTCCTTTAACCTTCCCTAAGAGGTGAATAATTGAGGGTGTGGCATTCTTTGAGGCTGCGGGTGCGGATGTTACACTTGGCAAATCCCCTATTACCACCCAGACATGTTCCTAGGGACCTGACTGCTTTTTTCCCCCCCCCCCGTTATCGGGTCTGACCCGTGGTCACCTGGTCGGGCTCAGCCTGTGTCTGCAGCTTTTGCTGTTTCAGTTTGGCGGTGCCATGGCACTGCAGAGGGGCGAGCACCGAGCCCCCAGGCGCTCCCCCCAGCACCCCTGGGTGCCCCCCAGCACCCCCACGCACCCCTCGGTGTACTCGGCCTGCAGCAGGCCCAGGTAGGCCTCCCACTTGTTCCCGACGATCTTCCCGCACGTGAAGCACCTGACGGGGATGATCATCTCTGCTTGGCACCTGGAAGGGATTAAAAGACACACACAAAAAAATTTAAATAAAAAAAAAAACACAACAAAACCTTAAAAAAACTGACGCACAAGAAAAATAAAAAAAATAAAAACACAACATAAACCTTAAAAAAGAAACACACACAAAAACCTTAAAAAGCCCCCCAACACAAACAAAAAAGTTAAAAAAAACACAAAAACTTTTAAACAAATTTAAAAAGCCCTAAAACCTTAAAAAAAAAAAAACCTTAAAAAGCCCTAAAACCTTAAAAAAAAACAAAACCCACCTCCCCAAAAAAACCTAACCCCTCCAAAAAACTAAACCCCCCCAAAATCCTAACCCCCCTAAAAAACTAACCCCCCCCAAAACCCTAACTCTCCCCCCAAAGAAACTAACCCTCCTCAAAATACCTAAAACCTCTCAAAAAAACCTACCCCCCCAAAAAAACCCTAAAACAACCACCTAAAACCTTTAAAAAAAAAGCCCTAAAACCTTTAAGAAAAAAAGCCCTAAAACCTTTAAGAAAAAACAAACCCAAAAACCTTAAAAAAGAAAAGCCCTAAAACCTTAAAAAAAACCCAAACCCTAAAACCTTAAAAAAAAAAAAAAAACCTGAAACCCTAAACAAAAAAATCACTAAAATCTTGAAAAAAAAAACAAACCCAAAACCTTAACAAAGCCCTAAAACCTTTTAAACAGAAGCCCCCACCCCCCCGTTCCGCCTGCCGGGCCGGGCGCTGGGGGCCTCCCGGCAGCCCAGGCCGGTGCCGGGGTTCCCGGGTACCTCCGGTCCCCCCCCCCGGCGCCCCCCCGGCGCCCCCCGCCCCGTCCCGGTGCCCGCCTTGGCGCCCCCCTCCCGGCGCGCTCCTTGAGGGCAGCGAAGGGGGGCGCTGGGCTCACCGCCGCCGCCACGCGGGGAGGGGCGGGCCGCTGGCGGCCGCCCGTATGGCGCCCCGCGAGGGTCACAAGAGCCGGCGAGCGGGGCGGGCTCGTGAGCGCCTTTCGCGTGTGCGGCGCCGGGGCGCTCGGAGCGCCGCCACAGCGACACCGCCAGCAGCGGGGGGACGGCCGCCGTGCGCCGCCCGGGGAGCGGCCACTTGTTGCGCTCCTGCGCGGCCCAGGTACCGGGGCGGCGGTGGGGAGAGCCGACGGGGGGCTGGGGGGGGGGGGGGCGATGTGGGGCTGGGAGTTGGGGTTTGGGGTCCCGGGGCGGGGCGGCTGGGGTCCCGGGGGGGGGGGGTTATGGGGTCCCCAGGCGGGATTTGGGGCCCTGAAGGGGGGTTTTGGGGTCTTGAGTGGGGGGATTTGGGGTCTTGAGGGGGGAGTTGGGGTCCCGAGGAAGGGGTTTGGGGTCCCAGCTGTCTCCTCTGGGGCTGTGCGATGGGGTCCCAAAGGCTGGGGACCCAAAGGGGGGTCCCCACGTTGCGGGGCAAGAGGGGCGGCGAGCCCCGAGCACAGCACCAGGACCAGCGGCAGCACCAGGAGCAGCCGCTTCAGGCGCCGTCCGCCCGCCGGCAGCCGAGGGATGCCTGCCGCGATGCTCCCAAACTTGGCGGGGCCGCGGGGCTGCTCGGCGGACCCCGCGCTGGAGCACGAAGCCCCCCAGTGCTGCCTGTCTCTCGCAGCGCCGCGTGTCCTCGGGCAGAGCTGAAATTCCCCAAAAGTGCTTTATTTTCCCGAGTTTACGCAGCGCACGGAGCCTTCGTCGTCAGGCATCTAAATTATCGCGTCCTGATGCCCGGCTCACGCTAATCCGTCTCTCCTGACTGCTCGGCTTTTGAGGAGCTGGAGGGTCGACCCTCCGCGCAGAAACATCAGCCCCGACTCGAACCGTAAAGGAGCAAATAGTTTCCTTTTGACAACTGAGGGCTCGGGGTTGTTCAAAGGCGTTTGTACAACTCCGATCGCTAATGAAAAGACGGTAATTTTTGCAGTCCCGGGAACAATTACGCTCGGCTGCGAAGGGAGCGAAATGACTTGGCGTGGAGGGTAGATGAACCTCCCGCGATCTGTAGATTATTATCATTATTGTTATTTTAGACCAGCGGGAGCCAAACCGTCTTTTCTTTTCCTCCTTTGATTTCTTTTTTTTGGGGGGATTGAGAATTCGGAGGCTGTGCTTTGATGCATTTTCAGCACCAGGGCTCCAAAGTAATTTTCATGTTGAACTGTGCAGTGAAAGGCATTTGTATTTGGAGCCAGGGATTTGCAAGTGGGAGTGAGAAAGAGGGGCTGTCACAAGGGCTTCGTGGCAGAGCCGCGTCGTTAGATCGAGGTCAGCATCTTACAGCTGCCTGGTGCAAACGTGCCTGCCTGTTTCTTAAAAACAAAAGTGAATTTTAACTTTCAGACCTAGTTCTCGGATACAACTTTGCATCTTTTTTTTTTTGGAGGGAACTTAGTGCTGCTGTTCTCAGAGCATGTGAATTTATGTCCTTTCTAAATAACCCGCTTCGACTCGGTGATGGGTTTAATGACCTGATAGGTCTTTTCTGGCCACAGTTTCTTTGATCCTAAAAAATGTAAGGATTTTTATGGTCTGTGACCTGGAGAGAGTGCTGCATACCGAGAACATTCTCTGCTCAACTTCATGTATTCTCTGCTTAATCTGACCATTTGCCGAACCACAGAAGTCTGCTTGTTTGGCGGGGGGGGGGGGGGGGGGGGCGACTGTGCACACGTGTGGCTGTTAATGGTCCCAGTGGTGTTTGGTGGGCTGCAGCTAACGCCAATTAGGGTGATCACTTCTGCTGCTTTGTCAGGAGTGAGCCCTGGTTTGTAGCAACTCCTTTTTTGCAGGTGAGCTGGGTGCTGCTGATGCTCAGCTGTTGCAGTTTGGTACTTAGCAAATTCAGGTCTCTTAAGCCTCCTTCTGAAGAGGAAGGGAACCTGGAAGAACAGGGGGATGAGGTCTCTAAGCATCCTCCTGGAGAAGAGCAGGGATGGTAGTAGTTGGTGTTACCCCTAATCCCAGAACCGCATGGATCTTCCTTACGGTGTCTGTAAGTTCTCATCCCCTTTTTGGTCTCTTGCTGCTTTGAGCAAGCAGCAGTCCCCAGACCTGTGATTCTTCAGGCTCCCAGACAGCAGTGGGGGAGCCAGGGGGGCTCCTCAATGCTGAGCAGAAGAGCCTTGCCTAGAACTAGCTGAGCTGGAGGTCTGCACACTGCTTTTCTGACGTGCTTCTGCCTTGTGAGGCTTTGTTGTGGGGTGCTGCAGATAACTTGTCCCTCTCCTCAGTTAATGCTGTGCAAGCTTTCTTCCTGTGATGTGGACAACTTTTGAAAGCCACTGGTATTCTGCCCACCCATTGCTCAGTGTTAGCGTTTTGGGGGGGGGGGGCGGGGGCACTTAGTTGTACAAAATGCAGCTGGGCATGATTGTTCCATGGCACTCTCAGCACTGAAATCCCAGGCTTGTGACCAAGGAGTATGTCATGTCCTCCTCCCTATTCTGCCATCCACAAAACGTAAGGGAAAACATTACTGCTTGTTTAAAAAACAAAACAAAACCGCAAAGCCACATGCAACGTGTCTTCCCCCCCACCCCACTGAAATGACCTGAGTGACTGAACTAATCTTAAAATATTTCTGTAGTTCTAAGTGGCCATATGACTTCCTGCTCCTCGTGTTGGCAGACTGTGTCTTTCCTGACCTTATCGCTGGAACTGGGGCTGTAGGAAGAAGTCATAGGATCTCTGCGTTTGGACTGGTAGCGTGAGAAACGGGTGGCGTCTGGCTGAGAACTGGTTTTGGTTGTATTCTGTGGGCTGCGCTTGGTCAAGGTGAGGTATGCACCCTCTCTGGTCTCTGCTTTCCACCTGCAATTGTTTCTGTCCTTCTGGCTTTGTTTCTGCAGCGGTGCACTGAAGCCTTGGGTCTTCTGCGACCTGATTTGCCTGTTAGGTAGCAGTCATGTTCAAGGACAATGAATAGCTGTTTAAATTGAAAACTTTTCAGAAGAAATGTTCAGTGAAAGAACGTTTTTTGTGCTGTAGATGTTGACTTTCAACTTCCTAGAAATCTGTGTGTAGCTCTGCTGGCTCGGTTTGGAGCTAAGAGCTCTGTTTCCTGTCTCTTGCCGGGGTCACTTGAAGGAATGTTATCAGTTCCCCTTCCGTCTCTGACTAACGCACCAGAACCGCGCGTCTGATCGCAGAAGTCAGTGGTATCACGTTGGTTTGGTGTTGTACTCCACACGTTACAGTGAGCTGGAGTGGAAGAATGCTTTAAAAAAAAAAAATTAAAAAAAAATCCTTGCGTGAATGTTGAAATGAGCGATGAAGTTGGCATTCGTTAGTCAGGAGCTGAAATGTGGCACGGAAAACTTAATGAATAAATACTTAGTAGTGGAGAGCCACAGGGAGATGGAATATTTATTTAATAAATAAATAAAAAAGCAAGATGAGGCTTGGCTGGGCTGCTGCTTTCTCAGCCATGTTCTCTGCTCCAAATCTACCAAATCCAGGTTTACGGTTGGATTTCCTCTAGCCCAGGTTAACAACCCAAAATTGTCACTCATCCTGTTCCATGCCAGGAAAAGGGGCTCCTGCTGGCACTAGCCACAGTGGCTCTGGAAGGACTTCCCTTCTTTCCTGTAAAGCTTCCAGGATCACGGAGCAAAGCCTAAGCTGGAACCTCTTTGTTTTGTCCTTGAATTGGTGAGTGGGTGGCTTTCTGTCCCCGTGTCCTCCCCCTGCTGCCTTGATTGGAGATGGCTTCGTGTGCGATGATGGAGAGGTGGAGAAAGCCACGCGGGAGAGGCAGGGAGGATGGAAGGAGGAAAGAGTCGTCTGCTCAGTACAGCTTCGTGTTGTTCAGTTGCTCCATATGCCGTTTAATAGCTGCTCAGGCCCCCGGATTTAGCGAAACAAATAGAGAAGCTGCTAAGCAAGTGAGAACGAGGAGAACCATCCCTAAGCCGGGGATGTGACTGCAGCTTCACGGTAATACCAGACAAGCCTGATGGTGCTGATTTCATTAAAAGCAACATTCAGGGCCTCAAAGCAGGGTTTAATACTACTGTATATTTTTTTTTAAATATGCTGACCTTATCTGGTAAGCCTGTAATATTTCTTGCAATGAAGAGCAGCTGCTGCATAAATACATATATAATATCAGTTGCCAATTCTGAAAGCTGTGCTGAGACCGTGACTTGTTTGAAGTGGGGTTGCTATTAAAAGGCAGGTGGCAGGATGTTTATTTTACACCTTGTTAATTGCTTGTTTTTCCTGCTGTAATTGGCTTCCTAATGGGGGCAGAATGCTCTTGGTTTTGCACAGAAAGCTTCATTACTGACAACCGATGGAAAGGATTCGGAGGGTGGGATTTGTATGAAACATATATATTGAGTAACAGATGTCTCTGCTAAACAGAGTGTACGAGGAAGTCCCATAGATGCATCCAAAAATGCAAATGCTATTCCATAAAGTGATTTAAGGTGTCCTTGGGTTGGATGTGAGGCTTGCTGCCTGTTACTGGGGAAGGGGGGCGGAGGCAATGCTCCGTGTCACTGGCCAGGAACGGGGTGCTGGGATGGTGCTGGGGGCTCCCGGTGGCGTGCACGGACTTGGGAAGATATCCTTAAGGATCTACGTGGCGTGCCTTAGAGACTGCTTAATAAGCTCTCGTATCTGTAGATATTGCTGAAGTTGGTGGGTGGGTGTCATTGTAGGGGTGTGTGCATATATATATGTGAGTATCTAATGTACATATGTATAAAATGAATATTGAAAAGGTAAGATAGCCCTTCTAAGAAATGTCTTGTCATCCATAGCCCCCCGCCTCCCTCTTTCTTCCTGGTAAGAATGCAGTTGGGATGGAGGAGGATGGATGCTTCCTCAGAGGCCGGTATTTAACTGGTTTAGGACTGGTTTTAGTGGTCGTGGTTGTTCTCAGCAAGGTCGCATCATGCTAAAAGTGTCACCCTTGCCAACCTTGGATTGACATAATTTGAAAGAAAATGCCTGTGTTACATGCATATATCACAGCCTAATTGAGTGCTTCAAGTTGGGGGGAGGTAATATCCTGAGGCAGCACTTTAATCAGAAAGATCACAGGAGCTGCCCATCAGCTCTGCTCTTCCCTGCAAGTGTCCTCAGATGACAAAATAATCCCCTTTCTTGGGATAATGCTTTTCATTTCTGCACAATCTTTCCTTCCAGAGCAAAGGACGGACTGTGAAGTCGAGGTGAGGGCATGTCAAGTATTAACGTGTGAAGGAAGAAGCTCTGGGATGTTGTGCTCGTGTGGTGAAAGCAGTATGTGCCTTCCCGTTGAGCTCTTGGGTGCCCTTTTCTCTGATGTACTTCTCAGTTTTGGCTGGGAACTTCTTTCTCTGGGTGTACAAGCAGGTTCTCTGCCAACCATGTCTTACTTAGAGAGACTGCAGCAAAGCAGTTCCCTTTTAGTAGGTTACCCTGGCATCTGTGAGGCCCTGAACCCTCATGAAGAGGAATGGGGGGTTTTCTAACTTACTTTTGAAGCGTCATCACTAAGGCTCCCATCAGGGCTGATGGATGTTTTGGAACGAAGAACAGAAGAGCAGGCTCTGCTGAGGGCTGTCCTCTGGGCCTTTTGGGGATGCTGATGTCTGTATTTAAACTTGCTGCTTGGCTTTTTCCCTCTGTCTGTCTGCTAGTCAATCTTGCATCGTGCAAGCCTTGTTGGGAGCAGGAATAAGGGATGGCCAGGAGCTGGAGCAGATCCCTCTTGCCAAGCACCTCATCTCTGATGGTGGCCTGTGGCGGCTACTTAAGGCGGCAACCCTCCGCATTACCGCCACGCTCTCGCTTTCAAGTTGTGTTTTATGTGTTGTGAAAGGCTGCGACTGTAGCCTTGTTTCAGAAGTGCCTGCCTAGGGATGGGACCGCAGCTCCTCTGATTAAAACCACCCGCTTGGGCGCATCAGCCTGCTGCGTCTGGGTTAAAGCGCTACGTGCGAGCTGGGTGTCCTGAAGCAGCTCCAGAGCTGCCCCCGCCATGTGCTGCCTTGTGGTGACATAATTATTCCTGAGGAAGTCCCCGTTGGCACGCAGAGCCTCAGACCTCCCAGCGTGGACGTGGGGAGGAAGATGGGGCTGCTGCAGAGGACGTGATGCTACCGCTCAGGTGAGTGGGCTGCCGTGCACCCGTCGTTGTGCTTTGGTTGTTGAGCTGCTCCTTTTGAAATTAAAACCAGCCAAATGTTCTGTAGAATATTAAGAAGCACTGCTTTCGTGCCTCTGATCGGATTAAGTACGGCGCTTGGTGTGTCCTTCGGGTGGCGAAGCTGCTCGGCTCGGGGATTCACGCCGCCTAAGGCTGCGTTAGGGTGACGTGCTTCACCTCACGGGGTGCTGAAACTATCACGCTGCAGAGCTGGTAACCACGGGGGTCCTGCACTCGAACTGCGGATTCTCAAATGAAATTTTGCAGAAGTGATGCAGTTTGTATGAGTGAATTTCTTTTTGTTTGAGTAATGTGTTTTTTTTTTTTCTTCAAGAAGTGTTGAGGTAATGTGGTGGTAGATACGTGCACTGTGGCTGCTCTGCAGGAAGGAAAGAAATTACTGCATATTCTGTGTGAAAGGCCGAGGACTGTTACCTTTTAGCGGGTAAAGGGGGAGAAGCCTTTACATTGCTGTAGCATTCTTTATGAATATGGATTTTGAAACTGTTTTGCTTGCGTGTGGTTTTCTTTTCGTTCAAGAGCCAGTCCCAGCATTTTAATCACAATGCAGCATCGCAGGAGCAGCAGAGGATTGGGGAGCAGGGGGTGTAGCTGCACTAGGACCAGAAGGATTAGGGAGGGTCTCCGACTTGCTGCAGAGATGCACTGAGGCCTGCATGCTGTGAAGCAATGTGTTGGAGCTGGGACTGAGCAGAGAGCTAGCTTTCATGGAGTTCTCCAGCATCTCGTCCCCAGCCAGCAGCTCTAGTGCTCTTCAGCACATGTACGGTGCTTGGGTATGCTGTAGCGTAGTGGGGCAGATAGTCAAAAAGCTTGAATAAATGCAAGATGCAAGACCAAGCTGACTTGTGAATGTTCTGGTTGAGGTGTGTTGCCTCCTTAAAACCAATAAATAATTGCACACGTGGCATTGCCTCTGTGCACAGCTAAATCGCACCCGCGTGTGCATCAGGGAGCTGTAATTCAGGAGCCTGTTCTGAAGGGCAGCAGCTCCTTTGTCTGGTCTGACATGCTGCTGCTGCTGTGCTTGCTGGTGGTGGTGTGAGGGAATAATAAAGTAAAGCCTTCAATCATATGACCTGATCAGAGAGGGCTGTCTGTAGTGATTGATACGTCTTCTCGGAACAATAGGCTGCTGGAGCTGTGGCCGGGGACTGATGGTTTTGGTTGGGGTTTTGTGTTTCTCTGTTGATCTTGCTGTTCCTTTACTTATGTCAGATTGCAATTTTGTTTGCAGCTTGCCTTCAAATCCCTGCCTGATCTAAAATTGTATGTACTTTCAGTCTGAAGGGATGTACGTAAGAGAATCCTTAAAGCTATCTGGAGAACAATTTTCTCTGTTTCCCTTAGGAGGTTTTGAGGACAAGCACCCAAGCCCTCTCCCTTCGTAAATCATTCTGATTCCTTAAATTGACTCTCTCCAAAGTAGGTGTGAAAAGGTAAAAACAAAGACATCTTTCACCTTTACATGTCCCTGGCCTGATGAGTGGCAGGCTGAGCAAATGGACTTAGGTTCTCTTCCACAGCAGCATCCCCATACCCAGCCTCTTCTTGCGGGCTGCCTGTATGGTCTCGCCAAGCTACTTCTCTTTGCTTCATTTATGGCGTTTGCTGTTCTCAGTAAGAAGGTGAAAAGCTTAACATTAAGAAAGTGCTGTATTTCACGAGAGAGCTTTGTGTGTTTGCATTGAGAGAAACCCCTGAAAACAAACTTGTGTGCAGTTCTGCTTGGCTCTGTAACAACTGAATAGGGCAGTGCTTTACTGTTGGTGAATGTCAGCCTTGGGTGGTGTTACACAAAGGATGCCACCTGTCTGCATCTGGGCCAGAGGTATATCTGGATGTATGTGCATTTGTGCAAAGGAGATGTGTTTTTCTGCTTCCTTGAGCTACATCCCTGGTATATGGGGTCAGTTTAGAGCAGGGATGCTCAATCTTCTTAAAATGTATGCCGAAAAAATGTACTTTCCCTTCCATCCTGTTCTCCTTTTGGAGCTGCAGAACAAAATAGTATGGGGGTGAAAGCATTGCTCCTCCCCAGCCCGCGTGCAGCTGCCTTGTGGATGGAGGAAGGGTTTGGGGAGCACAGGAGAGCCACAGCTGCTCTCTGAAGGTGTTTGCTTCCTGCTATCAAGCAGTGCCAGTTCAGAGGCCTCTTCCAAGCACTCCTGGCTTCAGCCACAGTGGGAGTGAGCTGGGCTGCAGTGGCTCTCCCTGTGCTGCTACTGCTGCTTAGGCATCCTGCCTAAGGATGTTAGGGTCAATCGGGGCATCTGGAGGAAAGGGACTGTGAGAGGACTAGGACTCTTCTCTTGCACACGCAAGAAAACTTCTTCCTTGGAGAAAGGACAGTAAGATGGCTCTATGCTAAAAAGCAAGAACTGTCCTGAAGATCCTGCTCCGCTGCTAGAGGTGAGGACAAAAAGGTCCATGTGGTGCAAGCTCAGAAGTAGAAGAGATTTCCTCATCTAAATGCAGCGGTAGGTTTGTGAATCATTTGTTTTCTGAAAGTCTTCTGCGATCTCTTACTGTTCTGCTGGGATTTTGTTTGTTTGCTCTCTCTGACAGTAAATGACCATTTCATTTTGGCAGCGCCCTACTGTTTAAATTATGGTTAGGACCAGTTTTCTGTGGACCTGCTTAGTATCAGTTTTATTGCTTGCCTGCATTCCTGCTCTGCTGCGGGATTGTCACTGCAGTGCCTTTTGGGTGTCTACTTTGCTGTCGGCTGGTCCAGCTCCTAGGGTTTGAAAAGCTGTTTGGGGATTCCTCTGGGAGCCTTAGGGAGTTACTGGAAAGAAGTCAAATTCTCATAAGTTCCTGAGAAAGCTGTCATAAGCCTTGTGGCTGTTGGGTTACAGCCAAGTGCTTTATTCATGGGACCCATGGCGAGCCATTGCTAGACAATAAAGGTTTCAGGTTCCTTTGTTCTGTCTTATGAAAGAAGACCAGTTCTGGGCCAGCATGGCATTGTTTTGGTTGGTGCAAGAGCATGCAAGATTCTCTATATCAAAGAGTTTACATTTTAATAAGCCTTGTTTTTCTGGCTTCTTTTTTTTTCCCTTTCCCTAGGGCTTTTTCTTCATGCAACCAGTTTACCTGCTGCAGGCTGGCTCCATTCTGCAGCAATTTATCCAAAGTTATGCTGCTTTTGCACCCAGTGGCTTTTGGCAACTGGAAGCCCCATTTGCCATGCGAAGTGCTGGTTCTGATGGCAAATGCTGCCATGGAAGAGCCAGCTGTGCTTTCCTGCTGCCTTAGTTATTTGTTACAGTGGGGGAAAAACAGTTTTCATGACCTCTCCTCATGGTATTTCCTTAGTGTGTGTCTGTGTGTGTGTGTATATATATATAGCTATAAACTGCCTGCTAGTGACTATTTCTGTTGGGTAGGCTTTTGTGTAAGTTATAGTTGGCTCTGACCCTGCATATTTCCTCTCCATTCTCAAGGCAGTTGCCAGCTTGTTGTCCCCCTGTCTGCCCCCAGAGAAAGGGGAGAAGTCAGAACAAGGTTATATTTGTCTCTCAAGTTTCCTTTGTGCTGCTGGCTCAGGTCCTGCATCGCGGTGGATAGCGTTTGGTACAACCAAACTTTGAATAACTAGTGATGAAGACTTCGTTTCTCATGGGAAGGTGGTACTTCACCCGACAGCTTCCTTTCTGGGGGAGTCTGTCTTGCTGCAATTGCTCTTCTATTTTTTGCTCCATCCAGTTGCCCTATGTCCTAGCACCTAAAGAAAAGTGGTTGGATTCAAGTTGTCCAGAATGGTACAGAAATGTCAAGAATGTGCATTCCAAGTAATTTCAAATACTTAAATTTAAAATCAAGGGTGTTGGTGCATTGAAATTGTTTGATACATCTCTCTGTTTGGGACTGAGCTGGGACGGAATCCAAACCAAACCATGCGAGATCCCTGGAGGGAAAAGCGCAGAGCAAATTGGAGGTAGAAAAGTCAGCCCGAGCTTTGGCTTGGCTTTGTCTTTGCAGTCTTTGAATGTGTGCCAGCCATGGATGAACGGCAGTAAGACAAATATTTAGGTGCTGCTGTACAGCCTATGGAAGCTTGTATTCAGTGACACGCTTCACAGATTTCATACTGGGTCTGAAAAACTGTGTTTCCATCAGAATCCGCATTACTTAATTTCAGCACAATGTTCTGCCAGCCTTGAAATGTGTCTGCATTTGCTTGTAGAGAGCTTGCTCGGATTCAGGGCTTGGTTCTGTTTATTTCTTTTTTTTTTTTTCTTGGCTTGCCTTCTGCAGATATAATAGTAATAATAAAAAGTCCCAGAAAATCCTCTCCAGTATGTTACTCGTACAGCTGATACACTGATGATTTTAGCAGTCACTGAAGGCTGTGGTGATGCTTTTTTTCGTTGTTTTTTGAATTGAGAACTTACAGTTTTGCTTTGAAACATCTGAAAACTAACCTGATTAGCACTATAGTGGGGCTAAGCATTTGGTCAGCTGCGTGGATGTCAGCAAACAAGTCAAGTGGCTGGTTTCGGAGCCCTGGCTGGGAGAGCTAGGGTGTAAGGGAGAGGTGTTAATATGGTTAATGTGTTTTGTCTGAAGTGTCAGCATGCCTGGTGTGTGATGGGTCTGGTACTGGGCCGCTTGGGCAGGGCTGGGACGGGTGTAGCGAGGAGGTGATGGCAGCAGGGTGGGAAGATCCTCTCATGCCTCGGCAGGGCGGGCTGCTGTGGAAATATGAGGTAACAGGGAGCTGGGAGCCGTGAAGGAAGCCAAGCAGGGTTTTGCTTGGAGGTAGTGGTGCAGGGATGATGGGAGTTGAGGGCTGAAGAGTTTGACTGTAGGTGGTACAGTTTATCGACAGAAGTGGTGGGTGTCTTGAAAAACTTCTGAGTGCGTGTATAATGTGTATGGTGCTGTATGACTACGTGATGTACGCGTGTAAAGCCGCCTTCGTGGTGTCCTGCTGCTGCTGAGTGGATCAGACCGGCTCTCCCTCTCAGCTTACGCCAACGAAAATAACTGAGCCCCTCAGGACCTGTACGGAAAGCAGCTGTGCAATCCCGTGTGTAGGGCCATGTGGTGCTGAGAGCCAGGCCGGCCCTCCCCGCATGCTGGGTGCTGCTCCTGGGCAGGCCGGAGCCGGCTGGGCAGGGAGGCCGCGAGGCTGTCCCTTCTGCAGCCTCCCTACACACAGGCCCTGAAAGGGGCTCTTCTCCCAGCTGTGGGCAGCGTGACTTTTATTTTTTTCCCCCCTCCTTTTCCCTGTCCCCTTCACCCCCAATCACTTCAGGCAGCCGTTAACTGTTAGACAGCCCCTAGCAGGCTTCTGCTCGGGAAGGTGCTGTTTTCCTTCGCAGTTCATGGCACAGGAGAAGAGGGATTGCACATATGGTATTTTGTTCCAGACGCTTTTTACACACCTCCCATTTCATTTCAGATCTGTTTTTCTTTTTTCCTTTTTAAAAGCTTTGCGGAGAAAAAGATGAGGCTCTAATGAATGCAGGAGGAAGGAGGGAAAAGGAACCTGCCCTCTTAATTTTTTGCTGCTTTTATGTCACCGATGAAGAAGAACGTGGCATCTCTGAGATGCGGAGCAAGTGCCTCAGCTTTGAGCTGTGGGATTGCTGAAAGGTGGTGCCATGGGTAGGGCTGAAGGAGAGAGGCAAATTCAGAGAAGCTGGGGCACTGAGCAGCAGGGAGCAGGGGCAGCACTTGACCTAGCTTGGTCCCCTGCCAGTTTCTTCTTTTTATTTTCTAATTCTGATAGAAGAGCAGAAGAGTGGTTGAAGAGGGTTAGTAGGATCCTTGAATGCCACCTTCTGCTTGAGAGAAGACGTTGAGCATTGCAAGCTTCTTGATTATGCTCCCTCATTTCATCCTGAAGTCATGTGCTGTTGTCAGTAATCAGCACTGCCTGTTCACTGTTTTGCTGGGGTTTATACAGCTGCTCTGGTTTTAAGTTTTCTGCAATACTTGAAATGTTTCCCTCACTCCCTCTCAGAGGAATGTGCACTAGGGTAGGGGGAGTTGGGGTGTGGGATCCCCTCATACTGCTTTCTTTGTCAGCAGCGTGCTGTGACCTGCTTGTGTTCTGGGAACACCCTCTGGTTATCAGAAGCGTTCACCTGTTGGCTAACTTTTTTGAGAGGAAGAGTGAGCTTATTTTATGGGATGTGAGGCAGAAAGTGTGAGTTCCCTAGCAAGGAGGTGAAAGAGCTGTGGCTCTGTCATGGTTTTGGCTGGGACAGAGTCAATCTTCTTCATAGAGGCTCACACTGTCCCAGCCAAAACCACGACAGGCTCGAGTCTACTTTTTTTTTTTCCATGTTGCATCCACTTGGCCAACCTGTCTCCTGTTGAGTGCCTTCCTCGTTTCCTCTGAGTGTTTGAGCTGATACTTGGATGAACATAAGAAAGTCACCATAGTGTTTCTGGGTTACTGATGCATTTCTGAGCCTTTTGGCAGGGACTGAAACTACCCTGAAGTCTCTAGGAGAATGATCACGGTAAGGTCAGCTATTCATGTACTTGACCTATTGTTTTTTTTCCTGATGTTTGTCCCTTGCAACAGTGTAGTTGCTGTTTCCAAAAGGCACAGTCTTCCTAAAATGACAATTCAATTCAAGATAAAGCAGAGTTTTCTTTGCTGGAACTTGGCTGAAGGCTGCAGTTGTCTTTGCCCATGTGGCATGGGTTGTAAACAAAGTTTGCCCTGCTGTTCTCCATAAGTGTTCTCCATAAGGAGCCACAAAGAAGCTTAAAATATGCATTTCTGCATCCCTCTGGAGATTATTGTGCTTTCGCCATTTCACTTTCATCTGGATTGAGCCTCGCTATTCAGATTTAACAACAGTAAAGGCCAAGTAAGGGAGCATAATGTTGAACCTGCTTAGTTGGCTGTGTCTAATCCAGCTGCTCCTAATATACTTTGGCTTGGATTCATGCCACTTAACTGGAAGGTCTGAAATAGGAGCTGGGAAGGTGTCTGTGCCTGGACGATGACTTGCATCTTGGTGGGAGGAGGTGTCCATCCCTCTCTCCGTTGACCATGGAGGAAGCTGACTGCTACGATCTGCCCAACCTGGGTATTTTACAGGAGTGCCTGAAGCTGAGTCAGGTGGAGTCGAACCTAGTATTGGAGAGCCCGTGCAAAGCGTGGGACACCCACTGTGCACACTACCTTCTGCTCCTTTGTTGCTACTTGGGTTAAAGGAAACTCTGCTTATCCTTTTGTTGGGCTCTTAAAAGCTTGTTTCCAGTTGGATCTCTTCTCTATTTCTGCTTGTTTTTCTAGTTCTAAGGCTGTCCTGTACTGCTAGTAATGTGAAGACGGACATACCGGTTTGGTTTTGCAGATGCACCTTGACCACGTTTTGTGGATTACTAAGTTGGCTTCAAGCCAGGAAGTGTAGCTGTTGCTTCTAGCCATGGCAGTGGCCAGGGCAGCTTGACCAGGAGCACTTAGCTGTTACTTGACCTTCAGCACGTCACAGCACTTACCCCCATCTCACGCTGCAGGTGATGGTTACCTAAAGTCAGCCAGAGACATCATAATGGTTACGATCATAATGGTTACCTAACGTCAGCCAGTGACAGTAAGGCAGAGCCTTGCATTCAGGGACTTCATGAGCAGACAGGGCACACGAAGGGCCAGAGGATGCTGGTGACATCTACAGGTACAAGATAAAGCTTAGTGTGCCCTCAGACTCCAACTTTCTCTGGACTTTAATGCCAGTTGTCACCGATTTCAGAACCAAGTCTCTCAGTAAACCTCCCTATCCATTCCCACCCCACACCTGAGAGCTGGAGGGTGAGCAGGGGGCCATCTCAATCTGAGACTCTGGTAAGTAGATGAACTGAGAGGATGTTCTCCCTAGCCTTGAATTATACATGATTGTGATGTACGATTCAACCACTGGGTGTCTCTGGGCTATGCAAAGCTTCAGGCAAGATCTAGTCCCTAGAAAGCTGGTGCTCTTTTGAGGCTGCAGTTTAGGACTTGCTTTGAAGGATGTGTTGTTTCCATCTGGGTTGACCACT
The DNA here is from genome assembly GCF_009769625.2 of Cygnus olor. Lineage (NCBI taxonomy): Eukaryota > Metazoa > Chordata > Aves > Anseriformes > Anatidae > Cygnus > Cygnus olor. The sequence goes on from NC_049173.1 coordinate 46,618,690, forward strand.
CAGAACGTGGCTTCCTCACTCTTGGAAAATGGAGTGGGGCTGCACCGTGTGGTAAGGCAGCACTGTGGGTTGTGAATGGTCCTGCCTTGCCATGTTCGAGGGGAAGCAAATCCCCGTAGCCTGACTTCACTTGATCACTGTGTCTGAGCACCATGCACTGAGTCTGCAGAAGGTCCAAGGGAGGAGGATGTTAGCACTGCAGCTCTACTACCTCTTCCTAACTGCTTGGCTTTTTTCTCTTTCCTTCAGCAGTGGTAAGCTTACTCTTGCATGTACGTTCAAGTAGATAATTAATCTGTCTCTCAACAAGGCTTTGCTAACCATAGTATTTTCTTCAATTCCATGGAAGGAGTTACTTTTTCATTATGATGCTGGAAGGGTAAAAGGCAGCCTATTCTCTGCTTTAAAAATGCCGTGATAGAAGGTAAAGCTTTCATTAAACATGCCTGGCTGAACTTATATGCTTAAGTATCTGAACTGCAGCTAATATCTTTTGAAAGAGAAGGAAAGAACACAGCTGTAATAGCCAGCACTTTTTGTTTGGATGGTTAATCGGTAGTATTCTTTTTATCTGTTGCATGAAGAAAAATAATTGCATAAATCTATGAAGGAATTAATTCCAGGGGAAAAAACAACAATTGTCTATTGCTGTAGGGTAGTTCTCCCCTTCTTTCCTACCCCTTCATCTTCCAGCCAATTAGGGGAGCTGACATCTCAGTGGTTCACAGGTGATGGTATCCATCTTGTAGCTTTTCTTGTTATTAACTTGCCTGATGGGAGAACTGTGGTAGAATACCTGGTGGAACAGAACATCCATGGCAGCAGCTCTTTCCTGCTGATGCTGCTTTGATCAGGTTTCTGATTATGCTGACCGGTGTTCTGTCATTGAATTGGTGAACTTGCCAGCTGCTGGACACATTGCTTGGTCACATCACTTGCTTATGGGCTGTTTGCTATCGAATTTCCACGCCTTCATGTTGCGTAAATGAGTGAGAAAGGATTGACCAGGGGTTTGAGCCTGCCTTGTTTGTGGTGGCATTGGTATGCTTTAGGGGTAGTTGGGGTATTACTCAGTGCATTCCTGAGGCGTGCCTGGTACTATCCCTGGGCATGGGATTAAGTGACTTCTAGATTTCTGGCGGTCATTGTAGTAAGAAGAGTGAAGGTGCGTGTGTCAAGACTGAGTAATGATAGTAATATATACATATTTTTTGGAGTTGTTTTGATGGCAGCACTCAATGGGTGGGATAACCGCTGCAAATCAACTGCGGGGTTGTACCCGGCTGTGCTGTGCAGAACAGCCCGCTTGGTGGCTCTGGGGGAGCTGAGAGTTGTCCCCCTGTATAGAGGTAAAATTCTGGTCAGCCTCCTGGCGATGGGTGTGTAGGACTGACTACAGGAGGCTTAGGCTTGCAGAAACACAAACTGGAGCTCTGCTCGGAACTTCAGCACTTTGCTGTGGCACGTGGATGAGTGCCATGTTCATTGCTGGCCCTGCCAAATAGCTGTTGTGCCCTCAGTGAGGACTTAATTGTAGAGCCAGCCCTGGTGATTGGCTTGGATGAGTGCCCCAGCTCTGGGTGCGTGGAGCAGCTCTGCGCTTGTCCAGGCTGTTTGGTTCTAGGACAGAGGTTTGCGGTTGGTGGCAGGAGAATAGGAGCTGGGAATCGTGACAACACTGTCACCTCTACACTGTAGGGTCAGAAGAGGACGCCTGAGCAAGTGAGACAGAGCCCAGGAATTTTGGAACGAGAGGGGTTGAAATCCATGAATCCAGCTATTGCACTGCAGCCTCAAAAGGAACTTTTAAAATCTGCCCCTTGGCTTACCTTGGAAACTTTGAACCACATACAGGCAGTAATCCGAGTTACAAGACCTGACAGTGGATTCAGCTTATTCCTCCTCCATTTTCAGCCTATAAAGGTTATTTCATTTCTGTGGAGACAGAAGCTTATGCTTTACTGGCACCAACCCATGTGGCTGTCTGCAGCTGTAATCGGGAAGGAGGTGTTATGCTGCTAGATGTTCTTGTCACCACTGGGTTTCAAATAAAGGACTGGTTTGGCTGTTGAAAGGTGCAATATAAACTTGTTTGTTTAGGTGGTTGAAAATACCACATCACAAAAAGGAATGTTTATGACAACAGCAATGACATTCCTGGCATCACCTGCCAAGCCCACGGTAACGGGGCTGAAGCTGAACTAGGCAGGGCTGCATGGATGCAATGCAGATAAGCAGCCACCACTGAGGAGGTGAAAGAAAGGGAGCCGGGAAGGTTGACTATCGAGGTACAGCAGAGTAAATACAGGATTCTTAATTTCTGTAACCTGGGTTCCTATTCAGCAAAGAGCTGAATCGGCATTTTCAAGTAAATTGCTCAGAGGTACGTTTCCAAAGGCCACCTCGTCTCTGGAGGCGCAGAGAGCAGCACTTCAAAAGGCTTTCCAAATGTGTGTGTTACAGATTCCCTGTACCTACAGCATCCATGGAGAACTTCCTCCCAGGTCCTTGCTAGTCTCATCCCTTGAACACCTTGGCTCTGAGCTCTGCCTTGCGTCTGCCTCGCGTCTGCCTCACGTAGCAAGGCCGAGAAGCATGTCTCAGTAATTGAGGCCTGTAGGAGAGAAAACACCACGGTGGAGGGAACAAGGACCATAGGAAGCAGTGAGCAGAATATGATGGTTGTGAGGCCCAAGTGAGTGTGTAAGCACAGCGATAAATAAGGATGCCAGCAGCCCAGGCCACCTCTGTCTGGTGGCAAGACTGCCCTCGCGTTGAGCAGCTCGGGACTTTGCTCTGGGCCGGTGGAGGCAGGCCCGCGGGGCTGCTGCGCTTCGTGGAGCCTGGCATGGAAAGCGCAGTAGAGATTTGAAGGTGTTACAGGGATTAACTAAATGGGAACTTGAATGGCAAAGTGATCCTGTTATGCTGCTTAGGCTTGGCAGAAGGAGAGGTGTCAGGGTGATGCTGCAGTGCGTTTCAGAGCTGTGGGAGTTTGTTCAGAGCAGGTGTGAGCACTCCATATCATGACTAAGTGATGTCTCGGCTGATGGAGAGCTGTTTTATTCCTTTCCCTTCAATGTTTTCTTCCAAATCTAATTTGCCTTAATTATCTATTTTCTCTATTATTTACAGTTACTGATATCTTGCAGTTTTGTGTCAGTGTGTTCCTATCGCAGGCACGGAGAAGGAGGAATTAGTCTTTGCCCTGCTGATTACTGGCATCCTTGTAACGTTGAGGCAGAGCTCCTGACTTCAGGACCGCATACTCCAAATGGAAACAGGCAGGCAGGGGATGTCTCTGGTGTACCTGCAGCTGGGCACAGAGCCTGGGTCTCCTGAGCACTTAGTCTAGCCTGTGGTGTGAGGCACACAGAGCTGACCTGCTGGGTTTTGATCTTTGGTGTGGTTTTCATTTTATATAAATTTTTAGCTGATGCTCTCTGGGAACAACTCTTGTGTTATGGCTATTCAGCTGAAGATTTTTTTTTTAACCCGGGTCTGCAAATAAATGGAATGAAAAAAATTAGCAGGCTCTTCACAGGAGGTGGGGTTCTGCTCCTGATGCTTGTGGATGCTGCATGGGTTGAAGCAAAGTCTGGATGAGAGAGGTTTCCAAAACTGTAGTAGATTGCAGGTTTGACTTTTTTTTTAAATAAAGTATTTTGGTATTAAATTCCCATATGGAAGAGCCAGTAATGTAGGTGAAATCTATTTTCCTTACGCCACTTATTTAGGGGAAAAAGTAGGGTGCTGATGACCTTATAACAGATTTTTCTTGCCCATTTGACTTACGGACACTTTTGGTAAGTACCAAGAATGTATTTTAATCTGTGTAGGTTTACTCACTGCTTTTCCAGTAGAAATGCCTCACTACTGCTTAGTTTCTGAACCGAGTCAGCACACTTGGAAAAAGCTTGCCCAAGCCTTTCAGACCAGATGATCCTTTATTATGCTTGTGATTGTCATTTCCTGGTGCCTCTCAAAGATGTGCCCATCTATAGATGGGGGGTGGATTTAATGTCTAGAAAAAAAAACAAAACACAACTCTAGTTAATAGATAAAGCTTTTCAGTCATTCTTGTTTTCCTCATCTAAAAATACCTAAACAAAACCAACCACTTCTTTTTAAGAACTTTAAATTTTCAGAGGTGTATGCTTTCATTTCAGCATATAACTGGAGAAGCAGTCCCTGTGCTGGGTTTGGTTGTTGTGCAAAGCCTCTCTAGTAGACATGAGGACTCTTGAAGACCTGTCCTTTCTGAAGGGAAGGAGGTATCTGATTGTCAGTTAACCATGTAATAGGGAATGGTATACATTCAAGCATGAACGCAGTCCCCCACACTACCCTGAACGTATGTAGAAAAATATTTCTCCTACCAGCCTTAAGCTCTGGATAGTTAGGAAAGTATATGTCAGTGTTCATTTTTTATCTAGTCACAGTGCAAGCAGAAAACAACAGCATTTGCCTTAAAGTACTTTTTTTTTTTTGCAGAATTTATGAGGAACCCAAGCAATCTATCTGGTCAGAGGACGGCATTGTGCATTAGCATATACATCTTTGTGCTCATGAAAGTGTTGTCCAATGCTGCAAGTAAAACACTGGGTTGAGGGCCGAAGCTTTATCTTTGTTCAGCCTGACTTCCACTTAATGCGCCTGCTTGCTTCTAGTCTGATTGTGTCCTGTTAATGTGCTTCAAAAAAAGTGCTCGTACGTCTTAATCTAAATTATTCAGATTCCACTGCGCTAGAACAATGAAAATATACTATTTGGTGTAACTTGGTGTTTAGGATGCTTTTAAACAAGCATTTTGGAAGAGATGCCCAGCCTTTTGTGTTTCAGTTTCTGAACTGATAGCTAGCTATTGGGACTTAAGGTGATGTTCCCTTGGGGTTGGGTTAGCTCACGCTGCTTTCTGCAGAGCACCTTGTATCTTCCAACTGTGTGGTCCTGGCCCTTCGCAATGAATGCAACACGAATCAGTTGACGGGCTTGTGTGTGTGCATCACCAGTTGACTTGCATTTGTAGTGCATTTTGAAAACTACTTTTCAATCATCTAAGTTTAAATCTGAATTATGGAGTAGCTTACATGCAAGCAAGGAGGGCCTTGACTATGGTGATGGAGCCTGGGATCCTGAGAGCAGGGAACAAGGCAAGAAGCAGGATCACAATCCTGGACTTGAAGTGAAGCTCCAGTAAAGCTTCCTGGAGTTAAGCAGGGTTTTGGTTATGTACTGATGAGAAGAAGCACCCGGAGAACACTGCATGAAAAACTAAATTGGCCAAACCTGTAACCTACTGGAATATCTTCCTCTCTTTAATTCATCTCCTAGGGAATGCTGTTCATTTGCTACTTCGTTAGGCAAACCTGTTAGGGATTTGGGACTAAAAGAAGCACTTTATTGGGGTCAGATGTACCTGAAAGAGGCTACAGCCTGTGGTTGTTGCTAGGTTACACTTGTGTGCTGGCACAGAAAAAGAAATCCTGCCTTGTGTGTTGGGGTGTTATGTGATAGGTCAAAATATTTCTCTCGCTGTGTGATGTCAGTCACTTGCTGCTATTGTGTAACAGGTGGGTCACAGAGTTAATTTTTTATACGATAGGTATTAGTTGAACTCACCTCTGAGTCAGTGTGCTAACGTATGCAAATCTTTCCTGATTCACACACTGGAAGTGAATAATGTATTTTTCTGCTGGGAATTTGCATTTCTTATGAACTACAATAGGAATAGCGGCGTTTCTGAAGAAAGGCAATCTATTATTATTAAAAGAAATGGAAATTGGATGCCTCGTTCAGAACTCTTGAAATGTGCTGTATAGGATGTGTCATTCTCTGTCCTCGCTTCAGGATGAATCAGCACAGGAATCCTGTTTTTAAGCACATGCCTGTATTACTGCTATTTGTCTCTCTATTCAGGAATTCAGACAAAGGCAAGGGGCCAGCTTGCTCCTTTATCCTAGAGAGAAGATGCAACGGTGCAGAGACAGCAAAAAGCCTTACAAAGTCTATGTCTGAGTATTCTTTCATCACATACTATTGTCCTTGAAAGCCTGCTCCTAGTAACCACAGGCTTACTAGAGGTTAGCCCTGGATGTTGGGAATATTGAGGTGGAACTGAGCAGTCTTGCTCCCCAGCTTGAAGTGAGCTGCTACTCTCACAGTGCAGGTCTTGTGCCTGCAGGTGAGCAAAACTCAAAAGTCTTCCAAACACAACTTTTCACCATCCACATGTCCATCCTGTGTGATCTCCCGGGAGAGGCCCGTGCTTCCTTTGTGCAGTCCTGTAGCTCTTTTATTTTTGGTTTCAGCCCTGTAGAGGTGGTGGTATTTTTGCATATTTAAGCTAGAAGTTGCTTTAGGAAATACCTGTAAGTCAGTCTACTGATTAAAAAAACCAGCAGCTTTTACAACCTGTGGGGACTCGTGGGCTTCTGTTCTGTTTGCAAGTTTGATATTTATCTGCAGTCACTTGTGATTCTGGGATAGCAGTAATGCAGCAGGCTCAAAACTTTTCAGTAACGTGGTTTTGACTTGCAAAGGGTCAGGATGTGTTGTTGTGTTTATTATTTATTTATTGTGCCATAGGCTGAGCATCTTTCACTTTTCCCACAGCTTCAAAACCAGGTAGCGTTTTCTTGCCCTCACCAATGTCATTTGGCTTTGAACTCCGCTTGCTGCAGGGCTGAAACTGCAAGTGGAAACTCTTCCCAAACTACTGAGCCTCTCTCGTTCTTGCTTAATGCGTCTAGCAAAATAAGAAATAAAAACCCTGCCTAGGGAGCTGCCTGTGGTGAGGTTCTGGAGCATCAAACTCTTGCTTGTGGACTCAGTTGGGCCTTGAGATGACATCAAGAAGACGCTTCTCAAAGCTGAAAAGTACCCCACTGCTGAGGTTGTCAATGACGGCTTCTGGGGATGTAATGAAGGACTGTCAGACGCTTTAAGTGCTCTGTGGCAAAGCAGCAATACCTTGTGCTTGAAGACCACGTGAGGTAGAAGATTGTTTTCACTGCCACTGCATTTCTAAAGAGGGTGAGCAGGGAATCCTTTAAAGTTCAGCAACATGAAGGAAGAAGGCACGATTCCAGTTGCTTTCCAATCTGCTTTGAGGGTGATTGTGTCAGCTTTTTCCTTTTAAAAAGCTAGCAATAGCATTTTAAGGACATGATATCTAATCTGTAGACGTTCTTGGTACGTAAGAACTTTCATATTTGTTTTCTTTAATTGTCTCCTTTTGGTACTGATAGAGGATGAACTGGCGGCTGTAGGGCTGAAGTGACATTTCCAGTGAATTTTGCCTGTGAGAATGGCTAACAGCTCTATCCTCCCGCATTGCTGAGAGATAATGGGACTGTCACAATGTTGGTATCTGCTGCCATTTGTTTTCATTGTTTAATGTGCATGGTCAGTGGAGCTCATAATTAGAAAATAAGTTCCTTTTAGGAGTATGCCTTAGAAGGCAGAGCTCAGAATTAGTATTCATTATGACTGCCACTGTGCATATGACTTAAACAAATACGAGCACCTAACCATTGTTTGCTTTTTTTTGCAATCGTTGTATTATTCCCCTTGTGGCCCTTTTAAAACGTTGGACTGGTTTTGACTTCTGTAGATAATTGTCTACTACAATACTTGGGGAAAGGAAGCTAACCATGGAGTTAATTTTGCTCTCTGAAGTGTTCAGCTTCTTAGGCTGATCTGTCTTTAAAGGCTTGGTTTCTCGCTGTAATGACTAAACCATTGGGGATTATCGCATACACAGCCATGAAAACATTATCTGTTCTGATTAACCTCCTGTGTAAAGGTGGATTTCAGAAGGCAGGTTTTTGGTGGCTGTCTTCCATCCACTTGTGTTCAGCGTGTAATGGTGCTAATTTGTGCTTTGGTCAGCAGTTCTGCAGGCCAGAGCAGTTGGTGGGCTGCTCCGTGTGCGCGTCTGTCAGCTCGCTCCTTTTGTGCGGGGAGGTTTGGGAGCGCTCTCAGCACACACATCCAGACGGACCGTCTTTCTTGCAGCTACTGTGCTGGCACTTTTGATGAGAACCAAAGGTGTCCTGTGGTGAATAGCATTGGCAGAGAAGAACTATTGGATTGCCTGCAGCAGGGCTGTTTGTAGCCTGATTTCCCCTCGTTTCCATTTGATGGCACGGTACCAGGCTTGTTCTAAGCTGTTGCGAGTCGATTAATTTGTTCTTTTCTGTTCTTGAATTGGAAACTAATTGAGTACTTGCAAAGGGTGCCAGATTAAACTCTGTTTTTGCTTGTGTTCCAGTGAAAATGCCTCTCTCCCATGCTTCCTTCCGTGATTGTTAGCTAATTTTAATCTCACCTTCCCACCCGGGAGCCCTTTTTGTGTTCTTTAGCTTTGAAAATAGGTGACTGGTGCAGAGGGGGCTGGCTGGAGGGCACTGGTGGTAGTGCAGGAAACCTAACCTGTCTGCTTTGCATAGCAGGGACTCAGGACAAGGACTCTTTCAGGCAGGGCAGAGTGACGTTCTGTGAATATATGGTGTAATTTACCCCCTCCCCATCCCTTCTTCCACTTCTCAAAATGCTGTCCTGGCTGTAAGGAAGAGGTCTGAGACTGCAGGTACTTGGAGCTCTCATGCAACATTACGTCAGCTCTTTTATCTGCTATGGTACAGATATGGAATTCTAGATAGTGGTCCGGCAAAAAAGGGGGGCGGGGGAAACAGTATTTTCTTATTCTGAACTCGCACCATGATCAGTCTGTCTTAATCAATGAAGTAAGCCATTTTGGTGAGTGACAGGGATTATTTTTCACTGTCTTGAGTGAATAAAGTTCTTTCAAGATAAGTTCTCTGATCTTCACAGACATCACCTAACGCTTTCTTTTCTTCCAGACTACCTGCTGTTCTGTCCATGGAACAACAGTGAGGCCAGATAGCAAGTCAAACAGTCAGGGAATTGCAGGACCCACGTGCTTCCTACTGTAGTCAGGTTTGCTCCCTTGCAAGCTTCGCACAGGCTCTAAGATGAGGCTCTGTTCTTTGCTTTGGAAAAGTGGGGGGCTTTTGTTTGTTTTTGATGTTTTTGAGTTGAGAAGAATATCATAATTGAAGGGCATGTTACTGTAGAATTGGGATACAGTCCCCTGGACAAACGAAATACCGCTTTCTTGGGGGGCAGTGGGGTGCTCCCTGTGCCCCCAGCTGCAGCACCGGCAGTTGTTCTCTGCACCCTGTTAGGAAGGCAGGAGGGTGCTTGGGCTTTCAGAATCAGATGGATTTACAAAGAGAAATCTTGTACCATGCGAAGTACACAACAGTTCTTCTTAGCGGTACGTGACATCCAATTTCTCTTCCTCCTCCCATTACTTGCATACTTTCTTCTTCTTGAGAGGAAGTCCAGGCTGTGTTTTTCTCATTTAAAGCAGCTTCCTTACCTACGTATCTTATTGCTGTTCTTTATAAATACGTGAAAAAAGGTATGAAGTTCCAGTTTGTCTAAAGATTAAATGAACAAACTGGAATAAAATGGATGAGTGCTGCCTTCCTACTTTCTGAAGAACACTGATATAGCTACTACCTTGCTAGTCCGTCACTGGTAAATGAATTCTGCCTCGTTCAGCCAAAGAAACCCACTGATTTTTATTTTCTTGCACAAATGTTCCTTCAATTTCTGGTCTCATCTTCCTTTCCTTTGTTAGAAAACAACATCTTTTGTACAACTTTGTAACAGGAGTATGTAGGGGTACCTGAGAACTATGAGAAGAGGCAGATGCTTCTTAGCATTGGCGACACCTGTGTGGTGTTGCTGAGTTGTGGAGCTGAAATTCAGCTGCAGAAGACTCTCTGGAGGAGGTGTATCCCCATCGGCCAGGTTGTCCCCAACGCTGATGGCTGACAGTTTCTTTAGCAAGGCTTCTTTTGTGGAGTTTTGTTCTGGGCAAGATGCTCTTTTTAACAAAACAGGAAGGCATAAGCAGCTGTGCCAGTGTGTGGTGGATGGTGTGGTTCTGGGAGCTTTGCGCAGCAGTGCTGGCTTGTGGTGGTACCTGAACCTGTGCTGGCTGTGTCTGAGATGTGCATCTCTCGTGTGGAGCTGGTAAAAGGGCTCTGGGCTCCAGCACTAACAGCAGCTGTCTGGTGTCAGCTGCGGTCCCGGTTCTGTAGGACTGATTACAGGGAGCTCCAAGCGAGGGTGGATCTTGCACCTCTTGAGATTTAATGAGATGGGTGCCAGGGAAGTATGTAGTATCTTTTTTTTCTCTTCTCTTAAAGAGGTTGCTACTTCAGAGGCTGTGTTCCCAGCCCTACTGGGTGAGTGGTATGGGATGGAGCACAAGTAGAGCAGCTTCTGTGGCAGTACTGAGAGGCACAGACAACACAGCAAGGAAGCAGTGATGCCGGAACAAACCTGCTGTCTCGCAGCATTTCTCTAGAATTTGTAAATGTTGTAATGCTAATACTGTTTGTTCCCAGTTCATCCGAGCTTCGATCAGACAATGCAAGGGCTGACAGATGAAGCTGTAGGAATTTCCTTGAGCAGCGTTTCTTTTAGTGACTAAAATGTGGTTACAAACTCATTTATTAACTTGCTTGTAGATGTTGCTGTCTGAGTGCATCAAGTAAGGCTGTGGTTAGTACGGAGTTGCGTGCCATTCAGTGCTAAGCGAGCAAGTCCCAGGGAAGTGAGCAGGACTGCTGTGGTGTAACTGGCGGGCCCGTGGTCTGATGTTATGTCTGCTCTGGGCAAAGGTGACTGTATCGAGGACAAAGTGGCAGAATGGCTGGTTTTGTTCCAAGTATTTACTGTTAGTTTTCTGGTTATTCCCTGAGGCAGACAGGATGTTGCATGTGCACTCTGACCGCTTGTCTTCAGAGGCAACTGGGCTGATGTCAGTTATTACAAGCTGTGTTAAATGCTTGGGGGAAGAAGGATCGGGTAGTTGATGTATGAAAAGTTGACCCGAAGGAGGTAGAACTGAACTTCCAGGTTGAGCATACGTGCTCTGCGCCTGACTTATCACAAATACAATAGGCATAATAACAAAATTGTAAGGGCAATTCAGCTGAGCAGGAAGGATAGGAAGCAGGAGCTGATGAATTCAAATAAAGCATTTTGATCCGGTAGAGCCTTTGTCTTCACTGGAAATATGAATATTCTTAAATTCTTTGTTGGATTAGGGTAATATTCTCTAAATAACCTGGCTGATAGAACAAAGAAAGGGAACTTTAGCAATAAAGTATAAGCAATCAGCAGAAATCGGATTTAAAAAAAAAAAATTGCTTCTAAGTTTAAAATAACAGGAACCAGATGTAAAATAGCAGAAAAGTTCAGGACTTGAATTCACTTTGCATTACCATGTCATGGCTGAGAGGGAGGCAGGCAGGCAGGCAGAAAGAGCCCTGTGTTCTGCCAAATGGACAGGAATTTCAAATTCTCTTCTGCTTCTCACTTCTGAGAAACTGAATAAAAAATAACCTGTTGCTTGCGTAAGTATCTCTGGCTCATCCACTTGAAGATGCTTTCCCAAAGAAAGGGTAGTACTCATAGGAAACCTTATTACATACTGTAAACTTTTTAATCTGCCGGTAATTGAAGGTCTATTAACATTAAGTAGAAGAGCTTTAGAAAATAGTATATAAGAAAAACTTATTTTCCACGGAAGCCTTAAATTAAAACAATAGTATCCGAGAAGATTATACAGCTTTTATGATGCTATAACTCATCTGCTGTTTCCTGCCTCTTTTCTAGAAGTTGGAAGCTCAGCCAAGATATGTTTGGCAGCTGAACAAAAGGGTTTGATTTGCTGACAAACATAACCCTCTCTTTTTGGGGCAAAGAAAGAATCATCAATTTCCAGTCTTTTCCCTGAAAAACACTTCCTGCTCTTTGCTATAGGTATCCTTCAAACTACTTTCTGCCTCTTTCTGTCTTGCTCAAGTCTGATTTTTGCAGATTATGACACTGGAATAAATTACACTGGGTTGAAAAGGAGGGGCATTAATGGAGCTTGTCTTAGTGGGATACTGTGAAAGTGCCTCTGCTAGGGCTGGTTGTCTGAACTTTTAAGGGCGAAAAGGATGGTAAATATTCCTTGCACCTTTTTGTATTAAAAATCTGTGCCACCTATCATGCTGCGTACACTGCAGTGAACTAGTGGGCAGAAAGGTACTGAAACGTAAGTGCTGTTTTTTCAAATTGGTTTTGAAACCTCCTTTCTTGGAGGTTTGAGTTCCGATTACACCAAGTCCTGCGTGAAATGCAGTTGTTAGCGTGTGGAAACGAGAGACAAAAGATTTATTTTCTGTACGTGTGTGGCAGTGAGCACCACGGTGATGTGGTGGAACAGAAGGCACTGCCTCATTGCTCACAGCCTTGTGATCGTTGCTCCATGTTTCCAAGCTGAAGTAGCAGAGATATTTCATCCCCCTGCTCCTGGGGCGTGGAGTGTTGGGGGAACGTGATGTTGTGTCATCCCGGAGCAGCCTCGATTGGCCAATTACGAAAAATCATTAGTGGGAGAGCCAAAACTGTGAGATGAGCTATGCCCTTGAAAAGGGGCATTTGATGACGTGTCAGTGAGCAGGGGGTGCCTTTGTGGTAGGAGTGCCAGCGTCATCTGCGTGGCTGGGGAAGGAGGGCCCGTGGCTCTCCTGGGCTGCATCTCTGCTGGTTGCACTGCAGTTCTCCCTCACGGCAGCCACCTCTCCTGATGACTGAAGAACACGTAGAACCTTGTTTCTTGGCTTCCTTGGGCTTCTGTCAGCCCAGCTGAGAAATTACAAAGCTGGGTCTTGGTGAGGAATGGACAGCTCCCAGCAAAGTGATGTTGGTACCTGTGGTAACAGCCAGACTGCGTTTGCGTTTGAGGGGAAGAGGAGAGCAGAGATCAGTTCCTGAGCAGAACCACGTGCTCCAGTCTTGGAGATGACACCAGAGATTTGAATCCTGGGCTGAAGGGAAAGGAACAGTGTCTTTCTGAACCCCGTCAGCTGAAAGGGCACGGTTGTGGAGAGACTCCCTGCCTTGAACTGACTTTGTCCCATCCCTTCAGCCACAGAGGTATGGGCATATGTCCTTTCCCATCATGTGTGTGTGTCTCGAGGGACCTTCATGTTGCGTTTTCCATGGGAGCCACTTCAGAGTGGATGGGCATGCACTCAGAACTAGGAGGTAACGTGCAGGTTCTGTTGCAGTATTTTGCAGAGGTTTGGGATTTTGAAAATACCTTGCAAGAAGAGTGATTGTATTATTGATGTGGGGATATAACTGGTCTGTGTGTTGAGCATTGCTGGGATTGAACTGGCTCTGTTAGAGAGGACAGCGTGACAAAGCAAGTCAGGCAGCCTGAAGTGGGTGCATACAGAAGAATTTTAACTTGGGGCGCAGGTTTCCTCAGGGAATTTCTGTTCTGTTTGGTGGTAATGTTCTCCAGATACCTTGATCTCACTCGTACAGTGCACTCCCCCAAATCCAAGAAGAATCTCTTCCCGTGAATATTTGTATGTCCATCCTTTTCATCATCTTGCTTCTGCTAGCTGACTCCTGCAATACTTGAGAAAAATCCTCAGCCGAGACTTGGAGGCGCTCGTTCTAGCGAAGGCTGCTGTGACGAGAGCTTGCAGCGTGCCGTGCACCATGGGCTTGTTTGCTTGTCCATGTGGACTGGATGGTTATTCATGCTGGACCCCTGCAGTTTAAAACATCTGCTCCCCACCAGAACTCGTTCAGTTTCTTTCGGCCGAACGGCTCAGGGGCAGAGCTCTGGACCTCCAGGATCTCTAGCGTCCCATGCTGACAGTGCTGGTAGCATTCACAGCGTCGCAGTCCACCAGCACAGTGGAGGTGGCAGATGTGCTTTTGTGGATGCTTTTTTTTTTTGGTATGAAGTTAAATCAAATCTCTAAATCTTAGTTGCTAATTTCTTTTAGAACAGTTTGCCTCGGACCTACATCAGGGACTCAAATGTGACTTTCTGATTCTTAGACTTTTTATTGTAATCTTAGTACTGTTTCAGATTTCACACAGGGAGGCTGTTGTCTCTGTTCTTCTACCTTTTTTTCCTTTTGCTTTTCTGTTGATAGTGTGGACTATCCCTTCATGGAGGAGGAGGCTACATCAACAGGCGTAGGTTGAAGAACTGTTTTATCAGTGGTTGTTTGTATGTCTGCTGGGGAACTATAGAAGAGCTGTTTTTGGACAGAACTGATTATTCTTTTTCTTGTTCCTTCTCTGTAGAAATCTTTTTCCTATTTTTTTCTTGTTCTCAATACCAGAAAAAATTCTGGTCTGTGAACAAAGGATTTTAGCATTGAAGTCTGTAGATTTTGATGACTTGTCAAATAAACAAAAACAAACCACCAAAGAGAACACACAAAAAAACCTTTAACCCTCAACTACCTCTGGAAACCATTATTTTCCTATGAAAATGTTCTGTGTTGAAAAATTCCTTGTTCCAGTGTTACTGGAATTGCGTATCTGGTTTTGCTCATTTCTAAAGAGAAAGTGTCTTCTGTCCTTCAAGTACACAAGCTTTTTCTTTGCAGAAGAGACAATTTTAATGGAAGGGAGAAGACGGACTATATTGGCCCTAGTCTCTGAAAGGAACTTCTAGTGCACATGAAGTGCCTGAGCACCTTTCATTCAAGGCACTCGCTTTCAGCTTTTAAAAGAAGCTGTTTGTACCTGTTTAAAACCCATCCCTTCCCAAAACAATTCACACTGCAGTGCATATGATTCTCCCTCGGGGAAGAGCGAGAGAATAAACCGCACATCAGATATTAGCTGCAGCACTTAGTGCACTGCTGGGAGGCACTTGGATACGACAGCGATACAGGCAGTGGCAGGAGCGATGCAGCACAGAAGAGAAAGTGTCTGTGCCAGCAGATTACGTGTTTGATGTTCTGTGTGGTATTTCTCTAGAGCACAGCTATGTTTAAGCACCTAGGCCGAGAGTATTTTTGCTTCACAGCCCCCCGCTACTCTGTAAGTGCTGCTGTAGCACCTCGTGCCTCTGGCAAGTGCAGGAAGGTGGGGAGGGAGGGAGGAGGGAGCTCTTTTTCGGATTGAGGCAAGCCATCTCTGCCAGGAAAGCTTACCTCAGCATGGCTTAGGTGGGTTGGCAAGCTCCTGCCATCCCTGAAATACTTGCTGACCAAAGAAAGTACAAATTCGAGAACTAAAACTATTTCATGCTTTATTTTCATGGACAGGATTTCTCCAAAACTTTCTTTGGGGTTTAGGAACCTACTTGCCAAAGACTTTCCCTTTGCACGAGTGCTGATTCTCTGAGGCTATTTGGAAAGTGTCAGACCCGTTACAGCATCACTGCGAAGATGCTGGCAGCTCTGTACAAGCAATTCATGAGACCCTGTAGGCAGGAGAGAGAAAGGGTTTGCTTACATATCTACCACGTATCCATGGAAAAAAGGCTCTCTCTACAATGCCTACGGAGTGACCACACCAAGGGTTGGGGCTCGCAGCGGTGGAAAGTGCTGCCAGCTGAATAAAGTATGTTGGTACTGCAAGGGGTGCTGGTGTCAGAGTACGTGCCTTGTGTGCCAGGTCCTTGAGCACTGTTGTAATGTAAAATTCACGTGCTTAGCTTGCAGCTAACTGCAGTTCTCTAGTGTTTTTTTTTTTTTGGGACAGCAGCGAGGATGTTAAGACTGGTTTTTCAATTTCCTTTTTTTTTTTCCTTTCAGTAATGGAGCTACTCTCTTTAGCCTGGCCTATGGATTTTCTTAAAATCCCCTTCTAGAATGGCTTCCTAATAGGGAACTTTGTATTCTTAGCCGTGGAAGATGGAGCTTTAGAAGCACTGTTTTAATTTAAGAAACCTGATCTTTAAAATCGCTGTGTCTGCATGGACACTATGTGCTCCACCTTGGAGATGTTTCTGTGCTGATATCTTGTCAAAAATAGGCTTCTTACTATATCTAGTTCAAAGAAACTTTAGGGTTTTTCTTTCTGAGACCTGAACTCACTACCGTTGTAAAGCATGCTAATGTCTTCAAACTGACAATTACCTAGAGATATTTTTCTTTCTTGGCCAACTTCTACCCCCTGTTTTATTTTCCTGTCCTCTGTGCAGAAATAAGGCAGCAGTATAATTTCTGTTTTGTTTGACCCTGTTCTATGGAAACCCTTCTTCCAGGGTCATAGCCATGCATTTGGATTGGGGCGCTGTGTGATCTCCTGTGCTGTGCTGGAGGGGCATCATAAAAGTGACAGAAGCAATGAGACAAAATGCAGTGTGAATAAGCTCCGGTAGCTTATTTTTTGAAAAGCTTTGTTCAAGGCATCGCATAAAAATGACAGAATATAGTTTTATGGTTTAAGAAATGAAGAGAGAATTATATAGGTAATCTTTTCAGCCTGGTAAAAATATCGTAGCATAAAGAAATTGAAGCGTTACAGCTTCCTGTGATCTAAATTGGCATCTAGTCTTAGTCAGTAGGTGAAACAACACTTGAATGTTGTTTATGGTGTTTGCTTGCTTTATCACGTAAGAACAAAGTGGTGTTTTAGAAACATGCGTTACGTGAATGAGACAAATAAGGCAATTCAAGTGATAAGTAAAATCTCCAAAGAGATTGGCCACAACCTTTATTCTAATGTTCTGCATCTGTCTGGAAGCTGCGTTTTCGCGGAGGAGGGGAGGGGAGAAATCTGGTTATTAAGGAGAAGAAAATCTATCTGTTTAGAGCCTAAAACTGTGTGTGTATTGTCTTCCCTGTTATCTAGTGATTTTTTCTTCTTTTCAAAATCAATAAGTTGCTTTTCCTGCAAAAAGGGAGATGCTTGTCTGCTGCAGGGACTGTTCCAGCTGCGGGGCAATTATTTTCTGGTCAGAAGTGTAACCTTCAACTTGTTAATTCTGTGTAATTAAAGCTGTCTAATAGCTAAACACCTAATTAGTCACTTAGGGTTTCCCTCTGCAAATGGTAGGGGGAAAGAGAGAGAAGGGGAACTTCAAGGGAGAGTTTCATCCCGTCTATTTGAGGTGGGATCAATCTTTGACCTTAAGATAGGATAAACTTCAGTTGCTTTACCCTTCTGTTTGCTGCACAGGGAGCCAAGATGTCCCTCAGATCGTGCCCTTGACAGTTAAATAGCTCAGGTTGTATACAGGTGTCTGTGAGATTTGAAGCCCAGCTATAATCCTTGGTGCAACATCTAACCTTTTTACAGAGGGCATGCATGGAGATTGCGTAGCGTTTGCTGCAAGAGGCATTTTACTTTAGATGCTGAAGCTCGGTTTGTGGGGGTGATCATGCTGTTAGCTAAATGTGTTTAGCTGAGTGATGGTGTGAAGGAGATTCAGCTTCAGAATCTGCTTCTCCTGTTGGACAAAGTCTTTTGTGCAAAGACTTTGTTGTACTCAGAAGCCTGGTTGGTTTGCTTGGACAATTACCTGCTTATGATCACAAAGAGTAGACTTTCTCTTCTCTATCCACAGCGTAGTACAGCACAAATTCCATAAAGAACAGCGGGAATGTAGTGTGTGTGTGTATTGTTGTGTGTTTTTTTCCTTTACAGGGGCTTTCTGAAATAGTTTACGTTATGTAAAATCAAAAGTTTGAGAGTTAAATCGACACTTTGGATTTTTGATTGTTTTCCTCCCTTGAATTTCTGGGTAGTTCCACTGTTGCCTGAGTTTTACAGACCTTCAGGGCCCAACTGGCATTCCTACTAGTAGCTTGTCATTCATTTGGAAGATCAGCAATGGGAGCAAGTGGGTTATCTAGCAGTTCAGCTATTTTTATCCCTGTCAGTGTATTCTCAACTTCAGGTCTGGTGTCCTGGAGCTGTTTCAAGAGTACGGAGGTAGCCGTGCTCTAAAACCCCCCAGCACGTTCAGAACTGCTTTTAATTTTTTATTTGTGTGTGGTTTTTTCTTTACTTTTACTCTTGTGGTTTACTTTTCTTCTCCTACATCCTTTTTCCCTTAAATGTATTTAAAAATGCTAAAACTGGTAGATTAAAGAAAAATCAATCTCGTGAAGTTTCATGCTGTGTGGCAGACTTGCTGTTTGACTTTCAAATACAGCTTGTCTGTCTATCAGACCACTGTGAAGTGAAGATGGCTATCTCTGAGGGGCTTCCAAAGGTAAGTACAGTCAGGCTTTTGAGTGCTTGCAGCAAGTGCTGGAAGGAGGATGGAGAAGGGAAAGGTATTGGATATTCCTGCGTAACTAGACTGCCTAGTGAAAAGTTGCATACAGCCAGTTCTGCTTTTCTCCTCTACCCCTTCAGTGTTTTAGCTGGAAAATTCTGCAAACGCTTCACTGACAAATTATAACTTTGAATAGAGACAAGAGTTCATTAGTTTTGTTTTTTGTCTTATTTTCAAAGAGCATCGCAGCGTTGTAGGCTGCTAAGCCGACAAAAGAGAGATCAGTGGGAGAACCAGTTTCTCCAGGCAAATTTCCTGACCCAAGACAAAAACAGCAGAGAACTGTCAGGATGCATTTTTGTCACGGGAACAGAAAAATAAAACTGGACACCTATCAATTGGTCTTTTTAAGTGGGTTGCTCTGAAGAGTCATGTCTCACTCCAGTTGGAGCCTCGGATCCTGTGCTAGGCCTGGGCTAATCGTGAGGAAAGGATTGCTTTGATATCCTACTTGCCAGATGTCATCCTTGCCACACTAGGTGCCAACATGACATGTCTTGATGATGGACAAAGAAACCTGAACTTAGCATGGAAATGACCAAAAGTGTGACTTTTCCCCCAAGAGAGAAGTGCCTATCCTCTCCTTTTTCTTTTTTTTTGATGGATGAATTGAATTTCTACAGAGTCTCTCTAGCTGGTCCATAACTGTCCAGGCCAGTCATTGTCACTGCTACAGAGCTAATTCTCCTTCAGCAGTGGAGATGGAGTTGTGCCGAACTTGTGCTTGATTACCAGCTCTGTTTACCACAAGGGAGCAGTTATTAATGTGCTCTCATTTCTAAGCCTATTATAACTCCTTCAGTTTGATTAATCTCATCGTGGGGCTCTTTACTCTTTCAGCTTGCATAAGATGCAAGTCTGATCGTAACAAGTGCTTCTGTTGTTTCCCTCACAGCTGAAGGAGGAGGCAAAGGGACTATTGATTTTATATAAAAATGAGTTTAATGAGACTTAGAGGTAGGGCTTGATTCAAGGTTTATTGGAATTGGTGGTGATCAGTCATCATATTTTAGCACATTTCAGGCTTTGGTATCCGACTTACTGTCGTGGTGCTCAGCTGTCTGTGTAGTAGGGGTTTTGCAGGTCTTCATCAATTGTTCAAAGCAGCAAACTGTCATGTTGTGAGGGTGGGGAAGGGGAAGCAAGCTGACCAGATAATTAGCAGGTAATACAGCAGAGCTTTGACAATGTTATAGGAGCTTTCAGATGTAAAAGATTAATAATCTTTAACTCTGAGATGAGTTGTAGTGCTATAGGTGTTAATAAATATGCATATATACAATTCTGTGATCTAAAGACCAGAGAATTGGAGAGAGAGGAAGGGTGTGACAAACATAGGCACAAACTGGTGATGTAATTCAGAGGTTCAACTGTGTCAGCAATTGGACCATATCTGCCTGTGGGCAAGTCCCATTCTGTTTTCCTTGCACATGTGCATGTGTTGATGCTTTGCCTATGAGCTGCTGCCTTTTCCTTCCTTCAAGAAAGATTTCTGTGACATGGAGCAGAAACACTGTGCTGCCGCAAGCCACCTCACAGCATGCATCCCCGAAAGATCAGACTGTCTTCTCTGCCATCATTCTCTCCACAGATGAGCTGCAGCTCAAGCTTCATTCCCACCACCACCCTCCAGCCCCCCTGCTTTTTCTCTGCTGACTTTTGATTGACTGGCATTCCAGGTCAACCAAATACCAACAGTTTCCCCTGATGGAAAAGTGTGTGAACAGTGCATCACTCTTGCCTCTTGAACCCCCAGGAGCTTGTTCAGTAGAAAAACATATTTTTTTTCTATACCTTCTTCCTGCAGATATCATCTTGCAGGTTTCTTCACTATACGAGGTTAGGTAATGCATTTTCAACTGGAGTAAGCTGGCATGACAGTCCACTGAAATTAAGAATAAATGTATTATATCACTAAAAGATATCAGCCATAGAAATGGGGAGAGGAGAAAGTTATCCCTGTGTCTGACTTCAAAGAAATGCAGCTATTTCTAAGGTCTTTGTGAAGACCCATTTAATCTGTACATCTGAAATCTAGGAATTCTGAAGAATATAGCAAAATGGAGTATCTGTTCTTGGAGCTTGCTTTTTTCTGTCAAGCATATAGAAGGAAGACTTTTTTGGGAAGTGCCTTGAAGTATTGCCTGTCCGCCGTGTTTACTATTAGCAATGAAACCGTACAAATGAAAGGAGCAGAGTTCACACGCCCTGTGAATGCTAAATGGAAGAAAAAAGTTTATATATGATATAAATATTTACACACTATATATATATAATATATAAACTTTACATTAGCTACTGTAAAGTTTACCTGTTACCTTTCCTTAAAAAGCATGTGGTTGCACTCTCAGATGCATCATTTAATTTAACAATAGTGAGCATCTGTTGAAGTTACTAGCTTTAAAACGCCACGCAGAATTAGTGCTCTGTCCTTGACGCTATCTTACCTGTCACTGCAGCACCCGGGAAGTACCCTGGTGTTGCTTTCCTGTTGGCATTGCACAGGCTACTTGACATCAGTGGAGAATGTGGATGGCAGCTTTCTCTGATACCGTCTGCTTTTCTAAAGAGGCTGCTGTTACTCTCACTCATTTGGTTCAGCCTCAAGTTTTACATAGCTGCCCAGGAATGTCTGTTGTGGACTTGTTGAATCTGCTGAGGCAGTCTGACAGATTGCACACCGAGACTTGTGTGGATGAAATGACAACGTGAAGAGAGCTGCTTTTCTGCTAAGAGGACGCTTACCGAGGTGGAAATTTCAAAACGTAACATCAGAGCTTTACGTTTTTGTCATGCAGGATTTCAATGTGATTCTAGTTACACACGATAACTTTGTCTTACTGCTTGTTGTGCCCAGTTCACAGGTGCAGTAACTCAGACTAGAGGTCACACTGGTGGAGAGGAGTGAGGGAATGGTCTACCAAGAGCTACTTGTGAAGTAAACTTTGCCTACAACCAGCAAAAGTGAAATGCATGAGGCAGCTCATTCAGCTCACTTCAGCTCTTTGCAGACTCCAGAGCGTGCAGGGTTTGTTTGCTTGTAATTTTGAGGCTTTCTTTAGTGTCATACATTTTTGTTTAGAAACTGTTTACCCTACCTGCCCTCCTCCAAAGGAAAAGAATTTAAAAAAAAAAAAATAAAAAACGTGTAGCTAAACAGAGTAAGAGTAGGGGAGTAATGCTGGCTACATACTCTTTTCCTTTGAGTTAGAGTCCCTGGCTGGGAGAAATAGAGTGCACCTGCAGGCACAGATTTTGCACATATGCCTGGGCATGTGTGCAGTGGGTTAACATGCTACAGGCCATCACCAAGCATATGTAGGAGCAGTAGTGTGCTGGTCTTTTACAGGAGGGATGACTCTCCACAGAACTGTACGGATGCTACTCTCCAGACCCTATTTATTTTTCCATGAGTGTGAAGGGCAGCAAACCTGGACATGTGCTTGATTTCCCTCTGGCAAGTGGAGGTCCTTGTGTATTTACACTGTCGCTGGTGTTCATCTTCGCATTCAGCTGTAGCTTGCTGTGTGTGTGGCCAGAGTCTGCTTGCACGTGCCGGTGGATCCTTAGAATATATTACAGTGAGTGGCTGAAAAAATTGCCTGCCTCGAGGCCACGATCGGACGGTTTGTCTGTGAAGGAAAGGTACCTGTGGGTCCCTCTGAGGTGACAATGTCTTGAGTGGGCCTGCGCAGGGAGAGGAGCCTGGTTGTGAAATCAGGTCCTAGCCAGCTGAGGACGTGCCCAGAAGTGAGGGAGCTGTCTGGCTTTTGCTCTCTCCCATCTTTCAGTACAAAAATGGTGGCACAGTTCTTTTGGCAGTGCTTCATTTTGTCTGCGCACAGCCATGGGCTTGGTCCTGTGGAGGCCTTTACCGGGGTGACTACAGAAGGCAGGAGGTGCAGTAACTTGTGCTTGGCCTGCAGGACGGAGGGCAGGTGGAGCTCGCCAAGCTCCTGGTAGCTTTCTGCAGGGAGCAGGGCTATGGCACAGATATGTGGGGCAGTCAGCCTCCTGTGGGGTGTCTCCTGCTCTCTTGAATGAGAGCTTAAGCTCAGCTGCCTCCGTTCACCTCTGTGGCATCCTAGAAATGCTTTCCTGTGAAGGTGGTGAGACTCCACAGTGCTTGTTCCCAGCAGCATGGCCCGCAGAGGAGTGCCTCTGAATGTGGGCCTGGAAGTATAAAGGATTGCATCTAAGAGGCCTCTCAGCTGGTCAAAACAAGTGCTGGTAGGGTTGCAAGGTATTCACAGCGCGCTAGTGATCTGATCTGGTCCGGTCCCAGAACCGCTGTGCTGTCTAGTAGCTGGTTTTTCCTCAGGGTGTGTTCTGAATATCCGAGTCTGTCCGTAACATCCCCAGTGCCCTCACAAAGCTCCTGCCGTGCCTGTTGTGAACGCACACATCTGTATGTGTTTTGCTGCGTATTGTTTCCAGTAGTGCTATGTGGGTGGCAAAACATCCCTTTGTGAGAGAAAAGAGCACAAATGACACAGTTCAGATGCATCCATGCTTTTCCAGGGCTTGCACTCTTAGTATCTGCGTAACTAATGGTAACCTCCAAATCTTCATCTCTTTGTGAATTTCTTTATTAAAATCCATTTGTGCTTGGATGGTGAAATGCCTCTGACCCTTCAGGCTTTTGCTCTTTTGCCTAGTCAATAGATGTAGAAAGAAACTGATACCTGGAGACATGGGAGGTGAAAGTGCAGAAGAGCTGAGACCCTTTCTAATAAACTCGTGATCTCTGTGCAGTCAGAAATGGTGCACGTGGCGGTGTTGTTGCTGTACTTTCTTTTGGCCTAGTTTTCCAAGTGCCTGTGCCCATCAAAATTTCTGCACACTGATTCTTCCCAGGCCTCTGCAAGCTGTGCTGTGAGCTGTGGCAGAGTTTTGCTCACTTTGCCAAGGTCAAGGTGAATCGATGGCAAAGCCAGGAGTAAAAATGAGAACATCAGCTTCCTGCTTGTTTGATGGGAGATGGTTTGGAAGCTGCTCTGACAGATACTTCAGTTAGAGGGTTGCTTGGTGTTTTGGATACATTGAGAACAGCTCCACCAGTGGTTTGCAGTACTAGCAAGTGGGTTTTTGACTAAATGAAAGACACAGGCAGAGGAGTACATATGTTTACTTTGGGAGGGATTTTTTTTGGCTTCTTCCCCTGCTGCCTTTCCCTACCCCCCTCCAAAATAATATTCATGATATGAATAGTGCTTCTTTTTTAAAAACAATATTATGCTTTCAAAGACTTACAGTCTAGACACAAATTTAACTGCAGAATGCTAGGAAGTTTCCTTCCTTCCCCCCAGCCCTTCACCACGTAGATCTGTGTCCCTTGCCAAGGAAGCCGAAGCATTGAATGCTATGGTACATATTCGGGTTATTCTAATCATATGCTATTTCAAATGAATGGTATAGAAAATGAATTACATAACTCTGTGGTGTATTTTCTAGATTATGCTTAATTTTAGAGCCAAATGCTTGCTTGTCAGTTTTGCTTCTTGTTCTGTGCTCAGTTATTAACCAGATGAAAATCATTAATGAAGCAATTCTAAATTGGCAAGGGGGTTGGAATTACATGATCCTTAAAAGGTCCCTAAAGATCCCTAAAAGATCTTGAAAGGTCCCTTCCAACCAAAACCATTCTATAATTCTATGAAATTTGCAATAGTTATGATTTTTTTTAAAAAAGATGTTACTTTACTAAATATCAGATGCTGTTTCATAGTTGGGTTTGCGGTGGAAGATAAAAGCTTGGAAACTATACTGTTACAGGCATGATGTCAAGCTGTGCCCTTAACAAGATACTATCAAAATTAAAGGTGATATTGAGAGTTTTTACTTAGGTCTGCCCCCAGTGACTCAAGTCTTTTAAAGTGTTTCAACTCATCAGTGCCTAAAGGCTACCTTCCTATTATTTGAAAACCTTTTAAAGTATATTGTTTATGTCTATATTTTTTTGACTTTTCGG
This sequence comes from Cygnus olor, assembly GCF_009769625.2. Lineage (NCBI taxonomy): Eukaryota > Metazoa > Chordata > Aves > Anseriformes > Anatidae > Cygnus > Cygnus olor. The sequence goes on from NC_049173.1 coordinate 46,642,812, forward strand.
ACAATTAAACCACATAACATTCCCTGTACTATCTCCTTCCCCTGTGACTTGTCCCCTGCTCTATTATTTCACAGCTTTTCTGCACTTCACCATGATCTTTCCTTTTCCAGTAATTTCCTGTAAGTTAAGTGTAACTTAAAACAGCATTAAAAACAAACAAACAAAAAACCCAAACGCACAGCACTTCCATAAACCCACACAAGACTATTTCATTCCTAAATAGAAAGAAGAGTGAATAAATGCCTGTGTTTTAAAGGGAGAACTACACATCTTTTACTGATTTGGAGCTAAATTGAAGTACTGTGCTAGCTGCTTGGTGAGGTTTGCTGATGTCTTGAGTTAATGTTACAGGAGAAAAGGTTGCTTTTCATATTAAGGGCAGATGTGTTTGAAGAAAAAGACAACTTTGGATGAAATGGTAGCTCTGCTGGAGTTGATGTTTCTGGGATTTCTCCTATCTTTGTGCATTTAAAGAAACCATGCTAGTGTTTCGTATTTCTTCCTTGTCAGTATTGTATCTGAGCACCCGCTAGCACGTTAAATAACATGACTTAACATGTGGCTTGGTGCAGTCTGTTCTCCTTTTCCTTTTTGTGTGTTGTAGTTAACAACAAACAAGAAAATTGATCTTACGCCAAATGCCAGTGGTTGGCAATATCACTAAAATCAAATAGTCTTCTTGCAACTCGTTGGGAAGCATCTGCTACTAGTGAAGCAGGGCTCTCAGGAGAGTAATGTTAGGATCCTTAATAAGGAGCAGAAGCATGGGAGTGTTTCTTAAACATCCTAGGTCATGTAGATAAATCATAAACATCAGAGATGATACTGTTTTCTCTTGTGTCTAAGACCAATGTGGCTGTGTTGCAGCCGACATATTAAGAGTTCTTGACCTGAGAGGAAACTGAGGAGTCAGCTCTCTCAAGTGGTGTGAACATCCACAGCTCCAGAGAAGACAGACTCTGTTTAGCCAAGGAATTAACCACAAATTCCGTGGTGTTAATATTGCCCTATTTGCTCAAATGAGTGTGCTTCAATTTTTTTCATATGTGAGGATCTGGCACTACAAACTCAATTTAAATTCTGATAGGAACATCCTCCTATTCCCTCTCACCCACAAGTGTAGGATTGTTTATGCTAAATAGCATGGTTTCTCTAGTAGCCATTGTGAGACTCGCCCCAAACTGCCCAGTTTGTAATGCATCCCCTAAACTGCAGGAGACTGGTTCGTGTCCCTGCTCCGAGTTGACACAGTAGGGAGTTGGCCTGGATGTTCCCTATCATAATCATCCAGAGTTAGGACGCACGGGTGTCCTAATATGCGTGCTTGGTACGGTGACTTCCTCCTCTGCTCGCTCACTTCAGCGTTCTCCAGCAGTTTCCTTCCCTTGCCTAGGTGAAAACAAATGTGTTCTTGCTCTGTCCTCCTAATTCCCCCAGCCTGGCTGCTCACTGACCAATTTAAACTGAACATGGTACAGGGAGGCAGGAACTGCAAAGGTAAGGACTCCTAAGTATTTCATGAAGCGGGTTCACTCAAGCAGAAGAGGTATTTAGTTAGTTCCTCTGCTGTGGGAAAAGCTACAGCATGAGCTCAGCATTTATTTAACTGCGGTAAACCCACACTGGAGAGAAGTGTTACCAGTGCCCTGGCTATGGGAAAAGTATCAGCTAGAGCCCTGGATTTAAGATGCCTGAGCATTAAACTGCAAAGCACAGCAGCGACAGAGGTAGCCTCTTGCCCAGGGCTAAGCCTACAAACAGCCTGGCAAACCTAACCCAAATGAAAAACAATTTTGGATTAGTCACAGTCACCTTTTATTTTTTAAGGACATTTCTAAAACCTTGTCTAGGTGAAAAAGTCATTTGCCTACAACTTAAGAAATGTGTTGTCTCTGTACTTGTCTGGAGATGTCCTCCAAGAAGACAAGCACAAAAGGAATTAGCCCAAGCAACAGGGATTCTTACCCTTAGCTTCTGATGAGGATCCTCTGACAGCACTTTGTTCAAGAGAGAGAAGTCTGCAGTTAACTTTTCCATGCAAGTAAAGAGACTGATAGATGTGTGCAGGGATGTGAAAGGTAATGCAAATGTAAACTTATGAATATATGTATTGTATTTTATTACTGATATGTATATGTTAAAAAATACTAGGGAAAGATTTCTCTCATCTAGAGAGACACAGCTACTCTTTTTTTATTAATTTAAAAAAGCCTTTACAAATTTATATGAAATGCAGCTCCATCTAATGAATGAATCCAGCTTCTAATTAAAGGAGTCTGTTTTCACCTTTTATAAACTGTGGGAAATAATGCTTTCAGCAGTCAGCGTGTGATAATGGAGCTGTGTTTTAGCAAGCCCCGTTATGACCTGTAGCTGAAGACTTGCAGCTCGTCAGGTAGTTTGAGCCCTGTCCCTCTTCCTACCCAGTCTGATCACCTAACATGAGGAATCCTCTTCCGCTCCCTGGAAAACACAAGGTATTTGCGAACACCTACGTGTTTACGTGCAGTATGTTGGGAGATATGCAGATTATTATTATTTCAATTGCAAGAAATCTTTGTCATGCAAAAAATAAAATCTGACGGATCACAGCAGATTGAAAAGAGCATCTCGCAGCATTTGAGGGAAGGCAGGTCCTGGGGAGCAAGGCTTGGAAGTGCTTGTTGTCTCCTGTTGGGAGCAGGAGCAGATGTTGGTGTCTTGGCTACGTATAGTTCAATGAATTGCAATGAATGCCTTCACCATGCTGAGGGATCTAATTAAACGTGTAGAGCTAGTGGGAGGACAGAAGTGTTTGCAGCAACATGGGAACTGAGAGACTTCTCCTGCCGTCTTTTTGGTGTAGACTGGCAGGTTCCCAACGAAGTCAGCCCACCAATAATTCATATAATAGAATCTGGCCTACACAGGATCTATAAACAGAGGGTGGGATGTTTCCTAGAGATTTTTTCTTTTCAGAAAAAGAGGCTTTCTTAGTTGCTTTAATTAGTCCAGACAGTAGATATCTGATTCTACTAGTACGTCTGCTGCTAATGAAATCTGTGGTAGGGAATCTTTCTTTTTAAGTAGTCTATTTTTAACAGTGCTGCTGTAACAATAACTTAAATGCTCTGAACCATATGTACAGAGCACAGACCCTGATGGGCTTTTTGCCTCTGCTTATTAGATGGAAACAGCTAGGTGTCTGAGAACACACCTTGTTATTGGGGTTTCTCTAGGTGAAAACAAGCTGTGGCTGTTCACCCTGGCTCCTCTGCACCATGGGATCACCGAATGGTTTGGCTTGGAAGGGACCTTGAACATCATCTAGTTCCATGGTCAGGACACCTCCCACCAGCCCAGGCTGCCCAAAGCCCCATCCAGCCTGGCCTTGAGCACCTCCAGGGATGGGGCATCCACAGCTTCTTTGGCAGCCTGTGCCAGTGCTTCACCACCCTCTGAGTGAAGAATTTCTTCCTAATATCTTATCTAAGTGTATTCTCTTTTAATTTAAAGCCATTACTCCTTGTCCTGTCGTTATGCTCCTGCTCCACATGCCTAGTGGAAGCACACAGTGCTGCAGGACTTCTTCCCCTGCTGTTCGTTCTTTTTTTCCAGTGTGATTTCCCATGGGGACAGGGGTGCCCTGTCCAGAGTGCAAGCCAACCCTGTGGCCTTGTAGGCATGTAGAGAAAAATATCCTAATGCAATTAGGATGCTTGTTATACCTGTTGTTGTCTTGAATTGAAGAGTGTGTAAGTTTTCTTGCATGCTTCTCCCTGTTTGTATTTTGTTGCATGCTCACAGCAAGCACACAGAAGTGTAATGGTTGAAATTACGGTTGTTTTATTGCTACAGGATTTCTTTTGCTGGGTTTTGTGTTAACACACATCAGCATAATGGTCCCGACTGGAAGGCTCTTATTGCCATCTGAAGGCCTGTATGCGCTGTACAGTTGTTGTACACGAGTTTTGCAGTGTTAACAGCAGAAGCTCAGAGGTAGTAAACTACTGCCCATAATATAAAAACAAAAAACCCCAACAACTCTAAAGGAGTTGAGAAATAAAGCACATACAACAAAGTTGAACTTCTCTGTCTTGTGCTAAGACTTATCTGATAATCACATCCTCAAAGTTCTTTTAAAAATGCTGGCTGTTATTTAACGATGTTATTAAAATCTTTCCTTTGGAGAGTTTGAATAAATGTAGAATTTAATTTAATTAACCTTGAGCAGTCTTTCTTCCTGCATGAAAAGGTGACCTTTATAAAATACCAATTACATGCCCAGGAGCCTGCTGCTTGCCTTCTTCTGTGTCTGCATATATATTTATACGTATATATAAAATCTCTATATCTGTAAGAGATCTTTATAATAGAGATTTTATAGATATATGTATAGAATACATTTCTATATGTATATGTATGATATCTATAACAAATGTATTATAATGTGTATGTGTGTACATATACATGAAGAAAAACCCATTAAAACATGTTGGTACTTAAAAATCCTTTAATTTGAGCAGTGGCATTAACTACTGGCTACAGGTTTTCCACGAACACCTGTGGTAGGCTCAGGTTGTTCTGCCTGCTACCTGACTAACCAGGGTCCTATCAGGAAATGGGGCTAGAGCTGGGGCCACGTGAGGGCCGTGGTCTGGAAAGCAGGCTGCGTTTGAGTTAGGGCCGTGCTAGAGGTGTTGGCAGAGGTCACAGAGATGGCTGTGTGCTAGCCCCTTTACGGGTGTATGGTAAGAGAGGCTCTCTGACCCCAAAAGCATGTCAGTTCACCAGACTGAAAAATGTTGGAAAGCTCAGGCAAAGGGAAAATGACTGTCCAGGTCACGTCGCATGATTGCGTTTCTTCTGAACCCCTGCTAAGCACGCTGTCCCATAGACTGCCCTGTCTTTTCTTGTTCTTAGATTCATCACTCATTCACATGCACACTTTTCCCATTGCTCATGTTAAGCAGTCTGGAAGGGAGACATCTAAAAGCTTTCCTCAACTAAGACAAGTGTGAGTAAACAATTTTTTGGAGAATTTGAGGTCTAGTAGGCTTGTTAAAATCCCCAGATTGGATTTGCTTTTAGTATGCTCTTGGGGTTGGGTTTCAAATGTATTTAAGTTTCTAAAGATGCGAACAGATGCTTAGTAAGATTTTCAAAGGCTTTTAACTTGCTTAGGTGCTCTTGAAAATCCCTTTAGGTATCTGTGTGCCTTTTAATCTCAATAAATTTGCAAACCCATAGAGCATGTTGTTGAGCATTTGGGACTTGAACAAGGTCTGGAGTTTGTCTTCTGTTCGTATTTCTGTAGGTGTATTTATTGCAGCCAGATACCTGAATGCTGACAGCAACTGTGTAAATGCCAGTGGGTCTCAGCTTTAAAACTGACCCTCCATAGTGCAAGAATAGTGTTCTCAGATTAGTTTTTAGGCAAAGCAGGTTTGTAGATTTCATACTCTGCATCCATCCTGCTGCAAAGAGGGGATTCTGCTCTCCTGTTTTTTTTTCTTTGAGACAATCCCTTCTTCAAACTAATCTAGTATAAAAGAGGTTACTTGAATGTTAAAATACGCTCATGCTGGTCTATGGCATCATAGAGCTTGCATGGAACCACAGCCTCTTTTCTTCTGCCAATGGGAACATGTTTGTAAAGAGGTCTGTATTTTAGGGGCAGGGATTCATGGTAGTGCTTGTATCTTTGTTTCTTGCCTGTTGACCTCATAAATTGAAATGGAGATCGATGGCAGAGCTAGTGCAAAAAACGTGCACTTATTTATGCTTGAAATCCAGCACACCCACTGAGAGGACTCCAAACTTGTTCTTCCATGTCTTGGAACTGAGATCAGGCCCATTGAGGTGATAGCTCAGTGGTAGAGGGAAAGAGCTCTTAAGTTTCAGGTGAGAATGTCTGTGAATTTCTTCCCTACAATGTATGTGATTAGAATACTTCAATTTGCAATTAGACTGCTTAGTTTAGGAACCAGCTCCATTGTAGAACTTGCTTTTTTTTTTTGAAGCCCATTAGCTTCAGTGAGCCTTGAGTGAGGTCCCCAGAATATGCACGAAATGCCATGTGCCAAGCAGTGAGTGTAATGAGGTTTAGTGTGGTAGCTGGGAACTTCTGTTCCTTTAAGGAAGCTGCATCTCATGTTGGAAGCTCTCTCCTGCATTACTCATTGCCAAATTATTATTATTGTTTTTCACTCCCCTGATATATGAGTGTGGAGATGAAGGATCTTCACTTGTAATCTGCAGTGTAAATTTCTTATTTTAAGTGGAAATGCTAAGGACTGCAGTGTCAAATAGAAGGAGTGTGTGGATAAATCTCCTTGAGAAAGCTAATCTGCCAATTAAGTTTTGCTCTGAGAACCAGTTAGGTTGTTACTTTTTTCCAGCCACTAATTCTTTTCTTTTGCATTTTGCAGGGATCTCATTATGTAACAAACTAAATAGCTATTAACCCAATGCGGTAAAATATTGCAAATGATGAAATGATTGCTGGGAAGTAATTGTCACTGAAATTTGTACTCTACGTTACTTATTTTGCTCCTGACATTTGCTTCATCATATCTTATGGGCGCTCCTTATAGAAAATGAAATTGCACTGAGGCAGCTAACAGTAAAAGTAATGCATTCTTTGTCTGGAGCATGCACTAGATAATTAAGGAGCGGACCTTTGGAGGCTGAATTTAGTGATGCTCTAGCCTATTTTACTTCTTTTTAAGTTTTCTTTTTCTGAGATAATGCGGTATATTCATTTCTCTGCTTCCATTACTGTCTAATGGTTCTTATATCTAGTATCTAACACTGGCACTTTTTTTTTGAGTCGGTGACAGTTTATTTTGACAGCTTTGGGAAAAAAAGCCCAAACTTTCCATTAACCACTGCCTCAGCTGGGCTTTGCAACAGGCCCTGGAAGGGGGGCTGTGGTGAGACTGCTGCGCTTGTTTGTAAATCCTTGCGCAAGGTGGGATTAAATCCTGGCAGATTCTTCAGCCCCTAGCTGAAGAAGCTGGTTTTCCTGATCGAACGCTGCTCTTCCACCTCATCTGCCTGCTGGTGCAGCATCCTCCTATCCACCATCTCATCTGGGGTCTCTGCTTTGAGATTTGTCTGCCTCCTGGATGTCACTTTTCATAGTATGGCCTAGCATTGATTTCTGTGTTGGGTTTTATATTTTGCAGTGCTGTAAATACATATGGCAGTGTGTATCTCTTGCATGACTGCAGCTGTAGCAGTGAGAACGGTGGTTTGTGGGGTTGAGGAGGCTTGGAGCTCTGCTGCTGACTTGCTCTGGGAACTAGGGTGAAGGACACTTGCTTTCTTTGAATGTAATTTTTTTTTTTAAGGCCTAACTTAAAAACTCTTAAAGCAGCTTTTTATTCCTCTAAGACTTTAAATACAGTTTGAAAATGGGCCTCTGGTAGTGTTTCTCTTATGCAACCTATCTTGTTTATCACAAGCCTTTAGATGTGGCTGTGTAATGTGTTCACAGCATGCACACACTGTGCACGTGGCCTGCAGCAGTGACTTGTGTATCGTGATGCAGCTGCAAGTTGGGCTCCAGCTGCACAGATGGGAGCCTTCTGCAGCAGCTGGGCGGCAGATTTACTGCTGCTAATGTTCTTGGGCACGTTAGGGATAGAGGCTCCCCAAAGCTGGCAGGGAGCGTGGGTCACTGCATGTCTCGCTACAAGACACACCAAAGTCAAAATGCTTGTGTTTATCTATTGAGCTGTTTCTGTAGGTTTCTGTAGCTCTCTTGTTTTTCTGCCGTGCTCGGTTACATCCCAGAGCGCTTGGGGAACATGTGGTGCTCATTATGTATTTCTCAATAGGTCAGGAGCAATCCCAACCCAGTGTGGATCTGTGGTAACAAACAGGAGTTGCCAAATCGCTGGTGTCCATCAAGCCGAACTGCTTGCGGGGTGGGAGCCAGTTCGCTCTCGGAGTCCTTTGAATTGCCAAGGCTGGGGGCTGTTGAGGGACTTGGAGATGATGCTTGCTCCTCCTAAGTTTAAGAAGTTGAATTTGTTTCCTCACGTCTGGGTGTCCAGGCTGGGAATGCTGTCAGATGTTAGTGGTGGCAGGGAAATCGCAGGGAAGCAGAGTTCGGTTTGTGCCTCGTTATGCAACCATGAGATGAGAGCATGATCTTTTTAAAATATAACTGTGCCTGAGCCTTCAAGAACCCTTGGCTGTACTTCGTTATAACACAAAACATGTGGCTGTGGTGTGGAGCAGAGGATAATGATTCAACCCAGAGTGGCAGATCCCCAGTGGTGGCTGTGATCTGTGCTGGCAAGGAGGAAACTTCAACAGTTCCTTAAATTTAGCTAACTGGGGGAAAAACAGCTACAGCAACCAACAGAGTTGTGTGCTTAATTGATTACTGGTGATTTGAACAGAGGTTGAAATAACACCTGGACATTACTGAAGTTGGAACCAAGCTAAAATGCCATCCCTCCTGTCCCCCCCCCCCCCCCCCCCCCCCCCCCCCCAACAAAAACCCACCAACAAACCATTGTACTTAAATGCAGATCTCAAAAGGGGGCTCAGAGAAAGGTTGATTTTTATCTTAGTGTGTCCTGCATATAAAAGGACTCTATTTTTTAAATAGAGCCATCACTGTGTGGTTTTCTGGTCACTGGGAGCTTGACTTACCAAAAAAAAAAATTGACACTAAAAGATGCAGCTAGGCACCAATTTGAAGAAAGGACAGGTCCTATGGCATTTAGGCTTTTAGAACAAGTAGACTTGTGACTTTTCCACCTTGTTTGTAATTGTAGCACAACTGCTACAGAAAGTCTTTTTTTTTTTCCCCCCTCCAAACTCTCAATTTATATTTCAAGTGAAGTATTGACATTTGGGGAAAAATGCAAATCAGAGCATTCACTTTGGTACTTACTGAAAGCACTACTTGACATTGTGCTATATTTATGAAGCTCGAGTTAACCTCAAAAGTCAAAGCTCTGTTATGTGTGCAACTTTAAAAAGAGTAAAAAGAGCCTTCTAATGCTGAGATTTTGGGAGGACATAGTTCTCCGGAGTATTTGAAAGGTGATTTGAATGTCCGGAGGAGAATGTGGAAGAATTAGGCTACAACATAATTCTTATTTTTGAAATTTAAAACTAAATTTGTATTTTAGGAGGATGTCTTTAAAAGGAATTAAATCCTTTAAGCAATACATGATGTTGCTTTAAGAAAATGAACTGCTCTTTATCCCATGGTGTAGTGAGGACCTTGTTTGTGTTTTAGTACAAGCTTGGAGGGGAAGGAATGACAAACTCCTCTGTCATGGCTTCAGTCCAACAAGATGTATGAAATGAACGTTAAAAGCCAGTGCATCAGCGCCTGTCACCAGCACACTGTTCTGCTGCCGCATGGCCATGCGGGGAAGATGAATTAGCTGAGTGAGGAAACGACTTTCGAGTATATTTTTCTGCAGTCAGCAGAGTTAAGTGAGATGACAGCACTCAACTCCTGCTGCTGCTACAAGATTTTGAGGTAGCTAGAGCTTGAAATACTCTACACCCAAATACGCCTGGGGGGGGGGGGGGGACTGATTTGTATTTTCAGGCTCTGTTAAGGTGTATAGGGGAAATTCAAAACCATGCCGAGTCCTCACCAGAGGGAAATATTTTCTTGTTAGATACTCAGAGCATTTTACACATGATGGCTTTAGCAGGATGTTATATGCAAAAGCATCTTGTACTGCTCCAGTTCTGTGGGTCTCTCAAGAAGTTGTTTGCTTGGATCACAAGATCTTGCCCTTAAACGGCTAGTGGTGTGGTTTGGGGTTTTCTGTAATTCTGAGCTGGACCTGGCTACAGGAAAATCTCCATCGGAAGGTCCTCCTTGACATTACAGATGTCTGCTTAATAAAAATGACTTCTCCCTTTACTGAATATGTTAACTGCAGGCTCTGAACCTGACTTTTGGCTTCAGCCATGTGTAGCAATAGAAAGGAGGATTGAGAGGGGCTTTGGAAAAAGAACAGGCTTTACCTCTTGTATCAGCACACAAAACAGCGGCATTTATTTTGAGACTTACTCTACAGATCCTGTTTAAAAAAAAATATAATTCACCGTCTGCATCAAATTGTACTAAATGAATTTAATTTGCTTCTTTAAATTATCGGAGGTTTTGATCCACAGTGTCAAAACCTCACCTCTGTGTTGGTAGGCAGAGCTGCAGAAAGAGCGATCAAACATACAGGGCAACGGGAGCAGCGGGACGTCCATCTACCTGCAAGGGGCTCCATGCCCTCGGCCACTGTTGCTGTGAGCAGTTTCTCTTGGAGTGGTTAAATTTAACAATGTGCAGCCTTCCCTTAGCAATGAGTTGCTTATTTTCAGCCTGAGACGTGAGACTCAGCAGCAGTGACAAACCCGGAGCAGCAGGCTCCTGCCAGAAGGGCTGTTTCTCCATCAGTGTGCTGGGATTATTAATGTTTTGGATTTAATTTATAAGTTACACCTTCCAGGATTCTTGTGAGCCCCAGAAGCGTGCTTCATTAGCCATGTACAGCTCATAAACCATGGGTTAGATTTGTCATTCATTTTAAAGGCCTTTAAGTTCTTGTCATTTGAATTGCAGGAGTGCTTAGCAGGTTTGAGCTGCCACACGGAGGAGGGCCGGTCCCTTCCCCCAGAGAATGGGCAGTTTAAGCAGAGAAAAGATGTAGAAAAGGAGGCCTAATCTATCTGCAGCATATGGATAAAGTGTAAAGAGGGGAAATAAGGAATTAATGGTGTGATTTGCAAATGGGCTGGGTTGGTGAGGTGTATTCAGCTCTGCAGCACCAGGGTGGGTTAGGGTTAGCATTTTGCATATATGGAAAGAAAGCCAACCATATCCTGGGCTGGATCAAAAGCAGTGTGGCCAGCAGGGCGAGGGAGGGGATTCTCCCTCAATTCTCCCTCTCTACTCGGCTCTCATGGGGACCCCACATGGAGTGCTGCATCCAGTCCTGGGGCCCCCACTACAAGAGATGTAGGCCTCGTAGAGTGGGTCCAGAGGAAGGCTGCAAAAATGACCAGAGGGATGGAACAGCTCCCTTGTGGGGAGAGGTTGAGAGAGTTGGGGTTCTTCAGTCAGGGAAAGAGAAGGCTCTGGGGGGACATTATTGCAGCATTTCAGTGTTTTAAGGGGTGTTACTTGAAGGATGGAAAAAGACTTTCTACCAGGGCATGTAACAATTGGACAAAGGGCAATGGTTCTAAGCTGAAGAAAGATAGATTTAGAGTCAATATAAAGAAGAAATTTTTCCACGAATGAGGGTGGTGAGACACTGGAACAGGTTGCCCAGAAAAGTCATGGGTACCACACAATTGAAATTATTCAGAGCTGGGTTGGATGGGGCTTTGAGCAACCTGATGTAGTGAAAGATGGCCCTGCCCATGGCAGGGGATTAGACTAGGTGATCTTCAAGGGCCCCTTCCAACTCAAACCACTAGATGATTCTGGGCTAATTGCAGACAGATTTACTCCTTTCACTTAATCTTCACTTTATTATTTTGGTCATGTTTTGTATAGGTGAAAGTCTTAGGTGAAACAGATCTTTCATGCTATTCTCTTTGCAGCCATCGAAGTAGTCCCATTTTCTTACAGTTCAAGTGCAAGATTTAGTGTAGGAAAAGTAAGTAATATTTCAAGATTATAATTATCAATTGCAATGTTTAATATGAAGTTGCAAAAGGAAATTCTTTAGCTGAATTAATGACCAATAGCGCTGTTAATGCTAAATGAGTCCATCAAGATCATGTTGTTATCATAAATGTCAGATGAATTAATCATGATTAGGCTGTCATTTTACAGTTTCTACTGTGTCCAATAGTTATTGATGCTGATAAAGGATGCTGGTACAGCTGCTGGATAAAAAGCTTGACCCACTTAAATTTTTGTTAACTTGTCAAGCATCTCTGAGCACACCTCTGTAGACAGAATTTCAATGGACACATGAATTTATTTGCAATGACACAAATAAAATACAGTCTAGCACCAACTTTGAATCTGAATTAATGTTTTGATGTGTAGTTCGGATAATAAGTTTATCTTCACTAAGAACTTGTATAATTTTGTATGCATGACTGGATTGTAACCTCTAAATAGCAAGGGTTGCGATTATTTTTCTTATACGAGGTGTAGGTGTGTGGACCCAGGCATAAGAGCCTTACTTGAAATTTCACGTATCCCCTCTCTGGGACTTTCTGTGTGGCACTTGATAATATGCTTGGGTTGTAGTTCCAAGGATTGCTTTTTATAACGTACTTAAATGCTTTTGTAATGTATGTCTGGAATATTGCAGAAAGGCACGGTCCTGACTTCCTCTTGCTTGTGGCTCTGTTTTTTCTCTTTTCCTTATGTTAGACATTTTTTTTTGCAGGGTTACCAGCTTCACCGCTGGTTCTGAATGCTAGTGTCAGCATGAGAGAGGAGGCAGGTAAAGAGCAGGTAGGCGGAAGACAGTAGGAGCCAGATTGCCTTTTTCAGTAGCATCCTACACATCTAAGATTAAAGTGACTGTTGGACTGCCTTGTCCCAGTCTCTCCTGGCTGTGTCTGTATGCTCTCCTTAGCTGTACCCAAGTGCAGCTGAGCTTGTTGCACTGTGTGGTTCAGACTGGCTATGCAGATCCAGTTTGTACCAGCAAACTAGTGTTAGAAACCAGCAGTGAAAGTAATCGGAGTTGGTGAGCCTTGAGCCAATGTGACTAGGTAGACAGATCCTTAATGCCTCCTCTTCTAAGTGATGAGAACTCCTGTCCTGATGAGAAGGGGGGAGAAAATGTACAGTAAAGATTATAAGGCACAAAAATCATATGTTGTGGCTGAGGCGTGTACAAACTAATCCTTTCATGTTGGCGATGGACAGGTGCAGTGCCTTGGGTGACTGAGTCATGATCTTTCTTGATACTGATCTTCTACGTAGTACCTGTAATAAAGAAAAGATGATGCTAAAATGTACACATATACACACTAATATATGCACGCTTGGTTCATATTAGCACAGTGTTGTGCCTGCTTTCTTCATTGCTATATGAAACAACAAAAGTATTGTGAACTGAGTGGTGGTCTCTGTAAGGAGTCGGACTCCTTGGAGCATGTTGCACCCCAAATACGGAGCAGTTGTCTTGTTATCCACAGAATGGCTTCAGTTACTGGACTTTGAGGATTTTGCCACTCTTGAGATGAATGTTTTGTTCAACTGAGAGTCTCTTTGGTGCTCCTGAACAGGGCTAGCTCTCTTTGGCAGAAGGAGCTGGAGACTGAGGCAGGCTTGGAAGATGGGCTGTGATGCACCTAAAGGGAGAGCAAAGCTGACAGCTTTATGGCTACTGTCGCAGAATCAGAGCAACTCATAAAGAGGCCAGACTGAAGTCGTCTTTGCTTTGATAGGCATTAGAAGATAGATGTTACCCTTGACATATGTGCTCCTGTAATTTGTGTATTCAACAGAAAATGTCACTTGGTGACCATGCTGTATAATATGTGCCTGATACTGTCTTCAGGGCTGGCAGATATATTTATAATGCAAGGGGAATCAGAGGAGCCACCCACACAACTGATATATTTTCAGGAGATAAAGGCTGTTAAACAGCTTGAAAAGACCAGCTGGGTCTCTAGAGGGTAGAAAGCCAATTTTGACCTTATGGAAACTTTACTTGCTGATCTTACAAAGGAAATGTTAGCAGAAGAGAGAAAGAGAAATCTATAATGGAATTACTTTCACCCTTACAAAATGTGCCCAATAGCAAGATCCACAGAAGTTGTGTGCTCCTTAAACAGAAATAAACTGAAAACAGGAACCAGAGGGTAAAGTGTTTGTTCCCTTCCCTGATGCCTTCCCCTTTTGTAGTGTCCGGCTCTACTCAGCCACGCTGTTCAGCATTCCCTTGCCTGGCAATGGGAATATCCCAGAATATGCACTGGTGATCCCATCTGTGATTGGGGGCAGGCAGATACTTTTACTGAATAGACGATAACATTTACTATCCCTGTCAAAGCAGTACAAGTGTCCTGCTTGAACTTGCTCCTGTTGTGGAAGGAGCACAAACTATATCAGTAAGAGGTATTCTGGGATGATAACCCTGGTGGCTATGAACCAGAAAACTTTTTCAGTACAATATTATTTTTTCTGGTAATTGGACTTGTTCAATCAGCACAGAATTGATTAAGCGTTGCCGATTTCTTAGCTGAAGGGAAGTACTGCAGTTCATTTGTTCTTGTTAAGCTAGTATCTTTATTTAAACATATTGATGCTTTTCTGAAAGAAAAGAATTGAAAGAATTGTTTTTCTCAACCCATTGCAGCCCTTTGGCTTCATTTGTGCGACTATTCTTACAAAGAAGAGAGACTTCTTCACATGTGCTGGTCACCTCTACTGAGAGGTAGTTAGGTGGGTGCAGCTAATGGGCCGAGGGAAGTGTTTGTCCTGAAAATATCCCTTTTACTCAGTAACTTGGCCAAAACAGCACTTGCTCTTATATAAATTCCCAGACAGATGCTGCTGACCAGTGAAAATACAGCTCCATCACCAAGCGAGAGGTGGGAGGAAACTGACCAGTTTGTTTCTAATGTTCTCTCTTCCTCTGCTCTGGCTTCTACCCTGGAGCTGTTGACAGAAAGGTAGAGCTGCAGGATGGGAGCTGTGCTTGGAAAAGACCTTCAAGGTCATCTAGTCCAACCATTCCCCTACCGGTATTGCCCACTAAGCCATGTCCTTAAGTACCACATCTACCCTTTCCTTAAACACCTCCAGGGATGGTGACTCCGTCACCTCCCTGGGCAGCCTGTTCCAATGAACATGATTAATTGTCCTCAGGTAGGGGGATAGTGAGTGAGAGAAAAATGTCTCCCTACAATCAAAATACATCCAGACCTCTTTTGCACAGTACAGAATGACTGGATATGCTGCCCTTGAAGGAAAAGGTGTTCTTGGAGCCTACTAATGAAAGGAGGTGTATGAGTTTGGTTCGTTCTTCTGCTGTAAACTTCCTTGCGTGATCATGAATGAACTTTTTGTTTCCAAGAAATTTATAAATGAGGTGAATTGTTTTTTTCTCCTATCTTTTTCCATCTCAGTTGTGATGTCTGGGAGGCACAGATGGTACGCTTTGCACTAATGGTAGCAAACATAGGAGGTGAAAGGGCCAAAGCTCTCCTCTCCTGTCTGCTCCCTTGTGCCACTAGCTGTATTGCAGTAAGTACAGCAGCAGGGGCGTGGGAGAGGCTGGAAGGTATGGAGTGACAGTTTAGGGGCTGTAAAGAGGTATTAGTGTGGGGCGGGGTGTAAGAGAGTATTTTTAAATACTTAGAATTTTGGAAATTTTCAAAGGGTGTAAAACTTTTTTTAAAGTTACCCCATGAATTTAGGCTATGCCTTTATTCATGCCTCTTCAGAGTGAGACAGACAACATTATAAAGGTAGAAAGGAGCTGGGTGGTTCATGGAGGAAGGATGTCAGACTTTGGGGGATGATGAGAACAGGAAAATGTTTTTGAGTTTACTTTGAAAGTGGGACATGTGAATTGGTGTTAGCAAAGCCTTTACGCTGTGTGTGTGGCTGCTTCGTAAGTGCTGGCAAATAGCACCATTATGGGCACTTGGGGACTGCTGGACTCTGAGTACAGGGTACTGATCTATAGATTTTTTTTTTTCCTCTTAGCAAAGGACATCTCCTATGCCAGCTGTATTTGAAGCTATAAAAGAGTTTTTGAAAAGCTTCACACAGCAGCTTTTCATAATTTACTGTAATATCCTGCTGTTTAGGATAACTAATGAATGCATTTGCTCCTTGGATATGTTGAGCCAGATCATTAGTCTGTATGAACTGGCCTTGCTTTGTGGAATTGGGGGGAGTTTCATGCATTTCACCCCACCTGAGAACTTGTGTCCTGGTGGGCATGTCAGGGCTGCGCAGGGCTGAGAGGAAGCTTGAGGTCCCTGGTTGCTTTGTTAGCAGGCTGCATTGGTACAGAGGAATCTGCAGAGCAATCTGTCCTCTCTGATGGAAGGAGAATGGATCTGCGTTGAGTCTCGATTCCCACACTCCTGCTCCTCACCCTCCCCAGTAACTGGGTTTTCCTCCAAGCTGGGTGGTGCAGGGAGGACACAGCTAAGTATATATTGAGGTCATGGAGAAATATCACCAGTTTCTTTTGTCAGGAACTGTCATGTAATTGTAGGGGTCTTAATCATATTTGCAGGAAAGTGGAAGTAATTGGGAACAGATAATGGTTGATGCAAGTCACTTGCACTGACAGCTTAAAATATATAGAAAGAAACTAGCGTGGAATTGCTGGCTGGATTTGTGTTGACTGGAGATGAAGTTGTGTACCTAGCTTATTGTTGGGAATATTATGGCATGGAACAGATACAAGAAACAACTGGTATTTCCAAGTTTGGGTGTTATTTCTTAAGGAACTTTTAACAACTTATACTTCACAGCCTGTCCACAATGAGGAGCTACTTTCTTCCACCCAAGTCCAGACTTTGCTTGACTTCCTGTGGCTGACTTTCGGCTCTTGTTCCCATCCAGCTGTGAGGTATTGTCCCCCTGCCCTATCTCCTGCAGACTGTGTAATGTTAAATCAGTCCGGACGCAAGAGGATGTTATCTTCATAGCAGGAGTTTGCTCGTATCTGAACAAATACAAAGTTTTGACATAGCCACAGCATATTTCTGAGTTATAATCTCACCGTAGGTAGCAACAGCAGCATTTCTCTGATTCTCATAGTTGAAGATCAAATACATGCTTTGGCCAGCCATCCACACAGGGCAGGAAGCAGCTCACCCAGGGACTTCAGACAGCCCCAGTGCATTGGTAGTATTTACAGCATGGTATGAGCAGGCATTTCTTTAAGGAGCCTGCTGGGGTTCTGGGTGAGCAAGAAAAACATGAGTTTATTACTGTGCTTTAACTGTTGGCAACAAAGAAGCCTATCTTTTCCTATTCCTTCATGCTTATGTCAAAAAAATGATGTATGTTACATTACACACAAAACATCTGACTTGGGGTACTCCATTCTGTCCTGGACCCACGGTCTGTGTGCAGCACCCTGTGCTTGACGGTTGTTTTTGTTTCAGCAGAAACTGTGCCAAGTGACCCGAGTTCATGTAGCCTCGTTATAGCACCTCATCCGATTCTTGAAAATGTCTGAGACATTTTTAATTAATTAGAGTGCATTAGTGCATGCTAGTTGTAATGGATGGGCATTAGCCAAGCTTTTTGTTTGCAAGAGTATAGTCCTACCTGGGCAAAGTGAACATCGACACGCATGTGAAATTCAAACTAGAGAGCTGTTTTAGCCTCTGCCAGGCTGATGGTGAGTCAGAAGGGGAAAGGCAGGTGGCAGAAACTGCTGGAGAAAGGTAAGGAAGGACTTTATGGTTTTTCATTAACTTGTGGGCCTGGTGTGATTCTAACAAGAAACACGCTGGTTAGCTGTGGTGCTATTGGAATACCAGTGGCCGGTGAGCAGCTGTTACCCCTGCAGTTTAATCTCCACCTGTAGCATTTAATCTACTTGACCAACTCTTGTGTAACTGTATCAAATCCCATGACAGAAGGAAAATGGAATGAAGTGTTTTAACTTTGGATTTTCTTGGATGCTTTTTGTTTTCTATCAATTTCTGAAGCTCCAGGATAGGCTCTCTATCTTGTCACAGACTTGTATGGAGCCTTGCTTTATACATACATATATATATGTATATAGATATATATAGTTTCCCTCCATTTTTAAGTATAAGCAGTAATTATTTGTGTAGTCTACTGCCTGTTCTGCCTCAAGCAAAACCAAAACTTTCCTGAGCTAGACATATCAAATAAGTATTGAGAGAGAATTCCTGCTATCAAAAGGCAGATTCAGGCCGCGTCCCTGGGCAGCACAGCGACCCGGGCGGGCAAACATGGCGCCGGGCGTCAGTCAGGGCGAGGGGCGGTGGTTGGCGCAGGGAGGGCGGAGGATCCCTCCCCACTCCGGCTTACCTACCGGCTGCCTGCCGGACTGCAAACCCAGCCACGGCCACCACCAGGCGGGAAGCGGTCACCAAAAAGGTTGTGGTGACCCAGGCCGAGTGCCTGCCCCAAAATGCGGCTGTTCAGGTCTCTGGCTGCAGGGGGTGCCTGAGCCTGTTGCTGCCATCGGAGGGTGACTGAGATGCTGCCAGCGTGAGGTGTGGGCAGGTGGAGGAGCTGATCAGCCTGGTGGAGGAGCTCGAGGAGGTGCAGAGAGTAAGGGCTATCAGCGAGTGTGAGCAGGAGTTAGGCCTGCGGAGTCACTCCTTGCTGTGCCTGAGAGAAAGGCGCTGGCATGACACACCCCAAATAGTGGGGGACCCCCAGCCCTGTTGCTCTCAGGCAGAGGGAGGGGACCTGAGAGATGGAGAGGAATGGAAACAGGTCCCTGGTCAGCATCACAGGTGAGCCCCCTCTCTACCTGCCTTGCCTCCCCAGGTGCCCTTGCACAATAGGTTTGAAGCCTGGGAGCTTGAGGGACACGGTGATGGGGATGTGGGGGAAAGTCCATACAGGAGGCTGTCTAGGGCAAGGAAGTCAACTGCATGCCTCGAGACTGCCTCCACCAAGAAGGAAAGAAGGATAATGGTCGTAGGTCACTCCCTTCTGAGGGGAACAGAGGGCCCCATATGTCGGGCAGACCCTACCTGTAGGGAAGTCTGCTGCCTCCCGGGGGCCCAGGTCAGGGACATTACGAGGAACCTTCCTGGTTCGCCCCCGCTTAATGATTTTGGACCCAAGATGGAGCAATTACATGAAGTATTGCTTCCATTTTATGTGAGGTGCAGAGATGTGAAGACTTGAGACCTGTTGATACTGATTTGCCTGTGACAGGAATTGGGAGAGGAGGTGAAGAACTGTATCTGCTTTCAGGTAGATGCAATACTGTGCAATGTGACATTACTGTAGCTGACCTGACACAAACCTTTCAAAACTCCTTAAATAATGTAAAGATGTTGACTTCTAAGCGATTTAGGGTCTCTTGGCTGAGTACAAAATACTTCAGGTGACTTGCAGTGTCTTAAGTCAACCTTCATTTCTACAGTGGGTCTTAAAGCAAACATAGAAAACAACAGTGATTCTTGAAGAGATGCGTTCAGTTTTCCCTGGGCCCAGTGGTGCTAGCAATCCCATTTAAATCAGTTCCTCCTCCAGAGGGAAGGTTGTGGCACAGTGTAGCTGTTTTTTTTTTTTAATCCCCAGAGAAAAGGGGGCTTGGGCCTGAGAGCATGCATGGAAATCCAGTGCTTAAGGCTGTCAGAAAGCTGCTTCGTGCAGCACTCATTGAAATGAAGAACTCTCTGGATGGCATAAATGCTGCTGTCCTGGCCCAGACAGATCTGAATTCTGCCTTACTCACTGACTAGGTCACATCCAGTGCTGAGACCATTTGCCAAATACCAGTGCTTTTAAATTACTGCACAGCAGCTCTTCATTTACTGTTAAGTGCCTGCCATAGCTGCAGTGAGTTTTGCTGCTGGCCCAGCAAGAGCCCATTATTTTGTAATAATGGCTGATGGGCTCACAGCTGATGCTATGGTGCCCTGCCAGCACAGGGGCCATGCCCGGGTTCAGTGTCTCTGTGACCAGATGGAGGATTGGAGCAGAGGGAGTTGCTGCAACCAAAGATGGAAAATGTATTTGGTTTGTGTGGTTTTGGATGGTGGGTTTAAGAAAGCAAAAGATAGCTAGACTTGTCTCAAAACTGGGAATGTGTTGTTAGATCTGAAGTTACCACGAAGGGCAAAGATAGGATGGGTGTGTTTTCTCGCTGGAAATACCATGGTAAAAATTGTATGATGTAGTTCACTGCCTTGGAGATTTTCTGGGAGCAAAATGTGTGCCTTAGTTTTGTTGCTGTGGATACATGAAGATAGCAGTCATTCTCAGTCACTGGCTTAAAAGGAAAAGCTTTTTTTCTTTAAAAAAAAGAAAAAGCACAAAAGGAGGGGGAAGGGAAAGAAAGAAAAAAGTACTTTGCAGAAATCACAGCACTAGGCAACTTACAGTGCCGTGACTTTAAGTGCTTCACTTAATTGATTGGATTAGGAAATTAAATGACATGTAAACTGGTGGTGCTACTGTCAGAATTTCTTTTGCCTGTGTTGGCTGCTCTTCCTGTCTCCCTCACTCCTCTGCAGATGCTTCTGAGGGCGTGCTTGGGGCATGCTTGTGGAATGGCATTTACACAGTGGCTGCTCCCCATCGAGCTGGGCGCTCGCTGCGGGTGCGTTACAGGGTCATGGGAGGGCCTGGAGAGCTCTGTGGCTGTCTCCTCAGGAAAGTCACTTCTGCCTTCCTGCGTGATGTCAAGCGCTGTGGATTATGTCAGGGCAGCTTGACATATTGCTGTGACTCAGTGTTGTGCTGCAGTACTAGCTGGGTTGCGGAAAGAGGGTGGTGTGACCCTGGACCCTAGCTGCTGTGCCGTCAGTTGGCTGCATTAGCCTTGCTCAGAGTATTCCTGCACCCTGAGCTTTGTCCGGAGCATGGGCAGCATCCTGCTCTTCCTGGTGTTGCCCTCCTTGCAGTGCCTCAGGTCTGAACCCACCCCAGTGTGGGAAGGATAGTCCTCCTTGTGCTTATGAGGATGAGAAGGACAAACGTAGGCATTATGGTGATGTTGGAGGGGATGCATCAGCTCCTTGGGAACTGGAATACCTCCTTTGGAAAATACCTATGACCTCTGAGACTTAGTGAGAGATAGTTGGCTCTGTCTACTGATAATGTATTTCAGGAGTTAAGTACCTGTCATGCTTCAAAAACACCCTGTGCTTCTGAAGCCTTGGAACAGTTTTAAGTGCTGGGCAAGTACTGCAATGAAGGCATTTAAGCAGTGCTATGTCCATAGCGTGTGTGTAAATATATATATATATATGTGTGTGTAAATTGTGTATATGAGATTAAATGAAGTCTCTGAAAAGAAACCTATTTAATGGTGAACTCAAAATAATGGCAAATCAAGTTAAGACTTAAACCTTCTCTAACTGTTTAATAGCACTTGAATTTAGTAGTAAGTGGTGTAGGTTAATACTAGGGCTTTAAAGGAAGATGAAAGTGCTTGAACCACAGGAAATCAATGGCTTAATTGTCTGGAAAAAGTCTACCACAGTACCAGGACACCTTCTGAGAGCAAGAGCCTATTCCACAGGTGTAGGGGAGAATGTTGGCATTTACATTTCTCAGCAATTTCAGTTCTATCAGGTAACTTGTGAAGTTTTGAGTCTGATTGGGAGTTGAAAACATCTTTATTCAATTCTCTCCTGGCCCAAGCAAAATGAGATATTCTCTTTACTCTGGTAGGACCGTCTGTATTGAAAGAAAGTATGAAAACACGACTGGTTCTATTTTAAAAACAATCTTGTGTAACATCTGCTTTGATAAACTTGCTTTCTTCTCTTGATGTACCTTCAAGTTTGGGGCAGTTTAGGTAGTAAAGTTCAGTTAAAATGCTGTTTCTGCAGGTTTTAATTGGGTTTCAATTTTCATTCGGGGACATCTTAGCATAACGTAAAAGTTTTTTAAAAAAAAAAAAACAACCACCAATAACCCAACCGTAGTAAAAAGGAAACGCAGCATTCATCTAAAAATGGCAAAAATAGACTTGAATAAGTGTATGATTTATTGCATAACTGCTTAGTTAAATGAATGGTGATGCATCTTCCTTAACAAATTTGTGTACCAACCTCTAGTGTAGGGGTATGTTAAGCTAACATCTCTATCTTCACAGCTACAAAGCAGGGAGAATCAGTCCTCATTCAGAGATAACAGTTAAAAATGGAAACTAGGTTTAAAACTGCTGACCTTATCCGAGGTTTTGTATTTGGGACTTTTAATCATTTTGATTTAATTAAGGACACTGCAACTACTAAATTATCAGCGCGTGTCATAACAGTACCTGAATTATGAGCGAATGGTCAGCATCAGGCAGCCTTTCCCTTCTGGCAGGCGCAGGAGGATGTCGTGGGAGCTGCTCCTGTGCTGCTGGTGAGACGTGGCATGTCCTGGTGTCCCGTGGTGGCTGAGGCCGGGTTGCTCTGCCACAGGTGGCTGTTTGAGCTGGTGCTGTCCTCTCTGGCTGTTCTCAGCTCCACGGCCACGCTTGTGCAAGCCTGGGGAAGAGAGGAATAGGGATGCCTGGAAACCTCATGAAATTGTCTAGCACAACACTCTGGATTTCACGTGATTATTTAAACTCATTAATGATTTCTGGACCCAAAGTAACCGATTTTATTTGAAGATACCAGCACAGATGGCTTTGGATTTCTTGACGTTCCAGTAGATACGAAGTCAGATAGCGAGTTAGATGACAGTGATGGAAAGCAATGGCTGATGCCAAGAGGCTTTCAGGAAGGAATCTGCTGTTTCTGCCTCCCTCACAGGTTTGCAAGGACTATCGGCCTTCTCAGGCTGCACTGGGATGGCCACGTCCTACCCATGGGACAGATCGTTTGCTGGGCTGATTCCACCCAGAGTACCTGGTACATGTAAGAACTTAGCCTCTTCTTCCTGCTCTGTACTGGGGAGCTTGCCGTGACAGAAATGAAAGCTTAACCCCAGGAGAAGAGGGAGCTTTCTCACGGGTCAGGCTGCGATGGGGAAACAGCAAGTGAGGATCCCAGCTCTTGCAGCTTTCAGTGCTACGCGCCGAGCACAGGTGCTGCTGCGAACAGAAACACAGAATGCGAATACTTAACAAAATCTTCTCAAAGGGATGCCCCACTCCACGTGATTCTATCTGGGATGCTGCTAAAAGTTTACACGTGGCACATGGTTACTTTGCTTGGTACAGGGTTGGAAAGCGTGCAGTATTACAGTAGTGCATTCAGTAGAGTAGAAAGAGGTCAGATCTTACAATCTGCCAGCCCTGTAGCTGTGCTCTGGGTCAGCTGCTCCTGAATAAGCAGGAGCGCTTGTCTATTTACTTGTTTCTGTAACTGTCATTTGGTAACACAAAGGTGAAAGAGGAGTTCTCTGGAGCCTTAGTCTCGAACAGAGGAGACTTAGTCGTACGTAGATCTCAAAAGAGTACAGGATCACAGTTCATCAGTAATGTTTGCAGCCCTGTACCATTCCTTGGCATAGGGGATGTAGCTGTGAGCCAGAGCTTTATTGGATTTAGTGTTTACTAAAGAGCTTTTCTCGGTGCCAGAAAAACTCGATAGCAGCAGCTCCTTTTCAGAAGGCAGCAGTTCAGCGCAGCTCCCACCTGAACATCCACGTGCGCTCAGGAGCTCTGGGCAGTGCTTGAACAGTCATCTGCTCTTTGCACTAGCTCTAATCAAAGTTCACACATGCCTGTCCATTTAAGAGTTGAGATAGTAGTGTATTACAAGCAGATATTCTGGACTTTTTGTAAAGAGTAACTCTAAAGAGTAAAATCAATCCAGGGGCCTTTGGTGAGGAGTGAGGCAGGTGCTGTAGGAATACAACTGTCAAGGTCAGTGCTGATGTAAAGAGGATGAGGATAGTGCAGGCTTCAGGAATATATATTAATATATTTCTATATATTAAAAGCCAAAACCACTAACAACACACGGGCTTCCAAGAGGGCGATTCACGTGTAGGAGCTTGAGCAGGTACCAGCTGGAGGTAGCAGCAGCTTTGCTGGTCTTTGAGTATGTGGTGATGGGCTTGGCAGGAGAGATGCATGCTGCAGTCTTCTGTGAGGCTGAGGAGATAGCTTGTATCAAGCAGCAGGAATTGAAGGAAGAGATTTCAAAGGAACAGGATGATGCCAAGTTGCCAAGTGGAGTTTTTGTTTGCAAAAGGGAGAGTATGTAGGCAAAAAATTCAACGTTACCTTTAAAAACTAAGTTAAAAATGAAACGGGGAGGAGAAATGGAGAAACCAGTGGGTTGTGGCACATAGGTGAAAATTGCTGACATTTAATTTTGATACTTTCCTATTAGGAACACTGTTTTGGTTTTGTTTTTATCTTCCCTGAGCAGTGCCCAGGGAAGAAGAGAAGTATGAGGAGAGCAAGTGAAGGAGGAGAGCATTTCAAACCAAGCAAACGAGAGCAGCAGGGCTGTTGTCTAGTTCAGGGTGTTCCAGTTCCTGGAAAGCTGAGCTGTCTGTGACAGGTCTTTAATCAGACAGTTTGAATTTAGGCATTAGGACTCCATTCACCCTCTCTTGCAAAGCTGTAATTTCCTCACTTAGGAAACCCGTGAATTGAGCCTGAAGAAATCCGCTAAGCAGTTGGGAGCTGTCAGAGCCTTCTGTCCCCGTCGATGGACCACAGGTTGTGCGCTGAACGTCAGGCAGCCGGGAAGCTTTTGGCACAGGCCAGGGCAGAAAGTTTAAATGCGTGCCTCTGGTCTCTGGAGCAGGATGCCTGGTGTAGCTGGGTTAGGAGGGAGCCCTGTTGCCCTAATTGGGGTGACACCGCAGCTGACTTTCCTGTTGGTATCATTAAAGCAATGCTTCAAGGCCCTGTTGTGCTCAGCAGCATGTGGTAAATAGACATAAACATCTTGTAAAAGATGGTCCCTTGTTGAAAGAGGAGGCTAAAAAACCTGAGAATGAAAGTGGAGGCGCAGGCAGGCAAAGCGGCTTGCCTGCAGTTGTACATACAGGAGGGGAAGGCAGCCTGTCCGCAGAGAGGGAAGCGGAGCCCTGGTCTCCCTGCTGGTGGGGCCGGGACCTTCGCTGCTGAAACTGCAGCTGCCTGGGCTCCTGCCTCGAACAGGCCAGGGGACATCTGTGCAGGGGCTGTGGTACTCAGAGGAGGATTTGGCATGCCTGCTGGGCCAGAGGAGTAGACTTGAGCACCAGCCTCTGACTAGCGTAACACTGCCACTTCTGCTGCAGCCCCATCTCTTCCAGGAGGTGGGATTGCAGCCCGAGTAGCCTTATGCGACCCAGCTTTCATTAGCGTTGTTTAACAGGCGTGACGAAGCTGTGGCAGTGCTGGCTTTTATGTCATCGCCCAGCCTCACTGGAGACAGCGTTATGTACATGCTCCTGCAGCTTCTCTGCCTTAGTTGTCGGGCTGCGTGTGGCTGCGATGTAGACACAGCTGCAGTGGTATGTTACGCTTCGTTCGGCATTCCTATAGAATGAAAAGGTGACATTAGGATGGGATCTGGGTCAGGGCAGTGCTCTGTGCAGCTTGTTTTCTCTTTCATAGCAGCCAGGAGCACTTGCTGAGCCGGTCAACACCAGCCCACAAAAGTTGTGGGAAGAGAGGGATCCATTGGCATCGTTATTACTTGGGCTTCTCGACTGCTCTCACTCAGTGATTGAATTTGTTTTTCTAGGAAGAGTCTTTGCTGTTGTGAGTCACTCTGGCTTAGAAGGATTTAGCTTTCAGCTGCCTTTTGCCTTAAAAGGTGATGTTACTTCTGGTATTTCTCAAGTTTAAAAATACAATAAAATTCTAAAAATTGTCAGGCAGCTCTCCTTAAGAAACTCTCGATACTTGCTTCCTTCATTATTTGTTATTTTTTGTTTTTCTTTTTTTTTTGGGGGGGGAGGCAAACCAAAATAAGGCAATGTTTAGGGAATGCACTACTGATGCTTCTTGGGGGCCTGCTTGATTTGCTTGATTTATGTGGCAGTGAAACATCAGGCAGCAATCAATGCTCTTGCACGTACCAGGGACGTAGCCTACTTTCTGTCGTGCTGGATTTCTAGAGCAGCTGGAAATTAGTGGCACTCAACACGTGAGGTAGTGGGACCTGGGGTTCTCTGTCTGGTTTTGGTTTAAGGAGTCACGCCATAGCAAACCAGCCATGGTTGCTATACAGACCAAATGTCTTTAAAATGGGAAAGGAGGCTGTCCTCTTTGCTGTCTGTGGTCAGGAGGGATGTCACTCTGTTTGTAGGAGCTGAGCTTTAACCCTAAGGAGATTACAGGGGTGCAAATTGCATTGCACTTAACTAAAAATCTCTGCAGTGTTCCAAATGTAATGCTTGATATACATTAAAAAAAAGTCCCATGGCACAAAACAGTAGTGTGATCCCTCACCTACTATAACTGTGATAAAACTACAGTGGAGGAGGAAGCGCTTTTCTTTTTAAGAGGTCAATCTACACTACAGACCTTACCACCACTTCTGGAGGTGGAACCAAACTGTTGATGATGCGTTTCAACATTACTACGCATTTGAGTATAGCTGTAACCCTGCTTTTTCCCTGTGCAGAAGCATTTTATGCAATTCTATCCCTCTCATGCAGCAGATGTCTTTCATTTCGGGGTATTTGATACATAAGCTGCTCCCACCAACCAGACTGGCTTTGGTGGCATTTGTCAAAGTCTGAAACTTGAATGATTACAAAGATTTTCATTATCAAAGTCACTTGCTGTGACCTTCTCCTTGCACAAGAAACATAAGCTTGTGCTCTTTTCTGAGTGCTTTCTGTGCCTTGTTCCCCGGGAGCAACAGAGCTTGTTTCTTAGGCTGCTGGCGGACCATAAATTGCAAGATGTTTTACAGGCACTCTCTACCTGGACTTTACCCTGCATGCCCAGCATGCTATGTCTCTTGCCATTGCACATTCACTCTCACTTTATTAGCTTGTGTGTGGCTTTCCTAAGAAAATGTTACCCCTTTTTAACTGCTTTTTAATTGTGTATTGGAAATGTGCAAGAAGAGATCTTCTCCAGTAAGTCAGTCTGTCTTCGGTGACTTGAATTTCATTCTAGTGACAAACTTCATTGAGGTTGAAGAGTGTGTGGGGAACTAAGAGGTGGGAAGAAGACTGTGAAGTAGTGAGCTGTAATCATGGATTGAAAAGTGTTCCTGAAGTTACGCTTCATCATTGCCTGCCTGTTTTACTCAGAAATCTGTTGTTTTGTCTCTTGCAGAAACACCACCAAAGAACTGGACACTATTGCTGTGGGAGATCAACAGCAACTTCCAGCTGCATCTCGTGCACTAGCTGTAAAACCACTAATCGCAGTGAGTTTCTCTTATATACTCTATTTTCTCCAGTGAGGATTCATTAATTGTAATCCATGAAAATACTCGTATCCTCTGTTTAGACTTTGTCCATTCACTTTACTACCACAAAAGATTTGATTTACCGCTCCCAAGCCAAATGGGTATGGAACGTTTTTTCCCCTTCATACTGGCAGATTGGTATTGTGCAGGTGCCAGAAAAGGAAAGCTTTCAAGTTTTGCTGTGTCTTGAGGTGGGGGCGTCATACTTCGATTGTTCTGCTTATTTATCCATTGACCAAAATGAGAATTGGATCAAATATTTTGCTCCTGAGAAACAGCTTCTGAAGTAAAGTTATTTTAATTAAATGGAGGAGAGAAAACTATTGCTTGGGCAAAGAAAATTGACTTGACTACTGGTTCAGAGTGCCAGAAGAAAGCACGTCATACACTGATAGTCACAGGCAGGTGAAAGGAGAAGGGGTCACAGTGCTGGAGTGTTGCTGAATCTGTTCTTAAGTGTACTCTTAAAACAAGAGGCTGGAATATTCTCAGGGCTGTAAGGAAGCTTGTTGACCAATGCTATTTGGATACTAAATGAACTCTTGAAAATCCTTGTTCCGTTAATTTTTTAATAATTCCTACCTAAATGAAACACTGAAGAAGAATGCTGCCCTAGTCCTACCAGCTACCTGTGAATGTTCACGTAACTTGCCTGTGATTCTTTTATCAATAATTTTCTTCTGTCGGTAACGCAGTAGAACGGGTTCAAGTGATTTTTGATATTTTGCACAGCTTTAAAATGATATAATGATTGTTTGCAAAGTCATCTCTGGTTTTGTATCTCGTGGGGAATCTGTTTGCAAGAGTAGAAGGGCAGGAGTAAATCTAGGCCTGTGCAAGTGGTTGCTCTGAGGAAAGCTTGAGGATTCAATAAAAAAAAACAAAAAAAAGGTAAGTGCTTAAGGGATCTTAGGACACTTGTACAATTAAATGGCATTGAATATTGACATGCTATAGAATTTGGGTTCTGGGGGTTGGGTGGAAGGGAAGTATTTGTGCTCAGGTAACTGAGTAACTGATTCTCCTGAGAAATAATGACAACAGCAGGAGGAAACAACTCTTTAAAAGGAAAAGCCCCATATCCTCTCAAAGGATATAGGAAAAAATTGGTTTAAATGTATGTTTCTAGCCTTTGTCAATATTGCTGATGTATAAATTATATAAGACTTAGTAAAAGGTCGTTTCTAGAGAGCTATCCTTCCTTTGCCTGGAAGGACCCAGCCAGCTTGCAGCATACGCAGTGAAGAATACCTGTCAGAAATTGAATATTGAGTGAAGGTAATCTTTCTAATGAAAAGTAGTTAGAAGCAAGGCAGAGTCGAAGGAAAAGCAACTGCTCAGCTGGAAGACTGCTTCCAGTGTTGCAGACGTCCTCTGAGATGCATATTTTATGTATTAGGAGTATTGATCAAGGCCGTGGTGTGCCTCACGTTAGCACTGTTCTTCCTGATCGTTGCGATAAAGATTTCTTAACTCTTTGAGTTCTGCTCCTGTCTCTGTGAGCAAGTACAGCACATGTGGTGCTGCTGTGACGGGGGACTCAGCATTGGATATGGTGGTTAGTATGCTGCTTTTTTCCTTCTAATTTAGTGCCTTGCAGAAATAACTGTTTTAATCACAAAAAGATAAAAGGCTGAAGCTCAGTTTCTGTACTCACCTCTGAGTTTCTCTAGTAAATCTGCAAATGCTGCAGATACCTCTGCTGAAGGTATCATGATCTTGTCATAGAAGCTGCCTGCGATTTCTCTCCTTTCCTCCCCTCATTAAGCCCTTAGATCCTTGGTCCTGCCTGCAGGCGTTTTGCCTGACAACTAGACCATGAATTCATGCTGGGTAAAATACAGGAGGGAGAAAAGCTTTAAGTGAGACGTGTCCTATGTCAACTGACAGAGCACTGCTCCTAGCAGAAGCTTCTTGATGCATGGACAGATACTCAGCTGAGTCTCCTGACTGTAGTGCAGACATGCTGGTTTAGATCAATTAAAATTTCTGAAAAATCGTCTGCAGCTGTGGTGGTATCATCTTAAGGGAGTCGTAAAGGGGTGTCACTGGGAACAGTGCCTGGTATGCGCATTGGAGATGCGCTGAGCTGAGTGCTATAAAGGAGCCCTAGACTGCTTCCGCAAAGAAATATCCCAGGCTGCTTTTTGAAGCTCTTGACTTTGACTGAAAGCAGGATTGCATCCACACACTTAAGCCTGCTTTCTGTTCCTCTTGGGCTGATGTCCATTCCCTTCTGATCCTTTACAGTGCTCTAAGAAAATTGAATCCAGGTTGAACCCGTGGAAGCCATCTCCACTAGTTAAAACTAGCCTGTCAGAGGGTGATGTCGAAAGCCTTTTCTGTGCTATAACACTTGGCTGCTGCACCCTGCGGAGGCAGGAGTCTGCAGCTGTGGCTGCTTGAACAAGGCTCCCTGTGGAGCAGGTGTGATGCTGGATGCCTTGCATGTGCTTCTAATGCTGACCTGTGCCACCCTTGTCTTTCTGCTGACTTGCCTTTTGTTTAACCAGTGGGCTTCTT
Organism: Cygnus olor; assembly: GCF_009769625.2. Taxonomy (NCBI): domain Eukaryota; kingdom Metazoa; phylum Chordata; class Aves; order Anseriformes; family Anatidae; genus Cygnus; species Cygnus olor. The sequence goes on from NC_049173.1 coordinate 46,672,293, forward strand.
GTAAGCTGCACAAGTGCATGCCGGCAGGTATGCCTCTTGAAAGGAGAACGATCTGGAAGCTAATTAAGAGCTCTGCAAATCCAGCTTCATCTCCCTGGTCTACGTGCAGATTCCCTCTGAGAATTCAGTAGTGTGATTGTCTCTGTGCCAGTTTCCTTTTTGTTAAAAGATTCTTCCCATCTAGGATGGGAGCTGAGGATAAACATACAGAGCTAGCAAAGGTTCCAGTATAGCAGTTAAAGAAATAAGTATTAGGATACCTTTCTCTAGTATTTCTGCTCAGCCCAAGTTGTATCCTTGAAGTCTGTTTAGCAGTCACAATGAGGTGATTAGGAATGAGGACTGGATGGATGGGAAGTGAGGAGAAGGTTGTGTAGCATGCTAGTGACGCCAGGTGTCATCCCAGCATCGAGCCTGGCTCTGAGCACCCAGTGTATCTCGCCTTCTCGAGTGAAAATGCTCGCTTAGACTTGGGACAGCAGCAGATGCAAACAGCTTCAGGTTCATGTTCCTCACCTGCTGTCCAGTAGCAGCAGCTTTGTTCCTCGTGTGGCTGTCTCGCAGTGCTTTGCCTTGTTTGGTCACGTTGCTTAACTCAGCTGGCCTGCCTGTCACACGTTGGCTTCACGTTACAGGAAGGACTTCTGCTTTCCGAATGTCACCATTCTTTTTCAGAATGTGTCCATGAGTAGAATCTGGATAGGATTGATGGCTATAAAACATTCCCTCTGAACTCCAAGATGAAAGCGGGCCATTTCCTTTCTCTTTCCAGAGGGCTCATCTACTATAAGAGGGAGGTGGGTTTTTTTTGCTTGTTTATTTTATTTTATTTAAATGTAACTCATCAGGTGGTATAGGAGTTTCTATGTCAGTCCACGGCAGCATGCTGTGATGCCTCATGCTATGGGAAGCTGGGAATATGAGAATGAAAGGCAACTCTGCCAAGGGGCTTCAGTCTTCCTTGATTTTTTTTTTAATTCTCCCCTCTTCTCTCTCTCCATGTTGGCTACTAGAATGCAAGGGCACTGCTGAAATATGATGGTGGTTAATCTTGTATTATATCTTTGGTTCATCCTGTCTCATAAGTTGATCCTCTTCATGCCAGAGCCAGTTACCTTAGAAAATGCGAGGAAGCAGGCTGCAAGGAAGCAGGCAGTTCTGGGGGTACCACCAGCTCTGCGGAAATAACGCTGTGTGTTTGATCCTTATGAAAACGTTTTGTAGAACTGAACAAGAAAGCATTGTAGGAATTTGGAGGGTAGATTAATAGCATTCCTGTTTCGGGCTGTTTATTTGTAGCTTTAACTTTTTTTTTTAAGGCAAAAAGTATATTTTTAGCCTGCCTTTTTTCCCCCACCTTGCTAACCCAAACAAATTTCCTTCCTCGGAGGGGAGGGTGGAGTTGGGAGGAAGGAAGGGTGGGTGGAATTAAACTGCTTCATTAAATCAGTTTCAAGATCATCAACACACAATTTCATTTTCACGTTACGGTTCTGAGTACACAAGAGTCCCTTTACACTTTGCAGAGAGGGGAAGCTTTGTGTGCAGAAGGGGAGAGTGAGGGCCTCTGAGACAATGAGGCGGTTATGGAAAGCTTATGACTTTTGCTGAATTTTCTTCCTTCCTGCATGACTTTTTTTTCTGGTTATTTCTGTTAGGGTTTAGCCTGTAATTTCCAAGGAAAGGTGGGGCTTGGTGATAGTTTGCATTCACAGCTCCCAGTGTAGCGAGATGCAGAGAAGGGAAGGATTCTGGTAAAAACGGGAACGTCAGTCAGACATTGCTACACTGCCAAAGATGGATGTTCTCACTGAGATCCCAAAGTATATCTGGTAAGAGGTAAGGCTAAGAGTAGGGGGTTATGTCAGATGTAATTCATTTGAACAGGGGCACAATGAGGAGGGGAATCAGGCCCTCCTGAGTCCTAGGATGTATGTTTTGATGGTTTTATGGCAAGTTGCTTCTGATTTAGAGAGAACAAGAGCAACTAGCACCTTTCTTACTAGGTTGATATGACTTGAGCTTTAACTTTAATATAATTACTGATTTTGGTGTGCTGTAGAAAGGGTTGATGAATCTAGGGCCTGTGGATCGAGTCTGCAGAAAGAAGCACAGATCCCTGGATTGTCTGACAGCCCAGCAGCCAGTGTCATCTGGCCAATGCAGAGTATTGTTGCTTTCTTCATTCCCCCCTGAATCTCTTGGGCTTTCGTGTTGGTTCTTCAGCATCTGTGAAGGTTTCTCATCCCTCTGTTGATGGGAGATGAAGCATCTTTGCAACAGAACTTATGTGAAGTCTCCCTCTGGCAGCAAAAGAGTGGAGCGCTTGTCCTGACTGACTGTACAGGCTTCTCAGGACTGCATCATGAATCATTTCTTCTTGAAACGTGTTGACCCTGTTGTGTGTTCTCCTGTGCTGCTGGAGAACTGACAAAGAACAGACATTACATTTGTGTTTATTTAAAAAAAAAAAAAAAAAAAACACGTAACACATCAACAACAAAGCACCCAAGCAAACAAAAAACCCTTTCCTGTTTTGGAAATAAAGTAAATTCTGTTTTTCCCCATCCTTCCATGTCAGGAGGTTCCTAATTTTCCTCTTGCTAGTCACCAAATTACTGAACCCTGTGTGTGAGCTCAGAGCTGGAAAAGACAACCTGACTTTCCGAGCCTGTGTCCCAGGGAAGGCTCCCTGCTGCTGAGGATCAACACGGGACAGGAGCCCTATCTGCAGACTCTCAAATTCTTTCTTTATCTGCTTGCTTCTCTTCCGCTTCTCCCGCTGGGAGGCTGCTCCAGAGGATGATTGCTCCATACTCAGCTTCTCCTGACCTCCAGCACAGGAATCTTAGCTCATTTCTGCACCAGGATCACCCTGCGGGTTAAACAGCTCTTATTTCTTGCTACTTCCCCCAGCCAAGTCCATTTGCAGGGACCAGTCCTGTCCATTATCAGGCTGTGTTCTGGCGATTTGAACAAGCCGAGCTCTCCCGAGATAGGCCTCTTATTCTTAGCAGCGATTCTGTGCACCTATTTTCATTTCAGTTAATCATCTCTGAATTGTAATGTGACCAGAACTGTTCACAATACGAGTGGCTGGGAAAGGGCTGCTTTCAGTAACACTAATTTCAGCATTTAGCTATCAATTGCGGTTTAAGCTAGGTTACACGTCTGAGAAAGATTTCCTGGTCTTGTTCTGAAGACATCAGTAATGGTGGCTCTTTTTCTGCTTTAGGGGAGTTCTGTCAATGGTTCCTTTGATGTTTAAATAGGTACCTTAATTTGAATAGGCAACATCTTAGCCACTGCATCTTGAAATGCACGTTTTGTGTGTGTGTGAGTTTACTTGAGGCTTTTATTTTCCAGAAATTTCATTTTCTTGGAAGTGCTCTTATACTTGTAGAACATGTAAAAACAATTAGTGAATTATCCAGATATGAATTTCAGAATCTGAGCACTCCCATTCCAAGTAAAGGTCCCTTTTAAGGTATCTTTCAGTATCCAAAAAATGTCTATCAACTTCCATCCCTGGATCACACTGGGCACTGCACCAGCAAGAATATATGCAAAGAATGAAAATAAAGTCCATTATGTATGACCCTCTCTCTGAGCTTCTCTGGCTTGTGTGAGGAAAGTGGAACTACTTGGAAATACTCTGCCTCCCCTTGGATTTCTGGCTTCTTTGAAGGTTGTCTTGATCTTTGTGAATAATCTTTGGTTTATACGTTTGATTTCATGCCAGCAAACTAAATCTCTCTATAATGCGCATTCCTTCAGGGTTTGTGTATCATGAAGACTTGAGGCATTTCTTCCACTGTTTTGTGCAGTAGCATTTCCCTTCAACTGGCACTGAAGAATAGAGGGATATGGTTGTGAGCAAGGCAAAGTCAGGAGCTGGTATGTGGTTGTTCCGCAGGCTCTGTGCCTGTCCGAGGGCAAGCTGCACAATTGCTCTCTGTATCTGTCCTCAACCTAGGGGCAATGGCATTTTGTCTGGCCCAGCTGAGCCCTTGTGCTTTACTAAATGCTTCTGGTGACACGTTCTGCTTAGCTGTTGGGGTTACAGTGATGGTAGCACAGAGCTGCTAGGGGAGATCAGCTGGTGGCCCCTAAAACCCATCTGAAACAGCAGTGATATCTGGCTGAGCTTAATGGTCTCACTGAGGGTGTTCATGTTAGGATAGGATGCTAGTCATCAGTTGGTCCTAAAATTAAGTAAAAGTCCAATTTATTTTTTTCTGGGGGGGTGGTGGTGATGGTGAGGAAGCTGCCTTCAGGATTTTAACTGAAATCCTAGCATGAGCCCCCTTCCTGCTAGATTGCTCTGCCAACATGCTCATACGGCTTGTCAGATATACACGTTAAGAAAGCACCCATCTTTAAATGTATTCATCTTCTCTAAGATGGCAGCCATCCTTGTGCACTGGGTCTCCTTTATATCATTTGAAGTATATCATAAACTTAGCCAGTAAAGTAACTTGCCACACATCCCATTATCCTTGAATAACTTTTCGGGTGTACATTTATAGTCCTTTCTACCTTCTTTCTTCGTGCTCTTGGGGAGGAAAAAAAAAAAAATACTCTGCTGCTTTTCAAAGTATTCTTTTCCTGCTATATCAAATGTAGTGTTAAAGTTCACTGTGCAGTTCTCTTCTAGTCACTTGCTGTAGTCCTTTAAAAGTAAAATTACATAATTTATATAAATTCAGAGGAGGAAAAGTTGAAGATGTCTGTACCAGCCTATTTTTTAATTCTCTGTGGAAGCTTGGAAAAATTCAGGTGAGTGTTCTGGAAAGCAATTAGCATTTGAAATTGAGGCTTAGATTGGACTTTTTCTCATGTACTGCAGGAGGTGTTTCTGGAGTCCCCTTGCCTTTCGCTGGTAGGAGTAATCTCTCAGTTTTAATAAACAACTGCTTCAGAGTCATGAAGCAGCTTCCTCATAGCTATTCGTCCTTGATAAAGAAGGTGGTCAGTGTCTGGTTTACTTTGAATTGAGAGATTAGCTCGACCCCTTGTAATCTTGAATATGTCTCTTATGCCTCTTTCCTGCCTGGAAACAGCCTCTTATTTGGAATTTAGTCTGAGTAAGACTGGTTTATTTATTTGCACCACAGAAACATTTACGAGCTGTGACTAGCAACTCATACTATACTCATACCCTGTACAATGCTAGGACAAGAAGACGGTCCTTAACCAGAGAGCTTTCAACCCAGCGTGGAATAAATGACCGCTGCATTAGCAAATACTTCTGCCTGAATAGAGACTTGGTGCCAGCTGTGCCCAGCCCTCCCAAAGGGAGGGAGCACACAGTTCATCCTACAGGCTGGTGAGAGCTGTACTTCCAGTACAGTTAGTCTGTACAAAGCAGGTATGTTGTGCTTCTCAAACCTGGACACACACCCAGGGAGCTTCTCATCCTGAGCAGCATGTGGAGAAGATAGCGAGCAGCAGGGGGCTGCTGGCATCCTGGTGAAGGCGACCCAGTTCTGGCTGTGCTTTTCCCAAAGAGCCTCTCCCATGTGTACGGAGAAGGTTTGTGGGCTGTGCAGATTGCTTTTGCTACCAGCTTCCATCCAGATGTCTTATGGGGCCTGAAAGGGGAGAGGTAAAGGGACACCCGTGGCCTTTCAGCGGAGCCCTGGTCAATGAGGGCTGTATGAGTTCTTTAGCCAGGGCATGGATTTGGACACTTGCAGTCTCTATCATTAAGTTCCATTTTAGGACTAATTTGTCTTGTTCACCTATCTAAAAAAAGAAAGTGTTTTAACAGTAGCAGGGGTTTATCTTCCCCTTTGCCCCTGGAAGCAGCAGTTGACCGCAAGATTAAAAGCTGAGGGGCAGACCTGCCAACATGAATCTAAGGGATAATTTTGAAGAGGCAAAACTCCTGTCTCGAGAATTTTCCTCTGGCTCGGTTCATGCTCTTGAGCATCACTGAAGTGCTGTTTGTATCAATCTTCTGGCTCATGAATAGAGCATTGCTCTCATTTGTATTTTGGGTGTGTTTAAAAGGCTATCTCTGCAACTATAAGGGCTACATCTTGATTCATTTTAATTGGTAACATAGATTGTACAGAAACTCAGGACTTGAATTTGCATTCTCCAGAGTAAGACTTCGAGTCAGCACAGAAAGAGGATTCATTTTTGCAAACTCCATGTCTGAACTTGAGTCTCAAGTTAGGTGTGCTGCTATCAGTTTGACAGTCAGTGAAGTGAATCTGCCATTAGCTTCAGATGCCTAGAGACTAGCTGTCTGCATCTGAGCTATGTGGACTGTCCTTCCAGTCAGTAAGAAGTAGATGTTTTAGGACACAGATCGTCTGACCCTGTTTTAGACAACTGCTTTAGCACAAAATGCATTCTGCCCTGGAAGCGTTTCATGCTCTTCAGTAACTCTATTGGCAGTCCAGGCAACTAGTGCAGAAGTTCATGTTGCTGCTTGCTCAGATGAATCCCATATGAAATACTTCCGCTTTTCAGTTTTAATTGATTAGGTATTTTCAGCAAAGCATGGTCAAAGACATCCTGGTACCCAGGAAGCAGGTTGTGCACTATATCTTTTCTGCTTTTATTCTCCAACTCTCTGTCTAGAGAACGAAAATTATTCCATCGTGACAGGAGCATTGGCCTTCAGAAAGCTCCTTTTATCTACACAAGTACTTTCTGTGGTATTTTTCCATCCACTAGCGTTGGCCTTTTGCTTATCCATCTTAGAGCTGGATTAACTTCAGAAAGGAAAAAGGGCCTTGTATGGAACTCCGAGACATTTATTTCTTTGACCAGTAAATCAGTATTATAGTTCCCTGGGGACTGGGAAAGAGGTATTATGATGGAGCTATACTTCTAAGTCCACTTTTCCTGAATGCTGAATTTCCAAGGGGAAGGTATAAATCTCCTTTGACACAGAAGAATCTATATGAAACAGTTTTTGGTGGTCTCATTCTTTGTGTTTCTTTGCCTCCCTTTTCTGCCTTCCTCCCTTTCCTCAGGTGCTATGGTATATTACTTAGTTTCCTTTGAGGTAAGTATAGCTTCTTTGTCACTGTATGGAACACATTGGTATTCAGGAGGGCTTTTTCCTGTGTCAAAGCCAATATTTTGTTGCTTTGTAACACTAACCTTCTTGGAACTCTCCAGCTAATATTTTTCTCTTCCTCTGTCTTTTATTGACTGTGGTACATTTAGTATTGCTTCCCTCCCCAGTAATTTTTTGGTTTTTATTCATGACTAATACATCCATTTTATGAAACAATGAAGCCCATTTACAAAGGAAAGTGAAGCTGGTTGCAGGGGCTTGATGGAAGTGACAATAGGAGGCACACTCTTGAGTCATGTTTGTTTTATAAATGAGGCTTAGTGTGCAGCAGAGAGGCACAAATTCTGTTGGCTCTCCAGGATCCTTCTGGCTCTGTTTAGGTATTCTCTTCTACAGCATGACTCTGAGGCACTGAGCTGAGGCTCGCTGGAAACAGTTCTGTTCAGCAGAGAGGGCAAGGAACTCTGGTCCTGTTGCGCGTCCGTCCGTGGCTGGGAATTCACATGGCATGCAAGGAAGGAAGGAGGACTCACCTGCATTGAAAGCATTAATCAATGTGTTCAAATAACATTTACTTTTCAGCAAACCACATTTTGCCCACCCTCAGTTTTCTCTTTAATTTATAGCTACTCCAAACCTCAGTTGTGCACCTCCCTGTTGGCGTTCCCCCAGCCCCACGAGGATGCTGTCCAACCAAAACTGGAAACAGCTGCTCTTTGTGGACATGGAGCACTCAAAGTTTTGATTCCCTGCTTTGAAAGTGGTGGAAAGCCAGTGAGTGAATGGCAAATCTGGCCATCTAGCAAATGAACAAAGACATTCAACCCACCGGCACTTCTCATGATGAAGTAGAGCTCTGATGGGAACAGAGCAGTAGGAAAGAGTCGTCGGTGGGGAAATTTGGCAAGTTAAATGTTTTTGGATGTTTTAATTGGATAGGTTGGGAGACGGGGAAAGAGATGATGATACTGGAAACAAGTCATGGAGTCCTGGGAATGGGATGGAAAGTAATTGTAAACATGACCAGCAAAATAATCTACTTCATGAGCAAATCCTATTTAAATGTAAATTACCCAAAGTGATTTTTTTATTGGAATTTTTAGCAGCATGATGTAGAAAGACAGAAGTATTTTTCCTCTTGTTTAAGTATGTGATGCAGACAGCTGTAGAGAGCTATAAAGACCCCACATCTCTCTACCTCTTCACACATTCTTCTTTCCTTTAGACTCCTTGGAGCCGTTCCCTGCAGCAGTGCTTCCAGGTAGTGACAGCTAGGATGTTCACTTCAGTCACCAGAGCTCTGTCAGGGCCAATTAGCATCCTAATGACTGGCATGTACCATCTTGATAACATTCAACCTGTGCTTTGTACCAGGGGACCTAGCCTCTTAAGAACCCATCTTGTTTCATTTGGACCATAGCAGTTGTATAAGCCTGTTTTAAAAAAAAAAAAAAAAAAAAAAAGATAAAAGAATTTCCATTTCATCTTGTCTTCTGAGTCCCAGGGGCTTTGGCACAGAACAAATATACTGTCCTTTCCTTTAGCTGGAAATGATGAATCTGGGCTAGCGAGAGGGGAGCTGAATCAAACAGCTGCTCTTACAGGTTCTGAGGACCTGGGGTCAAAGCCTCAGCTGAGGTTAAGCAATGCAGCACTCATTCTTTCGAGCTGCATTGAATAAAACAATCAAAGACTCGGCTATACAGTCTTTAAACATTCAATACCTGGCCAGTGTCAGGGCTAGGCTGGTACTTTCCTGGAATTACAGCTACCTGTTGTTTGGCTGTCTGCTGTCAAATCCGCTTTGCAGTGGACTAGCATCAGCAGTCAAAACTGTGCTTTTGTCCATCAGTCAAACCAGGGTCGAATGCTGTGCAGAGACCTTTTCCAGCAGCACGGACTAGGGCATGCAGCTGAGGAGAGGTTCCAGAGAGATTTCACAGCTGCTCGCCAAGGTCAGTGTGTTGGAGAGGCCAGGGTGTAAACCTGCCACTCAGGCAGCTTTTTTATCAGCACCGAGATTCCTGAGGCTTTGTGCTGTGCCCTGCCAGGCTGCAGAGGGAGCAGATCCTTGGCGGTGGCAGTTAAATGCTGCCACGTGAAATCAGCACGCGTCTGGTTCATGTTTTATTGTTTAGGGACAACACGCTTTTCCAGAGAAACTCATGCATCTCTCCTGACTTCCAGTCCTAAAAGGCAGAGTCGTTCTTGTTAACGTGGCATTGCTGTCTAACCCTGCCCCACGTCCTAGCTCTTCAAGGGCTTTAATGAAGCGCTGCGATGCCGGAGCCAGCTGGCTGGCACACTGTTAGAGCTGGCACAGCCACGCTAGGTCATCTGGAGGAAGAGGTCAGCAGTTTAATGGTCCTTAGGAAAAGCCAAATAGCCTGTGATGCTAAATCAGAGAAAAGTGGCTGCAGGGCAGCATGTGCAGCGGCTGGACTATAGCTGCAGCAGGGAGGATTTGTTTACAGTGAGCCTTTCACTGGTGGTGTGAAACTTTAACAGAGTATTATTTGAAAAAAAAAAAAAAAAAACCATTGCTAAGATTTTGAGGACACACAAGTTCCACTCCCTATTAGAGACAGCAAATCCCAAGTGTGAACTCTGGAGACTGAGTGAGCAAGAAGTGTTGCTGCTGTTATTAAGGCCATAAGTATTCTTGAAAACACAAGCAAAAAAATACCTCTTCCACCTCCCGGCCCAGCCTGTGAGGCTGAAAGACAGCACATTAACATATCCGCATGGTGCATATGTTATTCTTAAAGCTGCTGTGAGAATTTTGTCTTTTCCTGAATTCTTTGCATGGTGTTTGCATTTTTCTATCAGCATGCTGTCATATCACTATGACAACTACTTAAATTATGATCTTAGATGTGATCTTCTGAAGCATCACAAGCGCTCGATGGCTAAGAAGGCTGCGGGTAAGGGACTGACAGGAACACTGATGTTCATTCAAGTATTGGCATATACCTCAATCTCTTCTGGACGTGTCACCTGGAGACCTAAACCTGTGTCCTGGAGCCTATTTTCAGAAGTGCCACTTGGAATATCACAGGAGCTGTTACACCCTGGTTGGTATGCACTGAGCCTGCTTTCATTGTGCATGAGGTGTAAAGCTAAGAACAAACAGCAGAGCTGACTTAACTACATCTGTACATAGTACCCAGGACTAAAGGCACTCCTGAGATGGCCTATTTGAACTCTGCCTTTTCTGTTCTCTTGTGCGCATGACTTTGTTGCTTTTTGGGTAGATAGCTCTGAGGCTTAAGCCCCCTGTGTTCCTCTCTTGTGATCCCTGTGCATTCCTAAATCTGACATTATAGGGTTTGAGATTGCGCTATACTGCTTTCTCCAGGCCTTCATGTATTAAGCCCTACTCACAGTCAAACGTGATGGCCCAAAGCTTTGTAAACAAAGACCATCTAAAACATAACCTCCCATAAAGGGATTACTGCATAATGATCTCTCTCAAGTTTAAGTGCTTAGTAAAGTGTCAAAACCGTGAGAGTTGGACGAGTTCAGGTAACAGATGCTAACAGGGCAGTTTGTCCCTACAGTAGGGATATATACCTACCCCTGACTTGGAACTGTTCTACCTCCCCCATCAAAGCAGGAAAGGTAGCTAGCTTTCTGTGGCTGGTGTAACAGGTGGGTAGTGCCCTGCAGCTTTCTAAGGTGTGTGTCAGAAGAGAGTGTAAGCTCTTGGGCTAGGCTTCAGGGCCTCTGCTACAGATGTTGGCAACTCGGCATGTGTCAGCTTGGAGACTGGTTCAGTTCCCCACACCATAGAGCAGGGCAGAGCCGTAGTGGGAGCCTGAGCCAGCCTTCCTGTGGTGGTGGAGTTTCTCAGCCTTCAGTCATCTGTACAAGATTGAAACCAGAGGCTGAGAGGTAGGAAACTGGGCCGAGGCTTCAGCTGATCCCCGACTGCCCTGGAAAACATAAATCTAGTTGATGTAACTGGACATATCTGTTGTAGCCAAATCACTTTGATCTGTAACTCTCACTTGATCTCAAGAGGATTAGGTGCCTATGTGGCTTTATATATCAAAATGTTCTGCTTCAGTTCTCCATTTGTGAAATCAATCAAATACTACCTCTTCTTTTCACCTCCCAGCCTGGCTGCATAAAGATGCCAGGGATTTATCCCGTGGATTTTTTTAAACAGCTGGGACATGCTTTCAGTTGGGTCTGTCGTTAGGGGGTAACTATTGCCCTGTGTCAGAATAGACGTCTGCTACTCAAAAGTTCTGCACAAGCACATGGGCAAAAGTCAAAGTCTGTAGCTCAAAGTAATGCGTGGTCAAATCACTGCTCCGGACACTTGGGTTTTCTGCAGTATAGGACAATTGCTAGAGATGGATGTAAGTGCCAAAGCCTTTCTAGAGAAAGCAAACCTCAGGACTGTATGATTGCACTAGGCATTGCAAATGGCTGTGTAAAGACTCGAAGCTATGTATTTTTGGAACACATTTATTCTTGGTGCAGCTTAGATCTTAGTTCAGTGATGAATTGCTTTAAATTTGAAAAAGACCTCTTTGCCCTGGTGTCAGAATGGATTATAATCTTCATGGTGACTTGGAGGAGGAAACAAATATATGATGAAAAAAGCACAAGCCAAATAATGCATAAAGAGAGAGTATGAAGAGCAGATACTTCCCGAAAGAGTCAAGGGTGGCTGAGGACTGGTAAAAACAATGACTCTCTCCAGCATTTCCAAATACCCGATCCGTGCAGTTCTTCTAGGCTTGTAAAAACTTGTTTCTAAATCAAGGATTTTTTTCATGTCCACTTCAATTAAACCCTCTGGAGAAAAATCTTTGTTTCAACAGTTCAGCCTCCTTACCCTTTCCAACTAAGTTGTAGGAGCTTGAAATATCTATTCCCAAGGCTCTTGTGGAAGGAACCTGCAGTCAGCTTTTCCAGCTGCAACAGATGGATGCTAAAGAGGAGAAAAAAAAAGTCTAGGGTTAAACTTAAAATTTGTACAAATACTTGAAAGATGCCATCGCCCCACCCCTCACAAAACTTATCTTAATTTCTGAGGCCGATTTTCATCCCAGCTGCAGTCCGCATACTTAGTTCTGCACGACTTCTTATCTACTGCCTGGTAAAGTCTTGTCCCAGTATCATTACTGTAGATTAAACTTAAGAACCATGTGATCTAGTGTAAGAGCTGATTTTTTTTTTTTCCTGAAAGCAAAATATCCATTCTGGTGTTTGTGCTTTTTGAGGTACAGAGTAGGATGGCTCTACTCTGCCCACCCCTTCAGCCCCCATGTACTCTTTTCGCTCATTCTACAAGTGCATGTGAAGCATTAGAGTTTTTTTTAATGAATCTATAGAGTTAACTGATATAACTTGTGATTCTTGGCTAAATGTTATGTCATCAATCTAGAAAATGAATGAGCAATTAATAATTGATGCTTAGCTCCTTCAGTGAGGCCCTTGAGAAACCTGGATCTCCCCCTGTCCGTCAAGTGGGAGAGGCTTGCATGAGATGCAGGGGTCTGCGTCGTTCCTGGTGTGGCATCAGTGCATGGTTTTTAGGCAAAGCCTTCTGGAGGAGTAAAACCCAGTCTGTCTGACTGCAGCTTTGCGCATGTTGCGAGCGGAGCTGTGGTAACGAGCTTCATAGCTGTAAGGTACAGAGTTGCCTAGCTTCAATCCCTGCAGCTGCAGCAGGCTGAGGGGACACGTGAAAAGCTACGGTCAGGTCCCATGCCTCAGCTAGCCCTGTTACTGCTGGTTTGCTGTAATTTGGTGCTGGATCTGAGGCCATAACATATATCACGCTGGGCACATCTGCGTTGTCGTGCAAGCCCTGGCACACTGTGGGAGCTGGCAGTTCTGCAGTGGCTTTGCATGAAGTATCGCATGGAGCACTGCGTTCAGTCAGCTCTGGGATAAGCAACAAGTGTCACTGAGTAAAAAAACTTCTGTTGTATTAAAATCACCTTCTGTTCTGAGTATTTTCATTTGGCAGCGGGCTTGTCGTGAATCAATACAGTGTGCCTGTGGCCAGTAAGGAGAGGACTTAGGAGCTTGGTGCTGGGAATGGTGTGGAGGTCTCGGTGCCTCTGGAATGGGCTTAGTGGCAGGACTGCCTTGCAACCCGTTATGTGCTGATCTCTGAAGAACAGCTGCTGAGGCAAGGTAGTCAGGTTGCTAATGGGTGGCAGGAAAGACTTAGCTTTCTCTACTCTTCTTTTGCTGCTTGAGCTGTGCGTCATCCTGACCAAGAACTCTGACTGTAGCGTCAGGCTGACTGGTTTCTAAGCCCTGCTCCGTGCAGCCCTGGGCGGTTTAGGAAACAACAGGGGAGGAAGCATGGGGGAGTAGTGGTTAGAATACGAGCTTTGAGGACCGGGCTCTATCATTGCAAACTAGATGAAAGTAGGTTGGTTTCTTTTCTGTGTCCTCGAGGGACAATGAAGAACTTAAATGTTGTCACTGGCTGCCTGAAGGCGGCTGTGCCCTTCTGGTCTGCTGTGGCTGGTTGGCTGCAAGCTCAGACATGACTTAAAATGCAGTTCTCCTAGGTTTTCTAAAGTTAAGACTCCAAGGCACGGTTCTGCAACAGCGATCTGCAAAATTTCTAGCTGTGCAGTTCATTCCAGTCTGTGTGGCTCCTGAGACAGTTCATTGTCAGAGCTGCACGCTTTCTCTCTGTTCCAAGAATGTTTACAAATACTATATTTCTTGCTTAATGCTTTAAACATCTCTTCCTCCACTTCCCAGGGCTACCTTTCCCGCTACCCAAGTGCAAAGCACTTGTCTTCATTCTCAGAGCAATTCGTAGCTGATCCCTGCCCTGCAGTGCCGAGACATGACTGTCCCTATCTGCTCTGTTGGTCCCGAGGGTTCGTTTGTCACGCTTTTCCATGAAGCCTCCTTCCTGTTTTCTTCCACGTCACCTCAGGCACCTAAGAGGTGAACCAGTTAAGGGGCAGTAGAGCTGACAACTCTTGTTCTCTTCTAAACTTTCCCTTAGCCCTCTCCTATCAGCAACAAGCTAGGAGGTCATAGAACCATAGAAAGGTTTGCGTTGGAAGGGACCTCAAAGCCTATCCAGTTCCACCCCCTTGCCATGGGCAGGGACACCTCCCACCAGCCCAGGCTGCCCAAAGCCCCGTCCAGCCTGGCCTTAAACACCTCCAGGGATGGGGCATCCACAGCTTCTCTGGGCAGCCTGTGCCAGGGCCTCACCACTCTGAGTAAAGAATTTATTCCTAATAGCTTATCTAAATCTAATACTGGCCACCACATGCTTGAGACAGCTCTCTCCGCCTCTCTCATCCTCTGAAAGTGCAGTGAATTTGAAGGTTTGCATAAGAGGAGCACGTGCTTCCTCATCAGTGAGAGGAATGGAGCTAGCTGGGGTTTCGGTGCGAATAGCAAGAAAGGCCTTCCTGAAAGAGAATCTCTTTCCCCTTCTATCCCATGGCAGACAATCTTATGGGCTTATTTTTATCTCATTGTTTAATATGCCTCAGTTGTTTGTATACTTTATAAAGCCTTTAAAGTGGGATTATTGAATAAACACCCTAATGTTGGACCCACATGTTTCTCATGGCTGGCTTCACACAGATTTTTTTCCCCTCTAATCTTTGTTTACAGGATGCAGTGTATTACATCCCCTCCCAGTGCTTGCACTCCGCCAGCCAGAGCCAGAATCTGCTTCTAATGCTTTTTGTTTAGCTGACCATAGTCCTGTTCTAACGTGGGGATTATTTCCTTTTAATGTGGCGAGATGATATATCCAGCCCCGTTATTGATGTATGTGCACCAAAGCAAAGGGCCTGATTGAGGATCTGTGTGGGACTGTGAATCTTTCCATTGATTTTTTGATAGGTGTTGACTCTCCCTCTAATTGCCTATCGTTCTTGGGGAACCTCTGCTGCTCTGTTTACTTTGCTCGATGAGATAAGGATTGTTCTGTTCCTTGGTGAGATGTATTTCCAGGCATCTCTTTTTTCCACCTGTGCAAGGATCGCTATATTTTAGCAACCTGATGCTAATAAGTGCTGCAGCATTAGTTGTGCCTTTGAGACAAGGCTAGCGCCACTGAGAAAAGTGAGATGTGCTGCAGCACAGACCTCTTGTGCACGTCAGGCTCCTGCCTTCATCTTGGCCTTGGTATAGAAATGGGTGACCATGGCTGCCCTCAATCTACATCCAAACTCCCACAAATGTCACTCAGATAAGACACAGCTATGACATGTCACTCCACCTTTTGCTTTTCTCTCCCATTTTTTATGCTCCTTTCTTGTCAGCTCTTGTGTCTTTTTCTCTGTGCTACTCCTTACCTTATGTCCTTCTAGTATTCCTGTGACTTCTTTACATGTGTTGGGCCTTTCTCTCCATGTTTTTTTTTTTTTTCCCCCCCACTGCTTTCTGCTCCCACCTATGTGAATGCTG
This sequence comes from Cygnus olor, assembly GCF_009769625.2. Lineage (NCBI taxonomy): Eukaryota > Metazoa > Chordata > Aves > Anseriformes > Anatidae > Cygnus > Cygnus olor. The sequence continues at coordinate 46,687,756 of NC_049173.1, forward strand.
CTTTCTGAATAGCTCCTTGGTATTTAATGACTTGTTTTCCTCTCGTGTAGCACTGGACAGGCAGCTAGTCCTCCACAGCCAGGCTGAGTGGGTGCTTTGCCTGCGCATCCAGCCAGTCAAAGATCATCAGCTCAGTCTTCCCTGGCAGCCTATGCGAAGGTTACAGGAATAGGATTTGTGCTAGAGCAGTTGACCAATTTAGTCCCATTTCAGGCACTTTAAGTGGGTGTTCAGAGGAAGAGGTTACAGCCTGGTGAGTGTGAGGAACCTGGAGCAAAGGATGCAGAACCAAGACCCAGTGACGTGCTTTGTGGCCTTGTTGTAAGATCCTTGCTCCTATTTTGAACACAGGGCACTCATAATCCTCTACTTCAGGTTAGCAGTCTAGGTTGCTGAATTGTGAGTACTGAAAGCAGCTAGCTATGTACTGATTTGGGCTCCCTGACTGCATGTGCTGTCCTGACCCCTGAAGGAATACCTCTACCTGAGCAAACAAACTGTGTTCGGATGCCCTGGTGCCCTTCCTAGTGGTAGAAGGGAAGTGGCTGTGGTCATTAAATCTTCCAAACCTGCCTTTGTGACTCTTCTGTGCTTACAAACCTGCGTGTTGGTGTCTGAGTGACTGCCCCACATCACAGACCCAGCCGTGGCGATACCTCATCCTTGGTATCTCCACCGAGACTTTGTGGTGACCCTACCTTCAGGAAGCACCGAACCGCGTGCCTGCAGACCCATTTTTGGCGTTGGTGGCCTGGGGGGCAATGCTGTGGTGTTTGCTGATTGGAGTCATGACTGGAAAATCTTTTTGGGCATCTCAGGAAGTAGCTCAGAATTCTTGATTATTTCTTAAGGAAGTTTAGCTTCTGCAGACTCTGAATCTTATCTGTAGCCCATGTTAATTTATTGCATTTATGTATTGCGCAGGCTGCATTCAGGATGTCAATTGAGTGGAGAGATGATTTAAAAACATGAAGTGTTCTGGAGACAGATTAAACTTTTTTTTCTTGTTCACTATTTCATATCTCTCTTCCTGCCGTGAAAATTGAAACCGCAAGTATTAATAAATTAATTGACATATTTGCTGGTCTCATTGCAACAATGCAGCCAATCCACCAGCAGTCAGATAAGTCATAACTTCAAAAGCAGGAGATTTTTTAAAATTGGGAGGTTATTTCACAGTGCTGGGTTTTATTTTTAATTTGTCTTCTGCTTTATGACCATTTAGGGTTAGAATTCGTAGGCTTTTTTTCCCCTCAATGAGGGGAAGCAGAAACTTAAATTTCTTTTTTGTTTCCCTTTTTTAAAAGACACAGCAGTTATCCTCGAGAAGAAGAGAGATTTATAATAATAGTAAAAGTTGACAGATCTACAGCTTTCTGTGTATCCTTTCTGTTGTGATTTAAATTCCTTAAAGAAATAGCTCCCTGGGACTAGCAAATAGATAATGTTAATTCAGGATTCTCAAAGCAGATCCGTAGTTGGCACTGTCTTCTCCCATCTTTCTTTCTCTTTTTTTTTGTTACCTCTTATCAAACCCTGAAGTTGTTACAGTAGCATAAGCCACCAGTGTCTCAGTGGCCCTGCACCAGAACAGTAGCACTTTGGACAGGAAGACTGGGCAAGGTACATTCCAAAAAACTTCCTCAAAAGCCATTTTGCAATTTCTTGTGCTGTTTGATTCCAGCCACTTGTGTTGGAGAATTATTTTCTGAATACGTCGGAGCTGTAGTGTTTTGCTAGGGCCTGGTAATACTGAAGTGTGATGGTGTTATAAAACTTGGAAACATTAGCAGGGTGTTCAGAGGTGATTAAAGAGGCAAATAAAATAAAAATTTTTGTTCTGTGCATGAATTCATGAATTTCTAGACTCATCAGTCTGGAAAAGAGGTAGTTGAGAGGTCATAAGAGAAGGCTAATGAAATCATAAAGAAGGAAGAGAAGATAAATTAGGGAGTGATTGTTCACCATCTCATAAATCAGGTATTAGAAGTCATCCAATGAAGTAAGAAGTATTACTTAAAAAAAAAAAAATATATATATTTTTCTGCAACATAGAATGGAAGTGTAGAACACATTACTACAGCATGTTCCTGGGGCTGTTAGCATGCATGGGCTAAAAAATCATGGAAGAGAGATTCATGGACTGTTAAAAGATGATAGTTCAATCCCAGTCCCTAGCTGAGGAGCCGTAGGCTTCTGATAGTCAGCTGGAACACTTCAAGGAAAGGGAAGCACCAGGAGGAAGATCACGCTACCATCTCCAGTTTCTGGTTCTTTCCCTTGTCACTTCTCCCAGTTGGATATGTGGGAGTGAACGGGGGCTGGTTGGACCCGTGTGCTCCCGTTCCCTTACCCAGTGGGTGGTGGGCTTGGCTTCTCCTGTTTCCAGTTACTCGGCTTGTCTAAATTGCTGTACCTGAGCAGCTTTATGGGGTTGGTAAGAAAGAGCTGGGAGTCGTATGGACACATTCCCAGCGTCATTGCGTGTGCATACGCAGCTTTTCTGGAAGGCTTTTCTGGGTAATTAGACTACATTTGTTCTGTTTCAGTGGGCTAGGGTCTTGATGCAGATTACATCAAGAAGAGAAATCCACTGAGGTGCAGTTATAAGAATCCCCGCTAGTTGTCGCTCGATCCCTATTTTAAAGCTGACTTCGACACCGATTCGAGCACTTTTTGCTTCTGGAAAAGCTACGTGTCCCCGGCCCCAAACAACAAGCATCTGTGGCAAACGTTGGCATGGGTCTTTCTGTAGCGTGGTGATAGAGGGATCTGTTTAAATCATTGAGATGGCAACCTCAGAGAGTGGTGTGTGGGTGCTGGCTTTTTGAGTAACTATTACAAGAGCATGTTGTCCAAGGGCTGCGCTAGTGTGGGACCTGAGGTGTCAGCTGCTGTGTGCACGCTGAGTGATGGTTCCTCTCCCTGGAGAGGTGATAATCTCAGTGGACATGTTCCCTCCAGGAGGAGGAGAAGCTACAGAAGAGTGAAAAGGACGTGGCAGTGCGTCAGTCACCTTGGTTTTAGGTGTTGATAAAGGTTTCCTTGGATGCAAGTTAGCAGGACTGATAAGGAGTGTGCTGGCAGGGGCTCTGGGGAGGTGCCACGTGGCTTGTTCCCAGGATGATTTCCTTCCTTTGAATTCTTCCAGTTAAAATTACAGATGCTTGTTCACTGTGCACGTAAACTGTTTTACGGGTACACGTTTCCTGTTTTTATTTCTTGGTGCTTACAGTCAGAGCCACCCTGAGTTTGAGAAGAATCATACATTTCATAAACTCTGTAAGCATCTTATTTCTTGTTCATCTTTAGCTCAGCCTGTCACAGGTCCATGCTGAGAGCACACGTGCTTTATTGTTTGCGTCGGAGGTGGCGTTGTGTCAAACGAATCACGTTCTGTACCAGCTGATGCTTGGCACTGCGAAGATAGGAAGGGGGAGATGCTGCTTCCCTTGAAGAGTTTGCAGTCTGAGTGAATCACGGGAAGATGCAAACATGTCACTGTTCAGGCTTGTAATTTCTCATTAATTTAACAAAACTTTTTTGTCCTGTGTTTTGACATCTGTCTGCCATCTCTGTCAGCCTTGTCTTGGCCTGTTCCACTTCACAGAGAGGTGCAAGACCCAGTTAATAGTAATATTAATAATAATATTAATACCTGGGGATGATGCAGAGCGTTACTGTCGGCAGAGCTGTGTGCTCAGCTCAGGCAGTAGAAGCTCCCTCTCCTCTGTGGAAGGAGGAGGTGGACAAGAGCTGCCTGTTTGGCAAGCTCATAAGGAAAACACGTGCCTGTCGCTAAATGCTTTGGCTTCAGTGAATGTGTAATTTGAGGCAGTAGACAATCATGGAGTTCAGTGAGCAAGAGCAACTAGGATGTCATCTGCCCTCCTCCCACACACTTGCTTTGTCCGTAAATTTCATTATGAGCTCCACCACGTGCACTCTGGGAGCAAGGATGGGATACAGCTAAAGCAGCCTACGGCGTGTGATGAGAGAGTCTGATGTACGTTTGTTCCCACAAATCAGTTTCTGCTTCCTATCTCACAGTGCTTAAATAGTAGGAGAAACTGCAGAAAGAAAAAATACATTTTTCAGGATTTAACGGAAAAGATTTTATTTTCATAAAAATCATTTTTTATATGAAATGGGAAAGATTAGCTTCTCAATGACTTGTTCATCGCACCAGTAAAAATGTTGTTCTGACTGAATTATTGCTACAAAACTTTCATAGAAGGTATTGTTTTCTCCCTTCCTCCCCTCCATCCTGAAACAGGGGGAAAAAAATCAGCTTAAACTGGATTGCTCTCAAGGTTTTTCTCCTTCAAGGTTAGAGCATGTTTGTTTCCTGCCCTAGGCACATGTTTGAGATCATTATGTGTGGGTTTGGAAATATTGTGAGCCCAGAGCATCAAAATGAGTGTCAAGGGAACAAGAGATTATTTTTAAACCAATGGGCAGAATGTTTGTGGTTTTGTATCTTAGTATTTATTATGTTTCATTTTTACGCTGAGATCAAGCATGATAGGGATTTTTATTTGCATGAGAAACGTGCCTTTTTATCTCTACTGTATCAGCCTATAATTTGCCTGCTTTGTTGAAACCTTTAGCTGATTGTCTAACATTTTTCTTCGTTCTTCCATTTTCTAAAAACCAAAGAAAACCACAGAGACTGGGCAGTACCCTCCCCCATATCTTTCATTTTTAAATGCGGGTGAAAATGATCAGAAAATTCTTATTGCTCTTAATTGCCTTTTAATTATTTTACACTTTAATTAAGCTTCACCATTCCTCATTAAGAGTATTGTTCAGGAAGTGTATTAATAATCCTGCGCAAGCAGCATCTGTGAAAGCTTTCGGTAGCTGTTGCCTTGGCAAGGAGGATTTCCACTAATGTAAGCAAATAGCACACGGTGATGTTTGCTGTTCTCTTGTCACCTGGGCCGGCCTCAGGGGAGCTGAGGGGCAAAAGGTAAAAATCCAAATTTATACAACAGCTAGGAAACAAGTTCCTGAGGCTGGAGCAGCCCATCCTGGAGATGATTATTGTGCTCAAAAAGTGACCTTTTTCATGGTTTATGCTGCACAGTTCAGAATCTTTCTTAGCCAATTTGATAGCTTCCTTGATCCAAACCATTTCGTAATAAAATCAGAGAGGTTCCAGACAGTGACTTCTTAGGTGCTTGCATCATGTCTCCTGTGGTGGCAAAAAGTCTGAGGCAGGGATCAAGGCACGCATGAGGCAACTTGCACAAGCCTGCCCACGTACACGGGGCAGAAGGGTGCTGCTGCCAAGACCAGAACTGGAGGAGCTGATGCTTGGTGTGACCCAGGTGTAGCTTGATTTCGGGAGGGGGGTCATTCAGCTCACTGGCTAACTCTTCATTTTAACAGTTGCACAAAATTTAAATCCACCACAACCAGACCTTGAGTTCAAGTGAAGAATTCCTGTGTCACTGTAGCACAAAGAATAAAGTATGTGGCAAGACAGATTCAGCTGTGAGCTGAATTTAAAGCTTAAGGGTAACTTAGAAGAGAAGTTTGAGGAGTAGTTAAGATTTCCAGCCAAAGCCCATGCAGAGACAATGTCTAGATAACTTGGTAGCAAGATAAGAGAAGCCTGGGAAGTTGCAATAACGGTGAGGGAAGCTTTATCAGCTTGTCCAGTGTGCTGGACACTTAGCTTGATAGGGCATCACTGCAGAATTAGTCAAATGAAAGTGCACCTTCATGTGCTGCAGTTCAGCTCTCAGTAAAGTAAGCCTGTATCTCCTTGATTGGCGCACCTAAATGATCAGTTTTTGCAAAGGTTAGCGTTAGCCATAAGACCCACGTAAGTAAGTAGCTTAGCTCAAGGCATTGCTCCGGGCGGGGTGTAGTTTGGTCGAGTACCTCGTGGTGCTCAGTCTCACATAGGGTCAATCTCATTTCTCTGGCACAGAGAAGCCAAAAAGATACGCTGTCTTTGTGTGCCTTTCTGCAAGAAAACAAGTAGTGTAGCACACTCCAGGGCTGGAGTTGTACACAACACTATCTCAACCTTAGTTGACGTTTTGGATATTCAGCTGTGAATAAATGAGAGTCTGCCTGTCTGTTCATGAGGGAACCTAGAAAATGAGGAACTGCAGTAATTAAAATCTTACTGGTGTGAAATCCTACTGAAAATACTTAGCATCTGCCATCCAGTAATTTTAAAATACTTAACGAGCTTTCAACTTTCTTACAAGGAGGTGAACATCAATGTCTCCCAGTTCACAGGAACTGGAATTAGAAAAGTGGGAAAGGACTTTCCCTAGCCACAGGCAATAAAAACCAAAGGAGAGCTCTCTGAGGATTTGCACAGTAATATTGGAGGTCTTTCCATTCATGCGGTAACAGTTACCACAAATGGCAGAGCAAAGTTTTGCATGCTGTAGGTTGAACATGAGCTTTAGAAATTTGTCAGTCAAGGAGAGACCAAGTGGCTTTCTCTGGAAGAAGTGGAGAGCCTTCTGCTGCTGTAAAAGGGGAGCTATGACTGTAAATTCACTTCTTCCTTGCACAGATTTTTTTCATGAGCAGAAGAGCAGAACTGATACAAGTTGATCCTTAAGGAAAAGCTTTTCCTCAAGAGTATAAGAGCACTTCTAAATTACAGCTTAGAGCCTTACTTAGCATGTAAACCATATCAACACGCTGTATGAAATGGCTTATTACAGAAGCATTCTTGAAAGCAGTCAGATTGGTAATAAAGTGTAGCTTGACCAAGATCTGGTTGAAAAGAATTGAATAATTGCTGCACGTTGTAAGGTATTTCAAGTGGAACATAAAGCACTTTCTCACCTTCATGGAAATGTAATTGCATTTCACATAACCCTCTGGAAGCATCTAGCCAGAACCTGCTTTTAAGCTTAGGTGGAGATATGCTATGTTATGTATGCTATGGAGGCACAGGCCTACATATTGACAGAGACTCTGAAAGACTGCAAGCAAACCCTGTTGAGGTTGAACAGAAGATGATAAAGAAATTTAGCCTTGATAGAAGTCTCTGCTTTGATGCGTTCTGCTATGCTTTTTTGTGACACCCTGCTTACAGAATTGTACCTGGAAAACCAAACTATGCTTACAGAAGTAATCTGGAGTTCCGCTGTGATGAGCGTCTCTAATTTGGACTAAAACATTTAGTTAAAGCAGCAAGTGAGTACATGTGCTCTTCCTTATCTTGATCTCATGGTTTTGCAATGGAGTTTTTCAAACCTATACAAAATTCATAGGATTTCTGAATTTTAAACGTTAAGCTGGCTTTATTTCACAAGAAGGTTCATCATGAAGCCACTGAGATGTGGTTTATTTCGAAGACATATATTCCTGATGCTGCAGATTAAATCACTGATTGCTCAAGAAATACTTCAGGTATTTACCTGAGCAAAATAGGGTACTGGCTCATCTTCCAGCTCAAGTGTCGTTGGGGCATGTGTGGGGTGTGTGGGACGCGATAACCGTTCCACAAGTCACGATACGAGTTTAAGGAGGGGAAGAGGAAGTGGTAAAGCCCTTGTGTGAAACTTCAGGAAGAATTTTTAAGCATGATGGTTTTAGTGTCGCTACAAGGAGTTTGTCCAAGATGCCTGTATGAAGACCCGCGTTATTCATTTATTTTTTATAGACTTCTATTTGAAGATTTCTAGGTGGCTGAGTTCTGAGATTGGTGTTGTCCTTAAAGCGCTCAGCTTGGCAGTCAGAAGGTGTGTAGTGATAATTCGTCAGGTGTAGTGAGCACAAATACATTTTCGACAGACGCAATTAAGCTGTGTGTCTTAGAAACATTTTTCTTAGCCACAGGTCAATGTTTTCTCCATTTATTCAGGGCTTTCTCCTAAGTGACAAATAGTGAAAGACAGCTGTTTTAAAAACAGGACTCATTTCAGAGTCAGAGGTGAGAAAACACTTTGTTGTGTGTAATGGAAAGGCCAACACCAGCGTCCCCACAGAGGGAGCTTTCGAAAGCTCTGTAGCATTTTGCGATGTGGAAGAACTTGTGTGTGAAAACAGGAGGTAGAGAGCACTCCTGCTCCTAGTGCAAGCACTGCATATTGCTGCTGCTTAGCACCCTGCTACTGCTCACACTGGTGCAGGAGTCTGAGCGCTCCACGTCAGCGGTGGGCACAGGGTCAATATCATACATCTCCTAACCTCTCTGCTCTGGGAGAGTAGCTACTTTTTATTCTAGGATGTGATGTGCTCTTGCGCTGTTCTGCTCCCAGCCCTGACTCTGTCCCGTTGCCCTCCTGGTGCCGTGAGTACCTTGGGGCTGAGCTCCCCGGTACAGCCCTGGCAGCCCCAGTCTCATTTGGAAACGTGGAGATCTTTTTAGAGCTTTTTGGGCATCAAGCTGTTCCGCGGTGTTTCTCAAGTCCACTTGCCTTTCCTACTTTGCACCTTGAACTTGGAAAAAACAGTGGATTAGCTTGATTCATGAGCTGAAGTCTTCTGTGTGAAAACACTGGACTGGAAGCGTATAAAGAGAGAGGCACTAGGCTTTCACGTGAGCCGTGCTAGCATTTCCCAGGCCTAGAGGGAATCATTTCTTGTGGGAGAAAAAGGAAGCTCATCCTTCTTCTCTTAGTCACTAGTAAGAGGATAAAATAAAACAGTTTGTACAGCATGGGGTGCCTTTATTGGGAGTTTTTATTTCCTGACAAGACCAGGAAGGAGAAAACTTATCTTGCTTATTCTGTAGGTACGCTGCCTGCTGAGAGCTGCTTAAAGCAGGTGACTTCGTGTTTAATAAAGGCTTTCAAGCAGCCTTTCGCGCTCTTTTGTAACAGTCCTGCAAAGCAGGGGAGGTGTGCAGAAGATGGCAAGGAGCAGAACAACGCCTGTCCTCTCCGAGCCTCTGCGTCTCTACAGACGTGTTCAGGGGTTGGCAATTCATGGATTGTCTCTAGTAATTATGTACGCAGCCATCTGAAGGCACAAAATGTGATTTGGTGTTGGTGATTGGAGTTATTTAAAGTAACTGTGTTTAAAACACGAAGCCTGTGGGAACCGTGTTGATTAAGAGAGAAAAATGCCAGATGTTTCAGGTACAGTAGATGTCGAGAAGGGATTAATTAATAGTTTGTATAAATATGTATTTTCTATGACTAAAGCTCATGCACTGAGGAAGCAGTGATTAGTTTCTTGTGCTAAGGGTTAGTGAAGAAAAGTGGTGGAAAAGTGATTAATGAGTTGTCACTACACTGAGTTCATGAATTTTGTGTGCAGTGAATTCCAGCTTTTTCAAGGCCTCACATCAGACAGTCCCACAAGACCTTTCCTGCTCTGTTAAGGTATTGATCTGAGAACACAGCCCAGGTGTGTAGGGCAGCCTCGTAGACATGGATTTGTCACCCAAGGCAGTGCTAAAGCACCCGACGCCCACCCTTGTGTGTGTCTCAGGGATATTTATTTGGACTGGCTCTAGCCTTGTCCTGTGGACGCCTTGCCCTGCTTAGCAAGCAAGGGAATGATCTGGGGAGAGGCGAAGCGCCCTGAGCACAGCCCCGCTGGAAGGCTGTGGCATGGCAGGGGACTGATGCCGTGTGGCAGGAGTGCTGGGTTAGCACGCTGAAGGCACTCTGCTCGCTGCCAGCGTGCTGTGCTATCTCCGTGCCTCCTGAGACGACGTGTCAGTCCGTGTGGCTGCCATCCATGTCTGAATGGGAGCGGTGCCTGCGTGGGTGTGGTGTTTTCAGACAGGCGGCTCGTGATAACGCTGACGTGTTTCTCCGCGGGCATTTTTACAATGTGTGTATGGACAAAGCAGCAGCTGCTGAGATGCTCGTGACTAGCTGCAGTTCTAATTACTCAACAACTGATGCAGGCAGTCATCTCTGAGACAGGCTGATTGTGATATGACACAAAACATTACATTTAGTTGATTAATTTTCCTGGTAGGTTTTTTCTAAATTCTTCTTCTTGAATGCAAAGCATTCTCATTTCACAGTTGCCAGCTTTATTTATTTTGGTTTATTTGGACATGACATTTCCCCTGGGAGCCTTCACGGGCTCGGGGAAATGGTCTGCTCTGTCTTCTGGGCCTGGATGCTGCTCTTCATTACGAAGCGTCTTTACAGTGTTATTTGTGTGAGTTGAGTCATATATTAGCTAAAAGGTCTCCCTGAAATTCTGCATTTCTGCAACTTCTTTTTAATGACCTTTAGAAACTGTCCCACCTTTCTCTCTCTTGATCCCTGTTTAAAATCAGTTGATGCAAGGGGATATGGAAATAGCCATGGGGAGGATGGAAGGCCAATTTCACTTCAGATTTTAGGAATTTGTCAAGTATTCTGCTTCCTACTGACATGGAGCAAAACCTAAAATGTTGAAAGACTCCAGAAAGGAAAACTCTGTAGCCTCGTGTGTATATAAGGAGATGTTTGATTTAGTCTGCATTTCTTGTTTCAAATTCCAAAACTGAAATATTCAATTTTGATTCTGACTTTTGAAATGTAATATGCAGGAAAAAAAAAAGGAATTTAAAAGAATGAAAAGTCATTTAAGAATGGAAAGTGAGCAAACCCCTTCTTCTGTGAGTAAACCCCTTGTTCTTGAAAACGTTGTTGAGGGAGTAACTTGTTTCTGTGGTGGTTGGGGTGTTTGTTTGTTTGTTTTAAATTTTGCCAGAATTGGCAAACTTTTCAGGAGTCCCTTTCTCAGAAGGTTAACCATTTCAATGCCTGTAGAGCCTAACTGCTAGAACAACTCTTTTGTTTCTTATAGGTCCCATATTGGTGCCAGCTTAGGGTCTCTGGAAGAGAGGATGCTCCCTTCTGTCTCAGAGTTCATTTTTCCATGGCTATAACCAACAAAAGGGAGCCCTGTTTTATATCTGACTTTTTACCTTTCCCAGGATTTTCACTGATTTCAGGGGAAGCTCAGCAGGAATGCCGGGTTTGATGAAGTCCAAACCACAAGTTCTGGGCTGAAAACTGTCACGAAACTAAGCTGGCTCTGACTGATGTAGCGCTGGATTTGGAAGTCACATCACAGTATCAGCGTGGCTGTGTTGTAACGGTGGGGATTAACGTGGCCTGTAAAAAGGTGATGGTTTCCTAATAGCCTCCAGGAGCTGCGAACACCACAGGTCCGTGTCCCGGGGGCTGCAAGGTGAGCATCCCTGCACCCCGCTCCTACGTGCCACAGGCTTCTCTTAGGTGACCTGGGGAAGTTTCTCTGGCTACGGTCTTATACAATGGAGAGGATTCATGACCCTTGTAGTTCTTTACAGCAATTTTTCTTGTATGTGTATATATATGCGTGCATTTCTGTAAGTATATCTGTATACATACTCTGCGCTGTCAACTGCCTTGTGCAGTGTCATAAATACAGGGCAGTTGTTGCCTGTTGTGTGGGTGTGTAGCATTACACATTCTGAGTATGTGCTCATGCTTGCTAACTTCTAAGTTAGCTCTGTGAAGAGCCCGCTTTATAATAAATGACTTCAGTGTGGTACTCGAGACTTGTTTAGAAAAGTTCTGCTAGAAGTGTGTTGCTAAATAGCATTCGGGGAGTTAAGTTGCTGGATCTTATTATCAGAGGTGCAGTTACCTGGGAACAGTTACAAGATGCCTGATTATAATAACATCTTGCATATCTTCCAGCCCTGCTCTCTGCAAATGCCAGTTTCTTCTTGAAAAGTGCTGCAGCGCTTGATAGCACCGCCGCACGCAGGCTTAATGGGAATGCAAGCAGGGCTGTCTTAATGCAGGGTTTGTAATTAAACATCAGATGTTTGAGCAAACACCTGAACTGTACAAATAGGCTGCAAGCTGTAGTTCTGTAGCTCTGAAGCTGTGTAAATGGGGTTATTGTCCTGTCGCTTTGACTTGAAGGCATTTTGCTATCACGCTTGCCATGACGCAGCTCGATGGCGTCGTTCCAGATCAAGATCTCACTGCCCTGTGCTCCCTACAAACCCCCAGGAAGTGACGCTGAAGAATTTAGCATTTAGATGGGCGAGACAGAGGGGAAACATATTGCTTTCAGAAATAGGTCTGTAACCACGGCATGCTCAGGTCAGGCCTGGAGGAAAGTGGTAATTAGACCCAGCCGTCAGCCCTAGGCCAAGGACTTAGGCTCAAGGTCGCTCGTCCTTCGCGCAGCGCTCCTGGTTCTTCTGCAGTAGGCATTTCCCTGACGTGTTGTTTCAGTGGTTATTTGCTCTTTCCTCGTTACATCGCTTCAAAAAGTACTCAGCCAGATGGGCTGTTTGATTTTTCTGGATGTTTCGCTCTTTTATGTTTAGTGAAGTCAATATATGTCAATTTTTCATCTGTAAAGCAGAGCTAAAACTTTCCTATTTAATACTGTGCTGTGAGGATAAATTAAGAGGTTCATTTCTTTTTTGCTGTGTCAGGAAGAGAGTTAATATAGTATAAAGATGAAACTACATAATTCAAATCTGTTCTTTCCTTCCTCCCTCTCCCAGTCATGCACGTATACTTCGTATATCTGGGGTTTTGGCTCACACCTATCCACGTATGGTTTAAGTAATGGCACGCTTTAAATGTATTTTATCCCTTTTGGATTGCACAGGATAACGCCTACTTATTCCATCTTTCCTTGACCTTGTTTCATAGTTGTAAGGAGGGAATTTGTTCTTCAAAGACAGCTTGTTCATACCACTACTTAATTATCAGGAGAGAGCATTAACTATGTTGTTGGGTGACTTGAGATCAGGAGTTAGGCTGCAGTTGCCAAAGGGAGAAAATATCTTGTGGTTAGATCGAAGGAGGCAGACCTTGCATTCGGTCCCTCTTTGTGCATCCTTCAGTATCCCAATGTCATTAAGTGAGGGAGCTTAAATTTCCCTGTCTAGCCTAGGTGTTGTAAGAATAAATTAATTGGTGTGTGTATGAGTCACTCAATACTCTGGGACTATGGGTTATTTAAAAACCTGAATTTATCACTGAGGTAAAGACTTTTCTGCAGGGCTCAGCTTGGCTTTTAAGTTCATGCTAATAGCTTTCTTGCCACTGTCCTTTAAGATTTGTATTGCAGGCATGCCTAGAAGCCCACATGAACATCAATAATGTATTACACAGAGGTTTATTATCCAGGAGTCCTTGCCCTAAAGAACTTGTGGTCAAGTCGGGCAATAAATGGACATGAAGAAAATAGAAGGAACGTGGCAGTGGAGTACGTGATGCATATCGCTGCTCACTGGTTGCTATTTGTGGTTACTTTTTGGCCTTTCTAACAGATGACATCTCTGAGGATGGGAGGACAGGAAGAGACCAGGAGGTTGTTTTTTTTTTCTTTAAGGGAAGTATTCACATGTACAGGCACTGCCAAGAAAGAGAAGAGGACAAAAGTGGTCCCCGAAAAGCTTTACGAATGAGTGATACAGACTGGTTTTGGCATGGTAGAGCTGGGAGGTCAGCATGCAGCAGAGGAGAAGTGTGGTGAGAAGGACCCTTGGTGTTAAAACAAGTAACTGAGAGCCGGTGTAGAGGAGCATAGGAGTTACTTGTCATTGTGGCTTTCAGCCAGCAGGAATCTCCATGGCAGCATTTTAAACAAAAGTAAGTAGCACAAGATGGCATTTATCAGGAGAAGAGAGGAAGAGGCTTCAGTAGCAAATTTCCGAGTGAGATCGTTGCCAGATTAGTGCACAGAGACCGGTCTGTCTGTGCACTGCAAGGTGTATTTCCACCCTAAATTGAATTATTTTAGCTGTCAGCAAATACTTGATAATATAGTGATCTGTGCTTGGGAGATTCGCTCTCCATATTAGTGTTGTATTGCAGCCAGTGCTGAGGCTAGATAGACAGAGCCACTCATCTTCACCTCACGGTCCCATGTGGACTCACTTAACTTGCTCATGAGTGGGCAATTAAATAAGAAGAGAGACCTTGTCAGCTCCAGGCATTAATATAAATCTTGGTGCTTGTAATACATTTACATGGCTCCCCCAGGTCTAGCTAGACTTATCATCGGCTCTCTCATTCATGGGTCTTCTGGGACAGTGACTGCTTGCTTCTGCTTTGTAGCTCTCCGAATCTGAACCGGGCCCAGGAGATGGCCAGCGGTGTGAGCGGTGTGTCTGTCTGCCAGGCACTCAGTAAACATAGACACTTGTCCACCTCGTAGTGAGTAGGCACTGCCTCACATAGTGCTAAACACTCTGCTGGGGAAACAGAGGCTTGTGCGTAGCGGTTAGCAGACTTCTGCTCTCAAATTTGTCTTATTCAGATGCATTTTAGCTCTAAAGTGGCTTAGTCGTCATCTCCCAGCGGCTGGTACGAGGCCTTTATGAACAGATTTGATAATCTCTCCATTAAGTAAACGCAAGCGTCTGCATCGTGGGGTCCTGAATGAATGAATGAACGCTCAGGACATCTCTCACAGGGATTCCAGTAAGAAGCTCTTCCGAATTTCTTTACCTTAATCACCTGGAGGTGAATTAAGGCTATATGGAGTAGTATCACGGTCCTAAAGTAGGCATGATCCACTTGTTTAGGTGGCTTCTGTTGGACTTAGCCTTAGCTGAGCTTAGGTCCAGGAGCTGAAGGAAGCTTATGAAAGGTCCAGGAGCTGAGTTTGGCTCAGCCTGGAGGAGCCTCGTACTGAGGGGAAGGCAAGATGCAGCTGTGCTGGAGCAGAACAGCAAAGAGGTGTCAGACTTGATTATGTCTGTGCTTTGTTTTTTTGGACAACTGGCAGTTTTCTGTATTCAAGCTGGGGAGCTACTGCCTGAACACCACTGAACACCACCAAATTGTTTATATAAAATCCCACAGCATCTGGGATGGGTGCATGACTGGAAACTGATATTTTTCGTTTTTTCCCCTGAACCCTAGAAAACGCTTTTTGATCTCAAAACAAGGCTCCCTCAGCTCCTTTCTGTTACTACAAGTAAATACTGGGGCATATTTTTATAACTTGTCTCCACTGGAAAATGGGGACTGAGCCTTCATTCCTGCTCTTCACAGAGATGCAGGTTTTAATGGCTTTTATTTGAAAGACAGTCCTACTGCTGTGGATCGTTAAAGCAAACATCATTTCTGGAGCTCCTTCCCTCCACAGAAAGCACCGAGGTAGTGTCCACCTCCGATGTTGCTAGGTGCTGGCATTTCTAGTGTAAATGTGTCGTGAAACCCTAAATAAGCTTAAGAGGTAACGTCAACAGAATCAAGTATTGTCAGAGGCTGATGTCTCTGTAGCTCCATAAAGGGCATGCAGACTGTCAGTGTTTGTTCTGGGAGCAAGAGACGGGGATGCCGTGACAGAGCTTTGTTAAGGTGACTATTTCTGTTATACAAAATGACTGGCATGCAATTCCTCGCTTGGACTGATGAATGTTAGTGCAGAGACATGAACTGCCCGCTCTGTATTCTCATTGATCTTCTGTTTTCAGCTCTGTTTTGCGAACCAACTGGTGGCAGGCTGCAGCAAGTTACAGACCAGCCCTTCACAACATGAGATGGATGATGGCAGCTAGGTTTGGCTGGCTGTCTTTCAGAGTTAGCTTTCAGCACTAAGTGGCCAGGAATCTTCTTCAGGCAGCTAGCACAGCCGTTCCTTACCAGTTTGAGCTCAATTTTGTCCTTGCGTGCATGCAAACTGCTTAAAGTGAACATAAGTTGTATGCGTGACCGCAAGGCAGAATGTGGTTCAGACTGGTGCTAAAGCTGAGTGGCAGCAGTTGGGGACGTAGTCAAATGGCCCCAGACACTTTCTATTTTATTACCTAAACCACTGCGGGCTTGCTCTGCTCCTTGCCGTCTTTCCCTCGTCACCTTTCCCTTCTGTTCATTCCAGGTGGGTGCTAATACACGTGCTGCGCAATCTGTTAGAGCTTTGGGGGAACTCAGGGAGAAACTGCAGCGTTAATTCAAGGCACGGCATCAAGTGTTGGAAACAATCCCGATTGATGAAAGATTTGTGTGTGTGTGTATGTATATAGCCTGTCTGGTTGATATTTGTTGGTTTAAAAAAAAAAAAAACCATAATTTGCGCAATGAACACAAAACATCTTCTGTCTCTTCTACTGCAGAGACAATATTTACAGCTGAAACTCTTATGGTGACAATCCCTCGGTAGTTTATGTTCCAGAGCATTGCTGAGCTGCTGATTATGACCTTTTGAGTCTTTGTGGTAACAGCCACAGAAATATTTTCCCTTCCCTTACTTAGGTCCATTATGCTCGAGGTCAAGCATAACCTTGTCAGCAGGTCAGAAGTACCCTGCCTTCCTCCTGCTGTTAAATGGGAGGGAAGCTCCTGGTATGGTCTGAATCATTTGCCATTAGTAAAAATGCATGCAAATTAATTAAGTCCTTGCCTTTTCTTGCTCACGTTGTATTTTGTCATCCCCTAAAAGAAGGTTTACTGCCTCTATGCTGAATCGTCAGGCTCAGAGCTCCTTTTCAAGCAGTGTTTTGTTCCTGCTCGAGCAAGGCTGAATCCCATGCAAGGACTTTTGCAGGCGTGCATGCAAAGCAGACCAGGTGCCATGGCAGGATCCCAGAGGGA
This sequence comes from Cygnus olor, assembly GCF_009769625.2. Lineage (NCBI taxonomy): Eukaryota > Metazoa > Chordata > Aves > Anseriformes > Anatidae > Cygnus > Cygnus olor. The sequence continues at coordinate 46,704,255 of NC_049173.1, forward strand.
AGGCTCTTGCCTGCTGACCCACAGCTTCTTGCTCCCTTTCTGGATGTGGGGTCATAGCCAGCTGCTCTCTCTGGAGGGAGAAGTTTCAATATGCAGCTTGCAGGAGTGGTTCTGTGAGAGACTGATCTTCAAGATCAGACCTTTGTATTTTGTCTATCGCACAACCGCTGATAGAATATCCCCAGTTGGAAGGGACCCACAAGGATCATTGAGTCCATCTCCTGGATGCACACAGGACCGCCCAAAAAATCAGACCACGTGTCTGAGAGCACCATCCAAACACTTCTTGAACTCCAGCAGGTTTGGCGCTGTGACCCTGGGGCACCTGTACTGGGAGCCAGCTTGGCACAGGCTCCCCAGGATTTATTCCCCCCCCCCCCTAAATTTCAGTACAGTCTGTTCCCAGGGGTCTGGGTTTCTCTCGTGAGCAGTCCCATTAATGGCAACGGAGGGGCTTGGTGTTCAGCAGCCACGTGAAGGTGTGGAAGGCAGGGCTTTGTGTGCCAAACCTGCAGTGTTAATGTGCTGCTCCTCGTTGTAAGAGGTGATTTTAAGTGGAGGTGCTATTGTGCAGGTTCTGAGCGAGTGGGAGTTTCGTCTGTGACCCATGAGTGCGTTGTCACCTAATTCAACAGATTTAAATAAGAGCGATGTAAGTTGTAGCTAAAATGTGCAGACAGTATTTAACTACTGTGTAATTTGAAAAGGATGGTCTGCTGCGTTCAGATTCCTTCTGAAGCTTTACAGCAGAAGAGGCTTGGTTGCCTGCTGTCCTCTGAGTGCTGGGCTTTGAGTATTCATCCAGCCCACCTACCTGATTGACTGGAAGCCCCAGGTGGCTGCATATACACTAACACCGAGTGCTGCAGCAGGTTTCCCAAAAGCTGTGCTGATTTGCAGCTGAGTTAGCCACTTTTCCTCCAAAGGAGGCCTGAATGAGGAACTTCATGCAAGATATTGTGTCTCCAGCATGTGGGACTTGAGCTGGTGTTGCTGGGAGCATTGAGCATCCCTGCAGGTCTCAGAGTGCTCAGAGCAATGCTTAGCTGCTCTCAGCCCCAGACTTGTCTGGTCTCATCTTGCAATTCTTCATCCCATTCATGGCATAGATACCTTTTTCCACCACAAGTAAAGCTGCCTCCTGCAATCCCTCTCTCCTTTGTTAAATTGCCATTGCTCAGCCTGAGTCCAGCTCTGACGGGCAGGCTGAGTGAGGCTGCCCCAAGGGGAAAACAGTCCGATCCGGTATTGTGAATATGATTGTAATGCAGGCGAAGCACCAAGACTTAAATTCTGTCATTTCTTCACTGTTACGGGCTTTACCTTGTAACTCTGTGCTCTTTTTGAGGCTCTTTGCCAGCAGGTTGCACGCTAATATGTTGACAGCAGAGGAGCAATAAGACTCAGGAGGCACCCACCCCAATCAAGAGAGAGAGATATCCACTGGAGTGCAGGATTTGTCTGTGCGCCTCTTTCCCCAAGAGTGAGCTCCTCTGCCTTTTTCTAGATGATTGATGATGTTCCAAGCCTGGCTATTCCCACTGCGGTCCCACAGGCAGTTTCAGGCCACTTCTCTGTAGCTTCAGTCCCTGTTGCCTTGATTGCTTAGCGGCTTTTGTGGACTTTCAGCCTCCAGTTTCTCTCGTGACCCCATCAGATACAGTATTTCCTTATCAGCTTCCTTGCCTTTGCCCAGCCAGTTAGTTTCCTGTTCTCTCTTTGTTCTTAGCAAATCTTAGTTTGCCTTTTCTCCAATTATCACTGCCTTGCGCAAGCTTTTAAAAATGCTCTTGTCTTCTTTCACCTGCCTGCCCCTCATCGTGGCCAGTGATTGAGTTCTTTCCCTGGTTCTTGTGCTGCTTTCTCAGTGCTGGTGGGATTGCTCCGACTGCTCCCACATGCTTCCCTCGCCCTTGCAGTGTCGAGGCCCGGGTCTGGCACACCCTGGAGATGCCATTGCGGAGCATCCTGCCCAGTTCCCCAGCCTGCTGCGAGCTCACTGCAGCCAGGATCCCTGCAGGTGAGAGAGATCCTGAAGACTGATAAGTCTTTGAGTCTGTGTGGACTGCAGCACTGCGATTGCAGGTGCGAAGCTGCAGCGTAGCAGCTGGTATATTCCAGAATGTGTAAATTAGTCAGGTTTGGGTGATTTCTGGCTGCACTCTGATGTAAAAACAAAACCCCACAATGACAAACAGAAACCCTGAAATGTTGCATGTATGTGAGATGTGCTGCCACCTTCTTAGGGTAATGCAGCACTCTGGTGTGTGCCTCAGCACGTTGTCTTGTTAACGCTTTAGCTCTTTCCCTCCCCCTGCTGTTTGGGGACACGGGGCCTGAGACAGAGTAAAGTGGTGCTCCAAATGATCTTTTCCTCCTTTTGTTAAATAAGATGACATGATAGCCATTCTTTGAACAAGACGGAGATAATGTGAGGCTGAGTAGTGGAACCAGCTGGTATTAACCCAGTGGAGAGAGCTCTGAGAACTAGGCTAAAAGAAGGAAAAACACCGGAGTCCATCAAGCAGGCTATTGCAAAGAAAAAGACTAGGGGTCTTATCTGATGGCAATAGAGAGGAGGATCCTGTGCCCCTGTGCTAGTTCACTGAGAGATGCAAAGAAAGAAGCAAGTTTGGAGATTCCAGGTTGGGATTTGCTGTCGGCTGGTTTAGATCAGGTACACAAGTTGCTGTTGGTCCTGTTGGCATGCATAAGGTAAGGGTCTTGCTAGCACACCTTGCTCTGGAGTGAGCTGTAAGCCATTGAGGAGAAATTTATAACGGAAGGGCAGCAGCAAGCAACTTGCATCGTGTGTTAGTGGGAGCGCTGCTGCCTGGGAAGGTCTCCTGGAGGAGCAGCAGGCCTTGGGGTTAGAGCACCTTCTCCGATGAAGTCTGTTTCATGTTATAATCAAAAGTACTTCTCCTGCTGTCTTCTCAGCTGAGTGAATCAACAGTGACCCTTGGTGGTTAGAATGACTCAGTGCCTGCTGGTCTGCCACGTGTAGCCCTTCCGTATTTCAACCCATGTATTTGCCTTGGCATGTCCTGAGTAATACAGGTGGTGTTGGCTGAAGCATTGGACATCTTATTTCCTAACTGATCAGACCGGTGTTTTAGGATGAAAGTCTTCTCCAGCCAGTCCAGTTTGCATGGAACCTTCCTTTACAAATGGAGGGTTTAAGGAGGGCACTTGAACATCACCCTTGGACGTTCAAGTCATCACTCTGACATAGAAATTGCCCCAGTGCTAATCCAGTTCTAGATCCACAGCATTGTCCTGTTTGGATAAAAGCACATGCCTTGATCCCCCCCCATCCCTGGCTCCTTCCACCCTCCCTGGCCCTCGATGAACAACAACCACAAATAATTCTGGGCAGAGAGATTCCTTAACCTGAATTCATGAAGAGAGCAGCCCAAGGAAGTTTAACATCAGGCCCCAATGTGCTGTTATCTGTGCTTTTCCTTGCAGACAGCTGCCTGCACCAGCCTTTCTCACGCCGCCGTATCCGGGTGTAAAGCAAAGGCTCGCAGTGAGTTGTTATTCTGATGGGTATAACCAATGATGATGTTGCTGTGTTTTTACAGTTCATTTCTATTTGTTCTTGAACCTGGGCCTTGCTTCAAAACAGGATTTAAGTAGAGTCACCACCTGTTCATTTTTCAGCCAGACAATCTGCTTTTTTCTTTTTTTTTTTCTGTTTTAATCTTTTAATCAAATTCTCTTCAGCGGAAGTCAATTTGTTTCCCTGGCTGGCACCTGATTTCTGGCTCGCTTTCTGGCTAAGTGGCATCTTCTCCTCGTGCTTCTCTTTGCATCTCTGCTTCTGGCTGCTTAGTGCAACATGTAACAGGCGATCTGGCAGCGCTGGGAGCTGTGGTTAGACTCGGTGAATCCAGCCGGAGTAGGGTGCTGGAGGAGGTATGGTTTCACAAGAAAACTGTATGCACAGGGAGAAGACATTTCAATTAAATTTTCAACTTGTTCCTGCTCTTCAGTAAACTAAGTTGTTGTTTCGTTAGCGTAGGCAAGACATCTGCATCCTGCTGGTGATTATATTTAATGCGTACATAAAAAGCACATGCACACTGAATGTGTATAATGGTGATTTCTGGGCCCAGTTTCAGATACTTTTTGGAGCTACAAAGGGGACTTGGAGTCCCTTGAAGGTGTTCAAGAAAAACATTTGCTATTTCTGCTCAGTTTGAAAACACAACCTTAGTATGTGCTGTCTCATGTACCTGTGTTTGCACTGCTTGGGAACCGGACAGGTCAGCTCTTGGTATGTGTTCAACCCTCTCACCTTCAGTAATGCGTTAGGTGTGCATGCGTGTATGTCAGCTTTGTATTGACATAAAACCTGTCGGGAGGTTTGAGTAACAGTCTGCTTTACCCCTGCTTCTCCCAAATACTGTTGTGAACTGATTTTAGATGCACTAAAACTTTTAGGAGGTTTTGTCTTATGAAATTGTGCTTAGGAGAGGGATGTGAGGCAGAGGAATGGTTAACAAGCCCTGTCTTGCAGACTGGTAGCCACGTAAGTAATGGGTTACAGTGCTTTCCTGGGAGACTTAAAGCGGAAGGGCCTGACCCACTTCATAGTCTGGTGCTAGATTTTATTATTTGCATTGTTACAGCATTTTTTTCTTTTCCATTTCAATCTAAACTCTCAGCTGGAGCTGGCTGCAGCAGTTTGATTGTGGAAGAAAATGTGGGCAGCAGAGTCCCCAGACTCCTAGATTTGTATTGCAAGCTGCTGTTTGTGTTGCTCCATAAAGTACGTCTCTTTTTGCTGTGGCTCCAGTGCAAGGGTCTACAGAGACCCATGAGGGTGTCCTGTGCTCTGCTTTTCGCTGGGTTATTTGGCATTTTATGGTGTGATTTTTGTTTGCATGAATTATGCTGTTGTAGGGTAGGGAACCACTTCACTTTCAAACCTGTCGTGTCTTAGAAATGGCACTTAGACCATAACTAAAATTAAATAGAGAATGGGCATGGGAGGAAAAATTCCAAATTCTAAAATTCTAAAACACTAAAAAACTCTATGTAAAAATAGTTGTCCAGGTGCAGCGTTTAGGATTTCAGAGCTGTGAAAAGCTTTCCCAGGAGACAGAGCATATGCAGGTTATAGAAGGACTCCTTCAAATTAATGTAATGCCTGTTGTGTAAAGCTGCTAAAATACTTAACGAAAGGCGATTGAGGCTTTCACTCCCATTTTACCAAGAGAAAGCATCTTGCACCAGGTCAGAGAACACATCAACTGGGCTTGACTTTTTCCTTGGGGATGTGTGGTTGGTCCCCACCACAGTTTATTACCCTAGGTGAAACCTGCATGGCAGCTCCCAGGAGCGATTTCTCCCAGCTAAGCAACATCAGAGCTCCTTGGTTTCCAGCAGTGCCCCGGACTGCTTTGACATTAGTGAAAAAGCACAAATTTCAGGGGGCAGGAATGATCTCTGGAACTTGTAAACCACAAACCTCGTCAGTTCAGGAGCTCAGGTCAAACATGAGGCAGTGATGTGACATCTGTCAAATGGGATGTTTCACCTTCAGCTGCTCACGCACTGGAGACCAGCCCATGAATGTAAGTTTTCAAAGAAACGGGTAAGTGTTGAGATACAGTGGAGCCTTGAGAGTTGTGTCACTTGGAGGAAAACTTACCATTTGGCCTCATGTGGACAAATTGAAATGCGGACTTCCATGAAATTGCTGGGGATGTCCTTGTAAGCTTGTTCTCCTTGAGGGAGTTCCTGCAGTGTCTCACCATCTTCAGAAGGAACGTGTCTGGAAGAAATGTCGATTAAACAGAAGCCCCCCCCTAGGGCACCGCTTTTGTTTATTACAAAGCACTGATGTATGAAATAAGTGCTATAATCATCTGTAAATGAACCACGAACTGGGAGAACATCCATGAGCATTTTATAATGAGACTTGTTCTCTAAAGTTGCAGTTGGCTGGAATAAATCAATAGCCCGTGGAGTGCACTTTTATTTTAGCCCTAAATGTGCAAAAGGCTCTGGCTTTGTTTTTGAGAGCACAGTGTGAGCGACTTGAAAACTTCCTGACTCTAGCCATTTTCTATGCCTTAAGTTGTGTGCTAACCGAGTAGTAATAAATTTCCTGGAAATGTAGTAGGCCTTTCATCTTTATCTGCTGTGATGTATTCAAAGGAGGGAAATAATTGCGGTTCCTAGTTTCAAGGGGCATTGTTCAGTGTACCAGTGTTTAATGACTTCTCTGTTAAATACCTTTCCCAGCTCATCGCTTTTGGGCCATTTGTTGTTTGTCCAAGGTGCTTAAAAAGAAAAAGGGAAGAACAAGAAAAAGCAGAGGAAACTCTGAAGTGTGTTGTTTCAGCAAAAAGCTTGGACAGTAAAGGAATCGCTAGTTTTGTTGCTTTAGACATCTGCAAAGGAGTGGTTGCATCATCAAGACTATAGAAGCAAAGGATGCCCCAAAGGCTTTTCCTGGACAGTGTTCCCTTACCAGTGGACTGTGTTCACTCCTTCTTTCTTGGGCCGGTTGCCTTGCACCCTGCGATTGCCTCTGTTCACGGGGCAGCTCCTTTCCACAGCCCCTTTTCAGCATTGAGCTTCCCCACGGGTCCCTAGGAGCAGCGCAGCATGAGGGGATGATGCACACAGCAAACCTGCCTTGTTCTTTCCTATCTCTGCTGTCCTATGCCCCTACGTAAGCCTGCAAACCCTTGGTGGCCACGGCACCATGACATTACTATGGACTGGGATGTTAAACACTTCCAATTTTAGCAAACACTTCCATTAAAACCTTATTTTACTGTTTTTTTGTTGGCACTGTAGGCAATGTTTTTCATCTGCCTGCTCAGGACGTGCCTTTCAGCAGCAGTGCTTCTCCCTTGCTTGCTAAGCTCTTCCAGTAGTGTAAGTGCCCAGTGTTTATGGCCGAGGTGGCGGCTGGTTGCTTCTGCTCTACACAAGTGAATTCCCTGTATGGCAAAGATTTGTGGCTGCTGGATCCTCGCTGGGAGAACACAAGTCAGAGCAAGGTTGCTGAAAACAAATAAATCAATCGATGACAGAGGAATTTATGGTCCATCACAGAAAACAGAATGGGAGCTGTGATTTATATATTTATTTGCTTTAATATAAAAAAAAATAAAGCATGGTGCTATTCATAGGAGCCCTGGTGGTGAGCGATGACGGCTCAATCTGTACCTGTCTGCCCAGTGCACGAGCCTTTCCTGGGCAGAAACTCTTGGGCAACGGACAGCATGTTAAACGGATGGTTTTGGGTTGTTTTGTTATAAAGTGTGTGTGGGGCAGGCATTGTGTTTAGCTGACAATATGCCTTGGCAGTAAGTATGTGTGAATAAGAGACAGCTCGCCTGTTTCTCCCTCAGACTTTGTCAGCTTATTTCTTACGTCATCCTGTTTTTTTTATTTTTATTTTTTGCTTTGCTCTCGCCGTAAGCCGGTGTGTTGTTCCTGGTCCGTGCTAGTTCTGTCGTTCCTATAGCGATCTCATTGCCGATGCAGCATACCTGGACATGTAAATGTTGACCAGACAGCAGAAGAGGTGGATTTTTTTCTTCTTTCACAATTTGCCGTAAGGAAATTTAGTTGCTCTGATGTCTAGACCATCGGATGGGAAACATGCCAGTTTATGGACACAGAGTACATCTGGATTGGAGAGACTTCTTTTGAAAAAAGGCCCTGGGAAAGCTTGCGCCATCCTTGGGCCAAGAATTCAGTGGTGCGTACTCTGGGCTGTGCTGTCATGGTGGCAGATGCTGGAGCAAAGCATTCCTCTTTAGGGACAGTGGCAGAATTGCTTTCCAAGCTCTGGGTTTCTGTTCAGGTATGGCACACAAGCAGCACATTTGTTGCAGAGCAGGGGTTTTGGGGTGGGAAAGAGCAGATGAGGGGGTGAGCTGCTCCTAGAAGCCTGTCAGCCCCAAACCAATAAATAGGTTACTACACTATCCATGTTTGCCTTGTTGCTGAATGACAACTGGAGACACATCTGTGATATCACACCATGCCAAGAATGGAAGTTATGAATTCTTATCTTCAGCTGTATGCGACGTTGGATTTAAGTTCTGATACCCAGCTTCATTGGTGAAACTATCTAGTATATTTAAACTGACTTTTTGTAAACCTGAGATTTTTTTTGACTTACCCATGTTTATGTCCACATTAGTTGTAAGGTGCACAGTGGTGATCACAGAAAAATCAGATGCCAGCAGTCACTCTACAAGTGTTGCACAAAACCTTGGGTTATTTTCCTCTGTGCTTAACTGAGGTAAAGCAGTTTAGCTTCACCAATATCAGCTGTAGTAGCAGTACATAAGGGTCAAGGGGGGAGTAAAAGGGACGGGAGGGAAGCATCTCTGTTTAAAGGAAAATGGGAAGCTTGTGTTCAAAGGGAAGGCTCTCGAAGCATAGGGAATATTTCAGTAGATGTTCTTGCATGTTTTGGGGTTGCCTTCAATAACTTGCTGGGTAATGAACAAAAGGAATGAATTCCCCCTGAGCTTCTGCAGGTTTTTGAGAGCTGCCCATTACAGAGATTTCTTCTTGGAGCAGCTGGAGCAGAGCCATTAAACAGGGTAACACGTGTTCAGGCTTTGCAGTCCTCCAGGTGCTGATGCTCCGGTGTGATTCAGCATCAGGCCTGATGTTCTACCCTGCCTCATCTCTCACTGGGGATGTGTAACCAGCGCAATGCCTTTATTAAACAGCAGGCAGAAGGGGGGGACTGGTACTTGGAGAGCAAACCTGGCGGTGGGACCAATACAGACTCTGAGCACTTGTGTACTGAGCAGCCACAGCTTTATCCCACACGTGAGACCGACACATCTGGACCCTCCCCTCTATTTTTACTGAGATCCCTCCTGGCACTCTTTATGTTTATACCCAGCACCACTTACTGTCCTGCTGCCTCCTGGGCTTACAGCAAGTGTGCTTGCTGTCCCTCTGGCATAAAATGAGGTGTGTAACAGGGATGGTTTCCAGTGCTGACGTTATCATCAGGTGTGTGACTGAATATGTGGAGAGTGAGCACTGTTTTCAGTTCTTATGCAGCCATTTTGAAACGTTACAGCTTGTGTGCCACACGTGGCTCTTACAGAAATAGCGAGGACATACCCAAACTCAGGCTGACTGTATATACATCCTCTTTCCTGGAGCACTTATTTCCCAGGGAGTGATTTCTGTTATTGCCACCATTGATAACTGTTCACAAAATAACTGTGTACTGCATGTGGAAAATACAGCTATGAGTTTGGTGTTTTGAAAGCCCACAGCTGAGATGTCCAAAAAGAGGTGATAATCTCTGTTGAGGCACATGGCAAATGTCTGAAATGCCTACAGGGCCTCTCACCTTGGCCACTATATGTCACCACAAATCTTCCTTTGTATGTTTTCTGTTGTGAAATCTAATCTCAAACACGCTAGAGCACACGCTGCACTTGACCTGTTCAAGATGACCCTGAGCAGCTCCAGGAAGGCGAGCAAGGACTGAACCTGAGGAGAACAAGCTGGGGCTCGTGCTCTGCGTACTGGTTTATGGAGGGGTGCTCCCCTGCTCGCTATACCAATGCTGTAACGCAGTGGAGTGGCTCCTATCTGCTGTGCTAATTGAAAAGAGGCAGCTTCTGAATTGCATTACCGTTTGCAATAACATTTGTAAAGTAGTTAAATGACACATTTACAGTCGCTCTCTTCTTTAAATTTAAATCTTCCCCATTCAGGTAGTCACAGCTCAAAAGTCTTGCTCAAGGCAAAAGCACGCCATAAAAACCTAATGAAAGATAAATGGGCCCTCCCGGCTGCTGGGGCTGTTCGAATAGTTTACACAGACTGAGTTTTTTCATTGCCTTTAGGCACCTCTTATAGATCTTTCATCCTCTTTTTTTTATGTTGTTCCTTCTTGTAGTTATCCCAGTCCAAAAAATTTAGCCAACGCTTTTCTAAGGTGAAGGTAGATGAGGTAGGCAAGGATTTGTATCCAAGGTGAAGGTAGATGAGGTAGTTAAGGGTTGGTTTTGTTTCCCGACCAGCTTTGATGTGGGTTATTGAACACCTCCACGCATGGTTTAGTACCTTAGGTTTGGCGGTTGATGCCAGTTCATCTAAGCAAGGTCCTCAGAGTAGCAGGTAGTAGCAGCAGGTGGAGAGTCGGTGTTGGGGGGAAGCAGCTAATCAGTGCTCTCCCAGCAGTGGAGACTTCTGCAAACATTTAATCTCTTTTTCCCTGTTAAATCTCATTTCATGCCGATATTATGGGGGGAAAGACTTTTTGGAATTTAACATAAGTGGTTTCTTTATGGTTTTGTAGAAACTGGGAAGTTTTAATTGCCAGTCACTGGTGGAAACTGTGACCAGTAATATTAAACCCAAATAGTCACGCTTTCTCAGACGTCTGTGTTCACAAAAGAATCTGTTACAAAAATTGATGCGATATCCATAACGGATCTTTTTCATGCACTCCTGTTGTATAAATAAGTGGCTTTTCACACTCCTAGCGCACAGGTGGGTGCTTTTGATGCTGTCTTTGGACTACGTGAAATAACCGAGCAGACGCACTACTCTGCTACACATCAGCTCAGTGCAAGGCAGCATAAATCAGGAGACTTCGGGAGCAAACGTACAGTGCCAGACTTCTCCTTTCCTCATTTATCTTTGCCACATTGTACCCCCCTGGGGGGGATAATATTTTGATGGGTGAATAAAATACCTTTAACTTCCCCATTATCATCAATCATCGTGACAAAGAAGGACAAGTAGGCTTTGTACCAGGTTTTGCTACTTGTATAGTCATTGGACCCTTTGCAAAATGAGTGTAAACCTCTACTTTATTAAGCCAGTGGTCCTGTGATACAGGCTTTTTGACAGCAATACCTATTTTAGCTGCTCTCCCCACTCACTTGCCCTCCTAAGGCACAGCAGCATCTTCGTCCATCGCGCACCTGCACGTACAGCCTCCCTGCTCTGGGAACCAGCTCGGCTCACCTTTTTAGAGAAAAAAACAGCAAACACATTTTGGGGAGTGGTTGGGGTTTGGTGGAAGCTTTTTTAAAGCTTATTTTGTTTTCTGGTCCTCTTGCTGCCTGGCTTTGTGGAGAGCTGAGCTGGCACCCACCAAGAAGGGTGAGCTGGATTGGGGGGCAGGCAGGCAGGCAGGCCTGTGGTGGGGTGGGAGAACAGGTAGAAAGGTTTTGCGCCTTTCTTAAGGACTTGAGAATTTAAAAGGCAGGCTTAAGGGTAATTAAAAGCAGTGAACTGTAGTGGGGAACTAAAGTCTAGTTTGGTAACCTGCATAAGAGTTGGTAATGCCTCCAATCCAAAGACATAGAATAGTCAGGATCCTTTGTTGGCAGCTTTTATGATGATCATTTTTTTTCCCTTGTTGAGATTTCTTGAGGGGAAAAAGCCCTCGGGGAGGCGGGGTGTGCTGCACAGCAGCAGGGCATGGTGTAAGGACGTGTACCGGGGCTGTGAGGGGGCTGAGAAGTCCAGGGGCTCGCTCTGGCTCTGTTGCACAGCTGGGAAATGAGGCTGCACCAACAAACTTCTATCAAGTGTCTCTTTCAAGAGCATCCCCTCGTGATGACACCAGAGAATTCTTCAAATACCTTTCCTCTGTTTTTTATTCTCCGAAGGTCCCAGCAGACGCGTCAGATTATGTTTTTGTAAGGGACTGCTGTACCTTGCGAGGGATAGGTTACATACTGCCTCCCGGCCTTGGGTTTTTCATTTAGTTTTTCCCTTGAACCATCATCCTGCCTCTTTCTCGGTGCAACTTGTGTCTCTGAAACCGGGGCAAATGGCATTTCCTCATCTGCTCATTAGAGGCAGTTTTGCTTGCTCCTTGGGTGACTGTGGTGTGATGATAGTCTTCGGTCTAGCAGAAGAACAAAATGTCGTGCTTCTCTTCCTGGTAGCATTGCTCTGTGCTTGTTTGTGCTGTCGACGTGCATGAATGCTTAGCGGTCCATGAAGCAGAAAGATCTAATAAGTAAGTAAATAAATAAAAATCTGCTCCTTTATAATATGTAAGGACTTCAGGATTTGACACCTAATTTCATAGAATCACGGAATCATTTAGGTAGGAAAAGACCTTCAGGATCATCAAGTCCAACCATCAACCTGACCCGAATTTCCAGGAGGCCCCGGCCTTTGTTTCAGTGAAGCAGCACTGAGCCATATGCTTTATTTCCCCCAGCAGCGTCCTGTGCTTTGTGTCCTCTGTTTGCCTCTGCAGTGGTCCTGTCTGCAGCACCCTGCTTCTTCTAGCCTGCTGCTTGTCCTCTTCTGCGAGGGATCTTACAACTGTAAGGTACCAGAATGGCTCAGGTGCAGCCTGCTCTGCTGGAAGAAAACCTGCACGCAGCCACTGCTGCAGGAAAAATAACGCCTCTCATCCCCAGTCATTAGAAACGTTGTGCCACAAAGTCAGAATAGTGTTACTCCTTCCCGAACAAGAATTTATTTTTTCTAGTGAATCGAGTCTGTCTCCTCCACAGAAGCGCCAAATCCTTTTGTTTCCTGATGACCTGAACACGCCAGTTATTTCACGGGCTAAGGATATCCACACAGACTAACTGCATTTTCTGTAGGAGGCAAAAGGTCTTTCAAATTGAGTTTTATATTTGTCTCCTTTCAGTTTTATTCATTGTTCAAACCCTTTTACACTGGTCAGCCTAACCCTTTTACTGAGCTTTTGGTACTGAACATGTGGTAATGTTTGGAGACAGCCAAGCCGTGTCTTTGTTGTGCTCCGCGCTAACAAATCTGTAGGAGTTTCCAGTCTTTGCTTTCTGTGTGCAATTAGTAAGTGCTTTTTGTAACCCGGGGTAAGTCAAGGAAGAAGAGCTTGGTGGAAAGAACAGTAAGGTGACCTGGTCCAGCTGGACCTGCTTTGAGCAAGGGGGAGTTCCAGAGGTCACTTCAAGCGTAAATGATTTCACCCATCTGAGTCTGAAAGGCACCACAATACCTTGGAAATGCTCTAGTCGCTACTGTTGCCTTGTTGAGTGAATTTGATTGTTTTTTTTTCTTTTTTCCCTTTTCTTTGTTATTCCTTTGGGAGATACCTGATTTCCAGCGCTGAGATCAGCCTGGTAAGTTAGCCATTACATCTCCCTTGCCTCCCTTTACTGTTGAGAGAGGAAGGGCTCCTTCATTTCGAGCTGGAGACACTGAATGTCCACTGAATGGGTTGGAGAGGGCATCTGAGGAAGGGAGAGAGCTTGCTGAAAGGCCTCATCCTTCTCCTCCCCCTTTTCCTCTATTACTTGTTTGCTTTTGATGCACATTTTGTTTGAGTATTTTCTCCGCAAGAGGAACACTTATTACCTGAGCCTTGTCAGGCATGCTCCCTTTCTTTTTCCTCCATCCTTTTTTCCTATGCTAATCACCTAAGTTCATTTTCATTATTAAGCAGTGGGTGTTGCAATCTGTGGAATCATCTTATGATGCTTTGTGTGTCTGGACCAGGTTTTGAAATCTCAAGCACCGGGAGCTGAATAAGAGCAACTACCTTTGGGGGCGCGGTGTTAAGCTGTGAAGGATGAGCACAGGTTGTAACCTGGTAGCACCGACCAGCATTTCCAATCTTGGCAGCCTAAAGTCTCCCAGAGAGGAAAGTATCAGTGCCACTTCTGAGAAATCAGGAGAGGGAACTGCATGCCTAAAAGTGGAGGCTTTAGACACTTGAGTTTCTGCATTAAGGCTTGTTGTTTTTGAATCAGCCTGCAGAAAACGCTATAGCCTGTTTCTACCTGACCATGAAATCCAACCTTTGAAGCAGGTCATGTAGCACAAGATCCATCGCATGCTCTCAGCACAGGGCACAGCGGAGCGGTTTGCTGTTGCAAATCAGTGTAATCAGCCCTGCAATCCCCTACCTTGTTCCTGCACTGTACTGTTTCAGATACAGCAGAGAGGAGTTAAGTTCTCAGTGCAGATTTGGAAGAAAAACATTCACCTCGCTGAAGATGCGCGGGTACTGGTCACCAATGCACCTTACCCCAGGTATTTGTTTAATCCTTTCTGCATGTGCACCAGGGGAAGGCTTGGCAGTGGTTTGCCTGCATTGAGATTCTGAAGGAGGCGTGCAGCCGTTGCAAATGGATGATCCCAGTCTCTGGCTGTGCTGGCGGTGATGAATTGAAGCCCTTGAGATACGAGAGTGAGCAGATGGGAGTGACCTTAACTGACACAGAAGTGAAGCCTTATCTGCATAAGAGCTGGGGGTTCTGCTCATCATCTACGCTAGAAACTAGCCCAGGTAAAGTTTACCAGAAGAAGCCTGGACAACTTTATCTGATAACCAAAATGCTAACAAGCATTTAAGATGATGTGTGACTCTAAAGTGGTGCTTTTTTTTTTTCCTTCCCAAATCTATTCTTCCTTCAAATACTCTTTCCCAGGGGTAGTTTTTGCTCTGTGCCTGTTTGGGTTTTATTTTCTTTCTATCCCCTTTCTACTTTTCAGCACCTGCCTTTCCATTCTCTTTGTCCTGACGTGTTTAGGGCCTGGTTCTGTGTGCAGACGGAACAGTGGGTTCTTGTTACCCAGGCTGACAAGTTGGTCAGGCAGCACTGGACACTGCAGACTATACTCACAGGCAAGAAAAACACCACCCAAAACACCTCCTCCTCCACCACCAGAATGCTGAGGCCTTGCTTCACAGAATCTAGGGGGATTCTTACAAGCTTCCAGGTACAGAAAATCTCTTTGTCTGTGTTGTACCTAGCAGAACAGGACGTCCAACTTGGTTGGAGAAACTAAGTATAATTAAGGCAGCAAATACTAAGAGTCACTTTTTGGCCAGGAATGCTGGGGATGTGTGTGCGGGCTTCTTTGTGGTGATGTGCACAGGAGGCTGTTGTTGAGTCCAGCGGGCAGGCCTGGTTTGTGTCTTGTTTTCTCTGCACTTTTTGGAAGAAGCAGCCATATAAAAACAGCAGTCGCTGTAATACCAAAGCTGGATTGCAAGTAATTATGCATGGTTGTAACTTTAAATTTCTGGGTAGTCTCATTGCTTTACAAAACCTTCCCAGGGGCGTAAAAGTTGGCTCAGACACGGATTTGCTGGAGTTGTCTCTTCTGTAATGTGCACAGCGGAAGCTGCAGTATAATTTGTTCACAGAGCTATGCTCCCTGTGGCTGTTCGAGACTGGTGCTTCTTTCTGTGATAGCAGTGGCACGAGCAGTGCTTTCGTGTGTCTCCTTGATTGAGTGGCTTGCTGGCAAAGGCTGGCTGGGATAGCAGGTCGCTGTGAAATGAGGGCTCCTTCTTTACGCTCATCAGAAAGGCTGTACCTAGGTGCTGGCTTCCAACAGAAGGAGGGAAAGCATAGGGGAGAAGTGAAATGGGAGCAAGAGTGCGTTTCAAACTGAAAACGTTAAAGGACAGGAGTGTCAGGAAAGCTCCATTTCCCTTGATGAGTGATTGCTCCTTTTCAGCACGTGGTCATGCACAGAGCACACCTCCCGCAGCAGTGGCACTGCGTGTTTTCTAGCACCCTCCATCTGAAGACCTCAGAGAGCACTGGGAGCTCTGATGAGTGAAATCAGTGGCGTTTCTGTGGCAGAGATGCAATCACCTCTGCTTCGCTGATGAAACTAAGGAGAAGTTCAGGTGCTTACCCAGAATTAGTAAGTCATTAACCAAGGTAGGAACATCACAAGAGCCCTGACTCCTAGTCAAGTGTGTAGTCAGAAATGGGCCACAACGAAGCTAATAAGCTAGGCTCAGCCCTTGCTTATGTAGTTGAACTAATAAAACTGTTTTTTTTCTGAGGCATTGAGCACCCACGAGCTCCTATGGAAACCCGCCGGAGTGGTGGGAGCTCGGCTGTTCTGCAGATCAGGCTCTTGAAACGCAAGGAATGTTGTGCAGTTGGTTACGGTGGGCCTCTTGATCCTTCTGAAAAGAAAAGCTGCGTCACGCACTGTATTACACAGAGAAAACCAGCCTCGAGAGGGTAATTAGCAAGCTTTCCAAGGTCGCTTGGAATGCACAGAGCAGCACGGAATCAGAGTGGGGAAGGGTGGAAGGGAAATAATGAAGTGTCTGGGTGGAAGGTGAGAAAGGGGAGTGAAGGATACTGGGTGGTGGTGGCAAAAGAGGACAAGTTTGGGCTCAGTGCAGAAGAGGGAAGGTGGAACCGTGTGTGCACGATAGCAGGAACTACGTGGGTTACTTAGTAGAAGGGAGAATTCAGGGGAGGCAGCCCAGCCCTGAGGATAGAGGGTCTGGTCAGGACCTTGCTGCTTCTCCCAGCGACGTGCCAACGTTGTGTCCTGCCTGTGTGCTGTGCGAAGGTGCTCAGATTTTGGCCGAGTCCTCCAGGTACTGACCTAATGCTAAATATGGGAACACCTCCCAAAACCTGCAAGCAGCAGGTTGAAAAAAGAAGATGAAGAGTAAGAGGCACGTGGGAACTGCATAGCTTTGGCTCTATCTCGGTGTTTATTGTTATAACCAAAGTTTTACTTTGAAAGTGTTCTAGAAATGAATCCTTGTCATCTGACATATAACTCAAACACATCTCCCCCCATCCTTTCCTTTTTACTCTGTATCACTAATGTGTTGCAGATGTAAAAAGAAGGCAGAATCATAATGCTTCATGTTATCCAGGGGAAGTCGGGTGTTAGCTGGTCACAGCCTCTGCGTTGCTGTGACCTGGGAAGGGCAGTAGCAAAGGTACCCTTTGGAGAAGGTCGTGGGCTGGAAAACTCTGGATGTTTATTTTTTGTATTTGTTAAAAGTTAGTAAGTGTGTGTGTGTGTGAGATGGACTAGGTGAGTGCATGGGGTGGGGAGGAGAACTGAAACCCATGCTGCTGAACACTGAAATACTGGCAGGAACAGGCTGCTGGGCTGTGGTGGGAATCCCGGAGAAACTTCCTTTGAGGACTCTCTAGTGATAAATTGATAGCATCATCCTCTCATTGGAAATCTGTCCCTTGGATAGCAGTCCTCTATTTATGCAGCACTTGAAATAGATCTTCTTTCCTACTTGCAGTTGAGCTTTACTACCAGGGAGCTCCTTTGTGGGAGTTACTTAACAGAGAAAACAGCCTCAGGAGAACAATTGCAGTGCTGGTGACATGAGAACCCTGCTCTAACATTTTAATGGTGTCTCAGGTTTTCCTGTATGTCCTTGGGTGAGTCAAAAATAGCCTTTCTATGCCTCAAGTTCCCAGGAACAGCACAGGGAAAGTTGTGCTACATGGCTTGGTGGGCATAGGATGATAAAGCCATTAAAATTGGTGAAGCATCCAAAAATAGAAGCTTTTGTCTGAGTTAATAAGGATGTCTGCCCACTGTGAGGATACTTCCCATTTAAAATAAGTATGGAGGCTTTTGTAAGCCAGACCCCTGCAACCTTTGAAAAACCCTGTAAGGAAATAGAAAGCTACTGAGTGGCTTCTTCTGCATCTCACACTTGATTGCATCACCATCTCTCCAACCCTCATCAGCGTGTGGGCCCACCAGGCTGCCTTGGGGCAGGTGCTGCCCTCAGCCCTTCGAGCTGGAGGTGTTTCTGCCCAAGTTGAAGCACAGCCAGTGTGGTGACAGCTCGTTCCTTAGCCTTGGTGCGTGCTCCGGCCACATGGAGGAAGCGTGGTTGAGCCTGCCAAGCCATTTGGTCGTGCAGATGAATTGGGGGACCCATGTGAACATGGCAGTGACACGGAGCGCATCCCCGCCCCTCGCTGCTGCCTGGGCTTGTTGCTCCCAGCTTGTGCAGTGTCAGCAGGAGCTTTGGCAGCCTTTGGGAGGAGGAGACCGGGCGGCTGACGGAGGTACCGCAGGCAAGCAG
The DNA here is from genome assembly GCF_009769625.2 of Cygnus olor. NCBI lineage: Eukaryota > Metazoa > Chordata > Aves > Anseriformes > Anatidae > Cygnus > Cygnus olor. The sequence continues at coordinate 46,722,073 of NC_049173.1, forward strand.
AGCATCTCCCAGATGCAACATCAAGGCAAATAGGAGAAATCTGGATTTCCCGTGGTTGTGAGTGTTCTGGCTCTGCTGCAGATCAGTCACGCCACCTCAGGCAGATCCCCCTGGATGCTGCTTTTCCCTCATTTGTTCCCGGCGTGCAGCCGGGAGGGGGCTGGGTCGTGCCCTCTGTTTATACAGCACCGCCTTGTACGAGCTGCGAGGGTCTCCCAGCACATCCGTCATCCTGATAGTGATAGGAGGGAAGGAGGGCACCCGTCAGAAACTTCTCCTTACCTTTTAGTTATTAGTGTGTTTTCCTTTCTCTGTTTTTTTTTCTTGCTTGAAGGGGAAGAAATGTCAGCTATCTTTTATTCCTTTGAAAAGAAATGAGTCTTGACAGGTCTGGAAATGTTTCCTGCAGTTCCTCTGAGCACACAGGGGCTGTGTTGGCTCATTTATACACCCACGCCACAAGCCAGACGTTTCATTAACTTGGCATATATCTTTTGTTTGCAGCGACAGACACGTGAAAGTACAGCAGGAACAGGGCTGGAGGAGAGAAGGGAGGGAAGGGGATGCATTGCCGCCTGAAAATCGCTGTCTCGCTGTGTCATGCCTTGCATATGCTAGGCAATAAAAAAAATCTTTCTTCTTTTTAGACTTATTATCGTTTACTAGCAGTGCTTTCTACGTGCGAGAGCTGACGTGGACCCAGAAGAACAGCCCGTGGCCCGGATGGCTGCTTGTGCCGCTCAGACAGGGTTGATTTGTGATCTTTGCTGGCAGAAGGAGGGAGAAGAGCATGAGAGAGGATTCTCCTCTTGGTCAGGAGCGAGGGGGTACCCTGGAGAAGGGAGCACAAGGCAAGTACTTGGCCAGCCCTCTCCCCTTCTCCAGGTCGCTCGGTTTTGGGATGTCTCCTCTGGCAGGAGCTGCTGCCGGACCCTTGGCAGGGGCTGACAGCTGCCGGCTGACAGCCAGGAGGAGGTGGGGGCAGCGCTGCCGTCTGCTGTACGTGCCCGCAGCACGGGTTGTCCTTGGCCACGCGCACCCAGGGTGTTTGCGTGAGAGCTGAAATGCAGTCAGAGCTGTTAGATCAGCGCCGGGCTAATTTTAAATCCCGGAGACGCCGCCGCTCCTGCGCTGCGTAGCCCCGGCCGTCCTGCTCTCCATCATCCTGCTGCAGCTCCATCTTCCCCTTTCGGAGCTGTCCCCCTCGTTGCTCGGTGCAGGTCCTGGGTGAGTGGGGTTTGTCCATGAGCCCCTTTGTGTGCTTGCAGCTTGTGTCCTGGAAATGTTTGCCCTTGTCAGATCTGTCCCTCTCATTCAGCCAGCCACAGAGCCTGGCAGATCTAGGCCTCCTGCCAAGGCTTTTGCGCTGCTCTGGTCTCTCAAGCAAAAAGCCCCTCTTTGCTGTAGGTAGCAGAGGCTGACAGCTGTTTTGACTTCTGCTTTTGTCCCTGCCCGGCTGTCTTGGAGACAGAAAAGGCACATTGAGTCCTGCGCAGATGGGAGAGGTGTCTGGTGGGATCTACCAAAGGTCAAATGAAAACAAACGTTGGAAAAGATGCTAGTGCTAGCCATGCTCCGTCCCCTCCTTCATCCCTGCCTTGAGATGCTGCAGGGAGGAGCAGCTCTTGGTACGTCACCCAGATCTTTGCAGTGCAATCTGCCTTTGTTCCCTCCTGGCTGTCCTCTCTGGAAGGCAGTGTCAGCACTCACGTTCTCCGTGCCTACGTTTGGACAGTCATCTCAGCCAGCTGCTCCAAGGAGCTGCAGATGGTCACACCTCTCATTGCTTGGGGAATGGCTGTCCACGTGGCTGACACCAGAGCTTGAATTCCAGTGCTGAGTGAGAGCCTCTGAGGTTTGAGCTAAAAGGAAAGTTTTGCAGTTACTTTTTTTTTTTTCCCAGTAAAAGTTAATACCCAGAGACTGACAAACTAAAAGAGCTACAATGACCTTGTATCTTCTGTGAATATGAGGGGACCTAGAAAATGCCCTGAAAAGCAGGTCTTGTTCCAGCACCAGCACCTCAGCTTGTGCTGGTTTGCAGTTTGAAGGCACTTTGCAATCCAAGGCCATCGCCTTGTTGAATAGAGGCGAGATGTTGGGATTCTTTTTCTGGGCTCACTGATAGGATCTGCTGCAGAAAGCCCCCTTTATGCTGTTGTCTCTGACAAATGAAATACCGACTGCAAAATAAGCTTCATGCATTTTGTTATTACCGTTATTTATTTTTTTCTTCTAAGCTTGCACCCAAGCAGGAAAGCTAACAGTAGTGTTTGGTGTGCAGTGCCACTGGTTATTTAAGGTGCTAATACCTACTTAAAGCCATTGGTTAATTGAACACCACAGAGTTATAGGCCCAATCTGCCAAATTCAAACAGTGTAATATTTTTTGTTTATTTCATAGGTTTAAATCCTGGTTTTTGGTCTTGTTTATTGACTGATCAGCTCTGGGCTTTTCTTTTTTTTGTCATTTGACAGTAAATTCCCATCGTGCCGAGTAAAAGAGGGATGGGTAGGGCTTTCAAAATACCTCTTTGTTGTGTCCTCATCATCCTTCTGCACTGAAGGCATTTGCTCATTCGCTGAATTGTTGTCATTGCTGCACAGAAAGTGTGCTTTCAGCAGATGTCTAGGCAGCTCTGAATTGTAGCAGGTCCATTGTTCTTTGGTACTGTTTCTTCCTTAAAGTGCTAGACAAACGGTTCTTAAACCTTTGAATCAAGCAATGGTTTTCAGAGGTGCTTGAATGATTTAAGAGCATGGTTCCCTTTGGCTTAAAGTCAGGCTTTGTGCTCTTTAATCTTTTCAGGTGTTTAAAAGACATCTTTTCTTTCCCTTCCCCAAGGCTTTGCTGAATCTGTCTCTTCTAAGTGCTGGCTTGGCCCCTTTACGTACAGCATCCAGCCCTTCAGTGTGTTACCCCAGCAGCCTAGCCATGGAGAGGAGGTTGGAGTCTCCATCTTACGGCTGGGGAGTCGAGATGTGAGGGAGGTTGAGTGGCTTGCCCTTACCCAGACAGGGTTTTGGAAGCACGGATACCCAAGTCCTGCACTAAATCCCCAAGCAGGAGGCTGCTCTGCTTCTTTAGGGGCTGATGCTAAGCGTGCTCTGACGTGTTTTGCTCAGGGTCGTGGGCTCTTCCTGGCATGCTCTGTTTGTCCACACATACGAGTGGTTGCCCACGCTGCTGAGGTTTTGCTATAAACAGAAATGCGAGAGAAGTTGGAGTGAGTTGGAAAAGGTTTTTGCTCTGAATTTTCCTAAGATGCTGCTGCTTTGGGATGCAGTGCTGGCTTATAATTCTTTGGAAGAGCTGCGGCCTTGCTGTTTGGAGAGAAGTGGGGCTTTGTGGAAGTCTCCTTCCTGAACGGGGAGGAGGGCGAAGCCTCTGCACTGACCCAGGTTTTGTTCCTCTTGTTCCCTGTCTGTACTGAGTGCCTATCTGCAGCCATTGCTGCCGAGCCGTGAGCAGTTTTCCCTTGGCGAGAAGGACTGGGTGGAGAACGGGGACGTTTTTTTCAAACAAGAACTTAATTAAAAATGTTTAGGAAAAAAATACTAATTGTGCAAGGTAATTATTTCTGGGCAGTTCTTAACAATGACTGCAAATGTGCAGCGTCTTGGCTTTTGTCTACTTTTTATGTTTGTTTTGGGGTCTTTGTAGCTGCTGCTGCTGCAGTTCCTTTTCTTCCCGTTGGCTGCTCCTCGGTTAGCCGTGGTGTTTTGTGTTGGCTTGACAATGCTGCGTGTCCCAGGGCCCGTGTGCTGCAGTTATCTGCTCTGGGCCAATTGAACAGCTGTGGTCCTCTGGCAGGATGTTTTCCTGAAATGAAAAATGTGGTTCAGATTTATTTTTGTTTATTTTAATTCCTGTCTGGCAGTCAGTGCTTTATACTTACTGTGTTCTGATCATTGACAGTGGGTAGCTGATTTGTTTGGAGTTTAAAGTCCTGAAAAGGGGCTTTTTTTCTTTTTCTTTTTTTAAAGGAAAACATGTTTGCAGTTTTGAAATATCTTAAAATGTTTTTTTCAACTATTTTATATAGTTTTATCTGAGATTATCAAATTTACTCCCCAGAGATGCTCAGGGGAACGCTTGCAGACTAAAGTTGAGCCCAGCAGCCTGTTGGAGCATGTAAACACACAAATATATTTCAGAAAGGGCAAAAAACGCCCCACAGGCAGAGGACGAGGACAAAGAAGAGAGTGAGAAGCAGCAGAGGAGGGGGCATCCAGGTTGAAGGAGGTGTTGTAATGGTGAAGCAGAAGTTCCCTGCACTCATGGAGGAGACGCACTGGACCAGCTGGATATTCCCAAAGTAAGTGCTGGTCATGGAGAGCCCATGCTGGAGCCAGAGGAAAGACCTAAGAAGAAAGGAGTGGCAGAGAGGACCTCTTATGTAGGGACCATAAACTCCTTCCTCCTGTGCTGCCGGGCTCTGGAATGATGGAGTGAAGTTGAGCCTGGGAAAAGGGAGATGAAAGGAACTGTCTTAACGTTTGTCTTCTTGCTTCTCACTGCCCAAATCTGTTTTAATTGGCAGTAAGTTGTTTTTCTCAAGTCATGCCTGTTTTGCAACTGGTAAGCAAAATCTCCCTGTCTTTATCTCAGCCCACAAGCTTCTCCTTCGTAGTCTTCCTATTTCTATTTGGTAATAGTAACCTGTGTGGGATGCAGGTGGTGTAAGAGGGGAATAGGAAATGAGGATCAGGAGCCTGAGCCTTGAGCTTGTTGCCTGAGACCAGCTCATCAAGGTAGAGCTACCTGGGACTGGAGTGTAAAGTCAAAGGGTCCTTTTTCTCGCTGAAATACCCAGCCTGTGAACTTCCATCTAAGTTGCTCCTTGAAGTAGACTGGAAATGTGGGGGTATGGCTGAAGCTGTTGCTGCTGACTTTACTAGAAATGGCATTTCTTCTCTGAGAAGTCTTGGCTCCTGTTGTGCCCATCTGGATGGCATCCCAGTGCTTTTAGTTGCAATCCCAGTGAAACGTCTCTTTGATGCTTAAGGTCTTAAATCATTACTTTGCCTACAGTTTGATGGACTCTGTGTGCGATGTGAAAATGCCAACCTCTGCACTTGTTTTCAACTCTTTTTTCTAAGTATTTGACCTGAAAAGTAAAAATAACATCACCTAGTTTTTACTATTCCAAAATGTAGAAAATTGAAAGCTGTTTACATGAAGAGGACAGGATTCCCAGAGTATTTGGCTTTAATTTCTGTCATTGCTATTGGGATCCAGAATCCACTAGTGGTTTTTGGTTACTTGACAAAATAAAGTATTTCTGGTTTGTCCCAGGTGTCGGGTGGAACAATATAAAAGGTAGAGAAAGAAGACAGACAGTCCCCATTGGGTACGTGTGTTCAGATCTGGAGACTTGGACTGCGTGGTACAGAAGTATCTGCCACAGATTTATTTATTTTTGGTGGGGTGAAAAGCTGGGCGAGGCAAACTGAGAGCAAGGCGTCTCTCCTTGCACGTCGTACCGATGCTGACCCAACTGGGAGCCTGCTAGAGACTCAGCTGGCGGTAGGGCTCGAGTCCACCTGCAGAGAAAGTGAGGCAAAGCCACTGCTTACAGCTGTGCTGAGCTTTGTGGGGTGCCAAGGGTCTCAGTGGCGGTGTTTGAGCCTCAGAGGAAGCCTCCTAACCATGCAAGTCCGAGTTTCACTCCGGATGTGTTGGGTTAACCATCCAGGCTCGTTGCCGTGCAGCACCGTGAGGCTGTGTGAGCAGCACAAAGGGGGCATTGTTGTGTAGGGGTCTGCTCACCATCGTGCAGCAGTTCAGGAGGAGGATCCCTCCTGGGAGCCTTGCCATTAAGACTGCGCTCGTCTCTGCCAAAAGAGGCCCTGAACTTCCCCTGAAGCCCCTGGTTCGGTCAGTATCTGGAAGGGATGGGAGATGCACGGGCACGTGGGGCTTCCTTGCTGCGTAGATAGGAGGAGACTTGAAAGAGCCAGATCTTGGCCCTTGACCCTTCTTCCCCTCCTTACAGCTGCTGCGAAGTGCTCCAGGCAGAATGTCTGTGTTTGCTGTGCTTTCCTGATGGTATTTTCCCATGAACGTGCAACTGGCGTATTTCTTGCAAAAGTCTCATGCTGGATGCAAGTGGAAAGTTCGTCATCTTTTGCACTTGCAGATAAGAGAGGGGAGCTGGCTGGCTTGGTTGCAATCAGAAGGGATGCATCTCTCAGCCAGCCAGAGCAGTAAGATGCCATCCGTGGTATGAAGGATAGTAGGGGCTGTCGTAAGCTACCTGCAGGTGGGAGGTGAGCTCCATCAAGAAGTTCTTCACAAAAGTAATTAAGCTCTTGAGAGACCAAACAAGCTTATCCTGGGTTTAATGTCTTGTTTGGCTTTTATCCTGTGTTTGCAGAAGGGAGAAGGTCGAAAAGGTGTTTGCAAGTGTGCGTAGAAAAACATTCGCCTTCATAGACTTTTGTGCTGAGACATTGATTCAGTTTTTCTTCCTTCCCCTCTAAGCTAAGGGAACCACCCGCCTTGCTTATGATCTTGAGTTTTTCCCCTCCTGCCTTTGCGCTCTTTCCCCGTGTGTGTGTGTGCGTTCCCCTTGATATACATCAAGGACTCTTGCAGTGTCCTGCGAGCAGCAAATTCTGCGATCTGTGATTTATGTGTGAGAGCTGGCAATGCTGTTATGTGATTATATCAGTCATGGTCTCTGTGCTTCCTCCCAAGCCTTCCATCTGTGACCCTGCTGTCAGGAGAAAGTAACCATGTGCATGAGCCACATCTAAATAGAGCAGTGGTTTGGCGGCGGTGGGTTTTATTCTTCTTCTTTCCCCCTCTGGTGAATTGTATTGATTTTTACAAATACACGCTCAATTAGCACAGCCTGCTAATTCTAAAAATATGTTTGTTTAGCTGTCTGAGTCCTTGTCACTGATGCCTCCAGTATGACATTATGCAAGGAGCCGGCCGACCTTTGGGTTTGTAGAATATAAATCAGAGCCACTGTAGGCTTGTTCCTCATTTCCTGCTGCCAGACCAGCTCTGCTGTCCTGATAACGCTGTACTGCTTTACGCTTGGTAGGATTTGCTTCTCTTGGAAGAAGTAGACTGGCTTTAATAAATACAAACAAGCTTAATGGGTGTGCTATAGGAGCTATTACAATCACCTGGCCTTTCTAGTTAACGTCTTGCTGAAGGAGGGTCTTCAGCCCTCCTGTGTTCAGCCCTTCATTTTGATTTTTGCTGGACTGTATTGTCAGAAACCATACCGCTTCCAACGAAAATCTGAAGGACAAAGTACCATGCAGCTTATTTATCTGTGGCAGTGGTTAATTACTCTTTATATTAAATTAGTCATCTTTTCTTTGATTTGTATTTTTGCTCTGCTTTAGCTTGAATGGCTTTCAACCTGTCCTTTCTGCTATTTTAAGTTTCTTTCTATTACTGGAAATCATCTGCCTATGCAGGTGGTTATTCCTGGTAAATTAGGCAATTTAAAATTTCCAGTATTAAGGTTCGTACACAAGAGGATATGTTCCATAAGCTGCCAGCAGGACTGATGAACCTCAGATTTTTCTTTTTTAGGACATTTTTGAGTATCTTGTCTGTCACAAGAGATAACATGCCCTTTGAGTTTCCTTTCAGCAGACCTCTGTGCAACTCGCCCTCTTTGGATGGGCTGACTGTGATTGCAAGACCTAGGAAGACCTGATTGTCTTAAAACCTTCTTGGCAGCCAGACATTACAGATCCGATTTTGGTAAGGCAAACATGAAAACGGAATCAAATTCCATCTATGGAAGGAGATAGTTGGTATGGGAAGGCAAAATAAATCTTTTTGGACTCCCCATCCTCATTTTCTATGCTGTAGCTACCTTCCTTCTTTAAGGACATAAATGTCTAGCAGCTTGTTATATAATGTAGCCTTGTCATGTATATATATAGAAATAAAATATTTTGCCTTTTGACACTTAATAAGTATTGCCTTTCCCGAAGACCAAGCAAATGGTTTCCTTGATGTTCCCTGTTAGCAGCCAGTGCTGTTTGATCTCACGGAGAGTGAATAGTCTATTTTAGACGGAGTATCAAGGCCTTTTGATTTAACACCTTCACATTCCTTTTATAACAAAACTGAAACAAATGAAGATATTCCTTTCTCTTTATTTGGTCATACTTCTCCAAAAGAGCTCGAGGATGTGGATGGCTTCAGCGTTGTATATCCTGGGAGCAGAAAGTGGCCTGGGGAAAGTGCTGGGAGCTTACAAAGGGCTTGGGATGAAACATCAGGTCTTGGCTAGCTCTGGTGTAAGGTGGAGCAGCTACAGGGCAGGTGCATGTCTGCACTGCTGTGGTCCTTCTGCGCCTGGCAGCACCAGCCCTGGTTCCTCAGCAAGTCCCTGATCCTGCAGGCAGCCTGTGTCCGTGCAGGGTGTCCAGCTCCTGCCAGGCCCCTGGGCAGCAACCCCCTGGCTCGGACTGTTAAATAGCTGCTGAATTTGGATACCTCGGGCTTGGATGGCCAGGTCTAGCAGTGTGTTATGTCTGGTTGTTCCTTAGTTGGTACAGGTTTGATAGATTGCTCGCCTCTGACCACTGCAGTTTAAGCCACCGGGCAGTTGTATGTGTCCCAAGTACATGAAAATTGGCTTGCCAAGTTTTGCAGATGTTTTTGTGAGCCCTAAACACCTTGTATTTACGTTCTTTTCATGAATTCTGAGAATGAGAAAAAGATGTCCAAATATTGGAGCTGATTAAAGAGAGAGAACATAATTGTTTAGATAGCTGCGGTACTCAGCAAACTCATTTACTGAGGTTAATTTTTTTTGGAGTGAGGTTTGTGCTATTGCCGAAGTGAAACTCAGAGAGGGTCCTAACACGAGATGCAGTTTGTACTGAATTTTCCCCTGGGAGTGGGAACCCTGAGTTACCAGTTGTGTGGGAGCAGGGAGGGCAGGGAACAGCAGCTCATACTGGTAGGTGTACCCATACGCCTCTCGAGTGGCCCCTCTCTGTTGTGCTTTGTGATGCTGCACATTATAAAGAGCACTGTGTTCATTTGGGTGTCTGTGGTTCTTTGTTTTGTTTAGATTTTTTAATTTTTAACACTTAAAATGTAGACAGAAATAAAGTTGTTGAATTTCACTGACAGTGAAATGTCATAATACATTTTAGAGCAATTTTGGGAAGGAAACCTAACGTAACTCTATGGCTGTAGGTATTTTGCTGCAGGCCCCAAGTGCTGAATCCCATCGTGGCAGGGCTCAGTTCATCAAAGTGGAATTCATCTCATCTGTCTTTAGCTGTCTAAACTTTAAGATCCAGGGAGTGCTCCAGTCCAGCTATTTTGGGCACCTGGTTTTCGGTGGGTAAGTCATGCCCACGTGCTGCCTGGCTCCACTGGCTGCGTAGAGAACTAGCTCCAGTGCTCTGCTTGACTGCAGCCCTGCCTGCAGCCTCATGGTGCTACTTAAGGTGGAATTTGCGTGCTCGATTGATGCAATTTCTGCTCAAAATGGCACTTGGGCACCTTCTTCTCATCCCTTTGAGCGGGCATGTTGTCCTGGAACGGGGCCTTCAGGAGCAGATGTCCTCTTCTGGCTCCAGCTGTGTGCCAGCTAGGATGTCGATCCTCTTCGCTACTTCTCAGCTGATGACCCCACATGGATCTGACAGCAAAGCACTCTGCGGGAAGCCAAACCTATCAGTTTAGTGTAAACAATTTACAGCTCTCGGTCTGATCTGTTCTGATGGGTTTTACCCAGAGAGGACCCAGCAGCACTCGTTCAAATGCTTCCACCAGCAGAGAGCCAGCAGCAACCACAGGGTGATAACGTCAGTGGCACTGCAGCGTGTATAGGGCACGTCTTTGTGTGTGAACAGGTTCAGGGAGTCTCAGCCTGGTTTCTGACTACTGGACCAGGCTGTTCTCTCGCTCATACCTCACCTAAGCCCCCAGTGATGTTAAAACACTGTTGGGTCTCAGCTGTGGACACATGGTCAGGCACTGACCTCTTGTTCTCCCAAGCTGAGTGAGATGAACCATCAGGGGATGCGCTGTGCTTTGGGGGCAGGTGTGATAGTACAACGGGGGGGCTTTGGGCTGGGTAGAGCTGAGGACAGCCTCTCGGAGGTGCAGCGAGCACGCAGAGATAACAAAAAGCTGGTTGTACCAGGGGGATTTGTGAGACTAAACTATGAAGTTTAGTATGGCGGTTAGCAGATGATTTCTCTGCCTGCGTGTGTTCTTGCAGAGTCATTTTGTTTTCTCAGGCTTCACCGTCACAGATGTGATGAGGCTATAAACGCTCTAATCTCTCTCCTTCTTAATTCAGAATTTGGAATCTTCCCTGCCCCATTAAATACCACATTTAACTTTATTTTGAAGAGTTTTAGCCATCAGAACGGCGTTGGGGACAGAAATGGTACATTTAGTTCTGCTGAATGGCTGTGGTGTTAAGATTGACAGTCCCTGTCAGCGTGTAATTGCAGATTAATGGGATGTAGTATGTCATTATGGCAGCCTGAGAGCACAAGTTTTGGAGCTGTGCACAAGTCCAGGCTTTCATTTCTAGATAAGGGGGCTACTCTCACCTACCTTGCACTATTTTCTCCCTGATCTCTTGTGGCAGAGAGTAAGGATGTTTACAGTTCAGGTGCTTAACGATCCTAGGAATATGATGAAATCCAACAGTGCAATTTAAAAGGGATGGGGGCATGGGGAAGAACCGATACAAAACAGGAACGACCAAATCCAACAGCATGGTATAAGAATGAGACGCATGTGAAAAATTTTATGTTGTGAAATGGGCAGCCTTCTCCTGCACAACATCTACCAGCAGATGTGAGAGTATGATTTCTGTCCCAAATTAATTAGAGTTGCTGAGCTCTGCTAACCAGATCCTGAAGCTAAGGGAGGGACCATGTTCATGCACTGGAAAATGGGGTCATTCCGGGAACGGGTTACTGGAGTACCTTTCCCAGCTATTGCTGGGTTGAGCGTCTGTCAGGCAGTAGTTTAATACTTCGTGTCCTGCAGCAAATGCTTTACGCTGAGCTGGCTGATTAGGTGTTTTCACTGAAGGCCACCTCGAGACATTACCCACCCATTTACCCCATGAGCAGCCCTCCTTATGTCAGCAAAATAAAATAGTGCTGTTTGGGAATTGAAGAGATTGTAATTTGGCCCTAGGGCAGGAGCAGAGGAAGGAACCAGGCGGATGCTAGAAAGGGCTTCGTCACTTTGAGATGCAGGAGCGTCCCTTTGATGCCCCTTTCCTTGCAGAGAGGTTGTCAGTGATGCTGTGCTGGATGCTGCTCCAGATGCATCCTTGGAGCCACGTGTTCTTGGACTTCCCAGCTGCCAGTCATGCTTGTGCAGGCATGAAGTTATTCCTGGTTTTGTCCGTGTGTGTGGAGAAGCAAAAAGATCAGCCAGACTGGCAGCTACAGCATCCTTATTGCTGCTGGGCACCAGTGGGAGCATGGCCAACACGCAGCGTGGGTTGGGGTCACGACCACCACTTGCAGCCAGTGTCCAGTTCCATCTCCCAGTCTTCTGTCTGCTTGATTCGATGACATTTATGCACTTTTTTTTTTTTTACATTGCACTTACGTACTGCTATCTGCTCACTCACAATTCTCAGTCCAGGAAAGCAAGGAGGAGAATGAAGAGTTTGAGCCCACCTTGGAGCACCAACATTTTCAAGGCTCACTTTACCATTTGCTTTTGTGTTGTGTTTCCTAATGGATGTGTCCCTCCTCTCTAAGGTTCTTTGGCCAAGTCTCAGCTTTCAGCTATACTTGTGCTCCTGGTAAGTTGTCTTCTTTTCTCAGAAAAAAAACCCTCCTGGTTAGAAAGCACTCATTAACACCCTGTAATCCTTCCTTAGAACCTGTTTTGTCACAACACATTTCAAGATGTGTTTTCTGCATTTGTAGGTTAGATGTGCCAGTAGAAATGTGCAGGGCAAGGGATGTTGCCTGTGACAGGTGAGAGACCACAGGGAGATGGCTGAAGGGTCTGTCATGATATGAAGTAAGGGCTCTGCTCAAGTCTGGGGCTCAGATCTGCCCGTGCTCTGCTGTGTGGCATTAATACATGCTCGTGTGCTTTGGGACCTGTGCCATAGGTCACTAACCAGTTATGTATGGTTCCCAGAATGAAGCGAGAACACAAAGAAATCTTTATGGACATCTACATCTCTTATCAGTTGGCTTTGTTTCACTGTAGGTCTAATCACACTTGTTGAAGTATTAGAAATGTTGTTGGGTGGACTGCCATAAAACAATGGATTTTTTTTCTCTAATGGGATAGGCAAAAGCTTTGTTCCTGTGTGGGACTGGGCAGTGGAGGTGCCAATCCTTCTGACTGGACTCTTGTGGAGGTAACACCGACCTTCCCAGCATGAAAGAAAATTTGCAAGCCCAGAACTGCTTTCTCTCTGGCAGACTTCAGAACAGCAGCTGCAGCACCACTGAAAGGACACAGAGGAGATGAGCCCACAGCTGGGACTTTCAGCCAAGTGGGAGAGATCCTTTGGGAATTTTTCCTCTTGCTATAAGAGTATGGCCCCCACCATGTCTGTTTGTGACATGCCATTTGCTTATGCTTCCTTGTTCGTGTTTCACATATCTGTGTTCTCTGCCATTGTGAAAGTGGGTGCTGGCAGAGCCTCACAAGTCCTTTACTCAGAGGATCCCAAGTATTTTGTTGGTGCCAGGGGTGCTTTTAGGCAGAAGAAGCATGTCTCTTAAGCCTGATGTGGCATGACCATGCTTCTGTGTGATTGTTAGGGACCTGTGAAGAGCTCCATTGCTCCCATGCACAGAACAAACGTGCGATGTAAGAAACCGTGGCCAGCCTCCACATCGGAATGTCAGCAAGAAGAGCATCACTGGAGCTGCTCTTCCTTCCCATTCCCCAGAAAACAGGTGAGGATGCAGCAGCGCAGAGCGTGGCAACCAGGCTCTTCCTTCTCTTCCTGCCCACCTCTCTGAGTCTCACCTGGGGACGGGGTTGTGAGCAACCCATCAGTGCTAGATGTAATGCCACCCGCTTGGGAGCAGGGCCGCAGACTGCAGCTCCTCCGGGTCCCGTGGGACGTGTGAAACTCTTCCAAAGGTACGTGGGGACCTGGGAAGGAAGCCTGCGATGGCCTCACATTCGTAACTCTCCACCCTTTGCTCAGGGCTTGATGGAAAGCAATGGGTGAACTAAGTATTTGTGTGTTTACAGTTCACAGAAAAAAAATGGAAATTCTTATAAATAACACATACATGTGGATAACACTGCAAAACCGTCAGGCTACTGCAAAAGAGTGGCAAGATCCTACTAATGCTTTTGTTTGAAAGGGCTGAGACGCTAATTCACCCCTAGAATTGAGCATTTATCAAGTACCATGCTGCCAGATTTAGTAGTATGAAAATAATGCAAACAGTCATCTGTAATGCAAATGTTGACGTCTGATTAATAGAGAAAATAACATGAGCAATTAATCCACAGGGGAATAGATCATTATAAATGTAAATTAGATCATCAAAGGATAAGCCACACAGAAATAAAACTACCCCCAAACATGATTAATTATTGAAATTCCAGTAAAAAAGGCATCTTTAACAATAGGATCCTTGGAAGAGGTGTCATGCAATTCATCAAAATTCTGGGCAGGGTTATTTTACAATCCCAAAATTGATTAGCTTCATTATAAATATAATGGGGACATTTATTCCACCCAAAATAGTGGGCTCTCTTAGGGACAGAGCACAGCCGTAGCACTACGCTGTCTCAGTTCTGATTTATGAACACCACATTTTTTCTTTAGCGTGTAGTTACCGGGGTAAATCAGGAGATACATCTGCATGCATTTTTCAGGAAGGAAGACAGATTTTGCATTCGTACATTAGTACTGCATATGATCTTAATCACCCCAAGATACAATGTCAGAGAAAAGATCGTCTTGCTGGTCAGGGCAGAGAGTTGTATCAAAATGAGTGTCTCTCATCTCGTAAAAAAAAAATAAAAATATTCAGGTGACCTTGGGCAGATGGCTTTATCTCCCTTGCTTTATTCTCTATCTTGGTTTTGAATTCTTCTGCTTAATGATGTGAAACATGAAATAATTTCAAAGATCTTCTTTTCAAATAGTGCTAGGAATCTACCTCTATAAATCCCTGGTCAGTTTTTAAAAGCTTAAGCAAAGATTTTATTTTTTGTCTGACAAGATAGGGCTTACTGTACTCACCAAGCGGTGTTAAATACTTGTGGCAAATACTTTATATGTTTATATACACTCCTACTTTAAAGATAAGTGAGTAACGCAGTGTTTTAGCACTGTTTGTAGCATTAAAAGCTGGGATCATAATTTGCATCTTTCCTGAGGTTTGATTTTGTGTCTCGCTGATATTACAGACCCGCGTAGGATCTCGGCATTTTCCCCCCCTTTCTGTCAAAATGAGATTTGATGTGCTTTGCTGCAGTAGTTCCAGTCCATTTTGTATGGCCACGCTGTGCAGAACTGTATGCAGCTGACCTCATGCAACACCTCGCTCCTGGTGATGGCAGCAGTCGGGTTGCCACCCCTCTCAGACTTCAGTTTTCTTAGGGTTTGGCACATTTCCTTACAATTCTGTTCTGTTAGAGATTTTTCCTTGTTTTGAAGGACAGCAAGGTTGAAATATCTAAAAGGTGAGGCTCCTCTGCCCCACCCAGCTGTTAGCAAGCACTGAGTGTTGCCTGTTTCCAGGCTGTGGCTGAGATGCTGGTTCCTGTATGGAGTTGTTCTCCAAAACATTCGCCTTTGCTGTGACCCACAGCCAGTGGGTTTTCTTCTTCCAGAATATTATTTCCAGCCCTGGCACACTTACCTTTTGCGAGTAGCACTAGTGTGCTGATGCTTGTGGTGCAAATTTCTGTAGCTGAGAGGGCCACCTGATGGTAAGTGTTTCTGCTGCTTCGTGCCATCAAATGGCCTTGAGGCATTTCTTACAGGAATTTAGCTCGGATATTGTATGAGGTACCTTTGTGCTTTTGAGGCTCCAACAGCTCGATTTAAAGGCTGCAAAACATAACGCAGAAAAAAAAGCAACAGTAAATTAGTAACAAATACCTGCCAGGAAAATAACACTTTTGCATCCTTACACTGTCATCATCTCTTAATAACCAGCCATTCTGGCCTGGCGCTACTGTATGGGAAAAACTTGGCTTTGACTAACCTTTTGTTTTGTACCTGAGCCGCTGGTGGTTCAAGGAAGCCACGTGTATTACTGTAAGCATCCCCGTTGAAATAGCAGCTGGTTTAGCCTCTAATGGAGAGTGTCCCACTTAAGAAGGCTGAGTGCAGTGCCTTATGCTAAGGGCCTGGTGTCATAAACAGAAAAGGCAGAATTTGTATTTTTTCTGAGTTGCCATTGGGCTGTAGACAGGGCCCTGAAGGAAGAAAGGCAGCAGAGAATAAATGAGTCTTGGTAAATGGTATTAAAAACTAGCAGAGAGGGAGATATATGAACGCAGGATACGTAGGGCTGTTAAGCGAGGGAGCAGGCTGGGAACCCAATTGATGCCAGTGGCATGAGGAATGAAAGGAGAAAGGTGGCACTCAGTAGATTCCCTCGGTTCCCCATAAATTTGAAAGCGGCTGCCTTTCCTTTTTTAGTAGCCTGTAAAATGCAGCCCTGGGACTGTTAGAAGATGTGCTGATGAAGGTGATAGGAAATGAGAGGCTCATCCTGGCCCTCATTTCCCAGATCTTTAATGATTTGGCAGTCAATTAACTGGAGGTCAGATGGATCTGTAGTCTGTTAAAGCATTACGCTCCCGTGGCGTATGCTGTGCCACCTATCCCATCTGCATCTTTACAGACACGCTCGGTGTGACAGTGTTTTGGGTGCACGGTGGCAAAGAAAAGGATTTGAATTTTTCAGCACCCTCCCACTGCTCTCTGCAGAATGTAATTATTTGCTGTATATTCCTGCATTTTCAGTAAGAGTGTAAACAAGGTGCTGTTCAAAACAAACACTCGGAGGGCAGCCGGTTCCCAGAAATCATTTTAGGTAATGGGAAGAGGAAAAGAGGAAGCAGAGGCAGCCTTGTGGTGTTCCTGTGGTGGATTTGTTGGCTTAGGTCTGGAGGTCCAAGGGTTCTTCTGATGCTCCTCAGTAGGATCCTATTCTTCTCCCCCATTACGTAGCGATTCCTCGGCCTGGGGACTCCCCTGGTGTTGCCATCTAATCAGAGCATGGCCCCGTAGGGGCTGGCACACTTTTAGCCTTGTACTCAGCACACAGCTGGTCAACGTTAAGTACTAATGAGAAGCTACCAGGGAGGTGTGAGGCACTGCTTTGCAAAGCGAGGGGTGCGAGTTGTGTTTTAAGCTTGGCAGCCCTTCCCTGCTTCATCCCCCACTGACGTGCAGCCCTCTAAAACCTGAGGCCAGGGTTTGTTCGTCATTGACTTCTCGAGTCGCCTGGGAGGCCCGCTGCAGCTCCGTGCTGTTGTGTGCTGGCAGCAGCCCCTGTTAGCAGGTGGTGGGAGTGCCGCGTTGCATGGGGATTTGTTCCCCTTGGAAATCAGCAGATTGATGTCTTGTGATCTGGCTGTAAGTTCTCTGGGGCTCAGGGTAGGAGGGGATGAACACCTTGGGGATCTCCACACGGCTGGTTTCTCATTTGGAGTATTTATTTCTGACGGATTCGGTATGAGCCCTAAGAGTGGCCGTCCTGTTCTCTGGCCATCTGAACTCCAGCAAGATAAGGTCTCAGCTTTTCCTAGTCCTCTGTCCCTCAGGTGAGCTAGCTGATTTTCAAGGGGTGCTTTTCAAAGGTGCCTGCTGACACAAACCTCCCAGGCACAGATACCTACAGAGAGTAGGAGAAATCTCTTTTTAGAGGCATTAATGAAAGTAATTCCCTAACAAAATTCACCGACTTCAATGAACTGTCCTCAGTGTCTGTATAGATAGACCTCATTAACCCAAGAATTGCTCACTAAGTGATTCCCTGGCCAGAGTTAACGTTCCCTTCTCAGTGACCTGTTAGAGCGGTTGCTGACGGATTACCGATGCTCTTCTGGTAGACCTCGTGGTCTCCAGTCGCTCTGTTTCTGCTTGCCCTGAGGCAGCGAGCCCTGCTAGCCCTGCAGGGCCTCCCCCCGTCCCTGTGCTCTGTACTCCATCCTGTCCCCTGAGAGTAAGGGTTTCTGTGGGCCCTCTTCATGCGAAACCATGCAACAGAGTAGGTGTCCCTGACTCTCTGGTGGCTTCTGTGTCTGTCCTCTGGAGGCTCTCCTGACCTCCAGGGCTGGCTGAAGGACTCGGGCTTCCTCCCAGGCCAACAGCGCATCCCCTCACCTCTCCTCTCATTGCTGACAATGGCACCTTGAGCTGAGCTCTCCCTATTTATTGGGGAAAAGGTGCAGCTCCTCCTCAGGCACGTCTGATGTTTAAACCACGCCATCCAGTGGTCCTCAGCAGATCAGGAGGAGCTCAGTGGGTTCCTGTGTGTGCAGATGAGAAGACGCACTCCTGTAGGAGCAGCTGAGCTGCCTCTCAAGGCAGGGTCACTTGCTGCTGACCAGATGATTTGGGGAGAAGGGCAGGGAGCTAGGAGCTGAGGTCCGGTCAGACTCCAGTACAAGCTTAAATGAGTAACTTAGGCCCAGATTGATGCTATGGAGCTGTCGGTGTGTATCTGAGGTGTCTTAAGGTCATAGCTTACGTTAAGACAGGCACTTTGTCTGCCTTTCTTCCTCCTGCCTTCTGTGTAAGCCATCTCGCTCTGTTACGTGTAAGAGCGAGTGCTGTGTGTGTGATGTAGTCAGCTCCCACCAGGGTGGGCCCCTTGTCCTGCCCCGAACTCTGCCCATAGTTGTGGTGATCCTAGTAATAAAGCTGGGTGGGGATGTGAACTGTTCTATTGTTTTATAAAATAGTCAAACTCCTTTAAGGTAAGAGCTGCTGTTTCAAAGCTCTAAGTGGCAACCTGCTCAGCCTCGCTCCGCTGGCGTCGCAGCTTTCTGAAACAGAAAGTTTTGCGCTGTCTGGGGAGTTTTCTGCTGAACTTGTAATAGTTTTGTGATGAGGTGCCGTGCAATTCAGCAGGTAATTGGCCTGTGGATAACTCAAAATGCTCCTGCTATATTATGTAGGCGAACAGCAGTTGGTGCTAATTAAATAATTGCTTCCATTTAGCTCAGTATAATTAATGCAACCTAGATAATAGAGAAAGGTAAGTTAGTAATTCAACCTTTACAGGTTTGGGGTAGGATTTTCAGTGATTTGTTTTGTGGCAAAGAAGAAAGTGTTGGGAAATACTGCTACAGAAGAACGAGAGGGATCATCTCGCAGGATGCGTGGCTTCTTGTTAGGTTTGTGATGAAAGCTCTTTGTGTTTCTGCAGGGTTGAGTGGCAGATTAGAGTTGGAGCTGGGTGGGAGTAGGTTTTTCTCATCTCAAGAAGCCTATGAGAATTAGAAAACTTTAATATACTTTACAAGGTTGTGTCGTTGCCCAAGGCACCCCCAGCAGCCTCTCCCTTATTCCCTCTGAGTTCGGCAGCCTGCGATCAAAGCCTTCCTCTGTTTCAGAGCAATCTGGTCTCAAGTTAGGGTCGCATCCCTCCAGAACCAGCCCTGAGCGCAGGCAGCCTGACCCCAGGAGAGAGAGAGAACTTTGCAGAGCCTCTGCCGCACCCAGGTCAAATCCAAACACTTCAAACATTTTCACACATGCAGAAAGAGAGCTGCAGGCCCTTCACCTGGTACTGCCGATGGCAGGCTGCCCAGGGCACTTTCTGGACCTGGAATAAGCACTTTATATTTGAGACTCTGCTTGCCTTGCCCTCACAAACCGCAGCTTGAATCTGTTGTCTTCTACTCCTGGATAAATATCTCAGTTACCAGGGCTTTGATTCTTCTTGGCAGGGATTCCCCTTCCCTACACCAGCCTGGAGCTGGAAGAATTTTATGAAAGCCAGGTGAATGGCAAAAAGCTCTCTATTTTAATTTACCCAGTGCTTGTTTGTGCTGCACATCATCACAGAACATGGAGGCTCCAAGGAGAGAATGCATGTTAACATAGCATCATGCCATAAAGACCTAAGTTGTGCTTTCCAGATTTTTCCTCATACAAAGATGAGAGCATGTTTGTCTCTAGCCTGCTTTTTCCTGGCCTGGTACTGTAACGCCAGTGAAAAACCTGTTGCATTCAACCAGAGGTTGAAACTACCTGTGTTTTAAATGCTGTCTAGTCCCAGAGTAAAGAAGCAGGTCTGGCTGGAGTGCCTGGAGCAGGATGAAATCTTTATCTCCAATCTTGCTGAGCAGAGACCAGCCAGAGGGGCGTCCTCCGGGCACCAGCAGAAAGCCTTGCATCTCCTTCATCTCAAATGCCTCATATCAGAGAAGTTCCTTGAAAACTTTGGTTGCTGGAAGCAGTGTTGGGTGTTGTGAGACCGATGCTTTGTGAATTCCTGATAATTTTGTCCTTCCACTGGTGCTGCTGGAGATGAATCACAATAGTTCAGCTGTCAGTGGGAGCTGGAGAAGGGGGCAGGTATGGTCCTGCAGTAATTTCCTCTGCTGTTCTCACCTGCTTGTCTGCCTCTGCTCTCAGAGGTCTGATGTCAGGTGCTGGAGAGGGATTCCCTGCCTTGTCCTGTTATTTTAATCTTAGCTGATGCTTAGAAGACATTATAAAACCTCAAGTATGCTTTAGATAAATCACTTGCTCTGTGTAAGCAAAAGATTGATTTGTCTTGACACTTTATAATCTTTCTGTTTTCACACATTGAAGCTTAAAATGTATCGCAGAAGACCCCTGTCATTTTTCTGAATCCTTCTGGGTCACGGCAGACAGGAGTAATATCCTCACTTCCTCGTGGTCTTGTTTCTGTGACCTTCAGGAGTCTGATGTAAGGTTTTGTTTTCTTCAGGACTCTCCTGGACACTTGAGGTGTATCTGATACCAAATTATTTCTGATGAGGAAATACGAAAAGATGAAATATGGTTTTATTCTCAGGAATTCCTCATTTATATTGAGCGTGGAGCTGGGTGACTTCTTGTCAATCAGTACTGTGCTGTTCTCCATGGTGCTACACCTCTGTTTGAGCTGCTGGAGTTTGTGTAATGAATCTGCTAGCCTCAGCTTTAGTCTTATTCTGTTGTGAGCAACCTGTATACAACATTGACAGAAGTCGTTTCTATGCCAAGCAATATGCAGGACAGGAAAAAACATTTAGGATATTAGGATTTAGGAGACATGTTGGATTTGGGAGCCTGCAAAGCTTGTCATCTCTGCCTTATCACATTGTAGCCCAGCATTCTGGTACCCCACAGCCCATCAGGAGCAGGTGTATTTCTGCCAGGGGAGAGAAAGAAAATTCAGTGTCCCTCTCTCTTTCTGCTCTGGTGCTGCAGGAGATGCAGGGAAGAGAAGTGCGATCCCTGAGGATCCCAGCAGACAGTGAGGAGAGAATATATGGTGAAAGTGAAAATCAGCCTCAGGATGCTGTACCTCAAGGAATTCCAGATTCAGTCGAGTTTTGATGCCTCAGGCTTTAAGCTGTCTTTTGGTAGCAGGCATTGTAGATGATGCTGTCTTCAGGCAGAAGACAGCCCTGTGCAGCCTGTCCAAAGAACATCTGGGGGGGTAGGGAGGGGACGTCGATGAGCAGTCAGGTTCTTGTATCAAAACGTAGCCGCTTTTTCCACAGAAACGTCAGAATTGATGATTCCTTATTGATGGCAGAAGCACCTTGTCAATAAATCCCCCCTTGAAATAAAAACAACCCAATTAATAATGCTAAAAGGAAATGGTTCACAAACAACTGGAAAACATACCCGTTTTGAATCCTCAGGAAAGACAGAGCCTTCAGCGTGCCACTGTTTATTTTTTTAAGTCATATATTTTCTGACAAGCTCTTCTCTTGGTATGGAGTCTCCCAGTCAGGGGAGGCTGGAGGGTAATGCCGAGGAGGCCGTGGCGTGAGATGTCTGTGAGCGTGTTCACACTGGTGGTCGTGCCACCTCCTCCTCCTCGCTTACGCCCACGCTCCTGACTCAGCCTCAGCCGAGGCTCAGCCTTGGGGACCAGGGCAAGGAGGCCACGAGCTAGAGCCATCTTCCCTTCCACAGGACAGCCTGCGTCCCGTGGGAGTTATCTTTGGGGCGTTAGGAAAATCTCATTCGTTTAATGTGTTCTGTTTAAGCCTTAGCCCTACTGCCACTGCCCTTCAGATTCGTGGGTTGCATTTGTGATACTTTTCCCTTGGAAAATGAGCTTGCTTCATCACTTGGAGCAGCTGCTGAAGAGCAATAGATGCTGCCTTTGTACCAGGATTTTTAAAAAATGACTTATACTTCTGTGATGGTTGGATGTGCTTCAGTGTTAGCAGTGGGTATGCATTCTTAGGAGTGGAATTGAGATGCTCATACAAAAAAAAAATCAACTAAGCATGTTCCTAGGATATTACTTTATAGTATTAAAGAAAGTATTGAGTGGGATGATATTAAATAAAACCTTTCATTTATCAAAAACATTTTCAGCATTTTCTTCCTTTTAGGAAGACAGGCAGAACTTAAACTCTGAGCAAGGGGACAGAAACATTTTTGTGACCTTGTATTCTTACATCTCTTGCTTTAACTGGGGCTGGTAAAGCTGAATACATAATCGTAATTTCAGAGGCTTAATTTTTGTTGAAGGGAACTTCTGTAGCGGAAGTTTGAAAAGTCACAGTGTGATTGATGTCAAATAAGTGTGGAGTTGTGCAGGCTTTGAGCCTCTTATCAGTAATAATATGAACTACCCTCAGTGAACAACCATACTAGCGGGCTAACAGAACACTCAGATTTAACAAAATGTGGATGATGACGAGAAAGAGATCTTGGGATTTTTACCCTTTGAATGTTAAATGAGAGAGATTAAAGAAGAACTTTGTGGCTAATATTTACATGCGGCCAGTACGGTTTTAAAAACGTTCAGCAAAATGGGTGCTGACATTCCCTATTAGTCTGGTGCTCTGGCAGACGTGAAAAAATAAGTTCATAAAACACAACTGATTAAAACTGTGAAAAGGAGAAGAAGCCATTTTAGTAATGTAGACTATAGATGTGATTCATTAGGTGGGCAATAGAGCT
Source organism: Cygnus olor (assembly GCF_009769625.2). Lineage (NCBI taxonomy): Eukaryota > Metazoa > Chordata > Aves > Anseriformes > Anatidae > Cygnus > Cygnus olor. The sequence goes on from NC_049173.1 coordinate 46,744,176, forward strand.
GCTTCTCAGCTTCAGGCAGAAGTCCAGAATTTATTTCTGAGCTATCAGCCTGGTCAGTCGTATCTTTGTATTTAGATCTCTGTGCTAAAAGGCAAAAGGATTTACAGCAGAGGAGTTACAATTGGGGTGGTCTCTAAGAATTAGCCAAGCAAATTCTGCAGAGAGATTTATATTTTGCTAGATCGAGTGATATACAGGGCACAAAAGCACTTTCTTGGATCAGAAACAAGGCAGAAACTTTGGAGAAGTACATTGTGGGGAAAAAAAGTTATTCCAATTTTAACCTTACTCAATTTTCTGTTGGTTTTACTGCTTTTGCCATTTGAAACTGGAACAGGCATAGAATTTCTTTGTTCCAGTAAGCTGAAAATAAAGATGTGCTTCTCCCAGTGAGGTTCTGTTTTTGTCTGTAGGATTCTCCCCGCATGCTCTCCTGTTCATGTCTCACTTCTGCAAACCCCTCTGTTGAGAGCTGGTGGAAAGTCAGACTTTAGGCACGCTTTTCCTGTTGTGAATGTTCTGCTCCTGTACTATGGGATGTGCCTTAGGCTGAAGACACTAAGGGCAAGCTGAGTTTGCATCTTGCATGGCACTTCAAGCTCTGAGCCTGATGCAGTAATGCTGTTTTTAAATAACAGAAGTGTCCAAAAGCGAGTAAAGGCACATTAGTGCAATCACTGGTTCATAGCCTCTTTTCTCGTATAGGATTACTTCTTACTTGAAAGATCTTCTAATGCTGCACTCAAATTGTTTAATTTATGCAACAGATATTTTTTTTTCCTTCTCGGTACTTATCCTGAACTAAGAATGTGCTTAAATTGGAAGGAATGGCCCTATTTCTATTGCCTGTCTAATCTAATTAATCCATCTCATTTATTCAGTAACTGGAACATACAGATCTCTTTTTTTCCCCTTGAAGTAGAAGATGGGAGTGCTGAATATCCCTGTTTGTTCTTGCAGAGTCTGTCTGGTTGAATAAAACATCCTCTGGTGCCATCCTCTTCAGCTGAAACAGGTGTTTGAAGTTCACCCTTTTGGATGACTTCGAACTGAAGCCAGGGAAAGCCTCCAGGGAAAATAATTGTCAAAAGCCTTGTAGGCCTTCTGAAAGAGTTAAATCACTCTCTGATCTCCCTGGTTTCAGCCAGCTATTAGGTCTTTAAGCATCTTGTCTTTGAGGATTAGTCTGAACTCTTAATCATCCAGTCCCGGTGGTTGCTCTCACCCAATGTGCACTAATCCCAACTTCAGTAAGAGCTATGGCATCATTGCATTGGCATCAAACCTCTTGTTCTGCTTGGAACACTCTCTGCTTAAAAGCTTTCCCTTCAAAGCATCCAGCCAGCCCATAACTGGGGTGATAGGGGCTGAGGAACATGGGCAGAGCTGAGCCAAGCACAGGACTTGACTAAATCCCTTGTTCTCCAGTTTTCTGGGTTGATGGAAGCATCACTAAGCCTTCTGTGTCCTAAAACCTGCTGGTATTCACAGGCTTTTTGCATCAGAAAAGGATCTAACATCTTTAGGGCTTTGAGAAGTCTTGTTTTGTTTAGAAGTGGTACGCATTTGTACATGAGTAGCAGTAGAGTATGGGGTTTTATCATGATGGAGGTGAAGAAGCTAAGTCTTAACAGAGAGCACCAGGAGGGCAATGACTTGACCGGGGACGCAGGTTTTATTTCTCTTTATCAGTGGCATTGAAACACTGGATAAAGTGTTTGTGTGCAAGGGTGTTTGTGTGCTGTATTTATGAGCTACACCTGCACTGTTAGCTCATTTTCATATTGGCTCCTTCAAGAAGCATTTCTAACGTGTGGCCTTCCTATGGTGAGTTTTGGCCTGGAGGCTTGCTGCCTCGTGTCTTCCTACACCCAGCGCTACCTGCAGTCATCTCGCTTTGCTCTGCAGCCTGGTGCCACTAATGATACCTCTGGCAGTTCTATTTTTTTTTTTTTAATTTTAGTTTATAAAAAATAAATCCTATATCCATGGGGTTCTGGGGTAGATGTCGACTTTCAAAAAAAAAAAAGATAAAAAAAAAAAAAGATCAGAAGCATATAAAGCCAACATAACACAGATTATAATGCTCAATATGTTATGAAAACGTTTTGATTTTTAGGAAGCTGATTTCTGTTTTTGCACTAGGATAACTTGACAATATTACTTTCTTGTACTTCCCGTTCTTCAGGCTTTTTTCCCCCCAAAGAGTGGATTTATGCATTACGGATTCTGGATGTGTAGAACTTGTGTGCATCTTTTTTCAGTCTCAAATCCATAAAGTGCTCATATCTGATCCAATGTTTAATGTGATTCAGATTATGCAGAGAAGCTGATAATGTCTGTTTTAATGAAGTGCCTGAACATGGGCCTGAGTGGCGACATGCTGTGTGGGATGTTCAGAAGTGCCCGTGGGTGAAAGCAGCTCAAGTCCCATTGAAACTGAAGAGCTCGATCCCACTGGCATGAGAACGTGACGCCTCCTCGGTGCTCTTCTGCTGCTGCTGTCAGCAGCTGGTGGCAGCTCAATTTCACGAGCCGAGTGATGGGTTTCATGCACCACCCCGTTACAGGCGTGCTAGTGAAAGCTCTTAGCCCTTACCAGGATTTTTTCTATTAGGTCTCAATCCAGTGACTTTAGTCTGGCTAATGAGGGTCTCCTTGCTCTGCTTTGGGCTGGGTTTCTTTTGTCCTTCCCAAAAAAAGACTGTTAGAGAGAGTCATTTTTCTTGCATTTTGCAAAAAGGCACATGGCTTCTGACACCCAGGCTCCTGTTTTGTGGATCCCTGCTTTGCTGGCTGCACCAGGCTCATGATCCTTTCATATTCAGTGCTCCAGAAAAGGATCAGTGATCTTTCCCCCCCCCATGAAGGCATTGTGCTGAGCCCTTTGGGTGAGGGGAGTACTGGCTGCTGAGCTGTTCTCAGGATCCTCTCTGTTCTTATCTGGTGAGCTAATCTGAGTCCAGGTGATGTGGCTGATGTTTACTGAGCACACAGAGCAATTCTGTTCTTGCCAAGCCAGATCCATTTTTTCCCTTTGTGAAGCTTGATATATGATGAGACTTCATTCTTTCTAATAAAAGATAATAAAGTAATCCTGTCTACTGAAGTCATGCATGAAATCTGTCCATCCTTATTCTTTCCCCCATGAAGCTGCATCTCGTCTGTGTAGTTTGAGAAGGGGAAAAAACAGTCCAGTCCATCCAATCCTATTGTAGAAACAGTGGTGGTGGCGTTGACGAACACGCTGTAGTACCAGAAGGACAGATAAACAGATTAAAAAAGTGCTGCAGCATCTAGCACAGTTGCTGTAAGCATATGACTGACCACCCAGCATCAAACGACTGAGACACCTTGATATATTTAGGATAATCTCACAGAGGGCAGCCCATGAAGTGAGGAGGAAGAAAGAAGAGGGTACCCCAGAGCTTTTGTTCAGTAGGCCCTGCAGGTCCAAATACTCCTGGATTTTCTGGAAGAATAAAGCTACAAGTAAACCACTGGAAGAACTTGCAGGTGGGAGGACCTGAAGCGATGAAACATTTAAGGAGAGGATTAGTCTTCCTTCCTTGTCTGTATCTTAAATACTTCCTATTTTTGTTCTCTTTTAAGCAGTCACAGTGGGCATAGTGACCAGCCCCAACTTCCAGTTCAAAATCAGATCTTGTCAGACAGCTGGGAAGAAAAATAACTTCTGGTTTGCAGTTGAAACAAGGACCTGTGTGATAGCAGATGGTAAGCACTCGGTGCTGGCACTGAGGACAGCAATCACTGCTGCATTGTGTATGTTTTCACAGGAGTTACAGGTGGATATTTAAATCCTAGTAGGTTCATGGGCTTGTGCGTCTCGTGCTCACTGAGGGTCTGCCAAGGCCTGATGTGCCAAGTGGCTTTGAAGCCCTGCATCCGATGGGAATTGGGCTTAGCTTTTCTTAGCTTTTGACTCAGTTATTCTCAGCCTGGTGTCTATCAGGAATGTCAGTGTAGCTTGATTTTCAGTGACCTTTTTCCTCCAGCTCGCTGGTTCTGCAACAGAAAAGACATTTTCTTTGCTTTTATGTGTCTGTGACTTCTAGGGTAGGCAGAACTGGAATGAAGGTTTTTAGGATCTGTGTTACGTAGTTAGTATTCCTCTGGGCCGACTAAACGGTGTCAATCACTTTTCGCACTTTGTGGTGTCCATGAAGGCCGAAATACCTCTTGTTGTTGCAGCCCCCTTGTGGGGTCTCTTCTGTTTATGTGGGCAGTACAGTTAGACGAGGCAGCGTAATTTGGTAGCGTGGCCATAATTTACCACCTAACAGAGGCTCTGATCAGACCAGGGATGGGTTTGCATTCTGAATTACTGTGTCAAAACTTGAGCAACTTTGCTTTCACTTCTCAAAATGAACTGTATGTTAGGCCAAATAGGAGCAGCAATCAGGCTTTCAGTGCCTGAACTGACCCAATTTTCTGCATTGCCACTGACAATTTTGTTGTTTTTATATGATTATATATTTAAGTCAAGCAGAGCTTCTAGTAGGCAAGGATTGGAGAAGAGTAGGAGGCTTCTTTGTTTGCTTTGTTACTGTAAATATTCAGGATGGCTGTATAATTTAGAGCACACAGCTCTCAGGAACATAGGGCCATGTTTACTGCCTCATCCTTGGCACTGTGCACAGCAATGTCCTACAGAGAGCACAGGAAAACAACAAACAAAATCTGTTTCTCTGCAGAAAATGTTTGTATCGAGTCTTCACGATTGCCTTGACAGACTGAAGACAACCTCTTTTTGAAGCGTAAGGGCATCTGGTGAAACAGTGCGTGAGTGCTGGGGGCACCTGCTTGGGCTGCTAGTGAATGTAATTGCTCGCGGATATAGTAAGGGTTTGTAGTTTAAATCGTCCAAAATAAGTGTGAGCTTCCCAAGTGTAGCATTTCCCTGTTGCAGTCGTGTGGTATGAATTGTCGTTCGTCAGGAGGTGAGATTTAGCCAAGGTGCCGTGCCAGGCAAGAGGGAGAGCCCCCATGGACGAGCAGAAGGACGGCACGCTGGCATCTTCATTTCCCTGGTGGAGGGAGGGAGATGTCTGCCCATGTCTGCGCAGTACTTGCACACAGACAGGGAGTCTAGACGAGAAGCTGTCAGGTTGTAGACTCTGATGGATCTAAAATGATCTTTTGGCCATCAAAAGACATTTTGCCCACGTGCCTGATGGTAGGAATGGAGTAATTGTGGAGGAGAGTAATGCTTTCCTCTCCCCACTGACTTTTTTTTTATTTTGCCTTTTCCTGCTTCATGGCTCACTACTGACAAGGAGACTGGTTTGCCATGCTAAATACCTTGAGTCTGACCATAAGGAGAGAGCTTACAGGCTCCGTTGACAGCTGTAATCAATAAGAAGTGAAAATCTCACTTGAGAAGCCCTTTTCCAACTATAACTGGCAACAAAAGTCATGAAGGTGAATTCCTGCTTTTAAGACCAAGCCATGAAAACAGAGAACCAGAAACCTGAGCCCAAGGGAAAGGTTTGTAAACCAAGAATTTCTGTGTGCACCTTGGTCAAGGAATGAACCACGCGGAACGGGCTGCCGGCCATCCTCAAAGTCATCCCGCAGACGGTTCATAAGCTGGAGCTTTGCTTAGCTCTCGGGGCAGAAGCAGGCCTTGCTGCAAGAGCTTTTTTTTATTGCATTGCCATCTTCTCTGAAGGAGCTGATCACCTTCTGAGAGGTGCTGAGTTCCTCCCACTCTTGGGAGGATCTCTGGGAGATGAGGAAACGTCTAGGCAAAGGGAAGGATCTGAATTAACTTCTGAACTTAACACTTCGTCTTTATTTTTAAGTACAAATCATTTCTGTGGAGGAAAAAAAAAGTTATTATTTTCCAAATAGATTTAATTGCCAGCAAGTCTTGCATTGGAAATGGGAATAACAACTTTTAATTATGATGAAGGATAGACAGAAATTCCCAGAGCACCTGGTTAATCAAAAATAGAGGCAGTATTTTCATGCTGTATTATGGTGACAATGCAAAGTCATTAAGAAAGCATAATAGGAAAAGTTATGTCTAACTGCTGTGCTCTTGTTTCGTGATGTCGAGTAGCTGCTTGTGTGGGCTCGTACTGTCATCTTTGTTTTGCAGGAAGCGATGGAAGGGAATAAATATGGCTGGAGCCTGCATTGCTGTGCTCATACCTTGGCTGCTCGTTTGGTCAACGAGGAGATTTATTCCCTTTATGTTATGGGTGCTGCTAGGGACTTTGTTACTAACAAAAATACAGAGCTTTTGCAAAGGGCTTTGCACAGCTGGACCTCTATGTTTGCAGGGTGTGATTAACCTCGCTTTGCAGAAGGGAAGGTTTATGCAATGGAGAACCATGTTTGCTCCCATGGGGACTTGGAAATCTGGTGGAAAGAGGACCCCAGCCCTGGAGCCTCAGCATGGGACTTGCTGTACCCGACCGTGCAGCCTCTGCTTTGGGTGGATAATAGAACTGTCAGAAGTATCACTCCTCCTGAGGGTGTGTGGAAGGGTTTCTTTCCCTAGATATTAATCAGGTACCTTTTTGTCAGCACTAAATTCATTTTAAAGAAGCGATACAAAAATAGAGCATCCTTTTGTATTAGATAGAGCATCCTTTTGTATTAGATAGAGCATCCTTTTGTATTAGTTATCATACGTCCTCTGGCAGCATCTTTGCCAAATGCATAAAAGAATGCAATTAATAGCTACCCAGGAGATTTATGCTGTTATCCTGACTAGCTTATTTCTAAAGTAGTTTGACGTTTTATTTGTCTGACTTATCTGTTGTTGTAGGGAGATTTTGTTTTATTACCCTTGAGAAGACCGAAATGTTAAACAGGAAATAGAGGAGCTCCTTTCGTTCCTTCTTTTTGTCGTTAGAAAATGGGAGCTCAGGCCGGAGTGTCAGCTCTGTGGAGGAGAAATCTGGAATCATGGCTGGGACAAAACGGTGCTCAGGAGACTTAGATTTTATTACAGACAGCATCCCAGTCTCTCTATGGTAAGCTGCTCGTACCTTAATCCTACAAAGCAGTTTTAAGCCCTGCACTTGCTACCTCTTGAACCTGAAAGTCAAGCTGAGCTTTGTCTTCCTCTGGCCCTGCCGACATCCCAGCACCAGCAGCCAGGGCATGGGCACCACTGCGAAGGAGCAGGTAGGGTGAAGCCTGGCTCCTGCTCCAAGAGCAAGAGCCATTTTTCTGCAGTCGTCTTTTAAACTGAAAGAAGGACTCGCTGACCTTTTCGAATAAACACATCTTGTTGCCTTTTGCTTCTCCTTCAGCCAGTCCAGCCAATGACATGACATCAGCTGAAATCTCTCAAATTTAACATCTTTGGGGTGTTGTTGGGGTGGTGTTATGGTGTCCAGTCCTCTCTGCTGTGATTCGTCATTTATTGACTCCACCTTCATGCATGCACACACGCTCTCCCTTTGGGACCACGAGTGAAATATATGACGTGATTACAATGTATGGGAAGCACTGCAAGTGGAAAGGGTGTTTTTTTTTTTTTGAGTGCCAGGAGAAAGCAGGAGACTGTCAGATGAGAAACAAAGAAAACAATTGAGGCTGGATTTTTTTTGTTTGTGAGAGTGCACTGTTCTGTTTCACGTTGCCATTTTCAATCAAAGAAGGCGAAAAGTGTCTGGTTAATAGAAGCCTGGATTAAGAGACGTGCTGTTACAGTGGTTTTGGATCCATGGGAATCCCGGGTTTGGCACCCCAAAACCTGTGTCTCCTTATGAATGAGCTTTCATTCTTACTGGAGAACACCGTAAGGTAAATAGAACTAGTAGAGCAGGCATATGGTATTAAGCATGTTTCTGTGTAAGTAAATGAATATCCACAAGCCTAAAAAGAGACTAAAACTGAGCTCTGCAAAGATATATTGTTATATCTCAATAATACACAACATATAAGAAAGCTCTGCTTTTTGAGAAGAATGATAGGAAACCTTAAACCTTTTCATAGCAAAGGATAATTGAGCTCTTGCTTTTTTTAATTATGTTATCTTAAGTAGGTCACCCACGTGCTTAAAGCTGTGGAAGGTTTAGGAAAGGTTATGAACCTGATATAAGCGCAGAACAGGGGATCTCTGTTTTCGGATCAGTCTCTGTATTACCACAGCTCTTTAGCATGGCTGCCTGCAGGCTGAGAGACATTTTCCTTGTATTTGTTGTTTAATGCAGAGTTGTATTAGCAGTTCTTTTCTGGGTCAACTGATTTCATGTTCGTTGCAGTCAAGCTGTCTTGTAGCAGCAGTGTTAAAAAAGATAGAGTCAGGCTTCTGAAATAGTGGTGACAAGATTGGATCGGGATGGGGAAAGAGACTGAAAACAGAAACAACTTCATATGGTCCGTGATGATACCAAATACTGGCTTTCTGGTTTGGGATTTTTTTTCTCTTGAAGAACGATGCGAAAATGATCGGCTCAGTTCATAAACGAAGTTTAGGATCTTATTTGTCCCTAATTAATTTCTTAAATGGGTGGCCACATCTTCCAGGTGCTTAGGATGCTGAATGTCCCTGGGATGCTGAAAAAAATCTGATCTCTGGTGTCACCTCAGGAGGAACAGAGCTCCAAGTATCTTCATGAACTGTTCTTCCCCTCTTCAGCTGCCCAAACGGGATAGCAAAGCAAATGGTAATGCGTTTTACTGGCAGCTGCTTTGGTATGAACTTCTCAATGATGTTCAGAGTAATAGGATTTTGTAAGTGTGAGATAGAATGTCTTACTTCTGGGATAATTGCAAGTAAGCTTTTTTTCCTCAGCTTGGCCAGGACATTGCCAGAGGAGTGAGTGAGGAAGGAGTGCAGAGGGGAGAGAGTGAGATAGCAAAGAGACAGAACCTCTCTTTTTTCTTGTTTGCTGCTGGGGTTAGACTCACAGTGAGGGACTCAAGTCCTGATGCACAGTTTCTCGATTCAAAGACATTCATCTTTTCCAAGAGATTAGAGGCAAGCTCCAAGCCTGTCTCCTTTAATCCAGCGTGTAGTATTGTTGGCTGGCCAACCCAGCAGAAAAGCGATATTAAAATTATATTATTTTAATATTATAAAATGTGCTGGGGGCAAGCAGCCATGTCGTTACAGCCCTGCCTGTTCCTACACCCGTTTCGTCTCGGTGCAGTGGATGCTTTTCGTGCTCCAGGTCCTTCCATAAGAACACGGGTTGTAGTGGAAGTAACTTAGGTAAGAAGTAAAGGCTTGAAATGAACTTGAAACAAAATGGCCAAAGCTGCAAGAAAAGTGAATTTGATTGGAAAGCTTTATCTGTGTGATAAGCCAAATCCTCAAGCCTGTCTACCCCTGGACTTTTCATTGGATTGACTCTTCTAGGTTAATTATATATATATAATCCCCTGTGAGGACACTTGTTCTGGAATAAAAGTGTCTATGTAGAAATTGAACTCAAGTAACCACTTGTGTTTGTTCTGCAGTAGCTACTTCGATTAATTCCTAAGCATAGCAGGACCTACAGTGATTACATCTGGTGTTGCTCCTGTAGCTCACTGCTTGCTTAAAGTAGCTCAGAGAACGTCCCTGGCAACGAGAGTCAGGTTGGTAATTGAGCCCTTTCGTTTTATTTAAACCAGCAGAAGCAAACAGTCTTCTCACCTTTTCATCTAAAAATGTGCACCACAGATTGGAAAGCTGCACTGTGTATCTGTGTGCTGGCTCCACAGAACTCCACCTTTGCTCCATCTCTTCATTACAGTAGAGTTTAAATGTGTAAACATCTCCTGAGTCAGACGAGAATAGTTGGTTCAGAAAATGGAAGGAAGAGGTCAGCGCATCCTGTGAAGCAAGGTGGGAGGGGATGAGACGTGTCTAATGGAAAAGATTGGGAAAAGACAAGGGAAGAATGCTGAGGGAAAGCAGAACAACGGGATAGGAGATGGAACCAGGAGAAAATGCAGAGAGAGGCGGCAAGAACCTGAGGAAATAGAAAGAAATTGCTAACGCAGTTCTGCAGTGACTTGGGCTGGGCCAGGCTCCTGGCTCTTCAGGGAACTCGGCCTTCATCGCTCCAACGCTGCTGTCTGTCACAGCCACCCACAGGCCCGTGGATCATTTGTGCCTGTCCAAAGGCACTGACTGCTGAGCACGTCCGCTCTGCTGTCTCACCAGGACTGATGCTGTAGCTCAGCTGGGGGCCAAACGGTGGAGGCTCAGCCCCAAAGCAGCTCCCGCAGCTCCCTCCAAGGTCACCGAGGGAAGAGGGCAGCCCTCCGCTGTGCTGCAGCCAGGGCCATGGACACAGTAGCAATATTTAAAACATAAAAAAGAAATGCTCTGTGCCTCCATGGTATCATTCATCTAAAGACCTTACAGTTTTATGGCTGGCTGAATGAAACTTTACAGAAATCTGGGGAGATAGCTCATCTCGTTCCAATTAATGGTGGGAAAAGAAACCAAAGACAAATAGCTGCTAAATGAGCAGGAGCTGGGAGTAACTTTTAGCTTGCCTGCCCCTTTCCCTGGGCAGTTATTTCTTCATCAAAAAAAGTCTTTTCATCTGCACGGGGCTGATAAACAGCCTTGTATTCAGTGTGTGTTGGACCTTCTGTTTGTGATGCTCTGCTTTCTTTTGCTCCATTCCCTGCAGGTCTGGTGAACCTGTACTCGGCCAAGTCCACGTAGCTCATTTTCGGTTGCGTGCAAATGCCTGTGGTGAGGTCTCAAGGGATCTGATTTGACTCCAGATGGGAAATCAAACTCTTAGTCCCTCTCTCATTCTTGGGTTGAGATCAGCTCCCAGAGCGTGGTATAGCTCCCTTTTCTAGGGGAGCAGAAACGAGCCTGTCTTCACGTGGTCTTGATTGCTTGGAAAGGCTTCCCTAGTGCAGGGATGCTTGGTTGTGCAGGAGATGGTTAAAACCAATTGCTTGCAAGCATGTGAGAATTCACCTTCACCTTTCATTGATGATAAGGTGGAAATATGATACACGTGTTAGAGTATGGCACTGACCAAAATAACTGCAGCACTTCGTACCCACAGGGAGCAGCTGATGCGGGAGGCAGTCTCTTCAGGCGTCACAGTCTCCGTGCAGTCGCCACTTAGACCCAAATGACAAACCCAGATAAATTCCTGAAATCAAGAAGTTACAGGCCACCGTCAACACAGGGCCAGATTTGGGAACGGATGGAAGTTCCCATTGCTTCATTGAGGTTTCATTTATTTATGTTTGTGTTACTGCCTGATTTCACAGCTCTAATTTAGAGTGTGGCAACGCAAATAACTTACATAAAGCAGACTCTGCTGCACAGAGAGCGGACTTGCACTAGGGGAGAGAGTTAGCCCTCTTAAATCAGATGTGCTGTCAGTAAAAATAATTATGTGGAACTACAGCCTTAATAGTTTAGCCTTAATGCAGTTTTATACCGGCTCCTGATGTGAAGCTAAGCTTTAATTTATTCACCCCCTGGCTCTTCGTGCTGAGTATCGTAATCGCTAAAGCTTATCTCATCTTCAAATGGTCTTCAGAGTTATCAGTGTAGGGGCACTAAAGGCAGGCCAGGAGCGAGCTGTGTGCTCCATACCATGAGCTTACAACCTATTTATCTCCTGCCAGTGGGGTTATGAAAGGCAGTTAGCATTCTGGATGTCCTTCTCTACAGTGCAAGTGCATATTTATTGCATTTCTATTTATTTAATGATTATTTTCAGTGGGGCCTAGCTTTTCTGAAAGTGCAGAGGTGGTGTTTGGAAAGATTTGGGGAGATGCCAGGTCTGTTTACAGGCTCAATCTCAACATCTCTTTTGTTGTTTATAGACCTGGTTCAGATTTAGTTGGAGATTAAACCTGTGCAATTCTTTGTGAAATCAGTGGAGCTCTTATCGGTTGAATAATGCTTCTAGTGTCTCTGTGCTATAGGTTTTCTGGTTTGTGATGTATTGCTGAATATCTCCCATAGAAACTTCCTGAAAACCTGAAGAGAGCTTCAGGTAACAGCATTTTATTTATTTATATATATATATATATATATATATATATTTTTTACTTTTGATAGTGTGCAAGTGAAACATACTTTATCTGAGATGAAGAGTTGTCCTGGTTTTCTGTGTTTAGTCAGCCCTTAGTTAGGATTTCTGGACATGTATGTGACAAAGATTTAGATCTCCTTTGCCATTTTGAATTTCTTTAAGTTTCTTTTTGACTTCAGCAGGTACTAAATCTAATAAGGGCAGGCATGTCACTATAAAATTGAAGCAGAGACAGGAAATAAGCATTTGTCATGTGGATGAATTTCAGCAAGCTTGATTTCATATTGCTTTTTGAAAAGCAGCCTGGTATGATAAATGACAGCAGATGAAATTCTGTTTAACAGTTGCTGACCTCTTTTTTTTCAGAAGTGTTCCTGTAGAAGACATAATATTTAAACCTAAATACTGAAAATAAGCTGTAAGCACACTAGGAAGCTTTCCATGTGTATAGTGTTCTCCAAAGCACATTGAGTAACAAGGTCCTGATAAGCACAAACGTTTTTGCCATTATACACCTCTGTGACAAATGTGGAGGGATGGAAAAAGACTCCCATGTGGCAGGTGAAAGCTATGGCACTTGATGTACATCTGGAAAGGCTTTGGACATTGCTATTACCTTAAATTGAAACAGCTTCACAGACTTTAACATATGTTGTTTGGCCCCTGATTCTCTGCCTCCGCTCTTCCCAATACCATAAATAATAACGTTTCTCTCCTTACCCCAAATGGTAATATTTATAATTTTATCAGCATTCATTGCCAAGGTGAAAATGAAGTGGCTTCCCAGCAAAGCTGAAGAAGATGAATAGCTCTTCTCCTGAGCAAGAGTGAAGGATGGCTAGATCATTTATCAGGGAGCATTTAATGTTGGCTGTCTTCATACTAAGCCTGATAAAAAAAAAAAAAAAAAGGTCATGGAAGTGAAGGCTTTCACAGCTGGGAAAATCTTCCCAGCCATGGGAGAGCTCCCTTGTGCTGCTTGGGTAAAGCCCAGAGGATCCAGCATGTATGGGAGAGTACAGATTGTCTTACCTCATCTAGTGCTCGTGGACAATGAAATCTGCAAAGGTAACGTGTCGTTGATGGAGAGCTGTGCATGGAGCTGCTGCTCCCAGCTGAGCTACCTCCTTTGAAAGCCCCTTGGGGCACATTTTCACAGGCATGGTAGTAGAAATAGATCTTTTGGTCCAGAGAAGCAGCAAAACCTTTGGAAAATGTTTCTCTCAAGATTGGTCATTCTGAACAGGGGAAAATCCAAGTATTCCCCTTGTCTCCTTGTTCTGTAGGAAGAATATATATATTTATATTTATGCATATGTGTATATACGTATCTTTATTCCTATGTTTACTATAAAATGTTACAGCTTTCCTAGAAGAGCACAATATGAAAAATGGTGTTCGGTTCTTGGAAACCTTGAGTATACAGGTCCCTCGTACCCCTTGTAGTTTCTGGGTGTATTGTTGTTGTTTTTTTTTTCCCCATGCTCTTGTGCTTCTGAGGCAGAGAAGCAAACTGCTTTCCCTTAAATACTGTCTGTTCGTTGCTGAGTGTCAGGCAGTGTCACAGGATACTTTCTAAACCAGATGAATTGAGTTGAAAGTAAGTTCTCAAGCTTCATAAAAGCTGTAAATTTGAATGTTAAGGCTGCTCCCCTCCCCCCTTTTTTTTTTTCCTTTTTGACACAATTTTGTGTTGAAAAGAGTTCAAATTCCAATACAAAGACGAGATAAAATGGTGTTGTGCCTTCTCTCCAGTCTGGAAAAATTGCTTTCCAAGTGAGAAGATCTCCAGCATGTCCTAGTGCTGGGAAGAACACAACGAGTCCCCAGGTGCCTTGAAGTAAGTGAATATGAGCAGCCCGGTGAAGCTTGGATTTTAAGATGGCTGAGCAAGCTGAGACCTCCCCCCATGAAATGCCTTCCAAAATGGGAATGCAAAGAGTAAATAATCTGCCGTTATATCTAATTTACTAATGAGAGAATGGTGTTAGTGTTTAATGACTTGTGGCATGTGGTTTCTTTGCAAATGCCGGTGTCCAGTCCAGCAATAGCTTCCTCTTGCAAAAGCCCTGAACGTGAAGGAAAATACAACTCCAGATCACACATGGACTGGTTAATTCCTTCCCTTGGACAAATCTGCAGAACCACACTGTGTGTGTACAGTATTAACTCCCACCTCTTGCTTGGAGTTGGGGTTTAGGTCCCTCCCAGGGGGTGCATCTTCTCTTCAGCCCTGTCCACCTACAGCTCTTGGTGTGATGAGGCATTGGGGCATAGCTGGCCTCGCTGAAGAAGTAAATAAAGCTTCCCACAGGTTTTGTCAGTCTTTCGTGTACCCCACGCAAGCTAATTGCTCACTTGACTTAGTGTTCCTCAGTCTCCAGACAGCTTTTAAATCTGCATGGCTTCAGTTCTGGGTTTCAGTAAAGCTGTATGTGCAATTGCTGTATCTTGAGCTGCTGTTTAAGCTTGTACAGAGCTTGACAGAGCACAAAGGCACGCACGTGCTTGTAGGCTTGAGTGCTGTATCAAATCAGATTGAGTACTGTGTCAGTTTTAGGAAGATTTAAAGGGCAGATTTGTATTTGCTCTTTTTTTTTTTTTAAGCAAAAAAATCAATATCTTGAAAGTACAAGGCTTCTTACTGCCACTAAGGAAAAGCCATACTTTCCGAGAGCTTACTATCCTGTAAGAATTGTGGTGGCATGGGGGGAGGTTTTGGTGTGGTTGCTTTTAATTTTGATATTTAACTTCCATCTCCCACTGCTTGATTTAGACTGAAGAGTCTTTCAGTCATAATGAAGTATCGGCAGGTCCCAGCTCTTGTGTTCGCCTCTTGTCTCGTTGTGCTCAGTACTCTGGATAATGCAGAAACTGCTGTGTAAATCTTTGGCTTTGCAACACAAATGCCATCCAGTTATCTCGCTGACTGATCTTTATTATGCTTCATCTAGTTTTCTGATTTCATTTCAGATTTGCCAACACGTGGTGTGCAGGTGGTAGTAGCAGCCAGAGGTGTTTATAGGCGTACAGTTACGTATGTGTTTAAATTGCGTGCATGTATATGTACTAAATGCTTTCACAGTTACGTTGTGTTATGAGTTACCATCATCTGCAGAAGTAGGCTACCAATGTTTTCTTTGGATTGCATAGATTCTCAAGGTGCCCTAAACAAATAAGTGAATGAATGAATGGAAATGAATTGACTCAGAAGGCATGCATTTCAGAGATTGTTCAGAAGTGAACCGTTTGACTTGACATGTTCAATATTGAAAGCAATCTTTTTTAGGGTAATGAAAGATAACAAGTGAGAAATCCTGCCCAGGAAACAAAAGAGACTCAATTTGCCAACTGTCAGACACGTGGCATTAACTTTGAACAAAATGAAAACCAGAGCCTCTGATGCTTGAGGCTTCAGTGGAGCCCAAAAGTCAGATGCATGTATCTGAATGATGCAGAGGAGTGGCCTTTTTGTAGCAAGGCTGGTTTTATCTCCTAAAGTGAAAATAATGTAATCCATAAAGGTGACTTTCCTAAAGGGAGGACTTGCAGTGTAGGTGTTGAAACAAGCATCTTAACAGGTATGGAGAGGGATGAATTTTAACTGATCACATTCCTCATTTCCCTGTGAAAACCTTCTCCTAGCTTTCATAGCATGATTCTGTTCAAACGCTGCTCCTATTACAGACTTTCCAATTTAGCTAGAGAGAAAAAAAGTGATGAGTGTTGAGAAAGACACGGTGTGTTGAGATAAAATATTCTCTCGTGTAGTCTCAGTGTAGTGCTGGGAGCGGCCCTTCGGGTCTCTTCCAGCCCACTGTCCGGTGGACGTGTGGCTCTTGCTCTGATGCAGTGGCCCCGCTCCCAGCCTGGTGTGAGCTGAATGTTAGACAAAAACCTGAGCAGGAGCTGGGTGAATGGTCACAAGCTGCCTTAAATAAATAAATAAATAAATAAAAGCCTAGCAAACGTGCTATCTTTGTCAATCACACTCCTTGAAGTGGCTTCCACAAAGAAATGAGAGTTTTCCATGCAAAAAGCCAGACTGGCCACTGCGTGGCTGCTCTGAGGACAGTGATTGTGGACCTCTGTGTCTCCTGGGGTCGTGTTCTGGGATATCCCTACGTGTAAGTAAGAAGTAATTACATGCAGTGCAGGTGGTTCCATCCTGAATTCTAATAATGCTTTGGAAATGGCGTTTTGTTGGACTAGGTGGTGTTAGAGGTCTCTTCCAACCTAAATGATTTTAATTAAAAGAAAAAAACACAAACCAACGGAGTAGTCAAATACAAAGGAAGAGAAATGGAAGGAAAGCAGCATTCAGTGGAAGGTTAGATTTTTGATATATTCCTCTGTTTTCAGCAGGAAAAACCTCCTCCTCACTCTGGGAGAAGGTGTTCTTCAAGTCCTGTCTTGCAAGTTGGAAGTTTAAATGCAGCATTGCTGTGGGTGGCAGGTGGTGCCGAAAAAGTGAAGAAGGACTTAACCCATGGGTACAACCCCCCTTAATGAAGCAGGTTTAAATAAAAGTAAGTCTCCAGTCCTGTACGCTGCCATTTTGATCTTCCTCCTGATGGAGATTACACTCTAGCAAATTTTATGTCAGGATCAGATTATAAGACATGGGTTTTAGTTTGCTTTACCATTTAGCAGGTTGTGCATCCTCTTGAGCATGGTGGCTCGTTCCAGTTTTCCCAGAATCACTGTAGGGGTTGGAAAGGGACCTCTGGAGATCATCGAGTCCAACCCCCTGCTAAAAGCAGGTTCCTTACAGGAGGTTGAGCAGGAAAGCATCCAGGTGGCTCTTGAATATCTCCAGAGAAGGAGACTCCTCTCTGGGCAGCCTGTTCCAGTGCTCTGTGACCCTCACTTACACACGTTTGTGTGAAACTTGCTGTGTGCCAGTTTTTGGTCCTTGTCATGTCATTGCACACCGCTGAAAAGAGCCTGGCCCCATCCATTTGCCTCCGGCACTTTAGATATTTATAAACGTTGATCAGATCGCCTCTCTGTCTTCTCTTCTCCAGGCTGAACAGAGCCACATTTCTCAGCCTTTCCTCATATGGGAGATGCTCGCGTAAGAGGTACAAAGTGAGTTTCTTGTTTATATGCTAACAGTACAGGAGGAGGGGGAGAGGAGAGGAGATGTTAATTAGTGGTACACAGGAGTATGCTTGAAAGAGGATTACAGTGGTTTAAAAAGTGATTATGCATTTTTTCTGCTGGCTTCCTAAGAGGGCTGTTATAGGTTTAGAGGGTAAGGGATAGCCACAGATTGGTCGAAAAATCACTAGAAAAAAAAAGTTTAAAATATTTGGTATTTCTCTCTGTTTCTCTGAGAATAGATTTGGGTAGAAGTTTTGTGATAAATGGCTGTAAATGGATAAGTGGGTCCTGGTGTTACGGGTTCCCACTAGCAGCTCTTACTGTGCCGTGTTGAAGAATCATTCCTGTTGCGCAGGGACTGAAATTTGGGAATTTGGGGCTGCTGCTGCAGAGAACTACCTATGCTGATAAGCAGAGTGGAGATGAAGGAAGTGGCTAAATAAATAGATGTTGCTTCTGCAAACTCTGTTGTTTCTCCCAGCTTAGGCAGGGAGACCGTTTGGGCATTTGGAATGCTAGTAAGACAAGTTTTTTTTTTTTTTATTAAACCCGTGTGATCCTGAATGAAGTACATCTCACCATGTTCTTGAATCTATCTATGAATCTGTCAACTTTTTACCCTTTGATCCTGTAGGTTACAGAGACAATTGTAACTCCCAGCTGTACTAGACTGTGTTGTGCCAGGGACTGTACAGACATACTGTTATGGAAGAGCCTTGCTTCAGAGATCTCACTTTCTGAGCAGATTAAGGCACTCATGAAATGAGTAAATGCAATTGATATCTAATGCTTTGATCTCCTGGATGCCCGTGTCATTTTGGACAAGGATCTCGTGTTCATGGATCAACAGGATGGAATTCATCTGAGCCATCTGTCTAGCCTCTGCCAAAGGAAGTAAGCACCCCTAGGATGTTCTCTCTGCTCTTACAGACAGTATCAAGAACGGATTGGATTAATTGTCTGAGAAGTGCTTATTTCTCAGTGCTGGCAAGAGGAAGGGGAATAGCAGGGAGAAGCTTAGTCTGGACGTCAGAAATTGGATGACAAGAGTCTCATCCTGTCTGTTTTTTAAATGTTTTTTAAAAGGTCAGAAATGGACAAAGAAAACAAAAGTGCTAAGAAGCGAGGTAACTTGCACAGTCACCAGATGAGCAATGGATTGAGAGAATCTTGTCTAGGGTTGCTTTAATCCCTGAAGCATGCTTTTTGTCTGGAGAGTCACCCAAATGCCTTGCAGCAGCTGGACAATCCTCTTCAAACCACAAGCACATGTGAAAGTTATGCCAGAGAAAACAGTAAATGAGTTGTTCAGACCCGTGTCCTGGTGGAGTGTAATGCAGTGACACAAGAGATCAAGGTTTCTTGGAGGAAGGTATCTTGTGAGCCATTTTAATCCTATATTGTTCAGGAAATGTTTCTGAGAAAACCCTGCACTCTCCCCTTTCTGCCTCTGGCAATATTTGTTTTCGTCTCCACTTTCTGGAGCTATAGTTCATTTTTTGCTCTGCTGTAGGTCATAGCATTGGCTAAAAATCCAGTGATTTAGTGCGGTGACAAAGGTAAAGGAAGATCTGTGGAAAGATCTGTCAGAATTGTACTGAAATGTGAAAAAACACCTCCACACCTTGTAAACCCTAGCTTATTGCCTCATGGAGGAGTCTGGTACAGATGGTGTCAGTGGGGGACCTGGAGAGTCATTGCACCTTAATCCTCCTTTGCACATCCTTAACTGGTCATTAGCTTTGTGTAATAGTTTATTTCAAAGAAAAAAGAGAAACCAAAAGAGATCAGAAAGTGAGGGAAAATAAGGGTTTTCAGGAGGATACAGCCTTATTTTTAAATGTGTTGCGAAAAGAAATCCCTTCCTACCCTTCCATCCCCCCCCCTCAAAAAAAAAAAAAAAGCACAAAGTCATTACTGACATTATTGAGGGGAGTGATGTGTGTATTTGTTATTGCTCAGGATCAGCTTTTTCCTTATGGACCAAAGAATCTTTTCTCTTTTATTAAATGGATATGGATAGTGTGTGACAACTCTGACGTTGTTTTTTGAAATAAAGCCGCTAGACGACTTTGTGAAGGGAGAAAAAAATCCTGCTTGATTTATGGGGAAAAAGCCTTAAGCTGTAGGTGACATTAGCAATGAAAATGTCAGGCTCTGTAGTATGTAATACATGACTGTGCTGTGATTTCACTGTATTTAATGTTATGGGACAGTAACCAGGACTTCTGTGCTTCTGATTACTCATTTTGAATGCAGCTTTTCTAAAGAGAGCGGCAGTTTGATATTCCTGGGGAACAAAGTGCAGCTATCTTAATGACTGAACTTCGGCCTCCCTCTACAGAAGTCAGTGGGATTTACTCATCTCCTATGGGAGAAAGATAAAGCCTTAAGGATATGTGTAAGATGTGAATTTTCAGGAGAAAACTTATTTTATTGGCATCAGCTTAGTTAGCAAGTGATCTATTCATGTTTGCAAGGACCTCTTTCATTTTCATCCTAAATCTGTTTATGCCCTGCACCAGTATTTTGTCCTTCTACTTCTACTCTTAATCTCTATATATGTTATATATATTTATACAAAGATCTGAAAGCTTTCAACACAAGGGTAACATACTTGATACAAGATGGCGGCGCTCCCCTCAGCGGGCTGACCTCCCCTATGGTCGGGGCTGAGCCTGAGGCTCTGGGCTGCGCCGGGAAAAGCTTGGATATGTGGGGAAAAAAGGGTATATCGAGAGATTGTGGTTGGGTTTGTGCACAGCCAGTGCTCCTCTTCATAGGGTTTGTGGTCCCTGTGCTAAGCGTGCGCCTGGCCATAGGAGGAATGACCGCCACACCACGTCCGTATTCATTCCCCTCTTATGTGATGGTTGAAAGAAATGTTGCTGAATATCTCTGTTCTTGTTTTACAACACACGATGAATAAACCAAAAATTGCATCCCCTGGGAAGAAATCTCCCTGTTCTTCAGCAAGGATTGAGGTGGCTGGTGCAGATCAAGTCGGTGCAGGACCTCACATTAGGTTAATAGATATTACTGGAAGTGGCTTAATACATCAGCAGGTTCATTACTGGAATTGCAGAGCTGAGGGTTCAGTGGCGGGACAAGATCATCCCAGGTGTCCATTCTGCCTCTCTTATCTACTCAGAGGTGGCAGAACAGGACAAATGGATGTGCCAGAATTTCTGAGAGATGATGGAGACCTAGGAACAGGCAAGGGACAAAAATGAGACCAACAAGTAATATTAGAGTGACTTTTTGGAGTCACTTCTGACTCTCAGCAGATGACTTCACTGGAGTTAAACCCATGTAATGGACACCAGGTTACATCCAGCTGACTGTGCTTTACTAACTGGCCTTGCTGCTTTAATTTTTAGCTTTCCCCAGTGTTTTACATGGCAACGTAACTACAGCATGAAGTCTAGTCCAGTTGGTTTAATACTTTTGGATAAGGTAGTGCACAGAGTTGCCATTAAATCTGCTTCTATTTCTGCTTTTTATTTTGGTATTAAAACACTGGTTCAATTCTGCTTGTTCGTTAAACCCTGTTATGATACAGGAGCTGAGTTCTAATGAGCAACTTGGCTCATACAGTCGCAAGCACCTTTTATGGGAGGAAGAATGTCAGTTGGAAATAAAAATTCAGTCTCAGGCTGCCAAGGGCCTGTCATTATAAAGACTGTTTAAAAATAATAGAAAACATTCTCACTGGATATAAGTTTTGAATGGGCTATGTGAACTACAAGTCTTCAAGCTGGGTTTCCAAAGTCACTCAGGATGAGTTTTATGAAGATACTGCAGTATGTAGAGTTACAGGTAGACATCTTATGGAACCAACAAATTTAAATGTCATTGAGGGCCTCAAAAATAAGATTTTCAAAAAAGAAAAAAATATCTCGCTATTTTTAGTGCTTCATCTGAATCTTTTTAACAAGGCACAGTTTTCCTGGGGAGAGGAAATATCATTTTAGAAAGTTGAGCTCTTTAAACTGTTTGCAACTGTACGTGAATAATAGAGATAAATATTACTACTGTAATTGTTTCTGAAAACTATACAATTAATTCACTTCTGAAAAGGGAAAATCGTATCCAGTTAGAATAGTAGCACCATGTTTGAGACCGATGGGAAAACTGCCGTTGACATAATGATGATTAGCAATAGGATCTGTGAAGCTGGGATGTAGATGAGATATTCCTTTGCCTAAAACAAATGTTTGGATTTCTTCTTTTTCACGGGCTGGTCTGAAAAAAAATGGAGACTTTTCTCTTTTTGCATTTCAACTCAGTGTAGCACAGGCTCCAAGTAGAGAGTAGAATAATATAAATAAAGGAGAGCTAAAAATAAAGTGAAAAAGTCATTTCCAGCCAGCTCTATATGAGCACTAAAACCAGAAATAGAGGATATTTCATAGTTTCCCTGCAGCATCCAGCAATGAAAATCAATCAGTCTGAACCAGGATCATTGTATAAAGACAAACTGTCAAACCGGAGTTAGGAACAAGGGCTGCAACATCCACAGCAAGGAAAAGAGGAGGAAAGGGTGAGCAGATGAATGAGAACATTTTACATATGCTTTTGTGTTTCTTAGTTCTTCTATTCCAAGAGAAAATCCAGTCTATACATTTAAATGTATGCTGTCCCACGTAGCCCAATCACATAGTACCTGGCCAGCACCTAAGTACCCACCAGACTTCTGCTTGCTGCCCCTCCGTGGGATGAGAGAGAGAACTGGAGGAAAAGGGAGGAAAACTGCAGGTTGAGATGAAGACAATAAGTGAAGCAAAGCTGCCCATGCAAGCGAGGCGGAATAAGGAATTTATTCACTGCTTCCCACCGGTAGGCTGATCTTTAGCTGCCCTCCCTAAGGCAGGAGGACCTGGCCATGTGTGGCAGTTATTTGGGAAGATAAATGCCATGTCCACAAGGGACTCTCCTTCATCGTCCTTTCCCTGAGGTTTTGTTGCTGAGCCACAGCATCGCAGTGGGAGTGGTTAAAAGGAGAGGACAGGGAGCTGACATCTTTGAGGCCTGCATACAGCGAGGCTCTTTACCTGCAGTATGCTGGTGGCAGACAAACTTTTTCAGCTATAATTCACAAAATATCCGGGGCATTGCTAGAAGTGTAATGTCTGGACCAGTATGTAAAATCCTATGGTAGGTACCTTAACTAGGATCCAGTAGTATGCACTCAAAATGACTACTGAGTGTTTTTAAACATTTCTGCTTCCATATAAATGTCGATGGCATTACTCAGCATGTTTGTTGCTAATTTATTTTTAACAGCCGAGGTTCTATTGAATAAACATAAATTCCAAAAGTTTGGGGGGTTTGTTAGAAATTAGTTCCTCATGTTTACGTTGCTGGCATCGGATTGCATTTTCATCCCTTTAGCTATGGACAGAGGCCATCTAGCCGGGCTTCAAGTCAGTTTAGCCTGTTTCGTTTGCAGCAAAGAATTTTTAAAATCCTCAGCATCATTGTTGCGTTCATTTGGATATGTTGAATTCCACATGCACATGAATCTGATGTTTTGGAAGTTGTAAAGAGGTCCTGGCTTTAAGAGAGCAGTTGCCCGTTAAGATGAAACAGAACGGGACACTACTGCAGGCTGCTTTTGGCTGTAGCTGCATTCAAAGCACAGGACGTAGGGCTTTTGATTCCTATCAGAAATACGCATGAAGCATTTCTGTGGGTTACAAATCAACACTGCATTTCAATGAGACATTTGCTAATACTTCCAATACTATTAAAAAAGCTCAACCGTAACCACAAGTTTGTTTTCTCATGTTTGGATTTTTTTTTTTGCCTAGTAATTACACAGTTCTGTTATATAAATTATTTTTAACTAGAGCTTACGCCTATGCCTACCTTTAGCTTATTTTCCCCTGAAAATTCTTGTTTTCAGATATGGTAAAAGTATATAATAAAGATTATTCTTAGCTGGTACAGAATCTCTCTCATATTACCAAAAATATGGATCTCTTGAGAGCAGAGTCTTTGCACCATATCCATAATGCTTTACCCCTGCCAGCAATCTTAATGAAGATGATCTGTTTTTAAAGATCTGTTTAAAAATGCTATTTCAGTATAAGTTTTTGTATTTTCCTTTGCCTGAAGCAGCTGGTGTGCCCCTGAATCCTGGACAGGATATTTGTCTCTGATATTGAAGCCACAGAGCTGTGCCTGTGTAAACACAATTCCAGTTGTTCCTGAATGCCCTAGCAGTGTGTCAGAGTTAGGTAAATAAGCTAACTACATTAATTGCTCCTACGTCCCTCGAGTGCTTCCACTTTGTGGGTTTTACAGTAATGTTAATGTATTGTAATCCATTATTATCTGCAAAATTAAAATTTTCTTCCTTTGCATGCATCTGCCAGTGTTAATTCAGTAGCCCTAATAAATGCATTAGAAGAGGGAAGAAATACGCAAAAGCAGGATCCCTCTGGGACTGTATAATTTCACTTTTACTCACGACTCTTCATGCTGGGTTGGATGAAAATAAACAGTATAAATATGCATGCAGCTAAAGTGAGACTACCAAGCAAAGTCGTAAAACCCTTTTGTAGCTGTTACACTTGCATTTATTATAGAAATAGAAAGAATGAGACTAGATAAATGCAGCGATGAGCTGGAAGCAGGTTTCAAACTTGCGCCGAAGGGATGGGTCTCATGGAGAAGCCCTGAGCGGTGTCATGCACTGGAAGGGGAAACGACCCAGCGGGGCACACCAGGTCAGTCACTGTTATTGGGGAAAATGATAAATGGTCAGAAAGCTGAGACTCATCGAGGCCAGAAGGGAAGACCCAGAGGAGCTGGTGTGTAGACACCGCATCTGAGGAAGAAAAAAAGAGTGGCTGCATGAGCAGATGAAGCTTTACAAGACCAGTAATTTTTACCTCATGCTTTATCGCTGTTTGGGAGTTGGCCAATACTTGGTATGGGTTTCTCCTGTTAATTTTAAGAAGGCATTGGGTGATAGCAGACACTTAGATACTTGATTGCCTAACTTCAAAGGAGTGGGACAGCACGTGGTGTGGGGGGCAACCAGGGTGAGTCAGAGGAAGGTTTATGGAAATCCAAGCAGTGTGAAGGATAAAATCAGGATAGGAGTGAGACAGTGAAAAAGAAGGGAAGAAAGGGAAGGGGAGCAGATATTTGGGAAGTGTTACATTCAAAAGTTTTTCTGCGAGGCTGAGCTCAGGCAGGAATAGGAGAGGCTGAACTACCTGGCGTGGAAGAAATGTTTGAAAGCGGTGTGGACGTCCAGGAGAAGCCAGGAAGATGGCAGTATACAGGGAGTGTAAAGGGAAGCCATGGAAGAAGCGTGTGGCAGAAGCAACAAATGTGCTTAATTCCAGTTGTTGGTGTTGCACTGTGTCCTGCTGGGGCTTCCATGGAGTTTCAGAGGAGTTGCTGGCCCAGCACCTTACAAGTAGCAGGTGACACGTCTGACAATCACAACCCAGCCTAACAGGGGATCTTCTGGCTTCTCAGCCGAAGAGGGAGCTGCAGGGACCCTCGCAGGCAGAAGCTCCAGCAGCAGGTAGTATGTAGGTCAGGTAGGAAGCGGGCCTTTCCCCCTGGGTAGGACGTGACAAATGTCCTGTTGTTTCAATGCGATAATCATCTGCCCTTGGTCTAATCACTGTAATTAGTCCTGCTGTGCTGGCTGGTGATGCCCCATGGGACGTGCTTCAAAAATGTCCTCCTGGTAGGTGCCTGGAGGGCACTGGGTTTGGGAGTAAAGAACAATAACGCTGTTATTGTTATCTGCAGTGACAAGAGGGATCGCAGCAAAGGAGGCAGTTGCTGAGTGGATCTTTCAGCAGTCACAATAAAAAGAAATACGTGCAGAAATGTGGGTGAAGGTTGTAAAAGAAGCAAGCCTATTGTACTTGACCAGATGAATACAATTATAGCGGGGCAAGTTAGCCCTTGTTGGGTTATTTGTCCTGAGGTTTCTGCCTTCAGCGTTTGTTTTGGAGGAAGAGTTTAATACTTCAGCTGCTGGGGTACTTATAAATCCAGGAGCAGGCCTGTAAAGTTCAGTGATAGAGTTTTTATGCAGACATAAAGCAATTGTGGTGAAATAAAGAAGGTTTTTTAATATCATGAGGCTTAAAAATGTGTACGGCCCACAAAGTCTTACAAATCCCTCTTGGTTTTCTAACATGCAGCAGTATTGGGCTCTGCAGAATAAATGGAGCTAATCGTTTCTAGAAGTTGGTCTGATCCATTGCTCGAGAAGCTGAGAGCTGGGACTTGTTCCCTTAAGTCAATTGTAAGTCCTTTCTTCTGTCTTAAAATGCTAATAAACGGAGCTGGGGAATTTCATGGGTGTTTGTAAAGCTTTGTGATTTGCTGCAATGAAAGATTGTCCTTTACGAAGTACGCGGTGTTATTCGTAGACTCCTGTGGGGTAGAGTGCCCTCCTTTTGTGTGTATTGGACTTAAGGGCTGAATAGTAATTGTTGGGCTTGAATATTTACAGTGAGTTGTGGAAGAAGAATGGTACAATAGATAAGTTTTCCATTAGTGTAGGTAAAGAAACAGATGTGCATTTAGTGAACATAAATACGTATTTGCCAGTCGTTCAAGAATTAAGAAAAATGGTATTAAAGTAGAACAAAGCAACTTTTACTAACAATAAATAGAGCTTCTCTGTAGAAGTAAGATAAATATCAGAAAACAGGTAACTGTGAAGCCCCTCAAAAAAGCTGTGCTGTAGGAATACACACACACTTTGCTACTCATGCCTTACATTCATTAAAAAGCATCAAACGCTGGTAATGTGCTTTCAGCAACATCTGTTTCCTGAGCTCTCATTAATAGATGCTGATCTACATTTAGTTACATTATTGCCTCACTTCAGAACCCTCAGTTTTCTGCTCCTCTGAAGAGCATGCTAGCAATATTTTTGGTTCGGTACTGCGTCGAGCTGTAGTTTCTCTTCCCCTCCCACTGCCTTGTACATACAGTGCAAAATGTTTCCTGCAAGTTCAACAACTGTGCTGGTTTATGTGAAGACTGAAGAGTTTAGTGAGCAGAGGAAGTGCTTTTAAAAAGGAGCTCTGATTTTTAAAAGTAACTGCAAAAATGACAGCAAGATGGCCCATATCTATCATCCCAATAATTTGTTGTTTTAGCCAGGAAAAAAAAAAAAGAAACATATTCTCATCTTTTAGTACATTAGGCAAGTTTGATACTAATGTAGTTCCGATGAAATCAGTAGCAACATGGTGCTGTAAAATAAGTATAACATAATGGAAACAAGTACAGTGGTCCTAGTCGCCAATTCAAAGAGCTAAACTTTTTGTGTGAGCAGTACATTTGGTATTTTTGGTCCGTGATTTGAGAGTATTTTGTACTTAAAACTTTAGAGTACTATAAAACCACTGTGACTTTTCCTAACTTTGGCATTGCAGAGAGCTAATGCTGGTATCTAATTGATGACTTGGACACCGCTACGTTTTCATTATATATACACGCCATCCCTGGTGCCTTATCTGTAAGAGTAATTTTGGCAATAAGCATTAAGTGATATCATCACTCTTCCAAATAGTCTCGGGAGAAGCCAAAAGATGATGTCATGTCTAAGCAGTCCTCTAATCCTGGAAATATTTTTAATGTCCTGATTTACATATGTGAAGAATCCCAGTCTACATTGAAGATGTACTTTTTCTCGTGTGCTGTCAATTTTTCAAGTTCAGCAGTAGAAATCAGTAATTTTCAAGGAAAATTATGCATTCTTTAAATCAATCTCTGTATAGGTGGGTACATACGTAGATCCAGCTGAACGTATGTGCATATGTATGGTTTAGTTTTTATCAGTCAGATGTTTTGTGTATGTGTCCCAGTCCTAGAAAAAAAAATAGGCCAGATTGTATCAGAAAGGTTTATTGGATTGAGTGGGCTATGTTGTGATTTGTTTATTTGCTTATTTATTAGAACTTTTCTATACCAATAGCAGCCTTAACACATTGCATTTTTGCTGCCAAAAAATGTTTTTGCTGAAAGAGTTGTTTGTTGGTTTTAATTCTATGAACTGGTATAAATCCTACCAGCAAAAGACAATGGCACTGCTATAGTCTGCACCTATAATATGAGAATTAGCTGCTTCGGTTTTACCAAGGTGGTTGTGCTTACAGAGTGATACCAGCAAGCCATTTCTGAAGCAGACCTTGCCCGAGGCATGTGCTTTATTTTACATACTGTGAATGGTTTCATTGATTTTGGAAATTACTTGTAAGACAAAATTTTGGCCCATACATCCCACAGGCTTCAGTGGAGCTTGAAGCCACCCAAGGGGTATAAAGCATTTTCAAACTCGGGACTAGAGCTGATTGAATCCCTGAGGCTATGACAGAGGTAGAAATTGAACTTCTGATATTGAAGAAGAGGTGAGAGAGGCTTGTGGTTAAACTGTGGAAAATATAGCAATGATATTGATATTTCAGTGATGTTGAAAGAGAAGGGAATGAACAGAGGCTTGCGTAGTAAGAAATAGCATTGCCAAAGGGGGTGGTCTAGGAAAATAAATGGCCATTAAAGTGGCATTTTGGATAAATAGCTGTGGAACAAGATTGCATTTGTCAAGAGAGTTTTATCTCTGTCGATGATATGATGCTATGGCTGGCCCATTAGTGATGCTGTGTGGGAAGCGTCTGCCTGTCTGCCGTGCTGAGGTATAGCTTAGATACAAGATATAAGAATGAGCAGTGAGCTTCAAGATGAAGATGATACTCAAGTTATGGGCTGGTACAACAGGAAGATGTTGTTATTGCTCACAAATCGTTAGGAAAAAAGATAATGGGTGGGAGAGGCTTGGGGAGAAAATTAAGATATCTGCTTTAGCCATGATGAGTTTGTGGTAATTGCTAAGCACACATCAAAATATAAGTAAACAAGCTGAGATTCACATTTGAACAGAAGGTGTGGTATTTTGTAAGTCATCAGACTAGCTGAATTTTGTTTGCAGATGAGATAAAATGTGGAAGGAAAAGAGAAGGAACAAAAAGGACAGAGGCTAATGGAATTACAGAAGAAAATTGAAACGTACGGAGCTTGAGAGTTCAGCAGAGGACATACTGAAGGAGTGCTTAGAAAACTAGAAGGATTCAGGAAATGGGATCTCAGAAGCCATGAAAAGGAACAGCTCAACAGCAGGAGCATGGCCAAAGCTACTGAAGGGCCTAACTAAGAAGTCATAGAGGTGTTGGTAAAAGTGGCTTCCCTTGACTCTGAGAGTGTAAAAAGATGTTTCTAGGCTGGATTTGTTTGAAAAGAATGCTGAATGGTAGCGAGCTCAGATTGGTTTATGTATTCTGGCATGGATTTTTCAAGATGGGAGGAACTGGTGTCTTTGTATTGTGAAGGGCAGAGTTAGAAGAAAAAAAAGTTGGCTTTGGGGGAGCTTTGAGAACAAGAAGAGATCACCCTGAAACATGAAGTTGGTTAGAGTTGGAGACCCTTCTCATGCGATCATCAGTGAGTAATCCCCTGAGCAAGAAAATTAATGACTCAAACTGTAAACTAGACTTTCACTTGGGCTACTGTTTTAACACTATGGTCTACAATTTATCTCTGAGGAGATCTTGGCTCAATGAATTTGATTAGTTTTTGTGATCTGTTTGAGTGAACGTGTGTGTGACTCTGGGTGCATTTAGAAAACTTTTATTCTGGCATTTGGAAGCTGTGACGACCATGTACTTGAGACCCTGCAGGCTGAAACAGGGTAAGAGCAGTATCTTCCTGATGTCATCCATCAGATATTGCATGGGACAGGCAGAGCTGCTGTAAATGCCACATGAAGCTCGCGGGAATTATTCCATCCCTTTCTAGTATCTTGGGTATGCGTTCATGCCTTAGATGAAAATGCTTGTCCTGCGTCCCGGGAGACACATGCGCCCGGTTCTTCAAGGCCACTTTCACAATCCCTTGAGCAGTATTGCTGGTGCATGTTAGATTGCTTCGTTTGTTGATGTTGTCCTATTTAAAATATGTTTTACAGTGATTTACCCAAAATTTTCATCACTTCAAAATATTTGGCTTGCTGTGTTCAGACAGGCCAACTGAGGCATTGGGTTAATCCTGATGCAGATAGGGACTTGTGCTAATTAGTTGAAACCACTCATAACACCGTTCAACACGTGTTTTGTTCCATTTCATTTTCTTGAAGTGAAGGCTGTCCTGAAGTTGTTGACAGTGAAGTAGATGGCAAGAGCTTGCTGCCTATGTGCACCACTGTGAAAATGCAGCAACTGTGCTCTCCTCTGGCTGAGCATAGTCAACGCCCGTTAGCGTTAATGGGACTTGTGCCTGTGCTTGGAGTACAATGTACCCTATAGCCTCTGGGTAATAGAAACCCTTATCTCGCATTTCCATATTGCTGCGTGGAACAAAAGCCATTGTACAAACAAATCCACCCCATCCCTCCATGGGTGTTTTCGCTTGCTTCTCTCTTCATGAGAGCTAATTTGCAATGAGACAACTGAAGGCTGACAAAAGAGCTTTGTTACTTTCTGCTAGCTTAAAGAGACACAAGGAGAGACTTCTTGACACACTGCCATTGCTGCCCAGACCTTTTCTAAGCTTTATCTTCTCCAGATGCAGTCTGTGAGGTAAAAGTCACCTCTCCTAAAAATGCCATATACTTTCCATAGAATGGGGTCTCTACCCCCAGTTAGATTGCGGCTCCTGATTTATGAAAATGTCACCGTCTCCGGGTGGCTTCAGACAGCTCTGAATTCTGAAAAGCTGTAATAACTACTGGTATCGGCAGAGAAACCAACCTGAGCACTTACCAGCCACGCGTTTCTGTTTGCTGCCCCGCCATTTGTATCGGGATGACTGTCAGTGGAGCATTGTGAAACTAGAACATCAAAATGATGGAGACTCAGAAACATGGCAGAAAACATGCCCTCGCCTGGAGGGGAAGGGAAGTCTTCTGATCTTAAAGTGACCCAGTTTATAATATGGCTACACAGGCCTTTATATGGGTTTAATTAAGGTGCTGCACAGGGAAGACAATGAAGGAGTAGGGACTTAAGGCAGCCTCATAGTGTCCTTAGACAAATAGCAGAACAAGAGACAGCTGAATTTACCATAGTGCTCTTTAATTCCTTTGGGGGGGCTTCTGCTGGCATCATAAACCTTGTGAACCACCTTATTCAGACGTCAGTTTATTGCAGGTACCAAAGCATGCATGTAAAATCTTAATCCCTTTGCCTGTCTGGTACTGTGGCTTGAAAAAACAAACAAACAAAACAAAAAAACCCCACCACCACCAGCAAAACCTAGAAGTCCCTGTGACAAAAGCTTTGTAATTCATGGATGAGGCTGCAGAAGTTGCCAATGTCTGTGAAAATTCTTGGAGGGAATTGCTCTGGAGGAAGTCTCTTTTCCTTTATGTAAGGAAATCAACCCCTCAGTGATTATGCACTTGGTGTGGGTGTGATTCCTCCCCTTTCTTCTCTATGTTGACACATTCTGGGGACTGATAGGTACCACTTGTTCATCCTTTTAATATCAAGGTATGCGTTACACTGACCACTGGTTTTCAGAATGAGGGGAGAAAGGGGGAAAAAGGAAATATTTCTCTTGTAAATGTTGCTATGGGAAAGAGCCATTATGAGTGTCATAAGACAATGTAAACAGGCAAAATGTGGCAGTGGTCATCCACTCTCTTCTCCCAAAACATATGTCACAACGTCTGTGTTTGCAAGCAGTGGGGCACAGTAGTAGATCTATGCAGCAGGACAGTCAATGTTGAAGACCTGATGGACCACATTTGGTGCATTTAATTTAGACTAACTCTAGTCTAGTCTAGTCAATGCCTGTTAGCATCTGGAATGCATTCAGCATGCTCCTGAGGCTCATTCTCGGGTTTCATTTCATCCAAAAGAAGTCAGTCCCCTCTGTGCACTGAGACGTGCCCTAGGCTGACAACCAACAGGTTAAAACTGGAGATGACTGGAAAGTGTCCCTTCTTTTCCGAACTGAAACAGTAACACAGATTTTTTAATACAAATTTGGTGAAGGTATTAACTCTGATAACTTTTAAGCTTACAGCCATCCGTTCGTGACAGTCACCTTAGCAGGTGAGGAGAATGAGCGTCGCTAGAAGTCCACAAAAGCACAGGCGGCTTCAAAAGTGTCTGTTACTCTTTGTGAACAGTGAAATCAACCTCCACAGAACTATATGCTGCCTATCAATTCTGGTATCCAAGCTACCCAACCCTATTCCTAAAGCATAAGAGAAAGAAAATAGGATTATACTGACTTTACAGATTAGTTTGGAAGCAGAGAAAGTGTCAGTTAAATGATTCACCCAAAGTTAGAGAAGTGGCTTTTGTCAGAGCCAGGATTTGAATCATAATCGTCTGAATCTCAGCCTGGTGCTTTAGCCACCAAAGTGGAGCGTTGCTCTGGAGAAGAAAAGCCTGCAGTCAGACTGAAGTGCCATCACTCAGTCACAGTTGCTGCTTTGGGGAAGTGACTGGCCAGAAAAAGGAGCGTTAGCCAAATGTTTCTCATTTTTGTGTTTGTGTGAGAGAAGCTGTACATGCTCTAATTTGGTAAAAATGCAACTTCATTTCTTAATTAGAAGTTGTTGTTATCTAAAAACTTTGCAGCACTCCCACATGTCTCCTGACAGCTTGGGCTGCATGGCACAGACAAGCTAGTATGGCTTTAAATGTCAAAATATGCTTTTCATTCTTGTGTGTATATATATATCAACGCATTATCAAGTAAAATAAAACCCTGCAGTGTGACAGATTACGTTTCTTTAATTGCCATCACTCTTCAGATGAATTTATGGCTGTCAAGGGAAATTTGCACTTCTAGAAATGTTGGAAACCTGAATCATCTAGGCTGAAAAGCAGGCCGGGCCTTGCTCTGCATACCTCTTGCTGGAAGTGGCTGAGCTGATTTGAATACATTTGGTTTTGAATGCTTTCTCTTGCTTTGCTAATTATACACCAAGCTGTATTTCATGCGGATCTCTGACTATCTTCCTCAGCTTTTGAATTCTGTAATACAAGGAAAGTTGGTGTGTTTTCCAGGTCCAAAATTTGCTCTTGTTCTACTTTAGGACAAGATGTGTCCAAAAGTAATTTCAGTTTGTAAAATCTTTTCTCTGATTGGTGACTTTTGTACAATTATCAAGTTTGTTAAGAAGTTAAGAATAAAAAGAATATTTTCTGCTGAAGTGAAAACCTAGAAAATATAACTCTTGTGTGTATATTTTCGGTTGTAAAACCTGTAACCAGTAGGGTAGTACATCGTTCCTGCTTATGAAATTGAGGATGTATAAGCAATCTGAAAAGTCAGTGTCTCTTTAAAGTATAACATACTTAGAATTGCTCCAGCCAAAATTGACAGGTGGATTCCACTTCAGTCTTTACAGTTTGTGTTCGTGCATGCGTGGGCATTAATTCTATCATCGTGTTTCTCTTCTGAAGATAAGCATGCTCAGATAAAAAAGTAAAGGGTGTCTAGAGGTTTATGGGGGCAGAGGGCTGACTAATGACAACAGGATGGTTTGTCATAGAAAAGGCAGAAGAACAAGACTTGACAGCATCTGCCCTGGGGTACCTCCCCATTTGGGCAGCTTCTGAGGGGAAAGGGTTTAGTGTGGACAATGTCTGAGTAGGGGTGTGTAACATGAAGTCCCACAGTAATATTGGGATGCAAAATAGCTACAGTGGGCAATAAAAAAGGGCTTTGCAAGATGTCATCAGTCAACAGTATGTCTAACCTACACACCTGAAGGAGGTGGATGTTTAGGTGAGTACTGTGTAGTCCCCTAATTAGAACAGCTTGAGGAGAATAGCAAAAGCTCTTTTCTCTGCTTCACTGTGCATTGGACAACAGTATGACAGGCATGTCTGACTGGAATGTCATGCTTCCCAAGGTTAAAATATCCTTAACCAAAGGCAGGAGAGCAGGGAAGTTGTGTTTGCGAGCTCATCTGATGGCTGTCAGCCATGATGCTCCTCTTGCCTGGCCCTTCAGGTACTTCCCTGCTAGGCCGGGCCCCGAGCTGGCCACACGTGTGGTCCTTTGAGCTTTTTTTAGGGACAAAGGGGAATTCTGCTTCCTGCAGCTTTCTCTTGGCAGGGCCTGTGGCCTCTGTTGGTGGGTGGTCTTGCTGTGTGGGCCCCCCCTGCTGTGTGGACCCCGGCCTGCCCCGGGGGTACAGCCCCCCGCATGGCCCTGCAATACAGGGATCCCCCTCCAAGCCCCACAGCTCCCCATGGTGCTCCCTCTGCCCTCCCTCAGAGAAACCTGGTCCCAGGGGCCCTGATCTACCTGTTGTGTTTAATTTTAGTTTCTAGGAATTGTGTCTTACAGAGTGGGAAGCTTTTCTAACTGATAAGTCTATGTGTGCCACGCAAAATGGAGAAAGGGCTCAAAAACCTCTGAGTGGGAAAAGCAACACTTGAATGCTTTTCCTTTTAATGAAGTGTTTCAGAGCACATTTGGGACTTTGACTTCTGTTTTCATGAAGAGAAGATTTTTTTTTGTGGTAAATATCTGCTAATTTTGAAACAAGCTGTATCATATTTTCCCTCTTCTCTTCTTGATTTGTGTTTTCTGTTGTTTAGCACATGGGGAGAGAAAGATTTGTGCCAAAGAGGCTTTCATTCAGGGATGTGGCCTAATTAATTAAGTCTCCAAAATAAAGGCGATCTATAAGAAAGTGATGGCCTTTGTGTGTCCCACACCTTCTGCGGGAGGCATGGAGGCACCCACTCCCCACCCTACCTGGGGTTTACGCTCTGTCTACAGCTGTAGGACACAGCAAAAATGTAGTTGCAGTTATTGTCAAAGAAAGCTGGAAATGGCAGTATTCTACATGTAAAGTCAGACTGGGGGCTGGGTCCAAATGGTCGTAACTTCTCGGAGTATTTTTCACATCAATGTGGATATTCAGCTGAACAAATCTTAAGCATATGTTCCGGCCACGTCAGAAGTTTTATTTGTCATTTTTATTTAATTTCTTATTTTTGGTGTCTTATATTTATATTTTCCCATCTTCTTTTACAGAGACTTCCGTAGAACATATTGCAAGGCATAAGCAAGCAGTAGAAGCAGAGGTGAGTATCTTCCATTCCTTTTGATGATGTATGTTTTTCTAGTGCTGTCTTGATTTGGATGTTTGTTTTCCTCATTATTGCTTGTTTGGGATAATGCATAGTTATCAGAACCATCTGTATTGTGGCATGCCAGGGTGATGGAAAGGTATCTCCTTTACAAAGGCAGCCCAGCATCAGAAAATAGATGCTTCCCATTTTGTAGAAGCTGTAGGTTACATGAGATCTTATGTTTTACCAAAGCATGCCTGTATTAACTAGGCGTCTGTAAATATTTCCGATGAATCTATAGGGAAAGCATGGATATTCATGAATTGTATTTTTCCGTAAGGAAAACAAACAAACATGGATCAGCTGTTGACGGTTCTGGGAACATAGTGGTATCACACCATTGTCATCTGGCTGTCAATGTCTGATTGTAGAATGAAGAGCGTATTTCCAGGCTTAATACAATGTTGTGAGGGATCTTTGAGACGGGAAACCTAAAACTGATGGTATTATTAGGCTTTGTGGTACTGCATAATGTGTGTATTAAGCAACATAAAGAGACGTGTGAACATCATCTATAGGTATACCATAACATCTATAGGTATACCATAACAAAGTTGCTACCAGGAACCACTGAAGGATGTGAGAAGGGGAACTAGGGAACAAATAGAGGCAAACTGAAACAAAGATGACTTGTCTGATGCCTTAACCATAAATGTCGGCAATGACTTTTAGCTAGGCAGAGATCTACAACTGCTATTCCAGACAGCTTTCCTCCCATCCTTCTAAGGTGTTTAATTTTGAGTTTTATTTATTATTGAGCATCCTTTTATGTGCTGTGTAGATCTAAGGTCTTATATTGTCATTGGTGGGTCCCAGTGGGGTCATTAAAGGCGCCAACCTTGACACTATATTTATTTATTTATTTATTTATTTATTTATTTTTGTTATGACTTAATTAACAAAGCTCAGACTCTGGAAGCCTTAAAATCATATGGCCAGTGTGCGAGCTGGGCCTCTGCCTTGAGAGATGCTGTTTAAATGGCAGTTGCAGGTAAGGAACTGCAGGCAGACAGCAATGGCGCACCAGTGTAGCCTCAAGTCTCCTTTAAAAGGCAACTCAGCCAAGCCTGATCTTTGCTGCTGCAGATGTACCCCATTAGTCAGGGATTGTTGTATTTTCTGTCTTTTGGCTTTCCAGGATTCATTTACCTGTTTAGATACTCTGTTGCCTTCAGAGAAAATCTGTGAATTAGGGGCCACAGGTAGAATTGCCTTTATCCTGTGCTGCAGTTCCAGATGCAGATGGATGCCCTCCATGCACTTACAGTAGCAGCCAAGCAAACTGGTAGGTCACAACACTCTTCTCCAGCCTAAAATGAAAAAGGAGTGACAAACCTTAATTAAAATGCAGCCAGAGCCTCTAATACTGTAGCATTAATAGTGGTGCTGTCCTTGACCAAAATAGTTGTTAAAAGCGGAGTAAAAACCTTTCCACGTTGCCAAAGTTGTAATGAAAAACGGTGGAGCTGTCATAAATATGATGTTCTCAGCTAAAATGATTATGGCTTAACAATTTTCCAATGCATTGCATTGGGTTATTTCCAGCACATTGAGATCTTAGCATTGTAAAGATTTAATACAATATCTTGACGGTGAGTTGTTATCTGTGCTGGAGGAAAAGGTAGGCAGTGTTTGTGAAATCCACTCACATTCTTTATCCACCTTATTGATGTTGCTTGCATGCTCATTTGTTGTCATTATTCCATGTGTCTAACTCTCTCAAGAAACACTTGATCCAGTGTTTGGCTGTGGATTGCAAATTCAGTTGCTGGTGTGATGGAAACCGCGTGAACCTAACGATAGTCATAGCCTTTAAATACACAGGCTGAATCCTCAGCCAGGATAAATCCATGGCAGTTCACAGAAGAGGCTGGAGCTGGGCCAGTCTTTGGTGCTTGAGCAGCACAGTGATGCATCTTTGATGCAAATTACTACTTTTAGGAAAGACTAGCATTTACAAGGAGTCAAGTGTGCATGGGTTAACGCTGAACAGCAAAGCAGGACCTGAAGCTGCATTTGACAGATCTTTGTGAGATGCCAAGGAACTCGGGGAAAACTTAAATACTGGCCTTTGTAATGATGCTAGAACAATAATAGTTGAGAGGATGCACAGAAGTGTTTTATTCCAAATGGCAAAATGATTAGTACTGTTACGTTACGATCCACACAGTGGGAAAGTCATTCACCTCTCTAGCTCTGATTTCAGTTTGTCTTGTCTCAGTAGCAGAAGCTTTAGCAGTGGATGGCTCCAGCTTTCATTAATTGATGATTCTGTTTCTTATTGCTCCAGGATAGGATTTGAACATTCCTTCGTGTGTTCTCTAGGGGGATTCCTATTGGGCTTCATAAGTGAAGGGAGAAACAAGCACGTTTGAAAGTTCTTCTGCTAGCCTGCAAAAATATTACCCTCTTTTTCATGTTTGCGTATTTTTGGAGTAAAGGAAGAACAACAATACATTTCTTCTGAGGCCAAGAACTGCATTGAAGCTAGGGTGGCATTAAGAGCCTGCTGATGAGTATATGACTATATGGGACCCCCCAAAAACAGTGGGCTGCAAATACTGACTAGCGCTTGCTTGTTTATCTGATAGTAAAGAGAGCTCTTTGCTCTAGAGGAGCATTCCCATTTGCAGTTACTTAGTGTACCAGGAAATGTCTTTCACATCTGTAGGTGTCCTTTGCGTCTCAGTTGAGGGAAAAAAAGTAAGGTAGCCTTGGCTAGCCTCATGAGGCAGCAGTACAGAGACCCTGTGACTTTTTTTTTCCCCCAGACAAGATAGACTGCACAAGCTAAAGAAATTAGTTAGTATATTTATGTTATTGCCTCTTAGTCAGTGGCTTTTTCCAAGCATGTAAGTGAGCTAGGTACATAATGCCTTTGGAATCCCTGTGCTAGTGATAGTGCTCACTGCTGACACCTTAGCAATTATGTGTTGGTTGCTTTGATGGACTAAAAACATACATGAGGGAAGATTTTTCTTGGGGGATATTAAGTTTTAGTAAATCAACTGATTACTCCTAGAGAGAACAGACAAGTTTGGAGAACCAGTAAACTTGAGGTAAATCCTGTTAGTGGAGTAACTGTGATAGGAGCACTTTCAGGCGTGGTGTCCTAAGAACACTTGGATGCAGGTGCTAAATGCTCAGCACAAAGGGGTGTGTGCATACATACATACATGTGTTAAAAAAAAAAACACACACACACACAAAAAAGCTAATTATTTATATTACTGTCCTGTTAGGATTATATTTGGTCCTCTATTTCTTCCCATTTTGTGTTCTAACAAAGTGGACTAGAAGTAGTTACATGAATGTAGTAACAGAGGCGCTATGACGTTCCTTGTTTGTATATATATTTTTACAGAGATTGTTGACATTTTAGCTATAGATGTAGGAGAGTGAAGTAAAGAGAAGAGGCAAGAGAAAAGATGGAGAGAGAAAAACAGGCAGCGATCCAAGAAAGAATTTAGGGGAAGGCATCTGCAAGAATTTCTGAAAGAAAACCCCAATTTGATATATTTTGCATTATCTGACAAGTGACATATAACAATAAAAGAAGCCAAAATTAAAGGTAAACACATCGGAAATGGGCTTCAGCTCTGAATTTAGTGTTGGCATTTTCTGTTGCTGATTTGACATGTTATTGTTGCAGGGAATTTGGTGTTGTTTTTGCGAGTAGAATTAAGCTTTCCTGCTAAGATACGGAACAGCACCACACACGCCCCCTCAGGTTTCATTGATAAACAATTCTTTAGTACACACAAAAATGAGCGCCCTTAATATTCCAGGCACATCCAGTTTTGATAGATGCACCTTTTTTGGTGACAAATTCAGATGATTAATATATTAAAGAGATGTGTTGCAGTGTCTTGAGTTCATGAAGGCAGACAGTTCTGAGTTGGAACGATGTCTGGCCCCCTGTCCTTTTCCAACTGCAGCTCGGAGCAAGTGCCTTAAGAAATGGTAAAAGAAACATGACAACATACAGTGTTAATTCTTGACTGCACTTAGAAGCCATCGAGCCATATTACAGCATAAGTGCAAGCCCCAGGCAGAGGCTGCCACTTACTACTTCCAGTTTTCCTCCTCTTTGAAACAGGAGGAACTGCAAACATTGCAGCTTGAGCTTTTCCCTTGTTTGCATCAGTGCGGATGAAATCAGTTCTTGGCCGCTGCCCCATTGTGTAAGCCTCTCGCCCCTGTGGAGCAGGTAAGACCTCTCAATGTGCTGGTCGTAGCATTGCGATGACACAAGCGCACATGAAGCCTGCACTTAGCAGCTGTCCTGCGTTGTGATTCAAGCCTGGTTCTGGGTAGCTGTACAGCTGTTTCTCTCTCTCATGTCTGTGCGTTTTGGATGAAAAGCGATGACAGCTTTTTATGACTACTAGCTCCTGAGGCTGCCGAAGAAGAAATAAGCTCGTGGTTGTGGGTGTCCTGTCTGCATTCAAGTGCAAAAGGTTTATCAGAAAGTTAGCTTGAGACTGAAATTGGAAATTCACCTCCTTTTTCAGAATCTTTTCCCCCTCCTTCCTGTGCAATTTCCCCTGAGTGGTGCTGGAACGTGAGGGCAATTACATCAGCTGCCAGGTTTTCCCCTCGCTTTCTGTTTAAGCGAGATTTGAGCCTGGCTGTACTTCTTGAAGAGTGAAAGAAAGACGTAGACATGCCTCTCAGTTTCTGCTTTATACCTGCTGTTTTAAATAATTTGATATTCTCCCTGAACACTGAAACTAAAATTGATAAATTGGTTTCCGATTCCTTTTTCTGTTAGTCTTCGGGTGCACAGACTGTTTAACACCAATGATCAATAGTTTCATCAGAGCTTTTTTCCTGTAAGCATATAGGATCTTTATGAAAAAGTGATTCGTGATTTGGGATTAGACCTGAAAATGTCTTAAAAGATACCTTGCATGGTACTAATTCTCAAGTGAGATGAGTAGTCTGGATTTTCTAAAAGGAAAAAAAAAAAAAAACCTACAGGATGGTGGAAGTTGACACTGTTGCTACTTTTTTCATTTGTTTCTTCTTCTTCCTCCTTATATGTTAAGTCCTCTCTGGTAATTGTCATGGTGACTGCTACATTACTTTTGTTGGCTTCTTTTGATACCTAAAAATTGTGGTTTTGTGTAGGTGTGTTTGTGTGGTTTTTTTTTTTTTTTGTTTGTTTGTTTTTGACCACTGATCCCAAGCCACTTCCATAAGGGATAAAATCAAGGACAGAGGGGAAAAGATTGGCTTTTAAAAGAAAAGGTGTAAGCAACTATTTTAAACTCTTCATTTAGAAACAAATCAGCAAATGTTGAGGCCCTCACAGATGGCCTCAAATTGCTAATCCCAGTTTGATCAGTCTTTCAGCATGTCTCTATGAACCGCTGAGTGCAGGTGAGAGAATGGTGAATAGTTTCCTAACTGAAGTTGGCAGTCTCCAAGGGAACATAGTTAAAAAATCATGGAGGTGATCTCAGCTCTTCACCTTTTGGTTTTCACAAAGTTTGAAGCTTGCGAAATAAGGTATTGAAGGCAGGAGGGATTATCAGACAGCCTAAGGTTTTTATTAATGTAGTTCTTTTTTTCTTCCTTTGAATTCTATTTGGTAGTGTGCAATGAGAACTGTAAATATTCTGTTGGAAAGGAAAGGGGCTTATAGCAGTCTCTTTCTCTTATTTGTGAGAGCCAGTAATTTGAGGCACTGTCTGCTCATATCTGGTAATTATTTAGCAGGTAGGCAAGATGGACTTGTTAACTTTTAGGTGGAAAGCGGTAGAATATGTGAAGGTACTTGCGCAGGGCTTTTGTTAACTAGTCTTATTCTCCCTTGGCCTTTTGTAGCTGAATGAGCTTCTAGTGTCTTGCTGCAAATGAAAGGCAGTTCTGGAGAGTCAGCTCATTGCAGAAATAGCAGAAGGCTGTTGACTGAGAATAATCTCTTATGGAGACACGAATTCACAGTAACAGCATTTCTTCCGCTTTATTTCCCACAGCGCTAGGCTAAAGTGGCTCAGCCTTCTGGACATTACAAGCTTGTGTTGCTCCTTTATTTATTTAACACCTTTCCTGAACTTCAGGTTGATGTCAGATCTGGCTGTCTTAAGGCATGTTTCGTGTTCTTGTACACACTTCAATTACAGCCTTCTCGTTCCCCAGGAGGCACGCTTCATTGCTAATTTCCTTGTCCTCCCCCTACACTTTTTTAATAGATTCTCTGAGCACAGAAGAGCAAAGGATAGATTCCCAGCACAAGGTCTTGCTTAAAAGGGCCACGTTCTCCAGAGCTGCACAGTCAGCCCACGTGATGCTAGAGGTGCTCTGTGGTTGATCAGAGAATAGTCCTGGAGTTACTATAGGTAACAGGACTAATAGTCCTGTTACCTTTCTGTGAACAGAACGTCTCCAGAACACCGCTGGCTGCAGCTTTGGGTTTATCTGGTCAAGAATCTGTCTTTGAGCTGCATATGGCATTAGGGTTGCTGTAGGGTATGTGTGTACTGCGGGTTACGATGCAGCTGCTCTTTGAAGGAATCTCATAAGGGTCGCTGCCCCTAGCATACACTAGGAAACTGGTGGGTTATGGCATCTGCTGCTTAATGGTGATATTATGGCTTCCTGTGAACCTGGCAGTCTCACTTTTTGTGCGCTGTTTCTTGTCATCTTGAAAACTCCACACGGGAGGGACTTTTTTACTGTTGAGCTGCTAATTCTTCCCTAAGCCTCCCGATGCTTCCACAGGTTAGGGACTACTAACGACTGATTGCTGTCGGGACATCTGTCAGCTTGTGTCTTGCCTCTTGTAGTTTAATTGTATATTTCTGAGAAATGCCTGCAGTTCTTTTTCGTTGCTTAAATCTAGACGTGAACAAGGTAAGTCAGTGAGTCTGATGGTTCTTCAAGAATTGGGCCTGTTACTTATGGCCAGCTATTCACTTGTTTCTGGACTGTTCTCTTCCAAAGTGCATGTGTATTGTCTTGGTTGTAGTTGGCTATGCAGGAATCTGATTAGTTTTTTATGCAAAAATCTGGTTATTTCTTTTCTGTTCTTTATCCCACTACTCTAAGACTAGATGGTATTTTTTCTTTCTGAAGTACACTCATAAAATCCTTTCGGTTGACAACAGTTTAAAGAGTTTCTAGTGGTTAATATCTCTAATCTTAAAATTAGTTCAGGTGTCTAGTTCTGGTTTGATACTAATTATTAAAGACAAATTCCATATTTCGGGATATTATCTATAAAAAAACTACTGTTTGTTTTGTGGATTTTGGGGGGATTTTGGCAAATTGCCTTGGCTTTGTGGTTTTCCTTAATACTAAAGGTTAGATATGTAGTGATTTATTCGTGTCTGCAATCTGTAAGTCAAATATGCTACTGCATATTTGTTAATGCGGGCTGGGGTTGGTGGTGTACAAGACGAACCGTATAGATAGTCATTGCTCTGAGCTAATCTTATCTTCTGAAGTGAAGCATTTCCGAGGAATTTCTAATTTTGACAACTGGGATCAAATGTCTGACTTCTGAGGGCTGACAATAATGCCAGGGGCTGAACTGCTTTGTCCTGTTGATAGCAACTGCGCAGCTCAAAAACCACACCAAATGCCAGGGAAGCACGCATCTTAGCTGCTCGGGTCCAGGGCGTG
Organism: Cygnus olor; assembly: GCF_009769625.2. Lineage (NCBI taxonomy): Eukaryota > Metazoa > Chordata > Aves > Anseriformes > Anatidae > Cygnus > Cygnus olor. The sequence continues at coordinate 46,786,063 of NC_049173.1, forward strand.
TGTGTTTAGGGTAAGGCGTTAGCTTTACAAGTCTATGGGACAGAAATGCTGCGGCTGCTCAGGGGTAAAAATAGTTCTGGGTTTTCAATGGCTGCATTCCACGGCTGGAGCCTGAAATCATGAATCAGGGTTCAGCTCTCGGGCTGCGCGAGACCGCCGGCAGGAGCTCCACGGCAGGACGCGGGAGGGGAGCAGCTAGCTGAGATGAGGCCGAGCCCAGCGCCGCTGATACTCTGGGAGGGACCCGTGCTGCTTGTACACTCTCAGCAAGGTAATGTACGCTCGTATTTTGATTTCCAGCAGGAGCTTAGTTGCTTGAGTGTGAATAATTAAAAATCTGCTGAACCGTGCAAAATTTCTCACTAAACCAAAGATGACTTTAGAAAAAGTGTCTCTTCTGTGCAAATTCAGCTTCACAGAGACTTGCAGCTTCGCACGTTACGAGCTTCCTGGGACCTGGGATGATGTATTTTGGTTGGAAGGGTTTACTACTCGTTCCCACCTGAATGCTGCTTTGTGCGAGGGTTTGTCCTTGATTTTTGGATGGCAGGTGTTTTTTTTTTTTTTGCTTCATTTCAAAAATTTTTCTAGCCTAGAAATTCCACCTGGGAATTTAGATACATAAATAGTTAGGACTCTTCCGAAGTCTTCCTGAAAGAGTGCTTTTTAAAAGTGGTATTTAATACATGGATGCTTAACTCAAAGCTCTCTCTAAAGCTTCAAGCTGAGTGAGTGTTGTGGCGTGGGATCTGTGTAGGTTTAAATCCCTTTCTGACAGAGTTCAGATGATCATTTAAAGTAGTTTAAAACCCAGCACAATTTCATGAAAGAGAGCATTTTGTACTTAGAGTAAGGACTTCTTGTTCAAAGTGTTGTTAGGATGCTGCTAAAGCTTTTGTGACCAACATTACCTTTAAAGGTGGTTTTTTTTTTGCTTGCTTTTTTGGTCTCTGGCACATTTCAAATATGTATCCTTCAGGCTATCGCTAGCGGGACTTCGAGAACTTGATGTTTGTACCTTTTTTGACATGCCCTGTGAGCTGAATAACTGTTTGATCCTCCTTCCAGAGTGAATTGCTCAGTTTCGAGTTGCTAGAAGTTACCCACGCCAGCCACACGTGCAGGTGTCCGTCCCATCAGTGCCCAGAGCAGCGCAGCTCCACGCCCGCTCATCTCCAGCTGGGCACAGTGTCACACTTACTTCCCTGATCACTGCTGATATTCAGAGTAGGGGACACTGCTTTGTCATGCAGCCCTCACGCTGCGAGGCTCATCTCTACCATAAGCCAAGTGAATTGGGGAAATCTCACGTGGAAAAACAACTCTGTAAAAAGTGGGAGTGTTGCTCCAAGATGAGGAGAAATGTTGGAGGAATCAACGTAGTTCCATGCCATAAACTGAGTGAGGTGTTAGATGCAGATATAGGATGAATAGCAGAAATTGGGAACTGTAAAATCTATATGGTTTTACTTTACTTGGGACATCTGAGTGTGTGAGGCATTGGGCTGGGTGCAGGACCTGGATTATATTTCAGTCTTGCTGACAAAACTTAGTTGTCTGACAGTCTGCTTTCTTTTCAGTTCCCAATCTGTGTAATGAGGATGCTTTTACAACAGAGACGTTGTGGGAATAAAATCTCCTTGTCATGAATGTACATGCTAATAACGTTTTTACCCCTTGAGAGCTGTCAAAGTATCTGCTGGTGCACCACTCCTGGGAGGCACATCCCGCTTCTGAAGCAGGAATTTTGTGTTCTTCTCAGTAAAGTGATTTTACAGAAAGCAAATGTGGACTGCAAGCAGTTTAAAGGATGTTCCCAGAGTTGTATAAAGTCCGAGGACAGGAATAGATACAGTAATCCTGCCTCCCCGTGTCCTATGTGCTGCCCTCGCTGCGTGCTCCCCTTTTGGGACGTTCAGTAAGAGTTAGAAATATGTTGCAGGACATTAGGCCGGTCATCAGCACAGTATAAAAATAGTTGAATGGGTATTTTAAAGAAGTGACATGGCAAAACTGGTGGTGTAATTTTACCAATAGCAGAGCTGCCTAAAATAGCAAGAACATGAGAAAGTCCTTTCCAACTGCAGCACTTCAGATAATGCCATTTTTTCCTACAGTGAATGAAGCAATGAGAGGTATCTAAAGTATTCAGTCGGTGGTCCCAGATATTATGTGCTCTTTGTGTTAGGAATTAAAACACTGCGAGCTATCTGCCAGAGTTGTCAGCAGAGGTGAATGAAGATTCGGATGTTTGCGCAAGCTGTCCAAATTTAATTATCCTGTGAAACCTCATTAGAGATGAGCTGCACCTGTGATACTAGGAGGGAAGGAATATGAAGGTAGTTTAGACTGATTCATAACTCAATTTCAAAAATACTCTCTTAGAATCTGAAAGTTCTTGCTTCCCTATGTGGCTTGCTATGCACAGTGTTCAGTCCTGATCGGATTTTGTGAGGGCTGGGAAACAGAGAAGCTGCACTTGATGGCTAAAATGATCTGGACAAATTGCAGGTACAGTGCAATACGTCTCACTTGAGAAATAATCAGCTGCACAGGTACAAATAGGCCTGCAGAAGATCTGGGGGTTATGGTGGATCAGAAGGTGAATTTAAGTCAGGGATGTTGAGTTGTTTGAAAAGGCAGAGTCATCTTGCAGCGCCACAGCAGAGCGTTTCGCCCATGAGACCTGAGAAATGATCCTTCCTTTGGCACCTATACAGCCTCAGCGGGATGTAGTAGAGCTTTTGGGAACTGCAGATGAAAGATGTGGATCAACAGGAGAAGGAAACACAAGTGCAGTGAGAATGATCAGGACCTAAATAACAAAACCTAACTGGGAAGACTGCGTGAGTTGGAGTTCTTCAGTAAAGACATTTAATGATACTTTACAAACTTGTAAGTGGCTGCTGGTAAAGAGGAAGGGAAGAGCTCTTTGTAGGCATGGGCTAAGGAGTTACGGACTTCCGTCACAGAACGAAATATCCGAGGTTGGTAATAGTTAAACTTCCCAGCGTTAGCGTAGCACTAAAATAGATAGGGGAAACTTCAGCCTCCCCCATGGGCAGCCACTGAGAACAGATGAAGCCAGTGTCAGTCGAGCCTGACTTAGATATAATAACCTGTACTGCCCTTGTCTGTGTGGTCGTCTCTCCCAGTTCTGCTATTCTGTAATTCGTTAATTGTGCACGATTATAGGTTTGAGTTGGAAACTGATGTCCTTAATCCTCTGCAAAAGGCAAGGTGCTCAGTGCTCCCTGGACAACCAGTTCTTGCAGCTAGGGCTGATGCAATTATCTAGCATTACCTGTTATTTAGGTGAGGCTGTGCATTGAATGTTGTGTTCAGCTTGGGGCCCCTCGCTACAAGAAGGACATCGAGTGTGTCCAAAAAGGGCAACGAAGCTGGTGAGGGGTCTGGAGAACAGGTCTTGTGGGGAGCAGCTGAGGGAGCTGGGGTTGTTTAGCCTGGAGAAGAGGAGGCTCGGGGGAGACCTTGTTGTACTTTGCAATGACCCTAAAGGAGGTTGTAGCGAGGTGCAGTTCGAGCTCTTCTCCCAAGCACCAAGTGATGAGATGAGGGGAAATGGCCTCAAGGTGTGCCAGGGTAGGTTAAAGTTGGGAATTTCCCGAGCCACGTGTTGCTGGAGGCTGGGATTGTATTCCCTGGAGGCTGCTGCTATGTTTGTGCCCTGTTCTTATACCGTTGGCGCTTGCAACTGATGTCTGCCAGAGGCCAAAGGCAGAGCCAGGCCCAAAATTTATTGGAGGAGGGTGTTCTCTTTCTGAAGTCTCCAGTGCATAGCCTGTGGAGGCTTCCACATGCCTGACAGTCAGCACGTTTAAAATAGCCTCCTGCCTGTCCGGATCGCAGAAGAGCCTTGAGCAGGCCTGCTTCTGTTCCCATCTGAGAAGCGTTGTGTCAGCGCTCCCACTTTAATCAGGGAGGTGCAGGAGAACAGCTGGGGCAGAGCGCAAAGAGGCAGCAAAAATGTGCTCGCAGGCCTCCAGCATTCTCCTGGCTTCGCTGGGAATTTGAGGGCACGTGCTTCCTCCATTATGTCCAGCCAGAACGGTGCTGTGAAGTGTCAGGTCTTTGCCATCGAGGATAGCTTAGGAAACCCCATCATGAAAGACATCTGTATACATCTCCTTTCCGAGTATGAAGCTTGGCACAGTCTGTAGGAGGAATTGTAAATAGCCAAGAGGTATGGGAGCAAGGTCAGATAAAAACTGCACTAATGCTATGCGTCAGTTTTTTTCTCTCACAAAATTGTCCTCTCTTTGGCAGATTGATATTATGAATGATCCTGAAATAATTCCTGTAGCTGACATGCTGCCATCCTGTTAGGATTATGCATTAGGAGGACATAACTCTGTGGGATTGATTTGCCAGGAGGTGGCACACAGGCTCTTGATGCTTTTCTGCCGATAAGCTTTTCTCTGCCAACAGTAAACCACTGTGTTGACAAGAGCAGGCTACAAATTTTACCTGTGGGGCAAACAACTCACTGTGTTGTCAGAATAGGATTGAGGACATCGGTGGGGGCTGCCTGGTAAGAGACCGCGAGGCTGGGAAAGGCCATACCGTGAGCTGAGCACCTCTGGTTGGGTTCAGCTGGTTACAGATGGTGGCCAGCCTGCTGGAGCACGCTGTTAGAAGGAACGTTCTGGGCAGGCAGTGAGCAGATAGATAACAAAACAGAAATTGGGCAGAATAATGTGCACATGGGAAGTCCTTTGACCAACAGTGCAAGCTGATGGGGAAGAGAGACTTTCAGCTCCGTCGCATGGTGCCCCGCTCTCAGTGAGCAGAGAGACTCTTTAGATTTGGGAGGTACTGTGGTACCTAATCATTTTTCTGTTAGGCAGCTGAAAATGTGTAAACAAGTCTGGAGCAAAGCTATATGAGGCAAGAGTCCTTTGTGGGTTGGCCGCATTGTAGGGCAGATGTACTACAATAATGGTTAGGAATCATTATTTTAGAAGCTGCCATTAAATACAAGCTGAAGAACTGTTTATTTGTGAAAGCCTCCTCAGAACTCTGTCCTTGTCTCTCTAGGTATTGTCTCACTTCTCTGCCCTGCTTCTCTAACATCGAGCCTTTTAGGGCAAAGCAAAAGCATCCCTTAATCTAAAGACCCTGAACAAAGATTCCTCGAGTTAAAGTTGTGAAAACAAAACATCACTTTAACATTTCTTCAGCAGGTTTCACTGCAGATGATTCCCAAATCATTTTATCAGTATTCTGAATACTGACTTTACTGAATTTTATCAGTATTCTGAAGCAGTAGCAGTGTCAAAGGGTGGCTGTATTTCATAGGCGTGACACAAAATGTTTGCATTGACCCAACTAATCCCTTGCTCTCTGTTGGCCATTGGCCAATACTGCATAGCTCAGGAGCCCCTCATTTTGTGGTTGGTTTCTCTCATCTTCTAGAAATAAATTCTAAATCTTGTTTAACGTAAGTGTGAATGTTCTCATGAGCCGTATAGAAGTCGGGCCCTACTAGGTATCGGAAAGGAAGCTCCTTGTTTGTGATCAGGTGGTAAAAGGAGCCAGAACAGTTGCGCAAGAGGAAATTTATCCCTTGCAGAACTTGGAGCAGCCTTCAAGCTGATTTAAGTTGTGCTGTCTGAATTAGTACCTGCCATGGGCTCTTGTCACAGTCTTGACACAACCCACGTGAAGAGCACATCCTCCTGTGGCCAGCCCGCCTCTCCCTGCACTGCCTAAGCCAGAACGGTGCAGGCTGCGACGGGATGCGCCTGATGCCAGCAAATCCCCAGCTTAGTTCTGATAGCAGCTTTGTGTATTCTGGAAAATGCAGTCAGATGAGGAGCTGAATAACCGTTGCTGTCATGTGCCCACCTTAAAGAAAATTCACCCTAAGGTTAATAAAAATAAATAACATAAAGCATCTTTACTCAGTGCTTTTCACTCCCTTGATAGTTATTGTGGAAGCAATAAATGTGCCCTCAGGGTTTGCTGTATATATTGGGTGTTGCATATAGTTTATAATGAATATTCTAGTGGCTATTCTATTGTAGTTATTTCTGAAGTCCCAACCAGAGTGGGAGATTTGTCTGCAGGATGTCGTCCTTGGTGCGCACTAATTCCTCCTGAACTTTTGATCTGCTTTGCTGAAACAGAATTTCCCTGAAGAATAATTCGCCTTCCCGAGATTGAACTAATCCACGAATGTGAGAGCACAGAGCACAACTCAGCTGTAATAATAGTCAGTTATTATTGTGAAATACATATCACTGGCTTTTTGTTTGTTTTCTTGTTTTTTTCCTTGAGCTTAATTCAATGATGTTTTGAATATAGCACTCAGAATGAAAACAGCTTCTCTCAGTGATACATAAGGGAATTCTTGCTTATATCCTCTGTCTCATTACTAGTATTTCTGCAAAGTTTATTTGGGATTGCTTGTGCCCTGAAGCAATTTTACTGATGCCTATACCAAAGCAAAAAATCATTGGTCAAACAAGAGGAAAAATACACGTTGGTACAGCGACATATCTGTGGTGTTATCACCTGCTTTATGGAGAAATGCCTTTTAGTTCATCTTGTACATCTGTATCCTTAGCAGCAGGTGCCACTGCCAGCCAATTCATCAAAGTTCCCGTGACTGCTGAGACACGCTGAAGCTGCGCCTGTCGCGGGAGCACGCTGTGCTGACAAACAGGCTGCCAAGGCGGACTTCCCAGCTCCTCTGCCTTGAGGATTAAATGTAAAAGCCAAGAAAGCGTTCTCTCCCCGTGATGGAGAGCGAACGTGGGACACCTTGTCTCAGCAGGAGATGGGAGCACAAGCTCACCGAAGGGGCCATCTGGTAGCTGGGTTGGCATACACTTGCAGGAAGGTCGGGGATGAGAAGCGAGCAGGGATTTTTCCAGCTGAAATGCCGGCTTAGTCACGCTGTCAGCAGAGGCTGGACAGTTGCATTCTTCTCATGGCAGGCGGCTTAAAAAGCAGCTCATGCTGGTTCACAGATCATACTGAGCAACCGCACCGCTCTGCCCCACTGAGGGTTTGGCTTTTACTGCCCGTACCTGCTGATGCCTACTAACTGGCAAGCAGCAAGGTTCGCGGAGGTTTTACATCTGTCTGACACTTTGCCTCACGCTGATGAGACTGGCACAGAGACCAGGGGAAACCAGGAATTTGTAGACGTGTGGCTGCATCCAAAGTAGCCAGGTTTGGAAGGAGGGAGCCTGGAGCTGGAGCAAACAAACCCCAGGAGCACGTGTGCTAGTGCTAAAAGCACAAACGACTAAGGAGGCTGTTCTGGGGCAGAAGAAGGTGGAGACGTTAGCAAAAGTAACCTACAGGAGAAGAAGGTGCAGAGCAGGCAGTATTAGAATGAACATCAAGAAATCACCAGCAATAGCATCATGGAGAGGAGCAGAACTGATCGCAAGGATGAGTGGAGGCACGCCCATGTGCACTGCCCTCGTGGTTAGAGGTACAGAGCCAGGGGGATCCTCACGCTGAGGCTGAAGCACACTCGGGAGCTGGGAGGCTGCGTCCCTCCCTCTCACGTGCAGCCGCACACGTACGGAGATTGTGTCCTGGGAAGGACAGCCGAGCTGCCTTTTCCTTACCTCAGCGCTTTTACGTTCAAAGAGCAGCAGCAGCGAGACAATTGGAGAAGTTGAGCGTGAGCAAAGCGGGCTTCCTGGTGGGATAGTGATGCTGGGCAGCTCGGGGAGTGACAAACTTAAACAGGACCGCAGGACAAAAGTGACCGTGAAACGCTGAGCTCTCGCAAGTGTTTTAGGTCACCAAAAGCTAAGATCCAAAGCACAGGCATGTATTTAGAAATACAATTAAAAATGCAGGCCTGCAGCGTGATCATATCAGTAAACTATGCAACGATTAAATTAACCTTCATAGAAAATATGTAAGCGGTTCTGCCATGTGCCCTGTGCAAGGCCGTAGCTGAATTGCGAGTCAGCTTTAGTCTCAGGGCACCAGATTTAAATCCTACAGCCTAGCAGAATTGCTGTTCTTAGCCAAGCATTTCAGAGAAATGCTGCAGTGATGCCAGTGCAATGTTCTCTTCATTGTCCCTTGTATGATCTTGCCTGGTCCTATCTGAAATAGCAAAGTGTGGGTAATATCTATGGAAATTGTTCGGTTTATTGATTTTTACATGCCCTAAAGTGAAAGGGCCATCAGCACAATAACTTGGATTTATGAAACAAAGATTTGAATTCTAATTTGTTCAATATTTTAGAAAAGCTCTATTTTCATTTTCAAGGCCGACTTCTGACTTTGTTTGGAGCACAGCATCCCCCACGGAATTAACTTCTATTTCCTCATTTCTTTGTGATTTTAAGTAGTTTGAGGTGGTTTGATGCTTACGTGTTGATGTTTCAGAGAAAGTTTCCCAGGACCCCAATCCCAAATTGTTGTTTTCCATCAAGTGCCACAAGCTCCTTCATTTGGCATTTATATACCCGTTGGTAGCACGCGAGCTTTAGAGCAGTTCGCCTTTTCACGTCTCCTTTCTTTTCCAGCAAAGTTTTGGCTCCTGCTTAATGTCGTCAGCTATAAGGAGTTAAGAATTTTTTAGATGATGTGCGTGTTACAAATTCTTCTGAATATTTTCATTGCGTTTCAGTTTTTTCCTACATTAGATTACATGGGAATGCTGACAGAGCTTAAAGAGCTTTCATTTTCCTCTAAATGGAGTCATATGGCCAAATAAAGTAGCGTAAACAATTTGAAATGCAGGAAGCAGAGTACGGCTCAGAGATGGAAATTCGGTTCTCTGGTAGAATTTAAATAAACAACTCCACCACCAGCAAAGTCCCGTAATCCAGTTCACACGAGCGCAGCAGATGTTTGGCAGGATACAGCATGGTGGGTTTGCAGTCTCTGCTTATCACAGAACCAGGGCTGTATGCATCACTGCCACATGCTTCTCTTTTCCCTTCATCCTAGGGAAACTAATCTTGTGGAGAAAAGGAAAGTGGGAGGAGGAAATGTATCATTCCAGCACAAGCTGGACACAGTTGCTCTGCTTGATGTTTGTTAGCGGAGGCTGGGCTGGGAGATGCCTGGTGTCTTGCAGCCAGCCCATTGCAGATAGGAATTTCAATGTCTGGTCTGTCTTTTAGTGTAGATGTTTTCTTGTTTTGTTTTGAATGTATATGAATTATAAGACTATCTGCTTCAACAGACTCAGACGCTGAAGTGTCTGGGACTGCAGCGTTTCTCTTTGTGTGGCATATACAAGTGGCTCTCCAGCTGTAACTTCTGTTTTGTCGTGAATGAAGACCAGGAGAAGACGTGTGAGCAACAGAACCTGCTTCCAAAATGGAAAGTGTCCTTAAGATGCCTGTAAGTACCATGAGGTTTGGAAGCATTTCCCTTTTCCATTAAGTGAAGAAAATACTCTTTCCTTAAAGTTTCAACCATGGGAGTAATACATGGAGTGTTGATATTGATAGTTTGTCAGTTGTTATACAATAGTATATCCTTGTTAATCTCCTTGGACTACATGTTCTGTCCTTACTACCCGAGCTGTAAGAGGAGGGAATTCACAGGACACATTTCAGTGGCTTCTGACAGAGAGACGTTTCCCACTTGAGTCTGGATAAACTACAGAGAGTCTGTGGCCTGAGCAAACCCAGGAATGGTGAGATGCTGCGAGTATGGGGCAGACAAGCAGCAGAGCTTCAATTTGTACAGGAAACTCAAATGGGCTCGTTTGTTGTGGCTGTTAAGGGCTGAGTGTCACAGAAGTTGTAGGTAGGTAGGGAAATCAGTGGAACAAAATTCAGTGCAAGATCTTGCGGGAGGGGAAAGCATTTATTCACAAAATCTCTGAATAAGTTGGTTTTGCCTGCTGACACCCATTTTGTCATAGATTTCATTCGTCAACGTAGTCGCAGCCACATGCCCCAGGCACCAGGAGGCGTACGGCCAAGTGCTCTGGCCAGGATCGCGGGTGTGACACAGAGGACAAGACACCAGCTGCCAAGTCCCTTCCTGATGAGACACGCTAGTTTTTGGGTAGATCTTTTATTCCCTTTAGGATCCAGCAGTGGTCGCAGGGAGGTCTGCTGCAGCAGAGCCATGCTTATGCCAGTGTCCATAAACTTTAGGCCAGGTTGCTGCCATTGCCTGCTTTCCTGGTAGGCTGAGGAGGACAGGAGTGGTGGCTGTGACATTGGTGCCATCCCAGTGTCATCTTCCTAAGGAATACAGGCCCTTCTGTTAACCAGCTGTTCTTCTGTTTCTTCTCGTCTTGCATCGACACGTTTCTGTTCAAACTGTGTTTATGCCAATCCTCATATTTCCATAACATCTCTCCGGGTGGAATTTTAAAACACACTTGTTGTTTTCCAAACTCTTTTTGTGTTAAAGTTAGTGGTAAAATCCTTCTAGACCTCGAGAAGAAAGAGTGAGTCATATCAGTGTTCAGCACTTTGGAAGATTAACTCCTGAGAAATTCAGATGTGTACCACATTGCTCAAAAGGTGGGGAAGGGGACACAGAGTTGAGATTTGGAACAAGCAGAATAGTTTTGTGTCTCTACTGTTGTTCTAGAAATGAAGCTTTTTGTATGAGCACAGAGGAACACCTAGGGTTTTGCATGAAAGTAAAAATAGGTTTTTATGGGACTGTTTCCACATGGTACCTGGTTTTAGGTCTTTGTCAAGTGAGAACAACTTTGCTTCCTCATGGTTAGCAGAAAAATTTAGATCTCCAGGAAAGTGAATGTTACCTTAGTGTGGCTGTGATCCTCTTCAGCTTTTGTACCCCATGGCTAACCGCAGGAGACCACCTTATGTACTTTTTGGAAGATCCAGAGAACAGCCGCGGCAGAAGAGGAGTGGTTTGCGGGCAGGACAGCAGTGCTGAGAAGCGCTCCTCATGCAGCTTGAGAAGGTGACAGTGCTTCCAAGAATCAGCTGGGTGAGACTCGCTCGTGCATACAGATAAGAGGCACTGATCTTGGGCATCGGGGACATTTTCTGTACCGCCCTGCTCCTCCTCCCCACTTTGGTGTCTCTTGTGGTGCGTTAGAGTTATTAACACAGAGTTTATCAGCGCTGTGTGGTTAGTAGTCTTCTGTGGAGAGTCCCCGGTGGTTGGGTTGCGTTGGTACTTTGGCTTCTGCACAGCATATGTGAGCTTCACGCGTCGGTGGCTTTTGTCACAAGAGTGCTTGGTTATTGAAGCTGTCAAATGCATCTACCTGGAGCGATTTGGATGCTTGATTAAAACTTGATTTGATTCCTCTATCTGAGCTGAATATTCAGAGAAGAGTCCAGAACACCCCAGCAGACTGGGATAAGGGGAAATGGGAAGGCAGAAGTGGGCAATGGGGGTAGGGGGAGAAAGCAGCTGTTGAAATGTTCTGCAGCCACTTAAAGCTGCATTTAAATTCAGTATCATTCCCAAGCTAAAAACGAGCTTTTGCAAACTTCTCTCTTTATGCTACGTGCTGTGGGCAGCTCTGAAGGCTACTGCCTTTTAAAGAGCTGCCAGTGGGGTGTGACAGAGGGGAGGACAGAGAGTGTGTTGTTTGTGCATGCAAAACCAGAGGTGACAAGGGCTTTGTAGCATAGCTACCTGGGAGAGGGTTAAATCAATACTTGAGCTTTGAGGTGGGGTGCTGCCCTACACCTGTATGATTTGGGGGAACACCTGCACGATTCCCTTTTTTCCACAAGCTGAAGAAGAAGCCAGCGGTTCTGGAAAAAAGGAGTGAGAAGGAAGCTAATAACGTTATGAGTGAAGGGACACGATACTGAAAGATCACACAGCTGTATTTGAAGAAACCACTCCTGTGGTGTAGTGGAGAGCAACGAAGTCTTGTGGCACGGTTAGTAGTGAGCCTGGAGCGTTGCACTGCCAGCTCTGCAGGGATCCAGGGAGCGATCCTGGCTGTGCTTTGTCAGGTCTCTCACCGAGTCAGCCCTGGCTTGGCCTGCCTTCTTTCCACAGGCTGGAAAACCTCGCTCAGCAGTATCGGGGAGCCCTGGTTCTCGTGGGAAGTTAGCACCGAGCTGCATTTACAAAGAGGGTCGGATGCTTGGCGGGGCAGGGCGAGCATGTCATCAGACCGCCCGGCATCTTGTGTCCCGAAGCTGCCAGCGCCAGGGAGCGCCTCGTCGAGCGCTGGTGGCGGGGACGAGCCAAAAGGCTCTTTTCTTCACTCCTGCTGTTCCCCTCCTGCATCCCCCTCCATGGCCATCGTGTGGCAAGGTTGGCAGATGGGCTGCCCCCGAGATGACACGCGCTTACTCGCAGAGAAGAGAAGCTCTTGTTCTGAGACCCCGGTGAAAGCACTGCTGCTGCTGGCAGGCAGGCAGCTCCGTCGCTTGGCAGCAGACCCTGGGGAGAAGATTACCTTGTCCTTGTTCTTAGTCCTGTTTGCCAGGTTCCCTTCTGATTACCAGGCTGGTAATGCTTGGGGGAGATAACCCTGGTTCAGTGAGCAGCAGTTTAGGCTGCCATCGAACAGAAAATACTTGGATGGAATTAAGAGAGCCATGTGCTAAGCTAATTTGGCACCGGGCTTGTGGGTGTGGTTCTTCGGTACAGGATAGCTGTTTGTCTTTCTGCAGAGAGGACCGAAATCTTCCATCAGCACCTCCCTCTGTCCCCTACAGACCTGTCCCCGATGTTCACTGTCCCCCTCCATGCTCTTTATCTCCAGACTAAGCTGCTGTCTCTTCTCTCTCTCCAGCAGGCGTCCCAGCAGAGGTGGCTTTGTCCCCTTTCCCCCAGCGCCCTCCTCACCGTCTCTGCAGGCAGCTCCTGCTGCCCTGGGGCTGGCGGAGCTTCGTGGCCGCTTTGGGGAGCCCTGCCAGGCCAGTCCCTTCCAACCCCGAGCTGCCCTGCAAGAAATGCACACACCGTTGCTTCAACCCTTCGTGAAGGTTGACTGGTTTCTCTGCTGCTTGAAAAGCAGCATCTACTTCTCCTATTTTCTGATTTTTATCTTCTCATTCTTCCCACCTTCCTAGCTGTTGCTTTGGCTGTGTTTGAGTGTGACTCCTAGTCCCAGAGGGGATCAATGGGTGAGATCCAGGTCGTGAATGACTCGTGTGTTCACAGGATCTGGCCTAAATAGCCTTCGGTGCAGATTACTGTCACGTCGCTCAGCGTGCAAGGAAGTGTATTGCTGTGACCTGTGCATGTAGTAAGGTTTCATTACACTGGAGAACCAAGATGCCTGTGGCCTTCACTCAGTAAAGGAGCCTCGCAGGATCTCAGATAAACCTACTTTACCATGCAGTAAAGCCCCATAGGTACTTGCAGGTGTTGCATACCAGCCAATATTGTTGTTTTCCTGGGACAGAGCAGCCCTGATGTCTGTTCTCTAGCAAATACAAAAGGCAATGCACACATGGGTGTATCCTCCTAAAGCATTTGCACTCTGGACAGAGTATCTATGTGTAAAATCATGAGATGCGCTATTTGGTGCAAAGACCATGGAGAATTTACTGTGATCCTAATGTGTTTGAGATTTACTAAGCAGTGAATGCAGAAGAAAATGTGTTATTGTTTATTGGCCGTTCTAAATGAGCTCCTGAAAGCAATTTTCTCCAGGGTTTTGATTTAAGATACCAGTTAGCTGGTTTGACATGAAGAAGTCACTCTTTCCTCAGCCTCTGCTGCAGGTGTAAAGCAGCAAGCAAAGGGATAAAGCCCAGGAGGACTGGGAAGTGGCTGTTGTGGCTGCGTGGCGTGGGACAGGCAGCAGTAGGACCACCAAGGAGAGGGGTTTACAGCATCACAGCTGCTGGATGCATCTTCCCAGTGCTCTAACCTGGGTTGGAAATCTCTCTGTGCACTCCAAAGTCTTGCTGTTGCTGAACTTCAGGAAGGCATCGTGTTCCCAGATGCTTATTAAATGCACATGCCAAGAATATAAAGGGGATGAAATTGCTAATTGAGTGTGGCTGTATCAAAGCAGATCTTGGTTCTGTGCTTCGTAATGCTTTGTCAGCCTAGCAGTGGATTTCTGTTGTTGCTGCCGTGTTTCTCTGAAGCCATTTGGTGCTGAATAATTGTGGTTTCCTGGTGCCTGTCGCAGCAGAATCCTCAGTGCACAAGCTCCAGGTTTTTCACTCAAAAACGTCACGTAGGAGACAGTGACCCATGCGTGGAGCAAGGGTCCTATGCCACCAAAATTGTCCTTGTTATCGTAATTTGATTTGGCCAACGATTTTCTATTTTGCTGCAGGACCAAGTACGGAAAAACAGCTGGATTCCTTCCTACCTGACGTGCTTTCCTACGTGGCGAGACGAGTGCCCGCTGCGGGCGGCACTGGCTGGCACGTGCAGCGCGCTGTTCTGTCCCACTGCAGCAGCTCCGAGGTAGTTTAAGCACTGTCCGCTTGCTTAGGGCCTGCCTCAAACATCCTTGCCCGGTGGGGCTACCGTGGAGAAACTGGGCCTTTGTTAAAAACATTTGCTCTCTCTGAAGTAGCCTGCTGTCAGCTCTCCCATGCAGGCAGCGTTTGCTTGCTGTCACTGTTCAGCTGATGCGGGGTGACATCGTCCCGGCGGTTTGACAGTGACCTTAATGCATTTGTGCAGTTCCAGCTACAGGCTGCCTGGCCGGAGATGGAAATGCATGGGCTTAAGCAGCTTATAATGAAATACAGAGGCTTTCACTTCAGCTGCTTTGAAGCCACCGCAAATCAGTTGTTGGATTTGCTGTTTCTTTGGGGACGTGAAATGAATTTAGTGGCTTCTAGCTGGTTGTAGTGAATCAGGTGTTCGCCTCGTGAAATGTCCCAGTATAATCAAGGTTTCTGGGGATAGGCTTAGCAGGTATGCCAGTGGCTATAGGAAACTGGATGTAGCTTGGTTTACCAACAGAGATTTTGATAAACCAGGATGGAGGCAGTTTAGCAGATGCATCCTTGAGCAGGAGCTTCCTGTTGCGGTTGCTGGTTCTGGAGGAGCTGCCAAGAGATGACAGCGGGCTCTGCGGAGCTGAGATGGGTGCTGGGTCGGTGGTGAGCTGGCAGCTGGTCCCTCGAAGCGCTGCTGGGTAGGGGAGCTGCCTCAGCACAAAGTTACCTCTGCACTGTGAAAAGTCCAAGCCTGAGCTATCAGCTGGCTGCCTTTCCCAGGAGCCGCACATAAGAGCAGGTAGCAAGTTACTTAGGAGAAAGCAAACTAATTTTGATAAACAGAAAACACCCGATTTGTCCTTGCCAAGGGATGGGAACGCTCATCTGGCTGAGCACCTTCCCAGAACAACTGCTGGGAGTGCCAGTGGGGGGAGATGCCTGCAGGGCCCCCCCTTCGTGCCACGGACCCTCAGAAATGTCTGTTGGGAGGATAAGACTTCTTAGAAGACAGCTTCTTAGATGGAAGTAGCTATGCACTAAGAGTTGACACCAGAAAACTCTTGTCCCGGGCAGCAAATGCACGGTGTGTTTCCCTTGCATGGCACATTTGCCTCTTAATGGCAAACGTTGGGAAGAGCACCAGGTTCCTTCCCTTTTGTCTTTTTTTGGCGTAACTTTCCTGGACTCTGTAAACTTAATACGTAGCTCAGCATCTATTTCCAGAAGTCATACGTTTCCCTTGATATACATTGTTTAATCGATGATGATGCAGTGGACGCATAAGCTGTGAGTGAGAAAACGTTCATTGCAATCGCTTTTGAGGGCAAGCACCAGCTTTCAAGGCAATTAAAAGATAAACTCCCAGGTACGTAACCTGCCTCTTGCTTGTTACAGTGACAGGCTGTTTTCTGTAATTCCCTGCTACCATCAAAGCGTTTCCTGCTAGTAATTCTTGCTGGTTCTCGGAAACTTAGCTCCATAAATTCCACTTTCTCCTTCTGTTGATGGGAGTCTAAGCCAAATCAATAGGGATATTCAAGGCTGGCCTATGGGCAAATGAGAGTTGAGTGTTCTGTGGAGGAAGCAGCCCTTGTGGTAAAGGAAAAATACTAAAGACAAGCAGCTGGCTAGCTAGCATGGAGAGTTTCAATGTGACTGCAGCAGTAGAGGGAAGAGCCCAGTCGTATGGGAGATGCCATCAGCATGCGCTGGGCGCAATGTGAACGCAGCGTTAGCAAGTGGAAGGGGGAAGCTGTGGATGAGCTGCCTTCAGTTGGCGCTCCTGGTGGATCCAGGCTCAATGACGCAGCGATGAACAATAAGATGGGCGTTGAGCTTATGAAGAAGAAACACTGCTGAAACCTGGGGCACCGTCTCCTTTTGTACCTTTTTCACTGTTCAGCTGAGGAGTCTTTCCTTAACTGTGCATCAGTGCCTTTAGCTGGCAGGTGTCAGTAACCACAAAGACCTTTTTTTTAAAGCTCACCATGGAAAGCATACAGAGGATCTGGACACAAACTCTTTTTTATGGTCTTCACTACAGGCCAAGAATGAGAGAAGGGGAAACATAGCTGATATCTGAAAGATACACCAGTTTGTATTGTTCTTTTGCGCTGTTTCCCCAGAAGATCTCAGTGCTTTGTGAGCGTTTGTGATTTTCAGCCCCCAGCCGGTCGCATCTGATGGCCTCTCCTTGAGTTTTCCATCTCTCAGCAAATGGAAGAGCCAAGTTTGTGGTGAAGCACTGAAGCATTCTCCCTCTCCCATTTCTTACGGTCAGCGTGTCTGGTGTTTTACAGATGCTTCCTGAGTGGGAATGGCTGAAAAGTCCTGTGATATTTGTGTGCTCTTATCCTCTACAGCTTTGATCTATGGTGGCGTTATTCTCTGCTATTTACAGGTCATACTTCTGCAGAGCTATCAGTGCACAATACTTCTAACTCTGTCAGTTTGTGCTTTATATACATCTCAGGTCAACTAAAGTACATCCATTTGTAGTGACTGATAGTCCTTTGGGCCTGGCCCCTCATCCTACATTCTGGGTGTTCAGCTTTTCCACCATATATCTTTGGTTTTTTAAACACAAGTGTGTAAATAGTCTGTGCCTGTGTGGCCATACTTAAACTCTCTGTCCCTGCTGTGACAAGCCACTTATAATTTGTAACCGTGTTTCTGTGAATTTTTGTAAAAAGTCTCTTGTATACTTTTTTCTCCCTGCTGTTCACATCTGCTAAGTCTCTCTTCTTGTCTGCTAAAGCACTCGCTCTCTATAAAAACACAATCCTCATTTAATGCTTGGAATGCCACCTGAGGCTTGGTAGGTCCGTCTCTCAGGCACTGTGTTGCCTTTTCACGTTCTTTTTCCAAGCCCTGGGATTCTGGAAGTGCTTCGTCTCCTGCCCTGCTCTGTTTCGCAGCCGTGCAAGTGCCGAGTGGAGCCAACTGATGGCTTTGCTTGACCTTCACACACAGAATGCAATAGGTTGGTGTTAGATGTTGGTCTCCACTGGGTTTGTGGCGCTGAACTTCTTTCAAGACCTCAGTATTACTTTCCATGTTACTGTTTTCAATATTTTCTTTGTGCTTTCATTTTTAACCCAAGGCTTGGTAAATACTTGTAATACCCAGAGCAGTCGTTACCTTGTTATTCATTATTTTATAGTCTTTATTTTCCAGGTGCTATTTATCATTCTGCAAAGCTCAGGATCAGGAAATCCCTAACTATTACTTCTCATTTGGAGCCCCGCGTGAGACAACAGGGCTTATTTTTCAGAAGATGTAAAAATGTCCTGCAGATACAGCATTGAATCTTACTGTCAGGTTTTATTATTTTTTCCCCCTTTTTGTTATCACTGCAGAACAAAAGGAGCTCGAGGAGTGCACTGTATTTTGGTATAGCTTGTGGTTTATTTCTGTGTTTGGTTCCTAGATTCTAATCTGTTGTTTCTGTGCAAGTTCCTTGAAATCTGATGAAAGAACTCAGCTGGGACTGCCACAGTGAATTTACAGGACTTGGGGAGGAAAATATTCTTCCCTGCAAATTGAGGCTATTTGATTTGCAATTCCTTGAAAAGCTTCGACAAGAGAATGCTGTAGTACTGCTTTTCAACCAGCTTTTAGATGGAAAGGCTTTGAGCAAACTTTTTCTGAAAGGTTTGGTCTGAACTCTTCATTTGAAATGACTTTTCAGTGCTCCAGTTCTCCGTGCAGTCTTTTCTCGGGGCTCTCCCTGTGTTGCTGCAGAGATGTAAAGCTTGGAAAGCTCCAGGTGCCACCACGCTGAGAGGAAGACTTGTCAATGCAGCAGCTTTGTCCCAGCGTGGAAAGCAGTCTTTTGCAGGCTTTTGTAGAGGATGTTGTTATCCTGCTTCACCAACGGCGTATTTACTGAGCAGGAATGTAGTTTGTAAGTGCCAAAGTGAAGGCATGCTGCTTCTTACATGGAAGTGCCAGCTCTTCCTCTCCTGCCACCCCCTGTGTCCTCACATGTTTCTTGTCAACCAACAAACGTCTTTCTGGTGCTGTGCTAATGGCTGGTGATGATTTGTCCCATCGGACCGGGATGGGAAGGTCAAGTCGATTTCTCCTCTGGAGGGAAGGCACCCTGCAGGTTTCCAGACCGAGCAGAACTACATCCATATCCCATCCAAAAAGCACTTACATGTAAGTACGGTAAGGGTTTACAGAATTAAAATCTGCCACTTACACAGCTGTCAGAGTGTTGCACAGTCAGAAAGGTAGTCTTGTATCCATTCCATGCGAGGAACCACAAACACGCTAGGGTGAAACAGCTTTACATGGATTGCCCAAGGTTTTTTTTTTTTTGTTTTTGTTGTGTTTTGTTTCTGTTCTTGTATTTTTGTAACAGCACTCCCTGACCAAATGATCAGCTGCAAGAGCAGAAATCACGCTCTGCAAGGTTACAGTCAGTTCCCAGTCCTGGAGCAGTGGCAAGCTGATGCAATCCGTCATCAGGAGAGCAACTTGGTGTCAGGACAGATGACGTTAGCAGGGTTTTTGTGGTGTGTCAGCGTTGCTAAACACAGGACCCGCTTTCACTGTTGGAATCCTCTTTTCTGGGCTAACCTAAGCTGACTTCTGTGTGCATTAAAACCCCAACCAGCTTTAGCAGAGCTGCAGGAGTGACAAGTTATGGAAATTAAATTTGTCAGTCCAGAGACAGCTATAAAAAAAAAAAAAAAATGATGGCATGTTAACAGTGCTGTTCCACTAAGGGCTGTGTCCGTAATGGATAGCCCTGCACTGCTTTATTCCATCGCCCACCTCCAAGGTTATGATAAGCCTTGGTTAGTCGCGTAGTTTGTGCAGTGTGAAAGAGCTGATCTACCAAATAGATACTTGGGTTAATCAGTTGTGATTTAACGGCTTTGCTCTTCTGATTGTTAAGGTCTTTTTATAGGTTCATCAAAAATTTCTTAAGTGTAGTAAATGATGTCCCATTAAACTTGACGTCAGGGCTCTGACACCCAGAGAGATGCCTCTGACCAAGCAGTGGGTGGCAGAGAGGTGTTCTCAGGGATTGCTGCCGGGCGGGAACGTGCTGGGGCTCAGTCTCCATTTGCCTGAAAAGAACAAAGGACATGAGATGAAGTTAATGGGCAAAGAGTGATTAAAATTTAACGTAGCCTGGAGGAAGCGTATCCTTAGCGAGGCATCGCCCTGCAGTCCTGAGTGTTTCAGTGAAGGGCCACCAAGAGGGCTCTGTACCTCAGGGTAGGGTTGCTTGTTTGTCCTAAACCAGACCGATGCCTGTCTGCGCTGTTCAGTTCAGGAGTGAGCTGAACATGAAGACCATTTCTTAATGAAGCAGGACGTTTTTTAGCTAGGGGTGCTGTATTACGTGCCCTTCCTGCGCACGCTGTGAGTGGGAGGAACGTGTGTTCTCTGCTCCCAGCAGCACTTGTTAACAAACATGTTTGAAATGCTTTTATCCCTTATAGTGCTTCGGGGAAAATCCGTTGCTTTGTCAGGCATATGTCTTCAACAGCTATTCCTGTTAGCGAGCTGTGCTATGCAAACGTATAATCATCTCTTTCGAACAGTCAGGGATCGCTCTACAATATGTATTCCTGATTTGTATTATTAATTGCCATTCTCCTCTAATACTACGGCTTAGCTGTTAACGGGGAGTTGAAACTTAACTTGAAAATATCTTCAGATGCAGCGTTCTCATGTAACTGAAAAGTAATCGTAAGAGAAGCTAAAATATCAAGGAGCTGTAACCTGGCTTACTTTCTCCACCACTTCCTAAGGACTTTTTCAAATTCCTGGTGGGCAGTTAGGGGGGATGCTGGAAAGAAAGGGCTCATTCCATCGTGCTCTGTTCCCTTGTCCCTTGGCAGGACGATGGCTGGGTTCCTACAGCTCTGGTACGCGGTGGGAAGACAAGCAAAACTTCACAGCAGCAACCTGCAAAGCAGCTGGGCAGAATAATCATGGTGAGGATTTCTAGAAGTTAGGAGATAGGGAAACATTTTCAGGTATGCTTTCCAACTGAACGGCAATCTACCAGTGGTGTCTGCAAGGAGAACAGCAGCACTTGAGTTGCTGTTGTGTTTGGTTAAAACAAACACGGATGTTAAAGCCGGGAGAGGGAAAGTTACTGGGGTAAGTGTAAAACCAGGATATCTTACAATGATAAACCTTCGCTTAGTTTTCTGAAAGGTTCGCTAGTTAACAGGGTGATGAAATTCTTAGTAATGCTGACGGGTGCCAGCAGAGGGCATTTGGAAACCTGGCTTTTCTGCTCATTTATTCTGCTCGTTTCTCTTCCCACCAACTGGAGCCCCTGTGCAGCTCCTGCGCAAGGCCAATGTCCTGCCCGGCTGGTGGCTTCTGTGTTGGCACAGGCCTATGGGGAAGGCAATAGTCTTTGAACAGTCAAAACTTAGGGTGTTTTTGTATTGTTGTTTGAATTAATGTACATAATATCAACAAAATACATATTTCTGAGTACTTTCCAGGTTAGCAGCAGTATTAGCCAGAGAGCTCTGACTTCTATCAGAAGGGAGCATTTCGGTGTGAGGTAGGTAAAAAGCCAGGAGGCAGGAAGTGAAGAAACAGTTTATTCTGTTTTTACAGTGTTTGTTATGTCTAAATTAGCAATCTAAAGTGGAAACAACCTGTTTGTTTGATATGAAGTATCATATTTAGTCTTAATTACGCCTCTTCCCCCTACTACCTCCATACCAGACACATACAAGGCACTTTGCAGTGCCCCTTTTAGGTCAATACTCTGTCATGGTTAACAAGAAATGGCTTGTATAGGCATAGTAGAAAAAAAAAAACAAACACCCAAATAATAACTCCTCATACTCATGGTTGGAAGGACCTTCTGGTTTGCCACAGTGCCGTATGAGGAGTTTGAGACTAAATCCAGCTGTGGTTCTGTTGATTGGGGCTTTTGTGGCTTGCAGTGGGGTACATACGTGGTGCAGGACAGGGCAGGTCTCTCCCCAGCAATCCTTTGGGAGAGATCTGTTGTTCAGAGCTCCCGTGCAGGTCGCAGGGGAAACACGCAAAGGCGTTAAAGCATAAGAGCATTTAATGATGATGCTCTTCTGTTCCTTGGGCTTTGGATCAAGTGAGTCCAATCCATCAGCATCACATCCTTCTTGAAGAGGATTTCAACAGGCTATTGAAAAGACAGTCTCGACTTCTCTAGTAAATGAGGACAGCCGGAACCTTGAGGCTGGCCTGGCCCTTTCTGTTCTAGGATTAGAGATTGGGGTCTAAAGAGGAGGATCCAGCTTAGGTATAAAATCTAAACAAACACAGGGAAGTTCCACTACGTTTTGCATAAAGCCTTTAGTAAAACTGTCAAAGCAGCAGTAAGATTCAGATCTCTGAACTGTGCGTGCTCTGTTTTGCTCCGCAGTCAGAAGTTTGCCTTCGTTAGTGAAAGCCTGAGTATGCTGCTAAAACGTGTGGTGTTTGTGAAATCATCTGGCTTGCATTTCGTACCTGTACAGCAAGATGCATGGCTCCGGCACTGCGAGGCTATTCAGGCTTTGAGGTTTTGTATCTCCCTGGAAAAATGTTGATGAGAATTAGGGAAATACATATATATGTATATATACACATACATATATACACACGCTATGTAAAGATGCATCAAGTGGGTCTAGTTGTGGTTCTTATGTTTGCTACCACGCATGTTAAAATATTACAGGTGTGAATTTTAATATATATGGTGACTTCTTTATTGCGTATGCTAATCAACTACATTTGGAGAATAGCTCCTCTAAATCTCATTTGTGATAAGATTTATGCTGTCAAATATGACTTATTAAGTATGTCTTGATAAAATAGATGGAACAAAATCTTTCTGGGAGCAAAAAATACATTGATTTATAATACAGGTGTCAGTAGCAAAGGCGGAGGGAAAAAAAAAGAGGAGCTGAAGGGTACATTTATTGATATATATTTCATATATACTTTACTTGCTATAACATCTGCTAACGGAATCCACCTGACATGTCCTTATATTTTGTATCCCTGTGGCAGAGCTTTCCTTAGGCCTTTTGAAAATGCTAACTTGTTAGCGAATGTTAGTTTGTGCTGTAGCCCTGACCTGCATTGCATTGTGCTTCCACATGCACACGTTGTAACAGAATTCATTGGCTTCAACTGAAATAACTTGCGGAGCCCCTAAACTTGATTATTAACATTTGGGTGGTTGGTTTCAAAGGTGTTTGCTTCCACCATTTCAGCCTAGATATCTGTCAGCTATAAAAAGCGAGCTCTTCCTTTGTGGAAACTTGTCACAGGGCTGAAAAACAGCTTGTTCCCTTCTCGTGCACGCTTGAATAAGTTAAGAGGGAGGCTGTTGGGAAAGGGAAGGAGGAACAGGGCTTGGGTGAGCTCTCTGCTGTGTAAGGAGCACAGGAGAGGAAAGAATTTACTCAGATCTTCGACAAATGGGTCCAATGCTGTAGTTTTGCATCAGTGTTATGGGAATGCAGTGGCTACCACCGTGGAGAAACTGTGTGTTTAGGAAACGCAGAAATCCAATTAAATTCTTGGCTCTACTGTATGGCTAGCAGCTCCTTTTGGAATTTAAAATGGGATTTTTTATTTTTTTAGGCAAAGCTGAAATATTTCCTGTGTAATGACAGCGTGCCTCCCTTCTCACTATCATCATCAGTACTGAATTTCCCAATTTCTGTTCCCTGACTTACACTATCTGTTAGTGAACTATTTTAGGACAATGCCAAGATTACTAGGGACATGGCAGACCTCCATTTCCATTTGCAGACCTGTCTCAGAGGAATCAAGTCAATACATCAGTTGTAATACACATTGTTCTGGTTGAAGTGAGTTTTCATCCAGCCAGTGTAATGATTGAGCACAGAGCAAATAACATGGGAGTGACCAGCCACGTGTAATAGCTCTTGAAGTAAAAGCAGAAAGCACTTCAGTGAAGACTAGTCGGTGATATAATGTTATAATTAGCAGGAAAGTTGACCTCTTGCTCAGGAAGGTGCTTCCGTGGTACTCATCAATGTCATTAAAAGCATCCTAGGATGCTTTATGCATTGCTGGGCCCACGTCACCTCCCCTGTGATCGTGCTCAGGTTGGAGTTGGGTCCCCCCTCATTGCTGTGATGCTGTCACTACTGCAGTCACAGTGCACATCCAGCCCTGGCAGAGTTGCCCTGATCCCTAGGAACCTCCGGGAGCTGTGAGCAGTGGATAGACACGTGGTGAGAGGTGGTCTGAGGAAGGTCTGGAGAGCAAAACAGGAGCACGGGGATTGCTGGCCTACCCAGCGCCAGAGGTGTGGGGCAGGGCTGGAATGGAAACACGGCTTCTGGCTTCGTTCTGCTAACCCCTTCAGTTTTGGGGTCAGAGCCTTAGTCCTTCCTGGGGTTTATCTGCAAGATGGACTGATTGCCATCTTCCTTTCCTAGCAAAAGGCCAGATCTAATCATCTAGTTCAGCACATCAGGAGGCACCTGGAGTTTGTCCAAGTGTGCAGGCTCAGTGCAGAAGGGCAGCTGTCAGGAAAGTAGCTGCCAATGCCTGCTATTTAGCTATTTGCATCTACAGGGAGATGGCTTTAAATTACGCTTCAAATGATAAGGTTTTGCAAAAATATTTGCCTCTGTGCTCTTCAGACTCATTGGCAGACCTCCTACTGACTTCAGTGGGTGCTGGATCATCCCCCACAGGGATAAGGAAAAGCACATTTGAATTTTGGAATAAACACTAGCTGAGCTGATAAATCCCAGTGGAAGCTGAAGCTTTCGCATTGCCATGGCGGCGTGGGTCCCCACCCCGGGGAGCTGTGCTGTCTCCTTGCCTCCCCTCATCCACTTTAGGGGAGCAGAGATTTCTGTGCAGAGCTGCACTGTCCCTCTGTTCTGGGCAGCCTTCGTTCAGACCGTGTCTCTTCCAAAAACGCTGTGAAAAACATAAAACAGAGCCACGAGGAACAGCCTGGTACAGAATAAACGAGAGCATTCAGCAGCAATGGGAGGCTCTGACAAAACGTGCAGCCGGCAGCAGTGTCCTGCTACCCCTTTGTTTGAAAGGAAAAATAAATCTAAAAACCTGGCTTCTCGAATGCAGCTGCCTTGGGTACGTGGCTTGGCAGGTGGCAAATAAGAGTGTGAAGTGACTCCTGGCCATTCCTGGCTGCTCGCCTCTAGAGAGAAGGGAGCCAACTGTGCCCAGAGATGGAGGGGCAAGAGGGAGGCTGACCCCGTGCCCTGGACGTTCCTCTGCGGGTGCTGAGCCCCGGCTGGCAGCTGATTGTCCGGCGAGGCTGGTGACAGCGTGAAAGAAGAGTGCCTCGCCTGTGCCGCTGTGGTTACACGGCACACACCGAGCCTCGGCACGCCAGGCTTGCCGGAAGGAGAAGAGCACGGCCCCTGCTCAAGGAAAAGGGGCGATGTAAGCAGCTCCCAGGGCGCAGCTCAGGAACGCTGCTGCGGATATTTTCCAGGGCAGCAGCAGGAGAAAGGCAGCATATACACGGGGGGAAGTACTTCAGTGATGTTCGCCTGAGTTGCAGCCTCTCCAGTTTTTAGACGGTCATCTTGGTTTTCGGTTGGTGTAAACCCATGCAGTGCTTTTGGTTTCCTTGTATTTAAGTTGTTTGGCAGTGGCTGGGAGTCTTGCTTTCTACATCTGAATCGTGACTGAGGAGCATGAGCCTCCGAGGGCTTCGTTTCATCAGCGTATGGTGTTAAAAGCAGATCTAGTGGTAGTGAACAGTGCTTCAATGCACCTATCTAGGTAGAGGTTTGCTCCCCATTTCTAAAGAAGAAAGGCTGGCAGGTCCCAGCTCAGCCCCGACACAGTCCAAGCCAAGAATAAACAGTTCTAAAAGAAACTTAAAAAAAAAAAAGTGAGAGAAGCCATTTCACAGAGGTGTCAGTGGAGTTCTTCAGACTGTGATTTCCTGTGGAAGTGCACGCACTGACGCATGCTTATTGATATGATATGTAAGTTCATCACAGACATATGTACTGGGAATATTTGCAGAAGCATCTTGAAACCTAAAGGCACAGGGAATCATCCAGTCAGAGCGAAGAAACTGCTAACTAATGCAGATAATAGAGGCAGATAAGAATAGCAAATTGCAAAGCGAACACTTGAAACAACAGTTTTGTGCTGAAATGTGTTTGTCTAGACTTGTGAAGAGAGGGGTGATTTTCACGTGGATAGCAGGGAAGCCGGCACCCAGCTTCCACTGAAACCAATCTTCCCTATTTAATGCGTTCCCCGACCCTTTTTCATAAAGAACCCTACACTGATAAAACCCAGGCCTCTCAGAGGTGATGTGCGAATGGTAACGTGAGACTTCTAGTCATCGTTACATTTGAAGTAACTGGCTACATTAAAAGTCTGCCTTGTGAACACAAGGTCATAGTTTATTTGTTGTCTAATGAATTTTGTTTCTTCTCCTTCGATGCCAGAAGCTGTTGCTATGATCACTACAAAATGCAGATTTACTCGCTGTCAAGTCACTCTCTGGGTGTTTTCTATCCTGTAATCTGTGCTTCTTCATCCCTTCCCTTTGCCTAGAAGGAGGATAACTGCAGGAGTGGAAGCCTCCATTGTTTTCTTTCCGAAAGGAGGTGTGGGCTGAGAGTGAAACATGGATTTCCAAGAGCCGGTGCTGGCACTGGCTTCCCTTGCTGCCTCACCGGGGGCGAATGGAGTCAGGAGATGACTGACATCCTCCTCCATCCCAGCCCCCCGGGAGGAGGGATGTCCTGAGCATGGCTGTGGGATGCAGATGTAGTTAAACAGGTCCTTTTCCCCCAGGACCTTTAGTTCCCCTTGCAGCTGTGGTCTTGGAGCCCGCCGCGTTGTCTCGGTGGTGTGCTTCTGTGACAGCTCAGACTGTTATGACAGCGCTGCCTGTTCCAGAGTTTCCCCCTTGAAGGATTCCTATTTAAAATCCCAGCCATCAAGCAGTCTAGTTAGCTAGCTGTCAGAGCTCGTCATGCCATGTAATTAGTTTTTGGACAGCATTCAGATACCTCTTGAAAGAGTGCGTAAGGGTACGTGTGGCACAGCATCTTTTCTGCCCTGCTACTGCCGAATCGATGCACAGATCTTACTGGTTCAAACGCAGCTGCAACCATCATCATTGTAGGTTCAGTGGAGAGTTTGAGATTAGGACCTTCTGTAACCTGGTCCTACAATAAATTACTGGCTCACATTGCTGCTATTACAGGGATTTATTCACAACTGGCTGGGGAACGACCAAGGAGATTGATTCCTTGAGTTTCATCAACCTAGTTTGAGGAGCTTGCTTATTATATCCTAATAACTGTGTCCTGGAAGCACGGAGATGACACAGGCAGCCCTCAAGTTAAGGGCTCTGTCTTGGGTGGGAGGGATAAGGCTGATCACAAGTTAGAGACATCCATGCTGCTCGCTGATCTCGTTGTGTGAGCGTAGTCATCCAGGGAAACAAACTCCTCATGCTGTGGTGTTTGTGCACTGCACTGCCCAGCCTGTGCCGGCCTCTGGCTGAGTGGATAAACCCCAGAGGTTCGCTGATCTTGTGAAAAGTATAAAAGGTCTGTGTGCACTTCCCCCCCCCCCCCCCCCCCCCCCGGGAAAAATGCCAACAAGCTGCTTCTAATTTTGAGGGATTGCCATCCTGGGTGCAGTCTATTGGATTTTGGGGTTGTTTTGTTTTGAAAGCTGTGTTATGGGAGTTACTGTCAACATGGAAAGTGTTTTTTTGTTTAGAGTGTAATAAAAAATCATCTTTGAGGTCCCCTATATAATCAAACATTACTGCAGCAGAGTGTTTTGCTTTTAAACTGCACGCAGCACCTGTGCCGTCCTGGTTCATCCCAGGACTTTCAGTAATATCCTAGTGAAGGCAGAATTCAGTGTGGCTCTCGCTGGAGTCTCTCTGCTGTCAGAGCTCAGAACAGTCAAAAATAAGCTTAAAAATCATGGCAAAGCTGCGGAAGGTGATTCATTTGAGCTGCTCTTAAACCAGGAGGAAATAGTCCTAAAACCCTACGTGCACTTTTATGGTACTTGGAGAAGTGTGGAAAAGCAGGGGTCCAGGACTGAAACATTTGCGCTGGAGGAGCGCAGACACACGCCAGTACCAGGGTCTGTGCGGGGATGGATGGAGATGAAAACGCACCACGATTAAACTAGCAAGGCCTTGTAGCTTCTGAACCCAGCCTTTTCTGTTTGCCATGCACGTCTCTCACTAAATACTGGCTCCTGTGTCAGTCCACAGTTGTCTGCCTGCCTCCGCAGCCCCTTCCAGGATTCAGGAGTCTGAGGTGAGTCTGAGGTGAGATGACTGCTTTTATGCTCTGCTCATCGCTTCTGATGACGAGAGCTTGTCTTCAAATTTTGTCATCTTCATCTAAAGGAAGTGGCCTCCTTTCTCTTGATTGCTCTCCAGCACCTCCTGATCGATCATGTTTCAGGCATGCCCCCTTGGTGACTCTTGGAGTTTCCTTTTTTCAGCTTTAATTTGTTTTTAGGGAGCACCTACAACTGCAGTTCATTTTCCTAGGTGATAAGTGAAAAGAGAGATGGAGGAAAGCTGTGCCCTGAAAAGTGCAGAATGTGGATATAGAAGGCAGAGCAAAAAGAACAGGCTTTTTTTCCCCTCTACACTAAGAAGCAGGGCCACAGAGAGATTTACAGTGACACCGTGTAATTACAGGTGGAGTCTGGCAGTGTGCCTGCTTGATTTCTGCAGTCACTGCTGCTTGTACGAGGCTGCAGCTCTACCAGTGCCATCCTGTTCTTGTTCCCACTCCCTTCCCAGAAGCCTGCCCTGTCATTTGCACTTCTCAGGAGCTTGGGACCTTATGGCAGTACGTATTATTTTATCTGGCTGCTTAGTAAAGAGCCTTAACTTTTTGCTAACTCGGATGTAAAATAGCACATGGGCTCTGCGCACTGCTCTCACAGGTAGGGCCAGGCACTCTTGACATAATCTCTTTGACAAGGTGGCTAAATCCCACCTGGTGCTTGGCAGGAGCAGAGGAGAACCTGTGAGTTGGTGTTTCCCTGCTGGGGAAAGCAGCCATAAGGGAACATCACCAGGTTGAGCTCAAACCAGTTATCTTATTATTGAGAACCGCTGGGCCTCCAGGAGGAAAAGAGGCTGCTTTTGAAGTCAGGTCTGGCTGTTTATGAGCTTCAGTGAGCAGTGGAGACCAGAGTGTCCTGAGGGCTGGGGAAAGGGGAACCTCTTGTGTAATTCCTCTGATCTGCAGGTTTTGTTATGTGGATGTTGTGATTTGTAGCTTAGGGTTAAAAAGACCAAAGACCTTTTAAGTATGGATTTCATTCTGCTGATTGTGCTGTCGTCCACAGATGTGGAGCCAGGCAGTGTGCAGCAGACCCTTCATCAAGTAATTAACTCAAGTTGTCAAGCTGCAATCAGTGAGCTGCTCTCCTACTAAAATAATAATGATAAATTCCTCTCATCTGAAGCTGTCAGCTTCCAGCTGCACCAGACACGAGTTTGCAGGATCTGTAACTTACTCCATGCGGGAAAATCCCATTTGTGCCTCTGTCTCGCTGAAGCCAGCTCTGGCTTGGTTCCCTTTCTCCTCGAGTCTGCTATCAGAGGTAGCAGCATGGGACAGGCGAGGACTAATAGCTGTTGTCGCAGTGGTTCCTTATAGAAAAGGTGATGGTTTGGGTTGGGTTTTCTGTCTAAAAGGGCTACGTTTGTGTTGCAACTCTTCCCGTGGTAGTTTTGTGAAACAAGAAAGGTGCTGTCTGATCCCTGGAGCTGGCACGCTTCTCCCCTCTCGGACCTGGAGGTTCAATGCCCTGTTACATCTGTCCTGTCATACCCATAGCATCTTACACAGCTCGGGAAGGAAACCCTGCCCCGCAGCAGTGGATTCAACCCTTCTGCCTTGCCTAAGAAAATGGAACTTGCATAAGAAAATGTAACTAACAGCAATATCAGGATCAGGCTCCCTGTGCCGTGTGCTGCTTGAGGCAGGCGGAGGTGCAGCTGTCTCCTGGGTGGTTTTGCTTGCTGCCATGGCCAAAACATTCAGCATCTTGCTTCTTGGGATGGGGGCAACGGGAGAGGTGCCGTCTGGGCTTTGGACTATCTGTGTAGTGTTTGGTAGTAGTCTGAGAAATGATAATTAGCTTTTACTATAATGAATCTCTTTCCACAGGGTAAATGTAACAAATAGAGATTAAAATACAGTTTATCCTTCAGTATAGGTTTGGGTGACACTTGTAAAAGGCTATAAAACAGCTTAATTACAGTTTAATAGGCTCATAATTATGCACTATTTTAGACCATCATCATTCATAATACCAGAACTATTGAGAAACTTAATATGGTATTCAGATACCTGGAAATAAATGTAAAATAAGAGAGTTTCGAAGGAGGTCCTTTTTCCCTATCAAGTGAGAAATGCCGTCTGAAGGCAGAGGGCAGAATGCAGGCACTGAGAAGTGTGGGTCTTCTTTTCTGTGTTCCCTGCCTTTTCTGAAAGTCATCAGGGAACAAATACCGTTTTCGTGGGAACGCTCCTAATTGCTTTTCAGCTGGCTTCTCAGCGATCTGATGCAGAAATCATTTTGTAAAATAGAGATCTGCCTTCATAAAAATCCCCATAAGCGTAATGCAGTAAACAAATGGCTTAGAGGTCAGACCGCAGCAGAGGTCGACCTTGCATTTTAGCAGTTTAACGTATGCTAGGGCTTAGGTTTAGCAGGATTAAATTTTGCAGAGGTCCTGTGCCAAGCTTTCCCTAGAGGGTCGGAATAGCTGAAAGCCTACTGCAAACCAGTAGGAAACGCTGAGCACAAAAACTTGGGTGCAATTTAGGCATGAATTTGGTTTTGAGTAAATCCAGAATCTTAGCCAGTGTGCGGAACGGGCGATGACTTTAAAGTCTAAACAGATACCTTGCAGGTGCCTTTTCAGTGAGAGCCCCTAAATTCAACCATTTAATATCCTTCACTCCATATCATTAAAGCTGTAAGAGATGTCCTTAGTTCTGTCCAAACAAAGCACCATGATTAAAGTTAAGTACCACCGAGTGCCTTAATCAATAGGGATGAGTTTAGCATTATTTTAGACAACTCGAATTTGCTGGATTAGGGCCTCTGTATTACCTTCAGTAACTGAATTTAGGTAGGTTTTGCAAAAAAGGTATCACACCTCTGCTGCCTGAAACTAAAGGTGATGTGAACACACAAATACAGATATATGCATTCCAGTGCAGATGATACTTTCTCTTCCAAAAGAGCATTTTTAGTCAATGTATTACCACCATTATGCTCACTAATCTATCATTTAGGAGTAAATCCTCAGCTTTTGTTTTAAATTGTTCACCTGTACGTGTTATCTGTTTGGAAAATATATTTGAAGGTATGTCTGAAGTTATGTCTGACGTCAGGAGTGCTGTGAAAGCTGAGAATGGCAAAGGAGAAAACCAAAGCTTGTGCTCCTGCCCGTAATTCTTTCTTTTTTTTTTTTTTTTTTAACAGCAGAAGCTCTTCTCTTTTTGCTTGAATGGGTACAGAGATGTCACCGATAAGAGATCCACTGCTGTTTACTGTTAGTAGGTAGGATGATAAAAGCCCTGTGATTCTTTACAACATCGAGGAAAAGGGATAATAGCTGATAACATAATACATAAATATGGCCGGTTGCATTTTCTTTGCACAGGTCCGTTCCATTTTAACATTAACATTTAATCATCACCTAGCGTTCTTGTTTATTCTTTTCTTTCAAATACTCTTTTAATTTGCTGGAGGCTCTTTAATATTTCAGTTTTAATTTTAAACTCTCTCCAGCACAGCTTGCACTGTAAGAAATGCCTCCTGAGTTGGTGTGACAGAACTTCTGTGTCATAAAAAATAACGTCCTTTTGCTTATTCCAAGAAATTAGTGTTTTTCTTCAAGATGAAAAGGAAATCTGTTGCTTCCTCAGGGATTTTATTTTTGGTCCTTTTTGGAAACAGAAGTTTATTTATCATTAAGGTAGGATTTTGGAAGGAGCCTAAGGGAGCTAGGAGCAAACTGAGGTCTTCTGGCTGTGAAGAGAAAGATGCCAGCAAGACCCAGCAATGCCAGCAGCAGAGATGACTTCCCCAGCCTGCCTTTGAGTCTCAGCGTGCTCGCTCGCATCTGTTGACTGAGCTGCTGGTAGGAGAGCTCCCTACCCTATTTCAGACCATCTGAACCAACTTTGCTTGGTGTGGCTGAAGGCATCTCCCAGCCAGCTGCACCATTAGGTTTGAGAACATCAGCCTCAGAGCTGTGTGCTCACGGTGTGATGGCTGCTGTGACAGCAGCTGTATGCAGAGTCCTGCTCCACCTGCAGCCTTTGAAACACTGCATTCCTCACGCTTGTGTGCAGTCCCGCTCATAAAAATATTTAAGTGTGTGCTTGCTACTTTTGTTGCATTGAGATATTTATGTACTTAAGTTGGTGGTCGAGTACCTCGCAGAAATGGGCTCTCCGTGACCTGATTCTCAAAAGTGCTGAGCACTTGGAGCTCTGGGAGGTCAATGAATGTTGCTAGGCCTTTCTTGCTCTGGAAAGGCAGCTGAAATTTACAGCAACTTATCTTAATGCTCGTGGAGCCCTAGCCCTGTTTTTAAGGGTGCAAGACAAGAACAGAATCCATTTTTAGTTTTCAGGGAAAAATCCATGAAGATGTTGAAAAGCAGACACTCGGTAGGGAGCATTAATGAATCTTTCAGTTTTTCTAAGTCATTGTTTTGTTTTGTTTGCTTCTGCTTTAAAATACCTACTTTCACAAGCTATATGAGCTGTGTGTAGTTTAAAGATTTCTGTGTCTGATTGATTGCTTTATACTTGACAGAAAGATCCTGAGTACCATACGTGTGTTTGAAGTGGCATTTCTTTGAACGTCAGCTGATTTCTCAGGTTAGAGAATGTAACCTGATTTTAGGAAAAGTAGCACATAAATTGCATTTGTGCTGCTAAAACCTGCTGACACCGCAAAGATAGGTCCTGACAAAGGTTTTCTTTGGGCCACAACTCATCTTGAACAGGGTGTCAGGCATGTTCTTTATTTCTGTTCCTTCATCCTTTATTACTGAAGACACTGGCAGAGGAAGACTTCTGCAGAACTTCTGCTTCTCAAGAGTTCGGCGACCGGCACTGCTTGTCTTTCATCTGAAGCAATGATGCTCTTTGTCCAGGACTTGGGAGTAAGCAGAGTTTGCTGGGGTTACAGGGAATCTCCTTACTTAAAACTACTACTGTTGGGGGAAAGAAAATCATTAGCAAAGAATAGGATGACAGAAGTGCAGAAAGCACAACTGGCAAAGAGGCTCTGTGGTACACAGGGTTTTGGGACCCAATCCCAAGTCAGATTTTAAAGAGAGTTTTTTTTGTTTGGTTTGACTTGATACCAGCTTTTCTGCATGCCTGTCCACTGCCCTTGCTGTATGAACGTGTAGCTGCTCACGTGCGGGCCAAGAAATGCTCTCAATGTGCGTAGTGCATGCAGCAGTACCAGTGCGTCTGAATGCAGAGCAGAGGTGATGAAAAACGTTATGCAGATGAGAGCATGTAAAAAGCAGTCAGGGTTCTGCAAAAGTAACTTTTGCACAGGTTTAAATAAAGAGCATTGTAAATCATACCCAAAATATTTTCTCTCAGTGTCTGATTATGTTATTTCCATAGCAACTAATTATGCCATAAACCAAAGATCATGACTTCAGGTGGCATGTGAGCAGAAGGAGATGAGCTATTAAGTACTGAAGAGAAGATCCTTTTTTTTTTCCATGCAAATTTCCTTATTTATAAAGAAAAGGAAAAAAAAAAAGAGAAAATGAAAAAGAACCCTGAAGTCTGCTCTGTAAGTGAAATTGCTTCTGACTAGAATATTTTTCAAAGTTTTGTTGGAGGCATCAATGAATCTTTAAAGGAGTTGCAGGTACAGCTGTGAATGTCAAAAGATCTTTAGCTTGTTTTAGCTAAGGAAATCTCTAGAACATCTGGCTTTCTCCTTCACACAGCCACGGGATGGCTGAGGTGGGAAGGGAGCTCTGGGCCCACCTGGTCCTCCCCTGCTCCAGCAGGGCCACCCAGAGCAGGCTGCCCAGGCCCATGTTCAGGTGGCTTTTGGAGCTCTCCAAGGAGCCCCCCCAGCCTCTGGGCAGCCTGTGCCAGGCTCCAGCACCTGCACAGCACAGTCGTGCTGCCTGGGGTTTCAAGGGAACCTCTTGTGTCCCACTTTGGGCCCGCTGCCTCTGGTCCTGGTACTGGGCACCACTGACAGGAGCCCGGTTCCATCCCCTCAGGTACTGACAGGCACCGATGAGACCCCCCTGAGCCGCCTCTTCCCCAGGCTGAGCAGGCCCCGCTCTCCCAGCCTCTCCTCAAGGATTTTTAGGGTAGAGCAGGATTTAGGGAGGAAGCCCCTTAGCTGCTGCTGCTGTGCGCTGGGTGGGCTGTCAGAAGGGGGGCTGACGTGCAGCGACACTCTCGCCACATTTCTCCATTTTGCGGCCTGCAGACGGAGTCTTGTTCCAGAGAGGCAACCGCATGGCGCTGGCTCGGAGGGTGCCCCTAGGACCCCTGGTCACCTCCGGCCAGGGCTGGGCAGAGCCTGCTGAGCACAGGCTGCAGAGCCACGGCAGTGGGGGTCACCTAGCTCAAAAATTGTGTTCTCATTTGCCTTTCGCCTTGTGCTTTTGGTCTTTGAGATTTGTGCAGAATGAATATAGGAAAACAATTCAAAGACCCCGTCACGAGGGGTTTTTCTGCTAGCCGAAACAGCCAGCCTGGCCCTGACCTTGGATTCACCCTCAAGTCAGAAGAGGCAGTGTTTCTGTTAAGCTTTGGAAGAGGTATGGCTTTTTACAAAGTCTTTATTGCTGAATCAAACGTGACCAAACCATGGCTGCAGAGGTGTTAAGAGTGCACTGGGGAGAGACCCAGAGAAGGAAAAAACATAAAATGAGAAGGGTTTGCTCACTAGATGTGTTGCTGAAGAAGGGGTGGGCAGTGGTTTCTATTAATGTTTTTACATGGTGATCTCTGTATGTACAAGAAAGTACGAAGTTAGCTATTTTGTTCAATGAAACTGCTAGGAAGGAGTATAACCTCTCATAAACATGCCTTTGCACCTCTGTGGCAGAATGGGAGGAACTGCCAGATACCTACCCTGTATCTATGTAGGATGTTTTAGTAATCATTTCTAGCAGGATTTATTTTATTTATTTATTTGTATTTATTTCATGGATCACTTCGTAGAGTTTTTGAGATGCTCATGGACAGGCTTCTGAGGCTAATGCAAAGTGGGCTGTTTCATCGGGAGGATGGAGCAGGTGCAAAGAGTTTTGAAGGCAGTGACGAGAAGCATTGGTAGAGGGAAAGCCAGTGCAACCATTAAAGGACTAATGAAGACTAAATTAATGAGGAGGTGACTTAGTGGCTGCATATCGTGTGACCTGAAGGGGATGGATGGTGTTGCATGTGTAATCGTGAAAGTGAGATCATGGAGAAGAAATAGAAAGTGATGTTGAATTGCTAAAGCAAAAGCCTGATGCAAAGTGGTGTGAAAATACCTGTTAGTTTTGGGTCCAGAGGCATTATGCAACATGGGGAAGGAGGAAGGGAAGCTTTGGAGGTGAGGTGTAACAGGGAAAGAAGCAGCTGGGTTTGGAAAAAACATGGTGCACCAAAAGAGAAGCCAAAGGCGAGCAGCAGGACAAAGGAGCAAGGAAGGCAGCAGTGGTTTCAGCTGCGAGATCAAAAGAGGAAAGCTCAAGTAGATTTCTCCTTTACAGTTCCTATGTATTGCCCGGAGCTTGTCTGACACTGTCGGGGTGCTGCCTCTGCTCTCCCAGCGCTGGGGTTTCACCTGGAGCCTCCGGGGAGGCACCAGCCCTCCGCTCAGAGCAGAGGTGTTACCACATGGGTGGCAGCGTGCCACCAGAATCACAGCACACTGGGCCTCTGCTGGTGAGCAGGCCCAGCACTTGCTTTCTTGTGTCGAGGAATCGATACGGACTGGCCCCAGGACGGGAAGGTACAGATGCAACTGGGGAGAGGAAAAGGGGACAGAAAGCAGAGGTGAACAGAAGTCACGAGGCCTGGGCTGTGATTTTAGGCTCAGTCGTTACCAAAAGGTTACGTGTAAGCTCTGTCCACCTACCCCTCCAGTCACCTTTGGGGACGTAATGGCTCAGCGACATGATTCCTCTGAGCTTTGTTTTTCTTGGTTCTTGTAAATGTTGCTTTATCGCTGCTGGCCTGTAGCATCAGGAGACCGCAGCATCCCTCCTGTAAGGGCTTTAAAGGCTGATACGGGTCCCAGCGTGTCCCTGTCCCTTCCGTCCTCTCTCCTGTAGGGATGGGCAAAAGCTGAGCGCATCAGCCCTTTTCTTTTCCGTGTTCTTCGCCGTGCCCATGCAGGGTTTAAAAGAAGAGTAACCCCAGAGGTGTCTGATGGCAGGGTCCCAAATGACTCTGTTTCTAATCAGCTGTTGGTATTAGAGTCAGAAAGAAGAATGCCGATGACTGGAGAGGTCAGTTTTGCACACCTTCCTCATGTTTTTCTGTGTTGGTCTGAAAGAGACCTGCATTGTGTTGATGTTTATTGTTTGATATTTAGAAGCAGCATTTAGAAACTCATTGCCTTACCGCAGGCCTTGGCTTTACAAACGATTCCACCCATAGCAAGGACCGAGTGAGTTCTCCTGAGGACTGCTGAGTTCTTGCCATGAGGTGCAAGGGGGTGGCTTCCACTTCTTTGCTAGTCCAGATAGCAGCCCCAGCGAGCTGCTGTTGTGCCTCCAGATGCCTAGTTTGGTGTGAACGTGCTGAATTGGCCTCCGTGCTGTGCTTGCGGTACCATTGGCACCTGTGTTACATAGCAGTGACCGGCTCTGCCACAGTTTGAACACAATTTCTGTAGGCCAGACCGAGTTTTCTTTTATACCATTTAGCAGGGGGCTTTGTGCGTATGCATTTACAGACGGAGGGGGAGCCTGGAGGCAGAGCTGTTTGCTGCCAGAACAACAAATAGCACACTGGAAGCTCGGGGACGAGCCCCAACTCCTGGGGCCAGGCGGACTCCTTGCTGGGGACAGGGCCGGGACCTCACAGGGGCAGGAGGGGGACAGGCAGAAGTTGCTCCATGGCGGCCGTGGAGCATCTCTGCTGGGAGAGGCAGGGAAGCGAGGGGCAGAAAAGTTGCCAGGTGAAGTTTCTGGGGCAGACGGGACAGGAGGGCCGAGCCTTGTGTCTTGTGCTTCGTTCTTCCCCTACAAACCTCCCAGTTTATTGGAGTCAGTGAAGGAAACGAAGGGAAATAATTAGACCCGGTTCATAAATTAACGCAACTGGAGGGCGGCGTGCAGGGGTGAAGTACCCAGACTGTGTGCAGCCCCAGCTCCTTTCATTTCTCTTAATTTCTTAATTAACCCGCTGCCTGCACCTGCCTCGGGCCGTGCCCAGACTCCTGCTTTCGGCCCCCTCAGGGCCCGGCGGGGGTCGCCGAGCTCCGGGGGCGGGCAGGGCGCAGCCCCCAGGGGGGCTCGGCCCGGGGTCGGGGGGCTCGGACCAGGGCCGGGGGGCTCGGCCCGAGGGCTTGGGGCTCGGCCCGGGGTCTGGGGGCTCGGCCAGTCCGGGCCCGGAGCCTCCCTGCGGGGCTCGGGGCGGGGGCAGCGGGCGGAGGCGGGGCGGGGGCCGGGCTGTGAGGCGAGGGGCGGCGCTCGGCTGCGGCTCTCTCGGCTCCGAGGGGCCGGGGGGAGCCGGGGGGGGGAACTGAGGGGAGGCGGGGGGAGCCGGCCGGGGGTCCCCGCTCAGTGCCTGCCCTCGCCCGAGGCGCCGGGCGGCGGCCCCCCCCCCCCGCTGGTGTGCTGCGCGGCATGAGGAGCCGGGCTTTCGCCTGGCGCCCGCCATCCCGGCGAGACCCCGCTTGCTTTTTTTTAAAAATCGGGGCTTTGGGTACAGTATTTCTCTGTCTTGGGGTTCTTCTCCGGTAGCGGGAGGGGGTCCGGGGGGACAGCCGCGACACCGGAGGGAATGGTTACTCGCGCACAAGTCTCTCTCCCCAACTCGTGGCTGTGCCGGCTCCAGTTCGCCCAACTTTGCTGCGGTACAGCCCGCCTAACTCCTTGACAGGATGGCAGACAAAAGAACAGCTGGTGCAAAGCAATAGGGGATTCGTAGCAAGGAGGAGGAAAGGAAAGCGCAAACCTTCCACCCGCGCCGCCGCCGGTCGTCAGAGCAGCAGTCGCGCCGGGACCAGCCGAAGCCACCATGCGCAGGTCCAGCACCGATGAGTCGACATACCACAGGAGCCCTTCCCTGGACAGCAAGGATTACAGTTTCCCAAATGGCGCCTTCCGTCGCTACAGCAGCATGTATGGCGGCCAGTTTGGGGCAGCCAGCAACTCTTTTTTTGGATTCCATACCAACCCGGGCCCTAAGGCCACCAAGGCTAAGTACACGTCCCCCAAGGGAAACAAGTACGTTGTCTTTTACCTGGATCTCTCATTTATTTTTCTCCTAGAACTGAAGAGGTGCAGCATGGCTCACAACTGCCTGCAGTGTATCAAGTACCTAATGTTTGTCTTCAACCTTCTCTTCTGGGTGAGTACGCGTTCAAAACGGTGGGACGGTTGCGTTTATGTCTGCTTACTAAGGTGGAAAGAGAACTCGTTGCTGCTTTTAAACTCAAGTTTAAGCTTGGAAGCTGAGCAAGATGGTGCCTAGGCTGCCCTTTCTTTGGCCTTGTTAATTTGTGTGGACAACTTGCCAAGGGTGTTTTCTTCACCCTCTCATTTCTTGCTCTTCATCTTTGTTTCAAAACCATGCTACAAGGCAAGACAGTGCATTTATAGAGGTCGATTGCACAAATGCCTTAATTGCTTTGTTACAGTGAGGGCCATACACTCATTTTGTTGCTTTGATCTCTCATTTTTGCATTTGCTTGTCTCAAAAGTCATGCATGGTCTCAGAGAAGTCACTGAGACTGCTCGTGATTTTAAAGTTGAGCACATGCTCACGTCCACTGCCGTGTCAAGGATGGCACGCTCGGTGTGTCTCAGCGTCAGTGCCTGTATTGGGAACCTCCAGCTGATCGTCCTCTGTCCCAGTTGGTGATGGGTGCTGATGTTGCCATTCCCTCCTGGAGACCTGGCTCAGAGGGCTGGAGGGACACCCAGAGTCTGTCTCGCTTCTCTTGGGGCTGCAGCTCTGGGGTAGGGGCTTACCAAATCACTACAAGGCACGTGTGTGTCAGCAGGACACCACGATGGGACGGGACGTGTGGGTGTGCCTCAGTACGTCATTGTTCTGATAAACGAGGTGGCTATTGACAGCGGGGTGGTCAGGTGTTTCACTGCTGTGAAACTGAGCATAGGCTGCAGAAGGAGCTCAGCAAGGGGTGCAGGCTACAAATGCCATTTGTGTAAAAAAGGGGGTAGTGCAATCCCTCGAAGAGGGGAGTAAGTGAACTGTAGTCCAAAGTCACCCATTGAGGTTTGAGGATCTGCTGAGAGGTTCTCAGGAGGTGCTTTTGAACGTCCCGAGTGCTTTATTTACATGCTGAGGGAAGTAGGGGTGTCGGGAAGTGACACCGCTCTTGTCCTGGCCCTTCGGTAGGGGGGTGTCTGTTTGCAAATGTATGTTCTCGCGTCCTGGTTACTGATGCCCGGTGCTCTCACGAGTTGTCAGAGGTAAGCAGAGGGCTGAGAGTGAGATGTAAAAAGCTGTTCTCTAGTGTGCGCTGCTGTACAGCTGTTTAAAACCAGGCATGCTGCAGTGCTGGTGCATCAGAAAACACAAAGTGCAGGCAACTTTTGCTGGCCTGAGTCATAGCAAGGAGCGAGGGTGTGATAAACTACTGCCAGCCCCCTGAACTGGCACGCTGCTACCCCGAGCCATGCGATACAAGGAGGATGCTCGCTTTACACCCTAGGTAGGCTGGTAGGAGGAGTGTTGATCAGACTGCCGTCTGTCTTTCAGATTGGATGCTGGTTGCTTCTGGGTTTCTAAATATCATCTATATATCCTAGCTTACTCCAGAGCCTTCCGAAAAAGACAAAAAGCATTAGTTTTCTTGCCCTTTTAAGCCTTGTGCCTCTACCGCCTGTCCCTGCTCAAAATTACAGCACAGTCAGCTAGTTCAAGTATATGTTGGAGAAATGCAATCGGATGCTGGCATGAATTGCTCTTCTCAGGACTACACATGGCACTGCATTCTGATTCCTTTTACAATACTCATCTTCCACTGAAGCATATGCACGCGGTGCAGGCAGGTAGTGCTGCAAGTAAGTGTGCTACTTACAATGGGAAGATCACACACAATAGTTTATCTTTGGCTCCCTTTTCAGTAAGGGAGCCGTAATCTTTTAAGAGAGAAGGAGAGGTTTTTGGCTTTCCCTTGGAATCACCAAAGCTATTCTCAAATGCCTGGAGGGAGAGAAAAGACAGGTCCCAAAAAGAGAGAATAACCATATGTGAACTTGCTTGTTGGTGAACCGAGGCGTACAAGCAGGGGAGTGGGTGGTGTCAAATACTGCAGCACGATTTCTGTTTTGTTTCCCTTTCGCATGCTACCTGCACAGCAGGAGTGATTGATGATGATCATGTCCAAATGAGGTTTGCACAGCGTGTAGTTATAATAGATGCAGCTTTTCACCTTCTTACACTGGAGAAAGTAACTCAAAAGAGATTATTTTTAAAAGTACTGGTTTAAGCTGACCTATCTTTCGTAAAAGAAGAAATAATCTGTTTTTAATGATGAAAAATCTTTGAATGATTACAGGTTGTTGAGGGTGTTGTTTTGTTTTTCAAGTTGGTGTCCATTATCTGTCATCTTTTACTTTCTGTGAAATTAAAGGAGAAGCATCTCTGCCAGAAGACAGGATTTTTCTTTGCTTACATGCTTGCTGAAGTTTTGCTGTTTTATTCTGCTTCCTCCACCCTTCTCTAGGTAGTTGGTTATCGACATACAATACAAAGTAGGAAGAGAAATTTTTTTTTCCCCATGGTTTGACCTCAAAATAGAAATTGCAGAGTTATTTCCGTGTATAAAGTACAGTCGTTACATTAAATGAATTAAATGACTATTATAGATCATTCCTGCTTTTTATTCCGTTTTGAGAACATGCTTTGATTTCCCTTTTCACAAAGCATACTTCTGTTTTCTTCCTCCTGTTCCTATTCATTAACTCCAGTCCATTTTGTGCACCTCTTCAGCCTATTCCCCAGCACTTCCAGCTATCTTTCCCACAGCGGGGCAGCAAAATAGTCCTCAGCCCTATGCAACTCCCATGGGCTTGGTGCTGCGTTTCCGAGGAAAAGACCCTTCCTTGTAAGTCTGGGGAATCTATAGGAAGCAAAATCTCAGAGACCTTGATTTTAAATGTTCCTGGCAAGCTTTATTGGATTAGGTGCTGCACTCCCGCTGTAAAATTTTTACAAGCTGTCATATTACTGTGAAAATAGAGCAAATTTCTCCTCCCCTTTTGGAGTGTTGAAGGGAACACAGAGCTCTTTCATGAGTGTCAGAGGCCGAGGTGCCTTGTCAGTGTTGGTGCCGAATCTGTCCGTTGGTACAGCAGCCCAGCAGCTATTAACGTGGAGCGAGGATCTGAGAGTCCTAGAATTGCTCTTTTCTCCATGAAGAGTCCTGCAGAAATTACTCACGGTGCATTTGCGCCTACCCTCGGGTATTAAGGTGCTGGAACGTGGACAAAACATTATTAGACAGCAGCGCTGCCGCTCTGATGGGAATTGCCATTCAGAGGCTGTTTCCTGGAGGGCTGCCAGCTGCGGAGCTGCCGCCCTTGCATCACTGCATTGGTTTGTAAGCTCTGGAATAACTTTTGTCAGCTGATACACAATACTTGCTTGACTTCATTCATTTCTATGGACTTCGATTTTCTTTTGTTGAGTTGCTGAAACCCTTGAGACTAAAGATCGCCTCCGATGATAGCAAAGCAGAATATTTTTATTTCCTAATGAAATATCTGTATTTCGCTGTGAAATACCCAGGGAAGAACATTTGTTTTCCACATTGAGTCTTCCAAATATCCAGAGATTCTTTATGACAGTCAGCAAAATGAACTATATTTTTTTTCCAATGCTCTGCTTGCCTTCTCTTTTTATTTTTTTCCTGGTGAAAAGGGGTAGGATATATCCTAAGGGCTGTGAGAGTGCCGTAGAAAGAAAAATGTCATCTCCCTAATCCCTCCTAGTTTATGCCAGCATTCCTACTTTCTTTGACTTGTAACTCCCAAATCGCCAAGACTCAAAAACTGCAATGCACAGAACTACACCCGTGTTTCCAGTGGCTCTTGCTTTCCTTGGAGATCCTGTGCTAGAGAAGACTAGCTGAATTGGTAGCAACTTGCCCCGCCAAGAAGTGAGTACCTATACTGACCTTTCAGATAATGCTCTAGCCAACAGAGAAATTCAGTGAAGCACAGAATTTGCAAAATGCTGTTGTAGAAGATTGGCCTACAGAGAGGAGACAGCAACAAAAAGAAAGGGTGCAAAGAAGTTTGATCTTAATAAACTTTTCGTTCCTCATTTCTATGCACATCTCCTTTCCATCGTTAATGAACACTAGTGCCATATGCTCTGTACAGAAGTCCAAGTGTTCAAAATGGCATGTGAAGATGTTCTCCCATTCCAGCAGGTAGGCTTTATTGGAAAGAAGGAGTAATGAAAATGAGAAGTCCCTCGTTACGGGCAGTTTTCCTTCCTTGGACTTCAAGTGGCTGCAGGTATCTCACAGAAGAGCTGTGTCTGTGCTGGCAGTACTGGAGGGCTGCAGTACCAGCGCAGTGTGCAGGGCGGCACGTGCTCGGAGCAGCAGGAGGAAGGAACAGCTTGATCTGGAAGTGCTCCTGGGGCACTGGCCGGCCCTTGAGCCATCCTGGCCAAGTGCGGCCAGAGGGTGGAGGCAGAGGGGTGTCCCGCCATGTCTCTGCACCTCGTTGGGAAACCATCTGCCGAGGAGGGCTGGCAGCTGAGCACCCAAAGGCCAGGGAGCTGGGTGAGAGGAGCAGCCAACTGTTGGATTGGATTCCTTGTCCTTCATCGGCAGCCTCCATCCTGCCTCAGTCACCTGAAGGAGATTGATGGCTGAAGCAGCCGGCGACGCTACAGACTGTTAGCGGCTGAGGACAGCGATCATTTTGTAGTTTTACTTGGCTGCAGTCTTAAGTTAGTGGAAAAACATTAGCAGCAGAGCGGGGAGGCATTTTAGCAGCCATCCCCCATGGGCGAGGGCTGGCGGAGCGGGGACGAGGCGCGCATGTGCTGCTCGCGTGGTGCTCTGTGGTTTCTGACAGGCAGAAAACTAAGTAAAGAGCAGTGCAGGCTGTACTCCTAGGCAGTGAATATGTGGGAAGTTTACCACAGAATGCCATTTTTTTTTCTAGCTACCTCCCAGCCTCTGATTCTCCTTTGTTATTTACCTCCTCCAGGAACTGCTCAGTCTCTGACTGACATCTTATCTCTGCCTCTGACTTTGCGAAGGCTCTCTGAGGATGTATTTTTAAGGAGCATTGCTTTTAAAGATAGGAAAGTCATTTGATATGGGAATTACAGGCTTCAGAAAATGGCAATGCCGTGTGAGGCAGAACTATTGAGAACGGATATTAAGTGAGAGAGAGAGATGATTGTATTACCTGATGTCTGATTTATATGAGCAGCAATTAAAGCTTTTTCTGTAGCGGTGCCATTCATACTGTCTCTTTCCTGTATGGATTCTGATGTCTAATAGGGGTTGAGGATCATGCTGGAGCCTTATCTCCCAGTGAAGGCATTGCCAAGGGCTGCATTTGCTACCTAAATGTCTATCTTCTGAAAACCTTTAGGAAGTTAATGACTTTGAAAGGGTACGTATCTGTCAAATCAGGCTGACGGTGACAAATGGACTCGCTAGTTATTTGTAGGATGCACAGCCAACACAGTTCTATTTCATAATCTTCTTTTCCTTAGGAAACCAGGCTAGGAAGGCTCTTAATAGAGCAGAAAAAAATTGCCTTAAAGTTGACGGTATATTAGATACCGTCTTCAAATTGCCTGCTGTGGGCCAGTTTCTGCTTCTGTTACTCATGACAGAGTAGCTTCATTGCTTCAGGTGGGTTTGCTGACATACTGATACGTTTTTTGGCCACGAGTATTGGCAAGAACTAAGCACCTAGCCTTATAAGATTTGCTGTCAGATACATCTACTGTATCTAATTCAGGCTTCTCACTCTTAGTGCAAAGAACTGAGGAAGCCTCCAGTGGATAAACCCACAGGACACAGCACGTTGCAGGTGTGGGGAAACTGGCCTTTTGAAAGCAGTGAGTGAAATGGCTGCAAACATTATTCCCTCTTCTGGACGATGACAGATATTAAATCTAGTGCAGCCAATATTTGGAACTAT
Source organism: Cygnus olor (assembly GCF_009769625.2). Classification (NCBI taxonomy): domain Eukaryota; kingdom Metazoa; phylum Chordata; class Aves; order Anseriformes; family Anatidae; genus Cygnus; species Cygnus olor. Next base: position 46,829,794 of record NC_049173.1, read on the forward strand.
ACAGACAAAAGCAAAAGGCGGATGAGATCATTGCCATCGTTCTCAGTTTGTCTCCAGACACTACTGTTTTGAACATGGTAGCTATTAATACTGCTGGGTGATTTTTAAATTTGAATCCCAACTTTTTGCTGAGACAGCAAATCCGTGTAACTTACTATGTGAATAATATAAAGTATGTATTTAAGATACATAAAGACACTTCTTTCTGTTATTAATAGCATGAAGCGAGCACTGCTAGGTCAAAAAGGAAATGTGGAGTTGGATGGAATGAATGCTCATGCATTCTCACGCTTGTGAAAATTGGAGATGGTAAATTGTATTTCTTAGCACTGTCCTGTAATTGTTTCTCCAGGAAATGTTAAACCATCGCAAGACGCAACAGAAGTAAATGAAATTGAAATTGCAGTCTGTAATTAGACTGTCATACTGTAACGCATCTTAAATCTGTCTTCAATAGGGAAACTAACACCCTCCAAAAAACCCTCCCAACCTGCTTCAAGTGTGAACTCATGCAGAGGTTTGTAATTTAACACGATTCAGCTGAGACTTGCTCTGGAGATGCCAGACAATTGAAATGGTCATTTAGATGAGACAGAAAGTTGATGTACAAGGACAAAGGACCAGAATGACCTGGTCTTGTAAGTTTATTGTATATAGGCTTTCAAGACTTTCATTATTTTTTTTGTCTTTCTTTTCCAAATTGCTGATACAGCCCTTTTTGTTCTTCTCTTGACCCACAGTACCTTTGTTTCTTCTCAACTGCAATCACAGCAGTGCGGCAGCAGCCGTTGCTCTGTGTTATCGTATTCCTGGGGTGCCTCTGAGCTGTACGCTTTAGGGCTGGCTCTGAGTCCAGACCAGCTTGATCTATCCTGGCATATTGTATTATAGTATGGCTTTGTCTACCCTTGGTTCTGCTCTGCGTGTTATGCCCTACCTAATTATCTGCTCTCCTCACAAGCATCTTCATGTTCTCACCCCAGTCCATACTCCACAGGAGAATCCCTGTGATTAGAGCTCCCTTTTCCTCTCCAGCTGTAGTTTGTGACTTCCTTTTTGAATTTACATCATCTGCTGTGCTGCTGGTAAACGCTGCACCTGATGACCACGGGAGGACAAAGCAGTGATTTACCAGCGCTGATTGTGCTTAATGGATACATTCATCGTGAACACTGATTAATCTGTGCTGGCTCTAATTTCTTGTTCTTCCTCCTCCAGCACCCCGTGCTCACGTGTTTCATTCACCTGTCTGTTACAGGAGGCATCCAGGGAGGAACTTTGTTTTCTGTACGTTATTCCTGGCTCTATCTCTGGGGCCTTGGATGCTGCAGAGGCCCCTGGGTGTAACATAGGGTGGGAGCTCTCTCTCTCTGCTGGTTGTCATTAGTAGATGGATGTTCTGCAGGTAAAATTGCCAAGTGTCTGCTTACACTCCATTCAGGCAGGCAGCAGCCCTTCCTCTGAGCCTAATAGGATTTAGTTTGGAAAGCAGAACTGTGCTGTGGGGTCAGGAAACCAAGCAGCTGCCTGTCCTTCCCGCAGAGGGCGGTCCACACTTCACTCTTCCATACGAAGTTCACTTTTTTTTTTTCCTGCGTGGCTTTTCGTTGTCACCGTTGCCAACTTCAGCGATCAAACAGCCGGCGCGAGGTGGAATACTTAGAATTAAAGAACTTAAGTCTCTTATTTAAAACAGGCTTAGCACTTAGGAGCAGAAATCTCATTGACTTAATGAATGGCTATGTGGCAGGGCTACGGTGGGATTACAAAGCCTTTACGTAGCTGCAGTAACACCAGCAAAATTGTGCTTGTGCCAGGAAAGCTGCTTGTGTTCGGAGCGCTGCTGTAGTGGCCAAAAGTCCTTCTGCTAGTGTTAGTAGTTCCCTTGCTGGGGGCTTTGCTGGTATAACATGCTGGCAGTTTCCTTCTAGCCCCCGAGGATTCAGAAAAGCAGCGTTCTCTGTGCTGCCATCGGACAGGACTGGATCCAGACGGGTGAAAGGGAGTCAGGCAAGGGGAGGGAACGGGACTTGGTTGCTCTCTTTTGCTATGGAGGATGTTGGGAGGGATTCATTGATGGGAATTTTACAGAATCACAGTCATCTAGGTTGGAAGAGACCTCCAAGATCACCTAGTCCAACCTCTGACCTAACACTAACAAGTCCTCCACTAAACCAGGAGGTCTAGTTTGGGTTTGGTCTAGTTTTTTCCACTTGGAACTTTTTGGCGTTTTTGCATGTCAGTCTTGGAACTGTGCCTCAGAGGTTTCCCCACGTTGAATGTTGGCTCTGGGAAGTGAGGTTTTGTTGTTGCCCAGGGGGTGGAGGCTTAAACTGTGCAACAGCACTAGGGGCACAACCAACGGAGCTGAGAGCAAGGCGCTTCCCCTGGGAGCAGAAAGGAGCCCGGAGAGCTTCATCTCCAAGAGAAGGTAGCAGCTGGTGGCTGCTGTGGCAAGATGAGATAGTGGTTCCAGGCTGGTTTGTACCTCCTCCTTCCCTGCAGTGGAGGAAAAGACAGCACGGGTTCCTCGGTGGGCTCCCAAACTGCCAGAGAAAATCAGACGCGGACATTTGATCAGTGTGGAAAATGAAGTGGTATTGGAAAGGTATTCCTTATGTTTTTAAGATGAGGAGGGATCCCTTCTGTTGCCTGTCAGACTGAACAGCCAGAGGATTGCATCCAGTCATTTCTGCAGTGGATGGCAAGGGCTTTCCCTGGTAAGCAAGTAAACTCCTCAGGGCCCAGTGAAACCTGCAGCAGAACGCCTTCCTTTTGCTGCCAGTTGTTTTGGCCTGGTCGCCACACAGTATTTCAAGAGCGAGCACGGAGCTGGGTGCTTGGTGAGGCTGTTCTCTCCCTTCTCTGCAAGCCCCAGGACCTGATACCTTTGTGATGCAGCCCTTGGAAAGGCAGATCCGATGGCTTCCCCCACAGAAGACTGTTTGGCTCTCTTGAACATCTGGATTTTTCTCTAGGTTGTCTTAGTACGGAGCATGTCCGTGACATTGCTTTTTATTCCCTCAGTATTCACCACTGGCCATTTTTAAGGTATGTACTGGCTGAGATGGACGTAGGGCTCTTGTATAAACCGTAAAACAGAGCTCTGGTTTGTCATGGAACCACTTAAGCATCCAGAAAAAAATGTTGCTGTCTTTCAATAGCATTTCTTTTTAAATTCCCTACAGAAGCTATGCTTTTGGTGTGGTTATTCATGGCCATTTTATTGCACTACTTTTTTCTGAAGTCCCTCTAGAAACTGACCTTAAGTTGTGTCCTACACACTGCATTGCACCTGTCAGGTTTCGAAAAGCCAGGCTGCCTTCGTGTTGGCCAGTAGAAAATTTGCGCTCTTGTTTTGCAAGCAGCATTTATCCGGGGCTGTCGCACAAATTGTTTACTTGCATGTCTGAATAAATCTTTTCACTAATCCGTTTGTGGCAGCACGGGAAGGAGCTGAGGTGACGCGTGTGATACTGTTTTCTTCAACCCAACAACTGGAACTCTGGACGTGAATCGAGTTCCGCTGCCACTTGCAATCTGTTCCGAGCTCCCATGCTTGAAGGCCAGAGTTTTAACACATCCGCCATCTGCTCCGTGCTTGTTATGCTCGTGCAGAATGCTTGCCTGGTTTAGAATGACTTTGCAAACTAAAGCGTAAACCCCAGAATTTGTCTGATCTGTTCTCCACACATGTGCTGCCAGTCCCAAAGGATGCGCTGAGGCATCTTCTTTGGGCGTGAGGAATCAGATGCTGTTTCATTGTTTATTTGGGGTCACTCCACGACCCCTGTCCACATGACTTTTTCCCTTTTGTAGCGCTCCAGTACTTTTCTGGTAAGAACTGTCTGGCAATAAGAGTGGTGCAGAAAAGGAGGCAACCTTGGGAGCTGGTCTTTCACTGCAAAAAAGAGCAGGAACAATTTGTGTGCGCCTGAGTCCTGAGCTCATTCCTTGTAGCTGTATGTATTAAAATCAGCATGAGCTCAGTTTGGATTTTTTGTAGTTTTTCCATGTCTCTGTCAGCGAAGGGATGCAGCATGTAGCATGGAGAACGTGCTGATTGTGTCTTGGGGGGCTTTGGTGTCCTTGTCATCCTGGCGTGGTAACGTGGCAGCAAAACCACCGTCCTGTATGACAGGTACATTTGTAAGTAGGCTTTAGGTAGATAATTTGTGCAGCAAGACTGACTAACAGCTACTGAGAAAAAAGGCCTGCTCCAAAGCAAAGAGGATGTCTTCACTTACAGTACTGCTTAAATTGTAATCCTGATAACCCGCAGACTGGACAGCCTCGTTTCTTTCCACTGCTGACACTGTAGTGATATTTTGTTGCCCTAGACAAACTTCAGATAAAATTCTGACGTACTGAATTTCTGTGCCTCTGCCTTTGTTTGTCAGCAAATACTCCACAGACCCTTCAAAATTAAGGAGCTGCTCCTTCTTCAGGCACAGGTTTTGCTTTCCTTTGTTTCCTTAGCTGCTGGTACCTTCCTCCAAGAGTCCGGTTGCTCTGCCAAAAGTTGCAGTGAGGTCGGAGCTTGGAAATACTTCATGCTTTGTCACCGTAGCAGAAATCTCTCTCCAGAATAATGCATAACCCATTCAATTCCCTGCTTAGTAGTTTTAGCACAAGCTGCTTACAGTGACATGTCACCTTCTTGGCAGTAACAGGGTGGATTTCCCCGTGCATGTGCTTGGAGCGCTCCCTTTCGCAACTTAATCCCGTTAAGTAACTCGATAATTCTGATGTGAAATGATGAAACCAGCAGAAGGCCTTTCATTTTAAATTTCACTTCTACCAGTTGGAATTGTGTGTGTGTGTATAAGTATATATAACTTTATTGTCCCCTGTACTGGGCACTCGTACCCTATTTTCTATGGACTCCAAAACAACTCACTAGCTAAGAAATCTGACGTTCTCTGGCGTGTTCTCTTTGAAACTGCTTGTACTTGCTCTTGTTGCTCTATTTCTTTCTGAGAGAACATGGTTGTGTTTTTTTTTTTTCTCAGGAGGTTTTTACAACTTCTGTACACATCCCCATTTTTCACGGCTGCCACAAGATTTCCCTTTGACCCAGGCTTCGTTTGGATTCCGAGGTTGCAACACCAAAAGCCCACGCTCGCATCCTTTTCTCCCTGGCGTGCTTTACTTCAGGAAGGGTGCCCATGAGGTGGGCATATTGCAGTGAGGATATTACAGCTCCCTGGCATATGTGTCCGGTGAAATGTTACTGAGGGGAAAAAGGAAAAGGAGAGGAGCCAAGGGATAGGGGTTGTCGTCCTGGCTGCCATTTGGTGCAGCATATGCACTCGCCCTCCATCACGTGGCCAAGCAGCTGCACAAATGTGCCATCCCGCTGGGGGGATCTGAGCCAGTCCTGGGTATGTCAGAGCCCCACTCGATGCCGTGAATACCTGCTTTTGGTTTGCTTCCCTTCTCTTACCCCTTGTGAGTTAACCCTCTTTTTGCATCACCTCGTTTTGTCCCAACTGGCAGCGCTCCGTGAATTTTTTCACTCCAGCCACGTGTTGAGGATTTTTCTTCTCTTTTATCATGTCCCTGAAAGCAGAAGTGCTCTGTGGCCACATGGTGGCTGTGGGCTGGGGACTGTGCAGGTCTTGGCGCACGCTGCGCTGTCTGCTGGTATAATAGGAGCTGGTAGGTTGCTCGGCGAGTTACAGGCTTCAGCCCCCATTACGCTCAGTAAAACAGCCATCTTTTTCTCATCATAGATATCATTAGCTATTATGTACTGCTTCAGTTGCTCAGTAGAGGTGTCAAATCTTCCCCTGAATTACCAAACAGGTCCATTTTCCCCAAACATCAGCCCAATTTAACCCCTTTTCCGACTGCAGGACCGGTTGCTCACACAGCCAGCGCTGCACACAGAGTAGCTTGATTTTGGGTTTGTCGCTGCAGCTACACCCTGCTTTGCTCCGTGCCCCAATTCAGCTCTCGCCCCTGTTGCCAAATGCTTTGTCCGATCTTTCTAAGCACTGCCCGTAAAGCTGGGAAGCTGCAGGGGCGCAGCTGGTTTCCAATGGCTGTGGCATGTTAATTAGACACAAACCTTTAAGCCTCAGCTACCCACGGACTCTGCTGTGAAGCTGTTGGGGCTGCTGCCGAGGAGGGCAGGGCAGGGGGCTCCGATGGCACTGAAACCCCTGCTAGCGTGTGCTGTGCTGGGTTTACAATCACAGAATCATTAGGGTTGGAAAATGATCTGGTCCAACTGTCCCCCTTCCACCAATGTCACCCACTAAACCATGTCCCCACACACCACCTCTTGTCCAGCCTGCAGGTCCTGAGCCACGGGCACAGGGGCTGCACAGTTTCTCTTGCAGGGGTTCTTGTGGAGCAACAGAGGTGCCCATGCTGCCAAGTGGCTCTGGGACCCGTGTCTGCCCCCAGCCTGCGAGGGAGCAGTGGGATGGACTGGAGAGGTGAGCTGCTGCCATGGGAGGTGCCACGTGCCTCGTGGCTGGTGCCACATCCTTGTGCCAGAAGGTCCTGGCACCTCCAGAAACGACACAGAGCCTCCTTGGGGTGTTGTGAGCACGGGAGGAGGGGAAACTTCCTAACAGGGAGCATTCGGGGCTGGAGAGGTGAGCGCAGCTGCTAAACGTGCCGTCTCTCTGCTCCTGGGCAGCACTTCTGTAATCCTGCCCGTTCTCCCTCCCAGCGAGGCAAAGCAGAAGCCAGGGGGCTACAAAGGGCTTCCTAGTTCTGGGTGCCTTGCCTGACACAGCTGAGATCAAACCTTGTGGTTTAGGGCTCGGATTGGAGTTTGCCTTTCTCTCTCCAGAGAGAATCGAGGTGCCTCAGCCAGCAGCATTCCGGTGCAGACGGCGATGACTTCCAGTTGCAGTCCAGTCTCCTCCGTCCTGCTCTGCGTCAGCATCATCTTTGCCTGGTTTTCCCCCAAACATGCAGTGAAGAGGTGCTTGGCCATCACGCTTGTTGGTGGATGTCCTGCGTTAAAAAGGTGTGGATCTGGGAGTTCAGGCCAACCCCTGGGCTGTCTGTCACCGAGTAAAATGCTGTATTGTGCCTCGTGTGCACGATGGCCAGCCCGCCCTGGTCAGGGCTGGGTCAGTGCCGCGCTTACCCGTGCGTAGCTCCGCGTTGGTGAAGGTCTGTCCCCTTGCCACCCCTGCGTGCTTCTTTCAGCTGCGACTTTCACATCGCTTTTGTCAGGGAGTCTGTGGTAGGTCAGCGAAAGGCTGGTCTCAGCGCTTTTTTGTTGTTTGTTTTTTAATCAGAGAAACAGAAATATTAGCTTGCCCTTCCCCGTGTGCATACAAAGCAGAGAAGTGAGAAGGCCAGCCTGGGCATCTGCTTGCTTTTCCTGCTCCAGCACAATTTGCCATCTGCAAAGCCAAGCCGTGGATGGGAGCTCACTCCCCGCTCCCCCACGTCAGACCTTCGCTGGTTTTAGCAGCACAAACGTTTCAGAGCTCTTCGGTTGGACAGGCTGATGGAAACCCCGCTCATCTTGGCACTGGTGTTACCACTGGCATTTGCATCCAGGGAGATTTTGGTGGGAACGCCATGGTAGGTACAGTTACGTGCAGGTAGTGGGGAGTGAGGCTACAAAGTTGGGCTTTGTAAAAGGCACAATGAGAAGCTTTTGCAAGGTTACCAACATCTTGGATGCGTGTTTTGGGATCTCCAGGGCTTTCCAGAAGGTTTTTCAAAAAGCTTTGTTGTGACAAGTCGATTCTGCTGCTGCTGACTTTGTCCTGAGCTGGCAAAGCGGATGCTTCAGGAACTGAAGAGCTGCAGGAAGCGATTTGTGTTCAAACTTCAGAAAAGCGATGGTGCTCCCCCAGATGTGCTCTTGTTTTGTGCAGCGTCATTTGTTTTATCCAAACAGTTTGATCGCTGCGTGCAGGTGTGTCTGCATGTGTACGAGTGAGTGAGATAACCAAGTTTTTGTGAGTGGGTGTTCAGTTTTGGCTAACAAGATCCTACTTCACTTAGAATTTGAAATAACAAGTGACAGCTCTGGGACTTACAGATACATCAAGTTGGGAAGTTACGTTATAATGATTGTACCAGAACAGTAGGTGTATATATTGGACAGGCTTATTTTGCTCCACGGGGAAAAATAGACATCAAGTTATATGAATATTTAGGGATATTAAGAGAAAATCAGATCAATTTCCTTGAAATAAATAGTACAAAATAAGAGATGGGAGTTGCAAGACACAAAATAGAGACACAATAAAAATAATTACTTTGCCAAGATCCATAGATCATGGAATACAAAGCCTCAGTAGACTTTTTTGTCAGAATTCACAAACCAGGCTATTTACTGATTGTGCAACTCTATTTGAAGCTCTTTTTGATAAAATAACAGATTATCTCTAACATCACTGGGGGAATCTCAAAAGAACTGAAATAAACAATTTCTCTCTGCCATCCAATTGAAAACAATACCCCAGCCATGGAAATAAATATTTTTGTGCTCGGAAAACCGCTTGAGCATTAGAGCAATATCATCAAAGAAAATTCTTGTTTCTCTTTCCTTGCTTCAAAATGAATACAGAGAACTCAGTGCAGGGCTCTGCCAGCAGCTTCATGTGCTTGTGCTGCGGGGCCTGATGCTCTTCTCCCTTGCTGGAGAGGCGTTTGGCCTCTGTCAGATGGCTGAGCTGCCTTTGAGCAGGTGTGAAACTGTAAAATCATGCTGTCTGGTGCAGGCATTGCTTTAAAAAAGGGGAAGGGGAGGGTTAGGTAAAAACAAAATGCAGTGGTATTTTAAAGAATGGCTTTACCCCTAGGGTTTTCTTCATTTACCTTTCTTCTCAAAATTAGAAAACATGATTTAAATAAAAGTTTGTATATAAAACTTGGAATTATTCAACCACATCTCTTTACCAACTGCATTGTGTATTACCTAGTGTCTGTTAGGTGCTTCATAGGTGTGCTAGAAGTAAAAAGGCGTTGTCAAACGTCGCAGCTGAAAGTGAAGGGATTCCCAAAGAGTTGTGCTTTGGGTCCATGCCATTTAGAGAGCACAGTTCTGCACGTATGGTAGGGGGAAGGAAACAGAGAGGGGATTAAACGGGTTGTTTGAAGAGCCTGGGTGTTCCTTAGCGGAACGTGGACCTTTCCACTTCTCGGCTGCATATTACTGTGGCATACCAATGGTTGAGAGCAACTCGGTCACCTGCTCTGGGGAGAGTTAGGGTAGTGATGATTTTGAACCTGATGCTGTTCAGAAGGATTAACGTGACTTAAATGTCCACGTCCCATTGAATTTCCTCTAGAGCTGAACATTTCTTACTTCCTTGGAAGTTTTATTCCAAGTCTGTGTCTTCAGTGACAGCTTCTTTGGGCACGTAGCCCTGCTTCTCCCTCCAGAGGACTGGAAGAGCTGTGCCCTTGAACAAGGCGTTGTGAGAAGGATCCAAGAAAGCAGGTCCTCACCTCTCGCGCTCCAGACTCCTGTGATTCTCTTGGCAAATGTCAAGACTGAGCAGCAGAATTAACCACGTCACGTGTGGTGTCATAGAATCCAAGATTTATCTGCAAGGCAGAAGGCCCTGGTACTTTTCAGTAGTCTGAAATACTCTGCTTCTAGTTATCTGATCAAATTCCTTTTTCCAGGCAAGCGAAGCAAGATTGAGGGATTTTGTAGCACTGTGGTAACCTTTTAGCAGATTGTGTTTGGCTCCTGCCTCTCTGACTACTGCTGCACCTCCTGGGAGCGTTCAGGGAAGGCTGGGAAATAGGCTGCGCTTGCAAACCAGCACCAGTGGGGTTTGGCTGCTTTATCTGGAATCATTGAGGGCTTGTGGTTGTTGGTGGGGTTTGTTGTTTTGGTTTTGTTTAAGCAGAAAAAGGCAGAAAAAAGCCCACAGATGGGCAATTTTACAAAATGCCCTGAAGAGGAGGAATACCTGCACTGCCGCTGTGCGCTTGGCGTCCATATACCCCTCTGCACATCCCTGCAGCGGGGCTCGGCCCTGTCAGGGCAAGGGTTTGCTCTTCTTGTCTCTGCTGGTGTCTTACTCGGTCTCTGGAGTCACCCTGGCAGGTACAGACAGGTAGATTCATTCTTTAGGTGAACGTTGCAGTTTGGTGTTGATGGGGATTTGTCTCTTTTTCTTTTTTCGTACTTCGTTTGTATAGACCGTACTTTCCCCCTGTCTTCAGAAGCAGCGCCTGGGGCCGTTGAACCAGAAGACCTGTGTGCCCCCAGCTGGATTTTATCGCCAAGGAAGTGCTGTTAATGAGTTGTCTCCTAGGTCTGCCACTGCCCCACTTGTTTGTCTCTGTGTAATTGGTAGGTGGGCTCTTCTGGGAAGCCCTATTTATACAGCCTTGCTGTCTTTTCTTTTGAAAATGTTATTAATTAAGCAGGAAGTTGTATTATTGGCTTGAACTTTATGGCTGCCCTTGATACTCCAGAGAGTTTGTGCAGTGATCTCGATATTGTTTATACATGGCAGGCTTTTTTTTCTTTAATTACCTTTGATGCTAAGTTTTTAACAGTTCCCTCTAATCTGCTATCTGTAAGCCTGACAAAAGGATCATACAACTGGGAGAGTTTAATTCTGGTATCAGGCAGAGCTGAATAAGCTATTAAAAACATTTACTCATGAGTTATTTGACCAAATTCATGAAACAGAAAGCAGCTTTACAGAACCAACCACGGTCAGTGTCAGAATGGGGCATTAATTGGGAAAGCTGCCCTTGCTGCCCCCACTTGAGGTGGGGTGGCTCCCAGCAGGCACGCCTGTTACCAGCAGCACAGGGACAGAGGCAGCACTGGTGCGTTCAGTCTCATGTGTTAAAATGCTCCATTTTGATCTTTTGGCAGCAATTGGCATTAACAAACTGCGAGGTGCCAGGTTTCTCTGCAAGTCAAAGCAGTTGGTGATGTGCCTGGGGCTGCTCCCATGCGGTGAGTGGAGGTCTTAGGAGCTTAGGGTCACTTGGTTGTGAAAGCCATCACCCTTGCCTTCAGGGTGAAACAGGCCAGTTCCTTTGGAGCGTTCCTCCTGCTTCTTTTAGCAGCTTAGCTGGGTGGAAGTGCCATGACACCAAACCGTGCTCTTTTAGTTGCACATATGATGCACTGAGAAATTCTGTCACTAGCTGGGCTCTCTGGAGCCAGGCCCCTTTGCCAGCACTCTTTGCCAGAAGAAATTTTGGGTAGCAGGAGATCTTGTGGGTATGGATGTATGTACCGAGGCAGAGAGGGGAGGGCAAGAGCACTGAGGACCCGTGTGGGAATCTGCATGCATCCTTCAGGACTGGAAAGCGACGTTTTCATCTGTATGCCTTACAAAGCACCGTTCTCATTTATCGTTTCCAACCCCTTCACCAGCAGTACTTAGCGCAGCTCTTGGCTGCACGGTGATTTCCTCCTCGCAGCAGATCCTGGAGCAGAACAAGTGCTGCTGCTGCAGTCTGCTCGGGTGCCTGCTCGCTGCTCTGCGTTGCCTCCAGTCTGTGTCTTTTACCCAGCACTTTCCCTGTTGATTCAATTTCTCCTTGTCTTCTGTAGGAAAAGGGCCCTAAAGAAGGTTTGCTCCTGCCTCTGCCTTTGCAGAAGCGGCCACGCATCTGAGTGTTGCTCTTCTCTTCGTCCACAGTTGATTTAAACATTCCTTTAGAGGGTTTTACTGTAGCTCATTTTTATTATTGTCGTTATGATTGCTCTGAACCCATGTTAGCTATATCCTCAGCTTTTTTCCTTTATTTGGCATCTGTTTTTCATCACGCAAGCATTGCGATGCTTGAGCAGACAAGCAGTTTGTCTAATCTAAAGCCAGCGCCAGACACATCAGGAGAAGGTGCAGAAAACCTTAAATGGGCAACTCTCCCAGATCATTTATGGTTGTCTTATCTGGGTATGCTCAAACGCTGTACGTAAAGCCCCGAACAGTGTGTTGGTTCCACTGAAACCAGCATGAGAAGCTCCCCAGACTGCAGTAAGAGCAGGATTTCATTAGCTGTCTGCCTGCTTTTCATGTGTGTGGCTCTGGAGGTTAAGATAAGATGGTAGCTTTTCTAGAAGACACTGCTACAGCTTGAAGACTTTGTAGCTCTGGAGTTTTGAAGGTAACAGTTCCCTCGGTTCAGTCAATAGTGTTATCTCGGTAGGTTACAGGGATCTTTCAGTTAGAGCAACGCTCGCAGTGGTTATGACCTATTCTGTCCTTCCTGAATAGCATCACATTGATTTTTGTCACTCTGCCACGCTCAGGAAGTGCCTCTTTTGTCAAAGCCCTCCTTTACTGCCAGGTATTCAGGCTCGTCTGTTTTAGCACCTGAGTTTCTCATATTGGTGTACAGGACCTTATTGCTTCTGTTTCTGGGCTTACGCCTTCTTTGCGTCCTCCCTCCCTCTCTCCTTCCCCCCCCCTTTTTTTTTTCTCCAGTCAAGACTTCTAATATCCTGAAAGTACCCCAAATGTACCTTTTTGCTCTATTTTTTTGCAGTTTGGTTGCGGGTATTCTGTCCCTGTCTGCAGTTCTCTCTTGATTATTGGCTCTGAATTTTATAGATTCTCTGTCTCTAACATCGTGCAGTAGGGGATGCCCTGGCAAACAGGACGCTCTACCCATAAAACCATTCAGATGTCTCGCCGGTTTGGCCCATAGCAGTGAGCCCTTGCCCATGCAAGGAAGGGTTTTAGTGACCCCTTAACGAGCATCTGTTTTGCTGGCACACACAGCGACGAGTTATCTGCGACCAGCGTCCTTCGGTCGGTATCACCGATTGCCGCGTTCCTCACCTTCAGGCTCTGCAGACCTGATTTACCTGAGGTGTGTTTCTGGGGTCTGAATCCGGGAGGGACATGAGGTCAGGTCAGGCAGGATTGCTCACGGTGGGTCTGGTTAGCCCCTGCTTTCTTGGTCAGCGCTCCAGGTTTTGTAATAGGGGTCAGGATTGATATATTGTGGTTCCGTATGCGTAAGAGCTCCTCCACACAGGTGTTTGCCCGTGCTTCTGTTCTGTCAGACTTCCCCTGCTGTCATAAGTTGTGGTTTCACTAACCACGCTCAGTTACAATGAAAGAGGCTGGGTATTAAAATGTGTTTGAGCAATGGTTATGTTTGACACTGCAGAAAACAGACAGCTCCTTACATTTGCCGCCTCCTTTCCCAAATCCCTGCCTTCATTAAATATCGCTGACAGGTGTCTATTCAGGAAATAGCAATTAGGCACATTCATCTGGTAAGGCAACGAGTTCCTGATCAAGCAAAACGCTGCACGTCTGTGATGTTCCAGGTCGTGCAGGGACTGCCAGCTTTTCAGATACCCTGGTGTTGTCTTCAGCTGTTCCTTACATCCCCGTTCCCATTGTGGTGAGGCTCTGTGTCACTCCACAAACTAAAGAGCTGTAGTCTTATAATAGGATAGAGCTGGAGAAAAAACAAACATGCTTTTTCTTTTTTTCATGTAGGTCCCTAATGAAGAAATTGCATAGCCAAAATCTAACCTGTTTTGTTTTCCCAACTTTATCAATCTCCCTAATAAAAAATGGGTGTTTCTTCTCACAGCCTTGCCCCAGTTACATCCTTAGGCTGTTGCAGCTGTGGTACCCCTCTTATTATAGTAATGCCCCCACTTCTGCACAGATAGATGAATTAGTGCAGAAGTTTCCCTGCGGCGTACTTGAAGTCCCCAGGGGGCTCATCCAGCTTTGCCAGAAATGTGTCTGGCAGCGGCCTGGAGAACATCCTCCCTTTGCTTCCCCTCGGTTACTGCCTGAAGGGGGACAAGAAAAACCTTGCAGATGCTTTCTCCATTAAATAAAGAGCTTTCTCCATGACTTTATATCTTCCGTAGCTTACTTTTTACGATTCAGCAGTGAGTTACGTTCAGGCTATATTTTGTAATTAGAGGGCAGAACAGATGGCAAAGCCTCCGTTTGGAGTGGTGTGTAGGGTAACCCACCGCGCGTGCTGGCGTGCTCACCAGAAGGGGAGGAAAAGTCGCCCTCTCTTTTCTCCACCTCACTGCCAGAGCTTTACGTGGGAATTGCCAGGGGAAACTTCACCAAATCTCACCTAACAGCAGCTTGGGCCAACAAACCACATCTAGTTTAGGGATGTGGAGAGGGTCTCGGGAAACACAAAATGCTGTGAGCAGAGGCGTCCCTATAGAGACCTCAGAGTGCCCAGTTCAGCAGCTGGGAGACAAATCTGCCCTCAGAGATGGAAGCTTTGGCAAAAGTTAAGACTAGTTCAGAGCATTTCAGAGACTCCTAAGTGACAGACTTTTAGTAATAGAATGATCATGATCCTTGATGAATTTCAGCATGCGGTGTTCTTCGACCACCACTTCAGTGTCCTCCTACCCTCTCAAAGACACCAAATTTTTCATTCCTCTTGTGTTGCTCTATTGCTTTGTTCTGGGAAATAGCTGCAGGCAGGACTCCCCTGCAGCTTTAGGTAAGCTGACAGCTTTCCCTGCTTCAGCAAATGGTTAGGAAATTTCTGTTAATGAAATATTTGCTTGTATTATAATACTTGTTTTTAGTTTTCCTACAGAGAAAGCCTAACAGAGCTGGTAGGGCATCAGATGCAGCAATACCCTGCCTTTGCTTTTTGGAAGAGGTGCCAGATGGGCACTCGTTCCAGAGAGGTAGGCACATACCCTTTCGCTGTAAGCAGGAGCAAAGAAGTAGGAGATATCAGTGGAAAATATGTCTGATGTAGAGTCCTTGATGTTGCCTTTCTGAGATTCCTTTCCCTTATCACCCCTTTAGAAGAGAATTTATCTGACTTTGGCTCTAGATGCAGACGTGTAGCCACTGGCTGGCGGGTAGGAGCTATGCCCAGAGATGCATTCAGAGTTTACCTATGGGGTAAAAGAAAGGACAGTTCAAAGCTCTGCTTTCTCTGCCTCTTCAAATGCTTCTTATTTTTCTTCTGTCCTGACATTAATCTGGCTGTTTCACCATCCTCCATCTATTCCCCTGCCTATACTCTGTATCTTCTCAGCAGCAGTTGTGGTCTGTAAAGTCTGTGTTAGCATCATTATGAGAATTCAGAATGGCCCAGTGCTATTCTATACTCTTCCTTTTTTTTTTTTTCCTCCTTTCTGCTGCTTCTACTTCATTAATTTCTCATTCCTTTTCTTCTTTCCTTCAGCCAGTCATGCTCTTGTATTCAATCTTCCATTTCTTAATAATTATTTGTGTATAGGCTGGCCCTGCATTGAGGAGGGAGTTGGACCAGGTGACAGTCTATGTAGTTATATTCACTGAAAATCATCCTCCAGAGTCCGCCACTAGAGTTGCTAACCATAGTTCTTTCACGCGGACATGCCCGCGTTTTCGTTTTCATGTCACCGTGTGACGGTCTCATTAAAAGACAAAAAGCCCCAAACCTGGGATTTGTCTTGTTACCTCGATGGCATCTTGGATTAACAACCATAACGTCAGGTTGATGCTCGGCGTCAGCCCTTAGAGAATTTTTCATATGGGTCTGGTTAAAACTTCGGCCTTTGCTGCATGATCAGGTTATCACGTCACTGGCTGCTGCTGGTAGCATATGCTTATGATATATTTGAGCTAACTCCACTTAGCTTCACCTGTGATGAAAAATTCATATTTCTGGCAGTGACTGCTGCTGAAAGCACACAGGGAGCGTCGCAGCAGGTGAACTGACAAATGGTAGCTATTTAAACCACGGTAATTTTATTGTGGATCGAGACCTTAGTTCAAAGGTGCTGGGTTGGGGATGCTAATTTGAGCAGGGTCAGGCTTTCACGGGCTGAATTGCCGTGGGTCGATACTGGTTTTTGTACCCGCGTTGAATACTGCTGTGTTCATTTGGTGGCCATATTGAGTTCTGTGATTTGATTTCCAGTAGGAATTACTAATCCACATAAAAAGGCATCAAAGTCTGGTCTGACAGATGACAGCAGTGAAGACTTCCCCTCCAACCCCTCCCTTGAGTTCAGGTCTAATGGCGCCTTCCTCTGAAAGTACAATATTTGCTGTGTGTAAGATTGCAATTTTTCCAGAGACTCCTCACTCCGACTGCTTGATCTTGTTACTTTACAGCCTTAAAGCACTTAATACACGTTCTTAGTGAAAAATCTGCCTCAGAACATACTTAGTGTTGGGCTGAAAGCTTCCATAAATTGATAAAGCTCAGCAGACATGGTTTGGAGGCCAGGTGACGTACCCCATGATCCCATCCCTTTGGCAGAAATGTCCCAGCCTTGTAATTGTGTTCACAAATTGCCCTGCTACTGCCAGGCAAATATACTTTTCCCCAGCAACCTTGTTCTTATATTATCCTCTCTCATTCTTGTTTTTTCGGGGGCAGGAAGGGGAAAAGGTGGTAGCAGCATCTCAGGCTGACATTTCTGCAGCTCTAAGAACTGTGTTTTGTAAACTACTCTTTGAGCTCCAGTCTTTTTACATAACAAATTCTCAGGTTATGAGACGCTGAGGGAAGAGAGGAGGGTTTCAATGATTAATATCACTGCTGGGCACCAGGATGTCAGACGGCTGCTGCACAACAGATTTTACAAAAGGAGATGAAGGCTGGTTTTCTGCTGGATGCCCAAAGGACAGAGAGCCAGGTTTTAAAAGGTGTTAAGGAACCAAAGTGTAAAGCAGGTATCTCCATGTCTGCATCATTATTTCAGTTACACATACCAACCCCTTTTCACTCTTGAAAGACACTTATTACCCTGTAGTGATGGCAGAGTTAAGGAACAGCTTTCACTTAAAAGAAATCTGTTCCCTTTTTATGGTGCGAAATGAGCAGGAAAAGAAGCCCTCCTATCATAAAAATAGGCAAAAACTGCTCAGCTGTGGACAGAGTGTGTCGAGCCAAATCCCTGGCCATAGGCATGGCTGTACTGGTCTTGAAGGCTACGATGGTCTGCTGAATTAGTTGTGGGGGCTCTTGTGCACAGCTGAGTGGAATGATGAGGCTGATGTAGGATTGTGATCTACAGGCCCACACCACCCGTGTTTTCGGTGGTTATCTGGAGAGTGCAGATGGCCAGGAGTTGGAAATGGACTTGTGTGCTCAAACCTTCTTTCTGGAACAGCACCCCGTCTGCATTATGAAGTTGTTAAAGTTGGAAGTGACTTTTATTGATGTCTTCTATTTTGAGCAAGTAATCATAACCAATTTATTCTCCTTAATAGGATGGTGTATAACAAAACGGAGGAGAGGCAGCCTAAGGGGATGCAAAACATCTTACTACAGATGTTTCCCTGATATCCTGTGTCATTTATTTGACCATTTGCGTTGTTTGTATTTCTCTTCCTTCACTTCGTGTTCTAAAAGCTGTACTAATAAATATTGCTCTTGTAGGCTATGAGAATGTGATGATGACTGCAGCCTGTAAGTCTTCTGTGGCACTGTGCGCTGCTGTCCCCAGCAAGTTGACCTAGCTTTCAGGACAAGAAGCCTTCTGTAAAGGTGACAGGCTCTTAAACAGCCCTTCAGGGTGTTTATGTAGGAGTGATTTCAGTTAGTTGATAACCACTGAACACCTGTAGGCAGCCGGGTGTTCTCCTGCCGGCTGGAAACTGTCCGTGCCCGGGGGAGGGAAGCACTGCCTGTACCGCAGCTTCACACGGACCTGGAAGGTATGGGGCTGCTCGGCTCTCAAGAGGAAGGGCACTGTTCTCTGCCTCATTACGTTCATTAAACTCCATTACAGACCTAAGTGTCTGCAGCGATGCTAGGGATTCGGTGCTGCTCTGTGTTTCCTCTGCAAGAGTCATTTGCTGAGCTCTGGTGCTCTGCAGCACCACTAACCTGATCCAAAAGGTGCAAGAGGCACTTCATCCAACGACTTCGTTGTCTTCGTTGCTCCCCACTAATCCTAATGGCCAAGTTCACTCACAGGTTAAAGATTGAGCTTAAGCAGGTTGCTCTGGGAATCCAGCCACTGCACGGAATTGATTTCAGTTACCCTTCCAGAGCTCTGGGCTCTGCCTGGGCACCGGCATCCTTCAAGCCTGGCAGGATTCCTCCTCCTCCTCCTCTGCGGCCTCACTTCTCTTTGCAAAGCTCATTTCTGTCATAAATACGACTGCCCATGTGCTTGAGTTTTCCCCTGTCCATCTAATAAGCAATCGCTTAGTGCCGATGACAGGAAAGCTGCCTCCAGAAATCGATAGCAGATGTGTGGCAGCCCTCTCCAGGTGAAGGCAGCGGAGAGTACAGATGAAGAGAGCCGGTCCCTTGATACGAGGAGGGTTTGCACCGAACTATATCCATGTGGCCAGAAATAAGGGGCTTGGAAAAGGGTCTATTCAGGATGAAAGGATAGGGTTTGGGATTTCGGTATCAGTAGCTATAATTGCGAAACAAAGAAGACCCTGTAGATGTAAATATGTAGTCACCTAGCTTCTGAGGCTCAATGGTTTCTTTTAAGAATTTGCTACAGATGAGTCAGCATCAGCGTTCGGGGGTATGGGGGTGTGTGAGGAGATGGGGTAGGGGAAGGATGCTGGTGTAAGTGCTGGAATGAACTCAGGAGGTGCCTCCTTAGCACAGCTGGCCCCCTCTTTGTGTTGTAATCGTGTCTGCTGGAGCTGAGCCTTGGAGAGCACAAGGCTACGTGTTCCTGGTATGGCACACGGGTCCTGGTCCTAGGCGGTTGTCGTGATCTCTTCCGACTTTTAAGAATAAATCCCCACGTGCTCACTGAAATAACTGCTTAAGATCCTGGTCAGCTAGCATGGAAGATGAGGGGAGCTAGAAAGCAGTGCTTCTGTCTGATAGAATGGTTTCTGCTGACATTTTGATGCCTTCTGATTATTTTTGCCCAGTCGTAACATTTGGTACTGTTGTGGGGGAAAAACCCTTTCAACTTCCATGCAAAGATGCATTCAAGCCTGCTACTTTTTTAGCTCGCAGTAGTATTCCCTTGTTCCTCCCTCCAAACTGACCTTAGCACGTTTGACAGTGTTGGATTTTCTTTTCGCAATACTTTTTCTCTCCCCTCCTCTGTAAGCCGTTTTCTCTCCACTTACCGTGCCATAAAACTTTTTATTGTTCCCTTAGGTTGTGATTGACTCTCTAGTAGCAAAGTGTTTTACAATGCTCGCAATGAGGATGCTGTATAAAAATTAGCTGTATTCTGCACTACAGTCTGCTTTTTTGTTTCCAACTTTCCTTTCTTCCTTCACCTTCTAACCTATTCCATTGTACAAAATAAACACCGGTGTGAGGGCATATTAGCCACTCCAGAAAAGATCCCGGGGACTTTCTGGTGGTGTCCAGCAAACTGTTTTTTTGTTCTGTGCAGTACGGATTGATTTTGTTATCTGTTCACGTCTCCTAGACTTTTTCTTGACTTAGGGATCAATCTAATCTTCTTGAACTTTTTTTTTCTTTTTTTTGTGCTCTGCACACCGTTTTTCCCGTCCTCCGATTAGATCTGGCTGGGGCATTGTTTTAAAGTGACACAGGGTAATTTCATAAACCTTTCTTCTCGCCTCTCCCAAAGATACAACGTTATTTCCTGTGAGGTCTTCACAAGAGCTTGCCATGCTGAGAGGCAATAACTCACCTGGAAACAAGAATGCCCCAGAGCTTCTTTAATATACAGGAATGCATATTTTAACCAACAGAAGGTCTCATGACATACCAGGAATTTCACTAAAATTTCATCAGCTCTATCTTAGGTTTTGATGTGTTTTTGCTGCTTTGAGAGATTGGCGTGTAAATATTTGTTAGTCTCTTGAAAGCACTTTTCCTCCGTGGCATTACCAAAGTATGTGCTTGGTGTTACCTTGCAGTAACTGCAGGCACTTGGGACCACACTGCCGCATTACATTGGCTCTTCAAAGCCCGTGCGTCCCAGCTCGAATGCACAGGACCTCATCCTCTACATGGCTGTGCAGCTGCGTTTGGGGAATGGGGGAGATGAGCACAACTGTACATGCCCTGCACCATTCACTGAAGGGCTTCTCTGGGCAGTTATATACTCTCTCTCTCTCTCTCTTTATATATATATAAATAAATACGAAATAAAATTATATACAATTATATACAGGTCTTTGGCAAGAATTCTTGTTTGTTTGCGCTGTGCTTAAAGCAGTGGGGATTTGTTCTTGGCTGGACCTCAGGCACTGCTCTAATGATCACAGTTGTTAGGAACTGTAAGATCTAGAAGCTAAGCCCCACCAAAAGCCAGTTAAAGCCATTGCACAGAAGCTGACTTGATTTGCTTCAGAGCAGGCCCTTCTCCAAGCCTGCACATCTACTGAATAAGACATGGTCGGGGAAAGCACTTACTGGTTATTTCATTCTTTCCCTTTTCCTTTTTCTCTTTGGCCACCATTTGCAAGCATCTACCTGTCCCAGCTGTGTGTTTTCTCATTGCCACATCCTTTCAGTAGTGTTTACAAACCACACACAAACTTGCAGGTGTTTTACTTTTCTTTTTTCCCCCCGAAATGCTTCAAGTAGAGGCGATGTCAGCCACTGTACTCTCCCTTCTGTATGTGCCCTTCCTTAAGTGCACAGTTAATACTTCAAATTTTCACTTCATTTAAGTGACGTTTCCTATCTGCTAGGACTGCTTGAACAGGTACATTAAGGTTTTGATCCTCTGAGTCCCTAAACCTCGTGGTGTGCTTCCACCCTTCTGAAGAACCCAGAACTGCTGGGGTCAGCAAGGGAGCATCCTCTCCGCCAGCAGGAGGGAAGGATTCAGCTTTCTTGCACTGAAACCTTAAGGAAGTTATGCGCTATATGGGGGAAGTTATGCGCTATATGGGACGTGGTGTTGCACCACTGATTTCAAGGAGCAAATGCTTCAGTGAATGCACAATTACACGTAACCTTCAGATTCATAGTTTTCCTGCACTTAAGACATCATTTATACCTTCTAGTGCCTCCCATTATGACAGTCCGGTTCTCCAAAACTGTGAAAAAGAGCATGAGTGTGCATTTGGGAATCTACCAACACGTAAAGACCTTACAATCTCATTTTCAACAACCTAAATTGCATTTTAATACCAGGCGTTTTGGTGCAGGGTTCTTACAGGAGCAGGCGCATTTGGTGGAGGCGCACGTTTTGATGATTCCAGGGGGATGACATTTTTGTCCACTGTGACGATTTTTGCTTACATAATTGCGTTTGTTATGACGTTGCCATTGGAATGGAGTGAGTAAGTTGCTAGCAGTTTGTAAGGCACGAGGAAGATCCGGTTGCTCTGAGAGAGCTGTGCTTGGCTGTGCATCGATGCGTGCCCTGAGTGGAGGGTTGCTTGTGTCTGTGAAGTAGGCAGGGATGCTTTGAAGATGTGCATGGAGCAGGCGTGTGGATTTGCTTGTCAAGAGTTAAGTCCTGTTATTTTCCATGAGACTCGTGCAATAAATTATCCTTGTGTGAAGTGGATGTTTTGGTGCTCCCGAAGCGTACTGCGTGTTTTCCTAGGTGTACGAGTGGAAAAGCAGAGCTCCTAGCAGACATCTGCACAAAACCACACATGCTAACCAATGTTTTGCCTGTGTCAGAGGCAAAATGGGCTTCTAATATTTCATGCACTGACCTTGTCCTGGATATGTATGCAGTCTCTGTGTTGTTGGGATTAAATAGAGTGACTGGATCCATAGAAAAAAAGGATTTGGGAGAGATTATTTGGTTGACATCAGTAGGAGGGAGCGTGCAGTTCTGCAGTGCTGCCTCTTGTGGTGTTTCGGGCTGCATGCAGCAGCTGTCGTGCTATATCTTATAAGAAGAGTTTCCTACCCAGAGCCAATGCCATTTCCAGCACTCACAATTCATCCTGCTGGAGAAAACACTGTTGGAGGGGATTTACACTGCCTTGTAGGAGGTGATGGAGACCTGCAGCGTGCCCTGGAAGGGAAAGGTGAGAGCAGAGGGTTGTGGTGGTGCGGCCACTGCCTGGCTCTTGAGGAGGCAGGACGGATGCTGCGGGTGGGCAAAGATGGGTTTCACATGGAGAAGGTGAGCCTCATCCAGCTGCTTTGGGGCAAGAAATTATGTTGCTTTTGTTGGTGGAATCTAATTAAACCACTGCATAAAAAGAACTGAAAATTTCCCCTTAACTGGATTTGTTTGCTGGCAATTTGATATGAAATCAGGGGACTAGGAACAGATGATTAGCTTTTCTTTTTTTTTTTTTTGGTTTAGTTTTAAGAGATTAGGAACTACAAAATGAGTAATACAAACTTCTGGCATCATTAGCAATTCCTCCTGCTTTATTTTCCCTGTCACTCTGTAATGAGTAATGAACTAAGCTGGTATTAAAGCAAGCTTAGCAAGCTACTGCTTTTTAAATTGCAAGTCTCCCAGTATGTCCCACTCATTATTAATTTAAATAACTCCCATTTTTGTTGCTGCCTTACTGTTCTTTGTGAGTTTTGCATAATATTTGCATTCGCACACCTTCAGTCCTCTCCACAAAGATGCAGTGATGAGGCTCTCTGCTACCAGCTTCCAGCACACAAGAGCAAAGGATGTTGCTAGGAGTGAAAGGTCAGACAACATACGAGCAAAGTCAGGAATGTTCTTGAGAGGCAAGACAGTTGTAAAACTCACTGCTGCATTGAAGTTGCTGAAATTCCTGGAAGGAACTCAGAATTTCAAGTCTATTGACAGCATTTGTAGTTGAGCTGCTGAAGATAGTGGTGAGAGGAAGCCTGAGGTTTACCTTCCTTCAATGCTGTCTCTGGCCACTTAGCTGTAAGGAGGCTGGGGCTGAATCACTGGGCCTGTTCAGCTGGCATTTCTGATCCATCCAGCTCAAAATGAGTTTTACTGATGGAAAGATGTGGATTATTGATGTCAAGCAACCTTTTGGCACAAGAACTTACCATACCTCCTCGTATGTAAGCGTAGGACAAAAGGATGAATGCGATTTCATTTGCTCTCTTGCCATGTCACAGGAAGTAACAACAGAAGGTATCCAGCAAAGGTGAAAGATTACTTTGACAATAATAAAGGCATTAACCTGCTTGAGCTGGTTACTCATAAGGTACCAGTGAAGGCAGAAGAACCATTTCTGAGTGTTAAATTTGGGATCCTGTGTCCCTCTTCTGTCTCAAGAGACTTTGCCATTGAGGATATGTAGGTTTCTTGAGTCTCTAATTCCTGAGCTCTACGCAGAACAGAGAGAGACATCTTCCTGTGTTAAGATTTAAAACACAGGTTTGGAAGAAGATGTCTCTGTGGAACATATTATTTCACTGTGCACTCTAGAATTTACTTCCCCTTCTCAAGAGCATTTGCCACTGTCAGAGATAAGTTGTAAGAATAGGTGAATTGCTGGGCTAATTTGAAATTTCCCTACCTAAACAGATCGTAATGCTGTATTTACATAATGTGTGGCTAAAGCTGCAGCTTTTGTTACCACAGGGCATACTGCAGGCAGCGTGAGTTCAAACAGGGGAAAATCAAGAAGAATAAACCCATTAAAGGCTATGAAATATGAAGGCAGCGCTTCAGGCTCAGGGGTCTGGGGAAGAATTGCTGCGTGTGCTCTGTCCTCACACCGCAGCTGTCCTCTGATGGAGGGAGGGCACACCAGGTTAGGGATTTGTCGCTGTCCTGGGTGGAAGTTAGGTCTGTCCTGATACAGCCATTTCTGAGTAAAATACTGGGCTCTCACCTCCTGAGAAACAGGCTCTATAAAACCATTTCCGTGTAGGTACCAAAAAATGGATGGTTTCAGATCCCTCTCTGCACCTCGGGCTGTAAAATGCCAGATTTCAGAGCATTAATTGTAAAGAATATTGCCTTGCTCTGTGCCTGACCCCAGAAATACAGGCTAGCTTGTAGATTAGGGTATTATTTGCTGCAGGCACGAGGATTGGAATTTAGCCATTACTTGAGTAAAAGAGAATGCTTTATGCCAAGTGACAGTATTAGGTGAGTGATGCCATCTTATTCTTGATACGAGCGCTAAGAGTAATCCCATCCAAATGCGGTTCTACATGATAGAGCTTAACAATTTCCGAGAGGAGTCGTTACAGGCGATCAAGTAAATAGAAGGTATTTAGAAAGAAAAAAGCCCAGAAGCTTGAATAGTTATTTACCTGATGGCTTAGCGCGTGTAGGCAGAGGAGTGGTTATCCTGTCACGCATCCTGTGTACCTGTCAGAGTGTTTTCTGTTCCCCACTATACGTATTTATACGATCAGATTGAAGACTTCGATGCAAAGGAGCCATTGCCGGCTGTGATGTGTATGTGCTCCCTGATGACAGGAATATCTTTTGAAATAGAAAAGCAATTCCTTTCAAATACGCAAGGCACAAACTTGTTTTGTCTTCACACCTTTAGGCAAACATGAAAAAGGAGGGGTGGAAAGAGGAGAAGGAGGGTTACTGGAGTTCTTGGGCGAGTTCCCAGCTCTGTTCAGCCTGATTTACCCTCGGGCTAACGGAGCTTTCCCCGCTCAGCGCTTAGCAGCTGAAATGCTGAAGGAGGGTCTGCCTGCCTGCTGCGCTGCTCTGCAGACAGACCCTGGGACTGCCATCTTGCTCAAGGTCTCCACTTCTTTCAAATGTCCCTTTTCAAGAAGGGCAGGGAAGCAGAAAGTGTTTCTTGTGTTCCTGGGCGTTTTGTCTCGGGGTTTGGTGCCCCCTTCTGCCCTGCAGGTGGGGTCGTGCCCGCGCTGAGCAGCGTGTGCCCATGCGTGGGGCAGGTTGGTTTAGGGTGGGATCTTTGTGCCTTGCAGCATCACTGAGGTGTCTCAGCCGAAACTGGGTGCTGTTGTGGCCAGTGCGGTGCAAACACTCAGGAAGAGATTTTCTGTTCAGAAAAATGCAAAAAGGCCAGAAAAAATGGAAAGGGATCTGAGCCCTGTGAGCATCACTAACTTGCCGAAGCATCAAGCAGGCAGCGTGTTCCTAAAGCAGACGTAGTAAAGACTTGAGTTCGATGACGAGGTACGTGCTTGTTTTGCATTTGCTGTTGGGCACAGGCAGAGTAACCTTGCTACAGCTGAAGCGTTTGCGCTAGAGATCTAAGCACCAACCAGCACTGGTCCAGAGGCTCTGAGGAGTGCTTTGCCTGGCACTTCTCCTCGCGTCATTTTTCTGTGCTTCTCTTAGGTCGGGTGGCAGGTTGGTGTGACTCAGTCTCTGCTCAGAAGCACCTGGAGCAGTAGGAAGAGCTGTGAATCTGCGCCCAGGGCTGTCAGCACGGCTGGTTTTACAGCCTCGCACAAACGCCTCTCCCTGCCCTGCCTGCCTGCAGAAGCTCTGCTTGCCCTCCAGCTTAGCAGAGCCCATACGTTCATTCCTAGAGAGAAAAATGCTTACGCAAATGGAAAAAAGGAGGATTTTATTTATCCATAAATAAAATCTATTTGGAAGGTTCACTAGTGGTAACAACTTAGCGTTGAAGTCCCTGCGATGCTGCCTGAGGCAATGTCTTAGTCTCCATCCTGGACCAGCGTGGCTTCCAAGCAGCCATAGAGGTGCTCACACTGGGTCCAAAGTGGCTTCTGCCAGCCTGCTGCCCTTGGCCCCGCTGCCCTTTTAATTACCGGGGAGATTTTCAGTGTTTTTCTACCTGCCCCTGTTTCCTGTTATTGCAGAGCCGTGTTGATATTTGTGTTTTATCGACTTTCTGTCCAGTCCAACGTTTGGGTATCAGTGCAGTTTCTTTTCACTGCTCCCATCTCTGATGACTTACATGTGTATTTTAGACAGTTAAAACCAGACAATATATATTTTAAAGTGTGGTTTTGGTCAGGGAAGTGACTAGGTAAAAATAACTCCATCCTTATTACAGAATGGCTCCCCGGTGTATTTCCGAGACACTTGATTACTTTGACAAATACAAGTCTTTTTGCTTCTTCTCCCTGCAGACCCTGTGAAACTATGGCAGAGGGGCCTCCCGTCCTTTCTGCCTCAAGCATCTGCTGCTTTAACTCATTGGCACGCTCCTGAATATGCAATTCTCAGTCTTTATTACCTGTGCTGCTGTTAGAGGCAGGAGAAATGTAGCATGGTTTTTCCAATCTCAGAATGAGATTTCTGGACCATCAGGGGAGAAAAAGCCCATCACCGAGTTGTAAACTGAGCAATAACTGAATAAATGCCGTCTTCCTGCTCTCCCTTCTTTATAAACTGATTGCTCCGCTGGTGGGCCAGTTGGTGCTCGGAGGGTTCAGTGTGAGCGCACGTAAGAAGATAAGGGTAAGAGGTGCATCTTATCAGAGCAGAACAGTGTATAAAATATACAGCTCCATCTGTTATCTCCTCACTCCTGTCACAGAGGCTGGTATTTCTGCACCTAGGCAGTCCTGTGCTTCTGGAGAAGGAGCCTCCATGTCCAGTGGTTAACACTGACAGCAAGCCGAGCAGGAGGCTGTGCTGTGCTCATTGCACACTCCTGCCACACGCCGATCAGACACGCTGAGGCTTAGCTGCTGCCTTGCTCATTAGAGATGGAGCTGAAATGTAAAATCTCAATTTCAGCCTGGATTTTCAAGCCCCAGGAATTTGAGGCTCCCTTGATTAAGGGCTTTGTTTCAGATCCTCGCGCAGCCACGAAACAGCTGTAACATGGGAATGAATTCTGGGTCTGCGGCTTGGCGTGACCCTCCTGCCCCGGCCGTGAGCAGGGAGGCAGTTTGCTCCTGTTGGCAGCCAACTTGGCTCCCAAACCTCCTGAAAGTACTGACAAGCCCTCGTTAAGCCCATCTCTGGTAACAGAAGTTTTGTGCCTCTTTCTACTGATTTAGCAAGCTGCTTCTGAAAATGTAGCAGGGGCTGGGGGAAAGGCAGGGCTGTGAATCCTGTGGATTGAGCCAGCTCAACACTGCAAGTGCAAACTAGGGCAGGATGCTGCGAAGTGGGTATGGAGAGGAGCTGTTTGTTTTATTTTTACTCACCATGTTACCCCCAAACTGTGAACTCTGAAACTGGTTGGCAGCTCGTTCGTCAGCATTTGGAGGTACGCAGACAGGATCCATGCCTCTTGCACCATCTGAGCTCCTTCTTAGGGAGCCTTTGCTCGAGCTGGTCAGGACTGGCATTTTGAGCGGTCTCAATATAGATCAAATGAGTTTTCATTTACATTTTCTTTCCTATGGCTTTCTTCTGCAAAAGGTGTGAGGAAAGGGATGTTTTGTTTGAAAAAAAGTAAATTGAAAGTTTTGTTTAGGCTATGGTTTAATGCTTTGCTATATTAAGATGCAAACTAGTAATGAAAGCTCCCATACAATTTTGCTATCTTCCTTGTATAGATGGACGCTGCTCTCTTGACACTCTGGCATTTATGTTGTTGTAAACATCAGTCTGCTTCAGAGGATTCAATTAATGCACGTTCTGTCAAGCTGAGATGCCCACTCGTTATGTAACAGTCAGTCCCTTCGGGACTCTGACTGTATCCTGGTGCAGCGATTTGGAAATCTTTTTCTGGAAGGAGGTTTCCAGGTCTCAGCATTGGGAAGAGACTGAGTCCTCTGTAGTCAGTAACAGTACCCGAGGGAAGTGGCCCGACTCATTGAAGCTGTGTTCAGGGAGCAAACTTAGGAAAGGGGAGGATCAAAATAGAGGCCAGCATTTTCTAAAGAAGTCTCTGATCTGGGCGCTCATTTTGCCGTGATTGTTAACAGCCTGTACGTCTGCTGCTCGTGGCAGATCCTTTGCTTGCTAGGAAGTGTTGGATCTTTGGAGAAATTAAAGCTGTAGTGTTTTCTTGCCTACACTCAAAAGCTGTTTTTTTTACAGAAAGAAGTAGTGATGGTAGCATTACAAATGAGTTCATTGGAAAATGAAGATTCACCCATATTTGACGACAGGTAGTCGTGCGCACTACCCCTGCCATGGGCTTCTTTGCCGTTGTGTCTTTTCAAATGAGTGACTCCAAACTAAAGCGTTAAAAAAATAACAGACCTTCCTGGAGTATTACTTAGGATCTTCATAAAATAGAGAAGATTTGGAATTTTGTAGTGTGTGTATATATATTTATATGTTTTTCCAGGGATGTTATTCTGTTTAAAGGTATTTCCATTGCATCCAGTGTATAGTGATTTTGACCCTCATGCAGCGTGCAGCGGAAAAAAGGCTGTAGTTTTGAAGGAACTTTCTAGGTTTGGTTAAGCTTTACTAATGAAGGCAGAGTGGGAAGAGTTTCACTCGTATTATTCAATAATATTAAAAGCAAGGAGAGAGAAAGAGTTAATTAAAGGAAAGAGAAATGACAGATTTGATACCAACACTGCTGTTATTGGTAGTGTTTTTACTGATATTTACATAGACAGTCCTCTTTGATTTGGTACCGTTTGTTGCAAGGGGAAAGTTAATTTAACAGCAAAGCAAAAATAACTCAAGATAAGCTTGATGCTAATTAATTTGTGAGCATTTTGACAGTTTCTGAAAACCCCAGTTAGGGGGGTGCCAAGAGCACCTCAGGCCAGGCTTTCTGCACCTTTAATAGAGAAGCGGTCCTTAACTCGGAAGAGTTTGCAGTCAAAGTGTAAGAGGGGAGACAACTGACAAAAATGACAAACAGATGGGAGGGTATGCAAAGAAACAGCAAGACAATTAAGATTAGCATAATAAGCAACACAGGGACATTATTGTAATGCTCAGTAATTATACCCAAGTAAGAAACTGATGGGTGCTGAATTTTATTTTCTGCTTGGAAGTGATTGAGTTGTTTCCTGCTGTTGTCTGCTATCTGTGTACAGGAAAGTGTGTGTGTGTGTTCGTTTTCAAAGCCCCTTTCTCCTTTTTGGTTGGGGGAATTTCAGTTCTTGGGCATGAATCCTCAGGCTGCCAGACACCCAATTCGATGGAAGCAGTAACCAGAGCCATGGGTGCTGTGAGGTCGTAGAAACCAGCTCCCAGGATGACCTCACGCATTTTTTTGAGTCTTAAGTCTTCAATCTCTGCATTTTTGCTCACTTGCAAGCCACTATTTGTGAACATTTAGAGTATATTATCACTGGGAGGTGAGGAAAATACCTAATGTGATCCAGAGAGAAATGCTACATGCTCTGAATTCAGTCCTGTTTTGTTGGTCACCTTATGGTGGTGTGATCTGCGAGGAGCAACGTCTGCTCAGGAGGCAGCAGGTCCAAGAGTGGAAAGAAGCCCTGTAAATGAGGCCAGGCACGTGAGTGACTGCATTCAAAATGTGCTCTTTGCTCCTCAGACAGCAGAACAGATGGCACTGAAGTTTATAAAACCAGGTAATAGGCTCTGATGGAGAGAAGTACCTTAAATGTGTTGATCAGTTCCAACTCGGAAAGCCCCTGTGCGACTACAGGAATAATCAGAGCGGGTCTTGCCTGTGCTAACAGGTTGAAGGTCTGTCATCATTCCTTACAGGGAGCATAAAATATATGCTAATAACAAACTAGGAAGGCACAATTTTAGGGGAAGAATGAAAGTACAGTGAGATTCCCTTCGATCTTTCTGGCTGTGGCCTGAGTTCCCTTATGTCTACGTTCTGCTGCATACCTGGCAAGGCGCGACCCCAGAAATCCCCAGACCCCATGTGCAGGTTGTAAGCTGACCTTACCCTCTTTGAAGCAAGGTGGACCTGCACTGGATTAGAGTCTCTGAAGACGTGCTCCACAGTTTCCTTGGCTATGCAAAATGTACAGCTTGGACCTTTTGTTGAAAGAGGGAAGGCTGTTATCCTCTCTATTTTTCATCTGTATTTTTATACAGCTTGCTAATGAGTCCCACCTCGTGCAGTTATTATAACAGAGACCTGCACAGTTGGAACCTCTTGTCCGCTGCTAAGCTTCTGCTCTTCACAAAAAGGAACATTTTCTGAAGTTCAGCAAAGCCTTAGAGACAGCAGGGGTTCTCTAATGAAGCTCCATTGTCTCCAAGGTGTGAGTGATTTTTTCTTCTCTAGCAGGAGGCTCTGCCTTGGCTCCTTGTAGCTGACAGCCTCCTCCTTCTGTGCTGGGTGAGACAGCACAGAAACTTCTCAGGACGGAGTCATTTGAGAACCCCCTTCTCATACAAAAAGCACACCTGAAGCAGAGTAGAGTTCATCTTTCTCATTTGCTGCCTCACAAATGTCCGTTTTATCCAGTCCTCTTCGGGTACACAGCTCGGGCGTGGTTTGTGCGTGTCACAGATACGTTCTGGAGGTGTTGCCTGTGAGGTGAGTGTCGGGGTGGGGTGGGGCCCGGTGCTCTCTAAGGGCCTCGCGCAGTACCACAGCCAGGCAGTGGAGAGTCCGGCTCGTTAGACATGGCCACGCTAACGATTTGGGCCAGGGTCAAGCTGAGAAAGCAAGGCAGGGTGAAGAGCACTGCCAGTGACACCAGGCAAGTCCGTGGTCAAACTGGGAGGTCAGTGGGCAGAGCAGGGTCTGTGCGAGGGGGTCGATGGCCGGGTACGGGCAGGGCTGGAGCTGAAGCCTGGCACCTCTGTACCACAGCTGAGCTGGGGCTAAGGCTCAGTCAGGGTCACTTAGGCCTGCTGGGGCTCCCATGGCCTTGTCTGGGTCAGAAACGCTGAGCTGTGCGCTCTCTCTGCACCACTGTCAAGAAGTTCAAAGCAAACCGGTGTGTCTTGCAGTTGGTGCAAGCTCCACAAAGGCGTAGATGAGAGGATAGTGTCCCTCTCTGCACTGGGGATACTGGGGAGGTCAGCGGGCCGAGTGGAAGCGTGCGCTGCCTTGTCGCGGGTCTCCAGTAGCTTCGTGACTGGTGAGTGTTCTGGCTGGCTCTGAAGGCTGATGGCTTTAGCTTGAATTTTTTTCAAAGCCATTCAATATTCCCATCCTGTTCGATCTCTAAGAACAGAAAAACGAGCACTCCAAGTAAGTGGTGTGTGGCAGAGAGAAATCTCAATTTCTAGACACCTTGGAGGGGCAGGAGCGTGGAGACAGAGACTGGGCTGTTTTGCAGCACAGAGCCGTATTGCCCATTTCCAAAACTGAAATGCCAACTCGCCTTTTGTTGTTCATTGCTTAGGAGCCCTCTGCAGAGGTTTTACAAGCCCGAGATGGAGGGAAGTAAGCTACTGGCAGACAGATGACCTTGAAAGAGTCAGTCAGCAGCAACTTCTGACTGTGCCAGCTACAAGCCTGTGGCTGGACTACAGTCATTTCTCTTCATTCTTAAAAATGGTACTCTTTCACAGGTCTCCAACAAATCTCCTTTGTTTTCAGCGTTTTTTTTGCACATGATCATTTTTTTGGCTGTGGCACAAGAGGTGGTGGGCAAATAGAGGGGCTTAGGGCAAAGTGGCAGCCCATTGCCTGTGAGCAGTGGTCATCAGTGCTTTTACTGAATCTGGCCTCAGAGTTACGAAGACAAATAACTTTAAAAAAAAATATTTTTGATGTAGAGACTTGTCAGCTAGAAATGTGACCTGACCAGTAGTTCATTTCACACCGTAGGAGCTGCACAGCAGTTGGTATGCTAATGATGTGAGCCGGTAGCTGCAACTGAAGACAGAGTAACCCTCCATCTGCCAGGAATTCAAGAAAGGGGAGCATGTGCTGATGTGGGGAAGGAAACTGGGAAAGACCCATGAGTGGATCTAAAAGATGTATTCCTGTGTTTTACAGGCTTTTTTTTTGCTGTTGTTATGAGGGAAGTATGCAATGAAGTCTATCTTGTGCTAGCTCTAACCTTACAATGAATAATGTTAGGCAGTGCAATCATGTTGCAGGTACATTCACAGACTGGTTTGCATTAGCTATAAGAATCTCTATTCCAAGTCTGATTCATTGGGAATAAAGAGCTAAAACCCTTTCCTTTTCCATAGCTACAATATCAAATAAAATGCTTATTCAAGAGGGATGAACTTGAGTAAGAACTGTACTTACATCATCCCTTTTCCTTCAGGGCCTTGAGATCGCTCTGCTCCAAGTAATTCTGCTGAGGTCTACTGCTTTTATCATGAGGTAGTGCTTTTAAATGGTTAACCATTGGATGCCTGTTGGGCTTAAATTGCCAGATTCGGGATGCTCTCCCTTGCATGGGAAAAGCATGTCTCTGTGAACCAAAGAGGAATTAGCATTTTCTTCTTTTGGTGGATTACTCAAGGAGAAAATCTCAAGGGAGTACCTTTAAATTTACCTAGTCACCAAGGCAGTAAAAGTTCCTGGGATATGCCTGGGTGTCCTAAAACGGAAAGGGTTAGACAGAAATGTTCTTTCAGTTTCTGAAACATAAGTTTATGTTAAAATTATTTGCACAGAGCAGGGGTTGAGTGGTTTCAGAAAGAGGTGTTACTTGGCATTGCAAAGTGCAAGACATCCTGTACTTTTGGAAGGCTGCAGTGGTACAGAATCTATTAGGCTAAGTCTCTGCTTTTTTTTTGGAAAGGAAGGCTGGAGTTTATCAGTAGAAATACAATGTCTTTTAGGAGAGGTTCTTTAATGCTTCAGAGACATCCCAAACCACATTTTAGACACCAGCTGCTGTGTGTGGCTTTTCCTGCTTTATAGTGCGTGTCATTTGAATTGGACGCTGAATCTTTGGCTAGATGTATGGGAATGTTTTTCTGCCTTTTACACAGCAGCAATATTGCTGTACCTAGGGAAAATAACTCTCCCTTCAAACATTTGCTGTTGAGAAGGATGCTTGAGGCGCTTAACACCTGATATTTGGGGATAGCAGTTGTATTGCTGAAGCTGTGCTTTTGTTTCTGGGGCACAGAACCGTTTCTTAGAAGGAAAAGAAAAACCAAAAGCTATAGGTGTGACCAATTCTGACTGCAAAGCCTCAGAGATGAAAACTGGGTGCTTCTGTTGATGGTGTGCCAAAGGGAAGAGCTTCCTCTCAGAGGCATCGTGTGAAACCTGAAGATGGTCCAAGGGACACCTTTTAACAAGGGCAAGCTTCTGCTCTTGCAGCAGAGTAGCCCTGTGTGTCTGAATGGGCTGGGAGCCACGTGGCTACATCCTGCAAGTTAGGGGGGATGTCCCTCTCCTTGGGATTGGCGAGGCTTTGCCTGGTATGTTGGTGTTGGGGATGTTGTCCCCCTTCACAAAGGATGCCAAGGAAGTGAAATGGGTCCAGCAAAGGCCTGCTGAGATGGCTTGGGGCTGGGAGCACACAACTGAAGGGCAGAGCTTGAGAGAAATGGGTTTGGCGCAACCTGAAAACCAACCAGCAACTGCTTGAGGGGGGAGTAACAAAGAGAACAGAGCCAAACCCTCTGCGGCCTGCCCCCTCATCCTGAGAACTTTGGCTCGGTCCAGGAGCACTGAACTGTTAGGGATGGGCATCGACTCCGTCTGTACTGGGGTGAAGGGACAGGTTTCTCTCTCGGCGTTTTCCCCCCGTTTGGTTTGACACAAGCCAAGGTTGTTGCTGTCTCTGGATCAGACATCATTAAAAACCACTCGGCTAAAAATAGGTGGTAGCGAACCAAGACTCCCTTGGTTCATCTGACAGCGTGCCCTGCTTCTGCCTTGTGCCATCAGCTGTCTTCTTTCTTTTAATTACATCTTTTTTCTTTTTTTTTCTTTTTTCTTCCTCTGAGTGTTTCATTTTCATGCCACAGGGCTGAGTTTCTTCTGAGCTTTTAGAAGGAGTTATTAGCTGCTATATAGGAATTTCCAGTGGTCACAATAAACTGCAATTGGTGTGATTCACTCTCTAAAGTTTTCTGGGATTTTCAGTGCTTCTTGAAACTTCCAAGAGACTGTCTGCTTCAAGAATAGAGTTAACAGACCCCCTTGCCTTGCTTTAGTACAGTCATGCTCAAGTATTTAATGGTGCTTGTGACCAGCAATTTCAGCTGAAGCTAAATGTGTAGTTGTCAGCTGGTTGGACTACTAATGGACTGTAAGAAAAAGTGTATCTTTAACAAAAATAAATAGGGCCATATTCTCAGCTTGGTTAAACTGCCATAGCTTAGTTGATTTCAACAAGATCATGGTGGTACAAATCTTATCTTCCTTTTTGGTCTTTTAAATTCTGTATTGCATCTTGGATGGCACTGGGAAAAGACCATACATATGAATGTTAGACCATATCTGCATTACACTGGAACAGTTGGTTGAGCGCTTCAGACAAGTTGTTGGTCAGATTAAAAATTCTTGAAAGAGAGGTAGACAAGTGGCAGCTTGGTATACCTTAGGTCTGTTGTCTTTCGTAAAGTTTTCCTATTTTCTTACTAAATAATAATTTTGTAAATAGTTTATAAGTGTATCTGGAAGTTTAATTTGGAAGCTCCATTAATTATCTGGCAGAAGAAGTAAGGGAGATAGAAGCCATGAGGTCCCCTGAATCGTAGTGAAGAAAATGAAATGTTATATAAAAACCTGGAAAGCTGAATGAGAATGAAATTTATGATAGAAGAATTCAAGTGAATATGCCTAATAAAAAAATTTGCACTGATGGTTGAAGGAAACAAGGAATTTGAAAAGTGGTGAATAGGATGTATCAGACTGTACCCATCTGCAGGGTGGGACGGCAATAGAAAGCGCAGGTAGGAGGGCAGGCTGGTTTTGCTGAATGTGCCCGTAACATTTTTTCCCATAACAGAGAGGAGAACTTCTCCTTTACCTGCCTTTCAGACGTGTTGATCTATCAGATCTGGTTCTGAATCCTCTGATACAGTTGGGGGTTCAAATGGCTTGTGTAGAATTATGGGAGAGGCATGGAGGGTAAGAAAAAAATCACAGTGGTGCCCATGAGCAGCGTGGTTTAAGAATCTGGCAGAATATAGCGGAGGAAAAGAAGTGCGACAACATGGAGGGTAAAATGAGAGAAGGAAAGGAAACGTTCAACAGTAAATTAATGAGCTTTAGCCATCAGTAAGGGAAAAATCTCCTTGTCATCCGTGGAAGCCATCTTTGCTGTGCCACCACTGTAACGCAAAGCTGAATGACTAGAAGTTAAAGTGTACTTCACAATTCTGCAGTGGCTGAGAAGTCACTTAGGGTGAATTAAATGGCTTGTGCAAAGTGAGTTCAACAGTAAAGTTCAAAATGACAGCAGTAGTCAGGCCTTGAAGAATAAACAAATCCAAGATGTGTACCTTACAATCTACTTATGAGAATTAGTTCTGAGTTGAGTCTTTGTTTCTGACTTCGTATTGAGAGCACCGGGTCTTGCCTTTTCATGAAGAAGCAAAAATAATTGCAGATCATTTTCCACTCAGGAACGCTGTGACCTAGCTTCTATAGATCTGGCAACTTGAAACAACTCCCAGCTCATTACGTGCATTTTAGTGCTCTCTCTGTCTGAGAACACTCCTTGGTCTCCAGAAACTCCCAAGAGGTGCTTGCTACTACGTTAAAAATATCACATTAGCACTTACAATTAGCACAATTCATCCTAAGCTATGATGAATTTTCGTGCACTGGAAAACGTCTCTAGGAGGTTTAACTCTACTAAAAGCATAAATGCTTTTTAATAAAAACGGAAGATATGGTACAGTTTTGTTTCAGATAAACTCTGCCTTTCGCATTCTCTAATTAGTGTTATTCAGGATGAACATGGAAGATGCCAACAGAATTTACTACTAATGTTTTATGGTCTCTGCATTCACATTTTCAGTTTACAATATTCAGCCTGAGTTTTCTGTTTCTTTTTTTTGTTTGTTTGTTTTTTTGGCACACATACAAGATTCAGAATCTTACATTTTTTGCTTTGTCAGACAAAGAGTTATGTGCAAGAGGTTTGAAGCTTATGGTCATAACTCATGCACTATATATGATTTTTTCAAATGTTGGACTTGGTTCTGCCTATGAGATCTTCATATTTTTGTGTGCTATTGCTTTGGATTTGTCCATCCAATTTTTGAAAATGTTTTTGTCATGTTCTGTACCAGCAGATTTTGTAGTATTCCCTATTCAGGGACCAAACCTGGATCCAACCGAAATCTGTGTAGGTCATTGAATGGTTACGGCAGAATCTGACTTAAAGAATGGACGCAACCTGAAGACCTGCATCAACACAGATGACAACTGCATTCACCTACTGAAGTAATTGCATCGCCAGACTGAAGATGAATGAGGAAGAAGTGCTCTCAGCTAACCTTGGACTGTCAAAACATGATATAAGAATTGACTGCAGTATCACATAATGATTTCGGTTGGGAAGGATCTCTGGTGGTTATCTAAGCCAACTGAAAGCAGGTCTTACTACATCAGATCATTCATTTGCTTGTCCAGTCAAGTTTCGGGTATCTCCAAGGATGGAAATTCCTCAGCTTCTCTGTGGACCTCTTCCAGTAGTTGACCACCCTTGATCACATTAAATTCTGTTTCTATTCAGTAAATACCTGACTACAAAAAGAGCGATGCAGCAGAAAAACTTGGTCTGAGACATCTAAAACCCTAATGAGAACAGAATGACTTCTCTTACTCTCATCATTCCCTATTATAGAGAAGTAGTAAAAAGCAGGCTACGAGGCAGAGGGAAATGTCACAATATTCTCAGTGTCTTCACTAATTCATTGCTGCAGAATGCTCCTTCCATCATCATTTAGTTGGATGGAAGAGTCAAGAAAAAAGCTTTGACGATCTTTACAGCCAATACATTCTTTTCTACAAAATCTCATATGTGGTTAAAAGAGGGGAAGAAAGCTCTTGCAGTTTATACCAGTAAGATAGAGTCAACAGAAGCAAAATATTCTCTTTTTCACCCTAGAAGAACCTGCTCTTTGATCTTGGGCAAATTGCTTAACCTTTGATGTCTTAGCTTTTTTGTGGATGTCGTGCTGCTTGGAGTTCCTCTGAAGTAATTGTTCATGGCTTTGTATGTATTAAGGTTAAAAATGAACAGTGGGTCATCTCACCTGATCTTCTGTATATCCCACCTTGAAGAATTTTGGCAAGATATGCTGGCTTTGAGCTTGTTTCTGTAAATTATCTGTGAAATGCCTTAGGCAACATGGTGGGAGGCCTTCTAGGGGTCTTGCGTTTTGGGTTCCTCAGTGGCCCACGGGAACAGGGGATGCCTGTTTGATATGTTTGTGTCTATCCCTTTCAACAGCTCATATTCCCCTCCCACTAGAAAATTTGGGGAAAATTTGGGGATCCTGAAATCTCTGGATCTCCCTTGTTATCTCCACCTTATGAAAGGACTTCTTTTCACACAACTTGAAATAAATCTGCACGCAAACCTGTTCAATTATGTTACCTTTCAAACTGATTAGCGGTGTATTTAGCTTGTGGAAAGTATCGGCTGTTCGGTCTCTTATGCAGCGACTTTGACTTATTTTCACCTGAACTGGCAGTAAGCCTGTGTTAGCAAGGAGAAGGATGCAGCACAGATTTTGTGCGTGACCCTAGGCACTGTAGTCTATGTTCTCAGTAAACGGAGACTAGAAACCCAAAAGCAGAACCGAGAGATGGAGGAACTGATAATGAACCTTATCAATACTGGAAGATAACCTTTAGTGGCCAGGTTTCTTGTTGGCTAATAGGAAGGGAAAAATGGAACAGCATGAATAGAAAAGAATGAATCATAAAATCATTAAGAATGAAGAATATTTAATTAAAGCCAATAACAAAACAACAGAGCAAGTGTCCTTGAGCTATTATCTCTGATTTCCATTGGAGATGTGCTTTCTCTTTATTGTGTTTTTAGGATTTCCCTACTGCCCTTACCCTTCTGCAAGACTTTTTTTTTCCCTGAGATTTGCATTTAGAATTAAATTTTGCTTCCTGCTCCCATGTGCACGCAGGAAAGAAAATGTTTTTATTGCTATAGCTGATGATGTCTGCTCATCAGGAGGATGTGAAAGGCCTTGCATATTTGGTTTGCTATTTTTGTTTCCCCTGGTGCCTTTTCTCTGCTAATGTCAGCCTCTCAGATGCACAGCGGGCTGGTGGAAGAGGGGCTGCTTGAGGGAATTGTGACATGGAGGGGGGCTGAATTCTGCAGACTAAAAGCTAACTGTCCTGCAACCCAGCAAACTGAAACCCCAAGTCATTTCCAGTCCTGGAGTCCCTTCCCTTCCCTGCTGCCAAGGGTAGTGCTGGAGGAGATGGCGTAGCTGATAAAACCAAATGTGCTCTCCAACTCCTGTAAGTTTCTGATATTGTATTTCTGTTATGGTAACTAGCTGTGCAGAAGGTGCATTGCCATACTTGGGCTGTATTGCTTCTGGTGTCAGAATCTGAGGTGCTGAATACAAATAAGTTCTCCTTTTACCCTTCTTATTCTTACAGGGCCAACGTAGCGAAGTGACAGCATTGTTCTCATGTAAATTTTGTGTGGTACTTACCGTATATGCTATTTTTTCCCAAAAACCCAATTGTTCCATTCATGTTAATACTTCAGAATATTACTTTTTATTTTTGTGCACGCACTTCATTTCTGCAGAGGAAAACGTGTCACTCGAGTGTTGCACTTCCCAGAGACACTCAAATGTTCTGGAAGATTCAGACTCCTAAAATGTAACAAAAGAAACGCATCCTGCATTTTAATCCAGCTTCATAGTTTTAGGGGTTTGATTCTTGATCTGCGTATGCATAGGATCAGCAGTATTAAACTGAGGAGGATTTTAGTCCTTTTGTACCTACATCAGGCTGTTCTGAGAAGTACAGTGAGCTGGCTTAACCTCATTCAACTATAAATCAGAAGAAACCACAGGAGGTAGTAGGGTTGGCCAGGGATCATTCTGGCTTTAGGGGGGAGTTGTCAGGTCTCTGTTGTTACTTTGGGTGAGCTACATGACCAATAATGTGAAGTATGATTGGAAGGTGCTATTTCTTCTTAAACCTTAGAAGAGAAAATGCCTGTCTTTCAGGAAAGATTACAAATTGCTCGTTCTAATAAGAGAAGATGAGACAAACCTGGCAGTTTTGCGATGTCGTATTTCAGGATGCAGTAGCATTTTAAGAATGAAAAATCCCCATTGTGAGAGTTTGGTGATCGGTTCCTTCTTCACCTGTAACTTTCCTCAGCCCTGGTGGTGGTTACAGTTGGGAGACAATAAATTAAAGGAAGCCCTTACCTGGCACAGAGTTTAAGCATGTGTATTTTAAGTAGAGGACTGCATTGCACTGGGTCTGAGGTCAAGTGATGAGGTGCTTTGCTGGGTACCTGTCGACTGCCTGGTGTTTGTATAGCCACCCTAATCCCAAATAATTGTTCTTAGTCTGCCTCTTTTCTTCTGCAACGTAATCTCTACCTTAGACTAAACTGTTACAGAGCTGTGTTTGATCTCCACAACAATGGTTGGGATCCCAGCAAGTCATTATGACAAATTAATCTCTTGGATTACCCACATGCCTTGTTGCTTTTGTCCTGCCTTGACTAACAAGTTTTGACAAGTAAATTATCAGGTCAATAGCCCTTGTAAGATGAGGCTGATTGAGAAAGCTGGAAGCAGCTTCAAAGCGCAAATGGTTTATTGTCACAAGAAACATAGCAGATCTTCAGGGATGTTGAACCCAATTATCCATATCCTCCTTGGATAACGCCAAGCTGTTTCAAG
Source organism: Cygnus olor (assembly GCF_009769625.2). Lineage (NCBI taxonomy): Eukaryota > Metazoa > Chordata > Aves > Anseriformes > Anatidae > Cygnus > Cygnus olor. Next base: position 46,869,122 of record NC_049173.1, read on the forward strand.
CTAATTACCCAGAGTTTAGACCAATCTGGATATGAATTTCATCTAGTTCTAATGAACTTTTATTCTTTGGCTTTGCTCGTCTCAACTGTAGTGAATTTCACTTTTGAGTTAGTGTTGTTTTTGTTTTAATTACATTGCAGCAGACTAATTGGATGGCTCGGGACTAGATGCTTAATAACTTGATATTGCGTATTATTAGTGCTGTCATTTAATATTAGAGGATGATAGAAAGTTATTACTAACTACGTAGGTTGTGGAGCTAGCTTATTCTTCCAGGAGAAGCAACTTGGATTTTTCCACCTCTTGGTTCAGTCTCCTTTCACTTAGTGACTGATAGAGCTCTTAGTAAGGTCTATAAAAGATTCCCATTGATTTGAATGAAGCTTTTATAGAGATGCTGATTTAGGTCTCAATTTAGAAAAGTACTTTAGCATGTGATTAAATAAGTTTCCCTATCAACAGAACTTAAGCATGTGCTCAAAAAAAGTACTGAAGCATGAATTACGACTTTAAAAAGGTAATATACTGAGAAACATCTTCCAATTCACCAGAAAAAAAATACTAAATAATTTTAAGGGAGTGCTAACCTTCTACTAGTCACCTTTCTCTTTTAGTTGTGACCTTATAGTCATGACTGATTTATCTTTCCCATTTGTGCTTTGGCTAATTAGGGAGAAACCTCAGATGCTTATTTCCAGTTTGCTGCCTCATTCACCACCAGATTGTATTTTTCGAGCGTGCTTGTGTTCACCTTTACTCTTCTTTTGCTTCAGCTGAATGACATTTGGTCTATCTAAACTGAATGGGAGCATTACTATTTGATTCACAGGGGCTGAGATTTTTACCTGCTAGCTTCAGAGAGATGATTTGTGTTATATGGCTTGCTGTGAGATCAGGATCAGGTCTTTGGGGCACTGTACCTCCACTGGGGTGCTCAGTCTTGCATTCAGCAAATCATTGGCAGCAAAGCTTTTCTGTAAGATGCACCAGGGAAGTCAGTGGGACTGTTCACCTCCATTCAATATAGCATGCAGAAGTATTTCAATGATGATCCTGGCTTTACAGAATGGGACTGTATTCAGTGCCTGATTTCTGCATCTCCCAGATCGTTTTGTGTCTTCTCACGACACTGTCATGTTTACTGCCTCTGGTGAGGCACGTAATTTGCTAACTGGTCCACTTGCTACTTCAGCATCTCTCTGGAAAGTACAGATGGTCCCAGGGAAGGAGGCAGTGAAGAGGACTAACACGTCAGTACACTCTCATCTTTGTTCCTTTTAAACCTTCTGTGGGACTTTTAGGTTTATATGGAAGTCATACTAAAACCTGTTTATTTAAGTTTTGGAATCACTGTCTGCATTACTAGGAGGCACTAAGATGTTGTCAGAAGAAAGATTTTTTTAAAAAATCGCTCTGACACTTTGCTTTCTGCACTTTTTTTTTAGGCTGAGATGATAAAACCTAGTGGGTCAGTAAGGAGTTTTGTCTCTGACTCAGCTGGTATAGTTCAATTTGTCTGGAGTTCTGGAAATAGGCTACGTGTTTAAAAAAAACAAACTCTTGTCTCCTGTGGAGGAAAAAATATTAATGTTTCTATTCATATGAACTTTAATAACATTTTTCTCAAGTTCCAGCCTGTCGTCTACAACTTACAATGTGTGCTGAGACCTGGATATAAGGCAAGTGCAACTTTAGGTCCTTTTATCCTTCTCTGCTTCATGTAATTTGCATTTCAACGAGGCTGGTCACAAGCTTACTGTGTAGATTCTTTAACCTGTGAGGATTAACAAAGACTGAATTTGTCTGGAGAGTCAAACATTCTAGTCTCTGCCTAGAAAATTATGAGACTTTAAACACTGATCTGAGCACTTTTACTCCCATCTTACGTTGTTAAGTCTTCAAACTCATATTTCCTAGTTATTCTTTGAAACCACGACAGCAAGTGATTTTTGGTGTTAGACTCTGCTGTTATCCCTGTCTCCAGGAGCTGGAACTGTAAGGAAAGCACTAAACAGGACAAAGCTTGGGATAAGTATTGCAGATGTTAATAATGCTGACGAGCTGCAAGTGCTTGTTTTATAAGTCATTAGAAATGCCGGGGGAGTTTGTGTTGTTACAGAGATAGTGCCGTGCAGCCCTATGGCATCTGTGGATCCCTCTCTGTGTGAGAGGCTTTCTTGTAACTGGCTGTGTTGCTGTTACATTGCTTTCTGTTAATGATGTGGTCTGTACCTAAGAGAGAATATGAATCTGTGTTTCCAAACCTACTTGCAATTGTTGCTTGGATGCAATAACTTAACGGGGAGTGTGACTAAGAGTCTGGAACACTGTGTGTCCATTCAAACCCCTGCCTTTCCATGTTCAGATGCCATTCAAATAAGAAATAATTCCGTATTGTGACCCAGAGCTGTGACTGGATAGCAGAGATGCTTATTTAACTGTCCTCTTAAAAGTAGAGAAAAAAAATAAAATCCACACAGGCATAGAAAAACTAGTGTAAATGAGATAAAACGCAGTACTGCAGAGTTATTTCAAATAGGAGGAAATATGAAAGACTCAAGTGTAGTAATACATCACCAGAATGGTCTCTGTTTTTGGCAGGTAATGAACTGAAGAGAGTGCAAATAAATCTGTTTTAAATAGTAATCAATAGATTATTGTGTGTAGAACAAATTTACTATTTGGATCACACATGGTGATTCTGCACTATGTACGCATTACCCCTTCGAAAACTTTCTGCAGATGCCTACTTCAAGGTGAAACCACGAGAGATCCACATACATATGTCGATTGCTGTCACAGCCACTGTACGGATAGAAAGACAGACCTTTTGTGGAAGAGGCTTGTTATCAGTGTGTCCTCTCAGCTGTAGCTAACGCTGAGAAATCCTTGCTTTTTGAAGTGATCCCAGTTGCTTAACATTTATCCCAACCCCTTTAGAGTAGCGGCATTGAAAACGTGATTTCGAAGGACCTGAGATCTGTGAACAGGGGTTAAAACTCTCCTGTGCCATGCGGCTTGCTGGACAGTGCCTGCACACCAGGTGGGCTTCCTGGAAGGCCGAGAGGCCATGTGCATGCTGTTTAACCTGAATTAGACTTGAGTGATCAGCAGAAATGGGAAAATGCGAGCACATTTCACTTGGTTTCGTTTCTGTAGGTGAGGTCTTCTCGTGGGGGTGGAAGGAGGTGTGATCCATGTGAGAGTTTGGTTAGTATTCATATATATATATCAGCTATATGGCTGCTCAGTAAGGATGAAAGAGGAATTAGATAGAAGATAACTAATTAAAGTGATGGATGAAATTCTGTATTCAACAAAGCACAGGAAATCCATAACCGACAAATATTGAACCCTAGTTTTAATTTTCTGAGTCCCCAGGCCAGTTCTCTAGCCACAAAATATTGTTAATGTCACAGCAGCTAGTTTTATACCAGGTAGGCAATATTAGAAATTATTCTTGTGTAGCACATCATAGCACGAGGAAGAGGGAAGCCTCTAAGACTTTTTTTAAATGTCTTTCAAAGCATAATGGCAGCAAGTATAATTTTCCCAGCAAGTACAAATTCACTGCTGTTACTTTGCGTTTCTTTCACCTCTTATCACTACTGAATTAAGGGGGGAAAAAACAAACCTTTTCTCCACTTTTTTCTTTTTACAATACAAAGCAGCTATAGCTATAAAACACGTGCACTAGCAGAAGAAAAACACCAATGTTTTAAACAGCTAGTAAGAAATCATAAAGTGGACGGGAAGTTTTGTACTTCTGAGAAAGCAGTTATTGTAAATTAAGTCAGGTTTATTTATGAGACTTATTAACGTGAAATATAGAATCAGTGTTCTAGGGTTTTCACAGACGGCTACTCTCTTAAGAGACAGAGTAATTATGGTCTTAAATATTGTGTGTAATCCTGGTGGGTGGAAGGAGGGGAGGAAAGGTTGAAGGGAAAGGGCTCTGGAAGGATTTTGAGGGGGCGTGCTGTTGCCAGCAGGGGATAGCAGTCTGACTGGAAACCTGATTATAAGTATGAATGCAAAAAAATCCACGTGGCAGTTGGTTATTACAGATCTCGTTATGACGTCTTTGGGAGAGAGAAAAAGAAGTTTGAAAAGGTAAAAGCTAGGCTCTTCCTCACAGGTGAATGAATACCTGTGGGAAGGCCGATCCCTGGCAAAGGTTTGAGCCCCTCTCGGGACTGAGGCACCGTGCAGGCTTCTCGGAGGGTGCCACAGCAAGCAGTGGCCGAGGCCGGTGCCCTGCAGACATAGTATAATGTTTGGAAAGGCAGACAAGTTGTTCTGGCCACGGCTGAAGGCAATGAGGAGACTTGCTGAGCCGCTAACGCAGTAACTTCTGTTCTGCTCCCACTGCTGCGCTCGTTGCCTGCGCTAAATGGGAAGCTCAAAATCATAACAGCACTTTTTAATGTAACCACAAAACATGAAGGGAAGCATTTAAAATAACCCTCAGTGGGGTGCTGTGTATACATTTTTAGAAAGAAGCTGCTCCGGCGCTCTGCTGCCCCTGTGCACAAGACCTTCAGGTGGGCATGAGGGCCATGGGAGGCCCTGCCGGACCCGTTTTGTCTGGGACTGCCCAGAGGGGGCCCTGCCAGCCCAGGTCCCAGCTGCTTTTTCCCCTAGAAAATTGTTTTTCCCATACGGGCCCAGTCCCGGCTCCAGCGTGGCCCGATGTGGTGCCCTGCCTCCAGCCCAGCTCCTGCGGGACTCCCTGAGCGGAGCCCGGCCTCTCGTCACCTCACATCATTGGAGACGACTGGTGGCACCCGTTGGGGTTTCTCTCTTCTTGCAGATAACCAGTGACAGGACTAGAGGGAATGGCCTCAAGTTGCGCCAGGGGAGGTTCAGGCTGGAAATGAGGAGACATTTCTTCTCAGAAAGAGCACTCAGGCATTGGGACGGGTTGCCCAGGGAGGAGGTGGGGTCACCGTCCCTGGGGGTGTTTAAGGAGAGGTTGGACGTGGTGCTTGGGGACATGGTTTAGTGGGTGATATTGGTGGTAGGGGGACGGTTGGACCAGGTGATCTTGGAGGGCTTTCCAATCTTAATGATTCTGTGATTCTCTGATCATGCCCAGCAAATGTCACGCTTGAGAAACAGGTGGGAATAAAGCTTGGCAGGGGTGCGTGTGCATGGGTGCATGTGTGAATTCGTCCCCGAGGCTGTGACCTTTCAATGATCGTCAAATCTGGGAGATTGTTGGCGTCTTCTAGTGTTGCCTCAGGTGCTTGTCAGTAATTAGCATCACTGCTACAGCACCGAAGATGCTTATCACTCCCTTTGTGGATGTCACGTTGTTTTACTGTGCTGCCTGCTAGGCAATAAGGACAGGGCTTTTTGACACAGGAGATGCATTTTTCCACCTGTTCAGCAGAAAAGTCCAGCTACCCCATTCTGAGAGTTACAACCACAACAGAGCAAAGCTATACAGGAAAAAATAAAGGTGTTTTAAGATGGAAATATTTCCCTGAGAAGGCCAAACAAGTGCTGCTGTAAGTCAGACTTGTAAAAAGAAAAAGGCAATTTTTAGCAGCCCTTAAAGTTTCCTACCTTAATGGTACCTCCTTCAGAAGAAGGCTGAGTTTTTTCTTGATGTGTTGATGCAGTAGCTCTGGTACAGCTGGACCATGATGATGTGGTGGTCCCATGTGCTTCATCCTCACGTTAGTGCTGCTTTGGGATGGGCACTTTAGGATGGTTGGCAGTAAGTAAATGTTCTGCACAGTGTGACTTATTTCTAGCAAGTTCCTTAAAAACTCCTAAATAACCTTCAGGGGATAATAGAGCCTTTCCAGATTAGACTGGGGAGTTAGCCTGAACCAGTAACCTGAAGGTGAGTGGTTTCTGTTTTTATCAGCCTGATTCATGCCTTTTCTCCGGGGTTTTCAAAAAGGTGGGGAAAATGTAAGAGCTGCTGTTGGCTCTCGCTGATCGACTGCCTCTAGTTTCAGTTTGTTGCTCCTCTGGTCATCTCATGGCTGGCACAGCACCATCTTGGGCCGGATGTTTTTTTGCAAAAGGTAAACGCGATCAGCGCAGCACAGCTAGGTTATAAATACAGGTAAATGGAGAACCAGGGAGGCAGTACTGTTTCTTGTGGTGCTCTCTGAGCACAGCCTGTCAGCAGAAATGTGCAGCGAGGAACCTGCCACACAGCCATTAAAATCCTGAAAGGGAAACTTCCTTCAGCCTGAAGAAAAATTTTCCCTGAGCTGCTGAGTGTGTGACAGGCTATTAATGGCACTGTCCCCCCGATGATGCAAACCTGGGTAAAAGTGCAAACCTTAGCACAATCAATGCTTCAGGGCATAAACTGATTCCAGCTGGGATCAAGCTGAACTTTCCCACCGGGGTTAGTATCACCCAGGGCTGTTTGATGTAGGCAATAGTGGCTGACTCAGCACGGTATCACTGGTGTGGGATGGGGAGAGAGAAAAAAGGATGGCTGGAGCTCAAACACCTAACAGATGGAGACAGCAAGCTGGGGTGGTGGTGGTGGTGATGCTGATGGGGTGATTGTGTCGGCTTTTTGCTCTCTTAGTTTCTCTAGGAGGGGAATTCTGTAAAAAGAGAAGGTGGGTAATGAATGCGAGTCCCGAGCAGTTAGCACGCTCTTGCCTTGTGTTCAGCCAGCTACACAAAACAAAGGCAAATCCTGTTCAACTTCTGAACGTGCCTCCTAAATTACATAGGTAGTGTAACCGGTGGTGGTATTTGTGGAACGGGCTACGATGCCAATCTTTCATCTTTTTCATATCCCCTTTTGGTACCTGCCACGTGGTTTTTTAAAATGTCACCTCAGCCCCAAAGGCACGGTGGGTAGCCGTGCCTCCAACTGAGGCAAGACTTTCTGAGGATAGAAAGCTTTAAAAACACGGGACCAAACACCACACCACTGACCCTTTTAGAGTTTTTCCCTGTGATAGAAAAATTGGGGCCTTGTATTTTAGTCAATGTGGTATCAAGTTCATCACCTGCAAACACTGCAGGGTTGAGAAAGGGGGGTTAACCTCATGTTTAGGAACATCATTGTAAAATCACTGCTTTCCATATGACTGTTGGTATGTGTTTACTTGGATCAGTGTTGACATGGCTCGTTTAATATGGTTTGCTCTTCTGTGGATGACCCGCTGAACTCCGTCCAAGCTCAGTGTCTGTGTATGCATCCATACACATTTGATTAGCGGCTAAATAGGGGCTCTCCAGGCTGCACTGTAGGCATTCATGTTTCAGAAGATTGAGACTTGTTTTTAAAGGGGGGAAAGAAAATAAAGGGTAAATGGCCGTCCTTACACGTGACTTCAGGGTTGCCTTTGAAATTAGAGAAGGGAATTAACTGTGATTAGAGCTGAGCAAAATTTAAAGTTTCCATCACAGTGGGAATGCCTGCATCTGAATATTTGGTTTTACTCCAGGTTGGTACTAAAATGTGAAATAAGACGTTTTAACATAGTAGGAATGCTGAAAAACTCTGTTTGACTTTTCTTTAATCAAAATGAAATATCTTAACACTTTTCAGGTTGAAGATGTTTAATTTCTGTTATTGATCGACTCTGCAGTATTTCATTTTGAGCCTGTTTAGTATTTAAGCTATATTCAAGATAGGGATTGCAGTTAAGACTCATGATTTGTTTTCCATTCTCCCTTCTGGGTTGGCCTGCTTTTCTGGACTACATCTCAAGGGATTACTCAGAATTATGCAGTTTCCATAATATATCATACAGAGCCCTCAGAGGAAGATCTGCATTGCATTATAGGAAATGTAATCTTTTGGGCCATCTAGTTTATGTTAGAAAATGTGGCCCCATACTTCAATTTACATAAATCAACATGCTGCTAGGGAAATGCAGTTTAATAATTTCTTAATCCAAGTTCAAGGAAACGTTTTGGGACAGTTCACACTCAAAAAAAAATACAAACTCCCTTGCGGCAAAAAACTCTGTAATAAGATATTTCAGTTACATTTTTCTTAGATGGTGATTTTTCTTAGATGGTATTTAGCATTTTTCAGCAGAGTCAGTTTTCCACTGGAAAGTACTGTTTTTGTGAAATTGCATGTTTGGTTAGCAAGCTCTAGTATTCCTACAATTTATATTTCTACAGGTTTTATTCAGTGACTGAGTTCTTCCCTCTGCTGATAGCAGGCTGTGACATATTTTGCTTCTCTGAATGCTCTCCTCTTTCTCACTGCTGTCAGGGATTTATAGGTCACTACAATCCACTAATGGTTTGTTTTGCCAAATGAAGAAAGAGGAAATCTAATACCTGGTTGAACAGTGTGCTAGGACGGTGAGGGTGGTGCTAACCCTCCATCCCTGCACTGGAACAGGGGCTTAAAGTGGTAAGTGCCCAGAGTCAGATTGGTTGGGGTGGAAGCTGGAGAAAACAGATACCACTCGATCAGGTAGCTGTTATTATTTATTCACATTAGACTTGCTAAGCAGCAGAGTTTAGGTATTAGTGTAGTCAGTGCTATAAAAGTGTCGTGGCAAGTGTTTGTGGATTTCTTTAATGGTTTTGTAATTCTTTTAGAGATGCTGCCTTTGAGATTTCCCTTTAAACAAGGCACTTGCCATCACACGCAGGGTATGGCAAATAAAAAAAATCATAGTTTTTCAGAGCGTCACTAGTAATTGGGATGATATTTCCCTTAACTAGCTGCAGTCCAGTATTGCCTGTTTAAAGTTGTTTCAGAGTGTTGCGCTGATGTTGGTTTTCAGCTGAGATTAAATTTGAAATGAGATGTGGTTCTCACTGCCTGCGTTGACAGAGGATTTCCTCCTTTTTCAGTTTTCTCTCTTCTGGAAGCACAAGTCTGAGGAATTGCAAAGAGTTCTTTCAGTCACCGTTATGTCAGAGGAGTGCTTGTACTTCATACATAGTTACTTTCTTTTGAAGGCTGTCCAAGGTCACTACTCTCCCAAGGCAAACGAGAACATACTCTTTCCCTATGTTTTGGGATGGGTGAGGGATGCTTTCCAAAATTCCTTACGTTAGGAATGCAAGACGAAGCAATGCTCTGTTAATGCAGACTTTGCCGTATTGGATTAGCTCATTACCTCCTGGGGTGTACCGCACGCTGCCTCGAACAGCGATGGAGCCGTATCAAGGTGACCCTCATCTCCTTTCCGTAATTTATCTAATCAACAGTGCACTAATTTACTTAAGGTTGAAAAGGCAGAGGAGTTACTTCATGACCTTTGTATCTGTCAGTCCACACTCCAAAGTGGGATTTTTACTACCCATTTTATGTGAGGTTGCATAATGATAACACTGGCTCCTTCTTAAAATTCATTACCTGCACCTGTCTTTAATGAATTCTGGCAATTATGTATTCTATGAACTCCCTCTCTGTTGCCTTAAGAAGTCTGCCTTTGTATTGATTTTTAATTCACTGCCCTTTAGCTTTATTGATGAACCTAAATATTTCAAAATATAGAAATGCAGATTGTACCACCCAAGAATACATAAACCTCGCAGCAGTGCCTGAGAGCACTCTTGTGCCAAATTTATTCAGATGCAATAGACAACTGTAATTCTCAGCAACTACAAAGGCTGGGCCTCACAACTGCACTAAAGTCATCTTAATGCATAAAAATGCATCGTCCTGAAAAACAGCCCTGTTTAACTAATTCTGCATCATAGAATTCACAAAACAATCATTTTACAGGCTTCATTAAGATTCAGCATGCCACCAGTTGTACGAGTGTCATTAATCAGGAAGCTGGTGTATCTACCTGGACAAATTTTCTAGACTCGGTTTATTAAATTAAGGGCAGTTCAAGAAGGGAATAAAAGGTTGGTGTAATGATGAAACATATATTAGGAATACGGAGATGAAAGCAGCATTTTATACTTTGTGGCCTACTTCAGAGCTTACACTTACCAAAACCTATAGTCTGGGCACATCTCAAATCTCCAAGGCCAGGAATGGTCCTGGAATGCACCCCTCAGAGTCCTCCACCACACACTGCTGGCAGCGCCTCTGCTGCCCAAGGACCCCTGTTGAGTTCCCTTCCAAGCCTTGGGGTCTTTGGTCCCTGTGCTGTATATTATGAGGAGGGGCTGTTGGAAACTTATCTTTAAGGTACTGGGATGCCGGTTACCTCACCGCGACCTAAAGCATCTATTCCTAATGAGGAATAACCTTCAAGCTGTTTGACATTTCTCATTGATCAGGTCGTCCACTTAGCACCTAGGTTTTTTGAGTCGTCTTGTTGGATGTTTGAGTGTCATGGTAAGGAGGGGAGCAAAAAGAGGTGTGTGGACCCTGCAACTGAACGGGTACCCAGGACCTGGTGTCCCTTGTGACTGTCAAGTATTGGGATGTGTCACCTACACACCAGATGCGCTTGAGAAAATGCATTCCTCACGTTGTAAAGCATTAACCCTGTGTGTTTCTCTAACTCTGCCCCACCAAGTACAAAAACCTTGTAATGAGCCAAAATGTTCTCCTTTGGATACGGTGCATAATTGCTTAAAAGTAGTTGTGGGCACCATCTAAGAGCACTGTACCGTCTGAGTGAAGAGAGGCGGCTCCTGGCAAGAGTGTGCAGTCCTGCAGTAAGTCATGCATTCACTGCAGGGGGCAGAGCACAGCGGTAGAAGCAGAGATCTCGTGTGCCCTCAGAAGCACAGCCACTACAAGGTACTGTGCAAAGCGCTTCAAAAGCTCGGTCGGGGGTGAGTCTGGCCGGTCGGATCCCGTGATGCTTGGCAGACAGGACACAAGTCAGGCTTTGTCCTCGTAATCAATTCAGTGTAATAAACACCTTAGAGTAGTCTAAACAGAAATAAAAGTTGTCTTGTGACAAGTAATCACTGCCCAAGCTTTTACAAAATAGTGCTTTTACTTATTTGGAATGTTTTCAGAGCGTTTCTGTGCCTCTCTAATCTGGCTTTGCCCTCCTGTCCAAAGGGGACCCCGCAGAGCAATGTGTGCATACAGCTGACGGGGTGCTTGGACACCGGTGGTGGGAGACAGGCATAACGTCCTGGCTCTGTCTTGCTGAAGAGGGCAGAGTCACTTGAGGCTTGGGAAATGCTGTGTAAGCCACAGCTCCTAACCTTTTTGTTAGCTTCCTTCCCTCCAATTTGAATCTGTCTAGTGCGAATGTGAAACAAATTTGGTAAGAGATCTGTGTTACACAGCGCATCCCCATCTTCTGCCTGTACTTCCCTCAGCCTTGCCGCACCATCGTCTCGTTAATACAAAAGCTTTGCTTTTTAATTTTTGCGAGGGTGCAGATGGCTGCTGTACCCACAAAGAGCCATGCATGGGCAGCCATACCACGTTTCTATTTCCGAGTTGCTCAGAGGCACCAGGCAGTCTGTGACATTGCTGCAGTGTGGTACGTTCTTTAATGCCTTCATTTGCACGTCAGACATGCTCCTGCTGTCCCATCCCAGCAGGCTCCAGCAGTTTTTGTTATGATGAGCATCAGCACCTCATTTCCTCCTGCTCTCCCAGCCTCCCTTCAAAGCCCCATAAAACCCATCTCACCTCCGGTACCTGACAAATATCGCTGGCATCTGAAGCGCTGGCATGTGAGGGAAGCAAGGCTCAGGTGTTGCTGCACCTGGGAGCCAGCTAAGGATGGTGTCACCTCGCTATAACCCCCGTGAACATGGTATCCATCCCCCCCTCCCTCCTCTTCCCCGTTTGCCTCCTTCATCTGGTCCTTCCCGTTCCCTTCTCTTGCCGGCTTTCTCCTTGCTTCGAGAGCATACGTTGCAAACCCAGCCGGGCCTCCGGGCCTGCACTGCAGCTGAGCAGCTCCTCTCTAATCTGCTTGGATTTTATTTGTCTCTGACAGTGATGGGGACCGATGTCCCCAGCAGCGGGGAGGCTGTTGGTTGTGCCTATCGCTGCTGTCGTGAGGAGGAACTGCTCGGGCTATTTCAAGGGCTGAGCATATGTTCCTATTAGATTTAATGTACTGTCTCTTGCAAATGATTGTGAATTAAAGGATTCCTGCCTGCGGACGTAGGTAGTAGTTAGGATAGTAATGAAAGCAATATTTACAGCGCTGTAGCAGGCAGGAAAGTTTCTCTTTGAACTGTACTTGCACTCACTGCCTTTCTGAGTGCATTTGCCTCTTAAGAGGTTTCTCTGTTGTGCAGTCAGCAGGTGGCTGAGTCCTCGCTGCAGAACCTTCTCGTGCTCTTCCTGCACGTCTGTCTCAGCTTATTCCTTCCCTGCTGTTCCAAATCCTCTGCATTATTACTGTAATTACTTATTTTTATGGTTTTAGTGGCTGGATATCTGCCGTTATAGTGTCACATCAGGCTACAAATGGTGAGCAGGCGTGGGTTCATAAAGTGAGAGTGTGTTTCTGCCGAAAGAAGCTTGCAAATGGATGCATTTTAAGTCATTTTATAATATCCTTGCCTATGAAGTTACATTTTACTTAGGATGTGCTCACTTCTGCTCACTCTAAGACCCACTAGGAGCAGTAATGATCAGATATTAATGGTGGCCTGATTTTGTCTCTGCATCGTTTTACAAGTGTTTGTTAGTGTTATGATAGCAACTAAAACTCCCATCAGTTGCTTCACTTTCTTGTGCCAGATGCTATTGCCAGTTAATTTTCTGCTGAGACAGAAAGTACAGATGGTCAGGTGATGGGACGGGCTTGGAAGCAAAGAGGTGGGAATGGTCACGGAGCTTAAGCCTTGTTATTTTAATGGTGTTACTTCCTGGAGAGGAGGGAGGAGGCAGCAGGTGAGCGAACAAAGTGGAAGCATTGGGAACAGAGAGGAGGAGTCAGGGAGACTGGCATAAAGATCAAACTGGACAAGAAAATGTTGTCTAGGCTTTAATTTGTAATATTAGTCAGTTGACTTAACTAGTGCTCAGGGTAGTGACAGACAGCTTGTACCCTGCTCAGCACCTGCTCTCAGCTAATTCTGCAGGCACCTCAGCCATTTCAAAGAAAGTCCACTTCCATTACTCCTCGGGGGCAAGAAAGGCTGCTGGAGATGGAGCCTGCGGATAGAAAGTTGCTGTCAGACATCTTCCTTTGCTGAAGTCCGACATGACTTCTTCCTTGCTCCACCTCCTTCACATGTGAAAATACAGTCAGTTCTTCAAACCCATAGCTCTTCAGAAGCAAACTGGGTTGTTAACCATTTTGACTGTCTGCTTTAGCAAGCAGATTTACATTGCTGGTTGCAGATGAACGCTGTGTAAAGGGGTGGGTCCGTGTTGAAGCTTTGCTTAAAGAAGTTGCTATGTATAGGCATCCTCTGGATTTAGGATCAGAGGGTTGGAGGAGCTCTTTGATTCCAAATTAGATCTGAAAAAGTATAAATGTTGCTGGAAGTAGGACAAGGTGACTGGCTTCCTTCAACCCTCGGGATGATGCAGGTTGAGGAGCTTCCATCAGCCAATTTAGAATAATAACTGTGGTCCCACCATCTATGTCACTGATAAAGATATTAAACAGCACCAGTTTAAAAAGCAACCAAGCATCCATCCCACCCTCCTAGGGCCTCACATGAGTTATGAAGACTATGTTTCTTCCCTTTTTTTTTTTTAAATGCTGAAAGCCCATTTGTCTTCTGTGTCCTTAACCAGACCCACAGAAGGAGAGACACAACTTAAACAATCTACTTTGCAGAATGAGGCACAAGCAATTTCCTTGATTAACGATATGTAGTAGCTTTTGCTCTGAATTTGAAATACCACAATAATCATTTGACCTCTTTTTACAATTAGCTTTGTAGTGACAAATGAAGTCGAGCCAGAAAAATGATGTGGGGTTTGTGAGAGTGCCAAAGGCTCCAAGCGAGCTCCCTGTTTCAGCCCGAGATAGCTGACGTGTCCCATTGAGCCATGCATATTTCTGCTCTGTGGTTATTTTTCATGTTATGATTTCTTTTAAGATTGTAATTGTCTTTGCTGTTTAAAAAACGAAGTTGAGATGTTGTTTGAATTTATCTTCATTAATTAGATCTGCAGCAAAGCGGTACCCGGAAGAGTGTTATTTTATCTGTTTCTAAGCTCGTGTTGGAGCATGCTGGTTTGTGCCAGCACATTCATACTGCAATTAATTTTAGAGAAACACGGTGAAAGTATTATTTTAAGTTAATTAATGGGAAACTAAAAATAAACACAAATGAAAAATACTCCAGGATGTTCTGACGGAGTGCAGTTTTGCTCGGTAAGAGTTTTTCAAGGACTCCCGATGAGCAGTTTGGACGCGTGGCTAGGGGGCTGGTGTGCAGCGCAGGACCGAACGCATCATGCTGTGTGCTTCTGCTGTTTTCTTCAGTTAAGGGATATGCAGGTCCTGAATTTAAGGAGGCTGCTCGAAAAGAAAACAGTTTGACTTTATGGTAACAGAGATCATGAAGGCAAAAACGCTCTCTCTGTATTTCAGAGGGAAATTTGGTAGAGCAGTTTTATGTCTCCGCTAGAGAGTGAGATCTGTAAAGCCCAGTGCTTCAGGCCAGGGAGAGTGGATTTCAGGAGCTGTCTGCTTTTTCTTCCACAAACTCTGACTTTCTTGCTTTCATTCGCTTCAGGAATCCCTCTGATTGCTTCTGACATTGATATCCACCCCTACCCCACCTATTTATTTCAGCATCTGGACTCTAACTTAAGTCGTTCAATGAATGGGGTTATATTTCATATTTGTTATTCCATACTTAATTGGGGCAGGTCAGGAATGAAGATACTAGAACACCATTTTGAGAACTCTATTTAAAGTGATGTAAAGTTGTCTTTGAAGTACTAGAGTACCTTCTAGCTTGGAAATCACACAGGCCTTGTGCTCTGCCTAATTTTTCCATACCAATAAAGGCAAATTTGCTAAGGAAAGCTCTGTATAGCAGTGGTTGAGGAGGGAGGAGTTTTAATATCGGTTAACTGTGTATCCCCTGAAATTATCCCCTATGGCTGAGATTTGTAGGGGTGGATTTATTTTTTTTTCTGTCATTCATTTTAATGACAAAATGTCCTTTCAGTAAAGTAAGAAGAACTAAGTGCCTCCACTTGGAAAATCAATAGCAAATCTCAAATCCCATCAGCAAGCACACAAGAGGCTGCTGTTGCTCAAATCCCTTTTATTTTCACCTTTAATGAGGTAGAAAGTCATTCAATTGATATATGGTGCCCTGGCCTTTTCCCAGTAATTGACCTAGACTGCTGGGCTGTGCCTTAATAAATTTGTTGTTGGAAGGGAGGGATGGAGAGGACCCATGAGTTTGGTCTAGACTTGTCATAAAGCTCTGGATTCCCTCGTTAGTAATTTCAGGGATCCTTCTTTGCTGAACAAGTTTGCTATCGTAGCATAAAACTGACCCAAGTATAATCTGATTTGACACCTAGAATGTAGTTGTGCTTTTACTGAAATTGCAGTGTATGCAGGGCAACATTTAAGGCCTTCTTGATGATGCAGTCAAGACCCTTGTCCTTTCTGATGCCAGCTATTTATGGCAAAGGGTTGTTGTCTTTCTTCGCTTTAAACTCAGTTCATATTTAGGGCAAGATGAGTCACAAGGCTTTTTCCATGCTTAAAGATATCCACATTCCAGGGTAAAGGACTATTTACAGGAAAAATGGGTTTTGCCCATACATTTTCATACAACTACCTCACTGGATTGGCAGTGGACACACTGCCTTGCTGCCTGCCTTGCTGTGCTTCCTTCCAGTTGTGACCTCGAGGTCTCTGGATCAAACCAAAATTGATGCAGTGTCCAAATTTGTCCTGGTGAGCACCAAAAAGGATGTATTTCTCCTGTTTGTCACCAGTAGGTAGGTAATGTTTCTTCTCAGAAATGCAGCTATCAACTGTAGGTGTCTTTCTGTAGGAAATGAACTGCCATAAAATCAGAGGCTTTGGTGTGAGCTTTTGGAGGTTGATTCCATTTGAAAACCAAGTCAGCTGTATTTACACACCAATGCAGAGATCACAAGAGCGTAACTTAATCATGGTAGGGAAGTGTTTTCAAAACTGTATTTGTAAGAGAACCACTTAAATCATTTAGATTCCTTTGAATATTATACTCTCTGTTTTGAAGATCTTCACTAAGGCATGCTTGTCTGAACACATAAACAAGAACAGCATTTAATCCAGCCTCTCTGATTCAAAATAAGCAATGTCTACATTAGAAAATATTAGCCAGCAAGCGTGCATGTAGGTACATTTAAGTACTGAATTGTCAGTGTACTTGCAAGTGTTCGTATACACAGGTGGAACTATAAAAGTACATAGAACTGCTAAGAGCTGTTGCAAGTTTGGAAGTATGTTAGAGGGGCCTTGTACTTCAAGTCTCTCTAGAAGTTAGTGAATCGATCATGTCGTTCTTTAAAAAATTAATACAAAAAAATGCAGTTTCAGAATGTGGAATTGTTATTGCTTCACACCTCCTGCTCTTAAAGCTTTCAGCAGTTGCATCTTTCACATTAGCTCTAGGTGTAAAAACCTTGCATGCTTGAGTACACCTGGCCAGCAGGCTTGGGGAGCTGGGTGCCAGACAGCAGCAGATGAGCTGGAGGTAAGTCAGAGATAGCCAGTTTTCCAATTTTATAGGTACTTGAGGGAGAACTCTTAAGATCTCCTGAGTCCCATAGTTTTAATTTGACCACTGGGTTACGCTTCCATTATTTAGCTGGTTCATTTCCTGCCCTTCAGATTTGAATGACACACATTTTTTGTGTGCAAATTCCCTGTCTCAGAATAAAGGCAAACAGGATGCTTTCATTACCATCCTAAAACTGCATAAATACCAACAATCTCTGTGTGTCTTTATGTGCCAAAAAATCCCCCAAAGGATCTTAGTAAAACTAAAGTGCTCTAAAATAAGGAAATGCTCAAATTCGAGTAACCTGTGCAGCATTAGTTTGGCATCTTTGCGTTAAATGCCTTATGGTAAGGATTTAGCAATTACAAGGGAAACACACTAATTTTCCAGTAATAATGGCAATCTTTTCATGTATTAGAGATAAAGATGCTTCGTGCTCAGTCATCAGTTTTCTGCTGCTTTTGCTAGTGGAATAACTGAAGTTATAGGTTTTTAATGCACATAGAAATAAGGCATACATTTTAAAATGTGTTACATGGACATTTGTTACCAGGAAGGGTATTTGTGAAATTTTGAGACTCAAATTTTAGATTCCTTTCCAGGCTTTAGAGATAGAGAGCTTATTTAGCGGGTGAACCTCATCTTCATAAACTCGGATGCTTCCCTGCTTTCCACCACCAGTCTTCTTGTGCCAGTGCTTACACCTTTACACCTTATGTCTTTTTTTTCTTCACTCTGCTGGAGTGTAGGAAGAAACAAGAAACTGTTTATATACTTTTGATGCTGAGGCTAGGTGAGGAATCTGCATTTGTGGAGAAAACTTTGGCTGGCCTCCTCTAGTCCTGGCTGCAGCCTGCTCGGGGTAAACGGGCTGCAGCAAACTCAAACATACTTGCTAAGGAGGACTTGGCTGTAGTTTTTCTAAAGGCTTATGAGTTATTCTTGGAAAGTGATTTCCCTGCCAAGCTGTAGTTCCACACTGCAAGTCTAGAGCTTCTTAAAGAAAATATTTTTTTCTTTTGTTTTTAAACATGAGCAAAACAGTGTATTTTTCTGTAACCTCCTTCTGGGAAATGTCTGAACTGTTGAGACTGAAATTTTCCAAAACAGCGCAGCCAGAGGCATGCCTCTGGTATGTTAAAGTCTTTGGGATTTGAATGATTACTGATTTGGTGCTAGAAACAGTCTTGTCCTATGCATGCATGCCTTTTAAAAGCTTTCAGCATCGGTTCCTCTGAGCTTGCTCCTGATGACATTCTCTGCCAGAAGTCAACTTGATAGGGCAAGCGTAGTATAATAAAGCAACTTTTGTTCAGTTGAAGTTGTTACTCATGCTACTGTATGCCTTTCTAAATACGTAAGGCTAAATACCACATTGCCCTTTTACAGAAAACTATCATTTTGGCCTTCATTGGTTCTCTGTTCTTCGAGCCACTTATTGGTTGCCTGACAGATGAGAGGTCTTGCAGAGGGTGTAAGCAGTCAGTCTTGGATTAAAAGTAACTTCCTGACCAGAGGATGTGATTCACAGTGAAATCAACAGATGTAATTAGATAACAAACCTCTAAGTTAGGGAAAGGATGGTCCTAATTATTTGGAAATATTTTCACATTTCCATCATCCTTACCTGTGCGTGCTCTAGTTTCTTTTTCAGCACTGCATTGCACTTATTTTGTACATGGTCTCTTTCATTTCTTTTCTGCTTGAATTCTTCAGCTTCACCATTTCCTTAGGATCTGAAAACTCTTTTGGCTTAAAGAGTGACAATGCTTATTTTTAGCTTAAGATTTATTTATTTTTAATAATTTCAGTACTGATTCCCGTATGTGAGCTACAGAATTTACATTTTTCTTGAAAAATATTTTTTTCCCATGAAAGGAGCTACTTGACTGTAAATTAGGAGTTGTTCTGGTGGGAGCATTCAGAAAAAGAAAGTTTTAATGATGAGTATGCTCTAGGAACACAGTCCGTATTCATTCCTGTCTTTCTGGCAGAATCCTGTGTATCTCTCTGTGTGGCGTTATTACCTGAGTGACATTAAAGTAAGTTATCTTCTGCCTGTCTCTGTTTATATAGGTTTATTTTTAACATTTTGTGGAATGCATCAAAAAAGTAAAATAACAATATAGATGTCACCCTGCCAGTCTTTATCAGTTCAATGAAACAAATTGTAATGTCAATAAATCAGGTTGAAAAGGAGCTCCATTAAATTCAGCAGAGTAAAATATACTTGTTTGTACTAGTTACAGGTCTGTCCCCAATTGTATCAGTTCAGTGATAGCCTACATAGGAGAATTTGTATGAACAGCTATAAAGATAGTTAATGCGTTCCTTAAATGCACTTTGAAATGCATTACTCTGAAGTTTCAATGGAGCACTGTCAAGTAAAATAAAATTTGTGTTCCACAGACATTAATGCATTCTTGGAAGGACAGATTGTCCATAAGATGTGTCTGCTGTGGTGGCCTTAGAGTTTTCTCAGTTCTATATTTCTGAGCTTTTCCTAAATGTATGGCCTCAGTTCTGTGCAGGATTAGTTTCTTCAGTTTTCAGGAGAAATTTTTGTCTTTAGCCAGCAGGTACATGCTGAAAAGTGATGTACAACAGAAAACTCAGTGCATTGAAATGGGAAGGAGATTAATAAATTGGGAGTAATTTAGTAAAGTGTGTTACGAATAAGAAGCCGGACTTGGGTACTGAAACGTGTTGGTAGTTATTAGATAGTGTTTAGTCCTTTTTTCTGTAGAGCTGGCGTGGTAATACAGTAATTTTCATTAAAGTGTTACAGTAGTTTCCCCTCATCAAATGTGGAGCAAAAGGAACTCTGTCTTCTTCCAAAGGTTTCAAAAATTGAAAAATATCTTTGTGATTTTTCTGAATCCAGTCCGATGAGGTTAAATGACCCCTTGGGTGGAAGGCCAGACCGCAGTCTGTGTTTGCCCTGCATACTCAAAAACCGTCATAGGTTAAGGCTTTGGTAGCTTGTAAATTTTGTGGTGATTCCTCTGAATTTATTTAAGAGTGAATTGTTAGTGTTTTAGAGAACAAAAAGCATACAGTAAACAGCAATGTGTATGTATAGATATCCTATATTCAGAGTTTATTCTACCTGTTACTATCAATTTCTGTTTGTCAAATGGTTACTGTGAGAAACGTTAGTATGTTTTGTAAATGTTTGTTTAAAATTAATGTGAATGAAGGTTTCTTAAAATAAGAAAATGTGTTGGTAGATAATTCAAAGTCCCTGGCACTCAAGAAATGTAAATTATTATTTTTTTAACATATGCCACCTCTTGGTCTTCAAGCATATTCTGCCTAACAAGAGGAAGCTCCTAAATAGCCATTATCAATTGAATCCGGATTCATTTCAGCAATGCTATTTTAACAGGAGGATTACTCTGTTATTTTGTTACTTCCCTGTTTAAGTTTTCTCTACTACCTGCAAACTGAAGGTAATACTGGGTAGGGTACTAGTCTCTTAGTGCCCATGGGCATCCAGCCAGCTGAAAAAAAAGTCTGTTGGTCATCACTTGGATGAATAATGGCAAAAAACAAACAAACAAAAAAACCTGTTTTGTTGCAGTGAGGATGGGTTTACATTACGAACTCTTAGGAAGACTGTGTTTCTGTACATTACAAAAGGCACCTACATATTCTGAGTTGGGCTTTGGCCATTCTAGAGTGTTTGAATAAACATGCGGATATGTGTATGTGAACACGCATGTGAACATTTGAATAGAGACTGATAGATCTGGGGTGAGAGGTGTGGTGTGTGTAGTGGATTAGCTTGTCTAACAGGCAGCTCCTGCCTGCTGCTGGCTCACTCCCCTCCTCAGCAGGATACAGCAAGAAAGTAGGAAGAATGTGAACAGGAAAGCTCCTGGGTTGAGATAAAGTTTATCAGTTAGTGTTGTAGGCTCAACTTGGGGAAAATTAACTTTAATGCACTGCCAATTAAAGTAATTTGCGTTGTGAGAAACAAGAGTACACACAGTAAAACAATGCCATGGAGCACCTCCTCCTCCTTCTCTGGCCTTGGTGCTCCCTCTGCTGTTTCCCACTCCTTTTAAAAGTAAAAGGAGTGTTTCCCATTCCCTTTAAAAGAAAAAAAGGGCATTTTCTGCCCTTTTAAAATAGTTTTTAGCAGAGGCAAAGCCGGTGGGGATGGTGCTAGGTTGGTTGTGGAGCTGCCTGGACCAGGCCGTAGCCAGCTGTGGTGGCCCGGGGCAGCCCCGGCCTCTCCTCACAGAGGCCCTGCTGCCCGCACCTCGCCTCAGCAACCCGTGATCACGAAAAGGGGTTTAGCTTAGGATATTCAGTCATTTGTTCTTAAAACCAGTCGTTAATGGTTTGTACCGTCTGCATTGATGTGATTTCTGAGTGTTAGGGATCTAGCGAATCAACTTTTGAAGTGATTTTGTACGTGCTGAGTAACTCTCCACACAGTGCCAGCCTGCAGCACGAGAGGAGGGCTTGCGTCTGTGTGAGAGAACAGGGCTGAAGGGCAGCAGAAGACTTTGTCCCATCTCAGGAGACCATGTCTGATGAAATTCAGAGATGACTGCATGCTTTTTGTCTACCGAGCATACATATTATCTGCATGTACTGATCAGCTGCTGCCAAAGACTGAGTAATGGCTGTTTCTCCATCCTTTCCTTCAGTGCATCCACAGGTATGCCTTCCTCTCCTCTTTGTAGCTGTGGGTATTTACGAAACTTACAGAAGCTGCATTGTCTTACAAACATCTATACTTGCTGCCAAGTTCAGAAAAAAGTGAATGGGTTTTAAATTGTGTGGGGAGGAGGCACCCATGGATGGATAGGTAGATATGATTGTCACACAAGCCTCATCTTCATGGGAAACCATGCTGAAATAAACTGTGGTAATTTAATTGCAAAATGATAAAAAAAAAAAAAATCACTTTGCAGTTCTGACGAATTTTAAGTGCATATGATACATTTTATTCTGGTCATAGATTACATTGTGTCAAGCCTCCTTTGGGGACTTTACCTGTTCAGGCTATAATAGTATTTTACTATCATTGCTTTCGTTTAGATAATCCTACAACCCAATTTCTACTGAGGTATTTTAAATCACAAAAATCTTTAACTTCTTGATCTTTCAGATATCCTTTGCCTTTTCATTAGTACAGATCTTGGTTAGAATTTACTCTCCTTAACGACGATTTCTAGAGCAATTTTACTTGTTTAGATTAACCTTCATGTTTAACTGATTAATAACATACCTTTTATTTACAAGTGTATACATCCAAAGATCACAAAATATACCATTAAACAGAACAAGGGCATTAACTGTTGTGTTTGCCTTTGAGATCACCTTTCAGGGTGATGCATAAATACTATCATTGGAGGTGGAAACACTGGAATTGCCCATTTCAAATCACTCATGCTTTTAAAGGAAAGTTTTAGACTTTCGAAAAGCTGATCAGGTTCACAATCAGCTGTTTTTTCCCTGTGTTATGTCATCACAACAGGATGTATAATGTTCTATGGCATTGTGCTCTTGCAGCCCAGAAAGCCATCCATACCCTGGGCTGCACCAAAAGCAGCGTGGGCAGCATGGCGAGGGAGGGGATTCTGCCCCTCTGATCTGCTCTTGTGAGACCACACCTGGAGCCCTGTGTACAGCTCTGGGGCCTTCCAGTACCTAAAGGGGGCTACAGAAAAACTGGTGGGGGACTCTTTGTCAGGGAATGTGGTAATAGGACAAGGAGGAATGGTTTTAAACTGAAAGAGAGTAGGTTTAGATTAGAAATAAGGAAGAAAGTCTTCACTCAGGGGATGGTGAGGCACTGGAACAGGCTGCCCAGAGAAACTGTGGATGTCCCATTCCTGGGAGTGTTCAAGGCCGCGTTGGATGGGGCTTTGAGCAACCTGGAGGTGTCCCTGCTTGTAGTAGCAGTGTTGAAACTGGATGATCTTTAAGGTCCTTTCCAACCCAAACCACTCTATTATTCTACCTTTTTCCTAACATGCAATTCCTAATGTGTGTGAGGCTAAAAAAAGGCCATTTTTAAAGAGCCATGGTTGTAGTATAGTGTCCTGTACCTTGCTCAGGTTCCCCAGGGATGGTTAAAAGAGTGCTCTGATAAGAAACTTCTGTTCCCACATCTTATGGAACCCTTGTGACAGAGGAGAGGAATGGATGGGCCAATGTGAGTCACAACAGTTGGAGAAAGTGGAGGCAGTGCCCAGACTTCCCCAAAGTACCAAGCTCTTTCCTGATGTGCCAGGGGAACCACTTACCTCTGGCCCTGTATGACCTACAGCCTATGCAATCTATATGCCACCAAAGGAAAGCAGAAGAAAATCATTTCTATCCCAGAGCATAGTTACTTCTTTCCTTCATCTGACAGGATACTTTTTCCTGTTTATCTTCACCCTACCTCTTTGTCAAGAAGTACACCGTCAGTTCTGAATTGCTATAACCTTGTCTGACTGACGAGGACAGAAAGAACTGCTTAATGCTTTCTCCTCCTCGGGAAACTCCAGCCTAACATTTGCTGGAAGCGTTGCTCACAGGGAAGTAAACCGGGATGCTTCTGTGGTGAGGAAATCTTGCTTTTAATGGGGCTGCATCAGCACTTCTAGTGCATTAATATTTTTATTAGACTGTATACTGAAGTACTGGGAAGGACGTGCATTAGTGTGGATCAGCATTTCTGAGCTGTGGTTGTGTTTTATAGAGGTTATCAACAAGACACTGCGTTTGAAAGCTCTGTTGATCTGTATCAGCAGTTCAGTGCATTAGTGATTCATGCAAATGCCTAGGCCCTGGGATCCAGGGAGAATAGGGATGTTTTGCTGTGTGTCGCTAATCCAAGTATTATTATCAGCCTTTGGCTAGAAGCTGAAGTTCAGAACTTGGTGGATATTGATTATCTGATGAAAACTTTTTTTGTTTAATTTAATTTTTTTTAGTGAAAAAGGGGAAATGAACATGGCAGTGAGTGATTATTTTTGCCTTTGAAATTTAATATAGTGAACAGGGAATCTTTTTGGAGGAAGGTAGAAATATATTCAAGGAGCAGCTATACAAAAATCCACTCAACTTTTAAGGATTGTATATGGCATGGTATCAGTTAGGAGTGGAACCAAAAATTCAAGTGGAAGATACCTCGACTGGAGTGAGTGAGACAGGTAATTGTTAAGGTCTGAGATGAGGGACACGTGAAGTGGGTCCTGTCTGATGTTGAGGGGAAGATGCAGAAAGGAACAAAATCTCAAAACCCAAGAGTATAGGGGCGGAGACAGAACTGAATCCTGTCCAGAGAGGTCACAAAGAGTCCGGTAATAAATAAAAATATATTATTATATATTTTCCTTTCAGATGTTACAAAAAATAGTCTGATAGGAACGGGTACTTGAGACCAAGAGAAACTGAAGTCGTTTCTGATTTCCTGTGTAAGAGAATGCAGTGCAGAGATCCCACTGTAGGGATTCAGGGATGCATAGTGCTGAATTCTGTCCCTGGGTATGGGCACGAATGTGCCATTAATGTGGATATTTTTATTCGTATCCAAACATTGTTTACAGATTTTTAAGAAGTACAGATTTTTTTTTCTGCTTTTGCTTAAAGCTTTGACATATTCAGTCCCGTTGAGCACCACATTGGCAGAATGTGATGTGCAAAAGAACAATGTCCACAGAGGGTTAGTGCTAAAGATCCTTCAGTGTTTCTTATCCAAATAAGAGAGGCCACACTTCACGGTTTCAGAACAAATTTTCAACATGGGAAGAAAAAAAAAAAAGGAAAAAAAATCCACATTTAATTTTATTTCTCCTTTTTTGGTCAATTCAAAAGGTAACATTGCTGTATCCTGTGATTTCTTCAGAATTTCAGGACACTTTCACCAACACCCTGTTTCAGCTTGTATTCAAGTCCCAGTGGAGTCATGGCACTTCAGTATGAGTTTTAATTTAAATGCGCTCTTAGTGTTTTGCTTTGGTTCCCTGTATCAACTCTTTTCCTTAATAGGTGTCTGTTATGCTATTTCTATCTTTCCTTTCAAAATCCAGGCTAAACCAGAGTATGTTGACTTGTAGTTTGTCCATATTTTGGCACTGTAAACAGGTGCAAAAGCTCTAGGTTCTTTTAAAACTTTAAGTTCTTGTGACACAGATGAAATGAAAATGTGTAGGCTCTGTAAAGAGGACACCTGGGAAATCAGGCAGGCTGCATCTCGTAGTGGATGCATTAATCCTGCTATTTCCACTGCTGAGTCTGATCCTACTGGATATAGATTAACTTCATGGGCCATCACCTAAAGAGGTACTGAAGAATCGACAGGTTACTATCAGGGGCTTTGGAAAGTGCTCTCTCAAATGCCCATTGGAGAGCATGGGAATTTAGATGTGTTGCTTCTTTATGGGAAACCAGGAGCTGATCTGTCAGCCTTGGCTGCAAAGCAGCTTTCATCTGGGGGCTTTTTTTTTCGTATCCCCCATCAGGGTAAGCAGCAGCAACGGCAGGAGCAGCAGCAGCACTGCCACTCTGTTTTTTTTTTTCTTTCTCTTGAGCCCCTTTTGCTGTGCTTTTGGGATATCAGATGCATATTGGGTATTCAGAGAAAGATTACACTGTTGCTGGCATGCTGTTCAAAAAGGCAGAGTGATCCAGCACACTTGCCTTCATGTGTCTGCATCAGCATGGTGCCTGCCTCTGTGTTGCCAGGCCCCGAACAAAACAAGGAGTTTTTTTCTCTGGTTCTCCTTTGCAGCCCCGTGGAAGTGCCTGGCTGAGATGCTCATCATTTTAATGTGCTGGCAAATCACTTCAGCAGACTCAGAAACTCTCTGTAACCCTCCCTCTACCGGGTCACTTCTGTTTGGGCATCTCTGTGTGCAGACTGCAAGCAGGACATACGTAATGTAGGAGTGCACAGGGATTGTTTATCGGCTCATGCGTACAGTAGAGAGCTGGAACAGAAGCGCTAGCAGGCCAGCAGGACATCAGTAAGTTCGCCAGTGCTGGTGCAGAGCCCTGATGTGTGCGGGTTCATTACCAGTTAGTCATCAGCCAGGTGGGCATGGGCTGGCATGCACTGCTCCTTCAGCTGAGCTGCTCCCTGACCCATCTTGCTGAGTTGCTGTCCCTGCTTCTCTCTTTTTCCTTAGGGTTTTATAGCTTCTCATGTCAGTGTTTTTCTTGAGTCACTGGCTAGTACCGTTTCCCCAGTTTCATTTCTGTCTGCATTTCCGTCTTGCTTGGCTTTAGCTTACGGACTGTCTCACAACCCAATGACCGTTTTTTCACAAAAAGCTGAGCCCAGATCTCGTGGCTGTCATGCACCAGGCTGGGTGCAGGCATCTGAACCGCAACATTGGAACTTTAAAAATGCTCTTTTTTCTACTTTTTTCCCCCCATAATATGTGTTTAGCGGTATTTTGGCTAACGTTTTCTTTTGCTCATTGAAATGATTTCCTGAAAAGTGTGTCCTTGTCCACATACTAAGTGAACAACATCAAACCTCTTGTGCTGCATGTAGAAGAACTGGACTGAGTCTCCACTGTGGGTATGCAGGTAGAGCAATAAATGGCATGAGTGTCAGTAATGGGAACGAAGGAGTGAAGCTTGGCAGAGATCACGAGCAGACATGAAAAGGGGTGCTTTAAAGTGTGCAGAGAGCAGTGAGATTGGAGAGAGCCTTTGAGCATCTCAGATAGCGAGAATCCATTGAAAGTGCTCAGAGACTTGAAAAGGAAAAAATACCAAGGGTCCTGCGCTTGCAGAAGAGAGGCTGTCCCAGGTGAAACATCTGAGTGAAGGCCTCCAAAGACAGAAGTCAGAATCAAACCTGATTTGTATTTCTCAGGTTTGCCTCTCACATCTACTGTTGTACTTTAAGAATGAAAAAATACAATGTCTTTTGTGGCTGGAGGTGACCCTGACTACTTAAGCTCTTTTGTTCTTTATTTTATCTTTGCCGTCATCCACACCTTGTGTTCTTCCTCCCAGGTTCATTTTTTATTGAAGCAGGATTTGCATCTTTTGAGCGAGGATTCCCTAAAAAGCGGTTTGTTTTCTCTTTGGTCCCTATGCTGTGCTAGTGCTGAGTGCAGCCTGCTCGTCCCCACTGTGGAAATGTCAGCTTTGCAGAGGTCGTCCTCCGGGAGCCTGCAGGTGAGAGTGCTCCTGGTGCTGCCAGGTGATGCTGATTTCTTTGGAGAAATGCTGCCAGGCAGTCAGTTGCAAGGGAAATGATGACACAGAATAATCTCCTGATGAGAACTCATATCAGGAAAGTTTGGCGGCTCCACAGAGCAAGCAAGAAACAGACACTGAGATCCTGAGTGAAAAACAAAATTTAAACAATTCATTTGTAGAGCCTGGTTCAGGCTGCACTTTCAGCCTATCTGTGGTAGCACTGTGCTTATCATTTGGCTTGGCAGGGCCTGTAATGCTGTCAGAAAGAGCCAGACGTTCAGGTATGCTCTTGTAGGCACAGAGACGCTTAGACACACAAACTAATTAATGTGAGGCTGGGGTTAATCATGGCAGACATATCCACATAGGTTTGGAGAAGAGATTCATCTTAATAAACTCCAGAGGAGGCTCTTTCACCTGACTATATCAGGAACTAAGAAAGACTAAACTTTAGGCCTTACATGCACCAAGCTGGGCAGCGTCAACAACCTGGCAGGTAGACCAGGAAGGTCACAGCGCCTGTCTGAGGCTGTGAGCATGACTTACAGGAGAGGATCACCCCTCAGCCTGCAGAAATGAGTACACCTCTGGACCTGTGTGACTGGTTCCTCAGATCTGAGTAACTGCTCCTTGCTCTTCCTACGTGCTTTGCTAATACAGAGAGCAAATAAAATACCCGAAGGAGCTAGATAAATTGAATTGTGAAACAGTGATTCTTCTCAGTCCAATCTGTTGTCTGTTTTTCCTGTTGTCTGTACAGTAAATTGAGTGTTATTTACATGCTCAAGAGCACTAAAGGAAAAAGAGACAATATTATGGTAAATAATTCTGTACTCAGACGCTCAATCAGAGATCTCTATATTAAGCCCAAAGACCAGGTAGTCTGAAGAGTTGCTTTTCTCAGGAAATTAAACTATGCTACTGGCAGAGAGCAGCAGAGACGAGAAACATATTAATTGAAATACGTCCAGACGATTCTATCAGGCAAGCTACGCACTGTGCAAAGGAGATAGGGGAAAATAAAATGAAAATTCCCCCAAGGCTCTCAGAAAATTCCTTTTCAACTTGAGATCAAGTGGATCTGCATGCTCTTGAGCATCCAAGTAACGCTCAGCAGCCAGCCCTGAAGAAGAAGGACCCTTTCGCAGAGCACAGCAGCAGCTCTCCATCCGGTGCCCACAGCTTTAGTTGCAGCCGCTCTGGTGCCTCAGGGCAGGAAGAAATGCTCAGGCAAGGGAAAGGCACAATGTGCTTCAACAACCAGGCACCAGTGGGAAAATCCTTCCCAACTCTGGCTGCAGAGCACGCAGCCGTCAGCGCCAGCAAGGTTCCCAAGGATCTTTTAGCTCAATTTCCCTCTCCTCTGTTCCCAGCCATTTAGGCCTGAATGTTTCTCCCAGAAGCAGCATTAAGGTACATATTTGAGCGTCTCCAGATCCGAGTAAGCTTATCACCTCTCCTGGTAATCAGTTTTAATAATTAATTATACTTTTACTGACAAATCTTACCCTGTTTCAAGGTTAAATCCGACTAACTTTAACTTGCAGTCTGTGGATCTTGCTATGCCATTATCAGCAGGATTAGAAAGGCTGCGCTATCAGATCTCTGTTCTATGAAAACAGTGTTTCACAGTGTTCAATATCCTAAATACGTCAAAAGGTCCTTAATTCTTACATTATCAGGATGAGCTTTTCAGCTCCTGGAACGCTTCTATGATCCTCCTTGGCACTTGCTTTCAGGTGGCCACAACCACCGTGGTGGCTGTAGAGCAGAACTGAACGCACCGCTGTAATAATGATCCTCCCAACGCTGGAAGACGGGAATTGCTTCTCAAGGTCGTAAGCCTCTGTAGTAGACAAGCTTGCCCTTTTTGCTGGTTTGCTGTTCTCAGAGGTTGTTGTCTAATGGCTCTCTGCTAAAACCACTGAATCCTTCTCTCAGTCACTGTTTCTGCAGAGTCTTTCATGAGACAGACGTAGTATTTGCTGTTCCCACAAGCATGAGCTTCCCAGAGGGTGTTACTCATGTTCAGTGATGACTGTTTCCATAGGTCAGAGCTGCTGCTGTGGGAGGAAGGTCTGTGCTGAGCTCGAGAGTGACAGGAGGTGTGGAGAGACAGAGCTGGAAAGACACACGAAGATGGGGCAGGAGAGCTGCCTGCTACCCGCTGTGCCTGCAGCACAGCTCCCTAGCAGCTGGTTTAGGTCAGGCTTTAACCGGTTGCTCTGTGTTTCTTCCAGGCAATAAGGTATAGCAAGGTTAGAAATATAAAGAAACGCACATTAAGTCCCAGAACATGAAGAAAAACTGCACTCATGTACACTTGGGAAGGCTGCCTTCCAGAGTGTATCTATAACTTAGTCAAAACTACATGAAATAATGGGGGAAATAGTTGAGATGAAGTAGTCATACCTATTTGCAAATCAAATATTTAAAGGTTTAGCAGATAGGAAAGCTAATCACTGCTCAAATTGACTTATGAAAACTGTGAGCATCGTTTATGCAATGATAACACATGGTTGGAACCAGCGATGAAGCAGAAATATGGTTTGCCAAATTTAACACAAATATTGAGCAAAAAAAATCTGTGTTAAGAATTTTTTGATCTCTTCATTATGTGATACCGGGACAGAATGGTCACAGGCTGGAGTAAAGCAGGGTGTGATTAAACCACTTCATACTCAACTCTGAATTTTTAAGCAGGGAAGAGAAGGCATTATATAGTTATTGCTAAACCACTCATGCACACGTGTCTGCCATGAAATCCAGGGTTTCTGGGTTTCTAACAGTTTGCAGGAAACTGTGCTATAGGGCGTTTGTAAATCTAGTGAGGATGTTTTTTGAATTATTACCTAGGAAAGGTTTTTTGTTGTTGGTGGTGTTTTTTTTATTTTTTCTTTTAACAGTGTCACCCATTAAGAACGTAATAGGTAAAGCCCTTCTGTATAGTAGCCATGGGAATTCTGGCTGGTTGCCTCTGCAGTCTTAATTCACCTCTTTGTGCTCAGGCGCTTTGATACAGACTCTAATGAGGTGCTCACAGTTCTGTTTTGTTCCACAGAGCCTTCCTCACGCAGGACACGGGGGAAAGTTGCAGCGTTGTGCAGGGAATGAGCCTGATCTCCGCTGAGCCCTTATCCTGTTTGCAAACTCTGCGGTGAACAAGGCCAGGGATTGCTGAGAGGCAATGGATGAGGCTGTGCAATGCCAAAGTATTCAGAGCCACTGTTTGCACGTTCCTAATGATGCGGGTACTTGGTGGGATGTAGGCTAGGCCAGATTTGCATAAATGCTGAGCATTCCCAGCTGCAAGTGCAACCACTTGGATCTGTGCTCTGCGTGTACAGGGGGCCATAAAAATGATAAATACTTTGGAAAAGCACACTCTGGGGATCTCAAGTTTGTTGATTAAATGTAGAGTTTTAGCTGTTTCGGCTTTACTTGCTGCTAGCTTTCCTTCTGTGTCTGCCAAAAAAAAGATTGTATGAGTGCCAAATATTGTAATAATATTGAGACAAAATGTGAACTTTGCTGCTGCTAGTTAGTATTACAAAGACCTGGAGGGGTGGTGCAATCAGGACTGGGTTTTCATGGGTGTGCAGAAGTCAGATGCGGTGCAGCACATTGAATGTGGAGGTTGAGAAGAACTGCCAGGTGACTACAGAGTCACTAAGTGAGCCAGGATTCCTACGGAAAGAGTTTTTGGCAGTGCGTCCCAATGCACGTACGCTGGAGAGAGACTTCAAGTGCGACAGGCAACCTGTTATTATCTGGCTTTGCAATCCTAGCTTTCATGTGTTGGAGGGTTTTCTTTCTTTTTTTCTTTTAATTTAATAAAAATATGTCACTGCACTTCCCCGACTATTTGTTTGACAGGAAATAAAGACATTTGTGCCATTAATGCCTCAGGCAGTCCGGGTGCAGCTGTGCAAGGAGGTAATATATCTCTGTGATCCAAATGAGTCATTCAGGGAGATTACTGTACACAGTGTCATTCAACATCACTGCTGATGCCTGATGGAATTAATATTGCTATATATATATCAATAAGATCAGCAGCAGATAGGTTTGATGTTATTAATAGTATAATTAGCAACGATGAATTTGTGTTGATGTTGTAGTACCTTCACCGTTAGCACATCATGAAAGCTAGCACTGTTAGGCAGCGGATGACAGGTGCTGAGTCAATGAAACACCTGCTTGCAGATAATTGTAGTTTTAGCAGCCACTTTTAGTTTGGTGAATGGGATCCTTTCTTTGTCTAGGGCTTACTGTAATGTCAGGGATATCAAAAGGAGCCATCAGAAAAGACACTTCAGAATCCTCTAATCTAGCTCCAGGGATCTTGCAGGTCTGCTCAATGCACCTTTCCTGCTAGTAGCTGATTTTACCCGTTCCTGAATATTTACAGTAATGGTTCCTGCCCAGCTTCCCTGGAGATGCTATTCACTTTTCTGTTATTCTCCTTAATTTACACTGCCAGCTTACCTACCAACTTCTGAGACAGTAATTCCCTTCTTTCATTTATACATTTATGTTGTTGCCTTGAAGATATTTATAGAATGTGATTGTGTTCCCCTTGAGTCATCTCTCTTCTAAACTATTAGTTCCTCCAGCTCTTCCTTATGTGTGACCTGTTTGCCTAGTTTTCTGGGTCACTGGTGGAGAAGGGGAGCTGTCTACAGTACCTAAATGGAGTATGGGTCAAAGGAGAAGGGACTATAGCTGAAGACTAGCCTTGAAATGCGTCAGAATTCTTGTGAGATACCAGAACTGCCTCTCTTACACTCGGTCCCTGCCAAAACTGTTGTAAATTTAACTTTGGTAGCTGCTGGTTCACACTCTTGGTTCTCTGTTTAGAAAAAACCTTAAACGTTAAGTGAACCTCAGTTGTTTCAGTTCATCTTTATTGAAATAGGTGTTCACAGCCCTTCTGAATTTAGCTTAGAAAATAAGCTTATCATCTACTCAGGACTTTGATTCAAGAAGGAGGTAACTTTGTACATAGGCCTTTGTGCTAAGGCTGCTTTTACTGTACAGAAATGACGTAGTACAGCTGGTAGGTTTCTTACTAGTTAGCTTAGGTACCAGCTGCAATCCAGCCGTGACAACGTGGGGCTCAGCATGAGTGTATTTTTCTAGAGTGAAGGTATGCCACACATACGTATGTCGGTATGTGTATATATACATACCCTATACTATAACTGTGTGCTTAGTGCAGAGTGTCTTGCTAAAATAAATGTGGGTTACCTACAAAAAATCAAGTGTACAGAGGGAGGGGGCAGGGTCTATTGACCTTGTAAAAATCAAATTTTAAGGCCAGATATTTTTGTGTTCCAGGATATATTAATTTACTCTGGTATCCCTTTGTTACGTCTTCATTGTGTGCGTTTGCTACGTTCCAAATAAGATCAAAGGAAAGCAAATCTCTATCATCTTTCAGTTAAATAAATATTTAATTTCAAAAGAATAGGGCAAGCAGTGCATTGGGTGTGTCGTTCAGTCTGAATCTGATGGCCCTGACCTAGTTCGTTGTTTGCACACAGTCCTACTTATGGAACATCCTAAATTACAAACGTGCTTTACTTTGGAAAGCACTTCAGCAGCAGTATCATGTCAAGTACAATAAAATATGATAGCTCGTATGAGATTATACTGTCTTTGTGGGAATGGTAGAACAATGTCTGCCATAACATAAATGCATCTGTTTCATACACTGCTGCTTCTTCCTTTAGTTCTAATCTGCTTTTCCAGAAGACCAAGGAATCGTGTACCAGCCGAATAGTAAGTCTCAGCCTCTATTTGCAGGTGACTCTTTCAAAACGGTTGCCTCAGCTCGTGCGACTTTATCTTGGCAGATTCTCCAAGTGCTATTTGCTTCATATTTATCGTGAAATGCAAAGTATCTTTCTCAGCCATGACTGTGTAAAATATTCCATGCGTGGTAAAAGAGCTCTCTCGGTCATGCAGTAATCAGCGCTGGGCATTACAGAGTGTCGTAATCCTGGTGCTTGTAGTGACCCTCAGGCAGAAACAGCCACTGCTGTCAGATCCATTCTGAATCTCCAGTGTGTACACGGAAAACTATGTGGCTGGTAACTGCTCTAATAAATTTTATGGTGATTGTCTTTATGGCTGCAATTTAACAAAAAGGCAGAAGCTCAAAATACTGAAATCCACAGTACTGGCTTATATCAGTTACTTAGTCCATGCAGTTCTTAGTAGACCCTCAATATTGTTTCTGGGCTAGCTTCTGCTTTAGTCTGTGTCCTGCAGAACTGGGAACTAGCCTGGATGTTGGTTTCCACGCTGACTTTACGATTGGCATTCCTTAATCTGTAGTGGAAGAGAGAGAAAGAGTGCTGTGAGTGCAGCATCAGTATCATGACACCATTTATGATTCACAGAGGTGAGCTTTTGGGATTATCAGTGGTGAACACAGGGAAGTGCTTAGAGAAACAGTAGTGTGATTAGAGAAACTTTCAGTTCATTAATCAACATACTAGCTATCTCCACTTCCAGACAGGCAAGAAACTGATCTATGGAGCCAAGAAAGTCAATCTGCAGCTTGAGACCTTTCGTAACTGTGCAAACAACAAAAGACCATCCTCGCAAATCTTATAATAGAGCTTACTTTTCACTGAAGCATTGATCTTCATTTCTTTAGGGACGAATCGGGACAGCCTAAACATATATGTAAGCGTGAATGTCGTTGTTGTTGTCAATGTGTGCTTAAGTATAACGAGAGCGATGTAAAATATATGTCAAAAACAAATGCTATGCACGCCGTCCAGATTTTATCTGCTCTGTATCAACTTCTTTTGTACATTAATGCTCCTTCTGTCCTGATCAGGGGTGCAACCTCATAGTGATTATGCCATAGATTAGGACCAGTGAGTGAGAAAACTCCGCAGAAACACACACACACAAAAGCAACAAGAGTAACATCATAAACCACAGTCTGCTTCTATAGGTGTTACTCATAGAAAAATATCGCAACTCTTCACACACTGTTATTTTCTGTGTATGAAAACATATCTATTTTAATTTAGATCCTCTCCTCCTCTTTCCATCAAAGGAAAACCAGGTATTTTGAGAGCCTCTTCTTCTTACCTGCTTATTAAAATATATTAGCAAACATTAACAGTGTTATAAACAAACACATTTCAATCTGTCCTCCCCTGATAAGGATTAACACATGCCAGGCATTCTTTCTCTGTTTGTAGCTGCCTGAGAAACCGGTCTTTGTGGCAAACCTGTAAACCAGTGATTCAGGCTGCTCTGTGCTGTACCTACTGCTGAATTGTCTGGGAGCTTTGCCTGGAAACTCAGCCCCGCTTCTGCAGCACTACAGCAGGGGGGAGTCCTCCTAAGTTTTCGTGACCAAGGCAGATATATCAGCAGCCCAAGCCAACGGAAGAATCATCAAACAAATTAATCCAAGCAGAGCCCGGTTATCTGGCAGCACAGAACCAGGGACCTGTAGGTGTAATGGAGACTCTGCAGAAGCACGAATAGCTGGCTTCCCTCTGAATGAGCAGAATTTGTTGAATGGCCTTCTTGTGCTGCACATTGCAGTGATTATTGCGGTCAGTCATTGATCTTGTTGGTGTTGTGAACAAACAATGTTGTGGATGCAGAACAACAAGGGGAGGCAAGGCTGTTGGGGAATATGTGGGCATCTGGGAGTGTCTGAGCATCTCAGGAAACACTGCTTGTTTGTTAAAATGCCGCTGAAGGACTTGAGCACAAGCTAGACCTTGATGTCAGTCACCCAATGGATTATTTCATTTCCCTGTTGTGCTGCAAGCTTTGGCATCCCTCAGCATCAGCAGGGAGACAAAGCAGAGCCTAGAGACACCGAGGGCATTCTCCAGTGATGCAAGAAGCAGTGAGGTGAGCCGAGCCATCTTTGTAGCATCAGCAATGCAGCAGCTTGGCCACCCCAGGGAGCCAGAGCTCCTCCAGCACTGTTAGGCACATTCTGGAAAGCAGTCATGCTCAGAGAGAAGATGGAAAAGGGGAAGGTGAGGAAGGAGCTCAGTAACGTTAGCATGCACGGTTCGTTCAGGACCTGGAACGCCCATTCAGATGTTGTGTGAGCAGCAAAAATCTGCCCTGCATCCGTACACTGGAGGGAACATAAATGGATCGTGTGTACCAGCCCTCATTTCTTGGGATCTAATGAATAAGGTTACCTGGGGCTCTTTCTAAGGTGCCTTTATGGCTCTTTTCGATATTTAAAGTCTTTAGTAGGCTCTTCAAGCTGAATCTTCTAGAGATGCATCAGAGAAAGCACAAAAAAGATTTAAAAAAAAAAGGAGGTGGGGTGGGGGGAATTCAGTTGTAATTGCAAAAAATAGTAGTAGGAGACTTATATTAGTTTCTGAATATCGTTGCTTTTATTTATTTTTTGAGGAGAAAAGGGCCTCTTAGGATGAGGAGACTCCAGAGATGATATAACAGTGCAGTGCAGACTGAAGCAAAGGTTTCTTTGCTGTTTTATGCTTTCAAGAAGTGTGCGATAAGGTGATGGTTCAGGAAGAGAGGGCTATTATCAGCACCAACCTCTTAGAAACTATTTCATCCTTCAGACCTTTGGTTTCTTTTCAAGTAGCAGGGGGCTCTTTGTTTTCAGTGTCTTTGGGGGAAGTTGCAGAGGGCCTGTCTGAGGGGTAGGAGCAGCCAAAAGAGCCTGGAAGAGCCTAAAAGCCCGAGGCACGGGCTGAGGGGCACAGAGCATGGAGGGAAGCATTGCTAGCAGCATTCAGCAGCACAGCTCCTACGAGCACAAAGCTTCCTTGCTTGCTGTGACGGCCGCTCACAGCAGAAGGCATGAATTGAGGCATCAAAGTCTCTTTGTTTGCTGAGCAGATGGAAATGTTTGGCTGCTTCGTGGATTTCTTACCGGCTGGACCGAAATTGCCCTTTTTTTCATAGCATCCAGCATTAATATTTCCCAAAGTTGCCCCTTAAGCAGAGCAAAAACACTCTACAGCGTATTAACAACGCGAATGTAGTGCAGTAAATGGCTTGATACATAACCCAGCGTGGTCATTAGCCAGCTGCGCGTGTACCGCAGCAAGCGGAGGCGGCAGGAGGTAAAGCAGGGTCTGAGCTCCGAAGGTGACGCTCTCCATCCCGAGGGCTAACGGAGCTCTGCTGGCCTGCACCTTGCGGTGGGCAGCGCTTCTCCATCGGTCCGTCCCAAGGGTGCTTTATGCCATTTCCAGAGGCCTGTAAGCCGTGGGCTGGCTCGGCGAGAACAAGCTGATGGCACAGCAGGCGACAGCTCCTGTGTGATAATCACAGATCTGTTGGCCGTGGTAGTTCACAAACCTTCCTAACGCGCTGCCAGTCAGAGCTGGGCAGGTTTATGCTTTGTGATTTACTGCCCTCGGAGCTATCTCATACTGGCCTAATGGCTGTATCTACCTATTCATCAAATTGCTTCAGCTCTGTAAAATTAGAGAAAGAGAAAACATTTAGTCATAGAGCCTAGAGAGTTTTTGTTAGCAAAAGTTTACAGCCACGAGTTATATTGGCAAAATTTTTACATCCACAACAAGTTATATATGTCATCTTAAGTAAGTGCCAATAAAACTTTTATACTGTGCCACAGACACTAGCATGTATTCAGAGCATACCTCAGGACCACCGCTTCTGTTTTAGTATCTGCATTGCCTCTTCAACTATGGGAACCCAAGAAATGGGTATGGTGTTGGTCCTGGAAGCTTCTCTCGTGAGCTCTGCTGTGCAGCTGGCACACCTGCGCTCGTCCCTAGGACAACTCCGATGTTTGACTGTGACCCCAGTGGCCAAACACCAGTCGCAGGTGTCCAGGGGCACTTTTGTTGAGCTAGAATGAATGTGAGCCAACTTGTAGTAGTTTACCTAGTAAAAGAAAAAAAATTAAGGGCTTGCTGATAGTTCATAGGAAGCTCTAAAGATGTTTTGCTGGAGCACAACATAAAATAACGTTCAGATGTCCTGGAGATTTGGTTTTCACATTGGAATATACTTTTATGGCTGTTTTTCAATATGAAGGGCACTCCGTCCAGGTATTTTGGAAGGCTGTAGACCAAGAGTTGTTTTCTTCTTCTTATTTTTTTGTTATGTTTGTCGATGAGTATTTCATTCTCTTTTATGCAAGCACTCACTTATAACCTGATCCTGTGAGTGCTTACCATGCTAATCATAGCAATGATAGAAATGCTTTATTTTATTGTCTGCTTTTTATCTTCTGACTATTTTTATCTTCTGACTTCAAACTGCATATGGTTTAACAAAGGAGGTCACTGTCATCACTGTCATTTATAGGTAAAGGCACAAGGATGATCGTGAAATGTCATAGTCACTCATTCACAATGTGTGTGGCAAGCTGAGAAACAAATCCTGTAATTCCAGCATCCCAGGCCTGTCTCCCTAACCTCATAAAGTTTGTGAGAAGACTCAGAGGCATAGGGTTTGGACAAGCTTGACTGCATGCTAAGCCAGTGATTTTTGTGTTGTACACTTTAATTTATGCTGCACAGAAGAGCACAGGGTAGGTCTCTTTTACGGATGCTTCTAAATCTGCCGGACACTCCAATTTGTTCCTGACTACAAAATGTCAATCCTCTGATTCTCTATTTATGTTGGAAGGAGTACTGAGCTCTTAGCATGATTAGTTATATAGCAGCTATTTAAAATGTTATATATGCAGGGCTTCATCAGAAGGAGTTGGGGTGTGATACAGAATTCATCTAGTAGAGCCCTAGAAGGAGCTAAGGATGGGTCTGCTTCCGTGTTCCCAGGTGGGGACAAGACAGTTCCAGGAACAGCAAGGCTCTGCAGCCCTCGCAGAGCAGTGCCGTGCCACAGAGGTGGCACTGCAGCCCTTTGGGAGCAGCTGATTGAGAAGGACGGGAGGGGAGCACTGTGGGAAGGCAGACTGATGCAAAGGGAAGGTAGGGTGAAGGGAGAGTCAGGAGTAGGCTGTAGCTGCTTGGCACGTGTTTTTCTGGACCAAAAGCCAGAGGCAAGCATTGGTGGAGGTTCCCCATTCTTCCACCTACACACCTTGACGGCCCCAGAAGAGGTAACGAGTGGTGTATCTCAGGCAGAGGTGGGGTTGGACACTGGAGACGTGGCTGGCTGATTTCTGACACAGGTTGGAACTGGACAGGTAAAAAGGAAACAAATCATATCACTCAATAGACAGATTTTTCAGCAATGTTTTGGCTTGGTCAGTTATTGCTTACAAAGTTGAACAGAGTCAAACAGATTTTTTGAAAGCTCAGTGTGAATTCAGTGAGCAAATAAATAGCAGAGGCAGACAAACGTCTTTGAAGGAGCAAAAACGTTTCCTGGTAGATAGATACCTGTAAGCAATAAAAGCGGACAAGTTTTCTGTAAGGCCTGACCCTAACTACTATAAAGGAAATGCTGTGAGCTGAAGCTAAAGCTTTTGTGGGTGTTTCATTCAAAGAAGGCAAATGGTTTGCCTTTCACTCTGTAGTATCGGACCTTGTGGAGTGCAAATTAGAGATGAGACAATGTCAGATACAGGTTTCTGGAGTATTTGAATTCTAGACTTTGCTCGAGTCTGAAACAAAGGTGGAGTTTCCTAACCCGCAGATGTGTACTTGCTTTCACACCCAAAGTGCAGTGGAATTAAGTTGGATTGAGTATTTAAGTTCATCTCGAGTAAAAACCTTCTGTTGTCTTGGGGGAAAAAAATCTTGGAACAGTGGTTCCATGCTACAGGCTCTGAGATACCCACGCTGTATGAGATCATTGTAAGAGGGAGAAGAAGACAAAACAGGAGCTGGCTTGGAGTGAGATTGAGCAAACACCAAGCTGCTAAATGACCATTTTAGTGCTGCAGTTGTTTGCCTCTGCAAAATTTCAAGGACAGCCATCAGACAAGCTTGCTGGAGAACAGTCCTTTAAAAAAAGGGAGGTTCTGTGGTGGCAGCTTCAGTTTGCAAGAGCTGTGTTTTGAGGTTAGGCGGTATTGCTTTACTAGAAGCAAAAATGCAGATTTTATAATAAGCAATCCTTGTATTTAGTCTGCTACTATTACAACACCTTTTATGAAGCATTCCCATGTAGGGTTATCTCATACCTGTACATGCCTTATCGTTCTGTAGGCACCTCAGATGAAGGTTACTGTGCTTACTGTATTTTTGTATCCATTCTCTCTCTCCCCTATAAAAGATGCGGGCAGCAGTGGGCAGCTTTATGATGGAAAAGCTGTTGTGCTCTCCCATTGTAATGACAGTAGAGGAAAAACAACCAGGAAAGGTAAGAAAAAAAAGTCTCTGTTATTTAAATGACAGTGAATACGTTCCCCTTTATCAGTGGTAACAAGCGTTTCTTGGAGAGACAGTTTCCAAGTTGAATGTTATGTTCCCAGAAGGCACGAATATGACTAAGTTGTACGCAAGCGTTCCCTGAAAACTCCTCTCGGCCCACAGGGTTTGTGTTATTGTTCTTGCTGTTTCATCGTAGAATGCCTCCCTTGTTTCCAAGATCGATTATTATGTTCCTCTGTACCAAAACCCCCTCAAAACCTGAAATCATCCAATCAGACAAGTATTTGTGGCAGAACCACTTAATTTCCCAGAATTTGTATCCAGCATCATAAAGCAGAGCTGGTTCCCTCATGCTTTGGCCAAGGCAAGGGTTCTTCTGGAAACACTGAGTCTTGATATAAACTTGGTTTCCATAAGTCGCGTTCTTTTCAGGTATTTGTTCTGGTGCTCTCACCTCGGCATTAGTCAGTGAGCACTGAAACAGAGCACAACTCATGTGGTGCTTTCCAGGGGCGACAAATAACTCGCAACTGGAGAGGTGGTTACCTGACATCATATGTCCAGGTGTATGGTAAGTGTATGCTCTCAGAGACCTTTCCACGGTAGTCCTGATGGGAAAGAGCAGGAAAGAGGGGTGTTTATTTGTTGCTTTTGTTTTCTCCGTAGCTACTACATAACCCTACGCAGGAATGCTTCATGAAAGGTGTTGTAGTAGTAGCATGGAATTTGCATGGTAGGGCAGAATAGTTTTTCAGATGCCAGGACTGCATGTTCTCAGTAGGATTGCGTATTCGGGGGCCTAAGGCTCCAAAAGACTTGGTTTGTGTTGTGGTGAGTGCAGACTTTGCTGTTGATCTCATCATGATGTCCTTGCCAGCAAACTAAGAGGATATAAAAACCTCGCTCTCTTAAATAAGGTACTTCTTTGGTTAACTCTGCTTTGTACTGCTGTATCAAATCTCAAGAGAAATCATCTTGTAAACGCACTGCTGCAAATTACAGGCATTGGCTTGCTAAATGCTAAGCTGCTTAATCATAGATGAGTAAGAGCCTGGGTAAGTCAGCTTCCAGAGGACATTGCCATCCTGCTGTACAGGAGACTCCTTGCAGAGCCCCAGGACAGTCAGCTGCTTCACCTACGAATCCTGGGACTTTTGCTATTCAGACCACGTCCGTGCCCCACCACAGGACGCTCATTTGTCTGTATCACCAGACTTGGTTTTGCCTGGACATACTTGGGCGTGCAGCAGCTCTCTCTTTTCTGCCATGGTACCAGTCCGCATAACCCAACTTCTCCTCGTACCTCATTCTGCCTTTCAGGGGTCAGGAGCTGCTGCTGCAACATCCGTCCATCATGTCTGCCAGCCTCACGTTACATCCCGCTGTATGAGCAGCATAGCCTGGGGTTTTTGCATGCTGCACTTGCTGAGCTCCGGAAAGCAGAGATTACGGGGTGCCATGTGGCAGTGACAGCAGCAGTGGCTGCAAATAGCTCTTGACTCCGTGTCAGGCCCTGCACAGATGCAGATGGCTGGCTGTTCGGCAGCATCCTGTCTTCTCAAGAGAGCGCGATGGCCAGCCTGATTCCTGTTTGTGTATGGCAGTTTGGGAACCTTGCACATAGCCACAAGCACAAACAACCCATCACAGGTCCTAGAGACCTGGGTTGGCAGCAGGTGGAATTTACAAATTGGAGTTTGTGTCTGAAAATCTTCCCTTGGCAAGTCGGGGTAATGGCCTGTTACATTTTATAGAACTTTTTCTTTGCTGCCACAATACTGTAGTTTTGAAAACATCCCAGAACAACAATGGTTTATGGCTCTCCACTCTGCCTCTCAGCTCCGGTTTAGTACAGGCAGTTGTACGCTGCTAATTCAGTCACGCTCTTGCTAGATCTGGGCAGACGCAGAGTAGTTGGTGATGAGAATATAAAACAAAGCAGCCAGGCAAATTTCAAATTCTGTTTTGAAGAAGGGATAAAAAAGTGAAGCATGTTTGTTTATATTTTTTTCCTCATCCATTACAGTATTTTACCAAAACTTAGATTACTTTGCCAAATCCAATAAGGTAGTAGGGATGAGCACCAGGCCCAATAGGATTATTAGCAAAACAAGGTAATTGTGAAATTCCTGGTCATTGGAACCACTGCTATCATAACCAGCCTGAAAAATCGGAAGTAACGTCCTTTTAAATAGTTGAAAATCATCTTAAAGAACTTGCTCAAAAAATGTCCAGGGCCTGAGATGAAGCTCCTTAGCATTGTGCTTGATGGCAGATCGAATCAAGATACATGGTGCTGGATTCTTATTTCTTTTTATTGCTTTAAGGGTAGACCTTAATCTCTTTTATTCAGATCATTTCTAGTTTGCTCAGGAGTGTGCCTGGCTGACCCTTGGCAGTCCCCTGTTTTGCAGCAGCACTTATCAAATCGAGTGTGTTTCTGTTAGAGGCAGAATGTTTAGACAAAATGGCCCTTGCCATTAATGTTCCTGTTCATGTGGAGTCTACTTATTAATTTTGATCGAATGAGCAAACTCATTTTTTAAAATTACTATCATTAGTCTTCTTCTCTATTCTTTGCCTCGTATGGGGCTAGTGGGGAGAGGAAGGGCATTATTTTCTATGCTTGTACAAGAAAAGAATAGAGCAGATGCAGAGAAAGTGGTGCTCTGTTCCTGTTTTTAACTTGACCTGTTGGAAAAGAGAGCAGACTTTTATTTTGCCACATACTTTCGAAGATTCTTAAAACACTTAGCTTGTTTTCCTCAACAATGAATTAAGCATGGATAATAACCGTCTCAAAAGCAGGTTTTCATCTGCAGGTGAGGCCTCAAAGTGCAGCTTGTACCAAATACACCTGTAAATCTCAGTATGCAAGACAGTGGAGGGTAGAAAAATAGAAGGCTGAGATCAAAAAGCCATAGCTGCTGTCTCTAAAGTCTCCTTGCTGTTAGCAGTCTCTCTCAATTTAAAGTATTTCTTATGCTAAATGTTTATCTTTCTGCTAACTTCGTGCTTTTATTAGCTAGTCTTTATAAATAACTTAGGAATTAGCTGATACTAAACAATACGAATTGAAAATTATTTGCTTTGTGCAGCTGGAGGGTGATGTATATGAAACAGGCTGCTAGATTTTTTGGTTCTGTATTTTGTGGACAGACAGATGGACAGTTCAGGAAGATGTGTCCATGTATTACGTTTGCACAGACTGTTTCCTCCCCGCTGTGTATCACATGGAGAATTGGAGTAAAGTCTTCTGTTATCATGAGACAGATGCCAGTGGGCTTCTGATCAGGCCACAGGGAGGGAGCAGACCTGCTGGAAAATAAATGAGCAGCCAAATGGTAAAGACACATCAAAATATGGTGAAAATTTAAATTAAAAATAAAAAGGGAATGGGCGAAATAGTTTTTGACTTATGTTTGAGCAGCTGAATAGCTCCTGACTGGCAGCAGGTCCTGTGCAAACCCGAAGATCTGGATTACAATTTCTGGCTGATGTGCTGTTGTGGTCATTTTCTGTTCCTTTCAGCATGTTCCCACTGTAATGTCGGGATTTTTTAATTTTTTTTTAACGAAAGTCATGGCTGCCTTTTTTCATATTTCAGGATAGATCCCTTGTCTAGCTGAAGCAGCTGTGATTTAACCAGTGCAGCGCAGCACTATCTGCTGCTGTCAGGCTGAGGCTGTGCAATTCTGGCCGTAAAAGAGACGCTTTTCCCTCTGAAGCCAGGCACTATCTCCAGCTCTCAGCAAAAGATGAAGATTTGACGAAAGAAGTCTCGTTAGGAGTCAGGGAATCTCCTTGCAGGGTATTCTTTGGGTGTGATGAGCGAAAGGGGGAGGTGGTGTTAGAAGGAGGCTCTTTGACAAGGCGCTTCAGGGAAGGGGCTAACAGCTCTGTTCTGCTTGGCTCTAGGAGAGGGCATAAGGCTTTTCACACTGTGCGTACCGTTGTGCTAGTAGCATGAACATTATTCCTTTGAATAATGTTTAATGTTGCAAGCAGCAGCATATGCTCTCATTGCAGCACGCAGGCAAACGTTTGCATGCAAGAGGACTTGTTTTGGAGAGGAATTGCCTAGGAATCGTAAGGTTATCCTTTAAGGTTTACTGGGACACAATGTTGATGAATAGTGCCTGAATATTTAAAATTACTTTTATGAAATCCTTTACAAGCTTCACTGAATCCACAGATGGGAAGAAAAGTGTTTTTGGATTATATACGCTAACCTACTCAGAGCATTAACATTAAACACCAGTCCACCACTGAGAAAATAAAGTCAACAGATTTTTTTCACCTCGTCAGGCATCAGGCTTTGTTTGTACCACCGAGCCTCCCCGTGTGCCTGACAGTCCTCCTTTCCTTCCTTGGCAGCTCCAGGTTAAGATACTGCTATGATTTAAGCATCCTCACCTGTTTCTCTTATCAGTTTTGCTCAGCCCCTTGCCCCTGCTTAAATGCATCCTGCATTAAAGGTGCCAAGGAGCTTGGAAAGCCCAACCACGATTTTTTACAGAAGAGAAGGCTTCCCAGCTTTTTGCATCACCCCATGTAAGGCTTCTTGCATGCTGGTACACCCAACAAAGGCAACTCACTCCTCTCTTTGGGCCTCATGCAAGGAGGAGGGTTGTAATGCAGTTCCAGGAAGAAGGTTGCAATGCGAGGCTGCATTTGGAGTCCCAGGAAGGTGCCCACAGCTGTGTGGACTTCTGCAGATTTTTCCTACAGACTTCTCCTCTGGTGCTGGACGTGCCCAGTCAGCAGGACCCGCGGGCAGCGCTGGTGCAGGATAGCAGGTGGGAGGGCACAGCACCGTGCTCCGTTATGCGGACACCAGAGAACGGAGCCACAGCACAGCAAGGGGGCTCGTGAGTGCAGGCTGGCGCCTCTTTGATCTTTTGGTACTGTGGCTGCACTTTTCTTCCATCCGTATATGCTCTGCAGCTGTCGGTTACAAGTTTCCCCATTGGTTGCCAGCAGCACAATCTGTTATGGCCATAAACTGGAGAACTGTTAAACCAGTGGAGAAGGTCGTGGTGATGAGGCCCAAGCAGTGCTCACTGGGGAATGAAGTTGTCGTAGGCTGTACCACACCATTGACAATGAAGGCAGCAGATGACAGCATGTTCAGATCCCATGGGGCACGTTTATTTGGATTTTCACTGTATTTCTATCTGGGGAAAAAAAAAAAGAAGCCCTAAATGCTGTCTGCTGCACAGCAGACTTCTGACAGCCGTTTGAATGGACAGTCAAGGCTTTCCGGTAATTTCA
The DNA here is from genome assembly GCF_009769625.2 of Cygnus olor. NCBI lineage: Eukaryota > Metazoa > Chordata > Aves > Anseriformes > Anatidae > Cygnus > Cygnus olor. Next base: position 46,913,413 of record NC_049173.1, read on the forward strand.
CAGGATAGCAGCCTGGCCATCGTGCTCCACGACAGACGATGTGTTTGGCCTCTCAAGTATTTGGGTTGTGGTCCTCGACCGGAGACATCAGAGGCAGCCCTCGGGCCCGCAGGGACATCACACCTTCCCTGGGACAAGGGGAAGGGGCTTTTGGAGACGTTGAGTACGGGAGGTTGGGGATTCTGCGGGACAGCAGCTGCTCAGGGGACAGAGAAAGCTTCTTTGGGGCGAGCCGTTAAGGATGGGACATGGTCTGCTGCAGGGAGGGACTGATGGCAGAAGTAAGGCTTGGGGGCAAGGAATGGTCTGCAGAAGACCGGGTGGAGGAAAAACTGCTTTTAACCAATTTTCATTTCATTTTTCTCTCCAATGGTCTTTTTAGAGGTTTTTTTTTTTCTTTAATTATAAAGTTAAATGTTCCATTATATATTCTAGCAAAGCCTGCCCTTGTGAGTCTTTGGTCCTTTATGTGGAACTTTCCGTAAGGAGAAGGCTTTGGATCCTTTCAGACATTAAGTACACGTTAATCATTACCTCCATCCTTGCCTTCTGCCACATGGCAGTCCTGAAGGGCAAGGTGGAAGGGGGTAGAGGTCCTTATGCTGCAAAGAGCATAAGCACAGCTTCAGCCTTGTGCTCCCTAGTTCCCCTGAGCACGTGGACTGCGACTCAAAACACGAAAATCAGTGAGGCTATGAGGACGGCACGGGGCTAAGTACCAAGCAGATCCTGTGAGGACAGGATCAAAATGATGCTCAGGGCTCCAGGAGCGCGCCAAGCCCCAGCAGCACGCGTGCTGCTCCAAGCAGCGGGCGTTGGGGGGTCTCTCTCTGCTGGGCAGGGTTCCCTGCCCCGAATGCCATCCCCTTTGCTCCGTGGGAGCACAGCACCCTACACACAGCACCGGGTAGGCACATGGGATGTGTACAGAACGATGTTAAATCCCTCCGCTTACTTTCTGCAGTTCTTCAGAAACGTTAGAGTTTAAGAAAAGGCAAGACCACTCTTACCAACCCCTTTTCCTTTTCTGTTACCCGTGTCACCTCGTAAAGGTACCTTCCTCCCCTGTGCCTGCCTGCTGTAAGGTCTCGGAGGGGTGTCAGTGTTTGCAGTAGATCCCCAGAGACAGGCCAAAGCACTTAGGCTGCAAAGCTGTGCTGTTTTAATTTGAGGAGGCAGAAAGCCAGGTCAGATTGACGGTTTAAGTACCAACAAAATAAACTAAATGCAGATTGTGTGTCCCAGCCTCTTCTGCGTTCAGTTCCCACGGGGACACTCTGTTCCAGTGGCCTTGTTCCATTTGACTTTCTTGCAGGGGAATTGGAGAGTGTCCAGCTTTTAAAATTACCTCAGCTTTAATTTATTCTGCTTTTGATGTTCGTAGCACCATATATCTAATGGTCCCCAAATCTTCTCCTTAGTCTCTGAGGCTATAATTTACCTGCCCGATTTCTCAAAGGCAGGTACCACTTACTTTAAAAGTTACGTCTAATTTTAATATCCATATGTTTATATAATATATGAAGTTTTTAGGGTGAAAGAGGAAGATAAATGACTTACGCTTCATGAACCTTTCCAGTCACTTTAAAGACAAATGATTTTCAGTTTTACAGAGGTGTTTTGCAGAAACCTGCCCAGGTCCTGCATGTTTAAGGTGACTTACACCTGGCAAAAAATGAACGAGCTGTTCTCCCTTAGGACTCAGTACTGACCTCACAGACCCAGGTGTGATCCAGCTAAAGGTATCCCTTTTCCTTAAACAGTTTTTTTTCTTCTTTTTATTAAAGAGAAACACTGACAGTGGGGGAGATGAGCAAAAGGCGTGTGAGTTGGGAAGCACTGGATTTGACATGTCAGGATTTAGAAATAGAGAGCCTGATTCCAGTTTCTATTGAGGCAGCGTTATGTAAACCTGGAAATGCAAAAGGGAAGCAGTGAAACAAAGCTGTAGCACTTGTTAAGGCCCCTTTTCAGAATAGGTTAAATATAAATAAAAATCAGGTCCAAGGCCTTGTTTCCCACCTGACTGCTGGGCCGCAGGAATAAGAGCTATATATATAAGTAGAACAGAATCACAGTGAGAATTAAACCCTGAAGACAGGCCTCGGGAGGACACAGGATGTCTCAGGAAAACAAATCTGAGGAAGATGTCCTGTGATTGCATCGCAGCTGGTGAAAGTGAGCTGCCGTCCAAGGCAAGCGCCAATTCCGGAGCCCTGCGGCCGCCTCTCACGGCTCCCTGCGGCGGCTGGGCAGAGCCTGACTGTTGATTTCCTCCTGCATCCAAGCCTGCCGTCACCTCTGCGCACTCGTGCTGCTACCTTGGCATTATGGAGATCGGACGTGGTGGGAAAGATTTGCCAGTTCTCTGCAAAGCAGGTTAATCCATCTCCGTTAACACACCTACTCGTTTCAAAGATACTCGCCACCTTTTATTTTCATCTGCGCACGTATGCTTAGGGAGAGCCATGTGCTCACCTGGTTCATGGTGGTGTAACTTTTTGGAAGCCTGGCGGAGGAAAAGAGAGCTTTGGAGGTCTGACTGTATGAATTCTGATCTGAACACAGAGGCAATGAGTATAATTTAGCAGTTGCTAGCAATAGAAGTGTAACATCAGACTAGTATTTCTATTTCAGACTATGCCTGAAGCAACTGGCTTATGAAACAGATAACTTTTCTTACTATGCAAAATTGACCTTTTTTTTTTTAGGGGAAAGAAGGGAAACAAAGACACTGCTTGTGTCCTGCCTGTGCCACCCAATAGGTCATCCTAAACAACGTGAAAGGGTGTCTTGCATCTTCCTAACAAGCCGTTTGTTCCTTTTTCTTCCTTCTCTTCCTTTTTCCTCCATAGGTGATGGAATAGGTTGGCTCCAGCTCACCCCTCCTGGCATGCCATATGTGCTGCGTGACGCCCTTCTTCACTAGATTGTTCCAGTCTTTGGGGAGGTGGGAATTTGTTCCTGGAATCACTCCAGTGTCCAGATCACTTTCCTTGTCTTTATTAGGATGGACTGCAGCCCACCACTGTTGAGAAGAGCAGTTGGTAGGGAGCATGAGATAATTGCCTAGAATGAACTCTGCCTCCACGGGGCACAAAACCACTCAGTGGCATTGCCACTCTCTCGTTCCGGCTTAAGTCACCTTCCTCCCTCTAGGCAGTAGCTGCTCCTTGCGTGTGTTCTGGGGACCGTATGCTCGGCCTGCTCCCCGAACCCAGGCTTGGACGCTCTGCCTGCAAAGCAATGCACGTTCTCCCCTGCAGACCTTCTCAGATGGCATCCCCATCCTACTGGTGCAGGCTGGCTGGCAGCAAAAGAAATCACCTCTTCTGTGTGCTCACTGAGCAAAGCTCCATAGGTCCAAAGGGACAGTCTCTTTCTGCCTGCCCATTCCTAAACCCACACGGCTTTGTTTGGTAGGGCCAACCTCCCCAATACTCTTGAACCTCGTGCAAGGGTCTGACTCTTTTGTCAGCCTCAACAGCGTGCTGTGCTGTTTTGTATGGTGTTGGGTTGGAGATGGGTTGTGACTGTGAAATTCTGGTCCAAGCTTCTGAACATTCCCCATCCTATACGTGTTACAGCAGCAAGGCAAAGCAAATCCAGGGGGTGGTTTCTCTGCTGGGCTCGTTGAGCAGACACAGCTCTGTATCAGAAATGGTTAAGCCTGAGCCTTGTTCATCTGCCCCAGCTGGAGCCAGTTAGCTGGGGAGTGAACCGGGTTAGCTGGGCTGCCAGCTCCCCAGGAGGAGGTGAAAGGCAGGAAAAAGGTAGAGGTGCAGGTTTTGGAGCTGTGGACTGAGAGGAATTGTGTAAGGAAAATCATAAAACAGGGAGCAGAGGCTGCCAAAGCAGGTAGGGAGGTGGATGAGGGGTGGGGAAGGGGTGCGTAAGGCACGGCTGTTGTGCTGGAGCTGGGTCTGGGCTTTCCCTTCCCTCCAGACGGGCAAAGCAGCCCTGGAGGCAAATTGGCACTAGAAGGGGAGCAGACCCCGGGCTGGCTTAGATGGGCTTGTGGTGTTCGGAAAAGTGAGAGGCTCTGCTGTAGCAAGGCAGAAAGGCTGTGTCTGCCTAACGCAGTGCTTCCGTGTCTGCAGGGCTGAGACATGAGGAGCGGCGTGGTTGTGGTGGTGAAATGCTCCCTCTGAGTAACTTTGCCTCCCCAAAAGCTGGTTGTACTGACCCGCTGTAGCCGTGTGTAAGGGGCTGCCCGCGTGGTCCCACGGGGTGTTAGTTTTGCTGCGCTGTGCTGTGCAACTGCGTGCAGGGTGGGGGGCATATGTTCTACTGGAGCTGTTTATGGGGAGCACGCCGGGCATTTCGTGCCACCTGTCTTGTAGCGGAACTCGAATTCCTGCAGCAACTTACGCCCTGTGGGTGGTTTTTTGAAACCTTTTGCCAAGTGGAGCCTCCTCTTGGAGCTGGAGGTCCCTGGCCACTGTCAGCCCTTGGCTGCCAGACTCCTCTGTGCCATCTCCCACTCAATTCGCTGTGTTTGTGCAGAGGGAGAAGGCGGCGAGCTCTCGGTCATCCCACTTCTGGGGGGTCAGACTGAACTGCACCCATGGCCTGGCCGGGAAGCATCAGGCTGAGAGCAAAGGCTGACAAAGCAGCAAGCTTTTACAGGCTGCCGCAGCGGCCCCTTGCCCTTCTGAAGGGAAACAGCTGCGTGTCTCTTTGCCAGCTCAGTGAGCACAGAGCTTTATTAGAAAATGTTTCCTTGCATTTGTGTCCTGCTTGGTTTGTTTGGTTCTTATTAGTTAGTAATTGTTTCATTACTGTAGAAATAGATGTCATGTTATTTTTTATGTTGGCGTCTTTTTTTTTTTCTTCCCCTGTTGTTTTGTGAACATTTCTTACAGTTATTTGCTGCAGGGAAAATGGGAGAAGGACTATGTAACAGTGGGCAGAAGCTGAGAAATTGCCTTTGCTTTGGGAGAGCCCAGCTCATTGCCCACAGCTGGCAGCAGCAAACCCAGCAACCTTACCCTCAGGTGTGAGCCCCAGCAACCTGCCCCTGCTCCTCCTCGCAAAGGGAAGGGCAGGAGCAGGGCAGATGGAGGGTCACCTTCTGTGGCTCTGTCCCGTCCTGCCCCTTACACCTCGCTGTCACTGCTAGTGTTCTTGTTTTTATGGTAAATTAAGGCAACCAGCAGACCCTTCAAAATGTCCTCTTACCATTTCAAGGAGGGGCCGGCTGGAGGTAACTTAAAGCAGAGAAAAAAGCTGCGGAGGAGAGCTTTGCACATTAAGATCTCGCTGAATTATGCATGCCATGCGGCAGGCTGGTACCAGCGGTTCTGGCTTTATGAGAGGAAGAGAGTGATGGCAACAATTCACCTCAGACTCGAGCTGGGGCTTCTCACGGCGAGGCAGTAATTTGGGCTGAGCAGGAGCAACGCGGCTTTTCCTTTGGGCCCCTGGGGGCTGCGAAAGGTTATTTGGCAGCGAGGAGCAGAAGACCTGCTCGGAGCAGAGCGAGGAGAAGGGGAAGGGAAGGCAGGGAGCATGCATCAGCTCCGTGAGCTGCTCGGCAGGGCCGTGCTGAGGAGTGGTGGAGGCGCTGACAAGCCCCAGTGGGTGCACATTAAAACCTGCCATGTAACAGGATGGGAAGGCTGACACTGAAAGCATCATATCAGGCAGCCCCTGCTGCCTTGGGCTCGCTGTCCTGCGAAGCAAAGGTGGAAAGAAAAAAAGGAAGCAGCAGTTAAAGCAAAAAATCTTGTTAAGGGTAAAGGTTGGCTGCAGGAAAATAAAACTGCAGCGCTCTGATATGAGGTCCATTCCCATGCGTGGCAGCTGACTTGCAGAGCTCCTCCATGTCACAAGTAGGTAACTAGTTCAAGTGGTTTGCCAGGAAATGAAGTGCCCTAGAAGTTTTCCAGGCCTTTGTGAATCAACAGCAAAAAGAAATTAGTTTCTGCGCTTGCTGGCGAGTTGCCACCACGTATTTATCAGACAGCTGCTTCTTTGGTAATGGCAGTAGTAGGAGCTTGGGTACTTTGTAGTTGTTTGTGGCTCTCTTTCAATGAGATCTGCTTCTCCCACTGCATTCTTTAAGGGTCTGGGTTCTGGCCATTCATGATTTTGAACCCTTTTTTAAGGAAGAGGCAGTCCCTACAGGCATTGAAAGTGGACTGTGTTGCTCTGGGGTATATGCATAGAGATAATGATAATTTTTCTTTTTAGAGTCTTGGTTATTCTCCCTTGTCAAAAGCACTGAAGGTGTATGCTGCTACTCTGTGGTGGGAGACTATATTTGTATATTGTTTGCAGATGGAGAAGCTGGCCTGCAGAGAAACAGTGCAGCATTTTCAAAAGTGTTCTGTACTGGGAGGCAACCATTTCCTGAGATCTTCAGAGGTGCTGATCATCAAGTGGAGGCTCTCTGGGCTTCAACTCAAGTACTTGGTTGGCATTTACAAAACTAGAAAGCATCTGATATTAGACAAAATCAGAGGCTACTCTGAAAAAACTTGGCCTAAGTGATTTCCTTGGCCAAAAACTTGGCCCAGGTGACTTCCTTGGCCTACAGGGCTCCATGGGAATAGCGGGCACTGCTGCAATCTCTAATTGTTGTTCTTTATTGTTGAGATAGTGACTGTGATGGCCTTGGCCCCTTCCTCCCAGTCTGTCCGAGTCCTGTACGTGATGAGGCTGTGTATTATGCTTTGCAGTTGTTCTAACCTTGTCCATACACAGCAGAAATGGGTCTTGTTTTACACCAGCCTCTTGCAGGATGCTTGGATGCAGGAGAGAGCAGGACCCCCAGCACTCCCAGAGAGAGGTCTTTGTCCTTTGCTGGGTTCCTGCAGAATCCCTGTTCACAGCTTTCCTTGGTGTTAAAATGGTGGTTAGGATTGCTACGGAATGCTCAAATAACGCTGATCGAGTTTGAACTCTCCTGCCAATGAACTGGCGAGATTTTGATTGTGGCTCTGAAATATGTGGTACGACACGACATTGCGACTTCTTATCACTGCGCTTTCAAGTGGGGTTCGCTGAATTGTTGTCTTGTGTTTAGTGGTGTGGGTATACACGAAAAACTAAACCACCCTTTTAAGCTGTAAGCAGTAAAATATGTATTGTGCTTTAATTATTTTCATTTTTGGCAAAGCTGCTTTATAATATAATTATGTGTGTGCCCAGGGGCATAGGGGATTGAATTACTGGATATCTGCCTTCCAGCACTCTCACCCCATACTTAAATTATATGAATCCTGTGGGAACCAGGCAATTGTGTAAGTGTTAGTTAGCAAAAATATCCAAAGTTGCACACAAACATCCTTATCTCCAGAGCTGTTTTGTAGGTAACTTTTCTTTTTGTTAATCTAAGTGCTATGAGTATAGGCTTTAGATCTCTCATCAAGCGGATTCTTACAAAGATGTTCTTCCGTGTGCTGGGACAAGAGACATCTGGGGAAGATGGGAATCACCTACTCTGGCCAAGCATGAGAAAAGGAGGTGGGGAAAAATAAGTCGTTGGGGAAAAATAAGTCTATTCACTGAAATGAAAGCTCTGGTAATCCTTATTCAGACAAGGTTTTTGTTAATATTCCACAAATAATCTTCTTTGTTTGACTATGCTTTTTTTTGGTGTTTTCTTTTAATTTTTCAATGCTTTATAGAAAATGAGGTGCATGTGACAATTTTGCAAAGATGCCAAGGCAGAAACTACTCATTGCTGGGGATGAAATTAAGGTCAATACCACATGCAGCTTATGTCAGCTTAAGACTTTTTTTTCCCAAAGCAGTTATAATTAAGCAGAAGCAAATTTTGCATGGACATTCTTCTCCTGAGTTATCCTGCTTCCTTAGGTAATCTGAAGTGCTGTAAACTGTTTAAATTGAACTAGGTGCATGCACACAGGTGTTGGCAACAATCTAAACAGAACAGCTTTGAGCCAGTTTTAGTATGAATTTGCAGTAGTAACTTGTAAATGGGAGCAAGGCAAAAAATTTTGACAAAAGTTGTGGAGTCTCCATAACCAGAAACAACTTGATTGATGTTGACGTTGTACCGTGCAAAGACTTGATTTGAGATCTGATCCAAAACCACAGTGGCATGTTCCACCTCCTTAAGAAAGTGCTAGGGAACAGTGAATTCCTCCCCAGATTTCCACAAGGGATATGCATCTAAAGATGCCTACAGAAATCCTTTTTCCTTTGAGCAGAGATGGACACAGCTTCTGAGCTGGTCTGGATTTGTTTTGCACGGCTCTCTAGCAGGTTCCTCCTTCACTGCTGCTCATCAGCTTTCAAAGATTTCAGTTCCACTGTTTGAAGTGTAAAAAAATCTTTATTTGTTTATTGTATGTTTAAGTATGTTCTTAGTGGCTGAAAAGTTTCTATTTCTTTATTAGCTAGGCTGATGATTCAATTTCAAGATTTGTTCAGGGCTTGGGCAGGCTTTTTCCCTTCTGGCCCTGGTCCAAGCCAGGTTTCATTGGCTGGATCTTTGCCTATACACAGTGGTGGGCTTGTGATTGCTGAGATTACACATGGGTATTTACCTAAGGATAATAATATGCATCGTGTGTAACCTCTTCCTCTGGCTTTTATTTGAATATTAAGAGGAAAGAAATGATGTTCCTACAAGGGTTTCCTTCCCCCTTTCTCTCAGGGAGGGGGAAAAAAAGGCAACAAACAAATGTGCCATGTTTTCTAGCTAAAACCCATTCAAACAAAAGAAGTCCTAAATCCATATTAATCACTGCCACGTCTAATTTTTCAATCACTGCTTGATTAAATTGCTGCCTAGATTCATGCTTTCAGTGATGGGCCTGGTGAGCGCTCTACAGCGAACTCAAACAGGGAAGTAATAAAGTGCTTTCTGTCATAGGCACTCCCCAAAGCACCAGACACAACACAAGTTATTAAAAAAAATTCCAAGAGAGTGAGCTGCTGTAAACTGCGCAGAGAGGAAAAAATGATTGTCCGGGGAAGCGGAAGAAGATTTTAATTTCATATCTGCAATTACAAAAGCAAATACATCCGTACAGAGGGTATTTCAAAGTCAAAAAGAAATGAGCAACATCAAATGGTTGGGGCTGTGTCAAGGGCTAGGTTTGTAAGGGTTTTAACCACAGTCAAAAGGCAAGAGCCCATTATTTCTCTTTCAATATAATTGTCAGCATAGAGCACGTCCATCAGTTAATAAACTTGCATTGATCCACAGCCACTTGCCTTTAAATCTTCCCATCAGGAGTGCAGATGTTCAACTGCAGACGTGCTCCGATTGCCACCAAAGGTGGGGTTTTATTCAAGCCAACTTAAATTGGTGTGCAGCCTTCTTCTGATACTCCATGGCCACTCTGAAATTTGGGTATGTTGCTGGAAGACTCGAGGTAGACCTGTGGCTCTTGTGCCTCCTGCCACCAGCGAGTGGTTACGGTGCTGATCCCTTGCTTGGGCTCCAGCACCGGTTATTTTCTTTAAAATGCAGTCTGTGGATCTCTTGCAATTATGCAATTATCCTCTTGGCTTTACATCTTGTCTTCATCAGCTCTGTAAGTCTTGATGTTGATAAAAGCACATATTGGCCAAGCTTGCTCTCCTTGCTAGAGTGTCTCACAGGGCACATTGCTGTGTTCTGACACCAAGAACACAACTTTTTCTTTCCTCCCACCCTAATGTGGCTACACCGTGAGTCAATAAAGAGTCAACACAAGCTAAATCATTGTAAGTCAATGTTAAGCCAATTTGGGAATGTCCACGCTAGGGTTTGTGTGGACAACAATTTAGTGAAATCAATTGAAAAATCAATGTTGGGCCTCATCTCTGTCAGTTTAACTAGCTTCCCTCCCGGTCAGCTCCCAACCGTCTAATAGCTGGCAAAAACCTGCAACATAACATTATCTTAGGCTTACACAGCCTTTATCGGCAAAAGGATTTCAGTCACTGAGCTTACTCTGTAAGTTTGGGTCGTGCAGGGCTTCACCCAGCTGGGTGGGTGATGAAGCAGCCTGTTTGATGCCCAACAAGCCTGTGGCTGCAGCACGTAGAGGGCACAACAACCTCGTTGGTGAGACACCGGAGGAGGAGCTGAGAGTTGAGTGCTCTATTTTACCGCTTCATCTCTCTCTGTCTTTTTTCTCCCCCGAAATGGCTGTGGTAGTACAAATCTTGCACGTGGTGTCTGGGTCTTACTTCCATTCATTTGTCCTTGGGCAGCTTTTTAAGAGTCGGAGGTTACAAAGGTAATAAAAACACACTGCTGACTGCAGCCACCGGATGCTAGGAGTAGTGCTGGCACATCAGTGATGCTCTCCCATCCGGCCCGCTCGTGTCAGCGCACTCCGGTGGAAACCCCGGGCTGGTGTGGCGATGATGAGGCAGGTCTCCCAAACAAATCTGTCATCACACAAAGCTCCGTCTAATTATTTAGCAAGTACCTTTGAAACTTCGGAGCTAAGCATGATTCTTCTGGTTAAGAAGGATGTGATTTCTCTGGAAGAAGTATTTCTTCCCTTCATTTTCTTGTGCTGTTAAAGGCGTGCTGCTAATGCAGTGGTTGTGGTGCAGTGCTGACTTCGTGTTTGCAGGTGCTGCTGTGCCTCCACAAGAGCCGCAAACCTGAAATAGGGTCACAACATTAAAATTCCTGCTTGCTGTAGCTTACCTGTTGAAAGATTCAGGAGTGAGGTATGTTTCTAGCTCGTGTTACCTATACATGTTAAGTGGTTGACCTGCATCAGACTTCACAACCCTCAGCCAAAGCTACTGATGGTGCCTGTAGCGTAGAGGCAGGGAGCTGGTGCGGGTAGTTGCTGCTTCTTACCGTACAGCAAGGCATGTACCCTCTGCCTCTCCTGGAAAAAAACATCTCGTGCTGCTCTGCAGGAAAACACAGTCATCCCACAATGAGCAATAACAATTCAAAAACATTTCATAAACATTCTCGTTAAAAAAGACAACCCCCAGCACAACAGTGGTGTTTCATTTTCCCAAAATGACTTGGAGATCTCTTCGCAGGCTCTGGTAGAAATATTGTTGGAGCAGTGGGTCTGAGGCTCTGTCCTTCCCTGCTGTCCTCCCATTTAACATCAAAATACGTTGGGGCTTCCTTCTCTGCTCTAATACTATTGTTTGCAAATCCTTATTGCTCTTTTACACTTTAAAACCCTGACTGAGACCAGTTGTGCTGTTAGCCCCTTGTTTGAGAAATGGAGCCAAAATTGAACCCTTCCAAAAGGCGCTAGGTTGAATGTTGAAAATGTCATCCAGGATAGCTGTGTGCTTACCTCTGGTTTGCAGAAAGCACGATCGTAATTTTTAATTTCTGCAGGTCCCTGAGGGAATCCTACTAGAAAAAGCTGATAAGGGAAATTGCTTCTAATTCTGCAGCACACTCCATCCCTTCCCTCGTTCAGTTATTATTGTATTGTGCCAACAGTCCTGGTGACACGCGCTCACTGCTCCCTTGTCCCCTCCTGCTCTGCCACTATTTTAGCCATTTCATTAGAATAACATGACCACGCTTGTTGTTTCGTGTAGACGTAATGACTTGGGATGCTGAAGTCCTGAGGCAGGTACGGGGCTAACCTTTGCATCCACTGTGGTTGTGTCAGCTAGGGGAAATTATTACGAGACCTACAACACGAGCTTGAGAACAGACAAGAACCTGCAGCCAGTAGTTGTGACCCTCTTGGGGTTGTTATGCCCAAGCAGTCGTGCATCCTCTAGCCAGATGGCAGATGCTTACTTCATCAGTGAATCATTACTTTAGCAGGGAGATGGCATTATAACAGGATTTCTTTACTGTGTTATCTGAGTGACTTCTCGTTTAGTCAGGTGAGTGATAATGAGAAAAGGAGCTTTAATAGCAATAAGGTCATTTGGTTTCGGTTATAGGCTTGGAGGTGTAGCACAGGTCAGGAAGGTGCAGCACGCACAGAGGCATTGGTTCTTCAGGCTTTGGCAGATTTACTTCTTTGCTTTCATGACTTTGCTGTTGAACAGTTTTGGTTTTTTTCCAGAAAAAAATCAGATGGATGAAATAGGAGAAACATGCAGAGCAAGAAAGGAGATCTGAGGATCTTCATCCCGAGCCCTCTCAGCCATCCACTGCCAAACCAGCCGGTTACAGAGCATGCCAGCAGAACATCCCTGCTGCACGCTGTCGGGTTGTGTGGCTGTCTGCAAACGTGCTTTTGGACATAGTCAGAGGCTGGACGGGCTTTATCCCAGTGCAGCATTACCAGCTGCAGCGGGCTAATGGCTCCGAGTTCCCTGGGCAGACCCCTTCGGGGATAATGTTCCCTTCCGTGGTGTGGGACCGCTCTGAAGAGCAGCACTATCACCTTTCGCATTTGCCTGACAACCTTTCGGCTTTTCAACCTCTTTGATTACAAATGCCAGAGTTATTTAGGAGAACATATGCTGTCGGCTTCGATTGGCTTCCTTTGTAATTTTGACAGACAACGTTCCCTAAATGTATGACACAGAGGCTTACTTGGTGAAGGCTGTCACGTACCAAGACAAAGGGATTTTAAGAATAATAATGACAAGTAAACATCCATCTTTGGTGGGCTCTTGGTACAATTCTTTGAGAAGGCAATTCCTGTGAAGGGTGTAAACAAAATTTTAGGAGTTGCTAATGGCAAGAATGAGAACGTGTGAGTACAATTTTTAGTGATTAGGGTAATTAAATATAATACAAGGTTTGGGATATTTTTTATTTTTATTTTTTTGCTTTTAAACAGGAAGAGGAGCTGAGCAGCACAGTAAAGGAAGATGCAAGTAGGATAAAAGATTCAGGATGCAGAATGGCTAAGAGCTGGATTTGCAGAGGGTAGGGAAGCAGCCAAAGAGATGCCAGGGAAAGCTCATTTTGGCAGTGTGATTTGTACAGCTGGGGACTGTTCACTTAGATGGAGAAGGAAAGAAGTAGGGGCCTGGAACAGAAAGCCTGTAGTGAAGGAGAGCTGATAAACAACAGTACCAGACAGAAATTTGATGAAGTACACAGAACTGCGTGATTTATACCTGTGGAGGATCTAGCCTGTTAGGCTTTTTTTTTTCTTTTGCCCATTTGTACCCATATAAAGCTCAGGGTTATGTGGCTCATGTCATACGGGTTTTCTCATACTTCTTGTCTCCCTTCAGTCTAATTCTTTTTTCTATATTTGTGCGTTACTAAGCGTTAAAAGATACCACAGTTATAAGCTTGTTGGTTTCCAGAATATACCATCAGAGCTGTTATTGAGGTTTTATTTCTGTTTTATTTTCTGTGTGGATCCTGGTGTCTCCTGAATGGCAGAGATCATCCAGGGCTGCCAAAGGACCTCTGACTTGGTCGGCTCTTACACTGTAAGCCGTATGCTTGGGGGTTTACAGCTCAGTGACACTGGTGGCTGCAAAACTTGGGCATGCAGTGAAAAGCTGCACCTCAGCTCCAATTTTGCTGGATTTTGTGCTGTTGTATTTTTGTGTACTGTTCTTTGTGCCACCAGTTGTGGGGAGTTTTTGCCTTTTTTTTTTAATGCCATTGTTGTGGCAACAAAAGGAAGAGCTCTTCTGCCCTTTACTGAATTGTGCTTTTTTCAGGAGGGAAGTAAAATAAGTATTAGAAACAGAATCAAGGAGACCGAAAACATGGGACAGGAATAAAACCACACGACTGTTTCCTCCTTTCTTTCTCCCACAACAAAAGGAGAAGGTGAACAAAGGGTGAGCAGACTCTGCCCTGCTGTGGGGAGGCACAGCAGTCTTCTGTGTCCCTCTGCTTTTACAGGGACTTGCAGCAATGAGGTCTGGTAGCTGCTTGCATCAGTGTCCTTCCAAGGAAGGCACTTAACCAGTAAATAGCCATAACACGCTGGAGCGGGGTGTATTTATGTGCAGGTGGGTCCCGTGTTTGGAACTGACCGGGATTTGGATGGTACTGGGAGCATACATCATAACACACTGGAGAGGAGCCTCGCTGTTGGGTTCTCTGGAAATGTTTCTATGTCTTAAGAAATAGCCCGATCGCCTGAAAGTGGCTGCAGTGCCAGGGGGGAGAAGGAAAGGCCTTCAAGACGTTTGTGGTGGTTTCAGGAGTTTGTGTTCAGTGCCGCCCTTTTGTTTTTGAAAAGGTTGCATTTTAAGTTTGCACTGGTGACTGGGAAAAGGGAAACATCATTCCCATGGGTAGAAAGGAAAATCCATGGAACTACAGACCAGTGAGCCTCACCTCTGTGCCTGCAAAGATCGTGGAAAAGATCCTCCTGGAAGCTTGGCAAGGGGTTGGAACTGGACGGTCTTTAAGGTCCCTCCCTTCCATCCCAAAGCATTCTGTGGTTCTGTGATGTGATTAAGTTCTGTGTAGTGGCAGGACCATGAAGCATCGCTCAGGTTAAATGACTGGGAACCTGAACCAGAACTCTTTGAACTCAGAGGAAGTTTCGGTATGGCTCATGGCCAGGAAGAGGCATGGGCATATGGGTAAAACGGTACCAAAATAAAGGAGAAAAAAAAGTGTGCTCTTAGCATTCACCTTTCAAAGCCAGGTGTTTATTCTCTGCAGTGAGATTTACCAGTCAGGATTTCTGTAAGCCTGTCACTGCTGGCACGCAGCTCAGCGCTGAGCCCTCCGGTTCTGCAGCACGATGCAGGAGAGACCCGAATGTGGCAGCGTTGCCTTTTCCTCCCGTCCTTTCTCTGTAATTCAGTTACAGGTCTGACTGGTGAAAGGCACCCCAAAGGTTTGTTCTTACCAGCTCTCCCTGGCCTGCTCAAATATGCCATTTGTGTGCATCAGTTTTTCACGCCTGCTTTGAAACAGCAAGGGAAGGTAACGTGAGAAGAGAGCGAGCTGCCTTACTCTTCCCTTTCACGCGAATGCTCGGGCTAATCCGAGCAGGAGTCTTTCCAAAGGCAAAACTTTATCAAGAGCCAGCCGGCTTTGTAAATTGGGCCTCTGCTTTGGATTGATATTCTTCATGAACAAACTCAGGAAGTGGAATTTAAAAACAAAGAAAGGGATTCAATTATTTTAGCTTCATTACACTCCATGCTGCTGCTGCTCCTCCTCTGGAGAGCACTGGAGAGGCCCTTGTGCTGCTTCAGGCTCTTCTCATTTACAGAAATGCTACTGCATGAGTTGACCACATTTTCCAAGCCACTGATCTCGCTGCAAATGCTCTGCTGACTTGCTTCGGGCTTATCTGCCGAAAGTTAGCGAGATGCATGGAATTGCCGATACTTCTTGTAATTGAGGGCAGTTCAAGGGGCCTGTGTTTTGCCGTTCAACGTTCCTGGTCACCGTGCTCCCTGCGCCTCGGGTGGAAGGGGAGGAATGCGGGTCAGGAAAGCTCCCAGTTTGTGCGTGTTTGCATGGCTCCCTAAATTAAGTGGCTCTGTGCTGTTGTAGGAGCTGGCGTTGGCTGTGTCAGGTGATTCATACTTTTAGGCAATTGCATCAGCTAATTGGTAGTGAATGCCCTGTTGAGAGTGAGCTTATCACATGCATTAAGCATGTATGAGGACATGCAGCTTGTTCTTTTTTCTTTTATTGACTGTAGCAAATTTTTCCTTTCCCTTAACTCCTGTTGCATCCCATGTAGCATTATCTGATGTGTTTTTCATCACAGAGACAGACTTAAACTCCTTTATTCCTTTTTCTCTCATCTGGTGTGCCCAACTGCAGGCTTACCCCACTACAACTCAGACAGCAGAGACCATCAGTAGCAGCTTAGGATTGCAGAAGCTTTCCTGGGCATGTTCAGATCCTCTCACGTACCCATCTTAAAGCAGCCGCGGAGCTAGGCCGGAAGCATTTCATCGATCAAAGTCTAGCTAACAGTCTCTAAGCCTTGTGATGTGTGTGCGTATGCATATATAAAACATATATGTATTAATTCCACCACGCTGGCAGCTCGCTGCTAAATCTAAGTGGAGAACAGAATGTGGGGATGCCAAGAGTCTTTCACAAACACCTCATGTGCGGTTGGTCCAGAGGGGACCATGGGGAAGGAGGGTGCAAGCAGTGCCACGGGAAGCCTGCGTGGCATCCAGCTGTGAATAACATGCTTGTAAAATAACCTCTCACTTCAGAAAGGCAGACAGCATGGCTGGTGCAGAGTCACGCTCAGGTGGTTCTTCCCCCTTGCTGCGCCCAGCCTGCATCGTCTAGAAGTCTCCTCCTCAGAGCAGAGCCTGTGGAAGTGGCTCAGATGGGCCAGATGAGGCTGGAATTGCTGCAGACTCCCTCTATCTGCTGCCTGGCTGCTATTTTCCTCCCAGCTGATGCCAGGAGGACTTTGGCTGCCCTTGCATCAATCTGTTTGCTGCGGGACAGGTGGTGCTAAGCTGTTCTGGCCCTGAGCATGAGCTTGCTGTAGCCAGTGCCATCAAGACCAGACTGTTGTGAGCATTTGCGGAGGTACAGTTTAATGACTGGGGCTGGACGTTGCATGGGATGCAGCGGAACGGTCTCTCAAGGTCTCCAAAGCAGCTTGGGGAAAATAACCCTAAGGTGTGGGGGGAGGCAGCAAGCAGTCGTGTGTGTTGCTGCTTGCGGTGGCACTTGGAGAAGCGTTGGCTTCCTTTTCCTGCCAGAGCTTTGGAGAGTCCGTCCTTGGAGGGACAGCAGTAGGTTTGCAAGGACAGGAGCAGTTTCTCACTTAGCGATGCCAAGTGCTGCTCCCGCTCACACAAATATTGCCGCCGTTTAATTCTGCTCTTTGAGCTGGCAGCAGCAATAAAGTCAGCAAGCAGATGCTGCACAGAGAGAAATGATTTCTCTGCCTTTGGTTTTCTTGCCCTATAGCAAAGTTGCGTTGTGAGTCAGTTGTGTCTGTAATAAGCCTGGCTTTCCAAGAGCTGCTCTTGGGTAGGAGATGGGGAAGTTTCACTGGGAGCGTCTTGTCCCCCTTGTCAGAGTTAATTTCCCATTTCTGGCTGGCTTTGAGGGAATGGTATGCTTGTTTTGTCAAGAGCAAGGGAAGCTGGAAGTTTTACCTGTTGAAAGCCCTGAAGTATGTTCCCTGTGCCAAGTGCTGTTGTGCCATGGGCCTCACAGGAGTTTGGGGACGCTCCTAGCTGCCTGCAGCTATTGCAGGCTCACAGCGTGCTTTGTCCGGGATTGCATTGGTTTAAAAAGGAAGGACTGGATTTTGAATGTATCTAAAGTAAAGCTGTAGGATTCCTGCCTAAGCCAGGTTTTGTTCCACTTCAGTGGAAAATGTTGAAAAACGTATTGCCTGCAAGCCTCTGCTGGACTCTTCTATTGAGTGAAAGCAAACGTGACAGAATCAGCCCTCTGCCAAACGAGGGCTGCTTTTAATGGGAGCGGTGGCTGGGGAAGGCACTCCTGAAGACGGCTTCACTGCAGGGCAAACCGATGCCACCACCTCTCTAAATGTAATCTCTTCTGTGCTGCCTGTTCTTGCACGTGACGTAGTGCAGGCGTGCTGAACACACACAGCGCTACGTACAAAGCTGCCAAGGTAAGTCTGACTGTGCTTTCCTTGGGCTTGGGAGAGCAGGATGATGTTCTACACAGGAAACCTGAAGGATGATGACTTGGATGCAGCATCAGCCTTGCTGGAAATGGTGTCAGGCTTTGATCACAGCTCCTTGGAGGGCCTGACAGGAGTATTTATTTAGGAAGCTAGTGTTTCAGAAGCTACTTCTAGCTGCTTGCACCATCCATGGCTATTAAGGATTACAACTTAGGATAATTATTCTTTTAAGAACTAGCTTTTATCAGAGAGGACTAATGCGCAGCACCACGCGTGTCTTGGTGGTGCTTTAGCACTTCCTCGTAATCATTCACTCTAATGCTGCACAACTGAGCAAGTCCCATGGCCATTTCATCCAGATAAAATGGAAAAGATAGATGAGCTTTTCCCTGCCCCTGGAAGGCTGACAACAAATCTCACATTCGTCAGACCAAGGAGGAAGCAATTACCCAGACAGCAGCTTGCCAAACAGCAGCATTCTCCCTTAAAATAAAGGGGCACAATGACATCATATTTCCACCAGCTTTCCCCATGCTGCTGCAGTGAGGGGAAGGCTTCTTCAGGAGCTTTCCTCTGACGCTTTTCTGCTTCTAAATCCATGCTTTTTTTGTTAGCTTATTTCCTCCTGCCTGAATGGAGTTTCCTCCTTGCAGTTTTTTCCCAGAAAGACAGACTTCTGCTAAATTTCTTTGGGCAAGTTCATGCCTCTGCACTGGCACTTACAGCTTTGCTTCCTGCTCCATCATGGGTCGAGGTCCAGCATGGAACAGCTCAGGCCGAGGACAGAGATGATACAATTTAGTGGGGGGACTTGCCAGTACCAGGTTAAAGGTTGGACTAGATGATCTTAGAGGTCTTTTCCAAGATGAATGATTCTAGGATTCTGTATTTCAAATTCTGAGCAGCATCTGAGAGGAGTGTTTTAGGATGGGTAGAGAAATACTTGGCAAAAAACTCTCGTTTTCTGTGCATCCCACATACTGTTGCTCAGAGGAACATTGCTGCTCTCTCTTCAGGTTCAGCTGCACGCCAGCCACTGTGTCGAGAGGCTGCTTTCCCCAGCAGCTGTGGTGTGGACCAGGTTAGCCAGGAAGGCTGTTGGCAGGTCTGTTTGTCTTGGAGGCCTCGCAAATAAAGCGGAAGGATGAATTCCAGGCAGCCTGTCATTGAGTCCATAGCACCCAAAAGGCTGGATGGCAAAAACCTGCAGAGCGTAAGTGGGAAATGCCCTTGAGTCTTGGGTTTCTTTAATTAGTCTGGAAGTTTTGGAGTTTTCTGGCCCCTGGAGAGGGATATACCTTCCTGTTGGTTTTCTCTACCAAGTACATGTGAATGGTTTCTTTGAGCTTCGTTCGCCCTCTGTAAGCAAGGCAGAGAGCGCAGGCATTGAGCAGAAAGGAGTTCTGGTTCAGTGAACGCAGAAAGCCTTCAAAGTAGGGATCGATGCAGGGCTCCGGTAAAGTACAAAAATTGCTGAGATTGCACATGAAGGACAAGGACAGAGAGGGAATATTCATCCAGATCACTGAATCTGGAGGGACCTCGTTAAGCAGAGTAGGCTAGTTACTCAAAGGATTTTCCCTCGTGTTTCTCTGCTTTATCTTTCCAATGTGATTTGAAGACTCTCATTCATCCTGCTTGTTTTCTGTGTCTTGTAATACTTTAGCCATGTATTTCCATACCCCTTGTTTTCTCTTGTGAGAGAGCATCTTAATGGTCAGTTGCGCTCCTAGGGAGCCACGGGAAAGCGAGCAGCTGGACTGAAAATTGGATGCTCTTTTTTGGTGTTTTCCTGGCAGAATTCCATTGCAGTAGCACAGTTCTTGAGATGTGCCACCTGCCAGGTAAGATATCATCATTCGAGATTAAGCAACAAGTGTTGCTGTTACGTGATAGACAAAAAATTAGAGCAAGAGACCATGCTGGGACTGAAACGCCAGAAAAATCACTGAAGTGACTACCTCTGGGGGATTTTCCGTGCTGTCTGAAGGCAAGCTGTTCAAACAAAGCTCCAGTGATGAAAGTTTTCTGTCCCTTTGATTGTTTGGCCTGTTAAATGGTTAACAGAATTGGGACAGAGACTGCTGAAATCATCTTGAGATGTTCTCTCATTACTCAGCTGCTCGATTACAATTTGAAATCAGTCATTGAGCTCTTAGTGGCTAAGGGCCATTAATTATGGGCAGGTTCTTTAAAGTACAGCGGCAGGCTGTAAGTGGCCTGATGATGAGATGTTTAAAAAGGCTTTTCCCTTAATTCACGAATAGGGCTTTTAGCCTGAACTTAACTGAGAGTCCTGTTGACCCCTTCTTCCTTCCTGTCCCTAACCTCCAAAAGTCTAGTTAAGCCAAGATTAGGGTTCACTAGCTGAGATATCCTCTTGTTCTTGTTTGGGTAAAGATCTCAACCTGTCTGTGTGTGACTTCCTTTTCTGTCCCTCATCTCTCTCTGATCTAGTTCTCTAGTCAGGCCTGTCCCACCAAGCACAGAGACATTGCAGCAGTCTCTGCCCTGCAGCTGGTTTATTCTCTTGCCTATTAAATTTGCATTAAATTCCACCATTTCATTTTGGGGGATATCCTGGAGTTAGTACACAGCCTGGTGTCATAAGGCCTTTCTCTAGTTTTCCTCTCTCTGCTGAAGGCTGTAACATTTATATTTGAAAGCTCTTTATTTTTCCACCTGTGGCATTTGAATTGTGATGCACCCTGTGGACATTTTGGCTTTGTCAGCTTGACTGTTATTAAGCTGTAATCATTTATCATCATTGGCAATGATTTTACGTCCGTTTTTTTTAGCAAGTATCGCAGAACATTTATTGGTAAACTGCTGTGAGCGTGCGAAGCCTAAGATACATAATTTATAAAGCCGTATTTATGTAGCGGTGCTTTATGATGGAAGGTTGTGCTGAGAAAGCGTTTGAGGTGATGGTTTATTTTTAGATGAGCCAGAAGTCTTTGTTTCCATCTCATTTCAGGCACCGGCACAGAATGATTGAGAATTTCCAGAAACCCAAAAGCTTTTTTCCCTCTAATGGCAAGAGAGAGTATGTAAATAAAACTGACAAACATAAAAATGCAATAAACTACAACTGTTTCATGAATTTATAACGTGAGGGGGCAAAGTAATAAAAAAGCTATAAATTCATGTCAGTCACCCTCCTTTATTAAGAGCTACCAAGCAGCACGTGGAACGGGCGGTGCGGCAGTGTAAGCACAGCTGAATGCTTTCCGTGAGCGCTCGCTGCAAGGGACTCGCTAAACTGGGAGAATTTCCTTCTTCATGCTCTACGTGTGTACTCACGTGGTGTGGGATAGTATTTATGTCATAACCATGAGGAAGAAAAAGAGGAGTAGTTTTAATGAAGAAAGGTGGATGAGTTAATTTCCAAATCACTCGGGGAGGATCAGGAGACTTCACAACCTGTTATTTGGAGTGAGAATTCTCTCCTGCCTTTTAGATAATGTGCCAGTCCAAAAGCTAGTTGTATGGATCTGACGTTAGAAAAAATATTTGCAGTCTTTCTGTGTTGTAGCCTGTAGCATGACAAAAAGAGATGGGATTTAATCCCGAAATCTTCTGCAGCTCAGATGTTAACAACAGTATTTATATGACTAGAGGGGGACTGGTTGGTAGCCCGCAGTATGGATGCGTGGTTTGGACAGTCCCAGTGGGAACGCTTCGTGCTCCTTGTTATTTCACAGCCTTTGTGCTCACTTAGACGGATCCCCAAAACAGACAAAAGGGGAAAGCAAGGGATTCTGTGGGCTCTCCTGTCGGTGCGTTGCACTGACGCCGCTGATCAGAGATCCGTCCAACTGAAAGTGTTCCTTCCAAAGCAGGTGAAATGCTTCCGCAGCAGATATGTGGTTGGTGGTAGGAAAAGACTGTAGTGTTTCCTCTGGGGATAACTAGTGCAGAAAAAAGAGATTGTTTGAGGTGGCATTCATTACTGATGGCGTACTGCCCGTGCTTGGAAGTGGCTGGGGGTACGGCAATTGTATATAAATAGCATCAGTAGGAGTGCAGCAAAGCCTCAGATGTGTTATTGCATAGCAAAGCCTAATATAAATAAGCAATCATTAAAAATTGCTAACATAAAACAAGGGAATAATCTTTGCTCTCTCTTGTACTCCCACCCAATTAGAATAGTTTCCTTGACGAGGCATTTGGGCTACTGAAGTGAGAGATGCTGTTCCAGTCACCAAGCTGGTTTTGTTACAAGGGACTGCTTACATGGGATCATTAGGCAATTGCGATGGTGGTAAATACTTTGTTTGCCTGTACAAATATGATTAACACTCCATAAAAGATTCAGAATGCTTTTTGCTCAGCCTCCTGATGACATTCAGTGAAGGAAGATGAGTCCTGTGATGTGAGGCTGCTTGCTATTCGGGTGCGATTGCTGCTCCCAAGTCTGGAATCAATCAGGGGATCGATACTGAAAGTGGAGAAACCCTTCCTACGACCATGTGAACCATTTATTGATGGGACTGTTTCAGAAAGACTTTTCATTAAAAGCTAGTTGCAGCGCACGAGTTTGATCGTTCTCCCCATCTCAATGAAGAGCTAAATGTCAGATAAGGGAGGTTTTACTGCCTCTTAATGCCTTTCACATTTTGTTAGTGGTGTTGGTGCTGCTATGCTCAGCTGTCCTGCGTGGAGCCGTGTTTGCATCTTGGATGCCCAGGCTGGGATAGTTTTGTTTGTTTGTTTGTTTAATTCAGGAAGGAATATTAAGGCTGTGTGTGTTCTGTGAGCTCTTGGGGCAGTTGGGGTTAAGTTGTATGCCGGAGAGTAATGGGGTTTTCATAGCCCAACGTGGCAGAGGTTGGCAAAGAGAGAAAAAGGGAGAGGAAGGAATTGCATTGGAGTGATCTGAACCCATCTTTCGTTGCCCAATTTTCTTCTGTATATGAGGCCTTAGCCTCCCCACCTTGTACTCAAGATGCTCTGTAGTTCATTGTATTCCCATACTAAGCTCGCACGTTCTGTTGCTTCCATCGATTGATGCTGTAGTGTTATGATGCACTAAATGATGGAAGTATCCTTAGCATTACCAATCGCATGAATGTGAAGAAGCATGTTAATAAATATCAATGACAAGCTTTTCATGCCTCATTCAGGTGCTGGAGTTGCATCACAAAGCTTCCTAGGTTTTAAGAGCTGGGATACTTTGTAAAAGTCCTACCGCTTCCCCAAACCTTCCTGTGCCTGCTGGAGATGGCCCGATTCCTGAGCAGGGCTCGAGCTCCTCGAGGGGAGAGCTCCAGGAACCAGCCCAGGTTGGTGAAGGCACCTGGAGAACAGTGGGAAGGAAGGGACTTGGTGTGGGATGGAAGATTTGTCTGTCTTTGCCAGGACTTGAGGTATTGCCAGCCCCTCCTTAGCGCAGAGCAGGTTGGAGGGAAGGGAGCCCTGTATTCCTGGCGTCCCCACCGATCTGCACCTCCAGCCCTCTGCCTGCCGTCCCAAGGCTTCCAAGCATTGCTTGGTTGTGACCCCACACGTCCGTGCTGGCACTGTGTCTTTCGAGTGCCACCAGCTGCCGAGCAAGTGAGGGAACTTCAGAGATAAATGGGATAGTTGTACTTGTCGGGGGGAGAAGACCTGCTTGATCGTGTAGGCTATATCTTAGCAAAGAAAAACGATTTCACTTTGAAGAGGTCTCCATCAGGAAAATTAGCCGTAATCACTGTGGAATGCATCAGCACAATGTGGGACCCGGGGCAAGGATGCTCTTAAAATCAGGCTTGAGATGCAGTGAGCCAAACACATCAGTAAAAGCAGCATCCCCAGCCCTCGCTGCCATTTCAGGACCAAAACCAGGCACTGTTTTCTTTAGCTGCTTCAACTTGCAGAACTAAGTTCGGCTTCTGCCCGTGTGCATTGCGGGAGACCCTTTATTCAGACTATTTTTAATCAGATACTGGCTTATGCAGTCAAGACTCTTATTTTTTGGAAGCTTTTGTAAAGAAGGATATCAGCTTTAGTTCCTTCTTTCCCCCAATATCAGCAATTTTCTATTTTAGATACACAACTAATTTTGCATTTCAGCTATAGTATCTATATTCACTCTGGAGGTTTCTATAGTAACCAGCCCTGTGCTATCTGCATACCTCTATGGATGGATTATACATGCAACAGGAAAATATTTTTACTTCTGTTTTTCTGCAGACTGTGCCTGTTAGCACATTTTAAAAACTTCTCGAGTAATGTGAAAGACTGTCTATGTTGGCTTTGTACTCTTTAAAAAAAAATGTTTGTTTATATTTGGTTTTTCCTTTCTGACCCCTGTCATCTTCGTATTTCAATACTTCTTAGTCTAAACCCTTCCAATGCCTCTAAGGGAGAGAAGAACTCTACGGACGCCAAATAATCTGTTTTTTTTTCTAGTGCAAGTAATCTGTGGTATACCAAGAAACTGAGCCGTGGCTTCTGGGAGGCATTATTTGGTGCTCGTTATCCTCAGTTTCTCTTGTCATCTCACCAGGTGGTTTGGGTAAAATTCTCTTTAGATAATCACCTTTCCAGAAATTACTCTATTTTTGAAGACCAAATTTCACCATTTGCTTCTTTTGTTTTCAGTATTTAACAGTATGTATATGGTAGCAAGAGGCCAAAATGAAACCCGCAGCTCCAGATCTGGTCTCTTCCCAGGTGCTCTGAAGTGACTAAAAAGTTTTTGTATCAGTTTGCAGCTGGGAGAGAACTGGGACTCTGGAGCACATCCAGTTTTCTTCCTTTTCTGCTTCTTTTTTAAAAGGTTTAACTTCATTTGATGGATTCTGATTCCAGACCTCACACACGTATTCCTCTTTAAAACTGTATCGATTTCATTACAGTCATCTCGGGTGGATTTAGAAATGACATTTGAGGAGCAGATGAAAAAGCTTTAACACTTTCAATTTGGCAGCGATTAAGACTAGAACCTGCAAAGAGGCATATTTTTTTTTTCATTGTCCTGTAGCCACCCCTTTCCCTCTTCTAACTGATGCATTTGCTCTGCGTTTCAGTAAGTTGTCGTTAACTCGGTACGTAGCTCATAGCTTCCATTTGAGTTAGAGTTTAGGCAAGTTTCCAAATTAGATGCCTGTGACATTGATAAGCACCATTTTTAAGTACGCTGTGATCACGTTTAACCTTTTTATCAGCAGTGCTGCCTTGATAGGTCATCCTCACCTGCTATGTTTCTGCAAGGTTTTTCATCCTCGGTGATGTATGACTTTGCAGTATGGGGCAGCTGAGTGCGCTACAGAAGTGACTAATTAAAGTCAGGGGCAGTTGAGCACGTACTTAAATGCTTTGCCCGGTAAGGGTGCCATTGAGCATGTTTAAGTGTTTCCACGAATTTTGAGCCTGTGAAAGGAAAACACCCTTTTTACATTGGGTGTTTTAACTCATAAATGTTGTGGTTCCATTCTTTTGTAATGGTAGTTGATAGATAACTGTGATTTAGAGGAGCAAGTACTTAGGAGAATACTGCTCATAAAACAGCAGGGATTAACTGAAAGACTTCTTATTCACTTTTCCATTTGCAGGGTGTCAGTATGATATTCTGTCTTTTGACATCTTCAATTGTCCCCAAATTTACTTTAGTTGTATGGGGCTGTAATTTAGTGGTAGACCTCAACCGGAAAAGAATAATGAATTTCTTAAGGCTTAAGCTCTTGAGGCTCTTTCCTCACCAGGATAACTGAAAAAACAGCTTTTTATATGTTTCCATTATTGACACTATGAAAATAAATGCCTTTCTTGAGCGATTGCTTTTCCCATAAGCTCCAAAGTTCTTTTCTGTAGAATTTCTAGGCTTGATAAAAGCACTCTTGCTATTTGTCAGGCTCACATGCAGGATGGAATATCCTAAAACACAGCTTATTTATAGGGGAGAAATGTCTAAAAGGAAGTAAAGCAACAACATGAGCTCCTGACGTGTGTATCTTCCAACCTGTGACAACAGACTGCAGTGAGATAGGGAGCAACCAGGGTAAGAGCCCCGGGACGATGCATCATGTCTGCTTTGAAATCATTTTGAGCCCCACCCGCTGCATTGCACCACTGACTGGGGTAAGGCAGACAGCACATGAATCAATCCATTAGGAAAAGTCCAGTACAGCACTTGGGCCAGCACCTCGGTGCTGTTATCAGCGAGGTGATTGATCGGTCGTACTGGTTGACACCTATGGGGAATGTGGGCACGTGACTCTTGGAAGCATTTGGCCGCTGCTTGTGTACGTAGCGGCCCATATTGCAATACAAAATGTTTGTATTTGAAACTTAAAAACTCCTTTTTTAAGGAAAATGAAAAGATGGGATCACAAGGCCAAACAGTTTCATAAAGCTTTTAATTTTTAATCACTCTGTGCTGCTTATCTGTGAAGCTGAAGAGATTGGCATTTGGAACGCTTTGTGTTTTACTCAGTTGTGCTTTTTTAAAGCATCTTCCCATAAGTCATAGAGATATTAGTGAAAGAGTTCAAAAGTGGAATAAAACGACCTCAGAACAAAATAAAATTTTGGCTGGAGAGAATAGGCTGCAGTAAGTAGATGTTGTTCTGAAAGAAAGCGTTGCGTAGAGCAGCATCCATTTGTGATGTGTAATTTTTGTGGGATAATGTCTGTCTGCTGGGTGGATCTGGCATTCATTCCAGGCTGAGACCAGACGTGTCTGTCTGAGAAGCAACGCAAGTGAGAGCCCATCTGAATTAAATGAGGAAACGATTCCCTGAGTTGTTCTCCTTCACAGGAGGGATTTGCAGACTGCGGCTTGTTGTTACTTTTTAGCTTTTTTCCTTTTTTTTTTTTTTTTAACCCTTCGGTACAAACTTTGCAATGTGCCCTACTGTTGAAATCCCAAGCTTCAACAGAGTTTTGAGGTCTGTAGACCAAATAGACTGATGACTTTTCTGCCCTTACCAAGGTGCTAAGGTGTGTGGAATATGAGGCGGAAGGTACGTGTTTGCATTCAACCACACTTTAAAAGGTTGCTTAATCCCAATAGTGGGAAATCAGGGAAGCTTTGTGCTATGATCTAGGGGATCTGGAAACCCAGCTCTCGTTGATTGTTATTGATATAAATTACGAGACAGCTCAAGTGCTCTGGAGTGATGACAGCTGAGAATTGGCTGGTGGCTGTCCAAGTTCCTTAAGCGATGCTGACAACCTGGGCCGTGTCTGCAAGAGCAGAAGGCAGCAAGGAGGAGGAGAAGGGAGCACGTGTGTGTGAAGAGCGGATGTGGAGGAATCTTTACTCTGGTTTAAAACGCAGCTAAGTAACTTTATCCTTTTTTATTTTATGTACCACAGCTTAAGCACTGTGTTGCTTGTAGTTTAGCTGTTGATGGCACAAATGCAAGAGTCTGGTGCTCGTGGTATAAGTTGTAGGACTTTCCTACAACTATTCTGTCTCAAATCACACAAAAAAAAATCTAGCAGAGTGGGTGCGTAGAGTTAGTAGGCTTTATTCCAGGTTTGACAAGTAGTACAAAGAGGGTCCAGTTAGGGTCACTGCACCCACTGGAATTAAAATACAGCCTCTGTAGGTCCAGTGGATCTGAGGGGGAGGAAGAGATTTTGACCTTCTTGCTAATTACATGACAGTTTTCTTCATTTTGGTTTGAACAAGCTATGCTCTCACTGACACAAAAGCAAGATCATGACATATATGTGAGGAGAAACAGGGAATTACCTCTTTCACTGGTGTCTATAGCTGTACACCTGTCTCTGAAAACAGGCTGATGCCAAGCAAGCAAAAAACCCTCAAATTCAAATTGCAAGTGAACATTAAAGCTTGGGAGAGGAGGAGAGCTATGTGAGGAGAACTGTACAAATGCCCATCATGTTGACAAAGCTGCATCTAGCCAAGTAGCCTACTTAGGGTCATGGTTGTTTAGGGATGCTGCAAGAGAATGTAAGAAAAAAGGACAGATAATAAAGGATGCTTTTCTCAGCTGCTTCGATTTACAGTTTAAGGCCTTCATCTGTAGGGGTTGCATCCAAACTATCATTTTTAATAAAAGCTAGGGCACTTTGCCCTCCTTTGATTTGTGTAATCCCTCGTTGAACCTGCTTATATTTTGATATCCACAAAACTCTGTGGCAGTGAGTTCCAAAATACAATTAAATGTTTCCTGAAAAAGTACTTGCTTTAATTGGTTTTAAACCTGCAGACCAAATGAGCGCTAGCTTTTTTAATCTCAAGAAAAATAAATTATCATTCTCTATTCCCTGTTCTCATCCCGTATTGGATTTTAGGGACTGCTGCTGTTCCAGTCTCTTCACTCCCAGGAATGTCATCCCCACTAACTAATTTCTTTCTAATTCTTTTCAAATTATTGCTAAAAGGATAGCTCAGATCATGGCCGTTTTGGATAATATTTGCACATTTTCTTCATCTCTGTGCTGCAGAGCTCTAGAGCCTAATTATACTAAGGGCAGAAATGTGCTTCAGTTCCCCATTCACTACTCCACTTAACTTTCCAAAATCAGAGGCACAAAGGGATTAACTTTTATAATATCCTCGCCTCCTAAGTTTCAGACCTCCGACTAGCAAGAGAAACACGGCATGTGCTGATGTCTAGGAGATTCTTCAGTCTAAAGGCCACGAAGTGCTGGGCTGAAGGTGCTGGCCAGAAGTGACCACCAGCCACCACCTAGCTCTTGGTCCTCCTAACCAAGAGGGGCAGCAGCCACGAGGAGAGGTTGTTTGCATGTGCATGTAGAGAAAGCCGCGGTGCCCACAGCAGCACGTGAGCTTCTGCTTGGGGCATGTAAGATTCATTGCATCCTGTCAACGTATATATGTATTCCATTTCCACCTGACATGTATCCAGCTACAAGGAACAGTAATTTAAGTATGCCTTACATTACAAGAACATCTGCTGGATGATGTTCCCATCGCTGCTGTTAATACTTTGATGTTGATTTTTTCATTGCGTACTCTTATTTCATAGTTAAAGGAGGGGGAGGCACATTCACCCAAGAGGAACTGCATAGCAAGTGGAATTGAGAAGGCCCTTTTTGTTTAAATTTGTGGAGGCTGGGAGAGAAACCTCTAAGTGAATTAATTACTATCACTACAAAACTATCGATTGTACCTTACGCTTGGATTCTGGTATCAGTGGATTTTTTTAATACAAAAGGAATTATTAAAAAGAGCAAGTATGATGGGTAGATCCCAGTCAGATACAATATGAGAAGCCTTGATTAGATGCATTTTCTGTGTAATAAAACCAATAAAAAAAACACTTAAAGACACCAACACCATTATCATGAACAATGAGGCAATTTCTCCTGCAGTATTTTAAGCGTGTAGCTGTAGCTTCTGAATTATTTTGTCCGACAACACGCATATATCTGGGGCTGTTTGGGATTACTTTGTTTACAATATTGTAAGATCAATTCTAAGTGCATGCTCTGAAGTCTGAATAATTTATTTTCTAGCCCATTAGAACAATTTGGAGGATCTAATTCTGTAGGCAGCTTTTCTGCAAAGAGAGTGAGTGTACACGTCTGTGTCTCTGGGGGCGAGAGATGAACTGAATCTGTGCTTTTAGAATAAGCCACCAGCTTTACTGCTTGACCCTGCCTGGGAGCAATTTATGTTGGGCAGAATAAACCACTGCTTCCACAGCCAACTGCAAAGTCCAGGGCTTGCAAGGAACCCACTGGTCATGTCTTTGTACTCAGTGTGACGCAACCAAGGCACAGACATATTGAGCAGCCTGTTCCAGATTTACACTGGGAGCTGTCCTGGAACAGACACTTCACTCAAATCTCTTAAGACTTAGGGCTATGAAACCGTCCCTTCTGGTACCACAGCGTTTTGGCACAATAACAAAAGATTTTACAAAAAAATGCAACACTTACTGGGAAAAAAAATGTTAAAGGGATCTGCATTCTGGTTTAAATTTTGCTGTGAGTTGCCTTGCTCACCAGAGTGGAATATCGTGAACAATTAGGCAAATAACATGTTAAACGTTTCACAAGGAATTAAAAAAAATGCTGTTTTCAACAGCCTGACATCTTTGAGTTTTTTTTTTTGTTGTTGTTTTGTAGTCAACCTTGCACTTGCCACATGGAGTCAATGCAGACTTGTATTTGGTTGCCAGTAGATCAGCTTCAAGCTGTAGTCTTCTTGCTAATCTTTTTGTTTTAATATTTAGTGACTCTTCTAACTGTGACAGCTTGACTGCTTGCGAAGAAGCCCCTGCGTTTCCAAGAGTAGCCCTGTTAATGGTTTTGTGTTTGTTTAATTTCACATCTCAGCAAACCCTGAAAGCTGTCAGGACTTATCATCTCATCACTCTTCTGCCTGCTTGGCACAAACAGGGGGTGGGAATGGGGTAGGGGAAGAAAAAGCAGAGGAAAGGGAACGGAACATGGTAAAGAAGTAAAATTGTCCGTAACGTAACAGCTCCTTAGATATCAAGGCGAGGAAATCAAAGCAGGCAGCACAGAATCAACCACAAGAGTTTGAGATACCTGGAATAAATAAATGTGATCCCACCAATCCCTGGGATTGGAACTGGGAATTACGTCGCTGTTCAGTTTGGAATGGGGGGAAAGGCAGCCACGTGGTGTTTGGGACAAGAAAATACTCTGCTCCTGTTGGTTCCTATGGATGTCTTGGTGGGTCTTAGGGTTCCCTGCAGCATTCCTTAACCAGGTGCTTTAATGTTGTTATGTTCAGTGGTCGGAAATTTGCAGGGGTGCTTCGGTCCTTGGTGGAAAGGGGGCTTTAAAGAGCAGTGTAGACAAACATTAAGGGCAGCCTTCGTTTCCCAGGACATTGTATGGCAGCTTAAATTGGCTTTATTCAAGGAATACAAGGGGACCTTCAAGTACTGGAAAAGGAATGGGGCTGAAGTGCTGCCATTGCCTAAGAATCCCATTGTGAAATCCAGTTTGAGCCAGATGGTTTAATGCTCAACGGGTCCCTGCACTTTTAAGGTTTTGGTGAATTAACCGAAGGAAAATTGGTATTCGAAATGTTCAGCCCCAATCTAAACGAGTATAACCAGACTTGCACTGTTTTACACGGGCCATCTCTTGGTCTTTGGGTTTAACTTGGGTATCTGCCACCTCTCCTTAGATCCTCTTATATTGTCTAGTAGACCTTCAGAGTTTACTCACTTTTTAGGGAATTCATACCAAATTTCTTCCCACTTTTTCCTTGTTAATATCCCCTTGGGTACCCTAATCAAAGTCCTGTGGGTTACCTTCTCTAAGTATTTTCCCCCCACCTCTCCTCTGGCTATTCTATTCTTTAATCATTTTAGACCATTGTAAAGATCATGGTCTGTAAGTGGGCACAGAGGGAAGGTACTTCAGTGTATGTGGTCATGGCATGGACTGTCCCTCCCAGGAGTTTATGGAGGGCACTTTGCAAAAGGGTGAATATGGTGATGTGGGATGCCTGTATGTGAAAAGGCTTCTTAATGGGATCGTTCAAGTCTATGTGTCTTGGAGTCTGCCTTCTCTCAGTGGAGACGCGCACGATGATGCCACTGAGGTACTTTACGATGAGGTACAGTTTGACACTGTAGTTCTGGACAAAATAAGCTGGTTTACAACTGGGACGAGCAGTTCTGCCTTGGGACACAGCCACCTTTCTGGTCTCTTATGGAGGGGAAATTCAGTATCGTGCAGAGGCAACCTTAGCAATTAGTACTAAGAAATTGCTTTGGCTTTTGTGCTTCTCTTCTGTGTTTTGTTTCTGAGGCTTAGCTCTGCCCCAGGATTAGCTCTGTCTCTTTCCTCTTCTGATTCGGGATCTGCCTTACGTTCATCCACTTTATGCAGACATTTAATTGATATGCTCCTATGCCTGGCTTACTACTCTATGAACACAATTTCTTTCCCAGTCTTTAATTGATTTGGATAATAAAGTGCAATTATAAAACTCAATAAAAAATGGTTATTTTAAGGGGAGAGAAGGAAAGAAAGAAACTTAAGTGATGCTCTGCTGTGTGACTGTATAATAATGCAAAATCCCCTTTGGTTTAATTCTATTTAATTGCTCAGCTTTACTCAGATTGTTACAATTCTGCAAGCTTTCTCTCAATTATAAGCAGCAGGCTTATAAATGTTTGCATTTTTAAAAGTTCCTTGTGTATATAATAACTGTAAATTTTATGTTTTTGTGGTGGTGGCTCTGCCTGTGCTGTTAATGCTCCCTTCTCCTTGCTCACATGCCTGAGGAGCCAGTACAGTACGTTAATATTGTTCCCCTTTCAAGTCTTTCCTAAAGCAGCAAAGTCCTCTTCCGAGGATTGAATTACCAAACCAGTGGCCACATTAGCGGTAAGCATCTATTAATTTCTGTAATGTTAGAGGAGAATTCTTCCTCCTTCTCTGGCTCCTTTACGTTCTGAATGCCCAAGGGAGCCTTGACCTTGGCGAGGAATTGGGAAGAGGTGCGAGGTGTCCTGCCAGGGGATGCTGTAGCGAGATTGACTTTTAGCAAGTGCCAGGGACAGGAGACGCTGTGTTGGGATGGGAAGAGCAGAGGATGCAAACTGCTTCAGCCATTCTGGGCAGCTCTCTGAGATACCTAACTGGAATATGGATTGTTTCAGCCCCTTTGAGATCCAAGTCACTGGGAATTTCTCTTTTAGTGAGTGTCTGCTTTTTCACTAGGGACCTGATATTTAAAACTGTGGCTTAGAGTTAGGAAATCTGAGCCATTTTTTGAGTATATTATCTTACTGCTGAGTTTCCCCTCAGTAAAATGTTTTCCTTTCTCCTTTGTCTGCTTTCTGTACCTTAGATTGAAAGTGCTGTAGCTAATGACCATTTTTTCTTAGGCATGGCTAAGAAGCGGTCATCATACCACTGCTGAATCAATATGGATTAACATCTGGGGTTACTTTGATACAATAACTAAGCTTCTTTGTTTCTCTTTATTTTTCCAGTTGGGAGGCTGTGGAATCCTTGGAGTGGGCATCTGGCTGGCTGTTACCCAAGGGAACTTTGCCACCCTCTCCTCATCTTTCCCATCCCTGTCGGCTGCCAACCTACTGATTGTCACAGGGACTTTTGTCATGATCATTGGCTTCGTGGGCTGCATAGGTGCCATCAAAGAAAACAAGTGCCTCCTGCTGAGTGTAAGTATTAAGCTGCTATGCTTTTGCAGTGATTGCTGTCTTAAGACCCCAGAGTTATTCCAAGGAATGTTACAGCGCCCTGTATTTCAACAGAAGTTGCCCACTTGACATGGAAGAGGTGTGAATTGTGTTGGATTCAGCCTTCGGTAGCTCTCAGAAGTGGCTAGGTCATTTCTGACTATGCTTTTAACTTGTCCTTGGAGCATGAGACCTGCCAGAAGGGAAGGGCTGGTGGTTCTTTGGGTTTCCTTGAACTTTTCAGAGAAGAGGGAGAGATTTGTGAAGACATCTTTTGCAGTGTACCCTTGAATTGTTGCTTACTTGGCTTTGGTAGCTATCTACTCCTAACGTCTACTGTACTGAGACTGATGATGTGAAGTCCTGGGCAGAAAGTTCAATGTAAGCAGGAAACGTTGTGAAGAGACAGGTTGTTTTTGGCTTAAATTGGAAATGAAGTCCTTTAAACTTGCAATGTTTGCTTTGCCAGTCATTAACTCTCAAAAGACTGAGATGTTGGGAAGCAAAGTTGCCAGCACAAGAAGATTGCTGTGAAATCAAAGATTAATAAGGTACCAGCTGTCCATAAGTTAACGGAGGCTTGAGCCATGTAGCTAGTGCATTTGATCAAAATGTAGTTTGATGCCACTCAGTGCTGGACTGACTTCACAGTAGCGAGGGCTTGTTGTACTTGGAGTTAGTGTATATTTTTTGGTCGTGTTCATGTAAAGAATGGGAAGTGAGTGAGGTGGCCTTGCTGCTCCAGTCCAGTACTTCACAGTGAGGCTCACCAAATCTCAGAGCGAAGTGAAGCTGGAGTTTAATTTGGTGAGCTGGTGATTACTTTGTAAAAAGGCTGTTCATCGCTCTTTCACATACTCATTTTGCTCTCCTGGGAGCTAAAGAACGACTCAAGGCATGCAGTCAATACCACTGAGATTTCTGAGTTCTTGTGAGTTCCTATCTCCAGTCTGTTTGGAAGGAATATGGATAGTGGTAGTAGGATCTTCTGTTCCTGGGAGCGAAGCTTTATTACATAGGTTTTTCCTTCATTGTCCTTCTCCTGAACAGGTGGTTCTACTTGACTTGTGTTTGAAATAGTGCTAATAAGTTCAGGGCTGATGCATTTGGTTTTGGCCAACTCTTGTTTCTCTAAGTAATGTAGATACCAAAATAAATGCTTGAATTAAGGAACTTGCCGAATATCAATTGAATGCTGTTCTGGGTGTGGTTGCCACATCCTCTCATTCTTTTCTCTTTTCATGGGTATTCCCAACACTGTTTTCTGCCCCCCAAAATAATGAATGTCTTCCTAAAAATATCTGTGCTTGTTTTTTGTTCAACATCTTTGAGAATGCCCTCTCTACAGCTTTTTCAAGGGACTGTTTCATTGTAGCTGGGATATGATAAGATTTACTGTCTAAGTTACAAAGGGAAAGTCAGGCTTTGGCAACCCTGTGTGTACTTGACTTGGGTTGTGTTTAACAGCCACTGTGGGATCAAGTCCTTACACTCCTTTCATTATATCCCAGGCCACCACTTAACATCTAGTTTTATTCCTGGTAGTACCTAAGTTTGGTTTTTGAACTGAATTCCTATTTCTGTCTCCAGAAGATATTACTACAAGTGTGAAGCAGCTCATCAGTAAATTGTCTTGCCCATGTGTGATGTCAATGCCAAGTCTTCTTACGCAGTGTTTGGTTTAGCTAACTTTTCTTAATTTAAAAACTACTCTTCCTAAATTTTTCTTCAATATGTAAACAGGAGCTTTGATAGTATCTGGACAGATAAACTGAAGTCTGGCCACATACATAAGCTTAAGATGGGCTGATGGAGGCTACTTGATGGTATGGGTAGTATATTCTGTTGCACTAGATAATGTATTTGATTCTCTCAATTTGCCCTCACCCCTTAGTATTTGGCCAGCCCCAGGAATAGATCAGTAAAGAGGCAAGTGCTAAACTTGTGGAACTGGGTTGGACAGCAGTGATACAAAGTCTGCAGGCAGTTGAAACAAATTTGTGATGGGCTTAAAACCACTGAGAAGCTATTAACTAAGTGCCAAAATAAAAGCAAGAAGTAATAGGTAGGAAGTTGTGTCCCTTGCATGTTTTACTAATCTTTATGCAATAGTCTGATGAAGTGAGGTTTTGAATGGACAAAACCAAAATGAGATGGAATAAAACAAGCTGGAGGAGTTCACCAGGATGCTCTCATTCTGTGGCGGCAAATATTCAAGTTATCACCTACATACACAAGATCAAACATTGCTGCAGTGAGCAGAACATCTCTGTGTATCTCTGAGTGAGTAGTAGGTTTCATTGCCCTCCCTCTGTCCTCTGCTCAGTAGTGTGAGAGAAAGTCAGGGGTGTTCAATATGACTACAGACATCAATAAAGATTATTTGAATGTCATCTGATCCTTCAGATGCCCTGTACATACTGTGTTCCTGTCACCTCCTGCTCTGAAATCCTACCCTCTAAGTCTCCTTAAAGACAGTTATGACTTTATAAGCTTATGGGCTATGTGGACCCACCTGGTTTAACCAATTTGGGCCTCCACGTGCCGTTACCTCCTGTAGCGCACCCTGTGCTAATGATAGAATGGCAGTAGTCATAGACCTGCAAGGACTGGGAAGGCAATTTTCCTGTGCAACAGGAGCATCTCTTGTTCAGCTTCCTAAAAGCAGAATAAAGAGGAGAAAGATGTGGTTACAGATTGGGAGAAGGGTGTAGATGGGAAGATGTTTGGATGCTGCTGGTGTTGGGATAGGTGGTTTGGAAGTTGGAAGTTTTGCAAGAGGCACGGAGCAGTGTGGGGCTCCGAAAACGGACTGGGGTGAAGCAAGGGAAGAACTGCAAACACAACCCACCTGCATTGGAGGAGCAGAAGATTGGACATAGCAGGATTGGTGTGTGTTTGGTGTTACCTTATGAATAGTGCTCCGGGTTGATGATGTGTTAAGGGATCAGATTTCCTTAAGGAGTCTGCTTGAGCGAACAGGAAATGAGCAGTATCAAGGAGACATTTCAGTCTATCTACATTTCATACACTAGTTTGCAGAGCAGATGAGACTCTAATCCTCTACGTTTGTGTTCTCTGGCATTCCCATTAGGTTGTCACTGCAAACCTGTAAACTCTTTGGTATTGGGCTGCTGTGATGTTAGGTATAAATGATGATAATTGCTTACCTCCCAAATTTGCCAACAGTTTTGAAAGGAAGGAGGACAAATGAAGTGTTCTGAGTAGCAGGGGACAGATGGAGAAAGGAGGTTGAAAACAAGTAAAGTTTAATATGTAAATGAGATTTTTGAATAGCTGGGTGTAATAGCTAGGAATGAACCACATTAACCCTGTGAATTAAGTGTTTAGATAGTAAAGCTGTGAAGCTTTAGGCTAGCTTGAAAGGACTTATCTGGTGTCCACTAAGGAGGAAGCTGGCAGATATTCTTCGTTCAGTGACATTGTATAGCCAGGACAATGCCTCATTAATCTTCCAAGCAACAGGCCCATTCCTATCGCTCTGCATTCAGAGGAATCAAATAATACGAAAATCTAAAATGGAGCATGAAGGAAGAATAAAAAGGAAACCTCAACCATCCTATGTGTTCTGCAGAAATACGCAGATGAGGTGAATTGTGCAGCTCTCCTTCTAAGATCTCACTGAACAAAGAATAGGTATTTACAATGATTCTTATTTGCTCCAGATCCAGTGTGAAGGAAGATAAACTCTTCCATCATTGCATTTCCCTAGGGAAATCAGAGCAACTAGCATTTCTTGAAGTAAGTATACAACCTGGTGTGTATAATCTTGCATCTGAATGCAGATGCAAGTTGATGAGGGAAGCAGGCGAACAATGCTTTCTTGCTTCAGTAAGATTCCTTTGACATTTCTGCTATTCTGGTTGCTCAAGATCATACAACAGAAGTGTCTGTGCTTCAGATTCTGCTGTAATTAGAAAATGGCAGCTTTGTTCTGATGGGTTGGGTCACTGTCCTGAACAGATGGCAGGTAATAACCTAAGAGTCTGACTTGAGAAAGTTAGGTTATTGACTTCACTGATCTTTTTCATAAGTGATGAACATACCCTCCAGGGTCATCTGGCTGTACTGCAAATCTCTAGATGTTACCTTGAAACAAAATCAGGAATCTGTTTTTATTTCCTTCCCTTTTGCAAATGTCTCATAGTTCCAATATCCAGCAGAGCCCTCAGCCTTTACCCTCATCTTTGGGAATTTTGGCAAGGACTTGCAGCCTGTGTGCTTGGAACCCCGTTGTAATGCTCATGCTTCTCAGCTGGGCACAGGTGCTTGCAGAGGGAGACAGCACCAGCTTGCTGCGCTACTCGTGCGTGCTCAGTTATGATGACTTGATCATAGTACTGACATCCCCTTTAGGCATCCCCTGTATGTACATGTGCCCATGCCGTTGCTCTGTGATAGACAAACTCATGCCTCATTAAGTCCTTTCTTCTCTTTCGTGCTCAAACGTTGACCTGGCTGATCCTTAAGTGTCTGTGTTAAGATTGTCCGTTAGGTTAATTGCTTAAGATCTGTATTTGAGGACCTAAATTGCCTGAGTTCTGTCTTTTGTACATGTTTAGTTCTGTCTTTCACATGTGATCTATATTGATATGCATGCACTGTGAGAAGTCATTATTCCATGGATAGCCCAGGTTAAAAAATCTCAACTCTCACTGTTAAATCATGATGGATTACGTTATTTATTACCTGCTTTACAGTATCCCCTGCAGGCAGCCCATGAGATCACGACACTTGTGCATGCATTCTGTATAAACTCCTGGTAAGAAGCGGTCCCTGCCCAGTAGACCTTACCAGCTAAATAGATAAGACAAATGAAAAGTATTATTACCCTCATTAGACAGTTGGGGAGCTGCAGCATAGTGAAACAAAGTGTCTTGCATAGGTTGCACTCGGAGATTGTGGGAGAGCCACGAAGCAAACCCGGGTTGTCCAAAGCCCAGGAAATCGTGTCTGTTTGGTTGTGAGAGCACACACGTATGAATACCACATTCGAAGACACTTGAGTCTTAAACAATATCCTTGTTCTGGAAGGAGGCATGATTCATAGGCAGCTCTTTATTTTGTCCTCTCATTTTGTGCCATGTTGTTTTTCCCCCAGGATTTGGCACAGAGCATGTGTTCTTTTGTTCCTGGTTGGTACGTGCAAAGTGGCCAATAAGCCTGTCAAAAGAGGTAGAGGATGAGTCTGCCCCAAAAGGCCTTGAGCTGATGTAGGTGATTCTTCACCACACATTGTTTGGACTGTGTTAGAAAGGGAAACGGGTTTGAGGCAAACAAAATGCGGACTCCTCTCTCTCTGTCTTCTTGTGAAGCACCAAGGCTGGGCACATCCCATCAAATCCCAGCTTAGATAAGCAAGAAGATGGCTTAGATATGCCTTGTTCCCCCTCATTTGTGAATAAGCTTGAGGCCCCCCACCCCAGAAAAACTGAAGGAATGATTATTTTCTTTCCCTTTTTCACTGATCGTTAACAGACAGATCTACGTGCTGAGCTTCACTGAAACGAGAACCTCATGTTAATAAGTGAGGAGTTCATCGTAGTTGCTGGTGTGAATAAGATCAGAATTAAACCTTGGTATTAGGTGGGGACTGGCTGTGGAACAAGCTGATAGCGTGTATCTGAATGAATATCCAGACATCAAAAGGCTTTTATTTATGGAATAGTCCAAGGGGAAAATGAGTGCCCGTGATGTTTTCTACTGTGCTGCTGAGAGTTTTCTGAACTTCAGCCAGCTCATCTGTAAGTGAAATAGCAATAAAGAAAATGAGGAAAAAGTTAATGAGTGGGAAGAAAAGGAGAATAAAAACCCTACTGTTTTCAATAGTGTCACTGGATCTAATCAGAGAGCTGACAGCTGAAACTCTAGTGGTGACAGGGAATTTATTTCAAAGCAACTAAATGGGAAAGAAATAGCCCGTGAATTACTTCATCTCAGTAATTTTATGCTATAGGCCAAACAGTAGCTTCTCACTCCAGCTCAACACATCAGCTTGTGTTAGTTTAGGGATCTGAGTAGCAAAATCAGGGAAATTGTGGCTACAGCCACAGCAGCAAGTGTCACAAAAATGGGGAAAATACAAGGACACACAGGTCTGTGAGCACACAGCCAGCCTGAGAGACTCATACATCGTGTTTAGTAGTGCTGTGGTGCATGTGACAGTGCTAACTTGCTGCCTCTGTAAGTACTGAGGACCAAGCCTCCTTCGTTTGGTTGCTTTTTCTTTATTATTAAGTTTTTAATGACTTTTGCTTTGCTGATGCTGAAACTGGGGAGTGGATGAGAGCAGGCTGTCCTCCTCCTCCTCTCTTCCTTGGGTTCTGGTTGTAGCTAATCAGAAACCGGGGAACAGAGGAGAAGAAAGAAAGGATAAAGCTGGTTTCCTTTCCTTCTGTTTTTAGACTTCAGCCTAGGCTTACCTCATAAGGTTGTACTTGTCTAACAGAGGCTGATGCAACTAGTGCCTGCTAAGTTTCAAATATCCCTATTTATCTTTCATGTTGCCAAGATGCTGCTTCATGGCAGACGAAGAGTGTCACAGAGCCCTGTGCAGGAGTCAGTGGACTAGTTTACATCAGGTGAAGGCTTGATCTGTTTGGGCGAATAACTCCCAGTGTTGGAGTTCCTAACTCCTGGCTGATTAACCCATTACAGTAGTTTTTAGCTGTGTATGAACAACGTCAACTTCTCTAACAGTCTCCGCATGCTCAGGATCTCCTATCGCTTAGGAAGCTCCCCTCACCCTGTCTTATGTCCTGGCATTGAACCAACTCTGACGTTTATTGAAAAGAATCCTGGATCAGAGCTGTTTTAGAGCAGGACCCACAAACCAGGCCTCATCTTGCCCTACTGCTGTCTTAAGGATTTGAGGCACCTGACAGCTACCTTGCTACACACCGGATTGCCAGGACAGTTATGCAACCCAATGGACCTCGCAGAGAGCAGAGCATGAGACCACGTCATGGTCAGCTCCCTGGAAATTACTTTCAAGGAAACGTGTTTTCTGCCAAAGCTTGCATTCTCTGTACAGGCAAAACCATGTGCTAATTGACTTCTGACGTTTATGGGATTTTGCTCAGACCTATGGTCACCTGCAAGAGCTGGTAGGCAAGAGAACACTCCCATTTCAGCATCAAAGGGCAGGTAACCTACATGTTCCTCGCCAGCTCAGACATTTGTGGCAATTTTGAGCATGACATTTGATTTTTTTCTTTTTTCTTTTTTTTTCTTTTCATAATAATACAATCATCTCCTCAGATAGAAAGCCATAGGTTTAACAAAGCAGCAGGTGGGCTTACTCTTCCAATAATCTGCTGTTTTAGCCACCTTAACACTGCTTCGTAAATTAGAGAGCAGTGCTGGCATTTCTCTTTAAAGATTTGAATTACCTGAACTTCAGACCAATCTAGCTCTAGGGGTGAAGAAATGGAGGCTAGTTTGTGCAAGTCAGTGATGCCTACACAAGGTGTAGGAAGAGCTTCTTTGATGCTATAGACATGTTGGTGCCCCAGGAGGAGCACATAATGAGCTAAAAGGTAGAATCAGGTAAAAACAAACTGATTTGCTGTTGTTTTTTTTATTAAGCTGCTGCAAGACTGACCCATACAGGTCTGATGCAGCAGCGTAGCACATGTAGGATATGTCTGTGTAGTACGTTTGGGAACAGAAAGCTGGGCAGAAAACCAACGGTATAATTTAAATACAAATAAATTACTCTGACTTGTCCTTTTTCGTCTCCTTGGCCATCTGCTTCTCACCATTTCCTTCACTTGCACGTGCAGTGCTGTTGAGACTGCTAGAAATAAGAGAAATCTGTTCTTATAATTAGCAGGAGAGGTCCCGAGGTCCCCTTGCAAGGTTAGCTCAAGGTTTGCAAATGCAACTGCAGAATTTCAGTCGTGTTTCCCCTTTAGGTCATCATAAGTCAGCTGAGCCGCGTGCTCAGGTCACTTGCCCTGCTCATATCAGGGGGGAACCTCTGTTGGTGTGCCCAGCAGTTGGGGTCAGCCAGATGTTCAGCGTGACTAGGGGTGCAAAGTCAGCCCTGCTGACTTGCTCACTCACCAAGCAGGGTGTGCGGGACCAGGCAGTGCGGCTCCCCAGTTCTTCTCAGGGCACTGAGCTGCCCAAACACTGTTCGTGCTGGAACTCCGGATGGCGAGATGTGTCCTGGGGATGGTAGATTTGGGGAGAAAGAACCTTTCCGTTATTTGTATTTGCCATTTCCATTTGGAGTAATCTGTGGACCTGTTAGGTGGGCTTCTACGCACCTGCTCTTGTGATGTGACCGTGAAACCTGGCTAATACTTGATGGTGGTTGGTTTTTGAGGTTTTTTTTTGGAAAAGATGGAAAATGCCTAGAAATTCCACAAAATGCCAGTTACAATCCAGTGGTACATGGCTTAGGAATGGACAGCCTCTCGTCTCTCACAAAGGCAGTAAGACTGGATGATTCCAACTGAAAGCAGTAATGAGACTAAAATGAAATGCTGTTAGTCTGCATTAAAACAGCATATGTTGTATATCGTCCCAGAAATAATTACTCCAGCTTCCTTTTTGAGCCTTAATGGTCACTAGAAATATCTGCACATTCATAAAGAATATGGTCCAAACATAAACAGAGCTATACTATATATTCAGCAGGCATAAGGCATGCAAAACTTTGTCACAATCACAATGGATTAACTGTTAAGGCTTTTAGAGTATAATAGCTGATGAGCCAAATTTAGTTACATGTCATTTTCATAATGGAGTTTCTGTTCATAAGTTTGCTGTTACACATTACTGCCTTTTTACGGTTTATGAGCAAATTTAGCATTTTTTATGCTGCAAAAAAAATGATCATGGGGCTAAAGAGTTTTACTTCCAAGGAGGTATTAAAAGCTAAATATGCACAGCATGGCTGAGATGGAGCTCGGGACATCCATAAATGTTCAAGGATTTTTTATACTGTGGGAAGAAAGGAAGTACTCAGGGCACTACAAGGGGTGGTAAGTAGGAGCCATGGTATAGAACTAACAAAAGGAGAATTCAGACTGAGCATTGGCAAAACCTTTGGTGCTGAGATGTAGAATCTACTGTGGTGGAAATTGATGGAAGTAAGTTGCCCTTTCTCTTCTGTTGTGAAGTTCATATAGCAGATCAATACAGCGGGATTTTGTTGACTGTAATCCCAGTTGTTGTTACAGTCTTGTCACTGTCCTGTCATTTCTCATTCCTTGCCATGACTTTTTTTGAACAAGTCTTCCAAGCCACAGGAGAAGTCATCTCTAAGATGCCAAGGCAATTCACGCTTTTTCCTCTGTTCTCCACTCCTTTCTCAGTTTCTTGGGGAAAAAAAGAATCAAAGATAAATTAAAAAAAAAAAAAAAATCTAAGTGAGACATTTGTTAACATATCAGATCAAGATGCCCTTTGGTAATAATGTTAAATCAAACTTCTTGTGAGCACTAGTGATATATCAAATACCTGTGCTTTCAAAAGTGGAAAAGTCTCATTCTTTTCTTTTTTGAGTGCTGATAAAAACTGTACCGCATCAGTTTTGTGCTGTCGAAGTCATGTACCATCACGTAATAAAAAAGCTATTCTAGAAAACTTTTAAAAATGTTTAGGGATGATTTTTTTATTGCTGTGCTAAGAAAGCCAACATTGTCAAGCTTTGGTACCTACAGGCTGGTACAGGACCTGTACAGGGATTAGCGTTCTCCAGGAGTGCCCTGCTTTAATAATTTGAAAATCCAGTGCAAGTATTCCCACTAACTTCCTCTAGGTGGCTTGTTTTTTTCCAAATTGTGGACTGTGTAGAACTTCCAGTAAATTTGGTAGTAATTTTTAGCATTCAGGGCCCCTGACTTGTTACACCTTTTGGTTCTCAACTTAATGCAGCTAAATTTGTGTGTATTTAATTTGGTTAGGTGATTGGATGTTACACTTCTGCGGGGAAGACAGGAGGTTTTGGCAATGCCATCTGTAATAATGCAGCAGGTTCCCTTGGTCTAGTAGATGTTTTTTTCAATCTAGAGAGTGTAATCTATGATAAGAGAACAGAAATTTTACAAAGCATATTAAATTCAAGGCAAGTTCTTCATTTTCAAGCAGCTTGGTAAAGTGTGGCTGCTGTAAAATCCATGAAGTTCTTTTGGCTTTAATGGAGCTCTGTGAGTTTGTAGATAAAGGTTTGACTTTGTTTATTTAGTCAAAAACAGAGATCCTGTTTACAGTTTCAATATTAACGATAGGATGCTGTCCCTGCAGAGAAGGTTACCTGCAGAATGCAATGTAATTTTTGGTAGTGTTTCTGTTTGTATCAAAATAAAATCTAAAAACCAATTAAGGAAATCCAACACCTTTAGTTTTGACAGATTACATCGGCCTAAAGCACAGCAATACAATCTGATAATCTTCCTTCTACCTCAAAAATCGAGGGCCCTCTCCTTTTGATTAGAACAGCAGAGATCTTTTAAATGGGCAGAGTACCTGTGCCTTTGCTTTAAATGCAGATAAAAAGATAAATATAACAGTTGGGCAGCTGTGGGCTGTTTGAAGGTCATTGCCAACCTTTGTGATGCCAGAGACTCTGTCTTTTAGCTGCCAGAGCTGGGCTCATCTTACAGAGCAAACTTACACCCGTGCGTGTTAGGACCGGCCAGACAAAAGCTCTCCCAGGCTATGAAGGTGGAGTTCTCTTGGAAGACCCAACAATTTGAGTCTGATATGAATGCACTCTGCTTTCTTCT
The DNA here is from genome assembly GCF_009769625.2 of Cygnus olor. Taxonomy (NCBI): domain Eukaryota; kingdom Metazoa; phylum Chordata; class Aves; order Anseriformes; family Anatidae; genus Cygnus; species Cygnus olor. Next base: position 46,956,751 of record NC_049173.1, read on the forward strand.
ACCTGAGGTGCTTCTTAATTAGGAAGTTAAATGTAATACTGAAATTCAAGTTGATCATTGAGGACTTGGTAATTGAGCCTAATTAAAAAGCAAAATACTTGATTGTATTGAACTTGCAGTTGATGTAACAGAGGAAAGATTGCCTATAAATGTATACATATATATTTTCTCTTTATCTGGGAACTGCTGCAGGCCAACACCACGTAGCTTGCTGGAGATTAACAGTGTGGGCAGTGCATAACGGGACACAGCGCAAGCTGACTGCTTAAGTATTTGTCAAGTTTCTTAGCTAGGCTGTGCTAACGTGTAGGCTGTTTGATCTCAGCAAGTTATTTGCTAAGCCATGAATCTTAAAACTGTTTTGGAACATGTCACTATTCCAGAGAGACTGCTGGCTTTTGGGTTTCCCTACTCCTTTCTTGCTGTTTGTCAAAGAGGATCCGATTAGTACTTTGCAGAACTTCAGTCTCTTGACACTAGCTAAGTGGGAAGAGGGTCTGGCACCCTGAGCTCTTATTGTCTCCTTGTGTAACAGATTCCCATCACACTAAGAGCATTGCTTTAGGTATCGGGCTAAACACGGCATTCTCAGTTTCACCATCAGTTATGATGGTTTTATCTCATAGCAAAATGTTAGGAGACTAACAACGTAATGGCAGGTTGGTTTTCTTTGTACTTGGTCACTTTTTTTGGGGGGGTGGGGGCATGAGAAGATCAGCTACCTCTAACATGGAGAGATGGGCAATCAGAGCAACGTGATAGAGCTATTAAGATTTGGGAAGGAGAGGCAGTGGGGAAACAAAAGACCCAATCCTATGCATTAGTGTGTGACACTTGGTCATCATACAGAGAGGCAAGTGTCTGTAACACCTGGGAAACTAGAGCATCTTGTTTGTTGGGAAGAAAATACAATTAATAGTTCCCTATTCCTTTGTGAACTGCAGTGGAGACATGATTTAAACGATGTACAATGTACACAAGAGAGTCAAGAAGTATTCCCTGATGTTGAGAGGCTTTGTTTGGTGCTGGATAAAGGGAATAGGAACTAGTGGGTCAACTGTCTAGTACAGCTCTGCTGGGGATTGAGTTACAAAGCAGGATCTCCTTTACTACACTTTTCTCTCTATGATATCAGGAGGGCAATGCTCAGCTTTGCAGAAAGCACCACAGCAATTGCATTTTCTACTCCTTTAATGGGAGCCTGTAAGAAGGTCATGGGCTTTGTAGATTATAAAGGTCAGTGCTGCAAAACTACCCGTAGTTTTCTTTGGGGTTGAAAATTAGCAGTGGTAGCTGGACAGAAAGGCATCACCTTACCTCCCTTCTTATCAAAACTCCTCTGGAGCTGTTTCAGGTGTAATTTATGAATAGTTGTACGGTAGGTACCTCTCCAGTGTGCCTGTGCTAGGCTGCATCCCACCATTTGACAAATAGGGTGGTAAAGCATCTCTGTACAAGGTCAGATCAATCCTTTTTGTGGAGTTTTACATGAATACTTTGCTTTGGGATTGTTGTTTCTCCATGCATAAATCTTTATATCAGCAGCCTGCAGCCCCAGCGAACCACAGCAAAATTTGTTTGTATTGTTCTCTGTATTTATCACCACAGTGAGAGAACTCATTTGAAAAGGAACCGTGAGAGTTTCCAGTAGGTGTGGTAGGGTTTTGGGTGCTGTGAGCCTTCAGTGATTTTATGTTTTCCCCTTTTAAATTTGGATGGGATGTGCCAAGCTACCTCTGGCCCCGGCTTGGACATCATTCCCTTTGGGATGATACCAAGGGTGGAACTGAACGTGAACTTTTGTGGGAAGGTGCTGGGGGAACAGAGGGACAGGTTCTGCATGCGGCCATGCACACACTTGGGTCCATAAGGTCAGAAGATGGGATGAAGCATGCAGGCTATTCTTTGCAGCCAGGTCAAAAAGCCTAGATTTTTTACTTTCTGATGTAGGGGTTTGGGTTCAGGCCGGGTTCTTCTTCAGAGGGAGATGATAAATGTGCTGACATGTAAGTGCTGTAGCTTTCAACAGAAGATGAATTTTAAGCCTCTGCCTTGAGGCTGACCTCATCTAAATTACCTTTGCAATAAAAGACATAGTGAATATCTCTACTGTCTGTGCACGGTGGGATTACTAATGCATGGTATCTGTTATATAACAGCATACTTTCTGTCAATGAATGCATATAATGAGATAGATAAAACCAGAGGTTTTATTTAAAAGCAGAAATATTTTTCAGTGGGGGAAAAACATAATCCTACTTATCTACGTTTTGACTTTCTGAACAATGTTAATTTTAGTTCATTGTATGACTTCCAAAATCTGCAGTGCATGAAACCTGCCAACAGTGGCTTTTGCACACAGCTTTCCAGAGAAAAGCTGGTCCAAGTGGTGAATAGGAAAGGAAAGCTCTGGAGAAACCTCTGAGCCTGCAGAGAGAAGGGCTTAGCCATGGTACCTAACCATCAGTAGCAGAGCTTTTGTTCTGAGATTTCCTAAATTTTGAGATTCTGACTTTACAATTTTAGCATCTTCTACAATTGCTGTGTCAACCCAATATCTCTAGCATGAAGTGAAGGACTCAGGAGTGCCGTTGTGGTCCGCCAGGAGATCCGGGCCCCAGGTGGCTGCTGCTGGCTGCAGCGGCTCAGCTGTGCCAGTCCTGAGGTAGGGGCTTTAGCAGAGCTGTGCGACTGGGTGCTGCAGGGAAAATGCTCTCAAGTTGGGGAATTTCACTTAATTTATTGCCATTTAAGGTAAACTTCTAATTCGTGATTCTGGTATTGAGAAGTGAAGATGGCAAACAGTTAAACACAGCTGCCCCTGGGCCACTTGTGGCAGACTCCATTTTGTGGAGCTGGCTGGAACTGGCTGCCCCCTCATCCACAGACATGGGGCACCCTGCAGGCCCCCTGCTGCCAAAGCCCTGCCTGTTGCACCTCAAACACCTCCGAGTGTGCTTCACACCCCATGTTTAGGGGCACAGGAGGGCAGCAGTGAGTCGTCTTTCTGTCGTGCCTTTCACCTGTGGCCATGTCGCCTGGCTGCATCGCTCTTCTTGGTCTTCTTGTGTTGCTCCTCCTGGCTTCGGCACCTCTGTCCCCTCAGGCGCTCCCTGCTCACCAGCCCTGTGTCTTCCCTCAGGTGAGGGAATCAATCCTCCTAATTTCTTCCCTCCCCAGTCCCCTCCTCTTCCAGGTCCAGTTTCTCTAAAACTGGTAGCCAGTTCGTGTCCTAAACCCATCCTAACCCGGGTTTTTGTGAGGGGGTCTGGCATGGCGGCTCCATGTGGGTGTCACAAGAGGGGGGGAAGGAGCTTGGTTGGGGTGGTTTGGGAGTTGTGCGGTTGTACACAAAGTGTGGGAAGCATTCGAGTGGGCTTTCTGTGGTTGTAGGCTTTGAAGATCTTAGCGGCTGAGCCCTTTCATCTGCGCTGGATGTGCAAAGTGCAGGTTTTTTTGAAGGCTAATGAGTTGCCCACAAAAATCCACCCATAGTTGGGTAAGACAAAAGGCCTGGAATGGAGCTGCGCCTTGCTGCAGCTCCCCGCTCCTAATGCTGGAGCACAGAAGAATTTCAAATTAAGCCACCAGAAATGTAACCTCAATAACGTACTTTGCTCTGCCTCGTTCTTAGAAGTAAATGAAGTGCCTTTTTTAAAAGTTCTTCCAAAAGCTTTTATCCTTTAGACAGAAACAAGCTTGGGATATATAAACCTAGACAATTAAGGTTTGGCAAAATTCTAAGCTGATGAAACTGGGATCCTGTGGTAGGAAGTGCTGATTGTTGTTGATAAGGGGGTGCCAGTCCTCCCTTTGTGTTAGAGTCTGCCTAACGTAATCCGGGCTATGCCAGTGAATTTCACAGGGAGACAGTGGCATTTTGGAAAACCCGTGCAATATGGATGAGCAAAAAAGTACCCCACAGCTAAAGAAATAGGGCAGAATGCCTGTGCATCACAAAGTGATGTGATTTGCCTTGTTTCAATTAATACTATGCAACAGGATAAAACAGCAAAACTTAAAAAAAAAAAAGCAAGCAGCACCAAGGCTGATTTTCAAATCTATAGAGAAGGCCGGTGCTGAAAGGTAATGATATGGAAATCGGCTCGGATCGCTGCCATGAATGAGTTCTGTGATTTGGAAGTGGGCAGTAATAGGATCCAGTATTAGGGTCAGGCAAGTGTGAAGATACTAGTGATGAAGATTTGAAAATAAACTTTAATTTAACACTCCTGGGGCAAAATGCAATGAGTTCTGTAGACAGTCTAATTGTAGTAGTGGAAAATGGTATTTTCTCCCTCTTGACCTTCTGTCCTCTATTCAGTCGCAGAAATCCATGGGTTCAAAGGTTTGGTTTTGACTTGCCAGGCAGTGAAGAAGCTCTGATAAGGTTTTGTAGCTATTAAACTTTCATAGGTTTGCAGCCTTGTGGTTGAAGCTAAAGAGATAGTAACTTTTTTTTTTCTCTTGGGAATGGGGTTTCAATTAAGTCAGTGTTGCTCAGTATTTGAATTCCAGCCTAGCAAGCTGCTAAGCATGTGGAATTGGTGTTAAAGGGAGCAGGGCCTTTGTCCGAGCCAAAAAGTTTCCAAAATTACTCTCACTTCATCATCCATTTTTGCAAAACTACGTTTCGTTTTCAGCTCGGACAATGGGTTGTTCTAGTCTGTGCATCTGCTGTTTTGACACTGCTACAGACCCATGCAGCTTCTTAACAAAAACAGAGGGCATGTTTTTTTAGAAGCGTGTGGCATAGCCTGCAGTTCATCCCACTAAAGATGATCAGAGCTGAGGGCTTTTGAGAATCTACCCAAAATACTGGTGTTAAAGGTTTTTTATCCGCTCCTTTTAGCTTTTGCCTTTTGGGTTTTGAACAGTTCCTTGGCTTGTGAGGAGACAAAGATACAGACCAACTCTGTGTTGATGTCTTAAGTACAAATCAGCCCCTTTTGGTTGAAGCCCGTGGGTAGTTCGTGTAGCTACCTGAAACTGCTCTTAAAGCTGGCTTGGTATACTAGCGTTTGGGTGTGCCTTTCACTTCTCCCACAGTTCCAATTGAAAAGGGACCAAGACTTGATGGTTTATAGATGGGCTACCTTCTCTAGCAATGGGAAGTCTAAACTGTGGTTTTCGGTGATATCTTCCTAATTGAAAAGATCTGATGGAAAAATAAAATCAATAAAGCCTAACCTAAGTCTTCAAGTGTTGCTGTCAAATAGATCACTAGCCTGGTGGGGGGTAAAGATCTTTGAGGGGTTTTATGCTGTTCTCCTGAAATCAGTGATAGAAACAAGCCCTCCATATGCCTGGATAGGGATGTGTTTCTGCCTAGTCCTTTACCTGCGTTTGTGGTTGTTGCATGTCGCGTGCCTTCTGTTTCTCTGTAAGACAGCAGCTTTGCATCTTGCTGCCTGTATGACTCCCACTCCCCTTTCTGCATGATCTGCTGAGTGTATTTATTGTGCATCCAGAAAAAAATGAAATAGATGTTGACGGTTTTTGCTTTTTGTTTTTTTTCCCCGTCCCTTCTTCTCTTGACAGTTTTTTATCATGCTGTTAATTATATTTCTGTTGGAGCTCACTGTTGTGGTTCTGTTCTTCGTCTACACAGACAAGGTAAGTCAGATTCTTCATTTTTCTTTCCCCTTCAGCAAATTTTTATGCCCCTTTTCCCTATAAATAAATCATGAAGCACTTGGCTTGGTATGCACATCATGCTTCTGTCTTCCTTGAGACACCCCTCTCCGAAAGAACTGTCTCAGAATGCATAAACAGCCTTACAGGACTGGGCTCTCTTGCTTGCTCATGTGTACAACTCAAGGTCACAGATATTGCCAAGTGCATCTGCCATTAAAAAAAAAAAAAAGCCACCAAACACACAACAAAAACACAAAGAAGCCAATGAGCCTTACTAGGAGCATGTAGGAAGAGACACCCATCAGACATGAATTGGATTCTTAAAAAATATGGTTACGATTTAAGAGCTACGTTAATGTTGTACCAAAGGAGGTATTGTAAGCAGAGGTATAAAGGCAAAGGCACGCAAATCAGTATCTTTCCAAGCTGGTCCTTGCAACACGTGTACTTACATTTTAGTGAAAAGCCTTTAAGAGTATAAAAATCTAGTACACACAGCTTTTGTTTCTAGTTTCAGATTCGACTTATGTTTGACATTTGTTCCTGTGCTTGTTATTTCTGTTGCAAAGGCAAGATTGCCTATCTGAATCATCTTTATCAGTAAAGGAATTATTTTTTTTTTAAATGAACTTCTTACTTGAATAAGAAAAGACTGAGTCAAAACCGAGTCAAAGAGCACAACCTGCATATTTAACCAAAATTGTGTAGCAAAGTCTCTCAAAACTGACGATGACTAAGGAAAAACTATGGGCTAGGTGGCAAAGTTTGCCGTGAATTAAGTCATCAGGTACATAATCACTAAATAGCATATTTTGTTTGAGTGGAAAACATTTGTAGCAAAATACAATGAAGATGAATATCAGACCTAATTTATTCAATATATTTAGCAATAACATGGACAAGGAGTGGAAAATGGCAACGTTACTTTCTAAAAAGGCTCCAAATTATTCAATTAATGAACACGGTGAATGATTGTCAGGTGCACTGCTGAAGGGCTGAAAAGAACTAGGTTTCTGGATGGCGTGTTCTGGTTGGAACGTGGAGTTAACTTGCAAGGTAATTAAAGTAGAAAGGGCAATTTAAAATTACTTTTATGCATTATTGGATTCAGAATTACTTGTAACCTCTTGGGAGAAAGATCTACGCGTCATAGATGACAGCTTAATAAAGGCATCTACTTAATATGCAATGGGCCTCCAAAAACCAAATACAACAGTTGGTGCATATTTACAAAGGGAATCAGAAAATATTATCATGTCATTGCTTAAATTGATGGACTCAACTCACTGTTAATTCAGGATTCAGTTGTGGTTACTTCATTTCAGTGAAGGGTAACAGAAATGATGAGAAGCACTGGAGAGGTAAGAGAGAATAGGCATGAAGGGATTATGAAGACTACCCTGATTCTGTTTGGGAAAGGGAAGAGTTCCTCTGCTTAGGAGATCCATAGAGGAGAAATGATAGCAGTTTCCGAAATACTGTTATACTAAAGGACTGTCTTGAACACGCAAGAAATATTTGAAAATATCAAGGAGTACGTTTAAAAGATACGTGTTTCTTATGTTCTGTATCTTCATTTTGTAAAATTCCCTGTCGTTGGCAGTTGTTGAGCCTGATAGTTCAATAACCGTGTGGGTTTGTGGGATGTAAAAAAAAAAGTTGAAACGTCTTTATTCATAAAGCTATCAGTGCTGTTATGTTGACAAGTTTGTCACAGAGAATGTTGGTCCCCGCTCTTCAGAGGTAAAAATAGTGAATGTGCCAGGAAGCATTTCCCTTCCACTTCAGCCTGCTGGTTTGTGGCATTCCCGTCTGTGTTCTGCGTAAGGTTATCAGGAAATCCAGCCTCCCTCCAAGTCACCTACCGTGGGCTGGTGCAGGAGGTGGCCTACAGTTGTCTGTATGATCAAAGGTTGGTCTAAAATACGGACTCCAAGTGCAGGTTTACTGGGTTAAGAAACTCCTATAGTCTGTGTATCACAAATGATCAGATTTGAGGCTCTTAATGTTCCTGTATGACTTTACATCCATGACCTTGTGCTGAGGAGATTAGTGGCTTGTGTCTGTGTTACACTTGCAGTCCTGCCAACTGAAAAATAAAACAGCAGCAGCCTGAAACTAGTATGTTCTTACAGCATGCTTAGAAATTGTGTGCTGGCTTTCCTGATGCGCATAACAGTATTGCCATGCGCACTGGTACAGAGAAGGTAGCTAACCCAGACAAGTCTGCCACGCTAATTGAGTTAATGCAGTCCCTTGGAAAATCGGTGAAGGAGCAGTTTCCATTGACACCTACACAGCAGAAGAAAGTAACATTAACTTTGCATGCAAAAGCAGAAGGTGACTTCGGAGGTTAAGACTTTGAGGGCTTCTCTATCACATGTGTATGGGTGTGTGATCATATGTATGTGTGTGTGATCAGCAGTGTTTTCAATTACCTGCTAGCCTTCTGTTTACTAGAAGCATATATGTATGTGAAATATTACCCAGGATGAAAAGGAATCCAATTATTATTTTCTGTTTCTAGGCTTTAGAGCAGGTCGAATAATGGATGAATAAGCAAAGAGACAGCTGTGCTGGCTGCAGGGCTGGGGCTTTGTCCCTCGGTCCGTCGGCCGGTGCTGGTTTCGTTCCTTCTGCTGCAGAACGGGCACAGCGACAGGCTGAGCTACCTGCCACAGCGCATCCAGATGCATCTGTATCCCTTGCTTGGCCCACTGCTTTAGCAGTGGTTAATTATTAAAAAGCATCAAGACAGAAGTTCTTTATGGCCATTCACAGATAGGTTTTTGGCACAGCACTTTTATTCTTTTGCTGCGGGAGAGTGTGCAGCTGTGAAGATGGACAGGACTGGCTGCTGGGACTCTGGGCAGCCTGGACTGAGCTGTTCTCATTCATCAGTCTGGGAGAAGCCCCAAAATTGCCTCTGCCTCTCATTCTCAGTGCCTTGGCAGCAGCCTCTCTGAGCTTTTAGGCAGCAAACTTGCTCCCATGCCTTAGGATGTCATCTTCCCTTTTCTTGATGGAGCACTGTTTGTCTTGACCTCGTGAGATGAGTGCTGCCCTGGACTTCACAGCTCTATCTCTGAGCTGGCTGTGCAATGTGACGTTGTAAAGAGAGAAGGGCTTGGAAGAACAGCTCCAAGGAGGAAAAAGGGGGCAAAACCTTGTTTCTTGGAGCTGCACCATGGGTCTCTGGCAGGGGCTGAGATCACGCCTGGTTCGCTCTCCTCTTCCTTTTACCATCCTAGCTGGTTACGTTAAGAAATATGAATCCTCTGGGTTCTGCAGAAGTGATATGTGGGCTGTGTGGGAATAGAGTGGGGAAATGCATTCCTCTGGGATGGCTGTCAAGAAACATACATAGCACTTCTGTTTTGTCCTGACTCTTCCCAAAGCAGCAGCGATGGGTTCATTAGCTGTTTTCAGATCAATGTGGGGCACCCCAGGGACTTGGAAGCTCCTGTTGTCCATATGCAAGTTCCCAAAGTGTAACTTCATATTTTTCTGAGGGCAGAAATACCAGCATAAGAGATGTGTGGGTCTTGAATAGAGTTTATGTGGTTATGAGTACTGAGGCAGGTTCTCTTTCTTACAGCACTGTTTTCTCAGGCTAAATTTATGCCCCCATTTGAAGTATTCCCAACTCCAGTGACTTTGCTAGAGCCATGTGAATGAACACCCATACATAGCTTGAATTTTCTCTTTAATATATATATTAATTTGATTCCAATAATTCAGAGAAGCATTTGATATTTTTATAAGTTCCTATATGAGGGTCTATATGTATTTATAAAAGATCCATGGAGTACTGATAAGGCTAACCTTCATTTTTTTGTGATAAAGAGACAGCTGCTGGGCTCTATCTTGACAGAGACTGGTTACTCTTTCTATTTCTCAACACCAAATTAGACCCTGTTAGAATATAAATTATGCTAATAAAATGCATAGTCTTGTACCAGTTCTTACTTGTATTATCCTTCTAGTTTTAGCATCTGTATTTATTTTTACTGTGATGGTTCTCCTAGAGGCACAGAAAAAAAAGTCCATATTTACTTTTTTGCAGCTGTAATACACGACTTTTTTCAGTTTTGTTTGTTCAGATGTCTGCATTTTTTCTGATTTATGGGCAGAGTTACGGTGCTGCTACTTAATGCCCGCAAATGGAAGAACATGACTAAACCAGCATAATGTGCTTTTTTCCCCCTCTTTTTCTTTTTGAAATGTCAAACTGAATAACATAAACCACTTTAAAAAAAAAAAAAAACAAACAAACACAGAAGATCACTGACTATGATATTTGATTATGGAAGCAGTTACTGCTGTTGGCAACTCAAAGTTAAGACCAGAATTTTCAATAAGGATTAGGCCATTAACTCACTTGGGGATCTCTGAAAATTACAGCCTAAATTCCATGCCTGGTTAGCTGTGTTGGAAATAGCTCACAGAATGGTAGAGATTTGAAAATAATGGCTACTTCTGCTTTTCCTGAAATGTATGAAAATGCTCTTGTTTTCTGTGTCCCAGTAAATCGTAATGAGTTCACCTCCAGCTTCTACTGCTCTTCCTGAAATACGGTCTGTAGAGGAGTCGCTTCCCAGCAGGAAGGAGGGGTTCACCATCAGGCTGAAGAAATCAATCATACAGAAAATTTAGTTCAGACTTACTGCAGAGACTCAGTTGTTCTGAACTTCAGTGGAGCAGGATGTCTGCTCTGCTGCTCAGCTAACAAAAATGCCTCGTGCTCCTAGTGTGTCTAGCATGCAGGGCTGTCGAAGGCGAATGCACGGAAGAGGTTAATCTATTTGAAGATGGAGAAATGAAGGCTAACATGAAGGATGAGATAATCCCAATTAGGTGCAGCTTCCAGATGGTCTTAAGTTACTGGAGAAACAATAGTCCTTGGAAAGTCCTGCAAGACTGGCAGGGTGGTCACTCTGCCCTGCTCATCAGTCAGGGGTCCTGCCTTTTCTCCTAGTTTCTCTCCATCAGCATTTGATTAGCCTACACCATCACATTGGCGTACATTTTAAAACTTCTTACTGGTGAAACTTCTGAGTAATGGTAGAATTACTGGGTCCCTGTATCCTCCCCCTGCCACAGTGAACGTGGCTGTTCTGCTCCCTTGTAAAGCTGGGGTGGGGGAATTTTGGAATGGTACCAGAGCGGGTAGTATCTGTGTTTGTCAGTGTGCAGGAGGCTCTCAAGGGAGCAAGGCCATTTTTAACTCTCCGTGGTATTGCTGCAGGGATGTGCTGCGTTACCATAACGTGCTTCAGAGCATGCAAGTAGTGATTGGTGTATGCAATGGCTTCTGAGCAGCCAGTGCATTAACACCTGATTTTTCAGTTAGAGCTCAGTTTGTTGTATATTTAAAAGAGCTCTCCACACACCGAGCAGTTCCTGGCATACAGCATCTCTCAGGTGGTGTTCTGAAGCTAGGCTTCTGCTTAACTGCTGACATAGCTAAAAACCATTCCTCCCCTAAGCAGGAGTAGCAATGCAGCCTGAGGTGGAGGAATCCACAGATCATCTCCTGGAACTGAAACACCCTGCAATTACTGCTGTGTCAGGGGTGTGTGCCTGGTCAAGTATTTTACTTCTCTAATGCAAAATAATGTTATATAAATGGTGTTAGAAAATAAGAAAAGGCAGAAGTATCTCTGGTTTATTTTACTTGGTAATAAGCTTAATTTTAACTAGTTTATTAGCATTTCAGTACTCGTGTCACACAATAGGGAGTTGCAGAAATTTCATCAAAAGAATTTAATTATAACCAATTCATTTTGGCTTCTTTTCAGCAAAGTATTCAGGCATGAGTATAAATCTGTCTCTATTCAGCAGATATCTTAAGTGCATGCTTAAATCCATGTGATTTACTTAATCATATACTGAAGTCTTGTCAGCGTTGATACACACCTTTTGTGTTCTTTCCTTTTAAAAGAAATCTTGCTAAGGAAATGCTAACGATAGTGAAAAATCCTGGAGATGGTAAAGATGTATCACGTTTTTCACTTCACAGGGAATTTAGTGAAAAATAATGACTGTTTGCTTTAAAGCCTTAATGGTTATCTTGTTCTGTTTGTTCTGGAACAGCTTTCCATTTAGCATCTTGATCTCCAGCACATCACTTTAACCTTTTTTTTTAGGCAGGGGCAGGTGTGGAGGATGGAATTTATTTGTCTCTGTGGCTGAAAAAAAGCAAATACACCAATGGAAATCCCACAGTTTCACTAATTCATTTGTCAAAGGAAGATTTCATTGAAAGTAGACCTGCAAAATGCTATTAACAGGGTTGTTGAAGGATAGCAAAGCATCGATGAAAAGAATTAAGTGCATGCTCAGAAATAGGTGTTACTTGGGAACGGTAACTGCAGATAAAATGCATTAAGGCTCCCCACTGGGAACTCTTGATCAATGGTTGATCAAGGCCTAATTGATTCCTTGAATAAAGTGTTAGCAAGGGAATGGGTGCGGGGAAAGGAAAATCAAACTTTCCTAAATTAAGCTCCATGCCTAACACAAATACCCCGTGTAAAGATTCAATAATGCAGTAGCCTGTCAGCTCTTTATGCCACATATCATCCTGTTCTGGCTGAATTCAGAAATGAAGACGAATGTAGGTGTCTCAGCCTAGTCAGTACATGTTTTTGTTCATACGCCGATGAGCACGATATAGTTCATATTGCGCCAGTGCACGATTTGGAGTTGTGCTTTTTCTCAGGAGAAATTCTGAATTCCAGCTCGGCTGACTGGGAAATGAATTCACAGAGCTGTATAAATGAATCAAACATAGCTGCTGCTGCCATTATGCCTGGCTTAAAGCCAGCCAGATCTGTCTTTTATTTCCTGACATCACTAAATTCATCTGGGGGTCCTCTGATAAATATTTGGCAATGGATCAGTTAGCATACAACAGAAAGAGATGTTTCTGGGCTTCCTTCTTGCTGGTTTGTAATCCCTAATTAGAGGTTACCTCATAATCTCAGGGGCACATCTGAGTAGGTCTTTGTTGTGGGAGCACTTTTACAACAATTGGTTTCCCATGCTCAGAGCTTCCTAGCAGACAAATATGAGTGGTGCAGGTCTTCAGCTGGCCTCTGCCAAGGAAGTCCTAGAAGAGAGTAATAACAGTTATTGAATACATGGCACAGCTGCGTGCTTTTTGTCTGGGCATCTCAAACCATATTACAAGTGGAGAGTAAGTAGTTCAGCTCCCTTTCTGACCGGCAGAAGTGCTGTTGAGAGCTGAATCCTCAAGGTGCAGTGTCTTGCGGGAAATGCTAAATGCTGCCATGTCTGAATGTGCGTGAGGGAACCTTACTATTCTGGAGGCCAGGTCTTTATTTGACTCATCTGTGGTCAAAGAAGCCATTTCGACATGTAGGTGGGTCAGGAATCGAAAGCGTGCTGACGGTCGCTGCTGATAGGACTCAAGGGAATGGCACTGGTTTGCATACACCTGATCCACGCTGGTTTTAGTGGTGACTGATCCCCAGCTCTGCATCTGTTCTAAATGCTGATACATGTTTTATACCATTTTGTTAGAAAAAAAAAAAGAACAATAGCAGGAAGAGAAAAGAATGGTTTAGAAAGCTGATAAAATAAATGATTAAGGCAGCTTTAGACATTTAAATACAGGCAACATCAAATGCAAAGGAGTGACGGAGGTAGTATATTGAAATAGACAGCACATTTTTTATTCATTCTATGAACATTTTTGATGTGTCACAATGTATTTCAGACAACATTAGAAAATGACAGTAAACTAAATGTTTAACGTTTCTTACATGTACAAAAAGAGAAGGAAAGGTGGCTTGTTGTGTTATCAGACTATGTGCAGGCCAATAGCATACAGCCCTTGTCTTAGATTTGTCAGCTGCAATTGGAAAATAATGTTGTGGATAGGCCGCTTTATTAGTGTAATTTGCAGCTGAAATTCTTTCAGCTCCTTCCTTTTAACTCAGCGATGGTGTACACAGGATGACTCCAAGCTGAAATGAGGAAAGGCAGATCTGTTGATCAGCAGCTCCAAACCACTGCAAATTCAGGGACCCCTTTGGTGGTGAATTGTGCTGAAGCTGTGAAGTTCAGATGCAGGAAGGAGGTTCAGCAAGTGTTCTAGCCACTAGTTATCGTAGCTTTTGAAATACATTCCCAGATTTACAAAACCAGCATGCTCAACAGCGTGTAAGAGTTCATGCCAGTAAAACTGCAGCCAAGTATATCTGTAATCATCTGTAATATGGGCGAATTATCTTTAATCATTTGAGATCTTGGACTCTGTCTTTTTACAGATGAGCACCAAAATCAGTCATACTTGACAACAGGAAAAGGTTGAGATGGAAGAGAGAAGTAGTTTTGGGGTAAAGGGTTATGTGTCTTAGCAGGAAGCAGAGAAGGAACTTGGCTTTACAACTTCTGAATCCACACATTTCCTGCTTGAAGTTTTGAGTGCCTCTGATAATTCGGATGATGGTGGTATAATACAATTTCTCTGCAGTGAATGAGGCGTATGCAAAGATTGTTTTAATCTGGGCACAATTTTAATTCACTTAGTTTTACTGCAATTATTTTGTGCGCCCTCTCTGTCCCTATAAATTGGGGAAATGCATCCTTGAGAACAGAGTATCCTTGTATAAGTTCAGTTCTTGCTGAAATTCACTCATCCTTGTGTACTCCTCCTCCTGCTACTAGCAGTCTTTGATGCAATTTAGTAAGGATTTTTTTCTGTAATATATTTCTGTCTAATAAGTCAATCTATGTTTTAAGTTGCTTGCTCTTGCCATTTTGCACGTCACTGCTGCAATCCAAGGATGTTGTTGCTCTGTCAGATGTTTGTGCCATCTGCACCTTGCCATTCTGAACCACAGGAAGGCAGAACAATATGTGTCATCATCTTCTGCCGTGCTAATGCTTCCTCTGTTGACAAAGTCGTAACCTCAGCATTTAGGAAACCTTTACAGAGGTCAGCTCAAAGGGCATATTAAAGTGCAAACTGAATTGCATGTTGTAAGTTAGTAAATTACATAAATGTAGCAAAATGGAAAAGATCATTTGAAGGTACTTAAGAAAAAAGTAAAAGTCTTTCTCTAGAGAACAATGACAGGGGAAGTCATGAGGCATAACACGGAAAGATTTTGATTCAAAACCAGATGTTAGATTGATCACATAAGACATTAATTTTTTCTTTTGAAAATTCAGAACTTAGTTACACTAAGACTTAAATTAATCAAAATTACTGAAAGGTTATTTAAAAGCTGGGAAGAGAATCAACATTACTCTCTGAACAACACACACAGAAGAAAACATCCTGTAGATTTCTTTCAGGTCCACCTTTTTATTTTGATGAATAGAGAATGCATTGTAGTTGGCAGAAAAGCAGCTGAATACATTCAGACAAAGAGAAGCAATGTTTCTTTCAAGGTCAGGTAGCTTGGGGAAAAAAAAGAAATTGATTTTCTTTTGGGGACTGTGAAGAAAGGAGGAGCAGAATGTGTTGCAAACCTTGAAGTATGTTGAGATCCGACTGGTATTTAAGTAAATGTCAGTGGAGTGTCCTTGCTGCTAACACCACCACTCGTGGCCATTGAGTGGCCAGGTGCAGCTTCTGATGGTAGGGGTGTTCTCAATAGAAACCTGCCTCGTGCTCTCTTTGACACTGATTTACGTACAAATGGCAGAGGCAGCCCTTTCATGATGATTGTTGTTACTGCGGAAGAGCGTGGAGCAATGAGGATTGCTTTTCCGATTTCCCATCATGAGCTTTCTTTCTCTCAGCTGTATTCATGTCAGTGGCAGTTTTCATGTAAGAAGTGTCAGTAAGAGACAATTAGACAAGTTAAGACTAGGACAGCGGAATGGCTCTTTGCTGCTGGGTCTCACAGTTTTGGCACATCCATTTTAAGCTGTTTGAGGGTTTAGTTACACAATACAATATTGAGTGTCAGCACAGAAGGAACACACAAGTTACCACTTTCCATATGGTGAAATCCTGACCCCGGTGAAGTCGGGGAGCTGCACAGTTGTCTTCTATGGAACGGAGTTAGCTAGTAGCTAGTCACTGGTTTTTAAAAAATTAAGGAAATTGAGTGTATCTGAAATCTGTGTTGTCTACCAACCATTGGACTTCATTTTTTGCTTTATAATTATTTATTGAGGGCTTATAATGTCAAGAAATAACTTTCCAATAACAAAATGCTCCCAGTGGTGCATGTCATAGGTTTGCAGTGATTAAACAAAAGGGGAATATTTGAATTAAAGTGAGTTAAAGCTTTTTCTCTGTGATATTTATTGGAGTGCTTTTCCAATTAGCTTCTCACCATCATTTATTTGAAATGACTTTTTTTTTTTTTTGAATACTTGCTTCCAATTCCTAGAATATGCTTGAAAGCAAACTGCCAGGGGGACAACAAGGAGAGACCTCATTACACACAGCTGGATTATTTTTAGGATCTGATGGGTCCCTTTTCTACACACTCATTTATTAGGTTTTGTGGTTGGATATGGTTAATAGTTTTGTACTCGTCTCATAAGGATCAGCTAGTGCTATGTATGGAAAAATGCAGAATGTGGCTTTTTGCTTCCACGCCCTTGGTGAGGCTGTGCAGATTCCATAGGATTTGGATTCTGGTTTCCCTGGGCTCCTCACTCCCGATCCAGGGGGAGCTCCTGGCGTGCTCCATGGGCACCACAGCATTACTGTGTAGCTCTTTGAAGGTATTAGATCAGCTTCTGAGATACAAAACTACTCTCCTGCTTGATCTGGGAAACAAAAAGGCACAGTTATGGCTTAAAGGCCTTCCTCCTCCTCTTCCAGATGTGATTTGAGCAATGGTTCACCAGGGAAGCTGGCTGTTACGAAGAGACTTGTTTGCTATGTGCCTGGATGACACTGGCGAGATGCTCCTGGCAGGCACTGCTGTGAATTTGCCCATGCCTTGCCTCTGCTGTGGCCTCTTAGCAGACAGATGCCAACCACCAGGTCTAGAGACAGACAAATGAACTCTTCCCACGGGCCCTGAGGATACAAGCTCAATACAAATGAGCAACACCATATTTTAATGTTTCAAACACAATATTTTCTAATTTTAAATATAAATATATCACACACCACATGTATTTATTTCCAGTCCAAGTAGCGTGCCAAGGTCACTGTAAGGGTCGCTCAAGAAGTCCTTATCCATGCCACAGCTTTCAAGTTAAAGTTGATACATCTCATCGATCTCCTGTTTGATTTTAATAGCATATTAAATTCAAGGATTCCAATACCACTCTTTCTCAGGATTTTTCCATGTGAACTTTTTACCAGAGAAGGGTTAAGTCCTGTTCTGTACAGATCTTTGTGAAAAGTGGCAGGGCTGGGGATTTAGGAATGACGGTGATGAGGGCCTACAGTGCTCTGCTTGAGGCTTGTTTCTTCAGTCACACGACGACGATTATTCTCTTTCTCATTGAAGACTGTCTAATTCAGCTTAACATCATGAATCCACAATTTAAGGAGCTTGAGCTAACAGGATCAAGTTAGTGATTGCTGAAAGCTTTGCAGTGCCCTGGTTACTCTAACCTTCCGAGAGGAGAGGGTGTTGAGATGGTCCCGTGTCAATTCTGACTTGCAGATCACTTCACCTTTTGTCCTTGAAACGATTATCCAGCGGGAATTTTAAGTTGCATGCAGATGAGTTTTATTCTGATTGAAGAGAGTTAAATGGAGTTAAGTAGGCAAGAATTTGACACTTGCTAGGGAGGTGGTGCTTCTGCAACATGTACGTGCCCTTTTAAATGGAGTTGAGGGAATTTGATAAAGAACAAAAATTAATGCTAAAGGAAAACGAGGTTGAACAGACAGTTAACTACATCCTGCATAATAAAAATGTGTTTTTAAGCCAAGAGTGGTTGGGTATCTCTTCCTTGTTGACCCACTTAGAGAGAATTTAATAAGGCTTGAATCTTGGCACTTGACGAAGCTCAGAACTGCCGGGATGTGAAGTGCACACCTGCAAGCTGTGGCCGATGTGGAGTGACACCGACTGGTGGTAGCACTTCACAGGGAAGGTTTCTTTGGATGCAAATTAATTTTACATGATTTATGTGATATAGCTGTATCCTAGTATGTCCCCTTTTCTGTGTCTTGTGACCACAGAGCTGAGCCTCTCTATGTACCAATATCCCTCCCCAGGCCTGGGCTGTCTCAAGAGAGGCTTTTGGGCTTCGGCAGGTGGCTGTGAAGACACAGTGTGGGCTTTTTCCTGCACATAAAGCTATTCCTTGAAAGAAGTGTGTATGGCACCTAAAAGAGAACTTGTTGCTTTGCAGCAAGAGAAGAGACACTTCGATTGATCCCTCGGTGCCCCATGGCCTTACCTCACCCACAGGGTCTTCTTTTTTGTACCTCATCAAGGAAGAGTTCCCTTTTCTGACCTCGACAGTCAGCAACTCCAGGCAGCAGGGTTGGGTGGGGGGAAAGCAAACGTTTCATGCTACTGCTTTTTTCTCAGGGAGCACAGCTGCCTGCCTCTCCCCTTCCCACATCATACCTGGATGCAGATTGGAGTTGCTGATGAAGGAAATGAGTGCAGGTCTATGCCCTTTGCTTTGCCAGAGATGAGTATGAATATGATTGGTCCCCAAGCTGGGAGTGTAGCTTCCAGCTCTCATTTTACTGCTAAGCATTACACAAATTGTGGCAGAAAGGGCTGCTCAGGATTCTTCAGGCAGCATTTGTTCTCCAGCTGTCCCCCCATCCTAAGGAATGTGGACCAATGGCACAAGTAATTTAATGTGATTAAATGCTAGACCCCAGTGAAGGGAGTGATGAGGGAGATTCTTCACTTATTCCCCATTAGTCCTGAGCAAGCGTGCTCGTGAATCCTGTAACCTTGGCAGCAAGAGAACCTCCTCCTGCTTTGCTATCTGCAAGGAAATGAATTACACATGCACAGAAATTCATGAGCGCTGAATACTGCGATTAATTTTGTTAAAGTCTCTTTATATATTTAGATAGGGAAGAGGAAGGAGGAAGCTTATCACTAGTTATGAGTCTGAAGCCACAAATCTTGTGCAGCTTTCACTTTGAGATAAAAATGAATCTATAAGGAATCCAAAACCCCTTTGTTTATTTTATGTATTCTAAGAGTGAGAAATGATGAAGGCAGTAATATAAAGTAGTGTTAACTGCACAATCCGCATGTTAAATTGATTAACATGGAGAAAACACATTAATATCTTTTTATTAGTAGCCTGAAAACTTTACAATGGCATTTATTGGAATAGAACTGAAATGTGAATGGCAAATCATTATAAATCTCAGCTCCTATGTGGTGGCCGAAACATTGGCTGAAAATATTTTCAAAAATACAGTCCAGGCATTGAACATCGCTGTTTTTTCCCATTTAACCTTTTATTTGTACATATTAAGCAGGCGATCACATAGCAGATGAAAAGTGGGATGTAAAGCTGGATGTATTGGATGTGCAAATTCTTGCGCTTTATGGCCAAAGCAGGTGCATGTAAATGTTTCATCAGCACACCCATTAAGCTCGCACTGGTAAATTTAGCCACAAGCCTTGGAGAGGTGCTTACTTTGCATTTAATTTAGAACTAAAAAAAGAAGTAGCAGCTTTATTTAAAATGCATTACATTCAGCTTATTTAATATTCTTATTCTCGTGCATTCTTATCCATTATGTGTATATAAAAATAAATGAGGAAGTTGCAGAAATGCACACGCATCTCAGTGATGAGGGTACTTCTAACATAGGTGAAGTCTGGCTTAGAAACCAGCCAGTGATTTTATGAACCTGACTGAATTTAGGGGTAACCCCACCGACGTTAGTGGCACTACCCTCTCTTCTTAAACTACACCAAATATTGATAGTTTTCACGCTGCTGCACCATGTGCTAGCACTGTAGGGACGTTGTGGTTCTTTTTCATCTTCTTTTTCCTATCCTCTCCTTGTGGCCAGTGTCAATCAGCTTGCAAATTGCAGCACGCTCATGCTTGATTGCAGCGGGGTTTCTTTGCCACGTGCTTCCCGACTTTACAGCGTTAACTCTTGCTGCTGCACAGCCTCGTTCTGCCACAGGTAAGAAGATGCAGGGACTTGGCTCATCTGGCACTCACCTGTCTGAGACAGCAGTGCTTTGTACCTCAGCACGAGGAGGGTTTTCTTTGGGAGTTACGTGGAAGTCACTTAATATGCAAAACATATCTTTTATCACATCAGTTCAAAATGGGTGGCCAGAAATTGTAATTGCTGGGCCAAGGAAGTGATGTTATGATAAATCGAGTACGATAAAGAAAATGGCCAACTGCAATTAAAAGGAAATATATTCCTAATTGGCAGGTTGTGCTGAAGGGAGTTGGCAACAATGCACGAAGCAGATTTTTCTTGGTAGCATCAGATACGTACAGGCCAACACGCCTCTGAGAAGTGTACTTGAATGCCATTTGTTTGGAAACTATCTACCTGTAAAGTGTGGAGTATTTATATACTAAGTCCTTCAATATCAATCAAAATAGTATCAGCATCTTTCTTCTGTTTCAACATGTCCTCAACCAGAAGCGCAGGATTCAGCATGGTGAGGGATTAAATTGGCACAAAGATCTGGGCTTCTCTGGTGTGTACTACTTGCTTTGGCATGTTTTTATTTATTCCTTTCCCTTTCACAGGATGGAGTTTTACTGCACTCTGTCCTTACAATTTCTCTGTAAATAATAAGAAAACTTACTAGTTACACTTGTTCCTGAGTTTACCTTGTGTCTTACCTTGTGTCTTCTCACCAAGTTTTAGAAGGTAATTTTAACAATTTTGGAAGCTCTTCTTAAATTGCCTGTTGAAAAAACAAACAACAACAAAAAACCCTACTTTTTTCCCTGTCTGATTATTTTTACCAAAAAGGTCTTTCGTGGAAGAAGGGAGCACATTTTTCCACCCTCATCCCTTCCTATCTCGTTTCATCACAAGTCACACTCCGTTAGAGTCCTAATGCTTCTATCAATAAATGATGGATTTGCCAATGGTGATTTAAGTTTAAAATTACTTAGGAAAACTTAATGAAGCCTGCAAATCATGAATTAGATTTCAAAGAAATTGCCTCTGACAGTTAAAAGCTAGAGGGCCAAAGTAGTTTCAAGGGTGGAATTTTTTCCCCTCTGTAGATTATGGATCAGGTCAAAACAGAGGTGGTTCTGTGGGAATTATTTTTTGGAGCAAATCACAGGTTGGCTCTTGCTGCAGTAACTGTCTCATACTGGTGTGTAGTGGGGTGGGTGACATATTAATACAGGAGAAAGCTCAGCTGTGCTTTAACTGGCTGTTGTGAGTGCTGGCCTGCTTTTTATCTCCACTTCCCCTTGGCTAGAATGGTTTAGGACGTGCCTGGTTTTAATCCTTCTTCCCAGTCTTGTGCCCTCGTTACTAGACTGCTCGGACTGTTTGTCCTCAGTAGGCAAAAATGATACCCTGAGGCTTTCTGCCATTGTCTCTCAGTACAGGGTTATGATTTTATAACCCCAAATGTTCTTCACAGGTTTAAACTGTCCCTTTTGGAAACCGCTTTGCCCATGTAGGAGGGGATGCCTGATGCTGGTTTGCAGTTTCACAAGGAAGAGGATCCCCTTCCTCAAAGTGCATGTGGCGAATTTTCTGTTGCTTGGGGTATATTAATTTACGTAATTAGATTTGTGAAAGCTAACGAGAAGTTTCCTGTCCTAATTTCAGAATATCTAATGCAATCTGCAACAGGTTATAAGTCTACCTAAAATAACTGGGAGAAGAACCGTGGTTGCCCCATTAATGCTCCCCTTTCTTTCTTTTCCCCCAAATCCAAGGAGTTAAGAGTAGTCAAAGGTCACAGTTTTTAACTGTTTTGTACCAAAACCCCTGGGAAATACTTCCGATGTTTCACTACTTGTGCCTGTAGGTTTTGTTTACATTTGGTGCATTCTTCTGAGCTTCATGGTAACAGGCTGGTAGGCAGCTTGTTTCTGAAGGCTGTCAATCTCTCATTTGGTCAGTGGGAGCTAAAGTTTTACAGGCTTAAACTAGAAAGTTTTCTAAAACAGAAAGAAGAACAAACAGGAGTGTTGTGCATTGTTTAGGTATAGCATAAATAGATCGTACAAATTCTTTTCCTCTATTAATTTTCATTGAAATGACCTTGCAAATGGTGCCTTTTTTCATCAAACTTTTAGTGCATCTTTTCCAATAATAACACTTACAGTGGTTGTTCTGGAACTTGTGTTTTTTTAAGCCCTACATAGTTTTGGTGATAGCCATCCACCAAACACCCAGCTTTCTCTTTTCCACTATTTTTCTAATGTGCTGATTTTTTTTTCCCATGTGTCTGCATAAGCTGTCTTAGCGGTAGGAATTTCAGCACTGGCTGATTAGCCTAAGCATTTCTCTTGTCCTCTTAATTTGTAGCAAGAGCTGAGTGCAATGGGTTTAGTAATTGAAACTTGATTCAGTTCTTGCAGTTAAGGATGCCAGGTCTCATTTACTCCATGTATGCCGAGTGTCATTTTTCATGTGCAAAGCTGCTTTGTGCAGAGCCTCAATGTCTGTTGCTTTTGATTTGTGTGTTTTCAACTGAGTTTCCAGGATTAGATTGCTTATGGCA
This sequence comes from Cygnus olor, assembly GCF_009769625.2. NCBI lineage: Eukaryota > Metazoa > Chordata > Aves > Anseriformes > Anatidae > Cygnus > Cygnus olor. The sequence goes on from NC_049173.1 coordinate 46,979,010, forward strand.
CACTTGCCTATCAACAATTTGTATGATGATGAGAGACTCTGGTTTGCATGATGCAGTGTTCCTCCTGACGCAGGTCCAGCTTACACCACCTGTGGCTCTCGCCTGAATGGTTCCCTTACCGACCGGTGTGTGGATTTGGCTGCAAGGTTGGCTGTTCCCACCAAGGTGAGGTTAGCAAAGTGATTGTTACTGCTCCATAACAACTGTTGGTGGGGCCAGGGCCTTTGCAGTGTAAGATCATTTGGAATCCGGTTCCTGTCTTGAGACTTTCTGTAATGTTATTGTGGTCCTTGTTGTTTGAGTGGTGCCAATCTTAAACCTGGTGCTAAGGAGCTCTGAAGCACCCTTGTCTCTGGTGACAGCAGTGAGCACTGTCACCTCGTCTTGAGCTCCTTCACTGGAGCATGTTGAGCTTGCATATTTGCATATAAGCCTCAAAGCCTTTCTTCCTCCAAATGCTCTGACTCCTACGCCATTGATCCCCAGGTTCTAGCTCAGCGATTTCTGAGTTTTTCCTTGTCAGATGTGTTGCTACCTTGCCCTTTTGATACAACCCAGTTCAAGTGTTGTGGCTTTTATTTTTTTCTTTTTTCTGTTGTGGACATGCTGCAGTACTTCCAGTGCCACCAACTGGGTTTCAGCACTGCTGCTTCTCTTGCTGACTTCCAAAATCTGGAGATTTGGAATCTGACCACGGACCCAGGCAACACTCAGAGGAGTACTTCATGCATTTAGGTTCCAAAGCAATACTAGATGGGATGCAGTCTTCTGAAATTACATAGTCTGTATGTTTTCTGTGTTGTTTAGAAAGATATGTGAGGCCACTGGCTTTTCTTTCTGCTCTGTTTGTCTTCATGGATGTGATAGCAAGAAATGCAGCAACACTATGCTGGGTTTAGTAGTAGGAGAAAAAAAAAACACCTGATGCTATAACATTTTTCTATTTTGGAAAAGAAATCACCGCTAAATAAACTTTGTCACAGATAGAGAGCCTCTGCTCTTTCTGTGATAACTGCATTTTCCAGCAGCCAAACCCAAGGAAGGTGAGAGCTGGCACAGCGAAGACTTCCCCAGCTGTTGCTGTCAGACTGTGCTGCATCGCCGAGCAGCTCGGGTGAGGGCTGGATGCCGCTCCTCTCGGAGGTACATGGCAGAGGGGACGTGGTCACTACATAGGATCAGATGGGGGAAAATATTACCCACATGTCTTAGGAACTAAATGGTTGTTAGCGACTCCACGTGACTCTTGATACTTAGGTGAAGCTCCTGTATATACAGTACTGGATATTTTGTTAGATTCGGAGCTGGTTCAAATAGACCAGGTAGCTGCAGCATCTGTTAAATAGCCACATCATCAGCCTATGGAGCTGAGCCACTGTGCCCGAGGTGAGAAGCTGACTGCATTCAGCATTACAAAATTATGTAAAGTAACACTGACGGTGAGGCAAAATGACAAGCATGGCTATTTCATGGGCGTTGGTTTGGTTTGTTGTTTTTATTTGCTTTTTGGTTTTTAGTATTAAAAAATAGTGGAAATCATGAAGCCTCAACATTTTACAATAAACCACTTTTTAATAAACACCAAGATTCTCTACTATACCTGCTGGATACAGTAGCTGGAGTATTATACAAAGCTCCATGAAACTATGATGTGACTTTTGAAAGTATCCCAAGAGCTGGCAATACTGATAAAAATACAAGGTCGCTCCTTTGGATTAGTGACTCATTTGCAGGCTAATCCCAGCCTGCAGTTTCCTTGATGCTGCTCAGTGAGTACCTTTGTGGTAGGGTGTTTTTTTGGTTTGGTTTGGTTTTGGTTTGGTGTTTTTCGCATGCAGGTTGTTCGAAAACCATTCTCTTTGGCTCTTTGCTATTTAATATTTAGCTTGTGCAGTTTGTCATCCTGGCCAAAGCGGGTATTTTTTCTTCCTGTGATAGAATGAAGAAAGTGTGTTAAATGATCAATGGTGAACAATGAGTAAACAGCAGAACAAGTCTCAGACTAATTTTCATTCTTGCTAAAAGCTACGTTTTCTAGCATTTATAAACGTTGCTATGAATTCCCCACAGTCTTTCAGTATCCTCCAAAAAATTAACAGCTTGCACTTTTGTGTGTATATGTTTTATTTTCACTACAGCAACACCCGGAGGCCTCTGCTGTTGTTTTTAGGCCTATAGGATCAGGTAAGGAAAATTGTGATCCCTGCTCCAAACATCTTCTTGTCCCATAGGAGCTTTATTGCTATCGATCCAGGTCTGTCTATATTAAGGCTTGAAATGAGCACCAAAGTGTGTCACGGTCACATCGGACTGAATGTGAGCTTTTCCCATGCTTTGGGTCGTGAGTGGCAGGTAGCCTCACCGCAGCTAATCGCAGCGCCGTGTTTTCTGAAATTGTTACAGTCTAGATGATGGGAGTTTTTCAAATAAAAAACTTAATGGGATTCTGAATAGGATGCCATGAACCGGATGCTTTTCTAGAATAAAGTTCCTGCAAAACTAAAGCACGACTAGGGAGTGTGGTGAACATTGGTGTCCGTGGCAGTGAGTGGCCTTCGCTGCTGCAATTCGTGCTCAGCACAGCCCAGGCTGCTATAGACTGAGATTCAAGCCAGATGCCCTGAGGCTGAGGATGTTACCTGGGTGTGGATGTTAACTAACTGGAGATGGGCCTGGCCATGCTGCTCGATGTCCCGAGGAGGGGCTGGGAGGACAGGTGAGGGGCAGAGGACAGAGGCAGTGTCACTGCGAACAGAATTAGAGGAGCCAAAGTGACTCAGTTGTTTGGGCTGACAAAGTTATCACCTGGCCTTGACTATTGAAAGGTGTATCGAAGGCGTTCTGTGCTGTGTGTCTAGGGCTTTTGACTTTATGTCAAAGGAGGGAATAAAAGACATTTCCCCGCACTTGTTCAGGGACTTTGGACTGTGACGGAGCACGATTTGTGCCCCCAAATCACCAGTGCCAGTTTAAAAGAAGCAGTGCCTGACACTCCAAGGTGGGATGTGCTAAATAGATTGACTTGTTTTCTATCAACTTTTCTTTCAGGATGGATCTGAAGTAAAGTTGAAGGTGCAGGGCAAGAGTGACAATCTGGCATGAACAACAAAGTCCCTGTCCTTGGAAAACCCTGTAACCTTTTGGAAAGGCTTAGAGGTTGTAAGACCAGATGAAACTGTTAAGGTCATCTATGATCCATAGCATTTCAGTCAGTATTGTCACCATCAAACTAATTACATCTGAATTATAACTTTGCAAAACTCTTGAGCCTTGATTTAAAGACATCATTGACTGCACCTCATTTCTCAATAAATTGTTCCAAAGATTGTTTTCTCACAGTTAAAATTGTGCCTTGTTTCTATCTTGCATTTGTCTAGCTTAAACTTCTAACCATTAACTCTCATTATGTCTTTTTCTGGTAGATTAAAGTGCTGTCTACTGTTGAGAATTGCTTCTCCATGTAGGTATGTGAAGGCTGCAATTAGGCTGCTTTTTAACCCTTCCACTCTGCTTAGTTTATCCAAGAGCGTTAGCCGTGTGAAGCAAAGCGTGCTTCTCTGGCTTTTTCTTGCAGGTCTTCTCTGAAATCTTTCCAAATTTTCCGTTGATCTCTAAAAGCATGAATGTCAGTCCTGCAGCATAGCAGTGCTGATACAACTCAGCCTTTATTCAGCTTATGCTAAATATACCCATGATTGTTGCCCCTTCAAGTTGGAAGCGTTGCTTTCGGAACGTGTTCGTTTCCTCAGTCCTTCTGCAGATTTTCTGCTTTCCAGAGTCTTACAGTCTCGTAGTGTGACCGCTCTTCTTTGTTCCTAAATGTCTGTTCTTGCATTTTGGCTGGATAAGCCACAAGGCCCTGTAACCAAGCAGTCCAAGTGGTCTCAGCAGATTATTTAATGCACAGCAAATTTTGTGTTATCTACAAAATCCTATTAGCAGTGATTTTTTTACTTCTTTCCCTGGCAATGAGAAAGATATCAAATAACTTGGGGTCAAGAACCCACTGAAATCCCCATTGGATAAATCCCTTGTTTTTATTACTGTTCTTTATCTGTAACTTTACTTTTTTAAATACATTCAGTATAGCTGCACTGATTTTCCTTTCTCTTATGCCCTCATAAACCTTGAAGCTGTTAGTAAATGTCAGTGAAATTGGAGCTATTTAGGGGCGTTGAAAGCAGTAAGTTAGATGGATGGAGAGAGACCCCATGGAGAAAAAGGTCTCAGCGCTAGCTCAGCCAGTGTTCCTAGACACCAAAGCGTGCAAGGGGGAAGAGAGAGAGAAGACATTGTCCAGCTTTACAAAGAGATGGGATCAATGCTTCTCTTTTTCAAAAAATCAATCTCTTAATTAGGAAAGAGGGACTCGTTTTGATTTTTAAGATGAAGAGTTAGAAGCACAAGCAGTAAGTACAAAACAAGCCAGAGGCAGCTGAAGAGCATCCCCTGAAGGGTTCTTGAGACCATTGTCATATGTGGCAGATTTAACCTTTTTCTTCAGCTTCCACTCCTCTGAGGGATAGCTCACACTTCTGACAGGCTGTTGGTGAATAAACCAGATCCTAACTGACAGTGGCTCAGTCTGCCCAGATCACTTCCACGATCTTGGTGACCTCTGTAGAAGCAGAAACTTGGTTCAGGTCTTCAGCTCAACCTTTTGGAAACAAGTCCTCTTCTGGAAAATTTGTATGAATGTGCAGTAGATGTATGTTACAGCCAAAATAAACAGGAAAAACAAGCCAAACAAACCCAGTGTTCTGTTCCTACTTGCCAGAAAGCTTTTAGGACTGGAGGGATTTTTGGAAGAGAAAGAAAGGAGATGAATTAGCATAGCAGGTTGGTGACAGGATAAAACCCATGCCATAGCCTTGCACTCACCAAAGGGCTGTCCTGTGATTGAGTGGCAGTCGCCTCAGACAATTTGTGTGGCTTTATAGGTGATATTGGGCACTACGTACGTGTTTGTGCCCAGCTAATATTACTGTAGCCTGATCTCAGAAGCAAATCCGAGGTGTCTGGAGATTGTCCAAACTAACCTTTACAAATGTGTCAATGACCTCGAGGTGACTGGCAGTCAATTAATTCAAGGTGAAATTATCCAGTGGAGATATGCCCTTTAAGGATCCTGATTAAGATGCAGCTTGTGCTTGGAACTGATTAAAAGTGATTGCCATCTGAAGGAGATGGTGTTGTGGCCGGCAGTGATTTGATTGAGTCTGGATTATTGTAGACAGTTCTCTATATACTTTTAGATGTGACCTTGTTCTGTTGTTGAGAGGCAGCCAGGCCGAGAGGGACCAACTCTGCAAATTTTCTTCCTTTTTCCTAAACAGTGACTCCTTTGGATTTGGAATGGGACAGTTTAATAGGCCAGGCATCACTGTTGATGCAGTATGTTTTGTATTAAGGTACAAGATTTCAGGCTGTGAAGTCAGGCTTTTAGTGGTTTTACGAACACTAGAATTCAATAATCAAAGAAGAAAAGCACAGTATCGCTTCCTCTTCTTGGGCAGCAAAGTTGCTTGTTGTTGCAGGAGGATCTTGGCACTCCAGACTGTGTCTCCTTCCCCTTTCCTTTCCCTGTTTGAATGAGACCCAGCAACTCTGGGGGATCTTGAGACACCGTGAAATTGAACTGGAGTGCCACAGGTCTGCTCGACCCTGCACCTGGGGCAAATGCTGGCGTTGGTATTGCCACGGTTCTTCGGATCCTCTGACCAAGTACACAGACCACCACGCAATTCCACTCAAGGAAATCAGTTACTACATACCTACTTGGTAAACATTAGCAAAGTGAATAATTTTATGTTACCTCATGGCGATAGCAAGTCACTCACTGGTCTCTTGAGTATTTTCTGTCACAACACGGGCATCCCCTTTCATTTGGGAAGTCTGCTTACCCGTAGTCCAGCTATATCTGGTAAAGTGATCTCCAAAAGCTTACTAGTATGTCTGGGTTTTATCGGTTTAGGTGAGGGTGGCTCAGATCATAATCTCGCTCGAGTCCCTTGAATGGATCACATTCTGGGGTATAGGAGGCTCCCCAGGCAGTAGCAGTTTGAGGTGAACCTTTCTCCAAGATTTCCAGTTTCTCCTTTCATCCAGATTTATTGCATTTAGCAGGGTTTCTGCTGTTCATTTACTAAATGCCAATTTTACGTCAATAATTTTGTGGTTCTGTATGGAAACATTGCAGGCCCCCAGTACCCCGTCTGTATGAAGACACTGCAATTCATCTCTGTTTAACATATGGCGAAACAACTGTGTTCCCTTCTCCATTCAACCTGATTGACTTCACGAGAGAAATGCAGCTTTTTGTGACATGATTAGAAATAGAGAGGATGTTGGAAACTTGCATTTTGTGTTATGGAAGTGTGACTGGCAGGTTGTTTATGTGCTTGTTTTCTGTTATTATGGAAAACAATCTCCATGTAGTTTTCATTTCAGTCACTGAGTCCCAAATCATTCCCTTCACGATAAAATCTGTTTTCTATGAAGTATACGGTGAAGAGCTGCAATTGTTTCTTTCATTAAAATGAAAGAGGCATTTAATAGCAGTTACTCACTTCTGTTGCTTTTGTCATCTACTAGCTTTCCAAGACATTTCATTTACCAGTCCATAATATCTCCACTTAAAAGCTACCTGATGATTAAAAACAGTAATTCCAGTTGCTCGCGAAGGTCAGAACTCCCACGATGTCAGAAATGCTGTTTTGGAGAGGGAATGGTTTACAAACTTGCATGTACTCCAGTAGAAAGATGTTTCTGAGCCACTGGAGAGCCTATGTGACTGATGCCAAGTAAGTAGAAATGTGAGCAACTCCACTGATTTCCGTGGAGCCAGGCAGATTTCTGCTAGCTGAGGAGCTGGTATTTCGCGTAACCTTTGATTCTTGTAAGTGCATGTCTGTGTGATTAGAAGAAAAGAACATATTTTCAAGGAAGAAAATGTAGGTATGGAGATAATTACCTTCTCTGGTGTTTTGCCAGGAGGATATTGAGATCTTTCTCCATTTTCTTCAGAATAAAGCCTGGCAGCTCTTCAAATGGTCTTGCTGAGTTTCTGCAAAGTAGCCAAATGTTCCCGCAGAGCCCTCTGTCTCTCCAAGCATGCCTTTCCCCAGAGCCAGGACTTCTGCTACCCTCTCGCTCTGGGGCTGCCATGTGCAGTCCTCCCACCTGGAGGCTGAGCAGAGATCCTCCCACGGTAGGCATAAAGCTTGCTGTCACGAGCATGATTTCGCCTGCCATTCCATTCCCTCCGAGGACAGTGGTAATTCTCCTCGCAGCATTATTTATTTAAAATGAGTTCATTTCAGAGAAAGCATATCTTAAGAATAATAAAGCAGGCTGTGTGCATAGCTCACTTTCCCCTGAGGACTAACGGTCCCTGGATTTAGGAAGACACAGTTTGTGCAATCCACAGCATCTCTCTGCCAGCCTGCCTTTTCAGACAAGTTTCTCCAGGCAGAGTAACAGATATTAACCCTACAGTGGGCTTTAATCTGTTTTGGTTTTCTTTCTTTTCTTTTCTTTTCTTTTCTTTTCTTTTCTTTTCTTTTCTTTTCTTTTCTTTTCTTTTCTTTTCTTTTCTTTTCTTTTCTTTCTCTCTTTCTTTCTCTCTTTCTTTCTCTCTTTCTTTCTCTCTTTCTTTCTCTCTTTCTTTCTCTCTTTCTTTCTCTCTTTCTTTCTCTTTCTTTCTCTCTTTCTCTCTCTCTCTTTCTCTCTTTCTCTCTTTCTCTCTTTCTCTTTCTCTCTCTCTCTCTTTCTCTCTCTCTCTCTCTCTTTCTCTCTTTCTCTCTCTCTCTCTCTCTCTCTCTTTCTCTCTCTCTCTCTCTCTCTCTCTTTCTCTCTTTCTCTCTTTCTCTCTTTCTCTCTTTCTCTCTTTCTCTCTTTCTCTCTTTCTCTCTTTCTCTCTTTCTCTCTTTCTCTCTTTCTCTCTTTCTCTCTTTCTCTCTTTCTCTCTTTCTCTCTCTCTCTCTTTCTCTCTTTCTCTCTTTCTCTCTTTCTCTCTTTCTCTCTTTCTCTCTTTCTCTCTTTCTCTCTTTCTCTCTTTCTCTCTTTCTCTCTTTCTCTCTTTCTCTCTTTCTCTCTTTCTCTCTTTCTCTCTTTCTCTCTTTCTCTCTCTCTCTCTCTCTTTCTCTCTTTCTCTCTCTCTCTCTCTCTCTCTTTCTCTCTCTCTTTCTCTCTTTCTCTCTTTCTCTCTTTCTCTCTTTCTCTCTCTCTCTTTCTCTCTCTCTTTCTCTCTTTCTCTCTTTCTCTCTTTCTCTCTTTCTCTCTTTCTCTCTTTCTCTCTCTCTCTCTTTCTCTCTCTCTTTCTCTCTTTCTCTCTCTCTTTCTCTCTTTCTCTCTCTCTTTCTTTCTCTCTTTCTTTCTTTCTCTCTTTCTCTCTTTCTTTCTCTCTTTCTTTCTTTCTTTCTTTCTTTCTTTCTTTCTTTCTTTCTTTCTTTCTTTCTTTCTTTCTTTCTTTTCTTTCTTTCTTTTCTTTCTTTCTTTCTTTCTTTCTTTCTTTTCTTTCTTTCTTTCTTTTCTTTCTTTCTTTCTTTTCTTTCTTTCTTTCTTTCTTCAATGTGTATTGTAGTTCCAGCAAGAGAAAGATGGTTTATCACCAGACTCTTTGTTCTAAGGAACCAGGAACACTTCTTCCCCTGAGGACATGATGTAACCAGCCCTCTCCCCCTCTTGCCTTACAGCTTACCCTGGTGGTCACTAATTGCTGGTGGAGCCGACAATGCTAGGCCTGGCAGATCAGGTCTGCCACCAGGAGGTGGCACTTGCAGTGCTGATGGTAAACCCCGGGGAGCTTACGTGCCTTTCCCATCGCCTCCAGCAAGGTTCAGGTGCCACCATTCAGATCTAGGTAGGGTGTAATTGTTGTGACTTGCTCAGAAATGTATTTACTTCACAGCACTGGACAAATTCTGTATTTTGGCTTCTATTTTCCTATCACAGTTGTGAATTTAAGAAGAAATGAGGTTCCTTGGATGATGAATTTGACAGAGAGCCCCCACTTAACATGGTTTGTGGGACTGGCCCATCTTCTCTTGCCACAGGGAGAGTGTGGGGTATGGTTTGCCTTTGCTATCATTCCTCCCCTGATATTTTAGTAGACTTGCTTTGAAAGCCCTCTCATTCACCTTTAAGCTAAGTAAATGAGTATCGTAAATAATTGAAACTACAGTTGATCCCATGGGAAGGCTGCAACAAATGGCTTAGTGGGCAAGTGGCCAAGTCCTTCATCTCTGTGAGTAACCTACTGGCTTTCCCCTTCCCAGCACACAGCATCTGCAAAGGAGTCTGTGTCCAATGTCACTGTTCCGCCTAATATATCATCGCACAATGGTCATCAGTTCCTACAAGGAAAGAGGCTTGTCTCCTTGCTTCAGTTTGCCTCTGCACGCTCTGAAGCCTTTGTGGCAGCTAATTGGATCTCAAGCTCTATTGACATGTACATCCCTAGGTAGTTGGGTTTTTTTAGTTTTTTTTTTTTTGGTCTGCATAGATGGAGGTAACAGGTTGTTAGCACTTGAAACATAAATCCAACCCACCTTTCATGTCTCTTGGCAAACAAAGGCTAAACAGCATGTATCACATTAATTAGCATCCTTCCCAATTTACTTATCTGAGGATATACTGATGGCTGTTGAGGACAAATGAAAGTGAGTATCTTGGAAGAAAGGCAAAGAGGCTGAATACAGATATCCTGGAATTATTCTCAACATAAGCACAGGTTTTGAAAGAACGGGCATTTCCCTTTTCTGCTGTTGTAGATTCCGTGTACATGGGATTTCAATACATGAACATGGCTCAGAGGAGTCTTTACACCGTGGCACAGAAGTGGTCCTATAGCCACTGAAGATCAAGGCAAAATTGCCATCTACTGGGACATGCAGGGAAGGAATTGCTCTTACTGTGGGGAAATGAGTGAGTAGGAGGGTTGACACCCGAAGGAGACAAAGGCTTTGAGGATCATTTGGGAGATCTGTGGGACACGAGGCTGATACTCCTGATGATGTGCATTGCTGAGAACAGCAGCTGGTGGGACACATGGCTGGAAAAAGGGGACAGATCTCTTCTGAGTCAGTCATCTTCGGAGCAAGTACATGGAGAAAACCTAACGACAAAGGGAAATTGCATTCTGGAAGAGAAATGGCGATGCTGGGTAACGACAGCACCCGACTTTGCTGGTGTCACTGCTATTGAGGATGTTAGTATCATTTTCCCCAACCAGTTTAATAACCTGAAGAAGAGTTTATTTACATGTGAACAAAAGGTTTCTTATAAAGAATCGTCATAAAAAGCATCCACAGTGCTGTATTAATAATTCTGTATTTCACAAAAAACATGCACCTTTGTGTTCTCTCATTGAAATTCCTCCAATATGCTGGTGAGACTTTTGTCACTCAAAATGCATAATGCATTCACTTAATGTCCTAGTAATTAATTAGTTGTGTTAGCCTTCTGTGTATGTAATTGATTTGATTTACCTGCATAGTTTTACCTAGCCCTTTCCCCATGCTCACTGCACCGTGCAAACTACCCTAAAACAAGAGCAGCAAGCAAAAAGAATTCATGCTCAAGGCTTTTACTCCCAGGTTCACTAAAAATAAATGAGCTCTTTTTTTTTTTTTTTAAGGAGGTGGAGGACAGTCTCACTTGGGAGTGTCAATGCACAGGGTGCCACAGAGGATAGGGAGCTGCATGTACCCATCCTCTTGAATAAGTAGTCAGCTGTGCCATTGGATTAAGTCTGTATCAAGCTAAGAATGTGCATCTTAATATTTTGAGCCCTTCTCTCTGAGCTAGTTATGATGTGCTTTATTTAAACAAGCTTGGGGACCTGATGCACAAGTTATTCAGCTGTTGCTGTGGATAAGAACAGATTAGATTGCAGTGACCTCCTTGGCTAAAGAAAAGCGTACTTTCCACTTACACCAGCAATGACGGGGAGCTAAACATCCACTTTGTGAGAAAACAGCTCTCTCCCCTTGAACTTTAAAGGAAACATTTGAACAAAATGAGCTGTGGTTTGCTGAAAACATGTGAATTTGCTCTTGCACAAGAAGTTTGATTGGCAAAGCCTAGTGACTTGTCATACTTGTGACCTCTGTTTAAAACAAAGCAACAGTAAAGCTGCTGTTGGGATTTGTTGGTGTTTTAATGGTATGAACAGTACAGGGATGTTTCGGTGGCTGCCTCTCTTGCAGCCTCAGCTGTCTGCCGTGTCAGGTGCCTTGACACCTGCTTTTGAGCACAAGCAGGTGCTCAGGGGCAGAAGACTGTTGAAACTGCCGTTAATTGTATGCACAAACCCCGGACCCCAAAAAAACAGATTTGAAAACCCAAGCTCTTTGGCTTCCTTGTTAGTTTTTTCTAATAAAAGCTACTGCAAGTTCTTGGTTCTTGCAGTGGGAGACTCGAAGTTTCACCAGCTTCCTGCTCCAGGCTTCCTGCTCGCTTCTTTTGCTTCCTGCAAAAGTGTCAGGAGGGTTACTGTCCCTCTCAGGTCAGTAACTCCGTTAATTAGCTCAGATACAGGGCTTCACGTCCCATGTAGTTTTTGGTATTAAATACTTGCTCCAAATTTTGTGATGAATTTTGTGGCACAAGTGCAGTGTGATATCTTCTGTTTTATCAGTAAAGAACTGAAACACAAGACAAGCCATGACTTTTCAGGAGTACATAGGAAGCCTGTCGCACAGCTACTTCCCACACCCAGATCATTTCTTAGGATCTTCTGTTCTTCTGTTCTCTGCTCATCCTCTGAAGTTACGCAGCCAGTGACGGTGTATCTCTGCTGGTATCAAACATGGCTAGAGTCAAGAAGCATTTCAGCAACCTTGGAAGATTCCTAAACGTTTGATTCCTGAGGTAGGCTTTTACAGTCAAATTAGGAAAAGAAAATTCAGTAAGCAAGCAGCTTGCTGTTTTTAAGGAAGAAATTACAAGAAAATGTTAAGACCTGGAGCTGTTTCACATCTGGAGAGAAAGCGAGGAAGGGGGAATCTCCCAGAGCTGACTAAAGCATCTTGGAGATGCTGTGTAACACTGGTGGCACTGACAAGAAATGAGTCTGTTGTCCCTTGACTGCCAAATGTCAGCAAAACTCATGCAATGCCTCTTACTTAGCTCAGTAGTCTTTATCCTAAAATCTTACTAGATTTCTATTGAGAGGCAGGTGGTACAAGGAGGTCAGGGCTGAAGAAAACACGTACTGCCCTGAGCTTCTTACTCTTATAGACAGGCTTGGGGACATCTCATTTAAAACAAGCCTTACCTGTTGGTACAATCAATCTCATCTCTTCTTAGCAGGCAAGAGGGCTCCCACAAATGACCTTATAGATCAGGCGCTTTCTGTTTACATTCGATTTCCCACCCCCTGCTATTTGTAGAAAATGATCATCAAGGCATTACATTTAAAGTTTTGCCTGGTGAGAAACTATTGGATATTTTGTCGTTTCCTTGCAGCTTCTCCTACCCGGGTGGAGAGGCAGAGAGGTAGGGGAAGCAATCACCAAAAAGGTCAGGAATATTTACTTACCTATATTGAAGCGCTGCTGAGTGGCTTTGTCCAGTTTGGGAGCCGGCTGGGTGGAATTTTTTCGTTCAGGATGTGGTAGAGAAGTACTGAGGCTTGAAATTAAAAGTCTCTATTTACCTGCGGGTTAGAAAGCTGGGGTTGCTGCTGGCATCCTCTGTCTGGCCTTTGCCTAAAGGCTATGCCAGAATGTAAGTGACATCTCACGCTGGCAGCGAGTTGAAAAGGAGCTGATAAAGAAAGATCTCCCCAAGAGGCTGCTTTTGGCCCTTCCTCCAGAGAGGATTGCAACAAAGCCTCGCAGTGTGCCGGGACAGCAGAAGGGATTTGGCTTTTCAGTGTCACTGTGGCTTCAGCTTAATCAGAGAGTTGTATCATACTGATTGTAAATACTGGCAAAACCTGGGCTCTGCACAGATACAACTTGTTGTTGCAGTTCCATGGCTTTTACCAGGAAGGCAAGGAGGAGTCTGGCAGCTCCTGGTCCTCTTGAAGGGTGCTGGCCTTGCTCTGGGCTTGCCAGCCAGCCACAGCTCCCCTTGTGGGCTCTGCATTTCCGAAGCAAAGAGGGGACACAACTGAGAGTAAAACAAGCCTTACGTGTGAATTGCTACAGCTTAAGTAGCTGTCCCAAGGAACCACTTCTTAACTTCGCCTGAATTTATACACAGGTTTAAGTAAGGTGTGTGTAAGGGACGTTTGGGCACTGCTGTGATGTAGATGAGGCTGGGACAGATCCCTGCCCCTTCTCCCTCGCTGCATCAGCTGCTTCCAGCCACTGACCTCTGCTGCAGTTACTCTCCAGTCCTGCCACAGGTCCTGCAGCTCTCCTCTTGTTCAGATACTGCTGTACTTCAGTGCCTGAAGCTCTCTGCACGTGACCTGTGTACCATAGAGTGGTATCATTTGTTTTTTAGAAAGTCTTTTTAATAAGGCAATGAGATATTTAAGAGCCAAATTAGGCTCTGATGGAAGACGGTGGGAAAATATTTGTGCTCATTTAGTGGGAACAGGATCTGACGTTAGGTAAAGTGCTAGCCATGTGTATGCCATGCTCTAAGAAGTGGTGATCTTGCACTGCTTTATAGTGGATTTCCACACTGATCAGCAGGACACATTGAACTTCTCTCAGCAGAAACGCCACTGAAACCTGGCGATGTTAACAAACAGGAGTAAACCTCCAATGTGACTGAAGCCAGAAGTTGCAGGAATTCGCATGGAAGTGGTGCCAGGTAGAAGCTCACTCCTCTCATCTTTTGCCTGATGAATCCTGAGGAGAAGAATTTTTCTCTGCTTCACTTCCAGATTGATAAAAGGTTCTTACTGTCTAACCTTTCAGAAACCCTTTCTTCTAAGGAAATCCACATGACTAAAAATAGGCATCTCATTTAGAATAATGGTTTGCCTGCTGAGAGTTTTTTATTATGCTTCGTTGTGCTCCTTCACAAGTATTATGCTTTGCCAAAGGCATGGCTTGTGTATGGGAGAACACAGCAGATTCAAATTGCAGAATATTTAATACAGTACTTACAGCCCCTGTTTTGTGATAGACGTTTTGCCCGGCTGAGGACTGGTAGCGCAGAGACAAACAAGAGAAGCTGACAGATTGGTGAATGCTGGGTGGGATCGCCTTTCAGCAGACTTGATGAATCACTCTGCTGCAGCATTTCATTTTCAGAAAGATCATTTGCGGAAAAAGTCAAATGGAAGGCAGAAAAAGAGGCAGCCGGGAGTGTTTTGTGAGTTTTCATTTAAATCAAATATACAATTATATTAGAATAAAGATGTATTTAAAAGTTCCTGCTATTCCAAACATATTTTGAGGAACAAACAAAATCCAGGCTAGCAGGAAACAGAATGACCTGGAGGAGGGTTTGCCAGTCATGTTCCAAAAGTAGGTGTTGAGTTTTGCTTAACTCTGATTGAAACCAGTAGGAATCACGTGTCTAGAGCTTCAAACAGCGCTTCAATTAGGTAAGAAAAAATATCCGTGTTAAAACCTCGCAGGCAGGTCATTCAAGCAAAGACTAATGTGCTTTTAATAGGACTGCACGTGGACCCTGAACTCCTCGTGGCCTGAATGAGGGAAGTGGTCTTGCTTAATGCCTTGTCTGGGCTCTTAGAAGTTCAAGGCTGCTTCTGTGTCAAGACCGACTAATTAATAGACACACATTAATAGAAAGGGCGCTCTCGGTTGTGCTGCACAAGGTTGCTTTGAGGGCTCTGTGCTCAGCGTGAGGGGTGACTCTCACATCCATTTTCTCGCCATACCAAATTTGTTGTCATCTTCAAATCAGGCTCGGCAGTTTTTCTGCTGTCTCTCATGGGAGCATCAGCCCATCTGTAGGAGCTTTTCCAGGTCAAAACTTTCACCCTTGTTTCTGGATCCCCACCGTACTCAGCGGGGTTGCAGGGAGGTGAAGGCAGGCAGAATCGTACGGAGGGGTGAGAGTTACGGCGCAGCCGTATCAGCTTGGCAGGGTGAAAGGCTGCGGGGGATGCCGAACACCTTTTTGACCCTAGCGTAAGCATACGGCAGAGTGCGAATGCTTTGAGGAGTAACTCTGAAAAAGGTTTTAAATCAGCTGCTCTTCAGAGAATAGCACTCTTTGGTGCATTTACAGCATACTTGGTTAGAAGATCAGTTAGAAACTCATATAAAGGAGAACTATGTAAAATGCTACATTTACAGTCACTCAAATAAATACAAAGCTGTATATGTATGTGTATATGTATATATATTAAACTATGAGACTTCTAGATAGCTTCCCATGTCAGTGGACACGGAATAAAAAAGTAAAGAAATCTGGAGGTAGTGTTCACAGCATCTGTATGCCTGCCTCTTGCAAAGAAGCAAGCAGTTGAGAGACTGCCTGGAGATGAGAGAGAAGGAAATGAGACACACATACAGCATGGGGTTATAAAACGCTTATGTCCCCTTCTAAGCATGATGTTCAAACATACACTTTCTTTTTAAACCAACAAATAATAATAATGGGTCATACAATGCGCATGAATTGATGTGAAGGGACTTGATTTCAAAGCACTGATGCTTTGAAATACTAGTGCAGGAACTGGTCACGTAATGCCTGTTTTCTTATGCAATGTTTTGCTGTTCACTCCGTTTCTGAAATGTGGAAGTCTGTTGCCAGTTGTGTTCACAACATAAAATTCTTACACTATTTGTGCAGGGAAAAGTGGTTAACTTTATGAGAAGGAAAGGGCTTGCTTTCATTTTGCCTCTGCAAGTTGCTCATTAGTGAATCTTCTGCAGGTGAAAAGGAAGAGCAGGAATTCATGGAGAGGCAGTCTATTGAGACCGTGTTAAAGCACACACGAGCTAACAAAACATTACTCCTGATGTTGAAGTACTTTATAAATGTTGATCGCAAGTTATTAAACATCGTTGATCTCAAGTAGGACATGGAGATTGCCTTGACAAGGGCAGCCTGTGAGCCCGGGTAAGAGGGGTTATCATGTTGAGCCACTGCATCAGTTTGCAAATCAAAATCTGAGTGCGGAAGTGCAAACTTCACATTTTGGATCTGGTAGGATGCCACGTGCCTTTCAGAGAAGCATCACTGTTTCGTTTGACCTCATCCCCCTTCTTCCAGATTAGCGGTGATGGGAACTGTAGGCTGATGCATAGCTCTCTCACTTGGCAGGGCAGATTTTCTTAAGTCTGATAAATTAATATTCCAAATAGACCTTCCTCTTTTGTCTTCAAGGCAATAAATCTAATAGCTAGATATCTGCCCTCAGCTAGGCTGTTCCTCTTCACCTGTCCCTTTCTGAATTAGTTTTTCAGCAGTCGAATTACCTCACTACTTCTGTAGGATACTAGCTAAATTTCAGAGCCTCTCTTGAACTAACAGCACAACTGTGCCTATCCATCCTCTCTGGTGGTTCTGCTCGAGACCACAGGAGGTCCAGACAAGGCACAGGGAGTTGAGGGTAAATGAAGAGCTGAAACCCAGCCCAGTCTAATTCCTAAAAGAAGGCTAGGAATCCCAAACACATGTAACTTTATCGTTTATTGCCTGTAATTTTCTCAGCTAACTTCAAGCTTAATAATAGCTTTCAGGTTTGGTTTTCTGTTCTAATTAATGTTCCAGTGACTGTGTATTCTCTCTGCGTAAAATCAAAAGCAGCTTCGATGATAATTGCAGTGGGAGCAGAGCACCTCCTGTTCAAGATAGTCATCCACGAGAAAGTGCTTGCTTGACAGTCAAGGTGTTGAGAGTAAGCAGTAGCTTTTTCTTATAACACCCCAGAGCTGTATTCTGTCAGTGGCTCTGCTTGGTGGTAGTAAACTTCTAAGAAGGAAACGAGAGAACCAGAGAGACCTAGCACCACCTTTGCACGTGCAGCAGAGATTTCTTCATTGTGATGAACTTCTGAAGTCATAGTTTGTCATGGAGTTGTGTCGATGAGTAACTTTACATTTACCCCATAATGATTATGACGTAGTGGGTTCAAAGTTCCTCTTTTGCACTATGGGAAACGCTTTGCATCCACTTTTTTTCCAGGAGCAAACAAAAACAATTCCGTGTGAACGACACAGATGGAAAATCCTAGTGTATGGTAGAAGCACAATAGCTTTAACTCAAAGTTAGCATTAGTTGTTTCATTTTGGATGTCCCTAGCTGGAATGACTGGTGTCAGAGACGCAATTACCAAAGAATACGTTTGGTCTGTCTGATGTCCGATGTAGAAGAGAGGCAGGCATTGCCTTAGACTGTCCCCGTGAAGCAAGCTGTGAATTTATTTTGGTTGTCATTTTGACTGCTGCAGCAAAAAGATCTGAGTAGTGTTGTATTTTTCAGTCAGATTTAGAGCAGATTAATGGAGAAGAAGGAGGGACAGGTCTGCTCACCTTTCCTGCTGTACCTCGGCTGTCGTTGAGGAGCACCCAGTGAGGGGGAATGGACGGGCATGTCTGAGCAGCTCCTCAGTGCTTTGCGTTTACAGCAGAAAAATCAGGTTAAGCTGTGAATATGCATAACAATAATATAAAAATGTTCCTTCCTTTTTTTGTTTGCTTGATTCTATACAAACGTGTACATGTGGTTATACTGGGAGAGAGGCACTTGTAGTCGGTTCGGATGCTGTCTGTTGGCGACCAGTGGGCCCAACAGCAGCCTGCTGTACCCGAGAGAGAGACTCAACGCTCAAGCGCTGCAAAGGCCTCTAAAGCAGAACTTTATTTAAGAGCCGCTCCATTTAGTAGCTAAATTCTTACATCCATCTTACACCCGTCTGTCCTGAATTTTGGATAGCTCTTTCCCTGCTGCTTCAATATAACTACATCCATCCTGGTGTAAGAAGTGGGGTGCCTTGGCCAAAATAATGAACACAGTTCAGAGCATCACTACAACATTAGTGCTGCTGCTGATCTTTTAGGAAGCAAATGGAAGATGCTGCAGGGAACTTGTTTGCAACAGAAAGATATTAAGCTGAAAGGAAATGCTATGGGTAGATGAAAGTTCTCATTTATAGGTCTCATTTGCAAAAATGAGTGATTAAACTGAATCCAGTCTCTCTATAGTACTTTGGTGGTTAAGGGAGAAGGGAAAAGACGTTCTGGAGGTCTGCAATGGAAAACACGACCATTAACTCAGAACAGGAGCTCCTAATGTTCTCTGCAGTTACCTGTAATAGACACCAGCTCTACGAGAGAATGGCTTTAGGAAATGTCAGTTAACTTTTTATTTATTTCAGTTTATGACTATTGTCTGACATCTCCGTGCCCCCCTGCACTTTGATTCTGAACAGTTGTACTCAGCAAAGTTTGAGTTTTGTGTCTTTTGTTGTTGTTTCAGATTGACAAGTATGCTCAGCGTGATCTGAAGAAAGGGCTTCATTTGTATGGGACAGATGGAAACATTGGCCTAACTAATGCATGGAGCATCATTCAAACAGATGTAAGTCTGAGCTTTTTTTTTTTTTTTTCCTCTCTATCTTCTGGGTTCTGGAACAGCATATTCTGTGTGCAGACCTAATTAGACCCCCAGATCCAAAGCCAACCTCTTCCTCCCATCCAATCAGCACATTAGCAACTAAACTGCTGTTTGTAACAAATGGTGATTTTTGTTTATTTATTTTGGCCAGGATAGCTAATTTCTGTTAAATATTTATATTTTGTTGACACCTAAATATCACTTAGTTTGCCGTGCAGAGAGTGGAGGAGATGGTCAAACAGGAAGCAAGCGTCACCTTCTCTTTAAAGTCAAAGCAATAGCTTACGTCGGAGCGAGCAGCAATAGCGTAATGACAAACACTCCAGACCGGTTTCATTACTGTCTTGTCTCCTTTTGTTGCTATTGTTGGTTTCCTCTAGCACAAAATGGAAGCTGGCCATGGTGTTTGCAACCTCCCCCTGCAGTCAGCACATTTTTTCCCAGCAGAATTCAGTCATCCTCCACCACAGATGGGCTGGGAATGATTTTTGCTATGTTGCCACCGCTGTCGCATCGTTCTGATTCTCTGACAACACTCTTGCCAGTGTTTGTCTCATAAGGCTAAGCTGAACTCCATAGCTGGCTTTTTCCTTTTGTCCTTGTCTGGCTTGCTGAGGAAACGCCATCATTTACAGTCCAGGTTTATTAGCTCTGTCCATCTCTTTTCATATTCAGTGCAATTATTTCTCTTGGGTGTGATCTTTCTGATCTAAGTACTCCTTGAATGAGGAAAAGTGCTTCAATTTCTCTTCAGCTTTAGGAAGAAGCACCTGTGCCACCTTGGTTTCACCCAGAAAATCTGTAGCTTTCTCAGAATTCTCCTCCAGAGGCGCTAGCATGGTACAGACACGCAGGGCTCTAGTCTTGCCTCTGATGCCTTAAATTGGCCAGAAACGATAACCTCTGCCAATGCTTCCAAAGTTATATGAACTACTCAAGATGATGGATGGGCAACCTACCGCATTCTGGTACAATAAACCTGCTCATTTTCCCTTTTCTTCCTTTACTTTAGTAAAATCCTGAACTGTACGTCTTTCAGTCTGATCGTGTTCAAGATTCACATATGATTTTCTATACAATATAAGATAACAGGAGTGGCAGGCTGCCAAGGAAGGTGGGAAGTTAAAAAATTTAGGGTCGCTAGCAGAGCCAAAGAATTGGTTTGCTAGTCCATGTGTATTTTTGGGCTGTAGATCCTGTCCATATTGAGAGCAGCAGGCTGGCAGTGACAGTACTGTATATGAAAGTCTTGAACAGCTCAGGTCCAGCAAACAACCTTCCTGGTCCGGCATCCTAGCAATTGCATGGGGAAGGTTCCTTCTGTTATCTTTCAAAGGACTCAGCATTTTGCATTAGTTCCTAATATTTTTCTCTTCCAAAACTACACTATATGAAAAGGAATAAATTACTGACAAGAGAAATGCATTTTGAGGTGCTGGCCCAACAGTAAGTCATATGAAATGTAGATAAAATGTTTAATATCATTGCTTATTTCAAACAGAATATAGAAGTTTTGCCCCCTCACACTAACTTCATTCTGGAGCAAAATTTACTAATATTAAGATGTTTGTGGTAAATATTAATCTGTTTTCAGTGACACCCCAAGAAGTATTATATATATATCTAAGGTGGAGGAAAAAACATTATGTGGAGGATTTAAGGAAGCTTCTGCTTCCTTTCTGTAAAATTGGTGCAACAATATATTCTGGTATGTCCAATTCACCTATCCACCACATTTTTTTCAAGATGTTCACAAATTGGACTGGATTCAAGAAAGATATACCAGAATAATCAGAACTGTGGAAATCTACTTGATGGTGAGAAATTTACAAAGCTTCACATAACCAGGGAAAGATGAAGTAGTGCTTTGATTGCAGTCCTTAAAGGGAGCAGGAAGGGAAATGGTTTTTGAAAGTAGGGAGCACTGCAATTGATCTGAGAGCTGAAAACACAAGCTACAGATATTTGATGGCAAGATGCCATTTGTGCAGCAGGATGCTGCATCCTCCTTCCCTGAAGTTGAGACAGTTTGTTGTTTTTTTTTTTTTTTTTTCCTAAAATAAATGGTCTTGTTCAGCGACAAGCTTGGGCTTGATAGTTTGTGGTCTTTGCAGTGCTACAGATGATGCTAGATGATATTAGTGGTTCCTTTGGCCTTGAAACCTCTTACTGTTTAAAGCGGGTCTTTTAAGTTTCAGACGTCAGCTAGTCCTAACGTCAGTGAGTTCTTAAGCCCCAAAAGAGCCCAAAAGATAACAGGAAAGTGCCACCTTGCAAGCCACCTGCAGTCTTGTTAAGTCGTTCTCTTTTCTAACAGGCCAGCTACAAGAGCACCACGCAGCGTCCTGGCAGCACCGCGCTCGTACAGCCCGCGTGCTCCCGGCGCTGGGTAGCGAGGAGAGGAGCACGGCGCTCCCAGAGAGCCAGCTTTACTGCTCTGCATAATTGCTTTTCACATGTATCTTTCAAAACTATTTTGGAATAGACTATTGCAGTGGTGCAGTGGAGGCAATCCAGCATAGTTAATTATGTAAAGCACTTTGCAGTTGAATAGCACTATGTAAATGCCAAGTATTATTTTTTGTGTTCAGTAATAATCGTTACCCCTTACATCGCTAATCAGTAGAGTGTAATCACTGATGAGAGGATGAGGAGCGTGCAGGGGACTTGCAGAAGGGAAGGTCCCGGCCCAGACTTGCTGTTTTCATTCTGGCTGCTAAGGGACAGCTCTCCCAAACCCCCCCTGTTAGAGCTATCACGTTGCCATACAGCAGAATGTCTCAGCACTCATTTTTTTAATGGAGCCAGTAGATACCAGTCATCGGTTGAGCTATGGGCCGTGTCTGTATGTGGATGGAAAACAGCAGCCTCAGAAAAAGGCGAGATAAAACTTGACAGTAGCAGAAATGATGATGAGTCATCCTCCCTTGTCCCCTCCGCATTCACCCTCCTTTCTTTGCACAAGTATTACTCAGAGCTAGAGCAGAAGGCTGGCACTGGGATTAAAATATTAGGCCTAGACTCAGGGGACTGAGCTCTGGTGTAGCTCTGCAGTTGTCCTGCTGTTAGCCTACAGACTGTCCCCACCCGGAGGTCACCAAGTGCCACCAAGTGTGGCAATCACTGCTTAAAGAAGGGGAAAAAAACTTTACCCAGAAACAGAGCCCCGTGTCGTTGGTGGCATTGGGTCTCCATGGGACTGGCTGGTCACGAGTTAGGGAGGCGTCTCCACTGGAGTATGGATGGCCAGTGCAAACACAGGCACCTGTGAACGGGGCTGTTGGGCTGCTTCGGGGCGACCGAGCGGACGGGCAGGCTCCCCTTCCTTTTTTCCTGAGTGGGGTGGGTGGGGGTGTCCCAGACCAGCGTGACAAAAGAGCTAAGCAGGGAGGGGAATGGGGGCTGGTTTTCTGTTGTTCCTCCTCTTTTGAGGGGCTTTCTTCGTTGAAGCCTTTGTGCCTTAAGAAATTGTTTTCCCCTTTTTCCCAGAAGCATGCAGTGCATAGGTAACCAGGACAAGGACAAGGCAGGCTTGGGCAGGCCCCGCTGCTGGGAGGAACGTCTAGATGTGGTGTGATCTGCTGGGATTACCAACGAGGGAGTGGGGCTGAGCTGCATACATGCAATGCATGGTAGAGGAAAGCACTAGGCTCGTTCTGCAGCGGTGTTAAGCCTTTAGGTCAGGGAGCTGGTGCAAACTGGAACATTTTATTGATTTCTTTTTAATACCTTCAGCTTACCAAACTCACTGCCTTTCTCAATGGAGTTTGAAGCTTTAAAAGAATCCAACGCGCAAGCAGGTGACTTATGCATGTCATGACTAAAGACCACAAAAGCATACAAATTTTTTTTAAATGTGGCTGAAATTCTAATAGTTTAGGATGTCAGTTACACAGAACCATATCACACTCCTCACCGACCAGGACTGGTTAAAGTTACAGGTAGAGATCATTAGGAAATGAGAAATATGCATTAATTTTTAAAACATTGCTTCATCCCCAGCATCTCTGTGATCAATTTTTGAACACTTCTCCTTTTAACTAACCAGGCAGTAATTTGAGAAGCATGGAAAAAAAGCATTAGCTTCACTAAAGTGAGCAAATTCAGCTCACTTTTATTGCTGTGTAATCCCTTTCATGTCTATTTAGACCAATGTAACTGAGAACAAAATTTGACCCAATCTCCCTCCACCCTGTCATTGATTTGATGTTAGATCAAAACATACTTAGGGATTACTGCTGAACTAACCCCAGAAATCCATTAAACATTATATGATTTTAAATTATAACCATCTTACTCACTACTTTTTACAGTGATGAAAGAAAAAAATAATATAAAAGTCATCCTATGCTGTCCCTAGCGTCCCTACTAAAACCTGACTGAGCCAGGGACTGGATGTCTGCATGTTCAATTTTTATCTTCTTTTTTTCTTTTTTCTCCAAAACCCCTGTCCCAACGTGGCTGATCTTGTGAGATTTTGGCAGTGAAAATAAGGCCTGTTCAGTCTTGAATACCAGTGAAATCCATGCAAGAATCTTTACATTTTCACTGCAGTAAGATAGAAATATCGTGTTTAACATAAATTACCAGCCATAGATATACCAAGCAGCAATTGCTTGTTAACACAAAAATAAAGCCATCTGCAAGCAGCTTCCATTCCAAAAATACACGACAGAGACCTCAGTGCCGCTGGTGAGTTTGGCTGGGAACAGACCTTAGCAGCACCACCTTTTGACTGCACCTGGGCTTTTGGGAACCAACACGTCCCTTCAGACCCCCTGGTAATCGATACCGGGGAAGGACTGATGTCTGTAACCAAGGAGGACAAAATGTGGTTTGATATCTCAGGATACGGAGCCTCCCATGTGAAGCAAACAGCATCGTTGTGTCAGTATTGCTGGAAATGTTCAGCAGCAGGAGGTTGGATGCGCAGAGGCATTTGACAAGCTTTTTGCTTGTTTGAGCCACTGTGCCCCAACATTTGGAGGGTGCGAGTGTCCCCAGAACCAGTACCCAGCTGTTGCCTTGTGCCAGAAGTACCCCGTTTGTTCATGTGGGCAGGCACAATTACCTCCAATTAGACGAGCTCTTTCACAGCTACAAGCCCTGGCATTGCATGATCTGAGGTGTCCAAGTCAGGGCGCCTTAAAGTTCCTGCTATTCAGGACAGTAC
This sequence comes from Cygnus olor, assembly GCF_009769625.2. Taxonomy (NCBI): domain Eukaryota; kingdom Metazoa; phylum Chordata; class Aves; order Anseriformes; family Anatidae; genus Cygnus; species Cygnus olor. Next base: position 47,002,684 of record NC_049173.1, read on the forward strand.
CTGCCATTACTCCTTTTTAAAGTGTGTCAAGTTAGGTGCCCCAAATAAGCACAAGTAGTTTGTAATTGTGTCTAAAAATGTGAGTGAATTGTTCCCTGTTGAAACTAGGGACAAAATCCATCAATTAGGCAATCCTAACTAACTTTATCGCTAACTAGTGAAAGGAATAATATGGGACTGTAAACAACGCCCATAAAATGAAGGTGGTTGTAGCTTACCCTCCAGGAAACAGAGTCCTCAATTGCTTCATGACAATTGGGCAGTTTAACTTTTTAGCCATGGCAAAACATCAGCCTTAGTGAAGGAACATGAGCTCTAACCTAACCGGCTGCAGCAAACTGCTGGTTGCAGAAATTACCTTCCACGTGACCTGTGCTTTCTCCACCCTCCAAGCTATAGGTCTGCCTCCAACCATCTTTGCTCAGAAAACATGTACCTTTTAACATTTAACATAACATTGCCCACAAATCTCTAGAAAGTAATCTTAGTTTGCTCATTGTCCTCAGTATGCGCCTTTATTATGCGTACTCTGTTTGTTTAGCAGTCCGTCATCTCTCTTAGTATTTTGGCTGCTCCTTGTTGTTCACCTTTCTGCACACAGGATAAACTAGTTGCTTGCAACACGACCAAAATCACTCCCATACTCGCTGTTCTCTGCTTGGGCCCCTGCATTGAAGTCTCCCAGTTTACTGAGTTCTCAGTTTATCCATCTCTCTGGCTCCTAGCTGGCCCCCTGTGCTGAAGCTATGCTGGTGACCCACTCAGACCCCCTGCTGCTCGTTTCCTTGTTCTTGCCTCTTGCTTGGCCTACTGCCCTCTCAGTGCCTCTGCTCCCTACAGATGCTGTGTGCCTGATGTGGGCTTCGCTGACCGCTGCCTGCTTGCTGGGTCCCTGCGGTGTTTGCACGTCAGCGGTCAGCGCTTCCTCTCCTTTAGGACTGCGTATCAGCCACTGCTTAATTCCTTCGCGCAGCCTCTCTTTGTCTTCCGAAGACATGACATCTCTTTTGATGTGTTATCATTATTTCTTCCAGCACCAAGATTATTGATCCTCATGCAATTTCATTCTGTTTCACCCTTGATCTTTTCTTAGCCCTTTCTCCCCTTGCTGGGACTGCCTTATCTGCCAGCTGTGGCAGGTAAGTATCAATATTTAATCCTCTGCTTTTGTACAGTACACAGAGGATCTGCGTGGGCAGGGAATGCGTGACCAAGACCAAACGAAGTTTGTCCCACTGCAGCTTGTCCATACCTGCATCCCCTCCTATTATTTCTACCTGTTGGCTCACTGGGAAGTTTTTCACTGTTTGGCGTCCCAGTCCTAGATCGTGGCCTACCCATGATCTGTTTCACGGAGCCCATAAAAGAGCTGGTCTCAACACCTGTATTTGAGCTACAAAACCTGTACGTCATCCCTGTAGTCTGTCGGACTTTGAGACCCTCAGCCATGCAAAATTATGGGGAGAAGGGGTTCAGTCCCAGTCTATGCAAACTTGTATCACTTGTGTTCGGCCAGAACAGCACACAAATGTCTCAGCCCTTTCTATTTTACTCTCTGTATCACAGATGAGCCACATTTTCAAGGCTTGCTTGAAAGACAAGCTGTCACTTCCATCTATCAAAAGAGCTGTCTGATAACTAATGATGACACCCTGCAAGACCTTCTCGTAAAATTTCCAGATAGATCCACACTCCTCAAATGCATGGCATGTGTCCCCTACTGCTCTGATCCGTTTTTGGGACCGCTTCCTCATAGAACTCCTGTCTTGTGTGCAGCATCATAAAGGAACAAAAGAAAGTCACAAACTTTTTTTTCTCTTTGAAGTTATTTTATAGAAAATGCAGCCTGTAAACTCACAAATCAAACACTAGCAAGCTAAGGATTGATTTCTGCCACAGACCAAATCAGAATTCTGAGCAGAACCTTAGGGGGATAGATGCGAGTCCAGGAAGGATTTCTGAGTTTTGTTTGGCAGAAGAAAAACAGAGCTGTGAGTGCTGAAACGTCTCTATTGCAGACTGCTTTCTGTGAGTGCTTAAGTAAGGTACGATGTGCAAGGCAATGTGTGACACCTCTGCCCTCTGTTGGTCTTGAATGGCAGATCTCTGGTGCGTGCAGAGACCTGGCCACTCCGCCCTCCATGCCCACAGACCCTACAGCTGTTAGAGGGAAAACATGCTCAGGCCCATGTAAGTATCAGCATCCTAAATCCTAATAGGACCTAGTAGGAGGTCCTAAGACTTGGTGATGCAGAACTCGGCGTGATTATGAGCTACCAGACACGAGAGGAATGGGCTGTGTATGGAAGTGAAAAATACTGTACAGGCTTACGTAAGTCAGGCTTTAAAAATAAGACCTCAACAAGTCATTTCAGGGCCAAGGAGGTGGCTGGCATAGCCTTGAGAAAGCGCGAAGTACGGCCTGTAGCTGGGAGCAGTTCTGCAGCCCAGTGATGTCAGTGAAGCCATGCAGGCTGCTTATAGTCATTAGCGCCGGAGAGCCTAAATATCTACGGGTTCTTACTTTGGAGCTAGCGCAGGAGTGGCAGATGGTGTATACATCTATATGCTAATCAGTCTTTGCGTGTTTTCTATCACAGGCAGCTACCAGATCCCGGGGGGGAAGATGGTCACAGAGCCATTCCCTGTACTGTTATGTACATCTCCTACACGTTTCATCCTGCTCCCAAAGTGGAACAAACCTTCCAGTTTAGCACTAATGCAGTTCCTGTACATTGCGTCAGTGTGTGAAGATACTTAAAGCACCCATCACTTAGCAGCATCAAATAATGATGTTACGGAACTGCACCAAAGAGAGGAGGAAATAAATCTTTTAGTGAGTCACAAAGACTTTCAGAGGTGATCAGTAATTAACAGCTTGGAGAGAAATTTGACTCATTAACTTCAATCATAATTTCATAAGTAGCGTACAGTAGAAATCCCAGTGTCTTTACCTCCTGGCTCCCATAACTGTAGCCTAAATATTTTTTTTTTCCTGACAACAAGCTGCAAATAATTGGTGTAATCCTGCTCAGTCACAGAAAACCTTGGTACTTGGCTGGCATTGTCCTATTTCAGCTCCTGCAGTGTCCTGCCACTGTAAATAGGTGCCTTTGCATCTTGTCTCAACATTAGCTACTTTAGCCTGTATGGGTAAAGCTAAGGAAATACTATTTTTTTTTGAAGTTTCAAGCTCCTGCTGGTGTATTCAAGTGTAATTCTGTGCACTGAATGAGGTCCTGTTTGTGTCCAATGGCAGGCATGGAAGCTTCTTCCATCACCTCAGAATGAGCAGACACCGGGGACAGATCAGCCTTACAGTGTCGTCTCGGTTCTTATTTTTCCAGTTCAGATGCTGTGGAGTCTCCAACTACACTGACTGGTTCGAAGTGTACAATACGACCCGGGTGCCAGACTCCTGCTGCTTGGAATTCAGCGAGAACTGTGGGCTCCATTCCCCAGGGACCTGGTGGAAAGCAGTGAGTAGCTCCCCAGCTGCAGCTCAGCAGCCTCCTTCCAACCCAGGTGAAGGGCAGGAAGCTAGTTAGCTATAAGGTGATAGGGTGTGGTGTAACCTTGGGCAGCTTTAATCAGGTTTTGGAAGGCTCATGTTGAGCTACAGCTTTTCACCTCTGGTGAAACTGCCAGTTTGAATACTTTGAGGAGCTGAAGGCCTTTCATGTCACAGCCAAGTACCTTCACTGATCTGGAGCGTGGTCCACCCAGATAAAGCTAGGAAATGACAGGATTGTCTTTTTTAACATCCACCTACTGGATTAAGGTAAAGGCAAATGGCTTCCCACACACCACCCTGGAGCACTGGCATAGCAGTAGCTTTGTGTGGCACAAGCAGTCATGAGGCACGATTGCGAGCCTTGTGTGCTCTGCTCCTGCCAGGCACCTTAGTTCTGGGGCTTCTGCTGCGTGTAGAGCCCAAATTTCTGTCTTTAACTAGCTCAGCAATTGTTTGTGCTAATTACAGGTAATGTAAATACCCAGGAGGGGCTTGGGGCAGGGCCAGCTGGTGAAGTAGCACTGAAATGAAGTTTTGCTTGTTCTAATGGTTTGCAAAGACAGAAACTGTGCAAGAGCTCTCAGTTATATTTTAGTGAGATTTCATGCCTATGGATTGGCACTGGCAGAGGCTGAGTTGCAACCAAACATCGTTCCATCATACCTTTCAGGTAGTTCCAAGTCAAATTCTGAATTAAGGACTTAAAAGTTCGTATTCTATTTTATTCACAAGACCAAGATGATCAGTGCAGATTAACCAGGCTAAAACCACACCGTTTGGGTAGGCATTAATGCTGTGTACGTACTGTGGAAGCCACTAACTGAAGGCTGAACAACCTTGCCCATGTACATTTACAGGACACAGGGCAGTGTTTGCACAGGGCTGTCCCACAGAGGCGGAGTGTATTATTTAAAGAAAGGATTCACCTCAGCCAATTCCAGCCCCTCCAAGGGAAGGGCGATTGCCATGTTCCAGGGCTAGGAACTTAAGGTTATAGCTAGTGTGGAATTTAAAGCAGGAAGAAAATAATGGAGGAGCACCCATACTGCAGCTTAAAATGATGGAAAATGGTAAGAAAGCAGCCCTTGTGCAGCAGGAGAGGCTACTGAGCAGCTCTCACTGACACCCTTGTTTGTGTAATGTGTATATATGATGTACATATTTCTCTGTGTGTGCATATGTCTATTTATTATATATATTTTGTAATAAACCTTTCCTGAGACATGAAGAAAAATGGAAAGGCTCATTCTGAAATTCTAACTGCTTCTAGTTGGATTTTAGAGGGCAAAGATGCCCCAAATCTAGTTCTTGGTTATATTTAATTACTGGCCCACTTCATATTCATGTGTGCAGTGTTTTGGAGGTGGTATTACAGGTAGTAGTACTCTGTGTGCAGGCTCCAAGCCAGAAAGGCACTGTATTTGCTCCACTGGTGATGCGATGAACCAGGGCACACAGCAGCTTAGTGTCGTATTTTCTGTCTTTGTGTTCCCAGGGGAATACATCCATGTGTTTATAGCTAATACGTTTTGTTTTTTTCCAGCCTTGCTACGAAACGGTGAAAATATGGCTCCAGGAAAACTTACTAGCAGTGGGAATCTTTGGATTGTGCACAGCTCTGGTGCAGGTAAACTTTAATACTGATTTTCAAATCCTAAGTAATCGTAACTAAATAAGTGTTAATAAATAGACATATTCTGCCCAAGCCTAACTTAATAATTTCAAATTTTGCATGATGTTAGACTAAAACTCAGAGATTTTAAGTCTCTCTCATGTTTTCATTCTGTTAAAATACTGTGTAGAGGATACAGAACTAGGAATACTGCACACATCTTCTGTGTCATGACGTACTGCAAAGAGCAGGCACCTTACCACGTGGTTTATCTAAGGCTCACACTGAACTCAGTGACGAGGCAACGTCCTGTGACAGAATCCTAGTCATTGTAGGGTGTATTGCCTTTTAGAGTACCTGTATTTGTTCAGTAGTTTTCCAGAGAGGCCAATCAGCTTAAGCTAAATATCTAGTTTTGAGCTGGCCTAAAGGTAGCTTACGTCTTCAATCCCATCCTAACTCTTAGGGTAAGTTCTAAGTAGAGATGTTGTTCCCAGAATTCAACCTTGGCTATAAAACCGTTCTCCTTTGCCATTAATTTCTGTGAAAGTCAGTAGGCCAGACTGGTACAGAGCTGCTGCTAAGATTGTGACTTGCAGTTCTTTCCAGTGTAATTTTGGTCAGAGGAAGGTCAGCCGTCAGTGCAGTGGATTGTTTCGTTCTCTTAAGTATATGTATTTTTAATCCAGCTGGTGGTGAGTCTGGCCCCAGTGCAGCCACAGCAGTACAACCCTCAGCCTGAGGATACAAAGGTGAAGGCTGCACCAGAGCTCAGGCTGTTTCAGCTCTAGGTCAGCCCTCTGCTTACGGCCTGGAGGCCCACTCCTGAACGCAGTAAGACAGAGTTCTAGCTTCCAGTTCCTGCCTCTCGCTCACACGCAACACCTTAGCAGAAAGGATGGCATAGCTAAACTAATGCTATATAACTCCAGATTAACCCATGGCTTTAAATTTTGCATGGTATACTGCTGGCAGCAGTGAGAGAGAGACTGGGATCACAGTTTATATGCTTGCTAGCATTGCATTAGGCAGAATAACATGTATCTTACTTTCCGGTAAGTCATGGCTGCAATTTACCAGTGCAAATGCCTGACTCCTTGTAGGCCCAAATTCAGTAGAGTTTTATGTTTTCTAGTATTTTAAGCTAATATGCTTAGGAAACAGGTAAGTGTAACAAGATCAAATGGCAGTGAGACAATATAAGATTTGGTTGTTAATCTGTTACCACATTTAAAAAACAACTTTTGAGCATTTAGGGAGTCTTTAAAAGATACATTGAACACCCAGCAGACCATGGCAGTGTCCTTCCCACAGGCCCTGATGACAGTCAGGGTACTGAAGAGCAAACACTATCTGACAAACAGGCATGACTAATTTCCAATGGGAGCAAACATTTCAGACAACTTTAAAATGCTGATTAATATTGCTAGTAAATGCTGTGAAATACAGAAAAACTAGCTCAGCATACTAACACTTTTGTCAGGGTCTGCCCCTAGCTGCACTATATGACTGAATCTAATTGATGATGAAAGATTTGATCCACTGTCACCTAAAATGAATTGGGTTCCCTCCATTGTTGCTCTTACAATGTTGATTTGGCCCTAAATATGTGACAGGTTTTGTTTTTCACATTAAGGATTTGATAGTTAGAATCACACCACGACACAACTTGAAGGACATACAGCAGATGTGGCAGGAGAATCTACTCCAGCCACGCGTGCTAGAGAGAAATTGTAAAACAAATTCACCACCAAAATAAAACCACCAAGGTTTTATTACACAGCCATCTTGGAAGGAGTTCCTTTATTAAGAAATAAAAGGCAGCATTCTAGGGCTACTTCTAAAAGGCATTTGTTTATTGTAAGACAGCAGACTAAAGCCTCACTGCTTTATTTCACTCTGGAAGAATGAGAAATGAGAAAATAAATACATAACCATTTTTTTTTGCCTTTATTTATGAAGTAGTATGTGTTACTCATGTTCTTTCAAAAATAGCTATCAGGGGAAACTACCATTTATATACACAGTACCATTTATGTGGTCAAATTAGGTGCTTAATATAGAATTCACACAAAAAAATTCTACCTGGCAAATCCTTATCCCAATGAAGATGTTTACAGCAGTGTTGCAAAAGAACAGCACAACCACTCAGTACATTCACGTAAGTACTTCAAATGGAAGGGAAATGGGACTCTTCCTCCGCCTCTTTTCTGAGGAATTGAGCTACCCGAGGTCAGCAGTCAGGCTGCAAGCAGGACCCCCACCTCTGCCTGCTGCTTCTCTTGAACAGTCTGAGCAGAAGGAGAGAGACTTACATTGCTGATGAGCCAGTGATGATTATGATTAATGCATGGACAGTCTCCAGTGATTCCCCCAGAGGGATCTGTGCACACGTATGCTTTGAAAAGTAAAGTACAGTAAAGTAAACCACAGCATCCTTTGGGTCAGGGATGAAACTGATTGCTTTGGAAGACAACAGCTACAGAGATAACCACAGCCCCACAGCTGAGCAAGTTGCTACTATAAAATATTTTCGAGCAAAAGACATCCAAACATTTCTTTTCGATACACCTCTTCCCAGTATCTGGCTGCTGCTTTTCATGGAGAAATCAACTCTCCTGCACTCTCATTGTTTGTTCTGTAAAACAGCAATACAGGTAAGGACAAAAGCCAGACAAACTAGGAACAGAAACAAGGACAGGAGCTGGCAGGAAAAGCAGTATGTGATGTGTCTTCCTGTGTGTGAACAAAACCAGTGTAAGCATGCTTTTCTTTTTTTGTTTGTTTCAATAAATAGGGTTTTTTCTGACTTACTGAAAAATGATTGTTTGCTTTTTTTCTCTTAGATTCTTGGACTCACCTTTGCAATGACCATGTATTGTCAGGTAGTCAAGGCAGACACCTACTGTGCATAGATACCATTCCCAATCTTTCTGCTTCTCCTCCAAAGGACACAGGAGAAATCTCCTTCATGCTCATTCATCTGACCTTCCCCCCCCCGCCCCTTTGTACTATAAACTGTGTATAATGCTATCTTTCTGAAGATTTTGTGAATCACCCCATTTTACTGAAGGAGGAAGAAAAGAAAGTCAGTACTTGAACTGGCACAGGTAAGAAGCAGCCTTGGCTTTAAACAGAAGAAAACCTCCCAACAGCGATGGTTCCTTTTCTGGGGCCTATGGAAGGCAAAGGAGGCTGCAAACGAGGGGCTGATCTGCAAACCCATGTTAAGAAAAGATTGCAGTGGCGCAACCTCTGTGAAACCTGCCAGGTTGCCTTCCAGCATTTCGGAGTCTGGAAGAGAGGGTGTAGAAAATGTGCATTCTTCAGCATGGAAAGAAGGTACAGAGTAGCTAGCACTGAACGCAACTGTAATTTCACTACAGTTTGCACACAGCTAAAATGTCAAGAGCAACCAGCCTTTCCTCCAAGTGTCTCAAGATGATTTTGTAGCCAGGAGAGGATTATCTTCAGAAATGCTATTTTAAAGGAGTATTTTTAATTTCATGTGCTGCAAAGTCAGGCTTTTAATCAGAATCTGTACAGTGAGATCTGGCTGTTAAGGGAAAACAATATTGGACACTGTCTCACTTATTAATTGCCAGTGGCAGATAGGTGATAGTTGACTGAATATGTAATACATATTACATTCATATACATACTGTTCTGAAAGGAGGTGAAAATAACCAGCATCTAACCTCAGAAAGAGGGAACCTTTCTATCCCATTTTACATTCCAACTGAAATAACCAAGTACTATTTCTTGTAGGAGGCACTATCACTTATACCTCTGGGAAACAAGTAATTACTTTCAGCTGTATCTTCATTTCAGTAAACAACTTGTGAGTGGGCTCCTCTGTCATTCTACTATGATTTTATTTTTTATCATCTCTGTTTCAAGTTAGTCTGCCAAAAAAAATCACTCATTTCCACACTCGAAGATTTGTACAATGCTGTCAGCTATTCCTTCCCTCAATGTCACCATTTCATTAATTTACTCTAGAATATCATTGTCTGCAGGTATGATAGAGTTTGCCTTGCTAAGGAAAAAAATCTTTGCACATTGCTCATCTTTCCAAGAGTTATTAAGACTTCAGATGTTTTTATGCTTGGCAGTTTTTTCCAGCTGTGTGCTTACAACAGCCAAGGCATATCAGTATTTGTTAGAAATGGAGTCACCTCTCAGTTCTGCTTTTCGCAGCCATCTCCCTCCTACTGGTTTCAAAGGCTGATGGCTAGAACATGCCCCACACTTCCTGGAATTTGCAGAAATCAAAGTCAGTACTTTCCTTTTGCCAGGAAACAGCCACCAGTTGTCTGATTCTCCACCCTACATCGGTAACTGAAGTAATTAATGTAGTACCTTTCTGCATGAACCTTCCACTGTCTAAGAATCTCATGCTTCCTACTGCTCAAACAAACTGCCAACAATTCCCCATGAGCAAGCAGCCCCAGGTAATGTACATGTGGCAGGCAGAAGCTGAAGCACCCTGGGGAAAGGAGGTAGCAAACAGGCTAGCAGAGCAATGCAGCTGGCCTGCTCCCCACAGCAGCCTTTTGAGGACCTCAGCTACAGCCAGCAGCCTGGGGAGACAACCTCAGTGCCCTCTTTTCACGGAAAGCCCTGTGCAGTCATTCTTACTGGGACAGACTAGAAGCACCTTTAGTGCTTACAACAGCATGTCTCGGCTACAAGTGAATTTTGCTTACCCTGATTTAAAGGCAATTTCCAGCAGTAAAGCTGGCCTTGCCACCCCGCGGCCTGTTGAAGTCTCTCCTTAACACTAGTCAGTAACCCCCCTCCCCTGGGCCTGCAGTGCTCACTTATGCCCATTTTACACATCAGTACCTGTAGCATGGGGCATTTAATTGTGCAAGCTAAGTTCAAAGTAACACGTTACTTGTGTGCGTTTTGTGCAGCTTCCCAATCACTTCTCTCACAGCAACCTCACCACCACTAAATAATTTTATTGCCATGCCAACAAGCCACAAATGTTAACAGACTTCAACCCATGACAGAGGTTAAACTGAGCGAGTAGCCCACAATACACAGGTGACCTGTGCCTTGAGCAGAAGACTTACTCTCAGTGTTGTAATCACCACGGTCTCAATGCTCTCTGCTCCTTGAGCCCAGGGTAACCCATCAACAATCATGCTCTTGGAGAGATGGGAGAAGTTTGTTCCTTTCCTCTCTCCATGTTTCTTACCTGCACAGAAACAATTCCAGGTTAGAGGTATCATTAGTGCGAGTTTTTGCCACGCTTCATAGTTTGTACTCACAGGTGCTCCTGCTGACAGCTCTGCATTTCCACCACTGAAAAGCTGCGTAGCAGAATGATGAACACAATTGTAAAACTGATTTTTAAGACAAAAGGTAGACTAGTCTATTCATAGTGATCTCTGCCATTAAAAACTAACAGAGAGCAATCCTGATGGCTTTGGTGATGAGAGCAAACCATTGTGCAGCAGAACTCCCACATGGGGCAACTCTCATCAGTTTGCCTGGTGGTGGTGAAGGGAGACGACAGAGTACAACCCTCATCCTGTGAGTATCCCAGTAATACACACTGAACCCTTAGAGCAGACTGCCAGACTTCAGCTACACCTACAGAGTAGTAATAATAAAAGAAACCAATGCAGATGAGACATCACACATTCTGGTTCTCTCTAATCATTTGCCACAGTTCAAGCATCCTTACAACAAGATAAACAGCCTTGGTTTTTCAAAAATACGATCTCGAGGCAGTATGAGCAACACTCACTTTGTAAATCCCAGTCATTGCAACAGCACCATTCAGCAGCAACTACTGAAGAGAAAAACAAACTGCCAGAGATGCTAGTGCAACTTACTGATAGTTTGCACTGGACCATTTTCTATATTTGATGTCAGTAACTCTCTTTACACAAGCCAAACAGATGTTACGGTGCTTAAAGCGTTACCAGCACAATCCAGTTTCAAACCTCTGAATATACTGAATATAACAAGAATCAGCTTTAACATATTTTCTTTCTAAAAGCATTGCATCTTTCTCCCCTGAGGTCAGACTGTTTTGTGATGTTTAACAGCAGCATTTTTTTCTAAGCAACAACAAAAAATAGTTCCATTTTATGCATAAAACTTGACATTGAACTGGTTGCTTATAATCACCCCGTAGTACATTCAAAATGGTGCTCATACTGTATTTATGCAGAGCACCCCAGAAGTCATTCCAGTTGCTTCCATTAGTGTTTTTGTCACTTTTAGTAAGGCCTTTTAGATTACTTCCACTTATTTTTAAATGTGAAGGAAGACTCAATACATTTAAAGACAGAACCAAAGGTAACAAATAGAGTGAAGCAGAGAACTCCCAATTTACACCCATTGCTCTTTCTGCTTAATAACAAGATGTGAAAGCATAGGGCACACAGCTGGACCTACTGAACTCAGCAAAGTCTGGATTCAGCTTTTAGATTCAGTCCAATATACTTCTGGCTTTTCATCTTCACAATTATAAGAATATATGTATTTAATAGAATGTGTTTTATTTTCCTGTACAGTAATTGTCAGCAGCAGCCAAATCTTACTGCTTGTACCACAGAATTATTTAGCTCTACGTATTATAGTGCACAATCACTGAAATTCACTCCAGTTTCTGTTCTGTGAACATTTCTTCACTCCTCCTCCTCAAATAATATAAACTTGTAAAGGTTTATTCTTCCATTTAATAGCTACCATTTGAATGCAGCGTTATATGATCTGTAATATGGAAAGGAAGGAAATGCACCGAAGTTGTAAAAACATTACCTAGCATCAGTAATAGGGCCGCTATGTGAATCCACCCACCCCTCTCACAAGCTAATTAAAAATTGGTTCTATTTTTCAATGCATGTGGCTCCAGGCTGCTTCCTCCCATTCGCAGACAGGACAGGAGGTTGTCAGCATGGACAAAGTTACTGCCCTGCACTTCACACTTGGCTTCATTGTTGTGCTATAAGTGTGGCACCAAAGGTAAGCAGGGAAAAGAAAGCCGATTGTGGCATTTATTTTAAAACCAGACACTTTATTACCTTTGTCCACAAGAATTCGTGCTAAGTGTGAATGATCTTCGTAGACACTGAGTTAGGCAATTCACTGTAAGAAAACAAGTCAGGACTCGCCCTGGGAAATTTTGTTTGGATTCCATTATGAATTCTCTTAGAGCATCACCTGTGTCTTACCGCAGTGGGCAGGTCTCCTCAGTTCCTTGGATTTTGTCACTGCAACTATGATAATACATTTTTGTGCATTCATATAAAGAACAAAATTTAAAATATACATTTTATTTTTAAAAAATTATTAAATATTCTTTAAAGTTTACAACAGAATGTCTTTTGTATTCTTTATAACGAACTACACTACAAGCTATACAGTGAGTATATATATACCAAAAGATGGGTGTGAAAGCATGCACACACACCCACACTATATGCAATAAAAAAATACATAGCATACTTCTTTTTGTCATTTCTCATTACCTATCTTTGATTTGATCTGTCCTTCCTTATTGGTTCTTTATTTTTCTGGTTTTGTTTTTTAAACTTGAGCAGCTTACCCATTTCCAGGTAAATTTATACCCCTTTCTTTTTCCTCTTACGAACAACCTGAAATTAGGTACAGTCAATACAGGAAACATTTCAGAAAACACTGGGGTGGGGGGGAAATCGTGTTTAGTAACATAGCAAAAAACTGTACACCCCAAACCAACCGGTATGTTCAGAACGTGTTATTGGCAATTTTGAAAGAATCTGACTTCTCCTTTTCTGAGGTAGTTGCTCATATTCACAAAGTGTGTAGGAAAACTCAGAAAATTAACACCAAAATGCAACATTAGGAACTCCTACTACGCCAGATCAAAAACGGTCTGGTTAGCCAAGTACCTTGTCTGAAGTCTTGTCTAATACTGCCCTTTTCAATACAATTTATTGCACCCTCCAGGTCAAACAGCTTCATGAGTGAAACTGCCTCTAAATTTAGTGCCTTCTGAACAACACAGACAGACAACTGAAAGTGTTAGGGTTGACCATGGCCTGAAAGCAGAGAACCACAGATTTAGAGGTTGTTGCGGGAAATCTCAAAGGATAATCCAGTCCTTTGGTGAAGTTTCTTCCAACTCCCTTAGGTCACTGGCAGGCTTGTATTCCTTGGATTTTCTTCATCCTGTTAAACGTGCCACTAGATGGTCTCATTAACCACATCTATCCTTAATTCTTTTTCTGAATTCTGTGAAGATTTTCCACTTCAGTCTTATATTGTAGCAGTGAATTTCACAACTTCATCATGCCATATACATTAAAGAAACCACCCCTTCTTAAACGTATTTTAAACATTTTGCCTTTCAATTTCATTTATTCACCATTGGCTCTATATTTCAAAAATGCTAAGTTAATTAATGTTATGGAAATTTATGGGCAGAGAGCAGCTCTATTTACCTTTACAGCCTGATTTATTTTCCCACTAAAGCTTTAACCTGGGAAATAGAGTACGCTATTGTTTTTCAGGATCCCATTGTTTCAAAATTTGAAGTCTAGTCTACCTTCCCCAGCAGCTATCCTAGTCCAGTTGTCTTTGCTTTTCGAACTACATGTTAGCACAGACAGAGGTGTTTCTATTTTAATCAACAACTAGCCCAGCATTTCAGCTGACATCCTGCTATTTTTTTCTGAAATGTACTTAGCACAACCTGGGAATGTCAGGCTTAGCTGATTATACTTGCTGTGTACTATAAAGTACTTTGTGGTGGAACAGCACTGCAGCTACAAAAGAAACCGTGCTAACAGTAGCACGTAAAAACAAGAACATACAAAAAAACATTTTCAAAGAGACACAAAAGCACAGCCCTTACTTTCTGGTATGTTAAAAAAAAAAACAAAAAAAAAAAAGAATCTATCGTTAGTAATTTACCCAGTGATTGCAATTTGAAAGGCTGTTTTTCTGAAACCCAAACAGTTGGCTATGTAGGTCATTTTACCCTACACCTTGATTTTTTTTTTTAATAAAACTATTTCCCCATAGAAATACTGTATGTTATTCTGTTCACCAGAAACTGTGATTTTTTGTTGACCTGGAAGTACACCTTAGCTTACATTCCCTCAAACAGCCAGAAAGCATTCACTACAGCAGTGCAAGCTAGAGAGTTACGCAGGGTGCTTAGAAGTCACCTCACAACATGTTTCTTTAGTGATGAAATGGCTGATCTGTTAAAATAACTTCTGCAGAAATTGTTTAGGCAGAACATTTTGTTACAACAGAGGTGTTTAACAGAGACTTCCCAGTACTGGTGGTTAAAGGAATAATTTGAAAGGATGGGATCCTTTATCCAGTATAAACCTCCCATGACATTTCCAAGGGACTATTACAGGATGTGGTTCAAATCATAGCCAACGTAAGAAAATACAACTGTATATATCTATATAAAACTAAGTTTTGTACAAAGTACAGCATAAAAAGCAACTGTTAATGTGTATTGCTTATGTATTTATTTTTCCATACTGACAGTGACAAAAGTTTTAGGTGTGAAGCATTTGTCCTGAAGATATTACAAATTACTAGAGAAATAAAGGGATTTCAGGAAGCAGTTTGTGCAAGTCTATTCAGATGCACCTCATCTCCCTCCTGCACAAATGCCTTCCCCTGGCTGTACAGCTGAAGCCCGCAGCTGCTCCAGACCTTCCACCCGTACTGTACCATTTAAACCTGCTGTTCTGCACACAGGGCTGCCCTGTTACTCAGGGACCCGCTCTACCAAATGCAGTGAGAACGAAGTTATTTATATAACTTTGCATCCTATGCAAGACTGGCATCCTACGTGGCTTTAGGAACTTTAGGTTTGGCACTGTGCTAGGAGACCAGTCCCTGCATAGGAGAGAAAAGTGAGTACTGTGACCAGGGAATTCACGTCACAGCCTACTTATGAACCTAACTAGCGACTACATCTGAATCGCTCTCTGAGCGTCCTCAGTTCCCCTCATGCAAGCCTGCACACTCCTACACATCTGATCAAGCAGAACTGCCACTAGCTGCTTGGCATTCTCCAGAGAGACTAATGCTGCAGGGAATTGTTTTTTCTTTTTTTTTTTTCCTCCTCTTTCTTCTTCTAACACAATTTACCTTGAAAAAATCAGTTGAATTAATCCATTAGCCATTTCTGATACTGTATCTGAGCTTGAATAGTAAGCACGCAGGATGCTGAACTCAGCCTCAGCCTTGAGGCTTTCCCACTGCTGTTCTTTTGAAAAGCTCACATACATCCACGCAGTCCTGAGGTGATGACCAATGTAGGCAACCCTGCACTTCTCCTTGTGCAAGCTAACTGTCCAAGACAACTTAAACTAAAAACAGAAACAAAACCAAAAACAATAAAACCCACACCAAAATCCTACACGACAATTTTCAGTTTGCTTTCATTTCTGAAGGAATCGAGCCCTCCCCTCCTCCCAAGGGAGTTAATGATGTTTACAGGCTGAACTAAGATGAAGCATTTGCAAGTACTACCAGAAAAGGGCACTTCAGCATGGTGCTCCTGCTAGTGCTTTCTTGGAAACTCCTCTCACTCGCGTGCCCATACCGGATTGCTTGTGACAGCCAAAGTCACAGAAAGTTTCTTTACAATCCTCAGCACTCCTCCTGCCCCACCAATGGCCTCGGTCTTTGTAACTACAGTAGCCTAACTCTAAGGTCACGCTGGCATTAGCTGAGCAGGGAGACTGCACGGGGCTGCAAGTGCAGAAGGGCCATTGGAAAAATTCTTCATGCTATGAGCTCAGCTGCAGGAACGCGACAGGTATGTTAGAAAGAAAAACAGGAATATTTTGCCCCAGAAGTCAGAGGTGCTTTGATTGTTCTCCTGGTGAGCAGCTATGTTATGCTACTTGGTCTTTCAAGAACAGAGATGTCCCTAAACCTCATAACTGAAAATACTCCTACATTTCCTACAGAAACTGTGAACTCAGACCTGTGCACAACTGAAGGCACTGTGGATTAACAAATGCAAACACAAGAGTACGTAAATTGAATTAATGTGTCATATAATTACCCACTCACTTTCCCTAAACAACTTACCAGCTTGAAAGTACAGCTTGTTGTCATGAAACTTGCTTGATATTTGGTGCTAATAAAAATTGAAGTTTTAAATCTCCTTCCTGTGAAGTCCATGCATTCAAGTTCTTCCCTATTAAACACCTTCTTATTCCTAACTGTGCACCACAGCTGGTTACAGTGACACAGTCCATTCTTCATTATCAAAGTGTGCTTTGAAATACATGCTCATAGGTTTAAAAGAATTATCATCACATGAAAAATGGGCATAATTAAAAGCTTACTGCAAATCACACACTCTAGTTTCTGATGGAATCAAGAGTTAACGTACATTCAATATAAACGTATGTATCATTTTCTCAGAATCAGAATATTCCAATGCAAGCAAAGGTTGTTTTTTTTTTTTTAAAACAAAAACAAACAAACAAACAAACAAAAACGTATGACAGGACTCCACTTCATCCAGTTGAACAGGGCGTTTTTCTCCCTCCCACCATACGGTACAATAGAGCAGCATCCCATGAAATACATGCTGAGCCCTTGGACAACATGCGGTGTTCTTTCAAAAACGTGCTCCCAGAACAGAATCAGGGCTGCAGTACTTATGCAGTAAAGTCTCTCTATAAACTGTTCCACCTAAACCCTGTGATTTTGCAGACTGGGGGGTTTTGAGTCTTGTGTAAATGTGCAGATCCCTGTCTGTAGCATGCTGCGATTCAGAAAAGGGGGGCAGTCACCAACCCCATCTACAGTATACAAGGTTGAATGTATGCATATAAGTGTTCAGTGCCATTTTGTTTACCTTTTGTCTTTGATCCTGCTTTCCTTCTGTTCTAGCAGCTTTCCTGTCCTCTTCCAAGGTTATGACTGAAATCCCAGCTACTGCCCCCCAGATGCCACAGGTTCACAGAGCTAATAAAGGACACTGGATGATGAAAACAATTCCAAGGGATACAAACACTGATTCCTCTTCCTCCTCCAACCTTCAGTACCTCCAGCCTCACAGGCAGATCAATCCAGGGAGCAGTGGGGGTGTGAATTTATATGCAATTTAAACATTACTGAAACCTTCTGAGATCTATGACATTTAAAAGAACTCAGCACACCAGAGCCAACACATCATTGGTCCACTTACTCACATGGAGCACAGTGTCCTGCAAGTTAAAGAGTTTTCTTAACATCAGTGCAATTATACAAACCGTAAGGGTGTGCAGTTACACAATCAGATCTAGCACCAAACAGCTGGGTGCTCTGGTGCCTTACACAAGCAGCTCTTGTTAAGCATAAACAGAAATTCGGGACAATATAGTTCTGATTGATGCAAGCTTATTTCATTTTAATCTAGTGACCTCTCAATGAAAATTAAAGTTTCCCTGAGAGCTTTATAGCATGAAGTGAAGTGGCAAATTAAATTGAAATTGAGATAATCCCCAGAAATGTGTACACAAGAAAAGCAACTTTAAGTCCAGACACCTTTCAGACTGGTAAGTTCTTATATAAGAAAAAGCAATCTCCTACAATGAAAATATTCTCAAGTCTTTCGATTTATCTGAAGATATCCCAGAATGCATCACACTGTGTCTACATTATCATCTGCAGTGGGGCTACTCAGATCTCTATCAGAGAATGAATTAGTATTGAAATGGGTTACATGAACCAGAAGCACCACGGAATTTCACAGACAGGAGTTAAAAAAATAAATAAATTCAGGCAGCCATCTGAGCCAGTCTTTTTCAAATCTCCTCTGGCTAGCTTACTGATAGCACACATCACTAGCCTCAACATAATTTCCATTTCAGTATTTCCATATAGCTACATTTGCTTATTTGAAAGCTTAAACAAGATCTCTCTTCAAGGAAGAAACTTGCTCTGCAACTCTTTTTTTAAAGTTTGGGTAAAATTGTTCCTGTGGCAACAATATAATAAGAAGTGAAAACCCTGAAGGAATGACATTCAGCATATACAGACACACACAAGGAATTTAAGCCCCAGGAATGAAAGTAGATTTGCCAGTAGGCAAGGTTGTGCTGTAGTTTCAGTTATGTCTTCAATACAATTTCTGAAGCAGAGAATATGATGATTCCCCAGGGAAACTGCACAACCACAATGCCTAAGCGTATTTAAAGATTATCATTCAGGGCTTTTAAAGCCAACTCTGTTTCCATTAATCCACTGAGCTGCCAGCCCAATCTCACATTGGCAGGCTTGCTCGCTCTTTAACAATAGAGAGCTTATTAAATATTAAGGTCTTAATCTTAAGTACTTCTGTATGGCTGAGAAATCCTGAACAGTGCACAGGAAATAAACATTTTCCAACTAACACAAATATATAAGGGGTGGCATTAGATAAAGGCAAATGTCCCCTCACTAGCAGGAGAACTGAGTAACAAATCCCTTGGCTGCAAAGCAGCCAGCATGTCCCCACAGTCACATTCTCCCCTACTTGTCTAGACACGGCATTCACTGGCTTACCTCTGAAGGACAAAAGCTTGCTGCTCTCCTACCTTGAAGTGCCAGCATAGCAATTAGCAAGAGGTTCATGGAAGGGTTCATACTACTCTGATGGGAAACACTACAGTTAAAGAGAAAGAAAGATGGACACTTGGATGAAGTTCGTGGGACACGCAGCATGTGTGATCTCTGCGTACTGTTAAAAAAAAAAATGAACCAAAAATAAAACCTAAAATGTTGTCAATATAGCCTGTAACTACAATACATAAACTGAATATATATCCAATAGGAAATTTTCTGAAAAATCATTTTCCACCCAACAGGGAAGAGGGGCATCAAATAGGATGGATTATTTTTCTCTTGTATTTGCAAGTAGATTGCTTCAGACCTAGTATAGCTCAGGGAAAAGAGAAAACAAAAGGAAAGATTTCAGCTGAGGTTTTTAGCTTTCCATACTACTATGCCATTGCACGGAACCCAGCAGCAAGACAGATGGTCACCAGCAAAACAGGCGGCAGAATGAAGCCAGTGAGAACCCACAGAGGTGCCGAAACCCCACCTGCCTCTTAGGCAGGAGATCGGCAGAGTTCTGTAGCGCAAGCTGTCCTGTAACCCCTGAAGCAGCCCCAGGAGGTTGTGGGGAGTGTGCCTTGCCTGAGGAACTGAGACCTCCCCTGTATAGATAGCTCCTTTGTTTTCTTTCTCTGCGCCCTTCCCTCCCACCCAAATTTTCCACTGCAGCCAGCTCTGCTCCCTGCTGCACATCACCATTCCCCAGGGGCTGCCAGGCTGAAACCCCTTGGCCTCTCTGACAGCAAGCGAAGGCACGGCACCTTCTCCACAAGCAGAAATACAAACCTGAAGGTCTCTTCCTAGACTCCAGGCAGGTTCAGATCACAAACAGCGGTCAGACAGGCAACACACTCAATACTTGGATATTGCCAAACATGACAGAAAGAAGGAGCTTGGAGTTCGTGTGTACACATGCACACCTAGATATCAATCAAGAGCAAAACACTGGATTTAGTGCTGAGGTGTCTGAGGAACACAGTTACCATTTCACAGAACAAATTCTGCAGGTGCTGCATTGAAGTACAGAGGTACTGAGGGCTAGAAAACTCATAAAGCTTCCAAACCTGTGGAAGGGATAATGCAGCACGCAGAATTATGCAAGTCATTTTGTACTGCAAGCCAATCCCCTTATTAACAAGGGATTACAACAGTCACAGCATTTGGTATTGTTCACACACATAAAACTCGTGTATTAACCCCTATATATGCGAAACCCAGTTCAACGATACACACCTGGACGACACTCTTTTTCTTTTTCCCCCCCCATGGTTTTTACGTGTAAGAATATCAATACATCAGATTTAAATTTCCAAAGGTGTCCTGGATTGTCACAGAGCAGGGCCACTCGCCAGAGCCAAGAGGAACATGGTTTCTTCATTTACCCAGAGCTGACAAATCTTTGCCCTTACAGCAGCAGCCCCTATGACCACGCAGGCTACCAGGGAAACTGGAAGGTCTGAGGCGTCACTAGTCTGAAACAAACAATATTCAGATTCCTTTGAGTCCGAAAGGCCAGTCCTTGAAACAACTGCAGATTTGGTAATAAAATAATCTTCCAGTTATCATATCAGTTCTTTTGTGTGTGCACTAGCTTAGCTTGTTTATGCCTTATTTCATAATTGGACATCTATTTTATAGTAAGTCTTTAGAAGAATTCACTATAGGTGCTTACAAGCGCTCCTTTATAAAGAAAACAACAAAAAATGAAATGTGGAATCATTTTAACGGACAAAATATTTAAGGTGCAAAATAGTTTCAAAGAAAATAATGTGTTACTTACGTAAGCATGGGAAGTAATTATTTTGCTAACGTGCAGAACAATCGTTAAGACATTAAACAAAAACAAGCATTTCAGCTTCCTTCTAAATAAATTCTTTTATAATCTCCTCTCTTGACAGGTAAGCCAAGTTTGGCTTGCCATAAATTCTGTGCGCCCTAGTATAAAGCTTGGCAGACCTATCTCATCATAATTTAATTTCTTTCCTTATCCTTCCTAATTCTTAAAGTTTAATTTAACATTGGCAGAAATGAGCTGGAATAGCTCAAATTAAGTGAAGAACAGCCATTATTATGAACGCACATTTTACCAGCCTCTGTTCCAGATACTCCTGGAAACAGAAGGGATTTATTCTCCAAAGCATTACTGGTCCTCAGACCAAGATCCCACATCTTAGCACCTAATTCACATTTTGACACTGACTGTATATGGGACACAATCCACGACAGAGATTCCAAACAAGGGGTGCCTTTTAAGGTGATTCAACACAGCATCGTAGGGTTCCTTGATTTTGTACAAATAATAAGCTTCAGCTTCACTTTCCTGAATAATTTCTGAAGTGCATTTTCAATAGCAATGGAAAAGGATTCGTCGCAACACAGATAACTCAAACTAAACCAAACATCCTTCCTCAGGGCGATGCAGGGGCTGCTTACAAAATACTGCTGTTCAGCTGAGCATCAGCCATTTCGCAGTCTGACAGCAAGCAAAGTTTTACAGCAAAAAAAAAAAGCACTGGACGGAGAGATGCCATCAGAGACCTTGGAGGGCTTGCCAAGTGCATCTCGCTTTCAGCACTGCTTTGCCAGACCACTCCAATACTAACAAAAATTCAAAAACGTTTTCATGTGCAGCAAGTCATGCCATGGCCCTGCTTCGTTAGTGCTTGCAGTCATTCTGGGTGACATCTCCCTGTCACCACGAGGAAACTGCCCAAATTTAAGCGCCTGACACCTGCACTGTCACACGCTTCTCACTAAGCAAAGCTTTCATTATTTTGGGTTCGTTCTGAAATTAGAAGTAAATTCTTTCAAATGCGTCCATTTACTTCCAGAATATCCCCCAAATGAGTCACTTGATGCTGCCAGTAGAAACTTTAAAAAGGGAAAGAAAAGGGTATCATGAAAGCAGCAGCATCAATAAAAACGGAGCTATACAACTTCACAGCATAGCTCTGTCCTCAGAAGTGTCCTCCTTTTCATCACAGAGACCACTTTCTGCTCCGCCCTTCCAAATAATGGTTTTAAATTTGGTGCAGGAAGGGGGCAAGTCATTTCTATTTCTTTTGATTCCTCCAGTTCTAATTTTGTCAACACAACTGCAGGAGATGAAGCTGGATTATATTTTCATTCAAGATTCATTAAAATAACTGCAATCAGGCTGCAGCTGTGCTGCTAAAAATCTGTTTTAATTATAAGCAACGATAAAAATCCTAGAAAACAAATGGGCTCCAGACACGCAAGTCAGTGGCCTGTGGCATCTTTAAGCAGTGATGGTGCCTAAACATGAGGAACGTTAAATGCCAGGAAAAAACCACAAACATGCCTTCACTTAGAAAGAAAATGGCTTGGAACAGAAAGCTGAGCAGCAGCTTGACTCGGACAGCTCACGCACACAGACCACGCAGTGACTTTCAAAACAGAGAAGTACATCTTCTGGAGCACGTACTCAAGCAGAGCAAGCAGGGCAAGGTTGGCCATGCAAATGTGATCAACTGCAGATCCTTGTCGCTTTCTTTAATCCAAGTAAAATGCAGAAAACGGCAGAAGTACCCAGGCACTGGAAAAAATGTTCAAGTATTGCCCTGGGGTGAAGAGGAGATACCTCACAGAAGAACAGTCTGGCTAATGACAGGAGGACAAAACTCCACTACCCTCCTTTTAACGTCTATAACCAGTGACTTCATGACTAGGAAAACATTCAGGCCTTTTAAAAACCCAACTACTGTCTGTAGCCTTCTGACTTACTGCAGTAATTAATTACTCCACCTGACTGCATGCTGTGTAAATTACTATTTCCATTTATCCCTTCTAGATTCACTTGTCTCCATATCTACAAGCAAAGCTATTTTCAAAGCTATTCTCCCTTAACCTGTGGTGGAGAGGGGAGGAATTCATCGCTCCTCACGGTAAAACTCAGAATGGCAACATGCTCAACTCACCCTCTGTTCATTGTGACACACACACAGCCCCAACTTGCTGTCAGACTGTTCTGCAGTGACTGCCTGTGGGTGTCCGCGAGGAAGGGACCCTGCTTTGCTCTGGTTTCTGATGATTCAGAGGTAGGGTCTAGCTAGCAGTGACAGGACAGACAGAAACCTTAGCTCCTGTTTGACTTTGTGACTACCTCATATTGAAGAAGTTAATTTTTCCTTTTGTTTCCCCTTCATCCTTTGGCTGCTAGGTCTGTTTAAAGCTGCACGCTCTCTGGAATACCATCCTTTTCCAGCGCGTAGTGCATCTCCTGCCTCTCTTCTGCTCAGGGAAGCCTACCTGTTTTTTCAATACAGTTACTATCCCTAACAACTGAGGGTTCCTGAATACCTTGCCAGAGAGAGAGAGATGGGGAGAGAGTGAGGCAGCTTCTCATATACTTGATAAATGAGTTTAATTCTGCATATGCTTGAAATTCAAATTATACACCAATATGCACACCTGGGAAGGCAATAAGTATTTACAATAGTCATGTTGTGATCCACAAAATTCATTCGGTAACTTAATTCTCAGCCAAAAAACAGTGTGAAGCCATCAGAACAGTACACTTAGTTTTTTACAAATATATTGGCCAAGGGTACAGCATTGACTCTGCCAAAATATTTCATATTCCTTGGCTTCAAGAAAGACAAGGCACAGAGAAGATCTTGGGAATGCAGAGGCTTGGATTTTTTTTTTTTTTTTTTTTTTCCAAGTGTAGCTTTTCGATGCTCCTACAATAGTTAGAAAAGGAGAAAACATCTCTTCTGAGAGCAGTTGCTTCCCTCCAGTCCCTCTCTCCCATTTTCCTCAAACCACTGTGAGCACTCTTTCCCTTTCCTGCCCCATCCACCACCTTAAGAGATGCAGGCAGAGAAAAGCTCAGTAGCTACTCCCAAGGGGAGGAGATGAAGTCTGACGTGAAACTTTGACCTTGCTCAAGCCAAATGTTTAAGCACTGTATCCGAGCAAACAGGCAAGTCCTCACTCTCCTGGGGAAGACAGATATTCTCCCTGTCACTTTATTTATATAATTTTATCTCTTATCAAAACAACAGATAAATCTGGCATAGTAAAAACAAAAACTTTTAAAACCTTACTATGCATTCCCTCTTTTATCAGGCTTGCTAATCCCAAGTTCTAAAACAAATACTAAAGGTACAGCTTAGCCCTTCATGCTTTAAAATAGTCAATATACTCCTAATGTGGGCTTTTAAGACATAAGATCAGCCATTTTCTTCTGTGCAAATGCATCCTTGCATCAACTACAATTTCAGGGTTGATATGAATGAAGAGAGAAGGAATTAGATGGAATTTAAAATCCTGGCACACTGTTTGACACAAAGTCCACCTAAACAATTCCAAGCTAACAGCAAAAGCAATTTAATTTTAACAGAAAGTTCTGGGTTAAAAAACATAAGCAGCATGCAAAGACCTGATACAGCAGACAACCATTTAGTGGCTGTAATTCTAAAGGCATCATTGAATAAAACACTTTCTAGTGTTAATTCAAAATGATGATACCAGCAAGCTAAACAGACTCCAAAAAAAAACAAAACATTTTATTGGTTAGCTGCATCTACAGTTGCAACACAAGAGACGATATATTTGTATCAAGGGGTGCTTGCCATAGGGACTTGAGACAAAAACTATTTCTCTACTTGGATTTGCAGAACTTGCCTACATCAATTACTCCAAACACCTCCACCTGGTTCACACCAGAAGTGCAAAACAAAGGGACTTTTGGCTTTCAAGTAGCTGAAGTTATCAGTTGTTTTAAAAAGAGCAAAAATAAAATGATCATTAGCACAGTTTTTTCACACGACGACTTGAAATAGAGTAAAACCAACACAACTGCTTGTTTTACACAAACTGCTTGTTTTTCACAGAAACTGAAACAGCAAGTATGTGTGAGAGGGAAATGAGCCCAGAGGCAGCTGTTCTGAGCAAAGTGGAGCTTTGCCACCCTCCCACAGTATCACTGTGGGACTAGGGAGCCACTGTGGCAAATAAAAAGGCTTAAGTTCCCTCTCCTCCCCTCTCACTGCAGTCATACAACACTCTCAGGCACCTTTTACCTAACTTTCACAGCACAAGAGTGCAGATGTTGTTACTGCTAGGCCTTCATCTGCTCAGGGTACACAAATGTGTCCACTCACAGCCCCCCCCCCCCCCCCCGCTTTTTTTTTCTCCTCAGGCTCCAAAACTAGCAAAGGGAAACATAAGGTTACAAGAATGGCAAGAACAGTCGAATAACCAATAGAAACTTAAGTTTTCTGTCCCACAAGGGTTCATCTAAAACTCGGAGGAGAAATATTAAAGACTGGGTGAAAATAGCCATAGCCAGTCCTAAACAACATGTTAAGCAGAAACTGCCCACTGGCTGTTCACAGTCACAGTCCCATTCTCCATAGCTGCAAGCAATTATAGCACACGCCAAAGGCTCTGGCACATGGGGGAAAACTGGCTGAAACATATCAAAGGGCCTACCCAGACCATTTCTAAACGCAGATTCTAGGGAAGAATAGAAGAGAGAATTAATGTTTAGCAAAAATTAGTGATGTCCTTAGGTGTTGGATTGTTGTTTTTTTTGGGGGGGGGAGGGGATTAAACAAGAGGAAACAATGTACTCAACCATACCTTTCTGAGCAGGATGAGCAGCAGCAGTAACCATGACATACCAGCTTCATATATGGGAGGAAACTGGTGAAGCACACCACTATCTTCTGACTTCAACGCCATGCACACTGACCTTTAAGAAAGGTGAGGTGTAGCACGCAAGCAACCCCAGCTGCAATTAATTATACATATAGCAGGGTCATCACAGCAAGAGCTGAGAGAGCTGGAACATTAGATAGCCCTGCTCCAACGTACTGTGCCTGCATGTGCAGGAAAATGCAACCATCCTACGAGGTTTATATCAAGTCACTTACCTCAAAATCACAAAGCATACAGTCTAGTACTGGAGAGTGCTTTTCTTTCACCACTGTTGCACTTAGTGGCTTCAGGTAAATGAAATCAGAAGAGTTAGGAAGTCTCTAGAAAGTCAATATGCTGCTTATCTACACTGATCACCTTCACATGAGCTTCATTAACCATCTTCAAAACACACATGTACATCTGGTTAAGTTCTGCTCCCACCTGTGTAGTCACTAAGAGTTCATACAAAGGGGGACAGCTTTTAGCTTATTTTATGTTTTGCCTTTCCACTCTGGAAAATTGCTAAATTTTACCTTATTTAAACTCCACACAATGGGTGGATCAAAATGTGATCGCCTATGTGCCCCATGAAGGCAACTCACACATAGCCCTTTGCTCTGCTCTCAGCAGTTGATGTGGAGAATGTAAAATGACTGTTTGCAATTCTGAGCCTTAGATTCCATTCATACTTTTTTTTTTTAAAATTACAGTTCGTAATAATATTCTCATTCCAATGTAATACATTAAAGGCACATTTTCAGCTTTTAATCTCAAATGCTAACACTTATAAGTGATCTTATTTATTTTAGCAATTTTTTGAATAAAGAGTGCTAATCAAATTATATTCTAGTTATTTTCCATATTAAAGATATTTATTTTTTTTTCTAAAAAGAAGATCTATGTTCCCCCAATACAGAGTATCAAACATTGCCTGGTAGACTACAAAACACCAATTCAGGCTTACTTAATTTGCACTTAATACATAAAAAAGAGATCACTGGTGAATGAGATTTCAAGAAAAAGTAAAAGAGCTACATACCACCTCTTCAAGCTGCAGAAGTAGAACCCATGTGCTTTGTGCTGCCATTCGTTTAACTGAAGTTAAATAGGTGCACTGTGTATTAATCAAAACAACGAACTATAAAAGACATACCCCAAATTCAGGAGAGACTGTAATTACAGTTCCTATGGATTTTCATTAACTTTGTTGTCTCCACAGAGAAGTATGCACAGAACAACCCCACAGTCCCCAAAATAATCACTAATACTGTATATTTTTTTCTCAAGCCCATAAACAACATTAAATTGTTACAACTCCATCAACAATTCTTTATAACTAAGGAGTGGTTCAAGAAGCTGTATTCCTGTTGTCATACTTCACTCTATCTTGCCTCTTTCTCTCTCACTCCCACTGTTCTCACCTAGAAGCTACAAGTAATTCTGAAGTTTGAGACCTACAAACGGCAACAAAAAGAAATTATAAATCAAATACTGGTGCAATTTTACTTGAAGAAGTAGCATCTCACCGTGACACAAGCTATACATTTTATTTTCCACAATTCTCTGTTAGAACAATTTTTGATCACAGAGATTCCATAGTGGCTCTGGTTCTCAAGACAGACACACTTACCACAAGAGACATTTCCTGAGATAACGTGTGATGCTGTTATTCCAGGAGCATGGTCAATGCGATCCTGCAAGTAGATATGCTCTTTTCTGTCTCAGTAAGATACTTAGTTGTACACAAATATGGAAAAAAAAACACATCCTATTAAAATGATGATAATTAACAATAAAAATATTCACAGTGAAGGCCAGCTGCAACACAATCAGCTATTTCTTTTTCTCAATGAATGCAATCAAAATTGTGCAGAAAAATTAATTTACCTTAATTCTGTACAAGTCTAACCTAAAAAAGTAAAACATGGGGAAACACAACAAGGATAGGATTAAGAAAGCTCTGAGATCTTACTCTAATATATGGAAATGTGTTCCTACAACAGAATGAGGTGACAGAGCACAGCTTTTTTTTCCTTACTCGTACCTTAGAAAACTGAGTGATGGAATATTCTGTTGAAATAAACACACTTCCATTTTACTACCTGCTATACCAGATGCATTTATGCTTTATGTATGCTGCTTTAATAGGAACACTAGATATTTCTCCCCAGTCATACCCTTGATTCTTTATGCCCTACATCTTTGGCCCTGCAAGTACTTCATTTAAGGAGTACTTGCTTCTAAGGAAGTGTGATCTGTCTTTTTTTTTTTTTTTTTTTTTTTTTTAGCTTTACAGAAAAATGCCTCGATGCACCATAAAACACTGCTTTCTGTTCTTTTTGAAACAAGGGAATAAAAGCCACATGCCTGGCCAGTACCTTGGTTCTTGCAGCAGTGCCACGACAGCACTTCCACCCATCATCTGTCCTTTGCTCAGCTTGTCCCCTTGTCAGAGGGAAAGTCATAAAAACTGATGAACCCACTTACAGAACCCACTTACATACCCAGCATCTCTCGTGTCATCTTTTCACACATGCAGTCAGGTGCAACTTTCAAGAGAAGCCTGCCTTCATCATGGATCACTGATGGCACCTGGCTTCTTGCATTCTGTGATATCTGACAAAAGACAATCTGACACTGCCACACGTTGAAAAATTAAGCAAACATAAGACAAATCCATTAGAAGCCAGTTTTCATTCATTCTGGAGCTCAAATGCCTTCTGCTACTCACTTTATTTTTTGAAAGCTTCACACTGAAGAATTATGCCTACTTTCTTTCTTTTGAACTACTATTTTTAAAGCACCAGATATATTTTGCCCTTTAGAGACAAAAGGTAACATCCTTGGCCTCGAGCACCTATATACCACAGATTGCTCAAACTTGAAATGTACTTCTCATCTGGTATTTATTTTTCATGATACAGCAAGGGTTAGTTTGATCTTTTTGACACATAAAGGTATTCATTCTACTCTAAGGATGGAAAAGACACTTCTTCCTAACAGCTGTACTCAAAGACAAACAGAACAGTTGAACTTCATAGCAAATCACCATGGAATAAAAAAATGATGATGAAAAACATGACAAATTACAAATATCCTTTCTAGAGAGGAAACAAGCAACTAAAATGAAGTATTTTCTTCTTCCCCAACTCCTCCATGTTTGAAAGCACTACCTCCAAGATAGTACTGGTAATGGATGCCATTTCGGATCACAATCCCCTCCATTTTTAACTGACCTTTTTTTTTTGTTTTTATGAGATACTGTGGTTCTGTAGTGTCACTGAAAGTAGAAAAACAGCATAACAGAATTTAATTCTTGTGCTATTCTAGATACTATTGCCAGAGTGACTTCAAATTGCTTTTGAACGAACTAGAAAGTTCAAGTTAATTGAACATGAGGATTCACATAGCAAATTATCTTAGTACTAATGGTATGGAAGAAAGAAGCCTGATTAGTAAACCCCGCTGGATACTGCCATGTGAGAACTCGGAGATGCCAGAACTAAATCAGAGAGGTGAAGATCAATAGTTCTTTAATCAATGGTGGATTACAGTGGAATTTATTCTGCTGAAACCAGCAGGGGCAGATAAATCCCCCGCTGAGATTAATTATTGGGAAGGGTGGATGCAGAGAGAGGAGTGCAGTTATCTTTGTGACAACTGTAAGTGGCAAGAAGAACACCAGTGGGAGCACAGAGCTATTGCCTGGATCTCTGCTAGTGACCAACAACACCCTCATCAAATTCCCAGCACCTCCCCTTGGTTCCTCACAAGAAACTACCTTGAAGCCTGTGTATTTCTACAAACACGAAACACATAAACCAAAAAGCAAGGACAATTTCAGGAGGGAAATTCTGGCTTTGTTTTTAAACTAATGGATTGTTACAGATTTTTGGTTAATAAAAAAAAATTAAATCTGTTTTATGGAGGTAAAAGCACCAATGTGTACAGTTAAAGAATAATAGCTTTATTCAAAAAGATGGTGATCACATTCGCAACATCTACTTAAGTCAATGAATTGTCGGAGCTGCTCTGGGGCTCTCTTGGGGCTATCTGTGTAATCCATCATTACATGCGTACTTCTCAGTTCCATTGCAGCCTTTGGTGCTAAACACTACAGTTCCCACAAACTAACCACTAATGCATCATGCACTGGTGCTACATACTGTAACTAAGAAACTAAGCAAGTTAAGTAGAAGAGAAAAATCACAAAGCATCCTCTCTCGTATAAAAAAAAAAGAAGGTTTAGAAACAAGACACGAACCAAAATTACTCTGATTTTGAACTACTTGAAGAATTTAGTAAAATGAAGAAAACAACCAGAGCCAACAACACAGCTTGTCAGTATTTAATCCTCAATCAGCCTGAGGGAAAGATATCTAATTGCTCCCCTACCTGTGCCACCCCCCTCCCTCTTACGTTGATTTACCTTATCAGAAGACAGCAAGCTGCAGAGAGTCCAACAGATATTAAATTTGCTGTAAATATCTGTTCACGTACTTTTATTATTAGCAACAATAGTTTGAGAGGTCTCCATCTTAAACTTTGATGAGATGATAAGAACTTGCCCATTTTATTTCTTGTAGAAAACAATTTCAATTCCAGTGCCATCCCAGTTGTGTCGATCTGTTTTCAATGATTGTGAATTCAGGAGCATTATAATAAATTTCTGTGGTTTTTCTTTTTCTTTTTTTCTGAATGTTATCAGAAACCAACAATCACATCTATGTGGCAAATCAGAAAAGCTTCTTTATTGGAAAAAAAAATGCAATAATTTTTAATACAGGTATTATATAAATTACAAAACATACTTTAAAAATCACCTCTCTGGTATACCCAAATTAACTGAAGGTGGAGTCTCAGCGAAGCAAATAAAGTCTCTCCCAGATCATCTCTTACTTTAAAGAAGGTCATAAAAATAATCCAGGCCTTGTCCCAGTTCCCAGATGGATATTCCAGTGCCCAATTCTTTTGCAAGCTCTAAGCGCAACTGGATGGACTAAGACAAAGACATATAAAGCAATTAGCTTTTAGTCCGTGACATCAAACATTCCATGCTGCCATCTCTTCATGCCATTTTCAGACTTTAAAAATAACCACCTGTAAACTAGATACTGAAAAACCTGAAGTCTGTATATCAAATATTCTCTGGTTAGAAAGCCATCATTTAGTAAGAGACAGTTAATTGCACCAGCTAATTCAATGACCTAATACGCCATAACCAGCTAAATAGACAAAATGCCATGGAAATAAATCTGATTTATGAACTACGCAAAGGACTATTCTCATTTAGGCTATCACTTCACAACTTACAGAAATCCTAACTCTTTCCAGGAATTTCCCAAGGGTAAAATAAAACTTTATCACTGAAGACAAGTAGAACCACCATCAAGATCTTGTGCATACCCTTGCCTTCTCCCAAGACAGAGTCATAATTTTCATTATCAGAATTCTATTTTAGAATGATTCTGGAAGATTAATATTAAAACGTATCCTTATCTGTGCTACTGCTATTGATTTAGAATTAGTTTAGCCATTGGTTTACAAGGGAAATAATGTTACAATTCACATTCTGAACTTCTTTCAGTTCAGACAATAAAAATAATTCCTTTTGAGTCTTTCACTTTCAGGTTTTCTGACTTTGAAGTGCAGCATTGCTTGAACTGCGCATACCACAGGGATGTTTTAAAAACTCATTTCCATAGGAAACAGAACAAAGTGTTGAGACACCATTAATACATCTGCTGGGCCCAGACTTCATGCTTGCTTTTATCTAATTTTGAACAAGCCAATTTTGAGCGGATCAACCTACCAGTGACTATAACATTAAAAAGGGGAATAAACACACCTGTGCGAGGGGAAATAAACCAACATTCGGCATTCCACCGATCATCCCGATCACCATTATGTGACCAACTATTTGATTTGCCTCAGCATACGAGTCTCAAAGTATTTCATTACAGCCTTGTTGAAATTTTAAAGAAAACCTGTTTCTGTAAATTCACCAAACACTTCAACTGAATATGTTAATACAAGAAGGTGTAAATAAAGAAATCTACAAAAATAAATGTTCTTTAATCAGGCTAGGACTGACTCTATCAGGGTTAAATCCTTCCACAATACCAGAGAATGTAGGATGACAACATGCAGTATAATTTGTCTTTTCTCTGGTAGACTGGCAATGAAACTTTCTATCACTCTAAGACAGATACTAGGAAGCACATAGTTAGACACTGTGATTAATATCCCATACATTGTAGTATTTCTACCTGTATTAGATTAATGAATGGAAATATAGTTGTACTAACAGAGCATAAGACAATATTCTCATTCAGAAAAATGGAGCTTTGGATAATTTCACACTAGTTTAACCATACAAAATATCTCTGTCCTCTCCAAATATGATATACTGTCACTAAAGAAGCAATTGTTTTCTAATATTAAAAGCCAGAAGAGCCTAAGATGCTGCCTTTAGCTTCATTTGAGAAAACCTAAAAATAGCTTCCTGGGAATTAAGGCAAGTAACCATTGTATCACGTATTCTCATACATTGCAGACTACTGTGTGGACAGAAATTGCATGTCCAGCCAAAAGACTGCAGTAAGGGTAAAGTTTTCAAAACACTAAATATGTTCCAGAGAAAAAGAACGGAAGATAATAGGCTGACGAAGAACAACAGTGAGAAACAGGACCCCAATACAGAGGAAGGTGAAACCAGCATGTTAGCACGACCTGTGCACTCAAACAGTTCCTCTCAGAGCACTGTTTGCCCACGTGTGTCTTATCTCAGACACGGCAAATCTTCAAAGATCCTCCAAACCCCATTATACATTAGACAGAAAAAAAAAAAAAAAAATCTTATACTGGAAATTGAAGCCTTGAATCGTAACAACTACATCAGGGTGAATTTCTTCCACAGAATTCTAAGCCCACTTAAGCATTTTCCAAATTGTCTCAATAATCCAAGTCAAGTAAACACCCCTTTCCTCTTACTGCCCTCAGACCTGAAAAAGTCACACCTACCTTCAGTGTTGGATAAAAGATGGCATGTTTTCCTCCTTTATTTCTGCAAAACAGGAAAAAAAAACAGTAATCACAATAGCTTTAGTAGAATCTCATGGGATTTTTAGCTGAGTTTATAATTAAAAAGAGTTTTATTCTTTCTAATAAGAAGGAAACAGAGACAGTGCTGGAGAAAACTGCTGACTTCACTGTGAAGAAGTTACCACTTTTAAAAATAAGCATTACTATGCCCCTATCAAAGACAGAGACCACTTGCAATTAAGTAGCTTGTCTAAGATTTCTTACCCAGTGGTCATCCCACTCTGGAGGCTGAGGGATACTCTGAATTCAGACACTTTTGATATTAACTTCTATTCAGCCTATACTTGCCCTCTGACTACTCTAGTTATTAGTGCAGGGTAGGGCCAAAATGTTCTCCAGTTCTCTTCCCTTTCTACTTCAGATAAAAACCTTCTCCTGTTCCTTTCCTACTATAGATACAAACATATCACAGTACATGAATTGGAAGTGGTGGGGAAAGAAAAGCAATTAGGGGAAGCTACACCTGCACTATGTATCTGTAATTCAAGTATGCAGTCTTTCCACTCTCCTGCCAGTCTCAGTTACAGGAATATTTGGCAGTACATCAAACAAAAATATGTATTTACTCCACACTAGTGGTGTTTAAAGAGGACAACTCTTAAAAGAGGTGGAAAGGACAATAGCAAAAAAATAGAGGCTCCAAGACGTCCAAGAAGATGCAAACTGAAAAGGACATCTCAAACCAGAAGTGGCTTGATACAAGATCTAAGTAAATACCCTGTGATGCCTTACTGCAGCTGGATGCAACAATATTATAAAACTGACGGATAGTAACAGGCAGTTCTGCCTACTAAATACTTATCTTTAAAAAAAAAAAAGATGAAGACACTTGACTGTCAGATGCGAACTGTGAAAAATTTCCTCAAATAACCAACCATTTTTATGTTAAACTAAATGATACCAGTATAAAATATATAGGCAGGGCAAGCTACAGTGGGCACAAATACCAAAGCTGCATTTTAACCACTAGAAATGAGAAGGATGAGTTACAATTGGTCTCACAAAACCACTTCACCAGTTAGGCTAGGAGGGAAGGCAGAGTGCTTGGACAGACCAAGCGGACATTGCTGGTAAAATCTTTCAACTCAAGCAAATGCATACCTACCAGTACAGTGCACAGGGACAAACACCCAGAGATGACAGATTTCTGTGATTATTTGTAATAGTTTCTGCTTGTTACGTGAAAACCATTAGCTATGGTTTGCTTAAAGATTCATGATTTGATTTCTTAGCAACTGCAGACATGCAAGGTTCCCAGGTGAGATGCTTTACTAGTGAAGCGTATTTCAGGTCTACCTGCTATTCCTATCCAACATAACTGCTCCTTTGCAAAGCAAGGTGGTAACTGAAAAAAAGTTCCCTTAAATAACCCCCTGCATTCAGCTGAACCACTGCAGACACGCTGAGCCGCACGGCTGCCCGCCAAGCACTGCACACCAACTGAAATTCAGAGTGATTTTCTGACCCAGTGTGTTTTACGCATCAAAAATTGTTCTTGAAAGGCCACAAACAAGAATCTCCAAAGACTGGCTTTCAAAGGCAAATGATGTAGTACTACTGACAAACTTTCCCTTTCCCACATGTTCAGTTTGGACGACATGTAGGAAATGTGTTTCCAAAATGAATCCCAGGTGCATGCCATTCAAACAGAGTCCTCAGATTTACTCCTTTGAGAGCAAGTTTTCATCCAGTGGTCATTGTGTCTCCAACTGGACTTTGCATTAAGATCAGTAAAACAAAGCTGCTGATTTATTTCTCTTTGGTCAACACAAAACACCTTGTAACTGTTTGACACAGTCGAAGGAACCGTGCAACAGGATACCAAAGAATTAAAAATGAAAGGACACAGATTCCAGTCCTTTCATACAAACACATAAAATAAATTGAAACACTGCTGACCTAAAAGCAAATATTTTTTTTCTGATAAGAAATACCTGTAAGCTGAGAAATTTACAACACAGGAGAAAATTGCAGGTTGAGAGAATCCTTGAAAATTAATTACAATACCTAGGTAGGGCGGGGCTTTTGTTTTTGTTCTTTTCTTCTCAAGTTCAAAAATATTCAAAGCAAGAAGGTATTTATTAAAAACAATGTAGTTACATTGTTGTGTTTTTTTTTTAAAGTACCCCAAAATGTATTTCACTCTTAATTTCAGTGCTTCTTCACAGCAGTCTTCAAACTGGTAAGATTTTGCTTGTATAATATTACTGTATTTCTGTATGTTTGTATATAACATATAGCAAATTATTACTGAGACTTAAAATAAGATTTTGCTGTTTGTTTAACTTTGTTTTAAATGGATTTTTAATAGCAGCAGGAAACCTCTTGGCATTTCCTGATGAAAAAGAGAGGACAAAGAAAGTTATTAACCTTTCCCTTCATGCTCTTGGGAAAACATTCCCAGACTTTTAACAACTTCTGATGTTCACCTGATAGTCTCATTACCCTACTCCACAGTTCATTTTACTTAGTGCAATTGCTTAACCAATCTAGTCACTAGGACTTGTAACACCAGGCTCTCATTCCACAGAGTTTTCTCAGAACGATATTTGGCTGAGTTACTGGTAATCACCCAATTAGCTCACAATACTAATCTCAGATGCTCAGAGTAAATGACACTCAGCAGATAACTTTGATGGATAACTTCTAAAGATATGTATGACTCATCAGACTTCTCTTCTGAAGATTGTGTTAGCTTGGGTTATTTCATTAATCCTTCTCTGATTTAATTCTCTTGCCTGAAGCACTCTTATGCTGCAGTTCAGTGTTGACATACAGATCACAAACAACAGAATTTCCATTTGCTGAATTCAGTTGCATACTATAGTTAACTGGTAATACATTGTGTACTGGGCCATGCCTAATAATATTTGCAGAACAGTAAGCACATAACTGTAACTCACTTTTTGTATTTGAAGTAATGTTCACCAATTTGTTCATCCCAGACAATTTTCGGTTTGTGCTCCTTCAAGGTTTCAATGTACCTACAAATTAAAAACATAGATATGGAATTAACTTTTCTAAAAAGCAGTTATGAAATTAAATAGCAGGCAATTCTAAAAAGCAGCTTTACCACGCTTAGATGCTGAACACTGTATCAAAATGTTCTTGCTTACAAATAATTTTCTCAGTCACTTTTCCAATTTGCCATGTTTGCATTTATAAGCTTTTTTATTTAAGCAGTGAATGAATTAACATTCATCAGATAAGAAGATGAAGACTATTCTTCAATATTTCTACGGTCTAATTCTTATATATGAAAGCATAGGAACTGAAGTCATTCCTAGGCTGTACCTAATTAGGTAGTATGAGGCTAATCAATGCACTTCATTATAAGCCACTATTATGTGATCAGAAAAGCTGTCCGATAAAAGGGGCTTAGTTAATGTTCTAAGAATAAAATAAAAAACTATAGAGCTTGTTTAAAAGGAAAAGTTACTGTTAAGCAACCTTTAGCAAAATTTTCTTCACCACTATCTTCTTGGTATTATTTTCTTGCATGGACATTTTGAATGGGGAATAATCTACCTCATATCTACTTGGCACAAAGTGAAAACCGAAAATTACTTGTATGCAAAAACTGCGTAGGCAACTAGTGCAGAATAGTTAGTTAGTATGTTGTAAGCTGATGTTCTTCGTTCCCAGCATCATCTCAGCGCAGAGACAGTGTCTCCTTGTGTCTGCATCTTCGACTGCACAATGGAAACAATGCCGCTTGCTGCCTCATGGAAGTACACCAGAAGATGGCAAGCTACTAACGAGAGACCACAGCAGCATCACAGCCTTTAGCACATGTTCTTCCATCTCTTCTGCAGCATTGTAACCTGCAGCTTTGGCCAGCAAGAAGGCTGAATCAACTCTGCTGACAACTTTCTTGACTACACATTAGGGGATTTATCTGGCCACAGTCACTGGTTTCTTTTTTCCTCTTGAGGATTATAATAGCAATTTGAATCTGAACTTCTGTTAGCAGTTGTCGATCTGTATGATGATTACGTAAAGCAATCAAAAGCAAACATGGTGGTCATAAGATAGCATTAAAGATCATTTTTCCATTAAGAAAGTTTCTATAAAACCTAATAAAACTATACCTTTCAGAATGTGTCTCATTTTTGCAATAACATCTATGTTCGTGACAGGATTTGCAGGGAGAAATTTGCCTTCAAATCTTATTTGAAATTTCTATCTCCTAAGATGCTATAAATTATTTCCATCAGACACTACACTGATCCCATCAATGCTGAAATTCCATTTCACTATATAGTTAGAGAAAGAGAGAATTTGTATTTCTCAGTTTGAAAAAGATTCATTTTCCCCTTCCTTACTAATCTAAATTACTACTTGCAGAATTGCAGGGAATATTTTCCTTCTTTTGCTGTGGTTTGCTCATTCATGTATTGGTAAATTGTCGCCTACTGCTAGAAGTATTAGAAAAGATTTTCATTTCATATTTAGGCCAACCCAAGCATGCTATTTAAGTACCTACATAAGCAAACAAATGGTAGCAGATATTGCACTATTTCTCAATACACACATACCCAGAAACAATATACCTTTTCAAATAGTGCAAGTTAAACCTTGGAACCTTCACATATCCCTTTGTAAGAAATACAGAATTGTAAGTTGTCCCACTAGACAAATATGCAAATAGATCTACTTTTGTACGTTTAAAATTTAAGGATAGCTTTTAACACCTTGCCCCATTCCAGTATGGTGACTTCAGTAACGACAGAAGCTAACCTTTGTGCAGAATGGAAAACGAGATGTTACAGCCCAGAGTTATCAGCCAAGGCATCCTGGCACAGAGTTTTCTTCCTCAACACATTCCCTCACATGGGAAGTTCTCGCTTCTGTTGCTAAAAATCCCAACACGATTAAAGAATACGCAACATACATATGAACAAGCTTTAAAATTAGAAATGTAACTTGCAGCAATTATTATAGCCTATTACATGTAAGGTGTGTTGTTATTTTAAAGTTGTTCAGGCATGCACTTCATTTAATGAGAACCCATCCTGACCATGCACAGAGAATTTATTTCCCTTTCTCCTGCCTCTGGGCATTTATCAACATAGTATGTAAGAGCAAAAGTGAATGAATTCATCTTCAAATCACATCCATGGGGATGACACCAGCTCCAAGCTTGACTTTTGGAAAAAATTAATATTAAGCCCAAAACTGTCACTATCATCCAATAATTTTGGGGGTCTGACTTGAAATGCAGTAACTTTTTTTTAAATTGTCTCTGTTAAGGACAACAAAAATTCAAAGTACAACGTTCAAAACAGGGAGCTCCCATTTACTTTGATTGCAACTGCGTGCAGACATCTTCCAGATGCGCCATATCTCATTATCTCTGGCCTATCCTACTATGTGCATCATAAGAAGGGCTGCTCTGTCAAACTGCAGTGCACATATTACAGCACACTCGCTTGAATCACAGTAATGCTAATCAGACACTCTTAACATATTATGTCCTAGCTGAGGTGGTACTTGACTCAACAAACATTTGACATCTAGTTATTTCTTAAAAAATAATGGATTTAAAAGAGCAATTTTCCATCACGCTGAACCAGACAAGCATGGGATATCGGCATGCCTGGGACAGAAGAGATCCAGTTTCATTTCCAGGTTCTGAAAGAGGCAAAGGGCTGGGCAGGGAGCTCATCACAAACAGCCTTCCTTTTTCTCTCCACCTCTCACCTCACTCCTCTTCTTTCTTGTATTCATTGCTTTTTTCTCCTCCTCTCTTTCTAATCTCTCCCTTTTTCTACTGCCACTTTCATGTTCCTTCAGGCTAATTTATTTTCTTCCTTGTCCATCAGCTCTTAACTTATTAGACTTCTTTTACCAAGCTGTTTCAGCAGCTACGGTATGATAAAGATGGAAAACCTCAACTGCCTTGCACTAGCCATTTCCCAGGAAGCTGTGACCAATGACAGAGGAAGTCATGCTCAGTTTCTCCGCTCCTGGCCTGAAGCAAGGTCAGCACAGATGAAGCACCTGGAGTGCTGATGCTTCTAATGAAGCTCCAGTGCAGAATTTCATTGTATTCATCTCTATCGAGCCTCATTTCACCCCCCAGCCACCTTCATACCTGGTTTAAAGCCCTCTTGATGAGCCCTGCCAGCTCCTAGGCTAGAGTCCATTTCCCCCTTTAAGACAGGTGGGACCCATCTGAGCCATCAGGCCGGGTAGCGAGTAAACCTCCCCATGATCAAAAAAAAAAACAACACAAATTCCTGCAATGGCACCAGCCTCTCAGCCATGTACTGATCAGCCAGGCTTTCCAGGTGCACTCAGTATCCTTCCCCACCCCTAAAGGGACAGAGGAAAACATCACCTGTGCACCCACTCCATCCAGTAACTGCCCCAATCCCCTGAAGTCCTTTATGATAGCCTTCAGGCTTCTCTCAGCAATTTTATTGCTGCCAGCCTGAATTATCACTAAGGGATAATAATCAGAGGGGCAAACGAGGCCAGGAAGGTTCCTGGTAATGTCCCTGGCCTGGGCCCCTGGGAGGCATCAGATTTCCCTACAGGTAGGGTCTGCCCGACATATGGGGCCCTCTGTTCCCCTCAGAAGGGAGTGACCTACGACCATTACCCTTCTTTCCTTCTTGGTGGAGGCAGTCTCGAGGCATGCAGTTGACTTCCTTGCCCTAGACAGCCTCCTGTATGGACTTTCCCCCACATCCCCATCACCGTGTCCCTCGAGCTCCCAGGCTTCAAACCTATTGTGTAAGGGCACCTGGGGAGGCAAGGCAGGTAGGGAGGGGGCTCATCTGTGATGCTGACCAGGGACCTGTTTCCATTCCTCTCCATCTCTCAGGTCCCCTCCCTCTGCCTGACAGCAACAGGGCTGGGGGTCCCCCACTATTTGGGGTGTGTCATGCCAGTGCCTTTCTCTCAGGCACAGCAAGGAGTGACTCCACAGGCCTAACTCCTGTTCACACTCGCTGATAGCCCTTACTCTCTGCACCTCCTCCTTGAGCTCCTCCACCAGGCTGATCAGCTCCTCCACCTGCTCACACCTCACGCTGGCAGCATCTCAGTCACCCTCCGATGGCAGCAACAGCCTCAGGCACCCCCTGCAGCCAGAGACCTGAACAGCTGCATTTTGGGGCAGGCACTCGGCCTGGGTCACCACAACCTTTTTGGTGACCGCTTCCCGCCTGGTGGTGGCCGTGGCTGGGTTTGCTGCCTGGGAGGCAGCCAGTATGTGTCTTACTACAAGTACAGAAGAAAACATTAATGTTACAGCCTTTCTGTGCATACAGGCTTATATGTTCGTGGTGCCTCTTATTCTCATTTAACTTCACAGAAGTTTTATAAAGAAAATGCCCTGAGAGCTTACTCAGTAGCGAAGCTGGCAAATTACCCTAGGGAACCGCAAGTACAGCTGAAAGTACCCTAATGCTATCTTTTCGCAGTATAACCCAAATGGTTCTCCTTTATAAAAAGGAAAACAGAGTTATATATGGATCAGAGAATACAAGCAATCACGTATGAGGCAGAAAAAGGTGCAAATGTTTATGTATTTAAGGTTTTGACTCAAACTGGCACATACAAGAGGAACATATGAAAATTTCTTTAAAGAAAACAAGACCTTTATTTGTAACCCAATAAATATTTCCCAGACAACACAGACATACCAGATTGAGGCAGAAGGTTTGCATATCTGATTGGATACCTTTGATAACATGCTGCTGTTCAGCAGTTCAGTTTTATTTTGCAATGATACAGATTTAATATTTTTGTTCTTATACTCTGTTCTTTGAGATGCTTAGGTGAGGCTACAAAACATGAACTTTTTTCATTGCCAATTGTTTATGATAACAGCTAGTTACTAAGTCACTGTTTGTTATATGCATTCACTTTGGGTATTTTCTATCAGAAACCTTTGTTGGGCTGACCACAGACAAAATCTCAACTTCCTAGCTGAAGTATCAGACAATATTTCCCTTTGTGTTTGTTCAGTTAGCTGTGGATTTTTCTTTCCAATTTATCCAACCTAACACATGACAGATGTGTTAGGGGTTTATAGTATTTATAGAGGTTTGGTTGTAGCAGCCGTTGCTATCTTGCAAGAATGAGTTCCTTGCCTTTAAAAGCCTGTTACATTGTCTGAACATCTCTTTCTGCTCTAGCCAAAGGGCACCTTCCTGTCAGGCAGAAGTTAATGGTAGAAGAGTTTACTATGCTAGAACAACAAGCAGGATTCAGGCAACCTTACAGAAACACAATTCCACAACAGAACTGAACGTAATAAGGCATACAGTTACAGACTAGCTCACAGAACAACTCTATTTAATCATGTTTTAAGAAGTTTAGTTTGACTATTAGCTAGAGGATTTATATGTTTGTTTTATGAACTCAGTACATTGCTCAAGTCTTCACTAAATCATCTTCATTTAGTCTTGACTGCCTTTGCACACATTTTTTAAAAATATGACTATTCAACAAAAGTGCGATGTTGTCTATGGTATTCATCATGGAATTAACACCAAGTAGGCACGCAACCTAAGAACGAACCAAGACGAACAAAGAGTAACAGAATTCTCTCTCAAATTAGGAAACAGGTCACCTTGAGGTTAACATAATTCTACTTCTAATTTACTTCTGTTATGAACTACACCAGACAGACCTCTCATTATGCACTCACTTCTAAGCAAGCATCTTCCCCCTCCTCACAGTTTTAAGTTGAAATTAAGAGAAAAAAAGAGAAAAAAATAGCAGATGTGTAAAACAGTCTAATGTGAATCATTTAATAATTTAAAAGTTGATCTGAAGTAGATCCTCCCCTCTCTCACACTTCCTATTTCATAATTAAAAATGTTTTCATTAGCTATCATAACTGTCTCTGCTGTACATCAGGGACAACTCGAAAAGCCTGCTTTAAAGCAGATTGTCAGACTACATTTTGCAGATGTAAAACGCACCACACTGTGAAAGCAAACTGATTTTCCTCCAAACCCTGCCCATCCACCATCAACAACATATACCAACAAACCACAGATAATATTAAACCTAAAATAAGTCCTACAGGACACACCAATGGCAATTGCCCAGAAAAAGAAAAAAAAAAAAAAAAAGGAAAACCCTTTTCCTAAATGTGATTGAAAACTTAGTTATATTAC
Organism: Cygnus olor; assembly: GCF_009769625.2. Classification (NCBI taxonomy): domain Eukaryota; kingdom Metazoa; phylum Chordata; class Aves; order Anseriformes; family Anatidae; genus Cygnus; species Cygnus olor. The sequence continues at coordinate 47,044,298 of NC_049173.1, forward strand.
TTGTGAAAAGTCAATTTCAATAAAATGTGTAGCGCTGATGTGTCAACAGCAGTACTTATTACAACATCATATGTCAAATCACACTATCTGCACTTAGTTATTAAAATGCTATATTAATTTTATATTTTGTTTTATAATCAATGTAATGTTTCAACTATTCATTATGATACTAGGAAAAGGCAGGAGGAGGAGATCTCATTTTTACTAAACTCCAGTTGCAAAAGTATTACAATAAACATGTATGAAAGAGAATATTCAGCAAAAATACTTTGTCAGCAAAGTATGTGACCTTCTTGTAGGATGTCAACTTTTAAGCAAAGAACTTCCTTCATTCTGAAAAATGAGAAAATCATGGTTTTCCCACTTTTTATTTTTTATTTTTTTAAATCCCTTGCCTCATTAGGCTCCCTGTATATATATTTGTATATAAATACATTTGGGGTTTCTTTATTATTTATTATTATTATTACTTTTCTCTCTCTGGACAGGATTTGTAATCTGGATCTTTTGTGGCATATGGGAAAAAAAAAAAAAAAGACAGTGTAGAGATCTGTATTAAACTGAAATCTGTCTAGGTGTCTCCACTACACGGAAAACTGCACTGGAAAAATAACCCTCTTTTCAGGACAAGCCTCAGACTACCAATGCTGTTTCAGAATGATTATACCTGAAGATGCTATAGTGAAATGACAGAATTTGCTTTGAGCACAGTGAAAGCATTGCTTACTCCTACCACACCAAGGTATTCTCCACCATAATCCAGGATGAGAATCATCTCAACACCAAACATTTGAGCACATGAATTTCCATTAGAGATGAGGAAGAGTAAATGGAAGACTAATTAAATTATATTGAATAATAAATAAATGATCTTGCTGTCAAAAATATACATAATGCTTAAGTTACATAACAAGCATCTACTACGTTGAAGAGATGAAGCTAGGTCACGGCAATGTTATTCTTACAGAATTTTGAAATACTTAAAAGTGCTTTCAGGCTTCCAAGACAATGAGACATCTAAAGGAGAACTGAAAATATGTATTGTTGAGAAGCCAATAGGTGATTTTTTTTTCGGAACCACTACACTGACATTACTGCAGCTTAATGTCCATCCTTTGTAGATGAAACATGGGTCCTAATAAATTCTTGTTAGGTGATGTATATAACAGTAGAAGAATTAGTCCTTGCTAGACTGGACAACATAAATATAGAAGCTCTACTCCACCTCATCCAATAGTCTGGCTTACTACAGTCTTAGACATGACACCACAGTCTTAGACATGACACCGTCTCTCTGGTTAAAAACTACTTCTCAACATAATAAAAATTAATGCTTGTTTATCCCTGCAGGCTTGTTTCAAGAATCAGCAGGTTAATCCTAAAAAGAAATCTTTGAAGATAAGAAATACTAGTTTAAGGGCACATATTTTGAAATGCTTAAGTAACCCTCAAGTGAGGTTGAAGCATTTTCAGATACAGTACTCTGAATACAATACTGTGCTCCGTTCCTCCAAGAACTGGAATTATACACAATGCACATGAAAAAGTGAGGCTGTCAATTCCTGGATGTGAAACTGAATAAAATTCAGATACACTAATATATCTACTGTTCAGCTTCAGCTGTAAATAAGAAAAACTACAACTATGCTAGTTCTGCTGCATGGCAAGTTTGTTGGTTTTTTTTTAAATAAATAAATACAAAATTAAAAGCTTTCCAGATTACCCTCTTGCTTAAAACATGCAAATCTGGTATATTTATACAGTGCTACACAGAGCGCTACAAAAACTCTTTATACTGAGTTTGGAGCCTGGTTCCTGGCAGATTTCGATGATTTTAATTCAGTGTATAGGAGATGTATTTTGATCAACTCCAGCTATGACTGAATGAAGGTTGAGCGCACAGGCACTTTGATATCCCAAATTCTTCCATGCCTGATTTAAAACTGCAGGTAGAACAAAATTACATTTCTCTTCCATCCTCACCTAAAAGGTCAGATCTTTCAAATGCCAGTGAACATCCTGACTAACTCTTCCAGTTGCTTCTTGCATTTCTCCTCAGCCACACCTGAATTAAAACCACCCCAACACAAACTCAGGGTGACCAGCAGCATCACCCAGAAGATTTAACAACCACAAAAGCCAGCAGGAGCATCTTTCCCTCACTCTGTGTCAGCTAAGGAGCAGTGAAGTTGTTCCAAGCCCCCATCCCAGCCCTGGCTAACCTGGAGCTGGGGTTCTGTGGTTGCCAGGAGGTCTGAGCCAAGTAGGTGGTCAAATCCACCATTTCCTCAGCCCTGGCTGAGAAAGATGGATGAGAGCTGAGCCCCCTGCAGGGTATAGCTGCAGAAAGGTTACGCTTGGTAGCAAAGAAGAATGAAAGGGAACATACGTTGGGTGCAAGCAGCAGAAGGCACAAAGGGTGAGAGAAGGATGCTGTGACTGCAGGTGAAGACCTGATAGCAGTGTAGCTACCAGATGACCTTCTCTGGTCAGGCAGAGTGCTAAACTCACAGGCTGCAGGACTCTGGGTATATAAAACTGATCCAGGTCAGCAATGGCCTTAGGAGAGAAATGTTGTCTCTGTTCTCCCTCCAGAAATAGTTTAGGCCAAACAGAAGCAGTGTTACTTGCAAGGAAACAGAACTTCAGGTGATGAACAAACCTATCTACAGTAGGGGAGCACAGCATGAAATCCTATCCACTACTGGATTTCATCTGCTTCACAAGATGCTGGGAATGAGATGCTCCACGTCGAGGAGCCTCAAAATAAGAGTATTTAGATTCCTTAACTGTCATTCATGCCAGGCCTGACATTTCCACCATCAGTATTTCTGCCTGTTCCACCCTGGCCTTACTACTAGTGGGTTTTCAGTAAAACATGACCTGTGAAGGCAAAGTTGATAGAAAATGCTAAAGCATGGACATGATCTATCTGTTTAACAGCTCTCTCCCTTCAAAGCAGTGGGAACATTCATATCCTTCAAATCCCTTGAAGGCAGCCTCTGCTTCAATGGCCCTGTACTCTGTATTTAGGGTGTGCTTCATTTTTATTCTATAGGAAGGGCAGCTCTAGAGGCAAGAAGACGGAAAAACTGCCCACTGCCCTTTGCACCTTTGCTAATCCTGAGCCTGCTGAATGTATCAAATCAAATGCTCCTGAGAACACTTTTAACTTCAGCCCAACAAACAAATTCATGGCAGCATTTGCCCCATCAGGGACACAGTTCTCAGAGCCCTAGGACTGTAATTTTGAATGATGCTATGACAAACAATGTCCACTATTTACTTGTATCCATTTTTGTTTATATGTGAAAAGTGCATAGTAAATACTTTCAAAATGCAAGAATACTTAAGTATTTACTTTACTTTAAGTAAAAAAAAAAAAAAAGAGAGAATTCAACTCAGTAAGATCAATTGAGATAAATTATCTAAAAGAAAAATTAAAGAATTGCTAATGCTTTAAGTATCTTAGTGTGCTGCTTTAGTTTGATAATAAATTTTACCCATGGTCTCTTAAAACTAATGCACTCAAAATCTATTTAAAGTTACATTCCTAAGTGGAAGCATACTGTAATATTCTCTGACTTCTACAGGTAGCAAGGACCAAAATCTAGCAAGTTTGGCTCTTATATCTGAGGTTAACCTGCCAAATTCTCATTGCCGATAAATCTAGTTAAAATAGGACTACACTGTTTTTACATACATAGTTTTTGAAACTAATTTGCTGGAATGTCAATTAAATTTTGGTATTTCAACCTAGCTCTCACAAAACTGAAAAATGTTTCTAAGGCTATTCCATGTCTTTTAAACATCACCTGTCACGCTTCAAGTCCAACTTTGCAAGAGCTGAACACTAAATGCTTTCTGTAAGATAAAAGAAACACTGTACAGCGATAGTTTTTTGGCATGAAGCAGTTACAGATGTGCAGTAATACATTTAAACGATCAAGCACAGTACAGCAAACAGTTTTACCTTCACATGAAAGAATTCATAAATTCAATTCTTGACTGCAAGGACTGTAGTTAAAGAAGGCACCTATGCTAGATGAAAGTCTATGGCACATCAGTAAACTGCAGTGTCCTATGAAGCTATGAACTATACACCCATTTCCAGTTTTGGGGACTAAGCTAAAGAATGAAGAACATTTCTGCTGACTTTCCAGTTCCTTCTTCATACTTTGCAAAGGGAGTTTTCTCCTCTCAGTTGACCATATTTTAGTCACAGCTATATAGAGTTATTTAGGATTCACACCAACAGAACTACTACATGACCTTCAGCCTTTGTTTTTTGAAAAGACAGAACAATGACAAATTCATGGAAACGATTATTAATCTCTCATAAATGATGCAAATCTCACAGGGTTAGTACATTTTAAACAGGCATTGGAATAATCTGGATGGCACTCTTGAATTGGAAATGACTATGAAGTAATAAAACTATATTTTATCCAATTAGAGTGGAGATTTATGACTTTTTAAGAAGTTATCTTCATCAGGGCAGTTACATACTTGAGAACAGGGAATTTAAATCTCCTGATATTTAGTTAAACTAACACTAATTCATGTGGCAGTATTTAAAGAAAATCTGGCACTTTGCACCATGAAAAAACCAGAACATCTTCCATATCTTTGCAGTAAGCCAGACAAATATTTGTGTATTTTTATTTGTTCAGTTTCTGCCAGAAAAAACGTATCTGTGCTTCCTGCTAAGATATGTTAAGATTATTTTTTAAAGCAAAGAACAATATGTGTATATTTGTTCAAAATGATTTCCAAAAGAACTGTTACTTAAATCAAATGGCAACATTTGAAGCACAAATCAAGGGACAAAATGATGGTCATACTTTTTTTTCCCCTTAAATGAACTGGAAACTTCAAAATGGAATACTGTCTTACCTCTAACAAGTATGTGTATATATATACTTTTTATCTTTAAATGAAGCAGCCTGATTTTTCACATTAGCCGTAACTGCAGTCTTCTATCAGGTATATAGCACTCTGGACACAAAGAATTTTTGGTTTTCTGAAGAAATTGCTGATAGAAGAACAGCGTTAACGGGAATTATACTCATAGCATCTGTGGGCTTTGTGTACATTCTAAGATTTTGTTACTGCCTGAGGAAGTTAGAAAGATACATCTTTTTGCCATGTTTGAACAATAAAAGTTTGTGTTCTGCAAATATTTGAGTGAATTCAAGACAGTAAGTGTTCACAATTAATCTGATTACACCGCCAAAGGTAAAACAGTATGGCATGTTTGTAGCTGAAGTGGTTCCACATGCAAATATGTGAAATTGCAATAAGGCTTTCAAAATACTAGCACTTTGCATTCCCTATACAGTCATCCAACACATGGAGTAATCACCAGTGCAGCTGTGCAATTAATGTAAGAAGAAAGTCCTTAAAACAGCTACTAATTGTAAATCTGAACAAGTTAAACATTAACAAACACAATGATATGTATGTAACAGAAGGCCAAACTATAAAGACCAAAGTAAAGTTAAAGAGCAGAAACTCCTGCAAGGCACTGATTAATAAAAGCTTAGTGGAAGAAGGACTAATAAAGCAGGGAATGAAGAAATAATGTTTTTGTTTGTTTTTAAAAAAAGCAGAATATAGAAAAAAATCTTGGGCAGACAAAGGTTATCGCTTTTCCCTTTTGCTTCAGCTTTCATCAGTGAACATAATATTTTTTTCAAAGTCATAAAAAGCATTTGATTGTGTTAATTGAAACATGGATTCCATTGAATTAAGTCTGGTAAGATACTAAATAGGTTAACCGCCACAAATAAGTCAACTTTTCTACCTTGAGGGAGGCCTGAAGGGAAAAGTAAAGCTTTCCTTCTCATCGCAAAGAGCCATTTCAAAACCATATGGCAGAGGTGCCATGTGGGAATAACTCCCTGTGCTCCACATTCCTAATTATCACAAGCTCCTGCTACAGTCATATATCCAGAGAAGAGGTACGAATGACCTTGTTAAGTAAAGAAAACATAAAAAGAAGATGAGAGCTAAGCTAGAAGATGAAGAGAAACAGATGGGACTGTCAACTGTAAAACTGCAAAGCCCTATGATATAAGAACATGAACAACATGGAGAACAGTGCCTGCATTAGAGGAAAAAGTTCCAGCTGAAATCACTGGAAGATTTACTGACCTATCTTTGGGATTGCCAAGGCTTTTGCTGGGTATTATTTTTATTCTTTTACATAAGGTGGAAGGATGTAATCCACTGCAGCTATTGCAATAAACCTGAGTACTGCCTTACACACACTGCAGTCTACAAATGCAGCCTTTGCACCTCTTCAGAAGCTCTTTTATTTCAGTCATCCCACTCAGGATGGCTGTTTTCTTTTCAAATCCAGGAGTCCTGAGGATATATAAAAGATACCTCCTCAGAATACGAAAAGGCAGGTTCTTGGCTTTTCAATAAGCTCTGATTCCATAACTGGTATCAGTTGATGATTGGCTTTTGATCAGTTTTCTGATTGATTTTGTCACTTGCTGAACTGAAATCCCAAACACTATGTTGTGAGTAATCTTTTTTCCTCCAAAACTCTACATCTGTGGATTATGATGATTGCTATCTTTGATCAAATGCTCAAAAAGTTTCCATACAGAGGGCAGTACTTGGAAAAACAAAAAAAAAAAACACAGTAACATTCAACTGAGAGCCTAAACCCTAACAGAGTAACACAGTGGAAAGGCCAAACCAGATTTTATTGGGCCATTTGCCCATGTGGTTATCAAGTCAAGGAAGGTCTAAATGTATCATACGTGTTATAGGTTTCAGAAGCTGACAAGAAGAGATGAAGAAAAAGGAAAAAAGGGGGGCGAGGAAGGGGGCAAGGGCTGGTTTTTATTCTTTATTCTGAGCAAGCAAAAGCAATTCAAACATGCTGGAAACTGGTTTGAATCCTGGGGAATGAAGAGAGAGATTATTAGACCTATTAATTCATATCCACGAAATACATTCCAATTACAAGTGGTTTCTGACCCTTTCTGTCCCCACAGCCTTTGCAAGAACCTCTTTAATTACTTGCCTCTTTTGCAATCAGATACGATTAAGCTGTACTAATTATTTGACACAAGATATTTTAAGTATGGAAGAGTTTGACCAGTTGCTATAACAACACAATGTAATGAACTTGACTGGCAGGTATTACAGATTCATGACTGTAATTGCTCCTCCCTTGTCATAATGGTTTTGAACTGCATCCCCACTTCCAAATCTATCATCTTCGTTGCTATTTGTTATTTTGTACCTACAGTAGAATATGAACATACTGAATATAAGCACGCTCAAAGAACTCATAAAACCATCAAATTGTCACAGCACTTCACACTTCAGGATGATTGCATAAACATCAAGCAATTAAGATAGAGGTGGGAAGGCTGGTGATTAAAATAAAGAATCCTTTTTGGAAACAAGTTCTTCCTCTGACAGACAGAAGTCTGGGAGAAGGTTATAAATTAAACTAGACAAAAGCAATACCAATCCAACCAGAAACCACAGGGATTTTGTATAATAAAACAGTGACTTCTCCCTAGCAGCAACTAAGGAGCAACTAATATTTATGCCACAATGCATAAATATTTCTTCAGAAATACTGTAACAGCTTTAGCAGATGTTTAGAAAAAGGTAATTTAAGGCAGATATCAGAAAATTATAAAAACTTTGCAAGTTCTGTACATGATTCTAGATGATCTTCATTGTGTCCAAAAGGATGCCTGGTCATGAAGGGAAACAAGAAGCTAAGAAGTTACTAAGTTAACTGAAAAGCAATTTTAAAGAAGCAAGACAAGATTGCAAAACTTCAGGAGCACTTTGCTCTGGCTTACATCTAAAGCAAATTAAACTGTCCACTACTTAATAGTTCTAGTCAGATTCAAATTTCATTTTTAACACAATCAAAGAATGATTAACTCAAAAGGAATTCAAAAAGCTGCTCCAATTTACAGATATGGCAATGCCATTCTGTAAAGAACTGGTTTTATAATTTTGAGTGCAGGAGGACAATACCGAAGCTTCACAGAACTAGAAATATTGTTTCATTCCAGCAAATAGATCTGTTGTTCGTAATAAAATAAAAATAACATAACCAAGTTTTCTTACCTTTCCATTTGCATTACTGGATACTAAAATTAAATTTGAAGCTAACTGTATTCATGTTTTCTTTTACCCAGACTAATGGCTAAACCATTTCTTGAAAAATTTCAGTTTTAACAATTAAAACTGATGGCAAACGCTAGAATGTTACAACTATCACCCATAATTAACTACAACTCCAAACATAACAATAAAAAATTCTTGTCTGATGTCTGATGTCCACCATTACCACCAAACCTTCCTTCTTGACCTTGTGACTTCTTTAGCTAGTCAAACCAAATGAGGAAACGTAGCAGACTAATAAAACAAGACTAAAACTCACAAGTGCTTTAGAAAACAGTATACACCTACTATTTTGCCAGTATCAAATTGATCCTCTCTCTCCTTCATTGAACAAACAAGCATAACCTAGCTCTGTTCCTCTGCTAGGCAGTGTTAGCAGAGCACAAATACTTGCATTTGGTTCTACAAATATTTTCAAAAGAGAATTTAGCTAAATCATCAATTAAGAAATTATTTAAAACATTAAGATACTTTAGTTACCTTAAACAAAAAATATAGCAATAAATCCAAAATGTTTATTTAGTAGTCCTTACACAATTCTCCCCTAAGCCAAAACTAGCTATCTTGCATTGCTTACAGTTACAGCTTTTTTTTTAACAATTATTACATAAATTTAAGCTTACTTCTTTCTTAGAAAGTAAATGGAGTTTTAAAGATTCATATCTTAGTCTATGAACTATTTCAATACAACATATTTTAGCATTTTCATACAAAAAAAAATCTTAGGAGGACATATTGTAACAACTTCTGGGGTTAAAAATTAGGGCAATCTTTACCACTACAACATTAAAATGAAAGAACACCTGATAGAACAAGTGCTTCAGCATTAATCACATCCATAATCATAAATATGTATCATATTTAAAGAAAGGAAATGAAATGAAAAGGATCGAGGAAGAATATTGAAAGAACAAATATATTAGGTTTAAAAATGACTTGTATACACAAAATGGATTTTGCTAGCAAGAGATGCATATGGGACATTATATTATACGTGCAGTGTTACTATCAATCTAAGAGAAGAGTATAACAACACAAGTGACAAGTGATAGGATTGGGTGGCAAACAATAGGACAAGAGGAAACAGTCTTGAGTTACACCAGGGGAGGTTTACATTGGATATTAAGAAGAACTTTTTCATGGAGAGGGTGATCAAGCATTGGGCTGCCCAAGGAAGCAGTGGAGTCCCCATCCCTGGAGGTATTTAAGAGACACGTGGATGTGACACCAAGGGACAGGGTTTAGTGATGGGGCCCAGCAGGTCAGGTTGATGGCTGGACTTGATAATCTTGAAGGTCCTTTCTTAGATGACTGAACTACATATGATATGAACTACATATAATTCAAATATTTGGATTTTTTCCACACAGTACCCAAGTCCACTGGCTTAGGATTTCTCAACTATTTAAACAAGCATCAACTACTATCTGATGTGCCTCTTAGAGTATATTCAAAGGGAGGTAAAAGACTGTGATCCGCTGTTTAGTTTGATTTTCACAGCTACTAAGAAAGCAATACATTTATTAGTCACATATGGAAAGTCGCATCTCATGGGTGAGATCTGGTAGACTGCAGGATGCTATGACTGACTGTACCCCATCCCACCCCCACAAATACTGAAGAACAGAGTCCTAAGTTATGGAAATATTTTTTCTGCATGAGGTAGTACTGAAAAAATTGAAACTGAAACTTCACATCTTTTTCTGAAAACAGCCAGGATGGTGATAGTCATTAAAACAAGCAAACACAGAATAATTTATCTTCAGCACCTCTGGAACTTGACTAATTGACTGCTTAACTTTCACTGCCTTTGAAGTGTATTTTAATATAACTATGCAATCACTGTATGCAAAACATACTAATAACTTCCATAATTTACGTATTCCAAAGCATTATGAAGAGTAATGAACCTTGCTGTTGAGATTTATCATGCAAGATAACCTAGTCAGAAAGTTAGTCATTAAGCAGCCACTTTCCCTTAACAAGAAGTGGAAGAAGTCTTCGCTGATGGAGGAAACACTATAAAATACATCTTACAGGTACATAAAGGCTACTTTACCCATTCCAGAATTTTCTGTAAAATTATGTGAACTTCAGAAGTGTGAACTATTATTCATCAAAGGCCTCGTAAGATTTTTCAAGGTCAGGTGCAATAATGTTTATTTCGTAACAGTCTAGCATCTTCTAAATGCTTCACTGGCATTATTCAATTAACCTTAAGAGCAGCCCATCTTCCACATAGATGCAGAGATGGTAACTTATGTCACTAGCAAGAGTGATGTATTCAATGTCATCACAGGAATAGAGGTCTGCTGTTGTAAATAAAATGGTGGGTTTCTATATGTAAACAACTGATTATTATCAAAATAGTATTTTGAAGTGAACTTAATCCACTGTTTTAATACAATACGTATATTAAAAAAAAAAAAAGTAAAGCAACCACTCACTTGATTAACATTTTTCTTTCTAAATATTTACAAGAAGCATAACTCTTGATTAATCCCCTGTTTGCTCACCAGTTTGAGGATAACATCAGAAGACAAAGTAACTAGATTCCAACTTCGAGAACAAGTTTATTTCCTTCTGTTGAAACTAAAAGTCGGTTATTCAAGCCATACTTTTATACTGCTTTTACTAGCCTTGTAATCAACAAAAGAAGAAACTCACAAAGGGAGATAACGTAAAGCAGGAGGAGGAGGAAAAAGATATCAGGATAGGAAAGAAGTAGGAGACTGCAAATTATAAGAACTCAGGATAAATTCAGGAAAGATGAAGTGTATATAAGACTTAAGGACTGACGTGGAAACATTAGGATTGAAAAATAGTTAAATTACCAATAAGGATGGTTATTAAAATATCAATACTAAAAAATTCAATTTATACCTGTATGTGTTAAAAATGGGATACAAATCAAAAACAACCCTTTTCAAATTGTTTCATATCAGATGTGAAAATAAAATTACTTAATTTACATCCTACATGAACTTACAGAGACAGAGGAATAAAATATCTTTTTCAATATACTAGTCTTAAGTTTGCATTTAGAAACTTGCCAAGGTTTGTGATGATGTTATAAAGCTGAACTAGATGCTGAGAGCAAGTTTTGCTTGCATCGGTTTAGTAAATCTTGAGGGAGTGAGACCTGGGAGTTGGTGCATTAGACAGCTAGCAGAGTTAAACACTGTTGCTAGCTTGCTACTCTTCCCCCTCTTTTATGGCTACAGGCAAGTTACTTATGAACAGAGAATATCCCCATCATAATACAAGGTTATATCCACTTTCACAAGACATACTGAAACTTCGGACTGAACATGATACCCAGATGAAGTACTTCCAAGGCTCTTTTAGGGGATTACATAAGTACACTCAGTTCTAACCTGTATTTACTGTTCATAAAGAAATTCTGTAATTTTATAACATAGGAAAGGACTATGAAAGATTCAATAGCAATCCTTAATTGGCTGAAGGGATTTCATCCTGTCCTGCTATCTGTATAAGCCCAATTCTTTAAATCCCCTTGCAGTAACCTATCTAGCAACCATTAGAAAATACTCTTAACTATGAAAACAATGTGGCTGATCATGGTTTTTATATGAAGTTTTGTTTTACTTACCTTTTTGCAGACTTTTTTTATATTTAGATTTCAATATACACATGACTTAGTATCTTGAAATATCAGCTGCCTCCATTAAACTTGGTAATAAATCCAAAGGTAAAATAAGATGTAGGAAAAATCAAGTCAGGAGAGTCATGCTGTTTAATGTCTAATGAGAGATTTCTCATTAGAACGAGTCTTCCCAATTGTGAGTACATTGTAACAACTCGTAAGTCCAGCTAAGCCAACTACTGAGCCATGGGAATGACTTTTGGTTAAAATTCTAACAACACAATTCCAGCACAGAAGGTTTAATGGGAAATAAAAATGAAATCCAACACCAACAAATCTGTTTTCACTGGGCTACCTTCTGTCTATTTTCCAAAGGCACTAGGTATAGGTTAAACGCTCCACAAATAAAAAGGTAAAAAGCATGCAGAACCTAAGGTAATGCTTGACACTAAGACACTTGACGATTATAAGCTTTACTCTGAGTAACCACAAATAACCAAATAGAGAAACTCTAAAATTAGCATTCAAGAAGAAGCTAGTAGCTGTTGGTCAACTGTCGATCAACTAGGATGGAGTTGAATGGCAAGAGCTCTGGTTTAGCACACTCTCACAGCTGAGGGAAGGATGTCTGATCCTCAGCAGGCCTACCAGATGATGCAAAATAGAATCAGACAGCAAGAGCCTTGTTACAGAACCTCCAAGTGGCCCCAGAGACATTCATTATACACTGAATGTCAAACTCGGCTTTATTTCACTAACAGAACATTAAATACATCAAAGGAAATGCTGATGAGGGACATTCTGGCATTGGCTGTCCTGGTGAAGCGTATGAGGGAAGAGAATTAAGTAATTTGTGGAACAGTCCCTGGCTGAGCTGGGTCAAATGCAGGAGAGAACCTTGCAAAAATAAATATGTGGCCTGTTAAAACTGATATGTCAGACAGAACAATGCTTGAATTTAAATATGATTTCAAGGGAAATAAGAATTTACTTGGGAGGGCACACTGTTTTCTAATGCTTATACTGCGTTTAACACTCATTCTGTGGCAGCATCAGCTGATGCATTTGAACTAGTTGTACATTAAAATACTGTGCAGCTCTCCATTACTATTTTTTGTTAAATCTGAATTTATATTCTTTCATGTAATTACCAGGATATTATTTTTTTTTAAATCCTCATTGTCAAATTACATGAATAAAATACTGGCCGCAGAGGTACATACAGAAGGCCTAAAAGCACGAGTGGCATGCCTTTATCTCTGATTAACACACGATACAGCAGCACAAGATGTGGATGTCCTGAGTCTGGCCCTCTGTCACCCTGAGCACTGCCTTGCAGGTGGTAAGGCCTAGGTCCTTAAAAGTTTTCATAGGGTTCATTTCTATTAAGAATCCTAATTTTAGAAAGCTTCAGTAAGAACCAAGTGCCTTGGACAATCTGGTCTGCAGATTCCAGAGCCAATATTTATACTGAGAAAAGAGCAGGCTCAGGCCTTAAGCAGTACAAACCTATCTGATTTTATGTCAAGGGTTGGTAAGGGACAGGGCAGTCATCTATGATGTCATTTAAGTATACCTACAAACTTAAAAAGCACTGAAATGAATAATTAAGGTGATCATAAATTTTACACTACCCACAAAATAAATATATGTTATGCTTTCCAAATATAAAAGGAATGCATATTTCATTGCAAAACAACATGGATTGTTGGTGGCAGTAAGAGCAGGGCTTATGCATTATTCACTGCTGAAAAAAATGCAGTGATTCAAAGGTTGCCTGATGGCATTCATGCCCTTCTGCAACGCTAAGTCTGAAGATGAGCGAAGGTGTTTGAAGCTCAAGACTGCTGCAGCACCTGCTTTTGCTGCCAGTGGATCGCAGGGAAATACCTGCATGCAGTCCAGGCACCTCCAGAGTTACACGGTGGGGTCAACGGAAAGAGCATGGCAAAGCTATGGCTGTGGTGGGCAGTGTTTCTCTATAAACTTCTCAGCCTGGCCCATGCACAGGAAAGAGCTGCATAAGAGCTGTAATTTTGAGAGGTCAGAGCACTCCCAGCATCAGCACCCTAGCTGAAGACGTGGTATTGCTAGCAAAGAACTGCAACAAGGGGCCTGCCAGCCTGCAATTTTCTATTATCCAGACTGTTAGCAGGTGAATGGGAGCAGAGTATGGTCTGCAGGTTTAAAGGTGAACAAGTAAAATGACAGAACTGGAAGGCAACAACTGCTTTAATGTGAGCAGTGATCAGTGTGACCAAAGGACATAAGCATGTATCTCCTACTGCAGGCAGTGAAAAGGCAGCCTGCAAGGACTGCTGGGCATACTGGTGCATCGCCGAAAGAGACAACAGCTGCTGTGTGGACTTTTGCTGTAATGTTGTATTTCTGACGTCTCAGAAACCTGGCTTTGGCCAAGTCGAAAACCTCTCATGACTGATAAAAGATACTGGTAGGAATCCACAGCTCTGCAACAAGTAAGGGTTGCTCATCAACTTAATAGACAAACGGACTTGTCTGGCCATCGTAAATGGTTGGTTTCACAACAGAAAGAGGTACGCTGCAGCATTTCACACAGATCTGTGTAGCTACCTTTGCTATTCAATCTATAGACAGAAATAACCTGAAAAAGGAGAAATTAGCACAGGTACGATAATTTGCTAATTACACAAAAATATACTGAAATCAGTCACAGAATTTCGTAATAATGAATTAAATGGCAGGAAAATGGCAACTGAAATCTGATGCCAATAAACACAAAAATAGTAACTATGAGAAAAGTAAAGCACTGGTTCTGAATAAGCTGTTATCAGTCAGAAGAATGACCTTGGTGTTTCTACAGATAGTTCTCTGTGAGTATCAGCCCAGACTCAAGTCAAACAGGATGTCAGAAATTACTAAGGGAGGACCAGAGAACCAGGAACTACAAGTGATAAACTGTTACGTTCACTCGATCAAGTACTCTGAATGCAGTTCCCAGTTCTGGTCCTTGAAAGCCTATGATGTATGAAGAACATTTTAACAGGTTATACAGCAACATTCAGCTAAGGATCACATTTAAACAGAATCTGCAGCCAATACCATTGTCTACTACACATCCCCTTGAACTAAGAAATAAATAACAAACCAGAAATCATTCATATTACTTTGCCCATACATACCACAATCAGGCAGGTGAACATAAAATTTATCTCTGTTTGAGCACCTATTTCAATTGTGTTTTCCCACGGGGCAAGTAGGTGCCACTGCAGTAGATGAGAGACGTCTAGGAAATAAAAAAAAGTCTGAGGCACAGTTCCATTAATCATGGTTTAATCTCAATTTCTATAGGAAAAAGCACTAATAGAACCTGTCAGTCATCAGAAAATGTGGGGGAAGGGTGGGGAGGAAGTGGAAAAGAGGAGATGCTGATTTGGCACACAAACCTTGTAGCAGCCACACCAAACTCCAAGGTAAATCTAAGTAAGCGTGTTAATTTTACAGTATGTAGAAAAGCATTAGAAACAGAATCAAGTTCTTAATTTTAATTGCAGCAGATCTGGCATTTTAAGGATATAATTTGTTACCTTGATTGTCCAGCATACTTGAAGGACCAAGGGTTTTGAAATTCAGTAGAACATTTGCTTTTTAGAAATATGCATCATACAAATATGCTTAGAAACACCTTAAAACAATAGTAAGCACTGATTTGACATTTATGAATGGGTTCTGGGATTAACATGTTAACTTGTCATCAAACATGAACATTTTTTTTCAAAATGAACATCCTTTAATACTTGGAATTTAACATTACTGATAAAATACCGGTTATTTTTAATCGCAGTCATGATATTTCAGCAAGTGAGCTGCAGATAGTTATATTTTCCAATCTTGCTTTGTTTTTCACTTCTCCCTTTGTAAGGACTACTAACTTTCAAAACAGACTGGTTACTACTGAAAACTGACCCCCAGAAAAGGACATTTATTGCCATTGAAAAGTTGCTTAATATATAGATTTGTTAAAATGGTTTTAACCTATATCCTTCATCAAAAAGAAACAATATCAAAATTATTTTCCAATTGGTGCGCTAAAACAGCAGTAAACATTATTTGCAATAAAACTTCATACATAATTTAACGAATGTAATTATAGCATACTAAAACTTTAAAGCAACCCAGTATCATAAGCAGAGCCAGTATTACAATGGTACCGTGGCTGAATATTATGGTTGAAATTTCAGTGAGATATACTTTGGGGATTTCTCAACTGCAAGATCACATTCATGTATGACACTGCTTAAGATAATGCTGTGAAAACAAAGAATTCAAAAAAGATGTGCAGACTGAGGAAAACTCTGGAAACTTGCAAGAGAGACTGAAAGACAGGATTTCTTTACCTTTGAATTGAAAAATAATGAAAACAATAAAAGTAACACACTTTAGAGTTCCGCATATGTGCATTTCTTGCCACTGTGCAGCTTCAGACTATAACATAGGATAATCCCAGTATTCCTGTAAACGTACAATGGCCACCAAGTTTCTGCTTACCGTAACTGTTAATGCAAGCAATGTTTCTGGATGAGACAATAAAATATTAAACATATTTTACTTTACTTAAAATTATATTAAATATAGAAATATTGTTTTTAATATAAAAAATTCCCTGTCAATAAGCCCAGGCTTGTCTATCAAATGGTACATACTTAAATACCAAAAGTAACCAGCATGTCATGATTTAACACCACTTTGACAGCCCTTCAGCATGAAAACTCATCCACAGGCCTGACAAAGTCTGTATCAGCACCGCTTAAATCCATTACTCAACTATAACAGGTAAAGTAGGCAAACAGACAAAGGAATCTGCATTAGGTTTGTGTCAGCATAAAGCTTTCCCAGTTAAGTGATTTTCATCAATATTTTAGGCAAATGCCAGCAAAACCTTTTAGAATATTCTACATCTTAAACTTCCCTTGAAGTAACAACTTTTACACCAGTCCTAACTAACTTGAGCAGACTGCAAGATGTAGAGAGAACAGGAGAAACACAAACTCAAACTTACGTCTTGTCAGAAAAACTGGCAGATTTCAATGCAGTTTGTTCTTTTCATTTCACTACAGAGGTGTTAAAAATACCAGCATTTTTAAGCCACTTGTCATTTTGTGTAAGTGAAAACAATATTAAAGTAGCAAACTATGTAAACATAGAAAATTAATATTTTTAAATAGGATTTACGAATATAATCCAAATGAAAACCAGGAGTTGGAAAATCCAGTGTACCTTATGTTTCTTTTCTGCTTTTGTGAGCATATTTTTGCTATTTAATAGCAATCTAAAAGCTCTGATCTATGCAGTCTGTCTCCTCATAATGAACTACAATATTTATAGATTTAAACAGAAATGGATTCCAGGATCCTTGCACTGACAATCCTCATTTTGTGACAGTAATAAACAGACTCGTCATCATTTGCTTCTTTCACATACACAGCTTTGCAAATACCATATTGCTTTCACTTGTGTTAACAAGCCTCTGCATTGCCATTCCATCCTTCTGTTTTATCCAAAAGTAACAGCACAATAAAAGCTTTTCAGAATATTTTCTCATTATTCTGCCCTGGAGGTCACAGAACTCCCCCCCACAAACCCCCAGTAAATCTTTCAAATTTCATTTCTTCCAGCTGAATTTCCATCAGCTACCCTTGACAAGTCAGAGAATGTCACTAAGTTATGAATTTTGCCTAAGGTTATGAAAAGTCACATCTCCTACGGCCTCCCGGCACATACACTTTACAGTACTCCCCCAGAGCCGCAGCTAGCCTCCCACAACAGATGCGATACCGAATCAGGTGCTGACCATCTATTGAAATGGAGCAACCTTGGCAAAGGGCTCGCTACACAAAACTCCCATTACATTTGAATCCTAAAAGACTCTAAATTAAAGAATGAATTTGACCCCCCCACAAGGCTGTCTGGGAAAGACAGACAACAAAGAGACAAGGGATTATAAAAGGAGGAGTTACCTAATGGTTCTTTGCTGAGAACCTTGCAGAGAGAATATTCAAAAGGACAATTTTTTTTTACTTTTTCCCCAAGCAGAAGAGTGAAGACTATGTGCAGCACGGGAACACTGAATGAACTCTCAAAGCCTGTAATGCAAACTCTGAATAATACTTAATAAGTGAAACCATGAGAAAAACAGAGGTGTTTAGTATTTTGTCCTCAAACATTTTGTTTCTTTTTCTAGCTAAAGTAAAGACTGTTTGTTTTCTTGGACACGTTACCAAGTCCCAGTGGGCATTTTATTTGCTTGTTTTTCCTCTTAGTATCACAAATATCTGATCAGACAAACTGCAAAACAAAACCATAGAACAGGAACTCGGGGAGAGTGTGTGCTGCCAGTGAATTTGAAGGATCTATGCTCATCCAGGAACTTAAATAAACAAGTTGAAAGGTACAGTCCATTCCTGGAGAATGAGGGTTTAAACTACGGGCTTTAAACTGAAAGAGGGGAGATTTAGAGTGGATAGTGGGAAGAAATTCTTTACTCTGAGGGTGGTGAGGTCCTGGCACAGGCCACCCAGAGAAGCTGTGGATGCCCCATCCTTGGAAGTGTTCAAAGCCAGGCTGGATGGGGCTTTGGGCAGTCTGCTCTGGTGGGTGGTGTCCCTGCCCGTGGCAGGGGGTTGGAACCGGATGATCTTTAAGGTCCCTTCCAACACAAACCTTCCTATGGTTCTACGACCGGCAAAGGATGGTGAACTTCAAATCCTCGTGCAGCAACAGAACCGATCAGCACTTGTGTTGTCAATTCCACTACTTGCCAATTCCACTACCTGCCAATGCCTTTTTTTTTTTTTTCTTCCCCCTTCAAATCCTGAAGTGCTTTTCCTAGTAAAGTCCCAACTGCAGAAACACAAATTTTCTGTGAAATCCCTGAGGGAATCTCACCACATTAACAGCATTAATTATGTTAATTAGAACTGTGGTAAGTGGAAAATAAACATCTCAAGCAACTTATTTCAAAGTGTTGGGTGAGCTGTGCTGGAGAACTTACCCATGTTCTCCTTCAATTTCATAGGAACAGGCTATTTATTACAAGTGGACTTTTTTTCCATTTATTTTGTCTAGCCCTTCATGCCAATATTTCTCAGAACACATGCACCAGATAAAAGATTTGGTTATGGCTCACATGAGAAAGTCTGAGCGCTTAACTGTACAGCAGATGGAACCATAATTACTACCAAGTGTAATTTTCCACGCTTCACTGTTTTGAATTTAGACTGTGTGTATTTATAGTGATTTCAGAACAAGAAAAACCTGCTGAAGTCAACTGAAGCCAATTCTTTATTGGCTTAACTGAAGTCTCTGTATTGGTTCTGTTCATCTTGTTGATAAGTTTTAAGTTGTTCTAATAACAGATTTCACCCCACGGCTTTCCTTTGTAGAGTGGCTTTTATTTATTTATTTTTACTTACACCTTCAATTAACTCACTGCCAAGAACCCAGTGGTAATTTTCCAGCAAGCTGAAGCCTAAGTAAAGCATTTGCTGGGACAGCAGTGGAGGTTACAGGTGTGGTACTTTGCTTGTTGCAGTATTTCTCACCTAGCAAGTGATGAGTTTTGGTATAGTGTCTTTCACACACTTTACACTGGGAGTGTTCTCTGCAGTAGCTATGCCTACAAATATTTGTAGAGCTAACCCCCAAAATTTGCAGACTGATACAAATATTTATAAGGTGTTCATACCAATATTTGCAAAAATACTCTGAGATCACACGTTATTTCAGGCATGGAAAATTTCCATAACAATCCCGTACCAAACAGGAAGGTAAACAAAACCCCTCCAGAACACCAACAAACACTATACTTGGAAACATCACATGTGAAATTTGAAACGTACATTTCTGTGCAAGAATTTCATGTTTGAACTCTTAAATGTATGACGTTCATGTTACTGTAATATTAAAACACTTAGGTATGTGCTTTTCATGTTCAGAGCTAAAAAGAGGACACATAAAAGATGGAAAATAATTCTGCTTAATTAAGTCCATACCTGGATGTACACACATGTACACAAGCATCACAGTAATATCCCTGAAAAAGTCTGAATTTTCAGCTGAACTGACATTTCAGTAATGATATCACTGAACTAGCAGTGTTGGGCTAACTGCAAGTAAATGTGAAATCAGAAATTAAAATGTGTAAGCTATTAAAGTTGTCAGTTCTTTCAAGAACTGACAGAGCTGTATCTTATTATCCAGTCACCTGCTCTAAATTTCAGGAATCCTGGTGAATTTACCCTATATAAGACTTATTAAATACTTCTTACCACCTATGGTATTTTTAAACTTTAAAGCAGTACTTACGTTTTACTTTCTGCAACTTCTTTGGAGGGCTATTATAGAGATATACAAGGATATTTATTTACCGTTACAAATTTCAAAATACCATTGTGTAACCTTAAGTAAGCATTTTGATTGAGATAAATCAAACAATCAGATAAAAAAATAGTTTCGGCCAAGTATATAGTTAAGCCCTGTGTTTTTGAACTGTGTTCCCCCCAGAGATGGTTTTGTGATACAAAACTATAAAAAAGACCCTACAATCCCCTAAACCTGCCTGTTTTTCTTCATCAGCTTTTCTGCGATGCTGCTATGACTCCATGGATGGAAGTCTCACCCTTGGCTTAATGACACGGAAAACCAAAAAAAGATACCCCCAACCACTGCTTTTCTAAGAGACTGCTTTATCTACTAAAATAAGTTATAAATATTCCCCAAACTATCAGAATTTATTTGGAATGATGTCTCCACTCTTACATTTGGCATACAGTCCAGTTGCTCCTTCCGTTTCCAAACAATAATGTTAGTTAGAATTAATAAGCATTGGTTTTGATCCAGACTATTAACATAGCACGATTGATCCACGGGGTGTTTTATAGCTTGTTAAAAGTTTATTAGCTAACGCAGACCATCAGTAAAAACCGTTTAATTGGCTAATTGCTACAGCTGTTTCTGACAGTGACACTTGTGATTCTTCCCATGCATACAGTAACATCTACTCCTGAAAACCACCTGCCTGACATTCATTTTTCATTCTTCTGCAATGTGAAACAAACAGCAGTTTGTTTTTGCTCTCTTAACATTTCTTATGAGAAATACTAGATTAGGTCAGAGCTGAAGGCAGAAGAATCTTTTTTAAAAACATGGAAAATAAATAAATAAGTAAATAAATAAATAAATAAATAAAAATCCTGCCCATGTCTTGGTTTGGTAAGCAGTGACCTCCAAGTCAGCGCTATGATGAGCTAACTTGGGATTACTGCAGCATCTCGGTCTTTCTTTAAGGCTATACAGCAGCTGCTTCACAATCTCAACTCAACTAAGCAAGTATTTGCACTGGAAAATCTTTAACAACCAATATTTGGCCAGCTGGAATTATAAGAATGGTGATATTTCACAATTATTATTAGCTGCGATGTAGTTTTATTTGAATTCTATTTCAAGAGATAAAATTGTTTGATATGCAGAAACTTCTCATTCTCTCCATAAACAATTTGCTCTAATTGCCTGTAATATGAAGACTGTGTTTAAAAACATTAAGAGTGTATTTTTGCTCACTGAAACAGCTCTTAACTGTTATATGTTCTGAAACAGGGTTATACTTGCAGAAATTCCTAGGGAAAGAAAATGCATATAGTGTTTATTCATTCACCTATTCCTTCCAAGTGCTGAGAAGCTCAAGCACTGCTCTAAAGTAGTTATTTCTACAACAGTCCTCCTTAAATGTTCCAAGTGAAAAGAAATAGCACAAGGGCTGAGAGCAGCCTGTTACACCTCTGAATTTTCTTTATTTAAAAATGCACAAGTAGAATATAAGTGGTGATGGTGAAATATTTCTGGCAACAACCTCCTCTAGAACTTCCACCTTTGCTGCAGAAAAAAAGAGGGGTCTAATTTCTTTGCAGTTATTCTTATAGATTAACTAAGGTTCATTTTAAAACCATTCCTTGCATTCAGATTCTAGAACCTGTCTTATACATAGCATATTACTTTTTACTTGCCTTCCAGTACAAAATTGATATTGACACAATGCACAAATACACCGAAATCCAGAAAAACTTTATCTCTGTTTGTTGAACAATAACAGCAGTAGTTACATAGCAGATTATCGTCCTAGCAGATTGTTGAATCTGCTTGCTAATTATACCTTTAAGTGTTGACCAATGCTAGAAGTGAATTAATACATTACAAAGACATGATGTGTCTTAAACTACAGTCTTCTCAATAATAAAGTGAAAAATAATTTTAACTGCAGTTCAACTGGATAACTATATTTTAAAGTAATAGTTTATGCTACTAAAGCCTGAGTGCTTGTAAAGCTAGTATGAGCATATCAAGTCATAAAAAACTACGCCAATTGCAATTTATATTGCTGCTTTAGAGTCTTACACGTTATTGTAGATCATCTCTCCTAATAAGTGTAAGCATTCAATTTTTAATTGTGTCCTAATATTTCTTACCCTTGAAAAAGTCATCTTATGTGTACTTATATAGCGGGCCAATGAAAGAGAAGAAAAAATGTAATAATTAGATATATGATTAGCACCGCCACTAAAATTTGTGGATAAAAAAGAAAAAACAACAAATAAACCCACAGTGCTCAGCTGACTCTTCTATTCCAGACACAATTCTACTCTTGTTTTCTGGTCATTTCCTAGAATTCCTCTAGATCCATATACAGATTAATTAATATTTGTAAGGATCTTCATAATTTATAGACATTGAAACCTGGAAAGAGAATATTGTTTACATTTGTTCCTCTGTGAGACTGAAGAATTCACATTTCTGAATCTCAGTTTGAGATAAAAAGAAACTCTTAAGGCTCCTAGGAGCTATGATGGTGGCTGAATCTAACTCATATCATGCCTGGTACCCATGGTACGTGGTACTCTGACAGCTTTTGGGATATACAAGCCAACCAACCTCATTTGTTCTATCCAACCAAAATAATTGAAAAAAAGATGTTGCATAAGATAATTTAAAGCAGTAAACAAACTAAACATTAAAATAAAACATATCCTGAAATTTACTTTCCTGTATTCTTTTTTTTCCAAGCCTCATAAGCCTCCTGAATACTTACAGAAATGAAAGGCTTAAAGAAATGGAGACTCAGATCCTGATTGTGGCACATCAGTACTGGGATGCAAATAATTAATGCATTCCAATGCAATATGATGGTCAACAGAGCATTCATACAGCCAAAGAAAAGGTCACAAAATACATCTCTTTTTAATGAATACGGCTGTATAATAGCACTGAATTCAGAAAATATTGAATTGCTTATGAGATAATGTGAAGGATGAAAAAAAAATGAGAAAAAGACAATTTCCACTGGAAGATTTTCTTATTTTTTTTTTCTGAGATGGAACCAAAAGGACGTGGCTGCCAGGCACCTAACACTATGGATAATTTCAGAGCAGAGCGCGCAGCCACTGACAGTGTGGGTTACATTGCAGTCTATCACCCACTCTTTTAGGGCAAAACCCCTGAAAGCTTTGCAGTTTCCAACGTCTTCTACCAGGGAACGGAAACCTAAAAACAAGGACCTGACAGATGGCATCTACACACAGAACAGCCAGCCTTATGGTATGTGTCAGAATCATAGTTTTTAATCAAACTTTGACTTTTAAGTCAAATTTCTTAAGAGCAAGCTCTGCTGAATAGGAAAGTAAGCAGAGAAAAAATTCTTCTAAAGTGGCAGTCAACAAGTCTCACGAAAGACCACACCAAACCTTTTCTAATACCATCTGTTAATACCAGATGAACACGCGAGTACTGAGTTTATGCTGGCAATCAATAGCATGTTTTTCAGTTATATCTTGATAAACCCCACAAGTTGTTTAGTTGGACAGAAAATCCACAAAGTAAGGAGTAGGTCCAGCGAGGCCGATTAAGAAAACCCATATGGACAGGCAACTGTTGTACCACTGCAGGCTTTAAAAGGCTACTGTTTAATGCAAAGAACCAGAAGACCAAAGAAGATTGGAAACTCAAGTGAAATCCCAAGCCTGTATGTAGCAAAGACACAATAAAATGCATCAAGGTTTTCTTGTCATTCACGGAAAGACAGATCTCATCTAAAATGTGCAGCTGTTTCACAAACAAGGTGGTTGCTCATTCAGACTTCTATCAAGAACTCCATCCGTTGTAAGGTGAGCTAGAGCAGCCATTCCTGATGACCAGCTGAAACTCGTACCAGCATCCCCCTCAAATTTAATGAACATAACACCCCTGGCTGGTAAAAAAAAAAAAAAAAAAAAAAAGTATCACTGCAGTGCAGTTCAACATGGCTACAGCAGAGGAAAAATCCATGCTTTCTGGAACAACTTTTTAGCTATTAAATTCTGATATAAGCAAGTCACAGTTATTCTCTTTCACTAGATAAATAAGCGTTAAGTTAAGCAGCATGCTATTACTGCGGCTGGCTGCAGAATGGGAACTGCTTGGCAAATACTCAGTCGTCTACTACTCCAGCCACCTCCATCTGTGAAAAATTAGGAATGAGATTTGGGTGTTGAATATTAACTAATTCTAAAACATCGCAGTGTGAAAAACACCGGTCATCCTTTCCTACCAACAAAAAATGGACAATTCAGGCACTGTAGAAACCTCCAATTTACCTAGAAAATGTGTCCTCGGGATAGAATCAGCACAATTCATTTAATCATCCTGATTCATGGAATAGATGAATTTACATGATCTGTTCGTAACGCCAACTGACCTCATATGAATCAGCAAGTCTGAATGAGTATTTTTCAGTCTGTGGCTCCCGGACACTTTGTTAGAACACAAAATCACATGCTTGCAGCCTTTCACCTAGCCAAAAAGAAAACAGTCAAGCTGACATTTTCTAGTTCATCATTCAAAGAGGCTTAGTACACTGGTAAGAGATGGAATTACATTACACCAGTCACTATCCATG
Organism: Cygnus olor; assembly: GCF_009769625.2. Lineage (NCBI taxonomy): Eukaryota > Metazoa > Chordata > Aves > Anseriformes > Anatidae > Cygnus > Cygnus olor. The sequence goes on from NC_049173.1 coordinate 47,069,038, forward strand.
CCTGAAACGTTTTTATTTGTCATATTCAGCTTCAGCATTACTCAAACCCCCTTCTGTCTTAGAAAACCTTGATGTCCTACACGGTGCTCTCCAGTACCATCACCACTAGTGACATCAGATTTGCAATATGCATGTGCGTGCTGAATGTCAAAGTCTTCACACCTAAATAAACATTACAGGGTTTGGAGGTTTTGTTGTCACTTTTGCACTGAGGGAAGGATGGGGAACCCAACCTCATGCTCAGATGTCAAGTTCATAGATGGTGCATGAATTCCGCAAATTACAGTAATTTGGGTTGGTTACAATTCCCTGTGCAAGCATATAATTAATAAAATGGGAATAAACCTTGCTGTACAATTTGTGCCAGCACTTGCTCTAATTTCCCAGACAGCCCAGCCTCATTACCTCCAGATTTGTGCATCTCATTATGATGCTGACACTCACATTTGTGTGATTAGTGCTGAAATTACAGATTCATCCTGATTTAGCGTGGCCTTTATTGCTGTTAATTAGGCAACGAAATGTGAAAACTGTTACGGCATTTTAATTACCTGAATGCAATGAGATTTGTATGGTTAAAAAAAAAAAAGAGAGAAAATGCAATCTTTTCCTTGAAACAGTTGCTGGCTCTGATGGAAATAGCTGACTGAGAGAAATGTGATGTTTTGCTCCTAGTTGAGATGATCCATTGTGTCTGTATTTGGCATGTACGGTTCCTTTTTTTTTTTGTAAAATGACAGATCAGATATGCTATTTTATTAAAGGGCATTAAAACATGGAAAAACAAAACCATGAATGGAATAAAGATGGGCGAATTGGTTAATCTAGGTAACTTCTTAAATATTATTTTGGCCAAGATCCTTCAAAAAAATGGAGGAACAGCCACCAGTAAGCACAAGTAATGTGCAGAAGTGTAACCTCAAGGAAAGGCAGCATCAAAGCTCCAAGAAAAGAAGCCCTGGAGTTTCTGGACTTGCATTGAAGTAATTTTGCACAGATTGTGCCCTGAGCATGACCATGCCCTGTAAGAACTTGCTAGAGAAGGCAGCAGGAGTCTGCCCCTATGACAGGGGACTACTGCACTAACAAGTTGTCCCCAGTGACTGTTCACTTTAGGCACACAGCTCACATGTAGGCACTTGCAGGTAGACACACAAATGTACAGGTCTGAGTCTTGTACGGCTCCATGCCTCTTCGGTTTGGATCTCTGGACGTACTTAATTATGGCAGACATGGTCTTTACCAGCACTGCTATGAACACAGAGCCTGGCAAGCCTGCAGCCAGCTGCTGACAACCAAAGTATGCAATTTGAGAAAAGCACTGTCGTGGTACTACAACTTTTGTTACAGACTCAGATTCGTAGAACATTATTTTCACTGTGCCTATTTAACTACATTTAATAGTCTGTTGCCCATTTAAATCATTCTTCAACAGTGCACCCTACGGAAGCGTTATCTTATTTGACCATAAACACCTTTCTATACATAACACTATCATTTTGGTGATTCTGACTAAGGTTTCTTAAGCCTGTCTACTCCTTTCATCATATACTGGATAAAATTTTGTGGTTTTTCTTTTGCAAGATCAATAATAATAATAATAATAATAATAAACAGCATTACGTTTATTTTTGAAAAGAAAATCAAATTGGCGCCATAGTTTTTAAACAGACAGATTTGAAGTAGATTTTAAATCAGCAAGAATCGGGAAATATGAAAAAGGACACTCTCAAAGAGATGTCAAATATAATAGATTTTATACATTTCTGTCCAAACAGCAAATCCATCCATCAGTAGCCCATAACATTACAACGTAGTTGGCATGGTGTTGCTCTGAGAGCTTCTCTGGTATCTATGCATTTACGTTCTTATCTTAAATTATGTCCATTTACATTTTTGGATTAGTAATTTTTAATGAAATAGATAAAGAAAATATTCAATACTTTTTTTTTTTTAAACTATTCTGTAAACTTCTAATGAAACCAAATTCAAAACAGTGTGGTGAAAATACAAGTCTTTGTATTATTGCTAGTATTGATCTCCTGACTTTTAACATGTAAAAACTCGGCATGCTTATCCAGGTACTCAGTGTTCAGAAAGCAGAGAAAACTGTTTCAGAGATTTCATCCATGGTTTCTTTCATGCAGATACAATGACTGGCACCTTTTCAACCAACGAAGTCCGTTTTTTCCCCGAATGTTGATTTGGCATGAATCCAAATTTTTTACTTCCATTGAAAAATAGAAGACAATTACCTTCGTATTTATTTTAATATTCCTAAAAACAATGGTATTCTCTTACTTTAAAGCCAATATAGTTCACGTTGTATCTCTGGAGTCATAAGACATCACCTTTTCCTTGCATTGGCACAAGCTCATTCAGACATTCTGCTATACAACAGAAATACCACCGTATCTTGCCCTCAGTAGAGAAGAATTTAGGTCCAAGTAGGAATATCTGAAAAGATTATCTGGCTCCCCACCTTCTGCCTCCCCTCTACTTTTGATACCACAGACAGTCCCCTGAACATAATTTTGACAAGTGTACCACAAAGATATTATTGAATTGACCGTCTGCCTGAGGAACTAAACATGGATAAAAAGAAAAAAAAAAAAGACAGACGGGTATAATATAAATAACTAAGGATTTGTCCAGCAATTTTTCACTCTAAAGACAGCTTCCCCCAAAAGCGTTTTACAAGAATAAGTACCACCATTTTTCAAACTAGGGTTGCAAATATTAAGCAATTTGCCAAAGGCTACACTAGTCAGTAAGAAAATCATGAGCAGAGTCCAGTTCCTTGCTGAATTCACGGAAGTGCTAAACAAAGTCTTTAGAAAAGGAGGGCAGGAGACACATATTCATATATAAATATAAACAAGAAAATGATGTTGATGGAATAAATACAAATACAGGCACATGGTGTGACAGTACTGCAGCTTTTTGAACCACTTCAAAAAGCAGAAAGAGCAAAATTTTGGCAAATAGTCTTCTTTCTCTTACTTCCGATTCGAAGACACTGCATAGTTGAATACACTATTGAGAAAGTGCTCAAGTACACCCTGTTATGCATCATTCCTTGACACCTTAACAACCCTAAACCTAACCCCAATTATGACCCTAACCCAACACCAACATCGCCAATTTCTCCCATCAAAAAGTGCTCACAATGGAAGCCTTTTGCTAGACCTGAACTCCCTTTGGGAGCCTTTACACAACTGCACACACAACAGGACTCTACACTTTCTCTCTCTCCAAGCACTAATGACCCTAACCCTAATTATGACCCTAACCTGACACCTACGTCGCTAATTTCTCCCATCAAAAAGTATTCACAACGGAAGCCTTTTGCTTTGACCTGAATGTTCCTATAGAGAACCTTTAAAATTAAAAATTAGGAGGAGGTGTGAATCATGGTTGTAAACTAACCTTTAACTTCTCCTTCAGAAAAAATAATAAGTACCACGTGTAATTGGGAAAAAGAGTTGGATTACACAGAATTAGAATGTTCCCAGGGTATTCTGGTTTTTATATTAATATGTATATCATTCTTCATATTGATGGAAGTTCAGGGGGCAATAATACTGACCCTGAATGTGGAAATGTTACCTGTGAGGTAGGGAATTATCTATATTGTACCAAATATGGTAGCTACGGGAATGCTAATATATATAATGCACACCAGACACAACATGGGAATCATCCTATAACTGAATGGCTAGTCCTGAAAGGCAAGGTATTGGCTATGTGGAAATAAAGCCAGGAAGGTGCTGACTCTAGAATGGAAGGAAGCTTGAACCCTGGGGGCGGTAATTCCAAATGTAACTATTACTGAAGATGTACAAAGCCAAAGTCCCCTTGGGACCCATATACACAGAACAAAGAGGACTCCAGCTAATCCTCTAGTGAAAAGGAACAGGGCATTTCACAGGTTTGCGATGTGGTTTATCCCTTGGTTAGGGGTGAGTGAATTAGAGAAAGCTATTGTAAATATATCAGCTGTAGTAGAAGAATTAGAAAATAACACTCTGGATGCGATCCAGGCACTACAAGAGGTGGTGACGAGTCTGTCAAAGATAGTATTCCAGAATCTAAAGGTGCTGCTTCTGTTACTCCTTGCAAGGAGGGGTTCACGTTATAATTAATGCCAGTTGCTGTATGTATGTAGACCAAATGGGGCAATCTGAGACTGATCTCAAAAATATTTGGGAGAAAACCAAGACCTTACATGAGGTGACCCAAGATGACACTCCCTGGAGATTTAGAGACATTTGGGAAAAATTGTCTGGTTGCCTGGATGGGATTGGCTCAAGTAACTATTTGTTAGTATTCTAGTAATAATAGCATTGTGCATAAAATGCCAAGTATACTCTCTGCTAATACCACTGTTAAAGGAAGTGTACTTATTAGCAAGCATAATTAGCTGCAAGCTTCTGAATGTCAATTCACCATGCAAGGCTGAATGACAGAAGGGGAACAATCAGTCTGACCACTGAGGTCTTTATGAATTGCAGACATTAGCAAATCTCAGTAAGAAAATGCCCTGAAGTGTATATTTGCAATTTCTCTGCTATTAGAGATTATTAAAAGTTATTCATATGCCACGGCTAGAATGGGACAAAAATAGAAAGCTTACATAATCATCTATTATGAAGAATGAGTACCAAATGTAAAAATAATTGAAAATGAGATTGTAGGCAGCCACTGGAAAGCTAGAGTTGCCTTAGCTCTAAAAATACACAATAATGTGTTTGTTGGTTAGTGGCTGTAAAGGACATACAGCTGATCTGCATTAATTTATAAACACTGCATGTGACCTGGTCACTGTAACAGTTACTGCCTGCATATATCAACTTGGCTTTGTAACAGAGCTGTTGGGAAACTAAACAGAACCATTAGATTAGCAACAATTGCCAGGTTATGAATCAATCACCCTGTAAACATCACTGATGGAAATAATAGAGGTCTTCAAGTCAAAGTTGCAAGACATATTTTTACCTAAGCTGGAAAGCAAAGATCTAAAGGACACCCAACAGGTAGGAAGCAATTTTCCACTTTCAGCTAGGCAAGAAACATTGCAGTGACCTGCTAAGTGATCACGGTTTGCAGTCTGTACACAAGTGGATCAGCCAGCTCTCATTTTACAAATGAGTTCTCCTGCAGGTGAAGGAAACAAGACTGAGTTTAGCAGAGACACTCAGGAAGACCAGAAAAGGAAACAGAAAATCAGCCAATACACAAGTCCTGACAAAGACACCTTTGAAGAAAGTGCTTACTCTTATTTTTGGTAGAATGTAAAGTATCCTGAAGTCTTCTCTTAGGAAACCTCTTTTTTCCTCTCTTAGCATTAAGGGTGTGCATCGTTCAACAACATACATGGGTTCACTAGCACAGATGAGTCATACAGTGAATTAAAATGTTCTGTGCAACTGACTTAACTATTGTGCCTGTTACCAACAACATGTTCTAGACTTGCCTGATTTTTGTAAGAGTATACATGCAACAAAACCAGTAATCTGACAATTGCTTAAACTAAAAAGGGTATTCCCGGAGGACAACTCATCTTCCTCAAACCTTTCAAAATAGTTGTTAGATAGGGAGTCACGATGCCCACTCACACATATCTAAAGCAGACACAGCTCTCATGGAAATTAATAACTGCAGATAGAGTCTATGATCAGCAACCTATACTTTCACCACATTACACTGCTCATTGTTTCACTATCATGTTGAAGAACCTTCTTAGCTGCAATGAAGTACCACTAAAAGAATGAGGTGCTAGAAGGAGAAAGAAAATGATGTGGCCTTGTGATATTCAGAGGTCACGGCAAAATTAATCAGCATGTGTTGCCATCAGTGCTATATCCACAAGTTCAGGCTGTCTAGAGGTGAAAGAATATAAAATTAAAGATGAACTGTGACTCAGAGAGAGGTCAGGAATGATCTCCTTTCAATTCATCTCTCAGCATAATATACTATGTGTAATAGAGGCCTTACCCCCTGAAGATGATGCAATAGAAAATGGGAAAAATACTTGTTATAGTATGTATGAAGGAAACAAGACGTTTGCTGCATCTTTTAAAGTGCATTTCTAGTATATACTACCCTTTGAGAGACCACTTGTTGCAATTTAAAAACTAAGTTATGTATGGTTACGTACCACTGGTACTTCGGTTTGTTTCATAACGAAAAAAAAGTCTAAAGCCCAGAGAAGCCCAGCAACTTCAAAAGTATCTTCTCTTTGTGAAAACTACAGAGGTGGAGCACCAGAAGGTGTTTACAGTTAACAAGAAAGACTTTTGAGACTTAAGGTCCTTAAAACCATATTAGTGATAATGACATTCAACATCAAATCTCACGGAGCTTTATAAAACATCATTCTGAAACGCAGCACACTTCTGCAAAGGAACTCATTAAGAATGATACACATAATCATGTCAACGCTGGGAGAAACCCACTACCCACATGATACCGCAGGATATGCTGTGTGAGCGTAAAGCTTTCCTTTTCGGGTCTGATGGAAGCTCCTGGTAAACTGCATTTCTTGCAAAGAAAGAGGGAAAACAAACCAATTAACTGCTCTTATTAGTAACAATCTCAGAATTAAAGCAGAGATAAAGTACATTTAGGTCCTAAATTCATGATCTGGGTGCAGAAATTACATTTTCATTTAGCGATCCAAAGGGGTTATGCATAGCAGCAAATTTTGCTAAAAAGATGTATGCACTAATGGATGCCACATGGACTTTAATACTTCAAATTAGGAAAACCCTATCAGGCCCCTAATGACTTTTACCTATATTTCTTAAGGTATTTCCATACTAATTGTACTTTGTTCACTAAATGCTACTTTGAAATAGCAGCCAAATGTCTTAATAATGGTGTCTGATGATTGTAGCTCAACATAACAGACAGAACAGTACTCCTCCTTTATAAATACTGTTTTCCATTTCCAGCAATGAAGTTAAGTGATTCAAAAGCATCATTTCATGGTTCTTATAGTATGCACAAAAAAGGACATTAGTCTTTCTGTTCCCAGTAGCAGATGAATACACACAAAAATGTATTGCCAGTAAAGGGTGATCTTGTTTTATGGATTTTAACTAGTATTTGTATCAAGCTTGAGCAGAACCCATCTAATATCACTGATACAGCGTAAGTTTAAATCTTATTCACATGATTTTGCAGTACTTATTCTCATTAGAGGCAAAAGCTCCTAAGGTCAAAGGCAATGGGGAAGATGTTTCATTTCCCTTCATACTCTGAACACTACCTGGAATTAAACATACTGCTTAAGTATCTGGATGCATTTAGATCTGCTCAAAAAGCCTTTAATATCCTTCTGTAAATAGCAAATTCTGTCACTGAGGTGGTGCAAAGAACTCCTGCAAGTGTTATCAAATTGATATGTAAAATATATATCATATTATGATATATAATATGCTTATATAATATGCTCCCTATATGCTTATAAAAATGTAATAATGAATTAAACATTTGTGTGTGAAGTGTTTGTATTTTCCACTATGATGAAAGCTTCTGTTTAGTCAAATATAGCTCTGGATTAATAGTTTCAGCTGCTTCTACAGAAAAAAAGCACCTGACAAGTTACTACATCAATTAAATGGAACCAAGCCAAATGAGGAATATACTAATAACTTCTGGAATGAGAAATGTTAATTCTTTTACATTAACTGGCCTTTTGGGGTTTCTAATAGGCTGAATCTAGCATACTATGGGATTTTAACATTGACATGTTTCTAATGAGAGGTTAATGAACCTAATCTCTCACACTACGGTGAAACACAAGACTGGGATTCAGGGAGCCAGCTCTGATGGTGTTTGGCTGTGTTCCAGTTGAGTTCACTTATTTACGAAGAAGTTTCCATCAGATATTCCTTTTCGTACGGAAACAAAGTGACTTGGGACAAAATGGTCCCTGTGGCATGGAAGAGACTGTCAGCAGCCCAAGGAAGAGGCCAATTCTAAATTAAAATTCATTAACCTTAGCATCTGTTAGAGTTTTGAAAAGAAAAAAATAAAAGGGGGGGTGGGGAAATGCATTAGACAGAGACAAACAGAATTACCACGGTTTCCCTGCTTTCCAGCAAATTACTTACTAAATCAATAGCCTTCATTCTCTGAGAATGGTATGTGCATTTGAAAAACAGAAATATGATTCTGGCTAAGTACTGTTCTTCACTGACAACTCCCTTCAACTACCTGCTATTTGAATGTGATGAAAATACCTTTTTTTTACTGTCTGCCTTTTTCTGTCCCCCTGCCCCCCCCCCAGCTTTTTTTTTTTTTTTTTTTTTTAATACCTCCCAAATTCTACTTCTTCCTTAAGGAATGTAAAAATCCAGTAAGAGTTTGCAGCCATGTAACATGGAGACTTCATGGGGAAAAGAACATGAAAACCAGTTTAAAGATTACTTAGTGCTAGTGAAGCTTCTATACATGATGAAATCACTACGGGTGAGACAGTACAGTTTTCATTTGTACCATGCTTATATGGTCCACAGCTAGGTTTCCTACATGCTACTGCAATGCAAATACTGTATGAGAGAACTCCAGAAAAAAAGTAATTAAAAAAAGATACTTTCCTCTATTCAGAAGTAACCATTTAGAAAAATGGTGGGCTTTAAAGATGAAAAACTAATAAGGAGAAAACAAGATTTCATTCGTCTCTCAACAAGCACTAAGACCAGCACTATGGATGCAAGGAAAAAAAAATCGACACCATAAAAGGCAGGCAAAAATTTAAAATTTTTCCTTTGAAATCTACTGATTAGTAGATACAGATGTATTATTAGGTAGTTATCAAATACAACTGTATCACAGAACTATAGAATCCCCCAAGTAGGAAGGAACCCAGAAGGACTCTAGTCACTTCACCATCTTGGTAGCCCTCCTCTGGACATTATCTAATAGTTTTATGTCCTTATATTGTGGCACCCAACCATTTTTAAGGAATAGTTCCCAAACATGAGAGAAATAATACATCAACAACAAGCCTTATCTAAAACACATTTGCAAAATAACTTTTTTTCTTCTGAATTTGTAATACCGAGTAAAATTTTGTTTTTATGCACTGTTGAAACTTTCAAGTGGATTAACTGCTCAGCTTGAGTACCAGGAAGAGCTGATGGAAGTAGTGTGTAAGTACTATTTTCCTCAGGAGACAATAATTTAATGAGAGCAACTGAAAGATGAAGTCTGTATCTGATTCATCAACTAATAAAGGAATTTTGAGGTAATCTGAAGTGTGATTACTGATGCTAGTTGCCATACAGACAGGCTTGTTATTTGGGTATCATTCTTGTCAGTTTAAATAGTATTAAGCAAATATGTTGACCTAACTTGTTTCTGGCAGAACACTGCTTGCTGTGCAACTTCATAGCAAGTGTTTTTATCCCCTTCTTGACTCTCAGAGCAGCATAAAGCAACGAAGTGTTTTGGCCAAATTTATGTATGGTCAAGCAGAAAGCATCCCACCAGCTAGGCCTAGAAATCTACCTGCCACCAAAACACTATTGACAGTTTTCATGCAAACCACACCCAAAGAGTCACACTGTGAGAAATGCACAGACATCACATACTCTAACCCAACTAAGTACACAATTTACAAGGTCTACAAGTATAGCAAGCAGTTTCATGCCTCACACAACAATGAAGTCTCATTTCCCATCTCTAGCTGGATTCTCATTTAGCCAGGTAAAAAACCTTTCCCAGTTAAGCTCCATATGGATTCTCTGTAAACCAGTAACAGATATAGCTTAGAGCAGGTAGTCTTACTCTCCTTACAGCTATAACTTGTGATTTACAGCTCTACTAAGCCACCCACATTCAGAAAAGTTGTCATCTTTGAGAACTTCAGCCTCTGTCAAATTTGATTTAAATTAGTCCATATATACAAAAAGCACTGCAGAGAACAACAGTGTGGACAAGATGACCAGCAGAGACAACACGAGTTATAAGCCTCATTTCTTTAAGAAACGAAGGAAAATAGTACTAATCTGGATGACTCATTGTAGAATACTCAAGATATGAAATACATCAAACAAACTCCAATAATGCATTTGAGTACATATATATCTGAATATATATACAAATGAAAAATCATAAACACCTCAAAGCAAATGGAACTGAGAAACTTCCAAACGTTTGTGAAGTGGTATTAGTGTTCACTGGCAATTCAAAAGTCAGTTAGCATTTCAATACATAATCTACTTTACAGTAATGTCCTCAAAACACACCTTTTTTTGACAGACTACTCTGACGAATATTTGGAATTTGTTTTTATACAATTTGTATTTCCTAGCAATTGGAAACATGATCCTACAATTTAACAGTGCCACAACATGGGTAAATAAGTACATTTTACGCAAGTTATTCAGCCAGTCTTACTGCTTTTCAAATGTTATATTTCTACTTTTCAATTGTAAATGATTAGCATCCTGCTCTCATGCCTCTCCGCTTAGCTTCCTTTTAAGTTGATTCTTGCCTGGAATAAAGCTGCTTTTCAACAGAAGCAGGTTGTAGTGATCCAAAGTCTCGTAATACTTCAAATATTTGATTTATATTTCCAATTTATTTTGAAGATTAACATGCTCTTCTGCCTCCTTCACCAGATCTTGAGTTAAATTACAAATGCTAATACAAGGCTCTCCATTCACTCTGCGGGAGCTCAGGTTCCTTATTTGGGTTAGTAAACTCCAATTCTGGGGCCAGGGACATCCCTTTTCACTGGTGCTATACTAGGAGAAGGTTTAAACCACTCTGTAAAGTGGCACAGTCCTAACAGATTGAAACATTCTAGTCTGATAGCGTTTTCTTTCACCTTACAAGCTTGTAAAATACATAAGATTTGGAATTATGAACAGAATCTTGTAACAAAAATACACGCTTTAGCACCGGGATAAGAGATCATCCATGGGTATGGTGAACTTTGCAAGAGATGAAAATAGAAGACATAGTAGAAGCTTTAAAGATTTTCAGTACATACTTGAAGAAAATCACACATCAAATAATAAGCCTAAATAGAACATGCAAGTATAACAAGATGTTCAACACTGGTAACAGTATTGTTCCCATCAAAATGGACCTCCACTACTGCAGCAAAGTAAAATCGTATGTTCTCGGATGAGAAAGATTATTCTTTCTTGGACGGGCAACATTCAAACCTAACACTGTAAACAAACAGAAAAAAGACAAATAACTTTGAATCTAATCAAAGTAACTTAAAAATAGGTAGCAAAATAAGAACAATCTGTAGATGTAATATTTTGTTGAATATATATTTGAGACAACCTTCTACTACAAAGAGGACACTGTAAAATGACTTTCCTTGTTTCACTATAATGGAGGAAAATACTGCCAGCTAATACTATTAAAGATGAAAAAGCTGCAAATGTTCACCTTCTCATAGCCATCCACATTTTTCACAGTCCAAACGGAGATCCCTCGTGGCACAGTGTTCCAGGATTATTTTTAATAATGGCACACTAAAACAACAAAAATCTCACTTGCCCAATTCTTGCATTCCCATTTCATTCTTTTAAAGGGTGTTAACATGTTCGAAATTCTCCCTTCAACAGGCTATCAAATACGGCAGAATATTCCGTGACTTCCCTTTATTCTCCCTAAGTAGTCCTGGCAACCGTAGAAACAAGGGAACAAGAGACAGAATTGCTATCTGCTGGAGGAAGGCTGAGTTCTCTGGATTACTTCATGAAATGATTATTGTACAGTCACTTGCCTCCCAGAAATTTTTACGTGGAACCAATGTTGGTAAGAAACATGTTTAGGAAGCAAAAGTACAGCTTATTCCTCATGAGAATGACATTCTCTTCTTCCCCCAGCTTTACAGAAGACCTGGTAGAGGTTTTTTACTTGTTTAAAAGATTTGCTGTGTTTTTTTCCACCTGTCAAAAATCTTCCCTGCAGTGAAATTGTCTGGAGACAAAGGGCAAAGTGACTCTATTCATGAAGATTATCTTTAGCAATTAACTAAGACAAACAGCTAATGAGTCTGAAGGTGTAATATGCAAGGCAGTTAAGTGTGGGTAGCAGAAAGAACCCTGAAGAGAAACCAGAACAATCAGGAATAGAAAAGAACATGAGATGATAATGCCTAGGATTAATTAGATAATTGATTAAATGCATATGACTAAATTGATTCAAGAAACCAGATGAAAAGCTATTCTTGGGTAAGACAAAACGTATTTGCTTTCAGCAAAAAATCAGATGTTCCTTCTAACACCACTAAAAAAGTCAAACAAAAAAACAAGCTCACCCCAGTTAAAGTTCTCCAGCTGACATCCCAGTATTTATTACACTGTCACTGCCCAGTGCTCTTGAATTGTGCATTACCAATATTTACCATTGCTCTGAACAACGTACCACAGTCTTTTTACATTGGGGTATGTCATTTAGATACAGAAGGGCTACAAGAGCAAAAAATGCGTATCAAAATTAATTCCAAGTTGTTTCACACTGCACTAAAAATCTCAACATTTGCCAAAGTTCAAATGCATACATCTTACCAGCAATACCCCTAGAACTAAATTACATCCGTCTGCTTTTCTGATAGTTCAAATAAAGGAGAAAAGAGATTAAATAAGTTGCTAAGGTTTCACAGCAAAGTCGACAGCACAGTTGAGAAAGAAAATAAAAAAGAACATTTTACTTCTATTAAAAATTCTGCCTTTTCACCAGCATGTTTATTTTCTTTCAGAAACGTAACCTTGAATTTTTATTTTAAGTGAGCCAAAAGAACACAGGTCTCTGCACAGATGCCTGTTTTGGATAAACTTTCCTATCATTTGCTGTCCAAACTCTACTATGTTTCTAGTCTTATTAATTACAGTTTGCTTTGGAGGGGATGGGGGGAACTTTGCTCCTCTGGCAATGAGCAATTAATTATCAGGCCTATTGATTGGAAATACAGATTTAGCAAAAACGCGAAGGAAAAGGAAACATTTACACAGCAAATGTTGTCCTCAGAGACCTCTCTCTTACAATTTCAATCCCTCTATAGGTATCAGAGTGAATTACACTGGACTACTTCATTCACCTTACAAAGAATGTCCAGAAATAAGCACTGTTTAAACTCCCAAAACAACTTCCCATCAGATCCACGTGAACAAAAGTAATCTAAAATTTCAAATGACAAACAGTTAACATGTAAAACAAGAGACAGTCAGCTTCAGTTGTGCACAATGCAAGAAGGGAGTTTTAATAACTGCAGTGAACTTGGAGAAAGTGAATGAAGAGAGAGAACTTAGAATATAATACTCAACAGCCCATGTCAAACTACACATATTTATGTCAGCTGGGGCAAACAGCACCATGACAGCTGTAGAAATTTTTTTCCAGGCTCCAAAATTACTAACATTTTTGAAGACACTGACTTTTCCTTACTGTAGTTAAAAGATCACATCTTTTCCTATTCAAGTACAAGATCACTGAGGAGGCCTTCTGAACAAGTTGTTTCATCTTCTGCTGGACTCCCTAGTGCTTACATCTATCTACTAATCCACTTCAATATTTTAAGTTTACACTCCTAACACACTCCTTTATATATATATCTTTCCATCAGGACTACAAAATGGATCCTAATATACTTATTCTGGAAGATCTTACTGCACATAGTAAAACATGCAATTGGTCTTCTATTATGCAGCATAATAATGACCATTTCATGAAAAAATAATGGCAAATATTTTCTTTGCAAACTGCCAGTGTTTTACTTCAGGCAAGTTCACAATTCAATACCATACTCTTGCTGTAAAAAGAAAACACAACCAAGACATATACACACACACAAAACCACAAAGATTTTCAATGATTCTTAACGCCATTGCTAAATAAATGGTGCCAGTCAGCAACAGGGTTCCAGGCATATCTTATGATTGAATATTCTCATTATGGATTTACTCAAGGAAGACTCTAGGGGTAAGGAGCAAGAAAACATTTCTGTAGAGGTTTTCAGATCTGATTTCATTTTATTGATGGTGCTCTCTGTGAGCTTGACACATTACAGCCAGTGGTGCAGGGCTTCTTTGTTTTGTCTGGGGAGAGAGATTATATTTAATTCAGACTTATCAAGCACTTCAGTTTCTCCTGACCTAAATTTTAATTATTTTCTTAAGACAAAGCTGCTTTTTGGTTTGCTGCTTCCATCAGCTTTCTTTCATGATTAGATTTGCATAGAACAATTAAAAAAATAGCTAAAATACACCTGAGTATAATTGGTTCTAACCCAGGAAAAGTATCACACATACTGCTACATTTGGTCATAACTTTCACTCACATTGTCAATACTCTAATATATTCCACCTCTATATTGAGTTTTCCTCAAACTGTCTAGTGCCTCATTACTATAAAATGAAGAATTCAGTGAAATAACTATATCTAAATCCATTAGAACTAATTCAAAGCAGTGCAAGAACATGGAAAGTGACAGCTTCATTGACTTTTACCTTGTCAGGTTTATAGCTCCAAGTGATCAGCGTATTAAGCACAGATCTCTAACCCTCAACTCAGCTAGAAGCGAAACAGGAAAATAAATTCCTGGGACTCAAAGCCTGTATTCACTTACACTACTGCTGACTCAGGGAAGTTTTGCTTTCACTCAAACAGAAAAAAAAATCTTGTAAAAACACTGATGTGTCTACATTTTGTTAAATACAAAGAATCCCTCCTCTGGGTTTAATCATCTTAGTAAATAATTCATATTTATATTGAAAAAAAATCACAAGTACCACCTGCCTCTTTTGCCCCCACCCAGTATTTGAGGCTGGCAGTAGGACCATCCAGGCCTACAGACATTACCCCTGTCACGCAATCTATATTCTCACACACAAACGGAGAAGTACATGTACCTGATCTAAGCCTGGCAATGTGGTTACTTTGAACTGCACATGCAATACAACTCTGGACAAATTTTCTTTCTGCTCCCCAGCCATAAAGGCAGGTAAATAAAAAAGCTGAATCTATTCATAAAACTTAAGATATATGAAGAGATTCAAAGACAGCTTCCTTCTGAAATAGATAACAAAAGCTACACTAGATTTAAATATGGAAATGACATACCTCAAATGGTAAGTAAGAGGCAACTACTGAGTATATACAGACATCTGGGGCATAATCTTGTACGTTCCGTTCAGTTTCCAAATAACGCATTTATAATAGTTTTTGTAATATTGTATCTTATTCTAAAAGAAAAAGTCTGCCTTGATTTCCAATTTAGTAATATTTTGAAATGCAACTCTATTTTTAGCGCACAGCTATTTTAGCTAAGATTTGTTACTCAGCATTTCTAGACTCACTTTCCCAAAGCAGGCACAAAATTTAATGGTGGGAAAAAAAATCTCCTTCTGCTTCCTGGTGTTAATAATATTCAGAAATGTCTCAAAAATGTGATGAAAAAATTCATTGGACCTTATACTGCTATTGAATGTTATCAGCAGAAACCTTATTCAATCACCTGCTTTATAACGCTAGGTGTAAACAAGCTGTTTGCCCAAAACAAAAGCTGTTAATATTGTGGAACACACTTGCACTTCTATTACTCCAAAGACTCTGGAGCTATATGCTCCATTACTATTTTCTTTAAGTACTACTCCAAGCCTATTCAGAATCTTGCATATTTCACAGGCTGGCTCTTGACTCATTTATCAAGTCCTTCCATCAGGAATTAAATAATTCTGCTTACTTTATTGCTGTCATTGCTGCTTTCCTCTAGAATCGTAATAAACATAAGCATTCCTTCCTGCCCAAATGACTGGGCACAAAAACACGGCCTTGAGAAATGTTTGCTGTTTCGTTTTCTTAACAGAAATTTTTCCACTGCCTTATACAAAAAGTAATCAGTATTTATTGTAACATTACTGCTTTTTGTAATTCTGTGTCAAAACTCTTTATCAAAAGGAAAGAAGGCACTTCAATTTTGTACATCAACCCTTAGTACAAATCAGAATAGAGCTTTTAAAATAAATTCTTAATACCACAATATGCTCCCAAATTAACCTAAGTGCTGCATTATTATTATGATATTACTGCAACTGAAATACAATATTCTAATGATTAAGAGATTCTTAAGAGCAGGTAGCTAAAGGGGGAAAGAGTACTTTGGAAGAAAGAAGTTTGCAAGACTGAGGGGCTTGATGACCTACTGCAGGTATCAACAAGAACTCAGGGGTAAAGATTCTGCAGAAAGGCTGAACAATTTCTTAAGCTTCGGGGGAGAGTGAAGAATTATTTACCCAAGACATACACTTCTGAGGTGAAGAAGAAATATTGTCAGGTTCAATAATATCAGAGGACACACCGGAACAAAATGATCATAAGAGCAGCAAGCCAGTCACACCAGCTGGTTATGTTCTGACAGGATTTTAATACAGAGGTAAGTTTTAATGACTACATCTTAGCAGTTCAGAAACCTGATTCTTGACAGCCAGAGGGCAGTAAACATAGCCAGAAGCACTAGAGGTGGTTTGGGGAATCATAGTCCTGTAACCTTTACTTCAGTTTAGCATTTCATACAAATTATGTCAGAACTAAATATACATGGGAACATAGCTTCCCTGCAGCTAAATAACAATGGTACTTGGTAGATTAAAGCACAAGAATGTGCTATCATCTCTGAGAGACTCACTGTATTAACAAATAATACTTGTTGCTGCACTGCAAGTGAAAGATGAACACATTGTTAGGGCCAACCTAAGCTGTAGTTCCTACTGTAAAAACTCCCAAAGACAAAGCTACGTTGGGCTGTGAAAGAAGAATTGTTTTCATTTTGTATAATTCTGATATATAGACACATACACAGGCACAAACACACATACA
The DNA here is from genome assembly GCF_009769625.2 of Cygnus olor. NCBI lineage: Eukaryota > Metazoa > Chordata > Aves > Anseriformes > Anatidae > Cygnus > Cygnus olor. The sequence goes on from NC_049173.1 coordinate 47,085,892, forward strand.
TACTACTTTTTACAGTGTGTATGAAGAAAAAGGATATGATATGGAAAGTCTATATATCTTTTCAGCAAAATGGTAACCAAGTAGTTCTACCTTCAGATTGCATGCTGCAATAAGAACAGCCAGATATTTCATGGAAATAGAAACTCTACTGAAAATTGTTCTATGAGCTTCTTAACTAAGAAAACATTCAGTGAATGAGATCTGCCTAGTTTCAGAATCTCTTTCCATCACATAATTCCTATTCTGAAGAAAAACACAAACACGAAACCAGCAAAGGTTTCTGCACTCTGTGCACATAATTCTATATATAAGCTATGCCAATAATTTTAAGCACTAGTCTGTTGAAGACCTACATGTGCAATAAATTTCACATGCAAAAACTTGAAGAAAAACCTACAATGAAGAAGTTGATAGTCCCATATAATACTCTACTGAATATATTTTAAAATTATTTTACTAACAGTACTTTAGCTTAACATCACTATCCATACAACATATAGAGGGTACCTTAAAACAGCAATGACTCAAACCTTCAGCAGTTACTACATGACCAACACTGGATTACAGCCACCAAAATAGAAGATCAAATTCAATAAGGACTGAAGGTAAGAAGCAAATAATCAAGCCATCCCTTTTTACACTGAACAACTTTTTACATAGTATGAAGCAGATACAAAAATGAGAAAGAAAAAGATCAGCCTCAGACATGAGTCTTTTCAGATTAAAAAAAGAATACTTATGAAGCTGGAGTATTAACAATGGAATAAGTGGGAAGCTTTTGGAGAGGGAGGGAGAGCCTCTGAATAAGCTATGCCCACTGTGGGATTCTTCAATTGGATGTGATAGGGACGGTTTTCAAAGACTCACAGATGCTAGAAATTGAGATTTTCTTACAAGCAGCCCGTTACCAATTAAGAGGCAGAAAGCTTATTTCACACTGAACTCTTTTTTACCCCTTCTAATTCAGAAGCTTGGCCTACTTTGAAACTATTTTAATTGAACCTGTTTTACTATCACATTACTATATATGACACATACAGCAATGACTAATGCATTAAGTGTGCATGCTCGAAACATATTTCTGGAAAAGCAAGCTTAACCAAGGACAGATGCTTAACAGGAAAGGCAGCAAGTGAAAACTAATGGGATTTATGTATAAATTCAAACAGTCTCTGATACAGAGACTTTGTCCAGAAGCAAGGTTCTGGTAGATCTATGTAAAATGTCAGTAACATGGCCTGTTAATGAAGAACATGTTAACAGATATATGCTTCATATAAAACATGTTGTCCCATACTGTGCACCTACAAAGAGCTAAACAACGTCTTTCACTAAAAATTAATTTAATCATAGATAACTATTAGCTAGGAGATTTTTGTCACTAAAAACTAACATGCAATTACTCTATAATATAATCCAGGATATGAAAGGTCTGTGCAAAGTAAAAGTAGTCACTTTTCTAGTGTGCAGTATGTTTTCTAGAAGAAACTTCACTGCAAAAGCTGCAGTTCAGGAAATACCAACATTCATTTACTTTGCAGATTAGTGACACTCCAACCTGCAAAAGGAACTGCAAATTTTGTAGTGAAACTACGTTAATTGTGCTGAGTTTGAAAGAATCACAGAAAGCTTTGGGTTGGAAGGGACCTTAAAGCCCATCCAGTTCCAACCCCCTCCCCCTGCCACAGATAGGGACACCTCCCACCAGCTCAGGTTGCCCAAAGCCCCATCCAACTTGGCCTTGGGCACTGTCAGGGATGGGGCAGCCACAGCTTCTCTGGGCAGCCTGTGCCAGGGCCTCATCACCCTCAGAGTAAATGAGTTTATACAATTAGGCTTGCAAATCAACTGTGCTTTGACTAAATATTAAAATAGCTCCTGCCTAACCACTTTACAAACAACTTTACAGAAGACATTCTGATATATTTTCCGTATACTTTCCACTGTAGATAATGGCTCTACGCCCTTCACCCTGTAGTCATTTTCAACTATCCAGCCAGACTCATACAACCCAGCAAGCGGAGAGAACTATGCCAACAGTATTATATCCCAGCAAATGGCCAAAGTGAAGCATGAAGACAGTGCAGGCAAGTAAAATGATGACAAAGTGTTTGTGTAACTGAAGGCACTGACATAAAGTGGACCTTACCTTATACAATCCACACCAGATATTATTTCAGTGCTTAACTGTTTTTTTAAACACTATATTGAAATATCATGATATAATACATTTAGTAATCTGTGTATGAAAGTGATCATCTCTTGTGCTTTAAGGTCTGTTTCCACCTACCTGTCTTGTTTTAATTTTATAAATTAATATCAAATTTCAGAACAAACCTGATTTTCCTGCCAAATTCACATTTTTCCTTGCTTTCTCTTCTGGCTTGATGCACTCTACCCGTATTGTATTTCTGTGAAGCTCACTGTTTATTCCATGTTGTTATTACCCAAAACTAAAACAACCATTATCTTCTGAGAATCAATATAAAATTTCAGGCTGTCTTTGGAATACTTTCCTTTATCTTCTTATAGATTTTTGTCTCCAGGTGAGCTTACTGCAGCTTTTTCTACTCAAAAGAAACTCTGTAGCATATTGCTGTTTGAAACTAATATCAAATATGAAAGTAACAGGTAACAACATCATGAGGTGAGGGAAAAAATCTTTAGGTCACCTGAATGAACCTCAAAAATGATACAGAATATAAAAGAATAAAGTAGAACATTGTAACACAAAGATGACAAACTGAGTGTACAAACATGGATAGAGGAAGGAAGGAAAATTACACAAACCTTTTTCTCTCTTCTGTGTTCTGACAGGGTATCTGTGCCATCTATCTGCACTTCTGTACAAGGAACAACTGATCTTACTCTAAATGGTGAGGTACTATTTCATGCACAAATTTATCACTTTTGCCATTTCTATGTTACCAACACATTCATATTTCTAAACAAGAATGCTTCTGAATTTCCAAGTTTGTGAGAATCTTGTGTATAAGTACTTATATCCAGAAAAGTCTTACCTTCTACCAAGGATTGGCTCCCCCAAGGCTCCCAAAGCAGAGTAGTCCATGCCATAGAAATTCAGCCCTAGAAGTATCTTATTTCTCCATTTTGAATTAGGATCCAGTACTTGAACACAGGCTCGTACCCAGGGAAGCGGGGAATTTGGACCAGGTCTGTTGAGTTAGCCAAAAAAAAAAAAAAAAAACACAAAAAACACACGATCATGCTGTCAGAAAAAGCACATGTTCATTCTCATCAGCCCTCTCTTTTTGCAGAGTGCAATTATAGAGAAAGCTATGGCACACAAAAAACATTGAAAATAACCTACAAGCCTACAAAGATTCAATGCACATTCTTCAGTGGCTTAAAACTGTTGATGCACAGAACATGCTTGTCCCACTAAAAGGTCATTCATTTCTAAGGTCTACATGAAATTTCCTACAGTGGGTAAAGAAGTTACCACCTAGCACATTTTCCATCACTGAGCTTGGCCCAGCTGTTTTCCACTACCATCCTCAGTGTTTTTACGGCACGCCAGCATAATATACTGGGACAAAATCCATCATTTACTCATAGAAAGAACTATAAAAGCAGTGACAGGTAAGCAATACAAGTTTCAAAGATTGCTTAACATTTGTACACTTTATTTATGGATAAAACTCCAAAGGGGCAATTGCTTAGCAACAAAAAGCTTTATTGTTAGAGAGCAGCACCTGAATATGCAGACTAGTTGAACTATCCTAGATACAGCATCGAGATACCAGACTCACTCTCTCCCGAGCTCAGAGAATAGAGCAACAGGCTTTAATATAAACATTCACTAACACGATACAAGTAAAAGCATAGTCCAGACTTATAAATATCAATATCATCTGCTCAAAGTCTTCAGGATATCTGTAACATTAAAACTGTAAGTGCTAATATAGTACAGAAATTTTGCTGTATGTACCCTGCATTTAGTATACTCAAATCAATCAAAGCAAATTTAAAAAAAAAAAAAAAAAAAGATTTTTTTCCAAAACCTCTCTCAGAAACTACACTTATTTCAAACACAATGAGTGTGTTAACTGAACACTGTCCCTCTCCTACTTCAAAGTACAAAGAAATAGCAGTTCCAAGCCAGATCTAAGTAACTTAATGCAGCAGTAAAAGCATTAAGGTGTGACTGTACCATAACAGAACCTGTAATTTTAACATGGTATAAAGCATGGTGCAGCTTCACCACACAGGAAAGATGTAGCCTACAGTATAGTGTACAACTCAAAGTGCATCCAGGGTTCCAAATGGGTTTGCACTGCCTGTGTGAAAGCCCTTAGCACTTCATCTTCATAGATGTCCCATCTACCTAGAGGAAAGCTAAAATGGTTACCTCTATGCTTCATATTTCAGTAGGAGAGAGTAACAAAAGCCTGTTTTAACTTCAGTACACTTTACTGCCCATGATTGTTTTCCCCTAGGGTGCTATGTTGGAAGATCTAGAGACAGGGTCTGGGGAGAGAGAGGAAAGAGGAAGGTAAATTTCAGAAGAGACAAAAGTACTCTTCTATTGAACCTCTCTAGACACTATCAAAGTGCTAGTATACTATGGGTGACAGAGATCTTAGTGATGGAACACATGCAAAAGCGATGGCATTTCTAAATCTGCCAGTTTACCACAAATATTAACTCTGGACAAGCCACCTTCAAGCAAGATATACAGAATCTCCCTGGAACTCAAAAAGTATCCTTACTTGCAATTTGGAGGTGAAATGAACCACGCTTTTCAAGAATGGTAACGTTAGGAGTCCAAGTTTAAGGACTTCTCAACTCGATCGCCATTCCACTTGCAAATGATTAAAAATCGTAAGCTCCTGAAAATGAATATCGATGTACAAAAGCAGGGTTTTGTGCTGTTTTTCAGTTAGATCAGTTCCCTGATCTTGTTCATTGAACGGCTGCACAACAGCTGTAAAAGTACAAGGGAGGGGCTAGTGAAGGAATGTAAAAACTCATTTAAGCATGTCCACATTAGCAGTGCTGACAAAGGCAGTCCACTGCCTCAGGATGAAGCAGACAAATTACTTGTCAATTTTGCTATTTTTTTTTTCCCCCCACAATGGGGGGGAGTATTCTGTACCATTGTGCAAAACTGTGCCAAATAACTAAAACCAAAATATCATAGTCAGGAAAAAGTAAGTGTCACAGTACTAGTAAAAGAGTAATTCTTTAGCTCAGGTACAAAGCCCTTCACAATACCGGGTGCCAGATCTTCACTGCAGTTAAACCCAAGTTACGAGCTGATTCAAAACTCAACTATCCTAACTACTAATCCAAAACTTTCCTATCTGATACAGTTAACACACACCATCGATTTTATGGAAAAAAAAACCAAACAACTCATATTGTATATTTCATAGCAGCGTAAATGGAAATGAGTTCCTTCAGTGTGTTTTTCCTAATATTCTTACTGTTTTATTCTTTCCTAATAGTCTTACCGTTGTGGTGTTGAATAGTCGTATGTCATGAGACTGAAGCTGTCTACTGCTGAGGCCAACTGATCAAATTCTTTCTTTGTGAACATTCCTGGCTGGTTAGTCCTTTTAAAACAAAACAAAAACAAAACAAAAGAAAAACTATTATAACAGTCTTGCTTGCTTTCTCCTTTGTGTTTCAAAATCTTACTTTTTTTTCTTAAAGCACCTCAGAATGAATCTTAGTACCATTCTTAAAATAAATAGTAAAGAAAAAAATATTCAGTGCTACTTCTGTTGCCAGTAGGAAGAATCAGACATCTACAGCACGCTAAGCAAATCTGCATTACCAGCATGGCTACAATAGTGGTTGTAAGGGCTGTGAACTAATTAAGTTGCTTTAGATATCAATCAGTTGAACTCTAAAGGCTTTTACAAAACTCTGAATTGCTTGGTCTGTCAAACTGTTCTTGGTATTTATAAAACTAAAGGTTACCTGAACCATACTTAAATGGATGACTGCAGCTGTTGATAACAAAATACAAATATAAATCAAAGGTAACTTTTTGATTAATCTCCTAAGCAAAGATAATTTTATCACAGAATGGTTTGGGTTGGAAGGGGCCTTAAAGCCCGTCCAGTTCCAACCCCCTGCCAGGGGCAATGACACCTCCCACTAAACCAAGTTGTCCAAAGCCCCATCCAACCAGGCCTTGAGCACTTCCAGGGATGGGGCATCTTCCAAGGATGGGATTTTCTACTCTACTTAGGAAATTTCTTCCAACAGGAGAAGGTTATATTATTTTTTTTTTCCTTCACTTCCAAAAAGGTGATAAAAAGAAGCAGAGCAATAGAAGTACAGCCTTTTAGCAAAAGGCTATACAAACCTTTTTTTTTTTTAGAGGAAAAAAACCAAACAAAACATTTCTTTTTCTTTTTGAGTAGTACGAAAGGAGAACTTTTATACCCATGTGTGCTACTAACAGTAGTAAGATAACGCAAAGCAATTACCCATTTCTGAGAAACAGCTTAAGAGTTCAAGTCACTGCAAAGTATTCAGCAGGTATAATCTATATGCTTACCAACATTTTTTTTTTTTTTTTTTTACCCCACAAACAATGGTTCATAACACGATATTAGGGAAACAAAAAACCTATCACTCTTGAAAGAAGACTCTGAAGAGGAAGAAGGTGACCAGAGGAAGCACTAGGGGTTGATTTTTCCAGAATCTTGGTGGAAATTCAGCATTTTATCCTCAGTTTGAGGAAAATCCAGTCTATGAACTTCACATTCTGTGAACGCAGCATTCTTATTCCCCTGAGCTTTCTTTTTTAAGAAAAAAAAAAAAAAAAAACTTACTCTTCATCACAGCAGGAAACATAAGGAAGCCTTAATCACAGGGCAAAGATGGCAGTGAACAAAAGAGAAGAAGCTACTGCAAAGAAACAGTGTTCTCAGAGGGCTCTGAAGCATAAAAGACAGGTAAAGTTGAGTATTCTCCTAAATAGCCTAAAAAAACGCTAAAAGCTAAACTAAAAGCGGGGCTAACAGGAGAACACTGCAAAGAAAAAAAATGTAGTTTAACAGCTACGAATTCTAGCACGACGGCCATTCTAACAGATTTAAACAACTGTACGAGATCCCTCTTGAGGATAGGGAGGAAGAGACTGAAGAATTTAGAACTCTCCAGTGATATCAGAAACCACTACTTGACCTACAAATTAGCAGGCAACTCCTATGTAGACAAGCTATACATTACAAGTCACTCGCAGTCCAACCCAAATGGTAAAAAACAAAAGAGATGCTCAGCAACAGATGCAAGTAATAGACTGAAAAAAACAACAACTTATTTTGACCCTCATCGCTTTTGGATCAGTGCGTAAATTCTGCATCCAACAACATTTGCTGAATGGGTCACCAGAGCATAACAGCATTCTGCTATTGTTTTAAAAGGACACTTTCTGTTCTCCCACATTAGGAAATAAGTTAACGGAGTACAGGTAATGAAGTGGGGCAGAATAAATCATTTACCATGTCTGTCATGTTATAAGGGAGCAAAGCATGAATGATATTTGCAAGTGAGGTCAATGGACCTGACCAAATGCACGCTGGATTATGTAGCTCTAATTTGTACAAAAGCACAGTGGTGTTCTGGCTGTCTCAAGTTTTCAGAACCAGTTATATGCTTCTCATAACGAGGAGAAATCCCGTCCCCTTTCATCTGGGGTTTTAATAAATTAAAACAAATCTTCACTTCTGGAACCATTGGCAGACCTCAGGTTTGTTGGGTTTTTTTTGGTTGGTTGGTTGTGGTTTTTTTTTTGATAGTTATCTGCCTGTCATTTACTGCAATTGCAAATTACAGCTGTTCTACAAGAATAAAGAAAACGAAGGACATTTTTGAAACAATGTCATGGCAACCTGGATGCCCTTAGGCAAAGCAATTCCCCATTGCAAACTCCACCAAAACACATTTTCAGTAAATTGATTTTGATTACTTATGACAGGAAAAGCATAAAAAGTAATTATAACGTGCATTAGATATTATGGCAAGTCAGACTGCCTTACAGATTAAGCTGGGTAGTATTTTAATGAAACTTGGATATGGAGGGCAGGTAATATATCCACTCTTCATATACATTGTCAAGGAATGGAAAAAAACTGAGGTTAAAATGGACGTAGTCATCATTCTGTGCAAAGCAAGCTTGTAACTGAACTATTTAACTACAAAGGAAAAGCATCTGAGGAGCACAGGCATAAATTTCCAACTTGGAACAAGTCTGGCAGCAATGAACATGCTTCGTCCATTCACGGTTGGTGTTAAAACCAACTTTTCTGCAAAAAACAAGCACCACTCACCAACTCTGTCAGCACCAGTCAATTCTGCTCTAAGTCAAGCACTTTGGGAAACTGCTAAATGGAACAGCACTAAGACTACTGGACACATGACTTCAGAATTGTTCTGAGCCCAAAAATGGCACTTAAGGATAAAACCAATTATTTTTGCACAGCTATTATGCTTCTCTTTTAAGGTCCTCCAATCATTCTGATGTTTAAAATCACCCTAATCTCATCTCAAGTACTGTTTCCAAAACACTCAGCAGTGACAGGCTCCATCAGCATTTATCAACAGTGTACAACTTACATACTAAAGACGCCTTGTTATTAAATTGCCAGCAGACAAACCTTGGTGATTTTTTTTTTTTTTTTTGCTTACCATCAACACCACAAATGCAAGGAGACAGAAAGCAGGTACATCAACATGAGTTACAGGAAAAGCAGATTATTTAATACATTATTTAATTCAACAGTCTCTTTGCATGAAGTTAACCCTAACCTCTGAAGTGTTTCATTTGCTTTGAGTTCACCCAAAGACACAATTCAAAAATTACATCTCATTTGGAGTCTAACAAATATACTGGATAAAAGAGTGAAGCTGAGCACTGAATAGAGATCTGCCATGTAAAGAAATCTGCTCCTACTGGCCCACATAATTTCCTACTGAAATTATGCAACATGTGTTATAAATATGAAACAATTGGGTTCAAGAAGTAAATTTGAAGCAGGAAAGGGTATTCTTTTTATGCCAGCTTATACTAAATCCTTTTTATTTTTTATTATTTGTTCTAAGAGCCAGATACTCGATATAATATTTGCATTTGTATTTCTCTATCTCAATACCTTAAACAAATTTCATTCAGCTTCCTTAACACTCTGCTCAGATGCACTAGTGTTCTTGTTTGATTCTCATATCAATCGTTCAACCTAACTAACTATGAAGCTTCCTACCTGCTAACAGTAAAACCCCTGCTATTCAGGTTTGGAAATGGCCATCTAATCGAGACCAAATTTGCATGTATGTGGACTGTAAAAGTCACTCCAAGAGAAGAAATTCATCAGAGATGACATTTATAGCACACTAGTAACTGCTGTAAAAACCACTAATACTGAATATACAGTAAATCAGTTGTTTTATGTGAGGTCTGGACAAAATGTCCATCATGATATATGGGATATTAACCCAGGTGCTTGATGAACTTGCATATCTTGTCTGTCCTTTTGTAGGGAACCACTGAGTTACTGAGAGAAAACAAGCACTCTACTTTTTGAGCATAATGTTTAAGAGACAAACATTTCTAGTAAGTGTCACAGTCCATTTCTTGTACAGATTACAGCTGTCCGAGATACATCAATACTTTTACTTTAGACCAGTCCGTTTGCTTGAAAGGTAATAAAGCTTCCACCACATGCTTCAAAAAGATTCATTTCTTGGCTAAAATACTGATTTTCCTGCTGAAACCTTGTTTATATGACCATTCTCCCCCATTTCTAACTAAGCCACTTTTTGCTTGACTAAGAAGCTGTGGTGTTTTCACACTGATGGCCAACTGAACCTCACCATACTGCTCTCCTACTTTCCCCCTCCTCAAAGATGGGGAGAAAACATAAGGGGGAAAAAAAAAGTCACAGGCTGAGACAGGGACAGTTCAGTTAAAGGGAAGAAGGAGACAAAACAAGCCAAGGCTGCACAGAAGCAAAGAGAAAAATTTCTGACCCAAATTTCCATTGAACAACACAAAGAATAAATATTCCCTGAGATCATAGGTCTCATTTGCACATATCCCCTTCAATTTATTAGTATTTATTGACAGTTGGCTGGTTTATATATATATACACACACTCACATATATATATATACATACACACACACAGAAACTGGCAGTACAGTACTTCAACATCAGACTTAGAAGAAGAAATCACATGTTTTCCTTGGTATTTCTCTATACCCCACTTAGAATTTCCCAGGCCCTTTTTTTTACTATTCTTTCCCACCTAAATAAGCACTGGGTAGTTTGTTTCATAGCTTGGAATATCTATTACCTGAATTTTCCAGATAGCATATGGTAGTATGTATCAAAATTCCGATTAGAGCTTTACTGATAAGTATTTCTATAAGGTTTTGACTTTGTCGTCTTTCATTTTGAAAGACTGGAAAAAAATACTTCAACCATGCAAGCCACTTTCATTTACTTTCAAATGAATCTACATTCTCAATTACTTCTTGTCTCACTATGATTACTCTCAAAATGAAATAAGATAAGGAAAAAAAGGTCTTGTAGCTGACTGCTATTCCCTGCAAGTTTGAACTGCATTCTTGTCTGTTTACCTCACCTTGTCACCTACCAAGAGAGCTCTTCTTTATCCTCACTTCTTTGAACAGTCCTTCATAATGGAAAGCTGATTGATTTTCTGTTTCCTCTATATATCTATTTCAGAAGTCGTCTGCTCAGTAATGACTTAATTTTCTTGTTGCGTGTAATTCTTTGTTTTCTCTGTAAACCAGCTGTTTGCAAATCTTCCCTTCTCCCTTCTTTTCTCACCACCAGATATTACTTTTCATAGCTCCTCACAGTTAGCTGCACTAAAGTATAATGCTATTGCATTTTATGAACAGACCACTGAATTCAGTTAATGCATGATCATGGAATACAAATTCATTGTTTCTCTCTGCACCCTGTCTGTTCCACAGCAAAGAGGAACAAGAGCTAAATGAATCTCTACCATGTGGATCATGCAAAATCAGGCATTGATAATGAAGTAGTTAAACACATAAGTAAGTTAAAATCCTAAACTATTTTCTTTTCAGTAAAAATCCTCCTGGCAGTTCTGCAGCTACCCTATCTCATTTTAGGTTCACCAAAACCCTAGATGGATGACAGCTCACTGAAGTAATTCTCTTCTACCAATACTTTAAAAATAGTTCTACATGAATCATGGTTTCCACGGACATTTTGCAACTAGATGCTCTGGTGTCTTATAAATGTTTCATTTACAATGCCCTCCCACTGCTGGGTCTTGAAGAAAAAGATAGGTCTTATTCAGCTGCCCAGCTACCTATTTTCATGAAGTGGCAGGGACCTGACTATTAAAATTCTATGCCTATGTCCACTTTGTCTGAAACTGGTCAAATGGTAAATACACTTCTGCAGAGGGATGAAGAATGGAACAGATAAAGCTTTGAGACACCTTGCTTTCTGCGAAATCAGGCTAAAAATAGAATTAATCTGTGCCTGCAATAGTATTGGATGAAGCAGGCAAGTCAACAACAGGACCCTGACACGATACTGCTGTTCAGAGGCATGAACAATAATTATAGACCTAATCCTTGCTGTCAGAAAAGAACGTGACCATACTGAATGATTAACCAAAAAGGGATTCTCAGACAGATGAAAACAGATTGAATACATCGCGCCGGCTGAATTCCATGCAGCTGATTGGAGATTTTAAAAAGCACTGCATGATCTGCATCTCTGACCTCCCTCCATCAGTGAGTGCATCCTTGCAGATAACGTATCAAGGTTTTTACATAGATGCACATTACTTGGTAAGCATTTCAGTAAATGCACGTGCTTAGTATTCAAATAAGCTCACATACATTTGTAATACACCATTCTTTTTCTCTACTTCCCTTCTGAGGACAAAAAGTTGCAAGAGCTGAAGAACTGTATACAATAATATGCCCCAAATCTCCATTGAAGCAGAACTTAAACACAGTATCCGATTACGTGGCCTATGCTTCCAGATCAATATGACAACTCAGGGACTGTACATTGCAAAACCAAAACTGTTAGTTCATTGAACCATAGTGTTGAGGTACATCCGTTGCAGGAGAAACAAATAACGAATTCCAAGTTATTACACATCTCTTTCTTTGTTCATGCACCGTATGCAAGTACTATTCCTCTCAGAATAGAGAGAAAAATCCAACTGAAAAGGTAATTCCATAAAACCAATCACCACTGCTCACATCACTCTCCCAGTTTCAAACCTGAGAAGTCTCAGGAGAGATGGAGGAAGAGACAAAAGCAGGTTTTTTGCCCTCCCAGCCAAACCCCATCACCTTAACATCTCCATCCACATTTTGCTTATATAATATGAAAGACTACCACACTGTTAACAAAGCCAAACAAACTTCATCCCAATAGATGAAAACTTTGAGAGAATGAGCAAATAAAAAATGGAAACATGAAAAATTAGCTGTTCATTTCTAATGTGCTGGAACAGCCTGAATATCCCAAGATAATTGTTGAAGGGAAAAGCACAGAATACTGCAGTTGCACAAGATCTCAACATTAGCTGAGGACTGAGTTAGAGTCCAGATTTACAGGCTTCCAGCAGAAGCTAATGTATGGTTGTCCATAGAAAGACCGTAAGAGTGTGTGATGTCAGAAAACAGAAATCTGAAAATCACTGGCAAAAAAATACAAAGAGTAAAAATACTCTCCTTGCACCCTTGAGCGCTCTCCCCAACCTTGTGTTCTTCTCAAGCACAGTCACATTACTTTGGATATATTTTGAAGAGAGTTTAGAACTTTTTTTGAAGGTTTAAAACTCATCTAACATCTGAAAGGTAATATTTACCACGTCCTTTGTAAGAAACGACTGTAAGGAAGAATGAACACTGCTAGCCAAGGAACAGCACTTTTTGCTTTTTATTTACATGTGTAGATATATTGAAAACCCTTCAGGCTTATTAATTCTCTTCCTTTTTCTCTGGATTTAAAATGCGCAACAGCTACTACAGGAAAATAGAGCTTTACATTTCCTTGTTTACATCTGTACTGCAGGCATTTATATTGACATGCTTTTAGGGTTTAATTTACTGATAACTATGGCTTTACAAACTGAGAATTACATTTCTTAAGAGTGTAAACAATTCCAGTTTATATTAGTAAATATAAACCAACAGGACTGGCAAACAAACTTATAAAAAGAACAAGCATAAGCAACAGGGTTTTTTTTTAAAAAAAAAAAATTTGTTTTACTTTTCTGGTTCAATTTCAGAGATCAGCCATTTTACATAATCATTTCTCAGTCACAAGGCTCAAGGGGATGGAATTTACTTTTTTTAAATGAAAGCTGATCACTTAGTATCACAAGCTTCTCATCCTGGGACAGCACCATATAAATTCCATGTGTGTTTTCAAAAATTTTACTGACACAGATAGTCTTCCTATTTGATGGATGCCACTATTGGCCCTGCAAGAAAACACTGGACAAACAGTTGTTTGAATTACTAAGCCCTTCATTCGAAAACCCAACTCATTTTCTGTAAGAATGAATGTTGTGATGAATACCAGCATCATGGTGGGGAAGGGGATTCTGCATCTGTTAATATGACATTTGTATAACTGCTTGATTTTTAGTGCAGAGCACAAAGGCTCTGATCCTAATACTATTTTACATATTTCTAGTTTACTTCCCTGATTTCTGAGCATTTGCAACAATCTGCACTAATATTCCACCTGTAAGCCAGCTATGCTTTTTTAGTATTTTGGTCTCATCTATCTTTCTGGTACCTCTTGCTATTGGAATACAAAATCCTGTCGCAATTTCTGTGGGTGGCCTTGTCTGTTCACCTATTGAATTCACATTCTAGATTATAATTTAGCAGAAGTACAGTGTTTGAGAATACAAATCATGTTTCTACTATCAATGAAAGAACGTGACAAACCTATTAAACCAAAGACTGAACGCTTAAGGACTGTTGAAAAAATATATACAAACTCTAGAACATCTTATGGTAAATATCAAAGGTTCTGTGCTAAAATCATCATATTAGATTTTTGAAAAATAGGAGTGGATGGTTCACTCTTCAGGGCAGAGGTTGTCCCTGCAGTAATGCATCAGATTGTCGATGCACAGACCAAACATGCAGGCTACTGCCTTTTAAATACAGACCATAGGTTGTCAAACTTCCCAGTTGAGTGTAAGGGAGGGCAATCTGACAATCTGCGCTTGGAATAGAATCATTAAGGTTAGAAAAGACCTCCGAGATCATCTGGTCCAACCATCCTCCTACCATCAATATCACCCGCTAAGCCATGTCCCCAAGTACCACGTCCAACCTTTCCTTGAACACCCCCAGGGATGGTGACTCCACCACCTCCCTGGGCAACCTGTTCCAATGCCTGACTGCTCTTTTTGAGAAGAAATGTCTCCTCATTTCCAGCCTGAACCTCCTCTGGCACAACTTGAGGCCATTCCCACTTGTCCTATCACTGGTTATCTGTGGATAGGACAACACATGGCTTTAAGTTACAAAACAAGCAGAACTGGGCTAGACAATACTGAGAACCTTCTAATGGTGCAGGTAGTCTGGGAACATTAAAATCAACCAGCAAACAAGTGTTGTTATAAGAGCTCATTAGATAAATGCCCATCAGAAGCTACTTAATTATGGCTTATTTTGCCTTAGAATAATACACATTTCAATACCATTCCCTACTATTCAGAATAGCAGCTTAAATTCAGAAACAACCCCCTCCAACCCTATTTATATAGTGCCTTCAGCTGCTGCACTAATTACAGAGACATGGTATAATTCAGATGCCTTCAGAGAGCACAAGCACTGTCAGTTGTCCACAACAAAGATCATAAACTACAAAATTAGTCCATCCTTCAAACACAAGCCTGATTTTCTTGATGCTATTAGCATTCCTGATGTTGTTCAACTCTTCTTAATGGCAAGAATCTCTTTATCAAACTCTCAGATTAGATCAGGATAGTCATTAAAGAACAAAACAAAACTAAGCCTAGCCAGCTTGACAAAAAAGAAAATTGTAACCAAGTGCTACAGGTTCACAACACGAAAGAGCTGGGAGTGGTCACTTCACAAAAATATGAGAGCTTCACATCACTGGGGAATTGTAAATGATAACTAACAGAAAAATAAAAATTTGCTCTATTTTGATCAGGAAACAAAATGGTATTTGCAAACCAAATGGATTTTTTTCAGATCACTGAGGAATGGCACTCTTCCTTCATATACATATCCCATCCCAGCTGTTGCCTTTTCAATACTTGGTCTCCAAACAGAGAGAAACACAGGATCTGTTCTTGTCATGGAGTAGCCTACACAGTTTTCACGAAGCCAAACTAATTACCTGTGGCCCATCTGGTTTAAACCAATAACAGAAGTCAAGAAGGAGAAATACGCCAACAATTACAGGTCCTGAAAAGAAAGCAAGAAATCCCAGCAGACACCTAAGGACAAATGAACCTGAAAACTGCTGTCCTGTCTTTCCATTAACAAATGCTTCCAACTAGGGCTGAGGCATACCAGCAGTCCCATCTGTATAACCTGCAAATTCTTAAGTTAACTGAAAAATACAGTGCATCTGAAACTCTTAATCCAACATAATAAATTAACCTGTCATAAAAACAGACGTATCTGAATATCAAAGAAGAAAAAGTTCCTTTTGATACTCATTGTATTTACTGTTTCCATTTTTGGGGAGATTAACTGCAGTCCTTTAATGCCATTCCTGTTATGTTGCTTTATCCTCTTCAGAGGAGTCATTTAAGCAATAAATTGAAAATTCATCGTGTCACCATTTGGTTCTCCTAATTTCCAAACTATTCCAGTGCCTCTGATGCCAGGGCTGAATGCCCAGGAAAGGCATGCTCCAATAGCATAACATCATGCAAAACAAGCTTGTACCCTGGAGCATATGAACCTAATTTAAAAAATCTAACACACCAAATGTAGGCTTAATTCCTCCTTGCAAAGATTAAAATGCTCATCTTTTTTCTCTCCCACCCCCCCTCCCTTTTTTTTGGAAAGTTGTCCAACATCACCCTGAAATTTCTGCAGTCATTGTTCTGTAGCAGCTGGCTCAGAACTGAGAGAGCCACAAACACCAGACATGGTGAGGAATATATTCCACTTCTCTTCAACCATCATTAGTTGACCTACAGATTATTTTAACGATTCTCTCTAGTGGGAATTCAAAAGCTGATGTGTGCACCTGCTTCAACACACAGGAGCACAGTCAGACTTTGGCTGTATTAATTTTATATAGTGAGGCACAGTCTTTAAAAAGCCATTTACTTCTAAGAATATATTCTTTCCTCAGAAGTCCTTTCTGAATCCATACAAAACGCATTGAACTTTCATGGCTGCAGTCAGAGCCATGCTGTCCGGAGCTGACAGTCCAACATACAGCAGCAAAACCAGGCAAGTCACTGGCAACGGAAACATAGGTGTCATTTATAGTCATTAACAAGCATCCAGATTTACTGCAGCTAGCAGAACCCAGTTTATAAAGAGAAGCGACTAATAGATCTATTCTGTAAACCTTTAAAAAATGAAGAAACAAAACCCACGAGCCCAATGGCAGGACCAAGTATGATTCAATAGTATTACTGTAATTTGAAGAGGTTACTAAACTTTTTTCAGTAACAGTTACTCAGAAGTAGTCAGCAGTCATCTCATACCCAGTTTCCTGCTCTCCTCAACATAAACTCATATTTCAAGCTCTATCCTGTGATCCAAGTCACACATTTTATAAGTTCTCTAACACCCAATAAGAACTATTATGCCAGTCAGCTAGCCTAGACAACCCACTTAAGAGTCGTTTCTATGCCTTCTTCTGTGCTGAATTTTATGAACAGAGCCTAATTTCAAAGTCTTGGTACATAACTGTACCCTCCATATTTCTGACAGTGTCACTTCTTAGGATACTCACAGGAAGATTAATGACTACAGGAAAGATGAAGGGCAGTGTGTTATTATCTACTAGGCATAACAAATAGGAAACTGCATAGTTATAAAGAGCTTTCAGATTTTGCTTCCCATGTCCTGTTTTGTGTTTATGAGTTGCCCAAAGAGATTGTCTTCAAGCATCAACTTCCTTTATTAACATACAACAGGTCTGGGAGAACATACTTGGTGTATATACTGGCTAACTATACAGTGATCATTTTTAGAATCACCTGCTTTTATGTGACTTCACATCAAACTGGAAAGAAAAGTAAAAAACATAACATGTAGAAAGATTAGAAAAGCTCAAGAGCCTTATTGACTCCAACAAAATTAGATTACTACAACCAGGTTTGCCACAAACATTTTAACCTTTCACAACATTAAGTGTAGGTATTGGTAAAAACCCCATAATCCTACTTAAACTCTACTCAACAAAATTGTTTTTCTAACATGCTGTTATTTGAAATAACTGGTTTATTTAAAACTCCACCCCAATCAAGAAAGGGGTTTTCTGCTGTTTTGATCCCTGATGTTACTTACTTATCAAAATTTCAAGAATTTACATTCTGGCTCACAGTCCTGCCTGTGAATGGTGTTAAAACTAAGTGTCTGTTCTTATTTCACTCCAAAACAAAGACATCTTAGAAGCTGTTCATAATTTAAATTAATTTGTTTACCATATATTATCATATACATGAAACAATGGGGTAATTTTATGCTACATTAGACTTACTACTTGCTAGCAATGCTTGTAAGGAAAAAGGTGCATGTACTGGAATAGTGAACACATCACTCCATATACACAAAGTCATGGCAAGGCAACAAACTGAATCTTCAGCAGCTTTTAAAGATGATACTTTTGGTGAAAACCAAATTCTTTCAATAATTAGAAGTGCCCATCCATAATCAACTTTTAAGAGACTAAAACACCTATTTCCTTTATCACATCGGCAAAACACTGGTTCATTGGGACATCCACTGAACTGGGCAACTGCAAGGGCAACAGACAATTTTCCATCATGTACTCTTCCCATCTTCCGGCACAGCATGCACGTATACTTGTAGGAAAGTAGAAAAGTAGCACAAAGTAAAAGAAAGGAACAAGTTCTCCGTCCTGCTGCCAGTCTTTCAAAAGATGCAGGGTAGCACAACTATACTGATTTCCACTGCTACCTGAAAAATTCTGAATAGCAGTAATGAAGATTGAATAGCTTCTGGTAATTTTCATTGTATAGCAGCTTTGGAAAGAAAATGCTGAAGCTCTTTAAGGCAGTCACCTCTGCAATGTGTTTTTTGTTGGTGGTGTTTTTTTTTGGTTTTTGGTTTTTTTGTTTGTTTTTTATTAAACAGACAATAAAGAATGAACTGAATGGCTAAAATCTTAATTTTACAGAAGTGGATGTTTAGAGGTGGAAAATACTGACAGCGTGTACGTAAAGAAAATTTAACTAACAAAGAGAGACTATAGGTTCTTCTACTCTTACATATTCAAACATGAACATCCAAAGTTAGGGATGCTTGCTGTATTTTGAATGAGGAGCACACATTATGTTCAAATATTTGAAGATAGAAGAGTGGTTCAGGTTCCTGCTGCTTTCAAATGAAAGCAGCTGCACTACTGCTGTGCATCTCATGAAGCCAACAAAGACAAACAATTTGATATGGATTATTTGCCAAGACTGAAGCAGCTTTAATGTTCTCTTTCCAAAGCCTAGAATCTAAAAAAGTGGAAAATGAAAAGCATGCTTAACTACAGATTCAACTGCACATGTTTCACTTGCAAGTAACAAGCTATGAGCAAGACTGTTGCACAGTACAGAAGTGTTGTGCAAACTCTTTAAAACGTATTAAAACAGCATTACAGACCAGTAGGCTGAAGAACCTGAATATTTTGGCACAAATTGGAAATCCTAGTTTCCAGCTACCTCTGGTTCTGGCTGCTTAAGTGACTTTCTTCAGTCCAGTTGTCTGGCCTCCAGTTAAAGCTCTGTGAGCAAATGTGTATTGTTTGAGCATTTTCTTCCTGTATTTATCTTCAGAGATTGTACTAAGTTCAGCACAGCAAAGGTAGCAATAATTTGAAACTGAGCAACAACATTTTGAAAAGAAATCATCTCAAGATGCAGGTAGCTCTCCCTCCCCCAAATCCATTGTTACACACATTGTTTACACCGTAAATAAAGAACAATTCAAGGACTCCCCCTTATACAAAGGTGGATCTTGACCCACAACATGGTCTAAGTGACACCTGATTACCAAAACTGAAAAACAAACACTCACTTGTTCTGAACAGTCAGACAACTAGTGCCCTAAAGGAAGACACTCTGCTGCATAAACATCATCACATAAACATGAGAGAAGCTAGATAAAACCTCCAAGCTTCTCCAGAAAGGTTCTTTCTTTACTTCCCACTCCATCAGAAGAACCACTTTTAACAAGATAACGTCTTATTTTTCTGGAAATACAATTTCTTCCTTCCTGAAGGTTCAGTGAACTCTAACCTTTCCACCCTCATACCGTTCTGGGAGAATTTCAAATAAGTGTCTTTAGGAAAAGACTAAATACTTGCCCTAATTACTATTTAACTTGGAATAATTCTGTCTAAACAGCATGAAACTGAATAGGATGGTAATCTGTATTAGCTGCCTTCCATGCCCATCACCTAGAATGTCCTAAAAGATGCTTAGGCATATATTCATATCTCACCATCGCAAACCATATTGTTCAGTGCATGAAGAATGCTGTTCCAAAGCTATCAGAGACAGCTAGTCTTTCCGTGTCAAAAATATAGGAATTTATAATCAGTCCCGCCTGCCCTCCTCTATCACTATTAATAAAAAAGAAAGAAGCAGAACTGGTACAGAACATTCCTCCTGACCTTTTTCAGGAATGTCAACAGATCTAGTTCCTGTAACAACAACTGTCATGAAGATTACCAAAATAATACTACAGAATATTTGAACATAAAATACATTCTATATGATGCCTTAAAACAAGAGCACTTTAAGGCAGAAAAGAGGAAAATTGCTGAATCACATTAAAGCACTATCAAGGTTTTATAATCTTTCTAGTCTAAAAACAGTAATAAAGTAATGGCTTGAAATACTTTTCTTTTTTTTTCCTCAAAGCCCCTAGTATCATAATGCATACGTAAAATGAAAATATCCTATGCAAGCAACTTCCAATTGCTTTTAAAAACGTAGTGTGAAGATGTAGCCTCAGCGTAATCCAAAACTGTTATCAAATTTTAAGACTTCAGACTGCTTGAAATGTAAAAAGCGTTTTGATTTCCAACTTCTTCCAGTCAAAAGAGATCAACCACAGTAAGAGGCAGCAGTTAAAAATGATGGTGGGGACAGAACTGCACTTAGCTGAGAATGGATGGGAAGCAGAAAAACACTGAGATTCCATGCTTCACATACAGATGTGGCAAACTGCTCAGAACAGGGAGAAAACAGCCACAGTAATTCCTACAGAATGCTTTGTCAAAGGCATGTTTTGTCAATTTTAGACAAGCCATGAAGACTCACATCAGGCTACAAATTTAACAGTATGAGCCTCTTCAGCGTTTTAGACATTATTTTGGAAATGTTTGTCTGGTATTTTAAATGTCTGAGACTAACAGCAAGCCTACAAGTCTCAATCTAAGAACAGAATGCCAAAACCTGACTTCCATGTCTTCAGCTCCCTCTATTCCTTTTCTGTCACCCTTTTTCAATCATAACCAAAACAAACAAACAAACAAAAAAAAACTTATCCAGATTTCTGGTTTACCTGAAACTTTAGTAGGAAGTCTTAAAAAGAGAAACAAGTCTTCAAAAAGTAGAAGATTCCAAAATTTTCCCAGGTGTTTCTACAGTATTTTGCCATACAATGTTATTCTTCTTCTAGTATCCAGCTTAAGACTTCTTTATCAACCTAAGAGCATTTTTAATCCTTTTCTTCCATGCTGACAGAAAGACCAATTTATCAGTCACTTAAACAACCCCTGTTGACATATTTGAAGACTTACATCTGACACTTTTTGCTCTTTTTAATACACAAAACACGGTCCTTCAAACTTTCTTCATAGGAGGCATTACCTATTTTTAGCTGTTTTTCTTACTTCCCTCTAAGCACTCCCGTTTTTCCAAATCTTCCTATAAATAGCACCCCAGACAGTCTGCCATGAGACCTCCCAGCACTGAGAAGTGCAGACTAATTACTTTTTGTCACCCTGAAAGCTCAATGCCAGCCATATCTCAATATCAAAAATGTTGCTTTCCCTACAAACAGCGTAGACTCAGCATTTTGAAATTCTGATCCTCTTCCAACACAGATTTGCACAGAAAGTTCTTCACATTTTGCATTTATACCTCTTAATTCTCCCTCCTTAAAACAGTATTTCATGTATTTACTTAATCTCGTGACATTAAAACAATATTTTTTTTTACTGTTTCTGAAATAACCTCAAGATCTGCTCACATTCTATTAAGTTTTTGCTGTGTTGTTGTTTACGTTTTTTTAAAAACAATCTTGTACCTTCTACAAACTTAAGCCAAATCTACCAGCCACACCATCTTAGGAAAATGTTTTAGGTGACTTTCACATGACATATACTTCCCTAACACTTCTTTGGCACAGATTTTAAAAAATCTAAGGACCACACCCTGAATTAATTTCAACATATTATTCAAATACTGGGTTCGGGGAACCCTACGTTAAGGAAGACGTAGGCAACTTAGAAGACTCCAGGAAAGAACGATCCAAGTTTAGAAATCTGACTCAGTAAAACATTAAACAGACTTCAGTTTATTTAGTGCATGCAAGATTTGCTCACGGGTCCCCCCTGGAATGTCAACACAGTCTGACAGTCACACATCTGCAGAGCAGACTCTTTTAAGAAAGCTGGGCACTTAATGTCAAATTCATACCAAGATCCTTTGCTTAAGAGATGAGGAAACACACCTTATATGCACTAATGCTTCTCAGTTCTTCTGAGAGACGTGAAACTGTGAGGTTAAGTGTACCCGTTATCATAAACGAACATGCTTGGTTTTAATTTAAATGTTACTTTGACGGACACTACCAGAAGCTGGCCAGGAGATAATTCATTCTTGCTAGACCGCATGCAATTTACCTGCAGTAGCATTTTTGAGAACTTCATAAGGGCAGTGACAGCCTCGATATCTTGTTTACAATGTGCTACATTCTTGCCAATAACCCAAATACCATGCCCTGTAAGGACATACTGCTCAATTACCTCTGGTCTGTACTAGTAAGCATTTTACTAAGACACAGGTAAGAACAGTGGCTATTTTGTATGCTATTACTTAAACCAAGGATCAGGGTCTCATATACTTCAAGCATTATCATGCTAGACTTCGTAAAATTACTGAAGCATAAAGCTGGCTTGTGTTACTTGAAGTTTCTTAACAACTGAATCAATCCATTTTTAAAATTGAATTCCATGTATCAGTCATGATTAAAGTGCATACCAAACTCCAAACCCAAACAAAAGCAGCAATGACTATTTTAACAGGCTTTTTACCTGTAACTGCAAACTCTCTTCAAATAGAAAGAAACACTCATAACAGTATGTTATTGTTTAAGGGATTTCATGTGTTTACTTCAGATTTTACTCCTTCTGACTTACAATTCCATAGAACTTTAAGACAGAACGAATCATCTGCTATTCAAGGAGCAGATACTGTCCTATAACTTAAAGACAGGTATTGAAAAAGGATATCAATCATACAGGCCATAAGTTGCTTGTTACATATCCTAAGCATCAATATGCAAGTAAAAAGCAGTGTTATATTATGAAGTTAGTGATGCAGCCAATGCTGTTTTTTTATTGCTACTTTGTGCAAAGGATTCTACTTTAGGGGACAATAGAATTCCAAGAAAAGCGACCAGTAACAACCCATCTGTAAATATGGAGTTACTTAACACGGTCTTTAGCCTAAATAACATTTTTTTTAATGACTTAGTGCCTTCAAATCTGATCCTCAACTGTTATGCCATGTTGATGTCTGTACTAAACTATAAATGCCAGAAATGCACCTAGTTAAGGTACAACCAAGTTTCAAGTCCCATCTGCCTTTTTAACAGCATATTTAACCCCTGCTGATACCTCTATCTATGCGCCTTTTTAAAGGCTGACTCCTAATTTAAACAAAATAACAACAACAAAAAAACAACATTACAACAAACACAAAGCAAAGAAACAAACAGGAAAGACTAGTACCGCTACCAAACCAGAACAGAGCATAAAGGTAGTTTACTCCAGCACAGCTACCCTATTTGGAAAGAGGTTTGTGATACAAGTAAGAAAAACATCCACACAGCTTTTAAAAAAATAATATATATATATATAGTGTGTGTATATATATATATATATATATATAATCACATTTAGAAATACATATTTAAGCCAAGAATTTTATCAAGCACAGGATTAGTCAGCACAAACAGAGCTACCCAACATCACCAGTTATTTGGTGACCAACAAGAAGAACATGCCTGGCCACCCACTGCTGTTTTAGATCTGGTACTCTCAGAGTTTCTACATGCATCTGCATCCATGCATGCTAAAAGCAGTAACACTGTCTAACATTTTGAGGCAATCTGTTGAAAGGCAGGCTGGAAGCCTTCAGCAAACCATCTGCACTAGCAACCATTTACATAACACAACAGCCCTAGCACCTCAGACACGCACAACCACAAGTCTCCCATCCCAAAGGAGAGTCACTGCATAACACGCACACATTTCAGATGACAGCTTTGTCTCCTACTGTTTCTCCCTTGCAGATCGCTTATGTCTGCGGGAAAATCATACAGTTCCTGGACAGCAGGTGGATGGAAGTGCTATCTTATTTTATGTTTGCCAGCAAGGTAGCTCCACATGCATTCTCTGGGACAGCAAAGCTTGCTAGCAAGATTTCTGCCTCCCCATATATTCCCACCTCTTCATTAGGTCAGTGCATCTGTCTCCAGACAATGTCATAAACAGATGCATTTAAAAACGCTAGAGAGATATATACAAGGTCTGCTTCCCCCCAGACTCCCCAGGTGAGGCTTTCCTTTAGCCCAGAACATTTCGAAAGCAAACCAAGAGCCAGAGGCTTTACAGGATCCTTCAGTTATGAAAGCAAGCTTCAGCTAGTGGATCTCTTAGTTTAAGTTATTTGCAAAAGCTACATCTGAAAAGTTAAACAGATGACCCAGCATTTCCTCCCTGCATTATACAAATGATTTCATGTACAGTGATGCATTTTCCAGACTGTTTTTCCTGAAGCAAACCAGTATTTTTAGCTCTTAAAAGTGTCTCTTCTCAGACAGTGTTTGCTGCCAGACTGCTTTCATCTTAATGCATATCAAAGAAGTATAAATTACAAATTCTTAAATAAACTGCTTACATTTAACTATGCTCTCTTTAAATTTTAATCAGGGTAGAACACAAAAGAAACGATGTTTCAGCTGCTAGGATCTCAGCTGGGTAGGGTATTCCATGTCTCCTTTATCAGTCCTTTGCCAGCTGTTGAACTCTAAAATATTATTTGATTCTTGATGATACTTATTTCCATGCCTTTTGCTGTCTTTTTGATTAACAGTCTACAGTGACTCCAACAAATAAAGGATATAAGATGCATTAAAGGACACTTCAACCGTGTGGAAGTATTAAAACCTAAAGTGAGTTTCAAGACACAAAGAAGCTGACACAGGATTTAACACACAATGGAATGCAAGTTTCAGTAGAAGCCTTGTTATCCTATAAATCAAGATTTTCAAGTACAGCTACAATCTAAAAAGCAAAGCAATGAAAAAAAACAGGATTCTGTTTGCAGATATCATTAGATCCAACAGATTTCTAAGCTTTAAAGCATCTGTGGATTGTGTACATTTTAGGATGTTTCCATAACTGATAGCTGCACTTTCAACTACCTGTTTACCCAAGAAGTGGGAGTGTTTCTTCTAGTTAATGCATTAGGAAGACATAAATGCAAGTCAAAGGTATTATATATAACGGTATTAATATATAACGGTATATATAACGGTATATATAACGGTATATATAACGGTATTAATCTAAAAGAATGTGACTAATTATTCTCCTGAGCAATCAAGGTTTATGATTAAATCCCAGAAACCTTTGGAATGCATAAGAAAAATTGTTTTAGAGGAATGAGACTTTTCAATTCTTTCATATAAGCTATGGGTTTTATTTCCCAGGGCAAGAAAAGGGGACTACTTCACTACTCCTTTATAGATCAAGGCCATTTAAGGGCAGGCATGTCATACATATTTCGTGTCAAAAATTGTACCTCTGACAGACAGCTATTCCCAGCTCTACCTGTGAGAAGGCAGCTCTAAATCTCAAGTCACAAAGTTTTTGCACAGTGAACCCACTATCACGTCAGTATTCAGGACAGCAGCAGGAGGGGCAATGGCAATGCAAGGTCCAAACCAGGGTGTGGTGTTACACTTCTCACTAGTGCTGACAGTTACTGTAACAAGGCAAACTCTGACCAAGAGGAAATGTGAATGCAGGGAGCTTATACTAGCTTCGACTCCTTTTTATGGATTTAAAAAAATTAGACTGTAGAAACGCATGTGACTGCATCTAAACAGAACAGACTTCTGTCCTTCTGGGCACAAGACTGAATCCAGTAGCAGCAGTATCACAATAAACAGCAATCTTAAGGTCTGTGCTGTTCTCCACTTGCTTCCTAACACCAGGAGTGGATGCACCTTATTGTAACCATTGTTCACAGCAATTACTTAAGTTTTAACACTGCATGTACTAGCATTTTTAAAAGCATTTGTGTGATGAAGTGATTGATAGAGCATTTCAGAAAAATGTTCCAAGTGTTCTCCTCTGCTTTATCTGTAACAGACTACAATTAATAGCAACAGAAAATTGCTTTAAAAAAGGAACTTCAGTTGGGATGAAATGTAGATCATAAGACAGCAGCATGAAAGATTAGAATAAATGACAGACATGAGAGAAGACCTAGTTATTTCTCATTATTTTTGACTCAGCTGAAGCAAGAGAATCTCGAAGTATTCTGTTATCACCACTGAACACCCATGTGATGCAAAGTTGTACTACCCCACAATTTTCCAAAGAGATCTGCAAGAAATGAACAGAATGAATTGTGGAGGCCTGCCAATGTTGCAAAGGTTATCTCATGAGGAGGGATCAATCTTCCAGGATTTAGTTTCTATGTCTATATTTCTAAGTTCTGCAGTCATTCCTGTGTGATGCAAAGATTTAATACAAGAGATACCACTTTGGTTTACTTTCAGCCATGCTAGCACTTCTATTTAAAATTTCTATGGTAGTAATGAAGAACATATCTGCCCAGTAGCTCTGACTACTTGCAACATGTGTGATGCCTCACCCTGATGAAGAAGTTATGA
Organism: Cygnus olor; assembly: GCF_009769625.2. NCBI lineage: Eukaryota > Metazoa > Chordata > Aves > Anseriformes > Anatidae > Cygnus > Cygnus olor. The sequence continues at coordinate 47,112,298 of NC_049173.1, forward strand.
TCAAAAGCTCCCTCGTTTTTAATATCCTCAGCATCTTCTGTAAATGCTGCAATTTCTGCCACCTCCCCGCAGCTTGAGCCTTCCCTCATTGTGCTGTGATGCTTACAAGAGGTTCCAGATTTACATGATGCAACAATGAAGAGGAGAGGCACCATGTGCAGGACTACAGACCTGTAAATACTCTACTGACCTAGAAAGAGTATGGTCTCAGGACTAATTTTGGCCTGAATTGGATTTAACACTGCACAAGATTTGGAGTGCAGCAGCCCACCAAACTGCCTCAGGGTTATAGGCTGTGTAGTCTGATACAGGGAGACCATGGAAAACACAAGAGTAGGAGGAGGAATAAGGAACAAGCCACACTAAGTCTAGAAGAAAAAAAAAACACCAGCAAAAACTGCCAGCCACACATGGAGGCAAAGGGATTTTGCATTAAATTGGCTACCTCATTTTGATGGTATAAAACGTTTGCACCATGCAACAGAGAAAAACAATAAAGAAAAATCCTCAGATACTTCTACAGAAAAGAATCTACAACCAGATTTCATCCAGCTATTGAAGAACAAAATTACAGGTGGGTATTATTCTGGACTTACTGTCCTAAGTAGGCAGAAAGTACGTATGCTACATTCAGGACTCGATTTGGACAGGTTTACATCACTAACATACAGTTGAGGTGACACAACAGAGTGGAATGCGAACTGCTCTCAACACATAAGCAGCTTTTTAGTCACCAACATGTTGTCTGAATTGTCTTAGCAGGCAGCATTTAAGCTCAGTTCAGATCCTTATAGGCAGAAATGCTTCGTTTCTCCCTCATGCTAGGGGACCTCCCCACAGAACTCAGTGAAAAACTCTTGAGATCACTGCAGAGAAAAGGCCAGTTACAGAAGATACAAGGCATTTACAAGCTTGCTCGGGCATTCCATTTTCTCAGCCTTTTTAGCACCTCGAAAATGAACGTATTCTGAAAGATTGCAACAGCCTACAAGAAACGTAGAAGTGTGTCCAACACCATCCTGAAACTGTGCTGTTGAACCGTCATAAAGCAGTAGTGACTGTAAGCCAGTAAAACATAAAAAGAGGAAGTTGTAATTTTCTTTCTTGCTGATAAGTCTCACCTAAAAATATCTAATAATGGCTTTCCATTTAATGTTTCCATGTGCAGATGCAAAGCTGCTGAACAGCCTGAAGAAAAGAGGAAATTTGGAAAGAAAAAAAAAATTCATTGCTGACTATGCTAATATTATAAATCTTCCCCAGTTATTGTTATCAGGAAGTCAACTCCAGGAAGCCAAAGATATTTGCACGGTTACAAGGAGGTACTATTCCACTAGGTAATATTCAGAGATAAGGAACAAGAGTGATATAGGATCAGCACGTGTCCTATCAGTCACCTATTCTGCAGTTAGCACAACCCTTTGGAATACACTGAGTTACTTTATGAGGACTGTTCCACATACTTAATCCTATACGACAGGTCATGCTTTGTCACTGCAGTCCTGCATGACAGAAGTCCTCACCTTAAACAAGTAAAAAGCCTATCTTAAACAATTATAGTTACTTGGAGTACCTTACCCAGAGTAAGAGGCCATGCCATGCGCTTAACTTCAACATTTGGCCTATCTACAGTGTAACAGGGGCACTCATTGACTTTGAGGGGCAAGGAAAGGGAGATGGGAATACAAAGATTTAGAATCTGACAGTTTATGGGATCAGGTAACCCCTGTTAGCACAGCTCTCTGTAAGAGATGATGTATTCCTTGCAGTATATCCTTGTAACACTACTGTGTATCATGAACACTTGTACACAGTAAGACAACAGATAGCTATGCTCACAATACAAATGCCGGGCATCTTTTGACCTGAAAGGGCACTCAAAGGTGAACAAATGTTACCAGATAGTTCTGCTGGGAGATGGATATTGGCAAAACTCTTGTTAGTAAAGCTTTATAGCATTAGCATGGCCCAGACTTCAATTTGAAATGACAGCACTGCAGTTCTATTACTCTGCTAATCTTCTGAATCACCCTCCACCCAAATGGCTTCAGTTCTATCTCCTCACTCTTACGTGGATATAATCACTGATAGTCTCATCCTTCAGTGTTTCAGTCTCCTGAAATATAGAAATACTGCAGATCCATTGGGTTTCAGAAAAAGTAGTACAATAGTACTAGAGATATACAGAGTGGAAGAATCACAGTTTCATCATGTGTCTCAAAGACCATGTAGAATCTTTTCTTAAAAATGCAAAACTATAAAAAAGATCCAAATTCCTTTCACATATACTGAAACTACATTCTCACTTTCCAGTTTTTGTTGGTGGTGGATTTCTTTGTCCCCCAACAAATATAATATTGGGAAGTAAATATCTGCTATAAATATGGAAAGATAAGAACTCCTTACTGTTATTGAACCAGAAGAAGCTTATCAACTGGCATATATATCAGATTCAAATCATTGCACAAATAAGCAGAATAATTAACAATTCTAAATATTATCTTCTTACTAAATGCATTTTTGGTACATATGAATTACCAAGTCAAAACAAATAATTTTAGAAAAAAACACAGCACTATTATAGATGTAATTCCTTCCTGTAGCTCTGCCTTTCTTGCTTCAAGAACAAGCATTATCTATCATTGCTGAAATTGTGCCCAGAGGCTCAGAAAGCTTTTTATATGCTACTTTTATGACATCCTTTTCACTCCTTGGCAACAAGTCATTAAGCTCCACAACTGCTTTGCTCTTCTTCTGGAAGTTCTTACCAGACATTATGGGTTAACACCACAACAGAAGGTCCTTCCGCAAGTTATTTTGATATCAAAAGTTCTAAGTTATACATGATCACATGTAGTTACTAAGACTCCACAGTGCAACATGCACGAAGACATGACTACCAAACTCAAACCATTTTTTTCATTTAAGCAGCACAGCTACAAACAAAGCTTTGATTTTATCGCGTAACAGACAAGCAAGTATTTCTCATCTGGAATCTGCTATTTAAATAGGAATACTCACCCTGCTGCAACTGCAGGAGGGATGACCAGTATGAGTTTCAGTTGTGCTTCATGGAGAGCTTCAGAAAGGTGAACAAGCAAGTGAATCAGCTCCCTGAAATATAAACATAGTGTTAGGGGGACAGACAGAAAAATGGTGCTACTGATTGACAAGAGCAAGTTAACAGGTAACAGCAGAAATAACTGAAAAGATGCAGCTGGCAAGAGATCCAAACATGTTTTCTAGTGAATGACCATAGCAGAAGATTAAAGGCAGACTAAAAAGGGTTTACCCTCTTACAGGACTAGGAACGCTGAACGCTGATACAGTTTTATTGTATCCTGTGACCTCCTTAGGGCTAACACGTTTTATTGTAACCTAATGATGCATTGTTAGCACATAAAATCGGCACATCTTATCAGAGCAGGTTACCCCTTGAAGTCATATTCAGTAAAAAGGATGAATCAATAGAAACACTGTTCTGGAACAAGCAACTGTTGAATAGAATCCAGTTGCTACTGTACTACCACACGTGAGATCTGAAAATTTGTGAAGATGCTTTCACAGCAAGACATGCAGTCTTCAAGGCATGTTTCTAGAAAGAGGCCTCAAATATCTGTTTGGGTTTTTTTGTTTGTTTCTCAATATATTACTGTTTAACTACAAAATGACTTGAAAATGTCATATCTGGAAGTATCATCTCCCATATGCATAATTTAAAGATTTCTCACAAAAGCTATTTTCATATCCTTATTTCAACAGAAAAATAAATTCCAGAAGTCTCTTCACAAAAACTGTTTCTAGCCTTCTCAACTTGAAGAGTATGTTAACAGCAGACTGCAGAAATGAGAAAGTTTAACGTTATTATTTTCACCTTAAGAGGAGTCCAACATGATCTTCAATTCACACCATAAACATGGCCCTTCTGTGTATTTTATATAATTTACATCTTCAGAACAATATCAACTTCCCTATTTATCCACCAGCAGAGTAGATCCACAAAGACAGGCAGCTATCAGCAGGAAATTCTAGATCTGTTCAGAGCTATGCTTAAATGCTTAAACTCGAGTAGAAAGCAACTCCACAGCCCACTTCAGCAGGCTGGAAGAGCTGGAGCAGGAAAGGCAGGATATACACAAGCAAACAAGTTGTTTGCTCCACTTATCAAACTGGATTAGACCTGAACATTCAAAAACAATTCTGGTACTGCAATGTCCCTTCAAGGCAGTATCATCCTAGACGTATTCTTCTAAAAGCATTGATTTTCTGTATAATTATCCATCATGGTAATTAACGATGTTTGACTTACACAATGTAGACTCTATTCAAAAGTAACCAAGTATTTTTATTTTTGCTGAAACAGTTCAATACCCACTGAAACCTTCATAGGAATGTTACAAAAAACTCTTAAATCCTTGGCAAAATCAAACAAAACAGAAAAGCAAGTTTTATCACTTTCCCAATACCATCAACATTTTGTGCTTACCGTCTGCAAGTTGGCTGTGCTGAACAGCTCTTGCCAACGAAACAGTACAGTCACCTGTATTTCTCACCCGGGGGGACACGAAATTACAGGTATCAGCTCTTAGTCCGTCTGCAACACGTACTCCTACCGTTCTTACGCTGGGAAGGCAAGCTTTCCCTCCCATTCCTTACCATATTGCATTTCACATTAAGAGTGTCACAATTCAGACAAATCAATTACTGCAGAAAAGAATCCTTTTCTACGGAAAGCATTCAAAATTACAACAATAAACTAACACGTTTATCGACTCCAACATACACATCACAGCTCCCACATGACACAGTCCTATCAAAAACTATAATCAGTATTAGAACTAGCTAAGCCTTCTTTAATACCGATTTCTGTCTCACAGCTAAGTGACCTTTTAGCTAATTATGGCCAAAGTAGTACAAATATACCCTTTAAAAGATGTCACGGATGCTACTTGTAAGATGAATTTGATCAAAGAATCAATTCCTCTGGTACTGAGATTATTCTGCACTCTTCATGAGGATCCCTTCTCTGCCTGAGTGTCCTTGTTAGCCGTAGACCTCTGCATCATAAAAAGTATCTTCTGACTTCAAATTGTTTAGAGGGTAAAGGGATAGAAGGAGGGGCAAAATAGGACAAAAATGCAACATAGGCGCAACATCAAGATAACACTTTTTTTTTTGGATTTAGAAGCAAGGCTGACACCCCAACCCCTGCTGCAGGTTCACATATCTGCTCCAGCTCCTAACACTCTGCTGTACTGATGCAGCATAAGAAAAGCAGCTGGAATTATTTTGAACCAGATGCAGAATTAAAAAAATAAAGTCAAGTCCATGTTAAATCCAAGGTTTCCCCCTTCCTCTGCAAAGTTAGATGCTGGTGGTTGGTCAGCAGAGGTAAAAAAAAACCATATATATATATGTATACATGCACACACACTCAGAAAAGCAGGGATGCACTCACATAAAGAGTGACTGCACAGAAGTAGTCACACTTTTCAACTGGAAAGGCGTGCAGTGTAGGCAAGCCTTGCATACAGCAACTCTGCAACTGTAAACGAAGGGCAGAGATTTGTGGCGTGATACAGGGCCAGAGGCACGGTTGGGATTTCTGCCTTTATTTTGGAGCAAGCAGACAGGACTAACTAAAAGCAAATTCCATCAAAACAGCTTCCACCTTCCATCTTTCCTCCAACAAATCCAAGTTAACTTCAACTAGGAGTAGGTCAGGAAGAAAAGGTATAGCAGGACAGATTCTTACTCAAGAAACCTAGATTAACATCTACCCACTAACTTGTCAAGCCAGGTCTCTTGGCTCCAAGACCTTTATTAGCAAATCAGACCAGACTGATGGTTAAAGACCTCATTTAGGCTCACTTCTATTTATCAGACAAGATAATTATGTAAATCAAATGTGCACTCTTCCCTCCTGCCCTAAACAGCAATAGCAGAATGCTCATTTATCGTGTGCTATAAATTAAAACTTTACTGGGTCCCAATAGCGCTTTCCAGTGTTCTAACACAACATTTTCCCATATTACCCTCAGTAATTTTGAAAGAACTACTGACATTTTAAACATTATAATGAAGTGCAGGGAATTAGGAATAGAATCAGTCTTCCTGAAAAGGCTACATTAAATATTTACCAGAGACTTCAGCATTGGCAAATTTTACTTCAGAGTAGTTACTAAGACATTGGCAGCTTTAAGACCATCTTGAGAAAATTAAGGTCTACCTCAATCCGACACTGTCAGGCCTTCTATTAGCACTATCATGTGGAAGGTCAATTTTTAAACATTCATGATTTTGAAGTATCTTGTCCCCTATGAAGTACGCACACCTCCAAATTTTCCTCACCCAAAGTTTGAGAGAAAGGTTTTTTTTGGAACTCATTTTTTCCCTAACACTGCTAGTCTATTGTGTTTCGGACATCCTGTAACAATTTACTTCAATGCATAAAAACAAGCTGTCATTGTATTTGAAAAGCCTCGCAGAAGACACTTAAGACTGTTAGATCCTCCCCTTCAGTTACGTGACCCTTCAGAACCCTGCAACTTTCCAACTTCTGCCACTTTCTTGTGTAAGTCAGTGCTCCCTGAAATTTATGCCTTGTCAAGAAAATTGGACAGAATAAAGCTGTCTGCTTCAAGAAGAAATTGCCCTTTTGTGCCATTTCATTGCCTAGTTAATACCAGAAAACTGGAGTGAATTATGAGAAATCTTTGATTAATAGATTAATTTTTTTTCAGGGACTAACATGAAGGATAGAACTGCCAGAAGAGCTTTTTGCTCCTATATTCCTACCAACATTCATAAGATGTCTGAAGGTCATCTTCGGCAAGATTTGCAGCACGTGGTGACAAAAATCATATTTTTCAGACTGATTCTGTGTGATGGCAGTGCCATCTGTCAGCTGATGCCAGACTAAGCAGAATAATGTGTACACTTCTATGTACACTATGAGATTCTGATGGGCACATTCATGCCTTTTTTTTTTTACAACATGACCCAGGTCGGGGGGAGGATAAAAGAAGCAAAAAAAAAATCCATACAATAAATCCACACATGAGATTAGCAAAGGAGACATTGTCCTGTCTGGTTGTTAACTAAATCAACTGAGAAAGCAGAAGTTCTGCTATCTCAGTATTTCTGCCATGTGTATTTTTCTAACCTTAATCACCACAGCACGAATAACTGATTTTTTTTTTTGCAATAAAATACTCCATCAATAAAGTTTTAGATAAAAAAGACAATTATATAATTAGGAAGCAAGCTTAAACAGTAAAAGGCAGTAACATATATTAGAATTGAGGTAATGTTTGCATTGGATACCTTGGCTGATTTCGATTTTCATTCAGAAAGTAATTTCCTATGTGTTAGAATAAAAGATGTAAAGCTGAGTACTTTTTCACTGTGCAGTGATTGTCAGCAAGACAGAAGGGAGCAAAGAGCATTTCCTTGCAGTTAGATGGAGTCTTTTATCTCACAAATTTGACTTTACTTATTTGGGTATCAGTAATTAGGAGCTTCTATTCTCAGAAGGCACAGGAAAGAAGGAGGTACCTACAGAGGGCTCTCCAACATATCTGTACATTTACTGCAACCTGACGTGGTCAGTGTTAGGCCCCTCCAACTTAGGTCCACACACACAACTCCGCACAATCCAGGTTATTCAGATGGAATAGGTGGTATTTCAGCATCTAAACCTGAGAACCTAATGCCATTTTATACATCCAAAGGTATACAAAATATGCATACACGATTGCTGTGCAAGCCTCAAGGCATCCAGGGCCCTCACACCCGACATGAGCAGCCAGAGACCAGGCTGCTTCGGTAATTTAGCATAAAGCCAGGCAGCTATATCTAGGCACGTAATTCTCTTCTATAAAATTTACACTCAGTTAAAAAACAAACAAACAAACAACAAAAAAAAAACATTTAAATGATTATATAAGAGAAAACAGCATGAAGGACTAATATAATTTAAGGCTTCACTTTTCTGAGCATTACAGAGAAAGAAGAAACAGCAATCCTAACCCCAAATAAGAATGATTACAACATTAAGTATTTGTTCTTGAAAACAAAAAATAAGAATTAAGTTGGTTCTGCTTAACAAGATGTTAACAAAAGATACATAGTGAATCTAAGACTAGATAATTTCATGTCTTGCTGGATGTCAGCAATATAACTTCCTAGCAACATTTCACTTCTGGAATACCAGCTAGGATAAACAGGAAACTGAAAGCTCTTTCTAGGCAACTACTCATTCCTTGCAAGAGAAATTTCCATTTTTTTCCAATGATGCAATGAGAACCAAAAATCAGGATTTTTTTTCTAGAAAGATGCAAAGGGCTGAAAGGGAAGTAGATCAGTTTGCCTCTTCTTAAAATTTCGCAGTGATTACAGGTTCTCAAAGAGGCTGGTGAGAGACCTTATGGACTACAAGAACTTTGCAGAGAACTCACACTGTTACCTAGTTATGCAGAGATACTTATAAAACTTCATAGTCACAAGGCCTTCAGGAAGTTCATTTTTCTAGATTCCTTTGCAGCCTCATCTGCCTTAAGAAATACTGGTACACTCATGTTTAATAGCAAATACCTCTGCCAAAACGTATCAAGGCACATCGTCTTTAGAGAGCAGATGCTGATGTCACAGTTGAAACACAGCAAAAGAAAAAGTTCTTTCTAACTGTAGATCAAGCACAAAAGTTCCATAAGCAAATCCCACTCTCTAGACACTGTCTGATAAAGAAATCTGTGCTGTAAGTATCCCTGCACTACTAAGGCAGTCCATAGAATGGCATCATGAGTCTTTTTCATAATGGTGCTAAAACCAGGAACCATTTCCATGGCTTTCTCCTCAATGTGGATACATAAAAGGAAGCACTAGAATAATTGAGTGCCATTTTATGATTTATGCATTTAATAGCTAGAACATCCACTTACTCAGGGTTTTTTAAAAATGAAAAGCATAATGCTCTTAAATTATTTTTTAAAAACATAGATCCCAACACCAATCCGAAAAGAGAATTTCAGAGTTCTAGTTTCCTCTGTCATTTCATAAGGTAAGCCAATAGCTGCAGTTTAACCCCAAATATTTTTATGTACCTGAGTTGAATCTCCATAACTTGTTATTGACTGCTTATGCAAGCTTAAGACTATTCTGTGTATTTCAGGGGAAAAAGCACCATCTGATTTTTTTATTATTATTATTTTTAAATTAACACACATTCACAGTAAACGGTAGGAATAAGTTGTATTAGGCAGGTCTCCTTGTACTTTCACACAGCTCTGAAAGCAATTTGAAGGCAGACACTATCTGTGCCTAGAAGCATCACTATGATCTATGATCTTTTATTCCTTTACCTTAGAATGGGTTAAGCTGTTTTCAGGTGTTTGACCTTGAAGGATCTGAATGAGGAAATCCTACACAATGTACCTAACAGTTAATACCCATGCTCCACGTGGAACATATACAATTGCTGTTACATCAAGGCTTTGCATCTCCAAAGGATAAAGGGTCATCTCTGTGTTGACACCTATACAATTGCTGTTACATCAAGGCTTTGCATCTCCAAAGGATAAAGGGTCATCTCTGTGTTGACACCTACCTGCCAATTGTCCCTAAATCTTCTAATGTTAAGAACGTGCTTTACTAGTGGTGGCTGTTGCTTTGAAAAGATACAATCAGACAAGGATCATGTATGAATCACGTTACAATACTGCCACTCTGTGGACTAAAGAGGTCATGGACTGCTCTAATTCGTTTCTGGCAGGGCCAAGTAAAGCAAAGGGGCAGTCGATGCTTACCAATTTTATCAGGACTAGTTCTGCTCTGCTATTCAAAGGGAAATTAACAGATCCCAGAGTAAAAGCACTCAATATACAATTAAAAAAAAAAAATCAGGCTTGCCAAGACGCTAAGTTCACTTAATTCTGCCTTTAACATCTGTTCAAAACACCTGTTCACTCCAAAAATCATTGATAGGGAATTCCCCTGTGACACTGGATACCAAGCAATTCAGTTTTAGAGCAAGTAAGTAGCAGACCAACTGACTGTTTTTGTAAAATGAAGACAAGGGTCCCTTAACTTACCAGTATTGTGAGACAAAATTTTAATGAACTGCTCCTCCTACTTTCACAAAATAACTGCTATTTCACACATTAGGGTAGCTTCACTTCAGCACGCTGCCTAGATTATCCTTTTTCAGATTGTTTTTCTTTGAGTAGGAAAAGCATTTTGCATCTTAAGCACTCCAACCATTTCTAAGGCGGTGGCAATAAAATGAAAGAAAACACAGGTGGGTTTACACCTGTTAAATCAAAAATGGTGTTGAAGAATAAAATACGCAGTTCATAACTTTTGTTTCTACTCAGGTCTTTCTGCCAAACTTCTGCTTTCAGACTTTTGGTTAGGATAATCCTGAAATCTTGCTCACAGGTGGCCACATATAATCAAACATTACGGGCTCAGAGCAATGGAGACAGTTACCATTCTGCTTCATGAGAATCACCCTCTTCTTCTCTGAAGGTATGGGAAGTACTTCATGTTCCTGTTTAACAATAACTGAAAAACACTGAATATGTAAGTGATGCTTCCGAACTTTGCCCAAATAGTATTATGGTACCAAAGACTAGAGTAACTGCACTCATCTACAACCGTCAGTTCTTACCATGCAAGATGGGACAAGCAAGATGGGACTGTTTGAACCAGCATTACTCCTGGCAAAAAAAAACATTTTAACCATGCAAGAGGTAAACTCAATCTGGAACTAATAAATATGCATGTTTGATACTTGTTTGCCATTTGCAATACAGCATTCTGTTGTTTGTATGCTTACATTGGTCTTCAGTTAGCCTTAAAATTACAGTAATACAGTCTGACTTACGTTCATCTAAGTTAATTTACAAGAAAAGCATCAGTTTTACTGAATAACAGTAGATAAACTGACCACTACACCCAACGTTTGGCTTGCAGTTACTATTTGCTTAAACCACTTTATTGACCGACTTATTAAGAGATTGCAATAGGTGATCTCCGTACTGAGCTCTGGATCCATCAGCAGCAATCTGGCAAATTACCCAGTTGTGAGCAAGAGCATCTAGTTTAAGGTTTATTCATTCCAGTGTAAATGGCAGAGCCCCTGGCAGGGCTACAAAGATTCAGCAGTTTCATTCTCTTATAAAATCAATACTTAGGAACAAAGGAACAGTAGGAGCCCTTAATAGCACACTCCATTCCAGAAATAACTATTACATACCATCAGCCAATATTCGCAACTATTAACTATCCAATACCTATTACATACTACCAGCCAATACCCTAAACAGAATAACCTGGAGAAACCTTTATGAAACATTAAGTCTTCCACAGAATGCAGACTTCGTTGTGGCACTTAAGCCATTTTTCCCTCCCAGACCTTTTAAGCAACAGAGCACTATTAGGAATACTGCGTTTTAAGGAATGGATGTCTGAATTTCCCAAGGCAATTAAGGCAAAATTTTCAGATTGCTGCATTGAATGACTCATTTCATCCCACATTCTGCCTTTTCCTCCTGAAGCAGCAGTTTGGAGCTTGCCTTACCTTTACTCTGTCCAAGACGTTAAGGCAGACAAAGGGCTTTTGCTCAAGGAAAATAGATTACAACGTGTCAGGAAACAATATAGATAAGCCCTTTAGTTTCAGCACAAACCATAAATTCAGTTTCTGTGAAACTTCACAGCAGAATTACTAAAAGGTAGATCAACTACTCCAAAGTTTAAAGAAAATAACGTTGTGCTTGCAAAAACTGAAAGTAAGTTTATACCTAGGTTTTCTTCAGGTTGGGGATTTTGATTCAACTTTCAGCACACCTAGAAGATCTCCATATAAAGTTTTGGAAGATTTCCTAATTAACTCAAAGTTGGTGCTCTTTGGAAGTAACCACACTTCCAAGACCCAGCCAGTAACCCATATCAATCAGTGATATAATAAAGGCAAGTGCTAAGGTACCCTCTTCGCTCTTCTACAACAGTAATATCTTGCAAAACTGAAATATAAAAAGCTAACGTGGTCTGCTAGGTCCACTGTGAAGATTAATACATTACCTCTGAGCTCATGTAGAACAGAGTCGACTCTTCGCCTTAATTCTAAGTCAAGTGGAACAATCTTAGTTGTCCTAGTGTGAAGTGTATTTATTTACAGAATATGACAAATTCAAATCAACATGGACAAATTAAACTTTAAATAGATGTTTTACAAGAGGTGGTTTTTACAAATTGCATCCTAGAGACTTGTACTTACTTCTGCTTTTGATTTCCCAGCTGACTCCAAACTTCAACTACAAAACCATCAAAGTTTTCATTCTAAAAAAAGGAATTGACGACAATATACAGTTCATCACTATGCTTACACTTGCATCAGAGATAATACAATATAGATGCACAGTTATGTTAGCTTTTCTTGCAGTATTACAGATTGAAAATGCTTCATATTCTCACAGCAGCTTTATCTAATGCAGCATTTCATGAAGTAGTCAAAAGTGAAGCATAAAGTATTTAACAAATATGTAAAAGTTGAAAATCTCTATAAGTTATGGATGATTGACTTCTGCTTTCACAGGATAGACCAGTATCACATTGGGAAAAATACAGCCATTAATGAAAGGTGCTTGTGAGAGAGGGAGTTAGGAGAATCTTATCAAGTAGAGATAGAGCGCTGACAGCATTAAACTAGTGGATGCTACTTAGTGCCTTTGCTAACTATTATGCATTGTGCAAATTAAAGCAAGAAGCCTTGGGCCCCTTACCAAGGTTAGTCTCTGATAAGGGTGTGAGCCTATCTTAAGAAACTGGCAGAAACTGGTCCTGCGGATGGACAAGAGCCAAGGAGCAACCGAGTCTGCACAAAGACAAGAGGTCAACTAGCGGTGACGAGGAAGTCACCAACCTTCATCCCCACGACTCCCGGTGACCACCACCAGGAGACACTGTGCACGCGCAGATGGGAGGAGCTTATGGAAGTGACTTCCTGAGCTAATTTTAACATGAAGCGGGGACAGCTTATGCATATGTATAGGCGCATTGTGAAACTTCATGCATATGTAACTCTTTACTGCATATAACCATGGCAAGTTGCCACATCGCATGCGCACGACTTTGGAGGGACTACCCCACATGCTGCCCAGCGCTAAATAAACATACCTACTTTACAATCTTACTGATTGTGGAGTCCGTTTTCCACAAGTCACTTGCTAAGCAAATCATTTGAAACCCATTTATGTATATATTGGGGAAAAAAATCATGAGCTATTGAATCTAAAGATACAAATACTAACTTGGCATATTCATAATTCCAAATAAATATCTCCATAATTCCAGAATTTAACTTGTGAAACTTTGTTTAGCATGATCAAGGATACTGTTGGACTTGAGTACCCCTTCCTTAAGATGCCGGCTGCTACAGAAGACCTAGAGTTGACACAGCAGTCACAAATTTTAAGAAAGTATTCAGTTCACCTCTACATCCATCTTCCTCTAGAGATGTTAATATTTCTTTACATCCTGTAACAAGTGTGAAGATTCTTATTCTGACAGTAATTAGGCAGGCTCTCAGGAAACCACCACTAAATTGAATGTATTTAGGGTGCAGCCTGTCTAGTCCTACACAGGCATAGCTCTAAAGCATTAGGCTGAAGGACTGCCCAGAAAAAAAACCTTAGCAAACAGTATGCATTTCTTAAAGAAAACCCTCTTTTCTTTCCTTGAAGTGTTAAGAGGCTGAGTAGACTGTTTTATCAGATTTGAACAAAACTGTACAGTAACAGATACCCAGCAAGTTATTCTTGCTATTCAAAATGACTCATTAGGTTTAGCACACTGAGCCTGAGCCTACTCCTGTAACACAAACAACAAGCACTCATTGTACCCATGACCCTTTTCAGCCTTTCAGTAAAATGCAATAACCAATTTAGTCCATGAATAACAGATTTCTTTATTAATTTCTATTAATAAAATCAATCTGCCCACTAGATGACCTCCACCATGAGATGTTTATCAGGTATCCATTGCTGCCTCAATCTTGCTCAGCACATCAGCTGTCGAATAGACTTCATCAATTATGACTTATAGCAAGCAAAAGTATGCAGCTGCCAATGATAGCTTAACAAGTTTATGGTGATCAGACTTCTTTAGTCTCACTCTAGATTTCTAGTCAACTGTACTTAAGTATTGCTGTACTTCATATGTACAGGAGTTGGACACATACTAGAATATACTATTAAGAATCCTGCTGTTACTGTTTCAAATAGAATTTTATAGGATACAAAACTACTGGAAATGAGAAAATACACTTCAAAGAAGGAATCAGAAATTATACTGTTTTATAAGCATTGGTTAAAAGTCTGCTTACCTTGGCTAGCAGAACCATGTTCTTGGAAAGTTCTTCTATCTCATCCTCACTGCCAAAAACACTCTCAAAGTCTTGGTAAGTCCAGCCATCAAACAAAATTCTAGGCACTATTAAGCAAAGAAGTCCATCAGTAGTGAAAACTAAAAATTTGTTATCTACACTGAAATATTTCTGCAGAAATAGAGAAGTGTAATTTTACAGCAGATACCAACAGGAGCCAGCAATCAACATACTTCATAGCTAAGATCATTGCACTTTATCAGCACTGAAATTGATAGTGCAGAACATTCTTCTTTGTTTTATGGTTAGTTAAGCATTAGTGAATAATTGATGAAAGTTTTAAGAAAAGGTCTATTCAATTGACAACTGAACTATCACTTAGGGCCCCAAGTAGAATCTTTAAAGAACATCACTGAGAAACAGCAACCCTCCTGTAAATTGTGCCTCTCTTCTACCACAAGAACGGCAAGATAGAAGAGTTTGCCTCAAATTCTAATTTGTTCTCATGTACATAGCCCTATATTACTTCACTGTTTAGCTGCTCTCAATAACCTATGACAAATTTTTATTTTGGAAAAAAAACGGCCATTTGAGTGTAGTCCTCCCCCTCCCCCCCAACACATTTAAAGCACTAAAAATGTAGTCAGGCAAGAGTCAAGAAAATTGCTGTTGGAACAGGCGACAGGCGTGCTGACAAGCACTCTGGAAATGCCAACAACTCATACAAAACTGTGTCTAAGCCCTTTCTAACTACCAAGGACCTAAGAGTATTTCTGAAAAGTCTAGAGAGGCTTCAAAGGCTTTATCATCTGGCAGCTTAAGTAATTTAGAATATCTGACAGAGCATTCAAGTTTTCTAATCTGTTTCAAGTTTCATACTACCTTCTGAAGCAAGAAGAGTTTCACCAGCTTCAGCACCCTACAGTATTCTTGCTATAGACAAACGTAGAGTTCAGCACCGCATTATCACTGTAGCAGTGTATTACATTTTCCCTGAAGACACACACTGTGTCAGTTCCCTTGAGGTCTCAGCTTCAAGAGGAGAAAAGGGTGCATGAAAGTCTGATTGCCTCAAATTTGGATTTTTTTTCCTCTCCTTTTTTAAAGAGTGGAACCCCTGAGCAATAAGCTTGGGGACTATTCCCCAGGTCAGCATATCATGTTATGTGTAGAGTACCTCTCCAGAAAGGGCCCAGTGGCCATGGGTTTATCTAGAGACAAGAAGCTAAGGCAAAAACTTAGGGCATCAACAGGATTAACACTTTGATTAGTTAACTATTCATAGTTAACCGCTTTTGCTTTACTTTTCAAACTTCTTCCTTCATATGGGTATGCTCTGGTGAACTCCCTTCTCCTGTATATACCTGGAACAATGCTTTCCTTTGGTCTGCTAGCAGTCAAAGAAGATAAAAAGTAAACACAAAAAACAGGCTCACCTATTTTGATGTTTTTGGAGTTTTTTCTGACATCTTTCATCCAGCCTGTCAAACAGTATCAAGTAAGAGAACAGCTTTTAAAATATGGATATGTAATACAACATATTTTGAAGCACTCTTCACATAACATAGCACAGTTTCACAGTATCTGTCTTCCTGCCACAGGCTATTACTTCATAAGCAATGCAGGAGAAACAGACTCTGATACACAGAAACTAAAGCTATTCACCTCCACCATAGCACAGCTAGCATTTACTACAATCTTCCAAGAGTCCCTCCCCAAACCTTCCTCCTTGCTGCTTACAATACTGCAGCATCATGGAAAATAACTTACTGCCTACTGCAAACAACGCTTCTGTAGCCACCAATCACCACTTGGGAGGAATGCATTTTGTTTGGTTAGGTTTTGTTTGTTTTTTAAATTAAGATGCTACTTTCAAGACTCATGATCACTTGCTCTTGGCAGTGATTGCACTAGAATGAATTTGTTAGTAGGCACTAACATAATAAGAACCTTAGCTCTTTAAAAGAGATTCCACAGACATATCTTCCGATCAAGTTCAAAAACAAACTACTTAGTTATTATTTAAGAGCATACTAACTGAAACCTGGAACCTGCTGTGAAGGGAAGTTATCTTCAGATTAAATTTATCTTTCATTCACAAAAAAAACTCACCCGAATTTTTTTGTTTGTAGTAGGGAGGAGGGCAGAGGACCAGGTAAATAACTGCACAATGCAAACACCAAGGACTATTTCTGTCTGTGCAGATTCTTTGTTTCTTCGGTTTTCAAAAGGGGCTTTGCAGATAGTCTGCTGGAAGAACTAATCTTTCTTATTGTTTGGACAGAAACTATGAGCATTGGTGGAAGCAGGTGAGAACAGAAAAGAGCTCATTCTGAAAGAAACTTCCAAGCTCATTCTCAAAGAAACTTCCTAAAAATTTAATGGATTAAAGTACTTCACCATGAGGCAGAGTGAGAACAATCCACATGCATATATTACCGAAACTACACATCAGTCCACAACGAGAACAGTAATCATATTCGTAATGCATATTCAAAGAAAAGAAAAGAAAACCTTTATCAGCATCGTGGAGCCCAGTGAACTGGAACCTCTCCTTCCCTTTTCTTCTCACTTGTAACCAGACTGGTGAGATTAGCGTAAACTTGTTTCCAAATATTTTGGAAATGTCATAGCCACGGCTGTTCCACTTGCAAAAGAAAGAAGAAAAAAAGTGAGAGGCTCACAAGCCAGATATACAATCCACTTTTTGACCAATAAGAACTCTAACACAAACATAATCATTTGCTAGATCCCCATTTGTTAGTTTGAGGAAACCTTCTATGACGTTTTTGTTTAAATAACAAAGCGCTTTTAAAACTCTGACAGCTACATGAATGTCAATCTTCAGTTTGTACAAATTCACCTGAACTAGAGAAATTTGTATGTAGATTCCAACAGACATTTGAATTTACAGGCTCTGCATTTACGTCCAACAGAAATTGAGAAAGGTAAAAGTATACGGGGTACCTATTTCTCTTTTGAGCAGTGCAGGAATGAATCAAGTAAGAAGCATTCCCTAAACAAAAGGAAGCAACATTTATTATTCAAGAGAGAATGCTTTGAATAATAGCAACTGGATAGCAAAAGAGATCAGATTGACAGCAGTATAAAATTTTTACTGTTTATTTAGAAAGTTCAAGTTGGTAGCTGCATAGTATGAGGACACTTAATATTACTGACCTAATATTACTCTACTGCAACTTCACCTGGCTTGATCATCAAGAACACACAAATACTTCTGTTTTACCAGTGACAAAACCAGAATGACCTAGATACCGTTCAAGAGGTGGGTGGGAAAACACGGGTTTGAGACCACCTGAATCCCAAGCCAGCTCTTGAATAATCCTCTGACTACGTGACTGTAGACCAGAAGTTCCTACTACTATAAACATAGTTTTATAGCAGGGATGCAAGACTGCAGATTAGTACTGTCTACCGCATATTTATTCAAAGCACTAATTTTGTTTTATTAACTTACAGGAGTAACATATCCCAGAACATCTCCTGAGAAGTGCCTTTCCTTCATTGTCTTGGAACAATAACTTCTGTGTTCCAGTATGATATCCTTTGCCTTTGGATCCACAACTACCAGACCCCGCTCCTGCACTGTTTTATCAGAGTGCAGCACCTGAGGGGAGAAGACAGTTTTTAGAACCAACTGTACGCACTAGCTACTTTCAAGAGCAACAGACCTCAAAAAGAAAAAAAAATAATGAAGTGACATTAAATTGCACACTTTTTAAATAATTTGGAACAGTTTGATTTAAAAATGAAACTGGAAAGAGCTTGGAAATGATTTGCCATTGTCAGTAAACTTACCTTGTTTGCAAGGCTAAAAACAAATAAATCAAGAATTGATAAGATTAAACATCTTTCACCACAGCTGATGACTGGTACATCCATAGCATAACAAGCAATTCTGCAAGCAGTTTAAACATGCAATACAGTACTTTCAATGTCAGAGTGAGGGTCTAGGACAATTCCTGGCAGTTAGACACGTTTTGACATTAGCGTTTTCTAAATCCTGGTCTAGGACAACAAAACATGAAAATAATGCAAAAGCAGAGAAAAAACTCCTCTTAAATACTAATAATGGCCAATCCTGCAAATCAATAAAAGGTTTGTTTCAACCCAGAAAAGTTGAAAAGGACAGTTTCAGGTAGTTTCATCTGTGAGAACAAGCTTCATTGGAAACACATGGTTGCTTTTAATACAATATGGAAAGAATGAGAATTACTTTACCATCTCTCAAAGTCTGATTAGTTCACTGCACATGTTAAATAAGATGAGCATTCAGTTATTTATCTTACCTTTTCTTCCATTTTTTTTGTAGTACCTTTCTTTGCATCTGTTTTTGACAAGGTACCTTCAGCTAGCCAGCAAATCACAGCAAAAGAAAGTGAAGTACAAAGAAGTCTCATGGTGTTTCTCCCAATGTCAAGTTTCCCCTGCCCTGAAAATGTAAGGGTTCAAGTCTCTGCAAACAGAAAAGAATAACAGTTAAGAGAAATTCAGTCTTCTTGTCTAACAAGAGCCAAGTGGTTGTGTTATCTTCTGCCCTCTAGAATTAGACTTACTAATGCAGTTGTTTTAATACTACCTTGGCTCTTGTGGCAAAATAGAGTATTTTAAGAGATTCTTACATGTATCACAGGGAAAGCCAGTAGGATGCTTGCAGCTTGCCTTTTAAAGAACCCCTAAAGAAATACAAGGTTTCAGAGCTGAAGCTGCAATAAACGTTTGTTGCCTAGAATAATTATAGCACGGCCTTGCTTATTCTATAGCACGTAAGAGATACCATTTGTTTCTGCTCCTGCCTTACCCAACCAACAATGCACAAGCTAAATAAGGGACAGAAAAAAATGTAGTTCTCTGCTTATAGCTGTGCACCTTTACTACAGTGAGAACTTTCAATTCTTTGCCAAGGCAATGATACACACAGAACTGAAAAAAAACAGCATCCTTTTGGTCTAGAAGACCAACAGTTTATCCCAGCTCCAAATAAAAGTATTGATAATTAATAGAAAATAGTTTTGTTCAGTGCTGTGCCTCTATCGGAACTTAGTTCTGTCAGGAGAAAGACTTTACCAGAAAAAATGAAAACAATCTGTCTGGCTGTATTTGAGCTGCCATTCATGAGTTGCATTGGTTTTCCAGCCTAGTTCCCAGAAGTAGGTAAGATGAAAAAAGAAAAAATACTTTGCATTAGGGCAAGTGGAATAGGAGGCAAAATACCAAAACTGAGAAAAGTAACCTGCTGCTAATTGTGGAAGCCCTAAGGATCACAATGAGATTAGCTTCATCTATACTAAACTATCGGGTCTAGACAGATACCTATCTACTTCTCGTAACTGAGATCCTAATGGAGAAGAAAAAAATTAACTTTTTCACAACTGTCTGAAGTTTTGTCAAACATATCCCCTTGCTCTCTTGCTCTTAAAAAGAAGAAATTTCTCATGCTTCCTGTATGACTGAAGAATTAACATTTCTGCTACTCGCTCTGAAGACTTACTAGATCATTTCTTCAAGTTTTATTTACAAAACTCCTTGTTCTGTTGGCACTGAGAAGTGCTGTTCAAAATCTATACAAAATATCAGGCAAGGGCTCCCATAACAGCAGACTAAGCACTCTAAAGGAGTACTGTGGCAGAAACATCCCGGCAGAAGAAACCTTAAAGGTTAAATCAGAGTACCTAACGGAACAGAAGCCATATAAGGCCAATCCTGGTAATACTGAGATGCAATTAACAACCCAATGAATTACACATATTTGGACAAGGCTGGTTTGGCACTGAGATTCTGAAAAGCAGAGGATCCTGCAGTGGTCAAAGAGGTGATGGTCAAAAAACTCAGCACAGGAAGTTCTGCACCAACATGCAAAAGAACTTCTTCACAGTGAGGGTGATGGAGCACTGGAACAGGCTGGCAGGGAGGTTGTTGAGTCTCCTTCTTTGGTGATATTCAAGGCCCGTCTGGACGCCTACCTGGGCAACCTGCTCTAGGGTGCCTGTTTTGGCAGGAGGGTTGGACCCGATGATCTCTTGAGGTCCCTTCCAACCCCTACAATTTTGTGATTCTGAATTGGAGGAGTTTAGAATTCTGCATGAAAACAGAGGGGAGCGTGTGATTAGCCAGCAAAGCAGGAGGGTGACAGTGGCAAAAGTGCTTGGAAAAAAAACACACCACGACAATTCCACTAGCACTAAAAAAATGCATCAAAACCCTCATGTACAAAATTACTCAAAGGCTTTAGTCGAGTCTTACAATGAATGTAAAACAAAAGCAGCAACTCTTTTAATACTTCTTGGATCCAGAGGGTGAGGAAAAGCTGAATTACCTCTTAAGGTAATTACCTCTTAAGTGCTACTTAAGTTTCATTATTAATAATAGCTAGTGTGTTATGCTTCTGCTTTGCCTTCAAGGTCACTAGTAATTCTCTTGTTTTCTGCTTCCTAGAAGATTAGTCAAAGGAGTTTGTTCTTGATAGCATCTACTCTGTTCCATCTAGCTTGGCAGGATCTATAAACTACTGCAGAGAGGAACAACTGAGAGCCAGAATAGTCAATACAAGTCTTAACAGTTTGGACAGGTTATCAATTCTTCCAAAAGCTGGTATATATTGATTTGGAGATGTTTGATTTCACTTTCAAAAACAATTAGCAACAGCATCACTTTCCTAAAGAGAAGTTAGTGTTTAACAGCTAAAGCACAACAATTTAAAAACCCATCACTGAACTCTGATTAGACATCAAAATACGCTCATTTCCTTGACAAGATCATATCCATCCACGAGTTACTACAAGCCAACATCCACTCCTGAGTCTATACAAAGTGCTGAGCCTGTAGCAATGGTTTCTGCCAGCAAAAATCCAACATTGACCCTTGGTAGGAACCTTATTTTAGTAAGATGTTCTTTAATAAAATCGGTTTATTGAAAACTAAGTAGACATCATCACTCTACTGCCAGAACATAAGTAAGTTAAACTTGAAATGTTCTTTACGGAAACTATAAGCATGAACTTTGCAAGCTTTATGCAACTAGACGTTCAAGCTTTCTTCAGCAAGCCTTCCTTCAATGTTTTTTATTTTCTTCAAACTAACTAAACCAAGCAGAACACCAAGAGTTTGGCATTCTTGCTTTTTATCTGTTGTATTACAACCCACATGCAAAATCAAAGATTGACTCTGCTTGGGTCCCTGTAAAACTGACACTAAAGACAATTCAAAATTTAGGATGAGTTTTTTTAATAAGTTGGTCTGAGGCCTGAGTTTCTCTAACCCAGGTGGCAACTCCTGCTTAATCACAGTCTCCACATGAAGTAACACTTTTAGGCAGGTGTTTTAAATGCAGCTTTATTTTAGATAGAAAAAGCTGATATAGACTTAGGCTGCCCAAAAGATGCAGCCAAAAAAATCTAAAAATCTTGGAGGCTGGCACAGAAACTATGTGGAAATCGGAGAAAATGTTCATATATTACTTTTAAAAGAGAAACTACGTTCTAAGTGCTGCTGTGGGAGTCAGAGGTAACACACTTTGCTTAGTAAAGCAAACCCAAGATGCAAATTGTTGATGTTTTTAATTTAAACTAGGAAAAGGTAGATTCAGGGATGAAATGAGTGAAAATAAGCCTAAGTTTGTTGTGCAAACAGCATTCCCTTTCCTCTTGGAAGCTTCTCTACCTTAAGACCAAGAATTACCTCCTGTGGCTCTGGAGGTAGCAAAGCTTTCTCTTTTACCTCAGAGACCTCCTGCCAGCCCCGCCCAATCCCGCGGGCTCCCTCAGAGCAAACCCCAGCCGCGGCCTTACCCCGGAGCCAGCCCCTTTGGGGCCACTGGGCCACACTTAGGACCACCCTCATGGCCACTGGGCCACCCTCGGTGCCCGTGCCGCCATCTCCCTGCTGCGGGGCAGGCTAAGAGCCGCCACACCACCGCCCGCCTCTTTCCTTTCCTTCCTTCCCTGTCTCCCTCCCCTGTGGAGCCGCTGCCACCACCTACCGCCCGCCGCCGCCTCGGAAATGGAGGCGGGCGGCACCGCCTCCCGGCTGAGGGGAGGCGCTGAGTGGATGGTTAGGAGCCGGGCGCCATGATGACGGCGGTCTGATGTCTTTGCTGTCTCAAGACAGGCTTTCCCTGCCTCCTTCTAGGTCATAATAAATAAGTAGGGAGTTTAGTCTACAATACACACGCTGGCCTGGGGGGTAAAAATAGCATAGACCAAACCTGAGGGGGTCTTTGCGTGCAGAGGGGGTCATCAAGCAATATTGCTAGCTCCTGGTGTGTGGAAAGTGTGTGTCAAGCCTCAGGTGGGCATTAACAGGCTTTAAAATAAAAGCTTGTGTTTTAAATTGAGATTTTATTATTTTCTGTTTTGACCTACCATTTATGCTTTTACATGTAGCGTGAACTTGTTAGTATTTTTACTGCAGTGGAAATTTTGATGTAACCGTGTTATTTCATGGGCTGTTTATAGGGAATAAATACCATATGGGAAGACTTGATAAAAATGGTTGTGTTAACAGCATTGTGATGTGGTGGAAAACCTAGCATGTTTGGCACTGTGCTTCCCAGCAGAAGCCTTTCTGAGACCTACTTTCTGCGTTAGTTACAGCTTGGTGTCACTTCCCAGAAGCAGAACTGCAAGATTTCCAGATCTATCCTTCTCTTTCTTTCCTTCTTGTATAATTAAGATCGTCATGAATGTTCTTCAGCATTGAATAGAAAAGCAGAAGTATTTTTCCTCTGAGCAAAAGTCTCGTCAGTGAACCAGATGTATGGTCCTTCTGGCAAGAGCTGAGTACATGTATATTGCCTCTGTACCCTAAATCACCCAGGCTTAAATTCTCACAAGGTCTTCAGAAAGAAAACCGATGCTCACTAGCACGTTTGGACCCACACACCTGCAGACTAAAAAGCAGGAAAAAGGAATGACTCATCCTATTTTTTTAGTCACCAAAACATCTCTGAAACCTTCAGCTTCCACAGAACAAGTGGTGATTTTTTAATCTCATAGGACTGCATAATAGGCATGCTTAAAAGTGTACATTTTTATATACAAACTCTCCCAAATTTAAAAGGTGCATAACTGCAGTACTTGAAGTCACTTACGATCTATTGGGTACTGGATTTTCTATTGTTTTGTAAAATGTTGTTCATCTTTCACAAACTTTAAACATTTCCAGGATACACTTCTCAATAGCAGGAAAGACAGAGATAAGGCAGGAGGGGATGAAAAATTAGGTTTCTTTCCAGCTTCTCTATAATGAAATCTGTCATTTCCTGTGTTGCGTTCCTATTACACCCTCCTGCTGACTCTCTTTCTCGTAGCCTAGTGGGGCAGATCCAAAGGTTTGCTGCAGGTAGTTGACGTGGTACATGCTGTCTGTAATAGAATCACAGATCTTAACTCTTAGATGTAAGGATGCACCCAAAGTTTTAACGCATCTACCAGGTATTGGAGAGTCCTTCCAGAGGCTCATATTCTACCAAGCAAAAAAAAAAAAAAAAAAAGGTGTGGGGTGGTGGTGGTGGTGGTGGTGGAGGGAGTATCTTTCTTTTACTTCTGTGTTTTCAGTCTGTACACTACCATTCCTTTAAAAAATAGTGCCTGAGTAAGATAGGACACCTGGGGGAGAGTAGAAGTGTGTTCCTTTCCTGGAGAGTAACTGTGCACACTCAGGAAAAAAAGGCTTCAAAATAAAAATGGTGTCTCAGCAAGAAATGAAGTCTATAGCCTCACTTGGAAGCCTGTAGCTAAAGAGAAAGACAGCTGAGAGAAACAGGTACGAGGAACAGAACAAGGCCTCAGAGATGAAAGGAAAAAAAAAAACACTCCTATGAGCTAGAAGGAGTTATATATAGTTTATTGCAACTCACAAAGCTACCTAGCTGCCTGGCACTACTCTGACACCATGCAGGTGACAAAGGGGAGCCTGTCCGTAAACCCTTTGTTCACCCTCATTTTATCTTGTCTACTCTCTTTGAGTTTATTTTAAGCTTAAGTTTTCTATTTTATATTTTTATATATACATGGTATTTTGAGTGCAAAACCCTTTGGGTCATTGAGATGCGTACTGTAAAGAAAAGATCTAGGAAGACCCATATTTAATTTCTAGAAATGTACGGCTTTGTGATATCAATATTATCCTAACTTTGTGTTTCTTAATCTTGAAAGCAGTACATCTGATACCCTGGAGTGGCAGAAGGCATTGCTGATAAACCTATGCTCTCCATTAATAGATAATGAATGTTAGATGTCAGGTAGAGAAACATGATTGAGTATACGTACGGAAGAAGCCACCAATTCTGTTTTCTCCTTAGATCTTTTTGCTTCCAGTATGGTTAGAATGACCATCGGGAGGAGAAGAAAGCAGTAACTGATGGGGTGAGGGTCAAATCTGACAGAAGTAACAAAGGAAAAGGAACAATTTCCTTTTTCTGTCTAGAAATTCATTAAGGTGGTATGAAAAGTTGGCAACCCAGTTATATACCACAGTGCATGACTTCATACCCTAAGCACAAAGCTGTCCAAATTATTCTAGTGTGATTTTGGCAGATAGTCAGGTAGGGGTGAAGAGTAGCTGTAGGTAGCAGAATAGCTGTGGCAGTACCAAGCACAGTATGGGCTGTAAGTTATTCTGAGTGTTGGATGATTTCTGGTGTTAAAATTCCTCATAATGATATGTAATCATACTCAAAAATGAATCATATTTTGGCTTTAGAAACCAAAGAAGAAGCCACACTGTGCACAGCACTTAAAGCTCCAGAGCAGGAGATGAACTCGTCTGTAAGCCACCACTCAGGTCTAAATGTCAGGCAGAAAAGAAATGCAGCAAAAGCTGTAGTTCCCACAAGCAGATACTCACCAGCTGAAACCAGTCAGCTTAATGGTATTAATTTTGTGAAGGTCGGACTGATTTTTCAAGTCTTTGTACCAAAGGATATTGAAATCCTGAAAAAGATTAAAGCAGTTTATGGATGACTTGGGGAGGATATAGACATTGTGGATTTGTTGGCAAAAAAATGTTCTGTAAAATATCTTGCGTAATAGGAAAGCATTTCTTGCTATTATTTCCACTTTAATGCTGATTTTACAGAAATTGGCAATCTCTAAAAATCACGTCATCTTGAGATGTATGGAACTGATGAAGTCTGGGTTCTCACAGACTGGTGTTCTGTAGATGTTGAGCTCAAACTGAAACATTTTCCAGATATATCAGCTAGGGCATTTGTAGGGGGCTATGTCTAGTGTGAACTCTGTGCTCTCTAATAACACATCGGGCTCACATTACATTTCTTTCAGTCAGGATGCATCTAGAGACCATTACAAGCTCTCTTTCCTCTAACTGGCTGTTTATTCATGTAAAATCTTTATCTCTCCCTACCAAAACTGTCTGAAATTGGATATTGAGCTCTAAATTAAGAGGAAGTAGGGGCAGACATAGACCTGGCATTCACCATAATTGCATAAGGATTTGTTGAGGCAAAAAGAAGACAGGAGAGCAAGAATGTGTATAGTAAAGACTGAAATGTCAGTCAAAGGAGGTTGATATAAAATAACTGGGGAATGCGTGCTGCATACAGAGTCAGTTAAAAATGAAATAGTTATAACACGAAAGAACTCCACGTGGGTTTTCTATTTGTATATTTACTCCCCTTCTCAAACAGAATTTACAACCCATAATGCGCTTGGTACTGCCACAGCTATTCCACTAGCTGTATATAAGTTCCCTCTTAAAAGGTTGCTTAAGTGTACCTGCACATCTTACAGCTGCAATGTTGACTGGAGTGCAGCTAGACAGGACAGATATACTTGGCCTTTAAGTGTCACTCTGCTCTTAAGAGTAGAAATTAGTTCGACATCTTATTTTGTTTAACTCAAATATGTTTTTTTGTTTGTTTGTTTTTCAGAAAAAGAAATTCCTTTGTAGTGAAATCTTAAGTTTTCAGCCTTGAAGGTAAATGGAAATTATGGTTAAACATCACTATTTGATTATAAAACTCTGAAGAAGGACAATTTTCTTCATCTAAACTTCCTTATCCAGAGAATCTGCATTGTGCACAATTGCCACTAGCCGCACTTGATCTACCATGCCCAGGGAGAAAAGGATACATTCCTGACTACCAGGTACTATAATTTTCTCTTTCTAACGGATATACAACTGAAAAGCACTGGTGTAAAAATGTATCCTGAAAACATGCAGAAAAGACACTTGGGAGGTGACCTGGCTGAAGTGTGCCACCACTGTCTGAAAAAGAGTATCGAGTATTACATAGCTCTTTATTTATGAGAGAAAAATATATCATTAACTTATAGGCACTGAAACTTGATAAATTTAAGTAAGATGCGAGCTTTAAATGAGGAGCATTAATCATGGGAACAAACTACCTAGAAAAACAGTAAATTTGGTATCTTTTGAAGATGTCAGATCAAAACTGAATGCCTTTCTGGACAACGGACTGTGACTAAAATCTAGTTATTGGGCTCAATGCAGGAAAAAAAAAAAAAAAGGACCATGTGAAATGAAATAGTTTGAAGAATACAAGAAAACAGATTAAATAAATTACTGAGTGATCCCCAGTAGTCCTAAATCCCATGATTCTAGAGGTCATTATAACCTGCTAAGTATACTAATAATTTCCATTATGACTGAACCTCTCAACACACTGTGGTTTAGGGAGACTAGGCCAGTTTTGACACCCTTTGAATCTATTTTCAGCTGATGAGATTAAATGCTCTGTGCAGTCCAACCTCTTTGGTGTGTTTAAGAAAGTTTAACCTTGAAATGTTTTCCATCTCAGGAGCAGATGTGGTGTGGGACTGTGTTGCTCTGCAGGTTCATGGCCTTCAAGAGAGACATGCGGCCCTGGCCTTGCACACCTGCATGCCCAGGGTAGCATGAATTGCCACATGTAATGCAGAACAACTGCACTGCTTACCCCAGAGGGTTGTGACAGGATCTGCATATACCAACTCTTCTAACTATGCAAGGCTTGTGATGGAGATCCCATGCACAGCTTTTGGGGCCCATTTTTTGCTGGAGGACTGAAATGTGTCCTGCGTTGGCCCACACTGGGGAAACCATGGTCTTACATATTCTACCATAAGGAGTCAGTACCTCCCTCTCTACATTTCAGGAATAAGATCCTAGATCAAAACTTACCGCTGAAATCCCACTTTCCTGTCAGATCTGTTGTCCCTCTCCTTCTCTCATAGAAGTTACATTCTCTGAGGCAAAACCCAAATGCTCCTCCTTCACAAATCATTAAAATCAGCGGGGGCAAGGGGGTGAGGCAGGGATTAGGCCGTTCCTGAGGAGACAACAACGCCTCAGGAGAAGGCCGCTCCCGGTCCCGTTTACCCTGACGGGCTGTGCCCGACAAATCACACCCCAACAGCGGCACCGCCGCCTGCGGGCCGGGGGCCGAGAGGGGCCGAGAGGGGCGTGAGGGGGACACGGGCGAGGGCTGGGCCGGGTCCCCGCCGCCTCCGTCCGCCAGGGGGTGGCCGAGCCTCGCTGCCCGCCGCCCGCCGGGGAGCGGGAGCCGTCGCGGCGCCTGCGCGCAGCAGAGGCGGCGGCAGCGGCCTGAGGAGCCCCGCGGGGAGAAGCGGCGGTGGGGTTGCGGTGCTTTGACGCGGCGCTGGGCGGCCGTGATCGCTCGCCACCATGCCGGCGGTATCGAAGGGCGATGGGATGCGAGGCTTGGCCGTCTTCATCTCCGATATCCGCAACTGTGAGCAGCGGCCGGGGCGCGGTGGGGCCTGGGTTGGGCAGGGCCGGGCCGCGCCGGCCAGGCGATTACTGGGTGTTTTGGGGCCGGGGTCGGGGGGTTCCCTCATCCTCCTTCCCTCGGCTCCCTTCTCTCCCCCTCGCCGCCGCGGCGGGCCGCCCGCGGCTCTGCCGCCTCACGAAATGGCGACGCGCCCCGGGGGGGCGGCGGGAGATGCGGGGGGGGGCAGAGCTTGGGGCGGGCATCCGAAGGCTTTCTGCTGCGGGTTTGGGGTTAATTTACGTATCTTTTGGTCTGGTCGGCTTGATTTTTTTTTTTTTGTGTGTGTGGGGTTTGTTCCTTTGTTGTGGCCGGGGCCCCTGTGGAAAAGGGGTGCCGGGGGGCTCGGAGCCCGTCGGGACTCCCAAGGGGCGGCGGTGAAGGCGGTAGGCGGCTGGGGCCGGGGTGGGCACCGGCGGTCGCCTCTCAGAGCCGCAGCCGGCTCTCGGTTCAAAATGTCCCTGAAGGAAAGCAGGCCCCTGGAAGGCTGGCGGTGAGCAGGGCCTTCTCTGGGTGTGTTTACGCTTGGCTTCAGTCTGCTTTCAAATCCTGTTGTGATAGAAAGCAGCTCTTGGGATCCGCTCGGTTTTAATCGCTGAGGGAGCATGGCCTGAGGGGTGCGGGGACCCTCTGTGAAGGGCTGCGCAAAGGGCAGAGAGGAGAAGTGTAGGGCTTGGTGGGTCTGGGGGCCGGCTGCCTTCCTTCCCAGCCCCGGGACCTGCATGAGAGAGCAGTTTAATATTAATCGAAGTCAGAGATCTAAGTGTGTGATGTGGCAAGAATTGCCTGGAGAAGGGCTAAGGTCGCTGTGGTTGGCGTGATGAAACGGCTATATATTTTGTCCACCTGTGTGGCTCCGGATTACTTGAGGCTATTTTAAAAGGAATGTCATCAAGGCTTCCTGTCTGAAAGATAAAAGTGGATTTGAGATTTTTTAATGTAAAATTATGGTGATCTAGCTAGGCTCATATTAGGATAACCAAACTGGCTTGGAAGTGTCTCCACCTTCAGAGGGCTTTGTGGTGATGACTTCAGAATTATCCAGGAGCAACAGAAAAGACTGCAGAGAAAACTGGAGTGATAAAATGAGACCCCTTAAATGTGCAGTTTCCTTCAACTAAATTCAGGTGATTTGGATTTATAGACTGGTACATAAAATTCAAGGTCCTGAGTCTTCTGTACAGAAGGCGTTGTCTCAGCATTTTTTCATAACCGAGTTGCAGGTCCTTAGGTTT
This sequence comes from Cygnus olor, assembly GCF_009769625.2. Lineage (NCBI taxonomy): Eukaryota > Metazoa > Chordata > Aves > Anseriformes > Anatidae > Cygnus > Cygnus olor. The sequence goes on from NC_049173.1 coordinate 47,141,690, forward strand.
CTTCAGACTTCACTCTTAAAGGCCTTCTTCTGCACATAGAAAATGCGGTGTTTATCAGTTCAAGATTACTGACTCACTCTTGTGCTTTGGCTGGTTGGCCCAGTTTCCTGAACATCTTCTAGTACACCACTGTTGTGTGCCAGCTGCATGTGTAACATAGTTTCACCTGGTGATAATGTAAGACTTTGTTGCTGTTGTGTTTTAGCTCCTTTTGAATTACTTATTCCATTCATTTCACTAGAAGTACTATGATTTTATTCTTCAGGTATCTCTTATGTCTTGCAGTTGGTCAGTATTTCTCTGCTTGTATTTCCTTCTACTAAATTTCTCTGAAAACAAGAGAAACATTCAAGGTGTTAGGTACCCAACGTATGTTAATAGATATGGAATTACAAGATTTGAGGTAGTAGGATAGAACAAATTACTGTTTTCTCCACAGGCTTGCCATTGTGGAAGCAGTGCAGGAACCCAGATGGAACAACCACCTGTCTGTCCAGCTTGGACAGCAAACCACTCATGCTCTCTATGTCTGCAAGAGTGGTAAAGAAGTACCTGCTGTGTGAAACAAATAAGATGTTAATGCTTTATCTGTTTAAACATATACAGGTAGTTTTGTCCCTTTCCAGACAGCTATTGGAAGCTGTAGATACCTTTGTATCTTTCATCTCATGATGAAGGCGGCAACTGCCTCTTCTAAATAGCTGTGAAAGAGCTGATAGTTCCCACTGCTAGGTGATCTATGCAGCTTACAAATAGCTGTCCAATGGCACCTGCACCATTTCCCTCAAGGGAGCTCCTAGTGTTGCCAGCTAACCATGGGCTGTTGTATGCTGAGTAAGATTCCCAAATACACTTAAGAGTACTCTCTAGAGACTTTGCATTTTGCAAATGCTGGTATTAATTAGCTTCAGTTCCATCTTTCCCACTTCAGTGTGGGGAGCTGGGTATTTGTCAAGAACAAAAAGTAACAGCTGCTTAGCTAACAGGATCTTTGGACATGGAGATCTAAGAAAATGTTCCTGTTCTGGGATGGGAGGGAAACGAGACACCAAGTGCAGCTTTTAGGCTCTGTTCTAGCCTGAAAATCAAACAAAATATCTGATTCTTGTACTGATGTGCCAAATACCTGCTGGTATTCTAAATTTCAGTCTTATTTTTGTCTTTGACTCATTCATCCCTTTTTAATAGGTCCCATCTCTTTGCCATAGGTGCCTGAAGTTTTTAATTTGCCTACAACCCTTCCAGATTATAAATAAGACCTTTTTCTGAAATACTTTATGCAGATAAGGAATTTGCATCATAGATGTTGCTGAATAATGAAAACGTAGATATGTGCTAACTGCTTAGGTGGATGTACAGCATGTTTCCAAGGTAACAGCATAACACTTCAAGAGGGACTTCAGTAAATTTAGACCTTCTATCTTTATAAATATTTAATCTTACATCAAGTTTTATTTCTTGGTCATCTGTAAGTACAGCATCTGCAGCACTAAACAATGTATTCTCTTACAAATTTATTAAATTACTAATCTGGGAGTCATGCTCATCTTCCCTGTCTATTTTTACAAGTCCATTACAGGGCTTCAGAAAACATATTTAACAGCAGCTTTCAGTTCTTACAACTCTAGCTGGTTGTGAGTTAACACTGTCAGTCTGTATTTAGTAGTTATACGTTGGTTGTTACTTCTGTGTCAGTTAAGCATGTTTTTGGGCACCTGGGTTATCTGGTTATCTGTTAAACTTCTTGATCTGTGTGTGAAATGCTTCTATGCCATGACTTTGAACATAAGACTGACTTTCTACATGATTTTTAAAAGTCTGCTTAAGATATGCTGGTTTCTCAAGTCTATACAGCTTTTTTTTTTTTTTTAAGAATACTACTTACAGCAAAAATTACAAGACCTTTTTAAGAAATGGAAGAGCTTCTTAATGTTTTGGCTTTGCCCTAGCCTATGTGAAACACTAATACTCACTGACATTTTCAAAATGAAATGTTCTTTCTTCACATATCTTCACAAATATCAAGTGCATTTTTAAAACCTGAGTGTAAGAAAACAAGTTGTTCTGCAGTTTCTGGTATCAGAGTCTTATTTCAGGACAACTTCTTGTTGTAGGCCATGTATTTGCATATATTTGTATTTTTGCATGGTGGAGAGAAAAGACTTTTTAAGAAAAGTGAAAATAACATGACAGCTTGCTGGTAGAGATATGGGCTTTTCTAGAAGCTTGCTCAGGCAGATGGCTTTGTAACATATATAGAATAGTACAGCAAATAGTTTTTTAGCTCTTGTCTTTTGTAGACCCCAGAGAAGAGACAAGAAAACTAAAGGTTGAAAGCTGAACTGAAGCACGTAGTTGAGATAGCACAGGTAATTAACTCCTATTTAATGTGGCCTACTGAGAAAATAGCAAGACAGGACTGTAGTGCAAAATAGATTGTGGTGATAGGGGAGCTGTAAAGCCCTGACCAGGGGTTCGATGGAGTGCCATCCAGACCTCAAGTCTGGAAGAGCCCTTGTCACTGCTTGGAAGTGTCTTGAGCTGAAACCCAACAAAACCTGCATGCGTTATGCATACAAGCATATGGAGTCCTCTAAGAAATGGTTGTTTTCAGCTCAAATATGCTAAATCTTTTTTTTGTGTGCATGTACTGGGGAGTTGCTAAAGTGATCTCGTTAAGGCAAGATGGTGCTTTATAAACTCTTTAGCTGTCTTTGCTGATTAAACAGCTAGATGCATCATCACAAGTCTGTTTTCTTTTTTGTGTTTTATGCTTATCTGCTGATGAAGTTCTAAGTCATCTGTCACTCAAGCAGTTCTGTTGCAACAGCAGTCTTATCTGCCATTCACCAGGAAAACTAGGAGAGCTTGCGGTGGTGTAGAACTACTTTCTGTTATAGTATTAAAGATACTACTAGTAATCCAATCCTCCACTGTAAAATTACAAAGTCATCTACTCTTGGGCTGATGAAATGGGCCTACACAGAGGCAAAAGGTGCTTTTGCCCCAGGTTTGTAGGACAAGGCAGTTCTTGTTTTCACTCCCTACTTTCAATAACTGTCTTACATTTTCAGTGGTACTGTAAAAGTTGGACAGAGGGAAGGGGGATTCCTTTAGTTTAGTTCTCAAAATATTTCGGGATCTGTTCTTCTGTACCAAGGTACCGTTCCTTTCTCCTTGGGCTATATGTTTTCCTTAAATAAAGCCTAACAGATATATTAAACGTATAACTATCTCTTATAGAATTTAACGCATTATTTCTAATTTGTGCTAGGCAGGGGAAGTGTTCAGACCTCTTGAAGTCTTACTTCAGTAGGTAGGCGTGTGGGGTTAAAAAAAGGCTGGTTTGTGAAATTGGTCGTGCCCTTTTGAGTGGACAGTGGATAACGAAGTGCCCTACGCATGTGTGTGAGAGGGGCATGCACATGAGCTTAAAGATTAGAGTTTGTTCTTGTTGAGAGCAGCTACACAGTGAAAGAAACTTCACATAGGGCGAGTTGGGCACATAGGGCCTGTTTTGATGCTGTATCAGTAATGTGGCTTTCAGGGTGTGGACTAAAGCCACTATATGCTCCTCTGAGGTGTAGGTTCTTAACTGCAGGGGGTATAATTCTAAAGTAGGACTTGTATTACTTCTGTAGACAGTCAAGGACTTTTCTGTGTATGTGCAGACTATTTATCTCTTGGAAGAAATTTGAAGGCAAGTGTTATCGATTTGCCGTCTGTCCTATTTGTCTTGGGAGGCTGTGGCCACTCTTCCTATACAGATACTTCCCTGTCAAATACAGGCACTTCCTTGTCACTGTCTGGCCAAAGAAGACCCTAGGAGAGGGTGCTACTCAGAGCTAGGAGAAGCACCAGGTTTTGCATCACTTGCAACTATTTGCAGGAGAGTAATCTAAGGAAAAGCACAATTAACATGAGATTAATCTGAGGGGGGTGTGTAAAACAAAACAAAAGTTCTGCACGTGGCTTTCTTCTGCTTCTTGCACTGAACTCTTTTCTTTTTGATTTTTTTTGTGCTGTTGAATTTGTGTACGTTTGACTGAGAAAAGTAGGTGGAAATGATAATTAATAGATGAGAGGTAGTAAAGAGCTAGGATCTTTCATGTTAACATCCAACCACTCCGTTAGAGTCAATGGAATGGTATAACGACTGCTGAATTGGAGATGCTTTGGATGAAGGCTGCCCATCAGGACTGGTAAGAGGAGGTTGAGGACTGCTGCAGAGAATATGGCGTTAGCTGCATCAGTTAATGAGCTTGCGTAGGATATAGTCCAGGTTAGATGTGACAGTGAAACGAGGGGAATTTGGATGAGCCTCAAACTGCTCTATTGTTTGAACGTGAACTGAGGTGAAGAAGAGTCCGCAGTGCCTGGAATTACCTCAGTGCAAATGCTGCCTTACCCTGGTGAAGGGAGTGTAACAGCAGTTTGAAAATATCATTCAAGGAAATGGCCACTGAAATGCTGATCAGTCAAGGAAGGAGGAAGAGCTGCTTTCCATGCCAGTCTAATGTTGTGCTTCTGCTTTTGTATATCATCTTAGCCTGAAGCTTCTTTTCATACGAGTCAAGGTCTTTTTGTCAACTGAACTGTCAAATAGATGCTTCAGTCTTCATCAAGTCGCTAAGATATGAGCTTTCAGTAAGCTTTCACTTCATTTGGGGTAAAATCTGGTCTTAGTGCATGACCCTCCTACATTGGTTTTCTTAACGTGTGATGCCTGGTTATAAAAAAACATCCATGGCAACGCTTAAAATGATTAAATTACATCAGTTAAGAGTATCTGAATTGATGGGTTTTGGAATCTGCTGTGTTCTCTCTCGCATTTATTTCCCTTTCCTTAGGAGGACAAGGAGTTAATAGATTACTGGATTACAGTAAAGCCTGTGACTCCCTGCTGTTTCACGAGAAGCGTTGTTATAGTGACCAGCCTCCAGCAACATACTGGAGGAAGAAGTCATTTCTGTGAATCTCAGTTCACTGGTTGTGCAATGTCTTGGAAATGTGAGGTCTATAGAGGTCTTAAGTGTGATCACTAGGTCACTGATCTCTTCGTCTGCAGCAATAGATACCTAATTGCATCAGGATGTCCCAAGGCACAGCAGCCCTCAGTTGTCTCTGTGCCATTCCAAATTGTTGTTTTTGTGGGGGCTGGAGGCAAGGAAGAGAGAACGGACAGACACTTTTTTGTTTCCCTCTGATCAAATATGTCTTGTGAAAGGACAGCATGTACTTACATTTTTGTTCATATCAGAATGTTAACAATCATTAAGCAAAAAGCTTGTTGTTCTGCAGCCTTGTACTGTTTGATTTTTTGAACAAAACTGGAGCTACACTAACATTTTGCAAAGGTATGGTATCTTATACTCATTGCTTTGGATTAGTTTCACGGCGAGTTTGTAAACGATAGCACCAGCATCCTCCTCCAGACATACTTGAGTGGACCTGTAATTAACTCCTGATAGTTTAGCCGAATGGAAGGATTCCTGCAGGCATACAGCAAGCAGACCACTCTGCTGCACTGCCCAGTGGCGTGCTGCCTTTCAGCACTCTCACCTTCGGTGCTAAATAACCATCTGCCTTGGAGATTAGGGGGAGGTGGAGGATGAATTTGATGTTTTGCTCCATGAAATGCAGTAAATGATCTGCACGGGAGATGTCTAATGTATACTATAGAGCTATAACCTGACTCTGCTGGCACGTAAAAATAATAGTGTAGTATACGGACATGCAAGTACTATAGAAGCTTCATCACAAAAGCAAGAGTAAGTGCCGTCATTAGTTTTACATGAACATTTTCCTGTATTTGCATGGTTTTTACTGCAGAGGTACTAGTGGTTGTTTTGATTTGGGCCCTCTCTTTCAACCAGTTTCTGTCTCCATCCTCTGACAGAGCAGGGTTTAAGAATACGGTGTAGTCTTAGCATCATGCTTGTAAGCTTTTTTTTGCAATAGGAAAGGCAAGTGGATAATCTGATTGCTTTAAGCTGCCTAAAGTGTGTTCAGATGGTGAATGTGGTGAACTTGCTCTCTGCCTGGTCATGTATTCTGCTCCCTTCTGCTGGCATTATCTCTTGTGGTAAAGCTGATAAGACTTACTACTGGGACACTAAATAAACAGCTTGCTTTCGGCAGTATTGGCTCCCTAGTTCTCCTGACCTGCAGCAGTACAAGGTAGTAGCAGGAATGTGTGTGCAGGGGGAGAGCAGTGCCAAGGAATGGTCTGGAGTTGTTGTCTTTTAAGAAGAATAGCCTTGGACCAAACTGATTATGAAACTCCATCAACATATTGTGCTGAAGGGAGGCTTATCGCAGTTTGTCTGCGGAGTCTCTCCCACCTAACTCACCAATCAGCTTAGATGTTCCTAATGTAGAGGCTACTGAAAACCTAACAGATGTTTAACGTCTTTGTCAGTGACATGGGCAGTGGGATCAAGCGTACCCTCAGCATGTTTGCCGATGACACCAAGCTGTGTGGTGCGGTCGGCATGCTGGAGGGAAGGGATACCATCCAGAGGGACCTGGGCAGGCCTGAGAGATGGGGCTGTGTAACCTCATGATGTTCAGCAAAGCCAAGTGCAAGGTACTGCACCTGGGACCAGGCAATTCCAAGCACAAATCCAGGCTGGGCGGAGAATGGATTGAGAGCAGCACTGAGGAGAAGGACTTGGGGAGGGGATGTTGACAAGAAGCTCAACATGAGCCAGCAGCATGTGCTTGCAGCCCAGAAAGCCAACCGTGTCCTGGGCTGCACCAAAAGCAGCAGGGCCAGCAGGGAGAGGGAGGGGATTCTGCTCCTCTGCTTCGCTCTCGTGAGACTCCACCTGGAGCCCTGTGTTCAGCTCTGGGGCCCCCAGCACAAGGAGGACGTGGAAGTATTAGAACGAGTCCAGAGGAGGGACACAAAGATGATCAAGGGGCTGGAGCACCTCTCCTGTGAAGACAGGCTGAGGGAGCTGAGTCACTCCCTGACTCTTTGTCAGGGAGTGTAGTAATAGGACAAGGAGGAATGGTTTTAAACTAAAAGAGGATAATTTTTTTCCGAATATCTAGTCTAAATTATTTACCCTGAGGGTGGTGAGGCACTGGAACAGGTTGCCCAGAGAAGCTGTGGATGCCCCATCCCTGGAAGTGCTGAAGGCCAGGTTGGATGGGGCTTTGGGCAACCTGGGCTGCTGGGAGGTGACCCTGCCCATGGCAGGGGGTTGGAACTGGGTGGTCTTTAAGGTCCCTTCCAACCCAAACCATTCTATGATTCTAAGTTCTTATGTTTGGAAAATAATGACAGATTTGTAACTCTTTTAAGCATCTAACAGTTCTGAAAGAACTTCAAAATGGAGGATCTGTTTTGAGTAAGAACTTATATGTTCTTCTCAAATAGATGTTCTTGGCCTCTAGAGTTTGGAGGGGAAAAAGCTGCTGCTCTTAGCCTTGATGGTATTTGTGGTGCTGCTTTCCTAAACAGAAAACTCAACTTGTCATGTCTTCAAAGCCTGTTCAATAATTGAATATGAACAGAGCAACGTGTTCTGTTGGACAAATGGCAGTGCCACAAATAGAAACCAATGCTACTTACCTTCAAGAAGCATGACAGAATGCTGGCGAGCTCTTTGTCATGGTAATCAAGCCTCCTACCCAGTGTGCTCTATAGCTCTTCACACTAATAATGGCACAGCTATAATCATAGGATCATCAGATGGCCATAGGGCAATTAAGGCTAAGAAACAATACCATGTAACAGTTCTGACCTGTGCATGAATTCAAAATAAACCCATTAGAGGGTGGGCTTAATTATGCTGGCTGCTGGCCATGAACAAATCAGAGCCAGGTGAGTACTGGAAATATCTAAACCTTTGTAAAGCAAATCTTTTGCTGTACACATTGTCAGCCCACCTGTCTTTTAATAAAATCTTGCCTGCAGAAATCCACTCTCCTCAGTGTTTGGGTAGACTTGTATAGAACAAGTGCTTCTCTGCTCCTTTGGGAAAGAAATGCATGCATTTGGTCAGAAATATGCTAAATGGTTTGTTTGTCTAAAAGCTAAGAACTGGTTACTGTTCTGTCTGATCACCATGGATGCACTTTGGGCATCAGTCTTGGCTTAGGCAGTTTATCGTGAGAGCAGCAACAAGTTAATCCTGCTGGAGCAGGTCACTGTTTAAATGAGCCACAAGTAGCCCACTAATTCCACCCTTGAAGTACTTGCTTAGTCTTTCAGTCCTTCTGCCAAGTTAGTATTAGAATATGTCTAAACTGTTCTCTTCAAGTGAGCAGCCTCAACAATCCCTTTGGTGTAACTTTTCTGTTTTCTCATTCTTCTGTGGATTTTAATGCAGAATTCCCAGCTTAGGTCCAGTGATGTTGTTCATGCAGTACTTCCTGAAGCTCTGCCTGGAGCCTGGATTACCTGGAGGTTAAGGGTAGCAACTGGTTCCCTGAAGAGCTGGATGACTTTTGATGTTCACTAGTATATCTTTGTTGAACAAGATGATAATTAAAGATAAGAGTACAGCGCAGGCTAAATTTACCTTGCCTAATGAAGGCAGCAGGCAGCACAGTGGAGCCTGAAGCATGGCGATCTGCCAGCTATGAAGTAATCGCTTGCTGAGCGCCGGGGCCCATGTTGTGGCTGGGTACCCATTTGCTCAGGTACTTGTCTTGGAGAAGGCTGACAGCAATCATACACCTGTGACTGCCTTCTTCAGAGTAATTGGCTAAAACGTAGCAATTTGAAGTCACCTCTTTTAATAACTTGCTATGGATATTTAATTATCATCTTATTAGACTTGAAAAAGCCAGGATAAATGAAAATGAGGAGGATGTGGCCTGAATTCATGCGGAACATGGTCGTGTGCTCCAACTTAACTACTGCCCTACCCATCAGTTTATACACATGACGTTACCTTTGAGAAGTCCCTGTAAGTTGAGTAGCTTGGCTATGGCATACTGTGTCGGAATACAGCTCAGGTAATTTCTTCAAATGGGAAGCTGCTTAACAGACTGGAGATGAGACAGATGGAGCAATTGCCCTTGCAAGCTTTGAAATGCAAGCTTCTAGTTCTGCAGTACAGAAATTCTTCAACTGTTGTCAGCAGTGGTTTTATCTTCATTTTTGACCATCGTTAAGGAAGCTGAAGTATTTCTAGGCATGGCAAAAGTAAATAATGTAGAAATTCTTCACTGTTACTGTTTCTGAGTAACATGAGGAAAACTTGTTGGTTAAACATGTTTTGTTTAATGGAGAGGGAAGATCTAGCTTCCTTCTTAGGGGAAAAGGAAGATCTAGCTGAAATTGATGCTAGTTTTGCTTTTTTGTTGTTTGTTGTTTTTTCTTCTTTTCTTTATACATCTAACAAACTGAAGCTACCTGCCACTGTGAGGTTTTATTTTGCTTTGTCATCCTCTTATAAGAACAGTAAGTTAAGCTTGAATAAGATTACTGTGCAGTGTAACTGCTGGAGGCTTCAGGAAATGGTATGCTTGTGTTTTGGTTTGGTTTTTTTTTTTTGGTCTTTTTTTTTTTTTTAAGATATTTCAGCTTAATTTTAACTTTAATGTTGACATTGAGAGGATCTTTTGCTTGACTTTGGAATGGATGACAATGAAATTAATTCATTAGCTTAAAAGTTATTTACGCCATTTTAGTTGCACTATTAAGTGCAAAGTGAACTTTGGGAGACTAAAAAAAATAAATTTTTCTTTTACTCATGTTCTTCAGCTAACAGCAGCTTTGTTGATCTTAATAATCCCAAAGGTGACTTTCTGAGTAGCTGTAAAAGTAGCAGCTTTGACTGAAGAAGCAGTTAGTGAGTCTGCTTGCTGCACTCACAGCCCACTCTAGACAAGCTTCCAACAGCCTGCTAAATGAAACTCCGAAGACATGAAGTAATTCCTTTACTTCCAGATGCTTTATGGGTGAAATCAATGTGGTAAGGAGGCACCTTAGGACTTAATCATCCAAGCCGGGGCTCCAGTATGGGGAGTTAAGTTTTTATCACCATCTGGTTGCTATGGTATTGGTGTTTTGTCAAGGTCTAGATGAGATTACATAGCGCGTTCAAAATAGAACGGCCTGAAGGAATTACTAAAAACAGGCTGTTTTTCTGTTCACGTGCTATGCAAATTCTTAGCTTCCAATGAAACTAAAACTTCAGACCTGAGGTTGTTGTTCAGTGTGGGTCTTCCTGACAGCTCACCGTTCCAGCTGTGTGCGGGGGATTTTGTTTATTCTTTTGCTGAGGCTGCAATCTGCTTCTACCAAAGGGTGCTGACTTCACGGATTCCTAAAGTATTTTAGTCTAGCTTCCCTCAATACTCTATTGCTTGCTTAGGACACAAAGAACACAGTTTCTAGCAGTAACTGATAATGTGTGAGTGTAATGGATAGAGAGGTTTTTTTTTTGTTTTTTTTTTTAAAGCCATGATTTTGTTTTGGGTTTAAAAAAGCTGTATGAGACTTAGGTACTTGTCATGTTTCTTCCCTCCCTCCCCATTTTAAATTTCAGTGATTATTGCCACACTTCCTGAGGTTAGAGAAACAATTGCTAATAATTCAGAGTAACTATTGCAGTGTTTATACCTGCAGACAGAGCCTAAAGACAGAGCCAGGACATAGCTTCCAAACTGAGGTAATTAAATATTCTATTCAAGTTCACTAACTTGAAAATATCCCCGACTGAGGTCAGTGTTCTCTGACCAGTTTATCTAACTGAAGTACACAGTCTCTGGACTCAATGGTAACATTTTAAAATGAGATATGCCATTTGCTTGGTAAAGGGGGGAAAGAAATTGGTAGCTTTAGAAATTAAAACTTTATCCTCTTTTTTTTTTATTATTATTATACTGGAACAGATGAATTGCTGAAAATCACGGAAGTATTTTCAGGTCTGAAAAAGTGCTGATTGAAGGTAGCTTAGGAAACTTGGAACGCTTTTTATTTACATTAACACTTGCATCCTTTTGGCATATGTTACAAAAGACTTCTGTCTGGTAGTGAATTCCTAATGCTGACAAGTATCTTAGACGTGAACACCTGGTTATCTCTGGCATGTGCACAGAACAAATAATCTAATCCAATTAAGACAAATCTAAAATCTGTGGTAGAAAACACTTTAAGCTTTAGATTCTATCAGTTGGTGTCCGTTTATGCAGAGAGTAGTGTTACTGCTTTAAAACCAGCTTATTTTAGGTAGGCCATGTTTAATTTGAAGAAAACTGTTGCATGAAATATTGGTGAAAACTGGTTAAACTTCATGATCCAAACAGAGGCATCCTGCTGCCAGATCATCTTTGGAATGGGAAAGGGTGAGAAAATCATTGGGTGGCATGGGAAGTTTGGACATGCAAATGTAGTACGATGTTTAAATGCTGGGAGTTGTTGTTCTGCTTATGTGGAAGAAAGGGATGAGCCTGAAGTTGTCGTGGAGTGCTGGTCCTGATCTCTTCAAGCCTTGTCATGTACCCTCTCTGCACAGACATGGCTGCGGTTGTGATCAGAGAGGTGGTAAGGAAAGGGATTTGCCACAGTGGGGCACCCGATCCCCCCTGCAGATCAAATTGGATCACTTTCATGGGGGGACAGGAACTTTGATATGCAACCTTGTAGCCAAATACACTTGGTAGAGAGTAAAGGCAGATGCCTTTTTCTGCGGCCACTTGAGATGTTTTGGAAACTGTTAGAAAGTCAATTCCATACGGGTCTGAATTTGCAACCCAACTAGATGTCCAGTTCTGCGTTGCTGGAATGGGCTTCATTTGCTTCCCTCAAGCTTCAGGCAATTGTATATGATACCTGAGTTGGATGCTTTATCCTACCATGCTCACTTTGATAGGAGATAACTGACCCAGGCCATTGTAGAATCTGTCACTGAAAGACAAAATGCTAACAAGTAATAAACTTGTTTGGTTTGGATAATGTAAGTATTACCTGGACAAGCTTGCATCAACAGGATTGAAACTGCAACTTATTTCTGTGGTTATTAAACTCGGTACTGTAAAACCTAATACCTGTCCTTGCAATCAGAAGTTGCTATGGAATATAAATTGTTAAGAAGGTGGTAAAGACATCTAAGAAAATGGGAGTTGTAAATACTTCTGTTTTCTAAGGTGACTTTTCTGGGATATATCAGAAGTCTAGTAAACTTTAAGCATGTATCCCTTCTCTCTGAGGTCTTTCAGTCTTTGTGGAGCTCATAGTTTTATTACTTTTCCTTTTTAATGCCAGTTAAGAACGTAAAGGTGTCCTTTTGAGGGCTGCTTGAATGACCATTCAATAGAGAAACAGTAAATTGACTCCTTAAGCTGAGGAGCAAGAGAAGTTGTTTAGGAAGATTCGTTTCTCTTTCATACCATTCTGCGATTCTATGATTCTTTCTTGAAGAGCACTGTCAGCCTAGTAATCAAATCAGAAGTCATTCTGTTTTCTCTTCCCGTTTTACTCCAAAGAATACAGGAATTGAGGTGTTTTGTGCAAGTCGGTAATAAAGGCATCTCGGATTAGACAGTATGAAAGTCTCATATAGTTAAAGTCTGCAAGTGAAACTTTTTGAAACATAGAGATGTTGTTAGCTTCTCAGATTCCCCAATAAAGCAATGCTGAAGTTACCTCTGTGATGTTTCCCTTCATCTAGTCCTAATGCTGCTATGGGCAGGGGGGGAGCAATAATTCCTCCTGATGTTTTTATGTTCATGCAACATGATTGGGTGGAAAGAACCTTGGGGCTTACAGAGAGCTGTTTGAGACACTGTATCCTGATGTATGTTCTTTTGATTTCAGGCAAAAGCAAAGAAGCAGAGATAAAGAGAATAAATAAAGAACTAGCAAACATTCGGTCAAAATTTAAAGGTAAGTGAGTTGACTGTTTTAAACTGTAGTGTTTGCTTTCCTCATGACATTTTTGTATGGGTTTTTGTTTTGCTTTTACATGTTCAGATTTTTTGTCAGCTGAGGACATAAGCAAAATGCTAATGCAGGGTGTTAAAATAGCTACTGAAGGTGTTCTCTTAAGCACAGAGCTTCTTTGCAGTCCTGTGACTCACCCATAAGGGAAGAAAACTCCCTCCTCTATCAAAGAGCTGAGATAGTGTTCACAAACCTAATACTTTGCCACCCAACCATGTGACTACTTTACCTGTTTTCTTGCAGGAGGCCACAAACTAGTTTGAGAAAACATGAGTGGGTGTAATTATTTTTACTAAAACAGTACATGTTCAAACCATCCTCCCACTCCCAACCACTTAGGGAAGTAATGTATTAAGTTGTCTTCTGGAAAACTTAAGATAAAAATGTGTAGTTGATGAGGTCATATGTCTTGACCACTCCTATAAGTAACAGCATTAAAGGTTATTCATATGAAACAAAATACATGCAATGACTAATTTCATCCTCATGCATTCAAAGAGGCAACAGTTCACTTCTTAAGCAATGCATATTAATACTCATGCTATAAGTGTGTTCAAGTTTCGTATGTGGCCTCAAATTTTAAAGATTTTGAGGGGTAGTTAAGATGTTTTTGAATGAAATTCCAGCAGAAGTGGCTATGGTAAACATTCTGTTTAAATAGATATGGGGCTGTGTGTGCACCTAGATAAGGCATTGCAGCGTGGAGTTCATATATGTGGCTTCAGAACTTACTGATTTTGGATTAAGGCTTTTTACCTTCATTTTTCTATTTTGACCTAGACTAATGTTTCTATTTGGAATGCTTATTGCATTACCAAAGCCTGAAGTAACTTTCCTGAACTTCATAAAAATCTGTTTGTTTTGTTTTGTTTTTTTGTTGTTTTAAGTGTTACATCTCATAAGGAGGTATGGCAAAGTGAAATGAATTGACAGACGAAGTAACATGAAACTTCTGTGGTTAATTTATTAAACATGTACAGTAACTTCTTAACCTGTTTTGAGCTAAATTCAGCCTCTATCTGCAAGACATACTGTGTCTAGTATAAATCTTGCTTGGAGATTAAACTGCTTTATTAAAATGCCACCATTTTATGCTTTTACTTGGTAATGAGATCATAAAGTTGGAACTAACAAAAATGGCTGTTAATCTTGTAAACAAGTGTTTAGTAGACCCTTGAGCTATGTGCTGGTTGTTCAGTGTGTGCGAAGGCGATGTCTACTGGTCACTGACTGGAGAATGGACACAAGTTTATTCTTGGATTAAATGATGGGAAAAAACAAGCTCTAGAACAGACTATACAAAGCTTGCTACTTCTGCCAAAAATCAAACCAACATCAGTGTTAGATAGATGCTTTGCTGTGAAAAGGAAGTGGAAAAAATAATTTTACGGCATAGGAAGGTGAATATGAAAACCTTCCTCTCTTCCCTTGAAAAGTCATTGCATTTACTCAATTCTATGGCAGAGGTTATTATATAAATGCATGTGTGTATATGTATTTTTTTGTGAATTGTCATGTACTGTTGACGTGCTTGATGGGAGGGGAGAGTGAAAACATCACTGAAACTTAAGCTTGTGTCATTTAAAGATGTTTGCTGAGAGGCAAAAATTCCTTAAGGGAGTCCCAGCCAAGTCCTATTCTAGATGTGCCTTGCAGTGCACATGTGAAGGTACTAATTTCTTTTCTGTCAGAGCACCACATTCTACATCCCTAACAAGAGTAAATATGAATCTGAGAATTCTATTGATTCTGTTCCAACTTTTCCTGAACTGGCCTAAAACTGGAGTAATTTAAATGGTCTTGCATGCGGCAGAGATGGTGAAGATCGCTGAAGGTGACATATACCAACTCTTGTTTTGGCTTAGTGTTTTCCACAGACTTAATGGTTATAGTTTTCTTACTTCTGCATTTTTTTTTGGAAGTGACTCAATTTATTGTATATGATAGTATAATCAGCTAGTTATCTACTCACTGGAAGCTCTAGATTTCTAACTAGACTCACCTCAGGGCCTAGGTGTTCTAATGTTTCTTGAAATTTTTCTACCATCTGTTCGGGAAAGCTTTATTTGAAACCTCCTCTGATTCCTCTCTGGGTTCTTCTAATATCATGGCACAGGGAAAAAAAAAAAAAAAAGAAAAAAATACAAAAAAAAGAAATCAGTGCTACAGCCTTTCCTTATACATAGAATTGTTCACTTCCAATAAAAGAATTGGTGATATTAATAAGGGGAAAATCTATGTATTTCAGCTTGTATTTTCTGAGAGCTGCTTTGTGTGGAGAATGTTATGTTTTCCGAAGTAGAAGAGCCTGAATGAAACCAAAGTAGAAGAGCCTATTATGCCTGAAATTGTCAGGCATAATTGGTCTATGTGCTAGAGCTAGAGATGTCTTACCTGACTCCTACTGGTTGAAAAAAAATGTTCTGCTATTGATGGCTTGGGTGAATTACTGCTTTGCTGTTTTTTCTGTTCTGCTTGCTCTGTGAGCCCTCTTGACATCTGGATGTCAAGGCCTAGCGTGCTGAGCCTTTGGTCGCTCAACTGTGGACCATAGCTCATAGGTCAGTAAGTATACATACAAACTAAATACAAATAATACCTCCCTTATTGCTAGAGCATACCCTCAAGAGGTCCAATTCTGTCTCTACATGAGGCAGGCTCCCCTTATGGAAGACCTTGAATTCACCTAGATAGAAGACAGGTGAATTAGTTGTACCTGGCTTCAGAAGTTTAGTCAAGAAGAGAACAGATTTTTAGACTCTGTATGAAGGTGCCTTTTGCCCCTCTACTAACTGAGTCACCCTAGAATAGTATTCATTTTTCACCTTGTATTGTAATGGAAGTTTAGATGAGTTTATACTAAGAGCATTAACTTCTAGATCGTTGCAGACAGACTGCAGAAATCCCTCAGCTGAAAGATTAACAGACAAAAAGTGTGTGTCACGGAGACTGCTCCCAGTCACAGTTGGGAAGTCCTGACAAGAGTATCATAAACTGGAAGGGACAAGCCAATTCCAATGCAACATTTAGTCTTAACGTGGAATGTGCAAACTTGAGAGGTTGTATTTTCTCCCTCTGACAATTATAGATCACAGAATCATTAAAGTTGGAAAAGACCTCCAAAATCATCCAGCCCAGCCGTCCCCCTACCACCAATATTACCGACCTATATCTGCTTAGCAGCTCTTGCTGACAGAACAAAAACATCCTTTCTTATATTTAGAGGCATATAAAAACCTGAGAAAAGCTTATGTGACTCTGATAACAAATATGTACTATTTAATATTTAATATTTCATAGTTAAAATTGACTAGTTAGGTTATAGTCATCAGTGCAAAGAGATGTTCTCCCCATTTCAAACAGCTTCACTAGTCAACTTGTCTGATAATCTTAATGTAGCAAATAATGGCTTAATTCCCAGCTATGATTTTGTTTTGATACTGACATGCCTTTTGTTTCTGAAGCTATAATATGCTTGAGCTTGTAGTCAGACTGACTTTGTATTCTTCTGGAACATCCCCACCAACCTGTTGTAGTTGGCCTGAACTGACTAAAAGAGTTGAACAGATTCCAAACTTCCCTGCCACTTCTGCAAAGCTGCTCTGCTGGAAGCTCTGAGCTATCTCTGAGTCTCAGGCTTCTGTACTGGGACTTCAGTACCGATTCTCGCTGTTTCTGAAGGTTTTTTCTGCACCTAAATATTTTTACTTAATATTTAGACAGGTCAGGTCATCATGAGGCCTTTCCTATAGATATACTAATAATTATTTTGCCTATGTTATTCTGTCATCATGAGGTTAATGCCTGACTGGAAACTTTGCTGCAGCCACACTAATGTAGAAATTCAGTGCTTTCAGCAACATAACTTCAAGCTACAATACCTGTTGTTTTTTTAACTTGTTTTGGCTGATGGGCAAACTTCAGTTTGTTTGCAAATGTTGTCAATTTTTCACTGATGAAAGTAGAAGCTCTCATCAGACTTTCTTTAGTTTGCAGTGAGTGAAAACTTCAAAAGGTGTTTAAAAAAAAAAAAGAAACAAAAACCAATTGTTGAAGCTCCTGTAGAACCTCATTGCCAACTGCACATTCCAATCTGCTTCAAGCATGAAGGAGGTTTCGTTCACCTCACTGCTAGTATTAAACAGGCTGTCATAAATGCAATAAGGAATTGCAGAAAACATTGCGAAGAAGAGAAATTAATCAGAGAATATACTTTGGGTACCACAGCAATCATTGCAGTCTTAAAAAAAAAAAAAAAAAAGTACATAATGCTTTCTGAGTGCACTTTATTAGTAAAGTGCAGTAAATAGTGTGTGAGGATTCTAGAATGAGCAATGACAAGTAATTCGGTATTTTGCTAGCATCAGTCATTCTGAACCTTGTCCTGTGAAGTGTGTATGAACAGGTATTCAGGGGTCGCTAGTGTAACCTCTAGTACAAGTCTGCCTAGCCTGATAGAGCTTGTCTTCACTGCTCCCTTCTGCTCCCTTCTTCCCTCCTGATGAAGGAAGGTAGCAATGTAAGCTACTGGGTTACTAACTGTAAGAAAACTTGGCAGTAACGAAGCTCTTAGTTCACTAAAACAGCATTCTCTGGTTGACATAGGTAGTTCTCCAGTTGTGTTGTATTGCTGTAGGGTAAAGCTGCTGATGGCACAGTTCATGAAGACCTGTGAAATTTTGTTCCTCAGTTTTGCAAGGTATTTCATGGCTTAAGTACCAGAATATTCAAACGTACAGACAGTAAATTCTTCTCTAGTTCACTGAGGCAGGGGAGAAATTGTCATAAAAGCTTCCAGCTGTGTAGAACTGTGAATCAGGCAATGATCAGAGGATCAAGGTGTTGTGAGTAAAGCAGTGTAGTAACTTCAGCCTGCGTACCTTGTGCATAACATCCTCTAAGCACAATTTAAACAGTTCTGAATAAATATCGGTATGTGTTCAATGAGTAATGTGAGTGAAATGTGACTCAACTTTCCCTTCACATATACTTCTTTACTTTGTGTGGATTTTAGGTGAAAAATGTCATTCAACTGAAGATAATGACTTGACATACTCAGAAGAAAAAAACAGAAACAAAAGTCAAAATTTGGTTGAAGCGAGTTTGGACTGCTTGTTGTGTAACCGTTTGTGTCCTTGAGGGTGCGAGGAGGTGATAGCTGTGTATCTTTCTGCTGCAGGATTTCTACGGGGGCTCTGAGTTGCATGGTTCTCCCTTGCAGACTATCCACATAAAAATAACCAGACCTTCATAATACTTTTTTTTCCTTCAGTTTAAGTAAGATCATTCAATTTAACCTAATTCCTTTTTACGTAGCACTGACTTTTTAAAAAGTGTTTGTTAAATAGTTTGGATTAAGGCAAATGTATGATGGAGTCCCTTAAGATGGAGTCTCCTACTAAATAATTATGGAGTATGCAGGGGCTTTGTGCTAATTACCTGGCTGGAGATGCAGCAGTTGGACTGGCTGAGTTGCTACAACCATGGAAAGGGCTGGCTGCAAGAAGCACAGCTGGCAGTCATGTCTCCTGTCACAGATGTGTTCTTGCTTGAGCCCAGCGTAAGAGGCTGGTATCCTTTCCTCCCTCTAGACTTCTATACTCTTCTGCATGTTCTGTTGCAGTATCGAGACCCCCACTCCATGTAGCTGGCAAGACAGCCTCTCCCTATAAGCATGTGAATATTACTACTCTTGTTACTCTCACAGAAGTAGCTGGCAAGCCTGTTGCCCACCTTACATTTGGGTTAAGCTGCTGCTTAAAATACCCTTGTGCTTAACAGGCTGGGATGATGCTGCACATGTCTGGAAAAGCCCTGCTTTTCTTGAACTGGTGCAACATATGTCTTGGTGCTGGGCTTGGATCTGGCTTCAGTGCTCTGAGCTCAGGAGGAATCCAGGATCTCTGTACTTTAAGTGGCTTTGTCTCTTGTTTCAGCGTGAGGAAGCTGTGTTGTTAAGGTCAGTGTGTCCTTGACGGTTGCTTTAAATACTTCTGCATTAACTGAGATAAGATGCATGCAGTATAAAGAAACCACACCAGTGTAATAAAGCAGAAGTTGTAGGAGTTGTGTGAAACAAAAAATAATCCATTTGTTTAGCTTTTGGATTATAGAACGATTTTTTCCCATGCTTGAGGCAGACTACAAGTCTAGCTGTCAGAGTATTAATTGCTTTGTAAAGGACATCTGCTTTCTTGAGTGAAAAATATCTTGTTTATTGATGCGTTGCTTAATTTGATCTCTCAAGCCAAAAATTGTATACTAGTGAAACTGCCCACAGATCTATATGCTGTTTCTGCAGGCAAAGGAGCTTTGGTTACTGCTTGATTCAGGCTTGTTCTTTTTTCCACATTTGACATTAGAGCTCTTCCTTTTTTTTCTTGTTGCTTAATGGGTTTTGTGTTAGAAGAGTAGCTGCTGGATTTAAGACATCATACTGTATCTGAGCTTTGGCTTGTACAGAAGAAGGAACACCAATGTCAGTTGTTAGTATGTTTTTGTTTTTAACTTCAGCTTATTTGCTTTCCCAAGATCGAGTAAGTTGTCCCAAACTACATGGTAATCCATAATAAGTCCAAGCCTCTAAATACGTGTTTTAAACAAGCTGTGTGACAATGGATTGCTTTCCTGCCATGCTGTGTAAGCAGTCTTCCATTATTTAAGATGGGTCTGGGTGTCTTAGTCACACTACTTTCATATGCCTCTTAGACAAGCGGGAGACAATTTGACAGTAAAATAATAGTGTCTTCACTGACAAAGTGAATTGTTGGAAGCAAAACCAGGCTTCAAATATCAACTGAGTTGTAGGGACGCTGTAGTAATACTGTTTTGGTGGTAGTAGTAGTCGCTAAATACCGCCTTATGGATTGGTATGGGTTGTCAGTCACAAATATTCAGCCTTTTGGTTAGAAGGCTTGGTCTGTATCACACTCACAGGAAGACAAATCTTGTCATGCCTTAAGTTCAGATATATCCATAAAAGCAACTTCATTTTTGGCTTCCAAGCTAGGAGCAGGCCTTCTGTTACAGTAACCTGCTGGACTCCGGTGCCAGCTGCACAAACAGATCAGGTCTGAAGTTACACAGCTGAAGTAATCTAAGGAGGAAGTGCGCTGAATGCAGAGGAGCACTTAAGGATGTGTTTTGTATAGGCCACGACTGAAGTTCTAACTCTGAGGTATATCTAGACTTTGAGATAGCAGTCGACTGTCGGGCTGCTAGTGGGACTAGACTTGTCAGGCCTTCTCACTCTGTCCCCAGTGAGCACCCTACAGGACCAAACTGCCTTCCCGCCCCCTCTGGCTGGTAGCAGGCTCAATAGCTGTGTAGCAGGGTGGTTTTTAAGTGTACAGAGTAAGATTCAAAAGCAAATGTTGTGTTTTAGCTCACTATCCAAGTCATGGACAGAAGGTGCTGCCTGGGAACCAAAAGGTCTTGTAAAGCATTTCTGCCTTATTCTTCCCTCTTGGAAGGCTGCCTGAAAGATCTAGCAAACTTTTCAGGGAAAGCAAGTAGTCTTTGAAATGCCCACTGTGCTCAAAACCTGCTGACGTGTGTTCTGGATCCTTCCTGTTTCTGCTGACTTGATTTGCAGTACTTGCAAATGTTCGTGGAAGCATTTAAAAATGAGCTGAGTTGAAAGAAATGATTGTGTATTGCAATAAAGATAACACAGAATGTGCAAAACTTCCTTCTGCTTTTGTTTTCAGGATGTTTGCTTGGGGCTGGGAAGGGCTGTGCTATTTTAGCATGGACTTCAGCAAGAAGACTTGTTAGTGATGTTTAAAATAGAGCCTTTTAAACTCAGTAAATGCTACATGGGTGGAGAGGAATTGAACAGTTAAACTTAAATTTTCAATAAGAATCTGAAGCAAGGCTTCTTCAAAGCACAATTGAATTTAGATGAGTGTAGTGAGACCTTTGACTGCAATGCTCTTTTTTTGAATTGCACAGCTAATTAAATGGTATTTAAAAAAAAAAAAGGGGTGGTGGTGGTAGATGGAATAACGTATTGGGGACTAATAAAGCTTTAAAGAGTGATCTAATGGCTGTTACTTGGCTTAATTTAAGCTTTCCTCTTAATCACAACTTTCAGATTGCCTGCGTATACAAGGGACAGAGGCTTTTGAAAGTAGGCATGAATTATTTTTTTCTTAAGGAAAAGTGTTTCAGGTACCAATTTTACAGTACTGTTCTTTGTTAGCATGTGATATAGAAGGAAGCTGCTTTTTCTTTGTCAGTAGGATGATAATGTTTGAGGCTTGACTGCATGGCATAACTTCTATCAAAGATGCCTGAGATACCTGACGATTCGAGGCCATTGTTAATCTGAGCTCTACCAATGCTGGTAGCTTGGAAGAATATAACTCTTTAAATACCTGGATTCTGAACCTGAAAAAAAGGAGTTGCCAAGTCATGACAAATACTTTGTTGTGAAAGCCAGTCCAGTTCTGAGCATACATACTTTCCTCTGCTTGTGTTTTTCATTTAAACAATTGGATTGCAGTGTTCTGTACTCCCTCTTCCTTTCTGATCTCAAAGGCAACAGCAGAGCCATTTGGCAAAATTAGAGAATGGGTTTTATACCTGCAACTTCTGTGTAATTCTGCACTAACAACAGGCAGCAACGATTGAGTCTTGGACTCAGTCTTGCAGGCTCAGGTTTCTTCCACTTATGGTAAAGTAGATATGAAACTACTTTCTGACACCTTTTGGTCTATCTGTATCTCTGAGAGAAGTAACTAGTGATATGAGTGCTATTAAATACCATAGCAAGTCCTCAATTACGTAGATCTCAGTGACTAGGGAACAGAGGCTTAAATGGGTTCAGGGTGTTAGTGTCCCCTCCTGTGAATCATAATTGTATCTGGTAATGGGATCCAGCATCACCTGTTCTTTAAATCATTCACCTGGAAACAGTTGGCTTGTCACTAGCTGGCATGTGCTTATCAGGAAGTAATATAAAGCCCCTCTGGCTTATGCATTGACTCTTTCTTTTCCTTTCAAATCTCTTGCAGAATACAAATTGAAAATCTAATACTAAGAGCCTGTAGAAACCTCTCTTATGATAGCAGCTGAAAAATGTTTAAAAGTTAAAGTTGTCACTCTGCCTTTTTGTGTGTGTGTGTATATATAATATATTCTGCCTCTCATAAGTAAGATGTCTTTGATTTACACGGTTCTTTTCCTTTACAATGATGCAATGGGAGGAGGTTTCTGCTGTTGAGTACCCTTTTATCAGGAATAATAATATAATATGAAGTATTCCTTTCCCAAGTTACAAATGCAGAAAGCTTTATTCTTCTGCTGCTTAAGCTGTAGTTTGACAGCCACAGTGGATAGACGTACATGGCTGGGTATGTTTTTCCCTCGGGTCATAGTACTTCCGAAGAAGGAAAGAAATGGATTTTTTTTTTCTTAATCTGGATGTCTTGTTCTGTTTTGTCTAATGTTAATTCGGGTATCTAGTAAAGCAAACAGGCCCGGATTCATTTGGCTGCTGACTCAGCAGCAAAATAGCCTTATGGCAGCAAACTGTATGTGTGACTCAAAGAAACATGATTTGGGCCAGTTTTCTGCAGAGCTGGCTGCAGTGAGAGGTTCCTGACAGGATCCAGCATAGCAGGACTTCATTCCTATGAGTATCTTAGGTAACGCTGCTCCCTGTGTTTAAGGGAGATGTGATGTGCTAGATTCCACAGTATGGACATAAAGGCAGCTTTTCTTTGCATAGCATAAAAATAGCTTCAAGCTTCAAAAAGCTTATTTTTATTCATAACTGGTACATTGTCATTAAAAAGGGAAACAACCCAAATCCTGTAAGAATCAACTGCTGTCTAAAGACTAGGATTTGAAGGGTATCACCGTCCATATTAAAACTGCAATTTTGTGCTTACATTTTGTTTCTCTTTTTAAAATGAATCTAAATAAAAGAAATTCCTAGCTTTCATGTAAGTAGAAAAACATTGGCTTTGTTTTTTGCACAAAATGATGTAAAGATTTTTAGTCCTGGTTAGGTCAGAGATATCAATCTCTTGCTTTTTTTTCAATGTAGAGTGAATAAAAGCTCAAATAATAACTTAAATTGTGAAATTTAAGTACTGCAATAATTTTATTACTTACCTTTCTGCTGAAATTGTGGAAATATTCTATGATTTGCCTCTATTATACGCTTGCATGTGGTCATATATGTTGCATATGGGATGATATGTCTGAGATTGTAAACCCAACAGTACATTAAATTTTCACTTATTGTTCACTGAATGCCAATGCATTTTCTATTTTGTAGTGTAATAGATCATGAATCAAATGCCAATCTTCATTACTAGGTACACCTATGTCTTGCTACTGTGTTTAAAATATGATATTTCAGTGGAACCCTCTCCCTGGCTGGGGGGGAAAGCAGGTATAGGAACAATGCAGGCTTAATTGCTTTTTGTTTCCTTGCTTTCTAGGAGACAAGGCTCTGGATGGTTACAGTAAGAAAAAATATGTCTGCAAGCTGCTTTTCATCTTTCTCTTGGGGCATGACATTGACTTTGGTCACATGGAGGCTGTAAACCTGCTCAGTTCCAATAGATACACAGAAAAGCAAATTGTGAGTAACTCCATCTCTGCAAAAGATGAACCATTCTACCAGCCTGCCTCAGCTGTAGAATCTGCAAAACAATTTTCCTCCCTCTCTCAAATGAAAGCTTTGTCTTGGATCTAGCAGTGATTTTTAAAATGTAAACACTTTTGTGCACAAGGAATCTTGCTTTATTAAGTGACTCGAGAGGCGTTGCTGTACTGTCTAAATAAATTCCACTAAGTGTAACAGCTAAAATACATACTCTGTAAGATTATTACTCCTGCTGGGTAACTGCCTTGAGTCTTGCAAGCAGGTAGAAATAGAGACTTAAGGGAAACATTAGCTGCTGCTAACAAACTATAATGCAAGCATGAGTTCCACTGCAAGTGCTATGTACTAGCTAGCTGTACAATATGTGAACCAGAATAGGCAAGTAACCTTTAATTTTCAGAATCTCTAAAAATTTTCCTAGGTAACGTCATATTTATCACACAGGTGTAGCTCCCTAGAGTCTAAACAATAAGACAAACTCTTCATTTCTTACAATTCAAGTATCCATTTCATCCAAAATGATCTTTTGAGCATGTGCTGAAAGAGATTGATAGGCCTTGAGCCATCTTTCTCTAAAACCTGATAAATTACAGAAACATTAAACTAATTAATCCACACTTCATCTTTCTAGCCTTTGCTCTGGTGTTTAAATATCTTTCTGCACATATGTTTGGTATTGGACAAGAACTATATATCTCAAAGTATTAGTTGTGGCATTAACAGAGAACATAACATGTCAGCTAAAATCAATTTTCCTTTCCTTTTTCCTGAAACGCAGGGTATCTCTTCATCTCCGTACTAGTGAACTCTAACAGCGAGCTGATTCGCTTAATAAACAACGCGATCAAGAATGATCTGGCAAGCCGCAACCCTACCTTCATGGGGCTAGCTCTGCATTGTATTGCTAACGTGGGTAGCCGGGAGATGGCGGAAGCATTTGCTGGAGAGATTCCAAAAATACTTGTAGCTGGGTAGGTATGACATGCCTCCTTCAAACAAAACACCAGTAAACCTTTTCAGTGACTCAGTTCAACAGAGGTGGCTGAATCCATGCTTTGAGCTACTGTGCTTGCAGTACAGATGGTGAGAGTCTCCAGTAACTGCAGATATTCTGGTATACCTGAGCACGGAGTTGCTTGTATAAGTCTACAAATACAACATGGGAAATTAAGGACTATGTCAACATCTTGTATAGGCTTTGTGTAGCAAACAATTTTTTGTTCTATATAAATGCGTGGTAGTGAGTGCCTCTGAAATGTCTGTTTTACTTCCCTTACCTCTCTTGATGGAAAGAAGAGAAATAAATGAACCTAAATAGAGGCTTAAACTATAAATCCTGTTATAAAAGCTTTTAAAAATATTCCTGATATTATAAGGAATGTGAGAATATTCTGTAGAGTGACAGTTCTTGCCTCTTCTGTTGCCCATGTGAACAGCAGTTCCAGTAAATAGCAAGTAGTCACAGCCAAATCTCTAACTTTCTCTTTTTGTTGATAGGAAGTCTCTGAACAGACTAGGTAAATGTCTGGAACTGTAGTTAACTAAACCTATAATAAGGCTTGTGATTGCAGGGCTATTTTGTTTTCAAACTTATTTTTGAAGATGCATTCTGGGGCCCAGGCACGCTTGCTGCTGTCCTGTCCTATTGTGTCTTTACCAGGGTGCTGTTCCTCATGCAGCATAGCGGAGAGAACACTGTAATGATGAGTCACAGCTTTAATAAGCTACCGTTAAGTTCCAAAAATTTCATTTAGGGTCATCAGTCACAGAGCACAGCACCTTCAGTTCAGGCTTGTTTGAACTTTGAACTTTTTATGTTCTGAGATCAGTCTTCAGGGCCTTGAAGAATTTGGGGGCAAGGGTTTGGGCGGCGGGGGGGGGGGGGGGGTGTTTGTTTTTTTGGTTTTGAACTGTGATCCACATGATCTCATGGAAGTTGGTTAACTTCATAAAGAACAAGTGGACTGAATGTCTGTGCAAGTTTCTGAACATTTACCAAGATCACACAGTTTAAACTGCCTCTTAAACTTCAGTGCTAATGCTCTATAATTTATTTTAGCTGTTATGACAAATGCAATATATTTAAAACAAACAACAAAACCACACCACCTCTAATTCCCTATTTGTGAAAGGGAGCTCAGTGAACTAGAGTAGTAGCATGCTGCTCCTAAAATAGTCAATTCCTGTGCCAGCAGTATGGATGGCTAGGTGAATAGACTTGTGGGTTTGCGTGTTTGGTAATAGATAGCTAACTTGCATGCTAGCTGTTGAGTAGTTAATGATTCATGTCTGACATGAAAAACCTATCAGGAGATCCAGCTGTGCTCACATACATAATGTGTTGGATCTGAACTATTTGACTTGAGTCCATATTTGACTTGGGTCTATTTGAAAGAAGCTCGTGCTTGTGGTACTTCAGTGAGACATTGACTCAATTAGGAGCTCTGATGATGAACCTTCAGCTCTGATGAAAAGATGCGAGATGTCTCTCTAAGTAGCAAAGGATCATTATAGAGGCTACTAAGGATATGTAATGGTTGAAAACTTGACTAGTTAAACTTTCTGGCCAAATTTAACAACAAATACTGTAACACAGGAAGAACTTATTTAGCAGACTTCTGTTGAAAAGTTGCTACCACGCTAGCGCAAAGATTAGCATAGTACTATCCTGTGAGTATTGCTGTGGCTTTAATTTGGGTTTAAGATATAGTGGTTATGTCTTGCAGAGATACTATGGATAGTGTGAAGCAGAGTGCTGCCTTATGCTTGCTGCGTTTGTATAGAACTTCTCCCGACCTTGTCCCCATGGGAGACTGGACGTCCAGAGTGGTACATCTCCTCAATGACCAGCACTTGGTAAATCGACTTAGTTATGTTTCTTTGGCCTACTCTGTATAGAGAACGATGCCACTTCAGCTGTTGAGTATGTTATGAATTTATTTCCTCTAGTGTTTTCGACCAACTGGGCTGTTGTTTACTTAAGGCTTGCATAAAGAGTTGGAAGGAAAAGTTGTTCTCTTATTAATTGCTGTATATATTCATTTCTAATAAAGTCTTGCTTACCTTAATTATTCCTGGAAGTAAAAGGAACGGTATGCACAAGTTCTTTATTTGGTCTGACTGTAAATTAATCCTGTGCCTTGTGATCCTAAGTCATATGTATGTATCAGTAATACTGATTGTCTTAGTATTAAACTGGGACTAAAATGAAAAGACCTGACTTGTTAGTGCTTGGATTTCACTGTCCTGTGGTATCAATGTTGTCATTCTTATCCTGCTGGTTCAAAAAGCCCTATTCTTCTAGATAAGAGGCTCTATATTTTTTCTGTGTGTCTAGTTTAGGAAGAAGTCTATTTAGACCCGTGCTTCAGCAGTAATGGAAGCAATTTAGTCCTCAGTAATACAGAATGTTTGTATTTTACAAAGCCTTCTCTTCATATTGGGTTTCCAGAATCCTCTTCTGGATGAGCCGCTGCATCTTATTTTTTTTCCTCATGCTTTTCTTGTGTAAGAAGACAATTTGTATCCAGCCTTTAATATAGCTATCTAATATGATTTTAGATGTACTATCCAAATGTGAGACAAAGTTAAAACAAAAACAGAATGAAATTCTCTGCACACATGGCAGTATCATGTTGTTGAAGGTCCTATCCAGATTTAAAGATTTGTAATTTGTCTAGCTGTTTGCAAAATAAAGGGCTTTTAAGATGGGCCTTTGTCATGGGGATTAACTTCGTTTTTCTTGTATATTAAAAGTTGCTCCAAGTAAAAGGTGGTGTTAATAAACAGCATCCTAAACTTTTATTAAAATGATTGTATGTTTTTGTTTTTCTTCTTAGGGTGTGGTTACTGCAGCTACAAGTCTGATCACCACTTTGGCACAGAAGAACCCAGAAGAGTTTAAAACTTCAGTCTCCTTGGCTGTGTCTAGATTAAGCAGAGTGAGTACAATGATAACCCTGACAGTAATTCACTGTTGCTTAATTTACTCAGCTTTCTAGGTCAGATTAGCTTACTGTTGCTTATTTATTCAGCTTTCTAGGTCAGATTAGTTCAGTATACCATAAGCAGTTAAGATGATTCGGTTTCACTTCATACATCTGGTTCTGTTCTAATGTTTGTTGCTTACCTGGACAGAAAACTATTTTAGCTTGCCCAAACTTTTTTTTTGGTGTAGTCCTTGCTATACTGCATGTGTGTGTAGCAAAACGGTCTCTGTCAGCTACTTGTATATTCCACAATCCCAATGATGCAGTTGATTTTCTTTTAATCCTCTTTTTATGTTGCTATAACACCAAGGAGTACTTGGATCAAAGGCTGGTTCTGCAAATTTCTACACAGAACCCGTGAAAATTACAGCCTATGTTCTTCAGTTTATTTAAGGTTCTTACACATGAGTTGTCTTCATATTTCTACTTTTGAGCTGCTGCTAGAATAATATTCACAGGTATTTGATATTCTGTAAATGGGTGTAGGGAAGCAGGGGCATGGAGTGCAGGGAGAGGAGCAGAGACATTTCTATACAAATGCAGTCTCCAAGTTAGTATCTTCATGCTAGAAAACATACATTACTGTTTGTTTTGTTTTAGTCTCTGGAAGGTATGCAAGACATGGGAGGGTATTACTTCACATGTTTTAAGCCTCAATTTATGTAGTCTTATATCCAAAATAAATTACATACAGTTCAGAGATACTTAACTTCTCTTCAAATCTGAAGATTTTGTGTAATACTTAAAAGCAAGTGAATCCTGAGGGAAGTGCATAGCTATTCTGTAAAGGAGCAGCAAGAATTAGAATTTTTTGAGCAGAGCTAATGCCAGACTCATGCTTACCCTAGAATCAAAGGTGGAAAGAAATCCATGAACGGGGTGCTCCCTCTGAAACCTAATTTATTCTTGTCACTCTTCTCTCTATTCATATAAACCTCTTCTGTGGAATCTATTGTTTCTTTGCTGTGGAGTAGGAATAGTAATGAAGGTGTTAGTTCAGTGTGCCATAGAGTCTTGAATTTGAAATTCCAAGTTCACCTATCAATGGTCAGTCAAGTATAACACTGTATTTAGGCTTTCTGTTGGCTGAATCTATGAATTGCTGAATCAAAGAAAGTCAAGCTTCTGGTTAAACATTTAGATGCTATGAGACTGTTGTCTTTATTCTTAAGAAAAACAAGTATGCTTTCAGGAAGAAACTCCGTCTGCTGCTGTATGATTAGAGAACCTGATGGTATACTTGATAGTATGACAATTTGCACCTAATTAACCTACTTTATTAAACACTTCCAGTGACACAGTTTTGTAAGCCTCTGTCAAAGGTGACCTACAGTGTTCTTGGGGTGCTCGTCATGATTGCAAGTCACTTAACTTCAGTAGCTGAGGTGCTGTCTGCTTATTTTACAGATTGTAACTTCTGCATCAACAGATCTTCAGGACTATACGTATTACTTTGTTCCTGCTCCTTGGCTATCTGTGAAACTTCTGAGGCTCTTACAGTGCTATCCACCTCCAGGTAATGCACAAATCACAACAGTGGTCATTTCTAATGTAGTGCATTATCTCCAAAGAGCTATTGTGCTGTAGCGTGACTGTAACTTGGAGTGCAAGCACAGTGTTGTAAGACAAAGATACAGAAGCCTTTTCTTCCAAGCATTTCAGATCGCTCTGAGCTATTATGTTTTCTTGAATTATGTTGTTTAATTTTAAAGTGTCAAGCCATTTTGCAATTTGCAAATCACTTGCAACAGCTGTTTTAAGCATATGTTAATGCTATCAACTATATTATAACCGAAATATATTCCAGTGCAGATTGTTTGGATTTTGCTCTTAAGTTAGAAGTGTGGTTTAGACTTCCTGCTAACTGTACACTGTGGTTGGGGGTGGAGCAGATGAACTGGTTAATGTACCAGAATATTTCAGTTTAATCTCTGCATTTAGCAAGGTGGAAGGCCTAAGATAGGAATTAGGGTGTTGAGCAAAGTGAAGTTGTCCAACGGCTTGTTCTTCTCCAGAAGACCCTGCGGTACGTGGTCGTCTCACAGAATGCCTGGAAACTATTCTTAACAAAGCACAGGAGCCACCAAAGTCAAAGAAAGTACAACACTCAAATGCGAAGAATGCTGTGCTGTTTGAGGCAATAAGTTTAATTATACATCACGACAGGTGAGCTGTGAAAACAATTCTATTGCAACAGGATTTTTTGAAGTGAAAAGCCAAGGCTTTTCACTGAACACTGAACAGATTTTTACTAGATGGGGAGAAACAGAATATGAAGTTGCTTGCTAGGTTGGAACACAACCACAGCAATGGGTTTGAACATTAATGAATGGTGTCACTGTCAGAATATTTTTATTTCTTTATTTCGTGCTTTTTTTGGGGGGTATTTTTTTTATTGAGCCCACCACTTAAAGCCATTAAGAATGATTTGCTCACAGTATCTGAATTTTCATTTCACCAGCAGAACATTCTAGCAGACACCTGAGGCACTCTAAGAAATTTGCACTGCAGAAATTGTATTCTGTATTTGATGTTCTCGAATCTGTTGCTTTTAACCCTTTCACTTTCTCTCCTGTTCTGTGCAGTGAGCCAAATCTACTAGTCCGTGCCTGTAACCAGCTAGGTCAGTTCTTGCAGCACCGAGAAACTAATTTGCGTTACCTAGCACTGGAAAGCATGTGCACGCTTGCCAGCTCTGAATTCTCACATGAGGCTGTGAAAACACACATAGAAACTGTTATCAATGCATTAAAGGTAAATATTAAGCGTGCAGTCTGTTCTGAGTCTCTTCTCCTATTCCCATGTCCCACCCTTCACCTTCCCCCCAACTTTCTCCCCTCCCTCCAAGCTCCTCATCCCTGGGTTAGGCTAAGTTATACTCGGGGACCAAAGGAGTTATTTTCCTTAATCATGATATGATGGCAACAATAGAGGTCAGCTTTTAGTTTATTTCTGCAGCTTATAAGTGAATCTTTTATTTGTAGCTGTGGCCCCTGTAACAGTATGGTACCCTCCTCAAGCTGTAGAGTGAAGTTGAAATAGTGAAATACGAGACGGAGAATGCTGAGGAAGACTTTGTCCTGATACTCTCTTGCTCGTATCAGACATTTTACCTTCACTGCAGTAGCTAATGGGGAGCAGTGAAATAGATCAGCTTCCACTGTAGCGTGTGCCATTTTCCAAAAGCTGAGAAACCAGAAAGACAAATTCTCAGGTCAAGTTTATGTGAAAAAGCAGAAGTCAAGAGGAAGACAGTTTTTCTTGTACATTTACTTGCACAGTTCGGTGCTTACATGTATTGTTTCTTTCCAAGCTCATATTGTAGCATGTTAATACCTTTGTCTAACCTTAAAATACGTGTCTGTTTCAGCTGGGCTTCTGTTGATTTGAGGCAAGGTCAAAATTAAACCTGGTAGAATTTGGCAATTTCAGTCAATTATTAGTTAAATCGTGGCCAGTGGTGACAGTTACCTGGTGCAAACTCATTCACAGGAGTTCATTGTGCATATGAAAAAT
The DNA here is from genome assembly GCF_009769625.2 of Cygnus olor. Lineage (NCBI taxonomy): Eukaryota > Metazoa > Chordata > Aves > Anseriformes > Anatidae > Cygnus > Cygnus olor. The sequence goes on from NC_049173.1 coordinate 47,172,723, forward strand.
TATTAAAATTCATTTGTTTTAAATTGAATTTTATTAAGTTTCATGTCTACAATAAGTTGCATGTTTTCCAAATAAAGGTGAGATCTTTTGACCCCTTGCTTGTGTCCTTTTGCAGACTGAAAGAGATGTGAGCGTACGACAAAGAGCTGTAGATCTCCTGTATGCAATGTGTGACCGAAGCAATGCCCAACAGATTGTGGCTGAAATGCTGAATTATTTGGAGACTGCTGATTATTCCATTAGAGAAGAAATTGTGAGATTTTTGTAATTCCTTAATTTTTCATAGCTGGCTTTGGTACCATATATATCATTTATTGATTGGGGTGCTGTTTGTTGTAGAGATTTTGACTGTGGTTTTAAAAACAAAGAAGAAAACCACAAAAGCTGTAGTCTAATAGCAAAGAATGTTCTTCATTTAGGTTAAACTAATGGAGGAGGGGAGAAAAACACTTGAAAATAAGGAATTTTAAAAGCTCCTCTCAGTTACAGGGCATTGCATATAGACAGTGAGGTGAATTTTATCAGTGCTTGAGCAAATGCAATCTGTAGGTCTGAGAGTTATGTACTTCTCAAGTCAACTGTATAATAGCTTCAAAAACTAGTGTTCTATCTACTTATTTGTAGGCAGAACTTCACGCTTTGTATGCTCCGAAGACGTTATTTCAATCTAAGGATTCCCCATAACAATGCCTTATGATCAGCTAAAAGGGAGGCATGATGTCTGTCTCCTTCATCCCAGCAGAAGAAAAAGTGCAAAAGGCGAAATACCCAATTAGTGGCATTCCTAGAATGGTAGCCAAAATCTATGCTTACAGTAATTATTTAGCTTTACTAAGTACTAAATTTTCTTCATTAGAGAAATGAACAGAAAATGCGATGTTAGCTGTTTTACTTTTTGTACTTTCTTGTTGATGTTGGCAATCTATCCTGACTTAACGGGCAAAAGTGAATTTCATCCTGTTAATTTACAACTCCTAAAAGAATATGCCACTACAAATATAAATGAAACCAAGTTATGTGGCCATCTCTTTTATGCAAATTGTTTTCTTCAGGATATAGGAATCTGAGACCTGAAAAAGCAGCTATATTTTTGTAACTCTGGCCTGTGCTACCTCGAGTGTCCAATTTTTTCTAACAGGTCTTCAATTTCTTAATTAGTGCAGCATATTCAAATGTGTTACTAGGAAAGTATTATGTACCTGGCAGCTGGTGTGTTCTGACACCAAATCTCAATGTTTGTCTTTTGCCTTTGCTGTGGGAGCAAGTTAGCTAGCAGATGCATCTGAAACTGAGGCTTTTGGGCTACCATATGGTATCACTGGGTGTATATAAAAGTGAATTTTGATATGAAGGTTATAGTAGAAGTTAGTCAACCTTCTTAATTCTCTTATGTGTATACAGGTACTGAAAGTTGCAATTCTAGCTGAGAAGTATGCAGTGGATTATACCTGGTATGTGGATACAATATTGAATCTGATTCGCATTGCCGGTGACTATGTCAGTGAAGAAGTATGGTACCGAGTTATTCAGATTGTCATCAACAGAGATGATGTTCAAGGGTATGCAGCAAAGACCGTTTTTGAGGTGAGAATAACTGGAGCGATTAGTAAGGAAACTATATTACCTGTAAAATAATCAAAATGTAGTAAAATGGAAGCCTTTTACAGTTTTTTCCCCCCAGATTTTCTGGATACAGGAAACGAAAACACTCAGTAATAACTTAGTGATCCTTCTGGAAGTATGTAACCATTCCTTCTGTTCAGGGTCTGATAGAACTGGAATTTGAAGTATTAAAGGAGAACACTTTCAAATAGCTGGCCTTGTTGCTCTGACTTTACTTGGGTTGTTCATATGGGCTTTCTACTTTCTTGTTGTTGTTTCCTTTCCTAGATGTTTATGCTGATTTTTCACAACTCATCCCTGCTATGTGCTTCGTCATACTCAAAAGGGCAGTATCTATATCTTGGGCAGCTTCAGCACATTCCTGCAAGACTTAATCTAAGTGTATTAACAGCCTTCTGATTCTTCCAAGAATGTCAGGGGAAATCCAAGCAGTTGTATTTGTCCACAAAAGTCTCCAGTACTGCTAGGTGGGCCTAGCAGCACTCCTAGGCCAGTAATGCTTAGAGATTCTTCTGTAAAGTCGTGCCACCTATTGTGCTTTTCTCATAACTGGTTCTGTAGTGCCTTGACCTATGATCTGCTCTTCTAGGAAAGTAGAGTTGGAAACTAGACATGGGAGTGACAGATGGAAAAAGATCTTTTTTTGAAACACTGCAGGTCAGTAGCTATTCATATGTTCTTACAGGCCCTTCAAGCTCCAGCATGCCATGAGAATCTTGTGAAAGTAGGTGGCTACATCTTGGGAGAATTTGGAAATCTGATAGCAGGTGATCCAAGATCAAGGTAAAACACCTTTTAAAATATTTCATTGAAGTAGTAATACTACTTTTGGGAAGAATCCATCTGTTTAATGTTTGTAAAAGCCAGTTAACAAATGAGTCAGCTCTTGATAGTAATGGCATTGTAATCATCCTGTCAACAGAAACATAACAAATTATTTTTCTTCCTATCTTTCAAGTCCCCTCATCCAATTCAACTTGCTACATTCCAAGTTTCATCTGTGTAGTGTTCCTACCCGAGCTCTGCTTCTGTCTACCTACATCAAGTTTGTGAACCTGTTTCCAGAAATCAAAACTACAATTCAAGATGTATTGCGCAGTGACAGTCAGCTAAAGAATGCTGATGTTGAGCTGCAGCAGAGAGCTGTTGAGTATTTGAGGCTCAGTACTATTGCCAGTACTGATATATTGGTAAGTACAGAAATTTTGTTTATTATGCAGAACCCTAGCTGTTTCTTCTGTCAATAAGTAAACTTCACTAAACTGTAGCTGATAGATCAGAAACCTTAACACAGAGTTAAGGACGTAGCATGGGTGCTGATTGTTTTTACTGTGCCTAATTCAGCTGCAGCCCTCTTGAATTTAGAGCTAAAACCAAAATTGTTACTTCTTTAGACAAATGACTGTTTGTATTTTAATATAACATTCTAGGTTTTCAGAGATTTGACAAGTGTTTCAAAGATGTGCGTATTGGATCAAGTCTTCCAACTCTCAGATGTGGAAACTCTTTTCCACTTTCATTCCTCCACTCACTGGTCCAGTGTCTTCATGTCCTTTAGCTTTGCAATTATTGAAAAGTTAATGGCAGCTCTGAGGGTGAGCAAAAGGAAGTAGCGCAGCTAAAAGAACCCTTTGACAAAGGGCATGCATGACTTGAGACTAAACAGAATAATAAGTCCTCACTTAATCCTCAGCTTTTTTGATGCTTATGCTAAACTGATGTAGACTTCTCTGAAGATGTGTGAAACCTACTTATTTCCTGGTGGGCAGAAAACTTGTAATATTTTGTGCTGATTTTTTTTTTGTCTCTAGAACTTCTGAGTGTTTTAACCTGATGCTCTCAGACTTGGTCAGAACATGGCGCTCTCAGTCTTGACAGCTAATAAATGCTTAGGTCAGACTAGATCCTTGGGTAGCCTACATACACACATGCGTCCCCCCCCCCTTTTTTTTAATAGCATTTTACCAACTGCTCTGGGAGGACTTCAGAAAATTTGAAATAATTTCTCTTTAAGGCAATTCTAATCTACCTATGTGCACCATACTGCGTAGTCATTTTCTGTGTAGGTAATTATTTCTGCTTTTGTCTGAACATATCTTCAAAGACTGGGAAGTTGATTTAGCTTGATTTGTAAATAAAACTAATATACTTTTCTCCTCCATGCACCCCCCCCGTGTTAAGGCTACAGTGCTAGAAGAAATGCCTCCCTTTCCAGAGAGGGAATCTTCTATTTGGCTAAACTCAAGAAGAAGAAAGGTCCAGGCACAGTTACTGACCTGGAAGAGATCAAAAGGAGAGGAGCTCTGATATGAATGGAAGTGCTGAACCTGCCTCAGTCAATGCCAGTGCTGTTGTGAGTTTATAATTTGTTCTTATTTCACTTATTCAGAAGGTGTGAAAGTGGGGAAAGACTCATTTCCTTAAAGAGGCTTTTTAGGAATTTAAAGCTTCTTGTCTTAAATTTCAAACTATGGGTTTTTGCTATAAAGTATCGGGGAGCATACATCTATTCCCTGCATATGCTTGCTTGCAATTTTCCTTTGAAAATCATAGCCATGCTGTAAATGAGGCAAACTGTCTGCAATTTAAATAATACGTTCAAAACAAAACAAAAAAAAAACTTTGAGAAACATTGCTTTAGCCTTAGAAATGGAGACTTCCTTGCTGGTAAAGCTGCAGTGAAGGCGAGATGATAAAATCAATATACTTCAAATTCAAGTTAATCCTTTTAAAGTATCAGCTGCTTCTGCTTTGTCTAACTTACCTGCTTCTGCATTGTGTTTTTGGGTGACTACTGTTTTTTACTAGCAGTGTACAATACTTGACTCTTATTGATTTAAGGACATCCAAGTTGTGTTGTTTAGTCAACAGTACTATTAGAGTTCAGTTATGGTGGACAAGGCCAGAGTCTTGTTTTTTCTTAGCTGAAACTTCTCATTTTAAAGTCAGTTAATGCTGGTTGTTGGGTGAGTTATTCCCATAACATAATACTTGTTGCTGTTCTAACTGACAAGCATAACTTGTAAATGCAGTTGAGATGTAGTAGTATTTTAGCATGTTTCCTTCCTGTTGCCTTAAAACTTAATTCTTTAATCACTGCAGTATGTAAGAGTGCATGTTCCAAATGCAGCATGCTTGAATGGACAAAAATACCTTTCCAGCAGAAGAGATGCCAAACTTTGCATGCCAAATTGACTGAGGTGTCTGATAGATAAAAGTTTATTATGTCTTATGAGCTTCACTTTCAGGTGCAGCAATGTAAGAAATTCTGCTAAGTTACCTTCAGCACTGGTTTGGATATGACCTCCGTCTTAGATGCCAAGAATATGTTCTGAAAGTTCTGAATATGTTCAGCTCCTTGGTTTTTGAGTTTTCTTATTGACTGATTTCTGAGAAAAACAAATAGCCAGGGAATTTCTGGTTATCCTGCATACAATTTAGTTTTTGGACTATATGATAACTTTGAGTTGGTTTGTATTTGAATTGAGTCTGAAATTTTTGTTCTTTTATCTCATGACTTACATCTTCAGCACGTCTGGCGTATTGTAAGATGCTAATATCTAATGCATGAATGCTTCATTTAACAATCTGTGCTTTGTTCTTGCACATGACTTGGGCACATATGAGGCCTTTATTAATGGTGCATGATTCTGTGTCCTGGTTACTTGATCTGTTCATTTTGAGCAGGTTTTTTTCTTTGAAATCTCACCTCTACCTTTAGTGTTTGCAGCTTGAACTAACCAGAGGCCGTGCTTTTTTGCTGGTTAGGTTTAGCATTTTTTTCTAAGTTTGGCCAAGCTTCAAAAACCGAGGACTAAAAAATGGTCAATGTAAATAAAAGTCACTGCCTTTATTGCTGGATTCTTCATGAATGAAAAGCAACACCTTAGAATTTTATTCCCTATGGTACTTATCTTCTCTTGGTTTCCACAGAACCACATTGCAGATATAAGTTGTTTTTTTTTTTTGTTATACAAAGCCATTAGATGGATATAGCTGTGTTCAAAGAAAAAGCCATTAGATGGATATAGCTGTGTTCAAAGAAAAAAAGAAATCCACATCTGTAAATGACCTTAAATTGAAGCACAAGGGGATAACTACATTCATGAAGCCTTCTGCTGTCTGTTCCGGTCTTTATTTGAGGAGGGGAGGGGCACTTTGCCATAGCTTAGTTGTCTATGCAAAAGAGTCACCTGTGTTTTAGTCGTGCTGTAGATTAACACCAAAGTATCTTGTCTTCCCTAGTCTACTCCTTCTCCATCTGCGGATCTGCTGGGTCTGGGTGCAGCCCCTCTCACCAATTCAGCTCCCCCACCTTCCTCTAGTGGTAGCCTCCTGGTGGATGTATTTTCAGATTCAGCTTCTGCTGTTGCACCTCTTGCTCCTGGTTCTGACGACAACTTTGCGAGGTAATTATGTCACCCTGCAAGGTATCTGAGAAAGCATTTGTCTGCTAAAACAGGACTAGAGACAAGAAAACAAACAATAACTTCTGGTTTTGTTCCAGTTTATTGAATGCATTCCTGGGTGGTAGTTGTGCAGCAAGAGAGGTATTCCTGAACTTTGTGCTGGATATGCTATCTTTAATGAATACCTCTGTTCATGGAAAATTAGAGTCTGTAGTTATGAGCCTGAGAATATTAGCCACGCAGTCTTGCCTAGTTTTCATGCTGGTTTTTACTTCTTTGTTAAACTAAGCTGCTTGTGCATCTCAATAATATATCTTGAATTTGGGGGATGTCTGGCCTGACATGAGTATGTTTAGACTTGTCCTGTTTCCATAAAGTATTCTTGCATCTATATACTTAACAGAAAACTGATACTGGAACAATGAGTTGGTTTATATCTGGAGATACTGGTTATCAGAATTTCAAATATAATGAAATTGTTCTGCTGCTGTCTGACAAACAGGTGTAAAAAGAAAAACAAAACAAGCTTTTATTTTTTAAGGGAATTTGTTACAAGTATCTTCCTAATTATATTGCTAACTGTACTGTCAAGTGCAATGATTTTTAATCCCTTTAAAATTAATAGCCACTGTGGCTACACTTAAATGTTATTTGGCTAAAACGTAGAAAATAAATAATGTAAGATCACAGTATACCTTTAAAAATATGTGATTCTTTGGCCAAGGTACGTGATACTACTGTCAAAGACCAAATTTAGAATGATGTGATGACAAATTTGCAAGGTATCTTAATATAAAAGATATAATCAGTGAAACTAATCTACCTGAAACACTGAGAGTTTCATCAAAGTTTTATACTAGGCAATATACTGTTGCAGGTTTGCAGTGATTTAAGACTTGATCCTGTATTTCTCTTGAAAGTTGATAAGTGACTTAATAATACTACACAATACCAAGACTTTAAGAAACACCACAAGCTTGTTGGAGCTTTTTCTAAAAGATTTTTTTTTTCAATAAGACTGGTAGCTTCATAAGTAAAAGTTGCCTGAAAAGAGTTTTTTCTTTCTGCTGAAGAAAGCATAGCATTGCTCAACCCCTTGGTCTGTCTGTCTGTAGGTGATGAAACACTTCTCTAAATCTATTGAGAAGTTGTCTTTCATAGTTTCCTTCCACTTTTTAATGCTGTCGTCACTTTTGCTTCTAATCTGTTACTTGGGTAAGCCATTCTCTGTGTGCCCGTATATTCTTGCCTACATTTTAAATACTTGTGAGTATTGTAACTGATATACCTGTTAACTGATTGTGCAGTTGTAGTTAGAAATGCCACTAATTTGATGAGGTCTCTGCTTCAAAGTGCACATCACAGTAGTTAATATACATCTACATTTATGGTTTTGAACTAAAACTTTTCTACTGTCACAATTAACCACCCAAAAGGGTTTGGTTAAGACGTATAAGCTTAAGCTACTGAACACCTTCAGCCACCTCTTGTCTTCAGGAGGAATCCCTGGTTCCTAACAATCAGGGATGGGTGGGCTGGGGGAGAGAAGAGGGAGGGGGGGAGAATCACTGCCTAAAACCTTTCTAGGAGTAATGAGCTAGGGCAGCTAATTATTTTTTCATGCATTAAACTCAGCAGTGCCGTTTTTGAGGAAGGAGGTAAAAGAAGTAACTAAGCACTAAGCTGTCTTTACTAACTCCTGCTGTCTCTGTCGCTACCACCTTTCTTCCTTTGTGCTGCCTGAACTAGCCCTGACCTGGCTTCATCTGAGGTAGTTTCTGAGGAACCAGCTGATACTGTGCATGATGCTGATGAGCTTTTTCACAAGTAAGCAATAATAAAACCTTGCAAGGCTGGGCAACTTCCAGAATATAGTTACAAAGCAAAACTATACTATACATTGAGTTAATACCAGCAAAAGTAGACAAACATACTGTCAGACTTGTGACTAGAACACGTCTGTAGATACTGTGCATTTTATGAGATGCTTATGAAAACACAGCTTAGAGCTGGCTTTTATGAGTCAGTGCTATCACCCAGTGCTCTAAAATAAGTCAATGACAGTTGTATATTAAGCTTTGCAACTATTCACAAAAAAAGGAAAAAAGGGTAAACTATTAAAAGTACCGATATTTGGAAGTATGTTTTAAGTGCCTTGTATGAAAAAGGCCAATGTTTGCTGACCACCTCTTCTACTTTAAGTGAAGGGTGACAGACAGAAGGACTGAAATCACTGCAGAATGTGCTTCTCTCAAAATGACTGAAAAAAGTACAGCTCCCAAGTCAACATATACGTGATACAGAACTGATAAAAACAAGGGAACTCTTTTTTTCTTTCAGGTTGAAACAGTCAAAGCTTCCAACTTTTGAATTCTGCGCCAGCCTAATGAATTTCAGAAGTTGTCAAGAATATGAATAAGAAAAATCCTAGTCTGTTGCCTGGTCCTTAATAGTGTGTGTGTGTGTATGTAGCATATTGTGGCTTCCTTTGTAGTTTCTCAGGTATCCTGTCAGATAGAAATTTCAGTTATTTTAGTGTCCTACAAGTGGTGATTTAGGTTGTAAAATGGATTTGTCTTTTTTTAACTGCAGTTTTCTGCAAAGGCCTCTCTCGCAGACTGATGCCCTCTAGGTTAACAACAATCTTCATCCTCTGTGTAAACCCTGAATTTTGTGTTCTGAATTTTGTGTAGTGTGTCTTAATTTAAAACGTATTTGCCCTCTCTTCCTCTAGGTTTGTGTGTAAAAATAACGGAGTCTTATTTGAAAATCAATTACTACAAATTGGATTGAAATCTGAATTTCGACAGAACCTGGGTAAGTTTTCACGAAGAGTGGCTGTCTGCATTATCAACCCCAAAGTCAGCACGAGGTTGGGGATAGGGCTTAGTTTTCGGGTGCTGAAGAGGGGAATGTAATTTCAGGCCTAACCTGTCTTAGAATCCTTGCTGTTTGTGTGTCCCTGGCATCTGTGTGAATTCTTTTCTTAAGCCTTTCAGTTGTTTTGGTACCTGAGATGAAATGGGAACCGACGTGGTTCTGAGTTCTACTTCTTACTGCCTAGTTCTAGGGCCCATACAGCCAGAGTTTTATAAGGGACCATTCTCCAGAATTTTTCGTATCCTATGGTAGAGCTTATGGTAATACTATGAAGCACAGTGTTTTTTAGACATATGTTTCTCCTAATACGTTAATGTACAAGATAGTGAAAGTATCTAGTGAGGAGCTTGGAATCGAGCACTGTCCAGAAGTAGGATTGCTTGCTTCTCCCCCTTCTGCATTACTTTTGGTACTGTAGTAATCTTTTTTACAGAGGCGGTAGCATTATCCAGCAACTGGAAGACTTTATACAGGCGCTTAAATAATTAGCGGGACACAGAGGTCTCTTGGTTTGTTTTAATCTGTTATTTTATTTTGAGCTGTGAATATCTTGGTAAGATAAAGCATGTAAATTATGCTTGATTTTTAAAAGTTGTTTTAAAGAAGGGTAGAAAGAAAATGTATTAGATACTTGAAGCACAATAGTCCAATATGATCACATGCGGTGTGCCTAAAACTTCTACTGTCTCTTTTGTTTCTAGGACGTATGTTCATATTCTATGGTAATAAGACATCAACACAGTTCTTGAATTTTACTCCAACAGTAATCTGCTCAGATGACCTTCAGCCAAATATCCTTAAATGCAGTACCAATTGCCTGTTCTTTGGGGTTTGTGTTTTATGCTGCACATAAGTTTAATAAACTTGCTGGATCAGGTCTTCATGTCCTCAAACATGAAGTAGGAACTTGCTGATGTCTTTCTAAACTTCTTATAGAAAGAACAAATCTTGAGCAGAGATGGAAGAATCTCTTTTTAAAGTTCTGCTTACAGAAACACCTTTTACTCTTGAAATAAGGGGGTGTTATTCTGAATAAATACGTAATGTAACTTGGTAGCTTTCTCCACTGTCATGAGGTGGTTGAGGTATAGACATGATATTCTTCAAGTGCTGCATTAGCAGATGACTTCTGACTTGAGCTGTAGGTAGAAGAATGCATGTGCTCAAAGATGACAGTACTTTAAAATAAGCTTTTACTTTACAGTTTTTCCCTTAATGCTTTATATTGCAAACTTAAGATTTCTGGGGTAGTATGTAATCTAATGTGTTTGACTCAGCATCACAGTAATGTTCAAATCAAAATAAGCTAATCTGGTGGCTTTTATTGTAGACTGTATGCTCTCAAATGTTTTGGGGAACATCTTTAGGAAAATTTCTATAAGTTTGAGAATTGTGGGAGCTATTGCTTCTGGGAAGGTCAATATGAAAAGAAACTTTTTAGCTTTAAAAGAATTGGGCTTTGAATTTTCAGTAGCATACAGAATCAGCAGACACGATTTTAATTCTTCCTGCGGTTTACCAGTAATATTCGCTTCTTTTAAAATTTTTTGGTAAGTTATCAGTTCATTGATCATTTTCCTTAGCCACTTTTCATGCCTGAATCTTCAGACAAAGCCTGTTGACCCCACAGTGGATGGAGGTGCACAGGTTCAACAGGTTGTGAACATTGAGTGTGTGTCAGACTTCATGGAAGCTCCAATCCTGAACATTCAATTCAGGTAAAACTGAAGTAGTTCAATGCTATGAATTAATTAAATGAAAGATTTTTAAGTTGTTTTGGATCTCTGACTAAAGAGTATAATATGGATGCTGAAGATCCAAAGCTATCTTGGGTAGATGATTTACTTGAAAATTTGACCTAACAAAGTTTTAAGCTACTGGAGGAGGGAGGAAACCCAATTGGAACAATATAGTTGAAGGAAAAAATATCGTAAAGAAGCAACTACTGATAAAAATATCTCCATGTTTGCTATTTCTGCTATACGTATAAAACAATAGTCTTGGTGTTTGCTCAAGAAATCTTGATGGAAATATATACAGTAACTTTGTGGCAACTATGAACGCTTCTGCAAAAAAAAAAGTTGGATAAGAAATGCATGTAGCGAAAATTAGTCTTGTTATATTAACTCAGCATCAGCCTTTGGGCAAGAATCATATTTACAATCTTGGTTTCTGTCCTACATTCTGTTATTTGAGTCTAAGCTGTTTTTACTGGTGTGTTTTCACAGGAGAATCTTTTCACTCCCTTCCTATGGGGTACTATCTAGAAGGATAGCAACCTATGTTGAAGTATATTCTTATTAGAAATTCCTCCAACTCACCTTCATGTGCTGTCTAAGCAGAACAAATAAATTCATCTGTCAGTGGATTAAAACTATATCTTAGAAATAACATCATCTGCAGTTCTTGGATTTTAATCATCAGACAATTGCAACTTAAGAGTTCATTCTCAATTGCTTGGTTTTTTTAGGCTGTGAAACTGCTGGCACTTTGTACTCCACATACCATGTTCTGTCTGTTCTGTATGCAGGTACGGGGGAACATTCCAAAATCTTTCAGTAAAATTACCCATTACGCTGAATAAATTTTTTCAGCCAACAGAGATGTCTTCTCAAGACTTTTTCCAGCGTTGGAAGCAACTGAGCAAGTAAGGCTGTGTCTATATTTGGGCTTGGGGCTTTTGTGGTGGGCCAAGAAAAAGCAGAACCAGTATACTGTGAATGTAGCTGATACAGTGCCCCACTCCTTGCTTAGTCTTACGAATTATAAACTCCCCTATTGTATGTAGTTGCTGTTGAACAATACTATATACATTACACGTTATGTGACGTATTCATCTTGCCTTGTCTTGCAGTCCTAAACAAGAAGTACAGAATATCTTTAAAGCAAAACACCCAATGGATGCAGAGATCACAAAAGCAAAGGTTGGTGGTAGTACGGTATTTCTAACCTTGTAGCATAAAGGTAGTGGTATAAGCAAGCTCTGTTCGTATTAGTTGATAGAGCTATTGGATCATCCTGTTAAAGCATAAGTCCGTGTGTAACAGACCTTTGGCAGGGCTGGATTGAAAGGATTGTTTCTCAGTATGGCTTGAATTAATTGTAGTATTCAACAGCAGCTGGAAACTTAATTTATGTTTTATTTATTTATAAATATGGCTATTTATGAGAATGTGGACTCAGTGCTTAAAACTGAATCGGAAGAAACTCAAAGCCTTAATTTATTCTAGGGTTACTAGTGAGAAGAAAACAGAATAGCACTAAGACTTTCTGTAGAGCTGTCTGCCTTAGGCAAAGCAGAAGTGACTACTGTAAGGCAGGAATGGCTTTATCAAAAAGAGGAGAGATTTATGTTGAATCTAACTAATTTGTCAGTAATTTGCCAGAAGAACATTTTCGGGGCAACTCAATATCAGGCATCACTCTTTTTACTCCAAAAATTTCTGTTGTATTGTACATTGGTATTGAAAAGCTCATTAATGTCTTGAACACTTCAAACAAATTAGTCTCCTGGTTGTTTTGCTAATGAGTGGTGGCTGTGCTTCGGTAGATTTGTTATTGTTGTCCTGCTGTCCTGACATTTAAATCTTCTGGGTCTCTTTCGTAGATAATTGGCTTTGGATCGGCCCTACTTGAGGAGGTCGATCCCAATCCTGCTAACTTTGTTGGTGCTGGTATCATACATACAAAAACTACTCAGATTGGATGCTTGCTGCGCCTTGAACCCAACCTTCAGGCACAGGTATCTGTTTCTGTATCTACAGCTTAAATACAAGTTCTTGTCTGCACTAAATAATAATAATAAAAAAGTATATATCTGAAATTCCTTAAGGTTATTTAGTGAGAAATATATATTGTAATTGCTAATTGTGGCTGTAGGCTCTAACAAGGAATGAAATCACAACAGCTGATTCTGGCATATCTTTGTAAGCTGTTGCTTCATAGAAATTCTCTTCCATGTGCATATCACTCTATTATTCCAGACTCCGTGGATTCTCATCTTCCCTTTAAGGCTGGAAATATTAAATGTTTTCCTTTTTTGCACCTTGGACAAGATTAACTATAATTCCCTTTGCCAATTAAAAATAATAAAAGAATGATGTGGCTAAAAAGTAAAATGTACACAAATGAACACAAAATTGCTAAATCAGAGGAATAAGATTTTCGAAAGCATTTTGATAGAGATTTTATCAAAAGATAATTGAGGGCCAAAAGTAAGTTTTGGGTGGTAGGTCCCCTTTTTTCTGAACAAGTGGACATGAAGAGTCTTTAGACTTTTCCACAATGCTTATTTCTCTTAAAGGAAAAAAATGTGCATCAGGTTGTCAGTAAAGCTTAAAACCATTAGAACAATGGTAACTCTCCCAATGAGGGTTTGAAGACTTGCTCCATCCTATGCTTTGAAAGAGCTAAATTGCTCAGTGACTGCCTGCTTCTGAATGTTTTAACTTGGTCTTTTTCTTACCAGCTCTAACAAAAGAAGTGAATAGTAACTGGTTAACTTTCACTAGTTGTTTAATACCAAACGATATTTAAAAAAAAATATTTTGTGTTCTTTTTCAGATGTATAGGCTCACACTACGAACAAGTAAAGAAGCTGTATCTCAGAGATTATGTGAATTGCTGTCAGAACAGTTTTAATACTAACCATGACAGTTTTGTTTTTCCATTTATATCATTGTCATCATACTGCAAATAAATGTCTTGTACATCACTGTCTGAGTACTGCAATGTTAACAAATACCAGCTCCCTGCCTTAATAGGACTTGCCCCTTGTTTGAAATTGTGATTAGAAAATGTACAGTACAGGGAAGTGACTTTTTACATAAAAAGTGGCTTTTAATATGTTACACAAAGGGTGGAAGGGTTGTCTTTGTGCTCCTTTTATTGCAGAGGTTTGACTTTTAAACTTGTTAAAGGGAAATTGATTTTGATAGGGTAACCAAGGGTTTCAACTGGAAAAGATTAGTAACATTTCTGTCTTACTGCCTTTAGCAGGTACTCCCTCTGCTCTGAGCTGAAAGAAACCAGTGTAATGCTGCTCGGTAGGGTTAATTCCAGTTACTAATGTAGAGTCAAAAAACTTGTAAAGTTAAACATTGCCACAAGTTTTGTACTGGATGGGAAGGGCAGATTCCAAGGTGTTTGATTTAAGTGGACATTTATGTTGAATGTCGCCAATCTGTGTTGTATTTGAAAAATGATACAGGTCCAGAGTCTTAAAGTATTAATCTTATAATCCTTTATGTCTTACTGTTTTCTGATCTTTGGAAAGTGGATTGAACACAAAGCTATTCTTAATCCTTCTGCTTATCTCAAATAATGAGGTGAGCTTCCCTGGTAGGTAGTGAATGAGTACATGCTTGTTGAGTCAAACTGAAGTTAAATATTCTGTTCTGTTTTTTCTTCTACCCATCAGATTTAGCAAGCAACAGTCCCAATGATGCGATATAACTAACTGCAGAGAGTAAGGGTTCTCATCAGTGTGGTGTTGTATAAAAGGAGAACAGGGAAGAAATGTGCCCTTTAAGGCTAAGCCATGCACTCTTCTAGACAAAAATCTAATTTTAAACTTTTTTCCCCCAGTGTATAGTAATGTTAAAGCTTGAGGGGCTGAATAACTGGTATCCGTATAGTTTTCTGTCTGTCAGTGGTGGTAAAAATATCCAATGTGGTGTAAAGATCTGTGTTGAGACTGAGCTAGGAAAGCTGAAAATGTTCAGCTTACATAGTGGTTTTAACAACCAAAACCTCTGTAGCTTGTTCCAAATCATCAAACCCTGCAGCCTCTCTGCACAACTAAGTGGACATAATTTTGGCTCGCATTCTTGAAGCTTTGAGATGCACCAGAGGCTGCCAAAACGAGCAGGTGAGGTTGCGCAGTTAGAAACTGCGGGCAGTTGTCAGTGAGGCAGTACTACAGGTCAGGATGAACCAAGAAGTCAGCTGCTGCTGACATGAGAAGTGAACCTCAGATTACGATTCCCCTAAGGTTGTTTGAAGGAAGCCTAGGACTGTTGTCTCAGCACATACAGCCAAGTCTGCCCTTGAGATAAAAGCTTCAAGTGATAGTGGTGATGACAACAGTGAGAATTGTGCCCTGCTGCCCAGTGCAAAGGAGGGGACAGGATTCTCCTTGGTTGAGTGTGCCTTGCTTTTCTTCAGTGCTTTGAGTTGAAGATGGAACTAGGTGATTACAGTTTGGTGTGGTGGAAGGCTAATGGTTGTGCTTGAGTACCAGTGAAAAATGAGAGGAACAAAGGTTTGGGTGTGGTGTGTGAGATTTTGTTGCTTTGTTTTGCTTTTTTCCAGAAATGGTTGGTAATTCATGGATGTTATGTCTGAAAACTTGTCTACAGACCTGGTCTTTTGGTCTTTCTGAAAAAAAGTTCTCTTAAACAATTGGCCCTCTTGTGGCCTCCCACGCAGCTAATCACAACTCTCTGATCACAAATATTGTCTTTGAAGAATCTTCATACGCATTTCCTACGCTCAAGTTGAGTAGTTGGCAGAGTACTACTGGAGTACCTATATTTTGTCCTTTGGAGGCTGTATGATCTTTACTAATCCCGTGATCTTAACCATGTTGGCTACTGTGTTAAAAATCTGATGTGCTGAACTAAAGGGAGTCTTAGCAGAGACAGGGAGTAGCTTCTTTCATTTTTTTCCAAATCCTGTTGTACATCTGTTCCTCTGAGTATGTTCTGTGCCCTCATTAAAGGACATCTTGAGACACACTGTACTATATTAGTTCACTTAGCTTTGGTTCCAGCTGTGCTAAATAAAAATGTGCATTAAAAATATGGGTAGGAGGGGGGTAAGGGAAAGCATCTTTTCAGTGGTGACTGTATTAAGCTTATGACTGTTCACGTTTTGTATTAGATGTCAGCTCAGTGAAGCCATGAGCAGAACAGTGAACAAATTAAGGATAAATACTTGATTTTTTTTTTTTTGTGAATGATGGTTAACTTACCAAAGTGATGTATCCTCTCAAGCAGACAAAGTAATTTCTGCAGTAAACAGTGTTATTGTTTTCAAGTACAGTATTTTCAGGCATTGACATGTGAAAATAACTGAATAGCAAAACAGGTAGCATTTGTTCATTCTTGACCTACACTCCTGTATGTAACATTTATGGTGATTGTCTTATTTGTATAAAACAAAGTTCTGTCAAATTAAGTGGAGAATTTTCATATAGAAGACTATATATTAGACTATATTCATCAGAAGAACATATTAAGATTAAATAAATGATTAGAACAGTAATCAGACTGTCCTTTTTTTGTCTGGGGAAATGGGAGCATAAAGAATAGTTGCCCAGGATGGTTGTTTTATTCTGAATATAATGTTATGGACCAACAATTGATGTAGGATGGTTAATTCTTTCCTACAAATGACTGACTACAGGGTTGTGTTTGGTTCAGTCTTACCTGACCTGCAAATCTCTGGTTCCCCACTGACTTCGGGTTTCTGTATGGGTTATTTTTGTCACATGTTATAAATATTCTGCTGTAAAAACTTGATGTAAAACCTGTCTTCCTATATGTTTGTATGTTTAGCAGCTGACCATATCACTATTAACAGTACATGCTACAGTAAACTGGTGTAACTCCTCAGAATAATATAACTTTAAACATATGTTCACAGCTGCTTTTTGGATTTCAGCTTGTTTCAAAACAGTGGTTCTTTCCTTGTTTCCATTCGTTGCAGGGTGCAAATACCAATGTACATGGCATCTCACACACGGCTTTCCATGGTACTCTGTTTGAACAATGGGGTAAGCCAGAAGCTGCAAAAGCACACGCCCCTATCACACCGAGGCAGGACATGTAAAAGGTTGATGTTGCTGTAAAAGAAGAGAGTACCTGAACAGCTAAATAACTTCACTCAAACTTTGCATGTATGCTTCGGGTTCTTCTTACTTCTCTAAAACTTACTTTAAAATAAAAAAAGCCCCTGGGCATTATGAACTTCTGTGCAACTTTTTCTCAAATGAATTGCAGATGGGTAAGAGTAAAAAATACTAAAAGAAATGCTCCCTACTAGCAGCAAGTAGAAGTTGCTTGGGTGAGCAACTGCCTCTTGTTCGAGCCTCATGGTCTGGTAAGTACTTTTTGATACCTAAACTTCTGCCAGAGAATTGCCCTGCAAATTTCTTCTTTGTCCAAAAGCCCCTAGAAACATCTTCTGTTAATTACATCTTTAGAAATGCATTAAAGGTGCAGGGAGAAGCCTCCTCCCAGTAAGATTTTGAGTCATGTAGTACCTTGCTGTCCGCCAGCAGCTGTGTATGAACAAGCACAAGTGCTGTGCCTGCTTCCAAAGGAAAGGCAGCGGTTCACCGCAGCCACCTGTTCTTGGATTGTGCAGTGATGGGCTACCCCCCAGGTCCTAGCTCAAGTGTACAACCTAACACCCTATTTTCAGTTAAAATAATTGGCCAGACAATGAGAAACAATTTAACAAATTCAATTCCTTCTACTTTATTTGGAAGTCAAATTTCTGTTATTGCACAGTGCACAGGCCAGTTTTCAGCCTCTAGTTACATATCACCCTGAGCATGGCCAGACGGTCTCTGATGTTGTCACTCCCAACCCCTGCCCATTCTTTATCCTCCCTACCCCTTCCCCTCCCCTCAAGATTAGGAATAATTTATCATTTAGTTAACTTCATTGACACTCCAGGTAGCTGCTGAGGAAGCCTATCTGCAAGGCTAACCATATAATCAATACAAAAGAACTCCCAGCAATGAGCAACTCCCAGCAATGAGCAATTGCTGTGGAAGTATGTAGTTGTAATTAGCATTTAATAAAAATAAAAATAAAACAAAAAACAACTGTATCTGAATCTATCTGGAGGTCTGGCTATTGTATGCAGGTGTCAAAGTTGCAAACACAGCCACCAAACACAGTGATTTCCTTAATGAGCCTGTTTCTGGGGTTATCTGGGTCTTCGCATGGTAGTTGGAATTCCTTCTTATGAAGTCGAAGTGGCCTACAACAGCCACACGCTGTGGTGACCTCCATAGTCTCAGCATTCAACCTGTTTGGAAGAGAGGGAGGATTGGTTATGACTTGGATATAGCTTTTTAGGTTTCGGTCAGGATTGTATTTTGTGAATTGAACAGTCGTGCAAGGTGTGCAGAAGCAGTTCATCCAGCTGGCGCCGTGCCGTTAAGCAGCACTGCAAGATGCATAAAAAGTGAAATAAGCCAATCCTTTGGGCTTGTATGGAAAAGGTATTTAGGTAAGAATATCTGTAAATGAGAGAAAAGTCTGCATGGTTTCCAGTAAGAACAAAACTTTTCTTTTTAATAGCAGCTTTCTTGTAGTGATTGTGATAAACCTTAGCAGCTCTTCTTTAAAGAAAAAAAAAAAAAAAAAACCACCTTCCTCTAGGTTTAACAGCCCTTTTTAAAACTGAAGACACAAAGGTGATCATCAGTTTTCAAAATGCTGGGGGACAGCTGAGCTCACCTAGCTCTTAGCTTCAGGATTAATTTAAATTGGTTATGGTAAAAGCAAAACACTTCATTGTTTTCCTATTCTGGAACATATTCATTCCCAGCAAGCAGTGCATGCAACTACTTTTAACTTTTTTCCCAAATAAATGTGAACTCTGTAATAGTACTGCAAGCAGAGTTTAGTTTTATTGAAGCTGTCATTCCCTGTTTGAGTAAGCAGAATTGCAGAGACATCACATTTGTAGCTGTAAAGCATCCCTGTGAAATAACTGGAGGACATTGAGAGGCAATGGGAATGACCTTAAGGATTTAGGTGGGATAAATATTTTGAGTTACATTCTTGGTTTTTGGAAAGTAGTTATTGGTAGTCTGACTATTGTTTAAAAAAAAAAAAAAGAGTATTGACATCTTTTAAAAAAACAAACAAAACTTAACTGAGGAGACATTCCCTGTTTAAACTGTAGATTTCTACAGACTAATTGACCTGTATTAGTGCTAATTCTAGCCAGCTGGCCTATAGTGCCACACTATTGCTAGATAAATACCACAAAGATTTTTCTCACTGAATTATAAAGGAGAGGTAGTTGACAAATATCAGTATTCACAGATAAGAAACAACTTCAGTGTATTTATGATATAGAAGCTCTCAAGTATCCTTACTTTGTTGAAGATGGACACGATCCTTCACATCGGCTCAAAGTGATATTAGCAGAACAGCCTTTGTAAGTTATTTTTTCTTCATATTCAACTTTTAGGCAATTCTCTGTTAAACATTTAAAAAAAATGTATCTTAGTCTTCTAGTGTGACTTTTGGTGGATGCCAAAAGCCTCTGTACTCAGTTCCTAGAAAACCATTCTTATTGCATGACTTCAGAGGGACTGAAGGGGGATTGACAAGTCACAAGTAACACAGCAAGAGAAGGTTTTAGACTAGGAACTGAAACTGTGTGAGATGGTGATATAGCAGGACAACTATGAAAATGCATACAGCTGGAAGTAGAAATGAGGAAAAAAGAAAGAGAAAAATCTGTTAATAATGGAGTGCAAATTAAGTCCAGGAGGAAGAAGCCCTAATCCACTGATGAGAAAGCAAAGGTGCGAATAAAACCATCAGCTGGCTAATTCCAGCGGAATTATTTCTGGTTCACAGACTTGGTAATAGATGTGGCTTCCTTGAAAAATGCTTAATTAGCTCATTTTAAGGATTTATTTACTTCTAGGCATATTTTATAAATTTTATAATAATGTAAGCCAAAATTTCGTAATTTAGATCTCTAAATAGAATGCATAATGCTACTTGGAAGGTAATGGTGTTATGTATTGATCTTGCACTTTTTCTGGTCATCTGACTTGAAGCAAGACACTGGGCGTCATATGAAGCAAAGTTTTCAAAAGAGCTGAAGAGGTTGAAGTTTGTGGTTTGTACCCCTTAACATGAAGAATACTCTGAAGGCAGCTTATGCACCTCACACTGGTCCTGTAGCGTGCTCTGTCAAGTGCATTCAGGTTCCCAGCTTGCGGCAGGTTATGGATGAAACCCAACTGTTGGGGGTGGGGGGCTCAGTTACATTGTAGGGGGTTTAGAAAAAGGCAGCTAATGGCATACCTCAGTAATGTGCCTCTGCCTGTACCTTGTAAAGTTGGTAAGAGAAGCTCTAACGTTTGTTGAAGCTCTAACCTTCCTTTCTAGACTGAAAGGTATTGTTAATCTGTGAGACTGACAAGTATGTGAATTGCTAAATTGAGGGCAGAATAACATGCAGAGAAAGGAGAATTTGTACGCAACTCTGAACTTAGGAATTGAACTCCAGGAGGCACTGCCTGTTAACAGCAAGGACCAAACCTGGTAATGGTATGGTTGGGAAGGCAGAGTTCTAAAGAGCTATCTATCTCCAAAAATGAATGCGAATAAAAGCCAAAGCAGGCACCAAAATGTACATATATTTGGGAATATGAGGGGAGTTCCTAATTGGATTCCCATTCTGCAAGGTGAAAATTTTGAGGATGCAGGGAAAGAAGGGCCAAAGATAGTGGCACAATAGAAAGAATCCTATCTTCTGTCAAACTGCCATTTTCTGATGCTCACACATTCATTCAATTCTGGTTTCTACTATCAAAAAAAAAAAAAAGGAAAAGAAAGAGCTGTTTGATACTGCATTATTTGTGTAACAGTGAGATGAAGGACAGACTGTGCATTCAAGTGCTTGCTTCTAGGCATGCTCCCACTGCACAGCTCTGCCCTTCCTTGTGCCTGAGCTGGCTGACCTGGATGAGCTGCTCTCTGCTGACAAAGTTAACGGAGAAGACAGGAATGGAAGGGTCTGCTAAGGTGATTGCGCCCACTGTTATGCATTGAGTCACATCACTATTTGAGAGCAGTTAACTAACTGCAAATAGTTTCCTTAGTTGACTTTTGGGGATCCTGTGTGTAAATTGGTTTTATGCAGTGAGACCTGACAGATGACTGTTGGAATGACTCGAGTGTGGCGTTCTACTTTGCTCAAATTTTATTGCTGTTAGTGATAAGTTTATGGTTCAGTTGCTCTGATCATAATGAAGGAATGGCAGACTGCATGTGAAGATTCATAGCAGCTAAGGAAATAGCAAATAGCTTTGTGAAAAATTTTGAATGCGTCAAACAAATGCTTATAATCTTGTTATCAAGCAGCGTAGAAAAGGGCAGACATATGGGGCCATAATTCTTGCAAAAGATAAGGCAAGTGAAGGCAGTAACATGTTGGAGTGAGGTTCTCTTTTTTTAGGAATTAAACAAACAAAACGGACAATGGCTAGAGAAAGCGGTGCATGATAGTAGAGAAGGAACAGTTACGGGAAAAGAAAGCAGTATGATGTGGTTGCGGTATACTTTCCAGATCATTTCTCCTTTCTTTGTGGAAATAAACCAAAAGGGAATGCAGGAAGTAGCTGAAATTGAGATGTTAATTTCCCCCTGGGTCCTCAAACAGCAATGTTAAGACATATAAAAATATATTAAAAAAATAATAAAAAAACATAGGAAAACAGCAATTAAGACATATAAACATTTATAAAATTACCACCACCAAAAACAAAATAACAAAACAAAATAACAAACCACACGGGAAATTCTACTTCCATTCACAGACTAAAATATGCACCATTCATTTCAGTTTATTCTTAGAAGGGTTAATGCATACCCTAGGAGGTGTTGAATGAAAACTGCCTCACTGCCTGTTACCAGGAGCAGAAACTAGGTATCTCTGTACACTCACACCAGTTCTCCTGACTCCAGCACTGTGGGTCATGAAGTAGGAAAGCTTCAGTTCTAATCAGTAGGAGTGATGCTGCTCTGTGCACCTCCCTTTCTAAAAAGTTATGAAGAATTGTAAAGAGTGTGCTATTCTTCAGTCCAAAACAGCTAGGTTTTATTTATGCAGAGGTGCGAAAGACCATCACTGTACCTAGACAACACTGGAAAAAATGATCCTGTGGAGGAGGTATCAAAAAACATTCAAAAAAAGCATGTTCAATAAGCATATGAGAGTTAATACAAGGACTGTAGAATGAGGTAAGGCAATAGTCTGTTCAAATAAGCAATATCTTTCTTATACCATTAAAATAAGATTTTTAAATTGAAATTGATCCTATGACTTTCTCTCTGGTAAATGTCCTGTCAGCCTTAACTCATGTTTTTAGTGTATGCATCCATACATTGCAGGAAGCCTGCTGTTATGAAAACAAAGACACCGAGACAACTATATGTATTAAAAAATAAAATGCAGTAATGATAAAAACGAAAGATACAGTCAACGTGTGCAAGCAAAATGTGACATAGCAAAAGAATATGTAATGTCTCAAAAATTAATAGTATGAAACAAAAGATGTACTAAGCAACAAAGCAGGATAAACTAAAGAAACACTTTACCTTGTGGTACTGCAGCTGGTCTAACAGAAGAAAAGGACGTTGAAAGTTCAGAAGTAACAGAAAGAGAAGATGTGGTACGCCTGGTTGTTAGTGTAGTTGTTCGGATAGAAGTCTGCTCAACGGAAGGGATCTCTGTAGAAGCAGTGGTAACAAAACTGGGAGCAAACGCAGTTGTTGTAGGTAACACACTTGGGATCACAACTGGAGTGGATTTGGAAGAGACAGAAGTTGGAAGTGCTACTGAAAATGTTTCACCACGTGGAGTAAAAGAAACTGTGGTGTTTGGTGAGGGGGAGGAATAAGTGGCACTCTCAGAGGAGGTAAGAGCGGGAATGAAGGTCGTAGGCATGGGCTTTGTTGGGGGCGATGGGGAGGAGACTGCGGAAGGGGCGGCAGATGGCAGCCTGGTGCTGAGAGGGCTGCTGGGGGCAGGCGACGTCCTTGGCAGCGGCACTGCTGGGCTGCTGGCGGGGCTGGCCTCGCTGGGCACGGAGGTCTTGGACGTGCTGCTGGCAGACGTGGCCGGGGTGGTCTTCTCCGTGCTCACGGGCGGCACGATGTGTGGCACCGTTGTCTTCTTGGGGGTGGAGGCTGGCGGGAGGAAAGCACAGGGGGATTGAGGGTGGCAGGGCAGGAAGGGCAGGCAGAGGAGGAGCGCTGTTCCTTGGCAGGTGCCCCAGGACGGACCCAAAGTCAAGAAAGGTAGGGGTAGGCGGCCCTGAGTATCACTGGGCAAGAGAGAGAAATGAGCCAGGGGCTGCTGCCCTTCTCCTCCCCATCCTGCTTCTCCCCACAAAGGTGGCACAAGGACAGCGCCCCAAAGCTGCCCTCCAGCAGCTCAGCACCCTCTGTATCTCCCTGGAAAAGGAGCTAAAATGAAGGCCATGTTATCATTATTTCCTCCCAAGAGCCTGCTAAGCCCCACTTATGCTCTTGTTTGCTCCCCTTCAGCAGGAAGGGGGCTGACAACCAGAAAGGAAGAGGGAGGAAAACCTCGTGTAAAAACATGGACAGTGCAAGTACTGAAGACAAAAAAAAAAAAAAAAAAAGGAACCAACACCAAAGTGAAGCAAAGGCAATCACTCCCTACCTCCCACCAGCACACCCAGGACCACCCAGGCTCTGAGGAATGGCTCATTCTGCAACCTGCAACCCTCATCTTCTTGCTGAGTGTTTTGTTGTACGGCAAGGAATGCCTCGCTGGGCTCTTGCTGTAAGCTGTGCCAGCTCTGTCCCCTCCCTACCTCATGCCCACCCCGAGCCCACTTGCTGGACAGCAGACAGAGAAAGAGAGAAAGTCTTTGTCATGGTTTTCAGCTGTGATACACTCCGTTTTCATCACAGTATTGTCTGTGGTGATGTGTTTTCGATTTCGGATGTGCATAATGTTGAGAAAACATTGATGTTTGAGGTGTTGCTGAGCAGTGCTCACTCACAGTCCAGGACTTCTCTGCTTTTGAACAAGTCAACCCAGTTGTTCCACAGGTTCTCAGCCCCCTGAGGTGGTTTTTAGAGACGAGGAGCAGAACGGACCCCTCAGACTCCACGAGTAAATGCTCATCGACCTTCAGCTCCACTTTTAGATGTCCTCCAGTCTCTGGGGCCAGATGGGATCACCCCAAGGGTACTTAGGGACCTGGCAGAAGTGCTCCCCAAGCCGCTTTCCATCAGTTACCAGCACTCCTGGCTAACAGGGGACAGCCCCGTTGACCGGCGGCTAGCAAATGGGACGCCCAGCTCCGAGAAGGGCTGGAAGGAGGACCCAGGGAACTACAGGCCCATCAGTGTGACCTTGGTGCTGTGGGAGCTCGTGGAGCAGATTATCTGGAGTGCCATCACACAGCAGTTGCAGGACACCCAGGTGATCAGGCCCAGCCAGCATGGATTTACAAAAGGCAGGTCCTGCTTGATGAACCTGATCTCCTTCTACAAGTTGAGGTGCTCAGTGGATGAGGGATGTGGGCTACCTAGACTTCAGGAAGGCTTTTGACACTGTTTCCCACTGCCTTCTCCTGAAGAATCTGGCATCCCAAGGCCTGGATGGGTGTACGCTTCGATGGGTTAAAAGAGTCGGGCCCGAAGAGTTGTGGTAAATGGAGGTAAATCCAGCTGGTGGCCAGTCACAAGTGGTGTCCCCAGGGCTCAGCACTGGGGCCAGTTCTCTTTAAGGTCTATGATTTGGATGAGGGGATAGAGTGCACCCTCAGGTTGCAGATGACACCAAGTTAGGTGCAAGTGTTGATCTGCTCGAGGGTAGGAGGGATCTGGAGGGATCAGGACAGGCTGGGTCAATGGGCTGAGGCCAACGAGGTGAGGTTCAACAAGAGCAAGGGCCGGGTCCTGCACCTGGGGCGCAACACCCCAAGCAGCGCTACAGGCTGGGGGCAGAGTGGCTGGAAAGATGCCGGTGGGAAGAGACCCGGGGGGATTGTTCAACAGCCAGCTGAATGAGAGCCAGTGGTGGGCTCAGGTGGCCAAGAAGGCCAACAGCATCCTGGCTCGTGTCAGAAACAGCGTGGCCAGCAGGGCAAAGGAAGTGACTGTCCCCCTGTACTCGGCTGTGGTTGAGGCCGCACCTCGAGTACTGTGTTCAGTTTTGGGCCCCTCACTACAAGAAGGACATTGAGGCCCTGGAGAGAGTAGCCTTCCAGAGAAGGGCTACAAAGCTGGTGAAGGGCCTGGAATACAGGTCCTATGAGGAGCTGCTGAGAGAGCTGGGGTTGTTTAGTCTGAAGAAAAGGAGGCTCAGAGAAGACCTTATACCACTCTACAACGACCTTAAAGAAGGTTGTAGCAAGGTGCGGATCGAGCTCTTCTCCCAAGCACCAAGTGATGAGATGAGGGGAAATGGCCACAAGGTGTACCACGGGAGGTTAAGGTTGGGTATTAGGAGAAATTTCTTTATGGAAAGAATTATTTGGCACTGGAACAGATTGCCCAGGGAAGTGGAGTCACCGTCCAGGGAAGTCGTCCAGACACCTGCACATGTAGAAGGTAGTAGCGTGGTTTAGTGGTGTATTTGTCAGTACCAGGTTAAAGGCTAGATTAGATGATTTTTGAGGTCTTTTTCAACATGGATAATTCTAGGATTCCAGGATAATATAATCCTTATTCTGCAGGTGGCCAAAATTCACATGAGCTATTCCACACCATTTGATATCAAGCTGACAAAAAAAGTTGGGATAAAGAACTTGAAAAAGGGGACACAGGCCGCAGGGAAACAATGCCAAAAGCAGCAGGCACAGAGGGTGGCTCTCAAGGGGTACACATTTCCCTGAACAAAGAAAGGTGAGAACTGGGAAGGGCGGGCAGAGCGGGGGGAAGGGCAGGAGGGAGCCTTACCAGGGTGCGAGGAGCTCGGCGCTGCTGAGGACACAGTTGAGAAGGGGGAGGACGCAGCCGAGGGCAGCGGGCTGGTTTTGGCTGTGGAGGATGCGGAAGACGCAGGCGACTCTGTGGGAGCACTGGTCCTCGGGGGAGAGGGCTTGGGCCTCAGGGTCGTAGGCGTGGGCTTTGGCCGGGAGCTTGGGGGCCACGGGGAGGAGACTGTGGAAGGGGCGGCAGATGGCAGCCTGGTGCTGAGAGGGCTGCTGGGGGCAGGCGACGTCCTTGGCAGCGGCACTGCTGGGCTGCTGGCGGGGCTGGCCTCGCTGGGCACGGAGGTCTTGGACGTGCTGCTGGCAGACGTGGCCGGGGTGGTCTTCTCCGTGCTCACAGGTGGCACGATGTGTGGCACCGTTGTCTTCTTGGGGGTGGAGGCTGGCGGGAGGAAAGCACAGGGGGACTGAGGGTGGCAGGGCAGGAGGGGCAGGCAGAGGAGGAGCGCTGTTCCCTAGGCAGGTGCCCCAGGACGGACCCAAAGGCAAGGAAGGTAGGAGCGTGCAGCCCCAAGTCTTGCTGGGCAAGAGGGAGGGATAGGCCAGGGGCTGCTGTCCTTCCCCTCCCCATCCTGCTTCTCCCCACGAAGGTGGCACAAGGACAGCGTCCCAAGGCTGCCCTCCAGCAGCTCAGCACCCTCTGCTTCTGTCCGGAAGAGAAGCCAAAATGAAGGTCATACTCTCATGATTTGGTCCTAACTGTGTGCTAAGCCCCACTCATTGTCTCTCGATCCCCCTTCAGAAGGAAAGGGGCCAACAACAGCAAAGGCAAGAGAGAGGAAAAACTCAAGCGTCAAAACACAGATGGTGCAAGTACTGGAGGAAAAATAAGAGAAAGAAACCAACCCCCAAGTGAAGCAAAGGCAATCACTCCCCACCTCCCACCAGCACACCCAGGACCACCCAGGCTCTGAGGAATGGCTCATTCTGCAACCTGCATCCCTCATCTTCTTGCTGAGTGTTTTGTTGTACGGTAAGGAATGCCTCGCTGGGCTCTTGCTGTAAGCTGTGCCAGCTCTGTCCCCTCCACACCTCATGCCCACCCTGAGCCTACTCACCGAGGGGCAGAGAAATTTCTCAGCTCAACTCTGGGGTCCCCAGCCCAGGAGGGACTTGAGTGTATTAGAACAACTCCAGAGGAGGCTGCGAGGATGCCCAGAGAGCTAGAGCACCTCTCCTGTGAAGACAGGCTGAGGGAGCTGGGGTTGTTCAGCCTGGAGAAGAGAAGGCTCTGGGGAGACCCTATTGTGGCCTTATAGTACTTAAAGGGGTCTGCAGGAAAGCTGCAGAGGGACTCTTTGTCAGGGAGTCGAGTGATAGGACAAAGAGGAATCGTTTTACACTTAAAATAAATATTGAATTTTAGCTGAGATATTAGGAAGAAAGTCTTTACTCTGAGGGTGGCACTGGAACAGGTTGCCCAGAAAGGGCAACTCACTGCAGGCCATGGAGCTCCTGGACTGAGTCCAACAGAGGGGGCTGCTAAGGTGAGGAGGGGACTGCAGCATCTGTCCTACAAGGAGGGTCTGTGAGAGCTGGGACTGTGTAGTGTGGAGAAGAGAAGGCTGAGAGGGAGCTTACTGGGGTGTGTAAACACCAGAAGGGAGGGTGTCAAGAGGTTGGGACCAGGCTCTTTTCAGTGGTGCCCAGTGACAGGACAAGAGGCAACGGGCACAACCTGAACCACGGGACGCTCCAGCTGAATATGAGAACACACTTCTGTACTGAGAGGGTGAACAGGTTGGTGAACAGAGGGTGAACGTGGGAACCGGTTGCCCAGCCAGGTTGCTCTGGAGATATTCAGAACCACCTGGATGCAATCCTGTGCCGAGTGCTCTGGGTGACCTTGCTGAGCAGGGCAGGTTGGACTGGATGCCCTCCAGAGCTCCCTTCCGACCTCAACCATTCTGTGATTCTGTGAAAAGCTGGGGATGCCCCATCCCTGGAAGTGTGTGTTTAAGGCTGGCTGGGATGGGGATTGGAGCAACTTGGTCTAGTGGGAGGTGTCCCTGCCCATGGCAGGGGGTTGGGATTAGTTGATCTTTCTTGAAGGATCCTTCCTGTCCCAAATACTCTGTGATTGCATGAGAGAGAAGCAGAGAAGGCCTTTGCACTGTTTTTCAGCTGTGATACCATTAATTTTCATCAACAAGGGCCTCTGTGGTGATGTGTTCTTCATATAAGATGGGCATAATGTAGAGAAAACACTGACATTTCTGTTGCTGCTGAGCAGTGCTCACACTGAGTCCAGGACTTCTCAGCTTCTGATGCTGCCCTGCCAGCGAGGAGTCTGGGGGTGCACAAGGAGCTGGGAGGGGACGCAGCCAGCACAGGGGGCCCAAACTCACCCAGGGGCTGTTCCACACCATTTGACATCAGGGTGAGTGATAAATGTTGGGATGAAGGGGGTTTAAAGAGGGATACAAAGAATAGTGGCATTTGTCTTCCCAATAAAGGACAAGCAGAGCAGAGGAAGGGCCAGGAGGGAGCCTTACCAGGGTGCGAGGAGCTCGGCGCTGCTGAGGACACAGTTGAGAAGGGGGAGGACGCAGCCGAGGGCAGCGGGCTGGTTTTGGCTGTGGAGGGTGCGGAGGACGCAGGCGACTCTGTGGGAGCACTGGTCCTCGGGGGAGAGGGCTTGGGCCTCAGGGTCGTAGGCGTGGGCTTTGGCCGGGAGCTTGGGGGCCACGGGGAGGAGACTGTGGAAGGGGCGGCAGATGGCAGCCTGGTGCTGAGAGGGCTGCTGGGGGCAGGCGACGTCCTTGGCAGCGGCACTGCTGGGCTGCTGGCGGGGCTGGCCTCGCTGGGCACGGAGGTCTTGGACGTGCTGCTGGCAGACGTGGCCGGGGTGGTCTTCTCCGTGCTCACAGGTGGCACGATGTGTGGCACCGTTGTCTTCTTGGGGGTGGAGGCTGCCGGGAGGAAATCATACAGCGACTGAGGGTGGCAGAGGGTGACAGTGCCCCAGGGCTGCCCTCCAGCAGCTCAGCACCCTCTGAATATCCCTGGAGGAGTAGTATCTTGTTGGGTTTCTTTCGGTCCCAAGACAATGGCATGGGATATCATCTGCCTGCTGCAAGCTGGGCACTGTGTGCTCCAAGGGAGACCTGTGCTGCAGCGCAATGCCCCCATAACCTCGAGGGTAGAGGATGCCGTCAGGGCGAAGGAGAAGGCCACACATGGTGATTTCACCCCGGCTGGTGGCTGAGCCCCACTCATTCTCTCTCTTGCTCCCCCTCAGCAGGAAAGGGGCCAAATAACAGAAAGGCAAGAGAGAGGAAAACCTCACGTGTCAAAAGATGGACACTGGGAGAACTGAAGGAAAAACAAAAGAAAGAAACCAACCCCCAAGTGAAGCAAAGGCAATCACTCCCTACCTCCCACCAGCACACCCAGGACCACCCAGGATCTGAGGAATGGCTCATTCTGCAACCTGCAACCCTCATCTTCTTGCTGAGTGTTTTGTTGTACGGTAAGGAATGCCTCGCTGGGCTCTTGCTGTAAGCTGTGCCAGCTCTGTCCCCTCCCTACCTCTTGCCTACCCCAAGCCTACTCACTGAGGGGCAGAGAAATTTGTCAGCTCATCTCTGGGGCCCCCACCCCAGGAGGGACTTGGGTGTATGAGAACAAGTCCAGAGGAGGACTAGCAATGACTTCTGCCTGCTCCGTCTGCACCTGCGGGTGCAGCCCGTCAGGACCAATGCACGTATGGATGTCTGGCTTGCTTAACCCGTCCTTAACACAGCCATCATCAGCCGAGGCAAACTCCTTTATTTCAACTTCCTCTGAGGCCTCAGGGGTACAGGGCTCCTCAGGAGAGCCTCTGGCATACAGACAGAGACAAAGAAGGCATTCAGTAACTCTGGTTTCTCTCTATCTTCTGTCACCAGGGCACCAACCTCATTCATTTCTGGGCCTACATTGCCTCTAGACGTAGGTTTATCCGCAATGTATTTGAAGAAGCCCTTTCTGTTGTCCTTGACCCCTCTTGCATGTTTTAATTTTAAGGAGGCCTTAGCTTTCTAGTTGCATCCCTACATCCTCTGACAACAGTCTTATTCCTCCCAAGTGGCCAGCCCCTCCTTCCATGATCTGTAGACTCTCCTCTTCCACTTGAGTTTGCCCAGCAATTCCCTGTTTAACCGTGCAGGTCTCCTGGCTCTCTTTCCTGACTTCTACCTGTTGGGATGCTCTGATCTTGAGCTCGGAAGAAGCAGTCCTTGAACACTAACCAACTGTCTTGGGCCCCTTTTCCTTCAAGTACCTTGTCTTTTGGGATTTCCCCTAGCAGCTGCTTGAAAAGGCCAAAGTTGGCCCTACTGAAGTCCAGGTTTGCGATTCTGCTCAGTACTCTGTTCCTGCCACATGAAATCCTGAACTCGACCACCTCATGGACTCTTCAACCAAGGCTGCGCTCAACCTTCACCGCTTCAGCCAGCCCCTCCCTGTTAGTGAGGACAAGATCCAGCAGTGCTCCTCTCCTAGTTGGCACATCCACCATTTGCATCAGCAAGTTATCATCAGTACACTGAAGGAACCTCCTGGACTGCGGATGGCTGGCTGAGTAGG
Source organism: Cygnus olor (assembly GCF_009769625.2). Taxonomy (NCBI): domain Eukaryota; kingdom Metazoa; phylum Chordata; class Aves; order Anseriformes; family Anatidae; genus Cygnus; species Cygnus olor. The sequence goes on from NC_049173.1 coordinate 47,202,948, forward strand.
CCTTCCAGCAAATGTCAGGGTAGTTAAAATCCCCCACAATAACCAGGGCCTGTGCTCATGAGGATGCTACCAGCTGCCTGTAGAAGGCCTCGCCAACTTCCCCATCCTGATCTGGTGGCCTGTAATAGACACCCACAACACTATCCCCCATGCCGGCCTGCCCCTTAATTCTCATCCACAGACTCTCAACTCGCTCCTCATCCACCCCTGGACAGTACTCAATACAAGTAGTTGCTCTCTCATGCAAAGAGCAACTCTGCCACCGCGCCTTGCTGGCCTGTCTTTCCTGAGCAGGACATACCCATCCATGGCCACATTCCAGTCACGTGAGCTGTCCCACCATGTCTCTGTAAGTGCCACCAGATCATAATCTCCTGACCGAACATGGATTTCTAACTCCTCCTGCTTATTCCCCATGCTACGTGCACTGGTGTACAGGCACTTCAGGGAGCGAGCTGAGCACGCTGATTTCACCCTAGGAGGGTGGGAGGCCTCCCAGTCTTCATCACTGCTAGGGCGCTGCTCCACTGGTGCAAGCCCAGCTACAACCCCCTCCCCCTTCGGATCTAGTTTAAAGCTCTCCAAATGAGCCCTGCTGATTCCTGCCCCAGAACCCTTTTGCCCCTGTGAGATAAACCTTTCCCATGTATTACTGTCAGGCCTGGAGTCTTATAAAACTAGACCGTATCAAAGAACCCAAAGACCTGCCTGTAGCACCAGTCACATAGCCAATCATTTATGGACTGGATCCTTCTATTCCATCCCATGTCATCACCCCAGAATGGAAGGAGGGAAGAGAAAATGACTTGTGCCCCAGACTCTTTCACCAACCGTCCCAAGGCCTTGAAGTCTTTCTTCATTCCCCTCAGACTACAGGACGCAGCTTCCTCCCCACCCATCTGGAAGATCAGTAGCGGGTAGTAGTGTGCTGAGCACACCAGGCTGGGGAGCGTCCTGGTGATATCCCTGATCTGAGCTCCAGGTAGACTGCAGACTTCCCTTCAATGAGGGTCAACTCTGCACATTGGGCCCTCTGTTCCTCTCAGAAGGGAATCTCCTACTACAATTACCCTTCTCTCTTTCTTTTCGGAGGCAGTCATGAGGCATGGTGTCGACTGCCTCTTCCTATGTGACCTCATAGGCGGGCCATCCACCACATCCTTGCCTACCTATCCTTCAAGATCCTCCAAATCTATTATGGAGGGGCACCTGGAGAAGCGAGGTAGATAGCGAGAGGGGTTGCCCATGACGCTGAACTGGGACTCGCTTCTAACCCTCCTCGTCTTTTTAGACCCCTACCTCTGCCTGACAGCCACAGGGCAGAGGCTCCACCACCCTCTGGGGGGTATCCCCCTGGTGCCCTTCTCTCTGGCACGCCAGGGAACACAGCTGGCCCAAACTCACCCAGGGGCTGTTCCACACCATTTGACATCAGGGTGAGTGATAAATGTCATGGGAAAACAGAGAGGAAAGAGGGATAGAAAGAATGATGGCATTTGTCTTCCCAATACAGCGCATGTAGAGCAGAGGGAAGAAAGGAGGGAGCCTTACCAGGGTGCGAGGAGCTCGGCGCTGCTGAGGACACAGTTGAGAAGGGGGAGGACGCAGCCGAGGGCAGCGGGCTGGTTTTGGCTGTGGAGGGTGCGGAGGATGCAGGCGACTCTGTGGGAGCACTGGTCCTCGGGGGAGAGGGCTTGGGCCTCAGGGTCGTAGGCGTGGGCTTTGGCCGGGAGCTTGGGGGCCACGGGGAGGAGACTGTGGAAGGGGCGGCAGATGGCAGCCTGGTGCTGAGAGGGCTGCTGGGGGCAGGCGACGTCCTTGGCAGCGGCACTGCTGGGCTGCTGGCGGGGCTGGCCTCGCTGGGCACGGAGGTCTTGGACGTGCTGCTGGCAGACGTGGCCGGGGTGGTCTTCTCCGTGCTCACGGGCGGCACGATGTGTGGCACCGTTGTCTTCTTGGGGGTGGAGGCTGCCGGGAGGAAAGCACAGGGGGACTGACGGTGGCAGAGGGTGACAGTGCCCCAGGGCTGCCCTCCAGCAGCTCAGCACCCTCTGAGTCTCCATGGAAGGGGAGCATCTCATTTTGTTTCTCTCGGGGTTCACGACAATGGTATGGGATATCATCTGCGTGCTGCAAGCCTCTTTAATATCTTTATTGATGACTTGGATGAGGGAATTGAGTGCACCCTCAGCAGGTTTGCAGATGACACCAAGTTGGGGGGCAGTGTCGACCTGCCGGAGGGTAGGAAGGCCCTGCAGAGGGACCTGGGCAGGACGGGTCGATGGGCAGAGGCCGATGGGATGAGGTTCAACATGGCCAAGTGCCGGGTCCTGCACTTTGGCCACACCAACCCCATGCAGCGCTACAGGCTTGGGGCAGAGTGGCTGCAAAGCTGTTCAGAGGGAAAAGGATCTGGGGGTGCTGATTGATGCTCGCCTGAACACGAGCCAGCAGTGTGCCCAGGTGGCCAAGAAGGCCAACGGCATCCTGGCTTGTATCAGGACTAGTGCAGCCAGCAGGACCAGGGAAGTGATCGTCCCCCTGTACTCAGCTCTGGTGAGGCCGCACCTCGAGTGCTGTGTTCAGCTTTGGGCCCCTCACTACAAGGACATCGAGGCCCTGCAGTGTGTCCAGAGCAGGGCTGTGAAGCCGGTGAAGGGCCTGGAGCACAAGTCCTGTGAGGAGCAGCTGAGGGAACTGGGGTTGTTTAGTCTGGAGAAGAGGAGGCTCAGGGGAGACCTCATTGCTCTCTGCAACTACTTGAAAGGAAGGTGTGGGGAGCTGGGGGTCGGCCTCTTCTTGCAGATAACCAGCGATAGGACTAGAGGGAAAGGCCTCAAGTTGCACCAGGGGAGGTTCAGGCTGGAAATGAGGAGACATTTCTTCTCAGAAAGAGTGGTCAGGCATTGGGACGGGTTGCCCAGGGAGGAGGTGGAGTCACCGTCCCTGCGGTTGTTCAAGGAGAGGTTGGACGTGGTGCTTGGGGACATGGTTTAGTGAGTGATATTGGTGGTAGGGGGACGGTTGGATCAGATGATTTGGAGGTTTCTTCCAACCTTAATGATTCTGTGATTCTGACGCTGCCCTGCCAGCGAGGAGCCTGGGGGTGCACAAGGAGCTGGGAGGGGACGCAGCCAGCACAGGGGGCCCAAACTCACCCAGGGGCTGTTCCACACCATTTGACATCAGGGTGAGTGATAAATGTTGGGATGAAGGGGGTGTAAAGAGGGATACAAAGAATAGTGGCATTTGTCTTCCCAATAAAGGACAAGCAGAGCAGAGGAAGGGCCAGGAGGGAGCCTTACCAGGGTGCGAGGAGCTCGGCGCTGCTGAGGATACAGTTGAGAAGGGGGAGGACGCAGCCGAGGGCAGCGGGCTGGTTTTGGCTGTGGAGGGTGCGGAGGACGCAGGCGACTCTGTGGGAGCACTGGTCCTCGGGGGAGAGGGCTTGGGCCTCAGGGTCGTAGGCGTGGGCTTTGGCCGGGAGCTTGGGGGCCACGGGGAGGAGACTGTGGAAGGGGCGGCAGATGGCAGCCTGGTGCTGAGAGGGCTGCTGGGGGCAGGCGACGTCCTTGGCAGCGGCACTGCTGGGCTGCTGGCGGGGCTGGCCTCGCTGGGCACGGAGGTCTTGGACGTGCTGCTGGCAGACGTGGCCGGGGTGGTCTTCGCCGTGCTCACAGGTGGCACGATGTGTGGCACCGTTGTCTTCTTGGGGGTGGAGGCTGGCGGGAGGAAAGCATACAGCGACTGAGGGTGGCAGAGGGTGACAGTGCCCCAAGGCTGCCCTCCAGCAGCTCAGCACCCTCTGAATATCCCTGGAGGAGTAGTATCTTGTTGGGTTTCTTTCGGTCCCAAGACAATGGCATGGGATATCATCTGCCTGCTGCAAGCTGGGCACTGTGTGCTCCAAGGGAGACCTGTGCTGCAGCGCAATGCCCCCATAACCTCGAGGGTAGAGGATGCCGTCAGGGCGAAGGAGAAGGCCACACATGGTGATTTCACCCCGGCTGGTGGCTGAGCCCCACTCATTCTCTCTCTTGCTCCCCCTCAGCAGGAAAGGGGCCAAATAACAGAAAGGCAAGAGAGAGGAAAACCTCACGTGTCAAAAGATGGACACTGGGAGAACTGAAGGAAAAACAAGAGAAAGAAACCAACCCCCAAGTGAAGCAAAGGCAATCACTCCCTACCTCCCACCAGCACACCCAGGACCACCCAGGATCTGAGGAATGGCTCATTCTGCAACCTGCAACCCTCATCTTCTTGCTGAGTGTTTTGTTGTACGGTAAGGAATGCCTCGCTGGGCTCTTGCTGTAAGCTGTGCCAGCTCTGTCCCCTCCCTACCTCTTGCCTACCCCAAGCCTACTCACTGAGGGGCAGAGAAATTTGTCAGCTCATCTCTGGGGCCCCCACCCCAGGAGGGACTTGGGTGTATGAGAACAAGTCCAGAGGAGGACTAGCAATGACTTCTGCCTGCTCCGTCTGCACCTGCGGGTGCAGCCCGTCAGGACCAATGCACGTATGGATGTCTGGCTTGCTTAACCCGTCCTTAACACAGCCATCATCAGCCGAGGCAAACTCCTTTATTTCAACTTCCTCTGAGGCCTCAGGGGTACAGGGCTCCTCAGGAGAGCCTCTGGCATACAGACAGAGACAAAGAAGGCATTCAGTAACTCTGGTTTCTCTCTATCTTCTGTCACCAGGGCACCAACCTCATTCATTTCTGGGCCTACATTGCCTCTAGACGTAGGTTTATCCGCAATGTATTTGAAGAAGCCCTTTCTGTTGTCCTTGACCCCTCTTGCATGTTTTAATTTTAAGGAGGCCTTAGCTTTCTAGTTGCATCCCTACATCCTCTGACAACAGTCTTATTCCTCCCAAGTGGCCAGCCCCTCCTTCCATGATCTGTAGACTCTCCTCTTCCACTTGAGTTTGCCCAGCAATTCCCTGTTTAACCGTGCAGGTCTCCTGGCTCTCTTTCCTGACTTCTACCTGTTGGGATGCTCTGATCTTGAGCTCGGAAGAAGCAGTCCTTGAACACTAACCAACTGTCTTGGGCCCCTTTTCCTTCAAGTACCTTGTCTTTTGGGATTTCCCCTAGCAGCTGCTTGAAAAGGCCAAAGTTGGCCCTACTGAAGTCCAGGTTTGCGATTCTGCTCAGTACTCTGTTCCTGCCACATGAAATCCTGAACTCGACCACCTCATGGACTCTTCAACCAAGGCTGCGCTCAACCTTCACCGCTTCAGCCAGCCCCTCCCTGTTAGTGAGGACAAGATCCAGCAGTGCTCCTCTCCTAGTTGGCACATCCACCATTTGCATCAGCAAGTTATCATCAGTACACTGAAGGAACCTCCTGGACTGCGGATGGCTGGCTGAGTAGGCCTTCCAGCAAATGTCAGGGTAGTTAAAATCCCCCACAATAACCAGGGCCTGTGCTCATGAGGATGCTACCAGCTGCCTGTAGAAGGCCTCGCCAACTTCCCCATCCTGATCTGGTGGCCTGTAATAGACACCCACAACACTATCCCCCATGCCGGCCTGCCCCTTAATTCTCATCCACAGACTCTCAACTCGCTCCTCATCCACCCCTGGACAGTACTCAATACAAGTAGTTGCTCTCTCATGCAAAGAGCAACTCTGCCACCGCGCCTTGCTGGCCTGTCTTTCCTGAGCAGGACATACCCATCCATGGCCACATTCCAGTCACGTGAGCTGTCCCACCATGTCTCTGTAAGTGCCACCAGATCATAATCTCCTGACCGAACATGGATTTCTAACTCCTCCTGCTTATTCCCCATGCTACGTGCACTGGTGTACAGGCACTTCAGGGAGCGAGCTGAGCACGCTGATTTCACCCTAGGAGGGTGGGAGGCCTCCCAGTCTTCATCACTGCTAGGGCGCTGCTCCACTGGTGCAAGCCCAGCTACAACCCCCTCCCCCTTCGGATCTAGTTTAAAGCTCTCCAAATGAGCCCTGCTGATTCCTGCCCCAGAACCCTTTTGCCCCTGTGAGATAAACCTTTCCCATGTATTACTGTCAGGCCTGGAGTCTTATAAAACTAGACCGTATCAAAGAACCCAAAGACCTGCCTGTAGCACCAGTCACATAGCCAATCATTTATGGACTGGATCCTTCTATTCCATCCCATGTCATCACCCCAGAATGGAAGGAGGGAAGAGAAAATGACTTGTGCCCCAGACTCTTTCACCAACCGTCCCAAGGCCTTGAAGTCTTTCTTCATTCCCCTCAGACTACAGGACGCAGCTTCCTCCCCACCCATCTGGAAGATCAGTAGCGGGTAGTAGTGTGCTGAGCACACCAGGCTGGGGAGCGTCCTGGTGATATCCCTGATCTGAGCTCCAGGTAGACTGCAGACTTCCCTTCAATGAGGGTCAACTCTGCACATTGGGCCCTCTGTTCCTCTCAGAAGGGAATCTCCTACTACAATTACCCTTCTCTCTTTCTTTTCGGAGGCAGTCATGAGGCATGGTGTCGACTGCCTCTTCCTATGTGACCTCATAGGCGGGCCATCCACCACATCCTTGCCTACCTATCCTTCAAGATCCTCCAAATCTATTATGGAGGGGCACCTGGAGAAGCGAGGTAGATAGCGAGAGGGGTTGCCCATGACGCTGAACTGGGACTCGCTTCTAACCCTCCTCGTCTTTTTAGACCCCTACCTCTGCCTGACAGCCACAGGGCAGAGGCTCCACCACCCTCTGGGGGGTATCCCCCTGGTGCCCTTCTCTCTGGCACGCCAGGGAACACAGCTGGCCCAAACTCACCCAGGGGCTGTTCCACACCATTTGACATCAGGGTGAGTGATAAATGTCATGGGAAAACAGAGAGGAAAGAGGGATAGAAAGAATGATGGCATTTGTCTTCCCAATACAGCGCATGTAGAGCAGAGGGAAGAAAGGAGGGAGCCTTACCAGGGTGCGAGGAGCTCGGCGCTGCTGAGGACACAGTTGAGAAGGGGGAGGACGCAGCCGAGGGCAGCGGGCTGGTTTTGGCTGTGGAGGGTGCGGAGGACGCAGGCGACTCTGTGGGAGCACTGGTCCTCGGGGGAGAGGGCTTGGGCCTCAGGGTCGTAGGCGTGGGCTTTGGCCGGGAGCTTGGGGGCCACGGGGAGGAGACTGTGGAAGGGGCGGCAGATGGCAGCCTGGTGCTGAGAGGGCTGCTGGGGGCAGGCGACGTCCTTGGCAGCGGCACTGCTGGGCTGCTGGCGGGGCTGGCCTCGCTGGGCACGGAGGTCTTGGACGTGCTGCTGGCAGACGTGGCCGGGGTGGTCTTCTCCGTGCTCACGGGCGGCACGATGTGTGGCACCGTTGTCTTCTTGGGGGTGGAGGCTGCCGGGAGGAAAGCACAGGGGGATTGAGGGTGGCAGGGCAGGAGGGGCAGGCAGAGGAGGAGCGCTGTTCCCTGGGCAGGTGCCCCAGGACTGACCCAAAGGCAAGGAAGGTAGGAGCACACAGCCCTGAGTCTCGCTAGGCAAGAGGGAGGGATAGGCCAGGGGCTGCTGCCCATCCCCTCCCCATCCTGCTTCTCCCCACAAAGGTGGCACAAGGACAGCGCCCCAAGGCTGCCCTCCAGCAGCTCAGCACCCTCTGCTTCTGTCTGGAAGAGGAGCCAAAATGACAGCAATATGTCCTAGTTTTGGCTAGGGAAGAGTTAATTTTCCTGGTAGCTGGTATGGTGCTGTGTTTGGGATTTAGGATGAGAATAATGCTGATAACATACCAGTGTTTTAATTGTTGCAGAGCAGTGCTTACACTAAGGCAAGGACTTTTCAGCTTCTCTCACTGTCCTGCCAGCGGGCAGGCTGGGCGTGCAGCAGGAGCTGGGAGGGGACAGACCCAGGCCAGCTGACCCCAACTGGCCACAGGGGTATTCCATCCCATCTGATGTCATGCTGAACAATTATATGGGGGGGCTGGCTGGTGTGGCTCAGGGATAGGCTGGGCATCGGTCTGCGGGTAGTGAGCAATTGCATTTTGCGTCACTTGTTTTGTACACAGTAGTAGTAGTAGTACTATTATCATTGTTATTACTTTTCCTTTCTTTTCTGTCCTAATAAAATTTCTTTATCTCATCCCACAGGCTTCATTTGTTTCTGACTCTCTCCCCCATCCCAGAGACGGAGGGGAGGGTGAGTGAACGGCTGTGTGGTGCTTAGCTGCCGGCCGCGTTAAACCACAACGCCACGCTATCATGATTTCATCCCAAGAGCCTGCTAAGCCCTACTCACACTCTCGTTCGCTCCCCTTCAGGAGGAAGGGGGCTGACAAACAAAAAAGCAAGAGGGAGGAAGAACTCATTCATCAAAACACATACAGTGCAAGAACTGAAGAAAAAAAAAAAACAAGGAAAAGAAACCAATGCTGAAGTGAAGCAAAGGCAATCACTCCCCACCTCCCACCAGCACACCCAGGCTCTGAGGAATGGCTCGTTCTGAAACCTGCAACCCTCATCTTCTTGCTGAGCATTTTGTTGTACGGTAAGGAATGCCTCGCTGGGCTCTTGCTGTAAGCTGTGCCAGCTCTGTCCCCTCCATACCTCATGCCCACCCTGAGCCTACTCGCTGAGGGGCCGAGAAAGAGAGAGGGCCTCTGTCATAGTTTTCAGCTGTGATACAGTTAATTTTCATCACGTAGCCTCTGTGGTGAAGTGTTTTTGATTTAGCATGGGCATAATGTTGAGAAAACAATGACATTTCATCTGTCACTGAGCAGTGCTCACACCGAGTCAAGGACTTTGCTTCTGATGCTGCCCTGCCAGCGAGGAGCCTGGGGGTGCACAAGGAGCTGGGAGGGGACGCAGCCAGCACAGGGGGCCCAAACTCACCCAGGAGCTGCTCCACACCGTTCGTCATGAAGATAAGCAATAGAGGATGGGTTGGAGCAGGAGGAAAGGGGGACACTGGGAACAATGGCATTTGTCTTCCCAATAAAGGACAAGCAGAGCAGAGGAAGGGCCAGGAGGGAGCCTTACCAGGGTGCGAGGAGCTCGGCGCTGCTGAGGACACAGTTGAGAAGGGGGAGGACGCAGCCGAGGGCAGCGGGCTGGTTTTGGCTGTGGAGGGTGCGGAGGACGCAGGCGACTCTGTGGGAGCACTGGTCCTCGGGGGAGAGGGCTTGGGCCTCAGGGTCGTAGGCGTGGGCTTTGGCCGGGAGCTTGGGGGCCACGGGGAGGAGACTGTGGAAGGGGCGGCAGATGGCAGCCTGGTGCTGAGAGGGCTGCTGGGGGCAGGCGACGTCCTTGGCAGCGGCACTGCTGGGCTGCTGGCGGGGCTGGCCTCGCTGGGCACGGAGGTCTTGGACGTGCTGCTGGCAGACGTGGCCGGGGTGGTCTTCTCCGTGCTCACAGGTGGCACGATGTGTGGTACCGTTGTCTTCTTGGGGGTGGAGGCTGCCGGGAGGAAAGCACAGGGGGACTGAGGGTGGCAGAGGGTGACAGTGCCCCAGGGCTGCCCTCCAGCAGCTCAGCACCCTCTGAGTCTCCATGGAAGGGGAGCATCTCATTTTGTTTCTCTCGGGGTTCACGACAATGGTATGGGATATCATCTGCGTGCTGCAAGCCTCTTTAATATCTTTATTGATGACTTGGATGAGGGAATTGAGTGCACCCTCAGCAGGTTTGCAGATGACACCAAGTTGGGGGGCAGTGTCGACCTGCCGGAGGGTAGGAAGGCCCTGCAGAGGGACCTGGGCAGGACGGGTCGATGGGCAGAGGCCGATGGGATGAGGTTCAACATGGCCAAGTGCCGGGTCCTGCACTTTGGCCACACCAACCCCATGCAGCGCTACAGGCTTGGGGCAGAGTGGCTGCAAAGCTGTTCAGAGGGAAAAGGATCTGGGGGTGCTGATTGATGCTCGCCTGAACACGAGCCAGCAGTGTGCCCAGGTGGCCAAGAAGGCCAACGGCATCCTGGCTTGTATCAGGACTAGTGCAGCCAGCAGGACCAGGGAAGTGATCGTCCCCCTGTACTCAGCTCTGGTGAGGCCGCACCTCGAGTGCTGTGTTCAGCTTTGGGCCCCTCACTACAAGGACATCGAGGCCCTGCAGTGTGTCCAGAGCAGGGCTGTGAAGCTGGTGAAGGGCCTGGAGCACAAGTCCTGTGAGGAGCAGCTGAGGGAACTGGGGTTGTTTAGTCTGGAGAAGAGGAGGCTCAGGGGAGACCTCATTGCTCTCTGCAACTACTTGAAAGGAAGGTGTGGGGAGCTGGGGGTCGGCCTCTTCTTGCAGATAACCAGCGATAGGACTAGAGGGAAAGGCCTCAAGTTGCGCCAGGGGAGGTTCAGGCTGGAAATGAGGAGACATTTCTTCTCAGAAAGAGTGGTCAGGCATTGGGACGGGTTGCCGAGGGAGGAGGTGGAGTCACCGTCCCTGCGGTTGTTCAAGGAGAGGTTGGACGTGGTGCTTGGGGACATGGTTTAGTGAGTGATATTGGTGGTAGGGGGACGGTTGGATCAGATGATTTGGAGGTTTCTTCCAACCTTAATGATTCTGTGATTCTGATGCTGCCCTGCCAGCGAGGAGCCTGGGGGTGCACAAGGAGCTGGGAGGGGACGCAGCCAGCACAGGGGGCCCAAACTCACCCAGGGGCTGTTCCACACCATTTGACATCAGGGTGAGTGATAAATGTTGGGATGAAGGGGGTGTAAAGAGGGATACAAAGAATAGTGGCATTTGTCTTCCCAATAAAGGACAAGCAGAGCAGAGGAAGGGCCAGGAGGGAGCCTTACCAGGGTGCGAGGAGCTCGGCGCTGCTGAGGACACAGTTGAGAAGGGGGAGGACGCAGCCGAGGGCAGCGGGCTGGTTTTGGCTGTGGAGGGTGCGGAGGATGCAGGCGACTCTGTGGGAGCACTGGTCCTCGGGGGAGAGGGCTTGGGCCTCAGGGTTGTAGGCGTGGGCTTTGGCCAGGAGCTTGGGGGCCACGGGGAGGAGACTGTGGAAGGGGCGGCAGATGGCAGCCTGGTGCTGAGAGGGCTGCTGGGGGCAGGCGACGTCCTTGGCAGCGGCACTGCTGGGCTGCTGGCGGGGCTGGCCTCGCTGGGCACGGAGGTCTTGGACGTGCTGCTGGCAGACGTGGCCGGGGTGGTCTTCTCCGTGCTCACAGGTGGCACGATGTGTGGCACCGTTGTCTTCTTGGGGGTGGAGGCTGCCGGGAGGAAAGCACAGGGGGATTGAGGGTGGCAGGGCAGGAGGGGCAGGCAGAGGAGGAGCGCTGTTCCCTGGGCAGGTGCCCCAGGACTGACCCAAAGGCAAGGAAGGTAGGAGCACGTAGCCCTGAGTCTCGCTAGGCAAGAGGGAGGGATAGGCCAGGGGCTGCTGCCCTTCCCCTCCCCATCCTGCTTCTCCCCACAAAGGTGGCACAAGGACAGCGCCCCAAGGCTGCCCTCCAGCAGCTCAGTACCCTCTGCTTCTGTCTGGAAGAGGAGCCAAAATGACAGCAATATGTCCTAGTTTTGGCTAGGGAAGAGTTAATTTTCCTGGTAGCTGGTATGGTGCTGTGTTTGGGATTTAGGATGAGAATAATGCTGATAACATACCAGTGTTTTAATTGTTGCAGAGCAGTGCTTACACTAAGGCAAGGACTTTTCAGCTTCTCTCACTGTCCTGCCAGCGGGCAGGCTGGGCGTGCAGCAGGAGCTGGGAGGGGACAGACCCAGGCCAGCTGACCCCAACTGGCCAAAGGGGTATTCCATCCCATCTGATGTCATGCTGAACAATTATATGGGGGGGCTGGCCGGTGTGGCTCGGGGATAGGCTGGGCATCGGTCTGCGGGTAGTGAGCAATTGCATTTTGCGTCACTTGTTTTGTACACAGTAGTAGTAGTAGTACTATTATCATTGTTATTACTTTTCCTTTCTTTTCTGTCCTAATAAAATTTCTTTATCTCATCCCACAGGCTTCATTTGTTTCTGACTCTCTCCCCCATCCCAGAGACGGAGGGGAGGGTGAGTGAACGGCTGTGTGGTGCTTAGCTGCCGGCCGCGTTAAACCACAACGCCACGCTATCATGATTTCATCCCAAGAGCCTGCTAAGCCCTACTCACACTCTCGTTCGCTCCCCTTCAGGAGGAAGGGGGCTGACAAACAAAAAAGCAAGAGGGAGGAAGAACTCATTCATCAAAACACATACAGTGCAAGAACTGAAGAAAAAAAAAAACAAGGAAAAGAAACCAATGCTGAAGTGAAGCAAAGGCAATCACTCCCCACCTCCCACCAGCACACCCAGGCTCTGAGGAATGGCTCGTTCTGAAACCTGCAACCCTCATCTTCTTGCTGAGCATTTTGTTGTACGGTAAGGAATGCCTCGCTGGGCTCTTGCTGTAAGCTGTGCCAGCTCTGTCCCCTCCACACCTCATGCCCACCCTGAGCCTACTCGCTGAGGGGCCGAGAAAGAGAGAGGGCCTCTGTCATAGTTTTCAGCTGTGATACAGTTAATTTTCATCACGTAGCCTCTGTGGTGAAGTGTTTTTGATTTAGCATGGGCATAATGTTGAGAAAACAATGACATTTCATCTGTCACTGAGCAGTGCTCACACCGAGTCAAGGACTTTGCTTCTGATGCTGCCCTGCCAGCGAGGAGCCTGGGGGTGCACAAGGAGCTGGGAGGGGACGCAGCCAGCACAGGGGGCCCAAACTCACCCAGGAGCTGCTCCACACCGTTCGTCATGAAGATAAGCAATAGAGGATGGGTTGGAGCAGGAGGAAAGGGGGACACTGGGAACAATGGCATTTGTCTTCCCAATAAAGGACAAGCAGAGCAGAGGAAGGGCCAGGAGGGAGCCTTACCAGGGTGCGAGGAGCTCGGCGCTGCTGAGGACACAGTTGAGAAGGGGGAGGACGCAGCCGAGGGCAGCGGGCTGGTTTTGGCTGTGGAGGGTGCGGAGGACGCAGGCGACTCTGTGGGAGCACTGGTCCTCGGGGGAGAGGGCTTGGGCCTCAGGGTCGTAGGCGTGGGCTTTGGCCGGGAGCTTGGGGGCCACGGGGAGGAGACTGTGGAAGGGGCGGCAGATGGCAGCCTGGTGCTGAGAGGGCTGCTGGGGGCAGGCGACGTCCTTGGCAGCGGCACTGCTGGGCTGCTGGCGGGGCTGGCCTCGCTGGGCACGGAGGTCTTGGACGTGCTGCTGGCAGACGTGGCCGGGGTGGTCTTCTCCGTGCTCACAGGTGGCACGATGTGTGGTACCGTTGTCTTCTTGGGGGTGGAGGCTGCCGGGAGGAAATCATACAGCGACTGACGGTGGCAGAGGGTGACAGTGCCCCAAGGCTGCCCTCCAGCAGCTCAGCACCCTCTGAATATCCCTGGAGGAGTAGTATCTTGTTGGGTTTCTTTCGGTCCCAAGACAATGGCATGGGATATCATCTGCCTGCTGCAAGCTGGGCACTGTGTGCTCCAAGGGAGACCTGTGCTGCAGCGCAATGCCCCCATAACCTCGAGGGTAGAGGATGCCGTCATGGCGAAGGAGAAGGCCACACATGGTGATTTCACCCTGGCTGGTGGCTGAGCCCCACTCATTCTCTCTCTTGCTCCCCCTCAGCAGGAAAGGGGCCAAATAACAGAAAGGCAAGAGAGAGGAAAACCTCACGTGTCAAAAGATGGACACTGGGAGAACTGAAGGAAAAACAAGAGAAAGAAACCAACCCCCAAGTGAAGCAAAGGCAATCACTCCCCACCTCCCACCAGCACACCCAGGACCACCCAGGCTCTGAAGAATGGCTCATTCTGCAACCTGCAACCCTCATCTTCTTGCTGAGTGTTTTGTTGTACGGCAAGGAATGCCTCGCTGGGCTCTTGCTGTAAGCTGTGCCAGCTCTGTCCCCTCCCTACCTCTTGCCTACCCCAAGCCTACTCACTGAGGGGCAGAGAAATTTGTCAGCTCATCTCTGGGGCCCCCACCCCAGGAGGGACTTGGGTGTATGAGAACAAGTCCAGAGGAGGACTAGCAATGACTTCTGCCTGCTCCGTCTGCACCTGCGGGTGCAGCCCGTCAGGACCAATGCACGTATGGATGTCTGGCTTGCTTAACCCGTCCTTAACACAGCCATCATCAGCCGAGGCAAACTCCTTTATTTCAACTTCCTCTGAGGCCTCAGGGGTACAGGACTCCTCAGGAGAGCCTCTGGCATACAGACAGAGGCAAAGAAGGCATTCAGTAACTCTGGTTTCTCTATCTTCTGTCACCAGGGCACCAACCTCATTCATTTCTGGGCCTACATTGCCTCTAGACGTAGGTTTATCCGCAATGTATTTGAAGAAGCCCTTTCTGTTGTCCTTGACCCCTCTTGCATGTTTTAATTTTAAGGAGGCCTTAGCTTTCTAGTTGCATCCCTACATCCTCTGACAACAGTCTTATTCCTCCCAAGTGGCCAGCCCCTCCTTCCATGATCTGTAGACTCTCCTCTTCCACTTGAGTTTGCCCAGCAATTCCCTGTTTAACCGTGCAGGTCTCCTGGCTCTCTTTCCTGACTTCCTACCTGTTGGGATGCTCTGATCTTGAGCTCGGAAGAAGCAGTCCTTGAACACTAACCAACTGTCTTGGGCCCCTTTTCCTTCAAGTACCTTGTCTTTTGGGATTTCCCCTAGCAGCTGCTTGAAAAGGCCAAAGTTGGCCCTACTGAAGTCCAGGTTTGCGATTCTGCTCAGTACTCTGTTCCTGCCACATGAAATCCTGAACTCGACCACCTCATGGACTCTGCAACCAAGGCTGCGCTCAACCTTCACCGCTTCAGCCAGCCCCTCCCTGTTAGTGAGGACAAGATCCAGCAGTGCTCCTCTCCTAGTTGGCACATCCACCATTTGCATCAGCAAGTTATCATCAGTACACTGAAGGAACCTCCTGGACTGCGGATGGCTGGCTGAGTAGGCCTTCCAGCAAATGTCAGGGTAGTTAAAATCCCCCACAATAACCAGGGCCTGTGCTCATGAGGATGCTACCAGCTGCCTGTAGAAGGCCTTGCCAACTTCCCCATCCTGATCTGGTGGCCTGTAATAGACACCCACAACACTATCCCCCATGCCGGCCTGCCCCTTAATTCTCATCCACAGACTCTCAACTCGCTCCTCATCCACCCCTGGACAGTACTCAATACAAGTAGTTGCTCTCTCATGCAAAGAGCAACTCTGCCACCGCGCCTTGCTGGCCTGTCTTTCCTGAGCAGGACATACCCATCCATGGCCACATTCCAGTCACGTGAGCTGTCCCACCATGTCTCTGTAAGTGCCACCAGATCATAATCTCCTGACCGAACATGGATTTCTAACTCCTCCTGCTTATTCCCCATGCTACGTGCACTGGTGTACAGGCACTTCAGGGAGCGAGCTGAGCACGCTGATTTCACCCTAGGAGGGTGGGAGGCCTCCCAGTCTTCATCACTGCTAGGGCGCTGCTCCACTGGTGCAAGCCCAGCTACAACCCCCTCCCCCTTCGGATCTAGTTTAAAGCTCTCCAAATGAGCCCTGCTGATTCCTGCCCCAGAACCCTTTTGCCCCTGTGAGATAAACCTTTCCCATGTATTACTGTCAGGCCTGGAGTCTTATAAAACTAGACCGTATCAAAGAACCCAAAGACCTGCCTGTAGCACCAGTCACATAGCCAATCATTTATGGACTGGATCCTTCTATTCCATCCCATGTCATCACCCCAGAATGGAAGGAGGGAAGAGAAAATGACTTGTGCCCCAGACTCTTTCACCAACCGTCCCAAGGCCTTGAAGTCTTTCTTCATTCCCCTCAGACTACAGGACGCAGCTTCCTCCCCACCCATCTGGAAGATCAGTAGCGGGTAGTAGTGTGCTGAGCACACCAGGCTGGGGAGCGTCCTGGTGATATCCCTGATCTGAGCTCCAGGTAGACTGCAGACTTCCCTTCAATGAGGGTCAACTCTGCACATTGGGCCCTCTGTTCCTCTCAGAAGGGAATCTCCTACTACAATTACCCTTCTCTCTTTCTTTTCGAAGGCAGTCATGAGGCATGGTGTCGACTGCCTCTTCCTATGTGACCTCATAGGCGGGCCATCCACCACATCCTTGCCTACCTATCCTTCAAGATCCTCCAAATCTATTATGGAGGGGCACCTGGAGAAGCGAGGTAGATAGCGAGAGGGGTTGCCCATGACGCTGAACTGGGACTCGCTTCTAACCCTCCTCGTCTTTTTAGACCCCTACCTCTGCCTGACAGCCACAGGGCAGAGGCTCCACCACCCTCTGGGGGGTATCCCCCTGGTGCCCTTCTCTCTGGCACGCCAGGGAACACAGCTGGCCCAAACTCACCCAGGGGCTGTTCCACACCATTTGACATCAGGGTGAGTGATAAATGTCATGGGAAAACAGAGAGGAAAGAGGGATAGAAAGAATGATGGCATTTGTCTTCCCAATACAGCGCATGTAGAGCAGAGGGAAGAAAGGAGGGAGCCTTACCAGGGTGCGAGGAGCTCGGCGCTGCTGAGGACACAGTTGAGAAGGGGGAGGACGCAGCCGAGGGCAGCGGGCTGGTTTTGGCTGTGGAGGGTGCGGAGGACGCAGGCGACTCTGTGGGAGCACTGGTCCTCGGGGGAGAGGGCTTGGGCCTCAGGGTCGTAGGCGTGGGCTTTGGCCGGGAGCTTGGGGGCCACGGGGAGGAGACTGTGGAAGGGGCGGCAGATGGCAGCCTGGTGCTGAGAGGGCTGCTGGGGGCAGGCGACGTCCTTGGCAGCGGCACTGCTGGGCTGCTGGCGGGGCTGGCCTCGCTGGGCACGGAGGTCTTGGACGTGCTGCTGGCAGACGTGGCCGGGGTGGTCTTCTCCGTGCTCACAGGTGGCACGATGTGTGGCACCGTTGTCTTCTTGGGGGTGGAGGCTGCCGGGAGGAAAGCACAGGGGGATTGAGGGTGGCAGGGCAGGAGGGGCAGGCAGAGGAGGAGCGCTGTTCCCTGGGCAGGTGCCCCAGGACTGACCCAAAGGCAAGGAAGGTAGGAGCACACAGCCCTGAGTCTCGCTAGGCAAGAGGGAGGGATAGGCCAGGGGCTGCTGCCCTTCCCCTCCCCATCCTGCTTCTCCCCACAAAGGTGGCACAAGGACAGCGCCCCAAGGCTGCCCTCCAGCAGCTCAGTACCCTCTGCTTCTGTCTGGAAGAGGAGCCAAAATGACAGCAATATGTCCTAGTTTTGGCTAGGGAAGAGTTAATTTTCCTGGTAGCTGGTATGGTGCTGTGTTTGGGATTTAGGATGAGAATAATGCTGATAACATACCAGTGTTTTAATTGTTGCAGAGCAGTGCTTACACTAAGGCAAGGACTTTTCAGCTTCTCTCACTGTCCTGCCAGCGGGCAGGCTGGGCGTGCAGCAGGAGCTGGGAGGGGACAGACCCAGGCCAGCTGACCCCAACTGGCCAAAGGGGTATTCCATCCCATCTGATGTCATGCTGAACAATTATATGGGGGGGCTGGCCGGTGTGGGGGAACCAGCTGCTCGGGGATAGGCTGGGCATCGGTCTGCGGGTAGTGAGCAATTGCATTTTGCGTCACTTGTTTTGTACACAGTAGTAGTAGTAGTACTATTATCATTGTTATTACTTTTCCTTTCTTTTCTGTCCTAATAAAATTTCTTTATCTCATCCCACAGGCTTCATTTGTTTCTGACTCTCTCCCCCATCCCAGAGACGGAGGGGAGGGTGAGTGAACGGCTGTGTGGTGCTTAGCTGCCGGCCGCGTTAAACCACAACGCCACGCTATCATGATTTCATCCCAAGAGCCTGCTAAGCCCTACTCACACTCTCGTTCGCTCCCCTTCAGGAGGAAGGGGGCTGACAAACAAAAAAGCAAGAGGGAGGAAGAACTCATTCATCAAAACACATACAGTGCAAGAACTGAAGAAAAAAAAAAAAACAAGGAAAAGAAACCAATGCTGAAGTGAAGCAAAGGCAATCACTCCCCACCTCCCACCAGCACACCCAGGCTCTGAGGAATGGCTCGTTCTGAAACCTGCAACCCTCATCTTCTTGCTGAGCATTTTGTTGTACGGTAAGGAATGCCTCGCTGGGCTCTTGCTGTAAGCTGTGCCAGCTCTGTCCCCTCCATACCTCATGCCCACCCTGAGCCTACTCGCTGAGGGGCCGAGAAAGAGAGAGGGCCTCTGTCATAGTTTTCAGCTGTGATACAGTTAATTTTCATCACGTAGCCTCTGTGGTGAAGTGTTTTTGATTTAGCATGGGCATAATGTTGAGAAAACAATGACATTTCATCTGTCACTGAGCAGTGCTCACACCGAGTCAAGGACTTTGCTTCTGATGCTGCCCTGCCAGCGAGGAGCCTGGGGGTGCACAAGGAGCTGGGAGGGGACGCAGCCAGCACAGGGGGCCCAAACTCACCCAGGAGCTGCTCCACACCGTTCGTCATGAAGATAAGCAATAGAGGATGGGTTGGAGCAGGAGGAAAGGGGGACACTGGGAACAATGGCATTTGTCTTCCCAATAAAGGACAAGCAGAGCAGAGGAAGGGCCAGGAGGGAGCCTTACCAGGGTGCGAGGAGCTCGGCGCTGCTGAGGACACAGTTGAGAAGGGGGAGGACGCAGCCGAGGGCAGCGGGCTGGTTTTGGCTGTGGAGGGTGCGGAGGACGCAGGCGACTCTGTGGGAGCACTGGTCCTCGGGGGAGAGGGCTTGGGCCTCAGGGTCGTAGGCGTGGGCTTTGGCCGGGAGCTTGGGGGCCACGGGGAGGAGACTGTGGAAGGGGCGGCAGATGGCAGCCTGGTGCTGAGAGGGCTGCTGGGGGCAGGCGACGTCCTTGGCAGCGGCACTGCTGGGCTGCTGGCGGGGCTGGCCTCGCTGGGCACGGAGGTCTTGGACGTGCTGCTGGCAGACGTGGCCGGGGTGGTCTTCTCCGTGCTCACAGGTGGCACGATGTGTGGTACCGTTGTCTTCTTGGGGGTGGAGGCTGCCGGGAGGAAAGCACAGGGGGACTGACGGTGGCAGAGGGTGACAGTGCCCCAGGGCTGCCCTCCAGCAGCTCAGCACCCTCTGAGTCTCCATGGAAGGGGAGCATCTCATTTTGTTTCTCTCGGGGTTCACGACAATGGTATGGGATATCATCTGCGTGCTGCAAGCCTCTTTAATATCTTTATTGATGACTTGGATGAGGGAATTGAGTGCACCCTCAGCAGGTTTGCAGATGACACCAAGTTGGGGGGCAGTGTCGACCTGCCGGAGGGTAGGAAGGCCCTGCAGAGGGACCTGGGCAGGACGGGTCGATGGGCAGAGGCCGATGGGATGAGGTTCAACATGGCCAAGTGCCGGGTCCTGCACTTTGGCCACACCAACCCCATGCAGCGCTACAGGCTTGGGGCAGAGTGGCTGCAAAGCTGTTCAGAGGGAAAAGGATCTGGGGGTGCTGATTGATGCTCGCCTGAACACGAGCCAGCAGTGTGCCCAGGTGGCCAAGAAGGCCAACGGCATCCTGGCTTGTATCAGGACTAGTGCAGCCAGCAGGACCAGGGAAGTGATCGTCCCCCTGTACTCAGCTCTGGTGAGGCCGCACCTCGAGTGCTGTGTTCAGCTTTGGGCCCCTCACTACAAGGACATCGAGGCCCTGCAGTGTGTCCAGAGCAGGGCTGTGAAGCTGGTGAAGGGCCTGGAGCACAAGTCCTGTGAGGAGCAGCTGAGGGAACTGGGGTTGTTTAGTCTGGAGAAGAGGAGGCTCAGGGGAGACCTCATTGCTCTCTGCAACTACTTGAAAGGAAGGTGTGGGGAGCTGGGGGTCGGCCTCTTCTTGCAGATAACCAGCGATAGGACTAGAGGGAAAGGCCTCAAGTTGCGCCAGGGGAGGTTCAGGCTGGAAATGAGGAGACATTTCTTCTCAGAAAGAGTGGTCAGGCATTGGGACGGGTTGCCGAGGGAGGAGGTGGAGTCACCGTCCCTGCGGTTGTTCAAGGAGAGGTTGGACGTGGTGCTTGGGGACATGGTTTAGTGAGTGATATTGGTGGTAGGGGGACGGTTGGATCAGATGATTTGGAGGTTTCTTCCAACCTTAATGATTCTGTGATTCTGATGCTGCCCTGCCAGCGAGGAGCCTGGGGGTGCACAAGGAGCTGGGAGGGGACGCAGCCAGCACAGGGGGCCCAAACTCACCCAGGAGCTGCTCCACACCGTTCGTCATGAAGATAAGCAATAGAGGATGGGTTGGAGGAGGAGGAAAGGAGGACACTGGGAACGATGGCATTTCTCTTCCCAATAAAGGGAAGGCAGAGCAGAGGGAAGGGCAGGAGGGAGCCTTACCACGATGTGAGGAGCTCGGCGCTGTTGAGGACACAGTTGAGAAGGGGGAGGACGCAGCCGAGGGCAGCGGGCTGGTTTTGGCTGTGAAGGGTGCGGAGGACGCAGGCGACTCTGTGGGAACACTGGTCCTCGGGGGAGAGGGCTTGGGCCTCAGGGTCGTAGGCGTGGGCTTTGGCCGGGAGCTTGGGGGCCACGGGGAGGAGACTGTGGAAGGGGCGGCAGATGGCAGCCTGGTGCTGAGAGGGCTGCTGGGGGCAGGCGACGTCCTTGGCAGCGGCACTGCTGGGCTGCTGGCGGGGCTGGCCTCGCTGGGCACGGAGGTCTTGGACGTGCTGCTGGCAGACGTGGCCAGGGTGGTCTTCTCCGTGCTCACGGGCGGCACGATGTGTGGCACCGTTGTCTTCTTGGGGGTGGAGGCTGCCGGGAGGAAAGCACAGGGGGATTGAGGGTGGCAGGGCAGGAGGGGCAGGCAGAGGAGGAGCGCTGTTCCCTGGGCAGGTGCCCCAGGACTGACCCAAAGGCAAGGAAGGTAGGAGCACGCAGCCCTGAGTCTCGCTAGGCAAGAGGGAGGGATAGGCCAGGGGCTGCTGCCCTTCCCCTCCCCATCCTGCTTCTCCCCACAAAGGTGGCACAAGGACAGCGCCCCAAGGCTGCCCTCCAGCAGCTCAGCACCCTCTGCTTCTGTCTGGAAGAGGAGCCAAAATGACAGCAATATGTCCTAGTTTTGGCTAGGGAAGAGTTAATTTTCCTGGTAGCTGGTATGGTGCTGTGTTTGGGATTTAGGATGAGAATAATGCTGATAACATACCAGTGTTTTAATTGTTGCAGAGCAGTGCTTACACTAAGGCAAGGACTTTTCAGCTTCTCTCACTGTCCTGCCAGCGGGCAGGCTGGGCGTGCAGCAGGAGCTGGGAGGGGACAGACCCAGGCCAGCTGACCCCAACTGGCCAAAGGGGTATTCCATCCCATCTGATGTCATGCTGAACAATTATATGGGGGGGCTGGCCGGTGTGGGGGAACCAGCTGCTCGGGGATAGGCTGGGCATCGGTCTGCGGGTAGTGAGCAATTGCATTTTGCGTCACTTGTTTTGTACACAGTAGTAGTAGTAGTACTATTATCATTGTTATTACTTTTCCTTTCTTTTCTGTCCTAATAAAATTTCTTTATCTCATCCCACAGGCTTCATTTGTTTCTGACTCTCTCCCCTATCCCAGAGACGGAGGGGAGGGTGAGTGAACGGCTGTGTGGTGCTTAGCTGCCGGCCGCGTTAAACCACAACGCCACGCTATCATGATTTCATCCCAAGAGCCTGCTAAGCCCTACTCACACTCTCGTTCGCTCCCCTTCAGGAGGAAAGGGGCCATCAACTGGAAAGGCAAAAGAGAGGAAGAATTCAAGTGTCAACACATGGACAGTAGGAGAACTGAAGGAAAAACAAGAAAAAGAGACACACAAGTGAAGCAAAGGCAACCACTCCTCACCTCCCACCAGCACACCCAGGACCACCCAGGCTCTGAGGAATGGCTCATTCTGAACCCTGCAACCCTCATCTTCTTGCTGAGCGTTTTGTTGTACGGTAAGGAATGCCTCGCTGGGCTCTCGCTGTAAGCTGTGCCAGCTCTGTCCCCTCCATACCTCTTGCCCACCCTGAGCCAAGTTGCTGGGGAGCAGACAGAGAAACAGAGAAGGTCTTTGTCTTGGTTTTCAGCTGTGATACACTCCATTTTCATCACAGTATCATCTACGGTGATGTGTTTTCAATTTCAGATGTCCACAATGTCGAGAAAACATTGATGGGTGAGGTGTCGCTGAGCAGTGCTCACACCGAGTCAAGGACTTCTCTGCTTCTGATGCTGCCCTGCCAGCGAGGAGTCTGGGGGTGCACAAGGAGGTGCGAGGGGACACAGCCAGCACAGGGGGCCCAAACTCACCCAGGGGCTGTTCCACACCATTTGACATTAGGCTGAGCAACGGAAGTTGGGATAAAGAACTTGGAAAGGGGACACAGGTCGCAGGGAGACAATGCCAAAAGCAGCGTGCACAGAGGGTGGCTGTCAAGGGGTTTGGATTTCCCTGTACAAATAAAGGTGAGAACTGGGAAGGGGAGAAGGGAGCCTTACCAGGGTGCGAGGAGCTCGGCACTGCTGAGGATACAATTGAGAAGGGGGAGGACGCAGCCGAGGGCAGCGGGCTGGTTTTGGCTGTGAAGGGTGCGGAGGACGCAGGCGACTCTGTGGGAGCACTGGTCCTCGGGGGAGAGGGCTTGGGCCTCAGGGTCGTAGGCGTGGGCTTTGGCCGGGAGCTTGGGGGCCACGGGGAGGAGACTGTGAAAGGGGCGGCAGATGGCAGCCTGGTGCTGAGAGGGCTGCTGGGGGCAGGCGACGTCCTTGGCAGCGGCACTGCTGGGCTGCTGGCGGGGCTGGCCTCGCTGGGCACGGAGGTCTTGGACGTGCTGCTGGCAGACGTGGCCGGGGTGGTCTTCTCCGTGCTCACAGGTGGCAGTGTTGTTTTGGAAGCTGTCAGGCGGAAAGCGCAGGTCAGTTGGTAGTTTTAGAGCAAGAGGTGAAGGAAGTGAAATGGGCAATTCTAAGGTAAACATCTCCTTCTGGGGGTAGGGATAACACGTGCAATGCCGCACCCCAGTGACTCTTTTTTCTATAGAGTATAACAAAGAGATCTACGATGCCCAGCATTTCCCATCCCTTCCTGCTTCCCCCCAGCATGGCCACCTAGTAATGATTTTGTAAGGATGCCCTCCATCAGTTTGTCTGTCTGCTCTTTCTTTAAATTCTTTAGAAGGGAAGAGGTATCTCTACTTTCATTTTTCCATGTGTTTACAGGTAGTCTATCATGTGTCTGTTTTACAATGTGCTGGGAAGTTTTCCTGGGAGTGTTGATGCTACTGATGGGACGGGCATACACCATGTGTGACTCTTTGCTCTCTCCTGACCAGAGCACTCACCTGTTACTACTTTACTAGTTGGAGTCTTAGCTCTGGTTGGCTCCCTTGCTACAAAGAAAGGGATGAGAGAAAACAATGGTTGAGTCTTGGAAAGGATCCTAGGCAAAGCATGTCGTGGCATCTCCTCAAAGAACGTATCCTGTTCGACACCAGGAAGACCTGGGCATTTGTAGCCCCATAGGTCTAAGTGGGAGAAGTGTACCCTGGAGTTTGAGCGTGCACCTTCTTGCCCACCCTCCACTGGTGACATTTTTGCACCCAGGGTCAGCATCTGTCTTTATGTATGGAGTAAGGAGTTGCATTTATTGTCCCATCTTTGTAATGGGTGTGTCGGGGCCTGGGCTTCCTTTGGGTGGAGAGCATCCTTGTTTTTTGTCTCTCACCCCAAATTGTCCTGGAGTTGTAAGCTTCTACTCTCCACTGCCTTCTCTCTCGCCCCCCTGCACATTCTCAGGGCACCACTGTAAGGGGAGGCATTGTGTGTTAACTAGTCTCCAATTGCTAGTTGTAGGGCAGGAACTGACAGAGGTCTGTACCCTGATAAAGTTCTGTGCCCCAGAGCCAAACCCCTGAAGCAGCAGGGGAGGAGGATGTAGTTAGGACCAATGTGACTGCCAGTCCCAGGATGTGCCTGAGTTCCAGGAGTCCCATGGCGAGGGCAGTAGGAATAGAAAATGAATACTAAAAGTGAAACCTGTGCAGAACATGCCACTTAGAATAGAAGGGTGGGAGCTGAAAGGAGCAGGCAGCAGCAGCAGGAAGAGCACGAGGGGACTTACCGGGATGTGATGGTCTCAGCCGTGTTGAGGGCAGGGCAGATGAAGAGGAAGAAACAGATGAGGCTGAGGTGACAGGTAAAGAGCTGGGGCTTGGAGACATCTTTGTCAGTGGGACTTCTGGACTGCTGGCAGGGCTGGCTTCTCTGGAAACAGAGGTCTGGGAAGTACTGCTGGCCAATGTCACAGGTGTGGTCTTCCGCGTGATGAATTGTGGCACAGTGTGTGGCACAGTTGGCCTTTTGTGGGTGACAGCCACTGGGAGGAAAGCACAAGTCGATTGAGGGTGGTGGAGCAAGAGGGGAAGGTGACAGAGGTGGGCAGTTCCATGACAGAAGCCATGGGCTGACACTGGGACAAGAAAGGCACAGATCCCTCCTGCTGGGCAAGAGGTAGGAATGGCCCAGTGGCTCCTACCCTCACTCTCCCCTTTCTGCTTCTCCCTAGGAATACAGGGCAAGAACTGGGCCAATTCAGCACCCTCTGCCTCTTCCTGGACCTCATGAGGGAAGATGAAGAGCCTCTCCAGATGTGTGTGTCTCCCTTGAAGGCACTCCAGGCTGGGCATGGGCATCCCATGGGAAAGCTGGGTAAGTGAAACAGAGTTGTAGGCCAATGGCAGCTCTCAGGTCCTTCTTACTCACCTACTGAGACTCGGTGGTGTAGAGTGGTTGCTTCAGTTCCCTCACTCTCTGTAAAGTAAGGACAAGTGGACATTTAGTAATGGTTGATGTCTGAGAAGGTGCCTAGTTAAAGTGGGTTGTGATGCTTCCTCAGACTAAGCTGTAATTGTTGGCACAAGAAGATCTGGATGTATGCACCCCAACAGTAAGGATGGGAGATGTGTGGATTGGGAGAGAGCGTGCGCCTGCCCTCCCACTGCTACTGACTTCTCCCTGCACACTGTCCCAGCTTCTGGTGTCAGAATACAGCATCAGAGGAGGCTGTGCTTGTTGACATACGGAGTACCTGGCATCCCAAAGTGTAAGTACCTTTGTGATAGATAGGATTTATGATTTTCGGAGAACTTGTTACAATGGCATGGGGGAACACACATTCCACCATCTGTGAGTTTTTCAAAACTCACTTTGAAGCACAGAGTGATTTTGCCTTAATTTGGAGGAATTAGTAGAATATGGTCTCAAAGAGAAATGTTAGGTTTAAGATCTTATTTGGATGTCTGATGCTTGTTCCATTGTGGGACACCGTAATATCTATTTTTGTCACACTTCTTCAGTCACCCATGCCCTTTCCTATTTGCCATGTTAAAGACATCTAGTAAGAATGCCTGTTTTTATTACAAGGAATCCATTGACATGTTTTGTGAGTGATGGCTTCACATGACAGATATTAAAACACAGTATTTACCTACTGTTGTTAGTTCAGGCTGACTGGAAGTTGCAATCTGAGATGTAATATGAGAAGGCATAGAGGTGGTTGTCATTTCCTTTTTGGTAGGGGTCTCGAAGACTGGTGTGGTGACCCTTACTTTTTCCGTCTCTGTTGAAGCAGTGGTTAATGAGGCAGTAGGTGTAGATATTGGCTTAGTGGACGTGGTCCTTTTTGTTGAGGTAGTTATGGAGGGTGTAGTGACAGTTGTGGTCATACTTGGCGTAGTAAAAACCAATGTTGTATGTTCTTTTGGAGTAAAAGTAAAGAATATAATGTGAGGAATCAATTTACTTAAACCCGTATTCCAGAGACCCAAATTTTGCCCTTGCTCTTTTCAATGCTTTATGTATAATTGTTTGTATTTGTGTTCTCATAATCTTGCCATATATTTTCCACTTGTATTTGTTTTCTCATCTCAGATATTTCTTTGATCTCATTTTGTGTTTTTCCTGTGCTAATTATTTTTCATATAATTTTCCTAAGAAGTTAGCTTTGATGTCACTTATTTGCTAAAGTCTGTATAACTTAGCTAATGACAATTTCATTGGCTAATCTTATGTTCTGAATTGGCCACAGTTTCAGCTCCCCACAATTTGTATTACAAAATCAGATAACACCATATCATAGGACTTCACTTGTCCCAGTGCTCAAGTCACCTGGCACAATGGCAGCCCTTGAAGTTTTGTTTTAACTCCTGTGGCACCTCTTTTATTTCCACTTTCTCTGATAGCCTGGTTCCAGGATGGATTTTTAGTTGAACTGCATGTCTGTGGGAAGTTGCGTCCTATTATGAGTCTCCTCATAACTGAACTAACTCTAGAATAGGGGCTGAAACTAAGCTAATAAATCCAACTGGAGTTGAGGTGGCTCACCGCTTATAGAACTTCTAATGTGCTTCTCAGATGAGTCACGCCTAAGTTGTTTTGGTTGCATTTTTAACTATTGTCTATATCCTTTCTCTTTCCAGGCACTTTCCATCTATGCTTCTGAACATTTCTGGTTTGCAAACTCCTTTCTCAAAGCCTGCTTTGCCTACCTCATAATTTGCAGCCTTATGCTTGGATGTTGAGACAGCTTGCAATACCTATCAGCTTCTTAGTAGAATGATGTCTAAACTATGTATAGAATGGGTTTGGTGTAATTTATTTTAGACAGTAACGCTAACAACCTACCAGTTGTTGACTTTATTGTGACAAGAGGTGTTGCTGATGAAGTTCTCGGAATGGTGATTTTTGAAGTTATTGTTGGATTTGTGGTCTCAGTTGATACAGTAGATGCAGAAGAGGTAATAGCAGGTGATGTTGGTAGGATAGTTGCGGGTGATGTGACTGCAGTAGAGCTTCTTGTTATGTTAGGCTGCACTGTTGTTACTAAGAGAACAATCAAAATCAGAGGATAATAAATAATTCTTAATACTCTATTATAAAAATGCCTATATAAATTGTTTTTTTAAGTAAAAAAAAAAACAAAAAACTACTTATAGTAACAATTATTAATAGCTACTACCTTAATTTCAAATGAAATATCTGAGAAAAGCTTTCTATCTATTCCTTTGCAATTATTCGCAGTATATACATTGAATAGGAATTTTTGCAGAAGCTTATTCAGAAAGCCATCAGTGTAACTTTTTCCCAATACCTTTCATCTTCATGGAAATTAATTGAATTTTTAACAAATTAAAGATCAGTATGTACAGATTTCTTTCGTGGATCAGGCTGTTGGGGTTTGGTATACATGAGTTTCCATGAAGACCGTCTTAAACTGACCAAGTGTTAAAGGCCAGTAACCATTAAAAATTGTGGTGATTTTTTGGTGTGATTTTTGTGTATCAGAAACGAAACAGGAATCCTTTTTCACTTAGAGAGATATTTCACTGCTGATATCTGGAATTGCCTAAGTGTACTCAAGAAACACTATTCTCTCAATAATTTCCTTTCCCAATTTAAGAATTCTAACAAATGATTCTAGGAAAAAAATTGTGATAATTACAATAGTGAGTAGTTTTTCATTATTGCATCTTAAGCATGTGTAACTGGTGATGTCATCATATCAAGCAAAAACGGATAGTAGTTATCTCAGAAACACATATAACAATGTACATCAATGTGTAAGTACTTGTTTTAGCCAACTGCTTAACTAACCTGTTAAAGGTGAAGTTTCAGGTGTAATACTAATGCTTTCATATCCTGTTGGATAAAGGTAGAACAGGTTAAATTTGTGAGTGAAAACATGTTAAAAATATTCCAAATAAGGCTAATTTCAGATTGGGAGAAAAATACTTTTCCAAGGATTATGTTAATCAGTGAGATCATCCTGAAAATGTTTGCTACTACTTATTTCAGTGGTGAGCTTCACATGAAAGGGCTTTAACAATGATGAAAAAGTTAATACACCTCACAATAATAATACATGAGCATATTTTTGCTGCCTTTCTTATGTCTCTTATGGATAAGGGCACTCTCTGAAAATGTGTTGTTTTGTTTTGTTTTGTTTTTTTTTATGTGTAACTGAGATCACTAGCTGAGATTCCAGTTTCACAGGCTATAATTCTGTAAAATGAAAAAAAAATGTCCTTGAGGTCATTTTTAAAATCTGCATAGAAATCTAAACTGTGCAGCTGGAGTCTATCCACAACATTATTTAGTAAGACAAGTTTTCAGAGTAGCACACCATATGGTAATAAATCTTAAGTTAAAATAATTAAACAAACAAACAAACAAAACAACTTAAAGAGAATTGCTATGTGAAGTCCACTAGCTAGGTCTGATTCCTTTCTACATGTTCTCTTTGTTTAAGAAAGGCATTGAATGTATCTGGGACCTATACTTTTATCTTTACCTCACATAGATTAGAACATCAATGAACTCTCAGGAACACCCATATTTTGAAAAGCACTCACACTTACAATGAATAGAATTTTTCACCTTCCTGATTAAAATCAATCAGGGTCTTCCAGCTTCTCTATTGTAGCATTCCTTACCCTAATCCATATTTTAATTAGTTATTTTCATTACTTTATTTATCAACCAAAGTTTTACATATTAGCAGTACAGTAATAAGATTCTTTTGAAGAAGAGTTGTACTAGGATGAACACTCATTGTTAATTGAGAGGTACTAGGAAAAATATCTTCTTTGAGAACACACAAAGGTTTTAGTTACTGTAGAAAAAGACAATGAGTATGTAGGTCCCTACTTACCACATGGCATGCATTTTTCCTTCTCATAGTCAAAATATTCATCATGAGAGCAGTTGTAACAGCCTGAAGAAAGGGGAAATTTGTTTTACCTTCCTCGGAGAACTGCATTTAGTCTATACTACGTATAATCTAATGTCTTACATTTCTGGCATGAAGAAATTGTATTGATTGCAACTTCACACATTTAGGCAACCACCCCCAACATAATCCTCAGAAGGATCTGCGTATGTAGTATTTTTTTTCTTACTCCAACTATATCTATTTGCCTAATAGAAATAATACTCATAGTACATAATACATATTTTTTTTACATAAATAGAGCAAATTCTTTTAATTTGGTGCAATTCAGAGGATTTCTCTTCAAGATAACCTGAGCTCAATACAAAATTAGGTACAGTACAGGTAATTACACTGATTATGCATTTAAAGCAGTAACAGTAAGGTAAAGATCAGCAAAACTGCTTTAAAGATAACACCCATTAGAGCACGACTATCTAAATGTGTCATGACTGAAAATAATTATCTTACTGCTTTGTGGTTTGAAATAGCATAGCTTCAATTACCTTCAATGTTGACATATTTGTAGTTTTGGTTTGGACAATTACAGGGCCTGTAATGCCAGGTGCAGTTGTCATTGTTGTAGGCATAGGATAAAGCACCTCCACTTCCTGAATTTCTATGAGAATTGTAATACTCACAATAGACAGCTAAAAATGGCAAAAAACAGGAGAAAAGTCAGAATTTTGTAAATTAATGACATATTTTCAAAGTACTTGAGGACAAAATTAATCAACAGCTTGAGTCAAAAATTTTGTCACTGGAATTATCACTATCTGATGTAAAATGGAACTTATGCTTTAGCGATGTGAGTCAGCTCCTTTTTCTGTGAACGGACTATGCAGACATTTCCACAATTTTTAACGTATAATATAGTGAATGCGTGAAAGAAACCATCAAAGATGACAAGTTTATCATTGATTTATGACACTCATCCTCTCTTTTCCTCCGTGTATGGTGTTCTGGGACATACTGATATTTTTCCTGTTTTACAGTGTTCCAGCCAACACAGCTGTCTTTATTCCCTTGACATCCACACAGATAGTGAATTCATCACAGCTAAAATGAAACATTTTTTTAGTTTCATATTCCATCTACTTACAAACTGACTATTTACTATACAGTAGCAGCAGAAAAAATATGCTGCCTTCTGTGATCACTTATTTTCTCATTATTCCACGGTAAAAACAAACATAATATTTTGGTTAATTTAGCACAAATGAAAAGTACAGAGTTCAAAATTCATGTGACTGAAATCAACTGTTGGCCCATACAGAAAACACAACCCATGAGGTGCACATGTAAGCAATTTCCTTTGTTACCATATTAATATACTCACAATAACAATAATTGTCTCTTAAACTGATTAGAGAGAGCTTAAAGAAACTTACGGCAAAACTCAGGGGTCCTCCAGTCAATGCAGATACCTTTATCTAAGCAAGCCATCGCATATACCGCAATGGCATCACACATGCATTCACAATCCCCTCCAATGTCACAACCACAAGAGTCTCGAACGCAGGCCTCATAATAGGGCATACGATTCACCTGCATTGGAAAATTAAGTCGTGAATTTTCTAGGATTCATTAGTGCCTATTTTTTAAGAAGTTTTTTCCTGGGTCCTTGTTCACGCTGGGTAAAGTGAAGAGCAGATGTTCAATTAAAGTGAGAATAACTAGTATTTCCTCTGACCACTTGTCAATGCAACCCCTCTTCAAACAACTCTTTTTAGCAAGAACATAGGTATCTGCAGACTAACAGTAGAAGCTGATGAGCTTTTTCCAGATGCCTACATTCATATGAAACATATTATGTATAATCAGCTTGAAAAAAAAACCAAACCAACAACAAACAAACAACAAAAACAATACAAAATCCTGCCTTTCATAGATATGCATGACCACTGCAGTGTTACCCGCGTTTGTGACTTGTGGTCACTTCCTGAAAATGGAGATTTTTCTTCAGAAGGCCTGGTTCTGATGAACCTTGTGACACAAGTCACAATAGATGACTTAAAAGGAGCAGCTGAGGGAACTGGGGTTGTTTAGTCTGAAGAAAAGGAGGCTGAGCAATGACCTCGTTGCTTTCTACAAGTACCTAAAAGGAGGCTGTAAGGTATTCTTACCTTATTGTGACAGGCAGAAAAGACTTGGCTGTTGATGATGGAACATGTCTTTTCTGCCCAAGCTTTACGGTAAGGGTTCTTGCTACATGGGTCCACTACAAAGTATACATCCCCACAGAGAGGATTCTCTTTCCAAGAATTCACAAATTCCAACTCGTTTGATGCCACATACTTGCTTCGGGTTTCAAAATCATCTTTCATATTGCCATTATAGTTCCCACACAAACCACAGATAGTTTCCTGCATGAAATGAAAACATCGTAAGTTGCCTTCCCTCTCAATTACTGACATTTTTTCCTGTGCTTCAGTGGTGACTGTGATCTGCAAATACTCTCTCGTATGTTCTTAGCACCTTGTGCATGAGGTCCTGTTCATCAGTGGATGCCCCGCTCCTCTGAAGTGTAATTTGTCATCATTTAGAGATCAAATTCAACCAAAGCATGCAGTTGTTGCATAAAATACAAGCTCTTAGCTCAAAAAATTCCTGTCATGCAGAAGGGTAATGACATAAAGTCAGCCTTTAGTAAAAACCTCTGTTCTTTTGGAGATAATGATGAATAGAAAATGAATTGTTAGCAGCATCTCTGAAAAACATCTGTCATCACAGAGAGTCAAGACAACTGTCATCAAACTGGCAGTTCAATCTGAACTGAAGGATAATTTACTGAGGAAGTTATTCTGCAGTACCTGTGTTTCCCTGGAGATCTTGATGAAGAAGTTCATGTGCTTATTCCAGATAAGGGTCATGTTGTATTTTCCTGGGATAACAATATCAAACATCAGGTGGAGAGCATTCTTTTTCACGTTGTATCGCACTAAAGGATTTTCCCCGGAAATAGAGAAGGTTTCATCTCGCAGTACAAGTGTTAAGTTCTGGAAGAAAAATTACGTGTATGTTACAACTTACCAAGTTTCAGTATTTTTCTTACCTTCCATGTCACACATGCTGAAGATCAGATACTGTGCTACTATAGACCATCTTGTCATTCCTGCTTATTCTCCAGTAACCAGACACTGCTGAATAACTTTCTGTCATCAGTGACGGAGATCTTAAAAGGTAGTTGAGTTTCCTTGGGTAGTTAGCCTATCTCAAAATAATTGGCTTTTGTTTCCTTTTTTTTTTTTAATGTATATGCAAATCTCCATAGAAATATTAAAAAAAAATATATATATATACAACTGTCCTCATTACTCTCATTGTTACCTACACTAGCACTTTGATTGGATTTGGTGGAAATAGTATGGGCATCTATATGAAGCCAACAGAGTAGAGGAGGTACATCTTCATGTGTTCTTAGAAATAAAATATAAAAAGTTACAGAGAAAATAGATCTATCACTAGAGCTCTTTTACTATCTCCTACTCTCAAGTGTACTCTTACAAATCCTGTTGTGGTGCAGTGTTTCAGTGTCTAAATAATAAACAGAAAGGTTTGTCTGGAAAATGCACTTATGAAGCTGGATCCTGAGCAAACAATAAACTTTTTCAGCACAGCACTGATGAGCTGAAACTGCCAATATTCAGTAACATGGCAAATGTGTACTGCTTGTAGTGACTGTTAATTGGGATAAAATCTCATCCGTCCATATATTTCTCTCTGTCTGATAGTGAAAAGACGCTAAAATGAGATGATACTACTGGGCATTACTGTTCAAGTACAGCCAAGAAGGGCAAAACTTATCTGATTTTATAAGCTGTCAGACAGCAGTAGAAATGAGGATAATTGCTCATTACTTTAATTTCAAATATGTATCTCAGGTAAAACAGTAGCGATCTGGATATATTTTGAATTGGTGGATATTACCTGCACTAAGAAATCTGGAGAGGTTTTGTGTGTCATCCATGATAAGAATTCCTCAATTTTATACTAGTGTTTTCTTGACTGAGTTTGGTAGAAAAAATAATCTTTTGACAGAGCCCACTGTTGAGTAGGTAAGGTTCAAAATTTTGTGGCTTCTACATAGGCAAGAAGTTTGAGGACTGAAACACTGACATGAGAATTGATAAAAATGATGGCAGTTTCTATTAACAATGAAGCTCCAGGTTAAGCACATAATTTCACATATAAAGACACCACTTTGAAGACACATCTAAAGTTTCCAAAATTGAAGCAAGTATGGGCTTAAATGACTATTCTGCTGGATAACAGAATAAGATCTTACCCCAAGGTAAATGCTGATGGATCTAGAGCATGTAACCCCTGATTTCCCACAGATGACATTCTCAGTAACAATTTTAAAAGAGGAATGAGGTCTATTAACACTGCAGCCATCCTAAAAAAATAAAAACACATGCAAAAAGACCTAATAGACTCTATGTCTGAAGTATAACAAAGAAAGCTTAAGCATATCATGACTGTGATTCTGCCTTTCGGCACAGCAAGCCATCTCTATCTGATATTCTCATTCTCATGTGAGAGACAGCCTATCTGTGAATGTCTTAAAATTCACTGCTGGCTACTAAAAGATAGGTCCTAGAATATTTTACGGCTTTCGTAGCTGAACCGTTCTATTCCTTGCAGAACCCACACCTTAGGTAGGTAGAAAGGAAAGAGTTACTGGGGTATCATGCTTTAGCTATTTCATTGTTTTGGGAGGTATCAGTGACGACCTCTAATTTGGTGGTCAAACTGACATCACTTCACTGAAAGACGTAAGTGACTGGTACAGAATATGTTACACATCTATGACTTTATATGTTATTTAATCTAAAATTGGTTGCACTTACATTAAAAATGGCATTTTGAGAACTAATGGCTTTTCATTTTAAAAGATGAAATAAGCAGAAAATATAAAAACACCTTAAACGTTTAGAAAGATTCAAAGTGCTCTATTGAATATAGATACACCCTATGATATTTTCACCAGCCATTTAAATCAAGGTATTCCTTGATGCTAAGATACAGCCAAAAGAAGCAGTAAGATCCAGGTTACCATAGCTAATATGTATTCACAGTTGCCGTCAAAAACAAAACGCTGTCCATCAAAAGTGGTGATGTGGCCTTCTCCATAAAGATTACACGTTGAGGAACACTTTGATTTCTGAACGCATTTCCATTTGCCTTTCCTGCAAGTGCTGGGAGTGAGAAGAGAAACTACACTCAGATTTCAAAGGAATACCACCTTAACCTACATCTTCTTACATACATGCATTTTTACAGATAAGACATTCATTTAATTGACTTGTGTACACTGTGACCAAGTCACAATTAATGTAAGATATAAATACATAAATAAAACTTATGGATTGCTGAGAAAATTAATTCATGATAAAGAAGAAATATTCACTCTCTTTTTCTTTCTTTTCCATTAAAGAAAATATAAGCTCATTTCTTTTTGCTGTTAATGAAAACAGCTCTCTCTGTTCTGTGTGGTTTGGGTGGTGGTGGTTTTTTATACTAGATTAGAAACTGGAAAGTGAATAAAGTACCTTGATAATGCTGCTAAGGAGATGGAAGCAATCTTTTTGGGAGGTTGTTTATATCTATAGAGAAGAAGGAAGACAGTGCCCTCATATTTATTTAGTTGTTAATCCTTGTGGAGCTGTTAATCTTCAACCTTACGTAGTTTACAGTTATATGCCCTACTAAGGATGCCCTTATTCCTTGGATATAGAGGTGGCAGAAATATCCCTGAAGCCAGTACAGCTGACTAGTAGACCATGACTCTTTCATTTATACATAAATATTGCCGAGCGTTAAGCTTCTCTTTATTTAAGGAATATAGTGCTTCGTCATTGTATTCCTTCAGTTTAACTTTCAGCTTTTGCTACTTCCTACTCTCCTATCAACTAAATGCTTTTTTTATATAGTTGTACAGCTGAGTGAAACAGAGGTTCAGGAATAGAAAGTGGTGTGACTCTTACCAGATTTCACATTCAGTTTGGATCTGTTCACCTTTTCCATATGCAAGGCCACCATATTCACAAGGACAATCCTCAGCTGGAACACACCTGCCATCAAGATTTTCATATAGCCCATCAGCGCAGACACAGCCTGATTCGCATTTAGTAGGTATCTGGTAAAGATCAACAGATTGCAATACGAAAAAGAATGTAAAATGTATTTTATCTTGTATGTGACTGGCGTCAAGAGTGAATCTGTGCTCAGTTCTAGTTTTCATTTCATTTAAATGTTATGATTTTCTTCATGCTAATATACTAGTCAATTGAACTAGTTTCACTGAAGTTACAAGATACACCTGTTGTGTGAGACAGTAAACATACTTGAAGACTGAAAAATTTCTTTCATTCCTACCAATCTTTCAGACAAACAGAGGGCAATATGTTTTTTAATACGAGGGAACACTATTACATTACAATCTTCCAGTCAGTCTGTTTCCTTAGTATAAAAGCAAAAGAAAACCCTAGCAGGATAGACCAGAAGTTCACCTAGTTTAGGTATCTTGAACCCTACAACCATCAACACCAGATATTTGGGAAAGAATCGAACAGAAAACATATACATGTTCTATCAGTTTCTAGCAACATGCAGTTTATGGAGCCAGAGGTGATAGTGAAGGATTATATAATCCTTAATGGATTTTTATTCTATTTGTTTCATATAATTTAATTCAGTAATCCATTTAATTTAATTCCCTTAATCCCTTTTTGAATGTGTGTATGTTTTTATTGTCTACAGTCTGTGGAAAGAAGGTTGGTGCTCAATTATATCATGTTAGAAGAAATATCTCCTTTCATTTCACTAGAAGGAACTGAATCCTGCCCAGATTTCTCACATTCTAGGTAACTACCAGAACATTCTTCCTCTCCTAGAGGATTAATATCCCAGGGCTGTGAAACTCACACATTCGATTCCAGTAGCTAGCATCTGACAGGTAGGGGCACATGTGGCTCCATACTTGTTTTCTAAGTTGTCAGAACATGATATATATTTCTTAGGAGCTCTGCAGCTTTCTATAAAAAAGGAAGAAAAACAAACATAGGAAACTGTGAAGTAGCAATTTTATAGCAGAAAATAATATGTTATAAAGTAAGCCAAATCAGACCCATACCTGCAGGATTTTGAGGTTTGCCAGTGCAACTGAGCCTCCCATTAACACAGTAGCTAGGGGAAAAAAAAAAAAGAAAAGAAAAAAGAAAAAAAAAAAGAAAAACTAAGAAAAAAAGAATTTCAATGCAGTTCTCTCCTAAGAAAGAAATGCAAATTTTCTGCAAAATGACAACTTCTTTTTCACGACTGGAAGTGTTTCATTTGTGTTACTACCACCTCCCCAACCTCTAGAACAGAACATGGATCAATTTGTCCCTTTTTGCTTTTAGTATATAGTAACATCAGTTTTGAAAGTGAACGGTGGGCCACCTTGCTGTTTGTATACAGCTGTACAGATGTGGTTGGCAAAGTCTCCTACTATCTTTGACTAGGAATAATCAGATTTTACCTATTATTTTCTAATTTTCTAACATTTCCAAGCTTAAGGTTTGTCAAACATTTTCTGTTTAAGAATCTCTGCATTTTCGGAAGTGACAAAAAAGATACCTTAAAAAATAATCCTTTGCTATTAAAATAATGGAGACCATACTGCTTTTGGCTGGGATGAAGTTCATTTTCTTCATAGCAGCTTGTATAGTGCTGTGTTTTAGATTTGCGATCAAAATAGTGTTGGTAACAAACCAATGCATTGGTTTGTTATATAGCTGGTTTTACATATATATATGTGTGTGTGTGTGTATTATATATATAACTGCTGCTGAACAACCTCAAGACCTTCTCTGTTTCTTAAGCTGCCCTGCCACCAAGTAGGCTGGGGGTGCACAAGAAGCAGGGAGCAGACACAGCTGAGACAGCTGACCAAAGAGATATTCCATACCATATGACATTATGCTCAGCAATAAATCTGGGGGAAAGAAGGAAGAAGTGGGGACAGATGGAGTTATGGCATTTGTCTTCCCAAATAATCACTGTGTGTGATAAAGCCCTGCTTTCCTGGAAATGGCTGAATATCTGCCTGTTGAGGGGAAGTAGTAAATTAATTCCTTATTTTGCTTTGCTTATGCACACCACTCTGCTTATTAAGTAAGCTTATTTTTGCTTATTAATAGCAAAGAAAGTTATTAAACTGTCTTTATCTTGATCCATGAGTTTTCCTGTTTTGCCCTCTGATTCCCTCCCTCATCCCACTAAGGAGTGAACAAGCAGCTCTTTAGTGTTTAGTTTCTTACTGTGGTTAATCCACAGAGACACCTGAAGACATCTCTTCATTTCAAATTCGTTGATCTTTAAACACTTACCAGGTAATCCCACCACTCATTGTTGACTGATCAGGTAGGATGTACTTCCTATCTTCTAAATAACAGGGACAGTGAGATTTACGAACACACTCGTTCTTGTGGTTCAGATACGTTCCTTTAGGACAATGGCAGCCTTCAATAGGGATGTCAGTTGGATGACATTCCAGGGCTCGGTAGGAGAGTGACAAGCATGTCCTGTCGCATGCCTGAGTGTTGTAACTGAATGTTTGATTGCCTGTACAGGGAATGGCTATAAAACAGGAGAAGAGTGTATGTTACACTTCATTTTCTTATCCTCTTTGCTGTGAAAGATCACTGCACTCAGAGTAAAATGCCACATATATTCTGTCAATAGCTTCAATGCTTAAGGCTACCTATTGCTTCTTTTCCTGAGGATGTGGAGCTGTAGTAAACAGTATTGCAGAGCAGGGCTTAACAACAGCCATGTGGCTGTTTCAAAGTTTTTTCAAGGTTAAATATCTTATTGCCTCTTTGTGTATCTTGGAATGAAATAATGCAGAAGGAAGCTTTGCAGCAATACCAGTGTATTTTTATACAACTGTGAAACTTGTATCAATCTCTAAAATGCAGAATAGCCAAAATCACATCTGCAACCAGTCTTTCCTTGTTCTTCCTAACCCTATGACACAATATAGCTTTATGTGTATATTCCATCACTTAACTATCAAGTCCTGGAAGCATCCACATGCTTATCTTAAAGCATGTGAATAAACTTTTTGATAAAAGTCTTAAAATAACAGTCCTTTTCTGAAACAGACTAGCAGGGTATTTGTAAGTTGGATATCTGCTAACCCACTTCTGCTTTCTTCTTTTTTTCTGTCGATTACTTTCTGCATTACTCTTAAGATGATTTGGACACTGCTTAGAATATTGTTGTATCATTTATGATTTTTTGTTGTGTTCTGACACATTTGTGAAGTCACCAGTTCATATGAATGTGGCTTTTATATATACTAGTTGGTCTGCTTAAACAATATATAGTTATTTTCTAATGACTGATGTGGTTTTAAAATATGTTCTCATTCTTTCTCAGTTTTTGTGATAGAAAATTAATGTTTGATTCACTTAAATGGAAATAAATAGACCTGTATGCATGCAATAATCTGATGGCTGACCTGAGGTTGTTCAGTTACTTACTGCAATTGTCCATACTGTCTCTCCAGTTTTCAAGGATTAAACCCATCGAACTGCATGTTCGTGCATATGATCCCAGAGCAGAACAAATATAAGGGAAGGTCTCTTCGTAATTACAGGCTTGGTAGACACATCTCTGAAACCCAACACATGGGAACTATTCTGTTAGTGGGGAGCAGACATTTGGAAGTGCTAAACATGCTGAACTACTGAGGTAACTCAAGCAAAACACATATTATTGCATAACTAAAACTGATGAAAATGATCAGGTTAATTGTCTGATTGATATGAAGAAAACATGCTCAGTGCCTAGAAGACACTTTTGTATATTCGCTGCTTTTCAATTTTAATTCTTAAAATGTTGGCAAATGTAATGAGCTCAATTACGTACCAGGGAAAAACAATACTTTACAGAGTTAAAGTTTTTGACATGGAAAATTGCAGCATAAGCAAAAAATTTTTCTTATTCTTAGAATCATAGAATATCCCAAGCGAGAAGGGATCCACAGGGATCATGGAGTCCAACTCCTGGCTCCACACAGGACCACCCAAAAATCAAACAATATGTCTGAGAGTGTTGTCCATATACTCTTAGGGATGAGATTGGCAGTCTATTGTCAAACAGTCTTCCAGTGTAGTGGAGACAAAAACATGCTTGTTTCTTAGCCTCTATGCATTGCTGATCCCAATGAGTGGCATGTTATATATAAGCACAGTCTGGTCCATATTTGGATGCCCTCTGTACTCCATGTATAATAATTCCTACCTTGTAGAAAGGAATGGGGTTCACCACAGTATGGCACTTCTCGAACACTGTACCTTTCTTTGTAAGAATGGAGCAATGAGTCTCAGCAGATATTTCTAAGAAAAACAAAGCCATGGACATTAAACACCAGTGAAAGTTAGGAAAAAGAAAAGAGTAGGAGATTTTGCCCTGCCAGTTACTGAATTAGAGGCTTGGAAGGGATCTCAAAGGCTCATCTAGTCAATAACCCTGCCAAGAAACACCAGGAATGCTTACATTAGTGTTGACTAACATTTGACTAACCTATTACTGAAGACATCCAGTAATTCAGATTTCTTAACATTCCAGGCAATCTGTTCAAATGCTTTGTTATCACAGAAACATTTAAGTTGGAAAAGACCTTCAAGATCATCAAATTCAACAAACAAATTATAATGAGTTCATGATTAGAAAATTTATCTAATAGAAAAACTGAATATATTGCAGATTGTGTCTTATCTTTTCTACCAGTGATGCAGAGGGTACTATTATTTTCTTTTTAGCAGATTTGAAAACTACTAAATCTCCATTCATTTTTCTCCCTGTTAAATTCTCCTTTTAGTGTATTTGTCCCCTTTTATCCTTGGTCCCACATTCTAGACCACAGATTATTCTTGCTGGCCTTCTCTGGACTCCCTTCCTATAGCTGGTTCTGCTTTTCTCAAACCATAGTTTTATTTTCTAACAGCAAAAGTAGGCATGCTACCCTAGCTGAGCTGTTGGCAATGATGGATTGAACAAAAGGACAACTTCATATGTCTTGCAAGACTATAGTTTAGCTCAAGCAGCTCAGTTGGGTACCTTTTAATACCAACAGCTGTAGAGACTTGAGAAGGTAAAGCCTGGATTTCAGATACTGTACTGCTGAACAACAGTCTAAGACATTCACGGATGTTACAATTTCACTGGAAATGTCAACAAAAACTGTCATGCATTATCTCAATCCCAGATCTCTAGAATGAGATCTAGTGAGTTTTCACTAGATGTATATTCCACAAATCAGAAATGCCTTCTTGGTGACAGAATTTGTGATGTTCAATTGTCTCAGCCTATGCTTCTCTCAAATCCTCTTTGGGTTTATGGAAGTGGCAGACAAAGCTAGCTGGAGAGATCAGTTACAACTGGATCATCTACTTACTGTTCAGTTGACTCAAAGCACAAGGGTCAGTCTCTCTCTCTAAAGCAGGATTGCAATTTCCTGCCCTCCAGGAATCTACAAACAGCGAAGCTGTTCCTTCAGTAATATCCATGCTAGTCATGAAGTCATCTGTAGTGTCTCCGTTGTAATTGCCACACAAACCTAGTAACATTAGAAATGCAAGAGATGAGTGAACACCAAAAACTGTGTACACAACGGTCATTCAATGTTTCATTCTTCTACAACAGTGAAAAAATTTTGTCAGAAGTTCTAGATGCATGTCACTGAATATTTTAGGTCAAGTAGCCAGAGAATCTTGATTACGTATGCATTCAGTCACTAAGCCTCTCTCTAACTTCTCAGGTTAACATTATCCACTTCTACTCAATGACACCAAATGTACTCAATGACACCAATCTACTCACAATCTACAAATCTACTCAATGACACCAAATCACACAAAAAGTTTTGTCTTGTTTTTGGAAAAAAATATTTTCAGTGGTTTTAAACTAGAAAAAAGAGAAAGGTCATGAAATACTTTTGCATGTTTTCTTATGTATATAAAATCTTTAATGACAAGAATATACATTTAGACTTTTTTTTTTTAACATTCAAAGCCTCTCTAATTCCCCTCAGAAAACTAGAATGCAGGTTGTGCCTTTGCAGTTAATGTTGCTGAACAATAAACACAGACTGCATCTAATCGTTTTACTGGCCCTTCTCTGGACCTGCTCTCCAACAGGTCTGTGTCTCTTTTGTGCTGGGGGCCCCAGACCTAGATGTAGTACTTCAGGTGCAGTCTCAAGAGAGCAGAGTAGATGGGGAGAATCACTTCCCTTGCCCTGCTGGCCATGCTGCTTTTGATGCAGCTCAGGATATGGTTGGCTTCCTGGGCTGCAAGTGCACCTTGCCAGCTCGTGTTGAGCTTCTCATTCACCAGTACCCCAACATCCTCTGCAGGGCTGCTCTCAATCCATTTGTCACCCAGTATGTACCAATATTTGAGACTGACCCGACCCTGGTGCAGGATCTTGCACTTGGCCTTGTTGAACTTCATGAGGTTCACATAGGCCCACTTCTCAAGAACATTATTATATTACACATGAAAAATGTCTCCCATCAAACTCCATTGATTATTTTTAAAGTTGTCAGGGAAAAATAAATTCTTAGCATACCTGTTTCCTAATGCAGCTTTTTTTTTTTTTTTTTAATCCAGAGAAGAATGTTTATTCTTTAAAGGCTGAATACGGAGCTTTCAAAATTACACTCTGTACATTCTTTCCTTCACATGGGGACTCAATTTCTTACCCAGGGTTCTGCCTTTGAACTGTGATCCAACTTTCACATAGGCCTGGAACACAGGTGATGTTTGAACTAGAACTTCCAGATCAAACACTGTATGTATTTGAATGAACATCGAGGACTGTTTGAAAATAGTGATGTCTCCTAAAAGGATAAGAATATTTTTAAATGGAGATTTTGAAGCATAGGAATACTGCTACAGTAATGATTTTAATGCATATATAAATGTACTAGCATTCTGTCTATACATCTTTTCCTTCCACGTACAACTTTCCACAGATGGACAGGTGCACAGAGAGAGATTTTAACCTTCCTCTAAAACCACTGCTATTGGCAATTGCTAGAGAAAGGAAGCTGGGTTGTGTGTTGTAAAACAGATATTTAATACAATTCAGATTTTACTTATAGTCCCTTTTCTTTACCTGATCTGTAAGGTAGCCGTTTAAGTTCATCATCATCAGTAAGGAGCTCATTCTGAGAAATCACAATTCTGTCCTGTATGAAAAGGACATGGAATCAGAAGCAAATAGCTGTACTGATGGTATTTACATTTTTCTTAATTTTAGCAACTGTATTGTCAAGGACCTACGCGATAGGAAGAGACTGATTCAGGCTTTTTCTCATGTTATTCTATACTGCTTTCAGTTTTCACTTCGAAAATATTGTAGTTTTCTTCACAGCAACTCTAATTCCGTAAGTTGATTTGGCAACACAGATCTTTAATGTGTATGCATGCACTGGAACTTACGTATAATATCTTTTTCCCATAATTTTTCAGCTCAGGTTACTAGCAATGACTTTACATATTTATCTTACTATCCTGATTACTGAAGAGCTGGATAGAACCTGTGGAGGGATTGCTTACCTTCGTAGACAGGTAAATTATAGCACTAAGTGATGTTTCAGAATGAGAATAACCAGACTTTTCATATACAGCCATTAGGGTTCCATTGTTTGGAAGGCTTGAACTCTGAAGGAAAATAAAGAAAAGGTAAGTCTGTCAGAGTAGAAATTATTCGTGAAACAAATGCATATCATAGAAACACTCAGCTTGTGTTCCAAGAAGATACTGAAGATAGACTAAAAATATATTAATTTGATTTTGTGTGTTTCTAGATTTCAGGAAATTACCTTCATAAGAATATAAGTGCAAACTCCATGGAACCTGTATGATCTAGAATCAAATGTGGTAACAAAGGAGCCTCCTTCCAGTGAACACCTTCCAGGGCAGGGCAAGTCTTTGCAATTCCATTGACCCATTGTACATTTACTGAGGAAAAAAAGAAATTTGGTGTAAGGTTATTCTCATACCAGGTCACTGTTTATCAGCAAAGAGAATTTGATTATCTGTTCCGGAGGTTTTGCTACAACTGAACAGTTGTATACACTATCTAACATATGTATATAAACTGATTTTTTATTTCCGCTATTTTGAAATTTTTCTTCACCTTCATTCTAAAATCTCAGCTACTTGCTAGTGGTGGTAGATATAATTTATATCACTTTTCCCTTCATACTTTCCGTGCTTTGATTTTCTGTGTGTAAGTATATAAGCTGAAGTTGTTTATCTGAATTTAAAGCTGCTGAACACTGGTATGGACTGCTATACAATTTGCTGAATGGATTACCCATGAAAAGCGCACTTACTGTTTTAGTTCTGAGGCCGCTTTCCAGTATTTATCCTCAACTTTATTTATCCGAATGA
The DNA here is from genome assembly GCF_009769625.2 of Cygnus olor. Taxonomy (NCBI): domain Eukaryota; kingdom Metazoa; phylum Chordata; class Aves; order Anseriformes; family Anatidae; genus Cygnus; species Cygnus olor. The sequence continues at coordinate 47,246,044 of NC_049173.1, forward strand.
TGACAGCAAGAGAAGTAACACAACAAAAACATCATTCTGCATTAATATAATTTCCAAATTTAAGAAATATTGTCTTAAATAATTATTTTCTGTTGCAGAACCAAAATACAGTTTTAAGGACTGATTTGGTGATTAAAACTGCTGAGATATCCAGAAAGAAATATGTTTTTGATATTTGTTTTGTACTAACTAATTTTACCTCCACTTTCATAGGACGTAATGTTATTGTTTGTATGGCCTCCTTCAAGCATTTATATTTCTACAGATGAATCATGAAATAAGACATGTACATCTTAAATTAAAAATCTGTGGTTTGTGACACTCAAAGAAGGTGACCTCTGAGATGATTTCACACATTTGCAGCTGTCTTCAGAAGAGTTAGGATACATTTTTCAGTCACTTGGAATCCGTTGCTACTCACCACGTCCTACACGCTGCTTTCATTGTCTCACCAGGAGCGTATGTTTCCCCATTCAGCATACATGGGCACTGATTAAGGTGAACACATGTTCGATTCTTTGAGATGTCATCAAGAACAGTTCCTGCCAAAGAAGGCAAACAACAGAAATACTTTTCTGTATCTTTACTTAACACTAAAGCTATTATAATTTGCATGTCTTCCAAAATCAGCTTGCAAATGCTATTCTTGCACAGCACCTGCCTATAGAGACACAAGCTGCAGGAAATTTTCCCTTAACTAAAATAAAACTGACTCTTTACAAGTGATAATGGAGTTTGGCTAATTTGTTACATAAAAGTGCAGATAATTGTCTTCATTTGAACTTAGCCTGAAGTAACACTAAGCTTGAAGTTTATTTTTTCCAAATTTCCTCTGTGATGCTCTAACTAGGTTGGGAATTTTGGGATGGACACATTCTAGTTCCTAAGTCTAGTTTTAAATGTGTATCTCAAAACATGTTACTTTTCACTGCTATAAACTGACGATAACAATGATGTAAATACCCATATCACAATAACCCTGGCGAATATTTCAGTTCCGGAAATTCAGTTCTGGTTTCAGCTTCAGGAAATAATGAACATGATAGTCATAATTACAGTTTTTCTATGCTTGTTCATCTTGAACTACTTTAAAGGGGCTTTATAAAATGCCTGTAATCTTGCAGAATTTCTCTGAGGTACTCTGCCTCTTGCTGGTACTCTGAAAGGCTAGATACCTGTTTAGGAGAAGAAATGAACTATATATTAGTCGATTTACATTATACTACAGAAATATAAAAAGGCAGCATATAATTATCCCATCGCATACTATGGTCATCTGAGGAAAGTGCTTTTATGACTATGTTCTAGCAAATAGTGACCAAGGATCTTTAATGACCATGACTACTCAAGACTCCAGTTAAATCATGTTCTCTCAGAAATGGCAGTTCTAGCAGCACAATGCCAGTTTACTGTTTAAGAAGTCTATTCCATTTAACTATAGATATATGTCAAAAATATTTGCATGGGTCTTTTAGGTCTTTTATTATGAATACAGAAATGATACCTTCTGGACAAAAGCAGCCATAGGTACAGTGACTGGAACAGCTGTATTCTGGGTTGGAACAAGTTTTAATACACGGAGAACCACATTCTTCGTAGATCTGGTTAGCAGAACATTTTCCCACAGCTGCAACAACCAACAGTGTAAGTATTAAGGCTTCTAAAGTATAAATATAGAAGAATCTCTCATCTGCCACAGAGGATGGAGAAGACCTTGTGATTACTGGCATTAATGTTCTGTTACCCCACCTAAGTACTCAGTTCATCATCGGAATATTCATCATCATCATCATCATTCTAGCCTTTATTAATTTCTCATGACAGACTTATTAGAAAATCCTTTCAGAAGCCTGAAAAAGTTTCAGAAGTAGAAGCTTGAAGAATAGCAAGCAGGTAAATTAAATGTTCACAGAATCACAAAATATCCCAAGCTGGAAGGGACCTACATGATCATTGATTCCAATTCCTGGCTCCAATACACAGGACTACCTAAAAATTAAACCATATGCCTGAGAGCATTGTCCGAACACTTCTTGAACTCCAAGAACTTCTGTGGTATTTAAAGGACTTAAAGAATATAATTCTTTATCTTCTGTATAGTTTCTGCTTCTCAGACATTATCTGCTTTTCAGAATTCAACTATCTAGCAATAATACTAGGATATGGAACTTAAAATATATGTTTTATTATGTATTAAATTCAAGCAAAGATTTTTCGCCATCTGAAAGAGGAAATAAGTGAGGTAGGGAAAGGGGGTGTTAGAGACAAGGTTGACAAAGAAACAATTAAAACTAAAAAGTTCATTAACTTTGTATGTTTGGAATTTATTAGCAAATTCAAAGTTTCTCAGCTTCATTTTTGGGAAAAAAAAAAGGGGGTCACAGTCACTACCTGGCACTCCCCTGCCCCTTTTTTTTTCCTTCCTTTTTTAGCTTTGCATTCTATCACTTTACTACCAGTCTTTGTAATGGTCTGCTTATGGTTATATGAAAACTGTTGTGACTTTGACAAGACTGTGATATTATTTTACTGTGATTATTAAGAATTATTGTACAGTTCTGTAAATTTATATAGTGCCTTACTAATATTTATCAATGTCTACAAAATGCCCTGAAGAATTTGTAATTCTGAAGGTTTAAAACCTATTGCAGACCAAAGAAAAAATAAAATGAGTTACCAACGTATATAAGAGGGATAATGTTGGAGAGGAAGAGAAGAAAAATTATTTCAGAAAGAAGGGCATATTAAAGATTTGGGGATAATAATGGAAATGAGTATGGAAAGTTTTCAGTAAGAAAGAGGAAAGAATGAAAAAAATCTCATTGTTAAACAGAAAACAAAAAATGAAGAGCCACGCCAGCACATATAAAGATCAAGAAGAAAACGGAAGAAAACAGTATGGGAGATGCAGGTATGGCAAAACGACACAAGGCCTTGAAAGTAAAAACGGGCTTTCACTATTCTTATGCTAAAATCATAATGGTAGCCAATCTCAAAGATTTTCTCAAAAGAATTGATATTTTCAAGGGGTAAAGAGAAGTATGTTCCGATCAAAGCAATTTATTTTTACCAATTGGATATAAATACATATAAAGGATAAATACAAATATGATTAAATAATGTGTTCTTGAAGGACAATATGACGTTAAGCTTGGTCATTTTGAAAGTTCCTCTTTATTGGCATGAGCTGTATCTCAGGCAGTTTAGTATGTGAATTAGTTTAGTATAATAACATCAGTTTCAGTTACTTTTGACTCTTTTGTGATCATAGTGATCTTTTATAAAGCAATGAATCCTGCTCCATAATACTGACTATAGATTTAAGTTTCAGGTAGATCTTGTAAAAAGTGAATCAGAACTTTGATAACAAACAGACATTTGAAAAAAACAAAAGTGTGTCCAGTCATGTACAGCTTGGAGAATAATGGAAGATTTGGTTTCTATTTGCTTCTGTCCTGGTTTCAGTTAGGACAGAGTTAATTTTCCTCCTAGTAGCTGGCAGGGTGCTATGTTTTGGATTAGAATGAGAAGAGCACTGATAACACGCTGATGTTTTAATTGTTGTAGAGCAGTGCTTACACCAAGCCAAGGACTTTTCAGCCTCTCTCTGTCCTGCTAGCGAGCAGGCTAGGGGTGCAGCAGGAGCTGGGAGGGGACAGACCCAGGACAGCTGACCCACACTGGCCAAAGGGGTATTCCATACCATCTGACGTCATGCTGAACAATATATAGGGGTGGCTAGCCGGGGTGGAGGGGGGGGGGCCGACTGCTCGGGGATAGGCTGGGCATCGGTCAACGGGTGGTGAGCAATTGCATTGTGCATCACTTATTTCGTACACATTATTACTATTAATACTATTATTATTATTATTGTTGTTATTCTTTTCCCTGTCTTAATAAACTGTCTTTATCTCAACTCACAGACTTCACTTTCCCGTTTCTCTCCCCCATCCCGGAGAGGGAGGGGGGAGGGTGAGCGAACGGCTGTGTGGTGTTTGACTGCCAGCCGGGCTAAACCACAACAGCTTCCCATCAGTAATTGTAATTAAGAAGGCTGAACACCTGAAAATGGGCTACTGAAAAGCTGTGAATAAAAGGGCTATAACAATTGCTAGAGAAAAAGTTCAAACGCTTCAGGGCCTATTTAAAAGTTGTCTCTTTTCACTGGCTAATTTACCAAGTAGGATAATGAAAGCACTATACTAAGAGAGAATAGCCTCCTGTCAGAAATTCAACTGTTTTCACATGGTGGATATTTCCCTCCTTTATGACATTAATCTACATCTAGGAGCTACTTTTCACACTTCCTCTTTCTCCTTTGAGATTTCCATGCTTTCCTTCTCAATGCCCTACCAAATACCACTTTCGTTTTTTTAAGGAAATATTTTCTGCTTGATTTATGACAGAAGAGACTTTTCTATCAGTCGATTTTAAATTCCAGTTAAGAATCATTCTCCCTCTATGTAATACATAACAAGGTTAAGTACAATCCATATGAATATGCATAAGAACTTCTTTACAGTGAGGGTCACAGAGCACTGGAACAGGCTGCCCAGAGAGGCTGGAGAGTCTGCTTCTCTGGAGCTATTCAAGGCCCACCTGGATGCTTCCCTGCTCAACCTACTGTAGGAAACCTGCTTTTAGAAGGGGTTGGACTTGATGATTTCCAGAGGTCCCTTCCAACCTTTACGATTCTGTGATTCTGTGAATAAAATATCTGCACTTACAGCAGAAGTTTTCAGTCCTCCAGTTGAGCACCACTTGATGGGACATAGCACATTGCCTTGAATACTCTGACAGCGTAGAGCAAGTACAATTCTTTTGTCCTGGCTCACTGCAGTCCTGCATATCAAGCTGACAACGAATGACAAACCCATCCTTTGGCACACTGCAGGTTGGTGACACCAGGTTAAATAGCTGAGAGCAGATCATGGCCTAAATAAAAAAGAGAAAAAAAATGTTCCTAGTAGTATTTTTCCCATCTGAAAACCACAACAGGAAATCACTGCTAGCTATGATTTTGCTGTTGCCTTTTTTGCCCTTTCTCCCCCTACAGTTTTGTAATATGCATTTGGCTTAAAACGCATTACAAGTTCACAAATGAAAGGGAATATAAATGTGCTGTATAATAGAAAAATCTTGATATGTTGAATTAGTTCCACTTCTCATTAAGTTGAAAAGTAGTCATTATTTAATACCATCAATCTCCCTATGAATGGCTGAGAACATTGCAGTATGTTGTCTCATGGTGATTCAGTAGGGATAGGAATGTGTTCCAGGACAAACATCAATATGCGGAGATATCAACACGCATTCTCCATTATGCATGCAATTGATAACTCTGTATTGCCTCTGATGTTGCCTACTGAAGTTTAACATGTCAAAGAGAAACAACATAAAAAGGTTAAACCTCTCATCATTTCAACAGAAATTATTCACCAGATCAAAGTAATTTTCTCAGTGTGAATACAAGTAATATTGGTAAAGCTGTTCTTCACAGGGCTCAGGACACAGTCTGGTCCTCGCAGGACCCACAGAAACTCCTGTTCTCTGTGGAAATTATGATTTGAATTTCCTTGGTCAAACAACTTAAGAAGATCATCATACTAAATATGACTCGGTTCTTGTATCTGCAAATTCTAAGAAATGTAAGCCCTTTGTTCTTTGCTGCTACCAAGCGCCCTTGGTCAAACCATATTTATATGGATGCATCATGTTTCAGGTATGCTGATTTTCTTCTCATATAGGACTGGAAGTGATACAGTTGATAGTGGTTGACCCTGTTGTGAATGGTGTTACCTGGCAATATGTTTAAAGTACTATTGAATGTCTTCAAGTCTGTACAGCTTATAATGTCAGGTTATTAGTTGTTCAGTACGAAGTTCATTAAAGCTTCACTGAGTTCCATGAATTTCCTCTGACGACCTGCATCGATTTTCAGAAGGCTGTGAGCTGAATGCTGGTAGATTTACATGAGTGATATAAATCCAGCTTCAGTAATGCCCCTGGGCCTTTTTTGAAATTTATTTTGATGCAAAGAACTCCTTTCCTTTACTGTATCATGCTATACAACTTCTAACTTTATCCATTTTCATGAAAGTGGGTTTTATGAAACTGTTGCCTCTCTATTGGTAGTATCTAATTTGTCTTTCCATCCCTGTTGAAAATCTTGCTACAGAAAATCCAAGATCTTTCTTACGTATTTTTTGTGAGGAATGGTAGGGATTGGTATCTCCTCAGACAGGCAGATCTCTGATGGATCATCCATTTTTTGTAATGCAGCAAATTTGTATGCATCCAGCAATTTACCTGTAAATTGAAGGGTTATAATTTGTCAGGAGAAAGCCATGTGGATTTATTTGTTGTTGTGATGTAGTAAATCCAGATTATACTCTTTGGCTGTAAAAGGTTCTATTAAGTCTAATTTCTGATAACAACTAGCTCTTTTGCCCTTTACCTGCAATCTATTCAGTAAAGCATATTTTTACCACCTTGATCATCTCTCTGGGCTATTACCTAATTTAGCACATCTACTACCTTACAAGACAGCAGCTGCTACTGTTTTTCTGGCAATTATGCAATCTTTTGCCAGCTACTAATTCATGCCTCCTTACCCCATCCACTATTCTAATAACCCCCTAGATGTGGGGTTAAACTCATTACAACCTGAAGAATATCGTAGCCTTCTCAGAACTCTTTCCTGCATACAGAACACTGTACTGAACTTGGCAATATTAATTTAGTTTACTGTGCAATTTAGTGTCTCCAAACTAACACTGTAGGTCATTAGCAGTGTGCTACTGAAGCAAATCTTTTGATCATCCCTTTAGTGTTTAGTGTAATTTGGTTTGCACTGTGGAGTAGCCTCAGCATACAGAGTTGCTTTCAGATGAAAAACTAGAGGATGTGCTCCAGAACCATGGGTAATGAGCTCCAACTGCAAATGGACATGAGTACAACAGACCAGATTACAGTGAGCCTGAAGCAAACCCCCTGAACCACAGATGGAGTGGATGTTAAATCCCTAGCACCAACTAGTTTGTTCTAAAGATCCACACTTATTGAGACACACTATTTGTTAATATCCTTGTCCACTGTTCTTTTTGTTACAGCCTCATTCTTGCTTCTAACTAATGTAATAATTTCACCCTCTTATTGTGCCTTGCTATGAACCTAGACTGCCCTGAAGGTTAGGTGAGACAAAGTGTGATTCTTACTACCTCTTCCTAAAAGAGACTCCTTACCACTTGTCTGAGGAACCTGTAATATTATCACCATAACAAGTAATAGTGCATTGCATAACTGTATGACAGATAGGTTTGTTGTTGACCTACGACAGTGTTTTACTCAATCCTAAAACTGAGTGAGCAGTCAGAGTAATGTAAGTACAGCATTAAATGTCTATCTTGACTCAAATTAATTAGATCTCCTTCCATCTGACCTGCTCTTAGATCTTACCTTCACTCACAAAGTCATTTAGTTCATAACCATCATAATTTCCACACATTCCACAGGTTTTTCCCATATACTTTTTTTCAGTCAAAACCTAAAATAAAATAAAACAAAACATTTATAAGAATTGCACTAATCAGAATAATCTGCACAGAGTTATCTTTCTGAAACAAATGCAGTTCAAGAATCCAATTAAAGGAGTTCCTTCTCATTAATTTCAATGACTTGACTGAGGGGAGAGTTTTGGAAGCAGTAACTTAATTTCCTGATCAGCACATAGTACCTGCTGTGATTTTATTTATTTATTTACTTATTAATTTAATAAAAGAATAAGATTCTTAGACATTTGCAGGAAACTGAGGGTAGGATAATATTGTAAGGAGCTGAAAAGAAAAAGAAAATTTTCCTTTTGTAAGTTTGTTGACAGAGCACGAATTCCAGGTTTGTTCTCTTAAGAAATTGAAGGTTACAGTAAGAAAATCTGTTTTCAGAGGAAAGTTATTCAGTTATTCTTGCTTCACTGTCCAGAGTACAAAATATTGCTACTGATTACAATCAAAAAATTATTCTGAAAATTTTATATCACAGGAAACAATCTGACTGTATGTAGAATATGGTATATACCTGTCACAGAAGTATTTCTTGTTGTATGTGTGACAGCAGTGGTGGTAAATCTCCCAGACATTTATTACACATTAACCTGTTTTAGCAAATTTACCAATTCAAAATAGTCTTTTGTGGCATTAGTATCACAGCTCAGGCAGAGAAAACTTACTCTCTTCTCTAAAATATATCAGGCATTTGGGGGCAAAATATGAAAAGATTCAGAAAAAAAGACAAATACAAAGGAGCTCTTATGAGCACTATATGTTTGTAAACAAAAGATGTCCAGGGGAAGCACGCTGTAAATAACATAACTATGGCATACACTATTAAATTCTACAGAACTATAAATTACTTCAACTTCCCTTTAGCAAAATATTTAAGCTATTGGAATAGACTGATGAATGCACAGAATTGAAAGAAATGTCCACAGATCTCAACACTGGTGGCTTTAGTTACCCACCAATGCTGGAAGTGAAAGGAACATGTAGGCATAAAAAGCAAAGTTGCTTATTTCAAGGTTAATGGATGAAACAGGAAAAGAATACCCAAAAAGTGAACACAGGCAAAAAGCACCTATTAAATCTAAAGAGAGCTTGTCATTCCAGTAAGTCCATGAGAATTTTCTATTCTGCTTTACGAAAACATTTTACTAACCATGAGATAGTCCTCATTGTTCCACATGACAACTAGCTCCATCTCCATCAGCTTGGCCACGAGGCGGATGCTGCGGCCGTAAGGGGCTATTTGAATTCCGTTGCTAGCATAAGGCAACTTAATGACACTGTAACGAGGGAGAAGAGATACCAATTCTCTCATACCTCTGGTGTTGGATGTCTCTTTTTAGACATAATACACATTGTAATCCTAGTATTTGTAGCAACAAAAATAGAGTTTTTCTCCTTTGTAACCGTAACATTTCAAGTCTGCAAACTAACAAGGTTAAAGAAAATCACAATGGGAATACTGTAGCAGAATTAGGTTTTCAGCCTTGCAGCTGAATTCTAACATCACAGAGCAACAACATTAAAGAACAAACTTATTTTGCTAAGTACTTGGTAAATATCTGATGCAATCACAGAACCGTTGGTTGTATGGGTCCTTGTATGGTTACCCAAGCCAACTTCCCACCTGAAGCAGGACTGTCACTGACATTAGGTTTAGGTTGGATATTAGGAAGAACTTTTTTACTGAAAGGGTTGTTAGGCATTGGAATGGGCTGCCCAGGGAAGTGGTTGAGTCACCATCCCTGGAGGTCTTTAAGAGACGTTTAGATATTGAACTTAGTGATATGGTTTAGTGGAGGACTTGTTAGTGTTAGGTCAGAGGTTGGACTAGGTGATCTTAGGGGTCTCTTCCAACCTAGATGATTCTGTGATTCTGTGATTAGCCAATGTCAGTCGTGTTCAGTTGTGAACGCAAGACAACAATTTAAAATGCAGACCGCTGGGTTAGACCTAGAGATTTCTATATTTCTCCTGGAAAATAAACTAATAGAGGACATTCTTCTAAATACAGTTTGCTAAAATTAATATACACCTGCAAGTCATCTTTTTGTGCTGATGTTTATTGTATTTAACCAGGTGAGTATAACAAAATACAGACAACCCATAGGCAGCTATTTCCCATATCTGCATGTACCTACAGAACAAAAAAAATCAATGCTGCCTATCTGATAAAAGTGCTGAAAACTTCCTTGGATGAGTGTTCTTGTCTGGGAACAATTTGTCTAGAAGAATGAGTGAGATGGAACCCAAGGGTTCCCATCAATTCAATTCCTCAGTAAAACAGCTGTTTTCTGAAGATGGTAACCCTTGGATAACATAAACAGTCAGTGGTCTCATACACAAGAACTTCTTTGTAAGCCCCTCCAATACTTTTCAGTTTGTTGAAACAAACATTTGTCAGTTTCTCTCGTACCCTAGATACATGTTACCCTTTAGCACAGAAGGCTCAGTGTTACCCAAGTCTCAAATCAAATAACCTCTACGCATAACATAGGAATTTAAATATTTCAGTACCTACTAAAGCATATAAACTGTTTCAGCTGTGCTTAAAGTAGAGACTTAAGCTCTTGTAAGCACACTAGTATTAGTGAGGAGACCACAGTTTCAATGTGAGAACTATTTTGGTTAGAAAACTGTTTTGGTTAGTTTATCCCTTTGCCTATACAAATGTACTCTAAGTTTGATTCAAATAGCTACAAATGAAATACTTTAGATTCTAGAGAACGCGAATGCTTGATAGGAAGAAATGAAAGTAATCTGTGTTAATTTCTATAATTTCATTAATTTCTGATAGGCTTCTGTACTGAAACTGCTATATAGCTCCTTGTCTTTTTTAAACACTACTTCCCCTTTCATCTCAGTATCTTACCCAACACTCCTGACAGAAATGCTGTCTTTCTCAACAATGATGACAGAAGGTCCCAGCTCAATAATGATCCTTGCAATCTTTTTGTCCAGCCCACGGCGGAACTGAACGTTGAAGTCTGGGCTGGATTCATCGCATACAGTTGCAAAGATATAGTTGCAGGTCCCAGTGAAGTCATACTGGTATTTATCAAAGGTTGAAAAGTGCCCTCCACCCCAGGTAGAACAGGAATCCTTGCTCATAACTATAAACGAGAAAGACAGATTCAGGTCTCCCTACAGAACATTTATTCAGTCTGGTTGCCATTTCAAACATACTAGCAGGAAAATCTAGTAAGTTTCTACCCAGATTAATTATGTGAACAACATGCTAGTGACTTTTCTGTAACCTCAAAATTTTATTTCAACTCAGGAAGCAAAACAATTGTTGGAGTAAGAGCAATACCCTTTCATTGAATGTAAGCAAAACTCCCTGGCTTCCTTTTAGCTTGGGAGACACCATTCCATCTCCTTCTTGGGTGATATAAAGGTTTACTATCTTGTTGCAGTCTGCTCAAACTGTAAAGGCAACAACTTGCTACTGGAGAGACATCTTAGCATCTCAGATACACCACTTACGGGGCTATCTATGGCTATCTAAGCGTCATGAATCATTGTACAGTCAGATCATTAGATATCCAAAGACAGTATTCAAAGCTCCACTTTAAGTCCCCACTTTTTCTGCTCTCTTTTTGTTTGACGAAGTTCAAGCCAGCTTTGTAAATACATGGAATGTTTTAATCACTTTTCATTTTTAAGAAGTAGTCACTATTTGTCTGAAGGGACAGCTTAAAGGAGGTTGAAATGAATCATAAAGGAGAGATACAACTCCAGCACTTGATGTGTTACAGACACTTCTATACCTACTTAAAGCACTTGAGCAGTCCCTCTGAAGCTGAAAGAACTACTGAAGTAAGTAAAATCATATCTTTTGTTATGTATTTCCAGACTTACATCATTGCTTTTCATTGTTTAATAATTTTGCTTATGTAGTTTTATTAAGCACAGGTATCTTAGATTATATCTTTGAAGCTGAAACTATCAGGTAAGTTTAGCAAAGTCTACCTGCAGTTTATATTCACTGTTTCAAAGCTGAAACATGTTTTTTAAAGAGTGATGTAATCTCTGCAGAATGCTACTATTTTTATTCAGGTCGTGTTGAAAAAAAAAACTGTTTTCCAATGAGCTGTTACCTGCTGGCAAAAAGTACTCCTCTTCCACACTTCTGTGCTGTCCAGAACGTCTAACTGGAAAATAGGAATTGGCTAATTGTTATCGTTGATCCTTCTTGTTCAAACCTAGCCAATTCAGAGCTGTGCTTAACTGATACTGACCAACAAACCCCAGCTTTCTCAGAGTGTGCCAGGGAATGATTACGTGGGGTTACACAATGGTCAGAGTGCAATAGGTGTTTGTTTCTATACATAAAGGAGTGCCTTCAGAATGCAATTGATTTGTTTTTATTTAAATCTTATCAGAGAAAAGTAATAAATGGGAGTGTGAATAATTCAACAAAGCCTAAAATGAAATTATATATATTGTCTTTTGAGTTCAGTTTTTATTATAGCGATATCTAGGGATTTTCTTTTAATTTGTGTAGATCTGTGCCTTACTCTTCATCTTGTTTTATGAACTGACAGAAGACAGGGAATAGTTGCTGAATTCTTTTAATTGTTTTTCCCTTTAGCATGAACTAATGTAGATTTCCATACAGCTTTTCCATGCACAAGCTGAAAGAGAATTCACATAGCACAAGCCACTCTTTGCTGCTTTGGCCTAAAAAAATGCCTCTCATAATAAGCTTGAATTTTATATCATTCTTTCTGGTTGTTCTACACCTCTGCAGTTTCCCCAAACTAGATTATGAATTTCATTGTCAACCACTGAAATGCAGGAACTTTAGGAGTACACAAAGTTGCTTTTTAACAGCATGTACTAGAAAAGCACCATATTTTAACATAAGACGTGAAGATCTTAGATTACTAGGAAGAATGTCAGTAAACAGAATATGGTGGAAAAAATGTTCAGAATATTAGAACTGATACTCATATTTATTTCAGAAAGTGTGTTTTCAGAAGGGTTATATCCTTCTCTATCCTGTCTTAGCAGAACAGCACCTCATGTAAAATACAGTCTATCATCTCAGCAAGTTGATACGTGTTTATTCTTTTCAGAGTTGCTGAAAACTAAATGTTTAATGAATGAAATGTAAATTCAAAGGTCGGTGCCTCACATTTCTTGAGAACATATGAAGTGTTGCACTTGTTCTTCCCAAGGGTTGATGTAGATCAGTATTTTCTTTCCAGCAGTGATCTTTAAGAGACTGCCCAAGGGAACAGTACCATCAAGTCATTCACATATAGTTCCCTAGGTACTTTCTCAGTCTCCAATTACTTTCAATTTGGGGGATTTTCTGAGGCAACTGGAATTTGTCTGCATATTCCCTTTGGACTCTGGCTTCAAGTACTTATTTCAGCCTCCTCTTTAACCCAAGTGAAACTTCTTTATAATTGAAAACTGAAAACACCACTGTTGTCAAAAGATACAATTTTAATTATAAATTTAATTATAAATTAACATCTTAATTATATCAACTGTTGTAAAAACAGTTCTGATAGCTAACTATTTTAGTAATTAGAATTATAATATACTACTTTGCGCTTTGGCACAAATATATTACCATCTTTCATAGTTTTTAGACTCAGAAGGAGTAGCACAAATTTGCAGTAAGTAGGTGGCTGGAGTTAACATTTAGAGAAGATGACGCATGCATACAAACTTTCTTAGGAGTTAAGGGGGAATTTTTGTGAAATTAATCAGGACCCGTGGCAACAATAGCTGCAGTTGAATGTTGGAGTGGAGATCTGTCTGGATCAGTGGATACCCTGATACCCTGCTGGCTGCTGGCTACAGAAGTGAGGAAGAACAATTCCATATTCTGATCCTTCACTTGTGCATAAATTTGTTGTAATCTGCAATCTTTAAAATAATCTCATAGACTTAAGTCTATATGTAGAATCAACTTTCTCACTTCCAGGATTTTGGAAATGATTCAAAAGAATCAATTTCCTAAATTCTTAGATAATATTAGACAGTGAACAGCAGAAAGGAAAATCAAACAGATCACAAAAACAAATTCAATAGCAAATTTCTAAATTTGGATTCCATCAGTTGAAAGTCACTATAATTGCTCATAACTACTCTATCCTTAGGAATCAAACTCAGTGTGGTGGACCACAGCATTTTCCAATTAGTGTCAAACTTACCGTAGCCAGATGAAACATTTTACCACCTTTTTAATAGGCAAATACTTCATTTATAATTTATAAAATTAATACTTTAAAACAAATGCTCCTTGCAGCAAGGCAAGGACTTATTTTTAATATGTGTTTTGTACAATGCCTTTTGCAATATTGAACTGTAGTTGAATGCAGTTTTTACTCATATTTGCAACATGAACATTAAGTAATAGGTCAGACACTTACTTCTTTGCAGAGTTTCTTTCTGTTTTTGGAGAAAATACTGGGGCCAATAATTTCCTTCAAAAGCTGTAAGGGGAAAAACAATATAGATAAATTGTCCTCTAAGCACAAGGAATTTTCTTTACATTTATTTTGCTTTATTCTAAATATCATACAAGTCAAAGTAGGGGCAGCATATACAAATTGTGTCTTGACACACAAATCCCAATGGCAATTCTAGTGGAAAACCACATACTTCAGCTTGTAATAGAAAATTGTTCTGCAAGTGATAAAATGTTAGCAAAGGCTGCCAGAAATCCTATGTAATATGGGATTTCCTGTACTTAAGCCTCAAATCCTGTGTTCCTTGTTAAAAATAACATGAGATAAATCTTTTTGCATGTTTTTTAATTCTTAGTCCACCATCTGGGCAGAAGCAGTGGAGGGAACAGCCAAAACTGGGAAAAATATGGAAAAAACAATGTCCCATGTGTTCTTCACAAGTATCATGGGATTTGCAGCTGAAGAGTGAGAAACCCCCAGGCCTAGTTGCTGCTTTAGCTGCTCTTGTTCAGGCAGAATGATGAAAGCTGTTACCTGCTCCCTTCCACATACCTCTTTACAGTCTGTCTAGTTATGAAAAGCCAAGGAATATTTAGCAAATGTGGAGTAGTGTATGATCCCTTTTCTGTCACATAACAAGACCTCCTGCATGTGCAGAACAGCAGTATGTCCTTATACATACCCACAGGTTCTCTCTACTGGCAGCTTGCTTTCTGCCAAGGAAGTAAGAAGAGTCTAAGATGTTGAAAAGGGCTCCTACAGCCCATCTATAAGCACCCCTCCCTGGACGGGTACACAGGTAGTGTATGCAAGGAGCCAGCTTTCAGACAGTCAATAGCTGGATGGTAACAAAAAAAAACTGTAAGAAAAATGACCCGGGCATGCTTCAGAAATGTGTTACTCATTGTTTAAAGTTTGTCAGGTCTGGTATTTCTTGGATGGTAGAAGCAAATATCCTGTAGAAAGCACATAATTATTCATTATATGTTTAGAATCTTTTGCAACGGAGAAAATATGAAGGTATATTATGACAGAAGGCTTCTTTAATCACAGACACCAGGCCAGGTCCACACACATTTATATAGAACAGCTCTGCAGGGTTCTGTTGTTTCCGTAAGGAAACACTGAAGAGAATAAAAGCCCTTATGGAGCTCCTCAACTGTAACAGACTCTCTGTGCAATTTCACACTGCACTGTTGAATGTGAGGTAATATTTATCATATGGTATACAGCATGCTTCTTTGTCCTTACATGTTCCTAGTGAGCCATGCATTACAGTTAAGTACACTTCAAAGAAAAAGAGAATGAGTTTGCATGGCTGTTGAGCAAACATTATCATGTCATTAGTTGTTGTATATTTTGGACCCCTTAAGTTTGATACTTCCATTTTTTCTATTATTGTTCTACTGTTTCATTATAATCCAATCTATTATTGTTGGATTAACAGTTTTGCTATCACTGCAGTTTAATCCCAAACTACAGACACTACATTCAAGGGGTTTATGAGTGTGTAAAACCACAGGATATTTGATTTACAAGAATTGGATGTGCCTAAAGCATTATTTTAAGTGAAATTTAACTAAAGAGCTTGATGTAAAACAGTAAGTCTAAAACTTTATGGGCAAATATTTTGGATGACAACAAGCATTGTATTGATTTACAAAGCTTATTTGTTAGCTGTTCAAGCATAAAATTTGTAAATCTAACCATGCCAAACTGTTGCAAAATTTTACAAATACTCCAGGGTTGGTATTTAGATACAAAAAAAGAGAGAGAGAGAGAGAGAGAGAGAGAGAGAGAGAGAATGTAATAATTATCCCAGATTACACGTAGGTGTGCAAGGTTTACATTAAGAATACCTAAGGCTATGACATCCACCTTAATATTTTGCTGAAAGAATGGCCAGTAAAACAAATACAGAGCCATGTGCTGACTACCCGCCAATCTGTCCGCATCCTGTCAGATCAATTATTAAAATAATTACAGTACAGTAACTATTCTAAGCATTTATGTTCTTTTTCTCACACTTAACTCTGGGGAGATTAGTAAAATCATCCTGGCAAATTTATTATTCATTCACAACCACGTGAAATGGTTAATAGCATAGATGCAGAAAGTGCTATCGCCCCATGTAGAAGATACACCTAGCAATGGCTTTTCCATTGAAAAAGCTTTCCTGGTAGTAAATGACATTTCCAAACCACTGAAATGATCCTTACTGACATTTTACTATAAGTACTGTATTGTCCTTTGAAAAAGGGGATGATTTTCAGTTGACGTGAAATACTTCATTTTGAGTTAGTTCAACAGAACTTTAAACAGACCTTCAATTTTCCTAGGCAAAGGAAGTTTTAATTTCAATTCCTACTTTCTTCTAGTTGGCTGGACTTCCTTGAGACTTCAGTCTGGCAGAGCACGGTTTCTGTGCAGGCAGCCTGTCTCTTTCTTTATAGGAATGTAATCCAGACAGGGAACCTGACTTACTGTGAAGAAATAAGACATTTTGATCCTATCCCACAGTTAATATCAGACATCCCTATGGGAAAATAGAATTTGATGTTGTAATAACTTACATCAAAGTATTTTATATCAGCTAAATGTATGAAAACACAACATTTTGATTTGATGAAAAACATTAAAATAAAACCTTTTTTATATCTCAAAACAGAAACAATTGGGGAAGTCTGTTGTTTAAAGGATTCCATTTTTATTATCTCTTTGACCATAAAATAAATAAATAAATAAAATGTTGAAATATCAGAAATTCTGGAAAAGAAGTGAAGAGGTTTAAAATAAATTATATAAATCTAAAATGAAATTTAACAGCAAGAGCAGCGTTAAAGTCATAGCTGTATTACCAATAATCAGCTGCATGTATTCATGATTATTCCTCTTCAATATGAAATTGTCTCTTGTGATGCACAGTGGCTGAGTAGCATAAATTGAGGTAACTTTCTGGTTACATACTTAGTACATAAAAATACCTGGACTGTACATAAACATCTATTAAGGATCCATGCACAGTTTCAACTATTGAAATAGTTAAAATGATGAAGTCACAATGTAATCAATGATTTAGCATCTATTTAAACAAAAGCTAAAACTAACAGCTTTAATCTGGTTTTAAATGTCTTCTCTTTTCTTTCTTTCTTTCTTTTTAATTAGTCTAATGCACGTTTATTGCTTTTTTGAGTTATCAAGGGAAAGAGGAAGTAGGTTTTCTGTCTTCCATGAGACTTCACATCAGAAATACATGCTCTTACAATGAATTTTTACATTTCTAGTTAGAGATAGACTCCTGATGCAGAATTTGGATCCATGAAGAGAAGAACCGGAGATCTTGCTTTAATTTAACTCATGCTAAAGAGACAGGACTTGGATCTATAGTTGGAAACAATGACTACCCTGCCTGTTTGCAAATTTTAGAACATAAAAATCAACCTCTTATGGTCCATATATGCCTCCAAAAATGGTCAGATTTCAGAGCTTACTTAACAGAATTAAATCTATTTGTTTTCACGGTCTCAAACATAGCATGCTATTTCACAGCCTAAGAATGTTGATAGCTCCCAAAGTAAAAAGACTGCTTTGCTACTACACATCCTGTTTCTAGATTTTTATGTTTAAATTCAACTGAAGTTCCATCCTAGACAACACAATCCTTTATAAGGTGAGGCCCTATTTACAATTGCTAACTTTATGAAGAAAGCCTGGGGTTGAGTAGGGGTTTATAGTAATCTTCCAGCCGATTGTGAAGATTAATGCTTATAGTAATATATCTACTCACTTAATACATGAAATCATGTACATTAAAAACCTGCAGGCACTGGCATTTGGGGCTAGTACCCAGAGTTCAGGTGCTTGACTTGGTCTTGGTTACAATGGTGCTAATAAAGTGAATGGAGTTAAACTTGATTTATAACAGTATGACTGAGATCAGAAATTGGCTCTGAGAGTTTACAAAAGGGCTCAGTTGCTTTTTATTATCTAGTGCTGCAGTGATTTAAGAGTAATACGTGCCCTCAAGCAATTAGAACTATATGGTCCATTAAATGTAGTAAAAACAATACAGAATAAATAAATTTAACTTTGTTCAAAGTAAAGCAAGTGAAGAATGCTTTTTAGCAGCTTGCAACATGTTCTTGAAATTAGCACTGTAACAACTGATAATTACAGAGAACTTAGAGGAGAGATAAAAAAACAACAACATTATCTTAGACAATGTCAAACCATGGGCAAAGGCGGCTCGCTTTCAAAGAATCCATTCAAAACACTATAGGAAGAGGAATGAGTAAGGCAGAGTAGCTACAGACTCAATGAACTTACTTGTCAAGTCTTTGTAAAAAATTACATGGTCATCTGATACTCAGATGGGTTGGATCAAAAAGGAGTCCTTTAAAAGACTGAAGAATTATATTGAATAATATATGAAGGGATACTTAGAGTCATGTAAAAATCTAATACATGGAACGATTTGCCTATTTTCCAACTATTTCAAGTCATACCGTCACATAGCTCATACTTAAAACTTCTTGCAGTTTGCATAACAAATGAAAAAGATCTTGATAATTCTATACAGTCTCTTCTGTACAGCTTCCCCAATGACATCACTAGGGCACTGAATCATGAACATCTGAAAGATGAAGGCACTCTGCAGCTTGGAAACAAAACATAAGTCTATTAAAAATATTTCCTGTATCCAGGAAGTGTATTATAATTTCTGCATTTCGTACCAGTTTTAGATCATGATCCAACAGAACCACTAGTAACTGTATTTAAAAAAAAAGGAAAGTTAGGAAAGAATTGTTCTATTTCAGTCATGAATTTCTTAAGTATGCAGTCACACTTTAACATGCAATGAGGTAGAAGAAAATGTGTAAACTTCATTCTGCTACTCATGGGAAAGGCGAGCAAGACTTGAACCTCATATGTTGTAATATTACAATGGAGTTTCCCACTTTCTTTCAACATGTGTGTTTTCCTTTAAGTCTTATACAGAGAAGGAGATAGACATCTTAGACTTACCAGCACATTGCAGAAAACTGCAGAAGACAAGCAGCAGTTCTGTCAGAAACATGATGCATGCCCTAACCGGAGAGGTTTTTTCCAGTACCTTCCTTCGTTCCAAATGGGCAGTACTGCTGCTGCCACTCTCAAGGCTTACCTCTTCAAGCCTGGATGCTTTATATACAGAATTGCAATGCCCTCCCTCATTCCCATGGCTTTCTCAAATTGTAGCAGCAGAGTACCCGCCAAACAGGATCTCCTCTTTATCAAACTCAACACACCTAAATGCCATTTAGAAAGGAAAAAAAAAAAAAAAACACAACCACCAAACCTTCTCAAGTTTGTTATCATTCTTACAACGCTGTTATAATGACTTCTATTTGTAAAAGCTCAAACACATTTAGCTTCATTTACTGAACAAATTTGATGTCATACCCCAAAGCAATCGAGATCAATAATACGCAAATTATGATCGCTATCTGATAAGGACAGGAATAATATTGGACAAGCACACAAAATGGAAGAATGAAGTGCAGGATTTTCAGAACTGCTGCAAAGAATGTTTGGATAAAAGATGGCATGAATGAACAGAGATCCAGATCTCTTTTCTTTTTTTTAATTAATTCTTCCTTCATTAAATTTTATTCATTCTCCTTACTGGTTGTGTTCATCTCTCCCTTGTGTGACTTTTCAAGTAGAATGATAAACTCTGCCTCAGTAAAATGGGCTGTCCATGGTACAAGCACAGCTTCTTTCCTGAGCTTGGGGAGCAGCGGAATCTAAGAAAGTTCTTGTGTACCACCTTAACACTGCCAAGGACAGAGGGCAACCCATATCATAGAACTGGGAAAGCCATTGCATTGCGGTGCTCTGGCATATGACAAGTTCATCTTCTCCAACAACCCAAAAGATCAGTTCCAGTTCAGTTACAATGCTTGGATCCCACCACATCAGAGTCAAAATGCTGAATGCTCTGAATATGTTTGCTGTACGACTGCCACTCACAAACTGACAGAATGCAGACATAACTTTACTTGCTTGTCATTTTTCACCAGCACGTTTATTATTTCAGGAAAAAATAACTTTCTCCATAAAATACAAAAGGTATGGATTACCTCTCCATATGAATCTCTTCAGCCTTTCCTGTTTCACCTATGCAATACTTACTTTATGCAACTCATTACGTTTCTGGGTTCCTATTGTTCTGTCCTCCTCTGGTGTTATGCCTTTGCTTAAAAAGTGGCTCCTCACCATGTTCTTAGAGTTACCCCTTCTGAGTGATGGGAAGACGTGCAGGAGAGATGGTAAAAATCCTTTAATATAATTGCAAACCTGGCTCAACCTAGTTGTAATTAGAATAAAAGCATTAAATCTTAATTGAAATTAAGGTCTGCCTTCATTTTCTTGCTCTTTCTTTCCCTTTCCCTCCTTTCAACTGGAGGGTAAAATAAATGTCTGCTAATAATAGAATTGAAAGCCCAAATTCCAGTTTCTGTTGAAAAAAATCTGCATCTGCATTATGACAAAAAGTAAATGAACAAGATTAACATAAAATATTTTCAGTGGAAAAAAAATCTGTTTAGTCAAAACCTTGGCATTTCAGAAAGAATTTTATACTTGGCCACAACTATATACAGATCATTAGCATATCCCGTGATTTCAGCTGGATGGTGAACCTGTAATATTAGAAGCATCTACCTATTAGAAGGCAAGAATAATGTCATCACCTTTCACTCTGTGATACCTGATCCATCTTTTTTTTTTTTAAAGATCCTTTTCACGGATTTCACCTCAGTACAGTTAAAATAATTGAACTTTCAAAATTAAATATAATAATGAGAGGATTACCATTTGATTCCAATATTTAAATCTTGTATGTGACTTTTAGGGAGTTCCCTTCTGGGATGCAGGAGGTTATAGCAGCACCTACAAATACATTTCATCAGTCAAGTCAGGACTATTGGTCAAAAATATAGCATTTGCTGCAGGACTGTGAGGATTAAGTCCTCAGTAACAGGATAATTATTTTACATAGAACAGATATGTGAAAAATGGCTATCCGGTTGCATACAAAAAAGCAATTTTAGAGGTATTTATCCATTTTGGGGGGGGCGGTCTTTTCTTTTTTTTTTTTTCTTTTATGAGAGGATGACACCCTTAATTAATGTTGTATTTTTTTTCCATGTCATCATTGTAACTAATTTATTAGTATCATAACACTCAGTAATCAGTGTTGTACAGGTGAGCAGAGACTACACTGGCCATATATATTGCTCAGTAAATGTTTCTCAGTAGCTAGCTATAGTTCACTTTCCAGCATGATGTATAATTCTGCAATATTTTGAAATATCAAAAGAATTTATGTTAGGCCAGAAATTATACATATTGAGAGAGTCAAAACAAGTTAGCTAAGTAACAGACCATTTTGCACAGTACAAATTAACTAGGAAATTATGTGTGTCTACTTTTAGGATATTTTGATGCTTTTAGGATCCCTAAGAAAATATTCCACTTTCAGTAATATACCCTATTTTTGTGTATCATTTTAACAGCCCTGCATATGTTTGGATAAACTGCTATGTATCTTTATAAAGTGTCAAACCAAAATACAGCATGTGGGTAGACCCTAGGTATTGTGGGTATTTAAGTAATTTCCAACTTGGTAGCTTGTGCCTGTGAAATTCCATTGTTCTTTTTGGTATGTATAGATACTGGCTACAGCTTGGTAACAATCTAACACAGAAGCTGATCTGTTTGTTGTTCTTGTTATATTTTTTTCTTTGAGGTGCATTATTTTTCTTTATTATTCAAATTTTGAATCATCGTAAGATATATCAGTTTAACATGAGACTATTAAAATCATACATATTTTAACTTCCAAATTATTCCAGATGACTGGCCTTTAAACAAATATTCTAGAATTCTGATGATAGCATCATTTATGCTCAATGAATATAACCTTTAATATCTTAGACATGCAGTTTCAGAATAAGGTAAAATAAGGCTCTTGAATAAAACAGGGTTATATTTATTCTTGATGACTGAGACATTCACTATGACTGGTAGGGCAGACAAGTAAGTTTTGTCATTTCAGGGAAAAATTCAGTATCTGGCAATGTTTTGTAGCACCTACTATGCTATGGAGAGTCATACGGCATTCCTATGCTACTGCTGCGTAGAATTAATGGAAATGGTTAACTTGTAGAGGTTTTTTTGGTACAGATTTTGCCAAGGTAACACTATGTTCTCATACCTTAAATATATACATGTTTGAATATATCTGATATGAATACAAACTTGGAAGGAAGTTTGAAATATTTCTAAAAAAATAAATTCCAATTTCAAACTTGGAAAATAGGATTGCCACATGAAAAGGACTTCAAGCCAATTCTGCTGTCTAAAGCAGAAACACTAAATTCCTACTGTGACAACCAAATATATGCTGACTGCATTTGCCATGAAAAATTTGCAAATTATTAATGTAAACAGAATTTAGCTACAGACCGAACAAAGCTTTAAAGAGTAAACGAATGAGAAATTTGTCATAACCATGGACAACCAAAAAGAACTGAGTAGCTGTTTCTCTGTGTTGCTGTAGAAAAAGGTAGGGTATTTTTGACTTCTCTACTACAGTGGAAAGGAGTTAGAGGGAAATATTCCTAGACTGTAAAACATATTGCCATACAAGTGATCTTCTGCTCTCACAAAAATAAAATCAAATAGAATAAAATAAACTAACTGTGAAAAAATTACGGGAAAAAAGTCAACGGAGTGTATTATGTACTTCAGATACGATTTTTTTGAATAAAGACCAGAAAATTCAGCATTATGAACATATGACAGGAAGGAAAAGAGGGATGCAAAGAATGTCAGAATGAAAAGGCAAAGTATTATGTGTTCTACCTTACACAAATTTCATTAGCAATCCATTATTTCAAAGTTAACCAAAAAAT
Source organism: Cygnus olor (assembly GCF_009769625.2). Lineage (NCBI taxonomy): Eukaryota > Metazoa > Chordata > Aves > Anseriformes > Anatidae > Cygnus > Cygnus olor. The sequence continues at coordinate 47,268,994 of NC_049173.1, forward strand.
CAACATAGGTGGAGAAGACAAGTTCCCATTTTGTCTGCTTGTTTCTCATCTTCCACAAAGCTGAGTCAGGGAACAAAGGATCACATATACTGCTAAGCTTATTGCACACCTCAGAGGCTCCTGTGTGGTTGTCCAAAAAGCTGGCAGGCAATCAAGCAGGCAGATAGCCAGCTGGTTGCCCCTGCTGCCAAGCTGCTTTCTGAAGAAGCTGACACTAAAACAGATACATGTTCAGAGGACTTTCCAAAAGTGGTAATTAATATAATAATTAATTAATATATATAATTATATATATATATTTTTTAAGCTGAGAAATAGTCACAAAAAAATGTAACCAGCTTTGACCTTATCATCAGCTTATGTCACAGCTTGAGAATCCCCTGATACTTCAGATTATTCTGTGTGCCTTTCCACTCGCATCTCTTTGTGCTCTTTGCACCCTTCAACTCCCTCCCCAAGCAGCACCTAAGAGAAGCCTAGCGTGACTGTACCATCATAGACTAAATAACACACCTTCTGATTTTAGTACAAATCCACGCTTCCTGCTTTCCTTCTGGTCACCAAAATCACAAGAATTCTTTTCCTCAGTATCTAGACAATGTTCTGCAATTCTGGAATTCATCAGACAGTCTTCAAAACAGATGAGACACGTCACCTACAACCAGAAAAAATGCCATTGAGGGGATTGTTAGGGCTGACATTCACCTGGAGCCAACTCTGTCCTTGAGTATTTGACTATAGGTATTTAAATGTAAATTTCATATAACAATGTAAGTTATGATTTATTGCAATGTACAGAGATACAGTGGCTATGGGTGTTGCGCAGGATTTCATTTCTTGTTTCAAAGTGTATGTAGATGGAAATTGAATATAAACTAAGAAATACAGAGTGCATATAGAAAAAACAGGGAGTGTTCTTTCACCGTTCCAAAAGTACTTTTGTATTTCAATGACTGTAAAGTCAAGTCTTTCCCATATACTTGTTTAGTAAAAAAAAAAAATCATTTAAAATACATGCCTCTAAAGTGGTAAAGACTTCATCAATTGGAACTTAACTTTTAATTACAGCTTTTTGGGGACAATGGCCAGAGACCTCCCCGTGTTGGCTTTTTGCCTCTGGCATTCACTTTGATGAATATGTCAAATACTGTAGGTGTGGGGACCTCAGCTGGTGTCATTCACTCTTTGTATCCTGCCAGCATGAGAGGCTGAGAAAGCCTGCCACTCCCACAGCTCTCTGAAGCATATCTGCAGGCCTGAAGACAAACTTGGACTAAATATTTGAAGTGTTTCTGAGTCCTGAGTAAAACACGTGGGAGAAAAATAAAATAAAAAATCAAAAACCCACCAACAACGAAGCAAGACCTGCCACTGTGAGAGAGAGCTCTTGAATGACACCATGTTATCCTTCCTGCGTACAGGAACACAGGCAAGGCAAGCTCCTTTTTCTCCCACACTCTGTCCCCTATTCCCAAACTCCGTGTTGTTGATGATGGACTTGAAGCAGCTTGGATTCTGATTACTGAAGTAGTCTGGGCTGCAGAGTTTGTTCTTCAACACCTAGTTCCAGTCAATTTAGTGATGGTGCTGACAGAAAAACACAGGATGAATGACACAACTGTGGAAAGAGAAATTGTAGAGGAAACATCTCCATTATTTGTATCTTTATTTTTTTCTCCTGCTACCTACGTATGGCTTTTTTTAAATTTCCTTCAAACGTTATCATTATGAGGAAAATCTGTGCAGAATATCTTAAAACCAAATTCAACTTCTAGCAACTAACTAGTCTGTGGAAGAAGACATTGATTCTCTCATTTCATTTACTTCCAGCAGTGGGAATAAAGGTACTCCTCCCCATTTCTTCACTATTTGTGATGATCTCATGACTCTACAGCTAGATTAGAGTTTATGATGGACTTGGCGTGCTCCTCTTTTTCCCCAAATAGAAAATGTTGTCACAAGTTACGTTTTTAATTCCTAACATATTTTTCTTCCTTTTGGTCGTACTAGCATGGATAACATTTATCCTGTGATCAAAATTTGGGAAGGCGCAGGTAAATGTTTTTTCAGCTTTTAGGCTTTAGCAATTAATCTGTATTCCTCTTCTAAGGGAAGCTCAGAGATCGCCATGAATCATGTATCAGCAATTTTTCTGGGCAGTGTGCATTTTGATCCCATACAACAACAGAGCAAAGGAACAGAAGCCATTTAACATGAAAGCAGGTATGGTTCAAATGTTTCTAGCTTAGTTAGAACTCAGTTAAGTATGTCAGATGAACAAAAACAAGCCCAAATTCTCCTAACCAATAGCCTCATAATTGCCATACAGCTGAGCTAAATCTGTAGTTTGTAATTAATGTTCAAACTGGATTTAGACAAAATAAATTTATTTGCTACTTGTTACATCACAACTCTATTAATTAAATAATTAGATTTTATTATCAGATAAAGAATGAAAAATAAATATATTGTGTGTACCAGGAATCCATTAAGTACAAGCTTTGACCTCTACTGGTAAGGAAGTAAAATAAAACTTGTATTTATACAAATATTAAGAGCCAGGAACAGGAAGTCAGTGGTAATCACATGTTTACATTGCACTTTAATGTGTGTGCATTTTAGAAAAGCTAGTCTCCAATTGATGCTATTATAATGTATCTGCTAAGATAATACCTTTGAGCATATACTTTTGTCTACCCTTTACTTGATGCATTTTGATCCTTTTTGTTTTTATATGCATTTTGATTGACAAAAAAAAAGTGCTCAGTTTGTAAAAGCTCTTTGAATGATGAAAACATGTTGGAACAGATTTCACTTATACATGACTTATATCTTGTTTTGAAATTTGGAAACTTCTTTCCAGTTTTAAAGAAAGGAAGTTATGGAGAGAATGAAACAAAGCTAAGGATGTAAAAAGTGTAAAGGGATTAATGAAGGTAGTTTCCATGCATTCAGCATCAAGAACAAAGGCTAGCATTGCAGTTTTTCTATGGCCATGAGAGCACTACCTAAGGAGAAAAGTAAAGAGAATGTATGTATACAAACATGAGCTCTTCTGCAGCAAGAATGAACAACTTACATCACTTTTACATCTCTCTACTTTTGAATAGTAGAATGACAAATACATCAGCTGGCAACTTGCATCCTGATTACAGCTGCCTAACCCCCTGGTCTTGAGAGCTATGATTCTGTCATGTCTGCTTCCATGAGCTGATCACTTAACGTAGCAGGACTTCATTGCAAGGAGAGACTGGCAGCCATTTTGTGCTGGTATTCATGTAGAATAAGAACGCCAGCACCACATCCTCTCACAAAGATGTGCCAATTTTTGTTCTTATGTTTCACCTTAACACGTGCAACAAATTCAGGTTTAAAAGCTCTTTGTTTCTGTGTATGATGAAATATAATCTATATGCTATTATCACTCACAGTTATACAAAGAACAGTTTTTCTCACATGCAAAAAAGAACACAATTTGAAAATTCAGTGTAAATGCACATACATTTTAAATATTCTGAGGTTTCTAAAACAGATTAAACATAATGATGTAGGAAGAACCAGTTGGAAAGTGAGAACTAAATATCAAATTATCTTGGCTTGGCAGTTTTACTTTTCTGTTTTTAAACTGTGCCTAATGTATTACTGAATTGCTACATTGTGCCATGAAGTTATCTCTCTAATTCCTCAAACTTGGACCTACTCCCTTTCAGATCATTGGTGTCTCATATGCATATGTACAAGCAAAATGTAAAATGTATTTCAAGAAGCTTAGGTAGGATCCACTTAATTACAGTCCTTGCATTTGTGAGTATGACTACTCCCTTGCGCACTTTGTTAAAGTAATTGTTACACAACTAGTAGGTATTCTCAATGATTTGTTCTCAACCTATATTAGCCCAGACTTGCTTTCCTTTCAGGTACGTGCTCCACTACTTGACTCAATCTCCAGTTTGTCATTGTTTTCAGTGTAAGAGCAAGGAGAGGGAGGAATAACAAAAACATGCCTGTATGTTATATAACTAAAATGCAATACAAACAAAGCATCTGCCAAATGTGCTTTCTAAGGTGCAATATGCTGCTATTTCCCTAAGAAGTCAGATCATCTATTACTAAATGCATCTAAGATCTCATCTGCTTAAGATTTTTTTCAAATAAGCTAGATCAATTCAACTATTTTAACAAAGCTTAACATATTTTCCACCTGCTAAAACTTACTGTACTATATAAATAAGCATATGTATGCATGCACACATACATATTGCTCTTTTGAATTTTTCTGGCTAGACCAAAAAACAGCACTGCAGTCAGATTTGATGACGGCTCTATACAGGACTGAAAACCTTGACCAATCCAAATGCTTAATGTGGCCCAAAGCATGTGAAAAAAAAAAATCAGAGGCCGATTTTGTTTCCTTGATGTAATTCTGGTACGATGTCCACAACTCTATCTGAGTTAACGTCACAGTTGTTCCAAGGCCTGTGACTGCTGAGCAGTATACAGTATACTTATCTTAGTTTCTCAGTGAACTATCAGTAGAGTACTTGCTTGTTGAGAGTATGTGATACAGGAGAACTTGAAATTGCCTGTGGGAAATCTGGCAAGTTGAACTGCTCCTGTATTTACATATTTTTAATTAAACAAAACTAATACTCTCATGAGGAGTACTGGCAGCTGTTGAAGTCTGGGATAAAACTCCCAAGCACTTTAAAGATATTATTCTGTAAGTCTGAAAAGCAGTGGAAAATTCATATCTGAAAAGTACCAGAACATAAAGACCATTTTCAAAAAAAAAAAAAGGGGGGGGGGGGGGAACTTCAGCATTTCTTTTATCATCTTTGTCTATCTTCCACACATTTCCTGGCAGAACCCATTTCATTTGTGCTTCATTGATCTTACCTCAAAGTTTGCATATACTCTCATCAATTACTACTACCCCCTCGCTGTGTGTGGCAGAGTGGTGCCTATGTAAACATGAGGATTTAAAGAAATGTTGTGTATTCATTGCCCACACTATGGAAGCTTATGTTTCTGGTTACTTTGGCATTTGGTAACCTCTAAGTTTTCAGTAAGCAGACATTGTAAAGCATACATTTTACACACAGCCAGAAAAGGATGGGAAGACTCTGTGTTATGCTGTCTTCTCCTGCAAGAACCACAAATTTATATGCAAGGGAATTTAATCCTTAGAGCATCCTTACTGACTTCTGTTAGGCTTCATATAGGGAGCTGGGCTTTGAAGGCACCTTTATTCTGAGGAGGAAGTCCAATTCAGCTTCAAACAGCATATTCCATTTCTATGAATCACAAATGCTCTATCATATCTTCTGCTATATCCCTTTCATGATCTTGTTTGACTTTCTTCCTACAATGCATCAAGAAACAAAGCTACACATATGCCAGGTACTCTTCAATCCTATTCTTTCACAAAGGCAAGAAAGATGTATGTCATGTGGTTCTTGTCTAGAGCTGCTGTTTTACAAAGACCATGAAATGTAATAGAAACATTGAGGTCAAGGCCTTGCAGATGATACACGACAAGCAGCAGGCAGTCCTTCTCACTGGCATATTAAATAGGCTCTTGGATAAGCTTGTTCCTTCTATAGGTTAGCTTATTGAAAAGACTACCAACATTTGCCAGAAGAGCATTGCTAATAACTACAGCCTTTTTCCACAGCTTTCAAGAGACTTTTAGGAATATTTACTTCCATAAGGGTGCCTGCTGAAGATAAGGACTAGGACATGGAACCAGATTTTAAATTGTATGGGAAGGCAGTATAGATAACAAAGGGCTACCTAATATAGACACACACACACACACACACACACACACACACATATATATATATATATAAAACAAAGGATATATTTGCAATAGATTGCTGAGGAGGTGCTCTGCAGCATTGTGCATTGGCTGCCATTTTCTATGTACTAAAAACTTTATGTCCAGATATATTTAATCTTTCACTGGAAGCAATGGGATAAAGCCATGTTATTGTCTGGAAAGATGTTTGGTAGCCTTATACCGAATGAGATAAAACCACTGGACTGCTGAAGTTACACTGCATGAAGGTTCTTTCCAATTTCACAGATAAAAACAGTAGACTTAGGACACTGTATTACTGTATTGCTATATTGAGTTGCGTCACTGAGATTATAACTCCCAAAGTCTTTTTTTTTTTAAACAATATGTGAAAATGACCATGATTGAAATTCTTGTAGGCAAGAATAAAAATCAAGAAATATCTCAGTGACATAAACATAATTCATCTCATCAGAATATCCTTAAGTGTTAGAGGCTTTGAAATACCTACTGCAATGCTCACCAATGTGTACAAATATAAGAGTTTAAGAACGGAAGTTAACTTCGGATTACTTCTTGTCAGTAAAGATATGCAGTCCTGTTCCTTTCATGTTGCCTTTCTACATATTGAGTCCATTTTGAAGCATATTAGATTTCAATCAGTCAGGTGTTTGGTTCTACCAAAAAAATGTTCACTCATAGATAATGCAAAGAGTGAAGGAAGAAAAACTCTCACTAAGCTATGTACTGTTATGTATCATCATCTAAAATGTCCACTTTATTCAGGAACAGTGATTAAGACAGATCCCAAACTATCTTTCACAGAATTAGAAACAGGAAAAATAACAAGGTAAGACTTTCTGGATTTGACAACAATGATGATCCACATAAAGACCAGTAGCTTACCTTGAGGTGGCTGAAGACTGATGTACAGTTGAATGCCTCAATGAACTGGGGATCCTTTGTTTGATCACCCATACAAAATGATATCGTACCCAAGTGTAGCAACAAAAAAGCAGAATGATAGCACGAGAACTCTGGGAAATTACACAAGTTCTATTAACAAGGTAGTTTGGAAGTATCTGTGACTTGTGACCTTAAGAAATAACTGGTGCTTTTGCCAGGATCAAGTGTCCAAATATGCCAACGACTTACTTTTAGTAAAGACACTCATGACACTCATGAAATCACGAGTTGGAGACATATCTCCAAATCAGATTTTTTTTTTTTAAATTGGAAATTAGTTTTCATGGGGCACTCAAAATTTCGGTGTCATACCATGCTTTGTTGATATCTTCACTTTGGAATTATCTGAGAATAGAACTGCTGAACAACATTAGAAAGTTTTTGAAACATATGACACTCACCTGAGAGTAGATTGGGTAAACTCAGTCCTAACACTAAGTTCAAATGTTTTTTTGTGTTCCTCAATTTTTATCACAATTTCCTACTTCAAATTAAAACAATTGCTGAAGTTCTTCCCTGGCTCTTTGACACTAGAGTTCTATGGATATCAATGCAAAAATAGGCAGAAGCATTCAAAAATATCAAAAACTGACTGAGATACGGTTCTGCTCTTTCTAATATGACAATCTGAGATCTTTAGTAATTATCTGTGACAATTTGACATTGGAGCTGCTCTCAGCCTGTCCTAGCTAGATGGGCCTGATGCACTTAAAGCTTACTATCGAAGAACACAAATGTGAACTGAACAAAAATACTAAAACAAATATTGTAATTGTGGTTCTGGGAGCTTGTTTGAAGTTAGTGTGGAGTGAAATACAGTATTAAAGAGTAAATCTCTCTCTCCCCAAGGCCTACTCAGCTCTTCCAGTTGTGTCTTCATACTATAGAACATTATACTAAATACAGATCCTTCACTGCATGCTTGCATACAAGCCATAAATAAATAAATAAAATGTCATGAATGTACTGTACTGACTACTGTGATATATTCAAGCAGACTCAAGTCTTGAAAATGACTCAGAGTTTCAAAAGTAACGTAGGTTCATGCAGGTGTGAAGGGGGTGCCTGATTAAAAAAACATCGGATGAATTCAAAACAATTTAACCCATAAACTCATAATGAAATACCTTTACCACAGGCTATCTTCAAAGAGGTTGGCTAATCACTTAAGCTATGTTAAAAGCAGCACATCCAAACTTGATGCAAATTAAAATTGTTAGCCAGAAGTTATGCCTGCCAAGTCAGAACTACTGCAAGCACAGAGGAAGCGATAAACAACAAAATAGCTTTCCAAGATACTGTGTATGAGTCACTTATTTTTCAGTATTTCTCTGGAAAATGATCCAAATCCTCACCATGTAAGACTTCTATTGATTCTAAACAATTCATAGGCCTCTTTTAAAGGAGGGGAAAAAAAAAAAGAAACAACCAAACAACAAAAACCCCCAAACTTCCTGATATTCCTAGAATTTTACTTGTCATAACTTAAATTTTAGCATCTTTTCAAACATCTGCTGTAATATTCCCCATCCTTCAGCTATGGTTAGTGACTCACAGAGTGGTGTGTTTGATAACAGCAGTGCCTTCACCTCATGGGCTCTGGGATTTAACCAACACCAGCTGTGTCTGAGCTGTCGATGTTGTGAGCAGACTGTGCAACTGCCGTTGTGACTTCCCTATTAAAAACAAGTTTTCCTGAAAAAAAAAAGAAAAAAAAAGTGACTAGAAAAATTACAATTTTAAATGGAGAGGCTCCAAATGTTTTTGATTAAAAAACTGGAGAGGACCGCAACAAATCCTCACCCACAGCGTCCTCACAGCCCAGCCTTTCTCCCTGAGGCATGACTCCCCCCAGGAAAGCTCCTTAGCCTCTGCTGCCCTCTGCACAGTTCCCTCTGTGCTCCCAGGTCTCTCACCTCAGAGGCTCAGGAATCATTTTTGCTTCCTGCTCTTCCCAACAGTTGCCCTAAGCCTTGCACTAGGGGGCTTCCTCACAGCACGGGGGCTTTCTAGCGCCTTCTAGCACCTTGCACGTGCCCAGTTTCTGTCAGGGAAAGCCCTGCCTCTTCCTGAGGATCACAGCTGCCTCAAGGAAACGGGGCTGATTTCTTCTTCTGCCAGCCAGTCACCCTCTTTTAGGGCTGCATACTATAAAATTCAGGCTAACTTGCAGATGAGATCTGTGCTGTCCCATGTACTTTGAAAAAACTGATTGGGGTGGTGATGGACTGATATGGTTTGCCAGAAGCCTTGTGTGGCTTTTTGCTTCACATGCAAATAGCAGAAGGATCCCTGATAGTGTATCTCAGTGGGGAAACATGCCAAGGTTAGCCTTAAAATCTACTTCTTGTTTCTGTGCACTGAGAGGTTTTATGTTTTGTCAGAGGACGGGGAGCTGCCTGAACGTGACTTTGCCTCAAGCAGTCCATGAGAGAGGTTCCTGACCTCTGAAGAGCAAGTGAGGTGCTCCCGTCAGTTGCCAGAGGCGGCTGCGCTGAGCCCTCCTTTCAGCGGCAGCTCACTGGTGTATTCCACAAATGGCTCTTCTGCAGTCAGTGGTCATCATTTCGTCTGTAATGCCTGTGGTCAGCCCATCTGAGCACCCTGAAGCCGTCGCTCAGAGCGGAAGCTTGCTGTAAGTGATTCAAGTAGTCTGCAGTGGCACTGAGCGTACCCTGGCTGGCTGCTTAAGCAAAGGTAGGAATGGTACATAAGTATTGGGCAAGACCATGGTTTTGTCTAAAATGTCTAAATTTGATTAAAAAATGTCTGTCTGTGATGCCTGTGTGAGCTGGTGGAAGTTTGTTTCAGGCCTGGGTTTATTTTCTGAGTCAGAGTGCATTTCCACTGCTGTTACACTTCTGTTTGTTCTGCGCCTCAAGGGCAGCAACCTGACTGATTTTAACACCAAATTTTTCTCCTGTGGTTTTAAAATTGGTCCTGAACTATGAGAATATTGACATGTCTCAAAAAAAAAAAAAAAAAGCCAATAAACTTGGTAAACATTAAGTGTCTCCTGATAGAAAACAAATTCTGACATCTATCAAAGGTTTAGTTGTATTTACAGCTGTATTTCCATAATTTCAAGGACAGTGCACCTGTGTTGTGAGCAAAAACCTCACCCAGCCATGTTTGTTCAGTTTGGTTTGACCCTAAATCTTCTTTATTGGTAGCTTGCAATTATGAAACTTTTTATTGCAATGTATATAGATACAGAGTATCAAACAGAATTCAGTAATGGGATTGCTGTAGTCTATTTTGATTATTAAAGTATTAATTATCATTTTCCTTAAGTTCTTTGCTGTAATTTATTCAAAAGTATATACGTTCTATTTTAAAATCAAGTTACTTGTGAGGTGTCAAAAAGTAGCATGTTTTTGGTGTAATTTAAATCAAGCATATTAAGAAGGTATGTTCTCTTGAGCTCTAGGCAAAGAGCAGAAAAATAAAAAATACAAATTTTAAAAGATATTTTTCATTTTGTAGGCCAGTCTTTTTTTTTTTTTTCTTCCTCCTTCTCTTAGCTATAAGTATTGTTGCTTTAAATCTACGGGGGACAGCATGTACTTTGTCTCTGGACTTCAGGATTCTGAGTATGATAATAATCTCCAGTGTCACCTTTATATCAAGGAGTCCAATATAATTTTTAATGTTTGCTCTTAGCCGTGTTTCCAGGACTTCAGTTCCACAATCAATGTACAATATGTTTACATACTGCTAGTACTCAGTGAGTCACTACATCGTATTTGCATTCGGTGATGATGTTAATAATGCCAGATTGTAATGTCTCTGCAAGACCCATTCAGTTCTTTTATTTTTTTATTATTATTTTTTTAATCTCATCTTGTACCTATTGTGTCTGAAGAAACTTCCTGGACACTTCTACAGATTTTGTTAGAAGGAGTAAATTGGAACCTCTGAAGCAGAGCAAATGTGGAGAGAACATCTGCGTGCCATGTTTTGGCAGTACTCCTTTTGGGGCAGTTGCTGAACTGCTTATAGGAGAGCTTTCAGAGTAAAGCACTGCCTACCTGAGATAAGAACCAAGTAAAATAAGTTGTTGTTTTCTTTAGCACTTTTAATAGATCTTGCTGGTTAATTTGTGCTCTCTGGATCCAAGCAGGTTCTGTACTTTTATTTAAAAATAAGTGGGGAAAGAAAGACTGTCATTACATATATAATATATATGGAGGTTATCAGGCATTATCTAGGCAACTAAATATTTACTTTTTCATTAAAGAGGCTATGTGGTTGGACATAACTAGTATGAGATTTATGAGGATGGAAACTCTTTTCCTACAGCACAACAGTAAATTTATATACAGGGGCCATTCTCTGTCAGTGGGATTAAAAAAAATATCTTTTTGCTGTGAGAGTGATCTTTTAATATTTCCCACAAAGTGTCATCCACATATGTCTTATTCAATTAAACAACCTTCAAAGTTTGGGGTCTATTTTGAGTTTCAGTTTAGTGTATCATTTATTCATTCCTGGTTTCATATTTTTCACTTTATTTCCTTCCTTTTACAAGGGCTAGAAGTAATGCTAGCAGGTGTATAAAAGCATCTAAAAATCACAGAATGGTTGAGGTGGGAAGAGACCTCTGGGGATCATCTGGTCCAACCCCTGCTCAAAGAGGGCCACTCAGAGCTGGTTGCCCAGGACTCACGGTCAACTTGGTGTCCACCAGGTGTCTTTCTGCAGAGCTGCTTTCCAGCTGGGTGCCCCCCAGCATATGCTGGTGCCTGGTGTTGTTCCTCCTCAAGTGCAGGACTCTGCACTTCTCCTCTTGAACTTGGTGAGGTTTCTGTCTACCTGCTTCTCTAGATTATCTATCTGAGTCCCTCTGGATGGCAGCATGACCCTCTGGTGCATCAACCAGTCCTCTCAGTTTTGTGTCATCTGCAGCCTCGCTGAGGGTACACACTGCCCCATCATCTAGATTATTAATGAAGATATTAAACTGAATTCCCTGGAAACTGCTGTCAGGCAGAGCACTGAACACTCTCCTTATATATCAAGTATTCTTGTTAGATTTAATTGTTCAAAGTTATTTTGATTTGTTTTTATAATTCCGAACAGTTGTCTCTGTATTTAGTAAGTATAACAGGAGTGGTTCTTTAAAGAGAATTATTACCATTGGTTGTTCAAATAGTTAAAATCTTATTTATTTATTTTTCTCTAGTGATCTTTTCTTCTGGATGTCTGAGGACATGACTTCTGGCCTAGAACCCAGCAGTCCTTCCTCAGCTCCCTCCTATCCTCATCTCTTTCCTGTGCCAAGGCTTCCCTTATTCTGGACCATACAAAAATATTAGACACGCTGCTACCTCCTACTGCCCAGATGCCAGACAGAAGAAAGGACTGCAGTCAGTCGGATGCTACTGATTAGAAAAAAGTAGATGTCTCTAGGGCAAGGCAGACAAACTTTCACGGCAGTCAGAGATGCTAGGCAGCATTCTGCAGAAGGTCTAGACCTAGGGATCATCGGCAGAGCTTGGTCTAAATTCCCTGCTCTAAAATCACGTGATCCAGAGGCCATTTCCATTTTAATGCAGGCTTTTCCTGCAAGGGCTAAAATGATATGACTTGATACTAATTTGCAACATTTGGTTTCTCTGCCTTCCTCTGAGCTGCACAGCAAGCTAACTTCTCCTTTAGGGTAGGATGTTATCATTCAATCTCTTTTGTTCCCTGCTTTCATTATTAACTCCCACTGCCACCCATCCTGCTTCTTTACACATCTTTAGCAGTGTTTAATTAACGCTGATCTGCCAGGCATTAAGAAACTTACTTGGTTTTTTGTGCCGACCAAAAGATGAGGATAGCAGAAGCAAAAGATAGCACTAGAACTACATATTGTTTTACTGTTTGTTTGACTGCTAAGAGTTTATGGCAGGACCGTATGTCTCCCAGGGTACCCATAACAGCCATTTGCCAACAAAAAATGACTACTTCTTTGCACCAGTCTGTCATACAGAAAACTAGATACAGGCTTACCATCGTTTTAATCACTTTGAGAACCTGTCATCCTGGATGACTGACTGCTTTTAACACCAAAAGCAAAGCCTGATATAACAGCCATCTTCTTCCAGTGCCCTGTTTCTTTGTTGTTAATGCAGTCCATGTGGTTTCTGTGCTGTCTCTGCTGTGTAGGCCTCTGTGTAGTTTGTGTGGGCACTACAGATCTGCAGCCTGGGAACAACTCCTGTTCCTGACAACAACTTTATGCTGCATCTTCGTATGCGGTAACAACTGAGGAAATGTTTGTCATTTTGAGATTTATGCCTTTCAAGACAAGGAGGATTGGCAGCCATTCTGAATAAAAACATTTATTGTAGTCCCAAAGGCTACTAGAATGGTAGCCTACTATCATGTTTCTTTGGGGTCAGTTTATAACAAAAGGTTGGCATCATCAGAGTATTGCACAATTTACAAATGTACAAATGCGATTGCTGGGATGGAAAGAACCAAAATTGGTTTGTGCTGCACCCTCTGAACATCCTCTCAGAAGAGTATGTAATACTGCTGCATCTTTTCTTGAAAAGAAATTCCTAAAATTGCAGGAGTAAGTGATCTATTATGCTAAACAAAGAAGCAATTTGGAAAAAATTAATCCTTTCATTAGGCACAGCAAGCACTTACAATGTAAAGGAGGAGGATATATTTTTACTGTTCTGGTTTATTGGGTACAAGATAAATAGGTAATTAAAATGGTACTTAGTGATACTTCAGTTTCACACTAGCTCATGTGTTTGGGGATCTTCATTTCTGCATGAAAGTCTTGGGCAGGACTTTCACTTGCCAAGCAGCCTAGGAGGAGAGTGTCATTCTGTGTCATGGTAATTCATGGGAAAATACTGTTTTCAGAAATTTGGGGTGTAAATATGTATATGACCTCTAATCATGTTCTTCTGTGATCAGAAGTCAAAATGATTTGATAAATGGCTTCTGACAGCCAGTAATATAGCAAAATTTTCTCTTGTCTGGCTGTAGGCAAAAGTTTTCCAGTTTCTCCTGCTGTGGGTCCGGAAATCCGTTTTATCGTAGAGAGAATCCGTGTGCCTTGGCAGGTCTGCAGTTCAAACTTGATCGCCCACCCAGAACTCCCTATTGAAATCCTCAGGGAGACTTGGCTGCTTCTGCATGCACTCTACTGTCCCTTAATTGATTAATATTGCTTCATTTATAACGTTCTGTAGGCAGAGGTGACATTTGTATGGTTACATTTGGATGGTGTTTGACATATTGCTGAGTACAGAATGGCTATCACATTTGACAGCGCGGTTACAGCACTACCTGTATTTTATACGCAATTGTGAAAAGTGATTTGGGGATTTCTGAGTCTGAAAGCCAAAAAATTCTTTCTTCAATCCGTGTACAAATGAATTACTTGGGGGGGAGGGAGAGGGAAGAGGAGGGGAGTTCTGCAAGTTTTCACTTTTATCTTTGAAAGTAACAGGCAGAAAATGAACCTGGCATATGTTAGACAAGCTCTACTGCTTCGTAGAAGTCATTCCCTGGATTATCACAGGTTTAGCATAGCGACATTTATCTACCTGTAAATATATGTTTATGCATATGGATATGTTGCAGTTGTTGATGGAAGAACTGCAAAAACGTGACTTGTACTTTCCTGATAAGTATTGAGCAATAGGTTGCCATATACCTTACTGAGAGATGAAGAACAGCTGTGCCTTGTGATAAGTGTTTGGATTGTTTTGAATTCCTGCTTGTACATGAACAAGAAAGTTTTTTGTAGAAATCTCACCACCAAATGATTGAATTTGCCTTCAGAGAATTTACCTTCTTTAATTTAAATTTATTTATTGTTAATAAATGTCAGAAAAGGAAACAAATAGCTGGGTTTATGGTTGTTCTTTTTTTAAGAAAAGCAAAGACAATTTCAGTGCAAGTTATCTTTTTTTTTTAATTTTAGATATTTAGTATGCTCTATTGTTATGACTTCTAAATAATCCTATGTTTCTTTACTTGGCATATATTTTAAACCAAAAACTTAAGAGCAATGAATCAAGGCCTGCTTTACATCCACATTCCAGTTCTGGAGTCACTGTCCCTTCAGTATTGTACTCTGGGGCCCAGATGGAGCTTCAAAAGGAAGGTGCAGCTCTGTAAGTCTCAGTCAGCAGGGAGTGCCTGGGGCAGGGGCACTTAGCCTTCACTCCTGTAGCAACACCATAGTTGTTGTGGAGCTGTACCTCCAAATGAAGGTGGTGTGGGAGGGGTTCAGACTGTGCAGAATCAGGAAGGATGACAGAGAGCAACTGGATCTTCCCTGAGAGCTAGCAGCTTCAGGAGCCTGATCCTTCCTCTGTGATGGGGGAGCAGGACAGCCCCTGTCTATGCATTTGGAAGGTGGAACCTCCCATTATGACAAAGGATGGAAGCTGGTGACTTCTCACTGGTAGGAAGGCTCTTGCCCCACCTCATGATTTGCACTCACAGAATAGGTTCACTGCTCTTGTAGCTGTTGGGGAGCTGGGAGTGCCAGCAAATGGAGCATCTGCAGTGGCTCACCCTGAGGCACTGGAAGGAAGGGCCAAATGATCATGGGTAAAGACTCCTTACTGCAGGGGTTGAAGGAGACAAGATCTGCCAACCTGATTTCTTGTTCAGGGAGGTTTGCTGCTTGATGAGGGTTTGCAGTTGGGATGTTGTGGAGAAGCTGCCAAAGCTTGCCTTGCCCTCTGACTACTAAGCCCTGCTGCTCCTCCCTGTAGGTGCCAATGATACTGCCAGGAGTGACGTGGAAGTATCAGACTAAACATCTTTGGGGCAGTGATCAAGGGCATGGGGACGCAGCTGGTGAAAGGAGAACTGAGTTTAATAGTGAAAGATGAGATGAGTGGTGATGATAAAGGAGCAAGTAGCGAATTTCAGAAATAAAGGACCAGAATTTGCCAGAAGTAGCATTCAGATAATGATCTTACTTAATAAACATTTTTCCTCTGTTTGCATTGAGATATTTCTATTTTTGAAATGTTTAGTGATATTCTTTAAAGTGCTATAGTGAATAAGACAAGTAGAACAATTTTAAGCTGTAAACAGTCATGGAATATATTCCAACCCTACAGAAAACAAAAACAATGAAATTGTTTTGGAAAAACCAAAATGAAATGCCACCACGAATAAAAGATGCTGATTAAGAAATGAGAAAATATATACTCAATATAAAATACTGTACATTGGTATCTAGTAATGTTAAAGACAAAAATAGTAGTGGTATGTTTACTTCACTGTCAACATCTAAATGAATTTTAAAGAAACATTTGTTATCATAAACAATAATAGTATTTTAATTGTCCTATTCAAGAACTGTGTTGTCATTGAGTGCTCTGAGTCATCATCAGTTGCTGATCGTTATTTTCTTTGATCATCGTTTATGGAGAGGTACTAGCCTTACATTTTTTTAAAAATTAACATCTTCTCCATTGTCTCCCTGGACTAACTATAGATGAAAAGTAAAATTAAGATCTAATTTAAAATGTTATTTCAAAACCAAAACTGTAATTATGGCCTAATTATTAACCATGCAACCTTAAATCTTATAAATAGGATATGCTTAAATACATCAATGCAAAAGTTGAAGTTATGATATACTTTTGAGAAACTAGTAGTAGAAGGAATATAAACCCTTTTTTTTTTTTTCCCATGTTCTTGGGGGAAAAACAAATACTAGAAAGATAATCAATGAGTCAGTTGTCTACTGACAGATTATCTTTTTTTTTTGTTTTGTTTTCTCTAGAATAGTTAATCAGCCCAAAGGAAAGGATGTCAATGTTCCCATTTATTGACTTTATATCTACTAGAAAATTAAAGTAGCATATTTTTTGTAGGATGACTCTTAAGCCCATTTGGGATGGGATGGGAAATCAGTCATCCAAGTTGAGAGGCAGCTATAGTCTGGAAATTCCTATGCAATTTCTGTTTCTGAGGAAGCATTATTTTGCAGGAAGGATGTGCTTGTGACTACTGGTAGAACGTGTTAATTTGTTTAATACAGGATCAGAGAGTGCCCTGAGAAACTGATACATATCGTAGACACTACAGAGATGCATTATGCGCTGCTAGTAGACCATCTCTGTTAGACAGAAAAAAAGAAAACACCTGTCTGAATTGCGGACAAAATGATGTTATTTATGCAAATGGTATTCATGAACTAAGTTTCATATCTGTATTTTCAGAGCCTGAAAAGTTTCTGATAGGGAGCAGCAAGGTGATTTTTACAGAACTCAGCTGAAATCTGCTTCTGAGCTACCACAACGGTTGTTAAAGCCAAGTGAACACTTTGGAAAAAATGCCCAAATGACCATCTTTTCCTTCTCAGGGCTCAAAAACTGGACAATAACACTGTTACGGTGAAATTTGAAGGTGCTTGGCTAAAAATCAAAGAAAATGGTAGCATAATGCTGTTTATATAGAATGAAGTATGTTCCAGGCAGTTGGATAGTTCTGAGTAATGAAGAGCCGTGTGCCCGTAATAAGTTGTATGCGCCATTGTGCAGCAGACAGGTAGGTTCTGTGTTATGGCTTTTCATGCCTTGAGCAGGTCTTTCGTGATATCTGGCTTTGTTCCAAACACCTACTCTTAAACTTTTAATGTCAGGTCTTGTGTAACTTCATAATTGTTCATAAATTAAGGCTTTTGTTGCAAGATGTAGGCTGCATTAAGAACGTCAACGAGAAATATGGCTTGGGTTTTACAAAAAATATGCTACTAATTCATGGGTGAGTCATTTCTTTCTGTCATTTCAGGAGCTTAAAACAACACTGGGTATCTGGGGCTGATATTGAGACAGGGTTTTAAGCTTTTCCCCATGTGTTTATTTCTATTGCTTTAATAGATAGCAAACATTCTGTAATCTTGGAGTCCAACATGATAATCATAGAATATCCCGAGTTGGAAGGGACCCATAAGGATCATCAAGTCCAACTCCTGGCACCGCACAGGTCTGCCCAAAAGTTGTGACTAAGTGCACAGTCCGATCTCTTCTTAAATTCAGACAGGTTTGGTGCAGTGACTACTTCACTGGGGAGCCTGTTCCAGCGTGCGACCACCCTTTTGGTGAAGAACCTCTTCCTGATGTCCAGCCTAAACTTCCCCTGCCTCAGCTTCACACCATTCCCACGGGTCCTGTCACTGGTGATAACAGTGAATAGGTCACCTGCCTCTCCACTCCCTCTCGCGAGGAAGTTGTAGACTGCGATGAGGTCCCCCCTCAGCCTCCTCTTTTCCAGGCTGAACAGGCCCAGTGACCTCAGCTGTTCCTCATATGTCTTCCCCTCTAGGCCCTTCACCATCTTCGTCGCCCTCCTCTGGACACTCTCCAACAGTTTGTCCTTTTTGTATTGTGGTGCCCAGAACTGTACACAGTACTCGAGGTGAGGCCGCACCAGCGCAGAGTAGAGCAGGACAATCACTTCCCTCGACCGACTAGCAATGCTGTGCTTGATGCACCCCAGGCTACGGTTGGCCCTCCTGGCTGCCAGGGCACACTGCTGGCTCATATTCAACTTGCTGTCAACCACAACCCCCAGATCCCTCTCTGCGGGGCTGCTCTCCAGCATCTCATCACCCAGTCTGTACGTATAGCCAGGGTTGCCCCGTCCCAGGTGCAGGACCTGGCACTTGCTTTTGTTAAACTTCATGTGGTTGGTGATCGCCCAGCTCTCCAATCTGACCAGATCTCTCTGCGAGGCCTTTCCACCCTCATCAGAGTCCACAACTCCTCCAAGTTTGGTGTCGTCGGCAAATTTGCTCAGAACACCTTCTAGTCCTACATCCAAATCATTTATAAAAACATTGAAGAGGACTGGCCCTAAAATGGAGCTTTGAGGTACCCCACTAGTGACCATCCACCAGCCAGATGTGGCCCCATTTACCACAACCCTTTGAGCCCTGCCCGTCAGCCAATTGCTCACCCATCGTATGATGTTTTTGTTTAGCTGTATGCTAGACATCTTGTCCAGTAGGATCCTATGGGAAACTGTGTCGAAAGCTTTGCTGAAGTCCAAAAAGATCACATCAGCTGGTTTCCCTTGATTGACTAGATGGGTGATCTTATCGTAAAAGGAAATCAGATTTGTTAGGCAGGACCTACCCCTCATGAACCCCTGTTGGCTGGGACCAATGACTGCATTGTCCCCCAGGTGCGCCTCAGTAACTTCAAGGATCATCCTCTCCATAATTTTACCAGGCACTGACGTGAGACTGACAGGCCTGTAATTGCTAGGGTCTTCTTTCTTAGCCTTCTTGAAAATTGGCACAACATTTGCCAGCTTCCAGTCCAAGGGGACCTCACCAGATTCTCAAGATCGTTGAAAAATAATTGAGAGAGGTCCCATGATGACATCTGCCAGCTCTTTAAGCACCCTGGGATGAATCCCATCCGGACCCATGGACTTGTATGGATCCAGGTGGAGCAGCAAATCCCGCACACGTTCAGGGTCGGTTGGGAGTTTGTCATTCCCACCGTCATGGTCCTCCAGCTCAGGGTACCCTGGGTCCCGAAGCCCATCATCAGCGTTGAAGACAGAGGCAAAGAAGGCATTAAACGTCTCTGCTTTACCTATGTCACTGTCTGTGAGGAGACCTTCCCCATCTAGTAGCGGACCTATGTTTTCTTTGGTTCTCCTTTTTCTGTTCACATATCTAAAAAAAACCTTTTTTATTGTCTCCCACAGACATGGCCAGCTTCAACTCTAGTTGGGCTTTGGCCACACAAATTTCCTCCCTACAAACACGAACAGCATCCCTATATTCCTTCATCGTCGCCTGACCCTCCTTCCAGCAGCCGTATACTTTCTTTTTTTGCCTTAACTCCAGTAGAAAGATAAGATTCTTTACTTTTCCCCTAACCCTCATGGCCATCTAGCCTGCAAAGTATCGTTTAATGTAGAGAAGAAAATAATAATAATAAAAAAGAACTGTCCACGTTTTCATAGTGATTAAATTTCGTGGATAAACTCTTGCTGTGTGTAGAGACTGAGTGAACATGCTCTATGTGGCAGCCTTCTGTGCAAAATGGGAACAGTCTCTCCCTTGTCAAGAGATACAGCAGCTCCACGAATACCCCCTCATTTTTCGGAGCTTGATATGTAGGCGAAGGACTTTACAGCAAGAAATTCCAACGTTGGCTAGTGAGCAGTCCTGCTGCTAGTCCTAGAAGAGACAGGTCACAGATGTGCATTCACTTTTCTCAGTGTACCCTGTGCATGGAATAAATGGGGAAAGCTTTGTGTGAATAGCGCAAAATGCTCTGCATCCCTACTGAGCATTTACAAAACAAACAAACAAAAAAGCAGTTTATAGCACCTGAAAACTGTAGATTTCTGTCATCTAGTATGAATTGTCCCATGATCTATAAACTAGAAAGCATTTTGATGTTAATTTCATCACAACTGAACAGGATTTTATTTGCAAAAAAATATTTCTAAGATATAAAATAACAGTATTCTGCTATTCTTAACTGTTTATGGTCAAATAGGGCCAGTAATACACATTAGTATAGTATTTTCTATGTGACGGCAGTTTGGAAATAATAAAAAGAACACAGAACAAGATAGAAAAGATCTTTTTCTGCAGTTATTATAATTAACCCTAATAGACGAGCAGAATCACTGTTCATAATGTCAAGCAATGCCAGGCAATCTGTTCTGAGGCAGGGAATAACTCTCTATTTTTTTTTACTGATGGGAACATTTGGCATTTGCAGTTGCCAGACTATACATATGTTGGCACCAGATAAATTCTCATTATGCTTCTCGAATATTTTCTGCCCACTGAATGACTTGTGGCTGAAAGCAAATCTGAAGAACTCCTGTTTTCTCCGAGAAGTTCATCAGAAAGACAGTTCTGTTCCCTACTGAGTCTGTGGGAATACAACCCCTCCATCTCTGCCCTGCTCACCATCAGGCTGCCTCTAGTCTGTGCAGCATCGCTCCCTTTTCTTCCCATTGTGATGCTGTGCAGCGAGATTCGTGGGACCAGAAATGAAGTGAAGGAAAAGGAGCACAGTTCTGGGGCTTCTTGGGACAGGCACTCATCTGGGAGGTGGAAAGACCTCTGTGTTGAGCCCTGCTCACATTACGGTTCAACAATTTTATATCACACTGTCAGTTAGGAGTAATTCTGGAATCTGTGCCTGTATTACACTGTCATCAGCATTATTACAACTCGTGCATATTGGGTGTCAGCTTGAAAAAGATTAAATTGTGTGTCCTAGTGGACTTCACGTTACACCAGGCTAGAGAGGTTCATCAGCAGGAGAGCACAGCTATATTTCTTTGCACAGCAAGTAGTGCTAAACACTGACAGATCTCAGTGCTTAAAACCTGAAACCTATACCTTGAAAGATGAGTTTACACTCATTTTTTTCATTGTAGCTGCTTCTCAGTGGGGGTGCTGCTTACTTCTGTGTGTGTATCTGTTCACCACCAATTCTTAGGTCAGAAAATTGGAACCTCATATTTCTGAGGATTACATTATAAGAAATTACTTGTGTAAGCAAATCTTGCTTTTTTTTTTTTGTAGCTCTGTCATGGCAGATTTTACTGACAGAAAGAAAGGGAAATCTTACTCCTGATAGTTACTTGTAACACGTTATCTTGCTTGTCTTAATTAGTCTCAGCGTGGTGTCTCTGACTTCTACCTGTACCATGCCAGGGCAAGCAATACACGCAACGATGTGGTGCAGAGTTGGCTTCATGTCATTTTTTTTTCATCTTTGTTTGAGATCAGCTGCATCGCTGTCTTTGACAATCACTCGCTGAGCTAGTTCTGCATGCTCATATTGCTTCTAATTATCTCTTGTTTTCTAATTATAGTTTCACTGGGTGGTAGTAGAGCTCCTGCCCTTCAGGGATTGCCATTGTGTTGCTGCTCCAGGCATGTCATGATTCCAGAAAGTAAAACGCATGTTCGCTTTCTTCTGGGAGTAGCAGCTTGTTTTTATTTTGGAGCAAAGTCAGTCTCACCTTTAACAAATGCGGTAACATTGCAGAGGGTTTTCACAACCAGCATTACTTGCTTTTTACAGTGTGATGGCTCCTTTTTTTTTCTCTGAGTCATGCTGTCCTCTCCTGGGAAACAGTTACTGCCTGTATGTATCTGCCTACTATGTCAGGCAGAAGGAGAAACTTAAAACTTTCCAGTCATCATTATTCTCCCATTTATCTGAGGCAAAAAATGAACTGGATTAATTTAAATACTGCAATTCTCAAGAAAATACTCCAAATTAGATCACGGACATGATCTCAATGAACGCTAATTAGTTGTCTCATGGCACTGAATCTGGACGATTAATCATTGCATGGGGAAGTGCCTGCAAAGCGTGATTCTGGATGCTTGGAAAGGCCATATCTGAAAGCCCTCCTGTCACTCGCATTTCAAGGAAGTCTGTGCCAACCAGCTTTTCCTACTGGTAGTACTCTGAATGCTTCCCCAGAGAGGCTGTTTGCTGGTGATTGCAACAGGCTCCCAGCAGGTCTGTGGCTGTAGAGCTGTGAACAATGCCAGGAGAGGAAGTTGGTTAATAAGTTACAGTGCCCTCAGGTTAGTTTATTGTGAGTGACCTGGATCATGGTGCATGCTTTACAATGCAGTGGTTCGCAGCGTCTTTTTTCAGGTGCCCACTTCGAAGTACAGTGGGATATATGCAGTCAAAAGCTGATGGGAAACCAGCAGCTCGTGTACATTACTGCAGAAAAGTAAATAGCAAACTTTGAGAGGTCACAGACTGTTTTATTGCTTTTTTTTCCTCTTTTTTTTTTTTTCAGGATTCTGGAATTTGGGCAGTACAATTGGCTGACAGAGGAGCTAATTAGAGGTCACACAGGGCATGAGACTGGCAACTGTCACCCTCCTAAGGGAACAAGCTTGAGTCTGTATTCATTGGTCTTGCCCGGGAATACAGGGTGCAAACATGATGATGAAGAGAAACTGATATTGCTATTTGCAGATTTCCTGCTCCTTCCCTCTTCCCTTGGTCAGTGATTTTCTACCAGGAGAAGGTCCTTGTTATTTTCCACTTTCTGTGCAATGTCTCTATTTTCTCAGCCCCACCGTATGTTGGCAGTAAATTTTGACAGGTTACTGCTGCTTAATGTTTATTCAGATAGTTTCATCTTTGGAACACAGTATAAAGGCTGTCTGCTGATTACACTTTCCCACAGTGCGAGGGAGGAAGTGGTGTTAGTTTCCCTGTATAGGTGAAGAAATGGAGAAGTGACTCATCCGAGATTGCACAGCCTGTTGGCATTACTGCTAGAGAGAAGGCTCGGTACAAAACTGTCTCTGAGAATGATACTTATATGGAAGGAATTCACCTTTTCAGTAGGAAAGCAGCGTTCTTCTGATCAGAGTTGCTTAGAATATCCTTTTCAAGCTCCTCCTCTCCATACTGATCAGTTCCATCCCCAAATTTCTGACACAGCTAATCCCCTGCTGAAGCTGGGGCTTCTGTCTGCAGTGATGCTTCGGTATTTGCCTTCTTCCAGTCAACCTTTTTGTCCATCATCACTTGCCCCACGTGCTCACTTGCTTTATATCTACTGAGAGAAGTGCATTGCAGAGGAGGTGGCTGCTAGATCTGAGTGCTGGAGGGGTGCATCAGGTGACAGCTGCCTGACCTGGCAGCTTGGGTGCCATGCTGGGTAAAACATCCTTCTTAATTCTATGGCTTAGAAATAAGGATATGATTTCAGAGGTTCAGTGTGTTTCCCCACATCAGCTGATCTTTGAAAATCGTGTTCCCAATCTGAGGCAGTGAAAGGTAAAACAGGTTAGCTTAAATGACTGAATAAATTGTAGAGTTTAATGTATGAATGATAGTACTGTATAAATTACTTTGTTTTACCCACAGCTCCACTAATTCAACTTACTCTGTCACCTAGCATCAGTTCTTTGTTTGCCAGTGGTGGGGAGGGGGAGAGGTGGAAGAGCATGACAGGCAGCTTTATCAGTCACCAGTTGCCTCTGGAGTGAACGCTGTCACAGTGAGAAGCTGGAAGCAGCTACTGCAGCAAGCATCGTGCTGCAGTGAATCAGTGAACTGAACACAGCTAATCACAGTGAACCCCGGTGTTATGAATTACACAGGAAGATCCCTTCACTCAGCCACAGCTGCTGAGGCACTGCTTGTTCTTATTCAGCACAACTGGAAGCCCCAGCTCTTGCCTCCACCTGCACAGAGGGTCCCAGTGAGTTTGCAGAGAGAAACCAGGGTTTCCTTTAAGTAGCTCAGCTCTGGAGCCAGGAAGTCTGGGGAGGAGCTGCAGATCCTCCTGTTCTGGTACGTGGAGGCAGATGGAACTGATTGCTCAAGCACCTTTGGCCTGGAATGATCTGAAAACATCACAAATAACATGTTTTCTCTCTAAGCCAGTACTGAATTGGTGTTTCAGTGCAGTGAAAAATAGGCCTGACAGGGTTCTGTCTTCGGGGGCATGATATTCTTCTGTCAACCAATCCTGCAGGTGACAAGATGTTTTCGAATTGCTGCCAGAACTGTTTTGTATTGTTGCTCACCAGGCTGAATAGCTTATGCACTTCATACCCAATCTAACTGTACATTAGTGGTGATGTATTAGAATATAGGAATTATACCCAACATGAAGTATTTTTTTATTATTATTTTTAACCTTTTACTTTCTTCATTCTTGGTAGTTGTCCTAATATTTCTAAGCAAAAATAATGGCTGTTCATAGTTCTAGTGGAGGAATTCCAGATATCTGGACACAAGATAATATGTAAGTGGATTTCACTGAAAATCTCTGCAGGAATATGTGTGTGTATAAATATACATGCAGACTTAAAAACATGATTTCTCTTGTATCATCTTGAGCAGGGGTGGGACCAGATGACCTCCAGAGGTCTCTTCCCACCTCAACCATCCTGTGCTGCTTCTTAGGAAATTATTTCAGTGTTGTAAAACAGACAGCTCTCTGGTAGTTTGTATTATGTCCAATTAGATGCAAGGATTAATATAAAACATTATTCTGGAGTGCATGTGTTGAAAGCATAGTTCTGCTGCCACCTTTTTTGTCCGTGCTGGCTTGCTAGTTTGCTTTTATGTTATCTTTCAGGAAATCTGGCAGCCCCAGATCTTCACACCTCTTAGCCATTTGAATGATTGGATCTGAATCTGAATCCCTTTGAATGGATTAAGGACAGTATTGTCCAACAGTAATTTGAGGATGGTTCTGTGTATTTTCATAGGCTCAGTTCCAGAAATTAATCTGATCAATCTATGATACAGGAAAACTCTAAATTAGTTAGATATGTGGTAGTAAAAGGCATGCTGATCTTCACTGGGTTCTGTTCTTGGAGATGGAGGGCACTAAGAAAAAGCAATGTGTGTTTGTTATTAAGCAGTGCTGTGGAACAGCTCCTGAATAGTGCAGGAACGCAGTGAGGCTGTGCCCTGGCAAGACATCAGTTATTCCTAGTGTTTGGCTCGGTCTTGTTCTGTCATTGCTGAGGTACATGATAAAACACCTGAAGTCTAAGGGCCTTGGGAAAAAATGTCAGCTGGCAGTCAGTGGATAGTTGTTGAAATTAAATAAGGCATCTGAAACACTGGATTGGGATGCAAAATTTATGGGGTGTGAGCCAAAAATAGGGTCCTTTTAGGGGATGCTAACTTGCAGATAGTTTGTTTTTCTCTAACCATTGTTTAAAAGGGTAATTTAGGAGTATTAGCTCTCCTAAACCAAGTGTATTTCTTCCTCTTTCACTGTTTATCATTGTAGACCGAATATAGCTATTGTACAGAACATCTCTAAAGTTTGCTTCATTTGGTGTAGTGAAGAAAACAGGAGACATCAGACCAATGATATTGTAATGCTGCAAAAGTATGGCTTTGTGTATAATATGTCAACCTTATACCATGCATTGTTTAATTGCAATGTACAAGGCCTAGAACATGTTAAGGAATCTCTAGCTATCAGCCAGAAGAAAACTTTGAGTTTCAGACTGAGTGGCAAATGTCTTTAGCCTGAAATCTGCGGTTATACTGTCTTCTCTAAAGTAGTAGAAAAAAAACCTTTTAAACCAAAAATTCCAAACCAATGAGAGGCAATGAAGTATTTTATGCACCATGGCCATTTTTTAACCAACCGATTTTA
Source organism: Cygnus olor (assembly GCF_009769625.2). NCBI lineage: Eukaryota > Metazoa > Chordata > Aves > Anseriformes > Anatidae > Cygnus > Cygnus olor. The sequence goes on from NC_049173.1 coordinate 47,294,906, forward strand.
TTTAATTGATACATACATATAAACTATTTTCATTAGTGTTATTTTTATTACCAAAAATACTTTAAAATATTGTTTTACACAGAGACAAACCAACACATTTCCCATTATTTTTAACCTATACTAGAAGATTGATACAACCCTCTCTTTAGTAGGATTATTCGTGAATTGTTGCATGGCTTAACACCTATTTTTAGAAATAGAATAGTTATTTAAAAATACCGTGATTCAAGTCCTGAGTTGTTCAACATGGATGGATTGAGAGAAAAAAAGTTTACAAAATAATTTTTGTATGTGAAAGTGTCATAACTAACTATTCTGCATGTAGAAATTTGTATAGGTTTTGAATTAGATGCAGTACTGTCTCTGTAAATTCCCTCTATGCACCCTGTTCACTGTCACAAATGAGCAGATCTTTGATCTACCATTAGGCTGAGATTCAATATTTTCCTTCTCTTTCTTTCAGCCTCCTGGTGTGGTCAGGTTGCATATGGTGCTGTGTTTGTTGCTGTCCTTTGGAATGCAACAAAAGCTCCTAGGGCAAAGGACTCTATTTTAAGCAAAAAGAAAAGAGCAAGAATATGTACCTAGTGACCATAGCTTTTTCTGATTACGGATCTTTACCTTGAATCCTTTTCCTAAAAAGAAGTAATGATGCCACCTACTGGCCGAGGACAGACCACTTCTGGGATCAGGTACTTGGTAATGAAGCTTGCGTGTTCTGGTGAGTTACAAGTCTCTTTTTCCAATATTTGAGTCATTGATCTTTGTCACAAATACTCCACTGAGGCAATTACTTCTGTGTGCAGTCAATGGGTTATGAAGAATTGTATCAGTAAACCAGGGCCTTGCAAAGGAGGAAAACAAAACATTAATATGATCTTTGCTGTCATTTAATTGGTGAAACCAGTGTTAATACATTTTTTCTTTGGAAAAGTGTAGTAATAGAATCAATTTACACCCTTGCTACCCCTGTGCCTCAGTCAGGAGGTCTTTTTCATCACCACTTGAATGACAAACTGGGTTTTCTATGTCTCCTGACTTAAATCAGAGGTCTCAGCAGAGGAGTCATCATTTTTGAACCAAAGCCAACAGATCCCTCAGGCCATGCTGCTCTTTCTTTTAGTACTTGTTTTTTTTAATGAATGTTGTAACATACTCTTTGAGTATGCTGCTTCTTTGCAAGGAGCTTGGGGGGCTGGAACAAGATAGTGGTACAGAAGCAGTTGTCATGTTCTTCTTTGCTATTGAACTATGTGCTGTTTATATATGCCTGACCAGTGGAATTATCTGGAAGGATACAGAAAAACCATCTCTGTCTCTCTGACACTTTAAATTTAGTTGCTGGACCTGGCAAGTTAATCCTTAGGGTTTCTCTTAATATATCTTAGAAGAACAGTTCACATTCCTCTTCTCAGTTTGAGGGAAATTTTTCTTGAGACTGCCTTCACCCTAGTTTGAAGAGACAGATTTTGAATCCGTTCTCTTAGGCCCTTTGTAGAATGACTCTTGCTTTGACTCATTTCTTCTTCATAAGCTTTGATCCATTTTATAGTCCTATTCATCTTGTTTCCTCAAATATTAACTGCTATCTCAGTACAACTCATGGAACTGCAGAAAAAAGTGAAAAACCTGTGTGTGCACCAGAGTACTACGTCACCTGACGGACATCTGAAATTCTGTTCATCTGTACTAACAGATGATCAGCTGAAACTGGAAAATGTTACAAGGAAAATGTATAAGATGAAGGATTCACTAAACAGCCCTTTCTCCTTATTTGAAGTAGTTTTTACTATAGTCCCATTTGACTTCTGTGCTTGCTGCCTTCTGAACACCATGTAAATGATGCTGTTCTTCCTCTTTTCAGAAAACTGCTGATCACAAGGAGACGGATGAAGGAAGTTTCCCATTTTGACCTTGCTGATTTTTGCGGATTTTATGTAGGTCCGGGATGCTGTTTGTGGAAAGATCAGGCCTTTTGAAGGCTATGGAAGTGCTTTTTCATGAGTAACCACATGGGGGCACTGAAGAGCGTGACATTACACAATTCTCTCTGAAAAAGAGCATTATTTCTGATGATGTTGATCATCTGTACCAGCTGCAGGATGAAGTGAGGTGCTTTGGTTGGAAATGGAATGTTAAAAATTTCTCCTCTGGGAGAAATACTCCTCCTGTCACTGGCCACCACTGAAGAGAGTCTGGCTCCATCCTCCATATGTCCACCTCCATCAGGTGTCAATATACATTGATAAACCCTCTCTCAGAGCCTTCTTTTCTCCAGGCTGAATAGTCCCAGCAATCTTGGTCCCTCTGATAGGAGTGCTCCAGTCCTTTAATCATCTTAGGAGCCATTCTTGGACTCTCTCTGTGATGTCCATGCCTGTCGTGTCCTGAGCAGCCCAGAACTGGACATAGTACTCCCAGTGTGGCCTCACCAGTGCTGAGCAGCAGGGAGGGATCACCTCCCTCAGCTTCCTGGCAATAGAAGAGAATAGAATAGTTCAGTTGGAAGGGACCTTCCAAGGTCATCTAGCCTGACCACTTCCAGGCTAATCAAAAGTTAAAGCATAGTAAAGAGGACATTATCCAAATGCCTCTTGAACACTGACAGGCGAGGGGCTTCAACCACCTCTCTAGAAAGCCTGTTCCAGTATTTCACCACCCTCATGGTAAAGAAGTTTTTCCTAATGTTCAGTCTGAACTTCCCCCAGTGCAGCTTTGTGCTGTTCCCTTGCGTTCACTGGTTATTAGGGAGAAGAGGTTGCCTCTTAGGCTTCTTTTCTCCAAACTAGACAACTCAAGTGTCCTCACCTCTCCTCATAGGACATGCCTTCCAGCCCTATTACTAGCTGCTCTCCTCTGGATACTTTCAGGGACTTTTTTACTTTGTGGAAACCAGAACTGCACACAATCTTCAAGGTGGGGTTGCACCAATGCTAAATATAGTGGGAGAATCACCTCTTGACTGTCTGTTTATGCTGGGTTTAATGCATCCTAAAATGCCATTTAATGCATCCTAAAATGCCAAGAATACCATTAACCTTAGTGGCAAGGGCACATTGCTGACTCTTGTTGAACTTGGTGTCCACCAGGACCCCCAGGTCCTGTCCTGCCAGGCAGCTTTGCAGCTGGGCACCCCCCAGCACGTCCTGGTGCCTGGGGTTGTTTGTCCCCAAGTGCAGGGCTCTGCACTTCTTGCTGAACTTTGTGAGGTTCCTATCAGTTTCACGAAGAGGCTTGTGAAGCAGGATGACTATTTGATTTTTCCCTCATGGGTGCTGCTGACAGGACTGCTGCTGAGCAAATACAGCATCCCTGTTCAGCACAGGGAAAGGGTCCCTCAGAGATTTACAGGGGAGTACAAGTCCTTCCCAGCTTTGGGCCCAGGAACCTCAACTTGGGCTGAGACCGTCTCAGAGTCTGGGGGCAACTCTGAGCCACGCAAGCTCTTCAGAGTCTTCCCCTCGTCCCCAGGCTGCAGCCAGCCCCAGGGCCTGCTCCTGTTCCTCTGCCACATCTCCTGGCAGAGGTCAGGGCCCGGCAGCTCCCTGGCCAGAAGAGGGAGGCCAGGCTGGGCCTGTGGGATGGCGCGAGGTGCCCCAGGGCACCCCGCTTGTACCAGAGCCCTGCTCTTTGGCCATGCGATTAGGGCGCCTTTCTGTGGCAAAGACGCAGAACTGCAACCCTCTTTTGGGCTTCTTGCACACCCCAGGCATCCCCATTGTCACATAAACCTGCGTTTATTTGGGAAGGTGGCCCCCGAGTCCTAAAGCCCTTTGTAGGAGACACAGGCTAAACACAGCTCCCTGGAAGGGTTGAGAGCTGGCAGATGCCCCGCAGAGAGGGGAGGAAAGAAGGGGTTAAGGAAGAGAGGGAGGGACAGGCTCCAGTTAGCAGATGTCCAGGGCTGAAAGTAGGTCACCTATTTCTGCCTGGGAAGGGATTTGAAAGTCGATGCTCCATCAATGTGCAAACAAAGCCAAGTAGTAAGGCAAGGAATAAAACTGAATGTTGGAAGCTTGTCAGAAATCCTCTGAGTACACAGGGCTGCTCTAATGCACCAGACAGCTATTAATTAAGGCTATCTAATAAAAAATGTACTTTCCCTGCATGTGCATATATACAGTCACATATGAGGGAAAGGCTAATAATAATAATAACAAATAGTGAAATTAAAAAACTATATATATCCTTGAAACCTATAAACCCGAGAAAAGCAGAATTTCTCTCATTGCACACGTACAAGGCTTGGACAGATGTGGGCTTAATTCGAGTTTTCTCTCAGTAAACTTGGGCACAGTATTTATCCCTAGGTTCTCAAGGCTAAGTACTAGCCCCTGTTTGATGCCTTTGTCACGGCGGCCAGGGAAGCCAGAAATTGGCAAACAATTCTGAGGTTGTGATCCTTGCTGTGTGCCCATGTCTCTTTCCTGATATAAAAGAGGTTGAATAGTATTGCCCAAGCATGTCATGGGGTATCTGCAAGACATTCCCTATCTCAGAGGTTGGAACTCTATAAATTGTTAATTGTGATCACTTACACTTTTTAGGAACTTTATCCTGGCAGTTCTCGTATTTGTATACATGGGGACAGCAGGTTAGGGAAGGTAGGAAATGCAGGGGGAGCACAGAAAGCTAATTCACAGAAAGTGGATTTCTCTGGCCAGGTCAGTATAGGGTCACTTTGTAACTATTTACAGTGTCTAATTAATTCAGGAAAAAAAAGTAAATTTGAGAACAAATTCTGATTGACATAAAAACAGCTTCTCTAACCAGTTCATCTTCAGTGTGCCTAGGTCTCCAGCACATACTAATTGCTCCTGACATGCCATTATCATAAAAATATTGGACTCGCTGCAACACAAAAGATCTTTCAGGTTAAAAAAAAAAAAAAAGACAAAAGACATTACTTTGTACAATTTGTTCAGCAAACAAAATATTTCTTAAATTTCTCTTCTGTAGTTTTTCTCAGTAGCTGAGGCATCAGTGAGAAACTTCTGAAAGAGTTTAGATGCTGCAGAAGACATGTGGATGTTTTTTCTGTTTGTTTAGGAGGGGTATACCACAGAACAGTTGTCAAGCACTCTTTAGAGCTCTCTAGTGCAGGGTCTTCCAAGGCCAATTTCAAAACCCTTTTCCACTGGTGTCCTCCTATTTATTTCATATCAACAACATGACTCTAGGGAAAGAATCTATCAGATGGAGTCTTCTAGCACAGCAGATTAAATCAGCTAGCTAAAACCTAGATTAGGGAGGTGAAGAAATGTTTTACATTTGCTACAAGCCAAATCCTTAGTGAGACAGTTTGAATTTGGAAATATTTGCTCATGAAAATCTCATTTGGGGTGGAAGACTGCCCTTCATGTTCTGGTTTCTATCTTAATCCATCCCCTGGTTAGCTTGAGGTCTGTTTGCCCTCGATATGGCATCCTTGGTGTACCCCTGCTTCTTTTTCCTAATTTAAAAAGGGTTAAATAGGACTGCCCAAGTGGGTCATGAAGTCTCTGCAAGGTATTTCCTATCTCAGAGGTTGGAACTTCATGAACAATTAGTTGCAATCACATTTTAGGAACCTAATCCCTTTCACTGCCATTCCTCATGTTTGCGTATATGCACCATACTATGGGGACAGCAGGTTAGGACAGATGGGAAAAGAGGGGAGCTGAGATACAGAAAACATCTTTATTTTCCTAGAAGAAACACCATGAAGGTAATTTCTCCACCTTGTTTTTCCTCTGTGCTCATTTCATCAGTTTAGCTACTAAAAGATGGACTTAAGTTGATCATAGTGGTCTTTTCTGGCCTTCAAACAAAGAAATGTCTTCTTTCCTCTGTTCGTTTCTATCTGAAACAAGGCGGTGAAATAGAGACAAATTCTGGTTTTACTGTTGCAGTATGTAAACACCATACAAGTTTTCATTGTGATCATTTTGGGGATGACACCCCTTTTCTATGGTGGAATTGAAAGGGAAGAAAGAGAAGGGAGAGGGAAGGTTTGCAGCAAAAATAAATTGCAACTGGTGCTTATGACATACACTTGATTAGATGATTATTCCTTGGGCTTACAAGTTTGTCTCTGTTACCTAGCCTATTTCAATGCTCTTTTTCAGTCCTATGCTGCAGTTTCACAGAGATATGAAATCAGTAGTTACTGGGCAGCTGTATCTTAGCTGGTTGGAAAGTGACACAATATATACACTTGGCATGCTTGGAAAGCACGTTTCTTTTCCCGGGAAAAGTACCATGAAGGTAATTTCTCTAACTTGTTTTTCCCCTGTGCTTGTTTAATCAGCTTAGCTATTAAAAGATAACAAGGGTTTAGGACTATCATTAGCCTAGAGTGGTCATGTGGTTGTACTGGTAATTAGCACTGCTGTTGAACTCAGTATTGTTTAATAGGTAACTACAAAAGCAGTACCCACTGTACATCTATACAAGCAAGAAAAAATGAAGGCCCTCTCTTCTTGAATTAATATTCAATTATTTGTTTAGCTGAATTTTTATTCCTTTTTGTCTCCTCTGTGATATTAGTATGTATACCCAAAGCATTTAACTGCTTGAAATGGGATTAAGACACTACAGTCTAAAATTGCAATCCTGCGATCCTCCTGCTCAGATGCTGTGTAAGCTTTAAGGTGTCAAAAATCCCTGGGAGGGCTCTGAGAGGGCCAGATAGCTCACATCTGAATCACAACACAGAAACTCCGTTTTGCTTGTCTGAGTCCCCAGGAGTTCAGCTTGGTCAGTATCCTGAGTCCTAGGCATGCTTTCAGGGGACTGGACTCTTCTCAACTCCCAGCCCTTGGCTACATTTGCTTTTGAAGCACAGCCAGAGGGAGAAGAAATGAAGATGGGTGCTCCTCATATACAACAGCCCAGGGTTTAGCTCATTCTGTGAGGTTGTGGGGCAACAGGCTCCCATTCCCTTCTTTGCCCATAGGAATTTCAACCTGCACCTCTCAAGTGTCCCCATAATAACCACCAGGTAACAAGCTCTCCTGAGGTGGAGAGCCCCAGGTTCTGCCAGCTGCCAGGGCAGTCGGTTCTGAGCAAGAAGAGCACTGCTGTAGTCCAGTCACCAAAGGCAATTTCTCTGTGTCTGCTCTGGCGGTTGCAAATATATTTTGTTGGAGATTACTTAATGGATATTTAATTAAATTATGTTCACTTGTTTTCATAGTGTGACTTGGGTCTTAGCTTCAAATGCCAGAGGCGTTAATAGATTGCTACGAAGAGCTGAAGAACACAGAAAACTATAACCTCAGGAGGTGAGGGACTGAGAAGGGGGTGACATGCAGATTTGTTAGGAAGTACTTTATGTGACTTCTGCATTATATCTAGCCCAAGAAATGAATTCGCAAGACTTCTAGAAAAACAAAACAAACAAACAAACCCCCCTACATCTGGTTAATCAGCATCACAATCACAATAGTAATACTTTGAAGGGAAGTTACCATGGAAAGAACTAGGATGCAAGCAGCAAAGAAACACTGCAGTGGGACTGTGAAGAGGATTTTGATGTAAAGTAATGCAAGGATCCAAGTATAAGAAAATTCATGCAATTAGTGGCATCATGCAATTGCATCTGCAAAGTCCTGACTTTGTTCAGCAGAGAAGTGATTTGGAGCATACTGACAGTACAAGGGTCTGTGTTAACTGGAAAGAAAAAAAATCTTTGTTGACAAAGGTGCTGCCAGGACACTTGCCTAACTGATGAGCTACTTTGTGATCCACAGCAAGGAAGGCCAAACTTCCGTGTCTCTAGTTTTACTTCACTGCTTAATTATTTCTCACAGAAGAGGATGTCTCTTTTAACTGATTTGTAAGATACATATAACAGCTAACCTTTTGGCTCTATCGCCATATTATAAATACACACTGCATGTGGTTTGTTTCCAAGAGCCTTCCAAACTTAAAAAGAAGCAAGAACCTATGAACTATGCAAGTAGCTGAAGATAGTTCTGCAATATTTTTGGCAAGTGTCATACAAGAAGTTGCAACAAATACAGACGAAATCCTGTAATAATTTAATACCAGACTGCATTCTGCTTTCCATACAGTATATCCCATGCATTATTTGTTGCGCTGCAAATTTTCTTTATTGTCACATGTTACATTACAGGAGTTATCAAGAGGGAAGCTAGAAATGTTGGCAGCTGCACAGAAGGATAGACAGGGATTTTGTCATCCATAGAGGGTAACATTTCTTAGGAGGACTCTAACCAGAGCCTTCATTTTATCACTCTTCTCCAAGACAGTCTGCATGTGCTGCTTGCAGCCCAGCAGTGGGAGAGAAACAAGCTACTTCATGTTTGTCTCTTTGATATACCAGAAGTGTTCATTCTCCATGGAAATCTGAATTTCTGTAGAAATTCATCCCAGCACTGTGGTTCAGCTACCTTGTCAAAAACAGCAAGCAATGGAGCAAAAGAACAGACAATGACAATAGACAAGAATCAGCAGATTGGAACTCTCCCTGGCAGCAGCAAAAGATGACAACATCCCTCTGCTATTCCTCCATATCAGTAGGTTAATCCAGAAGGAGAGGGCAAGATAAATATCACTAAGACTATCAAGAAGCAGAATATAAAAGCTCAAGCTTTACACTGTACACTGCAGATCCTGAAAGGGAAGTGCCAGGCTCGTCTTGTTGAGATAATGGGTTTTTATGACTGTAGATTGCAAGAAGATGCACATCCTTGGTAGACTTCATTTATGGGCCATTTTGGTCAGACTGTCAAAGGGAAGCTGTCATTTGAGAAATTATGGGCCATGCTGTGTTCTGTTTCCCTAGGCTAGTCTGCTGTCTCATTCAGCCTGGCTTCACAAAATGCAAATGCATCCATGTCTACGTCAATGGACGTGTGTCCCTCAAAGTTAGTTTGTAAGTGTATTGACCAATTTCAACTCAATTAAAAAGGGTTGAAATCTCACCAATATAGTTGTGCATATCATCTGGAGCTTGATGTGGAGGGACAAAACTGAGCCTGTTTGCCAGCGATGATATGGTGGGCTGGTTTGCAGGTCTTTCTGGGTTCAGCACAGCACATGCTGTCTCTTGTCAAAAGTGGGTGTGGGGGTAAGTGTTACAGGAGATAGGGAGCTGAAATTACTGTGGGAGGGGAGAATATAGGGGACAGAGTACATGTTGCTTGGAGGCTATACTTAGTTATTTCTGCTGCTTACAGTATAACCTGTTTTATTACCAGGACCTAATTTGGTGTCTGGTGTTAATAATTAACGTAACCAGGTCTTCCCCTGTTACCCTTGATTTCTAATTAACAGTGTTATAAGTATTTTAAATTGGAAATAAAGTGTTGGCCTTTTATTTGGACAAAACCAACAAGTCATTACTCAAAGGAAACCACCCTGACGCTTACATGGGTTTGGTGGTAGCACCAGGGAACAATGTTCAAGATCATCAGGCTTCCTTTTCTGTGCCCTTTTTACCACGTAGTAAGGTACAAGGAGCCTCCAACAGACTTTGTGAAATTGCCTTGTTCTGCACAAATAGCTTTTAACCATGTACATCACTGTTTTCTTGATGATTCTTGTGGGTTCCTTCCAACTCAGGATATTCTGTGATTCTATGATCCTCTGAGAAGATGGGAGAACCATCCTGCAGAGAGAGCTGGGGTTAGTTAGCCAGGACTGCTCCACCATGGGGCTTCTCCACTCCTTTGGCCACCCAGCAGTCCACATGTTGTGCCCATACTCTGGGGCCAGCAGATCACCAAAGCTAACAAATTCTCTTTGCTTTTTGCTCCTAGGTGATGAGCCATATTTTTTCACACCAGCTCCCAGGTGAGTGCTGGGGAGGTGGGAAAAAATATGTGAGGAGGGGGGAGGATGATCAGTACTGATCTAACCCTCCCATGGTGACAGGAGGGGGCTGACTAAAGGCCCAGGTGAAAATTGAATGGGTTGGTGCCAAAGCTTCCCTCCATACCTGTGCTCTTTCCATCAGGACCACAAGGATGGTATGGAGGTCCCATCCTGGTCCCCAGCAGTTTTTCCTTGGAAATGCTGATAGGATCAGTGTTAGAAATGAGATTAGAAGACTGAATTTGAACATTTTGTTTCAACTAAATGGATTAACTTTTGGGTTTGGTACAGCCAAGCATCCATGTTCCCCCTCAGCAGCATAACCATGAAGTCATTGTTCAGAAATGCTTCTTCCCTCTTCTTAAAGCTCCTTAGTCTTCACAATTTTAATAAGCTGTTGGGCTAAACATTAAGTCATTAAAATTCTTTAAAGATTTTTCTTTCTTCTCTCTTGAACTGTGAGGAGGATAAAGGGTTTTGTAAGGGTTATGGTGTTATGGCTAAATTAGAGGTGTTTGTGTCTCAGCTGACCTTTCCCTACAATTGTTACTTTATTGTTGAATTAACACAGCTGCAGGACTTCTTTAGTGCAAGGCACCCAATCATTCAACTCTTTCTAGGTCTGTTTCCTAAGTATAACTTGTCAGGACCCAGAAGAGTTAATTACAACCAAATTCAGACTGGTTTAGACTACAGCTTCGTTGTATGCCTGGTTTGCTTCAGGCCAGATGCTGCCAGTGGGGAGGTTCAGCTCCAGACCTCTGCACAGGTGCTAGCACTGCCTTGCAGGTACTGGTGCTTCCCCGTTCCTCTGGGGGAAACCAGTCTGCAAGCTGGGCAAGCTGGAAATGAAAAGCTCTTTGTAGGGTCACTCAGCTAGGTTGCTAGATTCCTGGAGAATACAAAGGGAAGAAAATGTGCTGATAAAGACAGGACCATGGTGCTCCTGGCATATGCCATGCACAGCTTGACATTATAGATACGTAGCAACAGCAGCAGCTAGTGTCAAATTGTGGTGAAAGGGTACAGTCCTGCTCTCCTCCTCTGGTGTCACATCTAGCAATCAGAGAGCCACGGGGTGAGCTGGTTTGGCAGGTTACCCTGCTGCTCGGGAAGACGAGCTTGTTTTCCAAGGAGTGGCAGAGCTGCTGAATCACAGCAGCAGGCAGCAAACGTGGCACCTGTGCAGCAGGGCCTGCCAGCCCCTGACAGCTTCAGGATGTGGTAAGAGCTATGGTTGAGGGGTTAATGGTACATGGTGATGAAATGTGCTCGGCTTCAGCTGGTGGGGTGATGGTTACTGAACAGGCTGTTCATTGTTGTATTTGCATTCTACTGTATGTTGAGGAAGTGGCCAAGTTGTATGATTACAGGGATCCAACAGAAGCCTCTGGAAGTGCCCCAGGCAGCTACCATCACAAAGTTAAGATACTGACATTTACAATATCGGGAACTACCCATTTAGTAAAACACTACAAAGCTTCAGGTCACAGACCATGACTATAAGTTATGAGTTTCCCTGACAGCAGTCAGTTGTAGTATTTACAAATACAAAGTAATGTAAAAGCAAAGTAAATACAAAGCAACTTGCTAGTAGCTGCTACTGCTAATGTCTCAAACCTTTCCAGAATGGAGATAGCAGTGATAAAGCCCTTGAAAATTAGGCATGTGTCAATGTAAACATCATCCTGCCCCTTCTGAGCTCTCATCCATCCCTTACATTCAGGGCACGTTTGTTCAGAATATAGGATGTGTAAACAACAGCAGAGTTTAACACCACTTTATTGCAAAGTCAAAATTTATACTTAGGAGAGCTATACTGCATAGTAGCAACTTACAAATGTTTTATACTCAAACAGTTAATCCCCTCTCTGGATAATACCTCTAGTGCTTGCTAAAGGTTTTGACCTCACCATCCTTTTAACAATCTAGTTGCTCATCCTAAGGATGCTATTTAACATTGTACTCTCATTTATCCATTATTTATACCCGTAAACCATTCCTGACTATTATCTCCCTGCTCATTTTCCTGTGCAGAGTCTTTCCCACAGACTTTCATCAACAACTGAGAATACAACAAGCACTGCCTCACTTTATATAGTGAAATCTCTATTTGCTGTATTCTGTACAAATACTCCCTGCTAGAATAAAAAATTGTCATAGAATCACAGAATCATTTAAGTTGGAAGAGACTTCCAAGATCACCTAGTCCAACCTATGACCTAACACTGACATGACACAGACAAACAAACAAATGAAATAGATACAGTGAAAGAAGAGAGAGAGGACACAGCTAAAAAGTGGAACAGTCTATAGAGCCTTCTGGGCTGAGCATCAGCTGAAATAATGAATGAAGAAACAATGTCCCGTTTCACCCACTTCACATTGATTGTCTTGAGAATGCACTTTATTTATTTATTTATTTAACTAAAAAAAAATATGCTTGCATGAAAAAGAAAACAAAACGAGGGTCTATGCCCAGAGGCCTAACTGCACAGTTCTTATGGCTGAGCAAATGCATTTCATGCTGCTGTGTTTTGACCATATGTTTGTGACACATTAAGATCACATGCATCTGTAATTACTGCAGCTGTACTGACTTACTCAGGCAGAATAAGATGATCGTGTGCCTGACCCAGCAGTCACCAATCTTTCTAATAGAAGCAAACCACCACCCCCACAGCTTGGATAGGGCTTCTGTTCACAGAGGTTTTATGAAATAATGATGTACCACTATATGCTGAAGAGTAAAATGAGCAAGGGTGGCTCCTAGCAGTGTAAAGCATGTTGTGACTCAATCCTTGGGAGAACCGGTAAAGCCTACAGAAAGCACAGGAAACTGTTGCCAAAAGTTGGTGAGCTGGTAGGAAAGATGTAGGGACAAGAAGAAAGCTGATGCTGTGTCCAGCCTTTTATGCAACTAGAATTATGAAACTAAGTACCTGAGCAGCTGGCAAAAGTTTCTGCTGCATGAGTATCTGTCTGAAGTGCAAAGGTCAGGGCATGTTAGCCTGTTTGCAGCTATTATATATATGCTATTATATACAAATATGGTGGCTACCTTTTCTTTGGAAGCAAGCATCTTCACCTATCTTTCATACGTTCATTATAAACCACAGCTCTCTGCCTCCATTCAGAGAAAGCACGTGCTACCTTCATAATCCCTAGGAAAGGCAAAAGCTAGCATGATGGGGAATTGGCTTGGGTGAGCCTGGATCCTGCCATACCCTCTTCAGCTACTTGCTCACACCTGTTGACAAAGACCCGCTAGCACCGTGCTGTTACAGTGCTGTGGTGTAATAGCAGAGCAAACTTCCACAAGCCTCTGTGGGAGATAGATCCGGCTGCCCTGGCACACAGAGGCAGGAGAATGGGGGTGCTTTATGTGCCCGTGATGTCGTTTGAAAAGGAAAACAGCAGTCTTTCCTGGCTCTGCTACTGTACTGGGAAGAGATGTCAAGAAGATGGGAGATGCAGGAGTTGGGACTTGCAGCTGGGTTGCCCATTTGCTCTAGGACGTAACCCTCTCTGCACAGTGCACCTTCATTTACAGCTAGGCAGGCATCTTATATACGCACTGTGAGCATAAACACCATTGTGAACCCTAAACCAACACACAACAAGAAAAAACAACAACAAAAACCCCACAAGATGTAAAGGACAGAACTGCCACTCTGATATTTGATGGCAAGCCTGATGGCTCAGGCTCAGTAGAGCCCCTTTCACCTTCATTCCCAGGACACCTGAGGTCAAACCAGAGAAGGGGGACCAGAAAGAGTCGTGGGTAGTGACCAGGCCGCTACTGCTGCCAAAGAATACACTACTTGCATTGCGATTTCAGCAACTGGTGCTGTCCCCAGGTCTTTTTGCCCCGAGAAGTGTCACCACAGGCAAAGTGCCCAAGGTGCCCCAGAGCACCATGCCAGGGCCTTTTGGAAAACTGGAGGGCTGCCCTGGGGGGTGAGGAGGCAGCAGTGGTCACCAGCAGCCTGGACAGAGGCAGTTTGAGAGGCTTTGTGAGGGAAGGCGACAGGCATCCTGGCTGTGTTTGTGCCTCAGAGAAAGCATTTGTTTTTTTTTTCTGGTAAAAAGTTTGTCAGTTGGTCAGGGCACAGAGCACGAAACTGTTGTTTTTGTCTCAGTTGTGGCAAGAAAAGTGAGGTACGCCTGCTTGTTTGGTTATTCGTTGTTCCAGGCTTCCCAGCCGAGGTCAGTTGTCTGCTCACAGCACCCCAAGCTGGGCTTTGAAGCTGCTGCCTCAGGCCAGGCCCAGGGGGTGAAACACGCTTTATAGTCTCGGGGCCCCCTGATCCCCCTTTCTCCCCGCTTTTTACACTTTGATTTATTCTGAGGCGCTTTGGTACAACACGCCTGTAAACCTCGGGTGAAATTCACCGAGTTGGAGACAAGAAAACAAGCTCCTGGAGAATGCGGGCATCGATCCCGCTACCTCTCGCATGCTAAGCGAGCGCTCTACCATTTGAGCTAATTCCCCAGCTCTGATGCCGGTTTCTCCCCGCCTACCCACAGGTTCTCGCCCCACCCCCTGTGCGCGCGCCGTGTGCTTGTTGTTAGGCAGTTTGGCGCCCGTGCGGCGCCCGGGGGGGGCGTGGCTCCGTGCGCCGACCAATGGCGAGCCGCGGGGGGCAAGGCCGAAGGGAGAGCGCCACCACAGGCACCCGCCCCTCCCGCTGTGGCCTCCTGCCGGGTCCGGGCCGCTCAGCTCCGGATTGGACGGAGAGGGCTTTTTATTTTTTTTAAAAAAAGAGACATCCGCTCTCCCGATTGGGCGAGGGGAACGCCTGTCATTGTGACGTCACCGTGTTGCTAAGCGGGGAAGGTGGGAATCGAGACGCACCCGCCCCGTGTGTTGACTGGCCGACAACAACCCGAGAGCCCGCCCCCGCACCCCTTCCCACCCCGTCGCAACGCCGTGAGCGAGCGACTGACACCCGCGAATCCCCCAATGAGCGACCGAGCCTCGCTCGGGGCCCAATAGCAACAGCGCGTGGCGCGGCGGGGGGCGGCGCCGGGGCGGGATGATTGGCAGGCGGGGCGGAGGGAGCGGAGGGCTGGCAGGAGCTGCTATGCCCGCCATCTTGGAGCGGCGGTGATGGTGGCGAGCGGAGCCCTGCCCGCCTGAGCGGAGCCAGCCGGGGCCGTGAGGCGGAGGGACGCGCTTCGCCGAGGTACGGCGGCTCCGGCGGCGCCTCGCGGCTCCCTCCGGTTCCCCTCAGGGAGCCGTCGCCTCGCTGCTGCCCCTCCCGCGCCTGCCCGGGCCTGGCGCCTGCCCCGCTCCGGGAGAGGGGGGCTGCGGGCGCCCCTCAGGCAGCGCCGGGATCGCGGGAGCCCTCAGGCCCGCTGCGCCGCCAAGGCGCCCTCACGCGGGCCCCGCTGGGGTCTCCGAGCCGAGGCCGGGCCTGGCGGGCCGCGGCCGGGGGGTGTCGCGGGCCTGGGCGCGGCGGGGAGGGCCCGGGCCGCGCCGGGGGGAGCGGTGCTCGCCCGCCGCCTGCTGCTGCCCTGGGCTCCCTCAGCGGCTCCTCGAGGGGTGGTTTTAGGGGGTCGGCGGGGTTTGCTTCCCCAGCTCCGGGAACCCGGCGGCCGAGGGGTTTTCCCCCGGGCCGCCCAGCGGCTGCCCCCGGCACCCCCCGCAGCTCTGAAGCGGGTGAAGTGGCCCCCAGCAGCGGGGGAGGTGTCCGGTGACCCCCTGCAGCCCCTTGTCCTGCTGCTGTGAATTGCAGAACTTTACTCTCGCTTCGCTGCTAACTCTTGGGTGCTGACACAGAAACGCCTAGCTGGTACCTACCTTCGCATTCACTTTCCTTCTCTAAACTCAGTTGCTCGGGATTCCTGTAAAGATGTTGTGTTGTTGTTGGTTGTTTATTCTTTTTCTTTTTTTGGCAGCTTTTTTAAATTAGAATTTACTAAGAGTGTGGCAGTGTTTGGGGAAGTTTTAGCTCCTGTTCAACACGTCTGGCAAAAATCTGACTTTGACCCAGCCGGTTTTGGTGTTTTTGTTTTACTTTAGTCGTTAAAATGAACCTGTCGCTTCACCTATTTTTATGTTACTTTAATGGATAAAATCTTCTGTAAGCACGAGGGGGGGTTAGTGTTGCATCTTGTGTCTCTGTGACATAAATACAGGTGGGAGGAAAGTCAGGATCTTCCCTGTCAGGACAAATGTTATTTAAGTAGCAACGCACCTAATCAAAGTTTCCTGCTGTTCTAATTTAGGAAAAGTCTTGGGAGTGGAAGAATACAAGAAACTTAGAGGTGGTTTAGAAACTCTAGGAGATTTGCCTTGAAACATGTTGGCAACTTAAAAGTGAAAGGTTGTATCACTTGTTGCTTGTAGTGATACTACTTATAAAGTGTACTTCAGTGGAAGGAATCTAGACCTACTGTGAGAGTATGCGTTGTTTCTTTTAAATGCTGAATGTTAAGCTGGTTTAGTTTCCAGATAGTAAGCATATACAGTAGCTTGTGAACTGCACAAATACCAAATCCCTTTTCTTTTTCTGGCATGCTGAAAGGTAGGAACTCTCCCTGTTGCAGTAATTACCTGGAACCCCAAAGTTTTTAAACTGCAACGTGTATCTTCCGTACAGCGTGTATTCTAGTAGGAGTTTGTCTGATTACTTAGCTCCGTGTTACTTCTTTGTGCTCTCATTAATGAGGCATAGACTAACTGTAGCTTGCAAGAGTCTTTATTATGCAAATCTAACAGAACACTACCAAATTGTTTCAATATATAACTTGTTGAGGAGGCTCCATGCAGATGTGGTAACCAGTCAGCATGGTAAGTTCTTCAGTTTGTAATTTTAAGTACTTGTTGAAATGCACTTATTGATTAGTTTCCTTCATCTATGATGTCGGTTGAACATAAATAATGTTTTTATCTCCTTTCTGTATGAAAAACAGAATTCTTATGCAGTATTGAATGCTGTAATTCTGAGTTACTAAAGGAATTTATCTTCTAATGCTACTAGAAGACTTTATTTTGGAGAGAAGAACTGCTGAAGAGTTCTGTTAACAATGAAATTAAGGAAAACACCAAGCTGGAGTGAAACTTAAAGTTCAGAAATTCAGTAAAAGCAGCCTGTTTAATCGTAATGTTTTTAAGCAAGGTAGAGTGTTATAGCTTCTTAGAAAGCAAAGTAGATTTATATGTAAACTGCAGTGGCTGTAATGTCTCTGGATTCTTTTAAATATAAATTAGCCATTGTTATTCCATTATGGAATTAAAGATATTTAATAGTTTGTGTGCGTTTTCAGAGTTGCCTACAAACTGTTCATTGTACTTCCACAGCCTAGAAAGCAATCAGAGAATCAGATGATGATCAGAGAGTGATATTCAAGTGGCTTAAATAGAAGGGAATCTGAATTTAGCAGTATTATAGCAGAAAACTATGTATGTAATTTTAGTATTAACAGATGGTTAGAGAGTGAACTCTATTGCTGTGGCTCAACAGCTTTGCTTCTCTACTCAGCTTAAGCTTAAAGTGCACGTACTATGGTGCACTAAACAGCTGGCTCAAAAACAACCAGTATGAGACTGAAACATTAGTCAGAAGAGAGAAATGCTTTGAAGAGCTCTTTGGTCCACTTGCCTTTCTCCCCACTGGTGATGTCCTCTTTTGTCTAAGTCCTCGAAAAGCCTTGAAATTTTTTTTTTTTTAACCTCAGGGGGTAGTTAAGAAAATCACTATATCACTATATTGAGATATTTCATGTTCTAGCTTCAGTGTTCCAGCACACCACGCAGCATCCTTGTAGGTAGTAGGCTTGACGATTAATTTCTTACACCTAACTGGGCTCATTCACAGCCTTTGGAAGCTGTGATGGAAACTGCAGTTTCTATGCTTGAGCAGCAGAAGAGGTGCTATTGTGAGTGTAGTGGTCTAATTCCATAAGCTAGGATGTTTTAAGCCTATCATCTGTCATCTAGGTCTGGCTATTGTAGTCGCATTTTCATCTGTGACTGTTAAGGTATCCATATATTGTATTTTACTTCACGTGGCAGGTTTAGGAGTCCTGCGTTATCATGAAGTAGACGCCACATCCGTGTTCATAGAAGACCATATGTTTGGTTGGATTTTCTTAAGAGCAAGATGTGGAGCCATTGTCTTTGGCAAAACTTTCCCCAGTAATAAAACAAGTAGGGGTAGAAGAAAAATCGTATGTTTTTTGTCCTAACTTTTGTCAGGTTAGAGGAGAAGAACAAGGGACTTGGGAAGTTATTGATCATGTTAGATGCTGATATTTTCAGGGTGGGAGGCAAGCCGGAAAGATCAACCAGAAAATATGTAGAGAGCATGAACAGAACATTGGAAGCTCTGCATCTCATGTTTAAGCATTTTCGTGATGTGTCAATGTTCCAGCATCTGTTGTAGAAACCATATGCTACCAAGCAACTGAAGTAAAATGTTTTCCTGCCCTTGGATATTATGTGGAGCTCTATAGCTAGCTTGGGACACTTTTCAGGAATCTGGGTAAACCAAATTGATAGGATCAGGGTGACGTTTGGTATAAGCTGCTAACAGCTTGCTCATGGCCCTTTTAGGGCTAATAGCATTTTGGTAACAGTGCTTCACGCTAAATCGGAGGAAAAAAAATCTGTTGTTGAGTACAACAATTGTCAAGAACTTTTTTTTTTTTTAATAGCTTCCATAAGGTGCTGAGAAGCATATTTGAAGTGGTGTATGTAATTTGGAGTGTGTGGGGAAAGTGCCTGCAGTATATAGCAGCCCTTGACTGTTGTTTTGTGTTGCTCTTCCCTTGTGTAGTCCTCCCATAGTCCTGTTAAACAGACCTATCCATTCCTCTTCCACGGGACTTAAAAACGTGGGGTGCTCAGTGACAGGATTTGTGCCTTTGGTGAAGAGAATACCGAGAGGACTTGAGCGTACAGTTGTATGAACTGTGAAGCTGTAATACATGGCACTGAGATGAGAGTGTATGCTGTCTCTGCCTCTAACTATAACTGAAAGAATTAAAACTATTATTTGATAGTAGCAGCAATCTGTTGTTGCAGGGGGTGAGGGACTGAGTAAAAGACTGCAGGGTTATTTTAGGCTTTGTTGGCAAAATGGGTAAGAGCATCTGTGAAACCGATAGTTCAATCTTAACCAAATCCTCTCTGTGTTGTAAAAGGAGGCAGATTTAAAAAAGAAAAAAGCAGAAACTGCCTGATAGTGAGATTTGTGGGTTAATTTCCTTGGATGAAATCCTGAGACTGTTCCTATTCCATTTTGGATGTAGATGTTTCCAAGCATTTGTACACAGTCTAAGTTACACTTATGCAGGGCGATGGAGTACACGGCCTAGTGGTCTACTTTCTGTGCCCATTGGGTCTTCTGGAAACTGAAAGGCTGTAGGCCAGCTCTTGTTTGTTGTGCCAGAAGATGCTCCTAGAAGCAAAGCAAACTCTAAAGCCTTTTTATGACGACCAAGGTCCCGGGTGAGGCTTTGTGCAAGGGCCCTGTGATTGCCTGCGGGGTAATGATGGGGTTGGGGTTGAGGATGGAAACTTTCAGGTGTTTTCAGCAAAAATTAGTGGTCATTTATAATGAGGTTATTAAATATATTCCAGAATATAGCACTTCTTGTGTTCAAAGCACTCTCATGTCTTGAGTGAATCCTAGATATCTTTTTATCCCTGCTACACAGTGCCGCCGTCGCCTCCTTCAGTGGAGATAGCAGAATCTCCAACCAGATTCCTATACGCAAGTAAGAGGTTTTTGTGCAAACTTAGCTTCTTAGAGAGGCTTTTGGAGCAAATCTTGTAATTTGACAAACTTGCGATCTATAAAATCACAGAATGGTTTAGGCTGGAAGGGACGTTAAGGATCATCCAGTTGCAGCCCCCTGCTACGGACAGGGACACCCCCCACCAGCCCAGGCTGCCCCCATCCCCATCCAGCCTGGCCTTAGGCACTGTCAGGGGTGGGATGTCCACAGCTTCTCTGGACAGCCTGTGCCAGGGCCTCACCACCCTCAGAGTAAAGAACTTCCTCCTAATGTCTAATCTAAACCTACCCTCTTTTAGTTTAAAACTGTTTCATTTTTTCCTGGCACTATCTGCCTGTAAAAAGTTGCTGTCCACCTCTTTTTATAAGCCCCCTTTAGTACCGAAAGGCTGCAGTGAGGTCCCCCTGAAGCTTTCTCTTCTTCAGGGTGAACAACCCCAGCTCTCTCAGCCTTTCTTCACAGGAGAGGTGCTCCAGCCCTCTGAGCATCTTCATGGCTTTCCTCTGGACTTGCTCTGATACATCCATGTCCTCCTTATATCAGAGGCCCAAGAGCTGAACGCAGGGCTCCAGGTGGGGTCTCACGAGCAGAGCAGATGGGCAGAATCCCTTCCCTCGCCCTGCTGGCCACACTTCTGATGCAGCCCAGGACACGGTTGGCTTTCTGGGCTGCAAGTGCATGTTGCCAGCTCATGTTGAGCTTCTCATCCACCACCACCCCCAGGTCCTTCTCCTCAGAGGTGCTCTCAGTCCATTCTCCGTCCAGCCTGGATTTGTGCTTGGGATTGCCCAGGCACAGGACCTTGCCCTTGGCCTTGTTGAACTCTGTGAGATTCACACAGGCCTACCTCTCCAGCCTGCCCAGGTCTTTCTGGATGGCATCCCTTCCCTCCAGCGTGCCAGCCACACCACGTATATTGGGAAGGTGCTTTCTGTAAGTGTACATTAGGCTCCTCTAGAAGAGTGAAGCATGAGACCCTTGTCTGCTGCCAGGTGATGCGCACTTGTCACTTATAGTAGTGCCCTAATTGAGAGGACGACACATTTTCACATTTTTCCTGTGAAATACACTGTAATGTTACCTTTAAAATAGACCAAGGGTTGTCTTGGTGTGTTCTTCATGCTTCTATGGTGGTATTTTGATCAGTTTTCAATCTAAAATGCTCAGCTAGGAACTTCAGGACTGGTTTGATCTATAGTAGTTGACATTATTTCTTTCACTACTGCCTTGACAGACTTGTCAGATAGCTGTGTCTTTGCAACCTGTCCCATCAGGAAAATAACTAGTGGATTACATTTGCTTGAAAAGTTCAGCTATTCACCAAACACCTTGAAAAATCATGGGAAGTCTCGAGACTGATAAAATAAAGCCCTAGCTGTGGCAGGTGTAGACCCAGTTCTGGGTGGGTGGGTTTCCTGTTGATGGTGTAAGTGGTCTGCATCTACAGGACAGCAACTGCCTTGCCTTTTGCCTGCGTACCTTCCAGGTGGAAGTCTGTTTGGAAACTGTAACAGCACAGGGATTGCATTCCCACCTTCTATGTTTCTTTATTTCTTTCTGGCTGCTATGAAGGCCGAATTTGTCACTGCTCATGATGCTTTCTATGGGCTCTCAGCATTTTGGTAACTTTTCCTGCCTCTGAGTGACAGCCGTAGAAGTTATGCTGAACCTGGCTATGAAGTAGGCAGTTCTTCTTGGCTGGGGCAAGCAAGCATTCATCGGAGGATCCTTCCATGCATGTACTTATTGCTGATGGTGGGCTCTTTGTGACTTCAAACCACCTTGTATTTAATGGCAAAAAGATGTTGTGTGCTGAACATTGTGCTTATATTAAATTTGTCCTATCTTCCCCCAAATCAAGTGGGTAGTAAAGGTGCCATTAGTATGAGGTCCTCATTTCTTAATGGTCACCATGAAACTAAACGTGGCTCTTGATGCTGCCTGCCTTTACTGTAGTGACGAGCATGCTGGTTTTGTTTTAGCAAGTGGGGCTTCAAAGCAGGGAAATAGATTAAGTTTTAAAGGCAAAGCAGATAGAGATCTGGTAGTTGTTAAAAGGTGGTGTAAGACCACTGCACAGCGTGGGCTCTGCAGGTTGTAAGAAAGAAGGTAAATGCTGTCACAGCTGTTAGTTGGCAGTAGCATTTAGCACTTAGCTGCAGGATAGTCATAAAAATTAAAACCTTACAATTGTTTTAATGTTACCGAGTCCTTCCTGTTACTTTACCAGTGGTTATGGGATGTCTTTCTTCATTTAAAAAGGGATATACTTTGCTATCAGACCATGAAAGTCGTGTTATATCTGTAGTTCTTTAGCTGTATTCTTGTCAAGGTCAAGACTGTCTTAGAGAGTCACAATTCAAAAGTTTATAAACTTTTTTTGTAAGAACAATACTGTGTGACTGGGAACTGAACTTAAAACTTTATTTGTTCTCAGCCCGTTACAAATATTTGATTGCTTTTATTTGTCAGTAGATGTGCAAGGTGCCATTGCCTTGCTTATTGGTATGATTTTAGTCATGGGTGGGGACAGACACTTTCCTCCCATGGAAGTGTGTTCAAATGTGCTCTCCTGCTGTCTTTGCATCTCAAAACATGTATACCTGGAAAAAGAACCTTGCCAGGGCTGAGTGGAGTACTAGCTACACCTAACCTGGGTGCTTTGATTCTAAAATGCAAATTATAAATCCAAATTAATCCCTAACTCTCTACTAACTGAATAGGAAATTGTTCCTGAGATTGGACTTGTAGGGATGGGATATCAAAGGTAAACAGTCTTAAAAATAAAATAAAATTCTGCACCTCTCTGTGGTTGTCTGTGAAAAATGACTCAAATTCCACAACCCCTGTAGGTTGTTTCCTATCTTTTGTAGTATAGGAAACACCTGTGTGTGTGTGACATGTTTTGCAGTATAGGAAGCTGGCTTCCTTCTAGGGCACAACAGAATGCAGTGATGCTGAAGTTCTTCCACAGTAGCTTGTTCTTTGAACTACACTGACCAATCCTCCTTTACTCCACACTCAAGGATTCTTAAAATTAACTTCAGCTTTTCAGAGAAACGTGCAAGCTGTAAGGCTGGTGACCAGAATGCAGTGGAGTTGCTTTTTTCTCCCCTGAAGTGGTAGCCCTGTGCAGCCAAGAATTAAATTCTTAGTGGATGTAGGAAATGTAACCACAGCACTGATCGTCGCCATCGTGACAGGGCAGGTTACAGCTTATGTCAGTGTCTGTAATGTATTTGTTGGGAATGGTGAACGCTATGATTGTGGTGATTAAGGTGGTCTTTGGAAATGTGAATTAGAATAAGATAGTTGGGTTGGAAGGGGCCTTCAGAGATCATCCAGTCCAACTGCCTGACGCTGCAGCGCTGAATTGGTGACCGAGGTTACGTATTGCATCTACTAAGTAGTACGATGCAAGTAAAAATGGTAGATTCATTTTACTGTCCATGTCTTTTGTACAGAAATGTCTCAATTGTATTATAGAAAACCTGAAAGAACAGCTAGTGAATCCAAGGTGGCAGTTGAAAATACAGAAATGAAATATGGAGGAGAAATAGATGGTGTATTTTTCTTCCTTTTTTTTTTTTTAATTGCAGCTAAACCTGCTACAAAGCTTTGTTCCTAGGCTTTCAAGCATTTCACGTTAACTTCTGGGGATAGTTTCAAAGCTGTAATGATCCTTAACAAAGTTGCCTTGCTGCTTGTTGCACTGCTGGTGACTTAACTTTATGGGATGGTCATAAGATTTGCCAAAATCTGTGTGGAAGTATAAAAGACTAAGGTTTGATCTTCAGTAAATAGACTTCTGAGTTTTTACTTAGCAGGAAATATTTTTTTTGAGGGGGAGAGGGTATATCTTGTAATGCTGTTATGAAATGGTGAAGTGTTTAAGTTCTGGGCTAGCATTTTAAATGGCTTGCGTTCTTTGAGACTCTTTTCTCCAAATGCATAGAGTAGGCCTATAGGCCAGAAGCATCAGTGCTGCTTTCAGTAACTGTTTGCCCTGCCTTTGGGTTAATGGTAACATTAATTCAGTGTTTCCTACTTAGGGAGTGTAAAGTAACACTTACAGGATGGAGTTGAGGCCTCCTCTTACGCTGGGAGAAAACAGAGATATGTTGGTAGCTAGAGAGAAAGGGGCTTGGAGGAAGGAAAGGCTGATAGAAGTATTGTAGTTAGTTATGGTGTTGGAGCCTAGTCTTGAGAGGGAGAGGAGCTTGGAGAAAATCAGAGAGGAGACAGCCAAATGAAATGTTTCTTCAAGTATTTCAATTAGGGCCACAGCAAGAAAAACTTCGTATCCCTAGCCCATGGCATGTTGCTTGAAAGGGCTTATTTTGTCTGCCTGCACTTCATGATATTGCTCAGTTGATCACTTCTGTGTCAAGATTTGTGAGTGTGAAAATAATCTCCCTTTGAAAAAAAAAAATTTCATCTAAATCACTACTAGATCTTTGAGGAGGACTTGCCCTGTAGTCTGCTCGTTGCTACTGTGACGGAGTTCTGAAAGGTGCCAGGTAGCAACTAAACTCTTCTAATGATCCAGTGAGAAGAAATGAAACAGCCTTAAAAAGATTCTGAAGGCCACTGAGGAAACAGAGTAGGCTTTACATTCTGCTTTACAATGTGGCTTTTTCATTATACGTAGGATGTATGTTGCAGGTGGAAGAAGGTACCTTACTCTGTTTGGCAATGACAGTTTTTCTGGTGGTGTCAAAATGGAAGAATTGCATGGGGAAAGCGTACATTCCCTCAGTGGAGGCACCAACTGCACCTGTGTCTGGAAAATGTGGTGTAACTGCAATGTGCACACCCTGTAAAAGCACGGTGTGCTGAAACTCAGGTTACTGAAGTGGTTTGCTCTAAAATATAAATTACCTGGGGAGTAGGGGCGAGGGGGAAGAAGGAGAACTTAACAGCCGCTTCAAACCCTGTGCAAGATGCCTTCTCAGCGATTGTCCATGATTTTACTGGTTTTCAGACTTCTTCTAGAACTTATTTTTGGTGATACTCCAGAAAATAGCCATTCATTGAACTTATGTAAGTGAGACTTGGTGAGATCTTCTAATTCAAAGCAGTTTTTCTTAGTTTGGTAAGCTGAATCTCAGCAAAGTCAAGCTAATCATGCCTCTATCCGCACTTTCATTGTGTAGTTCTAAATGCCTGCCATTTAAATAATGTGGGGGAAGGGGCTGTGCTAGTAGTTTTATATACAAAAGTTGGTGGTAAAATGCTTGTGGAGGATATTGAACTTCTCTTCAGTTGTTAATCCTTGAGTTGTAAGGTAACCTATCTATTTGCATCCGGTGCTTCACTGACATTCTACATGCAGTGAAATTATTTTCCCTCTTCCAACTACTTCACCTTCAGTATATCCACAGAGACTGACACACAGTTCTGTAGACTGTTCCCCTGTATATACTTAGTTCTGTGAAGGAAAGGAGGGTGTTTGTACTTAAGGTTAAAGGTTGAACTAAAACCATAATGTCAGCACTAAACTAGGAAGGATTCCAAACGGTGCTGAAGCATTTGTCTAAATGCAGATACCAACGTTTAGGTAAGCAAATGTGGTAAAGTAGCATCATTTTCCTTGTATCCAGGTGACCATCACTATATTTTATTTCCCTTGCTTGACAGATATGTTGGAATAACTTTTTTTTTTAACTTTTGTACTAGGGGCTGTGTTGATAAGCAAGGAAACTGAAGGGATTGTAGAAAAAAGCGTAGAGAGGACCCAAGCTTTTTGGTGCATAAATTCCAGATTAGGAATCCGCTTCCTCAAGTGGAAGTAAAAATCAAGGATTTATTTTAACCTGCTTAAATTGCAGATTAAAAGAGGAAATTCAGCTCTTCTTGTCATGCTATCAGAGCTGCACAGCCTTTGAAGGGTGTTAGGGATTCCAGTCTTCAGTTTGAAAAGCAAAACATGTTTGTTGTGATACAGTCATGTTAGCCTGGGTGTGTGCACAGGGTGGATTGGTCAGTTCTGTCTGTCCTCATAAGATATGGTAGCACAGAAATCAAAAAAAAAAAATCAACCTACTCAGGGGCTCAGTTCTTGATGTCTTTATTAAAAGGCAGCTGACTGGAGCTTTATGAAGGCAAGCAGTGCCACGGTGCTGGAAGCTGCTGCTAACTTCTGCTGCTGAGCTGCTAACAATATTAACAATATTAAAAAGACCAAGATGTTGCTTAAAAAGAAAACTTGTAATACTTGGTTATGCCGTCCATATAGAAGGAATACTTTTTGCTGCCCTGGTTAGAAATTACTGAAGAAAGCAGCTTTCTTCTGCCTCTGTATTTTCATGCACCTCGGAATTTGATTTGCGTCCAAATTTAAAGGTTTAATCAACAAGGTGAAAAGGAGGATGAACTTAACTGAACAGTTAAAGGTTATCCCGATGAAGTGGGCATGTTTGTGTTGTATTCTGCAGTGCCATGATAGAAATGGCCAAGCCAGTTAGGCTTATGCTTTGATGTTTACAGTGTGCCATGCCAAGTACAGATTTCAGTTCAAAAAGCTTTGTGACCGGGTAGCCTGCAGTTGTACTCAGGTTAATTAAGGCAAGCGCGGCATAGGTCTGAGTAGCGTTAATGCAGCAAAGTGACTGACACAACTGTATTGTCTTCTCTTAATGCTGCTTTTGGTACTATCTTAAACCTTTTAAACCTTTGTTTCATACTGTTGCCTAATACTGGTAAGCATGTTCAAACAATAGTCTTCTCATCCCTTCCCTGCTTATTTTCAGTAGTGTATTTTCAGCAGTGACAGAGTGAGGCAGATTAAGTGAAAAGTTGACCCAGAACCAGTGCAGCCGTGATGGTAAATATATTGTTATTTTTCCCCTTCGAAGTCCTTTTTATCCCTGCCTATGGCAGTGTTTGGAGCTAGAGGATCTTTAAGGTCCCTTTCAGCTCCAACCATTCTATGGTTCAATGTTTAAGAAATTGTTTGAGCACAAACAGGGAAACCCGTGCGCTTGTTGGGAGTACCTACAGGTAAAGAAGAGAATAAATGCATTTAAGAAAACACTTCTAAAATTCAAACATCTAACTGTAAGGCTGCCTCCTTAATTTACAATTTTTTTTCTTAAATGTTCAAACAAACAGTGGTACTGCTGAAGCAGTAAGTTAGTAGTACTGGTTTGTACTTTTTTGGAGAAGTAGTGCGGGAATCCAGGATCAGTATTGTGGGTTTTCATCTACCTGAGAGAACAGTAGAACTGATGCAAAATTGTCTTATTTTAGCCTTATGTCTTTTTTTCTTACTTGTAACCAGATCCTGAACTTTTGTACTGCAGTCCTGCAGTAGTCTAACCCCATGTAACTTTTGGGCAGAGATGGAAGAGATGAATCCTGGTTTCCCTGTCCCTAACGGTGCTTTCTGCTCCTTGGCCACGCTGTCCCTGGTGGTTGGCAGACCCTTTGAGCTGTTCCAGCATGTGGACTTGGCAGAAAAGCTCCTTCCCTGCTTCCTCTGCCAACTCCATTTGTCACTTCTTAAAGTGCATTTTCACTCTGAAATGGCTTGGCGGAAATTTGACAGGTGAGGTGTCGGGAGCCAGCAGGGAGGGACTGTGCTGCCTGGGGTAGTGTGGCACTGCTTAGCGTGCTGCAGCACTGCTCTGAGACCTGATAGGATTGCATTTTTCGTCCTTATTTTGGTTGTGAATGGTGATATGTGAGCATATATATGTAGTCTTTAAGCAAAGTGCTTGGAACTGATAGTCTAAACCACTTCAAGTCCTGGTGTAAGTGAGCCATTTCTTAAGAAGTTGTTTAAAAGTCACCTTAGGTATTGTGTAGATTTTTTTTAAGCTTGACTAGTTCACAAATTAGTATACTAGCTACATCAATTGTACTTGCTTCTCTGCCGTTCAGCTGTCTGTCCTACCGAATTCATGGTGGTGGACAAAGTTTTTAGGCCTCTTTTCTTTGAGGACTATCTTTTTCAATGAATTGCTTAAATGTGGGTTTCTGGGGAGGAGATGTTGCTGATTTATTTCTGTAGTAAGCTGTATGATACCAGAGCTCTGAGGACATATCTGTTTTTTTTTTTTCCACCAGACATTTGGAGAGATGTGGTAAGGAATGATGATGATGCTATTTAGTCTCTTACATGATGATTTTGCACTGCTCTGCCTTGAGCATTCACACTTAAGAGTTTTGTATTGATAGACTGTAATTTCACTGGAAAAAGGAGAAAAATGTACCTTACAATCTTGTTCTTAAGTGCAGTGTTACATTAAAAATGCTTGCATTTGATCTGAATGCAGTACGTTCCAAATAGGGAATAAAACTAAATGCCATAGTGGCACGTTACTAATTGTGGTCCAAACACCTTCATTGTTCCCGAATTGATGCTGGGGCTCTGCTGGTTGTGTCAGGCTCATTGCCCCTGCGGTGAGGGTGGGGCTACAGAATCAGACTGGAATTTTTGGAAATGCCAACACTTGGAACAAGAGCTAATGTTGTGTGATGATGTATTTATGAATGTTTCCTACATCACACACAAAGAAGAGATGTTTACTTCAAGTGTACTAGGGTATACTTTGGGTATAGTAAGTTATATGTCACTGTTTTAAATGCAAGAGGTGAATTACTGCAAGAGCAGCACTATTCAGTGCCTTGCAGTTGTGCATCCTGACTTAAAGAAAGTGCAACAAATGTTGCGGTGGCCTCTGTAAGCAAAGAAGAGATTTGAAAAGACCTTTTTAGCTTTGCTGTGTGGTCAATAGAGCCGTATGGGAACTGTTTTACAAAAAGACCATGCCCCAGTCAATGCAGCATTAATACAACTTTAGTCTGTTCATGGCAGCTGGTTGCAGAGTTTTTAACCTCTCTATCTTAAAAAAAAAAAAAAAAAAAAAAAAAAGTTCATTGGGTAATGCTTTAGGACAGGCTGTACCATGCTGTTGTTTCACGTGAACAGTGATGCTACTGTAGATAGCTGTGCATTGCTTTATTTCTCAGGTAAATCAAATGAACGTATCACCACGTGTTCTCGTGGTGAGGAGTTTTCATGGTTTTATGCTTGAATACTTTGTTAGAGCTATTGTTATGGTGATGGAGCCATGTTAAAGTGGCTGAATTGTTACTGGATGTAAGCCATCCCTGGAAAGCCAAAGTCTTATACCTGACCCACCTCGTTGATTGTTTTTCTTCTCTTACTTTAAGGAAAGAACTGTTTCTTTTCCCTTTATCCATAATACAGCCCCTCTCAGTATCTCATCTGCTTTGTAGAGGGGAACAGCCTGAGTCAGCAAGCCATCCGTACCACTGAGTGGAAGTCATTCCTTAAACGAAACTCTGCTATTCTAGATTCTGGGATGGACTCAGCATCCTGACTCACTAGAGCAGGCTTCTTGTGGAAGACCCTTCCCAGGGTATGCTGTAACATTTGCACTGCCAGTATCTTGTTCATTTCGATTACACTAGCATTTTTTTCTCCATGTAATCCTGCTGTATTGAATTCAGAAGCTGATTGTTCTGGTAACTAGGCAATGGTATTTAAACTAAAGTTTTCAAACAGAAGAATAGAGAAATATCAGAAAGCAATCTGTGTAAGGAGAGTAGTAATAGTGGCTTTCATTTGGATAAATTAATCTTTGCAGATTTGTACTGTATTGCCCGTGCCAACTCTTCTGAAAGTTGATTAAGCTAAACAGGCTTCCAATTTTGCTTTTACATGACATAATTGAGGAAGTGACGTTCTGTTCCGTCCTGGAGCTCTTCTTCTGAACATGTGTACATTTGTAATCCAGAAATGACAACCAAGACAACTTTGGTAAAGCAAACCAAATTCAGTACACTTGTTTACTTTTTCTGGGCTAGTAACCCACTTGACTCACAAGGGATTGGCAAATCTACTTGACATTTGGACCTGAAGGTCTAAGGATGAAAAACATGTTTGACCTTTGAAAGTATTATGGTCAATGTATTACACTGACCTTCAGTTCATGTGTATGTTGGTTACTAAAATAGCCTTAGAGAAGGCTGTGTTTGGTGTTTGTGTATGTCAGGGCTTGGAATCTTTGTGCTGTTAGCCACGAAATGGAAATGTGGTGACTTCTGTTTCCAGAACTGCTGGGTGGTAGCAAATAAGGTGATATTGCAAGCAGTGGAACATAACCAGCCCTAAAAACAAAACCCCACATTTGTTGGATGATTGTTTAACTGGAATGCAAATGTTTACCCTAGTTAAGAAGGAATATTTTTAGTACGTTTCTTTAGGTTGATATAGGCTATTAAATAATCTTCAAGGCTCAAGAAACACCTTTGAAGGCACATACTCTTTAACATGGGAGGTGTAAAATTAGGTCATTCTCTTTTCTTTGCTAGCAGTGTATTTGGAATGGTTTGGAGGTGTGCTCTTTTCTTTTTTTTAGCTGAATATATAATTGTGACAAACTGATAGTAGAGCATTTCAACCAAATACTAGGCAGACATTGACATGATCTAATGAACTTGTTACTATACTTGATATTTTTTTAGTTGTTGGTACTTCATCCTGTTTTAAATGAACCCATTAATATTACCCTGTTCCCAAAAGGAACAGGTCTTGTCTTGAAACCTGCCTCTTAAAGCAAAATCAAAAAGCCTCCTGTAACTGGTGGAGGGGGAAGGTTAATTCTGGTGTTAAATTTTTCTTATTACTGCCAGAAACAGCCACACTAAAAAGAAGCATCAACTGATAGGGTGCTTTTTCTTGCCTATTTGGTGTTGACTAAAGCACAGGCAGGTAAGCATTAGGCAGAGGCCAATTATGAATGCCTAGTAATGCTCTTTAACATTACTTTGCTTTACACTGAAGGAATTAAGTCAAAATCAGGTCATCTTAGTGATGAATTGTAAGTGACCGAATGCTGTCCCAAAACAGCTGGTTACTTTGCAAGTCTCTGTGTAGATTGTTTTATGTGGTTGTTTTTTTAAAACTGATTTCAAATTGAAACTGGCTAAGTTGTGTATACTTAAACCAATGTAACTGGCATTCTTAATGCTTGTATGTTTATTTCTCTACCACTTTGTGGATAAATCAGATCTTAATATATTTATCTATACCTGAAGACATGACTTCATATGAAATTGCTAATAGTTTTTTTCAAGTCTGGATTCATGTTAGATTCCATAGTCAAGTGCAAATTATAAAGGCAGCTTTACTTCAGTGACACAAAACATCTCCCTTTGCCCCTCAGAAGTGAAGGGGGATATTTAAACTTGCTAATAACAATTTTCTTTCAGATGACAAAGCTGTTTTTGAACTTACTTTCAGAGTACGGTGCACTGGACTGACACTTTTCACAGCAAACTGTTTCCTCCTTCAGTTCACGTGTCTTATTTCCTGCAAAGCAGCGCTTTTGTTCATGCAGTTGTTGAACTATTGAACAGAAAGTGTTAACAACATTAAATTATAAAATGTCTTTTTTGTCGTTGTAGGAAGAAATCTGCTTCATCTAATTCAATCCTAATTCAGTCCTGCTAATCTGCTAATACTGTAGATTGAAAGATTTTTGCTGTTGCCAGGATATCCTGTAATGGGCAAGGAGCCTGAGAGAGTACAAATTCTGTTTTTTTAACTCTTTAAAAGCTTTTGTTTAACAGGTAAGAAACGTTGCTATTAAACTTCATCTATAGCAGTATATTTAGCTTTTGCATCTATAAAGCCTTAGCTTAAATTTTAAGTGGTTCCTGAATGCTCTAACTTTTTTCATATCTATGATGTTCACTAAAGGCATTCGTTTACCTGATTTCTGTAGGTTCACATTTGCCACCTTCCAAGCTGCTCTTCTTTTCTGCAGTTTAGATTTCGTGGCCATTCCTTCCCTTTTCTTGCAGCTTTTTTCTGACTGCTTTCTAGCATACTGTTTTTAAATTTGCCTTTTAATCCATCCTGCTGTTACAGTACCTTCTTTCTCACTGCCCCTTTTCCCCCCTCTTCCATTTGGTCTTAGAATGAGAATCAAGAGTCATCTAGACACACTGTTGTGGTTATTCTATTT
This sequence comes from Cygnus olor, assembly GCF_009769625.2. Classification (NCBI taxonomy): domain Eukaryota; kingdom Metazoa; phylum Chordata; class Aves; order Anseriformes; family Anatidae; genus Cygnus; species Cygnus olor. The sequence goes on from NC_049173.1 coordinate 47,326,480, forward strand.
GTTTTACAGGGAACATGTTTTAAAGTGTTTTGATTTTGTGCCAGGAAGTGTATCAGCTGCCCAGCCTCCAATTCTTTGAAGAGTTTCAAAGCAAATGTGTTCATGAACTGACATATTAGGTATGAATGACATTTAGCACTATAGGCTCTTGTGTCAGAGTATTATACTGTCTTCTGCAACTGAATTCTTGGTATCAAACTACATTGTTCTGAGTATTATTTAGTTTTCTTGTTATAGTATTGCTGAACCCGTTCTTCTCAGTACGTAACTTCATTTCTATTCTGAAGATAATCAGAAGAGTTCAAAATACCAAGAATTGACTGAATTCCTTGACTGATGACTATTTTAAATGTGTAAATGTTTGGCTGTTGAATAGTTTTCTAGTAACTCCACTTAATCTTTTCTATGTGGGAAGGGGAGATCAGTGTCTAATTTGTAATTGTTGTAGGTGATTAAGATTTATATTGATTAACACTTGTTAACCAGTGTCTTGAGATCTTGTAGGAATTTGACAAGGATACAGTTGTTGCTTGGTATAAAATTGCTCTTGTAACTTCATTATGAGCTGCAGATTTCAGCTGGGCTGTTATGACCTCATGAATTTTGAGGAATTGGTGACTTTGAGTCAAAGTGAACTACTTTGGGAGTTGTTTGTATACTTCAAGTCATAGAAACTGACTACTGGGACATTAAGCCATAATAGGTGTCTGTGTATATATGCACATGACAGATATAATACATATTACGTAAAAATTCATATATTTGCACTTCTGGTCTTAGACAAAAGTGCAGCTACTATAATAAATAAGGGAGACGGGAATGACAAACAAGGGTTTGTCTGTCCCAATTCTTAGCTCCCCTGCAGCCCATAGCAGGACTCTTCTTCCCCTGCGAAGTGGAGTTACTTATTTAAGAAGAAGGGAGTGGAAGTCCTTAATTGTTAGATAATTTTCCTCCTCATTAGGAGGTGGAGGCAGCTGTTTAAGAGAATGTTATGAAAATTACTGTCTTGGTACTGTTTCCTAATGTGTTTCTCTTCTGGTCAAGAGAAGACTAGATCACATTTCACACCAGTATGTAGTTACCTTCTGAAAGTATAGTTGTTAGCTGAGAAATATATATGCTCTAAGTGGGTGTGATGTCTGGACCTAATCATATCCATAGCATGATGTTAAATTGTAGAGTAGTCAATGAACTTGCTGAATTGTTTCTGTTGTATTCCCAAACATAATTTGGTTACACAGGAATTCTTGATAGTATTTGGAAGAAGCAGTCTTTTGTTTTGGTATGTAGGTGAAACTCTACCTGCCGAAGGTCCAAAACACTGAAATCTCACTAGGTTATTTACAAGGAATGCTACCCCACAGTTCCTGGATCTTACAGCTTAATGATGGTAAGGTCTTACTAAGATGTTTCCCCTTACACTGTGTTTTGTTTCATGATCCAGTACCTACATTCCTTAAAACTCTACTGTACTACTTTTATTTTTGATTGTTAGGTGTAATGTAGTTGAATATAGGATTTGGAACAGTAACTTGTATCTTTCTAGCTAACAATCTAATTCATTTTGAGTGTTTAATTGAAAATTTATGTAAAAATTGCCTATTGGGTAAGCCTGGTGTCTGTTGCATTATACAAAATAATTTGAATAATGCGAGTAAGGAATAGTCAGGGAGAGGTTTTTACACTTAAACATTTATCTTCTGCCCAATTCAAACAGTATGTTTCATCAGTCCCTGTATTTGTGCCCTGAACTCCTAATGCAGAAGAAGCAATGTGTGTGCCTGTGCATGAGAAGTTTTCTTGCATTTATCAAGTGGAAAAAGCGTAGAATTCAGTTACGGAATAACTGTATATTAGTATAAATTACTATTATTTTATGGAAAATAACAGTTTTGGTCCAAGCTAGATTACAGGTGTCGTATGTTCATAGTGTTGTGTTGTTTAAATTGCCCTTGATTCCAGACTAAATGCATATGTGCTAAGTTTTCCTATATAATAGGTCTGGAGATGTTTTATGCTATGAGGAATTGGCCTTCTGCAAAGAAAGGTCAGGCAGTTGTAGGCAACAGGTTTACAATGGGTAATACTCTGGCTGAGTGAAACTGGCAGTTTAAAACGGAGCTGCTGGAGTTATTCTCTGTCAATTTTGGTCACTGATATTTCTGCCTAGCTCTAAATTTTTTCAGGCACGTACTTATATTTAGCTTTGTTTTGAACAGGTAGTACACCTCCAGTGTCAAAATAAGGACTTTATAAATGCTAGTGTGGTATCTAATTAATGGCCCTGGCTTGGGGGAAAATAAGCTGGAAACTAAGTGTACCTAACCAATTGATATAGAGTTGAGCTGGCAGAAAGACATGCTTAGCATTTTAAAGAAACCACTTAATAAGTCTTAAATGTCTTAGAAATGGTGCTAAATTCTTAGTTTTATCATTAAAAGATTTTCGTGTTCCTCACTACTTCCCCAAGCATACTTGCATGTTTCCTGTTTAGAAGGCAGTAAATTGTTTGCATTGAAAAATCTATATAAAATCACTAAGAAATGTAAGACTTCGAGTGTTTTTGGGTGGCACCAAGGACTACTGTTGTAGCTGCTCTTCTTATATCCAGTGATCAAGTTGTCTTTTGCTAGTTGCTACCCAAGAGCTCTAAAAGCCTGTTTGGCCGAAATAGACTGTATAATTTAGGATATATTCAATCATCGAAAAGTTTGTTGGTGCAAAAGTAACTGGTATGTTCATCTGTGCACTTGTACCTTTATATTTTCTTCATATGGGGTTCATAGAGAAAAATGAGCTACATGCTGAATTTGGTGTCTGATAGTTCAATTTTTATTACTTCTTATGTAGCATTTCTTAGACTTAATACATTACAGAAACTTCAGTTTAACATCTGATATACTCCTAAGTTTTTCTTGCTTGTGTAATGAAATTGGGTATTTTTGTAAAAAAATGTGTGAAGTTCCTGGTGGAATTTTTGTGTATGTGTTTCTAATATATCCAGCAGTCAAGTAAAACACAGTAAAACAGTACTTTTACCTAAAGCTTTACCTTCTTAGTTCTATTTCTGTGCTGGTTTAGATGACCATCTCTGCTTTGTAGCTACCGGCCCTCAGCTGTTAGGTAGAAGCTACCAAGGTGGAATTAACTGCTGGTAAAGTATGTTTCTTGTATTTGTCTTACCTAGGTAAGATGCTTAAGTCTTGAACTGAAATAAGCAACTCTCTTGGTTTTATTTACTGATGGGACTTTAAAGTAATAAGCGTGTTTTGTCTGAAGATTTGAGACAGGAGATGGTCTCCAAAATTATCCTTGTAGGCTCATTTGACTAGAATTTACATGTTCATCCTATAGATTGAAAACAGGAATGTCTGTGTTCAGGAAAAGTGTTTAACTGCTACATCCACTGGAAGCTGTGGAAAGAGTTGTTCATTTAATTGTAACCAGCTTTTTTTCTATGGAGATGTCAACTAAGCATTTGGCCCTTAGAGACAACCACGGACCAGTTACTGTTAAACAAAATACATACAGTGTGGTTTTCTTCATCTGTAGGAGAAAGAAGACTTTTGTTTTCCCCCCTGGGGTGAAATCACTTCTAAGCTTTATTTCTTCCACTTAGCAAGCAGTTAAAATAAGAATTTCAGTTACCTGTATCTCGAACAGTGACAGGTTTTCTTCATTTTACCAAACTGCTTTCTTTCCTTACACTTTTAAGTCAGGTGTTAACTATATGGAATATTACTTCAGTATTCATTTAGAGAAGAATCTGTTAGAATATTAACTAAGGAAGGAAAATGTGTTTTTTTTTTCCTGACTGATACATATTCATTAGGAACTTTGATTGTCATAACTTGTATCAAGTCAATGTAAACTGTCATGGGAAATGTTTCTGTGCATTGGAAGTCTGTTAGTCTTGCTTGGTGGGAGCTTTCAAAGATTATGGAAAGCTAACTAAATGTTATTTGAGAGCCAAATATATGTAACAATTTTACCATACAATTTTTCTTTGCAAGTCAGATAGCTTTTAGCATTATCCTGCATTACTTCTCTTCATGTAGTATCTAATCTTGATCGTGGTTCGTATTTGACAGTCTGTTGCATCTTGTGTTAAATCTTGTGTTTTGAGATTTTGAGGCTCCTATTGGAGCTGGAGTTGAACATTGGGAGTAACGCGACCCAGTTAACCTGTGGAGCTGACCATAAGTTAGCAGGTAGTGAAATTTTGGGAGGAACATAGCAGGGAAGTTGCCCACTCCTGATTTGTGGATATAAGCTTTAACTCTCTGCCTCTGTTAACGGGGTTGAAACTTGAAAAAGTATGAAAATAATTCAGAACTTCAGAACTGGTAGGTTTTGGGAGAGAGGGGGGAGAAGTAGTCTATGGGAAGAACAACTTTTTTAAACTTTGATTCAGAACTGTGGTAGGTTGATTCTAGATTATCATCGGTGATAACGCCTACGAAAATTCTCTTCTCTTCAGGGTTCCTGGACTTCCTCTTTGGCACATTTTATGGTGTTTATTTTTCCTTATTCCAAAGGACCTGGGCTCCTGTTGAAAAGTGACGGAGTAAACTCTGGCCGGCACCTGACATGTTGAGGGAGCACCCCCTAAAAGAGCTTGCCTGGGAGACAGTTTGCGAAATTACGCAGTAACATGTTTGCAGTAGTATGCCTCTTTTTTTCTTGTTGTTGCTATTTTCCATTGTTAAATTTCTCTTGAAACAAGTAATTGAGAAATAGATTGAAGCTACTGAAGTGAGCTTTAGTCAATGCAGGGGGATTTACATCTGGAATTATTTTTTTGGAAATCTGGAATTTGCAAGTAACCACTCTGTGCTACTTGTACTAAATGGGACATGGGGGAGGTATTTGTACTTACTAGAGCAGTAAGGGGGGAAAAAAACACAAATATTCTGTGACTCTTAATAATGCACTAGTTTTACTTGCTCACAGTGAGTCTGTGTGTAGCCCAAATAACCATAAGCCAATGTTCTTGATAACATTGTGTAATTTGATTTAAGATAGTGTGAAATTGAGTGTTTTCAAATCTGCTTGTAAGTTCACTAATAATTCTAGTAGAAAAGATTCTTTGTTTTTTAACCACTTAATCCTTGCATGGGCTCTCAGATGATTGTAAGTACTGATGCTGCAGTTGAAGTTATCTGTACCTTTTCTGGAATGATTTCTGATTGATTCCTATATCTTTAAACAGAAAGCTATGTAATCGGGGGGCAATTATGTATCCTTACAGCTTCTGACGAAAAATCTGACAAAAAAAACCTTCTGACAAAAGCAAAGTAAGGTGGTACTAAGTGAACAGCATGCAATAATTAAGGCAACAAGGAGAACCCTAAAAGCAATTACAACTTCTCTGTAGTGAGTATACCAGGCTTACTCTAATTTTTAAGCCAAATACTGAAAGTCTTCTAATGAAGAGAATTGTAAGAGTTTTGCTGGATCCTTGGATTTGTCTCTTATCTTGGCTATTGAAGTGCTAAATTTGATGCTTCCCTATCCTACGTAGCTGTGGTAGGCATGCTGAATCCGCTTGAACTTAACTAAATGCTTAATGCTGTCCTAGTAGAACAGTTCAGTTAGAAGGGACCTTCCAAGGTCATCTAGTCCAACCGCCTGAGCACTTCAGGGCTAGTCAAAAAGTCGAAACGTAATAATGAAGGTATTGAGGGCATTATCCAAATGTCTTGAACAGGCAAGGGGCTTCAACCACTCTAGGAAGCCTGTTCCAGTATTTCACCACCCTCATGATAAAAGAAGTTTTTTCTAATGTTCAGGCTGAACCTCCCCCAGTGCAGCTTTGTGCCATTCCATCGTGTTCACTGGTTATTAGGGAGAAGAGGTTGCCTCTTAGGCTTCTTTTCTCCAAACTAGACAACTCAAGTGTCCTCAACCTCTCCTCATAGGACATGCCTTCCAGCCCTATTACTAGCTTAGCTGCTCTCCTCTGGATACTTGCAGGGACCTTTTTATCCTTTTTATATTATGGAGCCCAGAACTGCACACAATCTTCAAGGTGGGGTTGCACCAATGCTAAATGTAGCGGGAGAATCACCTCTTGACTGGCTGTTTATGCTGGGTTTAATGCATTCTAAAATGCTGTTTGCCCTTGGCTGCCAGGGCATGCTGCTGGCTTACGTTGAGCCTGTTGCTGACCAGCACCCCCAGATCCCTTCCTGCTGAGCTGCCCTCCAGACACTTGTCTCCCAGTCTCTACCCATGTCCGGCATTACTCTGTCCCTGGTGCAGCACCTGGCAATTTCTTTTGCTGAATTACTTGCCATTACTAATTGCCCAGTGCTCCCTTTGAAAGGCCTCTCTTCCTAAAACCTGCCAGTTTAGTACCATCAGCAACCTTGCTGTGGTTATATTGCAGTCCTGTATCTAGGTTATTGACAAAAATGTCAGGACTGGCCCTAGAATTGAGCCCTGGGTCAGGGCTGGTCACTGCTAGTGACTGGCTGCCAGCCAGCTATGGTTCCATTCACTACAACCCTTTGAGCTCTGTTGTCAAGCCATTTCAACACCCAGCATACCATGAACCTGTTTATCTTGAAGTTGGACAATTTGTCCAGAAAGAGGCTGTGAGGGACATTATCAAAGGCCTTATTAAAATTAAGAAAGATTACATCTGCTGCCTTCCCTCCCTCCACCAAGAGGGTGACCTTATCACAGAAGGAAACCAAATTACTGAGGCAGTACCTCCCCTTCACGAACCCATGTTGATTATGCCTGATGATAGCTTTGTTTTTTAAATGCCTTTTCATCAGCACCCAGGGTAATCTTCTCCCTAGCTTTTCCAGGGACTGAGATTACACTAATAGGTCAGTAGTTTCCTGGGTCTTCTCTCATGCACCTTTTTTAGATGGGAATAGCATTGGCTAGCTACCAGTCAGCGGGGACCTCCCCAGCCTCCTAAGACTTCTGGTAAATTGTTGAGAGGGGTCCAGCTATGACATCTACCAACTGCCTCAGCACTTGGGTGAATCCCATCAGGCCCCACGGACTTACTAATGTTGAGCTGATACACTGGTCCTTCACAATTTTGGTGGCCACAGATGGAAAGTTGCTTACTTCTCCCCTAGTCATGGTCTTCTAACTCTGAGGGCTTGGCAGCCCAAGATTAGAGAATCATTTAGGTTGGAAAAGACCTCTAAGCGTATCTGGTCCAGCCTTTAACCTAGCACTGCCAAGTCTAGCATTCAACCATGTCACTGAGCTCTACATCTACACGTTTTCTGAAGACCTCCAGGGATGTTGACTCAATTACTTCCCTAGGCAGCCTGTTCCAATGCTTTACAATCCTTTCAGTGAAGAATTTTTTCCTAATATCCGATGATCTGTCATTGCCATGAAAAACTGAGGCAAAATATGTTTTTTCTTCATAGTTACTTGTTAGGGAACTGTCTGCCTCTTAGTTTGAGTAAGGATTAAATGTTTCTGGTTTAGATACTGTAGTTTGTCATAAGAGTTGATATGACAAAGGCACGGTTTGATTGTTGTCTATAAACTCTCACCTTCTGCATATAAAACGGCAGTTTGCAGAAGTGTTCTTGCTCAAATTCACCTGTGTTCTCTGTTGGTAACCAAATGTCCACCCAGCTGATGATGTTACTAATTTTCAGCAGTAAATAACACTAACTAAATCCTTCACACTTGGAAGATGGTTACTAAAGGAGCAAAAAATGGTTGTTTTCTCTCTGAGTACTGCTTAAAACTATGCTGTTTACAGCTGTAGGGAAAACTCTTTCTTACTGATATCTGGTATCTCTTTCAATCCACTTTCTCAAATTCTGCATTCATACAAGACCAGCTGATGCTTTATCAGAGGTTAAGTGTTGCCATGTAAAAGCCTTGTTTTAAAGGGGAGAATGGAGCAAATGCTTGTAGTGACCTTAACGAGAGTGAAGGGAAAGCAGGAGTTTATTGGATTTGAGACTGAAATATTCTTTTCTGATAGCATACTTGTCTCAGGAGCAGCTGCTTGCAAGGTGTCTTAAAGAAACAAAACTAATATGGAGGTGCTAAAAGTGTTTTTATAAAGAAAAGTTCAATTGCTCATGCTGATGTTGATCTTCTGCGATGTTTCTTTACTTGGGGACACTGGCCTTTCAAGCATCTGCAAAAGAAATTTTATTGTCCCTTGTTTTCCAATTTTCCAAGTTTGTGGAGGGAGGTATGGTAAAATAGTAAGTCCTGCTCTGAAATTAGCTCCAACACTTGGCACGTGCTGCCTGCACATTAAATGATTATAATTTCTACACCTTTAGAGCTGTTCTCTTCAGCGACAGAGGTGGTACACTAGTGTGCTTATACTTTGCACATTTTATCTTCTGCCAGATCTAGTAATTGCTGAACAGGTTGTTCTGAATCTGAGAACTGGGGTGCAGATCAGAAGCAGAGTAGCAAAAACATATTTATTAGAAGTTAACATTTTTTTCTTTAATGCAGATTAGTGTTCTTTTCATGTAAGTAAAAACCCTGGAGCTGGCTAATTTTAAGTGTTAATATATACCAAGTAAATATATATCAGTCATCTTTAATCAAGTCTGATTTTGAAGCTTTGTGATGATCTTTCAGTATCTACTGTTGTGTTGTTCAAGTTCTAGAAAACTTCTGTGTGTGCAGGTCCCTTTGGGGTTAGAAGCTATGAAGTACTACTATGAAGTATTTATACTGCTTAAATACATGTGTAAGCTTAATACTTTGTGTATTTTCTTCTTATCCAGACCAGCATGTTTTGGAAATTTGATCTCCATTCGTCATCCCACATCGATACACTTCTAGAGAGAGAAGATGTAACACTGAAGGAATTGATGGATGAAGAGGACGTCCTGCAAGAGTGCAAGGCTCAGAATCGCAAACTTATAGAGTTTCTGTTGAAGTCAGAATGTTTGGAAGACTTAGTTTCATTTATTATCGAAGAACCGCCCCAAGACATGGATGAAAAAATTCGATACAAGTAAGAACTTTTTTTGGGGTGGGTGGGGACTTAGGAAGGTAGAAAGAGGGGTGATTTACTCCAGTGTTAATTTGATAATGTTTTGAATTCCTGCATACTGCTCCTTAGTATAGTACTGTTAACTTTTGAGTAAGCTTGTTTTGAAGGGGCTTTATAGAACTCTTTAAATCATTCTAATGCTTGCATATTTTTTGAGTGGAAACCTCTTATCCAGAAATGCCTCCAAAACCAGTTGCTGCCTGAAGAAAATGTACAGAAATCAGAACTTGTGTGAAGAGTCTTTTTGTTATGTTTTCATGTGATCAGAAATAGTGGAGTGAAAACCCCTATCTGGGTACTGTAGTTAGGTGCTTAGCCTTGTTTTATTGACAATTAGTAAGCTGTTTTGAAGATGCATTTTATAGCACTGTAGCACACCTTGTAAGAATATACTTAACACCTGTTTGCTGGTGTTTTCCTTTGCGGAGCTAGAAGTGTAAAAATTGGGTACGGACATGATTCTTGCTACATTGCTGAGAAGGTTCAAACTCACAGTTAATCTAAGAGTTTGTATACAAGCACTTCTACCACTTTTGGCCTCTTTTACAGATGTCTGTGCAGCAAGCTGCTTTTTCTTATGATAGTATGTAAAAAGAAAAATAAAATAGAGTACCCTCTTAGCTGCTGCACTTCTCTGTTCTTGATAAACCAAACCTTCACTGAGTGTTTTTAGCTGAGTTTAAAATAGTGTCTTTCACTTAAAAGCCTTAAATTGCTGGTGCTGTTGTAATTATCTCTAGCGTGAGTGGGTGATAGTACTGCTTCATGACACAGGGCCAGAAGTACAATTCAGAACACTGAGTAATTAAGAGGCCATCAAAACCAGTAAGATCCTGTATTTGGCAATACTAACTACTTTTGCAGGCTTTGTTGGTCTTTGGCTAGCTTAGTGAGTCTCTACACAATTGCAACAGGTATAGAAGTATTAATCCTGAAGAGATTGATTTTGACTTTTTTTAATGTAAGCCCCATTATTGGAAAGTGGCAAACACTGGGGATGGAGCAGTATCAATCTGGTAATATCAACCTGCTTAATTTCTTGGTAGCTAATTTCTTCCTCTTCAAAAAAAAAAAATAGTTTTCTGAAATGAGAGGTCAATATTTGAACAGCTGGCTTTAACAGTGGACCTTAAAATAAAAGCCTGCCCTTTCTTTTCCCTACTTCCCCAGTGCTGTCCTATTTCAACTGAAGAATGTAGTAGTCCATTTCCGAAATGAAAGAATGCAGCTTGTAGCCTGAATGTGTAGTTGTTACCTTGCAGTAGTTTGCCTTTTTTTTATTAGTGCAGAGCTATTCTTCTTGAAAAATTGGTCAGAAACCGTACCAGGTTTTGATTTAAAAGTTGAAAGTGTACCTTCTTTGAAGTACGAGTGATGAATGGAGATAAACATGTGTACACTTTTTTTCTTCCTTTTCCCCAGATATCCAAACATATCCTGTGAGCTGCTTACTTCAGATGTCTCACAGATCAATGATAGGCTGGGAGAAGAAGAATCATTACTTATGAAACTGTACAGCTTCCTCTTAAATGAATCTCCTCTAAACCCTTTACTTGCCAGTTTCTTCAGCAAGGTGCTAAGTATTCTTATAAGCAGAAAACCAGAACAGGTAAATATTTAAAAGCTCTCCAGTTTAACAGTTTCAGATTTGCCTGAGCTATTTGTCCAACAGTAACTGCCTGCATGCCAATGTTTACCTTTTGCCTTAGCTTAGCTCAGTATTTGCATGGTGGTGTCTTCATCAAATTACTGTTAGAGGTGAAGATAAGTGAATTGAATCAGTGGGAGTGGGTCTGATCTTTTGAGGAAGACTGTCATTAAAAAAAAGGTGAGAGACATTTGGAATCCTCATCCAGAAATGCAGTGCTCCTCTGTGTTTGTGTGACCCTGCAAACAGCTGGTATGGCTGGCTCTGGTACCTGAGCAAATCATTTGTGACTCTGTTCTGTGTTTTTAATTTAGCAAGCTCTGTATTTCCTTGAAAGTATATTATGTTAAGGCTTTACTATGTCTGCTTCAATCCCTGAACCAGGAGTTGTAGGAATTCATACAAAAAAGGGAAAAATTACTGTAGATTTTTAAGTAGTTTATGGTCAGCAACCTGGACTGGCGAGAAGGCCCAAGACATACTCCATGTAGACAGATCTGTATTGTGCCACTTTAGCTGCTATGTACTGCTATGTACTGTTTTACCTTGCCTTGCACTGCTAAGTGGCAGAAGTATTTACGAAGTTCTCATTTGTTTTTCTTATTTTAGTAACTGAAAGAAACTGAAATGTACATGGTGTAGTTTACCATGTAAACTATTGTGAGCTTCTTTCTTGTTAATTTCTAGATTGTGGATTTTTTAAAGAAGAAACATGATTTTGTAGACCTCGTTATTAAGCACATAGGGACCTCTGCTATCATGGACTTATTGCTCAGGCTACTGACTTGCATAGAACCTCCACAGCCCAGGCAAGAAGTGTTAAATGTGAGTAAAACTTCTCAGATACCTTTGTTTGACTTGTGAACTGTCAAAAAGATGCTTTGTAAAATATTTAGACAATTTGTACCATTGTTCACGTCTGCCACCCCAGTAGGTGTTTTGGGAAGGGTTGTCTTCTCGACAGTAAATATTTTTTTTTTTTTACGGTTCCTCAGAAATGCTAATTTTGCTTTTATCCTTTTTTCCTGATGTATTGTTAGGCCTTGTTTAGAAATATCAACAGTATGATTAATGGCAGTTTTCAAACTCCTTCTTGTAAAGCCGTTAATTCATTTAATTCATTCATTTGGTTAACATTCCTGCTAATGTCTACAAACACTTTTACAGTGGCTAAATGAGGAGAGAATTATCCAGCGGCTTGTGGAAATTGTACATCCATCTCAAGATGAAGATGTAAGTATTGGTCTGCTCTTTTGGATACATCTGTGCAGCAGGTTGCTGTAAAATAGTGTTAGAACTCTCAGTCTTACTGTTTTCTGCTTGCTTCTTTTTAATAACCTGATTTTGTTATTTAAGACTATGGTAGTTTGGGGTTGTGGAGAGCTGATTTCTTCCCTCCCGCCCCCCCCGGATCTGCACAGTTTATCAGGTAGTCAAAGTCTACCTTAGTGCAGACTAAGTATTGTTTGAAGATTCAACTCTAATGCTTTGCCTTTTTAATAGTGAAAATCAATTGCCTCATGACTTCAGGGTTTTTTTGTCTTGTTAAGGTTTAGATATGTCACAAAGCTATTGTCTAAAATGTTTTCTGTTAGGAGAGACTCTAGTCCAAGCTTTTTTAATGCAGCTTTTTAGTGAAGAATTCTAGTCCAGCATGTTGTTGATCTATAATGCTTCATTTTTCTGTTCCAGAGACATTCAAATGCATCACAGTCACTCTGTGAAATTATTCGTCTAAGCAGAGACCAGATGTTACAAATACAAAACAGTTCAGAACCAGATCCACTGCTTGCGAGTCTAGAGAAGTAAGTTAGTTTGAATTTCTGACCTTTTTTCAGTTCATCAGAGCACTATTATTTAACTTTTGACCTTTAAAACCCTTTAGAATTGCAAGCTTCCTTCTCCTGATGACCTCTCTTGGTTACCTGTTATCTGTGCAATTTAAAATAGCTCAGCAAGTAAGTGGAGCCCACCTGGATGACTTCCTTGTTGGCTTCACTTAAGATTTCCGCATTCTAGTATCTTGGTTCTGCCTGAGGAATGTTAAAAATATTTCTTGCACTGTCAAAGTTAATGGTATCACACGTGTAAGCTTGTGGAGGTTGGCTTGATACCGTGCAGAATACACATAGGGGACTTTAGCTTTGATCTCTTGTTTAAGTTAAGTTTGTTTCTACCAGAGATTTTTCTGTGTCACCTTCTGTGTTTTGCAGGTTCTAGGTTTAGGTTTACATGGCTGTATGACGTGCTCAATCTTTTGATCTGACAGAAAACTGACAACCAACAGTACAAAAAAGGATAGATTTTTTTTTAAACAAAAGAAAAAATAGATCAAGAGAGGGAGTAGGGAAATATGGTTGGGGTAGTGATGTCATAGGGGAGTGATTGTCCTAGCAGCACCTGGTGGCTTGAAATAACAGACTTCATTTCATTATCCTGTTCTCTAATTTCACATGGGCAAACAGTAGTTAATTCTCTTAACAGCTGTATCCTAAAGAAGTGTTATGCCTGATGTCAATGCTTTCTTTTCAGACGAGAAATCATAGAGCAGCTGCTGTCAAATATTTTTCATAAAGAAAAAAATGAATCTGCAATAGTCAGTGCAATCCAAATATTACTGACCTTACTTGAGACAAGACGACAGACGTAAGTGTTTTTATTCCTTGTACTTATGGCTGCTTAATTTAACTAAACTGTTGTTCAACAATAGTAAGTGAAGTGCCTTCCGTGTACTTATGACTGAAGCATTTTAGTGGCCTTTTACAGGTGGAGTAGTAAAAGAGCAAACCGTGTGATTGCTGTTACCAGCAGTGTTATTACGTTTCCCCCGGATGACTGGTCTTTCTGCGGTGTTTTCCAGAACCTAGTTTAATTGCTACATGTCAGATAAGACTAATTTCATTTCATCATTTTTTTTTCCTGGACACAAGGAATAGAGTACCTGTGTACAGTGTAGTGACTGGATATTCTTTTTTTTTTTTAATTTGGGATCTTATAACTTTGAGAAACTAGTGAACAGAGGCTTGATAGATGAGTGAAGCTCTTTCTCTGCCACGAAAGAAGGAATAGAACAGCTGTAAAGTTTTCAGCTATTGAGATTAAACCAAACTGGAGATTTCAAACATGATAAACCTAGATATATTAGGCCTAGTGTTTGGAAGAATCTTGTTCTGCTGTTAGCTCACACTTGATTTATATTTGTAGTCTCCTGGTTTTGCCCTCCTCTTAATTCTATTTTCATGCCTTTAGAACTGTGACACTGAGAATCATAGCTTTAGAGTTGTTCTAGAACTAGTTTGGATATTAATACTAGACTTGTGTGTTCTAGATTTGAAGGCCATATAGAGATCTGTCCTCCAGGCATGAGCAATTCAACATATTCTGTCAATAAAAGTGTTTTAGAAGCCATAAAAGCACGACTTTCATCCTTCCATGAACTCCTACTTGAGCCTCCAAAAGTAAGTGAAACCTTTTGTTGCCAAATAAAATGAAGCAAGACTGTCATTGTGTGCACGGTTCCTCTGGGCTTGTCCAGGACTTAGAGTAGATCAGCTCTACTGCATGTACCATGCACTCCAGGCATGCCGAATTCTTTACGTTTTTTTAACTGATTTTTTATGGTAATCAACTTATGCATGTCATGCTGTTGCAAAAGATAAATACAACGTGTTGTATGAATAGGGATTTTACCTATAATGTATTTAATTTTTTCCAAGCAATTGTTACCAGCAGAATTTCAGCTGAAGCATAGTTTTTTCAGCTGAAGCATCAGGGTGCCCTAATGCGTAGGAGTAAAGGACCTGAGGGTCAGAGTGAAAATGATCAGGAACTTAAAGATCACATAAGAGACAGGTTTGGTGGTGGTGGAAACAAGGTAGTGGTAAAGGCTGTTTTAGACTAGAAAAGATGAGACCTCAAGCTTTCAAGTGCAGAAGAGATGAAAAATGCAAATAATCTCTTTCTTGCAACAAGATATATGTTAAAAGCGAGGTCATATAAGATACTTGAGTATTCTCTGATTGGAGTACTGGGCGTTTGAATAAATCATCTAGTGAAGTTATTGACTTTGCTTTTTTAAGCACTAGTTAAATGAGCGTCTTATCCATATTCTTAAATTTTGCCTTAGGTAAAGAGCGGGCTAAGTGAACTAGCAGGTTGTCTGCCACTTTTGACACAAGGGTGGCACTGGTTAGGCCAAAATGACATCCAGTATTGTGAAAGGTAGTACATTTCTAGGTGGTCTCCTTGTCAAAATGTGTTTGTGCTTTAATATGGGAAGAAAGACATTTACGTGATGACTTTCCCTTGTTCCTTGCATATTTGTTGGTAGATTTTTCATTCTTAGTGTAGCCAATACCAGACTTTTCTGACTGGCTGATACTTAGTTATGTGGTAACAGGTCTCATCTGGCAGCCAGCTAAAATTTTGATGTAAAAACCATGGTGCTTATTGTAATACAAGGACCTATTAGTGCATGGAAAGAGATTCTTGCTGTTGGAAGTAACTCCTTCAGAGACTACAGTTGGAGCTTTGGTGTGTTCTTCTAATGTTATACAGAACTAAAGAAGCCTGTTTGAAATTGCTTTCATGTATATGAAGCAATATGAAATCAGAGCTGTTGAGGCATAATGTGTTTAGAGACTGTCTACCTAGCTGTTTCGCAAGTACTGTGGTAATGTAAACTGTAGCTGTGTACCTGGATTAACCACTGAGAAGTGTAAGTATTTCTTAATCCCTTTTAAGGTTGGATGGAATTCATCTACTTTGAACTCTTACAGCTACCAATCACTTTTTAGTGCCATTGGTTTCATGTGGCTGTCTTTCATTGCCCCCTGTCTGTAGAATTAAAATAAACCATGGTGTTCAGAACTAAGTTGCTTTTTCAGTTTTTGCAAGATCTTGTTCAAGGACTGGTTGTGTACATTTTTAAAGCACTATTCTCTCATTGTGCATAGTAATAACAAGTTTTTTGACAAATAATGTTTGTCTTTTTTTTAGAAAAGTGTCATGAAGACAACCTGGGGTGTATTGGATCCACCTGTGGGGAACACACGTTTAAATGTGATTAGATTAATATCTAGCCTTTTACAGACAAATATGAGCAGTGTGAATCAGGAACTTATAGAGCTTAACAGCATAGGAGTTATACTGGTAAGAACTTTCTGCTGCCTTATCTTTGTGAAACGCTAGTAAGATCTTATCTCTGTCAATGCAGATAACTTGTAATACATTTCCAGCATAACTTTTCAGACTGTTTGTGTTGTGACTTCTAGCACATTGTTTGAGAACTCCAGATATCTAATTTTACTGTTAAATTCATATGTCTGAAGCCAGCATTTTCCTCTGATCGATTTAATGGTTCTTATTTTCTGCACCTTCGTAAATATACATGATTTTCTTGGAGTGGTTTTCTTAAGCTTATTTTTCATCTGTATGCTCAAGTTTTCAGCTGTGTTCAATGCTTCCCTACCTTTTTATTCTTTTCCTAAGCTGTTCCCTCAAAACCTTTCTGTCTCTTAATAGGTAGAACACTAAATGGTATCTTAGCATTGCCCTATAAAGGGACAGTTTATCTTGGTAGCTTGTACACTTAAAAACTGTTTGAAAGCAAACTGTTGCACAGCAAACTTCTAGCCTGCCATCTACACTTTGAGTACTTCCTAACTCAGGCTTCAACTGTAGCAGACATTCTTAGGTTGACCAAAATCTTCAAATGTTGGCATCATTTAATAAACACCTAGCAAAACATGCTGGAATTTATACTGTAGTTTCGAAATACAATATGTAAACTTTTGCTTTTAAGCAGATAGTTACAAAACTAAAATAGTTTTTTTCAGCTCAAAATTTTGTCTCTCAACCTCAGTTTTGTCTTGTCTTGTGTAAGACATTAAGTATTCTCAGATTACATCTAGATTATCTGAGGTAGCTTTCTGTAGTAGAAGAATAAAATTGGTAGATGACGTAAGGCATCTCGTTAAGGTGAGGAGCACATTCCCAAAGGGTATTGTAGATGCAGAAAGTCTATGGTGAATTCAAAAAAGAAACTTAAGGGCTAAGAAGGTCATAAATAGCATTTCTGACTTGGGAACTCTCAGGGCTGCAGCTATCAGAAAGAATTAAGAGGGGATTATCATTGCAGCCTTGTCTTTATCTGGAAGTGCATTATTGGTTACTCCCAGGATAAATCTATTTTTTTTTCTCATCCTGTATGATAGTCCTTATGTTCTGATAATAGCAAGCGTAAGTATTAAAATTTGTGTAGGTCACGCTTTATTATGTACAATGCTAGTTACTGTAAAACTTGAAGAATTTGCTTGTGTTGCCATTCAAATTACTTGCTGGGGTAAGATTTAGTTATGTTTGAAAGGACCCTGCTTTGAGTGAACCCTGTTGAATTTGTTTTTCAGGACATGTTCTTTAAGTATACGTGGAATAACTTCTTGCATACTCAAGTAGAAATCTGTATTGCATTGATTCTTGCAAGTCCTCTTGAAAGCACAGAAAATGGCACAATTACAGATCAGGATTCCACTGGGGACAATCTTTTACTGAAACATGTAAGTTATGTTTTTGGGAGGAGTTTGCTGAATGTTCCTCTCACCAAGGTATGGTAGCAGTTATTCTTTCATAAAGTAAGATTGGGCTATATTTTGTGTAGAATGAAGAACAATACTCTTTTGGGTTTTCTTAACATGTCAGTTCAGGCTGTTAAACCGAGAAGTGCCATGGAATGGATTTTTGCTGCCCTCAAAGTGAGCAAGTATGCAAGGTTGCAAGTACTTCCTCTTCTTGTTAAGAATTAAAATTGCTATTTCAGTAGTTGTACACTACTAAAATACAGCAGCTACATTCAAAAAGAAGTTGAAGTGATGTAGGTTCAACCTTCAGGTTTCTGTTTGGGATCTGTCAGCTGCTTCTGAACTTACTTTCATTAAAAGGTTCAATCCTAAACCTGAAATCAACTGTCTTATAAGACATCAGGATTTGTTAAAATCAACCCTGCAATGCATAGTAGTGTTCCGCTTAGCTTTACAGCTGTTAAGTATATTTTGGTTTTTTTCATAGCTCTTCCTTAAGTGCCAATTAATAGAACGAATACTTGAAGCATGGGAGATGAATGAGAAGAAACAGTGAGTAACTAGCTTTTTCATTTCCTGCAATTCTCTAAATACAATTTGAGTTGTGATGTGTATAATCAATTCAGAACTGAGCTGACCAAGAAATACTGACCAACAAATATTCTTGCATAATATTCTTGAAAATATCTTAATCTCTTTCCTGAAATATCCAGTATATGAAATACTTATCACAATACTGTTAGTGGTGTTTGGAAGTACACTTTGCTTGGTAATAAATGGAATAATTAAGTTCTAAACACTTGTGTTAATATTTGGATTAAAGCTTTCACACATAGTGAATCTTCCAGAGTTCTTCAGTTTCTCTTTTAGTAATGCCTGAAGTTCAGGCCATCTTTTTGGTGTCACTTTACTTTTCCCCATCACCATTTGAGAATACAATCATGTCTGTAATTCTTGCAATGTGTAAGATTTTACAACTGTCTGTAGAGTTAACCCATCTTCAAGTACAGAAACATACCATAAAGTTTTAAGAGAATTGAGGAAAGAATATAGTTTTCTCCAGTAAGCAATTGAAAATTTTTAATAAACACATCAAAGCAAATTACATACTGGGGAGCAACACAGTCATGTAAAAGCCAGGACCTTAGTGGAATTCCTCCTGAAAACGTGTGATTGTGAAAGGATGGAAGTTTCAAGCAGCCAACCCTGTCCGGAACTGTTCATATCAGGAAAAAAAAATTCTCAGCCTTCACCTGAAGGGGTAAAGCATCTCTCTGAAGGCTTAGGAGCTAATTTTGTCTTCATCTTGACAATGCTTTATATTTTTTCCTCATGCACAAATGTGAAAGCAGAAATAATTTGTTCAGATACTCTGTACTTTCTTGGTAGTTATATGCCTGTCGGTCTTCTAGCTTGGCTCAGTGTAATCTAGACATCTGTACCTTAAGTTCTTGAGTATTTTTGTGAAACTCTAGTTCTAGAATACTGCTCTTACACTTAAGAAGTGGTAGGTTATAGGTCTGTCTTATTTAACTTCCTGACCCTGGTAGAATGATTTATAACAAAATATAGTAGCACAGTTGCTCAGAGTACAGGCAATTAAGTTCTTTTCTATCTTGCAGGGCTGAAGGAGGAAGACGGCATGGTTATATGGGTCATCTGACAAGGATAGCAAACTGTATCGTGCACAGTACAGATAAGGGGCCTAACAGTACACTAGTCCAACAGCTTATTAAAGGTAATGTTAATACTCTTAAGTTTCTCTTTGTGTCTTCCATGATTAAATTTTTAGGAAATAAACTTTAAAAACGAAAGGCAGTTTCTGGATAGAAGAAGAATATTTTGACATATTCTGCTTAAAACTAGTCGTCCTTAAACATGTTTGTCTCTTTCAAACATCCCTGAATAGTATCAGAGCTCTTTGAAATAAATGTAAGGAGATGCTGAACTGCTTAGTTTAGACTTTACAAGATGAACTAATCCTTATGTCTTTAGGAGTATGTGTATGTTCTTTACATTATTTCTGATTGTTTTGTGTGTTTAAGAGCACAAGAGAACAACAACATTTAAAAAATAAGTTATGATTCACTGTTGATTGTATTACATTGTTTTTTGTTTCCTACTCTAGAGCTTCCAGAGGAGGTCAGAGAGCGATGGGAGACGTTCTGCACAAGCTCTTTAGGAGAAACTAACAAAAGGAATACAGTGGACCTGGTAAGTGGTGCTGGATAAAGTTTGAAAATTGCTGTTGCTTACTTGGGTCCCAATTTTTTGTCAGCAGCACAGGCAGTCTTTCCAAGTACAATGCTATTGAGATAGTGTCAATTACATCTAGTTGCTGAGCTATGGGACTCCCATTCTTTAGTTTCCTTTCCAACTAAAGCCGCATCAATAACGTTTCGTATGAGAATTTTGCTGTAGTTCAGTTCATACAGTTCATCCCAGGCAATCACCACAAAGGAAGATGTTCTTAGAGCTTCAAGTTAGCTTGAAAGCTCTTGTCTCCTCTAAGAGTATGGACAAAAACATAAGGAATTGATTTAATGGTAAAGTGCTACCTGCATTCCACTGTGTGTTACACTGCATACTTTTGTTGTGCGTCTGTCTTAATGTTTTTTCTGCATTCAACAATAGTGTTTGCATGTTTGTTAAAAGCTAAATTTAAGTAAAAGTGTGAAGAGGTTTTATGTAGTCATCTTAAATGTACAGTTTAAGAGTAATCACCACATCTTAGTTTGAACTTTTAAAAACTTATTTTTAGCTGCAGTGATTACGAGATGCTGGAATTCAGGATTCAGAGGGTTGGGAGGAAGGTGAAAAGTTTGGTAGTACTTAAGGACTAGGTAGGAGAATATACATCCTTTAAGCCTAAAAACAACACTGTACAAGACAAATTATCCATGGTTGCCTTAAGAATCACCGTGTAGTTCCTTTCTCTTAAGGAAAATCCCCCTTAGGGATATTCTCAGGAAATTAAACCAAAAATACCAAATACCATACACTAAATTTAATTATTCGCAAAAAGTGCCTGTGCTGCTTTAGTATTACAACATGTTAGAAAATGACTAGTCAGAACAGCGAGGAGCTTGTTTTCTTACCTAAAGTTGCTGAAATTTGCAGAAGTCATTTTTACCCCCTTCCCTGGCATAATTATGCAGTGTATTCATTAGGGTGGTGTAATGCTAGTTTTTTCTTTAAGGGTTATGCTTAAACTACAACATCTGTCAGAAAACAAGAAAGATAACTCATGTTTTGGACTTTATGTCCTGTTGGTTCCCAAAGGGAGAGTTTGAGGAAGAAGCTAGAGTCCCAAGCTTGTTACTGTTACAACACCAATGGCAGGACTTCTACTGCGGATTAGGTAGTTAATAAGGAGCAGCTAAAACTATATAAAGAACATTTTATTTGGTTCCCTACCCCAAGGTACAATTGTAGAAGGAGTAAGTATATAACATGTTCTCAGAAAGCATGCCTGGGGGGTATCCAGGGCAGCTCAAGTTGTATAGAATACCGTGTAATTACATTGAAATGTGCAGACTTTACGAGAATATTTTTGCAAATACACTGAGCAGTAACCTTCAGCAGACTTGGTCTGTCATTTGGTACAATGGTTCTTCTCCAGGCAGAATAAGCCCAGAGGTCATTTGGTGCATTACTGTTCTTCCCACTTATTGACAGCCCTAGTGTTAAATTTACTGTGGCATGTTTCCTTCAGAAATTCACTAATTCACTGATAAAATTCACTAATAAGTCGGGGTACTTCTAGGCTGCAAATTGTATTGCAGGGCTGTATAAAATAAAGCATGCCAAATTGTGTGGCTTTTAAATAAGTGTTACACTAACAGAAGAAAAGGCATAAAAGCACAGTATACCTCAGGAAAAAGTGTTCTTCATTTGTCTATTGCGAGTCTTTACTGTGACATTGTACTATGATATTTGTGGGAGCATAGGAGGGTGTCTGTCTTGTGTGAAGCCTTGCATTTTTCTCTGTTTAACTTGTCCTTTTGTGTAGCCTGGTCTCTTGTTCAAAAACAAAATTTAAAAAAAAAAAACGTTCACTTGAGAATTTGTACCAGGGAGTTCTAGAGGTGTTAGAATAATGCAGTATAGCATAGTCCAGAGTAAATTGTCATCTGTGGATTTGCTTTATATCAGTGGTCTTCCACAGAATATGTCTAAGGGGTCAGTTCTAACTACTGTTACTTCACCTAGTTGCTGTTCCAGTTAAAATTACTTCTGGTGTGCTGTTCTGATAGAAAATAACTTCTTCCAAGAACATGCTCAGCCACACTACTACCTAAGGAACAAACCATTCCCACTGGTTCTATGTCAGATCATCAAAATTATCTATTTTTTAAGGGTAATATATAAAACAGCTGTTGTTATGGCAACAAATCCAGGTTCGCTTCTGCAAGTAAATATTGATTATGAAATTTTGAAGGTGCCTTTTTCTTTTTGATGAACTTTTTTTGCAAATACTGCAGATATCTACGTTTTCCTTTAAATTTTATGTTCTCTATTTTGGGAAGGAAGATCTGTGTATAATCCATCATTTTGGTGACTACCAATTTACTTGTTCAATGTGACTTGCGGTAAAAAGAGAAGATGCAAGTATTTTAAATAACTGTCAGCTATAGGACTGGATTTTTATATATTTAATCATTCTGAAGTACTTAAAAGCTTTGGCTTTTTTTAGTTCCTAACACATATAGGTTAATGCTACTGAAATATTTTAGGGACTCTTTTATGTGGTATAGCAGTTGAGAAAACTGCAAATAACTCAGCTTCTTGTTCAGATATGAAACTGAAGATTCAGCCAGGCAGTACAAGTGTATTTGAGTTTGTCATATAATAAGCAAATGACTAAATTATTTTGTATAGGTTACCACCTGCCACATTCATTCTTCCAGTGATGATGAAATTGACTTTAAAGAAACTGGCTTCTCACAGGATTCATCTTTGCAGCAGGTGAGTTGAAATCTTTTAACAGCGTAGTGTTTTTCTCTTTATATATATATATATATATATATATATATATATATATATATATATCTTCAGTGGAACTCATATTTTTATCACAACCCAATACAAATCTAGAAAGTTTAAACTAACTTGGATATGTGTGTATGCACACAACTATTTTACCAAAATTGGAAGTGGGGCTTTTAACACAAGGCACAGCATCTCAGTGTGCTTTTCTTTTTTTTTTTTTTTTTGATTTGATCATGCTCTGTATGCAGAACTCTGCTCATTATACCTAAGACATTTCATATGTTAGTTGTTTGGCTGAATTGGGCATAGTTTGTGACTTTTTTTCTTACTAGATGCAGCAGTTTGATATGTGATGGCTTCTAATTGTTTTCTGGGAAATATGAATTGCTTTGAAAGCAAATGTGGGTTTATGTTTGGTCTTGATAATAAAAGCTTTAAAAATGTTGACCCTTACTTTAGGAAAAGGAGGAAGACTGGTTATTCATTGTTATGTTTTTAGTTTAGTTTATGGCAAAATACCAAACCGTCTAGTTGTCACAATATAAATAACTTTATATACCTATTGCTATGTGGCAACTGTACATAGCTAAATTTTCCTGAACTAAATTTCTAATCAACTCGATCACTTATTTGCAGTTCAGTATGTGATTTTGGCAGCTCATTTGTGAGTGTTTCAAAGATAACTATTTATCATTTGGTTTAACAAAAGAAATCTGAGAATGTATAAGGAAGTTTCAGATCCACCAGTCTGAAAGCTTAAGGTAAAGCTATGTCCACCTTGAAGTTTTAATGCTTTCATAGTGTACTAATTGATACAGTGTTTAATATGGTGATGATGTTTGGAGTATTTTTGGGATGAGTGATTACAGAGAACATAATAAATATTATTCAGTATAGATTCCCCTATACAGAGCATACTACCTGACTGGGTTATTAACCGAAAACTTATTTAGCTGTTAGTATGAGCTGAAAGATATGTAGTACCTAGTCTAAGACTGGCTTTGGTACTTCATGCATCTTTATAGTTTTCCTATAAGTAATTGCTTATCAATGTTTAAATTGGGAGTGGTGGCTCAAGTTTTAAGAATCTAATGCCTTTTCATCAGGTCCACTGACCTTGTACATGTAAGGTGCACCTGAATACCAACATGATAGGTTGGACGCTGTCTGTAGCAGCTCTAGTGAGAAAGTAAGATCTTCAAATTACCCTGTGCTTTTCATGCACCCCCTTAATGATCCAGGTAGTTAATCTGCAAAAATTCAAATGGTCCTGTGCTGTTGTTTCTTTCAAGTTTTTCACCGTTTTCTTAATTTATTTTTCAAAGCTAAGTGAAATATACTTTTTAAAGTTGTCTTGTGAAGAAAGCAAGATACTAGACAAGATAAATCACTGATGGGAAATGCATTGAAATTACTTAAAGCATTCTCCGGCTGCACAAATTCATTCGTAAAGGTAACTCTGGCTCTACAGCTAGACTGCTCTAAATGGGCCAGTATTTCAAGGAGGAAACAGGAGGTTTCTCATTAGGAAATAGGTAAAGGAGGAAAATACCAAGGAACCAATTTACTTCTTATTTTTCATCAAATTTATGTTTTGTCTGGTCAGAATTACATCCGCTGTGACTTCTTTCTTCTGACATTCAAATCTAGTTTGATACTGTTTTCTTCTAGTAAAGCCCCTTTGTTCAAGAAGGACGTGTGTGTTTTTTTTCCTCAAACACTTTTTATGTAAGTTCTATGACTCTAAATTTCTAAATAACACTTAAAAAACTGACATCTTTGGAAAAGTGTTCTGTCACCCAATCCTGGGAGGGAAGGTTTCTTGTGCCACTAGTATTTCATGTGCTGTCTTTCTGTGGCACTAGAAACTTTTCCTTCAAGAAAACATTTTTCTGCTCTGCACCAGTTTAGTACCACTGTCTCTTTTAAAATCTATTAGACTACAGGACAGAACTGTCTTGTCTCAGACTAGCATTCTGTAATCACATTTTATATACCCTTGTAAACAATTTCTACGTAGTGATTTCACACAAGTTTCATAATTCTGATGCCATGAACCTCATGTCTTAATTTTCTGTTTATCCTGGTGACTGGTATTAGTGGCTGCACCTTGTGTAAGGCAGAACAAGTCGGTTTAGCTTTCCTTCACACAGGGGAAATTCACTGCCCTTTGCTCATGTGCACTTTTAACATCCAGAATAGTGAAGATACTTTACAGGAAGAAGAGCTCAGTAACCAATATAAAAAAGTGTAATGGTTTTACTGGGACAGTCAGTAATTGGTGGCTGTCCTATTGTCCTGGTTTCAGTTAGGACAGAGTTAATTTGCCTCCTAGTAGCTGGCAGGGTGCTATGTTTTGGATTAGGATGAGAACAGCGCTGATAACATGCTGATGTTTTAATTGTTGTAGAGCAGTGCTTACACCAAGCCAAGGACTTTTCAGCCTCTCTCTGTCCTGCTAGCGAGCAGGCTAGGGATGCAGCAGAAGCTGGGAGGGGACAGACCCAGGACAGCTGACCCAAACTGGCCAAAGGGGTATTCCATACCATCTGACGTCATGCTGAACAATATATAGGGGTGGCTAGCCGGGGTGGAGGGGTGGCCGGCTGCTCGGGGATAGGCTGGGCATCGGTCAACGGGTGGTGAGCAATTGCATTGTGCATCACTTATTTCGTACACATTATTACTATTAATACTATTATTATTATTATTATTGTTGTTATTCTTTTCCCTGTCTTAATAAACTGTCTTTATCTCAACTCACAGGCTTCACTTTCCCGTTTCTCTCCCCCATCCCGGAGAGGGAGGGGGGAGGGTGAGCGAACGGCTGTGTGGTGTTTGACTGCCAGCCGGGCTAAACCACAACACCTATATTAGGGCTGATACACTGTTTGTGTTGGTATGAAATCCTGAAGTTCTGAAAAGCCATCTCAGATATTAAAATTTAAGATGAAAATATGCAGGAATTCCTTTTTTGGCCTAGCTTAGCACAGTAACCGTACTAGTGCCTGCGTGAGGGTTTCTCAGACTCACTCACAGCCCTGCTAGAGTCTTGCTTTTTGTCTCATCCTTCTATGTTCTCTCTTTTTCCTCCAGTTTTCATAATGCCTTGATCAAAACCTGTTGTGTTTTTTTTAATATTCTCTTGTTTTCTTTCCATATTCATCTTGTTTTGCTTTACCACCTTCTTCATAGGTTTTGCCTATGTATTGTGTCCCTTTAGCTACCTGGACAAGGAAATAAGGGAGCTGATGTGACAGCCATATTTCCTAGAGTATCTTAGCCTTGGCTGAATTGCACACAGAAATAACACTATTGAAAGTTCCTAGAGAATGGGTGCTAATTTAGTTCATAGTCTTGAGAAATAAAGGACAAAAACTATGGTTGTGGATAGAAGGAAATGCCCATTTATGTCAGTTGACACTGACATCCTTTTCAAAACAAAACAACAACAACAAAAAAACAGAACCCACAGTTGTGACACTGCACTGTGATGTTCAATAACTTATTTTCTGTACTCTCCAATTCTTCTGGATGTTGAAGAGACTGCTAGTGTTTATGCTTGAGTGTTTATGCTCCTCCTGATAAGCACAGGTCATGTTTATCATGTAGTTAAGTATCTATATTTAATGTACTTTTCTGTACTTTTTTTTTGCTGCTTATAACTTAATGTTAATATTAACAAAGTCAGTTTTTTCTTTTACTTGGTACATGGTGCTGTTCCCCGACATCTTAGGGGTTCATTTGGAAAGGTGCTAGTTAGCACATGGTTAAACTAGAGATTTAACTTCCTTATCGAGAGCTGCTATTAGACTGGCTTTCAATTCAGTAAATGTAAGATGCGTAGTCAGTGTTACCATTTAAAACTTAAAGGCTGAGACATCCTTTTCCTGTCCCTTACGTTTAGATTAGAGAGACTTTTATTTCTTTGGAGCAAAATGGTCAAATAGGATTTAGAGTATTATTAGAATCATTATATCACTGTCGTTGGTCCTGGGGTTGCCAGGCCTTTTCTGATTATCAGATGCAACAAATGACGTCCAATTTTATTGACCAGTTTGGCTTCAACGATGAGAAGTTTGCTGATCAAGATGACATCGGCAAGTGAGTATATTGTTATATTGGCTTTGATTATAGTCTCTGGAGCCTCCCTTTTTTTAGTGTATTTGGCTGTGGTTTTGGTGATGACAAATGCCAGCCTTTATTGATGTGATGCAGTTGCCAGTCAGTCCTGTCTTCTTGTACCAACTGTGTGTGTTGATAGAGTGCTCTTAGAAAACCTCCCTGAACGGTTTACATCAGAAAGTAACAGCTAATTTTCTACTTCTAATGTCCAGACTGTGCCAGCATGAAAACACAGTGCTTGGGAATAAATTATAGCTCTGCTTTTAAAAGCCATGTCTATCCAAAGACTTGGCATTGTTTGGGGCACTTGCACTTGGAGGTACAAAGTAAGTCATTCACATCTCTGAATTGGTGTAGCAGAGCAGATGAGTAGCTGCTCTTTTAAGTTTGACTGTGTTCTTTTCTGTAGGGAACAGTAAAGAAGCACATCATAAATATACATTTGTTTTTAAGGGTGAAGCAGTTAAGACATGAGAACATGTCTTGGTCAGGTTTTAAAAATAACAAAAGCAAGAAAAGAAAACAAAACAAAAAAACATGATAAACTGCTCTGTTTCTTCAGTTCAAAGTGAATTGATGCCATAATGGGAAAGGGTAAGAATGGGAGTTCTTAATGAAAGGAGACTTGATCCTGATTTAGTTAGAATTCATGGCTTGGGATGCAAGAACATTCAGATAAAACAGAGTAAAAACATTACTTGGTTTCTAGAAGGGTTAAAAAAAAAAAGCATCTTCTGTAAGACATGTTCAGTATCTGATGGTTAACCAAAACTTGCACATGCATTCCAAGATGCATAGCTGCTTTATTACACCACGTAATTTGGGAGTATAGATGAAGTTATGATAGGTGAGAAGGCAGCTCAGGAGATTGTTTAACTTGGCTAGAAGCAAGTGAATTTTGGCAAGAATGGGAGTTGGATTTCCTTTGTAGTGTATGATCTTGGTGGAAAGAAGATGACTTAAGCAAGCAGATCTCTTGAGATATGCAGTAGGTACAGTGAGTTGAATTCAACTGTAGATGAATTACATTTTACTTCTCAGTTTATGCCTCTTGTGTAAGAATCAATTGCAGTTTAAATTACCTGTTTCCTGGTAACCCCTTTGGTCAGTGGGGGTAAGTCCCATGGTAATGCAGTCACAGTTAAAATTTGTTCATTTAGATCACTTTTATCTCATTCCCTGCTTGGTGAGGATTAGAGGAAGACAGTAATACATGCACTGCTGAGTTCAGTGCTATATGTGACCAGAGAAAGAATTTATTAACTCTTCTGAAAGTCTGGTAGTATATCTCTATCTTTCTCTGTTCTTGCTCCCCCCAGGGATTTGGTTTGCCTAATGCTATTTTTGGTCTAAGACATCTCTATAATTTGTTCGGTGAAACTGCTGAATGGCCTAATACATGAAGAAGTGCAAAGCCTTACTACTTAACGTTAAGTTTTGAAAAAAAAATAAAATCTTAACTTTCATTTAGTGATTGGTTTAAAAAACTGAAGATTTTTTTCTGTAGGAAACAGGTTGATATTGCAATTTTTCACTTTGCTTCTTCCTTTTGAGAAAGTCCATCTGTATGTAGAGCAGCAAAATTGATTATCAGATGTAAGAACTACTAACACAGATCTTTGCAGGATCTAAAAATGCATCATGGTAGACCATAGATCAGGCATTCTTGAGGCCTGCTTTTTTTCTAGTGCATAGCAGTCCAGTGTTTGTGTGTATATCGCTTAAGTTATGCTGGCTTAGGCTAGTTGCATCCACGCAGCTCATTAGGGAGTAGGCATCTCTTTTTCTTTAAAATATTTCACAACTAGAAAAATTGTGTGAACGCCAGGCTTCCTTAATGTGGAATTTGACTGTTTTGTTTCATGTTGGAAATTAGTGTGTCTTTAATCTCAGGTTTCTCATTTTCCTAGTAATATAAATAAAGACTTCTGAAAACAATGCCTTCGTGATGTTATGTCTTTTCTTGTTTTATTTCATACATCTGTGTTTTTTTTGCAGTGTTTCTTTTGATCGGGTCTCAGACATCAACTTTACCCTCAATACAAATGAAAGTGTAAGTGTACGTTCCTGTACTCACAGAACAATTACTGTCTCAAACTTCTGCGTGACTTCAAAGTTTTGATGGTGGTTATATTTATTCCTTTATGATGTATAATCGTTGAAAAGTAACTACCCTACCTCATTCCTGCATTATGTGGATTTTCTAGCTGAAGAACTTTTTTGCTGCTCTTTGTGGTTGATATTAAGCAGAAGTGCTTCTAATTTGTATGTCCAAGTTCAAGAACAGGCTTGGGTCTAATTTGTGCAGACTGCACACTTGTTTTATGGATAGAAGCTATTTCAGACTTCCAGTGAGGTGGTGTTTAGACAGACTGTTTTTATAGATATTTGTCAGTTGAGCTGAAATGAACCTCACTATGGAAAATAAAACTGGAGTATTTGGTGGTCCACCTATCTGGAAAGGTCTTCGATGTCATTCCTACATGCTGTTCTTAAATGTGATGGATCCTCCCAGCAATTCTTGGATGATAGTGTACTCTCAGCATGCTAGTAGTTGAGTAAAACAAGCTTCACTGTATACTTTCTTGACAAGCTTTATGTTGTTGAGATGTTCTGGTTTTAGTTTTTTTCAAAATCACATATTTCCAAAATGTTGACTAACAGAAGTAGAATGATTAGTCATAAATACAGATTTTATATCTTTTCCCTATATTTAGGGCAATATAGCATTGTTTGAGGCATGCTGTAAGGAGAGGATACAGCAGTTTGATGATGGTGGCTCTGATGAAGAAGACATCTGGGAAGAAAAACATATTGCATTTACACCAGAGTCCCAGAGGCGTTCCAGGTAGGAAATGTGTTTTTCATCCAAGTAGCACTATAGTGAGCCCTCATTACTGAGCATGTCTTCTGGTTCAGGTTGACTATTTACACAGGCTGTCCAGCATAACTAGCCATTTCCATTTGGGGGGAGAAATTAGTAGAGGGATAGCAGTAGTGAGTTGTTCAGCCTTAACTTGCAGAAGATGGTAATAGGTGTCCTGCTTACTCAGATCTTCCTGCACCTCACCTTTTGTAGCTTGTTTCCTTTTGCTTGTTCTTCCCCTCTTCTCTGTCAGCCTGTTAGCCATTCTTGCTGTGGGCAAGGCAGTCCAGCTCCACAACTACGTAGACCTTGCTGTCCTCTCTATGGTAGTATTGGGGTCAGACTATCCAGCGGTATTGTCATGGTTGCCCTTAGTTGTGCTACGGCTGTGGGCAGCTACATTGAGGGGAAGGAGCTGGTCCCCAAAACTCTCGGGGATGCACCATCTCCCTTAATGTCTCCTGGATTTTGTCCCAGGATAGTCTTGGCTTCTCTGACCTTCCATAAGTGGCCTTTAGAACATGTGTGGCTAATACCTTCTGTACATGATTAGCTTTGTTGTATGTTGGTTACCTTCTGTTACTGCTTTCCTGTTAACGTTGGTTGTGCTCACCAGGAAGGGAGAGATACCCATAGGGTTCAGAAACATTATGTAAGGGGACAGACTGGAAAATACTTGGATTGGTTGTTAGATTTCCAAATAAACCAAGTTATGTCGTATTGGTCTTTAAAAGAGTTTTATATTTTAGTGATTCCACTTAGTGTGCAGAGATGAATGTTCTGATTCCTTATCTTCCTTTTCTGCTTCCTTTTGAATGGCAGGAGTTTTTACTTGCAAATGGAGAAAAAAAGCCCTCTTTACATGATCAAGTGGAAAAACCTTAAACCTTGTTTTTTGTGGGAGAAATGAGGGGCATGCCAACAGCTAATAAATTATACCTCAGTTAATCTATCAGCAGTGATAGCTGTTGTAATTCTCTCTAGCTTCAAACTCTCCAGTATTTCATTGTGCCAAGGGTCTAATCCTAAACATGGAATGTAAACTCTCTCTTTGTATTTTAAGTTCGGGTAGTACAGACAGTGAAGAAAGTACTGACTCCGAAGAAGAAGATGGAACAAAACAAGATCTGTTTGAATCGCATACCAATACAGAGGACAAAATGGAAGTAGACTTGAACGAACGTATGTAGCTTTTCTCCCACCTATTTGAGTTACAGGAAAGTGTTACATCTGGAAGTGTTACTTTGTAAGAGTTTTCCTCTTTTATTTTTTACTCTAATGATCTTAGTCATCTTTCTCACTGTAAAGACTGCTTTAATAGAACATGCAAGTATTTGAAAACTTGAATTCCTTACATGTCCTGAGTCAAATTACTGTAGTCTCTCTAAAATTCATGTGTATATTCTTCAAGAGGAAAAAATGAGGAGGAATCAAGTGAAGAATGAAACTTAATTTACACAGCTTGAATGCCTGCAAAACTGATAGGTTGTTAATCTCTAAACATAAAATATGATCCTTTTTATTAGAAGTCTTTCAGACCAACATTTCATCTAACAATGGTCTAAAAGGCATCCTACAGAAGTCAAGCTAACTTAGTTTGGTCTAGTTTCGTATGTGAATAATCTTGTTTAAGATGTGTGTCAGTAAACTCTTATGTGGAAAATTAATTGTTGTAATTGGCTTAAGAGTTTTCACATTCAAGGCACAGTAGACTAAATTGGCTTTACTTAAAATGGCAACATCTGTAGGTAAAAGCCCTGTGTTTATCTAGACTGTAAGGAATTAAAAATTAAAATAGAAGGAAAAGTTAAGGGTTTTCTTTTCTTTTGTCAGATTGGTGTCGTTGGCATCTGTGTGTCAAACAAGTTTTGATCCATGTGGGTCTCCTCCCATATCTGCCTGGGTTGGAATTTCTAATTGCTAGTCAGAGCTTCCTTTTCAGCCTGTTTTTTTGTATGTAAGTGTTAATGAAGAAAATGTTTCCCTTGGGTAGGTGAAGTATTTTGAGTTGACCTATCCTAAATTAGATGCTTCTAAGTCCCAGTTGCTCCAAAACTTAATATCCCAATTAATATTTTAAAGTTGTAAAAGGTTTTAAGCTTTTCTGAAACTTAGCAGTGCTGCTAGTGCATGAGAAATTAGAGATTGCCCATTAAGTTGTCTTGCTCATTTTCTATGTTGAGGAAAATGTGCATAGGAAACTGAAAAAGGGATGAAAACTCTTAAGATTTTTTTAGTATAGAAATCAGCGTTGAAAATAACGAATGTTCACATTAGGTTAAGGAATAAAGTGGAACAACACTTGTGATTAAATATAATTTGTGTTCTTCAGATAAGTGCCATTGATTTTTAGCTGAATACTCTGAGTTACTGTTTTTAAAATTCTGCCTTAATAGCAGAATTTCCCTTTTAGGGAATTCATTCACTTTTTACCTATATAGAGAATTCTTTTGCATGTGCTTTGAAGTCTAGTTAAGAGTTTTGCTGCTCTTTTGGGAATGTGCCTATATAGAATCAATGTGTTAGACATATGTACATTCGTGTTCTTTAAATCTATTCTTAATGAACTTGCTGATGGGTTTTCTAGCACCGAATTGGTCAGCTAACTTCGATGTACCCATGGAGACTGCACATGGCACCAATCTGGATTCTGTTGGGTCTGATGTGTGGAGTACGGAAGAACCTATGCCAGCAAAAGAAACTGGCTGGGCTTCTTTTTCAGAGTTCACGTCCTCTTTGAGGTAAGAATATTAGTGATACAGGGCAAGTGGGCAAGTTCTTCATTACTAAATGTACTGGCAGCTGCTGTTTGGCATCATTAGGATGTATGTCTCTACCCAAGGCTATGTCGGTTGGTTTTTGGTGGAATACAGGGTGCATAGCGTTCAAAGGATCCTGTGTGTTTAGGGTAGTATGGTGTAACTTGCCCATACAAAAATATAGGCTTTTATAGGATGAGTGGATCCCTAAAGTTTCCCTTGAATATTGGTTGCTGACCAGAATTGTGCTATGACTTCTTTTAGTATAGGCTGAACCCACAGAAAGGATATAACTGTTGAATGTGAAGGCCGTAAAATGTCTATGATGGCTCTGTTTTGTCAGTGGTATAGTACAGATTATTGGCTTTCTTGAAAACCTGCATGATTATGCAGCTGATGTTAGAATAGGCAGTTCTACACTATTTTGACATTACCTGACATACACTTTACTCTTTTGGCTTAAACACTGCATTAAGAATAACTGAGGTCCTCTGTGTAGGAATCTAATCATCCCTGTAGATGTAAATTTTGAGTTGCCAAAATACTAGCAGTCAGGAACTGATTTCTTTTCCAATCAGAAAACCCTTTCTGTCTGTCTTGCTCCCCATTTCTGTCTGGGCCTTAAACAGCTCTGACATAAAACTACGACTTTTTTCCATCATAAAGCAGTGAATTGCTTCATGTTTGAGGCAGGTAAGTTGATAACAGGATTATGGGGTTTAGAAAATGAATTCCTGAATTTGCCACAAGTAGTAGA
This sequence comes from Cygnus olor, assembly GCF_009769625.2. NCBI lineage: Eukaryota > Metazoa > Chordata > Aves > Anseriformes > Anatidae > Cygnus > Cygnus olor. The sequence goes on from NC_049173.1 coordinate 47,359,224, forward strand.
TAGAAAAGACACTATTCTGTAAGCGGTGGGAAGTATTTCAAGTGGTCAGAATTTGTCTTTTGAGTTAATCCAGAATGGAAAAACTTGTAGCTATACTGTATGTGCCATTAAGCAAACAAATTAGAGTAAAATACTTCCGTCATTGTTGACATTTAAGGACTGTGTTGGCAGTGTCAGCAGAGAACTCTTTTAGATCTTCCAGGTTGCAAAGAGTACATTTAAAAAGTAGTTTAAAATGTTGGAAAGACTGCAAGGATCCAGCAGTCTCATTTATCTGTGGCATCTCCATTTCAAATAAAAATAACAGTACTGCCAAACGTAACCTCAGTCAGTTCAATTCGGGTGGATTTTGCATTAATGAACTTGTTTAGTGTGCCTTAGCTGTGCTTAGTTTCATTCTGATGTTCAGTTATGTTTATAAAGCTTTTTAATTTGTATTTGAAGCTCAAAAGATTCCTTAAGAAGTAATTCTCCTGTGGAAATGGAAACAAATGCAGAGCCAATGGATCCCTTGAGTGCAAATGCAACTGGTCTTGCAACACAGCTAGAGAGTAAGTACTGTGCATTCAGAAATGCAAGTAGATTGATTTTGATACTTTTAGCTAAGAAAGATCTCCCTGAACTTAGGTATTTAGAGGCCTCTCATCTGGTGCTGCTGCTGCTCTGCCAGGCGATGAAAATAACTTCACGAAAGCTCTGAACTTTGTTTTTCCTATTTAAAACAGGAACCAGTGTTACTTTTGTCTCAAAAAAAAAAGTGTGCATATAATGAACAAAGAAGCTAAATATCTTCTCTAACAGAAGTTTTATATGTGGCAACACATAACTGAGCTGATGCCCAAGAAAAGTGGTAGCTTCTAGTCTCTTCCTACGTGGCAATAGACCAGTAGCCTCGGTGTTCAGATTTCCCATTCTTGCTCATTGCTTTCCAAGCTGTCTTCTCTCTATATATGCACACACTTCTATTTATGTGAATTAATTAAAGGTTAAACCCATGTTAATTAATTTTCTATATATCTTATTAGCAGACAGAATAAGAAGTGCAGATGGGAAGTCCAGGAAGATTGGGCTTCCCAAAGGCTTGTCTGTACTTCACAATTTGTTGGCAAATTTGTACAGTATGGACTGGTGCGATGAATCTGACTGTGCAAAAAAAAGTATAAAAATCCTACTGAAGGCTTGTTCAAGCAAACCTGTTACAGCAACTATTGTCAACGTAAATCACTAACTGGCTTGCAAAACGAAAGCTGTAATTATGGAATATGACTTCTTCCTTAAGCAATCTGTAAAAAAGAGTTTATGCTCTACGTATGTGTATAGTGGGGATTGTAGAAAGATGATTCCTAAGGATTCAAGAAATACTCTAAACTGGGGAAAAACATTCTGGTTGTTTTGGCTTCTGTGCGTGCTCATGAAATAGAAACATAACCAGTCATATACTAAAGTACTTAGTTTTATTCTAGCCCCAGGAAGTGTTGCTATGGAGGCCAGCTCAGATGGAGAGGACGATGTAGAAAACGCAGACAAGGTAACTGAAACAGTAATGAACGGCAGCATGAAGGAGACACTGAGCCTTACTGTAGATGCTAAAACTGAAACGGCTGTTTTCAAAAGGTGAGGATGTACTTTTTGTCCTTCCACCCCCGTTTTACAAGTGCTGTTAATAGAACACTCATCAAAAAGAGTTACAAGTGATAATTCCTAAGGCCTTAACTTGAAACCTTTTTTCAAATGTAATCGTTTTGAAACTTTACTTCCAATTTGTTATTAGAGCATAGGATTGTCCTTATCAGGCTTTAATTTTTACTGGAAGATTATTAGTGGGAAGATTGGCTCTATTTTTGATCCTGATGCACATTACTGTGCAATTTTAATGTACAATTTAATGTATGTATAAGCTACAGCCTTTTAAACTTCACACGGAACTTCTGGATTGGAATTCAGTGTCTTATGCAGGAGGTTGGAGGAGAGAGATTGAAGGCCAGCCAGGCACTGCTCTTGAGAGTAACTCATTGGGAATTAGAAACTTCTGATTTTTTTTTTTAGTATGGAGGAAGGAGCACTTTTGACTGCACAACACTTATGAAATCAAATGGCAGTTAGAGAAATTGAACCAAAGCAGTTTAGAGGAGGAATGTGACTCTGGAGTTAAATAGCATGAAACCTTAGTGACTTTCTGACTTAGTAAATGATGTATCTACTCTCCAGTTTATTCTGTATTTTTTTGGAGAATGCTTTTTGTAGTCTACACTTCTGTTGTTCCAGTGTAGATGATCAGTTATTCATGGTGCTTTTACACATAAGCTGCTTTAATTCTGTGACTTCTGATATTAGTGCAAAAAAACAAAGTTAATACAAGGTGGAAGCATATTGTGGCAGTCACTGCCTCTCATCACAGAATTACCTGCTTGCGCTATGGAATAAGGACTTGTATCTTCGTAGTTAAAAGGACACAGAGGTGGTAAGGGAGGGAAAATGAATCTATGATCTTGATTCAGCACGGGAAGGGGAAATTAAGTGTAAAAGGAGGTTGAAGGAGTGAGGTCTTAACAGTCTCCACATTTTAGCTCTGATACAGAGGTGTCACCTCATACTGATCCAGATATCATATGGTTTTCCTTAAATTAACTTTTAAATATGCCTAGACAGCAAATAACTAGTATTTCGGGGGGGGGCGGAATCTAAAACACTAGATTAAGAGAGGATTTCAATAGGCCATACTCTGGCCTGCATACCTGGCAAGGTGGATACAGATCTTAGGCCTGAGAGTACAAATTTCTTCCAGTAGAAAATATATAGTTGTGATGTCAGTGTTGAGGAGAAGGGAAGGATTGTAAGGACAGTAGTTGATTTGTGGAAAGCTGCAAAGGGCAAATGTGTTTCTTGAATTTTCTCATTCTCCCTTTTGAACGAGTAGGAGACAATGACAGCAGAGATAAACCCTTAAAAAAAAAAATAAGAGGAGACCAGTTCTGGTGGTGGTGACAAGTATTTTGGACAAATACACACTTTAAAGGTAAAAGATGATAAAGCAGATGGGAAACATGTTGCTTGGTGAGCAGTATTTTTACAGGCTATGCAGGTATAAGGAGACATGGCGGGGGAAGGAACAAGGATTCATTAAAAGAGAGAGGATCCACTAAACTGTAAGGATAGGAATCAGCAGAGGATAGTGTCTTTAAAAATGTTCCTGATTTCTTAAATAGATTCACTGCTACAGATGAAGGTCGATGTTTGTGTCTACTGTGGAGCTACCTTATACTCATCTCTTGCAGTTGTATGGTCAACTTTTTGTTAATGTGCTAATAACAGTGTGGATGAGACAGGAAAAGGTGGGATAGTGATGCATAAAAACTCTAGTTTAGTGGCAAAACGCGAGTATTTGTTTCCTAGTGCTAGAGTACTGTTTTTTCCCTGAATTATGTTCATTTTCATGTCTGAGAAGAAGCTGATGAAATAGAGCAAGTTGTGGTCTTATGTGGCATAATACATACATCGTACTTCACTGTATAGTCATTAGGTAGTTCATTAATACAGGCAGTGATGAGTTAGTGATTCTGCTGACTTGTTTCATGGGCAAACTTTATCAATGCCAGTTTCTAAGGGAATCTTGAATTTTTTTATACTTTCTTCCTTCTATTTTTGCATACTTCTGGCTTCAGAGTGTTGAAATCCTATCGGTATGTACAGTAAAGGATTGTAACTGTGATTGCTACCACTTCAGGCTTCACGCACATTCCTTATTTCCTTTCTGATCATATTTGTAATCATTGTATTTCCTGCCTTCTTATCCAGTCAATTTTCAATGGTTTTAAACACCAGTGCATTATTAGGTGTTTGTAAAGTCCAGAATCATATGTTTGATCTTCATGTTTCAGTCATAATTTAAAATCCATTTGCATGTGAAATACAAACCCTTCTCCCAATTTTCTACTATTGCCTGAAATTTTCTGTAAGTAAACTTAAAAATTAAATATCTTGTTTCCTTTTACTTAGTGAGGAAGGAAAATTGTCTACCTCGCAGGATGCTTCATGTAAATATGTGGTAGAGGAGAATGCAGAGGTTGTGGAAGAAGCTACTTCAGCTTTGCAGCCCACTAACAGCAGTCCAGAACAGAGGTAACTGCACTCAGAGATACTTTCAATCACATAAGTAGCAGCTTGTATATTTTTATAGTAGGACTGATCTAAAGAGACCACTGAATTCCTGTTAGTTATCAGCTCTGAGTTTAGTTCAATGTAAACATGTGCTTGCATCTGTTTGTAAGATTCTTACAAGCCATATTGTCTGTCCTTACTCTGATTCTTGAGTTGAAACCTATTTGCCTTTCAGGGTATCGTAAATATTCCCTTTCTGTTTTGCGATATGTATTGATTCATTGTACTAATTTGATGATATGAAAACTGTGGAAAAAAAAGGGGGGGAATAAGTTTGACTTTGTCCTGAAAATGTACAAAAGTACGTTTCAAAATTAGAAAATTGTACCATTTTTGATTCTGTATTTTATACTGCAGGACAGCTGGGGGGGAGTCTACCAGTGCAGCTACGTGGAAAGGAAATGCTGCCTTAAGTCATGCTTGTTTGGTTGTGAGCTAGTCAAATAATTGCCTCTAATTTTGAATCAATTTCTGTTTGCACCCATGTCTTTATCAGGTGTTAATCTGAATACTTATAGATTTGGAGAAAACTTTTCAAAGTACGTAAATAATTTTTTTCAAATAAAGTTGTCTGGAAATACGGAGCAGCCTGGATTGCTCAGCATATTTATTGGAGGAAAGAAGTGACGACATTTTTCTTGGCTAATAGTGCATGCAGTCTCACAAAGTAGTCATTCAAGAGACAATTCTGAGGTGACAACTGTCAAACAGAAAAAGTTCTTGCATAAACATTTGTATTAGATCATTAGGTAGGACTGCTTTCTCCAAAAAAGGCATCTGAAGATGTTTCTCCTGTTCCTTTTCCTGTTGAAGTACTTGTTCTGGTGTGGTTTTTTGCCTTACAAGTTATAGTGGTATGAAACATACAGAATCAACTCTAATACTAGTATGGCTTCACCAAAATCGAATTTACATAGGGTGAGATTAATTACCAAATACTAGAAATACTTAATGCAAATGTTTCACATATGAGCTTGATTCTAGGCTTAAGTTGGGGGAGGATTCCACTTGGTCTTAAAAGCTAAATCAGTGAGGAGCATAAAGCAGGTGAGAAGAATTCCATCCCTGAAGGCAGTATTCAATGAAAACCTTGCTCTGGAACTTAATGTCAGAGCAGTATCTGATAAGAGGTGCTTTCCAACTCCTGCTGTTTGGAGGTGAGGATGGTTTTGCACTGTTTTCGCCTCGTTCCTCCCAAATGTCTCACCAGCACAAATGGCTAGATTTGACCTGTTGAAGGCAGAAGTGTTGTCGTTCAGCCAGTCCACACAATCTAAACAGCTCAGCACAAGGTGGGGGGAGTCTCGTTTCCTATTTCTTAGTTTCACATAGACTCACGTAGTACTTTGCAATTAATCTCTAGGCAAGAGTTCACTGGCTTCCTATGAGAGCTAATGGCTTGTTGCACTTCAGGGTGTTAGAATGCCACAAGCTAGAATACTGGTATTGAGGACAAGGGTTGGTATGCTGACACTAACTGATTTAGATACAGTTTAGGGGTGCCCAGAGCATATTCTGAGAGGAGGGAGGATTTTGCTTAATTAAAAGCAATTCCAGGGGCTACTTTTGCCTTGCATTATAAACAGGGAAATGATTTTGAATCTGTAAATACATGAATATTCATTTTGATAGTTATAATAGTTCAAAAGCTGTTGTTTCTTGACTTGTATAGATTTTGAACTGTTATTAGAGGAACATATTACAGAAATCTTGTGGACAGTAATTATTTTTAAGACTGCAGATGCTGTATTATACTCTTAGCTTTCTAGTCAAGACAAAATTGAAAGGTTTTGTAAGCAAAGATTTAGAATATAGCTCTACATATGTAGCAGAGCTTTGTTGTATTATGTTTTGACTATACTTTTTGCAAACTAAGGAGGGTGCAAGCCTATTTGATCAAGTTTAGATACTTTCTGGGACATGTTTACAAGCTCGTATGTTTTACTTCCGGTACTAGATATTACACTAAAACACTGCTACCTTCTTCCATAAGCCAGAACTTTCTACTCTGCATATATTCAATGAACTTTAATCAAGAAATGAATTCTAATTGGAAAAAAAATGTATACTTAGTCAAAATGGGAAACCCAGAAACTCAAGACTTTCACAGCCAGCATGTGGATACTAGGTGACTGCCTTCTGAGTAAAGATGCTTCTCTAAACCAACAGAGGGCTCTCAGAGCTAGCAGTTCCTTGGATTGCTTTTGATTATGGGAAATCTCAAGGAACTCCTTTCCTTCAATCTGGCTGGAAGCAATGAAGCTCGGTACTTTCTCTAAAGGTGGCTGTCACAGCAGATCCTCGTATAAGTGCAAAACAAGTGTCTAGATAAATTTAATTGTGCTTTTGGGGCTCCATGCATGTATGACTAGTGGGAGGAGTCACCTAGGTAGGTCTTTGGCTGGTGGCCAGCAATATCAGTGTCTGCTAGGAACCCTGTTCTGTCATGGATTTTTTCCAATCAGTAATTAATTTACTGCTCTTTGAACTGTCAGAATTCCTGTCCATGCAGCACTTGTTTCTTACCTTCCAGGTTTCTCTGAAGTGTTTAACTTTGTCTAGTGCTGTCTCTCTCTTTATCTAATGTGTACATTTTTTTTTAAAAAGTGTTTTTAGTGCTTAGCAGCCAAAGACTTAGCTAGGGGGACTCCTGCTGGTCATGTGCATGTAGAGCACGGACCCAAGAGTGGCTTCTCTGTGATGTACACCATCAGAGAACAGGAGTTACAGGTAACTTTTCTTGTGTAGTTCCAAATGGTATTTATATTCTCTAAAGGAATCTTCAAATGTATTCAATAGACTTGCACTGAATGGAAGTTGAGAGTTTTTTGCTTTTGTTGTTTGCAGCTCTTAATGTTCTTGTGCACTGATTTGATCTCTTCATTTCTGTTAATCCAGAGTAATTGAATCCACATGTTTACACTAACGTCTTACCTAGAACTGTATATACTATTATGATTTTACTTTTGCAGGTTTGGTCTTTATCTTCCCCATACTTTCTGAACCTCTTGTGCTAACGGACTGAAATTCAGAGTATTTTTGAAACATCAGTTTATAGATTAGATTAGTCACTAAAGCAGTTCTTTAAAAAAAAAAAAACAACTCTAGTTTTTACCTGTTATGTCTTTTCTTATTTTCAAATGCAAACTTAAGTACTCCTGATGTCATCTTTTGTCTCACAGAGTAAGATGTGGAGAAGTCTCAGAATTGTGCTTTTTATCAGTGATTGATTCTCTTGAGGAGAGAACAGCATCTGTAGAGAGTGTTTTTTAGCTCAATAAAGATCAATCACATTTCACTGGTGTGCTGAGTTAACTAAGTGCTGTGCCTAATTAGACAATAAGGACTCCAGAAGTGTTGGACTTCAGAAAATGAGTGGGATGAGCATGTAACTAGCTTGTGTTCTCTCTTTTGAACTCTGTGGAATTCCACTCTGAAGAGTTTTATTATACTTACAAGAAAACATTCTTTTCTTGGCTTCACTGTTGAGCTGAATGTTAGAACCTTGTAATCTGAACTGTAGAAATCAGTAGGTATTTTGGAAGAAATAGTGCAGCTTTCACTAGTGACCAGCCATGTCTGAAGAGAACAATGTCTCACGTTGGAAGGGACCCACAAAGATTGTCTAGTCCAACTCCTAGCTCCACACAGGACCACCTAAAAATTAAAGCATATGAGTGTTGTCCAAATGTCTCTTGAACTCCAGCAGGCCATGGTGCAATGACTGCTTCCCTGAGGAGCCTGTTCGAGTGCCCGACTACCCTTTGTGAAGAACATTTTCCTCATATCCTGTCTGACCCTCCCCTGCCCCAGCTCCATGCCATTCCCTCGGTCCTGTCACTGTCCCCAGAGAGCAGAGCTCAGTGCCTGCCCCTCTGCTCCCCTTCATGAGGAAGCTGCAGGCTGCCATGAGGCCTCCCCTCAGTGTCCTCTTCCCTAAGCTGAACAAACCCAGTGACCTCAGTTGCTCCTCATATGACTTCCCTCTAGATTTTCACCATCTTTGCCTTCCTTTGGACACACTCTAATAGTTTTATAGCCTTGTATGATAGCACCCAACAATGCACACAGTACTAGAGGTAATGCAGAGAGCACAGTGGGACAATCGCTTCCCTCGACTGGTTAGCAATGCTGTGCGTAATGTACCCCAGATAGAGCTGGCCCTTTTGTTTGCCAGGGCACACTGTTGACTCATACTCAACTTGCTGTCAACCAGAACTCCCACGTCTTTCTGTTGCACTGCTCTTCAGCCTCTTGTCCCCCTGTACAGTCTGTACATATATCCAAGATTGCCCTGTCCCAGCTGCAAAATCCAGCGCTTGCTCTTGTAAAACTTCATATGGTTAGTACTTTCCCAGCCCTCTAGTCTGTCAAGATCTCTCCACAAAGCCTCTACCCTTAAGAGAGTCAACAGCTCCTCCTAGTTTAGTTAATGTAGTGTTGTCTGCAATCAGGGTATGTGGGAGGGGAGAACATACTTTGGATGCTTCCTGTTTCTTGTATACTTACATTCTCTTTTGGCCTCTTAGGACTGATCAACGCACCCTTTTAGGAGAGACGTCTGTTAATGGCCCTGTATGATACGTGATGTCTACTGCCTTGGCTGAAGAAATGAACTGATACCCAGGTGTTTGAGCATTTCTTGAGGATTTCATCTAGAGCCTGTTGAAGCCAGTCACTGCTGCACTAATTTCGCAAGGGATCAGGACCAGCAACATTTATATTCTAGATTTTAAGACATTGTACAGAAATTCATAAGTGTAAAAATATTGCACATTGAGAAATACCAATAATTTTTGCGTATGTTTATATTGTATTGTTCTAAATAATGGGTGGCCTGTGAAATAAGATCCTGCTACCCATGTAATGATGACAGTAGTGTTACTATAGTTAAAAATGGCTGTAAGAATAGTTTTATAAAAAAGTGAATACACAAATCTAATGTATTTGAGACATAACTATTTGACGATTAGTGTGACCAAAGTATTTAGCAGTTTTTCATACATTTTTCACCTTGTAAAAAGAAAAAGGAAAAAAAAACCAAAAAAACAAAACAATTCATGTTTCTTCCAGGTTGGCGAAGAATTGTAGAACTGAAATGCCCTATAAATGTTATTTTGGTTGTTTTAGCTTACGAAAGTGATTTAAATGAGAATTTTTGGTGTTCAACATTTTACAACAGGTTTTTTAATTGGTAATTGTTTTCTGTATTGTTTAAAACAGATCAAAAATGTAAGTCTATTGGTAGAGATTTTAAGTATTTATTGCTACAACTTAGTTGACAAATTGATGTTACTGTAAAGCCATATGTTCTGTTAAGTCTTGTTTGCTTGAAACAATACCTTACAGGTGAAACACTAGAATATTTGAAGTGCACATGGCTTGTTGTGTTTAAGTGGTTCACCTGCCTTTTAACCCATTCACCAAGATTTACTTTAATACCGAGCATTATACAATGGAACATTTCAGAACAATCTGCGTATTTAAAACGCTATAATCCTCTTAGACAAGTCAAGTAAATGAAATGCCCGTGCTGCTAATGTAATTACAGTACATGCATTTTAAAAGTATATAGTGTTCTTTTAATACAAATTTTGGCAGCAGAGCATGTTAATTGTTACTTTCACTGTACTGATCTGTGTGAGGCTTTCATTTGTATGTTCTAAACCAGTTTTTTTCACAGCTGGTTTGTGTATATATATAGTGATTATGGAAACTAATTCTGTGTAATTTATAATTTTCTATGTCATTGTACAATTCCAACAGCCTTCTCAAACAAACAGAAGCAATATACTGTATATTGCCACATTGTCTGGTGAAAGGGTTAAAGTATTTCACCTGCACTTTTAGATGCAAATCCATTTTTATTTCCTTAATAGTTATATTCATTTATTTTTACATCATTTGTTTCCTGACCAGTATTTAAAGCCAAAAGGATACTCTAAACAATGGCCAATGATTTATTTTAGAAAGCGTCCCAAGCAACGTGCCTAAACATTACATTGCATACAGAAATAATAAATAATTAAAAAAAAAAGTATAATGGCATTGCCCTTATTACTTTGTCTTGCATTTTCTCAGCAAATTTCAGTGGCATTTGTCCTTGCATATTGTTTCAAACTGATTAGTTGTCTGGAAAAGGAGGGGAAAAAACACTATCATAAGTGGAATCGGAAACATTGTCTCTTTATTTATACCTTATATATCATGGAATTGAGTCAGTTTAAATTGTTCCTTCTGTTCACATTGCTTCTAGATCACCTATGTTCTCCCTTCCCATTCTGGATCTGAGTGGTTGTGAGTGCTTTCCTGTGATGTATTCTTTGCATCTCAAAACATGAATTCTGAAGACTTTAATTTAGATCATGATTGTTTACTTTGTATGTGACATCCAGTCATCCACAATAAGAAACAAATCTTGCCTAGCCATTGAGTAAATTTTGTCTTGTTTCATGAGATTCAAGTTACTCGTTTGCTCGGGTTTATGTGATTGTCTCAGTATTTTACCCAGTGCCAGCAAGTTTAAAAAAAAAAAAAAAGGAAAGAAAAAAGCTGCACACTTTGTTCCTGTTTAGCTTTTCAAGCCACGGTTGTAAACTGCCCTAACACTCTGCATGAGAAAGGTCGGGTCTCTGATGCGGTGGAGCAAACCTCCAGCTCCTCAAAGGAGTGTTCTGGTGCAGGTTTAATGCAGTCCAAAGGAAGTAAGCTCACATGAGTTGTTACCTACTGTTAATTAGGAGCTTCCTTGCTCTCTGCTGGAGGAACAAAGTGCCCTTGAATTTGTATTAAGTCCAGAGAACAGTGGTTGCAAATTGTTCATGCAGACTACATAGTGCATGTTCTGCCTCCAGCCCTCCTGGTATCAGAGCTGAGCAGGTTACTCTGAAAGTCTTTGCAGATGACTCAGCGTTGAAGGAAACCTTCATATGGTAAGGCATACCTAGTGGGAATCTCCAATTACGATACAGAAGCTTTGACTGTAAAATTTAGGTGAAGGTTAATGGTCACATTAAGTCTTAATTTGCATATGAGGGTGCTTGGTGCTCTCATTTGAGCTATGCTCTATATCTTTTTCTGTGGCATGAGAAAGTGTGGACTATAAACTGCATTTTCTAAGTGACTAAGTAACCAGTTCTTTCATCAAAAGGAGAAAGCAGCTACTTCCAAAATACACTGTTGTGCCAAGCCTGTGAAGAATGAGGAAAGTAGTCTTGGGGTAGTATGACAAAGTCATATGGAATCTAGATTTCCCAGTGACACCGGAACATTTACTAGGAGCTAGAAATTAATATTCACAAATGTGCAGTGTAACCAAAATGTTAGAGGAAGACAACAGGAAAAAGGGAAGATCCCTCTCTATTGCAATTCCCAAATGCTGGCTTGAAGGAAGTAAGCAGAGACGTGTACAAAGTTAACAAGTTTTGAAGGAGTCGGAGTGGGCTTGTAATTCTTAGTATCAGGCAATCTCTTGTTTTCTTTTTGGTCATTGCAACATTTAATTGAACTAGAGAGAAAATACCAAGTCTTTCTACCTGGCTAACTGGCTGCAAGATAATGGAGTGCTGCAAACAAGAACCTTAGGGTGGCCTTGCACTCCTGAGAGATTTTTTTTTCAAATAGACCATGGCCATAATGGCTGTGTCTTGTTGTTTATGGGGGAAAAAGATGAAATTAGGGCATGACTAGAGTTGCATTAGAAGAAAGAAGAAAGTGTACAGTAACTGAATCCTCTAAGTTGCTAAGATGAATATAGAACTTATGCTGTGGGATGAGTACTTTGTACTGAGATTTGACCCTCTGGAATGTAAAAATTTAGAAACTCAAATATTTTTGTTGCTAGACAGAAAAAATAAATTTCTTAGTTTTCTATTAGCATCTACTATCTTAAGAAACTAATGTTTCTCTCTAGACTTTTTACAAAGACTGCACATTTAGTCTTCGTTTAAACTTGAAGGATGCAGGCTCTGATGATGTGGCATGTTTGAGACCAAAAATAGTTAATTTTTAGGATTGTTTTGGAGACTGTCATAACATGCAACTATATATTGTGAAGGTATACCGCAGGCTCTTAGCTGTAGGACTTAATATGGTCTCTGTACCATTTACTCCAGTTTTCATTGGAACTAGTATTTCTCTGCTTGGGTACTGTAACCTTTCACAATCTTCACTGTGTTTTCAGAAAGAAACTTTTTTGATCTAAGTAGTCTGAGGAATTTCACTTCAGTCTTGGTGTAGTCTAAGGTACTTTCTCATGGAAGTGCAATGTTCCTCCTAAAGGTTTCTGTTTTGCATGGATCAAGAACAAAAACAACAAAAATAATAATAATAATAAAAAAAACCCCTCACCCTCTTTTGTTGGAAGGGTTGACTGTTAAGTGTAATGGGGCAAGAATGATTTTTGTTAACCAATGTAGTGTTCTACAAACCTGAGAATGTTTAGAAGCTCAAAAATAAACAGGCTTTTCTATTAGCTACAACTTTTCTGTTCAAGAGATATAAAGGGAATAATGTTTACTACTCAGGTGACAGCCTTACTAGGTCTTAAGCTTACTGAATATATGTGCAAGGACTGCTCATTACCTTCTTGCCGTAAGCAGCTTCTATAGTGTCTGCAGATGAAACTGATAAAACACTGCAGTAAATAGTAGAGTACCTGAAACAAACTTCCTCTTGCAAGAAGTAAACGAGGGGCAGCAAAGTCTGTCTGTGTCAATACTGCCTAAATACGGCTCAGTGTAAAAGAGACTTGTATCCCTTTTGTCTAAGGGCTTTGTCAGGATAATTGCTTGCAGAACTTAAGAAAAGAGAACAGTGCTAGAGATACAATTTTTCTACACTTAAAAGGAGAAAATTACAGCCAGAGTGACAGATATATGATTCCAGCTTTTAATTATTTTTATAGTAAAAGTAGCTCTGGCTTTCAGTGCATTAAGAATCCTGGCAATGTTGTATTTGGCATGCTCTTTTGCTAGATGTCTCATAGAAGATTGCACAAAACCAATATTCAGGACACTGCACAAAGATACAGTGATGTGTTGTAAGAATTACAAAAATGACATGCTCAGGATGCTGCAGGCTTTTATGAAGTAAATGTTCCTTTTTGATACAATTTAGAAGCTAATTAGAGGTGAAGGCTGATAAGTAAAAGCATGCATGTCTAAAGCTTAAAGAGACCTCTTCTGTGAATCTGTACACCAAAGAATGTGACACCAAAGAATGCGGAATTTCACTTCATTCCTACTGCTTTATGAGCCCAGTAATTTGCCACTGACTGTATATAAAGAACATTAGTTATATTAACTGTTTACTTTTAATAGTTCTGGATAGCATACTTTACTACTAGCAACTAAAAAACAAAAAACAAAAACAAAAACTACCATTTTAGTAATCTAGTTTGTAATTGATAATAGGTCTAAAATTCTGATGTGGCATATCTTTTATATATTAGGGGGTTAGATGTAACTGAAATAATAAAAGCCATTTTTACACATATCTAAAGACCTCCCTGACGAGTAGGGTGACCCAGAGCACATTGCACAGGATCATATCCAAGATAGTTTTGAATATGTCCAGAGAAGGAGACTCCACAGCCTCTGTGAGCAACCTGTTCCAGTGCTCTGTCACCCTCACAGTAACAGAGCATTTTCTCATATCTAGCTGGAATTTCCTGTGGTTCAGTTTGCACCCATTGCCTCTTGTCCTGTTGCTGGGCACCACTGAAAAGAGTCTGGCCTCATCCTCTTGACACTCTCCCTTCAGATATTTAAACACATTGGTAAGATCTCTCAGTCTTCTCCAAGCTGAACAGGCCCAGCTCTCTCAGCCTTTCTCCATAGGAGAGCTGCTCCAGTCCCTTAATCATTTTAGTAGCGCCTTCATTGGATTCACTCCAGTAGCTCCATGTCCCTCTTGTACTGGGGAGCCCAGAACTGGAAACAATGCTCCAGGCGTAGCCTCGCCAGGGCTGAGTAGAGGGGGAGGATCACCTCCCTCAACCTGCTGGCAACACTTCCTAATACACCCCAAGGTATCATTGGCCTTCTTGGCCACAAGGGCACATTGCTGCCCACCAGGACTCCCACGTCCTTCTCCACAGAGCTGCTTTCCAGCAGGTCACCCTCCAGCCCGTACTGGTGCTTGGGGTTATTCCTCCCTACCTGCAGGACCCTGCACTTGCCTTTGTTGAACTTCCTGAGGTTCCTCTCAGCCCAACCCTCCAGCCTGTCAATCTCCCTCTGAATGGCAGTACAGCCCTCTGCGGTATCAGCCACTCCCAGCTTTGTGTCATCAGCAAACATGTAAAGGGTGCACTCTGTGTCATCATCCAGGTCACTGACGAATAAATTGAACAAGACTGGACCCAGCACTGACCCCTAGGGGACACCGCTCGCTACCGGCCTTCAACTAGACTGCACCGCTGAGCACAACCCTCTGAGCTCTGCCATCCAGCCAATTATCAATCCCTCTGTGGTGGTTTTACTCAGCTGGGCAGGTGAGGTCCACCACAACCTTCTCTCCCTCCCCCTTCTAAAAGGGAAATGGGGAGAAAATACTATGAAAAGGGCTCAAGGGTTAAGGACAGAGATAAGGGCAGGGAGATCACTCAACAATTATTGTCACGGGCAATACAGATGCAACATAAGGAGATTAATGTCGTTTATTGCCTCTCACTAATAAGCTAGAGCAGTGAGAAACTCAAAGCAAATGAAAAACACCTTCCCCCCATCTACCCTCTTCTACATCATACCCCTGAGCAGTGCAGGGGAATGGGAAATGGGGGCTGCGGTCAGTCGCTAACACTTCATCTCCACCGCTCCCTCACGGTCACTCTCTGCCCCTGCTCCACGCGGGGTCCCTCCCACGGGATGCCGTCCTTCCCAAACTGAGCCTGTGGGGGCTGCCCACAGGCAGCAGCTCTTCAAGAACTGCTCCAAGGTCCGTCCACCTGCTCCACCGGGGGCTCCTCCACGCGCTGCAGCGTGGAGATCTCCTCCATGTGAGACCCATGGGCTGCAGGGGAACAGCCTGCTCCACCAGGGGCCTCTCCACAGGCCGCAGAGGAACTGCTGCTCTGAGGCCTGGTGCACCTCCTGCCCTCCTGCTGCACTCACCTTGGGGGCTGCAGGGCTGGGTCTCACTCCTCGCTCTCCCAGCTGCTGTTGTGCAGCAGTTTTTATTTTTATTTTTTCCCTTTCTTAAATCTTCTCTCACAGAGGCACAACCAACATGGCTTATTGGCTCAGCTCTGCCCAGTGGCAGGTCCCTTTGGAGCAGGCTGGAACTGGCCATTATTTAAAATGGGGCAGTTTCTGGATTCTTCTCACAGAGGCCACCCCTGCAGCCCCCCACTACCAAAACCTTGCAACATAAATCCAACACACCACCTCATTGTTCAGACATCTATCCTACACTTCCTGAGCTTGCCTGAGGATGTTATGGAAGACAGCGTGTTCAGACTTCAGCCTTGCTGAAGTCAAGGTAGACAGCATCCACTGCTCTCCCCTCATCCACCCAGCCAGTCATCCCATTGAAGGTTATCAGATTGGTTAAGCTTGATTTCCTTTGTGAATCCCTGCTGATTACTCCTGATCACCTTCTTATCCTCCATGTGCTTGGAGCTGACCTCCAGAATGAACTGTTCCACCACTTTTCCAGGGATGGAGGTGAGGCTGACTGGCCTGTAGTTTCCTGGGTCCTCCTTCTTGCCCTTTTTGAAGACCGGAGTGACACTGACTTTCTTCCAACCTCATGTGCCTCTCCTGTTCTCTGTGACCTCACAAAGATGTTGGAGAGTGGCCTAGCAATAACATCTGCCAGCTCCCTCAGCACTCATGGGTGCATCCCATCAAGGCCCATTGATTTGTGGGTGTTGATTTTGCCTAAATGATGTCTAACCTGATCCTCCTCGACCAAGGGAAAGTCCTCCTTTCTCAGACTCTCTAGTGTCTGAGATTCTTGGGGGCTGATCTTAGCAGTGAAGACAGATCAAATACAGCTTTCAGTAAGTCTGCCTTCTCTGTATCCTTCACCACTGGGGCACCCACCCCGTTCAGCATCAGGCCCGCATTTTCCCTAGTCTCCCCTTTGTTACTGATGTATTTGAAGAAGCCCTTATTGTTGTCCTTGACATCACATGCCAGATTTAATTCCAAGTTGGCCTTCATCTCATCTCTGCATATTCTGATAACATCCATAAGTTTCTTGTTTACTAGTCAGAAAATAAATAAGTAAATAAATAAATAAAATTGAAGTGATCTCTGACTTTGGACAACAGTTACATAGATTGCAGTATGTTCAATTTCTTTCTTAGGCAGCTCAACAGGTAGCTCTGTTAAGTGACAGACAAAAAATACAAACTGAGAAAGGTAACATAAAGAAGCAGTGACAAGAAGAATGCTAAGGAATTTAGTAATTATCCTATGACTTAGTAAATATCCTAAGTTGAACCGTATAAACAAAGTGCTTCAGATGAATGTCAGTTCCAATTTCAGAAACATGCCTTTAAAGAGTATGCTCCATTTCAGTTATTAGGACTAGCTTTCCAGGGTGAAACCACATTTTTAATGCTGTCTCATGGGCTTTTGAGGTATGTTTAACTTTAATTTCCCATTTTTGCCAAAAAATAAAATGTATCTACATTTTCTAATTTTATTCCTTACTACAATCTATGCTTGCTTGTTGTTGTCTTTGTCTCCTTAAAAAAATCTGCAGAGCAGGCCTTATGTTTGCAGTTTTCCACTCCTCTAGTACGAACTGGTGTTTATCATCTTGTACCAAGAGCAGTTATTCTCTGTTCTGCCCTTGATATGGAGCACTGATGTCTGAGGACTTCTCACTTGTGCGAACTTTTGGAGGTAAATAAAACAACGTAAGCACTACTATACTAACCACTGCAGAGCCTGCACCCCAAATCTCTGAGGACAAACATGAAAAACTTGTATTTTTCCTTTTCATTGCTTTCCCTCCTTTAGTTACAGGCTAAATCATTCTCCTCATAATCAGTACATAAGAACTCAATATCGCCATTTCATATTTGCTCCTTGTATCATAAATTTCATCATACCCACTCTCTTCATCTCTGTTGTGCTCTCCTTTTCCACAAACATCTCCTGTGGTAGGAAATGCTCGGCCTATTAGTTGCAGTGGCCATATAGCAATAGTACACTTCTGTAACCGAAATGAAATGAAAGAGCTTCTGAACTTGGGTCCTGAAATCCTCAGCTGTAAACATTCCTGTAAATCTTCTGAGTCCATACATCCACACGACTAGGAGTCCTAAATTAAGACTTGTGTGTGTGCTATCCGGGAAGGGTTTGAAAGTATCTGAATTCAACATTAACACTAGAAAAGATGAACTTTTTTTTTGCTTTTTGGTGGTGTCGCTGGGATATAAAAACCAAAACCAAAACCAACCAACCAAACAAAAACCCCACATATTTCTCTCAGATATACACAGGCAAAAGCTTGGGGCTTATTTGGAGTTCATAGAGGTGGAGTGCTGATTTTACGCGACCAAGAAAACAGGAGGCTCATCTCTTATAAACACATTAATGCTGCCATTGCAAAGGAGTTAGGTATTTATCAAGTTATCCAAGTTGACAAAAAATAAATAAACCTGCAGAGGGTATTTGGACCGTTCTGGCTTCTTAGAAATATCCATCTGAAAGTAAAATAATACATTTTCTGAAATACTGAATCATAGGTGAAAGTGAGCTAATAATTCTCCTCTGAGCTCACAAACCAGCTGCTCAGATTTTTTGAAGATGTCATGAAGTTGATGTCAAATCAGCTGATGTCAGCTGATAAAATGAACGTTAATACCTGCAGTTCTAGACGTGATTTCAGATTTCTACTGGATCTTTGATTTTTTTCTGGTTAACAAACAAACAAACAAAAAAACACTATTGGTTCATACAGGCAAAAATAATCTAAGAAATTGATTCAGAATTTGATGCTTTAGTATGAGTAAGAATAATACGTTTTATATCTTTTACAAGCTCTTTTGTGATTATTGAAATATAAGTTATTATTATTATTGAAATTTACTAATTTAATAGATTTAATAAATTGTTGAAATTTATTACTTTGATAATTATTAATGAGTAATATCATGGCAAATTCCAAAATTATGAAGATTTTTATGAGTAGATCTGAAACTTAGTCTTAGAAAATGAAGAATGATGAACAATAGCCATGACCTAATAATACTTTGAAATGGGATTAAAAAATAAATAAATAAATAGGTAAGTTTTTGAATAATAGGAGTATATCTGAAATCTGAAGGGGAAAAAGCCTGTTGAAGTGCTGTAAAGCAAGAAGGGACCACCAGAGCTGTTCAAAGACCAGACATTCCCTTTAGTTTATCTATGCATGTCTGTGTGCAAGTTGGGGTGAGCTGTCCTTTACTGACCCTGATACGATATGTAAGCTCTACATTTTTACGCAGTCAGTGAAGCTGTGAGGCATAAGGTCATACATCAGCTGAACATAAATCAGTAGTTGGAGGAGTCAGATAAAAGCAAACATATTACTGAGAAATTTACCAGAGTATTTCCTGTATTCATGAAAAGGTCAGCTGTAGAACTTGAGGGCAGCTTTGTGTTTTAAAAAAAAATGTAACCATTTGGACAGAGAACATAGAAAGCTATGTGAATTATAGAGATCTAGTAAGTATAACTTATGAAAAACACTTCTACAAATTTTTGGTTAGCTGGTAGATAATTGAGGTGAGAAGTAAATGTTCAGACGGGAAAAAGACTATTGCAAGAAAATAGAAAACCTTGGTCTCCAAAGCTGCATTTTCAGCCACTGGATTCTTGATAACATACTGTCTGTCCACTTATATTGACACAAAAAAATAATTATTGTTCTACTTACAGTTAAAGTTTGCCTACAATAAAATTATGCAAAAGCCTGGAAAGTTTGTCTTCCTGATAACAATTCCTTGCAAATTTCCAAAACAAATACAACATGGATCTTTTGAGTCATCTGTTTTACTGTGAAATACAGCTTGTGGTCTAAATTGATTAGATGAATGTTCTGTTGCAAATAATCTACATCCTGTAGATGGGGTTATCAGACTATATGCAAATGAAGGAAAATCCATTTTTTTTAATTTATCTGAAATCAAATACTTATTTCAGAATAAGTGACTTGGAAATGCCTGACGTCATGTTCTCTACTGTGCAGTTCTTTATTTTTGAAAAAGAAATAAACTTTTCTATCATTTATTGTAATAAAACAATCTTTGATAAAATAATATAGGAAAGAACACCAATGCAGACAACAGGCAAGTGATTTAAAACAGATGTGAAATTCCCTCTATGTGGAAAATTATAGGCACTGGTGATGACATTAGACGCATATGACTAATCACAGTTAATGCTTGCTGTTGCCAATTAGACTTATTAGCACAAGCAATTTGAGCACAGGATGACATCACTTTAATTACTGTAAGCAGCTTGTTCATTTATTGAGTAGTGTGCATTTAGAAGAGGGTTACTCTATCTACAAATTAATCATAACCTTCTTCATCATTAGAAATTCAGGAAAACTGAGGGAAGAAAGACTTTACCATGGAAAGAGAAAAAATTGGGTGATGAAAGTCTGACAGTAATTTTAGTATTTTACTACTATTTTATTTTTTGATAAAAAGACAAAAGCTATTGTATGATTTCTGTCTGAAAGCTGTATGAGTGGGACAAAATTGCTACCATTAGAGTTAAGGCAAGACATTATGACCATTAGGTGGTAGCAATGCAAAAAAAATCTTGTGAAGAAGTACAGCAAAAAAATAAGGCTGAACATATCTAGAGGGAAAAAAAAAAAAAAAAAAAGAAACCCAGAACTTATTTTCTACTCTTTTATCATATGAAGATGCACTCCATTTTGTTAGTCATCTGTACATGCTCAGTTCCTTTGCACACGGAAAGAACTTTTTTCTCCCTTTCTGGAGCAGTGATTTTTTGTGGCAGACTGCCACAGCTTGTTCTCAGGATGAGTATATTTCTGTTCAGAATGATCTCTCCTTTCTCATTTCTGTGCTGAAGTCTATACTGTGAAGATCTCTAGCAATACATACCGAAGTGTTAAAGGGCAGAGGTATATACACAGCAGCAATCCAAGTGAAATTGTAAGATTTTTCAAAAAATGAAGGCATTTGACAAATTCTGTCTGGCTTGTCAGTGGCTTGCTGATTTGTTGTTGTTGGTTTTGCTGTTGTTTTGTTTGTTTGTTAGTTTTTAAAATAAGGTCACCACTTATGAGTTTCTTTGCTCTGGGTGCACACAGAGTGCAATATTGCCTGAAAAGTTACGATGCTTTTGTCAAAGACTGGGATCACAACATCTGACATTCTATGATGACACTATCAAAATAGTTGTGAGACATGGATGAGGTTGAAGAGTAAATGTGAAGACTGCTGTATTTTCCTGGCTGCAGAAAGTTATTTTTATTCTTCGTGAGTTCTTTGCATAAACTTAAAAAGCAAAACAAAATATCAATATCGACAACACCACCACCTGTGGTGTTTCCAGCCCGAAGGGTACAAAAACTACAAGGTATATTTGAAATGATAGTCCTATTAGCAAACATTGGTGGGCAGTAAATTTTCCATTGTTGTTTTGATTTTTTTACCCATGGTAAATGGTAATGTTGTCTACCATTGCATCACCAGTGAGCAATTCTGGGCCACAGAAATTATTTCAAAGAAGGACTTGGCCAGTGTTATTCAAGGAACAAAGCCCAAAGGAGAAAGAATTAGCACTTCAGGCTGCTGTGTAGGAAAGGGCATTGAGCCATTGGCTGCAGAAAAGAGAATCTCTAGAGAAATGTGGAGCAGCATATTCATTTCAACATTGTTCTTCACTAACTGTGAGCATCCCAGACATGAAACACAGCTTTGCACACATTTGGACACTTTAGCCTTTGAAAGGCTAAAACTGGCCTAGTCTATACAAACAGTATTCCACTCACCAATTCTCCTGACATGTTACTATTTAAAATAATGTCATTTGCATAGGAATTTTAATGACTCGTGCAGATGCAGTGCTGTGTGTGAGGAATCCAGTGAACCCCTGATCACTAGTTTGCATCACTCTAATAATCTAATTCACATTTTGATAAGATGTGGGGGAGGCAAGAAAGGAAGGGGCAATCATACCACTGTAGTTTAAGTTGTTTGTAAATATACAATTCAATAGGGAGGAAAAAGACCTTGCCAATGTTTTTGATATTTTGTGATGAGGTACAATTAAAAGCATATTTACTATGCAACTGGTATTCTGCTCTGATCTGGCCAAGACTAGCTATTAGAGCTATCCCAAGCAAGTGTTATTCTCTGTCACTGCTGATGGCTCTTTCCATAATGCTGCCAGCTATTGTATTCAACTTGTTGGCAGGGTCCTCTCGCTGCATTTATCTAGTTTGGAATTTAGATATCCCTGTCTGCTAAGTGTGGAGAACAGGCTCAAACTCTGCTAGTCCTGATCCTATCCCATTATTCTTTGGCATGCCCTGGGAAATTACTAATTTTTATCAGGTTGCATTTGCACAGACTATGGGGTTCTTTCAAAGACAGAAGTCACTGTGTGATCTCCAGGCTTAGACTGATAGAAAGAAGTAATGTAAAAAGACAGAATTGGCTTTTGTGCTTGTTTCGTGACCTGAGGTTCTATTTTGGCTGACCACAGTAGTCAGCAGCACGTTAGTCTGTACTTACCTTATGCAAAAAATTTCTATAATGAATGCATTTCCCAGTGGTGAACTACCCACCTCACTCACATTAGAGACTCACAAATGCTTTTTACTCTATCACACCTAGTCACATTGCTCATGAAGCAAATAAGGAGCATTCAGCATAATTATATTTCCATAATACTAATGCTTCTTATGTTTCCTTTGTGCTGATCTTTCCAGAGTCTTCTGCAACCCTTTATATTATTAATACAATTTTCTTTGGCTAGTTTTTTAAAGTAAAAAATCTAAATAAGCCTATATGTTTTAGAACAGTCTGAAATATCTTATCTTAAGCCAGCTTTCACAGGGAGCTGCAAAATCAGGAATGCTTGCAAAATAGAAGTACAGAGTAAACAAAAATATGTAACTCCCAGTAAAAATATATAAAAAGTGAGCTTAAGTGCAAAGCATATAGATATTGTTCAGAGCAACTGAGTAATTCTGTGCTAGCTGTTCAGTCATCCAATGATCTCATTCTCATTCCATGTCAGTGTCAAACTATCTGTAAACATGCTGTATCAACAACAGAGTCCAAGCCCTGTTCAACTTTCGTTGGCTCTTTAATACGCAGAACTTTATTGCTACTCCCATGGGACAGCAGCTACTGTCTCAGCCTGTATTGTACAGGGCCAACCTGACCACCAGATAGTACTCAATAAAAGACTTCCTATCTAACTGTAGTGGGTAGATATGTTAACCTTCCGTAAGACTGTCTAAATTCCCATCCTCTGTCTTCCCTCCCTGTTTTTTAACTGTCCTGATTTAATTACAGAAGTTCATTATAGTCCCATCTTAGGAGGCAATGAGTTTATCATTGGTAGAACACTTGGATACAAGCCTGTAACCTAAACTGTGTTTCTGGTCATCTCAAGATACCTACACCCTGATGAAGGGGATCCCACTTCTCCATTTACTTTTAAAACACGGTTATCAATTATTGATGTGGAAAAGGCTGCACATAGAAAGGTGATAAAATTTGTCCTCTGAACTGAAATAGGAGAGCAAAAATGGAAGTAAACTGCACCACGTTGCAAAATGACTTCACAATATTGAATAAAAACAGACAATATTCTAAAGAATAAATAATATTCTACATAATATTCTGAAGAATACTATTCTGAAGAATATAGAATAACAATAAAAGGTACTGAGAGCAATAGCAGAGATGATCAAAGGTAAGAAACAGCATATACCAAAGATAAATAGAATTTGTCTTCTGTGCTGAAAAAGTGACTGAGAACACGATGAAGAGTTTTAAAATCATGAAGAGAAAATGATCAGTTTTCTACACCACAAGAAGTTCATTGAACTAAATTATCAAGCCGCAAATTTAAGAAAAGGAACTACATAACTAAATTTGGAACACTGCTACAAATTACTGTGGAGGAAAAATCTTGGACAGGTTCAAAAGTGGTTAGAGAAATTAATGGCAGAGAATAAAAACATCAGGACTGTTCAGTGTATTGAAGCACCCCTCAGTTCAGGAAGTCCACATGCCACAGGCTGTTGTAAAAGAGGGGATATCAGCAGCAATGTCACTTCACTTGTCTTTTTCTTTTTTCTTTCCCCAGCTATCTATTACTGTCTCTCTGAGTCAGATCAGTAGTAGATGCCTGCTTGAAAAAGCAAGCTTTGAACAAAATCTGTATTAAAAGGAGGTATTAAAATGTAAAACATTCTCATTCATGTAAACAGACTTATGTATTAATCACAGAAATACTGGCATAATCAGACATTTTAAAGTATGAATGGAAATTTTCTATCAGCTAGCTTCAGATTTATTAGATGAGATATTAGTTGCACTCCAGCAGTGCCTCCAGCTAAGGGGAGTGAGTCCCAAAGCAATGTGTGTGATTATGACTATATTTTCATATAGTATGTCTACAGGGATTAAAAATTGTTTTGAAAGTGGAGACTGACTTCAGAGTCATCTAATTCATCACTGAGATACAGTCTTTTTATGCCAGTTAGTTGCTTTTGCCAACTGCAGTTGAAGAAATATTTTAGTTGGAATATTAGAGCTTGCCAATAGTTCATACACTTTCCCTACACTTGAGTTTAATAGCTACTTAGTCTAAGTAGTACCATTATGATAGTAAGTTAACTGTGCCAAAATCTGGAAATATTGACATTAAAGCTATTTCAAAACACCGATTCTTCCCCTTAAGAAAGTTCACCCTTTCTTTATGTCCTCTTGGAGACTCTAAATACTGGTTAGAGTTTGGAATAAGTTATACATCCTACGTCTTTATAACAGAGTCCTGCTTTAGAGCAAATCATACATCAAGAACTGTTTTCTTTTTCCATTGATTTCTATTCTGTATTACAAAAACACTTACACAAGGATGATCTTTACACAACAATAATTTCATTACTTTTCCCCAATGCATGTTCCCTGCAAGCAGGTTTTAATTCTTTATTCTTTTCTGTTAAAATTGCTTCTTAAATTTTGATCTGTGATGCAATCTCCATAGAAGTAATATATATTACTTGTTTAATTGAAATATTTCTTTATTATATGATAAACTGCCAAACACTGTTACCAAGAATACCCCGATATTTTGATATAACTCATATTTACCTACATCACAGGAACATTTATAGTTAGGTTAGATTGTAGTTTATGAAGATGAACTCACAGAGCAGTTGAAAGAATTCCCAAAAGCTTTATTTAAGCATTCTCTCTTTTTTACTAGAAGCTATGTTTCTGGGGAGTAGAAAGTATTTTTCAGGGTGAAGGACTTGGCAGTAGGCCTAATTCTTTAATATCAACAGCATATCAAAAACTTCAACATCCACAACAGCTTAAATTATTGGCCTTCTTTTTTGTCATTTTTTTTTCTAGAGCATACATGCTGCATAACATTGTGTTAAGTGAAAGTGTAACCACAAATTAAAAAAAAATGTTTCTAGAAACCTTCATATCATTTATTAAAATGACCGTAATTCTTTAAGACATAGCTACAGAATAAAAGGAAAATTTCAGCTACATCTATGGCTGAAAAGAAAATATGCTATCAAGAACAGGTACAATAGCAGATGATAGGTAAACCAAAAAGTAGAGTAGGTCAGCATTTGACCTATGGTCTGTAAAGTGCTGGAATCAGCTGAGGAAAAGGAAGGCAGAAAGGAAGGAGGGAAGGAAGAAAGGAAAGGAGGGGAAGAGGGAAGAAAGGAAGGGAAGAAAGGAATGGAGAAAACTGTATCATCTTGAAGTCGGGGATGGCAATCTAACAGATTCTGACAATTTCCCTCTGCCTTTTTTTTTTTTTTCTCTTTTTAAGTACTAATACCATCCACATTTTTTTCTGATGAATTATCTGAGCCCAAGGTGCTCTAATTACATCCTTAAACCAGGTGATGGAAGAACACTGATTTTATAAACTATTTCACAAACAACGTGTTTAATATTTACTATCATAAATATTTTTTATTATATAACTTTATAACAATTTCAGCAAAATTCAATGTGAAGGAGCCAGAGGAACCAGACCGAGCAATAAAACAGAATCTAGCAAACAGAATGATAAGGATACATAGATGTGCATACAGACAAATGTAATTCACTTTGCTTACAGTGGAATTTGTCTGCGGATAAGAGGACTAATTTACTATTTAATGTTTTCCAAATAGTCTATGAATTAGTACTTTGTTTTAAAAATGCTGTCTTGAGAAAAGATTAGTGTGCTTCTTAATAACCCAGAATGACTCACAAGGCTTCATGGTTGACACCAATTGCATTTTAAAGGTCTTCATTTGCAGAATTCTAATAAAAAACATTTTAGATGCCTCTAAATATTGAAATGGTTTTGAAATCATTAAAATTTCCCTAAATATCACATACATTCTTCAAATAGGAGTTAATGCAGGAATAAAAAGCAAATAAAATAAGCAAGCTAACCATAAATATACATAAAATGAGTAAATTTCATTTATACAAACTGTGAATGCCATTTTCTAACAGTAGACCGTACAGTGATAACTGACAGATAAATGTGATGCTCTTTAAAGATACGGTAACAATTTCTGAAACCAAGATCAAGATTTCTGTTATGAGAGAAATCATGGAAAAGAAAATGATCTAGCTATTTCTAACATCTGAGCTTCAGGTCAGAAAAAAAGCAGAACTGCCACTTCAAAGGATAAGATTTTTTTCTTACTGTTCTAAAACTGCTGTAATTACTAGCATTATGCACACAGGATCTATAGGACCTTTGCAATTAAAGAAACTATCTAATATGTGGCAAGTCCCTGCTGTTTATGCAGTCAACAATGAATCTTCCAGCATTTTTTTCATTAGCTGATGTTTTCATACTTGAATTACAAATGAAAATGTGGCCATGAAAAACATCACATTTTTAACAGTCACGGTCTAAAATTTGAAAGCACGTCTGTGATATTTATTTCAGAGATGCAATTCAATGCAGTCTTAGGACAGCACAAACTGAGTTTTTTCACCTTCATGGTTATAATTTTTTAATTAATATTTTTAACAAGCTTGTTTTCTTCAGGTTGAAGTCTATAACAGAAGATTTAGTCAACACTAACATTCTTCAGACTTATTTTGAAAATATATTTATTGTTGCAGTCTTACTTTACTTGTATGGTAAATGAATAAAAGAAGGAAAAAGTGGTCATTCACAGAATCAAATGAAATACATAAATGTCCTTTAACAGATGGGGCATTTATCTTTCTTCTGTTCTGTTCATTTTATTGAGGTGTCTATTTTTCTGAGTGGAACATGGGAAAATAGAATATGGAACAAACCTGGAGTGACCTCATTTAAAAATAAGACATCTCAGTTTATCTGAAATAATGAAAAATTAAAAGCACATATCTTACTTTACCTTGCAGCATGTTCAAAGAAGTTTCTGTGATAAATTCAGAAGGTGTCTGCTGCTAAATAATGCAGCAGAAGGATTTGCATTGTTTCCCCTACATTGGCTGGTGAATGTTCCCCTACAACGAAGTTTTCCAACTGCTTATGCTCCCAATTTAGCTCTTAAAATACCAAGAATTTCAGCAAGTTCTTACTGGAAGCTGTTTGCCAGTGAGGCTTTATATACTGTTTTGATTATAATGCACAAAACTTGAAAGATTATAAGCTAATTTTGAAACTATCCTTTTCAGACGTCACATTTCATAACCCTTTGTCTTTTTGCACCTTTAGCTGTAGTTCAACTTGTTTTTCTTGAATTTGTGAGTGTAAATAACTGCCTACTTACAAAACATTAGGTTGTACTTCCTACAGCAGTTGATAGCTCTACTAGTTCTACTTAAAGGGACCCCTAAGAGCAATAGGATATTATACTGGAGCAGAATATCAATTACCAGGAGAATTTTTGAAAGGAAGCTACATTTATATACACTAAATTTGACAAAGTTCTCCAGAAAATTGGCGCAGATTATCTGCCATACCAGTCAAGATATTAAGATATTTTAATAAGAATATTGAAACTTATTGAGCAATAGCCTTTGGATTTTACTTAGAGTGATATAATGTTAAAGAGTTGCTTGTGTTCAACAGGCATTTTAAAAATGCCTGAAATAACCTCTGTATAAGTCACAGAAAGAACCCATCTTTTAAAGCTGTAAACAAGTCGGGAGACAACTGAAAGCTGATGAAGCCCAAAAGTCCTCTCCGTATAAACAAGAATGTTATACTAATTTTCCATAAAAGTGACTGGATTTGGCATGTTACAAGATACATTTTTGACCACTTGGTAGTACAAACATAGAAAGGTCTATGGAAAAGAGTGGTGTGAAAAGAAGAAAAAATGCTAATAAGACACTGTTTTACATAGTAAGGAGGAATTAAAAAAAAAAGAAAAAGTAATTTAAGCAATAAATAGCTAACTAATAGTCTATTTTTATGGATCTATGGATATCTTTACCCAATAGTGGAGGTAGTCCTTCTGACCACCCATAATATTTATTTGTTGAATCACGTGTGGGCGATGCCAGATTCTGTAGTTATATCAATTCTCTTCACAAAGATGTATGAATGATATTCTGGACATATAAAGAAAAATAAACTGGAAACAGAATAAACATAATTATTCCCATTTTTATGAAAACACACCTTGAGAAGAGCGTTTTATTACAGAAACATTTATAAAATTGCTTGTTTTCTTCTTGAAGTGCTAATGCACACCATTTACCTTTTCTAGCCAGTAGATATCTAATGAAAAACAGGCGTAAGTATTTTAATAGTCTATAATTTTACTTGTTTTTTTCCAGTATATGCAAAGCTTATTTGATAAATATTATTCAATTACACAAGAAAACTAGTAGGCTAGCTGTCTGCCAGACATATTTCTGCATTTTTCTGGTTTATTTAATTTGCTTTATTTGATTATTTAGGGAAAAAGTAGCCTGTAAATTTTCAGTAATAATTGAACTGCTGGGAAGGAAGGAAGGAAGGAAGGAAGGAAGGAAGGAAGGAAGGAAGGAAGGAAGGAAGGAAGGAAGGAAGGAAGGAAAGAGGATAACACACAGGGAAGTACCTAACCATTGAACTAATCTGAAAAAAAGTACCCTTTTGTTTTACCTCAACATTTGTAGACTTGAAGTATTACAATTCAGGTGAAGAATGAATATATTTTTATATTTTATATAAAAGGAAAAAAAGTACAATCTTGCTATGGAGACTGGTTTATGAAACCAGGCATTTGAGGCTGACATTCTGAAGAACAAACATATACTTTTGTGAAACACTTAAATAATTTTTTTAAAGCTTCTAGGTAATTATTAGGCAAGTTTGTTTGTTTGTTTGTTTGTTTATTTATGTAGAAGCACTAACATTATCTACCTTTATTTATCTAAGGCTCCTAGGACAGGATTTTAGCTGCTCACATTTTCAGAAGGAGAGAGACTAACTTAAATATTCAGAATCACTTCTTTGAGACCCTGCTGATTCCTAATTTAGGTACTTACAAACCTGAAGATAGACAGTATGAAAATCACTTCCTGAAAAAAAATGAAATATTGTCGTTCTGAATACTGGCATCAAGACATGTGCAGTGATCTTTTCTTGAACCTATAAAGATCTTGAAATAGTAGTTCCAAAAGAGTTAGGAATCATTTTTATTTTCCTTCTGTTTCCAAATGGATACATTATCATAAACTAGGATGGCAATCATTTTACTCTGATTTGCAACATGCAAAAGAAATGATACAATAGGAGTGACTGGGAAAGTACTAAATTGATTGTTTTTTCCTGTTACATGCCTAAGCAAGGTAAATTGAAAATGAGACTGCTGGCTCAAACTCTGCAAAAACATGAATCCCAAAACCTTCTGATGCCATTCTTACACTGTTAGCAACGAGATGAAAGTTTATAAAACATGCCCATAGAACAGTATTTGTAAACTTTACGATTCAGCTGATTGTTCAACCAGGTAATTAGTGTTTTTCTCTATTTGACATGTAGAACAAAAATTTATTTCCTCCATGTAAAAAACAAAAACCCCAAGTAACTCCTAGGAAACACAGAATGAAGAGAGAAAGCAGAAACATGGTAACATATTTCAGCCACTCCAGCCAGTAAGTCAGCTTCATCAGGGGCCCAAACTCAAATGTCTCTATGCTAACGCACATAGCATGGGGAATAAACAAGAGGAGTTAGAGATGTACGTAAGCCTGCAGAGCTATGACCTCACTGATGTTATGGAGAAATGGTGGGATGGTCCCCGTGATTGGAGTGTTGGAATGGAAGGATATAGGCTCTTTAGGGAGGGTAGGGACGGGAGACATCATAGTGGGAGTGTGCTACAGGCCACCTGATCAAGAGGACCAAGCAGATGAGGCCCTCATAGAATAGACAGATAGAAGCAGCCTCACATTCACAATCCCTGGTCCTCAACCATCCCAATATCTGTTGGAGGGACAACACAACAGGGCATAGGCAATCCGGGAGGTTCCTGGACTGCCTTGATGATAACTTCCTTCTCCAAGGGATAGAGGAGCCAACAAGGAGAGATACTGTACTGGACTTTGTCTCACTGACAAAGAGTGGCTGGTGAATGTGCCAGCTCAAGGGCAGCCTTGGCTGCAGTGACCATGAAACGTTGAAGTTTAGGATCCTGAGAGCACTGAGGAGGAAGCACAGTATGCTCACTACCCTGGGCTTAGGAACAGCAGACTTTGACCTCTTCAGGGATCTGCTTGGTATAGTACCATGGGACAAAGCCCTGGAGGGAAGAGGGGCCCAAGAAAGCTGGTTGATATTCAAGGATTATCTCCTCCAAGCTCAGGAGCAATACATCCCAACAAAGAGGAAGTCAGGCAAAAACACCAGGATGCCTGCATGGATGAACAAGAGCTACTGGCCAAACTCAAACAGAAAATGGAGGCCTACAGAGGGTAGAAGCAAGGACAGATAGCTTGGGAGGGATACAGAGACATTGTCTGAGCAGCCAGGGATTAGGTTAGGAAGGCTAAAGCCCTGTTAGAATTAAATTTGGCCAGGAATATCAAGGGCACCAAGAAAGGCTTCTGTAAGTATATCAGTGATAAAAGGAAGACTAGGGAAATTGTGGGCCCTCTCCAGAAGGAAAGAGGAGACCTGGTTTCCTAGGATATGAAGAAGGCTGAGGTACTCAATGACTTTTTTGCCTCAGTCTTCACCAGCAAGCACTCTGGCCACATACACCAAGCCCCAGAATGCAAAGGCAGGAACTGGGAGAATGAAGAACCACCAACTGTAGGAGAAGAACAGGTTTGAGACCAACTAAGGAATCTAAAGGTGTACAAGTCCATGGGACCTGATGAGATAACTCCATGGGAACTGGCAGATGTAGCTGCAAAGCCACTATCCATCATATTTGAGATGTTGTGGCAGTCTGGTGAAATTCCCACTGAGTGGAAGAGTTTTGGGAAACATAACCCCCTTTTTTGAAAAGGGAAAGAAGGAAGACCCAGGGAACTACAGGCCAGTCTGTCTCACCTCTGTGCCCAGCATGATCATGGAGCAGATCCTCCTGGAAACTATGCTAAGGCACATGGAAAATAAGGAGGTGATTGGTGACAGCCAACATGGCTTCACTAACAGCAGACAGCGCCTGACAAATCTGGTGGCCTTCTACCATGGCGTTACAGCATTGCTGGATAGGGGAAGAGCAACTGACATCATCTATCTGGATTTGTGCAAAGCATTTTACACTGTCACTCACAATATCCTTGTCTTTAAAATTAGAGAGACAGGAGTTTGATGGATGAACCACTCCATAGGTATGGAATTGGCTGGATGGTCACACTCAAAAGAGTTGTGGTCAAGGGCTCAATGTCCAGGTGGAGATCAGCAGCAAGTGGTGTTCCTCAGGGGTTAGTATTGGGACTGGTGCTGTTTAACATCTTTGTCAATGACATGGACAGTGAAATTGAGTGCACCCTCAGTAAGCTGCAGATGTAACCAAGCTCTGTGGTGCAACTGACACGCCGGAGGGAATGGCATGCCATCCAGAGGGACCTGGAGAGGCCTGAAAGGTAGGCCTGTGCAAACCTCATGAGGTTCAACTAGGCCGAGTGCAAGGTCCTGCAGGAGGACTGGGGCAATCCCTAGCATGAACACAGGCTGGGTGGGAAATGGATTGAGATCAGCCCTGAGGAGAAGGACCTGATGGTGTTCCTTGATGAGAAGCTCAACATGAGCCAGCAATGTGCGCTTGCAGCCCAGAAAGCCAACTGTGTCCTGGGCTGCACCAAAAGCAGCATGGCCAGCAGGTCAAGGGAGGGGATTCTCCCTCTCTGCTCTCGTGAGACCCCACCTGGAGCCCTGCATTTAGCTCTGGGGCCCCCAGCACAAGGACATGGAAGTATTAGAATGAGGCCAGAGGAGGCC
This sequence comes from Cygnus olor, assembly GCF_009769625.2. Taxonomy (NCBI): domain Eukaryota; kingdom Metazoa; phylum Chordata; class Aves; order Anseriformes; family Anatidae; genus Cygnus; species Cygnus olor. The sequence goes on from NC_049173.1 coordinate 47,390,963, forward strand.
ACAGAGAGGATCAAAGGGCTGGAGCACCTCTCCTATGAAGACAGGCTGAGGGAGCTGGGGTTGTTCAGCCTGGAGAAGAGACGGTTCCAGGGAGATCTTTAGGCCTTCCGGTACATAAAGGGGCCTACAGAAAAGCAGGAAAGGGACTCTTTGTCAGGGAGTGTAGCTATAGGAGAAGGTGTAATAGCTTTAAACTAAAAGAGGGTAGGTTTAGAATAGATATTAGCCCAGAGAAGCTGTGGATGCCCCATCCCTAAGTGTTTCAGACCTGGTTGGATGGGGCTTTGGCAGCCTACTCTAGTTAAAGATGTTCTTGACCATGGCAGTAGGGTTGGGCTAAAAGATATTTAAAGTTTGCTTTCAACCCAAACCATTCTATGATTCTGTGATCATCACTGCATTTTGAACACTGGACTCTGTTCTCTCTATGTTCCAGGACACTGCACCGCTTACAGATTACATTAGTGGGCGGTAAGTTAATGTGCATAACATTAGTAAGTGCAGTGCCTCCTTTCTGTGGAATACCAATGCCATTCTCTATGAAGTTGCAGTCTTCTCTGGCTGCTCACCTTCATTGTCCACAGGTGTGTAAGCTGTCTGGCTAATTCTTCATAAAACGCTTGGTGTAAATTTCCAATGATTATTACAACAGGCTATGACAAGCAGGGACTACTGATTCACATTCTATCCAATTTCCATTTACATTAGACATAAGGTCTTCTGTGAACAGAGGACTTCAGGCCCAGAAAGATGGGAAACAAAACCTGAAATTTCCGTGATTGCTGCTTTATAAAAATAAATCTTTTAATGTCGGCTTCATGCTAAGATTCTTAAAATTCTGAAGTCTTTCTACATCCAGCTTCAAATATCTAAGACATTTCCCAAATCTGATCCTATAGTTTCGCCTTAGGATTGCTGATAGCCAAGCAGATAGATTTTTTTTTTACTAGAATCGGTTTGTCTTACAGAATCTTAAGCATGACAAGTGACTCCCTTGTTTTCCAAACTATGCTTAGCAGAATTTCCTTTATAGGCCATTTACTTATTTCTTATCTGTAGAATTAATTGTGAATAATTCTCCTCACTCAGTAAAGAGAGAGGAGTTGAGAAAAGGTGGCCTAAGTTAAAAGGCTTCCTTCCACCCACCTACTACAAACACAAAATATTGAACCAAAATCATTACAAAATGTAACAATTACTTGCTATTAATTCTTGACTTCGTTTAATACAAATGTATGAGAATATGTTGATACCTTTAAAATACCTTGATAGTTAAATAATGCATTTTCCACTTTATATTGTTGTAGTTACATCTAAACTATGTAAGTACTTTCACAAAGACAGTTCTAGTTTTTGAAAGTCTGTGTATCTCTGAAAATCTGCTGTAAAGTCTGTTCCTGAAGGACTGCACTCCATGGCATGGTCCTATATTGGAGCAGTTCTTGAAGACCTGCAGTATGTGGGAAGCACCCATGCAGGATCAGTTCAGGAAGGATGTCATCCTGTGGGAGGGACCCCCATGCTGGAGCAGGGGAAGAGAGTGAGGGTGAAGCCGTGGCACAAATGAAGCATGTGAACTGATTGCAACCCTGATTTACCCTTCCCCTGTGCCACATGGGGAGAGGAGCTAGAAGAGGGTTGGTGGGGGGAAGGTGTTTTTAGTTTGCTTTTAGTTCTCTCTGCTCATGTCTGTTATCAATAAGCAATATACTACATTAATCTCCTTTATGCTGAGTCTGTTTTGCCTGTGCCAGTAATTGTTGAGTGATGTCCCTGTCCTTATCTCAACCCACAGGCCTTTTTTCATTGCCTTTTCTCCCTCTGTTCTTTTGAGGAGGGGGACTGAAGGAATGGCAGTGTGATGCTTGGCTGCCTACAGGCGTGAAATAACAACACCCTCATATATACAAAATAATGTATTCAAAAATCTGGACTAATAGACTTTCTTCTGATGTCCAAACTCACAAGTTTGTGTGATAAATTCCAGAAATGGTTTACCTTCCCCTACAAAGCAGTATTTCTTCTGTTCTAACTACTTGAAAAATTTCAACAAGGAGCCTCTAAAGAATAGGTCATAGAGGGTTTGGCAAATAGACCAACCTTTAAAAAATGATATTGAACTGTATCACCTATTAAAGCCTGACATCTACTGAGGCTTAAAGGTCAAAGAAGTCATGCCATCTAATAAATAATATATAAGAATTGCAAGAGTAATGGTCCTTTGTATCTTCCACTTTTTTAATGTCCATTGCCTAGTAAGACAAAATCTAGCAGTCTTATATGCAGAGATTTTATGGGACTTAAACCATTTAATTACTTTTATAAATGTTTGAGGTCATTACAGTTAATGAAAAGTTTAATTTTATTGATTTCCTCTCTATAGAAAAGAAGTCGGCTCTTAGATCACATTCAGTGCTTTTCTAAACTTCTCTTGGAGAATTTAAAAGAAGACAAAAAAACTGATGGGGATAATTTTCTGAGCAATATAGAAGGAATATCTTAATTTGAGAAGCCACTTTTCTTTTCTTCTTATTCAAGAACCTCGGGTATTTACAGAACTGTCACTTCTATAATCTATCCGATCAAAATAATCATAAGAAAAGTTAGCAAAGTGGAGTGAAAACTAAGAGTTTAGAGAAATAGGGGCTTTATGAAAAGAGGAGCACAATGCATCAACCTACTAAATATATGATCTTAAACAGAATGAGCCCTTACATTCAGAAGATAAAAGGAACCTACAACATTTTTCATAATATGTATAATATCAGCACTTTTCTATGACCTGCAGGTCACAAGGAAGCTTTCCTTTATTTTCTTGCAAATTCAATAGGAAAATGTATGAAATGTACTGACATAAATCCATTACTGATGTTAACTTTATAAAAACTCATGGGGTTTCCCTAAAACCCGAAGTTTAACCAAACTTTGCAAATGCACCTGACCCAAAGCAGCGCACAAGTACTTTCTGTATAACGTATACATGGATTATGAGGCTTTTGTCCCCATGGGAGGCCTTTAATCCCCCAGGTGCAATAAACTCTCAAGGTTCTCTGATTATCAGTCTGGGTTTCTTCTCCCTCAATTTTCCCTTTGATGAAAGAAGAGCCATGGAAGATCTAAGACTAGACTGAAATCTCTTATCTCTTTGACACTACAGAGCAGAAATGAGTAGACTCCATTAAACTCTTTCTGTTTTGATACTAAAGAGTTGACATCTAATACTCAAGCTAGAGGCCTAGAAGGCCTAGAAGGCCTTTTCACTTCTGTTTCCTGGGATGATAAAAAGAAATCAAACTGTATAAATCTGTGAGAATCTGTAAGCTAAAGAACAGAGAGTATGATTTTTCCTGGACTGCATAACAGAAAATGGACCATCATGGTCTGACTGCCTTCACTGGTAATAGAAAAAAATAGACCCCTGTTACTGTGTAACTCTCAGAACAATGACTAGGTACTAGCTAAAAAGTTCAAGTGAAATTCAAAAGAAAGTAAGACGACATATTTACTCTCATAAGAACATATAAAAGGAATTCAGTACTGATCTTACCGCAAGTATTACTGAACTTAATGCAAGTATTATAGGACTGTCAGTATATAATTCTGAAAGTTATTAATACTGAAGATTTTGCAAGTAGATTAGGAAAAAAAAGTCATTAGTAATTGCACTGTATGTGATATGAATAGTTTTCAACCATAGATGGGGAAATATGCATATTTAAGTGTTATCATTCTGGATTTTAAAAATGTAGGCCTTGGAAACGTATGCACAATTGTAACATGCATCTATTAGAAGTTTTAAGGAATGAATGTAATAAGAATTAATTTCTATTTCTTGTGTGCCACTGGGGCATATAATCGTTGGTTTAATAACTTGGCTGATAATGCTGAAAGGTTTACTGAATATTCACTGTATATTTGACAGGATTGGTAAGACTTCATTGCTCTTTGCACATGACAACAGCAACTACCCTTCTCAGAAAACCAAAAGGGGCTACTTTCATTAAAAAAAAAATCCCTTAAAATAACTTGAGTCTGTTTCTGTTGATCTTTCCTTGGTAAGAATTTCTCATGCCGAAGCAAGGATTGATTGATTAAGCAAACAATATTTTTCAGAAGAAAATATTTATAGCTAAGAACATAGGAAATATTTTTGTCTTGCACAGTTGGGTAGATTAGTGTCGTAAGCACAAAAAAATTGTAAATATGCTATATTAAAGAGAAGGTGATATGTACTGCAGTGAGAAAGAGTTTAGAAAAGAGATTAGGGAAGAGCTGCAACCGTAATTATCTTCCTGTTTATTATATTGTTATTAGAGGCCTAAGCTATACCTGCTGCAATTTTATAAGTAATGCTGTATACATATAAGTATGATAGCAAACTAAAATAAATAAATAAATAAATAAATAAATTGTAGATTCTAAGAGGCTAAGGCACATTACTGAGCTGCACACAAAGCAGTGAGACTTCTGGTAAAATATAGCCAGCTTCCATAATAGCACATAGTGCCTTGGTCTTTTTTCTTTTTACTTTGTATTACACTGGGAATAAACTCTTCAAAATTCTGTTCAATTAAATACATAGATCTTATTCTGCAGATAAGTGTCTATTTTTCAACTTGTAATGATTAGGTATAAGGCATAATGCTGAACATGATGACAGACAGTTCTGTGAAATTCTGAATAATAGTTTGGAATAAATTTTGATCCAGTATCACTAATTCAAAATACAGTTGCTGTTTTCACTAAAGGACTCCTAATTTATAGTGATATATAATCATGGTTGTTAGAAAGTGAAGGGATAAGGATAATTGCTAATGTTCAAATGGCATAAGCCAAAGTGCTCCAGAGTTAAATCAAAGGACTTGTCTTCTTATGGTCCAGATTCAGGTTCCAACCAAGACAAAAAATAAAAATTAAAATAAAAAAAAAATAGACTACTGGTGACTGTCTTTGCAATGTCTTGATTATGCAAACCTTTTTTTTTTTTTTTTTTGAGATTTATCTGAAAAGACCTCTGAAAAGAGGAGTTTAATGGAGGCTGTATATTGTGTTTCATACAAACTCTGTGTCATGACAGATACTAGCAGCAATTTAACTTTCCTCTGTGCTGCACAATGATGGGCTGAAAGGGAACAGACACAAGTTGCAACATGGAAAATTCCAATTAGATAAAAAGGAAAAAAATAATCATTATCTTGAGGATAGTCAAACACTGGAGAAGGGTTCCACAGATGTGGGGTAATTTCTGCCTTTGGAGATACTCAGAACTTGGCTGGTTAAGTCTCTGAAGAGCTAGATCTAGTTAGGCATGCTGCCACTAGGAGGCTGAACTAGATGACTTCGAGAGGTTTTTTTCCAATTTAATGACTGTATCAGTCCATGAAAATAAAAAGAAAATCAGTTATTTGGTAAACATTAAGTTAATTTAACCTGGTTTGATACAAATTATACCTTATGGTTGGTGGCATGCTTCATTTCTAGCATTTTCCAAAATCGTGGGAGGGACAGGGAGGGAAGAGTAGACAGCAGAATAACACTATAAGCTTTATTTCTTCAGGAAAACAGAATAAAAAGAGTGGAAATAACATGAGACAAGGACAGAGAGAATATGAAAATGAGGGATAATCCTACAGCAAAGCAGAAGAATGACAAAGGAAGTATTAAGGGACATAAGAAAATATTATAAGAAGTGAAGGAAGCTAAGTGGTAAAAATGATGAATGCACTGGGAGAGTACAGAAGGATTAAATGTGAAATCAATCACAACAGTAAAAATCTAGATTATGTCATAGCATAAATAGGTCTGCAATTCTAAGAAATGCACTGTGCACAGGTTTTGTTGACACAGATAGAGACATATAGGTGGAATGGAGAGATCATCTATTTGAAATGCTACTCTTATGGAGTATTAAGCGTACCTCCATTATTCCTGACACATTCTCCGAACGTGTTCTCTACTGAAGCCTCCACAAAAATCCTCTACTATTAGATTTCTCATAACAATTGTTTTCTAATCATATAGTTACCATGTCTTTCCTAACAACTAACCACAACATTTTTCTTACAGGTTAATCCAGTCCTACCTTCTTCTAACCCAATAGGCGGGGATAATAACTGAACACTTCTTTTTTGTTTGTTTTTTAAAGAGTGTCATCATGGCTGCAATTATTTGATATTAGTTTAGGTTCCTACAGGTGATTATGTCTAATCTTCCAGAACAGCCAATGAAAAGTTAGCCACAAGAGTAACTGGAACAACATGTAGATGGCTATATCAGTTTACGTGGAGTCACTCTTGACCATTCTGATTCCCTCTACACTGACTATCATAGGAGCTTGATACCTGAGTCATATGTAAGCTCATACAGCTAAGCAGCTGAATCCCATCCTATCTGTCCCTTACTTCTTTATTCTCAAGCCTTTTCTGTGGGGGAAGTGATTATCTCCACCCCTTAAATACATCCTTTTCTGTAATATAATAAATCAGGGGTGAGGGGGCACTGCTAAATAAATGAAGTGAGTTTGAAGGGAATTATCCCTCCTGTGTGCATGTGCACAACAGCCACAGAAAATTGTGTCCTCCCTCTACCCTTATTTACTTCAGTCTTCCCAGGGCATTTTAAGAGATTTTCTACACCTTAATAACTTTTGATAATGGATTTAGCTTGCCCCAAACTTTCAGCCTTCTCTTATTGTCTCCAAATGCAAATAGCCTGAGAGCTTGTATTGTCTCAATATTGGTCTAAATCAAGAGCATGGGCTCCCTCTGTAGCCACTGGAAAGAATAAGCATTATTTGTGCCTATAAAGGGCAAAAAACAAACAAACAAACAAAACAAACAAAAAAACCCACAACTTATCTAAACAGAAAGTAAACAGCTTTTTCTTTGTATTTAATTAATAAGCATTCATTTTGCAGTGGAAATACATGCCACTGCACAGGCAACTTATTTAACCTATCTTGCGCATGATACCATTGACATTTTTATTCTGCAAAGCCACAGAAAAGGTCAGGTGCAACACAGACATATAGACATTTCTCCCCCTTATTCCACTGAAAATTTGTAAATGTTTTATTAAAAGGTTTTCAAATTTAGGAAAAATAAAGAAAAAAAAGACCAGTATGTCCACCTTATATATGTATTGGTAGATGCTAGAATCTTGGAAGCTGTTAAGCACTTGTGATCCCACTGAGAATTAGAAATGTTGTGAGTGGTCAGTGTACATCAGAATCTCAGCATAAATCCTATCATATAACAGGAGTTCTGCCTCCACATGCATTACAGGTGTGAACAGTGATAATTTTAAAGCAATTTTCTGCTTTTTATGACCTCATTTGAACCATTTATCTTAACAGGTCATAAAATTCTTGATTTCTCTCGGAGATTAAATTCTGCATTTGAAAGCTGGACTACTGAGAACTGTTTTAAGCCTGGTATCAAATTAGTTTGGTTTGGGAGTGGTTTGATTTGATTTGCTTTTTTGAAAATTTTCTGGAGGCTTGGGGAGAACAACTTTTACCTCATATTTACTCCTAGCGTATTCTTACCACCAGGGCATGAGGTGAAAAAACTTCCAGGTGAGAAAGGAAATTGTTTTCCTATTTCTTTTTTCATTGAGAAGAAGTGGGAGAACTGCCTGTTAGCTGTCACTTTGTTTTCCTTGTAAGAGATCAAGCGTGCTTAAGACTTTCCACAATAAGAAACACAAATTTTTCCCTAACCTATTTTTGAACTACACAGCGATTCTGTAAGATGGAATAGGTTATCTCTTATCAAAGCAGAAAAAGACTAATTTTGTGCATTTACAGCAGGATAATGAAGGCTATGCAATATCATCCTGCAGAAATTCCAACTGAGTTATGATAAATCTGTTTTCAGATATGGAACTAATATGATTTGTAACATAGGCAACGTTTTTTATAAGCCGAGAATCTTCAGATTGTTTAACATTAAAATGCATGTAATATATAAATGAATTATTTCACATGCTATAAAACAAACAAATCAGAGAGATTGTGTTTGCTTCTGAGGGAGGGAGTGTCTCTGAAGCCATCCCCCATCATGGATGGTCCTGTAAAGAAAACTCGTGGAGTAGTGGCTCTTCCAGAATTTCAGCGAGGCTTCTGCATATAGGTACTTTGCCCAAAAAGCAACGGTCTGTGGATGCACAAGACTACAAAATGCAGTAGGATGTGCAACCTATATTGATCTGCTACAATAAGAACAGGAATCCCCGGCAAATGGTATTTCTTAGAATATTTCAAATTCTCAGGGCTTTTCTCAGATTAAAAGAAAAACTCATCAAGAGAGCTTCTATTTTAGTCTGATTTCTTTAGGATATGAAGCTTATGCAGCAGTACGGGCTGGCAACCTGTCCTTCATAGGTTTGAACCTGCTGGCTTATTTTTATCAAATCTGACAGATATTTTACTTTCCTGGAAGTTTTATGAAAGACTAATTAAGACTCTTTGTTATCATTTTTCACAATATTTTTGGTGTGTATAGCAATTCATTTTTAGAATATTCCTCCAAAACTTCTATTCTATTGTTTCTTTTTTTTCTATACACAATTAGCCTAAGATCAATGTGCTTCTTGAACCAAAAAACATTTTAAAAGATATACTATGATCACAATTTTGTTGTAATGATATATGCAGTGTGACTAATAGCACTAGCAGCACACTGATTGATATAATAATAGGAAATTATTAGTTGATATAAGGGTAATTCAGAACAGAAAATAGCCCTTCATTCAGAAAGTATCTATAATATTTAGTTCTATTTGACACTGAGCTGCAGGTGGTAAAATGGGCAAAAGATTCACTCAGTGAAAATTGTCTACATTTTGCAGGAATTACAAAATGGGAAAATGGGAGGAAAACAATAGTAAAGGCTTTGGAAGGATGAAGAAAATGACCCTTCAATTATTATTACTTTTTTTCTTTTTCTTTAAAAAATAATAAAAAATAATAAAAAGCCACCATGTTCTCAGCTCTACATCCATTAAAGAAGAAAGTTCTATACATATGAAAAAGGAAAATAATCAAGAGGTTTCTCAAAGACTTAAAGAGCAAACTACTTTAGTAATGATACAGTTGCGTATTGAAGTTCTATGTGATTTTCAGATAAATGCAGTGTCATGTTCAACTTGCCTCTTCTTAGGTTAACAATGAACAACTAGAATGCAAATATCAGAGCGTGGGGTAATAGTGTTAGAAAAACTCCAAAGAACTTTGCAGCTCTGTGGCACTGCCTTTGTTAGCCACTGAGCTCTCACTAAATCTTTAGATCAGTGGAACAGTTCACAGCCTTCTTGGCAGCCAGAAATTCTCATTGTGCGTGGATACCCAGAGTTGCCAGTGTCCATAGTCTACTGGAAAGAAATTTCTGCCTTTCCTACTCAGAATTAGATTTAGCCACAGAAAGCCTTGCACTCATGACCTCCATGCTCAGTTATGGAAAAATTCTGTGTTCGGGGTTAAAATGATGATCTTAAAAATCTACAATTGTTTCCAGTGCAGAAAACAGTAACACAACTTGTTGGTGGCAAAGAATCAATTCTAGTTACCTGGATGATGATCTCCCTCTAATAAAGCATTTTCTTCCTGTAATGTTGATGTTTCACTGGAATTACTCCAGCACAGGGGAGACAATTTTATCTTGTAAGTTACCTCACAGTTACCTCACAAGTCTAGAATTCATTTCCATTGCTCACATAATATTAGAGATTTTGTATATGTACCTGAAGATGGCCTTAAATAGAGTGGTCACACTCGATGTTACCTGGAAAGTAAAAAAAAAAAAAAAAAAAGCCTCAATCTTTTTTTCATGAGACTGGAAATTCACGAATGCTTTCACTATTTTATTTACTGTACACAAACATGGCTGTACAACTTCAATACAGAAATAGTAGAGACACTTTTTCCTGGTTCATTTATTATTTCTTACTAAGCTCTACAGTGAAGGGAGCCACTGCATCTCCAGACCCCTCCAAAACGTACCGTAAATCCACTTTTATTCAGTGCTTTTTTTTTTTCCAGAACATTTTATAAAACAGCCATTCTTAATTGTTTATGGATTTTGACAATTAAAAATAAAATAGGTCATACTACCTCACCAATTGCATCAAAGAGAAATTCTCACCATTAAGCTCATAGTACAGTCCTTAGGATTTATCTTAGGATTTACCACTTGTTCTCAAAATGAAATCTTCAGTGCAGTAAATATGTATATATGTTATATATATATATATATCATATTATATCATATATATATATATATATCATATATATCATATTTTTTTTCCCCAAGCCCAATATTTCTACACTTTTTTTTTTTGAATCTATATAATCATCTCCTCAAATATTTAAAGGTTTTTACTCTGGCTGAAAACCATATTTTCCCCTGTGTTTTCATTTAATTATTATGAAATGCATTTACAATTATAGAACAGAACACACGTTCTTGTGTGAGACAGCCAACAGTGTTCCAGTCTCTCAAGTGTCTCTCAAGTATTGATTTAGACATATTAGAAAGAATTTTATAATCAATGCTTATTGTTCAATTGACTTCAGTAAATTTTAGGTGAATTTCATTGTGATCTTGATGGTGGCTTTCTGGTAAGAACTGGGCATAATCTAACAGCTACTGCAAAATACATTAAGTGTTTTCCAATTAAACAAAAAACAAATAAATCAATGGAAGAATTAGCATGTTGAAGAGCCACCTCAACAGGAAAATAAGCTATGTAGTTAAGCACGTAGACATTTTTCAAGCTAAGCTGGAAAAGGCAGACTTCAGACTAAATTCTAATTCTTCTCTCTGAGCAGTGATGTTAAAATTCCTACGGAAGAAAAAAAAAATAGCATTCTTGATAAGGAAAATGGAGGGAATGAGATCATCAATTGTAGAAATGACTGATAAAATTATTTAATTGACACTAACCTAAAGATAGATTTACACAAAAAGTATGATGGACAAATGATGGATTAACCATTTTAGTATACAAAGACGCTTCCTTTTTTTATCTGACTCTAATGAAGATGAAGAGGTAATTTTCCCCTTTAATTTGACAAGAAAATGCAAGAATTGTGGTGCAAAATTGGAATAAAATATACAGGTTAAAATACATTGTTTTAAATACTTTTTACAGGAACTTGAAGAATAAATTGTAGTGAATGAAAACAGAATGAATACATTTTTATAATACTGCTTGAATGCAATTTTTGACCTCACTTGATATAATTTCTGTGATTATGCTCAAATAACACACACACACACAAAAAGAACAACAACATTTTCTGTCACAGTGAAGCTTCAAGTTTCAAAGAAGACTGCAGGGGATTTAACAGCTGAAAGCTAGGAAATTTCATCCAGAAATGCATCTTTGATAAGGTAAAGAACCACACTTTGCAAAAATTACCTTGCTGTTTTCCAGTTCTATCTAGTCAGAATGGCAAAGGTAATGCAGTGCCTGACAGAACATCATCAAGAATGATGCGAAATATCAAAGCAAGCTGCTTGCTTCCCATTTAAGTACATTAGCATTTAAGGATCATATAAAATAAACTTTATTCAAGCAGATATAAATCTTAAATTCAGTAATGTAGCTAGATTATTACAGCCCTAAGGCTCCTGACAAAAGAAGGTGGAAAACAGAACTACAAGACACAGTTTACACTTCTAGCCTGGCTTACGAACTTGCTACTTGACATAAAACTACTATTTGCTTCAAAACCAGTGAAAGGGAGGAATATTGCACTGTCCAGTAGCTGCTTTTACTCCACATCCATGCTCACACACACACTGTATAAAAGTTTGCAAAGCATCTTAAGCAGCTTCAGAAAAAGGAGCTGGAAGTATTATTTACTCTGTGCAACATCTGTTATGCTTTTCATACTAAAAGAGGGATTTGGGGGACTTGTACTAAATAAGTTCATCTGCTGTAGAAAAAATACAGTTCGGCAGGGAATAAAGGGAACCAATATTGGATCCCGTGCCTTGTAATTCAATTTTGCACATCCCCATGCTGGCTCTAACCACAGCTAAGCTAAGCAAACTGGTGAAAATTTACTGTTTGTAATTAACACGCTAGGGCTAGTCTAATCATTGGTGAGAGCTTCATTTCTAACCTTTCACACAAGACCTTAAGGAAAACAAAAAAAAAGAAAGATATTTCAGAATCAAAACATTGCTGGCTTACAGCCTAGGCAACGAACAAACAAACAAGGCAGGTTTCTAAAGGACTCCTGTGTCTCCGAGCACTTGGAAGCAGCAGGGCAGCACAATAACAGAGTTTGTCTTCAAGCTCATTTCGCTGTGATGCTAGAGCAAAGGGCGTATGAGTCAAAGGGATTTTAAGGGACTGCAGGGTGCTCGAGGGAGAGGTGAAACCCGGAAAAGGTGAGCACTGCATTCCTAAATGCAATGCCCAAGCACCGTGAATCTTGTTAGCGGGCATCCCATGTAGACTTTTGTTTTTAGCTCTGAGCCTTTCTGACAAGTGAGCTGTATTTTGTTATATTTCCTTAGTCCCCACCAACACCCGAGGCCTTGCGAAGCTGCAGCGGAGGGAGGCCAGGCTGCCCAGAGCAGAGCTCCTCTCCCAGCTGCCCAGCCTACCCAAGGCTGTCGTAATCAGAGGTAATTGCCGGGACCGTTATCTCCCTGCAGCCCGCGTCGTGCTTCCAAATGCCTCTAATTGAATTGCTATCATTTTTTACCCTTCCTAATGCAGTGGTTTGGCGAGGGAAAATGACCCAGGGGAGGCGGAGGGGGGGGGGTGGGCGGCTCTTGCCTCCCCTCCCAAGAGAGTGGCCCTCCACTGCGGCGGCTCCGCAGCCCATAAAGAGCGGAGGGGACGTGGGGACGGGTGTGCAGAGCCTTGCCGTGCCGTGTTGTGCCCTCAGAGCCGTGCCAGCTTTCTGGGGCCATGCACTGAGGGCCCCCCCGGACCACCACGTCCACCCCGTCGTTGCCTGCCAGCACCCAGTGAAGCGCTGCGAGCAAGAGGCCGTCGCGCCCCAGCTCAAGGTACTGCCCTTCCCACCCCTCACCCTTTTCCCCCCCAGGGGGATTTGGGGTGCCAGACTCTTTGCAACCATCCTGTCCCTCCCAAAGGATGCTCAGCTCTGCTCCCACCAGCAGCTGGGGGGCAGAGGCAGTGGGTAACTCGGAGCACTCACCCCGGTACGGTTTCCTTACAGATGCAGAGGTGCGCTAGTTTCCTCTTTCTGTCTTTCATCCTCTGCGCCGCCCTGTCAGAAACATTTGGACTGGTTTTATCTGTAAGTACTTATTTCCCACTCTGGGTCCTTTCCATTGGGCAGCATCCGTGCCTCAGCTGACAAATGACAGAAATCCCAGCAGTTATTTACCCTGTATTTAGGTGTAGGGGTAAGACAAGATGCAGGGCTCGAATATTTTGGGCAGTAAATGGGCTTTTAATCTGGAATACTAGACTTTTGAATTATATCTCCCATGTAACTAAAAGAAAAAAGAAGGTCTAGTTGACAGAGCGAAATTCAGTGGATATCCCTGTCTGACTCAGAAAAGGTAGTGTGCACCTTGTAAAGCTCTCATGTAAATCCAAACAATTAAATAGAAATATTGCTGTCTGCTAAGATGATTATCTAATTTAATAATATAAACTTGGAGTATAAAGTCAAAATTGCTCCTTCCAAAGTGTGATTTGCAGTTTCATTCATATGCTGTGAAGTTTTTTGCTGTACGTGGATGCTAACAGCAAATCTACTGACTAGATGGGAAGGGGGCAGAAGTGCAACAATAGTATTTGCTTTGACACTATTATATGTTTTTTTTTTTAACTTTTTTTTTTTTTTTTCTTATTTCAAACCTTCAGAAGACCACTTCTATTACGAGAAAATCCATTTGGGTGCTGCTTGCTTCTTGTCTTCAGAAAGTACATGTTAGTTCATGCACTAACCTACTTGCCTTTTTTCTTCAAGGCAAAAGAAAAAAGGGGCTGGACTTTGAACAGTGCTGGTTACCTACTTGGGCCACGTAAGTCAAGCACTCTTTCTTGCATTATTGCAAAATTCATCTTTTTTTCTTGTAAAACAGTTTACTGTAGTATGCGACTCACTTTTCTGATGACTGCATTAAACCTGCAAAAACTGGATACTTGTTTAGTTATTTATTACATGCCTATTATAGAACTGAGTTGCCTTAGACAATAAATGTTCTTCTCTAAAGAAGAATCATGCTGTGAGACTTTATATCCAGGTACATATTTGGTCACTTTTTGTGCTACTGACCTGGAATTTTCATATTGCAAATAGCTTTTATGTGGTTTCTCCCCCCCCCGCCTTTTTCTTTTCTTAGGGTGTGTGTGTGTGTGTCTGTGGTTGTCTTCTTCCTTCTCTTTTTGCTCTCTTTTTTTGGTGTGTTTGTCTTTTTTTTTTTATGCACGGAAATGTTATGATGTCAAAAGAAGACTGACAAAATGTGAAATTCTGGCACTATTCAACTTATTTCAGATTTCACTTAAAATCTATTTGAAAATGCCTTTACTACTGGGCTTTATGATACTACTATTTTAAAAAAGGAAGGAAAAAAATGTAAATTAAAATGACATAAAAATGTGAAGTATTGACAAACAGTTCACCATGTGAAAAATATTTAATGTTCATGGTGTTTAAAATACAGGAACACATTGTTTTACAAAGATGAAGAATCATCAGATTAAAGAAAAATGGTAGATTATATATGTGTGTGTGTATATATATATGACTCAATATTTCCATTTCCCTTAAAATCTATGTGTAAAGTGCTAAGATGTCTCAAATATCTGTCCATCATTTTTTCTTTATGTAGTATGTCTCATTACTGATGTTTGTTTACTGTCAGTCTCAGATACATGACAAATACTACAGATATTTACTGTGACTCCCCATTTATGGACCACTAGCCTTAAGTATACATAAAAGCAGATTAATGCATCTTAAATGTATTAACTAGTTTTGTAAATTTATGCCCCAAAGCAGATCTAACCAAATTGGCTAGAATCGAAATGTGCTTTTCAAGTGTCATTTATCTAAGACTGGGTAATAGGAGTCATCCTTTGTTGCAGGTCGTATTGATCAGCTTTTACTGATAAAGGAAATGCCCATGGCAAGGGGGAGAGAAGATGCACCAGGGGCATGTAAGATAGTTTACATGAATAATCTTCAAAAACTATCTGCAGTTTATTCTTAAGCAAACTCATTGGCAGCAATTTCTAACAACTGGAAAAATGGTAGCAAAAACAACCTTCCAAATTACATATGAATGTACAATCTTGTATTTTATTTACAACTTCCACTTAATTCAATAATAACTTTGACAAGTATGTAGTACAGGACTTGGTATGGTAGTACAGGACTGGTTAAATGATATAAATCATAAGCACAAATTCAGAAGAAAGACTATTTTATTTAGTGACACATTAATTGTTTTGTTGTTGTTTTGTATATGTATCCATCAAAAGTGTTCGTTGTGTCTTTTCTTTGAATCCATGAAAGGCAAGCAACATGACAAAGGTTGTTTTTCAAGTCAATTAACTCCTCTGATTTTTAATTTATTTGTCAGATGCAGTAGATAACCACAGATCTTTTAATGACAAACATGGTTTCACTGGTAAACGTGAAATACAGCCTGATGAGGATATAAAAGCAGGTAATGAAATTCTGAATGCCAGCATTGTTGATTTGACTTTAGTTTTTAATGTAGTAATTACTTACTGTCATTGAGTTAACTTACTACCTATATACAAGGTTACTCTTGCACTCTACCAAAAATCCAACTAAACACATGTGGGGAATAAAATTTAAATTTTGGCCTTTCATACTTAAACAACTTGATGCCTCAGGAAAACTACCATAATCATATTTACTTAAAAGTAATATTATTTATTATACTTTAATCCTATTTTAATTTCTGTATATTCAAATCAGTATTTCAGACACTCAAGAGTTCCCTTTCTTCAGCAAATAAGTGAAAGCATAAAGATTTTTTTTCAGTAGGGAAACCTATATATATATATATATATATATATATATATATATATATAGGTTATATAAAAATATATATAAGTATGTATAAATATATATATATAAATCTTTATTCTGATATTACAGAGTTGAAACCAGACATCAGCACTGTATGGTGCTATTTATGTTACAAGATTCTTCACCAGTTCAAACAAACAAAAAACTCTCCACGTCTCACAATTTTTCCTATATTTGAACAACCTTGATTATTTTCTTTGAAAGATTGGGAACGTGGTCCAGAAACTAAGTCAAGTCAATGTATTTTTTTGAGGTTTCATGTATGACAATTTAGCAAATGGGAATCAAAAGGATGCAGCCTGGATTTCTGTTAGGTTGTCTAGACTCATCATCCAAATCTGGGCCTCTAAAACACATGCCTCAACCCTCTTTCTGACCAATGAAGAGAAGATGACACCTATTTCAAGGATAAGATGTAGAAATTTCTAGAAAAACGTGTTTCTTTCACCTGATGAGAAACTAAATGTGCTGCAGGCATCTAAAATGAGATAGAATGAATCTCATCTTTAGACTGTCAAAGAGCAACGTTTCTCACTCCAATCACAGAAAATGGTACTTGCTTGTGTACTGTTACATTCATCACCCCACAAATGGAGGAAGATAAAGTCTCGGCCCCAGAGATCATACAGTTTATTTTAAATCCACCCAACACAATACTAGTGTACCTAACAGTAAGTAAGTTCATACATAATGGAAATGTGCTTCATTATAATTTCATGGAAATAATTACTCTGTAAATAGAAGAGTCGCATTAACATATACATTAGTTTTTGCATTTTCAGAATAAGTGCTGTTTTAGTTCTGGTATGTAGTTATATAACAACAAAACTAAAACTATTTCCTCAAACATTGGTATTAAAGTAGTATTTTGCTAGTCATAAACAAAGTGAGAGGAAGACAGCATTTGTAATCTAACAGTACAACTCACACGGCAACACATTGCCATTTGCAGATAAAGTGCCAGCTCCTTTACAGAAGTATGATCTTTAGGAATTACGGAACTCTTCTGCAGGTACTGCTGCATATCCACATTTAAAAGTAAAACCAACCAAACTAGTCTGAATAGGACATATATATTAAACAACTGCTTCTATTATGAACCTCATTTTAGATGCTATTCTCTCATCAAAAGTTTCCTTTGAAGCTGAAATTTCTGATGGAATTCCTATCCAAAGGAGATATGAATATAAAATTGGTTAAGGAACTAGAGCTCCTATTTTAAATGAAGTTGAAATGACCTTTACAAAAGTGCCTTAAAACAGCAATCTACTTCTTACAGTGTTCCTGTAGAAGAATTCATTGCAAAGAACTGCTCTGTTTCCTTGAAGGAACACTGCAAAATTCACTCGCTCTCAAGATAACCTAGAACTTGTAAGCTATGTTAGTTGCATAACACAAGATCAAAATAAAATAAAAAAAAATCTATGAACATAATTAGAAAAATTTTTAAATTTCAAGAGCATAACTCTTTCGCTACTGGAGTCCAAAAGTAATTGGCTATACTGAATTAAGGACCCATATACTTATAGGAATATGTGTGTATAATATTCTCAAATACCTAAAAAATATTTATGCAATAATTATCATATTATGAATAAAATATGGGTCAATTAACTACAAGTGTAATGATATTAATCATAACAAAAATCCATAACAAATGAGATCAGAATAAAAATTAAATTAAGAAACTTCAAATGAAAACACTAATATTATTAATATACGAATTAGCATGTTTGTGTCCATTCAAAGACTAGAAGATAAGACATCTAGACATGAACTTCCACACAAATTCATGAATGCTGACTCTCTGTATACCAGAGACCTTTATATCCCTTATGATTCCTCTTAAATATTTTTCATTTGGGCTACACAGCTCAGTCTGATCTGTGCATCACTACAGACCTGAATCATCTCTTCTGTCACAGAAGAACTCCCACAACAGTTATGTGCTGCAAAGCCAGTCTTTCAGACTATATTCTGAGATGAAACATGTCCTCTGTGATAACATCAAGAGATGATATTTTCACCAGTGTAATAATGGACTGTGAGTCAGATTCTGGTAGCCATCTCTTTTACATCCACAGAACTAAAATTCTCAGCAAAATTACCTGCTGTTTGTTCTCCAATATCGAACAAGCTTCCACCTTGTTGATAAAAAGCAAGCTGTCCCCATTTTATTTTATTTATAGACACAGCAAAAGTATTACTCATTTTCCCTGAGTATAATAATGAGCTTCCAGAGAGCTTGATAATTTGGGCCATTTAAGAAGTATCAAAAGGCACAAGATTAAAGGGGAGTATATTGCGCTTGATATATATGCAAAAGCACACATTTCTGAGCCTTTAGTCAAGTCCCAGGCCTGGTTCTTGTGACAACACATCACTTCTATAACACATGAGCAGCCTAATGGGAACAAAGTCAGACTACATAAAGAACTTTTATCTGTTTGGTAAAGCTGATGAATTTGCTAAATTTACCTTTCCCTTCCTTCTCAGGCTAGCAGACACAAAAGAGGGAGCTGAGAACAGAGGATATCTCTCTTCTGCAATTGGACTCGTATGGTCTTAAGGATCATGACCATTAAGGTGTCAAAGTAGCTCCTATACAGCAATGGCATAAAAAATTGGACAATTTTTGATTCTGAGAATTGTAGCTTTTTACCTCAAAGTTGCTTTGCTTTTCCATGAAATGAGGCTTTCCATTCAAGGTTTTTTTTATTTTATTTTTTTCCAGATAACTTTTTCAGGGTACTTATAAACTTAGCCACAACATAAAATGAATAGATCTTTACACCATGTTAACATTAAGTAACAATCAACTTGTTTTCTAGGAAATCTTGGAAGACCACTGGCTGACGAAAACATTGTGCGCACAGTAATTGAATTTTTGACTTACCTGCATCTTAAAGGTTAGTGAACACTTTTTAAATCTGACTATACCTATCAGAATCACTGAAGATCCTGCTTCTGTTGGCCTTTCTGGTTTGAAATTTACTGAGATAGGACCAGTCATGAATGTACAAGCCTGCTACAGATTTGCCTTTGGACAGCATTTCTGGGAGTAAGGGTGGAAGGAGATGAACTGTCAATTCCACTTTAATGCATTTAGGAATATGCCTGACTTTAAGAGCAAAGGCTGTCCTGTCAAACTGCAGGTCAATGAATATCCAGCACAACAGGGTCCTAATACTATTTGATTACTCTGGGCACTGTGACAAAAATAACTGTTGCTACCAAAATTTTATGGACACGGCATATAGAATAGTTGAAAACAAACTAAACACATTCTGATTACATGGGAGTTATAAAAACAAACAAACAAAAAACAACACAATTTGATAACAAATTAAGTAAAGCCTGAGTTTACAACCAAGCGCAGTTGGTTGAAATTCAGAAACACTTCTTACCAATAAAAGAAAAACATCTCCCTTTATGCATGTATTCTACAATAAAGTCACATCATAAAATTTTATGCTAGCAAACAGCTCAAAATGCTGCTAGTAAAGCTATGTGGAGCCACAAAATCACAAAATTGTGACTCTGTCACTCTATCCCTGCAGTTTCTTAAAAAAAAAAAAAAAAAGGAAAAAAGTGAAATTATAGCAGGAAGAGGTTCTTAACATTTAGAAGAAAAAATGTTTATAATTTAAATCATCAAAAGTTCAAGGATTTGCATCTTACAATCTTTCAGCTAGAAGAAAAATATAAAAATGTATACTGCTGAAATTGGATTTCCTGATTTATTTTCCAAGATTAATACACACACTTCATGGTTTGGTTTTTTTTTTTCTTTTTTGAAGAGGTGGGAGCACTTGACAATCTACCTTCACCAGAGGAAACAAACCAGTCTTGAAGAAGACGACATTTTTATTTTGTTGTAGTGTAAATTCAGATTGAATTCTAAACAAAAGATCCAAAAGACCAGAAGATGAGAAGTATTGTTTGCATTAATCTGAAAAATGGTAAATGACATTTTGCCTCTTGGATTTTCTTTTCTCTCCTGTAATGTTATGGTGTAAAATTTTGCCTTGGTGAAATTTTTCTGTAGGTAAATGATAAAATAAAAATAAACAGCAACTACATTGTTTCATTTCCCTTTAAAGAGCATTTTAAAACTAACAGCAAACCATGTATCAGCTATAAGCCCCAGGTTAAACTGTAGGATTATGCTACACCTATAATCATAAAAAATACTGTAAAAAAAAAAAAAGACAAATGCTACATCTTGAGCTTTTTAGCTAACTGAGACACAGGAGAAGAATTTCAACTTCAGACTGTAGCCATTATAAAGTCTCATAGACCTATTTATACTTCGACACTTCATGGTAAACATTCTTACTCTTCATATGTTCATAGACATGAATGTTCATCTGGTATTTAATATTATTCACCTGTAATACATCAGCCCATGGACTGACGTTTACTTTTACAAATGTAACTGTTCTGCACAGGTAATAGGTTTACACAAACTATATGTATAGGCTTCCTATTCCTATGCCATCAAGAATACTGGATCTGTGTTCTTTTATGAAGAGACTCTACTGTCTACTCCAAGATTAAAAAATATTTCATGAGGTGTTTTAGTTTGAGTTCAGCAAAGAGCTTCAAGACATGCTTGACTCCTTCTCAGGAGTTTTGACGTAGCAAGACCAGTATGCTAGTCCAATGAAGGATGAATGTCATAGCAGAAATGAAGAAATGTTTTTGAGTATAAAGAATCTTATAAGGGTTCTTCACATTTAGATGACTTTGACACTCTGCTTAGCACAAGGAAATACTGTCCTCTCAAAACATCATTTTCTAGAGTGCACAGACAAAAACTTTACAGAATTATTGCATAATCTGTTTTTCACTTTTATCGTAGCAGAATACATTCTAGATGTCAAGCCATTAGTGGCTAATTTGAAACCACAAGGCTCTCTCACCTTCTCAATCCATCTGTACTGTTCTTATGGTAGTCACTCAGCCTCTGATCTAATGTCTGATGTACAGTTTCCAAAGCATACTTTTTTTTTTTTCCCCCATCAGATTCAGCAGGCTTCTGGGCAAGTCTTTCAGATACTGCTTTACTGCTTTTTTTTTTTTTTTTGAAAGGGTAACAAAAAGTGTACATTGAAATTGCTTCTCGTTCTACATTATTTCTAAAATTTATGGGTTTCCAAAACATAAAAAAAACCAACCTTAGTGAAATGTAACTTCTGTACATTAACATCATCCAGTAATTTCAAACTCATTTTCACTAGTAATACCCACATTTCCAGTCAGAAACCTGAACTGTAACTCACTAAAATCAAGAAGAATTCTTTCCATTGACTTCCATGGACTTTGGTTCTGAAATGCCAAGAACCACTAGTTATTTGCAGTAAAAGCAACAATCCATCTTTCTGTGGAAAAGCAGCTGAACCTATCATCAATTAAAAAGAACATAATTTATGCATCAAAAATTCTTTTCTTTTGAAATAGCAAAAGAAATGAGTTTAAAATTATAAGTTATTACTTAAATTAGCGTACTGCCAAGCTCATTAAAATTGGAATGGTCTTGTTGGAATGTTCATTTGAAATTCTAAAATTTGAGATTATTTGAAAAAATGAAAAAATCTCATTGGATCGAGTTCCTTGGAAGATTTCCAAAAGTGTCTAGGCAAGGAGGCCCGCAAGTTCTTACTCATTACACTGAATTGTTATATACATCTATTATTAAAAAATAAATAAATAAATAATTTAATTGCCTAAAGCAATCAACATACTTTTACTCAAATATTACCACATTCAAACACCTATTGGTAATAATATTCCAAAATACAGAGAGAGGTAAAATTTTTAGTGTTTCTTTGTTCTCCATAACACCATAACCTTTGCAAATACAAAGGGTCAAAAAAAAATTAACAGTCATTCTTTGTGGTCAGTTTCAGTAAGTCTTATTTTATTAATGTTCTTATTTTATTTAAAGCATGTCTTATATCTCCACATCTCAGAACTAAATTGTGCAAATAGTTAGAAAGACATCTCCATAAATCTGCCGCTCAAACACCTGATAAACAAAATGGCCTTTAAACATTTGAAAGCCATTAGTTTCATCAGAGCAAAAGCAAAAAGATTCCACAGGCTTCAGAAGAAAATAAAAATCCTAACCATTTTGTCTACATTTCATTTATTTGCTCATTTCCATATATCATATCTCACTTCTGTGTACACAGGATTAGATCAACCATGTCTGCACAAAGTCAAAAGCCAAAGTCTAGAAAATGAGTAAAACTTTGCTGTAATGTTTGCCAATGCTATGAAATTATTTGGCATACAAATTTAATACTGAAAATGAAGAGAAGGCTTGCATGGTGCTGAATTACTGGACAATAAAATGGAAGATGAAATTAAATGTTGATACAAGCAAAGGGATATACATAGAGAATCAACTCTAATTTTACATACGCATAATAACGGTCTAAATTATCTCCAGCAAAATAGCTTAGACTCATTGTACGTGGTCCTGTAAAATATCATTTTAAACTTCAGCAGCAGTCAGAAAGGCAAATGGAGTATTAGGAATCATGATGAAAGTAGACAAAACAACCCAGAAAACATCATTTTACCACTGTTCCCAACTTTGACACCAGTTGCATTTCTGGTCACTTCACTGCAAAAAACAAAGGGTACTGTAGAAACAGAAAAGCTAGAGAGAAATATCATGAATATGCTCAGCAGCAGGGAGCAATTTTTGTAAAGAGAGAGACCAAATAGGCTGTGACACTTTAGCTAAAGAGACTAGTAGGGTGAGAGATGATAGAGTCATGGTAAAGTTACCTAGTGAATTCATTCCGTCTTGTAATCCAGGAATTAAAATTACCTAATTAAATGATCATACAACGTTTTAAATCCCCACCCTGAAAAAAGAAGTCCTTTCCTATACACCTCATAGTGAAATTGTGGTACTGGCAGGCAGAGGACATTGTGGAGGCCATAGGTTCACGAAGGAAACAGCTACATTCAGAAGGAAAATGCTTCAAAAGCTATTTGTCCAAATGAAACCTCTAGCTCAAAAAGTCTAACTGAATTGGTTCTTAGAACACATTATTGACATGTGTGTGCACAGACCTATTACACAACCCTTAGAGCCTGACCCATGATTCAGGGGTTAATTAAGCAGAGATTCTTCATCCACACAGCATCTGATGTTAGTTTACCAAAGAAACCTAGAAATTCCACATTTTGGGGGGGCTAACAATTATACAGAAAGGATTACTACAGTTAACCCAAAAGGTGCAGTTTTAATATAGTACTGCACCTGTCAGATAGTCTCAGTGACATTTGTTTAAATGCAAAGCACTTTGGTGTAGAAGAGGGTATTTCCGGATGGCACAGCTGACACAGAACAGCCTATTCAGATTAGGAAGACATTAAGCAGCTGACAGGATACATGCATTTTCCCACCTGTCTACTAATGCAAAGGTCAGACTGCAAAATTAGCATACAAAAATTAGATGGGGACTCAGAATACTGACGAAGTTGGAGGAAGCTTGATACTGGGATTGACGTAACTCTGCTTTCAAGTTTAGTGTTGTAATAGTTGAAAATGAACTACTGCCCTTTTTCATATGACTAGTGC
The DNA here is from genome assembly GCF_009769625.2 of Cygnus olor. Taxonomy (NCBI): domain Eukaryota; kingdom Metazoa; phylum Chordata; class Aves; order Anseriformes; family Anatidae; genus Cygnus; species Cygnus olor. The sequence continues at coordinate 47,414,632 of NC_049173.1, forward strand.
ACTAACTTCCTAAGGTAATGGAGAACCTCGGCGTGAGTTAGTTCACAAAGGATTCTAACAGTTCCTTAGCTCTTCATTTGCCTTTCGAACAAGACAAGGAGACAACGATATGAGACAGGACATGAGGTAACACATTAATAACTCACAGGAAAAGCTACAAAACTATTCTTATATGATTTCAGAGTACATGAGAGAAAAAAGAAACAAGTTAGAAATGGATGCCAGGAAACAGTCTGCAATTTATCCAGGATATAAATTACCTCAGGAGATTTCTAAAGCAGATATAATGTTTAAAAGAAAGCTTAGAACTAAGTTTTATTAACAGAACAAATAAACTTTCACCCATTAATGAAGCTCATAAAAAAATTACAACTCTTTTACTGTCACTATTTTGTGTCCTATCATTTATTTTTACATAAAAAGAAATAATAATGCTGATACTTAATTTTGCAAGGACTGAGTATGGATAATGCATAATTGGACCAAACATAGAGAACTGCAACTCACAGGTCGATCAACTACTCAGACTCAGTAACTGGGTATACAAATGTCAGTTGCTAAGATGCGATACTTAGGGCTCAATGTTTAATATCTCAGAGCAGAGGTCATTTGTCACTGTGTGCAGGACTCAGCTTGCAGACCTTACAGACTGAGCTTTAAAAAGCCAGGATTGAGTTACAGATGAGAATTATTTTATCTCCTTGCTTGTAAAGCACCACGGTATTCCAAACTAGTTAATTTTCAGAGCAGTTGAGATTCAACTCATGTATTTTTCACCACCTGTGGTACTCCTAGTTGAATTGATCTCTACAGATTTTCCATTGATTAAGTACATATAAATCATACAGCCTTTCTGAGTGCCAGGAGACATGAGTCTCATATAGAATGTCTGTCTGAGAGGAAATTATAAAATACATTCTATCTCAAATCAGGATAAAAAGTTATCATTTCTTTTGTTTTTTTCTTTTTGCCTTTGTTATATTTTCCCACATATAAATTGAGTATTTATCACTCATAAACACTGAAATAACTAGTTCAAAATGGATTGCTTCAATCTTAAAGGTAGTATTTCAGATTTAAAAGTGAAACTTTGGTCCTTTAAGTCAATATAAGTTCCTATGCCACGTCTGTAGAACAAGTATTCATTCCTTGCTACTTATTCTGATTTCAGAATTATGTCCTGCTTTCCTAAGCTCCTTCTGCAGTTTCAGAGGGAAGTCTTATTCCCCTTGAATTCCTGCTCTAAAAAATATCATATTTAGGAATCATTTCTTTTCAGTGGATTTCACACCAGCTGATTTCTGTAGCTACTAAAACCCTACACAATGTAGACTCCAAAACTTTGCATGAGAACTGTATACACCTCTTCTGCTTATGTAAATTAGTAGTTGGGGACACTCAGATCGGGCAACTTCTTTCTTTTAGGATTCTGCAGAGAAACTGAAAGCACTTTAAGTGATTGAGGGCAGCTCTGCTAAGTGAAGATCTGAATCACCTTCTGCTCTCAGCTAGCTAAAAGGGTAAGTCCAGGCTCTGAATCCAGATTACCTTTTAAATTAGGTATTTTTGCTAGCTTCTTCAAATTAAGCAGGATGAACCCAGGTCCAAACACTTAGAAAATCAGCAGAAGCAGACAGAAAAAAAAAATCAGTTTTTTCAAAGCTAAGCATTACATTTTTGTATTACTATTCTAAGCACACTTTTGCAAATTGTGCCTGCTTGGCTTTTATGCTGGTTACCTATTTAGTTAATGTTTAAAAATGCATTTCTACAAAGTCAACATATTAGTGCCAAATCTGATCTACTGAAATTTAGCATAGCAATACTGGTGACTTTGAAGTAGGTTTATTTATACCAGTTAAGATCTGACCCATCTAGTGGAACAATTTTATAAATAAAATCTCATTTTGTAAATTTCATATCTTATACTAAATATAATTTCAGAAGTAAAACCTATAGTAATCCTTACTCAATAAACAGTTCTCCTACATCCTGTCTTCTGCAACGTAGATTGTTCATTAAATCTTTGTCATTTTGTGCCTTCAGAACCATCTGATTCAAACCATTAGAGAAGTGATACCATAGCTGTGTATTATTTAGAAATTTCCTCATATCCATCAAATCCTAAATAATTTTATATAGTTCAAACCAGATGACTTTTTTTTTTCAAAATATTTACATTTTCTTTGCCTTTTTGGTACCATTTTCATTTATACTCCTTTTTTCAGTGCACATTATAGACTACTTTCTCTCTCATCATTGCTCTCAAACACTTATTTCCAAAACTAAGTTTAATTAAACATAAAAATTTAGTTGTATTAACCATTATTTTAGTATCCTTCTCACCACTCTACCTATCTATCGGCATAATACACACCGATTACCAGTGAGTCATATTTGTGACAGCATTGACAAGCCACATATTCTTGGCTTAAGGGAACCAGATTTAACACATTTTTCCTTTTATGATTAGTAGTAACTATTATGTATAAGCATTATTCTTTTCCTCAGATACATAGAAAGGCTGTTTTTCTCTGCGAAAAAAAATATATATATCCTTTTTGACATCTTACCTTTTGTAAACTCAGAATGGCATCACATCTGCAGACAGACTTGAAATACTTTTTTTCAGAAAAATCAAAACCATATAGGATTCACAGAATCAAAGAATCACAGAATGCTTAAGGTTTCAACAGAAGGTTGGAAGAGACCTCTGGAGTCACCTGGTCCAATATCCCTGCTCAAGCAGGACTACCCAGAGCAGGTTGCACAGGACCACATCCAGGTGGCTTTTGGAGATTTCCACGGAGGAGACCTCACAGCCTGTGCAGTGCTGCCTGGGGTTGATACACCATAGATGTAAATCCTTCATCTTTAGCTGGTATCATGGCACTTTGCTTCTAAACTCCCTTGTGCCACCTCCCTGCAAAGTCACAGAGGGAGCACACCATATTTTCCTGGGAACATTTTCTGTTCAATATGCTAGCTCTGAGGCAGTATTAATAAATAGGGTTCTAAGTCAGCCATGAATTCCTCACATATCCCAATAGCATTTGCAACTCACAGGGCTTTAAAAGCTTTGATGACTGCATCATCAGTTTGGAAACATTATTTGAAAAAGAGCTTGGTAGCTCAGTGCTGCTGAGCTAAAAGGCCAAAGTCTGGACTGGTACAAACTGAAACAATTTACTGATTTCTGGGAAACAACATGGATTTATACCAGAAAAGCCAGCCCAAAAAGGTAATATAAGAGCAGAGGTGAGTTAAAACAACTGTTAAACAGGATGCTTCATGTTGCTACCTAAATTATTTTTTGTTTGTTTGTTTTGTTTTGTTTTCTGAACAGAGGCATGCCACCATAGCTGAAATTTTAAGACACTCTCTCCTGCCAGGATTTTGGGAATCAACAACAGCAGATGGCCATACCTGTGGTTTCTGGATAGTTCTTTCAACAGCAAAGCCACATATAAGCTTTAGACTGCAGTGATTTTTATTTTTTTATTTTTTTCTGACCTTGGTGCTGACTGTTGTTGTTGTTTTGTTTTTTTTTTTTAAGTGAGCCAAAGAGAAATCTTGGAGAGACATGCTGGTTTTAGAAAGAGAAGAGATATTGTGCCTCTACTACAGTTGTGTCAAGAGATGATCTCTATGGCTTTAATGAAGAAGATGGTCTCTGGTAATTCTCTCTCCTTGCTTTGGTAGCTGTAGCCTTATTTATTTATTCAAGGAAAAAGAAGAATTCTATGGAAAAATTCTAGATAAAACTTCTATTCTTCTATAATTCAGTTCTTACATGACGAGATTATTTCTATCTTCATATCCTTTCCTGACATTAAATAAACAAAACAAAACAAACAAACCATGTTATTTGATAAAAGTCAAATAACCAACAGGAAACATCAGGAATTCCTCAAAGAATGACTTATTTTTTCTGCTTGCAAGTGCAATAATCCCTCAACTCATAATATTGTTGGACAGGACAGCTACTTGTAAACCATATCTGAAGAGTTCTTGCTTTTAAGGTTTCCAGAATTAAAGGTTCCACAATCCCTACAAGAAACTAGTCAGTGAGCGCTTCACTGTCCTTCACTATCAGAAAGCATTTTCTGATATAGAACTAGAATTCTCCTTCTGCCTTTTCTACTTAGCACTTTTCTTTTTTTGATTGACGATGGCACATTGGGTTTACATGGCAAGGTTTTGGTAGCAGGGGGCTGCAGGGGCGGCCTCTGTGAGGCGAATCCAGCAGCTGCGCCATGTTAGTGAAGGGCTAGTTCCAGCTGGCTCCAAAGGGACCTGCCACTGCCCAGAGCTGAGCCAATAAGCCATGTTGGTTATACCTCTGTGAGAGCAGATTTAATAAATGAAAAAACAAACAAGCAAACAAACTAACCTGTAGCTGGGAGAGAGGAGTGAGACCCAGCCCTGTAGCCCCCAGGGTCAGTGCAGCCGGAGGGCAGGAGGTGCTCCAGGCACATAGCAGTTCCCCTATGGCCTGTGGAGAGGCCCCTGGTGGAGCAGGCTGTCCCCCTGCAGGCCATGGGTCCCACATGGAGCAGATCTCCACGCTGCAGCCCGTGGAGGAGCCCCCGGTGGAGCAGGTGGATGTGGCCTGGAGGAGGCTGCGGCTCATGGAGAGCCCCTGAGGAGCAGGCCCCGGGCAGGAGCTGCAGCCCGTGGAGAGGAGCCCACGCAAGAGCCGGGGGCCTGGGGGGAGCTGCCGCCCGTGGGGGACCCGTGCTGGAGCAGTTTGCTCCTGGGGGATGGACCCTGTGGTACAGAGCCATGTGGGAGCAGTTCTTGAAGAGCTGCTGCCTGTGGGCAGCCCCCGCAGACTCAGTTCGGGAAGGGCAGCCCCCGCAGATTCAGTTTGGGAAGGACAGCATCCCGTGGGAGGGACCCCACATGGAGCAGGGGCAGAGAGTGACCGTGAAGGAGCGGTGGAGACGAAGTGTCAGGGACTGACCACAGCCCCCATTGCCCTGTGCCACTCAGGGTGAGAACATAGAAGAGGGTAGATAGGGAGAATTTTTTTTATTTTTTTTTTTAGTTTCTCACTGCTCTAGCTTGTTAGTAATAGGTAATAAATTTCTTTAATCTCCCTATGCTGAGTCTGTTTTGCCTGTGACAATAATTGTTGAGTGATCTCCCTGTTCTTACCTCAACTCTTGAACCTTTTCCATTATTATGTTTTCTCCCCCTTTTCCTTTGAGGATAGGGAGTGAGAGAGCAGTTGTGGTGGAGCTCAGCTGCCCAGCTGAGTAAAACCACCACAGATGGACACAGGAATAATTTTTCCCTTTGCTATTACAGGCTTTATAATTCAAGTTACTATGTACTCTCTCACAACTCTCTGCTGGATTCTGTTCTTAAAGCCAAATAACCACAACTTGCTGAAATTTGAAGGAAACATGGTAAGGGTTTCCAGAAGAAAAGGTTCAAGTATTTGCAGGGTCAAGGGTTATAGTTTTTTTGTTGTTGTTGTTGTTTTTTTTGTTTCCTCCTTTGAGGAAGCAATTTGTAAAATGTGTTAGGGTTGGTTTTTCTTAACGTCTTAGCACCCTAACGTTTGTGTGTTCTGGTGAAAACAAAGAACATCTATAAAGCAGATACGGCTGCCAGTTTAGGAGAAGACATTGCAATCAATACGAAGTCCTGTTCGTCTGAGTGTGATAGCAAATAGCCACAAGGTGGTAATGTTGCTCTACTTGAGCAAACCCATGCATTAGATTTGAAACAATACAAATGTTTCATTTACTTAGAATTGTAATTACAAACACCAGTAGAGTCTTTACAAACTAGGAAGTGAAAACAACCAATAAAGCATTGCATGTTTACTATTAGAGAGAAATGCAGTGGCTAAATGTCATATCTACTGTAAATTGTCAAAATTTTGTCTCTGTATCAGAATGACAAAAATTAAAGATATCAATGGAATAAAGGCAGGTAATAAAAAACACAAAAATCTTGTACAGTGGTTGTCTGGATCCTTTACTTACGTTTCAGTGAGAAATAATAAGAGAAAAACACTCATAAGTCAGGCCTTTTAAACTTGACCAAATGAAGTTGAATGACTGCATCAATTGTCTGTGATAATGAAATGATTGTATCATGTGATTAATTTTTCACTTATCTTCTAGCTGTCCAATTCATGGTTAATAAGTGCTCCTCACACATTCTTTACCACAGGGATCAAACTCAAAAACCATCTGCTATTCATGTGAGTGCCTGTGCCACATCTAAGCAGTCAAATCCCCAGGAGCTGTTGGGTAGGTACTTTCTGGTCCCTGGCATTCTGAGGGGATCCTGACCTCCTGTTATACTAAAATTTTGTCTGCATTGTGCAATGGAATGCTGTACAGAGACATCTACACCTCACAAGCCAATTGGACCTGCTTCTCAGACCAAGGATTTCAGCATGGTCCTGCAGTATGCTAAAGAGGAATAAGCAGAATTAGCTCTGTCCCCAGAAATCAGTGCTGTACACAGATGAATGCAGAATCCAAATGTGCAGAGCTGCCTGCTTTCTATTCCTCGCTATGGCTATACGTACTCATGATAGTCTACCTGGAAAAGATTAACAGCTCTTCAAGGATCATTCTGACAGAGATTAAAAGAGCTGTGGGTGCCCCCTCAGCTCTTTCCTTACATAAGCAGCATAGGCAAATGCCACATCTTTCTTCTGTGCAGTGAATACATTTCATATTCTGTTGCATTATTAGTGTTATTAGAGTGCTTATTGTCCTGAATGGTCATCACAATACAGATCTTCTGAAATAGCTAGTTCACAGAAACCAATTTAGAAAGTTACATCTTAATTTGTCATAATTCATCTGATACTGCTTTTGTATTTACCATGGAGAGATAATCAAAATCCAGTCAATCCAGCATTAAGAGTATCAAAAGAGGACTGAGCTGAAGTAGGCAGAAAAGGATTAATGAGTGGGTACAGGGGAAAAGCCTGCCAATTCTCTTTAACAATTAGGCTAGCATTAGTGTGTGAGGTGGATGTGAATGGGATTAAATTATTAATAAAAGATCAAAGCTACAACTGATATTACATTATCAGCGCTTGTTTGAGCAAATTGTTAGAGATTGCTTCAGTTTGCTTAGGAAAAGATGGGAAAGAAAAAAAGGAGATTTCGGACTGTCTGTGACAAGAGTTCATCTGTCTGCTCCTGAAACTCGGCAGGAGGTGAGTGGAAAACTTGTTTAAAGCAAGCACAGGAAGAGAAAGGGAGTTGTGATATAGTAGGACGTTAAAAAAAAACTATTGGTCAAGGACAGTGGACTTTCTGCAGTACCTCACTGAAGCCTTTAAAAGATTGAACACTATAGTATTGAGGCCTATACCTGATAATCATGGCAAAACACATGACAATCCATCAGACAGCTAGAGAGCATGGAGATTGACTTCAATTTCAAAAGGGGAAAAAAATATTAGCAGGTGGAGCAGGTGGTTCAGGTTGATACAGCTGGAGAGGGACAGTTAGAAGGTAGCAAGGGTAAACACAATCACTCTTCTAACAAGAGGAAGCAGAAGACCAAGCAGAATAATGGTATTGGGCTCCCCTGGGATCTGGTAAGTGGAGTTACTTGTGGATACTCTCTAAGGCATAAAGGACAGTAGATAGCAAGCAAGCAGTAACGAACACTATTAAACTCTCAGGAGCAAATTATCTTAAGACAAGGGAGAAGTATTTATACAGAAAAACAAACAAACAACACATTTTTGCTACTTCAGTAGTTTAAGTACCTGAAATTTGGAAAAAAAAAAAAAAAGGATGGGGGTGGGGTGTTCATGAAGGAAAAGGTCTGCAGTGAGAAAGAGTTCACAACCAGGAAAGAACGCAAGAGCCAAAAAGAGAAAGTACTTCTGTGTTTACAGAGAAGGACAAAGAAAATTATAGCCTGCTGCTAAATTGAAAGCAAGAGACAGTTAACACAGAGGGAATCATCACTATTCTACTTTCCAGGATTTGGCAGCTTAGATATCAAATAAACCAATTTATTGCTAACCCTAATCAAAAGTTATTGTTCCAACCACTACATATATGTAGTACATATACTGCATACACAAACATGAGTTTTGTTAAAAAGAAATTAAATTAAAAATAAATAAACTTGGTGTGGTATTCTAGATCCTTCATTTAGAGAGAACACACCAAGTTACACTTTTCATCATATTCTCCACAGTCATGAAAGCCAAAAGTTGTTTAAAAATACATATAAAAGATTTTACCCAATCTGATGGTTCCAGCAGACACGACTTCAGGGAAAACCATGAGAGCTGGCACAACAGATAGAGTTTGAAAATCAGAGGCCTTTATCAAGATTGATGCCAGTGAGAAACTTGCTGATTTCAGTGGAGTCTGAGTCTGACCAGAATGAAGAGGAAAGCTGATTGTGCCTAGTTTTGATGTGATATGTAGTGAAACAGAACATGGACAGATAAGTATTTCACTGATTTGAGAAAGATGCTTGAGTTAATAGAGAGCTCCATAATCTTCATAGCTGTAAATTGGCTGTAGTTTTAATGAGCTAACTCATGCTAGATTTATGCAAAATACTCTCCAGTGTTTCTTGCTATCACATCACCTTATAATACCAGTAACAGCTGCTTCCAAACCTACATTATTCCTCCCTTAAGAAGCAGCACAGTACTTGAAAACTCTTTTTATCACCCATAATATAGGAAAGTCAGAGGCCAGACTTCATCACTTTGAGGATTAGTTCATGAAATATCATCCTGGGTTCGTTCAATTTAAAAAAAATAAAAAATAAATAAAATAAAAAAGAGCAACTGATCAGCAGACACACACACAATAATCTTCTACACAACAGAGTTGGGTCAGTCTGTTTATGTTTCTTGTCCATAACGCAGCTCCTGGAACTCTAGATCCTTCTAGCTAGTTAAAATGAACCAAAGTTTCCCCTTGGGGATATGATTTTTCTCTTTTAAATTTCCTGAGTTCATATTGCCACTAAGCATGAGCAGACCAGCTGCGGAAAATTAATTTTTTTCTTTCATTTTTATAACTTCAGCTAGACCATTTTGGGGAAGGAAAAGTTATTTCTGTATTCCCAACATTTTTATTACTGTTTCTGTGTTAGCAGATCTGCTAGCAGAAAAATGAAAATGTAAGGTATGCTGAATTTAACATGCAGCAGTCCAGGCATAGAAAGCAATCCTATTTTCACTGTTTGCAAGATGTACATCACTGCACACAGTGATATTTTGTACATTAGAGTTCATCTTTTCTGAAATGTGGGAGAACAGTTAATTTCACTTCATTGTCAATACAATTCACATTAGTGCAGTGCAGGTTTCTGTCTATAAAGCAAATGGATAGCTTAAGCTAACCGCCTCAGGGAGAAGTTACCCTACCCCTCTATCCTCTATAGCAAGTATGGTATTTAATAGTCATCGAAGCAGCATGCTCACGTGTTATTTCCCTGATATTTCTTGCAATGAGTTATCTCAGCCATGATCTTGAAAGACATACAAATGAACCTTTTCACTTTTTCCCTCAAAGAATAAATTTTAGATAGCACATTAAACACTATGTGCATGATGTGACCCTCAGTAAATTGGAAGGCTTTCCTGAAATGAAATTGTGCAAAGAACTAATAAACATTAAAACCTCTGTGTTAGGGGTTTTTTGTTTGTTTGTTTTGTGTGTGTGTTTTTTTTTCCTAACAACACGTCATACAGATCAGTGGAGTGAGACAGACAAATCATTAAAAGGAGTGCTTCTCAAAGTCTGTTGTAACAGAAGAAAACATAAGTTAATTAATAAAGTCCAGACTGGAAACAGAAGAGATCTCATAGCTTGACCAGACTGGTTCATGGAAAAAATAAAAAGCTTGATTTCCAAAATGCTTACTTATTTCTCATTACAAGCTATGGACAAAACAAATGGTGTAAAATGTTAAAAATCAGAAGTGAAGTTGTCTACAGTGATGGAACTGAAATTACAATGCTTTTCTCTGGTTCAAACTTGAAAATAAAACAAAACAATTCCCTTTTATGATGTTATTAAAAAAGAAAGTAATAATAATAATTAGAAAAAAAAAAGACTGAGAAAAGCTGTCTTCTTTGTCTCAGTCTTTACCAGCAATACTGGCCTTCAGGAAATCCCAGGTCCCAGAGGCCAGGGAGGCTGGAGCAAGGAAGATTAACCCGTGGAGGAAGAGGACCAAATCAGAGAATACTTAAACAAATTGGACATACACAAGTGTATGGATCCTGACGGGATGCACCCATGGGAGCTGGCAGATGTCATTGCCAGGCCTCTCTTGATAACCTTCGAATGATCACAGCCACTGGGAGAAGTGCCCAAAGACTGCAGCAAAGCAGACATCACTCCTATCTTCAAGAAGAGCAAGAAGGAGGACTCAGGGAACTACAGGCCAGTGAGCCTCGCCTTGATCCCTGGGAAGGTGATGGAGCACCTAATCCTGGAAACCATTTCCAGGCACACAAAGGAGAAGAAAGTCATCTGGAGTAGCAAGCGTGGATTCACCGATAGGCAAGTCATGCTTGACCAACTTGATAAGCTTCTATGATAAGACTTCCTGGTCGTTGAGGAAAGAATAGTGGATATTGTCTACCTAGCCTTTAGGAAGGTCTTCAATGCTGTCTTATTGGAATGAGATCCTCATATGCAGCTGTTGTTGTATGGTCAGTGAAGTGGACAGAAAAGTGGCTGAGTGGCTGGGCCCAAAGGGTGGTGATCAGTGGAGTCCTGGTGGACACCAAGTTGAACATGAGTCAGCCATGTGCCACTGCTGCAAAGAAGGCTGATGATATCCTGCACTAAACTGGCAAATTATCACCAGTGGGACAAGAGAGGCGATCCTTCCCCTCTACTCAGTGTTGGTGAGGCCACGCTTGCAGTAATTGGTCTGGGCTCCCCAGTACAAGTACAAGCTCCCTGTGGACATACTGAAGAGAGTCCAGTGGAAAGCCATTGAGTGGATTAAAGGACGGGAACATTCCTCCTATGAGGAGAGGCTGAGAGCTGGGACTGTTCAACCTGGAGAAGAGGAGGCTCAGGTGGATATGATCGATGTCTATGAATACCTTGTGGGAGGGTGCAGAGAGGACAGAATAAGGCTCTTTTCAGTGGTGCCCAGTGCCAGGACCAGAGGCAATGGGCACCAGCTGGAACACAAGAGTTTCCCTCTAAACATCAGGAAGCATTTCTGTGCTGTGCAGTTGATGGAGCCCTGGCACAGGCTGCTCAAAGGCTGTGGAGTCTCCCTCTTTGGAGATCTTCAAAAGCCACCCAGATGTGGTCCTGGGCAACTTGCTGTGTGTGTCCCTGCTTTAGCAGGGAGGTTGGACCAGATGACATCCAGAGGCCCTTTCCAATCTCAACCACTCTCCAATCTTGAGAGCTTCTCTTGCTTTTTGCTCAAGTAACTAACTTCCACCAGTAGACTTAACTTTTAAAAAGAAGTTTGTGAAGCCCTAAGGAGTGGATTTCTCAATGTGACAAGCATTAATGTGATGTCCTCTGGAATTAAGATTCTTTGAAGTGTCTGTATTTACCTACTCATATCAGTAGTCCTCCCTTGAACGTAAGCTTTAGCGTTCCCTCACAATTGATGCTTTAAGAATTTGTTATGTATATGGAGATTTGAACTGTTTTGTTCTTAACACCTTTGTGGATTGCTGGGGAATAAAATGGAGGAGGAGACAAAAAAAATTTGCTGTGGCATTGCAGTCATCTCTGATGTGATTATCACTGCTTAACATTATGCAGGTCTGGTCACCTCATATAGCAAAGGAAATGGTGGATGTAGAACAGGTACTGAGAAAGCCAAGTATGGAGTAGATTCCATTAGAAGGAAAAATTAAATACAATAGATAGCTTCTGTTTAGAAGGAATATAAACAGATTATTAAAATTTGACAGTTCTACAAAATCACAAATAAGGAGAAAAAGTCAATATGGAACAATACTTGTACATTTCTCATAATGCAAAAGTTAGTGAGGTCAAGTTAAGCTAATGGAAATACTTTGTCATAGCACATTGAAGAGCTCATTACAACAAAAGACTGCAACAAATATATGGACAGATTAAAATCTAATCCCTGATGGAGTCTGTCTGATTACTAAACCTGCTTATCTAGATGCGTTCTTTAACACTGGTGACCTCTTGAGACTCAGAGGATAGAGAAGTCTATTTCCTTAAATGCCTTTTTCCTCACACAGTTTTCTATAAATATCTATAACTAGCCATTATAAACAACCTAATGCTATGTGTGATGTCTCAGAATGAATCTTGTGCTCTTAGGGCAGCAAAGGTTTTACATAAAAATTAAAAGCAGCTCAGATTTAAGTTCAGGATTTTGCATATGCTTAAAGTAATGTTTGGAATTGCAGAGCAAAACACCAGCATATCTTTAAAGTTTTAAAGCAAGATGTGAAGTCACTAAAACAATCGGGTCTTTTCAGATGAAGTCACTGTTTCAGAGTGGTAAATAGTTGTAAAACTGCCCATTTTTCTTGGAACAGTTTCAGTAACTTATTTATCACCTACCTGGTAACTCTCTGAAATTGTAATTGAACACACGTAATAAAGAAAATCATTTGGTTAAAACAAAGCCTAAAAAGCACTGTAATCACTGCTAGAGAAAAAATAACATTGGATTCAACTTGTCAGAATATTACCAGTTTGAGAACTAAAGAGCATGTGTACTGATACATTTAGGCCTTGAGCTGGTACCAGATTTGAAAATAACACTTTCCTGCCTCACCACAGGAAATTACATTTAAACAAGCTTTTTGCTTTATAGGAATGCATTTGCCTGTGTTTTCTGGACCTGAAGAGTAGTTGAGGAAGCCTGGAATAATTGTGGAAGAAGCAGTTGCTGCTCATCTTGCCTTTCATCGTCCCAGTGAGAGAGAGGCAACTGACATATGGCATTACGACATCTCGATGCTAGCCCAAGATTATCCTTCTTTGAAGAATAATCCTGTGACCAGTTAAATTTACCTCAGGCCTATTGTGTGTGCACCTCAAAAATATTTTTATTTCAAGCTGAACCACTTAAAGGTCATTCTAGTAATGTCTTTGCCTAGAATAAAACTCCTTAAGCAAGTCAGACTTCAGACATTGGAACTCAAAGGGCAGGTAGCATTACAGCAGTAACTCTTGGGCCATCAATCACTCTGAAATGTTCTTTAAATACTGTACATAAACCCTTAAAGTCAAAAGAGTAGGTCAGATGTAGTCCTCAATTTCTAGAGCAAATCCAAAGATACTGAGTAGATGATTAAGCCTTGCTTCTTCAAGTACATTATTAATTCAAATGTCTTGTTTTCAAAGATATTTTTAGAGGGGCTGCCTACTCAGTGACATACTGTTGGCAAACAGAAGAAAACTTCACATTCTTCTCAGTTATTACTTACAAGCACTTGTCTTTGCCTGGTTATTTAATATAATGAGATGATTGCTTACTAGGAAGATTCCTCTAAGTATCACTAAAGCAAGGCTAGCACTAACTAGCCTTAAAAATAATGAGAACTGGCATTTAAAACCCTGCAATAAAATGCGTAGTTCAGAATTATTTATCTAGTGCTGCAAGAGCCACATGACAAAAAAACCAAAACAAACAAAAAAAACACACTATATGGATGTTTCCTTCTTCTAAAAACTTGGAGATTAAGTTTTAGTTTACTAGCTTGCATAAAATCATATAATCTACAAACTTAGCTTTCATAAGTGCTTCCTAGCCAAAGAATTCCATGTCATGCTTCTAGCTGTAAATAGCTGATGGTGCCTGCTACTTCCTCACAAGAAACTATATCACAAATTCACAAAATTTAATCAATTCAGAGGAATATAATAACTTCTAAAGATCCTGACCCCTCGGAGCTAAGTACCACTCCTTTCCCACCATACATCAGTCTGAAAATACCCTCAGACAAATAGTTAGCTTGACCTCATCTGCAATCTAAGTACAGCCTGCAAACCAAGACTCTTCTCCAAATCACACCAGACAAAGTAGTGATTGCGCATTGAAGATGAAAAGGAGCTGTCAATAAGCAAGTGTGGTGGATGTGGATGTTGTAATTGTTGCTCGTTTTATGATATTGGAAGATACATTCTGGGTTATTCATCTCTATTGTACATACTCAAGTGAGAGCGGCACCTGAAAGGCAAGAATTCCTCTGTCTGGACCCAGTCTCTTTCATACAATTTATGCCTGTTGCTTTGAACTGAATGCTGTGTTGAAACAGTTTTTCTGACTTGTTTCTCTCGTTTATCACTAGATGGCAGGAGACATGCCTCTGACAATGATGAACAGTATTACAAACTTAATCTAGAGGACTTCTATATATTTTAAAAAGTAATTTTTAAAGAAAAACATTCATAACTTACAAGTGTGTATTAGTTATAGCTGCTACTTTGTTGATTTTTTTCATCATATGAAAAGCAAAATCCTTGAAAAACAGGAATATTGTTTGCTGGTGTCGGAGTTCTAACTCCATGGAATTATATACTCTGCAGAGGATCTATTCCCTGGTTTGGTACACCAACTTAAATTTAGGGAAAATAGATTGATTAAGGCCAGAATTTTCAAACAAATTTATTAAGTGAAGGAAAAATGTTAGAACATAGAAGAGACGAAAAAAAGATGTATGCCTATGCATTTCTACTAAAGCTAGAAAAAAAAAGTGTGCATAATATATACATTATATATATACACACATGCCCACGTTTCTCTCTCTCTATATATGTGTGTGTGTGTGCGTACATGCGATTGGAACAAACGAAATGATCAACAACATAAACTTACTCCTAGAGACAGAGAAGCACTATGGCATTCCCCTTAATATGAATAAATAAATAAATCTGATAATCTCAAATACCAATGTTTTTGTTGCTACTCTAATTTTTACAAATAATGGTACTAAGAGAGCTCTATTAACAATTCAGATATTATTACTGGACTTTGACAATACATAACCTATACCCTCTCCATAATTATATCAGCACTAGTACTGACAGCTTCCAAATCATGGCAGACCTGCAGCAACCTCTGAATATTATTATTATTATTATACTCACTGCAGTCAGAATCTCTCATGAATTACCTGTTTCTGCTTTTGACAGTATGTAAATCTTAATAGGCTTCTTAACAAGGCATAAAAGAAAAGATAAGCAATGAAATGAGGCTGGATTAATGATATGAAAATGAAAAACATGTAAGTAGGGACAGCTCCACACTAAAGTAGCTTTCTATTGTCTCCAGTCCTCTGGGAGAAGTCCTATATCAGAGAGATATCATATTTTCTTCTATCACTTCTCATCATTAAAAATAAATAAATTAATAAAATAAATTGTTTTTGATGTAGTTACTTTGATCCTATTTGATTTCTAGTCATTTCAAAGGAGCCACTTTTTTCACCATAAATATTGCTAATAAATGACAACTCCATACAACATTTGCTAAGATGCTTGCATCAAAGGAATTTAGCTTAAAATGACACTTTTCCCACCTGTTGCGTTAACCGAGCTAGCTACCTGTACTCAGTTGCTGGGCTTTGTAATCAAAGCAATTTGGAGCACCAGGTTATTCTTTTTAGTTTTTTACATTGTATATTCCACCACTTTTTTTTTTTTTTTTTTTCTTTTTAACCTCTCTCCTACTCCAGGGCTATCAGCTTGCACCAAGCAATTCAAACATGACATATTAAGGCAAGAGAAAGTAAAATTTGCAGGCAGAACTTGCATCAGGCATCACCAACCCAAGCTGCAGGTCTCAAACAACCAAGTGGCACCCTTTGTCTATGAATGTTGACACTGCATAATACCAGCTTTTCAGTAACCCTTCCAGACTATTTAGGATTGAATTGCTTAGCTAAGTTTACAGGGAATGGCCTGTCCATTGTTCCTCACCTGTTATATTAAACATCTAATATTGTATAAGAGAAAACGTGAAACGTCACATTTTCCCCAAAGCCACATAGAAAGGTAAAAACTCAAACACAAATTCTGTAGCACACAGACTAATTAGAAGCTGGTATTCAGGAGGTCTGCCATGTGAACAAGTTTTTACCTATTTACCTCAGGGTAAAAATAAATCAATACCAGCTTCTCTGGACCATCCAGTTTACAGAAAAATGCACAGTTTGCATAATGAATCTACTTCAAAGACAGAAAACCATGATTTTCAAAGTACAGAACAGAACCTCATTCACTTGTTTCAAATATATTTTGTCCATACTGGTTAACATGAACACAAAAGATCCTTTTATTATTATTATTATTATTATTTGTTTTATTTTTATTTTTACCTTTAGGTAGCAGGAATTTGTGGCTAAAAACCATGACTTTGTTTCCATGTTCTGTCCAAATGTGAAAACTTCCCCTCCCCCACCCAAATAATGTAATTATACCTTAATGTTTCTCTTGTTACAAAGAATTGAAGCATTACATTGCCTTTTACCAGCCTCCTTGCTAGGACAGAATACAGAGGGATGTGTTTCTAGCTGCAGTAATTACCTTAATTTTGTAGGAACATAAGATTGCTGTGTAATCGGCTATTACTAATGCAATTACTCTGAAAAAATGACTCACAATGAGATGTGTCAGGGGTGCTTCTACATCAGCACAGATTGTAGTAATTTAATAATGAGTCACATTTGGTCTCTGAAGTGGGTAATACTGAATGGCAAATATCCACACTCCAATGAAGATTTATGGAAGCATTATTTTGGGGGGGTATGCTTATAGGATATGCTACTGTTTTTTGCAAATTCACCATATACCTCTTCCTCTCCCTCACATGTTAGCAGTATTGCTGTAATTTTTACTACAGTAGACACCTCAACTGAGATCTGGGCCCCACTGTGTTAGGTCTGTGCTCAGGATCTGATATTCCTGACTCTTTCTAAAGGCCTAAGATCCTACTGAAGTAAATGGAGGGACTTTGGATGGGTTATGGACTGAGACCTAAATAACTGGCAGACTAAAGAAAAACAGTAAGGGGCCTGTTATCCTGCTTTACAGAACAGACAAGAGCTATAATTCAAGGCCCTTTTCCCTAAATCACAGCCATAGAAATTCAGTGAATCTCTCTCAAGACCAGACAGGAAGCCTAGAGCAGAGCTAAGAAGAGGACTCAGGTCCCTGAAGTCTCCATTTTGCTCCTTAGCCACAAACCATGCCCTTTCTGTAACACAGAGCTCTGTGCTGTGCAATGAATTAATAACATTTGTTAACTACTAGCACTTCTCAGAAGGCCTGTCTGACATAGCTTCATTAGTTACTGACAAGGACTGTAAAAAAGAACTCTAATAAGTAAACAACAAAGTATGCCACAGCAGGTTGCCATGCTGCAATATTTGGGATGGAGACCATCTGTGTACAGGTACCCTATTCATTGATTACAAGCAGCTCTGCAGAATGAAGTGACTTAATTGCTTTACCCCAGAAACAGAAATACAGACATGCCCAAAATACCAAACTTTTATACAACTCCCACTTTATACACCTCTCACTGCAATGGCTATTGTAATTCTTTTTTTTTTTTCCTTGTTTTTTTCTTTTAATTCCTGAAACTAAAAAAGTAAAAAATTAAGAACAATCACCTAAAGACAGAGATCAAATGATGACACTATACTAGATTTCTATCATATAGTAAGCTACTGCTGTCAGTGCAGTAAAATACAATGCAATGTATCTAACAATTTTAAGTGTGTACAAAGTTCATCACTTTCAGTAATATTCATTACTTGTTAAGTATGCATACAGATACCCAGACCTGTCCAGGGTTAACCCAACAGGGCAACAGCGTGAGAAATTGCCAGATACTGCAGACAAGGGAAGGGCTAAAAGTCAGCAGACCAACCTCAACCTGGGCTAAACTAATAGATAATAACAGGACAAATTTCTAGATGTAAAATACTGAAAGTGCAGAGTCAGGAACTCCCTTTGGATGAAAACTGAAAAGACAGTGAGAAGACGTGCTCACTTACTGGGGTCACTGGCAAGGATGAAACTACCAAACAAGGATGGAAAAAAAATCAGCAAAACTGGGAATAGAGAATAAAGAATAAAATGGTGGTGGACTGTTTATTTGAGAGGGAGTAAAATGGGTCCCTGCTGAAGAGATCTGTGCCTAATCAAAACAACCTGGAACAGCACAATAAAACTATTGTTCTGACCACATTCTTAAGACCCCAGTGCTGTGAGAAGCCTTGATGGGGGCCTCCATTATCACTCAGGAGCTCCATTTAAGCTGAGGCCTTTGCTCCTTCCTGAACTACTTCACAGATACAACTGGGCCCAGCTATATACCATGTTGATGCTGACTCACTGATTTAAATTCCTGGTATGACATCGTATTTACTTCATCACTATGGACTTGTTGGGCAACAAGTAGGACCATAGGCTAATTTTGTTACACGTGACACAAGAGCTCATCTGCTCTTCTTGATGAGGTACCATGCATGTTGTTGGTGCGGTTTGTAGGCACACAGGGCTGGATCTTCAAACACAGTCCCTTGCTGCTGATGAGTCATGTCTGTGTTCGGTTTAGAAGGGCCCACAGAACATCCAGGTTACATTTCCCAAACTTGCCAGCAATTTCTTGTACATTTCACACATAAATCAAGAGATTCAAAACAGTACTGTGCCACAGAAGGAGTCAGAGATTGAGGGCACCAGCAACATCAAATGTCTTTGAACTGGCAGACATAAAAAAAAAAAAAAAGACCTACATGACATAAGAAAACAAACAAAACAAATTCCCCTGAATTTCCTGTCTCATGTGGATGAAAATTCTTTCATGATCCCAAAGTGATTAATTCAGGCCTGCACATTTAAACATTTTAATACCTCTGAGAAAGTGAATACAGTCTGCCTGCTTCTTGCCTCAACATCTGTTCATGTTCAGTACTGAGGGGTTCTAAGAATGAAATAGCAAGAAGAAATATTTCTCTGGGTGCCATAGTTGAGTAGCAGAAGCCGTAAGTATGAGATTCATGCAAGGCAAATATAACATAATCTACTAGCTCTGCTTTCAGAAGTCCCTTGAATATGCGAATGTACAGATACCTAAACTCTTATACAACATACATAATATACTGTCTCCAGGAAATATGTTTTAATTACGCAATTCTTTCCATATATTTATGAGGTTCTATTTTTAAATTGTTCAGATTCCTGGCCCACACTATATCCAGAAGAGTATTCTAACCCTTTCTCCTTGAATGGTTAGGAGAATTTATTTTCCATTCTAAATTTATGTGATTTGTACTGACATCTTTTATCTTAAACAGCTTCTATTCCTCTTTGATATTTATACCTTGGATTTATTTATAAAGAGGCATCATATCTCCTCTCTGCCTTCATTTCCCTAGAGTAAAGCATAAAATCTCCTTAGTTTGTTTCTAAAGATAGATATTCCACACACACACATTGATCCCAGTTCTCAGAACTGCACCTGTTCCAAATTAAGTTTTATCTCTCTTGAGCACAGATGACCAGAACTGTACTTGGTACTCCAAATGAAAATTTAACAGCATTTTATAAAATGACACAAATGTTTTCCTGTGTCTACTAAAATTTTCCAATATTCCCCACAAAAATAAAGTTTTGTTTTTTTTTTTTTTTAAATAGCATGCATTCTTACCTACTATTCTGGCAAGAATTTTTTTATGAATCAACATGACATGGAGAATATCTTTATTCTTTTCAGCACAAAAGTCAGAAATATTCAAGCAAATATTATTAAACTAGCATAAATACATCTAAAACCAAACAGCGTTATTTTTTATATATTCTGTCAAATCATTTAGATAACAATACGGCAGCAAATAGCTTACTCCTGCTGGAGAAAATAAAATTGAACAACAGTGAGAATGAGAAGCAGAAAACATATCACAGAGAAGATATGAAAATTTTACACATTTTAGTTTTTATACATACTGAGTGTGTAGCATTTTAGATTTTAAACATACCAAAAATAAATAAAAAAAAACAAAAGTTATTCCAAACTTTTAGGGAAACTGGATTGCAAATCTAGGTTTCAGCAAATTTTAATTCTATATAAAAGATTCATAAAATCTTTTCATAAGATTTCATAATCTTAAAAGATTCATAAAAGATTTTTCTGTCACATACTCTTGTACTTTAAGATAGGAGAAAAAAGGATGTCAAATTCCTACTTTTTATTAGACAGGCTCTATGTCTACTAAAGCTACTGTTGGAAAAAAGTTAGGGGGCGGGAGTAGGAGATGAGCGGGGAGGAGGGAGGGTGGCACTGAGAAAAGGATGCTGGTATTGTTTTAGATGTTTTTTTCCAACAATGAATACCAAACCAATTGACAATGTTGCTCCCTTTTCCAAAAATAGTACATCAGCAGACAAGAGAAATAAGTTGCCAAACCAGAGAAGATCCAAAGCTAAACGCAGCAGATTTACCTACTACCACTGGAAATTAAATTGCTTCACCATTCACATAATAACCAAAATAAGATAGGAAATTTTTACTCAGTTTTTACTGGATGTCTACTCACAAACATCCAAAGTCATTTTAAGTTAAACTTACTTTTAATTAGAGTCTGGGTAAAGACTGGGCCAATTCTTCAGAAAATCATAAGTACAGAGAAAATCTTTTTTAGTAGAAAATGTAGTAAGCTTTCTTTTGTATTAAGTTACTTGAAAAAATGCTGGATATTACATGGATTTCACTTACACCAGCATAACCCAGAAAGAATTCATGAGAAGTCAATGAAATTAGTCCTATGGAAGATCAAGGTAAGATCATTAAGCAGCAGAATTGTGGAGACTGACAATATATCCATATTAATACTCTTTGGCTTTATAATACATGGAAAATTATTGAAAACCTTCAGTCTTGCAGATTTTAATTATGCATGTAAAATCTGGGATAAACACCTCCCAAATTCCTCCATGATCATGCGTTCACCTAGACAGTCAGAGTATCCTCGTTTTTCTGCCTCTTCAGCTTGCACCAGGAGACAAGTACATGTTGCTTTCACTTCTTCCCAAGATAGACATCTCAGCCTGACAGAGAAAAAATAAGCTAGTATAAAATATATTCATTTTAAATACAGAAAATAATTTAAAAGACAAACTGCAAACTTCTTAACTAAGGTACTAACAGTAAATTCAGCCTACTCCTGGCAAAGAAAACAGCACTGAGTCCCTCAAGGATTCCCGAAATGGCACTTTACCACCCCTTCCTTTGAATAAACTCTTCAAACTACCAGTTGTTAACATTGTATTCTGCTACATTATTAACATTATTCTTTCTGTTATGCAATTCAAATAAAGGCATAATTTGGCATCATCTACCCAATCTATACATTATCCACAGCAGAAATTATTCAAACATTTTCAAAATAATTATTGTCTGAACACCACAAACATAATAACAACAATTTTCTTACTACTTCTTTGGGAAAGGTTTTGTTAGAAATGAACGGACTGGAGGGGATTATGAAGAGAATTAATTACGTGATCAACACAAAACTAACTTCTGTTTTTAAAGCAGAACTAATACATAAGTCCTTGAAGTCTCCATACTACATTCCTAAGGGATAGGAATAGCCTCCCCTTTAGATATTTATTTAATTAAGACGGAAAAAGCTATGTGAAGGTAATTCCTTTTATATAAGCCACCTGTCATTTTAGTCATTATTTCTTAGGTAAATATGATACTGGTTACATGAGAGATTACTGAAGATAGACCAATGGGTTATGCATTACTATTTCCAACTGTTCACCTGTCTTTCTCCAATTTTGGTAATATTTCCAATGCTGATGTTAAAACTGGGTTATTTCCTTCATTACTTCCTATGTCCATGTAGTTTAGCGCAGTCAGCTGTGTTTTTTTATCTGGACTTTCTTCATAATTTTTGCAACCAATGCATTTACAAATAGAGGAACACATAATTTTAGCCTGGCAAATACAGAATATTTGTATAAAAATTATATAAAACTTAAATTAAACATACAACTGAAGAACCACTAGACCTATATCACCAGGGACTTATTCTAGATATACTGGTTTATATTCCCAGAGTGAGACTGTCAGTATCAATTTGAGGAAGCAAGTCAGTTCCCTCCAAGGATTCTCTGTGGAGAATAGTGATAGTCCCTTGCTCTGTACACAGACAAATCACAGACTGCTCCCCTCAGTTTGTGGACTGAGCAATGAAACTACCTGGATTGGCAGAAAACATTGCCTGCATTCATGATATTATGAAGAGTCTTCCAAGCCTGGTGGGGCCTGAAGACTACCACCCATTCCTACTCTTTCATGTAGGATCAAATGAGGCTGCAACAAGGAGACTCCAAAATATCAAAAGGCACTTTATGTCCCTCAGAAAGATGTTAAAGGGATCAGGAGTGCAAGTAGTGTTCTCCTCCATCTTCCCATTTGGAGGCTGGGACCCAAGAAGAAGGAGATGAACAGACCAGGTGAACAATTGGCTGCATGGCTGGTGCCATGCTCAAGGTTTTGAGTTCTATGATCTCAGACATACTTTTAAGAGACAGGGCAATGCTGACACAGGATGGTGTGCACCTAACCAAGCGAGGCAAGAGTGTTCTGGGCAGCAAGCTGGCTGGCCTTATTAGCAGGGCTTTAAATTAGATGTGGCAGGGGAAGGGGATATACTTCTGAGTGATGGAAGCAAACCTGGGAGCGTTCTCGCTTTAGGAAACAGCAGGGAAATACTTGTGAGCTGTCCCAAAGCAATCAGGAAAGGTTCATCTGAAAAGGTGATGTGACCGACAGCCCAGCTGAAGTGCCTCTACATAAATGTACACAGCATGAGAAATAAGCAAGAGGAGTTGGAAACAATGGTGCAAGTAGACAAATACGATCTGCTTGCTATCATGGAAATGTGGTGGGATGGATCACATAACTGGAACACTGGAATAGAGGGCTACCAGCTCTTCAGAAGAGATAGACAGGAAAGGAGGAACAGGGATCTTTCCCTGTATGTTAGGGAATGGATTGATTGCAAAGAGATGCCTCTGAGAAACAGCCATGGGCAAGTTGAGAGCTTGTGGATAAAAGTTAAGGACCAAACCAATAAAGGACAGCTTGCAGTTGGGGTCTACTACAGGCCTCGTGATCAAGGGGATCCTCTTAACGAGGCCTTCCTGCTTCAGCTACAAGAAGCATCACACTCACACGTTCTCATTGTGATGGGGAACTTCAACCACCCAGATGTCTACTGGAAAAGCTACACAGCAGGCTGTAAGCAGTCCAGGAGACTCCTGGAGTGCATTGAGGATAATTTCCTGGTCCAGGTGTTAGACAAAACAACCAGAGGAGAGGCGTTACTGGACCTGGTGCTCACCAATGCAGATGAACTCATTAAAAAGGTGAAGATTGGAGGCAGTCTGAGCTGCAGTGAACATGCCCTGGTTGAGTTCATGATCTCAAGGAATACAGGCCTGGAAAAGAGCAAAGTCAGGACCCTGAACTTCCAAAGAGTGAACTTCCAGCTATTTAAAGACCTAGTGGATGAGGTCTCCTGGAACACTGTCCTTAGGGACAAAGGAGCTGAACAGAAATGGCAACTCTTTAAGGGTGTTTTCCTTAGAGCACAAGAACTCTCCATCCCCCTGCATAAGAAAGTGAGAAGGGAGGGCAAAAAATCGGGATGGCTGAACAAAGACCTGCTGGTCAAACTGAGGCACAAGAAGGAAATGCACAGGAAGTGGACGTAGGGACATGTGGCATGAGAAGAGGACAGGGATGCTGTCCGGATGTGCAGGGAAGGGATCAGGAAAGCCAAAGCACAAATGGAACTGAGCTTGGCAAGGGATAGAAAAAAAAAATAACAAGAAGGGATTCTATAGGTATTTCAGCCAGAAAAGAAAGGCCAAGGAGGGTGTATCCCCACTGATAAATTAGAAGATTTTTAAGATCCAACCCAAGCCATTCTATGATTCTATGAAAACCATTCCTCATTTCTTCTGGAGCAAGGCATCGGCTGAGAGCTCATGATACTAAACATTTTAACTTCAGCTAGATTCAGTTCTTTGAAGTCAAAGACATGACAAGAATGAGACTGTGACCCCTATGTTCAAAAAATGTTATGATCAACAATTCAAAGAAAGAACTAGTTACAAAATAAAATCAATGTTAAAGTAATAACCAACAATAGGAAAATTCACCTGACTCACCTCAAAGCACTCACAATAATTCTTGAGACATCCTGAACGCCTGCAATTGCATCCTTTGTTATGGTGAGGTTTAACTTCTCCCAGTTTTGTTTGCCCAATCTTTGGTAGGAAAGCTTCTGGGTTTCTATCGAGACAAACCTGAAACAAAAAGTGTTTATGTCCACTTTATGTTCAATATTTATGGATGGCACAGAAGCTAATATGCTTTTCTCAGGGACAGACAAGATCTCTTATGCTCTACCAGGATGCCATCTGCAGCAGTGAAAGACAGACATCAACAACCCCATCAGTACAACTACTGAAGAGCATTTGATTTGAAAACCAGTTGTGGCACATTGATCCCCAAAACTGCTGTAGCTTCCACTGGTCGAATGTAGCAAAGTAATAAATCTAATTAGACCAAATTCTTGTACAATCCAGAGATGATCCGAGTGACACAAAAGAGTTCTGGAGAGTAGCATGCAAGAATAACAAAGCCATTAATATATCCTTATTTTAAAGTATCAGCAGTAGAATAAGACCTTTTATTTTCACTCTAAACTTTACAAAACATAACAGACATATGTATGTCTAAAATAGATTAAATTATTACCCAGATTGTGCAGTTTGAAACGCACACAAAAATCAGCCCCCATAGTACTCTATCTTTCACTAATAAATCAGTTTCCAAATGTAGAAGCAAACCGCTTCTCAGGAGTGCAGCGTTCAGTGCTGCTGTGATAAGCATGACCTTTGCATTGCTGATGAATCAACCAGAAAGACTGGCACAGAAAATTGCAGAAGATCTGTCAATGAGAATAATAATTTGGATAATGATAATTTGTTTTCCTTTAAATACTTCTAATATGGGGACACAATAAATTTTCCTTCAAGTGAAAACATTTCTGAAATTAAACTTGGGGTTCCATACTTCCTTCCAAGAATGAAAATTATCATTTGGTTATCTGAATGGTTTTAATCCAAAGTATCAGAAGTTCTATAAAAGGAAATTAAATATGTATATTTATTTATTTATTTACGTAAGAAAAATATAGAGACATCACAGTGCTACTTAATATAAAAATAACATTTCAAGGACTTTTACTACAGAAAAAACAATACTGCTGTATTTTTCATACATATTTTTCACAAAGATGATACCGGTCTGGTTTTTTTTTTTTTTTTACCTTAATGGCTTTAAATCGTTCAGTTTCATGAAGTGGATTGTTGTAACAATTATTGCAGTTGCAATTGCAGCAAAAATCACCATTGGCAAAGCAATCACAATATCTGTGATTAACATGTAAGACAAAATAAGAAATGAAAAGATTAACTGCTTTTAAATGTTATTCTACTTCGAGACAGAATTTATGGTCTCTATTCATGAAAAATGTCCCCTTCCTCTGTCATTTAATCATATCCAAACCTATACAAAAACCTTCTCTCTCTCATTCAGTTCTACATTTTGTAAAACATGCCCACTCCACAGATGAATCAAATTGTAATCATTATGTACACAGCTCCATGCATCTTATTTATGTGCATAATATTTATGCATGTAAATATAATAATACTGTGTGCATAATATTTATGCATATATTCTTATGTATAGCAGCAAGATAGATACTTCACTATACAGCATTTACATTCTATAAACTATTTTCTGAATACACACTGATCAGTACCTTCTAGCTTCTTTTTGTATTTTCCTTATTTTTTATTATATTCAGTCATCCAAAACTCTGCACTAAATTCTGAGCTTGTGTGAACGTTAGTTTACATAAATTATTGATCTTTCTAACTCAGGATCAGAGGAGTAATTTTTGAGACCTATGGACTGTTCAGTGGAATACATTTATTGTATGTTTATCCTTTCATATATACACTGCTACTAGCATTTATTAAATGTTGATAAACTATTACTTACAATTTAAGACACTGAGATTTTGTGCAGTTACATGGTTTCTTAGACTTTGTAAACCCTGAATGAGAAGGTAAGCTACACAGGTTGAAAAAGGAAAAAAATTAGAAAAAAATATACAAATACAGCTACTATGAAATTTAGTCTATATATTTAAAACAATAAAACCTTTTTCTTTTTTCCCTCAGCACTATTGGAGCTACTTAACGAGTGTAGAGTCACAGAGCGGGTGACAAAAAGAGAAGACTAAATAACCTGTAATCTCCTGCTACCCACCAGCTGTCACTACCTGGGGCAAATCAGCCCCCAGTCACAGAATCCAGTGATGGTTGAGCAACTGCAAAGTGTTCTCACCTCTCACCTTGGGGTTGCATCTGCCTTGTATTTAACAATGATCTCCAATTAAATATTATTAAAGAATTCCATTAGTGTTAGAAATAAGGGCAAAGCACATTATTTACATTTGGAAACATATTCACTAATTCAGAAAATTAAATGTTTTTCAGACACATGGACACCACAATTGCATTGATCCTAAGAAACCCTGGAACCATGCTAGACAGCCTTGACCACCAGCAACAGGCTTCATGACCACTGAGACATATACAGAAAGCATTTGTACAGAACTGCATTTGGGTTACAAGAGAGAAGCAGCCATGTAACACAAAGATGTCTAGGAGTCATTTCCAGTATAAAATTCAGAAGTCATCATGGACTAAATGTTTCACTCATCTTACCCAGCTGAAGGCACTTTCACTTGCAGGTTTGATTCTGGCTGGAACGTGGCAGTGCTAGCTACCGATTGTAAGGATCCATGTTCAAACTGTTTAAGATAAAATGCATATAACTAGTTTATGTTAAGTTTTTAAAAAGACTCCCATGAGTTAGAAGAGATAAGGTAACACTGAGAAAATGCTCCAAGGATGCTTTGTTTGCCATGAATAGTGATAAAACTCATAGAAGTATAAAGCCATTAAAATTGCATGCATTTCCTCTGTGAAACTGCTCAGTATGTCAGGATCCCCATTTCCCCTGGCGTGAAGTACCAAGAACAGCTTTCAGTGCTGCAGTATTAGCTTACTGTTTTCAACATACTGATAATTCTAGGTTCAGTAGCTTTTATTTCCAGTAGTCAACTGAAACTGGCTAGTGACTTGATAATTTACATTATGTTCATCTACCATATGACATCTAATTGGTTGAAGACTAGGCAAATTTTTAAAAAAGAATTAGATCACAGGCCAACAAAACAGACTGCAGATCTGTTGTCTCTTCAGATATACGATTAATAACAGCCTGGTTATGGAGAGAGAAGGGAAGAACAAATAGGATTATGCTGTTAATACACGTAAAATGAGGGGCTGTGAGTAACTGTAAATCATGGTTATTTTAATTGGTGATTGATCTAGCTGACCATAAGGAAGAGGAAAATTAATATATTTAAAGCAAGAGAAGAAATTTAGGGAACAACAGACTGAGTATAAAATTAAAGAGAAAAGAATAGCTGTCCTGCCTATATCACTATGCCAGAATGTTTAGGCACAAATATGCTGATATACTACTTCTAGTGCTGAAAAACTCTATAGTTGATTGTTCCCTCTGGCCCTTGGGTTTTCAATTCCCTCCTTTATGACAGTGATTGCTATTCACAACCCATCTGCTGTGCTTGTACTGACATCACATATTCATTTCACATAAATCAGAAGTTAACAGGTAAAAATTTGCAGTGATTTTTGCTAACAGCTCTGTTGGAAGTAACACACTAGAAATCAAACATCTGCAAAGATTTCTGGTCTTCTGTTCGATTTTCATTTTTAAAAATAAATTGAAATACTTTTCTACCACTTACTCCATCAGCAAAAAAGAAACATGAAAGAATTATGATTTAATCAGATGTAATGACTACTAAATCCAAATCAAGAGGAGAGTGTAAAGAATTCTACTGGAAGAAAAGAGTCCCCTTCTTCTGTAAAAGCCAATATGCCTTCCTACCCCCTCCCCCCAAAAGAGTTGCATAACAGTTCTGAGAAATAATATAATCTATTTAAATACAAAATTCAAGTTCTGAAAACTGGAATACATTTATTTTTGTCAGGGAAAACTATATATTTAATTTTGGTATTATTTCCAGAAAATTCTGAAACTGGGACAAGAGGCAACGGGCACAAACTGAAACACAGGGAAGTTCCATCTGAACACGAGAAAACACTTCTTTACTGTGAGGACAACAGAACACTGGAACAGATTGCCCAGAGAGGCTGTGAGTCTCCTTCTCTGGAGATATTCAAAACCTGCCTGGATGCCATCCTGCTCAACGTGCTGTGGGTCACCCTGCTTGGCATGAGGGCTGGAGTGGATGATCTCCAGAAGTTTCCAACCTCAACCATTCTGCCATTCCATGATTCTGTGATACCTTTATATACAGAAATTGTATTGGGTGCAGAAATAATCTGTCCAGACTAACTAAACTGTTTTTAGAAAATTCACAGTTGTTATTCCTGACATAGACATAATGACCCATATTAAGAAAAGTAAAAAGAATGTATGCTGCTACTTAATAAATGCAAAGAATAAAGCTTCTTTACCTCTTGCTCATTGAGATCCAGTTTACCTGAAACAGGCAAATACTGCCCCAGTACAGCTGTTACAGGGTTGCCCACATCTGGAAAGAAGATATTTACCTGAAGACTGCAGAACTACTCAGTGTATACAGTTTATTTTTTGCATAAATATTTTTTTAATTAAACATACCTGCAAATAGGTAGCTTGAACTTCTTATACAAATAAAAAAACATTACTTTCCTGACACCGTCTGTCTTCTGTCTGCACCTCCTGTTACAATTTACTTTAGAAACCAAACTTACTCTACAATTGTGTCAATGAATGAATGAATGAATTGTGGCCTAGAAGTTCTCTCTCCAGAAATGTTTTTTTCATTGCAAAGAACAAGAATAAAAAGCTGACCACACATACACACACACACACACACACAAAAACTTAAAGAAGAATCCATCACCAATTTGTAAGCTAGGAATTTGAGCACAGGTTGTTTTTACTCTATGACATCAAGAACATTAAAATACAAATGGCATAATGGCATAGAGTTATAATATTTTGATAAGATAATAAAAAGGGCTGAAACGTGCTTATCCCAAGTTCTTATTTTATGAATTTCTAGAATTTTGACAGTGTATCTGTAATGGAGATCTTTAACTTATGAAAAAAAGAAATACTAAAAATCCATAGCTGTCCTGATGAGGAACTGCATTGAAGTACATGAGTATCCTGGCCTATGTAGTAAAAAGCAAATATTAGTCATACTGAGATTACAAGATTAATCTTAGGCCTGTATTTACTTCTTTCCCATTTAAATTAAGAAAGATAGAAAAAAGGAAGTCAAAAGACAGCTTAATTAAAAAGTTGAAGATATTAGTTCCTAGAAATTTTTAGATATAATTCCTGGACCTACACTTTTTCCTTGCTAGGAAGATCAGTAAAATGGAAAAAAGCTCAAGCAAATAAAAACTAAAAAAAAAAAAAAGTGTTCTCCTCAGCTTTTTCTTCTCTAATATTACAGCAAATGAACAAGAGCTTGAATTTCTTTTATAGGAACTTTACCTTTAATTTGAATGTGCCTGGTTATCGCTTTGATAAATATAAATAAAAATGCTCTACACTTAGAGCACCTACTGCGATGTAAACACTCAGCATCTATTGATACTGAGAATAGTATCTGTGCTTGTATGGTGCTTAATATTAAAAGGCTTTATTTTCACATTGACATCAACACACAGCACTGTAATAAAGTTAATAAAATAATACATAATTATTAACAATTTAAATAAATAAAATGGCAGTGATAAATAATGAAATAAGCCATGTTTATGTTTCTGAGGAAGCTATATTTCGGTAAAGAAATATTCTCTCAAGTATTGTATTGCTTCTAAAATGAAAATGTATTACTCCACTAAACATCGGAATAGCTAAACTGTTAACTTAGGGCCTCAGAAAGCACCTTCTTTAAAAATGGATGGTAATTCAAGTTCGCCAAATGATGCAAAAATCAGTGGGACATTTTAAATCCCAAGGCTAAAGTATACCTGAGCCCTCAAAGCTGCTCTTCTTTTATACAGAAACAGTGACACTTGGTGGCAAGTTAGGGTAAATGCAAATGTATGCAAATATTTATGCTTGCATTGTATTCAACATATTCATTTCATCTTTCTTATTACACTGAAGTGCCTAGCATTTTTCAGTTATAAAATAATGTAATAACTTGTGATAGCTATACTAACTTTGGCTCATCTCCCACTGTTGCTGTGTAAGAACATAAACATATGCAGTTGCACATTAACCATGATATGCTTGCTATCTGACATGTTAGAGATAATTTTAACTTTCATTTTACCAGATTGAAGATAATTATGTTGGTCTTGATACTGGGGCAATACATAAACTGGTTTTAGTTCCTGTGTGGCACAATTGTTTATGCAGAGTATTTGAGTACCTCCTTCCAACTGACAGATTACCTGGAATAAATAACTAATGATTAGCTTTCATCTAAGAAACTTTAATTCTTAACATAAAGATATAAAGGTTTTCATAAGGGCAATGTGTTTCATAAAGCTGCATAATCACAGACTGGAGTCTCTCAGACAAACTCATTATTATGCATTAAGTTGTTTGCTTTTTGACCCTTTCACTTTGTTTGGTTCTGGAAGCAGCTCTTGAAGTACCATACTGTATCTCCTCAAGCTAGTTGAGATGGACTCGTGGTTCTCTAAATTGTTGCATGGGGAGTGTTTTGCATGTTCTGTATGTGTTGTTTTTTGTTTTTTTTTTAACTCTAGTTTTCTAGTATGCTGGTCTAAGATTCGGTTCCCTAAGCAGAAAACACCACATTCTGTTTCAAGGTTTCATTTCACTTATTTAGAAGTGATTCCTTTGTGAGGTAATTTTTATATTATCATATTTGCTTCTAGCAAGTATAGGTAAGTAGAAAATAATATGTTATATACAAAATAGCACTGTACTTGATAAAATTTAGACTGTGAGTCTGAGGAAGTCTTATTAGTCTTGACAAAGGGCTTATTAAGTGGGATTTTTTGGTGCATGTGTGGTACAAATAAGTTAAAAATTTTCTTTAGCATACAATTCTGCTATCAGTTACAGAATACAATCACCACAGGGTTAGAATCATTTCTGTGTAAACATCTGGGTTCCTCCACTACACCATGCAATGCTAATAACTTGCAGCCAGATTCGCCAACATTTGAACCGTAAAAAATTGTTGTGTCTTGGTAATTCTCAATAACCTTTTTAATTGCCTCTCTTACCTCAGCCTGAAACATCAAGTATTACATCTTAATAGCCATGCTTTAATATCTATTTTGAATTCCAAACAAATACAATAAATTAAAAAAAAAAATGCATACTTACTATTTCATCATAGACAGAAGCATTAGTCTGAGGTAAGCCACAAATACTGCTGGAAGATTCTAGTATATAAAATAAAGAATATTTTGTTTACTAAGAAATCAGTGTTTTTATACAAAGAGATCATTTATAGTGTTAATAAAGGCAGATTTTCACGTCACTATGGCATTACAGTCTTATGAAAGAATATTTAATATCCTCTTGTGACAGACTCGGGAAAAACAAGACTTCAGTATGGGTTTGTTTGATGTCTCTAAAAGGTTTATTGTGCCCATCTGGTAAAATTCATTTAGCAATGACATTACATTAGCAAGGCTGATGAATATGTCAGCTTCCATTGTAAAGACTGTATATTGCTAACATACAAAGAATGGCTGGGGGACTAAATGCATTATAAGGGACATTATATGCCAGAAAGAACAACTTGAGAACACTTGCTTTGCTAGATAGCATCTACATGATAGTAGGCTGTCTGTTTAACACTGGCTGACATACAAGGCTTGGTACACAAAAAGGAAACTCGATCATTCTTTTGAGGGATACAAAAAACAACATGGGCCACATTACATCGTTCCAACATGGTATTATAAATTTTAAACATCCGGTAAAAGGTGAATTCCACAACAATATATCACAGAAAGAACAGATTTGAAGTATCACCCTGCAAATACAGAATATTTGTTAAATAAGTCTCCTTGATAACATTAGAGAGAGCAGACTACATTCCACATCAAAAAAGAAGGCAACTTTCTTCACTGTTCTTGGTCCACTCAGACTTCAGGAAAAACTACCCTTTCAAGACCAAATCTAGCAGTTGGTTTAACCCTGAGCATGGTTGTGAGCAGGCAGAATACATCAACTCAAGAGCTTACTATCATCAGCAGTATCAGTGCAAACCCCAGTTTTAACACCTCTGGTCAGACTTCAAAGTGAAATAAAAACATTGTTCGACAAAATCCAAAAGGGAAATTTTGTTGCAAGAAGAAATATTTTCTTCACACTCCCCTAAATGAATGGAGAAGGGGTATAGGAGCAAGGAAAAAATCAAAAGGAAGACAACTACATGGCTGAAGCAACATGAACATACACAAAGAAATGGTGATCCATTTCAAACCTTCTGTTTCCTTCCAAGCCTTCTTAGCTCTAACATTTTCAGAAATGGCTCATACTGCAATTTCCCAAATCTAGAAATTGTTATTTAGCTATTTAAATGCTT
The DNA here is from genome assembly GCF_009769625.2 of Cygnus olor. Taxonomy (NCBI): domain Eukaryota; kingdom Metazoa; phylum Chordata; class Aves; order Anseriformes; family Anatidae; genus Cygnus; species Cygnus olor. The sequence continues at coordinate 47,447,378 of NC_049173.1, forward strand.
TTCTAAGGTTGTTGGAGAAAAAAAAAAAAATCCCACTCAGCCACTTGAGGCACTTACCATTTAAGCAATCTGGCAAGTTTTTTGACTGCATAGGACTGGTTTGGATTCCCTTATAGTGGTCATAACAAATACAGTTATTCTCACCTGCAGCTGGAGGTATTAATGGTCTAAACACCTGAAGAAAAGAATGTTTAATTTATAACTATTTTATATATTAAATGTCTCATTTTTAAAAAGCCAAACAAATAAAAATGATTTATAGTGGCCTTCAAAATTAGAAATTATTTACATTTTCAAGATATAATTAAGCACATAAATGCTGCATCCAGCATTACCAGATACCACTGAAAGGTGAATATTATTTCTCCATTTTCTGTTCAACATGTGAACATGGTTCATGATCTGAACCATGGATCATGAACATGGATCTGAACAATGGATCAGATCTAATATACCTGTAACTATAATAGCATCATACCTAATACCTACTTTCGTATTTTCAGTATTAAAGCAAATTAAGAGAAAATGGAAAAGATAAAAACCAACTATTTCTTAGTCTCAAATTAGGATTGAGATTGTTTGAATTGGACAATTTGCTGTCTGTCTTTATGTTCTCTACTTCCTCCACATAATATAGACAGCAGTTTGGGAGGGTAAGCAAGCAGCATAGACACAGCCTATCAGCTTTTTTATTTCAGTAAAAGTATTCATAACCCAATTATAATTTTGTTCTAATACCTTCAAGAAACAGGACAGATTAAGAAAACGCAGATTTAGTGTGGTAAACTCTGAGGGTAACAGGAAGACAGCTGGTCAGAAAGACTCTTTCTAAATCTCATTTTTAGACCCTTTGTATAGAAGACCCAAGGCTAACAAATGTTTGTTACCTGCAGCTTGATTTTGAATAAAGGAACTGTTGTGCCTTACTGATACCTCTATTTTCTGGAGAAATTTGAATCTTATCAAAAGGTCAAAAGACTTAAGATGATTATTATTATCTTGATTATTAAAGAACTACTGATAATATTGAGCATGAGTGTAGAGAAACTCCCAAGCCAGAGATCCTTTTAAACCATAACCTGAAATCAGAAAGAAACCTAAAACATGTAAGGTAAATGTCATGGTAGACTTTGAGCATTTCAGGATGAAATGCCACTGTGAAATGCAGAGGGCTGGGTAGTGTAAGTAATGGGTTCTGTGATGGGAGGTTTCCTGCACAGATAGCTCCACAGCTGCCACATGACTTCAGACTGGCACCTTGCTGGGATTTCAAGATAGTTTCTCAGACAAAGCTTCAGTGCTCCTCTAATAGCAGCCCACAGAGCAAAAACAAAATTAGGGGATTTCTGCAGAAAGATTTCTGTAGATACTCTACAACCATAAAGAAAGATAGCAGCACACAAAAGTATTCTAAATATGATTAGTCTGCATAAAGTAGATGGATTTGGTCCTGTGAGCATCACAGAAAGTTCAATGATAGATAATACTTTATAGATAGTAACTGAACCAACATAGATATTACCTTCAAAATACACAGAAAAACATTGCCAAATGTAGAAAGTACACCACTTACAAAACTACTTTCTCTACAGAGATTTAACAATACAGACCACAATTTACTGTTGCAAATTAATTAATTGTTAGCTCATTTGGACTATACTTTTTAAGATGTCAAGTGAGTCACCTGTAGAACTAAAAGTTAATATATTATTTGTAATTTGTACAATTACCTAATACTTGCTAATACCAATGGTAATATATGAAACAACACTCAGAACTGTACGTTCACTGCATGTTATTTATGGCAATACAAAACATAAATTTATTTCTGTATTTACTACTAGGTTTGTTATAGTATAAAATTTAAGATGTAACTTTAAACATAATGTGGATCCCGTGTAAGTTTTAATGTGGCAATTCCCCACATTTCAAGCACAAATAAGCACATACAAAATTCCTATTTTACTTAATCTTACTGGTATAGTTCTGACATTTTGATCGACTGTTCCTTCTGAAGACAAAACGCTTGAATTTGGAACACTGCAATTTTTATGCTGTGTCATAACAGAAGAAAGAAAATGGACACCATCTGAAGGCAGATAAGGTGAACATGTATGTTCAACTTCTTCTGGAAGATTTAATTCCTTGTAATTTCCAAGATCTTCATTGCCACAGCTGTTGTTTCCATGTGGATATATTTCAGCTTTTGCTATTGCATTCTGATTTTCAATGGTAGGAGGATACTTGAAGTGATCCAACAGAGTCTCTCCCACATTTACAGTGCATAAATGATCGCCTTGACTAGATGACAATCCTTCTTCAAATTGATTATTTATTACTGCAGTTTCCAGATTAAAATTTTCAGAAATAAAAGGATTATTTTGACTAAATATTTCAGTTACAAGTCCACCATCTATAACCGATCTTATATCGAGCAATATCTGATTCTCCATAGTCATAGACAGTCCATCAGCTCCTTCTCATTTATTTGAATATAATTACATTTTCTATTTCAGTATTCTTCTGAATAGCTTTTATATCTAGAATTGAATGAAATAGACTAAGTACACTCAATACTAAAGATTGATGCAATTAACATGAAACTGAAAAATTTAACACTGCAAGTGGTTGTTAGGGTCCTGAATCTGCTTTTTAGAAAATACAGGCCACCACCCCAACACAAACAGCTGCTTTTTACCATAAGAACATGTCCTCGTAACTTTTAAACATGTTAGCAGCATTCAGGCTTAAATCAGAATTTTTTTTTATTTTTTATTTTTTTTTGACTAAAGCCAAATAGCAATTGAATCTGTCCTAGCACAGAGCCTGGACAGAGGTGTTGCTTACAGAGCAATAATCATGCTGCTTCAAGTTCAGAGCCCTAAGCAGCCCAGTGAGAGCAAATGCTCTTCGTGTCACTACTGTCAGAAGCAGACAAGGTTCCTCCCTGCCCTTTATGTACCACAATGCCAACATTAAGCTGCCATCCCTCCTATTTCTGGATTCAGACCATACCAACGCGGGGACACTCAAGCGTTAGGATAAGCCAGACAGGGACAGCTGAAGTCTCTCAGCCCCACATGCACCCATCACGACCCCCTCGGGGAAACCCCCGGGGCAGGACTCGCCCCTCGCTCCACCTGCACGGCCGTGGGATCACCCTGCCCCTTCCCCAGGGCTTTCACCTCCCCCGGGGGCCGCCGCCGTCCCCTCAGTGCGCGGGTCACACACGGACTCCCCCGCCGTTACCGGTGCTGCGCACGCGTCATAACGCCCCGCCCGCGGGCAACGGCCGCCGGCTCTCCACACAGGGCGCTCAAGACAGTTTGAAATTGGAAACAAACCAAAACTATTAAGTATTTCAAGGCAGATGCCGAAAGAGTAAACCTTAGTTCACTACTGTTCAGGGCAGCTGGTACCAAAACACTGCAGGCACATTAAAATTTCATGCTGTGTCCTGAGAAAAGCAGTAGTTACTCTCCAGCTGTACAAATTATAACCCAGCAACTGCTTTTCCTTCTACTATACACTGCATAAACATTAGAGAGTGCCTTTCTTTACCCATTTTTTTTTAATTTTGTTAAATATGGAGGAACAGCAGAGGCCGTCACTTTACTTGATGGCAGTTCTATTTAAATTTCACCTCTTGTTTCAGGGGATGTTCTTCAATGTAGAGCCGAAGGCTCTCAGATGGGAGTTGCTCTCCCTCCTCTCTTGGAAATTATCTCACATTACAAGAAGTCAAAGACTCCCAAGGCCCTGGTACTAGATAAGCTATTGTTTGTTATAGCCAAAGGTATAATTTGTTATGTGGAAGACTGCTACTCATCACTGGTGAGACCACACCTGGAATACTGGGTCTAGTTCAGGGCTGCCCCATACAAGAGGCATTGAGCTACTGAGAGTGCCTGAAGAACAGCCACAACTGATGGAGGGACTGGAGCATCCCTCCTATGAGGGGAGACTGAGAGCTGGGCCTGTTCAGTCTGGAGGGAGCTTGGAGGATTTTATCAGTGTCTATAAAATACCTGAGGGAGGGTGCAAAGAGGTCAGAACCAGGCTCTTTTCAGTGGTGCCCAGTGCCAGGACAAGAAGCAATGGGCCCAAACTGGAACAACAGAGGTTCCCTCTAAACATCAGGAAGCCTTTCCATGCTGTGCATGGAGCCCTGGCACAGGCTGCTCAGAGGCTGTGGGGTCTCCACTTCGGAGATCTTCAAAACCTACCTGGACGTGGTCCTCAGCAACCTGCTCTGGGTGGCCCTGCTTGAGCAGGGAGGGGTGGGACCAGAGGGGCCCAGAGGTCCCACCCCACCTTAACTATCCTGTGATTGTGCGATTCTGTGAAATAGCTGGCTTCCAGGTTCTGCTCCTAAAGCCCTTTCTACAACTCACTACTATATTGGATTACTATTAACTGTGAAGCAAAAACCAGTGCTGTTTACTGGCTTGTAGGCAGTTTCACAGAAACTTTTTTTATGAGGTACAAATAGCTGCTGGAAAGCTGGACTAAAGACTTATGTTGTTTCTTTCTACTGACCCTGAAAAATTGTTCATTACCTAGCAAAGTATTTACATAACTGCTAAAACATCTATGAAACTACTAAAATAATTTAACTACTAAAATACACTGAACAGTCTCCTACTACCATTCCTAACTGGATTTAACAGCAATTATTTCACAAGCCCAGGAATGGGAGCAAGGGAGCCAGAAAGAAGATACAAAAGACACAAAAACATTTTACTGAGTAGTGGTAATTGTGAAACTTTATTTTTTGAAGTCACAGAAGAGGGTAGAACATTGACACAGTGTTGAATGTAAATTACCAACCACAGTAGAGTAAGTGAACAAGATAAAAAAACAGCTTAATACATTTTATACAAGAAAGCAATTGGTACAAAGGCTGAATTAGAATCATGATTTTCAAGGTCAGGCACACACCTGTTTCGTCCTTCAGAAGCTCAACCCTTACAGGAATATTCAGTTTGGAATGGTTTTAATTCTGGACAATGGTAGCCTCTAAATGCACCAAAGCCTCTCCTACTCTGTTGCATTAAATAGCTGAATCAAGAAATTCTGAAAATGCATATTCGAGGTATTCAATCAATTCCACACTGCTATTTAATACACAGGTTAATTTATCATCATTCAACCTGACTTTTACTACCTAGTCAATCCTAACCTGAACTCTTATCACTAATCGAGAAGTGATTCAAGGGATTCAAGGTTTAGTTATGGATGAATCATTTTTCTAAAAACATTTTACTCCAACAATAAAGTACATTGTACTAGAAAGTTCATTCAACTCTAAGTAATTTCAATTACATTCCTATGGCTTTTGAGCAAAGAAGCAAGTAGTTTTACTGTATGTACACATATCGAACATCAAGATTTAAATTAATTATTTATTAATAGCCTACATTCACTGTGGATTGCTAAGATTTACATCCAAAAAGCATATTTTATTTACACACTGTTGATGTTTTTAAGAAATGAAATAAAATCCTATCTGTTTAGGAATTATGATCTATCCCAAATTAAAAAAAAAAATACATTTAACACCACTCTTTTAAACATTTACATTTACAAAAACAGCTTTGTGCCAATTATACTTACTCTCTAAGAATGTAAAATTGCATTGATAACTGCACTAACTACAATTAGACTTGAAACATTTAAAACCTGAGAGTCAAATCTAAACTTTTTTTTTTTTTGAAATCCTACAAGCTAATATGCCCTATGTTAATTTACATATGGATTGGTCAGTGGTCAATACAAAAACAGTGCATTATTTCTGCAGCTCCAAAAGAATATATCACTAGTAATGTTGTTGCAGTAGTTTGATAAATGCCAGGCCTGTCAGCTGCAGTAAGGCTTATTCCAAAGTCTCCTTTCCCACACACTGTATCCAATCGAATAATGAGAGTCTTTGGCCAATTTCTATGGGGGGTCCTTTATGTAAGCATATACTTGCTTAAGTATGCATACTGGATCTTTGTTGAGGTTTCCTACCTCAAACATACACCCAAGTGTTTTAATATCTAGAACATCACAAAAAAACACAGGAAGAGGCATATAAAGTTAGAAATACTGGCCAGAAAACATCCAAAAATCTAGTGAGACGTTTTGTATCATTCCCCAGAGTGCTTTCAAAATTAGCATAGCTCTGGAGCAGTACTTACTGTATTACTAAACATTGTGTACTTTACATTCCCAGAGAAATAAATTTGTTGCCCTACCAGGTACACTGCATTGCATGATCTAAAAAGCAATGACACCAATAAAGCCTGCGGAAGAGAAGCATCACACACCACGTTACTTCGGTTTTGTAGTAACCATTTTACTTCTGCACTCGGAAATATTATGCCCGCTTTTCAGTGAAATTGTCCACCCTACTTCCCTACCCTAATTTCTTGTTGTATCCTCCAGAAACTGCTTGATCAAAGGCATCTCCCAGGAAGGGTTTGATAAGGATTTCCCCATTCTAGAGTTGATTTCTACTGCCTTCACAGCTTTTCTCATGTAGATAGCTGGCCACATGTAGTATTGGTCCTTCCAGGCTGAAAGAAGGAAGACTGCAATTGCTCAAACTCTACAGTCAGCCTTGATTCCCAGACAATCCAACAGGCTTGTGTTTAAATAAATTTACAATTCCCTGGGACTCAAACTTACCTCAGCTGAGCACTGACACTGTTCAGCAAAATAAGCTGATGAGTATCTGTAGCTCTGAAACAGTTACTCCTGCATTTCATAGAGAATGATCTTTGCTATTTAATATGAAATCATTTCATTAGAGCTTTGAACCTAGCTGCACCATACACAAAGATATTCAAGTCTACTTATGTCATACCCACCTAGTTATAATTTCAGAACTAGATACGCATTACTATTTCCCCTCACCCACCACTAAAATAATGTAAAACTGACTCCCAGCATAAGATTTTTTTCCTGGGTTTAGAATTTTTTTTTCTAAGGCACTGGCATGAACAAGCACACAGGTCCATTTATATGGAAACAAAAATCAACAATGTGGCAAACGTGCTTGTAAGTAGTAAGAAAAATGTGATACCTTCTAATTTACATAACATTTTACTACTCACTGTAGCACATACTTTCCAAAAAAAGAAAAAAATTCCACTACACTAGTTGAGTGTGATGCACTGGGTTTATATTACACTAGTGGGGTGTGATTCACTGTGTGTGCGTATATATACATATAAATATTTTTTTTGCATTTTGAAGAAATTACTTTTAAGGAAGTCAATGAAGGTAAATAGCCACAAGTTTTGTCATTCATTGACATAAAGCAGCAGATACTTTGAAGAACATTCTACTATCAATACATACCAAATCAAACCTGTCATAGGATTTGAGTTTAAGACTTGATATGTTTTATCCCTTCCATTCAGGAAGGGAAGTAGACTCAAATAATTATAAGAAAGGGGAAAAAAAGAGCAGGGGTATACAAATTAAGGGAAAACTGCAGGAGTTAGAATACACATACCTTCATGCAATAATGCTATACTTCATCCCTAGAAACATACGAGATTTCAAAAGACACCCTTTGTGGAAATAAATTCTTCCAAAATATTGGAAAAAAAATCATGAAACATTCAAGCCACTGCTAAGGTTTTCATAGATGATCAATAGGATTGTGACTCAGTTTCTTCACCAGCTATTGTTTGGCAAGCCTTGCTTTCATTCACTGTTCAGAACAGTCCCCATTCTGACAACAGGAGGTTGCTTTGCATCAATACGACAAATCACTTTGTACAGTTTTTACTGTGGTTAAATAAACCCATGATTTCAACCATTGCTTTTTGGATGTTCTTTCCAAAGCGATGAGAATCCTTAAAAACAAACAAACAAAAAAACTATGAGTACAGTCAGGCAACAGTTATCTTTTAAGCAAAAAAAGGAATTTAAACATTGTGTAATTTTAGAACTTCAGGATTTAAACCACAAAAATTCTAATGCTATATAAATTAATTCAGGTTTATGCTATTGCTGTCTGATGGGTTCTTCATTATGTATTTGCTTCTATACAGAGAAGTGAGAATCTCCTTTTGAAAACGTGCTTATAACTATGTATTATGACGTCAGAAACAAGACATTTATTTTATACATGAAGATTACGTAACAGCTGATTTTCAGAAGACAGAAGAATATTCAGAAAGTGTATGACAACCTAGTAGTTGTGAAAAAGCATGAAAACATTTTTCACTTGAGTTTCTACCAGAATCCTGAAACTATTACCATTGAAGAATTACATAAAGTACTGAAAATGAAAATCACATTTACTTAAGTGCAAACAAACTCTTCATGCTGTCAGATGAATGGTACAAGGAAGAAACTAAAATTACAAATATAAATCATTAGCTACATTATAAAACCTACTGCAGAGACAGCTTAATATCAAGGCCAGGCACATGATGTGCTGCCTTCTCTGTATGGACTTTTGCCTTGACTGATACTTAAAATTACAGGGAAATCTAATGTATAAACTAAAAGGCACCTGAAAAACAATTCGAACTATGTAAGAACACAGTCGTATTTTCTAATCTTTAATGATTAACTGAAGACATCGAGATCTCTCGGACAAGTTAAGGTCAAAAGAGGAAAACTAGTTCAGCAATGTGATCCTGCCAAAACTGAGCATATCATAAGACAAAGAGGAAGGATGAATCAAAGCTCACTCAATAAATGCTTCTGAATCAGCAGGATAGTGAACAGATGACATATACGACATTCTAATAGATGGGTGTTACTCTGATAAATTATGATAATTATGTTTCCCAAGCACAGTTTACAATTTATGGGTCAACTTCTTTCAGAACTACTTAGACCAAGTAAATTCAAAGAATAAAGAGCATACATTTCATTATCTTTACAACTGCAGCCAAAGGCAAATCAAACAAACTATAACAACAAAAAACAGGAGACACCTATATTACTGTTTATGGGACAAGTATGCGTCATTTCACATAAATTCCAGGAACTACACCCGCGTAAAGATGGCCTTCCTTATGCCTGAAAGCATAAGTGAAGTAGCATATGGTTTCCTTGATTCATAAAGCTATTAAGTTTATAAAAGTTGAGAAAAAAATTAACATACAGCATATGTCAACCACAAAAACAGGTGTAACAGGTGTCAAAACCCACAGTGTAACAACATTGCAAGTATGACTAAAATTTTTAGACAATGAGTAGAATAGTTTTACAAGCAGATATCTGGACAAATTCATTAAACCACAGGAAAGAATTGTCCCTTACTGTCTCGGAACAAGAGATTTTGCTGGAGACATGGAAATGGATAGAATTTTCATCCAAGATAATGTAAGAAACACCATAACCATCATCAGCCACCTAGAGAAAGAAAGACAAAAACAAGTGCTAAATTTTTTCCTTCATTTTCTACACAATCTTATACATAATTACACAACTCTCACTGTGCAGTTTTTAACATCAGTTGCAGTTTTTCCTGAAGCAAAAATTAAGCTTTAACATTTAATCCAGCGTTTCTGAAGACTGCTTCCACTTAAAGAAACAGCTCTGATCTCATTTGAAGAGTTTGAAGAACATGGAATTAACAGAACTGTCATATTTCCAACATTCTGAAGTTTCAGATTTTGAAATACAGTAGTTGTTCAAAGAACTTCTATCAATGTCTGGTCCTAAACAGCTATACAGCTTCAGTCCTTAAATACAAAGGAATATATATACACCTAAACATCCTGTTTCATGGAATCACTCTGCAGATGTAAAAAAATATAGTATATAAACATGGAGTATAAAGCCTTTTTATTACAAGAACTTTCTCAAAGGCAGTCATCTAACATGACAGCAGTTGTACAATTCTGAACACCCATATCATGAGCAGAGCTCTGGTCAGATTTAAATATTAGCAGCATTACCTGTCCCAAGTTTCAGCCTGATGTTATACTACGTATACCTAGTAAACATGAAGTATCCTGCTGCCACCCTCCTCCCTCTGTTTCCTAAACCAAAGGGTCTTTAACCTCATCCTTCCAGCTCTTTGCTGCTGCTGAGCAGTCTGATAGCCTTCTCGCTATTAGTGGTACAAGGCCTTGTTCTACTGAACACTTTAAAAAGACAAACCAAAACAAAACAAAAGAACAGGGAAAAACAACAAAACTAATAAAAATAAATAAATAAAACAGCCATTGAGGAAAGTCTGATGTACTGAATCACTGGACTATTCCAGCATAGCAAAGCAGAGTTTTTGGAAGGATGCAAGAAACGAAGGGAAATATATAAACAGTGATATTTGGAAAGGCTGACAACTGAAGGAGGAAAAGAAAAAAGGAATGAAGAAATAGTAAGAAAGAAGTCAATGTAGCATTAGCAAAAGCAAACGGAGAAGATAACTGTTAGAAATTGCAGCAGTCAAAAACTGTTTTACTGTCGGACAACCCCTCATTTTCAGACATTCTAATAAGGACTTAATCTACTACAGCAAGCAGCATTACAATGATCGAATGGATGCTTACTAGGAGGAGCAACATTACAATTCATTTAAATTAATTCCAACTTCAAGAGCTTTTAAAAGTATCAGAAACAAACCTAAAATTAAAAAGAAAAAAAACACCAACAACAACCAAAAAGAGACCATAAAACTAGCTTCCATCTTGAAAAAACAACCAAAATAGACTAATTATCTTAATTTCTAGGAGCAGTCCTGTGATCCCTCTCACTGTTCTTTTAATACAAACGCTTTTGGAAACAGACGAATTTAGTCTATTGCCTGGTAAAATCTACTTAACAGACAGTGTTGACAAATATTATCAACTGTCACATTCAAATCCTGGTAGAAAATACTACAGCAAAGTCAGAAGCTCTTTAAATTTCTAAAAATACACTAGTTTCTTTAAAGACTATGAAAGTTGTAGAAAGCCTTTTTTTTTTTTTTAAAACCTAGCCACTACTCGCATTTAGGATGGCTAGCATACCAATTTAATTAGCTTAATTTGGAAACAAAGCATGAACATGTTTTTAATTAATCAGGAAATAAAGTGAAATAATTACTTCTACAAATGCCAACCTTAAAATCTAGTTTAAGTAATAAAGCATTTGTCTGTAATAATAGCCTGGCATAATAAATCTCTGGGCATAAGTGATGTGATAAAAGCCCCCAGCTTATCAGAACATGGAGCCCTGTACCGCATTTGGCAACTGTGCATTTCCTTAGGAATAATCCATTCCATAATCCCTTGGGGCAAGGAAAAAAAAGATGTTTTTTCTAAGCACATCCACATCTTAGAAAACATTAAACACATACATTTAAAAGCATGTGCTGCACTTTTAGTGTGCAACACTAAGGTATTACATCTTTGAAATTTTTAGACTGAAATGAAACTTTTTCAAATGGATACTTGTATTTAGCAAACATACTGGTCCAAATCCTCCACCACTGGACAGCATCTCAGGGTTCTTCTTCAGATCAATATGTTGCTGTGGTGTCTGACTTGTTGACAGTCTCCAAGGCTCCGACAAAACCTTTGTTAGACATGAAAGGGATGCAATCAAGTACAACATACTGCTTAAGAACATGCAAGTTTAAGAAATAATCAAGACAAGTTAGTAAACATTGAATAAGCCAGTATTAAATATAACTCCAGTTCACGTTAACGGAACAATCAATCAATAGGGTTAAAAGAAACAACTGAACCTATCCCGATATGCAGGCCATATATGAGGTCTTGATGTCAATTTCTCAAAAAATAACAACATTTCTTGCAGCAGAAATGCTATTTCAAAACAGAAAAATCTTGTCTATAACCTGGTAAACCCTGTATACCAGGTCTCATTAATAAGACCAAGAATGGCAGCATTCAAATCCCAGTGAAATACTATGGTAAGTCATTAAGTTTGGAGAATCTCTAACAATATATAGAAGTTTCTTGAAAGGCTGCATAAGTTGTACAAGGCTGCTTTTTCTTAACTTAAAGCAGGAATACACTTATTTTCCAAAAATGTACAACTTTTTTTTTTTTTTTTTAATAAATCCCAACCTTAAAACCTGGTTTAATAAAGCATTTGTCACTGTAATAAACAGTGGAAAAAAAATCACAATTAGTGATTTAGCTCACATTAACTTATAACAGTTTTTTTTGCCACAATTCCAATAAAACATTAAGAGAAAACATGTTTTCTGTTGTAATACCTTGAAAACATGCAAAGAGCCACAAGTAGCCAGTATTTTTTGTAATACATATTACATCTCTCTTGCAAACCTCTATAACATATATATAGCATTACTAAATGCCCATTGGTAAGTGTAGATACAAAGCAAAATGAAACCAAGTTGTAATCTACCAGTAAACATTAAGCAATGCTATCTAAACACTTACCTTTTTTTCTGAGGAAAACTGGAATTATATGAGTATGTAAGCAGATACCAGAAAACACTAAGTAAACACGAATTATTTATTGGTGTCTATTGATTTCAGTAAAGATCACTTACTTCCTTAAGAAACGGAGAATCTACAGAAAGGTACTTGGAAACGACATAGAGGCAGAACAGATGGCGGTCAATGCCAGCACCAGTCATGGCAAGACGATATAAGTGCTGATGTTTGGTAGCTGCAAGCCGGAAGAACTTAAGCTTATTTTCATTCTAAAAATGAAATAAAGATGAAGAAAATCAGGTAAGTGAACTGGATTGAGGGTGGAGGTACAGTAATTAAGTTACAGCAACGGCTCTTGAGCCTAGAGCATTTAAGGACAAAATACAAGACAATGCAGGCAACTAAGACCAAATACTAGAATTCGCTCACTTTTCAACCTCACATATTTTATTTCAGTATTAGCTATTACCTGCTGTAAGCAGTGCAAAATGAAAATAAATCAATATTTTAAAAGTGATATAACCATAGGAACAAACACGATTACAACCGTAGCTTATTACTTTGTATATTTAGCTTCTTAGAAAGCTATAGAAAAGCAAGTCTCAACACAACTTAAGAAAACCAGGAATTTCAGCAGCTATTTTAGAAGGCTAACTGACAACAACGTATGAACGTAATGCACAGGCTGAAAGAAAATATCAGTTCCAAACTCACTTTTAGACAGCTATTTTAAGATTTAAGATATGGAAAGCAATACTGAAAATATGGCAACCTGTCACTTCTTATGTCCAGCATCACTGTATTTTATGCCACAAGGCATTCAACCCTCACCCCCCAATAAAGTTCCTTAATGGGAATCAAGAGTTCAGGTTCAGAGTGATGCCACAATTACCTGAAAACAATTAGCATAAACCTGTAAGACATACGGAAGGTTTGAAAATAAGCGTTCACTTACTTCCTTGGCTCACTAAACTACAAAGAGCCCAGAGTATTTAATTTCCCTCCTAGAGAGGGTAAGTAATTTCTATGTAACTGGCTACATTCAGGTAAGTGGAGATCAGAGCAGATCCCGATCATAATTTTCTGCAGCAAAATAAAGATTAGCAGGTTGCTAGCAATAAGCTGGAAATTATACATAAAGAATTAGTAACTTCAAACTCTAAACAGTGTTTTCTTTCCATTTTAAAGGAGTAGTTACACATTAAAGATCATCCAGGATAACTCTTTTTAATCCAGGTCCACAGTAGCAATAATTGGCATTTTTTAAATTAATTTTCTAATGAAATGGTATATGACTATTCAATAATTTTTGGCTATTACCAATGTTGACAACGTATAACAGTCATTTCCAAATATTCACTTCTAAATATATATACATCAGCTAATAAGAAAAAATAAGGTTAAACTACAACATAGTGTTTTCCTGCATGAACATTTATTCATAGAATCACTGAGCTGGAAAGAACCTCAACTGTTCATCTACTTAGACTTCTCTGCACTAAGATCAGATCAACTAAAGCTCCTTCCTGAAGGACCATTATGTAACTTACTTTAAAAGAAAAAAAATCCATTTTGGGCTTCTGACTATTTACTTCCCTACTCATTATCCTTAGTAGCAGAAAATGTTTCCCTAATGTGTTTTGTGCCAAAATTTAAGTCCATTACTTCTTGGGAAAGAGAACAGATTGTTCCCATCATCTTTGCATCAGCTTTTTTATCCACTTGAGGACAACCTGGCTCCCTACCTCTTCCCACTAAGTTCACTTCTTTAGACTAAACAAGAATAAAGAAGTTCAAGTTCTCCTCGCAGATCCTGTTTGGATCTTTGTTACTTTCGTCTGGACCCTCTCCAGTCCATCCATACCTCAAGTGTGGTGTCCAAAGCTGGACATACCATGCCAGCTAAGGCCATACTAGGGTGAGGAAAAAATACAGGGGAAAAAAAGACTGATAAAAATAAGAGTGCAAGACAAACTAAACTGAGGGCTGACATTTTCACAATGGCATAACGCTGAGCGTGCTACATCAGTGCTGAGTTACTGATTATTATAGTCCTAGATCTTTTTCATTAGAACTTCTACCCATGCAGATGGAAACTCCCTTTGCATTTGCAGATTTTTCTAAGCTAATGATTTATTTAGTCTACTCTACCAGTGAAAACCATGACTATCAGTAGACTAAAGAACAGACTGCCATCAAGATGACTATCCTCCACACAGACTGTCCTGCATCCTTCCATTTTGACAGCAAACATCTTTAACAGCATTGCCCAAGTTTTCAAAACCAAGCAGCTTTCCTCTAGGCCATCAGATCACAGGAAAGACTAAAAAGCCCACTGAAATCAAGATATGACAGCAACTACTTATTTCCTATGAATAATGTTTGCTTCCCTATCAGGGAGGAAAGCCTAACTGGTATGGCACTACTTGTACAAGTAACAAAGTCACAAATAATCACAGTTTTCTGGAATTCAGGATCTGTGAACATTGGCATTCTGGTGGTTACTGCCATTCACCTTTGGTATAGCCTTCAATTCCTGTCATACTAATGGAGGATTCAGACAATTATCTGATGCTACACTTTTTCCTCAAAACAAAGGCATAGCTCTTTCTTTAAATCTTTTAAAACCATTCAGGAGCTTGTACGAATAAGTAGCGATAGCCATGTGACTTATGAATTGTATTAGGAAACAACACAGTAAACTTACACTTTCATTTGGGTCTTCCATGGTTCGAACAAAATTGCATGATTCAACAGTACATGAACGGACGGTTTCAGTCCTGCCTTCTCTGAACAAGCGCGTCATAGAGGCCTCGTATGTTAAAGAAAATTTTCCCATGTCCTTTAAATTTGAAAAATAAGGACTTAAAGGTTTAGTCAAACGTAGCCCCTCTTTCTTAATCAACAATAAGGTTCAAGGTAAGCACACAGGATACAAATCATTCCAGAAATTAAACAACGTTAAGTTTTTAGTAGCCCATTAACAGTCTTATCTACAGACAATAAAAAAATAAGATTAATAATGGGATTTGATAAACACTAGTTGAAAACCAAACCAGCAAGGATTAACAAGGACTACACCATGCATTTTATATCTAGTCTTTTTCAGTCTGTTATAAACAGAAACCAATTAAAAAACTAGCAAAAACCTACTAGAAAGTTCAGTGGCTTCCTAGATTATGTACCATAGTTGTGTTAATTAGATGACTGTGACATCCTTAAGAATATTTTCAACCCAAAGTTTAATAGGATGTAGATGCATGGCAGCATGGGGATGAAAAGCATGTGAAAGAATGTGATTCAAGGATATGAAAACTGAAAGTGATCTGCAAAATCCAAAGAGTGGCTTCTGTATTTTCTATAGATCTGCCCAACATACAGATTAGAAGCTAACAAATTGTAAAAGCTTATTTAACACGTTAGCAACTCTTCCTGATCAAAATACACATCAGAACAGACCACAAGTCTGTTCAGCTTAAAATAAAGAGGATGGGTGGTTAAAAAAAGAAAAAGGGGGGGAAAAGGGGGAAGAAATGAAACTATTTGCCATACAGCCACCCTAAGCAATGGTAACAAAGACCATAAATGGTGATTGCAGCAAGGGAATCTGGATGCTTAGACATTCCATTTGGAATGCCATTAAGAAAGTTAGAAGAGCTAATGACAATAAATAACAAACATTGACAGCTAGAATGTAAAAAAAAAAAAGCCCCACATTTTGCTACATTGGTGTTTTCTGAAAACAGACTAGAAAAAGTGAACTAACAGGAAAAAAAACAGGCAGGCACTTCTATTAATCTTCTTAGGGAATGTCCATGACTACCCAATTAAGGGGAACTTCCAACTAAAAGATAAGTTTAATACCATTTAGATAATAACACTACTGGAAAACACACCTGCTAGAATTTTCATATCTACAAAGTATCTAGAGATAGAACAACTAACGGGAAGAGAAAAAGCTGCATTAGCATCAATAAGCCAACCTTTGGACACTGAATTTCCAGCAAGTAATCTGTTTCACGTTTCTATTAACTTCCGTTGAATGACCTTGCACAAGCAGTGCGAAGGTAAAGTACAGCGTACTTTACACAGCCACGTGTTTTAACCACAACAAACAGTTGCGTACTAATAGTACACAAACATACCATTCCCAATTTAATGAGATTCTATAATCTAGACGTCCAATCTTGACAGTTTGACTAGATGATCTTGGAGGTCTTTTCCAACCTGAATGATTCTATGATTCTATAAGCCAGAAGCAGTCTGTTCTTCTTACCCGATAGTGAGCAAGCTGCAGGGCAAGTTGAACGAAGGCATCAGGGCTGGTTTTTGCTTTCTTTATTAGTCCCTTCCCAAAAACATCAAAATAAAATGAATGGAAGTCCACATCATCTGCCAGAGCTGTGGCAGTGCTCAGAGACCTCTCAATCACTTCTTGGCACTACAATAAAAAAAGAAATTGCTTACCTATATGCAAATATGGACATATGCATGCATTAGATGGCATCTAAGAGTAACGTTGAAGAGCAGCACGCATTTTTAACTGACACATAAGAAATGTTGCCCTTCTGCATGCCATGAACATCACTGTCTAAATACTCTTCCTTTGGAGAAGCTATCTTTGCCTGAAAGTTAAGATTCAAAGAGCTTTAAAAGAGTTTTAAGCCAATACTCATTTAGAGCCCAAAATTGGGCTTAAAAAAACAAAACAAAAACCCACATTATAAGACTGTTCAGATCACTAGAATATAAAAGAATGACTTAAAGAGACAGAATGGCAATGGTTGTGCAGCCTCCAACCTAGTGTACACGCTTAATTAAATGTATCACCAGCCATTACCTTTTAAATTAAAACGAAATAGGATTACAGCAGTTTGTTTTGAACTCATGAAAAAAATTAAAGAAAAAGTCTTCTATACAGAACTTTCAATACATAAAAGACAGCTAATCAAAAGGAAACATTACACAAGCACAATAATGAAACCACAAAAAACTATAGCCGCAAAAAACTATATGGTAGTACAGTTACTGTTTACAATGGATGGTCACTTGTTTTTGATATGTTGCCAAGAAAGAACATTTCTAATAAAAAGTTGAAATTTCCTGGCCAGAATTTTAAAAAGGGGGTGTTAAAAACCCTGACATCATTTTAAGTAAACTGGGTAATGTGAAATAATATCTTACAGGGCTCAAGGAAATTCAAGCTATTTATAAAGTTATCAGTAATTACTGAACTGATTTGACTGCTCAGGAAAAAAAAAAAAAAGGAGCTCCTTCCCCAAAGCACTATCTGTTCCGTACTTACTTCTTCTGGAATTTCCCACTGTAGTTTGGTAGGAATAGGAATATTTTGATTGGTATCTCCTTTGCAGTGTCCATCCTCTGAATAGCCCAGTTCAAGATACTCAGTTGCCATTACATTCTGCAAAGACACATTTTCAAAATTGTAAATGTAATATATTACTATGAAATTAGGATTTAATTTTGAAGTCAGTATAGTACAATTTCAATACACAGTGAAGTATAGTACACAATCTATTTTCAAAGAGTGAGGATAGATGCTTTCCTATTACTTTAAGGGATTCTTGCCTGTCTTCTTAGCAGGAAAATGTGAGGTATGTACAAAATACCTGACTGCTGCAGTACATTTTGTTAGAGGGTACCGAAATAATCAGTGTTTTAATTAAAACCCCACCTTCAACTTAGCAGTAGTAAAAAAGAAGTCTTAGAGTCTTATTTCACAAACTTTGTTCAATTTTGATTTCGAGAGAGTTTCTGCAAGGTTGTTATCTGTCACAACTTGTTCGTAAAAAAAAAAGTTTATTTCAGATTAAGTGCGTATCCTTGCTAAAATTTTATCAGAAATATTTCATTCTCTTTAAGATTTGCATCCTACTCAGTGCTTATATATATGCACTAGACCTCTTGGGTGAGGACGTGGAATGTTTTCAAGATGGACAATACAACGTGAATAACAGGATAAAAAATTTCTACCTTACATGATTTCAGATGACATCCTCAACGTACAAACACAAAGCAGATTTCAATCTGCTCAACATGGAAAGTAAAAAACTTGACAAAAGTTTGTTACATGTACATACATATTTCCAGTCTCTTAATTTAGCTTTCTCACTTAGCTGACAGAACGTGCCAACTATGAAAAAAATTGTTACATTCTACAAAACATACAATGTATAAAGCTAACAATAGATAACTTCCTAGGAAGCTGAATTCTTCTCAGTTTATTTTGGGCTTTGTAATTCTTAGCAGAAAAGGGAACAACTAAGAGTAAGTACAAACAAATGAACTAAGTACATCTAACGATTCTCTGAAAAGTAACTTTTCCATTGCCCAGAAGAGCTGGTCTGAACTAGACAGTCCAGTCAACCTCAAACGAGTTTTGACATTCTCCCCTGGTTAGCAAATGCAATTAGGACTTTTTGTTCTTACAAATAGATACTCTCAGATAATAAAATCAGGACATGACTTGGGGGCATCATTCAGGCCTGAGTCCCATTTGCACAAATATACAATGAAATCAGAATTAGCTAATATTTATGAGTGATTGAGTCATAACTGTTTATAGGATCAAGCTTCAAGAGGAAAAAAACATTCAAATAGGATTTCAGGCAATAAACTATGCTCATGATGCAGAAATCTGTCAAAAAGCGCCTTCATCCCATTCATTGCAGTGAAACGAGGTAATTAAAACAACACATCAGTCTACACCTCATAAAAAATGGCTTAGAGGAAAATTTATACTCCAGCTTATATCTAAGTTTTTAAAATAAGCGTGGGGTTTGGATAGCACAAGGAAAGTTAAATGCTTCAGGAGCATGCATATATGCACCATAAAATGCTGTGTCAAACAGGCAACAGTTCATTTATACAAAATATTATGAACAAGTTGGATGGAATGCCGTATCGCTTTTCTGTGAATGCATCTGTTCTCATTAAATTGCAATTAAGACTAATTTAAGGCACAGCAACTTTCTAAGCATTTTTAAAAAAAATCTGTGGTTGCTGTGTAAAACTGAAAATAGGCTAAACTGAAACAGGTCCATAAGTACTCATCAGCTCAATAAATGCAAGAGACTGAAAACAAATTTGATAATCTTCAGAGTTATTGCAAGGACCACATAACATTATCTTCTACATTCATTTTTTTTTTTTTTTTTTTAAATAAAACACTTACCTCCCACAGGTGTCCAACAATAGGAGCATCTGCCCAAGAATGCTCTGCATTCAGACCCACTCTGCCATTTTTGAATACTACAAGAGTAAATGTTTTATCAAACCACCTACAAAAGAAATTGAGATTACATTATGGATTTTTATACTTCAGAAACATTTTTAGACTGTATCTTCATCTCTGTCAAAAAGACATTCAAATGCGTGTTTTCTTTTGTTTGGGTTTGATTTTTTTTTTTAATAAACAGACAAACTTATTGGCTTAGAAGTTACTAACTCACATATTAGCCACGTGAATTAGCAAAATTCTAAAAATAAGAAGAGGTTTTCCATAGAATTGATACTGTACCTGTCATAACATCTGCCATGTATTAGGGACTTTGCATATGCATCCAGTGACCTCACTGGATCTTCCTTCCTGTACCCTTGCTCGATGTCATCCAATGTCACAAAAAATGCTGCTTTTTCAACAGCATCTAGAGACTGCTTGTTCTTTCCACGGCTAAAATAAGTCTGTCGAGCCTTAGCCCATGGTATTCTGCAGAAAGAATTTGGTTTACAGCCAAGTTACAAAAATCAGTCAATGTTTTATCACTCTTAAAATCACTACACAACATTTCTCCTACTTTTATCAAATTCAAAGCTATTACTTCCACTACATTTAAACTACATCAGAAGGGGAAGTTCTAAGAACACAGATATAATGCAAACCTAGGAAGCAATTCAATATCAATTCCAAAGGGATCTTACAGCACATTTCCAGTGCTTGAAGGGGGCCTACAAAAAGCTGGAGAGGGACTCTTGACCAGGGAGTATAGTGATAGGACAATGGTAATGATTTTAAACTAAAAGAGGGTAGATTTTGATTAGACTTCAGCAAAAAATGCTTTACTCTGAGGGTAGTGAGGTGCTGGAACAGGTTTCCCAGAGAAGTTGTTTATGTTCTGTCTCTGGATGTGGCTTTGAACAACCTGGTCTAGAGGAAGGTGTCCCTACCCATGGCACGGGGGTTGGAACTTGATTAACTTGTAAAGCCCTTTCCAACCCAAACCATCCTATGATATCATCACACATGCAAAGCTTACTCTTCAGAAGTTCAACATGTCTGCTGTACCCAAAACGTATAGCATAGATTATCTACATTTAATAACTGAAAAAATAACTGATCTTGCACCTAGAACCGAGTACATCCTGCTTTATTTTGTAGGTGCAAGTCATGAATATAGAACAGCAGTTACTGAATTTACATCCTCTATCTTAAATTTTAGGATATTCTTTAAGATGCCAGCAAGCCTCAGAGCAGATTTAAGCTTTAGTTCAACATGCTTAATACCGTAAAGCTTCAAATTACTATTCTTACAGCAAACAATTAAATCAGAGTTCCCCAGCTCTCCAGCTAAGTATAAGGAGCCTGTATACAGCACTGACACCGCAAAGTTACTTTTAACTCCCTGTCATTACAAAGGACTCTACAGCTGTTACATGTCAGCAATATACTTCTTAATATATTAATTTTAAAAAAATGATAATAGCCATACCTATCTCCTGCAGTAAGAGCTGCTAGTTTTGCTTCGCCAGCCTGAGGCTCTGAATCATCATCAAGAATTCTTTGCATTTGCTGTTCAATTTCTCGAGGTTTCAACAGTCTACCGTCATGGTACAGCCACACTTTGAAGTAACGCCCCTTATGGTACACAACAATGTGCTTGCTGTCTTTCACATGCTGGAGAGTATCTAGAATTGTAATCGCTTACGTGAAAAGAAAGCTGAAGGCTCAAAATACCAATAACACACTATATAACATCAAACGCCTACAGTATGTACCAGTTAGCCACAGCTTGCTTATTTTAACAAAGTAATAAATAAAATGTGGAATAAGCAGTACCACTCCCACACGTTTATTCAGGATTTTAGTACACAAAGATTGCTGCACGAAACAGTCAAATACCCAGATTTGGTAATCATGTAACAGTTCCATGGTGGAGACAACTAAAGCAACTACATCTGCATTTCTGTATCCGAAAAGTAAGCAGTACCAGTGTAGCCTGATGAAGCAGTCAGCAAGAGAACATGCTGAGTAAGTCCGGCAGAAGGTACTTCTATGTCCATAAGCTTTTTTCATGCTTACCCTGACACATGCAGATGGAATACTACCTCTACAGTCATGAAGTGTCATGTTACAGTAGTCAGTGAAGCAGAAACCTAGGCCATAATTTGTCCTCACTTTAATTATAAATAGAAATCCAATTGGGATAGGCCTAAACCTATGTCATGAAGGCACTGTGTCAAACCTCAAGAGAAGGTTTGTAAGCAGCCAGGAAAAGTCCTCCTTTGATGAAAACTGTTCATTCAGTTCTTTCACTACTCCAGAGAACTGTTTACATTCTTATACATCTGAGGAGACCAGTTAATGAGATGGTAAGGAAAGCAAGCCTAAGTCAGGATTCTGAGAAATTTGAGAAATGTTGCACCAGGAAAGAGTGCTCAGAGCACTCGAAGTATAGAACTCTTACTAAAGTATAGAACACTTAATAAAGTTTAGACAGGTATGCTCCATCCATTGATGAGAAGCATTTTTGTGCTTCTGTGAGCCTATGATACTATTAAAGAGCACCACTGCCACTTGGAAACAGCAATCAAACTCTAACATGCAGATTCATCATGTTATGGAAGGCATTTTAAAATAAAAATAAAAAATGAGGACCTGGAGTTACCCCAGAGTTACATGACTAACTTCAACAGGCAGAGGACCTAAAGTGAAAATGAGAGGGCCTAAAATGAGAGAGGACCGAAAGTGAAATGTGACAAACACTGCCTTTTTTTTTTTTATCTATAGGCAGTATTAATGAATGCACACATCTGCATTCCCTCAAGATGTATTCAACTTCTGTTGTCTGTAATGAGAGCATGTGTACACCTGCAATGAGAACATACACATGAACCATCACTTGCAGATACAAACGTTTTTGGGGCTGAGCTAACAATTGCTTGTGGTGATCACAAACATATTTGTAGTGTCCGCAGTAAGTAGAAGTTGCAGAAACAGACTGAGGTGAAAATGACCCTGTCGTAATTCAACAGGTGTCTCCCTCTATTCAACACTAAGATGTGAAAATTTAGTTACTCATCACTTAGGATAATCAGACCATTATTAGGGTTAGGGTAGGGCAGGAGCTCACCACCACCACCGTATACATTTTCTTAATGCATAACAGAGAAAGTTTTGGACAATCTCCTTATTACAGGTGATTTCACTTACCTGGTATCTTACAGTGCATACAAAGTGTCAAGATAATACTGGCATTGAAAAAAAATGACAGGACTAAGATTGCCTCTAAACCATGTAAACAATACTGTTGCTCATATTGAAAAGAACGCATTAGGATGTTATTGTGAATAATAAATAGAAAGGAAAGAAAAAAAAAGATGGCAGATTTTAAAATAACTTAGATAAAAGAACACAACTTTCACAAAGAAAAACAGAGATAACAAAAGGAACCTGAAAGAGCAGAATGGAGAAAAGTAAAGGTTACGCACAAATTAAAAACATGGGGCAGACAATTTCTTGAAGTCAGCTTTTAAAGGAAGAAACAAAAAAAACACTGAAGTTTCAAAATTACTCTGAAAGAAAAAACATCTATACACTTTATGGAAATTCATTACTTCTTGAGAAACAACACTATTGGTGTCCTGTCTTTCAGATCCTTACATGGGAAAATAAGATTTTAGCAGAAAATTCTCCCCAAACTAAATTCCATGATGATGTTTTTTCTCCTTGGATGGTCCTGCTTACCTGATTCCACTCCTGGAATACGGGACGTGTTAAACATCCGCTCCCACTGAGCTGAGCAGAGTGGAACAGTTGATCCCATCAGAAGAATCTGCACCACAAATACACATTAAATTGTAATTTGTATACAGTTAGCATATTAAAAAAGGAAAGAAAAACACAGTCTGGTTAAAGAAAGGCTGTAGAATGATAAGATTTATAATGCATCTGTTTTTCGTGTTCCTCATCTTGACCTCAACTAAATGTGGGAAGTTTCATTGACATTCCAGCACCTGCATTTCCACATTCCCCCTCACCTTATCAAAGCTCTCCCTTCAGGGGGCATAACTAAAGCCAGTTAGCATCAGAAATCCAAGGATCTCTCTACGGTCAGTCTGGATGCAAAAGATACACGTGCGGCAAGCATTACCTCTTCACTTCTTTTGTTCCTATACAGCCAGAAGGAAGTTTGAAAAGTTCCAATTTCTCAGACATGCAGTTGCATACAATTACACCCCTGCCATGATCTTCAACAGAACTCCTTAATTGCTTTAACAATATTTATTCACTACAGCACACAGTCACAGAGCAGAATAGAAATTCAGAATGGGATTCATCTTGCCTATCTCTGCTGCCTAGAAGTCAGCACAACCCTCCATAGGACTTTCGTGTCATCTATACTTAGGCTACCACTGGCCCACTCTTAGCCTCAGGGTCCACCCCTTGCACTGACAGCGTGTACACAGTCAGAACGGTATGAGGTACATATCTAGTGTAAATCAAGTGTTCCTACATTTCTTTTCAGAGATTTTTTTTTTTTTAAGTTTCTCTAGCATCATTGTTGCATCAGGTTAAGAAACAAATAAATTCAGCTACACACTGCAGATTTTTATTTCCCACCTTGATAAATCAAGTAAATACATTCATCATATTTGGCAGATTTACTAAGCTAGATAATTATGAGCAGAAATCCAAAAGAATACCACAAAAATACAGCAAACAGTATGGCATTCAATGTAGCATACAACTTATTTCAAATGCTACTCCACTTAAAACTCATCCTTAAAGCCAGTATTAGCAGGAAATACAGAAATGTTTTCCTAGGAGATCTTCAGACTTCAGTGGCTTGGAAGTACCATTACGTGCTTGGTACATACCAGTAATTTGTGAGGTGGTATACTTAACATACACGAGTGGAAGATTCTATTTTCTTTTGGGCAAATAGGTACATCAGTTTCAAATACTTAAGTTAGTTGGCATGACAGAAGCCTGCATTTTTGACAGCTGGTACTTTCTGCCCACATGCAATTCAGGTGATAACCAACATGTTTCGAGATCACAGATTTAGCTGCATCTTACTTATTGTTCTGGCATAAGACATTCCTCTCCTTTCCCGTTCCAAAAAAAAACCTGATCAACTTCTTACAGGCTGTGCTGGAAGAGATCAAAAGCCATTTAAACTTTTATACATACTGGCTTGATTTCTTGTCTGTCCAGCTTTTTCCGGTAGAGCAAGATGGCATGAATAACATTACCAGCTCTAGCTGCCTGTAGGGTTGTGGGAGATAAATAAAGGAAGTCCTGTAGAACACAAGAATCTTAAGTTAATTATCACCATACTACACTGGGAAAAAAATACTCAGTACTTCTCATTCATTTTTTTCTTACAGTTTATTCTGGTCAGTAAAGAAAAGGCTTTAAAATATAATGAAGTATGCTAGTGCAGTGACTTGATGACTTCAAACTTAAATTTCTTCAGTAGTCAAAATCTCCTTAAACAGCATCAGTCTGAAAACCTACATGACAGCTATTAATCATCCCAAATACGACTATTAAAAATTTAAATTCAAGATTGCAGTATTTCCTAATTTTGTTTTTAATATCAAGGTCTTTTGCAAATGTCTGTATAGGAAGTAAAATTGTAAATAAGAACACGCAGCTGTGTTACCAATGAAGTTTTACATTGAGATTTTAAAGATTGCTTGTTGCAATAAGCACAGAATTGGATAACAACTCATTACTGTACGAGTCTGCTTGAATGACAGATGTGCTAAATTTATTATGAAATAGCACTGTACTTAAGATATTAGTTTCAGGTTATACTCAAGAAAGAAAATCACCACATACCGGAGTTCCAAAACAGAAGAAATGGAAAAAAAACACTGGCAGAAATTTTACAGTGCTTCTGTGACAGATAAGATGTTCACAACATTTACCTACCATCGCAAAATAGTTACTATTAACCATAATTGGTCCACGTCCTCTAAGGTAGATATATTCTTCCCACCAATCACTAACCTGCAGCATGAAGAACAAGAAAATGAGTAAGACCTCATCATTTCCATAGTCTGTGTTTATGTTAATGACTCCACAACGCTCCACACAGAAGCAGCATGGAAACTGTTAGCTTGCCCTTCCACTTAGAAGCATGCAAACAGACCAAAATCCTCCACGAAATTCTGTTAATATTTAGGGGAAAACAACAACAAAGGGTGAAAAAATTAAATTCAGCTATAGCTCTCTGACCATAAGCTTCTGAAGAAGTCATCACCTTCATATAACGTTTAAAATGCAACAAATCTCCTGAATGTGAAGTATGCCAGGGTAACTGTAGAACATCATAGTTTACCTCAGGCTAACTTGTACAGCTAGATTTTAGATAATACCTCAGGAAGGAATTATATTACACAGTTCTCACTGTGGTATTGGGGTCTGGATTTTTTTTTTTTTTGGTAAAAAACAAAAACATTTGTTATGATTCTTTACCTCACTTTCATATGCTTTACCTGCTCTATATAAAAAAATTGTCCTAAATCCCTCTTCTACCTGGTCAGCCACACAGTGTTGAATTATAAATCTTAACAAGGTAACGAACAGCTTAAAAGCTATCATTACAGCTAAATTACCAGCTCCAGAAGAATGAACATAGAAATGAAGATCCGCTCTTTCAAGTTTCATTTGCAACACTGTTTACTAAATCCCAGATCAAATCATTTCTGTAAAGTGGTCTCCACTTTACACAAATATTAGTCAATTTCAGTTGCTTTCTTCAACTTCAATTTCTTTTAAATGTTAAGCCAAAAATGCAACAAAGAACAAATAAAATAAGGTCAGTTGAATAGTTAAGTCTCCTGTTTATCTACTTACATAGTTTGTGGCCCACCAGGATTTGAGCTTCAAATACCACTGAAGCCTTGGTCCCAAATTAAATGCAAAGTCTTTGGCAAGACCTTCCATTCTTTTGAACTCTTCATCATTCATAAGTGGCCGGACTGATTCCAGATACTAGAATACAGGAAAAGAATCAGCATCAGTGTAGTCACCGACATGTAGCTTCTCACTGTTTCTACACAAAACATCTGAACAGTAGACAGGGTATTCAGACTGAATACATAAGGCTTCAAATGTTATGTTGTTACAGTAAGATTATACTCTCTTCTAAACATTTGACTGTGAAGTATAAAAATGAGATCTTTTCCACACATTTGTCAGCAAATTGCAAGTGAAAAAGGTCACTTTTCTAAGATATACATTCTCCCCTCAAGAGCAGAACATATTTCAAATAAAGTATTTATTGTATTAAAGAACTCAGTATATAAGCTTTAACTCATTTCTTTTTTCCTTTTTTAAAGTAAGTTGGAAACATTTGGAAATGTTTTTGTTCCTTAAAAATTATGATACTGCTTCTTTAGCATGATGCAGAGAGGTTTTTTTGTCTCAAAACCAAGAAAATCAAATCTTCAGCTTCTATGATATACTGCCCTACTTACACACTCTGCTGCATTTTTGTTTCATAAAACACATTTGTGTGCGTGTTAGGGAATGTAACAAAACCAAGATGTATCAGAAGCCCTGGAAGTCACACTTCACTGGACAGTGTTACATCAATAGATATCATATCATTCAACGTGAAGCAAGCCAGCTTCAAACTGTTATTGGTTTTAGTGGTTTGTCATAGGCCTTGTTTTAATTTCTATGGAGAAGTTTTAATCCATTAGACAACATTAATACTACCATGCAATGATTTTATAAGACATGGCAAAAAAAAAAAAAACAAAAACAAAACAGACAACCAAAATCACAATGGCATCTAAATACAGATTAAATCTTACTAAGGAAAGTGAATTAAGTTCAACATACCCTATTGACTGTGTCTTTAACAGCTGGAACCGGCAATCGTGGTAAAGATGTCTGGAAACTGTATAGCATGGGCTTACGTCCCGAGAAGAGCTTTACAAGTGTCTGAAGAAAAAACAAAACCAAAATACACACCCCAAATTATTAGGTTCCACAAAGGAAAGTGACAAGAGTAATAAGGAATAACATAGCTCTGAGTTCCTTTCATCAGTAAGTGATACATTTAGCAAACTACCATCTTTATCATTGTTTCACAAAGTTAAAAAGGCACTGACAGAAACTAACTTCCTAAAGGTTGAAATATCATGTCAGTTGAAGAAATTGTGTCATGGAGTCTTCCTGTCTTCCCACACAATCTCTTAGTTGTTAAGCAATATTGTTGTTCTTGTGTGGCATGCCTCGAACTCAAAGAAAAACAGAGACAGTTACTTAGTGTTTTGTTTCTTCATACATTTCCTCTGTGAAGACTAAAGAAGTGAGTCTACCTGTTGATATTTCACTTTTATAATATGCAGTGCAAAAAAACACCCTACATTGTACTTTAAAACAGGATTCATTATCAAGCCTCTCATTCAGCTAAGGATCTTAGATAACTACAGCCATCATTAAAAATAATAGTAATGCTTTGGAATCATGATTTTATATTTTCCACAGTTAGAGCTCAGTATCGATATTATAGATTTACAAGGAGTTTCTTTAAGCGTGAGACTGTCCCAGGTAGTCTACTGCACAATTTGAACACATCAAGTTGTGTGAGCATGCCAGTGTTATACTCAATCCTTCTGTTATCAAAAAAACAACCAAACAAAACAGCCAAAAGCCAACAGTTACCATTTCAGCTTCAGATTTTAGAGCAGTCCCTATTTTTCCATGAGACTGAAGACAGAAGCAGCATTTCTATCTGTGACTGCCTCTAAGCTGTGACATGCACTAGGCTGAAAGTCTAGACCATGCAGCTTCTAGACTGTACACAGAAAGATATTGAAACCATCACCCCATTTCAGCATGAAAGTAAAATCAAGCATTAAACCAATGATCCAGTGGAGCCTTTACTGTGAAATCCAATCTGGGCCCAACAGACAACATAGCATATTGCACACAGTTCAATATACTAAATGGTCCAATAGTCTGAAGACAGAAGAAAACTGAGGATTTCCTTTCACTGTTTAATTGCAAGAACTTGCCCTCTCTACCCAAATTACAAACAACTGACAAAGCTACTTATTAAAATATCCACTTTCCTCTCAATTTCCTTGGTCAGCACAGCTACAGGAGGTTGTTTCAGGCAGCACAGCCATTAAGAGTTTCAGTGTTAGCAACAAAAAAGACCTCCCTGCAACAAACAGATCTGTTAGATGTGCCACAGTGATCAACCCAATGAAATCTGAACGTGCTTCATGACGAGACAAATTTAAAGCTGTGTGAGAAAAAAACTCAGCTTTTCACAGGAAAATCTACTTTCCATACATGAAGACAATTTTATTCTAGAACTCAGGCAAGGCTGACACTTTCTTCAGACAGAAAGAGAGTACCTGCTCAACTGACAGAGGCAGCAAACATTTCACAGTATTGCTATTAAACTCATTGAGAATTTAACAGTTTGAGACCATTAAAGCAAGCTGACAGACACACATCCTTGATCACTTCTCCGCTTTCATATCCAGACACAGCAAACGATCTCATTCTTGCACATGTTGCATCTGTTCTAAGAATATTTGTCTTTTTTTTATTTTTAAACTGCAACTAATACTTGGAATTTCCCCTCATGCTGATCAGAAATTTTGACTTATTTAGACGCTGGAATTTTCATCCAGCCTGCAAATCAATTTATACAGTGACTGAATCACAGCTCAAGTTTTCTATCTGCATGACTATTTGAACAGAGAACAATATACTCACACTATTATTTTCATGCTGTTAATGAGCATGAAAAGCAGCTGAAAAAACAAACAAACAAAAAACCCACACATACACATAGAAACCTCTCCTGGATGATAAAGATCTAGAAAGCTAAGGTAGTTGGTACTTTTACTAAGGAAACCAGTCTTCTCTTTTGCTGGAACTAGCTAAAGAAAAAGTAAGGAATTAAAATAAAGATTCGTATTAAGGAGAGATGACACACTGTCGGGCATATATTTATACAGTCACCTGTTTCTAAAGCATATATAATACACAAGAAAATAGAAAAAAATATATGCAACCTATAATATACAGAAGTATATAAATATAATACACAACAGAGCATGGTAAGTAGCATTACAGTTCACACTATTGGAGGCTGGTGTTATAAGCTAAGATTAACAGCTTTACCACATCTATTTGGTAAGACATGCTGAAAACCCAGACAGCAGGAGCTTCAAGCAACTGACAGAAAGCCTTACCATTCAGAGCCTGTACTGTACAAATTCGAGTCATGAGGCTCTTGACAGTGCTTCCAGGAGAAGCTAGTGACTAGAAATTTCATATTCATCTGTTACAAATGAAATTTTATTTTAATGTATATTCTGGATACCTGTTGTTGATTACCTTCCATAATAAATCATTACATGTTGTTACACATAATTTTTGAGGCTAGAGAGACTGATTTTATCTTAGTAGAGCACTTGAATTATTTCTACATTAACATTGGAAAGAGAGTTAAAACAACTAAGTCTGAGTAACAGAAGTCACTTCATTTTTGGAGCACCTATACGTACATTCCCTCACTTGACACCTATCACTGCCTTTCAGGGAGATGACAGCCTCTTAAATCCTTTTCCAAAGCACCTCAATTATCAAGAGGAGCCAAATCACTCAAATCTCACGTGTAAATTGCGTGACGAGCTACCTACCTCATGTTTTTCCTCCTACTCTTTTTGGAGTCATACCACTAAAATTGATTGAAGGGACATTCAATGTTACTTTCTTCAAATGTGGGATTAAGTTCAGAATGGATGACTAGGAACACCAGCATTTCAACTTCAACAAAGAATTAGGGTAACACTTTGTGGGGAAGAAAGATTTTTTGGTGCCACGTACCACGAGAAATAGGTATTTGAGTCACAGAGTCCCAAGACGTTGGCAAATTTAGAAGTTATTCTTAAAGTGTTTACTCTTCCTTCTACAAGGCCATACTGAACAGTTTAATTATACCATCAAAAAGATGATAGTAATTAGAAATATTTAACAGCCTCCTGTCTTAGGATACAGAAACACAAGCAAGAACGAAAAAAAACTAAAAGTTATACATTTTAGGGCCTTGAACACAAATCAGATGCACACTAAGATAAAATAGAAAGACAATATATCCTTACCATCCAAAACTTGGTGCCTGCAGAAAGTTTGCCGTGTTCAGCAAACATCCAACCATGGTAGGAAAGCAGCATTTTGAGAGAGTACCGCATTGTGACAATAAGGGCAACCCAAAGCCCTGTGCCAAAAAGTATTCCACTGACGATGTTCTGTGTTTGGTTTGACATATAGCCACTATTTAAAGAAAACAGGCAGTATCTGTCAGTTAATAGCAGTTTAAGTTTTAAAGAGAACTTAATATTGCAAACCTAAGTCCCATGGTACTACAGGCAGACATTCCAGAAGCCTGTTTGCCCCTTTTCATTAAACTCCTTTACAAACGTCCTCTCATACACGAAGAACAAAGGCAACAGAAGTTACTAACTGTGCTTCCCAAACACTCATAAGACAATGCAGTAATACTGGTACAACAACCTACATGTTTCATACCCTTATGCTTTAAGATTTATGCTTACTCTATCACAAACATACTGTTCAAAAACTTACGAAGTTATGTATAACTACTCTTAATCTAAATCCTGTCAAACTGATTTGGTTTAGAGAACAGTAAGTTTTCAGACTACTTACGTTGTATCAAGGGTTCGGTTGATTTTAGCTATTATTCCTAAAGAAGGATCAATTTTGGCATACATTGTTGACATCACACCCACAACTACAATAAGCCAGCTAGATGGGCTAGCAGGATAAACACCAGTGATAATTCCATTCTGGAAAGAAAAGCCTTCACATAATTTTTTCATACCAAAGTAGTTGACTTCATATTACCATGGAAAGAAACAAAAATCAACACGCTTAAGTCATTTAGTTTAAAACAAGAAGTTAAGATTATCCAGCATTTTCTTACGTATGCTTAACTCATGAGTAAGGAACAGATTTTAGTTAAGTTTGACACAACAATACCAATAATCAAAGGAACTTAAAAAGTTTCTTTGCTGATGATACAGACAGTGCTCCAAGTCTTACTAAAAGTACTGAAATCAGCAAACTTCCTTGGAACAAATGGCATTTCAATAATTCTCACTTAGCTCTGGATCAGGCCCCTCTAAATGAATAAATGGCAAAAAATATTCTACTAAACAATACACTGAAAACTGGAAAATTTCTGTCATTGAAGCAGCCCTTCTCAAAGCTTTATGAAATCTTTATTAAGACTACTTTAAAATATGTAAGTTTTTGAATGTTAAAAAGATGCTGAAATTAACCTGTAGTTTACCTAGCTTTTTACTAATAAAATAGATACCATTTAGGACCCCATGAACAAATAAATTCATGGGAATCTGTATCAACTATCAGTTTCATTTATACCCATAATACAGATCAGAAACATTACTACTTAGTATAACTAATTCAAGATAGATGTTCAGGTAATTTTCGAAAATACCAAACATTTCCTGTAATTTGAAAAATGTAATTTTGGTAAAGAATATATAAATCAAAAGTATATATATATATTTAACCTTTTTAAGTGACATAACTTTTAAAGTCACAATTATATTTTTGACCTGTGCTAAAAGATTACGTAATTACATCATCTATTATGAATATAAGTAAATTAAAGCTATTGTTAATTTCTTATATTAGAACCTGCTTAGACCTGCTTTCCATAGAATAGATCAAAAAGATGTATCCTTTCAGTCTTGACACTGTCATTTTAGCACAGCATCAGCCAGTGCTACCTTCCTTACTATCCCTTGTTAACTGAAATCCACGCAAGTCATTCACAATAAGGAACTTTATTTGCCACAGAGGCATAAAAATTAAGTTGTGCTTAAACAAAACTTCAATAAATCTATGAAACACTAAATAACCTTCACATTTAGTAGGCTTGGCTAATTTGAAGTACCTTGAATCTGATGAACTTTTTCTTCCATGAATGGACACCAGACAGATAAATTTGTTTGAGTGCTTCATGGCTCATCCGCAGGTCGATCCCATCTGGAGTTACTGTAAATTGAAATGCTACTGCTTGATGGGCTTCCGCCATTTTTGAAGAGAGTTCTGTTAAAAAAAAAAGTTTTAAAAAATTAGACTCTTTGTTCAAAGGTACTAGGAACTATCCTATTTCTGTCAAGAAATCTTCTCCACAGTCATTTTGGAAAACATTTCAAAGCATGACAAATTTACACATGGCACTTCCCTCTTCTTCACAGGCTATGCTTGCACTTCAGTCTGAGCCTCCGGTATGTTAATTAAGGTACTACTCCTAACCACAGCTGCTGAAAATGGAGACAAAACACTCTCATGTAATTTCAGCCTTTTGGCAGGACTACAGTAAGCTGAATATTGTGCATACACACAATATACAAATCCCCAGCACAGAGCAGAAATTTAAAGATATAATATTTAGAAGAAGTGTATCGCAGGTAAGTAGCACCTCATTCTGCTATGATAAAGGATTTTGTTTTTCTTCCAACATTTTAGAAACAAAAGGTATTTAAAGTCTTCAACTCAGCTAGCAAAACAAAGTGGCTTTGGGCCATGCCTTCTTCTGAACTAGTCTCTTTCCCTTACTTTCAAGCTGAGTGGTCAAAACAATACGACATCACAGCCCCAGTTCTCACCAGCAAATAAATGCAAAAATTAAAGCCAAGCAGGAAAAAAAAAATCACAACTATCAGGAAAGCAACCTTCACATGAACAAATCTGAAATTAAGTAAAGAGGAAATTTAATTGAACTAATTATGCAAATATAACAAATCAAAAATAACATAAGTACAGAAAAAAGACCATCATAATGGGCAGGCATACCAGGCTAAAATAAAAACCACCAGTAATTAGAATAGAAATACAACTGAGATGCAGTTCACATACGCATGTCTTAACTCTCTCTGAGGATACTGTCAATTTGAATTGAACTTTAAGTTCTTCTTTATCAACTTATCTTCATAGCTTCTTTCTTTCCATAAGCAGCATTTCCACACAGATACCCTGGAAGTTACCCCTACTTGTCATCACTTCACAGTAATGTTTGAGCATCTACAATCATAGATGGTCTACAAAATACAGATTTTTCTAGGCAGGCTCTACGAATAACATTGAAGTTGTTTAGTCCACATATTCCTGAGGAGACTATTGTGATTCCAAAGTCTGTTGTACACACGGATTTATTAGCTTACCAGAAATTCTGTGCATAAATTTAAAACCAACATCCTCTTAGAAGTACAGCAAGGAGGTTAAGGAATCCATCTTCCCATTTGTAGGTCAGGATTCAAGGGCAGGTTTTAACTTCATATTTTACTGGTACGAAATACAACGTAATCAACACAAAGTGCTCTAAAGTAGCACTGGCATTTGTCTTTAAGCAGAAAAGTACAACTGCTTCATACCTTTTGAATCCTAAAGGCTGAAATTTACATTTCTTCCACAAATCTGAAGCTTAGACTTCTTAGTAAAACTTAAATTCTGCTTGACCTTCATTCCTTGTAAAACAGCATGTCAGAGCTAACCACTGCAGTTTAGCTGGGCACTTCAAAAGCAGTCTATTATGTTATAATGCACCTCCTCTTTGCTGGAAATATCCTATAATGTGAAAATCATCTGGAGGACAGAAGGTGTAAAAAGGTCTATATATGGTAAGGATTATAAGAGAATGCTACATTAGAATGCTACATTAATAGCAGGCCTAGGAAATAAATACGCAATATAGAAAAAGAAGGAGCACTAGGCAGAGAAGAACAAGATAAGTACTGTTTCCCAATATCTAATAAGGTAGTTGACCAACAAGTAGTGACTGCAATATATGTAAAGTACCTGTCCCTCAGCCAGCCTCTAATGATATGCCTCTGCAATACAACTGCTCCTACAGCAGTTTTACTCTGCTATTCAGAGATCTGCATATGGTAATTCAGATGATCTCTGATCATGATGGTAATTCAGAGATCTCCCAAACACATCAGTCACTGCTCAAGTGTTAGAGGCTCAAAATCCTGGTGAATCAGACTTTTGGCTTCCAGAAGAGTACCTAAAGCTCACAATGGCTACAGACAGAACACAGTTTGATCTATGCTTGTACAGTGTTTCATTAAGACAACAAAGAAACCAAATCAGCTTGTAACATGAGTCTCAGGACCTTTAAGTCTCAGGTCCTGTATGCCGTAGCAACAATTGCAATCTGTAGCACTTCATGACTCAGTCACTAACAACTGCTCATTTACAGGGGCCGTGCTGTTGGCAAGCATCAGGAAGTCAGTCAGCTGGGTATTCATTCATGTGAACTGTGCATCAGCTCTACATTGAGACCAAAATTGTGTGAGCGATGAAACAGACAGGCAACAGTAATACACGGCACACCCTGGACACAACAGGGCTCGAAAAAGGAGAGAGCAATCAAAGAATTCATCATATGTCTGGCGCTACTATTAAGACCAGGGTTAAAAACGAAGACAGACACACACACCATATCACTATTGGGAGAATCAGGCTCCCAGACTCATCTCGAAAGAGCCACCTGGCTCTCCAGATCACACACAGAATAAGACACTGGCATCCCAGAATGTACAAGTAACAGATGAACTAGTTTCTGTTACCCTTCAAGTCCCCTATGGCTTCTCAGCCTGGGAATCCTCCTCCCAGTTTCTGAAGAGAAAGGATTTCAGGAAACCCTCCCTCCGAAGTGCATGCATTTCTAGTGTCCAATGTAGAAAAAGTTTATAAATAGCATTCATCAGAAACAGTCAACCTGATACATCAACGACATTAAATTTAGCATGATCATTAAATAAGCTTCAATAGGGAAAAGATTCCTTATTACCAAATGAAGCGCAAGTGAAAGAATATTAATCCAGCAAGAACTAATCCTGAATCAGTTAAACAAGCCCTGAAAACAAAGACAGGTTTAGTTATAGGACTGTATTACTTGACCCTGAAAGATACGAAACCATCAAACGGCTTGTTTCTTTTCATATCCTTTTCCTTTACCGAAGGAAAATAAGTCTTTAAGACTACTTTGTTTGTTCTGAATTATGATGGCGAAGTACCAAAGAGACTTCCTGGAGTGCCTTTCTTTGAACACTTCTTTTAGTTCTTAAAGGCCAATTCAATCATAAACTGCTGTACACTTCCCCTCCTTTGCATTCCTCTGCCATCACGTGCTTGCTCGCAAAGTAGGTGAAAGAGCACAGGCTGGAGGAGCATGCGCGAGATTTTAGACTTCACTTACCACTGCTGGTAAGGCAGAGCCCACATCAATCGGCTAGCTAAGACTGAAACAATAACTTCTTTTAACTTCAGGCGTTTTGGTCAGCAAACTATTTCTGTACAGCATATGCTAATTAACCTCATCCCCAGCAGTGAGCCATAATGAAGAGCTTACGGCCTTAGAAGCTTGGCCAAGTCTTTCTTAAAGGCAAAAAAGAGAAAGATGAACACAATTTCTACAAGTAAACTTAAACAGTTATTTTCATATTTTGAGTGTTCCTTTATAGAATTAACATATCTTAAAGACACATTTGCCCCCTAACTTGGTTTGATTTTATTTTATTGAAGGAGAAAGCTGTCTGTTCTCTGCTCTTTTCTGGTTTTAATTCAATTCGAACATGCTGTAACAGCTGCAAATGCTTCTCCTCCTCCCTTCTCATACCTCAGCTTGAGCCAATCAAAACTTACCACGATTTTTTTCCATTGTTATAAACAAAATACTGCTAGGTTGGAAGTTGGATTTTTAGTCAAGAAAACACATAGCATGCTGTGAGGCTCAAGCCCTGATAGACCTAACGGTCTGAAAATTGTAAAATGGAAAAACTATGTTGGTTTGTCTACTACACATAAAGCCTCCTCACTGTGCTGTTTCTGCAATTTCAGGACATTGTCACTCCAAAGACCAAGGTTTAACTTTTTAGCTTCTCATGCCCACAGTCCTAACGATTTCAGGGTGCAAACACCAAACAGTCAGCTTTATATTAGGGCCTACATGTTCCTACTTCCAAGGAGATGTTGGTCTCAGCTCTGGGAACTCTGAAGCTACAAGAGATCCCATGTCCAGGAAAGTTCCATTTAGTCAGACATGGAAGAAGTCTCTTAGGGTTTGTAACGTCTCTCTGAGAGATACGATACAAAACGCAATGTCTAAAAAGACAGTGAAAGAATTTTCATGTGTATCTTAAAAAGCACCAGGCCATCATACAAACGAGTTAAATTTATTAGCGTGCATTGAGTGAAACAAGTTATTAATTCCTGAAACAGTTACTTTTGGAACTGCTATTGAGTATGAACTTTTTATGTGTTTCTGCAGGTTTAATAGGCTTTACATGGATAAAATGAGTGTTAAAAAAAGCTACGGAAAGCCAGCACCTCCCCATCACAAAAAGCAATTCCTCTCCCTTTAAAGGGATATCCATATTGCCCCTTATCTCAGAGCTCATACAATACATTTTCTCTAATTCCTACTCCTCTTGGAATAGGGAAAAATCCAGCCATTTCTCCTCGTATATAGTCCAAACACTCACCAGGAAGAGACATTATTTAAATGCAGTTTTCACATCCACAGATCCTTCTCCAGCAAAGGAAGCAAATTAACAAGTGCAGGGTAAAAACTAAGAGAAATCTTATTCATACAACCCTGAACGGCTAAAATCTGGGTGAAAGGATTCTCTGACTCCCACTTCAAGCAACCTTAAAAATTTAGTTTGAAGCTCTCTTTGTAGTATTTTGACATCTCCTTGTACGTTAGCTTTTATATATGGTGCATACATCTGTCAGGAATCAAACTCAGTTCATCCAACAAATCCCTCCAATGATTTTACTTTGGCAATCAATGGTTGACTCTCTTCTTGAAGAACAGTGACTGCTGAGAATGCCGCCACATACCACCCTGTACTAGGTTTAATACTACCACAGTATTCTCAAATAGACATCTTTGACACCCAAACTGTTGCTCATTGGTGGTGGGCAGACTTGCAGCATTAGATATCCCTGTGCTAGGAGTTAAAATATGCTGCTGGATTCAGAAGAACCTGGAAGCCATTATAACCTCACACAGAGGCACACATCTCTTCTAAGGAAGAAAAACAATTTGAACTTCCTTCAGGAAACGAGCTTGCCACAGCTTTTAGAAGAAATGGTCATCCAAAAAAATCCCATTTGCATCTTCATTTGTTAACATTATTTTGGTGGTTTAGGATAGATCCCTGAATGCCAAGTCTAAGGACAGACTTAATGAATCAGAGCCCTGGGTTAAAACACTAAAACACCTGCACTGTGTGTGTGTTTTAAAAGACATTTATCAAGTATTTTGTCTCTCCCAATTAAGCTCTTATTAATACATAAATACGCATTTTCTACTTCCTTGAAAAGTCAAACCTATGAGTGCATTTTGTTTATATAAATCAATAATTGTGACCAAAACTGATCACTTCATACCAGATACTAAAAGCAAGATAATCATAAAAAATGAGGTTCCTAATTCTCTTGCTGGATTATTCTTTATTTCTCTTCAGATTTCTGCCATTGACGTTCCTCTGTCAGTTACACTTACATTAAGCAGCAGGATTTCTTCTTACACAAAGATAAAGACATTTTTTGCAAGACTTTAACCTTTTAAGTGTAGATGGGCAACATTCATCAAGGATGTCTTTGCCTATTTAAATTTTGCACAAGTTCTAAGGCCTTATCAAACTGGCACCCTCCCAGATGTTTGGCAGAAAAAGCAGTATCTTTCCAACTTCTTAAATAAGGTTGAAATAAAAAAAGATAAAGCATGAACCACCATTCAGCAGATGGACACACAAGTTGGAGTGGCTGACAGACCAGGGGGTTGTATTGCCGTTCAGATGGGCTGAAGAAACGGGCAGGTTAAAACCTCATTAAGTTCAACAAAGAGAAGTGCAAAGTCCTGCATCACAACCCCGTGCGTTACCACGTGCTGGAGACCAGGTGGAAATCAACCCTGCAAGTTGCACAAGGAGCCAGCAAGGGGCCCCTTGCAGCAGAGGAGGTTCACAGAGCCCTGGGACGCATCAGGAAGAGCCTTGCCAACAGGTCAAGGGAGGTAATGAGGCCCCATCTAGAATTCTGTTTTAGGCTCCCCAGTACCAGAGAAGAAGCTACTGGAGAGAGTAGTCATTAAGTGAAGAGCGATTAAGAGGACTTGGAACACCTCTCCTGTGAAGACAGGCTGAAAGAGCTATGGCTGTTCAGCCTGGAAAAGAGGCTTGCTCAGGAGGGATCTTATCAAATCAAAGGGTATAAATATCGGAAAGGTAGGGTGCAAAGAGGACAGAGTAAGGCTCTTTTCAGCAGTGCCCCATGCCAGAACAAGAGGCACTGGACACACACTGAAACACAGGAGGGTCCATCTGAACGTGAAGATTTTTTTTTTAATATAATTATTTTATACTGTGATGGGGCCCAGCACTACTCGTCCAGAGAGACTGTGAAGTCTCTGTCCCTGGGGATATTCAAGAGCTATCTGGACATGGTCCTGGACAACCAGTTCTAGGTGATCTTGCTTCAGTGGTGGGGCAGTTGGATAAGATGACCTCCAGAGGTCCCTTCCAGCCTCAACCATTCTGGAACTGTTGGCATAAGAGCAAAATAAAACAAAAATCCTGTATTCTTTTTAGGAAGGGGACACTTGGCATTCAAGGATCTCAAGTCCTGCAGTCAGGGAGAAGAAAACAAGCACTACGCACAGAGCAGAATAGAAAAAAAGAAGCAATTGCACAAAGTGCCTTACAAATACCATGCTTTTCTTCTTTAATCTTCCTTTCACATATTTATGTACCAGGCATAGCATTTCAGGAAAGAATACATGGAGAGCTGGAAGAACGCCTTCAAAGGCATGAAAAGAATGACAAAGTTTAGAATTTCAACGCTAGGTTCAGAAGAAAATAAAAAAACCATCAATATAGAAGAAGAACAAAGTTCTCAATCAAGTCATGCAAAGTTCATTATCCCCTTAATGATGTTTAGAAAGTCCCTTGGGATGTCCTGAGTGCAACACAAAGCATCCAAACTCCAGCAGTCAGTATCCGTAGCATCCCATTTACAGCGGAGCCTGTACGTAGAACAAAACTCCCAGTTCGCCATTAGCGCTGCTCACGTTGAGCACAAATACAAAACCTTTCTCAAAAACAGAGTTTTAACTGTATAGCTACCAGAGATTCTTCCTGAAATTTGATTTTTTTAGTAGATCTACTTCAAAAATATAAGGGCTGAACAAGAAATCTTATGCATAAACAATTCAATTGCTTTAAAAGAACAGCTCACCTTGGAAGTCAAATTGGGAACAGATGTTTAAATGGAGCAAGTTTTCTGCAACTGACAAAAGAATACCATTAGTTTGGATAACAAAAGCAGCTGGATTTTGCCGTAGGATTTGCATGTAGATTTTACATGAACTTTTCAGACAATTCTTCACTTGATTTTTTTTAAACATTATTCCAGTAACTTTGTCCTTGCTAAAAGCACCAGTGTGTTACTATAGAAGGTTTATACACTTATGTAGTCATTTTGAACATCACTACATTGTTGAATGAGAGTTAGTCAGTCTAGAGCAGGTAGATTTCTGATACAAGTGATGGGAAACAATACAAACTCCTACTAAAAAGTGAGCCCTTGGAACTTAATGCTGCATGTATATATCTAGAGGAAGGGAAAACAGTGACTGGCCCTATCAAATCAAGAGCCTGTGTTCAGCAACGAAGCTGATGTGACTTCAGTGAGGCATTTTCACAGTTTGCTACAAGTACAGCAGATTTAGTCACTGAAGTATATGCTGTACAGCAGTATGCAGCACCAATGCAGTAACTCAGTCACATCTGCTCTGATGTGAGTACCCCCGTACCACCACCTGACACAACCTATCCTCTAGCATTAGGGCAGAATTTTGGTAGGGCAGGCAGCTAACCAGAGGATGCCAAAGACACTTTTACTCACAAGCATCTGGTGCTCCTTTGATGCACAGCTGAACAAACTTCAAAACGACACATAAAGCATCCAGTTCACCAGAAATCCAAACAAAGATAAAAGTTGTCTAAATGTACATGCATTAAAATTTCCAAAAAGGTCACTATGCCTCCCAAAGGAAATTAAGTTTTTGATCTATCTTCAGTAAACAGCATCAAATATACAGCCGAAACATTTAATCATGACCAAAAAGACATTTGTTTGTTGAATATTCTACTAGCTAATGCCACTTTCTTGCAGCGTAGATTAGAGTTCTGCAAAAATGTAACAAGATAGCTTAGAAAGAGTAGAGGGCTTACTCATAAGCCACGTGATATTTTGCAAGTAGCTGACTTCTGAACTTGCTGTAAAGATTAACCAACACTGTTATTCACTTAAGAATCTCTATTTCTAACTAGCTTCCTTGAATACCAACTTTCAGTAATAACTAACCATGTTTGAGACTCCTGCCCAAGTCTTACCAACAACTCACTCACCTTACAGTGATTAAGCATACTCTAACAGGTCTACAGACACAAAATCATTAAGAGAAATCTGAGCGGAGTAAAGCCAAGCCATGCCTTTGCAATAAACGGTCATGAAAATTAAAGACACTCAACAGGGCATCTCAGGTGAACCTAATGACTACTGTATAGAAATAAAATGAACCAAATGATCACTCCCCTTTAAAATTTGCATTAAATGATAATCGATTGAATGCTATGTTAATCTGTAAGTTAAACTGACAGGCCCTCTCATGCCTTGTTAGTTGTGACTGAAACAAGCTAAAATCAGTTTGTCTCCTAGAAGCTGAAGGTGATATTTATTTACGTGTGAGTTCTCTCTAATTCTCAAAATAAGACTACTAGGCCAATGTGTGAAGTGGCTTAACCAAAGCATCAAAGAGAAAGGAGCTTCTCCCTCAGCACCCATTATGAAAGTTTTGCAGGGTGGTTTTTTCTTTTTTTTTTTTTTTTGTTACTGCTAATCATTGGCTCTAATCTCTCTCATCCTCATTTATGGCTGAGGTCCCCTTACACTGCAATGTTTTAAAGGATTCCTTACATATAAAAATGAACAAATGCTGTGATCCGAGCCTAGCAGAAGACCTGAGTACATGTGCTTCTACAGGTACAGCAACACTGCAAACCTCACCCACAGCAGACTGAAATCAGAACACCTCAGCAGTACTGCCCCACTGACCAAGCTATCAGCTTGTGACCTGTCCAGCATTCTCCAAGATCACTTCTGGGTATAGATTAGCTACCCTCTGCAGGCAACTTCTTTGGAATCTTGGGAAGGGGATCAAGAAATTGGGCCAAGTGCTAAACTGTAATGGGAGGCATACGTGGAAGGATGAGATAACAACAAAACACCCACAGACAAACAGACCAACGAATGAAATGTGAACATACCTGAACAGCTCTGTCTGCCTCAAAAAAGGACTTGAAATCTGCTTGTCACACAGAAGTCTTCCGTCCCACAGGCTCACCGCAGCTGGACTCTTGGGAGGTCAGGACACACTCAGAGCCAGATTCATTCCAATGCTGTCAGCTGCTAATATCCATTAAGCTACAGCAATGGCAAACAGTTAACTGTAGCTCTGAAACAGAAAGAAAAACAATTTGAACTTTGAATCACACACAGCTTTCAATGGCTCAGGACTGGATCAGACTGGAACCATTTAGGGAGAACTGATGCCAAAGGAGAAAATTGTCACAAACAGCAGCTCTGAAACAGTGGTTTTTACTACACTGGATGAATAAACTGGACTAATCTGTCTGCATGTAACAGCTCCGAGACGGCAAAGAACCGTGGGATGAACAAAGTTCATCCACCACTCTGCTACCCTCTCGGTTATTTCTGGGGGCTGAAATTAGTGGTTGCTGGCTAGCTGCAGTAAGAGAGGTGATCTTGGGTGCCTGACTCCAAGGCTAGTTTCATCTTGCAGTTTAAGACAAGTAAATGCAAGCGTTTGCTTAAAGGCTTTAAACTCCCATTACAGTCAAACCAGATACTATCAAGATTTCTTGGAGACATGTTCACAGAACAGACTGCTTTCACTGACACCTCCAGGAGAAAGATCATGGACAGTAAGCTGGCTTCTTACCTAGCAAACAGCCATGCAAAGGAGAGAAAGTATAGCAAACGACGTGCTAATTACCAGGCTAATCCCTACAGTTTATGGATCATATGGCCTGTCTCCTCCTCCTGAATAGCATGCTGCTATACAACATGGTTCTGTAATGTACACTCCATCAAAACCAACCACAACAAGAATCCCACTGTCACATTCCAGAACTGTAATCAAAACTGAAACTCGCACAATTTTCATTATTTACAACATTTTCATTATAGGTTTGGACATACCGTACTGTTCCTAAATATTTTACATAATTCTAGTCTCCATTGCAATATGTTATACAGTACACATTCCAGCAAGCCACCTCTTCTGACCTTCTCAAAATTCACAATAATCTTGCTGAGTAAGAGATAAGCACACACACCAAAAAAAAAAAACAACACACCACTGAACAGCTACTGTACTATGCAGAAACCTCTCTCCCCCCTCAAAAACCTAAGCACTAGGATCTGGTTACTTTAAATACTGCTATAAAAGACGCCACTTAGGCATTTAATTACAGTAGTTTTCTCTCTTCTTTCTCCCTTTGCACTAATTAGCTTCTAAGCTCATGCAGTAAAGAATTATATTTATCCCCTCTGTGGTAACAAACTTTTCTAGAACTGCAGGACTTTCAGCAGCCCTACAAGACGTCCATCTTCCAGCATCTCCAAAGTCCAAAAACATGACCACAATGTCAGGTGACCAAGGACAAAATGAAGGAATTACTATTACAATAGTTCAATGATCGTTTACTGTGTAAGGACGTAAGTCCAGAATACTGAAGAGCCACATCTAAATATTTTCCTAATATTTAAGCCAACCATTCAAAATAAAGTTAATCCAGACACTGAAAAGAGGGATGCTTTTGAGCCATATATCTTGTTTTTCTGGAGTTTGGGACTATGATACAGCACTGTGCAGGGCAAAGTCAATATATTCAGAATATATAAAAAAAAAAAGTGTATTTTCTTTAAATAAAAGCTGCCACTTAGGTCACTCTTTACGCAAGACTTTCCAGAACCGGTCACACACCACGCTGGGGATGCAGCGTTCCAGCCACCCCTGCGTGCAGCCAACACAAACACCCCTCTGCCATGCACGCACCAGACCTCCAGCCGCTCCACGAGCGGGAACGTGCTGCTGACTTGATCCGATTCCACTTGATCCGATTTGTCCCGACCCGATCCCCGCCGCAGGACAACCGGAGCCAGCACCCTGGCCACGCCCCCTATGGGCGGGACCACCTCGTAACCACACCCCCCACCCACAAACCACGCCTCCCGGGCCACGTGACCGCTGCCGGGAAGTGGGTGAAAGGTCGCGGCACCGAGCCCGAGCTGGCAGCCAAGGGCTGCCCCAAAGGCAGTAGCAGCGCCCTCAGCTCGGGGCACGTTCGGGTTTGCTCAGAGCTCACACGCCTCAGCTGTTGGATGTCACGGGTTTTTTTTAACCTAGGAGTAGCATTTTCTTGCAGGAGGATGCTCTGAAGGGGGCTGTAACACCCCAAAACGTCCCCGAGTTCCCAGTGCAGCTGCTTCTTGCAGCAGGTCACGGCTCTGTGAGAGCCTTATTTCTGTGTGAGCAGGTAAAGTTACACTTCTGCATCAATGGAGAGCCGCGTCACTCACCTACAACATCACCTGCAATATTACAATTCGTTAATTATTAGTTGTATCGACGAATCAAGAACACGTTCCTGGTGCTTACTGTACAATTCACATTGGTCAGAGGACACACGACCACGTTAGACAAGCGCATAGATCCAGAAACTGAAGAGGGCAGACAGGAAAATATAATTGAGAAATCCAGCACAAAACATCCTTCCCAGTCTCACTGCTGCACTCCTACACACGTGATAAGGAAATGAGTAGTCCTCTATACAGTAATTTCCTCTACACTGCAGAGTTTCAACACGATCGTCCTTCAAGTGCTGATAAATTGCCA
Source organism: Cygnus olor (assembly GCF_009769625.2). Lineage (NCBI taxonomy): Eukaryota > Metazoa > Chordata > Aves > Anseriformes > Anatidae > Cygnus > Cygnus olor. Next base: position 47,492,085 of record NC_049173.1, read on the forward strand.
GGTGAGAGGAGCAATGGGCCGCTTCTCTCCATCCTACTTTGCACTTTTTCCTTCCCCAAAAAAGGCACCCGACGCTGCAGCCCCACCATCAGTACCACAGCTAGTATAAATAACTAAAGTCACACTTAATGCTGATTTTTCCATTGAAAACTGAAGACACGGCACAAAACATTCACGGTGCGTAAAAACGTGGCGAGCAAACGGAGACCAAAAGCTGCTGCTAGACCTGACCTCTCCCTTCCGCAACGAGCCTATTCAGCACGCCCACCCAGCAAACCCGGGCCCCACGCGCACAGAATTACACCTCAAAAGCACTTTTTACGGTGACTACGGTATTTCTGTGTAAGTTTCACAGCTTTTAGCCGCGTTAGCGCGCAGCCCGGTGGCACACAGAACTTGGCAGCGCGCAACCCCACCGGGGATAAAAAGCCTGAGGGGTGCTTCTGGAGCCCAAAACAGGGGGGAGCAGCCCCGGCTCCCCACGGGGCCGCGGTGTCCCCCTCACCACCACCCCGTCCCCACCGCCTCTCAGCCGCCTCCCGCTACCCACACCGGAAACACCTCAGAGGGCACGCCGGCGACTCAGCCCCGCTTCGAGAGGCTCCCCCAGCCCAGCCGGCCGCCACCCACCTGCTGAGGGCCACCGCCACTCAGCGGCTCCACAAGGGGCGGCCCGGAGCCGGCCGAGCGCAGGAGACCGGCGGCGGAGCAGGGAGGCAGCGAGGGAGGGCGGTGGCCGCTCCCCCCACACGCCCCGCCGGAGCCGCGCTTGCCGCCCGCTCCGCCATTGGCTGCCTGTGGAGAAGGGGGCGGGGATTCGCCGGCAGGGCGGAGGGGCGGGAAGGGCGGCAGGGGCTGATAGGCCGGGGGGGGGGGGTGCTGGGGTGTGATTGGCGGGCAGCGCCCGGGGGGCGGGATGTGAAGGGAGGTGTTATGGCGGCCTGAGGGGAGATTGGGGGGGGGTGAGGGGGGATGGGGGGTGGTAAGTTGGGATGGGGTTGTGGGGAGCCGTGTCAGGGGGCTCACAGGGCTCCTGGGGCATGGAGGCGGCCGTGTCCGGGCGATAAAACTCCAGGGATTGCGAGGAGAGGCAGTGGGGGTGTAGAGTTGTTGGGATACGGGTGTAAATTGGGGTAACATAGCACATTGGGGACCTGTCAGTGGTGCCAAGATGGGCTCCCTGCGGGGGCGCAGCAAATGCAGGGGGCTGAAGGAGGTACACTCGGTGCTTCCCAAAAGTAATTGCAGTCTTCCAAAAATGCAAAATCATGGAAGTAATCTAAATGAAAGTGTCAGTCATGGAGCAGAATGGCATGCAAAAGTTGAAATGATTAAATTTTATGCTTGCAATGGGCTAGTCACTTTTGGGTTTCAAGAGGTCAGAGCTTGAATATCTCAGATGCTCTGTTTGATTTCAGTATGACAGGTGCAGGAAGTCTGCTCTGTCCTTTCTGAAATGACGTCAGACTACAGTGGTGTCAACACGAAGGTTCTGAACTAGGACAATTTGGGATTTATAATCTTTCCCTTGTGGGCAGATCCACCCAACCCCACAGTCCTGCCAGCTGGAATTTCCAGGATGTGCCTGAAGGCTCCAAAGCACACAAACATATGATGAAATCCAGACGTGTGGACACTACACACTGAGCCTCTCCCATAGCCTTAAGATCATGCAACGTAAATAAAACGAAACATTACTGGTCAGAATTTTCACCTCCAGTGTTCCATGTCTAATGATGTGATTTTAAGATGTTACTACCCCAGGAAGAAGCATAAATCCCAGAAGAAAACAAGGAGAAGAGATTTAGATCTACTAGTATTAGCAAGAGGAGGGGAAAAAATAAAAAATAAGTAAATCACCACAAACCCAACTATGCCCCAAAGTTCAGCAGCATCCATGTTTACATGTATTTAGCCATAACAGGTATGGCTAAAAAATATATAATGTAACTTGAAGAGTTAGAAGAAGGTAATCAATAACTTTTGTCTCTTTGGTGTATGTGTTCTACAAGAAGATTAAAAATAAAAAATCATCTGCATATTTTTCATTATGCACGAAGACAACCTAAAATGTCTTGATGTTTGTTGTTGATGATTTTTTTTTTGTCCAGGTGCTTTTTACCTTTGAAATATTAAACAAGCAAAAAACACATTTACACACACGCAAATCTGCTTTCTCTCATTCTACCAGGAGTTTCCTCATATCTTTGTCCCCAGCCAACATGTTCATCTACACGGTAATCAGGAAGGAATCAGTCAGCTGGGAACAGGTGTTGGTGTTGTTTATTTTCTTCTCATGAATTAGCGAACACCTAGATAAACTTGTCATGATTCTAAGCCCCCTGCAGCTAACCTCCATAAGGACATGAAAAGCATTGCATTACATGAGATTGTGTGAGTGTCTCTTAGCCAAACCTGACTTGGCTCTATTTTGCTGGCAGATGTAAACATAACATTACAGATAGTCCTGTGACTAGTTGCCAGTGGTCCCGCCACTATCACCTAGGTCAGGCTCTATTCACCCATTAACCCAGATGAAACAAGTCAAATACTTCCTGGAGTAAGATCATCCTAATCAGAACATGATCCATCTTTTACTGTGGCTACTGCTCCATCCTCTCTGCTAACTATGCTTTCTCTTCATCAAGGGACATAAGGTGATTCTGCTTCTCATGACTGGAATTGTAGTGAGCTGCAAGCCTGCAATGCGGCCTGAAATTCTAACCTTTCACTGCCCAGCAAAGATAAGTCAATTTTTTTCCCATAATTTACATATTGAATTCCTAAAAAAAAAAAAAAAAGATGAGTACCATTAGCACAGATCACATGTGCTTGGTGCCGTAAGACCTCCTAGTAATTAATTCTAATTCTTGCAATCCAAAGAAATCAAAATAATCAATGACAGGTCACATTTATATGTGCCTAGGCAGACTGAAATAGTTTAAGTGTGTCATTATAGATATGTACCTCTTGAATTAAATCCTTCTGATCAGCTTACCCCAGTTCTTCAAGATTTCTTCGCTTCTGTACACGCAACATGGCTTCTTTGCAGCAGCTTTTCTTATCTAGTACTGTACTTGGCATTATTTTTGCTTTTATCTATTTTTTTTAACAGATTTTAATCATGTCAAATCACTAAACCTTAAGCCTGGATCATATTTGGAAGTTGGTTATCCTCAACAAGATTTTGCATTGTTCTCTTTTGGTGTTTTTTGTTTGTTTTGTTTTTGTTTTTATTAATATTATTATTTTATTGATTCAGTTTCTCAAATGGGTCAAGTCAAGCAATTTTAATATAGACAACCAACTGTCTTGAATTGTGTTGAAACTGATTTATTCTGCTTATTGGTATTGAATTGTTCAATATTTTCAACACACAATTATTGGGTGTAGTCTTAGTTGCTTCACCAGATGTTGTCCCAGTTTGCTTGCTAGTCAGAAAATTTCATTTTAAACAGCACCAATACTTTGACTTTTTATTTTATTTTCCTTTGTGTTATCTCCTGTTATATCTGAACATGAAGGTTTCCATTTCATAATTAGGACACATAGCCACTGGTAACCCAGCATCCCACAGCAATTTACCACTGATAATTTGAGTGGCAAAACACATCAGTAGTAAGTGAACTGAAGAACAGCTCCAAAACACAACTTTTGTAGACAGGTAAGTGCATGCATGTTTGTATGCCAGGAGTCAAGGGTGAGAGCAAGGCAGGCAAGGCAGTGCCCTCCCTGACAAGGGCACCATCCCATGGCACCTGAGCAAGGCGAGCAGAACAGGTCCAGTGACAGTAAACAGGGTCAGCCAGATCATTTGACACGTCTGCAGCAATGAGGAAGTCCAAGGTTGTCAAGCTGGAAAACTGAGTCAGGGTCAGGGTCCAGATCAACAGGGAGCGTGGCCAGGTAGGGGACTGGCTGCAAGGCCAGGGCATCAAGGACAGAAGTCTCAGCTGAAAAGCTCCTTCCAAGTGAAGCAGGGAGCCGCACTGGGGCCCTTAGATCCTCCCCTAACAGCTCTTATCAAGGCCAGAAACCTGCACCCTGCGTCTGAGGCCTTGCACCCAAAAGCCATGGAGGCGTTGAGGAGCCTGCTCAGGGTCCTGACAGTATACACACATACACACGTACACACTCGCAGAATAGATGCATTTACCTGAGAGGTGACATAGGAAAAGTGGAGGTCTTTACAAAATACAGTAGCCAAAAGGTACAGGATTTTATGTCAAGAATCAAATGTGATGCCATTGCAAAACTGCATACAACACATATACTGACTAGTGAAAATCCCTGGATGATTTTACCTACCAGAAATAATGCCCATGCATTGCCACATCCTTCTTTTCTTATATGTTTCAGACCACTCCTGACTCCCAGGCCCTTACTGCTATGAGTCAACCATCTTAGCCACTGTTGTTAATACTGACTAACACTAAACTCTACCAGCAGAGTAATGGAAAGGAAGACTTTGATCTGGCTTGGTTTTTCTTCATTCTTAAATACTTTCTCATGAGGATATAATAGCAGTCCAATTGATATTTAAACAGAAAAGAGTGAGTTGTCATGTCTTACCCTTCTTTTTTTTTGTTTTAAACCAGACAAAATGGACACTACTGACATGGCTTGACTGCATTGTCAACAGGGATATCAGCCTATCCTGTGACATTCAGACCTAGCAGAAGGCATACGATGTGTATCTGTGACTTCAACAGCAGAAAGAAGTTCTAAGAAAATAAATATGCTCTTCTTCTCTTAAACAATACCACTGTTTGAACTGAACTTCTAGTATATTAATTCTTCTGGAGTGGGATGAGAATTTTGATTTTACAATCCATTCAAACTGTGAAATGGTTGCTCAGAACATGTGACAGGTTTTGTTTAGAGTACCTTTCCACTACTCTAACCCCATGGTTTAGGCTGTCAAACTAGGCTTTAGGGCACCTTTGGAAAGTCAACACTCGCAGATGCCACTCAACTAGTAAGCAATACAGTGTTGCTTTAGAAATTTCATAATGATAACTTCGGGTGGTGAAAACCCACCTAATTTCCCCAGATTTGACGCAAGAATTCTCCATGGCCAGGGTTGTGCTCCCAGTGCCTGGCCTTACTATTTTGTACATATGAGATATTCCTACCTTTTGCAACATGACCTCCAAAGATATGACCTGGACCAAGTGAACAGAAAAACTAATCAATACCCACTGAGAAGTGTATAAATATAAGCCTAACATGTTGCTGTCTGAATTGAAGTCTTGAATTCAGTCAAAATTGAAGTTTTTTTGACAGAAGTTTTACAGAAAGGGTTACATTTATGATCAAATAATGATGATAGAACCCACTGAGATTATTTTAAAAGTGCCTGAGAATATTTGAGAAAAAGTCCAAAAGAAATCATGACATCTGCATGCTTAAAACACCACATTCCAAGCAGCGCACTGCTTCTCTAATATATTTTTAATACATATTGAACACTAAGAGCAAAATGAACAGCACTGCAGTGCCATACAGATGAGACTGTCCTTTTAGACAAGCTCATAGGAGTTCCTCTGCTCAGAAAAATACGTAAAGAGCCTATTTGGAAGGAACATTGACAGCACACGTTAGATCTCCCACACAGAGATTTTTAAATTATCTGTTTTTCATAACTCTCCTTCTGATGTTTCTTTCCCCTGAATTTGAGTATTTGTCCTTCACAGTCATATTGGGTGAGGAATATGGATCATCTGATAGCATCTTTGATGTGAGAAAATGGATGGCATCCCAGGTATAAAGGGCATTACTTACAGCCTTACAGCATGTGCCTAAGGTTATATTGACAGTAGCAAAATGGAGTCTGGCCAAGATTTGAAAGGGAAGCATGTAGTCAGGCATTATCTAAAGTAAGGGAAAAGTCAAAAATACAATACCAAAGGTCCATGTATATTAATGAGAAAAAGCTTTAGTGAATGTTTCAACCTAATAGTGGTTGTGTTTGGGACACTCCCTAAATTCTGCAAAACTTTGAGAAAGAAAATCATCTGGCCTGAAAATACATACCATTATTTCTAGCAAAATTTAGAGGTTATTTGGAATTTCGTTTAGAAGTGTATTTGTTCAAATTGAAGAATCTGGCAGGTACTTTTGGGAAGACATCACGTCCACTTGGAAAACATTTCAAGTAATCCACTGTCACTAGAAAATCTGCCTCTCAGACTAACATTCACCCACAAATTAATAGCATAATTTCCTTTAACAGTTTCAAATACTAGGCATAACTTGAGGGGTTTGTACTGCAGATTTTTTGGGCTCCTAGGGTAAGAGATACTGTATGTACTATTTTCTACTTGTTTGCTACCCACATAGGTCTGGGAGGACAATGGCATTGTCAAGTATCTGTGAATATTTGCTTCATTTCTAGTATACCATTTTATGCCTTACAGTAATTCCCAGACTGAAGGAGATTGATCTGCTGTTTAGAGTCCAAGCCGAAATCAAAGGAAGTGAGTTCAATTCCTTGCTGCACTATGGACTTTAGGAACAAAGCACATCAGCTGAGTTCCTCAATGTTATTCATCGTTCAAGGTAAGCAGAGCCCATGGGAACGCCATGCAAAACAACAATAATAATAATAATCTGTGCAGGTGAGGAGCAGGGAAGAGAGACTCCTTTATTTCCCATGATCTTACCATTTTAGACAGGATAAAAAAATGCAGACTACTTGCCTCCAGCTGAATGGATTAGATTATTCTTTCACTTTGTTCATAGCTTTTGAACAAAACAAAACAACAACAACAAAAAAAGGCTTCGCAACACTCACTAGACCACTATCACTTATGTAGCATGGCTATGTCAGTCTAAGTCTTTTCCCTTTAAATGCTTGCAGTTCACCCATAGGCAACTGAAGCATGTCCACAATTCCTCATGTCATTTTCTTTATGAATTATCATGCCTACTCAGGTATGCCTTCTTTAATGATCAGTAGAGCTTTGTGAGGACACATTTTATCATTCTGCCCATTGTTTTGTGATTGTATTGCTCTACATTTCAGAATACCTCCCAGAAAATAAAGGAAATGTGGACCAGGACAACCCCACCTCCCATGGAGCCTCTTTTGACATCTATTACCAGTGCCAGTGCTATTTGCAAACTGAGCCAGAGAAAATATCCTGTACTGAACATCATAGTAACAGTCAGCAAACTAAAATTCACAGTGCTGCCCTTTACAAGGATTGTTCACCAACCACTCTTTCAGGAAAGAAAAGGATATTCTTACTATGCAAAGTCCTCAAAGAGATCTCCTTTTCATTATAGTGTTCATGCCGGCATAAAAACTATCCGTGGCGTAGTTGCTCTTTTGTTGCACCAGTAGGTTTCCATAAACAGGCTGCAATATGAACTCAATTCTACAGACCTTGTTTCAGACATATAATACATAACCAAGAGATTTTCAGGCCCTGTAGATTTGCAACGTATGCAAGTCTCATCTTCAGTCAAGGCTGAGTACACACATACAATTAAAATCTACCTTTGTACCTTTTCTATTGAATTTCCTTATCTTTCTATACCTGCAGCCATAATAAAACATAATGTATTTGCCACATGTTTCCTTTACCTTCCGTAGTACCACCAACTCAAATGAAGCAGAGTACTGAGTGGTAAGAAGGGAGGAAAAACCTTCAGTAGTTGGAGGAAGATGAGAGAAAGCAAGTGCCAGACAGCTTATAGAAGGGGCAACAGGTGAAGCCAATGATAGCAGTGTTGCAACAGCACAGCTCCAAGCTTTGAGTTTTCAAAGGAAGTTCCACTGGGAGCCCCAGAATGGAGAAGCCTACAATAATTTGAAATAGAAACTCTGGCTAAGCTAAGTATTGGCAATGTTTGTGCTGGAAGAAAAGCAGCTTAAAGTCTCCCTGCTTAGTTAACCTGTATGCTGCACATCCAAGTTACAGACACAGCTCCTCACCTGCAACAGCATGCCACACTACTCTTCATGTTGGCTGCGACACAGCTGTTGGGACACAGCCTCAGCTTCCCTGGTCATCCCATGTGCTTGTTGTGTAAGCAAATATCACTACTGATTTGTGGATTCGTGGTGCTAATCAAGACCAGAGTGAAATGCTGGAGCAAGGAAAATGTGCCAAAGAGAATCAGATCAGGGAACACTTGAGCAAACTGAATAGATATAAGTGCATGGGCCTTGGTGGGTTGCACCCACGGGTGCTGAGGGAGCTGGCAGACATGATTGTGAGGCCAATCTCTATAATCTTTGGTGAAAGATTGACTTTGTGTGTAAAGAGCTAAGAAAAGCACCTTAATATTTTTCAGTTTCTGGAGGAATTAAAGTATTTAGTCATGTGTAACAGTCTTGTTGTGTTCATCAAACCATTCTAATAAGTAATAAAAACTGCTACAGAAAGCAAAGCGTTTGACCTATTTACAAACATTAACTACAGCTCCTATCAAGATGGGCAACAGAAAGTAAACCAAGCAGTGCAGAAGTACTCCTGTGCTGTTTGGCTAACTTTTTGAAGTGATGTAAGCATCCAGTGGACTTTGTCCGTATTTGTGACTGAATAGTTCAATTCAGTGTAGATCTGCTGAGTTTTGTGATCGTGCACCAAGCACAGATTCTACCTATGCATATCTAAAATACGCATCCAAATCACTGGAAGAGATGAGGACAATAAAGAAAGGTGAATGAAAGCAAAGATCATTGACCTGTTTTGCAAACAAGCTTTTCAGAACTTAAAGAAAAATAATATACATGACTTTGTAGGCTATTTACTGACCTGTAGGCAGGTCAGCTTCCTAGGTAAGCTGTATCTGCCAGGCTGCTTTTCAAAATACTGTCTGCCAGGGAATTACTATTGCAAAGCTCCTTGTTCTGCATGCTGGAGCCTTTGCACTCTCATCGTCTGTGAGAATTAGTTTTGCTTGCATTTGTGCCTGGGAAGCTAATGAATTTAGGAAGTGCACAGATGACATGCTGGATAAGTAGAATACCACCACACATAAATATGTTCCTCTACATTAATGAAGGAACAGAAGTATCAAGGGAAAAATCACTAAGATTAGAAAGCCATTAGAGTGGGGAATTATTAAAAGCACAGAGTGCAAAGAAGTCTTAGTGTTCTCCTATATGACAATATACAAGTAATTGAATTGGTCAGAGAAGGGACTGAAATTAAACCTCTCCTCGAAAAAGTATATTCTTTAGAATGATTTTAAATGACAAATAGTGGAGAAAAGTATTATTTCTAAACATCACAGAATACAAGAACTGACTACTTTCTACCAAATTGCATGAAAATAGCAGAACAGTGTTTCTCAGGATTTCTTAATGCAATCCTAATATTTGTAGCAAAGTGTTAATGACTCTGCTAGTGACTGATCTTAGGCGGCTTTTCTAGGAAGTTAATGCGATTTGAATCATGAGTTTTATGCAGGAAGATTTTGGTTTTAGAAACAAATATACAAAAACGACTTTGTAGAAAGAACACGTATGGGAAAATTACATGTACATCTAAAACAGTACAGTTTTTTAAAAGGTCTTTCATAAATGTTTTAATTTTCATGAATGCTGAATTTGATGTCAGAAAATTTCAAGGCATTGAAATTATCACTTTGAAAACTTACTGAGTTATTTCACTGTTTCACAGTAGGTCCTTAGTGCACAGATACCAGCTAGTTATTTTATTGAACAAGCATTTTGTGCAACATGTTCAGTACCCGAGCGGGGAAGAATCTTTCTTCAATAGAAAATAGGGCTTACTGCCCTCGTGTGGCTATTGATAAAAAAAAAAGGCCTTGGAGAATTTATTTTCCAGGATTTAATCCAATATAACTACTAGAAACAGGCATTCACAAAGCACAGATTGCACATTTTTCTCATTGTGAAACTTCCTGATCTTGCCTTTGAAGCAGCTGTGACTTGTCATACCCTAGCTCTTGACTAGATGACCCAGCAATTTTATATTGTCTATTTCTGTGCTCTTCTAAATCTGAGGTGGTATTTTAGCTCCTCTGTTTGTAGAGAGGAAGCAAATTGTGGATTCATTTTTTTCATCCAATGTTTTCTCTGACTAATCTTTCGTTATTTCTTAATTTGCTCAGAACTACTTGTAGGAAGGTCAGTGTTCTTAAAAAGACCAGCTTGAAATTTATTTAAATAGTTTTTGATTATTGTATTTGAGAAACTAGCTAAATGCAGAGATCTTCTTTCATCCTTATTTACAAGGTACTTCTCTTAGGCCCTTTGAAAGTTTAAGGCTTTTGTTTGTTTGTATTTATTTTTGTACAAACTCCTACAGATTGCAGGTTCCCCACAGATATCTGCAGTTATCACTACCCATTCTCCCCAACCCCACCCCAGGATTTGGACTGGACATGCCTTCCAAAAAGAAAAATGTGTGGTTCTGCTGAACTTCCTGTGAAAGTATCCAAAATACATGAATATATATGCAGATGTGATTGGAATATTTGGAGATTTGGTAACATCTTTCACCCCTTTCATTGCTAGGCTTTGTAGAGGGGCTCCTGGCCACATCCATCACTACTTTTCAACAGCTATACCAATAATGAAACACAGATGAGCTTGCACAATCTCTGTTTTTCTTCTATAGGGTGCATGCTTTCACAATCCTCCTCTGATGGGGTGGTTACACTGAGAACACTATCAGCCCTGTGAATTCATGATTGGCCTTCCCACATTGTACTTGCAGCCTCCAAGTGGAAATATCACCCTGTAGTGTAATGAGATGCCAGTATTGCATCTGATTGCACCGAGCAAGGCTGTTCTTGCCTGGAATTATGCATGTAGGGTGCTGTCAGTTGTCCACCCTCCTTAGCTGAAGGAGGGATGTTAATTAATGCATGTGGCCTGTGCAGGTGTGGTACACATAAGGCAGTATAAGTGTAGGGTAAGTAGTAGGTATAGGGCTGCATGACCTGATTTTACTGAGTAAAATTAGGTATGTTTCCCATTCCTGCTCCTCCCTACCAGACTTGCTTGCTGCAGTCAGGAGTTGGTGGATACCTTTGAGTCTGACCTTGAAAGCAAATGGCAGGGACAAATAGAGGGAGGAAGTCTTTTTAAAATAGCCTGTCCTTTTGAAAAAGGACACAGGCACAAAAACACTTCGTATCCTTGCCCAGAATGGACTCCTGAACTGGACAAGACATATGGTTCAAGGTTTAGCAATGTATTTATCTCTCCCTCTGTAAATACTGGTGCTAGGACACTATCACCTATTCTGGTGTTTACACTCCAGACTTCTGACAGAGGGGGTGGGCAAGTGTGGCTCAATCACATCTTGTTCAGCAGAATCCCACCAAATACTATCCATTGACATGGCAGAAGTGGTTTGATACGTGCTGAAGTGGACCCAAGGGAATGGCTTGAAGCTGTGACAAGGGAGGTTCAGGCTGGATATCAGGAAAAGGTTCTTCACCAAGAGGTTGGTCAGACACTGGAACAGGCTCCCCAGGGAAGTGGTCATGGCACCAAGCCTGCCGGAATTCAAGAAGCATCTGGACAACACTCTCAGACACATAATTTAAAGACCTAGTGGATGAGATCCCCTGGAACACTGTCCTTAGGGACAAAGGAGCTGAACAGAGATGGCAACTCTTTAAGGGTGTTTTCCTTAGAGCACAAGAACTCTCCATCCCTCTGTGTAAGAAAGTGAGAAGGGAGGGCAGAAAACCAGGATGGCTGAACAAGGACCTGCTGGTCAAACTGAGGCAGAAGAAGGAAATGCACAGGCAGTGGAAGCAGGGACAAGTGGCCTGGGAAGAGTACAGGGATGCTCTTTGGATATCAAGAAGTCTAAGTGCAGAGTGCTGCACCTGGGTTGGGGCGATCCCAAGCATGAGCACAGACTGGGAGAAGAACTCATTGAGAACAGCCCTGCAGAGAAGGACCTGGGTGTTCTGGTGGACAAAAAGCTCAACATGAGCCAGCAGTGCGTGCTTGCAGCCCAGAAGGCCACCTGCATCCTGGGCTGCATCAACAGAGGAGTGGCCAGCAGGTGGAGGAAGGTGATTGTCCCCCTCAGCTCTGCCCTTGTGAGGCCCCACTGGGAGTGCTGGGTCCAGGTCTGGGGCCCCCAGCAGAAGAAGGACATGGCGCTGTTAGAGCGGGTTCAGAGGAGGGCCATGAAGTTGATCAGAGGGCTGGAGCACCTCTCCTCTGAAGAAAGGCTGAGAAAGATGGGGCTGTTCAGCCTGAAGAAGAGAAGGCTCAGAGGTGACCTCATTGCAGCTTTTCAATACTTAAAGGGGGCTTACAAAAAAGATGGAGAACAACTTTTTGCTCAGTCAGATAATGACAGGACAAGGGGGAATGGCTTTAAACTAAAAGAGGGGAGATTCAGATTAGAGATTAGGAGGAAATTTTTCACTTAGAGGGTGGTGAGGCCCTGGCACAGGCTGCCCAGAGAAGCTGTGGATGCCCCATCCCTGGAAGTGTTCAAGGCCAGGCTGGATGAGGCCCTGGGCAACCTGATCTAGTGGGTGGCAATCCTGCCCATGGCAGGGGGTTGGAACTAGATGATCTTTGAGGTCCCTTCCAACCAAATATGGTTCTATGTACACCCACACTGGAAGACTGCTAATTTAGCCTGCTGAGCTCCTGACTCCTACAGATGATTGCCTTGCGTATCACAAGTAGCTCATTCAAACTCATCCATGTTCCTCTAAATTATAACCGTAGTGCATGCACAGCAGCATTTCATTAAAATTACTAGTTGTCCTTATTACACCTGCACCCTGGTCACATGTAAATGTACATAGTCCTGTCTGACTTCTGGGGCAGGACCCTGCCATTTGTAATGACGGATTCTTATCAAGAACAAAGGCAAAGTCAGTAGAAGATCCTTCCTCTTCTCAATCCAAAGAGAGGTCTGTTCTGTGAGATGTTGAATCCCTGGCTCCTATCCAACAAGGCACTTAAACCACTTACATGTGCATTAAGTGACAGTGTTCATGTGCTTAAAGATGAACCTACATTTTGATGGTGGCTGGAGAGGATGCCAAGAATAATCTATAACATCCAGAGAAGCATTAATACAAGATACTGTATCTAAACTCCTAACTTTTAAGATTTTCAGACCTTCCATCCAAATGACAGTTTCCAAATTTATCAATGTGAAAACAGATCGCTTAAACAACCACACTCAGTAGTAGTTTTTATATTAAAATTTGCTTCTAGGTTTTGCAGCCTACTGTGTTCCACAGCAACAAAGAATGTGATCTAGGGCTCAATTTCCAAGACCACCTAAGCAGGAGTGACGAATAAGACAGAAAGGTCCAAGAATGTGTATTTTTGGTGCATGTCTAGTATTTGAAATACCCTTCTCTCATAGATGCTGCCACCAGATACTTCTCAAAATTCACTGTTGTAGTTTAACCCTGGCAAGCAGCTAAGTATCACACAGCCACTTGCTCACTCTCCCCAGGTGGGATAAGTGAGAGAATCAGAAAGGTAAAAGTGTGTGAACTCATTAGCTCTAGCCTGGTCAAAACCATGACAATCCTCTCCACAAATATATATATTATTAAGGTATGGGGATAAGAAGTAACACAGTGTAAGTTACAGAGCAGGTTGCTGAGCAACCCATAGTCAGCACCAAAGGCACAAAATTGTGCAAGAATCTCTTGTAAACTAAGGTGTGCTTATGGACTACAGGTGGTAGTTAGTAGCACATCTACTTATAGGAAGTACTTAAGTGTTCCCTGAAATACTTTACTTTAACTAAACTCAGTTGACTGTAACAGAAAAATCCAACAGTTTAAAGACAAAATAAGCTTTAGAAAAGAGAAGAGCAAGACTGGCATGTGAATCAAATTGCTAGAGCCATCTCGTGCAGCAGTCTCAAGGCTGCATGCCCAGCTTGTCCTCACAAGCAGCCCAAATGCTCAGTGCTTTCCATTCAAAAGTCTTGTCCTAGGAAATGTTGAGCGAGGATCATGGGTCAAACAAACATGAACTTGGAGGCCTTTGGGCCACTCAGAAACACACTCGGAGGCCCCTGGGACACACAGGAGCACAGAGGTCCCAGGGGCTACCCAGGAAGGCACGTGGAGGTCCCCAGGCCACACATGAAGGCACTCAGGGGTTGCTGGGAAGCAAAGAATAGCACTTGGAGGTTCTTGACAGGCACCAGGAGGCACTTGGAGGCCATAGGACCTCACTGAGATGCACAAAACAACCACTGGGCCACACAGAAAAGGCCAAGGACGCTCATGGGTCTCACTGAAAGGTATTTGAATGCTCTGGGACCACGAGGAAAGTAACACCAAGGACTAAAAGGTGAAGAGAAATTTCCTTGGACAACCCCTAGGCTGCAAAGTAAGGCACTTGGAGTCCTCAGGGATGCACCAAAACACACTTGGAGGCCCTTGGGCAGCATAGAAAGGCACAAGGAGCCCTGGAGGCCTCACTGGAAGGCCTAGGAAGTCACAGAATTGTAGGGGTTGGAAGGGACCTCAAGAGATCATTGGGTCTCTGGACTGCACAGAAAAGCACTTGAAGTCACACAGCAACATGCCCAGTCCTGCGTGAGTGGCATGTCTGTGGAGACACTGTCCTCTGCAGTGTGCTCAGTGCAGCTGCAGGGCCTGGGCATGGAGACTCTGCACACCAGCCTTCTCAGGCCGGCTGCACGGACCAGGAGACAGGAGCTTGGATACCTCACCCGCAGCAGCGTACACATGCCCTTGCATTCAGCAGCATAACCTGACAGATCCCAACTCGAGCTGTCTTTCAGTGCCTTCTGATGAGCGCAATGGCCCTCTGAGTGCCTTTTGGTGTGCTTTTGTTTGGATGAAAAAGACCTGGGAGTGCATTTGGCATTCCTCAGGTGCCAAAGCCCATTCTTGACAATTATCCTAAACTTTCCCTGACCCTAAAATTTACCCTAACCCAAAACACTAACATTAACACTAAACACTAACTCTAAACTCTAAACCTAAACCAAAATCAGGTGCCTTAGTGTACTAAACCCTAGCCCTGTCATTAATCATAACCCTAACCCCTAACTCTAGCCCTAATCCTAAATGAGACTCAAATACCCAACTACTTCTAAACCCCTAACCTAACCCTAATCCAGACATGGACCCACTTCTGGGAATGTTCAAGTGCCATCTGATGAGCACAATGGCCCTCTGAGTGCTTTCTGGTGTGCTTCATATGAAGCTGAGAGAGCACTGAAGAGCAACAGGGGAATTTGTGTTCGTTTTAGCTCTGTTTTTGTTAAGGTGAGCCATCTGGTGGACACCAGGAGCCTTGGAGAGATTTTGACGTGCAGCAGAAGTGACTTTAAGGGCATACCAGAACTTTGAATGCAGTTTGGATACCAGCAGGGGCCTCTCTTTGTCTTTTGTTAGAATTTAAGAATGTGGAAGTAACTTTGGTAAACCCCAGGTGCCTCACAGTACTAATCCCTACACCTACTGTTTATCCTAACCCTAAAAATAGCTGAATTACTAAATGAAACCCTTAATGTCTACTAAACCTGTGTCCAAGAAACTGACCTACTTCCAATAATTTTCAAGTGTCCTCTGATGAGCACTGTGGACATCCAAGTGCTTTTCGGTGTGCTTTACCTGAATCTGAGAGGGCTGTGAAGAGCAGCAGGGGTATCTATATCTGTTTTGATTCTCTGCTACAGACACGTGTCTTGTGATGTGCACCTGCAGACTTGGAAGGACATTCTGTGCTCCAGAGAGGCCTATGAGTACTTGTTGATGCTCACTAAGATCTAAAGTAATGTTCTGGGCATGCCAGGAATCTAAAATTAGGTATGGGAACAGAGCCCTCTGTGTGTCTTTCATTGGAATTAAAGAGCCCAGAAATGTCTTTGGTGTTGCCCAGGTGCCTTGGACTGCAAAACCTAATCCTGACAATTATCTTAAGCCTAAATTGATACTAAAATTTACCCTAAACCTCATAGGGAACACTAAACTCTGAACCTTAAACTAAATTTAACGCAACTAATCCTAACCCTAACCTTAAACTACAAACCCTAAACCAAATCCAGGTGCCTCATCTCTATCATGAGCACCATAGCCTCTGATTGCTTTTAGGTGTGCTTCACCTGAATCTGAGAGAGCTCTGAATTGCAGCAAGGGGACTGTGATCAACAAGAATCTTTTGATGCACGTGTGGCCTTAGAGGGTTTTTCTGTGCTCCAGACAGGTCTGTTGGTGCTTTCTGATGTGCACCAGGATCTCAGGTGACTTTCTGGGCGTGCCAGGAATCTCCAAATGCATTTAGGTATGCCAACAGGGGCCTCTGTGTATCTTTTATTGGAAGTAAGGAATCTGGAAGTGCCTTTGATACACCCCAGGTGTCTCAGAGTACCAATATCTAGTCCTATAATTTAGCCTAACTATATCCCTAACACTAATCCAAATACCATGTAAAATCTCAAACATAATTACTTCTAAACACCTAACCTAATCCTAAACCAGGCCACTAATCCACTTCCAGTGGATTAAGTGCCATCTGTGGCCCTCTGAATACTTTCTGGTATGCTTCACATGAATATGAGAGGGCACTGAAGTGCAGGAGGGGCATCTGTGTACATTTCTGACCTCCATGATGGCTTACAAGTATCTGCTCAAGTGCAGCATGGTTTTGCACCTGTCTTTGGTGGGTGCCAGGCCCTTCTGAGTGCCAATGCCTAACTAACTCCAACTGTAAACCCCCTATCCTAACATGAAGCCTTCTCACTATACCCAGCACTTACCCTGACTCACAGACTAAAAATAGTCAAGACCCAGTGTTCTGTGAGGGCCTTCTGTGCAGCACCATGGCCCTCTGAATGCCTTTGGTGTGCTCCAGTCCCCTCTTAATGTTTATTTGTAACTCTAACCCAAATTCAAAACTCAATCATAACCCATACCCTAAGCTTAATCCTAAACCAAGCACTATCCCTAATCCTATTCCCTACCCTAAATCTTAAACTCATTATCCTAACCTTAACCACCGTTCTAATCCTAACACCAGCCCTAGCCCTAACACTAACCCACTTGCAGTTGTGAACAAGTTCCTTCAGATGTTCTCCATGGCTTTGTGAGTAATTTGTTGTGCAGAAGATCCAATATTTGTTTGAAGTGCAAGAGAATTATAGAACGACAGAATGTTCAAAGCTGGAAG
The DNA here is from genome assembly GCF_009769625.2 of Cygnus olor. NCBI lineage: Eukaryota > Metazoa > Chordata > Aves > Anseriformes > Anatidae > Cygnus > Cygnus olor. Next base: position 47,509,225 of record NC_049173.1, read on the forward strand.
GGACTCAAAAGGATCATTGAGTCTAACTCCTGGCTCCACACAGGACAACCCAAAAATCAAACCATATGTTTGATAGTGTTGTCTGAATGCTTTTTGATCTCTGTCAGGCTTGCTGCTGTGACCACTTCCCTGAGGAGCCTGTTTGAGTGCCTGACCACTCTCTGTGAAGAACATTTTCCTCATATCCAATCTGACCCTCCCCTGTCCCAGCTCCATGCCGTTCCCTCAGGTCCTGTCGCTGTCCCCAGAGAGCAGAGCTCAGCACCAGCCCCTCCGCTCCCCTCGTGAGGGAGCTGCAGGCCACCATGAGGCCTCCCCTCAGCCTGCTCTGGGCTGAACAATCTAAGCAGGATGTCTCTGGCCCTGCTGCTGCCTACCAGGAGCCCTCACCCCTCTGCTACCTGGGGCACTAAGACAAACAGCTTTATCTCTGCAGGGAGCCCGAGTAGCTTCTTCCCTCCAGCCAGCACCACCTGTATTCTTTCCATCCCTCAGCAACGTCATTGCTGCCTCTTCTTCCTTTGGCCACTTCCACTCTTCAGGCATTTTCTACTGCTTTTTTTTGCAGCTCTTCTGGCCCTGCCTGACCTGTACTGACAACAGGTGCTGGTAGCTTGTCCCTGAGGACACAGGTAAAGCAGCAGAGACCCAGAGTCCTCTGTGCACTTTTCAGTTTACCCCAGATATATTTTTGCCTTTTCTTGTCCTCTACAGGTCTTTGAGACTCTAGAGCCATCTGCACGTTACCAAAGTACAGGATAAACTGCAAAATCTTTCACCCCAGCTAGCTCTTTTCTGCTTCTGGACAAATTGCTTCTGGACAAAGCTCAACTGATGCCAAGGGTTGGGCTTAGAGCACCAACTGATGTGTAGCTGCAAAGGAGCTGCCAGAAGAAGGGCAATGCTGCAAAAAAGTTTCTTCCCCAAGTTTTTTTTTCCCTATGCTATCAGGGTAGGGGGTGGTCCTCAGCCAAGGCTCTGGTAAGTCTTGGGTTAAGATCCCAGAATCTCTCTTTTATTGGCTCCCCCAGAGTCCTTGTTTTGCCTGGTGGTCTAAACCAGAGCGGTTGATTTGCCTTTTGATGCACCTAAGAGCCACCCATGTGCCTTTTCACATACTCTGGCCTTCAGTGTGCCCCTCCTTATTAGCCCCTGTACATCCCCAGAGTTGCAGTAAGATTGGTGAGCAAATGATCTCTGTACTTCATCTTTTTTTTCCAAAGTCCTTTGTCTGTAATACAAACCTCTTATCTTCATTCCAACATGGAAAGCTGAGTGGAAGGCAATCTATTCAGAAGGCGCAGTTGTGTAGACTTTTTTTTTTGTCTAAGCTAATCAATGCTTTTTTTCCAAAAACTAGGAAAAATAATTTTTATTTTCAGTATTTTCAATTAGCCCATACCTTTATTATATTTTTACCATCATTACCACCCCTAAATGAAGGCTCCCTTAGATTTCTCAAACCAGTGCCACTTTGAGGACTTACAGGGCATGTTTCCAATTCTTATCTATTACAAGAAATTCTCAGCTGACTTCCCAGGAATAGAACCGAAGATGGTATTTTTCTAGAGGCGTACATGTAGATACATGTAATATATCCACCCCACACACACTTCCAAGATGATTATGTTGAAATGCATAGTTCATTTTGTACTAGTTTGAAAATATATTGGAAGTGTACTGGGGACTAAGAATGCCAATAATCACATCATTTCTATCAAGAGGGAAGTATAGTATTGCTGCACACCAGCTTCTAGAATCTGTTCTGGTTCTGCTTTCATTAAACAGAAGAGAATGCAAATTTTTTCCCTAAAGAAACTAGGAGTATTTCTTACTAGAAAATTATTAATACTAATACACATTTGCTTGCAAGTGCACAGTTCCAGGAATTCAGTTGCATTACTTCTTACTTTATTACTCATACATGCTACTGGATAATAATACTGTTATTTTTATCTTTATGGCTAATAACCATAAATATAGCTCATGGACAGAAAACACTAAACCAATCTGAATATTTTATATTAGCAGCTGACTTTCACTGCTCTTACTACTTACTAATGCCCCCTGTGCTATAATTCCTCAAAAAAATCCTTCAAAAAGGAATACAAAAGAAAGTTAGCCATTTTACTTATCAAAGAGCTTGGATCAGTTTTGTAAAATATAACAGATCAAAGAAACACACGTGAGGAATGCTCCAAAGAGTACCTAAGCAGGAGGCTAAAAAAAAGGAAATAAAGAAATTTTGAAAAGAGAATTGAGCTTGAACTGTGTTTTTTCCTGGCAACTGGGAACGCCTAGTGTTACGGCAAAGAGAATACTCTAGAGAACAATAATAGGAGCAACACTGATGTTATTCAACTACATATTACAACTGCTATACTCCAAGTGTAATTTGTAGTTTATTATGATGTAAGTGCATTGTTGGGACACCGTGCTAATTCAAAATCCTGTGCAATTTCAAATGACTTCAAGTAAGGAAACATTGTATTAGGTGTTAAACATTACACATGAAGAGACTGGCATGAACTTGTGTGTGCAGCTACACCAGTCCATAGATCTGACCTGAACACATGCTCAGAACTGCTTCTTGGCCTTGTTTACTCAGACACTATTAACAAGAAGTTTCTCCCTGATCTAACCATTCAGCTCCTGCTGGCCCTATTCACTTTTAACATATCTGAACCAAAATATCAGGAAAGAACAAAGAAATATTCAGATAACTTCATATCGATTGGAATCACTTCCTTCGGTTCTTATCCATTTTATTCTTCCTTAGAGTCCCTCGTTGTCCCTGCTCCTCAGCTTACTGGGGATGCAAAGACATAGTAGGCTGTATGTGGCACCATCAAACTTTGTCTTCCTATTTGTGTAGGTAGGCATCAAGCCACAGCTCTCCTGAATTCTTCAAAGAGCTGAGAGAGAGAGAATGGACACATTACATGTAGGTGCTTAAAGGAGTGTTGGTGAGGACAAGGGAAACAAGCATTTTCATGTGCTATTTTGTAAGAAAGAACAAGCCAACCCCTGTTCTTAAAACCCCAGTCTCTCCTATATCCTTCTGCAATTTTCTTCCCAATGTGTTAACTGTTACTTACTGCACAATGTCTGCAAAGGCGGTGAGCAACGGCTTACATTGGTACTCAATGCCATGCTTGGCACACAAAGACTTCACAAGAGGAGCCACCTTCCAGTAGTTGTGTCTTGGCATTGTGGGGAATAGGCTGTGAACAGGAGACAAGTTCTCTTTCAGTGCCCCACAAGAAATATTACCTTTCACATGTTCCTGTTCATTATTACTTCCTAGGACTCTTACAGCCCACACTAAACAGAGCTTTTTTTGCTGCTCCTGTCTCCTCTTTCCCTATGGTGTGCTTGTAGCCCAAGGAACTCATAATATTTTCCTGCTTTACCCCTCCCTTATTTCTCTGCTGTTGTCTCTCATATCTCTGTTTTTTCCAAATTAAGTGATACCATAAACTAGGAGAATCCACTTTTGCCCATAAACTGGAGAATCCACTTTTGCCCCCTTTCTCCAGCAGTAATCATCGCCATAGCTAATCGGCACAGGAACGGAGATGGGTCCATCCTTCAGTTGCATATCTCACTGCTCCATCAGGGTATAAACAGGATGCCTTGGCACATTTTCACAGATGCATATTAACTACCACTTTGAATAAGACTTGTTGCTACCTGGATGTTTTAACAGATCCTGCCCATATTCCACTTTCAATCATAATTCCAATCTTCCTGTGGGTCCACAGTGAAGGTTTTGAATTAACACTATCATGCTCTTTAGGGTTTTTAGATTTAGACAAACTCACTGGTGCCAACAACAATTTGTAGGATTTAGAGCAGCGAATAGGGTTAAAAAAAAAAAAAACTCTTAGGATGTATACTCACTGATGTTCAATTTGAAAGTTCAGATGCCCAGTAAACCAGTCATTGAACAGCGACTGCTCAACATTACATGTTGCCTGGAGCTAGGGAAGGGGAAAAGGAAGGCAGAATTAGTACATGTTTGTGACCGCAGCCTTTTCCATTTGTCTCAAGAGCACACTATACTGTGCTTCTTTCAGCCCAAGCTGAGCTACCTCAAGGCAAGAATCATAATCCTCCTTCCCTTGTGCACCAGCAGAGTTATACAGACCAGCTAGCATGGACCATGGTAAAACTAGGAGCTGGCTCTCTGCTCCCATGAATGCATTTGAATAACACAGTCAAAAGTTTGTTCTGAGTCTTCTCAAACCTACATCTGCAGAAAAAGCAGAGATGGACAGGTGCTTCTGTGATGGCTTTACTGCTAGCCTCCAGTAAGTCATTGTGCAAAGACATGATACTACATTGACATCCTATCAGTGCAAAGGAGCTCAGCCAGAGCAGGACACAAACTTCCATCTCTGCAGAAGGAGAAAAGGTCCACCACTCTGTCCCTAAGTGCCACATCCACATGTCTCTTAAATACATTCAGGGATGGGGACTCCACTACTTCCTCGGGCAGCCTGTACCAAGGCCTAACCAACCTTTCCATAAGGAAATTCTTCTTTAATCTAAACCTATCCCAGCTTGAGGTTATTTCCTTGTGTCCTACCATTTGTCATCTGAGAAAGAGACCAACACCCACGTTGCTCCAACCTCCTGTCAGGTAGTTGTAGAGGCTGATAAGGTCTCCCCTCAGACTCCTTTTCTCCAGACTAAGGAAGCCCAGTTCCCTCGGCCACTCCTCACATATTGCTTTTTAGTCCCTTCACCAGCTTCATTGCTTTTCTCTAAACATATTCCAGCAACTCTTTTTTTTTTTTTTCTGCAGTCATCCTATTAACCTTCACTTCCCAGTTACCAGCAGGATTCACACTTAGTGCAATACAGTAGCTACTTGTCTTGTGGTTAGAATTTGTACCTGTATGGTCACAATTCTTAAGGCGAAAATATTTTACCTGGGTAGACACCCAGTCCAAATTCTTGTCGTAGTAAATATCCATTGGGATATGGTTCATCTGTGAAACCCAGACAAACCAGCTGCTCTCCAGCATCCTGAACAACCAGACAAGAGGCCAGAATTCAGTAACAAGTAAATGAGTCAATGAGGAGCCATTGAAATGACAGCATAGCCAGGCTTACAAATGCATGGGAGAACACCGGCCTGATTAATCCAGCACCTGGAAGAACCTCCAGCACCTGGAAGAACCTCCAGCACCTGGAAGAACCTCCAGCACCTGGAAGAACCTCCAGCACCTGGAAGAACCTCCAGCACCTGGAAGAACCTCCAGCACCTGGAAGTTTCATATTTCCTTATAAAACTCGTCATTACTTGATATGTTTTGGTATAAAACTGAAATAGCCTTGCATTCATCCTGTTTTATCTGTAACTAAGGACCAAACTAGACAGAAACATTAAAATGATCTAAGCACAGTACATCCACTGAAGGCTATGATGATGGTTAAAACATTTGCAAGCCCAGGGTAACCCTTTTTCCTGGTAAATGTTCTCTAAGGAGTAGCAGAACCAATTCCCGAAGCACTGAACACTACATAAGGTGAGCATTTCTCAATTTGGTAATCATTCAGTTAAGGCTCTTTGCTTTCACAGAAAACGATTAAGCAGAGTTTAACTTTAAAAAAAAAAAAGGCAAAAAAAAAGAGTTGATAAAAGAGAACACAGAAGAATATGGAAAAGGCAGACAGATGGAAAGAATACACAAAGGAAGTCTGAAGAATCTTTTAAAAAGATGTTACCTGAAAATAAAGTAATATGCCAGGAGACTCTTTATTTCTAATAACGATCCATAGGTAAAAAAGAATCTGATATAGAAGGTCAGCATCCAGGCCAAGTCCTACCAAACCCAAAAACAATAAAAAATAAAATCATTAAAAATTGCATTTCTTAACTCTTTTCTAAGCATCATGTTTTATGTACAAGAGAACTTTCTACATTCCACTTCTGTAGGTTTTTGCTGTAGTTTTTTGCTAAATTGAATGATCTAGAAAAAAAACAAGTTACAATAAGGTATCAATACTTTTTTTTTCATTCTGTAATTGAAATAAATTTTAGCATTCACTCCTATTAAATGGATTAATATGTTAGCAAATAGCTAGGCATTCAGAAACACGAGTTTAAGACTTGTATCAAATCATTGACTGACTCCACAGTGAACAAAGTGCTAGACCAGCTATTTCATTTTGTCTGGATGTTGCTCTACCTTTCTGTATTCGTAACATGTGCAAGAGAAGGAAAAATGAAGCATAAGCACTGTCTGCCTGGCATAGGAAGCAATGCAAATTATATGCATACTGCTGACAAATAGAGGACAGCAGTTCCTGCAAATCCACATTCTCCTGTTTCTGAACACTATGGACATGCATTTCATGATTTTGCAAGCAAGGCAAGGCAGTGCAGGTCAAATAGCCCACTGCTTGTTTCCAGGCCTTTATCAGCAAGCTGGGGAACATAATGCGTTTAGCAGAAAGGATACATAACCACTGAAAAAACGCTACACGAACCTGACTGTCTTATTAGGCCTAACTGACGAGCACGCTGGGTCATGCAGCAGGGCCTGAGCTCTTGACAGAAGCAGGCTCCATATTCAGGAGAAGGATTGGAAGCCCACAGCTAACCCCGTGGTTTCACAAACAGCAATACTTACCACCCAGTACCTCTTTGTGTATGCAATATAAAATGTGTGGCAGTGGAAGTAGGTGGGAAACAGGAGCGGAGGCAGAGCTGTAATGGAAAAATCATTATCACTGGTAATATCATTTCCTGAATGACCGATACCAAATCACAAACTGGAAGCAAAGGATCCCTGAACAACTACTTAATATAGATAGTAGTCTGAAGCATTTTAGGGCTGTTATCATTCGGAAGCTTCTGGATGATCTCAGCATGCAAAGACGACTAACATTTAGTGATCTTTGAGCCTGCTGGTCTCGGGAGGTAAAACAGAGATAATACGGGAAGCTCTTTGAAGTTTGACTGCAGCTCAAAAGTAAGATCTATAAGCCCCATTAGTAATTAGTGTTGCAGGAGAATGAAGATACTCACTAATGAAAAAGTATTTGTGCTGGTGATTGTATGGCATGTATTTTTTCTTTTTGATTCCAAGCTGTGAAAATAAACAATAAAACAATGAGTGGAAACTAAGTAATCTGTACAGATAGCTTGCCATTTTCCATTTTTCTTCCCCAAAAGGCACCCTTCTTGCACACTTTCCACAACCATCATTACTGTCTCCTTCTTGTGTACCTGTCCTATTACTTTACATACATATGCTTTTGCTATAAATCCTCACTCCAGTGATTGCTTTAATGCTTCAGTCCTTTAATGCTTTAGTCCTTCAGAAATAAGCAGTTAAGCAAGCCTGAGACTTTTCTTCAGTAGGAGAAAAGTGAAATGTGATTGCTGAAAAGTAGGTCTACATATACTTAAGACATACATTGGGACATAGTAGGAAACAAGCTAGTGTCAGATACCACTGTTATCTGTGTTGGAAAGGAATAAGGTAGTAAAAGCTATACCTGAATGTTTTACCCATTAAAAGATGGTGTGACACATAAGCATGAGTTATGATAAAAAATTAAGAGTAAGGTGAGGTGAATTTTAATTGTTGAATCTCTTGGTTTTGCGTTCCTTGTTCATTCATAAGTCACTTGGCACAAGCTTACATACCACAGTGCTAAATTATACTACCAGTCAAAACCAGTTATTTTCTTAGTTTTCATTTTCTACTTTTTTCTCTGATTCCGTGAACTTAAGAGACAATTTAATGGAAGAGAAAATAAAATCACTGCTGTAGTTCTTCCGACAAGGCTTCAAAAACTGATTAACTTGTGCAGTAAAAGGGCTGCAGCATTGTCCTCTGCTGTTGCTCCTGGCAGTGGCCTAGCAGTACAAGCTGAGAGCATTTTATGTAGTCAAATGACTTATGCACATGAGAGGCACTTGACAATAACCAGTCCCAGAAAACTGCAGAAACAGCCAGCCACTGGTTCTTCAGCACTGTTGTGCCAGCTGCCTTTCACATCAAGTCATAAACAAACCAGAGCAGCCTGCATCTATGAGCCTTAGACATTAGTATTAAGAAATAATCCCAGACTAACTGCATACATGCTTTATATTAATGTTCACAAGTTACCTAATAAGCGCTAATTACTGAGTTGTTACAAAACCCAGTAGGTCATTAAGTTGCTATAACCATTAGTCTTTTTCCTGCTGGATTTTCCCTCCCATATGTAATGCACATTTGTCTCTTATTTGTTTACAGCAACTTCTCAAATGCTTGAGCAATTTTTAAATAGTATAATATAAATTACGACCTGCTCACAATGTCTGAAGAAAATAGACAGATGAAAATCTTTTTTTTCAGAAACTATAATCACAGTTTTAGATATTTATGATATAGTGTGCTTTTTGTTGAGTATGGTGTTCTTCTCAGTTGCTAGTACATGACCACGTGCACATGCACACACAGACACTGACCTCCACAGAGAATTTCTTCCCCAAAGTAAACAAGAACGGGTGCATATCAATATCAGGATCTTTCTGGAAGCAGTTGGGTTTGGCATGGTGTCGGGAATGCAAGAGAGTCCACCATTTGGCTGATGCTCCCTGTTTAAGTGAAGAACAGAGCATGAGAACCACAATGCTCTCAGAGCCAGATTCTCTCCCTTCTTCGCCCAGTGCTGAGCACACTTCTACAGAATCTTCAGAACACACACTTTTGCAGGAAGGCCATCAAATCAATTAAGTTGTTCCAGGATCAATCACTTACAATCAAGTGGCACATGACAAACTTATGCAGCAAGTGGTTCCACTTTGTCTTCCTGAAGACTGAGAGATGTCCTAAATCATGTTGTAGCCATGAAGCCTGGACCTGAAAGAGGAAAAAGGAAATTTTGGGAGTAGCACAAAAGAGGAATCAAGACCATCATTACCTCTAAATTCGAGAGACATGGATCTGATGGATGGACCATTTGGTGGATAAGGAAATAGCTGGATAGCCACACTTATAGTTGTGGTCAATGGCCTGATCATAGAATCATATCACAGAATCATGGAATTGCTTGGGTTAGCAATTTGCTTGGGTTACCTTAAAGACCACCTAATTCCAGCACCACTTCCTTGGAGGAGAATGCCACCCACTAGATCAGATTGCCCAGGGCCCCATCCAACCTCACCATCAACACTTCCAGAGATGGGGCATTCACAGCTTCTCTGGGGAACCTATTCCAGTGCCTCACCACTCTCTGAGTAAAGAACTCTCTCTTAACATCTAATCTAAGTCTCCCCTCTTTCAGTGCTAGGACAAGGGGGAATGGTTCTAAGTTATCTGCCTGTATAAAAAGTCACAGATGGCCTTTAACATCCCTTCCAACCCAAACCACTCTATGATTCTGTGAATACATCTTGAGGGGAAAAAAAAGCTACAGATTAGGCATACTGGGAGCTCTCCACAATTAAGAATTTCCTCTTCGCACCTTCTGTGAAACACAAGTCATGTAGAAGTTGTCATGTTAAGCAAAGGAGAACTATACCAAGTAAGGCAATGGAGAGCTACAAAACTGCAATAGTATGCGTATGAAAGTTGACATAAGTCCATGCATACATGTTGTGGACTCTATTGCTTACCTGAGAAATGGTCAGCATCACCAGAGAGATAATAAAGGGCATTAAGGATGTTCCAAAGTAGAAGAGAACGAGCCAAGCAGCAGTATCCAACAGGAGGATGTGAGCAAGGTGCAAGAAGAAGAAGAGTTTATTTGGCTTCAGAAGTCCCATTTTCTCAACACTGGCACGCAATTCACGGAAGTCTTTTACGAGCATTTTCTGTGGAAAGCACAAGTGTTACACATTCCCTGCTCCTAGAGTGTAGTGCTGCAGCCTTAAAAGCTAATAAACATTTCAAGCAAGGAAAGAAAGATCAAAGTCTGTTCAAATGAACAAGAGCTGGACTTGCACACCAGTAAACTTCATCACTGCTCTCCTACAGTTACTCAATGCCTTTGCCCAATAAAGTACACATAGCAGAGGAGCAAGCAGAAGCCACTACAGAGTAAAATGTCTGTACCCCCAGCCCCTAAGACTATGTCTAGCACCTGTGCTTCTTCCATCATCTCCTTGGCAATAACACAGGGCTCATGCAACAGATGTTTAAGGCTGTAATATCTTCCGAATGCTACTGGTCCATAGTCACCAGAGCCCAGCACTACTCAGATATTGCCAGGCAATAGTGAAGGCATGTAGATTAAATTGGCATCCAGAACCTTTCCTCAAAGAATCAAATTAGGGGGAAAAAGTGTGCGTGTGTGTGTGTAAAGCACCTCTATTGGAAGGCATACTGTATGCATATGACGACGTTATTCCTCCTCTGCCATCACTTTCACCAGATCAATGCATGCCTTCACTTTACCCTTCCCACAGTTAACAGGGGAGGGTCAAACATCTGTACAAAAAATTGAACTCATAGCCCAGCTGACCTCACGTTGAGCATTGAGAAAGTAATATGGAAGAAGTGACCACAGTACAGGTGCTAGACCAACCTACCTTTGTCTTTACCAGCTCAGCAGATACCTCACAAGCCTGGTTCCTGTCTCCATGAAGCCCAGCCCAAAGGAGACTGCCAGACTAGTTTGCCAGTCATTTCTGGGAAATGGAGTTTGCAAGGAGCAAGGCACATGCAGGCTCTAGTGCAGGCCAGCTGTGGCAAATCGGCAAGGCACAGCCTCACATGGATAGAAAGTTCGCGAGGTTCCCATATATATAGGAATTATGAACATGCTGTTCTGGGAATTGTTTCTAATGCCTGGGTTACATGACACCACGTGTTACCTTGCTTCCCTTCAGCATGAAATTATGCAAAGGAAAAGTCAGGGCAGACAAGGAGGAACAGGAGAAAACAGTCTTGGATATAGGGAAGCAATTAGGTGCATACAACCCTGTGGACAATTGCACTCTAAGACTAATTCTGGTCTATTGTCTGCACCCCTCTCCTTTCTTTGGCATGCAAGATTGGTTATTCACACATTGACATCAACAGTGCCTCTGTGGATGATTACACAGTTTGACCTTGAGCCTGCTACCATAGGCTGTCCAAAAGGGCAAAGAATTAAGTTTTACAGTGTATTGTCAAGGCTAATGCACTCTACCTGCATTCTATCCCTACAGATACCTACAACAGAAGGGAATACAGCCTGAAAAATTACTATCTGTTGAAGGGAACTACTGAGTGGTTGGTTAGCTCTTTCTCAAAGCAGGGGAAAGAAAAGGTGGTAACTAATATTCATGAGAGCCAAACAAGCCTCTATAATTTATGTAGTTGCTGTGATAAAAATTTCTTAGGAATCTCATTCTCTGACAAATAATGTGGATTTAGACTAATACTCATTTAGGATTTCTAAGTAGCAAAAAATTGTGAAGAACCTGGATCCCATTGTTCTAGAAAATACACTGATCTAGAAAATGAAGTTCTAATCTCAGAATATTTGCCTTTAATCTTTGATTTATGAGGATAAACTTACATTTTTAGTGGGCTCAATACTGGGTTGATCTGGTGCCAGCTCCCCGATCAGCAGTGACTTCAAGTACTTGTTCACCAGCAGCTTGTCAACATGGAATGCTACAAATGCATCCTGCAAATGCAGAAGAGTAAAGATAGAGATAAGAAAAACCACTGTGTTACTAACCTCGATCTCCTCAATACACTGTGCGTGCTAAAACATCCATGGTGGAGGAACCACAGTGACAAAGACCTTTCTATCTCCCCATTTTTTCACCTTCCCCTCTGTCACCTTTACCCTAATCTCTTCTTAAATGAGATTTTATTATTTAACTGGCAAACAGAGGAGGTCTGGCTTCAAAGACTGAAATTACTATGGGTATGCAAGCTGCATAATACAAAATTGAATTGAACTCCATTACATGCCTAAAGTGGAATTTAGTTTCCTTGCCTTTCTTCCACTTCTAACCCCAATTTTACTGATCTTTCACTCACCCTTTACAGTCAGGTGTCCAAAATACCTTTCATCAGCAAACTAAAAACATATTTGTTGTAAAATTATCAGAAGACTGTTTGCCTTTTAAATTCAACTGCTTAAAAGAAAAAAAAATCTGGTGGTTCTTATTCACAGACATGAGGGATTTTCACCTTTCAGAAATACACCCTTCTCAGACAGTAAATTCTTACTTTTCCCCAACTAGTCAAATAACAACAAGACCTCTGTTATATTAAGGCTAAGTAACGATGGAAACTAAACTACGAGTAATACAAGCTCTGGAGGAGGAGATGGACAGGTGATAGCAATGAGAAGCCTGCTTTAGGAAACATGTCACAGCAACATTCCAACCAGCCCTGGGTAGAGAAATCCACTCCCAAATTAACTAATACAGGATGGGTTTCATTGAGGACTAAGTGATGTTGGGAGCTTTTTTCTAGCACTTGGAGATATTCGTACAGAAATGAATGCAAGGATGCAATTTATATGAACAGGCCTGGTTAGGTGTTACTGATCTCTCATAAAGATATAAGCATGAAAAAACAACAGTGTGATAGCTTCCAGGCAGGGTTGGGGACAGAAAGGGCAGAAATACAGAGGAGGAAACAACTTCACTGACAGAGAGAGCATGTAGGGAGTAGCTGGAGCCCTGAAAGAAACAGGAGTATGCGCTGATATGCCACAGCTGAGGCTGAGCTGAGCTGTGAATTCACTCTGTGGGAATGAAACTCCTCCCAAAGATTCTCTAGCTGTGGAAAATTGCTTTTATACATCCAAGCAAACACCTTCAACTTACTGCTCTGCTGACATGCCTGCCTTTGCACCATCTTTCATCTGCATCAATTTTTGTCAGTCTAACCAGACCAGAGTAAGTGTTTTACTGCATTCCAACCCTGCAGGGCTACCCTGTGCAAGTGTGTATTAAGAATGGTTGTGTGACAAAAAAAAATAATAAAAAATTTGTTCAGCTAATCCCTTTGAGCAAACTGCTACAGAATCTGTCCTATATTCTGAAATAACACAGGCCTGGGCAACTGCATGAGTAACTATGCTGTATATACGCCTCAGACTAAGTACCGAGCACACAGTCGCTATCACAGGTGAATCTCTGCCAGCAGTTCCAGCAATTAAATTCAGCAATAAATCCCAGTTTTAACAACAAGCAAGAAGTGTCTCTGCAAAACAGTCTACAGCAAGTAACTGTATTTCATGATGTTGCAACACTACACATTTTTACAGTCTTCAAAACTCAACCAAATTTGGTTAAACTGCAACCCAGCCTCAAGACAGTTATTCCTGTTTCCTAAGTCACTTCATTCCTTAACTCTGCTTTTCTACACTTTGTGACAAAACACCTCAACAAAATCAGCATTAACAGGACTCTTCTTTACAGTTCTGTGCACTGCGACCCTTGCTAATATTGTGACATTAATCATACTCAGTATTTCCACTCCTCTTCTCAATTTTGTTAATTAACGCTCCTTCCACATTTTGTCTCTGCATCCACTGCTAACTGAAGGGCTTGTGAGATTCATACCATCTCATGAACTCCACTGAATACTGAAGAGAAATTTCTTACTTCATTTGCAATGTTCAAGTTGTAACTCAGTGTGGAAATAAAGTTTGCTCCAAACAAGATAGTTCAGGTTCACATATAATCAGGATACACAGTAGAGCACAGAATTCCACAAACTCTAATTTATCTTGCTTCTGTTATAGATTGACCAATGCCAACTTGGCTTTTTCTGCTACATGATCCTGCAGTCTAGGCATGCCTATAGCAAATATTCCATCTTTTACTTGCTTTCATGGGTTTTTCTGAGGCCGAGATGCACAGCTTGAAAGCACACAGAGTTCAAGCAGGACAAGATACTCCAGTATCACATGTATCAATTAGCTTTGGAATTAAAAAAATCTGAGGATTCTGCCCTGTCAGAAACAATGATGCTACAGTTATATTTGTTCTTCAGCCTCTCAGAAGCAAAGTGAAAACCCTTCCTATTAATTTTATTTGGAGGCCTTGAGCTACAGTTTCATAATATTCCCCCCTGCCTCTTTCTGTACACATAGAGCCACATGTTTTCCCATTGCAGTGTGCAGCCTATTTCACATGCGCAAGTGTGAAGACAGTTGAGCTTGTGTCACACGAAACTGGCTGAATTCTGATAGGGCTTTTTATTTGGATATGGCATCAACCAGTAAGAACCAGCTCAGATCCTAGAAAAAAAGCGCCTGTATTTTTCATGTTCATCCATTATCTGGGGATATTCAGCATCCTAAGATGAAAGAAGTCTGACAGTACTAACTAAAGCAAATGAATGATGGAAAATATGGAATGCAAAGTGTTGCTAATACAAAATTTGAAGTTTAAACTCAGTGGACTGAAAATTATTATTATTTTTTTTCGTGAATATCAGTCATCCCCTACATGTGAGAGATTCAGAAACTATTTGCCTTGGGTTGCTTTTCAAAATACAGAGCAAGGATGCAATCATGTTTGTTGCTTCTTTGTATAGATGCTGATTTACCACTATTTTCAGCATAACTTGTATACACCAGAACACCAGAAGTCCAGAGAATTTGCTGAACAATTTTCTGTGTTCCCACAGGTTTCCATAGCTTTAAAGATAGTGGTCAGACAGGAAAGGTGATGAGCAGATACCTTTTTGCCCCCAGACTAACTGACCAGCGGTTTGACATCAGCTAGCCATCTGATTCTTCCAATTTTGTTCATTCCAAGGATCAGAGGGACTATGGGCAATAACTGCAGCAACTTTCCTGGAAAACTGCTTGGGAGAGCATGTCACCTTCACTTCCCCTCCAAATTAAGTCTGGGAAGCACTTTGGAAGAGATTCCTTTACTAAGATAAGGAGAGCAACTACCTAAGTTGCCACAGGGCTGCTGCAGTACCACTTGCAGATTCGTCACCGTATGCAACCACTGCAGTACGCTTCCAGTAGCTCCAAAGTGAGCTCAAGAGATAACAGCCATCCTGAAATCTTCATCTGGATTACAACCACAACCCTGGTGCCCCCCACCTTCACTGCCCTCTCCATCCATCCATCCCCAGCCTGTGACATCCCTCACCGTGACATCCTGCCCAGCGTGGCTGCCGAGGAGCCGGGCACCCCCGGGGTGCCTCCTGTAGAAGTGGCTGATGTCGTACACCTTCCTGTCGATCACCAACCACCGGTCCTGGGGTGGGGAACCCCGACCTGAGCGCTGCGCGATCTCCTCCCAGGTGAAGCAGCGACGAGGCCACAGGGCTGAAGCAGCCACCACCAGGTCCGGGTCTGGGTCCTGGTCCTGTTTCTGGTCCCGGTCCCCAGCCACCCAGTCCCCATCACTCTGCAGCAGCACCATCCTCCTGTTGCTTCTCCTCAAAGGCAGCCACCCTGCCCTGTATCTCCCCAGGTGTATAAGGGCTAAGTCAAGCCCTGACCCGCCCCCCAGCCCACGCCTCCCTCAGTTTTTCAGCCCTGAGAGAAATGAAGGGTGTGCCTGGATGCAGGCAGAGCCCCTCTGGGCTTCACCTGTTCCCCAAACAAGCAGGCAGGCAGGCAGACAGACAGACAGACATACCTCCTCTTCCCTGCCCTGACCACTGCACTGCAATCCAGACATAAAAAAAAATATGCTACTATTGAGTGTCAGACCTCTTAGTTTCTTCTCACCCAGCTCATTTTGTTCCCAAGATGCGCTTACTGTGCTCTCCGACAATCGGAAAATTTTGCTTAAAATATACCTCTTGTTACCTCCTCCAAGAAGAATGAATGTCCAGAATGCAGAGAAAAATGGGAAGGATTCCCCAAAATCAACATTCTTCTCAGGGATGGAGAAGTCAGGATATTCTCAGGAATAATCAAAACACTATTTTCTAATGCAATCGAACAAAGAAAAGAAGATATTCAGCAAAACAGTGATGTAGCATGCAGAATAGCAACCTTCCAAAAATATGGGAATGATCAGGTTTCTACAGCTCCAAACAGGATGAATTAATCCTGTTTTTTTTCTCAGGCATTCTGACAGCTTTAACTTGTAGCAGTAGCACTACTTGGGTATCACTAGAGTAGCAGAGAATTTGAAGATGATCTTCTTTTCCACAGCCTGGTTGCTAAATGGATGGCTGAAGAAGTGATACTTTGGCTAGAGCAACTGGGCCCATGGGCTTCACATTATGAAGAGAAATTTAGGAGGTAACTTGTTACGTCTCCCCCAAAATATCCCTCTGCATCTCTGTTGGGATATTACAGCCTATGAACCCCTTTGTAAAAAAGATGATTTATATACTAAGAACAGGGCAGGGAGGAGAAGGCTTCCACAGTGCCCTTTGCACTGAAAAGACTCCTCAGGTTTCCACATTTTATGCTTTTGTTACCTTGGATAAGCCTTAGATGGCAAACACAAAATGTTACGTGAGGTTGTGATGGTAGGCTATGAAACTGTTCTTTTCTTCCCTCCCACTTGTAAAATTACTAAGTAAACTATTGGGGGAAAAATAGTACTATTAACTCCAGGAAGTTAGAATTAATTACAAAATAGCACTTGGTTTAGCTTTTCCTATCTTTCTTAAAAAGTCATAACATTCACACAATTTTCTCTTTTAATTTAACAACAGGCCATAAAGTCATGAAAATATTGTAAAACACACCTGAATCAATGATTTCATTGTTCCATATAAAGAGAACTCATGTTAAAGCCCGTATCAACATCAGTCAGGATAGAGAAGCACACAATTAAGATAATTTTCAAAGGATGTTATAAAATCTGAAAATAATTTGTCAGAGTTAATATCATTTCATAATTTGCAATATTCCACTTGATTTAATTCCTACACATTTGCGACATTTCTCACACATTTACTTGCATTTTTTTTCCTTTACTTTTGAGTCTGCTTAGGATAATAAAGTTCTCACTCAGTAATAATTCTGCAGTCTATGGTTCTGGTTAGAAAATTAGATCCAAATAACCATCAGAAATCTTACAGCTAACACAGTTAAGCTGATTAAATAGTGTTTATGGCTTTTCTCCTTTATAAAAACAGGTGAAAAGACTCAAGTTGATTTCTCAACTCAGCTGCCAATGACAGCCAATAAATAAGATGCCTTAGAAAAAGTTTAGCAGTCATTATCATTGATGTGTTTTGTTTCTTCTCCCCTTTTGCAGTAGGCAGTCAGAAAACATCTTTTTCTTCTTGTTCCTGGGCTTTGCCATCCCTCAGTCTTACTTTTGGTACTTTTTACAGACTATATTTGAGATAAGCCATCTCAGTGCACCAGTACACGCCTTTGGGACTACAGCACGACTTGTTCCTTTCAACATCCCTCCTACATTGAATACTCAATGTTGAATATTCAGCAAAGACAGAATTCAGCTCCCCTTGCCCTATGCTGATACTTCTTTATCTGCTTTTTCTGACCATAAATTCCACAGGAATTTAAATAACTTCAACAATATGACTGAGACATTTCCTATTTTTCCTGTTTCATCTTTATCTCTACCTCTCTGAGGATACTGAGATGGCCAGGGAAATCTAGCAGTACACAAGAGAATTAAAGTCACATCCCTTTGATACTTTAACTTTTTAGTGATTCACAGGTTACTAAGTAAAATACCTGAGAAAGTACCTTTTTTTTCCCCAATAATCTTTTACATAAAGCTGCAGGTACCACTGGATCACTAAGACGGGTGTGTAAAAGACCCCCCTTACCCCCTGTACGCTATGGCTTTTAGTACACTGGAGTACCCAGTGTTACTAAGTGCTTAGCTGCACTTAGTAAGCTTCTTGAATGAGACCAGAGTGGAAGATGTGTGTGCCTTTAGACTCCTACAGGTGTGAGGTAAAAACCAAAAAAATAAAAAAAAAAGCATGATTCATTCAGAAACTGCTAGTTGGAAACTTTAGTGGAGAGGTATTAAGCAGCATTGAGAACCTGCCTCTTTCAGGAGATAGTTAGCCAATCTATTAAGTAATTTCACATATGTATGTATGTATGTATGTAGAACCCTTGGATAACTGAACCTTTAATTACTCCAGAATGCACCACATAATCCAGTCAGAGAACAAACTGTCATATGGTTTGTATGGAACTCATGACTTTACCATTCCTCTCGGTCTATAGACATTACTCTGAAAAAAATGCTAATAATTGCTAATGTATCAGCCAACTGATACAACTGAACAATACATTTGGTAACAAACAGGTCATTAATCTGAACCACAGCTATCTATTACATGCAGCTACTCAATTTTTTTGTTGGAACACCCTCCCACCCGCCATTAAGCTAAACTTAGGTATTTCCAGTATTGCTGCTCTCTGTTTTCACATTTTGCAATGTCATTTCACAATAACAGATCAAGCTGCTAAAAAGATAAACATCAAATAATGAGTGGAGAATCTACCTACCTGCTATCCAGTTCTCTCACGTATCCCACATCTTGTTCTGTAATCCATTCTTCCTCTCCTTTCATCAGGGTGAAGTGGAACAAACCTGCATCATGGTCCTCTCTTAAACTCTGTGTTATGTCAATGTGTAAATCATCAAGCCTAAAAGTAAAATAGTTTTTGGGGTGGAGCTAAATGAATCTTGAATACAGGCTAGAGTTTGAACATTGATTTTCCAGACTGAACTGTTGCACCTCATAATTGATTAAGATACTTGCTGACTCCCAGAGGAACTCTGTTAGTTCCCTCTCTGCAGGCCATGGACCACATGGCAGATTCTTGAACACCAGAGAAACATTAGCTAGATGAATGACACCAAAGTCGTGTCTTTAGCCTTCTTTAGCATGCACAAATGCTGAAAAATTAGCCTTGTATTCCCACATAGAGTACGACTTGAATACTGATGGACTCCATAATCAATTTCTACATTTGGAAAATGTCCTAATAAGTAATTCAAGATGATTTGAGCTATAATAGTGCTTGCATTTCTGCTATGCTTTAGACTAAGTATGTCCCTACCTGCTAACACACTATCTGGGGGGATGTTCTTTTACTCCGGCAGGAAGGGCAGCTGATAATGTATTTGCAACAGTTTGCCTATGACAAATATTTGAATTGTTATGAATAACAAGAAAGAAGATAAGGTATTGATTTGCTTGATAATCAGCATATCAGACTCAATGTGCCTTCCTCCATTTGCTATTTTGGACTGGTAGAAAATCAATTCAATGTATTGCATAGGCTGCTTCTTTTGTTATTGTAACTGAGTAAAATCTTTTAATGGCTTACTCTTTCATTACAGTTGTGTGGGCAATGGTAACAATTTCAGTAGCACTATGTCACTATGAATTTCAACAACACAAGTAACTGATGTGTATAGCTAGAACAGCCAGCCACAGTGCAGACACCAAAATCTCCATAAACAGGGATCTCTGAACACAGCAAAATGATGCACAAACTGGGGGAAAAAAAAAAAAAAAAAAAAAGCTTTAAGTATAACAACAGAAACAAACAAAGTGCTGCAGCACTGCAGCAGGTTCTCACCTTGCAGGAAGGTGTTGGAGCTGCTCTTTTTAATTAGTGACAGTTGGTGGGACAGATATCCTTGAACTGTAGAGGTCAGGCAGAAATCAGCTTGTTCACTACCCATAGCATGGGGAAGTCTGCTATGTTCACTCCACCTGCACCAGCTGGTGGCTGGAGCTGGCATGGAGCTGTGTGACACCCATGCTCCAGTTCCTGTTAGCCAGCAGGAAACACTGCTCAAAGCCCTTAGAACTGCTGTGTCCACTGTGGTCTGCACTAGGGGGGGCTGTCCTCCTAGACCTGCCTTTTCTGCCTGGCCAGCAATGCCAGGTCACAATATTTTCTGGTAGAGCTCCAGGTAGAGCATGGAAGCAAGGTTGCTTCACTCCTGGTCCTGGGAGCCAGCTTCAGTGTCCTGTGCTGTCTCCAGTATGTCCAATGCAGCCTATACCTGTCATGTCTGGCTGCCCTGGGCTGCCCATAACAGTGTGGTTTTTACTGGAACTGGTGGGTCTGTAGACTAAGATAAAGACCTTCTGCCTCCAAGATACCTTGTCTGCACAGACAGCATCAAATTGTTTGTTGATAGCCTGATTTCCCTGGTGCAGGAGCTCCAGGGAGTGTAATTCAAGGAGGCAGGCTCAGGGTTCTTTCCCCAGAGTGCCCGTGGAAAAAGCCAGGGGCTTATGTGAAATGGACAGAGCAGATTTTTACGGGGTGGGGAGAAGATAGAGAAAGAGACGTTGAAGGCTTAAATGTCTCAATGTCTTTTGCTAGACAAGACACTGTGTCTAGGCTCCAGGCAAGGTAGCACATAAGAACGTACATATCGTGAAATATTTCTAAGTGGGAAGGAGAGAGTAGCCTCACCAGGAGCTTCTAAAAAGTCTAGTAGTTGTGCAGCACACAAATGAACACAGAATCTTTTCTGTTATCAAGAGATTCAGCAAGATCTGCTCATTAGCTAAGCTACTCAAGTGTCAAGGACTCGAGCTGCATAAACATTATTTTCAAAGTATTTCTAAGTCTTAGAAGAATGCTGATGAACTCTGTAAATAACCACTGTGAGTGATTCTATGAACAAATCTCTACAAAGAAAGAACCACTGTGCCTTTCCTGATGAGTGCTGCACAAATTGACATCTACTGAATATGACTTGTCATTGACAACATCACCAAAAAAATTATGTCCTTCACCTTCAAGACAGCTTGTCCTTATCCTGTGCTTTTTAGCTTTCATTTTCATTGAGGATAAATGTCAATAGTAGTGGACTCATATAAAAGTGTAAGGAGAAATCTCTAAACTCTTCATAGCTTCATGAAGGTCCTAAACAGGCTGCTCCATGTTCCCCTCCAGTTCAAATGCTGACCATGAACTCTGTTTTTTTCTGCTGTGAATTGAAGATCATTTTTTAGAGAAGAGATTACCAGTGGCATGTAGCTTGATCAGAACAGCTCCTCTAGAGCCACACAGCAGAAGCACATTCTGCACCACTTCTGCAGTGGCCTGTAGTACATCTTTAGAAATTATTCACTGAGCATTTTTCACGGTCCTGATCACTGGTTTAGAAAAGACTCAAGTGAGCAAGTGTTTAGAGCAGCTGATGTGGCACAGAGCTGATGCTGACATATTCCTTCCAGATGTTTGACACAATTTGGGCATGCTCAACTGGTTAACTAGCACTGTGTTGAGAGGTTCTCTTGCTAATGACACAGCAAAGTCTGTTTCTATTCGTGCTACTTTGCAGAAATTTCTGAAAGACTAAATAAAGTAAGCCAGTGGGGGTCAGTAAAGAGGCAAAGCATATGCAAAATATTCTGACTGACAGATTTGTTATGCTTACACCTATTAACTTGCTGCTGCACAGCAGTCAAGATGGTCATGTACACAGTTGTGCTATGGCTCTCATGTTTCCATGGGATATCTATAGGAAAGGTGTCTAAGGAAATATTAGACTGATACTTGATGAAATCGGTCACCTAACTATGAGGAAAAAGCAGAGGCATTTAATGCCTTTTTTGCCTCGGTCTTTCATAGTAATGACAGAACTTGGGCTGCCCACTCCTCTGAGATGTCAAACACTGGAATAAACTTCCTATCAAGGTGTTTGATGCTCCATGTCTGTCCGTGTTCAAGAGGCATTTGGATAATGCCCTTAATAATATTCTTTAACTTTTGGTTAACCCTGAAATGGTCAGGCAGTGGACTTGATAATCTCTGTAGGTCTCTTCCACTCTTAAACTAATGTATGCTAAGCTATTTTATGCTATGCTATTTTATGCTATTATATTGACAACACTGTAACCTTGCATCTTCATGTGATGCAACGTGTTCTTTCATAACAACAGATCTTATCTACTGCCCCCCAAAAAGCATCAGTGTATGACTCAAGATTTGCAGTTCAAACATATGCTGAATAGAAAGAGTGATATCATCTCTTTTCTGTCACACCATGTTACACCCTTTTTGGCTAGTACAGCTGATTATGCTCTGTTTTGGTGATAACTGCACCCACAGTCACTGGGAGGATGCCTTAACCCCTTGAAGAAATTATGGAATCATATGGATCATTCTCACACTTTGTCCTCCCTTTTAACTTCTTAAACTCTTAAGAAAACCTTGCATTGCTCTCATTTACCTCATTCCAGACTGCTTGTCAAAGCAACCAGGTGATCAGTTAAAACATTCTTGTCGTACTTCTATCTAAATCAGACCAGAAGTTCCCTGTCACAAATTCAGTGCTGAAGAGTTACTAAACATGTGTCTCTACATGTCTGAACAAACACTTAAGATTCTCGAGATGAAGGAGAAACATTTCAAGGTGTTGGAAACTCAGAAACGTATTTAAAATTCATTTGAGCCAAGCTCTGAATACTGTCGGAAGAATAGAAGAGATGAACTTGAATAAAATATACAAAGAATGTATATTCCTTGTGGCATGGTGGTTTGGGGAACTATCACTACATGTTGCAAGTTGGGAAGGATAGCTCAGTGAGTACCCAAACAGTCTGAATATTTTTCAAGTTTCAGTCCAACTCATGCAACATGGCAAAGGAAATGGACATTCCTCTAACACTCTGGTTCCTGGGGTATGTTAACATAGAATAAATTCTAGCTCTGCTAATACGATAAATGGAAGATAAGCTGAAAAAAAAGCCAGGTACCAAAACTTATGGACATTATTGTAGTCACGTGCTTAAAGATGCATAAGATAACAGACGTTGTAACATTAATGGAGATATGATTTCTCTTATCAGCTTTCTTTATCACACCTCAAACTTTACAATGCATGACAACAATTATCTTGCTAATACAAAAGAACGTAGAAAAGGAAGACATAATAAAGAATCACATACCAGTTCTACTCAAACCTATACACAAAATTACATGCATGATCACTTATTTACTCCAGAATGCATGGCAATGGCACAAAGCTGTGCCAGGGGAGGTTCAGACTGTACATTAAAAAAAAGTCTTTACTGTGAGAGTGGTCAAACACTGGAAGAGGCTTCCTGGTGAGGTGATTGGTGCCCCATTCCTGTTAGTGTCAAGAGGCATTTGGATAATGCCCTCAAAAATATGCTTTAACTTTTGGTTATCTCTGAGGTGGTCAGGCAGTTGGACCAGATGATCTTTCAAGGTCCCTTCCAACTGAACTATTCTATTCCTACAGGAAGCATTCCTCTTTTAGTAAAACTACAAATAGGAAATTCAGCAACTGAAATATTTATCAGTCTAGATAACTTTGTTTTGTAGTATCTTTTCCCATTGGGAAATATTCCCAATTCCCCAATGGGAAATATTTTCCCATTTCCAACAGTAACAATAGCTGTTTTACAGACTCAAGCACCTGAAAATCAAGAAGACGCTGAAGTATTTCTAACTCAAATCTGAAAAGATTGAAAATCAAAAAAATTAAAGAGTTAAAGTTATACCCAGATCTTTATGCTATTTGAATGACGTCCTATTCTGCCAACTCTTCTCTCTCC
Source organism: Cygnus olor (assembly GCF_009769625.2). Taxonomy (NCBI): domain Eukaryota; kingdom Metazoa; phylum Chordata; class Aves; order Anseriformes; family Anatidae; genus Cygnus; species Cygnus olor. The sequence goes on from NC_049173.1 coordinate 47,532,675, forward strand.
CTCTCTACCCCTACATACACACATACTCTTAATTTAATTTAGTATTACAATGAACAGAACTTGTCTATATTTTCCATACCAGGACAAATATTTAGGTCTAGACTCATACCTAACTTTAAGTGTCTAACTTCAATTAACTTCCTGCATTAGGAGGCCAGTTAGACTCTCCCTGGCTAGTGCAATGAGAATACACGCCTTGAGTGGGTGACTCAATTTTTGGCAGGCTGTATCTTACCCTACACACTGACTCAAAATTTGGACACCTTTAGGCTCTTGGCCATGATCCTGGCACCACAGTTTCACCTCTCTAGAATCAGAAATGCAGACCAAACAACTGGTAATCACCACAGCATGAGAATCCCTATTTCCTGCTACTTGATATAATCTATGCAAAGCAGCATAAATATGAGTTATGACTGAGTGTTTCAAAGGACGCACGTAACACTGTCATCTGTTCAGCAAAGTGTCAGAGAGAGGGGTTGAAATCACATAGAAAAACTTGGTCTTTCCACATAATCCTTATCACAGCACCGCTAAGATGCCCTCTCATTATCCAGTTCATTAACTGGATTATTGACTAATTATTGATTAATTATTGGGTTATTATCATAATAACATTAACTTGGAAGGCGTACTGGAAAATTTCCAGCTGATTTCCACTTCACACTGCCAGTCTGTGGAGAGAGTGATTACTATTGCATAGTTCTTATTTTCTTAGTCCTCAGTTTTCAGAAATGTGTCTTATAACCATATTACTTCTTTTCCTAATCTTCAGAGATTGATGTTCTGATGGGGATAGTATTTGGAAAAGGCTGAAAAAAACAGTCTAGCAACAACTACTACAACAACAAAAATGATGAAAGGAAAGGAACAAAAACAATCTCAAATGATATGGTGGAGAAGGTGAGACATGTTTCTCATTGGTAGTGGAGAGTCAGCAGAGAAGCTTCCTGAGGATAATAGTTTTGTTGCCATCACACCAGTGGCAGGGATGGGAAAGTGCTAAGAAGCCTGGAATTATTTGTGCCTTTAGAGGAACTCTTGAGAGAAAGTTGCGACAGTGTCCACAATTACTATGCATATTCTTCTGGAAAGAAAGACAAAAGAGGAGTATTCTTTACATACATGCCTCTGCATCTTCTTGTTTTCCTACAAATGACAGGAATTGTGAATTTCAAGAGGTGAAACAGCACAATGCTAGTAATCCAGTAAAGATTTCCTGCACATGGAGCTTATAGCCTGTGTCCACATTCTGCATAGATTCACAGATATTATTTGGAGAAAGCTTGTACTGTGTTAGTAGTTGGAGAAAACCGATTACTTCAACTTGACCCACAAGGTAAAGATCCACCCTGCCTTCCCATCTGAGGTATGTCAACAGGTACAGACAAGTCACATCAAATAGTAGGTGAAAACACATTGCATAACGCTATAATTTATCTTCATGAGAAGTCACTTCTGCAACAGTAAAGACATAATACATGCTTCTTTCACTAGATCTCGTGAAAGGTATTACCTTTCTTTAAGCACTGCATCAGTGAGAGTAAATGTAGTATCTCTTTACACCTACGAAGAACAGCTGAAAATCATATTGATTTTTGACATAATTTAAATACATACCTACTTACACACATATGAATATTTGAAGAAAAATACTGAAGAAAAATTACCTGAAAATGTGCTTGGTTCTTTTTGTTTCCTCTCATATGATCAACACTGCATTTCTCTGATTTACCTAATAGAGGCCCCTTTTCAGTTTTGAATTAATCTTTCTTGAGTCTTGGCAACCAACAGTTTGTACAGTCATCTAGAAGAGATTTTCCTAGTCTTGTACAAGAGCCCTAGCATTTGTCTTTCACTGCTGATAATTTCTTGTCTGATAGTTTCTAAGTTTGCATTTTTGTTTTTCAGAGATGTGACACAGTATTGGATCACAGATGTCATTGCTCTCCCAAGGCTTTCCCCCCTTTTTGCTTCCAGGTAATTATCAGACAGTAGCCCTGTCCATCTTAAGATATCATTAACAAAGACAGCACTTAAGATTTGATTCCCCAATTTGGAAATCTATTATATTCTTCCTCAGACTTTGAATTCCTCTGTGATCCCAGACAGATCATGTTGACAGAGGAAAAACTCAGCGTACATGTATGCATACTCTAAACGAACAAAAATGTGTTAGCTTGAGCGAGGCTGAGCTCATATGGCTCTGGAGTTAACTCTTTTAGATAATCGAGGCATTGGAAAAAGTATAGCTACACGACATTTTCCTGGGCTAATTTATCCAGTATGGCAACACTGCAAATAATAACAACAACAATAATAATAACTTTCTACCTCTAGAGGGCGCTCAGGCAATATATGAATGATAGTGAATTTGCAGACTGCATAAATACATTGGATAAGTACTTCGAGCAGCTCTCTTTGCTCTTTTTATGACTGACTAATATAGAAACAGAACGACCTGAAAATGAAACAATGGAAAAATGCGACCACAAAGTCATAGCAAAAAAAGGAAGACTTAAGCATACCAGTAGGACTAGTTTTCAAGTAGGACTTGATTTAAGGGCTTTATAAGGCAAAATGACCTTATTTCATGATAATATTCATGCTACAGACTGAATGCTACTTCCAGTTTTAATTTTGAATGAATTTTACCCCATTATCCAGTGAACAGTTGTTTTTGTGTGTGTGTGTGTGTGTGTGGTAGTGGTTTCTTCCTTTTTTTTTTTCTTTTTAACTTAAAAAAAAATCCTTTAGTGCTTCAGTGAATATAGCTCTTCAGTATCGGAAAGTTTTTCTCTATAGCGGTGCAGAGATACAACGTGCTCCATGGCATTGCTCTGTCTAAAAAAGGATAAGGTGAGTGTTGGAATAATTCAGATACAAAGAATGAATTCATTCACTTAGCTTTAGTTGCCTAAAACCACATAGTCTAAATGATTTATTTATTCTTTCTCTGTAATCATTTGAGAAAAATGGAGAGCATAAATTAGATCTAGAAGTGATCTTACCTCTTCACCCTTGTTTTCATAAGTGGAATTACAGAGGTCTTTAAGGAACTGTACTTTCAGCTCTTACCACATCTGTTTATTTTTCTCTGAAAGATCAAAACAAATTTCAGGAAAAGTCTAAAGAAATAGAAAAATCAAACAAATCAAACTTTTGCAGAATTGCCGTCTTACAATTACAATGTGCACTCATCACGCCTCAACTGTAGTAATGAGTCTGATTCTTCTTATTCTCCCCAAGGAAAATAAAATATTTTAAATCATGATCAATTATTCAGCCAATCTCAGCTGAGAACTGGTGCACTGAACACTTAAGAGTTGTCTTACAAAATCCTAAACACCTACTCACTTTGTGAGAACAATCTAGTCACTTTTATTTGAGGGAAACAAGTGGGAGCAAAGCAGGGCAAAGTAATTCATTCTGTCAGTTTGGAACCACTATCAAGATTAAAAGGGAGGATCTGTATTTTGTAGCTGGAGTGGTTTCTTGCACAACCTTTGCCTAGCACCTACTAGGTTACCTCATTGCCAGGTGTAACCCAAAGTGATTGGATCCACATTTCATCACAATTCATCTTTTCTTTTCAGATCTTCTGCTTCCCTGCTAAGTGAGGATGTAGAACACAGCAAATTGAATTTACTATTAGAATCAATAATACAAGAGCTATAGCTCCAATTTTATTGTATTTATAATGAGTTTCATAACTAGTATGGTAATTTTTTAATGTCATGGCTGTGCTACCAGGCCCCTTATCATAAAGTTTAACTGTATGCTGTTCTATGCAGAGTTTAAGCTCAACTCTCTGGTCCTAGTGGTCATTTATGGAAAGTTTGATGGGTCTCAAGCAGGCATAAGAAAAAAACATTCATAAATTACGGCAAATACTTTTTTTTTTTTTTTTCTGTAGGAATTAACCCAACAATACATTAAAAGACAACTGAGAATTGTGAGTAATGATCTGAGGGGAAATGAGGCATTAAAGAAAGGTTTGTTTGTGTATGGAATGAGTGTTATTAAATTCATTTGTCTAGCTCAGTTCTGTTCTTCTTATGCAATTATGTTGGAATATGTAAGGCTAACTAAGTAGAGCTAGGAGCTGTATTCTGAAAGGACTTTATGCATTGCTGTGAGACACTCCAGGCTTAGGTTTGCATATGACCACCAAATCAATAGAACTGATGATATTATAGAAGAATCATGTTACTAAGCACGTGTAGAATCTTATATTGGGAAAATCTATATTAAAAACTGGTAACTACAAGCAAAACAGATTCTTCACTCCCTGCATATCTGGCGAACACCGTTCACTTCTGCAGTAAATAAAGATGTATCAAGTTACTCATATTCTTTTCAAAGTTAGGTACCTAGCCACAACTCTCCATTAATTCTCATATTCCAAACTTGGGAGTAGCCACTTCAGATACTTGCTCTGCATCATAACGCCTTCAAGAACTCACATGGTTCCACCAGAAGTCAACATACCATCACCTTTCCAAAGAAATCCACAGTACTTCTGCTGTCTTGCTTCAATTTACATTTTGATTCTGTGTATCAGAGGTGACAACAAATGCTGAAGCACAGCTAAAATATTGATACGTATTCCAACACTATTTCTAAAGACTATGTTTCTAAACCAAAATTGCTTCTCCCTAAGGCAATGTGCATTGCCTTAGCAAGTTTTATGACATGTTTAGCAGACTCCTGCTCAATCTGTCTCTCTTTTTTTTAAAGCTAACTAGGAACAACACAAAGGCGTGTAGATGAGATTGTTGGGTGAGAAGTTCAAAAAGACTTGTCCTAATACAATGACTCGGAGGCTCAGCAGATAGCGGCAATTAAATTTTCTCTGAGGTACATGCTATCTCCCATATTATGCCTGGCTTCCACACTAATCCTAACTCCTAGAAGTAGTGGAAACAGTATTGCATAATCTGAAAATATCTAAGCAAAAAAAAAGGTTAAAAGATTTTGGTAAAAAGGTAAAAAAGCAACCTTAAAAGAAAAAAAAAAAAAAGGTTTACAAAGCTGTTACTGAGGTAAGCAAAGGTAAGCTTACTGAGGTAAGCCAGACTCAAAAAATGATCTGGGAAAATATCTGTTGTGTAATGAGCATTGGTTAGTGATAGGTTGTTGGAAGTTGCTGTGTCTCAGAAGAATGCTTCTCACATTTTGTCAGCCAGGATACTGTGAAGATAAGAAGCAATTATACCAGAATGCAATATGGATAGTACTTTAAGATGCTCATCAGATATCTTAGAAACAAACAGTCTCACAAGACCCTCTCCATACTCTAATGGAGACAGGTAAAAGGGAGCCCCAAGCAATGAAAGTGAAAGGCTCACACCTGAGCATCTACAGGCAATATAGAAGTTGCTCAAAGATGTTGCAAAAGAAACAGCACAGAGATGTTAAAATGATTGAGATCAGTGAACTCACAGAATGGTTTAAAAAAAAAAAAAGGTATAAAACCAGATATAGAGGATATCTGGATTGGATACATAGTCTTATGTCCCAAAATGTTTTAAACTTGACATTTTTACAATGCCACGTTTACATATGCATCAGTTCCATGAGGTCAGATTTCAGTGTATTTGTCATTTTTCAGTTGCTGTAAGTGATATCTTAAAACAGAGGCTTGAACATACAGCCACACTCTATGGAACTGGGCAAGATCCACTGGCTTTAGGTAAGGCTGATCCATTTAGTCCAGCAGACACCTGGGCCATAGGAAACACGCAGATGAACTATCCTTCTGGTTTGTCAATATTACAGATAAGTGATATTGTATGTTAGGAAAATGAACACCTAAAACCATTACAGCAACAGGCCATCATCTAGTGGGCTGGAAGTCCTCTGTGGATGGACCACTGATCTCTGAAAGGATATTTGAATCAATTAAAATGGGAACTGGAATTCGGAAAAAAACCTGTGACCTCCATATCTGAAAAGGCCCAAGGCCACTCATGCTCTTCTTGTTGGTGTTCTCTGCTTTTTTGAATCACTGCAACTAGGTGCTACCACTCTCAAATGCTCTATAGAGTTAATATGATACAGACCAGCCTTATTACCAAACTTGGGAAGCTGTATGCTCTTCTGCTCTGGTATGATTCAAAAAGGGTGAATCCATACACGGCCACAGACAGAGAAGGGACACTGTGAACTGCCTTATAAACATATGGGAGAAACAACATAACTATGAAAGAATATAATTTGTCCTCAATAACACGCTTGTTATGTGCCTCTTTTTTATTTTCTGCAAAGACTCACAAAATAGCTGATGCTACTTCCTACATAACATGAAGCAGAGTTTGTGTGTAGTCCTTCACTGAATTTCAGGCGCAGGACTGCAGTCCATTTCTTTTTGGTTCTACATCCTTGAAACCAATGAATCAAGAGCTATCCTAGCTGAATCTGGCTCACTGAGGCATAAACCCTAGATCTTTGCTTGGATTTGCGGATTACTGTCACATAGGTTAATGAGATGGAATGGTTTTCTTTTTCTTTTATGTCTATAGACACCATGTTCTAATGTTTTTTCCTCAGATGTACTGTGATCCACCTGGAGGGTTAACCTTGGGAGGAAATTGATAGCATTTTAAAAATGCTTAGTCTTCTAAGTGTAGCCCAGCATGATGGTCATTAGTGGCTATCATACAGGTATTTCATTTTAATTCTCTTAATTGCTCCTAATCCTGCCTGATCAGAGGCCTTGGTCTACACCTGGGGGATACCTCTAAAAATCCAAGCAGAGTACTAATTGTTTAATCTTAGCCCTGGGCAGCTACTAGTTGCTTATATACTGATTGCTCACGGACTATAAACCGAAGGAAGAGGTGATGCCAGACAAGCAAAGCACTCCACAACACATTGGTTGGCCCAGTGCTGCAAGTGCTGTCTTTTGGACATTAAGCATAGAGCTTGACAGCAGCTGGGATTACACCTGGGTAATTTGAATCTTGAAGTATGACCTATATAACAAGATCTCCCAGTGTCCTTAGACAGAAGGCTACAGGCAACATAATTAAATTAATTTGAATATATCAGAGACATAAATTACATTTTCCATTGTAGGAGGCATACAACAGTTTTGTGAGCTGCAGATTGAGGCAAAGAAATGAACTTCATTAGCCTAGGCTGCTGGAGTCAGTCCCAATCACCACTACTAGAGTGTCACAGGGTATATTATACAGAGGGAGCAAAGGAGATGCAAACTACTCCAAGGCCATGACACCATATCCATTCTCTCCATAGTCTGCCACTAGACATTAACCTAATCGGGAGAGAGCTGAAACACTCCTGCTACTTCTAATGTCTTGGCATTTAACCCAAGGCACTGCCCTGAGTTGTTTTGTGTTTTTTGTTTGTTTGTTTGTTTTTTCTTGTGGATGCATTTTCAATTGTGGTATCAGCATTTGTTATTCTACTGTGAGCTCTGCAGTTCTGAGTTCTTAACAGTTCAGCCCTCAGTAGTCACAAAAATGAGTAGAATCCTGTATTTATGAATAGAATTGAGAGAAGGGAAAGAGATGCAATAATTTTCTGTCTTCTGCATGGTCAGATGAGGTTGAAACTTTGATCTCAGTGCCTAAGAGGAACCCAGAAATCAGTGAGAGCTCAAAGATATTTTTGGGGGGGTCAGAGTGGGAGTACTTCAGTACTTAAAACATTCACTTAATTTTTATAGTATTTAAAGCTTTAAAAAGCCTTATGCTATTAGCTGAATTCTGTCACTTGAATCTTGGGGCTTGACAAACTGATTTCAGAAGTATTCCAGAAAAGATCCTGCATGAGGAAGTGGGAATCCACTTTTGACAGTGCCCCTGTGTTTGCACATCATTCATGAGACAGAACAAAACAGGTTAAGATATTATAATTTTACCTCAGAGGAAACACCTTCTGCAGTCACTGTGATTTTGCCATTAGTTTTCCACAGTGAACCAGATTTTGATGTCCTGCCAGCATCACACCATAGGGAATCTATGGACCCAAACGTGACCCAGTCACTTGTCACCTCACTTTACTTGCTGTTCTTCCTTATGCAACCAGAGCCTTCATCTACCTTGGAAGGAGAAGGCCGAGCACTGAATAGGCACAGTAAGCACAAGCCACTGCCCTGCTTAAGTACTTTTTGCTAAGCACCCATATGCAGAATTACTACACACAGCTTTTAAAATATTCACTTCTTTTTCCACTGCTGATGCAGAGGTTACACATAGCAATTGGCTGTGGAAAGTGGGTCATAGATTTTCCATGCAGGATGATGGGATTCACCCCAGTGTAGTGAGGGAGTTGGTGGATGTTATAGCTGGACCCCTCTCAAGAATTTACCAAAGGTCTTAGAAGTCTGAAGTCCAGTCCCTGATGACTGGAAGGTAGCCAATGTTATAACCATCTTCAAAAAGGGCATGAGAGAAGACCCAGAAAACTACAGATGTGTTAGTCTAGCCTCGGTCCCTGGAAAAGTTAGGGAGAAGATTATCCTGGGTGCTAACGAAAATCATTTAAAGAACAAAGCTATTATAACACATAATCGACATGGGTGCATGAAAGGAAGGTCCTGCCTTAGTAATTTGGTTTCCTTCTATGATAAAGTCACCCACTCAGTGGATGAAGAGAAGGCAGTTGACATAATTTTTTGGGACTTTAATAAGGCCTTTGATACCGTGCCTCACAGTATCCTTCTGGACAAATTATCGTCCTGTGAGATAAACAGGCTCATGCTATGTGTCATTTCAATAGCAGAGCTCAAAGAATTGTAGTAAATAGGGCTACATCTGGCTGGCAGCCGGTCACTAGTGATATTCATCACGGATCAGTTCTAGGGCCAGGCCTGGTCAATGTTTTTATCAACGATCTGGATGCAAAAGTTGAATGAATCACTTGCAAGTTTGCTGATGTTACTAAACTGGGAGGTGCTGCTGACTCCCAGGAGAGATGGGAGACCTTGCAGAGGGATCTAAATACCTTGGAGAACTGGACAATCAACAATGGCATGAAGTTCAGGAAAGGTAAATGCCAGGTTCTGCACCTGGATGGATTAATGCCAGACACAGGTACAGAGTGGGAAATGAGTGGCTAGAGAGCAGCTCTGCAGAAAGAGAAGTGAGGTACTGGTTGACAGCAGGCTCAACATGAGCTAGCATTGTGTGCTGGCAGCCAAGGGGGCAAACTGCATTTTGCGGTTCACTAAATACAGCATAGCAAGCTGGTCAGAAGAGGTGATTTTCCAACTATACTTAGCATTGATGTGGCCTAACCTTGAATACTGTGTGCAGTTCTGGTCTCCACAATATAAAAAGGATGTTAAGGTCCTTGAAAGTGTCCAGAGGAGGGCAACAAATCTGGCAAAAGGGCTGGAAAGCATGTCCTATGAGGAGAGGCTGAGGACACCTGGGTTCTCTAATTTGGAGAAAAGGAGGCTAAGAGATAACCTCATTGCTCTCTACAATTTCCTGAGAAGGGGAAATGGAAAGGGAGGCGCCAATCTCTTCTCCCTGGTAATCAGTGACAGAACACATGGAAACAGCACAAAGCTCCACCACGGGAGATTCATACTGAAAATTAGGAAAAATGTCTTTACTGTGAGGGTGGAAAAACACTGGAACAGGCTTCCTGGAGAGGTGGTTGATGCCCCATGCCTGTCAGTGTTCAAGAGGCACTTATACCTTCATTAATATGCTTTAACTGACCACTAATGTGGTAAGGAATTGGATCTCTGCAGGTCCCTTCCAACTGAACTGTATTCTGTTCTCATTTACTTTGGTGCTCAGTGCATTTTTTGGATAACATTTCCATGTTAAGCAACACAAGACTACTAGTATTGTGTATTATCAGTGTCTCAAAGGCAGGCAAAACTGCATTCTGTCTTTGTCCTGGCTGAAACACTGGCTGGCATTGAGAGTGTTCAGAAGGCCAAGGATGCACTAAGCTATCTGTTATGAACACAGATGGTCCAGCCTGAGCAGTAAACAGAAAGGTGTTCATACAAAGAAGAAAAAAAAAAAAAAAAAAAAAGGTCAATCCATTTCTAGGACTAACAGCACGACAGTACCACAAGGGGGCAAACTAGCAATATTTTTCCTAAAGCTTTTCTTTGATACGGGATGGACCTATATATAGTATTCTATTCAAACTGGAAAAAAACAACAACAACAACAAAAAAAACTTTCCTGTGGAATTCGTGCCAGGATCACCCACCTGTTATGACACTTCAGCAAGTAAAAAGGTTAAATGACCTGTCAACAACAGGACATAAGTCAGCTCAGAAGTCCGCAAATATTCAGTGAAGCTGCTAAGGCTAATCACAGAAAAACCTAGGTGGCACTCAAGGTGCAAGCTATAGCTGCAGATCAAGAAATAGAATAGAAGTCTGTCAGGATGCAGCAAAGTCCAGCAGCTCCCCATGTGATGGGAAGCCAGGAGGACCACAGCCAAGCAGGGCCATGTCAACCAGGGTCTATCTCAAGGCCAAGAGCAGGGCAGACCTGGGATGACAGCCAAGTTCAACTGAGGCCAGATCACCAGAAAAATAGCTTGTGGTTATAAGGGAGGTCCTCAGGTCAGGGATAGGGGTTGCATGGCTAGGGCCAGCTGAGCTGAAGCCCAGCACTCCTAATATGCAGATCAGGGAGAGAGAGAAGACTGAACACTAAGCTTATATGGGACAAACTGTGCAGGGACAAATATATGAGCCCCTGGGCAGGGTGAAGGTCAAAAGTGAAGTTGGCCAGGGTCATTAAGGCCTGTTAGTGTACTCAGGGCCCTCATATATTCCATCTTTATTAGAAAAAGCATAGAGAAAGAGAAGCCGTTTATGATGTGTGTAATAGCCTCATAACTAAATAACTCACTGAAAGCTGTCTCCTCACTTTTCAGCGCACTTCCTCACAAGTTGAAAATGTAAGAAGTCTCTTTCACTCTAACAATGCTGGCATTGTACAGCAAAAGGTGCAAAATGCACAGAAAAAGACCAAACAGGTACAGAGTACTGCAGGTCATCAATTAAAGGTTTAATTCAATGCAAAGACCATAATTGTTCCTGATGAATGTATCACACAATACGTTTTATCACTTAGGAGGCAAGGACAATTCATAGCACCAAACTGTGTCTGTCTTTATATGTTAGCTGCAGTAAGGCTATGCTACTAAAAATACATTCAAGTAAAATGGTGTGAATAAAAGTAAAGAGGAAAGCATAGATTTGCTACAGATACAGCACCTTAAAAAAAAAAAATCACAGAATGAAAAACAGTTGAAACTGAAGCCCTTGTTCTATGTGCTGTTAGTACTTAAGTGAAATTTGTCGTAGGTAGGAGAATCTTGAACACCACCACCAAGCAAAACCTGGGAGGATCATTTCTGGGGACCACCAACAAACCATAAATTACCTCCATTTCCTCCTGTGGATGAATCAACAGCAAGATTCCAGTGAGAATGCTGAAACTCAGTGAGCTACTAGTTAGTGTTAGAGGAGATAGTGAGCACAATGTATAGCTCGGTTGACCATTTATTACAGCAACCTTTCAGTGCATTAGCTTTGCTTTTTCTCTTTCTGACTGAGAAGATAATCACAGGACAAGAACATGTTGTCAGATGTTCAATATGAGAACAGATAAGTATTGCAACTGAAATGTGCAAAGCTTACCCTGAAGGTAAGGAGATGTCTATAATTATTTAGATTATAACACCTGTTTAGTAAGGAGAACCTACTATTAACACTTAAGCATTTTGAAGGGCTAAGTCTATAAAATATAGAGTTCTAAGAAACAACCTGTCCTCTAGAGCAAGAGAAAGAATAGTAGAGATTCTTATTCACGTAGTTATAAATACTTCCTCTAATTATATCATAGACCATTGGTCACACTCCCAAGGATAGGAGAAGACTTTTCAGGTAAGCTGGGGCAAAGAATGAAAGAACAATGTTAGCAAATTATGCAACAGGATAGGCAGACTGTGTTAGGAGATGTGACAGTTCTATCAGTTGCTGATCTCAATTCCACTATACTGAACGTTACCTAGATTTGATGGCTGCTAATTTGAGATATGTAGAAGAAATGGGAAAGATTATTTCTCCCTTCTGTTGAATGACTAGAAAATAGTACCAACAGGACAGATTAATTAATAGCAGTATGTTAACATAGAAATCAGAGAAACCAGTCAAAGCAACAGCAGTGAAGTCCAGTCACCTAGGAGCAATGAGCTTAAGGTTAGTGAATGCCAAGAAGATTAACTAGTAATTGACAGGGAGTAAGATATTTTTTATAAGAAGTAGATCATGTGTAATAGAGAACTTATAAAATTGAACAAAGTTCAAAAAGCTATCTCATAAGGTAACTTCATCATATATAAGAAATAGGTCACATCAAATGTTGCTGTTTTCTTGTGTGGTAATATCTCAGTTACATCAGCTTGTAACAAAGAGCAGTGGCACACGATGATGGTGGCATGTGAGTTTATAGATGGATGAATGTTAACCTTTAAAAATGTTGCTAAAAACATAACAAAACAATTAAACCAGTTGACAAATTAAACGCAACAGAATTTTCAGTCTTGGAAAACAACATCAAAGTCATACCCCCTGCAAAATTTCAGCTGATAATAAGGCTCAGCCTTTTATTAACCCTATGCAAAACAGATTAAAAAAAAAAAGTGTATTAGTTTCAGATCTCAGTTGCAATAGGTGTATCAATCCAAACCTAATCACTATTGAACAACAGATATTTCTATGAGTTGAAACCTTGGCAGTTAGTTCCTGTGCTAATGTCATTACAAACCACTGATGCTTGAAGAATGATACATAACAATATGCTCTCCAATATACTATAACTTTTAATTATTGGTGTGACAAAAATATGTATTAGAATGTTGTACAGAAATGTTGCAAGTTAAAGAAGAGCAAATGTTCAGTCCTAATGAAATCACCTTTTGTATTTTAAGGTTATTAATACAGTATGATACTAGTAAAGCAAAGCTTCACAATGAGACCTAAGAAAACGCAAAGCCAGACTTGCTATAACCTTAAGGTACAGATCTCAGTTTTCATTGTGCAGTGTAGCAGCATGTTTAATATCTTAAGCTGCCATAGTTGCAGAATAATAAAGAGAAACTTCAGTCATTATACAGCATTCCCAAAATAAGTTAAAGTCATATCTGAAGTTATTCTACAGCTAGTCATCACTGGAAATAACTCTTTTTGATAACACCACCTAAGGACTTGCACATTGTTCATATTTGTAGTTTATCCTCTAGTAGTTCTTCTACCATTACATGTTCTACTATTTCTATCCTTGATGTAGCTTGCTTACTAAGTAGAGACAACAGTCCTTTTATGCTGTTAGAACAGAGCAGTGTTATATTCTGAGTGAACCAGGAGAGGAAAGAGAGGATTTTGGCATAACTACTGCTTCCAGAACACCAGACCTTGCTGGTGACCACCATCCACCTACTCTGCAGGCTTACAACAGATACTGGAGTCCAGGATTGAGCATGCTGTCAAGGATCAAAAAAAATATTGAGACCAAGGAAGAAGACTGCAGCCCATGGCTCAGTTTTGTGAGACTGAGCAGTCTGTGATGTAGGCCCCAGTTTGCTGAACCTTAGTTTTTTCTTCTTCGTAGAATTTTGCTTAACAAATAAATAAATAAAATGCTGATGATGCAAGCAAGTATGTAAGTAGACTCATAGAAACTAAGAAAACTAAAAATGAAGCAGAAGTGAAGAATTCATTGAATCAGTAGCAGCAAGTACCTCAAGGACTCAAGAGGAAATTACTGACATTAAAGACAATAAAGACCTGTGGAATAAAAGCAGGGAGAAAGAAGACAATAGCTCAGTAGGATTGGGGATCTGCCCATTCCAAGGAGTTGCAGCAGTTGTCATTTCCCCACCCAGATAATGACTGCATGGCCATGACATTCACTGGCATTGGTGAGCGTATGGTGCTTTGCCTAGCAGTATGCTGATCCTGGCCATTTACTGTGTGCATTAGACAGACTATAAATAAGATAATTGCTGTGGACTCAACGTGCATACAACCCTGCTTGCAAGTGTAACTGCACACTAAATAAAATTAATATGCATGGCTTAGGCTTGCAAACAATAGGTGTTGATAGAAAACGTAAAATTCTCCAAACTCATGCAACACCTGTGAGGCTGAGATGTCAACGCTGAACTTGCATGCTTTCAATCCATTGACCTCCTTTCATCTGTCATGCAACATGTCTTAGAAGCAACTAATGGCAAGTGGAGTCTTCCGTGGATTAAGAAAGGATTAAGAAGCAGGGACTGAAACAATTTTAATTGGATGATTTTCATCTTTCATTTTATTTTATAAATCTAAAATAAAGTTCAAACACACTTAATTCATCATAACGCAAGTTTTAACCTGCCGGGAGGCAAATAGTAGGGACAACCCATGTCGTTACAAAACCATCAAGCCAAAGAAAGCTATAAACAAAGCTACACATACAAATCTATTTTTTCACTGTGATACAGCCTACCATCTTCAAATATTTTGCCTTGCTATTGCCAATAGTGGCTTCTTACTGTAAGTGGTAAACTGAAAAATAAAAATAATTTTTAAATGATATATTAAATAAACTAGTTTTTAATGTATAAGACTGGAAAAGGAAGAATGAATAAGTTATACACTGTTCATATTACAGGGAAACAAGCTCCATTTATCCTTGTTTACCACTGAACTTCTTATTATGTTACAGCCTTTTTCACTCTTGGCCAGTGCTGCAAATTCACAACTCACTGTTATTTCAGCTTTCCCTGAGATCTGAGTATAGAACATGAACCAGTGGCTAATCTCCAACCATTACTACATCCATTCATTTAAGATAGATAGATAAATAAATTTCAATTTAGCTTGGAGCAGAGAATAAGGGAGAGCTTAAGTAGTGGTTGTACTAGAAATATACCAAGACATTTACTTTACCAGCTTCGTGTTCTTATTTGCTGCCTTCTTTGTAAGTCTTTGGGTTATATTTAAACCTTACTTGAGCAAGAGAGCCTGAAAATAAAAGCAAGACTAGAGAGCTGATTTCTTAAATTCAAAAATGAGATTGTAACATGTTTGTATAATTATAGATGCTGTGGCTTTACTAAATAAGTAAAGGTTTGATTATCATGACTGTTAAGTGCTAGCTAACCAGAACTCAGCAGTAATTATAGCCTTCCTATACTAATCTTCTGAAGATTGGTTGATTGTATTTGAAATTAAATTACTTGAAAATTTGAGATGAGAGACAGTTTTAAATGTGTATTCACACTGTATCTAAATATCCTTTCTTAATTATGATTGTCCCAGCTGTTCAATCATCTTTACCAATCATATGCTACAATCTGAAATGCTATAATCGTCCTACCTCCACCAAAATTGATATAGTATATACTTTTCCAGATATATTTAGGCACAGTCCCAGGAAGTAATAACAATAAAAACAGGTTCACCTGTGCTTGGTGGTTGGGCTGAGCTGAACAGTGTGTTTGCGTTTTTGCCTTTTGAGTCAGAAAAAAATGGATATGTATTTGTTTTTTCTTTTCAAAAGATTAGTCCCAAATTATGAGTAACATAAGTAAAGTTCAAAGTCTAAATTTTGGTTTTTCATTGTCTTCATTCTGTGGAAAGAAGATATAAAAGGAGCACTGATACCATTAGCAATATGACTGCTGCTGGATGGGTTTTTAATCTCTTAACAACTGCAACTTGTTACTCCAGTTTGTGTCTAAGTCCTACCTAGAGCTTGCAGGATATCCCTTCTCCTGACCCCTTGTAATTTGTAAATCCAATAGCATTACCAAAACTCAGGTGCTGGGTCACCAGGTTGTGGTAACACCCGTCATGGAAGTGGGAGGCATAATAGTACACAGTGCTGTTATGCTATACACTAATTGCTGCCTCTACAACTAGGCATCTCCAAGCCCAAAGTGGGACTTGGACTGGAACTGCTGCTGAATGGCAAAACTCATGACATGCCAGAGGTCAGGGATGCCTCCACTGTTGTCTGTTTCCTCCCAAGGACTGAGGGAGCGATTCATGTTCTTTTAGGCAAAGTTGGATCTAGGTTATGATTACTGTACTGCATGCTAATAAATAAGGATTTGACCCAATCTGCAGAAGGTCCAGGTGACTGAAAAGTCCATGTAACCGAGAATTCTAGAAATTCATTGTAACTGTAAGCTATGGTAAGTGTTAGAAGTTCTGAAAAAAAAAAAGATTCACTACAGTGATTGCTAACTCTTTATGTAATAGTACATCCCTAACTATAATCACAACCCTGTGGGCAGCCCTCATTCTGCCAACAATCCCTAAAGAACCTCTCTAGCCTCTGTAGCGCTGGGTGACAGCATGGCTGAGCAGAAGCATATATCCAAGAAATGCAAGAAGGACAAAGCCTTCTCTCCGTCACATCTCTCAAGAGAATTATTGCTCTAATACGCTACAACAGAGCAGGTATTCTGCTCCTTTCTCTGCCATGACCTTCACAGACTTCAAGAGAGCAGAAAAAAAAGAAAAGGTAGCAACAGCACGCTCTCCACACCACTACCCCATTCCCTTACCCACCCACCTCCCAATAAATAAATAAATAATCTAGCCATGCTGTTCTAGCAAAACATTTTAAAGATCAGAGAGAAAGAAACAGGGTACACACTTTTTAAACAAATATACGCAATGATGGAAGGCTGAGTTTTACCGCACTGGCTATCAGTTGTCACAGCTTCTTATAGAAGATTGTTTTTTATTTCAAAGTTGGTAAGAGCAGTCAAAAGAAGTGAATTAAGAAAAAAAGGTTTAGAAAATACCCTGAGAACCTCTCTTTCATTTTCACACACCCACAGTTTGCAACTATATTCATAGGGTTAGTTTACATAATCCCATAGATTGAGCAAATTTCGTATGCTGCAATATCAAACTTTTAGCTTATGTCCCACAACTGCCATTTAAAGCTATTATAATGAATATTTTTACGATCTGTACATGCCTCCCTTCCTTTGCTCATTCATGTGTATGGGTGATGTATAAAAGCATTTATGATTCAGCAAATTGGAGTTTCATAATGGTGTGTTGAAACACTGCATCAGAAATCAGCAGGCCCCAATGGAAGGCAAGATACAACATTCTGAAATTTTTTGACTCTGTTCATCCTGACAAAATGGTGGTAAAAAAGGGAATCAGCTTGAAGTCACATTTTTAACAGGATGTGAATTCTCTCAAAACACAGGAAGGAAAAATCATGCAGAAACAAAGTGGTAATTATTTTTTTCATATATATTATTAGTTTTCATATACATCATTCTTGAGATTTTTTTCCTTATGGTGTGCATAACCCTAGCGCCCATTTCAACAAGTGTTGAAAAAAAAAAAAGGAAAAGAAGACAAATCCTTTTTCAGCTTCATGAGCACCCAGAGCCTTGTAAAGTCATATGTACTGTAACCAGCCAAAGTTGCTAAGGCTAATTCATAGTTCAAGAGGAATAGAAGAAAGACTAGGACTTGGAGAGGGTGTGATTACAAAGGTCCTAATAGGTTGATGGAAGAGAAATGACTAAATTCTGAGAAAAGCTACCATTTAAATCACTGCCAACAACAGTTTCAGTTGCCAGAGTTGCTGCTATTCTCTTTCCCCGCTGGATAAGTCACCGCATGTTCAGTGCAAGTATGAAAATAAAATAGACATTGTAATTAATCAGTATTGAATCTGATTTTATATCTTCCTATATGAGTGATGCATGCATGCATAGGACAAAGCTGCACCAGAGTCATATTAGAACTGGGAGTATACATAAACTTCTAAAGAATATATTCAGTGGATTAAAAGTCTAAACAGCTAAGAATGTATAACAACTATGGAAAGATCTCCTTTAGATTGTTCACTGCAAAACTCAAAAGACCCAGTCAAGACCAGTGTAACAAGTGTAAAGCAGTATATTATGCTTTATAGTAGTATTATGTAGTAGTGAGAGACAAGGCACTTAAAATCACCTACCACATGCCAACTGTAAAATACTTTACATTAAAATGCAAAGCTGCTATCAGTATTGCTTTGCTAAGGCATCTACCTTTATTAGATACAGTTTTCAGAGTGTCTAGAACAAATGTCATTGCAGATAGCCCCAAAGACATAAGTAATTGAAGCTTTAACCTGACTGTGTGACGCTGATATAGCAGGTTGTAAATGGGTAAGCATGCCCATGTAAGCAAGCCCCAGTTACATACTGAATGGTATGTAACTACCAAGCACAATTCTATTCACAAAAGTGGAATTATGAGTCAGAGCAAAAATTACAGTCACGTAGATTTCTGAATGTGGCAAGTCTTGCAGAGCTTATAGGCTTTATTTGCATAATTAGCTTGTTCTTACACAATGTTCTCCATACTGTGCTGGTAAAAAACTGCGTGTACCAGCATATCATTTTTTGGCACAAGAACTGTGCAGTGATAAACAGGTAATTCTAAAATAAATTCACAGTATTTTTTACTCTAGACATTTAAATGAAAGCAGAGTGAAGCTGCTCTCACAAACTTAAAGATTCAGAGAGATCCTCTGATATCGCATAACATAAAAAACAAAGTTTCTGTTGCAGCTTTTCCTTACACAGTCTCTTTTGTGTTCATCTGTCAATTATTAATATTGCTACTGTACTGTAAAGTTTGATACAGACCAGCCAACATGATTTTACACGAGAGAACTCACATCACCAGTCACCATACATGGATGGCTTCCTTAAGAAATGGGGTTTCTAAAATAGATCTAAGACTAATTCACACTGGAGTATGATGCTGGAGATTCTAAAGGTTCGTATTACATTTCTTGGATATTTTATACAATAAAGAAAACCAAAGGGAAAGGAATACTGTTTTTAAAAATTGCCCCTGTTATTATTTGGCTAATAAGTTCAGTAGTCTGAGTGTCTTCTAACATGTCAAAGATCACAATAACAGACCTAGTCAATATCTCTGCGTCAACACCTTCAAATAAATCAACTTGATTAATTGGCACAAAAAGACTGTTTGGCTCACTATAAATGTTTTCAGGTGAACATTCTGATTTTTCAACATATCACAAAATATCATTAAGTACCTCAGACTTCTCCATGTCTGCTGTCATTAATTATCCCATCTTTTTTATCAGAGGGGGTACACTCTCTTCACTCTTCCCTTTCTGGCTAATGTACCTGTAGAATCCCTTCCTGTTATTCTTCGCATATTGAACTTTGCCAAGTTCAGCTCCATCTGTGCCTTGGTTTTCCTGATCCCATCCCTGTACTCTTCCCAGGCCATATGTCCCTGCTCCCACTACTTATGCATTTCCTTCTTACACTCCAGTTTGACCAGCAGGTGCTTACTCAGCCGTACTGGTTTCCTGACTTCCCTGCTTGATTTGTTACACATGGGAACCAATACCTCTTGTGGTCTGTGAAAAGTGTCCTTAAAGAGCTGCCATCAGTTAATTTATCTTTAAGGACGATTTCCCATGGAATACCATCCACTAGTTCTTTAAACTACTGAAAGTTTGCTATCCTAAAATTCAGGGTCCTGACTCTTTGCCAGGCTCATTATCTCTCAAGGTCACAAACTCCACCCATGGAGTAATCACTGCAGCCCAGACTGCATCCAATCTTGATCTCTTTAATCAGTTCACCCGATGGTGATCACCAGGTCCAGTAATGCTTCTCCTCTGGCTGTTGCATGACATATCATGCAAAGTGCCAAATCATCACTCTGGCCTCTTCCTCACTTTATTCCCCTGTGCCCATGCAACCACTTGCACTCAACAGTTCGTTAGAGAGATCCTTCATGGCTCTTGATTTTGCTGCAAACAGGCAAAGCTGTCATGTTCAGCACCAAACACATTGTTGAGAACCAGGGAATTAGCAAGCTGGCTTCGTTCAGCCTCTACTCCAACTTGTACGTTCAGAGTCTACCAGGTAGTTGACACAATGAGTACTGAGTGGAAGCACTAAGACATCACGTACCAGTTTCCAGCTGGCTCTTACAGCAATGTCATAAAAGTTGCCACTTTCTGTTGCACAAGCATCTGTAGTCTTTTCAATAGTTTCATTGTTTCTCAGTCAGAGCTTGTCTCAGACTTCTGCATACAACTATCCAGCCTCTAGTATTCAAGGCACATTGTTGTCTTATTTTAGGTGGCAGTAATGACCACAGAGGGGGAACAGAGCACTTTCGTCATTTTAAATTGCTTTGTTCTGGTACCAGAGACATATCACCAATCTTCTCAAACTCTGCAGCATATGCACAAGGCATGCTCCTTAACAGCAATTTCCTCAAGAAGAATGTCAATAAACAGCAACAGAACAATTGACTCAGTCTTGGCACACTGTTTTCTAGCACCTTGTTGAGACTGAAACAAGGACGGGCTCAGAAGTACAACTTAAGGCTGCCTAAGGTAATGGTTTAGATATTATATCAGTATTGCTCTTGCAGTTATCACTAAACATTGTATCTAAGATGTAGAAAGGACAACTAAAATGGGGATAGAATTCCTACTCAAGAAGTAAGCTGAGAACCCAACAAGAAACCCCCTAAATTAGAGGCCAGCTCTGCCAGTCTTGAATTCTTTTTAGCACTGAATAATGATTTTTAGCACAACTTCCAAGAAGAGAGGAACACATCACTACCCAGACCATAGGCAGGAGAGGGGTGGGCATCATAGCTTTGAATCCCTTTGGCTAGGGAGAGAATTGAACCTAGGCACCTCTTGTGACATAGCAACTGTGTATTAGTGCACTGACATAACTCTATCACGAAAAAGTGGAGGAACACCTCTTTTATCTCCATTTTAGAAAGAAAATAAACATAAACATTCTCTGAAAAGCACGGTCCAGACAGAATATCAAGCTTGTTTCAAGCATGCCTATGGGATTAGTCCCCTCAGGCAATATGGCAGACAGGAAAAACTAATATGCTCCACCCTTAAGTGGATGATAAGAGGAAAATTGCTCGGTGAGACAGTTCTGTACATGCACAGAAGTATAACTCAGCATTTGAAGAGCTTTAGAATAATAGCAGAACCTACTGAGCCAGATACAAGCAACACTTGAAGATATTTTAGGTGGGAGACTAGGACATAACACCCTATGGCATCCTACTTTATTGTAGAAGTTGTCTATTTCTTGTTGATTGCCCCATAACGGATATTTATTATTTGTGACTTTCTTCATGTCAAACAAAGCTGTCCTCCAGTCAATTATTTAAGAGTTTATGAAATAACACTGAAGAACTCCGGCAATATTTTGCAAGGGCAGATGGGAAGAGGAATCAATTAACAAGTCTAATATGGGATTATTTTTATCCTTTGGAAGAGAGAGGTCAGGCCTTTTTTTTTTTTTTTTTTTCCCCCCCTCAAAAGTCTCTGGACTCTGTAGTTTTGATTATTCAGAAAGGCAACACCTTGAAACAAACATTTTTGTTTAACAGCTGGCTGAATAACTGTGGATTTATAACTACCTGAAATGACTGGAATAAGGCAAAGAAACTTTGAGGATTCAGATACAGTTGGGTGTACAAGCTGAACTCTACCAAGCTTTTACTTCCCCTTATTTCAAATAGAATTAGACTTTGAAACCCTATGAGAATCTGGGAATAGGATTGTTGTATAACAAAAAGCACACTGCATAACCTGCAAGACACATTGTATTTACATGAGCAGAACTCATTTCCTAACAAATGTGTCACGTTTCTTTGGCTCTGCAGTTCTTGCAGCCCTCCTTGCTGTTAGAGCCCTCTGAAGGTTGACATTTGTTTACTGTATAACAGGGTGGCCATTTGTGCCATCACTGACTTGTGGGGAAAGGATCCTCTGAGATACCTCTGGGAATCTGACAATTTTGGTGTATCTGTATAAGAAAAAACACTACTAGCAGAATCTTAGTATAAACTCCTGAAGAAAGCAGTATTCTGCAAACTGCTTCACTGATTTCCTTCGTTCTTCAAGGTATTCCAGATTACACACAGTGCCTTTCAGGGAACATTAAATTTATGAAGAATTTTGAATGCCAAATTAAGTGGCTTGCCAACTGCTCACCAGGAATTACCCCAAACTCTTGAAGTTTGTGAACTATGTTAGAACTAGACAAAGCTACACCAGCTTCATACATGTTAATAACCTTTACGAAACAGGTAAAGAGAGAAATCAATATTGACACAGAGCCCACTGTAGGATCAGTTAAGGAGACAAATATTTTAATTAAAAGGAGATTGCAAAAAGACTGACTCAATCAATTAATACATTCAAACAAGTAGAACACTAGCAAAATGAAATGAATAATCACATTGATTCATGAGACTGAAACCAGGAAGAACCATTTTGTGTCAGTCATGTCTTTAGAGAATTTCAGCAGGACCCAAGATCTCCACAGCTTTTAAGTCTCACTAGTAATAAAGCATAGGGATCCTTAATACTTAAATTACCTTCACCAGGAAGAGCATTTTAAAATGTCTTCATCTTTTACCAAGTAGAGGAGGCAGTGAAACCCCTGCATTCATCTTAAGACAGTACTAACACTTAACTACTTCTTAAAAAATGTTACTACTGTTACACATAATTGTGGATAACTGACCTCAGCTTTGGAAAAACAGAATTATTTTAGATAGTAGTTAGAAGGGATTTTCAAATTACACTCAAAGCAGTTTCTGAATAACAGTATGTTTTAATCTAAATCTTTTTCAATGACATCTGTTGGCTATTTTTAGGAAATAAATAAATGAGTGTTATTAGTACCTGCACATGCAAGTTGTAACTAAAAAAAATGGACGCGTTCTTAAAAAAAAAAAGTCCAAACTCCTCCTGCTTTTTCTCTTGGAATCTTTAACTTATGGGCTTGGTAATATTTGTCACTTAGAAGAACACTGATGTTGTCTGTAGCTTGTAATGCATGCAATTTGCTCCTCAATGGGTTGCAGATGTGTCTGCTTGTCCACAGTGATATTTCACTTTAAGGTCTTTTGTTTTCCTCTTCTGAGTGGTTTGTCCACTGAAAGCCTGAGGCACAGAGTTCTGGATTTGAATGGCAGAAGAGAAGAATTCCTTTTCTTCCACTTGGTCTTTGCTCTTGCAGGCACATTGTCTACTTATTTGGCATTACAAACTGCATTCACAGTTTTAGGTCAGTTAGGTAAATACACTACAATACAGGTTCTGCTAGTGTGGCTCAGTTGTCTCATAATGGACTATATTTGTTATAACTCATTTTAGAAAGTGACATTCGATAATTCCTTTGCAAGGTCAGCAAGAATAATCACAGGTCATATGCTCTTTCTAAAACAGATACTGACTATCAATCTAAGAATCACGAAGAGGTACTTTATTGTTATTCTTAGATTTCTCTTTTTTCCTTTATTCTAGCTTTTCCAAATAGCCATGTTATCATTACTCAACTTTTTGTTTTTGTCCTGCTACTAACTGATGTCCACACATCTCCTCTGTTCTTTCATACATCCTCCATTTCATCTCAGCTCTGTCTTCTCATTCACAGTTTACCTTTCCCATAACTTTAAAGGACTTTCAGTGAAGATACTCCACTGCAGGCCTACTCCTCCTAGCTTCTTCATTTTGTTGGCTCTCTCACAAACCAATAGGAGAATTCTGCTGTTCTTAGAGACCTACTGTGCTTTCCACACAGGCTGTCATTACACTTTCTGCTAGCAGAAAATGCACAGGACCATAAGTAAGGAGGGGCTAGGTCCTTCTTGGGGCCAAACAGCTAAGTACAGGGTACAAAACCTATGAGTTAGTTCCAGGAAAGGAGCTGGTTCCTGGGGATGCTGAAGCAGAGGAAAAATTTGTGAGGACCAGAAAGGCCTTCATGGAATGAGAGTTTGATTTATAGGTATCATTTAATTGGTTTTGTTTTTTTTTTTTTGGATACAGGAAACTTAGTTGCCTAACAGCCTAGGTATGCAGATTCCCATATGTCCTTGAAATCACTTGGAAATAAGTATTTAGATAAAAATTAATACATATAAAAGTCAATAAAAGCAAATATAGGACCCTATATAACCTTGTGATCTGGAACCACTCCTCAATGCCTAGGTTCCTGAGTCTCATTCAGAGCTGGTCTACTGAAACTAAGAGTTTTAGAAGTACTCTAACATCAGCAAGAATGTATAAAGCATCAAATCAGAAAGCTAATCAGACAGCAGTCACCACTCAATTAAATACATATATTTATACATCAAAAAGTCTGTATAGTATGTATTATTTTTGACTGCATTTAAACTAGCTCTTTTAGGTGTAAAACTTAGCATCCAGTTATCTACTTCCCTATGCAATTCATGAACAGTACATTTTATAACACCTAAAATCACTAGTTAGAGCAAGTAGTGCAGATGTGATCACTAGTGCTGGCAACATACCCCGGACCATCTTGTTCTTTTTGTATACCTATTTTATCTATTCTAGAATATCCTTTAAAGATCACCCCCCATCCTAATGTGTTCTGACTTCCTGCAGTTTGATTTGTCCTATCCATTTTCACTGAGCCACTAAGCCACCACTATGAATTTCCATTTAAATTTTCCCATAAGCAAGAAGCTGGGCTGCTTTCATCCCTCACCTACACAGTAAATTGGCCAAGCTGATTCAAGAGCTACTTCTCCCAGATTTAAAGGCCGACTTTAACATGGCTCTGAATGCTGAGTTTGAGAGCAGCGCAAAATAGAATTATTGTGGTTCAGAACAAGGAAAAAAAGGCATCTTTAATCCATTCCCCACCCCTTTCTTTCTGAAAGTAGCTTTGCCCAGCTCCCAAGTTCCTATGCCAAAAGCCACAGACACTCTGTCTTCACTGACTCTTTGCAGCAGCTGTCTGGTGAAGAGGTTCCCTCTGAGAGCTGCCAGTTTCTATCCATGCAGATAGGCTTCAAGCCAGTGTTCCCCAGACTCCTTCAGTGAGCTGCCAGAAGAGAAATTAAAAAAAAAAAAAAAAGAAAAAAAAAACACTTATGGAGAGGCACTATTCGGCTTCAGGGGAGGCAAATTGCTAACAGCAGCAGTTCAGAGGGGAAAAATGTACTTGCTTAAGGAATGAAGATGGTTTGAAATGGGGAAAACATGAAAAAATAGATTAAAAACTGCACTGAGAGAGTTCTTCTAGAAAAAGGAGAACTGGGAAGAATACAGTTATTACAGTAGATGAGTGGAATAAGCTGTGTCAGAGACAGCAGCAGTGCCTGGAGAGGCTCCGATATACTGTGCCTGAGCTAACAAAGCAAAATTTGGGCTCTGGATAACACCAGACATTTCTTCTGTTCCTGACAGGTGGCATATGCAGCAAGGTGTGGTGGAAGGGGAGCTCAAACCATTCCTTCTTATTAAGAGAGTATCTCTCCTGGCTTCCCCTGAGCGGGCTTGACAGTTTTAATCCCAGGCAGTATGCTAAATACCTAGCAAGCATTTTTAAATAGAATACAAAAGCCACAAGACAGATATATGGAATGCCGTTTCCTTAACAGAAAGAGCACTTCTATATATAAGGATGCCTGTATCATGGCTGAGGGCTGGAACACTGTGTGATTGGACCTGATACTGGGAATTCCCTCTCAATGAGATCATGGCCTCTCTCTTCATATTATCAACTGCAGTTACAAGTGCTTTAAGGAAAAAATAAATAGGTTTGATCACTCCACAGATATCAATTTAAAATGGTTGCTTATGTGCATGTCCCTCACTTGCATGCTATTATAGAGCAAAACTGTCGTGTTAATTGATACTTACTGCAAAATATCTACAAAGGCTCTGAGTAAAGTCTTGCTTTTATACTCAATGCCATGCTTGTCACAAAGGGCTTTCACAAGAGGAGCTGCTTTCCAGTAGTTATGTCGAGGCATTGTGGGGAAAAGGCTGCAGAATTGAATAAGATTTAGCTATTGTAGGGCTTTGCTTGCACCACGCCCTGGTCACATTGTTCAAAACATTTCCCAGCCATCCCCCAAAATGAGAGCAAAGGATCTTCTGATGAATATAGTTTCACGTGAGACTACAAGACTTTTATCACTTTTAAGTGCCCCATATTATTCCCACTAATCATACTCACTGGTGTTCAATTTGAAAGTTCAAGTGCCCAGTGAACCAGTCATTGAACAGAGATTGGTTCACATTGCACGTTGCATGGAGCTGGGAGGAAAAGAGACATGATTTAGCTATTGTATTATTTTTCTGAAAATACGGATAATTGAACCCCGGCAATCATTTCCCATCCTTATCTAACATAAAAGGCAACTCAGTGTCAGGGATCATTACCTTCATTGCCCTTAAGAATTAAAGAAAGTCTAGATTGAAATGGATCGTTAAGATACAGCTTAATTTGGTTCTTGGCTCAGGAATAGCTTCTTCACTGACATCCACATAGGCCTGAATGTGATTCTTTTAAGAGCTTCTCCTCACTTCTTTCATTTGGATAGAAGGAAAAGATGCCTAAGAAGAAGAAACAAAGAGCATTCTTCTGGACTTTTCCAACTTGTACAAGTGGAATCAAATGGAGAAGTATGAGGACAAAATCTGTGTACGCATGTACAGATGAGCTTCTTCTCCAATAACTTACACATCTTTAGTCTGAAATCTGCATCTGGGCTCTTCAGTTAAGAATCTCTTTGGCATCAACTGAGAAAAAATAGAAATTTCTATGGTGCCATTAATCTGATCTGTTTTAGATGTTTATTTCAGGGCAAGATGAATCATGCTGTAGAAATGTTCATTTTCTTCAATTAATATTACAAGTATTCAGATGTAGACATTCAGGACAGGTCAGATGAATACCAATCTTTGTCTTTTCCCCTTAATGTATGCTTAAAACCCATTCTGCAGGATTATACTGCTTTAAGCAGTATAGATGCCTTGTATAAATAAGTTGTATTTACATACTCATTTTTATCAGACCTAAATTTTGTCAGATTTATCTGAAAAAAAAAAAACCAAAAAAAAACCTGCTACCTGTATATTCAAAAATGAAGGTATCTAATTCCAGTTTGCTTCTCTTTAGCTGGCCTAAAAAAATTGATTAAGTTCTGTCACTGTCAGCACTTTTTCATGACGTTACCAAAGGGAAAAGTGTTGTGAAAGATGTGTCAAAAGCATTCGGGGAGGGGGGGGGGGGGGGGGGGGGGGGGGGGGCATGGGTAAGTTTCTAAATCAAGTGTCTATTTTCCACCTTAAGAGTTTAAAAGTTTTTGACTACTACAGAAATACACAGCTGAATGCAGAAAACAGCATTGACAAACTCATTATGAAAGCCATTAACATTAGCTACGAGAAGAACAATATTATCTTTGTCTATAATTCAGAACTACAGATCCAGTTCCAGAAGAAAGGAGATTCTCACCTGAGTAGATACCCAGTCTTTGTTCTTATCATAATCAATGTTCATTGGAATGTGATTCATCTGCGAGACCCAAATAACCATGTACTCTCTAGATACCTGACCAGATAAACACAGAAACACATTTATGGTATCTCTAATCCCATCCAAACTTGTCATTAAAATACAGTTAGGCAACTGACACAAAAAGGGCCAGGAAGTAGGGGGGAAAGCTTGCTCTCCACTGGCAGTTACTAAGAAGGCCCCAAAAATCAATTGCCTGAAAATATTTATCTATCCAGCCTCTTTTAAGTCTGTCTTATATAACAGGGCACTTTTACATAATTCACTATTTTCTGTTCCCTTCCTTTCCCTCCTCTTAGGAGTTGCCTCCTAACTTTTGAGAACCACTAAATCTGTAGTTGTAGATGGGCCCTGAGCAGCCTCCCCTCCACCTCCAATTTATAGTGTTTCTCTTGGCTCACTATTTGTTTCTGTGAAAAAATATAATTTTGTAAAGTCTGACTAGTATGCATAGTATGACTAAGTTTTATTGATTTCCATTCACGTTCATTATTGTTTACTGATATTAGTTGTGGGGGACATTTGGGTATGATGTGTGTTACCTGGACATCCAGTAATACACCATGCAATTGTTAAATCCCATTAAAGGAACATACATGAGACAAACTCGGATGTTGAAAGACACAATCAATAACAGCTCCTGTATAAAAAGAAAGAGAAAAAAAAATAACAAGTTAGCTTTTGTTGAGAAAGTCCCTCTGTCCCCCACTTCCTCCTATTCTCTTCACTTGAACTGCAGCATAAAATATGTTCCTTGTGCAATCAAGAAGTGACATAATCATTCTGCCTCCCAAAATATTCCCATGCACCTCACTTTAACATCAGTAACTAAACACCAGCAAACGACCATAATCCCACTCCCATCTAGTCTGATAGTTTTCTGTTAGCTTTTATTCTGATGCTAAAGCCTCATCCCAAAAGTCACTCTGGACTTGTGAGAGAGTGGCCATTCCTGGTGCAGCAAGTCTCGACTCAGCCTTTTCTACCCCAGCCCCCACAGTCACCTCAGCTGAAGGGTGATGTAGCCACATTAGCAGTGTTGTAGGTCATCCCTAAGGGGCAGCTAGAGCACCGCACAGCCCCTTGCTCCAATTCCCCACTCCCAGGGGATGGGCTAAGAGGAA
This sequence comes from Cygnus olor, assembly GCF_009769625.2. NCBI lineage: Eukaryota > Metazoa > Chordata > Aves > Anseriformes > Anatidae > Cygnus > Cygnus olor. The sequence continues at coordinate 47,561,213 of NC_049173.1, forward strand.
AGGAAGAGTAAAGCAAGAAAACTTTGGGTAGAGATAAATATTGCTAATAAATGAGAATTGGAAGACAGAAAAAAATACAAACACAAGCAAGTGACGCAAAAACAGTCACCTCTCCACCTCATACAGGTAGCCTGATGTCCAGCCTGTTCCCAAGCAAAGATGACTAATCTCCCTAAACCCCTTTCTTCTCCCTTTTATTGCTAAGCATGACATTTTATGGCATGCAATGTCTCTTTGGTTAGTTTGGGTGATCTGCCTGGTTGTGTCTTGCACTAGTCACTGGTGGGCTGTGGGGGCATGAGGGGCGAGTGAGAAAGAGAAAGCCCTGATGCTGTGCAAAAGTGGTTAGCCCATAGCTAAAAATGTTAGTGTGTTATCAGCATTTTTGTCACAAATCTAAAACACAGTAATACATGATCTGCTAGGAAGAAAATTAACTCCATCCAATCAAATACAGTACAGTGGCAACATCTGTTGAAAGGTTTCTAGTCCAGTGCAAGCAGTGCTTACCAACCACTTTTTCCTCTTGATTGCAAGTAGAATAGGACAGCTGGAAGGAAGGGTTACAAGGGCAAGTGGAGCCAAATATGAAGGAAAGGAATGAAAGCAGAAAAACATTTATAACACTCCACACTATAAATCTTACAGAAAGCAATGTTTTCTTTCACTGCAAAGAAGAATCTATCTCCCATTACCATAAACCTTTATGTTTCTATATCATCTGTTCTCTTCTCATTCAAGCATCCATCACCTCTTCTTTTCTTTCCCATCCGGTTTTTCTTTCCCATCCCTTTTCTTCCTCACATCTGATTAACCCTTTATGGTACCCAACATCACATAATCAGGGGCAGTTACTCCTTACAGAAGTTCATACCGTGATTGTCCCTGAAGCTGTGACTTAATGGGAGTATCTTTAATGCCATTATTTTGGGAAGGAAATGCGGGTGTGATTATGGGTGGGGTTCCTACAGCACTCCAAAGAAAGCAGAAATACTCACAGATGAATATTTATGCTGATAATTATAAGGCATGAAACTTCTTCTTTTTTTTTTCCAAGCTGGAAAAAAAAAAAAAAAAAAGGACATTGTAATGGGCTAGTTGGAGAACTGAGATACTTCATGAGATATTCCTTATTCCTGTATAACAAACTTATTTAACATACCTCTTAAATCTGTCTAATCCTACCTCTCTATTGAAAAGCAGGTACTGAACTCCCAAAGCAGTGGAGAGAAAAGATTTCATCTGAGCCTCTACATCAGATATCAATACGTGCAGATGTCAGAACACAGCAATTTTTAGGAAGAGTTCCAAAACTCATGATAAGATAGAAAAACACTCAAAAGTAACAAAAATGCTCAGAAGGCATTTGAATTTTGCAGGGGAAGTTTTCAGTGATGGTGATGAATATCCCAGGTTTTGAGTGGGTAAGAAGATAGTGGTCAGAAAATACATAAGAATTTGGATGTATCCTATAATGATTAAAATCATTTCTACAAGATCCAAGTAGTAAATACTCTACAAAGGCATCTGCCTTTTTGTTGAATATTTTAACTTCATGAAACAGCAAAGAGATTAAATATTTGTATAGCATAAGTACTTTTTATTGCTTCACACTGTTTTTTTTTCACTATTCGCACAAAAGGATTCTTGATATCATCTGCAAATTTTGTGCTCCTGATTCTTCAAAGGACAAAATAATGAGGTAGAGCAAACTATTTCCATAGCTCCCCTGTTACTGAGGAAAAAAATCAAAATATTTACACTAGATCCAACCAACTGAAACCAACCAATCAAACTGAACTAAATTAAACCACTGAAATCCATTTTACCCATCCGCAGCGTGCCCTGACTCATTTCTGTTAAAAGCAGAAAAAGATGAGAACTAATTTCCTACACTTTCATTCTAGATACTGCACGTTCATGCTAATATACAGCCATGAGAGATCTTTCAGAAGATAACTGGCTAAGTTCTTCCAGGTTTCAGCTAACAGTTTTCTATGAATAAATACTTTGTATAAGCTCTTCCCAGGAGTCTTTCTGAGACAGTGGAGCTGGAATTTTCTACATGCATTGGAGAACTGCAATTTCTTTGCTTATTACTAGCTGAAGGAGAAAGACACATAATTTAAAGAGGATGCTTTAGCTAACCAAGAGGCCCTTTCTTCGCCCTGTGAGTAAACAGAATTGCTGGGGAAAGAGAAGATAAAGACGACCTTATTTGGCCTAATTGATATCTCAAATCACAGGAATGACGGGGAGCTGTGTTCATGGTTTTAATTTTTATAAAAGTAAAAAATTTTATGATTAAGAATAATTTGCTATAGGGTGCAAGTTTAGGTGCAAAGCAGCTCCCACAACCAAAAGACCACAAGAGACATCTGACTATCTACAATATCACTAACAACATCTAACACTAATCACGTGGACTGACTCACTATTGGAATGGTTTCAAGGTGCTTACCATGCTCTCTAGCAACACAGAAGAACTAAGTACTGAATTTAAGACTTTACTTCCCAGGACCTATCGCCTAAGCATCATGATAACCAGGTCAGAGGTAGGTGCTTAAGTTAGATACATCAAACTGGAACCTTGGCATGAATGATAGGACCAACAGATTAGAACAGATAGACCATGAGACTGTCAGACCTTCAAACATTTGGAAATTATCACAGGTTCAGGCAGGAAAGCGACAATCCATGTTTTTATCCATGTTTTTATACTTCAGTCTATAGGCTTCCTGTCTTTTAAAATCTTTTATGTCATAATTTTGACTTTTGACTATTTGCTTCTCCAGGCTATATCTTAGCATTGTCCAGATGCCCCACACTCACCTCCACTGAGAGTGTCTTTCCCAAGCTGAACAAGACGAGGGTGCATATTGAGATCAGGGTCTTTGCGGAAGCAGTGGGTTTGGCATGGTGCTGGTTGTGCAGATGATTCCACCAGCTAGCAGGTAACCCCTGCAGGAAAAGTCAAGACCAGGAATTCAAATTCGAACAATATCAGCAATTCCATCGCTATTTATTCACCTGTTATTGAATGTTGCACTGCACTTTCCTCACAAGTAGTGCTGCCTGAAAGTAGGGACACTCCCATGCATTGCTTTGACCAGATTAGCCCCAGAGAATATTCCCCACAGTGAGGCAATTACCTTCAGAACATTTATCACAATGATCTGCAGCAGATGATTCCATTTAGGCTTCCTGAAGACAGAGCAGTGTCCCAGATCATGTTGGAACCAGCCCATCTGGATCTAGAAGAAAAGGATCACCAGAGAAACTGAATCACAGCAGTATTGTATTAATTTGTGCATGGGAGCCTCTGTAACTCCACAGTGGTAGTTCATCTTCCTCCTGTTTTGAGGAAGAAACACTACATGCAGTCCTATCTGCTCAGTGCTGAGAACTTTCTTCCTGGCCACTGTCCATCAAAGCTGCTCAATGCCAGATACGGATTTTATTGTAGCAGCAAAGTGTCATTACAATTAATATGTCTGTTACAGCGTATGTCTATGACTGCCATTGCAAATATATATAATTTCCAAGTAACCATCTAGAAAGTGTAAGACTTTCTAAATCCAGAGCTTCCACTCATTTCATGAATGGATGGACTAACATAGGGTTTCAACACTACTAAGAAAGTCTTGCTTTCCTCTCACCCTCCAACTTCTCCCACCCAAGGACCATAGAGTCCTGTTTCCTCCTTTCCTACTCTGACCCTGGCATGTTTCATGCCTTTCTATGAGTTGAATTAGTTTAGTAATCCAGCAGAAAACTCTTCAGGGTTAGCGAGCAGAGTCGGCTCCTAAAGGACCCAACAAACACCAGAGCCATCAGACAATAAGCAGAACGTGGAGCTGGAAGAGGAACTGGGAATGAATGCTGCCTCTTCTCTCTAGTGTGAGTGATTAGATCAGCTCATCTCATCTTGTGAAACTGCCAGCTCAACCTCACAGCACCCCACCAGCCATAGTGAGAGCTTGTCAGCAAACCTAGACTTGCTGGAAGCAATGAAAATTGTGATGCAGAGCATGGTTGTTGTCTTCAGCCAGCTTATTAGATCTAAGAGAAGGCAATAAAGTGATGACTGGAATATATTTCATTAATCCTCTCCATCTGGAAGAAATGACATATCTGCACTGATGAACTGCTGTCAGTGTTTTACCTGAGCAATGGTGAAGAACGCCATGCCAACAAGGAAAGGCACTAAGGATATCCCAAAGTACCAGATCATGAGCCAGGATGCAGCATCCAGTACCAGGAGGTGAAGAAAAATCATGAAGAAAAAGGTGTAATTTGGCTTCAGAAGTCCCATCTTCTCGACAGTGCAGCGCAGCTCACGAAAGTCCTCTAAAAGCGACTTCTGTGGGTAAAGTGAGTATTAATGGACTAGCTACTTTAAAAACATAATGCAGCAGACACAGGAATCCCAGAGTAGCCATGGAACTCAGTGGGGATCTCTACCAGAAGGGTCTCTGTGCAAGAATAAGCATGAGATCAACAGATCTCAGCTTTGCTTTGACATTGGAAAAGAAGTTGCTGACGGGCTCTGTTAGTGAGACATCAGAGTAGGAAGAACTGAGATGACTTTGGCCATTCGTCACAACCAGGTGTGGATCTAGCTTTTCTGGAACAGCACTGCATGTTTCCATGTATGACTACGGGCAGCTACCTCCCCACCACCCAGCCTATGGCACAGTGTCAGTTATGCTGTTCCAGAAATTATATCTGCTACCCCTCCTTTTTTTTCCTTTCCAATTTCTCCTCCCCTGCTGAACCCCAATCCATTAGATTCTAGGACACTCACTTTTTTATTAGACTCAAAGCTGGGTTGATCTGGTGCCAGCTCCCCGATCAGCAGCGATTTCAAGTATTTTCTCACCAGAGCCTTGTCATTGTGAAATGCTACAAAGGCATCCTGATAAATACACAAACAAATGCAATAAGAAAGGTGTGTTGTTAAATGCCAGATGCCAAGCCTCTTTTTTTTTCCCAGACCATTGATATAATACATAATCCTGATTCCTTTTTTTCAGAGACCTTCAGATTTTTGTTCCTTTAGTTGCTCCTGTAGTTCCTTGCCATCAACAGGAGCTAGGTCCAAGGAAGCTGGAGAAGTTTCAAGAAGCTAGATGGCATAAAAATATCTGGGTGAGGCTGGTAATAAGCATGAACATGTTTGATGAAAAACTATTTGCAGAGGGAACATGCTCTTTCATCTGTTCATTTCAACACAGTCCTTCCTTAGAAGGCTTCAGCCAGCAGCCCTGCCCTATGGATAGGACTCAGGAATAGGAAAACACATCAGTGAATGACGTGTCTCTTTGCCATGCTTAGAATACAATGACGTTTTTGAAATCCTCTCTTTATTACACTAGGGCCCAAGGAAATGTATGCTGAAGTTCCATACACAGCAGGAATAACTGGTTATCTCTTACAGTTCCCTCTTTTCAGAATAATTGATATTCTGGGCATCTGAATTACACAAGTGACACAAACTGATCTGTTCAAGAACCTTCATAGTACCAGTTTCAAAATGAAATATAAAATATGGAATAATAAAAAATAAAAAAATCACAGGAAACTCCAGATAAACCACAGCTCTTCTGTAACTCATCTCCTCAGTGAATGTTCCAGAAGAAAAGTGAAGACACTGACCGTACTCCTTTATCTTCCAGAAAGAGTAGATACAGCAAAACCCTCAATGTCTGACCATCCATGCTCATGCTTATTTTAGCTCTGATAATAAATGGGAGTGATCTGTTAGTCAGGACAAAAACAAATCTGCACACTTCTGGACAAGAAAGAATTTCCCTTGTGCAGTCATTCCTCTTGACTCTCTGTTCAGATAAGGCCCATCTTTGAGCACGATAGTCTAGAAGTCAGAGAAAGGTGACATTTTGAACCGATGAGCTTTCAACAGGCACCTAGTGGCCCTTTGTCAAGGTGAATAATCAGAAACCCTGTCCAAACCAATAGGTCTGGGGAAATCTTTCTGTTGTTTCTGTGCTCCTCATCCAGCAGTTTTTTGCATGTTTTTATGTAGGTTCCTCTTCCCAGGAATTCTAAAACTGAATAAAGCAGTAAGTATCTATACAGGAGCTTAAAAAAGGTGCCAGAGGCCTTTTATGCATAAGCTCCTATACACAATTTCAGTATTATAGATCTGTATCAGAGAAATGAAAGTTTTTCCATCCTGCAACATGTTGTTTATCCTCTTTGCTCTTAGGTTCTGATTAACATCTTCTGAGAGGTTAACTTTTAGGAAATCATCTGCAAGGCACGTGACCCCCAACACCTGACATCAATGTAATGCTCTGCAAAGCATATTGTCTATATATGCAAAGTAATGCATATAGAGGAAGATAATTCTCACCATATATATAAGATTATGAACTCTATTGGTCAAGAGTACTTGGTAAAAAAAAAAAAAAAAAAAAAATCCTGGACTTTAGGCAATGTCACATACCAGACAAATTCTTGAGACATCTTCCAGTCCTGCTTTTATGTAAAAGCGTACATTTCTCAGCATATATGAACAATGGATTTAGTAGCATTTTAAAAACAAAGATAATAATAAAGATTAGCTGAATAAAAAAAATCAAAAACATGACAGAATGTCATCAAAATGAATAAATCCATAGCGCTGGACGACTGCATGTAGTTCTGGTCCTTCTGTCTTCAAAACAGTGTAGTATAGCTATACACAGGCAACAAAGATGGTGAGAGTTCTGAACAGCTTTCTTACTAGAAGACTACCTTGGAAAAGAGGTAACAGGTTAAAGAGTTTTCAAAATCACGAGTAGCATTGAGAAATGGATGGAAATATATTCATAATTTCATAACAAATAATATGATCAGGAATAGGGTTTAAAATGTATGAAAGTAATAGTGAGGCATAATGAGGAAAAAACAGATTGTACTATTATTGTCGCAGGGAATACCACAAGATCAAAGGTCATTCTTTGAACTCATTCATACCAGACAATTCACTGTTGATAACACCTATGTGTGTCTATAAAGCATGATAATCTAAACACAGTCTTGAGATAGAGGTCCCAGCAGTGGTGGCTGTAGAAGCTGGGAGGGCACAGCCTGGGAAAAAAGCATTCTAAGTATTCATATTCCTATAATCCTTTTGCAAAAGTCCAGTAATGGAAACTGCAGGAGACAGCAACGGGGTCACTAAAATGGCTTGGTCTGTCTGGTCTTATGTTCTTAAGTCTGGCAGCCTCAATGTCCCTATTGCTGCAGCAAGCTCATTACAGCATGGCACAAAACATCAGCTGAAAGGGTTGTGTACATTTAAAATTGGCACATTAATCTTTAAAAACACATTTTTCATGGAAAAAAGACTTTTAGCATGGGTAGCATGCTTAACTCTTTTTAAGACTACATTGAGTTGGTATACCAAGTTTTACTTGAAAAGAATGAAGAGAAGATTACAGGCTGCTTAGAGAGGTGACAGAGGCTGGTGGGCAAGATTGGTGCTCCTTCTTCAGCCAGCTTTTGATGCAGCACTGTGGCAACCTCACATCATCCTATACAGATGCTGCACAGTGGACATACAACCCTTCCTTTAGATCAGTTTGTATCTGACAGCCTGTGAACCTACCAGAGCTAGAGAAAAAAACAAAGGAGACCCAGAAGTTTTTCTTCATTTGAGAATACTAGGTATTTTCTGCCTCATTTTCAGCTAGGTGAAGAATGATTTGTGAGTAATAGCTGCTCTGATCCATTTTGGTCTATGAATTAGGAAATGCTATCCTATTTTACAAACTGAAAACTGATGATAATCAACTTTCTTGACTTAGAAAGTCTTTCATGACGAGAAATAAATCTGGGTTCCCGTAACTAAGTTTATGTCCTAATCCTGGTCATGCTTCTAATGGCATATGACAATTCAGAAATTCTGTATCAACTTTTAGCAAATAGTCTAACTAAAATTTGTTTTTTTCTGTCAGTGACCAACAAATTAAGAAATCCTGTAATCAAGGTTTTTGCAAATAATTCTGGAAAATCTACTTTCAGATAATTATTTGTAGATTTTTCCTATCTTATGCAGTCAAATATCATTCTATTGATTTCTTGGTCATTTTTCCCTGTATTTTACTTCTTTTTCTCATTCTTTGAAATAGACATTTCGTCAAGACTCTCTTCCATCACCCACCTGTTCAAAAAAAAAGGTCCTTCCCTTGATGACCTCCTTTTCTCGCTCCACTGCCCCCCCCCAAAATTAATTTCTCTTTATGCTTGAATATTACTTCCTCCTTATTCACCACCTTCCTCTCTCTTCGAATTTCATTTGCTTATGTCATATCAACGTTGCTCAGAGTCCACACTGAGCATACCACCTCCCACCCTCTTCCCTTTCACACTGCTGCAACAGGAACACTTTTCAGGCACCTGGAAGACAGCCTGCCTAATCATGCCTGGTGGCAAGGCAACGTATACGGCTACGCGCTGTTTACATCGGCAGGTAATGCACCCAAAGAGTTTTACAATTTGCATAGCTGGTAACTCTGACCTTGAGGGTAACCAGAATGGTATTTTTACAGACAGCACAGACATATCCACTACATTATCTGACCAAGCACAATGCCAACCAGCCCAGGTGTTCTCTGCTGCAGTTCCACCACACCATCTACCACAGCAATGGCACCCACCTTCCTCCACTGTCACCCTACATCTTACCGTCGCATCTTGCCCAGCATAGTGGCTAATAAACTCGGCTGCCTCCAGGGGCTGTTTGGAAAACGTGCTGACATCGTAAACATCCTGTCAATCACCAGCCACTGCTGCTGACTTTGGCCACGGCCATTGTGGATTTTGATCTCTTCCCAAGTGAGCTGCTGTGGAAAGGCTGAAATGGGTTTTGTCTCCTTTTCAGTGGAGCCAGTCTGTGGAGCCATCTGCGCAGCCAGATGTGCATCAGCACTGAGATTAATTAGTCTAAGCTTTGCCACACTGCGTCCAGACAGGTGAACCATGTCAGCCTACCCCGTTATACAGTCCCACTGGTAACCACTCCCTGTGCTTCTAGGGCTGGTGACTCCCCGCCCCTCCATAGCTCCCTCCTCTTTCATGTTCGCACCAGACTCTGACACACCCTTAATAAAAGCTGTTTCTTCTTGCCCTTTTCTTAGTTGCCATTGGAAGGTCTGATTACTCATAAGACCTGTAGGCTACATCATGGAAGACAAATATACATAAGCAGAAAACCTTTTAGGAAGATAATGTAGGAAGTCTGTTATTCAGTTAATGAGATGGCAATATAACAGAAATATGTATATATTAATGACCTCCTCATAGAGCATTAGGAACTGGATAAGTAAACGCTAACTTCTTTCCATATTGTTGATTGAACATGGGGTAGCCAGAAGAGAAATCTGAGGAAGACTGTTGGCTGCTCTTCTGCAGGAAATATTCTCTGACCTTCTCAGAAAACTGGAGCACTATCAGCAGCCTGTAATGCTTGAATTTGTCATTAATGTCAAGAAATCCTACATTACCAGATTACTGTGGAGCTTCATAATGCCATAGCCAAATATGTCATAGATATGTCTATGGGACAAATATGTCCATACAGCCATAGCGTAAGGGAGCCTGTGTGGTAAGCCAAATGTTACCACTAAATAGTCTGGTAACATATCTCATCAACTGCAATTCAGTATTCAGTTATGTTAGATTGCATATTAACACCACTTTGTATACAATTGTTCTCAGGGTGTCCTGTGTATACTCCAGTTACTCAATCATCTCATTATTCAAATAATTCATAAGTAAACAACAGATATTGGGGTTGAGACTAAACAACTCCTACACCAAGTCTGTCTGTAGATTTGGAGCTTCTAAAACTCTGTTTAATGACACTGTAAGTCCTGTGGAAAATGACACCTTAAGTCTTGTGGAACCAAACCTGAAATATCTCTGCTGTTCAGAGATGATCTGGCATATACTAAGAGGTAAGAATTATCAGCTGTGATAAGTAGGTAAAGGCCCTGCTTTCTGATGGTAATTGAAAAGTAAGGCTGTGCTTTCCAATGGAGTCACATCATTTTTGCAGCTAACCCAGGAAAAAACTAAGCCCACAATACATGAAATATTGCCCTACTTCAGATTCAGGAATCGCTTAATATCTGGTATTTTATTTTTTATTCTGAAATGACCACCCTTGGGTGCTTTTGAGGAAGGTACAAGCAGTAGGTGCTGGCCATGGTATCCAGACAGAAAACCATGGCCTCGACATCTCTTGCAGCCTCTCCAGCAGTCACCAATGTGACAAGATGGAGGTCTTGGGGAAACACGCAGCTGTCCAGGTCTTGGGCTGCAGGGTGTGCCCGAGTCTTTGTCGGTGTCTGACAGCAGCAGCAGGGGGAATGCCTGGTGGAGGTGTGCCCTGGTTGAAGAATTGCTTGGCCTGGTGGCGGAGCTTCGGGAGGAGGTGAGTAGGCTGAGGAGCATCAAGGAGTCAGAAAGGGAAATTGACTGGTTGGAAACATACTCTACCCTCCGTGAGACAGACTCACAAGCCTGCCACGCACAAGTGTCTCCTGCCTACACAGAAGACAAAAGTTCCCCATTCCGCCAGGCAGTAGCAGGGGACCTAGGCCAAGGGGGGGAATGGAAGCAGGCTCCTGCTCGGGGTGGTAGGCGAGCCCTCTCTCTGCCCACCTCACCTTCCCATATACCCTTATATAACAGCTATGAGGCTCTAGAACATGACAGTCAAAACAACGATGTAGATGAAAGCCCATCCCAGTTGGAGAGGATGCCTAAGGCAAGGCAACCTACCCCCCGCATCGCTACATCTGTCAAGAAAGAATGAAGGGTTATGTCATCGGGGACTCCCTTCTGAAAGGGACAGAGGGACCAATATGCTGACCGGACCCAACCCACAGGGAATTCTGTACGTCGCTGGGGCTCGGGTGAGAGACATTGCCAGGAAAGTCACTTGCCTGGTACGGCCCACCGACTACTACCCGCTACTGGTTTTTCAGGCTGGTAATGACACGGTAGCAAGGAGAAGTCCGAGAGCGATCAAAAGGGACTTTAGGGCTTTGGGGCGACTAGTTAAAGGTTCAGGGGCACAGGTTGTGTTTGCCTCTGTCCTTCCAACAGGGGGATCGAAGCAGACTTGTCACATTAATGTGTGGCTTCGGGACTGGTGCAACCAGCAGAACTTTGGGTTTTCAATCATGGAAGGTCTACACGACACCGGGCCTGCTGGCACCAGATGGGATGCGCCTCTCTCAGAGGGGGAAAAGGATTTTTGCTCAGGAGTTAGCGGGGCTGATAGATAGGGCTTTAAACTAGAGTCGAAGGGGGAAAGGGATAAAACCAGCATGCCGGTGATAGCTAAGGGATGGTGTGCTAGAATCAGAGGGACTGTGTGCTAGTGAAGTCCTTCGGTCTGCTCCACAAGGTGCTGCATGCAATGAGGTGCATTTGAAGTGCTTCTACACAAACGCACGCAGTATGAGGAATGAAATGGATGAGCTAGAAGTCTTGGTCCAGTCCCACAGCTACGACATCATCGGCATAAGCAAAATCTGGTGGGATGAGTCCTATGGCTGGTGTGTTGCAATAGATGGTTACAGGCTCCTCAGGAGGGACAGGGAGGGCAGGTGAGGTGGGGGGGAGGCGATGTATGCAAAGGAGGGGCTGTGTGGAACTGTGTAGAATTTGAAGTTGGCAATGGCAAAGTTGAGAGCCTCTGGGTAAGGATTAAGGGAACAACAAATAAAGGGGATGGTGTTGTGGGAGTTTATTGCAGACCACCCAGCCAGGATGATGACAGAGGGTCTTGTGGGGAATGTGGTAATTAGCAGCCAATCTTGGTCATAGTGACCATGAAGCAAGCAGTTGAGTTTAAAATTTTGGTGACAGAAGGAAAACTGCCACCAAAACTTCAGCCCTGGATATGGGGAGAGCAGACTTCAGGCTCTCAGGGACTAGTTAGCAAGGTTCCCTGAGAAACGGCTTTTGAAGGTGCTGACGTCCATCAGTGCTGGTCAGTCTTTAAGCACTGCCTCCTAAAAGCACAAGATCATCAATTCACAGATTTGTGTTACTTACATGAGCTAAGCAACTTTATTTTCCAAGCTATCAACAGGACCACACATGACTGGAGAGCCCTCTGCAGTATGTTGAAGAGAACACTCTTTCCCCACAACCACTCCCTCTATTCCCTCAGTAACCACTGTTAACACACTGAACAATTTGTAAAAGGTGTTTTTTTTTTTTTTTTTTTTTTTTTTTTTAAGTATACTACAAAACCGGTGTTGTTTTTTTTTTAATAGGCATTAATAACTGAAACTTCATCCTCTCTTGATGGGGTGGGGACTGTCTCACACTGAGTTTCCAAACCAGTGTGGCATACACAGTCACCAAGCACATGAAGAGTGCCACTACTATTTTTTCCTTTCATTATTGTCTGAATTTCCATGCATATACAGCAAGGAGATACACTAGCCTGGTAGCAGGATTTGGTCATAAAAAGATGATCAGATTTCAGATCAGCAAAGCACTCCAGAGAACTCAGATTTATCTGTTTTACCTTCCATACCCATTTGGTGAGAGTAAGCACACACAAGACTGAACTTAGCTATGTTAGTTAGCTCAAGGTGTGGTCTGTGTTTCTCAAAACATAGATACTTGCCTACTGAGACCTCAAATAAGCAGCTGTTAGCACACATGAAAACATTCAGATTATTTACCGCCTCCTTCTTTTTCAGTTTGCTACGCAAAAATTCTGGTCCCAAAGGAATTGGTTTTGGTGGCCTCACTCAAGTGAAAAAGAAAGAATGCAAATGAGAAGAAGTGGATGCAACAGACAGTCTGCTGTTGATATCAGCAGATAATAGTTGTCAAGTAAAACAAAAATATCACAAATTGCTAATAAACTAGGGCATTTGTTTAATATTCTCCACCTTGCAGAAAAAGCTTGTCAGTTCGTATCTTAAGAAATTCTTAGAATAGCCTAAAAAGAAAGTTACTGATAAAGTTAGATTTATGTTTACTTTAGAGCAAATAAAGACAAAAACTTCTGTGCAAGGAACATTATTGCTTCTTAAACTACTATTTAGCACAGTTTAGACTGAATTTTGAAAGACTCAGCATACTGGCCCATTAAGACTGAGATACCGTATGGATCACAGAGTTGTAAAGGTCAGAGTGTTCTGACAGGCCAGTTTCCTAGTGGTGTTTTGAACATTTTGACATTATTTATATTATGGCAAAGGAGGTGTTACCCACTTTGAGACAATTAAAAAGTACCTGAAATTCTTTCTCTCAAAGGCAGTTATTTCTGAAGAAATAGCAAGTTTTCTTAGAATACAGTGTTGTCAATTTTGTTATTGTATGTTTTCAAGCTACAATAAAGTACTCATATTGCTTCACATTTTTGTTTACTTCAATTTGCTTGTGCTTTATGTCCCAAGATGTCAGATTAATGCATTTCACTGAGATTAATTAAACCCTCCGTTTCATAACTGCAAGAGTTCTGTCTCATTACTTTGCTTTACTCTACGTTGTCAGTTCCAGACAGTATTTAAGTTTCATTTTCTGATCTTGATCTGTTTCTCTGCTCGTTTTCATTTTAACTGTTTTGACCTCTGTTCAAACACACTGCCCAGCCTGCAGCTCTAGCCTGGCCTTTGCATCCTGGGCATATGACTGCACGATAACGATAGATTTATGTATGCGGTTGAGAATAGCTCCCTGTTATATACATTGGTATTTTCAATCATCTAATTATTCATTTCATAAACTAACAAGGCATACACACATGCAAAACATAACCAGGTTTTTTCTTATAGCTTTGTGCTTACCTGTTCTTAAACTCTACTGGTCACACATCCCTTGAATCTATGTTAGTCTGTAAAATATACTAAGACGCATACAGTTGTTTTTTTTGTTTTTTTTTTTAACATGTAAACCCACTGAATACAGAGTTCTAATACGTTTTTTTTTTGTTGTTGTTTCTTTTTTTTTAACAACATAAGATAACCAATAAAATTACAGGGTGTTATATTGAATTTTTAAATATGAACTCTCCCCTTAATTTTCAAATGTAATTTTTATTATCTGCAAAAGAACACCACGTGTACTGACATGGTTTTGAAGTTTTGCCATAAAACTTACCTTTAAAAATATATTTAGTGCCATCACATGAAATTTCAAACAGTTTAAGCGCATACTAAATATGCGAACACAGTGATTGTTCCATATTCGAATCTGCTGTAGCCTATGCAAAATAAGTTTAATATTTAAACAATAATAAAAATAAAAAGCAGCTTTCAGAACAATGTGTAAAAATTAGAAAAGTTTTATTTATCTTTCAGTTCAGCGGTTTTAAAAGTCAAGCAAAACGTCATACAGAATGAACATTTTTCTCCTTTACCAGATGAAAAAGTTTGTATTGCTTGGTCCAGTCAACTACATTGGGTTGAACATACCAAAGCACGTACACTGAAAGAAGTCTGCAAGATTCTGGAAGCATCCGAGACTGAAAATGAGAGAAACATCCATTAATAAACCTAATAAAAGATGACTGCAGGCATCAAAAATACACATCCACCATTAAGCAGTACTCTTAAGGTATAAAACTATCAATAAGGACAGCTCTAGGTGAAGAAACATAAGAGTTCTCTGTTCAGCATTATTGCTCTATTGAATTTTCAACATGTATTACATTTAAGAATGAGATAAGTTTAAGTTCAACTCAAATACTTAAAATCAGTAAGATCTTATCTGCTAACACACAAGGATTACAAAGTTCTTACATAACAGCAAATCTTGGCACTAATTTCTTTATTGAGTCAAATATTGCAAGACAAGTCAGAAAGGGGACAGCACCTTAATTCTCCCTCTGGATCTCCAGAACAGACATCAAGAGTGATGAACAAATTCATGAACAATTTGCTTCCCACCTCCCAAGTAGTTTCTGCTAGTCAGATTTGGCACAACTTCTGTATCTCCTAACAGGCAGTACTAGTGTGCCCACAGACTAGCTTTTTTTTTTTTTTTTTTTTTTTTGCATTACATAGTAGCGAAGCAAATCAGTACCGAATAGATACATGCCTAAAACACCCTATTCATTAATACTCACTTGTATGAAGTTCTCCTGAGTGAAACAGGATGCTTAGAAGATTTGCTCTGCATCACTAGGTTCATTCTCTCGTGTGAGGTCAGTCCCAAGAAGGCAATCTTACAGAAAGGAAATTATAAATAACAGCGAAAGCATGAGTATCATAAACTCAAATTCTGGTCATACCAAAAAGTACTATTGAAAGGGGATGGAGGAGAAGAAGTTGGCTGTATCTAACAAATATCTACTGCCATAATAAAGGACTTTGGGTAAAACAGAATCCAGAAAGCTGTAACATCAATACTTCCAATGAGAAAGCAAGCTTAAATGAGATGACTGTAAAGATTACACTTTTATACAAATGTCTATAGAAGTTGAAGATCTATAGCAGTTAAGCACTTACCTCCTCAAGTTTTGTCTATATTCTACCATAGAAATTGTTAGGAAAAGATCCTCCAAAAAAGACAAAGATAAAATAGTCAGAAATCAACGATAACTTACTCATTTTCTTGATTCCATGTCTTGTTTCAATGAGTTTCACAAAGCTCATTTTTTTTGCCCTGCATTTTTCCTTACCAATTCCCTTTTCCATTTATTTTTTTTTCTGATGACATAATCTTATAAGCCCTTATAAATGGCAGCAAAATTGCTTTGCTGCATGACATACTAAGCATCATAAAGAACTACTTACAAATGACTGTGTACAAAACACAACACATCATTGTAAATATCCTACCTAGATTTTTTTTTCCCCACAGGAAAAAATGTTATTTTCCCCCTCAGTTCCTTAGACATTACAGCAATCAAGCAGCACACATTTACAATTGTGTATTTTTTCTTGTATGCTGCTGAGCTCTGTCATGGAGTTTTCAACTGTGAGATTGAGTATTCATGCCGTTGCGAGGCAGTAACACCAGTTCTGTTAGTTAACGAAGTTTCTTGCCTTTAAACATGCTTTTTCATAGGTTTGGAATTTTTGATGAGTAGTGAAACCAGAATTCAGTTATAGGAATGATTTTCAGACTGTGATCCTACTTTGAACAGGGGAACGATAAGTACACAAGTACCCATGAAACTTAATGGACTGTTCTGAGATTTAAGATAAGCACCTAGATGTGACATAAATTAAAGAAGTAAAGCAGGTACAAAGCTTTTATGGGAGCAGGTCACCTAGAAGTTTTCATCTGGTAACTTGTTAAGAAAGGAACATAAACTAAAGCAAAATAATACCTGGTAAAGTTGAATAGTTAGCCACAATGAAGTCCATACAATATGGAAACAGGCTAGTGCGAAGATGTAGGACACCCATGGAGAACAATATGTTATCTGTGTCATGTATGTCCATGCTCCATCTTGATGGTAACTTGTTGAGCAGTGGTTTGACCAATCTGACAAGATACATTATCAGTTAATTACCTTTTTAACATAAGCCACTTAAAAACTGAACAAAAATATATTTGCACAGAATATTATATAGCCACATGCTCTAGAAATACCATTTTCTCACTTAAAAAACACCCACAGTGATATGTGACTCCTTGCTAGTCTTGCTGCATAATCTTTCTGTTGTGTGTCCATAACCCACAGAAGGAACAGTCAAGGTATTAGCCAGATTTTTGTTTTGTTCATATTTTGAAGTTAACTAGTAATATTGAAGTAAGTTATTACCTCTTATTATCAAGCCTTCTGAAATTTTACTGCATGATTATTTGTAATTTTAGGACAAGAATTTATCATTTACCTTAGACATCATCATCAGTAAAAGAAGACGTGATTGTGAAAATGACAAGAAAGCAGTTTTTGCTATGTGAACTTATCCTCAGGAATTATATTACAATGGCTCTCCACATCTCCAGAATTCATTTTCTTTCCAGTTTCCCAGGGAAACACTTTGGATTATTAATGAGATATATAATTCTCTTTTCAAAATTATCACTATGCTAAAAACAAAATGAAACTTTAGCAAGTGTTCAATACAGTTATTTCTAAACAACAACAAAAACAATAAACCCTTTGCAATAATATTTTTACAAACTTATTTTCAATTGTGGGAATGGGTATACAGACTAGAATCTGTATCCTGACCCTCCTCAGCACAGCTTGCCTACGTTATCTCTAACAAAAATGGTCTCTGATATTGTATCTTCCAAAAATGGACAATCCCACTAGGGCTATATCTTAACACAACACAAACATAACAGACATTTGATCAAAGATTCCAATGTCCTGATGTATTTTCATTTAGAAAGAGAAAATTACCACTGATGAAATTTGGTATCATCTTATGTTATTTCTGCAGGTATAATTACACTAGATAGAAATAAAATGTTGAAAAATAATGACTATATGCACAGGTCCCTGAAAGCTACATTAAAATAAACTCATTGATACATACACAGAAGACTTCCATAAAGCAGCCAGACACTGGTCATAGCTAGGAACAACAGGAACAATAGGTAATAACGATGGTTCCCCATGCCTGTATTTGAAGCAAGGAAAAAAAAAAAAAAAAGCATGACATTTTAAAATGTTGCTTTACTTGTAATTTCTCCTTAACTTAATACGAGTAAGAAGAATCTAAACCATTTCCTATTATTACCTTTGCTATACTCAAGGGAGTTTGACAAGGCTGACCTCTTTCTCAACTTTCTCCTGTAAGCCATCCTGATTTACATAACAGAATTAGCTCTAATAAAGTCAACCAGTCTCTACTCCACTCCTTTAATCATTTTATTTGTATTTGTCTTTCTCTGTCATCTAAGTAATTTCTCCCTGGCACTTATTAGTAACCCCTTCAGTATCAACTGTGTACTCTTCTATCTGTTCGCTTTTTAAGGAGATAAACATTAAAAAATGTTGCAGAAATAACACATGGAATTTTCAAATTTGATAAAACAAATACTCTCACCTATGCACTGCCCAATCCACAGAGAATGCTGATCATATCTGGCTACACAGGAATCACAAGCAAGACAATGCACAGATCTCAAAGGCTTCCTTACCTAGTTGAACACAAAAGAAAGGAATACAATCAAAGCAAAAGCATCTATTTTACTCAAAGTTTGCAGCATCATCTGAAGAGCACTGTCATATATGGTTAACTATTACTACATAATGGGCCTCACAACACAGATAAGAGCTATGCATCTTAATTTTACCAGAAAGAAAAAAAAAGGTAGAAATAAAGCTATTTTATTAAGAATACAGTCCAAGGATCTCAAAACTTTGTCACCATAAGAGGAGAAAAGAAATCTAAGTAACACAGACAAGACAAGGCATGTAATGCTTGCATTACAAGAAGCGAGGGAAAAAACAAGATTGTAGTGTTGAGTAAAAAACAGGCTAGAAAAAGAAAAGAAATATCAAGGCTTCACTTACAAGACACGATGTGCAAAATGTTCTGAAGTCCAAGCAACCTGCTTCCGCAAGAGCTACAATGTTCTGAAAGACAAAGTTTGTGCTTGTATTTGGATCGCGTTTTATGGAGGATCTATGAAGGTTTTTACTTTAGGCCTTTTGCAGATATTAAGTATTTTGAGAACCAAGCACTTGCTACTCAGGGACAAGGTAAGTTCCATGACAAACAGAACAGAAAAAACTAATGCAACTTTATTCATGCGGGGTTATTTTAAAAAGTAGCTCTATGTTGCCAAAATTAATAAATAACATGGATGAAATACTCTTAAAGAATTATATGGTATTAAGGCACAAGGTACCTCTCATATAGTCAGCCAGTCAGTTAAAGAGAGGAGGAGAGCTGCTATATGTAGTCTTCCTTTATCAGTACTAGATAGCTAGTACTACTAGCTAGTACTACTAGCCCTGTGGCAACAATATTGACAAAGTTAAAATTGCAGTTTATTCTCCCTGTCAGTCTGAAGAAATGCAATCACATGGAGAACAAAGAGATCACAAACAAAATAATCAATAGGCTGAGGGACCAATCAATGTTCTACGGACTGGTTGGCCATCCCTTTTTGCCTTTGTAAAATGCAACTAGGAAATAGCACGTAGTTTACATGAAACTTAAACATAAAAATCAAATCATTATACACATCTTCAGAGCACGTGACAATTTAAACCATTTCTAGCCTTTAGTACATCTTCTGAGCATGGACAATTGTAGAAAAGTACCGTGAGTACCTCTTGCTAACATTAGACAACTGGAATGGAAACCTTACAGAAGTTTTATTTATTAAGTGAAGTTCTATGTGAGTTTATATCACTGATGACATCAGTGGTATGAATCCGTGTGCTTGGCTGAAGCTCACAATTCAGTAAGAAGATGGAGGCAAGGAAATCATGGCAGAACGATCAAGATATGGAAATAAGCAGTAGGAGGAGGAATTATCTACAACCTACACTGTTTGATGATGGAGCTAAAAGTTCTTAAAGGATATCTTACTGCTTTCAAATTTAATAAAGATACAGTTGATGACAAAAAAAAAAAAAAATCAACCAGAAGGGAACACATGGTGTACCATGCTAGTCCTTCCACTTATTTTTACAAAGTCACCTACCTCTTTTTTTTCTTTTTCTGAAGACTTAATATACCCAGGATCAGTTCTCCAAGTTTTATAGAAATAATAAAGAAAACCCACCAAGCCGAACATGACAGTGATTTCAAAAACGGTATTGGTTATATGTATTATTCAGGTTAAGGAATATATTCTTACATCACATACCACCACTATTTGCCAGACAAATAAAATATTCCAAAACCAGTGTATGATATTTTATAAGCAGTATATGAAAAGGAAAAGAATGACTTCCACTTTTCACCTCTCTGTCCCTTAGCGGCCTCTCCAGTTTGAGCTCTGGAGAGAAGCCTTTTACAACTGTTATAAACCTGCACTACAATATCCCTGTCATCCTCACTAGCAGAGTACAGACTTTTACTTTGAATATATAACAGATATAAAATGAATTCAATTTCTTTTTTTCCCCTATGAAGACTTTTTCTTTTTTTGCATATCTGATTGGTATTAAGCAGCTGTGAGACTTGACTGCTGCACACACCTCTAAGTTGTCAAACAGGCTCTTATTCAGAGAGTTTTGAGTCTTGCCCTCTATTTTTTTTCCTCCCCAGTTAAAACAACTGAATAAATTCAGATAGACAAATGCATCTTCTGTCATCCTGGAGCTATATCACTCCAAAAACACACACTGAAAAACAACTTCTAAAGTAATCGAACAGCTACTGGGAAACCTTCTTTCCTCACAAATATACCAGAAAATACCAAATCCAAACTGGCATTTCTAGTCTAATTGGACATTTTTCATCCTGATTTTCCCCTTTACTTTTATGCAGTGGCTAACTGTGTTAATTAAACTATGTGGAGGGAATTCATTTCTCATCAACTCTAGAGAAGTAGACTTAAATCAGTACTTTTTAAATATTGTTCTTTGCTGCAACTTCTCTAGCAGACAAATTATTGTTGTACATATGGGAAGATAAACAGTCACTATAAACAGAAATTCTGTTTCTGCATTTCTACACTGTGGACTACAGACATCTGTAAGTCAGGTGAAAGGGGGAGAAAAACGTGTGAAGATTAATGATCTCCATGCAACAACAGAGGAACGTGGAGTGGGACAAGTCTCATACCAATTAAATTCAAGCAACCAACTTGAGAGCTTGGTCTCCTACAGCAAGGTCCATGAAGCCACCAAGAAACAGTCAGAGTGCCCATGCCTGGACTCCAACTCCATTGCCTACCTAGCCATTACAGAAACAACAAACATACTGCGAATAACTCTTAAAAATTAAGAAAAAGCAACCTTGAGGTTGCAGTACTCATGAACTAAAAATATTGCAAAGTAGCTCTTATTAAAATCAAGAAGAAAAAATATAAAATAATAGCACTGTATATTATCAATCCTACATTATAATGTATCTATTCCAACGCAATTGTGGGGTACCCTTCTGATCAAGTCAGGATGATAACGCATTTCCTCTGGATACTGCTTATCTATTTGCATTTCTATCGGTTTTTGGATCTGAGAGTAGTCCTTAATGAGAATTGCTGGATTTTCATTCAGTCCAGAGAAATAGTTTGACACACATAAATGCAGTTGACTGAAATACTCAGTGCTTTTATAACACTCAGATCTGTGGCCAGTTTCAGAGGAAAAAAAGATTCGTGAGAACAAGGGTTCTATAGAAAGACAGAAAACTATCTCGCTAAGCCTTTAAGAACACTTCTGTGGTCATCATCTTCAGCAGAACTTAACTCAAACCCATATGGTGAGATCTTTTTTTCTTTTAATTTAATGACAAGAAGAAAACCTTAAAACCTCACAATGCAACACTTAATAACAGGATTTTCATTTAGAAAAGCACGTGTGTATCCTCAGCAGGAATATACCTGATAAGTTAATGCTAATAATTATATTAAGATGATCTTAACTGGGAACAGTACAAAAGAAAAATACCAGTTAAAGGACAAAGTAATTAAAAATGAATAGCAATATATTATAGCTGGTTTAGTACAAAATTATTTACATTTTAAATGTCTCCCTAAAGGCCTTCCTTTTCACAAAGCTGTATAATAAATGGATGACCTCTGTGCAACTGAACAGGGTACTGAAAAGTGAGTGCAAACTATTAATTAAATGTTGTTGTACTCATCAGTCCAAAGCATCTTCAAATAAAGTACACAAAAGGTAGAAGTTAAGGCACTGTGCACTGAGGATGCAGCATAACCTCTGAATAAATAAACAAAGGAGACTGGAAGATCTACTTCTGAGGGAAATTAATAAATTAGTTTGCCCATTTTTTTTTATTTTTTCTTTTTCTATGCAGAAGCATGAATAGCACTGTCAAATCCTTGTTATTTTATAAATAAGAAGTGCTTTAAAAATTGGAATGCATAATGCAAGTGCTATCCAGCTTTAGTACATGCCAAAATACGTTACTGGATGAGAGACTCAATGAGGAACCATGAAGAGTCACATGGAGATGCTAACATAGAAAACAATGTTTATAACAAAGACATTTTGATATTCTGGTAACATTAAGAAAAATACTTCAGAATTGTACATAAATATCTGCTAGCGATAAAAGAAGATATATACTTTTAGTCCATACACAACTTTCATTTAAGCTTGAAGTTATTTAACCCCAGCCCAATGTAAAAAAATCAATCTTACCAGACATTAATAGTCACGTGGAATTATCTGGGACTGCTCGTTACTATTTGCATGACTAGACTTAATTTACTAGGAAGTGTAAGGAAAGTTCTATTGCATTTCTCCAGCAAAAAGGATATCAGGCAGAAACCAGAAAAACCAGGTCACAGACATCCAGAAGACTGAACTTAGCATCAATGATGTGGGAAGATACCTTAGATTCTTGAGGCCCACAAACTGCCTGAAAGAATATGAAAAGAAAGCAGTATTTGTCGTTAATTTGTTTAAAACTTAACTTAGTGGAGTACACATTTATAATCAGTTTTGTTATTTTTAAAAAACTTCACTCAATATACTTTAAGCCTCTCTTAAAGCAATCAAAAATTGCCATACAAAGGCATTCTTTGGCCATATACATAACAGGGTTAAAAATGCAAAAATAAGCTGAAGAGTGCTCTGTTCCAGCCTAAAATTATATATCTGAACTGCTGATCCACTGGGTGAAAAGAACTTTCTCTATTTACACACTAACAATATTGCCATTTCAATGAATACTGACTGTTGTGGTGTGGTGACCACTGCAGGAAACAGGAAACCTGTACAACAGCTTAAGATATCACTGAGGTGTGTGGAGCAGGGAGGGAAGGAATGGCTCATTAAAACTCATGCTGGATCACAAATACAGAGGGAAAAGTTGAAATAAAGCACGTTTCTAAGCATCATGAATGGGTATCTTAGCATCTACCAGTTGAAGAACTTCAGTAACACTCTCTTTATCATGTAAATCATGTAAATCATGTATATTAGCTACGACTGCACCTTTGTTTTTCCTCAAATCTCTCAGTGATGAGAAACTATTACTTTGCACAGCTAAAGACATTCCGTTTCAAGATCATTCTGAAAAGTATATATAAATATATATGGTATCTATAAAAAGTCAATACAGAGAGATAAATGCACAAACCTCACAAACAGAGCCATCCCAAACAGCAGGAAGAGAAGCAGACATCCTTTCAAAAGCCAAGAATCAGAACTTAGGTTCATGACATATCCTACGGCCCACACCGATGTCAAGGAAGACGCCAACAGCAGGAACAGCTATTAACATGACTATTGTTAAAATATGACAAAGTATTCAAGCAGGATTTACTTCAGGAGCATTCAGATAATATAATAACAAGTGCTGAGACTCAAGGTAGATAAAGCGACAAACCAATACACTGGGGGAAGGGGGGGGGGGCAGGGGCAGAACAACAGGGAAAAGAAAAAAAATCCACACCTATACCAACTAAGCACTTCCAAAGAATTTCATTTTGTGTATCCAATTTTGGAAGCTTTCAAAGATACAGAAGAGCTCTCAGAAAATAATTTTTATGTATTATTCTGAGCACGGAATGCTGTAGCTTTATTTCCATCAATTATTACTCACGAAATTACCTCATGTTTCTCCATTATTCTCAGTAACCTGCTGTTTCTTCTGCTTCTCATTCTTTCTTCTTCCGTTAACATATAGACTATGAAGCGATTCTGAGTCTGAACTGCAAGGTCAAGCGGTGTCTCTCCCTTTAACAACAAAGTTTATTTGGTTATGTACTTCACACATAAATGTTTTCCTTTGTAACAGAAATAATAAATAAATTTAGCCAAAAACAAGAACAACTCAGTAGTTGCTTCCTCCCAACCCTTCTTACTTTAAGGCAAGGGTAGGGTAAATTCAGAGTTCGGTAGTTATAAAGACTGATACTTTCAACCAGACTGCATCCGTTTGAATTACCTTTGCACTCTCTCTGCTAACCTGAAATGCTGAACTGTCAGCTAGAATACGACATGCTTACTGAAAGGCAAGGTTTGTTGTTTATGTTAACTTCTTAAAACCAAACAGCAACATTCTAAGAGTCACACACAGAAAAGCAGCAGATGGAAAAGCTGCATAGCCCAATACACCAACCCTGTGTAACTACACTATACAAATATCTATACAGGATATATATATATATATATATGTATATAGTTTCAACATTTATACTTCTTGATATCAGTTTTTACAAATATTAGGACTAAGATTTTTACATGACTAGCAATTTTGACTTGCACCTACAAACAGGGATGGACAAACACTTCAATATTTTCAGGATGACATATTCATCCCTTTAAAGTCTTTACAAGTCTCAGTGAATACAAAGACACTTATTTTTGAAAAATCTGTCATGAGTAATGCTCTTGGCCAACGTTTTAAAGCAGAGAACAGCTGAATAAAATAAAATAAAGACAGAAAAATCTGCGAATGACACAATTATGCTCAGAGTGATCAAAAGAATTAGCTGTTCATTAAATTAATATTGCAAAGAATCTCAGCATTCACACTTTGTGCCAGACCATAAGAAAAGTGCTCACTCCTCTTGGTTTCCCAAGTAAGGATGCTTGTCTTATTCACCTCCACGTTCCAGAGAATATCCAAAAGGTAGAGGACTCAGGCATTTCTTCACATTCATTTTATGCGTTCATGCCACACGGATGAAAGAAACTAAAATAATGCAAGAAATTGTACCTTGACATTTTTTATGTCCATGCTAGCACCAGCTTCCAGTAATAGATCTACTGCACTAATATTTCCTGATGTTATTGCCCAATGCAGAGCAGTGTTCTTCTGAACATTGTCGACAGCATTGAGAGAGGGGTTAAACTTCAGGAGAAACTTCGTGGGTTCTTGTCTAGGTGAAAATAAAGTTAAACAGAACATAATCTATACTGGGGAGGAAACTCTTGAACACCCCGTAAAAAATAAATCACAGCTGAGATCTGTGAAGTAACAGCAGATACAGGATACTTTGTCTCCCAACAAGCTCATCAACAATAATCCAAGTTTAGAATTGGGGACTCACACTCAAGGTTTTTCTCCAGACTATATTTTAACAAACACGAGCTATACACACAGATTTAATCTTTCTACACCTTTTATAAGCTTGCATCTCCATCACATGTATTAAGCGCACTTACTGTGAACACTTTGATTTACTTTCATAAATGTTTTTTGATTTACTTTCATAAATGTTTTTTGATTTACTTTGCTATACCTAGTTAGCTGCTTCATAATTTCTCATCTCTTAAATACCGCATATTTTGTACAAGTAAAAGAGAGGAATGTCACTTCAAACATTTTCAGAAGACTCAGGATTGTGCCCAGAAAGTGGTGGGCAACAGGTTCTTTTTAAGTTGTTCACTACTTACCCCATCACTTTTTGTGCTGATAACATTAAAGGCGTTTGTCCATTGAAGTCTGTTGTGTCTATGTTCTAAGTGTAAGAAAAAGATAACAAGCAAGTATCACTGATTTCAGTAAATGCTTACATGGTCAGATTCTGAGCTACACAGCTGACTTAGCCACACTGCAGAAGTGGAAAGAAACCAAAATATACCGGCCAAGAAGCCAACACTCATTTAAATAAATTTTCTTCCTTCCATGGGTTTTGCACGTCATTCATTTCAGGATATGCTGAGTGTCCACTACAGATACTTTAAAAGGAATCATGTGGATATGATTCCTTTAATTCACCGTATTTCTTGTCCTCTCTTGAACAAAAATACCATAAATAGAGTTTACGTTGGGAAGCAACATTAACTATCTTCCTTGTGTAAACAGAGGTGTATAACAGAATGTCCAACTACATAAAACTGGTTTATTAATAGAACAAAAAAATGATTACGCATCAATACATAATTAGAGATCTAACTCGTATTACCTAATCTTTTCCTTTCTCTTTCACAATGAAGGTTTCCTTCTCTCCTACCTCCACCCATCACTGAATTAGAGCAGATTTAGTTATGTTTTGTAATCACTTGCATTTTTTAATAGAACATAAACTTTCATAAGTTTGTGATGTATACCATCTATACCTACATTCCAGAAGGTGGTTTTCTATTTAAGAGAGCTCTAGGAGAAAGAAAATAAACTTACCAAATCTTTAAATCTTATCACATGGTGTTTTGAAAAAACACTCTTGATCACAAAAGCACTCTCCTCTCAATTTTATTAGCGAATTGTTACAGCAGTCATCAGTTCTGCTTACTTCAGGTATAAGCTAAGCAGATATCAATTAAAGTGGATATGACATAAAACATATAGTCAGACTAGGTCTGATTTTTTAATAGAAATTTCTGTATTCTGTATATTACACATGCTTCAACTGATGGCCAATTGCAGAGATTACTAGTTACAAATCTGTAATCAAACAGTAGATGCTTCATGATGTACTTCATATAATATTCTGTTATCAGTTTTAAAAGCCAGTTGTTATTTATACAGCATCACATGTGTTGCTGAGCTTTAACAATTCTGGATTGTAAAAGGATGACAAGACAACTGGAAGGCATTATATTTGTTGTTTGTTTGTTTGTTTTTTTAATTAAGTTTCTCTGAACATATGGCCCAGGGAAATACTTGCCAAATACCTGCTTGTCATATAGGAAACAGAACAGTAAATCCTGCAATGTATCTACAAAGCACAAGCAGCTACTCCTAACTAGAAAACAACGCTTGGGACATCAACAACATACCTGGCCCTTTGATACGAGGTAAGCTATAATGGGCATGTGTTGAAACAGCACTGCTAAATGAATGCTAGTGAATCCTTCCCCATCAATAAGACTGGGATCTGCTCCACATTTCAACAATAATATGACCATGGGCAGGTGTCCTTGTCTGTAACGATATATGAAATGAAACTATAGTAATGACAAAAAAAAAAGTAAATCTTAATGAAAGCCTTGCCTTAGAAATTCTTAGATACCCTGAAAAAATTTAATTTCAGAATCTTGTATTTTTATTCAGGAGACATTTTTTTTAAAACTAAAGGTTTATATCAGAAGATTAAAGGTTTATATCAGAAGATTAAAGGTTTATCTCAATAAGTCAATCTATGGCAAACTGGCAATTTAGCATAGAGTGTTTATTCTGCAGTAGTTTCTCCCATGAGCAGTCAATCTCGTAAAAAGTATCTTTGTTCAGCAGAAGATTAAACCCAGAGAAAAGCAATGCTCTTCCAGTATGAGCATTTGCACTTAGACTAGTTATTCTAGAAGCAGTACTTAAGGTGAAGTATTTCCCAGAAGAAAAGTGCATTGTTCTTTTGATCATTTTATTCAAGTCCTGTCCTGGAAGCCAGTATGATTTTACTCCACACCAAGTGCTAACAGTTATTGTTGCTCAGAAAGAGGTACTTCATGTTTGCTGTGGCAGCTATAAGAAGCCCAAGAAGAAAATCTGGCACTGCTGGGGGAAAAGGCCAAAGGTATCTATATGCTGCTGAGCAACATGGCGTCATACTTTGGCTCTGCTGCTACATGCTAGCACTTTAAGTCCAGGACTGGAAGCGTGGAGTCTTACAGGTGTACACCAAGTTAATTTAGGGCAGAAGCTAAAACAACTGAAAGCAAATTAACTAGACATGACAAAGTCTGTCAAAGAACGCAACATTTCCAGACTTAAACTATGCCCTAATAGGCGTCAAAAGCTAACTTCCATGAAGGAACAATATTAAGTCTTCTTTGCCTAGTAAGGCAGAACCTAAGAGGCCAAGTCTGGAAAGTATTGCTCTTGAGAAAATTCAAAATGCGAGTCTGACTAAAATACATAGATATACACATAACTCAACTTTGTGGCCTGCAAAGTTGCCAAGAATCAGAGAACACATTTCAGCATAATTATAGACATGCTATGAAATTCTGTACACGTGAATAAAGGAAACAGCACCGATTTAAGATGACCACTTCTGTCCTACACAAAACGCGACTCTTAACACTAGCGGATTTACAAGGAGTAGTTGCAAGCAGCATACCTAATGGCCCAGTGAAGGGGAGTTGAATTCAAATCTCCACCTAGCTGATCCACTACTGCACCTTTGGAAATATAGTATCTGTATAACAGCAATAAAATAAGATTAAAAAGAGTCATTAAAATATTATTCTAAAAATAACATAGCTGTAGTAGTAAATAGCTTATAATGAAAGTTTCACTAGAAAAGCAAACAGCAAGAATATTTTTGCAGTGAATGATGCTACTTTGAGAAGTTGTTTAAGAAAAAACAACAGTAATTAGTAAGACACTTAAGAAATCAGCTTTGATCTTTTTTAAACTAAACAAATCCAGGAAAATCTAATGATATCATATACTACATAATCTCATGTACAAAAGAAAAGCATGGTAACTATATTTCAGAGACATTTTCACAAACGTAATTGGGTTAAAATTTGAATTTTATGCTTTTCTACTTAAGCAGCACACTCCCTTTGTTTTGAAGTACAATAGCAACAAAGCAATCATTACTAACACTAGCAGAATACTTGAGGTACTTTCACAGGGTCTCTAGAGCTTACTTAACCAGCTCCTGTCTGTTGTTTATTGCTGCCCAGTGAAGAAGAGTCACGTTTTCTTTGTCTGGTTGTCGAACATCATATCCTGCTTCTACCAGTTCTTTGCATCGCTCCAATATTCCATACCTTAAAAGAGAAAAACAAGTATTTACTTATTTCTGAAACATCCTCCAATTTAAAGAATGTCACATACAAAAAAAAGTAAATCTCAATAAGCCTCATCCAACGGTTCCTACATGAACAAATTCCACTTTGCATTCAACGGAAGTCTTGCAAAAAAAGTTGGTCTGAGCCTCGGTATCTAGAATTTTCTACCTAACAAAACAGACTTGGTTGAGATTATCATTGTTTATGATAAAAATATTTATAATAGCATACTTAAATGATTTATCTTCTTTCACTAGAGAGGTGATGGAACCCTAATATTTATTCTCCTTTTTAAAATATCCAGCATAGCTTACATTGGAAGAAGGAATACCTGTCTATTTCAGCATCGTGCAGACATAGAACATATACTTACTGTGTAGCCTTAACAATATCAAACGAGCCAGGGTCCTCAACAACTGGATGTGATCCTGGTAGCACCGGCAGATCTTTCTCACTGTGGATGCTATGACAGTTGTGTATATGAGGTCGATGAGGCCCATGGCAATGGTTTTTACACTGTTGGTTAACAAAACATCTATCAACAAATATTATTTAAATGGGGGATACCATATCTCCCTCTTTACAAGTAGAGGCACACATTGTACTTGCCAAGTTGCATTAATGCAAATAAGGAAGTAGATTTAAAGCAGTTAAAACATAAAACCACCTGACAAGAGGCTAATCTTTCTTCTCAGCACTGAGATACGGGAGGACAGAGTTAAGTTCTCCGAGACAAAATTACAAAGGCACTGAACTCCTGGCAGAACCAGCTCCCCACAGAACACCCTGACTGTAAACAACTGCTCGCCCACAGCCCAGGCTTTACACCAGCTGCGACAAGCTCCGTCCTGACGTTTTGAAACACAAGAGCCCCGGGAGCCCCCCAGACATAGGCGCACACCCATGAGCCCGTTGCGAGGGAGCAGGGAACTCCCCCGTGGGCCCAACGCGGCTCCCCGAGGTCAGCAGCCAGCGGGAGACCACAGCCCCGGGGCCGTGCCGAGCCGGCTCCGGGGCACCCGCGGCCGGTCCCCGCCTCTAACCCGCCCCCGCCGCCAACGAGCGGCCCGCCGGGCCCCGGCCCGCCGCCTCCCGGGGCCCGGCGCTGTCTCCCCGCCGCCCTCCCGTCCGCGCGGCTCCCCTCACCGCCGGGCCGCCCCCGCCGGCCATCCTCCCGGCCCCAGCTCCGCGCCCACCGCTTCCTGCTTCCTGGTTACCGGCGCCCGGGGCGGGGCCGGGCCGGGCCGCGGCGGCACCGGGGGGCACGGCTGAGCTCGGCCCTCGGGGCCTGCGGAGCCCCGTAGCCGTGCCTCGAGCCCCGGCGCTGCGGCCGGTGCCGCCCCGGGTGGCGGCCATGTGGTGGCACCGCTGCTGGAGTCGGGCACGGGGAGGCTGGGGGGCGGTGGGACCATGTCAGACATCGTTTAGTGGGTGATATTGGTGGTAGGGGGATGGATGGACTAGACGATCTTGGAGGTCTTTTCCAACCTTAACTATGATTTATTTATTGCTATCTCCATCTCTATGTCCCTAAGCACCATGTTCAACCTTTCCTTAAACACCCTCATGGATGGTGACGCCACCACTTCCCTGGGCAACCCGTCCCAATGCCTGACTGCTCTTTCTGAGAAGAAACGTCTCCTCATTTCCAGCCTAAACCTTCCCTGGCGCAACTTGAGGCCATTCCCTCTAGTTCTATCACTAGTTATCTGTGAGAAGAGGCCGACCCCGAGCTCCCCACAGCTTCCTTTCAGGTAGTTGCAGAGAGCAATAAGGTCTCCTCTGAGCCTCCTCTTCTCCAGACTAAACAACCCCAGTTCCCTCAGCCGCTCCTCATAGGACTTGTGCTCCAGGCCCTTCACCAGCTTCATAGCCCTAAATAAATAAAACTGTGCCACATTTATGGCTGTCCATGAACTGGTTAAAGCACTATCTCTGTTCAGGTAGAAGCAGAGGAAGATCGGCCTGTCCTACCCCAATCCACTGACAGCAGGGACAGAGTACGACTTCAAGCAATCATAAATCCAACCTCTAACCGGCGAGCACGTGCTGTTGCCACAAGGACATTCCTTCCCCAGGTCTTTGTATGCAGTTTCCTCAATTATTTTTAAGGAAAAAAGTTTGTATAGTCACAGTAAGCCTTTCATTTATTATTATAACAACATCTAAATATTTCAGTTAAAAACCTCAGTACTCGGCAAATGACCAAAAGAATTTATCAGCTATCTTGAGAGAATCAAAAATACTTGTCAGTTAACAGAGTGGAAGATGCCCTAGTTGCTTCCTGCTTCCTCTCCCTCTTTGACCCAAGGAAAATCTCCAGCTCAGTGCAGCATCAGCAGACAGAGACCAAAATAAATTAGTAGGGCTATGTGCCGGGATTTCTGATCTAGAAAGAGAAAGCCTGCTCTGGCTTCTCATGCCTGCTTTCAGCTTGGTATTGCTGCCCTGGCAAAGGGATGATTCTTCATTAAGTTCTCTAAGACGTTTATGTCCTATTAGTAAATTTTCCAGCTACCAAAATTTCTGAGGCATGCAAGTCTGACTGAGAAAAGGGAAAACTTCAGCAAGAAACAAACAAACAAACAACTCAAATGCAGGTGTCTTGCTGTTCTTTATTAGAAATAAAAATAAAAATTCTTCACCATCCTGCAGCCTTTAGGCTTCCCAGTTCTCATGCTGGAAACAGTAACAAGGCTTCCCCAAAATCACTAGAATACTGTAAAGAGAAAAATGCTGGTAGCTTACAGATAGAGTGGCTATCAAAATGCTACATACCCATGAAAGCTACTCTTTGCCGTTTTACTAACAGATGATGGTGCCTTCCACATTATATAAACTTCAGCTGAGATTTTCAAACATTTTAAATACATTAGTAAGCTGTTTAATGAGATAGGTAAACATTGCTCAGAGCACTCCTCCTATATACCTTGCTATCATTTGCTTTTACTGTTCTTTCTACCCTCTGAATTTACTGTCTCTCAGGCTTCATCCTTCTACCTCCCCCCACACCTTTTCCTTCTCCAGTTCTAGCCTCCCTCACAGCTTCATGTGTTGTCTCGAAGGAAACAGACAGCTATATTAGGATTGACATTAACAGAAAAGAAGGATCAGAATACCACATTCAGGAATCATGATGCTCACAAGCGTGCTGTATCAATACAGTAGTAAGCTGTTCCCCATCAAGCACTTTTTGTGCCTTTTCTGTGCTTGGTCTTGCAAAAGCTACCAGTGTAAAGTCATGCATGGACACCTACATTGGCCTGAGAATCAAGTTCCTCAAGCCTGTGAAGGTGCCAGCTGAGTCACACTATTGCAAAATGCATCTCTATTCATACTCCACATTTAGCACTGGAATATCCTGAATTGTGCAGTTTACTGAATGGAAGGAATTAAGTGTTCCCCCCTCCACTATCAGAAATTATTTTTTTAGATGGTTTTTGTGTCTTGATCTCTACATTCCTGTTAATTTTGGGTTGTTAAAATACTTCAGAAATTATCTGCCATGTAACATGTTCAAATCACCAAAGAAAAAACAATTGATGTTGTCTAAATTAGCTCAAACTGTAAACATGCTTATGAGTTTTTCAATTAAAGCTAGTACATTTAGGAAGCTGTTGTGAATGCTGTGGGCATCTGCTGTCTTCCATGGTTACCAACATGTGAGTGAATAACAGAAAGCTGTTCAAACAAACAGAGAAGTCTTCTTCCACCAGAATACGTAGAATGAGTCCACAAAAAATAATTTCTGACCACAGCTATCAAAGGCTGCTCACAGTATACACCACTACTACTTGTAGCGTTATTGTGAAAGGATAAATGTCATTAATGCTAGCCTACAAGTTAGGCTAGATGCTGCAGAATTAATGTGAAATCAAATTCCAGTTGACATGTTAATACAGATTTTTTCTTCCATATGCACAACTGCCACATAAGTAGATATCAAAGCAGCTTTACTTCATAAATACTCAGAGCTTTAATTTAGTTTGGTATCACAAAATATTTTATGATTTCATTACAGAAATCATGACGGGGAAGATTAGGAAGAAACATTTGTGTGTTAGCTCTAGGATAGCACAAAGATTGGGTAGGCATTTCAGTACCTTGCTATGTAATGGATCCCCAAACTGCAAAAATAAAACTGAAGAATTTGCCACTTTGGCATGCAAGAAGTTAGCATTTGTAAAAACAGAAGTTAGATGGAGATTTTCTGCATTATTCATGAACCTCAAACCCCTTGATTTTATGGTATTGTATGACAATACAACTGTTGGTAGCAGTAATTATGGTAGTACAATGGCAATTTTCAATTCGATATCTTAATTTTTGTTACCTGTGGTCTTCACCTCTACAATCTTTCCATATAAAAACCTTCCAGAAATAGGAAAAATGAATGCTTTCCTTCTATTGTATCTATAGCTGGCTTTACAAAAGAAGCCATGTTTGATCTTACTGAAATCTAGAGCAAAGCTCCTAGCAGAAGGCAAGATTTGGTTCTTAGAGAACAGACAGGCAAACTGTCACTTAAAACTAAATATTATCTTTACTGTAGTTGTGTTTTTTGGAATGTACAGTAGCAAGTACTTTTTTTCCTTTTAAATTAGCCTGTATTATCTCTGACAGCATACAGGGATGAACTAAGCTTAAACAAAGATTTTGCTGAGCTGCTTGTGGACAATAAATTGAGCCAGAACTGTACAGCTGTATATTCTTTCTGTACCTTGCTGCACTGTGCTGTTAATGCTGCACTGTTAACACATCTCATGTATATATAACTTGGTGAGTAAATTTGCTCAAAGAACTCAAGTGTTTGCATGACTAAGAACAACTTTCAGTTGTTCATAATGTTTAAGAGACTAAAAGACTTGAAGCAAGTGCATTTTCTTCACAATTCCTAAAACAATCATTCTCCCTCCCAGACAACCTTTTACAAGTGACTATGCCTGTGATGAGTGTCATTTTGATTAGATGACCAGTAAAGAGATACGTAGGTGCTCAGCAACTTTCAAATAGCATTTTGCATTCACTTCACTGGGTAAATGACAGAAAAATATGTATAAGAATGCTATTAGATCAAATTGTATGAAAATTGCAATTTAAATAGTAAAATGCTTTTTGATTATGGCAAAATATTATGCTTTTTAAGTTATTACTTATTGATACTGCTTATTACTTTTGATGCTGCTTTATGGAACAGTACAAGCAATATGCTTTTGCACATAAGTGTCTTATCTAAGGAAAAAAATAGAGGGCAGATGGTTTCTGGTAATAATCTGAATGCTATTTCCTTATTTTCTCTCTTCTAAATTCTTTTTTCCAATTCTGCTGTCCAAGGAATTTTTATGGAGCTGCAGAAATAAAACCACAGACCTGCCAACAGAAGGATCATTTAAATTCTTCCTCCCTTTACACCACCTAAAATAAAACCATCAGCTGTCTGTTAAATTTACATAAAATGGATTGCAATGTATCCTCAGAGTGGTTTTTCTAAGAAATCCTCCTTCACAAATTATTTGTAAATATAGCCAGAGGAAGCACAGAGGCACTGAGGTAATAGGCAGTGACTGATATGCTCCAGTTTACAAGTTCATGGAGGAGGAGGAAGCCAGTGAACACTGGCCAAAGATTCTGCATTGCCACGGACCAAACTAACAGCTATGAGGTAACGTACAGATTGCTTGTGCACATGATTCAGAGCCAGATTTCTTTCCAGGGAAGACTTCTAAACCTAGGAAAAAAAAAAAAAATCCATATCTCCCAAAAGCGTAGTTTGAAGATGTTTATGTTAAACAGTTAAAATACTGTTATTTTTTCTTGAGGTGTTCTGTATGGAACTATCTTTAGATCTAATGTAAATAGGAACATTAAAAACAACACTGATTTTGACTAAGCTGTTGTCAATAAGGCAGTTAAAACACGGGATACACTGAGCGGCTCTCAACAAGTGAGGTAAAGACATAAATATAGCACTCAAGATAAAACATGTGTTGACTACTGTCTCTTACATACAGCTTTCCCAGTGTTTCATGAACAAAGCAAAGCACATCAGACAGAATCAGAGTGCTGTCTGACTTTTAACTAATAAAACCATCTTTCAAGAGAACTGACTTTTTTTTTTTCCAGGTTGGGGAAGTCCCGATCTGATGAGAGTTTTCAGCTAGAAAGCAAGAGAACTCAGTGGACAAGGCAACTTCTTTTCTATGCTCTCCTTAGATAACGAGTAGGGACAATGCTGCCCAAAGAGACCCAGATCATCCCAGAACCACCAGGCGCCCACAGGATACCAAGTGAAACAGATGCTGGAATGCACTTTTCCAACTCTTCATTTACAGATTCTCAAGACTAAGTTATGTTACAGACATGATCCTTTAGGGACTTCTTTTCTTTTGGGGGATGGAAGATAGGGTGGAAACAAACAAAGAACTGTTAACATAGGGACGGAACAGTTACCTGAGAACACTAAAGTTTACTCCAGAGCAACTTTGCTTCTTTGTAGATGACCATACTGGGTCTTCATAAGTAGGGGAAAGATTTGAAGAGCATGTGCATAGTCTACGCTTCCCATAGTTGTGGCTAAGGACATAGGACTTTATCACATCACAACACTGAACCACTTCATTTAGTTCACTAGCTACAAAAAGCATGAAACAAATCTAAGAGCAATCAGTCAATTTAACATTGCAAAATTCCACTGAAGATACACAACATATGGTATTTAATAATGAGGCACACGTGTCATCGTTGTTGGTTAGAGAAACTTTGCTAATCCAAAGAAGGAACCGTACACTATAGCAGAGCCCAGATTTCTGTCACATCAGTTTAGCTTTAGGGGATATTAGTTATATACATCATAAACATACACACACTTTTACATACAAGACTCGTTTATTAATCTACCCCACTCCTGCTAGAAGCACTGACTTACACGACTGAACAACTAAAGAAGAGAGCTATGCTACACAAAAGCAACTCTCAAAACCAACAACAAGCCAGAAACATTTACTGGTTTTATCTTACAAGAAAAGTAATAAACAAGTAAGGTAAGTACCATCTTCATGGAACGTATGATATAACCTGGAAGATGTAATTGTATCCAGGAATTTCAGAATATTGACGTACCACTGGTAATTTCTATTAAACCGTGCACTTCAGCTGCAATATTTTGAATGTTAACATTATGAAAATTAATTAGGATTCATCTGTGCTCACACTTGATTTTGCTGAATTGTCATGAGTTGTCTTCTCTTTAGGTGCATTCCACATATTTATTTGCCTGCTTTCTTATCTTTCAGGGAAGGTAGTGACATAGATGATATATAATCAAAAGCTGACACAGCTGTTTTTGCTGGAGGAAAAATGGCCAAGGAGAAAGAACACTGCCTCTTCACTGGCAGGAGCTGAGATTTTTGTTGTTGTTGTCTTACCACATATTTTGAGGTAGTGCAAACCTTCCAGCTACAACTGTGAACAATTTACTCAAGTTTGCCATCTGTTTTGGTGTCTTCCTACCTGACTTTTTTTTTTTTTCAGATGGGTTTTTAAACACTAAAACCTACAGAACTTCCAAGCTACTATGTATCTAGAAATGCTTAGAAAACTACTTCATAGGCAACTGTAAGTACACTTTAGCAAATCACAAGAGGAGGCATCACTCCAATAACATGATTTTATAATGACAACAATAGGATATTAAAAATATCAGAAGCAAGTGACATTTTAACATCTGATAGTAGTCCTCAGTGCTGAAGCATCTGTGTCCTTTCTCTTTCTTTCTCCACCTAATTACATCATGGTTGTAAACCACTTCTTTTTAGCTACCACTGGTGCCTCCCACACCAGGACTCAGGACTGCCTGGTACACTCGTGGACTGCATCAAAGATTTGCTTATGTGACTTACAGGGGAAAGTGCTCATTAAGGGCTTGCATGACCTGCAGTTTTTTATACAACAAAATGATTCTTAGTATTAACTACCACCTTCTGGCTACAAATACCAAGCAAAATATATTTTCCAGATGGGAGCTGGTGACCTAAGAGTGTCCTCAGAGGAAAGAACGGGCACACTTCAAAATATTTTCTGAGCTTAAGATAGCCACTTGCTTGATACATTCATTTCTAGTGTAAGTGAAATTCTGGACGTGGTATCATGTTTTTGCCTCAGAAGCGATCGGTTTTGTAACACCACTCACTGAAGATATTGAACAGTTGAATGCATTTCCCACTACCAGTATGTTTTTTCTGTCTGCAGAGAAGTTTCTGTGAATAAAGAGGTTAATTTTACAAACAATGAAGTAACTCAAACTAACAGATTACTTAACATGTGCTTAGCTCACCTGTTTAAGTACATTCTAAGTACATAGAAATTGATAGCAAGCTTCCTTTTTCAAAGAGAGATAAAGATGGATATGTGGTTGTAGACACTGCTGGATTTGGGCAAGCATTACTGCAATGCGAAGCATATCAGACCAAGAAAAATCCTAACTATATCATACAAATTAGTTATTCTCTAAGTCAAGTACTTACACACTGTGCAAAAAAATATTTAATTGTCCTGCTAGACTGCTTCCGTCCTACTTCCTGGCATGCTAAGTTTACCTGTAGGTCAAAGAAGGACATACTCAAACTTAATAAACCTGAGTTCATTCACATAACCAGGCTGTAAGTATCTTGGACTTAAAGTCCCTCAAGAATTACCTTCCAAAGGAAGATACTTAACAGAAAAATTGGGTAATTCAAGTACAAAGCTTAAGAACACTCATAAAAGAATTATTTGGTTTCAATCCTTTCAGTATTTGAGTATTTTCAGTATTCAGAGAATTGAGGCTTTTTTCATGTTAGGGAAGTTTGCATTAATAGTGCTGCCATGTGGTATAAGATCAAATTCAGCAGTAATAAATTCTAGTCCACATCAATGTCAAAATTATATCCTGAAGTTCTGCACTCTAATCACAGTAGAATGAATTCACGTCACGTAGTCAGCCTCTTTGAGTTTATAGCCGATGGCTGATAATGCAAAATGGAAGTTTCATAGCGCTAGCGTAAGGAAAATGCTCAGACAGTTGTCCTGAAAGCAGTTATCTTCTTGCTAGCTACCACAACTCACTTAAATGTTTCCCCAAGCACCCCTGACTCCTAACAGATGCACCAGACATATATAAGAGCTACAACTGTAGCTTAAAGTTTTGCACAAATTGTACTTTTTTTTTTTAATCTAGGTTTACTAAACTGGATCAGACTTCTATCTAGTTCAGTAATCTGCTTGACAAAAAAGGCTTCAGAAGTTAACTCATGTATTACTTAACCATGAATAAATCAATAACTCTTATATAATTCTTTTGAACCAATATAAAGATTTGTTTAAAATCTTTGTTAAAATGTTAACTTGAATAAGTTAACTAACTCCTACAACTTCTTGTTACCATGAATCAAATTTATGTATGTAATATGGAAAAAATGTATTTTTTTTTCATTTTTAATTTCATGCACACTTTTAGGCTTTTTTTTTTTTCCATCTGTATTCATTGAAGCAGAAGAATACAATATTCCATTTTTATTTTCAATCGCACATCACTTTTAACCTTCAGTGAAGATAGTGCAATATTTCAGTTAGCCCAATACAGGTTTGGGTTAAAGGCAGCATACGATGTGAATTTACACTGATAATTCAGAACAGAAAATATTTTGTAGCTGCCACCATGAGGCAACGGCATGTATTGCTATTGTCTGAATAAAGCTGGAACTGAGTAATCAAATTTCCTTATATTCTGCACACAACACTTTCAACAAGTCACTGAGTTGTACAGAGTTACGGATTTTGAAAAGGTGCTTACAGGTTTAAAGCCTTAAAGCATTACGTATGCTACAGTTCAACAACGAAATGTGTCAGCATTCTTGCAGGCTGCATTATAATAAATTGAACTGCAACTTTGCATGAAGAGTTATAAATTAATAGCATTTCTGAAACCAGGTCTCCACCTTTCCGAATAAGGAAACTTACTGCAATGCCATCTAGTGATAGGATTTTTAAATGTGGGAAGGCATCCTCCCTCTCTAGATGTATTGGAGGTCCCCCACTCCCTGCCATCTGGGGATCAGGTACTTACAGTCTACAGGAGCAATCCACTAGAAGGTTGTGATTTTTTCCCTGCTTAGATCTATGGCAATCTGGAGCTTGCTCAGCCTGTTGCACCCTGCTCATAGGCTTTTGTTATTTTTCTTCCTGCAATAGTCCAACCAAAGTAAATACATTAAAATACCATGCTTGTAACTTCTTTACTGCTCTGAGTAACTATCAGAAGCTTTTGTTGTATTTTTCCATTATTTTTAAAAGGAGTTTAATCAATATCATTTTTACAAATATTGTAAATCTTATTTTTTTTTAAAATTTCCAACATTTTACAGACATATGCTCTTAAAATTTGATAGATAGTATTAACAGCATTGTATGAAATAGCAGAGCAAAGTTAATCTAACACATACCCACAAGTTCTCCGAAGTAAAATACATATTGACATACTTTTTGGCATTCTGGAGGAAACAAATTTAAAAATGCCTATAACACAAAATGTGGCAGACTTCACCCTATCTGACAATGAACAAGTCAATAGTCTTTTAAAATGATTCAGTTTTAAAGGCTTACATCAGTTAGATATTGCTTAGTGCATTGCTTACATATCATGGTAGCATGAAGCCTACAGAATAATTTTTTAATGCTTCTGCAAGTATCATTTATTTGTAAGAAATGCAAATCTGAATGGAATTAGCACTCTTTTTTTAGCCAGATGCAAACCCCTGTTAAACATACAGACTGAATCAATACAAACTGTATGCCACACAGATGAAACATAAATGAAGATCTGTATGGACAGCATGAAAGCCTCAAGAACCAGAATCTGTCATCCTTACAACAAATAGGATGCGAGTTTAATGCAGTGATGGCCCCTTGATTGAAAAACCTTGCAACTAATTGCTTCCTACCATGACTTTAACAATCTGGACAACAAAGAATTCTCACTTGCAGCAGCTGGGTTATCTACAGGGTAAAGCATTCTAAGCAGTGGCAGCAAATTCTGCATCAAATACACAGATACAAATCTTTCCATGCTCCACTGTCAGACTGTACAGAAAAATCTTTGAGTAATATTAGATGTAACAAATTGCTTTAGAGAATCATATGAATGCATAATACTCTAGTTATTCACAGTACTACCCTTTCTCTTCAAATTTCCTCAATTTTATTTTTAAAATGCTGATGTTTTTATTGGTCTTAATTGGGCAATTTCTTCCACTAATCATCTGGGATTTATCAGTGAGAAAAGCATCCTATGCTGTGCAAGGCTACTGTGATTTCTGTGCAAGGCTACTGTGATTTAGAGCCCAGATTATCTTGCAATATTGAAAAAGCCTTGGCGTTAACAGCAAGTTGTCAGTACAACTTCCAAGGTTACTCAAGAAAATGATGCAAGTATGTGTTCTTATGCAAGCTGAGAAAAGAAACTATCGGATTACTCCTGGAAAATCTGGGTCAACCTAAAGCTACGAGGTACTA
Source organism: Cygnus olor (assembly GCF_009769625.2). Lineage (NCBI taxonomy): Eukaryota > Metazoa > Chordata > Aves > Anseriformes > Anatidae > Cygnus > Cygnus olor. The sequence continues at coordinate 47,601,498 of NC_049173.1, forward strand.
GCAACTGTTGGGGTCCAAAAGCCCCAGAATCCCACACTATTTTCCTTTCCTCTGAAAAGAGTGCTCTCAAATCAACTCTATTACAAGCACTAGATTAAACTTAAAGTGTAACACTTCTATGAGATTTCGTACTGCCAGTTGCATCATCAGTCCATTGTGCTTAAATATGCAGATTTCAAGCAGTATTTGACAATTTAAAGACATTAAGTCTGTAACCAGCCATTACAAAACCAGAGCTTTTTTACTCCATTGGCATTCTTTGGGATTTGAGAGTAGAGGTTGTCAGATACAGCTACATGCACCTCCATGAAATACACTGTCATGGAGTACTGAAACATGTTAACCCCCAAATAATAAAATAGTTATGAGGCCTACAGATAGTAGGTGCCAAATGGTGCTAGTTACGCTTCTCCAAGAAGGCATCTCTACATCTCTATTCATGCTTGTACATCCAGCCCTGAAACAAAGACAAACTTTGTGACGCATTTGTTCTCTAGGTCTGCAGAGACCCTTTTTCACCTAGCAAAAAGGTGATATTCTTCCCTTCAGGGAATGCTGCAACAGAATTAAAACACGTACTCACCAACACATCACATTCAGATCTGCCACAAAGATCAGTGTATCCAGCAACTTCTACAAGAAGCCAGTACGTAGTTATCTACTTACTGTAAAAACTAACTGTATATTTGTGAACATAACTACTAAGCTCATTACAAGAGGCACAGTTGGTATTCTGAGCCCTCTTTTAATATTTTTTCTTTGTGCAGTCTTAAATTTGCTCCTTGGATTGTATTCTTTGAAGAGCTCCTTTTGAATCCTATCACTTGGAAAGGTAACTATGTAACATGGAAAGAAACAGCTGAAAGGAAAATTAGGGTTTTTTTTGTTTGTTTTTTTTTTTTTTAATTCAAACCACTCATTTATTTCTTAAACTATTACAAATGTTATTTTAGGCAAAAGTGACAGAAAAGGTTTTCTACCCACACTAAAGAAGTCAATGTATGATTAGCATCTTCATCAAGAAAGTTTGGTTTCTGTATCAAGACAATACCCAATTGGTCATGGACCATGTTTGTCTGGTGCTGTAGACTAATGCAATTAGTCTACTGTAATTAACGTAGCTATACCAATTTATACCAGCTTTCACAAATATTTGTGAATCAGATTACACCAGTCTTCCAAAACACTAGCTTAGGATAAGCCTCAGTATTTCCCAGGTTCAACTCTTCAAAATCAATGAGCAATAAAGCCTGCCTCAGGGAATTACTAATCGTAGGTTATGAGTGTCACAAGCAACCACGTCATAAAGTTTCTTTCATAAACTGAACACACAGTTATTTTCCTACTCTCCTAATTCACTGGCAGCTGGTTCCAAAAACCTTGGTGCTCTGAAGGGTAAGACTTCCTCCCAGTATTGGAGAGATTTCAGGAATGCATTCAGTGCATGTAACTTTTCTTCAAGTCCAAGTTAATTTAAAGAAAAAAAAAAAACAGTTCCAGGTGAAACAGTCTTTTCTTTTTCTTTTTTTTTTTTTAAATACAAATATATCTAAAAAGGCCATTTCAGTGCCTTATTTCATTTACTTTAAACAGTCTGCCTGCTTACTAGAAGCATGTTCCTTCATTACATCCAGGATTATTCTCCAGACACCTTTTCTTTTCCCAAGCATTATTAAGTGTCCTTCCCAAAATATTTTTTGTTAGTTTAACTGTATGGATCAACTCTTTTTGTCTCAAAAATTTTTGTTTCCCCGGATTCTGTGTTAGCCTTAAAATACTGCTGGTATAAGCCGGTAAGGCACTGCAGCAGTGTAGCGCTTCCAGTCCTTCCCGTATTTGCTGAAACAACGGTGTTCATCCCTAATGCAACGGTGAGTCAACAGAATAGTCATATAAATGATGTAGAAATAAGGCAAGATGTGTTCAAACCCACAAGTCAGGCAGTAGGCCAGGGAGCCCATCAAATCTCCTGTGTAGTTAAAATGGCGTGCCCAGCCCCAAAATCCTGAGGTCATCAGCTTGCTGTAGTACTTGGTCCCATCCACAGACATGTAAGAGCACTCAATGTATTCTGGCTTCTTCCCCCATATCCTGCAGTTGCCGTTTGTACGCCGGAAGAGGTCTTTCTGGTGGTTCGTCATTCTGAAGATATAATAGCCTACCAAGCCCAACATCAAGACCCCTATGGCACTGGCTGTGCTCAGCTGCACAGGGTGGTAAACCAAATATAAACCCTGGGGAGCAGAAAAGAGACAATCAGTGCTTCACTTTAAAAATATGCTTAGGATGCCAGACTAATTCCTTGACCTCCAGTGACTGAGAACGGAGGGGAAAAAAAAAGTACCAGTAAAACTATGGAATATTTTCAGAAAATATTTTCTGCTTGCTACGTTGCCTCTGTCTCTCTTTCCAAAATTGCATTTCATAAGACAAACAAGAATAAGGGAGAAGTCGTGAAGATGCAGACTAAATGAGGTAGGGGAAAATAAAACCACACAAACAAAAACACCCAACATCCAGGAGTACAGAAAGGGCCTGAAAGGATTTAGAAAAAATATACAGACACAACAGACAGTGTCAGAAAGGGATACAAAAAATGGAGAGGAAAAGACGTCAATTCCATGCAGGGACAGTAGGCTCTACTACAAGCATACTGCTATAAGAATATTACAACAGTTAGTTAGCATTCAAACCATTAAGAAAGAAATTAAGATACAAATCATTCTGCTGGGAAGAGCAGTTCTGGAAGGTTTCCTTCATTTTAGACCAAACATCTATTGTACCACATTTTTACCTGCAGAGTGTAGAGGTAAGGCAACCAAACACAGTCTCCCCAGCCCAAGTACCATCCAAAATGATCATGGCAGATATCAATCGTTTTCAAATACCAGGCTTCATTCCAGAAGAAGTCCAAAACATAAATACCCTGAAACAGAATGATTCTACTTTAATAACACAGTGCTGTCACCTGTCATCCTGTCTACCAGTAACAACCTAATCTTTTGTTCTGTCTTGCAACAAAAATCTCAAAGCTGATGTGTTTTCATTTTAACACGTCAAAAATAAAGGCATTAAGAGGAACATAACATGTACAGCAGAGATCTATAATACAACTGTATAGCTAAAGCAATAATAAGTAATACAGAGCAGTATTAACCAAAATAAATTAGCATGTGGAGAACAGATGCATTACCTAAGGACGTACACTTAAGAAATGCACTTGCATTTTATTGCTCCTGCCTCTCAGAGAGTAGGAATAGAGCTTCTGTTAAGTAGGCTCCCACTTATACATATGAATAAATTCAAACTATTAGTTGTATTTATTACTTTGGGGTCTCCTCAGGAGAAAACATAGCACTGGAGTGGCTATTTTTAGGTGTTGGAGACATCTGCATTTCTGCATGTCTTGAGGAAAATAAATAAATAAATAATGCAAAGCTCTGCACTCAAAAAAAACCTGCCCCAATCGTGCTCCAAGTAAAGCCACAGAATGTTGTCATTGTTCTCTCTGGATTCAAGATCAAGCTAGAACATAGGCTCAGAAAAATCTCTCTTAATTTAAGCCTATACTGAAATCTGCTGGCACAGGCATAACTATGACAGTGGTAGCACACTGGATTATTCACAGGGACATGCTGAATGAAAGAAAGTGTCCAAAGAAGCAAGTCCCAAAGCATCAACACTGAATGACATTGTTCAGGCCAGGAAGAATAATTTAAGTTTGGTTTCAATGCAAGAACTTTTTCCTACTTTAATACTAGTTTATTTCCAAACTGGTAACTTGTTTTCCTCCTCCAAATTTACCTGCAGGACATTGACGAGGATCATGGAGTTGGTTACTTGACCATACAGCTCCTGTTGTTTAGCAGCATAGGAAAGGTTAATCAGAGTCCAGGCTACAATACCAGGGCGCCCATTGAAGAACAGCTTGAAATCAAACCACTTTCCTATTCGAGGGTTAAATTCAATCCCCATCATGTAGTCGTAAAAGAAGTTGCCAGTGAATTTGCTAGAAAGCATAAAAGACTAAAAATTTATATTGTTATAACAAATACACATAGTATTCTGACTATACATTTCAGATAATTTCCTAAGGGGCCTGATATAACAATAATAAAAATTATAAGACCATGTAATGCAATATAAGGTAACAATTGATTAAACTAAAGTATTACAGTACAAGAGATAAATTGTAGCTTCAGAGGCATCGTGTTTAAACTTGCTATCACTTCCCAGGAGTCCAACTATAACCTTATTTGTTAGTCATAAATAAAACAGATGCATCCATGACACCAAGGATGCCACAGTCACACGACATGCAGCATGAAACACAATGGATGGTGCATGTCTTAAAGTAAAGAACCACAGTTCTACTTTACTATATGTCTGATTTCCTTGTAGGCTCTTATTAAAGCAACATACCAGTCTTTGGCATTAGTAGGGAAAAAGTAGCCTTTTATCATTGCAAATGTGGAAACTACATATCCCAGGATATTGGCACACCAGAGGAGAGGAATCCAATTGTCAAAAATGATGGTAGGCGAGAACCAGTGGAAGTAATAGGCATTTGCAAACCAAAGTACATGGGTTATGATCCAAGCCTGGAGTCCATTGATTTCATACTTATTTACTACACCTGAAGTAGGAAGGAAAAAAAATCAGTATTACTGATATTACATTAGTACAGTTATTAATAAGGATATGCATACAATAGCCATGGCAATCAAGCGCTCATGAAGTGACCTACCCTCCTTACCTCCCTTGAATGTCGTCTTCCTAGTTAAGTATCTTGCGGCACTTTTCTGAGTTTCATTAGATTCTGCCACAACCTGTAGGCTAAGATTTTTCTTAACTCTCTTCACAAAAGGGTGGATTTGTAATCTCACTTACAATCAGCCAAGCTCTCAAGTCATCCTCTGTCACACTTAGCCCACATCACACATTCTGCTCAAGTCTTGCAGGTTAACTTGGCTCAAATAAGATGTGACTGCATTGTCAGATTCTAGCAATAGTCTGCTGTTGATTTAAAGCACCAAAATTATCAGTCTGTATTTTTCCACTGCTGATATTGTCCTTGCTGTATTTTACTTAAGTATGAACAGATCACCTAATTATATGATAAATAGCTTTTTAAGAGAGAGAAGTTCTGTAATTTATTCTAAAAGAAGATGAATATTTGTTTGATTGTTTGAAATAAGCATATTGAAAGTGAAAACATTTATGTCCACCTTTCCTGCAGGTATGTACAGATTATTAAGGACTAAATAAAGAAATACTATAATTTAGAAAGTGTGATTATGTTGTGGTACATCCCAAGAAATAACTTACCAGCAGGAGTGACAGCACCTTCTTGTATACCTCCTACATATCCAGGAAGAAACTTGTGGCAGAAGTCAGGAACAAACACATACAAAATCACCTAGAAGTGAGGGAACATATTAACAGTAAGAAAACAGACAAGACAAAACCCAAAAAAGTTTCATACACATACTAAAGATAACAGTTTCAATTAGATAAGCAAATATTACAAGATTAGCTGTTGTGATTTTAGACCAGTAATATGTCCAAGCTACAGAACAATTTTAAACATGCCCTTCACATATGGTTGTAAGCCTTTTTTGGCTGAGAGAGGACTGTTTCTAGTTAGATTTGGGTCCTTATCCTTTAATTTTAAAACATTATACTTAAGTAACTTTCCAATTTGGAAAACAACAGCAGTAGTTTGCTAAGTTTGAAGATATTTTACAAAAAAAAAGTCACAAATAAACATTCTTTTAGAGTTTGTCTATAGAAAAATACATCCCTTCTGCAGTTACTTTATGATAGTACTTATTGTGTATTAATTTAAAGTAAATCAGTATTTTTGTTATATGGTCAGTTTATCTTAACCACATCATCTCTTGTATAAGTCTCTTGTAGAAGTCATCCATCTAAAGCATCTGAATTTATATTGTATGAAATACTTATATCACAGAGTTATCTGTGAGAACAAGCAATACTGAGATTTATCTAGCTGCATTATCCTGTCCTGACTCACTGCCACACACAATGATTTAGCATGGTATTATATGAGACTCAACAGAAAGAACAGCACTTGTGAGGCAACCTTCTTTCACTGTAAGACCAGAACTGGTATCTTGAGTGCTTAAAACCTATATAATCTCTTAGTAATTCCTGAAATTTTCATCTGACAGACTATTTTGCCATTATGTAAAAAAAAAAAAAATACAGTATTCCAGTTAGTTCTACCCTTCTTTCATCTGAAGGATAGATACATGCTTGTACACCCACACAGACACACTACAACTACATTGTAATTCAATAATATACCTGGAAGGCAACCCAAATAATATAGATGCCAGCAGCTGTATAGGTCAGTGTAGGAGTCTTGTTCCAGATGTCAGACAGATGTTTATTCCTCATGAGCAAGTCAATGAGCGGATCAGTCAGAGAGCACTTGTACTGGTCACAGGACATTATGAAATAATACACAATAAGTGGTGCGAACATGAGCAGGAAAAGGATGCTTGCCAAGGAAAACCAGTCTACCTCCCTGTAATCCAAAACAGAACATTTTTTTTCAGCTTTCAGTTACGACAGCAGTTCTGATTAAGTCAAGCAATTTTATTTTTCAGTGGTCTTTTTAGACTAACTGGATGAAAATGGAAAATATTTTTAGAGCACATACGTTTCTTTGGGTCAAACAGTGACAGGAAGTTTAGCATGTTACATACTTTACCACAAACTGTTATAAACCGATGTTAGTTAATTAGAGCAACATAACAGATAACATCTCCCCTCCAAAAAGCACACTATTATTACAGTCTTCACATGTTTGATAGCAGTCACAGGTACTACTGGTAAAGCATTCAGTTGGAGGTGGTAATAGAATCACAATACCATGCAAAGCTTGGAAACACAGATGAGATAGACCCCGAACAGCCAAAAGCTGAACATGCTCCAGCACCACTTTCTGTGGTAAGAAACCATATGGACACCCGCTGCTGTTTTCAGCTGCAGTACAGTACTCCACTAATATTTTCACCACACTCTACCAACAGGAATATGTGCCATAAACCTTGCTGCTGCAAGTGGTGTCAGCTGGCAGTACCACAGACGGATGCCTGTTTTCCAAATTGCAGCAAATATTTTGTTTAGCCTTTGAAGAAACTACAAATTTCACTGAATATTATGGTTTGTTTTTCATTTTGCAAGAAGGGTTGTATTTTAACCCAAGCCATCTGGCAAGCTCCATATTTAAAAACCTTGAGGAACTCTTCTTTGGCACCTGTTACTACAGCTCATTAACCAGGAGCTTTCAACGTTAGGTCAATGTACCCATGTTTTGAAAACAGAGTAAAGATTAAAAAGAATGTAACATCTGTAAGAGTACGTAGGAACCGATTTGAAATACAGTGACTAATTAGGGTCATCAACTTCTCTCACCATGCTCTTCCCCACTGGACTTGAGAAGCTTGAGTATCATTTTGGATGTTTTTGTGGTTTCGTTCTTCAGATTTTTTCTCCTTGTGGGCTGCCATGGCGTTCTCTGTGAAAGCAAATATTCATACTGTTACTCCAGCTTGTTCTCACTAGGTCTTTTGGCTCTACTGAAAAGAAATACTAGTTATTAAAAACAATTAAATAGCTTTCAATTATGAGAAATTTTGGAGCGAAGAAGAGGAAAGAAAAAAAAAAAATCTTTCCTAAATCCTTCTGGCCTGGTCTGGCCTCATCCCCAAGGCCCTGCCTGGCCATCCCAGGTCCGTGTCTGACGCTGGTTCCCTTCACCAGGCCTGACCCTGACCTTCATCCCTTGGCTGATGGCCCGGCCCGGCCTTGGCCCAGCTGCATCACCACTGGCCTGCCTGGCAATCACGGAATGTGGCCCTGACCTACTGACTGACTTCCCTCGGTTATCAGAAGTGCTAACCGCCACCTTATGTTTCAGCAGAGACATGTAAAATACTGTCAGAGGCAGACATTTGGCTGAGATGTGAGACAGAAGCAGTCTCATTCCAGGTGTAAATGCTTCCATGACAAGGTTTCTAATGCAAGTAAAGCACTAATCTAAAGACAATGCTATTGAGCACGTTCAAGAGAAAATAGACTGAAGAGACTTACTGTACCAACGTCAGAGTGCAGAAGTTTAGTCCAGTTAGTGGCGTCAGTTTTGCTTTACAATAGTAATTTTGCAAAGACAGAAAGGCTCTTAACCAGGAAGCATCAGTCAGAAGAATTTTGGCTGGATGAAGCCTTTGAAGTTATTCAATTCAGCCCCACCTATCCGTGTTGAACGCAGGGCCAGCTTAGACCAGACTGCCCAGTTAAGTTTTGCATATTTCCAAGGATTCCCCATGATTTGTCAGTCTTACTGAGAAAGCAGGCCTCTTCTCTAAGAGAGAAAATAAATCCTAGGCTGAGGCTTTTCATGGCATTTAGATTTGTCCAGGGCTCCTATGTAACCAAAAGGCCGGTCACTCTGCAGAGCCGTGAACGGGATTTGAGAACTGCTCAGCCTGCTGAGCGCTTGCAAAAACCCTGCCTGCAGCTGGCAGCACCTGGAGGTTTGTGCAAGCCCCCCCCAGAGTTATCAGTAATCCCACCAAACAGCACAGAAACACGGTGACCAACCCGTTACTAAAACTGTAAGCGGCTAAATAATAAAGAACAGCCTTCCGCCAGGCTGCATGCGGGATCCACACCTTCCCCCCTGCTTACAGCTGCCATCAAGATTCGCCTTTCTACGCAGCAGCCTGAACAACTGCCTGCCTAAGCCTACCCTAGTCTGAGGTTCCTGCTCCTCTTCCCACACCCCCTTCCCAGCTCCTCAGCCACCTGCCCACCGCGAGGGGGCCGCGGGCACCCACCTGCAGGCAGCGGCCGCCGGGCCTTCCTCACCTCACCTCACGCGCCTCCCGCCGAGCCGAGCCGAGCCCCCCAAAGCGCCTCGCCCCCCGCCCCAGCCCAGCTCGGTCCCGCCCCCTCCTCGCCGCGCCGGCCAATCGGCGCCGCGCTCCCCTCCTCCCCGCGCCACCCCATTGGCGGAGCGCGCTCAACCCATGGGCCGAGCGGCGGCGCGGGGCGGCCCTGGGGGGTTCCCGCTGCCGGCACCGCGCGGTGCGGCCCCGCCTCGCGGCCTCGGCCGTCAGCCCCCGCAGGCCGGCCGTGTGGCTCCGGGCTGTGCCGGCTGCTGGGTGCCCGGCACCCGTTCAGCCACCCTGCGCCATCTGCGTGCTGCGGGGCCCTGCAGCTTCAGCACAGAGGCCTCTGTGCAACACCAGTGGTGTGCTGGGGGCAAACAGCCCGAAATGCAGCAGAAACGCCCTCACCTTGGCTTTCCACAGCCCAGCACTGAAATCCTAGAGTGTAACCATCACCTGTGCACCTCCTCTGTTTTCCCCGTTGCTCCTCAAGGCACAGCTCCTCGCCCTCACACAGTATTTGCCATGCAGCTTGCAGGATGTGATCCCTCCCGGCTGCCATGGGGTGACATGCTGTCTGAGGGTCAGCGGCTGAGGCTGGTCTGCTTGAGCTTCCAAAGTAACAGCCACAGACATTGAACACACAGTGGGCGACTGAGTTTATGACTGCTCCAGTCACCACCTTTGACAGAGCAGGCACACTATGAGCAGTGGTGGTACCAAAGGCCAGATTTGGCCATCATGTAGGAAAGATCACTAAAAAGAACAAAGATTTTGAAAGAAAAGGACCTGATGCCCAAGGAGACAATTTAGTACAGGATAACGTTAGGAAGCATCCTATAGATGAGGAGGCTCACGGCAGCCAAACACAGGACGGGTTAGCCCTAAGGAACCCTTCGACTTGGGGCGTTGCGCCCTGAAGCTGCTTTGGTGCTGCACGAGGTCAGACAGCATGCAGACCACTGCGTCCTGCTCCATATTGCCCCATTGCCTTCAGTACTCCCACTCTGACCTAGGTTCGACAGACACCTCTCAGAGGGTGATAAAATGATAAAAAAAAGAGGGCCAAAATGGCCGAGGCGGGGTAAGGAGGCACAAGGGGAAGGCCCATCGGGGGACCTGCACCGGGGATTGTGGCAGCAGCTCGCAGCCAGACCGGGATTTAAGCCTAGCTCGCCCCGGCGCTGCCAGAGCAGGGAGCTTCTTGCGTCCCGCCGCAGACAGCACCCATCATTAGCTAATTAGCTCTCAGCGCCCCGGGCTTTGGCAGCGGGCCCCCCCGAATTTGCTCGGCGAGAGCCCCCCCCAGGCGCGGCCCCTCAGGCCCGGCCCCTGAGGCGGGGCCCGGCACTGCGGCGGCAGTGGCAGCGCCATGGGGCGGGCGGTGTGCCTGGCAGCCTGCGCCCTCAACCAGTGGGCGCTGGATTTTGAGGGCAACGCCGGGAGGATCCTCAGAAGTGAGCCCTGGGGGCCCCGGGGGGCTCCCCTCTGCCTGGTTTGGGGTCCCGGGGAGGCGGGGCAGGGTTAGGGTCCCGACTCCTGCTTGAGCAAACTCCTTTTTTTTTCCAGGTATTGAAATCGCGAAGGGCAAAGGAGCCAGATACAGGCTTGGTCCTGAGCTCGAAATTTGGTAGGAGCGCTGCGGTTATTAGATGATCGGTATTAAGAAACGGGAATAATTAAGTACTAAAAGTGGTTAAGAAAACATGTAGTAGTCTAATGTTTAAACTGGCATTAAAAACACGTGGCTGTCAGTGCAAACAGACACATTGTAGATGCAAGCAACATATTGCAAGACCTGTCTTAAAAACTTACCTTATATCAATATTTGTTGGCTTATTTCAGCGAGCTTTGCTCATGGTGTCTGTAGTACTTTGAGTTCTGCCTATGCTTAGGCTGCTTCTTTTGAAAGGAATATCCCAGCAGCACTGAGGAATTTTAAACAGCCTTCACTGCTGATGTGTACAGCACTGCGTCTTCATGTTCTTTATAAATTGCGTATACAGTGAGATGTTTCGTGTCTGGAGTAGTTCTGGTCCTACAGTTCTGTTGCTGATAAATTTATGTCTGTATTATGTATATAATTATTTATATAATTTATAATTTTTTCTTTGCCTGACAATTTATTTCTTTTCTTTTTCTACAAAGCGGTTATGGCTGCTCAGATCACTATTATGAGTCCGATACACTCTTGCACTCATTTCAAGTTCTGGCAAAGCTTTTGGAGTCTCCAGTTACTCAAGATATTATCTGTGATGTGGGAATGTAAGTCTTGTATAACCAGGATTAAGTGCTAACTCTTTTGAGAATGCAGTCTATGTTGCGTAAACAGATGCTTCTGGATAGTGAGGATTTTACACCAAACTTCTAAGCACATCTTAGGAGCCATGCTACTTTTCATTCTAATTTGCACCAGTAGGATTGCAACATACAAGAATTTTTTTATGATGTAATCCTTTCAAAATGCATTTTTTTTTCCTTGGGGGCCAGAGGAGTGAGATTCCTGGTGGCTGGGCCCTTCAAGAGAGAAGTAAAATAATTATAACTTTTTTTGGGGGAACCTAAATGGCTGCGCCCTACCACTATGGATAAGCTTTTGGGTAAGACCTTGTATTATATGTAAAACAAAGAGCTTTATAAATTGACTTGTCTTTCAGGAATGTCACGGCTCATGTAGCTTGCTTTAACTGACAGCTGTCTTTACAGGCAACGTACATGTATGTCATAATCATTGAAACCATTGTAAGTTATGCGCTGTGAGTGAGCTGTGATATTTTGTAATTGTAAAAGTAACATATATGCATACCTGTTTATTGGTATCACATGTGTAAAGCTACCTTTTCTTTACTTTGAACCAGCCTGGTAGTAGTCAGGTAGTAGTGAGGTAGTCAGTCAGGTTTGCCCAGCCAATGGCATTGGGGTCTGCTGGTGTTTCTCAGGCATACCAGTAATATCTGGTAATCATTGATAATATCTGAAACTGACAGAAAATCAAAGACTTTTGTAAACAACTTTTAGAATAAAAACCTTAGAAACTACATATATTGTGTGATTTCATTCCCTTGAGTGATACAATGTAGATTTGTCTTAAAATAGTTTTTGTGTAGTGAAGGAGATTCTGTAGCTTTTCTCTTTTTTTTTTTTTTTAAATTTCATCTAATGAGGTTGGTTAGCCACTGGTAGTTTTTCTTCTTATTTTTGCAGGCCTGTTATGCACAAAAATGTTCGCTACAATTGTCGAGTGATCTTCTTAAATAAGTAAGTAGTTCTTTACGTGTTTTGTGAGTCAGAACATTAGTGTATCATTTCAGAGACCTGTTTGGCCTTCTAGTAAGATTTTTTAGCGCTATGTAAAGGGATGGAGTTGTCTTCCTATCTCTTAAATTTTAGAGAGATGATTTAATGTTTTCCATCATCTGTTTTTCCTTTCTGACCTTGTAGAATCTAAATTTCCACTGTTTTTTGAAAGACTTTTTGAAGAGCCCAGAAAGAAAACTTTTAAGTCTACAGACAGAAATGTTTAAATAAATAAATAAATAAAATGCATGTTGTTTACTGTATGTCATACTAGAAAAAATTAATGAGTTGATTTTCAATGTTTTTATTTAGTCTTACGTGTTTGCACATCAGGTCTTAATTCACCCTTTCTGTTTTGTTTTACTTTACGTTTTAAGAAAAATTCTTCTGATTAGACCGAAAATATCACTGGCAAATGCAGGAAACTATAGAGAACTTAGATGGTTTACGCCATGGAGCAAAGCAAGGTAGGTTGGCTACTGTTTAATTGCGTTTAAGAAACACAGCTTGCCATTTGCAGCTGCAGCAGAAGGACTGAAAAATACTGCAGTACATCAGTTCAACTACAGGGTGAACATCAAAACAAAGTCAGTAAAGCTATGTAATTGCAGCTCAGTTAAAAAGCTTATTAAACATAAACAAATTCTGAATTGCTGAGCTCGCAAGAAAAGTGCGGCTGAATGATCTTGCCACCAGTGTAGCGTTGTCGCTTTCCTTTTGCATGCTTTCTAGCTATATGCAGGTCAGGACTGGAGGAGTGTATGTTTATCTGCTTGATTGCATCCTGTTCAATATTAAACAGGAAAACAGTGTAGAACGAGTGAGCTCAGCTAGAATTTCATGCCTGCAAAGGAAGGACGCTACCTTGTGTACCTTATGAAGCAGCGAAATATGCTTGGTACACGTCTCTGGTGCTGTTCGCTCATCCTGCAGTCAAAGAATGGTTATAACTTGATGGTCTTAGTAAAGTACTTCTGAGAGTTTCTGAGAATCTGTACTCTTAATCCCAGTCAATTCTGGATGAGCTTCAAGTTACTTCTGGAGTAGCACTGAAAAAGAGAATCTTTTATTTCAAATTTGACTTACCTGCTGTGTTCTTTATGGGTCTAGTTTATAACTAGAAGGGAGCAAGCATGAAAGCTGTGTACCCCTAACATTCACCACATATTATCATATTAAATAGAGGTTATTTTCACTGCTGTGTGACCTCTTAACTTTTGGAAGGGTGACATAATTACTTGTGTTAATTCACTTTAAGCATTCTTCATGCCTATTTCTCCGCAGAAGCGGGATGTCTCAAAGTTTTTTCTGTTGAAGAAGTCCACCTCAGGCTTTAGCCTGAAGACACGCTGTTTTAATACTTGATTATTCACTGGAAAATACAGAAGCAAGACTTAAGAAGCCAGAAATAGACAACCCAATACAGTTACAAAAGCTTAAGCTTTATAAAATTCTGTTTTCATGTTTACCATGAATTTCTGAAGCAAAACAGGTTGTTGTTAGTTTTAATCTTACCATTTCCAATTTTTTATTTTTTTTTACATACCCAGTCCTGTACAACTTCAGTGCAATTTCTTTAATCACCGCTAGGAAATGACACAATGTGGATATTAGAATCAGTTGTTATCCTATGCTTTACGTGACCGTGTATTCACAGTTTATAAACCTGCTTTAGGCACGTGGAGGAATATTTTCTACCAAGGATAATTCAGGAAGTGACAGGACAGGTAAGTTTTTAACGGAGTCTTTTCTTTTTAACTTCACTATCTTCATGACTCAGCAATCTAAATGCAGAGAATTTGTGGCATGAAACAGTAGAGCACCAAATTCTTCTGTCAGTCATGTTGCAAATTCAGGTGTTTCAATAATAGTTCTTAGATTAAATGAGAACATAATTTAACCTAACTGATGTTAGTATTTAGCAGTAAAACATGTAAGGCTTAAATTTGCCTCAGTTGTTCATATGTACAGGACCTGGAAGAGTGACTTATTTTGTACTGTTCTGGTAGCGAGTTTATCTGTATGTGAGACTAGAAATGGCCATGTGTTTTGAGGTTGAAAAAATAAATCATAAGAATCTGAACCTTCTTAATTCAGAAGGATCTAAGACTTTGGTTATTTCCCCCTAAAATGTTAAGTGTGATTCCTAGCAGAAGACAGCTTCTCTTTTTAGAGCATTTAATTCAAAAGCACTTGTCCTGACCTGAGGCAAAGCACTGGATGTGAGTACCAGTGAAATTTCAACAGAGAATTTCAGTACAACTCAGATGTTTGCAGTTCGGAGCTTTTTTGTTTTGTTTTGTTTTTTTTACTTAAACATGGCATAAAATGAAAGGGGGTACATTGATTGCTAATATGTCAATTGTTTCATGGGAGTGAGTATTCGGTTCTGTTTTTTTAGGTTTATTGGTAACTTTGAATTTGATGAGATAGATTCTTCCATTCCATTTAAGTAAGGATTTTTTTTTTTCTCAGGACAGTGTTCCTTTTGGGGATGCAGTGCTAGCAACCAAAGATACCTGTCTAGGGACAGAAATATGTGAAGAGCTCTGGGCGCCAAACAGGTAAAGCAGAAGAAGAAATGGAAAGTAAACTAAAACGTACCTTGGACCTGCCCAAAAGAAGTGTTTCTGTAAAGAATCTGCATGTTATTCTTCTATGTAGTATGTCTTTCAGAAAGCGCCAATAAGCTAAATATAACGAGGAACAAGAAATACATCATGGGAAAGGTTTCAGTAAAAGGGGCTCAAATTTTTTGATGCTTGTCTTCATATAAAAACTTTTCACTGTTATCTGCTGTATGCCTTGTGCATTGCAGTTTTGGAATTTCTGCTGGTAGAACGTCTCAGCTTTGTCCAGAAGCTGAGGACTGTATTTACAACAAAAACTTTTCAATATAGTTTTCTGTATCTTTCAAGAAGTTGGATAGGTACCACAACAGGTCTGTATATGGTTCAGTTACACTTGTGAAAATGACAGGGCAAGTCATTATCCTATTGGAATTGCATGGACATAAATAAGGAGCTCCCATTTCTTATGCCAGATTCAGAGAATCCAGCTGACTTTCATGATGAAGGCTATGTTCCAAATGATAACTCTTGCAAGGCTACTGTTACATATACTCCAGTGGATTGAATAGTTCTAGAGGGAAGTGAGTAATTAGTGACGAGTAATAGACCAACGAGCCTGTATTTCTATAAAATGTTGATCAGCTGGAGAAATGGAAAGTTTTGAGGATGAAATGGGAGATCTGCTCATTCTGTTGGAATATAGTAAGTGTTAAAAACCTCAGCATGGCTGAGATACAGAACAGCATTTGAAATATTGAGCCATGTTTTAAGGTGTTCCTTTCTTTCAGTGCTCTGTATGAAGCTTAACCTGCTTTGAAAAAGCAATATTGCTGACTCTCTGGGTCTTGGGAAACATTGGGAGTGGTAGGCACAATGAAGAAGAACTCGTTTATTTCAGTCTATTGCTCCTTCTGGTGTAAATATCAAATTACGTTCTTTCCCAAGTGGAAGATAGGCGGAATAAGCCATCGTTTCATGATTTTATTTGGCATGTAGGCCGAATTTCTGGAGTATCTGTTTTGCCAGTAATTATAATCCCATATTATACCATTTACTATGCACAGTCTCAAAAAATTGATAGTACTAGTAGTTTTTTTTAAAAATTTTCCTAGACAAATAGAGCTTTGTTATAACTGACAAGCAAGAGCTTAGGTTCTTGGATTGCTTAGGCTTGCATCACTTTGAGATGCATCTATTTACCTATTAGCTTAATCCTTCTCTGTTTTTCAAACCATCATCATACAATGCAGAAGGAAACAACTAAAGGTCATTAACAGAAAGCAAAGTATAGTGACCTTAAGTAATAGTTCCTGATTTTACTTTAGTTCCTGCTACAATTTTACGTTCTTCCCAAAGACAAAGAAGAACCTATTCACAAAGGTTAGACACGGGAATTGAGAGAAAAAAAAAAATAAAAGAAATGGTTGCGTGAAAGCTGTTGTCGTTAACGCAAAATAAATAAAATGTTCCAGATGTCTTTCCAAATCCTTCAACTCAAGTAATTCATTTCCTTATAAATGCAGGTGTGGTATGTTATAGACAAAGATACTGTGGTTTTTGTTTTTTTTTATTTCTTTCTTTTGGCACTTGAAAGAAACCGTAAAAGTCATCTCCTCCTTGTGGTTCTGTTTGGTTATACTTTTGTATCTCGGGAGAGAAGGAAAATGGGACAACTGACTTTTTCATAGGGTCTTGGTGTTGCACTTTAAGAGCAAGACTGTCCTGTTTTCTTTCTTTGTGACCCAGACTTCTACAAAATAAAGTAGAAGGCATTTTATTTAGAATACAATTAGCAAAACCCCTCCTGCCCTCTGCAACCACTACTGGTCTTTGACAAAAGAGTCAAGCAATGCAGGAAAACAGATGTTTTTGTGAGCCATACCTTTGTTTGAGCTAAGACCTAGAGAAAACTGGCAACGACATAAATGTTTTTTGGTGGTGATGGTTTTAAATGATACCTGCAATATTCCCAGCTGCAGGTGATTGCCAGCTCAATTATTTTCTGCCTTCTGATTTGACAGCCCTCATATTGAAATGGGACTTGATGGTGTGGAAATTTTCACTAATTCTTCAGGGAGTCACCATGTGCTGCGGAAGGCTCATACCCGGGTGGATTTGGTGAATTCTGCTACAGCAAAGGTATACTTAAGGAAGGAGGGGGTGCTTTTCATTAGACTCTTTTTTCTTCTTTTTTTTCTTTTCAGGACAGTCTCTTCTCTTGTGACAGGACGTAGCATTTTCTTCCTGTATGAGCTTAGTGGCCTTGACAGACCTTGTTACTTGGGTGTTTTGAGGTGTTTTTGTTTTGTTTTGTTTTGTTTTGGCCTGTGATTACCTTCCCTCCAGCTGCTGGGGTTCTGTACTTCTTTGGGGAGCCCTGCTATATGTAATGCTCTAACGTGAAGCATTGTAACTGGCTTCCAGTTCTGTGAACCCAAATGCCAGAGGCTGTTTGGTTGCAAATCAGCTCTGTCTGATCTGTGGAGCAGGAAAGCAGAAGAGATGCTATTTAGTATTTGCTTGGGAATATGGGAGAAACAAATTTATATGTGTGCACATGTGAGGAGCGCTCTAAGAAGGAACTTGGCACAGGAACTCATAGTTCCGCACTGGCATACCAACTATATAATCTTATTTTCCATACACCTCTATAAAGGAGAGTCAGAATACCTTAAAGCAGTTTATTTTCTTCCAGCTCTGGAGGCTTGTTGCAAAAATGCAGTTGATGTTTTTTGTTTTAATTCCATTAAATTGTGAAGATAAAATACTGTACTAATACAGTAGACAGAAAATAGTAGCTATTCAGAGTAACTGACTGCTCTGTAATTGGAAGCACGAAATGTTGAATCTCCTGCATACAGAGAAGCAACTAGCTTGAAAGGGCATAGCTGAACATGCATTCTGCATGAAGGACAAACTACCAGTGGCTCTGCTTGTTCCCTGTAGTTATCTGTGCCTCAGCAGTCTCCCTCCATGTGCTTTATGTACTGAACTGATGGCTCATTACCAGCGTGTAATTCAGTCAGCGTAGGGTGATATTTTCCAGGCACATGTAAAACCTTCCAAAAGTTTTTCATTTCCATAAATTCACAGTTCCTTTTTTGATCTTCATTCACAAAGCAACATTCTCTTGGAGAAATATCGGTAACTGTCTCAGGAAGGGAAAGTAGAAATCCGTGTTTAAACTTAGCCGTTACTTTTCCTGTCATCTTCATACTTAAATTTTTTTTTTTTTGACATTGAAAATTCTGCCTATTTTAAAGAGAAGCCATCCAAACACAGCTTCTGCCAGCATTTTCCCTCTTCTGTCAATCTCTCCATGAACTTAACATTTCAATTTTGAAATGTAGCCCTCTCCATTTGGGCTAAGGGTATGACTCTTCAAGCTAGTAACAGGAGATGTATTTTGCAACAGCAAGAAGGGAATAGAGTTAATGTACTACATTTACCTACGCTATTATACGTTTCTGTTGTGTGTATAGTGTGTAAAGTACTTTTTCAAATGAAAAAACAAGAGTCTAAGCCCTAAGTCATTCCCAGCTTAGAGAAGGAGTATGAGAAGGACTTGAATACTGGAAAAAGTTTGTTGTTTAAAATTGTCAGGTGATACATTCTGAAATAGGTTTTTTGTCTGTCTGCTTGTTTTCCTCTCAGAATGGTGGAATATATATTTTAGCTAACCAGAAGGGCTGTGATGGTGATCGTCTGTATTATGACGGCTGTGCCATGATTTCTATGAATGGAGACACAATTGCACAAGGATCTCAATTTTCACTCGATGATGTGGTAATACACTCAACCTAACTGTTAGTTACAGCTGAAGTTAGTAGGGCTGCAGTTATGCTCAAGAGTTTTCAGAAAATCTACTGATACCAGGTCTATGTCTCATAGACTAAAAATATGTTTTTACCATGCTACTCAATGGGGTCAAAGGCTTTTTCGTCATTAAATTGCCCTGATCTGTAGTAGCTGTCCTGGTTTTGCGAGCAAGGAAGAGCTGTCACAGTGGAGCAACTTAATAAAAGTGTTTGAGAATGTAATCACCATGTTTAGGAGAGACTCTCTTAATTTATATTTATTTATTCAAACAAATGAGTGTGAAGACTGCACTGTTCTAATTACAACCTGCCTTGGTAAACGAAACGTTGGATAGGTTGCTCGTTACTTTAAAAGCCCCCTTTCTCGGTAATTTGTCATCACAGCTGTAGGTTTCATCATTTTTTTGTGCCATGCTCATCTCTTTCCCCAGTATGCTTCTTGACTTTTCCTCTAGTTCTTTGCTGCAACTGATGGTGAGCTCATTGTTCATCCATCTGACAAGTGCTATGTATTTGTTGTGGTTTATGAGCATCCCAGAGTACTCAGTGAATTGAGTCAGCTGTTCTCATTTTGTAATGTAAGTAATTCTACTGAGACAGAAGAATTGTAAAGCGAGCATGAAGATCTGTACACGTTTTGCATGTGTTTTTGTTCCCTAGCGCTTTTTTTTTGTTTGAGTCCAGTCGTGTCAAGCATTTTTTATCAGTTTGTGTGGAATAAATCTAACGCTGAGAGCCTCTCCACAGGAGGTGCTTGTTGCCACACTGGATTTGGAGGATGTTCGAAGTTACAGAGCAGAGATTTCATCTCGTAATTTAGCGGTAAGAACTCTTTACACAGATGGATTGTAAACTCTGCCAAGTTTGAATAGTTAATGAATTTAAAAGCTATTTGCATGTGTTGATTTTTCAGTGTTCTACAGATCTGCTGTTGTATGGGCTTATGCTTCATTAAAATTTATGTCTGCCAACTCTTCTGTATTTTTGTGTAGGCAAGTAAAGTGAGTCCCTATCCTAGGATAAAAGTGAATTTTGCTCTGTCATGTTCTGACGATGTAGCTGTACCTGTTTGTATGCCAATCCAGTGGAGACATCATAGTCCTGAGGAGGAGATCTGGTAAGCACACATTGAACCTATTACATGATAAAACTAATGGAGATAAATACAGTTTCTTTATGTTTAAGTAAAGACAGTATCTCATTGGGAGAGTTGCAAGTTGACTTACTCAGGTCTCATCCCATAATACTCTTGGACTGAGCATATTCTGTGATTTCAGCCTTGGTCCTGCATGTTGGCTTTGGGACTACTTAAGGCGCAGCAAACAGGTAAGAATTGTTTTTTTGTTCTTTGTCATAGCCTTTGCACCTTCTTCTGTGGTATAGGGACAGTACAGATTGCTGTCCTGTGCTGCTGCTAATGCAGAGTGATGTTGCTAGTCCATGGTGCAAGGTTAGATCTCGCTGGTAGCTCGTTTAGACTTGAAACATGTATGCCGTAACTTCAATATGCTCTGCAGACCTTTTCCTTCAGAGTCATGCTTTCTTTGAAAGCAATAGTCAAACGTACGTAATTAAAGGGGATTTCTTTTGCTTTGGAACACTGTTTTCAGTAAGAAAAATATTTTTAATTGCATAGGGGGATGTTTAAAATAAGCAGAGTGACAAGAACTAGTAGTTCAGTTCAACAGTGAATTACATATGAAAACTTTGGTCCTAGTTATGAGCTCTTCTGTACTGCTAGAATGTGAAGACAGACTGGTAGTTTTTATATCTAGAGGGTTTACATTGACTCCGTGTTTGGATTTTTCCAGTTGGTAAGAGTTTAAGGGGGTTTGCTAGATCTGTGGGATTTTTTTGTTCTTTTTTTGTTTTCCTGCAGAACATAACAGATTGCACGATGCATACGTAATTTACTAGTGTGTTTCTGAATGGTAAAATACATGTTTTTCTGACTTTGTATTTTTGAATTTCTTCCTTGCTTTGTTTTCAAGGCGGGATTTCTTCTACCTCTTAGTGGTGGAATTGACAGCTCTGCTACAGCTTGCATAGTATACTCTATGTGTCACCAGGTTTGCCTGGCAGTCAAGAATGGAAGTAAGTAGATATACATGTCTGGCTAGCCATATTTATTAATGATTAAGGACAAGTTAATATTAGCTAGGTGCAGTAAATGCAAGGGTTCATTAACGGTAGACTTTTGCACAGTTTTAATGTTGTCCTTTGTATCTCTTCCAAAATTCCAGCAAAAACACAGGTTCAGATTTCAGGTTCTTTGAATTGGCTTAATAGCTTTCATTCTGGGTTTAAGAACTGGATGTGAAACTCAGACCAGTTTCTGTCTAGAGTATTGTTCAAGATGTTGGCTGGTGTAGTTCTGGGATTTCCTTATGAGAATTCTTTCCTCTATTAAATTCAGCACCGCAGAACACGGTTGGGCATGGTTCAAGCCCTTTGCATACGTGGCATCATGTTTCTGTGGAGCTTCTTTAAGGCACAGAACAAAGGATTTAATATTTCCTTGTTCAAAATTAGGGGCAAAACCAGGATTTCTTTTTTTAATATCTGAAAACATGTTTGGAGAGTTAGATGAAGTTATCTTACTTGTGAGGGTCAGTGTAAAGCTTAATTGGAATATAAGAAACATAACATATTTGCATACCCTGGATAGTAGGAGGACAACAATTTTTACTCATTTTATTTCTTTTCCTTTGTCCTCAGATGCAGAGGTGCTGGCTGATACACGCAAGATTGTGCATGATGAGACCTATGTCCCTGAGGATCCTCGAGAATTTTGCAAGCGTATCTTTACCACTTGCTACATGGCTAGTGAGAACTCCTCCCAGGACACTTGCAACAGGGCTAAACTTCTGGCTGAGCAAATAGGCAGGTAGAGATTGGGAAGAAATAGGAAAAAAAACTCATCTTCTGGAAAAGACTTGCATATAAAGCTTTCAAAGTCTAAAATGGCAAAAATAGGAGAGGAATACTAAGTGTGTTAAGGATATTATTACAGATATTATTTAAGTGTGTAAATGTGAGGCATGCTTGGAATCATTTGGTGAAGGACATAAAAATTTGGAAACAGACTCTGGAAAATGTTATGTTTTATTAAGGTTCTTTATACTAGATCTGAGTTAGTAGCAGCCTTAAAACATCATTTTATGGGTGTGTGTATTTGTTTGTTTTAAGAACTTTTTAATGCTTTTTATGTAGTCAGACTGTGCTAGCTCAGTCACTTCTGCTTGAATTCTTGTCAGCTATCACATCAACCTGAACATAGATGCAGCTGTGAAAGCTATTGTGGGAATCTTCAGCATGGTGACAGGTCGAACTCCCTGTTTTTCTGTCTATGGAGGGAGCAGCAGAGAAAATCTGGCACTCCAGAATGTGCAGGTGTGTTTCACATAGGCTGAATCAGGTCAGACTCTTTGTTTAAAATAGTACAGAATGGTAAAGTAGCACTGGGGCCCTTCCTTTCAATTGCTGTGAAGATCTGAACACATCGTGATGCGTTCCTGAAGATTTATGGGCTTCCACTAAATGCTTGTCTGCAGCAGAAATCTACAATCCCATATAACTTGGGAGATAATTGTTGCTTGTGATTCTTAAAACCTCATGGGATGGTCAGGAAGAAATAGTATGTGCCTGTATCCTATCAAGAGCAGTAGTCCAGATGTTTAGAAAAGCAACAGAAGGTCACCAGGTCAGGAAAATGAGCAGCGAAGTATTTTCATAGGTGAGTCTTGAGTTAGTAGGATTGCAGCAGGGCAAGACTTAAAAACTTTACTGATACGTACTAGATTTAACTCTGGTTAACGTTACCAGCCTGTAATAGGCACTGTGTGAGATGTCAGGCTTACTTATTACAATTCCTTGACCTTCTCAGTTTTAGAAGGTAGATGATCAGAATGTGCTTAAACAGCTTATAAGTGGCTTATAAATACGTAGCTCAAATACAAATTTCTACTTAAACTTTTTCATTGTGACAGAACAGATTGGTGCTGTACTTGGGTACTGCTGCTATACATATTATGTAGAATCACAGAAATCATAGCTGTCAAGTGATTTCCAAATACCTCTTCTAGTCCCTGGCTCCAGATGTACCTTTCATTGTCTTTATAGTTTTCTTTTTGGCTTGTTATTAAAAGCTTCCAATCTAAGCAGCCGGTCTGCTTTAACTCTGGCTAAATGTTGATTATCTTGTTTGATAGTATTTCTTTGTAAAAATCTTTTTAGCTAAGGACATGATCTTTCTTTCCCTGTTACTACTAGATAACTCCATCAGTCTTCTCAGGAAGCAAACATTGCATCTTCTATCTCTTTTTGGCAATAGCATAGGCTTGGTGACAAAATAATGTGTTGATTTGCTTAACATCACACATAGTTGTAGCTAGAGCTGGAGGTTCTATTTTATGTCTGTGTTCAGTATTGTTACCTTCCTTGGAAAAGTTTGAGTTTTGGAATGGAAAAGTGAGTTTTGGAATGGGGACAGAAACAGAACTTCTTAGAAATTTTGTATACTTAACTGTGTTTAGTCTAATACTCTTTAAAAAGGTGTGTTAGATGGTTTACCTGCATATTTCATCCCTCTTGAATTCTTATCAGTGCTTGCAGGAATCACAATTACTCCCCATTCTACAATTCAGAGTAGAATAAACTTGCCCAGTCACATTTGTGGCATTAGCCAACACTGGATCTAGCGTTCCCAAGTGCGTGTTCAACATCCCCTCCACAAGACAGTCCTTGCAGCAACAATTAGCCCTCTCACGTTTTGTTCTCTATGGGTTTGTTTAGAGAATTGTTAATTAGATATGATTGGAGAGAAATTGCTTTGCTTTGTTAATTTATTTTTTTCATTTTGCTTTGTAGGCTAGAGTAAGAATGGTCCTTTCCTACCTGTTTGCTCAGCTGACACTTTGGACTCGTGGGATGCCAGGGGGACTTCTGGTGCTAGGATCAGCCAATGTGGATGAAAGGTTGGTAAAAATTAGAAATCTGAAACCAGGTGAACTGGGAACAGGTCAGTGCAGTTCTTCAGCTCTACCGAATCCCACTGTACACTGTTACTTCAGAAGAGGTAAAAAGCTGAGAATACATGGATAGCAGTGAAATGAATGGTAATAGTTGAATCAACCTGAATGGCAAAACTGTGTATTTTTCAGTTTACAATCAAAGTATTGTTGTAGGTTTCCAGTGAACAACTATTACTGCCTCAGCAGGTCTGCTATTTGTTATATTTTCAATTCCTCAATTTGGAATTAAGTTGTGAACTTTGAATTGAAAAATCGACTTCAAAAATCTGGAGTACTGTCTTTAGAGCTGGCTGTTGGAAGATACAGATCCTGGGACTGATAACCTCAAAAGTTTGGAGAGTAGCGTGTGTTGATTCTAAGAGTTATGGATATTATTATTATTATTATTATTATTATGAATGGTCAGGACAGTATTTTAATTGTTTTTTCACCAGATATATTACCTTAGTGTGGGTAGCAGTGCTTCATAACTGTTTAAAATATCGTCTTCCTTCTCCTGTCAGTTTCATGGCTTTAGGATAGCTCTGGTTCATCTGAACACCTGTTTGTTCTTTATGTATAAATAGGCTAACACTATGCAGTCTGTTTGTCCCTGTCTTCATACCACATATGCAATCTATCTAATATAAGCTGTTGTATAGCATACTAATGTTACATTCTTATGTGTTACATAAAATTTCTTCTCTTGCTCAGTCTCAGAGGTTACTTAACAAAGTACGATTGTTCAAGCGCTGATATCAATCCCATTGGTGGAATCAGCAAGTCTGATTTGAAGAACTTCATACAATACTGTATTGAAAATTTTCAGCTCACAGCCCTCAGAAGGTGAGTAGTGAAGCAGTAATGTTTGGTGTCTATGCTGCATATTGTGGATTTTTTTATTATTATTATTTTTTACTAACAGAGCTAAGTTGCAGTAATTTTGCAAATGCTAATAAAGAAAAGGTTTCTGCCCATCCCTGTTTTTACATTATTGTGTGTACTTACACAAGACCAATCTAAGTGGCTGGGTGCCACAAGTCTTAGGAGTTACTGTATGCAAGCATTTGAGTTGTTTAAAACCACTGAGGAAACTGAACAGATGTTTTACAGTTTTGGTATAGGAATTACTTTATAAACCTGGAACTCCTTGCAAGTAGCACTTCTTAGGGCTATCTAGTCAGCTGCTTATGCCCTGAAAAAATTTTGAATAAAGCACATGATTTTTAAGAAACCAGACAGTCTTGTACTAATGAGACTGGGTAGAATTTACTTTTCTTCTTCTTACAGTATCATGGCAGCTCCACCTACTGCGGAGTTAGAGCCCCTGGTGGATGGACAAGTGTCTCAAACTGATGAGGTAATGGGCAGTGACTTTAAAAGGCTCTGGTAAGCTTTATACCCAACCTTGGTTTTTGTCCAAAAAATACTGTTTGCTGTTCTATGTATCCATGTGTATCAATGAGTATGTCAGAAAATGTCTTTAAGACATTGAGCAGGCACTAACTAGTGTCTTGCACCAGCATTATCTGTGTTGACAGCAGTCTACAAAAGAGCAAGTCTAAGGTTTTTTGTTGTTTGTTTGTTCGTTTGTTTTTGTTTGTTTTGATCACTCTATATTGTGGACACTTGGAAGTATGGGTGTTGTGAAATTTTCCAAAATTTTGTTTAGAGTTTCTTAATGCCAAAAGAGCAAAGGGTTGCTTATTTAGAATTTCATGTTTTTCCTTGTTTTGATATATCTTACTGATATATACTGTATTGAAGCTATCTAGAACAGAAAATGAACAGATCTTTCTCTGGAAAGGAATGCTTTCACTAGCCAAATAAAATATATTCCTTTTAAGAGTTTTCTATCTCCCATTTCAGAGAGATCCCAGTTCTTTTCTTCTGTGTGTAATATTGCTCTTCTCTTGGTCTTTTTGATCATTGGCAATTTAATTTTGGTATTTCTTTGATTAAACTGGGTTATTGTAATTGGTCATAAAACTATTAAATGTAACTTGCACGGTTAAGATTTTCTGTGACTTCCTGTGTGTGATTTCAGGCAGATATGGGGATGACGTATGCAGAGCTCTCCATCTATGGCAAATTGAGAAAGATTGCAAAGGCTGGACCATACAGTATGTTTTGTAAGCTGATTAATATGTGGAAGGAAATTTGTACTCCGAGAGAGGTAATGCGCAAAATAAAAATCAAATTGTTTAATGTCTTTGCCAATGTAGAGTGTGTTTGGAGAATGTTCAAGTAGAGTTCCTCTTACCTGAAGGGGTGGTTTAATTACTCTCCTGTGTTTAGAGATATTACACAGTTGTAACAGAGTACACTGGAAAAACTGGTGTGGCTTTCCTAAATTAATGTAGTTTGTTGTTTGTGTTAGAAATTGTTAGAACAGTAATTGGGTAATTTGAAAACAATTACTTCAGAACTGTACCTTCAGGGGAAAATTATTCCCTGAAATATATGTGGCTAATTGCTCTTGAAGCCTTGCTTTGAAAGAGTATCTACTTTGCTGTCATTAGGTTCTTACGTTTCTTGGGCATAAAGGAATATGTTCAGATTGTTACCTGAATCACAGAGGCTAGTGCTTATTGTTGGGTTTCTTAAGAGGCACTTCGCTATTGGTAAATGTTAGGGACAGAGACCAAGGTGGTGTCTGAAATACCTCTTGTAATAGAGTCATCCAGAGTGATTCCTACTGATAGTGGTAGGTAATTTACGTACGTGTTAATGGTGGGAAATGGGTGCAGAAAGCCAGAACACAGAGTCTCCAGAATACTGTTCTTATGTAAGATTTTAAATGCTAAGATGCTTTAGCTGACTGAAAGCTATATTCTTTTGTACACCAGGTGGCATCAAAGGTTAAGCATTTCTTCAGGATGTACTCGGTGAACAGACATAAAATGACCACCCTCACTCCTTCCTACCATGCTGAAAACTACAGTCCAGATGACAACCGATTTGATTTGAGGCCTTTCCTTTATAACACCACCTGGTCCTGGCAATTTAGGTGTATAGATAAACAGGTAAATGTCCTCTGCCTCGTGTATGGTTTTATATGCAAAGCTTTCTCAATGGGACAAGCATAGTTCCAGTCAATCTCCAGCAGAGACGACTAACACTTAGGATAACAGAAATCTCTTTGATTGTTCTTTTCACATAATTCTCTGGTTTTAATGTGGAGATTTTTTTCTCCCATTGTTTAGTATGCTTGCCATATTGCTAGGAAAGCAAGAGGAGAGGAAAAAAAAAAAGACGAATTTGTGTATTAAGGCTAGATCTACTTTTATGTTATGCCTATACTCATGAAGTCCTTTGATAATACAAAAAGCAAGCTTATGTATTTTGGTTTCAGTTCAGGACCTGTCTGAAGGGATCTGTTTAATTGCAGGATTAAGACAACCTACATGTGTGTGGGGAAAAACCAGTAAGAGGCAGCAATTCATTGTAAATCCCACCTGCTTCTACAACAATACCTCCTTTGAACCTTTAAGTCAGTTAACTCACAAATATGTTTGCTCAAATACTGCAGAAGTACAGTGCTTAGTTTGAGCACTGTGAGGTGTGGAGGGGCTCAAGCAGCTATTGTAGCTGTAATCTGCTTATCTCTTTGTAGTTTTCAGTCACACCTCTGACGTAGTTGTAATGCATTTATTTTATGGCAAAAGTGTTGGGCTGAAGAATTTTAGCACCTTGAAGTTTTCCCTGCCAGAGATTTTGCACCTCCGTTGCTTTTAAGAACATGTTTATATATGTAATAAAATATTAATTACCTCGTGTGTGAAATGCCAGACATGCTGTAATAGCATTTTACTACCTTGAAACCTAGGATAAAAGCTACCATGTGCAGCATTTTTGTAGGTCTGTATATTTTTTTCTATAATTCTGGAGTCTTTCCCACTGAAGTTCAGGAAAAAAATTCTTTTGGCTTTAGTGGGAGTTGAGTAAAATATTTTTGAAGGGTCTGGACCAGCCTGTAATTATTTAATGCTTACAAAAAATGTGATTAAGATCTTTTAATGATTCAGGATATTGCTACAATCTTTAGCTCGATTTGTATGTAGTAGCAGTTGTGCCTGCAAGAGTATTAGCCATTGCAATTTATTCTTGAAAATTAGGAGTCGAGTTTGGGGAATAATCTGTTATCTGGGCAGCAGTATTTCAGAAGTAACTTGAACTGATAACTCATTGTTATGAATAGCCTTTTGCAAGGCTGGAAAATAATGACGTGCAGTAATGAGTCAAATCTGTACTATTCAAGAAAGGGAATGCTGTCAGAGTTTCCACTTATTATGCATATTCAGCACAACTGTACTTCTGAAGAGAATTGCTCCAGGACAATGTCTCACTGGTAATTGTACTTAATCTGCACTTAAGGTGTTTTTTTCGTATGCTTGTATAGTAGCAGGACTGTGAAAATATGACATAAACTCTAAATGACGTAGTTCTGCCAGAAAATATCTTCATTTAGGCAATGCCAGGTTTTCCTGTAAGAGTCATTCCAGCGCATGTGCTCATTTTTGAATGGAAGCTGGTTTGAATGCTAACACCAGAGAAATCCGTTGGATTTGTGGAAAATACTTTTCTACCTGTGTTTCATAGCCAATCAAGCCAATTCAGTCATTCACTCTATTTAAAGTGCAAAATTCCCTCTGTATTTGTTGTAGAAGGAACAGTGGAAAGACAAGGAGGTTTAGATGGCAGTGTTTGCTGGGAATTACCAGATTGGCCCTTGGAGTCCTAATGCCAGTCAGCTCTACCTAGCTGAAGGCTCCACCTGGGTGAGGAAATTTCTAGCAGTTTAGATCAACCCTTGGAGCTGCACTGGCACTGTCTGTAGTTTCTGGTATCAAATTATGGCTGGGTAAAGGTTGTGTGGCCAGAGCATGTACTTCAACAATTTCTAATAGCCAAAATATTCATTGAGGTTTTAATAGCTGGCAAAATTTGACCAAACAGTGACGTAGCTTAGAAGGAAACTGATACAACCGTCCCCAAGGATTAGCTATCTGCAGTCTGTCTTCTGATTTTTTCCCAGTGCTTACTGGTCATACCATAAGAATAGCCACATTTGGTCAATCCAAAATGTCTACCAGCTTGAGTAAGTGTGACCTTTTCACAACCAGCAGCCAATGTTGAGGGAAGAACCTAAGAATAGTGTATTTATAATATAATTTCCCACCCCTATATCCCTCCATAGATTTTGGGAACACAAAACTGAGCTTTCCAGAGCCGAAGACAACATGCAGACTATCATGTTTAATTGTTGCTGTTGTGCTGTCCCCCATGAGCTTGTGGAATCCTTTCTGAAACTATCTATATTGTTAATCTTAACAATAGCCTAGCTAAATATAACGTGATTCCTTTTCTTAAGTCTTACGAACAGTGAAGGTCAGTCTTGTGTGCATGTGCATGAGAAGCATTTTCTTGTGTTCATTTTTTCCCAGTTTTTGTTAAGGGCAGGGTTCCAGCTTATGGCCTGATCTGATATGTCAGCTGTCACTGAAAGGGACAGTCTTGCTTCTCTTTCTATTTATCCAGGCTTCTCCTGAGGTGGCTTGGGTGCTTGTCTTACTGCTTTGTCAGCCAATGAAGAAAACTAGGAACTGATGGGAGCAAGCAGCTGGGGGCAGTTGAGAGGGTGGGTTGGAAGAAAGTTTGGCTTTCTCTTTTGGCTGCAACTAACAGAGCCTGTTCTGCTGTGTTGTCCCTTGGAGTGTATCCCACTGTCAATTCCTGATAAATCTGGGCTCTACGCTGACTTGTGATAGAAGTCAGAAAATACAAGAGATGTTAAATGCAATTTAGTTTTACTATTAAATCTGTTTCTTACAGGTGTCTGATCTAGAAAAAAAGGAAGAAATTTCTGTAGTCAAAGATGTCGAAGACTGATTTGTTCTCTTGTTTAATGCTGGTAATTAATTTAGTAAATGATGTTCAAAACTAGAGTATACTGTGATGATGAGTAGAGGTGACCCAAACAACAGTTGAAATTACCATTGTAAATGGTATTTATAATCAAGTCCTTTTTCTTCTTTTTTTTTTTTTTTTTTTGATTGACTCTGGTTTATTCCCAATACACTTAAACCCTAGTTTGGCTAAAGAATCATTCATTAAGGATTTTCAGTACTACTTCAATTGATTGAAAATATTTGGATAAGCCCATCAAATATAAATGCACGGGAGTCTCGTGGAAGTGTATACACATACAAATATTGATTTGACTTGAATATGACTTTTAGCAATACTCAACTGAAAGAACAAAACCTGACAGTTCTGGCATGTGCTGTTGGGGGGGGATCATTTTACTTTTAAATAAACTAGTAATTTTATAGTAATAATTTACTCGGTTCTTATTTCACATGGCTTTTATGTATCTAGCATTAGCTATGTAGAGTGGCCCAGTGTTTGAGTAGCTTTGTGAGGATTAATTGAGCAAGGTATCGGAAACATGTCCAACTTGAAGCATATTGGTAATGTCCTTATTAATGGCATCCAAACTAGAGTTCAGCTTTTTGTTTTGCATTTACTTGCTGTGTAACTAGTGACAATTCATTTCAAAATCTCTGATTTAATTTCCTCAGAGAGGAGTAATACCTACTTTGCACAAATGTTCAAAGATTGTTTAATGGTTACCGCTCTTTTTCAGCTGGACTTTAAGGACGTTGAATAAAGTTGGCATGGTGTCAGACATTTTTGATGTGTAAGAGTAACTCAATTTACCTGAAATAAAAAATATTTTCTGGCTCGTGGTATGTTGAGAAGAAAACACAAGTTTGGTATCCACACGACTGCTATTCCTACTTGTTTAGGTGCTGACTGGCCGGGAACTGAGTGAAGTCTGTTGTCAACGACTGTGCAATCAGTGAGTGGTTTGACTTGCCCACGTCATCCCTTTACTGTTGGAATCAAGCTTGTTGCATGTAAAACATCTGGAAGTGGAGTGAGATTGCAGAAGGAAGTATAAAGTGAGCTTTGAGTTTAGTTAGTGTTACCGTCCTCTCACCTACTGCTTGCAGAAAGTTATTTTAACTTCACAACTTCATTAATCTTTTTAATGGTCCAGAGCTATGGAAAAATAAAGGAACAAGCCTATCCTTGCACCATTTTTTATGAGTCCCTTTTCTGTTTGTTCATTTAATGTCTAGCCATTTCCTTTGCCCTTTTTTTTTTTTTCCATTGGATTTGAAAGATGTACTTTTAATAGAGGAAATTAGAAATGAATTTGTGAGGCTTTGGGCAAACAATGCTGTAACTGCTACAGCAGTGGAGCTTAGATCAAGCTAGACTTTTGTTAAAATAGCCATACATTGTGCTAATGGAAAATGTCTGGTAAAGTCATGTTCTCCACCATTGTTTTCCACATTCCAGAAAGACAGAAGAGTTGATTCACATGGAGTTAAAGATGTTGCATTGTTTTTGGTAGGGAACTTATATGGTATTGGTTTAAATACATCAGTAACTTACCTCATTGGACACTGATGGTGTGTTCATCTGAAGGAAAATCCCAGCTCAGATTCACCTTCCAGTAGTTGGGCAGTTCCAGTTCTTTAAGCTGGAGGTAAGGGGTGACTTCTGAACAGGAGTTCAGGAACCTCTTGCACATCCCAAGTCTTGGTTGCTTTCTTCCTCAAGCTGTTGCTTTCCTCCCTAGCCAGTCAGACAAAGAAGGAAACGATTTCTTTTCAGTCAGCAATAGCACAAGCACTAGGCTGTTTCCGTGCCCCCCTGGCCCTGTGGTTACCCTGAACATTTCAGGCAGTCAGCAGAAAGGCACTCGAGTTCCCTAGGCAGTGGCACTTAGGCAGGTTGTGCAAATGGCACTGCACGTTCTCCTGGCTGTGCTGCGAAGTGCTTGCAGCAGCCCTGCCGTGCCTGCCTTGTGTTGGCCTGGCCCTTCCCCTGTGCCTCCTCTGCCCGAGCCCTGCACTGGGGTGAAGCTGGTGAGGGCTGTCCCGCTTTTACCACCGCTTTCCGCTCGGGTTATGAAGGGGAAGTAGCGGCTGGCGCCCTGGCCCCCGCTGGCAGCTGCTGGGCGATGAAGATCACATCACCCCTTCCCCCCCCCTCACACTACCCCTGTTAGGGGGAGGCGGGTGGCGGCGCCCGCCCCTTCCTCCCTTCCTGCCCTCTTCTCCCTCAGCCCGGGGGTGGCTGGCTCGGGGCGGCGCCGGTCGCTGGAAAGCTGCGGCCGCCACAACCGGGTCCGGGCCGTGCCGAAGGGGCCGTGCCGTGCCGAGGCTCCTCCCTGCTCCATCCTGAGGCGCCGGTCACAAGCGGCGGGGGCGGCCGCCCCGCTGCTGCTCCGTCCCTCCTGTCCCGTCCCGCCCCGTCCCGGTGGCGGAGCGCAGCCCAGCCCAGGTCGCCGCTGATGGAGGCGGGAGCCGGCGCTGAGACAGAGCCGCTGCTGCCCCCGCGGAGCTGGCTCCGGCGGGCCGAGGAGGGTGAGCGGGGGGCGAGGGGCGGCCCGGAGGGGCTCGGCGGTGGGATCGGGGCTGTGAAGCCCCCCGGGAGGGCTCCTCCTGCGGGGGCTCCTCCTGTGAGGACGCCCCGCGGTGCCCTCAGCCGCGCTGTGACTCAGCGCCGCTCGCCGGCACCGAGGGCTGGCGGGATGGGACAAGCGCCCGTTCGGGCAGCCAGCGCGGAGAATGACCTTTTAAAAAATAAATAAATCGGGAACTGCCCATGTCATCGTTTCTTGGGAGTTTCCGTGCTTCAGTGTGAAGAGGGGTTGCTCAGCTTCTGCCCTTTTGAAATCGTTGGGGTCAGCGCTGAACTTGTAGTGTCTGCTTCACGGACGTAGAGCTTTTGCTGTACCTCATAGCCATAAACCAATGCTGTTCCTTTAAACAACTTTATTTTTGTCTCCCTGGCGTGGCAGGGCTTGAGAAAGATAAAATCTGCCTGCACGTGATAGCACGAACCTTGCTCGTCTCCGTGTACGTTGTTTCCCTCGCGTTGCGGTTTAAGTTGCAACCGGTACAAAAGCCTTGCTTGTGCTCACATAAACGGTGACATTTAGAAGCTGTCTGCAGAAAACTGATGCTGCTGAATCATGTGGAACATAATTGTCAGGGACCCAAATCAATGGTGCTTCTGGCGTTGCTCAATAAGTAGCACGGAGGGCGCACGGGATCGAGGCGTTCTGCAGGGTCCCTTGCTGCGATTGCGGTCCCTGGCATGGCACAAATTGCTCCTTCAGCCTCACCCCCTCTATGGGACGGTGACACTAGTATGTATATATTTCATGTCTGTAGCCCACCAAGCTTTCTCTGAAGGAGACTCTTCTTCATAAGTTGGCTTTAACTGCCTGTCTTGTTGGGTTAATTGCCAGGTTACTTATTCAGAGGTCATAAATCAAACGAATGCAAGTGAATGACCTTTATTCTTAACTTTGTGCATGTCTTCATATAGACTTAGTAATGGATTTTGAAATGATGCATAGTAACTAATTTGCAATATTTTATTTCACTTTGTGTACTTTTACCTCTTTCTGTGGCTTGAACTCTGTTCTGTTAGCTATGGCAATAATAACTCTTGGGACTTTTTTTTTTTTCCTTTTTAATGGACTTAATTCCGTTCTGACAAATTTCTGTTGGCTTTAGAGAGAACAATATCAGTCTAAACCTTAGTACATTTAACAAACAAAATAAGAGTCTAGAATGCCACTATCTCATATTTCCAGCTTAGATCCCCACTTTATCAAACAATAATTTTGTTAAAGCTCCATTAAATAGAAATAGATTTTTGCTGTCTCATTTAGAGGTGATTTTCTTGAGACAAAGACTGATGAGGATGTAAGGTCAAAAAATACAATGTGTACTACTTAAGATTTCGCTCTGTATAAAAATTATCCCAGCCTCACGATAGTTATTTATTTACTAGCGTAATGTAGCTTCTTAAGCTAAATGTAAGAGCGAACCTTTTTGCAAAATACAGAAAGGTGAATGATGTGTTTTGAAATTATTATTACTATTAATTTAATGCCCAGTGCTGCCAAACGTGGCAGGAGTTGTCTTTGCCTATTTTCTCAGCATGTGTGTGTTTATACAGTGCTGTTTGTTGTGAGAACTGTGGCTGTGCAGCTTCTGTGCACTAAGGTTAACTGTTAACTAAGCAAGCTGTGGGTTTTATCCAAAATGCAGCAAGTAATTCTTATTTCTTTTTAATGTTATAGCTACTGGATTGGATAATGACCTTTATATAAATCAAGCCGTAGTATTTATAGAAGACGCAATACAGGTAAATACAACTTGTTTGTTAGCTTTCCGTGCTGGGTATTTGTCATGCGTTCTGCTAGCTTCCAAGTTGTTTTCTTTGTTGTTCAGGCAACTTCCACATAACGTTGACTTGTTTTACAAAGCAAAATCAGAATATCAGATTCCTGTGGTATGCAAGTTTCAGTGAACCTCTGCCTGGAAGAAACATGTTTTTGCACAGGGTAATTATGTTGAACTAGTGTCTTTTCAAGTTCATCAAAGCAGATGCTGATTATGTTGATTTGTGGGTGGGTGTGCTTTGTTTTTTAATAAAGCCCTTACTGCTAAGAGCAAGTATCTGAGCAAACCCTGTAATTTGCATCTAAATCTGGTTACAAAGCTTGAGAGTTGGCAAACCTTGAGGTTGGCTTTAAGCAAGAAGCTGGAACTCTTGCTTTAGCTGAGCTTACTGCCTTTGCAAGTCTCCATTTTTGTCCATCTCTGTCTGTCACGGCACACTTCTGAATCCCCTTGCCTTCCTGTTATTAGTCACGGGCAGTGTGAATGCCGGAGGGCAGTTCTGGAGCCCTCTTTCTTTTGGTTGGGAGATTTCAGGGGTTCAAATATATTGAATGCATACGCACCCTTCTGGCACTTGCTACTTCTCAGAGGAGGCAGAGTAAGAGCAGCCCGGGGGGGCTGTGGAAGTTGAGGTCTCCTATTTTCAGAATTAAATTGTTTGCATTTTACGGCTTTCTGGAGGAGCAAGACAAAAGAAGATCCATGAATGGAAGGAATGCCGGAGAGGTGAACCAAAAGTCTGGGCCTCTTTGACAATTAGAACAATAGGAACTGAATTATTACAGATGCTGTTATATGTGATGAGGATAATGCTTGCTTCAGATAACTGTCATGCTGATTGATTATCCAATCAAATGTGTGATCTTTAGATTAAAGAAGACTTCAGTAGAATCTTTCCCGTTGCACACATGTAGGCTATAGCTAAGGTATAGTCATTAGTGAGTGTCATTTTAATAATAACTTGTACAATAATTTCTTTATCTTATTGTCAAACTGGATTTGTCTTGAGCCTTGTTGATTAGAGCTTGGTTTATTTTTGTAAGTATATTTTTGTCTTTGAGACAGATCACGTGTAATATTTGAATTATCCTTTTTTGCTTTCTTCCTACAGTATCGATCTATAAACCACCGTGTGGACTCTAAATCCCTGTGGCTTTATAGGTGGTATTATTCAAGAATTTGCCAATGGTGAGAGCTTGTTATTCTTATTGCTTTTTAATTTAGGACTATGTATTTTTTTGTGTGTATGTGTTATTTTTATGAAATAATTAGATAATTATGATCTTATCCTTAAGAACTTACGATAGGAAGCAAGTGGGTGACTACATGTGAACATGGTAGAAGTGGAAAGCAACAAGGCATACAAAAAGTTTTCTAAATGTCTATTTCTAACTGTTAGTTTCAAAATGACACCACTTAAGGTTGTTTGGTTGTCAGCAGTAGTTACTGTAATGTAGACAACATTGTGCTAATTAAGTGCTGTGTTATAGTGCAACCAATGTGTTAAATATGATTTCATAAAACTTGATTTTCTTCTAAGAAAATTGTTTGACTATAAATATTTTGTTATTTATTTTGTTATTTTTTGTTTATCTCTACCCAAACAGCATTTTGAGCTTGACCATTACTATAATCCTGGCTTTGGCTTTCATTGAAACACCTTCTTCGCTTACTATCACATCAGATGTACGATACCGCCTTCCTGCCTGGGATCCTCCATGTGGCCTAACAGAAAGCGTTGAGATGCTTTGCTTCCTCGTGTTCATAATTGATGTGTCTGTGAAGGTGAGCATCACTTTCATCTGGCACTGAATGAAATGCTACGTGTGCTGTGCAGCTGAGTAGGTGTAGTCGTTGTTGCTTTTATATTTTGAGAGAAATATTGGAGAAGTGTTATTCAAATTCTGGATTTGCACGATGAGATTGCTTTGTGGTGTTGAAGTCCCTCTTTTAGGAGAAATTAGTGCAGCTTTAGGGAAAAAGTGCAGCTTTTTTTTTGATAGAAATATCAAAAAAAAGAAATATAAACTCTTATTTATGTGGAACAAGTAAAGTTCATTTTGCTAGGAATACAATGGCTTTGGCTTGGTTGCTTGTTTTAGACTGTAAAAATTGGTATACATAATAACCAAACAGAACTGTTCTTTGGATCCTTGTTTCTGGAAGATCTTTTTGTGGTTACTAAATGGACTTCTTTCTTGCATGCAAAGGGTTCTTCCCACATGGTCTGCATTCACCTCTCACTTCTCTTGACGTTTTTTTAGTTATTGTAGAAAAATTCTTTGATCAATGTGGATTTCAGGGAACTCTTTATGAGCACTGCTGTAGAGCTACGAATACTTGAAAAACAATTGGTGCTGACTTTGTTAGGGTATTGGAATTTATTGTTAAAATAAGTTGTGTTGGTTTTTTTCTTCTTCTCCGTATTCCCTTCAGAGTTACTTAGTTGGATGGGAAGAGTTTTGGAAAAATAGATGGCTGATGGCTTATATCCTGACATTAATTGTTTCCATTACTGACTGGGTTGTATCGCTGAGTTTTTTCTGCACAGAGGTAAGAACTGCTTGCTGCTTTCTGCAGAAACCATCAGCAACATAGCTGTGGGGAGAGGCAGAGGAGGAGAAACTGCTGAGGGATACTCATCAGGGCATGTGTGACCACTGGGAACTGTTGACCAGGATGCAACCTAGTAACAAAGAGGTCATCCTAAAATGTTGAAAGAATGTATTACTTAAGCCTATAAACATCTAGCTAACTTTAAGAAAAATGCGTATATCCTTTTCATTTATTCAAACAAATATAATATGGCTGAAATAAGTTAACTGTCTAGGCTAAAGATTGTGCGTTTGTTGGAAATGTGTCTTAAGAAGTGATTCTAAAATCTTTAGACATAGTGGACAGGTAGCTTGAACAGCAGGTTACAATACAAAGGGGTGGATTTTTGCTGTCGTGTGGTGCTGAGAAGACTGATACTAAAACGCAGGATGCTGAAATACTTGAAATAGCAGGCAAGTCACAGAAATAACTTGAAGGCTGGAAAGTGTCTTGAATGCACAAATCAAATAGATTACTTGCTTTAGGTTATGTTAAGGAAAATCAGGACAATCACCTGTGTGAGTCTTGTCAGAGGCAGGAAAGGCTGTATAGTAAGCAGACCATGTAATAAAAAAAAAAGGGGGGGAAGAAACCTGAAAACTGAAATCACTTGCTTTCAAAATGTGTATCTATTTCTATTGAAAATAGCTTACTCTTGATACCCCTTCTTGAAGTGGACCTTGGCAGAAAATAGGAAAATGCTATCTCTCTACCTTCTTGTTATATGAAGTTAAATTGTTTATAATTAATGGTCTGGTGAGGCTACTGAAATTTCAGTGTGTATTTTTAAAGCAATTTATCACTCTTTCAACTTGAGATTTATAAAGTCTCCTTTGTGCCTTTTCTAACATCAGCGGGACAGATTCAGCTTCTGAGCACAGCCTTTTTATGTTACACTGTTGATTTTTGTTGATGTGTATCATTTTTTTGACAAGCCTACATTAAAAATGTCTGTGGTACTAGTCTTATGGGAACTCAATATCTGATCCATTGTTGTGTTTTTGCAGACTGTGAGAATAAGAAGAATTCTTCGTCCTTTCTTTCTCCTTCAGAATTCTTCAATGATGAAGAAAACATTAAAAAGTATCAACAGCACATTGCCTGAAATGGCAAGGTAGGTAATAGCATAGAAAACATCCTTGCACAGCAAGCATGTTGTTACTGTTGGTATTCTGGGGTGTGACATCTGAGCAGCTTTCTTCTTGAGACCCTAGCAAAGTGGTTGGTGAGATCAGGTAGTGATGGATGGAAAGTTGTGGTAACTTCTTGGCCCCTTTAGTCTGTAAAATTTCTCTAGAATGCATGTGATATGACTCAGTGCGTGACATGTAAGGTCTGATTGAGTGGGGTTTTTTAATTCTGTGTATGTTGTGTACAGCCCTTTTGTAAGAGTTATGGGTACTTGCCTCACAGTTATGAATGCCCCACAACAAGATACTTTCTATACTTTTTTTTAGAGTGCTTTACTTCAGGTTTTTAATTTCTAAATGGTTTTAGCAAAATATGTGTTAGATCTTATCATTGGAAATGTAGAACTGGAAATGCCATTGGTGAAATGGCAACCAGACAGCATGATGCTTCTTGAGAGAGCTCTTCCTGTTCGCATAGGTTGTGTTACATACAGCTTACAGATCTTGCTGTCCTTGCCTGTTACTTCTCACCCAGGGCATCCTGGAAAGTCAAAGGCCTATGCAAACCAAGGTGTTATATTTATAACCACTGATCAAAATATGGTTCTAACTTTAGAAAAAAAAAGAGATGCTAAACTCTTATTGATCTCACAACTGTTCAATCTAATGCTGTTGTGTCCTGAAGAAGTGTGATTCTTCTGAATCAAAGCTTAGATGATCTGTTATCTCCATGTAGTTTCTTAAAAATATCCTTGTCTTTTAATGTGGCATTTTTTACATTTTTAAGAAGAGACATTAATAATAAAAATGATATTAATGCCTATGATGTGTTCTTTCCAATAGCGTTGTTCTACTACTAGCTGTTCATCTGTCTCTCTTTACCATGTTTGCCATGCTGCTGTTTGCTCGAACAAAGGTAACCAATTATATTTGTGCGTTGATAGATCTCTGCTTTTTTTTCTTACTCATGTTGCTGCATGTCTAGTTTTCTAATCAAACTGGTGAAACTTGTTTCCCCAGGAAAGGTCATTTTACCTCATCAGACTCACTAGGATGAGTTTAAAGTCTGTTTAGAGAGATATAAGATCGTAATAGTACCCTTGTGTAGTTCTGCTTTTGTAAGTGTGCATTAGAAGGCTCTTAGTATACTGTTAAAATCTAATCATCTTTAGTTAAGATTTTGTTTCTCCAGACTTCCCTTTGCTTCTGAAGTGATAACACACTTTACAACTCCACAACTGCAACTTTGCACTTTAGCATATTATTTTATTAGTCTAGTTCTGCTGCTCAGAGCAAGGTTAGGTGGTTCCATACTAAAATGTGGTTGACATCTTTATTTTTTTATGGTCCTACATATGATTGGTATTGATGCTGTTACCACAGGTGAGAAGTTTCAAGTCTGTTTATACAAGCAGCTTGTTACTACAATTCTCCAATTTGGTCCTTTGAGTTACTTTTTCTGCTTTTGTTGAAAGTGCCTATGCCGTTTTGTGTCCAAAGCTGTTAATCTTGGTGTTTTTTTGTTTGTATGATCACTCACTCACTTTTTTTTTTTTTTCCTTTCCCTATCTAGCTTTTTGCTAAGTTTACTTTCTTCCATGTTTTCATATCTTATCTACAGTACTGGTATCCCTTGGTATTGCCTTGGTAGGTTTTTGCCTGTATTTCTCTGATGTTTTGGCTTCTGATCTTTGTTTCTTCCTTTGTCTTTTTTCTCTTCCTGCTTCCCAAAAGCAGATTTGAAATTTTGTGGTTAAAATCACTTTTGTGTTCCAGTGCTCTTGGTATGTTCTTTCTCCTAACCTTCCTGTATCTTAATGTATCATACCCAGGTTTCGTGTTCGTTATTTTTTAGGGCCTTCCATAAATGTATTTGTATGATCATTAAGACTTGTGCACTTCTTTCAGTAATCTTAGTCCTTTCCTGAATCAGTCTAGCACCTTCATTCCTGCTGCAATTTGCACTTGAGCCTGCCTCTAGTCTTCCTTATGGTCAGGAAATTCTTTAAATTCTTGTTATAGAATATCTGGAATTACAAGCAGAGCTCTATTTTTCCTTTTTTTTTTTTTGCTGCATTCAGTATCTTTGTATTATCTTTCTATGTCACATCTAATTTCCATTATAAGCTTTCCCAGCGGATGGAAATGTATTTAATATACCCGTATCAGTCAATTTGATACATTTAGGTGAAAAATAACTTAGGGATCTGTTTTTTTTTTTTTTTTTTTGATTTTCTAGCTTGATACCCATACAAACTAATTGTATCTAACAAGGCAAAATACTCAAAGGATGTTCTAGAAGTACATTCAGTAATGAAATTAATGCCTGTAGATTTCTGTGTTGTTTTGCATATTTCTTATAGAGGTACAGTTTGCCAGTCTTCTCAGCAGATTTTATGTCTGTTTACTCTGTACTACAGGATTCATGTTTGTATTGTTTGTACTCTGCATGTTTTTTTAGCTGTCAGTACTTGTTGGGAAAAAAATATGTGTATTATCCATGTTCTGCCTCCCAGTGTGTTTTTGATGAAAATCCCTGATGCTATCAGGGCTTCAGCAGATCAGCTGATGTTTTCCACTGAGCCTCAAAATACTTCTGAAGACTGTAGTCACCAGAGTAATTGCAAATATTTTTTTGGGCGCTGTAGCACTGATCTTGTTGTTTTTTTTTCCAAGATGTTTAAGCTCTGTGTGATGTTTTCATTGATACCATACATAGCATTTTGAATCTTCTCCTAATCTTTTTTCAAGATAGATCAGTTATGTTTTCTGTATGCCTAATAACTCCTGTAATGTGTACTAATTCTGGTAATTGTGTATCATTTTATGTTGTGTGCTGTTAGTTGTGTACATCTTTTATTTCCTGCAAAATAAGAGAAGATAGGGTAAGGGCTGTCCTTGCACTTGTACTTTAAGTACATCTTCACATACTTTATTGAAGAGGAACCTAAAACTGTGTTCTGTGCGGACCTCGAGCTTACTGTAATCAAACACAATCTGCCACGAATGTAAAGGAATGACTGGAGAAAGGGTTACCCTTACTTTCCAATTAGTGCTAGTAACTTCGTGCAAACAACTAATTTGGAGAACGTTAAAAGTTTTCCATTCAGAATTCAAAGGGAAAGTGGGAGAGACATTTCACATTTAGTGAGTATGCTAGGAGCTGCAGGTGCTTGAGCATAGCTCAAGCTAGACAAGAGTCTTCTGTAACACAGACATTAAGGCAGTTCTTCATAACTGAGGAGGCCATGGAGTCACCTGGGTGTTGCTATCCCTGTTTTGTTTCTATCCTTTCTTATAGACAGGGTTTGTTTTAGTATTGTATCCTCAAATTATGTTATACTTCTGGACACATCCTGGAGCGTAAAATCAGGAGTCATTAGTTCTCTGTCTATGCTGGGGTACAGCATTGTGTAGCTGGAATAAAAAGCAAGCAGTTTCTAATCTATGTGCAATTTTTATGTGAACTGAGATTGAGTATGGGATTAGTCTGTGATTATTTTTTGGGGGGCAGGGAGGGGTTGGAGGTTAAGGGTTGTCATGTTTAGGGAGTCCTAGCTCCAATACCTCCCAGTATTTCTTTCAGGCTAAAATACGATGCTTTATCTATCAGTCAAAGGTGGCTTTAGATTCCTGTACTGCCTTCTTGTGACACTATTGTCCTTTCTGTGTCTGAGATGTTAGATGTGACCTCTGTATTGAGCCTTCTGTGTCTGTTTTGGCTTGCTGTTCTTCCTTATGTATTTTATTTACTGTTAATAAGTGAAGTGATTGCACTGTATTCCTACATGTTGTCCTAGGTTTTATGCTTGCCTTACGTTTTTTCACATGGTGGATTTGACTGTGTGCATAATAAATTGATTAGTGAGTGCATATCTGTATTTTTAATTTCTTGGTTAGACAGTTTTGGTGTGATTCTTCATGATTCTCTGGTAACAATGAGCATCTCTTTGACTAGGATGGTCAGCAGGATAAGGAATGGGTGGGGTATTTTCGGAATTTGCCCGATTCACTGACATCACTGCTGGTCTTGCTAACTACAGCAAATAATCCTGATGGTAAGCAATCTATTTTGGAAATAATTCTTGTCTGTATTTTCAGTGAATCATAGCGCATCTTCAGGCTGCTGTAACTGTTCTTTCAGCAGACAGTTCTTAGTACACCCAGAGGAAGGTCCTGTAAGATTTTTTGTGCCTTAAGTAGCAGGATTTTTGTATTTCCCGTGGTGTAATTTATATGTATCTATATGCAGCTCTAAAGTCGAGCAATATAAGAGCTTTTACCATTTACCAAAAAATTGAGACGTCTGTTTTACTTCTCTCAATATAAAATTCATATATATTTTTTGTTAAATACGATACAGTAATGATTCCAGCGTATTCTAAGAACCGAGCTTATTCAATCTTCTTCATACTCTTCACTGTATTAGGTAAGTCGCTGCGTGTCTTCGTTAATTTAAATGCACTGTAACTTTGATACTTGTGCATACCAGCTAAAAAGTGTTTTGTTTTTTTCTAGAAGTTTTATCACAAAGTTGTTTTTTTGTTGTTTTTTTTTTTTTTTTTTTGCCTTTCTTCCAGTTACAATGTAGTGTCTTGCAAGATAAATTTCAGGGAAGGCACTTATAAAATGGTTTGGTTTTTTAGTAACATATATAGGAGAACAAATATGTGACTTTGTATTCAATGTTAAACTTTATTTTTAGAAAATGAATTGAAGAAAATATTCTTTTGAATTCAGGCCTATGATTTATTATGTATGTTGAAACTTCTTTTCAGTGCTTACGTGATATGCACTGAAATTTCTTCATTCTTAACATGGAAAATTTTGTTAAGCTTGTGAGTCTTACATTTATTAATGTGTTTGAAAATAATAGCTACTTCTGGTTTATGGAGTGTGCTTGAAATGTATCTTTTTGGTGGCTATCCAAGGTTTGTTTGTTGTTGTTTTAGGGGAGAGAAACATTTATATACTGTGTTGTACTTTGTAAAATGTGGAAATGCTTAGGTTTAAATAGTCAGAGACCTAAAATCAGAGAAACGCAATACGTCTTGAGAAGCAGAAATGTATTCCAATAAATCTCACTGATTTT
Source organism: Cygnus olor (assembly GCF_009769625.2). NCBI lineage: Eukaryota > Metazoa > Chordata > Aves > Anseriformes > Anatidae > Cygnus > Cygnus olor. The sequence continues at coordinate 47,644,216 of NC_049173.1, forward strand.
TTTCCTTCAATAGGGAACTTATTTCTGATGAACTTGCTTACAGCAATAATATATAACCAGTTTCGAGGATACCTTCTGGTGAGTAAAACATTCCCCACTTCTGTGTTCTATCACAACCTTAGCACTGTGAAATCCTGAGTATTTATAGTTTTAACTGTGTATGAAGTCAGTATGCCAATCCGGGTTGTAGACATTTTTAACATACTAAAGGCTCTTTAAACGCATGTGTTTTTACCTGTACGTGCTGTTCTAGCTTGATCATTCTATGAGTAAATCACCTATTAGTATACTTCTGTGTGTGCTGTAGATGTGCAACTTCAACTATCACAGGAAGAAAAACCAACAATTAGAAAACTGAATGAGGACAATTAACAAGTAACTTAAACTTGTTCTCTATGTAGAAAACCCGCAGTACTATTTTAATAGCTATTGTTGTAATTCCTATCACTTAATTTCTTTAAGTAGGACAGGATGAGAAGCCTTCAATAAAAACAAATTGCTGATTAAAACACGTCTGCATTTGGTATTTTTACTTCATCCTTACTGCGGGTGGATGTGAAGTTAGAATGGCTGGGGCAGTCTCTTGCTTTCAGAGGTGGATTCGAGTGTGGACTTGTACCAGAAGCAGCTGCCGGTAGGCTGTGTGTAGATACCGGGCCTTTTGAACTAAGGTGTCAGAGGCAACTGGATATGCACCTAATCTGTTCCTTGTACGTCTGTACAAACCTTAAGTTTACTGGGGTACCTGGTATAAGTTGAAATGGTTTTCAAACCACTGAATTACTGTAAGATTTGGATTCTCTGGAGATGTTTACGCAGTAGAAGACAAGGAACTGCTAGCCTTTGTTGCTTAATCTTCCTTCCTTTCTTTTTGTGTTATGAGCTAAAAACAAATTGCTTTCTGGTGTAGTAGTTATTCGTGTTGGTACTCAGCTTACACTCCATGTGATGCCAGAGTCATCAGTGCAGTACTTCACGGTGCTTCTGGAAGACGCCTGATCATACGCAGTGCTTCCCTTTTTGTTTAACAGGAATGTGATGTGTGGTGTAATGACCTTTTTTTGACCCACGTATCTGTATCAGAGAAGTAAAAGGTGACTAAGTAAATGTAGTTGTGCAAAGAACATGAAATCTGTGGTGGTGATTAAACTCAATGCTAAAAGTTTAATTTTTCTCCTGTATTAACAAGCTGTGTAGTTTGCTTTGCTGCATTATGAGCACCAGTTTAGTCTCCAGCTGGCAGTGTAGTCTGGATTTCCATAGCAGGAAAGATGTAAGCTCTTTTGTTTTCTGTATGAGATAGAGTAGCTATACAGTCTGGGAGGAGTTGTAATGAGCCAAGGCTCATTTAGTATTTTAGAAAGCAGGGACAACATAAATCAAATCAAAGTTGATTTCTGCTACTTCCAATAAAATGTTCTTCCTCCAGGAGGATGAATTCTGTGGATTTCCTAGTGCTGTTTGAAAGAGATATAGCTGACTGGAGAGGTGGGTAAGGAAGAGGCTTCATGGGTGCAGCTGGAGATCTCCAGAACTGAGTTTGTGACCAGCAATGAGTATAAAACATGCAAGGTGCACCACAGTTACTTAGCAGTTAATACATATAGTAGATTAATACAATTAACACAGTGCTAGGCTAACTATTAATATGCTTATCACATTGATGGCACGTGACTGAATTTTTGGTCAGGCAGTCATCAGTCAAATAGGGAGCTCTCAGGCTCTGCTCCTCAACAGGCTAAGTCTAGATCTTGCTGAGGTACCATCTTCTGTGTTGTTTTTTGTTGTTGTTGTTTTTTGTTTGTTTGTTTTTTCTTTGGCTTTATAATTTTCAAGGTGATTTTTTTTTCTCTCAAGTCTTTGGTTACTATTAGTACTTCAGCAGTTTCACTACCTCCATTTTTGTTTTTGTTGTTGTTTTGGTTTTTACTTTCCTGCTGCATATTTCATATAACTTCACAGCCCAACAGCAATATTTTTGGTAAACCTGACTCAAGGTAGTGGCTGTGCTACACAAAAGCACTGGTCTGACAGCTAAACTGCTGGGCTGTAGCTTAAGGGTAGAATGAACAGCAGTTCCCTGTTACATGCAATACACCTTGTCTTTTCTCACGCCTGCTGTTTCCTGTAGGTCTGGTGGGGGGGAAACCACCAAACCACCTTGGCTTTGTGTGTGATTCCCATGTAACTCATTTACATACAGACCTATAGTACTTTCCTTCCCTCAGAGGTGCAAGGAGTGGAGCTGAGGGCTTGAGGGAAAAGTGAAATAGTAGTTACTCTAGGTAAAGGTCCAGAGAGAAGGTGAAGTTTGTTGCGTAGTAAGTCATAAACAATATTACACAGAAGGAATGGCCTTCACCCCACTGTGGGAGAGGCATATTTATATGTAATGTGTGCAAAGAATTTTTTTTATTTCTCTGTTTTCCTGCTCTACCTGTTTCTTCCCTTTTTTCTCCATTTTCTTCTTTCCCATGGGAGAACATGTCATAATCTGACTCCCCCAAAACTAGTTAATAGAGATTTTGAAGGTGGTTGCAATGAAAAATCGAAGCACAAAAAAACGTGGGTCTGACTTCCTTCTCTTTGGTAGGCTGTCCAACAGTGGCATGAATTTCTGTGAATACTTGAGCTCTACAGTTGCCATTGTCTTCAGAATAAGCAAGTGCCTGTGCAGGCGAGAATTAAAAATAAACCATGACCTGGATGTTTACTTGAACTCTAGAGATTTGTCTGCTTGGTTCCTTCTTCTCTTTCACAGAGCTCTTGTAAGGAGTGAGAGCTAGAAGGTCTCTTCTGGTCTCTAATCACGATTTGGGTGGGGATGTGTGTGTATGCCAGAGGATCAGTGTATTATCTGACCATGGGATGTAGAACTGCTAGGGGTGCTAGGTATTCCTGCTGGTCACCAAGTCCTGCTGATAGGCATGGGCTTTACTGATTTCAGCCTTTGACTCTTAGCAGTATTCCCTTTAAACTGTGGGAGTGCCTGTCTGGTTGCACCTGGTGTCTGAACAACTAAATGTAGTGGCTAATGGTGGGGACTTTGTCAGGAGAAGAAAGCAAGCAGTTTTTTGATTTCCTGGAAGCAATTTTATTTGAACAGATATGGACTTTTCTGAAGCTTGCTGTGGGTTTTGTCTAAGGACTAGGCAAATAGTTTACAGGTCACATTTATATTATCTAATTGGTTTTTCTTTAAACCAGTGTAAGTAAATTGTCTCCTTTTGTGGTGTGTTTACTGTACAGAAATCAGTTCAGTCCTCCCTCTTCAGGAGACGGCTAGGAATCCGGGCTGCATTTGAAGTGCTTTCTTCCCTGAAAGAGGGTCCTGCTAATGCAGAACAGTAAGTGGAGGATACTGTAGATACTGTAGTTCACCTTGCAGAAAAAAACAGGTTTCTGTGCCTCTTGTTTAGTATATTAACTGAGGATCCCTTTTTGAAGAAAATGACACTTTTGCTTATCTTTTTATTTTATTATTGATTCAACTGAGTATTTATAACCTGTTTTCTGGGACTTTTTATGGGGTCTGTTTCCTTTTTATTTCTGTGTTTCCAAAAAAAAAAAAATAAAACAACCGTCTGCCATCAAGATAGTTATCTGTTTCAGGGCCCATCCTCTAAGCTCATCCTGTCCTTTAAATAGGTCGTACGTCTGTGTTGGGGCCTTGCTTCAAGTGCTGCAGAAAGTTGAAATGGATTCTCGCTGCAAGCAAGCAATCATGAGGGTAGGAGTTTTAAAACTTTGGTGGCTAGGAAATGTCTGATGGGACAGCTGTGGAAACTGAAATGCTTCTAATCTCAGAACTGATCTAGGAGCAGTAGCTTTCAGCTCAGCTGCTTGTATGCTGCTTTCTTTAAGGTAATGAGCAGAGGCACAGCTCAGTGTCTGTTTGTGTGTTGGTCTTTGCCTAGAGACAGTTTTTGTTCCAATGATTTAACCTCAATATTGCTGCTACTTTGGTTACTGTAAAGAGGAAGGCATCCGCCTGTAGGTGGTGTAGGGTAGTGAAGACTTTCTTTGTTTTACAAAGCCAACTTTTGTTTTACAAAGCCATAGTTGTCTGAGGACAGAGAAATTGTCTCTGACAGGAGATAGAAGTTGCAGGAGTTAACAGTATGGTATGAGGGTGTTATCCAAAAGTAATGTTGCTTTTTAAGAACAAAATTGCAGCAGGTTTTGGAAGTACATACGGTATGAACTTCTGCCAAGAGAAGGTGATAGTTAAGAGCTGATGGTAATAACGTGCCAGCAGCTGGTTGGCTCCAGTCTGAAGGTTGGAAGCGGAATGAGGAAGTGTATGTGTGTTGCTTCCCATTGTTGTCTGGGATAGGGGTTGCATAAACAGAGTAGTCTGCAAATAAACACCATGCTCTCTACTTATGTCAAGCTGTCCATTGCATTATTTAAGTATGCAAATCCAAGTTTTAGTTCTGGTTAGTGGTGTTTTTTTCTCTTTTGTTGCTGTGTGTACTGTAGTTGCAGTTAGCATTTAGCGTGCTAGGGAAGGGTCTTCATCACATTACAATTTGTAAAATAATTCCATCTTTCCAGGTAATCATTTCTGCAAAACAGTGATAACTAACATACCTTCGTTCTTGGGATCTCTGCAGAACAGCAGTACTATATGAGACTAAAAATCCAAGTATGTCATTAGAGCATGCTCCTTCTTAAGAAGCTTGTGATCCCAGAGAGGGAAAACAGAAAGGGTGAAACAAATCCCACAGTCATTTGGCAGGTTAGCATTAAAACAAAGGATATTGAAGCCCTCTCTAATACCTTGTGGTGCAGGTTGTATTACAGCTGTATTCCTAGGCTTTTGAGATAGTCTGAGAGGGCTTGTGTGTTCTGAAGATGCATCTAATGCAGGTGTTGATCTGACTTTCTCTTTCATGTTAAGTCACTCAAAATATGGTCCGGTGACCAGCTGTCTGCCGCCCAGTTCCAGAAGCTCTTTGAAGAACTAGACAAAGATGCCATTAAGCAAGTATGTACCTTACAATTATTTATTAAGTGCCAAAAGTGATCATGGTTTTGAACAAAAATAAGTGATAGTATTATGCTAGGTGTAGAATTAAATGCATTTTACAGTTCCCTGAACACAGGGAATGATCAGGTGTCATTGATTTTAAGTTGTTGGTAGATTGCTCTTACAGTCACAAATGGCATTGCTTTGGGGAGCTTTTGTGGCATTAGTTTGGGATTGCCAGGTAGTGTTAAATATATGAAATGCCTGGTTGTTTTCACAGCATTCTTAACCTTCTTGGGCAGACAAAATAGGTGAGGGCTGTATTTGTTTTTGTTTAGTAGGAAGGTTAATTATGATGGAACGAGGAAGAGGAGTTAAGCTTCCAGCATAGACTTTCCGAAGGAAGTGCTCTTGAGAAGCATGTATGTCTGTAGTAAATCCTTTTTTGATGAGATGCAAGGGATTTGTCATGTCATGACAGCCCTATACTAAAACAATGCATCTCCACCATGTGTTAGTGTTCGCAGAGTAACAAATAGATTTAAAGACTTTTCTCCAGACCGTGAAAGAAGGATGAAATATGGACTTCAGCTGAAGAGCAACTTCAGCTGAAGATGGTCAGAAAGAAGTCTTCACCCCTTGGGGGACAGGGAGATGGTGTGTGTGGAGAGATGAACTTTGTAAGGGTTAAGAAATGTTATTTTCTATATTTACATTGAACTAAGACTTTTGAATCTCTTAAGGGAGACAAATGTTGGGAGAGGTAGAAGAAATATATATGTTAGTAGCCTGGTGGTTAGTTTACCTGCTTGGGGCACTGAAGAGGTTGGATTACCTTCCTTCTTTGCCTTGTATTGTCTTGTATTGTGCCATAATCACCAACCCATTTGCAATTCAGAACAATCTCTAGCTGATAGCTAGAGCTTGAAAGCACCTTCCTATTTAAATGTAGTTAAAATTATCATGTGCCTTGCAAAGTTCTGCTTTGAAAAAGTCTATTGCTTAAATCAGATTTTTTTTTCCTGCATCATTATTAAAATGCTTATATTTTACATATCAGAAAATCCTTTTGTGTTTGTCCTTTCAGCATCCTCCCAGTCCAGAGTACCAATCCCATTTTATGCAGAAAGTGCAGTTTGCCTTTGGCCATCCTTACTTTGGCTACTTGGGAAATGTTGTAGCCCTTGCAAACATTGTTTCTATCTGTGTAAGTAAGATTTTTTTTTTCCTGCTGAAAAATTCAGTTCTGTTTTTGTTCTTTTAGTCTCTATTGTGATAACCACTTTCTGCGGTAGGTATCTCTGTTTTGCATGCTTTAATTATGTAATGTCTTAGGAGAGAATACTCTTGGTTAAGGATTGTATTCTGGCCTGCAGTTAAGGAATATATTCTGAGCTGCTTGAAAAGATCTGTGTAAAGTATAAAGGAACGTCCTGTTCTCGTGCTAAAAAATCTGCTTTGTGCAGCAGTAAAGCAGTGGATTCATAAAAGATTCCTTGTTTTTTAAGGTGGTTTTGGTGATAGATGCAGATAAGCAGCCTTCTGAAAGAGATGACTTCTTCTTGGGGGTAAGATGTGACAGTATTCCTATGTTTTTTGCTGTTCTCTGATGCGTTTAATTCTAATAATTTTTATTATTTGGGGGTGGTGGTGAAGGCTATCAACTGCTTCTTCATCCTATACTATCTGCTGGAAATGTTGCTGAAAATCTTGGCGATGGGCTTGAAAAGATACTTATCGTACCCGAGCAATAGGTTTGATGGACTTCTGACTGCAATTTTGCTGGTAAGATATTTTTTTTGGTTGGTTGATTGTTTTTGTTTTCAACTTCTGTATTGCTGGATTTGGTGTCTAGGATGATGAGGAGGTGCAAGAGCTAGTAGAATTGTTCTTTATTCAGCACTGTTTAATGTGCTGAGTTAAACAGCTTGAGCCAGTATTGTGGTTTTCATTGGCATGAAGGTTTTGGTAGTGAATAGTGCTCTTCATGCTCCTTTTTTGGAGGTAGATTTTTTGAAATTGATGGAAAAGCTGACTTCTTGTTAATTATCCTTTTTAAAGTTACGTGGAAACATTCAGCTCTTAGAGTTATCACATGAGGAACTCTGTTATGTAGCTAAACATCACTTTTCAATAAAAAAGTGGCAGAAGGTTATTATTACTGTTTGGTAAAGGCCTGAAACCCGTATGGCAGACGACGTCAAATTCACTGTTAGTGTAATTCATTCAATATCCTTGTATGTATCACCACTGGATTACTTTGGGGGAATTTCTAGTCAAAAAAATGTCAATTTCAGAGCTTAAAACTGTGTCAAATTAGTGTCTTAAAGCTCTCAAAAATGTTTCCTGTCAAGAAATGTAAGTAATTTTTAAAACTTAGAATTACAAAGTTAAACAGTTTTGACTTTTCTTCCCTCCTCCTATCTAAAGGTTTTGGAGATTGCAACTTTTGCAGAGTATGGATTTCCTCATCCTGGTTGGTATGTAATCTCCTCGAACTGTTGCAATTTCTTGGGAGTTTAGGGTGGGTCAGGGGAATGCGCACACACATTTATGCACACTTATGGTATAATTGTCCATAAGTTTCCAAACCTAGTAGAAGTTCTTGCTATTATAATCACCAAAGGCTAGGCAAAATGAATAGGTGAAAGAAAATTATTTAATCTTTTCATAAATCTTAAGAGTTTTACTTCTGTGTTTTGAGAGAAGGATGTGTTTGTGTTACTTGTAATCTGATCTAAAATAATAATTTAGCAGACCTATGCTTTTGAAAGGTGCAGGAAGAGGAATTTGATACAATATACACAACCAGCTACTAACCTCACGTGTTTCAATATCAGACTGTCCGTAAGCCCAATTATATGAACTGCTAAACAACTAGCAAATCCCCTTTTACCCTGTAGATCAAAGACTGAGTTTTCTTTCATTCTGTAAACTTTAGTAGGAAAAATCCCATAGATTTTTAAACTATTTATCAGTACTAGAAATAAAATAGCAAGTAAAAGTATCTTGATTTTCTTAAGTTCAAACAGTTCTTGGATTATTATCTTAACGTTTTTTCACCATCAAAGCCACAAAAGTAATTGTTTCTACTTTAAAATGCATGAACTGCAGACACACCAGAAGAGGAAAGCAAAGGACTTTTGGAGGACTTTGTGAATCTTACTTTTAGGGGAGGGACTTAAAAACACATTTTGATACTTTCTCTTCATACAAGCTCACTCCTGAAATGCTGATTCTCCCTAATTTTTCAGGATATTTGTTATATTGTAAATTAAGATAACTTCTTTCATTACACTAGTTCTCTATAAAGAGACCAGGTGAAGTAACAACTAACAGTGAGTTTATTGTTGAACACTGTTTTTTCCCACCACTCAAAAGCATTGCCATAGGGATGTTAATTGCTAACAATTTAATGTCATTGACTCCCATTGTCCTCGTGGTTGATAAGTGCTTCCTTATATCTAGTGTGAGCTGCCCTTGTTTCAGCATAGGCCTATTATCCCTTGCCCTCTTACTGTGCACCGTTGAACAGTCTTTCTTCTGTCTTCTTGGGGACCTCTCTGTACGTAATAGAAGGATGTCACTAGATTGCCCTGAAGCAGTCTTTTCTCAGGCTGAGCAAGCCTGGTTTCTGAAACTATAGTGGCTGGGCTGGTACACCAGCCCTTGACCATATATTGTTGGCCCTCTGCTGACCTAGCTGTAGTTTATCTCTTTCTTGTACTGGTGATCCCAAAACTGGGTGCAGTGTTCGAGTCAGCCATAGGTTGTAAAAAGTGTTTATATGAGGAAATAAAATTCTTCTTTTTTTTCCAAAACAAATTTTAATATGGCACAGATATTAAGCAGAAGTTGTGGGGAATTTGCAATTATTTGTAGCTAAGTAGCTTTAACTGTCTTTCTGTCATGAGCTGTTTCTCTGATTTATTATTTTCTTCCATCTTTCCTAGGAGACCTGAGTTCATGGGATTGTTATCGCTGTGGGATATGGTTCGATTGGTGAACATGCTAATCGTTTTCAGGTTCCTGCGGATCATTCCTAATATGAAGGTGTTTGCTTACTCCTCCACACTTCTGATATCTTTGTTAGTCAAATTATAAATTTTATTAAAGCTTGTTGTAATGTTGTGTACTAGCTTGCAATTCTTTCCCACCTGAGTAGGCACAGCACCTCACAAACTCTCTTTAGGTTGTTTTCTCCATTGAGAAAATTGCCAGGGAAGTTCCGTTGATGCCATTGCAGTTGATGTTAGTATTCTAAAGTGGGTAGAGAAACATATCCAGAAATACTTGCATAACTTATGTAAGGCTTCAGTCTGAACTAAGTGACTGGATGTGAAGTCCTTGAAGAACTTTGTACTCAGGAAGTGAAGGACTTGCTCTCACTAGATACTGCCAGACAGTTTAGTTCTGTAAAGGGTTTTTTGGAATTAATCCCTTTTTCACTTTCTAGTTATGCGTATTTACACCAGAGTACCTGTTCTTGAATCTGAAATCAGTTGAAGCTGTTTGACTGTTTGTTATAATCCCATGCTTAGACTTGCTTGAACACTAAGTCCAAACTGACATCAGGAGTAGGACTTGTATCTTAATAAATATCTACCTGGTGTAATTTCTGTGGAAAGTATAAAATAGACATGCTTCCTGTTCAATCCATATCAATCACCCTGAAGTTGTAGGGGCACTTAAGATCATTATTTTGCCTGTTCTGATCTTTATATATAGCCCTTTAGGTCACGGGAGCCTAATTGTACCTAAAAGTTAGCATGATGGCTGCATATGAAAAAGAGTACGGCACCGTTCATTTTAAGTATCTCATGCAGATATCACTGTATAAAAGATTATCCTCATTTAGACGTATCTCCCTTTCCTGATCAGTATTTGTTTGTCCTTTTAGTAAAGATAATTTGATACAGAGTGTAAGTGTGGTGAATGTAATGCATATCAAATTCTGCTTTGTTTTAGTTCATGGCTTTGGTTGTTACTACATTGCTGGATCTGGTAAAAAACTTGAGAGCCTTTGCAGGAATCCTTGTGGTAAGTCATAAAGCAAGACTGATGAACACATACCACTTACTTTACCGCTGTCTGTAATAAAGGAAGTGACAAAGTAAACCAGGGTCTTTGGATGACAATTTCCATGAACCGTAATATTTCACCATCATCAACTAATTCTCTAGAGCATGTCTGGCAAAGCCGTAACAAACTACTGTTTTGTTATGGCCAGCATGTGGTGACTGTGCCTCAATTACCGGTTTCCTCTAGGAGTACCTTTAAAAGGTTATTGAAACTTCTCTAAAGTACTTGTCTCAGGCTGGAAATTTTGCTTTCAAAGAAAAACTCATCTGTTTCTAAAGCGGCCTCTCTTTCCTTACCCTGGCTTGCTTATGTTAAATTACATAGCAAAACAACTTTATAATTGTTCTCAGTTGAATTCTCAACTTTATAATTGTTCTCAGTTGAGAAAGTCTTAAGATGGCTGGCATGTTTGGACGTGAGGTTTTGTGAAAGTCCCTGCCATCATGTTGAAAGTGTGTTGGATGTGTACAACATACTCTGTAAACGGATGATTCAAGGATGTATCACAGTGTGTGATTGATGCTGATTACATGAAGTCTACATTTCCTAACTCTTGAGTTTCTGGATTTGCAGCTGTGGCTTCCTGACAGAGCAAATGAGTGGGTGTCTTTATTTCATGTTGTTTTTATTTTTTAAAATACCTTAATTTGAAATAATGGTTAAAGAGCAAGGTTTTGCTGTGTATTAGGTATTTTCTGAGAAGTTATTCTAGTATATCAAAACAAGAACTGACTTAGCATGCAATTTATCCAGAATATCTGGGTTTTGTCCTTACTAATCTCTGCTTATATCTGTAGGGGAGGGACCTTAAATTGTGGCCTGGAGAGGTTTATGTTGCAATTTGAAATAAAAATGTTGGCTTGTGCAAAGATAAATCGGTAACAAACTTAGTTCTGCTTTGCAAGTCATACATGCTGTTGGGAGCTACTCTTAAAACTGAGAATTTGGGAGTGCACATACCAAGGCATTAGCTTTTACAGGTGAAATTAGGAGTCTCTTTGGGTTCTTAGGAGCCTAAATACCAGTCTTGCATAAGATAGGACCATCTTCAGTGTAATGGGAAACTTTTGACAATTGTTGAATTGTTGGAAATAAATAAATTCCCATGTCTTCCCAAAGCCACTGTAGAAAATGCTGCTCTGAATTGTGGTTGCTCAATGTAATGAGCACTCTAAAGGCTGCCTGTACTCTTGGTAATTTTGCAATTTCTTGGTGAAATGGGTACACCACGCTAAAGGAGCGCACATTTGCTTGTCACCCCCATCACAGGCTGCTAGGGTTGCTTGGTGGCTAGGTTGGGGAGGCAGCGACTGATATTTGCTGCTGCTGAATGTGACAGAGCCCATATGTCAGAGCCCTGGGAGATAGCACTCATCAGGTGAGCTCCCTTGTGCTTTACAGTAGGACCCCAAAGCTGTGCTGCTACTGGCGTGTCTGTACCTGAACTACAGAATTCTGCTGGAGGCTCCCTGCTGTCCTGACAGACATAGCTAAGATGGCAGGAGCCTGCAGTAATGGGCTTCAGTTTTATTTTAGACATGATGTTTTAGTGTTTCAGTATGGTGTCCCTACTCACGCATGTAAGATATAATGCTCATGAAGTGTCTGCTGTGGATTGTCCTTTGGGCCGGGAGTGTCAACTGTAGTTTTGCACCAATTGTGAGACAACTCTGCAACAGTGTTTGCCACTTCCATTAATTTAACTTGCTTTTACTTAAGGCTGAGTAGAAGCTGTCACTGAGCCTTCTACCATAGTCAAGTCCAACTCCGTTACCTGCTGATGCAAAAGATCTTTCCGAATTTTAGCCTTGAACATATGCTGATAAAGTAATACAGCTTGTTAGCTAATACGTTAGGCAGTACATCAGTTTAGAGGTAATATCTTTATCATAGAATAAAATCGACTTTATTGCAAGGGCAGATGCCCCATCTCCTGGCAGGTTGTGGAACAGCAGCTTCAACTTACTCCAGTAGCATTTAAAATGCTGGGATTCACAGATCAGAGCAGTCTCTAACTTTCTTCCCAGACCTTCTTCTTGGGGCTGTCTTCTAGCAAAATACAGAAAAGTGACTAATGACACTTCAGTTTCATCAAACACTCATCTTGTCTCAGGCTGTCCTAGAACAAATGGTTCCGTACTCAGAGGAGTATAGATTATTTCTAGAACAAGCTTTTTAGGTCATTTTGCAAATTTTAATAGTAGGTAACTGCAGAAGGCTGCGAAAGCTTTCTTTTAAAAAGAGGTTTGTGTTTTCCTAACAAGTAAAAGACTGCAGTTCCAAAATCATTTTATTATGAAACCTTGGCGTTTAGATTAATATAACATTTTAGAAGAAGTTGCTGATGTAATACTGGCTTATTTTTGTCCTTACGTTAGGTTTTGTAAAAGCTGATTTTCAATGAATCTAACAGAAAGCTCCCCAAATACTTAGATTATTCCTTTTATTTATAGTTACTGTTTTTCTTTTGTTTTGTTTTGTTTTCTGACAGATCATAAATTAAATTGTTGCAATGCATTTTAACAAAGGAAAGTTAAATAGAATATTAAAAAGAGCAAGCAATTAAAAAAAAAAAAAAAAAGCCCAAGCGTATTGAAGTTAAAATACTTCTTAATGTCTGGACATTGATCATGACCAGAATCTTTTACTTGTGGTACTACGGTGAATGCCATGTTTAATTGCATTGTTTGCCTATTTAGTGACAGAAATATTCAAAACTAATACTTAAATATATTCCTTCCAGGTGGTTTTCTATGCATTTGCTATAACTGGCATAATGCTATTTAAAGGTGCTGTGGTCCCTATGGGAAATGTCAGGTAAGCATCACTATTCAGAAAGTAGTACTGTGATTTTCAAAGGCATCTGCAACTCTGTACCTCTGGGCTGTTTGTGTTTGTTTTTTCTTCTTGCTCTTGAAGCTGCCCTTAATTTAATTTTCAATCACACAGACTTTTTTCATCTGCTACTCTTTCAGGTTTTTTCTTGGTGTATTGGAATTGCCAGTGTGCTTATCTATAGCTCAAAATTTTAACCTGCTGTAGGTTTAATACTTTAATGATTTCCTGTGTTTTCTGTGCACATGAGACACTTAACATTAATCACAGGAATCTTGTTTTTTTGAGGTAAAGTATGTAGAAAGCTATGCTCATATCAGACCAATTCTCTTGTAGCGTTGTCAATACAACATATAATAATGGCACTCTGCAGTGTGGGACCTATGAACAGCTGGAATACTGGCCAAACAACTTTGATGACTTTGCTGTGAGTCTGATCATAGATGGAATCCTGACCTCTTTGCCTCCATGCCTGTCCCTTTCCCTCATTTTCTGAGGCTTTTTAGCATGTGAAGTAGCAACTCAATTTCTGTTTTACTCGTGTTATTCAGGCAGCAGTGGTGACCCTCTGGGATGTGATGGTAGTGAACAACTGGCAAGTCTTTCTGGAAGCGTTCTCAAGATACTCAAGTCCGTAAGTAGCAGTAATAATACCAATATGGAGCCATGTAAATCTAGCTTATAAAGTAAATGAACAAGAATTATACACATATTACAATTCCTAGAAGCTAATAAGAGGCATGCAGCTAACCTTTCTTTTCTTTCTAAATACCGTTTCTTTTCTTTCTAAATAGCATTTAGAAGGTATTGGAAACTGGTTTGGTAGCCGTCTTGCTCCAAAAAAGTGTGAATTGCTTAAGTGAATTTTAAGCTGGTTTGCAACATGGATTAGGTAGGTGGGTGGGTCTCACTGTAGAGCCAGTCTCACAGAAGAGATGTAAGTGAATCACTGTCAGATGTTCTGGGTTGCTTCTGTATTTTCCCTGGGGGTAAATAATGTTCAGTATACTTAGAACCTTGGGCATATCTTTCATTTGCATTGCATTATTTTATGGGAATGTTTGAATTAACTGGATAGGTTCTGAGTTAAGCTGTTTCACTGATCCTTGGCTGGTGAAATCTTAATGCAGTAGACCTGGGAAATTTGCTGTTTGATTTCTGTGGAGTCCTGATTTCATGATTTCCGCATCTTGAATCTAGCAGTTTGAATCAAACAGAAGGGAAGTGGTTCTTCAACCAGCATGTAGTTAAGGTGTGGAATTCTTCAACAAGCTGTTGTCTGTGATAAATGTTTAATGTGGTCTGGTGAAGACTGGACAAGTTGTGAAAGAAATCCTTTGGGATATGCAATGAATGAAAGCTACCTCTAGCTCAAGAAATCTGAACTGCAAATGATTGGAGATGGGGAGAGCTCTGAAGGGAGTAGCCTTGTAGATATCTAGTCATGTTCTTGCACATTTTCCATGTGCTTCCACTTTTGACCACTCAGAGGATACTAGCCTAGATGAATCTTCTTCTGTGATCCAGAACAACTTCTCCTAGGCTATTTTTCTGTCCCTTCAGGGTTTGTTTAGGTATCTTAAGTGGGTGGAGAAAATCAATTTGGAGAAATCTGTTTGCTTTTAACTTAAAGAAAGGCTGAGATTATTACGTTTTATTAGTAGTAGTTTAAAATCTCTTTTTACATTAGGAAAGTAATAGTATTACCTTTCAAGGAAAAATGCAATTTCACGTCTTCAGTCACTTTCAGGCTGAGGTTATTTGCTGCCTACTTTACTTATTGTCTGTTAATCTGATCTGCAGGTGGGCAAAGATCTATTTTGTAGCCTGGTGGTTGATCTCATCTGTCATCTGGGTTAATCTCTTCGTAGCTTTACTTCTAGAGGTAAGAAAGTGTGTTTATTTGGTGTTGGATCCTGACAACAGGTTCTGGTCTGTACGGGAAACAGAAAGAACCCAGGAAACTTTCTGGGAAATGCAGGTTGGTTTTGCATGTTTGCTTAATCTTCTTCCCTATCTCCTTCATTCAGATGTTGAGGAAGCATTTTCTTTTTCCCAGACAATTGTGTTTTTTTTTTTAACTTTGTCACAAATCTGGTTGCATTTCACTGGGTGTGTACGTTTTTTGTTATAGCTAACTCACCGCAAAGATGTGTTATGATATTTTTAAATATTATAGAAATGCTTCTCTTGTACTTTAATATTATTAGTACTTTAGCATTTAACTTCCAAGCTGCAAATATTTTTTGCATTTGATTTGTCAGCAAATGAAACTATTTAAGCTTTACATTTTTGTTTTATTTGGTGGTCCTGTGTCTCTTCCCACCTCCCAGTTTGGATTATTACCCAGTTCCACACTAGAACACTGGAACTGATTACTTGTTTTGGAGAGATCGTTGTCTATAGCTTTTTAAAGAAGTCATGGAAATGTAGGTACCTAGCTAATGCCATGAACATGTAGTTTTGTTGGTCTCTTGTGTATCTGTACTTCTCTGAAAGTTTGTCTTTTGAGCTTTTTGATGGTGAAGGCAACAAAGGAACATTAATCACAGCCATCTAATCCTTGTTAATCATATAAGCCTTGCATAAGTAATGGAAGAAATTGAACATCTTTAGAGGGCACTTCACCCCATCTTAAAACCAATGATAATTTCTCTTTTGGAGATGTGGTGGATGTTGTGGTTTTTGTTGTTGCTTTTTGGTTGCATAGAGAACTAAAATATATTGCTTTATGCGGAATGGTAAACAGATCAATTTAGGTGAGATAAGTCTCATGCGAAGCCTCTATCTTACCCCTGGGCACGCTAGGAAAGACTTCCAGTTCTGACAGGAGGCCAGTCCTGTGAAGTTTTCTGTACGGTTACTTCTGAAGGGCTCTGGACAGAGTTTGCTGTAAGAGCGAAGTTTTAGCAAACTGGAGCCAGAGAGAAGGATATTACTAGGATATCACTGTTTTTCTGTCTTTTTTTCTCTTTTTCCCCTAAGCTGTCTGTCTGCTCGTAGGTATTGATTCATACAATTAAAAGTGGATGGGGAGGATGAAAAAACCAGAAGCTGAGTTTTGTGACTCCTGGACTAAGAATATGTTTATATTGTGTTTTGTTTTTTTTTGGCTTTTTTTTTAGAGGAAAAACTTTAAAGCAGGTGAACTCCTGTGGGTAGTTCACACAGTTATCCTGGGGAGGCAGTCCTTGCTAGGCGGAGAAGGCAGCAGGGTTATTTTTAGTTCTACTGTTCTTTCAGTGTGATGAGGAAGTTATTCCATTCCTGAACAACAAATTCGAAGTGACCCACAGTCAATAAATATGCTGATGACTAAGTGAATTACTGCTCTGGCACTGTTTAAGGCAGTCCCTCTCCCCACCTCCCAGTGTATTGATCTGACATAACCTCTTTACTGATGTAATTAGAAGTAGCCTTTAATTTTTCTTTCTGTCTCTTTGTGTTCTAGAACTTTATCCACAAGTGGACCCGTCGCTGTCATCGGGAGTCTCTCTCAGATATTGAATACCAGAGGACAGTTGAACTAATGTTCAGGTGAGTTAAACTAGGCTCGATAATCTACTTAGCATGGTTTTTGTTTGTTCATCTCTTAGCATGCTGGTTGCAAGAGGGTAAAATGCTTGTCTCTTATTTCCTCTGTCAGAAGCAAACTGTTTCATCTGTTACCTTGGAGAAACTCAGCATGTGCTTTGGTTAGGCTTCCTTTAAGCTGACTTGTTATCCTTAACCTTTATATGCTTCCTGCCAATAGCATCATGGGTGAAGAGGTGTCGGAAGTGTGTGTGGAGGGGGCTGTGCTGAGAGGTAGAAAAAAAAGGGAAGATGAGGAAAGCGATGCAAATTCTTGGCTTATTATGAAATTGTGGGTGGCGAGTTGATAGCTGATGATCAAGCACACGTAGGACTTCTGGTGCACATTGGATATTCAATAGTAGCATTGGGAACATGTTCTCATTGGGAGATCTTTCAGGAAAACAAATTTACTGACCTTCAGTTGTATTGTACTGTGTGCAGGAAATTGTTTCCCTGCTCCTTATGGGAAAACAGCTGCTGGTTTCCATGACACATCTGCAAAGGATGGATCACTTGCAAGTAGATGCATCTTTAGGGAGCATCAACTTTATTGTAATTTTAATTCCTCATTTCAAGAATGAAATGAGCACATGCTGCATCTCAATGTGTGCATTGCAAAAACAAATGCTGAGAACTTCCCTTTGCTGTCCCTAACAACTCATGCTTTTTTCTTTGTAGAGATGTTTTGGAAGAACCTACAGAGGAAGAGCTGATGGAAAAACTACACCAGCATCCACACCTGCACTTATGTAGGTGACTGGTGGGAAGGACTGATTTATTTAGACCTCTGTTTTCTTGAGGTTGTCAGCTGGAAGAAACTGGATGGATTTTCTGTGAGGTGCTGTTAGGAGAGGCTTGCAGGACAGTATGTAAGGTTTGCTTGGTAATTCTTTGCAGAAAGAATTTTTTTTATTGTTGGTTAGTATCTTTTTTTTTAAAAAAAGATATTTGAATCTTTGCTATTTTGACTTGGTTTTAAGTTGCAATTTTAGAGGAATATTGCAGCTATTATTTTATAAACTGTTAGTACCTGAAAATTTTATTTTCTTTTTAAGATGGTGAAGTGTTAAAATGACAGTGCACTTTAAAACATGAACTTTGTAACCACTAAGCCTGCTACTTTGAAAAGCACAAGAAAATGGAGCTGCCTTTTATGGTAGAGGATTGTGAGGAGGGCTGTGCCCTGCAATTCAGGAATGGATTATGCAAGGCCAGAACAAAATCCTTCACCTTTCCATAGAGAGACTGAAACGCTATTTTTCTGAAATGTGACACAAACCTATCTTGCTAAATTTACAGGAGTTAATCACTTCAGAACACAAATTCACTTTATATAATCACAGGGAGTGTTTACTTCAAACCTCTTTCTTTGTTTTTGATCTAGGGCTCATACTAGTTGCACCATGCTGGTAACTTTGAGCATTTGTGGTTTTCAATGTGATAAAACCCAGCTCTACTTTAGAGTAGATATTCTCTCATGTTGCTTTTTAGTGAACTCTTCCTTTAACTTCCTTCCAAGCCCTGTTCTACATTGTATCACGTTCCGTGAAAAAACTGAGGGGAATGAACTTTGGCCAGAAGGTAGCCTCACAATCACTGCAAGTCTCCCACTTAAAGGGAGGGCAAAAAAAAAAAGGCTGAATGGGATAATCAAAGCTCTCAGCAGTTCAGTTTTTTGAGTCTAGGGGATTGAAAGTGCTCAGCCAGTGTTGCAATATCATGTTCTTTTATGGCTTTGTGGCCACATGCTATATACCTGAGTGGTACTTTTTGTGTAAATAACTTTATCAACAAATCTAAATTTGAGAAATAACAGTAAGTTATATCTGCATGCTTTTCATTAGCCCTTAGTATTCCTTTAAAAAAGGTGTTTGTTTGAATCTTTGTCACGTAACTAGGAAATCACTATGAAGAACATATTCAATTCCAACTAAAATTACTATATGTGAAAATGAAACTACCCTTTGGGGCACTGAATTTTCACTGAGACACTTGTCACTAAAATAGACATTGCCGTGGTTCTCCGCACTGACAAAGGCGTGGGGAAGGTAAATGACAACATAGCTCTTTATAAATTTATGAATTACCTGGTCTTTTTTAGGTAACAAAACATTTTAGGAAAGTGCCAAGCTCCATCCTATTTACTTTTTCCCTCTCTTGCTTTCCCTCTCTTGTTTTGTTATTAGTCTTTTCTTAGTTTCCTCTCCCTAATGCAGGAAACAATCTGGGATAAAGGTGCAGTTGAGCTCAAAAGCATATTTCTGCATTGTTGTCTCACCGTTTAGAAGGTATGTGGTGGTTCTTGTGTTTCTTTATCTGCTACTAATTTTCCTTGTGCTTTGGAACAAAATACATGTAGTTTGCATATGTGTAGCACAAATCTGAACTGAGTGCTGAGACACTCAGCCATCTTTCTATACTTCTGTAATCTTGTATCTGTAGCCATGCTCTTGTTTTGTGTTCACTCTCTTCTCTCTGATTTGTAATTCACTCAGTAACCCAGTTGCACGGGTTTCAGTGGCATTACCATGTTTATTTTCTGCCATGAGCTTAGAACACACATCATAGCAAGTAGACAAAAGTATCAGCACACTTCTATATTATTTCAGGATAGTTTCTGCATCTTTTAGCTTCATTTAATCATAAAACAACAATTTATTGGCACTGTTAATGGAATTCAAATACTCTGTTTACCTTTTCACTCTTCTTTTTTTTTTTGTCTTCCACTTTTCTAAGTACTTTGAAAAGCCACTTTGCCTTGTCAGAAAGTAAGTAGGTGGCCAGTTCCTGACTGTCTGCAAACTTTTTTTTTTTCTTTTTTCTGTCTCTTAAGCTTTTTCTTTGACCATTACATTTTACATTCCAATGCAGTCTACCAAAGCAACATGACTTGGTATGGGTTTATCAAAAACATCATAACTGTCTCCACTATGCAGTTTTCACATCTGGACAAAAGGGAATAGTCTTAGTCTTGTTCTTGTTTCACTTGTGTGTAATAGATGGGAAGTATAACTAGAAGTTAATATAAAACTGTGGTATCTAAAGGCAGTTGTACTGGAAGATGTAAATAACTGCAAGTCTTGCACAAAAATTGTATAAATAATGAAAGTGAATGTATGTAACTGGGTAAAATTTGAGGTTTGTATTATTAAAAAACAAGTTTCTTCTTAAAATATGAAAATAATTGAGGTGTTCTAGTAATTCCTGTGTTGGTTTTTATTATTTTATTTTTTTTTTCCTCACCTCTCTCTGCTACTGATTTATCTTGTGTTCGGTACCTATTATCATTTTTAGTTGAAGGTTGGGCTTGTGAAAGAGATTACATGCAGGTGGGACACAACTGCTTGATTTCAAAATGCAGAACCTAAAATACGCTGCTCAGTTATCTCCACTTCTAGAGGCATGTGGTGTCATCTGTAGGTACCTGAGATGCTTAGTTTTTAAGATGAAACTTCTTTGGAACCGAGTGAGGGTGTTGGGGAGTTTGGTTTCCATACGCATTTTAGTCTTTGATGCATCCACAAACTGGATTTATTCTTTCGAATTGGGTTCTGTTTTTTTTAAGAACAAGAAAAAAAATCAATTCTCAGTCAAGCTAAAGGCTTTCTTAAGTTTGCTAATGTCTCTGGCAATGGCTTAGGTGAAACATGTGAGAGCCAAAGCAAATAGAAGGTGATCTTGCCTTATTAAATTGTGCTCAGATTTTGCTAGCTTCTGAAGGAGGGCTTTAATCAACAGACTGTTGGCTAATTTGAGATTCCTTAGATGTTATTTTTCTTCCTCATCTGCTATGAATTTGTATTACTTTACTAGAGATTTAGGAGTGGAGGGAGAGAGGAGAGAAAATTCAAGTGTTCTAAATTCTTTCAGTAGAAACATGAAAACAGTGATCAACCTCACAAGCACACTTAACTATGATGAAATTTTAAAAGCTCATCTCAATCAGACCTGTAAATTAGGGCAGCCAGAGTGATTTTAGTAACTGTGTAGAAGTTGCAGACAAAGGAAAAGATACCCTCCTGTGTTTCAAGGGATTGTGTGAGTAGCGTATGTGATGTGTGCTTTCTTGGCCTCTTTATTGCATTATTCTTGTACATCTCTTATCAAATTTTAGGGAATGTTGCTTTTTCATCTCTCCAACATCTTTAAGCTGCAGAAAAATATAGGGACGTAGCAAGCTATCAGGAAACTGATGGGGAATATTGATTAATTATCTCTGAAATGTAAGGGAAAGGTATCTTGTAGCTTGTTAGATGGTTTCTTTTCACCTGTCAGTATGCCGTGAGCAGTAGCAGCTGTACTTAGTGTTACCATGACTTCTGCTATTGCTTAACATTCCTTTAGTGAGATGAAGTCATTTCAGTTTTCCATATGTCTTGACTTTTTATTAAAATAAAAATAGGTGTCTGCTTTTTTTTTTTAATACAGGTGTTGATTTTTCTTTCCATAGACTTCTGTCTAAATAAAAGCCCTTCCAAATGAGGGGAGTTTTACACAGGTCAAATGGTTTTGACTTAATTTGCAGTCTTTTAAATGTTTGGAGACATTTATTATGTGAACTTTGGGTAGAAATAAGGTGGAGGGGGGATAAAACTTGGGTTCTGTTTCAGCTCTAAACACTATATAAGATATAGTTCAAAATGGCCGTGATAACCTAGAGGAAATGACCAAAAACTATTGCTATAAAATTTAATAAAGATAGGCTATTACATTTTAGAAGTACAAAACGTAGAAGTACCAAAAGGGGACCAAGTGGTATTGGAGGACAAATCTTAATGGTTTTAGATATATTACAGACTAAACAGCATCTGAAAGAGATCAAAAGAAAATTACTTCGGTATTCCAGTTTGAACTGCCATTCCAGTTTTGGGCCCCACACTTTAAAATGAACAGGATGGAGGAGCCATTTGCTACAGGACAGTAACAACAGAGGTTATGAGAGATTTGGAAGCTGTGTGTTGGGAAGAATTTTGAAGGAAATGGTTTGCTCAGGAAAATGAGGTAGGCAGATTGTTTTTAAACAGCATTTAAGTACATAAATGTTTTGAGAGGGACGATTGTTTATGTTGTGAAATGTCTCTGTACTGATTGTAGGACAAGTCATAATTCAGATTTCATCAGAAAGAGTTCCTAGATAAGAGGAGATGCTTCCTAACTCTGAGCACTGAAATCTCCCCTTCAGTGGAGGGCCTTGCAGGAAATGGTTTGTCAGTCACCTGCTACAGCTTTGTCTGGATGTTTGTGAACCTGCCCCAGCTTGGTGATGCTTCAGCTGGTCCCTGAGATCCTGTCCCGCCTACCTCTCAGTGATTTCACTGGAAAGAATTCCCATGGCTGTAACAAACCCTGCTTTTGTTGTTTAGAGCATGTGCTGTTGGTTCTAGCTAATGGCTTACAAATGTTTGCAGCATACAAGTATTTTACAAGTAGGGATAGCAAAAAATAGGCACCTTCAGCCTCCTGCTGTCAAGCAGTAAGATGAAATTTAGTTGTATGTGGTATGTCACTGATGTTCAACTTAGCTTCCCTCAGTCACCCCATCATCTCCCCATAACAGTGCAGTTTTCCCCACTTTTTTCCCTTTAATCTTGTTTCTATATCTCTCACCTCTTTGGACAAGAGGAAGAACGTGATGTCCTTCTAACAGTTCATGCATTTGCTTATTGGCAAGCCAAGCAGATGAGATGACTGTTCGTCTTTCCTGTGGTTGGAACACTTAATTTAGGCACTTTGCTCTCCTTGCTACCAGTTGTCACAAAATGCATGAGACTTTTTTTTTAACACATTTGGTCTTTTGTCAAATACAGTTTGGTGAATGAGTTAAAAAAATTATCGGGGGACTGATGCTCTGTGTGATTCTTACAGTGAAGCAGCTAGCAAATCTTACAAAAAGTAAAGCTGGATTGTTGGGAATTATGTTAATTTAAATTGGCATGATGTTTCACTGGATCCAGGGTGACTTGGGATCAGAATACTTTCATTGAGAATTGAGCGTTTAGTCTCCACTGGGGTGAAAAAGAGTGCTTCTGAGACTGAAGTGTGCTCAGCATTAGTAGTCTGTAGAATGTGGGAAAATTTTTCAGAACTGTGAACTGGGCTTTCCTGCATCCATCCTCCAGGGATACCATCACTTTTTTTTTTTTAAAGATAAAATAGATCATGGACTATCTAAATAATGGAGGTAAGGTAATGGTAAATCTGTTGCTAACCCAGGAATAAACACCAGATCCTCAGACTTCCTTCTTCACAAACCTCATGTTTTGTTCTATTCTTAAATCTTTTTCTGTGTTTATAGAAGTACTACTTTCCCTGCATAAAAGGAGAGAGAATGTTCAGGAAAAAGCCTCAAGGCTAAGATGGTTCTCTTCAAATACTAGCTACATAGAAATATGTACAGCAAACTACTGGGGGAGTTACCTGTAGTTACCTCCCATAAAGAATATGAAAACAATTTCAAGACTGTGCATAAAATGGACTCACAAGGAATACTAAGTATGTTTGTGTTTTTAAAGCATCAACTAATGACTAAAATTGTTGCAATTTTGGAGGAAAAACTGGTGTTACCTCTGCTACAGTTACCTCTGTTTTATACACATTTGTTTTCCAAAGGTAGCAAAATGATGTTTTGCCATGAATTACCACTTCTACCTACTAAAAGGGAAAATAAAAGCATCTGTCCTGATTTCTAATTCTAGCTGTTCATGTATTTTATTTGCAATAATTTTCATATCCAATCTTATACTTACTTTTTTTCCACAGCAATTGTATAAAAATGGCTTGCTGATTTTAATTTTTTGACCTTCGTACTGTAAGTTGAAGCTAATTGCAGCTTGTCCTTTTCTTTAATGCTAAACATTCCTTATAACAGGCTCAGTCATCTTTTTTCCATTAAGTTAGTTGAGCAGGTGTTGTCTTTGTTCTGTAAGGATACTTTCATGGCCCCCATCATTGCATTATTTGAGTGCCTCCCAAGTACTTTACTGAAAACATCCTGTAGGGATAGGAAAATATTGCTATCCTTATTTTACAGATGATCAGCTGAGATATTTGGTCATCTGCCCACAGCCGAGCTTGAAATCCGTGGGAGAGTTAAGAATAAAACCTGGAGTCTCTGCTCACTGCCTTTGCTAACAGACAATGCTGCCTTTTTTCTTTGCAACAGCTGTGAACTTCAGGTGTATGTTTATAAGATCATGTTGATGTTTCCATGTCAATTGGTTTAGTTTTGCTACTGCCTGTTCTTGTATGTAACACTTTTGTTTACTTTGTTTTAAAGCTGCAGAAAAATCCTGGAACCTCTAAATTTCTAACTATATTTATTTCCCATTTTACCTAAAAAAAAAAGGAGGATTGTCACTGATCTGCCATCTCGTTCACAAACATTTAGTAGGAATGATCTAAGGCTGGCCCATGTGCTGGAAGTTTAGTAAACGTAAGTAACCTACAAAATTCTAGTCACTAAGGTGCTACTGTAGTTGTATAAAAAGACAAGGGGGGAAAAAAAAAAAGATGACTATCCTTAAATAGCAGTTATTTGACAGCTCCGGTTCTCACTGCTGTCAGGCCTGGAACTCACTTCAGGAATGCTTAGTTTTTCCTTAGCATCATCTCCCTTCATACAGCTTGTATTTTTCATTGAAATAAAAATGAATGGTCCAACTTTTCAGAGCTGGTGAGTGCCTGCAACAGCATATTGAATTTTGAAAGCTATGTCCAATTACCCTGGATCACCCCACTAACAAAGGATCATCAGCATTTGAGAAGATGGAAATTGATGTCAAAATAGAAAATGGAGTACATTTTTAACACCAAAGTCTATTGTATAGCAGGTGTGCATGTCTGTAATGTGAAATACAATCTCTAATATGGCCACAGGTTGCCGGGCTGGATGCAGAAATTAGAGTCAAATTGTAGGGATTATGTTACACAGGCTGTCACATCAGGTAAGCATATAAACCCCTTCTGGTCTTAAAGTTAGGATTATTGTGCAGGATTCTGACTAAAATCAGGCTGGGTTCTATTAGCTTCCAGAAAAGAACTATGGCTTTGTGTGTGATGTAAAACTGTAACACTATAGCATTGAACTGGGTAATGGTAGTATAACAATGGTCTCATACAGTGAGCATCCAATTGAGGTGAACTGGAAAGCCAGTCTAACCCATATTATTTTATGATGTTATGTCTCCTTCTTGCGTTTAGGAATGAATTGGTTCCACACGCAGTGAGTTGAGCTGTTGCCAGTACTCTGTTTATTAAGTAATGATCTTAGAAAGTAAAGCTTAAGTCTTTAATGTGGCTTCCCTTACCTGTTTAATACCAGTGAGAATAATCTTGTATTTCAGCAGAACTACGAGTGCTTATTTTCCAGCATCCTGGATAATTGGTAGTTTCTCTGAAAAGACTTGAACAATTACTTGCTATAGAAAAATGACTCTAAGGAAAGAACTTCTCTGTAAAATCAAAGGTGAAGGTGTTAAACTCAGACAATAAAACTTAGATCAAAGTAGCGAGCGGAAAGGGCCGTAAGAAGAGCAGATTGTCTTTTAAGCTTCACCATGTTGTGCAGGGTGTTACCTCTCCCTTCTTCTAATCAGATTTCATGAAGAAAGCAAAGCTATTCTTTTCCGATGTAATTCAATCAGAGCCCTCAGCTAGATCAGCAGGAAAAGCACCTGTCTTTCTTGCTTTAGATTTGGTAGATAGACCCCAGTTTTTGATAGCAGTTAGTTAATCCATAACCCAAGCATGTACCCACAGCAACACCTGCCATGCAGGTGAGCTTTTGGTCTTGTTAATGTATAAATATAGTATGGATTTTTGTATTAAACTCACACACTTGCACACCCAATAGTGATCGTCGTAAGTAGGAGAATTTAATAAAATGAGATCATAAATGTCTAATGTACTTTTTGTTGGGCAATAAAATTGCCCACATGTTGTAATTGAGGTCTGAAGTTAACTTGCTTGCTGGGGCCTCTCTAGGGTAGATTACAATGACTAATAGAGCACATGAAAAAAATATTTTTCATGCTCTGCTTTTTCTCCCTTTTTGTCCACTAGCCTTTCTTCCTTAGCTCTATCTTGGGTTGGTGCCCACTGTAATATCTACTGCCATCAAACTCAGTACTTTAAAATTAGGCACACATTTGAAACATCTGCATGACCGAGACCCTCTGCAGTGGCTATTAAGCTTTTGTCTCTGACATTTTCCAAAGTTCTTGGTTCTCTTCTAGTCTCCTGAGTGATCCTGATATAGTTCTCCAGAGATCTGTAAAGCAGGCTCCTGTACTTTCTAATTTTGCAGATATTGGAAAGTGAAGTGTGGGTCGAAGGCTTGATTTCAGGCTTAAGTTTTCTAAAACTGACCTCCATTGCATATAGGTGGCCACTGTGAAATTTAGGTGTGGAGGACCTTATATTCAGTTGTGCCCTGAGGTTCCATGTGTGTGATGTCTTGACTTGTACAGAGTGGGGTGTTACCTGACTTCACAAGGCACTCATGAACAGGTGTTCGGGGATGGCCACATCTACTTTCTAAAGGAGTGGCAGGGTTGAGTTAAATCCCACATAGATAATAAGATGGTGGGTCAGAGAAGAAAAAGGGTTGTGATCCGTCAGTGTATGGAAGAATCCCATGGAGAAGAAGGGAATTTCAGTTCTTTAAGATGGGATTCACAAGCATTGTCCAGGATATGTTATGTTACACTTGAGTTTTCTGTGGCCACCAGCAGGTTAGTGGGCTAAAAGACTTACCAGAAAACAGCTAACACTTTACAGAACATTTTACTGTATCATTTTACAGAACAAACTCCTGATGGAGCTTTTGCAAGGATCATGTCTGGTACCTCATTGCTACAGTTGCATTCTTTCCCCTGCAAGTTTACAGCACCTTGTGTCCTTGAGACTATGGAGGAGTGCTGTGGTGCCCCATGGCTTTTCCTGACACTGCTTTTTGATGACCTTTGGTCACTGTTGCACAGTTTCACTTTCAGATTGGGGTAAATACCTTCCTATAGAAGGGATGCTTTGATGACTATTATATTATTAGATCTGGTTGTCTGTCTTACACCTTGTGATGCTTATCAAACTCAGGTAAGGTATATGTAAAATGCTGTCATTTGAATTTGGAAGTACCTTAATGCAGAAGTGAGCTTCCAGTGGGGGTAGTGGCACTGGTGTCCTCTGATTAACACAGTCTGCTCTGCCATATATGCTTCAAGTCATGTTACAGGATTATGGTCGCAACACTGCACAATACTTCTGTATGCATTTGTCTGTTTAGTTGCATCTTTGCTGGTTAATTGCAACTTAAAAATGAATACTCCTGTGGAAGATTGTAGTAGGTCAGACCCAGTGCTCTAGCAACACTTTTGGAATGCATTTTAAAAATGGATAAAATGGTATTTGTTTGCTGATGAACAAATAAAAGAATTATATTAGGAAATGACAAGTCAACAGCCAGTTTGTGACCCATCACAGAAAGCACTGGAGAGTCACAGAGTCTGCCCTTACTGGGGCAGAGCTTACTGGGGCTTGCAGTCTCTCTTACAGTCAAAATAGATGAATGGAAGAAGGCAAGGAAAAAACACTTTCCAGAGAGGGACTGAGACGAAAGGACTTTGGGCACAAGAAATTATCTCAGGAGTGGGAACTGAACCCAAATCCCAAATTTAACACTTCATTACCTTTAATGGACCATTTTTCACAGTAAGTTTGACCTTAAGTTATAATTTTGGTCCTTGACAAAGCATCCGTGCTACAATGGTGGGTTTCTTTCCAGCAGTTCTCCCACCTTTTCCTGTAAGGGTGTTCTCATTACATTGATTGTCTCATCACAGTTACCATGCTCCATGTGGTCTGTTGACATTGCTTAAGAAGGAAACTGTGCAGAGCTCATCTCCAGAGCTTCCCAGTCACAAACCGTTGCTTCATGGGAGCAGCAGATAGGGAGAGCAGGAGTTTTCCTTTCAGGTGCTATAATCTCACTTTGAGATGCATACTTTCAGAGTCTGGTAGGCTTCAGGTAGCAGGATGCTGGTGTGAGTGCATCTGAATGCTGGAAAGCGTAGGGGAGATGCAGCCAAGTAGCAGGGCAGCTTGGCTTCTTTTCCTTACCCAGGGGAGAGGCAGGAACCCAGGACAGTATTTTCTCCCGGAAGCAGAAGCAGGTGCCCATCACCTTCAGTGAGATGGAGAGGAGAGGCCAGCTGTGGGTAGGAGAATGTGAAAGTTGGAGAGCCCTCACTGGGAGCGTGTGAAAGAATGTGTGAGGATATAGATGTTGGAGAGGTGTAGAGGACCTAAGGCCTGCCTTTGTGAGTTCATGCCTGGTATGTATTCGTAAGCCGGGTTTCAATCCTAACTATTATAGAAAATGAAGGAGGGAGAAAGTGAGAAGACATTAAAAACAGAGGACAATTTAAAAAAAATCTCAAGCTATCATGATTCTGTTGTGCCCTTCCCTCTCTCCTCCCCTTCTTTTCTTTTCTTTTTTTTTTTTTTTTGGTTAGTTTTGACATACAATTTTTCTTCTTTTGAGGGTATGGTGGTATCTATTTATTTATTAATTCTTTAGTTGTAGTTTTTGCCAGCAGAGGGAGTTGAAGACCCCCTTTTAGACTTGGACCATGCAGGTTGGGCTGCAGGATCAGCCCTTCTGGGTGCACTTTAATGGAACATTCTCAGCATAGTTAAGTGCTGGGCCTGCATCAAGGGGTTGGAATACCATCAGGTGGGCTTTTTGGTTGGTTGGTTTTAATGGAAAAATCTGGGAAGATATGTTTTGAGGTAATGAATTATCAATGCTAAACATCTGTTTGTCCCAAAATGTTTGGGCATACGTGTTTGAATGCATATTGTTGTGCTTGAGGTATGAAAATAAAGTGAAACTCCTTACCACTTGGTAAATTCGGTTTCATTGTCCCATTTGGATAAAATATAGGTGAATAACATAAGCTGCAGATGCATTTCAAAACAGTTTCTGATCTCTGAGAATCCCAGAGGTGGACAAAAAATTTTGAAAATAACCTTTAAATTTCAACACAGTGATCAATTTTTCTTTTGGACAGTTCTAGGGAAAGAATTGTTCTTTCTTTCTTTAGGTTTTCAGTGCATACACCAGGACCCGTATGTTCTGGTGACAGGGACATCCTGCTGTATCTTACATGCCAAAACAAGAATAATAACGATACATGTGAAAGTAAATCAGGCACTGCTGGGCTTCCTTTAGATGTGTAATTGTGGTTCCTCTGTCTTTTGACCATAAATCCCTCAGTTGAGCATTCATCCACTGAGCAGTCAGGGTCTTTTATAGCATCTCAAGCTGATAACTGAAATATAAACCATATTTTAAAGTAATTTGGTGTATAAATTGGCTTTACAAATCTCAAATTCTACTGATTTGAGCAGATACCCATGTTACTGTCCTAGCAGTGTAGACAAATTCTTCAGAACTGAGCGGCTTGTTCTCGTGTGTAAACACATACTGACAAAATTTCTTTGCTAGTTTCTTGAATTTCTTTAAACCAGCATTCTGCAACTGTATATTTTCATTGTGAGAAAAGCTGTAGTGTTTATAAACACTTGAAGGCTTTTCAAATAGTAATTATAGGTGGGATGAATCTTTAGATACAAATAACAGTGTTTCCCTGTTTCACTTAAACCTGGTGGGCTACCGTTTATGTTTATATACCATTGCAGACTTAATTTAGATGTAGTAGTAAGGTCTAAAACAAGTTGTGCTTTGTAAAGAAACCAAAGAAAGGAACTAAACTGTGCTTGAGTGAAAACAGTGAGGGGAATCAGCGTGTCTGGCATTGACATAATACTGCGAAATCAATGCTTTGATCAACTATAAAGCATAACAGCTACGTGAAAGGTTTGCCGTGGTTAGCTGGCATTATCTCTTGTGCAAAGCAAAGTACATTGTAAACCAGTAAAAATTAACTGCCAGAGCACAATGATGTTTTTGTGACTGGGAATTCAGATAAAATTATGCTTTTGTTGGCAGAATGATAAAAAGAACTGGGGCCATTTGCATACAGGTGAAGAGGGACAGCGATGTCCCTTGTTCCTTAAAGTCCGAGGCACCACAGGTATGCAAAGTGCATCAGCTCTAAGTGCTGTCTTTAATTAAACTTTTTTTTTTTTAACCTGGGTGGTTATTAAGTGGAGGGAAATGGGCAATACCAAGATAAGTCATTGGGTGGCAGCAGAACATTTACCACTTACTGTGGCATTCCAACAAAAGAAAGGACCATAGTTCTGCTTAATTTTCATGTAGATATCTGAAAACAAATCTTCTACGCTAAAACACTGTCTCAGAATATCTATGATGAGAGAGCTCTCTGAGAGAGGAGATTTCCCTCCTGAAGAGTGTTAGCGTGTGTGTATATATATGCGTGTATATAATGTATTCGTGTTTAAACATATATGTACATGTGCACATAAAAACTGTGTCTCTGTGTGGCCTCCGCCAGTTTTAGCTCTGTGATAGAGTAGCGAGGAGCTTTAATGCGATTACTACAACTACCAGCTCTCAAATTAGATCCCATATCCCTGACAGTTCAAGCTTGTTCCTAAGATATATAGTTCGGTGCTGCTGTGAGTAAAGCCATGTCATAGTTCTAAATTATTTTTCTGCTAGAAGGAACTAAGTGGTTCTGTGAATGTGGCCAGCATTAGCTAGTTAACCAAAACTGCCAATGTTTTTATTAGTCATGTCTAGGTTTTTGTAAGAAAAGCACGAGAAGTAGGACAGTTAGTATTTATTATCCTTTTAGGTAGGCGTTCACCTCTCTGTATTTATTTTACAATTTAAATATTGGGTCTCTCTTTCGGCTGAAAGATGTGCATGGTGCTTCAAGGACTTTGAAAATACTGTTTTCTTTTGGAACTAGAGAGTAAGTGTATTCTTTGTGTATTTTTTCATTTCAGTGAAGAGATCAGATGTTCGTTTTCACTTGTTTTGTCTTCTACTTTAACATCAGCCCTGAAGAGGGCTGATTCTGTACACCTCACGATGTAGTTAATGCAAAGGAATGTTGTATGACCTTAAGGAGGATACATCAAATGTAGCATGCATCGGTACAAACATACATGTTTCCTTTTCCTTGTACACATTATGAAGTTACAGTCAGCTATAGGAAGATCTGGTTATTTTTTTCTTTAGTTCTGCTCACCCATTCCAAGCAAGCAGGCACTTAACCGATGTAAACTGTGCAGCTAAAGCAGTCTTTGAATACCAAGTATGACCAGCAGCAAGTAGTTTGTAACCCGTGCATGCTCAGCACCCTGGCCAATAATCTGTGCTTGCTTTCCACTCTAGCACTACACAATAAGTGGGTCTTGCAATGTGGCAAGGAGGTCAGCTCTGGAAAACCCGAAGCAGAAAATAAATTCCACGATTTGTCTTCACCAAGTGCATCCTGGTTTGATCCTTTGTGATGAAGCCCTGCTGCTGTGTGTTTGCACCTCTGTGTTCAAGAAGCAGAAGGCACAGGGAGTCAGAGCAAGCACAGATGTTTCGAGTGATTTCAACTGTTTCGGTAACATGGAGAGGGCTGAGGCATCAGCACTGATTTGTGAGGCCAAAATGAACACCTCTCTAAGCAAAGTCATAACATGCTTTCTGCAAAAAATGTAAGATACGGCATCACTTGCAGAACAAATAAAGGTGGAAGTTACAGCCAAAGGATGTGCCTTTTGTGCCTAGTGGAAGGCATAAAACCGAGAAGGGGGAAAGGTGATGAAGACAGTATGATGGCAGTGAGAACTTTTTTGCTTGTATTTAGACCATATCTCAGGAAGTTACTACATTTAAGGATGTTGTTCTCTTTGTCTGCAAATGATTTAACTATAATGAACTCACTTTTTTTCCCCTGCCACTTTCTCTTATTAGCCTAACTAGTTCTTTTGTTAACTGGTGGATCCACACATCTCTGGGCTTATTTGAATTTGCCTGTACATGGGACAAGTGTCCCCTCGTGTGGTGTTTCTTTATTTACTTCCATGCTCTGTGGTTAACTTCTGCAGAACATTAAGAAGTAGAGTGGAAATGGTAGGAATCGTGGTAATGAGGGTCAAGCGTGCAAAGCCTTCCCATACCTCTCTTTGCCACTAACGCGCACACGTGCTAGGAATGGAGTCATCAGTGCGAACGTGTTGGTAGAAACGACACTGAGCTTTTTATCTGTAGAGAATTTGTTTGGAGCCACTTTGGGTTTATGTCAGACTGCGGGTGATTAAGAGAATTTGTGGTAGAAAATGAAGGTGACTGATGAGAGTTCTGTCAATTTTTGTCTGTGGTACGTGTAGCAGATATTTTTCATTTTCTTCTGGACAGACAAGAGTTGAGGAGAGAAGTACTGGAAAATGTTAGAAGGCTATTTGCAATCCCTTGTAAGGGTTACGGTACTGATGCTTCATGCCTTTCAAAGGCTGTGTGCTGCTTCTTTTTGGGGAATCAGCTCTCTAAATCTTGAACATCGCAATCCTCCAGTTAATTGATAGATATTTTCTTAGTTGTTGTTTTGTTGTAGTTTTTTTGTTTGTTTGTTTTTTTTTTTTTTTGAACGAATTGCCTCCGGCTTTCATTTTCTCCCCATTCAGGGGTCCTTCAACCTGATTGCAGAAAAAACACCGTGCCTGTTGTCCTTTGCCTATGTTACATGCTGACAATAGAAAACCTTTCTTTTCCCATAAGTTTGCACTGACATTCTCATCTTCCCTAAGGTTTACTTCAAGAGGATAGCCACCATTTCCTCCCAGTTAAGCTTTCCTATGCCAAAGATATTTGATCATTTCCAGTGGATGGAAAAGGGCAGTTTGCAAGCTGGTAATTGTACATGTACCTCTGCAGGCTGTTGTGATCTTGTCTATCTTACGGCAGATCTCTAGGAGATTAAAAAAAAAAAAAAAAACAAAAAAAAAAAAACACAATGTGGTGTTAACAAAACAGCATGAGGATCTGTAAGATAAATGCTGCCTGGTGCCCAGAGTCCCTACAGCTTCAGTGATTGCAATCGAAAGTCAGATCTGCTAGTAACTCTAGCAGGAATTCCTGAAGGTTCACTTGGATCTGCCTTGGATTCAGCGAAAGTGCATCGAAACCCCACGGGTGTCACAGGATGATTCTAGGTTCAGTGCCTTGCCTATTTTAACTATTTTAGCTAGACAGCAGGACTGTAATTAGGGAAGTCTCTACACAAATTTTTGAGGAGAGGAAAGAGGTCACTGTCATTTTGAAGAATGCCAACATAACGCATCAAAGCACTCATGTATGTTGGGGGCAGTCTGGGATGAAATGCAGTTACTTTGAAGTGGCATCTCAGTGTGGACAGCAGGTCAATGTACGTGTGACCATATGAGCCCTGTTGGCATGTGGTGGTTTCACGTGCTTTGGTGTTCCAGTCTGTATACTGTCCTCAGCGTGGAACTGATTTCCCAGGGAAACTGAAATGTAGAAAATGTAGAGTAGCTCAGTTTGAATCTACGCTGAGCAGGAGCTGTAATGTTGGCAGGTAGGGGTATCGATACCTCTGCGCATGGTAAGTAGCTGTCAGTAATCCATGTAGTTGCTTTAATACTGTGAGTTCTGCTGCGATATA
This sequence comes from Cygnus olor, assembly GCF_009769625.2. Taxonomy (NCBI): domain Eukaryota; kingdom Metazoa; phylum Chordata; class Aves; order Anseriformes; family Anatidae; genus Cygnus; species Cygnus olor. The sequence goes on from NC_049173.1 coordinate 47,677,288, forward strand.
ACCTAGGAAGTTTCAGATGCGGTCTGATCATAGCTGTCCAGAGAAGCATCTATGCTGCTCTTTCTTCAGCATTTTGAATGTTCTTGTTCAAGTCCTGACATGTTACCCTCATTCAGCGGTAAATTAGGTTCTGAGATGACAAATCAGGTTTTTGTGCCTCTTTTACGGTGTACCACAGAGCTGTGGAATTTCATATGGTCTTATATAAAAGGAAATAAATGATTGTGCATTATTCATAAAATAATGTTTCCATCTTTTGTGTGTTTCCTCTCCATAAATTCACCAGCAGAGGGCTGAAGGATTTACTGCCTACTTACCTTACCTTAAATTCATGACTACACTACTGAAACTTCCCTCCTGAAAGAACTGTTCCTGCCAGGTTTTGACCATAGAACTGAAACACTTGGTGCTGTCTGAATGCACAATGTATGCTGCATACCATACTAAGCTAGGAGGTACATCCTTTACATGTCTGAGTAATGTTCCTAGCAAAAACTTCAGATGTCACTTTTTTCAAGCAGTACGAAGTTTTGAAGCATTATTGATTTACATCAGAGCTGCTGAGTGGATGCCTTTCTGTGAGGTGCAGTTTTAAGCTAGTTAGATCTGCCTGATAGTTTCTGGTCTGCATGAGGGAGCTTATTAGATAAGGTGGCTGTAATGGTCAATCTTCATCTGACGCTGATGTCTCTCTACAGCAGCCTTGGGTAGCAACTCAGTGCACGCTCAGGAAAGTTCTTCTATTCTCCTTGTTGCATGCCCTACTGAGTTGGGTTAAAAACAGGACTTTGTATTCTGAGAACATAGCCAAAGGTGGAAACTTGAGCTTCATGGGAAAGTAAACAGATTCTTTTGGCATCTGAGAATGGGCTAGTTCCTGCAATAACCCAACACATTTTTCCTAACTAGAAGACTGGGCTTCAGAGTTCCTGCTCTTAAAAGTGGTAAAAATTCATTCACTGCTCTACAGAATTTGTGGTTGAGTTGCTTTTGAGCTGTTCTGCAGAAAATTGAATTATTTCTTGATTCTAAGTCCACTGAAGAGACTGAAAGATTTCCACTGGTTTCAGTGGCCTTTGGTCAGATATGTGATGTATTATGAAAATAGCAAAGAATGTCACTGCAGGTTTTTTGACCCTAAAAGCAGATTGGCAGCATACGTATAACCTAGCTCTTCATGTTTTCCAAGTGCTTTGCTGTTAAGAAAATTAAGTAAAACATTATTATAAAATTTTCAGTTAAAAATATTTAGATGGACATGTTCAGAGACCATTTTAATGGTTTTCAGAGTGTCTTCCTGAGTCTTTTGGATTCTTCTATATCTAAATGTGATCTCTCAGGACCATTTTTGCCAATGGAATGTTTTCTTAATTGTATCCAGGCAGTTCAGTGCAGAGAAGGAGTGACTGTGAGCAGGAATAAATCACTGCTAAGTACCCTGAAAAGAAAAATGAGCAAGACTTGAATAAAAACAAATTTACCACCATGACTTACTATTTCTGAGGTGCCTAGAGTAAAAGTGTGATCACATTTCTTGTTATAAGCCTTGTTTGAAATGAGTGAATGTTTTTCAAAAGAATTAGTAACTTAGATTCTATACAATGTTGCATGCTTGTTGTGTGCTTTCTAGGGTTCCTTTTGCAAAGATGGATAAGTATGATTAATATCACTCTGTAAAGTATTTACCTAGGGCAAAAGCAGTTTCTTTTTATTCTCTACTTTTTATGGTAGTGACTAGAGGCTGGTTAAGAGCAGGGCTGCGTTGCATTAGACGCAGAACAGAAATGATCCCTGTCCCAGTGAAGCTATAATTTAAAAAGACAGCATGAAGAAAGGGACATTCAGAGAGGTAATAATATAATAAAATCATATTAATTTTAGCATTGTTCTTTTTTGAGGTATTCTCTATTCTGGGGGAAGCTAAATGGATTGGCAAAGGGAAGGCAGCTGTCTGATCTGCAAAGGAGGTAAAGGATGATGGAATAAAGCTGAGATGAAGACTGAGGGTCTGCGAAAGGTCTCTCAGCATCAGTTGTCTTCTTTCCATTGCGAAGTGTACATTGTTTTTGCACATCTATGTATATATGAACATATATATTTAATAGCAGACTTCTGTCTATATGCACTTCACTAGTGGTTTCTTAGTGAGCATATCTGTATGAATATTTAGCAATGTTATCAATGTACTAGGTTTTTCTTTTTGTCCTGGGAAAAGCAGGAAAGACGGAATATCTGAGAAATGTATTTCTTGAAACTGGCTTCCCATAACGTATAGTGCCTCTTCAATGCTTCCTGTGTTGTGCATGCAAGGTGAGATACTGCCCCAATGGTAGCTGTGGCAATACTCCAGCATGGTCGGTGCTGGAATGTTTTATGGTTTGAGAGAAAGTCCTGACTTGGTGTAAAGCAACAGAATACTTTATGGCAATGGTGTCGACACAAAGATTATAAAGCTTGCTCATTCTTTTTGTGTATCATGGAGTTCAGCAGCAAGTTGAGCTTCTGAGATCCCCAAATCCTTTTTAAAGCTATATATATATATATATATAGTGTGTATATATATAGTGCATATATATACATATATATAGTGTATAGTATATCTATAGTGTATGTATATGTATACAGTGTCTCTGTCTTCAGAGGTCCATCATTTCCTGTACAAGGTTCATTGTTCTGAAATAAATTTAGGGTGAAGTGTTCGTGTTGTCAGTATCTCAAACGTGCTATAGCCTGATCTTCTCAAAACTTTGATTAACCTTCTTATTCATTGATGAGGAGAAAAAACAGGTAAGTTGGGAACTTCCTCGAGTCTCAAAAACTAAAACACACAAGGGCTGTTCTCTTTCCAGTAAGTATCTCTGCTGAAGTGCTCAGATAAAAAATGAGGTCATGAAACACAGGATTTTTTTTCTTGCAGGTTGGAGATGAGTTTGAAGTTATTTTTTCATTTAGCCAGGAAAGTTGATCATCATTAATAATGCTGCTTATAATGTTTCATTGTAATCTTATTTTAAGGAAATGTTTAAGCATTGAGCATTTTTCCCACAGCAGTGAAACAATGTACCTTTCCCTGCCAAAGATCACATTCACATATATCCTCCTCATTCCTGTAGCTGGAAGGTAAAGTTTGGAGTTTTTCCAGTAGTCCAGCTGCCAATTTGCCATCACTGATCATTATCAGGAGTTGTTTGACTGAGTTGTCTGATGTATAGCAAAGTATGTTCTTGGCAGTGTGTGATGTATTAGCTGTTTCAGGTCTTGGGGTCCCACTTGTACTGCTTCACGGAAGGCTGCACTTCAGAACCGATTGTAGTTTGCTGAGAGAGAGCTCCTATGATGTAATTAAGTTGTAGTGCATCGATTAGGCAGTGTGCGTGTGATGGGGGAGCGAGTTTGCTGGCACCCATACTATAAACAGAATACCTAATCCAATTCGTTGGCATTCAGAGGAAGTTCAGCTATTGAATTCAGTGAGAGGAGGTGCATGCCCAGTGCTCTTTTGACTTAGTATCCAACTTCCAATGTCCCTGAAATGTTACCTTTTATGTTATGAAAGGTATTAGGAGATCGAGAGTTGCATTCAGTATCATCCTCAGCATTAAGTGGGGAAAAAATGAGAAAAAAAAAAAAGTGTATATGAAGCCCTTATTTCAGATGAAAAGAAATGCAATTTTCATGAAGGTATGTCATAGTATTTAGCCCCTTGGTTTGCTAGTAAGAGATGATTGCAACTTGTCACATCATGATAATGCAGGAGATGCTGCAAAGTCTCTAGATGCTGATTCGAATTAATTTCTGAAACCAAGATTTAATCACGAATGAGAGTTTTTCTGTGACAATCAAGCACTTAAAGTCAGCATCACATTTGCATTAGTGCCTTATTTAAGCACTGTAGCTAGCTAGCTAAGACACAAAAATCAGAAGGAATTTAAAAAAAAAAACAAACAGTTGATCTTAGTATTTTATTATCAGTCTATTTTGATTTATTGATGCCTGTTTCACTTTGAGTTTTTCAGTTCTGCATTGTTAGGATTACATATGCCATATGAGCATTTGTTTAAAGATCATTTTTTATTGGGAGTAAAATAAAAACTGGAAATCTTTGTGTTATTCTAAGGCATTATTACAGCTTGTTTGTACAAAGTCTAAATTTGGAGCCAAATTTGATTTGTGCTTTAAGACAATAATAACCTTAGAACCCTGCTAATAAATGCTGGAGTTTTGTCAGTGCTCAAACAAGCTTGAAAATATTTGAATTATTGGCCATACTTAGTCTTTATGCTGGTGGAGTTCAGAATAGAATGTATGGATCTGCACTGGGATTCCCTAAAAAGCTGAATGTTCATTACTAGGTGTGTATAACAGCTATCCTTATTGTTTGTAGCTGTCTTTGCTTTCTTAACACTTTCATAACCTATTAATCATTTATTAACCCTTTATAAACCATTTATAAATGTACCCTGAATAAAAAAGTGTGACCATTCAGTTTTTTCCTCGAGTTGAATATTAAAGGCAAGTCCAAGGTCAAGATGGGCATAGGGAGGCTTTAGGGAGCTGGTATAGTTTATATTTTGGTCAGTCAGCTGAGGAACCACGTGGAACTAAAATTAGTAAAGTGTGTGCAGCGAAGAAAGTTCACACGGTATAATACGCTGTGGGCAGTATTAGCGTTGATTTACCCAATCTGTTAATGGTGTGGGCTGTCCAGACCTTTGGAACATTCCTTAGCTCCTTATTTAATGTAGGAGGAATCATTTCTGAAATTAGCATATAAATCGTCCAGAGTCAGCAGCGCTTTAAAACACTGTTCTACCCTTGTGTCATGGCATAATCGCTGTTCTTAAAAATCCCCAGTCAGGCATGCTATTGTGAAGAAGCTCTCAACTTTAGATTGCATACTGAGAAAAGGGCGTAAAGCTGGGAAAATTCATTAAGTTTAAAATGGGGGAAATGGTCAGAATTTGATTTGGTAAGTTGTATTTATTTAGCGATGTTAATAAGGGGAAGTGTATTATGATAGGGAAACATCTGGCAGGGTCTATTCATGTAGAAGGCTTACAGGTATGTAATTGAAACTGGAGGGTTTTCTCATTCTGACATTGCATTTGTTTTCTTTCCTTGGTCTTCCCATAACATGTAAATACGCCGTGCCCTATGTTGCATTCATTCGAGGGCTCACCCCACCTGAGCCTTGCATGAGAACGAGTCTGCTCCTAATATCGAGCAGCAGGCTGCTGCAGGGAGGAGGTGCGAGGAACCTGTTGGAGGCAAACCCTCTTCCCCAGCTCCTGTTTTGCTGGCTCTTCGAGGTGCTGTGCTTGTTCGCAGCTCAGTTGCCAAGAGTAACATGCAGCGCCCTGATCTTGGTTATCATTTGCAGAAAAAGATAATGGAGCGCGTATTCTGCTTGTGAATTGTGCAGGAATCAGGAACTTGCTTCTTAAAAAGAGTATATTTGTGTATGGAGGCAGAAAATAAATGAGGATACAGCATGGTAGGTTCATTTGGCATGAATCTGAGATGACCACGCTGAGCAGTGAAGCCAATAAAATCTTTGTACTACAAAATCATGTGTTTGGAACATGCCATGTACTTACAGAAAAACTATTCCAGGAATGTTGTTAGAGAGTTTTATATGTTTATTTGGTACTTATTTTTCGTCTCCCTTGCTCCAAGAGCCAGGTGCTTTAATCACAACAAAATCAACTGCCCAGGTCACAGAGAAATAGAACTGGGAAATAATGTAGTTCCAGAAGCTCTTAAAAATCATCTAAATTAGCATTTTTTGTATGTAACTGAATGACAGTTTTAAGTTGGGATATTTCCTTACTTCCTAAGGGTTAAATACTGAATTTGTTACTGAAAATGCTTTATTGAAAAGCTTTTTCCATTCCAGAAAGGGTTGGCTTGTGGCCAGAAAAGTCTCCAAGATACTGGATCTTTACAGAATCACAGAATCGTCTAGGTTGGAAGAGACCTCCAAGATCATCGAGTACAACCTCTGTCCTAACACTAACAAAACCTCCACTAAACCATATCACTAAGGACTACATCTAAACGTCTTTTAAAGACCTCCAGGGATGGCGACTCAACCACTTCCCTGGGCAGCCCATTCTAATGCCTAACAACCCTTTCAGTAAAGAAGTTCTTCCTAATATCCAACCTAAACCTCCCCTGGCGCAACTTGAGCCCATTCCCCCTCGTCCTGTCACCAGGCATATGGGAGAATAGACCAACCCCCACCTCTCTATAGCCTCCTTTAAGGTACCTATAGAGAGCGATGAGGTCTCCCCTGAGCCTCCTCTTCTCCAGGCTAAACAACCCCAGCTCCCTCAGCTGCTCCTTGTAAGACTTGTTCTCCAGACCCCACACCAGCCTTGTCGCCCTTCTCTGGACTCTCTTGAGCACCTCCATGTCCTTCTTGTAGCGAGGGGCCCAAAACTGAACACAGTACTCGAGGTGTGGCCTCACCAGAGCCGAGTACAGGGGGACAATCACCTCCCTAGACCTGCTGGCCACGCTGCTTCTTATACAGGCCAGGATGCTGTTGGCCTTCTTGGCCACCTGAGCACACTGCTGGCTCATATTCAGCTGCCTATCAACCAGTATTCCCAGGTCCTTCTCTGCCAGGCAGCTTTCCAACCACTCATCTCCCAGCCTGTAGCGCTGCTTGGGGTTGTTGCGCCCCAGGTGCAGGACCCGGCACTTGACCTTGTTGAACTTCATACAGTTGACCTCAGCCCATCGGTCCAGCCTATCCAGATCCTCCTGCAGAGCCTTCCTTCCCTCAGGCAGATCGACACACGCACCTAACTTGGTGTCTTCTGCAAACTTACTGAGGGTGCACTCGATCCCCTCATCCAGGTCATCGATAAAGATATTAAAGAGGACTGGCCCCAGCACTGAGCCCTGGGGGACTCCACTAGTAACCGGCCTCCAACTGGATTTGGCTCCATTCACCACAACTCTTTGGGCCCGGCCATCCAGCCAGTTTTTAACCCAACGAAGCGTACGCCAGTCCAAGCCGCGAGCAGCCACTTTCTTGAGGAGAATGTTGTGGGAAACAGTGTCAAAAGCCTTACTGAAGTCAAGGTAGATCACATCCACAGCCTTCCCCTCATCCACCAGGCGCGTCACTTGGTCATAGAAGGAGATCAGGTTTGTCAAGCAGGACCTACCTTTCATAAACCCATGCTGACTGGGCCTGATCGCCTGGCTGCCCTTCAAGTGCCTCGTGACGACATTCAAGATAATCTGCTCCATGAGCTTCCCTGGCACTGAGGTCAAACTAACAGGCCTATAGTTCCCCGGGTCTACCCTCCGGCCGTTCTTGTAGATGGGCATCACATTTGCTAGCTGCCAGTCGACTGGGACCTCTCCTGATAGCCAGGACTGCCAATAAATGATGGAAAGCGGCTTGGCCAGCTCCTCCGCCAGTTCTCTCAGTACCCTCGGGTGGATCCCATCCGGCCCCATCGACTTGCGTACATCCAAGTGCTGTAGCAGGTCGCCAACCATTTCCTCGTGGATAGTTTAATTGGTCCTGGTCTCCCAGCGTCCATCCTGTATGTCACCCTAGTCCTCTGGGGAAGGCAAGTGTTTCAGAAGAGGGGGGAAAGAGCTTTTATTGTAATAAACAGTGAAGAAGTGTTGGAGAAAGAAAGAAAAATCCAGGGTCCCTTGAAACAAAATAAGCTTAACTGATGTTAGAGTAAGGTATGAGGAGAGTTACTTTGAACTCTTTCTCCCATCTTTTATTCAGTACCTTTAAAATTCTTTTGTATATGGGCAGCCCCAGTGACCTTCTGGTTGCAAAGTCCTGTTTGAGCTTATATTACTTTATATGTATGAAGATCTCAAAACTCTTAGTAGTTGTTTTTTTTTTTGTGTGTGTGATTTTTTTTTCTTTTTTTTTTTTTTAAAGGCTCACAACTCCGATGGCTAAACATAGGAGTGCTGATAGGTACAGGATTACGTGCGGTGAGCAGGTGTTGTGTTCTGCCTTAGTGCTCTGCCTGGCACAGCAAGGCCTTGGCTGGGGTCTGTGGGCCACAAGCTTGATGCTAAATGAAAATCGCAATAGCAACGTGACAGTCTTCTCGCCAGAGCGAGCGATAGCAGTTATTTTGTGACTGTGAACTTAGCAACTGAAGAACTGCATTTATTTCACAGGCTTCACAGAGTGTCTGATCCAAAGATAACCATGTGCAAAAGTGTCAGAATGTTCTGGATGAATCAGAGCAGGCTGTTGTTCATGCAAACGTGAGCTTGACTGCCGTGCTTTTGGACAGGCACAGATTTAGCGAGGTGCTATGAAAAGTCTCAACACGCCTCTCTGCACACCTACCACACCTCTGCTGGAGCACTCCTGGGCCTCACTGGAGCGCTGCATCTGCCAAATTTGTGATGGTAAGTTGTGATTTTGACACAAGCTTCTCGGGGACCTGACTTGGGGTTATTTTCCTGACTGAGCTTGTGGCCCATGTCAAACAAAATCCTATGACATGAAAAATGGCCGCCTTCATTACAGCAGTGCACCACGTTTCTGGGGCACAGAGTTACGTTCATACCGTCTGTGTGTCCTCAGGGCCGCGTTTGTTTTTTTTTTTTTCTTTGAGAAGTCCCCAGTGGAAAAACATCTTTGACTTTTCTTATCTGTGGTCCTCTCTGACATTTTGTGGCTTGTGGTAAATGATGAATGCTTTATTTTTTATGTTTTTCTTTAAAAATATTTATGCTTCAGTGGCACTTTAAATGTTTGAAGGGTCCCCCCCCACTCCCTTATTACTCAATTTAATTGGAATTATGGTGCCCATCAAAAATATTACTCCAAGGTGACCTGGAAATAATCATTTCCTTTCATCTATACCAAACATTTGTAGATCATTAAAATGTCACAAATAAAAAAGTCTTATTCACAAAGAAATGGCTTTATATGAGCACAATAAAATATGAGATTTCATTATATACAAAAAGGCTATGTTTTGTATTCGTGGTTCACAGAGCAAACGTCCAACACATGTGGAATGCATGGCAGGATGTAGGACCCTCTAAGGGTTGTATACAGATATATGAAGGGAAGGGGGGGAGCACTTGTGGGTCTGAGGAAACGACCCCTTTCAGGAACAAATGGAGCATATGCTCCGGGTCTCTGGGAGGATTTGTGCAGGGATCTTGCTTCCCATGTGTGTGCATTCCTCTGAATCAGACAGGTGTTAAAGTGAAATGGTGCCCAGAGGACGTAGCACCCTCCTGTGCTATCAGCAGCCTAACCACATGACGGATCCGAGAGCAGCCAAGCACAACTGCTGAGGGGTTTGCCAAGGGGTTAGATGCTGAATGCTGAGAGGGAGGATCCTTGCCAGCTTGGCACCTTTAGGCCATGTGGCTGCTCCTGGCATGGAGTTGTCATTGTAACGTGCTGGGGAGAACGGAACCTGAAACTCTGTCTTAATAGTTCCTTGTGAATGAAGATAACTTATTGTTGTGAATATAAAATATCAATTACCTTATGAGTGTGTTTGGGAGGCTGCGCACGGCGTTGGCATATGTCCATAGCTGCAGTGGTGAAATCGGAGGATTGCCTCCTGGCAGTTGAATTTGTTTGCCCCCCCGCTCCCGCATTGCACTGGAAATGAGTAAGAGAAACTGTCTGGAAACAATTGACATCTGGGGAAGGATGTTCATTGGCTTCTGGGGTTTGAATCAGCCCCTGAGCTGGTGCCTTAGGAGTGGATTTAACCAATGCTGTAATCTTTTGGCACCTGTTGCAGTTATTTTGGCAGTGGCATAAGACTGCTTTGATTGCACTGTGACCAGAGTAGTGAGCATATGTCTGATGCCCACCACAGAAAGAGCAACTCAGTGCCCTTAATGCCTTTCCCATTGTTTTCCTTCCACTCACTCTTATTCATCAAGCTGCTGTTAGTAATTATCATTACATGCAGACAAGCATCTATCAGCATCTCCAAAGCTAACAAATGAAGGACGAAGGAAGAGGAGAACAGGCATTAGGAGAGGTCTGTGTTGTTGTCAGAGTCCAGCTGCTTTTTGCATTTGATTTGGAATTGTTTATCTGGCCCTGAGTTTTAAGAAGTGTGGTAAACAAAGGACTCCAGGCAAAATGATACATGTCCTAGTGTCTGAGATGTAATCAGAAGAAGAGTATTTGGGTTTATAAATACGTTAAGCAAAATAACCAAATATGTATCTTCAAGAACAGAATTCAGTGGACCCATTAAAGGAAGTCTCTGCCTACATGTCTCTGCACTGATTGTACATCTGTAAATGGCTGCCGTCCAGCAAAGCTCTTAAGTGCATGCTTAACTCTCAGCACAGCTTGGCTACAGCAATGTTACTAACTTTGGCATGTGAGCCTTTATGCATTTGGGGCATTCACATGCCTAGTATTAAGCACATGTTTGTGTGCCCTTCTGGGTAACTAACTCTTCCTTGTGCCCTGCAGGCCTGCAGCCAGGAGTGAGTCCAATTTCCACCTCTGTTTCCTGCCCCTGTAGAAGGTTTGGAGGATGACAGTAGGGCCACGTCATCTACAGCTCTTAGAATTTTACCCTTCATTTGGACGTAGCTGAAATACAGAGGTACAGACCCCTGAATAATGTCATGAAGCCTACCAATACTGCATATACTTTACCTTCTCAAGTGCCTTAGAATCAGTCCAGGGACTCTCAGGCATCTCTAGAACACAGTCTGAAATCTGCTAATCAAAATGTGGTGTTCCCTTTTCTGAAGGGGACTGTAAGCCCCTGCAGTCACCAGGGCTGTTCATTAAGCTCTGATGGACAGACCCCATCCTTACAGACTAAGTTATAATGAGATTGTCCATAGAGGCCCCCGTTGTTGTAAATTAATGCATCTTAAATATATTAGCTGTACAGTCTGTGTAGAATTTACTATTTTGTTGAAAATGGCTCCTCAGGTAACCCACGTGGCAGAGGCAGAAAGAACAGTGGCACACTCAGGTATCACGCTTGCACACAATCCATTGCTGCACTGCAGTTGTACATGCGTGTACTGACAGATAGTTATGGGTGGTAAAATCTATCATTGTGTTTGCTGCCTTGTGAAACGTCATTCTTGAGAGGTGGGGTTATTAGATTTGAAAAGAAAGTCCTCAAATCCTTATGGCAGTTCCTGGAATTACAACTCAGCTTTGTTAATCTAGAAAGACAAGAGGAGCTCAGGCTTCCTGCCTACCGACAGACTTCAAGCGAGAAGAATGTCAGCAAAGACAGCTCGCGTGCTAAAGCTCTTAAATGATGAACAAGGAGAAATTAATTGAATATAATGTAGTAGTCACAGTTCGTAGATCTCCTTGGGTACCTCTTTTTTAAAAAAATAAAAAAAAAATAATACTTGGTTAAAAAAAATAAAAAGCAAAAAGAAAAATTCCATCTGTAACAAACAACTGTATTCATAAGTAAAGTCCAAGCAAGCTAACCCCAGCAAACTGTTCTGGTGTGCATGGTTCAGAGTCCACTCAGATATTTTCTGGTCTCCCATCTGCACTAGAAAGTTGCTGGACAAGTAACTCGTTCTCTCCAGTAGTTTCTTGGTATGCCTGAGGTGAAGTTCCAAAAGAGAAATAGCTGGCAGTTTGCTGTTTTTTTTTTTTTTTTTTTTTTTTTTTTTTTTTTTTTTTTACCTTCACCACAGCCTGTTTGCATTACAGACATTTCTGGTCTTTGGTATTTGTAGACGTATTTTAAGAAAGTTAATTTCTTGGACTTCATAAAAAAAATCTAAATGGGAGAAAAATATCCTGTTGTGAGAAAGTTTCTTATCTGCTGCATTGAAATAATTGAAAATGGCTTTCTAAACAGTCCAGAGAAGTTCATTTAAGGGCTAAGACCCAAACGCAAGTTTGAAAAATACTTTAAAATACAATTGTCCACCTTTTTGCCCCTGGAGGAGGAAAAGAGAAATCTAGAAAGCACCACATGTTACAGATGCTGTTCAAGATGCTTAACACATTACTTAAAGACGCTCTGTAACCGTCATGTTGTGAGTAATAAAAGAATGTGAATGGGATGGAAGAGGAACAATCCAGATTTACTGTAACCACATCTGTAGCCTTGCCACACTTGCATGATGTAAAGAGGTCCACAAACTTCTGCCAGTTCCTGAAGTATTACTGAACGTATCTCTGCAGTGCAAAGCAGCATCAGATTAGGGAGCCTCCAGGTTACCTCCAAGTGAGCTGGCATGTCTGTAGTAGACTACCCCACACGGATACTAGCTTCAGTGCCAGAAACAGTAAAGCTCTGTTACTGCCATACATAGTTAATTAGCTCGGGTGTCACACGGAGCAAACACAGCTATATTGCTTCTGGTTCTGCAGCTCAGTTAATTGATGCTGGCTTGGGGATCTTTGCCCCAATGTGCAGTGCAGACATACCCAGGAATGCACTCCTATTGTTGATTGAATACTGTATTTTCTCATAAATGTGGCAGGAGTATAATTGCAGGGTGGAAAAAGAAGGGCAATATACATTCACTTCACTTTAGAAACTAAATTAAACCTTTGACTTAACTCACTTCTATACCAGCTCCCTGCAGGCATTTCTACAGGCTTCATTAGAGCCAACCTAGAGGCCATGGAAAAGGTCTTACAAAAGACTAGCCAGGAAGCCAGTCACAGACCCAGATCCTGCTGCTACAGAGCACAATCTGCCTCTTGGCACCTCGGGCTTGCAGCTGCCAGGCATTCTCCTTATGTGGTCACTGGTGTTGGCTCTGAGGCTGGAGCAGATAGACGAGGAGGGCTGAGGGGGAACACATTCATCACTGCCAGCAAAGAGTGGAGGCAGTGCCAAGTCACTATGTAACTAAGCACATGTGCCAATTTGCTCAGTAATTGGATTGCTATTTGAAAAATTAAAGTGATGTCTAGAAAATTCTAACCTTTGCATTTATGAAGTACGAAGCTTGCGTCTGAGAGCCCGAACAGGAAGAATAAAGGTGATCAAATGTAGGTGTTTAGGAGAGCGAACGTAGGAAGTAATTTGATTAATTTCAAAAGTGTTGCCCCAGCCTCACAAGCAGACACTCTGTATAGAGAGACAAAGAGCAAGACACAGTGCAGTGGAAAGCTGTAACATTATGGACAAGCTGTAACCCATTGCTTACTAAGGAAAATTAGTGCAGACTTGTCAGCTGAAAGCAATTCATATAAAGAAAACATATAATTAGAGGGAAGGGCTTGATGTACTTGCTGTAATTTTTTCCCTAAAGAGGGAAAAAAAAACCCAGCGACTGTTAATGGGCATTATAATATCTTTTCATTTTTTTCTGAGCCTGGAAATTTGTTGCTTCTGTCTGCTATTGTATACATTACTCAAATGCATTTGCTGAGCGAGTCCTACGTACTAATATTAAAAATTAATTATATCGAATTATCCAGCTACAGAGAAAACTTCTTATTAAAAGCACGCCTGTGCCACAACGCTTTCTGCTCCCCCTGAAATCAAATTCAGACCTTGCTTTGACTTCGGTAGAAGCCTAATTATATCCCAAAATACAGTTACCTAAACAGTCCTTCAGGCGTTTCATTATTCTTTGCAGTTGAGCTCACTGACCACCCTTATTCAGCTAAAAATTTTGAGCATATGGATACAATGGATTATAAATTTTTCCTAAGATAATATCTGTAGTTTAAAGTATAATCCAGTTGCTCGTAGACATATAAAAGTAGTGCCTGGGTTCTTCATCACTGTTAAACGGAAACTCAAGCTGGAAGCCCCGCGTTTAAAATAATAAAAAGTAAAAATGTATGGACTCGTACTGAGGAAGAACTATTTGGAACCTCTGTGAAATGTCTGATTATTTCTCATGCACTCAGTCCTGGTAGAATGAGGTTAACACATGTCAAAGCAGAGGCTCGAGAAATTTTGGGTTACATTTCTGCCCCTAGATGGAGTATTCTGCACACTGGTATTTTGGATATTTGGGGAGAATGGAGCTGTGTGTTAGGAGCCTTGAAATGCCTCTTGTTCTGAATTCCCTTTACAGTGTATCAAGTGCTGCCCATTGGGACCAGAGTAACTGGGTCCCAGAGACCATTTAGAAGAGAAAAATCAAAATAGGGTTTGTTTGTATAATTGATCGGATACTATAAAGGGCACTGCAGTTTCTTAGTGTCTCTTATTTGTTGGTTAGTAATAGATACGTACGTAAAAAAGCAAGAAGTCTATATTTTATAAAGTGCCACTAATTACTACGAAACATCTGATATTTGCAGCTTGCAGTGCTCGGTGTTTCTGTGACTTTCATGGTATTCCCTTCTCTTAGTATACTGTGAGTACCATGGTAACGTTAACTGCTTGTAAAACATTTTAATAGTGACCACTGTAATATAGTGGTTGTGTGCAAACAGCATGCACCATTGCTTCGGAGGAGTTTGTAACATTTTGTTTTTGTCACAATCTGAGTAAAATGCTGCCAGATTTCAACAACTGAATCCTAAACTTGCCAAATGGGGAGCTGCAAGTAAGTTCTCTTCTGCAGCCTCTGTCTTTGACCATCTCTGGAGTTTCATTGATACATTCCTACCCAGCACTCAGGAGCTTAGTGAAGCATGGCTCCAGAAAGCTCCGAGTGCTTGGGAAAAGCATTTGGCTACAGACACTGTGTGTGGAGGGGGGAGGTGGTGTCAGCTTCGAAGCCAGCTTTTGAAAAACCTAGATTGTTTTATGCTCTGAGCAAGAATTCAGCTGTAGGCTCTTAGCTCAGGTATGTTTGCATGCAGGCTTCTGGTTCAGTCTGCTGTAACAGGAGGGACCAGCTGCAAAGTTTGTCCCTGGACTGGGAGCTGGATTCCTGCAGAATCCAGGATTTTGTTTTGGACCTTTTTAAATATGATGTAAATGCCAGCAGCTTCCTAACAACTGTTCCTGAAGCTCAGAGCAGAATTTAGAGCGGACCCTTGTGGGTTAGGGAATTGCACAAGATATCCCTTCTCAGAACAGAAAGAAAAAGCCCGACAAAACCTAAGTCATCTGACCAGAGTCCTGAGAAATGCTTTCCAGCTTTCAAAGAAAGAAAGGGTCTTAATTCAGATTTGCCGGAATCGTCTAATTAGTCCCTTTAATGCCATGCACCTTATAGTCTGCACCACCGGATTCGTCCTATAAATGAGACGATGGGCTAATTCATCTTGGCAGCAGTAAACAGACCTTGTGATTGTCCTCCTTACAAACACCGGCCTGATTTTAGGAAAACGCTTTGACCAAGCCTGTGTCCCTGCTCCCTCCCCCGTGCCCCCCCTTTTCCGAGTGCTGCCTGTGCTTCTTGCCCTCCTTCTTCCCCACCGACCCACCCCACCCCGTCTCACACACAGTGACATACCTCACACATTTGCCACTGCTAACAACAACCTGTCAACTCTTTCTTTGCACCGTGCTAGGCGCCCTTTGTTTCTGCAGCCCAGCAAGCCTTGCAGCTGTTGTCCGAGGCCTGCTCCGACAGCCTGTGATCAGTCAGCTGCAAAATCCTCCCCGAACAACTCGGTATTCACAGCTCTAATCGGGCCAGCGGACTGTTTCCTCCTCTCTCGCAGTAAATCTTTATCACTTGCGCTCTGCTCGTCAGTTAGTGGCGCCAGCTCTTTGGGCTGCTCTATCCCTTTCCCATACTCTGCTGCGCCGTGTGCTCTGAATGCTAACTCCAGCCTTGTTTAGACTCGGGGCTGCATCGCTGCTGCGGTCCACATGTTGGGAAGGTCCAAATTCCTGCTCCCTCCCCATTTTTAAGCTGCACGGACACCAAGTTTATCTCTCTCCAATTGCAGAGATACTCAAAAACTCCCTCCGTCTGCCTACTTCGTGTTGTATCCATATAAGTTAATTATGTGATTATCTTTCTGTTTCTCCCCAGCAGTCTGTCATGCTTCTGTTAATAGCTGCCTTTGGTAGGAAGGCGAGGGTGAGCTGCCCAGCCTAGGGAAGCTGGGGATGGCAAGGGAAGCCCTGGGGAAACTGGCACGAGCTTAAATTTGATCGCATGCCCAGGGCTATTAACCTTCCTCCTAATGGTTCCCCCACGGACGGAAACACATTTCCCTCCATCCTGTTCCTGACTTGATGCCATCTCAGTCTTTTAAAAGATTTACGTCAAAGACGTTGAATTGTGAAGCAGATTTTTAGAGAAAGGATCAAAGTTTGCTTTCTTAGGATCCCGGTTGAGCTGAGGAGAGTCCACAAAGCTTTTCAGATGAGGTTTGTGTCAATCTGGAGTTGCTCAGGATTTACACTTGTGGAGCTGAAAGCACAACTTTATCTGTGCCTGTTGCAGCTCGTGCCACAGCACGAAAACAACTCCTGCCTCCTTTGCAAAGCATTGTGGGTTTTGTTTTGCTCTGTGTTGTGCTTGGGCCTGGGATTTTAGATGACAGAGAGTGTAACTATTGCTCAGTGAAACAGCGAATTTTGCAAAGAGATTCATCTAGCTTTCAAGTAGAGCTTGCTGGAGATTACTTTTAAAACAAATTATCCAACACAGTAAGGTTTATATGTGTTTGTAAGGACCCTGGAAAGCTTTTGCCTGAACACCGGTCTGACGACCAAAAACTGCTGTTTTTTAATCGTCTCTGATGCTGAATCCATTTCCAGCACTGGAAAATCCATTTCTCTTTCTGCTTCAGCTTCCCACACCTTAAAGTCTTTATTTTTCAGCCCTTCCAGGTGTGTGTGTGTGTGTGTGTGCGTGCACAGGGGTGAAGATTAGCCAAATGTAGAAAATATTCCTTTAAGAGTAAAACATGAACTGGCTTTAAAAATATGTTGTTGCTATTAATTTTATGAGGCAGCTGTAAAATAGATGCTGCTTGGAAAATCTGGGTTCACTTCCACTCAGACTTTCTACTCATCAGTGTAGTGGAAGGTCGATTTGCTTGATCAAAGATAAACTCATCTGTATAGGATTTGTGTGTGTGTGTTGATGGTCAGTTTGAGCTTGTAAATAGATGCGCAAGGTAATTTGATGATGACAGTCAATCTGACATGTAGAGGAGCACTGCAATTAGATGGTATTAGGCAGGTATGTCCAGCAATACGCAGGTAACATGGGGCACTGCTGAGTCACCGAGCTCAAAGTTTGAGTTTGACAGCCTCATGTCTGTCTCCTGCCTGTCTGTGGCAGTCTGCAGTCGTGTGCACTTTCTGGCCGCTGTGGTTGTGTTCTGTTGATGTGCTCTCTTTAAACTGCTCCCATATATATCTCCATATGGGATGTTTTGCTGCTGTGTAACCAGACCTATAAACACATTTTAGGCTTAATTTAGGAAATAGCTCAGATCTTTCTGGAATTTGCTACAGAAACGTTTGTCGGTCTCAGTGTGTTCTTCAGCGAAATTGAACATCCGTAAACAGGATTTGAATACTCTATTTCTGTAGGCTGTCTGCAAGGGGAAAAAAAGTCTATGAGAAAATGGGCTAGTTGAACCATTTGTTGCGGGGAAGCTTTACTGTTGAAAGTGCTCCTATGATCAGAGTCAGTTGGTGGGACATCAGATAAAGAAGATACAATAATATCTTGACAAGCCCCAGGCAAGCATCTTAGATAACCCTTTCCTTTGCCCTGATTTTTCTTTTTCTCACCTTACTCTTCTTTGTTCCTTTCTTCATGTCCCAGGGTTTTACCTCTCATCCTTTGGTGACCCCAGCTGTCTCCATGGTCCTGGAGGCTCCTCTGAGACTGGTGCCCTGGCTGAGTTTCATGGTTTGGCTCACATGGCTCTTGGAACAAGTGATGACACGAGACCTCCTGTGCAGTCAACCACTCGTGCTTCATCTGTACTTGAAAGTCTCATCTATCCTGTGAGCCTTGATGGAGTTTCTTTGTTTACAGTTTTAATAACTGCACCGTTTGGAGGAAATATGGGTTGTATACCCTGACACCTACCAGCTAAAAGTGTAATAGCAAATTTAGCCCCAGCACACCTTATTATTATTTTTGTCAAATAGTCTGCAGTAGGCTGGACGCAGTTATTTTTGATGTGAATATCTTCTATTTGATGAAGCAGTTCTGCTTCACCATACTTGGAAGAAAACTTGTCCAGTTCCACGGCATGAAAAGCAGTTTATTTTGAAGTGTTTCTCAAGCACTTGATGTCCTTCAACGTCCTTTAAAAATCAATATGTTGTATGTTATATTTTTTCTTTGAGTAAAATCATGGTAGCTCAGGATTTATCCATAACACTGATACAGGGGAAGGAAATATTTTGTCTTCTGAATTACAAAGGAAGGAAGGTGCTTCTGTCACTTCAAAGGGTCGGAAACTGAAAGTAAATAGAACAAGAAGACCTTCTCAAAACTGAGCATCCAATCTCAGCTCCCTGCTTCAAGAGGCAAGCACAGTCTTTGTGTTGACCCAGAGCTGCAGTGCAGGCTTAGTATTTTTTTTTCTGTTAATGGTTACTGCTAGAAGAGTACTTGTTTGCGGCTGTAGGCTGAGCAGAATTTGAGAACAGCTGATCCATTCCCTGTTCCAAATTGAGAAAGGACTTGCCTTGCCTTTTCTAATGTACATGCGTATCTGAATACATATGTAGGAGCAGGATATTCTATTGCTCTGTTTTTAAGGAGCAATGTCAACATTTCTGTAGCTCCTTCTGCATCTGCCTTAAGAAAATTTCAGACACCAGCAACATTCTATTATAAATTTTTTCCCAAGCTGCTGATAATATGCTATGCTGTAATTCCATTTTAAAATAGTCTTTTAGTCTAGGAATTTCCTCGTCTGATTTGCCTCAGACTTTCCAGAAAAATTCTACTTTGGCATAAAGTTTGCACCTGTGAAAGTTCAAGGAAATCGGGTTAGCTTTTGCTAAATGAGGAAGGGATTCTGCCAAAATTGGGTTTACAATGAAAGGCTAGTTTAAATATGGACGGACTAGTCTCTTATAATTATTAGGTAATATTAATGTATAATCAGTCCCATAAAGAAAAAAGAAAACTACATGGACTTTATATTGCTTATAAAAATGCATTTTTGTTTCTTCTTTGGCTAGTCAGGGGAGAATGTTCGCTATTAACCCATCTTGTTTAATTTTGTGAGCCGCCACTTGTGTGCAAATTTCCTGTACATCTTGAACAAAAACATGTAAAAGATGAACAAAGAACGAGGGGGGAAATTATAAATGGATCCATGTGACTGCCTCTTCTCCAGACATTTTTTTCCCTCACTTAGGAAGTTCAGAGGGAATGCAGGGCCATGCAGTGTGTGTTAAAGCTGATGGAATATCTTTCTCCCTCAGGGTATTTCTTTAATCAATGTTTCTTTATACCATTAGGTCATCTCTTCTTTCTTTATTTATTTATTTTCTGAAGAATCCTTGTTTTGTATGTTTTCATGCATCCTGACATTTATTCTCAGAATTATGGCCTGATCACTTCCTGTCCTTTTTCTCAAAATTTCTCTCATGTTATCTATTTTAAGTGCTGAAGCACAAGATAACCCCATCATAGTTCTCTCATTTTCCCCAGCGGTTCCTCCCCTTGCCTCCCCGCAATGAAAAATGAAAGGTCTCATGGTCTACAGATTTTCTTTATGCTTATTTTGGCCTATTTGCAACCCAAATACATCATCATGCTATAAGACGGCTCTCTAAGGCTCTTGGATCAATTAAAGGTAGCCCTATTCATTGCCAGTACAAACCTTTGCCTATTAACTCTTTCAAAGGGCATTTGTCATCGCAAAAAGCTGTGAATGCTGTCTGGGTTCATTGATTAAAAAAAAGTATTGTTTTAAGGCTGCTGAATATCTTAATTAGTTGTAATCAGAGGGTAGCTTGTGTCTGTAAAGTGATACAGTTACCTTTCACCTACTTGCTTTATTCTGTGTGTTTTTAAAAGAAAAATATCTCAAATGTAATTTAAGCAGAGTGTTTTTAGGGTACAAAAGGAGTGCACTTGCTGATCAAAGTATAATTTATGATGTTATTTTATAAAGCCAAATATTTAATGTGCTAACTCAGAATACGTCTCATTGGCTTACAACCAGCCTTGAGAGGGTAAGTGGAGCGGCGCTGCTCATTGCCAGCTATCATCCTCCTTTCTTCGCTCACAAATCCAATGTCTGTATTCTGGAAATGTAGAAATCCACCTCAATTCTGTAAGCACTTGCACGTGTGCTTCGCTAGAGCACATGAATAGTCTGCTAATACAGAATACATGCAGCGCTGTTCGCCAGACCAAGGTAGAACTGGGTAACTTTTTTTTTTTTTCAGATCAATAGTTCATTTACCACAATTGTGCTCTCAAACTTGCTGCAGTTATTTGTGAATTTGTACCAAAACTGTGAAATTGTTTAAGCTGGGAAAACGTCTTTTCTGCTGTCCCTTGAATCAAAACAGTGGTTAATAATAATCTGTTTCTTATTTGAAGAGACCCCTCTGAAAATTAAGATCTACGTTTTTCCTTGGGCTTCATGAAAAATTATGGTTGCACTCGATGCTCTTTTGGTTTATTTTTCTGACAAAATAGTTTGCATTTCCCCTAAGATATTTCAGTCAAATCAAGTGGTTATTTATGTGCCCCTAATGGAGGCATTGGGGTGTAAACAGATCCCTTGCAGTCATGTGTATCAACGATGCATCAGTAGCTTGCATAATCTAACCCTCACCCTCTGCAGATGCATTTCCAGAGATGATGATTTAGGGATATATGCTTTTCTTTCCATATTTGTGTAAATATCTTACAGAGACAAAAACGCACTTGACAGAAAATCTTAAGTTAAATTGCGGTTGGTAGAAATGCATGCTCTTGCTCTCGGAGACCGGATAGAATAGTAGCAGTAAATGACATTTTATTCGTTTGTTTTTGGAAGGGGAGGAGGGCACAAATGGTGTCTTAACAGGGAGACCCCCTTATCTGGGAGAAAATATCTTTAGAAAGTACCTCACACACTGACCAGGTGCATTTTGTTGCTGATGCAGTTTGGTGAGCTGGAAAGCAGGGCAGTGCCATGTCTGGGAGCCACCAGACACGTGAATCCTTAGTATCTACTCTCAACTTGTGGTTTGCTTGATGAATTTTATTATGAGAAATCCATGCATGCTCACACAGGTATTCTCAAGGTAATGTGGCAGACTTATGTAAATGCTAACAGTACTGTATCCAATCTCTTATTTTTCAGTGATTAAGTATGCTAAATAACACTTCCCTCACAGGACAATTTTGCTATAGGTGCTTGGATTCATATTGTGAGTACCTTATCTCCTTTTAATTTTTGTAATAAAAATTCTTCAGAAAGACTAGTTTAGTCTTCAGACTGTAATCATCCCTGTTTCATAGATGGGGAAAAACAGCCTGATAGATTAAAATCCTAATTCAAGAAAATGCAAAAACTTTTGGACATGTTTTAATGTTCCTGTGATTTTGGAGTAAACTGTTCTGAAAAGTTTCTCTGGGATGTTGTCAGAGGCAAAAATAGAATATGCATTTGAGTTGCAGACAGTGCCTCAATCACAGTATTCCTTGCTGCAATATGTAGACTTTAGAATTTTTCTTTATTCTTAATGATAAATGTGAGGCATGGCATGGTTACACAGCAGAGGGATTTATTTTAGTAGTTGGTTATTGAATTCAGTGATTTGTCTCCACACCAAAATTAATTTTAATGTTGTAGTATATCAGTGTAGTTCTAACCTTTTCCTTCAGCTTTGTACATTTTCACTGCATCGTGGAGTGCATCTTCTTTGGTCAGGTGCCTTGGAAATAAATTTGAAGAAATAAATATGCACATTTCTACAGTAACTGTGGTGTGCATATGAATTTCTATATAATGGCATTGTGTGTCTTGCTCTATACAACATTTTTAGTTTTTTTTGTAAAAGTAGGAGATGATTTATGAAGTGTGACTCCTTTTTCCTTCTCCACACTGTTCCAGTGGAAGAGCTCAGACTGCGATGAGAAAAACTAGTACACGTTATTAAGAATTCTGATAAAGTAGGCTGAATAAATTTGTTTTCTTTGTGAGCCTTAATCCTGTGTTGTATTGGCTTCTTGGACATGGCTAATTTATTTGGAATTCCATTCTGTTCCCGACAGCATTCCTGATTAGCAGTTTGATCACCCGGAGCAAAGTTACATACCAGCTTTCAACTCTTGTAATCTAGCAGTGTAATTTTTTCAAATGGACTCTTTTCTTTCCTCCTTTGCCCTAGCTCCCCTTCTTTTTGTGTGCAAAGAGACTTTAAAAATAAGCAGGATAACCTGTTAGTAGACTGAAAGATTTGTTCAAAACACAATGCAGTTTGCTGAATGCCCAACTTGTGTCTGATCACGAAGCATCTGATGCAAAGTTCAGACTAGAATATAGAAAATTCCAAAATCATGGTCAGATCAGTGTGTGTTTATAGTGAGTTTTTAGTGTTTTGTAGCTATCAAAATGCAATTTAAGAAAGCAAATGATTAGGGAGAAAAAGCTAAAGCATAAAGCCTGAGCCATGCAATCCCACACCATTTTTTGATTTAGTGTGACAATGGTAGTCTGATAATTCACTATTGCACACAGGGCTTTAAATGAACATAGAAAGTTTTTGTTGAAGTTAAGCATGTGTTTAATAAGGACCTTGTTGAATGCAGTCATATTTTTGATCATGTCTTTCAAAGTTTCCATTACTCCATTATTTTCCAAATAAAGCTTTGTAAGAAATATTTCAACTATACCTTTCACGTAATGTACTCGTTTTAAAGTAAAAGAATAAGGTTAGGAGCTGTATCAGTCCAGCACGTGAAATGTTTGCCTTCTATCACTTGTAAAGGATAGCAATTATTTTCAATATTTGCTTTTTATGAGTAGCGTGGGTCTTTCTATGATCTGTAGTTTGTCAAAGCGCATTCCGCCTGTGGTAAATTTTAGAAACTTTACTTATCTATTTAGTAGTTAAGTTTGTCACATGCTAGACCTCATATGGAAATTGCAGTTGCATCGTTGTTCATTTCTGTCAATGTTGACTTAAGCTTTCAAACAAATGATGACTGAGAAACCCAATTTAATTGTAAATCAGAGACAGATTCTGATCTGATCTCTTCTTGGTAGAGCATGGGAGGAGCATCCTCACTGTGAAACTAGAGGAAACATGGCATAATCTGCTGAAGACATGTAGTTACAGATGAAAGGGAACTGTCTTTCCATCCTGTGATGTTTCTTAAGGTCCCAGTATGGTTTTGTGCACAGTGAGATGAAAGTGAGGTTTGTAAGTCATGAGAAACTGGGGAATAGCTTGAAGATAGGTGGCCAGGGCACTCCCAGGAGACACAGCCTGTGATTTTATGTATGAGTGTTGTGACTGTCTAATACTTAGAAGAGCTTGATCTTGTTCTGATCTTAAATCTAAAAAACAGCTCCTGACAAATATATCATCATAGCTGGAGTGTGTTTTGCCAGATTTTCTGCTTTTGAAAAACTGGCATTTCAACTGAAACATTATTATTTTGTATTATTTTTGACTAAACAAATTAAAAATAAATTCTCTACTACATAGATGAGTAATACCATGAATTCAGTGGAAAAAAAAATCCACTGATGGAAGGAAAGCTCTGAGAATGAAAAAGCTCTGAGATGGTTTAGGACTAAATCCATTCTGTCCATTTAATTCAGTGATAATTCCTTAATTTCACCAGCAAAAGTACAGAGGATCTTCCAAGAAATAAATTACACAACTGAGTGTGAAGACTTAGCAAGCTGTGTAGGGCCTCTGGCAACTGAAGAAGAAAATGGGTGTGATAATTGCTGATAACATATTATTTTCATGTTCATAATACATGCAAGGCTTTTTTCCTGTGAGTGGCTATTAATATTTTTTTTGCATTTTTATTCTTGTCTGTTGTGAGATGGTTGTCTTGGATGTTGCTAATATTTAATTCAGTGATGTGATTAAATACCGTGGCATGTACACAATCTACTTGGCTACTTCTAGATGATGTTCTGATCACGATTCTGGAAAGAAATTCTGCAAGCTGAAGGGCAATAATCTGTCTGCTACTGAGTATTGCGGTGTACAGCAGCGTATGGAGGAGATGATGCACTCACAGCTCCTGAACGGCGAAGGTCTCATTGAATCTTTTTTAAAACACACGTCTCTCTAGGTAATCACTTTTAAATCAGATTTATGAGTTTAGTTTCATTTCCTTCTAATCACTTTCCTTTATTTTATTATTTTTCCTACACTGCTCTTTTTTTTTCCCATTTGTGGCTGTGAGGCCTTGAGGATGTAGTTGAGTTTGAGTTTTACAAACACTTCTGGTTTTAAGGACACTACAGTTCTTGAGAGAAGATATAGGTAGTAAATGAAGTATCTTATTTCTGTCCTTGATCATGGAAAGGGGCATATCGAACTGACTGTGGTGGGAGGAGTATGTTTGCTGGGGACTTTCCAGTAGAAAACCAGTGGGGCAGGTGTTTGTGCTTTTCTTTGACTCAATGCAACATTGAATGGTCTTGAAATGTGCTTATTATCACAAGTTATTTGAAGTAGGAATTGACTTGAATGTTTGGTTTTGTCCTCTAAATCTATGAATACCTTGATCTGGCTCTTTTTAAGTGGTGTTTATTTTCCGTGTGATGTAAAATGCTTGTTCAGGAGATTTCATGTGTACAAACTGGAGCAAGGTGCCTTTTCACTCTGATAACTGTAGCAGGCACATGACTGAGAGATAAGTGCTGGTCCTGAATTTCTTTTTCTTTTTTTTTTTTCTGTGTTCGTTGTTTTTTTCTTTTTAGCAATGAACTGGGAATTTCTTGTTAGCCGTGCTGACACCTGCAACTCTTTGCCACTTTTCTTTATAGATATACTGACTTTTGAATATGTGGTAAATACAGTAAGTGAAATATCCTTTTAATTTCTTTATATTTTGAGATATATTTCAAATTGCTAGCATGGATGTTTATATGATTATTGTTGTGCTGATTTATTGCTTGTAATTTTACTGGATATTTTAAAATTTTAGGAATGTAATGGTATTTTAGGAAGTAGACTGCTTTATAATTGGAACTGGAAAATTGGATATGAAATCTGTTGGCTTACATTTTAAAAGACCGTATTCTTTGATTTTTTCTTTTTTATTTTTTTTTGCTAAACTACCCTTCAGAGTACCAGGGCAATTAATTACATGATGATAATTTAATAGCAAAATGCAGAATTTGTCTTGGAAATAGTTTCAAATTAGAGGATTTTCATAAATATTTATAGGAGGAGATGGTAATAACGTTGATTATGTGATGAAAACGTATGTTACTGAGAAAATACCACCCATCAGAATACTCTTCTATCATGCCGTTATTCTCTAGAGAGGTGATTAGTGAAAAACGATTTTAGCAAAATAAACTCTGAGCAGAGAGGATGCTTTTACATGTGATACAGCATATGTTCTTTGAAAAGGCAAATCAGTCAAAACAATGCCAGGCATTGGAACATAACTTATTTGAAAACATATATTGGAAAAATCCAAGCAATAATGACTTATATGTAGGTTCTACGTAGTGCTTTTCCTCAGTGAGTCTCAGAATACTTTGCAAAGGAGAAGAGAACAGTGATCCATATTAAACTGCATTTTCTACAGTCACAGAATGTTTTCCTCTGGCACGCAGAATTGTCCTGCTTATGCTGTACATTAATTTTCTGTGCAAGGAAATCTGTCCTAAGGAGTGAAATATAAGCAGAAAAATACTTTCCTTCCGTCTTCGGCAACTGATGGTTCCTTTGTGTGAATAAATGCAGTACCTGCAGAGAGTGCCAAGCTGACAGCCGTGGCATGTGGAGCCAAAGACCTGCTACAGCAGTAGGGAAGCTTACCCCAGCTCTGTGTCAGCCTGTCCCGAGGAGAGCCCCGTGCCAGGCACCAGGGTGGTGCGGTTTCCCTTCTGGCTTTGACACCTCTCAGGGAATGCCGGAGATGGCATAGCTGAGAACCACTTGTGAGCCTGGGGAGGAGGCACCTGTTCGCTTGGAATGAACCACCAATTTGTTCTTCGTGTGCCCTTAAATAACCACTGGGCTTCTCGCCACTAGCAGATTGAACTGGAGCTGATGGCCAGGGAATATGATGTGCTGTATGTCACAGCAGTCACGCTAGCTAATACTGAGCTCACTAAATCTGCTGGTGGTTTTCAGCAAACCTGCTAGAGTACGGACAGCAGGATTGCATTAGGGGTGGAGGTGATGATTGTCATGGAAGAAGCACTTTTAGGTACAGCAAATGCATCCATCCAGAGGATACAGAAGAACTATACTTTCTGAATTAAGGCAGTTATCATTATCTCCACCAATAAATTACTTACAGCTATAAAGTGAGCCAGTTGCCCAAGGGAGTGTGTAATGCAGAGCCACTGGCTGTGGGTTTACAGTGGTTGTATTATAGCAGATAGAACCACTGAACATTTTGTCAAACTGTTGTTCCTGCTTAAATCCCTTTCAGATTTAATTTCTCATCATTTTTGTGGATGTGGGTCTCTTAAAAACAAGCAAACAGGTTAGAGAAACACCTGTCAGGAATGGCATAATTGATCTTGTTTAGGACAGGCTTCTCAGGTCCCTTTCTTCCCTTTTTTCCTCCTGTAGCTGGAGGTGGCCCTACTTATATATATGTGTGTGTGTAAATGTACATATATACATTTATATTTTCCACCATGCCACATTCTTTCAGCAGAATCTTAACTAGTTGGAGCGAGGAGTCCCTTTAAACTATGCATCTTTTGAAGTCTGTAGGTGTAGAAAGACACTCATTGTTCAGTGCACCTCCACAAAGAATCCCTCTTAATCCCGACTGTGTGTATTCATCCCTTAGTTGAGCCATCCTATGCAGAGGAATTTGAGTTGATTCACATTCCTTCATAAATGCACGTAGGGTAATACATCAGACTTTTTCCTTTTAAGCAATCTGATCAGTTCTGACACTTTCCAACTCCATTAAAATATCCCCATAGTAGTTAAGAGCACCCATTAGTGTGAACAAACTCCTGAAACCCCTTAAAGTATTTACTTTGCCATGCCATTTAACTGTTTACAAAGCCTGGAGCTTTGCTCCTGATACACAGTTAATAAAAGGGAATAGACTAATTTTTTTCCTTGTAGTGTAAATGTATCTGTGTTGTCCTTGTAGAAGACAATGTGTTGGATCTCATGAGGCTACCCCAATGAGGACAATTCTGACCAGAAAATGGTAATGTAAGAGAGTATTGACAATTGATATTTTGTATGCAGTTTGGTTTAACTCAGAGTTTTGAAATTCAGGGATGCAGTCCTGACACTGTGCTATGGCTTGGACCTCCTCCAAGTCATTTCTCTTACTGTTAATCCTTCATGTTTTTACCTTCCCAATCCACTTGTCCAGTTCCAGTTGCTGAGATCCAGGCCCAGACAAGGTATTAAACATCTGTGTAAGTTCCTTGTTCCCCTTCTGAGCTGCGTGCTAGAGTTTGTGCTTGTTCTAATGGGGACTTGGCATCACTGGGGACCTCAAGGTATTACTGTACCTATTCCCTGATTTTACAGGAAAACGAATGTAGATTTCACAGAGCTTTAAGTCTCAGAATCAGGCTTTAAGTTCTTTTAGATGGAAAGTATGGTTTCTGGGCAAAGCAGTTTGCTAGTTGAGCAAGTTCAAAAAGATCTTAGCAGTTCCAGTAATCACTCATTTCATCAATCCTCTATGTTTAAAGTGAGCTAAACCAAGTTCTTTCCTATAATGTCTACTTCAAATAATGCTGCTTTACATGTGGAGAGCCAAATAAGGAAATAGGACATAATCTTCCAGGAGTTTCTTTCCCTTTTAGTTCATCTAACTCAGAGACTTGCTGTAACAAGAGCCCTTCTTTCTATGAAACCTGTTTAACATATTCAACTAAACAAACTATCTCCTAAAGAAAGCACGAGCATTTTTTGTGTGTGCCTTGCTCTACCGTTGGCTTTTGAGGACATTTCAGCGTTTGTCGATGCACTAATTGAGTGATGCATTTTGGACAGCTTCTGTGTTCTGATTTGTTTTGTTGTGCTTTTTTTTTTTTTTTTTCCCCTCCCTCCCTCCCTTCTTCCCCTTTTAATTTGTCTAGGAGAAAAAAAGCCCCTCCAGTGTTGTTTCCTGCAAAGACCATTCTTAAGAGCTCGTTGGACAGCGCAGGGCTCTTGAAGTGATAGCTAATTGGTGAAAGAAAGGCCCTGATTGTCTTGAGGGAGCTGGAAAGTGCTGCGTGTGCTGCTGAAAGGGACTAGGGAGAAGGTGCCTGGTTTCGCTGAGCAGCTGCTGCTGGAGATGTTTGGAGATTACATCAGCATTGGAAAAAAGGGGCAAAAAAAAGTCCAACTTCACAGAGACGGAGTTTATGGAGTTTTTTTCCCCTTCCAAAGGTCTTCTGACAATACTGTCATTGTCAATATAAGAGTTGTTAATTCTTTATGAATAGCACATGGGGCCTCTTGACTAAATAGTACGTTACATGTCCCAAATCTGTCAGCTGGGCTCTTCTCTCACATGCTAGTGAGATCACTTTGATTGGAATGTTACAGGAATTGCGGGGCCGGCCACAGAACTGAATACTGCATTATATAATTAGATCTCCCCAAGTATTTTTTTTCACATTACCTCATTATTCTAGCTTAAATATGGAATCAGTCCTTTTGATGATTTTGCTGATTGTGATTATATTCATACGATTCGTTTTATGGTCCTGCCTTAGTGCTTATATAGATTACAAACTGTCCCAAAGGTTTCCTGACAAGAGAAAAGAGGACTAAGATACTTCAAAAGGCTTGTTTGGATTTGAACTGGCAATGGGGACAACTGGACAAGGTAAATGGAGCTAGAGCAGATTTTACTTTGGGTTCTGATGAGAGAGAAATGACCTGCTGAGACTGCAATTGACTGAAGAGTTTTCAGAAGGACTCATGCTGACAGAGAGGGGGGGAAATCCAACAACTGATTGAGTCAAATGACTTCCTATCAGACTAGAGCAAGAATTTGTTGTTGGGAACAGACTTGTGGACTTTTGCCAATGAAATGATCTGGACAAGCTAGAAGGAATCTTGTTGGGCAGTCCAAGACTGCCAGTGGCCCAGTCTTGATACATGAAATGCGATGGCTTATTGCCTGCTGGACAAACTGCTGATCTGCACGTTAAGATGTCAGCTGTACAGCCTGCCTGGATGCAACAACTGACTGCACCTGAACGAACACGAAGATTACTGGCCCAGCTTAGGATCTGTGTCTAAGGAAGCAGATTTACAGAGTGGAGTTTTACGTGATTGACTGCCTTGTTGCTAAATTCTTCTTGTGGTTCATCCCGGTCAGTCGGATCAGAAACTGGATGTTTTTAGCTGTCTATAACCTGATGATTATCCCCATTTCTTATCAAGTGATATATCCGAATAATCATGCACTGCACACCACTGGAATACCCTGTTCCATGAAAAACAGATCCGTACATCTGAGTTTGTCTGACAGACTAGCTGTGCTTCAGCAGCGCCAGGTATGGTGACATGCAACAACACTCAGAGCCCTTGCAAAGTAATTTAATTTCTAGGCTTTCATAAGGAGCTACTGGGACATGGGAAGATTTGACGACTTGCCCAAGGCAATAGTGACTTAGGATTCTTTGGTTAATGCGTCTTGCAAAATGAGACAGGGGATTCCGAGTGAATTGTTTGCTTTCAAATGGCTGTTATACTAAGTCAAACATCTAAAGAATCTTGCTGCAACAACAGAATTTAACATCTGCTTTTAAGAACTTGGTTTTCCTACAGCAAAAGTAGGAAAATTGTACTGCCTTGCCTGAGAAAGGAAGTTGAAATGCAGTGTCCTTGGCCCAGTCAACTTTAAAAAGATTTCTCTGGGTTGATGATTTTTATGTCATTTGAAAGTAAAGGCTCCCACGTGATAAACTAACTTCTGTGTCTCTTGGTAGCTTATGTGATGATATCAGACTTCAGCCTAGGTAAAAACCCGAAGCATTCCTGTAAAGAGTTTCTGGCCCATTCATGAGTCACATACTCCTACAGGCTTGTCTCATTTTAGCAACTGTTAATCAGCCCTTATCACTTTGTTGTTTGAAGCCTCCTAAAATTCAAACATGAGAGGTAGCATGTGTTTATGCTGTGGAGCAGGGTAAATGTCAGGTCAATTGATTGCAGCTTCAGGTTTTATTTATGGTGGATGACCAACCTACAAGACAGCCTGCAATGTCTGAAGATGCATGCCATTGCCTTGGAATCTAGCTAGTTAATAAATTATGTCTAGATGTAACTAATCCCCTTGTGTGTTTTTGTGGATCCTAATTTTAATGATGATTGTCTCATGTTTGTTTTTGTGTTCCCCAGCACCAGCAGACCACAAAGGGAAAGTGAAATGGTGTCTATTTGATGTGCAGACATACCTTTGATAATAAGTAACTGGAAAAATAGGCACAGTGATCCATTTTTCTTCTGTCAATTAAACATGGCTATTCTTAGCTGTTGTATGCATCATTGTGAAGAAAATGAAACTTGTAGATAAATTGATATGATAGTGCCTTTAAGGAACAAGTTTTCTAATCCATTTTTTCAATTAAACTATACTTGACAGTGTCATATATTAATCATTTTAAAATGTGGATATAAAGAGAAATGCTACAGATGGAGCTGTGGGTTAATGTCCTTAATGTTTGGTGATGTTCAGAACTAACACTGATGTGGAATTCTCGTCTTTGATTCCTTTATTCCTGCAGAGCAGCATCTTGAATTTTCCATGTAAATCAGAGATCATGCTCTTGTTACAGACCATCCTCTTACACAGGCCACATTTTCATTGATCTCTGTGGCACAGTTGGTAGGGCTGGCAGGATGGAATCACCAGAATGGTTTAATGCCTGAGTTGTCATAACCACACCCTTAAAGGGTTTGGGGAGTGGGGTGCAGAAAAGAAGGCTGGTACTGAGTGATCTTACTGATCAGTAGTTATAAAGAATGGGGGATATTTACCCTGCCAGATAGGGGGAACAGCCTCTCAGTGGGCTGCTTCTGTTTGCATTTGTCTATTTGTTTAATTTGGACCCTCTGAGTTGCACGAATTTCACCCTGATTATAAGAATGTTATGGCCAACGTCTGTCAATATTAGATTTGCATCCTATACAGGTAAAGCTGGCTGGAACCCTGAAGAGTTTTAGAATGTCAAAGCTTTGAGGCACGTATGATTAATAAAGATGAATGTCTTGACTAAAGAATTCATTTAAATGATTTGAATGCCTATCACAGAAGGTTGTGTTACCTCTTAAACTCCATATGCATTCAAAGCAATTTTAATAGCGTTGTGGTTAATTTCTGCTGTGGATTCATGTTGTTCTTATTTAGTGCTGCAGGGCGTTTTTGAAATGGAAGGCCATCCTGTTTATGCTGTTATCACAAAATCAGGGCTATTGCTCTTTTAAGTGTGCAAAGCGTAATGGAAAGGAGGATCTTCCTCTTTATTCTCCTAGACATTTTCCCTTTCTCTTTTTGTGGAGACTAACAAAATCTAGGCCCATGTCAGCTGTGCAGTGACATGGAAGTGTTACTGTTTCCTGACCCAGTCCCCTGGAGCACTGTGCTGAGATGTCTGAAATGAGAGAGAGTGTTACTTCAAGAACTGAAAGAAATACAGGTCCATCCACTCTAGGCTGTGACAATGTGTCTTGATTAGTCTTGGGACCAAAGCCATGTCTCTGCAGGACTGTGCTGTGGTGACAAACCAGCTGGGCTGGCCATGCCTGGGTTGGCGTTGCTGCCTAGTCACTACACACTGAGCCACTGCATTGAGCAGTCACATCACCAAGTACACCTGGGCCCTGGGGTGCCTCTGCCACTGCTGCACAGCATCCTATTATTCCCAAGGGCTGGTGTGTGGAGTTGGAATTCAAAACAGGATTGTTCTGCTGCTTTGGACGGAGCTCATGTGGAGCCAGCTTCTGATTTACCCCCTGCCTGCAGCAGTCACAATGAAAGTAGAAGTTATTTTTCACTGCAAATGGTGCATTTGGCCCAGTTTTGTGCCTTTTGAGGTAACTGTTCTGGTGTCTGAAAGCCCATTGTATCCTTATGCTTTTTAGAATTTTTGTCACAGATCTTATGTTGTGCTCTGATTTAACCGTATCTTTTTCTTTCAGGAAAATGTAGTATCAAGTTAATAATGACATTTTTACTTGTTTTATAGTATTTAAAAAAATTTAAGAGCTAGGTTGTCTCTGTGCTCACAAGTTATTTTCTTTTTACAAGACAGAGTGCAGCAGAAGAAAAAATTTTGGAGAATAACTGCTTCATGTCAGGTAGTTGTACTTAATATTTAAGTTCTATCCTGAAGCCCATATTTCAATGGGAGTTGAATGGGGTTGGCTGGGAATCATTCTAGAGTCTTTTAAAACTAATTCCATTTCAGCTAGGTATTTAAGAAGATACATACGCCACGCTAGTTTTGATTGTGTTTAAGGACATATTTAAAAAAAAAGCATGTGTTTAACAGCAGTTTTCAGCTGTGGACAATGTGAATGAAGACTGCAGTGTGGAGCCACCTTTCAAGACATGAAACCAAGGTATATGTAAAGGAACAGAAAAAATTAAAAAATAAATCACTAAATACTGTGATGATATTAAAATTCCTTACAAATGTAACATTAATTTATATACATAGATATTCAAATCCACTACACATAAGTATGTTCCTGTTATATTAAAGAAGTTTATAGGCCATATATGATGTACTTAAAAAAAATAATAGTCTGATATTCCACTGTTACTCATAAAAGTTTGTGTGTGAAATGGTTTCTTGATTTCTTTTTTGCTTATCTAGTAATGCATACATATCAAATATATTTAAAAAAATAAATGGAAGTATACGACATGGATACAGAACTGTTGCTGGGATATTGTAACCATTTCTTACATTTATAGGATTATGCTTTGTTTTGTTCGAAGCCAGTGATTTGGAGAAAGATGTGAGTCAGTTATGTAAGTACTATTTCTTTTTTTTTTTTTTTTGAGTCTACTCTTGGAAGATTATCATGACTTCCTATTTCTGAATTTCCTCTTCTAAGATCAGTGTCTGTCTGTCTTACAGGTGTTAGTAGGGTCAACTTCAAATGTTGGAGAGCATTTATTTACTTTGGTTGTACACCCTTGGCTGTAAGCATATACAGATATGTATATGGGTATGTGTTTCAGCATGTATGTGCATAGATTTTTATATGGAAATGTTAATTTTTTAATATCTTATGATAACGGCCCTTCCCACTATGTTATGCTACCCAAGCTTGTATAGTTCTGGAGGGAAAAAATGACGTGGATCAAACTGCTTAAGTAACTGAAGTTGCAAAATCCTCTTTGCATTGGTGCATATCAGGGCTGTGGAAATACCCAGCGACCATTTTCTTGGTACTAGTGGTACCATTTTAACCAAATTTGCTCCCAAACCAAGTAGCCATTTTGAAGTTCCACAATTAGTACTTTGTGATTTTTCTTTTGCCAGGACTCAGAATCTTTCTGATCTGTAAAAGCTTAATTGATTGTAAATATCCTGTCATCTGCTAATGTAATTTCTTTTTGACGTTCTGTAATGTGCACAAAGTTGGCATTATGGACTGCATTATGGTATGGAGAACTAATTACAGATAAGCTCAAAGTCTGATGAGAGTGTAATTATATTTATTGATTAAAATAAGTCTATAATTTTATTTTGCAGTGTCATTACAATGGCATCCACTTAAACAATTACTGTCAAACCATGTAAACCAAACTCCAGTAGGAGTCCCTTAAATAGATCTGGTGATGCAACAGGTGGTCTAATTACTTTAGGTAGCTCCATTACAGCAGACTTCAGTGGAGAAGCTGAAGACACAAGTAGGGATACGATTATATTGACTCTCGCAGGAGGAGTCTGAACAGCTGGAGGCCCAGTGGCTTGTCTGCTAGCTCTTTACAATGAGCTGCCATTATCAGAAACTGAAGCTCAGGGGACATCTTGTAAGTAGTGCTGCTACCCTCTATGACACAGCTCTAAGGAGCAGAAAAATACTGTTAGAATCTCTCTTTCTAGATTCAACAGGGCATCAAATTGTAGGACAATTAAATGGCAGAAGCCTCATCTCAGTTATGGTAACAGAAACCCAGAGTAAATCCATAAATGCAGTTGTTTTATGCTTGATTGACACCAAAATGGGTGACCTTATAATGTGCCCCTTTGATTTTCGGTACAGGCGGGGCTAGTAGCATCTATTGCTAAGGCTGCCAGGCACTTCCAGTCCTGAAGCCCTATTTGCAGCTATTCACAACTTTGTCAAAGTAACTTTTCAAACTAAACAAATTTTCCGTGTTGCATTGGGTGTCTGCCTCAGGCTGAATTCTCTTCAGAAAGTTTCAGCCAGAACAGTTTAGTGTCTTCCAAGAACAAGGCTAGAGAAAAATACATTGTTTTACACATGCTAAAAATTATTGGCAATATTTTCTCTGACGAGATGTAGTCGTTCCATTTTGGGACATGCAATTGGTCTGGATTTTTTTTTCCCTATCAGGGATGTGTAACTCTTGTTCACATAAACAAAATTACCTAAATACGTACTTCAAATTCAAGGGGGACAGGACCAGATCTGATGTGTGTAAACACGGATAAGGAAATCAGCAGGGAAAAGAAGACACTGTAACGACAGTTTAGGCAGAGGAGGAAAGTGTCTGTGCATAGTTGTTAGAAAGCGAGCTGGACTGCATCATGTAGGAAAATGGGCATTAAGACTGAGAGATGGAGATAAGAGGGTGGACAGAAGCTTTTGGGTTGGTGAGAATCAAGCCCTGTTCAGGCAAAGTGAGTGGGACAGAAATATTGGGCTGCTCAGAAGGAACTGGGGGAGGCTGTGTGTCCAGATCTGGTAAGGAACAGCAGTGTAGGAAGCAGAGCTGGAAAGAAGTGGTGAATGACAGTGAAACAAGAACAACCAGTGAGGGGGTGGGCACTGAGGCTGGATGTAAGGACTGAGAGCAAAACCCACGTAAAAGCAGGTGAGCAGTTGACTAAATGCCAGGATGAGGTAGGAGACAGGCTGAAGGAAGTTAGGAGAGCTTGGGCTAACAGACAGGGTAAAAGTGGAGGCTGAAGTAAGCGATGAGGCTGAATTAAGCGATAAGGCTGAGGCCGGGAGGCTGTCTTACTGAGCAAAGAGATTTGTCCTGGAACAAGAGGTCCAGAGAAATGCCAAAGGGATAAGAACAGGATAAATGTCTGCTGGACCAGACAAATACTGGGACTTGAGTTTCATTTTTTTTTGGCTATCAGAAAATTTCTGTGAAACTTACTGTCAAACTTACTGTCAAAAATTCCTCTGTCCCATCTGCCCCTCATCCTCCAGCATAAAGTGCTCTGCGTCTATATACTCGGGTGTTGCTGGTTAAACAGAATTATCAGCGTAGCCTTGTGTGCTGGGCATCTAGCTGGCTGTATTAACAGGATGTAACAAAGTTAAGTGCTGAGATGAAGATGGTGATAGAATTAAGGCTTTATGTGCAATTCTTGTTCTGCCCCCAGGCATTATGATACAGTCTTAAACTGCTCTTTTCCCACAGGTTCTTTTGCTCATTTATTGCTCTGGCTGTCATGCTCTGGGATTGAGGGTTGCAGTGACAGTGCTTTGAATGTTCCAGAAAGATGGAGTGTGGAAGGCAGAGCTTTAGGAAGACTAATGTTTTGAGTGCAGTCATGAGGAAATTAGTGCTGTCTTTGCCTGTCGTTGAGTCCTGAGTGAAAACACTTAAATGTTTTCTTTTACTTTTTTGACTGCTTACCTGGAGTACCTGTGTCTAACTTAATTATGTGCCCAGAACTAGTAGCTGCAGATTAAGTCAGTGTAACAAGTAAACTGGTACCAGTTTAACAAGTAAATTGGTACGCTGAGAATTTGAATTCTGAGAATCTGAAGTGTGACACTTAAAACAAGATGCAAATAGAATAATTTTTCTGTAGGTTGGTTTCTTATTGCAAGATGTGGTGACATGGATATAACAAGAATGTTAATCAGCATTTATGGAACATATAAAAACTAAAGGACATTCAGGAGGAAATTAATTATTCTTGCAAAGGGAACCAGAAGAAAACATGAGAACTTATTACGTAAGCACTGTCCATCCTGTCTGCTGAAAGTAGCAGGAATCCCTTGGAAAAAATCATCTACTTTTAAAATAAGAAAATAAGTTTTCTTCCCCTGTGTCATATAAGAAATCAATAGTTGCTCCTCTCAAAGCTGATAGTGAGCTTTTATCATGTCCACTGGACTTGAGAGCTTTTATCATGTCCACTACTCAAGAGAAGAGAGGACAGGTATAGCTAGTACTGCTTAGTTTCCAGATCTTGTTCACATTTGTGCGTGATAGATGAAGAGCTTCCAGCACAGAGATGTAAACACTCTGGGTGTATGCAGAAGAATAAAAATAAGGGAAATTTGTGTAAAATAGAGACATAGATAGTATTTAGGTATGCTTGGGAGGTTTTTAGCTTTGTATATTGGCCTTAGATAACTAGACTGAGTATCAGAGGTACATGCCTAAATCCCCTTTTAGGAAAGGCTCTGATGAGTTTGGAGCCCAAGTCCCATGTTTAAAGGAATGTTTGAACTTACAATCAGCACTAGCCTGTGTGTTTTAAGAGGCCATTTTCCACAAGCCCTGGCTGCTTCCCCATTGAGAGTTGCCGGCCTTAGAGCTCTTCATCAGTGTCTCTAACTGAAACTCATGAGGTTGATAATCTCTCTTTAGTGTCAATAATTGTTTTGGTTTCTTTAAAAATTTTTTTTTCCACCCATATCATTAAAAAAAAATCTGCTGGATTTTGGGAATTACTATCAAATAATAACTCTAGAGATTGATATGTCTCCTCCCTGATCTTTGTATTAAGACAAATTCATGGAAGAAAGATTCATTGGGGCTTTAAATGCAAGAAATCCTTGTGCTAGAAGAACCCAAAGAGGTTAGAGAAGCATCACTATGTGCTTGTCCTGTTCTTAGTCTCTTAGAATATCCAGTGTTGATCATGATGGGGCATGGTGCGGTGTTAACTGGACCAGTGGTCTGATTCTGCAGTATTCTGCTCTACTGGCCCAGGACGTTGTCTTTGCATCTGACAGTTATGAGTCTGTCCATTATGTTATTTAGAATTGACTGATGTGACAAGTGCTTCCAGAAGGCAGGAAGAACTGGCATCTGCTGTCTGTGAACTCAACAAAGCAAAGTGTTGTGCTGAAAGGATGAAGAAAAAGTCGGCAGTCCCAATTATGAGCTACCTGAAGGCACGTAACTTTAACACTTTCTGTGCTGATCCCAGAGCACGTACTTCCAGAAGCATACCTCTGTGGCTCTGGCAGTTGATGAGATATCTGATTTTGTCTGCACTCTGGTTCTTTCTTTAGACATGCTTTCTTTGGCATGCATCTCAGACCGAATGTAGCGACTTCCAGATTTTTAGTCCCTGCAAAATGTCTCCCACCACGCCTAGATTAAAAAGGGCGCAGGATCCAGTTAGCTAATTTGTTCCTAGGCAGTTAAAGTACTTTACATGAGCTCTAGACCATGGAGTAGATTTAACATACTATTTTAAGAATATGAGCAGTGTTGCATAGGGGGACGTATCTGTATCTGTCTCAGAGCAATAATCTAATTGGAGGGCGTCCTTTGTGTAACCCTGTTAACATTTTAGACTATTCTGGGAAACCCTGTGGCCCAAGTACTATGGAATGTAGTTGGGAAAAACAGTGTTTTCTCAAGTATTTCAGATGTGGAATATTTATTTTGTAGCCAGAGAAACTTGTTTTGTTGCCAAGCAACTGACCATGAGTAGGATCCACTGCCAACTGTACTTGAAAAAAGGAAAAAACCCAGTTACCTCTCCTCAGTCTGTGTGTGAGCATTTACAGTGCAGTCAGGAGAAATTTTAAAATCAGTGCGGGAAGATTCACTGGTAGTGGCCTCAGGTCACCAAAGGCTTTTCCCTTCACCATCCCCTCAGTCACATAATCACTGTTAGCAACCAACAGAAGACGCTAATGAAAATATTGATGAAATAAATTATGTAGCTTTCAAAAGTCTTGTTTTGATGTCTCCTTCATCAGAGCCCTAGATAATGGAGTCTTATCTGCTCTTTGCTGGGCTTCTGATCCCAACCAGGTGAGATCAGTAGATGCAGCTCAGGATTCTGCTCTCTTTATTGACTTTATATATTAGCCTGAGCAGGCCTTCAGCATCCAGAAGTTTAAATATTGTTAGTTTCAGAATCCAGATACCCCAGCTGGTTTTCAGAGGAGTTAATGATGCTTAGCTTGCATGTGGTAGGTGAAGGCTAAAATGAGAAATAAATAACTTTGAAGGAAACTTACAGCAAAGGGGTTGTAACTATTTCAGCACAAGAAAAGCACTTCTTACTGCACAAATCTATTGAATGAGAAATAGTTACCTGGGGAGGTGTATGTTTGTGAATAAACCTGCCTGTTACACTGGACTTGGCTTAGGTAAAGTAAAGAGTTGTTTTGGAATAACCTGATGATACTGACACTTGTTCATTGCAGTGGTTATGCCTGTGACGGATGCTTCCATCTCTGCATCTGGGCTGAGGCTGTACCAGTGGACTGCCCAGTGCCCCTTTGTTAAGAATGCTCATTAACTGCTCTTTTAAAAAGTGAATTGCCTGTGAGGGTCCAATGTAAAATGCTACCCATCTGGATAAACAGGAGAAGGGAAAAAAGGAGCATTGATAAGAATTAGGCTTGTAGCTAAGTCTTAGGGAGAAGTGAGTCAAAGCCTATAAAAGGATGCAAGACAGACCTGTGAAATTTTGAGGTTGAGAAGGCACTCAGATTTTGGAATTTTTGGTGGGATATATGTGTACTGTTTTTCATAGCATGAATCTTTTTGTCTTTCTCAAAGAAGTTCAGGAAATGCCTGTTTGTCTCCGTTTCTAGTGTGTAGTAGTTTATCTGATCTTTGTTGTGGATACAGTACACTTCCATGCTTCACTGCCTACTTCAGAGATGACTGCTTGGGTTTCTGCTGGGGAGGGACAGTTGTCAAATTCTTTATGCTTTCAAATACAAAAGGAGATTGCCCAGGATGGTGCTGTTCAGACTCCAAAAGCTTTCTCTCCAGCCTTGGCTCTTCTTTCCATTTTTGCCCTCCTACTTCAGAATAATGCCTGTCAGTTGACCTCATTTAGCAGTCAAGGCTCCACATCACCTGTTCTGCAGTTTTCTCTTCAGCCACTGGTGGAGATTGTATGCACACGTTAGTTTGGTTGGCTTCTCTGACAGCAGGTGACTTTTAACTTGTAATGGTACGTGAGGCATTTTCATGGCTTTTGTGAATTAAATGGAAATTTCAAGTACTGGATTACCTCAAAAATTGCTCTCTATTTCAAATTTACTTCAGTTACATAAGAGTGATTCACATGATCATGTGAAGGTCAAGATGCTTACCACATTTCTAATGCATTTGGGGGGAATTAATTCCCCTTCCCCCCAAAAAAACAATCTCATCATTATGTTTTTTCTCTAGCTAAAAGTATGTGTAACTTACTGTGTTGACAAGTTTGAGATTTTTATTATCATAATTTCATTTAGGAAAAGTTTTGAGGTTTCAGTCTGGATTCAAAAAATATATAATTATTCCAAGTGTTCAAAGTGTAGGTCTCAACCATAAAAACAGCTCAATTTACTATTGGTGCAAACTAGTGCATGAGTGTCAGTGATGAATTCGGTTTCTGTCATGTAGGTATTCCTGTGACATTATTGATAAGAAGATAAGATCAGCAGTACATAATGACTCAAGTGTATAAATAAACTTCTGATATAATTCCATGTACAAATACCTTGTGTCATTTGCAGGCTGTGGCATAGATTGGCCTGCCTGTGATAATATTTATTTTTATTACTTTAAAAAAATTCTCAAAGACCAGTGCTGGGAGGTGTGATATCTCTCTTAAACATGATTATGATAATTTTTGTGAAAGTAATGTCTCTGTTATTCAGACTAGTGACCTTCTATGTTAGGCAATGCACAGGCGTATACATGTGGAAAAAAATGCATTTAATGCTATTTCTGTTGCAGTACCTTATGCTCTGAAAATGTTAGATCCTGATGGATGAGCTGCTACGATACTGAAGTTTGTAGCCTCCAAAGAGTAATACAAAGGAGTCAGTGTTTCCCTGCTCTTTGCTAACAAATTATGTGAATTTTATACTATCTTGTCCAGTGGCCTACAATGCAACGCATCTGAGTAGTTACCAAGAGAGGAAAGGGAGAG
Organism: Cygnus olor; assembly: GCF_009769625.2. Lineage (NCBI taxonomy): Eukaryota > Metazoa > Chordata > Aves > Anseriformes > Anatidae > Cygnus > Cygnus olor. Next base: position 47,717,576 of record NC_049173.1, read on the forward strand.
AATAAAGAAATGCCTTTCTTTCCTTTGAGCCTTGCCATTCTCTGGCAGCACAGCTCTGCATGCAGGAAACAATTTGTGTCTACGCAAATCAAACTGGGAGGTAAGTGACCGAGAGAGCTGAGTTGCATTCTGAAAGGTTACATGAAAATGTGAGAGTTGCTGTCTCTCTGAATGTTAGAGGCTTTGAAAGAGGAAGACACTAAATTTTCAAATTGAAAAAGGTGGAAAAGTTGTGATAGAAATTTTGTTTGGGAAGATTTCTTTGGTCCCAACCTGAAATTTCTGCTAAAAATAAGAAAACCCAGCTGTGCCTCAGCGCTCTGGAATGGCTAGCACCCTACTTCACGCAGCCACCTAGAATATGACAGACGAAGTCAACATCGCTGTTCCATCGTGCTAAAATGAGAGACTGGCACAACCCCATATAAGCCTTGTGATTTATTTTTTTAAGCTATGCTAAATTGTATCACTGTGTAAAACTGGAAAGCTGTTTTCATGTAGACTAAAAAGTATTTTTTCTCTTTTACAGGTTAACCTTTTGTTAACAGAACCGGGGCACTGGTACCTGCCAAGTTCTCCCTCAGGCCACAGTGTGGGAAGTTTATCTCCAGGAGATACCTCACAAGCTGGAATTAATGCCACAGTTGAGTGTTGTGAGTGAGAAGGGAGGAATGTCCCTTGAATATTTTGTTTTCCTTGTCTTCAGATTACACTGATGTCATTTTGAGGAAAGCTGGAAATCCTGTCAGTTCTTATGCAAATAATAGCTCAATGCATTCCTTTTGCGAGCAACATCACTGAAAAAGATGATCTTATGCATGTGTTGTCAGTTACTCTCCAATATTTACTTCCATTAGTGGAAATCATGGTATTTCACAGGCTATATTTTAGGCAGATACATGTACCAGATATGAATAACCTCTCACAACAGTGTTGTGTTGCCAGAGCTCAAAGTATTTCTAGAAGGATATTCCTTCATTCTTTGTTTTTTTGTTTTGTTTTGTTTTTGGTGTTGTAACACAGGAGACATAATTTTTCAGATTAAAGAAACAGTTGACATAGTTTTATTTGTACCGAAATTTGGGGTTAGTCATTTAGCATCATAACCTCAATAATGTGAGTATATGAAGAATTTGAATCTGTAGTTGGTATTTAATAATTATAGAACCTGTTTCCTCCATTTATAAGTTAAACAAAACGAATCCTAAGTAAAAGCACAACATTTTTATTGTCATTCATGGTATTTCAGTCTATTTCCAGCAAACATTTTTTTACCAACAAAAACAGCAGAAAATTTATTAAAAAAATAATCTGCAGATTGTGGTTGCCCACAGATTCAGCCTGGAAATAATGTTCAGTCATCTTGAAATCTTTCCAGTGTGTACCACATAGTTGTGTGATGAAGGAACAGAGGCAATGCTATCTGATTTTGCCATCCAGTCATAAATAAGAATAACAGCTGATGAACATATGATCTGGCTCAGTGTTTCCATGTTTTGCCCAAATCCATGGTCAGAAATATGATTGCACGTTTTTTAACATACATTTTTGAATCACAGGCATGACATGTAAGAGTCATGTCTGTTCTCCCTCTTTTGATCACAAAAGCTGTTGAAAACATTATCAGCTGAAGCTTGCTTTCCCAGCACTAGTATGGACACAATATATTGGCTGTGGTATATTATGCATTATTTTATTTGAAAGTCTTTTCTACCTTGTGCTCTCTTAGTGTGTGCCATGGCTGCTCAGAAGGTCATTATTAGTCATCCTGGCCCTGGTTCTTGGCTATGCTTTTGTGAGTACATGCTGGTCTACAGGATCTATACAGTGAAAGGCAGTCCGTAGCAATCCTTTGCTGTTGTCATAACAGTTCCTATGCTGCATAGGATGCAAAGCTGTAAGCAAGGGAGCATGGTCCAAACATCCCAACAATGCCTGAAAACTGCAGCAGCTCTAAGTCACTGACAGTTGAAGCAAAGCAGAGCAGCTCTGAAGATGCTCCGCTTTACACCAGGGTTTGACCTGGAGGATCGCCCGCTGCATGGTGCGGGGAGCCCTGGCAGCGTGCTCCTGCCTCGGCCCAGCTCTGGGCTCTTCTTGTGTGGTTTGGGTGCTGCTGAGAACCTGGCTCGGTGCTGGCTGCACTGAGGCGTTCGTTTTCTGAGTGCTCGTGTGTATTGTATGCACATTGCTTGTGGCTGCAGGCCGTGATGAATATATGTATAAGCTAGAGCGGGCAAGCACACAGCTCGTACATAGAAGGAATATAACCGAGTCAAGTAGCAGAAATATGCTTTCATGGTTTGCAGATATTACTAACCCAGTTTTACAGTAAAATTTACTGGTGCACCTAATGCAAAAACAATTTTAAAATCATGTATCTGCTGAGGTACTGCTTCTGTTTTTTTCCAGAATTGGAAAGAACAAAGTATTTTTATTTTCCATGAGAGATAGTGTTCAAGGGTAGTGATAGTTCATTAATAAACATTTTTAGTTATTTGTTCTGTTCCATTCTCGCTTTTTCTGCTTGTCTTCTGAGGTGAAGAAATGGGCTTTGCAGCCTTAGCAGTCACCTGTGGAATAGTTAGAGTAAAGTGTAATATTTTGAGACTCCATTTTCCCAAGGCTTCCTGAAGGCGTCTCTGTTTATCATTCAGCCTGCACTGCCTGTATTGGGTTACACTAGGAATGTGGAAAGCTATATGGGAAAATCTGTCAGGCTGCGAAAAGCTCTCAGGCTCTGAAATTTTATGGACCATGCTTTCTAATGCACATTCCATATTTCAGGGTGTCTGGCTACCCTCAGTCCTTGTAAGGATGTGACGTGTGTTGTAGAATATACATGCATGTTTTGTTACAGGTACTACTGAGCTGATAAACGAGGCCACAGACCTATGGAGACAGAGAAAGGAAATCCCATTAGGGGATAAATTATAGTGACACCTACTAGTGTGGGTACGGATAAGGGTCAGTCACCATTTACTATACGTGATCTTTAATATGGTAGGAGCACCAACGTAACTCCTTTTCCACAACTGCGCTCCAGTAAACTCCCAGTTTGGGAGTGGGGCCCATGTTTTTCCTAAATACAAATCATTATGAAAGGCTCATTACAGATTAGATCTTCAGCTGGTGGAAATCACGTTCATAGCCAGATGATTTGCTTTCACATACTTCAGCAGGACCTAAATTTGCAAGTCATCAAGCCCAGTTAATAGGACTTTGATCAAATGTCTTGAGCATGTTTATGTGTGCTTTGTAAAAAGAAAAAAATTGCTCATGAAATTATCCTTTGCATGCAAAAGATACTGAGATACTATGTAAACAGTTTCAGGAGCCTAAAACTGGACTGTATTGAAGAGGCTTTTTTCCTCGTTTGTAACTTTGATTAGTCTTGTTAAGGTTACCTACATGCCCTGGTAAGATGATTGAAAAATAATAAATAAAACTAAACCAAAACAACAACAACAACAAAACAATTTAAGAAATGAAAGAAATTCCCCAATTGAAAAGTTGCAACAAAGCATAATCATTAACATCTTCTCTTCTCTTGTACTCACCAAGCTAATCAGCTTTCCTGACTACCCATTCAAAAGGTGGGATATTAACAGCAGATCTGTTAATGGAGGCTTAACAGATGGGATTATTTATACATACGTGCTTATAGAAAGTGAGGTGTGAATTCCAAAATGGCAGGAGTTTCTATACGTGCTCATGTCCATTAATGTTTCTGTAAGGCAGAAGACTCCAGGATTGTGAATGCAACATAGAGTCAGTCAGCCCCTTGAGTAGGCATATCCAAAGCCATTTTATGATTTTACACACCAAAACAAAGATAGCAAACTCCACTCAGAAGGCAGTAGACAGCCCTTTCAGGTATTATCGATGTTCTGTGGTTTTAGGGAGAGTCTCTGATTAATTATTTCTCCATAGATTTGCAGAAGGTCAGTTTGTCTATTAGATGAAATTCTGTGGTCTGGCTTATTTAGATCAGACCCTATTCTGGGAATTTGAGTACAAAATGAATATGCATTTCTTGAGTATTGTCATTGTTCAATAGCTCCCTGTTTTAAACAAGTATACCTTAGAAGATGCTAAGCTTTTATTCACGGGAAAAAATAAAAATAAAAAAATCTGACTCAAGGCAGCCACTGCTTGCTTCAGAAAAGGGCTCCTAAGAAGACACGACATAAAAATAAAATAAAAATCAAGCCCTAAGAAAGAACTGTGGATTTCATCCATGATGCATGTCTATAGCACCTGGATAGTTATGGGCTGATTTGAATCCCCTGCAACACCTAAGTTATGCATGTATGTTCATGGACACATTAAGGGTGATGGATTAGGGACACCTTTCCCTGATGTTTGTGTTGTTTTGTTGGGCTTATATCCAGACCTTAGTGCTATTCAAACCTCATAGTTTTTGTTTGAAATATGAATCAAATACATTGTGAAACCGATATCTTTCCAAATAATTTTGTCATCAAGCAATTAAAATATCATGTGCTATAAACATCTCTAAGACGCTATGGTTGGGAACATTGCCAGTTTCACAAGTCACATTGCCTTCAGAAGTACAATGAATGTACAGTACTCTGAACAGTCTGGAAAGAAAAGTCATTTTCCAGCTCTTAAAATCTTTTTTTAGCTTTTCGCAGTACTCTGAAGTCAAATTATGATGATTTTAAAGGCAGAACTGTTAAATGCCAATGATATGTCAGTACTGGGCACACTTAAATTCTTAACAACACAGATAGACCAGTGCTTAATATCTTAATTGTGCATACAAAATGCTTTTAAAGTAAAGTTAGCCAGAATATGTATGCTTTTTAAATAATTATGCATTTAAAATATATTAGGAAAAAAATCAGGTAACATACCTTTTTACTCCAATATTGCTATTTTTGGCTAGGAATATGAGATTGCATAGACTAGGAGTTTAAAGAGGAGTCTGTAAGATTTGACTTGGACTCATGCTTAGACACCAGATTATCTTCCTTGACTTTGAAAACTGTATTTCTCACAGGCTTCATCAAATTGATTTCAATTTACAAAAAAGTTAAAAAGTACCTCTTGAATTAATTTGTTAGCTTCAATGGAAAGTGTTTTGAACTTGATGCCTTAGAAACAACTAACTAACAGAGGTCTGAATGTGTAGTGACAAACTTCAGGAATTTATTTTGTTACTGGTTTATGCCTCAGTTTGCTGGGTTGCAGGGTGAAGATAGTGGTGGTGTGTCACACAGCAGGTCTGCAGTTTGGTATCGCTTCTATTGTGAGGGAAGAAATAAGCATTTGAAAGGCCAAGGTGGTGTTTGGGAGCCAGGTCCTGCTTCCTGCATGGCTGGTGTCTTCCTGGGTGCTTTTAGAGGAATTGTTTAGGCTTAGATCCATGGGAGTATTTGGGCATTTCCTTCAAAATGAGATAAAAAGGGGCTCTGTTTTCTGTGGATCTGACTCAAACTCTTCCTGTGTCTCTGTCCTCATATGTAAAGAATAATTGTCATGTGCTGTTACAGGACATATATTTATGAATAACTATACTGATAGCTTCAAATGCTACAGTAAGAGGAGTCAGGGCAGTGAAATTTGGTGAATAGAAAAGCTATTTTTCAGAATGACATAGAAGTATAGGTCTCATTGACCTCAACGTTTTTGAATCTCTCAGGTAGTTTAGAGAAATGCACCCTAAAAGTGAACTGACTCTTAGAAAAAAGGCATAATATAACTTTATTATTGACTTCATCAGTTTAACACTAGAGTATTTCAACAGGGTGTGCTAAACGAAAAATAACAAGCTAATTAAGACGAATGTCGTATAACCCCTGAAAACTGTGGTCGTGAAGATCTCCAGAGTAATGCACATGAAAAAAAGAAATAATATTCTAGATCCTGTAACTGTTATCTGAAAAACAAAGCAAACAAATAAACTAACAATGTTAATGGTCAGTCCCAAAGTAATAGCAGTTCCTTTAGTCTATTGTTGCTCCTTAGGAATAAAAATTGTGATGAGAAAACCCCAGAGGAGTGTGAACAACTGGAAAATTTTACCTAAGCAATTAAGAAGATTATCTTGAGTAATATAATTATTTAGGAAGTACGGCAGGCCACGTATGCTCTCTGTTGACATTCTAAATATAAACATTATTTATTTGCGCTGGATGATGTGCTTGTGACAGGTTGGCTCGAAGGAGGCTGTTTCAACACAGGAAAGTGCAGTAGTCTTTCTTCCACCAGGACAACCAGGGGAACAGAAATCCAGGCAGTTTGCAATCCTAGCTCAGACAATCACAGCCAGCAGCTCTGTTGACAGGGCTGCTTTAATGGGGCAGTCCTTCTCCAGCTGCTTGGTCTGTGCCTGAGTGCAGCGTAACAGGCTGAAAGAAATGGGCAGCACAAAGAGCAGAGCCTCCTGCCAGTGGCACCATGTTGCACTTCAGGAAGGGCGTTAGGAAAATCAGTATAAATGAGAAGCAAGTAATTATCGATGTATACGGCAGGTGTTTTTAGTCATAGCATTCTGAACTGAAATATTTTTGGGAAATCCACATCTAAATCTTTGTAGGAAATCGTATCCAGAAAAAGAAAACAGTGAGTTCTTTTCTGATGTTTGGTAATGTGGTACATAAATATGACCAAAGCAATAAACATGGGATTTCACTGCACATTCTGAGGGAGTAATACACTGGAATTAGCAATAGAATAGGAGGAATGAATGGGGATATCCTCTGAGTGTTTATTCTCTTTGAAAGGTGATCTCTTTGGCTGAGACTTAAGAGTTACTACATAGCTAATCGCTGATGCAAATGGTTGTAGATAGGATAGATGGCCTCAAGATTGATGGCTGACTGTTGTTGGTCTAAGTTTTTAATCCAGGCTTTTGCTGGAATGCAAAGTTCCTAGCTCAAGGTCAATTATACAAAGACATCAAGAAGAAAAAGACAGCCATGGTATTCGTCTGCTTCTCAAGCTATCCAAGATGGGAAACCATTTTTACTTGCAGTGACATGCTTGTTAATGCTGGGCAATGAAATACTTTTTAAAAAATTATTATTATTATTATTATTGCAACACTTTGCTTGCATTTAAAAGTTAAAACAAACAAAAAACCCACCCCTTTTTTGGATCACCGCTCATTTCTTGCAGTTTTCAAAGAATTATGATTGTGTTGCTCAGATAAAACCTGGGGACTTGGAATGTCACTGTAACAATGCAGAAGTTGCCTGAGTCACTTGGGGTGGGCAGCGTCCCAGTAGCTTAATCTAAATTTGTTTCATCACGCTGCAGAAGTATCAGAATACACCCAGAATACAACAGGGGACAAAAGAAGAATTCTGTATCTGGTAGCAGAGATGGGCCTGAATCAATTGCTAGCTCTGAATTAGGAGATGCTTTTGTGTGAATTCGTATCTGAAACGTACAGCTTGTCTTCACTGTTCTTAATAAAACAGAGGCTGGTGCAAGAAATGAGGCACTGGGTAATGTAAGAAATGTAAACTTCCGATCGTGGCCCCAAACCTAAAGACATATTTAGATAATGGAGCAGTTGTCTCAAGTGTAGAGGGTTCCTTACAATACCACCTGTTAAACATGCTTTGATTTATCCATTAAGTAAATACCAATGGAGAGTGTATGAATATGAAAGGCTGAGAAAAAGGTAGAGCTATAGCATTTTAAAGGTAATTTTGAAAAAATGGTAATGCTAAAAGAATGTGTGCTGTTATTTTATTTACTTTTAGTTTCTGATTGTTCCTCTAATATACAGAGCATGAAAATGGGATGAATGCATCTGATTTTGAAAAAGTGATTTAAATTGCTTCTTTGATGGATCCTTGCTTATGGAATATCATCCCATGAAGGAGAAGAAAAAATTTCTACTAAGATGGAGGGTGAAACACAAAATGCGGACAATTAAGGCTGCTGATGTTTAGGATTATGTGATTGGCAATAGATACAAATAAGACTAAGTTTTCATACAAAGTAGTAATATTAATTGAATAACTTATAGCCAAAGTTAAAAGTCAATAGATGTTGTCCCCCTCAGAAAAGAGGACTAAATTATTTGAACATGTGAATTCTTAACTACTTGGTCAAATGTGGTTAAAATGTATGAAAACACTGGTTATTAATTCTTAATGAAATCTTCCAAGTGTCCAGTGCTGTGAATTCCAACACTTTTGTAGTCAAACAACAATGGTCAAAATTTTGTGTAAGCTAAGGACTGAGTTTTTCAAGACAAAAGTAGAAGACATTTTTACATTTTTAGTATTTTGTCACTTCTTTCTGGCTACTGAATGATTTTCCATTACAGCATAGTTAATGCTTTTTCTGTTTTTCTTTTTTTTTTTTTTTTTTTCGTATTATGACCTATTAAGTCAACAAAATAGTATTCTATGGAGAGTGTAGCAATTGCACATGACTGTGATAAGTTTGCATAACTTTGCGGGGATTGGGGGGGGGGCGGTATTCTTGCCCTCTTCTTGGAAACAAAAGATACGACTTACTTTCTCTGCCCTTTCCACCCAATACAGGTTCCTTAACTCATAGTTTTAGCCATGAGACAAGACATCCGGTGTTATTTCAGCAAGTCCATATGGTTCTCGAATACTTTTCCCAAGGTAAGGATTAAAAAACATCAAATACTGCTTGATGAAGAGAGGAAATCTCATGTAATGCTTTTGTTCTGCTAACATCTATGTAAAGAGCTGCCTGGGAGTTTTGGAATGGAATCTGTCATCACGGTAATCCTGTTCTGGAAAATCGTGATGGAGACAGCACTGGGAGTGACGTCATTGACTGTTGGACACAATCATTGCCCACAGCAAAATCATAGCCTTACCCAACTTTCCTTTGTGTCTGACATTTGAATGCCCAATTGGCAAGATTATTGGTGTTGCTTTCTTTTCCCCCTTTCACAGCTGTGTTAAAATTCAAAACACAGATATGCAAGAAAAAGGCTAATACAGAGGAGGGTCTGTTCAATGCTCTCTGCAGACTTCAGAGGAATTTTTGTGCACTTTGCCTTCAGTGTCATATGCAGGAAATTCTTCTTTGGTCCATACAATGCAATAAACAAACCTCCTGTGTGTTAGCCTTAGCTTTTAGCACTTCCATCACGGTCTATGGTGAGCGGTAAAGCTGTAAGAAAGAAGCAGTTTGCTTTATGAAGGTTCTGGCCTACCCTCGTTCTCTCATACACCTATTTGTTAAGGACTTGTTACCACAGAGGGCAACAATAGTTGTATGACATAATGCAGAAATGCTATTTATGTACCATGTGGTAACAATTAAGTTGATAAATTGGATTTGGTTATTATTTTTTCTGCCTTTGTAAATTGATCCACCTGTGTTCTGCACTACTGGATGCGAAAAGACAGCCTGGGTTGTAGTCCTCTGGATTGCCTTTTTTCCTGACTGAGTCATGGGTTGTGTATGTGCACACTCCTTTGTAAGGCAGTGTTGCAGGTAGTTTCATGAATTAGATGGTGTTTGTATTTAAACATCTTTAGGTACGTGCTGAGTTATTGTTTTACAGATAATAATTTTACTTATTCTCACTTACAGGCTGTGGGGAGACCATACCAGAGCACATATCCATCTTGCAGCCCATGGAGGGCACCACACTGGAGCAGGTGGATGTTTCCTGAAGGAGCCATGGCCCATAGGAAGCCTGCTCTGGATCAGGGGAAAAGTGTGAGGAGGAAGGGGTGGCAGAGAGGTACAACCATGCTGTATGTAGCCTGTCCCCCAGTCTCCCTGTGTTTCTCAGGGCCAGGAAGGTAGAGGCGTTGAGAATGAAGAGGGGAAGCTGGGCCTGGGAAAGGTGGGGAAGCAGTTGCTTTAATTTATATTTTGTTTCTCAGTGTCCAAATCTATTTTTGTTGTCAATTAATTAAATTAATTTTCCCAAGTTGAGTGTGTTTTGCCCATGATGGTAAGCAATCTCCCTGTCTGTATCTCAACCCATGCGGTTTTTCATCTTTCTCCCCCCTGCCGTACTGAGGAGGGGGAAGCATGAGCAAGCAGCTGGGTTGGCATCTGGCTGCTGGCGAAGGTTAACCCACGAGCTGTAGTTACTTCTCTGAAAGTATGGAGAAGCTGTGGAGCCTGAGATATTACGTTTACTTTTGTTGACAACTGTCAGCTTTCTAAGATTGGCCACAGAAAAACTGGAGTCCAAGCTTCCTTTATTTCCCAGACGATTTTCAGTTCATGAAGAAAACATCACAGAAAAGTATCAAGAAAAAGTTTAACTATTTTATACATTAATTGCAGAAAGGAAGAACAAGAAAATGGAAGAGAGAAGGAGAAGAGGCGATGTGTACAGAAAAATATGTGACTGTCTAATAATACCAAACAGTTGTTTATTTTTAGTGTTCTTAATCTCAGATGATGAAGCTATTGAATGCCAGACTGCACAGTCAGGTAACTTTCCTCCAAGACACTTGAGTAGCAAGTTGGAATTCTTTGTCATTTGGGCTTTATTTGCAGTCTTTCTGAGTGTAAGCTTGTCACAGAAGTTTGTTACTTTCTTTAGCTTTTCAACCTGACTCTTCTAATGCTAGGATGGCATATCTTGACCAGCCCACTGTATAGCATTAGAGATGTGTGGAAAAGAAGCAGGAGCAAAATATTACCCACTTGTATAAAGAGCCTATTTTTTTCAGTCATAATAAATAGTTAAACCTTTTCAGAGGGTGAAATAACATGGCTCCAGAGCATGATGTGTATGTGTATCTGAACTATGTTCAGAACCCACAAGTGAAACATGCCTACTTTGTTGTTTCCCAGAAAAAATGAGATGGATGAATTGTTTGCATCCATCAGACAAACTCCAACAGAGAAAGAGATGGACCAACTCTATCTTCAACACAGCCAGCGCTGCCACCTGCAGAGATTATTGCCTCCTGAATGGGAAGAATTCCTTCCTGCCAGAATCTGAGAAACAGGAGCAAGGGCTTGGTATGGACTGAAGTTTTTTATTCTTTGTTCAAAGTGGAATCGTAACTGTTACTTTATGATGCTTTTGACCAAGTGGAAAAGGTGCTCTCTCCTGAGAGATGTCTAGGCCTGTCACAGAGCCTTTTTGCCAGGGTTTGAGGAAGCTTGGCTTTAACCCTGTCAGGGTTCCACTCTGTAAACTGGAAAGTCAGATCAGCTTTAAAATGGAGGTAAGTGCTCGATACTTTTGAGACCTGTGGATGAAAAATGCTGCATCGGTGTTTCCCTATGTGGCAAATTTTGGTTATGTACTGAGATTAGAAATGTCACATTGCATGCTGGCACTTTATAAGTGCTGGAATTTTCCTGTACACAGTGCTTCTGTTCACTACAGTTGGAAGGAAGTTGTACTGAAGCATTTCGGGGCTGAATCTAAACTGAATCTCATAGCAAGAATTTATCAAAAGCAAGACTGTCTGTATTTTTAAAAGCACTATGCAGGAAACAACAGATAACCACACAGTCTGTTGGAAACATTATACTAGATTTTAAGTATTTAGCTTTTAAGTATTAACCTTTGCATAATTCCTAGTCTTTTTTTGTGTTGCTAATTATTTGCTAAAAACGCCTGTCAGTAACAGGTAATTTTCTTACCTTTTTCTTCAGTTTTCTTCAGCATTGATCCAGCTTCCACATGGACAGTATATTTTCCTGTTTCGGTTCTGATGCTCTTGGGCAATGCTATATGGTGGGGGGAAGGGGAGCTGAACTGCCAACTGGGAATCTTCAACACAAAAACTATTAAGAGGTGATAAATCATTGGAGGCCCAGCATGTGATTAAAAGCTGTGGCCACCAGCAGTGACCCATGGGGATGGAGGTATCAGTGACAGAGAGCAGGGGGAGGTGTTTGGCATTCCTGCTCAGAGGCCTAACCAGGGCACCAGGGTTTGTTTATGTTTCTGTTCCACTGACTCCTGTGAAATGCCCTCTGTCTGTACAGGGAACACACATTGAGTTAGGGAAAGTATCTTTGGCATTTCTTGAAATGTGAAGGCACGGATACTTGAAGGTAATGTGTGAGGAGAATTACCTGAGATTGCAGAGTAAAAGCCAAACATTTAGTCAGTTCAGGGCTCTGTAAATCAACAGTCGGCATCACAGTTATCGTAATTGTAGGTGAGCTTTACACAGATGCACAGGATACTGCAAATATGATTCCTTTCCTCTCTGCTAAATTCTTGTCCATCTAGAAAAAATATTTTTTCTTGAGCCAAGTGTGGGGACATCCAATCTTGGGTTCTACTTTGTTCATGGCTTAAGAGAAAGCTTGATTAAATCAGAGCCCCAAATAATCTTGGAAAAAATCATTAGGATTTGGCCCATTCTGGTATACAACATTTGGAGCAATTATAGTATGCTTTGTTGCTGCCCGCAAGATGGTGGAGATCTAATTTCTGTCAGCTATTTGCCAACAAACATTATGCTACATGTTTATCAGAAAGTACAAAGGTATAGTTCCAGTTGCAAAGTGTTGTCAAGATAAAGCAGCAATGAATAGAAAGACAGCTTTGGAAGGCAGTCAAGAGCCCGACGAATGACATCCAAGCCCTTTTGTGGTGGTAGTCTGAGTTACAGTCATAGAGAACTGTGGGTCCAGGAGGGGTTTGCTAAGAGGCAAAGGTCACGAAAAAAGACTTGAACAGAGAACAGGTTACAACAGATTAATAAAATAAAATAAAATGAGGTGTCTTTGAAGACCAAAGGAGTTTATTTTGGTAAAAAGGCTGCAGAAACACTTTTTTTTTGAATGCCATGTTGTTTTGATAGATGCCATAACTATTTAGACATCCTTAAATATTATTTAATAATTTAATTGTGAATTTATTCTGCCACATGTGAAAGACAGTCTTGTCATGCTTAAAAGTAACAAGACATACCCGTAAGGTAATTCCTGTATGTTCAACAGCAGCAAGTCCAGAGTGCTCTAGAGAAACGTGCAAGAAATCTTGAATCAGGTAAATTCGAATATACATCATGGCTTCTTCCTATCTCCTGTAGAAAGAGATTGGCTTAAGGCCTGATTCAGAAGATTTTGTGTTTCTTCCCATGCTCTTGTTATTAGCTTGGACTGAATACTCTCCACAGCCATGTATTTCTAAACAACTGGGAAGCAACTCACTGCAAACTGCTTGACTTTTCACCAGCGCCAAGAATATCTTAAAAATTCACTGTACTACAGATAAGTAAGTGATTCCTATGTAGTTGATACTGCTGAATGGCATAAACATGAGAGATACAGACACACCTTGTAAAGAAAGAACATGCCACAAGGAAGTTGGTAATCATTTGGTGTGAGAGGCTGATAAGGACTCTTAGCTAGTTTAGAAACATGGTTACCAGATGTGCGCTTCCAGATGTCAGCATTTCCTACTATATGCTATTCTGGTCAGGAGAAGTGAGTTCCCACGACAGTGTGTTAGAGCCTTTGAGACTTGAGGATTGCCTGACCCTGAAAATTAATTCTACAACTAAAGCTTATTAGAAAAAACTACAATCTTCACATCCTCCTGTGTATGAGTGGGATTGCAAGATGCCTTGGTAGGTGGGAGATGTAAGAAACTGATGCTGAAAGTTGGAAGAAGTCAAACTTAATTTCTGGGCAGAAGGCCAGTGTCAGGTCTCTGCAGTGATTAAGTCCCAGCACACGACTTGTCCGTCTAGGAGAGTACAGTGCTCAGAGTTGTGATTGTCCTGTCAGGGTGCTGCTTAGTAAGTGAATTTCTACAGTCCCTGTTTGCATCTGAATGGCATTATAACACAGTATGATTTCATACCTTGCTTCTGGTTCAATTCCATCTTCTTCAGCTTCCCCAAAACTGTAGCCAGGTGTTTGCTAGCCAGTTATTTTCACCAGGAGTTTACTGAAGTGATGTCATGCATGAACTGAAACTAAACCAAGTCTTTGTCATTACCTTGTAGCTTCTTCAGACTCTTTCTAGGTACAGCTGTGCTTCCTAAACCTCAGTTTCTGTTCAGGTTACCTTAAGCTATGTGGCTTTGGAAACCAGTGCTTCTCTCCATTGCTGCGCATAGCTAGCGCTATTCTGTCTTGCCTGATCCTCTGACTTTGGTCTCCTCTGAATCTCTGGAGACATCCTCTTCTTAGCTACTCCCACTCATTCTTATACGAAGCCTCAGTCCCACAAATCCTTCCTGGCAGGGAAGGTCTGCCAGGTTCTTTCCAGCCTCAGAGATTTCCTAGAGAGACTTTGCCTTAGTTTGACCTTTCTCGATCCTTTGAAGAATCAGGGCTTCATCAGGCTGAGTTTGATCATTTTTCCAGTGTCAACTCTGTTACTTGGGACCCAATGACAATGCAAAGGCAGTGTCTGAGCACTAAGAGTGGCCTACAATTCAACCATTAGTGGGCAAATTCTCTCTTTTCTTGCAGATTTTTTTTTTTTTTTTGCCAGCTAGGGACATTCACACTTGTCCCTGAGCCTTTTTCCCCTCTGGAGAAAGCTGCCAGCATAGTTTCCACAGAACAGTTTCTCTAACTTTGTTCCTTTTTTACCTCATTTTTCCTCATTTTGCAGATTGTGATTCAAAATCAGGTCAGGGCTGAAGAAAGTAAGAAATGAGATGAGGAGGTGGAGGGTGAGGAGGAAATGTCCCTTAAGGTTGTTGCACAGAAGCAGTTAATATAGTCCTCTGACTGTAAATAGCAGAAAGGCTGTTCTAGTTAAAGTGAAAGAGCAGGGTTTATTTTTTTGCCCAAGAGCTCTTTAAGAAAGTCATCTACAGCTAATAGACAACCCTAATGGGCAAATTAAATGGCCATAGAAAGTCCTTTGTAAAAACAAGACCTACATACAGATCTGCTGTGTCTCAGCTCAGTGCTTTATCTAAGTGACACATGTAAAATACTTTCTCAATATCTAATTCTGTCCCCAACTATAAATGCACAAATAATCATTATTGAATGCTTTGCTTAATAACTGGAGTATATTCATTTGTAATTTATTCATTTGCAATTTGTAATTTTCTTCAGTTATTTTGTACTTAAAAAGATGGAGAAATGGGGCTGAATGGAACGTTAGATGGTCACATAAGCATCCCAGTGCTTCCAGTAGCATCAGTCATACTAATCTTATACCTAAAACGTACATGTTATCCTATGAATGCTCGCTGGCCGGAGGATCTTCCACGAGACAGATGACAGACCGGGTGCCCAGACAAACAGCAGAGCAGGGACTGGTGCCTGGCTCATGTGCAAGGGAACCATCCAAACCAGTTACTCTCTATTGTGGCTAACTGCAAGAATGGCTTTAAATGGCACCTGTGGAACATGCCTCCTAGGAGATACAGCTACCCCGGAAAAGAGGTGGTAGGACTTCAGATGATAAGAATTCATTCAGACAACCAAGTTTCCATTTACATTGTCAAAAGCAAGATGTTTTCAACACGAAGAAAACTGAAGTGTGGCTGTATGCCTGAGTTTGCAGAGAGTCTGAAGTAATTGAGTTAGTAAAGACAATTGAAATGGCAACATCTGACATGAAGGATCAGCAAATTAGGAAAATTTCATTTTCCTTGATATGAAGTCATGCTTGCAAATGTTTTAGAAAATATGGGTCAACTGTGAGGATTTCCCTAGAACAGAATCATTGAATCATCTAGATTGGAAAAGACCTTCAAGATTGCCCAGTCCAACCATCAACCTGCCCTATAGGGTCCCATCACTGAACCATGTCCCTTAGTGCCACATCACATGTCTCTTAAATACTTCTAGGGACGGGGACTCCACCACTTCCCTGGGCAGCCTGTCCAGTGCTTGAGGACATTCTTCCTAATTCTAATGAGAAATTCTTCCTAACATCGAGTCTAAACCTCCCCTGGCACAACTCAAGACTGTTTCCTCGTTGTGTCACTTGTCACCTGAGAAAAGAGACCAACACACTCCTTGCTGCAACCTCCTTTCAGGTTGTTGTAGAAAGCGATGAGGTCTTCTCTCAACCTCCTCTTCTGGAAACTGAACAACCCCAATTGCCCAGTCACTCCACTTAAGTCCTGCTTCCTAGTCCCTTCACCAGCTTTGTTGCTCTTCCCTGAACACTCTGGAGCAGCTCTTGGCCTTCCTGGCCACCTGGTCACGCTGTTGGCTCATGTTCAGCTAGCTGTCGACCAACACCCCCATGTTCTTTTCTGCCAGGCAATTTTCTAGCCACTCTTCCCTGAGCCTGTACCACTGCATGGGGTTGTTGTGACCCCATAACTTTGCCAGGACCTGGCACTTGCCCTTGTTGAATGTCATGTGACTGGACTCGGCCTATTAGTCCTTCATCTACTAAGCAGATCGTCTCATCATAGAAGTAGTATGGCATGTCCCAAAGCTGATCTGTCTTCATGGGGCATATCCTTCATGTTATATCTTTGCTTCTTATTTGGGTGGATGCAAGCTTTGTGCAGGTTGGTGCACGTTGTAGCTTATGGCTGTGGGAGACTGCACATCAGTTGCCGAGATGCTCCCACTGTGATCTCTGTGCATGTACCATCTCCCTCTCATTAACTTGGGTGACATGGCAAAATAAGCCATCCTGACAAGTGTGGTGTTTTTTTTGTTTATTTTTTTTATTTTTTTTCTTCTCCTCTCAGTAAGGCTTGAGTAATATGGAGAACAGTGTATAGACTGAACGCAATATTGTTATGAAAGATAGTGCTTATATACTCTAAGCAGCACTCCAATCCACTATTTCACATTTCAGTCCAGGCTTCTGTTGGGAGCATGCTGTGCTCTTTTTAGATGGTTATCTTTGGCCACTTCAGAATTATTGGGTTTGATTATTTATATGTGGTCTTTTTAAAACTCATTTATTTTAAAAGACAGCCTGTGCTTATGGTAAAGGGTCCTCTGGCTTTTTGTGCCCCCTCTAGCAAAGTGACTCAGACTGATTATGGCTAAACAGGCAATGGTGCTGTGAAAACCAGCTTTTTGCAGGCCTGGAAGGTCAAATCAGTAGCCTGGAAATGCATTGGGGTCACCATACAGACAGGAGAGACCTTTAACAATTACATTTAATTTGACTTGCAATCAAACAGAAGTAGATGGCAAAGCAGGAAATGGTATCTTTAGGCATGACATGAAATAGTATTGCTGTCAACTTGAATAAGAAAGTCTGACTCTTTTTTTTCCTTTTTTTTTTTTTTTTTAAGTGACTACATATTTAAATAGCCTGTAGGGTCAAACAGCCTTTCCTACAGCCCTTTGATAGCTGGCCTGATAACAGCATATACACTATAAATATCCTAAATCAATAATCGTGTATCACTGCTGAAAGCAGGCGTGTTCACATATCACAGCAGATGGGAAGAAAGCAAATAATATTTGTCTTGCCTTTCAAATTGATTTCCTGTTTTTAGCAAGCCAGAGTGTGTCCATATGTTAATCAGATTGCTAAGAAAGATAGCAGGGCTCAGGGCAGCAGACTTCTACTTGACCCGCTGGGAAAAGGGGGGGGCAAGGAAGGGTGGAGGAAGTCCTCCGTGGCCCTAAAATATCTGCGGCAGAAGCAGTTTTTGCAAATGTTATACAAATGCTTGTGTTTCCCTGACTTCCCCTGGGAAGTGCTGGGTGTCCTCCTTTCCTTTTCAGGCAGATCTTCACAGTGATCAATAAGCTGCAGGATTGGACAAGTTTGTTGGGGATTTCTTAATCTACCTTTTCTTTCGTTTTGGAGAATATTTGGCATGATGAAACATTTCCAGTGCTCTGATCTTGGGTAGAAAGACCCAAGGTCCTCAGGAGGTGCAAAAGCTGCAGCCCTTCTCCCTTGCCTTCCCTTGCCCTTCTTCAGTGTCGTGTTTCTCTGCACTTGCCCTAACGCATAGCTATTTCAGCTGTAATGTGCCCAACCAGAGCATGAGGACAGACCATAATGGCTTCCAAGTGCACTCCCAGATTGTATTATTTTTCTTTGCAGACAGGAGATTTTAATTTACTGTAATGACAAATAGTTAAGAGAGAATTTGCATACATATATAAACTGTAATGATGTTTATGGGCAATATTCAATGGGACAGAAGGAAATGGTGGTACACTTGATGTTCTTCTGTGGAAGGAATTTATGTACATTCTTCAAGCTTCTCAGTTTTATTTTGCTTTAAAAATCCCAGACTTATAAACCATTTCTTATGACAGTGTCAAGAAAACAATTCCACTGTCTGTTTAGTCCATATCTATGGTCTGCTGGAAAGTTCACCTGGCAGCTGCTGTTCTGTTGTAGTTGTTCTGTGTTCGTGCCAATGTGGCGCACTTCTGTTATCATAAACATGAAAATCAAGTAAAGAATCTTTAATATATTCTATATTAAATATAAGCCTGTCAGTGTTCAAGAGGCAATCAGATGATGCCCTCTGTAATTTGCTTTAACTTTCGGTTAGCCCTGAAGGTCAGACAGTTGGACTAGAGGATCTTTGAAGGTCCCTTTCAGCTGAACTATTCAAATTCCCAGTTAATTTTAATTCAAGTTTATATACGCTTGGTGTTTTAAGCTTGACTGTTATGAGTTAGTATGTATGATCCCAGCATCCCCATAGACTCCCAGTTATCTCCTTCGATATTTTTAGAGGAAGGCTGATCCAAGAGGAAGGCATTGCCTTGATTTAAGAGACAATTTTGAAAACCCTACCTTATGTCTTATTTTGAGCAAGTTATTAACCTATACCTTTGTTCCCCATCTGTTGATGGAAAGCAGTACTTCCTGCCCTGTAGATTATAAAATACACTAACAACTGGGATGTGGTCAGATTCCACAGTTACCTAAAAGAAGTAGGTGTGCCAAATGGATTAGTTTGAATCAAATCCTAATTTATGTTGCTTGTCAATAGGGAGCATGAAGGGGAATGGATGAGATGAGAATGAAGCTGTAAGTTTCTTTCCTGAATTCAGTGTGCGTTGACTGTGCTCAGGAAGTATCTAGGATGCCCAAATGCAGGGAGGACCAGAGCTGATCATTCTCATATTTTTGAAGCTAAAAGACAAAAACAGAAGACCACCCCTTCGTGTAGTGGCTTTTATTATTAGAAAATTCATTTTTTTGGAGAGGAAGGATGATTTTGTGGAGATGGAAGCCAGATGATCTCAGTTCTAATCCTGGTGTTGACACAGATTTTCCTGTGTGACCTCAGAAAAATCTCTTGCTGCATTCCAGTTTCCAATCAGTACAATGCAACAATCATTCTTTGTTGTGTCTGAGCAGCACGCTGCAGTTAATAATGCATGGTCACTAAACAGATTTTGACACATGCATAGGTGCTTAAAGATGGCGTTTGATATCCAGTGTTTTTTTTCTGTGGTGGTTGTTTGTTGTTTTTTTTAAGCATTGAAACAAGTTAGGTGCTTAACTCCTGTGGCAGTTTAGGAGCTCTATTTCTGTCTCCGTCAGTGTGTGCCTTAATCCCTTTTGAAGTTCTGTTATGTACTAGTATGCTGGGGTAATAGAAGAACTCTAGAAATTATTGTCCTTTATGAGTATTTTAGTACTTCCAGTAAGAGAAATGGGCAGATGTAATCAAGTGAAATCTGTTAAAATATGAAGTCACTTTGAATGTTACTTTGGTTATTTTTTTGTATTATTGGAATAACACTTCAAGACCCATCACACTAAACTTTGTGCTCACAAGATCAACTCCAGCTGTTTCTGTGAATTGTTTTGCAATGTAAATAAAGATTTTTTAAGAGCAAAGTAAGGGCATGTCCTCTACCTCGTCACGGGTACTTCAGCTGGACACAAGACTGGCTCTGTAATTTCACATGTAAACAGTGTGAGTCCCCAAGAAACATTTTGAAGCAGGGCCCTGTATTTTATAAAACATGTAATCAACTGATCTGTTGGTTAAGAGCCCATCCTAACTGCAGCCCCAGCCTTGTGCTGTCTATTCCTTTCATGCTACTACTACTACTCAGAAAGGGACATAAGATTTCTTTCCCCATCATTTTTGCAATTATCCTTTTATATATGCTATCATATCATCAGTGCCGTGCCTTTTAACACCTCCTCTCCATTACCTGCAGTGTCTCCTCAGTACTCCTTCTGGTATTGCTGCTTCTTCTGACAACAATTTGCATGAGCTAGGTGAGCTGTGCTAATGTTAGTATTTGTCTTCCCTGCACACTGCAGTTTGTGCCAGCCCAACTGACCCATAGTAGCCTGTGGAAATGATGCAGGTTCTATGGCTCAGTGTTACTTTAGGTTGGCTGTGGTATTCTCTGGGTTACTTGGGGTGTTACATTCTACAAAGGACAAATTTTTAACTTCTAAAAGCCTGCCATTTGCTTTTGTTATGTAAGGCAAATGTTTATAATGGGGCTGAAAACTAGTGAAAGCCTCAGCTCAGTTACTCCTCTTTTAGGAATGTTTTTTGTGTTGAATTAATAGGTAGAGCCTCGTCAAAGGTTGGTGCACTTTGCAGCAGCCACTGCCAAAAGAGTAAGAGAGAAGCCAGAGATGAAATGACTCAGCCAAGGTTATGGAGCAGCTCAGTGCAGAAATCAGGCGCAGATTACAGCTTGCCTGATAGCAACTTAATGCTTTAGCCACCAATTTATGTGACATGACAAATATCCAAAGTCTTTATCCAGACCCTTACTGTGTTTGTAGCTGGGTTGTGAGGAATGTTTCCCTTTCCTTTTCCAAATAATCAACATTTGAAAATCAGTACCAGTGCTTTTTTTTGGTCCTTTCATTGACTTGGAATCTTCTTGGCTGCACATCTGATTCTTTGTAGATACAGGTACTGCAATTTGTATGCTGTTATCTGATCTATTTTCTAGAGTACGTGTAGCTGGTTTTGAAAGCGAATAAAAAGTAATCCATTTAGACTTTAAATCCATTCAGTAGGAACAATTATCTCAAGTGCTCCAGCTTCTAACATTCATCACGCTAGAAAAGGACACAACGACGTTTATAAAAATATGACCATTTAACTCAAGTGGTGGTTTGAGGACATAAGAATAGAATCATTCTGTTGTGTTGAATAATATTATGTGGTTAAAATATGGCTAACAGGCCTTGATTATGGCCATTAATGGTCGTGTGTGTGTAACAAAGGTCTAATAAGGGCACTCTAAAAAAGTTACCAAATATTACAAAGAGTTTCTTGGCTGTTTACATCAGCAAATATTCTAGGTAGAGGGAAAAATTGTGAAGTGTTGGCTGTTAATCTTGGGCGAATGTAAGAGATTCAATTATGTAATGTGACAATGAGTTTGTTCTGCTTTGCCTTAGGTTAGAATTTAAGCTTTTCCTCTTCAGGTTTATTCAGATTGTTAAGTGGCTGCTGAGAAGCTGGAATCTTGTCAAACAAACTTGGCTTTAAATTTTAAATTATTTTTAATCAATATGTGAAGAGGCCAAGCTCTGCCATATGTTACTCACCATCCATTAGTTGGTAGCTGGTCATTAAACTCTCACTAAGGTTTCCTAACTGTGACTATTGTGGTGATTTTTTTTTTCTCTCTTTGTAGAGTATGGGCAAAGGAGAGCATTCGTGGCAGATTGCCTTGAGGACAATAAAAACTCTCATGTAGTATGGTTGTTTGTTCAGGCACAAACAATAGGGACATTTTGCTATTACCATTTGCCAGCTATCAAGGGGTTTTGAACCCCCTCCCCCTTGGTGCCTACAACTCAAAACAGATGCAAAATCTTTCTTTTCAGCCCCCTTGAAATGACCTGTGGTGGTGCAGTGTCATTTAGAGGAGAAATTATTGGAGTGAGAGTGGCTCATAACAATAGGGGCCTTGTGCCAGGCACATGACAGAACAGTGAGGGGGCTGTTGGTGACTTTATTGGGGAGGAGGATGGCAATCTGGCAGGTGCTGCCATTGTTAAAGGTCCCTGCTCCTAGACAGTGGTCGCAGATGAGTTCATGTCATTTTGTTCAAGCTCTTTGCGCTGAGTTCAGTGATGTGACACTGGTCAAGTAGCCAATCCAGCCCTTCTGATCTCTTCAACACGGTCCCTTCTGTAACATAACCCCTTATTGCTGAGATATGTCAACATGCTTCTAGGCCATATGGCTTCAAGCTAGAGTAACTTTTGTTTTCCCTGAAAAGGACATAATAACTTAATGTTTACTCTGCTAATACAGCCCTGGTACTCACTACTGATCCTGGCATTATTCTGTGGAGATGTCATCCAGAAAACCAATTAAAGTGTATTGATACAAAATAGATCCATTGGTTTAATGCTGAATTTTACAACAACAGAGGTTGTTGCTTATGAGCTGAAGGCTCCCACTGACTATAGTTAGAAGTGTGTGTTCTCAGGCTTTTTCTTTCTATATGCATAACAATGCAGTGTTCTGGTGGTGGGATTGCAGACCAGCAAACTGGGGTGAAGAAGTTGAAATTTTTTTACACTTGAAATAACAACATGAGTGATGCTAAGTAGAAAAGGTTAAACACATTGAAATAAATGTATTAATGCATTAATTTTACTCATGCTGTCCCTTTTCTGAAAGCACCAGGCTACACCATAATAGCTACATCTGCTTCTGTTGTACATATTGTTTAGTTCTAGTTCTGTTGGCTCAGAGAATAGAAACTGGTCTTTCTGTGGGGAAACAAAGAATTTGTTTTTGTAAATTGCCATTTTTTTCCTGAATAAATCATGACAAACTTGGCAGGTTGAACAGATCAGCCATATGGAATTTGGCAATTTTTAGTCTGCTAAGGATAATTAAACATGGATGTTATGTAGTCTAATGAGATACATGTTTGTGGTACAGAGGAGAAGCAGAGAGAGACAAACTGAAGAGATGGCACTCAGGAAAAAGTATGTCTTTAGACAGAATTGGAACTGGTGACATATAAGAAATCTGAAGCGTTTTCAGAGACACTTAACAGGCTAAGATGGGTAGTTTTCATCCAAACAGTGATTGTACATCCAAAATTGTCAGTTAATTTATAAAATTCCACTTAAAGGGTAGTGTTGTGTTTTTTTTTGTTTTTTTGTTTGTTTGTTTTTTTGTAACCAAACACCATAGAGGACCATTCTTTTACAAGCAGGCTGATGTATTATGAGACAGAACAAAGACTTGGTCACAGTATGTAGAGGAACGCAGACCACATAAAGCCATTTGCACTGCGGATAAATGTTATTATTATTATTAATCTATTTTGACTTTTTGTTGTTGGTACAAATAGAAAATAATGCAATTTGCAATGAAACGGACCTACAAATACATTTTAAGTATTAAAAAAGTCTATATGAATTCTGCAATTGCATCAGATATAGAACCATACCTTAAAAATAATGAAGAAAGGTAACTTTGTAGAAAAAAAGGACTATGTAACTTGCTATTGACAAAACTAAATCAACTATTGCAGACCTTTTGAAATATGAACTCTCATAAAACATCAGCGAGAAACCTTTCAAATTTCACTGATTTTGTTGAAACTCTGAGAATTCCAGACTTTGTCCTATATTTGAAATGTTTATTAGTTTTAGGATAAGACTAATGTAAGTCTTAGGATAAACAGGTAGCATGGAAAGGAAGTAGCTTCTGGCTAAAATCTCCAGTCTGTAAGCTAAGAACATAATAGAAAAAGGCATTATGGTTTATAGGAATGTCTAATATCAGTGTAATGGGAAATGACTCAGGTATGCAACCAATCTAGCCAAATGGTCCACAAACAAACAAGCACTTCCCACCTCATTTCCCCCAAAATAACAAGGAGACAAGGAAAGTGAAAACAAATCTAAATGGATGGGGAGAGGAGGGAGGCATATAAGGAAGGGTGTGAGGGAATGTGATCTGCTAAAAGAATATCGCAAAGCTCCCCCAGTTGCACTATCAGTAATTCTTAGATCAGGGAAAGGGAGTCTCATCTCTGGGTGTGCTACTCCCATTCTGACCTTTAAATGGAGAGTACTTCTTTTCTTATCCGTTTTACAACTAGTAAAAGGGAAGAGATTACTGCCCAGATGTGGGGAGGTTTTCATTAGGTTCAGTAACGCACTCTGACCCTTTGGATGGCAGAGCCAAAAATACAAAAGGAAATGAGGGCACATGCACATACGGTTTGTGAAATTGAGCCAAATACTCCATACTACCCCAGCTGAGTGACAGGAGCTTGTGTGGTCAAAGAATCCTCTCACTCCAAATTGATGCATTTTACAGTCTGACAGAGCCGTGGAATACACATTTATGCTACTATATGCACAAAACAATATTAGCAGAACTTTAAAATGCAAAAACCAAGCTTTCAGGTTTTAAGAAATACTAGGCTTGAGGTTGCCTGTTAAATGTGAATTGGCTCCGCTTGTGTGGATGCAGTAGGATACAGTCTTTAATGGCATGATCACACACTGTTTTTCTGCAGGGCCTTTGCTTAGTTCACTTGACATGACAGACCCGCTCAGACTGAGCACTGAAGACTCAGTATTGCAGCCTGAACAGCTGGAAGGTGAGTAATAAATGAGAGGAAATGCCACTGCAAAAATAGGGCTGTCTGTTCCTTTCTGTATAGGATGCTGAGAAGTGTTTTGTCCTCTTTCTGTCCCACAGAGTTCCTAAGCAATTCTGTACATCTTTTCCGATGGAAAGTGCCTCACCTTCTGAGTGCCCAGCCTCAGAGTTTGGGCTTTTATTTGTAGAGGCACTGGGCATTCAGACTTGCAGTTGGAGTCAGGGGATACTTTGCTTGCCACAGGACGAGAGGCTTACCAATGAAAGAGATGATTTTTTTTTCATACAGATCCTTTCATATGGAGAGTTCAATTAAGGTTGTTTGGCCAAGCTTAATTCTGACTTTTCAGGCTTTCTGAACTTTGAGAACTTGATTTTGCCGTCTTGTTAATGCTCTGTGTTTAGAGGTTTCCATAAATTAGTTTGTAATCTCCTACTTTTAAGGAAGCAAAATGTATAATTAAAGCTCCCACACAAAGATAACCACAGGTTCAGCAGCATGGCTTTAACTTTCAAATGCAGTGCACAGACTAGTCAGGCTGCAGAGATTCTGGTCATAACAGCAAATTGTAACACGTGACCCCCTCCTGGTTAGAATAGGTTGACAGATATTTGTCAGCAGCAGTGAGCTGTAGGAGAAAAAGCTTATCTCTGGTGGAAACTACATTATAGTCATCTCGATCTGGTTTCCAGTTGTCCATCTTGCAGCTTCTCTTTTGGCCCATATTCTCTAATCTGTTCCAGTCCTGTCAGTTCTCAATTCCTGCTTATCACCCTAGATATGTGTTTTGGTCGAGTCGTCTTAGCCTCAGCCCTATGCCCGTAAAATAGCTCAGTCTCAGCATACTTATAACTGTGTCTGGCATGTTAGTTGCAGGCACTGTCTTTCAGCTGAGGCCTGGTCTGGGTTGGTCTATTCTCCAGCTCAATTTGCCAACGATAATCCCCTTCTCCCATTAATTGTCTTCTATCTCAGGATCCTCTAAACATTCTCAGTGCTATTTGTAATCTGCATAGTAAATAATAAACATAGTAAACTAAGCTTCATAATAAACTATAGGTGGGACTAGTAGTAAAGGTGTATATTTGGAAACTAATCTTTTCATATTTTTTTGGTGTCCAGAGCAGGATCAGAGATCTCAGAGAGCGGCAGCAGAGGCTTGTTTCACCAGTCCAAATGCTCTGAAGTCATTCCCAGGGCTTGTAAAGCTGTGAGTATTTTGACAGGATTCAGTAATTACCTCTTCTTTTTAAAGTAGGAAACAGTAATAAGGCAGAAGGATGACCATGGTCCACCCTGTTTACTTTAAGGGATTACATTTACAAGAAGAATTTGTTAATTACATTTCCAGAACTTCTCTGAAAATACAAATTATATTCATTAGATGGACTAATTTCTGATTTCCTCTTTGTGGTTCAGTGGACTTGATTATTGTAGGGAAATACCTACTATACAAGGATTATATCACTTATGTACCTATGAAATTATTTCTTTTTTTTTTTTTTTTTGTAGTGTAAAGTCCTGATGTGATAACAATTGGTGTATAGTCATTCATATATATATATATATATATATATATATGTATATATGTATATATATATAGTTTCTCTGGCTGTAGAGTTTATTGAAAAGGTAATGCCACTTAAATGATGTGTTGCTAAATTTTATCTGATGTGTTTGACACGCAGTAAAAGCAAGATTGGAAAAAAACAAACAAACCTTATTGACTGTTAATACTAACTATTAACTTTAAAGTCTGGCTGTCATATAAATAGTATTAATTCTTTAATTTTTCCAGAGTTCTTCTTGTTTCTTGGAAGAAACAAATGTGTTCTTTCATTGCTCATGCGTAGAGTAGCTCAGTTTCCTGCAGAATTGAGACTGACCTCAGAATTCTCAGCAGGAGAGTTCAGCATGGATGCAAAATTGAGGCTACTCTCAAGTGTGCAAAGTTTACTCAAGAGGAAGCACTAGCATATAGGTCATTTACTTAAAAATCTTCACTGATAATCCATTCTTAGGTACATTAGCCTGAATTTTAGCCTCCCCTACCTCTCTAGGACTAAAACCAGAACTTATATACATGACAATATGTGTTCTGTTCAAGAATGCATGTGCAAATACTATACATATGTGTTTTGGTAGAGTGCATTTCATTCAAAACACTAAGGTTTACTTACCTGAAATTCTTATACGACAAAGTAAACAAAATGAGAACTTTAAAAATGTTTATTTTTTTTCTTAAAAATACTCATCCTGGAAATGACACTTCTAAGAATCTTCTTTTTAGGAACATGGCACAAGAAGCCTGAAAATCACCACAATATAACTTTATGTTACAATAAGAAAATGTGATCAGAAACAAACATCTAAGTTGTCTACACAGTAGGGTGTAAGACACTTGGGACGGATTCACAGAGGTCTTTATATAGCAAGAAACATCAGGTTTCTTGTTTGATCTGCAAGAATTAACATTGAAGAAGATAAAATTGTATCTTCTTTTTTGCAATCAAACTTTCTTTCTTGTGAATAGATCTCCCAAACCATAAAACGTAATATGATATTTTTGACCTGAAAATTGTAAGCACCAGCATTCTCACTTGTGTTAGTAAAGAACAACTATGGTGTTCTCCAGTAAGGGTCATTCACATCTGATACAATTGCTGATGTGCGAATAGATAGGTAAGGCAGGTAACTATCAGGAGTCATAGATGAAAACAGACAGACCCCAGAGATCTGCTTTCACAGAGCAACCATTGATATCTTGCTGACAACAGAATCAGCTAAAAAAATGAAGGTAGTATGCAGTCACCACTGCTTGCAACATGTGGGTTTTTTTGTTTGTTTGTTTGGTTGGTTGGTTTTTGTTTTGTTTGTTTGTTTGTTTTTCTCCTCAGCAGAGTAAGTAAAACAGTGGCAGACCACTAAGAAATCTTAGTCCTGCTGAGGGTCTGCAGGAAGGTCTGGAGAATGAGGAGCATGAAGTGTTTGTTTTTTTAGAACAGTGGCTCTTTCATTGTGGCAGGCTAACAGGCCTGGGAATACTCTATTCTGCTTCTGCTTGGTACAGAGTACATTTGAGGAGATAATAACAGCAAGCAACGTATCATAGCTTTATGATCACTCATCAGCTTTGGGGAGTCTGTGAAATGAAAGGCCCCCAGACTGGACAAGGTTGAAAGGTTGAGGCTACAACCAGACTTTTTGTTCCTGAGACGGCCAGAGCCATTACTGAACAACAGACAGCTGTGAATAGATGATGGGCATCTTTGCTTTGTTGCTGCTCCCTGGTTTAAGGATACTCTTGTCCTCCTTCTGCCCCTTCTATATTTGACAAGTTTGCTTTCAGCAGATATGACAGGCACTGGTGGGGGTCACTGGCCCAGTTCCACATTTCCACACTTGGCTTGTTCCAAGTTCACTGGCCTGAACTAATGTCTCCAATGGAGGTCGTGCTACTGAACATTATGAGTTTTTATATATTAAACATGCATTAGTGGTTTTACCCTGCTTATCTGACAGCTGTAGAAAAAATAAAGAAAATTCAGTTTGAACATTAAAAAGCAGGGCTTAATTTATGTCCAGTACTTTTGTTCCCCACTTTCTTTTTCATTTGCCAATTGCAAAGCTCAAGGGAGATAATAAAATGGAGGAGCTGCTACTTTATACTTCCATGTCTTTCCAAGTGCCTGTGCCTTGCTGGGTGAGCTAAATCTAAAACTAGGAAAAGAGTTTTCAGATGGAAATTTGATTAAACAATACAATCATCTGTCTCACAATCTGTTTTTTTATAAGGAAAGTATTTTTTTTTTCCAGGGGGAATTTTCTTTCAGAGGGTTTTGTATGAAAAGGCAGACGTCATGAATACTGATGGGAAGGGCTCAGTGTTTTGTTATTTCTGTATAACAAAGACAAAATGCTTTAATAAAATCAGAAAACACAGATGTTACTTTAAGTATATTTTGCATCTTTTACTTTTTTTTTCTTCCTTTTTTTTTTTTTTTTTTAAGTTGGGAACAATCCCTCCCACAGACTGACAATGGCAGCTCATGACAGACAAAATTAGCAGCTGGAAACTTAGCCAAAATTTGGGGCTTTTTAGTATGTTGTTATTGTTTGGGATTTTCTTAGATGGTGAAAGGCATGCTTGAAGGAAGAGGCATGGATGAATTGAAAGTCCTTGTTTCTCAATATAGTTTGACTGGATTTCAGTTTTTATAAACAGTTTAAAATGGGAAAATGCACAGCCCTTTGTTGAGAAATTAGCCTATTGTGTTTTTCTCTTTTTTGTGTTTGTGTGTGAGGACTTTAGAGGGAAGCTCATGTGGTTTGATAATATATACTTTTCATATTATTTTCAAGATACCACATTTTCATTGGTTTAAAAAAAAAAAGGTTCTGTATGTCATTGGAAAAGCAACATCTATCAATTTCTGTTTCTAGGGAGAAACCTAGAGATACCTGGTCACTCAGACTCTTGACTAAATAGTGGATCAAAGTGAAATAACTTCCTTGCTGTTTGCTCAGTATATTTAGGTGTCATGGTTGTTTTATATTCTGTGAATTTTACAGTAGCAAAGATGTCTACTAGAGCCTTGTCAGGGTGCAGAAGAAATCTGCGGGCGTGGTTAGATTTTGAAAGTGTCGTCTTTATTTTCTTTGTGCATAGTGGTTTACACCCTGCCTGTTAAAATGGGCACCAGCAGGGTTGCCTTCAGCACGCCCAGAGCTGGGAGAGGGATCACGGCTGGGGATTATGTCCAAGTCCACCTGGTTGTCCACTGGTCTAAGTTAGTGCAGCCTTTAGGAGCTCTGCTTTCCTCAGGGCCAGATAACTCTGAGGCAGGAAACCTCTTCAGAGTTTACACTTTGTATACTGTGTAAATGCTGTGAACACAGTGGAGGAGTAAATCTGCAGGTCATACTTACCTTTCCATGAGACCTAGCATAGATGTATTTGGTGCTAGGCTTGAGTGAAAACGTGATTGTGTTTTGTCTGCTTTTGACATATCTTGGACCTCTGTGTTAATGGGGCTGCAATTTATAACAGTAGCTACTCCAGAATGGTCTCTAGATGCTTCACTCTTGAGGTATGTTTTCCTCAAAGAAGGCGAGGCAAAAGATATTTCTGTTCAAGAGGCAATGGATTTAGAGGCAGGATTTTATAGGTTTCCTGTTTTTGTCACAGTTATGTTCTGTCTCCTTATAAACCTGTGGGTTTTATAATGAAACACACTTGCTCAGGATTGCTGAGTGGTCATTCATTTCCTGGCCAGAATATTTGTATATGGATCTTTTGGTTATGCTGTCTTTTGTTCTTTCAGGGTATAAGCTCTTCAGAGGAAGGATCATAGCTCTGGGTTCATACTACATATAAGTAGTATTATCCCATATAAGGAATACTGGGAAAATCCACCTGCCAACACTGGAAGATAATATTACATTCAAAACAAAATACTAGCATTTGGAGATTTAGCTTCCATTCTTCAAATCAGCTGTGACTTTAAGCAACTCATTCAGGTAAAAATATCCTTTAAATATATGCCAATGGAAGGGAACACCTTGTAATGATTATAGCTTCATTGCAGGATGGTGTTGACACCTGCTGAATGCATATAAACATAAAAAGTGAATTAGAAATGATGATGAAATGAGAAGGGATCACAGGGTAGAAGAGAAAATACCGCTGTCCTTGTTCCATTTAAAAGATAAAACGATGTTATGTTTTTGTGCTAAACTGCATAGTATGTAAACATTCCTTTTCAGAGAAGACCTGTCTACTGAGACAATGTAATTCAACAAAAATAACTAGGTTGGATTTCAAAGAACATTCTCTGAAATACTACCTGATCTCTAGTGTGCAACTGCTGGAGAAACAGGGAGTTGCTGCCCATGGGAGAATATCCCAGGTTTTGTTCTATGAGGAAATTTGCTGCTTGGATGTGGTTCTGTCCTTCCAGATGCCTGTGAATTCCTCCAGGGTACCCTGGAGCAGGACTGCTCAGGTATTCTTCACCTCAACTCTTTTAACGAGTCTCCTAATCTCTCCAGGGCCTTTGCATTTCAATAAGTGATTACTTTTTTTTTTTTTTTTTAAAACTGGATATGCTTCATCACAATCACTTTGAGGGTTAGAAAATGTTGCATCCACTGGGTCTACCTGTACATATTATATTTGGTAAAGGATCACTTTAATAAGGAAAAATGATTTTGAATTCCATTGACTGGTGACATTTCCTTATTTCAGCACCATTTTCTTTTTGGACTTTATGGAAATTTGTTCCCATACTAATCATGTAATGTTACTTTGTATGTAAATGTTATGATTGCCTCCCTATATTAGGGATTCTAATGCAGGAGAACATAGTTGATGGGAACTTGCTTTTTCAGGTTATTTTTCCAACTCCCGATATGCGGTAGAATATGCTAATTCTGAAGCTAACTGAAAATGAGGGAACTAATAAGCTGCTGTGTGGCTCATATTCATGGCTTGTGAGCTGAACTTTTGAGGAATAGCCTGTTTTCCTGTGTTTCTGAGAGGATTTGAGGATTTGGAGTATGTTTGTCCAAAAAAAAAAAAAAAAAATAAGGGCGTGATGGAGGGGAGAGAAGGGGGCTCTGGAAATGCAAGATAAGGAAAATATTTTGCCTAGGAAAACATCATGTATGCAGAAAGTATAATACCAGGTACTGTGAGAAACCTGGTACTGATGTTTCTGGCCTTTGCACAGTTTGTTATAAGGACCATTCCCTATCATTTCCATTTGGAAGCATTACTTCACACTTGCAACTGCACAAGAGCAAATGGAGCAGAAGAGCCTAATTAAAGTTACAGGGACTTCTTTATGACAGAGTAAATGTTGGTTTAATGATACAGTTACAAGTCACAAAGAAATCAGAGCAGACGACCCAAGTTTTATACATTTTTGGCAAAGTAAGTGGGAAACTATGTGCTAAAGTGAGATCAACAGATGGGATGGAGGAAGAGGGGTACAGGAGGGGAAGAAAGCTACGCACCCATGTACAAAACCAAAAAAAGCCCCCCAAGCCCTAATCAAACAAACAGAAAGATAAACAAAACAAAGATATAAACCTTGCAAGAAACAGATTTTTTAAACAAAGTTTGCCAAGTAAGCAATTTTTTTCTTTTTTTGAGGGCAGATGCAAAGTGCCTTTCAGTTCATTTTGGATAGAAATAAGTGAACACATGCTGTGCTTTAATAAATCGTGGTGTAACCCCAATGGGCAATCTCAGACCTGTGTTGGAGTTTGGTAATAGTTACCAAGCCTTTTTGCATTCTTTCCTCTCTTTGTCTGCGTTGGGAAAATAAATAAATAAACCAGTGATATGCAGAACTTCAATTCCGCCTTCTTACACAAGGACACAAACAGGGCAGGTAGATGGCACTCAGCATATAGACAGTATCTAGTATTTTCAAGTCTACTGTTAAGACTGTGGGGCTGGGAGTCAGAACTCGACAGTTCAAAATCCTGCTATAACTGACCTTGGACAAAAGTTATTAAGTTAACACTTTCAAAATTCACTGTCCAGAGTGAATTCTTACCTTATCCTCTTAACTTTTCTTCAATTCATTCTCAGAAGTTCAGCTCTTAAATTTCCTTCTTAAATTCCTTCTTCAGCTGCTAAGTAATCTAGTTTTCATAAAAGCTAAGACACTGATGTAACCTTTCTGAATCTTTGTTTTCCCTTTTATGAAAAAGGAATAATATAATTCAGTCACACTTTATTTCACTTTTTCTGTATTTGGTCATTACTTTCTTTGCTTTGAAAAAGCATAGTAATGTTTCGTATTAAGTTTGCATAACCATGTAGTCTTGTCTCTGGCTTTGCTATCATCTCTTCTCATGCTCCCAGCATTGTGCTGTCTACTGCTTGTTTAGATGATTTTTTAAGACAGAGATCAGGAGTGAAATCTCATCTCTGTCAAACCCAGTGAAAACAATTCCAGTCTTTAAAAGAATCAGGATTTTATCTCAAATCTTGTTATTTGCCTAGAACACTTGGATAACTCATAATAACAATTGTTAATGTGTATCATGCTCTAATCCCTGCCAAACATTCTGGATAAAGACTTAATACATTTGGTAAATCTGGAGTTTACTTAGTATCAGGCCATTACAACTGTATCTAACAAGGACAGAGTGCTCAAGGGAATATTATCCTGACTGCAGATGTGTTGACATTGGTGAGCCTTATGACACATCACACGCTTATACAAAGCCCTGAAATTTAGTCATATATACACTTGGCAAATTCCTGCCAGTCCATTTTTCTGGGCTGCCATAACTTTTTTGGAGAAGAGTTTTAGCACACAGAAGAGGTTTAATGTATAAATTTCACTCTGCTTCCAACAGTTGGATTTTGTACAAATCCTGTAGTACATGAATCAAAGCTATTGAGAGCACAGACGGTGCAAACAGGGAATGTCTGACACATGAATCTTCCAAGTGCACTACTGTACTTACCAGAAAAGGCTTGCAAAATTCTTGCTATTGTACATGTACTTTTCAGCTTACTGAAGCTGACCTTGCAGGTAACTCTGAGCGCTAAAGAAGTTGCCTTGGTTGAAGGGAGGATTTTTTCTGAGCTACATGTATGGTTGTCACTTAGCTTTTTCTTAATGCTATTTTTGTATGAGATCATAGTTTACTCTGTTCAAATACCTGTGAAAAATATTCAGACACCTCTTCTTTTGGAGCAACTTAGAACAACCCTATTGATGCCAATGGTCGCACTTGCTGGATGTGAATGCTTTGGTCTAGATGTAGAAGTATAAAAAGCATCTGCTATTCCATGCACTGTGGCACAGACAGGATACACTCCCAAATGGAACATATTTTTCCACGCCCACAATCCTTTGAAAGCTCTGAAATTCATGTCTGGGGAAACTATTTGGTTAATACGCACTGTAAAGTTACCAATGTGAGCTTGTGTCATGGAAAGACTGATCTTCTCACAGTCAGCGCAGGTAACTGAACAGCCTTCATTTTGTTACTGTGGATTGAATTGTTCTTGAACCTTTGTTTCCACATGGTATACACAGCACCTAACCATATATGTGATGTCAGGTTTAAAATAAAGTGTTTCCTTTAATCAGGATAACATTAGGACCTTCATGAGAACTGAGAGGAAAAATTGCCTCTTGGTTTCTCCCTATTTTGAAGCTGAAACAGTGCACCTATGATTTGTGGGTCTCTGAGTGTGAAGTGATCACACAAATGATAGTTGTCACAGAGGAAGAGTGAGGGTAAGAATAAGCTGAAGGCAGTCTGAGGACTGAAAAAGTCAGATATAATTTTAGGGGCCTAAATTCTTTCCGTTCCTTTTTAGTTTGGAAAGGGGAATAATAATAAATTACATTTTGCAGGATGAAAAATACCTCTAGTACAGTATTGGGTACCTACATTAGACCTTGTGTTTCCAAGGTGGCCTTTGCCCCTCATAAATTTCCTATTGCAGTTGGTCACAAACAAGTTAATTACTAATTTCTAGGCAAAAAATGGATTAATTGACTAGGACTTAAAATATTATTGTTTACTTTATGTAATAGATTGAGTGAAAATGAAATGAAATACTTCCATCTCTGGCTGTGATCTATTTGTGTTAAATGAAAAAACAATTGTATCTACCTATCTGGGCTACTTATAACCTATAATCAATTTTCTGTGTCTGGGCATTAACTGTTAAATGCAGGTAACTTGTTTTGTTTTTATTGAAAGCATTAGTTTTTAGGCTATACTTTAGACATTAGACATTAGACATTAGACATTAGACTTTAGACATTTAGAGGTCGCATTGGCAACTGGTAGAGTTAAACGCAAATTTGATTTGCAACGATAGAAAAATAGGAGCAGGTACAGTCCATTTGTCATAGCATTTGTTCAATATGGCAGATTATCAAAATAATGATAGAGCATAAATTGTGTATTTCACCAAATATGCTGAACAAACAAGGATTAAATGTGACTTTGAACTCTTCCCCATACATTATACTGAACCTCTTGCTTTCACTTCAAGACAGCTCAAACACATACCTATAAGTTTTCCCTCTGGAATGTGGTGGAAATACTCTGCAGAAACCACTCACAAAGGTAGCTCTTGCATCAGCCGGACACTGTGCCTGAGCAAATTTACCAAAGGAGGCTACTTGTGAACTACTGACTCAGTTAGAGCTCCTCCAGATGGTTGCACTGCACTCTGCGGTGAGCTAGGCATCATCTACGTTCTTCCTTCTGCTCTCCACTGTGTGCACTTGCCTAGGGTTTTGTCTGAACTGCTCTTGTTTTTCCCACATCACACTATTCTTCCTTATCTGTTTCTTTGCTGTCCCTTGCTTGGGTCCTGGTTCTTTGTACATATATTTCCTGGAAATACATTTCCAGATCATAAAAATTCTTCTATATATCTATCTCCCTTTGTATTTATGTGTGTGCATGCGTGTATGCATGTGTAAAAGCCTGGATACCTTTGTGTGATATACAGAGTTTACTAGGATGAAATGAAGGTCTTATATATGTGATACACTATTCACAATGCTCCAAACATTCCAGTTCAATTCCTCAGCTTGTTACCGTGTTCTGTTTTATCGCACGGCATATTTTGAGAACAGCTCTTTGAGAACTGTTTAGTTCAAGAACTTTAAAACTTTTAAAATAAATAAATAGAATAAAAAATTCCTTTATTCTTCTGTCACTCTAACTTTTAAAATAAATAAATAGAATAAAAAAATCCTTTATTCTTCTGTCACTCTACCTGCCAAGCTAGTTGGTCTTTTGCTAACAGCCTGGATCTACAGACTAAAGACCAGCTACAGGAGAAGTTGACTTCAAAGCATTTTGGCTAAGTGTGGCTTCCACTACACAGATGAAGTCAGGTGCTTGTGCTATATGTACAAGGCTAACCAACTAGAAGTTTGCTTTTCTATTTTGAAGACAGTCTTCCATTCCATACCTTAAAACTATTACAAACTATTACTGGTCTTGAAATGCATATCCTTTTTTTTTTTTTTTTTTTTTACTGGTATACCCCTCTTTACGATGAAGTGGAAGGCAATGGATAGAGATTTGTTAAAGGAGGAAAGGAATTTAATCTCTTTCAGCTGTGAATTTAGAAACTGTGGTTCTTCAAGATATGTGGGCCTAGCAAGTGAAGTGTTCAAATAAGCCTGGATTAGTATGTATTAACTCACTTCATATAGAAAAGATGGTAAAACGCTCTAATGAAGTCATATTGACAAAGATCATGCAATCCTATGTGTAAATTTCACCGTCATGCATGTAGAAATTGTATGTATTGTGTGAAAGTAATTGTGGGTATGTTGTGTGTTGATGTAAATACTTTGATAAATATTTCGACTCTTGAAACATGAAGGCACTTAAATATACAGTTACTACTGACTGAGTCAAATATGTGTTTCTCTTAGTAACAGTATGAAAAATTAGAAACTAATGCATAAAATCTGAGAATGTGGGGGAAGTCAAAGCAGAGTAATTCTTCTTGAGAGGAAATGTTGAGGAGGGGAGATATGGATAGATATGGAATGTGCAAAGTGATGATAAGAAAACATACAATATACACCTTAAGCTGTTGTTGTATCAAAAGAACTTTGCTTTCTTAGGCTCTGGAAGAAAAACTCCCGAATAAAATAAATTGGTCTGTGGCCTCTTGAACTTGCTAGAAACAAGCTTTGCTGTCAAGAGCAACGCTAACTTCAGAGATCTTAGCTGAAAGGTGTTGTCACCCTCCCTCTTCTTCTTCTTTTTCTTCTTCTTCTTTTTTTTTTTTTCCTCCCTGTTCTCTTGGGAAACTATTTTGTCTATACTGATTTGTATCCATAAGGAGCAAATGGATGCAGAGTGTTGCCAGGGATTGGGATAGTTCTGACAGTTCTGACGAGGCTAGCAGCCTCGAGAAAAGTCAACCAAGGCTCTGGGCAGCCAACCTGGTTTGGGGCAGGCAAAATTCTGGTCCATTTCTGGACTAGTGTCTGGAAACATTCATCCCATGATGGCATAAGTCATATCTAATGGATCAGTTCTGGGCATATATATACCCATTTGCCATTTTGCTTGCTTCTGTCTCTGCACTGGTCTGGGCCTAATGAATGGGCCGAGGGAAATGTTCTTAATGCTGCTTTTGAGGTATCACTTCTTTAGAGAAGACAACCAATTTTACTGTTTACTTTGTTACCATGTCTCAGAACTTCCTTCACCTCCTGACTGTGACCCTTACTGTGACCTGCAAATTGAGGTAATTGCAAATTCTCTACTCCGTCAGCAAAGAACAGTATCACTCTTTG
Organism: Cygnus olor; assembly: GCF_009769625.2. Taxonomy (NCBI): domain Eukaryota; kingdom Metazoa; phylum Chordata; class Aves; order Anseriformes; family Anatidae; genus Cygnus; species Cygnus olor. Next base: position 47,754,313 of record NC_049173.1, read on the forward strand.
ATTTGAATTTGTCCACATTTGAGCCTCGCATAAGCAGACACAACATCAGAGATTGATATTAAAAGCACTCAGCATATGACAGTGCTACGTCTAAGTTGTAGTTTTATTTACATGCTAAAGTTAGTTATTTCTGGGAACACTCGTATGTTTTGCCAGGTATTCTAGTACCTGGTAGCTAGCTATTCTGTCATTTTACCAATTGTTAGCGGACTTCTGCCAAGTTGTTTCTCTTTTGTTATGAAAGAGATAAAAATAAAATGGGCTGGACCTGCATCAAGAAATGATTTTAGATACAGCTTGGCAACAGAAGTGACCCTCAGCAACATTTTCCATTGTACAGTCACTTTTTCTTTTTTTTTTCTCTTAACTGGGCAGTATGATAAATTGCTAATTTCAGGTCAGACAGCTTAAAGTGCAGAACAAAAACAATGACACCATGGAAAATAAAAAGGTTGTCCAGCATATTGAGTTTAAATTTAAATCTGTCTCTCTCAGGAAGCAGACTTTAGCAACAAAGATGGAAACACCTCAGAGGAATATGTCTGAATATCTTTCAAATTCACTAAGAAAAGCAGGATCCTTTCTTCTGAAAAATGGATGAACAAAAACTTTTTTTCTTCATCTCTCCCCTTTTATATAGCAATAATTCTGCTGTGTCTGATTAAGAAGTTTTTTGTTTCTTTTTAGTTCACCAAGTGTCTACATTCTGTTTTTAAGAGGTTAACATGACAGCAGTAAAATCAATCGCCTCTTTATATGTGTCTTGTTCTGACCGAATAAAAGATGTTAGGAATGGTCTCAGAATGGTAGGTCTATTCCTTGTCAATACAAGTCTGTAACAATATTATGAAATATTTCAGAAGTGCTTATTGGGCATTTACCAGCATTTTCAGAAGTTAGGTGCTAGATCCTATTGAATATACTGGGAGTTAGGAATTTCTTGATAATGTCAGATGTCCAAATACCCAATAACTGCTAGTTTTTAACCCACTAAAACTGATGACAGCTAAGTAACCAGTACTGCAAAGTCTTTGTAAATGTGATTCTGGGCTCTTCAGTCTTTCCTGAAACTGAGATTGGACTGTTTAATCATGAACATGGTTTAGAAAAGTTTTCTTGATTGTTGGTATACTTTGTTCCCAAGGGAGATACCACTACTATTTCAAATATCTCATTGTCATGTCAGTATTTGACACATGAATGGGATTTATCTGTGTTAAGTATATTTATCCTCAGTGATTTTACTCGGCATATGAGAAAATGCAGTCACAACTGCGGATGTTTCAAAAGGTAGGGAAATAGTGTAAACTTGTAAATAATTAGGAATTTACTGGGTTAAAATTTAGTTACTGCAACCGCTCACAACAAGCCAGCTTCTTTATGATTTTTATTGCACTTCTCTGAACAATTTCCAGCATGCCAAGATTTTGTTGGTGATGAAATATATGAAAAGCGAATACAAAATTCCAAATTTACTGCATTAGAGCCCTATGGTGGGAGACTATTAAATCCCTGCACTGTGTGTGATAAAATGCCTGCTTCCTGCTTCCTCCCGCCTGGGTAAGTATTGAAAAGTTTTTGTCCTTTTTTCTGCACTTCATCATGTGGTAAATTCATGTCTAATTTACTTTTCACTACCATATTGAGATTTTCTAGGTTTTTGGTTCTAATTGAATAACAAAGTTTTAGACAATTTCCTGGAGTTACAAGCTAGAGTGACCATCTGTGGGACTAAGTGTCATTAAGTTTCCATGTCATTTCCACCCATTGTCTTCCTTTTAGACTATCCATAAGGATTCCAGTTAGCAACCAAACCTAATGATGGGTTGGTTTTTTGTGTCATGGGGAACACCTGTCTGTTGGGAAGAAAACTGAAGCTTCCAACTTTTTTAAAGTAGATCAGTGAAGAACTGTCAGTTGGCAGCAACATTTGCTCACTAGCAATCTGGTTTGGCTACGTCAAATCCATGACCCAAAACTGAAAGATGTGGTTGCCTGATCAGTCTGTTGGTTCAGGGCTAAAACATAATTTAGTTTAGGCTAAAACATAACTTTCTTTATCGGGTCATAAAATAGCACTTGAATAGCTTTATGTATGCTTGGCTATACTTTTAATACTCTTTCTACAGAATTCTCACCTACATTTAACTTAGCTTTTTTACTGAGTGTATAGATCTAGTGTGAAATTAGGGGGGTGTCCCAAGCACAATAAGGACCAAAATGAATATACAGAGAGATCCCACCTTCTGGTTTATTAGCTGAATTGATAATTAAGTGACAAACTCAAAGTGTGAGAGAAACATGTTTTATATATGTTTTTACATATGGGTATCCTATTAAAAAATGATTTGTTTTTCCTGCCTAAGGTTCAGACATTGCATTTAGTCCCTGTATTGCTCATTTTTTTCCTCAGGAGTTGGTATGTCAGTAGTGAATTTCAGTTTTATTAATGAACTCTTCTTACCTATTAATCCTTCTCCATTTTTATGTCAGTTGTTCTGATTTTTTTTTTTTTACTTCTGTCCTAAAATGTTGTGTCCTGTGTTTAGTGAAGCTGTATTCTACCACAGTGGCAGCTGCATTTCAGGAGTGGGATTTCCTGTTCTTTCTGGTGTATAATTTCCAAAGCTGTCTTAAAATAAGGGAAATATAATTGGCATTTTTTCTACAGCACCCACATGATTACAAGTGCTATGTGGAAAAGATACAAAGCCTGTTTCCCTGCCCAAAGGACTTCTCAATCATTTTTAAGAGTAGTTTAGCAAGTGGAATCAGAAAATAGTATGGAACACACGCAGGTGAAGCATTCTGCAGTAATTATTTTCTTTGACTGATCAGATCAGATGCACATACAGCTACAAAAGAAAGATTTTCTTGTAGCAATAATTATTGCTAATAAATGACTTATGAATGTGATGGGGATGGTTAGTGATTGAAGTAAGAAAAAGGCAGTGGAACAATAGAAAGGAATAGAAAGAAAAGGTAGCCCCTTTTAGGTGTATGACTAAATGAACATTTTATGTTCTGGGACTTTCAGCAAGTTAGGCCTGTACCGAAGATGAGTTTTGCTGAGTGGCTTCTGTAATTTTGTACCAAGTCCTTTGAAATCTTTTCTGGCTGAGATTGGAAGAAATCAGGCTTAGAAATGAAGAAATGAAAAACCAAGATTTGATTCAGCTTTTTTGGTTTTGGAACCAAAAACAGTTGCCCATGTTTTAGTATTTTTCTCCCTTGTTCTAGCTGTAATTTGTGCAGTTGGGCTCTGAACTGACAGATTTACTGCAACACACAGAATTTGACCCTTAATTGCAGCAAAAGAAAATGGGCAGTGGAAGGTTTGCAAATTTCCCGGTGTCTTTAGCCTTCTGTTATGAGGCATCAAGTTCCTTTCTATTTTATTCTTTTTTCACTTTTTCTTTTTTTTTTTTTCTTTTTTTTAATCATGCAGGTTTTCTTTTGGCAAACAGGTTTGCATTTCCTTCTCTTTTGCAGAATTTGTGGCCACATAAGTTATCAGCTATAAAAAGGCAAGAGCAGGAAATCTTGTCCTTGACATACCCGGTGGAATAAATAATCAAAAAAAAAAAAAAAAAAAAAGAGAGCCATTTCCCATTACTTTGTTCTGTTGGTAATTGCTGTAAGAGATTGCCAGAAGGAGCAGAGTCTGTCTTCAGGTCAGGATGGTAAACTGTGGTGTCTGACCATACTAAAGAAAGCACAATTTTTATTTTCTGCTAAATGAGGTAGAACCATTATTTCTTTTGACAGCTGACCTTGTGAGCAGGATTAACAGCAGAACAGTATGCAAGGTCTGTGTTGAACAGGGGTGAGAACAGTAACAGAGACAGAGCAGAAGGATGAAGAGCAGGCCACTGTGTTAGAAAGAGGCTCTGTAGCTTGCATAGCTGATTCACAAGATTCATGATTTAAAGGTCTGGACTCGTATTCTAATATTGTATCACTATGAATGGTAAGAAGGTGACGGAATCATTTCCAAAGGATCAGTATTACCTAAAATATAACAACATACCAATACCTTAGACATGTATTGTTGGATAATGGGAATCATTCCATAGAAACACTTACCTCCCCTGATTACCTATACAGACAGCCTAGATGGTAGGTCTTTTGGGGTTAATGTGTAGTTAAAGTTCAGTCAGACACATTTCATTCTCCCCCTTTTTCCTACTCTGCGAAACATGGCAAACTGATATTTAGCCATGAAGAAAATGCTTTGTTAATTGCATATGTCAATTCCTTGCTCTGTTGTTACAATTTTTGGTGCAGCATCACAGGACTTCACATCTTAGGCAAGTACAGGATTGCTTTCTGCTCACTGCCTTACAAACACAGCAAAAAGATGGTCCCTGCCCTTCCAGCCTAAATATCAGAGACAACGGATGGAGGCAGCCTGGCCAGTACAGAAGTAGAATCCCCACAAGGGGAAAACTTGGGCAACTAGAGTCACAAGGGTGACTGCACAGCACAGGGTCACAAACTCGTGCCATAAATCCCAGCTCTGCAAACTCTGTCCAGCTTGAGGGGCAGAAAAAGGAACCAAATATGTCTGTTTCTGCTTTCAGCTTAGCTGGAACATTGACAGACCTGAGGGACAAGAGGATCACGCCACATACACCAGGAAAGCATAAAGCAAAGAGAGTTTACCTTAATGCCTGGATAATAATATTAGTAAATTATGATAGGTTAAAGCAAGAGGGACTGGGGAGAGGAGATAGTAATCTTCTCTTCTGTCTGGTTTATACAAGCAGAACTTCCTTCTGTGCTTCCCCATTTTCTTGGCTACTGAACTCAACACTCTTTGTTTCAGTCGTCTTTAATAGCTGCTAACAAGGAAATTGCTCTGTATTCCTCCATTGCTTACACTGCACTTAAGCTCAGGATACAGAGTATATAGCTAATATATTCCATGTTTAATTAGCCCTCTGGTGTCAAGTTAAAATTTGAACTTGTTGGGTTACACTTCTTTCTTCTATAAGTAGATCTGACCTGGGGAGTGACTGTCTGAACAAAAAAGTGCAGTGTTACAGCTGCTCTTTTTAGTCCTAGAAAATGAGCAGTAGCAAACTCTGGATCCCTAGGTTAATTTCTGGGATACGCTCTGAGATGCCTACAATGAATGGTGTAACTTTCTGTACTGTACTTTCTGGAAGGGTAATGTAATTTTTATATGCCAAGCATCCCTAGAATAGGCTGTGCTTGCTGTTTTTGTATATAGGGGTTTCATGGCTTCTCAGCAGCACAGATAAAACTGAAGTGAGCATTATCTCACATGTTGTTAGTGGGGTGAGGGAAAAAGAGGGATTTTGACCAATGCCGTTGAGATGAAGGAGCCTTCCACCAGCTGCTGTTGTCTCACATGTGCTCATCTTCTACTGCAGTAGCTGCCAGATTGGCTTGCTGGTTTTGTGCTATTATGGGGAGCAGACACATGACTATTTTGCTATTTCCTACCCTTTACTATATCTAAAAATAACAACAGTAGTACAAGCAGTCTTAGTATTAACATGACATTAATAATAATATTGAGAACTAAATAATTAAACCAATATCAATCCAGAAAATGATGTACTTTTAATATAACAGTGTGCTACTTTCTATTAGTTGATAGTGTTTGAAATTTTCAAATGGATTGAGGCTTCTACCAGGTGTTTTTTACCAAAAAAATTGTACTTGAGTACTAAGTTTTATGAAGTTTTTCTACTAGATGTAGAAATAATGAAATTGCTAGCTAGGCTGCTTTTGTTGATGTGCAGCTGCCAATTGGTAAGATTCATGAAGATCCCTTTTGTGTGCCTGTTGTTATCATTTGATATGTGACATAAACTGGGGCAAACGAGATTCTTATCGCAAGTGTCCATTTTGACAATGGAGACCAAATGTTAAAAGATAACAAAGAAACAAGTGCTTTTTCTTTTTTTCCTTCTCCCCCCCCGCAATAGAACAGTAGAACAGGCACTCCTCAATTGCACTGGGTTATGAGCATTTGTTTTTAGATCTGAACTTTGAATTTGGTAACATAACAGTTATGAGAAGCCAGGCACTTAGATAATACACGGTCAATATATTTGAAGTCTTTGGTTAGCATTTTTTGTTTTTTCTTCTAAGGGAAGCATATTGATGATGTAAAGTACAGGTACCCAAGAGGTTAATCACAACTACAGTAGAAAATATCAAACTTCAGCAACATGGATAATGGCAGTACAAATTACTGGAATGAATACAATGAAGCTCTTTGTTTTCATATAAGAATTAAAAGATATTTCCAAATGTATCGAGCACATTCTTCGCTACAGCAAAGTCTGTTAAACTGGAGACCAGCTGTGCTGTCATTTTTTGTGTGTGTTTATGTTCTGATCATGTCTTTGAAATGGCTTTTCTCTTCAGGTAAACCATTCACCAGTCATCAAGTGAGAATGATTTTCAGGTACATCATACGGAGGCCATTGAATGGAAAGGTTGTTCATTTAAGTTAGATCCACACTGATGAAGCAGTGGTTTGTAGCATTTTACCAGCCTGCAGGACCTTAAGGTAAATTCACATAGTCTTTTTTAGCATAACTTCCTGCACATAATTTTTTTGCACCAATTGACTTTCAACCAACCCTATGCTTAAAAGTGCTTAAGATTGCTCCTTTCTGGTTCAGAAGTGTGCAGAGAGATTGAGAGGTTTGGATGAGTATGTTGGATTTGCGTTTAAACACAAACTTAACTTTAAGCAGGGCGATAGTCTCACGATGTCTGTAGGATTGCTGTAGGATCATGTGCCTGTATTTAAGCAGTGCTCAGATGCTGTAATGAATCTGAACGCTGGGGCTGAGATCTTCCATATTAAGAAAGAAAGAGGAATTAGCTGTTTGAGGTAATGCAAATCCAAGCTAAAATCCTACCATGCTCCTTTTTAATAATCCATACCATTATTTTTAATCTATTATGTATATTTTTATTTTGTTGGCCATGTTTTACTGACATGAAGTCCAAGGCTAAATTCCTGGAGAAATAAAATTATTAAAATTCTGCTTCCATTCCTGTTGCTGTAAATTTAGGCTTTGTAATCTGTGGGTGTTTTGGTACTTGAAGTATGGCATCACTGTGGGTCTATAGGGGCTCCCCTGTGCTGGATCAAGTCTCTATTTTTTTTCTTTTACAATGGGTGAGATGTGTTTAATTTATTGTAGGAAACTCTTAAAGATGCAAGATCCTTTTTAGAGGCTTGTACAATAGCCGTGAAGCACTTATTTAATCCCATTGAATGGAGGCTAGATTTACTAGCTGGGCTAGACATGATTTTTGTTCAGGAGTCATCTTGGAGTACATCGAAGTTTAAAGATCTTTGCAGAAAAACCACAGAGAAACAAAAGGAGTAAATTTTAAAAGGAACTTTGTCAAGGAGTTTTAGATGTTAAACAGATAGAAAAACCATGGTGGCTTGACTGAAGTGAGTGTTGGGTTAGCAGAATCGTTACAGATCCAGTGAGACATGCTAATGAGGCACTTTAAATGCAAGTTTGATGGAAAAAGGGGCAATTTCATACCAAAGTGCAGCAAGGTTACTGAATCAAAGAAGGTACACTTCAGTTCTGCAGACGGGAACAATGCTCCATTGTCGGATCCTTTTTCTTTTGACTTTAAACATGTTTTAACTACACTATTTACTAAATTGTACAATGTGGCTTGCCCAATGATTGAGAATTTATGACCAGAAACAAACCTGTTAGGGGAAAAAAGAAAAACTGAGTGTGATCCATACTGTAGCTGCATGAAATAGCTTGAATGGACTTAACCTGAGCACCGTGGGGGGTGCACAATATGTTTTTCAAGCCCAGGGGCCTGGGATCTGAGTTCAAATAGAATTTCGTCTTTCAATAACAATTTAAAAAAAGGGAGAGTGTTTGGAGACATCTGTGGCCTCTCAATTTGTGTTAATATAGATGTCTCAGTTTTGTCTTAAAAAGCCTGCTTCAGAATCGTGCCTTGTCAACCCATCCGGCATGTGAAATTCCTCAGATTGCATCATGCTTGAAATTCACAAACATCTTGTTTTACTTTCAATCATTACAGCTCTTTTGGTAAAAATAAAGACTAACAACATCAGTACTTGCTCCTACTGCCATGAAAAATCACAAACCTTTAGCTTCCGTGAAGGAGAACTCGGGCTCTTTTATAAGATCTATTGAACAGCTTTTGGGCAAGATTATTATGCACAAACACAATGAAATGGCCTAATTTTTGCCATGCTATTTGTTAATAGAATGAATAAAATTCATTTGAAGTGAAAAAACAGACTTTTTCCTCATCTAGTTGAATAGAACCATGCTGGATAAATTATAGAACATGCTACTCCATCTTGGTATAACAGAGCCTCAAAACTAACAGTTATAAGAAATTTCAGTTACGGGCATTTTTTTTTTATTTCCAAGATTGGAATTTGCCTGTAGCAAAAATATTTATGATTTCACATATTGTGGAAGGTTGCTCAGCTGGGTTCTGGTTTTAACCTGCAACTTCCACTGGTTGCCACAGATGATCCTAGTCAGAGTCCGAAACCACAGCACTAGCATAAAAACAAATAGGAAGCTAGGATGGAGAACCTTATCAGGTCTGTTCTCAGACCTCAAAATGGATTTTTATATTATATGTCAAAAATTGTGTTAATTGTCTCCACATTTCGCTACCTTTTATTGGTAAGCTTCTAGTCCATATCTAGGTCTAAAAAGACTATCTCTACATAAAGGTTCTCTGTCTACTTTTTAAAATGAAAAATACACGGTATCTCACTGAGGCCCCTTATATTGTAGTGCTTTTTTGCAAGATTTGGTAAAGCACCTGTATAAAGTGGGAAAGATTTATTTCTCAATTGCAATGGAAAACTCCCATATGAAATAAAATCTATTAGATACACCATCAGCTGGAAAAGATCAGCCATAGATCTACATTTTTGCAAACTTCTATGGTGCTGCAAGCTGGGCTTTTGTTTTTGACCCTGCATAGCAAACTTGTGAGCTGGGTTTTCACAATGTGTTTAGGTTTGGGACTGGTAATTATGAACCTTTAATATGTATTACAAGTGAGGCATTACATCTAGACACAATTATTGTGTATAGATGCATGTAGATTCATTCATTAAGTGCTTACTGCATAATTTTGTACTGTTTAAACACATTACTGGGTAAGTATCATATATGACTAGAATGAAAGTTTTCTGGTTACATGTATATATCTTTTTATCACAGAAAGTGCAAAAGTCTAGATAATAATAATAAAAACTGAAAACTAGGTGGCAGTAATAACCCAGCCATACAGCTCTCCTATGAGTGATGATGGGATGACTCATACTTTTCTTAGGAATCCTGAGGGTGCTGCAGTCCCATACTAAATGGCTTAGCTATTAACAAACAGAAAAAGTACAGGACCAAGTGTTCATATGGGCTCATTTATTTAAAAACATAGAGTTAGAACATGATTTGCTGTAATTAAAAAGGAGTAACAAGAAGTAATGGATTGAATATTATAGGGTAACTAATTAATACAACTGAGCTTGTTTAATTGTTATATACATTAGAATCAATTTCTTTCCTAATTGCAGTGAGTGACAGGAGAGGAGGAGCTATGATTACTTCCGAAACTCTTGTCTCTTGTGGTTGTGGCTTGGGGCCAGCAAGTATTTGAAAATCCATAAGCAGATTGCTGTTCACACCGGTGGTTATATATAGCCTGTGGGGTGGGTATTCCTCTCATGCAGGGGTAAGCTAAAAGTAATGTGAGGAAAATCAGCAGAATTACTCTGTAGAAGGACTATTATTGGCTCTAAAACTCCAAGGAGTTCACGGTCAACATCCTCATTTATTTAGAGACATGGACTGAGGCTACAGTCCTAGAAGAATTAGACAGCTAAGATTTATTGGCTGACTTCATTGTTTAAAAGCAATACTCTCCTTAGTTTCATACAACTTAATTGCATTTGCAAAGAAGAATGTGATGTCCTTTTCTGGTTAGCCAAACTGCTTGGGTGGCAGGCTGGGCAGAAAAGTTTGGGGAATCCTTCATCTTGAATGTGGCTATCAGTCTGACGGTATTGGATATATCTATTTGCTTTATTCCAATAAATTGTTTTGTTTGGAACTGGGTCACCTAAATATTCTCAGAACTGTCTGAGCTGCCACAAGCTCATCTTGTTCCATGCAATATTGCAGAGATTTGTTCCGCGTTTGATTTGAATTTATGTACCTCTGCATATGACAAAGATCTTTTAATATCTGCTCCTTTTTCAACAAAGAGTTCTCTGCTTTGAAAGATCTTGCTGTACAGGTTAAATTCAGAATATGTCAGTGGCACTCCTGCCTGTAATATAGTTAAAGTTGATGTGCTTCCTCTTGTTCTTCAATGAGAAATTTTAAATACATTCTAACTTTTTCTGTGCCTTTTTTTTGGTCTAACTAGGATATGTCTTTCTCTCCTTTTTTTTTTTTTTTTTTTTTTTTTAAGGTGTCTCAAGTCCATTTCTGTTACTACTTCTGTCCTTCTGAAATATGTACTTAGGATGGATGAGGTCATAACTATTCGTTATTGAAAAAAAGCTGTCTTCCACAAGGTATCCAGAGAATTCACAAAATATCTCTGTCTAAACCTAGCAGTAATAGAAAGGCATTTCATCTTAGCTGTAGGACTACTTGGTAGGTGGTGGGTACCAGTCACAGGATGACTTGCTAGATAGTAGATAACAGTTAATGGTGAAGTTTTACCTTAAAACTAATCACTCCTGTTTTCCAAAGCCTCCATTTTCATTCCTTTGAGCCATTCCTTATTTGCATAATAGTGAAGCTTATCAACCCCGTCTTTCTAGTGCTTTCTGAAAAGTGTGATAAGATTAGTTTATTTATACATTTTTTGCATATGTTCAGGTGTTCATTATGTTAGGAAAAAATCAGTAAGTCTTTTGTACCTGAGCCAAACTGACTCTAACCACTGCCAAACTAGATCTTCTGCAGGGATGGGAGGATTTTTGACCTACTCCTAAGGACATGGGGAATAGGATATGCTTTGTGGTAACTTACTCATTCTGTGAGTCTTGTAAATAAGCACAGTTGGCACACAGCATAAATTTCTGCATGTCAGGGGTTTAGGTGCTCTTAAGCAATTATTCCCACTTTTATAGGTATGCAGCCAACTATATATACCTTAACTATGCAGCTGAGTGCTTGCTTATAAGCACAAAAACAAGATGTGAATTTTTGTTTATCCATATTTTCCAGGCTTAAGTGCTCTTGATGATGGACTATTGGCCTGTTCTTCCTCTTCTGGCATCTTAGACAAAAAACTTTTCTGCAATGCTGGTAGCATGGGGTCAAACCTAATGCACACATCTGTGGACTTTTGCCCCAGCAAGACTGCTGTCTTCTTTTGACGAACAGAGCTAAAGGTCTATTGGATATGTTCCAATGTTTTAAACTTTTCAAAAAATATATTTCTACAGAATTATATTGTTGAGAGTTCCTGTTGCAATTTAAAACAAACAAACCAAGCTGCAATAGGTATAGTTATCAGCAATACAGAGAAGTTCATAGCAATTACTTTTATAACATCAGAGATCTACTGAGGGTAATTAACATGTATTGCCTTAAGATCCCAGTACAATTTACACTTTACAATCACATCATAAATAGTAGGATATCTGTGATCTCTTTCATGTCTGTGGCTCTGCTTTTGCTTTTACTTAAGAGTGTTAACCAGATGACACTTTCTGTCCCTTAATTTATTCTAACAGCCTCCTGAATGCCAAAGCTCCTGTTGTTGGAAACCTTGTCTAAGAAAGGAAAAAATGAGCATATGTAATTTCTGGGTGAGTTTACTGGCTTGTGTTCTCTTCAAAACTCCATACAACTATATCTTGCAGAAGTCAATGTTACATTTTCCTGCAGAGGGGGTTGCAGAATCTTGCATAACAAAGGCAGCTAAAAATTCTTTATCCTTTCTGGGAAAAGCAGCAGCATCTTATTTGCAGGAAACCAAACATAAATAATTAACTTTGAACACTTGAAGTGAAAATACTTTTGGAGCTGAGGGACAAAAACTAATTTAAGTATATAAGAAGGAAATATATTTCTGTGTACTGTTTCCCAGTTACGCTGCATAAATTAGTAAAGAAAGGTGCCTCTGTTTCAGATAGTTGTGCATGACTTTGAAGAAAATAAGTATACTTGCCTTAAAATGCAACATACTTCATGAATCTTCTAATGAGCTCAGAACCTTAATTTACATGTCTGGAAGTCAAAGACTTTTTTTGCCTTTCACAGAATCACAGAATTGTCTAGGCTGGAAGAGACCTCCAAGATCACCTAGTCCAACCTCTGACCTAACACTAACAAGTCCTTCACTAAACCGTATCACTAAGCTCAACATCTAAACGTCTTTTAAAGACCTCTAGGGATGGTGACTCAACCGCTTCCCTGGGCAGCCCATTCCAATGCCTAACAACCCTTTTGGTGAAGAAGTTTTTCCTAATGTCGGATTGAACCCCAGCATTAACATTTCCATAGAAATCACTTGTGCATTACATCAAAAAGAGAAGTGAAAATTTTTCAGCAAAAGAAATATTTATTTCTAAACTAGTCCTTTTTGGTCCTGGTTCAGTGAACGTGTAAGGATGGTTTTCATGGGCACACAAATCTTTAGGGTCAGGGACAAAAGCTGTTAAAATCTTTTTTTCGTGTGGTGTAATACTAAGGTAATAATCCTGTCAATAGTGTGAATGGTGTACACTGATTGCAATGAATGCTTTATATATTCCAAGCAGGAAGGAGGCAATTCCTATTTCTATTTACAGAAACATAATCGGCATGCTTTCAAACCCTTCTGCACATACTTTGTTCTAAGCACATATTCATCATGGTAAACCTACATGTAGTTACAGTTTTGAGAGTAGCTTTACAGGATTGAAAGCCTTATTTAAAATATGTACTACTTTGGCTGTTGTCTTAATGGGAGCTTTTATCTGCAAAACCTTTCTCTGAGCTATTCTCCTAAAGCAGTATAATATTACTAATGATATGTGTATTGGGTCTTAGGTAACTTTACAAATCTTTCATTATACATACGTGCGTACGTAAGACTGGCTTTACATGAAACAGTTTTTCCTGGGACAGCAGTAGCATGACAGAAGATGTGGGGAACACTTCAGGAGGCAGTATTATAGAGCTATTTCCCAGTAGAGAATCTGGCCAGGATTCTCAGGTTAACTTCACCATCTCCTGTGTATCAGGTCTTAGTGATCAGGTATGGGCAGGACGTGTGATTATTGTTCATTCTGAAACGGCCCAAGTCCTTGTCAGTAATGAAAGAGCAGTGGTAGTGGAGGCTGAACAAAGTTTGTGGTATACATTCTTTTTGTGTTGACTGAACAAATGATGTTATCAACCTTTTTTCTATTCTGAATTCTAAACACAAGCAAGCCTTTAATGCAGATCTAAAGTTACACAGGTCTGAGTAAGCCCTGTGTAACTTATTTGCCATTTCGACTATATTTATCTCTACATGCTTAAAGTGTCTTTATACCACTATAACAGTGGTATAAATACACTGTGCTGAGATGCTGTGTATTATGCATATCTCTTTAACTTTATTAGCATTCTTTTGTATATAAACATTACAATCTGGTCCTGAAAATGTTTCTCACTCGCCATGGAATCTGGATTTTCAGGCTGGAAAATTGCCTTTAAAAATAAATTCAGAACACTTCATGGATTTTTTCTTACACTTAGATGATAGACTTAACATTTCTCTCATTATGATACTTAAGTTTTTTAGTATATCATATGTTCTTTCAAATTTTCCAACAGAAACATTATGTGAAAACTATATGAGATCTATACTCATGTATTTAATGATTATTAACATTGTCAACTGCAGAGGCTTTTTTTCTTCTCTGACCTGATTAGAGATGGCAAATAACAATAATCTTTTCTGGAAGTATAGTGACGTGAGATTTTCATTTTGATCTTTTTTTTTTTTTTTCTTTTTTTTTTTTTCTCCAGTATTTGACAGTTTGGGTGCTGAGCATCTGCTCAGTCTGCTTTATTGCTGTTCAGCACTTTGGCTTTCAAGCAAAATGTTGCCATTCTTCATTGCTGGTCCTCTACACCTGCTTTCACTGTTCACTTCATATATTCCTGGCAATTGGTAATTTTACCGGTGATGACCTCCTGGAGAAAATTCTCATAGAATTTGATCAAACTAGTGATATTTTTTAAAGATTTCTTTAGAAACAGAGTGATATTTCTAGTAAGATGTTCCAAAGTTGATTCAATAAAAAAGCAAAACCACATACACACACTATAAAATGGACATGGACAAAAAGGCTGCTTATTTCTTCTTGCATCAGGAGGAAATTCCTCTCTTCCCCTGTAATCCAAACACGCTCTATCACTGGCCCCATGCACTCCTGGCATTTTGCTGCTGTATGTTTTTATTTAGTATGATACAGCTCATGGGAACCGATTCTGTGAGTGTCACCTATGCATTGAACAGAACCACTTCTGTGAACATCTTTTTAGAGGTGGATGACTTTGGTAAAGGACTCTGCTTTTGGAATATGATGCCCTAAATACATGAGTGCATTTGTCAGCAGTGCCTCTACGTACCTGCAGCCATGTGACCCTAGCCCTTTGTGTCAGGAAAATTCGGCTTCCACAACTTTTACTCCTTGGCACATTTGCTGCTCTGGGGCATTAGCAGAAGGCAAATCAGGGGGTCTGGGAGGGACACTGCCTCTGTGCAGAACAGCAGGTCTCTGTGGGAGCTGTCATGGAAGCGAGTGCCTCTCCTGCCCACACACTTCTCACAGCTGTTCCTGCAGGTGGAAATGCAGCCTATACAAATTCATCTACACCTCGTTCCCTTAGAATGCGAGATAGGTGGGGTGAAAGTAGCCACTGAGCAGAGTTATTGTGATGACTCTTTTCTGCAGAATGTTTTCCCTTAAGTGTCAATTTTCAAATGGAGAATATTTCACGTGCCACCATGAAATAGAGATACTGCAGAGTTATGGAACGTTGTTCTCGAAAGCTGTCGTGAAACAAATATATATACCAGGTTATAAAAATGTGTTTTGTATAAACTGCCCTCTTTTAGCAAACATTTCACTTCCTATAATTGTGTGCGCTTTTGTTTGAACTTATCAAATATGTGATTGTTCTCCTTCTCCTTCAGGGAGATAAGAAATCCACCCTCCGGATATGCAGAATGATGTTGTTGTAATCACTCTTCAAAGGGAGATCCACAGTAAACAAATGTTAGCTTGTCGCCTCTGCAGCTACTTTTGGTGAGCTGCAGAACTTCCAGAAAAAAGGCTGGGACTAAGGGGAGAGGAAAAATTTAGCTGTAGAACAAGTAAATAATTCTATTTCTTCAGCCCAGGAAAGACCAAAATTTATCAGTCCATGTAAGCACACTTACCTCAAAATATATTTATATCTGTATTTTTTGTTTTGCCTCAGAATAGGTTGACTCTCTGAAGTTTGCCAGCATTACTACAAACCAGTAAGACTGAGAAACTAAACCATCCCATAAAGAAAAGTGCTTGGACCAGATAATGTTGTGTAATAGTAATTGGATTCCAGTGCCTGACGTACATGGGAATTTTATTGTTGTTGTTATTTATGCCTGCCAAAATTGCATCCTCTCACTGAAGCGGCTATGCTAGCAAAAGTTTTAAATGCGGACTATGATTTATAGCCATCTTTTTTCTGCAAAGTTCCTGAATGTAACCAGATCATTCCTGTGGAATCCAAACTGGTCAGCCCAGTTCAGCAGCACTAGCCTGCAAGGTTTCCCAGCTTGCCTACTGAGCGTGTTTCATCTTTGTTACGCCGAGACCATCTCTGAGTCAAAAAGCTCACACTCTCCGCTCTTCCTCTCTAGGCCTAACAAAGTCATATAGTGTTAACATAGGTGTGGTTGCTCTTTGAGACACACAGCAGAAACTGGGCAGGGCTAGGACTGCTGCCTTACTCTGCTGGGGGTCTGAATGCTCTGGAGGGCAGATGCAGAACATCTGCAAGCATGAGCTCCAACATGACAAGCCAGAAAGTTGGTGCTTTGGTTCATAAGTTACCTCTATTCTTCCATGAGAAACTGTTGCTTTTTCACATAAATGTGAGTGTGGAGGCGCCTGGCTCATTTCTGTATTCTGCATGCAGCCACACTTGTGTTAATAGGCAACAAATTTCTTCTCACAGCTGCTTATCACTCAAGAAACTGAAAGAGCAAAACCCCAAAACCATGTATAGTGCAAAACCTTGTTTGTTAACAGTATAGTCTCTCACAAGAAGAGATGGAAATCTGCTCTCTGATTTCTTACCCACCACTTTAGATTCATGTGAACTGGAGAGAGAGCTCTGTAAATCTTGTGAGTTGCTAGCAGAAAGAAAATCATGGTTTATAAACCAGAGGTTTGAAATTATTTGTTGTTGCACAGTTTGAATTCCTACCCAAATCTGTTCTGTAATTTTGAAAGTTTTGAGGTTTGCTGATCCATAACATAATCCTTATTTCATAATATAGATCTTTAAGATCACACGGAAATCAGTGAAGTTAGATATTGCTTAAGTAACAGAAAGTTAAAACCAGCAGATTCAGATATTACAGGATTAAGCTACTTTTTTTTTTTTTTTTTTTTTTTCATAATAACTGTGGGAAGAATCATCTTTTCTTTTTTGTTTTTTTTTTTTCTCCTCCTCCAATTTTGGAGCTCCTGACAATAGTAGCTGAAAAAGTGTTGTGCAGTAAATCAGACAGAGGCAAATATTCATCACTATTGTCAACACTTAGCAGATCTCAGCCTCAGTTAGAAAAAGCACTTGTCTAATTGAATTGCTGTTCATGAAGCAGTACTTCTGAATATGCTTAATCTTAGCGTGTTTAAAGCCACGCTAAGTTTAAATGCTTTCCTGAATCTGGGCCTCAGATTTTGAAGTATCTGGTTGCCTCCAGTTCTACTGTGTACATTTTAACCTGTTCCAGGTTTCCAGAATTTAAACAAGCAACTGCTTCTTATGGTGTTTGTGCTCTATTTGAAGCAGAGAGGTGGGAGTGACACGTAAAGATTCATCTTTGGAAAAGGTAAGGAAAATGTGGAACTGCAGCCATAAAACTTTGCACAGCTAGTGCTAGTACACATGGCAGCACCTGGGGACCAATGCAATAGAGTAAGAACTTCCTACATTGCCATGAAGGCCTCACTGAGAAGAGGAATTGTGAAGTATTGTATTTGAGTAAGACTGTATATTCTCTGTTTTCTAATCCTCCTTATGAGAAGTGTTATTAACATTGAACTTATTTACATTTGAAATAAGATGTAACCTAGCCAAGTGTTTAAGCAAAACTACACATATCCTTGAGTTAAGCATATACATAGATATTTTGCAGATGACTCTAATTATTTGCACTTCTATTTTAAGATTTGGTGCTGTACTTTGAGTTAGAAATCTTACCCAGGACTAAATCTGTCAGCTAAAATTAAAGATCTCATGTATTCTCAGTGACTGTCATTGCGTCTGCACTCAGATCAAACAAACCCACTCAAAATATAAATCCAGGTTGATTTTTCTTGCTTTGGAAACAAAGGCTCAATTGTCGGGATCCAAGGGTGTCTTCTATTATCTAAGCATTTTTTGCAGAATGTACATTGATTCATGTCCCTTAGCACAGTGCATTCTTTGTTTGATTTGCTTTCAACATTTTTGATGTAGATTATTATTTTTTTTCTTTTCTGTACTAGGAAAGGTAGTTTCATTTTCATCACTTTTCCAAAGAATGAAATGTTTGTCTTTGCAAAGTTTCCAGTGGATGACAATCTGTAGCGTGTTAACTATTAATTCATTGGAAGGATACTTGGTGACTACAATACTGAAATACAAACCTTGTCTCAGTGGAATCTGGATTTCCTCTTTTGAAGTTGGTTCTGTTACCTAAAGATCAACGGATAGAAATTTTGTAAACTTTCAAAATTAGACCAACATCAGAGCACCCTCATCAAATTCACTTTTTAAGTGTTTAGTGCATCCAAATCCTGCCCAGGTCATTAGGAGATGTAGGGGCTCAGTGACTTAAAAGTCTATTGCTTTTAAAGTGCTTAAAGATGTATTATGGATGCTAAATCTAAAGACAAACTAAAAATGCTGGGTTTTAATTGGTTTGAGCCAAACTTAATTTCATTGTCCCTGATAAAATGAGGCTATGGGAATTATCAGCTGCTATTATGCAACAAAGAGTATGAATGTTGGGACACAGAATACCTTTACATAGTTGCATGTTTTCTACCTGAGTCTCTACTTTTATGAAGGAGCATACAGCTACAAATATCCATTCTCAAAGAAATTCCATTGCCCTTGCATAACTAGCTGTTGCATTTAAAATTTTCCTAAGAATCCACTTCCTTTCTTGTTCTCACTTTCTTGAAATACCTCATGTCTACTTTTGCAAAATTAACTTGCGTAGATATTTTATTCAATATGATGGCTTTATCTTCCTTATGCTAAAATTCTAGCACAAAGAAAAGTGAGGAAGCTATTTTCTTCATTATAGTAAGAGAATCTGTTCAAAGCTTAAATTTCACTTACTCTTTATGATTAGGCTTGCAATGTCTTGTTTGGTGACTACTGACTGATACTGCAAGAAAAAAAGCAGGGGTACCTGTTTGCATGTTTACCTGCCATTTTGAATAAAAATCTAAAACATCTGGGAGTAATTAACTGGAGTGAAAATCAAATTGTCCAGTCCTTCTTAGGAAGAAATTAGTAAAAATAATACAAGTAAGCTTTGCAGTGGTTTGAACTCACAGTGACACAGGTTCAGTTCCAGGAATCCAAAATGCAAATATTCGTAACACAGTTTCGTGGTCATTCCCATATTCTTCTGCTGTTCCCTCACCAGGAGATCTCTCAGAAGCAATCTCCACTGAAAGGCGTTTCTGAATACTTCCACCCATTTAAGAGTGGAGAAAGTTACAGGTGTACATATTGTACAAACGTGCTGCCAGAAATAATTGTGTGTGACAGCTTGAAATCCACGATCTAGTTACAGTACCTGGCCAGATCTGCTCTGGACATAATACCACATGTTTTGGTTGCATGCCAAAATGTTCTGTGAATTCCGCCATCTTCACAGCCATTTAGCTAAGTGAAAGTATGTATATATACCTTTGAGAAATAGGGTTTAGTTTATATAAGACTTAAATAAGATCTGCAATAGCAAGGATAGACAGCACATTGTTAAGTGCAGAAACCACAATCACCAGAAAGACTTTGTTTTATTTACTGACCCAAACCACAGGAATTCTTTCATTACTTTCTTTCTATTTGTGCAGGTACCATATCAGGATGGGCGAGCTGTCTCCAGCTAAGCAAATTAACCTCTTGAGAAACAAGAGAATGCAAGTTAACAGGTTCTGATTTTGCCTATGAAAATGAGCTTCAGATGTGAGGCTGTGATCTATGTAAATTAAATGTAATCCCTCAGTATCAGAAGATAATTCTACTTGGGCCACTTAAGGACAAAAAAACGTGCTAACGGTCCATGCTGCAACACCAGACTAAGGTACCTATTGTGTGAAAAATAAATAAATAAATAATTTTACAAGCTTTTCTGTCCTCCATCTGTTACTTGAAATTAGAAGAAACAAAAACTCTAGTGCAATGATTTCTCTCTTTCCTTTCATAGTGCTAGCTTGGAGCTGCCTTTTGCCATTCAAGTTTATTGCTTTCTTGGACTTCAAATTGGTTTCTTCTGAGTGAAGCAAAGATTGTACTGACCTAAATGTCACTTGAATTAATGTATTCTTGTTTCAGTCTTTATTTTTCTCTTGGAGCCACTTCTAGCTTAAATTACCTTGTATTTCAGGGCTTGAAGACAAGGTCACAGTTACGCAAAGAATTAGAACTGTGGGACATTTCAAGTTTGCTTTCAGTATTCCAAGAGGAACAGTTTGAACACAGTGATTCCTGAATTTACAAAGCAAAATAACTATATTAGAAACTGTTACATAAAACCACTTGCTCAGTGATGTATTCTTCAGTGAAAGTGAGGGGGAGTGACTAGCCAAGCTATGTAAAGAATAGTGTATAAATCACAGCCATAGCTGGAGAACTCCTCAACCACGAGTAATTCTGCTGCTAATTTTCATCTTTTTTTTTTTTTTCTGATGAACATTCCATTCCCTTTGCAGAGACCACAGCCGTCCTGAGTCTAATTGCACAACCACATAGCCTCTGCACATAATACTTGGTCTGTCAGCTGTTCGTGAGTGATATATTGCAACAACAACTCAGTATGCACTTCTGCTGGTTAGAATCTTGGCTCTCCTGGCAAGTTTCTAAAAGCTTCATAGAAAAGCAAAATATTAATGTCTAGTATCCAGAAATATTCTACAGGGAGAATAGGCACAATTATTAAAGTTCACTGTCAATGAGTATAATCAAGCTGGTTACATGTTCATGGCAATTTTCCTGGAAAACAAAGGGAAGAGGTACTATTCTCATATTAGCAGAGCTTTTCTAAAAGGTGGACTCAGATATCTTGTAGCATTCGTTCATTGGTGGTATTATTCTGTGCTCTCTGCTTTTTCAAAGTATGTTGCTACTTTTGGTCTTATTCTTGTAGAGTATTAGCAGAGCATGTTCAGCTATCATACAATCTTTCCATGAAATAAATAAATAGATAAAATGACTAGAAACAGCTAAGAAGGAAAAGAGAGGAATATAAACCAGATAAAAGGAGATGCTTTTGCTTTTTGTCTTCTGTTTATACTCAGTGTGTATTTGTTCACTTACTGTCTAGGCCTCTTTCTTGTCCCTTGGAATATAATTTAATTGATCATCAGCCTGATGGCTCCTCATGAGATAATTCCATGTGCTGGATACTTTCTACATTAACTATGATGCCTAAATTCATTTTCTGTTCTCAACTTCCACCACTTAAAAATGACAAACTTAGCTGTTTCCTGTGTTATCCAGAAGTTATAGCAGCTGCAACAAAGAATCCCTAACCAATCTCCAGGCTGATTCATAGCCTCTTCCTCCTGCTTTGTTGCTGTTCTCTCTCCTAACATAGCTATAGAGTACAAACTCCAACAAATTGCTTGAGATCATAATTTCTAAGTGGCTTTCCCACTTAGAATATATCCCTGCTGTGTAAGAGGCTTTTAACCACAGCTAATAATTTCCTATGGGAGTTTGTTAGGTAAAAAATTAAATGAAAATCTGAAGTGGCTTGAAGTTGTGTCCACTTTTGTCTTAATATTTTATCTGTAAGTTACTCATAAAAATTAGGAAATGGTTTAGAAAATTATCAAAGAGCAAAAATTGATTCAGTCATTTGCATATGGCATTATATGTTATATTTGCGTAAGCTGTTCTGAATAGAAAATGCTGTAATGGTGATAATTCTGGATACATGAGGAGAACTGGCAAGATCTATGCTTATCTTAAATATGATGTGTGCCTTGGATCAGGGTCAGAAGAAAGTTGGAGTAAACTGCTTTTAATGTCCTGTTCCTTAAGGAGTTGGATGGGTCCAACATCTAACAGTCTAAGCCATAAAGGAAAACTCTCTTATGTAATTTGCAGCAAATCCAAAGCTTCATCTAAAAGCTGTGGCTCATCAAACTCACAAGTGCTGTATTCAGGGAAATATGATGTTGCAACGTGCATTACATCAGTATTGCAGATACAGTACGCTTGGTACTGCTGTTGCTTGAAATTGCTGACTTGTAATTTTTCATCTGGACCAACTGAGTCAGCAAGTTCCGTCTATTTGGAGCTGTTTTATTTCTACAGCAAATCTGCTTTCAAGCAGTTGCAATGAAAATACAACACATTTCCTGCATTCCTTAGCAAAAGCCATTGTTTTTAATTTTACTTTTTACCTTGTGTACAACTGTGGTTCCTGGAAAAGGAGGAATCCTCTCCACTTATTTTTGACAAGCACTAGAGTCTAAATGTTAACAAACACCAGGTCAGTACTTGATTGCACTAAATGTGATAGGCAGAAGTAGTTGCAGGGACCCACCTGTCCATTCTTCTTGGATCTGTGATGTTGCATGCAATCAACATCCTGGAGTTGAGCTAGGATAGCCCATACAAACAAATTTCCTCCTGCTATGACGCGGACTGACCTGTGTTATCAGATGTCATTACTTAAAGACACAGTGGGCCTGGATTTCACCCTACCCAGTTGTTTTTAAAATAAAGGATGAGGAACAATGAGGCGAGGACATGAAAGAAGACCAAAAGAATATCAGGGTCACTTACTGCTGGCAGAGTGACTCTCTGTAAAGAGGTTCTCACAGATTCAAGCTGGTTGCATGGCCATATCATTAGGTTATTGGTGCCTACAGTTGTATTTTCCTCTTGGACAATGGGCTGCACTGCAGCACACACTTGCCTTGTGCTCTGGGAATAGCCTGGAGTGGCATGGATTGAGAATGTCTGGCTAGTGTGTGTGCACATCTGCATTTCAGATATAGAGCTGAATGGCCACAGCTAGAAAAGGCCATGTCTGCATGACAGTGGGTGCGGAGAAAGAGATGCCTTGCAAGACCTGGGAAAATGTAAACAAATGTTGTATAATATTGAAAGGGTTACAGCAGAGAGACTAGGCCAGGCTCATGAAAATCACTGCTGTTGAAGAAACAAAACGTGGCAGATACGTGGGAGGAGAAGGGACACATCGGACACGGAGCGGGGGCAGAAGAGGGCAGAGAAACAACTAATTGCAGAGAAATGCAGTAGAGCAGAATAGGCTGCCAATCGACAGAGCTAAAATACCACTGATCACTGAAGCAACTTTTTAAGCAACTTTGAAGAGGATACGTGCAAAGTAAATATACAAACAACACTTCTTTTGTTTCAATGAGAAATTAGTTAAGTTTGGTGCATATATCACAAAAATATTTGAGAATATTTAAGAGTAGTTACAGACTCAGAAATTATGAAGTTAGTAAGAAGAACTGTAGATACCAACGTGAGGGAAAAAGGCTGTATATTCACTTGGCAAAAGATGGGAACATATTTGTAAAGATGGTTTAAAAGCTTCTGGCATACAGCAGAGCATAGACTCAGAGCAAATATATTCCATACATCACTGGAGCCTAACTTGCAGCTTGGCAAATGTCCTGCAGGCTTGAGTTGAAGTTTTAAATTTGATCTTTCACTTGCATATTACCTGTGATTATGCAGTTGTTGTCTGGCTGCTTTCAAGCATTTCATGACTTGTGCAATTTCAGCCTATGTTCTCTCTACTTTGGAATTCCCGTGTCTTAACATTTTTGGTGCAAACCATGGAAGTCTTGCTATTTAGCAACCCCCAAAATGCTGAGAGCCTGGTGAGTAAAGGATTTTCAAAGGCTCAGACAGCAGAAATAGGCAGCTTCCATATTTTGCTTCCTTATGTGAAATGAACCTGAATTCGTATACATCTCAAATCTGCCAATAATTTTTAATATTTTCACTGGAAAATATTTCACTTAACCATAGTGGCTGTCAGTAGAAAAAAAAGTAAATTATATATGTTCCACATAATTAGTAGAAATCAGAGCTCTGTTGCAATGATTTTTGTCTTTGTTTTCAGAGTGTCAGCTTCCTTCCCATTCCTCTGAAACAGCTGGTGCTGGCCTCTGCCTTTCACTGAATGGTGGCCCAGGTGGGCCAGAGCTGCGATGCAGGCTGTGAGAGGATGCAGAGAGAGAGGGTAAGGGGTACTTGTGGAAGAAAGGGTGAGGGGAGCTTATGTTCCTAAAGCGGTTTTCTGAACATGTTTGGGTCAAGCCGTTTGCCATTCCTGGAGTAAGAAAAAAAGATCCACCAAGAGGTACAGGGAGGGACCGAGTTTTTTTAAGCCCCCATAGACAGAGGGCAAGTGAGGGTTATGTGCAATGCTCCAGTTTTCTTTGCTCTGAGGAGACCAACAAATGAGAATGGTAACATTCATTTTCCTCGTTATCATCTTTTGTCTTTCTGTGCAAAACGTTAGATAAAGTTTGAGTCATAACAATGTGGAGAAAGAGCTATTCCAAATATTCCTCATGTGGGTGCTAGATGGCGCCATAGATTAATGCTCCAGGCCTTTATCTACGGATGTTCTGGGGCCAACTCAGCGTGGTCAGGTAACAACTTAGCAATTAGTTTGCTTGTGGGAAATTGGATCAACAAAGATATTCAGATTCTTAAATCCTCCTGGTTTCCTAGACTACCCTGGACATCTTCGAGGACTCAGAAGTCTAGCTGGAGCCATGCCACAATAAATGGGGCCACAGCCTTCAGTGGACATCAGTACCTGCTGCGCCAGGAGCCTCTCACTTGCCCTGATTGTTAGACTCTAAAAAGATAGGTGACTCAAACAACAGAAGTCACGCACTTGCCTTCATATATCCAAGTGGAGAAAAGTACAGCTGCTGGCACTGCAGTGAGTTTAATCTCTTTCTGTCATCCACAAACTTTTTTTTTTTTTTTTTTTTTTTTTTTTTTTTTTTTGTGATCACGTATGTTAAAAAAAAAGCAAAAGTAAGAAACCAACAACCCATAATTCTCCTGGCAGCATTGAGATATATTTCCGTTTTTTCAGGCTATTTCTGTTGTTATGTTGTTAAAGGATACTTGCCTGGAACCATCCAAACTTTCCACTGAACTATAAAAAAAAAAAAAAAGCACAATAGAATAAACTGGAAAGCACATCTCTATGCACAAATGTCAGCACACTGTTGGGCATGGGATTTGTATTCAGACAAAGTCTTGCTTTCTTTCTGGGAAAAAAGACTCTTGCTTAAAAACAAATGGTTTATAAAACAATGCAAAGAGACTGGGAAGACCACTTTATTGTGAAAAACTTAAAATTCAAATAACACCATGTGAGAACTTTCAGTGGTCAGTGACGGGAGCAGCCACAAAACAATTTGGAGTATGATCGGGGGGACTAGAAACCACTTAATGGGGCTTCAATATCCAGCTCAAACAGATACACTGGATTGCGCTGTGGCCAGTATGCAGCAAGTTCAGCGATAACCAGCTTCAAACTCTCCATCCCCTAACCCTTCATCATCATCACTGGACACAGCTGTTAGCAGGAAGACCAGTGAATGATTGGCCTAGAACATGAGTTATCCTTTCATGTCTGGAAGGGTTGAAACATAGTGATGCCATCATCAGTCTCAGCTTTGTGGATATGCAAAAAGCCTCAATATCCACATTAATCAGCTGAAATGAGAGGCAGGGTTCATGTCTTCATGGGGGTGTCCGGACCAGAGGATTTTTTAACCTTCCTCCCTAGGACATCTGGTATGGCTTATGACCAGAAGTGCAACCTGTGGCACAAGAGCTATGAGGTAGGAGACCAGGGCCCCATTGCTGCAGCTGGGGACAAGCTGTTCTGCCCCTCAGCAACCCTCTTTCTCTTTCCACCCTTTCTCTTTTGCTGCTGTAAATGCAGGCTCCTGGAGGCCTTGGCTTGCTTGTTCGCTCAGCGCTCAGGGCTCTGATCCACCATGTGCTACCGTGATACAAGCAACTGCTTTCAAGCTTCTAAAAAAACAGACACAAAAATACTATTGCTTAGACAAAATACCTTGGAAAGAAGCTCTCAAGATTTGTTCCAGCCAAGAAAGCAGATGTGTATGTCTCTTTATTGACCATGTAAAGAGCAGCACTGAAGGGACAGACGTTCCTTATGGGCACATTCTTAAAGCTTTACTTCTTCTTCCTATTTTTTTCTGACATTTGCCGTGTTTTATATTTTCTGGCAACCAGCAGAGCTCCACCGATGCTGACTTGCAGAGCCCATAGAGATACTAAGGAAATATTTTTCCTAGCAACAAGCGTCACACAAAAACATGAAGAATCGCTTCCCCTGCTCATATTTCCTTTTAATTTTTTCAGTCATCTGGTGCTGAGATAAGAGCTGCGTGGTGAAACCTGCTGCTAGTTTGTGTTTCATGGGCAATCTGGAGTACCGAGGAGCACGTCAGGCCTTGACGCCCACCATTACAGCAGCGTGGAGCCCTGTCTGACACAGCAGTGTGTGGCATTGCCTAAGATGGTGGCCACCCCAGGCCTGGCAGGAGGGTGGATAAATGTGATGATGCTTTCTGAGGCCGGGGCTTGCAAGAAAGGCATTGCAGCCCTGCTGCTCATGCTGTCTGAGGTGTCTGTTGCCACACCGTCTGGCTCAGGTGAGGCCATTTTGATGTTGGTCCAAGGAAAAAACATTTTTTAAACATTAAAAAAAATAATTAAAAATTAATTAAATTAATTAAAAAATTAAAAACATTAATTAATGAGGGCTGGAGGTGGGCACTCCTGGCTGGCTGACAGGTGTCCTCCACTGCTATGGCCTGGGACTGCAGGGTGTCCCTGGCCACAGAGGGTGCCCAGCATGTGGGCACACAGCATGCTAAACCCACAGGCCTGATGGAGAGAGGCGCTCCCATACAGTCACGCTCCTGAGGCCATTCTCTGGTCTGAGACTGGGCAAGTGGCAGGGAGGCTGCCAATCAGAGGTGAGATGAGGGGGGTGGCAGCGGGCAAGTGTGGCCTGGTTGTGGCCCCCGGAACTGAATACCATTGGTATCGAGTCCCACAGCAAACAAGTGAATCTGACACCATCAACTTTCCCTCCATTTCTTTGAAAACCTGAGAGGGAAACTAGGGACAGTACTTCATCCTGATATGCCAGGGTTCTGTGTTTTCTGCCTGCTATTGGGACAGAGCTAAAGTCCCTTTTTTTTTTTTTTTTTAAACTAAAGTATAATTTTCAGTGATTGAATTATTAGCCAAGTGTGTGCAATGACTGATACTAGTGTCTGCTTGTGAATAAATCCCCCTTATTTTCTGTCCTTGCTCAGCCATGCTGAAACAGTGCTCACAGATGTGAGACCAGCAGCAGCGGCAGAAAGACTTTGTCAACACCAGCAAATCACTGTTTCTACCTCTGCAAGGTCAGCTTCTGAAGGCAACGTGTTCAAGACCACAGCTCCACAACTGGTGAGGAACATTAATTGTCAGGAAACACTTAGAAATTACACAGTGTTAGTTGTTAGGCAAAAAGTGTTCTCATGACAGAGCCAATGTCTGAATTTAAGGCCAGCCTTGCATCTATACGGTGAATAGTTTGTGAGTAACTTCAGTGGGGTTAGGATGAAGCCCAGGAGTTTCTTACTCATTACTTGCTGGGTGAATGACACGATGAACATCTGCAGAACATGTTCCTGTGTCATCACTGTATTTCCTGAATTTGTCCTCTAGTATTTTGGAAGAATTTATCCTTTGGAAAAGCTTTATATAACAAATTGAAAAGCATTGGCTGTAGTTATTTAGAAATAGTGTGAATAAAGATAGGACCAAATCTGTAAAAAATGGTTTGAAAGCTGCCCATAGGCAACAGAATACAGACACAAGGGAGTTGCATTTTCCAAGATAAGCAACTATACTGCAGGTTTGAATTGGAGATCTAAATGTCATATTTTACCTGAACATATATCTAAAATACGGTATGATTCTTACAAGCTCTGCTTTGTGCTTTCATGGTTCTTGCGTAGAGCTGGAGCTGTTTTTTCTTTGTTTGTTTGTTTTGTTTTTTGTTTTTAGCGAAACTGCAAATAATCTCCAATTATGTTGATTTAACAAACTTTAAAAGAAAACCAGAATGCAAAGGATAAAGTTTTAAAAATAATTCCTCAGGGTTTTTTTTAGCTGAACTTGAACTCTTACATGTTTCAGATTTGCCAGTCACTGGTTATAATTTATCCGGGAATTGTATTACAGTGAACATCCTAATATGTAGGGACCAGATAGAAGACCTAAAGACTCTATTGTGTGAGGAAGGCTGTATTCTCTGTTTTATCCTTCAATTTGGAGAGGAAAACAATGTGAGGAAATGGTGTGTTGACCAGTATGTTGTACACATAGTGTTCTATAGAATGAGAGATATAGAGCAATTGCTTTCTATCCATTCAAATAATGTACTGTGGGTACATTGGTAAAGTACGTACCCTGCTCCATGCCATGCCTAATAGCTTTTTATTATTTTCTGAGCTGTTGCAGACAGATTCTTAATATAAGCTAGAGTAAAATCAAAAACATGTATTTATTTCAAGATAGAAGTGGAAACATCCCCTCCTTGCAGCTAATAATAGGATTGACATTGTTAAACAATTAAATTTAAAAATATTAATAGTAGGTCCTTCATGCACGTTAAACAAAACTTCAATAAGCACTCTGTTTTATTGTTTAACTGTATGTATGAGTCATAAGGAAAGTGTTAATGTTCAGGATCGGATATGAATCATGTATTTGTGAACAATCTTCCAAGGCCAGCACTGAAACCCCAAACACATTTACTCTTTGTAGTTAGTCAGCTCTGCGCTTGGAAACTGAAAGTGTAATCAAAGTGAGAGTTTGTTTATTAACTAGCGGATGCTGTGCATCTTATTTACACAGATTGATAATGGAGGGTGAAAAATAAGGGAAAAGCTGGTAATGCATAGAGCTCTGTGTCCCTGGGGTACAAATCACAAAAGGAACCTGAGCAGCAGTAGCATTAGCCATTAAATGCTGAAAGCACTCTGTAACTTTAAAAGGAAATCCCATATTCATGAAGGGAATCCATATGGCACCCTATTTGTAAGGAGAGGTGCCCCATTCTCTTAAAAGCTGACTTGCATCATTTATTGTTTTGACTGCTTTAGCATTAGGGTGAGAGAATGCACTTCAAGGGGAACAAATAAGACAAGTAAAACGTGCAGGATTAACTTGGGTGTTATTATTGTATTGTATTGATTTGCATTACAGATAGAAAATCGGAATTACTGAACTACAAACTCTTTGTGCTCTCTGTATTCTAGCATACTAAAGAAATCAGGTTCTTTGTAGAAAGCAATCTCACCTGGTAATTACTTCCAATCATTGGTAATAAGTATGTTCCTAATTGCCTCCTTTCCGGAAAGGCACCGAGTGAAAGGAAGGTTGAGTTGCCTGTGCTGGAGAAGGGACAGAAGTAACTGCCAGAATTCATGTCCAGTGTTATAGGCTAAGAAAAGTTTCTGAATACTAGCTGTGGTTTAGGGGAGATCTCTTGAAATCTAGGTCAGCCTCTGATACTGCCCGACCTTCAGCAAACAGTTTTTCCTGTCTGGTTTCTCATCTGTGAAATGGATCCTAAAAAGCATTTGATCAAACTGTCTATAACCCAATGCACAATCTCTCCTATGCTCAGGGAATTGCTATTAAATTTTAGTTATGCTAGGTGTCCATGATTTATGCCATTATGGCATGCCGTATGGAACTCCTCTGGGATATGGCAGAATCAGTGTAGCTTTTGCAAAGGTGTGTGTTTGCTTATCTAGCTATGTGTTGGTTTTCTCATCACTTTAAAATATACTTCCAGCAATAACATTTGTTTTTCATAGCTGTGTATATCTGAACCTAATGTAACATTACCAGTCTAATCTTGCAAGATCATAAAAATCTGGGTATTAATGATTGCATTAAAAGGAAGCAAAAAGTAGATTAAATAACTCAACAAAGCTTTGACCAAGCTTGCATTTGAATGGAGAATTCCTGGCCATATATTCCTGCCCCTAAACCTCGTTTACAGATAAGAAATGACATATATTCACAAAATGTGTTCATACAGAGACTGTTCTGCTTGAGAGCCTGAATAACAGGTTTTGCTGCACGTTGAAATATGACTAGTGCTCTCAGGTGACAGGCTGCTTGGGGTCACAGCTGGCGCACTCACGGCCTGCTCAAGGCCTTTTTTGGAGGCTACTGCAGCCATCTTCAGGTTGTCCCATCGCTTGGGACGTGCCTTGGAATTTTGTGGAGAGGAGGGTGGTTTTCTCTGACTTGTAGTTTCAAAGGATGTAATGATTACTGTGCTGCTCAAAGGAGAGTCACACGAAGTGAGGTTTGGTGGTGACTGACCAGGCAGAAAGAAGTCAAAAGCACAAATCGGTGGTGATTTTGCATTTAATCTCCGTTTCCCAGCAACTTCCCAGTTCCTCAAATATAAAGTTTTCTTTCTAATAGGTTAACACTAATCACTCACGTGCTGAAAGCCAGGCAGTAGCGCAAAGTTTACAATAACAGAATGAAAAAATATAAATAATTAAAAGCCAGTCCATTTAGCTATTTTAGTTCTGATTAAACTGCTGTGTCTTTTGAGTAGGGCCAGACCCAACTATCACTGCTACTTTCTTCTGCAGCAGAAGCACAAACTGACGTCTGATTAGGAATGCTTCCTCCCCCAGCCTGTGTTGATTTCTTTGTGTTTCTAAATGGTATGCCCCATCTGCTGTTTACACAGTAGCAGGGAACTTCTACTTTTAAAATAAAAGCAAATCAGACCCTTTGCATATTATTAAGCCTTTTTATTCTTGTGACACTGTAGAGATCTCATCTGAAGTAATTTCAGTTGTAAGTTATAAAATGCAGCCATGCAAAGCAATGGCCTGTTGTAGCTTTATAGCAAAGTACCTCCTGGAGGCTGAAATTAAGATCATGTGTTCAAATGTATTAGAATTTGAATATCTTATTGCAGATACTTGGACCAGTCTGTCTTGCTGGCCTGGCAAAATTTATTTTATTGATTGTATCAAATGGTGTCTCTGGACGATAACATCTCTGGATGTATCTCTATTTATCTATATCTCTAACTAAGCACTAGCAGTTGTGCACTGAAGCAGAGATCAGGAACATGTGTTCAAAGCGCGCTTCCATCGCAACCCGGTGTGAGCTGATCCCCCCCCTTTCTCGCTTTTATGTTTGGTATTGTCTGCCGTGTGAACCGCACAAAATACAGGGACATCCTGGCAGTGCAGACAAGGCTGTCTAAATTACTCTTCTCTTAACGCCTGTCCTTGTTGATGGTGAAGCATGCCCAGAAGAAGGGATGGGTCTGACTCACAGTTGCTCTGTCGATGTTGTAGTTTAACGCCGTCTTACAACCTTTCCTGTTACCTCTCTTCCGAGTAATGCTGTGCAGTCCATATCCATAATCTAGGATGCAGTCTAGTGTTTTTCCTTGTTTGTGGATTTAGCAGTCGGTCAGATTTACTGAGCTTTTTTCTCATTAGAAGATTAAGTTTGTCTCCCATTTCTTGTCTACAGAGAGTCTTTCTGATTTCTGCCTGCCTTCAGCAGAGTCAACCAGCAAAGCCTGCCGCCTTCTCAAGGTTGAAAATTTAAACTTTGCTGCCATACATTGTCTGCGGGTTAAATAACGACTGTGCTGAGCTGATTAACAGAGAACATTCAGTTTCCTTATTGCTGATGAAAGGGCTGGAATACTCGTCCAAATCCCATTAGTGGAAACCTAGTCATTGCTGAACTATGCAAGATTTTCAGAACTCATGTAGTAAAAATGTACAAATATGAGGTATGAAAGAGGAAAAAAGAACTAATTTTATGAGCTGTTTCTGCACTATTGCAGTTTATTTTTTTAAATGGCCATAATCTTTGCTGGTGCATGGTCAAATAATTGTTACTTAACATTCTGTCATTGGAAGGCACACATGGTATCCACATAACATGGTGGTTGTGCATCTTAGTGTGATAGTCTTCAGACTTTTACAACCAGTATATACCTGGAAAAAACAAACAAACAAAAACCTTAGCACTCTGTGATGGGAATATGAATGAAGGCAAACTATATATATGGCCCCTTCCGAATTGCACTTTTTGGATGCTTATATTTAGTTGTGTTCAGCTGCTTAGAGGAGTTGCTTAGGACTGACTATATCAGACCCTGAGAGATCAGGATAAGCTGTTCCTTTTTTCTCCTGTACCTTTGATTGAATGATCCCATGTGAATAGTTCTTTGAGACCTAAAGGAGTGCTGAACGCTTGTGCTTCACAGTGGTTATCTAGGAAGAAGAGGAAGGACTTGCCCTGTTGTTTATAATCTTGAGGCTGTTCCAGTTTGCAGCATTTTCAGTGTTGTATCCAGACCTCAAGGTTGGGGCCCCAGTTTAATTTTTAATTTTTTTTTTTTCCAGAAACACAAACACTGATGTTAAATGCAATTATTAGGGGATTTTTAATATTCAGTTACAAAGAAACTAGTTGAATTCCATCAGGCTGAGGAAGGAAATAAAGGACAGAATTAGGTACTAATTAACATCAGTGGAAAAGGTACTTCAAGCTTTTGTTCTCACTATACAGTAAGGAAAAAGTGTACATCAGAGGTGTTTGGTTAAGTTAAAAGCTGTCAACAATATGCTGGTTTCAAAGTCCATCTTACTTTAAAAAGATAAAAGTATTGGCAATGACTTGTAGATATGAAAATAAGTATATTAATAATTCCATACTCTACTTTTTCAGCTGACCTTTGTTCTGGTGGTAACATTTTATGAATCACATTAATTTGCTAAATAAACTTATTCCTAGAAATAAGAACATGACAACTTTACACTTATCTGGCTAAATTGCTGTTGTTTTCTACTATGGCAGCTTCAAGAACTGTGTGGTGTAGACAAATGTCACTTTCAGAAAGTGGTTTATTCTGCATGAAGGGATGTATAATCCCAGAAAACAATGCATCCAGAAGAAGTGAACGCATTCCCTATCAAAGAGGAAGTGTGGTGCCAAAAGGAGATTCAGAACAGTTCCTGGATGGAGACTCTTCCCCAACATTGGGAGCATTTTGGACAGCCTCTAAACAGTGACAGCAGTGACATCATTGAGAAATATGATTAAGATAGAAAGCTGGTTGTGTTTTTTATTGCCCCCTAGCCCCAAACCCCTTTTTGCTAGCAGCACAAAGCTAACTGGTGTTCAGCCCAAGTATTTTAAATATTGGAATTAGCACTCTGGGTTGACATTCCCATAGTTCCCTGCAGTTGATACCTTTCACTGTGCTATTGATAATCACTGTTTTTTGTTTGCTTCTTCCTCTTTAGCAGCTTTGTGGTTTGTGTGTCTGTTTGTATAGCGTTATTAACCTAACAGCTCACATATGCCACTAGCCTGTTATTGTGGATGATTATTTTATATTCATGTACTTTTATTATCAATCTTTTACAGCCTGCTTGCCAATTTTTAGGCAGATAAATTCTGTATGCTGAATGGCAGAGAAACTTACTGATACTAGGAAACCGCTCATGGAGCCTTAATAACTTAGAATAGTTTATAGTGGCAGGTGTAAGAGATAAAGGAGGAGTGTCATATTTACTGGTATATGAGATTCTAGTAAGTGTCATAAAATCTGACCTAGAGCATCAGAGCAGAAAGTAGGTTGTTTTTTCTTTTCTTTTTCTTAATCTTGTTACACCTAACATTGTAATATTTTTAAGTATACTTGCATGCCTTGTGTTTTTATTGTCTTCAAACTCTCACAGTCATAACATTCCTTCCCTTAAGACTAGAAACATAGACAAACTGTTGATTACTCTGAGTAGAAAGTAGAAAAAAAATAGAGATATTGTGAGAACAGTTTAGAATACATTTGGATCCAACCTGTTCTTTCTTAAACACGGAAACATCTCTAGATAAGGCTTATGCTAGATCAAGGGATTCAAAACTATTTGAGGGTTGGAGAGCTGGAAGCAGCTGACTGTTGTTCTGAGAGCTGGCAAATCTGCTGTACTCAGAATAACCGCAGGTGGTCAAATTCAGGACAACTCTATAGATACAGCTGAAACTCAGGACCACATTTGGGCCTTATAATGATAGATTCAGCTCCTGAACGGGAACCTCATTCTTGCTTTCCCGAGGCTGACAGGGATTTTTAATAAATACTCTGGCTTCAGCTCACTTCTGTTGGAAAGGTACCCTTATAAGATTGATTGTCTTTGAGTCCTTTCTGGTCAAACATTCATAAGCCATACCTCCTCACACTAGTACTTGGAAATTCAGAGGTGAGAGTTTTACTCTGCCAATAGCATGTGTCCAGTTCCTCTTGCAGCCAGGTACATGTACATCTGAAAGGAGCACAGCTGACACCTCTGCTTTTTCTGGCTGTTCCATTCAAATCATTTCCTCATTACACCAAGACTGTGCTGGTTCAGCCCTGCCATTGTGTTTAACAGAACATGCAATAATCCTTTTAAAATATAATACATTTATCACTTTGCTCAGATCAAAGGTGCATGGCTTCAAAGGCTCTAATTAAGTTGTGGTGATGTATAAGGCTGGCTTTATCTTGTGTCTTTATCTATGCTGTTTGGATGTTGTGTGTTTTTTTTAAAGCCAATCGTGTTCAACATTGCAAAACCTTTGTAAGGTGTTTCCCATCATCGTGGTTGATCACGGTGTTAATATAAATCCAGATTTTTGCAGTAGATTCATGCCTTTTGCCTATCCAGAAACAATATAGAAATAGTGCTGTTCTTCCTTGTTGTCTGGCTTCCACTCATTTGCTGTCAAAGTTCCCATAGCTTCCTTTCTTTAACCTTGTTAGCACTGCAGTTTGTAAACCCTTTACAAAGATACCACGGACTACAAGTATGTCTGTTTCTAGTTCAATTTTTGGATGTGGAATTCAAGCCATACCTGAAGCCATACACGTTTTGGGTCCAAATGTGATTGCGTGCTAGAGTGCCTAGGATAATTTTAGTATTATTATCCTAATAATTTACTAATAAATTACTAATTTTAATTTACTAATAAATTACTAATAAAGTAATTTAGCATTATTTTGAACCACAAACCCCGAGTTTGGGGGGATTGAGATTAAGCCCAGTGTAATGGTTTGCAAGGTTTCAATCAGTGTTTTTTAGAGATGGTTAGGAACAAAGTAAGCCAGGCCAACATCACCTAATGCTTAAAGAGTAACAAAACTCTGACAAGAGCCTATTGATTTTACATGGCTCCATTAAATACAGTTAAAACTGTTATTTGGGAAAATAGGGTTAATGATAATGGATCATCATCAGCCTTCTCTCTATGTGGTTTGTGAATGATATTGTAAGTACTGTTAATTTAGCAAGAGATGAGTAGTAAGGTTATTTTACCTGGAAAAAAAAAGATAGGTACTAAATTAGTTAAAAAGCCAAAATGTAAGTGATAGAATTTGGGGCTGTGAATTAAAGGGGGAAGGTCTGTGTGTAGCCCAACTCATCCTCAGTGCAACTCCTCTGAAGCCAGTGGAGTTGCACACAGTTCAGGCAGGTATTATTTTTGTCTTACAATAGAAATATTGGCAAAGCAGAGCAATTAGTTGCAGCCAAATCCAGAGCAAACTCATTTGCTAGAAATTACCCTGCAGTCCTGAAAGGAAAATGCTGAAGAATGAGATAATTTGAGGCATTTTGACTTAGTCAAGCATATGCTACCAGAGAGAACAGTTCTGGGACAGTAGAGGTGTTTCCTGAAAGCAAGATGCACAACACTGAAGTTTACAATCCAGTGATAGTTGATAATAATCTAAGTGTAGAGTGTTCGTTGTTGTCAGCAGTTTAGAAACGATGATGAAAATAAAGTGATGATGGAAATACTAATTTCTGTAAATAAAATGTCATTTTTCTATTTGATTTCCTACTATGCTAATTTATTAAAATCAGTGAAACTCTTCTAAATATAAAGGGACAAACACTCTTTCTCCTATTCTTTTTTCCTTGGAGTAGACAGGACCGTATGTTTCACTTGTCTAGGATCAAAAAATCACCATTTGCTTCAGATTCCTTTGTAAAATTACATATCTAGGTTTTGTGTATAAAATCTCAAAGGTCCGGTCTTGCATGAGCAGCCAGTGAAGTGAACCATCCTGTTTTATTCAGTGGAAATGGTCACGTGAATTTCTAGAGATCAGGCACACCAGATGATAAGCTGTGATTTATTATAGTGTGCCCTATGCTTTGGCCAGTTTAAAACAGTGATGTTTTGCATTTTATTTATTTTTGGCAAAAACTGGACTGATATTCAGAAATCTGGAAAGCAGATACCACGTAAATAATAATTCACTATCCCAGTATAAAGAGGGGGGAAGCAGATTTATTAGAATTTTCCTCACAACACATTTAAATTTGGTATGTATGGTCTTATAAAGAGCCCACAGAGAACTATTTTTCTTTTCTTTCTTTCTTTTTTTTTTTTTCAGTTTTTTCTTTCAGTGCAGCCAAGTCATCTCTTTTAGTAAACTGCTGAGTCAATATATTTTAAAAACTTACCAACTGTTTCCTATTTCTATATAGCTAACTGATAAGGACCTGTTTAAGGGTTACACCCTTCCGTATTTACAGTGTTAAGGCAAACATGGTTATAGGAAGCAATTACTGTTAAAATTTACAGTGTGTATCATATGGTATCACAGTATTCTTTTGACATATTTAATTTAATTTGTGCGTGTGCGAATGTAGTGCTAGAAGCTGAAGAGCTGGATTCACATTGATGGATATGACAGGCAGCTGCTGACCAGCTTCTTCACAGAACCCTTCCCGTTGACCTAACCCTTGATGTTCCTAGAAATAGGCAAGTCCTTCAGTCCCCTCTGCTATTTCAAATTCTGACTGCAGAAATAAGTTGCTGTTTATTGAAACGAAGAGGCAAATCATACCAAGAATGGCACTCCCAGCCATGGGAAATAATTCAGTTCCCCTCTCATGTATCCTTACATCTCTCTGTAGAAATTCAGGAAACTCTCACACAAGTGCCAGAGGAACAGGAGAAGTGCTGTGGGTTCCAGATACAGTTTGGGGGCAGTTCTGCTGAAATAACAAGAATGAGCACCTGTAAAGTTTATAAAAACTGCTCCATAAATGTATGCAATGGAATAGAAATGGTGTTTCTTGTAACAGTCTTTGAAACATTCTGCAGAGTTAAATACAAGATTTTAGATAGAACTGTCAGTGCAAAGACATTTAGAGTAAGGCAATTTTTCTGTTTAGGTCCAAACTGTAAGCGATAATTCAATGGCATATAGAGAGGTCTTTAAAAGCTCTATTTTAGATTCCTAAAATTTGCATGTCAAAGACAAAATAATGAATATCTTGTGGTTTGGGTGTTTAATTGTAAACAGTCAAGGACCTTCACCCCATCACGTCTCCTCGTTTCTTACTCTCATGGATGACGTTTGGCCAAAGCCAAAAGACAGTTCTAAATAGCACTGTTTCCACGCTCCCTCTGTCTCCTCCTTTCACCTTTTGGATAACTTAAGAAAAAGCAGCTGTTTTAAAGGGTGACAAAACTCAAGAACTATCTTTGGGACAGGGCAGGCTTAAATGATGTGGAAACATAAAATTTCTGATTAGGATGCACTTTAAAGGGGTCGCTAAGACCAGGATTCTACTTAGGAAGTTTTTTTCATTTTTTATTCCAGTGGATAAAATGGAAGATCAGAATTCAGGTCTTCTGCTGTCTTCCAGTCTTCCACCTCTTCTTAATTTTCTGTCTGGTTTCTTGTGTCTTCTAGCCTTCAGCATAAGTATTGCAGCAAAAGAACTAATTCATAAAATGTATTGAGTTCATTGGTACTGTAGTTTCTCTTCCCCTTGTTATACAACTGAGTGGTAAACACAGCAAATGAGTTTTATGGGACATGATCTTGCAGCGTATATAAGGAACAATCTGAGGAAACCCACCAAATGAAAGCATCTCAACTCAGGGGAAAAAAAAAAAACGTAATCTCTGGACTCAGCCTAACCTTGGCCAAGACACATGAGCTGGATTCTTCAGCCCTGTCAAGGCTGAAGTCTTTGGTGGGTGTTGGTGCAGAACAGGTTTTTAGATGATGGCATGTCTTGTATCTAGTGCTGAGGCATGAGTGGCATTCAGGCACCAGCAGGCAGGTGACACCTCAGGTAGACGTTTCCACAGTTCCCAATGTGCTCTCATAAATTTGTGTGTGTGACTCCCCTCTTTCCACTGGATTTAATGGGTAGGTGGTTACTCTTGTAACCTTTATGCCTTTGAAAATCTCTCCCAACTATGTTTGTCTGATGGACAACCCATTCCAATGCTGTTATGAAATTTAACTTGACTATTTTGAAAACTCTGGATTATAGAAAAGCTAGAAAACAATTGTTTTATTGTGAGCTCATTTGCATTTTTTTCCTTTTGCCTGAGCGTAGAGCAGTATTTTTTTGTGTTGCTTGTGGTTTCCATGTGGATTATCAACCTTATGCTGATTTTTGGGGATGTTAGTTAAGAGTCTAGCTGATTCTCAGAGCAAGAACAAAATGACATTTTGGTTGCCCATGTCAAAAATATTCTGATCTTCATCTTCTTAGGCAGCTTTTGGATGCTGCAGGACGGGAGGGGTCTCCCTGTGTAGCCCCTCTGTGCTCTCATA
Organism: Cygnus olor; assembly: GCF_009769625.2. Classification (NCBI taxonomy): domain Eukaryota; kingdom Metazoa; phylum Chordata; class Aves; order Anseriformes; family Anatidae; genus Cygnus; species Cygnus olor. Next base: position 47,792,596 of record NC_049173.1, read on the forward strand.
CAGACTCTTGTTCCTTTCTACAGCTGTGCAAGTCAGGCAACAAATAGCCCCTCTCATTACTGAGTAAGGTTAGATTTCTCCCTTTTCCTCTTAATTTTATTTATTATTTATTATTTATTTATTATTATTTATTTATTTTGCCCTAAAACCTCAGCAAGTAATTTCTGTAGGGTTACTGGTGACTTTAGGTGAATTAAGATGATAATTAAGATGTTTGACTCTCATATAAGACCCTTCTGTCTTTAAAGACAAACACTTTGTTGTAACACTGCAATATGGTAGGACACCATATAGGTGAACCAATACACTTTGCACGGAACAACGCTCATCCTCATCACTTATTCCTTTGACTGAGGAGCACCGAGAGTGTGCACTGTGAATAGTTCTGCAGAAGGATCAAGTCCTGCCTTCCAAAAGCAGTGGCAGGTGGAGCTCTGAGGAGAAGGACCTGGGGGTCCTGGTGGACAACAGGTTGACCATGAGCCAGAAGTGTGCTCTCATGGACAAGAGGGCCAATGGGATCCTGGCGTGCATTAAAAGGAGTGTGGTCAAGGGAGGTGGTCCTCCCCCTCTACTCTGCCCTGGTCGGGCCTCACCTGCAGTACTGTGTCCAGTTCTGGGCTCCCTGGTACAAAAAAGACAGGGATCTCCTGGAAAGAGTCCAGCGGAAGGCCACAAAGATGATACGGGGCCTGGAGCATCTTCTCTATGAGGAAAGGCTGAGAGACCCGGGTCTGTTCAGCCTGGAGAAAAGAAGACTGAGAGGGGATCTCATCAATGTGTATAAATACCTGAGGTGTGGGAGACAGAGGGATTTGGCCAACCTCTTCTCAGTGGTTTGTGGGGATAGGACAAGGGGTAATGGCCACAAGATAGAGCACAGGAAGTTCCGCACCAACATGCGAAAGAACTTCACAGTGAGGGTGACGGAGCACTGGAACAGGCTGCCCAGCGAGGTTGTGGAGTCTCCTTCTCTGGAGATATTCAAGGCCCGTCTGGACGCCTACCTGGGCAACCTGCCCTAAGGAACCTGCTTTGGCAGGGGGGTTGGACCCGATGATCTTTTGAGGTCCCTTCCAACCCCTTCAATTCTGTGATCTATCACTGCTGGAACTGTGCTCATCTCTTTGTAACCAAAAGGCTCCCATTCGTCTGCAAATTGCATCTCACTTGGTGCAGAAACATGCTTTGGGAGAGAAGGCGATGATTTGCTTAATGGTTCCAGTTTGAAACGGGTGAAGGGGGATCTTTCCATTTGGTTAACAACTGTAGGGGATACTCCCAGAGTCTCTGGCTGCTGCTTGCAAATGCAGGATGAAGCACCAGTGAGCCGGGCCGGTTGTGTGCCACTTCTGAGCTGAATCATCAGCATTAAAAACCACATTCAATGCTTTACTCAGAGTGCGCGTGGTATTTCTATAAGGGAAGTCACAGTCACACTGGGTGGAGGAACCTCCCTGTCTAGCTATGGGGATCGTGAATACAAGGAAATGCTTGCGGTTCTGGACATGATGGCATCCTTTGGTATTTCTCTGCTATTTTTTGCACTGATGCATTTCATTTGGCAGTTGAGAATCTCATAGCAAACACTCTGCAAGATGCAAACACTCTGTTCCAATGTGTTATGTTTTGGAACATTAATGTTGTGTTTTTTTTTTTTTTTCCTCCCTGCTGAATGTTTCTTTTTCTTGTGGAGGTAAAGCTGTATGTGAACGGCATACTGAGGGGGGCTGTGGCCCTCGCTGTGGCAGGCACACAGATGCTTTTACTGTTCCTGAGCATCGTGAGTAGACTCTGGGAGCCGTTCACAACCCCTCCTGGCCAAGACTGGAGTGTGCTTTCCTTTCCCCTCTCCCTAAACATTGTGCAACATGCATGTGATCCCCAAAGTGTTCCTTAAGATTCAGCTGAGGGAAATCATTATTTATTCTGGTCAGCAGCCATGTAGCACTGGAGAACGGACAGTGCTCTGCTTTACATTCTGCTACAATTGCCACCTCCTTTTCTCCCCATCCCAGCAGTTCCAGCTGAGGGTGAGAAATACTTGATGCCCACAGTCTCTGTTCATATTCTGTCTTTAATGAGACTTCTGGGATCTGTAAGGAATGTTTTGTGGGACTCAGTAAGTGTAAGTTCCCATGTATTGTGATGAGAAGTGCATATTACTCAAATTTTTGTGGGCTTCATTGTATTGGCCTAAACTTTGACCCTGTACCACTGTGACCTAGCTTCCTGGCAACTTCTGAATCGAGGGCCTTTCATCCCAGCTGTGTGATAGATCCCAAGCAGGAGTGTGGAGTAAATGTGGTTTCTGATTCATGAATTAAGCCTTAAATGAATTGAGCAACACTGGTGTATTGTAAAAGGCAAGGAAAGATTGAAAAGGTCTTTTTAAAGGACTGGTGCTGAAGGTGTTTGGATTGAGACAGAATAACTTGGAGGAGTTACAGCTGGGCAGATCAGTTTATTATTTCTTCAGATTTTTAAGGCCTCCTTTCAATTATTAATAAATTCTAGTCCACTATCTTTACCTATCTAATTTTGAAGAAAAATAAAATTGATCTCTGGAATAATTCTCCATTCTTTAGTCTTTGTTGATCAAAGAAGTGCTTACATGCAACTTAAATAATGAAGGCTTCCAATGCGCACTTCTTATATTCCCTCTTGTCTATACTTAACGCTTCCATGAAAACAAAACTTGACTGAATATACTTTTCATTTCCTCTTCAATATTTCGTTAATGCACAGCCACAGTTTATTGAATTTTGCACCGAACAAAATGCAGTCCTGTAATGAAATTAGTCTCTTCTGAATGTGGAATATTAAGATATAATCCCTTTTGCTTTCTGTGTCACTGAGTCTGGGAACAGACAGTAGATTGACCTTTAAAATATTTCTGTGAAGTTCAACAAGTTCTTGATTTATCTTTCAGAAATAAGGAACAGCCGCCATTGTTCTCCTTGACTTCAGTTGACATTTCAGAGTGGTTTTTGCATTGGAAAACCATTTCTCCCCCATGACAAAGATGTTATCTAAGATAGAGAGGCATTTTGTTGTCTGTGCATAAGCTAGAGAAACCTGCAGTAGCTGAAGGATAAGTGGAAGTACAGGACCAAGTGAACATCTGTAGTCGCTCGTGTGCTGATTTGCTGCTTGCAAGCTCCAGACCTCACTGCGTGGCCGGGATGCCTTCAAGCACTGCTCGTCTCCAGCATTTTGGGCTGGTCTTTCTCATTGCTCTGCTGCTAAGAGCTGTTAAAGTGCTAGCCAGTATCTGAGTTAAAGCCAGTCAGTCTGTTCCAGGTATGTAATGTTCCTGTCACAGACTTACTGTCGCATTTGTGCACTTGAACAAACAGAACCCTCTGCCCACCTCCCGACAAACGCCTGTCCACTGGAATGGGTCATTTTGGATTCATCTGTGGCTTTAAATGTGTTGCTTTACTTTAACGGAGATAAGGTGCATACTTAGGTGTTCAAGGTGGCTGTCTATATATTTCAGTTACTGTTTTAGCACCAGCAAATGGAAACCTCATAAAAACAAATGGGGGGAAAAAAAGCACTTGTAGATAGAAATTTTGTGTTGCTGATTCATGGGTCCTGTTCCCAAGTGTGAAACATCTCCTCCTGCCTTTTTCGAAGCTAAGACAGGAAGAACTGCAGGGAAGAACAGGGAAGAGCAGCACCCCTGTGTCCCCTTGTCCCTTCCTGCACTTGGCTTTGTGTGTACAGGGGTGGCACTGCTCCCCCACGTCCATGGGGCCTGGTCCCACAGGGCACTGGTGGCCGTGCTGGTGGGACGGGGCATTTGCTTCTCCCTGGTGGGACGGTCTGTGCAGGCAGAGCTGCACTTGTGCTGCTCGACCTGGCTTCTCTCCTGGCTCTGCGATTCGAAACCTATCTGCACATCCATGAGGTCAGTGAGCTCCCACAAAGAGCTTTTCCTTTAGGGTTTAGCTGCTGAGGAGCTTTAATCAGAATGTCTTCTCTGCTTTCATCTATTTAACGTTTTATAACAAATAGTTAGATAATGTGAGAATTCTCTTGGTTCAGTGTGTCAGCTGAGTTACTGATGCAATACCCTGGGGAACCCAGAGTTTAAAATACTCTATTGCTGTCCTTATGGCCTTACACTCCATGTATTTTCATGCTGTTCTCAATCTGTGCCTTTCCAGCCACTAATGCCCAACAAAGCTTTCCCTTGGGAAAGTGACCAGAAGCAGCCTCTAGTTGACATTAGAGACCTCTGTGGAGAAAAACAGAGAAATGGAAACTGAATGTAGCATGAACAATTTCTTGGTGAAACAGATATCTTGTGGAAAGAGGTGGCTTTTTGTTTTGTTTTGTTTTCCCAAGCAAACTTCCCCCTGCATTGCTACTGCTGTAGGAAACCTATTTGTTAGTGGCAGAAAGAAAAAAATCACTTTAATTCACACAGACCTGATTCTCAGAGCTTCACATGCCTTACTGTGGCATGTACTTTTGTCAAGCAAAGACAGAGGAATTGCTTGGTAAACATCTAAAGGTTTGTCTCTGAGAAAATATATGATGATGATAAACCAGACAAATTCATTATATTAACAGCAATAACTCTTCTAACTGGTCTATGAAGAGGCTGCTGTTTTATCAGGAATTGATCCCATCTGCATCACCTTTACTTTTATTAAGCAAACTATCTTTGCTCTTGCCTGTGTATACACTGTTCACTTAACTCGGCAGTAATCATACATACATACAGAGAAAGAATGTTTCCTGTGAAGTTTATTTCAATAAACTATTGTGTATCAGAATAGATGCCTGCATTCCATTGCAATTTAGTTTTCAGCAGTTTGTTCTAAGAAAAATAGAAGATGAAATAGCGGAAATATCTAACTTCCATGTATCAGGAAATCATATGTAAAAGTGTTGTTATTGCTGGCTTAGCCCAATGCTGTTAGCCCTGAATCCTTGTTAGTGACCTGATGAGACCGGATTTCATCCCGTCTACCTGCTGGGTGGAAATGCATGTCACAGCAGCAAAAGCATCTGCTTCCTCTAGTTCAAAGCTTTGGCAGTGGTGTGTTTGATTCTTAAATTGGTCTTAGAAGTTGTTTGGCAAGTGTGTGCTTAGTCATCTGTATTCTTATTTTTGGTTCATGTCACTCAGCAGCAGCTCTTGGTTACATTCTTCAATTAAAAATGTACAGGTTTGCTTTCTTGTATAGCTCTGAATATCTTTGAGTTTGAATGGTTACCACCCTGAACACCTGGGTGGCAATAAGATGTAAAGAAGCTTTTACTTCATAAAACTGGAATGATTGGTATATGCAACAATAACTGCCCTGCCTTCTCAAAGAAAAGAAAGTTCATGAATGAGTGAGTCATGGTGGTTTAGGTGGCGATATCAAAAATAATACCTAGTTGAGAACAAATGTTTAAGTGACTTTCACCTGGTTACAAATACACCAGATGCCTTTCAGCAAACCGAATACTGGGACAGCCAGAAAGATGCCTAACTTGCAGGTTACTTTCCTGAGTGATACCTGGTGTACGAAGCTCTTTCTCAGGCTCTCCAAGTTTCAGAGCTTTGTGCAAACAAATATCTCACCATTCTTCTGCTTGTGTTCACTATTTGGTCTCTGCCTCTTTAGAGTTTGAGCTATACATTCTGTCTAATAGATAAGCCTCCCTCTGTTAGTATGTCTGTGATACTAGAAGCAGCTCATTATGACATTAATTAGATTGGACTCTCTTGCATACAACTCTTGCAAGAATGTTATTCGTAGAAGGCAGTTTTTTAACATTGCAAAGGACTATGATGAGGTTTCAAGTGAGCACAGATGAGCCAAGAAGTGTAATTCCAACTCAAGAAAGAAAAATCCCATGGAGTTTTTACCTGAATTTATATCACTTTGTGAACTTGAATTCAGTCAAAATTTAATAGGGAGAGAAGGATATTCATTGCTTTTCCCTTCCAAAACACCCCTGTCCCTTTATAGAGGTCAAGAGTGGGGATTAGACCTAAAGCCAAATCTGTTCTTGGCTTTTACAGCACGGTCTGAAAAGTAGAGTATCCATTAGTGTCTTCAATGGCTTTTATATATACCTGTGCCCAGTCATGAATGCAAGAAGACTACCAACTGGTTGGACTGGCCACTGGGGAGTACATTTGTCTGTCTGTCCAAGTGAAAGCTAACACATGGGCAGTGCTGAGTGGAGGAGCTGAGGGAGCTGAGCTTCTCCCAGGTGCTTCTGGCAAGAGGAAGGATTCTAGAAATGTGTCCACTGTAAACTCTGCTTCAAAGCTAAACATTGTTTTAGAAAAGTATATTAATTTAAAGGTATATCTGGTAAATGGAAAATGCACTAAGGGGCTACAGTTTTTGCCACAGATAGAAAACTCTTCAGGGCACAGATGATACCTTTAATTTGCGCAGAGCAAAACCGAATGGGAACCTTACTGCCCTGAAGACATTGTGTGCTATTGCAGCACTACTAAATACACCAATATGTTCTTTATCTTGCTTCTTTTGTAGCTTTGTAACGTATATTCATAGTATTCACACTTAAATGTACATACCGTCTGATAGTAAATAAATACCTCAAGGGACCCTGTGAAGACATTTTATTTTCCTCCTCATGTAGCTGCGGGATAAACACAGAAAGATTAAGTTGTAAAGTCTGTCAGTGCAAGCAAGCAATACCTAGAATTAGTCTTTTTCTTTCCTTTTCTAGGCTTACGGCAGTTCTCTTTGCCCCCAACACCTCTACTACAATAATAAAGTTTTATTGGTAACCTTGTTTTGTAAAATAATACATGACCATTATGAAGAAAGACATGAAAACTCATTAAGTCAGAAATGGAATAGACTTGGCTGGTCACCTAGCCCCAAACTACTGTGTTAGTCACCTAATGTGCTGTTCTGTGGGTATAGGGAAAAGTCAGAGTTCAAGGAAAGAGCTGCTTCTGAAGTTTGGTATTTTGTAGGCAGGAAACACAGGACACTGATGTGTCTAGATTGACCCATATATTCCAAAATACTTGCAATGCTTTAGAAGGTCTGATAACTTTTGTGACAAGATTCTTTGCCCTCTCTTTTACCTCTATCATCACCACCCTGCCCAACTCGTCAAACACCAACCCCAAACTCCAGAAGACGAAGAAACTGTAATTAAAGTGATGGGGTGAACTTACTCGAGGAAGATAACTGACCTATTTTTGATTCTGCTTCATATCTTGCACATGGTTAATCACGAGAAGCTACGTCTTCTCTGAGATATAATAAGGGCCATTGAACTCTAAAAATGTAATGTCACAAAAAAAGAATGTGTTTGTTCCAATTCCTATTAGCTGTGGTGCCGGCACTATAACAGCTTCTGTATATGTTGTGCTGTTTTATGTTTTAGTTGTGAACATGAGACATTGCTCGTTAAGAGAAATGGGAATATTATTCCCATTATTTCAAAAATGGCATTTTGAAATAATTTCTTGAAAATATTTAGGGAATGCATTATCCATACCTAAAAAACAATACTAGCATTATTCATTCTGGCCTAATTTCTTAGCAAGAAATTGTCTCTTGAACTCTGTAAACTAGTCTTCAGGACCGAAAGGCAAAAGGGTAGAAACAGCTGAACTGCAAAAGAAAGGGGAATTCTTTAAAAATAAACTTGGAGCTGTGGGCACTGTGAGAAATGGTAACCCAGGTTGCAGTGGCCCTGAATGTGATACTTACGATAACTTGATGTAAGTCTTCTGAAGCACTCAGTACTGGCAGCTGCTTGTGCCGGAGTCCCCTTAGCACTGGTAGCAACCTGGTTCAGTTTGACCAGGAGACTGTTGAAGGACCAGCGATGCTGTGAGCAGCCACACTAGTTAGTTATTCAGTAAAATACTTTGGTCTGAGGTTTCCTGACAGATTGCAGCCGTTGCTGTGCTATTGGAATTCCTGCCTCTGGGTAGGGTATAAAATCAAATCCTGAGCAGCTTTTGATCATACTGCAAGGGTGGGGAAGAAATCCTTCTGCCCTTATCTGGGGCAGCAGGTAAATTACCCTCTGTGATTCTGGTAATTTGGAGCTGGCTTGGCAGGTCCAGCAGGTCAGGACCTCACAAGAGAAAGTAGGTGGTAGCTGGACCTCGTCCCTAAAATAGTTCTCTAAGGACTCTTCAGCATGCAGAAACAAATTAGCACAGTTACCTGTGTATAGGGGGAAACAAATCTGATGCAAGTATAATCAGTATGACACAAACTGTTAATTTGTCTCTTGGAATCTGAATTAGTGGATGGTATGTGAGTACACAGCCACAAAGGCAGATTATGTGCATGGGTATTTTCTTCTGCTTTTTTTGGTACAAGTATGCCAATATAATACAACTTATGAAATACAAAATGCACAATTAAGTCAATATATGGACTTCATTAACTTACCCGAACAAACTCTTGTTGCTTGTGTGTTAGGGCTGTGATTTTATACCTCCTTCCACTGCTGGAGGATCTTCTATATGTGAACCCTAGGACTCCCATGGAGGTCTGTCAATGGAAGCATGACTCAAGCAAACTGCTTTCTTTGTGGCTCCTTGTGGCTGGCCCTGCCTCCGTTTGCCGTCATTGGTCTGGCTAGCGGCTAATGGCGATTGCCAGGGAGCACCTGACAGCTTATGCTGAGATTGCTGGAAAAGAATGAATCACCTTTTTCTTATGATTAGAGTAAGATTTTGCATTTCCATGGGCTGAAAAAGAGGGAAATAAGCCCAGTTATAGCTCTTGTAATTCTCTCACCTTTAGCTGAGCTAATTTTTAAGGAGATACAGGTGCTGAAATAGCCAGTCAGCAGGAAACAAAGTACCGAAAAGGGTGTTATTTAAGTTGGCCCACTGCTACGTAACTTACAAGTTAATCAATGTTTCTGAGTTCAAAAGAGAGGAAGGTCAACACAGATTCTGATAAAGTTTGTTTATCTCATGTCAATAAGTTCAGAGGCTGGAGAGGGAAAATGAATTGGATGCTTTTAATTGTGTTGTAATTTCCAAAAAATCAGTCCAGGGGCTGCAGGTAATATGGAGCTGTGGCTGAGAACATGTGGGTTTCTCTCAGAAAAGAAGAGGTGTACCGGGTTGTGGTACAGACAGTATGGTTTTACAGTTCCTTGTTTTCATCTTCAGGATTCCTCCCTGCCTCATCCTTGGGTACAGGCTCCAAAAGGCAAACCGTGCACGCATATACACAACACTGTTGTAACTGTGAAAGCAAATCTTTTGAGTTATTTATTCAAAACTCTTTATTTCTTGTGAAGCTAAGTGACTTGTTTAATGCAGGTCAACTGAGCACCATGCTAGAAACAAAAACTGATGAAAACCAAGGCCTATTAAAGACAGGGGTTTTCCTAGACTTTTCCTTAATATCCTTCTCCACTTGCAAGCAGTCTGCCTCTTTTAATTTATGCTGTTGAATTCAGTTGTTGATTCACTCTTGGTTCAGAGCATGGTCCGCAGCAGGGGAGAAAGATTGTGTCCTGGCAGATGTGATGTCCAGTTCAGCATCAGAAGAGAACGTGACTGTGAACAGTCTTTTATATGCACTAGGAAACGGATGACTACATGCATTGTGGAGTTTTGCAGAGATACTTCTGGAGAAGCTGCAATCAACCCTTTTAGTTAATAGGAAAAGAGAACTTCAGAAGAATCCAGTCGTTTACAGTTTGGGCATTCCATACTGAAAGTTATTGTACCAACAAATGAAAGGTCAGAATGATATCAGAAAGTGGAATGTCTGCTAGTTAATCTAGACATCAGAGACTTACATAGAAAAATAGACATATAGTAGAGACCTGCTTGGGTTAGGAGTGAGGGGATGAATCTAGGAGACTGATTTTTGGGATGTAAACTGGCTCAGATATGTTTTTTTTGGCCACATGTGGAAGCATATGGGGAAAATGCAGTTCATTAAGAATATTGGTATTGGCATGTAACGTTGGAGGTACTGGCAAGCCTCTCTTCATAATTATACTGTACATCTCCAGGTTTCTCCTTGTATTTTTTTCAGAGCTGTATATTTTCCAGCTAAATATGATATGATCAGCTAGTTGCTGAAATAAACTGAAGCAGATTTGTTAAGGCAAATACATTAGTTTTGATTTTAAATGCACTTACTCATTAGTAAATGTCTGTCCCATACAAAAACATAAAATTTATTAATAACTAGAGATGGATTTATTTCATTGAATGCTTGAATCTTAAAGGAAGCATTCAGCTTCCTGTCCTGGAGATGCAGTGATCAAAAATAGGATTATTTTTCTTTAATGCTTGGTGGAAAATCTGTTGACTTCTCATTGTAGCGAAAACATTATCTGATTCTATTTGAACTTGTAAAGCCATAAAGTGTATTTTTTCCTTTTTTTTTTTCTGCACACAGAAAACAAGGGTCCAACCCCACCAGTAGGGGTCAGGGAACACCTGAGCTAATCCTGCCTTCACCACAGAAAGGAGTTGTGGTATAACACAGCTGAGACCCTGAGACACCTAAATGTGCAGCCTCTACCAGGTTTTGCACAGAACAGGGCACAGTTATGAAAAGCTATCATGCAAATGGAGACTGATACAAACGAAGCAGAAAATATTTAAGTTCCTTTCTGCCTGTAGTGGAGCTGCCTGAAAAAGACAGAAAGACAGGTTTTATAAGGTCTAAACCTGCTCTCAGTTTTAAGAACCAATATGAAAGAAAGTATATACCCAGGTTAAGTCCATGTGTTGCATGGCTATTGAAGACACCTAGGGGATGTGAGTATATGCCATTCTACTGAGATCAAAGGCCTTTCTCTAAATGTTGATTTATTTTTTTCATCTACCTGCTAAAAAAAGCAGTTTTTTCGTCCATCTCCTTAAGTTTAATAGAGAATTTAAATTCTGCAAACATGTCCGCTTCTAAAAATCTGTCTTGAAACTCAAAGTATTTTACTGTTTGATGTTGAGAAGTATGCCTAGGACCTGCAGCATTCGCATTCCATGGCTGCCACATCATCAGCTCATATTCCCTTTTGGAATAGGAGCTGTGTCTCCTACAGACCCATCTTCTAAACCTGCAGTAAATTCTCAGGTAGAATACACATTTCCTGTGCTTTACACAGTCCTGTGCAGAAGAACAATGAGTTTTCAAATATCTTTAAACGTGAATGTGTGCATGCATACAGGTTTATAAAGTATAACTGGTTATCAATCACCATCTCTTTTTGCTGGGCTGCTTTTTTTTTTCCCTTTTTTTTTCTTTGTTTTTCTTTTTTTCTTCTTTTTTTTTTTTTTTTCTGGGGGAGGTGTCTTCCCTTAGGAATTGCTTTTGAAGGTATTTTGATTAGTTATGTAATTAGCCACTTGTACAGTTAAAAGCAAACTTTCAGGTCACATACTGTATGTTTACTCTTTGGCTTAGGAGAGCTTCATTCAGAAGAAATTGCTATTGTTTCTTTGCCTTCCCATGGGAAAGCTTTAGTTTTGGAAACCATTCAACAAATGTAAGGTATGCAAAGAATACTGTAAAGACAGTTCTTGAGTTTGCCAAACGTTTTTTATAGGCAGTAGTTACCAATTACTTTCTTTCTTCTGTATAAAGACAGAGATATTTTTTTTATGTATGCTGCTGTGGACTGAGCTTTGATTTCTTGATGACCCTTGAAATTGATAAACTGTGTCAGTGTCCTCTCCTCCCTCTTCTTCCTATCCCCGCCCCAGACTGCACAGCAGCCTTTAAAAAGGGTAAAATGGCTTACCTTAACTGATGCTGAGTGGTTACCTCACCCATTCTTGAAGAAAACATAACATCCATAAATACAGTGAGATAATTGTCTCCATTGCTACACTTTTATGCTCAAGTCTGTTATATATCTTTACTTCCAGTGAAATGTATGTATTTTTCATTCCTAGTGAACTTTTTAAGATTCGGAATTCACTGGAGAGCTGAAAGTGCTCACACAGAGCATGAAATTATTTTTCATCAGAAAAATGCTCTTTAGATGTCTTGCCCAAAGTGATCACTGCATTCAGTGCCTCAGGATTCCTTTTCCTGAATCTCTGTTATAACCTAATATCATAGTGATCCCCTCCTTTTTTTTTTTTTTCATTACAAATTTAACAAAGCCACACTGAACATATCCCCATCCTAAAATAAACTCAAGGTTTACTGCTAAAAATCTGTGGATTCCACTGGATGATGTGGCAGGGCTGAAGGTCTGGTGGTGGATCATTTTCACAGTCCTGGTTCTTACAGGCCTGCCCTCACAGAAAGACCAAGGTGATGTGGGATGCAAAGCCAGCAGGGATAATTTTAGTTAACCTGAGATTATGCTGTGTGAGGGCAACCTTTGGCCAGTTGCTTAGAGCAGCTCTCCTGTTATTTTTGGTGCATCTTAAATGGGGATATATCAGTTCTGGCAAAGAGTTTCACAGGATCAGTTGTTCTCAAGTGATGTCCTAATTGCTGTGGATGGAAAATTCTCTACAACGACTACAAAAAGAATAACATGGTTTGCAGCTAGGATTGCAGCGATTGCACGTATTAGCTGTGATTGTGAAAGCCACCAAGCTCAAAAGCATACACTGTGTTAGCAGACATCTGAGTGGGATACATCAGGTATGCGTTCACGATTTTACTGGAGCAGCGGGTGTAACTCTGAGAAGAGAGCTCCGAACCCAGTGTTCAGGGAAAGGCCTATCTGGTTATTCATTTGTGTAGCAAAAAAGCCTTTAGTGGTGACTGAAGGATTATTCTACTTCATGAAATGTATTTTCTCAGTTCAAGTGGGTGTGTAAACTCCCTGGTTTGCTTTGGTTCTAGGGTAAATTTCTCAATTATTTAATCTCATGTTATTATAGTGATAAGGTACTTCCTAATGAAAATTCTGAACATACCTCATGAAGATAATTTTTGAACACTTAAGCCATGGAGATATGCACTTCTCATCTGAACATAGTAGATGTTTGTTTTTAAGGCACCTGCCTGTTAGCTTTGTGGAGAGAAGAGCTTGGTTTCTAACTGGCGATAACAGAATTCCCTGTAAAATACAATGGATCCTTATATATAATTATACAAAATGAATGAATTAGTGCTTTCACTTTTTTTTTCTTTTTTCTTTTTTTTTTTTTGTAGATTTCAATCTTTAAAAATCCAGCTATGTTGTATTGTAAATGGTAGAGTGGATAATCCTAATTGCTGTTTTGGCTGGTAGAATAAAAATTTCTCAGAATGATGCTATTGCTATAGTATAAGCTATAGCAAGAAAATAAATTTGGTGATTACATCTTCCATTATGAAACATGAAAATTCCATCAAAGGTTATACCTTGTACATTGCCTGTTAACATAATTGCAATCTGAATAAAAGCACCCCTTAAACATAATGGGCAGCATTTCCAAACTGCACCATGATGGTTTGGCTGTGAGAGGCTGTCATGAGGAAGCACTTGGGCACTAGTTACGTAAACTCTTTTCTATTTAAAGTCTTGAAGCTTCGCATAACTGTCATACGTGTGATGACCTTTCCCTCTGTTGCTGTGTCCCAGCAACTGAACCTTGACAGACTGCATGGGACACCTCTGCTTGCTTGTTAATTCACCTTTTCCTCCACTGAGTATTAAAAAGCCCTCTCTGAGTAGAACTGCCTGACTTGTCAGGAACAAAACTTGTTTCTGGGTGACCACAACTCATGTCTTCTGTATTGGAGTAGCTGGAGGTGTCTGAAATACAGCATCTAGCTTGTGCTGTGATGCAGGTTCTCCTTGGCTTACACGAAAGCAGCCATTTGTTTGTTGCTGAACACGTGCATTTTGTGGACAACCTTGCTGTAGATCATTCTATTTTGTGTTTTAAGCTGACAGCACTTTGAAGTTTGCAGTGAGAATTTCCAGTAGTATTGAAAATTTCCCTGTCTCCTGTGTTCTTGACCTTGGCTAGTCTGACCTGATTTAGCATGGAAGGAAATCTGACTGCTGCTGACCTTCTGGGAATACATGACCATTGTATCTATCATAGTCTTGAAGACCTTCAGCTGTGTTGATTAAAAGACTGAATAACACTTTGGCTAGCAGGCTTGGGAAGTGCAGGATAAGGCTGGCTGTGGGCTGCTGATCAGCTGTGTCAGGTAAGGACTCCCCTGGCCAGGCTGCAGTCTCCCTGTTTAACGAGGTGTGTAGGGCCGAAAGCAGCTCTGCGTAGGGATGCGCTGCCAGGCTGCATATCTTCATTATCCAGTTGCTCTGTTCACACCTCTGCTGGTGGCTGGCTTTTGCATTGCTCCAGGTCTGGATCGTATAGTCCTACTTGAAGCACCTTCTGCCTTCTTATCACTAGGACAGAAAGAACTGCAAGCCTAGGAGGAAAATAAAGCTGAAGTGTAATGAAGGTGTGGGTGTTTGTACATATAAAGCAGGGACTCCATATCAAATGACCCTGAGGGAAAGCTAACCATTCCCAGGCAGAGGTGTGGTGGGAACTGAGATAAAGGCTTGTATATAGCCTGCAGGAAGAAAAGCTTAGAGTAAGATCTAGTCTATTTAAATTCTTCACAATCCTGCAGCCTGCAGGACTGTGGCAGGCTCCCGCCTCCATAAGCCAGGACTGAGATCTGCTTCCAGACACACCCCGGTGGAGGGTGGAGCCATCAGGGAGGGGCTGCATCCTCGTGCCAGTGTGAATGTGCCACCTTCTCAAGAATATGCTGATTATGCTCATTTTGTGAACTATTTCTCTGTACCGGTCTTCTCTCACCTTGTGTGCATGTTGCAGTGACTGCCAGAGAACTCAGGTCTCGCTAGGTTTAAAGTCCATGCTTTGAGATTTGTAGCAATACATTCATCTTCCCTTATCAGAGCTTATGTCCAAAGAGAGGGGACAAGAAAATGGAGCCTTGGAATGAATTTCTGTGAATGTCAGTCCTTATGCATTGACTGAGGACATTCGGTTAGTTCAAGGATATCAGTTTTTTGAGGAAAAGGGAACAGGCTGCCTCCTCTCACCCACTGTTGTTGTTTTACAGAATGCTTTGCTTTACTCACGACTTAAACAAATAAATAAACAATATATCCGTGAAACACTCCAGATGCTGAGAACCACATTGTAATGTAGTAGTTAAGGAGGTGGAGCGATAGCGATTGTTTCTCCTGCTTCCTATTAAACTAATTGTTACCAGTCTTCACAGGATCTTATTATCTGCAGGTGGGGCAGGGACAGAAGTGTCTGAAAGGACTTCTTTGGCAATTGCAGTTGCTCTATGGTCAGGCATAGGAAATGTTCACACAGATCTGGCCAGTTTTAATCAGTATATTTTCATCAAGTCCCAAAGTATTGACCAGTATGAAACACAAGCAGGGTTGTGTGAATGGAGCTGCATAATAAATTTGGTCTTCTGAGTCTGAGAAATGATGTGAAGCTGCTGAACTGGAATTGCAGTAATCCAGAGCGTGCATGGAGCTTCCTGGTCTGATTAACACTAAGGTTCATTGTAA
This sequence comes from Cygnus olor, assembly GCF_009769625.2. Lineage (NCBI taxonomy): Eukaryota > Metazoa > Chordata > Aves > Anseriformes > Anatidae > Cygnus > Cygnus olor. The sequence continues at coordinate 47,808,067 of NC_049173.1, forward strand.
GAGGATGTACAAAACTTGGGTCAACAATTTTTATCTCTAACATAGTAGAAGAGATTCAGCTATCTGTTTGCCTAACAAAAAATTCATTTATGAATGAAATCAAATACTAATATTTAGTGCTTAGGAAATGCTTTTGGCAAATGGGAGGTCATAGTTCAAATCTCCAGAACTGAGCAGGGAGAGGGAAATGAGTTTGATCTTCAGCAGCTTAAATGACCACCAAGAAGGGGGTCTTTGGGGCTGAGGCACACTTAATTCTTCCTCTAATTTTGTTTCATTGTAAATAATCAATTAAGAAGGAAATGGTGATTATTTTTTCGTGTTAAGAATGAATGTCTTCATTACATGTTGCTCTTTAAGGAGTTGCAAATTCTAACTTTTGTCCCCAAACCTGAGCATTTAAAGTAGATCAGTGTCAAAAGGAGGAAGTAGAATTTTTCCTTCTCACTGTCCATCGTCCTCGCTTCCAGAGTGCTTGAGGGCAGCAGTTCCTAAACTGCTGTGCTAAGTGGAATCATCACTGTTCTGAAAGTTAAAAAGGACAATCAGCAAAAATTTAGTTGGGATTGGGGTTTGCTGTAGGACAGGCTTAGAGGAGCCACTGCAGTTGCCGCTAGTAGAGTTGCAATGGGAAAACACGGGCACTGAAGGCATTTGGCTGAGATGCAGGTCCCCAAAGTTTCAGATCTGATTGGCTAGAGAAGAGACTTGAAAATGGATTTCCTCAGATGTGAGTGAGCATTTTCATCACAGAACTGATGAATGCACTGAGCAGCAGTGTTGTTCAGTAGCTTTGCCAGTCAAGCACTTCATTTTCTCTGCTTTTGTTACAATGGACTGAAAATAATATCTTTTGTGGAATGTGACATTTGAAGCACAAATCCTTTGGTCTTTGTTTTACCAGAAGAAAACAAAAAGTTTAAAGTTTTCTTTGGATGGAACTGATTTTATTTATTTATTGGGTCATCAAGCATACCAAAAAACAACATTTCATGAAATCCATTCACTATATCAGTGTGCAGCAAAAGTTCAACTTCTGTTTTGACTAAAGACACATTCCTGTAATAAATCCTAGATCGCGATGATGTTATTATTATTATCAATGCATCTCCTTGAGGCATTAGTTGAAACTTACAGGGGTTAAAGAAGACCAAACTGTGGTTTTAATCTATTCAAATGCTGCTACATATATTTGAAGTGTTGACATTCAAATGTCTAAATTTTGGACCTACAAATGAATGTGAAGAGTTGGAACAGAGGTACATCTAATGAAGTATACCAAGTCCAGTAGTGGATGCTTAGGGAAGAGGAAAAGAGCACGGTAAGTGTAATAGTGATACTATTTCAGAGCACTCTCCTGAGCCAGAGGAACAAGAAGTATTTGAATTTTTCTTTCACAAGTGTATCCACTCATTTTTTTGCACACATGCAAACCCTTTGCTTTAGTAATGTCCTGTGGTAAAGAATTCCTCTGCTTAAACACACTCTGTGAAGAAATACCTGCTTTTGTTCAGCTTAAACTTGCCACCTGCAAGTTTCATTTCTTGTTCCCACTTCTTGTGTTGGTAGCTGCAGGGAGAAACCATTTCCTCTTCACCTCTTCCATGCCAGTCATGATTTTAGAGATCTTAACCTCCTGTCCTTTAAAATTACCTGTTTTCCAGGCTTGAAGACTCCTAGACTACTATGTTATTCATTCTGTGGAAGCTGTTCCACACACTTGATTGCGACTTTTACTTTTCTTTTATCCATTCTACATTTTACAAGATTAGGAAACCAAAATTGCAGTATTTGACCTATGGACAAACCATGGACTGTTTTGCTGAGAGATTGTTCAGCAGAGAATTTTGTTTCTTTCATAATATCTGCTATTTTTTTCTGACTGCACCAGTAGACTTCTAGTGCCTGCGTTATGGCTGACGTGCTGTAATGAATTCATTATCATTTGGCATGTCATCCAGTAGGTTCTTCCTACTGTTTACCCCAAATAACCTCGTTCATCTCTGTTTCCTACTGCAGTTTCCTCCAGTAATAATTCACACACCTGCACTTGGCCAGGCTCCTTACAGAAAGGACTAGTGCCATTGTGAACTTCTGTGTTTCCTGTACTGAAGTGTTTACACAGAAGCTAAAACAAATGCCTAAACCTGTGGGACTAACCTGTCATGTCAAATATTGCCCTGCTTTTTTAGCTTTCCCTCCCTATATTCATTTCCTAGCTGTAGTATACTTCCAAGTTCTCTAGAGCAGAAATCTTGCCTCCTTCTTCAGCCCTGAAGCCACAAAATCAAATAAAATGTAAAGTGACAGGAAAATTAAGTAGGGCTAACATAATTCTGATACAAGATACTAAATAAATATTCATACTGTAACTAGAAATAGTGAAAGGAACCCTGTGTATGTCCCATGCCCTTTGCTTGCCAGTGGAGATTTTAGCTGTTGCACTTCCCAGCGCTGTTGCGAATGCTGTGAGCGGGAGACCCATCAATCATTATCACCTTGGTCTTTTTGCTCGGGTTGATACCGAGAGCCACTTTCACTGTTCATATGGATGATTGCCAATGGGAACTGGCTTAGACCCTCAAACCCGCTTTACATAACTCATTGAATATCTATGCCAACTACCAAGATCTTGACATCAGCTTGGAGATCAAAGGATCTATTGTCCATGCAAATCTCATGGTGAAAAATTATTCCTTAATGATATAATGCCTGGCAATTGCTCTTGCAAACTATACCAAATATACTCATTTGTTGTTCCTTAAGAAACGTGTCTTGTAACAGCATCCCTGCTCTTAAATATAAACTTAGAAATGTGCCTCGCAGGAACAATTCTGCTATGTAATTGGATTTTATTAGTAACTCTATTAGATTTACATCTCTTTGAGTGTAGACAGCCTAAAATGAAGAACTGCACAAGATTCAAACCTATGCATTCAGACAGCAAGAACATTTTGAGACCACAAGGAGGGGAGAGAGCGTTACCTTGGCACACCATTGCTCACTTGCTCTCTCCTGATCTTTCCCTTTCCTCTCCGATAAAACCAGATTGTTCTCTGAAATGTAGTTATGTGATTTTGCTGCAGGCAGCTGGTTGAGTTACGGGTAAATTGCTGCTTTCTTCCATACCTGCCTTTCAGATGAGTTCACATGTTAGAGTAGATTAAGATAAACAATGGAGACTATTAATGAGAGGCAGGAACTACGGTGAAAGGAAATCACGCAGGAAAACTTTGCTGCTTTTTTTCCCTTCCCTCTCCTATACTTTGCTGTGACACAAAGATGTGCAAAGAGCAAGCTAAGTGGTGAGAATCTTCGCTTCATACCGGGTGGACAGTAGTTAGCTGGTTATTGAAAGTACTATCTCACCTAGTAGAGATCTCCATGAATTTGTATATTTTTCAGTTTACTTTCAGTTTTGGGGGAGGAGACTTATTTGGAATAATATTTAGGAAAAAAAAAGTCAAAAATAACCAGCCTATTTCAGACACCACTGGGGTGTTCTTGAGTGGGGTGTTCTTGAGTGGTCCTTACCTGTTCTCTGAGTAAACAGCATGTACATACTGTTGAATTTAACTTTCTTATAATATTACCTTTAAACCCCAAATTGCTTCTTTATTTCATTTTTCCATCTGTAGCTGAGTTAGTCTGAAATAAGAATTTAAATGAGTCAACAATTTTAATTGATACAGGAGTTGTCATTAAAATAGGGTCTGAGATCTCGCAGTGCTCCAGTCTGAGAAAACAATGCATTTCAAGGGCAACAACATTTAAAGAAAAAAAAAAAGAAAAAAAAATTAAAATGTCAGCTGTTTCATAAGCAGCTTCCTACTTAGGACTAAAGAGTAAAAACATTAATGAATTCTCACGATCGTTCTGTAGGAGGAAGGTTATGTGAATTACTGAAGATGACATTGAAAATCTCTGTCACAAACTAGGAACGCTACCTGACTCCCAGTCTTGTGTTGTAGCTGTAAGATTTCCTTTCACCCAGCAGTTCCTCTATTAACATGGAGAATTTGAGAAGATGAAAAAGTGATCTAAATGTTAAGTAGATAAGCAAATAATAATAATATGATGCAAATAAAGGCTGATGGCAATGTTTTTGAATTCGGAGTGAACATTGGCAATACCCTTCACTAAGAAAACAGGACTGAAAACCTGTGATTATGTTGCAGAACACTTCACTGACGCTGTCTTAAGTTAACCTGCTTGCAAGATTGAATTGCAATGGACCAGCTGGTGGCTTTGCTTTAAAAGCAGAGACATTTGTACTGCTATCCCACCCTCAGCATGCTACCTTTGGAAATGTCTTTTTCAGGATGAAAACTGTATGGCATCAAGCTGCTCAGACTATTTACGATCATGTGGAGCTGCAGAGAGTGAAACAGTTTTCATTGACAATAAGATATTGGCTCTTAGCTTGGGAAGATTATCACTTTTCACTTGTGGGTTTCTTTGAATTTTGAAACATTCTTAGGAGGAGGAAAACAGATGAATTGAGTACCATGGTCTTAACCCAACCAAATCTAGCATCCTTCCAAAAAATCCTACTAATCTGAAAGTGCTCATCAAAAAAGCTGTTTTAGTTTAGTAAGCCTTGCATTGAAATGAAATCAACAGAAACAAGTCCTGATTGCAATTATAAACAGACATCAGCTCTTGCCCTTATACCTGCCTCACTAGTACACCGGTGTGACTAAAACTGATGTGATTTATCATTTCCCTGCTGTATGGCTAACATTTGCTTTACAGGGCTGCAGTGGGTAGGGTTCAGCAATACAGGCTTGCATGTGGGCTCTCATGTACTGAAGGTCATAGTCCTGTTTATGTTATTTATTTATTTATTTTCAAAGGAACATGAAAACCTTGGCAATGTGTCTGCTTACAAGTGCCTGTTGGAGAGAGCAGGGGTGATCAGCAAAATCTACTGCACCTCCAGAAGCCCGACATAGGCTAATGGCAAGCTGGTGGGTGTCCCTTCTGCCTGGTACCCAGGAGGAAGTCCTCTGTTGTAAGCAGCAGGCTGCGCTAAATGGTCTGTCCTGCTAGCTCCTGTCCAGTGAAGCCCATACATGTGGCAACAGCCTCTCACTTGCCTTTAGGGATCTATTGAAATGAAACCTGTACGTAATAGTTTCCAGTCATAAAGGAGCCTTACGTTCATTTTTCTACATGTTACAGGAGCTGCAGTTTATTCTTGCTGTTCTTCGGGCACCCAGAGGAATTAGATCTACGTAGCCAATATTTTTACTGCAGTTATGTATCTGTAATTCATACTTTTTGTTCTGATGAAATTCTCCATGAATATATTGAGATTAAAAAAAAAAAAAAAACAAAACATTTTTTTTCCTATGGGTGCAGTCTTCTTTCCCTGGCTTAATTAAAAAACAAACAAAATCCACAAATCAACATCATCAACAAAACCAGCCTTCAATACTTTGATGCTAGCTTGTGAAAAATGTGGCTAATTTTGCTATCTAATTCAAGGAAATACTCCCTGTTCAAAAGATTGAAGAAGTTTCATCTTCAACTGTTTTAAAAAAGAAAAAGAGTGTAAATAAAAAATAATAATAATAAAAAAAAGATTTTGCATCCAACAGGGGGAACAGGGATAAATGAATGGATTTACATGCACGTGTAGTGATAAAAGCAGAGATTATGTAATATAAACTATAAAAGTACCATTGTTCAGGTATCCCTAAGTTAATCATTGTTTTATGAATAATCATTTGCCATTTAAGTTTCCCAAATCTCAGCCTAAAAATGATGATTCCAAATATTTGATTGCTGTTTGCAGGTAGACACTTTCTGAATAATCTGAACAGCCTAACTCTTACTCCAAGAGTTCACAATGTAGCAGACCAAAAGTCAGTGCCAGCTAATAAGGGCACAGCAGAAATTATTTGGTCTGGTTTTGAACAGTGAAAATTTGTACTGCAAGGTGATAAAACACAAGTAGCACACCAGTTGCATTTCTTGCTGATAAATTTCACAGGACTTACTTGATTGTCTATCAGTTTATTTTAAAAGAAATGTAACTTAATGAGTTGAGTTGCTTGTTTGGTTCTTCAAAACTTTGAAAGCTTTTTTCCTTAAGATGAGTCTCTCGTATATGTCCCTTTTTCCATCAGATTAACAAGTTTCTTGTAAAGATGTATGACACAATGGGCCAGGTCTTGACTTCACTATTGACAGTTCCAGTAGCTCAAGCAACCAGTATAGGCAATTGTACTTGAAAAGCTCTTTCAAAACTCACTGCATCCAGGTCTTCTGGGTTATGAGTGAGCATAACAGCAGGTCTCAGCCTGTCCTTTGTTTGCTAAGAAGTATGGCCACAGCCACCTTTAGTTACACTGAAGGTTAGGGAGGATGTACCAGTGATGATCTGTGTCAGAGTTTCAGAGATTTTAGCTCCCATTTAGCCCCTGAAAGCTGGTGTTCTGATTTATATGTGTATTTGGCACCCAGGAGTTCTTTCTGAAAAACACAGAAGCTTAGAACTAATGTCTGGCCTTGATATATAGTGGCAAAAATGAAAATGATGATGAAATTCAAGAAGAGGGCTGTTAGTGACTTACAGAGAGATTTTATTAACTGAGCACTAGTTAACTGAGGCTAGGCCTGTAAACATATACCAAGGTATGTTCTGTAGCATGAATCGAAGCACAGAGATTGTTGGCTGGCTTTTCAGGTTGAATGTCAAACACTTCTCAACATTTCACGCATGGAAAGCCCGGGGAAGAGATTTGTGTCTGGCTGTCTGCAGTTGCATTTAACTGAGTGTTGCATAGCTATAATAGGGCTTTAGTGGTACAGTAGCAAAGTGTTCTCATTACCTAACAAAAACAAGAAAAGCCTGTTACTGTTAACATCATTCCCATTCACTGATGGTTTATTTTGTGATATGTACAATGAATCCCATTTAGCTTTCTGGACATGAGGGATATCGTAAAAGGATTGAATCTGTGGTATATCTGTATTCCTTGGATGAAGTTGACACCTTCAGTAGATCTTGTAGAAGTCATAAAGCCTTTTCTGGGTTCTCAATTGGGATTTAAGTGGACGTTAAATAGAGCGTAGACGATAGATCGGCATAGGTATAACCATGAATTTCACATATAGTAGTACATTGTCTGCAAGTATGGATAATACTTTACACTACAGTTTGAGATGCTACTGGCTGCAATGACTATGGTATGTTTACCTGAAAGTCAGGGGGGCATATGATACAAGTAGCTGTCTGAAGGGTGGAAGAGCATGTATCCCAAGGATCTTCCTACTAAATCCTTAACACCAAAAATATTCTTAAGTAATTTTATTTCATTTTTAAAAAGAAGAGCCCACTGATTCTATTTAGCAGACCATTTTGTTAGATAACTCTACAAAAAGCTTATGAAGCACAAACATACAAGTCAATTATTAAACGAAAGGTCACACCCTTTTAAGGTATTTTTTTAACCAGGAACTCTTTCCGTGGTAAATATAAACGTTGTAAAGGATGATAATGGTTGTCCCGTTCCCTTTAAACTCCTGCCTACAGAGAGGAAAGCATGGGTGGTTTACAAGGGCCTCTTCCTTCCCTGTCTCACTGGGTCACTTGACAAAGGTGAAATTTGTCCTTGTACAAGAAGGATTTAGAAACATGGCAAGTTTTGCGCTATTGCTATGCATTAAGGTGAAATCACCTCAGACACCTTACCTCTTCAGCATGGCATAGGGCTATGAATGTTGTTGGCCTGTTTGATAAGACCAGTGCTATATAGAAACCGGCGATCAGTGGTGAAGCGCTCTGAAACTACTTTTGAGTTCTACTCTTTCCAGTGGATTGAGTGAGTAGTTACTATGAGGTTACTGCAAAACCCTGTGAAATACTTTTGGTAGCTGAGTCTCTGGCACCAGTATAGAATTCAGCTTTTTTTTTTTTTTTTTTTTTTTTTTTTTTTTTTTTAAAATGCCTGCTCATGTTACAGTGGAGCTGAGTTTAAAATATGTATCTGTCCCTGCTTTTATTTTACAAACCCTAAACTATTTAGCCTGCCCGTGCATTGTGGTCCAAATCACTGTGTGTTTTGGATTGTCTGAATTTTTATTTTGGCTTTTTTAAAGGTCTACTATTTATATGATTTAGGATGCTTAGTGGCATGCATACTAATCGTAAAAAAAAAAAAAAGAAAAAAAGAATCCATCAGATATTACCCAGTAGACTAGAATGGCTCCTTCAGGGCTGTTATGGTCCATCAGGTAAATACATACTTTGGAACGCATACTAATGTCAAAAAACATGAGTTATTTACCCAGGAGATGCTGTTCTAGTATACTGCGCAAATGTGTATCTAGATTTTTTTTAACAGCTGATTTTTCATATATTTTTTTTTCATACTGAGAAGGCTATATCAATTTTGAGAAAGCTGCCATGACCATTTATTAGAAAAATATACACTTTCTCAAAAGTAACACATGTGCCAAGCTGCTAAACTGTATGCTGTTATTAATATGCATTTATATAGCACTGTAATGTTGCATGTAACAACCTCTGGAACCAGGTTCCTAATAAGCCTATATATTACTGTAGTCTTATGTAATGCTGGCTTTGTTTTGCTGGTAATTGAACAGATGGATTGTTGTTGCTCACTCCCAAGCACTTTGGGTAGTCAAACTAGTGCCAGGTCCCCATGTTAATTCCTCAGTGTTGCTGAAGTCCTTATGAGAGATCAGAGACAATATAAATACATAGCATTCATAATATAAACAGTATGTTTTCTGCACATTAACCACTTCATCTCTGCATCCTAGGTAGCTGTGTATGCTTAGCTTTTTTTTTACAGCTGAGCAATCTGTGGTATTGAGAGATTTTGAGTTGTGCATGTTTAACCAGTGAGCGCTGATGTGGAGAAGCAACGCTCCATTTTCTGGACTTTCTGGCCTTTCTGTACATTTTGTCTCACCCCCTGCTATTTTAAAACTAAACATGCAAGTAATCGGACTACAGACTATGTTCAGTGTGTGTTACTGAGTAGTGCCTCAAAAAACGTTTTTTGAAAGCACCTGAAATTCAACAAGTGTATGGACCAATGCATTTGACCGTGCCCTCTGAATTTGAATGACTTCTATTTTAACATTTTTAATCTGTTGGGACCAGATCTGTGGTTGGTGATGCAATCACTGAGATGCCTTCAAATGTGAGCCCTGTAATCTTTTTCCTTTTTGCTTTTACTGCCATCTCAACTGCCATCCTCCTGCCCTGATTTCTCAATAACGTAGATCCTAACCTGGCACCTGATTTGCCAAGTTCAAGCATGCAGCTACATTTTAATGGACACACTGCAGCGCCAGCTATGGCAGTGGAGGGAGGGGAAGAGGGGCCATGGCAAGTGTACTGAAGCAGCTTTTTCCATAGGAGCGCCAACAGCATGGATATATTAAATTATATAGCACTAAACCCCAAAGGTCATTAAAATGGTTTGAAAATTCCTCTGTTATACAGTTATCTTTATAACTGCATCCTATCTGTAGATGGCGGAACTATGACTTTCATTCATGTGCCAACCATATACTACAATAATTATAATACTACACTCATAAAACCCAATTGCTGCGTGCATGTGCAGATCAACCAAAACTCAGCAGATGGGATTGTGATTATAGACCCAGCTGCAAAAGGAAAAAATCTGTGATATTTGGAGTAAAAACTGAGGCTGTTGGCATTACTATGCTACATGTTCAAAGTGTCATTACAAGCTGGTAATTTATGTTTTGCATGCTAACTGAACGGCCTTTCTTGTGTGTGTTAGTTTGAACGACAATGCATTTTTTCATATGGGAGGAAGCAACAAAATAATAGAGTGAAATTAACCAATCAAAATCATGGTAAATAAAAGTCTCTCTCTCTTTCTTTCTTTTTAAGACTCAAGAGGCAGCTGGCACTCTCAGGCTTTGTTATATTGAGGAAAGAGAACAGCAAACTGCATGCAGTATAGAGTCAGTCTCATTGAAACTAATGGCATGAATGATCTCACACTATTGTAGTAAGACGGAGATTTACTGTGCTTAGTAGAGAACCCATATTATGGAGAAAAGCATCGATCTACTTCCACATTTTATTCACATGAACGACAAACAAGTTATTCACTACTATGCAGTCACATTCAATCCCTTAGTGTCTAAGTCACAATGCCTTCCAAGTCCCTCACACTTTACAGCTGTGCAGAGCACCTAGCCAATAACTACTTGTCTCCACTTCACAGCCAACAGAAAAGGTTTATTAGCCCCTCTTACTTGACCAGTTTACAGTTTAGACTTGTGCTTTTTGGACAATTTTAGCCAAAACCTTTGATTCCTACAATAACAGATCCACTAATGCACTGTTCTCTTCCCCAACCTGCTTTTTATGCCATGCATTAGGCAGGTGGAGGGAGTTGTGACTATACTGACAGTTTCACTTTTTTGATCAGATTATGAAATTTCTGTGGCCTAAGCATTCTGCTTCCAAAATCCCATTGCCTATTTTCTATGCAAATGGTGTGTGTAAAACCAGCAGAGGTAGTCTAAAATAAACGAAGATAGGAAAGGCAAGGAGAGGTATTCAGTGCAGTATGGGTGCTTTGCGTTCTGGCTCTCCGTATTTACTAATGTCACCCGACAGAGCTAAAAAGAAAGGAAAAACCTATACCTTTGCTATTGTAAAAACTATTGGAAGTATCATAGTAGTAGCTGTTTCAAAAGAAGGTAGATGCTGGCAAATTGTTTTATGGTTGTTTATGTTTCCTTATCATTGGAGAGAGACTAAATAGTTGTGAAAAATAGTTGAAAAGGGCCTAGATAAGCCACATGCACAATATGTTTGTGCTGTCATTTCCTGGTTCCCTACTTTGCATTACAGCATCCATGCACGTCTTTCTTAACCATAAGAGGATGCTGTTGGTACATGAACTTTAGCTGTTTCAGAGTCCATGCCACCATGCTGCTATTCCTCACTTTTCAGTGTAGCCTAAAGTGCAACAGATTAAGGATCTGACTAGGAAATCTGTGTACTGCCATTCCTGGCTATTCTAATGGTCTTTTGGGAAACATGAAGTTGATCTACAGAGCACCTTTAAACAGGAAAGCTCAAAGTCACCTCTGAGCCCTCCTTCTCAGATGTGCTGACCTGTATTTCAGTCAATATCATTGTAGCACCAGTTGTATAAGACTGCAGTCTTGACTTTAAAAACTGTTGCACATTCCTTAGTGGCACACACTTTCTATAATCACTACATATACTTGGGCAAAAAGAGATTGCAGAAAGCCATTGTTTTCTAAAATCCGGCCACACCAAATCTACAGCTGCTGGCTATCATATAATTTATGTTTACTCTTCACTTTCAGGTCAGTCATGCTTCTTAGGGAGTACAAGCACAACAGTTTTCAAAACCTCATAACATTAAATGATTTGTCCCAAAGGAACTGGTGGCCAAGTCAGGAATGGAATCTGTCTTCTAAACTCCTGTTCTTGTTCTTAAAGGTCATTCCCTTCAGCTTCTGCATCCCCTTGATACACACTCTTAATATAGTATACAGTAGATGGAAAAATGCCTTAGTATCTCCAGTGCTCTAAGGTATCACTGTATATGCTGCATTTCTGAGTTTGTCTTTTTAATGTGTATTTTGGTTAGTTCTTACTTCCATCTTCTCAAAACAGCATCAAAAACTATAAGATCTAGACTATAAGAAGGAGAAACTTTTAGTTTCAGAACTGGCTCTCTGCTGGGAGCTGAGTGCAGTAATCTCAGCATAAGTGGGACAGGCTGTTGAATTTCTTACTCATAAAAAAACGTGTCTGTGGGTGATTTGAATTATATACGGCACAGTTTCATGATTCAGAAACTCCTGAGATGCATTGGAACTGCAAATGGAGATAGAGGAAAAGAATTTCCAGTCCCAGAAAATAAAGGTTGGCTGTACAATGATCTTATCAAATCATTTAATAAAAGAAAATACACCGAAAAGAATTCCCGGGAAGTCAGCTCTAGGCATGAGGTGGCTCATGTTTGCCCTTCCTGAGTGGCTTTGTCCCTTTTGCTCTGCAGGAAGTGCTGGAGCTGAGTAGGTTTAAGAATCTAATTTTCAAATGCATACTTTCGTACCTTTCCTTTATGATTAAGGAAATATGTGGGAGCACAGACTGCTGCAAAAGGATCTGACTAGTGCATGGTACAGCCACTGTTTTCAGACACGGTTTTTATGATTGGGCCTGTACTTGAGCAGAGATCTACTGCTTATGCCTGGGATTATGCCCAGTTTGAAGGTTTAACTATAACATGCATGACTTGTTTTTCTTTTTCTAAGGCTGGACATGCTCAAGAAAATCCAAACTGCTTTTTAAAACAACACTAAGCTATGCGCAGGCTTCTGAGAGACAATATACAGGGCATATATGGCAAACATTTGCCTTCAATTCCACAACAGGTTTCTGAATTCTGGTTCCCCTGACTCTTTTTTTAATCTTTCTCTCATCTCACTTATTCTGTATTATTATATATTACTGATTCTAATCCAAATGTGATGAGTTAGTTGCAGTTGGTTAACAGTTTGGTCAGTACACAATTACTTCTCCTGTTTTCCAGACATTTTCTGTGATTCTTTGTTTTCTCATCTCCACACCTTTGAATTGAAGAAAAATAGGATTGGAAGAAACTCAAGAAATCTTCTAATCCATCCCCCAGCCCCAAGGCAGGATCAATTATACCCCTGTCATCTCTGGCAGATGCTTGTCTCCTTTGCTTTTAAAATCTTCCAGTGATGGTTATTTCACCATTTTTCAAAGCATTACATTAACTCTTTAAGCTAAAATGAAAACTCCTTGGGTGTCTGCTGTAATTTTAAACCAGCACTGCAAAGAATTGGATGTAAATGTGCTGTGGTATATGACTTAAACAGGACATAAATTGCCTATAACCTTTGGGCAATGTATCTCTACAGGGGCTCTCCATAAGGCTGAAATTCATCTTTAATGAACTCTGCTATCACGAATCTTTCACAGCTTTTGCTATCCTTTTAAACATGATAGTTCTTGCCATTTGATTACAGAAATTATTTTAATTATAGATTGATGCCAGACGTATGACGAAACACAAATATACAGAAAATTATTCAGAAAATTTAAATACAAATTCCTATCCACTCAACACACACCAATAGATTCCTACTAGATAAATATGTTTATAGGAACTGCCATTTTTATAATTCTAGTCTTACTGAGCAAAATAGCTTACTTCTATGCTGAGGGTGGAATATTCTTAGCTTTTGGTCTACTTTGTATGTTTTCTGTTCAGATGGAATTTGTTATTAGAAATATGCTCTTGCTACTATGCTTACAGTAGAGCTATGTCAGCATAAAGAAAACAACCATCATAGTATTTTAAGACCTGTGGGATGGACTGTCAATCTTCTGCAGCCAAAATATAATACTTTGGAGCCAAAGGTCTTGGGTGTAAATAGTATACTCTTTTAATTTCTGAAAATGTTGGAATTTTATTAATAGAAGTCTATTAAGATTGAGAAGATAGAAATCAGTCACCTTTAAATGGAAAATACCTGAGTTGTTTTTGTTTTGTGTTTTGTTTTGTTTGTGATGCTGAGGAATTAAAGAAAGAAATCCCATGTTCTATGAAATGCCCAGCCTTGGTGAGGAAGGTAACTAGACTTCAGGACTTGATTTATGACAACGTTATCCAAGGTACCTCTACAGAGGTGCTTAAAAGTCTAAGATTTGTAGGAACTTTTAAAAACATGAAGCATTTTATTGGCTATCAGTTGCAAAAACTGGAAAATTAATAACTACTTTATCTTTTGAACTTGGTTCTTTGATTATTGGTTTTCTCTTGTATGTTGCTACTGTTAGCTAGAGATGGTTCCACACCCATTTCTCTTACATTAGCTTCCTTCTACAGGATGTTTTCAGTTTTCCTAAAATTGTATTCCTCTTCATTTCTGTATTTTCAGAAATTTATTTATTTTATTTTTAGTTTATTTTTAGTTTATTTTATTTTTAGTTTATTTTTAGTTTATTGCCATCCTGTGCTAGGAAGAAAGAGTATAAGCTTGCCCTGGGGCCACCTCCCATTCACAATCTTGCACATGCTGGACTTACGCAAGCCAAGTGAAGAATAAAAAGCCTCCTCTGCGGAAACAGGTGGGATACGCGTAGGTTGGGGCAGCCAGTGGCTACAAAACTGTCCTAGTCTAACAAGGTTGGCTTACTCTAGAGTGCTAATCATCAGCTGAGAGAGTCCAGGAGGTCAGCTGGAATCCTCGTACCCTTTTTCTGTTGTTCTCCCTCTGATAGCTCTGAGTGTGTCAAGGGCTTCTCGGTGGCAGACAGACGAGGAGAGATCAGAGGAGCACATGGTATTGTTCAGTGGCAGTACAAATATGACTTACTTTCTGAGACTGTCACTTAGCACTCATGCTGTCATACTGTGCAGGAGGGTTCTTCAGATGGACAGTAACCAAGCAGATACCTCAGTGTCTCTGCATTTTTTGGTTTGTGAACCAGAATAAGCTCCAGTGGGAACACTGAGAATGGGCCCTCAAAGCATGCCTAGCCATTATTCTCTCTCATGATACAGTCCTGTGTTTAATACTGCTTCAAGCTAACCTTTGTAAAATTGTGTCTATGTTTGCAGAGGAGTAGGAAGAAGAGATTTTGCTAAGATATAAAATATGTTTGATGTGCTAAAAGAGTCAAAAACTCTACAAGCAAAGTGTTGACATATCTCAGTTGTCAGAAGTGGCTTGTGAAATCCGATGAGATGAAGTCCATGCTCTGCATACGGACAGTACACGCATTCCTTGAAGTAACTAATTCCAACTTCATTAGGCAGCCTTCAGACTCACAAAAGGTGCTTGCAGTGACAAATGTAAGTAGGTTCTTCCTTGTTTTGTTTACCTTGTCACTTCTTTCCTTTCTACCTCCATATTCTCCTGTTATATCCTACTTTCCGTCAACCTGATGTTTTTGCCTTCCCATACCTTTAATAGTTGTAAGTTAACAGGGGAATGAATTGGTAACTTGTAACATCCAGGTTTTGCTGTTATTTCTGACTTTTTTCCTTAGAGAGCTAGGGAATATCTGAACACAGAACACAATACACTAATATCTAAGGATGGAAAAGCAGTTAAAAGGACATTGAATTGAAGAGAAGTGACACAGAAACTAACAAGCAAGTGTTAGATAGGCAAGTAAGTGTAAAGCTGAAGTTACACCAGTGCCAGTTAATGAGTTTCTAATATGGTATGCAGATGGTATCCAGGAGGGCTGTGCCTGCAGGGAGTGTAGGTCCTAATACGCATCAGCAGCTTCATGAAAGAAGATGCAGAAACATTTGTGTGACAAATGGGTTGTTAAACCTGGTGCCACTGGTGGAGAAAGAGCTCCTTTACCTCCATTATTTAATTAAAAATGTTCTACTTGGGTAGTTTGTTCTGCATAGGGAGTTTGTTCTACATAGGTAGGTTTTGCTGTGGGCTTTAAGATGTAAGATATTGGACTCGCTGCATGTGATAACATTGCATCAACAATGAGCCTGTTCTCTAGTGTGCCCGGGCAGATCTTTCATTCAGGACAAAGGAAGTGTGGTCTGTGTTAAAGATATAGTTCAACTTTCATAATAAAGCAATGTGAATGATGAATGAAGGCACTTATTGAGCTGAAAGTACACACACCAGATTGAGCAATGTTGATCTTTGTGCAACAGTCAGCTGAGTAAGAGAAAGCTGGGACTGAATTTTCAACTGTCTCAGCCTGACCTTCATTTTATACTTTTTTTTAGATGCAATTAATGCATCCAATTGTCAAGCAAGTAGTTACTGAAATTTTGCCTGCTACTTATTTACACATTTGATGGTACAAAAAAGGCAGATATTCAAGCTGCACTCACAAAAGGGACGGCTAGTCAGCTGACAGTGTAAACAATAAAGTCCAGTTGTATAAATTGATATGCAATTAACATATGCAATTATTCAAACTGTTAATTTAGAAGGTAAGATTCTGTATTCACTGACTGTGAACAATGTCTCTCCTCCCTCTTTAACCCCCTCCTCATTTTTTTTCTTATGAAATCAAGCACTGTCTTTTTAGTAGATTATTTACCATGAAGAAATACCTTGATTGGAATTCAAGCTGAAACAGATTTTAATTTACAAGGAGTGTTTGAAACAGATTTTCAAATGGCATAGCAACACAAAGGTAATTCACAGAGGCGTGTGTTTAAAATAAGGGACTAGTTTATAGGAAAATCCGGAATGTGGGCTGGAACGTGTTCCAGAATTCCACCCTCTTGTCCTGGCTACACAAACAATGTGACTGAGGCCGGCCAACAGTTGTCATGTTTAAATAGAGAGAGAGAAGGAAAGTGGCAAGAATTCCCTCGGCACCATAATCCCTGCAGCCTTGCTACTTAGCACTTTTAAGAGAAAGGCAGATACAGGAAGCAAGAATAAGAAATAGCACACTCCATCTCTTCTCTGCAATAAACACTGCTTAGAATTCCATCCAAGCTGGGAGAATAAACATTTTCAAGGCTTTTCTCTGAACACTTGATCTCAGTGACTGGAACAGTTCATTTTCTTAGCTCTTTCTGCTTTTCCACTGGACGCAGCAGTGTCAGCTTTGTACATCTTGCACTCCGAGACATAACTTGGGAACCAAATTGCTGGTTCTTTACTTACAAGAAATCCTACGAACTTTAACAGGATGTTGGCTTTAGTAAAACTACTAGTCTTGACATTGTAACTGCTGCTGAGTTGGCAATTGTGGAAACAGTTAACGAACCTATTGCTAAGGCAATGACTGTTGCATAAGGGAGTCTTAAGCTATGTTGAGCTAAATTCCTCACAAGGCAATTTGAATTGATGGGCCTTTATAACTACTCATTCAGAAATTAATGCATAATGCACAGGCCCAAGAATGTCCATCCCACCTGGAGGCTGGCAGGTATCCCTTTTGTGAACTGTTTGTTGCATTTGTAATTGACATGAATTGAATGGTTTTATGGTCCCCTGTAAGTTTTTGTAAATTGACTGCCTGCCCTTTAGCATTATGAAAACTGGGGGATGTAGCAGGCTTCTTTTTGTGGGTTGTGGCAGTGAATGGCTGGAGGTTTAGGTTTGACATTTTTGTTTTAATGTTCTCCAAAAAGAGGTATGCTGCACAACAACTGCCCTGTCTCCCCACCTATACAGTAAGTTTTCCATCCACTATGTCCTTTCATTTTTCATTGGCTTTTTTCCATTGACAATGTCAAGTTCTTCAGACAGTGACATACGAAAAGGTCAAATACTTACACAGGTAGTTCTTAATGCTGTCTCTCTTGAAAATGAGCATGGAGCTTCAAATTCAGATAAGGAACAGCAGATCTTTCTCTCTTATTTGTAAGTGCCTCTCAATTATGTGTGGCCTCAGCCTTGCTTAGGGCATTGAGATGTTGCCATCTTCTAAATATTCACCTTTCTATTGTTACTTTTTAATGCAAATATGGGAGACTGGGGAAATCTGGGTCTGTGATAGCTTTTACTTTAGACTTGTTGTTAGAACAGGTACTTTTGCCTTTTTTTTTTTTTTTTTTTTTTTTTTTTTTTTTTTTTTTTTTTTTTTTTCATCTGTAAACTGGGAAAACTAGTGGCCAACCTCCCAAAAGCTACCACTAGACTTAAGCAACTGATGTTGTAACTCATGGGAGATTTTGAGTAAAAGGCAATCAGTATGCTAAGCGTTGCATAGCTATTAATCTCCAGGCGAGGTTTTTCAAAGAGCTGAGCAGTCAGTGGTTGTTGTTGACTTCCAATTCAACTCCTAAAGGAAATGCCAAAATAATCAGAACTTCTGCTAGAGGCTTAGTGCTTCAGGAAATCAATCATCTGATTTGAAGATGCACGTGGTCAATTGAGTTCTTCTGAGAATCTGGCCCCTAACGGCTATATTTAAGGTTGGCACATCCTTCTTACACAACTGGCATGCTAAATATTTTGAAAAGCTCTTCTTTCATTTTTCTCTTGTTTCTGAAAAGCAATGTTTACAATGCAAGCTTTGAAATATATTTCCTTCTTATTTTGCTCCCCAGGAGACCAAAGTCTCCTATTTATGAACAGAACAGGCAATTACACCCTGCAGTTCCCCACCCAGTTCTATCAATATGCCTGCATCTTGACCTGGGGTTTAGGAAGTGGTTTGTTCTCTATCCCAATCAGTCCTCAGCTATCAAGAAGTGTTTTTTCTCACGCAATATCACCAACTAGCAACCAAATGGAATCCATTACATGACTTTGCACATGTATCGTATGGTAATAACTTGAGATTGTCAAGTGAAAGTGTCCAGAACCCATTAACAACATTTTGAAGTAGCCAATACCCCTCAAAATAACTTTCAAGCCTGTTGTTGAGCAATTGATTGTGTCCACAGTCTTCCCCTTTAAAAAACAGAGCACAGAAGAGTGTTGTATGGCCACTGCCACAAGCATTTGAAAATGAGTTGCCATGCATAACTCACTTTATCTCTATTTGTAAACAATTGCAAAGGATCAGATTTTTCTTCTGCTTTACTCTTGTAACTAGAGCAAGTCAGATGCATATATAACTTGGATCTGTAACCACCAGTAGACTTTTGCTTGTATTAGCTTTCAGGTTTTTTGCATTTGTTTTGTTTTGGAAAAATGTACATTCCAAGTGATCAAACCCTCAAATATTTGTTAGGAAGAGCGTTTGTTACGCCTGTCCTCAGTTATGAAAGCATGAAGTGTTTTCACAAAAAAAAAAAAAAAAAAAAATCTATAAGAACGAACTATGAAAGCTATGACTGATGCTGAGAAAAGAAAACAAGTCAAACTTGTTCTTAAAAACTCCCCCATTCTTCTGGGAATTTAGGACCATTTCTTAACACATAGTAGTATGTGTAGTAGTACATATGCCCCTGTAGTACCTAGATACAACAGAAAGAAAGGATTTCCTACCCCTTTTTTCCCCCTCTAATTTATTGTATTCCAACACAATTTTTGTGTGAGATTTATCTGGATTATACTGACTTGCCATGCTCTTGGCAGCAGTGTTGCTTCCTATATTTAATCTTCCTTAAGACCGCTCAAATTGTTGTATTAGGCATGCCTGTTATATTCATTTTGAGTGCAGAGAAAAGGGCAGCTGCTTTAACAGTTGTCTTTTCTGTTACAGTCTTATCACAGGAGCTATAAAAATATAGATGTCTTTCAGTATGCATAATTTTATAATCATGAATAAGCTTTGTGCTGCACTGATTCTGGAGAAAATGAAAATTGCCACTGTAGGGCTCTGTGTTGCCAGAAGCACGCGTGTACCTGCACACACAAGCACATGGCAGACTAGAGAGAAATGTTGCAAATGTGCCTAAGTCTTCCTATATGCATAATATGTCCTTTAGGTGGTGCCATTGTGTTTTTTTAAGATAAGATTGCAGACTGAGAACATGTAGGACACAGTAACAAAAAGGATGCAGTGCACAATACATCCTTATACCCGAGGTGACTCGGAAACATCTGAGTGTACAGAGCTATCTCCACGCACAGGATGTAGTGTCGTTAGAGTAAATATAGAGCGGCTGGTGTCAACAATGAAGAAAGCAAAAGCTAGAAGAAGAATGGCAACTTGAAATAGCCAGGAATCTCTCCTTCAAAAAGCTTTCTCAGACACAGTTTAGCTTTTAAATGTTCATGTTACTGAGGAAGGAAAAGTGAAGAAATTGAGGGAAAGTACATTGCTATCAGCAACAGGGATGATCCACGCAGGCTGGATCTGAAGTGCCAGGCGACTCCAAACCCATCCCAAACCCAAGTGTGGGCATGGCAGTTGGGTTCAGGTCGCTCCAGGCTGTGGTGAGTCATGAGGAATCTTACAAGTATGCAGAGAGAAATTCCTAGGGTGGGTCTCAAAGCAAAAGTGAAATATGTTTTGTCCACATCTCAGACAATTTGTTGCTAAGTGGGCAGGCAGGGTTGCCTCATAGCAGGGACGGGGAAGGAGCAGGGAAAGCAGGAGGCTGAATGCCTGGTTTCACATGTCTGGCTGGCCACTTGCTCGCTGTGCATTTTTAATACATCTCCTAAACTGCATTCCAGTTTGAAGTAGTGCTGTTTTCCTTAAAGTGATTTAATGTATTTTAGGTGCTCTGAGAATGTTGCATTAATGGGTCACACATAGAAAGCGTTACTGTCGTTGTGTACATATTGTTTAGATGATGTTGTCTTAAAAATCAAGGCACCCTCTGTCCCGTGTTTTCTCACTACATACGGGTCAGAAAAGCACAAAGGTACTGTATGTCTGAAACATTTCCAGCAGCTTCCCTGGACCTGCTTCCAAAGCTCATTGAAATCTTGTTAACAGAACACTCTACCTCCCTCTGATACCTCACACTGCAAAACAGCTTTGAAGGCCTAGACTGAATAATGAAGGAAACAAGGGCATCTGGGGTCCATTATTTACCCCATTTCATAAGGCGCTTCTACAAAGTCTGCTGCCTGCCTTTTCAGATCCATGACAGAAATAAATACAAAGCCTGGAAAGAGCGAGCAAGTCAGAGTTGTCTGCTGCCCTCTCCACTGCCCCCCTCCCCTTTTCTTCCTGTTTCACAGGACACATTTGTTTCATCTCAGCTAAATGTAGTTCTCTTTCTGCCCAAGACACTTGTTCTTTCCCCTTCACAGATTGTTTATTGCAAGGAACTCCTTCTTGCTTGGGAAGATGTCTCAACACCTTTGGATGTTTCTAAAGGAGGCCAGTGTGAAGATTGCTCACTAAAAGATTTTTTTTCTTTCTTTTTTTTTTTTTTTTCTTGTCGAACTGACAAGGACTTGAAGACTTGAATTGCGACTGTGGCTGTGTTACAAAAACGTGTGAAATGTCAGTAAAGTGATTCCCATCTCAGTGTGCTAATTCACAGGAGGGTATTTTAGAGTAATGGGAGTAATCTGAAATGTTAATGCATACAAAAGGCTGAAGCTGTTGTGGAGGCAACAAGGTGTGGAAATTTTTTGCAAATTCTGGAGTACCTGAGCATTTTAAAAAGGGATGGCCGAAAATGCTGCTACATTGCTTGTGAAAATAAGTGGCTCTCTGGTGAAAACCTTCCAGAATGCTCAGTCAACATCAGAGCACTTGGTCTAAGCACTTAAGGCAGCTAGTATAGGTGAAGGATTGGAGCGCCTACGTAGTTACAGAGGAAATGTCAGTTGCAAACAGTTGATTGAGGAATATTTTGTGTGCATGATTTTTTCTGAATAGATGATAATTTATACTAATTTCTTAGCTGCATAATTTGATGTAGTTCTCTGTATAAATATTGGCACCTCTAGCTTCTATCCACAAACTTTGAGGGGTTATATGGGGGGTGGAGCAATTATTCATGAGCTTAACCCTACACTTATTAAAGTCCTTCGTGAGAACTATCACTAAAGTTCCTTTTATTTCTATTTGTTTACCCAGATAGGACATCTCCTGCTTTAGCTGCTTCCACTTTGAATTAGCTGAACTGACAGTTCCAAATTAAGTTTGTTTCTTGAGTAATGAATGTCTGCAAACCAGCTGAAATAGCCTTTCCTTTTGGAACAATTCAGAAATTTCAATAATGTTAATAATACCTCAAAAAAAGACCACAGCAGGATGAAAAAAATAGGAGAGTCTTTAAGTAGTTATTAATTACAGTCCTAAAACCAGCTCTAATAATAATTTATTTGTCCTAAATGAGGGTTTGGGTCTAAAAAAGAAGCCTAGACAGTGCACATCCTGAATTTTGGAGCTGCTGCAGCCTTGGCCGTTCAGTTCTAGCCATTCAAGCCATTTTCAGAAATGAGATAAGGTTTATGTTTCAGTCTCCCTGCCAATTGTTCAAGGAGTAAATGATCTTGTGTTCTCTAGTTTGGGATCAATTTTACTGGACCTTATGTGCCTGAAATGTCACCCAGAATTAATCTCTGAGGTGCAGAGGCTGTTGCTGATTTCTTTTAAGTGCACAAAGCTGCTTCCTGGTTATATTTATAAAACTAATGGGTGACTTTTTTTCCTCTCAGAGAAAATGATAAATCTCGGAGTTCACCAGCATGTGTTTCAAGGGCAGTTACCAACCCATGATCATGTGCATATCATCTAAATAAGAGACAGAAAAGTCTCCCAGAAACAGCATGAGTACCATTCATCTTTCTCCCATAATAATTTAGGCTTAGCCAACAAAGTATCTCACAGGATATTTAGCTGACAGCCCACACCACCAGCCTCTGCTGAATCATCGTCATATTACATGTGCCATTCCTATTTCTTTTAGTATTAGAGAGTACATTGCTTTGCCACTTAAGTAACTGCCAGGCAAAATAATGAGTCATTCCTTGTAAAAAGCAAATTGAAAATTTATGTTTAATTCAACCATGACATCTCTTAGTTGGCTTTCAAGCCTCTGAGGTGCTACATAAAGATTTACCTGTCTTCAACAACATGCTACCCACCAACCACTGTTTCTTTATAAACACAAGCCCGAAAGACAACCCAAAAAAGGCTAACACTTTCTGCCAAGCAGTAATCACATTCTGCTCTCTTGCACAGACAAGAGAGGAGTGGAAGATTTGCCTGTCCTTAATCAAAAGTTTTTTGTTGTACTTTTGCTACCATTTTGGAGGTATGTGTGAAGGCTATTCACACAAGCAATGCAAGGTGGTTTAAGACACTTCGTCCATTTCTTGCCACTGAAATCAGAACAATGGCATAGACTGCACAAGCAAAACCCAGACACTTACAGGTTAGCAAGGTTGCCTTGGACAGGGTACAGGGGACTGTAATAGTTCATGTTTGATTCTTTTATATTTGCAGGAAAATTGCATCCTTTCCGTGCTTCATTTTCACCATACTTAATGTGGAGTAAGAAAGGTATATGGAAACCAATTGGTGATTTATATGAAAAGCTCTGTGGAAATGCCAAGCATCAACCCTTTGATCAAAAACTGGTGAATAGCATAGGCAGTTAAATGAAGAGGGTGGTTGCAGTCTAGCTGTAATTACGCACATCTTGCTGGCCTCACTTTTCTACGTACCTCCTTGGGTACAACACTTTTGTTAGGCTGAAGCTAATGCGGTGGTGAGTACCACATACTGTTACATGCTTTGCAGGCATTACCGCGTTACTGCCTGGGAACTGCAGTTGCTAGACATTGAAACATCACCAGTAGGTAACGAACTCTCAAGGGAGCTAAGTCTGAGAGCTATCCTACTGTGTCATGGCCTTAGAGCTGCTGAGCATACATGTGCTGTTTTCTGGATTAGCTTGGCTTCTCCTGCAGCTCACTGCCTTGGTTTGCTCTTCATTGTGTTGTTTATCTCATGTTAGTATCCTAAGCTTTTTGTCCTTTTAATCTCAGTTTTTGAAATAACTTGGTCTTTTTCTCTGGGTTTCAGTATGATCCCTGCTGTTTTCTACATATTTGCTATTGCCCTTCTTGCCCATTGGTCATTTGCTTATTTCTTTCTTCTCTATTCAAAGTGAACTTGATAGTTTTCACAGTTGGAGTCTGCTTTTCAGAAGAGTGTGATGGCCTACTAAGTCCCTGAGAGCTACACAGTTTTCCGTTGTGTCAATAATTTGTTCCAATTAACCATAGGATGTAAAATGAACGAAGAATAGTTACATCCCTAAAATGTTATGACTGTTATTTGTCTTGCTCCAAGGTAGTCTGGTAGGTACAGAAATACTATTGATTCCTATGGCCAGAGAACACTGGTACAAGCTCATCTTGTCTAAATTCACGATTTGGGAATTAACTCACCCTGTGGTGTAGCTGAGTTGTTCAATCTATTAGTCTCAGTTTTCTTCCATGTTAAATGGAGGTAATGCTAATTAATGCTTAGTTATCTTGTGGAGTGTTGTGGGGATTAATTAATGCTTGGAAATTAAAAGATGCTGTTTAAACACCATAGGGGACCAGAGAGGAAACAGTGAAGTTGTCTGGATTCATCCCAAACGTGATGGCTCCATCATATTTACCTACACGTTTTTCTGCTTCCTTTCATCTCGGAAGACACTTGGCTTGTCAGTTTGTTCACAAACCTCAATGTACAACCATACAGGTGGCCGGATGGTGGGGGGAGAACTGGGGGAGAATTTGGTGGAGTGCGCAGAAGAAGAAAGGAAGAGTTTAGTCATCTGTCAAACTAGTAATACCCAGAGTGATCTGAACTCTTGTACTCCTCCTTTCACAGCACACCTGACTTGGCCCTGCCAAACCATATATATGTGGTTTAAAAAATTAGAAGCCGCAACAATGACACAAACTGTTACTGGAACTATTTTTACACTCTCTCTTCTTCATGATCTACCTGCCCCTTTTCCTTTACTTCAGTCTTCTACGTGTTTCCTAACCACACTTATATCATCTTGTCTTTACAATTTCCCTTCCCTCCTGTCCCTGTCCTGTTCTTCATCCTCCTCCTCCTAGCATTTTCCACTTCCAGGCTTCCAGTTGATCTTGTGATGCAGTCTTCCCAACTGTCCCTATGCCTCTGTCTCCCATTTTCCTTGCAGAATTATATAGTGTGATGCATTCATCACACACCCCTAATCTGCTCTTTGCCCAGTGGTTCAGGCTTGCCAAGATAGTGTCTGATGGTTGCAGACTGAGATACTGGATGCAGGATTAGCTAGATGGCTGAATGATTGATGAATCAGGCTCACAAGCACATCTTGTTAAGACTAAGTTTATCAAATCCGTAAGGGGGCTGCTCAAATCCACTGCTGTCCATTTCTTACTGGCAATATCTCTCCTTGTTGCTTAAGTATTTATCAACTAGTCATATCTTACTTGGTTTTCTGCATCTTCTTGGTCTGCTTTAATGGCCAATTTCATCACCACGGCCATGTGTTCTTCTTGAATTATTATGTGTTTTTGTTTGTTTGTTTGTTTATTTTCTCATCTTTTCCACAGAAAAACTTGCAATATCCTGGTCAAGCTATGGTCATTTCTAGTAAGCCTTCACATATTCCCAGGCCTAATTCTTTGCTTTCCCTTTTGCAGTGGTCTCTCTCTCTTTTCTTTCCACCCTCTCTTGCCCCCACTCTGCAAAACATCTCTCTCGTTCTTAGTATTGCCTTGCAACCAATACCTTTTTCAAATTTTGCCTACCATTTCATAACTCACCAGTAATCTCCACAGGCTTCTTTCTCCAAATTCCTGTGGTGTGGTCTGTCTTTTGTTCTGTAATAAACTGTTGCTCATTTAAGTGGTTCTAGTGAATGTCATCTCTGCAGACTGCGAAGTCCCTGATGCAAAGAGCTGATTTTGCAACATGTATGCACATTTAAAGTGAGTATGTACATCATTTACAGGTCCTGGCCTGTATAACATTGCTAAATACATGGGCCCAAGCATGGCCTTATGCCTGCCCACCAGCTGTGCTTCCTGTGAGTAATTAGTGATGGTTTGAGTGTTAGGTCAGAGGTTGGACTAGGTGATCTTGGAGGTCTTTTCCAACCTAGATGATTCTGTGATTCTGTGAGAAGTGCCCTTTAGTTCTGAGGTTGTCTATGCTTAAGGTAACGTTCTCTTAGCCATGTGAAAGGAACCGTAAACTCAACAGCGTTACCATCATAAACATTTTATCTTCCTCTTTATGTTTATATAAAGATGTCATGCACAATAAAAAGAGGCTATACGTTTATTCGGGACCAGAGATAACGAGAGCACTAACTCCCATGGGTCGGAGTCCCTGTAAACTGGAGGGGTAATCGTGTAGATGCTCAGCGGTAAGATAGCTCAAAGCACCCACATCCTGACGTGAACCAATACATGTATTTGCAAGCTGTGAAGTGTTACAAATAATTGTATTATAGCTAACAGCAGTTACCTGCACTGGGTAGGAATCTCGTGTCCGTAATGAGTTTAAGCAGGTATGCGTAGTAAGCAGGTGTTTTCCTATAGGCACATCTCACATGCAAGCATGTGTTACTGGATGTACCACAGATCTGACATTCTTCTTAGTGAACTTGGGAGAAGAATGAGGTGGAAAAGGGAGGGGGAGCAGAAACCAATCAAAGAAAGCAATACTTTTTATCAATCATATTTGATGCTATTCTTTCTCTCTCTTTCATCACTTTGATCTCTCAAATAAAACTGATACTTTGGACACTTTCCAAACTCTTAGCTTTGCAGTCTGAGAGGGCTCTGGGTTAGCTGCTGAGGGTATGTGTTTGCAATTATGCATTTGAAAGTATTTTCCCCTCCGCTGAGATAACATTCTTTTTGTGTTACCACACACTTCTGCTGTCTCGTTTTTCTTCTCCCATGGCACTGTAGGCTGAAAGGCCTCACTGCATTCCCCCTCCTCCCCCGATCTTTGCAACTGATATCTGAATAAAATACTTTACTCTGCTGGTATTTAACCTGCTGAGCCTTTCACTTTCTAGCTGTGAAACAGACAAAAAGGGTATCATGCAGAAACATCCTGGCAGTTTCATTTCTTAATATGCCTCCAAGGTAAGGTGAGATTGAACAGGGGTGGGAAAATTTATACCGATGTTAAGGATCTTCAGCATTTTATTTATAGATTAACATTCACTAAGAGGAGCTTTACATTTAATTTCCAAACAATATTTTTCCATAAAAGAGAAAAAATTTGGAAGTTCGCCTTTGTTTTGTATCTGGCTGTAATTCAACGGATAATATTCGTAGGAATTATGATCTATCTGTTATAGGATAGATTTTTTTTTTTTATTACCTGATAAGTTTTGGCTTCAAAGTGATGAATACATGGAATTATATCAGTTATTAGCATAAGAAGATAGGCTCTTTGTATTCCCTGGCAAATAAAATATTCAGTTCAAGTTTCTTGAGTTGAATAGCCAAATTCTGTGTGACCCTATAAGCCCTTTACACTACCACCTGTTCTACCAAACTTGATTTGTCTGACCTTGGACTTGCTCATTGTGGTCCAAGAAGGAAATACTATTTCTCCCAAAAATGCATTGCATTCAGCATCAACAAGAAACATTCTGTAAGTATAATTTAAACCTTATACATGGACTACAGCATTCAAACTTCAATACGCTTAAAGTGATTGGGGTCAGTAGGAATTTGAACACTACTGTCTTAGGTCTGATGTAGTATACTTCATTCTAAGTCTGTATGAAAATTAAGCATGTGGAGTCCAATCCTTGGTAATCCTTCCCTCCCACTGACTTCGTGGTTATACACACTCTTTCCCTTTCATACATGTGTGTGTGTGCTTGCGGCCACATGCACCCACACACTGGATTTTAAAAGAGCAGCTTGTTGCAGTGAGAGACGTGTCCTGCTTGTGTCTTGCAAAACGTAGGATGGTGATCCAGCAGTGGAATCATTCCAGGTGCTTAGCACTGAAATACTCAGTTGTTTCCTGGTTAGACCAAAGCTGAAGCCTTTTGAAAATTTCTCTCATTTTTAACAGGAAGCAAGAAAAGTTTCCATAAGCCTGAAGATAGGAGGGACATGATATAGACTTCTCCATGCATTGATTTTGTGAAGAACTGAGGGAGTAATGGGGCTTAAAGTACTGGGTAAAATAAAACAAGTAGTTCTAATGAGGTTCCCGGATGTTAATGGTAGTGCATATGCAAAGTGAGGGCAGGATTCTATAAAACTGACACGTAATGTCAAAACCGTCCTAAGTTTGTTTCTTGATCACAATTCTAATGTTTTTCAGAGATCTCCATGTGCCCTTATATTAAACGTGACAGTGAAATGTTCTAAAGGTAACATTAATCTTGTTGGTTTTATACAGGTTTGTGGCATAAGGATTGTTCACATAATAGTCTACATGGCTTGGACCCAAACCCAGTAATTTAATTTGGAAAAATCCAAAATAAAATTCTAAATAATCGGCAAAGTTATCACTAAAATATTTGTAGGGTGTAGAAAAGGCAGTTAATTAAAGCATAAACATTTCTTGGTCATCTTTCTTCTACTGTCTTCACCCAAGTTATGAGATGGGTAAAGCAGAAAATACATTTCTACTGAAGTCTTACAATTGTTGTCTGGCTGAGTAAGATTAAGCTCTCTGAAGGCAAAAAGGCAGTTTAGAGAACAAACGGGCTGAGTGGGGCCTTAGTGCCTGATCTTTCTGATGTGTTGAATGTATTCAGCAGCCAATGATGTTCACAGGAATGTATCCTGTTTCTACTGAAGTCCAGAGTTGGTCTTGCTTGCCTTGAGGAAAGCACAGCTAGCCGAAAGGGAATTGATAGTGCTGAGTACTTGGTAGCATCTGATCTCAAAAGATGAGCTTTCAGTGGATGAGTCTCTCTTCTTTTCTATGTCACTTAGTCTTGGGTGAAAATGCAATGCTGTGTATTAGAGTAAATAGCTCTACAAGTAATAGCCATTTTGAAGGCATGTTTCACAGGACTGGTTAGTCATGTCTGCTAAAAGGCGTGGGCTTGCTCTGTTGTGAACCGCTGTAGTCAAAGGAGTTACACTGACTTACACCGATGAAGGATCCATCCTCTTGCATGAACCTGCAGCTTATTCCCACTTGATCTCAGCTCTGCTGCAGCCACATTTACGGTATGCCATATGATAAAGGACATGATGCTGAGCATCGCTAAGCCTCCCCTCCCCCTGTTTCTGACTAATGTCTTTTCAGTGTGGGAGCCGAATCCTGATACGCGTGACACAAGCAGAGTACGTGGGAATTAGTTCCATTAAAGCCATGCCATATGGCTCGCAGGGTGCCCTGTGATACCACTATGCTGCCTGACAGTCTTTTCCTATGGATGGGATCAGCGCATATTCCCTGATTTGCACTCTTTTTTAGCGTATCAAACAGGGACAGACTTTTAATTAAAAATGACATCATCACGCTGCTGCTAGCTAGTTGCAGGCAGTCCACATATTAACGCTGCTTGTTTCAGTTTTCAATGATCCTATTATGAATTGTAACCTCATTACACAAACCTTGCTGTACAGTGGAATTTCAAATGGGGTTTTGTGGTTTTTAGAACTTAAACAGCTAGAATAAGCACAAAGGCAGTTGCGGTCAGGCAGCTTCCTCTCTTACCGCAGCAGTTGTGGAGATGCCATTCCAGTGACCACTGTTTCTACAATGAGTCAGTTTCATTTTTAACAATCTGACTCAGTTCTCTTCAAAGGGGGCAGCATGTTATTTCTGCATGATTTTTGTGTGCATGACTCTGTGCAAAGGGGTCAGTGCCAACTTAACCCTTTGGGATGCAGCCTTCAGGAGCTGCCTGGCTGCTTCTGGTTGTGGGAGCTGTAGTCCGAACACACTGCACTGCTGTGTGTACATCTGTTTTGCCAAACATGCCTCATGTTTTCAACCATCAGAAAAACTAGTCTTTAGCACAGCTTCTTCCACTAGCAAGCCAACACTCTAGGTGAGCTCCACTGCACCCTGCAGCTATTGCCAAAAAGTCTTGCAAGAAAACTGAGGTTAAAACCTTTTGAAATGCAAGCATTAAACAAAATTGCATAGATCCTCAAAAAAAGTTGTTGTTTGTTTTTTAAAGTTCTGAAAGGTCTAAATAGAATAGCCAGTGGCAAGAAGGAGTCCAGTTGTTTCTACGCATGGTGCATTATGAATCTGCAACCCTCCCCCCCCCCCCCCCCCCCCCCAAAATAGCTGCCAGTCACCTTCTGGAATCCATGGTTAAGTAAACAGGAGTTTATGGAAGTTCAAGCTTTACCCAGCATTCAGCTGCAAGCTCTTAAAGCTCATTCATGTAAATTTCACAAACAAAGAATGCAGCAGTTTTCAACCTTAAAGAAATATAAGAATGTCTTTTTCGTTCCATATGACTCACAGTTTTGTTTTGAAGTTTTTGAGCTTCTCTTAAGGTTATGGAGTGGTCAAGCGAAGCGGAACAGGGTTTTTGAAATCAGGAAGCCTGGGCGCTGTTTCATTCAGAAAAAAAAAAGGAGAGAGCGAGAGAGGGAGGGAGGAAAAAAAGCCCTATTCCTGTGTTTGATTGAAAAATAAAACTGCTGCTCTCAGTGAACCTTTGAAGTCCCCCAGCCCAGTAATTGTTTCACGACATTTGCAGCTTGAGGCAGCAAGAATGTTTGTGGTTGTTTTAAAGGCATCTGAGTGTGGATTCCATATGGTTTATTTTTATTTTTTTATTTTTTTTTCTGATTTTTTTCTTCCCCACTCGGAGCCTCAAGTTCTTGTGCATTGCCCTATACCCAGACCCAGCCTACTCTGCTCCTGCGTGAACTGTCTGTGAAAGAACTGAGTGCACACATTGTAGCCCAGAGATTCAAGCGTGCTTAATTCAGACAAAATCTGTGAATGCCTGTTTAGGCAATAGTTGATTTTAGCCGCGCTTTATCGATCCTATATTTGGAGTGTGGCTTACTAAACAGTGTACAGTTTGCTTTCCTGAACAAAAGACCTCTTATATGGCCTATACTTAGAGCATGATACTCCAAATGCTTACTATAGAGCATAGTGCTTGCTGTCATGCTTTCAATAGGTAGCTTGCAGTAGGCCTGATAGTAAGCCATTGGAGTCAAATAAAGGGCCTGATTCACCACTGTGTTCCCCCAGTCTTAAAGCAGTGGAACTGTTTTGTTCAGTGGAACAAGCTGAATAAGATCCAAAAATTGTGAAAGTATGTACTATAGAAAACAAAGAAATCTAAAGTGAATTTAAGACATATAAACTTGGAAGTGTCAAGTACACTTGCAACTCCCCCCACCCCCTCCCAGAAGAGACCGGCCATTATGTACCATATAATAGGTAACACTATCTGCATTGACTACATGTATTGCTAGGGTCCAGGCCTGGGCTTATTTATGAATTACTGTTTGCAAGCCTTCTTTTGTACTTTGCAAGACAAACTGCAGGAGGAAGCTGTAATCAGCCACATGTGGAGTTTGTAGCTTGGATGGCAGTTGTCTGCGATAACTGTGGAACTCGATTGTTTACGACCAGGAGCAGTTACGCTGAAGACCCGCATTAACCGTTTAGTCCAGAACAGAACCAGTCATAGCACCGGAGGAGCTGAACCTAGTCTGCTCTGAAGAGGGAGTCAAAAACTAGAGGGCACTACAAGCTTGGTCCAGAGTGGTCCTTCGTTTCGTTCAAGTTACTTCAGTAACTTCCAGCTCCCGGGGCCTGACCAGGGCCTGATCATGCAGCTACAGAGTTCCTTCCCCTCGGGGTGGTAGCAGCCCATGGGACCTGAGAGCAGCTAGCCCACCACTAGGCCTCAGTGTCCAGGCCTGCAAATGAAGGGCTATGGCCATGTCAGCATGTGGTGCAACACGATGGAAGCAGAGCTCTGGAGCAGCACCGCTGGTGCTGAGGACCAAGTTGTTCACATTAAGGTGTTTAACTTTGGGCCAGCTATGTATGGGACCAGTTTTGTGGGTTCGTGCCCACTCTTGGTTGGGGCGCATTAGCGTGCTCCCCATCTGGCTTTGCCTGAGGGGAAGCAAGGCCCTGCGCTCAGCTTGCTCTGTGACAGGAACGGGGCAACGAGGAGGTGCACTTCAAACACACACCGCCAGCCTGAACTTAAACCCTGGGCTATTTCTGTGATGTTACTAAAGCTATGCAAGTAAGTTTTACTAATGACGTTTATACTGTGTATTTTTTTTTTTTAATTGAACAATGTGGGTGAATAAAGAATATGGCTTATGGGAAGGAGGCTGTCACATACCTTATGTTTGCTAGGGAACAACACAGTGCTGGTGAATGTTCCTGCCTGCCTGTGGTGTTGCATTGTTGGAAAGGCCCCTGGCATAGTTTGGGCCAACTTGTGCTCTAGACAGTCCCTGAGAAAGCCTGAGAGGTAAGAGGACCCACAGGCTGTTCCCTGTAGGCAACTGGAAATGGCTGTCTCTCGGAGAGTCCAAAGGTTTAATACCCTCATCTGCCACCCTCCCTCATCTGCCAGAATTAGTCTACTGTAGCTGAAGTATGGCAGTGTTTCCAGAGCCAAGCATGATCCATTAGCAAACTTCAGAATAGTCAATAATTTTCAGTGAATTCAGCTTCAGCTTTCCTCAGAGTGGGCAAGTTAGTTACTGAGTGAGAATGTAACTGAAGAACTGGACGGAGATGATGTAAACAGATTTACCCAGGATAACAAAGGAAAACGGACAGAGTCTAGAAAAACTGCTGGCTTGAAAGACATTCACTAAAACTGAGCACACTCAATGTGGCCATATTATGAGAAGAAATGCACAACAACTTATATAACAATAACAACTCGTTAAAAGCATATTCCTGGAACCAATGCCTGTTTTGTCATTGCATCTCGTTGGGACAAATTTGCTGAGTATGTGCTAAACAGCTCTAAGACCTTGTATGCTATTTGAGCAGGGGATATTTTTATCCACTATCCTACACAAATGTAACACTTATCTGTTCACAGACAGCTATGGTTTGATCAGTTAATCAGGGAGCTATCAATACAATGTAAAACTAAAAATCCATTGTCACTTGAACTGGAGATTCCATGGTTTGGTAATCTGTAATTTAGGAGTGCATAACAAGTTGTGCATTTCCACTGAGTACTGAAGATGGGGAGATGTAATGCCAGAATGTGGTATGGTTTAAGTCAGAGCCAGACAGACACAACTTCTATATATGTGTGGTCTTACGCACACTGCATTCAAACTGGTGGTGCAGTAGTACCTTTTTAACTAAAGGTAGCATTCTGAAGCTCACTGATGCTTCCTTAATAAAATAAATAGGAAAATAAATTATACCTATTTTGCTCAGATACTGAGTTTGTAAGATTTGAAAGCCCTCTGAGTTAGATGTGAACACATACCTGACAAAAAACAACTGGCTAGAGATACTGATGGTGATCTAATTTGTATCTTTGTTACTCCTGACTCAGAATTAGAGAGTGATTAGTTCCTGTAATCCCAAAGCAGAATCTGTAGCTCTGATGTAATTTCTTAAAGGTATCTGGTAGAGGTGGGATTGCACTCCAGATGGCGGTTAAGCAAAAATCATTAACGTAAAAGTACAGGGCTTTTTGGGTGCTCTGTTGTAATTATGACAACATTACATATTTTTGGAATGGTGGAGAAATATTATGAGTTTCAGTTCAGTAAGTTTTTAAGCAACTAATATACTAGGAAGTGACAATTATATAATCACTCACACACTTATAATGGCATTGAAATTTCAATGTAATACAGAATTTGGGGTTGCTTCTATCAGGGATTATGCTTACATTTTTGTAAAACAAACAACAAAAAAAACCAGCATTTTATTAAGACTTAAGAAATATAGGTTCATAAGCAAAAAAAAAATAGAAAGAAAGAAAGAAAGATGAAAAAAGATAGAAGGAGTAAAATATCAGTCTTGTTCACAATATTAAAAAGTACCCAGGAATGTCATCGGCATCACAGAAGACATTAGTCTTTGAGTACTGGGAGTCAAAAATACTTGTCTGCCAGTTTTCCAATGCCAAACCTGCAATGAGCTGAAGCTGTCCAACCATGCCCTACAAAACTAAGACCAAATCTAGGCTAAATGGTGGAATTTCTGTGAACTCAGGGCAAATGTTACACTGCTGAGGACTGCATGGGGAGATAAAGGTGGCAAGTCCAAGCTGCAGCCACTGAGGCAGGTGGAACACGGCTGCAGCTGAAAATCCTTCCTGCGAAGTAGAGAGTACGTGGAGGGGTTATCTTGAGCTAGTCTTCATGCCACAGTGCCAAACAGTGGTTGAGGGAGCTAGTTCAGACCTTGTCCTTTCAGGAGCTGTCATTACAAGGCTACAGTTGTACACAGACACACACGGTAAGATATAATTATCATAACAGCAAATGAGGATCCATGGCACAACCAGTAGGACTAAATCATCATCAGAGGGCAAGAACTGGGGTTGTTACACAAATTGCAAAAATGTTTGTCTCAAGGGAAAGAAAATATTTGTAATACTATTGCACGCTGAATGTGGAATGTGCTATGAAAGAATGGACCCTGTTTTAAGGGTTTTCCTTCTTCTGATGTCAGTCGTACACTTGCTGCAAATTGTAAATTGCGCTAGCATTTGGGAGCTGCGTATCCACAAAGCTTGAAGGGAAAACTTTGGTGCAGCTACCGGGCAATAAGTGGCCAGTGTCAACCCACTGTGGCACAGGTGAGGAGGCACCATTTCAGTGGGCTGTATAGTCTTAAAGAGCAGGTTAGTTTGCTGGGGACTTATGCTAATTCTAGGACTGCAGTCTCATAACTGTATGTCTGACCATACGTTCAAAGGAAAAACACACATATGTCCTGTTCAGAAAGGTTTTGGCAGTGGAATATTTTCATATACAATCTCATCCTAAAGTCCTCTCCCTTTCACTCCATTTTTTGAGGTGCAATGTTACTTGCATGTTCTGCATGGCTTTGAGTGAGCCAGTTGATTGAGAGCAGTGCTTTAGAAAAGAGCCCTTTAAGTCACATCCATTTTAATTGGTGTGGTTTAATTATTCTGCTATACTCTAGGATAATCTAAGTACCCTGGAGAGTAGATCTGAAAAAGCTGTGGGGGCTCCATTGTGGTTGGGCAAGCTAGGAAATGTCTTACAAAAGGCACACTGTATCTGACAAGACTAGACTACATTTGTTTGGTATTTTAAATTCCACTAATTTTTGCATGTCTTTGAATTAATTATTCTTCTTTCAACATCAAAGGGAAATAGAAGACATTTTACTTTTAACAGTTTTGTGCTATAATAATTATCCTGTTGCTCCAGTGATAGGCTTGCATGCTTCTTAGGTTTTTGAAATTACAATAGGAAATGCAGCTAATTATAGTTTGATGGAAATTACAGATTTGATTCTTTGTTTCTCAGTGGCATCTGCTCAAGGTAGGTCAAATCCTGCAAGGTGCCAAGCTTCTAAAGCCCATTCACTACATCTGAAAAACCTGATGGGAAGTTGAAGATGCCTTACAGAATCTGTCTTTGGTAATGCTTATTGATGTTTTGTCATATGAAAATGAACAAAACTGTGTCTGCAGAAATGGGTTTCAATGAAGACCTTGGATTCGAGAACTCCTGACTCTGACAATGTTCGGTACTAGATCCTAACTTTGTAGCTGACTTCTTTCTCTAAAATTGGCCAGATGAAGCCACAGGATATAAACTTTGTTTTAAGCGTGGGAAAGTTCATTTCAGTTCCAGTTCACCTCTTCATAGTTCAAAGCGAGTTCTACTGAACAGCAATTTTTCACCCTTCAAAAACCATGATGATTCATTTCTGTGAAACGTTTTGATGAGCACTTAGATTTAAGATGATCCTTTTGAATTTCATGCAGCTCTCCATGCCTCAAACAGTCTCCCTGAAGCCTGCACAACTACATTATCCTTTTTCTCCAACTCCATTCATAAAATGTCCTTCTTTCAGTTCACATTTCATCATCAGTTTCTCCTATTCATACTATGAGAGGGCTCCAAAACCGAACCTTTGAAAACTTGAAGAAAACCACCAATAACCATGACATGATTTTTTTTTCCTGTGCATGGTATGTTGGCAAAATGAGAACTCATGTAATTTCACCTTCCTTAAGTTTTCTATGGCACTTGCTATATTAATTCTCTGGTCTTCTGTTGCAAGTTATAGCAAAATTGATTAAGTGAAAAAAATCCAGTCTCTAATCTAAGTATGCATCTGCATGTCTTCAGAAAGTAGGAATGCAGAACTGGTTGTATATGTAATGTAGATAAGTTCTTATCTAATCTCATTTTTAGTTCATTATTTAAAATAACTTAGAAGCTGCAGTATTCAGGCATAGCCATTTTATCCATCGAAGACTTAAGATATAATAAGCCTTGTCACTGTGATTTCTCACTGCAGTTTTTGTGTGTTAGGAGTGGTCACCTGAGTTTCCTCTGCTCCTTACTAACCCTTCTGCCATGTCTGGGAGGGCCATAACGTGACGCTTGTGCTTGGAAACAGGGGTTGTACTTTACTACACCAGCTGCTTCATCGGTTTCTGCATTCAAAAGCTCAGCAGGCTATTTGGGGACTTGTTTATTTTGATGTGGAAGGTTTGAGTGACTGGGAGGCAGGGTAAGGAGACAGCAGGTACTGGCTACCCTTTTCCTGACCTTGATCAGTCTGTGTGTGAGCAGTAGAGCCTGGGGCTTCCTGCCCCTGACAGCTGCACCCTGGACAGTAGCAAAAAGAATGATAGAGCTAGAGAAGTCCAGGGAAGGAAGTTTATGCAGCATGGAAGAGTCATATCCTGAGGAAATTGAGTGGAGTATGTGTGTATAACTCTATAGATAAATATAAAGTTTTATTTTTAAGGTATTAAGAACATTAAATGAGAACAAGAATAGGTCTGAAGAGGGAAAAGATGGAAGCAACAATGGCAGTAAGCCCAGGGTCTCTTTTTCTGAAGGCAAGAAGATAAATGTTAAGAAATAGGGAGGATTGTGACTAAGCATGATTTCTATGAATGATTTTTTTTCTTTTGATATTAAACCAATTTGCAGCCATGAAGTTTGACATGATGCTAGTCTGTAGCAAAGCTGGATTTCATTGGCTGTGTTCCTCTTCTTCCATGCCCCTTTTTGGTGTGTCTCTAATCTCCAATTAACTCCTGAACCTGCAAGTAGGCTCTTTGTGGAGCCCTTGGGCTTCAGCTGGCACTGAGGTGCCTCCACATGGAAACATGGTAGAAGAAAGAAGACAAGATTTTTCATTGTGCAGGTCATCACTCCCTGTGTGGATGCACAGCAGTTGGCATGTAAGCATGGAGGCTCTGAATGACACATTTAGGCTATCTCTATGTGATAGTCTTAATACCAATAGTAGGGGTAAACAAGGGCATGCTATAAACTGATTCTAAAAGAAGGTTTTTGCTCTGGGAGAGCTGACAGGCTGTGTGACCAAGGGACCAATCCTGGCCCTTTATGGAAGCAGTGAGAGAGAGCTGCTGCTGGAGTGTTTGCTGGCTGAGAGCTCTCTCCCATACATTTTTGTGTGTACTAACTGCTGTTAGAGGAATGTGGCTGCTGCAGCTTTATCAAATAGGTCATGTGAATTTTAGCAGTAACATATGATCTTCCTTCCGTTCATGGAGTGTAGCTTGTCCTTCCCTCTGTCAGCATTAGCTGCCTGACCTCTTTTACTCGATCCTTCCAAACTGTGGCATGAAGTCATCTTTTGTGCTTCTTCCTAAGGACACAATACACACCTGCACTCTTGCATTCTGCAGCCGAGAAATGTAGTTAATGGGAGAAACATTTGCAGATGCTGTGTATTATGCAGTGTGTGTTGAGTTGGTGTAGGAGGTCACTAGGGTAAATGTGGATCTAGGGTAGTCACAAGAGACATCAGACAGAAAATCATTGTGAGTTTTGTGACATATGAAGTTTTCACATGTGTATATGAAAAGGAGTAGCATGAAGACTGTCAATTGGAAAACATGGGTCTGGAGTATGAAATGAAGGAAGCCATTGCCAGATCTATTTTTGGCTATAATTATTGCAACTGTAACTTGCTGTTTCTTGCCTGAGGATCTTTGAGTATCTTGCTCAGGGCACAGGAGCTCTTGGAGACTCCTCGTGAAGGGTCCCCAGAAAACAGGTTTCTGTCGGTCAGGAGCCAGCATAGGCAGATTTGTACATTTACACTCTGGCTTTTACTCTCACTAGTTCCGAGAGATGAAAAGCAAAGCTAAAATTACAGCAATCAGGAATCTTGTCTTGCTGGCAAAAGAAGCCCTCATTTGAAGGAAACTTTTGTATTATTATTCTCACTCATTTAGAGAGATTTTTCATAGTGTTTGACCTATGGTGGTATCACGCATGCTGTTGTTTCCGAATTGTATTACTGTCACTGATTAGATTTTTGCTTCTTTCTGATAACTGGGAGTACGAGGTTGTTTTCACAGTTTTGTTGTGGTGAAACCAAAGAAAACTCCCCAGTGAGAATAGGGAAGTATAATCTTTTGGTGGTAATCTCAACCCTCATCTCAGCTGAACTGATGCGAATCATAAGTAAATGTACCAAAGCCATTACAATTTATTCAATGTAAAGCCATAAGGTAGGGTCATCGTCTCTGAGTGGTTGTGTACGTGCCAAAAGACAATATGATCCAAGTGCCTCTTGCATTTTTTCAAAAACATTTGAAACTGTAAAAGTTCTCAGAGAAAACTGCTGAATGAAAATAATTTGAGGAAGGAAATCTGCAGTTATAAATTACAGAGCAATTTAGTCCTCATGGTTCCTTTTCAATTATAAACACTTTTGACTATCTGGGGTATTCATTTCCAAAGATGCATTTTTCTCTGTCTGATAGATGGTTCTGAAGTCTTAAAAGTGGAATATTACAAGTGGGTAGGCGTGGGAAGACAGTGAAATGGTTTTTAAGTGTGGAAGAGCTGAAAAGGTTTTCAATAATTTTATATCATTTCAACAACATTCTCTCTCTCAAGATGTCTAGGAATTAAAGAAAGGAAATATTTACATTATAATTATATTTCTGTTTATTTAATTAAGTTATTAAGCAGATCTGGCATACAGAAGCAGCTCCCTTTAGTCCTAATTGTTTCTCCTAATGTTGCAATTACAACATTATTGAAAGAATTCAGCGAAGAAAGGCCTGCAATCTCTGTCAGGATGCAGCAGGAGGGCTGGGGGGGGATTTTTTCCATGGGAAAGAGAAGCAGTGAGACGGATTGTTCAGCTGCCCCCTCTGAAACAGGCAGCAAATCAGTTTTACAAAAAGAGACAGAAGTCTGCGAAGGGTGGGGGGGTGAGGAAGAAACCTTCTCTCTGAAAACTCTCTCCCTAGTTATTAAACAGTTTACATAGGTCTGCATAGGAGGAGCTTTTTTCCAATTCTTCCACAAAGTCTTCTAGAATAGTAATTTTTATGTCAGGGATATTTATATTAAGAAGCCCACAAAGCCACAGTCTACTTTCCATACACGTAACTTTCATGGATCCATAATAAAGTTTCCATTAAAAAAAGCACTAAGTGTTGTATTTACTGATTGAGCTTTCATTTCTATTATTTAGTTTTCTGCTCACTTTTCTTGAAGATCCCTTTTCCATTCAGGAAATCATAGTAAAGACGAGTGGGAGGATAAGGAGCAAAAGGAGTAGAGAGTTATGGGTGCCAAAGTATCTTCACAAATGTGTTTATGAAGTAAACATTTTATTTTTTTAAATTAATTTTCTTCCTTTAATTTGAATGATATATATACGCATATATATTTTTATTTATCTCTAGATGTTGGGTTATAGAATCAGAAGTATGGACTGCCTATTCTCTTTATTGGCTTAAGATCTCTGAAACTTAATGATACTTTTCTATCTACTTTATTAGATCAATTCATTTAACTTCATTCTTGCTGATACTAGAGCTTCCCATGGATAATTCTAAGTTATTAAAGGCTACTAGTTTAACGTTCTTCTGAAATTACCCAAAGGAACTGAAGCATATGCTGTTCATTTCTGTAAAAGTATTCAACTGATGCTATTCATCAAGTAGAAAAGATACTTCTGAAAAGCCCCCCCCCCCTTTTTTTTTTTAAGAGGAAGGTTATAATATAAAGATTAAAAGTCTCAAGAAAGTCTTTATGCAAAAGATAAGACTTACAACCCCTTTCTAAAATTCAATCTTGGTGGTTGATGTGGGGATGAGAGAGGAGGGAGATTAGCACAGGAATATCTCCAGAAAAGTGGATGAAGGATTCAGAATCTGGGAAAGCTGCAAAACTCAATGGATAAGTTTTTTTGTTGTTGTTGTTTTTTCCTTCTCAGAGGTGGGTATTTTATGTTAGAGAAGAAATAAAAAGTCACTTTTAATTTTTAAAGGTTAACTGAAGATGTACAGTCTTGCAAACTGTTTTTCAGTATTATGCCTTTTGAATCAAGTGGAATTCAATAACCTCACATATGAGCACATGAATAAATATCACAAACATTAGGAGGTAGTTCCACAGAAATTAGCTTCTGGAGGCTCTTTCTTTGACTCTATGGAGAGTCCATTTAAAGAGCTGGAGAGTATCTTTCACTGTCATGTTTATCCTCTTTGCCAAAAGGAAGCAGTGGGAAAAGCTGAGCGGCATTCGCTGTCTGGGGCAAGTGGATTTCTGTGGTTTGCTTCACTGTGGTGGCTCAAACCATCTGCGTCCTCCTTCCTTCCCCCAGCGAAGAGCAGTGAGCCATGTTATGCCACTGGTTTTAAACCAGAAGCCTGGTAGGAAGCCCTTGCTGGAAGCTGCTGAGTATCATCAGAGATGTTTTTGCATACTTGCTATGTTTACTCACGTACTGGGCCGAGGGCAGGTGATGCAGGGACCTGCTCCCTAAACTGTTTACCTGATGCTCAGCCAGGTGGCCAGCAGACCTCTCCTGCAAAAAGATGTGTGGCAGAGTCAAATCATGCAGTAATTGTGGAGAACAGAGGTTAGGCTCACCTCCGCTGAAAGTGACTGCCCATTTCACTTCTCTGAAATCTAAATCGTTAGTATCACATGCAAGAACATATCCAGTGATATTCTGCCTTTGTGCGGCCTCAAGGTGGGGGTGATGCCTCACCAGCCCTGCCTCAGGAGACCCCTGTGCTTTCCCTCCCGCCTTTTGGCGTGAGGAGGCTGGGCAGGGGGCGGCCATTTTGTGCCGCCTGCTCTCCCCTCAGAGCGCGGCTGGAGCGTGGTGGGGACAGCCACTATGCTCCCTCCCTGTCCTCCCAGTTTAGCGCCTAGCACCCGTTTGTCAAAACATCTTGGGATCTGTAATCATATGCAGATTCACACTCTTGCAAGATTTAAAACCAGCGGTGAAAATCACCATAAAACTGCGCGTGAGCTTTGTGAAGCGCCAAGTGCCGCTTAGAGTTGAAGAAGCCTTGAGCTGTTGGTGAAGCTGAGGCTGGGCCTTCTCAGAGGGGCTGCATGGCTTTTTGGCCAAGTGCTGCACCTTTCTCAGCCTCCGGCTCCTGTGGTCCATAAGGGACGCGATGGTATGTAGGAGACTGGAAACTCAGAGACAAGTGCAGTTACATTCTTCTGAGACTGAGCGTTGCTTATCCTTCCTGTCGCGGGATTTTTCAGTCACTTTAGGATGAGCATAAGGGACTGGATCTAAGGCCTTCCCATTTATGCAGCTCTGCCGCCACCCAAGCTGACAGCTGCCCGCTTGGCTAAGAGTGTGGCATCTAGTAGTAGGAGAAACTTCTTGTTCCAGCTGGCACTTTCTTATCTAACAGTCAGAGCTTTGTAAGTGTGGACAGCTGCAGTTTCAGAAATTGGCTCTATCTGTATCAATTGGATTTGTGAAGTCAGTGAAAGGGCATGAGGCAGATTCATGGGATTTCCTGTTAGTATTAGCAAATGGAATCTACTGCAGAATTTTAAAAGAATAGGAGACTCAGACGATGACACTTAAATGAGGCCTATGGTTAAGGAAGGCTACCAAAAAGAAAAATCACTGGTCAGTAACTAAGCTGGGCATGATGGGCATGATTTCCAGAAATCTTAAATCATCTTGAAACACAACCAAGAAATAGCTGCAATAGCTGTTTGTGCACCTCGGATGGCAAAGTGATCATTAGGAAGCAGGTGTTGCGTTAAATCTGATGGTCAGCCTGTGATGCAACCGTGTTTCAGGTTTTACAAAGTATGTGCAAAGAATGGCAGGAATTTGCAGCCTTATAGGGGTTCAGCAGAGGCTCTGTTGGGACCTGCAAGTTCTCCTCCCACCTCCGCCATTGGTTTGCTGCGTAGCCCTGAGCAAGTCGCATACCTTTTTCCTGTCTCAGTTTCCCAGCCTACAAATGAGTTTGATCGTGCTGGAGGCTGGGAGGAACTTTGCAAAGGCAGGACGCAATTATGTAACAGGGCAGGAATAAAGGCAGCCGCTGAGCTTCCACTCCCTGTTCTGCTCCTAGGGGGCGGGGGTAGGGAAGAAAGCACTGCACTATTCCTCTTCACTCCTTAAATATTTCTACGGGTGCTATATAGAATTTCCCCTGGCTGTACCAGATGGACTATGAGGGAAATAGTTGACAATGCATTTAACTTCTTGGCTGGGGGTTTCCTGTTTCAAACTTGGTGTAATGTGAGCAGTTTGCAACAGTTTCTATTCATATTTGCTTAGCTGCGCCTAAACTACTGTAAACCCAGTACTGCAAGCACAGGCATTATTCATACCAGTGCACATATTTTCCTGGTAATGAATGGAGAAGGGGCAAGCAACTTTTGCATTCGTTATTTGAATGTTTGGCTGTGAATAAAAAACCTTTGCTGCCTCCTGCGTGATATGTGAAAATTGGCAGACAAAAAAGAGAGATTGCCTGCACCGAGAACGTCCTGTGTTAATTCCAGTGGCTTGTTGAAGGTGCCCATTTTCCTGCCTTTTGCACCGCCCCCCCCCCCCCCCCAACCACGGCAGAGGTTTGCTCTCCCTAGGCAGGACAGCAGACCAAATGCGTACCTGCACCTGCCACCTTTAGCAGCAGTTTGGGCAAAGGTGAAAGCTGGGCATGGCAGTGGCCAAAGTGCCGGCCGAGGCTCAGTCCTCCAGGCTCTGCCTGAGGCTGGGAAGAGGGACAGGTGGCAAGCCAACAGCAGAGGGGAGCAGCGTCTTCAGACTCTGGAGCTAGGCTTACTCTAGTAGCTGACATCTGCCAGAGCCTGTGCTTTGCAAATTAGTGGTGAGGACAATCATTTGAGGGTGGGAAGATACCAGCTCTAGTCCCATGGCTGCTTCTAAGTTTTGTCCCCTGGTCTCCCCCTTGTAAAATCCTTTCTTTTTTCTTTTTTTTTTTTTTTTTTTGGAAGATTTAATCCCCTTGCATGTTAGTAAGGGAAAGTCTTATATCTGTAAGCCTCTTGCCAGCACTAATCAGAGAGGCATTTGAAATCTGACTGTTGTAATCCCACTGCTTTCTTTCTATTGTTTGATTAACTTTACAATACTGACACTTCGTCTGAAACCACGTTATATAGTGTGTGACTTTGTATGACTTGTTACTTCCTGATGAAGGAATACGGTTGGTTCTGCAGGAAGTCACAACCCGTTGTGGTTGCCCCATCTCCCAGAAGCCCAGCAGGCAGGTGGCATGGGCTGAATCACCTGAACAACATTGCTATTTTTTTCTAAAAGCAACAGGGGTGATTTCTTATGCATTGGTATTATAAAAGCCATCATCTCCCATCACTGCTGCAGAGCTGTAAGATGAGGTTGTCTTTTGGTCTTCCTACAGCAACAGCAAAGGTACTTTTTTATCACATGATTAAGCAGTGCTGAGAATTTTAAAGAATATTAATCAGCAAAGAGGAAGTTACTATCAGCATATATTTTGTTTTTTTAAGAACTGGATAGTTTCACAGGACCGTATGTTCCTCTTACACAGGGTTGGTGCTGTGCAAGTTCAGGATCTGCAAAATGCAAGCTTAGAAAATTGCTGCATAACATTCCCGGGGCCAGTGAGAAATCATATGTAAAGAGTAGCTGTAAAACCTGTGGGGTGCAAGACCCTGCTGTCTGCATGATTAAGATGATTTTTATGGAGGATATGAGCCTCTGCTTACAAAAAAATACACTGAAGGTGTCACCACATACCTTAACACTGGACTGAAACCTTTCAATCAACAACTGAAGCACAAAATCTTATCAATATCAGCTGGACTTTCTCTATATGGGAGGCCTCTGACACATTTATATTTAGCACCAGTGACATACATGTGATTACCATTTGCACTGCATTTCTCGTGATAATCTAATCATATATAGTATTTTTCTGACCAACACCATCTGTACCATTGTCTGTACACTACCATTTTTCTCTTCAAGCTTTCTTTGGCATGATACCAAATAGGAGGTTTCCCACTGTTTGGGCTTTCTAGGTTGCATTTGGAGGACATGAATATACTTTTCTTACAGCACAGTAGTATCGAGGCTGCAGTACAGTGGGAAGGCTCACTAAAAAGAGCAGCCACTTGCTGTCAGACAGAGAGATCTTTATTTTAGAATCATTAAGGGCAGAAGGCAGAAAGAGCAAAAGTCTGTGTGTGGGGGGGAGAGGTAATGCACAGTCTTTGTGTCTCTACCTCTGTGCCTTACAAAATGACAGCTGCTTGTGTGGATATTAGACACTTAGAAATTTAAACATGCAGCATATGGAAAAGAAAATAAGTGTTTTATAGCTACATCCATGATGGGCAGGTGGATAGGAAGGGTTGCTTTATATGCCACATGTGCTGCATATGGCCCAGCACTGCAAAACCTGTATTCTGAAGAAGTCTGGGGCAGGCTTTTTACTTGCTTCTCTTGTTTTTCTTACTTTTAAGATGTGTTAATCTGTATTTAAAAGTATCCTGATCTTACAGCTTCCAATCAGCAGGGGCCTCAGCACTCAGTTTCAGTCAGACACAACAGTTAAAGACA
This sequence comes from Cygnus olor, assembly GCF_009769625.2. NCBI lineage: Eukaryota > Metazoa > Chordata > Aves > Anseriformes > Anatidae > Cygnus > Cygnus olor. The sequence goes on from NC_049173.1 coordinate 47,852,468, forward strand.
TGATTAAGTTTTCAGTCAATTGAGCTGCTCAGAAACTTAAAGCTCAGAGCATTTGTTATTCTGTTGGCACCAGGGCAGGATGCTGAGCACCCGTTACGATCAAGTTCCTAGAAACTTAGGATACCATAGCTTTCAGTGGGAAAGGACTGACTCTCTGGGGATGTTACCAGGCTAGCCCAGGCTGCTCCTTCTATCCCTATCCAAGTGCTGTATGAGATCCGTCTCAAACACAGCTGTATATAAAGCCTTGCTGCTGTGATTTCAGCTTCTATAATTCGTGTGCTCAAAGTTTTCCCTTTGATGGACAGGTTTTCTTTCCTATCGTTTGAAATTAGGAAAATTAAAAAAAAAAAAAAAAAAAGGAAGAGAAATTATCCTTTATTCATTTGGGGATAAGTGTATAAACCAACCTCAGCAGTTAAGTTTACAACTCTTTTTTTGAGAAGGTGTGGCTGAAGTTTTGTATGCTTTTCATGTTTTGGGGGGGCATTTGGTGTGCATGGCTTGCACAGATCTAACGTCAAATCTAGCCACTGTTTAGGCAGAGTTTGTGCTATCTGTTCCTACAGACTGTGTAATATTGACACTGATGCTGTGAGACTGAGCTTACTTGGCAGCCAGCCATCTGACAGTTAAGCATCTGATGTTCTTTTATCCAGTAAAGCTTTTTTTTTCTTTCTTTCTTTCTTTCTTTCTTTCTTTTTTTTTTTTTTTTTTTTTTTTTTTTTTTAAATATGATTAGGGAAGCTCCTTTTCGCTACTTATTTCCTCTGACTTAGTGCAGCCCTTGGCTGTCTGCTGAGCTAAAAGTTGCAGCTAAACAGACTTTTTTCATGCTGAATAGCATGTCTCAACGTTTTCCTCTCAACCATCATGTAGGTCTAGTTGCATTGTTGATTCCCATTACATGTCTGCTGGGATGTAAATTATTTCAATTCCCCCACACCCCGCCCTCTGTTCTTGTACTTTCAAGGGGTTTAATCCGTGAAGGGGACTACTTCAAAGCTCTCACAAGAAACTCATTTCTTGATGGATAGAAGGGCCAATAAAACAAAATTAGAGTTTTATCTCATTGTCTCTATAGGAATGAAGTATAATAATTATTTCAGGCAAATACATGTTGGAGACAATAATTAAGATCACTATCATGTCTTTAAGGACAAGCAGATTCTAAAATAAGCATTAGTAATGGGATTAAACATTATTGCAGTGCCCCGGATCTCAGCATTGCCAAAGTGCCTAGCACATCAGAGCATATGAAGCTCACTCTCTGGAGGAAAAAGAAACCAAAAAAATTCTGCATTTCACAGAAACTTTTTGGCTTGTAGCCCATGAAAGAGCTGAGGCCCCAGTCTGCAAGAGTCTTGGGTGCCTGAAGGAAGTGGAAATGAAGTGGAATTTAGTATCTGTGTCATCAGCGCAGTCCAGAAAGTCTGCTGCCTAATGGGTTAGGTGTCAGCGGTTTTACCAGTGAGGTTCCCAGAGAATCCTGCTCCTGAGCAAAATCGTCAGTGTCTTAGCAGTACAGCATGGTGTGCCATGTAAGCTGTGTTGGTATCCACAAACTAGGTGTCCCTGTGGCTAAGTCTCCAAAGGACCGCAATAGCAAGAGACTCAGTTACATGTAAATGTCATGTAGAGAATGCCACTTGTAAAATATTTATTGCAACCATCTGGACTGAGTTTGTAGCAAGCTGACCCTCGGTGCAGCAGCCTCCGAAGTAAACTTCGAAAATAGACATTTTCTCTTCTCCGAAGATTCATTCTTTTCTTCTTTCTTTCTCTTGGTCCGCCTGCATCAACTGTCTGTGTGGCCTCGTCTGTACCATTCCCTCATACAGTTTCCTCTTGCTTTCACTGCCATCAGTGCTCTAAGCGAGAGAGGCACTTTAGCTCTGCATACATTCATTTCGCTGTGGAAAGATGTTCAGATTGGGCCTCATTAATTTTAGACTAATTTGCTGTGCAAAACTGGGAACTGTCCTGTGGAAAGTCAACAGACTTCTGCTCCCTTACTGCCTAGAACTTAGTACATAGATTTGAACCATCTGGCTGGTGGTATTAGCTTTGGTTTATCAAAGTATATCTTCAACATACCCCACACTTAGGTATTAGACATGAAATGAGTGAGGATTCTGCAGTTTTGTGTTTGTTTTTAAATTTTTTCTTCCTTCCTTCCTTCCTTCCTTGCTTGCTTCCTTCCTTTTTCTTTCCTCCTTCTTTCTTTCCTTCTTTCTTTCTTTCTCTCTCTCTCTTTCTTTCCCTCTTTCTTTCTCCCGCTCACTGCTGTGATTACAGGTACTATCTGTCATCTTAAACTCTGGCTCCTTAGTTTAGTATTGTTTTATTTTTATTTTTTGCTTTAAATAACAAATTTCCATGTTTGCTTAAACAAACAAACAGTCAACAACCTTCCTGGCGTGCTGTAAAATACAAGACTCCAGAGACTGAGCTTCTTTCTAAATAGTTTAAGACAAAATTAGTGGAAGGAGCAAACGCAACTTGGTTGCCCATACCAGCCATCTCGTCCATACTGTGAGCTTCTTATTCAGGCAGGTCTTCCTGCGGGACAGAAGGAAAGAAGCAGTGCCAGCTGGCCCGACCTGCTATCCAAATGTATTTAGTGATTTTTTTTTTCCAAATGTTGTAAAACAAAAACAAGTGGCAGCAGTAAGCAAAGCTCTAATTTCAACACTCACCTCTGTCAACAGAGCCCGCTACCATGTCTAATATCTGGCTTGTTCAGAAGACAGGTAGGCCCTAGGGGAAGAGTGCAGACTGGACTGACTTGTTACAAAACAAAACATTCGTTCAGCGGCTGTTCTGCATAGCTCTTTGGAATTAAACATCAAAAAGGAGGGAAATTAATTTGGCAGGTAGAAGTCAGTGCTTGGTAGCAGCTGGAACAGCCCCGCAATGCCACAAAGCCGGACCTCACCAGCTTCAGTTGGTTGGAGCTCCCACTCCAGTCTTAGACTCAGTTCTTTCTCCAGTGTGGTGTTTGTTTTGGTTTCTCCTCTGAATGCTCCTTTCACAGCACCCTGAGGACAACCAGGGGTTAGACTCTCAGTAGCCAAATTATTTGCCAAACAGGGCTGCTTGGGAATTTGGCCCAAGAGCAATAATAATAGAAATACTTAGCACTTGCAATATGTAGCTGTGTGATTCTTCAAAGCATGGTGCAAAAGGTGAGCGTGCCAAATGCTGCATTGTTTCATCAGGATTACTATCTGCTTTCTGGAGGAGATTCTTCCATTTCTGTACCTAGGGGACAGAGACAGGATGAAAAGGAGTGAGGTGCTAAAAATGTGGGGCCAGTCACATATGATGTGGGAAGTGTGAAAGAAAAGTGTACTGTTTTGGTTCGTTAATAGGTGAGAGAATGACATTTTGGCTTTAAATTCCATTCACAGTGAAAGCCATAGTGCTAACACTCTGGCAGTAAGTCCTTACAGCAACATCAGTGCATATTGTGCTGGATCTGTTCCCCAGGCCTCTGGTGCCAGTTTCCTTCCAGTGCGTGCAGCAATCATGGCTAATATCCACGAGACTAGGCTCTGTGACAGACGGTACGGGACTTCTACCATTGACAGCAGATCTCAGTGCCATTAGGCTGTGAACATGCAGTAGCTGACTTGGTTTGACAAGCTGACCTGGCAACTTAGAGCAAAGATTGTCAGGGCCACAGCGCGGCTTTCTTCTGGTCAGTGTTGCACATACTAACAACGAAGTATTTTTTTCTTCCACTTTTTCCACTTATCTTGGATACAAAACTAGAGTGAAACGATGACAAAGGCTTAAGGTCTAAGTTTTTCTGGCACGATTTGTGAGGATGGCAAACACATCCCTCAAAGATAAGTAGACAGTACAGGAACAATATAAGGAACTTTCCTTTTTCATTCTACAAAAAGCCAGGCAGCCTAAAATTGTCTTTGGATGACCTGAAAGCCTAATCATCAAGAGAAGGCCAGAAATACCTTTTTTCTTTCCTTTTTTTTTTTTTTTTTTTCCTAGGTGATGATTATTTATTAAAAAAAAAAAAAAAAAGAATGAACGGGGGAGGACTGGCAGAACTCAGAGAGCTTTATGTGCTTATTAGTGGCATGAGAAGATCCCTTCCCAGGCAAACAGGAAAAACCTTTTGTTTCTCTTTGTCATCAGGGCAAGATAAGAGTTAGGCCCATATCTAGCTGTGGCTGAATTGGAAGCAACAAAAAGTTGTATCCATCTGCCACGTGTCAGCATACGTGAAATGAGATAGATGGTTTCTAATAGGTGGTTTCTATTAGAAAAAATCAGAAAAGGAGAATGAGTCCACTCGTCCCATGATCAGTGAGTGCTGCTTCTAGTTTTGGTGAAAATCTGTTCCACTTTAGAGTTTACTACACACACCATTCTCTCTGCTGTTCAGTGTTTGTTCACATCTACAAGCCTCTGAAAAGAAAATCAAGCAAACAGTAGCTGGAAGTTTCAGAAAGGGGTATGACAAAAAAACAGACAACTCATCTTATTATACATAAAATCGTGATTTTTAAAAACACGTCTAAAAGTGCATAAAATAGTTATAGGAGAGAAAATTAAACTAGATCATTTAGTCTGAGCTCATATAACAAATACCACAACATTTTAGTCAGTCCTTGAGGATAACAGAACCTCATCTTCTGGAGAAGCATCTTGTCTTGAGCTGAAGATGTCAGCATACAGGACTTCAGTGCTCCCTTTGGAAGTTTGTTTCATTGGTCGATTGCTATTGTTAATAAAAGGGAAAACATAGAACTTATTTCTGCTTTTACTTTATCTGGATTTAATTTTCAGTCATTCTGAAAAGCCTCTTTAGTATCAAGTTTCTTTTCCTTGTAAATGTAATTATACTCCATAATTAAGCATCTCTGATTTTTTTTTTTTTTCCTGTGACAATGCTAAGCATATTGAACTCTTTATCCCCTTCTAACCAAAGGATTTTTTCTAAAACTGGCTGGAGTTTTGGGGACTTTTCCCACTGACAGCAGTGTTTTTTGTATAAGACCTAGAAAGGGGCACAAATGAGGCTACATGTGAAAAACGTCTGCAGAGTCAGGACCCTGATAAAAGCAGCCGGCACTAAATCATTTGGTTTGGTATCAGATCTAAGGGAGCTGTTTCATCAATACTTGCTAAGGAGAACTGAAAAGATTTGGTCATGCCTTTGAACATACTAAGGATTTTTAGGGGGAAAAGTGGGGGAAAAATAGGGACAGCTGGATTTTATTTTTTTTTTAACTACAATTTAAGGTTTTTGTTTATTTTTTAATAGGGTGAATGTAATGCTCATGAAAATCCTCACTATACACTGAAATCTTCTATGAATCAACAAAACATGTACCAGCAGTACAAACTTCACCTTGCCTAAACAATGTACATCTCAATTCCGACTTGAAAAGACCACCTGTAGGGGAAAAATGTTAGTTCGGTATCCAGGGGCCATTCATTCCTTTGCCACTTTGCTAAGACTGCCAATTAGTGCCAACTTGTGGTGGCAGATTTTGTGATGTAGACACATGTTCTCTGGAAAGTGGGCTGAGATATTCGACTCATTTCACATGGGGCACAAAGAATTATTTGCTCTGTGCTATACAAATGAGAATTGTCCAAAGCTTTCCTCTGTGTTAGCCTCTGTACGCTTACTGAGTGTAAATACAGGGGAAATTGGTGTTATTGCAAGGACAAATTAGCACCAGAACTGAGCTGTATTTTTTTAAATGTGCTGCTAATTGTGCCCAATTTGTGCTGGAGTACTCACTCAAATGCAAAAGCACAAAACCAACTGAACACATTTCAGGGTGCCAAAGAGAGCTTGCACTTTTCTCTTAGCAAATTATCCTTCTAGTTTCACGCTGCCACAAGTGCCAATTGGTCCCACTAAGACCTTTATCTAGAGTAATCAAATTAACACTGCATGTTAGCAAATTAGGTTTCATTTAACAATGGTTTATATTTGCTGCAGGTTCGAGCGTTAAAGGAAAGCATTTTCTAACTTTTACTTTAAAATTTCTTATATGAGTGACATCGATTCTGTTTGTGACATTTAAAAAGAGTGAGCTGCTGAAATGGAAGAAAAGAGGCAAAATCATTGTTTGTATTTTCACTTCCAGAGAAATGTGGATAAGGAATTGCAGAAGTTTCTAAACTTTAAGGTAGAACTGAGCGAAGTGGAAGAGGTTTATTGTTGTTTTCCCTTTGGTTCACAATGGACCAAATATGCGCCATTGGTTGTACCCAGGAGATCACTGGGGCTACATAGCTGTTACTGAGGGCAGGATTTGGCTGAATACAGCCATCAGGCACAGGAAATTTGATTCTGCCAAAAGGTATGCCACTGACAGAGTGGGAAATACAAAATGCTCCAAGCGTAGGAGTGAGCAAGATTGCCAAAAAGAGAGGGAAAAAATTGTAGGCCAGATTTCTCTTTGGCAAATATCCATAAAAATCATCAGAGTTTTATCAGAGATGAATTTCACCCACTGAGATGAATTAATTAATGTTTGTACCATCTGAAGATTAATAATGCAACTGTTCAGTATTATTGAGACTTCTGCTTCCAAGACTGTCTTTTCCTAGATGTTTGTGAAACTAGCCCGAAGCTGGATTATTCTCTGTTTTGTGAGACTGGTTTTGAGAAGACAGAAAAGTATAAACCACAGAAATATCTCTGAGAGTAGGCACTCTCGCCTTCCTTCCTTTAATTGGAGGCCTTACAGAATCTCAAGAGCTGATCATATGCATATCCTGCTGTAGAAGAAGGCAGAGGAGTTCCCCAGCCAGCTATGAATGAGGCTGTGTCCAAGGGCACTGGCTGTGCTGAGAGAACTAGAGGTAGGTTTTTGCCTTATTCAGTCATCCCATGACTTCAGGACTTCAGCCTGAGTCATTACTTTCCATTGCCATAAGGCACTAGAATTTATTTGGGTACAAAATTCTGTTAGGAAACTTAAAGTGCACATGTAAGAGAATAGCTTGGTTTTGGTTCCTAATTTTGAGGTCTTGGCCCCGATCTCTTGTTTCCTGATTCAGTGCCTTGAGAAGTGTGTGCATATGTAATTTCTCGCTGGTGCTATAAACGAATAAATCACTTGTAATGGGTTTCTGCAAATAACTTTTTAACGATTGAGCTGTTGATCTGCTCGTCGAAGATCGATATCTCTGAAGTATGTTGTTTTATTGCATCAGATACCAATACATGATTCAAGAAACAAGCCAGAGAGGTGGTAAGGAGAGCAGGACCAAAGAGGCCGCACGGAACATCAAGTGAGCAGCAATCAGAGCCTTGCTTATCAGTCATAAAATGGCATGAGATAGCTATTGAGCACAATAATCCAGAGCGGTATCTGTTTCAGGAAGTCCCTGCATCGTTCATTTCCAGAAATTGAGAGAAGCTAGAGAGAAAAAAAAATCACTTTCTACATGCCCTGTTCTTATACACTTTGGCTGAGCATCCTCCAGTGACAACTGCTGGGGACAGGATATGGAGCTACTTATAGCTTTGGTCTGACCCAGAGTGGCCATTATGTTCTTAGAAGATACTATCACTATCCTCCTCTGATTACATCCACAGGAACCAAATCATATATATATAAACATGTTGTACAACTAAGTAAGACCACAAGCTTTGAGAAACAGAATAAACACTTTAAGTTTGTTGAGCTGTATTCAGAATGAAAAATCATTTTTTTCAGAACAGTCTCTGAAGTTAAGCCCCCTCCCTGAAGTTTATTGCATGAGCCAAGGGAGAGAGCCCATTCTTTCTAACAATGCCCTTTCAGCTACTTTGATGCTAAAAATAAAAAATGTTTGATAGCTATCCAAGCAACGAAGGTGAAAACAGTAATTTCCAGCTTTTCTAAAGGTCTTTGGCTATATACATTTGACAAAACAGTCACCAGCAGATGAAATCAGATTGTTTTTTCCTGCTTTGTGTGTCTGAGCTCCCTTTCACTTCTTCTAAGCCTAGATAGTCAGACATAATAAGTCTACTGAAAAATTAACTGAAAATGCCTGTTCATTAATGATCTTGTAAACAACACTATGTTGTTCGGTGGAGATGATGCCTGTTGCTTATAGGTGCTGAATTCTATTGTTGGGCAAAATTTATTTTGTAGATGCCAGAACACTGCCTAGCCTGAGAACAATAACAAGAATACTTTTTTTTAGCATTGCCAGTCATACATTGCCCTTTTTAATATCTCATGAAATAAATAAATAAAAATAAATAAATAATAAAAATAAATAAATAAATAATAAAATCTCATGAAAGCATTTAGTTATTGGTTTATAAAAACCTTTTTCCTAGTGATCTAATCATGCAGCACCAGTGGCAGGGCTAAAATGGCACTGACAAGCAGAGTTACCAGTGCTTTGCAGCTCCATGTGATGATGCAGGTAGCACAAGCAATTAAACCCAATTGAACTTGTTGTTGTTGTTGGAACTGTTTCTTTTGTCAGGCTTTAGAAAAAGGGATTCTTTCAAGCAGAAACACATTTATAATTTTGTTGAAAAAAAGGATTCTGGAAGAGGAAGTATTACACACTCTGCATCAGCTGCCACAGTGCTGCAGGAATTAAAAATTCTGTGTCTTGTCTCCTTGCGCCCTTATGGGCAAGACTCCCCAGGAGGTGTCTGTGATCCTTGGATCCTGAACCACCTCCCCAGGTCAGATGTGGAAATCGCAGTATGTGAGCGAGGGTGAAGTCCTCTCCCAGAGCCCACTCCAACAGAGACTGCCGGCATAACGCCCAGCAGGAGTAGCTCCACAGCATCTGAAATGTGAGCGTTTCATTCTGCGGAAAAAAGTGTTGTCATCTTCTGGAGTGGGAAAAAAATCTTCTCATTTTCCAGTCAGCTCTATTTTAACAATGTCAACTTATAATAGTTTCTTATATATACTTAGTTGTGTAAATACCATAGTAATATGAAAAATAAGCCATACTTGTGTAACAGACGGGCGGTGTACGTGCCTCTGTTGCTGACAGGCAAGTCTCCAGTTACTCTAGACTAAGGCTTTTCCTGCCAGATGAGTGCTGGCTGCTGCACTTGGTTTCTGATGGGTCGGTGATGATAAATAACTTGTGCTGACTAGGATGGAGGCTACCACATTTATTTTCCTTGTTTTGGAGTAGCAATTTAAACCCAAGTCTCTGGGAGTAAACTGCTGTGTATTCACTCTGCTACTAAGACTCCTTTTCCAAATCAGCTGTCAGTAGCAGGAGTTGTAGCTAACATTGATTTGTAAATGCATTGCTCATTTCAGAAAGATTGCATAGGGTCTCATCCTCTTTACAGAAAACATACTGCTCCTTGGAATTAATATATTAATATGGAAAAATAGGGATGTATTCAAAAAATATCTAACTGTTGCTGATAGCTGGTTTTTGCCTCTGGGCTGATTTTGTTTGGCAGATTCTTCCTTAAAGTTGAGAAAAGCTGAGCTCTTTGTATTGGCCATGTACAAAGCTTCACACATGTGTTACTGGATGTTTAAATGTAAAGGAGGATGCTCAGGCATTAAAGAGGGGAAGCAAAGTGTAAATAAAAAGGGCTATTTTGCTCAAGCATGAGGAAAGTTGGGCTGATTTGATGAACATTTTGAAGAGGTTTAGGTTTTAAAATAAAAAAGGTACAGTTTTCAAAAATATGTATGAGAAGAAGTGGTCTCTCAGCCACCTCACTAAGGTACTCAGAGTTGATCTTGGGAAAAGGCTGTCCCTTTCCACTGACTCTAGTGGAAATATGGGGTGACTAGCATCTAAATGAGGTAGCATTAGGTACAGTGTGTCCTCCTCCTTGCTGCAACACCAGTTGTTTTTCAGACTGAAAAGTTCCTTTTCAAACTGTTCATTTCGGTCACCATCTAATGGACTTTTGAAAATGAAATTTAGATGGCCAAGTTATTTGGCTGTCTCGTTTATTGTTTGTTCCCTTTACTTTGACTAGCCTGTTTTGTTCTAAGGACTCTTTGAAAGGTTGGAGGACTAGCAGGATTAAACCAAGTCATTACATTAGGGAAATGAAATCTCATTAAGAAGGCGGTTGTGATTCTCTAATCGCTCCCTGTGGGTCTTGCCTCTGCGCCAGGCTCGGGCTGACAGAAGCAATGAGGAGGCCAAGCGGGCACTACTCCCCTCACTGCAGTGCTGCAGAGGGGCATCCGCAGCTGTGACTGCATGGGTCTGGGCACACCAGTAGCTTGCTGCTTGCAAGCCGACGTGTAGGTAAATTCACGCCTTTGGGATAACTTACTCATACACCCATATCCTGAATCATAATTGGATTCCTCCTTTGATCCTCTGGTAACAATGCCGGACTGCCTTGCCCAGTGCCAGTAAAGCACTGCCCTCAGGATTTCACACAAATGTTCACCCCTTTGGGGCATTCACCATGAAACACAGAAATAAGAAAGTCTCATAGAAGAAAGAGTTAATTCAGATGCCTGCCTGCCTGATGGCTTCTGGTTAGGAAAGTTACTCACCTGTTGCTCCCAGATGGACAGACTGCAGAAGAGCCATGAGAAGGAATGATCAGTGAGAGGAAAGTGTGATTTCCCAATTCACATCAGGAGCCTGAACCTCTGGGTGGTATCGTGGCTTACTCTGTCCTAGATTTGTGAAAGTAGCTCATGTATCATTCAGGTGCTAAGTGTGGGTCCAAACCCTCACAGAGATGAGGAAGCTGAACCTTGTCTACCACCTGCTGAATGAATGACAGCTCATCTGAAGATCTTTGTCATCATCCCTCATCTCCAAAAGCTCACCACATCTTTTATTGCACACAGGCACTTGAAGGAAGAGTAAAAAATGTTATTTTTGTTTTCAAACAGTTTTAAGTTTGTGTGTCAGTAGGATGAAAAGCGTCTTTTTCAAAAGCAGGAGGAAAACATGATTTGGATCAATCTGGTTTTGAACTGTCTTTTTTCTTCTCCAAATTTCACTATCAAAACAAAACAAAACAAAACAAAATCCCCCAGTCTTACAGGGGAAAACTAATAGGGTTCCCTGCATTGCAACAGGCATCAGAAGAGCCTCCTGTCATGGTGTTATCTCAGTTGAGATTAACAGATGTATACACGCACACACACAAAAATTGTTCTTAGACTGGATTAAAGGCACGTATTAAACTATCCCTTGTAAGGGGGAAATTATATGGATGAAGAAATGCTCCAGAACTTGTGTGCTCACTAAAATTTGCCTGGGAGGCTTGCTCCTCATCAGCAGTCTGAGTGTGCGCTCTTGAATTGTGATAATGAACAAGCCACACAAAGGAAAGCTTTAAAAAGCTGCACCACTCTCTGATGATAAATGCAAAACCCTGTAGTTTTGGGGGTGAACAGAGATAGTGAGACTTTTGAAAACATCCAGGAAGAGAATATCATATATTCCAGTTTCCATCAAATCTTGAAACAAAAAGCAAGAAGAATTTGATTGTTTCTGTGATCAGCTTCAAGCACAGTCACAGGTCATGACAGGACTGATCAGCTGATCAATATGTCTATCATGACAGCATCCCCAGTTCATATTGAATAGCAAATTTCACCAGTATGCCCGTATTTTTTCTCTTGCTTTGTGCAATCCTGATAATAAATCTGTTTTAAGTCTTCCCTCCCACTCACGACCTAGTTTGCTCCACTTATTCAAGAAACAATCTCTAAAGCTTGAACACTATTTACATTATCAAGATTTACTTATCTTTTCTTTTTTTTTTCCATTGAAACACTAAGCAGCTCTTACATCAATGTAGGTGTGTTTGAGAATTATGAGAGCCTTCAATTCTCATACCAGACTACACCCACACAAGTCAATTCCAGTTCCAATGACTAAAGGTCATGTGAATGGCAAAAAGTAACAGGTAAGAACCTAATTTTGCTATTAAGAGTAACTGAATTTGCAGTTATGGTTTATTAGTAAAAGGATTAATGCCACGAGCAGTAAATCCTTTCCCTACCTTACATGTATTGGTGTTTGTTCCCACTATTGCTATTACTTTTAAAGACAATTCTAATGGAAAAAAAATATAAACATGATGTGTGAGAACAAAGATTTGGTAGAAGAGTATGCCCATTTTCCTCTAGACACGCCAATGATGATAAGAAACAGTGGTGGGCTAGCCACCTGCTAAGGGATAGGGAGCATTTGCTATCCAATTACTTCCATAGGCTTTACTAATATCAGGTGTTCGAGTGGTAGGAATTGTCAGGTTCCCTGAGGCTGATGGCCTCCTGTTCGTGCATTATGCCTTTCCCAGGATGACATATTTATATTTCTTTGGTTTAACTGCATTCTCACATTAATTTAGTGGTTCCAGTTCTTAGCACTGCTCTTTGTCTTCTTTCAACCAGAAATTCCCCAGTATAGTCGTCTCTTTTATACATTCTTCTCCCAAACCATACCTGTTTTTAATAGTGTTTAATCTATGCTGCCCACTTGAGTGATTTGTTTATTTAGTGACTCTAAGATGCAAGTAATGAAGACTCTATAGATACTAGATGCTGTAAGGATGGTCTCAGAAAGGTTTTGCTACCCTTGGAGATTTTCACAGAAGATACGACCTCTGAAGGGATATGTGATTTTCCCATTTTCTGTGAGGTGTGGGCCATTAGCCTTCAGTATTCCCCTCAAAATTACCTTTCGCTTGTGTGCAAAGTGTTACACTAGGTGGGAAATCTAGTTATAATTGCTGGGTGCAACATGAAAATATCTTCCAGGAATTCAGGAGCAAAGCCAGTTGGGTCTGTGTGGTGATTATGCAAGATAGCTCTATTTTCATTTAGGAAAATACTATGTGTTAAGGGACTTGAAATCTCACAAATTAAAGAATAGTAGGAGTGAACTTGAAGAACAGGAAGAAAATTCCATGTATGGACACCCATTTTCTACAGTACAACCCTCTCTTTTGCTTGAATAACCTCTCAACAAGACAGGACCTTAGATTTGGATAATGAAAAACTTCCAAACTCTTGAGAAATTATCTTCAGGATATTAACAGCCTCACTTTCTTTGGTCTCTCTGTTTCTTCTGCTTTTAGCTGTATACCAAAGGGAAGAGGCTGTGGCATTCAGAATGGTGTGATTGATCTTGTTTCTGTTTTTCTGGCAAAGGGGTGTCCAATACTCCTAGAGAGTGGTGCTCAGTTTTCCTTTAAATTGCAGCCAGCAGACTTCAGTTTTCTTTTCTAGAATAAGGTTGGACTTGCTGTGAAGAGGACCACATGTAATTATCTGGTCAAATGAATTTATTCTGTAGCTCATCCTTATTATTTGTGACTGTTACAAAGCTCAAAGGTCAGGCTTTTCTTCTGACACAAGACGTGCAGTAGATTAAGCTGTGTATTTAGGGTAATTGTGAACAGGCCAGTGTTATTCTACCAGAAAGACTGAGCTGATCTGACAAGGCATGTGGTTTTCTCAGTTGCTTGACCGCACTATCTGACCATCCTTTTAAATTTGTTCTGTTGGGAGATGGAATGTAGTTAATGCAGTTACCAATATCGGTTGGACTTTTGTTTATACCCATTTTTTATTCTATTAAATGCAATAGGTTATCAGAGCACTCTGTTCATAACAGGGAGGCTAGCATTCAGCTTGGCAACGTCAGAAAGAAACACAAAGGACATCACGGTAAAAACAGGGATGGCAGAGAGAAACTTGGGAAGAAGGGCAGGAAATGGCAAACTCTCCTCCCGCCCCAAATTGTGCTGGAGCATACTTTATAGCGTGTCTTACAGACAATGGTGGTTTTAACAAAAGAGCAGACCAAAAAATAGGCAACTGAAAGTGTAAGGTTGCATAAAACCATGTATCTCACAGTGAGATCTTAAGCTAGTGTTGTATCTAAATTTGTTCCATGCTTTGTTTATTACAATCCACGCTATATCTCTTTGTGTTGAACAAATTTTAGTATCTTCTTTTCCAGTAGAAGTAAGAGTTCAGATTCTGTCTGCAGCCTTTGAAATGTGTACTTTCTGTGCATAACTGGGTCTTGTTATTCCTAAACAACATCTTACATGGAACAGTTAGATGGAAAACTCAGGCCTAGTTTCCAGCACAGTTCTCAACCTCCTACCATGTTTATCTACCCTTCCTTGGTGGTCTTTGTCTGTTCTGGTGGGATGGAAAATGATAGCTCCCCAAAGGCTGCCAGATCCACTGCCCTGCTCTCAGATGGTGCGGTGCTACCGGTAATTGTGTATGTCTCCTAAGGCCTGATACTCCAATGACGAGAGTTAACTTGTTGTTTTGAAAGAAAATAAAGTTTACTGCATTTTTGGTTGGTAGGGACATACAAAGTTGCCTTCAATTGGATAAACAGTAGCATTAATAAATAATAATAAGATTATTGTTATTTTTAACTTAAGGCTTGATAAGATTTTCCCAGATAGGAAGCAAAACAAGCCTTTCACTGCAAAAATTAATGGGTTAAGTTCCATGGCTATCCATCTGAAGGAGATCAGGATGAAGGATTACAGTGGTCCCTTCTGATCTGTGGGTTTTTTTCAGTACTTTGACCTTTGCAGATCTAGCTAGTTAGGTAGCTAATGCTCTCAGAATACAGGTGAGTCAGGATTTGGGTAGCAAAAAAAACAGAGGTAATGCAGGCCATAGTTCACAATTTTGTTCCAATGCCCTGGCAAAAAAGCCGGTGCCAGACAACCTGATATCAATTGCAGTTGAGTATCTAATCAATCAACATGCTAGGAATTCTCCTTCAGTGCTTAACAAGTTTCAGTTTCAAGATGTTAACTCCTCTGGCAAAATTACCTGATGCTTTCCCCTCTAATTTGGTAAGTCCAGAAATGAGAAGGTAGCATATCTTGAGACTCATTAGATTTCTCAATGAATGCAGTAATGCAGAAAGTCTGCTTGCTTAATAATTTACAAGACCTGTAACTTCCTCTGATGGTCTTTAAGTATTAGGAAGAACCAAGGCAAAATAATTAAGATAGAAGGTTTTCTTTCAGGTTGAAGGTAGTATTCAGTCTGCAGTACTTGGTGGTGATTTTGTTTCATGCCTTAGATGAAGCTTTGTCTGCCAGAAGCTGCTACCTCTGCACAGCTAGAGAGAAACTTGATGTGCAGAGCTGGAATCCAGTAAGGGGGAAAAGGGGCTGTTCAAACATGGACCGAAGGAAAGTAATAAACCTAAAATAAATAATAATAATGAAAATCTAAAATAACATCACTGATGCAAGCAGACTTCCTTGTTGTCTAAGACAGAAGATTTAAATGCTATTTGCTGGCATAATTTTTCAGAGGCATTTCTGCTTGCAGCTTCAGTTAAATGAAAAACAAATCACAGATATGTTAAAACTGCACTGTGTGGGTCAGACTGTTGTTTTCAATGAGCAGTGGTAAAACCCCCACTGTGGATTGAGTGTGGTTTAAAGTCCTGTCATTACTGCTCACAGTGATTTAAAAAATAGCATGTTCAATATGCTTTTGAATTACGTGAATGCTTCTGTTTTATATAATGAAGGAGAAAATTATTAACAATACACTAATTTTTTGTTTGTTGCTCAGATGGGATGTTTGAGTCCCTAAAATTGAATGTTAGTGTGAATCACTGTCTCTAGAGCACTGATAATAAACTCTGCTTTCAGATGGATTTATGTAAAGGTTTGGTTTTCTTTTTCTTTAATCTTTTATTGGTTTATAATGGAGCCACCACCAGCCTTCTAGTGGGCCAGGCATGGATAGCCATCTTTTAGCTTATGTCTCAGCAGCCGTGATATACTGGCTCATTCCGGAGTCTCTTAGATTTTTGGATTTAATTCAATTGCTCCGACATCACATTTTTTCTTGTTGATCTGAATAGGAGTTATTCATAGTAAAGCATCATTAGTTCAAGTCCAGTAAATGTAATGGTGTGAAGAAAACTGTATAAAGAAATGTGGTCCACTGAGTTCTTTTTAGACCTATCTTAGGTGAAGATTTGGCTGCTGCTTTGGTTCAGGAACTTTATCAAGTCACTAAATACCCTAGATTAAGCTTTGTTTATCCTCTCACTTAGCATAATGAATCGAGAAACCTTCCAGTAAAGTTAGAAGAGTGACTCTTGAGTTCTACTCATATAATTTAGTAACTGACTGACAAACTAGGTAGGAACCTGGTCACCTTTTCAAAAAATAAATAGAAGAAGCTAATGTTTAGAAATAGTAGGAAAGATCAAACTGAATGTCTCCATCAGTGTCACAAAATTTAAGCTGGCCATTTAGGATCTGCTGTATTTACAAAGGAAATTTGAATGTGCAGAAATCACGGTATAAATATGTTTCTGTTTGCAAAAATCTCCATTCAAAAACATTGGCATTTATCTGAACACTCATCTTAAGAAGTTTGATCCCAATTATCCAAGTGCAGGCAACCAATCCTGAGAAGTTCATTGCAACCGGTCTTAACGTGTCCCCGTGGCGTTCGGCAGTAATGCTGTTTTGTGCTCCTGAGAACCTTTTGCCACCTTCACAGATGAATCACTGCAAGGGCTGATCCTTCAAAGTCTTTTACTGAAACACTCTTATCTGTCTGTCCACCTGGCTATTGGAACTTTTTGGATAGAGAGCAAACTGCAACAGGGGTCATACAGAGAAAATAAAAGATTGTCTTTTAAGATTTCTCTTTCTTACCATCTCTGACACCTTGCAAGTACTGAACTGATGGAAACTAGTAAAATCTTTGGGTTAATGGAGTCATGACTAAAATGTCCCATGGAGGTCCAGTGCCATAACAGCATAAGCTAATTATCCCTAGATCTGGAAGACATTAAGATATGGATTCCTTTTTAGCCGTACTTGCATCTAAGTGCCCAACAAATAGCTAGACCTTGGTTCATCAACACTTTTCCTGAAAGGCAGAGAACAGTAGCAAAAGAAGCCATCCCTGGAGCCAGCTTTATTGCAAGGGGCATCTGTAAAGGGTACAAAGTATCTAGGAATCTAGTTCATATCGCTTTGCCTGCTGAAGCTCAAGAGCCTGATGGCTTTATCATATGCTGTGATGGCAGAAGCCCAGCTGTGAAACAACATTAAAACCATTGCAGTAGGTCAGATGAAAGAAATGTTGTGAGAGCCACTGACCGATTAAGCAGTCTGTCATCAGTAATTGATTTTGATCAAGTGGGACAGTAAATATGTGTGGGAGAAGTAAAAAATAAGTCAAAACTGAACCTATACCTTGTACTGACAGTTATAAAGTAGGGAAATACTGTGCTGTACTTCTGGTGTTTTAATTTATGTGTGCAGATAGGAAGAAGTTGCTTCTCTTTCCATTTGGAAAATGGACATTGGACTCTTAATGCACTTACTGAGTTGAAGTTAAATAAGTGGAGAGTGCCAAGCCAGTAATAGTATAAGCAAATAGACCTCTATTACGTCAATCAAGTTGTGGCTATTTATTTTAGAGCTGTTTTTGGCTAGTGTATTGTGCTCAATATATTGCATTGTGGAACAGTTTGACTGTGCTGCAGATTAGTCCTCTGGAGTATGTGGTAAAAATGTTCACGCAAAATATAAAAACAAATGTGGCTTGGTTGTATCACAGAAAGATTTAACTCTGCAGAACTCTACGTCGGTTCGCATGCTGCACAGCCAAAGCTCACCGTCTCATACTGAGCTCTTATAATGAAAGTGCAGCTTCTACCGTCCAAAAGCCCTTTAAATAGTATAGCTTACATCAGGTCCGAAAGTGAAATAGGCTACTTCAGCAAAAACAGTTCTGTGTCTGCATAACCGCATTTAGGGTTTTTGTCAGTATGGAAACATCTAAATTCAAAAATCACACCACTAAATTATTAGTACTATACCAGCAGAAGTTTCTACAGTTAACCTAGTCTCAACCAATTCTGCAGTGAGGTTATAACCATAGGGGAATGAATCTGTGGGTACTTTCCAGCAGTTTGCTGGATTGAGAGATGAGTGGAGCAGAGGTTTTCCCACCCAGCCTCATTTAAAGCATGTGGGATATCAGTATCCATATGGGAAACTTCATGATTAATCATTGTGGAGATTTGTCTCTGTGGAAGACATTTCATTTAGCCCAGGATTGAAAAACAAAGGATATGTTGCTGCCACACTAATCAAAAACACAGACAATCTGCTGTTCATATGTGCCAATTGTTGCAACACTGTAATGTAAATGCACTTAAAGATGAGACAAATAATTATAGGCAACCCTTCTGCAGAAAGCTTATAGGAATATGGGCTCTTTAGGGGGATGCTTTTATGTGCATAAAAAGCCTTTCACATACTTAACTCTGGTTGCCAAGTTCTTTGTGCTTGCTGTTGGTAAGTAAATCAGGCCATAGCACCTGAATCCAGAAAGTGCCAAACAAAAAGCAAAACTGTAGTCAAGGGGTGAAGAAGGTCAATGGAAAATCCAAACAGTAGGTGTGTTTGTGTGCTGTGGTGGTGGGCACGAACACATAAACTGACTTGAATCCCAGAGAACCATATTTATTTATAAACACAGTAGGTATAGCTGTGCTCATATTGCCACTCCATTTAGTTTCTGAAAGTTTCTATGTAAGAGAAAAGCATGAGCACTGCCACTGAAGAGTATCTGTAGAGAAATGGCCACTTCTGTAGGTTATGCAATCTGTCAGATGTGGGAATATAATACTTTTGAAAGGATCAACAGTAGCAAGGAGTGAATTGTTTTTGTTCAACCAAGTTTCAAAATGTATTTTGTAATATTATCTGTTAATATTGAGGCTATTGCTGAACTAAGGATCAAATCATTGCAGTATGAATAGATACTTCTTCTACAGCTACTATTACAGTAAGAATTGTACCCTTCCCTTTCTCCTACAGTTTCAATAGTTTCTTCTTTTCTTCTCGCTTCTTGTCCCAAACAGGCTGTTGCCCTCGACTGTTGAGTTGTTGTTCTACAAAGCTGAATTCATACAGAACTTGAATACCATGTGCAAAAGAAGAAAAAAAATGCAGAAGACTCAGAAAAAGGCAGCAGGAATGATCAAAAGTCTGAGCAAGAAGTGACTGAACTGCTTGGATTCTTCAGTTCAGAGAATAAATGAGCAAGGTAGGATCTGACAGAAGTCTACAGATCGTAAGTGGCATGGGTGTGTACTGGTCACCAGCTCTTACAGTACAAGAACCAGGGACTGTCAAATGAAGTTAGCAGGAATCATGTTCAAAAAAAAAAAAAATTGGATGCATTGAAGAACAAAGTCTCCATGGCTTTAAGAGGAGATAGGACAAACACCTGGAAGGGACAGCTCTATTGGAAGTTACCAAATGGCCACATGAAGCTCAGGAAATATTTCAGCTTAAAATAATTACAGACTGGAAAGTACTCCAAGGAAGTATCATATATGTTTTCTCCCGTTCTTAACTTACACGTGAGGTGTGCCTGTGGCCACTGTTGAAGACAGGATGCTGAACCAGATGGTCATTCTGTAGCTCTTATGTACCTTTCTGTTATAGCTGAGGTTTTGCCAAGATATTTTAACCTCTGGTTTCTAAGACGTTGTGTTTTCTTACTTGGTCAGTCTTCCAAGTGCCAAATTTAGTGCTGGTATTTCCAGACTTCTTCAAGATAATCTTGCTCCTTGTATCTGCACAATTAATTCAATGTTATTAGGTGTGATTAAAACAGGACTTTTGAAACTAAAGTTCAGATGGCATTGTCCTTCCGCTCGTGCCTTGAAATATTATTGTAAAAATGACTGCATCTTTCTTTCTGCTTGATATTTCCGTGGCAGTATGTTCCCAAATGAGCCAAAAGAACCATGGACCTTGTATATTGGCAGCTATTCATACATTGTTCTGCTGCTCATGTGTATGCTATTCAAACTATTTAAAACTATCAAACTATTTCTCTCTAGGTGCATAAGCTTCGATTTCCAAGCTAAATTTGACTTGGTTACTTTTATCACAAATATAAGCCACTGATTCTAGCCGTTAGTTGTTTTGGGGCTTTTTAGCTCAGTATCATTTGGGAGTCTTACAAGCAAAATTTTGATCCATAATATGTTGGATACAAGACCAGTGCAAATCTTACATGTCTTTGCTAGAATGCAAGACAAGTACATAAAATAATTCCTTATTATAATTCTTAGTGGTAAGTGTTGCTATTAAGTCATCAGCTAATTTCTGATTCTGTGAAAGAAACATGTTTTGGGCAGAAATTTTCCAAGCCTAGGTTTGTTACAAAGTAAATTGTTTTCTGAATAAAAAGCTTTTAAACAGATAGACAGCTGAAAGGACCGAAATTCAAAAGTTGCAGTTTGTATGGAAATTGTCTTTATTGTGGAGTTGTCTATAGGTCTTTTGTTTTGGCCTTGAGTTCCAGTTGTCTCCTTTGCACTGCAGCAGCCATCTTGTTTAGTTTTTGCCATTAGAAAACAATCAGATAACCAGTGTTGCCAAGTACAAATGCGTCTCATTTTTAAAGTTCAGCTGTTTTCTCCTTATATGATGAATTTTATAGAGCGGCTGCTGCATGATACCTTTCAAATATGGCCAGCTCTGCCAGTTCTCATGAAAGGGTTGTTTTGGCCAGACGTTATTGTTGCTGCTATTACAAGTTCCGTCATTGCCAGCCAGACCTTCTGGACTAAAACAGCGCAATTTTCTGCCTTCATATTTAAGGAGCTAACTGGCATAAAAGCAAAACCTAGCATTTGTCTAGGTGCACAGCAGAAAGAAGCAGGTGCATATACAACAGTGCAAGGACTCAGCAGGAGAGAGCCAGTATCTGTAGGATTTGCATCACCATCGCAAAAGCCTTCTTAGTAGAACTGAGTAATAGTTGAACTAGATTGCATCACAGGACAGAAGATATCTAACAGGGCATATGAGACCAAGAAAAAAAGAAAGAAAAAAAAAACTACCTCTGTGTAAAAAAATGACTACAGCTGAGAAGCTAAAGGAAGGTAGAGGTGAATATAGAGGTGTACAGGCCCAGTCAAGAAGGTATCAATATACGGTTGTAAGCTGAATATTTGGCAGGTGGAAATTAGTAAAAAATGTAGGTATCCTATTTCCTTATTAATTCATGATACTGGTGCTGAACATGCTTAGTTGAAACAACACCTGTCCTAAGCCCTCCTATAAAATAGGCTTCTGGAAGGACTGCTGAAGTTGATTAACTTTGTTCCCCCACCTAGTTTGCTTTTCACTCTTGTTCTGGTTTCACTCAGGGCTGGAAATGAGAGTTGTCAGGAAGGCTAGTTTTGTGGTGCACAAGGAAATGCAAGAGCTTGCCAATGGAAACCTTTGTCTGGCTAAATTTTGTTAAAAACGTATTCATATGAATTCAAGTGACGAGCCAAATGAGTTGAATTCCTCATTCATTCTGTGAAGCTTTACATGATGTGACAACCTGGGAATGACACACAGTAAGACTGCAATCAAACTCAGTTGTCACAAGCTCTCTGTTAGACAAGCATCATTGCCAGCACTTGTGTCCCTGGTGCCAGACAGCAAACCGTAGCTTTATTTTACTAGGTAGACCAAAAGATGGAAGAGTATGTTCTCAACTAAGTGTGTGTTTTTTGAGGAGCCTCATTCTTTATTTCTACCTCCTCTCTGTAGCTGGTTTCAGGGACTCCATATTTTTTAAGCTGACAAGACATGCCTTTTCTTTATTGCCAAACTGGTGAAATGGCTTCCAAGAGAAAAGAGAAGGGGGGTATTTTGGTTTTGAAAGCTTCCACTATATTTTTTTTCCTTGTACACATCTTTTGCACTTGACAAGCAAAATGATTGGATTCAGTAGAAAGTGTGCTCAGAAGTCAGAGTCCCTTTTGCAGCATTTATAAGGGAAAGTACAACCCAGCTGTTGGCAAAACATAGCCTCATTGTTTTGGCAATGCTGTTTCATTTACCTTTTTTTCTTTTATACTAACTTGTTTGCTCAGGTATTGGAATTCAGACTTTTTCCTTCTTTTTAGAAATTCACACCCTTTCTGGCAAGGCTTGAACTGTTTTTATTGCTTACAATTATACCTACAGGTAAAATAAATACTTTCCCACGGATGCGCTGGAATCCGGTATGGTTATAAGCTGATGTAGCTGTAAGAGCGGAGTTGTACAACTAGTATTTCTGCTGTTCTGTCTTTTCCTTCTGACAGTTCTTAAAGACACAGGGCTTGGATCTGCTCTTGCTCTTGAGTAATCAAAGCAATTCTTTTTAAAGGCAGCAGGGTTTCATCTATGCTAAATTGGTATGGATGAGAAAAGAACTAAATGACTCCTAGAGTAAAGACCTCTAAGGGAAACCTAACATGGAGGTAATTTTGCAACACAAATATTGCTGCGGCCTGTAAGCATGTAACTGTCTTAGCACAGCTCTATCCTGTGTGCAGAAAAATGACACTGAAAGAACATTTTGCTGTCATAAAGTAAGGCGTAGAAAAGTTAGGAAATGGCCTAATTAAGGTCACCTGTGTAATTCATTATGATTCATTTTTTAATTATCTGATCACATACTATTTTTTCCGCAGAGCCCTCTACCTCTGTGCACAGGATGTTCAGAGCACTCTTAATGAGCAGCTATTCAGTAGTTTGTTTTATCTTCATTGTTCCATGTGTGGCCCAAGGCCTTATTTACTGCATGCTATTAAATCCTGTTTTGAGGGCTAAATCCATAAAAAGACTTTGGCCTGGTGACCCTGTGTGCTGAAGTATCGAACTTTTCGACCCCCTGCTGTCTAGTGTTGAGAGGTAGAGTTTATGACCCAGGTGTGCTGTTGCAGCTGTATTGCTATCAAGGTGGGGCTAGTTCCCTGCTCTGGTACTGCAGCGTGCTGTATGGACGTGCCAGATCTAGTCACTCCTAGCTCAGGTAACCTTAGGAAGTAAATGCCATTCTGTGGCATCAGCCTACTGTTAACAAATTCATATAAGTGTCTCCTTTCATTACACAGTTAACTGGGAGTCTAGGATTTGTGACTCATGCATCCTGTTTTCAGTGATGTCACTTATGTGCTGAAAAGCCTTGGAAAAGTATTTCACCAGTTGTGACCCAATTTTGCTCTCTGTAAAATGGGAATAATGACATGGGCCAAACGATGTCACAGAGGTGTTCTCTGGCTGCAGGATTTAAAAATGCTTTGGAGTCTTGGATATTAAATGTTAGGGAAAGACAATGTATTGCTTCTGCATCCAAAACTGAATGTCAATGCTCTGGAAAGCTCCCCTTGTCTCATCTGCCTGAACTAGATTATATTAGAATAATTGGTGATTCATTTTTCCATATGAAAACAGGCTACTTCTAGTGCTCTTAAAGCTGGTATCTTCCAGAGCCATTCCAGAAGTCCCATGAACACATACTAGAGAAAACACAAGAGAATCACGGAGAGAGAGTGAAACATGCCGTCTTATTCTCAGTTCAGACTATATGAAGATTATGTCCACAGCCTAATATGGCCGTGGACCATTCTTTAACCTGGAGAACATAGTTATGAAGAACTTGGCATGACTCACATCCATATTATCACCCTTTTCCTCTCACCAGAAGCTAGGGTGCCTTGGCGATGCTGCCTAGTGGGAACAACTGTTGGTCTTTGCTATCACTCAGTCCATGCTTAGGCAAGCTGGGGGAACAGTACTTTGCAAAAGCCAAAGCCATGTTTGTGAGTAGGCTAACAACAGTGCGGACAGCCATCAATCAGACTTGAAACCTGTGCTCTGGTCCTGTTTAGTTTATCAATATAGACATAGCTTAGGAGGTGTGTAGGGTGCTCAGCTTTCTACAAATGCATTTGTCACTGTGAATATAGGCAACTCCTTAAGGTCTGAGATGTTTCATTGTTTTACATCAAGGTAGTGTAAATGGGTCTAGATTATACCCTGAAATTCCTTGTGATTAGAGCTGACTAGAAATACTGTGATGTAATGACAGTAAAAGCCCTGCTCTTTGATAGAGTTGTGGGAATGTACCAATTCTGATGTTTTATGCAGGAGAAATTTTGCAAATGAAGAATGAAATTTCTTCTAGGTGAATAACAGAAGGGTTTTCTCTATCCCAGAGTACCACTGGTTTTTATATTTCTGAGAGGGATGGAGAATTAGGAAGAAAACTACAGTAGCTACTTGAACCTGAATCTCTTGCAGTTTAGATGACATTGAACCATGGGGTCATTCATTATATGATTATTTTTCTGTTTTCTGTTGTTATTTGGTAGAAGGTAGAAGGATGTAACCATTTGCAAGGATGGTTGTTCTATTTCCACCTCCCCCCCCCCAAAAAAAATGTATACATATACATAGAGAGAGAGAGATTACTGGAGTTTTTCCTTAATAATGTTTTGATGATGTTTTCAAGGGCAGAGAAACAATTTGCTGCTTATTTCTACCCTGAGGTCCTGCCAGTGTGACCTCATGTTCATTTTCAGCCAACAGCTGCATTGATTTTCTGCATTGATTTTCCTTCATTTATACATAATCTGAATTCAAAAGTGTGTAAATGATACTTGAATTGTCCCTCCTGTGTTAACGTACTGGAAATATTCATTTTATTGACTGAGAATGTGCTTCCAAACACATGAACACATAGCAAGTGAAAGAGACTGCAGTTAATACGTGTAATAAAAACAGATCTGTGAGAAGCAGGCATGATTGTCCAAAGCGAGCATACATCTCTGGAAACAAAATTTTCTTCCACCACTAAGGACCTGATTGCTTTAATCCCTGATGGACCAACACGTGGGAAGCAAGCTACATAGTGGAGAACAATCTGTATAACTCTCCAAAGTTCAAAACAAGGATTAATGCAGGTTAGCAATCCCACATACAGTATAACTGATCTCTAAAATAGGATAGATGTTTAAAAAATAATAGGAAGCAAACCCCCCAAAATATATTCTAAATATATTTTCCAGAAAGTGGGACTGAGACCTGAGTTAAACTGTCCACTTCTGTCATTTCTCTCTGAGGTCTTTCATGGTTTGCTTCCGACTCCTTCCTTCAGACTGATCAGAAACTGGATTTCAGTGTCACTAGTACTGTCCATGCCCCTCTTTTGTACACAGCTTGGTGAGTCTGATCTGCGACCCATGTTCAGCCTGAAGGAGCAGCCCAGTGCTCAGATACTTCCCTGATCCTTATCCAAACCGTTCTGAAGCTCTTTCTATAAGTTTCTTTCTATAAATGCAGTGATTCAGCCTGACTGGATCCTTGTTGTAGGCTATGACAAAACTTGGGTTAACTGTACAATCGGCCCTGCTGGCAGGACAGACTTTCTTGCTAGATTTATAGTACTTCCTGCTTCTAGCTGGGCTGCAAATAGAACAAGAACAGCCTTTCTCGTAGTGTCTTGGCACTGCTCCTTCTAGAGGGAACCCAGAACAAACAGGATACAATGAAAAATACCAAACTTTCATGAACTTCTTAAAAAAAAAAAAAAAAAGCCTTTGCTTGTGGTTGGATTTGGTGGACTTTTCCTGGGTTGTTCCATACTTTATTCATGCCAGTTCACTCACCATTAACTTTCATGAAAATATATACAGTGAATACATAAAGTTATAATTCTAAGGACTAGACATAATTCCAGTTGCCTTGAAAAGGTGATGTTTTGGCACATCAGAATTTTAATGTTTTCAATTTTTTTGCTGCCTTTCTCAGTATCACATTTGCACAGCCACTTTTTGTACTTGAATCCATCACTGAATGTCATTCTACCAATGAGCTAAAACCCTTCAAACACTCAGTCCCTTTACCTCTGCCTTAGACAGATTAATGAAAAAGAACGTTTGAGTGACCTGCTGAAGACTGCAAAAGGAGGAGATAATGGAGCAGAAAATCAAGGACTCCCCAAATCTGTCAGGTCTAAAAGACATGACAAATAGTCCACTGAAAGTAATAGATTTTTTTCATTAACTTCATTAGCTTTCATATAAAACTCTAAAAACATAAACATATAAAAATGTATTTAAAACATATAAAATGTGCATCATAAATAGCTGCAGAATAAGAAATATAAGACATTAAAATATGATTAAAGTCATCTGAATTCGTTTAAAAATTGCATGCTCCACCCACATATGCATTTATTAGCAGCAAACAGCTAAACAGGTTAATGGAAATCAGCTAAGTACTGAAGTACTTAAGTTTAAAATCAGCTAACTCTAAAAATACACTCAAAATGATCAGATAGGTGAAGCTGAAGACAGTGTTGGAAAGTCAGAATGAGGGGTCAGGAGCTTAAAACCCCATGACTTCAGGAGGCACAGTACATAGGCACAGAGCAAGGTCTGAAAAGTCAGAAAATAGGCATTTGTTTCCTATGCAACAAAATTCATACTGCTTACTTTTCTGTAATAAAACCATCTTTTGTATGGGTCCTGTTCTGCACAACCCGTCTTTAAATGTAAAATAGTTAGTCTTTTTTGTTTTATTTTAGAATGTTGCATTCTTTGGGAAGCTCCAATACCCTCCCTTCATCCATCCTTTTTTTTTTACCATCCTCTAAAAATAAGTAGAAAAACATACGTGTGAAGTAAACCCCACTAAAAGTATAATAGGGACAAAGAAACACTGACCCTAAATCCCAAATGAGACGGAATATTCAAAAAAAAATGGAGGTAATAATAAGGATTTTTTTGTTTTTATTGTTTTCCTTCAGAATACCTACTTGCAAACAAACATTAGTCAGAAGGGCCACTCCAGGCCAAGCACTACTGCTCCATAATGACAGCCTGGGGGTGGCTGAGGGCACTCTGCCTTCAGCCTGGCGTTTCACCCCGCACCAAGGCACACAATCCTGACAGCAATGTGTATGTACCCTGTTGTGCCTTATTGCTCACTTGACATATAGTTTCCTGCATGAATCAACTGTTTCCTGTAGCTCTCCTTTCAGCTTAAATCCTGCTTCTCAAGTACCTCTTACCTGTCCTAGCCACTCAAAAGGTAATATCAAAAGGAATTAATTACTATAAATTATAGGCTGAACATTTGCTTTGTGTTATGGACATAAGCAGGCAACAAAGGGACACACTACAGGGAAACTAATAGAGATGGACTGCTTGTGATACTTACTCAAAAATTAAGTGCCGTCAAGCCGATAGAGTTTAAGGTGGGTTTAAATTGTTATTCATGAGATATGAGGTTTTGCAGACTGTTTTACAGCTGCTCTGAAGGGTCTTTATCATCTCTTGGTATAAAGCAGGGTGAAGAGCCTTTACAGCAGCTGTATGGCAGCCGGAGAAACCCCTACTAAGATTCTTGGTGTAAAGCAGGGGTTCCCAAACTGTGATACACATACCATTGGTGGTGCACAAACCATTTCCAGATGGTAGATGAAGGCAGCTTCTCCATTCCTATGTGAAGTTTCTTAAAAAGCCATGGGATGTTTCCACACAGTTACTGGAAGTCACCACGTGCCTTGGTGCAGACACCCTGCAGCACAACTCAGCTTGTGCCCCAGCAGTGGGCAGCGTGGCGGTGCTGACCCAGGCTGCTCCTGGGGGTCTGCACGAGCTGTCACTGCTTGGTAGCTGGTGAGGATGGGCAACGGAGTGTGTGAGTGCCAGAGGGGGCGAGTGGGAGAGGAAGGGGGTGAGGCCTTTTCCTTGTGTGTGGGCAAACGTGAGAGCTGGTCAAAAAACAAGTTTTGTGGTCAAAACTGAGCTGTGCTGTCATTGCCTCTGCTGATAGCACTGCCATTGACATTCATTCAAACTCAGTAAATCCTCAGCACACTGGGTTAATAAGCCCTTGGCACACAGGATGAATCTAACTAGAAAATAATGCAGAAGGGCACCTGTGCATTAGATCCATAGGCCACAGAGTATAGGATCTATGTGCTTTGAGGTGCAGGTAAAGCGCATGTCAAATGTCTATAAAACAGCTTTGGTCTCTCATAATGTTCCTTAATGCACCACAGTAAAGTAACAGAGCAGGATGGTTTTTCAGCTGTCATGGGTGCAACCAGTAGCTGGTTATTACAACACACCAGCTCACCTCAGCCAGGGCGCTGCCTGGGATTTCTGCTGATCCCTGCTCTTCCCTTTTGCTACCACATCATTCTCCTTTTCTTCATGTGAGTTTTCTTTGATTTGTTCGCTCATTTTGAATACATTTCAGTGGCAGGAGAATGTACTTCGTTTAAGAGAAGACTACTTAAGACAGCTTTCTAGGTATACCTTTGTAGATTTCCAGAGTTGCACAGGCTATTTACTTTCTCCCATCATTTTCACTACCATGATACTGTATCAGTTTTCTGATCTCATACTAATTTAATGATAATGGATTATTGTTATAATTCCAGCAATGAAATAGGCAACACAGTTTTAATTTTGGGGAAATGAGGGCATTCAGATATTGAAAAGAATGTTTTTCAGCACTGATCTAACACAGAAGTGTAGTGAGATATTTTCCTCCTAAGAAAGCCTTCAACATAGCGTTTCTGGTGAGCCAGTTTGCATATTTTCACACTGGTGATTACTTCACAGCTGGGAATTAATCAGCATCTACTTCGTTACAAAAGCCCACCCACCATGTGTGTGGGGGAGGAAG
Organism: Cygnus olor; assembly: GCF_009769625.2. NCBI lineage: Eukaryota > Metazoa > Chordata > Aves > Anseriformes > Anatidae > Cygnus > Cygnus olor. Next base: position 47,880,963 of record NC_049173.1, read on the forward strand.
GGGTCTACTCTCCCTTTAGTTGCCCATCAAAGCTTTGGGCCTAAATTGAGGACCTTTTCTATTATATTGCTTCCTAGACCTGATCACTTCTCATACCCTCTTTTCTGCTGTAGTATCTGAGTGTTTCCCAGTAGTGAGTTAAGCAACACAACTAACATCTGTCACGTGTGGTTTGTTCTCTCTCTCATCCTGCCTCCAGGGAGTCTTTCCATCGAATTCTATGGGCTTTAGATCAGGCTCTAAATTAGTCTGAAGACTTTAGGATGAGTGTTTTGTGTGTGTGTGTGTGTTATGTGTTATTGTGTTTTTTGTTTTTGTTTTTAATTTTTATAAATGTCTACTAACTTTGCCAGCAACCAGCAAGTGGTAAAGACAACTAGAAAAAGAGGAACTTGTTGCTAGGATTGGGGATATTAGATGAGAAGAGATTTTTTTCTAACTTCTTGCAGCTGCATCAGTTTTTGCTAAGGCCTTTAGTACTGTACTGGCCTTTCACTGCTTTTCTGACAGTCTCAGATGGCAGGGAAAGCAGGCTTGTAGTTCTGCCTGCTGGAACCTCTTCCACACTGCAATAACAGTAATCCTATATATTTCATAATGGAAGAGAGTTTGTTTTTATTAACCTCCATTTGTTCATCTGTGTCTTTCCATTAGCACACTGGTTGGGCTCATCTTCCTTAAATAAATACCTACTTATAGAATTGCTTTTTTTCACATCCATTTTAGCTTCCTTTATGGGCATAACCTCTGCATGTTGTTTTCCAACAGCGTTCAGTGGAGCAGAAGGAATGGTTTATAGGTGATCCTTTGCAATGTTCATGCAGGTGAAGGCAGGGAGAATGCTAAGCTTTGTCTCCAACTTGTATATATTGCAGCAGAGTAACTTGACCTTTTTTAAACTGAAGGACCACCTAGACTTTCTGGGGAAAAATTGATCCCCATATACAGTGTTATCACGATAGTTTTCTTCTACAACCAAATGAAAACAAAGCTTTGGATATCCCTTTATAACTTCATGTATTAGCCATTGGCATGATTGTGTGTATATGTAATATCTATTTCTCTAGCTATATACGTATACAGATATTAGCATTTTGAAAGCTGTCTTTCAGTGTCTCAAGACCACCAGTGCTTGAGAAATGTAGGTATCCAGAACTCTTCCAAAGTCATTTTACGGCAGCCTGAATTTTCTTGAGATGTGACAGAAAGAAAACCACAGAAACCAGGGGTGTGCTGTCCAGTGATTTGAATACCATTTGGAGTGAGTTCTTAACTTTCATAGTGAAATGTTCTTCCTAGCCTCAGTGTGTTTGGTGATGGGGTCAGAGCTGTTCTGCTGTCTTCCACAGGGATCACTAGAAAAACAATCTCTTCTGAGAAGTGACTTTACACTGTGCATCATGTTATGAGCTCTAAGCTTCCTCTTGCTGAGAACTGTTGCAACATCTGGAGTATCAACTTGAGCTGGTTGTCAGCTTAAAAACAATTAACTTTTTTGTTGAATAATTAAAGCAATTTTTGTCACCATTTCTAACTTGGTCACTGCTTTTGCACAGTGGCTAGGGTTACTGTGCTGTAAATTCTCAGGTCATCAGGGAATCCTTAAAACAAGGAAAAAAACATACTTATTTTTGCATGCTCTAATGAGCATTGTAAGAATCATGGAATCAGGTCTTCATTGTTCATCTTTGCAGGACATCCTATTAAATTTTACAGTTTATAATTTCATATGATGGTATGTTTCATCCCAAAAAGCACCTACCAACAGATATCAACCTGTGTACACTGAGGCTACAGAAATTCCAAGTTCTGTCCCAACATACACATGAATAGATGTCTGAAACACAGCTTAATAAAACTAGCAATTGCACAACATGCAGTTTTCGGCTCTGTTGAAAGAGTGATAAATCTTCCCAGTCAGTACTGGCTATGATTGTAAATGTTCAAGGATGAACTATCTGTGCTTCAGAAAACAGTAAATTTGTCCAAAAGGGATCTTCATTTCATCGTTGTAAAGAACTATAATTCAGAAGGTACACATGTGAAGGAAAATACGCAGCTGAAAGTCTGGCTAGCTGTAGAAATAAGGTTGAAGTATTTCATACTCAGACAGGAACAAACAGAGCAAAAGCTGTATATAACCTCATTCTCCACAGAGAGACATTCAGTACTCTGAACCATTCTTCAGGCAGTCACCTCTTAGTTGTGGGTTATGAATGATGCTTGCAAAGATAAAAGCCTGAATTTGCACTCAGTTGGGTGAGTGTGAATTAGGAGCAACTCCACCAAAGCCAAGAGGGCTATTCTGGTTGAAGGGAGAAGGAGGCCATTCGAGAGGTCATTTGGCAGCCGGGTTAGTAATGGCTGAACCTTCTCCAAGTTGTGGTCAGTCTGGCTAGGTCTGCATGCTGCCATCTGACTCATTTATCTACATTTACTGTGGTTGCCAGAGTGGTAACTGATTACCTGCATTGTTCGCTGATAACGTGTGAACTGATAGCTCAGTTCTGCTCTGAAATGCTACTTGTGTTAGAGACATCAGGTTTGCAGGGAGGAAGTTTAGCTCCAGTGCAACACCTAGACAGCTTTTGGTATCTGAGCTGACTGTACACAGAATTTCATTGCTGCACATTGGTATGTTATTAACAGAGTCCCTCTTTGGATGTTTCTGCCTTACAAAGCAATCTTTCAACCCTCCATCTCCCATGGTTATTTTTTTGTATTTATGTGGAATAATTGTCTCTGTCTTTACTTTTATGCATCCAATGAGTAGATAATATTGATAAATATTCATCAACGTAACTTGTAAGCAAGGCCTAATTTTAGGAAGTAGTTTCTGGAAGAAGAGCCTCTGTCAGTAGCTGATATGCCATATTTGTTTCTGTTTTAACTCCCAAGAAGACTTACCTGGAGTCTTATTGAAGGGCTTGATTTTGCAGTTACTTGTTTTTGCATGAGTTTATTTTTGGAGAGGTAGCCTAATCCAGTGGTCAGAGCCTAGGATGCAAAGCCAGGAATCCTAAGCTGCTTCCTAGTGCTGCTGAGTTGCTCTGCAACCTCAGAGTGCTGTTCTATTTCTCTGTCTCTCAGCGCTGCTATTTTTGAAGCAAGGAGTGGTAGTCCTTATATTTAAGACTGACTGGTCAGGATTGGTGTCATTATTCTGCAGTTAATGTTTGTTGAGTGTTTGGCAGATATGATATCCCACATTCTCAGATGCATACATTATAAAGCCCAAAGGGACCATTGTTCATCAAGGCTGACCTATTTATTGGAGGTGGGCCCAAATCTAGACCCTGGATCAATCATACCCAAACTCTGGGGAAGCTCGGTTCTGAATTCAGATCTGGATGCGAGCCTCATGGCTCAGTCCCATCTCTGTAAACACCAGACAGGAATACAAATAAGCAATTTTGAATATAGGGAAAGATTGGATCCAGAACTTAGCCTTGTTCCAAACTGTCCCAGCCACTATAAATAGGTTTTCTATATCTCCAGTTATAAAACTCCAGAAGTTAAATTGTTTTAGTGAACCAAACACATCTGCACAAAATATTGTCCTCAGCAAAGTAATAGTAATAAGTTACGAAGACTCGATCCTCAGAGTGCTGGCAAAAATCTGGAAAACCTCCATTACCTTTTGTGCTAGAGATTAGGATCTTGTTCGCCGTGTCTCTCTCCTGCTTTTTGTAACTCCTGATTTTAGTAAACAAGAAGGGAAGGAGAGAAAAGGAAGGAACTCATCATGGACTTTGAATGATGCAAACAGTTTAACTAGGAAATAATGCTAGATACTGTTTCCCTTCCTTTGCTGTTTTTCAAGCAGGATGCATCCTTAGGAAACAATAATAGAACTGAGGATTACAAAGCCTTTGTATGCATTGCAGCCAAGTGGCCACACAGGAAAGTGATATACGGACAGGCGCTTGTGTAACGTGAGCGGAAGTTATTCAACATTCCTTGAGGAAGCATAGGACTAACTCTTGGTATCAAGACAAATATTCCTGTCAAGCTAAAAGGGAGGATAATGCAGGACACCATTTTGCATTGTCTCGCTTTGTAAGGTTTGCTGATTTTGTTTGCTTGAGCCTGGCTTCAAAATAATAGCATGACCTAAAAATAACTATGCATTTGGGCCTTAAAATGTCTCTGTGACACAAGGTCAAACAATAATGGGCATTTCCTACTCTTTTAACCTTTGTAGCAGGCAGAAGGAAAAGTGTTCAAAAGGGGCATTGCTGTAGAGGTCAACCTGAAACATTTGACCCTGAACTGTTTTCGTTCTTAAATTAAATATCCAGGAGAAGGTACGTGGAAGCCTGTGAGACACCAGTTTTCAACTTCTGTATCTTGAATTTCTCTTTCTGCTATTTATAATCATCACGATGTTTCACTGCATAATAACGCTGTTTGCAAATGCTTATGCAGTTAAAGCCTGAGTTCTGTGAGCCAGATCCTGAAAGCCAGAGCCCATGGTACAGAGAGCCCTCATCAGTCTGCGTGGCTTTGGTCTGTAAATTGTTGATAACTAGTGATCACATCTGGGATTCAGAACTCCTGTGGTCTCATCCATCTTCCTGCTGGTGTGCTGTGTGAAGGTTAGAAAGACGCACAGCGCTACTGAACCTCAGTCTATCTCAATTACTACTGAGCTACTGAAATGGTGGGAGATTTCTTTTAAAATGCACACTTACAAGTCCTCATAGTTTTCCACTGTGTTCCTACAGAAACCAAGAGCCTTGGGGCTCATTCTGTTCTTTTCCTTGGGGAATACATACCATATACGTTTTTTTGTACAGAGGAATGTCATCAGAAATTAACTGCTAAAGAATGCTCTGATTATACTCTTATCAGTTTATTCATTGTTCAATACATTTTCAAGTGTGATTCCTATTCTTCCACACAAAAGTAATTCTGTTTTACTGCTCTTGAATGTGGAAAAGAACTTAAGGATGGTGTTAAACAATATGCCTAAAATGTTGCTTTTCTTCTTCTCTGCACAGAGCTCTTTTGAAATGAAAACTATTATCTGCTCATGTCCTTACTACTTCACTCTCTTCTTTTTAGCCTTTGAGTATTGAATTTCTTAGTTCCCTCAGTAGTACGCATAATTGTTACTCTGACATTGCATGCTTAACTTACCAGTCTGCCCACAGCAACTGTCTTCAGAGGCTCTACCTTCAACCTAGTCTTTTACTTTTGAGACCCTGCATGACTTAGAGGTACTCTTCCCTCTTGGCTTACCATAAAAGTGATTCTTCCCACTCACTATCTTTTGTATTTTCTATACTGCTTCATCTGGAATGCAAATAGCTACCAGAAGCCCAAATCTTTCTTTGAATTTCCAAGTATCACACAAAGGGTATTCAGAACTGATTTTCAACTTGACCACTCAACTTTTTTCATAGAAAATGCTGTGAAATGCACAGAGAACTTCATCTCTTACTTGGAAATTTAGAAACCAAAGAATGAAGTTTTCTAGGCCGAGGTGAGAAACGGACAAACAAATCCGTGAGGTTTGGGGGGTTTGTTTCTTGTCCAAACCAGCATTTCTTCTCTTTGCTTTCATGGACATGTTTTTTTTTGTCCATATTTCTGCTCAGACTTCTACCTCTTTGGGACTTGCTAACATGTCAATACATACGCAGTTTGTGTCAAAGAATGTCCTTGACTGCTGCTGCATTTTTGTTGACCGCTCTGCTCACCTTCTCAGTCACTGCACAAGCCAGGATATGAATCACTCCACACTAAAGTACTTTGAGGTACCTTACATAAAAAGGAACCATGGTATACCAAACCCTTTTGTTCCCTCTAATCTACATTGAAAATGCATTTGCAACAGGCGTGGGGGATTTTAGTCATTTAGTAAACACAAACCCTGATACCGAGTCCAGCAAGTGGTGTATAAGGAGCAGAGTCTCTCAGTCTCGGGAGCATGAAAAGAAAACGCAGCTCTGAAGCTGTCAGCAGCACAGGGTGAGAGCAGCAGAGCTGTTCCTTGGCTCACCTTCCAAGGAGAGAGCCGCCACCTCAGGGCCAGTGTTGTGGGAAGGAAACACTGAAACAAGCAGCCCCATCAAACAGCACAGTGAAGAAGGGGCTCTTGCATGTGCAAGCTTTTCTGTTTCTGACTTTGTATGGGGCACTATGATCTTGTTTTGGCTTGGGGCTCCAAAGACTCAAAAGTTAGCTCTGTACAGAGCTCCCAATGATAAGACCAGCTCAAAACGACAGTCATACCATTATGCATACCATTTTATGTAGAATATTTGTTTAGGATGAGATCTTTTACTGATGGCATCTTCAGTATCTAAAGAGAGTAAAAAATGATTTGCTTTGACAGAGCATCAAATATTTTTGTTAAGGTATAAACACAATTTGTCATCCATACAGAGAATTGTAGCCTGAAAGAAATAATTGCTTGGAACCAGACCTACTCAAGTTTGAGGTAGGTTTGCAGTTTGAAGCACAAATAATGAATGAAATCACCTCCTTGGTTTCTTGCTCATCTGGAAAAAAAATAGTTCTGATACAGTTCTAAGAACAGAATCTGAGTTTATTTCAAATGGTTGCCATCTCATTTCAACAAATACAGGCTTATTGGGGTAACTTCTTAGGGTACTTTACACACTTCTAAATTTATCTTTATATGGATGACAGTTTTATAATATGTACATTGTGATGGTAAGTTTGTGTTGTTTTTTTTTTTTTTTATCCTACTATCAGTAGTTTGTATAATTTGATTCTCATGCCAAGAAGAACATCAGAAGATCAGTTTTACTACTTCAAATTCTTTTTCTATTGTTTACAGTCAGTATAGGAGTTAGATGATATGGTAAGAGGAGGATGTACATCTTTAATATCTGAGCTGCTAATACCAGGCAGAAATGATTCAAGTTTTCTCTCCAGAAACAAAGTTTTCCAGCAATTATATTTCTTGTAAAAACTGCAGGAAAAGTCAGTCCACATTTTTGTTAAATATGAATTTAAAATCTGAGTTTCTACATTAGAAACTGGGTTTCATCCAAAGATATAAAGCTTCAACCAGGCCTATTAAAAATATTTCACTGTTTTGCATTAGGTGGTATGACTCAAAAAGTTGGACATAACTCAGGAGATCTCGGACCTAACACTATCTCTGCCCTGATTCATTTTTTCTGTTTTGCAGTACCAGGCTCACATCTCAAAGCCCAGTTGTTCTGCACATTTACACAAGTCCGTGCAAGTGTACCATGAATTTAGTGAGTGAAATTTACCATGCTCGAGCAGAGCAACTCTTCAGATTGCTGTGATTAGTTTTTTTCCTACATTTTACATGAATTAGCTGGGCTATTTCTGGTATTCCTGTGTCACACTGCAGTGTGCAGGATAGTTTTCCTTTCAGTCAGACTGTGTAATAACAGTGTCTGAGACATTCAGATATACAAGCCCCAGTTACTTTCAGTTAGGACCTGTTGCACTAACTTGAAAAAGTATCATTTAACATCAGCTCCTGATTCTCCCATCTGTGAAATGAGAAGAGTTCCTACTCTTTTATAGTTCTTGATTTCGGGGAACTATATGTGAAAAATTCCATTTAAATAATTAATATATTGTGAATGAATGGTTTAAGTTAGTGTGGAATATTATTTTTTTCTTTCTTTCATAAAAGCACTACTTATTTAAAGACATGTTGAGGCAGTTGTTTGGGTTGTAAAAGAAAGCGCTGCCTTCAAAGCTGGATTAATGGCCCTTGGGGCTACAAAGAGAAGATGGTGGAGAGGTGACGGGGGTATATGCCAAGATTGTGAAAAAATATACATTAGAACTGTGCTGAAAATGCCTAAATTGATGTTTTCATCTATTTGTCCAAGATTCTTTCCTGATTTAATGGGTGTATCTAACTTATACTGACTTGAATCATCATGGAGCAGAAGCCATCACATTATTTTCACTACCTCTAAGTCATGGATCTTTAGCACAAAGGGAGTAAGAGTTTGTTGTTTTGGGATGGTGCTCCTTGGGAAAGTGAACACATTTAGCAGATTTTGCTCATGATTAAGTTTTCTGCTGGTTACTTTTCCTTTGGGAATGAGGGCAGATCTTCTGTTCACAGTGAGATATTCCAACCAAGTCCATCTGTTGATTTCACCCTATTATTACCATTTCTCTCTGTAAGCCAAATCCTATGAATTACGTATTTACTCTATAATGCCCTCAACACATCTTGAAAGCAGTGAGAGCTGAGGATACCCAGTACCAGTCAAAAGAACCTCAGCACTTTGCAGTATCGATGCCTCTGGGCTTGTTGGGTCATCATTGATTTAATTTCTTTGTTAGCTGCCAGTTAAACCTGGTCATGACATTTCTTCCTCAAATTTTGTATTAAATAGCATGTGTCTCATCTTCTTATCTCCCTGTGAAGCAGTAACATGGAAGAGCACTCAGGATCAATCTTGAGCTTAATGAAAATGATCTGGCAATATTCATTTGCCAGATCATTTTCATATATTTCAAAACAAAACCAAACAAAAACTCCCACCAGTGAAACATTTGACTGAGTTTATCCCTGGGGAGAAGATGAGAAACAAACAACACGTGACAGATGTTAATCATATTGTGTAATAGATTACTGGAAGGCTCTCAGACACTGCAGTGAAGGGCATAGTATTCAGTATAGAATAGGGCGACTTTGATCTGAGGTTCATTTTGGGTTATGCTGTGAAAAAAAAATATAAATCAACAAACCCCAGACAAACTTTGTTCTATTATAAAGAAAAGAAAAAAAAAGACTAAAACCTTCACAGTGAACTTTATGAACTGATATCTTGGTAGATGTTACAAACATGCAGAATTTGAGTAGCAAGGCTTCTAAGCACATCGGTAGCTTGATTATGTGCAAGAGTTTAAACAAACTGATGATTAGCAAATTCCACAATAATGTACTACACTTTCATTCATTATTATTTATTGCATATAGTAAACAATGGATTTATTATTAATTCATTAACTTTTCATCACCATTTGCAATTAGAATACAATTTAATGTGCGGTCAATCTACCAGTGCCTAATGCAAGCCTTCAGTAACAGGACCTGAATGCCACAGAAGCACGTCAGCGGGAACGTGATGCCCGTCATGTACTCCCACCTCCTGCCAAGAGCAGGTCTACTTAAAGCAAGTTTCTCAGATGCTTGTCAAGTTTTGAATCTTTCCAAGGGTGAAGAGTCACCAGCCTCTCTGGGCTGGGGCACCTACTCCAGCATCTGACAACCTTTCTGGTAAAAAGTTGTTTTCTTGTACCTTGTCTAAATTTTCCATCTTGCAGCTTGTGCTCACTGCCTCTTGTCAGAACCAAAGGCACCACCAAGGAGGAGTGGCTGGGGGAGCTGGGGTTGTTCAGTCTGGAGAAGAGGAGGCTCAGGGGTGACCTTATCACTCTGTATAGGTACCTTAAAGGAGGCTGTTGCGAGGTGGGAATTGGTCTATTCTTCCTACATGCCTGGTGACAGGACGAGGGGGAATGGGCTAAAGTTGTGCCAGGGGAGGTTTAGGTTGGATATTAGGAAGACCTTCTTTACTGAAAGGGTTGTTAGGCATTGGAATGGGCTGCCCAGGGAAGTGGTTGAGTCACCATCCCTGGAGGTCTTTAAAAGACATTTAGATGTAGAGCTTAGTGATATGGTGTAGTGGAGGACTTGTTAGTGTTAGGTCAGAGGTTGGACTAGGTGATCTTCGAGGTCTCTTCCAACCTAGATGATTCTGTGATTCTGTGAGAGACTGGCTCTGTCTTCCCCACACCCTCACACTAGTAACTGCAGAAACCTAGGTCTTTCAGCCTCTCCCTGTACCTTATGCTCCATCCTTGTAAGCACCTTGGTGGCCCTTTGCTGGACTTGCTCCAGTATGTCAATGTCAGTCGTTTACTGGGGAGCCTTAGACTTCACTCTGTACTCCAGCTACAGTATCACAAGTGCCAAACAGGGAAGAATCCCTTCCCTGGACCTGCCTATTTACAGTTAGCCTCCTTTGGGGCAGGGGTGCACTGCCAACTCATGCTCAACGTGCTTTCCAAACCGACCACCGAGCTTTTACTGAATTTTGTTTGGAGCCCAATTGCTTGTTGATTGGTCCTTTTTGTTTAAAAGACACTGTCTTTTCTAGTTTCTGCCCATATAACACAGCTTCCTGTGTTCAATCATTTTTACTCTCCTGTGAAGCACTTCTGGTGAGGGAATTACGAAGCTTACAGAAACACCAGTCTGAGAAGTGAGTGTGATGTGTGCCATCAGGTGTCTGCATAATGCTCTGGAGCACACTGATTGGGATTCTACTTATAAATCACTTTTAGTTAAATTGCTTTAATAGAAGCAAAATTGTCATCTGAGCCATACACTCCAGTTAAGTGTCTGTTATTCTAATGAACTACTGATTATACTACAATTTTCCAGTAAACAGTATTGGTTTAGATATTACTTATCCTTAAGTTACAAGGCTCTTTCTTTGGGAATTTCATATTAATTAATCATGAATATTACTCTTCCCCCCCAAACCCCCACCCCTGTGATTGTGGCTGCCAAAGTACACTTGAACTAGAGATTCATTTGTGTTCAGAGTTTGGGGAGATTAAGTCCAGCAATGCCTTTTGAAAATGTGCTGTATGTTTAAGGAGGCAGGGCACAATTCTGCCCTTAGCGGGGGGGGTATCCCCGAGATTACGTAAGAACTAAAACTTTTATCTTCCATTTCCCTAATTCTTGGATGTTCAAAGGTGGAAAAATACGCAGAGAGAGGAGCCCGTGGCAGATGACCACCAGTTATATGCCAGGAAGCCCTCGCCTTGCTCTTTGCCAGTCCTGCAGTGGGAGATAGATGGCAGTGCAAAGTGAAATTAAGAAACATAATTTCTCACTGCTTGCATTTGATCTGCTTCCTTTCTCACATCTCCGTGTGTGGGTCGAGGGGGAGGGGAAGGAGGGTGAAGAGGGGAGGATGAGGGTGGGAGTTTCCTTCATGCTTCAGCAGTGGTGCTGAATGTGAAGGAAACAATAGTTGGTCTGATTCCAGGCATTCACTTGGGTAAAGGCTGTTCAAGGACTGAGCACAGGCCTGTGATTCTCTCAGGTAGCATTGCCAAAGGCTGGGTTACCTGTTGGATGTATGGGAACAGACAGAAAAATAGTACGCAGTTAGGGGTCTGCCCTACATTTCATCCTCTGTGCTTTTAGGAAATAGATTTTTTTCCTTTGGACCGAGTGCTCATTTTCAAAATAAGGCTTAACACTCAGCTGTCAGGATGACGCTTTTGCTTCTGAAAAGATAGTCTTCATTTGATCCGGGGGTACTGAAAGTGCATGTTGCTTTCATGTCCTCAAGGGTGATGTGGAAAAAAAGATTGAGTTTTGTCACAGGAAGTGATACGCACCACTGAAAAAGAAATAAATGAAGTCAACTTGCTGGTAGTTGCGCTGCAAACCGACTGAGCACCATGCTGCTTTTTCTCGTAGTGGCGATGATTAAGAGGTCTGAATTAAAGAGAACTGCTTTGGAAAAATGCTAGGGATAGCATCTACTGAGCCATACAGGCAAAACAACTGAGAGTTCTTCACCAAAAATAATTACTGCCTACCCCTGCCTGACAGAAGGCAAATTTCTTGACTAGCTCTTCTCTCTTTTCCCATGCTTTTTTTTTTTTTTTTTTTTTTTTTCCAGAAGGATGAGCTTGATTCCTAGCCATGTGGGGCAAAATCATGCACTAATGTTACATTTTATAACATCTCAAAATAGTTTGAAGTTATTGCCGTTTATATTGTGCCTTATCTACCGAGGGAAAAGTTTTATGGCGAAAGGGGTTTTAAAAGTGCTGTGCGTAGACAGTATATGATTTACCATGGGTTAGATATGAACACAACAGCCTAGATGTTGTCAAATCTTACTTGGACTGCTCAGGCAGTCACACCTGCAGAATGGGCTCAGGTAGCTAATAATGAGCTTCTTTTTGACATTCCACGAGTATCTTCCGTCTGATAAGAGTAACATAAAATTAGTCATTTCTCAGTGTACTTTGCTACCTTTGGCTCTGGCTGGCATTGTGATTTACTGAAAATGAGAACAAAATTCTACCTGAACTTTATTTGAACCCTTACTGGTTTCATTTGGGTCAAGTTCAAAGGCAAGTCAGACAAATGTTATTTAGAGCTTGATTGTTTGTTCTAGACACAGCCCAGAAATAAGGGATGGAAAAAAGCTGCCCCATGTTAGCAGGTGGCCAGCAAGGAGAGACAGTGCCGCTTAGAGGTCCTGCATCTGTGGGAGCTGCCTCCTCTCACTGCTCACCTCCCTGTGCAGGCTCTTCACGTTGGCTCAGGGCTGCTGACCAGCTTGGTCCTCCTGAGAAAGCAGCACGCCAGAGCTTTGGTGGAATGGCTTGCATGTCATCTGAGTCGTAAAGCCTACAGTTCTGTGTTACTCTAATGCAGGAAGCCCAAAGGTGTCATGGTAGAGAAGGGATTTCTCTTCTTCCTTCCCAGGTTCTCCTACCCATATTGTGGCTCTGAATGAGGATGAGTAGTCCTGCCCTGTATTTTTGGTGGGTTTGTTTTGTTTCATTTTTAAGAAAAAGAGGGCCTTTCTCTTTCTTCCCCCCTCTCCTCCCTACTTTTTGTTATTAACAGTGTGTATGTTTGAGGAGGAAAGGGAGGAGGGAGAAGGGATGTTGGCAGGAGCACGGGTGATGCAAAAAGCTAGCTGTAAGATATCTATCCTCTGGGGAGTGGCTTGTGAAGAGAAAAAAATACAATAACATAAAAAATTATGTCTTTGTTTTTCTTGGGGATGTTCATATTACTCACAATTTAATGTTTCAGCTCCGTTCAGGCAGGATAGCTTGCGTCTGGGGACATGCACAGAGCAGGATCAAGAGAGCGCACGATGCAGCAGTGCAGGGACTGTGCCCAGCCACGCTGCCCACCTGCTCCTTTCTGCGTGGGGCCACAGCTTCTTCAGCTTGTACATCAGTCCCAGCTTAGTCAGACAAATCCCGCAGCCAGCGGGCTACATAATGTGCTGCTCTTGTTTTGATTTCGAGGCTCTGTGGCCTAGCTGTCAGCTGGCTTGTACTATAACGGGACAAACAGCTAACTCAAAGAGGATGCAGGAAATAAAGGAAATGTATGTATTTTTAAGGATATGGATGACGGGGGAGGAATTGCCGATATGACTGTGAACTCTTGTGATATATTTAGAACCTTGGAGTAAAACTGCAGTTTCACTGAAGTCAATAAAAATATTGCCATTGACTTCACTGGAAACATTTTTTTCTTTTCTCTGTCAGAGGAAAGTAATAGTTGAAAATATACATCGACAACACTTTCACATCTGTGTCTCCAGGGAAGAAATGACACTGTGCTTCCATAATGCCTACGCACAGACATACATCTTTCTAAAGATGCTGTCATGAACCTTGAAAACCCTGTCTTTTTTCTTCTTTTCTCAGCTTCCAGGTCAAGTCTTGGGTCAGGTCATAGGTGTTACCACTGGGGAGGAGGAAGGAAACATGTACTACCCACTCCAATCCAAGCAAGTTTTTCTGTTTTTCTTTTTTGTCTGTAGAACTGATGTGGTGGGCTTGTTTTGTTTTGTTTTGTTTCTGGAATGAGTTATGTCCTCCCTTCCCTTTTAAGAACAAAACAAAGTGCATATAGTAACATACATAACAACCTTCAGGTTTACTTGTGTGAGATTCCCTCAACCTCTCTGCAGCAAAGGCAAGGCAATAGTATTAAAAGTGAGCAGAAAACTCTTTTTTTTTTTTTTTTCTTTCCTAAAGTACCTGAGTTGTTTGGATCTGTCTGAAGCAGGCACTAGGGTCTGGTGTGTTTTATACCAATATCAAATTGTTTTTAGGATCAGTCACTTGGACGTGGTACTCCATTCTAACTTTGTCTCCTGTGGTGTCTTCTTGGGAAATATTAACTGAACTAACTTTGTCATTTTTCCATGGCTGCTCTCTCTGCAGGATGTGCCCCATGCCAGATGGTTGACTTGAATGAATTCTCTTTGCACAGTTAAGAATCACTTGCTTTTATTATTCATGACTTGTTTCTTTCATCTCTTATATTTCCCAATTTTCTCTCTGCTTCATAGAAGGATAGTCATGCCAGATTGAGATGAGACTGTTATTTCATCTTATATTAGGAAGCCATATTGGGGCAAAACGGGTGTCATAAGGACAGAGGACGTTTCCTCAGATTCTGGCTATTTTAACTTCCAGTGTCCATGCAGCAAGAATATGTGGAGAGCTATTGCTTTTAAAGTAATCACACTGTCACTGTTAGGCTGTCTCTAATATTATTATTTTTTTTGTCTGCAATAAGTGAATAAATAGCTAGGAAATTAAAAATAAACCAGCTGGCAAGTCAAATTATCTGTAAACTTTCAGTTAAACAATTGAGTTGTATAGAAGTACTCTTACTGTATGTGAAAATCATAATGACTCAGTGTCTTTCAAGACACAGCACCTACAAGGCTTAGAAAGATCAATAATTGCATGTAAAGCTGGCCAGATGAAACAATTATGCACTCAGTTGCACATTCAGTGCAACTAAATATTAAAAATCAAGCTCTGAAGTATTTGTTGAAAACAGGTCTAACTCCATTGATGTCAAGCAGGCTGATTTCTTTGGATAGGGATCTATTGCTTTAAGTTTACATTCAATATAAACATCATATGCAATAATAAATCTTAGAAGCACATGCTCAGATTGTTTATTTGATTTATTATTTCATTTAGTGTAATGCTATTCCATTTCATTCCATTCTTGTATTTCTAGTTCCTCTGTAACAACCTTGTAAAAGTGACAGGGAGGCTCAGATCTTTGCCCAGCAAACAATATATATTATTTGGTACATGAAAGTGGTGCACAACTCTCTTAAATGTTCCCTAGCAGACTCCTATTGCATTCCACAATGTGCCTGCACTTGAACCACCTCCATTCATATCAGAGTCTTTTTATCCCAGCACACATTGAGCAAGCTGCTCTGAAGCTTAATTCTCCTGACCCTTCAGTGCAGTCGGATATTGTCACCTAATCCCCTTTTTTTCCTTCTGTCCCATGTGTGGTTTTGACTTCTTTCTCTTCTCAATTCCTTTTTCCTCTTCCCTTTTTCTTTCTTTCTTATTCTATAAGCCTCTCTCCAGGCTCCACATTCCAGAATTCATCCTTGCATTAGGGCTGCAATACAATGCTCTCCCAGTGTTAAAGGATTAGACATTAAGGAGACTGTGGCAACTCCAGCCTTACTATATGCACAGGGGGAACATAAGGGGATGGAGGAGTGCTTGCTAAAGAGTAAGAAGACTGGGAAACAAGGGGGGAAAATGGCATCTTAGTAAAACTAGAGTGGACAACAAAGAGATTTGTGTGAGGAACAGTAATTGTTTCTGTTCACTTTAATGCTCTGAATTGTCACTGGAAGATGGTAAACCAGTTGGGAATCAAAGCAGTGTTACACATTACACAGTGATCAGTGCATTAAATTAAATTTATATTTTAACATCCATCTCTGAGAAATGGCCAGTCTGAAGCACTTGTGTCGTGACATGCCATTCCAATATGTGATGAGAGTGTTATTTGACGTGCCAATGTTAATCGCTACTGCATAGATTTTTTTCATAGATAGTTGTACCTTTGACCCCCAAATTTCCAAAGTTCATACTACTCCCAGAGAAGTAGTCTGGTGTCTTAGCTTCCAAATATTTCCTGCAGGTTGGTTTTCATTCGTTTTCATGCTTCTGAAGGGAGTGGTCTTTGTTAAATGTCCCCCCCACTTGCATTGTTGGATTGGAAATACGTATATTACTTTTTAGTATACACAGATTCATAACAGTGTAGAAAAACATATTTTAAAGAAATTGAGGTTAATTCCCTTTCTTCACCACCACTTCACCCCTACAAAATTAATTTTGTTAAAGTAAATTTAAGGATATAATCATGCTCCATTTTAATGAATTAAAAATCTCTGGAAGCTATTTAAGAATGAAATCCTTGAAAAGGGTTTTTTTGAAGCATGCTGAACAAATCCTCTAGTGGAGCAAGTAATTGTTAGAATCTGTAGCATGACTAACAAAACCCTATAGAAAGGTTCTTGTTTTCCATCAAGGTTGTTTTGCTTACTTGTTGATAGGGTGGGAAAACTAAATTGAAGAAGTAAGTTTTGCATTTTGCATTGGAGGCGGTGAAGTTCGTGGTCATCCTAATCTATTACGGAAGTGAGTTCTACAGTCATGGGCCAGCTGCCGAAAAAGTTTTGTCACCCAGACTCATGAGTCTCACCCTTGTGGCTGACAGTTTCATTGTTCCTGAGGAACGTAAGTGTCATGGAAGGTCATGGTTGCATTATTATTATTCAGCTACATTTGAATAAATGTACTTGGCTCTATAAAGAATGCTACAGGCCTACTTACCCTGCTGTACCCCACAGGCATGTGGTGAGGCTTAAAGATTGTAAAGTGCTTTGAGTTCCTTAGAAAAAAAGGCACTATATGAATGCCACAGATTCCCATTTGTTCATATAGCATCTGGTCCCACATCACTGGTGTTATGATATACAGGATCAGACCCAGAGTGCTGTACATGTGTTTGATTATTCACAAACATAAACGGAGATATGGCCCCAACCCCAAGGTCTTTACAGTGTAAAGAACTGACCTGGCAGCCTACCAAACACACCTTCTGTGAGGCACTGGGCAGTTTCTTTGCTCATCAGCTTGCAAGCTTTGAGTTAGAGCTTGCCAGCTTTGAGTTAGAAATAGAACGTGCAATTAAGGATGAGGCTTGAGATTTGGACTAGACAGGAAAAAGAGCACAGACTGAGTATTAGATTACAGACTGAGTATCAGGAAAATGAGCAAAATCAACGTGTAGGAAGAAGGATTTGAATCTTGAAATTAAGGTTGTTTTGAGTGCAGATGTGGTGTTTTACACTTGGGCACATCTGCATACTTGCATGCTTTGTCTTTTCTCATGGAAATTTCTAACGAGATTTTTGATAAGAATAGAATGAACAAAACCCAGAGTAGTAGCAGTAAGACTGAGAGTATCATTTTAATAACGAACAAGTACTTGAGCAAGTGAAAAATTCTGGTAGGCTAGATTCTCACCCTGTATCAACTGGCCCATATCCAGGAAGATTAGTGGTTTTGGGTGTTTTATTCTAGCTGTAGATTTTTATTTTTATTTTTAGAAAAGGGAAGCAAAAGTCAGGCACAATAAAAACATGCATGTCATTAGCATGTGGAGATTCTTGTGTCAGCAGAGTGCAGTTTGCTGCCCACATGCATTAAGACCATGCCATGCCGTTCTCCAATGCATAGAAGTTCTCCAGGACCAGTGTAAATGGAAAGTGGCTAAAACATGGAATTAAAACTAAAATAGCACACTCCCACATGCAATGAAATTCGTGTATTCTATTTTCCACGTAACACTTGTTCTTCATGGTTAATAAAAGAAAGTAAAAGGTTAGGTCTGTTGATAGTGGTCACAAAAGCCATAGGAGCACAGACAATAGGTAATAATTAGCCAAAAAGAAACCTCTCAGAATGACACTATAATTTTCCCCACCTGTTCCCCAAACTGTCAAAAGGAAACATGTCTCTTATTTCACTCTGAATAAGATGTAGTATGTTTGTGGTTTGGGAGATGATGGCTTGATTCTCTGTCAGTTGAAACAGCTGGCTGCTATGATGTGAAGTGAAGCCCAGACTGAGAGATCCATGTACCTGCTTTGTTTTTAAATGTTTGGTCACAGGGAGAGAAAGCTTAGCTTGCTGCTCTTAAGTATTCACTAGTTGAATAGGCCAGGCCATCAGTTTGAATGTATTTTAATATAAGTTTGAAATGGCAAATGTGAAAGAAAGGATTTGACTAATGAAAACTTTAGAGAGATAAAGAATAGAGGAATGAAGTGGCGAAGGTTTTTAAAGAAAAGCTTATGTAGTTATTCAGATGTCCCTCGTACACGTTGTTCCAAACTATTACTGAAGAAATTAACAAACTTGTGGTGTGTAGATTGTTTACTCGGCACAAAAATCGATTGTCCGGCCTCATCTCCCATTTTCTCTTACTGCTGAGGACCCCATAACCCTGTAACACCATGTGAAATTCTTCCACAGCCCCCTATCGGCCTTCCCTACCTGACTCTTTTATCTCTTCTTATTCATTTACCTACTTTCTCTCCTCATTCTGCTCCTGTGAAAACACTTCCCAGTTTTGCGGGCTGGCAATCTATTGCTGCTGTTTGTCTCAGGAAGAAATGCTGATAGCAGTGGGAAGCACGTCCAGGCAAACAACACACTACCTAGGAGAGGCCATCATGGGTGGAGGACCTGGAATCTCATTAGGCTTCCTGTTGCTTGAGGCTGCAATGAAACCCTGCTTGGGATCAGCTGTGCCACAAAAATACCTTTCTGGTTGCATTTTGATACTGCCACTTCTTGTACTTTCTAGAAAATCAAAATTTCTTGTGCAAACAAAAGGGGAAAGTGAGTGATTACGCAATAAAGGTTAGATTTTGATTCAGTTTACATCCTCCACATACAACTTTCATATTTTCTTGGTTCTTGCAGGCTGTTAAAATTTCAGGAAAAAAAAATAAGCTGGAAAAAGAAGAAAGCATATGTATTCTTTGCTTTGTGCAAATCCTAACCTTTCTTGAAAGATCAGTTCTTATAAGAAAAAATCCCAAAAGCCCTTAAAAAAGCCCTTACTGTTCATTCCAGTTCATGACTTACTCTCATTCCAGTTCATGACTTACTCTTTTTATGGTATCTCCCAAAACCAGAAGCTTAAAAAGAAAAAAAAAAAAAAAAAAGAAGAAGAAGAAGAGCAGACTGAGAACTGCTCCCAGATGATAATAAACTGACTCAAAAAAGTTGAGAACAAGCTGGATCAGCCCTCTCACAGATGGGAGTCTTTACTGCTTTAGTCCTAAGAAACGCTGGTAAATTATTTGGCATTATTAAAGATACCAACCACAAGAAGGATCTGCAAAAATTTGTATTTCCAACTTTTCATCATCTGGGATCCTGCAGTTGTTAGTGGTCCATGAGTCACTGCTAATATTTAAATGTAATATATTCATTTGAATAGGTGCATAATGGAGTAATCTTCAAGAATGAAATAATTGCCACCCATAAGAAAAAAATGATGGTTTCATATGCTGACATAAGTAATCAAAACATCTCTTTTACTTGAAGAAGATCTTTTAAGCTGTAATCATAGACACAGGGTACTGCAGATATATCAGGTCTGTCTCACCACTATATTAGTCTGGCTTTATTCAAGTGCAACTCTATTGAAAAAGCTGGAGGTACACCAGCATAAAATTGAGCTCTTTGCCCACCAACACAGCTCTGTATTGCCTTGTGTCCTGCTTAGTCATTTGCACCACACAAGGAAGCTGCACAGAATTATGTATCTGATTTTCATTGTGGGATTTCAGTAGACATTTGTGGTACATTAAATGAGTATGCAGTATGGTAGGCAAGCTGTCCCGCTATCTTACTCAAGTGCTTTAGCTGATGGAGCGTAGTTTGTTGTCGAAAAATGGTTAAGTATTTACTGAAGGTGATGGACTAGGGTTTCTTAGTGCAGTCAAAGTACTTTCCAATATCTGGCCCTTTTTGGTTAGCATCTGGAATTCAGGACTGAGATAGGTTTTAGAATGTAGAAATAAACATTGCCAAGACATCAGAAAACACAGTATAATCATATCTTGCTATGTGACTTTTTGAAGTATAGGTTAGTAGGTGGGAGACACCATTTTATATATAATAATTCTGGTCCAAGCTTTTATGATTAACATTTCACATGTTTTCAGTAAGCAGAAGAGGAGTAGGTTCATGCAAATCTGTGCATCTCCCAGTTTCTTTACATATGCGTGCCATCTGTACCTTCCATCAACAGTGCTCCCAAGCAAATGGTAGAATGGCATTTCAGTGGCTTTCTTCCTGCAAATGTTCAAAGTTACCAAGTAAATTATCAAACCTCAAAATAAAAATAAAAAAAGCAACTGAAAAACAAATGAGATGTCTAGAAAGTCAGAAGTTGATTCAACATTTCCTATTTATGCACACAAAAATGACAGCTTAATACACTTTTTCCCAAAAGAGGCAAGAGTTTAGTGTGTAGTATCCCCCTAACCACTCAGCACTCTCCAAGCATAAACTCAGTAAAGCTTATATAAACTAACGGCAGAACCTCACAGCTGCTGCAAAACTTTGTGGGCCAAGCTCATTTGGTTTAAGTGGAACAAAAAACATCAAGGTCAAAATAGGGGTTCAGTCTGACCCTTCCTTTTTCCAGATAATGTATGGGGCCTTTCTATTTGTCTGATGTACTTTAAGTCTAAATAATGAAAATGTGAACACACATTCCACATCCCTGCGAAGTTAAGTAGTATATAAACAGAGAAACATGCCATTTTATCACTGAAGTGAAAATGTATGGGTGAATAACTGTTTTGAGTTACTTCTAAGCTGTGAGATTCCTGGCTGTTTCTTTTAGTTTGAGCTGGAGTTGTCAGCAGGTTGTCTTATTGTTCCTTTTGCTATATACCTTGAGAGCCTTCATCTAAAACACAGTGCTGGTGCGTATGCATAAGCTAGACAAATAAATATCAATCATCTCCCAGATGGTGATAATATGCCCCATGGGAATGGAGCATAGACTTGCTTTGACACTTCTGCCTGTGTGTACACACATACGTGCATTGCATTTCTGAGCTTTCCAACAATCCAGCATCCTTTGCTCTTCTCAAGTTGTGCATTCAGCTACACTTGTGCTGGTATTACTGTGTACTTCTTGTGGATAATGTGCCGCTGAATATAGAGTCTGCTGTTTGGTCCTTTTGCATAAGTCAGATTTTCAGGTCTTTCAGATTTTGGTGCTTGCTATTTGATTTTATTCTGCAACTTTTATGGATCTGGCTTAGCATGTGTAATCCAGAACCCAGAATTACATATCTCTGTTCCTCATAAGATGAAGGGGGAAAGTGAACTGCCTTAGGGTGGGCCTCATGGTAGTGAGTGCCCTGAGCACAGAAACTCCTTTGCTGTTCAGCAGGAAACTATTTCAATTCTACAGCTCCTTCTCCTGGGTTTAAGTGCCTAACTGTGCGCTGCAGCGAGGTATTTCCCTGAAACCTTTCCTGGAATAAGGTACTTATGTCATTTTCTTGGAAACTATCATGGAGATCATTCCTTTCTTTGAAAGTATCGCCAAGAAAGTACTGCCAAACCATTTTATGCAGTCTTCACAACCCCAGAATATGAATAGCCCATTCCCTGCTCTCTTGGCTGGGTTTCAGGCCCATATGGCCCAACTGCCCTGAGGATCCCCTAACCGCTAAACTATACTTGGAGCAGGGAACACTTCTAATCCCTCCTGTTGAAGCCATTCTACTTTGTCAAAAGGACTCGCTGGAGCAGAGAGGCTGAGGGAAGGTGAACTGAAGGAGAACACAACTAATGAGAGTCCTTGGTCAGTAACTGGGGAGGGATCCTGGGTTCTGCTTCCTGTGTTCCTGCATTGGTGGCTGTTGGATGAGCAGTCACTGAGCATAAGAAGATTGTAGGCCTCTTTTCTTTTGCATTGCTTTCTTGTCCAAATGATTCTTGAACTCTGGCAGGCTCGGTGCCATGGCCACTTTCCTTCTCGATTTCTAGAAAGAAAGGTTTCTTTTTCTATTGTATTTTCTCAATTAGAGGAAACAAAATAGTATGTTAGTGAATTATTATTTTAAGAGAAAACCGAAGCTAGTTGATTATTAATGCTAAAACAAGCAGCATTGCCTTTTAATTTTGCATTCATGGGTTCATCCTTCAATACATATAACTGGCACAGCTCAGCAGTGGAGCTGTCCTAATTTCCATCATCTGTGGCCGGGTTTATCATACATTATCAAGTAATATATTACTTACATTATAATTACAACTTTAAATCACTAGAGACAACAGCAAAACTGTTCAGTTTGCCATGCAGCTAAGCACAAAATAAAAACCCAGCTCTGCTACAGAGCACATGGTGCTTGCAAAGAAAACAAAAGGGGTGGCAGGAAACTGCACTCCAAAGTAGACTGCAAGTGATAAAACTGGTTTGGTAAAGTAAAGCACAAGTGGAAAATAAATTTGCTTTGAAGTTTTACTCGAGCGTCTTCTCCTGGAACAAAGAAAATGGTATCTAGCTAACATAGAAAAGAATAGAAAAGCACAAAAAGGTGTACTTTTTGATTGTTTATTTGCTTGTTTTGGGTAGCACTGAGGGTTTTTAGTTACCTTGGCTTTGCATTTCTTTTGCTCTTGTAGGTGAAAGGTAGACTAGATCCCTTAGGGTAGATCACATTTACTTGGCTATTTTAGAGCAACTCAGTTATTCTGAATCTAGTGGAAACTGCCAAAGTGAGTATTGGAATTGACTTCTGAAAGCATAATAAGCTGGTAGGTGAAGCTGGTAATTTGAGTTTCATGTAAGACAATAGATGTTTTCACTGGCACCATGTACTTGTATCCACCATGCAAGGACTACAGAGCAAGGCAGCGTGCAAGACCTGTCTAGATGCTACACAAATGATTCATAAGCAGGACTGGCTCAGACAGGGACACAAGCAGGGGTCCAGGTCCCCAGCCACTTCCTCTGTTTCTCGTGCTGCTCTTCACAGCCTGCTTTGGGAGGCAGCAGTTGAACAAGAGCAAGGAGCAGCCCACTGCACGCTGTGGATTTGACCCCTGATACACCTATGCCAGGTGTAACTACTGACAGTTCGAGGTCCCCCTGGACAGCTGGGTTATTCCCTCAGCAAGTTAACGATGCTGTCTTGGCAGTGTT
The DNA here is from genome assembly GCF_009769625.2 of Cygnus olor. NCBI lineage: Eukaryota > Metazoa > Chordata > Aves > Anseriformes > Anatidae > Cygnus > Cygnus olor. Next base: position 47,903,824 of record NC_049173.1, read on the forward strand.
TCCCATCACCTACTAAGGAGTACAGCCATTCTGCTTTTCCTCCTCACGCTTCTCCTTGTCTCTCCAAGAATGAGGATAATCCTTTCTGCCTCAGCATTTCAGTCTTGCCTGAGGAGTTACCTGCATCTTTAAGCTCTAAGTCCTTCTCAGCAGCACTGCTCTCCATGTTATAGATCACCATTTTTTACCCTTGTCTATATTTTTTTTTCATACAGATGTACCATTTTAATCAGTAAGATGGTCAACACTTAACCCTGCTCCAGATTTTTCTCTCTGAATGTTCTGTTCTTACCTTTACTTACTATTCTGCTAGTCCTTGTTAGAGGTACAAGGTAGTTTGTTTATTTGTTTATTTATTTATTTAATTATTTTGTTTTAACAATTTTTTTTAACTGATTTTGGAACATTGGCAGAAACACTGAAAAGGATTAGGCCATGGCACAATACCCTAAAATGCCATCAAGCCAGTTGTGATTCTCCACATAAGAACTACTCAGCCCATTCCCAATGCATTTAACCGGTGCCTTATTGTCATTTTGTAACACTGTTTATAACCAGTGTTGTACATTACTACAGAATTACTTGCAATCTCTATTAAGAATGAAATCAGGTTTGTTTGACAAGATTCATTTCTTGTTAAATACATTGAATGACATGAATTCTTTTTCTTTTCTTTATTTTCTTCTTAGTTGACTCCTACATCAACTGATTCATTATTTTATCTAAGGCTGAGGTCAACCTTACTGACCTGGTGCTGCCTGTGTCATCCTGTGTGCCCTTTCTGAATACAGCACTCTTGTATTTCATGGGAATCTTCCTGGTATTCCAAGATACTTTAAAGATACGCCAGAGGTTTTCTTCAGACAGATCTACAGGATTGCTTGGGGCCAAGTATCTGGGCTGCCAGATTTAAAGTATTTAATAGTAATTGACGCTGTTTGCCATCCTCTACTGAATTAGTGGACGTTATCTTCAAGTGAAAAAAGTACTTTAACCTTTTTTATTCCAGTATGGGATAGAAATATTTACTGGATGTTTATCTCATCTCTATCACTACCAGCGTTATCTCCAAAAAACATTGACCAGCAGAAGCTTTCTCGTGTTTGTAAGTGTATCTCTCAAGTATAGAAAACTGACGTTTTTAGCTTCCCTTACTCACTGCTTTTCACTGCTTTTAATATTTATTGATTGCTATTGGGTCTCTTTTGTTTCTGTTTCATTCCCTGTTAAGCGACATTATTTATGTGCAGAAAAAAAACCTGGATATATACAAGTAAGGTCTCCTTGCTCCATTTTAAGATTGCCTTGAAACTCCCAAAGTCTTTCAGTTTCGCTGAAGGAATGCAGAAATGTGAGTCATTGATCCACAACTGTGGATTATTGAAGAGTGAAGAATGAAAGTCTACCACGCTGAATATAAGTGCATGACATGAAAGATACGAGTAGGGAAGGGAGTACTCTGTAGCTTGCCTGTAAGAGAATCACAGTTGCCCCAGCTTGGTGATTTTGGAGTAAGTTGCTTAGATTTTGCTTAAAGAGTGAGACAGCTACTGTTTCATTTATCTGGTTCATTAAGTTTAGACTATATTTGTCTCTGTTTGCTTTTCTACTTGTGCTTGGAGTGCGTCTATCTGTGCTCTGTTTCACAGATCCTGGAGTTTATTTGCCTGAGTTTGCTTTCCATTGCCTTTAGACCATGTTTGCACTAAGCTCTGTTTCATTCAGTCTGGACTTCATGGGCCCAGGTTTGTTCCACAGCATTTGGACTATGTTTGTTTTGCTTTCCAGAGCCTGGGAATGTGGCTGGATGTGGCTTGCCACTGCCTAGCTGAGTGTCTCTGTCTGTATTGTGGTTACCCTGAGTGTGCTCCTGCGCTAGCTTGGCCTTTGCTGGCCTGTCTGATAGCATCTGCCCTGCCCTGTGCCTTGCTTCTGGATTTATTTGGTTTACAGGAAGGGGGAATCCGAAATAAACTGAGGGTGCTTTAAACTCAAGGTGGATTGTCAAGATCAGAGTACTTTCGTTGCTGTTTCCCAACCAACAGCATGGAAATCCTACCAAAACACACTGCACCCTTCCAGACATGTAGAAATACATTTCAACACAATTTATTATTTTTTTGCCAGCAGAAAATGACAATTAAAGGCAATGCTGAGGAATATCCTCTGTTAGCCCGCTAATATCATAGCTTATATAAATGAAGTCAGTGAAGAATTTGTCCCAGCTCTGATACAGATGAAACAAATTTATGTCAATTCAGAGGGGTTGTGCTTACCAAACTCCTGACCAAACACGGCCATCCCCAACTTGCCCTATCTTTAATTAAAATAGACAAGGAGAAAAATTAACCATGCTCTATTATCCTTACTTCTTAAGAATGGAAATGGAAAATGCTTTCTTTAATTGGAAATGAAGATGTTTTCTTACCTCCCTCAGACTATTAGGCTGATTTTTAAATTTTCATATTTCCACTTTCTCTTTTTCCTTCCAACCTAGATCTGGTTTTCTGCATCTTAACTGGTGTGTTGCCTCAGTGATCACTTCTCCATGCCTTCTGGAGATAAGGGTTTTCATACAAAGGTGAACATCCTTGGACGGTGCTGTCTAGAACAAGTTGCTTCAGGGAATTAGAGATAATTTCTTACCTGCTCAAACAATGTCTTTTTGCTTTCCACCCAACACGAGCTTGACCGTGCAGCATATGTTGCTCTGCTACAGTCATTTTAAGCATTATGTTATTTTACGTGTTATAACCTTATACCATTTTGCTAATATATGCATTGATGTAAGGCCATTATTTCTAGTATTTTATCTGCTTTCTTTCAAAAGGGAAGAAATATTATCATGTTGTGACATAACATCTGAATTTTGTTGATTTTGAGTAGTTGATATTTTCACTCTTCAGTGAAATACTAAAAATATACTAAAATAATAAAGATACAAATATCCATTGATAGATCTGAAACATTCACTGGACTGATTTCTAGAAACATTTGGTGATCAGCTTGAGTCTGGAAAAAGATGAAAAATAAGGAGTCCTATCTTGCATCCAGAGGAAAAAAATCAACCCTGATTTTAGATAATGAATGTATCAAGTTAGGGTAACTGATTTTCCTATTATGGGAAAAGGATCATTTCGACATAGGTCTTTAGTAGATTTATTACAAGACATAGTAAAAGTCCTATAAAAGTAGATGATCTTAACTGGCGTGAGAGTTTCCTCTTTACAGAAAGTGGATGTGAATTCCTCCTGATTTCAAACATCAGCTCAGTTAATAAATAAAAACCTGCTATTATTGTGATATCACAGCTACTTTCTGCAGGTAGAAAGCTAGTGTTTATCAGCCCTTAAAATTATACAAAGGGAAGTGGAAAAAAATTAAGCAGCAAGCGAGGCAAGCTGTGAGAAGATCTTGTTGAAAGCTTTCTTCTGTTGTGGAATCCCCTGTTTGTTTTTCCACTGCCATCATGAGCAGCTATCTGAAAGCAAACTGGGAAGAAGTCTGAGCAGAGCTGGGTGATCTAGCACACAGGTGTTCATGTCTTTTCTAGCCAGCACACCTACCCAGGGGAAGGATGGGCAGGGAATCCCCTGCTGCAGGTTAGGTGCTTAGGACCTACTTCTTCTCTCCAAGACTCAGGATGTTATTTTCTTCAAGTTCAAAGTCCAGTCAACTTTGTTCCTTCACTTATATACCTAAAATTAGGTAAGCGCATGGTTATCTTCAGACTTCAGTAAAAATAATCAGCCCTGGACAAGTGAATGGTTAAGAATGTGTGGTTTGGGAAATGTTGATACTGGTGATTAGTAATAATTAGCAATCTCTTACCTCAAGTCTGATTTTAAACGCTATCAAAATGTGCTGCCATTGCATGTAGAACCTTTTTATATGGCCATTTATCAAACCCATTTTCATAACATGTCCCAAAACCTAATTTAATGCACATTTGCATCACTATTTCTTACCCAGGCAATAACGTTTCTTCCACTAACCTGGATTTTCAATCTTCAAAGTACTGATTTTATTCAGGTTATATAAATTATAAAATTTTTAAGCACTTACTGACTAGGTAAGTCCAGTCCTGCTTTCATCGCTGAGTTAATACTTCCACTGACATCAGTTCATCACATTTAATTTAGTAAAGGACCACTGGAATAGATTCACTGGGCAGACAACTCAGCTTATTTTTTGTAATATTTTTCTTGGCATGAAGTTTAGCTCAGTTTTCTTTTCCAGGCCTGTAACCAGCTGTCAAAAATAAATAAATAAACATATAAAAAAAATACTAATAAAAAAAATGATAGCAATGAGATTCTCCAAGAAATGACCAAACAACCTAGGAAATGTGGTGAGTACTATGGTAACACAAGAAACATGCGGTGGTGTTTGGATCCATGTTGAATCCAAAGGGGCTACAGGCTGGCAATTCATATATCCATCTTCTAACTAAAGCTACTGTGCAGCTGTGGTTAAAAAAGAAAGATGCAGGCAATTTAGATGTGTTCCTAATGCAGTGTTAGGTAAAATACCGTCCATTTCTAGCATCACTAGGGCAAATACTATAGCTAGATATTTTTACTCCATCTTTTCTGTGGTTGAACTGATGGCATATAAAGGTTTTTGACTGAAAAATCATCATATTTCTGGTTTTCAAATAGAGAGCAAGTGCTGTCTAATGATTTATGTATTAGGAAGATATTCTCATTTTCCACATGCTGTCTGGCTCTGGTTGCTTTTATGAGATGTTTGGAGAATGCTTTTGGGGGAAAAAAAGAGAAAAAAAGATCAGAGGGGGCCAAACCTGGTGATAAGTTAGACCCAGTGCAATGTATTGCTTTTCCTCAATGTTTTCAATGGCAAGGAAACAGCAAGTTACATGAGACTCTGCCTCATGGACCCTTGGCCAAAAGTCTGAGAGCCACAATTTGTTCTGCGGGAAGTTGAAGCTGGGAGATGCATACAAGAGCAGCCCCTGTAGACCAGCCAGGGGATCCACGTGGGACTTCCACACTCTCCCAACAGTCCTGGTATTTGCAGTTAAATGACTGTTAGTCAGGAATTGTGGCTTCAATATGCAAAATCCTTTGGCCAAAGCAGAAAACAGTGGCTAAACATCAAACGAATGAGTGTCTGGGTTAAGAGTGTAAACACAGCACATACTTTAAACGTCAGTAATAAACCATACTCCTGTAGTGGGGTACCCATTTGGTACCCATGCTAGTTTAATTTTACTTTTTCTTGGCAAGATCAAGTAGGTATGTTGATTGAATAGATAGAATGGAATAGTCTTTGCACTTTTTGGGTTTCACAGGAGAAAAACTTTGAACTGCTTATTTCTAGTCCATTTGTTTAATAATTTATTTTTATTACCACCTTTCTTTGTACTCATAGACTTGAATAGCTATTGGTTACTTTAGGTGAACTAATGGTCTAATAGGTCAGAGGATCAGAGACCTTCTGAAGGGCTAAGACCACCCACTCCTCTCCTTTCAGACCTCACTAACTTAAAAAAGATATATTTCTTCAAGTTTCAGAAAGCACTTTTCACAATGCCCAAAGCCAGGAAGGTCCTCCTTCTATTGATCCATTTTATATTAAAAATCCATTGAGAAATCCTGAAAAACTTGAAACATTCAAATATTTTTTCTGTTGTTAACTCTGATATGTGCTGAATATATTATTCTGAGTGTGTTAATGTAAATAGATAAGAGAAATAGTGAAAATACCCCTTGGATCACACACCGGTATATTCCAAATGCTATGCAAGTTAAATTCAAATCTTACACAGAAAAATTCCTGCTGTTTGGTACGGAACGGATTCAGCCTAACATTGTAGTCTAGATTCATCTCAAATAATTTTGGATACCTACCTGAGGTACCTAGAGTAGTCCTAGAGAGTAAATCTGTCCTGTCATGTGGTGGTGTGTACATGTCTCTTTAGTAACTTCACAAAAAACTCTTTAAGTGCCTGCCATTAGATATGAACAAAGTGATGCTTAAAATCCCAGATTTAGAGATTTAGAAAATTTACATTCATCCGTGGAGGTAGGGCTGAAAGTCATATTTTTTTAACTCTTCTTCTACTTTACATGCTACCTCACATTCAAAAGAAACCTTAAATGTCTCAAATACAATTCAATGTGTTACAAATGTCCCAGCTGCCAAAAGGATGCATCATTTTGATGGAGGGGAAATGATTCGCTCAGCCATGAAGAGGAGAGGAAGAGAAGCAGTGGCCTTGAGACAGGATGTGGGAAACCTATGACAAAGTTTTTAAATTCTTGATTTAGAGGGTCAGACATGCCTGATGACACAAAAACCTTCACTTGGTTGCCTCCCTCTGAATATTAAATCCCAAATATTCAACACTGAGAGTCTACAGGTATCACAACTGCACAAGACATACTGTTTCTTTGGCAGAGCAATAGCCTAGCTACATTTAGCCTTACCCACATCCATTTGTTTAAGTTATAAAACCAAAAATATTTCAGTATTCTTGGGACTGTGCCTAGCTACTTAAATCTTTGCAATTTAATTTAGTAATAAAATAAAATAAAAAAAAAAGAAAGAAATTTACTGGAGAAATTTTAGATACAAGAGAAACACGTGAGTGTGATTTAAGATTACAGGTGCAGGTAAGTTTTACTCCATCATATATTTGGAATTTTTTAGTGGAAATGGATAGAAAAAAGTAGCTTTGAATTCTGTATTTAAAGTGTTCCCTGAGGTATCAGTAGACCACAGCAGTTTCGTTTCTGGAGTATTTGCAGTTCCCTTCCCTTCCCTTCCCTTCCCTTCCCTTCCCTTCCCTTCCCTTCCCTTCCCTTCCCTTCCCTTCCCTTCCCTTCCCTTCCCCAGAGTGGGGAAAGGCAAGCAGTTGTTAGCAGACTGAGAATGGATTGGAAAATCAGACTTGGGGAACAGATAACTGCAAAAGCAAGAAGGGGAGGTTTCTTAACTTCCACGCTGAATAACAAACATCACCACTTGAAATAAATCACTTGATTGCGGTATCATATGGTGTTTTATACCTTTTTTAGTCAGACATTATTACTCATAAACTAAATAATATGATCATTTTTTAAGAGCTGAGATCATGCCTAGAAATAAGTCCAAACATGACTAGACATTGTAATTTATTTTTTTCAACGTTTTCACTAGCCAAGAGCCAACATCTGTATTTGAAGTGGGAAGGATTTTAGAGAAGATGGGCTGTTTCTGAAGGCACCGAGGTGGCATTTCCAGGGCACTGCTGCCATTAAGCACGGGGTAGCGACAGTCTGCTATCAGGAGCGTTCATCAGGCCGTGCTAGGCCTTTTAGTGTGGAGTACTGGTAGGGGTACAGGAGCTTTGTAGCTCTATTTTTATAAAAGAAAACAAACAAACCCAAACAGAACTACCTGGTGACTTGTAGGTGAGGAAAATTCTTTACAGTTCACTTTTTGGGCCTGTAGGCCTCTCAGCGCTCTGGATCTGCACTGCAGACAGCACCCCTCAGGCTTACTAACCCTAAGCGCAGTTGAGGTCTGGGTCATTTGTATGCCACTGAAATGCTTTTGTGGTGCTCTATGGTGGTTTCTGTTAAGACACATTTAGGCCTCCTGTTCCCTCTGACTGGTACTGCTGGGTTTGAACCGAAGTGGACTTGTGAGTGCATACCCAGGGGGACTGGAGCTGGTCCAGCCCCAGGTCTAGAGGAATCGTAACTCAGCCCTGGCTTTTCCAATAAGTGTTTATAATCACTTTTAATTATGTGCATGAGAAATAACTAATTATGAAAGTGCATACCTTTCCTCCCCCAAGAAAATGTACCATAATTATTGTGCTTATTAGATTTTGTAGCTGATGTAACTATTGTTAACAGAAAAGGTACTAAACATAGAAAATATTATTTCCTTCTCCCAAGTGTTTAGTATAACAATATAAGCATTGACCGTTGTGTACTTTGGTATTATTTTCCTTTCCTGCTTATAGTCCCTTCTCATGTTTCTCCATCATTTTAGGCCCCTAATAGGGATAGGATGAACCCATTGATGTCGGCACATGGAGGCCTGCTAGTAGCATGCCTTTGGTTTTAGTCTCCTAGCAGCAGCCATTCATGTTATGTGGGCTTTCTTTTTTGGGCATTGCCCACCCCTGAAACTGACTTCAGGCATTTTTCACTGCCTGTTCTGCATGAATAGCCACAGGCCTCTTGCCAATTGTCCCCGCTTCTTGAAAGCCAGCCTCAGCCAAAGGCCTTTTCAAGTGTGATCCCAGAGTGCCACACAGGCTTTCAGGGTATTGTTGTCGAGATGAGGGCCCTGCACTGGAAAGTGGGGTCAGAAGAGAAAGCACAATAAGGGGTGATGGAGGCTTCATGCAGTCCTCAGATGCTGGCCTGTTTATTAATTTACAAAACTAATGTCACTGTCTTTAGAGAAGAGATTGAGTGAAAAAGATGCCCTTTGAAGAGGAGAACTGCTTTTGATGCGTTACCAAAACATTGGTCGCCTTATTAAATTGATTTTATGGAAGCAAGTACAGCTAATAAAAGTTCAGAAACACCAATAAAGTATTGAAGGTCTGGATTCAGTGTTTTCTTTTTTTCCTCATCAGCTCAGACACAATTCATATTAATGGGTTTTACAAGTTGTCCTTGGGCAAAAGATCTTTCCATATAATGGGTGCAAATATCTGGTCTCCCTTATGCAAGTCACACAAACCGTTAGTCAAGACAGTACAATAACGCAAGGTCTTTAACAGAACTCCTCCTCATACATAACATAATGAAATATTCATGCAATTTTTTTTATCTTTTGGTGTTTGGGGAGGAACTGAAAAGGTAAGGGTCTATGAATCTTGAATATAATATAAACAATGGCTTGCCTTATCACAGGTTTCAAAGCCAGGTATGAATGCTACTCTTGCAGTCACTGCTGGTGCAGATCAGGTGATCTAGGCAAGCAGTTCTCTGATTTGCCAGTTCCTGTAACATTAGATGGAGTCTGTTGTCTAGTAGTACATAAAGTTTACATTACAGCTCTTAATCTGAGAGCCGCCTTGGGAAGAAATGCAGCTCTTTGGCTTCCCTACTCTTCCTCTTTCCCATGTCTGGTTAAGAAAGAGGCTTACTGTATCCCTTCACAGCCACATGCATGGTGGTTTTACTTTGCTGACCACCTGCCACTTCAGACTGCTAGCTCCTTTCCATTGCTCTCCTACCAGTGAACAAAAAGACAAAGATATTGCTCTTTGAATCTCAGGTCAGCTCACAAAGCAGTCTGTCATGCAAAGTTGAATCTTGTTCTCTTATTGTCCTAAGAAACCAAACCAGGACAAGTGTCTTTATCTGCAAATGGCTTATCGCTTCCATGAGTGATTGTTGTCAGAAACGGCTGGAGATATGCGATGACTATCATTGTGGATGCTACTTAGGATTTAATTTAGGGACCTCCAAAGCCACAAGTCTGAAACTCTACAGCTAGAACTAAAGATGACTGTCATTAGATTTGTATCCTTTGTATGCTGAATGCAGAAGGAAGGCATTGCAGTCTGACCAGTGGGTTACAGATGCAAGATTAGGAGTCAGTTTTAAACGTGGCCATAAATGTATGATTGAATTTTAAGTGCTTTCAATTAATGTAGATCAAAAGAGACTTTTGTAGTTGGACAGACTTTCAAAAGTACCAGACTTTGAGCATAAATCTGTCCAGTCTTCCTTTGTTTTTCATAACTTGTCTTGCCATGTTTGTTAATTATGGAAGGCATTTATGACTTGCTCTGTCTCATCCAGTTTCTTCTCTTCTTTAGTGCTCCAGCAGTGAAGTCAGCAGTTTTACAATCCACTGCCTTGAACCTTGAAAGTCATTTATGGACGGCAAGTGGGTGTAAATTGCTAATGGTGGCATTTTAAGTCTACTCTGTATGCAAGGCAATGCAGATTGATCCATGGAAGAGAAATAGTCATAATGTAGTCACCCTCCTGGTAGCAGAAAATAATTTAAAAGATTATCATCCTTCCTTTAAATGATAATGCAGAACAAATAGGTTTATGATGAGGAAGGCTCTTGCCTGAAAGCAAATACCACTATATCACTCAGTACGGTAAACACTGGTAATTTTAATGATATGCTTGATTCAGTTTTCAACTATGCCACAGACAGTACAGTTCACTGATCCACACAGATTCAGTGTTAGTCTCCATTAATCTCTCAAATACTTATGCTCCTATTTGGTTATAAATGTTATGGTTTTATATGTTTGACATCACACAAGTGGTTTTTTTACTCAGCAGAACACTGAATTACCAATTTTGGGATCTATTGGTAGCTGATTCTCTACAAATACCTTTTGTTTGGGAAAGAGACAGTATATTTTCAAACACAAAATTCTCTGAAGAATAAGCAGACTGATTAGTGAATACTTTTGTGGTCTGGTGTTTTGTATTTGCAAATATCTATTAATAAATAAAGAGTTGTGAAGGGCTTTTGCATATATCATCCTTTAATTAGAATTGGCTGATTTGAAAATGGCTTCTTGAATAAAGTTTAACAAGTCAGATTATGCATCATCTTATGCTTTCATTAGGAGTCTGAAAGTCAGGGTAGGTAAACAGCCAAATATCTTCATATAACAGTAAGTCATGTTTTTCTCCTATTAGCAAAGAATTAGTTGCTAAACTTACACTGCTTCAGTCAAGGTTGAAAGCTACTAACTGCATCTGAAAGTTTTATATGAAACATAGCATCTTTGCAGAAAAGTCTATCTTGAGTGCAGCAATAGGCGTGGAACAGCTCTGCAGCCTGTGGCAAGAAACCCATCACTCTTGACCAATTTGGGACTTGCCTGCACAAGACCTGTTTATTTTGGCTTTGGGTGGAGGGGAGGATTTGTCCTCCATATATAAACAACCACAGATAATAGGATGTCAATAGACATATTTCAATATTTACCTTTAAAAAATTAATCAAATTAACCACAGTAAAAATACTAAGATAGAAATATGGCAAGCTTCTTATGAATTGTTTTCCTTTTCCTTCCTTACGAACACCAATAAGCAGTCAGAGTGCCCATGAAAGCTGTTCTGGCAAACTTGGCACACTCATGGCAGAAATAAGCAGTCATGACCAGGTCAAGAAAATCCCCATTGTGGGGAAAGGTTTTATGATGGCCTAAAGGCAGTGATGGATAAAAAAAGGGTGTCTGATAAAGATAAGGGTATGAGTAATTCTCAAAAGAGGTTCAGCATTTTGGGTCAGATAACAAGCTAAACAGACTATCTAAGGTTCTCTGAGTCTCACTGAGGTAAAACTTAAGCAACAATCTTACGAGAACAAGGCTTCACATGACATTTCAGACTTCTGCTTCTGGTTCATTTAAAAAATAAATAAAACAGAAGTATGAGAATTAAATACATTATTTTAAAGGGAAGTCAATGCAACAAGCTTTATAGTTGTTAACAGTTTTAATTTGGTTATCTTTGACCATAGGTGTGATTCTGTACTATTTTATTCTCACTTTAAACCAATATCTTTTCCGTAAACAGTGGGATTGTGTGTGTGTGTGAATGTTTTTTTTTTGTTGTTGTTGTGTTTTTTTTTTTGATCCCAGACAATACCTATGTCAAATCCCAAAGCAGTACTAGCAGTGGGGCTAGTGCTAAATGGGGTTAGTATTCCCCCCCCCCCCCTTTTTTTTTTTCTGTTTGGAGCTCTTTTTCTTCCTTCACACAGCTATTTATCATCTGAAGGAAAAGGAGAGAATGGGCAAGTCAAAATAATTTTTTAGGAAAAAAATAATCAAACCTGTCTTCCTTAATCAGATACTGTTTTCATTTCATTTCACAAAATAGGTAAACTGCCAGAGAAAATTAGGTTAGCAGAGGAGTAGGATAGCATTGTTCTATCTTTGGAATAGAGGTTTAGAACAAAATGGTCAAGCTATGAGGGATGGATGCTGGTGGTATTTTGCAATGGGAAGAATACAGTCTTGCTGAATTAGGTTTTAGAGACCACATGAAATCCTTCTGCAACATACTCCAAGGACGCTATTTAGTGTATCTTAATTTAAAAGGTGATCTTGGAGGTCTCTTCCAACCTGATGATTCTGTGATTCTGTGATTAAAGCTGTGTTATATTATCTTTGATGTAATGAATGTGAAATCTCCTGTGAAAGGGGAATGTCCAGATCATATCACTATACATAGCCTTGATGGCAGGTAGGAAGTTGTTACTTCTATTGTAGATAATCTGGCATCGGACTGTGATATTTTAAACTGCTTGTAGCATTTTTCTGTCTTTCTGTCTTTTTTCAGTATTTTTAGAAAGGTTTATCCTTTTAACACATGACTTTTGGAAAGACTCAGCTTCCCAGTAAAGCTAAGGAGGTAGATGAATTTTTGGAGGGCAGTCTGGCTCTATATCTTGCAGTGGGAATTCACAGATATAGACTGGTCTGTAAAATCTGGCCCTCATTTAGTTGCCCAAATGGCAGCTGTGCTATTTTAAAGTCTTTACCTCAACTGTAATGGCTGGAAGCCTGAAAAAAATCTTAATTCTGCTTTTGAATCACTTTAATCTGCATCCCTGCTTCTACTTATGGGAGTCATTTACTGACTCCTGCCTGATTCCTTCTGTCTGTCTTATTCACACTGAAGGAGCTCCTGAGCATGGATCTGCAGATAGGCTGGGGCAAAGTTTTGTTACCTCAGAGTCCCTCATGTATGAACTGATTTCTCCTGTCATTGCTTCAACAGCAAGCTTCTTCAGCTCATAGAGACTTTGTTTTCTGTTTTTGCTTTTGCAGAGTAGTCCGAAATGATCAGAAGATACATGGGAATAGAAGCGTTCAGAAGGAAGAAGGTATGGTTTCAATTAGTATTCTGCTTTATCGGAGTCAAAATGTTTCACAGAAATACGCTAATTTTGACAGGATTCAGACATTAAAGTTTAGGTTTGGTTCTGACCAGGGAGAAATACAGTTACCTGACATAAACACTCGTGTGTGTGTTTTCTAACAGAATACAAATTAATTTTGAAATTTTGTTTTGTTTTGTTTTTATTGCAAAACAAAAAACAACATCAGGGATTCAGAACCTCTACAGAAGCAAATTTGTCATTTACTGGCTATTTCTTTGACAATTATGAACATGGAAACCAAAGAATCTGTCTCATTACCATGGTATTATTGCTCTCTTCCTAGTTCTTCTACTCTGGAAGCGTGACTGATCTGTAAAGGTTTGAATGGTAATAAAGTGTTAGGAATAGGATTTCTGTGTGGTCTCTGTGCCAGGATTGGAGAAAAGATCCAATGCAGCTAATCTGTTCAAATTTAATGAATATCCTGCTGACTTTTAAGGGAGCTGGGTGCCTGACTACCCTCTGAGACTTTAAAAATCTCCTCCTATTTTAGTAGGATTTTGTCAGGAAACCAGATCGAGCGAGTCCATACAGAAAATGCCATTGCTGTTCCTACAGGTTTCCACAAGACATTTGACCCCTCCCCTCCCTTTCTTCCTTCTTTTTATACCTCTCTGGAATGCAGATATTTTGGTTAATTTTCTCCAGCTGTCAAAGAGTCTCACAGGAAAATGACCTCGCAGAGTGACCACTTCCCTTAGTCCTTGACTTAAGTAGATTTTTTTTTTCAGAGCTTTCACCACATCATCCACATCACTGTCTGGTGTCTTTCATGAGTCAGGAAAAAGCAGAAAGGAAAAAAAAATACCCTTTAAAAAAGAGGAACCAAAGCAGATTAGTTTGAATCAGTTTTATCAGTTTTTGTTGCTATTTCAAATCAGTTTTGTGTAGCAGAAAGTTAACATTACTCATTCCCACCAAAGTGTGGGGAAATATTAGCATTTGGATACCTTCCTTATAAGATTGTTTTTTAGCATGCAATTAGTTGATTCATTTAGTAATGACAGCAGTCTCAGCAAATTTGAGAATCAGACTTCTTTATTCTTTTGTTCTTTTAAATATGCTATCCAGAGGGGAAATTTTTATTGCAGAAACAACGTTTCAAGTTTAGTTTTCTGAAATAGCATGGTGAAAAAAATCAACAAAACATGGTGTGATAGATATCTATGGCTTATGAAATATAGAAATGAAACGCAGATACCTCAAAATCTAAGGATTTATTCAGTACCATGATAAAGAGAAGGACATATGTGACATGAAAAAATTGTGATGCATTTATAGTTGGCTTCCCTCACTCCTGAGAGAAATGATGTTTTATCCTCTCTTTTATTCTTGCAAGGAATTTGAAGTTAATGGGCTATTCATAAATGTAATGTTAAGAATGTGCATCAGTCTTTGCAGAATCAGGGCCTCCCATTTCTTCAGGAAAAGGAAAATGCAGGGCCCCTGCATTTTCATTCTCAAATTCAAGTTCTGTGGTTCTCAAAAAGAGACTAAAGTTTTAGTTTGCTGTGCATCTCTTTCCTTAGCCTTTTTGTAGTACCTCTTGTTATCATATCTTTCCTCTTCCTCTGAGTGCTTTTTGTAGTTATCATGAATGCCTGGCTAGTAAGGCTTGTAGAATCCCAAGGATTTCTAACTGTAAGTTTTCCCCAAAGGCATTCTTTACTTCTTCATAATTTGATACTTTTTTCTTTTTTTTACTTTGAGTTTATCCTGTCTGCTGTCATGAGTTTTAAGTATCTGAATGAGAAGAAAAGAAGGATGGGGACTGCGAATAAACTGCAATCTTTACTATACCAGCAAATGAAATTTCTGTGCTCTCTCTAAAGGCCATGTTTACATCTGTTACGTCTGGGAGAAAGTACTTCATTCCCCTGCTGTTTGAAAGTGATATAGAGCAATTCCACATTGTAATAACTTTTGATATTCTATATCTTATGTTTTGAATGAGTATCCCAAAATCTTTCCATTTTCTATAGCTGTTTGGGAAGTCTCCTCCAGGGAATTTTAGTGAACATCTTCTTTTTGAGTGTCTCTGTGTTATATGAGTACTATATTGAGACCGTTCAAGGTGATCATGTAGCTGTCATTCATTTCTCTAATATTCCAAAGTTAGTATCACCAGAGCTTTTTTTAAGATATACTTTAGATTTTTTTTCTTTAATTTAATGCATTTCTGTACTTTAATGCTTTACTTTAATGCTTTACTTTAATTTTAGGATTTAGAGATTGATTACTTGTTCTGATCTCCAGCAACTTAGGCATTTTAGAAAGAAATTGAAGCAAAGCTTTATTGGTTTGTGGTGTCAAATAGGCTCTTTGGTATCAACATAGGCCTAACAAAGCCAGGTTCTAAAATCAGACTACTCTTGTGTGGTGACAGGACTTTGGGGTTTTCTGCCCCATACTCAGAGTAAATGTATGTCAGGGTAATGAGTTTGCATACTTGAAACAGCAGACCTGAGGTGCAAGGGGCTGAGAGTGGGTTGTCAAAGTCATTATGGCATGGGCCTGGTCCATAGCCTCATGGAGATGGGCTGGAGATGGACTAAATGGAGCTGGGGCTAGAAAATATTTGATCATTGCTCAAAGGTGATCACAAAGGGACTGAGTTAGGGTTGACAGTAAGGAAAATTGAGGTGTAGTTGTTGATTACTTGTTTTTATCCTATTGATGGCTCTAGGGTTTGCATGCAGTCTATATATCCTTGCTCTTTATATATGTGTGTGGCTATACATTTTAAGGATGTCTCAACTTTAAATGGAATAATTCTGGTTTATGATGGGGCTATACCTTTCTTCTCCTCATAGCCATAGACCACAGTAATGGATGGGAAAAGTAGCTTTGTTCATTAACACACCCAGCTGGGTCACAGACAGCTAGTTAAATAAGCTTACCAGCTGATGTGCGACTTTGGCACTGTTACTCAGGTTCAGTGTGTGGTCAAATGGGCTTTTTCAGCTGCTGATGATTCAGGTTCCTGTCTATTCCAACCACTTCTCTTCATTCATTCCCTTAACCCCACAGCTGGAACCAGATTCTGCCAAAAGATGTGGCAAATCTGAGGAAGCAGAAGGAAGAGGGATGGTGATACAATCGCTGCAAGCATGTGGAGGGTCATAAACACTTAGCTGGAATTAGCCATGGCTTAAGCACTGTGTTCAACTGTGCTCTTAGAGACACTCAGTCATACACTGATCACACTTGCTAGAGATGCCATCTTAGCTGGGGTTGTAAAGGCACATGCTTTTGGATCAACACCCTCAAGTTGTGACCCTGCTGCCACTTGGAAATTGAAGTGGCCATATTGACTATAGTGTAACTTGGGAATAAGGGAGCAGGAAGATGCTTTAAAACTGCATGCAGCATTCTTCCACTTGTACATCTACTGAATAGGCTTGACTTGATGAACAATCCCATTTATTTCAGTGGAAATTCTTTCAGCATAAGCTTTGGCTGAGGTGAATAAAAATGATGACATCTTTTCCTAAATTATTCCTCTTTGCATGAGCTGATTTTTTACAGCTAAAACCTTTGGAATTCAAGAAATATGAAAAGCACGTTTTCTGAGTCCTCTTAGCCTTAATCACAGAAGTAATGGAGAGTAGTCCTAATGGCATGATGGTCTTATATTCATGCCCTGTTCCAAATACTTGCTTATCCAGGATGCAAAATACTGCAAAATTTTAATAATTTTAATAATATGGATGATAGATATAATAGCTATTTTCTTGGAACTAGTATCTGTAAGATATTATGGCTCAGAATTACTTTACCTCTCAAAGAAAGGCACACAACTTCCATCTTGCAATTTTTTTAATCAGTCAATATAGAAAAAAGTGGTCTCAGTAAATTGTTTAACCTAGAAGGTGAGTATCGTACCTCTTGTGTTTATAAAATGAAAATGGGTTGTTTGTAGTGGCTGTGCACATACAATTACATAAACATCTCCCTATTAATTTAGATGGATTCTTTGCATAGGATATTTCAAACTCTAGAAATCATAAGAGGAAAAGAGGGGATGAAGAAGAGAATGAATACCATATTCCAACTGATAAGTGTTTCCTCACATGTATATGATTCAGGAAAAGACTTCAGCATATGTTTAACTTTAAGCATGTGCTCAGGTCTCACTGGATTTAAACATGCACTGATCGAGGATGCTTTCTTAAATAGAAGCAATATGTTGTCCCAGTGAAGTCAACTTGATTTGCCAACTGCTCAGATCCCCCTCGTGTGTGTGCAGTTGGTTCTTTAGAGCAGCTCCTGCCTCCAAAATGAATTTTGCACTTAGTGGTACGAAGTGCAGTCTGTCAAGTGACAAAGTTTTCTTCCTATCAAAATAAACAAATGTAGCATAATGGGGCTGCAGTCTTCTTTTGTAGACTATGGGAAAATAATAAATCTTTTACTATGGCATTTTTTGTGCTATCCCTTTTTTCCTGTCTTTTCCATGTGACCATTGTCTCTAAGGCCAAGGAGTTCTGGCTGCACAAATACAAGAGAAGTTGCTTTATTATGGAGGGGGAGAATAAAAGGTGTTGAATGTGACTAGGTCATATTCTTGTCAGTCTCCTGTATTTAGACTGCTTTCAGCTTAGTTTTTGGTGACAAACTGCACAGCTGTAATGCCTTACATTTACCAGCCTGCATATATGAAAGATGTGTAATGTTAACTAAGCCCTTTCCCGTCCCTCTTGGAGGACCACCCTGCCTGCAAAATCTCCAGAGGAAAACACGGCATGTCCTGATCAGAAACTGCCTTTGTTGGCAGAAATACAGTATGTTGCATTAACCAAAACAGCATTTTTAAAAACATTTTTGATGGTGGCTGCTTTTTATTTAAATATTCATTTTGCTTGTGTAAACGGATCTCATTTGGTCTTTACATCCCGACATCACAGGAGTATCTGAAAGCCTTGTTTACATTTAGCAGTGGAAATTGTTTCAAGCCTTGCACAAAACCTTCAAAACCTGATACACTCAGAGCAGAAAAAGGACTGGATTCTCCTCAGCAGTCCCCTAACAGCAGTTTTCTCTGGGATGACCTTTCTGCTGATGAAAGATATCTAATCTTTCCTCCCGACTGACAGTGCAGTTTTTCTGCTGGGTGGGAGCCGACGTGCTGTCAGTACAAACCCAGAACTGCAGGCTTCACTGTCCGGGTAGCTCTGTCCAGGGTGTAGTGCTCGAATCCTTTGGTGTTGGTGTGGTGGTTACGCTGGTGACCATTTGTGGCTTGTATTGAGTAAAAGTCATTTTCAAAACTTGTTCTGCTTCTCTAATATTGGTTTCTCTGGGCATTCACTTGTTGCTCTGTATTCCCTAGCTCCCTGACTGTGCGTTTATCAATACATGGCATTTGTTTTCCAAGTGGTAAGTGGGGCAGCTGCAATTACCATACAAATAATAATAATCATATTGTGCTGAACACAGCCATTTACTTACCAGCTGTGAGCAAGGGAAAAGCTGAGACTGTAGCAACAACATTTAAGCTCTAATTGTACGTGTAAAGGGAAAGCCTGGAATAATTGACTCCAGGGGGGTTGCTATAAATTCACAGCGGCACAACTGCATTTTGAACCTGGTCCCGGGATACTCGTACCTGAACCACCACTACAGGCTGAGGACATAACAGACATAGCTAAACACTATCCTTCTTGTTCCTTCTTGAATCATGGGTATGAAGCTTCTTGCTTCAACTGTTACTCTATGTACATGTCAGCACAGCCTAAAATAAGCTAGATCATCTACTTGATTTTGGAAGGTACAAGGTTTGTAGAACTAAACCGTTCTCTCTAACGCCATTTCAGCAGTGTAACCTCATTCCAACAAATAGGACAACTCCTGATTTACCTCAGAATAACCTCAGGGGCAGGTGGCTAATCTCAGGGTGCTGGGTTGAATCTAGGAAACTATAGCTTGCGATAGTGCTTTCGGACTGGTGATTTACAGATGGCCCTACCACTCACAAAGGTCTGAACCATAAACCTAGGGGTGACAATGAACCACTTCTTTTCTGTGTCCTGGTTTTCCCAAGTGTGAGATGGTTGTAATTATGTTAATTTACCTGTCTTGTAATTATGTTAATTTACCTACTGTGACAAGAAAATTGCTGAGGGTCTATAAAGCGGTATCAAATTTGTGGTTCTGGATGTGAAATCTCTAGGTTTAGACTTTTTTCAGGTCCCAGGACAAATGTCTATCTTTTCCAGTCCACCAGTCAGTCCTTCATTCCAGAGGCCATAAAGTAGGAACCATCCTACATCAAAATCTTGGCCTTGTTTTATGCATATGTCTAGTTTTTTGTCCCACTCTGACCATACTGAGAGGTAGCACTCTCATCTCTCTAATCTCAAAAGTTTTCTGCAAGAAAGGTAAATATTACCGTCTGCATTTTGCAGATGGAAAAACAGAACAAAAAGGTTAAATGGCACAGTCCAATATTAGAAAGAGATAACAAGCATGGGAACAATGCATATGGCCAGCAATTGTAGGCTCACTGTTCAGGATCACAGTGGAAATTCAGCTGAAGGCTAGACTCTGCATGTGCATCTAGAAGTGTCTGCTTTCCTGCGGATCTCCTTATAATGTGATGTATGTACTCACACAGCCAGGTGCAGATGTCATTATGGTAATAATATTATGGAGCTTTATTAGAGCATATTTTCCAGTCTGGTACTAATCCACTCAAATGTCCATGGAATAATACCCCCAACTTTTTTTCTTATTGTATGTCATCTCCCACTCTTCCTGTGAGATTTAGGACCAGTTTCTGGATGTATAGAGGAAGCAGCTGGCATCCTAACCTTACCCTTCTGTCAACTTCTGTCTTCAGTGGGAATGGAAGGACCAAATTCTGCCAAGTTTCTTCATACTTCTCAGGTCTGTGGGGGTTTGGGACTTTTTTTTAAGTGATGATGGTGATTTTCAGATAGTCTTATGGATCACCTTCATGCCTTTCTTTGTGCAAAATACAAGTGATTTTTTCTCCATTTTGAAAGCAATTGTATGCATTTTTTAAATTTATTTCCTGTGTTAATCTCATGTTTCCAATGAAGCTAAAGAGAGAGATAGTGAGTGTTGAGAAGGCTTTTGTTCATTTACTGTATTTGGAATATAGGAGGAATAAAACTTCATTAGCATAGAAGTCAGTTAGGTCCCATACTTTTAGCCCCCAAAGGCCTTCCTGTTTCCTTGTGTTTTGATAATACGTCTGACACACTGCTAAATTGCTGGGAAAGTTAGGAATAACATTAATTTAACAAGAGAGTTAGATTGAAAATATGCTGTAGAGCTGGACGGCTGCTTTTGCTTCTTTTCTAACTGCTTGGCATTCCTGATACTGGGTCTTGGTTTCTGTAGCCATGCAGCATATGAATCAGAGAGAACCCACCCTGTGCTTTGGCATAACTCTTAAAGCACTGACAGTTCCTCTTTCTTCAGCAGTAATTAAACAAGTAAAAACTGGTTACTTTGGTTAGCAGATATAAATGTGGAAAATATTCACAAATACATATCACTGGGCGTGTGTGTCTAAGGAATCTGGATGAGCTGTGGTTGGACTCTCCTTTCCCACATACTTACAACAAAGGTGCTTTATCCAACAAAGCAATCTGGCCAAGGTCTTTTATTTCAGCTAATTCATGTTCTCTTTTTATTTGTAAGGCTTGAAGGTTTGCTGATAGAGCAGCTCAATGCAACCCTTAGCGATAGGAGGCACTGTTGGGGATAGGACTCGGCAAGAGGAAAAATCAGTTAAAACCAGGATGAGACATTCTCATGGAACTAAGGGCCAGCCTGTCCTTAAATTTTTGTACTGATTTCTCTCTTCCAGTTAGCTGCACAATTAAAGAGTGGTTTAGCACGGCTCTTAGTTTGGAAACAATTAGTAGACCAAAAAGGTGCCTCTTACGAGAATAAATTCTCCAGTAAATAACCTGTAAATAACCTGGCATCAATGTGCTCATTGTGGGACTGAAGGGGTTGTATTGCTCTGACTGCAGGGGCAGACATATGTAGAAGCAGAGCAAAAATGAGTGCAGGCAAACCTAAACGATTGTTTAAATAACCACATCTTCTGCAAAGGAAGTATGAGCTAATGATAAAGCATTAGTGGTGTTTCAAGAACAGTGTGTTTAATTACAGCTTTCTTTCAGGCTCCATTTATGGCCATAGACTGAAGAAAAGCTCTCCCTTTGCCTCAGTGACCCCTTTGTAAAATGGGAATAATCAAACCAGAGTTTACAAATCCAAAAAAATCCTTTGTGATCACCTTCATTACCTGCTCTATACTGCGGGCTACAGAACTTCCTTGGATTAACTCCTGTCAGAACTAACACAGATATTTAGGAAAAATGTACTAGTCTGCTTTTAACATTTCTGCTAAAACACTTGGTGAATTGACCCATATTTCAAATGGTGATGTCAGCATAACACAGATCTAAAGGAGGAAGGCTAAGATCCTTATAGGATATTATCAGAGCAGTCAATACTGAGGTAAGGAGGAGGCAAGACCTAATACTTCACAGCTGAAGTGCAGGCTGGACTGTTTAGCCTAGAGTTGTCTCGCTTCAAAATCCACTTACACCTATGACTGCTGAGCTGATGATCTGCTTAGTTCATTTTATATTTCCCTAGTTTCTTTTCCCTTTACCTTTTTTTGTTGTTGTTGTTTTTTTTAAAGTTGAAAATGCTGTATCCTCACTTTGCATTTCTTGGTTTGTCTTGTGGCTCTTCCTAATGTCTAGTTTTCAAAACCCTTTGAATAGTGAACACCAAAAGTGAACTTCTTTTCATGGTACCTTGGTGAAGATGAATTCCTTGGGGGTGAAAAGTCTGAAGGGGCTATGAAATAGAGATTCTGATTTCTTGTTTCTATTTTTCTTTCATAGTCTTTGATATTTTACGAAACTAATGCTGAAAATGATGCTAAGAATATTGACAGTAATTCCTGCAATTGACATGGCTGGAGGGAGGCTCTTAATTTCTTTATTTTTTCTTGCCTACCTACAAATCTTGTCCTCATGTGAAAATGAAGGGAACAAGAATATCACATTTCTGATATGTGAATCACTTCAGGTAGTGCTCTCTGGGAGGGTATGGGGTGTGACTGGCACCTTATCAGTGCACAGGCTCTGGGAGTCCTGCCTATGCCACAGCCAGGGGAAAGGAATGACAGAGGAGGTTGCTCAGCACATCACCAAGAGGGGCTGTTTACACGTCCTATGCAGTGATTCAAAAGTTACTTGAAATGAATAGGAGTTTCTTTGTTGGATTCAGCAGGTTCTAGACCTGATAGTCCCAGACCAAGTGAGGACATTTTTGGTCTTCTTTATATTTAAGAAAATAGCTTCAGTTTATTCCTGAAAGCTATTTTATTTTCCTCAAATTACCCAATTCATATTCACCTCCTGCAGGGTTCTTTTTTCTCATTGCTGTTTATTACACACAGAAGATTTGCCTCTCCTCTAATTTACCCCCGTGGTACAACTCTGCTAACTAGAGAGGAGAAATTCCAGCTTTATACCAAAATAAGCAAAAGAAGAAATGGTGCCAGATTTATCTTTGGTGAGTAGCTTGCTTCTCTTTGCCTGGAATCATCCAGCAATACCACAACTCAGAGCTGCAGTCAGACATCCAAATATAACAAATATTTCTGGGTTTGCATATTACGCTCTCCTGCTCCTCAGATTCAGGCCAGGAGGAAGAGGAAGATTATAAAAGAAAATGTACGCATGAATATTTTAACAATCTCCTGTGTTAGGAAGGAAAAGATGTAAAGAGCAGATGACTGATTCATGGTGTTTCAGTTTAAAATATGGTGTAGCTCTTAAACGGGGCGCTTACAGTAAATACATTTCACACCAGATGTGGCCTCAAATGTACATGACTTCGAATTTTCCTGCGCACAGTAACCATCAGTTCTAGGAGCCCGAGGATCCCCAGGTTTCAAAAAGACGATTCCTGTTGTAGCTGTCCTGCCCAAGGGGTGCCGGCAAAAGGAACATAAAGGCTGGGGAGGCTGCTGACCCCTAAAAATCTCAAGCTTCAAATAGGCTATGAAACATAGATGCCAGTGTTCTGCTTCCAGGCACTGAATAATGCCTTTTGTTCCCAAACCACATGTCCTTGCACTGGGAGGAGCGGGCGCCATTAGAAGAGGTGATCTTCCATCGACCCCGTAACATGCAAGCTCAGCAGATGCAGAAGAGCCCATAGGATATTTTCTTTCTCAAATGGATAATGCATACATTGGTTATGTTGTTATAGAGTGCAAAAATTGAATGGGGCTTCTGATTCCAGCTGAAAAGATAACAACTGCCTACATGGTTGCCTCTGTTAAATGCCTGCAAGTCATCAGGGCCAGATAGATATAGATTTTATGATTTCTGTCATTCACCTGATGCCACGCATATGCATGGTTTCTAGAAAGATTTAAAAGAAACTGCACTGAAGTAAAAAAAAAAAAAAGTTTACAGTGAATGAGTTAGATGTGGATATCCAGTTATAGAAAGACGCTGAGTATACAGAAAGATTTTGAGTACATTAGTATCAGCAGAGTGTTTAGCCAAGAGTATATTACTTTTGGAACTGAAGTTGGAATTGTAGTTGAATGGGGAAAATAGGAAGCCGAGCTTGTGCACATGAATGGGCAGCTCCGATGAGACCTGTTAAGGAGCCTGTTTGGAGTTACTGCTGCAAATACAGGGCTCGTTATGTGCATCTGTGCAGACCTTATTTAAATGTTTGCGATGCAAGGATTAAATGAATAAAGGAGTATTATTTCATACTATTTAGAATATAAATACCACTTTTTCTCCCAGCAGGACTGAGACAGTCTGTGGCAGTGCCTCAATTAGCACCTTCTTTCCTAGGCTGTACCTGAACTGCAGTCAGATGTGTCATTGCAATATGAATTGCGTTAGCTAGCGCGGCTATTGGTAGCAGGAAAGCTGTGACACTTTGGGCTTTAGGTAAGCTACAAATGATATTGCCTACCTGAAACCATGAACAAATATTTGCCTGTTTGACAGCTGAAGCCTGCGGTACTCTGACCTCATCACTTTCAGCACTCAAACCTAGTTTACAGCTAGTCTGAGATACTTCCATGTGTAACAGTTGTGCCTTGCTGTCACTGAGAGCAGATAGTCTGGAGACTGCATCGTTCTGTGGCAAGAATCAAGTGAGGCTTTACTGCCTAGGTTCCAAAGAGGCAAACTTATGTTGCTGGATCTCTACATAGTTATACAAATGGCAGGATTTAATCGTGTCTGAATGTAATTTTGGGTAACTAAGTAATTGACGTAACACTGGTCACAATATGTTGGCTGGTGAACACCACAATAAACTGTGCGTGTCAGCTAATCATGATTAAACACTGATGAGGCCAGGCTAAAACTGCACTTAGCTGACATGTGCTGAATGCTATTTGTTCTTGTCTACACTGATTCACATTGCATTCAATGTGGCACAATATAGATAAGCCCTTTGGGGAGAGTGTAGCTCTGGTCAGGCCTCAGTGTTCCCTGACTGGCCAACAGCTGCTCCGAGCAGTTTTATAAAGGGACCACTTACCCATCCTTTGATGGAGAGATAAGCCACTGTAATGTAATTACAACCAAGGAGATGGGAGAGGGGAAAGAAAAAAATATGCCAATCATGAAGGGGGTACACGGAGAGCCTCAGATTCCTTCTAACCTAAACATTGTGGCAAGGAAAGAAGTCTTAATTAGGAAACGTGTAGGCATAGAACAGGAGCCCATCCTAAATGAATTGGGGTGTGATGAGCATAAAGAAAATGCTTTTTAAAAAGATCTTTGACTCCCACTGAGTGCTTGTTTCTTAGACTTCCTTGCCTAATAATGTCAGCATTTAAATGGCCCCAACTCCCAAATAACAAAGCTTTGAAGTTAACACCTCATTGAGGTATAGAGTTCATACGTTTGCTATTCCTATTATTTGGCCAGAAACCGTTTTCTGCATGGCTAGCTTAACAGGGCAACAGAATATTAAGTTGTATAGGGATTGAGAAAGCTATTCACACAAAGGAAAGAGCTACAGACTTCATGTATTTGAACAGAACCTGACAATTAAGAGAAAAGAGCAAAAGTCTGGGAAGTGCCCTGAATCACATAATTGCATGAAATTTTTTCATACCTGTGATATTTCCAGTGGCCAGGCACAAACACAAGGGATTTTAGATTTGGGCTGTGTTAGGGAGATGTAGTTGTCATTAAGAGATGAGAGGAGGTGTTTTTTCCATCTTGCTAAAGTTCTAAAACTTCAAAAAGTAATCTGTTCCTAAGCGGGAAAAGAAATCACAAGATTTGATTTATTTTATTTTATTTTATTTTATTTATTTATTTATTTTTGTCATTGAGAAAGACAACAAAATGCTGGAAAATGATCTGGTGCAGGTTGGACCATTTACTTAGCAGACAGGTGATCCAGACTCAGGTCTTCCTCTGTTGTTTTCCAGCATTACAGATGAATGCCTCAGCCAGCAGACTATCTAGTCTTCTGGAGTCTCTTTCTTTTGGTTTTGGCCCCATCGTTGAGCAGGGCTCTGAGAAAAACATCTTCAAACAAGATATTTTGAATATATACACCAATAAAATTGTTTTTCATTCACCTGTATTTTTGACACAGTAATTACCAGTTGTCTCTACTTCTGACAGTATGCCGTGGGAGAATAATTAGCAATGCCCCTAACAAATTATTCTAAGTCATATTTATCTGTATCGTAGAAAAGCCTAGAGCCTGCCATTAAAGAGAGGGCTCTTTGGTGCTTACTACCATGCGGTAGATGTTTTCTTACCCTGAAAAGTACATGAATAATCTAAACAGTGCAACTGAGAGTGTGGATGATGTTATTAGTCTCATTTTTACAGGTAGGGGACTGAGTGATAACATGATTTGACCAAGGCTGTGCAGCAAACTTTGCAGAGCTGGGATTAAATAAACTTGGCAGGGTGTCCCAGACTTTGACCACAAGTAAGGCCACCTGTCTTCTCTAAGTATGCTTTAAAGAGCATAAATTAGACATTAGAGTGATTACAGAAGTTGGAATGGTTTAGCAAAGATCTGCTTGCTCCAGTGCCCATTGGAATTCCAGCATCTACTTTTTATTCCTATGGTATTTACAGTTCAGAAATTGCTGTCTGTAAAATCATCTGGTTTTCAGGATCCAAGAGATCTTTTGCCATTTGTGTCATTCTTTCACTGACTTACCTAAGCTTATGCTTTAGTTTGCTTTTCTGAATATAGGTATAAAAATACCTACCTCCTCCAGGCTTCAGTTAATGAAGGATTTCATCTTTGTTCCTGCCCAGTGTAATTGCTTTACATCTACACAACTGTAAATATCATCATGATTCAGTCCAATGTTTATAGCCCCTTATCCCATAGCAAAAGGCACATTAGATATTCATTTACAAGCAACTGGCATCCATGTTTAAATTAGACAATTATTATGGGTATGCAACCAGAAGAATCTTCTGTAAAAATATCTTTTTTACTCTGTGAGACCTCTTAGGGCTTGGAAAGCAGATTGAAGGCAATTTCATGTGTTTATATTAACTTGCTGCTAAGAATGAATCACAGTTTCCGCACAAATCCACTGAAGTGTTAATAGCATCTGTTCATTTTATGGAAAGTGATGGATTTAAAAATGGATGAATGGAGAAGAAAAACAGTCCCATCACCCTGGTGGTCCTGTGTCCAAACGGCATGTTGTGCTGAACAGTGATAAATTTTTATGCAGCTTCGTTAAAGAAAAACCACCCTTTTGCATGTGCAGACCATCACTCCCTAAGCACTGGGTCCTTCTGCAATGTAAAATCACAATGACAAGAATTACTTTGAGAAACAAAAGGACTTGGATTTCTTTTACGTTGTGTTACATGGTGGTAGTTTGACAGGCTGGGTGGCTCAGGTATCTAAATTCTTTGTTCACTGCCTAAGTTGAAAATGTAGATTCTCAAAATCCCCATTCAGCTGCTGCCTGCCCTAAACTACCTAGACACCTCCATTTCCGTGCATAAACCCCTCCCTTTAGCACAAAGCCTAATCGGCTGATTTTTAACCTGGGAAATAGATTTATTTTAAATAGTGGTATGTAGCCTTGTTGTGATGGCATTTATTTAGGGGGGAGAAGCCTGGAGTTCCAGTCCTTACACCAAGAGAGCAGAAAAGAATCAATTGTTGGATAAAATACAGAATAAGTTAACTTTCCACCCTGGAACAGACCGAGAGAGATTCAGGATATGATTTTGAACGGCAGCATGGACATATCTCTGATAGGATGATGAAGTCTTCAGCCTCTCCATCAGGTTCTGTGGGAAATACATGCCATCACAGTGTCATGAGATGGGCTTGGGCTCAGAGCTCACAGTGCCAGTGATAGATCCCCGTGGCCCTGGTGTCCATTTTTGACTATCTGCTGCAGCTGTGATCATTTCCATTCCCAGGTGCAATGTGGTATCTTCTGCCTTGGCTGGGACATGGAAGTTGGAGAGTGGCAGTGATGTGTTGGCGTGGGAGATGGAGCAAATTGTAGTACAAATAGCAGCTTAGGACCCTTGCTCCAATAAATCTGTGGCTGTGTTTGAACAAACTGGAGTTAAAGGTAGGAATAAAGTCTTTGTTGGGCATCCTGTGTCAGAGGCATTCCTGTGCCGAGGATAATGCAACCCTGATCATAGACCCTCTCTTGCACAGGTTCTGCCTTCATCTGACCACATGCTGAGCCAATTTAATTCACTAGTCTTGCAGAAAACTATGTTTTGACAGATCAGTTTTTCATGGGGTTAGTGAATTTAGTCTCTCACAGTCCAGTCAGATGAGCTCGAGCTGTCACAAGCAGCAGAAGGGAGGGACTGGACCAAGAAGGAAGTAAAGAGGAAAGAAAAAGGAGAAGAATCATCCCCTTTTGGCAGCAGGGATGCTTTAGATTAGCTCAGCCATATCATCTAACTGGACTGTGAGAGTAAACTCTGCTCTGTTTTCTGTTATTGCTTGCTTTATGCTTTGTTTGTTTTGGTTTTTGATAGGAAGAAATGTAGCTGTATATATTTGGGAGAGGGTTTCGGGCAAACATCCTGATCTGACATCTGTTCAATGCAGCTTGGATTGAGATTTTTAGACCCCTCCCTACCAAAAAGTTGGGTTTAAAGTGCTTCCCTGTCCAGCCCGTCACGTGAGCCAGTGGCCTCCCGGCTATGTCAGGAACACCCAGAGATGCTGAACTCAGTCCGGGCGCTGTGCAGGGTGCCCTGCTGGTGGCTTCTTTCCACAGTGCCAGCTCCTGCTCCGGGTCCCTTTGAGGAGTAGCTCCAGGTCACACCAAAAACGAGGGCAAAGCCGGGAATCACATTCTCCTTTCCTGTGTTGCAGTCTGGTCTCTTAATTGTTATTTCAGTTCTTCCTGCTCAGTATGAGGGTCCCTCCCCCCACCCCAAATTTAAGTGTGTATCTTCTGTATGTCAGCAGCAGAGGAGAATCATCTGCAGAAATTCAACCCTGGGACAGGAAAAAAAAAAAAAGTCCTGTAAGCATTCATTCATATTTGACAAAGAATTATCTTCAGCTGTGCTGTAACCTCACATTGCCAGCACAACTGCTAGATGAATTTAAAGTTACAGGACAGTGCCCCTCCTAAGTACCCCTGCAAAGTTTTGGGGTGTTGTTTGAAACATTATTTTTGTTCACCAACAGAATGGGAGGGCAATAAAAAGCTTCAGCAACAGAGCCCTTGTGGGCTGCTGCAAAAAGTGATTCCAGGTATACCTGTCTGTGTGAATTCTGTATTTCCCTCATTTTTGCTCATTTCCCTGATGCCTGCCTTGCTTTGGGGAACATAAGCTGGATTGTCAGTAGATCCCAATTTGCTGTTTGTGTCAGAAGATCAGGCCCTGAAATAATTTGCTCCTGAGCTGTTAACGTGGAAAGGTACCTAAATGGGTAACCCAAAGAGGTGCGTGTAGCAGGGGAACCCTGGCAGTGTTCCTAGCACAGAAGTGTGTTCCTTCATCTCGATTTGAAACATTCAGAAATAAAATCCCTGTCTGTTCTGATTTCTCTAAAGCTTCTCTAGTAACAGCGTATGGTTCTCTCTCCACATTAAAGCTACCAAAAGCAGAAAACCAATCACCATATTTGCTGTGCTTCGAGAATTTCTTGACCAGTGCTCCACCAGCTATAAAATAACAACAACTAATAGTAATAATAATAATAGCGACAGCCAAATAACCCAGAGCACTGCAGGGACCTTACATGTGGTGGGTTTTGTGGAGAGAATTAACATGAAAGAGGGTTCAGGCTGGGGTTAAAGGTCAGGGCAGATAAACTCCTATGTTCTGATACATTTCCTTAAAGTGGGAAGCGCTTTAGAAAGCAAGGCTGTGGGAAGGAGCTGTCAGCAACGGGGTGGTCAGTGGTGTCAAGGGTGGTGGCCTATGTTTTTCTTCTGTTGCAGCCTTTCATCCTCCATCTGTCAAGCTCCATAATTTTCAAGGCAGACAGTGGATTTTTAATACAAACCTTTAACTTCCCAGGTCCGAAGTGTCCCTTTTATCTTGGAATAATATAAAAACGGCAATAACTGTTTGGAAGATTGTTTAAAGTCGGTGTTGCCACCCAGGTCTCCCCTGGGTGGCACAGGGCTGCCAGTCACCCTGTCTGTGCAGGGGTGCATGCGTGCAGGCTCCTGCTGCTGCTGCAAGGGTGGGCTGCGTTTCCCCCCACCTCCAGCCAGCTGTTCGTGAGTGCGGAGCCTGGCACGGTGCCGGCTTGCAGATCCCACACATAGCTGTGGTGCAGCACAGAAGGAAAAGGTAGTTTAGGGAAAGTCCTGGAGAGAGGTGTCCCGGTGGAACACGGCTGACTCGCATACCTACAGATGACATCTTGGAGGTGGGATCAGGATGGTCTTATGTGTCCTGCTGACCCTGCCCCACGAGGCATGACAACCCCATTGTGGACGCATTTGCCCAGCGCTGACAACATGGTATTGCCACGAGGCCTGATGTCTCACGTATGGACTGAGCCTATGCAAAACCCCAACCGGTGTGTGCCTGAGCTCGTGCTAAGGACCGGTACAGGTCTGGGCTTCCTTCACACTGCACTGCATTCTAGTGCTTAGCTAAAGCTGATGTCTTTGCACAGCTTGTGTCATATAATTTCAGCATGAACAGGACTTGGCCCACACTCAAAATACACAGTGTTTAAGTGTATAAATTAAGGCTTAACTGACTCAGACACTGAATCTGGTTTCAGCCACTGTGTTGCTCTCTTACTAAACGCTACAAAGTGAAGCTCCTCCATTCACCTGCATGGAGATCCGCATCTCCAGCAGAACTGGAGATAACTGAAGCATCCAGATGAGTGAGCAAGAAGTCCTAGTCCCAGGTAGATCAGTGAGATTTTTTCAGTGGGGCTGTTTTGAGGCCTAGATTTCATCCAACTACCACAGCTGAAGTTCTCACGAAGAGAAAGCTGTATATATCCCTTCACTCATTCCCCAACACATATACAACTCCTAAACATCCAAGGGATAGTGCTGAAATACTTGCAATGAGTAAATATAAGTAAGCATGGTTTCTTAGCCTGGAAATCTCATCCGGAAACAAACAAAAAATCTTATATGCAAGTATCTCTGAGTGTGATGGGGATCATCTTGTCTCTTTGTACCTCTTGACATTGCTGCTGGTTGGACTTCTGAGTTCTGCCTTTCTGTGGTTTAACACGAAAATGACCTGTTGAATTCTGTATCTGCTTGTAAATGAAGTTGTGAATAACAACTGAAAATCCAGGTTGTTTTTTTGGATGTGTTTGCATAATTCCATGCAAGAAATGCCAAAGACTGAAAATCAGGATTGGGCAGAGGTAGCAAGTTCAGGTCCAGATCTGCATGCAAATGTTTGCAAATGTAGAACAGAGAAGGGATTCTGATCCAGACATTTAACTTAGCTTGTTACTGCAATTCAAACTCAGTTGCAACATTTGGAGATGGATCCGAATCCCCTTGGCAACAGGAAGTGTTTGGATGTGTGGGTATTTGAGGCCGTCGGTCTAGAAAGACATTGATGAGCGCACATGCGTCAGCTTGCCCACACACATACGTGCACACACATTCCTCTACCAGAGTAGGAAGTGGAAACTCCCTGCAAAGAGAGAACATTGCACTACTAATGACTTGGGCCATAAACATTATCATATGCAACCTGCTGTTGTCTTTTGCGTTGATGCTGGGAGCAGAATCTTTGAAACATGGGAAATTTTCTAACGGTGTACTTTAGTGCTGTATGCAAACTTTTAGGTACTAAGCTTCCTAATCACTACCGTATGGCTCATAAAAGAAGCAATCTGATACCAAGTACCAAGAGAGGTTGTTATTCCTCCGCTCTATCCTATACCACTCCAAATGTTAGAACAATAAATACATTTACCTCTTGTTTAAGATCACTTAAAATAAGTTGTTTTAATTAAACCTCCTAGCAATCTATCTGCACTAAGTGATTAAGTGCCTCTTCTTTCAGTGAAAGGAGAAGGGATTATCACAAGACAAGACAGATTGAATTATGGGCACTACTAGAACTGGGTAAAACTGCTGAATATTTTCCATCTACATTCATGCGAAAATACTGAAGTTTGAGTTTGCATGATGTTATTCCTCTCAAATATTACCCCCTCCTTTCAGTCCTTCCTTCCCTCCCCACTGCCCCAGAGTCAATGAAATAGTTATTTCCCTCAGGTTAAAGTTCAGCTTTGAATATCAGCTTTAAAAGCTGCCCAAGAAGAGAGCTTTCTTTACTCAATGGGCATCATTTTCAGCAAATGAACTTAAAAAACGGAATTATAGTAACTGTGTCGATACACTATACCTATCTAAAATTGTTCCAATTTGTAAGAATTTTGAGTTGTCTAGCAACCAGTTCTTTGCAGCCATATCATTAAAAGTGTTGGAGGGGGCATCGTGCTATTTTTACATTATACTTTGGAATATTTTGTGTGAATTAAATTCAGTAATTATTCTTTCAAACCAAGCTTCTTAAATTGCTCTCAGCTTAGGAATCACACTGGTGGGTTTGTTGTTTTATTGCTAGCCGTATCACTTTCAGGATGGAGAACAGTCACAATAAAAGGCTCTTTTATGTCTTGTAATATGTCTTGCAATGGTTATGGCAGTATCTATCTTTTAGCTTTTGTACATTCAGTTCCTTTTCAAGTTCCCCTCCCATCTCTCCCCCCATTGCCTCTACCCCGGTACCTGACATGATGGATTGGATGGAAAACTAAAACAAAGTCTAGATCCTGGCACAGTGCAGGCAGGCAAGCACTCTAGACATACTGCTCTGCTAATTTATTTGGATTCTTTACCTGCAACCTCCCTGCTGTTTTAGTACTGGGGCCTCTCTTGGGTAGAGACAGGCAAGCATGCTGTGTGGTGGTTTTATTGTGATGTGGACAAATGATCATGAGGAACTAGCTGGAAACCATTGAATATACTAGCTTGCAGTGGTGGCATTTAAAGGTAAATGCATTAACAGCGCGCTACGACCTCCTTTTATCTCCCCCACCGGCATGCTGTGGGCAAATCAGGCAGGATGCCACCTTGGGAACTGACTGCTGCTGTTTGCAGTTTATAGCCAATCTCCAAATAGGCGCGAGAGCGAAAATGCAGACAAAATATGGGAGTTGAGCTAATGTCGCAGCATTGTTCCTCGTTTTTAATTTACCCTATTAGCTGACGGGGGCCTGTGTTGTGGTTAGGCTTAGGGTCTGGCTGGTTTAGGCTCCAACTTTCACTGAAGGGCACATGAAAATGATGTGTTAAAATATAGTCCTTCCACTAGACTTGAACTGGGCGGTTTGGGCTCCTAATTTTAAAGATTTCTGAAGGGAGCAAAGCTCAGTACCCATCCCAAGCATGGGTTGTTTTTTTTGCTTATAGTAATAAATGGCCCTGCCAATTGCCAATGCTACCATGATCTCTTTCCACAACTTTCCAAGATTACAACTACAAAGAAAGCCTAATAAATGACCCGGGGGGTATGACTTCTTACTCTGTGGCACCTCAGAATATACATCAGAAAGAGGGAAGGAGAAACATCGTATGGAGGAATAAGGAGCAACAGCATGCATACGAGGCCATACCTTGGCAGCATTGATGGGAAGGATCATGGCCATACAAGGCTACCTTAAAGTTCCCACAGCTTGGGGGAGCTTGGAGTTGGTGCCAGCCCCAACATCCACAGGAGTAAAGGCATGCCTGGGGAAGCAGGGCTCCTTCGATTCTCGGCGGGCGGGCGGCTGCTTTGGGAGCACAGCTAGCCAGCACCAGTGCGATGCCGCTGAGCTGCTGGGGGGCATTTCAGCGAGGACTTCAGCAACTGAGAGAATTTGCTGTCTGGCCTCCCAAGCTTGGGTTTAGCAGGGGATTGTGGCCATTCTGTCTTTTAAAACACAGTGGGAAGTTTGTTTCCTGCGTAATTACAATGAAAATTCAGTCTTTTCAAGTTAGGTACAGAGCTGCATGTTACTAGAATGTACTGCAGCATAAGGAAACTACTCATGAGAGTCTGTCTCGCAAATAACATTTACATTTTTGCTAATTAGAAAGAATCGAGCTTTTGTTTAACTGTACAGATATGGGTTGATGTTTTTAAAGGAAAGGAATTCCAGAAGGGCTGTTTCATCAGCAGGGTGAATTAACAAAGAAAAAGAAAAAAAAAGTAAAGAAAAGAAGAAAATTGAATGTTCCCCTCAGACTATTTCCAGTTCAGATGTCTAAAATACATGTTGATTCTTCCAGCTACATTTTCCTCTCAGAGATCGCTAGTGGTTTGTATTAGGGACAAGTTTCATTTATTGCCTTGTTTGCCTGTGAAAGCCAACAAGTTAAAACAACAGGATTTAATTTGGATTGGCAGGCCAGCTGAAGGATAATACATTATGTGCCCCCCTTTTATCTTTTTTCTTTTCCTTCCTCCTCTGCTTCCCGGTCTCCTTGAGGTGCTCCACTTTGTCACTGTGCTGCTCAACTTATTGGCCGAAAAATCTTTGCAGGTGATTTATAGAAGCCTATGGTTATTGTATGGCTAATGATTCATGGAACTTCATTAAATACCAAGTATGTGCCTGCTTACTGTCTGTGCACACTGCATATTAGAACCTTTGCACTCCCCCTTGCAAATTGCCCCCATTAAAGTCGCAGACAAAAGGTCCTCTCAGTAGCTTACATATTTTCCCACATGTGAGAGAGCAATTGGAAACTTCCTCTTGATAACTAAAAACTTTTGAATTAGAATTTATGAGAAGGGTCTTTTGGTCTCGTTGCCTAAGGGCTGAAACAGATCCCAGTGTGTACAAGCGCTCCTTTGATGCATGGAGCTGCACAGGGTAACATTTTTTAACAGGATCAAAAAGCGTAATGCAGGGACAATGTGTGGAGGCCCTTACTCTGACACAAGGAGTCAGAGTCTGTGTTTTTCCAAGGCTAAAAACGTAAAAGTATGTGTCCAGGGTAGCAACAACATTTTATATTCTTTTTAATTGCAGTAAAGTCCAAGATAAAATAATGGCAGTCAGTGTTACAACTTCCTTTTCTTTAATGTTCCTCTAAAAATGCTTTGAAGCTGCTATTACCTTTGGGAAAGTATTGTATATGTGTTAGGGGAAACTATATCAAAAAGAAAATAAAGGGCCAGATCTTTAATTGGTAGAAATCAGCATGACTCTATTACAGTTATCGGAATTTCTCAAGCTGTGGATATGGCTAAAAACTTTCGGTCATTTTCTCACTGTGTGCTAATATATTCATGCCCACTTCAGTTACTCAGTAGGACTATCCCGCTCAGAGTTTACTATTGACAAAATATTTTTCAATAGCACTTCTTTACAAAGAAGCAAAAGTCTTAAAGCTATGTCTAACTTTCAAATCAAAAATATTTCTTTTGCTTTCAGCTGTATTATTCAAGAGCTTTAAAGGAGACATGGGCATATGTCCTGGCTGTTTTGAAGTCTCTTAAAAAAAGATCTTGATAACTAAAATTTTGTCACCTAACAGTAAAAGGAAATGATTCGGCACCCATTCAGGTGCCTTATATCAGTCTTTCATTATATCTCACTTCACGTTATGTATGTCTCTACACAAACAAGAGTGAAAAAAAGGAACAGCTTCATGTTATGGAGCCAAAAGATCACAGACATTATTTTAAATAGCCACATTACACCAAACTTGTCTGTTGCATTACTGCAATAGAGATGCATTTGAGACAGATATTTTCTACATTCACACTGGCAATATTTGTGAAATTTGTCATGATAATCAAAGTTATAGATATAAACTAAAAGGGGATGTTCATCAGCCAAAAGCATCAGGTTTGAAATACTTAAACTGTCTTTAATGCAGCAGTCCATCTTAATACTTCTGCCAAACTGATGAATTAAATTTCTCTCCCTTTACTTCTGTTTGTAGGTCTCCTGATATGAGAGAGAAGATTTAACCCTTGATTACTTTTGTAGTCATTTAAGAGCCAAGTGAACTTTCAAATGAGTATAAGTTTGGCTTGGTCTCTCATGCTTGCAATTTTCTTCTTCTCCAAGTAACATACGTGCCAGAGTGTTTGAACCTCAGTGGTGATCTTTAGAGGAGCACGGCATGTGGAATACAAAAAGCCCTGAGAAAGTGCTTTCTGAAAGACCAGAATAACTTCACACATAAATCAGAAAATGTAATGGAATTGGTTGGGGTCAGCGAGAAACTTCCTGGATCTGGAGGGTCTCCTAATCTTTGCTTATATGGTGCCAGCATGATGGGCTTTTGTCTAATTTAGGATTGACTGCTTTACTTATTTTTGTTTATTAATATCTATGACAAACAACATCTGCATGATGCCATCAGATATCATCAGCTTACTCAGAGGGACATATTTCATTAATTTGGCCCTAACTTCGTCTCATTCTGGATGTATTAGATTGCAACTCCAGTGTATTTGAGCTGCGAAACTGAGGAGAAAAAAAAGATCCCTAAATTCCTTTCTTTCTCCTTAGGGGAATGGAAACAAATAAACAGAATAAGGTTTTTAACATTTAAGAAGTGGGAGAGATGGCAAATTATCTTGCTCCAAGTTTCACTCTGTATTCTCAGTGAGAATTTAGAATATATACCTCAACAAAGGCTTGGGTGCACATTTGAACTGTGTTTGTTACAGGGCATTCCCTTCTCTCCAGCTGAGAAGCTATAACGCATGGCTTTATTGTAGTCATCACTTTCAAAAAGTGGAGTGCTCAGATTAAAATCCTGTGGCATTAAATGGGGGGAAGGAAGTCTTTGTGAAATAATATTGAAAGTTTTCAAATTCAGAAAACAAATTCTGTGAGTCCTCAATGGACACGCCCTCTGTAAGTACTTCATCAGTGGAGATGTAGAACTGTCTGACAGTCAGGCAATTAAAAAGTACAAAAAGTTTGAATGCAAAATTAGGCAAAAGGAGGAGTGTTATTAAGCACAGGTAAAATAAAGAATACGGAATCTACTTAAGGAGTAGGGGCTAATGGCAATAATTTGTTGTTCAAGTAAGAAGATGTTTCTTTGATTAAGAAGCATAGCAGGTGGGAGTTGGCCGTGTGCTGAGATTTCTTTTTCTGCAGCTCCAGTTTCAGCTGCAAGGTTTCGCAATTCTCTCAGGGAAATCTTGGGAAAGCTACATTGGGAAAATGCTGGTGATTTTGAAAGGTCAGTCAATTTGGGTTGACATTTTGGCATCATCATTTTTTCCTTCTGGTGAGATTCCATTAACTTTGCTTCCTTACTTGGCAATAACTAAGAATGCTCTATAGTTTTTAATTGCAATATGGGAAGCTCTACCAGGATGACTTAAGGGCAAAACAGCTGCACCCAGTCTGTTCTTCCTCCTCTTCCCGAATTTAAATAAAATCTGGTCTTATCTGAATATGCACCCAGAAGACTGGATGGTTATTTAAGCCTCAGTTAGGGAACATATTTAAGAATATGCCTAATTTTAAGCAAGTGCTTAAATCAATGGGACTTAAGCAAATGCTTGAAGTCAGGCATGTGGTTGAGGTGTTATCTGAATGTGGGTTCTAATCCTTAAACAATAGCAAAGCCCCGGAGGAAAGGGCAAGCTATCTGGGATCCATTCTGGGCTCTTTTGTTGTTGTGTTATAGTCTATAAAATAAGAATCATTATTCTTATCCCTCTTTGTGAGGCACATTGAAAATTATCGGGGAAAAGCACTCTGAATACTGTTATTATTGGCTATACTTCTTGAGACTGAAAAAATTTACAGACAGACATTCTCAGTGGATTTCTGGTTCTTCCTCCTTTCAGTGAGGCAGGAAATACCATGAGAATGGAAAGAAGGATGCATACCCATGATCACAAATAATCTTAATCTCCTTCTTTTGTGCTACTTCTGTAAATAATTAGATATTGCTACGCTCTAAATAATTAGATATTGCTACGCTCTTGTTTCTGCAAGCTCCCGCAGCGCATGAGACGTACTGTGTGCAGGCATACCTGCCCCAGATACCATGGGCGAGCTGAAAACTGAGTTAGGAGATAATAGTACAATGGAGCGTGTGTGTGTGTGTGTGAGAGCGAGTGGTGTGTATGAGAATGAGTGTCTGGGTGGGGGGGTGAGCCTGTGTATTCCTGAGCCCATGTTACAAGTAGAGCTGCACTGAACATAGAAAAAAGGCATGAGGCTTGTGTAAGTTTAAAAGTGTGCTTGAAAAGGGCACACCAATCATAATCACTAAAAGGGCAGCATGTCACTCAGGCAAACAATCCTTAGTCCCATGTAGCTTATTAAACTCTGTCCCTGTAAATAAGGTGTTGCAGGATCAGGCTCCATGGCGCTGGTCGCTCGTGTGCAGTCCTGTGTTGTTGTTTGGCTGAAAGAGCTTGAGGCAGCAAAGAATCCATTATTGAGATAATACTGAGTTCCTCACATTCTCACTACCTTAAGTCAGAGCTCATTCTCCAGCTTCCATGTGAAGGGCCTGGAGCCAAGGCATGAGCCTGTGTATATGTGTCAGGACAGTTAATATTTATGATGCATCTTACTGGGAAAATTAGTATAAAGCTGTGTTCCAACAGTACATTATCCCATGACCTAGTTTATGAATAACGTGCTGAAACACGGCCTGCTTGATTTAAACCTTTGTCACCCATTCTGATGGATACAGTGCCTAGCTCAGGCTTATGCAATACAAGCTAGGATTTGTGCAAAAATGTGATGTGTATTAGTGCAAGGTAAACAGATGGTAATGCTTTTGTTAATACCAAGCACATACAAAGATATTTATCAAAGGACCACATGTAAGGTCCATAGCTCTTGGCAGAGATCCCTACACTATTACATCAGCTAATAAGAATAACCATTTTATTGCATTACAGACAGTTTTTGCAGGGTTGCTTTAGACTGTGCAGGCGGCTGCAAAACTTGCCACAATTCATAGTCTAAGTATCTGATTCTGAATAGTGCTGAACATCTATAATACCCCGTTGGTTTTTGTTGTTATTTTTATTTATTGCTATGGCTCTCGGGCATTTCTCCAGAGCAACCCCCTCCTAGGGAATTCCACTGCTGGTTACCAACTCTGAAATATGTGCAAGAAAGCCAGGCAGTGAATACACTGAAATGTTGGAGTGCAGGTGCAAGAGATGGTAGTGAGAGACTTCAAAGGGAAGGAGAATGAATTGGAAAGATTGGAAGCAAGCTTTGACACTACACCAGCCACAGAGATATGCAGGCAACACTGGAAAAGGCAGTTCTTTTTAAAGAGAAGCGTGGCTGAACATAATTTATGCCAAAGAACATTGCATCTAAAAGCTACAAGGCTGGTTTAGGTTGGCAGTCTCCCCATCTGATTATACTCTCTTCTTCCATCATCATCATCAGTAGAGATTGCTTGTAGCATGTAGTGGGAAATCTTGGTCCCTGGAACACAGGAATACCCTGGGGATACAGCTAGTAACTCTGCAGAAGGAGGAAAACAAAGTTTTCATTACAACACCAACCAACAACAGAATTTTGATTTTCATCTGATCAAAAAGCTGTTACTTCTCTGGAGACACTTGGTACTGTTCGGAAAAGCCATTTCACAAGGCTACTCTCGACTGTGGAGCCATCTAAGAAGTCTGTGGCCCTGACTCCAAAGCCCTCTCCACCTCCCCTCAGCCGTGCTAGCACAGTGGTTTGTGGGACACGCCATGGGTGTGAGGCTGCAGTCCAGGCAAACACAGGCATAGGCCAGGGCAGCTGCTGCTGAAGGAGCCGTCCTTCTTCCCTGGGCCAGGTCTGCTGCTCCCACCCTGTAGCACTTTGTCTCGTATGCTGGCAGAGCACAACAGGTTCAGTGGCTACACAGTGACCCAGGCTGGAGAACTGACTTGGCCGAAAATGGACAAATTTTGATTTATTTTTTTTTTCTGCCAGTCTTGTTTCCAGCCAGATCAGTTTCCTAATCTGTTGTACCTTGAGGCTGCGCACTTGCTTGTGCAGGCTGAGAAAGGCACAGGAACGAGCAGGCTGGG
Organism: Cygnus olor; assembly: GCF_009769625.2. Classification (NCBI taxonomy): domain Eukaryota; kingdom Metazoa; phylum Chordata; class Aves; order Anseriformes; family Anatidae; genus Cygnus; species Cygnus olor. Next base: position 47,943,297 of record NC_049173.1, read on the forward strand.
AAGAGCTGAAGCGCTTCTTTCAGGTGGCAAGGCTGGGCCACATTGACCTGAAGAATTTCTTGATACTAGAGCATGATTTGATCTACAGTAAAAAGAGCCTGGAAGAGAAGGTGAAGGGAGCCCTCGTAACCTGGATCATTTCAGTGATGCTGTTTACAGAGGGGTTTACAGTGAGGACAGTGGTACCGACCTAACTGAAGGCCACTGAAGGGTCACGGGCATGGGATCTGCTTGCTGTGGAGGCACGGTATGTGGGACCACTCTCTGAGCCTTGGGTTTGTGGTAGCAGGGAGGCACGCAGTTTCCAAAGCGGTGTGCTTTTGAAAACACGTAGGACAGGTGAGGCAGCATAGGGGACATGCAGCCGCTCCTGCAGCACTCCAGGACCTAAAATTCTGCACTAAGCAAGAGAAATACATGTGAGGTTCCCGACAGGGAACACCAGCTCAGTTGGCAGGTCCCATTGACTTCAGTTCTTAACATTAAGCACATAATATAATCTTTCCTGGATATGCTTCCCTGAACCACAGCATGAAATTAGTTGAAAAAGGAGAGAAGGGTGTGTGAGTTGGAACATTTCTACCAAAAAAAGCCCTTTTTCAGAGAATTCTGATCAGATTCTGATCTCCTTAGATTCATTCGGCAATACTTTACTCCAGAGCATTGAAGTTATTAGGATCCTCACAGGTTAAAGCATTACCAAAAGATAAGCAACGGTATGACACTGTGGCCTATGTTTATATAACACTACATCTGTCTAGGACAGCTTCAGGCCAGACTGTCAGCTCCTTTTTCCTTGGAGGATGGCTATGAGCAGCTGTAGTTGTTTTGATTTTACAGGTCTGATTATGAATTTTCATCAGAAAGGTCAGGTCTGGACCTTATTTGTTTATTGTTATTTATTCACTGGCTTCCTGTCATTTGTAAAGATAATGTTGTTTACTCTTTCAGAGACTAATTTGTATCATTATTTTAATCCTGTGTGTAATTAAGTATGAGGTTGGGCTGAAGATACCACTGATGCAACTGCTTCATTCTAAGACCTCAATGTCTTTGATTTTTGGAATAGTGCTGTGACTCAGAAGCAGATAGTGTTAAATTAGTTCTGTTACTTTCAACTCCATCACAACCCTGTGATTACATGGCACTGACTTCCTAAAGTTAAAATCCTAAAATCCAGCCCATGATCACTGGGACAGCTCCCAGTAATTATAAGCCCAAGAAGCAGAGCAGTGGAGCATAGATGCTGCTCAAGTCATTTGCCTGCATAGCTGCAGTGAAACTATTAAATCAGTCTTCTTCTTGGTCTGAGGTTTCTTTTAAACATTTCCTCTGTTGTAAACATTCCACTCCTTTTTTTCTGTATTGTGGCAAATGTCAGAATTCAAAGGACTGTCTTCAGCTGACATAATAACCACCTGCCCTTTCCAGAAACAAACCATGCCACAATATCTTTCCTAATACTTTTGCTATACTGCGTTCATGTTGGCAGGTTTCCATCCCTAGAGTTTCAATAGCTCAGTATTCCTCCTTCTGCTGGATATTATCCCCCGAATTATTTTCAGTCTATGCCAGCTTGAAGAGACTCATCTCGGGCTTCTAATAAATGGGAATGAAGTGGGCACGCGGTGGGTGAACAGAAAGTTTCAGCCTTAGTTGTGGCCATTCCTCTAGCATAATGATCAGTTTGGGGGTCAAATGAGAGCTAGGAGGCTGAATCACAAACTGGTAGCAACTCATACCGGCGGAGCTGTTACAACTTCTATTAGCTGAGGTTCTGCTCAGGCACTTTTTGATTTCTAACATTTCTTTTATTATTTTACAAGTATTTCAATTACTTGCCAGTAGGTGTGTCAATTGCCTTGTCTAATCTTCCTTTTTGCTGATTCTTGTTTCCCTAGGCACCTCAACAAATTACCAGAACTAGGAAAGGGTCCAGACCAGTAATAATCTGTAATCGTGATGCTTGGAAAGTTTGGATTTAAGATTAGAAATGAAAGTTTCTGCTAAAATTGCACTCAAATGAGAACCTCAGGTCCTTTTTTTTTTTTTTTTTTTTTTTTTTCATGCTCTGAAGACTACAAATAGATAGATTCTCTAAAAGCCTAAGTTATACTCTACATCAGTGAGATGCAGGTTTCTGTCCATCTTAACCAATTCCCTCGAGTACTTTGTGTTTCCTGTGCGGTTGGGTAGACCTTTAGAAGAAACAAGGAAGACACATGAGGGGTTATGTGCTAGATAAGGCTTACTGAGACTTCTGTCAGACTGGTTACTTTTGAGTCTGTTCCATCTCGGTGCTCAAGTCTGCTATTGTTGGCATGAGTGAATCCAGATTTTCAAAACGAAAGCAAAGTCTTCTTTGCCATCCTCAGACTGTTTAAATGGCTTCAATTTATTTGTGTAGCTGCTCAGCTGAATATTATCTAACTATAGCGAGAGGTACCGACCAAGCCCTGAATGGTACTGCATCAGCAAGCAGAATCTTACACCCAGTGGAAAGGCAGGCTCTCAACCTCCGCCTTCTTGTGCCTCTGGCTGTGTCTTCTTTTAGATGAAATTTTCAAAAAACCTAATAATTTAGAAACTAAAGTTTAACTGTGAATTAGTGAGCTTTAGACTTCTAAATCACTTAGGTCCTTTAAAAATCATATCTGCATTTGGTACGTAACTGGTACTCGGAATTGGTCCGTTAAGGACTTTGCGATCCATATGGACTTTGTGATCGCTATGTGAGGAAAACATTGTGGAACTGCCATATCGCAGAGTTATTACACTGTCCTACAGCTTAGCAATCCAAATGCTGCAACAGTAAATTAAAATAAATCTATCTAAAATAATACCTTATACAAACTGACATTGCCAGGAGCAGGACTGGACATGCAATAACAGCACTTTATTTCAGCATTGCCAAGATTTTGTTGTTGGTGGTGGTTTTTTTATTTTTTTATTTTTTTTTCCAGTTTGTTGACAAGTTGAAATAGCTGTTATGATACCACAAGGAAAACGATGGAAAATGAAGGCCTTGATTATGTAACCCATTTTCCAATGAATGGTGGTCAAATGGGTAATTTATGTTTGTAGGAGTTGTAGAACTGGCCTTCTATTATTACATTAATTCATGTTTACATTAATAGATAATTAATTTACATTAATAAAAAACTCTACTTGTGTTGATATTTTTAAGGCAATTGATAATTATTACAACTCACAGTGTGGCAGGTGGCTTTATTTGGATTTATTTCCTTCAGGGTACTATATCCTAGCAGCACTAATGGATGGAAGGAATAGCATGCTCTTTTTTTGACCCATTCATTTTAGAAACCTTTCCTTTGTTAAAAATCAGTCCAGTGGCTTGGACAAGGCAAGGGCATGGAGGGGATTTTATTTTGCCAGGGGCAAAATGTCAAGACTTATGGGCTCTTCTGCTTGAATGAAGAAGAGAAAACAGATTGTATCAGTGGGGCTGCTCCCTTGACAGTCAGCTTTGTAGAGCACAGAGCCCCTCCACCATGAAAACGAACCTCTGTTTTACAGATTGGTGCCCATCTGCTTTCTGTGGCACACAGTGCAAAGAGCTGTACTTGAGGTGCAAGGTGTTTATTTCCCCTAAGTGGGTGCTTAGTTAATGTCACATTCCACATGGCTCTCATGAAAAAAAAAAAATCCTGTAGTCAGAAGGCCAAAATTAGCTTCTCCTTAAAAGCCTGAAAAGGCAAGAGATTAAAAACTATGTGGGTCACAGTAACCCTCTCAAAATGAAGTGATTGATACTGAATGCTGAGAATGAACTTTCTTATCCCATTTCCAGTCAAAAAAAAAAAAAAAAAAAAAAAAGGGCCCTCTAGGCTCTGGTTTTAAATGGACTATTTGCAGTGGCTCTGACTCCAGGTCCAAGGCCATCTATTTTGAACTACTGTCTCAATCATGTTAGGTCAAAAAGAAAATCTTTGTTAGATTCCAGCACAAAATGAAGTGAATGATGAAAGCCAACAGATCCAGGTAAAAGCTAAAGGGGAAATTATTGTGATGACAAAAGAATGACAAATGTAAGCAAAATAGATTTAGAATTTTCAGAAAGCCCAGAGGAGCCTTTAGGCATAGAAAGACATAGTCAAATTCATCATCAAACAGCCCAGTCCATATGCTGATGTGGGATAGGATTCTTGGAGAGTGATACACTGTGTTCCCAAGGAGATAAAACTGTTCAGAAACTTAGGAAGAGACTACATTGACACCTGTCACACAGGGACCTGGTATAATTTATGAACCTTCGCTGGTGGTTAAATACCTGTTGAGAATAACATAAAACAAACAAACAAAAAATACTTTTAATAGAATTTTAGTGCCAGGATAATGCTAATAAAATCTAAATATATATGCTTTATGCATACAGCTGTGCAAATATACTTTATGTAAGAACTAATAGTGGGGAAAGAAGGGGAGAGGAAGGAATTGGGGAGGGGGGCAAAATCAGCTTTAAAGCAAGAAATGGGGAGAAATGCATTTCAGCCAGAGTAAAATCTTCGTTTTGAAGATTTTGTTTACATTTTTTTTTAAATAAATTTAACTGAACTTCCAAATGAAATTTTATGCAAAATTAAAATCTGAAGTGTTTTGTCTTGACAAACTGTGAGACAATCATCTAAATTTTCAAAATGAAGTCAGTATTTGAAAGAATGTTCAACACAAAAGCATAACCCCTTTGGATATGAAGATTCATATATGATTTTAAAAGTACTTGACTGAACATTTCATTCCTATCTTTCTGCATAGATACTTTTAGCATACTAGCATTTAACTGATTAAACAGCATTTTGAAATGTAGGTGTCAATTTAGAGGCTGGGATTTAGGTCAATATACATACATTTACTATATTTTCTCTTCAGTCTGGACTTCATGTAGTTTATACTTTGATATAATCATCCTGGATCCCAGAAGGATCTATTTTTTCCTTTTTTTTTTTTTTTTTTTTCTTTAACCAGAGTAATTATATTGACATTCTGGTAATTACTATTAAATTACAATCTTACAGAAATACATTTTATTTATTCAACTTCTGTATGGGATAAGCCAATTGCTAGTATGGCTAATGGTGCACTGTAGGTGGATAGACAGTCCTAAATACTGCAGTCACGTAAAACTTGGTGTAGTCCACTGTGTGTATGAGTTACTGCTTTCTCAGCCACTACCCTTGCAGAGAATACGTGCTAGTGATTAGGAGCAGTCCCCTGATATTTTTGTTGAGTTGTCCACACTCTCCTTCTTCCCCAGCATCAACATACTCCGCACAAATACTGGAATCCAGTAATACATTGCAAAATAATCAGGGTGAAAAATGCTTCCCAAAATCTCCCTGACAGGTATAGGGGAGCACGGTGGGAAAATGTAATATTTTTGGTGGAAACAAAAGATATTTTTTCATTGAAAAATAAAATTGGCTTGTTTGACTTCTATGTTCATTTTCCCTCCATCTGTTTTTTAAAATGCAAAGATTAATTTTTAATGGAAGAATGTGTCAATTTGCCCTAATAAAGGATCATTTGAGCTTTGGCTAATGCTTGGGGAGTAGGCCTCTGAGGAATGTCAGGAGATGGAGCAGCAGCATTCTGCTGGCCCTGGGTCAGTGTTAAATCTGCAACGCACTAGGACAGTTGACTTACTACGCTCCTGGAAGTGCTCTCACTCAGATTAGATGCACAATTCAGGGCTGAATCACAGAACACACGTTGCTTTTTTTTTTTTTTTTTTTTTTTTTTTTCTAGGCTTTAAAGTCACAGCCAAATCATGCCGATAATTTGGTCCTTGAGTTGTGTGTTCTTCTACCCAAATTCCTCTCATGGTGTCTGTTTGAAGTGTCGCTGTTTACTCAGCCCCAGCTTCCGTCCATGTTTTTCTGTCCTGTTTACCAGCTTCTGCCCTTTCTACCCAAGGTGATTTACTCCAACTGGGAGATAACAGCATTTGGCCTGAAATGTTCCATGCATATTGAAAAATGCTATTATTTAAATAATGGGCATACAAAGCCGCCTTTTGTAATTAAACTGGTTTACACATGTGGAACACGCGGGCTGCATTATGGCAAAATGATCATTTTAAATTTAAAACATGCTCTCCCTCATTACAGAAACATATTCTGCCTGGTTCCTTCCTCCCCCCAGCTCGTTTTAAACAGAGATGCCATTCCTTTCTCCATCTGAGTTAAATACCACAGTATCCTTTTCGGCAGGCTTCTAAGCTAAATCTAATCAAGCTGTGTCACAGCTCTGTCAGGCAGGTTGCTCTTTCTTTGGCCTTGAATAATTGGAAGAATGTTGGCACTTGTGCCTGGGCCATGAGAACGTGACCCGGGTTGATATTTAATCTACTGCAGTGCTAGGCTGCACTAGGGCTGGGGCCTAAGCCAGGCCTTGGGAGCAGTGTGTTAGACATCAGCAGCACTCATTTTACCTTGAAATGGATTCCATTTGATGTATCATTACCCCGCTCCAGGAGAATGCTTTAATGAGACAGATACATGTGCTGGAAAGGATTAAATTGTTGTCCTTTAAACTTTTTTGCTTTGCTTGCCTAATAGCTACAAGGTGCTGGGGAGTACCTGGGAGAGGCAAAAGGTTACGGAGCTGGCCAAAATAGCTAAAACTGAAAGTCTGTCATCTCTGGATCTGCGAGCACATTGCAGGAATTGCAAATATCTGGCCTGCTCCTCTCTCCCGCAAAATAAGAGCAAGCACTGAAATCACAGTTCGGCTTTAACCTCTTCTCTGCGAAAGTTCAACCTAGGAGGGAATTGCAGAATTGCTTCATGTCCTTGTAACTTAGAATCAACCCTTTTTGTGCACAAGTAAAACATTCATCATCCTTTGGGATGTGGGAGAGAGAAGTTTTCATTCCCCTTCTCACAGGCGTATATAAGCTCCAGGAGCCCTCAGGAAAGAGGAAATTCCTTTCAGATCTATGGGTTGTTCCTGCTGAGCAATCTTAAGTCACCATGTATTTCAATAGTTTTGTTAACACTTTCATGGAGATTTCGGTGAGAGCTTGTGAGGTAGGGGGTGGTACAGAAGAAGCTGGGGGTGGGGGAGGAAATAACAATTAGAACCTTTTCCAGGGAGAAGTGTAAATTGCTATTCTCTCCATTCGCAAGCAAGTCTTCTGACTTGAATGACTTGCTGAGGTGCTTGAAAATGCCCTAGACTCGGGTCGCATGCATGAGGAACTATTTAAACTTTGCTAAACAGGGGAATATACTCCCAATTTGCAAAGGAGCCTGCGGTGACATTTAATCTGCATAAAAAGAAGGTGATTTCAATGACCCTTAATCTCCGATAATGAGATGTACCCATTTGGACACAACAAACTGCTGCACCATGGTCAGTGATTTCCACATTAAATCTCAGTTACAGTACTTCATTTTTTTGCCTTCCACATAGTTCCTCTGATTTTGTCTTATGCTGCAGAGGAATGCTTAGGGCTAAAAAGCAGCACCTCTCCATCTCACCATATAGTCTGGGGATGTAAACAATGGGAAAAAGGGACTTTGTTGTGGAGTGAAGTTGTGAGACGTTAATCAGGTGTGTTACTGATTAACTCGGCCTCCTCTGGAATGTCAACGACTTCTTTTCTTCCATGCTACAGTATTAAGGGATGAAGTGTTTGTCCGTTTCACATGTACTCCCCCAATCTAATTTCCACTTACATTGTTAGCAGAGACCAGCACCTGCTTTTAAGTCATTCTAGCCCCTGTGATGCAGGGCTCCTCTTACATTTTACAGTACGTGAGTCCTGATAAAAGCAAAGTACTGTTTCCAAATATGATGTTAAGTAAAATCTTTTCCTTCTTACTGTGAGAAATCATTCCGTGGCCTTGAGAACAATCTCCTCAAACCTTTCACATCAGTCTAAGAATAATGCAACCCTTTGAAGACAGCTAATAAAACAGCTTTCTAAATTTTTGTTTGTGTTCTGTGAAAGATCCTGGATGCATTAGCAAAGGTAATGCCAAAAGTCTTTTTATACATCCTTTTGTGTACTAAATGATTGGATAAAAATGAAAAACTTTCTGTAGAACAGACAAGAGTACTCACGATTGTCCATTATCCACAGTTTCTTCTCTCTGTTTATTTTGACTATGAACCCTCATATGATGAGAAAGGCCATTCCCCTCTGGGAATGTTTTCTCACAAGTAGGACAACAATGTCAGACTGACCTAAAGGAGGTTGTTCTCTTACATTTCCTTTGAGTTCTTCTCCCTTGAATGTGACGTGTTGCAAATGAAGTGAGGCCATCAGAGATGATCTCTTGTCACTGTGAAGTGACAGCTACCACATCGTTTTGTCAGCAGACATTCTGGTTTGGATTCAGTTCAGGTTCACACAGTCCCTTTACCTCCTGTACTGACCACTAGGAAAGCTTGAGCTTATTTGTAGCATAGATTGTTTCCTGGAGTACTTTGATATCACAGATTTTTGAATAAGGTGACTAATCCACATCTGCCATACCTTTGTCATTACTGCCTCCATGCCTGGCATACTGTGATTCATTTTTTCTATATCTTAAAAAAGCCTGCAAAAGTGATATATTTCATTGTAAAAACTGTATCTTTCATTTGGCCCAACAGTTTGGGCCAAATTTGCAAGGAAATAAACAAACCAGAAACCAGAATATTGGCAAGAGAGGACATTCCTGCGGCTGCTTATGGTTACAAAAACAAACAAACAAACACTCCCCCAAATGCCAGACAAATGATCACCTTTCTGACCTTTGCCAGATTGCCATGTCTTTCCAATGGATTTCAGTGAGAATAACAGAAAGACGAGGAGCAAAGGATCAGAGACTGCTTCTCTCTTTTTTTTTTTTTTTAATATCTATCTCATGACCTTAGGCAAGATACCTTTGAAAAACCACTTTCAGTGAAATAGCTAGGGGTAAGCCTATTCTTTGTTTGTGTGATGTCCATGACCAAATCAAAATCATGTATGTTTATTATTTATTTTTTTGCATGCACTGGTTACATACAGAAGACAAAGATCTGTCCTGTTTGTTGTTAATATGATGCATTACTTAATAATTTTCTAGCTGGTGTGTTATGTAGATGTGGTATCTTATTGTGCTACTTTGGTACCACAAGATAAACATTAAGCTGTCAAACACTGACAGTTGAACTGTTTGACAGCTGGTTGAACAATTTCTATGTAAGGTATGTTTTCTGGATTCCTCTTGTTGGCCCTTTGTAGAAAACTCATATCAGGGGAAAGTGAGATATTACACAAACTTGCAAAACAACCCCTTCCACTTGGCAGCAGCTGAGCAGTCTCCAGGTAGACCTAAAAGCACTGCTGAATCATATGCACAACTACAAAAGTATGAAGAGAGCAATAGTAAAAAAGAAAGCTAAGGGAAGCTTGGAGAACTGGAAAGCCAGCCGTGCAGAGTAAGGAAAGATTGGGATCCGAGTGATTATTTTTCTATAGGTGGTTACCAAACTGAAAAGAAACAAGAAATATTGTGGAAGTGTATGACTGTGCGGTGTTCATACTTACTGTGTCTTCAGTCATGGTAGTAAGAAAGTTGCTCCATGCAAATTTTGACATAGGCACTGTTGAGGTTTTCCCTCCATATGCTGCAATTACATGTTTGGAGCTAAACAAAATTGAAACCCTGAGTTTAGGAATTTTTCTGTCTTAGGATATGGCTGGAAAACTGGCATTTTATCTAATGAAGTAGGACAAAATAAAATGTGTTTTTTCAAAATGTTGTTTTCTCCCGAATCACAAAATGCTACTATTTTCAGCAGAATTTGAATACCAACAGTTGTCCCCTCCTGAGTTTGGGAGACTTTGACTACATTATGCTGTGAAATAGTACTTTGACATAACTACTCATAGTCTTAGGCTTAACTTTAAGCAGCTGCTTATGTATATGCTGATTGAGTTCATAGACCTGGTCTTCACATGTCAAAGAAATGACCAGACATACTCACAAAGCAGAAGCAGAGCTGCACAGAGAATATCCAGAAGATAAAAAAACACCTTTCTGGGGCATTTTAAAAAAGTCTGAAGTGTATCTCCAGCTTTTGAAATTAGATCTAAATGCAACAGCCAGAGGAAATAGAAGGGTCCCTTTTGGTTTACACATTACTGTCTCTTGAACTGCATTTGATTTTGCAGTTACAATTGCAAGGGAAATAGTAATGAAATGAAGAGCTCTGCATAGGAACTTACCCTGTAACATTTGCTGGATGTGGAAATGCAGATCAATGGGCTACATACAGAAAACTATGATATTAATCTGCATTTCCTGCAGTGTTTAGGACTCTTGTCTGAGCTGGTTACCATATATTTGGCTGACACTTGGATTCATAATGTTTTACTTTACCTCAATACAGTATAAGGTGGTTTGTGTTTTTTGTTTTTTTCTGGGAAAAAAAAAAAAAGTACCTTTACTGTACAGTTTAGAGCTGTTTGTTACTATTAACATATTTTTGTCTGCTAGAAATGGAAATACTTGGTTGGTCTTGGCTCTTTAAAACTAGAACTTGGGCCCAGGGTTATAAGCAATTCTAGCAAATAGAGCCATCAGAGATTCACTAAACTAAAAGCCACCTGATTTAAAAGGCAATTATTAAAATTAAAAAATAAAAATCAACCATTTTCTCACATTCAGATCACTAGGCATGAATTTCAATACAAGTTTCCAAAATCGTTCATTAGCACCTGGTGATGTTAATAGACATGGCGTTTCTATCCCTGTCTTTTCTTACTAGCAAGCTCACACACAGTGGAAGGTTTTGCCTTTGAAACTTTACTTACTCTTCCCTCCCTCTTTTTTTTTTTTTTTTTTTTTACTATCTTCTTTGCTCTTTCTCACTGTGGTGCAGTTTTAAATATTTACTGTGGTTGGATAGCCAACCAGTTTCTTAATGTGGAAATATTCTTTTTAGTTGCAAATACTCCTTTTATCATGTACAACATTGTTGTCTTTTTTATTGTTACAGAGTCATTGCAATTAAAGAAGCAAAATGCTTCTGAGGTCATCTAGGCATATTCATGCCAGTGCAGGATTGTTCTCTGCAGTAAGCTTGATCACTATCTAGTTGCAAGCAGTCCATGTAATGGAGTATCTTTGGGTGCTTATTCTTCCCAAATTATTTATTAGATTCTTAGCAAATTCTTTCCAAGTGTTTCTGCTTTAAAAAGCCCTTTCTGTTTTTTCTTTCCTCTTATCACTTCCTTTGTAATGGCCATACCTTCTTTGTAGCACCTACAGCTGTGCCTCATGACCAAACTCACCTGGGCCCACAAGAGTCTGCTGAAATCTCTTAGCCGGGGTTGTAGGAGCCTGACTCAGAAGGGGAGTCACATCCTGTTGTGGCCATTCAGGTGAACCTGCTCCTGGCCATACAGACTTCTTCAGGGCACTTCCAGGTCAGTCTGGGTACCATCTGTACAACTGAGATTCTTTTTAAGCTTAATAGAAAGGGCAGTGGTGTGAACAAAAGCAGATCTGATCCTGAGATGTGAACAGCATCCACAGTTCCAGTTGTTTCTAGCATGGTTGTTTAGCATTGTATACTTCTTGGCAACATGTCCTAAAGGGTGTAAAGCTGAAAGGAGGTAGTGGTGCTATGAACAGCTAAACTTTTAATTCTGCAGGATGCTCACTGTCCTTAGGTTTCTGTAATGATAGATCCGAGCAAGGCGCAAAATGGCTCTACCAATAAATAAAATGTCAAAGAAACCACTTTCTCAGACCTATACACTGTATCCACGAATACTATACTGATTTAATCTCTGCCCCAAAGATCCTGCAATCTAAATAGATCAGGCAGGCAGGCAAGAAATGAAGGAAAGGAGGCATTATTTTCTGTCTTGGGAGATAGAGATTGTGCTAAATCTTTCTCAGTAATTAAGAGGATTTCAGGAGGGTGTTGTAATGGGAGCCCCAAACTCCACTTGTAAGCAACAGAGAGACTGCACTATGGGCTGCATCCTAGAAAGCCATTTTAGGTTAATGATGGTCCATTACTAAAGCACTAATTAAATTAAACAATGAACAGTATTAACATTTTACCAGGGAAGGATGTCAGCTTCTGGTGGTTTTCCATTTCAGTGTACCAATGCTCAGATAAGAAACATGCAATGAAGGTAATCTTTCCTGAGGGACTTCTGTCTCTGAAATGAAAATGCCATTTCCAGTAGCAAGGACTACTTAGATAGAAAGGAGGTGCTTGGGTCTGTGGCAGGACAAAGAGGTATGCACTTAAAACAAGGCAATTTTATGGGGAATGACTATTTCTCTTCCTCTCTTTCCTGCTAGTAGAAGTACACAAGCAGGATGCCAAGGAGGCTAGTTACTGAATTTTATTTTGTAGCACGCAGAAACACAGTAGGGTCACCAGGAATGTCAGCCCTCAGTGACCGGATGGGAGCCAGAAGTGTGAGACTGAATACAAAGGCAAAGGGACTGCTTGGGAGGACTGGGTTAGCAGGAGGCTGGACAACCAAAGCCTCAGCAGCCCTGGGAAATCCATGACTTAGGACACACAAGGGGCGCATGACCATTGATCTCTGTATTGAGGAGGTCAGGGTTCAGTTTCTTCCTCTGCCTCGAGGGACTTGGGTCTCATGTCCCACTTCCCCAGAGAGTGCTCTGGCCAATGAGCAAAATGCTGTTTTGGGTGAGGATGCTCTCTGTCCATCCTGTCCAAGCTGTGCCACTAAGCAGAAAGGAATTCATGAAACCAGAGGAAGAATACAAGTGTGTTGGGGTATGCTGCTGGAGTATGTGTGGAGAAACACACATAAGTTAGGGTAGGGTAATGAGAGTGCCTGTCACTGTTGCTGCTCTGTTTTATGTGAAATAAAATCCTTCATGTCCTCTGTGGAGCCGTTCTTCTTCTCCCCGCAGTTGTCTGCAGTTCTCTCAGTTTGGTAAGGACAAGGTGTGATGATTAATCACTGCCCCATCTCCAGAGATGTTACCACCAAGAGCTTTCATTCTCTAACAAAGTGGAAATCTTCAAAGATTCATTTGAGGAAAACATTTAAGCATACCAAAAAAAGGAGTGAGTTAAGTGCACAAATGTGGTGTTTCTACGTGCAATTTATTAGCAATTGGTATTATTATTATTTTATCTCTACTTTTTTGTAATAATTTCAGAATGAAAAAGGTTAATTTCTGCCTTAAATTGATCAATGATAAGAAATCTAGTGGGTTTGTTTGTTTGTTTGTTTTTGCAAGTCAATAATATCCACTAAACCGGGGATTGTTTTATGTTGAACATTTCAGATAGAAATGCCAAATGTGGTTTAATGTAACTTCAGAACGGTTCTTTCCCCAAAAGAAAGAATTTATATCTCCAGATTTAAATGTCACTCCTTAGTCTGGCAAAGCTCTCACTGACTTCACTGGGATTGCCTGGTTGGCTATTGATATCAGCGGGCCACCCATAATATAGTTCTAGCAAATACTATTTTATGGAATCTAAATGTTGGCAAAGTAGCCTAAGACACTTCTGTAGCTTTAATGTAGTTGCTGCATTTCAGCTGCAGTTGACTGAGTGAATATTTAGTTGGGATGCAACTTCGTCCACATGTACCTTTGCAATCTATACACTTCCTTAGCTATGTAACACTTAATTTGATATATCTGTAAGAGCCCAAATTCACGCTGAGAGCAATGTAGGCAAGCCCTTATTGTGTTTAGAAAATTGCAGGAGATATTGCATTTGCATTGAAGTTCATCCTGAAACATGCAGGGAATGATCCCCAGCTCTAATGTATTTTCAAACATAAATACAAACCTCATCTTTACGTGAATGTATGTGCATATGTATACATTTATATGAGTGTAGCAAAGTGAGTGCAGGCCTGCACTGTCATTTTAGCTAAACGATGCAGGCCGTAACATAAATGCCTATGAATGTACAGTGAACACACAACTATGAGAGAGAAACTTGCCTGTTGCAGGCTAATGCACAAATGTGAAATCTCAGAATCAAGGAAACATGGTAGCCTCACTTCAGCCCGTTACAGCTATTGTATCACTTAACCATAGTATTTCTTCATTTGTCTATGTGTCTCCCAGCCTTTATAGTGTGAACCATCATACTTCGCAATAATCATTTCAGATAGTGGTCTTGTCTTCCCACAGATGTACATTAAGTACACTTACCTTAGGATAGCACTTCTAGTTGGGGTGCTGCCTCACCATGAGACTTAATTGCTTTCAAAATTGCCTACTAATGGCACGTGCCCCACTTGGGAGGTTCCACTCTTCCAAACCCCTCAGATTTATAAGACAGCTTTATGTTTAAAATCACCTAGTATCACTCTGCACATTCAGGACCAAGCTCCAGGTGGCTCTGCCGAGGAGAGCTCACCTGCCTGCCCGACAAGCCTTTGGCCAGGATGCTGCTCGAGCAAATGCAGACCTTGTCAGTTCTCTGCTCTGATTCCCAATGCCCAACACCACAGCAGCCCCCAGCTGCCATCAGCAACAACTGCACAGAAGCTCCTGGGCAGTCCCTGGATCTGTCCAAAGGCTTTTTAGACCCTATGGCTGGGTCAGGTTGGAGGCCCTTGAGCCCCTCCACCCCTGCGGCGTGCATGTCAGGACCACGCACAGAAGAGGCCAGGCATGCTCAGTATCTGCTGACAATGGAAGCCTTTGCCCATAAATTTCTTGTGTTGTCAAAGCATTGGGCAGATTTTAACTTCTCAACTCTTTTTAAGTTAACCAAATCTGGGCAAACTCTCAGCAGTAAGGCAAAAGGCAGCCCTTGATCTGTTATAATTTAAATCCGTTCTCTCAAGTATGGGTTTCTTGGAAGTGCTTCTCTGCAAAACACCTAAATAGTTTCTTTTTCTTCCTCTTATCTTGTTTTGGAAAATGGGAAAATTTCAACAACAAAAAACACATAAAACAGCCTGAGGTGACTGCATGGAAAATATTGGGCCAAACACTTATGGTTTAATGAAATAAAAAGTCCAAAAGTCTTGGAGACAAAACCTTAGGTAAACATGATTGCAATTATTAGTTCCACCTTTGAAGTATTTCCTAACAGATTTTTTCTCTCACACATTAAAATAAAGGAATGAAGTGAAAGATTCAAATGAACTAAAATCAGGGTTTTTATTCTAAACTCAGTCTCAGATTTAGTTCTGTGAAATATTTGTCACCAAACATTAGGATTTCACAGTATCTTCTTGCTTTAGGGCATTATTCAGGAGGCTTTTAGGTTTTATCCTTCTTATTGACAGTAAAGTTTACTATACTGTGGGGCAGCAAACAGATTAGGAAAAGCCCTAGCTCTTCCACCAAAGCTGGATGAGGAAGCAAGGCCTGTGCACTCTGTTCTCAAGACTTCAAACACACGAGATTCTCCCCCCATCATTTTTGCATAATCCAGTGGAATCTGACAAACAAAAGACTCTCAGAAGTCAGATGGCATTTAATTTGAGTAGTAGGTAATCAGTGAAAGAGAGTATCCTGGAGAGAAGGTAATTTGTCTTGAGCTGACAATTTGAGATGGATGTGCTGGGGTTATCTGCAGTGTCAGTTCAGTCAGAGATGAACTGAACTCCATTTCTCTTGCTAGAAGTCTAAATCAACAGAGACCTCGGAGATAATGAGGTATTTAACGTGTTCTCTCTTTTCCTTGCTAGAGATCTCACATCTTTTCTCACAGAAAGAAAAAGGAAAGAAAAAAAAAAAGAGGAAATAACAAAAGAGAAAAGAAAGCAGACATAAAGGGGAATTTGCTTAGTAAATTAACTATAAGAGCCGCATTAATCTAATCTAACTAATGGTACATTTCCCCCCTCAACTGGAGTAGATCAACTGGGTCAGATAAACCATACCACTCTACTGGCTTTTGGCTCTGTTTTCCATGCTGTGGTTTAAGGACTGCTGGAAGACTGTGTTTGCTGGAGTCCTTGGAGAGATGCTGGCCTTCTTCTTCATTAACTATTATGTTTGGGCATTGCCTAAAATAATGCTTAGTAGAATCAGCCAAATCTGAGTTTCTCTTTTTGGGTAGAAGCCTTGTTATTTTGAACACTGAGTACAGTCTGGATGAAATCTCCTCACTTTAAATGGGATTGTTAGGCCATCCAAATTGACTTTAATTATATTTTTATACACCAATGGAATGAAATAAACCCTCATTTTAAGAAAATGAATCATCAGAGAAACAGAAGACCTATGGCAACAAATTGCTGATTGCATTACTTTAGGAAGTATCTGAAATTCATTTAGAAAAATTGACTAATTTTGTCATTGACCTGCACTGGGTAGTTACATGTATTGAAGGGGACAATATTCAAATAACACGAACATATTGTTTGTTAGAGACTATACGTCTAAATCAAGGATTGGTGCTATCACAACAAAGACCCAAAAGCTTCTAGCTAAAGGTCATGGCTCAATAATTTAAAAAGGAAAAAAAACTCTAAATCCTGTTCAGGAAACCACTAAAATATGCTCTTAACTTCAGAACTTTAACTGAAAACTTTAAAGCCCATGGCTCTGAAACATTTGCTTAATATTATGCACACACTTAAATATCTGTCCTGAATACACTGAATAACAAAGGAACCAAAAGAACATAGGGTGGCAGAAAGAAAGAATATTATTAAACAATGTTCTTTAGACAGCATGGCTTTAATTTCTTCTGTAAAATATGCAAGTCTTTCCAAGAATCTGGCATTCATTTTTGCCTGCCTCTTTGCCCCAGCAACTAGATATGTATGAATATTCCTATCGATAATTCAAGACTGTGTCCCACCACAGTCTGTTTTGCTTCAGAAAAGCAGTATTCAGGTTTCAAAGCGGATGAAATATCTGCTACTAACAACCCAAACGTTTGTTTAGCTCCTTGTTCATACACAGATCTTTGCATTTATACTCTAAAATGAAAAGAAATAACTCGTGTTTTCCTCATGAGTCACAAATCATTCAATTTCCCCATGAAGCTTATGAAGTTGTTGTACATTACAGGCAAACAATTCAACACAAGACCTCTCATTTTCAGTGCTGTTTTAAATATGGCTGGCCAGTGCTTCTAACTGAAAGATCTCTTGATTATTTTGTTGTTGCTATCAGTGCAATATTCTGCCATTAGTGTGTTTGAAACCCCCTTTTTTTGCCATAAACCTTTTAAAGAAAATATTTTTTGTTTGTCATTGTCAACACACGTTGTGGGTGAAGACGACTTTCTAACCAGAGCTATATTTGACCAGTTGCATTTTTCCCCATCAGAATCCTCGGGATTTCTCACCACGCTGGGTGGAAAAAGGCATGTTCCCCAGCAGATAGCTTTCGTGTGCCAACAGCCAGGGAAATTTCTGTTCCTTGGAAAATTGGTCCCAGTGTATTACAACTGAATGGCCAGCCCAGGGCAGAGTTTCCCTAACTGTGGGCTGCAATCCCCCAAGGACTGTGAAAGAGTTCAAAGGGGGCTCTGAAGTGTTAGAAAAAACAGTGCTGGTCAGCAGCTGCTGACTTTTTCCTGGCTGGAAGAGTGAGGCTGTGGTTTCACGAGATTAAGTCTTCAGCACCACTTCTGGCTTCTGGTATTCCCTTTCCAGCCTTTCCCCACTGCTTGTTTCATCTTCCCTCCTGCAGTGCACGGGCCCCTCGGTTCTCCTGGCGGATTGGTTTGTGGCTCTGCTGTGAAACGGATCAGGAATTTGATCCAATTTGGAGGAAGACACACAAAAAACTAAGTGTTTCCCTGCCAGGCTATTTTTAAACTGGACTTATTCCCTGCCCCAGTTCACTGCACAGATGCACCACCAGCAGTACCGGTGCCGCAGAGGGAGTGGTGCGTGGCAGCACCAGCACGAGCGATGCAGGGTGGGACCGCGCCGCTCTGGCACTGCTGCGGGAAGGCCGCTCTGGTGAAACCGCAGCCACAAGAGCGGCTCTAATTACTGGTGGCCAGAGGTTACGCTCTCTAGGGAAGGATGAGTTGCTTTTCAGTGCCTTAATTGCTGGCAGCAGCTCAGTTCCTCCAGAGGAGGGGAGCGAGCGTTTATCCCTAAAGCCAAAATTACAGCTAAGTCTCGCTCTCCTCTGGCCCTACGGGGCTGCTGACTCAGGGGGCTGCATAAAAACAGATGTTTCCAGAAGGGGCCACCTTTTCCAAGTGTTTGGAAACACAGGCCTTGGAATCCCAATGGGATTTTGCCTCTGGCTATTTATGACAAATCCAGCCCGGTCTGATGGCGAACAGTACCTGAGGCAGAAGGTCAGTGACTTCAGGAGGACATTGTCCTGTGGAGGAGGGTCTCGCTCTTCTATCACTTACCACTGCCTTTAATGACTTTGTGCTGGTGTCCATGAAGTGAAACTGACTGGGGGAGCCACTTCACAATGAGAACCAGCTGATGCTGGTCTTTACAGCTTCAGCAAAAAAGGGTTGGTCTGAATTGCCAAGTGGTATGAACAATTCCAAGTCTTTGTTACAACATCAGCTGAGCTTCATGGAGGGGCTCAATGCAAACAGCGTAGAGACGGTGGGCCTAGACCGTGGCCTAGTCTTGCAGCCCTTTAGGTATCTGTGTCGGAGAAGGAGCAACACATAAAAGCAAACTTACATGGACACAGCTCAGCTTGCACCCTACCTGCCCCATGGGAAATTTTAGCAGGTTAATTCATTCTTCAGGTGTGTGAACTCAGCGTCGTTTGTACTCACTGAAATAAATACAGAAATATCATTTCAGTCAGGGGAAAGCAAGTTAGATGTCAGCTGTGACTGTCACTGTTCTATTTCTGCTGATTGAATTCTAGCACATGTTTTAGATCATGGCAGATGGTCAAGATTCATTTCATTGTAATAGTGAGGGAAATGAGAAAAAAAATTCAGCCCATAACACAAAGGGCTACATTTTCAAAATATCAAAGCTACATAGGAACTTTCCTGAAATCAGCTGGATTTATTGCCTAGGTGTGCTAAGTTCATACATTCCTCATACATGCATAAATCCCTTTGGAAAATAGAATTTTGGTTCCTACATCAATTATATGACTTTGAAAATTTACTGGGAGCTTGTTTATAGACCAGAGTTGAGAAGTCCATGACTGAACATCACACTGGTTTTAAACTGAGGAGATATTAAATGAAATCTAAACACCAACTTTATCATCCACATGCAACCACAATAAAGGTAGACAGCCATCTCCAAGGAGCGGTAACTTTGTGCTGCTGCCTTGTTCAGAGATTGTGCAAGATCACAATTTCCATTGCATGTAGAACTTTTTGTCTGTTGAAGAGCCCTATTTCTGCTGTGTGTATAAGTCAGAAACCCCTCACTTCGGTTTTATGCCACATGTTGAATTTCCGCTCGTTCAGAGACTTCTGGTACATGGGCCAGCTTGGCGTGTTGTTTTTTTCTGCAACACTGAAGGTTAATAGTTTCCCTTAAACTGTGAATAAGGGCTGTGATTCTTAGAAGAAAATTTTTGTTTGCTATTTTTATGTTGACACATTTCCATGTACATATGGAACAAAAATTATCTGTTTTAAGAGCTGTACATATAGAAGGTCCCTGTCCCAAAGAGGCTACGAGCTGAAGCTGAGAAAGTGTTTATATATAAACAAAAAGGCCATTTCAAGGAATCAGTCTGAGATAAAGTTACAGTGTCTTCTTTATGAGGTTATTTGTGAGCATTATTTCTGAGAAAGTTTGGAAAAAAAGATAACTGAATAGCTTCACAGACATTTATGGGGAAAACATGAAGTACAAAAGTGCTTGTTTGCAAGCTTGACTTCAGGTTGAGGGATGCTGGCATCCCTGAACAATGGGTGGTAGAGGGTAACATCTTGACAAAGCTCAGGGATGGAGGGTGGAGGGATAAAGTACAAGATTTCAGAGATGGCTGAAGATGCTGCTGAATTTGCAGACCTGTGTGATGGATGAGAAGAAGGAGGAGCAGACTTGCAAGAGAAAACACACGATGCTGCTTAAGCCTGTTGAGTTTACACGTGTAGCTAGATTATTCATGAGGTAAGCCAGAGAGATGTACTGCATTTTTTGTCTGGGAGATGCATTTTCACAGAACCTCTATATTCTGATATGTGTCCTTAAGATACGGATACCAAAAAGGATAGTGAACTTTAAGAAGAGAAAAGAGGATACAGAAACCAGACAGCACACAGAGGTGTGAATTCCAGTTCTAGGAGACAAAATGTCACCGTGTTTAAAAAATCAGATAGAAGTGAGGTGAACCAAAAGGACAAACAGGAGGGCAGGACCAGAGTGATAAAAGAAGAGAGGTAGGAGAGTCCTTTTGCAGACCAGCAGCACAGCTCTTAAATGGGGTGTGTGAATTGTGCTCTCCAGGATGGTGTGAAGGATGCAAAAATGCCATCTGCTACAAGCAGTCTGGGCAGAGGAGTTGCTCAGAAACAGGATTTGAACTGGTGTTTCCTTTACAGTGATGCAGACAGCTCTGCCCTTGCCACCCGGTCCAGCTGCCCCTTAAAAATAAAAGAAAAAGGAGAAGCAATAGAAGAAAAAGAGGCCCAAACTATGTGACAGTCAGTGCCTTGCTGACAGATATTAGGGTGATGTGGGATGCATTGTTTTCCAAAATCCTTTGCCCCACCTCAGAGAATTATATTTATTTTATGGGTCACAAACGAGGAATTTCTTTTGACTGTCAACCTGGGGCACATTCTTCGCTCCTCCTTCACACAGCCTGATCAGGAGGCTAGCTGTTGATCTGAGCTGTTCCAATTTACACGTACCAGCGATTTAAACTTCCTCTATGTACAACCCTTACTGTACTGTATTTCGGTACATCGCAGGCAAACAATCCCATTGTCTCCCATGTGTTTTGAACAACAAACACAACAGGTGATTAAACTCCATAAACAAACAGGGTTTTCCCAGCAACAAATCAACACCTCTCCATGTCTGGTATTTGTGGAATTTGATAAGCCACCCACTTTGCTCCCTCCCCATTCTTGTTATGTCTGTCCTCAGCCTTCTTCATCTTTTATCCCCACCCTGCTTCACCCAGTTTCCAAAGGAAGGCATTCATTGTTAATTAACTGCTGAAATAGTGCAAGCAGCTTGGTTCATGGGATTGAGATGGGAATGGAGCTTTAGTTCAGAGTTTAAAATGTTTTGAAAGGCCTAAAAGGCATGTTTTCTTACTTGGAAGGAGTGAGGGAGACAGGGAAGAGTAATATATAAGAGGAAGAGAGAGAATTAGGGAATGTAACTGGAAAACCTCAAACCAGTAAATTAAGACACATCTTAATCAGTTTGAATGATAGTTTTTTTTTGTTTTTTGTTTTTAAATCAAAGGTTCTGGTGTTTCTGGTGCTTATGTACTCCCAGATGTAAATACTTGCCTTGTATAATGTTTCTGGGCCAGATTCTGATTTCAGTCAGAGTGGTGTAAATCTGGAATTATTCAGAGTTAGTAAACAGTGCCTTTATACAGGAATTATGCTTGCACAACAAATTATCTGCCTCTTATTGTGCTCATTTACCTAGAATACTTAAAATTGCAAGGATGGCCAAAATAGAGAAATTGTTTTAAAAAAAAAAAGGTTCTCCTTACAGGCCATGTTTGCTAAATCTGGCACTGCACCTTTACAAGTAGATTAAAACCTTACTGTACTCCTTCCACATTTCCATCTAATTGTGCTGTCTTATCTTATAAGACTGCCTTTTCTATGATTGACAAAATGAAGCCCTTACCACGTGCCCAGATTCCACCTCCAGCTGCAACAAGCGGAGTTCTGGCTAACTGAAATGCTACCCCTATCTGACTACTCCTGTGGAAAATGCCTGATCCACTGGGGTGGCTTGGAGCTGGCGTCAGGTTGTCCTCATCCATTTTGGATTGCAGATGCCGGTAAGAAACATTCCTGAGGCTTGAGGGGTTGGTATTTCTGTTCTGGTTGTTGAGGTTATAGTTGCATCCACAGTAACAACAGCTGTTCAATATTCCCATTGTGTTCTGCCGAATTAGACCATGATCTGCAGTTGTCCCCAGAAATCCATACTGTACTCAGCTTATTTAGATCTCATGTAATATCAGCGGCTCTTCCATGGACTGTCCTGCAGTGTTGCAAATACACATAGCCTATGTTGATCAGAAATGAAAGTGTTTCATTCTGTAAAGAAATTAGGAGCTCCACTGCTGTCAAATCCAGTGGTTAAATGAAGCAGAAACTTAGTTCAAAGGCCAACTCCTGGAAGCATTTTCCTTTACAACATTTCAAGAAGCAATACTTCCCTTTTGGGATTGTCCAGGAGAACATGCTTATAAACTAAATGCCATGGCTTCTTAACAATGACAAATATTTCATGTCTAGTAAAAAAATAGTGTGTGTGAATGCAGCAACCCAAAAGGGAGACATTTATTCAAAGGATTTTTGCTGCGCCAACTGTCCTGGGGGAGGGCTTGGACTTGGGAAGTCCAATTCTCTCCTATAAACCACATCCACATGACGAAATGCAGGGATTCCCTTCCTATTCTATCACGTAGCTTGCCCAGAGGCTAGGTAGGTTAGTACTACAAACCTGCAGATACTCCTAAAAAGAAAGATACAGAGCAAGAGCAGCTTGCAGAGAGGCCTCATGTCTCTCTACAGATTGCTGGTGTGGGACGTATGCTTTTCCCAGGGTCGCAAGGCTTCCCCCTAGACTGTATTCCCGTGCTGCCTGCTTTTCCTTTTCCTCATAAGCTTGCTCCTCTGATGTAGGTGTGGAGTATAAAACCTGTGAGGACCCGGGCACTACCAAAACTGTGAATAATAACCTTCAGCACAGTAATGAAAGGGGCAAGGAACCAGGAATCCTGGCTTCTGTTCCTTTGGAGTCTTGGGTGTTCTGCAAGTCTTCTTTAGATGTGCTAATAAAGAGCAGGATGCTGAACTTGAAGAACCCAGATTTAAATATTTTGACCCACAAGCACAGATACAGCAGATAGTTTAAGGGATTTATCTGGGAGTCTTTTCTCAGGTGAGGAGCAGGCTCAGCAGTGCCGTACCCTGCAGGTGTCATGCGGTTAATCTGCCCACGGCTGCTTCTCAGATCCCGCGCTGCTCTGACTGAGGCTCTTTTCCTGTTTGCAATGGAGCGGGTCTTATCAGCAACATCTGAAATGTCGTATGTCTTACCCAGAGCTTTTCACCAATCACGGGGGTGTTTTTAATCACTCTGAACAGGAAATAGCATGCTGCATTTAAATACTGTATATAATTATCATGGGAAATATAATTAGCAAGCATAATTAAACGGGCTTGACTGCATATCAGACTGTTTCTCAATTTTTCACTCAATCCAGCTGTTTCTCACAAGCTCTTTACTTTGAATACTGGTGGTCTGCGATGGAACCTCTGCACAGAATGAAGAAAGAATTACTTCTTTAAAAGCTATTCATTTAATCTAACTAGGCCAATTTATTTAAATGCAATCATGACATTTTCCAAGACGACCTCCTTCACTTATTACTTCAGATGCTTCATTTTGGAATGCCTAGATTCATCAGAAATATTCGAATTTGAAAGGCTTCTAAAACCCCTAGTATACGAAGTCACTGATGGCAGGGACTGCTTGTTTAATGTGCTGCACAATGGAGGCCTCATTCTTGATTGGATTCTCTTAAGTATAATGATAATGATGATAAAACCAGTGTGGTTAATCACTGAGTACAATGCTGTTTTATGACGATGCTTTTTTTTCCTTCTCAGAAAGGAGGAGAAAGGAAGCATTCTGAGTTACTGGAGAAGGTATTGTCTTCCCTCCAGTAAAGGCGGTGGGCTCTAGAATACTGCAGTAGAGTTACAAATATTGGGAAGGATGTGTTCAGAAAATAACTCTATTTCTATTTAAAGAATGGTCCCCTTTTTTGTCCTGGTGCCCAATCTTTGGATTAAGCTGTGTGAGATGGCTGAAGTGATGGAACAGTTTGCTGCCTGAGAACAAGGCAAACTCACACCGTCCCCTTCCTGCGAGCAGGACGCTGCCCTTACGCTGGATCTAGTGCTCATAAGTGCCCTTAGCAAGCTGGTTCAGCTCCCTCCACCAGCAAAAACTTCTGCTTCCCTTTTTTTTCTGGGTTGCCTGAGTGAGCTGAATTAGCTCGCAGAGGAATCAGATGAAGCTAATGTCAGCAACGGGGGCACAGAGACTCATCCGTAGAGCTGCCGGGGCAGCGGGGGACGACCCACTCCCTTTTGGCAGGAGCAGGCGCTTAGATTGGCCCAGCAGCCTCATCTGACTCCACTTATCGCTGGAGTCATGTGGGGAAGGGAAAGGGTATCTGAAGATCATTGTATGCCATCTCCACAGCCAGGAATGTCTGAGATGTTCCCATGTGCCAGCATGCTTAGCTGAATGACACTAATTCTTAAAGCAAAAGAAAACTCATGAATATTTGGTCTTTTTTTTTTTCTTGGACCATGCTCATAGTCTCTTCCTTGATGTTATTGTGTAAGATTTCAGTACATAGGCATAAATGGTAGCAAAAAAAATGCATTTTTAAATGGTCGCACTGTAGGTCGTCGCAGCACATGTGTACCCTGCAACTTTCCAGCCTATTCACAACTCCTTCAAAGAGTAGAGAGTTAAGAACAATTTAGTGCACAAAAGAAAAGCAATGGTTAAATATTTTATTCTATAATTTTGTCCAAAGAGTAAAGTCAAGGAAAATCCTATATTTTCAAGAACATACACTGGGGAAAAGAAAACGATGTAATAAATTATTAGTTCAAGATGTGTAACTGCAGATTAAATGTTGTACTAACTATAATTGTCTGACATGATCCCATTATCATAAATAGGGATGTGTGGGCTATCAAAGTAACCAGCTGTATAAATTTGATCTGTGTCAGGTCTGAGCATTTCTATTAATTTTTCTATTAACATTAATTAATTTTCTGTTAACATTTCTATAAACTTTACTAGCCATCATGATCTGCAGTTTTTGCTAACATTAGGCCAGTTGTGAAAGTACAGGCAAAACGCGATCCAGGACTAAGTTAAATGGTGCAGACAGACAGTGCCCAATTCAGTCTGTCCAGAATCCTGCCATCCTCAAAAGACTGTTGATCAGCATTTTGGGTCACAGAATCATAGAATATCCTGAGTTGGAAGGGACCCATAAGGATCATCGAGTCCAGCTCCTGGCACCACACAGGTCTACCCAAAAATTCAGACCATGGGTCACCCAGCTATGACGTTTTTTACCCAGTAGTAGTAGATCTAGGCCCAGATTTACCATAACGTCAGGTCACAGCCTGGGTCCTTTGTGCAGGTCTCCAAACCCTGTGTAGCTGGAGCCGGTTCTGTCCTTTCTGAGGGAATGAACGCTTGCAGTATGCAGTGGCTTCCTCATGTTCACTGGAGGCTCCAGGACTCCATACTTGTGAGCCATCATCATCAGGCCAACAATTATGCTGTATTCTTTGAGCTTTAACAGACATTAAATATGTGTCTTACTGAATATTACAGAAAGCGACTGGAGAACTTACAGTTGACATAATTACTTAACACCCACACGCTCAAAGAAGCTGATGTTCAAGGTAATGGAAAACCAGAAGTTTAATTTATAGGGATAGTTAAAGGATTTAGCTATCTTATTTCTTCATAACAATATCTAAGAATCTTTCGTCATGCCAAGCGTGAGGTAAAGACTTGGTTCAAACAAGCAGTAAATTCAATACAAAGCTTCTTCCAAATCAGAGATGCCAGATAGCTTTTCCAATGCGTGATTTAAGCCAGTATTTCCTGTAGTCTGAGACAAGAGAAGAGAAGCTGGCCGCAACACTTTAAAGCTAATTAGCTGAAGAGGACATGGTTGATGCTGAGAATCACTCGCCACTTCCAGCTGAAGATGCCTGACTGACCTGATAACCACAGAGCAGCAAATGGCAGTCAATATAATTAAGGCCCCTCTAATTTGCCTGGTATCATAAATGCCAAACCCCAAATTCCACGGTTTCTTCTCTAAGTGTACCATGGAACTAGTCAAAACAGCTATAAATAAATTTCCCCTGTATCTGCACATTCCATAAATAGTACAAATATAATTTTATAGCAATAACAGGCTTGAGCATCAGCTCAAGCTTGATTCAGACAGTTGCGTAGTTTAACTTCTACCATTAGAGTCTGAACTTGGAAAAGAATACAGAATACAAACTCTTGCTTTTACAATGAAAATGTATGCAACAGGGTGCTTGCTTATTCATGGACGGTCTGACATCCACTAGCAGCAAACAGAACTTTTCAAGAATAGTGATCATCCTGCTTCCATTGAAGCCAGTGAGGATGTTGTCACTGCCTTGGAGGAAAGAAGGACAGTGCCCTCATTTATATACTTTTAAAGGGACTTTCTTTTTTTTTCTGCTTTTGTTGTATTTTTATTTCTTGAGAAATT
Source organism: Cygnus olor (assembly GCF_009769625.2). NCBI lineage: Eukaryota > Metazoa > Chordata > Aves > Anseriformes > Anatidae > Cygnus > Cygnus olor. Next base: position 47,969,705 of record NC_049173.1, read on the forward strand.
ATTTCGTAATATTGTTTGTGTTTACTCCTTTGTAAGTAGTTGCAGCAGGTTAAGTCTTTTCAGGTAGTGAGAAACCAGAGAAATTAATTTTAGATTGATTTTCAGATTGTGATTTGCGTGATTGCATAAGCATATGCTGACCAGAAGGGGACACTAAATACGGGGTGCCCAAAGAGCACGTGGGCACCACAGAGTTGCTGAGCTTCCTGAAAGGGTAAAGGAGATGGTCATAGCAGAGGGAGAAGCAGATCTTTCATTCCCTCCAGGGAATCCTGGAAATCACAGCACCTGCTGGGGCTACAGGGCACCAACACATTGCAGTTACCAAAGGGCTTCAGAGCAGTGGTCTGGCCCTTCACTGGCCAGGTGTTGGATCCAGGGTGGTGGCTTGTGGAGAAGGACGGTGGCTAGTTGTGGAATAGCTTGTATGTCCCGGATATACTTGTTTTAATTTTATGTTAGGATGCAGTATGCATAGCTACTTGGCCAGCTTCTGTTCTTATGACTTGTTGATTATCCTCTGAAGTCATCAATCACTTTACTGTTCACTTCGGTAGGAGCTGGATAGTTTTTTTCTGGCAGTTTATAATATCCCTTTTATCTATTTTCTGTCAACGCTTAGTGCTAAATATAAGTAAAACAGACAAGGGCAAAATTTGCTGCATAAGAGCAACTTTTTTTTTCCCAGCGACTTAGTGCTTAGACCACCAGTCCAGACACTGGGAGGCTGGGGCTGGTTTTGAATATAAGGGTTGGAATTGGCACCATCCACTTCTAGGATGGTTCAAGACTCCTGGGTATCAAAGGCAAATTAAATTTTGGTGGAGACGCTGGACGATGAGGGGAGCTAGCTGAAACAGGGAGACCCTCTGAGAAACCAGGGGGCCGAGGCCGAGGTTTGGTCCTGCAGAGCGAGTGGTGGGAAAGGTGCTGCTGGCAGCCGCTTGCCTCTGCCCGAGCGACAGCCATCGCCCCGAGCAGCTTCTCCTGCCCAAGAGTTCTCCATGGAAGAACTGTGGATGTGCATGGTGTGCAGCTCTGCGGACAAGGCCTTCCCACCTTGCCCGAGACGCCTTCGTGTACCAGCAGCTGAAGTACTTCCACACCCTGTCTGCATTCTGGCATCTGGACACTTTGTCTTCGGCTTCTTATCACCAGCGAGAAGCCCGTGGTGCTTCGCTGACCTCCGTGGGTTTTGTCTGGGCTTCCCCTTGTTTAACTGCATCTGCTTATCGCCGTGGTACAACAGGAGCACCCCAGGCAGTACTCCGTGAGGTACAGGGAGCGGTGCAGCCGACAACGCGTGCCTGCGGCTCGCTGCCGGCAGCGCGGCTCGGGACTCTCCGCTCTGACAGGAGGGCGCACGGACAAGGCGCGCCCCCCCCAGCCGCACCGCGCAGGGTGGTCAGCGCGGCCCCGCCCCTCGGCCGCCCGCCCTGTTGATTGGCCGGCCCGCCGGGCGGCGCAGCCAATGGGCGGCGCGGCGGCACGGCCGCTCGGGAGGCGCAGCGCGGCACCGCGCGGCGGGACCGGGGCCGGGGCCGGGGCCGGGGTTCGAGACCGGGGCTGGGGTTCGAGACCGGGGCCGGGGTTCGAGACCGGGGCTGGGGTTCGAGACCGGGGCTGGAACCCGCGGACGGGACCCGGGGGCTGCGGCTGTCCCGGCCCGTCCCAGCCCCGGCCGCCTCGCCCCCCGCAGGCTGTGCCTCTCGCAGCGCGCCCGCCTGCCGTGGAGCTTTTTTTTGTTTGTTTGTTTTGGTGCTGATTGAAATCATCTGTTTTCGGTTCTCTGACAAATTAATTGAACTTCCCTCTGACTCAGGGGCCTTCTGACTTTTGAAGCGGATTTTGTCTACATGCCGTCTCCCAGACGAACACAATTTAATTTGCCAGGCTTTAAATGAACTTTGCGTTTCCACAAAGCCAATGAAAGAAGCGTTTGTTCTGGTGGCAGCATGGTGCGGGGATGGAAGCTCACAAATGCCCATTTTCCTGCAGCTGATACCCCGCTCCAAAACATGTTGGGTCCGGAGGTGCACGGTGCCACCAGTGGCGCAGGCCATGAGCCGTGTTCTTCCTAGTACCTGAGCAGAGTGCTCCATAACAAACAACCAGAGTTGCCATGGGACCGAGCCGGGACAGTAACACGGCTGTGCCCGTTTGCTGTGTCGAGAAAATAACCATCGGTTAAGGACGTGTTCCAGTGCCACCTCCTTTCGTATGAATAAGCAGGAGCTGCCGAGTTCAGCTGGAGTCCAAATTCCCCTCAGTCCCCCCAAGTGCTTTGTCCAGGGTTATGACTCGGGCCCCTTAACGATACGGCTCGTTCACCATTCTCTTGGTCCATCCTTTAGGGCTCTTAAAACTCACCTTTCAAACACAGTGAGACAAATTCTGCTCTTAAGTACGTGAATGTTGCTGCCTGTGACCGTACTCTGTATATCCAAGATTTGAAAAGTGGCTCAGAGCAGAGCTGTGACGGTAAAGACAGGGCTATGCCAGCCTGATGAAGGAGCACTGAAGACAGTGTTTACCATGCTCAGATTAGTCTGTGCTTGTGCATTTTTGGTCATACCTGTTCATTTTCCCTATTTCAAAAAGGCACCAGAGTACGTAATTGGCTGTGTGGGCTTCTGCTCCCGTTTGCAGAGGTAGATTTAAGCACATTCTCAAAGCTAAGCACATGCTGATATAGTTGATAAACTGGGAATGAAGAGAATCTGCTGTTTTTCTTGGCCCATCCGAGCATTTCTTCCATCCCCCCTCCCCATGCATTCTAAAATCTAAATGATTTGTAAACATTAATTAATTTATCTCTGCAACTCTGATGGGAAATCATTATTATTATTATAAAGGGTGTTATTTTTGATCCTTCCCTTACCTAAAATGCAATTGATACCAAAAGAATTTTGTGAGGCAAATGGGAATCAAACCCAAAGTCTGCCCTGTGCCGTGTCCACGGCTCCAAGGGGCAGGGTCTCAACCAGTTCTGAGTGACTGCAGAATTTTTGTCATGGGCTAACCCTCATACCATCTCTAGTGCTTTGTCTTCTAACTAATTTACAGCTGCTACTTTGAAAAGTCAGGTCGAGAGCACTGAGTTAAGTGAAAGTCTGTGTTCCCCTGAAGTGTTAGAAAAGAATTAAAACAAAGATATGAAAATCATAGCAATAGGTAGCTGAAATTTCAACACAAAACCTCAGACCCAAACATTCCCAAATGCCAGCAAAATATGTAAGTGAATCCAGACTCCTACTTTATAATTTACCTCTTTATGTGAATTGGCCAAACTAACCCCTCAGTTCTGGGTGCGTCTTGAACCTTTCAGTCAACATCTTTAGTTTCACGGAGGTTTTCAATCTGACGACAAAGCTGAGCTTTGCAGCTTGCACCTATTTTTATTTTTTATTTCAAATTGTTGCTGTTCCTAGGACTGTCACTTGGAAGAAATCACCCTTTGATTTCTCAGTGGAGCACAGTCAGTAAGAGCCTCAGCAAAGCTTTATTTAAGTACCAGAAACGAGTGAATTTAGAGCTGTTCAGTAACACGCTTGCACAACCTGAGATCAGAGCACAACCACAGTTTTCAGGCCTGTATGTACCCTCAGGAGTGCTGGTGCTCTCCAGAGAACAGAAAAAAATGGTAGGAAAATGTCTTAGTCAAATGACACATTTTAGGGTGCTGAGTGGTTTGCAATCTGCTCGCGTAATAATGTTGATAATGATATTCAGTGTCTTTGCTTAAGCTTTTCTGTATTTATTATGCAAGCCTAAGAGATCTGTCAAAAACGTAGCTAGAGATTGGACATGGAATCTGCAGCTGTTCAAACTTTTTACTATCCAGCCACAATAGTTACTAAAGCACATTGAAAACTGTCTGTTGTGAGTCTACTATTAACACTTCAGGGTTGTGAAGCAACATGAAAAACAGTCGCTGTTTCAGGCTTTTTCAGAAATGTCTTGGAGAAGGATGGCTACATTCAGCTGGACCACCCAATCCTATCCAGCACTTGCATGTTTTGCAGTGCTGTGAAATAAAAGTGCACTAGATGCATGTAGTCCAGCTATGAATTTGCAGACTTGCCTCTATTCTGGCAAATTCCAGGTAAAGGGGGTTTTGTGTCTTTTTAAATCAAAAACTCCCATTGACTTGAAAATTCTCCTTGCAACAACCCCCTATAGTTTACTTGAATAATAAAGAAACACAAAGTGTAAAGGAAAAGCCATCAAGTTGCTTTGCCATCAAGTTATGAGGAAATGATGAGGGGTCATTCTTGTTCCCTAGATGAAGGTCTCTGTAGCATGATCTGGAAGGTTTAAATGTGCATCTTTATAACATTTTAGGTCAATATCATGTTATAATGTGTTGTTGTTGAGAACCATCTTTCAGTTTATGGTGAAAAGATAACTGACCTTTATTGTATGTTTATACAAATTATGTGTACATTTTGCAACTCTACAGCAATAGAACGTGCTGTGCAATTCTCTTTTACCATACCATTATACTTTAGAGCACCAGCTTTTAATACAGTGAAAAGTATAGGTATGCAATAAATGCACCTATAGACGCAAGATAGGACTCAGCTATAGTCTGCGAGTGTCAGCTCAAAACAGTACAGAACCTGAAGCAAATGGGATTTGACCTGCTTCCCCTGTTTATATTAGTTTGTGATGAAGGATATGTTTTCTTTTTTTCTTTAGGTAAGAAGACACAGACCACAGACCATAACAGTTGTGTCAGAATTTTGGCTCCAGCCTGGCTCCTATCAGTTCTTTTTGCTCATCCTTCTGCGATGCTAAGATCTACCTGAACTTGCCTCTCATTTTCCCCCTTCCCCTGTAGTGGGAGGTAATTACGTTTGATGTATCTCCCTGGCTCAGAGAGGAAGCAAAATTGTGAGATACTGTGCCAGGATCAACTTGCAGGCAGGGAGAAAAGAGAGAGGAGCAGGCTGGCGACCTGACTGCCTGCGCAATACTGCTGGGTGTGGGGAGCTGGGAAGGGAAGCCCGTGAAGCTGGCTTCAGGCTGTATGCTTCTTTGGGACAAAGCAGGGAGAGAAGTCAGTGCTGGGTGACTCTGGCGAAAGCACAAGAGCAGACATCTGGGAGTGGAGCCACGCCATCTGAAGTGCAACAAAAAAGTCCTTGATGATAACCAAGGCATTTTACAACAATAATTACTTTGAACTCTGAACCGTCCTTCATAGTCTGCGCAGTTGTGAGGGAGTAAGGAACGAGACAGATTTTGTAACTATAAAATATAGTTTTTGTGTCATGCTTGTACAGGTTGTCGATGCAGAATTTGGTCCCATTTTATGACAGAGAACATGGGATCAAGTATTAAGGTTATTTTGTTCCTTCTGTCAGTGTGCAGCCTTTAGCTGTCCAAAAGACTAGAAGAACAGCCTGCTTGGGCCAAATCTATTGTATTTTCTTTATCATCGTGGAAGAGTCCCCTCAACCTCAGTGCAATTGTTCATGATTGAAGCAAGTAGCCTTTGTCACTTGCAAAAAAAAAAAAAAGGAATTGAAAATACCTGTGATTATTTCTTATGACATAATCTGTAGGAAAACTTCACATTTGTAAGCTAAGTTGAGCAGAGTGCTCTTAGGATGCGAGTCAGATAATGAAGGAAACAAACTCAGGGAATCTTGTCTTGGCTTCTAAATTGAATTTCTCTTCATCTGTGCTCATACCCCATTTAATTCAGTTTGTTTGCAAATGGAGCTTGTTGAGGAAAGCAAAGCATTGATTAGCAGCCAGCACTCATTTAATAATGGAACAAAATTAGTTTTGCAGTGGAGAATTCACTTCAGGAAGAAACAGGAGTAACTTGTAAAGATTACATCAACCAAACAGGAAATGGAAACAGTCCCATGTGGTTTAGGTAGTTTTGATTGCGATGCCAAGGGTGTAAATTGCTGAACAGCTTTTCAGCAGCAGTGCTGGCTTGCGCTGTCATTGGCTTTCCCCTTCCTCCTGACTGCTCCAAGGTGTCCACTCCTGCCTGAGCCTTCCCCTTCCATCTGCATCAAGCCCCTGAGCTGCCTCCCCCTGCCTTCAGGGCAGGCATGGCTGGGGGAGAATTGCTAGCAGCTGCTTGAGCTGCTTGTGCTGCTTAGTCGTTGCTGCCACCAGACACCGAGCACCGTCTGAGATTGCTGAAAAAATATTTGCAACGTGTATTTACAAACAATTGCCAGACAGAATTTATCTGCACAAAGAATATTAATATGCTGTATAATAAATAAAGGGAGTGCAACTAGGAGATGCAGCTGCTTTTTTTTTTTTTTTTTTTTTTTTTTTTTGTCTTGAATCTATTCTGATGGTGGATTATGTCAGTTAAACGTTTTAGGAAACAGAAGTCACTTCTCTATAGGAACTTAGCAGCAGTAGTCACAGCTAAACCACAGACACTCCATGTTTGCATACAGGCTGATGCCAGCCTCGAGTGAATGAGTTTTAAAAGCAGCATCATGTAAATGTGTCTGAATAAAATAAAAGCAGATCGGAAGCAGTTCCTGAGACTGAAGTGAATGACCTTTCTTGCTGTTGTCGTTTCCAAATGTTTGGCAGACTCTCCTCTGACCACTATATTTCATTTCCATGCACCCCTGTACTTCCCAGTTCCGGCCAGGAGCAGAAGCAGAAGTAATAAAATACCACAAGAAAAGCTATTCTTGTGATATTTCCGGTCCTAGTGGATGCAGCACCAACAGGAAATCTCATGAGAAAGACTGTTCCTTCACAGTTTCCAGGCCCCCGCTGGAAACCCAGGGGCTTGGTTGAAGAAAACAGCAAAAAAAACTTTGGTGAATGAAAGTCCTTCTCCTGGCCTCATCTGACACCGTCCTCCCTACTAGCAAAGCGCAAAAGCCTCTTGCTAAATGCTGATCACAGAGACGACAGCTCTCTACGGTCTGCTTGAACTAATCCAAACGTGTGATTCCATAGCAGCCCAGAGAAGCCATCATAACATATGCAATAAAAATCCACTAGCCTTAGGAGCATTCATGCGATTCTCATCTTTCCTTTCCTGCTATTGCCCCCACCCCTCGTTGCTTTTAGGTATTACATACTGTAGGCAGGATGGGCAAGGAGCTGTGCCTATTCCTTCTGTTTGCCTAAAATGTTAGGTTTCGGGTGATAATGCAGTCAGTTTGGGCACGTGCTTGGGGTTTGTCACACCGTTTCTAAGCCCAAGAAATACCATCCGGGGACCCATTCTCAGCCCGCAGACACCGAAAGGAACCTTTCCATTGACTTGCAGGGCAGCCAGAGAGGCCCACAGTTTTGTGCAGAGCTTCAAACCTCCCTGAAATGCTTTGCAGAAGCTCTGCTGCTCAGCTTGCTGATGGACACACACGCTGTCGAAGATGATGACTCAGATGTAAACCCTTCCTGAAGTGTCGCTCACAAGAATAAATGCCTTCCCTCTTGGTAACTTATACAATATTTCTGGCTCTCCAGCTGCAACACCGGATTGCAATTGTAGTGTCACTCTGGCAGTTTAAAAACCTTGCCACAGTCGTCTGCTTCAGCACCAAGCGTCTAGTCCGACTGACTGCGGGCCTCTGCCGGCCTTTGTTTCCCTCACATGCAGCCAGGATGCAGGTCTCTAATGAAGTTTGATACTCGGGCCATTTGGAGATGGAATGTAACCACTTAAAACTGTTTGGTTTGTCACTTTTGGATTTGCTACATAAGGCTCGGTTAATACAAACAGGCCTGTTTATAATATTCATCAGACAGTGGAAGAAATTCCTCTGATGTCTGTATAATGCAGTGAGCAGACTCCTTGATTATTAACATACTGATTGTGTACTCTTATTTCAGATGTTAGCTCAGCATTGGGGAAAGAGAGCCGGGGGAATAAAAAATGTAAGACGCATGACATGCTTGGGATTTGTTCTGTGAAACTGGAAAAAATATTTACACAGTTAGATCGTGTTTTTATGTCATTCTTTCCTTTTATGTAATATTTGGAGAAGCCGCTGAATTTTCGGTTCTTACCCAAATCAAGCCACACCTCTGAGCACTGGAGCAAACATTGTAGGAGAGGGGATGGGCGCAACATGTCCCCATCCTTTCTTAATCCCTTCATTGATGTACTCATTAGTGCTGGCACAGCGATCATCTGATGCATTCTCATCCCTCCCCCAGCGCTCCCCTACGCTCGGCATTCACATCCGTGCTTAACTTGGAGCATGGCAGCAGGGACTCTCAAACGTTTGCCTGGGTGCTTCCCTGGACTGCGCTCCTGTTTGTGGTTGCTGGATGCAGAACCTCGCACGCTTCATGTAGTTAACCAGGTCTTCGTTGCCAGCCCTCAGGAAAAGCTGCAGAGTCAGGAGCCCTGCCTTGTTTGACTGTGCATGGAAATAGTCCCTCCAGTACAAGTCGCAGCGATCAACGTGCTTTGTATTCTCTGGCCAGAAATAATTCTGGTGGGTATCAGTTGCCGCATCCTGTCACCAGCTGCTCACCAGTTTACAATACTTGCATTTATTAATAAGGCATTTTTGATGCCTTAGTCACATAAAATACATCAGATACTTTTTGTATTACTCAATGTTTTTATCCCTTGGGTATTATATCTTCTTATAATTTAGTGTTTGTTATTTTCGTAAAGGAACTTTCACTTTTGGTTAGTTTCAGAGCCCACCCTGGATGTCCCCTGGATGAGCTGAAGTACATTAGATATGACATTAACTAGCATTAATGTGGAAATTTAGAATCCAAATAGAACTTGTCCTGTTGCCCAACAATGAGTCATTGTCCTTTTTCTCTTTTTAGCCAACAGCAGATTCAGAAGCTGTGAGACAGTTTCCTGCAGATAAGAGATAAATCGAAGGGAAACCTGGCAAAAAGATGATGGTCAAGCTGCAAGATATCATTTCCTCCAAAGCCCCTCCATACTAATTAACCATTCCAAGCATATTTTCAACAGCATTTAGGGATTTCCTCATCAAAATAAACTTCCTCCCATGTTATCTTCATTTTTGACATCCGGTGGTATAGTCTGATATAAGAATCAGGGTTAAAAATTCTTAATATTGGGTTGTGTGTGCGTACGCACAAGCGTGTGCGCACACACACACGATTGAAGCTTTGCCAGTATTACTTTGGAATTTTAATGCCTGCTCCAAAGTCCTCTGTAGTCAGCAAGAGATTTTCTGTTAACTTCAATAGTAGCAGGATCGAGCCTCTATCCTTCTGCATCCAGATTTTTTCATTTATGCCTTATGACTTGTTTATAACAAACTACAGATGGGCTTGAGTCATAAAGTTCGGAGTATTCGGTTTAGAGGTTTTGCTTTGGGCCCATCCCTTTAATGTACTGCTTAGTCCAGACCTGCCTTTTAAAAGGAAAATATTGTCAGAATGAAAGTGTATGTGCAATAAACAAACTTCTCATTTCCTTCCCCTTAAGTTTTTTCCTCTTTCTGAAGCTGATTTCTTAACTGGACAATTAGTTTTAGGACTGCCATTGAATGCAAACTTGTCATACCTGATTTGCAATCTTTTCTGTTTCAAGTGCTATCAATTATTTTCTAACTAGATGCTCCTGTGGGATCAGCTGTCACTAAAAGCAAATTTGAACACAATGTGTTGCTTCCTATTTCCAAAAGAATCTGAAGATTGTCAAAGCTTGACAGGCAGCTCCAGTTTTAAGATGAAACAGATAAGTTGGGTTTCCCTGTTAGGCGCTTTTGAACACAAGTAGATAAAGGAAGTATTGTTTCTTAAGAGGGGATGCCATTTATAGTGCAAATTCACTCTTATTAAGAACAAACTGCAGTTGCTTTAAACACACAGTCAAATGCATTTGCACTGTGAGAGGTAATAAAATACCTATGAGTCTTTGCAAATATTTCTGTAGAACATGCTGCACTTACAAATTCGTTTTTTTTTTTTTTTTAATGACAGGCTAAGTAATTACTTAAAAAGTTAGTATATGGTAGAACCTAGCTTGTGTAGATCAAATACATAAGGTGTTGATTTTGTAACCAAATTCACTGATAGTCAGCTAGAAGTTAAATTTACCTAACCCTGATTTTGAAGATGCATCGCATATTGTATGCCTCAGTAATTATTTATGTGTGTTACACACGAAGATCAAGCGTATGTTATTTTAGGCATATCATAAGTGACAAGTATTACAACTTTAAAGTCTAAAGTAGCAGTAACTTTTTTTTGTTCCATGCCACTTTTGTTTCAGGGTGGAACGGTGCTATTGAATTATTTGTGCAAAGACTTATGAGAGCATCTTTGAATGTGTACTTTAAAAAAAAAAAAAAAAAAGAACATTATTCTGAGAGATGGTACTAGGTTAATGGTCCTAAGATCTGAAGTGTTCCAGGTGTCCATAGAAGACACTCGCTATCGTTATTGGAAACACCACCTACTTCAAGAAAGAGTAGTTCTTCCAGTCCTTTTCTGTTTGAGAAGTCAGCCTTCTTGGCCATTTGGTTGGCTACCATGTCTGTCAACAGATCTAGCGTCACTTGTTTGGCTGAGTCTGTTGCGTGACTTCATCCACTGTGGAATGGGTAAAGAACTTCTCCTTTGCGTTGCAAGGCAAAAACCTATGTTGTTCAAGTAACTGATCAAATGCTCATTGACTTCAAGAATTACTCAGGTGCTAAAACTTCTGCTTTTGTTGTAAGTGTCTTGCTGAATGGAAGACTTGACAGGGTACATAGGAGGTCTTTTTGATGCATGTGTGAAACCTGACTGAGAGAGTAGTCTTTTCCTCCTCCCTCTAACATCTGAAACTGTCATAACAGGAAATATGAAAGGAAAATGTGATGACTTGAGGTTGTCATTTGCAGTCAGTGTGATATTTTAAACTCATATTTTGAAAATTTTTGATTAAGACCAACATCAAGGTAGAGAAAAATTCATTCAGAATCATTACTGTTGGGAGAACAAAAAAAAAAGGTAAATACTCTTAGACAGAGAAGTATTGTACAACTTGAATAAAGCTGCCACCATGTTGATGGATTGTTTCCAGAGTGGATCAAAAGGAAGAATTTTGGCCATGAGGGCAGCTCATGTGATCTACCAAATAGAGAGAAGCAATGTTATTTCCACTTGCAAAATCATAGGGCTCCATTGCCACACTTTCACAATCACCAAATTAGAATCAGGTGTTAATTAGCACTTGTGTTTGGCAAGCTCAGTTTATTGAGAACATTTGCCTTGGTCAGACTTTTGATTATTTTGGCTCTGAAACCTGGTTTACATTGATTTAATCATTAGAATACCCTCTTCTAAGGCTTTCAAATGATGCAATTAAGTGCAAATACCACATCTCCTGCACAGCAACAGGGATCTGAACAGTTATGACAAATCCAGTAGACACAAATAGGTGTAATTTTTTTACCACGTAACAGGGTCTAATTTTGTAGCAGAGCATGTATAAATTATTAAAATAATACATCATTTGCTATCATTATCTGTTGTAATGTTTGCATATCTTTGTGTCATTCTAGGCATCTTTACTGAGTTTCCAAGTGAAAAATACAGTGATTATTGTTTAGGGACATGACAGTACATATCCAGTTTGAAACGCCAGCCATTTACAAAAAAATCGTAGTGTTCTGATTTCATCCAGAAAGCAAATAGCGGCTGTGGTACACGTGTAATACAGACATGTCAGCATCTACAAGAATTACTCACCCATTCTTAAGACATCTATTCATACATGAGGTATTTAGATTATTTCCTTTTAAAATGAATAACATTTTTACTTATAAAAATAAGCATTTATATATTGTTCATTTTTATACTTCACTGTTGCTTTTGATTCTGACAGGAAGGGCTTTTGTAACCTTTTCCTTGAGTAAGTAGTACCACTCTACAAGCATGGCCAGAGTTTCTAATAGACCTACTGGCAATACTGTCCCACCAGAGTTAAGTGTCAGGATCCAGCACTCCGTATTTAATTATAATTTCATTCCCATATGACTGAGGAAAAACACCCTGAGGAAAGGAAGTAATCTCTCTAAGGAAGGCTAAATCTTTTTTTTTCTTCTTTTTTTTTTTTTTCTTTTTTCCCCTTGCATAGCTTTACAATGGTGATTTTTATCAGATGAGTCATCTGCCTGGTTTTATGAATTGGTGCTCATGTTGTGGATCCATTAGGGGTTTGTACTTCTCTCCATGACAAACATGTTGGAGGGAGTAACGAGGAGGCAGCTGCTTAGATCAAGTGGCAATGTCTGTCCACTCCTAAGCCTGTAGCCAAAATCAACAGTGAGTCTTTACAGTTGATCTAGGGAATGCTGTTACAAAAATGGGATGTTTGCACTAACGACTTATTCAAATACATCTGGAGCATTTTTCCCTGAAGAAATGAAACTGATGTAATAACACAGCACAGTCTCCTTATTATGTAAATCATGAGGCAGAAAGCTGAGGACATTATTTAAAGAAAACTGAAGAAAGCTGAAGACTTGCTCAAGTAATTTCCCGTTTTTACCCTATATGAGATCTTGCAGATGGCAGGAAGGAATAGAAAAAGAAGCAAGCCTTCTAGCTTCCAAATGTGAGACAATTCTCTTCTCACAGTGAGTATTTAAGCCACTGACTAAACCTGGAGTTTTCTACAATAGAAGCATCTGAACACTTTTTGAGCAAGAAAATTAAGCCAGACTTTATCTACACATCCTCTATGTTGAAAGTCAAGGAATAATGTAGGATACCACTTGTGCTGTGACTCTGGAGGCATGAATTTTAAAAGTGCTTAATGGTTTTGAGCCCAGCAAATCTCTCTATCTTGAAAATATAAATTTCCTACTTTTTACCCTAACTGAAACTTAGATGCGGTGGGAAATTGGGAAGGAATGAACTGGAATGCTTTTTCTAACTTTTGACTGATTGTGCAGGGTTCATCTTTACTTCATCTAAAGTTTGTGGTCAAAGTTTTACCTTTTTTTATTCAAGTCATTTGGGATCGTGATGTATTTTTGGAAGATTTTTCTCTCACAGCTTGACTTTTCTACGCCATTCAAAATGTACCACCTAGATATAAATGTAAAGCTTTATGGGTAGCTGCCTGTGGATGGAGAGAAGTGAACCTACATGCCATTCCCTCAGCTCTCAGCAATGCCAGGCCAATGTCCTATCACAAAAAAACTCGATACCTCAATAGCTTTACTTTTCTGGCACAACAGGATTTTCCTAAATAGATAAAGCATATCTATGCAAGAGACAACATTTTTGAGGGCGTGACTCAGACATTAAGTTCTCTGGGGAGTGCTGACTGTTGCAGAGCTCGCCATCCTCTGCTCAATTGGCCCATCAAGGCCCATTCCTCATACATTTTATGTTTGGCAGAGGAAAAGATGCGGCAGGTATTAGTGCATCGCTGCCTGGCGCACTATCTGGAAGAGCTCAAATGCTTCAGAGATGATTGCATGTAAGGATTTACATAAATGAGAATAGAGAAGAATTACTTTAGTACTCTGAGGTTTACCAAGTACTGAGGTGGTGCAGACAACCCATTAAACTGCTCTACAACATTTGTTGCTACCTGAATTTGTAGGATATGTTCTAAGGCTCGTTATGTATGGCTCAGTATTGGTCAAGATGATGATGACCTTCACCAACTTCAATCCAGTTTGACTTTTCTTATGGGAGAACAAAATTTTGCACCTTAAAAATCTGCCTTTTTTCACTATTCTGATTTATTTTCATTCTTTCCTTATTTTTTTTTTTCCTTCTAATTAGCACTGTGAATCTCTTCTTTGAGGACCAGGAACTTCCAATGCATATGAGTAAACTGTTAATATGAAAGAAAGCTATAGCCAGAAATCAAAAATATATAGTACAGAAGCAAGATTTTCCATTCTGCACTGAAAAATCCAAAGACTTCAGTTACCTCATCAAAGGCAGCAAATGGTCATGTACTCTCACTGCCTTTGCCCTAGCAAAATGTTCAGGGCTCCAGTTGACAACCTCTGCTGAACCTTGCTGGGGCAGCAGAAGGGGTTACCAATGCCTACAAAAAGGCACAAGGAGCAAGACTGTGTCAGATCCTCTGTTACTGTGGCTTATGGTGCAGTGTTTTAAAACAAAATTGATGGCAGCTAAAGGGACGTGATGAGAACATCATGGTGAAACCCTCTAGCACAGAGCTGGAGCAGCTAGCTGGCAATGATAGCACCTTAAATCCCAGCTATTAGCTCCAGCAAGATTCATCTGAAGACTAGAGCCTTCAGTTTCTATATTTTTTCCATTTTTAAGTATTTGCCTGCTCTATTTCTGGTTAAGTGGCATCTGCATTCCTAACAGCTGTAGGCTGCAGCGTGCATAGTATTTCACTGGTTTAAACACAGTTCAACCTAAAACACACAACAGCATTTTTAAAAGTTTACAGACATCTGTCTAAATACACAGAATAGAGGCTCAGGCATGACTGTAGGTGAAGGCTACGTGAGGTATGTGTGTTTTGCACCTTCTAATCCTACAACTTTCATTTAGCAGAAAGAAACTAATTCTAGGACTACATGAAAAGTTTCTTCCTGGCTATGTCAAGGTTTACTTGCATAAATTATTGTACTCAAAGACACCCTCAGCTACAGATAATGATACTTCTTCATAAATCTTATTGCTAGACTTTGCTATTAGGGTATTTTAGTCTTTTCACTTCTGATGAGCCTGATCAACAGGGTCAGTGTTTCCATTTATGTAGATCTTTATTCTTGAATGTTTGTATGGATTGCAATTAAAGTGTAGGGCAAGGAGGCCTCTGTGGCATTCTGGTATACAGCAGGGGCTTTTTAGTTGTGTCTTGATTGTCTATAACGTAGACAAGGTTAGCAGCCTTAATGAAATAATGTTCTGCTGAAGACAGCAAAGTCCTACTTCCCATGGATGCAAAAGCCTTTCCTTGCCTCGATGGGATTTGGGTTCAAGCAAGAACTTATTATTTCTGAAATATGGAATGCATTTGCTCTTGGAACACGTCCTTTTTATGCCCTCTGGTTCATGAGCTAGTTGCAAAGCTACGAATTTGCTATAAAATTCCTTTTAAGGTGCAATGCTGCTAGAAATTTGTAGAATAATAGAGGCCCTTTCATCCTTTGTATTTAAACATGCAATTTGCTTTAACGGGATCTGATCAACCATTAAAACCCACACTGTGTTTTATGTGTTTAACAAAAAACATATTTGCACAAGTAAAATGGACTGCATGCAAGCCTACAATATACCTATTTATGTTCAACATATAACAAGGTCTTGCAGAACTCCTTTTGTCCTGAGGGGTTTAACAGCTCTGTCCCAACACCGCTAGTGGAAGGTCAAGCCCTCTGGAAGGAGATCTGCAGCACAACACGTTGCTAGCATAATGTGTTCGTTCCTTAGGGCGTTGGGTTGGCAGTCCCAGAGCGTGGGCTCAGCTTCTGCAAGAGGGATGCTCTGTCGCAGTGCTTAAGACACAATATACCAGTGACCCATTCCAGTCATCTATCCAAGGATGCTGGCATTCTTCAACAGGAATGGTCTGTTTTTTTCAGAGGATGGCTAGTCAAGTGGTCAGTTCAAGGGGCCTCACTCTTAGCTTAAATGCTTGGGTGCTGCTGGAGTATAAATCATATCCACAAGGGAAGTTTCAAAGTCCAGAAAGTTTTAAAGTCTGGGGGAGGATGCTAGTTGCTTAGAAGATTTAGTGTGGGGTCTCTAATGTCGGATGTCTCTAATACTGCTAATGTGATACTCAGGGAGACCTGAGTGTTCAAAGTTGCATCTGAAAGGCATGTAATAAAATTGAAGACTGACTTTTTCCTTTTTAAAATTGATTGATTAGCCATAGAAGTATAGGTTTTACCATTTTTCAATGAAGAGGAATTTTTCATACAGTCCTGATTGTTCACATACATATGCAGAGCTTTGTTTTCTTGAAGGCAAGGAAGCAACAAGGAAGAATATTTATATACAGTGCAAAGGCCTTTTCACAAGCAATACTTAGCTCAGAAGCCTATTTTCTTAGCTTTCCTCAATATCATTTATTTCCAGTGTTTCTTCTGGTTTTGTGGTGGGTTTTGTTGGTTTTTGTTTGGTTGTTTTGTTTGTTTATTCATTTTTTCTGTCCTTAATTCTCAGTTGCTTTCTCTTCCTCTTTTTATTTATTTATTTATTTCAAAAACACATAAAACCAATAACAACTCAATCTTCTCAGCTAACTGGTCCATTTTTATGGATTAGAGGCCTGATGGTTTCAACCATCAGGTCCTGTGAAGTTATTCGCAGAGTACTGGGAAGGCATCATAAACATAAGCGTTAGTGGCAAACCAATAAATTAATTGCATGAGAAATAAAGATACTACAAAGACATTTTCAGACTTTGAACCAAGAATTGATAACTTACTTGATACCTTGTCCCCTCTTTTTGAGCAGGAATTTTGTTTTCCTCGCTGTCATTAATATTCTAGAATGAAAGCATTTAAAATATATTTTTATTGTGGAAATACAAGTATCCAAATAACAATTTTCATTTTGAAGATTCTTCTACGCAGTGCTCTTGTCATATTAGAGCTGAAGATTAAAATTAAAAAGAACTTGTCAAAACTAAAAGCTACATTTATATAATATTTCCATCCTTTTAAGTAATGGAAGTTGTTAACTAAAGATGTCATGTTTTCTTTCAAGGACAATCAGAGTTTAATTATTTTTCCTTTTTGAAATGATTTCTAACCATGAAAACCCAGTCCTTTCCTATCAGTTCAATGATATAGTGAGGACTGCAATGCAGTGAGTTATTATAATTTAAAAGATAATAGTTTAAAAAAAAAAAAAAAAAAGAAATCTCCTGGTTTTCACACATATAGGTGTTTAATGCTAAGGATTACATCTGTACAACTAGTTTTAAGAGAATTTTTTACCATGCATGGTTGTCATGATAAATAGCACATACCATATTTGCCTTCATGTTCTTTTTTCAAAGCCCAAATCTTTTGGCTGACCAAATGATCCTAAGACCTCTAAAATATTCTGTGATCTTTCTAATTGGATACACTGATGGCTGCTGGGAAACATATGTGATCAACTGCAGTCATCTGTGGAGCTGAAATAAAATGTGTAGTGTGTTTTTTTCAGGAAAACTTTATCAGTAACTTTACCTCCTTGCAAAACATAGACGTAATCCATAAATAAAAGAGTTGCCATTTGATGAGAAGGAGGAAATTCTATCTTACTCAATGACAGGGAAAGTGAAATGTGGTCACCCAGAGTTCCTGCAATTCAAAGCCAGCTCATGCCCACTTTAATTATTATGATGTCTGTTCCTGTTCAACTTTAATAGGACTGCTTGTGCCAATAAAGGATCTCAATTGCAAGGGTCACATTTGCTTTGTTTTTTTTTTTTTCATCCCTGGTTTAAAGTTAGGAAACCTGCACAAAGGACAAGGATCATTTGAGAGAGCTCTCTGTTCATTTGATTCTGCCACTCCCAGGAGAAAGCAGCACAAATCCAGAGTGGGCAGTTTGGGTATCCCCCTGGATAGCAGCTGGGGTGGGGAGGGAGAGGTAAACTGGTCTTGAGAAGGTGTGGGACTCAAAACCAAAGCAACATCTGTTGTTGGAAAGGGCTGGATTGGTGTAAGACTGGATGGGAAAACACACCGCGCAGCCTGAGACGTAGAACACAGGAAACCGATGACACCAGATAGATCAGTCGAGGAGGTTACTGCAGCATTTAGTACAATTTCATGCATTTCGTTACTCATAATTTTAGCTTTAATTTCACCACAGGTTTTTCAATGTCAGTGGAATATTGGAAAGCAAATATTTCACTTAACAAAGAAAGGTGGAATTGGGAACACAGATCTACAAAGGCATGGGGAGTACAATCATGGTTGAGTAACCTGATTGTTTATCTGCAGGATTGGTAAGGATGGAGGAATATTGGAGTGTTAAAGATGCTAATTATTTTGATTAGTGGAGTATTTGGTACTTTTGAGAAGTTTAAAGAGTTTTGGTTTTGTTCAAAGCTCTAGCTGGGTTAAGATAGTTTGAGGCTTTGGCAATCCGTGATGGAGCCACATTTGGGCCTTACCTCAGCTTTACATGTAAATTACGAAGTTACCCACTCAAAAGCTGTCTTCTCTTTGGAAAACATTGTGTTTAAATCATCTGCTCTTTATCTTTGTACAGGGTGAAGTCTGTCTCAGAGAAGTCATCTCCACATCAGCGGGTGACAGGCTATGCTGGTAATTCCTATAGGGAGTCCACCTGGGATGCTGGCACTGGAACCTCTGCACTACTGCCCATTCCCAGGAAGGATTTCATCCCTTTAAGAGGACTGGCCGAGTTCCCACCTCTAGTGTTGCAGTCTGCTTGAAAACTCAGACATCAATAAAACCATTAAGGTAGGTGACATCTTCAGGCATTATTTACCTGTGAGGACTAAGGCCTGTCCTGCTTGTATGTGAAAGTCAGACTCCTGATGTCAGCATGTAGCTTTGGGAGCTGTGATAATAGCCAGAGACCTATAATGCTTGTGCTTTTATCTTGTTGTATTTTAGTACAAAGGTCTTGCCAATATCTAACATACAATGCTTCAGTATAAATTTATAATCATTTTTATTCACAGTAATATTGTCAATAATCAAACTGAAATCAAAAGACCAATAACAATTTGACTTTACTGTCATTCTTGCCCATTTCAAAGATCATTCAAAATAAATTAAAAAGAATAAATTAGTGAAATAGTATTATATTTTTTTCAGAGGACACAGGCTCCCAGTTTCCACGAAAACTGCTCTGCAGCCAGCTGCTTCTGCAGCTGACATTTGCTTACTGAGCCAAATCCATATCTTAGGGCAGACCAGAGGGAATGTGTCTATTCTGGTTCCTGAGAAATGAAGCAGACAAGGGCTATTTCTAGTGGCCTTTCAGGTCCAGTGTGGGTGGCTGAGAACTTTCAATCAAAGTCCTCCCTTTCAAAATTGAACCCAATTATAGGAATTTTGAATAAAGCTCAAAAAGTTAAACCCGGAAAAGGAGGAGACTGAGACAGTTTGTTGTCATGAAACAAACATCTTCCTCTCCTGAAATAAGGATATTATCTTCAAGAAATGAGAAAAGCAATGAATAAGGGAAACAGCAAACAAAGAAACAAACAAAAGCAGAAGAATTAATTTAAGTATTAGAGGGCACTAAAATCTAGGGAAAGTGTCCTGGCTCCTTCTCTTCAAACTATTTTGATAGACTTCTGATAAACTAGGAAACACAGAAAAAGCTGTCAGCCTTGGCCAACAAACAAATAAAAAAATGCTTGCAGATGTGTGGAACGCTCTTTTTTTTTTATTTATTTTCAAAGTTTACAATAAAATCCAGCCAGTGTATGTGACTATGGTAAGGGGGAGGAGGGAAAGGGGAAAGTAGGAAGACGGAAGGTCAAAGCTTTTCAAATCTGGATGCCTTGTTCTAGGTTTTTAAATCTGTATTTCTTATACAAATTATTTTGAGAGAGTTTTATAAATTTCAGAACTTCCTCCCATATCACTTATGGTTGAATTTGTCTTCTTATGATGATCTGATCCAATATTCTTTATTCAGCGAAGGGAAGCATCTACAAGCTATTTATTTTTTGAATAGCTTCAGTTTTGAATCCTTGCTTACCCTGAATAAGATCTGAAAGGTTTTCTTCTGAATATTAGGGGATGAAAAATTAAAGGGTAGGTAAACATTGATATATATTTTTAATGGTAAAAGTGATACTGTGTTCCAGTTTGAAAGTATTTAAAAATATATATAGTTGGCAAGAAAGAGGGGGAAACTCGTGGGTATTTCATTTTTTTTATCAAAGACTTGCCATACATAAATTGCTACACAATGGAAATTGCATGCAGGGGTAGTGCCTAGACTTATATTGAACCATAGGATTTCATAAACTTGTGGAGCTAGGCATGAAGTGCTACTATTGGGAGTCTGCATCACTGAGTATTTGCTCACTTAAACCCCAGGGTAGAGGAGAAATTTTCATGGAGCTTATAGTGATTTATAATGGGAAGCATAGGCTTTTTCATAGACATTGTTCTCACTGACAGTGTAAAGAAAGAGAGCACTAAATCTCTTCTCATCATAACTAATGATTAAGTCAGCAGCTTTTTTGGCGAATACAGAATGCCCTTCTACAAAAACAAAGTATTCTATTGTGATGTATTACATTTAAGAAACCCATAAGTATCCCATAAGGCTATTGCAATATTTTTAGCTAGATCTTCTCTCTTTGTCACCATATTGAAATAAATGGAATGTGTCAGACTGAGTAATGCTCTTTCAATAAGTTTTTAGGAGCTCACTTAGAAGTTTGGCAAAATATAAAGAAACGAGGAAAACTTTCTCAGGATCCTCTATGGCCTGAATGAAAGATTGGTCCATTAAGGAGAAAAGCTTATGCTGATGCTGACACTAATAAATGGGACAGGGAAGGATATTTCTGCTTAGTTTGGGCTACCTTGCTCCAAGTTGGCTGCTTCAAGTTGCCCTCTGAAATAAATCAGCCGGTTGATGATGATTCATTGCGTTACAAAGTTCCCATCAATATAATGGCAAAATCAGTTTTGTTTGAGTGTCCAAATGTGAACCCACCCTTAACTATTAGTAGTCAAAGGGCCAGCAGTCACTGAAAAATTAACTTTCCTGCGTCTGCTTTTCAGACCTGTGTTTGAACTATGGCATTAGGAATGCCTCTTCCTTTGGAGCATCTTTCTGCCATTCACTCTGGATACTGAACTTGCTTTAACTTCGTACATAATGTGAAAGAAAATACCGTTGTTTTATTAGGCTGTTCCTTCTCCAGTGCTTTCACTTAAGATGCTATCTCAGCCCTACTGAAGCCAGTGATAAAACTCCTTCAGACACTGCCAGGGCCAGGCTTTTACTCTGTATTTTGACTCCTGCGGCAAATTTTGAGAAGGTGGATATTCATCTTTGATTTTAAGTCCTTTTGTAGGGAATACCATTAGAATCTCTTTTATAAGAGTGTTCCCCAGAAATTTTTTACACCAAAACACTTACAAAAATGCCTCCACAGTGCTCCTTCAATGGGAAAATTAGAAGTAGAAATATAGTGCAATGGGAAAGAATTGTTTTTAGCTGTGATGGTATCTCTCAGTAGTAGGGCTCAAGTGATCTTCATGTTGCAAGTGCAATGTCTGCCATACCTGCCATCTTTCATTCTTTAGAAAAAAATCTAGATTAGTCAGAATCTGTTTTCAAGGGATGTTTCTCTTGTGACACTGACCTCACAGTGTACTCTTATATTAAATAGTTTAAACATTTCTGAAATGTTCAGAAACCTTGCTCAGTAAGTCCTTTTTTACCTCTCTGTAATACAGCCTTTCCTGAGTGTTATGTCTGGAATCCTAGCCACAGTTCACAAAAATTGCAGTTCGGTAAAGTGGGCCCTCTCAGACTTAGGAATCCTTCAGATTTCTTTTTTTTTTTTTTCCCCATTGCCTCACAAAGGTCCTAGTCAAGAGTGGGGTAGAAGGAAATCCCACTAGAGCCTAATAATGCTGCTTCTTTCCAGAGGGAGTCACTAGAAAGTAATTTATTTCTTCAGCATGCAACTGGAGGTACTCATTTATCAAAGGCTTGTGCACGCTGCTTCTGTGGCCTTCGTTATCCCAGGGACAAGGGACTGAAGTTGTGACCCAAAAAATCTATTCCTACTGCCAGGCTAACCCTTGTTGTTCCTTATTTACCCAAGCATCAAATACCGGCCTAATGGACATACAAGGCTATATTCCTAGCTGGAGTTTGTGCAGTATTTACAAGGTATGAAAAGCCACAATTCTTCTGCCTTTCCCTATCAGCACCAATAGGCAGGAGTACCACTATCAGCTGCATTCCTTTGCCTTCTGAGCCATAGGCAGCTCTGATTTTCAGACATGCTTTCCTTTTTTTTTTTTTTTTTTTTTTTCCTGCTCTTCTCTATTGTTTTGTCTTTCCCATCAAGGGAATTCGCCCTCAAGTTCAGATCACACACTTAGGCAATGCAGCGGAGAATTGGGCCTTTGTGAGCGTGTGAAGGATGCTTTCCTTGACCTGTCAGAGAACATATTTTACTTGATGAGAAAGAATGCTGGGCCAAATTCCTCTCTACTGTAAGCAGGCTGATAGAGGAGGACTTACATTAGGGATGAGCATGGCCTACTTTGTCTGGTGGAAGGTCTCCTAAGCAGACAACGCTCACTTATTGTTTACAATGCATTGGCTGCTTTTACTGCTGTTTTAAGTGATGGTGGGTATTTGTACCAAACAATGCAAATAGGAAGTCATTTGTTTGTGAGGGCCTAATCCTGGAGGCCTTATTTGGTGTTTACTGAAGTTGAATTCAGCCTTTACTCAGATAAACTCCACATGGATTCACAAGGATCTTGCCCCAGTGAGGACAAGAAGAGGACTGTGGGAGTGTGCTGCCTGTTTTTGGCCAAAGGACAAAGATAGTTTACGTTAAAAACACATACAGAAAAAATAGAGACACACACAATTACTGACTATATGCATGCGGCACTGTACGTGTGCACACGAACACAATTGCACACTAATCTAATCAATACATTCATTTCTTATTAGGACATAATTACACATCCCAGGAGGCTGGAACAGAAAAGTCCCATTAACCCCTCATGCCCTTTTCAGCTTTCCTCTGCCTTTCCATCTAACAGACCCCTGTGTCACTCCACTCATTACCAGTTACTGTCTATGACATTGTTACATAAATAAGGATGTCGACCTGTCAGAATGGGTCACCCAATTCAAGGGTGATGATAAATATCTGTCCCTCTGAATTAGGCCAAAGACACCACAGTACAGGACAGCTACTGTTGATTATTGGATAGTTAATGTATAGAGGACAAAAGGTGCTGAGGCCTGGTCACTTTTTGGATCATTAATATGGATTTAGGCCTATTGTTAAAAAAACACACACATACAAAACTAGGTTAGCAAGAACATGCATAACTTTCAGTTTGGGATTGAATATATAGCTGGTGGGTGGATTTGTGGTGCTAAAGGTGTGGCTTTCACATGAAATTAATGGTGCTTTTAGATACGCAAACACAGTATTTTGGGGTCAGTCTGAAAATGTTTTGTATTCCTCCATGCTTACAGATGAAATGTAAGTAAAAGGCCTGCTGGATGCCCTTAAATAAGCCAAGATGACTCCAGGAAGCAGGATATACAGTAGAGCAGTATTCAGCTCAGAAGCAGCTAGAGAGCTGCTGAGGCATATCACATGGCTTGCACTGAAAAACATCAGTTATTGCCAAGACTCTTTTCTGAAACTCTGCTTTATTTTCAAAACACCTTTTTCTACTTTAATAATGAAGGGACTGGAGAGTCTGTAACCTCAATTCATTCATTCAGTGATTACTATCTTCACTTAGTGACAGATTATTCCTTGCAGGTAGTACTTAAGTGTGATGCAACACACTGCTTTGATTTTAATAGCAGATAATGTGAAAATATCAAAGCAGTTTTGTAGACAGAAGCTCTTGCCATTCTAAATAAGGACAAATTAAGACTCTTTTCCAAAAGACTCAGTACTGTATCTCTCTGAAAATGTTAAGTGCTGGGCAGGAACATCCCTTAGGATTTGTTTATCTAGAAGTCTAATCACAGCACCCACAACTTTCCCTGAACTCAAGGGCTAAGTGTCTCATAGGCTCAGACTGTGTTATCATTCTTGAAAATCTATTACAACAGCTTGATCTGAATAGAAGATCCAGTCTGGAAGGGAGTTAAGTCCCCTGTAAAGAAGTCAGCATATGTACAGCATATCTTTGCAGAACCAGGCCCTTTGATTAATTTTACTGCACTCACCCCTACCTCTGTGCTTTGTTACATCCTTCACAACACTGTCACCGAGCTCTGAGAGGTGTGGCCACAGCATTTTCCTAGAGCAAGGCTCTGACAGCTGGTAATACCAGCACACGTGCCAAATCAGTAGTGTGAAGTAGCTGTAATTCTGTGTTTCCCTCTCCCTAATTTCCTCCTCCCTCAGGGAGCAACTGTTGCAAGGAGTATCCTTGTTTTCCTGGCACACTGGTGCATGGAAAAGTTCTGCTGGTTGTAGTCAGAAATCTCAGTCTCACCAGTGGTGCCAGACAGCAATCTTCTGAGCGCAGGAGGATCAACAAGTCAGCTCCAGTTTGCGAAGACACTGCACCAGTCCTGCAGTGCTGATTTGAATAGAGTCTGTGTGTACTGGCTTATTGGGGTGTGTTCACATCCTTATCCAGGCTTGGTTATGCAAATCTAGAGAAGGAAAATGCAGGCTGGTCAGAAATAGGGATACTTGCAGCTCCCAAATTTGCCTTGCTGGGGTGATGCCCAAGGGACTCTCTGCCAGCTCTTTGGAAAGTGTCTTTGTGTTGAATCAGTGTTGGTATACAGGAAACCCAAGCAGATATAGTTGTGCTTTGAGCTCACTAGGGACTTCCTTTTAATTTGTCAAATAGATGGCTCAGTAAAAAGGTATGAGGGAGGGAAGGAGCAAGAAGAAACTAGCCAGAATACTGTTTTTAACAGACACATTAAAAAAAAAAAAAAGTCTGAAAGGTGCAATCTGTTGGCTGGGTAAAGCACCTGTCTTTATCTTCAAGTTCAAACTCCACAGTGCAGAGCTGTAGCATCCCTTGTCCCAGAGGTCTCTGAATTTCAATGAAAGAGGAAACATAAGTTTTCAAACCCTCTGTGGAGAAAGATGGTCTAATGTGATGTATTGTAACAAACTTAACAATAGTCTTAAAACATGGGTGTTTCTGAGGGCTGCCATTTCGACTAGCACACCAATATTTTAGCAATGCATACCAGCCGTTGTAACTTGATTTAAGGAACAAACTCTGGAGCTGTGGATGATGTGGTAGCTGTGCTGGCAGATTTATATCCTCAGTGGATGAGACCCAGCAGGGAATGTCTGGTGAATCTTGTGCATAAATTGTCTATCAACACTCTACGAGGGTTATCAAAAGCATTTAGAAACACACTGTTCCCAAATCTATTTTTCCCAGTCAAAGTGCAGTCACACATACTGTTTTGTTTAACTGCACTAGATTTTGCTATTTTATGATCATTACTGATAAGGTTCATACCACTCCATGAAATTATTTCTTAGAATTAATTTGCCATAAAAGGTTTGTCTATGCATGAAATGGCAGCTGTGCATCTTCTGGAATATATAAGATTTTCTCTGTTTGAATAAAACTGCCCTTTACTCTGCAGGCTGAAGTCTCTGAGGTCTAAAAGTCATTGGGAAAAAAAAAAAAGTCAAACTTCTTGTATCCTTATAACAACCAAAATTTGAAGATGTTTTGATCAGGTGTTTCCTCTATGCATTTTCTCTAACATGTTGAAGATGACGTTATAGGAACGACAAGGTTATTGCACGGCTTGGAACTGCAGAGCATAGTTAAGTTGCTTGCTAATCCCTGTGTTTCTTAAAGGCACATGTCTATCAGCCTTCTGACTGACCTCATCAGACATTCTCAGATATCATCACCTATTCCATTATAATGACAGATTTGATAGTTTATGGGAAATCTGTTAGAATCATACTTCAGGAAAATATATTGTTACATTACTTCTTTAGTTATTTCCTAAATATTTCATAGTAACAGCATGGCTGTATTAGTTTGATGCCTATCAGAAACCAGGGGAAACCATGTCAGTTAAGTAAGTTAAAAAATGAAAATATATTTCTTTCCTTTTTAAGGTTGATTGTAAAAAGCCTTGTGCATACACACATGCCACATTTATAAAAATAATTCCTAACACCCTCTAAAAAAGTCTAATCATAATATCTCAAATATGTAGCCAATATATATGGGATTATTTTGCAGCAGTGGGTTAAGCATATTGCTGGCAAAGAACTCCAGGATACGATGATATAAATTCACAGGAACAGTGCTTGCTAATGCAGTAAATGACGACAGCTGCTATAACTGCTGAACTAAAAGGGAGCTCTATCCAAGAATAATGAATATTTCTCATTGCATTTCAAAAGTGCATGCTTTGCACATGTTAGTTTGGGTCTTAACTCAGTCAGCCCTATGAATCCCTCAGTTTACTGCATGGTAGCATTAAGATGAACTAATTAAATGTCTAAAGATAATTGTGTGCATCCAAGCAAGGCAGCCCCAAGTAACAAAATCCTCAGCATAATCTCAGGCTGGATCAGGCAGAGCCGCCTGCAATGCCTCAACTCTGTGGGGCTCACCCAGCCTGCTGTGGGCATTGGTGCTCCCGCCGTAAACGTGCCTCCTGCCACCACTGGGGCAAGAAAGCCGTTCAGCTTCCCATTGCCATGTGTAACAGTCTGCCCGTTTGTGCTGGTGGTTTTTGTGCTGTGACTACCTTTCCAGCAGGAATTGGACTGAGATCACTGGCTTATTCCAGTCTAGCCACTGAAAGGCTGCCTGTTTATTAAAACCATACTCCCTGTGAAATGCATCTTTGTCTATGAAATGGCATGACCATTACATAATAAGTTTGTGATTTATGGCTGTCAGATAGTGTGTTTGCAGTAGGCAAAGCAGTAGGTCTTGAGGGACCAGGATTTGCTAGCCCAAGGCTGTCCATCTCCAGGTGCTTTCATGCTTGCTTTCTCCATTGAAACACAATAATAGATGTGACTTAGCTTCTCGGAAAGTGAACACTGCTATTTCCACCAGTGAATGAGGCAATCCCAAACCAGCAGAAGCATCTAAAGGTGTACCTAGACACCTGCCAGGGGTGATGTGGAAAGCTACCTGGGTTATCTCTAGAGCTCAGGTATTGGAAGCAGTCTAGCTGTGGTAGGCTGGAGCTCCATGGACATTTATTTACCTGACTGAGAATTGCTTGAGGCTCTGGTTCCACAAACACCTCTCTCTGTGGCAATTCTGGCTCCAGCAGGTCATGCTGCCACCGCCAGGGCCATTTGCGGCGGTCTCTACATTGCCCTCCTTGTTCTGCACAGAGGGGTGGCAGCAGGATGGGAGCAGGCAGCAGCGAACCAGAGTGGGCACTGCCTGCTGACGCTGACTCTGTGTCCAGGAGAAATGTGTGTGTAACCACAGCCCCAGCGGCAGGATGAATAAGCTTATGTGGGAGCCTGTGACTAAATCATTCTGGAAAATAGGCTCTAGGCTCTTTTGAAAACTTTACCCATTACTGGTAGGGACTAGAGGTCTTAAAGAAAAGGCAAAAGGCCATTGAGTGTACTTCTTTAAATGCATAGCATCGTGTATCAAAGAAATCACCAGCACAGCTGCTGCTAGCTGGAAGATGTGAACTTTCTCAGCAAGTAATTGATGGCCGTAGAGATTACACTGGCCTCTCTAAAGTAGTCCCTGGTGTTCATCTGATCAGTGCCAAGTACAGTAGCAGTTGGTCTGTGTGCCAAGAACATCTCTCTTCTGTTACCTGGGTTAAGCCTATTCCCTGAATGCAAAAGTAACATTTCATAAGTATTGAAGCCCAAGCAAAATTAGAAAAAGAAAAAAAAAAGGGGGTGTCAGAGAGTTAAAAAAAGAGGTCTGATGTGTTGTATCAGTTTGTCTGATAATTCTGACTGTGAAATGTTCCTTGCTCATTGATTGTGTGATGTGGAAGATTGCAATGTCTGAGAACAGCAGACAAAGCTAAATTCCAGTGAGTAAATAATCCAACCAGCTCCAGACCAGTCAGGCTACAAATATTAGTATCCATTGGCATGCGTGATACCAGTGTGTTATCAGCTGATGTCATTAAGGTGTGATGCAGTAAAATACCTAAATGACTCTGTGTAAGTACCATTATATATATGGTTAGTGAGCAACACCCCACCCACCCACTCCTGCTTGCATACAGGTGCCCGCACAGCTCCATATATTGTACCTTGAAAACCTTCACTTGCAAGTTTGCCCCTATGTGGTATGACAGAGAAAGTTCCACTTTTGCACTAAACCCTGGAAATTAGGTACCAAAGAAAGCAAAGACTTATTGCCTTCTATCATTGGTTTGGCAAAGGCAGGTGACAAGAAGCTGATTGTTGCTAGCCTTTTTACAATATAAATCAGCCATTCATCACTGTTCCTATGGCAAGGACTCCAGAACTGTGCCAGAAGTGTTTCTTGAGCAGGCAGGGCTGTGTACTGAGGTGATTATTCTGGCTGGCCTTCACCAGGACCAGCAACCTCTGTCAGGAGTTACTTCACGAGCTGTCTTTTACCAAAAAGAAAAGCAAGCAAAACCCTCGAAGGTGAGATGCAGAAAACTTTGTCATGACTGTGGCCAAGCACCCCACTCTGCAAGCTCATCAGATGTCACCTGCTAACTTGGTGCTTCCTGGAAGGCTTTTATAGCGTGTAGGTGAGGTGCTGATGGTGAGCAGCTTGCACATTTTTTACTGAATTGGGCTTAAACTCAGTAGTAGTGGACACTGGATATGCCTAAGCCAGTAACTGTCTTGTTATCAACCTCTTCTGCTGCTGTGGCCATTTTTCCATCATTTTTTTAAAAGTGCATGTGGTAATCTAATTAATAATCACGCTTATTATGGTAGTGGAAGCAGACAAGTGCTCCGGGATAGATGTCCTTCCTATCTAACTGCAGGACAAGCAGGGCAACATGGCATTCCTCAGCATCAGGTGGTCTCCGTTTTTGGCTGGGGGTGTAGGAAGTGTGACCTAAACATGGAAAGGGACAAAGAACGTGAGAGGAGAAAGCAGGAACATCAGGCATGTCCTGAAGCTGCTGCGAAGACGGGGAGAGGGGGGAGGAGAGAAGGCGAACGAGGCTGGAACTAGGCCCCAAACCTCGTAACTATGGAAAGCTCTGTGGCTGTCACAGGTTCTCGCTTTAGCTACCACTTCTGATGTACTGAACATAATTTCATGGACAAGTCCTCGCTAATTACACTTTGTTTTTTCCTGTTACAATTTTTGCTGAGTTTCATACACTGAAATTGCCTTCAGTTAATGAAGGTTACAATTCGTTTCAGTACAGTGTAAAATTCTTTGCATAGGTCTTGAGACAATGGAGCCTAAAAGTGATCAATGCTGATCGATGCTCACCTGAACATGAGCCAGCAGTGTGCCCAAGGCGGTCAAGAAGGCCAACGGCATCCTGGCTTGTATCAGGAATAGTGTAGCCAGCGGGACCAGGGAGGTGATCGTCCCCTTGTACTCTCTCTGGTGAGGCTGCACCTCGAGTGCTGTGTTCAGCTTTGGGCCCGTCACTACAAGAAGGACATCAAGGCCCTGGAGCGTGTCCAGAGAAGGGCTATGAAGCTGGTGAAGGGCCTGGAACACAAGTCCTGTGAGGAGCAGCTGAGGGCACTGGGGTTGTTTAGTCTGGAGGAGTCTCAGGGGAGACCTCATTGCTCTCTGCAACTGCATGACAGGAAGGTGTGGGGAGCTGGGGGTCGGCCTCTTCTTGCAGATAACCAGCGACAGGACTAGGGGGAAAGGCCTCAAGTTGTGCCAGGGGAGGTTCAGGCTGGAAATGAGGAGACATTTCTTCTCAGAAAGAGCAGTCAGGCATTGGGACGGGTTGCCCAGGGAAGTGATGGTGTCACCATCCATGGGGGTGTTCAAGGAAAGGTTGGACATGGTGCTTGGGGACATGGTTTAGTCAGTGACATTGGTGGTAGGGGGATGGTTGGACCAGATGATCTTGAAGGTCTTTTCCAACCTTAATGATTCTATGATCACGTTATGGCACTGGGGTAGTAGGCAAATTTCATACTGTGCTGCAAAAACAGTTCTCATTTTTCCTAAATGTTGTGGCTCATAAAAGTCTGCAAGCCTACCTGCCATGGCAGCAGTTGGGAGACCCACAAAAAAGCACCACAAACAGGAGGACTGATTTCTCACTGTATAAAATGTGCATGACAGGAGCAAAGCAGATCAGCCATTGGAGAACAAGCAAAACCAGAATTTGAGAAATTATTCTTTTCCAGGCAACAGAGCCAAGTTCAGATTCTTTCAGGCACTGATTCCATTTACATTGATCAGAAAATACCTGCTCTCCCTGAGGTGCGTAATTTCCATTGCTGAATTACAATTTTATGCACTCAAACATATGGCCCATGTCCCCCTGACCCCACCAGGAACAGTTACATAGCTTCTGTCAGAGCTGGCTTGCAGGGTTGGGCTGGCGGGATTTCCAGATTTGGGATAGCAAGTTTCTGCCCCATGACCCCACCTTTTTGCAGCCCTTCTGGTACGTACAGAAACACATCCTTTCCCAGCACTTGTGTCCAGCGCTGGAATTCTCACTAACCCAGCAGAGAACAGAGTTGGCCTCTTAGACTTTGGTTTGCCTGCATTTGTTTTTGCAGATTCAGCATACGTGTTTTGTCAGCAAGCAGAACACACAGACTTGCAGGATGCGCACGTATGAGCACTCTGCTTACATGGACTCGTACTGTATTGTAACAGCAGCAATTAAGATTTAGCTTAATGGCCAGTAATGAATTTAACTGTTCTGTTTTGTAGTAGAGGAGTTCACAACTCCATCCATTAGCATCCTTCTGAATTACCACAGAAATTTTTGAAACTAAAGACATTTTGGAAATAAATGAATAATCACACACACGCACACTTTTTTAAAAAAAAAAAAAATAGCATCATTAGTTCAAACTATTAATGTTCTGCTCTCCTTCAGCTTTGGTATACTTCTTATTCAGAGACAGACATGTATGTACACATGCATGCACACACATGCACAGATACATACATGTGTGTGTAAATATATATATATATATCTAAATGTATATATATAATATAAACACGTGTGTTCCATTTATATTCCCATATATGTGTGCCTGGAACATACAAGAAATGTCAGCATGTTTGTAGTTCTCTAAAATGTTTTAGAGTTCACCGGTGATACATCATTACTGATGGTTTATTCTTATTACAGAAGTGTCTATAGAACCTAACCTAACTGCTTAACTGCCTTAAGCAGTCTTCAGAAGGTTCCTAGTTTGATGCAAATGCTTTAGAAAGGAGGTGAAGAGAAATATAGAAGTAAGGATTACAAAACAGACTAGTGGTTTAGCTGGAAATAAATTTTGGTGTCCTGACTAGTACCTTTTAATTCCTACTGGCTTCATGTATTGCTCCGTGATGAATCATTTGTCACCAGCAGAATTTGTCTGAATGAATATTATCACATATTTCTTTGATGCTCAGTCCTGTATGGCTCCATGCACTTGATGGCAGCCTTCATAAACTCTTCCTGCCCTACTGGGTTTCAGACAGTGAATTTACTCCACTCATGCTGTGATCAGATGGGACCGTGCTTTTCCCTCAGCACTCAGTCCAGGGTCCGTCTGATTTCCAAAGATGTGAGTTGACTTTTATTCCAATTATTTCTCATTTTCACATGCTTCTTCATTTCCAGGTTCCAGAAGAAGCTTTAAGAGGAAGTGCCAGAACTTTGTTAGGGAAAGATTGCGGTACTTTTAGTCCCTGAGGAAGCCTGGCAAGATTATAAAGATAGCAGTGTGCTCCGCAGAAGACTGAGAGGTGGAGGAAGCAGACAAGATGGAAAAGTTAATAGGAAGAAGGAAAAGTGTAAAAGAGGTACAGTGCATGGGAATGTAAAGAGAAAGGAAATGAGTGATGAGAGAATGTGAGTCTTCTCTGGTTCAGTGTTATGATATCACTGTCTGCATTTGTCAAATAATTTTAAAGTGACCTGCAAATGATTATTTTTATTACATTTATGTTTTTCATCACTTCTTGATGACTTAAAATGAAAGCTTGAAAGAGTTCACAGCTTGATTTTTTTAATATACTCACTGTTGTTGTTCTGTATCTCAAGCATTTTGTATTCACACAATTCTTGCCAGCACAATTAAATTAGTTTAGATTGATTTTGATACATTAATGTATGATCTGTCTCCTACAGACACCCAAACCCTCATCAGCATCTGGGGGACACACTTCAGTTGGTGCAGTCATTTTCAATAGATTTAGTTTCTGTCCATAGGAAATAAACTGGCAAAGCATTTGCTGTAGTACAGGCTTTCAAAATATCAGGAAGACAGAGATGAGGGAAGGGGGAGAGGGTGGAATTTTACAGGCAAAACTTACATGTGCTAGAAAAAAAAAAGGAGGTTTGGGGGAGATTTATTTCCCTGCCTCAATTCCCTTTGCAGCTCACCTTTAAAGGAAAATATTTTTAATGCACATGTATTAAATGTACTCATGTTCAGTTATGATTGTTTTTTAATGAATAGGATATTCATTATATATAAGCATATTGAGCTTACAGAAACAGCTGGAAAAATAGTATAAGCATTCCTTACACATAAGTGAAGAAACAAGTATGTATGTGTGTGTGTTTATGTGTATATGTGTGTATACATAAAAGCCACGCAGCATATTATCTGAGAGAGAGCCCTCACAAGGACATGGATGACATGCATGATGGAATTAAAATGACAGAGCGAGAGGTGAAAATAAATCAAAAGATCAAACAGAAAAGGAACAGAAGAGAAAATAAGGAACAATCTGAAAGAAAGTTATGCTAAAAACTGGCCATATTCCATGTTAGTTAATTCAGATTTCCAGATTAAGACAAACCAATTATTTTATTCCTTTTTTTTTGCTCTTTCACTGAAAACAGACACACTACAGTTCAAGGAGACGTTTAGACATGTGCTTAACTTTAAGCATATAAATACTCCCAATGAAGTTGTTTTATTGACTATTCAGAAAAGCCATAATTAATAAAGATGTTTACTGTCGTTAAAAAAATCACTAAGTAGTATGTTAGTAGAGAAGGGAAAATAGCTGTTACATGTATATATGAATATACTATTTAGTTATATATATGGAGAAAAGGAAGGCTGTAGCAATACATATGAGTGAGGCTTAAAACTGCAGAATAATAATAAAGGAAACATAAGGAGAACAGCCGGATCCATGTCCACCAGGATAATTTTTAAATCTATTAAGAAGAAAGCCTGAACAATATTATTCTTTTTCACTACCTTAAAATAGTAGATCAATACAGTAGAAGTGATAAAACTGGCTTTATTTCAGAAAAATCCGTATCATATAATGAGTATAGTGGTCATAAATGTTTTCCTTTCCAACTGTAACTCAGGAGCTTAAACCCAAAGTACTGAAATTAGTGTTAAAATCAAGATATCCACACACCTGTATCCAGGAATTTTAAATGAGCTGAATGATTTTGTGGAGTGCCAGTGCTTGCAGTAGATATCAGCTGTGTATAATCTTCCAGAAACACTAAGTGGCAAATACCATCTATGATTTTATTAAAAGGGAGCTGTCAAATAGGGAAGTAAAAGTTACATTACTTCTGCATTTCTCTAGAATAACATAGTGAAGATTAAGGAGGTTCTGAATTGCTACAAATTGTACAATCGGAGCATAGTTGTACTGAAAGACATACTCTAGTTTGAGTAAGAATCCATTTAGGAAACCCTGTAGAATACACTACATTGGGGGTAGAAATATGGGACAAATGTACACATACTTATGTCCAACTTTCTGTTGTCAATAACTAACTATCTGAAGAGGTTTCCTACTCTACATGCTGATCTTGGTATGTCCTAAAGTGTGTTTTTATGTTTTCCTTATGTCTTGTATTGCAAAGCCAGGATCCTAACTCAGCTTTTGCTGTACCACCAGCAGCACATATCAGGGTGACAGGCTGTAACTTGAGCTGAAGTCACTGATGTAAATTTTGTCTTGGATAATCCAAATGGAATGTCCTGTATGAATCTGCAAAATTAAGCATGTCTTCTTTGACCTAAACCAATACAAACTCAGTAATGAGAAACAATGAATACAACAATTTTCCATGGTGGAATAGATGCTCGGTTCTCATTTCTTGTGTTCCCTGTTTTGATGCAATGCTAATGCACCTATTACTTTATAAAAGATCATCTTCCACAAAAAATATTTTTTTACATGTATACAACATATTACTGTATTGCCTCAATGCCTTCTAGTTTTGAGTGGCCTTATTCTGGCAACAGCACTGTGAGAGAAAGTTTTGTGACTAATTTTGGATCCAGATAGGTGGTTTCTTACTGGAGATAGTCAATGAAACCTCACTGAGGCCCGGAGATCACTCATTTGTAATGAATAATCAAAAGGCTGTTCCCTTCAGAAGACGCTGTGCTTAAGCTGATGTAGAATATCAAAGCTAAGATTGAGACTGGACTGAGACTGATCTTTACATACCAGTGCAGACAGCTCCCAAGAGAAAACCATTTAATTGTTCTTTTGTTTTTTCTTAACTGCACTAGCACTTACTCATGCTAGCAGTCATGACATTACGTAGAACATCACCAATATTCCTTCACTTGCAAGCTTCATTGAAGCTGAAGGTAACTAACACTTGGTCAGACCTTCAGTAACTAAAATATTTTTCTCCTTTGTGTTAAAAAGTATTCGAGTGAGCCAAAAGCTAATGGTATCTTCATTCTTCGGTCTTTCCCAAAATCTGATAAACTAAGGAATAGTTAATGTTTCTCAACTCATTGCTCATGTCCTTGAATGGAATCATATAGATTTACAAACTGATGAGGTATAAAAGTATCACATGGAGAGATCAGAAAAATCAGGATTGGACTGTGTAGGTAGGAAGCTGTGTAGGGTGTAATGGGTTCAATAGCATGAGTTAAGTTTTCTAAATAGTCTTCCATTATCTTCTGGAGAAAGAAAAGTAAAAATACTATTAAGAAGAGATAAATTTAAAGGAACAATATTGTCATTTATTTACTGGCATCTTCCTTTAATATATGCATTAGAGTTCAAAATAGAATGTTTATAAAAAGTAGAGCTTTTTCTTTGTGTCTACACTTAGATTGGCTCTAGATTGCCAGATAAATTAAACAGCTGTCGAAAAAGCTTTCTGTGGATGTAGACAGCTCACAGCAAGTTGATCTTTATTTTTTTCAGAACTTACTGTCTATCAAAAACTGGAGGAGTTTTTAAAAAAATGAGCAAACGAATCCAAAGATACAAAGAATTATAGTTTGGGCTTCTAATTTCCTAGTGTACTTGACAAGAGCAAACACAGAGCCATATCATTTGATATCTTGAACCATAACCTGCAATAATCCATACTCCTTAATCCTTCATAGAGCTGTTGCTATGTCATCGCAATTTATTTTAAAATGGTATTCTCTAGTACTTATCTCAGTCCTAATCATTCATATTAATGTTGGCATTAGAGTGAATTAGGGCATTATTTGCCTAATATGTGCCATATGTGACACTTAAGTACTTGTAAGTAATTGCATATGAGAGAAGACAGCATTAAATGTGAATGGCAGATACAGTATGAAAAATGGAAGAGACTAATATTAAACTTTTAATAGAAATAACTTCAGCAAAACTTTCCCACAGGCAGCAGAACTCTGATATTTTTAGCTTTTTGAGGCCAATGTATGTTAAGAATAGCATTCACTGCAGTGGGAAAATACACAATTTCTATTATGGGGCAGTCAGAATAACAACATACTGATGATACACTGGTATAAAATATGTAATTATCTCGCATGCAAAAGAATAAATCACATAAACTGTTTACAGTAGGAATTGTGAAAGGACAATGACACATTGTTGTCTTATTTGTGTAGCAAGGATAAAGTTTGGCTTCTAAAATTTCAAAATCTAATTCGTGGTGTTTATGTGATGCTTCCTGCAAGAAGACTCTGATAAGATTTTTTACTTCTAATAAATTAGGTTAGATATTAGCTAGGTTCAAATGGGAGATAGAAATGGATAAAAATAGAAAGATGTTAACTTGGATAACATCTTGTGTTTCTTCATGTTGTACCATTAGACTAAAATTATACAGAATAGTTCTGCTTTCCCATGCAGCTGCGGCTAACTGCAGTTTTGCTTCTAGAACCATTACTGTACTGTAATTCATAAGTTGCAAGATTCATAACCATACCATAAGTGAATTCAGACTCTTTGAAAGCTGTGCATGAAATGATGGAAACAGAAACGTTATGGATTATTATTACAAAACTAGTAGTCCATTACACTAATAATGAATAATAATTCAGAGGGCAGACATTGTGTGTCCTCATCTATCATCATATATAAAAATAGTTTTAATTGATAAGCCCCGTCTGTTCTGCATGCTATTATTGTATCACTATAAGTTTTAAAAATAGGGTGAAATCAATATTTTTTGTCTGTCCTCCCTGGCAGCAAAGAAAGGCCTAAGCTTCGGGATTAGTGGGCAGATACGAGGAGGATTTCTTTCTTTGTGATACAAATCTGTATTAATTGATTTTTCTTGATGTGGATTAATTGCAGCTCTTTATTAGGAATAATATCACAAATAAACTATAGACTGGTATAGATTGCTAAGCCTAGATTTCAACTGAATGAGGCTAATCAATATCTAAGTCTGTAATTTAAAGCAATTCATTAAGGCCTCAGGAAAAGCTAAATAATATACGTGAGAAATGTCTCATCTGGAGCCTTGAAGGAGTTTCTCTCTCAAGAGAATAAATATGTTTGTAATATACAATTATTGCAGATTAAGCTTGCTCAACTGCATTTTGTTTGCTAGCTATTATGCCAGGGGTGCAGAGAAACACTCCTGCAGCTCAGGCAGTGGCAGCAGCATCCTGACGGGCCAGAGCCCCTCTGTTTACCATCAGGCTTTCAAGTCAGATAAGGACAGCTGTTGTAGGCATTGCAATACTTCAAGATTCTGTTTACTTTTTTGGTAACTAACGAGTTGATATTTTCATTTTAAGAAATCACAATGTGCTATATACTTGCCATGTCTTCTGATGGCCGAAGCTAGACAAGACAAGTATACTTCAGTTTTGGCCAACGTGTTTAAGCACAAGTGGTACCCACTAAGCACAGCACACAAACCACTGCTGTGCAAACAAGGAGGGAGGTGTGTTGTGGATGCCAGCCTCTGGTTCCCACCTGAGGGATTGTCCAGCCAGGGTCACTCTGTGGCCAGCTGGCTGTGGCTTCTGCTGGGGGCTCGCTCACTGCCCTTGCGTGCTGGTTCCTTGCCATCAGCCCTGTAGCTGCAAGCTTCTCTCAGGAGAGTCCCCAGCTGGGACTCTCAGAATCACTTGTGCCTAAGAAGTGAACCCACATAGGAATAGTTGTCATCAATATTGTATAGTAGATACATTTTTTGTCTTATAGGTCACTAGGGACTTTCCATGGCTATTTTTTAATTTGCATTATTTCAGATAGACAGTAATTAGACAGCAATCACTTATGATTTGAGGGTGAAGTTGGCAAATAGTTATAAAAAAAAGAAACCTTTGCACTTGTGGTAATTTATATCCTTCATGTACATCCATGCAACATGTATAGCAGTGTCTGTACTGTCATTGTTTAAGACATTTTAGATATATGTAACAGTTTGTCTCTGTTCAGTCTCTGACTGGACTGTTACATCCACAGTTCTTGCTCTCAATTCAGAGAAAAGTACAGGTCAGTTTCTGATCTAAAGCATCCATTTAAAGTTAAATACATGAGCAAACTTTATTAAATTTACTACTAATAAATAACATTCAGGGAATTATTTTAATAGCTTGTAGTGACTGTGTGTTATGCAAGGTGAATTTCAAGGTTCTGTGACCTAAGAACTTTCAGAATATAAGCTGTATCATAAAAGGAGGGGAGTGGATGAAGCACTTGATTAATATGATTACTGTAATACTTGAGATGGATCCTAGGTTTAGAGGCACTAAATGTAAGACCTAGGATAAAACACCTAAATCAATGGAACACAATGAACAAAGAAGATAAATTTCATAATAGCATTGTAATGAGAACTACATTTTGAAAATACCCTTACATATTGGCTTATGATCTTTCTGGGCATGTGTGTGGATAAGATAGAAACAGACTTCAAGCATATACTGGTAGTTCTGACTAGTTCAAATTTTAGCACTTACCAAATTCATCAAGTTCTTGAAGGTTGAAAAGGAGATAAATTCCCTTAGTAGTTCCATGAGTGCTACATTTAACAGAGTTTCTTTGGTGTTGCTTAAGGAAATCGGTTTTAGAGCTAGAAATCCCAAATTCTTGGAGCTAGTTACAGGTTTCAGTGGAGCTACAGCAGGGATAAATGCTTTCTCTGCAGCAGAATAAGCCAGGCAAAACATTCTGTCAACATTCTAGTGTCCATATACTGTTAACCAATGCTGTTATTGCTTTAAGCCTTGTTCTCTTTTTCCTTTACCTAGGCTAGTATCTGTCCTCTTTATTCATTATAGATCTTAAGGAAACCATAATACCACCTTGACTTCCAGCTCTGGAGCCTGTATTTCGCTCCAGTGGAGATAACAGAGTTTGACTCCATGACGATACGAGTGCTGGAGCTGTAGGCTATTAATCCACGTGCAGTGAAGATAAGCTAACCAGGTTTTCAGCAATGGTTAAATGACTTGCCTTTGACTTCTGGTTCCCATATAAATGATTTGTCCTTGTCTTTGTGTTTAGTTTTCTTTTAACTGCTCAATTCAAAGTAGCCTTAGCTGAACTAGCTAACCACTTTTTACAGGAAAGGCTTAGCATGGTGTGGGACAGATTTTCAGGCAGACTGAAATTCCTTTACACTATTATAAGTGAAATCTTAAATTTTCATTGAGTTTGAATCCCTTTTTACAATACTAGAGATGTCTAAAGGAGGGTAGTGTATTTGATTACTAAGTATACTTAACTGCTATAGAAAAAATGCTGTACGTAATTATATTATGAAAGATGTCTTACGACAGAAATTTCTTGCTTGTTCTCATTTGTTCACATTTCTTATAGTCTTTCTCAACTCCATATTGCTTCTACCACTGCAACACCAGAAATCAAGGCCTAAATCCAACGATATGTAGAAATGGTAGAGCATAAATGCATCCTGGATAGATAGTTCTTGCATTTGACAGCTAACAAAGTCAAGAGAATAAACATCATAATAAGTCTGTGTGCCCTCTCTCTGGCTTAGATTATCTGGAGGCCATCTGAATAAACTCTCAGCTGAAACAGGAAGCCCTGGGACTAGATCTTTCACCTTCCTTTGATTGTCATATTGCAATTGTTTTCATTTTTCAGTGACGTCAGCACACTTGTTCATTGATGTTTCATTTTGGTCTTGACTGTGCCAGATCCACCCAGAGAAGTCAGAAGCCAAAAATACAACAGGCTTAAATTAAGAGGGCTTTCCTTAAGGCATCCTTATATGTAAGATCCTGAAGAAAGATACAGACAACGATGAAGTTTTGTATAAGCATTGTTAAGAAACGGTGCTCCAAGTTCCTCTCCTCTCCTCTCCTCTCCTCTCCTCTCCTCTCCTCTCCTCTCCTCTCCTCTCCTCTCCTCTCCTCTCCTCTCCTCTCCTCTCCTCTCCTCTCCTCTCCTCTCCTCTCCTCTCCTCTCCTCTCCTCTCCTCTCCTCTCCATGCATTTCAAGTGCCTTTTAATTTAAGAGCCTTTGTTTCTTACATTTTCAGATTCTTAAAATTTTAATGAGTCAAAATGCAATCTTAAATACTGGCTGTCTACTTCAAACCAATTGAGGTTGCTGGTAATGCTATGGGAAATCAGTACTGAGAGCAGAGGTCAGATTCATGTGTTTGGAGTGCATATTGCTGCTGTGAAGACACTAATCAGTCATACCACATGGGCTGAAATGTCCTGTGGCCTGAATGCTTCATGTCTTGGCACAGTGCATTCCTCAAGTCCAGCTGAGAGGCCACAGTGGTCCTCACAGGGTGGGATGCCACTGGAGATGACAAAGAGCATTACTTATCACTGTGACTTTGTGAGAGCATGTTGTCAGTGAGGAATTGAAAAGCACTTCTGGTTTATGGGATATGTTACCCATTGCATCAGCAACCAAAGAAAGACATAACATGCCAGCTAGCTCATCACAGTGATTTCCCATCTCTTCTGTTTTCATTTGGTTCACTGCCAGCCACAAGACTAAGCACTACGCTATCTTGGGGAAGGTGGTTTGCTGATGTGTGGCAAAGGGGAGGGAGATCTGGGTCTTTTATGCATGTTGCTCATATTTATGAAATCCCTGTCATCTGGCCAGAAGTCATTAATCTTTAGGAGCAAGGGAGGGAGTTGGAATGAGTGTTGAGTAGGCTGGACTTTTTTAATCTTACGTGTGTCCTGTCCATTTCAGTCTTGGTTGGCAGGGAAAGCAAACCAATGTCCATGCATCTATTTTTCCTGCACAAAATATTTCAATTGCACAGGGTCTGACAGCTTGGCACTCATCATGAACCTTAATGTTTAGAGGAGAAAAACTGTTCTGAAATGGTCAAAGAGAGAAAGTCATCCACATATTTGCATTTTAGTGCTATTAGTAGTGCTGTATTCAGAGCAGCTCTCTCATCTGAGGGCTGGTTTGTAGTGTAACTGCATTTTTGTAGGTTTCCTCTGAAACAGAAACAAAACAGAAAAAGAAGCATCAAACCACAATTTTAAAAATAGGATGCTTTAAGATGCCTCCTGAAAGTCACAGGCTGTCCTTATGTCGTTCAATTTTTGGAATTCTTCAGGAGTGAGAACAGACTTGGTTGTCAACAGAGAGCTGTTCACAGAAACTAGGCAGGAAAATGAAAGAAGGCTCGCTATTGTTCGGCTATGTGGTGTAGGCTGCAAGAATGCATTGGGAATGCAGTGCCTGCATGTCAGGCAGAGAGAGAGGTCTTTGTGTGAATACGCTGAAACAGAATGTCAATCATATAAATAACTATTATCTGATACATATATTATTTTTTTTATTCTGACCATTGCTGTCGTGCTTCTTTAACTGTAGCCCATAAGGGTAGTTATTGATTTGCTGGAACTTAATGGTGTCTAATCGAAGTTGTCCAGATATCGCATGCAGGGGAGCTGACCTACCACAAAGCAGGGAACAGTGCAGGAAGCATCGTACCTCTCCTGTGCCCTCTGCTTTGTCTTGACTATGTCAGGGTGATAACTTGTGAATAGGTAACATACAACCACCCTGCTCTGGTGTCACTTAAAAGCAGCATTGTTTTTCCTAAAACAGATGCTTTTGTCATTCCCCAGGGGGAAAAAAAAAAAAAGTGCATAATTTGAAATATTCATAATTGAAAAAGAGAAACTTTGGCTAATAGAAAGGGAAGCTACATACTTTATGCAAATGCAAAAAGCCCTGGCTTTATCTCATAATGGTTAACATTGTATCAGGATGCAATGATGTAAGAGCACTGTTATGAAATTCCTCAAAATCCTGAACATGTTAGAGCCAACATGCCTGAAAAGGGTGCATCTGTGATTAAAATAATTTTTCTCTTTAAGCAAATTAACTCTTGAAACAGAAGCTTGCAGAGTTGGGAATAACATACCTGTTATGACCTGAATTAAATTGACCTCCTCTGAAGTCTTGCTTCTCATGGGTTGGTGTTATTTTGTGATGCTTAAGGCAGATCCACCTTTGAGGTAACACATCTGTGTTTTGCTCGCAAGCAATGGGAGGAGATCACATACTGAAAAAATCTGCCCCACTGGGAGAGGTTGAGCCAGTATTTTGTTAGCTTACACCACATGCTGTGTAGCAGTCAAGAGGGATCTGTTTCAGAGGAGTCATTTAGGGCCACGAGGAGCAAATCCTGTGAGCTGCTTTGAACACCTCTACAGATCTGATGTGGCACTCAGAGGTGAGAGCTGCTGGATGAATAAGCAGGGGGTATGCAGTCCTGAGCAATACAGGGGACCCAGTCCAGCACCACTGAAGTCAGCAGGAGTTTTTCCAAAGGGTTACCTTTAATCACAGATAGCCACACTATTATTCCCCTGTACCAAGGCCCAGGTAGAACAGACTTATCACACAAACACTTCTTCCTGATGCAGTAAGTGACTAACCTAGGAAGCAAGGAGTACAGTAGAAAAGCTAATAATAAATAACTCTTAAGGCACACTTCCTCAGGCTCACTGTTTTCTGCTCCTAGTACACTCTATTCTGTTTTATCCTGAATATTGACAAGTCAGAGAATTAGTCTAGAGGACATGGGATTTCTTCTTCCTAAGGCATTACTTCTGTAAAGCTGTTAAATCAGTATCAGTGGTGTTCCCACCAAGAGAAGCTGTCCTAGGTGCCACCAG
This sequence comes from Cygnus olor, assembly GCF_009769625.2. NCBI lineage: Eukaryota > Metazoa > Chordata > Aves > Anseriformes > Anatidae > Cygnus > Cygnus olor. Next base: position 48,011,814 of record NC_049173.1, read on the forward strand.
ACCACCCCTACCTTTACCAGCAGTGTTACAAGCTGAAGCGGGAAGCTGAGCCATGTTAAGGCCAAGCAATCTTCCACCAGGTTAGTTTTAACCCTACTCAGTTTTCTGGGGCAGATGACCATCTGTGTGCATAAATAGGTATGTCAACAAAGGAGAAGGGTGCGTGGACAGAAGGAGGCAAAGAGCAGCAGGGAGCTTAGAGAAAGCAGGTTGGCTTGTGCTTCAGCTCCATCTCAAGTCAGTGCTTACCCGGGGGCATCTGTACCTGCTCCAGCACATTGTGTCTTAGACTTTTAGGGATTCACATCCATCTCCTTTGTTCCACCAGGAACACCGAGATTGCCCTTTAGCCATCATACCTTCTCTGCTGTTTTCCACAGTGTATATCATGCTTGAAAGGCCTTCTTGAAGAGATCTTTAAGAGTGCAGGCCATGCTGACACCAGGATTTCAGGGCGAAACATGTTATTTCACCATCCCATGCTGCAGTTTATTCAGTATAGCGAAACACTGACTATATCAAAACCTCAGTTTGTTTAAGTTGATGTAGCTCTCGTCAGTTCAATAGGGCTGTGCTGAAGTGTACCAGCTGAAGATTTATTTCACCACCTCAGATTTCTTCTTCATTTTTAAAGCAACTGTAGCAGTATAGCACTTACTAATAGCACATTATTATATTAGTTTTCCATGATTTATTTCAAGAATTCAAAGTACACATAACCATTTGTACTTCTTAAATGCTTTACAGGAAATCATCTTGATTGCAGAATCAAATCCTTCTTGTCTGCAAAAATACTGTTTATTAGGCCAAAGCTCTGGCAATAACCAAAATGACCAGAACACAGAAATATACGGGATGGATGTATTGTTGTGAATGGCCAATAACTGAAGAAAGCCATGTATTGTTTCACAAAATTTTCAAATGTGTTATTTCAGACTAACCTATGACAAAGTTTCAGTCTCAAAGGTAAAAACCTTCTAAAAATATTTTACATCCGTTCTATTTTGGTTACAAAAATCATAATTTCTTTTTTTTTCCCCTTAAAACACAATTCAGAATATATTTTAATATGAAATCTTGCAAAATGTTACTGAAAAAATGTTGTTACAGTTCCTTGGGGAAGAGGGAAGGGTTGTTTCTTTGGCATTTATTTTGTGTTATAAGTGCGTAAAAAGGAAAATTTCTTCTAATAGCGATAGTTTAGTCAAAAGCTATTTGAAAGGAAATATGTTTTGACCAAGATAGTGGCCAATTCTTGATTTAGATTTTTGAGCTTTTACAAAGCGAACTGTACAAAGGAAACACTCCAGTTGGGGTTCCAAACTACAACTACCAAAAATCTCTGATGACTAATACTTCCTGGCTGTACTTCATGCTGGCTTGAAAAGAACAAGACTACTTTTTGTCTAAGCCTGCACTAATGTTATATAAAAGGTTGTGAAAAAGGTTGTGTAGGTCCATCCACAAACATCCTTCATTTGCATATGCTTGTGGTGTTTTTGCTAGTGGCTTTGGGAAGAGTTAATCTAATGTTTAATTAAACCATTTAGCTTTATTTGAAGCATACTTTTTTCTAGCTGACAGCATATTTTTTTTGCACAGGGTTTTGCTGCAGTCCCAGAAGAAGAATGAATAATGTTTCCTATTTTGACCACAGAGTGATCTGATCATGCATGCTGTCAGTAGACATTGCTACTGCCTGGCTTCCAGGGAGAAAAAAACATCCCTTGTCCACTGTGTCCCAGTCACAAGGAGGTCATGTGGCAGTGGGGTGTCCTGCTAGCGGGGAGAGCATGTGGTGGGATTCCTGGATTCTTTCCTTGCTCCGATACTAATCTGTCTGTGACAGGGGACAAGTTGGGTAGACATTATAAAATGAAGGTGACAATTCTTCTCCAAAATATTATGAAGGTCATTTCCGTACTTTTGGGAGGCTCTTTGACCCTCAAATGAAACTGTTGGATGACCACAAAGGAAAAATAGCAGCCCAAAGGAGAGATTAAGTGCATGTCGGATTTTCTGTAGGAATCTGGGCCCCCCAAGTCATAGATACAGAAGCATCTCACAAACTCAAGAAATAAAGGCTGAGGAAGATCTACATGAAAATCGTCATTTGGCTCAGAAGAAAATATTCTGTTTTCCCATTCCTGCTCCCTCCCATCCACCAAATAAGGACTTTTCAACTAACTGCTTAATCCCTGCTAACGCCCACCCTCATCCCTTGTACTAGCCAGTCAACGTGTTCCTCCCTTGCTCTTCATTAAGCTCTACAGAACGCATTTCCAGTCAACACTGCTTTATATAATGCTCCTATTTGTGCTGCCAGCAATAATCCCAGTCCTTCCCTCGGCTGGCTGCAGCTGCTGTCACAATCCAGCCCTCCCAGTGACTTTTCCACACTGGGGAGAGGCTAAAACTGGCAGGAGGCTCCAGCAAGACCTGGGAACAGCCAGGGCTCAGGAGAAGGCTGGAAGAAGAGGGAGGCTGGAGGAAGTGGACTGGTTCCCACCTCTAAATTGGACTCAAAGGCCTGTGACTATGCTTTCTCCTCCTCCCTGCCACAGCACCCTCCCGTGAATACTCTCAGATGTGTAATTACTCCCCATTGCCCTATGGGGAATTGCACTGAATATTTGGATTATGAAGAAAAGTTTCACTTTATACAAAACTCACTGGCCAGAAGAGCTCAACTTCCAGTTGGGCACCTTACAATGACCACATTTTCAGATGTGTTCAGCACTCTACATTTATTTGCCAACTACTCCCTTGAAAAGTTTGGCTATATTAGCCAGAAAGACAGAACTTTATGAAAGGAACAAATTATTGTAGGCAGAACTTGTTAAAAAAAAAAAAAAAGTCATGTCCAAAAGTCCAATTCCTACGTGCACTTCAAAATCCTGTGAAAAAGTCACTGATGCGTAATGAAACATTTTTTAACTACCATATCTATTTCATGTAGCTGTTTTTCTTTATTTTAGTCTATCCCTTTTTTGCTATTTTTATATTAAAACATCTGCATTTTAAGAGGTCACCTGTGATACTTGCGCTGTTTTCATCTAGCAGTTTTGCGGTTATCTTCATTCTTGTATTTCGGATAACTGAAAGTTTCTGCAGGCTCCGTTCTTTATTCTGCCTCAGTTTTCATTCTCTCCTTGGGCTGGACTTTTGTTTAGACAGACTATTCTCAAAGCAGAAATTTAACAGAGTCCTATTAGCCTAACACACGTTGAATTTCTACTTCCTCAGTCTGTATTGCTTGGCTGAATGCGTGGCAGCAGTAGAGCTGCACCGAGACGTACCAGGAGGAAGACTCCTACAGACAGTTGTGGCCACTGGGAATTGTGGCAGTGATTCATTTTCACAAGCCCTGACAGCACTGCCTCTCAACCACAGATTCCCTAGGTCAGGGAAACCTTCAGCCAGACGTCCTGGAACTGTCTTAATCCTTTTGCATCAGAACATGATAAGGATGCTAAAACGGGGGTTATGCTTTGTCTTAGATACAGCTGTGTAGCGGGTACACACATTTCTTAACACAAAGACGTTGCAATAAAATGACTGCTCTGTTCTAAAATGTTGCTGGCAAATTGTTGCGAACATGGGAAAGAAACAAGAGTGTTGAGAGCTCTGTGTATCATTGAAATATTTAAATATTATGTACAGTGACGCCTGTAATTCAACATTTGCTGTGGTAAACACAGCAGAAATGACTGTAGCATAATGTTATTCCATATTCTAAGCCAGATTCTTGAGGTTTGTTTTATTTATATCACATGTGGCAGGGAGAAATAATTCTAGGAAGGCTCATACGGTATATTTTCTTTTCATGTTGCCAAAATATCTTAGAGAAATCAATGGCTGGGGACTTTTCTGTGTGGCTAAAGATTTATTTTTAACCTCTTGGTGTGCAAAAACCAGGAACAATTATTAATCTGTCCTGAAACTGCAGATACAACCTGCTAGCAACAGATGGTGTGAATGAAAAGCCAGAAGTGGCCATTTTTAATATTCAATAGATTAAAAAAATCTAGTTCTTTAATCTTATCTAACCTCTTGTGACCGAGGGTCTAAGGTATTGACTTAAAGACAATATCAATAGCCTTGATTTGAACCTGAATCAACCATAGAAGTAGATCTTCTGAGATACTTCGTACCTCTAAACGATGCTGCATGTTCCTCATCTCTGTTGACCTTGATGAGAGATGAGCATTAACATTTGCTGCTGAGCAACTTGAAAAACCAAGCCCAGTTGGAGCAGCTTGTGCTGCAGGTAGTGTGTGGCTGCACTTTGGGGGTTCTTGCGTAGGTCTGAACTTGTAGGGTAGTTAAGAACCAACTCCTGTCAATGCCTAGGGAAGAAGAAGTATTACATTACCAGATATTATCTCAGTCATGCTGTATTTATATTTCTCAACTACAAAATCAGGAAGTATTGCCAGCCGTCGTTTGGATGAAGCTGGCATAAACACACAAGCACACATGCACACACACAGAGAACAAAACAAAAATCCCAGGCTGCAAGCCTGCTTTATCTTTCAGTTAGTTACGGACCATGGAAATCTGATTCTTGCAACCTTGCGTCGTGTTTGGTGTCTCATTCAGGTAACATATGGATGGCTGGGTGCAAGTTTAACGTGCTAGCCTTTCCAAAGAGTAATCCCTGTTACCAAGTGGGGTGATGCTGTGCCAGTGAGACTATTTTTTGCCTTATGGGCCACTGCTGGTGGGGGCAGACTGTCGGCAACACAGAATGTCACAACTTCACAAGCGAGATGGATCCAAACCATAGGTCCAAAATTACCTGAAGTATGGAGAAGGCCATGTCTGAATTTCAAGTTTGGTGTCACTTGTTATTTTCAGTAACATCTCTCCACCCTAGGTTTAGTTGTGAGAAACAAGGCCGGGGCGCTCAAAACCACCCCAGCAGCTGGTATGTAAAGGCAATGCTATCAACATGGTGCAGGTGAGAAAACGCCTGAAATTTCTGCATCAATAATTTCCCAGGTCAAGTATCCTGTCACTATGTACTCACCAAGCAAATGCAGCAGATGTGGACAGATGACAAACTTTATGTGCATGAGTCTGGAAAAGACAAAACCTCTCTGCAAACCAAGGTCTGCAATTTAGGAAGCCATTACTTTCTATATTTTTAATGCCTTTATTGATATTGGTCTGCACAGACCCCAGATCCTGGCAGGTCAGCAGCTCCTCACCCACAAACCCCAGCCGTCCCCAGGCCTCCCTCCTGCAGTTGTTCTGCTCTGCTCTGGTGTGGCCCCTCTGCTCCTCTCCACCCACATATACACAGGCAGAAACCACTGACCACGGTCAGGCAGTCCCCTGACAATACAGCATGTGGGAAAGCTCTTGCAGGGTGACCGGCAGCCTCGGAAGGGCTCAGGCCGGAGAGTAGAGGCCGATGTACCATGGGAGAGCACTGAGAGGACATTGAGTTTTCTGAAGAAGGGAAAATGAGCCTCTCCCCTGTGGGCTTTTCTCTGGAGGCCACAAGAGTGAGATTTCTGATTTGGAGGAAGGAGTAGAAGAAAAAGACAAACCATGAAAAAAAAAAAAAACAGCCAGCTGCACAGATGTAACTTTAATTTAGCACATGATCACAGCGATGCTAGGTAGTGCTCTGAAATGAAAATGCTGGAAGATGCACGGAAAGATGCACCTCAATATCAGACAGTCTTGGATAGGAAAATTCAGCATGTCCAACACAGTGAGATAAACACGTGATGAATGAGGGCACAGTCAAACAGTCACTGAAGTGTTATGGCAGCCTGAGCCATTGCTGAGAGCCCCAGTGCGCTCTGCCCCGGGGAGCCTGTTCCTGCTGCTCTCTCGGACAGTCCCACGGGGAGGCTGATAGGGCATGGATCCCACAATGAAGAGTAATTGCTTTGTTGCTGATATCATTTTCAGGGAGAGCACTGGTCTTCTCTCACCACACAGTAATTAACACGAGAATGAGCAACGAGCCATGTGGAGGGACTTTGTGGGGAAGCAGGGAGGAGTGACAGGACTATGCATTTTGTTGCCATTGTGGATTCCTGCTGGAATGAAGTATCTGTGTAACCATGGCCTGAGAGGTTTCATCTAAAGGTCTGAGTAGAAATCAGCAAAGCATTCTTCGTTTCTATTTCCAGAGGAGAGGTGGAGTCTAGGTCTTGCACCTAGAACCTATTTACTGGTCTGAAAATGGGGTTGTAAAGAGAATATTAGGGTTTGTAACCTTTGTTGTTGTTGTTGTTGTTTCTCTAGTGGCTCCATTTATGAAAAAGAAATATTAAAATGTCTGCCCGTGAAAGCAACTTTCTACCAGACTCTGAGATGAGTTCCTAAATGTTCTGTGCTGTAGTCTTCCCTAGTAATTCTTGATGTGCAGTGTGTATCTTACCATGCAGGAAATGCAGAGTTGAAGGACATTGAACACTAAGAATTCTTCCACTGTCTTATGATTACGGAAACATCTGTTCTCAATAACCCTCTGATGATCATCTGTAAAAATTCAGTGTCTAATTGTTCCCAATATTTTCCATTTTTAACTCTGACTCTGAACAGTCCAAACTTCAGATGTGTTTCCCTTACCAACCACTTACCTTACATAGACCTGAAACCTATGTACAGCCCTTGCCTTCATACAAATGCTTCACAAATTTTCACACTGTTTTGGTGTGACATTCAGCTTTGAATGGTTAGACTTTTTATCTGAACTTGGAGTTTTGGAGTGTTTCATATTTCACGGTCTGATGTTTATGCTTCGTGTTTGTCTCTGGTTTCTGACCTGTAGTGAGAAGACCAGACTATTAAATGCAAGTGGTGCTGAATGCAAACACATTCATCTCTCAGGAAGATGTTTCATTTTGAAGTTGCAGAACAAAGTCAGAAAAAAACACTTATCATAACGCACACACAATGACTACTACAGAATTTCTTACCATTAGGACGTTTTCTCAGGTTTGTGTTGCAAGTCTCTCTGTCTCTCTAGCTTCTAGCAGAACTTCTGCACTATCATCACTGAACGAAGTCTCAATACCAGAATGCGTATCTCTGAATATTTCCACAAAACCTAGGTTTCTTTAATGTGAAGATATTCTGCCTTCATGCAGAAAATAGTTTCAGCACTTCTGTGAATGACACAGTCTCTGAAGTACAACCAGCCCTTGTAATCGCAACAAGGCAATTCAGAATAAAAGAAAAAAAGAAAAAAAAAAAAAGAAAAGAGGGGTCAAGGACTAGATGTGAGAGTGTTCAGAACATTATAGAAGTGGAACTAGGATTTTCTCTCTTTTTTTATTCTGTGTGTATATTATAGTTCTCATTCATATTTATGTTGTATCTTACAAGTGGCAGAAAACTGCTGTTAAACTTCATAATATCACTGCAAATATCCAAGATTTCTGCCCTGTCTGGTAGACCTCCTTGCCTCACTTACAAATTTCTCATTTTGTCTATTCTCAGAAAACAGAGCTTCCCCTTCAACATAAGCATTTGAAAAGAGAGAAGTCCTGAACTGGATGATCCCTTAGAGCTCAAGAGGGGCATCTCCAGTGCTATCTACAGGGGAAACAGAAATGTCGCAGGGTTCCAGGTGCTGCCCCACCTTTGCCATGCATAATTTTACTGCAAACATAAGCAGCCAGTGCCAGTAAATATCTCTCACTCTAACGTGGCATGGGACCAACACTGGAAATGAACTTGCCCCATCCTCAGCACAGGCAGTTCTGGTATGAGCTTAGTAGAGATGGAAGGCGCTTGAAGCAATCAGTGGTGACTTAGGAGCACCATGGGAGAAAGTCAGCCCACCACAAGCAAATTTGTCTGCTGTCTAGATGTACTAATGAAACACTATAAAAGCAGATGAAAAAAACAAAGAGAGAATTGGAAGTTATATATTCAGATTTTCAGCATTTATTTTAAATCATGTTTCAGTCCACTATTCGATATTCAGTTTTGTTATTTGTTTTCTGATAATTAAAAGAAAAAAAATCATTTCTCTTTTGGTCTATATATTGAATCATGCAAGGCATGGTTTATACAGAATAGCCCCACTCCATTTTCTGGTAAAAGAAGACAAAGGTCAGCATTTTGCAGGCCTAAATCCTAAGTGCTGCAAGTTTCTGACACCAGGTAAACTGAAAAAAACTCTGCAATAACTTAACTTCTTTTCTTTTTGAATGTATGAATGTCTGGTGCTGGAAGGGCGCTGGAAGGTATCTAGAGCCATTGATAAGAAAGGCATTTGAGGATACTTAGCATTATCCAGGAAATAGTCAGCGTCTTCCAAAATTCAGTGTCTTGGCAGGCAGGAGCAGAGATGTAGATATTTTAACATTAAAAAAAAAAAAAAAAAAAAAAAAAAAAAAAAGGTGAAGGATTCATCCTACTTCTAGGTAGCATTTTAAAGCTAGCATGGTTAAGGCATGCCCAGTGCTGTTGCCAGCAGCTTGCAAACTGTTTACTTTTGACTTTCTTCTGTATGAAGGACCAGATCAGTGTTGTGGGTGCCATTTAGCATGAGTGTAGAGCAAGCTTCAGGCTTGTGCCTCAAGTGGTTTCACCACCAGACCATTTGTATTTTGAACAAACTCTCCCATAGTTCAGCTCATGTAAATTGCACTGCAGTTCCTGATATCACTTGATGATCTGTTCTTCCATTTGTAATTCTGATATCTGAACTTTTTGGAACATAATCACACAGAATTAAGCTATTTGAAGCAATGAGTGTAGTCAAAGCCCATGAAATAAAACCAGGAGCATATATAAAATAAAAGTATTTATGATATGAGTATATAAATTATGAATTTTTTGAATCTTACAAAAATTTTAGCAGCCCCCTGGCCAGAATTCCAAAACTGGTGATGAGGTGAGAGACAGGTGAGAAATAAGAATTTTTCAAGTCAGAGATATTTTTCTGTTTGTGGTTCATGTCATTTTATTTGAAAAAAAATCTATGATTCATCTCCCCCAAAAGACATAAATGTATGTACGCATGTACATACATCACAGTGGTATGTGTGTGTATGAAAAGTATATATATATATATATGTAATATATAGAAAAGTTATAGAGAAAACCTTATGGAAGAAAAAACTATTTGTATGACTGATGAGTCTAGTACTAAATTCTATAATGGCTTGGGGCATTCAGATAGAGTAAATCATAAATAACAATAAATCTGTTTTTGTTGGAACTTTAAAACAACTTTGTTATTTTCTCTTCTATGTTGCTTTGAAAATTATGGTATGTTTTCACTGATCTGCCTTCAACAGGGTTTAGTTTCCATTTATGTGATGCAATTTACACTCCATTAATTTGAACTTTACCGGTAGAATAAAAAGACACCCAGAAAAACAGAGTGTGATATTCTGGCATTTTATTCTGTCTGTAGTGAAGTACAGGCTTCATTTCAATTCCAAGGACTGAGCTTGTAGAAATAGTATGTGTATAGATAGAACTAAAGATAATATTAAACCTGCATTTATAAAACAGAAGTTTTCTGCACATATAAACCCACATTTGCATGTGTAATATAAGTTGATTCTTGCTTCTGTAATATCTTGCCAGTGTAAGCATGCAAGACATAGGTCAGTTGTTAAAGTGATGCATACATATAACTTGCAAATTCCATTTGATCTATTGTCTACAAACGTGTGAATCTCAATTAACAGCAGCACACAAGTTCATATCGTGAGATGGAGAAGCAAACTATGATAATAAAATACCTCTTTCTTCATCATTCTTAAATTCCCAGAAGTCTGAGGCAGTTTTGAACCTTGCTATAAAAACAAAGCATTTTAATGGGTATTCATATATTTGCAATGACATTCCTATTCCCCTTGTCAGGAAGATGTTGACCCATTCTTTTTTATATATTGTTAGTACACTGAAGTTGTATAGACTTACAGCATTTTTAGAGAGACTATAGACTAAGCATGCCCTAACAGTAGAATAAAAAGTGGTTTATTTGTATTTTGCAATTTATGATAAAATTTTCACGTGCAACACCTGGCCCGTTGCCGATCCAAGTGCAGCCATGGTACTGCTGTGAACGCTACTGGTGCTGAGGTCAGTAAACGTACCCTGTTGCCTAGAAAAGAGACAGTTGTTTCTTGCTGCTGCATAATATGCAGGACATACACTTGGCAACTGAGAGAATTAAGTTGATTCTGCTGTAGTAAAGGATTGGTGGAGACTCAAATTTCCCATTAGATAGAAAAGCATCGTACTGTAGTTGAGATACTTCATTTTGAATGACTAGTGAAATAATATGGTGGCTAGGCAGTAAGTCCTATCACACAGGCACTCGTCTGGAAAAATCCACTGTATTCTTACTAGGAGACCCTCTGCCATTAAGCTGCTATCTGACCCTGTATGTGAAGTGACAATAATGGTACTTAATGGCCTTCGTGGGTTGCTTGTTTATTTATTACAGCAGTGTACATTACCATAATGGATTAACAAGCCTATTTCCTTTTACTTTTTAGTTTTTATCAGTGAAATACAGTCAGTCATCCAACAATTTGCTTCTTTGGCATACCCTCCACTTGCTATAATGAGGAATAAACCAAGAGTATATCTCAAGAAATATATGGTTAGAAACAATGCTTTTATGTTTTCCATATTTTGTTATTTTTGCCTCAAATCATAGTTCAGTTCAGTGTGATCTGACATGGCTGAAATACTGAACCCCCACTCCTCCAAAGCAGTGTTTATTATAGAAACCCACAAACTTAACCTAACCTAGAGCAGCTTTTCCAACAGTGATATAATTACAGTAGTTATTGTTGCAATAAACCAGATGTTCCTGAACTGGAATGAAAGCACTTCCCCCTGCCCCCTGCATTACATTTGTTATATTGCCTCTTTTCAAGTTTCACATCAGCTGTTCAGAAAGCTTTTCCTTGGTTGAGTGTCATTTACAGATTCTTGCTGCATGAGTCTTTTAGCTTAAAAGAATGAAACACTAGCAAATTTTGAATTTTCTTTGCTTTCCTTAAAACCTCAAACATGACAGTTATCAATGTCACTCATTCTTGCCCAGGGTCAAAGACATTTTTTGTCCTTTAGGATACTTTTACTTGGTTAAAAAAAACACTGAAAAAACTACTTAGTTTTCAGATTGAATGAGTACATTGTTCTCTACAAAAAAGAAATGTTCCCCTCCTCCAAATCAATGAAGTTCAGGCAGACTTCAGTGAAGAGATAATTTTACCCCACCATTTTGAGTAACATGCTTGTTAGGCGATAGGGGTAGCTTTGTAGAACAGCATCTTTTTAACTGCTGTATCAGCTGTGGTTACAACTGTGAACCATGAACAACCATTCAAGGCAAATAAAGAGCCCATATTTAAAATCTCATCAGAAGATCATAGTTAATCCTACACTAGACCATTAATTATCTATCATTATTTAAATGTTACACTTTCTATATTTTTAACAGTGCATTAGTCAACATATTTTTAATATTTTCCAGCCTAATCAAGTCCTAACTGCAAAGAATATTTTGCCAAGAAATAAGTGGACTGTGTTTAAACTACTAGGGCCTTAGATACGAAAGTCGTTGTATATATTTTACTATATGTGCAAGAAAACCTGTCTAAGAGCAATGAATACGAAAAGTCAAGGAGAACAGTTAGCAGATTACTTTATTACACTTACTGTGCCATATAATAATACAATAAAGAAACATAAACCGGTCTTCAGGTTTTGATAAGTTACAGATAAGTTCTCATGAAAATACAGGAACGGTAAGAATGAAGTATCTTATCAGCTATCTGAACGTGCCGTGGCAATCCTGGAAGAAACCTTTGTAATGTTCAGTTATACGTGCTACTCATTTTTCTGTTCATTAGTGGTAACCTATTAGTCAACCCATCCCTGTGGTAACTGTACTGTAACGAGGGAGACAAACCAGGGATGAATTCACCCATGAAGTGGTCTACTAAATTTTCACTTAGTAAAATGTAAATGTTTCTTATAGAAGGAATTTACATGACTCTGAAACACTGTCCAATTTTTCACTGATGTGGTAGGGGATGCAGACATTGTTGGCCTGATTTTATAAAAATCTTTGAAAACAGTCCATAAAATATCTGAGGAAACCCAAGAGGCACCCACACGTTTGGAAGCAGATTATAAGACAGCTCTGCTGCGCAGCCACAGTCATCTCTCTGTGTTCAAAAGAAACTGTATCAATTTCACATTTTTTGCCTTCCTAATGAGAATGTGTCAGAGCTGAAATAAATAAATAAGTAGGATCCCTGTCCAGGGAGCCTTGATGTCCTTCCCATCGTGGAGACCGGGAGGCCCCTGTGCTTCCTCCCTTGGCCGTGACATGCCCAGTGAATATTTCCACCACCCACACTTCATTCATTCTTAACTCTCCTCACCCACTCATCGTTACAGCTGTGCAAAGCATCCATTACAAACCCTGAAGCCATGTGAAACCTACCTTCTTAACTTTGTTATGTGCTTCACACAGCTGGGATTGGTTGGGCTTTGGGTAAATTACCTTTTGAGACCACGTTTTCATGCAAATTTGGGCCCAGGCTAAAATGGATGATTTATGAGTTGCATATTCTGAAAATCACTGAGAGAGTTTCATATCACTGCATCATGCTTCACTGTGTAGATCTCTGTCATATTCATGGTAATCAAAAAAGATATGTATATAGGACACTGCGAAAGGGAATAATGTCCCAGACGTGCTCTGTGCATTACAAACAGTTCCTGGCCTGAAAGACCTGAGAAAAAAATGAGCTCTTTTTAACTCTTTAACACTTTATTGATTCAAAGTGTAACTAACTCATAAATTTTTATTACATTCCTTTGTTTAGCACATACACATGTCAACAGCGTTTCAATTAGATACGAACTTGTGCAAATAGTTGCCGTAACTATGCTCTCAGACAGGAAGTAGAAGGAAACCCAAACTACAAAATTCAGATTTGGAGCTAGATTTTCTATTGTCAAAATGAGAGATTTATTTGGTTGGTGATAAAGGTCTGAATTTGCAAAATATACAAAAGTAAAAAAAAAAAAAAAGCGATTCAAAGGACAGGATTCAATGTAAGAGGCTCTGTGACTTCTTAGTCAGACAGTATTAAAGAAACTAACAGTGAATTTCACATTTTATTTTTTAAGGGAAGCTCATACTATTTAAGGCAGGAACACCAAACAAATCACTTAACATCTCAGTTTGTAACAAGAGAACTTCCTTCATTTTGGTTTGTGACATGACAACTTTTTATCTGTAAAACAATCTTTTCTCTTTTTTTGTAGTGAATGAATCCATGCAGAAGATCATGAACACATTGCCAAATCATATTTGCGAAACACCGCTTCCTGCTGATACCCAAATATTAATGTAAGTGAAATCCATATGAACTGCTGTAGTGTGTGGTGAATATAGCATTGTAAAGAGGTGATTTCAGTTATTTTTTTAAAATCCTTGAATGTGGACATTTATCAAAGTGCCTTCAAGATAAGTGGAAAAAAGGCTTGAGGCAATTTGTATAAATCCTGAAAATGGCTTGAGCTGGAATTACCCTGGACTTAAGGTCATACTGAGAGAAGTATCGAGACATGGGATGCAGCTGAGCAAATGTAGATATGTACAGTGTACGCAGTTATAACTGAATGAGTCACCATAGCATAAGGCACTATCAGGCCTCAATTCACATTATCCTTGATATGTAAGATAGGTAAGATGAACCACAGCCTAGAGGTGCCTCTTTCTTCCCATCAGCTACAAGGTGGATGAGAGCGAACAGCTGATGAGTAGCTCTCTACCTCCACGTTAGGTGAGGTGAGTGCCGCTCTCAGTGTCTGCCAAACAGGGCTGAGTGCCCTCCCCACTGCAAAATTTGGTGGAGGAGGAAGGAAGTCACTCAGTGCTGCAGAGGTCAGCGCTCTAGCCTGTGCCACTGCACACAGAATTCTTCCCTTGGTCAAGAATCACTAAATAAAAACAGTATGTAAAAGATCAGCAGGAAACATTAACAGTAAGTGACAAGAGGTATTCTGCGAAGAAATGAGCCGCAAGAGTAAAATAGAAGCAGGCTAGTACTGCAACATCAGAACCCCAAAGTGTACTTACAATGGTCTTTAATCACCACCTTCACCATGTCCATTTGTTACTTGTACTTGTTGAAACATTGCATTCGCCTTTTACTTAGGGCCTGGTTTTGTTGAAGTGCTGAGCATCCTCATCTCACATCAACATCAACACATTGTAGACTTATACCCAGGGAGAGATAAAATATGGCACGTAATGTTTCATATCACGTATGTGTGGATAGCTGTGAATCAAGGAAACAATTGCTTTTAAATAAATGATGTGAGAATAGAAAAGTGATAACATAATGCATGATTTGAGAGCAAAAGCCCAGCTCCTTTGAATTCATTTCAATAGCAGTAAAGAGTGGTGCCACTAGCAGTGCTGTTCTGAGGAGTCCATTGGTATTTCCACTGTATATTATTGATTGCTGGGGTTGGTATCTGTCATTGCGAGTCATGGTGAGCTGCAATTTAGTGTGGAAAAAAAAAAAAAAAGAATGTTTAAATAGCTGAAATGATGAAAATCCTCTCTCCTCCTCTCTCTGCATCACAAACAAATAAAATACAATTTTGAAATTTTATGATATATTTGCCAAACCTCATATCATAAACACCTTCCTTTTAAATGAATGGGTAGTAAACAAGATGAACAAGATAAGCTAGCTTAATATTTAAAAGATTTGCTCAACACAAATCCTTTCCTTTTCACAAGGGCTTTTGTTACAAAATGAGAAATACATTACAAGCCTCATTTAACCATAATATTATAAAAAAAAAAAAGAAAAAAAAAAAACCCTACTGGCAATTTGTAATGAATGCTCAAGTAAATGTATTTGTTCATCTATCTGTCCCAAATAGAAGTGTCATAAAAAACATTAGAACTGAAATTTACTCCCACTGAAGTCTTCAATAGCATTTCCATTGGCTGGAGGAGGACTTGGTTCCTGGGAAGTTCAGTTCAAAGATGATTATCTTTCTATCAGCAAGTCTAGGAGCGTGGACTCCATGGCCTTCCACATGAACGCTAAAGGAAATAAAGTGCTATAAATCCCTGTTTCTGCAATGATAAGTATTCTGGCCCCAGTTTAAGTATATAGAAATAAATTACAGTTATATGAGTTTTCAAATCCTACAAAATCTCTGGGTTACCACATCTGCTATCCTACGAAAGGTGTATCTTCCAAGGCTCTTGTTAAAACTGTGACTTAAAAAGCAGTCCAGGGCCCATTTCAGTGTTTGTTATCAGATGGCTCAACTACTTAAGTTACACTTCCTGGCTAAAGAAGGTCCCAGACTCTTTGTTTTGGCTATATATAGATTTTGCCAAATTCACTGTTCATAATCCAGAAATAAAGACTGGTTTATCTGGGAATTTTCAAATAAATTGGATAAGATTGTGACTCAATTAATATAAAAGTAGACCTGTAAGGGCTTCCCAAAGTTGATTTTAGTTTGGCCTGGTAAATAACCAGTTTTTCAAAACTGTCTGGTGGCTAAAGGTAGTTGCAAAGTATTTTGGTCATGCATGTCAAGCATATAGGTCAGAAGTAAGCAGATTTCTTCCTGGTTCTTCATCCTTTCTTGTGTGTTTTATTCACAACTTTTCATTACTTGAGATGACTATGGTTTTGTACAGCTTTGAATGGTACTCTACACATGGCTGCACACTTTTGAGCCACTACTAAGTGAAATTCAGCACATCGTAAGTTGTTCGGCTTGGAGAACAGGAGAGTTAGCTAGTGGGGGGAATCAGGTGTCCCTGCTGACATGCTCTCCGTTCACAAGACACTTGAACCCTGCTGTCCTGAGCACATGAGGACTCATGTAATCAGAGAAATATTTCTTGTTCTCATTCCCAGAATCTTTTCAGCAAACATCAGGACTGAAATCCCCCTCTCCAGGCTCCTCCCAGAGCTGTGCGCCACAACTCCTGCAGACTGCCTACCTCTCCTTCAGGTCTGCTTCTGAGCTCTCTCTGCTTTTGCGTCTACTCTCTCTTTTCTACATACAACCCTGCCCAAAACAAACTCACCAAGGCTCCCCACCCAGATCTTTTGAATTCCTAGGCAACCTTGCATTTGCCTTTGTTTTGGGCAGAAACGTGTGCTGAACTGTCTTTTACAACTGAGAAGAGAAGGGCGGTGGTTAAGCCTACCATTTTCAACAAGGCTTAACCCAGCCTATAACAAAACCCTCAGTAAGGATGTAACCACTTCACAACTGTGTATGTGTGTGTGTGTGTGGTATGTGGAAAGGAATTTGCAGAAGAAATGGCCATCCTTCCCCAAACTTCCAGCTGGACAGGAGCCACAATCAGGATGAGGACAGTTTAGTTCATTTGACAGTTGCACACAGGAAAGATGCATAGTTCTTAGCAGCTTATTTCTGTTGGGACTAGAGATACTGGTGCCCTTATGGTTTCTACTTCAGACATCAATGCACTCTGCAGCTTTTCTGTTCCGAGCTGATTCAATCTGAGCACCAGTGTGGAAGCCAAGGAGGCCACACTAGATGTGAAGCTTGTGTACTCAGTGATGCAGGTCTTCAAGGCTGGAACCAGCCTCCACCTGACCAGCTTGGAGGGTGCGGAAGAGCCTTTCCTGGTCTGCACTTGTCTGAGTTCACAAGCCAATCTGTATTGGCAAGCCTTTGCCTTCCTGAGACCATGAGATTTGGCATGGTTGGATTATCTATGGAGGTCTCTCTGCTGATGCTTTGCTGTAAAAAACTCATTTATACTCTGCTCACAGATGCATAAAATATTGCTTATTGAACTTGTGTGTGTCATGTATGTCAATACCCAATAATGCTAATGTTGATCTTAATAAGACAGCGTTTTGTAACCTGAGTAGGCTTGTGCGTGATGTGTTCAGTGGTGGCAGAAGGAGTTCTCCAAAGCAATGTAGTCAGTTGTTAGCAGCAGACAAGTTGTGTGAAGGAAGGGAGTGGTTAGGAGGCGCTCCATAACCTGGCATTTTCTTACAGACAGAGTTTAAGTTAAGGTGGGTTATCACACGTAGGCAACCCTAATCCCTTTTAAATGAAGGTTCTGTTTATAGAATATCAAGATCAGGATTATAAATCCCGGAACAAATCACCAGGTATAATTAAAAGGAATAATGCCAGTTATATTTTCCAGTCATTCTCAGTACTTTAAACTTGGTCTCTGTACTCCTTGGACTTCTCACAGGTAAGCAGAGATAGTATCTCTGTGATCTAATAGTAACCCGTTTACTATAGTTCCTTTGTACCATACATATGTGTAAATACATACCAGTGTTACACATTGTATATGGCATAACAAACTAGTTAATTCTTTCAGTTTTGCATTGCTATGTTCAACAGTGCTTCAGAAGTATTTCCAAAGAAATTTCCAACCTTATTTACCTTTTGTAGATAAATTCACTTTGCCTTTTTCATACTGTTTTTTGTGGTCATTTTCTAGCAGTCATCTTCAGTTCTCCAATGAGAAATTCACAGGAATAGAGAGGTTTCTTGACATGTCATGGAATATTAAAAAAAAAAAAAAAATCTACTTAACCTTTATCACATAACTTTGCAACAAAAAATCTGATTCTGAGAGATAATGTACTTCCATCAAGGAAAGACAACTAAACAAAATGAAGTGCCACATGAACTAATCTTCCTATTGAAGAGGTAGCACTCCATTTTAAATTGAATACTTGTTAATGACTCCTTATAAGTAACTTTAAAAATAACTAAATTAACTTTAAAAAGAAAATGTTTACTGACAAGAAAAACAGAAAAAGGTGTTATGTTTTAGCAGTGTTAACTAGAATATATGTATTCTATCAGTACAGCCAATTACAGTAGTCAGTACAGTCAGTGGTAGTTAACTAGCAGATATTTGGTATAGTTAAAACAGTGGCTTGTAACACAACATACATAAAGCACAGTAAATAGTGAGATTAGTACAGAAGCATCCAATTACAGAGGTTTATCAATTGCAGTAAAGCTGCATATAACTTTGCTTTGAGAAACACACCAGGCTGGAAAGAGGATAATTATACTTTGCAGGTAAAGAGCAATTTCCTGAAAAGAATCCAATTTATATTAAAAAATTGGGCTACATTTTTTTGTTTTGATTTTCCACTGAGGGTGTAGGGAAAAAAGAATACAGACTTGTTTTTTTCCTCATTATTTGGTGGTCCTTCCTTGAAACTTTCCAAACCAAAGCCATTTCTCACATCTGATTGGAACACAGATCTTTAAGACATTCAAGTAATTCAAATCAGATGTAAAAATCTAAGCTACACTATATGAAATTCAAGAACGATATAGTTCTGACAGGGTTAGACAAGTCTGCAGTATGGCACCTCTTTTAATCAATAACAGTCTCAGTTTCAGTTTATCTGTAAATATAATACTATAATTAAAAATGATCTACTGCATTAATTATTTCAATACCCAGTGTAGCAAATTACCAGATTAGTGACACTTTACATCTAAAATATTATTAGCAATTTCTTATCACTTTATGTGGCAATATGGTCTGTATCAGCTTATAGTTCCAATGAAAAATATTGAAGATCACTAATATCAATAAGCACTTCCTTATCTCAGCCATTTGTAACTGCTTGTATTGACTTTCATTACATTCTGGCAGTTCTGCTTATACCCAAATGGTAGTCATTAATTTCCACTAACTAAGGCACAACTATACATAATTTAAATTGTTTCCAATAAATGTTCAATTAATGTCTGTTATCTGCATTTAATTTCCATTGATTCCAGAAAGCTACTGTTGAGCTTAATTGCCACCATAATGAAAACAGTTTACCGTAAGTGTCATTGGGTCTCCAGTAATACCACTGGACAGCTCAAGGGACAGATTTCTCTCTTACTGTCAAGCATTAGGGAGCAGGGCTACACAGAGATTGCAGTGCAAATCAATGGCTAAAAACCCAAACAGCTGCAGCTGAAGTTGACCAAAGAACAGTATTTACCTCAGCAACAAATGCATGCTTTTCTAGGATACCATTCCAGATGGCCAGAAAATATTCTAGAGGCTTTCTTAGGCTTAGTATGTGAAAATAAAAGGGAATTACAATAGACTTTTGAAAGAAACATCGCATTCTGGCTTGAAGTGTGTTCCACTTGGGTTAAAATATTATATCTGACAAAGAGTTCTAGACCAACAGAAAAATCAGAGCAACTTGTTTAATCCTCCCCCCCCCCCCCCCCCCCATTTTATTACAATTTTATCCATGCAAATACTTTGGCTGGCCGAGGACTGTAAACAAAACAAAACAAAACCCTTATTTGTAGGACTGTTTCAAATATTTTTGGATAATATATAGGTTCATAGCAACACCTTCAAGTAACTCATTGAGATTGGATCATTTTAACATATTGTTGGGTATTTTACATAAAAATCAGTTACATTTAGACTCTCAGAAACTGCCAATTCATGAGAAAAAAAGCAATGGCTTAAGAGTGATGATCTTGTCTAATGTTCCTTTAGAAGAGAAAAACAAAAGAATCAACTTGCTGAAAATCAAATGTTACTACATTTTCAGAATGACATTTTCAATTTAGCATTGCAAATATTTTTTTTCTTATTTTCTGTACTATTTCAAATTGAGATCTAAATGAAATATTTAGCTTTTATTCAAACAAATCACTTGACTGACCAACACTATTTTATTCATAATCATGCTTTGTAATCGCTTTCTGGATTCTTTTATTGCTTTCATTAGGACTGGAAGTAAAACTCACCCCTAAGACATTCCCTGAGATGAAAAATCTGTCTCTCAATGAGCTTCAGTTAATTAGAATATTTTTTCATTATCTTCACTTTCTGAATATGTTCAAAGTCTTATCCAAAGTAGAGTTTATTAAAATAGACCAGTCTTAAATGACTAAAAGCAGAGCTTTACTGTCAAGAAATTTGTCTCAGAAGGGAAGAATTGCTGCCTTCTAGCTATGAATACTGTTAAGGTCTGTCCTGCCAGTCAAAATGGACCTCCTGTACAAAAGTTGCCACACATCCCACATTTTAGTATGGTCAAATCTCGTCTGCTATGAAATGACAGTAGAGTATGTGTTTCCCTATGTTTTTATTACAGCCTACTGTTCTTTAACAGTTCTGCGTTTCTTTAGAAAATATAGCGCACACAGGCTGGAGAGGCACAAATTACCATTAGATCTAGGACTAGATCTAGGATCCCAAAATTTGAAGACAATCCTGGTAGCTATTTATAGTGAACTGTTATTGTATTGTAGTGAATGTTCATCACTTATCACCAATTTCTCAGCACAGGAAAATGTGTGACTATCTCCACTGTCCCATTTCTGCCCTCTTGTATCTATGCTGCTCACCACAGAAACAGGGATCTTGTTGTAGGCTTGACAATCCTAATGTCCTGTAGACCTGAAATCTGTAGTGTCAGGACATTCTTGAGAGAGAGTGAAATCCAGAGAGAAAACACAGATTTTTCTGGCTTGCAACAGTTGTAACATGGCTAATACACAATCAGGATATGCTCCCCCACATAGCAGGCACCACAGGGCACCCAGTCCATCCAGTCCGTGCAACACCATGGACCTCCTAATTCCACAAGTTCATCTCAGGCAAGAGCATGAGCTGCCACAGCATTAGGTACAGGGTGGTGCTTGGGGGTGAGGGAAATTCCAAAACAAATTCCTGCCCATCTTTCCAGTTTATGAGAGGGAGTTCTTGGGGTGGAGTAAATTAAACAAAGGAAATAGCATTAACAAATCAGTGCAATTTTTCTGTATATCCCTTTTTCTGGTAAAAGAAAAGGTGACCTCTTTTGGATCTTACTGTGAAGTTTGGAGCATAAAAGGAAGGACAGGTTTTAAAGACTGAAAATTCTGTTGTGTAAAATACCTTAACACCAGTATTTTGTGGGGAAAAAAAATGTAAACTCAAACAGATGTCTTACCAAATGGCTAAAACCAAAGCTTCAGGGCCTCAACACATTTTACCCTGAAACTACATGGCAACTGGAAGAGCTTGCAGTAGGCAGACAAGTGCCACATCTCTACTATTACACTACAAAGAGAGAAAAGTGGAGAGAAGTCTACTTTTTTTCCTAGAGAAAGGTCACAATATCTCAGTTATTGGCTTCCATGTTGCCTCTTCACATCACAGAAAAGCTACACTGCCTTGTTTCCACTGATTAGTTCCTCATCCCGCTAGGAAAAAAAAAAATAAAGCAAAGAGGAATGAAGAAAGGACAAGGAAAGGGCTGAACAAACCAATGAACAAATTAACTCATTTGTTTTGCGGGTGGATACACAGTCTAAGAAGCAATACTCCATCTGCACCCCACAGGAAGTTCAGCTCTGCTGTGGCTTAGAGCACATCACTGCAGCCAGGTCAAGAGGTGACAAAGTCTTGGGCAATAGTTAAAAACTTTGCATCTGAAACAAAAGTGACACCTCTAAGAACCAAACCCAAATGTTGAGGGTAATGGGCTACAGGTTAAGGGACAGAGCATCCAGGAATTGCTGAGCCTCTCAGGCAGCCCTGAAATGCAAACCTGCATAACAAGGAGCTTATGCACACCCTGTAGAGGACTGATACTGTAAAGAGCTGATGCAAAGAACTGAACAAAGGAAACCATTTTGCAATGCACAAAAAAAGGAGGAATTTTATTGGTCTTAGAGAACTTATCTTCTGAAACCTTATCTATTAACTATTTACACAGACATCAGTGGTGACAGATATTACCTGCGATTCCTTTTGATTCCTTCCCTTTCATGCCAACATTACCTCTGCCAGCTCAGGTCTAAGCCTCTCCAGCTAGCCCACTGTCAGCAAGACTCTTGTGAAGCACTCTTCAACAATATTGTGTAGAAGACAGAAGCTGTGTGATTTCTGGTACATCGGAGTTTACATCTGCTCTCGAATGTCCCAAGTATTCATGAGCGCATTTATGACAGCTAACAGTCTTCTAAAGGTCTCGGTCCATAGAGAAGATGTTAACTAGTTCACCTTAGGATCTCTCAGAAAGAAAGGAAGAGTCATTACATAGCAGTGGCATTTATCTCAAGTACTGATTGAAAATGAGCCATCAGTATTTCATGCAGATCCTGCGTAATAATCAAAAAATAAATAAATAAATAAAGCAAGTAAACCTTAATTTATTTTATTTCTAGTTCTTCTAAGATCTTCCTATTGCCTCCTATTGCCTATTGCCTCTGTTTTTTTTTTGTTTGTTTGTTTGTTTGTTTGTTTTTGTGGGTCAGAGGTAGGCTCAACCCACAGCCATGTTTTAGTCCAAGCTCCTCAATGGAAACCTCTCTTCATGGTATCGAATACTAACCAGCTTCTCTTCTATGAGTGAGATTTAGAGATTCACATGTCCTTCATATGCAACAAAAATGAGAA
Source organism: Cygnus olor (assembly GCF_009769625.2). Taxonomy (NCBI): domain Eukaryota; kingdom Metazoa; phylum Chordata; class Aves; order Anseriformes; family Anatidae; genus Cygnus; species Cygnus olor. The sequence continues at coordinate 48,034,261 of NC_049173.1, forward strand.
TTTCACTCTTTTTTTTTTCCCCTAAGAGTACAGGTGAGGCTCTCCTCATCCACAGTTAGAAAGCATGCAGAAGAAACTATTAAAAACAAGCAGAACAAAATGTGTGCAAAATATGACAGATCTTAAAGGAAAGTCATCTTGATGCCACAGTTGACATGTGCTCCAGTTGGTGAAACTCATCCTGTGCTTTGACATTACATGAAAGCACTTGTCTTAAGACCCACTTCCTTGAGCAAGTTACCAAATTAAACTGAATGCTGTTGAGTATGCCACTTTCCAACTGTAGTAGCAACAGAGAACTGTTGCTGTCAAGAGCCAGAATTGTATTCACATACGTATGTTTTTTGCCTAATTAAAACAAAAGCAAAGTTTTGGAAGTAGGTCATATAAGGAAAGAAGTGGTAGTCTCCAAACTCAGCTGCAGAGAAGCTTATCCTTCCTCAGAATAATGCTGCAAATAGCTTCATATAGACACCCACCATGAGAGCAAATAGCTGTTCCTGCCTCCAAGTTGAAAAGAGGCAGCATAACATGCATAGCATCTCCTACTAGTGCTTGCATGTCTTGAGCCCAATTTCCCAAATAATTTAAATTGAAATCACAGGCTGTAACCAATGTTTTGTCACACTGCACCAGATAAGGACATAATTGTTTTTCTGTTCCCATGCAAGAGTTTCCCTGTTCCTTTGGATATTCAGATTGCCACCATAAAAATAATTTTGCTCTTCAGCCTCCTGAGGTTTAAAACCTCAACAGTTTGACCTTCATTGATAAAATCTCCCGATTTTCCAGGCTCTGCAGCCTGGAAGCAAAAAAATGAGGATTAGTTAAGGACTGTGGCCAGCTCATGAACATCTGATAGCTCCTCCAATGCCACAGCTCATGCTGTTTTCCTTTCACACAAATTACCTTGGAAGCCCTGCCCGATGGGGCAGGTGCTCACAGGAGATAAGCAGCAGTATGAAAAGTTTGGGAATTAATCCCATTGTGCAACAAACTTGACATCTAATCTACTACTTAGATTTGTAACACACCCAGTAGAGTTTAACTAATTTACCATTGCATTGTTAAACAGCCTTTGTGGTCCATGTACCCTTCCCAACACTTTTCAGCAGTATTGTAGAAAGACCCATTTTACTGTAAGTAAAGGTGCTCCACATGCATTCTCCTACATGTTTTTCAGTTTTTCGTGTGCAGACTTTCACTAAGTCCTGGACAATAAACTCAGATGACAGTGGCATGGAGATCCCTTTTCCAGCTGGATTCCTCTGGCAAAGGCTCTCCTGGTGGGCAGCTTTTGTGGGGATTTGGTCATGGACTTGGTTTCTAGCCACATAGCTTTATCAGGCCTCAGGTGCTTTTGAGCATGTGCAGGACTTCAAAACTTGTATACTTTAAATCTGGAAAAAAGATCATACAATCCTTAAGTACCTTTGGGGCTAGGCATCAGTTGAGAAAGGGGTTTCAGGGCTTAATTTCAGGTTAAAGGCATAGTACTTGAATTTAACTTCTGTACCAATTTAGATTCCTAAATATTTTCTAACCTAGTCACTAACCCTTAGTCACTAAGTCATCTGAATGAGTGGCAGAGATTAAAATAACCACCTTTGATAATTCCCTTAAATTCCTAAATGAAAAGCACTCCTAAGAGATACATAAATGGTTTGCCTGTTTCACACAGACCAGAAAATCAGGACCAAAGTCCAAGAAAAAATGACATATCAAAACATCAGCTGAAACAGAAGGTTCCAGCTGTTTCAAATGCCACTAAACCACAATGATTATTGCTAACATAAATAAAGCAAAATCTTAATCCAACGTTATCAAGGAGTAACTAACTATATTTCTCTGTTCTTCTGGTAGTTTTATGAGAGAGCGCATTTTCATAAGAAAAGAGAAGGATGGCATATAAGCTGCCACTTTCTCTTGTAGCATATAAAGCCACAAACACCTACAAATGCACCTAATAAATAATTGAACTTAATCAGTTCATATTCAGTAGAAAAAAAAAGCTGTCAAACCAAAGTCTAAATTATGTCCTTGATAACTGGCTTGGATTTTGTTGTTGTTGTTGTTATTGTTTTTTGATTAGACGATGTCACTTCCTTGTGACCACCACAAATGATAACAGTTGCAAGACCTTTATGGTTGCTAAACCAAAAGAATGGTTGGAATTTTTTGAAAATCTTTACAGCTTCAATAGTCACTTCAGACTGACATTTTGTACATTAAAAGCTATCTTAAAAAAACTAAATAGGTGATACAGCATTCCAGAATCTGGCAAGACAGAAAAATATCAAACCCTGGAAATGCCAACCCATTGCACTTTTGCTACACTTTATGTTTGTGGTGAATGGTTTGGGTCAGTTCATTTGCAGTCTCCTGGCTCCCTTCATTCCAGTAAGAAAAATGCCAATAACATTTCTAAAATAAACCCAGCATCTTGTCCCTTCTATTTAGGGTAGCTCTTCCTCTGCCCTACCACATCTCCAAGCACAATGACAGTTCTCTTGTACCATCTCTGTAAAATTCCCTTCACTGTTTGCAAAAGTGCCTTTTTTTCCATTGCTGGCATCAAGAGAATTTTCAAGATGTGTTCCATGAGTAATTTTTTTGCTACCCAAGTTAAACTGATCACACAAAGTTCCCCTTTCTTTTTTCCTCATTGCCCCACTATTCTGCTACTCTCCAAAACATTCTCTGAGAACCCTAATTCTAGCTCCTTACAATACAAGGGAGAGGAACGCTGAAGTTTGACACTGATTTAAATGTTACTATAACTCCTTGGTGTTCCAAAAAGACTCCTTACTAATGACTAAAGGAAAATATTTTTAAGGACACCAGAGAATGCCTGCAGCAAGTCATGACACAGGGAAACCTGAGCTATCTGGAAGTGAGTCCTTTCTCATTGGAGCAATGGAGCCACAACAGCAGGACTCTTTGGGTCAGGGAGTGTGCTGCCTGGATAAAGATGATCTTCTGGGATCCAGTGTCTTATCTCTTCATGGCAGTTAATGAATAGTATTTTGGATAACAGTAATTTTCACAAGGACTTGTGCTTCTACATCTTAAGAGATTGTTTTTAATCTCTTGCCTCTAGGTATGTATTCTGGCATTTCTCTGGGATGTTTGTGTTGCTCCAGTAGCTACAAAGTCCTTGGCACTGGAGTAGACATAAGATAACAGGGTGCAAAGGTTTGAAAAACCAAAGATGATTTTTTTGCTGGACCTGACAAGGGATTTAGGATTACATGTTTCTACCTCAGAAGTGAAGATGACAGAGCACTGGCACAGGTGAAGTTGTAGAGTCTCCATTCTTGGAGATATTCACAAGCCATCTGGACATATCCTGGGCAAAGTGCTCTGGGTGACCTTGCTCGAAAAGGTGGATTGGACAAGATGACCTCCAGAGGTCTCTTTCAACCTCAACCATTCTGTGATTCTGTGAGAAATACGAAACCTGTACTATTTGTGTTTTTTTTTAAAAAAAAAAAAGGCTAAATAGATTCATGGGATTGGATAAGGCATATCTACTCAGTTCTCTGGCATGGAAGGACACACCACTGATGGTTCCAGATTTACAAATCAAGTTCCTACCTGCTCAGGTAGTGGTAGAAGAGGTACTCAATGACCAAAGTAATGAACACAACTGGAGCGAATGGAAGTTGAGTAAAAAGAAGAAAAGAGGTTTCAGTAGCTCCATCACCACTTGTTCAGTATAAAATTACTGCTTTGGACTCCCGTGCTGGTTCATCTTTCCACTAATATGAGCTGTCTGGTAGATTCACTGTGTTCAGATGTTCAGTCCTTTTGCATAAACGGCCAGGTGAACAGCTGGAACACACAATCTCTATTTCACCTTTGTAAAATACAATCTCTTGACATCATTTAATTAGTGTATTTCACTCTTTTCCTATTGCAAACAGCCCACGTGTTTATGTTCAAATGACAAGAAGATAATAGAGAAAAATGTCTCCTATAATTGTTCTACAAACTATATTGTTCTTTAATATGAACACAACAATAAAGTTGTGTTCATAAACTTACTGTTACCAATATAAATAATTACAAAACCATAAAAAAATATAAACGCACGCAGTAACCAGAAGTATAAACCCACCACTACTAAATAGCACTTCATAACTGTGGCTCTGAATTATTACTCCTTCACCAACACAGCCACAGTATCCGACTTCATAAAATCCTCCTCTCTACAAATTAAATGAATTGGATAATTAAAAAAGCCTATGTTTAGTCCACAAAGTGAAACCACCATCACTATAGCATGAAAATGAACCCACATTTTTAAAAAACAGTAACATATAATTCCCTGGCATGCATGATCCATACCTACTTGTTCTCTATCCATCTGAAGCTGTGGGCAGCTGCTTTGCTCTTCATGATAGCCTCAGATGTGCTGCCAACAACTTCAGGTCTAGATTAGAAAATCTTAGGGCTGGGACTTTGGCTTCCTACCTATCTGCAAGACACTTCATTGCAAACAGTAAATAGAGAACTACAGACTAAGAGTAGAAGGCTTGGTATAAAAGGCATGACACAGGCCATGCATACATGCAAGTCTTGCACGAGGACCTGTCTGGCTGGGCTGGTAACAGAGTCAGGCTAGGATGGCAGCTGCTGCTCACAGCCGTTCTTTTACCACAGCATCTCCTGCCACCACGGGGAGAGGAGTGGCCGCAGTGGAGCCGCAGCTGTGCCTGTCCTTGCAGGTCTGGCAGAGGCGGAGATAACCAAAATTGCAGGCCTGATCCCACAGAGGTCACACGTACCCTACACCCAACTCTACTAGCCTAGAGAAAGGAGGCAAAGAGCAGGAATGCAATTAAAACACAAGGTGTGTGATTCATACAGGGGGTTATGTGTGAGTGTTCATACGCCTGTGAGGTTTAAGCAGAGCTGCCACATCCCCATGGGCAGGCACAGCCTGTGCGTGCACACGAAATACTCTCTGGTAGAAAGCAAGGGAGAGAAAGGAGAGAGAGGACATCCCTTTCCTCTTCCACCCTTCCATCACCTTGCTGCTGCCAGCCTCCCTTCTCGTCTGCCCAGCCCAGGACAGACGTTACAGTGAGGCCATGCCCTGCCAGCCAGAGCTGCCTGCCTGGGGATTGCCTCGGTGCTCCCTCTGCTCCCAGCAGCACAGTCGCTCCCACCGCTGTAGCTGAAGACAGATCTTTGCCTCTGTGTTTTCCTACCTTGTGCCAAGAGATACCTATTATAACACCTAAAATATGTTGGCTGTACTGTGCTGCCTGATTACCTTCACATCACATTAGCCCTATAAATAGGGGAAAAATTCACCTAGATAGATGATGTAAGAGAATTCCACATGTATGTTTTATTCTGAACAGCATCTCCAGAACAGTTGCTGACACTTTGCCAGTTGCATTTGACTTCTAAAGTTTCAGCATTTGCCAGCAGGATTTTTTGCACTGTATGCAGATGGCCGGGTGTTATTATCCCTCCACCCACATGCCTGAGTCCAGTAACAGTCCTGCTCCTGGCAAAATTCAATCTTCTCTCATCTCCCAACCCATGCTCATCTTTGTATTATTTTTTAATTAATCTACGGTTAACTGAAGCTCCCTTCATAAGTCAATGATTTCCTTTCAATTCTTGTTAAAGATTTTTCATTTTCATAAACTTGCAGCATGTTGCTCAGGATCCACTAACAGCACACTTTTCTTTCATTATCAAATCAGCGAGAAATGGACTCAATGAAGCAAAAAGAACAGAAACATGGCACTGACAACCTCCAGGCTGTTCTATCTGCTCCAGACAATCATCTGTCAGACACACTGCAAATGAAAACATCATCTTTTACCACCTTGAAAGCCACAAGGCTAGATGCAATCTTGGTGTAAAGTGTCATAGTTCCAATCTGGGACACAAGCAAGATGTCCTGATTTACCCCAGCTGTATATATGACGGTTCCTATTCTCTAGCTAAGGAAACAGCTGTTGGTAAAACTGCCGCTCAAACAGGAATTGTAGGATTTTTCTGTGACTGAATGTATTTCTAAACACAAGTTTTCCATCTTTTTTTTTTTTTTTTTTTTTTCCTTTTGGCAAGCAGTAATACTGAAGTCAGTTCTTCAGGGGAAGCTGGCATTGAGGATGCCTGTTTGTGCTTCTATGTGCCACAGTGCTCAGCATGTCTTAGCACTGTTACTTAGTAAAGCTCTGATCACAGTCATTCAGTTTACAAGTCTTTGGCAAACTGAAAACAGTCTTAAAAATCCCAAGATTTTCTGATCATGTTTGCTTTAAAAAGAGATGAATAGATTACACAAAATAGAGTGATGAGCATGCCTACTTACTCTCGTAGGTGGCATGAGAGGAAAATCACTATTTAGTCAATGAAAGAAGATTCAGGACAGAATAGATTTTAAGCTAGTTTGTTAGAGTGACCATGTGCACAGCAAGATCTGTGAGCTGCACACTCTAGTACTAGGTCCAATTAAATATAGTATCCTTTATGGCTTAAACCCATGCTCATTATGCACATGTATTACATTAAACCTTTTCTTTCCCCTTTTCTCCAGTTACCCTTCTGTGCATTTTGGTCTAAATTTTCAGAAAATTGCATGCACAGTTCCTACAATTATGCATGTAATCAATTAACTATTTATGTATACAACTACTGTGACCAGGTATGCAAATCGCCAGGTGGCTTTTGCCATTTTTCAATAATTTAGACCTTTGTCATTTATTCATCCACTTTTGTTTGAAACAGTAAGTTCATGGAAATTTAGCTCATTTGAACCATATGCGTAGATCCATATGAACTGCCCAAAAGCATCACAAAGAGAAAGGATAACCTTGTTGTTAAGGCAGGAGAGCGCAAAATCTGGTTTCCATTCCGAGTTCTGCCACACATTTCCTGTGTAACCTTGGGCAAGTCATGAACTGTAACCTATCTAAGTGTGGCTGACCTACATGTAAAGCAGACGGAGCAATCCTTACTTCACAGGGTTATTGAGATGTTTCATTTGTTAATGCATAAGAAAAACATTGAAACAAGTAAGTGGAAGGTGCTACAGAAGTATAAACTATCATTAAGGATATTAAATATGTGACAGTAACAAACATGAGACGTGATCCAGACTCAGTCGTAAAACAGTGAGTAAAGGGGCAAACGTGGCCATTGGGAACGGAGAAAAGAAAATGGCAAACAAATTCAAGTTAGAACATGAATGAGAACCAAACAGTAATGGTGAGCATGAGCAGGCATGTGAGTAATTAACCTTTATACTGCAATTTTTACTGTCCTATTTGGTCTTGCCCTTTTACAATAGGCTGCAGTGTCCGAAGACATTTGAGAAGCACTGAGCTAGTTAATTCGGCACTGACCACCTCACGGTCTGTTTGATCAGCATGAATTGTTCTTCATTAATCAGGATAATTCTGACAGTGATATTCATGCCATGTATTGGCCAAAAGCTGGTGGAGAGCATTGTGGTGTTAAACTGACTAGCATAGCCGTGTTCAGTTATAGGAAAATACGCCCTCTTTGTTTCCTTATTCACCAGAACAACTATAAAGTCAATTCTGTTGCTGTGGTTCCTTTCTTATTTTTAGATAAAATGCAGTTAGATTTGCACATCACTTCACTAAATGCTTGGGGTATGGCCTTGTGGGAGCCATATAAATCATGACATTCCATGAAAATACATCTCCTTTTAAAAATTACCTCATTTTGTAGCTGACCTATATATGGCACTCACACTCACATTAGGAGTCTAGAGTAGACTGATTGCAGTATCTGGCCCAAATTTATGACCTAATACAGCAAAATGCTCTGTATCCCTCAGATCCAACTGGGATAAAATGTTACATGTTGGGCCCCATGTAGCCAGTTTCCATTTTGATTAACAAAACCTCTCCTAGGGAGAAATGAAACAAAGCTTTTGACAAAATATTGAAGATTGTATCACTTTACCTTGGTAAAACACTTTGATGAGTCTACATTTCATGGTGATACTGTTTGGGAGGATTTGAAAATCTGAGTTAAAACCAAACATGGAATGAATGAAGAAAATTCTAGTACTTTAGGGTTTTCCGAGCTTCAGGCAAATGTTTTAAAGTACGCCTTGATTTGTACCTCTAAAGGTGATAGTCATCCTGTGAGTCTGTACGTTCAATCTGCAACTGGGAAAGCAAGCCAAGCCCAGTGACAGTATGCTTCAATTTGCTATAGAGGGCTTCGTACTTCCAACATAGGGCTTTTAGGTGTGCACAAACTGACAAAGTTTGAGAAGCACTGCTCTATAGAAAGTGCACAGAGGTTCTGGAAAGTATGCTATCTGTGAAACTTAGCTGAGGAGCTCATCAGCAAGAGCTGACTACCAGCAGTGTTACGTTCTGCTTGCCCACTACTGTCCTTGCCTTCCAACAGTTTGCTTTCTGCCCAAAATAATTTCATGAATGACCTGAGAGGACCCAGCTAACCTAGACAAGCTTTCATATGAACTCTTCTCCATGTTTAGCATAGTTGTTTCTCTTAGTTCATTACTGAGGCATCTCAAACCACAGCGCCTCTCCGACATATCCAGGCTGGGCACTGGTGACCGTAGGGAAACCACTGCGCCAGGCTGTGATTTGCCTGGTGTGCTCCTAGGGCTGTGGGAAGGGGGCAGCGAAGCCTCCCCCTTCATCATGGCCACCTCCAGTGCTGCTGTGCTCCTTTGCATCAGCAGAAAAGCCACCCCAATTCCCATTAACAGTATGCAAATAACAAGAGATTGGTGTGATGGGCTGCGGTGACCTTCTGCAGTGCATCAGCCCTCTGCGTTCCCTGGAATTCATCCCTGCCTGAATTGGACCGTATCTTTTGGAAAAAGATATAATCTTGATTTAAAATTTTCCAATGAGGGAAAATAGACTATAAACTTTGGGAGATTGTTTCAATGGCTAATTAAACTCAATTAAAAAATCTATGAAGATCACAAGGGAGCTTCACAGGGGTCCTTAACGGCTACAGAGAGAGAGCCCAGATTTACTGTTTTTGTATGTTAATTGCACCTGTGTTAAGCGGGATTTTTTTTTATCACTGATTGCAATACAAAAGCACACTGACTATAGGTATTTGGCCAGCAGATTAATTAAATGAGTTACTATTCCTTTCCAGGTGAAGCATTTATTAAATCTATTAGATATCACCTGAAAAAATGAGATATTAGGTGTGTACAGTGGGAGCAGTTTCACCACACTTTAGCTGGTCTTCATTATATCTGAGCTAGTCAATGGAAAAAAACAGGCACTTCTACAGCGTGATTCATTTGATCTGAGGCATACACCTACCTTACATTTAGACAGATGTATTTGTAGTATGTATGGCACTTAAGAAAATGTGAGCTCCGGCCCTAGTTCTGAGCAGCCAGGAAAAGGCCAGATGACACAGTTCTACCTGATGGAAAACGATCTGTGAACAGCAGGGTGGAGGGAGGGGGTCTTCATCTCAGATCCACAGTGCCACCCCTGCCATTGCTGGCCCCTGGAGAGCTGCGGAGAAATGCCCTAGAGCTGTCTCACTGCTTGCAAGTGCTGATTCCAGAAAGGATGTCATCTATTACTTACTATTGGCACTGAGGTCCCAGCATCCATAATTCCATCACTTTAGGGATTTTACTCAGGACGAGCTGTAGTCTAGTCCCATTGACTACACGTAAATTTTGTAGTCCTGGAGTTGGAAAGGATCTTATGATTTAGACGAACCCCAAAGGAGTCAAATGTATGTGTTCTGTGATGTGAGCCAAAGGGAAGGGGAGCAAGGGGAGCAAGGGGAACAACAGGGAGATTCACTTCAGAAGCATACTCCAGGGCTGTACAGCAGCGTTACTGTAGGGACAACCCAAATGTTTTTCCTTCGTGACAAAAAACTGTGGATCTGTGCTCAGCACCTGGGGATAGACCTCTATTAGTAGTCATTATCTTCTCCATCCTAACCCATAGTCTGAGACACTCAGTTATATATTCCCAGAGCCAAATCAAGTAGTCTGCTCCTTTTTCTATCTTGGGATGTGTGGTTGCTGACTTCTGTTAACTACAGCTAGTATGTTCAGAACCACAATGCTCACCAGCTTTGGACAAAAGTGCCTAGGGGGCAGGCGTTTGCCTGGGTTTCAAACTATGCTTTAGCTACTGCATTTTGAGCAAACCTTTAATTATCTGTGTTTCTTTCTAACCTGAATCCCTGATTAAGTTTACAGATCAGATTGGCTTGGTCAAAAACAGATGTCCAGAAAATGTACGCACTGTAATTCTTTCTCTTTCTTCATACAAATTCTCTGCTTCAGCACTGCAGAAATACCTAATTCCCTCTCTGCTTGGGCTTTTGTAAACCTACAGGCTTTAAAAGCATTTGTCACTTTACAGTTTGATCTTGAGTAGAATTTCTTCCATCACTAGGGGAGATGACTGGGAATAAAGTTCCTTAAACTGCAAGTTCCTTAGAGAAAAGCTCCATCTTCCATTCTTCCATAAGTGTTGTGCTCATCTACAGGTTCTATAGAGTTAATTATAATAAAACAGAGTTACAAAGGTGGAAACTTAAGAGGTCAGATGAGAAACACAGCTTTCATCAATGTCTGGGGTCATCAGTGGAATGCAAGGAGATCATTTCATTTGTAGGAGACTCAGTAATTGTAGGAGGAATATCATCTACCCCCCTCCTCTACCCTCTGAAGAAATTATCTAATAGTTTCCAATCAAGATGGCTTTTAAGAGGATTTGGTTTTGACTGAGTCATCATCTCAGAATACGGAAAAATATTTTACTTTTAAATTGTAATTTTCATTAGTCATCTAATGCCAACTGAAATTCACACTGTTCCTCAACCAACATATGCTTCTTATATTTTCTCTCCCTTTGATATACGTCTAATCGAATAAATAGGCGAAAATAATAATTTGCTGTACTTTTAACACAAGATCCAAAAAGTTCCCTAAGAGAAGCTGGATTTAGTTTCCAGACAGGGAAGCTGAGGCAGAGGGAGCTCTAGGGCTTTGCTTGGGATCACACAGGAGGCCAGCAATTGACCCAGAAATAAAATCCGAGTGTGCTGGTTAATTTCTTCATGCAGTCCCCTAACCAATACTACCATCCCAATCCCTTCTCTCTACAGCTATATCTGATTTCTACGTGTTCGGGAAGTGTAATTTTGGTGCAAGGTTGCAAAGCAAAGCAAGTCATCTTACCTGAACCTATTGAATTTTAGAACTCTGCATTATTTCGCTGTTAAGTATGTGGTATGTTTATTCCACTTGTCAGTTCCTGCCACGGAAACAGTACTCTGATGAATCTCAGTGCCTGTGATGTCAGCTGTCAAAAGACCAGGCCGTTGAAAAGATGAAGAATGTGGTTTAACATGGCAAAAACGTTCAGCTATTTGTGTGACAAACCCAACCGAGGGAGATTGTCTTCTCTCGTCTTCTGACGAGGCTTTTAAAGAGTCGGCAGTGGAGCAGCAAGTATTTGTTAACATCTCTAAAGAGCGGCTCGTTGATGCACAGATGCAAAGGTAGCATTCAGAGCACTTGTCTGACCCAAGCAGGAAAGGGCTGTTCCGTTTAACGAGGCCAAGGCCCAGCTACAAAGAAGTGATAATGGAGAAGCCATTGACGACAGGGATACTTGCAGAAGCCAGAGAGATTCCTCCTTTTGTCTCCAGACTGGTCACAAGGACCCGAATTCATTCACACATAGAAACAATTGCCTAGTGCCTGAAGGAAATGCAGAGAGTTGAGTCCCAGGTAGCATGAACTAAGGATCTTTTTGTTCATGCAGCAGAAAAATATGCCCGTTGCAAGTCCACATACATAGCTGTTTGTTTTGATCTGGATTTTTTTGTTTGTTTGTTTGTTTAAATAGAATTAGGCAAATACTTTCTCTACTTCCTCCCACAAAAATGCCTTGGGATCTTTCTGCAGATCCCAGACATCAAGTTGTTGCTTTTTTCATTCAGTCTAAAAGACGTCTATATTTTTCTCCTCCCCAATTAGATAATCTTTATTTTTCATTCATCTCAGGTCTAGCTGCGTCACTTTGACCTCTCTGTGAGGCCTGGGTAAATCCTGAAGATGCTGGGCCACAATTCTTAAGAAGGAAACTTCAAGTTCTTTCCGCTTCACTTCCCCTTCACATGTCTGAGGCAGTTAACGTTGCTGCCCCATAGTCTGCGTGGCAGGAGCTGTGTGCTAGCTGTGGCACCTATTGTCTGCATTTTTCCTCTCGTTAGTCTCCTTGACCTTTCATTGTCTTACTCCTGCAGTGTCAGGTCAGACTTAGTGTAGGTCTCCCTTCACTAAGGACCCCTTTCCTTTCGTGGATCACTAAGCAGGACAATTGCTCTATCCATCTTTTCAGGGCCTATTGTCGAGCCCCCCCTGAGCTGAGAAAGGTTTGATTCACTGGGAAACCATTTTGGTCAAAGGGAAGCCTGACTATGTGTCCTTTTAGGAACTCTGTCTTAATCACTGACTTTTTTATCTGGGATATGAAGAGGATTCAGGAGATCAAAAGGTTTGGGAGTACATGGGTTTGACCACATTTTTCCTGGAAAGAATGGGAAACCTCCACTGAAAAATGAGCTCCGTTACAATGGGCAAACAAGAAGGAAAGCCACATAGTGTTCCCAGAGCATTCTGAATCATCAGACCTTCAATAGCTTCCATAGAGAAGGGAAAAAGTAAACAGAAAATGTAAATGGAATGTAATAATTAATGGACCTGAAGAAACATACTCATTTGATTTGCGCATAATTGGCACCTTTTAAAAAAAGGTAAGTCAAAAGAAATTGACAGAGCAGATGGAGAAGACTGACAACTGAAGTTCAGTTTGGCTGAGCATGCAATGGACATGTATGTCGTTACTCAGAATTAGTGGCTTGCATCACCTGGACGAGTGATTATACATTCAATGGCCTCATGTTCTTCCAGGAGCAGGAAAAGTTATGGAGATCTTACTGGAGCACCACAGTGGATCTATGCTGGGTTTGAAGGTCCTGATTTTGTCACCAGGTATACATGTTCAGCCACATACATGCTAACGTTTTGAAAATTTCTTCCTGCGCGGAAACCCTGACCATTATTTGCAATTACTGGGCCTAATAGAATACAATCACGAAATTTCAGTTCATTCTATTTCCAAGGAATTTAACCAGCAGTAACCACTCCCATTCAGGCAATTTCTTGAAGTATGGATGTAGGTGCCTCTTTAGGTATACAAAATAAAAGTGTTTGGTTCAGGGACTAAACAAAAACCAGGAAGAATGCAAACACTCTTTCCTGCAACCTAGCTAAAATCCTTTTACCTACTGCTATGCCAAAATGATTTTTACAATGAATGTTGCACCCTTCCTTCAACTAGCCTTTACCTCTGCACAGGGACAGCTCAGGCCTTTTCAGAAGGCAAAGCTGAATATTGCTGTGTAAGGTTAAAGAAAGGAAGAGGATGGGTGTTGGGTTGGGAGGCAAGCAAAGGGAGGAACTTGGATGGAAAGTCTTGGAGAGCAAGACTTGTGTTCCTGTTATCAATAAAATGGCCAAAAAAAAGAGAAAGAAAAAAAAAAAAAGAAAAAAAAAAGAAAGCAGAAGCCAGTGCCTCTACTTTTCCCTTTGACCTAAGCAGAGTCAAGAGGGAGCCAGGCTACTTTGCCTTTCTCCAGCCATCTACTTTACCTGGGTATTATCTGTACTTCTCCTTACTTTTTAATTCTTTTTAACATGTACAGTTAAGGATTCTGCTTTGGAAAGCACTCCGATTTTGGTAAGCTTGTGTTTAACAGATCTTTTCCTGAGTCAAATTTAAAAGTCACCTGCACATGAGTGTCTATGAACTGGCTTTTGGATGAGGATCCATAGCTGGCTTCAAACAAGGTCAAATTTTCAGATTAAACCTTTGTTCTCCAACAAGAAAGGGGGGAAATAAGCCTCAAAGAAAAAAACAGACAAACAAAAAACTAGAAAACTCAGATTAAAAGAAAAAATTCTTTCCAGCTATGAAGTGTAGAAAGTGATAGTATAAATATCTCTGAAAAGTTTCAGGTAGAGATAAGTGTAGAATTGAATGAGATGAGAACCATTCCTGTTTTCTGTAATGAAATTTCTGACCCTGACATTTCTTGGTTAGAAATCAGAAATAATCCTTTTGATATTTACTTTAAGTATGACTAAGAGAATTCTTTTTCTTGTTTATTTACTGGCATATATTGTCACTGAAGGGCCAGAAATACCTACAATCATGTCTGTGCCACCTTAATTTGCCCCTGCCATTTGACTTCCCGGTGTCAACTGATCACAATGTCAGCAGTGCCACTTTCTGTCAACACTGTCAGGTAGAGGTGTCCAGGATATTAAATATACTTGCATTTGTATACAAGAGGAAGGGAAAAAGTGATCCAAGCATTTCCTGGACTGTTGAAACACCTGAATTGTGCTTCAGTGGAATTGCAGCTGACTTGTTGACAAAGTTCTGCACCAGAAGAGTCTTTAGTCCTGATCCTAATGACACTAAGTATCTGTTTTCTATTAACAAGTGCCAAACGTATGAGGGGAAAAAAAGTGATCAGAGAACGAAAGCATGAGTGTAATTGCAGAGCTGGTGCAATCAGCAGAGCTGCAGTTTCAGAGTTCCCAAAGGCAGAGAGCGAGTACCCTGGGATAGATTTCAGTTATGTCAGGGAAGCGCAATCTCATGCAGTTAGGCTCTTTTAGAAAACTGTTGAGTTTTGTGTACACTTCAAGCTTGATAAGGAGGTTTTGCTGAATGTCTAAGGATCTAACCATCATAGATTTGGAGTATGCAGAAAAGCCACCAACTTTCACCTGGTATTCTACTATAGAAGTTAATTTCTCTCTACACATTTTTGATGGTTATATGACAGGAATCTGATCCACAGCCTGTAACTGTGGTGTATCTCACATGGTTAAAAAAGTTAGGTTAAAAAACATGCTAGAGGAAATATCTTTAAAGAGAGAGAGACAGGAATGGTTTTCCTTGAATCTGGTGACTAACATTAAGGCTATTGATAGAGGTTTCCTTCTGTATCCACGTAGGAGGTTTGCCACCCATGCTAATGTTAATCCTTCAACTTACCCATCAGCAGAGCGTTGTCCTAATTTGTCCACTTTGGGCAAAACCAACTAGATTATTTCAATCCAAGTCTGCATTACATGGCAGCCTCCAGGGAAATTATGTCTACCTCTTCAAAAGGTCACATGTCATGTTTCCTGCATTTTTTGAGAGATCCCATATTGCTTACTATTCTTTCAGTCTTAGAGCATAGCTTGAGCGGGCTGTCACACTTGCTACCTGTGAAAGCAGCACATTGTCCCTACACATCCACTAAACTCAGTGTTTCTTGATGAGCTGGCTTTGGTAAAATTCAATTGGTTATGGACCTCAGGAGAAATTAATTACCCTGATTGAGAATTAGATCAAGAATTTAATTTAGCACAAATAAGTTTCATGTGATTTGGAAATTCCCATACTGACTTCTCTGTCAGTAGATTGGTGGGGGCAGAACCTCCAACAAACTAATGGTAAAAGGAGGAATGTCACCTCCTCCATTAGCACATCTGGATCAGAAAGAGAATGATTTACTATCCCCACCCCAAACTCCCATTGAAATGAACAATCCCATTCCTCACAAAGGACTAGTGGCTCTGCTGCATATTTAACTGGAATGGTAATATGGTCAGTTGCATAGCTGAAGATCTAAGAGCTATAATATGATTGAGCTAATTGCTTCCAGAGGGCAAGAAACAGAAAAAATGTTGTAAAAAGGTATGCAATATTTGAAAATAATGTTTTCCCTCAACTAATACTGCTTTCAGAGCTTTTAATGCCAGATGGAACACAAATTGTTAACTAGCCTTTCTTGTAAGCATCCACGTTTTCTGTCTTTTATTAAATCTTAATCTCCATGTATTAGTTCATGCTAATAGCTTCTACAGTAAAATGCAGTACGTACAGGTGGGCAAAATGACTGTGCGTTCTGAGTAATTAGTTACTGTTTGTTACTAGCTGTTGGTGATGTATTTGACTTTGTAATTTTCTAATACTGAGACATTGAGTAATTACAAATCTGTATTAACACTTCTTTTGTAACAGCTTGATCAGTAGTTGGTTAAAGGAAAGATTCCCATTAACTTTAGTGGTCTATGAATCAAGCTCTTGATATATATAGAAGTCCCCTGAAAACAAAGTTTTATTTTTTAATGTATTGTCTCATGTGTTGAATAGCGTGGCTTACTGCCCAGTGTTATGGCAGTTCACAATGACTATTCTTCCCACCCATTCTCCTTCTCCTCCTTCCATTAATCAGTGATGGGTTGAATTCAAATGTTTTGGAAGTTCAGCCTGGTTTTGATGTGATGGTACATAAAAATATCTACAAAGTAGTTATTAGGGTACTTGGTGTGGCTGCATTTGTCCTGGGGAAACCTCCCCCTCCTCTCTGAGAGCAGCAGCACATTTTGTGGGAAGGCTGGCAGCTCTACAAGGTCCTCTTTGAGGCGGGCTCCACTCCCTCTGCCCCAGTGGTATATCCATCATTTTTGGTTTTCCTTTCCAAAATGCTTTTCACAAAAGTCACTTCCTTCTTTCACATTACTCCATGCTTTGTGAATTCAGAATGGAACATGCTGTGAGCCAGATCCATATCTGGTGCAAATCAGCATCATCCTGCTGCTCTCAGTGGAGCTACAAAATTTGGTGTCCATGGACTCTCTAAGCAGACACACTCCACCAAAACTGTTTAAGTGGGTTCGTGTGTTTTGGGACAAGATATTAGCAGGAACAGCAAATGGAAAATACCACCTAAACAATAAGGTGTTTAACTTCACTAACCTCTTGGTTCTGCCCAACAAGATAATTTTTGGATGAATTTTAGCTCTTAGAGTCCTCATATTGTCTATTTCTAGGTGCTAGAAATTGGTATGGAGCAAAAAAGGGCTAGACTGCTAACTCCATGTGAGAGAGCTCAATAAGTATCATCATAAAATAAGTCTATATAAATGTATCCCTGGCACTCTCATTTCTTTATATAACTGACCACCCTAAGCACCTTTTTCAGAAGCTGCTCAAAGTTTATTCAAGGATGCATTTGGTTAGATTTACAGTATTTCTCACTTGTTGGCCAAAACTGACATACGGGATTTCAGTGTGCTGCTTTTAACGTGGTGACACTGCCTTTAATTTAGCATAAGTGATTATATATGTTTGACTGTCAAATCACTGTATGTAGTTTTTGTGGTTGGGGGCTTGTTTTATCAAAGAATTCTGCTGAACCTCTTCCAAACCAGAACTCTCATGTGTATAATTATATTGTATTTTCATTATATAAACTTTATTTTTAAGACTGAAAACATATTAAATGATTATGGGAATGTGCATTCTATACAACACCACCACGTACTTGTGGGAAGAGAAGTTTATAACATAAACCAAATGTTGTCATTAATATACAGGTACAATATGCATCTGTGTGACCCGTAAAACTCTAACAATGGAATAGAGGGATCTCACAATACTTGCAATTGCACTTCAGAATGAAATAAAATCATAGTAACCTTTATTTTGCAGTGAATAGCAGCATGGTGATATTCAGTGGAAGTAGATGTCAAATATTCACAGCCTGCAATTGAACAGTACTTATGTAGACAAGTTAGGTGCTTCCAAAACACCTTTCAAAGTAGTACTTCAGCAAACGTTTATTACTTCTTTAATATGTCTGATAGGTGCAAGTACAGTGCTGTTAGAGATCCGTTTTATCCTGGGACAACTATTTTTGTGTTTTGCCCTAAAACTTTTCACTGCGATTCTATCCTTAGTTTACTCTCATTGTCTTCTTTCACAACCTAATGAGGACCTAATTCCAGTTCAAATAGGTGCCACAGAGACCAACATTTTAAGGGATCTGCAAAAGCATATTGGTTAAGGCAGGATCCAAAATTATATCCAATAGCAAGGTCTGGGCAGGAGGCATAACTGTGTAAATTCTGAGTAAGTTGTCATCACTGTCATGTATGCAGTACGTGCTCATTCACAGATTTGTTGTTATTATTATTATTATCCTCTTAACAAGGCTGTTGAGCATTTTCCCTGTGTTAAAAAATGGAGAACTGAAGCATCATGTAGAGAAAGGAGCTTATCAAGAATATGCTCATATACACATAATTCAGTTCTCCTTTTGCACCCTTACTCCATTGCCCTAAATAATATGTTCTTTATTTCTAATGTCTTTGGTAGCTCCACAGGGAGTAGTCCAGGTAGTTCATTTTCCTCTGCCTCAGTAACTTTTATTTGATCAACAGTGATTCTTTAAAAAACAACCCGTAAAGGAAATAAAGGCTCTACAGGGTACTTTGTGAAAGCAAACCACCACATATATATATATATATCTTTTTCATATATACAGAGAGATGCACACATTCAACACACAGCAAACTAGAGAACACATCCATCATCAGACCAATCTGTGAGTCATCTCAGATAAATGCTAACTCTTTCAAGGCAATCCTATACAATAGATCAATAAACAATGTCTTCAGTTTGTGGCTGGGAATTTAGACCCAGTCATTTACAAGCTAAAAAATAGGTCAAGGAATAGTGGTGATAACTTGCCTTATCATCAGGCAGTGTGTGCGTGTGACCATTGTCATCTGTAAACTCCTGACAAGCACGCTCACGAGGACACCGATTCCTCTGTCGGGGCAACAGCACAGAAGTCACTGATGTTACAGTGCTGCAAACCTGAGTGGAAGATCGGGGCCAGGCTCTAAAAAAACTCTTGAAAATATGTATAACTGATACAACAAACTTTTACAAAGAAAACAAATGCAGAAAAATACCTGAGCCAAATGAACACAGGGCTTCTAAATCACCAGAGAAATCATCTGAAGGCTGTTTTACAGACTCGATGTAGCAAATTCCTGCCGTGCATTCCCAAAGTCCCCAGCCTGAGTCACTCTGAGCTCGATTGCTCTCCAGCAGAGAGAGCTTGGAAGCTGATGAATCACTGTTGAGCAGTATGTATGTTTTTATAATCTTCACTTTAAGGAATGCCCATTCAACATCTAAGCTAATGACCATCGGATAAGGGTGCAGATGGAATGCGGTTTCCACATTAGGAAACACACTGTGATGAATCTGTTCTTTAAGTGTGTTTATGTTTGAGGGACTTTGCATGCAGGCTATCTCCTCAATGGCATGTTAAACTCTGCTCTCCAAAGAGAAAAGTGCAAGAGATGAGGTAGAGGGGGGAGGAGAAGAATCCAAAAGGATGGAAAAGCTGCAAAATGCGTTTCTTTAAAAGCACTGAAGTTGAATCTGCAAGGTTTGAAGTGCCTTTCTCATTCAAAGGAAGAATAACAAACTCTGATAATTCACCACAAACAATTACATGTTGAGGGGTCTGAATCTGCAAAACTAGACACCATTTTCCAGTATCTGCACAATGAATGCTATTTGCCAGTACATCGTGCATTCGAACACTGGAATCTTTCAAAAAGCTTGCAGATAATTTTTGCAGATTTTCAAAGCTCTATTAATTTTACACCATCTCCTTCCTTCTTTCCATATCTACACGTGCATGCTGCATTAACACAAACATTCTGCAGACCGAATACTGCAGTTTCTTATGGTTTCTAAAGCATGGAGACACTTGAGCTAGAAACTTAACTAATTTGAAGACAACACAGAATTATCCTCGGCTTTTCTCCCAGGCTCATGTGAACAAATTCCCCACTCCCAAAATAACTTGCAAGCTACCTTTCCCCCTCCTCGCACTTAAGTATTCCTCTGCACTTCCTGATTTTGGCAGGGATATTTCAGAAATAGCTATTACAATGATGTTTCCACTCCGAAAGAGGAAACACTGGGTGGGAGGAGTTATGAACGGAACAGAGGAAGCAAAGCTGTTTTCATGCCATCTCAGGCTGAACTTTTACAGCAAATAGGTGGAAATGCATCTGGGTGTTGAGCCACCACAGGCCCGTCCTCGCCCAGCACAAGGCCAAATGTGAACCCGCACAAACCGAGGCGCGCGTGGCTCCTTGCATCACTCAGCACAGCTGACGCTGACAGGCAGCTCTGTATTGCTGAACAAAGTGAATGAAGCAAGGTCAGGAGGGAGCGGCAGCAGGCTTCCCTCCCTCCACCACGCACTGTTACATGAAAGGTGCTGCCGGGACGGCTCGCTAGTGCAGCTTTGTGTGCAGCAGTCATGCTGCAGAAGCTGCTCTGTCACATGTTTGTCAGCCATCCAAGATTTTAATTCAGAACTTTTCCATGAAACCAATAGCTGTATTTTCTGGCTCTGGCCCGCTCTAGTGCTTGGCCAGGGCTATGGGAATGAAATGTCAAAGCAGCCTGTCTATGAATTGAGATTGCTTTCGTGCGTCTCCACCTGCTGGCTGGCATTTCACTAATTGCAATAGCCTGTAGAGATGACAGTGTACTTTTTGAAGTAAAGAGCTTACGTGGAAAATGTAACTCGGTTTTACAAGAAGATGAGCAAATAAGCACGATAGGAGAGATTATTTACTAACTTGATAAAGAGCAATGTTCTGCGTCACCGGTAAAAGGTAGAAGGCCACTGAGATTTTCAAGTCATGTCTTTGAACTTCTGAAGCCTCAGCTGAGAAGATAAGCACTAAGCGAGATTTTTGGAAGGAATTCATGAAGTGTGGAAACATTAGCATATTATTTCACGACCAAAACCAGATGCTAAGGATGCTAACGTGCTCTCATTGACAGAGCGAAAGAGGGAAATTATTTGTTAATATCTGGAAGCATAAGCGTTCTGGGGCCCACAGCCTTGTTTCTGTGTGGTTAGGAAAGCAGTTACTTAGCAAATGCAGGCAGGCAGCTGTTTCAAATGGCAAGGAATAGAAATGATTAATGACTTCTGTGCTTTAAAGAAATGAACCCACAGGATTTCTTTCTTCTACTGTGCTGTCCCACTTGGCCATTTCTGTCATACGCCCTGGGACTTTTTTTGGAAGTTTTCAATGGTCTGTCTTGAACTACTCTTTAGAAACTTACTGGACCAGATCTGGAGCCAGACAGATGCCAGCTGTGGATCTGATCCATTTGCACATACATTCACAGGCTCAGAGCACAGATTACCAACACTTGATATTCCATGAACTTTGTACTGCATCAGCAATAGTATATCTTGTTCTCAGATACTGCAGTGATGGGCAATATTAAATCCTATTTAGAGTAGAATCAGAGTTACCATTTTCCTTTTTTAGCTGTATTTTGTTCAGGATATATTATACAATGTAGAAGTCAAGGGGTATTCTCAGGAAACAAACCCATACAGGGAATGAACCCTTGCTCCGTTAGCAATCCATTCTGATTATTGATATTTTACCATCTTCTGTACTTCTAGCAACGGCTTCTTTTACCCTGGCAAAACTGCTGACTCTGTCATCTGTTTCTTGCCTGTGCTTTCATTTAGCTTCTTAGGTCTTCTATGCATACTATCAGAAGGTGGAAGGTGGAAAAGGTTAAAAAGAGGATGAGGAAGAGAAAGAGGAATATAAAGAAAAGAAAAAGGAAGGCTATACAAAACACAGATATTTTCATTGAATTGTTCACAGCAAATCGTTCATTCAATTTTATTAAGGAAGTATTTAGTGAGGAGAGTCAAATTCTCCTCTGTCTTGACTTTATGGAGTTATTTTGAATTTACTTGTGTACTAATGAGTACGTGATTTGATCCACTGAAAGTTCTTTTCCCATATTTTGATGGTATGTTCAGGACTGCCAAAGCATGAAATATGAATGTTTGCTGTTCCAAAGTATTCCCCCATTTCAAAAGTGCTGTTCCATATTACTAAGCATTGGGAACAGGATATTAACTACAGAAGGTGGTGAAGGTGCCCATTGCATATCTGTATAATTAAGCCCCGTTAAGCACATTTATTACATACCTAGACAAGCAACTTTCTTGGCAGTTCAGCATATCCAATTATTGTTAGCACTAGATATCTGACTAAATTAGCTAGTGATGTGAATTCAAAACCATCAAGTAATTTAGAAGGTGTATGAGTTTAATACATCCTGAATACGTCTAATACCTTGGCTAAACACAGGCATTGAGCTAGAAAGAGTTCTCATAGATTACTTTAAGACACAGCAGGGCTGGAAGATGATATTTCCTTGTCTGCAAGTATATCGCTCTCAAGTCATCGTTTCAACACAGGAAGTTATCTGCTACCTGGGGCAACAATGTGCACTCAGACACAATCAGCCTGCTGTCTGATGATATTTAAGAATTAGCCACATAAGGATTTCTTACAAAGTTGTCAAAAAGGCTCAACTGATTATTTTAACTAAGCCTATTTAAAATACCTGAATAAACCAATGTAAAATAAAAGTAACTTCTGCACATTTGCACTGCATGCTTCATTTACATCAGTTATTTCCTTTGTTCTAGGAATAAAGACCAGCTCAGATGAATAATGTTTCTTTTTCTGTATCTCTCTGGAGATCTCTGTCAGGTAGGCAGGTGAATTAGCATTGATGGCATTCAAAGCTCACAACGTAAGGATGAGCTTTATACGTGTTGGTGCAGAAAATCACCATGGAGGTATAAATTCAGATCTGTGTTCGGTCCACTTTACTGAAAGCAGAAGCTGGTCCAATAGCATGAATCTTCTTTCAGAGGCTATTTTTGAAACTGATATCACTCGGGCAGGAAGTATGAATGTATGCATGTGTGTGTGCATTTCTGTGCTGCTGAACACCACATGAGGGCCGGATCTATTTTCTTAAGTCAATTCTTACTCCTGGTTTTGTAATTGCAAAACACTTCCTAAAAACCTCTGCCTAGTAAACCTACAGGGTACAGCAACAAGTATTGAGGTTTTATTTCTACCTGGACCGTCTAGTTGATGAGCATATGGATGATTTTCTTCCTCTCTTGTTTTCTGACCCTTTTTATCTTTCAGACCAGTGCATCACTTAAGTATTTAGCATCTGCTCTTATTTGACACTGTCTCAGTTAACACAGCATTTTACTGTCATATTATAAATTCTTTAAAAACAGTCCCCAGTGAAAGATCCCTTTGTACTATAGTAGAGTATTTCTGCATGAAAAAGAGAATAAAACAATGCTGTGAATTTTGTATGGCTTTCCAAAGTGTATCAATGCTGAGCAGAATGTGAGGCAGGTGAAGAGTCCTTTGCATCATTTGCAAATACGCCAGTTGGTGTTCTCAGGCCTGGCAATTGCACTCCAAGTGAAGAATACTGATTACCAACCTTTCGCTATGAGTACTCTGATTAGTGTTTCTGTTTTGGCAAGAAAATTGTTGCCTGCAAATCCTTTGCCAGTCTCTGAGTATAACAAATTATTACTAGGGAAAATAAAAGTCAGTGGGAAATTGATTGTCTGAGAGGCAATTCAGAAGTGTCTGGTGAGCTGTGCATTACTCTGATTGAGGCCATGTCTTATTGTATGAAAGACTGAAAATTAAGAGCAAAAATAGGCATGATGTTATAATCTGGGTAGGAAAAAAAAGTGTAAAGTTGTCTGACAGTTAGTGCATTGCTGGTGATACTAACGTGAAAGATGCCTGACAAGACAGGCAGCTGTGTGCATCTCCACAAAACGACTGGAAAGCCAATATAGGCGGGTGGCTTTGAGGCGACTTCTTACAGAGAAACCCCACCTGGGGCTAGAGTGGTCCCTGTCTCATGTGGGCGACCAGGGAGCAGAAGGAAGCAACCCCCCATTCACATATTAGAGACACCTCAGTTCTGGCTCAGACCCTTATCCCTCTTTCTATTCTGCAAGCTGAGGCTTGCAAGCAGCTGGGGAGAAGCATGCTGTAGTCTAACAGCACAAATACTGAAGTAACTTACTTCCCCGGCTGGAACAAGGAGGAACCATGGAAGGAATTGCAGCTCTCTGAGTCACACTTCCTCCTTGGAGTTTCTCTTGGAGTAGTGCAACTCTGCACCATGCCTGAGGCTGACACTGGAGCTACGCTCGTCCATCCTGTTACCCGCAAAGTGACAGGGAGAGAGAATGAGAGGAAGGAGAAAGACAGTGAAGCAGCAGATTATCATACCCTCAGATCTCCTGATTGCAGCTCTAAATATAGCCAAACAAGTAAAAGTCTGTTTTTGGAAGCGGTACAACTATTTGGCTCCCAACCCTTCAAACAACATACATGCAAAAAGCAGCCAGTCCTCTCCCGACCAAGATGCTGGATGGGGAACCATGCTAAGCACATTCTGATCTCCAGCCAGAAAGCAAAAAATTCCCAACCACCACACCTACCCAGGGTGTGACCAGAGACTATCAACTAGTTTATATTTGCACTTTGATACACGGCGCAGGCTTAACATCATATGGTGTATCCTTGGAAAAAATAGCAACAAGTTTCAACACAGAAATTCTGTTAGATTGGGAGGCCAGAATAAATAAGAGCCAACGAGTTGCAGAATGACTCGAGGTAGAGTAAAAGATCTCATCTTTAAAATAACACGAAGGCAGAACACTGCAGATGAAACACATAATGAAAAAACATTCCAAAGTTCTCATTTGAGAAAAGATTACAAATAAAATAGGCTTGGGCATGCCAAGCGTAAAATCTTTGATATGGAAATGCAGTAATGGTTAAACGAAATGGGCTGAAAATCTATTTATCAACAGTCTGTAATGCCTCGTTGGATCGTCCCATGAGAAAAGCAAATAAGGAGTAGTAGGAGAACATACAGACACTGTTAAAAAGTTTACATACCTCCTGCCTTCATACCTGGAGATACAGTCCTTCACCTTAACTGGAGATATCTAGAAGGTTAAAGGCTGGTATGAGAACATGCCTCGAATTATTCAGGGAGCAGATGCTGAGACCCAGCTCTCCAGGAGGGCCCAAGCACGCTCAGCCTGAGGTGTTCGGAAGGGCCTGCCCTCTGGAGAGCAACAAGGAGCGTGCTGGCGCCAGGCCGCCGGGTGGCATGCAGGGTGACACCCCCGGGCAGGGGCACCACGGCTCCCTTCTGAAGGCCTCGGCCCGGGCCACCAGTGCTCACGGAGGCTGTCACGAAGGTGACACCGCACTGCTGGCTGAGGGCGGCATTGGGCCCGCTGGGTTGCCTCCGATTCATTTCTCCCTCTGTTCGTTGCCCTCTGTTACGTTATTGCCAATGGGCATGTTAGTCATTATTGCACCCCATATGTGAATCACAAACGCAAGTGCCATGGAAATTAAACTCCTTGACCTGCTCATAGTTTTCTCTTTGATGTCGGTCTGAATAGGCATTTTTGACTGGAACATAGCTTTAATTTTGAGAGCTGGCAAGATGACCGCAACCTTTTCTGCAAGGAAGTTCTCCGAAGAGGTCTTTGTTGTTCTTCCCGAATTACTTTCCTGCAGACGGAGCGTCGGCATGCAGCACCACAGAGGGCCTGGCTCAGGCTCTCACGTGCGCAGGTGCAGGAAACAAAAAGCATTGCTGCACTCCTGTCTGTACCCCAGACACAGGGTGCTAAATACATTGGAGCAAGCTGTAAAACTCCCATTAATCTGACATGCAGCCGAAAGTGGAAAATGATTTCCATTCGCCTTTCAAGCCCTCCTCTGCTGGGCTGGGACAGTGGCCGGGGGCTGACCATGTCCTCTCAGGGGCCACCTGCATCCAGAGACATTGTGGACGCAGGTGGCCAACAGGGCCCCAGAATCTCAAAAGGAGGACGCATGGGGACCGGCTGTAGTGTTGGGGGCCAGCAGCCGTGCCCCAGGGGGAGCAGCAAAGTAGTGACCCCCGGCCCCAAGCCACATACAGGAGCTGGTTGCTGGAGAGGTGTCCAAGGAAGCCCCTTCAAGCCGGTGTGGGGCAAAACATCACGGCTACCGATCGGGGGGTGCTGCTCTCTCAGAGGCTAGGAAGGTAGTTTGCAAGGAATCCCACCAGGCCAATATTAAATTCCCATCTGAAATCATATGATTTTTTGCTGAAGCACTCTAGAGACGTCTGTTTTGAAATCTACAGTTTCCCACCTCACTGTTGCTGACCTGTTTAAAATAATAAAAACAGAAAGCTTTCCAAGATGGATGACACCGAGGCCAGGGATCAAAACCTCATTTGTGTTTCTAAAGGCTCTTTCCATGCTTGGAAACCTGGTTCTTGCATTCATCAAACACCGAGGACTTATTTTTTTTTTCATACTGTCAGCCAGGAGACTTCAAAAAGGAAGATGCCCAGGCCACCTATGCTGCTAGTCTTTTTTCTTTTTTTCTTTTTTTTTTTCCTTTAAAATGTGGTTCTGAAAGCTGCAGGGCTTCAGGTAAACAAATACTCCAGAACTACAAAATAAGCATGTATTCAAATTATACACCCATGCTGTTCTAAGCAATATTTTGTTTCAGACATGGTTATCTGGGAAATATCATTGTTTTATACACTTTTCTGCAATTTGTCCACTCGACCTTTCATAGAATGCTCAGCCTGGCAAAGAGGAAGAAAAAACAATTTTATGGCCACAAAGATGGCACAGAGGTTGACTTCTCACCGCTCCAGGTGTCCTCAAGGACCCACAGAAAGTCATGTTTTATACCTAAACTGCTGGAAAAGGAAATTTTCATTACAGAAGCATTGCACTAACTCCACCATTAAGATTTGAAGAACAGACTACTTATTTGAAGCCAAATTTTCAAACCTTCTCAAATCCACAAGCATAGTTGATTGACTACAGAGTGAATCTGTCAAAGTCTGGAAGAAAAATTTGGGGTTGTTTTGTAAAGATGTAGGAACAGTACTTTTAAAACCTCGTGATTTTCAGCTTTCTTATGAGATTTGCTTTCTTCAGAGATGGGGAAAAGAAACTTTGAGAACCGGCCACTAGTTACCTCACTGCACTGCTTCTCTGGAGCTATAGGATGAAATTCCAGGTGACCATAAAGCCAGCAGCATTTTATCATTGATTTTGAAAGAACTAAGGTTGGCAGAACATGGAGAGTGAAAGGCCAAAGCAAGTGCCCTGGCTTTAAATCTGCAGCGCTGGAAGATGTCACTGCAGGAGGTCTCTAAAAACAGAGTCGAGTCACCACACACTGGCCAAGCTGTATTTCTGTGCAAGCCTTTTTTTCGCAGACAGAAGGAGTCAGCAAGCAACACCATATCTGCTTTGATGATTTTATATTTGATATGTGCAAGAACCTAATGTGGTAGAAACTAATCAGGAAAGGCTTATCAGGTGACAAAGGTAGCTTAGTTTTTGCAGACAAAGTATTGGCTAGAAAAGTAAGTTTTTGAGGCTTATTTCCAAGAGATGAGGCTATAAAGGTCAGTTGCTTTGACCTAAAAGAATGGGCTATCTCTGGATGTACAAGACACATTTGCTCCTCTTGCCATTATATTTTAAGAGTTTTCTTGATGTAGCTGATTTCCATAAGTATACAAAGGAGGCAAAATGTGTCTCTAGATTTGAGGAAGGACGTATATGAACTCAGAAAATTGTAAGTAGCCAACAGAAACTGGATGCTCATGGGTTTGTGTGCTTGAGGTCTTGAATTTTTGCTAGTGAAGCATGGTTCATCATTACAGAATAGCTGTGAGTTTCACACAGGTGAGATAGATGGGACAGAGGCCCAACAACAGCCAGGAGAAATCAAAAGCTCTAGCTATGACATGCTGTGCTGCATTCGAAAAAGAATGAATGCAATGTAGAGAAACAAGAGTCCAGAGCTGGCCCATGCATGAGAAGTCTTCTGGTAAAAACAGCATTTGTGCTAGGGAAAGGGCAGACAGTCTGGTTAGGTGGATATTGATGTTCTCTATTTGCTCCTGAGTCTTGCCAAATAGTTCTTATACAGTGTTGGGCAAGATCATGAAATTTCTCTGGGTCTGTTTCTATGACACAGGGATAACAAGAATGATTTCTGTCTCCTGTCCTTTGTTTCTTTTCTCTATGTGAACAGCAAGCTGTGCAAGACCAGGCTGTACCTTCACTGGATGTATGTACAGTGCCCAGTGTGGCTGGCTCTCAGCCTCAGTGTGGCCTCTAGGCACAAGGTATTACAAAAATAATTAACTGGGAATGTGTATTTATTTAGTTAATTGTAATAACTTCAGTCAGGATATTGTACCTAATTTTAGCTTAGTGTAAGTCAGTTCATGTTCATTGATTGGTCTGCTCTTTCCCAGCGTGTTGCTTGTGACAATATTGGTTCACAAGCAGGATGTCGACATGCACATGCTGTTTTCTATTGTTTTTCTTTTTCTTTCTATTTTTTTTCCCCTGTGAAATGAGCAGGTGAGGATTCCTTACTGCCTGAAAGCTAACTGACTTAGAGCATATTTTAATTATACCTGATGCCTCTCAACCTGTGAGGATGTAGAAGGACATAGTACAACTAAACCACTTCATGAAGAACACCTTAATTACCGAGATGTATGCAGAGTGCACCTCAGTTATCAGTTCTATGACCTACAAGTGTATTTTCTCTTTAGTTCAGAACGATCAGCAAAATGTTTAATTGCTAGTTACTGTTATATGTTAGCAGTTTTCCAGAAAGCTGTCTGCTATGCTGGAAGATTACAGAAGCTCATCTTTGAGGGTACCATATTGCAATGTTAACTGAAGATTAATCACGTGGTTCACAGTAGCATCTCAATTTGGTGTAGCATCAAAGTTACTTTTTCTTTTTCAAAAGGAATTCAATGAATTCTCCTCTCCAACAGTGTTCAGCAACCTAAACATTACATAGAGACATCAGAAGTCTTTAATGCAGGTTTCAGAGTAAATGAAACCTTTTTTCAGTGTGGTTGCCTTTGTAATAACAGTCTTCTTATTTGTTGGATACTTATGTAACATAAGATGAAAAGACGTTTTATAGCCTTCTGGCAAGAGGACTTAAAATTAACAGCATACCTGTGGCTGCCCTAAGCCAGGGAGGGAGTCATTTTCAGGCCATGGGAAAACTGCAGTTTGCATCCTTCGCTTCTTCTGACCTACTGGTATTCAGTATTTCCATAGGCTTGTTTTTCACGAAGGCATCATCATGCACACAAGAAAGACCAAGCAATTGATTCTGATGAAAGAACAGAGGCTGAGTGGTGCATGATAACTGCCACACATTAACAGCCCCCCAAAGAATGCACTGAAAACTTATTCTCTCATTTTACTGCCTGATTCCCTCTGGCAGCCAAGCCAAGGAGACCCAGCGCCCACCTCCAGGCAGGAATCCCCGCACTGACGTGGCTCCATGAGCCGCATCCTGCCAGCGGTCCTCAGGCAGGCAGCCTCCCGCTGGACCAAGGGTTGTTTTGCAAATCAATGGCCCTCCTCACTGCCTCCCTGCTATGTGCAAAAAGGAAAACCACAAAAAGATAGCAATCTGGGGTTTGATCTCACCCATACGGGCTGGTGCCACCCCACTGACTTTGGCTGAGCTACCCCACCAGTCAGATGGCTTTCACAGGCTTTGGGCTGGGCCTGCAAACAGATGTAAACTTGATCAGCATCAAGCCCAATCCCATTCATGCCCATTCTTGTTGCGAATATTTGTCTTCCTTTGCACGTTTTCACCTGGAACCTGACTGACCTCCGTGCAAACTTTTATTACTTAAAGTTAACGTGACAGCTGCTTTCACAAAGAGAGTTATTCTCCATCAAAAGCGCAGAACAACACTAATCCCCAAATGAAGCTGGCCCAGCATTTAAGCGTATAGGCTTTGGCTGTGCCCCACGGCTTCTGTGCCCGTGCAGCAGCCCCCTGGGGTCAGCCAGGCCATGGCTCTTCTTGCCCTCGTCTGTGGAGGAGAGGGTCGCGATGGCCAGCAGCTTACATGGGAGACATGTTGGGCCCTCAGCCACAATTCTGCCTGGAAAAACACCTCTGCCCTCCCCAGAGCCCTGTGCAATCTGCAATGGCCCCAGGTGGCGGAGCCCCCAGCTTGATGGCTCAAGGAAGTATGCAGCTAATTGGTATATTGCATCTGCTGGGGATCAGACGGAGTAATGCCAGCACTCCCGCATTAGGCTTGCTAATGCTCCTTTGCTTCTTCAGCCTTCAGACTGTTTGAACTTTTTCTCTCAGCAGTAACAATTACCCAAAACTCTAGAGATGGTGGCGATATTAGATCTGAAAATGACTCATTATTGAACTAGCCCTGTCAAGCAAGATAAATACAATTTGGTTATTAGCTAATCTATTTTTGTTTGTGTTCTCAGTTCATCCAGGACAATGATCACATTGCAGTCTAGCATTAAGTATATTCTGCTACAATGTCCTTTGCTTTGTAAAGCGAACGTTTACGAATACAATAGCTGTATTTGTCTGTCAATATTACATCACTGCTGACGTACCGCACATCAGGTCTCTGTGGCATAACTTGTAGGATAATATTTTGGGTTTGGGGTAGTTAAATTATGGAAAGGCAACATTTAATCTAACAGCATTTAAGTAACTAGAAATCTCACCTCAGATACACTTCTGATATCTGTCATTTTCATCTGCCAGCTCTTCCTTCCTTCGTCTCTACGACTGAAGTTTTGTGGCTTGGTGCTGCGTCGAATCAGCTTTGGACTTTGTCACAATTTGGCCCAAGAAGGAAAGCTGACAGAGGCTGTTTTCAGTGTGCTTGTAGGATGCTTTTGCACCTTCATGCTGAGCTTTATCAGTGCTGGCAGATCTCAGAGGTGCTCAGTGCCTCCTAAATCTCCTCCTGAAACACAATCCAGGCTTTGGTATTACTTTGCATTTGAGTTATTCATTCGTTTTGTGTTTCCTCTCGCTTTGTTTTTATTTGTGTTAAGCACTTACTTAGCCTTTGGGAAGGCTATTTATGGAAATTAAAAATTTTCATGATAAAGAAAGTGTTTTGCAATTACAAGAGGAAGCCATTGATCTTGATAACGGAGAGAAACTTTCTAACATGCATGGTTGGCAAATCCATTACCAGCTGCAGAACTCTGCAAAGCATTAAAAAGCAAAGGTGCATGGTGAAAAGGAGGTGAAAGGCATAATAAAACAGGCTATCTTTCTCTGTTTGAATGTAATGCCAAGTTGGCATACCAGATAAGACATTTGTCAACTGTCATATTTTATGAAAGACTCAAGTAAAAGATCTTGCTAGATCAGTTCATGATCAAGTCTTTTTTTTTCTGAGAATCAGACAGAGATAACTGATTATTTTGTGCATGCTGAGAAAAAAAAATGTGGCTTTGCAGAGTTTCATCAGACATACAACAGGACTGCAATAATTAAGACTTCTGCTGCTTCTCTGCTTCTAAAACTGATTACAATACTCTGCTGAAAAGACTCAGACAAAAATTAGCAATGAATTTGCAATACTTTGGAATCCAGGTAGTTGTGGACATTTTTCAGGAGAGGCAATGAATACACGCTTACTGTCTGTCCATCATTATGTTTGTCTTCTACTGTGGTGCTTTAGGTTGCTTGTTCTATTTCCACTGATTGTAAGAAATTCTTGCAGACCCTACGGGTTAGTCATGGTATGTTAAACAAGCTGCTAAGTGATGTGGGAAACCATTGCAAAGATACTTAGCTGAGCCTGATGTACTACACTATATAACCTCCTACCATCTGATAGTGCTATTGTTTGTATGGGCTGTATGGGAGGGGGCCTGTAGCTCCTATCAGCCTGTGCTGATGGCCCGTGCCGCATTTCTCATGCAGATGGTTCTCTGTCTCCTTGATTTAACCTGTAGCCTAGACAAGGCTCACCAAGGAAAATGACTGAAGTAATTTCCATCCTCCTCTTCTAAGAATGTAACATTGTGTTGTAATACTTGTCAGGTATGTTTTAAGACAATAGTTTTATTTTTTCTCATCTACAGCATCAGATATTATTATCACCATCATTACTGTTATTACATGATATTATTTAAACTAGTCTGAAGTTGCATACCTGCATGCAATACCATCTCTCTCCGAAACACCCAGCTGAGCCAAGTGGATGAGACAACCACCATGAGGCCAGCACCCTGAGCTGGGTGGGCTCAGCCTGCCTGAAGTGAGGGGCAGAGAGGGTTTCCAAAGAAGAGGCAAGTTGGTTATTAAGAGCTTATTAACTGTGCCAGCTTCCCTCGTCAGAAGAGCAGGAAAGAAGATCCAGTCTGAGTTCAGGATCTGGCTTTCTTGGCAAGAAGATACACGGGAGCACCAGCACCCCATCTGAGCGGTGTTTCCAGCCAGCACCCCTGGGCTGGGCAACTGAAGTCTGGGGGCAGCTGCTGCCAGAGACCAGGCACTGAACTCCATCCCAAAGCGGTGCGACAGACTTGCAGCCTCCTCCTTACCCGCCTCCAACACCCGCCTGCACTATAGCTAAAATCTTTACAAAGTGACTTTTCCTGAGGGTGTTGAGAGATGCCTTTTGGGCTGGCTACCAGGCATGCAATGAAAGCCAACAGCTGGTTTGGAAGCTTCCTCCTTATCTCCAGACTGATAGCATCAAAGGCCTCAGTCTGTTCTGTTTTGGGCTGGTTCTTGCCAGGCTGCGAATGACTTGCAAAAGTGGCTAAGAGTCAGATTTTAGCTGTGTTTAGGCACTGACGCACACTCACTGCTGTAGCATCCGAGTTACAAAGGACTGAATCCAATGCAGGACTCAGGCACGTAAAGAACAGGTGCCTCAACATCTAGTCCTACAGTGCATGGTCCCTGGAGGGGGATGACGATCTGGAGCAAACTGGCTAAACCACATGGTTGAGAGCAGCGCACTGGTGATGGCACCAACCAGTGTAACACAACTGGGACCGCTGGAGACAGGTCGGCTTTAAGTCTTGCACCTGGCAGTACCTCACCTACAGCCAGAGGATGCTTCTGGCCACTGGGCCGAGGACTGCTGAGCTCCCTCCTGACAGCAGGTGCCCACCCTTTGCCTTTAAAACCCTGACTCAGCAAATTGTGCTCTGCTGCTCTGACTTTGCTGCTGCAAGGATAAAAACCACCAGCCAAAAATATTGCCTAGCACAGAAGTCGGGCTAGGAAGCAGGGAGGCTGCACTTGCAAATTCCAGGCATTGCACTTGAATGTTCACTTCTCGGTGCAGGAACTGTGCGCACGGGGCAGTGGGGCTTTTGGTCAGGGCTGTTTCCCTTCATGCTGACTGCACCATGGGAATCGGAGAGATCTTTGGGAGCTCTCCCACAGCCATCAAAAGGGCTGCTTAGAACTGAAACCACAGGTGTGATCCAGTGAAAAGCATCAGAAATGCTAGGAAAAAAAAAGTGTTTTAAAATCCTTTACATGGTTAAAATAGTTAAACATCAGAGCAGATCCAAGGCCTGTGGGGGCCCATCAGTGAAAGCCCTTCAGCCTGCCAGGCATCGTCAGCACCCTCTGTTTCTCCAGGAAGCCATGCTGAGACGTGTGATGTTTTCTTCTCTCAGATGCTATGTTCAGAAATAAAATTCTCCTTTTTCCTTCTGGCCCTTGGCCATCCCAGGCTGCTTCCCACCAGAGATGGAACTGGATCCTGTGGCTTGGGATGAAACCACAGGTGGCAGCTGTCTGTGCTGTAGGTCAGTGGTTAGCATCAGCAGTTTTCTGTGGAAGAAGATCCCATGGATGTCTGTCTGGGTCCCTGAGAGCTCCAGGGAAAGCTGAGGAATGAATCCAGGGTAAAGGAGGGTAACTCTGTGATACAAATGAAACCGACACATTTTTGCCCACATTTTTGCTTTTCATTAAAATGGTTCCAACTGTGGAGGCACCAGCTAAGAAGAATATGACCTTAGGTCCCCGTTGGAAGCAACTGTAGTAAGGGGAGATCAATGCAAGACTTTTTACATTCAATACAGGGTACACGTTATGGACCTAAGCAGATAAAGTATCTATAAACATCACACCAGCAGAGGCATGGTCAGGAGATAACAAAGGAAAACCACACTGAAGTCCCCATTCTTTGGCACTTACAAGCTTAATTGAAGGGTATATAATCAAACTGGTAATTAATCAAACTTTTTATCGATGGAGAGTGGTAGACATTCCCACCGAAGACTCCAAGGCCCATTTTGCTATCAATCTAACTTCACTGAGTACACGCACTGAATATTTCCCTGCTCTGAAGTAGCTTTATGGGCATCTGCAGAATCACACTCAGATAAGATCATCCTGAGGAGATAATTGCAAGATAATAGGATCCTTCCTTAAACCTAGATACCTACATAGACTCAAATAAATGGTTTTGAATCCATATTTCTACTGGCCAATAGGAAATTTTACTGGTACAGGTAGAGCACAGCTTTGGATGGATAAACTACAGGTTCCTTAAGGACATTAAGCTTGCAGTTGATGAGGGGAGGGATGAGTTATCCCCATTCCCAGTACACAGAGTGGCACGAAGGACACAAACGAGGGAAAGCCGTAATTCATCTTGCTGCACAGCGCTCCTACCATAAGACAGGGAAACAAAGGGGCAATTAAAGATGGGGCTGATCATTTGCCACAGCCAGCGAGGATGAAGTGGCCAAGCATTTGCATGTTCAGATTCCTGTGGAAAGATAGGAACAGCCTCATCAATCCCCTCCTACAGGACCCTGGCTTTACTGCAACAACCCTGACGCAAAGCTAAGTCAGTCTGCATATGAATGTAAACAAAGTCAGAGCAAGAACTTACATCATACTTTGGAGCAAATAAAGCCTGGGGGTAAAATACCTCTACCTTAAAGTATATGCTGATGTAAGAGCATGCAGCATTTCAGGGTCCTTTTGTAATAAACTCCCACGCCGTAGCCTTAAACCTTAATGGTCTGTGAAAGTTATTATTCCATGTTTTTAGCACTAAATTTCATTCTGACAGGACTTTATGATGTATATTACAGAAGAATACTGTTAACCTAATCATATTAATACCAAATCTTTGTAATATAATAGCTTCAAACATTTTGAGCAAGGCACAACTTGACTTTTCATAAATACAGAAAGACAAAACTTCTAATGATGTTATTTTCCTACTGCTTCCCAAGTCCATCTGTTAGAATCGCTAAAGATCAAGGGCCATCATTTCTTTTTTTTTTTTTTACAGACTGAATGGTGGAAAACATGCTTGGCTTCCCAGGGCCTAATCCTGCACTTTTTTATTCCCAGGGACAGTTTCTTCAGGCATTATCAATTTGTCTTTGTCTTTTTCTTTTTAAGACATGCCTGATATAAGTTATGTCTGAAATATTCCTGATTTCAGCTGCTGCTGACAGCTTAAATTATTAAGACAAATTTTCAAGTTCTTTTTAGGTTTCTCACTTTTACAATACATTTTTCCTTTCTGCATTTCATTTGGTTTTGGTACCCTTACTGGAGTTGCTTTTTCCTTCTGCTTATTAAAACTATCTCTACCCTGCCTGCCTTTGATGAGCTGCTAAAGCCAAAGAAAAGCAAAACAAAAAACCAACCAACCAACCAAACAAACAAAAACCATACAGCCATACAGTTGGTAATGGTCTGATACATTCACCTACGCAGAACTGCCTATGCTTAAGACAAAGTGAATTTGCATCCTCACATTGCCAAGAAGGGCCCTTTAAGCTTGAAACAGGAGCAGATTCTTTTAAACTTTCCCAGAGAATAGCAGTGACCTTGCATATCGGATAACCCGTGGTCTACAAGAGTTCAAATATGTCATCAGGACTTTATTTTACTGCTTGATGTTCCTTGGCCTAGTTGTTCAAATCAGTCTAATTCCAACACTCCACCCCCCCACCAAAATCCCTATGGGCTGCACAACCAGAACCAACGCCAGCAAAACAGAGCTGGGTGCGTGGCAGGAACAAGGGTACATGAGGCTGTGTGTCGAAGGCTGGATTGTCACTGAGCATCTGTAATCTGATGGGTACAATATATTAAAGCCAATGGAAACATTTGATTAGAAGTATGATGGAGTTTTGTACAGAGCCCTATCACAAAGCCAGCACCGTCAGGCAGCCGAGTGCTTGCTTGTAGCACAAACGACAGAAATCCACAGGGCCCAGTCTTCCTACTTCCACGAAAGTTTGCCAGAAGGATGTTCTCCACTGCCTTTAAGTGTTTGTACTGAGACACTCAGATCTGACCACCCTAAAAAATGCAGAGAACTCACCAAGCCCATGACTTCCAGAGAACTGGTCCAGGAAGCCCTAACCTTTCCAGGGGCCCACCTGCCTTTGTCTCAGGTCCTCTGAAGAGCCGTGAGTCTCATTTATTCCAGAAAAATTTCTATTGGTTTGCCAGGAGATAATGTGGTCTTCCTGCTCACAGCAAAACCTTCATGGAGGGCCAAAGAGAAGTGGCAAAATCCTAATCTCTCTGTGCTTGTTTCAGAGAGGCCAAGAGCCCACCAGTGATGCTGCTGGGCCTACAATGCCCTCTGCCTCCTACCTTGAAGGAGAAGCACCTCAAAACACGCTGTCTCTTCTTGCTGGCGTTGCAGCCATCTGGATTCTGGTGACGTACTTGGTTTTCTGCTTCCTCACCCCTTGCTATTGACAGGAGGATATGGGAGCTCATAAGTAAAAGAAAGAAATACATCTTAGCCAGCCTAGGAATGGTTCCCCTTAGCTCTTTCTCTAGCAGGCTGTGGCTTGTGAAATCAAACATGGATTACATGTTAGTACAGATGTTGACTCCAGCATATCTCCACTGATTTTTAGTATTAACTAAGACTTGTATTTTTATGAGAAGAGGAATACTTTTCAAAGTCACTGAGGAAGCAACCAGTGCTGTGAGGTACCAACACCTTTTGACTCCAGTGAGCCGCTTCAGAGAAAGAAAACTAGAAGACTAATCAATTCTGGCAACAGATATCATCTAGACTAGTTTAACTTTAACTTCAAACTGTACTCTAAGACTCCAGTTTAGCAATGCATTTAAATATGTATTTAATTTTTAAGCATATGAGTAGTTCTGGTGTACTTACATATTTTGACTTAAGCATGTGTTTAAATCTTTTACTGAATGAGCTTCTAAATCATTTGCAATCGAGCCTCATTTCCATCACTGAAAATCATAGTATT
The DNA here is from genome assembly GCF_009769625.2 of Cygnus olor. Taxonomy (NCBI): domain Eukaryota; kingdom Metazoa; phylum Chordata; class Aves; order Anseriformes; family Anatidae; genus Cygnus; species Cygnus olor. Next base: position 48,071,263 of record NC_049173.1, read on the forward strand.
ACATCACTGGATTGCTCCAGAAGTAGGAAAAAGTATTCTCAGTATTTCTCGAGACAGTTTTCCTGATGTTATCCTACCATTTCACTAGGATTCAGCTTCTCTAACCAATTCCAGCCCCAGCCTGAATTCAAAGCTGGGATTTGATGAAATGCCTTGGTTGTGGACAAAATATGCTCAAACTTTATACACATTTTAAAGAGAAGATAAGGTTGGGGCTTTATTGCGCATTTCAAGAAAAAATGTAGCCATTCCCCTTTTCCAGATCCTTCCCTTCTCACCATAATATTCTGGGAAATTGCCTGCCTGTTTCAAGACACCAGTATTAGTGCTTGTGCCATGGTACACATGCACAGAACACAACTTGTGCCTAACAGAGATTCTGGGTGTATTTTGGGTTGGAAATAAATAGTAAGGTCTACCTCCCCGCCCCTCCCCTCCCGTCAGGTGTTTGCAGTCTTGCTTTTGCCTGCTGTATCATTTTCCAGTGGAGAATCAGACGATCTCAACCTCACTGCATCCATCCATACGTCCTCTTAGCCCAATGCAAGTGTAACAAGGGGATCCCATGAGAGCCCCCCCCCGAAGGTTTCAGCATCATGACAGACTTCCCTGCCATCATCAAGTGCGTGGAGGTGTTACACGTGCTGACTGAGCCTTACTATTTGCTGAGTGACCCGTGGCCCTACCAACAGAGAGCTGCAGAGTTAGCACTTAGATAAAACCACTTGGCTCTCCAACCAGGAATCAAGAAAATGTAAAAGATAGAGGCAATTTAGAGTGGAGTGCCATCACATTGTAATTTTGATTGTTCTTTACCTTGAAAGTGAGTAGTGATGCTGCTACATTTGTACAAACACTAGGCCAAGATAACATTAATACCACAGAAAATTTTATACTCAGGAAACAAAGCATCTCTGATGTAGCTGCTAGTCATTCATGTTCTATTTTGACTTTTCACTTGAATCCCTCTGAAATGTAATACATGGACAGAATGACAATTCCTCCCCCCCCACCCCCACCCCCCCCAAGAAGAAGCATCCACAGTTTAAGGTTGTAAATCTGAGCAATTTACTAAATGATGTAAACACAAATGAAAATTAGCCAACAAAAGAAATTCAATTGAGTTAAATAGGAGGCTATTATCATACCTTACATTCTCTACTGTCCTAGTGAGACAGGTAAGAACTAACCACAGGGGACAAACAGCTATCCATTCATGTAGCACGCTATTCCAAACAAGAGATGGTAAATATAAAATAAATAGTACACAAAGATGTAACTATAGGATTGTGTGTTTCGCAGAGCATTCCATACTCTTTTTAATCAAATTGAGCCACACCACAAGCATGTAAAAAATACCAGCTACCACAAGTAGATCAAATTAGGCATAAACATTTCTTAAGCCTTCGCTAGGATTATAATCTCATCTGTCAGGGTTTTCAGTTCTTCACTTCCTTTACTGATTTATGGAAACAAACAGATGAGATTCCCTACAGCTTGTCACCCCATGTTATTATTTGTATTTTTCACCAATTCGGTGTAACAGCCACAGATTCAAAATGGTAGCATCCTAGATCCACTCTGCACTCATTTGGCACGCACATAAAAGTGTGTGCACGCACACACACAAGGCAAAAGGTAGCAGAAAACCCAGGCAATGTAAGTTTATTTGATTGTAGTCATTAGCGCTATACATTACAGGTTCAATCCTGCTCCCTTTGATGTTGATGGTAATACTCCCATTGAATTCATGTCCTCTGAAAGAAATGCCTGAGTTTTGCAAATTTATCATTTTGTCATCTATGCTTCAGGTCAGAATTATAACCCAGTGTTTTCGACTTGGTTCTGAGCCAAATGATCTCTACAGGTTCAAAGAGCGCACGCTTGCCCCTCAGAGAAGCGCTGATCCACCCTCCACCGGGGAGCCCAGCGGAGGAGGCCGCGCTGTTGGAAGGGCGCCGAGGGACACCGGCAGTGCACGGGTGCCACAGCAGTGCCAGCCTCTGGGTGTCCCCGAGCAGGCAGCACGGCGCTCCTCCCGCTGGGACCGCCATGGTGCCGGCTGCTTAAACAGCAGGAGTTGGTCGTGGACCACCAGGTGCTAAAGAGGATCTCCTGTGTCACTGCTGCCTTAACCACAGCTCTGTCAGTGGGATATCCCAAATCCTGTCCTTAGTCACTTATAGTGCCCGGCACACCGCTTCCTGGTGAAGCAGGCGTCCTTCGCTCCTCAGCCTCGCTTCTCAGCCTCTGACAGGATGCGGAGTGGTAAGAGGCGTCGTGTGGTAAGAGGCACGCTCTGCTGGTCCCCGCGGCCACCCCACCCTACATCCAACAGCCTGCTCCAAGGCACTCCCACACAGGCAGACGAGCTCCCCAACGATGGGACCGCTCTTGCAGTCAACACAAAGCCGAGAGCATCCAGCCCGTGTTCGGTGGGCACCAGGTGCTGACAGAGGCCTCTCTCCCCCTGTGCCCAAGCCAGGTGAGCGAGAACCCGCACCTCGCTGCGGGGCCGGTGCGCTGCCGGGGCGGGGGCGGCAGGGCAGGGCAGGGGGCTGCGGGGCCGAGCGCCCGGGCCCCACGAGAAGCGGCCCGTTGCACCCCGCCGGCAGGTGCGCGGGCAGGGAGGCGCGCTCCCGACAGCCCGGGAGAGGGGCGGGAGGCGCGTGCCCGCGGCCCGGCGGCACGCCAGGAATGCGCGCACCCGCGGCTTCCCTTTGTCAGAGGCGGCGGCGGCGCGCGGGGCGGGGTGACGTCATGAGAAAGTGCCGGAGAGGGGCGGGGCTGGGGAGGAGCTGGGCGGGGCGGTGGCACCGGCACCAGCACCGGCACCGGCACCGGCACCGGCACCGGCACCGGGCGGGGCAGGGAGGAGGGAGCGAGCGCCGCCGGCAGCCCCAGCGCACGACCAGCGGGGCAGAGCGCTGACTGACTGACTGACTGACAGACCGACCGACCGGCTGACTGATTGGCAGCCCCGGGCTCGGTCCGACGGACCGGCCCCTGGCCGTGGGCGGCCGTTAAGGGCCGTTAGGAGGCTGTTAGGGGCCGTTAGGGCGCCGCCCCCCCCCCGCCCGGCGGGCAGGTAGCGGCGGGGCGGGACCCGGCCGGGCAGGTGCGGGGTGGCCCCGGGCGGGAAGGGCCCGGGGCTGCGGAGCCCCGCGGGGAGCCCAGCGGCACCGCGTGCGGCCCTCGCCCCCCGGGCCGGTCCCCTTTGTGTCGGCGGGACCGGGCGGCGAGATCTGCCCGGCCCGCCCGGTAACAGCCCGGCGCCGCCATTGGCCCGTGCTAATGGGCGCTTCCTGCGGCCGCGCCGCCCCGCGCCGCGCCGGGGGCTCCCCCGGGCCCCGTGCCAACGCCGCTCCCGCCGGCCCCGGCCCCGGCCCCGCTCCCGCCCCGCGTGTGAGCGGAGCGCCGGCTCCTGAGGAGTGGCGGGGGGGGGGCTCGGCACCCACCCGCAGCGGGGCCGGGGGTGCGGGCACCTCCGGGCTGCTGCGGGGGCAGGCAGCAGGAGCGCTTCCCGGAGGTGGCTCTTCCCGGCACCCCCAGCCAGCCGCTCACTCCGGAGGCGCTGGGAGCTTAAATGGGCTCCCTGAGTTGACTAAACGGGATCCCCGAGTTGTGCGTCGTGGGCAGGCTGAGTTCAGGCCTGCGACTGCAGGGTCACCACGTGCTGCTTTATTAAAAATCGAAACCTCCCCGGCCTCCGTACGCTGCGAGAGCAGAGCTGCGTGTCCCGCGTACGCAGCCAACAGCCAGGCGCGGGGACAGGCATGGGGAACGGCCTCCTCACCGAGAAACCCCCGGGTCGGCCCCACAGGCTGCCGAGCGTGAGGGGAACTGAGCTCCAGGCGCACGGGCGAAGATAAAATGGAGACGAGCGGTCAAGCACAGCACTGAGCTGGGACGGCGGGCAGATACTCCGTGCAAAGAGGTTACGTAAGCACGCAGCCGTGCACTACATGCCCTGTGAGCCTTGGCACCGCTTCCCCCTAGGTCATGCACTAGAGATGCTGCGCGGCCCCGCAGCATGTGCGCTGCAGCCATGAGACCCCGGCACCGCCGCAAAGCCCGCCGGCAACGCTTCGGCGAGCGCCGTGCCGCGGGTGGGTGCCCCCAACGTGGGATCAGGCCGGAGCTGATGTCTGTGCTCAGGGTGGGCCCACACAAGGCAGCGTGAGCCCCCCTCGTTCATGGCCTTCCTGCTCTGCTTTGGGCCCAGTCGTTTCTCCCGCGGAGCAGCCGGGTTGGCTTCGCCTCTGGTATTTTCCAGTGGGCCCCAAGCTCCCCTATCAGCCCGTGGAAAAGCGAGGAGTAGTTTAAAGGAGGCTTTTTACCAGAAAGAAAGCAAAGCGAGGCGTTCTCAGGTACAGGCAGCCCGGCGGGGCTGGGGGCCAGGAGTTATTACAGCAGGGCCGTGTGGCCGCACGTCACACGTGGACGGGCTGTCCTCACCGCATGGCACGGCGCAGCACGGCATGGCGGCCCTGGTGGGCACGGGTGGCTGCTGCCCCCCCCCCGGCTCATCTCCCTGTAGGTGCGGGAGGAAGCCCTGGCCACCATTTTGCTGCTCTGCTGGGATATTTTCTTCTGGGTGGCTGTGTGTGGTGGGGGTGGGGTGCTGAGCATGGCCTGCCCGGCGTGCACTGCCACTCGCCGCGGCTCGAGTTGGCTATCACCGTGTCCCCTGCCACCCCTGTGCCCCTTCGGGAGGGTAAAACCTTGAAAGTGAAAGGGGAGGCGTGAAGGAAGGAAGGAAGGGAGAAGCACCGTCTTTGCAGGAGGGGGGAGACCCCAACTCCTTTAAATTTCTGACCCGCAGCAAAATCATTGAGGGGGGGTAGGAGGAAAAAAAAAAAAAAAAAAGGGAATGAGGAAACAGGAGAAAGCTGTTCCCTTGGGATCGACTACAAAGGCTGCACGTCCAGGTCGGGAGCGCGTGTGTTTAAAGGACAGATATTCCAGGTACGCATCGGTGAGGGCAGGCACAATAATTGATAAGGGAGAGTGAGGCGCTGGTGCTGCCCGGCTCCCCCTCCTTGGCGCCCCCAGTAAAATAATACCAACCACGTCTCCCTGTATTTATATCCATGTGTGCCTGTGTGTGGCCTAGCCCCATTCATCATTTGGCTCCCACTGCAGAACTCTCTCCATTTTTAAAATTATGCATGATACACTGAAGAGACAATTTGGGTTTCCCCCACCTCTCCCTTGCCCTTGAAGAAAGCAAGCCCTTGTCTCATTTGCATTTGCATTAAAACCCTGCTCTCTATAAGCTAAGCAAAGGGGAAGGACTTGAAGCCTATGGGATGGCTTTAGGGCTCTGCCCCTTGCTTTTGGCTCTCTCTCTCTCTCTTTCTCATTCTCTCTCGTGCTTTGATCTCTGCTTAACAACAGTAACGTCACAGGGACTATACAGGAGTTTTGTTGGAAGTTAGAAAGTTTTGCAGCCTCCAGAGGGCTGTAGCGGCAGTAGCAGAAGCAGCATCCAAGGGACTCCTGGAAGGGGAAGAGAGAGAGCGAGCGAGAGACTGACTCAGTCCTTGAGAAAACTTACTCGAGACGAAGGAGGCAGACATGGAACATCAGCTGCTGTGCTGCGAGGTGGAGACCATCCGACGAGCCTACCTGGATGCCAACCTCCTCAACGACAGGGTGCTGCAGACAATGCTCAAGGCGGAGGAGACCTGCTCGCCCTCGGTGTCCTACTTCAAGTGCGTGCAGAAGGAAATCTTGCCATATATGAGGAAAATAGTTGCCACTTGGATGCTGGAGGTCTGTATGCTCCGGGGGTTCTGCGCCGCCCTCGCCCCCCGCGCTCAGCCCCGGCGCTGCCCGCCTCGCTCCGGCTGCGGCTGCGGGGCCGGGGCTGCTCGGAGCGGCCCCGGGGCCTCCCCCGGCGGGGCGGCCGCGCACCCCCTGCCCGCGGGGGCCCCGCTCCGCCGGCGGCCGTGCGAGGGGAGCCGGGGCTGAGCGCGGCCGGAGGCGGCCCCCGCCTGCCTCCACTCCCGGCCCGACGGGCAGCCCCGGGCCGGCCCCGCCGCGCAGCCCCCGGGCGGCGGGACGCGCCGCCGGCTGATCGCTGCCGGGGGGTTTCTTAAAATTAATATCCCTGTACACGTATGCAAGCGCTGCCCGTGCCAGTATTACGCGCCATCTTTGTTCTTTTATTGCAAAGCAAAAAGTGTTTATTAATCGGGAGAAAATTAGAAAGTCCCGGGGAGCGCGCCAAGGGCGGCCGGGCGGGCGGGGGGAGCGGGGCCGGGGCCGGGGGCCGGGGGGACCCCGCCGGGGCTGCGGGCAGGGGCACGGCCGGAGGGGCTGCGGCGGCCCCCGGGGAGCGGCGGGTGAAAGTTTCTTTGTTCGGCGCCGAGGGCGGCCGGAGCCGCGGTGCCCCCTCCGCGGCGCGCCTGTGCCGCGGCAGCGAGCCCGGCTGCGAGGTCGGCCGGGCAAAGCGAGGGGGAAAGGCCCTCGGGCCGGGGCGCGACGGGGCAGGGGGGGCTCCCGGCGGGAGCCCCAGAAGCCGGGCTACATTTTCGTGCCTTTTCGGCGGCCCTGGGCGCCCGCGATCTATTTTTAATTAATTTTTGAAAGCGCAGCGCCCTGCCTCGCTCTGGGAAGCGTCGCTCCCGGCCGCGCTGCGGGGCGGGAGAGGGAGGCGGCGGATTTCACTTCGGGGAGCCCCCCCGGAGCCCCCCCGGCGGGCCCCCGGCACCGGGCTCGGTAAAGGACCCCCGCCGCTTCGTTTCGGCCTTTTTTCGGAGCCCGGGGGATTTTTTAAATATTTTTAAATATTTTTTGAAAAGATGACGTCTGGGGAAATGAGGCTGGACGCCACCTTTGTGTCTCGACCGGAGAGGGGGAATCGGCGGCACAAGGGCGAAGGGGATGGCGAACCCCACGCCAAATAAACGAGTCCGGGGGCGAGCCCGGCCCCGCAGCCCGTTCCCAGCCGGGGGGGCTCCCCTCGCCCTGCCCGAGCCCGATTCTCCCCTTTTTCGTTGTTCCTTCCAGGGGCCGCCGAGACGGGGCCAAACCTCTTCGGCGCTTCCCCCCCTTTTTACCACGCATCGCCCGCGGGTTTCTAACGCCGCGTTTCCCCCCACTTTGTCCCCGGTGACTTTCTCTTTCATTTTCTTTGATGCTCCCCCGCGCCCCCGTTACTCCCCGCGCCCCCCCTCCTCCTCCAGCCTTGCCCTGCAGAGCCCGGGCCGGGGCAGGGAGGCAGAGGGCGCCTGGCTTTCGCCCCCGTTGCATTCAGCACTCAACGACCTCTCTCCCTCTTGCAGGTTTGCGAGGAGAGAAGTGCGAAGAGGAAGTTTTCCCCTTGGCGATGAATTACTTGGACAGATTTTTGTCGTTCGAACCCCTCAAGAAAAGCCGCTTGCAATTGCTCGGAGCTACCTGCATGTTTGTGGCTTCAAAAATGAAGGAAACTATTCCTCTGACCGCAGAAAAACTGTGCATTTACACAGATAACTCCATCAGACCCGAGGAATTACTGGTAATTGCACGCTCAGGCAGCTCAGGCGCAAACGAAGCCCCCCCCGGGACGCCGGCCGGGACCCCCCAGCAGCGGGCGGGGGGAGGGGGCTGCCGGACCCCAACGCCCCGGGGGTCCCGAGCGGCCGCCGCCCGCCTCGGGGAGCCGCAGCCGGGGGATGCCGAGGCCCCGGCGGCCGAGCGGGGCCGGGCCGAGCCGAGCCCCCCCCCCCGCTCCCCAGGCCGCGGCCCGCGGGGCTGCCCCGACCGGGGCCGGAGCCGGGGCCGGGCTGGGCGCGGCGCGGGCGCCCCCTGGCGGCCCCGCGGGGCTCGGCACTGCCCGGGGAGCTGCGGGGGCGGCCGGGCCCCCCCCCGCCCGCTGCGAGGGGGGCTCAGACCCGGCCGGGCCGCGGCGTGGCGGGGGGCGGCCCCTGCGGTGCTGAGCGGAGCTAACCACGCTTTCCCCCTCTTCTCCTTCCTCCTCTTCTTCCCCCTCTCCTCCCTTTTGTTTTCGCAGCAAATGGAGCTGCTGCTGGTGAATAAAGCGAAATGGAATCTGGCTGCAATGACCCCACGATTTCATTGAACATTTCCTTACTAAAATGCCTCTGGCAGAGGACACCAAGCAGATCATCCGTAAACATGCTCAGACTTTTGTGGCTCTGTGCGCTACAGGTATGAGCCCTGCACGTTAAGCAAAGCGTGTCGCTCCCTACACGTGCCCAGCCCCGGCTCGTAATGCCTCCCGTAGCTATGGCCTACCATGAGCCCCCAGGGCTGCGGGGAGGTAGTTTAAGCCCCGATTATTGCCCTTGTTGTTTGCAGAAGGTGGATTACTTTGCAGAGGTAAGTTTTTCAGAAGATACTTTTCTTCTGAGCTGGATGCATTTGGCTGGCCGGGGTGAGAAGCACCCCTGCTCCATGCCCCAAGCCACCGAGTGCGGCCCCACGCGCCAGGATTTGTGCAGGGGCTGCAAAAGGCTTGCTGGCTGTACAGGGAATCCCTCCATGCGGATCCGTTTTGAGACGGCCTTTAAAGGAGGAGGGAGACTGTGCTTGTGAATAGCTCTGCGTGGGGGTTTTAAAACTTCCCTCTCTGAGTTGCCTCTTCCCCCTGCTCCGTGGCAGCGGGTTGGAGGAGGGCCACGCGGCGCGGAGGCTTTCCTGGCACCGGACCCAGCCCCTGCCATCTGCACCCCTCTGACCACGTGCTGAGCTGGAGCCATGTGCAGGGGCGGCCTCCAGAGGAGCCAAAGACGCCGACCGCTCGCTAGGCCAGGTTTGCAGAGGCCTGATCTTTGGTTTCAAGGGCACCGTGCCTGCGCGCGCTGTTCCTTTGAAGTTCCGTGTTTGCATGCGGTGTGTGTGTGTGTTTGTACGTGTACCGGCTTTACCCGCTGAACCCTAGCAAAGTGGGAAGGAAAAGCGTTTTGGGAGAGCCTTTCTGATCGCCAGATCTCACGCGTCCCACAGGCCGGAGCGGAGGAGCAGGGACAAAAGAAGTCCTAGAGGGAAGATACTCTGTTTAAACAAAACGTGTTCGGTGCATTTGCTTTTTGTGTGACAAGACAAATCCAGGAATGGCAAAGAAATAAGGAAGAAGAAGCAGCCAAAGCAAATGTTCTTTTGCAGTAGCACGTAAAGAGGAATGCCAGACACTCTGTTAACACTGAAAAACGTAGTGTAAAGGAGATACAGCGCTGTATTAAATGTTAATGCTCAGTAGCAGCTGTACTAAAAAAGAGATCGAGCCTGCATTTGGACATGCGGTGTCCGCACTTGAAAACCTTGTTGGGATGTGTGCGGTCAGTGAACCCAATTAACGCTGTGTAGTTTATTTTCCAGAGATGGATTTGGTAAAAAAAAAAAAGATTGAAGAAAGATTGCAGGCACTCGGAAGAAGTCAATTTCACAGAATCAGCCCTCCTGCAAAGCCTAAAGATAGAACAACCAAACCCTAACGGAGACATCTGTAAACACTGGCATTGCTCTCCATCTTGGGGCTAACATCCGAGCAGCGGGCAGCTCCCAAGTTTAGATTGCTGCAGTAATGCTCTGTGTTCGGAGCACTGCAACCTTCAAACAGCCTTCAAACTACCTGCAGCAACATTTTGGGAAAAATCGGACCTACTCCTCTCATGACAGATCTACCAGATAAGGCCTCTGGGACTCTGAAGGTGCAATTTGCTAAGTTTGACACCACCCTCCAGCCGTTTGCTAAAAAGAACAGCTACCTGGCCTCCCCTTTGGATATGGGGATGTTTAACTAGGTTGTTGTGTTGGCAATGACAGGGATGGAAAACAAGAGGTATTTCACAAGGTTGGAGACTTGCTAAGGAGTCCAGTACTTTGATCTACTGTCAGTGTTGTTATGTTTCTTTTAGGAAGCACATCCAGAGCCTTTATTTAACACTGCTACACACCACAGATGGAGAATGGATCAGTAAATGAGAACCATGTTCTGGGAGTTTTACTGAGCTTTTAAAAAAACAGCGCTGAGCTCACCAGCATTGGGGCCCTCTTCGGCTCCCTACTGAAGTTGGGATATTGCCTGGGGGAAGAGCGCTCAGGAAGGCTGCCACTAGGCTCTGTGTTTTTATTGTTATTTTTGGATGTCAGGATTCCTCATCTACCTCTTGCTTTCCTCATGACTTCTTTGTTGGCTAGTGAAGATAACATGTGGCTTAAGTAGCATCTGGACTTTGCTTTGCTGTTGCTGGGTTGTGTTGTATTTCCCTTTGCCAAAATGAACCTAGACGGACTGCAAATGCGTTGTGCTGCCTGGATGCTGCGGGGCCCGATCCAAAGTCCACTGAAACACTGTGAAACTCGCTGAAGTGGCCTCGGGGGCAAGCGCAGTATATCCTCAGCTTGAAGTGTACAGCCTGCGTCCTCCACCAAAGGAGGGGCTCATAAGAGAGGCGGCGAAATAATGCTTGCTTAGAAAATAAAACCTTGGCCAGTGGCTTAACAAGGCGAAGGCTGTGGAAGTGTTCATGGATGAGTGTGCATGCGTGTTTGCTCCAGAAAGAGAAGGTACGTTGCAAGGTGAAGTTGAGGGGAATTCCTTCTAAGCTCTCTCTTCAGTTGTCTGGCTAGTAGAAGTGGATTTGTTTGATTTGGTTTAGTTTTGAAAAATCCATTTTCACCAAAGGATGTCTTTGTGCTGTGGTAGGTTTGGGAGAAAAAAGAGAAAAAAAAATTACCAGGGGTTGTTTGAAGTTAACACATAATTGAGCTTAATGAATGGGGCTTTGGCATGGCCGAGCAAGGCAGGGGAGAGCTCAAAAGGAAGCAGGCCTCTTTTGGCCCAAGTTAAGACCAGTGTTGAGGGAGAACTGCAGCTCTATACAAGCATAACAAAGAATAGCAACAAATATTGGAGCTTCAGCATTTCATTATGTTCCTCTTGGTTATCAAAACATACCGGGCTCCTTTTATATTATTATTATTGCTATTATTATTGTTGTTGCTTTCCTCCTTTCGGATGGAGAAAGAGAGATCTCCCTTTGAAACAACTGTGTTACAATTCTCCCTATTCTCTGGCCTTTATAAAATGGGAGTCTCAAGGTATGTGACCAGTTGAACCTGTTGCATCTTGCAGCAAGTGATTTATGTCTCGAGTTTTGATTTGCCTCAATGAAAAGATTTTCATTCATAGCCCCCAGCTCTCCAGACGGATGGAATTGCTGCTCCATTTAAAAAGGAAAAGGGTGTGACTCGCCTGTTAGGAATTTTTTTTAAAGCGCTGCAGCGCCTATATGCCTGCTTTGTCCTCCTTCAGGGTGGCTGGCATTCTTCTCTCTCATCCCCCCCTCCCCTCTCTCTCTCTCTCTCTTTTAACAACGCTGAAGTTGTTTATTCTTTTTGGATGAAGTCTCAGATAGGCTACTGGGGATGTGTGCTTCAATTGATGGGGCCCCCTACCCCATTGTGGCTGTGTCAGGTCTAATTCATCTCACCGAAGCCCCCTTGTTCCTGGGCGCTCAATAGCGCAAGATGAGGCGATGGAGGCTGACAATGATGCCACACTCTCACTTGGGGGCATCCAATTACAGGCGAGAGGGGCCCCCTGATTAATATGCTGAAATTAGTGGCCTCTGCCACAAATAATTCCTTGTTGAGTTGCAACAAAAAGGCAGTCCATGCTGCTTGTCTGGAGTGGTTATAGGGACAGGACACAAACTGGTCATTTAAACTTCATTATCACTTTTCCACCTTGGAAAGAATGAGGGTGTGACTATGAATTCATGTTCTTGTTTACTGCTCCATTTAAAAGAAGAACACAAATATTAACGCCAAACGTGATCCTGCCAGGACAGACCCCTTAAACTGACACATCTTGGTCACCTTCTGTTGTGGAAATCAGTAAACACCGGTGTGAAGTCGCTGCCCGCTGCATCCCCTGGAACCTGAATCTTGGTGGCATTCCACGTTTGCCTGCTGAAACCCCTTAATGCTGAAGTCTACCTGCCGCTGTGTGTCAGTATGTCAGCTGGGGGACCATCTCTGGAATGCATGTGTTGTCAGTAACTGACCTGAACTATTTCGTTTTGGGGAACGATAGAAGCTTGCCAGAAGGTGTGTGTATTTGTCTGTCCGGAAATAGGTGGATTAGGAAAAAGGGGTAAATTACATGTGTTTTAAACACGGTAGCGTACGTGAGATGGCTTTAGATCAAGCTTGCCTTGTAGCTTGCAGTGCATCACAAGAGTTTGGCCACCATTAATTGTATTGGTTTTAATTTTGAAGGTTCATAGAATGTGGGGCGAAATGCCCTTTTGAAGGTGGGTATCAGTCTGGGCTTCAATGGAGCATCAGAGATAGCTGAATAGATTCAGAGAGAGGACTTTCATAGAGTCCCAAAGTCTTTAGTTTCACTGGTAAAACATTTACACAAAAGTTATTTTATCATAATAAAGAGATGCATGATTTAATACTTAAACTGTTCCACCGAGCCCTCTAAGCTGTCCATGCCTTTGATTTCATTCAAGGGTTTGACAGATGGTTTATATTTTTTCGACCCAGAGGAAGTTGTATTCTGATAAAAGCTGAAGGAATGTATCTCAGGTTCTTGTGTATAATGTTGGCATTTCCCTTACTTCTCACACAAAATTAGATGTTTACTCGTGCCACTTATTTCCTTTTGTTTCCGATTCTCCTCCAAGGTGTACGCTGCCACAGATCAACGCATTCCTGTTCTGCAGAAAGAGTCTTAGCATTAAAATGTGGATTATTCTTATTAAAAACACACACACACACACACCAAAACATGCTAAATGGCAGAGATAGCCCCTTAAGGAATCATGGGAGTGGCTTTGTGGAGAGACCTACAGCAATGCCGTCTGGAAGGGGGCCCAGCCTCTTGTCAGCATGGTGTCACATCAGAATGTAACTGATTGTCCGCCAATTCTTGGGACCCCCGTCACTTAGTTATGCCACATTTACATTAAATCCCTGTTGCCAGGATGGATGGCAGCCACTGACAAGAGACTAGGTTGAGACAAAGCATTTTTAAGATGAAACCTTAATTTAAATATGGATTATCTACCTCCTGACAGGGTTAGGCAGTCTTTCTCTTTCTTTCTTTTTGTCGATGTTGCTGTTCATTAAAGCTATATTCCTTTGAATGTCAGTACAAAGGTTTCTGCTTTGAACAGCCCGAGGACTCCTGATTAGAGCGTACCTAGGGTCTGACCACGCGAGCACAGGTTCTCTCCGATGTATAGCGCTGGTGACCCTGGTGGCATTATCTGTATGAGTAAAGTATTTTAACATTTGAAGAATGGGGGCCCTGCTTATGATAAAAATCCCTGGAGGCGATGGATGGCCTCCCAGGCTTCGTGCTAAGCAGGGCTACTCACTCCAGCACAGCTGCTCACATGGCTGAGTGTCTGCAGGTTGGGGCCTGTAACGGTGCGGAGCAGGAGGCAGCTTCTGCTCACCATTTCCCTTCCTTTGGATGCAACAGTTGGCAGCTGAAGCCACGCTGGTAGAGGAGAGCGTATCTGTATGGGCAGGCTTCTCTTAAAGCAATCATTTCAGTTTTTTTTTTTTTCCCTCTTCTTTCTTCATACAGATGTTAAATTTATTTCAAACCCACCTTCCATGATCGCAGCTGGCAGCGTGGTAGCAGCTGTACAAGGCCTGCATCTGGGGAACACTAACACTTTCCTCTCCTATCAATGCCTCACACATTTCCTATCACAAGTTATCAAATGTGATCCGGTAAGTGACTCTTCTCAGTTGATCTCTTGCCTTAGAGTTTAAGAATGAATGTCTGCTTGCTGCGTAGTAGCTAATCGGGCAGTAAATCTTGATAAAGGTCAAACCTCAGAGTTTTTTTGAAGGTGTTCCACTTTGAAGGTGTCCTAGTTACTTAGCCGTCGTTATAGCCATTAATAATCAGTGATTACACTGTTGCATTCACTGATAGGAGTGCCACATCCAGCTCTGATGTTCGTGAGAGGTGTATCTGACAATGCAAAGGAAACCCTGAACTGATTCTGAACAATTGCAGAAGCTGTATTTGCTTGTAGGTAATGAAACCAGCAGTCTGTGTAAAACAAAACTTTTAAAATAAGGCGAGGAAATAGTTACTGAGATTGCAATAAATGGACCTCGTGGTATCTCTGACCTTATCTTTGACCATTCTTGAGGCCTTTTATTGTGCCAAGTGGTTGTGAAAAAGCCCTTCTTAAAAGAGTTCTAATGATCTAATTTGGTTTATTACGTGCTAGACCTGCACAGTAGCTGGTATTGAATTCCTTTTGGAACAAATGTTGTCCCACGACTTTCTGACAAGGTAGATGGTCCTCACAGGACTCTCATTTTGCCCTGCAGCTTCCAGGAGATGCACATCAGTAACTAGTGAGCAATAAACCTTTCATGAGTGAATGGGCCAGGAAGGGAGCCTACAAGGAAGACCTAAAGTCAATGATCCATGTCATAATGGTGTGTGAAGTTGGGCAGAGTTGAGCTTTGTTTTGTAACAATGTGGAAGACCAATAAATAGATGCTTTAAAAAGGTTCTTGTGAGGTCTCCAAGTGCTGGACAATGAGTCAAATAAAGACAACTCTGTGGTTAGGCAGAACCTTTGAGATGCTGTTAAATTATTTTACACGTTAATAATTTAAATGCATAGAGAGCTGTATTAGTCCAGACCCTTCAAAACTAGTTTTGTGTAATTGGACTTTGTTGACAAGATTGAGTGATTTGTGGAAGGACAAATGCATCATAATGAATTACTCACAAAAGAGTATTTTACGTTAGACTATGTGAAACAACTGCTGACAAATACCGTGTCACAGACTATATTTTGATCACCTTTACCATGCTTCGAATTTGGCATGTTATTTTTTGCTATTTAGATTACTGCAGCTAAAGCAGTATGGATCCGCTGCTGGTATGTTAAATACTGTAGGAACTTCAAATGCTGAAATCAAATGCTGTAAATATCCTGCTGCTCAGTTTGGTAGGCACATGTAATACTTTTAGTGAGTTTGTGAACAGAGTAGATATGTGAGTGTATGGTTGAGTGTATGGCACTCTATCCAGTGCTAGATATTCGAAGCAGGTACTGGGGAAAAATACTAGGCTAGCTATCAGTACTGACAGTACCTGATTCAAACAAATATATTACTTAATCATTCCTGATAGAGAGCACTGAAATAAATTCTCTCACATCTTGGAGAACAACAGCATGTCCTTATGTGACTTGACTTAGTTGATGACAGAGCTCTTTTAAAAGAAAAAGAAGTTTTAGCAAGAAGAGAATCAATGCTTATTTCTTTTTATTGTCCAGAGTCATTGTAAGGTCACAATCTGTATGACCTGAACTTAAAACTAAGAGCTTTGAAAGGAAGTAACTCCCTTCCAGCTTTTATTGCTAAATATATTTATGTGTTAGAGCAGCTAGAGTTAGAAGTGTAAGGGTTTTTGTATACGTTACTACAGAAAATAAGCAGCATAAAACTTTACCTTATGTACATGTATGCTGTCGTGTTTGTAACATAGTAAGGGTAGAGTATCTTCTCTACTGTTTATTGAAATAGAGAAAATTGCTCGGTTTCATACGTAGTGCGATTCTGCTGCATAGAAAATTCCTGCGAGACCAGCCCATGTAACTCTGCTATTGGTAGTACCTGTTTCACTAGCATCTATATGAAGTTTGTTACTCCACGGTGATGGTTCCACTTGTCAGACTGCACGATTGAATACGCTTTGTATTGGATTGTTTTGAAATATTAGGAGCATGCATTTATTCACAACACGGCTAACATTCTCCCAGATTATCTATTAGCTAAAGCAGCTGGTCTGTTGGATTTCAGGTTACATAATTACACTTTTTTACCTTTAGTCTCAAAGGAAGCTGAATCTAAAGTAAAATGAATATCACCTGATTGGAATTCCTTTATGGTTCATGTTTACATTGGTAGGAGTCCAATTTCCCATTTTGCCTTTGATCAGGGGTAATTAGAAGTCAGATAATCACAATTAGAAGTCTTGGGCTGTCTTCCATCATTCTATTCTTGACCCCATCATCCAAACAGATTGAATTTTACCTGACATTCATTTCCAGGCCAGAAATTTGCTAAACTAGATTAGATTGGGTTTCCATGCTGTCTGTTAGTACATTGGAATTCGTCTCCTGCCTGCCCCTACTCAGAGGCACCTTCAGACATGTGCTTGTTATCCAGAACGGGTCAGGCAGTAACAAAGGATTTCCAAGCAGCTTCTTTTTTGTTGTTGTTTGTTTCCTTTAGTGTATCTGACCCTGGAGTCTGATCATGTCTTGTGTGTTAAAGGTATTTGACCACATCAGTTAAGCTAGCACGTCTAGTATTTTTTTTTTTTTTCTTTTATTTGTTTTTTTTCACTGAGGAGCTTAATTAATCCAGGAAGGGTTTATGACCTTGAACAAACTGTGGGCATTGAAAATTTGGGTAGTGAAGCAGAAAAGTTGTTGGGAGAAGTTATCAGAATAATGCACAAGTTTAGTATTTGCTTTTCTGTGATAAGAAGTATTCTTGCTAAGAATGAAAAAGCTTTCATTAAGTTGTTCACAGTGAATTTTATATTTTGCAGTTATTTTTGCTAGTTCTAAGATTCCTGTAGACAAACTACTCATCTAATAATTATCTGAATAAAAAATGATTTGAACCAAAATGCCTAAAACAATTAAAAAAAAAAGTTCCATCATCTGTAATGTAAGACTACAGTTCATAATAAATTGTAAGGATTTTGTTTTACAAAAATACAGTTATAACAGGCTGTACTCTGAGAATCTCACAGGAAAAAAAAAGCTGTGGTCAAAAATTACCTTTAAATTATGTAGTCCTATGTAATTATTCATGATTGGAGTCCAGAGGGAGAAGAAGAATAGGTAATTTAAAGAAATCCTTTTGAATGGTTTGAGTTTTCAGAGCTCAAACATGCTATATGCAAATAGCATTAAAAACCAAACCAAAAACGGGATTTGCTTTGGTCTGAAAATAAATTGGCTTTCAATTTGGAACCCTGGCACACTACCTCGTTATAACAGAATTATCTGCAAAAGTGCCTGGATTTGTAAAACTGAAAATCTCCCCAAACCTCTATTCACGTACTGTTTGATACACTCAAGTGCGACTGAGGTACATGCTGCAGGACGCACGAGTAGGAGCCTTGCAGTCACGACTGGTCTGTCATATCCTGCGACAGGGCGAAGGGACTTCATAGAGATCTTACTGTGGAGGCCAGAGGAATGTAGGAGCCAAAGGCATCATGACTCTAGGATATGAGGCGTTTCTTTTTGTCATTTAAAACGCTGTGTGTCTCTGTCAAGAGGAAATATTACACTAGGGTTTAAACCAGAAAAGGTCATAGGTTATGTGTTTTCAGTGAGCTGTAACTGATGGTCTGATCTGCTTAGAGGTAGGATTAACCTCCCTCTCTCTCAGAAAGGACTTGCAGAGAATTGTTTGCTTGGGTTTCTAATCTTATTTTACCCCAAATGCCATGTGCCCTTATTGGTGGCAGAGGAGATTCCTGTGGTAGTGGAATCAGTGAAAAGCTGGTAGATCACACAAGAAGCCTCTGAATGAAGGCAGAATTGAAACTGGGAAATAAAGAAAACAGCAGGCAGGTCACCCTCTCAGGAAAACAACATTCATTCTCAGTCATGCACATCCTAACACTTTTGACGGCAATTTATCATGGAAGACTGGGTTCACCGCAAGGGCTAACACATGTCATAGGTTAAATCAGAAAAGGCAATACTTAAAGGAAACTTCAAAGTCCTTAATACACAGAGTTAAATATGTTGGTAAAAAGCATATGATGTTTGTTGTAAAGATAGGAGTAAACAGTACGCTGGAGGAATTTTGGCAAAATGTAGTGTGATTCTTTTGCCTGTTTGAGGCACCAGTTGTGTGTCCTTGCGATGGATGTATGTGGCGCTGAGGAACAGAGCCATAACGTGCAGAAAGTTGGACAGGTTTAGCTAGCAGGCTTTCTCCAGGTTTCATTGCTGTGGACCAGTGGGTAGAATTGGCTGTACCTACTCTGGGTATGCTTTAATGGCTGGGGAAGTTGTCCCTTTTCCCACAGGAGACTTGATTGTGCCGGGAACTTAGTGCTTTTAATTCAGGCTGAAGTGGGTGCAACAGCGAGGTCCTTGCACCCTCCCGGGCACTTGGCAGGGTTGTGTGGACACTGAGGGCTGAGAAACCGGTTGTGAAATGAGTGGAAAAAAGTTCTCACCCAAACTGAGCTGTCAAGGTGAATGCAGGAGCAAACTGAAAGCTTGGCAGCACTTTATAATGCATGGTTATGAAGATGGTCAGTGGTGCTTCTAGATCTCTCCAGTTTGGGGTTGTATGGTCGGTTATGTTCTGTTCAGACGCTTTCTGAGTTAGAAATCAGCTAACCTGAGCTGCCTACTGCTGTAGATAGTAGTGGTTGGTTGGCAACTTTGGGCGCGTAGATCTAAATACAAATATATATGTATGGGACTTCTATCTAAGAACTTTATATCATCAGACCTCAGCCTGGGGAAACCACCGTTTATGGCCATCACTTCTAATAGAGTGCCCTGCTGAAGTGTTTTTTTGCAGTAAAAGTAGAAATCATGAGGGCATCAGCAATACTTGGACCAGCCCTGACTCCAGCCCAGTTTATGTCTTTTCCGTTCATTTAATTATGATTTGATTCACAGTGCTGTCCAGTCAGAGAGCTTATATTTTTGAAAGGTCTAAAAGACTGAGGTAGAAGATGGTATGAATGGACTTGCATGTAACTGCTGAAGTGTTAACAACCCAGGCAAGAAGCGCTGCAGCAAAGCTCCAACAAGCAAGCTACATCTTGCTGTGCCAAGGTCCTGCCAGGGAAGCTAGTGCCTGTGTCATGGCAGCGGAGTGCTCATCGTGTTCCTGTAGCCTTACGTGCTGAGACTAAGAGCAGACTGACAGCTGTCCTTTGTCCAGAGGGCCATGTATGGAGAACACTCACACTGGCCATGAAATAAATGGCAGGAATTAGCTGCTGAGGGCGGGATCCGGGCTAGCACCCTGCAGAAATTTGGGTAGCTCATCCAGTGCTCTCACTAGTTAGTGTTTCTCTTGCTCTTCCTGCACTCCTTTGAGTGTGCTGCCCTCCCAGATAACGTCATTGTATTTCTCTTGGCTTTTCAAGAAATGGTACGTGGTCTGTGGTCTTAGTATTTTTCTAAAGGACCCTCGGTCTTTTTTCTCCTTCCGTTTAATCTTCTCTAGGATTGTTTACGAGCCTGCCAAGAACAGATTGAATCCCTCCTTGAATCCAGTCTACGCCAGGCACAGCAGCACAACGTATCTTCAGAAACAAAGACTGTAGAGGATGAAGCAGACCTTTCCTGCACACCTACTGATGTGCGAGATGTGAACATTTAAGAGGACTTCTTCTAATGGGTTTGCTTGGCAAGAGAAGCAGACAAAGAAAGGGCATCTGAGAAGGAATCAGCATCAGGATCTCCCCCCCAGAAACCCTTTTCTCCAGGACATTTTATAACCAGAAGGGAAAACCCGTCTTGTTATATTTTTTCTTGCTCTGTCTCCCTTCCATCTGTGACTTCAAACAAACAAATAAACAAAAAATACCCCAAAAACTGTCTTAAAAAAAGAAAAAAAATAGTATTTGCATTACCCCCAGGGGTTTGTGCTACAAAAATAGAGGATTTTATACAATAATAATCAACTAGTTTTTATATTAAAGTGTTCTTGTCTGTATGTTGTAAAAATAGGCATTAACACACAAAATGTCTCCAGGGGAGGTATTAGATTTGATTTCTTACATATAAAACAAACCAACCAACCATTTTTAAAGTAGAAGAGGGTTTTTTTAGATAGTAAATGAAATATTCTTTTTTTTTTTCTTTAAAAAGCATAGCTTTAACGCAGTTCTAGGCTTTTCTGTATCTTGCTTGCTTATGCATTTAGTCACTTTATAATTCATCTGTAAATGTTTATTTTATTTCCTTAGTTTTTTTTTTATCCTCTTCACCTTATAAATGGTTAACGTAACCCATAAGTTAGTGTATGTTAGTATACAGCATTATTATATGTTAATCTTTTGTTTTTTTTGTGTGTGTGTGTGTGTGTGCCTGTGGATTGCCTGTGCATTTGTAGGGTTCCAGCTTAGCATTGTTGGGAAAGGCCAATGTACTACTCATACGATACTCTATTATAAAGAGAAACCGAAATAGTGACATAATATATTATATTTTGTAATCTTCATATTTTTGTAGTTACCTGTGTAAAAATGCTGGTCTGACCCCGCAGATATTCAGCCTAATTATGGTCAGGTTCAATCCACAGTTTAGTCTTTTTTTGTTGTTGTTTGTAATATTCTAAAACCATTCCATTCAAAGCACTTTCAGTCCATTAGATATAGGAAATACATTCTTTTATTGTGTGGGAATTTTTTTTTTAATGGAATGGTTTGGAAATATATTAAGTGCTTGTTCGCAAACTTGGAATTGCAAGGCAAGTGCATTTAACTATGGTGTTAGAGGAAAGGTGATTTTTTTTTCCGAAGGTTGTGTTCCAGTGAGAGAAATTGCATTCACAAATTGCCAGGATATCTTCCTATCCTTTTCTATAGAAAAGTTGAAGTTTAGAAATCCTTTGGTGCCAACACATTTTTATAAATTAGGGGCCTTAAAGGTTCACATATAGGACACATAGTTTAAGGATTGTCTCTAGATGTTTTACAACTGAAGGTTTTTAAACACTAAAATATATAATTTATAGTTAAGGCTAAAAAGAATATTTATTGCAGAGGATGTTCGTAAGGCCAGTATGATTTGTAAAATAATGCAATCGCCCCCTTTTTAAAAAAAAAAATCTTTCTACCCTTGACGTTGCAGTTTTAACACAGCTTATTAAAGAAAAAAGGACACGCTTCAGAGAACAAACCCAAAACAAAGCAGTCTATTTGGCCCCTTATACATTTTCAGTAGCAGTCTAACCATGAAAAAAACGCCATAGTTAATAGATATGAAAATTGGAGTACTTGAAAGAAGTTCTTATTCCAGTATATGCCCCCCCCCCCTTTTTTTTTATTTAGCTACAAATAGAAAATTTGCACATCTTGGCTATGTATCTTTTTATTATTATTTTAGGAAGTAGCTGAAGGGACGTGGACATAGCTGTTGAAGTTGATGCTCGAGGAGAATGTGATGGTGAAATGTATGTGAGAAAACTGCCGCTAAGGTGTTGATTGTAAAAAAAAAAAAAAAAAAAAAAAAAAGAAAAAAGAAAAGGAAAAAAAATAAAAAAATAAAGAAAAAAAGAAAAAGAGAAAAGAATAGGAGCGGATGCTCCATTTTTATTGAGCTGCTATGGATAAATTCCCAGCATGGTTTGAAAAAAAAAATTAACATTGCTTTTCTGTATCTTTGTCATTGTGTTTTGCTGCTATTTTGTGGATCAGTTTTTTTTTTTTTGTTATACAATGTCATATACTGCCATGTTATAGGTTTTAATTTTCTCATAGAAAATTATATTATTGACATCATTTTTTTTGTAGATTTTTTATGTGATCAATTTTTACTTAATGTGATTACTGCTCTATTCCAAAAAGGTTCCTGTTTCACAATACCTCATACTTCAGTTAACCGTGTCTAGACCAGGTTTTAATGTTCGTACACAGTGCCTCATAGTTCTACTGCAAATGGAAATGCATCGAACGTTATTCTGAATGGGTCTCGCGATTTGCAACTAGGTTGCATTAATTTAAAAACGGCAGACATTTCAGAAGATCAAGTAATGTCAGTTTTTTTGTTGTTGCGCATTTTATAAAGCTGGATTCTTTGTCTGATCTGGGGTTTATTATCATAGTAGTTTTAAGCTGTGTTATTAGCCACAATTGATATATGAAAGGTGCATTATAATATAACTCTTGTATGCCACCTGATGTGTTTTCCCATCAATTGGGACACATCATTTGGTATGATAGGTTATCTTCTGGAACTCTAAGTATTTTGTGTGTTTAATCTGTTATGATATACTAGTTTTTTTTTGTTTTGTTTTGTTTTTTTAATTATAGCATAATGCTAATTTAAAACGCCTGTAAATCTCATAAATAAGCCAGCTAACAGAGTTGTATGCTGAAGAATAATCTAGCTGTTGCCTGTATGCTGCTAAACCAAAACAGAATTAGAACTCTTTGAGGCAAATGCAGTTAAGATCCTACATAGTGCATAAACAAAGCATTGCAATGCTACTAGCAGTCGCAGGACCCAGGAGGACTGGATACATTCTGTCCAAATTTCAGGAACATTTACTGCTTACCTCATAAAACACTTCTGTTCGTGGCATCTCTGTGTCTCTGAACCAAACGTGATTACTGAGTTAGTGGTTGTCAGTTATATTATGTGTTACACTGAGTGGCAGTGTGTACTGCAAAATTCTTTAAATATTGTATGTACTAAAAGGCCAAATCCAGATAAGTGGGTTCATGTGCCAACAGAGATGCTTTATTTGTCACATTATTATAACAATCTGTAGTAAGCAAGCAATTCAGATTTGTACATTTTTATATTGTACTTATTGGCATCACTGGTCTGAAATGCACATTTTCACCAACAGACCTGTAACAGACAAGTTTCCAGCAAAAAAAAAAAAAATCTTAAAAAAACCAACAACCTAAAGTCTAGAAATAAAATTGGTAAAACCCAGTGTCTGCTTGTTGTGTCTTTTATTACTTTCATGAATGCTGAATGGCAGTAACTACCTAATGTAATGAGTAAGCCACATGACATTTTCTCATTTTGACTCTCCGTGCTTTAATAGTTGCAATGCTGAAAATTTTCTATTATTATTTTAGGAAAGTGTAGGCGTTTTTTAGAAATGGGTAGGTGACTGGCTGTCACGGTAATGTGTATTTTAAAAAAGCAAAACAAGTATTTGCTTAAGATTATTTTAAACATCTAAGGTAATTACTCAGAGTAAAATACCATTTGGTGGTTCTTTTTAATAAAAGGTGAAATAAAGTAGGTGTTTGGTACAGAATGCTTGTCTGTATTTATTTATCAGTGTAAGGTTTTGTGTCCTAGAATACCTTAACAGAAACTAGTTTTAAAAGAAGTAAAGTTAAACAGCTTTATCTTCCTTCCCCTTACTTCTTACAGAGCTTACGCTTCTTACTGTTGCATCACTAAGATAATAAAAAATTAAGAGCTACTAAACATACGTAAAGAACTGGACTTCAGAAGGACAAAAATATAACAGTAATTACATATGATTATTTATAAAAACAAAACGAGAAAAACTTACAACCTGTGTCCCAAACGTGTAAATGGAATGCATGTTACCAATTGCAACAACTGGACACACCAGAAACAGCATATTCTTCGTGGTGAATGGTCAAGCTTTTAACCTATGTATTGACTATACTCTATGAAAACGTGATGTCATTATTGGCTAAAAAAAAAAATACACGTAAAATATCAAGTGCTCGTCTCTCAGATCAGATACCTGTTTATCTGCCTTCTGAGTTTCCCACTGGCTGAACTTCACAGAACAACTGACTCTATGCAATAGCTACAGTAAACAAAATGAAAAATGAAAACTTGTAAGTTAACACGAGCATGTTGGACACAGTCTAGTGCTAAATCAGCTTGTCCTAGTGCAGTTACCAATAGACGGGAAGCCCCCTGTATCGGAAGAATCGCAGCTGAGCCTGTATTAGCTTGTTGATTTCCCAGCCATTTCAGTCAGAAACCTAAACCACCTGGCCTACCCTAAACTCACAGATGGGGAGGTTCCTATCGGTACATAGTGGGTCCGTAGTTTTGTCCATTAGACATGGGGACCTCCTCTATACGGTCAAGTTACACAGGCAGGCCACTGAAGCAGATTCATGTAGCAGTGAAAGACGATTTAAAACGAGATTTGTAGTGACTTTAAATACAGATCAAGCTGAAGCTTAAATTGGACAAAAAACTCATTTTTGTCCCCACACAGATCTGGTATCAGTCTTCTGCAAAATTTCAGCATGTTTTAAGGAAAGAATAGGAAAAAGGCTTTTGTATCACTGATGACCAACCCTTCTAATTTCAAATATTTTGACTGAGGACATACATACAATATTGATTTGGGACAAAAAGCTTTTTGCTGAAAAAAATAATTAGAAATTTCAACCTGCATTTTGTTGAACATGTTAAGTGGTTTTTGCCTTTTCTATGAGTATTTTTAATCTATTAAACTGACAGGTTATTCTGTGCCTTGAACAGGTTTAAGCCTACAGTCAGCTCTGTTATTTACATTTTCCTTCTCTTAAACACCATCTCTGAATGCAGCCTCCTAAATTTGAATGTTGGGTGAACTGTGCCAATATTATTCACATTGGAAAGGACAGGACAAGAATGTAGCAAGAAAAACAATTTACTATAGGCTGTAAAAAATATGCACATTCAGCTAGGCTATGCTCTAGCTCATTTAAAGGAAATATACTGTATTAACATCAGATTGAGAAACATACGTAGAAAAACCTCCAAAAATTTCCCAAAAACATCCTCAATTCCACTGCTGAATTCAGACTGACAAAGCTTGTACCTTTACTAAACATTAAGTTCACATATTCTTTATTAAACAATAAAAAAGGTCTGTTAAATGTAAAAACCTGAAATCTACTTACAGGCAAGTGTATTTGGCATTTTAAGTGATGGAAAACTTCATAACATAGGAGAGAAATTGAAGTTTCAAGCTACTAATTCAAAGGACCATAGAAATGACCCAGGTGTGTGGGCTAGATGCTCTGATAAAGATTCCTAGCAGTGGCATTGAAAAGCTACTATGGGACAAAGGCCGTAAAGCTATAAATGATGGCATTATAATGAATTCACACCAACATAATTTTATGGGAAATTCATCTTTTCAGACAAACACGGTGTTTTTATGATCCGTCAAACGTACCTGCTAATGGTAGTTACAGCAGCATGACAAATATAAGATTCCCTTCTGGCTTTTGACTGAGTTCCCCCACAATATTCTTATATAATAATGAGAAAGGGATTGCAAATTTTTTGACTGGATTGCACTGATAACATAAGGCTTGCCAGACTTCTGACTTTGCTCTTTTGATTCAAGGAATACAAACGCAGGAGCAAGGCAGAAGTTACCCTTCTGCTTCTTTAGCACAATAGACATTCAATAACAAAAACAAATAGTTTCTTGATGATCCCATTAGCATTTTCATAGCCATACTAAGAAATCACTAAGTAGCCATAATTTTCATGAGTGCTCTTACCTGAAGAGGGAACTACTGGCAGAAAGACTGGGTGCTCGCAGTGTATCAGGAATAAGGCACAGACACAGCATCTTAACTCTGCACGTGCCCTGCTGATGCAGAGGCACCACCCGCAGTGCACGGTCTGCTCCTGGGGCACAGGCTGTGCACACTTCCACTGAACTCCTGTATTATATAAGAAGAGCTTTAATGTGGTCTTCAGAGCACCAATTCCTACACAGAACAGTCTCATTTTTTTTTTTGGAGCAGTCACTACCGTACACAGATTAATACTAGCAGCTTTACCTCTCAAAAAGTTGCATCTCTGGATGCAGGAGGTTGTATTAGTGGTTGCTAGAGGTATTGCCCCTTACACAGTGTGAAAAAAAAAATCCATTTGTGCGGATTTCATCTCTCTTCTCACTTTACTTATGGCTTATACTACCTTCTCATTTATAATATCCTTGAAGAAATACAACAGTTATGTTTATTTCAGGTAAATAAAACACACATGTAGCAACCCATCTCAGAAACCGAACATCAGTCTGCACACTCACTTGAGGACAGAAACAGAAGATCATACTCTCTCACATTCACAATGCACACTAAGGGACAGTCAGTCAGTACAATCTTCCCTGCTAACAGGTCCATCACGTTGTGAAGCCTACCTGAAAGCCAAAGACTGCCCAGTCAAATAAGACTTTGACTACACCTGCTCAGCTCTGACTAAACTGGCATGAACTGGAAAAGAAAGAAACAAAGTATGGATTTAATCAGGCAAATGTTTCTAAATTCACACTTGGTAACACATTTGGGGTGGGAGACCGTATGGTGATGGGAACTTCTTCCCCAGCAGTAACATGCCTTCGATACAGGTAAAGCCAAACAGAGCAGCCTGGGACTACTGAGACTGAGAGAAACTGAGACTGGGAGATAAATAGAACATGCGGACAATCAAACACAGGAAGAAACAACTGGTTAAGAGGGACACCCCTTGGGGCTGCAGAGGGCTCCACACGCAGATATCTAACATCACCGAGAAAGCAGAACCAAAGGTGGAGCTACCCCACGCGTGGGCCAACCTGCAAGCCAGGACCTGCCATGCTGACTGGTCAGGGCAGGAGTCGTCTTCCCCTGGGCCCATGTGGTAAAGGCCAAGGGCTTGGATTTGTACGCAGGGTGCGTGCGTATCACAGAACAGAATCGCCATCTACTCACCATTCCCAACCTAAGCAACTAAATCTTGGGTTGTATCTTGCTGAGTGCTCTGGCTTTGTTATTTCTCCCATCCCACCTGACTGCCCTGTGACACTTGCCTGAATCCACCCGAAGGCTGTACACCGCTGCTCGGCCTCTATGACAGCTGACAAGTCACCGTGGCCTGTGAGGATGTCGCTTGCAATATTAGCATCAGTCTTCAAGAAGCTGGGCTGAGATGGGCAAATCATTTAACATAGGCCACTAAGTCACCACCAGAGCATTACGACAACTCGCCCGAGCCAGCGCCACACAAGTGACCTAGTGTCCTAAGTCACAGCTCTGACGGTAAACTGTCTGAAACAGACAATTGAGCATTTTGATGTTTTATTTCTCCTTTTATTAGATTTTATCACTAAAGATTGTTTGAAGACATGGTATTATTTTTGAACAGCTTTTTTGCTCCTTGAACACATACAGGCCACAGTTCTTTACATTCGGTTGCTGGCTACGTTAACTGCTGGAGACTGGCTCTTCAGCAAATTTATGCTACTCATTATAGGTATGTTCTTTCTACGTGCACAGGCGTAACATCTTTAAGTTTTCCAGAAGGAATCAACAGCTTTTTACTCAAAAGTAAATATTATTTCTAATTAACCTACTACATTTATTTCATGTTTTCAACTTAATATACCTGCAGCTGTTTCAGTCATTAAGTAGGATCACTTTGTTCCTTTTAGGCAATGTATTTACCAGCCACGTATTAATTCTGGTTTCTCTTTTCATGGCAGCCCTTGGACTGTGAAGGATCAAAAAGATTCCTCCCTTACAATATCTTTCTAATATAAGTGAAACTATTCACCTGCCTTCATTCCTGCATGATAATGCTCAACAGAGTTGTAGAGTCAAGCAAGTATATGCCAACTCTTGCATGCCTGTGGGAACACAAGTGTTCTCTCATCTTCAAACAGTTTTCTGAACTTCTAAATATAGTCCTCCATGTTTTTAAACCCCTCTGTAAACATGCTTCAGGTGTATTCAGGGGGCTCTTGCCACTTCTCCCATGATTCTGCCAAGGGAGCATCATTAGGCAAATCACAAGAAAAGCTCACTGAAAATCTCTCTCCAGATTTTTCTCTAACGTTATTTGTTTCTCTCTCATTATTTCTCAAACTAATTGATGCTACTGGATTTTTTGCAAAGCTTGTCCTCATCTTACTGCATAAGAGAACTTAAGCATGACATACAAATATAATGGGCCACACCCTCAACATACAGTTCCGGCAGTGTACCTACAGTGAAACTGGTTTATGCATTCCCAAATTGTGCTCAAATCATTCTTCATCTTACTCAGCTGTCCTGGATATGACACAAAATGATGCTTGAAGTCCACATGGTTTTAGGATGACAATGTGCTTGACTAACTGCACCACAATCAAGGTGTCAAGAAGAAAATACACTGCAAATACAACCTCTAGCTCTCCCATAAAAATAGTGTAGTATTATATTGATTTTTAGTTTCTAATATTCATTCATTTTCACTTGTATTTCAGAAACTAACAAGTGCTTATTAACAGTAACTTATCTATGTGGTTTTTTTAAAGGTAAATGTGGGTCTCAAAAATTCAGTGTCTGCACATACGCTACAGAAAAAAAAAAGCTAGTTTAGAGAACAATGTAGGCATGTGTTTTTAAACTACTGTTCGTGCAGTCTGGTCAGGACTGTGTGACACAGTATACAGTGTTTTGTCATCCAAGGAATGTCTTTGATCAAGAGTTTATGCAAGAAGGAAAAAAAAAGGCATGAAACCCTAATCCGTTCCCACAGTCCAGTAAACGTGAGCTGGACAAACAGTGGACAATAGCAGTAAAGCTTGCTGCTGGAACAATAGCTGCAACTAAAAAAATTAAAGGGTTGCTGACTCACAGTTCCTATAATCAAGAAAGATTGCATGCCTTGTTGATTATTCCACAGAATCCTGAAGATGCTGAAGGTTACAAATTGTAACTACGTATTACATGGAGATAAAGCAGCAAAATATGCTGCTAAACAATCAAAAAGAAAAAAGACAAATACTGATGTTGATTCTGCTTAGTGCAGAGCTGAGATGCAAAAACTGAATAAGCAATCTTCTTCCTGCCTAAACAGGACTTTTGTTAAAAGTAAACTCCGTAATTTTATTATAAACTAAAAGCACTTTATTTCTTTCTGACAGTACACTACTATTCTAGATGCCATCCATACAAATTCTACACTACAATCAAACTTTCTAATGTTTCAGTACAAAAGCTATATGCTATTTCTTGTACTTATTCAGGAATCTTCTGCAGGCAATTTTGTCATGCTAAAAAACAGACACACAGAATTGTGGAACTGGTTAATTACTTATGTATATGAAATATAATAGAACAATTAAAAATATAAACAAAAATAAATCAACTGACACTACGGCTTTCATATATTTCATATGAGAGTGAACGGGCACTACTTTGTATTAATGAAGATTTCCAAAGCCTTGTATGTTCGCTATGTTCAGGTGCGCTGAATGACCATGTTTCCGTTTGCAGAGTACTACCTCATTTGGCAGAGCTATGTGCTACTCAAGAGTTGCAAAGTACAGAATCTTAGGATGAAGAATGCTGCAAGAATATAATGGTTACACTTCAGAAGTGAACACTCCTGTGATTAAGGAGGAATATCCAGTGTGAAGCCAAAGAGATACTCAAGTTAGTTCCAGATGAACTAAGGACAGTGAAGTGCCTCAGTACCAGATTGCTCCAATTAGCCTTTATATGTCGATCCTGGATACCAAAACTTCCAACTGGAAACCTGCCACAGAACTCCCAGATTCTCTCTGGTGATATATACATTTCTGCGGTAAAGCGTACTGTCATAACTTTGTCCACTTAAAAACAAACAAAAAACCTCTGGCAGACTGTAAAATGAGAATCTTTGCGGTTACTTGTCAAACTATGAAAGCTGAAGTTTTAGGCTGTAATTAGACCAGAACCCATAGCCATGAGAAGTTGCAAAGCGCAGTAATCAAAAGGCACCAAAATTCATGCTGGGAAGCACCAAGAATATGCAGAATTGTAACATTATAATAAATATTAAACCTTTTATAATAAACCAAAGTGTTTCTCTTTAAGAAGGTCGTGATGAGATGTATCACACACGTCATTCTACCTGCCTGGTTCAGCTTTTTACAACCTTCTCTGGAGTGCCCTCAGAAGTAAAGATTATAATCCAGATTCACTTCAGATAATTCTAGTATTTCAGCAGATTTCAAACTATATGCCTAAGATCATTAAGAACACCAACACTTTGTCAAAAATATTTAGTGCTTCACACTGCTATCACTGCAGAACTTGTTTAAGAAAGCCCATGGTAGGGAGGATGGAATTGGATGGTCTTTAAGGTCCCTTCCAACCTGAGCAATTCTATGATTTTGTGACTGAACAGTTTTTAAACCAGCCTCTATTTTCTCTCCTCTAGATGTCATATATCCAGAAAGCTGGCAACGTGAGTTTGCACAGGTTCTATGCACAGACTAGAACACACTATTGCTTATATACTTCATACGTCAATAGCAATCAGATCATAACCATAACCAAACAAGATATGCCAAACTGGGAAGTCAGACTTTCCTTACAAATCCAGATGTAATTTATCGTAACCAGGAAAACATAATAGGATCCTACAAGGCTGATTTCTCAGTGAGAAATTGCGTATACAGATATATATGTATTTTTTTTTTCTGATTTCACGCATTTCTGTTCATTAGAGACATATCTTCAGAGCTGAAATCGATCCCATTCATATTACAGCTCATGACAAATGGAAAGAAAGCATGCCTACTTAATGAATGAGTGAGTGTTACAATAATGAATTTAACTTGGAGACTTTAATCACCATCCTATTTTTTGTTCTCCTTCTCTATATCCATTCTAAAAATCTGTCTGTAGAAACGCAGCCTCAGTAAAGAGGCCTTTACTGTACTCACGTAGTACAATGACACAGATAATGTACAAAGTCAGATTTACACATGCTAGTAATGGTTGATTTGGTTATTACCAGCTGATGACCCCACTGCTGTAAGACAGCACTGAAATCAGCATGGAATTCCACAGGGAATTAATTCTCTGTAGTCAGAGCTTACCTTCCCACTGATGCCTCAAAACTCACTATCTCTTGTACTCATCACGTAACATGGAAATGAAAACTGCAAGTCTTCTGGACTGAAACGACTTCAGTACATTAGCAATAGTTAGCTTTGCATCCATTTTTTAATGGAAACCTATGATCAACAGCTTGAGCTGAGAGAATGTCATGAAGAAACAAAACAAGCTAGAACACAGTCCAGACAAGTCAGAAATTTGAGAGTTAAATGTTTCAAGCATTCCTCCCTAACTATAACTACTGAGCATAACTAGAGGTGGTAAATACAGCAATATATTTTAATATATTTTAAAGACATAGTAACTTCAATAATTTTGGCAGAAATTTTCCATCTTAACTGTTTTTATCAGATCAAGTACCTCCAGAAAAAGTTAAACCTGTTTGACCATACAGCACATAGCCACAATCTCCATGTCCTACTTTATTAATAACCAATATTATAATCTACACGATTGCATTTTTTCCACATCTTTCCCTCCCAGAACAAAAAGCAATATGCAAGTTATACAATCAAGCATTCAGACCAGGAAACGTCTGAATGACCATGTCCCACAGCAGTTTTATTCAGCCTCTCCATACACAGATCTTCCGATAGTTTTTAATTACAATTTAGTAGTTGCTTCCACCAGAGTCCTGACAGGATGAGTAACCAGGATGTGGCATTAATGAAGCCATTTATATGTATTTTTTTAATTTGTTCCAGATTTCAGGAAGGTGTTAACAAAACAGCAAGGGCATGAAAAGAGAAAACATATGCTTATGACTCACAAAACTGAATAATCCTTTGAACAGTGGTTTTGCCAAATTTTGATTTCAAATTTTTTTCAGTAGCATTGTAGTTTGGTTAAGCACATGCCTTTCTTTCACAGGTGTTTGCTAACTCTTATACTCCTCATCTTCCAGGTAACTCCCCTGAGGAACAGCCAAGAATACAAACATGTAAATAGCCACTCAGTGTTAACTAGTAGCACATTCTGAAGTATTCAAGCACTTAGAACACAAAATTATTTGCAAGGAGTCCCACTGGTTAAGGCAAACCAATATTCCTGATGTAATCTGGGCTTTAGCTCCTTAGCTGTAAGTACGGCATAAAAAACCCTCTGTGGTTTGCTGTTACAGTTCTAAACATCACAGAAAACCCCACAAATCTGTTGCAAAAATATTTTTAAAACTTTGCACTTAAGAAAGTACATGATTACATATCCAACAGAATTTTTAACTGTGGCTCATTTAATACACACCATCATGCCCATACAAGACTTGAGAAAAAAGATATTCAGAAAAATACAGATGTGTTTGGAATAAGAGATTGCATTAGCATGAACACACATAAGTAGCTAAAGGAAAGGCCTAGTAGGCAACCCTAAAGATGTCATATCCCAGTTTGAAATCCTTATGGTTAATCTTTATGGTTAAATATATATTTTTATGTTTACGTTACAACTTTTCAAACCAAATTAATGTTTAAATATATGAAATAGTAAACCAATAGTAGAAATTTAGCCACCAAAACAATTTTCAAAGTAAGTAATTATCTGTTTGGTCTGCAAAGATCCTTTTAATCCTTAAGATAACAAGAATAATTTTGTATATCATACAATCTCTAGAGTGGCGTTTTGCATATGACTTACATATCATACATTTCTAGTAATCAAATGCTTCACTGACTTTGAACTCTCACATCTCTACCTTGTTTTTCCATAATTTGTGCAAATCATGTACAAAGATTCCAAAAAAGGCCACATTATAAAATTTGAATACTTAGACCTCCAGTGTTTACTTGTCTTTGTACACTGAGAAGAATATCAAAAGTGCCTTTTTGAGACCAAGAACCAGCTTGCAGGGGGATCTCTATTGAAATCTCTGAATTATGTTTTAAGCAAAAAACATCTTGAGTCAATCACAAACGAATAAGCAGTACCACTTCATTGCCTTAAAGTAAACAGGTAAAATACTTTGATTTGCAAAAATAAATTATGTTGTGGATCCTGAGACAACTTTTTCAAATCTGGTTTTCTCTTAAGTGATTATGAAGTCAAATTACATTTCCCTAGTATATGATCTTTTTGTTTTGTGTCTATTTATTTTACAGAGATTACAGGGTATGCTATTCTTTTGTGCTTCCACTTAAGTTTCAAGTACTTGCACTTTTGAGCTTGCTCTGGTTGCCCAGTAGTTTTAAGTTGCGTACGAATTAAAAGTTGTACTTAAACTACCGTAAATGAAGAGACCATCAATGCTGTCATGTCACTTCCAAAGTCCCAAATGAAGAAACAGGCTACAAGTAAATCCTACCTCAATACTACTTTATTTCAAAGATATTCACCACGTCATTAGAAGAGTTGTATCATGCATGGATATGTTCTGTACTCTACTTGAGCAACTTCATCTATATAAATATTTGTGAACTATTACAAGAAGCATTACTTACAGGCCGTTTTTACGCACTATAAAAACCTCCTCCACTAGATGGCTCTGGCACTATGTGCATCAAAGCTAAAAAAAGTACACCTGCAACTAGTTATTAAGAAAGGCATCTGATATTGGCAACGTAATATACTCAGGAACAACAACAACAAGATGATTTTGAAATATAATTAATATATATATATGCACACATTTAACAAAACATTTTTACTTTTGAGTTAAAAAAATAAAAAGCAGAACATATGGCCTTCACATCCCAGATGCAAATGCACAATAAACATTTTGAAAATTCAAATTGCTTATTTTCTTGTATAATAAAAAAAGCTATACAAGTAAAACAGACATGAGGTCTAGATGGCACCAAGTGCCATTCAAGAATATGGCAATACTAACACATTTCCTTCACCTGAGAGCGTTTGCTGTGCATATAGCTTCCAATATGCATGCTAGTCAAATTTCTCATCATGAAGCTAAACTAAGCCATGTAAACTTAGCCAGACAGGCATACATTACAGCTGACAAAAGGCCTTCTAGAATTCATTGTATGACTGTATTGCAAATAGTGTGCAAAGACATCTAACAGCCCAACCTAAAACAACTTTCAGGTAAAATATTTGACTGTATTTCAAACTAATATAGTTGAATAAATAGAGACTAAACAGCATATTTAAGAGTAGAAAATGAAATCTTTCCCTGATAAAAGGTACTAGTAAATACTGATAGCAGTATCACAACTCTTGTGGTAGTCATGTTTCTATCACTGATCAATTAAATTGCTAGGTTTTGCTTCCCCCCTCCCTACACCCAGATCAGTCTGCAGAACTAGTACAAACTGCAAATTTCAAGTTCAGAGTTGCAGCTACTTTATGAACTAGTATCTTAAAATCTTCTTCCTTTGCATTCTGACTTTACTTGTCATTCTACTCTTTACCCACAGAAGTGGTTGCTACTGCAAAGTCTGCAGGCAACTGATTATATTTTACTTCACCTAAAATACCTACACATCGTGTAAACGGAATGATCTACATACATAGATTTTTTTTTTTAAATAGCATACATCCTTTAAGTAAGGAAACTTCGCAAATGCATTCCTTTTCAGGAAAGGGCTAGTGATGAATTAAAGTAGACACTTCTATTTAACAGGTTTTTAGTGTTTCCATGATCCTAAGTAAAGCCTGGAGAGAATAAATGATAAAGGACATATGAGGAAGAACTATTAAAAGATCACTGTTTTTCCCTTACCACTTTAATATTTAGCAGATCTTCGCTTTGTTTAAAATGAGTAAACACTTTTCCAGTTATTTGTTCTTTTAATATTTCTTCTTTGTTCATCCATGTTTATCTTCATCTGTTACACTCAAAACGTTAGTGAAGATCTTTCAGTACTGACCCTAAAATCAGACTGAATATTTAGCATTGAACAAACCTAAAAAAGAATACATGAAAGTGTTTCAACGTGTCTGTTTTCCAGAAGAATGCTCAATAAAACTATCAATTCCTCCATTTCTCTTCTTCTGGTCCTACTTCTAATTCATTGTGAAATAATATTTTTCCTTTAATTTCTTTCATTAAAAAAAAATAAAAATAATTGCATTTGCTATCATTTGGGGAATTTCCAATTCTAAGTATTTTTATACTGTGACTGCTTTTTGAACAGATTTAGAGATTCTTGCAGAAATTAATACTATTTTGTGCTAAAAATACCAACTTGATCCTACAAACCTGTTTAAATTTTCCTCTGATTTTTTCCAGATCTTCTTGAAGCTTTTCGTAAGTGGGGTCTTCATACGGGAACTTCTGAATCATTCCTATTAACGAATCCAGAGCCTTTATCTTTTTACTACAAAACAAAACAAAACAAAACACAATAATAAAAATCAGCCTGCTATAGAAGTCTTCTGTCAGTATGAAAATAATACTAATATTTTATAATTCAGAGCATAGAATCCGGTCTTCCATCCTTCTTTCAACTTCCCTCATTTAACTCAGTGTGTATCCAATACACGTTTAAGGCATAGTCAGAAATTAAGCTGTAGCACTACTGACAAATTTAATGTTTTGTTTTTAACTTACCTGCCAAAAATGAAGATATATTCAAGAAACATCGGAATTACCAATTATATGACTGAGTGAAATAAAGAAATGCAAAAAAAAAGCTCACCAGAACACATATCAAGATAGCTGAAAGCATAGTGGCAATTCTTTCAAATAAATTAATCAAAACTGGACAGAAAATAAAAGATTAGGTTCTTCCAAAGGAAAGTAATCAATACATGGAAGTATATGCACCTATGTAGCAAAACACAGAGGAAATGAAAAAAATGAGGGGGGAAGATGGGAGCAAGAAAATGTAGCAAGATCTATTTGTGCTGTGGACAGAAAATTAAATATGCTGAGACCATAACAATTGTGATGTGGAAGGCAAAGTCTGCCAGCCTTACCAAAAACATCTGAATTATTCATGAGACACTGATGCCCTAACTGGTGTAGGGAAACAAAATCTGTAATTTTAGATGTAACTGAGAGAGAATGGCAGCTCCTTCAAAAGAGCACCTTAGCAATTTAACATGAATGTCAGTCTTGGATGACAGGATGACCGTATCTCTGAGAACAAAATACCCATTAGGGGATATAATGCTTCCACAGTGAGTATTCAACACAGGTCCTCACAAATTCTAAATACTGTTCATACATAACAGTTTATTAGGTGTCTTCCTACAATGCAGTCTTGTATTCCTATTAGAGCATTTCAGAAATAATAGCTTCTTAATAGGTCAGGAAAACACTACATCTGTCCAGTTAAATAAAATTAAAAAGAATTAGCAGAAATAAAAAAAATAGATGATAAGAATACTGTATTAGAATTAAACTGTATATTTAATAATAATCTGCTGAAAACTAACAGTTAAAAATGTTAAGGTTTTACTGAATTCAACCAAATGTATCTCTCACCTATTAAAGCATCCTTAGGAAACAAATCATCATTTCATCTTCAGACAATGAACTCAGAGATAAATTTTTAATTCACCTGAATATATTTAGTTTCAAAATGCCATGAAGCATATGGATACCGCACCTTACAGAAATATTAAAAAACTACTAATGCCACCAGCTTTGTCAGCTGCTAAAAGACCTCAAATAAACCAATGTAATAAGCTTTTTTTTTTCCTGTTGTTTTTGAAGAAGTCTCTACTCTGTTCCTCTGTCTTATGAAAGCTACTGACGAAAACACAGTAAACATGGGTGATGAGTAGAGATACACCACCATAATAAACACTACCTTTAGGTATATAAACCACACAGCAAAAGTGCAGTGCAAGGTAACTTGATTCTGTACGATCTCAATTCGTCCACCCCAAAGAAATATTCTAATTTTTAATCAATAATATTGTTTAGCTATTAACATGTCACACTTTTAACAATATCATACCTTTTACGTAATTAAAAAAGGTCTATCAGTGGTCAGTACACTTGATTCTTTGTGATGCTGAAGTGCTAAATGTTACTAGGATTTCATAAGCTTTACTTTCCATACAGATAACAGAATGGAAGTCATAGAAAAACATAGGTTAGAAAGGAAGTCGGGAGGTCATCTAGCCTGCCTTCTGCCCAAGGCAGGACTAATTTTAAGGCCAGAGCAGGTTGCTTGGGACAATCTCCAAACATATTTTGAAAATCTACAAAGATGGAGCTTCTGTTGTCAATCTGGTCAACCTGTTC
Source organism: Cygnus olor (assembly GCF_009769625.2). Taxonomy (NCBI): domain Eukaryota; kingdom Metazoa; phylum Chordata; class Aves; order Anseriformes; family Anatidae; genus Cygnus; species Cygnus olor. The sequence goes on from NC_049173.1 coordinate 48,108,021, forward strand.
CAGTGCTTAGCTGCTCACACTGTAAAGGACCTTCTCTTTACACCCCACCAGAAATTCAATTGTTTCAGCTTGTGAAAGGTGCTTATTGTCCTTTGCACACTGCTGCAAGGAATAAGTCTCTAGGACTTCCCTTTAAGTAGTACAAATTAGCTATCTCCTTTGTCTTTTCTTCCTCAGGGTGAAGAAACCAAGTTCCCTTATCCTCTTTTCAGTATCACATTGTCCAGAATGTGATATAATCCTAATGAATCTCTGCTCACCCTTCCGGTTTTCAATATATTTTTTTTAACTTGGGAGGAGGCAAAACTGAACAATATAATTTGAATAATCTGAAAAACTATTGAAGGAACACTTTTTTTTTTTTTTTAACCTTACCTGTTCTTTTCATCTGTGCATTTGCAGAGCAGACACTGCCAGGTCAGTGCGAAGCCAAGGTAGCTGCCAATCTGGGAATTTATAAGAATACCATGAAAAAAATCATTAAACATACGCATACAAACCATTAAACAAATGTATACAAACAGTACTACATTATATCCCACTCTTCAGGAAACAAATCGTTGCATGTACAAACACATTTCTATGTTGAAAGGCTCAGTAAATTAGGGTAAGATGAATGAGGGATATCTGTGTTACCCAGTACAACAGTCGGAACACTTCTTGTAAGAAATCTGTTTAGCATCTGATGACAAGAATATTTAAAATGCATTATAAACAGCAATCCTGCAAAACACTGTCCATACTTTACATGCTCTGAACCTCAAAATTTATGAAACTGAAGTATGACAGCAGGGAAACAATTCAAAAACAACCTATTTAAGATGTTTTAGTTAAGTATTTGTTTTTGCAGCAGTGTCAGCTTAAGCAGCTCCTGTACAGCCCCACAAAAAGCTGTACCAGCTTGGCTGAGGGAGCGGCCAAGTCAACCAGTCAGGAAACCACATTTTTTCTGAGTTTATATGCAAAGAATTTTACTAGCCTAACGCACGAGGGTAGCATGGAATCCGAAAGAAGCACAAGAAGCTGACTAAGCTAGCCTTGCTGCCAGAAGGCTTTTCATTACAACTGTAGACACAAAATCAAATAGGAATATAAGTTCTTCAACACACCAGCTTGTAAGTCTGCTGGAGTCTCTTTCCAAAGTGATTTAGCATTCACAGAAAAACAACACAGACACCTAAAACATAAGTGAGCAGACTTTGAGGAAGTTAAGTCCAAAATTATAGCCTAATCCCACTTCAGTCCATATGTGCGTGTGTATACACCTGCCATTTAAACGTACAAAACACGGTTTAACTTCGAAGTTCCCATAACCTTCAAACCACTTCAGCGTAAAGTGGGAATGTCTGGGAATACCAGTCTTCTGGCAGTTGTGTTTGATAAGGTACACAGCTCAGTTTTTGTTATTCTATGTATTTTATTTATTTATTTGTTTTAAGGCTCAAACATGGGCTTGGGACTTAACATCTCATTAAGTGCTTAAGCATATTTGAAGTGAGGCAATTTCATCTGCGTGCACCAAAACTTCTTGGAGACCCCAGGTTAAGTGGAGACAACCCACAGACTTGGTTCCTAGCTGCACCAAGCTGCTGCGGGCTGGGGATACGGGCCCTTGGACGCTTTGCAGCGGTATGCTCAGCATAATTAGCAGTGCCCTACCACAGGGGCACAATCTTCTGCTTGAGCCCAAGCGGATACTGCGTCCAATACCACCTAAGGGATGTGATGGACAACAGACACATTTTATTTGTAACATCTTATTTTAATTCTCTATCAAGCAAGGCCCCTGTCAGATCAGTACTGTAATTCTGCTCGAGGCTGACAGTTCAAAGACTACCCAATTCATCCCTTCACATGACTCTCTATCTACAATTTTAGTGTCTTCAGGAACTTCCCAACGTACGTAGATTAGTGCACTTCTACATTATGGCCTATATAGGACAATTTTGTATACAACCATCTGTATTTAGAAGTTGCTATTCAACACTGTTTTCTTAGAACTTCAGAGCTGTAGCATCACTAGGAAAATATTTTGTCGCTATACATCTCCGTATCACACCAAGTCCAAACCAAAATTTTGCAATAACCATCCCTTCAGAATCTGGGCTTACCATTTTCAGTTCATAATGGATTAACATCATTGCTGCTACTCTTCCAGTAGCAATATTCAAGCAACAAACCCTCCCAGTGTTAGAAATAGCAAAGAGCAAAATGCAGACAACCAGAATTGTCTTGTTGGAAAGTAACTTGGGTGAAGAACCAACATTCCACGGTTTTCCCTAATGCTGAACCACAGAGGATGGTCCAGGGGGTTCCTTTACCACAATTCTGGGTTAAAGAAGTCAACATACACTCCACCACCAATTTGTTCTGAGCAGGTCTATTTGATTTCTCTCTTATCCTTCCTTTCAGGAACAAAAAATCAAAATCCCACAGAACAAATAGACTCAGAAAATGCAAAAACATCTATTTAATAGTTTAAATCAAAATAAAATTTTTGAAGTAGTTTTATGGGCCCTCCTGGACACAAACATAGCAATATAACACTGCAAGTTATTAGACCTATAAAGCCACAAGTGAAAAGTATAAATGTACTGCCTTATTAAAAAAACATTCTCATTAAAAAACTGCATAATGCTGATAAAGCTTATGAGAACGTATTCAATTTCAATCTCCTGAATTTCACTGGATGCCTCCGGTGTAGTTTTCTGTATGATGTTACCAGCAGGTTCAGGACGATGCATAAAAACTGCTTTGAACGATCCTAGAATGAAGCCCTTGGAGCTCACCATACCCATGGGCTTCACCCAACGGTTTCCACGCTACAGCAATTTTCTCATGAAAAAAACCAACCAACTCTGCAATTATAAAGCGTCTTCTCACGTACCTCGGACCCCATCTTGGCACCGTGGAGCGATCCATACCTCCTTCCCTCGGCAGCTCCAACGTGACAGCCTTCGGCGTAGCCCTCCTGATACCCCTCGCCGTGAAACCTGCACAAACACACGGATGGTTTTTGACATTTGTTTCCATTTTATATTCTGACATTTGTTCCCACTTTACAGAAGCCCACGCTGCGCACACGCAACCCCCGCACAGAAACCCATGCTGTGCCACCTCTGGAGCGCGATTACCTGCGATCAGAAGGCAATCGCCGGCCAGCCCCGCGGGGAGCCCCCTACCTGTGCTCGGCCATCACGATCTCCTCGAACATGTCCGGGCCGGGGGCCGGAGGCACGGCGGCCGCCATGACGCCGCCAGGCCCCGAGCGCGGCCCCGCCGCGCGCGGCACGCCGGGAGCGGACGGCAAGCCGCTGGGGCCGCGGGCGGGCAATGGGGCGGGGCGCTGCCTTCCCTGAGCAGCCGCTTGACGGCCGCTGCGCGTGGCCGTGAGCCCCAACGGCCCGGCCCGGCCCTGAGGGCAGCAGGGGGCGGCAGCGCGCCGCCGAGAGAGCGGGGGTGGGACGGGAAAAAGAAACGGGGAGATGGGGTGAAGCTAGGCCTCCTTCCCGTGACAATACCGGGATCCACGGCACCGGGAAGGATCCTTATTGTCCATTAATTATGCCATCGGCCTTATTTCTGGATGGCCCACCTTGGGTTTGTTTTCCTGTCAGCCTAGCTGGCGGTTGTTAAACACCAAGTCATGCAAAGAGTGATGAGTACGGCTAACTTCTGACAGAAGTAGTTCTGGAAACTACCACAAGCCCATTTTGTTCGGATGTGAAACACTTTTGATTTTCAAACAGTGTATTTTTTATGTATTTAGATGGCCAAACGTTAGTATGCCAGTCTATTACAACATTCACTTATTATTACAAACAAACACTGGTAAAGCAAAACATTTGGCCTTATTTATACATATGTTAACTTATTTGTTCTTCAGGTATTTAGACTTGAGATATTTCATGAAATCTGTGGCTCTGGGGACACCAATCCGAACAGCGGTACGGCCGGTCTGTTAGCGAAACACAGAAAGGCAGAGGATTGAATAGACAGCTCCGACATCCTGAGACATGTCTACAGAATAAATAAAACTGCACTAGAATGAAATCAAATTCATACTAGTAAAGGTTTAGCTAACTAGATGCACCAATCACTGTTCATTAAAAATGCTCCATCACAACAGGCTATATTGATTTATAAGGAATTGACTGCAGTCGGTCAGCCAGCTCATTTTCTGCATTAATTTAATGCTTAGATGTCGATGGACATCACGTGAAATTAAACGAGGCGTGTGTATCTTTGCGAGGTGTGTATCTACTGTACTGTCTCACAATCACAAACACCTATTGTTCACTAACGCTATGATGCCAGTGGAAATATAAGGTAACTCTGAAGCTAGTGACTACAATTTAAATCTTTTGAAGTTAAGGTGAAACAAGGGCTTTGATCTCGGTAGGTGGATTGATTCACTGTGTTGCAGATATAACAGTATTCTAGCAAGAAGTCTACCAAACACTACTCTCATTCTGGGGCATTCTTACGTGTTCTTAGCAATGTTTTATCTGTCAGAGTTCCTGAGAAACTTTCTGTATGCCTAGACTGTCACAAATTCACCCGTAATTCAGAGTCCAAATGACGTCTTTTCCCCACTCCCATTCACTTCCAAGGCAAACGCATCTCTGCTTTCATCACGTCTGATGCTGCCTGAAGGGAGGGTTGGCTCCCATACATTTTGGAGGAAAGAAAGTACATTTATTTTATTATTATTAAACAAACAAGTCCTTCTCCTTGTTCCAGGGTTTCCATGAACATAGTTTCAGTACTTGGAGCAGAGGTAACACTGATACTGCGGTTCCTGAATAAAGGTTTTACAGCTCTTCACACTTCCCCAGAGTGGAAATGGAGATGCCCAGTATCTCCTTTTCTATAGCTTTCTCACTACTCTTACAACTTGTATTTACACATCATAGCTTCTAATTGAGACTTCACAAGAAGACATTTGACACCTGACCTTTTAAAACCGTTTAGGGCTGTAAAACCTACTCCTGCAAAGGAAAGCATAGTCAATTGCCTTACTGTCTTTGAGAGACGATGGCCAGCCAAGGCTCACACAGTGCAGAGCGAAAACGTGCACAGTGGTGGTGCTGTTTACGTTCCCACAGAACCGAAGACAATGGCGTTCAAAGGTTTTGCACACCAAGTTCCTGACCGAGTCAGGTGTCTAATGGCAGGGAAAGCATTTTCCAGTAATCGTTCCACCTCACACAGGGATCTTGTCACTTTTCATACGCAAAGCAGCCAGGCCTGGTCAGAGCTTGGATGGGAAACCTCCAAGGAAAACTAAAGTGCTTCAGGAAGTGGTGTGGGTAATTTAGCTCCTGGCATTCTTCCCTCTGTCTGAATAAATATTGAACCAACCTCTAACCATGCTGTTACGGTAAGGAACACCGTGCTGCTGGTGGAAGATGCAGACCCAAAGGTGTCAGCAAATAGAGTCACAAGATGCTATTCACAAATGTAAGGATGTTCGACTTTGTGCTTTTGACAATATTCACAACAATGTTAAATCTACTTTAAAATCTCTCACTGGTTAATGTAAACAGTGTGCCCTCTGAATTCTGATATTTGCTGTGTTCCCCATCAAAACTGTCTTTATTTTTATTTTTTTATTTTTTTTTAGCAGAAAAGTGACATTTTGACCAACTTCTAAATATTCATGTTTATTTTACTTTGCTTTTTGGTTTTTGATTTTTATGAAAGGGTCTTAAAGCATACCCGATGTTCAAAGAAAATGTAGTGTCTGATCAAAAACAGAAATGAAAAACAGAAAAACAGAATGCCCCAAGCTCAAAAACTTTTGAAATAAAGCAACTTGAAAATCAGGACTGCATCTCCCAATACATGAAGAGCAGGAACCCTCTGGATGTGTGGCAGTGGCTCAGCACAAAGGAGAATGTGAAACACCATGGGAGATGTTTTGCAGCCAAGAAATCTGCAATTCCTGTGAGTCACCCTTGCAGCATTTCCAAACTGAAATGTTCGGTCCCTCTTTTCCTGCCGGAAATAAAGATCTTTTTCAGGCAACACAGCCATTTTCCCCCCTAGGTGCACTGATAAGTATGGTGCTATTCTGTAAAAGAGAGCAGCCTTCTACCCACATAATTTTTGTGTTTTGCAGGTGGATGGTTGATGTATTAATATAAAAATCCACACATGGAGCATGTAGTGTGGTTCAAGTCTGGTTGGAAATCACGCCCTTCAGTTGGGTTCATGCTGACCACAGAGGAGCCCAGCCCACGGTGCGCAGATGCTGGCATACCGGCATGCAGCTTTGCCTGTGCTGGAAATTCGCTCTGGCTGCAGCCATCAGCAAATCCTCGCTGAAGAACGAGCTGTTTCCAAAACCCTTCTATAACAAACATACTTTTCTTAGACTTGCAGTTTCATGTGGAGCTCATCAGCAACTGGCAGCAGACGGACTCGAAGTCCAGCTTTGGCCCTAACTGGCTTTGGGAAACTCACTCTGTGTTGTACCTCAGTTGCACCTCTCCACACAGGTGCTGTGGACCCAGACTCCACGGTTTGATAAAGCTCCTTGAAGTGTCTATCTCACAGTTACAAAAGAGTCAGCTACATTTCCATGTCGAAGATGATTTTTTATTGCAAATGTACACATTACACTACTGATAATGCACAGAAAAAGCTATTGTTCCTAAACTTTAATGATTACAAAACTACACAAAATTTGTTTCAACTAAAAAAACCCACTTTCAAGAGTATATAAATAGAATTTTGAGCATAAATAACAGTAACAAAATAAACAGATGTATGTATTCAATAAATTAATTATAAATATTGCATTCGCAATGAAGTGCTAGGTCAGAAAAAACACCAGTATTTCCAGTAGAGCTTTTGTACAGAAATCTCTATTTCTAGTGAACCTTTAGAAATGAGTGAAATCCCTGAACAGTATTTTTTTTTCATTTGGTTTCAGTTTGTTTATTCCTTTGTCAAATTGTTATAAGAGGAGAACAGAACTGAAGACATCGGCCATATGTTTTTTAGCCACAAGGTAGCCACAATTCCTTCCTGCAAGAAGAATGGCATGGCTGTCCCAGTTCTGCAGCGTTTACATCACTATATTGTCTCTCCACTGATTTCAACTGACGCAGAATCAAGCCTGGAAGGACTTAGAAGAATTGCTGATGGTTACAGATAAAACATGAAAATCCGCTTTGCAATTGATGTGACCTACGCATCATCCATTTTCAGTCTTTTTCTCCATTTGCTCGACATACATTTATATATACAACAGAATCTGTATTTGAACACAGATTTGAACTGCTTATTCCCTACCTGAAAACCAGAAATGCTAGTTCTGTACACACTTCAACCCCCATGCTGAATTCCCACTAATGTTAATGAGAAATCTATGCTGGATGATGCAGATCCCACAGTGAACATAAACTAGCCTATACAAGAAATCAAAGATCCAGTTTTCCGAAGTACCCCTTAGCAATAAGGGAAGGAAGAAATATTTCCCTTTTGTCCCTTCTTTCCTAAGGGAAGAAAAAGCACAATATACAGGCAGAATTGTTTTTCAGTGGTATGCTTTCAATAGAAAGTTTTCCCAGAACCTTGTCAGCAGCTTTTCAAGAGACAGCATTAACTCTAGTTCACATAACCACATTTGCTAGGTCTTCCTTAATCATGTTTTGTTCCAAATGTTTGTCTTTAGCCTCTGAAGCTACCAGATTTTGAAGCCTCTGAAACTACCAGATTGTGAACCTTCCTGTGAACAGCAAAAAAGGTTTTCTGCATTTGCTCCCATGAGCAGAAATAACGGGTGAACATATGTGGCAATGAATTTGATGTACAAAAACTGTAATTATTTTACCACCACCACATTAATGGGGGAGCTCCGATGAATGCATTAAGCTTTTATTTAGTCCTTCTTTCTCAAAAAAAACCCTATGGATAGGCAATTCTTTAGAATATAGCCTCTGGGCACTCATCTCTTACTGGTACAACACATTGTACAGAAAAGGCTGGCTCCATAATGAAATATATAAAAAAAAGTTTGAAACATCACTACACGAGAAGCTAACAACCTGCAATATTCTGCAACATTTCTTTAAAACCGTGTGTGCAATCAGCATCATTTCTGAAAGCTGGGGCTCTTCACTGGAGACAGTTTGGAGGTGATCCCGAAGGGATCCATGCTGTCCGTTTCAAGAGGCGATGAGTATACCTCTGGTTCAAAAGCCTGGCTATAATCACCATATTCACCAAAGTCTGTTGACTCCACTGGCACCGTGTTGATCATAGGTAAGAAGTGAGATAGTGGAAGAAAATCTTTTCCTTTGAACTGTTGTCTTTGTTTGGCACTACTCAAAGACACTGATATCCCGTATTTCTTTGATTTATATACATTGTAGCCATCTGGACGAATCTCCTCTTCAAAGGAACAATCTTCAGTGGAATACCTGAGCTGGAAAGCAAGGAGTAAAGAGGATTGCAAACGTGCCCACCAGATTCACTGTACTCGCTGTACAAATTCACTGTACTCAACCACACCGTACACTGTACTCAACCACAGCCTAAACCTCTGGCACCAGTCCTCCTCCCTCTCTGCCTACCTGCTGTAGGGACACAGGTGGGACCTGTGGTGCTCACCATGGCTCTGATGGCTGATCTTTGAGTTATGGACCAAGGCCCACAGGATAAGTCTAAAGCTCCCCACGCTGCACATAGCACGCCTGTTAGGTGTCAAGGCCATTAGAAGACCTAACGCAGAACTCCTGAATGAACTCCAGACATGCTCGTGCATGTCTGTCATACCAGATATGCTTTGCACCAGGATGTGTACTTCTCTGCAGCTACCACACTGGCCCTGTCCTGAGCACAGGGAAAAAGAACCTCAGTTGGCAGTGCTTATTTAGATAAACTGTCCTTACTTGCTGATAGTACTTGTCTGAGACCTAATCCAACAGCCCTACGGTACAAAACTCTAGTGCTGTTAGAGATTCGCCTGTGTAAGGGCTTCGGAATCAGGACAGTAGAAAGGCAGTACTGTCAACACCAGCATTTACACAAATGTGGCCAGAGATTAAAATAATACTTAAAAGGTAACTGCCTTTTTTTTTTTTACTCAGCATTTATTGAAATAACAAAAGACCAATTCATGCAATGTTGTTTTCTCACTGGACTTAAGTTAGAACTGTCAATTTAATAGCATTGCAAGTTAAGATCTTGTATAGGAGAATATATTTTCTTAGGTATGAATTTGTAGAAATACACTCGTGACATACTGTGCCAACATTAGGATTTAGTATCACCAGGTTAGATCCTTTCACAAGCACTGCGTTTCTTACAGCTCTGGTGTTATTTCAGGCTCAGCCACCACAGGTGACTGAACTCGTGGTCAATAAAAGACAATTGCTGACAATGGCTCAGTCTTCAGCGATAAGTGTTTGTCCACGAATGCTCTGCCTGTCTAAATATAGAACGCGTTTGATACTTCTCAGTCATTCCTCAAACATCATCAAGAATACGGAGTACAATTAAATGCTTGCATTTGGCTGTTGTTTAAAAGCCCTTTTTAAACTAATCAAGTATTTTTTTTTAAAAGGCATTTTCTCCAATATAAATTACATGGTATATGTCCTTCTACACACAATATATCTCAGAAACGCACGCAATTATGGCTGAATTGTTGCCTGTCTTTATTTCTACGAGTGGTCAGCCTCACTAACGAGGATGATGAAATAACAGAGCTTCTTGAGCAAGTGCACATAACAAACCACAACGGTTATTGATTGAGCCCCCCATGTCTCAACTGGATTGTCCCCTCTTGACTACATTGGGATCGTCTCTAGCATTATTTTTAATAAGTATCAAATGCACTTTAGGTATTTCCAGGTTATTTTTTTTTCCACAGGAGGAATTCATAATATGTTAGTATATTAAGCAGTTTAACAGATTTCTGCTAAACTACTGAATTCCTGAGAACAGGCCCCAGCACACTGCACATTCAAAATCAGCCCCAGTGACCAATTTTACATGGTGTTGGAAAGGGGCACATTTCAGGAGGGCATGCGGTCGCTGAGTTCAGTCCCCAGACACTGCATCTGCCCTTTCGTTCTTCCACTGCTGAAGACGGTGCTGATAAGGCAAAGGCTTCCCTGCAGAGCTTGTCTGCCCCGGCTGATAGCAGAGAGGAGATAGCAGGTGTCGTGAATGACCTGATTTCTCACCTTCAGCCTGAACTGGGCATGGTCTCAGCAGTGTTTCTTTGGTAATCGGATGAATATAGCTGGTATATGCTAGAAGCCATCTATTTCTCCCTTCCAAATACACCCCTAGAGCAGAGTGGCTATAGGAAAGGGGGATGTGTCTCTTAAGAGAAAACTTCTCTCTGTAAAATTCAATTCCTTTCACTTCTGTGAATATTGTCACTGAAGCCAATAAAACTATTTCCCAGAATAAGGCAATAAAATTGGTCCATGACACAAAGATGTGATGGCACGGCTACATACTATGGTGTTCTCAGAAAAAAGCCAACAACCTGCAATGAATACTATACAGCAACAAACCCAGTCGAGGGATATTCATTAGCTTTCAAAATGGTATTATTGAAAGCTATTTTAAAATTCTGTGACTGCTAAAGTCCAGCCAGCAGCTCCAATGGGAGCAGGACCCGGACTCTGTTTTGCTTTCATCGATCATTTTGCTTTGGATTTACATTAAAACTTTAAGCTAATAATTGACCCACCAGATCATCTGAGCCTATACACCTTATCACTGCATCGATTGTCTGATTCTAGCCCAGAAAAGCAAGGAAATTGAGAAAGAAAGGCTAAATCCTATGTTGCATACTCAGTCCATAACTTTATCTGCCTTGCTCTCATAAAAGATACCGGGAGTTTTGACAATGGGCCAGGTCCTTGCCCTACTGAAATCAGCAGAAATTTTGCCGGAGTTATCAAAGCAGAACCGAGCTGTATTTTTACTACAGCACAGTAAAATGCCATCACTCCGTGCAGCTCAGGCTCCTGTAGAGCAGTTACACGAAGACTGACTCTGAGCTCACATCCTAGCAGCTCATGCATGTGGCTTACCAATCCGAGTTTATACCACTGATAATGTCCAGCAGATATGCTGGCGTACTGAGATGAAGAGCACGAGCTAACAGTGTGGGATCAGTGAGTCACTAAACTCCTCAGCCTCCAAGAGTCCCGCAGGTGTGCTGTTATCCCAAGCCAGAAGTGGGACAACGGGTCCTTCCTGCCCCTGAGTCCCGTTTCTGTTTGGTACTACCTAGGGGTCAGCAACCCCGTGTGGCAGCTATCTGGGTGCATCTCCCTTCCAAAGGAGGCATCTTATATATATATATTTTGGAATATCTGAGCTGAACAGCGAGAAATTATTCAGATCCAATGGCCAGATTTAATCTGTTTCTGGGTCAGAACTGCAGCCACCAATCGATGAGACTTTTCAAACGCCCCCAATTCTGGTCTATACTATATTTTCTGTATACAACAGACACGCTGCATTCGGAACGCTGTTCCCGTGTTGCCTCCTTCTAATAACCCCCTTCAGGCGACGAGAATCGCCCCCCGGTCCTACAGCGAAAAGGGGGCGCCTGGGGAGGGGATGGGGGAGCTGGCGAGCCCGGTGCAGAGCCGGGGCCGGTGGTCGCAGCTCACCTGCCCGTGCAGCCGCCCCGCCTCGTCCATGCAGAGGTAGCGGGAGCTCCGCACGCCCTTGATGGCCACGGTGCGCACCGCCACGGCGCGGATCTCCAGCAGACCTGCGGGGCACAGGGGAGAGAGCGGCGTGAGCCCGACCCGTCCCGTACCGTCCCGCCCCGTCCCCGCAGCGCCCCGCTACTCACTGTGCGGGCTCTGGCTGCCGGCCGCGTCCACCCGGCCGTCGCCGCCGATCCTGAGGAAGCAGCTGAAGAGCCCGTGCTTGCTGGCGGTGTAGAGGTGCCGCAGCCGGATGGGCTCCCCCCAGCCGTAGTTGACGTGCGGGCCGGCGTCGGGCAGCGGCAGCGAGCGGGCGGCGGCGGCGGTGGCGGCGGCGGCGAGCCCCAGCAGCGCCAGGGCGGCGCGGCGGGCGGCGGGGCGCGGCCCCATGGCGGGCGGCACGGAGGGGCGCGGAGCGAGGGGAGGGGAGGCCGGGCGCTCGCCTCGGCTGGCGGTGCCGCGGGATGTAGCACGGGCGAAGCCGGCCCCCCGGCCTTTTATAGGCCTCCGTTATCAGCCCGATCGATTCGGCTGCATCCAGCTCCAATATAGAGCCCGTTTCATAGCGGGAATTGGCCGGGGCGGGCACTCCCCCCGAAAATATTGATCGGGTGACATCATGGCGCAGGGGACACCCTGAAGGCGCTCCCTCCCCATCCGCACCTCCGAGATTCCCCGTCGGGGCTCCGGCCGCGCCCCTCCCCGCCACCCCGGGCTGCCCCGACGGGCCGTGCCGGGCCGTGCCGGGCCGTGCTGTGCCATATCGGGCCGTGCCGGGCGGTCCCGCAGCCCTGCCCTGAACTGAGCCCCGAAGCACACGGGGCCGGGGGTGCGCGACCCGCAGGCGTGGAGGTGCCCCGGGGCACCCTCCGGAGCCGAGCCTCGTCGCTGCCGCTTGCCCGTCCCCCATTTCACCGGTCAGAAACCAGGCGGCTGCGGCTGCGGCCCCGGGGGTGCTTGTGCGACCTGGCTGGGAGAGGGAGCCGGGTCTCCCCGGCCGCCGCCTGGCACCGGCGGGCGCGGGCAGGGCGGGGGGCGCCGCCTCCGCACCCCCCCGGCTGCTCCGGGCCGTATTGCCGCCCGGCCATCCCCCGCCGGGTCGCTAGATGGAGCCTGGCACCCGGCGTGCGGGCTGGCCTCGCCGTCGGGGAGCTGCTGCATGGGGGGCTCTCCAGCTCCTGTCCTTCCCCGTTCGTACCTAGAAATCGGGGGGAAAAAAAATAAATAAATTGTGTAGTAAAACTGCATCGCCCCCGGCCAGGAGCCCGGCATAAGCATGAAGCATCCGTGTACCAGCAGCTTTTTCCAGGTGGGCTCTTTTTATGGAAAGAAGCGGACACGCACCTCTTGTTTGCTCTGTGCATTCAGCATCTCAGGGGCACGCCAGAGGGATCATTGCTGACTCTTCTGTTGTCCATCCAAACTAAGCACTAAAGGAATTTTCTCAGATCCCAAGAGAGAAAATATGCACCAATGGGCTTTCATAAAGAAAGAAAAAACCTTTCCCCCACAGGACACATAAACTAACAGTTAAGCAAACTATAACCTTGCCCCAGCAACTTCTCTGAAGCAAGCAAACAAAACCTTCCTGTCAGCTCCCAAATACTGTTTTACTACCTGCTTACTTTCATCTTTTTGTCTGTACACTTGCATCTCTATCCTGTAAACACTCATACAAATAACTTTTCTTTATGACTAATCCTAGCTCAGTGAGGCTGTGCATATAGACACGGCCATGCAAAATCACAGAGCTCTGCGGGACGATGGCCTGCACATGTATACATGCTTACATGGTGCATAATCATCACGTGTACCTTACGGCACTGAAGTTACCACATTGGTTATTTAGTGTTTGAATGATCAGGGCCTTGCATCACCAGCTCCCTGGAGCAAGGGATTATATGTCACCAGCCGTTTCAAAAGCAACCACTGCTTTTGACTACCTCTTTTTCCTTTTTGATAGTCAGTTTGAGGGACCCAGACAGAAGCACAGTTTTCTCTGCATGGGTGATGAGTAATTAACAAAAATCGGGATGGCCTCCCCTTCAGGTGTCTCCTGCTGCATCCTCCAAATCACAGGCTGATTTGAGAAATTAAGTCCTTTCAAACATCACACAAGTTCACAATATTATGAAAACAGTAAATAATAGCAAGGAGTCTGAGACCCTATATATATATATATTTTTTTTCCTCTGCACAATTCTGCATTATTACATGGCTACTACAGAGGCAGTTCACAACCCTGGGCCCCACAGCACTTGTGCATGTAACTCATCCTGGCTGCATGTGCACTCTTCAAGGTATCGAGCACCCACCACAGACACAGAGGTTATGGTCGGAAATGAATCTGAAAGGCTTTTTGGTCCATTTTGTTGTACATCCCAGTGAATAGAAACTATTTTATGTGTACTGACGATCTCATGTTAATAATATTCACCATCATAAATATACACTGTTTTCTTCATCAAAATGTCAAACTTCTTTCAAGCAGCAAAGAATTGATGCTTGACTTGTTTATTCATTTTAATGGTATTATTCCTTTATGAGGATCAAAAATTGAGGCGGGAAGGACAAATCACTTGCACTAAATGATACTTCAAATCAGTGAAAAAGCTGGCTATAGGTGAGAATTGCTTAATGATTGAGAGCTTTTAAAAGTTATTTTCGTTGTTACTATTGCTGATGTTACATGGACTGATTTTTAAAGTCTCAAATCAGATCAAATGAAAATGAAGTGCTTAACTCTCTCTCTCTCTCTCTGGAATTACCTCTCAATATAGTAATGTTTCAATCTAATTCATTTGTCCAAGTTCCTCTGGAGCTAGTGACTGAGGTTAAGAGCCTCCACGTACTTACCTGGATCGGATAGTACCATTCCTATCTCAAAACAGCTTTTTAAGAAATAAGAGTTAAACAATCTCTTGAAGTAGTTATTTCTTTATTGACTCTGGAAAAAAAAAAAAAAGAAAGAAAAAAAAAAGCCTTAGTGATTAAGCCATATTCAGTACCTTATTTTAAGCTAGAGCTAAATGAGCTTACAAATCTCACCATTCTCAACATATAATAGTTGTAGTGTGATTTTCATGTCAGTTCCTATCTGTATCACTGAGCTTTATCATTTATTGGAATCCTTTTACTAAAGTTCAATAGAAATACATGTATTTGTGTGTTTCTACAGATGTATTTCCAGAGACATTATAGGGGAAATCACACCATCACTTCCAGTGCTGTATCTGCTCCCTACATAAACAGAGCCTGCAGCAAGGAAACCTGGTAGTGTAGGACTTTTCATTTTTCTGGGGATAGGAAAAAAAGGAAAAAGTCTTGTAGAATAAAAATACCTCCTGACCAAATAGTACACAACTGAAAAAGCATTTTCACCTGTTGTAATGAATCATTTATTTCCACTGCCGTTTTCAGTGGCCCTATGTAATTTCTGCAGAACGAAAACTTCTTCCGTGTAACATCTTTGTGTAACACTAAAGCCGAACTGCATCTGGTTTGTAAGGACATGACTGCCTATGTTTTAAAAGTCAAACATCCTGAGATCCTGGAGCATGCCGAAATGATAACAGAGGGTTTGTGCCTTAGTAGGCAATAGCATTATTGGAACTAAGTGAAATAAGTCCAAAGAAGATTGCTACATACTGGTCAGACATAGGGCATGAAACCACCCCTGAGTAGAGGCTACCTTGTGATGGAGATCAAACGAAAAATTACGTAGGAGATTCACTCAAGGCTGACTGAGGGTCAAAATGTGATGAATTAGATCTATCCAGAATGAAGAGGCATCTGTTCAAAAGTAGAATAACTTTAGAATATCTACAGAAGATAATGGTGAAAACTTTCTGTATACAAGTCATTGTAGAAAAAAAAAAAAAGAAAACAGTACAGGAATTTTAAAGACTTTTTACTCTTGCTGAGGTATCTTTGGGATCTTCCACAGATTTAGGAGTAGGCGTTACATGAATGTGATTCAGTATTACTTTTGAGTAGAGATCTGTAAGTCTTTTCCCCTTTTCGCTGAACTCAGAAGCGGAAGAATTACAGAGGCTGTAAGTACTCTGAGGGGAATAAGGTCCCAAGCAGAGCTGGGGTGTCAGTGCTAATTCCTTTAGTTCTGAGTTCTGCTATCGTTCCTGCACGCTGTCCCATAAGTAACAGCAAAAAGACAGCCTTTACTTGCTCCAGTGGCAGAGGGATGGCAGGACAGAGTCTGTCAGGCAATGAGGGATGGCAGAAGTGAAGACACAGTACACTGTGATATGCAGTCATTTGAGCACGGGGTTGTTCTATAAAGAGCCTTATCTGCGCAGCACAAGTTAAAAAACCTGCCTAAGAAGGAGAGGTTACTCCACCATATGTCAAGGACTGCTCTGCTTCCCAGCTGCTTCTGCAATCTAAGAGGCATAAAGGTGACAATATTTCTCCCTGGGCTGCAAATGAACACAGAATTAAGATTCCACAGTTCCTGCTGCATGCACCCACTGACAGGATGTCTTGCAGGAATTCACAAAGGCTCTCCCCAGATATCCTGTGGATTGCAGTCCCCAGTGAATTAGCAGGATCCAAATGCATCAGATACTTAAAGATTTTCACATAATCAACTTCTGAAGGGGTCCCTGTTCTAAAACTGCTCTACCAAGTGGTCACAGCACTGGAGAGATTGTTGCTACTGTAATTGGTAGTTGCATGCGTTATCGCTGGTTCTTTCTAATGAATACAGCCAGACAACTAATTCAAACATGTCTCACTGTTCTGTTATCTAATGCTTTCTTAACTATTGCTATCAGTCAATGCATTCCTGAGAGCAATATTTAGTCTGGAATTGACTTGAAACTTCCACAATCAAATGATATCTTGCGATTAAGTCTACTCTAAAGATCACCAAAGTTTCATCAGATTCAAGTGGCCTAGAAGCACTTTTTTTCCCTCACTCTAAGCAGTTATTGCATGGGAGAAAAATAAACATTTCCTACAAAAGTGAGGCTTCAAACTCACAAGAGTGTGTAGTCAGAGCTGTGGTCCTGTTCAAATACATCCAAAACCCTGCAGAGACAGAATTAATCAGGTGATTTTAATCAGTCCTGTTCAATGATACTTGACATGAAATTACTGCTAAAGAACACAGTAGGAAGCTGGAGTGTGCAAGGACTTGAGAAATGAGCCCAATACCGGCACATTGAAACAAACCTGGCCGTGAAGCAATTTTGCTGAGTTATATCTGGGATGAGTTTGTTCCATGTAGGTTCAACTTCGTTTCATAGGAGGTGAAAAATTGTTTTCTTTGTTAACAAGGACGCTGACTCAGGGACTCTAAGGTGGTCATATTTTGGCAGTCAGAAGTAAGAAAGGGAGAGGATGTGAGAGGAAGATGTGAGAGGTTTGAACTGATGCAGAGTAAGACACATTGTTTATTTGCTAGACTAGCGTTGAATCACTGTTGTATTCTGCTAAAGGTTCTGTAAGGTTTTTAGTCCAGCTTGATGAAGCTGGCACTTTTTTTTTTTTTTTTTTTTTAAGAATCCCACTCTTGCTAATACATAGGTAAGATCTGCAGACACTTGCCACAATAAGTTTCTTGGTGGACAGACATGGAGTAATGCATGGCTTCTGATTTTTCCTATAAAAATTAGTTTCAGATTGCTCAGTCCTGTTCAGACTGAGCATGTGGATGTGGAAGGTAAGAATTATACATGTCTGGGGAGCTCTTGCTAATATTCCACTGTAGATAGCTGTGGGGTTTTGGGATCTGGGCTTCAAACATTTGTACAAGGTCAGGCAAAAAGGATTCTGAGGTATGTACTGAGTACATTACAACAGTTTACCACATTGTGGAGTAAGAGAGAAGGAGAGTTAAGAAGTCAGCAAAAACTCAGTTTTCTTGCTGCCTATTATTTCATGTTACACTCTGCTGCTTATCATTCCTAGGAATTGCAAGTCACCAACAGAACTGGATAAACAGAGAAATGTAAATGATTAGTGAATGCTGGTGAACATAGTGTCAAAGTTTCAATTCAGTCCACAAGCGGGAGGTTTGTATAATGCTTATTCATCTACTGTCATCACTTTTAATTATTATGATACTGCAGGAAGGACTCTTCGTGAAATGATGAAACGCTTTGCGAAACAGTTCTGAACAAATGCAAACTTAAAAAAGATATAAGGTTTCCTGATGGCGTCTTTTAAGACTGTTAAGAATATTTTACACACAGATATATCCTCAGCTTCTGGAAAGCAAAGTGATTAAGTTGAATCAGTAGATGCCTTCCTTTCATTTCAGCTGTTAATCTGTACCTAAAAGTAAGGAGGAACATCTTAAAAAGAAGTAATAAAATTCTTGTATGACTCCTTCAAAGCCTGTTTAGTAGACAGAGTTACTTCACTCGTGTTTTTTTTTTTTTTTTTTTAAGTGTGATGTCTTCCCTCCTTCTTCACAAGACACCCAGACTCAATCTTAAATATAGTTGACATTAGTCATGTAGAAAGTTGTGAGAGTGGCTTTGCAAAAGAGGAAGGGGATGAAGATTATTAGTAACTGTTCTTCCACTTGAATATCATAGGAAATAATTTTCTGCTGAAAGACAGCCTATACCACAGCTGTGGAGTAGCTGCATGATTTGCCAAGGATCTGGAAACTGAATTTATAGTAAGTAACTTTCTCTGATGTTCCTTATTGCAGCTTCTTAACTAGGCAGATTTGCTACCACGAAACATGGCTGGGGGACGTTTGGGGTCAAGAACTGAAGGGCAAAGGTTACTGAAGCATCCTGCCAATGCAGCTAAAATTGACCTTTATTTGACAAAGCAGAAGTAACATGGGATCTAAAAGAATGGTATTCAAATAGCTAGTCCATCCAAAACATTGCATTTGGATTGATCCTAATCAGCCATAATTTCCTAGTTTAATGGCCAATTAAAAGGCCATTTGAAAGTAAGAGAAGCAGAACAAATCAGCATGGAAAAAGCCTGTCTGGTCTTTAGAAAGTAATTCACATTTGTTTAGGTTTTACACATCTGACTTGTGATAAAACTAGTAGGTAGCGCATTCAGATTCTAAAAGTAATTCAGGTTCATTAAATAACTTGTTCCAGTATGAGACAAAATCTGAAGCATTGCTGAAAAGTGAAGTGAAATACCTGCACTAAGATGAGGGATTTATCTTTCTAAACATCACATCAAATATTAAATGGAATGTGAAATCGCCCACTACCCGGCTCTTGTGCATGTTATTATGTACCTTGATCTGATGTAAGAAGCAGAATTACACTCGGTATTTCTTTTATATGTATTTACAAATTTGATCATACACATAATGGTCAGAAGGAACTTACCATCTTTAAATCCCAAATGTTTTAATTTTAAATTCAAATTTTTTTTTTTAAATTTTTACTGGAAACAAAGTTCCTTAAACATGACTGTCCAAAGCAAGAGCCAAAATGCCCCTGGTTCTTTCATGGCTGGAGGTACAAGGAAGACCCTTGTATGACAGGGACACCTCAGTTCTTGAAGTGAACAAAGCTGACCAAAGTGCTGAGGATGAAAAAGTGAAATCATGGTGCCTCTTTCATATGGCTTGTTTCAAATTTGCTGGCTTACAGAAAGGTGTGACTTACATTCCACTAATCATACGGAGGCAGGACTAGGCCTCTGGTCTGCGTACACTTGAATATGGGTGTGTTGATTCGGGAACGCATTTTGCAAAGGGGATTGTAAAGATAGGTCTCCCAACTAATTCAGAGTTTCACCTATTTGAGAAGACTTCCAGAAGTCCCTCTCACAGCTCCATGCGGGGCACCAAGGCTTCACTCAGTAGCGCAGGCTTCCCGAGACCTGTGTATTCCTCTTTATCAGAGGTCTCTAGCAGATAAAGCCTGTAAAAACACAGCTACCGATCTCTTACTGCAGCCTCGTTCTGCTGAAGAGCTGCTGTTGCTGGACAATAGGTTGCCCTTTTTCCATTCTCTTGACTAATAGGTCACATATTGCCATCGGCGTGACTTGGATTCAGTTAGGCAGACATGGCATTGATTGTATAATACTGTAGAAGAAATTAGCCAATGCTAATGGAATTGTCTCACATTTTATGTGCATGCTCAAGTAAGCAATGACGTAATGGTTTACCCTAGGCTTCCTAGCATAACGTTGCACAGACAGTGAATGGATTTGATCGTCTCCCAGTCTGTACATTTATTCCTAGAGAGTTTTGCTTATGTACGCGAACATGCATGGCTACAGCTTTTCCAACTTTAGATCAATGAGCCACACAGCAAATAGCACCGACTTGGCAGGTCCCCTGCATTCATCTGAATGAAATGAAAGGGAGCTCAGTTCTTGGCTCCAGTTTTCTGTCACACCATTGTCATTCAACAAAACGGACCAAAGAGACAAGCGATCAATCCATAAACTCGTGAAGCCTCGGTCTCCAGCTGTCATCAGCTTTGAGCTCTCTCCACTGATCTTATCTGTTGCAGAGTGATTGAAAGTAATTTGTTTTGGTTGAAAGTAATTTGTTTTGGAGAGTAATTAGATTATCTCTTGGGGGGCTTCCTACCTGGTGACCCAGTGTTTCTCCTTGGCTTGCTGCTCATTAACATCAATTACCATAGAGACACTCTTCAAAGGAAGGCTTGCACTGCCCAGGGTAGGGAACCTATTAAGAAATATGCTTCTCATTCCTGCTTGGAGATAATAAACCTTCTGATGTCAAACAATTATTTGTGGGTCAGACACATATGATCCCGCTGGGGCTCAAGCCTTTCATTTGCCATCCAGTGTGAAATGCTTAGTAATTAGGAAATGAGCTAGATCTTTCTATAAGTGTGTATATTGACGTGAATATAATGGCCTCAAACAAACTCCTGCGTGCTATTTGTGAGCATTTACTGGCACTGCCTAAGCAGTGTGCTAGGCAGGGTGGACTGATAGGCAGCAGGCTACTCTGGAAAAACACAAGCAGACATCCTCCATCCATGCTTACAGAGATATGTGAACAGTGAGCAGAATAAAACCTTGTAGGGAAAAGTGCTGAAGGGCTCAAAAGTTCATGCTTTGACTCTTGGCCCCAGAATCAACTGCTTTTAATTGAGATAATTAATATAGTTATGTATATGACACAGCACTGATAAGCATCATAACAACACCAGTATCTATTTTTCCTGTAATCATGTGAGCTCTAAATGACTCCTTGCCTGACTGTGACATTTACTGGTAGTGATTACATCATTACTACTGTATGATAGCACAGAAAGTTACAAAACAAACAGGAAACATTATACCCTACCTTTTGAACCACATCTCTTTTCAGACACAGCAAATCTGCATTAACGGCAGGCAGTTAATTTACAAATTAATTTACAAATGTTCAGGCTAAGATTTCCCCCTACTACATCTGATCTTTGTGCTGCTTGGACAGCAGAGTGAGATGGTGAAGCAGAAACAGCCTTTAAAGGCAAGGCAGGGTTGTGGGGTTTCCCTGGCCCCCCTAGAGCTCCTAGTGTCACCAAAAGCCCCTGGGAGCGCAGGATGAGCCGGGGCTGACCACAGGGAAGCTGGGGGCACGGCGGTGAAAACGTCCTCGTTCTGCAGCTGTTCACGGCTCCCTGCAGCTGTTGAGGTCCGCAGGGAGCGGGATGTGCTCTGGGGCAGCCTGGGGGAGTCAGGCTGGGAGGGACGCATCCTCAGTGCTTTCTGTCATCAAAATCTGCCCTGTTAGGTGATGCTCACTCTTCCATTTCAAATATGTGGCACAAGTCCTTTAAATATGTTTTCTGAAGAGCTGCTAAATGCTAACATCTGAAGTAAATAGCTGCTGTTTTTTTCCCCATTTGTCTTGTTTGAGTAATTATGTCATTATATATGAAAGTGATTGTTTTATGTGTGCCAAGAAAAAATAAAGAAGACCTTTGATGAATACAGTGAGCAGCATGTAAATGTGGTGAAAGAATGCAGAGGCAAATGAATGACCTTTCTGAAACAGAGTTTCTCCCTGCACCACCATTTTCGTCCACATTAAATTCAGTTAATGCGTTTACTTTTTCCTGCTGTGTATATTATAGCTGATTCCTCAGTGCTTCCTTTTCCTAATAAAATGCACATTGTCCAAAGTGTTTGCAATGTTCTTCAAACAAGCTACTGTGGGCCTGTCTATGAGCCAGACAGCGGCTGCTTGTACAAAGCAAAACATTTCCTCTTTCCAGAGTTCTCACAGAGTGCTTCGAACTTTAGGATTTCATCAGACCATATTTCTGTGATTCTTTTATTAATGCTGAGCTATGGATGGTCTTTAGTCACCTCTCCCAATCCCTACAAACTTAAGTTAAATGGAAGTAAAAAACAAAAACAAAAACAATCAACCAAAAACAACAACAACAAAAAACAATACTCTAGTTTAATTACTAATTATTTATTAAAGACTGAACAAGCAATGGAAAATAAATAAGTTTTTGTTTCTCAGGGCTGAGGGCCTATGGAACCAGATTAGACTTCCTGAACCAATCCCTCTTTAACTGTGTACAGCATGGATGCTAGGTCTCAGCACCTAGGAAATTATGGGACAATTTGTAATATTCACACCTTTTTACTTCTTAACTACCTTTTTTTTTTTTTTTCTGTGCATGACAGACAGTAGGCCCAGTAATTCCAAATCTTGTCATGGCATTTGATAAACTCTGCTACAGCGTTCATTTTTTTTGCTTGGCAAGAAACATGGTAATGTTTTATTTTGCGCTTCAGATGCTTTGATTCCATCCTTCATCTCCCAATTCACCACCCTGACAGCTTAGACTAATGAGAAGAATGTGAACCAAAACTCAACGAGTTCCTACACCTGAGCTTTTGTATCAGGCTGCCTGCTCCTAGTAGGTGCTGATTTCTGTTTACAAGGTGATTTCTCTCTCTTTATTCTAAAATTTCTGAAGTGTAGATACAAGGAATTATGTAGGGGATTATCACTGGCTTCCTATTTACTTGGGAGAAAGCTACCAAGGTAGCTATGGAAAGCAGGCTGCTAGATAAAAAAATGTGGATCTAAAGGTATGAAGTCCATGGCACAAATGCTGAATTTCCTCTTGGGAAAATGCCAGCTTATACAACCAGAAAGCTGCAAATTGTACCAAGTCATAATGGGGAACCAAGGCAGGTCACATATCTCAGGAATACTGTGCACTGATGCTTCTCTTTACAGCTGGCTTACAGTCCTGAGTGTCATGTCCTGCCCCTCCAAAATATATTGAAGATAGATAGAATCATAGCCCAAAAGATTAACCTCACATCTGGAGTGCTAATTCTGAGATGAACTTCCACAGGATCACAGAATAAGAGACTACTTCAATGGTTCTGTTAAATGATGCGACTCATGTGGGCCTTAAACATCCTACAGAAAAACTGTGTTCCTTCTTGGTTCTGTGCCACAGTAGTGAAGAGAGGGCGAGATGGATAAAGTGGCAAAGAGGTATCCATTAATTTCTTTTTTTTGGCCACTGAGTTATTCACTGTTACACACGTAATTGCCAAATCACTTTTCTGTGAACACTATATAGGAAGAAAATGTTCATTTGGACAGTTGATCACAAAAGCTTTAGAAGCACACATCTGAGTCAGTTTTAAATGTGAGGGTTACTCACCCAAAGCACAGCAATGCCAGGATATGAATGATGGTGCAAGTCACCTAGCATGGTAGGAAATGCCAAACACTTGCACATTCTAAACATGGGAAATGCAAGTTTTTCTCTTTGAAAAGGGTACCAGTGACAATCCTAGATTTGTATTGTGTCTGCTGGCTCCAGCTTGTATGAGCAACCAGCTGAACAACTGATCACAAGTTAATTAATTAATGAGAGTCATCACCTGTTTGTGGGCAATTCACAAACTCACATTTGTTACTGTCATGCCATATTTGACCACCCCGAGCTAAGAAGTGACTTCTTAAGCTCCAGAAAGCAAAGTTACCAAGGTACAAAATACCAGATGCAGTTGCAAGGGGTTATCAGCTCATGTTTCCCCTTACCCTCAGGCTGGAGCTCAGGCCTTCTTCCAACGCTTCCAGTGCATGACCACAGATTTTGCCCTTTCTACCTCTCAACAGCTTTGCTCGGTCTGCTGTTTCCCACCTGGTGCTGCTGTGTAATCTTATTCAGTCCCCATACAAACAGCAGGGCCGTGAGGGATGCTGGGAACATGAGCAATGCTTCGCAGGAGAAAAGAAAACACCAGAACCCTCCTTATTTCACTGACACTGTGATCCTGTGCTGGCTGGTTCCCCCCATCCATTAAAGGGTTGTCGCAGGATAGTGATTACAGGGAAAGCTCAGCTGGTTTTGCTTTGAAATACATAAAGGTGGTGTTCAGGTAATGTTTTTGACTGTTAGCCCTTTTGATGTCCACAGGCTTTATACTTGCACATCTGGAAGCCTGCACACCTAGCTATAAGCAAGCATCGCAGTTATGTTTCACAGCTGGCTTTACAAAAGAGCAAGACACATACCGCTTACAAGTGACACTCTTTTCCTTCAGCTTGCTTGAAATTGTACATCATTAGCTTGTAACTTGCTTTGGTGACTGCATCATGCATTTTCCTTTCACTCACCTTCAAAGAGCACCGCAGAATTCACCACATTGTCGTGGGGGAGCTGGGGCTCGGGTGGCATTTGCTCTCAGGAGCTGGCCTTGAGACCCGCTTAGGAGTACATGAAGGCTTTGCTATGGGTACTGAGAGTCCCAGCCCTCCATGAGAGAGTGGGGATACCCTGAGAGTCAAGGGAGACATGGCGGGGTCTGTTTGGACATGAGTCTTCAGTCACACTAGCCTTTATTTAGTTATCTTTTACACCGCGATTCAACTTTAGTCCATATGAGCAGTGCCAAAATGTCATTACCATTCAAAAACTGCTTTGTGGTCTATGAAAAACTTAGTGTAACAGCTCAAAACCAGTACTTTCTTATCCAGAAATAGAAGTTACCATCATTGCTTTTTGACAGACTTGGCTAAAATATCGTTGCACCTGAGCTGCTGCCTGATTTGGAGAGCTGGCCTCGTCTTGCCAGGTGAGTGTTATATTGGCCACCTTCCTACTGCCAGCTGTCTACCTTACACCTACCGCTCTGCACAGCCCGCCTATGTCCTTCTTGGAGACCATATACAAGCACAGTGTTCAAATGATGGTCTGACAGTATAAAAAAGACAAAATTAGCAAGCAGAGTAATGTTTTACTTGCTCAGCACTCATTGAAGTGTTGATATATCCAGGGAGCAGGAGCT
This sequence comes from Cygnus olor, assembly GCF_009769625.2. Lineage (NCBI taxonomy): Eukaryota > Metazoa > Chordata > Aves > Anseriformes > Anatidae > Cygnus > Cygnus olor. The sequence continues at coordinate 48,132,974 of NC_049173.1, forward strand.
CCAAGACTTCCCTCTTATCCCACGGCAGTATTGGGCAAGGGGACTTGCCCGAAACTAGAAAGTATCACCTTCTTCTGTAAAATCTTTGTGGCATCCTGACCGTTGTTTTGTCTTCATCCCTCTGGCTACTAATAATTTTTCATAATTGCTTCTGAAAAGGCACCCACTGCAAACTATTTACTGATTTCTAGTTTTATTGATTTTTCCTTGAGTCTTTCAAAAGCAGACATCACTTTTGCTATCTTTCCTTCCTCTGATACTAAGGCTGATTTTATCAATAAGTTACACATCCCAGTTAGCAGTTCAATGAACCCATATCTGAGCTCGTGTAAACTCTGATACCATTTGGTGGATATGACAGGTAAATATCCTGTGGTTAATTACCCTGTTGTATTCTCTCCAGGACAGAAATAGAAAGAAAATGCAATGGATGGACACTTACACAACTAAAACATTATCTGCAGACCTTTTAGTCCAAACTGTCAAAATGTATGGTAATGATTCATCAGCTCATCTCTCTGTTGTACTCAGTATGATGTAAAAATGCCATCTAAACAATGCTTTAACTACAAAAGTGCTCATCCATTGCTATTTTTTTAAATGATAAACACAAAAATGAAGGAATCTCCAATGTTATTCTTTAATTTCCGAAAAGCACTGTAATGGATGACCAAAAAAGTGCTGTATCTTAGGCAAGATAGGTTTTCAGACAGCCAGTTTCCATCCATGTGTGTCAGTCTTTCCTTCTTCTCACACATTTGTACTGAACTGTAGTGAAATCACTTCGTTATTTTCAGGGTGTGCTGCCAGTTTGCAGCCTATGCCATGACACAGCATTCCTCCTGCTTTGTTTTGGCTGCTACCCTTTTGGAGCTGACATTTAGCAACATTGCATTAATGCCTGCCTAATACAAGACTCCTTGTTGAATGCCATTAGCTGAAGTTGCAAGTTTTAGGCACAGGCATGAGCAGGGTGTGGGTTAACCCTATAAGGGAGTTCCCCCCTTCCTTTGGGATGTATGTCTTGTTTTCCCACAGAGCTTCACTTCACACCACTGAAGTCAAGGGAAACTTCCTTACTCAATTGGGTAGACCTGAATCAGAATTGCAATATAACGTATACTGCAAGTATAAAGTATAAAACTGTATGTTTGTTACTTGATCAATGCAGATACATCTTTAAATTATCAGCTAATGCTCTTTTAAAGTCATCTCAGTAAAAAGTTTTTCAAAACAAACAATCCACTGCGCCAAAGGAGGCAGCTTTTGCTAGTAGAGCCTTATAGCTGTTAGCTGGATAGATGAGCTAAATAGTGAATGTTTGCTTTCTACTTAGCGAATGTCTGTCATAGCCCTGTTAAGTAGCCAGAAACAAATTACATGTGAAACTCAGCATCCCTCTCCCTCTCTCCTGTGATTAGTATTGATTTATGCAGCTTGTGTCCTTAATATAATTATCAGGAATATGCTTATTTTACAAATGATAACCTTGTAATCTCCCTAGCAGCAAAATGGAACATTTTTAACATATGCTTTGTTGCACATATTTTTATTACCAATGTTGTAGTGGACTTCTATTTATTAAAAACTAGATTAGTCTTTCTGATTATTTCTATTAACTTACAAGTGGATTTTATTTACAGAAAATAAATGGGAAAGCCACAGAAATATCCTGAAGTTGTATGTCACTAAACAGCCTTCTTTGGTAGCTAATTTTTAAGTGCTTCTATCAATTATAAAAGAAATTAATGTTGAATGTTTTTAATGTATTTTTTTAACAGACTAACTGCATGGGTTCTCCCCCAGCATCACTGTTTTGAACTAAATTGCAAACTTCAGTGAAATTTCATAGATGTCTCTGAAGTGAATAGATACTGATAGTTAGCAGAAGTATGTTTAAAAACATATATATATATATATGTTTATATATATACACACTTGTGTAGGCTGCTCTAGAGCTGTGGATGTTGTATTTTTTGTGATTCTTCAGCACAGCATATAGAGAACCCATGCTCGTTCTGCCTAAAATGCTTATTTATGATTGTCAGTTCATGCCCCCTTCCTTTTTCTCATCTATATATCCTTTAGTGCACCGTCCCCACCAACATAAAAGCATGTATTTATGGATGATCAGATGCAACGACAATTCTGTTAACGCAGCAGCTTGTATAGGTTGGTGCCCGGCCATGTCCCTGTGAAGTCAGTAGACATCTGTAGAGCTAAAGGGGCTTTCCACAGTATGAAAGGTGTGACAGTGTGTTTGATAATCCTATGAATAGAACCAGAATAAATTGGCAAGCAGATGCATATTTGCTTCCATTTTTTTTCTTAATTAACTTTGGAGAGTGTAAACAATGAACAAATGCATATTTATACTGCATCATCTTCCCAAATTCTAAAGGAAAGAAACCTCAGATTTATGTCACCAGGAGGAGTGAATAGGAACATTTCTGACCTGCCACTGTGGTACTCTGGGAAGTGGGTAGCTAGAGCAACCCACATGGACAGCTTTTTTATTAAATGCATGTATGTTGCTTGCTAGTGCATCTGTTGCTTTTCTTTAAGTGTCACAAGGTGATTACAGCAGAATATTTTTGTGACTATTCATCTAAAATTCACTGTGGTTTATTTGATGACTGCACTGGTAGCCTTATATATTTTCTGTGATTGTTCTGCAGAAGAACAATTGTTTAAATAGTGAGCTTTAAACTAATAATGTAGCATGCACTTCCAAGCACACGTATACCCCATTTCTGAAAGGTCACTCATTTGAACTCACCTGACTTGCAAGCAGCAAGTACCAGCAGAGCCTTTTTCTACCAGTAAAAACTCAGAAAGGCATTTGTTGATATTTCAGCCTTTATTCACAAAATATTTTAACTAATCTATTTTTCTGTTCTTACTTTTGCTGATTACATGTGATTACAAGTAAGCTGAAGCTTACAGGGTCCTAATAAATCATAATAATATGTGTTAATTATTCTACTTAGGTCACCCACGTATGCATAGAAGGACTTTGTTTAGGAGAATGGTACTTACAGTCAGATTTCCAGTGTGAATATTGCCATAGTGATTTTTATTTGGTAAAATAAAATGTAAGGGCCCCAGACTGAAAGGAAATGTCTTCATTTTTACCCTCAGGAAAAGAATTTTTGAAGACAAAAATTTTGATAGATTTTCAACACGTAAATTGGTGTGGTTGCATTTACTCTTTTCTTCTATATTTTGGTTTAAAATGTATTCCAAAACTATAACATTTACTGAACAAGCTCTAGTCTGGCACAACTCGAAGTGCATGATTCCATGAAGTCACATTCTTTGCTATTTACTAACCACTAATCCAAATATTTACCCCAGGAGCTCTTTGCCAAGGCATGAAATAAAATGGTATTTTATAGCTAGAATACCTATTCTATGTTTAAATATTTATATAAATATTAAAATAAGCAGAATAAATAACAAGAATTAATTTAAAGTAAGCAACTATCTTGTATGTGACTAGTATTATCAGAAAAAAGGTTTGCAGAAGACACTAAATTTCTGAACTTCAAGGTCAAAGACTGAATTTATCTTACTATGTATTTTCTTAGGTTTTTGTTTATAGATCTGACTTCAGCAGTGCTTCTGTATTAAAGTCATTTAAAATACAACTGCTATTTAACACAAGAGAGGTAGAGATGACCATCTATACAGATATTTTTCTGCCTAAAACATACTTTGCTTTGATTATTCTTTTGAGGCATACCTTCTTTGCACGGCATGAGACTATCATAGCTATAACTTAAATAGTTCTATAAATACATAAGTGCTTTTCCTTGATCATCCTAAGCTTGTTAAAAATCCTGCACTGAATTGCCTATGCTGTGATTGCCAAAACAGATATGATCCAGTGAATCACATCTGATAACGTATCAGTGGGCACAAAGGACTTGTTCTTTATGCTTTTCTCAGAGGTAAACAGACTCTTGATGGTCCAGTTCTGCTTCCATTGCAGCCTGTGACTGGTACAATTTGCTCTTCAGAGGGATGCGTGCAATAACCCTTCACTGCTGTGGCTGGCTGGAAGTTGGTTCAGTTCCCTCTACAACCCCAGGGCAATCGGGAGAGAAGCTATACAGAACTGAGGGAAATGAGGTGTGCGGATGAGAGTAAAACATCGGCAAGCGAGAAGGTCTTTGCTCACCTGGAAAGGGTTTTGGACTTCATGCAGAAGATGAAAACCAAGGGTGGGTTTCACCCACCAAGTGAGAAAATAAACCCACCCTGACAAGAGTGTAGCAGATAATCTGTGCACATTGCCATTTTACCATAACAAGTTTCAGAGAAAGACAAAGAGCAGAAAAGAAGGCAGAAAATGGGAGGGTGGTTGGGGTAACACAACAAAGAAACAACAGGGTAGCAGAAAATCAAGTAGGAGTTTGAGGGAAAAGAAGAAATGAAGAACCAAGAGGAAAGGTGTCAAACACCTTTCTAGGCTGGGAGGAGGAGGCTGCACATGGGCAGGGCTGCCGGGGACAGGCAGTGCCAGTCACCCAGCCCGCCACAGGAAGGTCAAAAACAAGACAAAGAGCAACTAAGGTCATTTTCCTCATGGCTGTGGAAAAGCTGCAATAAACAGCAGGCAACGTTATGGCCGTGCATCCTTGCGGTTTCAGTGTGGGCCGGGCTGGCCTACCCGCACGGGCAGTGCCGTTCCGGGAGCAAGCACCTGGGTCATCGTCCCAGGGTAACCGCGCGCCGCGTGCTGGCGCCGGCGGCATCAGTGCTGTTATCTTGCTGCAAGGAAAGGCACCAGCGAGGGGACAGAGAGGGACCGCGTGGGTGAGACACCAGCCCAACCGCCTCGGTTAATGTGTAACTGCGGATGGGTGAGCTCCTGCGTGCGGTAGCACTAGGGCTCTCCACGGCTGGTATCGGAGCGGGATCCGGCGTGGGAGGTGAGCGCCGGGGAGCCGTACCCCACCAGGTAACACGAAGGCACCCTGGTGGTTAGCACTAGGAGGGAGGGGAGAGGAGAAGGTGCCCCATCCTGGCAGAGCACGGTCCTCACATTGGAGGGCGCCTGGCTGAGGACCTCCTTGGTCTTCCCACACTGTGGGGCTGCCCTGCTGCATGTGCTGGGAGGGGGCTTGCAGATGGGGAGCGGCTGAGATGGTGCTGGGTGTCAGCGTGGATGGTGGGCACAGGGAGGGTGATGACACAGAGCCTGGCTCCTGTGGAGGCCACCTGCCTACCTGTGCTGCTGAGGTGTATGCTGGCATGGGGCTATGCCCACCCTGGAAAAGGGCTCAGAGCAGGTTGGGCAACGTGGAACAGCTTCTGAATGAGGCTTGCCCCACAAAAGGTGCAAAATATTACCTCAAGCTTGGAGAGCTACACAGCTGACATTTCTTCTAAACTACTTTAACAAGGTCCCCACAAGGTTGGGGTCTCTCTGATGCCTAATGGATGCTGGTGCTGCAGGTGTTACTCCCTTCCTTCTCACAAGCACCCTTAACCTCAAAGACATTAAACAGCTGTATTGGCCCCAGCTAACATTACAAACACTTTTCTCGAAGGCACTGGAAGCAAACAGATGTAGCTGTGGAGATAATGAGAAAGGATGTAAATAGTAGCTCACCAGAAACCATGGAGTTTTACCAAGTGGCTTTGACACTTACCAAATACCTTTAAGCTGATAAAGATCTGATTTGTACTTCAGAGGTAACCTGATTAGCAACCAGTTTGAATCTGGAATATGTTAATTGGTACAAACATCACTAAATCACTTTCTTTAACCTATATGAAGTAGTGTGAATGAACGATAGTGAAGGTCAACATAGCCTGGGGAGTCATAGAGAATGAGTACTCCTCTATCTACCCACAATAAAATAGTATGCTTAGCAATAAAATGTAATTGTATGTGCACACAAAGAATGACACTAGAAAGCACCCAAGGTCAAACCAGCATTCAAAATTTAAGAAAAACAGAATTAAATATGCACATGCAACCAAAGTCTGGTCATGCACCACGCGTTTTGTTAGTAGTCCTGCCCAGTGTGGACTGCTTGCTAAGTGAACACCTTTTTCTAGTTTTGTTTTGCTCAACCAGAAGGTGTGTGGCTTACTGACAACATGCTGTGAGGAAATACATGCTTGTCTTCTCATAAGCTTTCCATAACTCTCACAAATTCAGTAGCTCTGTGTTTCACAAATATTAATGGATATATTTTGAACACTATTTAATGGCAATTTGTAAACTGGGAGCTGAAGCACAGAGACACCAGTGACAAAAAGGTGCAGTAATGTAATCTGCCCAGGTTGAAACATTCTCAGCTCAACATTTGATAGTGTTTGACATTAGCCAGGACATAATTTCTATCCATCACACAGCTGCGACTGATTTCAGTTTTGGGTGCTCACCTTATTTGCCACACTTTGTGGTGTCCTGTTGGGCATTCAGAAAGGAAGGTCTGGACCATTTGTTGCACCTCATTGCTGGCATCACAGGTGACCCGGTGGCATAGGTGACACTAACATCTGATTCTTTAGTGTGACACTGAACTATTCTCTCCTCAAAAACCTTAAAAAGGAAAAAAACAGTCAATATGTTCTATGAACGTGATTAACCAGCTTCTTTTTAATTTACAGCAAAACTTAGGATGTAGTAAATTGTCACTGCTTTATATTAAGTAATTGTCTGCCTTAAGTGGCTGACTGTAGGCACTTCTGGGCATGATATTAAGCTTTTTTTTTTTTTTTTAAGTATTCAATTTGAAAAAACAAACAGGACAGGGTAATATTTCTTGTTCAAAGTGTGTAAATCATGCCTGGTGTGCAGGAAACTGGAATTGTGCTATGTCTCCCTTTCATGTGCTGAATTGTCTGAAAACAGCTAGGTATTACAATCTTTCACAACTCCATCCATGTTTAGATCACTTGTTAGAAAGCAACAATAATTTGTGTTGTACGAAGAGAGGTGCAGTGCTTCAGGGGATTCCTTTTAACTTCCTTGCTGAAGCCCTTGCTAGCCTTTATCAAAAGACTCCTCACCCCTTAACAGACTCTCTTTAATTGGCCACTTGCATGTTCAGTTAATATACTGTGGTGGAAACCAACTGGTAAAGTGTGAACAACTGAATCTGGAACTATGAACTCAGTGACCGCTCTGAAACCTGTGGCTATTTATATACAAGGCAGTGTTTTGTCATGCTGATTTTTATTAGCACAGATTAGATACAGACAGCTTGGTAGATGCCACAGAGCAGTCAGGAAATGTTAAGTGCAGACCATGTGAAAGATGCCAGCCCACAAACAAGCAGCAGGGTAGGGAGCCTGCTGCCCCCCTTCCCCAGGCAGGTAGGGGCATGGTGCTACCCTGGGACCACTGTGAGGGGCCAGGCCAGCACTGCTCCTCTTCCCTTTGCCTTATGGGACAGGCTGGACAATCACCAGGTGGGGGGAAATGGGTCTGGCCCATGGACAGGGCTAATCCATTTTCTGGAAAGGTTTTAATTTTCTGTGCAGAGAAATATTTGTTGGAGGATGCCAGAGGCACTGGGCATGAGAGCAGTGCAGTGCTCTCAGTGATTTGAGAAATGTTATGATATATCAGGGCCTTTTGAGGGGCATTGAAGTTCCTTTTAGTCTTTGATGCATTTCTTTTACTACCTCCAAAGGCATTTCTTTTACTACCTCATAGAGCAAAAATGATGCCAGAAGAGAGAGAATATCTGTCTAGCATTTTCTATGACATCTCATACTGCTCCACCTGTGGTGGCAACAGGCTTTTATATTTTTTTTGGGGGGTAGGACTACATATGGCAGTGCAAGTGCTCTAAGTGCTTTGAACCTGAAAAGAAATGCTCTGAAATGTCACCTTCTTAACAGCTACGATTTGTCCCTTAAAATCATACATGGATGTCTCCCCAAGGCTGAAACAAATTCTTGTCCCCAGAACAAATTTTGGAAATTTGTTAACCAAATTAACCAATTTTGGTTAAAATTTTGGAAGACCCGGCAGCAATAAACCTACATTTGTTCTTTGTTTACAAGCAAAAAAATGTTAGTCATGAAAAATGATTATATATGTCTGCTTGCCTATTTATTCTGGTTCTATTCATAGGAGCATTAAACACTGCATCTATACTTGTCTGTTTCAAAAAAAAAAAAAAAAAAAGGCACCTGTGCTACATTTATAGAGCCTGTTCAACTTTAGAAAGAAATTGCTCGAAGTGGAGCACTGGCCATTCACAGCTCATCTATTGCCTTTCCCTTTTAGGAACAAGAAAGAGAGCATCAGTCAGTGGAAAATAAAGTGGAGAAGTCTGTATCCGGGTGGGGGGTCTGGCTTTATGTGCCATACAGCCCTTAGCTGAACGAACTCCCTTTGCCATTAAGGAGTGTGAGATCAAACTTGAGTATTGTCATTGCCATTACATATTCTTCCCTAGTCCTACAAAAGGAATGACCATAAATAAAACTGAAAGTATATGGATTTGACTGTGTGCACAAGTGCATTTATATGAGGGTCAATAAAAGTTGCGAAAACAATCTTGCCATCAGGTGTGCTACAAAGCACTTTGTATTTCTGTACACTGGTGTGAGGATAATCAGTAACTATAGAAGGAGACAGTGTCTTAAATCAAACAGGTAATCCTAGAACTTCTTGCATCGATGTAATCTTACTTCACAGCAAGAGTGACAGCAGTACTCATTAAAGCTGAGGAAAAGTCATTCCGGTTTCATTAGTAAGGTTAACATCCAGCAACATAAACCCCAAAACTGATTTGTGTCTCTGAGCATTAATATTAGATGCTGCATGAAAAGCTGTTGTCATTAAATACCACACAAATAATACAAGCAAGAATACTAATCTGTGGCAGATGCAAGCACGCATATCCATTACAGAGCTCAAGAAGCTGGGCTTTCCTGGACAATATCCAACTTTGCCAGGGTGAACTTCAGCTGAGTAAGAAATCTAGATTGTCACTCATGAAGTATCTGGCATAGGTGCAAATACTTCCTTGTCTTTCAGAAAGTGAAATAGCATTTTTTGTTTGTTTGTTTGTTTTTTTTTCACTGCAGGATGCACTCCCTTCTAAAGAGTAAAATCAGTTCCAGGAATCCACACATTGTAAACATTTATCATTTATTATGCATTTAAATGTGCACAGCACATACACCACAGTCTTGAACAGCACCTGTATAAAACTACAGACAGATTCTGGTAAATGGTGAACTCTCATACCATGTAACATTGTTATCAAGGTTTTATCACAATATTTCAAAGTTACAACTACCTCTGAACATATCTTGTGTGAGGCTGTCAGTTGTGGATTTCAATGGCGTGAAAAGTGACAAAGAACCATTCACAGGCAAGTTCTTTGTGATTTTGCTGTTTGAAACTTGGAACGAAATCATCAGTTGTCAGAGGTAGCAGTGATAATTACACAATGATTACTCACATATAGAACACACAGAAAGTATAGATATCCCCCAAATTACGGAAGAAAAATCCATAGGCATGACATTTCCTAGGCACTCTCTCTTGATTTGGCTTCCTGATTCTTAATTGTTATTTTTGCTTTGACAGCAGCTGGCTTAGATGTGGTCCTGGTCTGCTCTGGTCTCCCTGAACTTTGGATTTAGTCTTCAAGGTCATGTGTAAGCAGAGAATACAGGCAAGTCTATATGATTCCAATAGAACAAAGACTTTTGTGTAGGAATGTAAAAAGGAAAAAAAAAAGCTGAACTCAAATTACCCACAGCCTTGAGATTTGCATGTAGTCAGAAATTACTAGTTTAGATTGGAAGATGATCTATAAACATCCTCTAATTCATTAAACATTATGGTTAGTCCTGGTTACAACTTAATTTGTCGATGCCACAAATATGATGTATCATTTAAAGAAATGAAAGAAAGAACAAAGGAAAAATGGATCCTTTTAAAGACTCCCCCATAAACAAACCTGTCTTTTCATTCATCGCATTAGAGTTACACTTGCAAAATATATAAAGAAAAATATAGGGTTACTTGATGACGATATAGTACTGCAGCCTGACAGCTGTCTGCAAATATTTTCACCATGATTATCCTTACTAAAAGTAAATCACTGGGTAAAGATAGCTCAAACGTGACAAGGCTCAAATAGGATGCAACCAACTCTATCTTGAATACTTTTGGCTACATATGGAAAAAATTGAGATTTGGGATTACAGTGATTGTTCCTCCAAGCCCTCCTCCGGAATTATAAGACGAAGCAGAAAAGTGTGTACCTTCCATGCAGACTTTGTTAGGAGACTGGCTTTGAGAGTTAGTGAGGTAGAAATTAATTAACTTTTTCAGGGAATGAGACAGAAAAAAAGCAGCATATTTCTCCTTCCAAATACTGTACCCAAAATAATAAGTAGTACAAAATAAACTTGATTGTTTGTAATTGATCCAAATTCTCTCTATGGAGCTTCTCTTTCTGTGAACAGACAAATGACTGCCTTTTCAAAACTTAGGAGTATTATAAATTTTTGCAAACTTTGATGAACACTTGTAATGTCCAAATATGAAAGGGAATTTGATTTGAATAAAGTATAATTTGTTCACAGCAGCATGTTTCACAGTGTGCTCACTGGGGGAAGAACTGAGGGTTTTTTTTTTAGCCTAACGCAAAGCAATCATATCAAATATATTATCCATTAAGGGCCACGAAAGATTGTATCCTCCTGTTTATCTAAATAGAAAAGAAAAAAAAAATCCTGCTGAGTTTATATAGGTGTTTAAACCTCTCTACCGCCTGGCAGCTCTAAGAAGACTGACTGCAGGAAAGTTCAAAGTTCAGCACTGGCAGATCTAAAAACAGATTTGTGGGGCAGCTCTTCAGCACCGCACTTTCTGTACCGAAGTAAACCGATACCATTCCAATTAAATAGCAACACTGCACAAAGGAGGTCAGGCATTGTGTGTGGCTCCACGCCGGCATCCCACCCAGGCACCTCCGCACTGTTCCTTCTCAAAGGCCAAGAACTTCTTTGGGAGTCACGGGGGTTTTGAAAACACACAGAGGAGAACAAAGCCCCCATAACAAACAAATACGTGTACAACAATAGAGACTGTACAACACACACACAGTGCAAAACATTCTAATGTAGGAATTGAATGTCACCTGTTTTAGAACACGTAGTAGCAGCACACCTGTGATAACTTAGAAATGAATTAAATAAACCACAAAGCATAAGTCTTCTACTGTTGCACCATGAAATGAAATACCTTGGGTTGGAGGTTTGTTTTGTTTTCAGAAATTAAAAAAAAAGAAATCATAACTATAAATAAATTTTGTGGCAATATATACAGATTTAAATAATTAATTTAAATATCTTACACCTACTCTTGCATAAAACTCTCCAGTAAAAGTGCACTATGTTTCTTTTCCCCAAATGTGTTCTGGGTCTTTCCCTGTGCTGAGGTAGGTTGGAAGGGAGATGTCTCAGATTCTAGGAAGAAAATGTGTCACTGTCATTGTGGGAGATACTTTATTGCCTTTCTTTGTTCTTCCGTTTTTGCTCAGGGCTATGTACATCCCGGGATAAATCCTGGATTCGTAAGCATTGTAGTTGTTTGGCAGGAGAATCTCTTTGAATTTGCACTCATCATTGAAATGGGTCTGAAATGAAAAGGAAAGAATGAGAGGGAAGGAATTTTAAACATCAGGTGTGGAAATATTCTTGCTATCCAGGTGTAGTAGGTGTGCTGCACGAAGATGTGCAGCTGACTTTCCCCTCTGTTAGGAATCTTTTGAAGTGGTTGTCCAAACGAAGCTTCAAACAACACTCAGAGGATCATTAAGGATGCTGCTTCCAGGCCAGGCACAGAAAAACAGAGGGGGGAAGGACACCCCTAGTTCTGTCTGTGCTTTTGAGGGAAGGGGGCGCATTTTAACAGAGAGGGCATTGCCATGAGGAATGACCCAAGCCCAATTCTGCTGCCCTGCTCATCTAACTAGGTCAAGGAGTTTTTCCTATGAATGAGAAGGGAGAAACAAACTGTCAGACACCAGGACAATAGGAGTTATGAGTTGTAGCCTGTGCCCATGTCCCCATGTTAGAATGCACAGGTCCACTGATATTCCTGAGTCTGCACATGAGAAGTTTACTTGGTTCCCAAAGCAGGGGTTGTCCTACCACCAGTGAATTGCCCAAGAGGCTTCAGAAAAATTGGAATGCTAGCACTTTGTCATGTCCTTTGAGGAAAAAAAGGCATTTTAAAGATGTTCAGAGTGGACAGTATTTTCTGCTTCTTTAGTTTTACAATTGAAGGAAGGAAAATTCACCTGTGTTAATGGATCAGGAAAATAGAGCTGACAGAAGGCATGCTTCCAGTAAAGAGGTTTCACATACAAAAACAAAGAGGGACAGGTGTTACAGGTGTGTTATCTGGAGAGTAACAAATGAGGTCACCTCTTGTTATTGGGCGAAAGCCTAGCATTTTGTAAGATAGGTCTCAGCCTGCCAGGCTGAACACTGCATTGGGAATTACATTATCCAGGACAACAAAGCAATGTATTGTCTTCATAAGACATTGTGCAAAGAAAGCTTTTGCACTTTGATGACGATTCTGCCTGGCTTTCATGTAAGTTGAAATCCTCTGTGACAGGACTGATGCCACAGAAAATCATTCTGGATAATTCATGTCTTCATTCATGTAGAAATGCCCTAGTTAACTTTGACATAATTTGGCCCTTCCTCAGCCCAAGTTTCTTCAAAAAATATCTGAGAGACATGAAATAGAAATGCTGTGGGTAGGGAAGGAGACCCAGGAACATGGGGTTGAAGTGATGCTAATGGCAGTAACTTATATAGAGGTGAGCTCAAAAGCAGAAGGATGGCTCAACATGGGCAAAAGCATGCACTGTTATTGTCTACCACAAGTGTGTTGTAAAAGATGCCGCTATCTTTTCCAAAGACTTGATGTAAAAAAAAAAAAAAAAAAGATTTATATTGTCTCCTAATAGATCTGCCTTCATATAATTGCAAGCCCAGACCCTGAAGATGCTGAACTCTCATGGGAACTCTCCAATTGAGAGCATTAACAAAGAGTGATCAATAGGTATGTGACAGGCACTGATTCATCACATCATAAAGGATCATTTGTGGGGCCCTGGCTGATCAGAAGTTCAAGTTCCCTCTGAGAGGTGGGGCAAGCAATTGCCATCCCTGATTGATGCTGTTTAAATTTAAATATGAGAAAGATACGGATTGAGGCTACCCTGGGGGTTTGCCACACAAATGACTGCTATGTTGCTGTATGAAGTAGGCAAGATGGGTAGCCATGGTTGGTTGACTAAATTTTTCACATGGGAACCAAAGAAATACAATGCAGAGAAGTGGGTTTTACTAAAAAAGAACTCAGTGAACTTAGCACACCTGGGCAGCACACCTTCTATTGGCACGGCACCAAGGGCTAATCCATGGTGTCTGACCCAGGAAGGGCAGAGATGGTGCTTGGGCAGCTTCCAGCACCATTTACACCTCTTATCCCAGCTGACTGTTCCCTTCCCCATGCACACAAATGGTGGCTACTTACAGATCCATAGAGTTTGCCTCTGCTATTCATGGCCACGAAGAGTCCACTTCTAACACCGAATATGCTCACCACTCCTCTTTCCACAGGGGAGATTTCCAGCAGACCTACATAGGAGACATGCAAAATCAGGGAGACAAAGTGCTGTGCCCTGAAGGAGTGTGTGGTGTCAGTTCTGTGCTCACCCAGCGGTTCCCATTCTTGGTGTGGTGTGGATCCCCATGCCCCAGCACTGCTGTGGGTGGCCACAGATCCCCAGCCTCATGCCCCACGTGCTGCCCCATGCTCCATGCTGGGACCTCTCTTCTTTTAGCCAAGTATCTATTTTTACATTGCCCCCAGGCATCCTCCTGTGTAGCTGAGGTTAAAATAAGCCAGAGTGTGCTTGGGGGCGAATGAAACATTTGTCATCATGCAGCTTATATCCCCTGTTGGATCTTATTGTTTCAGTTGGATATCAGAGTCATGGGGCCACGGGGTTAAGTCCCTAGCAGATGCTTTTCAAGTCTGGGGGAGAGCTGGGCCCTGGCTGCGCTCCCTCCAGCCCCTGCTCAGAGTGGGCGGCCCAGGTGGCCGAGGACCCTCCAGATGCTGAGGCAAACCCTACACCTGATGCGAGGGGCAGCGCGGCTCCGGGCACGGAGCGCTCCATGGGCTGCGCCACCGCCCCCTTCCCCCGGGCGCCGGGCGCCCTCGGGGCAGCCGGCGCGGGCAGCACCGCGGTGCCGGGGACGGGCGGACTTTTCCGGATGGTGGGAGATCTGCCTTACACCCACCCTCCTTTTGCCTCATACCGTTCTCCGGGGCAGGCGAACCTCTCCGCACCCACGGCAACCTCCGCGGGCACGTAGCGGCTCACCTGCCCGTCCGCGGGGGCTCGGCACCGGCTTACTGTATCGGTTCTCGCTGTGGATCCCGTCGATGCGGCCGTCGGGCAGGACCTGGATGTGGAAGCCGATGCCCACGTTGCAGTAGAGGCGCCGCAGCCGCTTGATGCCCAGGAGGTAGTCGCCGTCGCGGGAGGCGTCGCGGCGCTCGGCTGGGAGGCGCGCCACGGAGCGGGCGAAGAGCGCCGCGTCCCAGCGGCGCTGGCGGGGCCCGGCGGGGAGGCGGCCCGGGGGCGGCCGGCCACGCACCGCCCCCGGCCACAGCAGCCCCAGGAGCAGCGCCGGCAGCAGCGCCGCGGGGAGAGGCATCCCGGCAAGGGGCGCGCAGCCACGGGCCGCCGGCCGGTCGTCGCTCCGAAGAGGCGCTCGCCCCCCCAGCTCCCACTTTATGCTGAGGTCGAAGCGCGCGGGGGGGGGGGGGGGAGGGTGAGGGTGTGCGGGGAGAGGGGGGTAAAAGAAAACAAAACGCACACACACAGAGAAAAAAAAAAGAAAGAAAAAAAGAAGAAAAAACAAAATAAATAAAGAAAAAAAAAAAAGCGAGGCGGCGGGAGGAAGGAGGGAGCCCCGCGCTCAGTCCCCCGAGGATCTGCGGTTTCCCTGGGCAGGCTGCATGTAGAGGAAATCCCAGGAGCAAGAGCTTCTGAACTTGATCTCAACTCCAGGAGTCTTGTCTGAAGTGCTGATCTTCTTCTATAGCTGCTCAGCCATAGCGCTTTAGCCCTAGCCACGATATTTATATATCCATGTGCGTTGGTACCTATTACATCACCACCTACTGCTGTCTGCTGCAGCCCTCCGGTTTAGCTGAAAGTCAAATTATCACCCCTAGATGCTTAACAACTCCGAAGCGTCTTGAGGGGAAACGGTGAGCAGCACTGGTGCTAAACAAGAGGGACAGCACAAACTTTTAAAAAGAAAAGGTCATATTTTGCATTCGTCACAGAAGGTTCCTTCTCTCTTTTCTTTTTCTTTTTCTTTTTCTTTTTCTTTTTCTTTTTCTTTTTCTTTTTCTTTTTCTTTTTCTTTTTCTTTTTCTTTTTCTTTTTCTTTCTCTTTTTCTTTCTTTCTTTCTTTCTTTCTTTCTTTCTTTCTTTCTTTCTTTCTTTCTTTTCTTTTTCTCTCCTCCTCTCTTTCTCTGTCTTCTTTCCTATCTCTCTTTCTCCATTCTCTTTCTTTCTCTTGCTTTCTCTCTTCTTTTTCTTTTCCTCTTTCTTTTTCTTCCTCTTTTTCTCTCTTGTAAATGCCTACAAATGCTAATGCAGGACACAAAAATCAAAGAATGCCCAGCACACTTTTTCCTGACACAATGTATGACTTTGTGGAAATCTGTGGAATTTCAGCTTTTGCTGTATCCAAGCGACATGGTTTACAGTTTGCTGGATGCAGAAAAATTCCCTTCATTAACAGCCAAAATAGTTGTTGCATGGGAGGTTTAAGAAATGAAAAAATGAAAGAACTTGGAAAGAAAACAACAACAACAAAACAAAAGAAAGAAAAGGGTTGAGGTTTTAATAAGGTAGAAAATAGTTAAAGAAGCAGTATGTGCTCAAAAGAAGTAATAATGAGCAACGATGTTTTTGATTCCAAATATCCCTTTACGAAATCAGAAAGCACAGCATTGCTGTGGAGTACAAGACATACGGAGCTCCCTCTTGGTCACTATATTGCTAGGGGCTGTAGTAACAGCAGTTTGTTCCTGACCTTTAGAGGCTGCCCATTCATATAAGTATTGCTGTGCTCTTTAATGGTATGACTATTTTCTGATCTTTGATGTGCATGCACGTCAATGTTGCTGTTTTGTCTTAATGATACGGTTGTTCTTAGATAAGTACTTTGTTAAGTTTAAGTTCATGGGATTGAAACTCAGTATTTAAAAGGAGAAGAGGACAAATTTTGATTCCAGCAGTCCAGAACTACTTTGATTAGAGCAAATCCCATATGTTTTGTCACCTCCCTTTGCCTGAGCCTCAGCCCTCAACAGGTTTTCAGAACCAACAGGTGAGGGAACATTAGAACAGTTTTGAAAGGTCCTGAATTAATACGAAAGTGGGGGAGAAGTGGTTTGTGACTCAAGTCCTTTATAGCCTGAGGACAGTTTAGTCTTTCACACCAGTAAAGCACTCCTGCTGTTCCAGCAAAGGATGCGAGAGAAAAGAGAATTGCCCCAAGCCAGATGACAGCTCACCTAGGTGCGAAAATCTCTGACCTTCGCTAAACCTAAGCAAACTTAGATGATGTACTTTTATTTCTTCTTGTGAGGTGCATATACAGCGTGTGTATGCATGTGTGTGTGTGTGTGTATGCTTTCTCCATTGGTTTCTTTCTCCTGATGCACCTCTCAGGATGGAAAAGCAACTGCTGCTGCTTTGTGGATGATTGTGATCTGGTGCTACAGGGGTAGAAGTCTCCTAGGTGTGGCTTTGTCTTAATGTGTCAAAGAAGTTAATTTATGTGTGTGTTTTAAAAACAGGAGAACTTAGATGTTTCTCTGTGGAGGTTTACATGTTGGTAAATCTACTGAGGTCAAACGCACAGACATTTACTACATTTCCATTTGCATCAGGCCCATCCGGACACTCTTGCACCTGACAAGCCCTGGGGATCAGCTCTGGATGAAAGTGCTGTGCAGCAGGCGAGGCTGGCTGAGAGCAAAGCTGCTGCTCATGGGTTTGGAAAGTGCCCTGCTCTGCAGAGCCTGTGCTGGAGGCCTTGTCCTTCCTGAGGGTCCCCAGAACAGCACGAACCCACTTCACTTCAAAATCTGATTTATTTGCTGTTAGCAAACAGCATTGGATGAAGGTGGGATTAAGTTTATTTACCCTCCAAAGAGTAAGGCCAAGGAGTGGTGTTTTTGCCAGAACACCTACCTGCAGATTCCCCCCTGCAGCAGAAGCATGGTCTAATGCCCACAGCTGATGGGTCAGAACCAGATCTACCTGGCTTGGCTACCACCAACAGCCCCTGGTACCCCTGGGGTACTCACACTCCCTCCATGTCTGGAGGGACCCACATGTCTGGGGGCCAGCTAAAATCCCCCCTTTATCAAAGAGGACACTGTGATGTAAATCGGATCTCTTAATTCATTCGTAGGCAAGTAGCATCTTGTTAGGTAATGCTCGTTAAATATCTTGACCAAGTGATTGTCCATGACCCAAAAAGCATATGAGCTCCAAGGCCTTGGCCCTGTGAATGTGAATGTGGGTTAAACCTTGAGGTTAGGGACATGCACTGTGGTATCTTGGTCCCATTGGGACTTACGTAAATGGGTCCTGAAATGCATGTTATGCTCTGAGTCCATATGCTTGTAAGATCAGGTCCTAGACAGTTACACAAGGCACCCAGAACATCACATTAAATTGCCACAATATCACTGGTCTATAAGGGACACTTCTGCAAGTTAGTTCTTCAACTTTTTACAGAATGAAATGGCAGTCTTTCCATAAAGGCTTGAAATGAATCTTTCTGAGAGGAAAAGGTACATATTTCCAGCTAAGAATGAAACAATGAGGTTTGATTTTGAGGTTTGAATGGTGTATATTCTTGTATGTGTGAGCATGTGTATAATTGGAGTTGATATTTGAACTGTCCAGAGGACTGCAAATGACCTCTAGGTACCCTGACAATTTAGGCAGTCCATTAAACTCTATACAGATTCTGTTCCACAACAAACCACAAAAAAGCACCCACTACCTCCAAAGACTAGTCCTGATGCTTCAAAGTCCTCCAATTGCTGATCTGTTTGTACCTGTGAAAAATACGTGGAGATGAAAGCAAAGCAGAATTGCAGCAGTTTAAATTTGCAACAGGTGTAAACGACAGGTGGAAGCTGCTGACATTCAGGGCCTCTGTGCTGCAGCGTAGATATTTCCAGTTGGAAATTATTGTCACAGGAAACAATCCAAATAGTATATTCCCTATGGAAGTCAATAAAACTATGTCTTGTCTTTTTCTTTTGCCCCCCCCCCAGCCTTTTATTTTTTTTCCCTGTGAGTATAGTATTCCCTTATTCCAGGGAGTTTCTCTAGCTGCTGTTTGTGTAATACCAGAATAGCTCCCAAACATTAATTTATCCTTGCAGAACCTTTGTGAGGTACAAACACAGAATTATCCCAGGCCAGAGGTAGACACAGAGAGAAGAAATGATTTGCCTGCAGTTGGCCAGGTTCTCTGAGGCAGAGCTGGGGACAAAGCATCCAATATACCAACAGTTTTGTGCAGTGAAGGGAGCTGGGTATCTCCAGACCATCCCATAGTTAATTCTTCTGTCTATTCTGTATTATGGCAGTCTTCACTGCTGTGAACCCCCCTACACCTTGTGTCACACAATTTCACAGCAATAATTTAACTATTAAACAGATAAAATGTCTTCATCTTTGCATTGGCTCTATTGCCTTAGAGCATATGTGATATCACACTTAGCTCTGCTTTCCGAATTCCTCTAGGTTTAAAGTATAAGAAAGAGGAAAGTATTCACAGACTTGAGATCCATGCCTAATTCAAATACTGTGTCACATATTCTGAAAGGAAAAGGGAAAGGAGGTAGGAATCTGGGATATTTCTACAACCTTTATGGAAATTATTTTGCATTTGCACGGGCACAGCAGTCATCCAAACTTGGCTCTGTGTCTATATCTTTAAAGGGATCTAGGTCCACAATTTAAAAGTCAATTTACATATTTATTAACCCCACTAAATAGATGTAAATGACCCTGAAAAATATTGTTCATGGGCTCTTCTGCTGAAGGCAAATATTGTACTGGTCCTTTGATCTGGAAGGATGGGGAGTGGACTGGAAGGGGCATGGAGAAGTATATTGTTAGGAAAAAATCCCTTTCACTATGTTTGCATGCTACAAAGACATGGTAAAAAGCAAGCCTGTACCCCAGCTCCCCCTTGGCACACGGCCCTTTTAATTATGATGACTTTGGAAGACAACTACCCAGCGGTCTGCAGAAGGGACTCGCCTGAGAAAGCTTTCTCACGTTTACGTCTGGCTGCCTCTCTGTGCGAGCAGGGGCAGTGGTCCCGGGAGAGGCGGCCGGCTGGAATGCAGCACAGTGCTGGGGCCCGAGCCCTGAAGGGACGGGGTCTCTGGGAGACCTTCGCCATCCTGGCCTCTGCCGCCCACATAACACACATACCCACACATGCCAGCAAGTCATATGCACTCCTTTTCTTTTTTCTGTTTGCAGCTGGTCTATTTGATCTCTGTGTGCCTGGGCTGTTTGCTGTTGTGAGCGTCTTGCTGTGATCAAAACCTTATTATCTTGGGTGATGCTGTAGTGTTATACATTGGAAAAGGGCAGTGGAGTATAGCAGCAAGCAGCTGCAATGCTGGTCATACAACAAAGGCATCAATAACCTCTCTCCAGTGTACTTGGCCTGGTTCAGTGGGAGGACTGGGTGTCACTTTGCCTGTAACAGGCATGGACTTTTTCCACAGCTACTCCCTCTACTGCTGTTGAGCTTCTCCATGTGTTTCTGTCTAAAGCAGAGACCAGAGAGGACTGAGTCCTTCTCTGTGGCTCCTGTAGTTCCTCAGTGGTGTAAATGTTGCAATTCACGCTTCCAGCTTGTGACTATGCTGCTCATATACACCCACAGCTGCCGGGATGGGCACCAAAGAGGTCCAACTGGAAGATCAAGTCAAAGACATTTGATTTTCTATGAATTACATTCAGTCTTAGCAGTCTTTTTTCTCAGCTTCTATGCTTGATTTGTTTGTGGTATCAGTTTTGAGCTGTAAGGTTGCTGTTCCCACAATGTCAGCACTGAGGTGCGAGGTGGTGGCGTGGTGACAGCAACCCTCTGGGAGACCCACATCTGCTCTTAGCCAACCAATCTGACATGGTCACGGCAGGCCATTTCCTTGTCCTGCTGGTCCTTGTTACTAACTGATGTAGGAACAGCTCTCAGGTGAAGAAACACATCTGGACAATCTGTTATACCCTCTGCTTCTCACTCTTGCTCTCCACTACCCTCTCTCTCGTTTCTCCCTTTTTCTGTACCTGTTCTGCTCACTTCTCCATCCTCAGGACAGGATGATGGGATTACAGAAAGGAATGCCCTTTGCGGAAGATGCAGTCGTGATAAAGGCTAACTAAATAACACCCAGACTTTAACCACAGTGCTGAAATTTGTCTCTTTCCTGGTGGATCTTCTGCAGTTGCCTTTATGGTCCCGCTGCCTACTTGAATGTGTGAACCATAACTGGCATGAAAATGAGCTTTGGGGACCAATGACATAAGAACCAGCTAAGGGAGGAATCCTTAGCAGCCCTAAGTGGGATTTCTCTCTGATGTTGTGATTAGTGTCAGTTCCTGAAACTGGATGTGCTGCTTTTCTTTGGGGTGGTAGGATGGGTGGAGAACGTGGAGGATCTGAGGACTCTACAGAGATATCGTCTTTCTTAGACTGGGAATATCGAAGGGTGAGTTCAATGCTTTATTAACAGGGAGGGAGTGTGTGACTGGAGTTTTTATTTCTGAAGAAATGTCCTGGAAAGTCATCAACTGAGCCAAATCATTTTTGAGGGCAATAATGTCCTGGGGTCTTGACATAGCCTCACGACCCTCATCCTCAAGCTTCATGAAACTTGAGCCTAAGTTTGGTGGGGAAGTCCATTAAGAACCAAGGCGGAAAAATATGTATAGAGGGCTCTTGCTATTAATGTAAAACTTTTTTAGAAAATTTAGTTCCCAGGCAGGGTCATTCTGACACTAAAACTCATGTACTTTCATGTTCATTGCTGACATGTCTGCATATGCTATTTTGTTCTTCCTTGTCCTGTATTCTTTTCACCTATTGAAATTATAAACATTTTAAAACTAAAAATATACATGTTTTTCCTTTTGTCAGATTATGGCACACATACTTTTGCTGATACATTTCTTGGCACTCTGCCAAACAAAATTGGTGAAAGGAAACATAATAGAAAATGAGTTTTGAGAATCAGGGTAAGTGTTTGTTAAGCTTATTTTTGTTATTATTGTTGTGGGAAATAGTAGCTTAAGTTAACTTTTTGTGTGAGAATGTTTTAGCTGACTTTGAGTGTAGCAGAACTAGTTTACATGAATCTGTTCAACATGTGGCCTCTTTGTATGAATCATTTTCTACCGGTGGCTAACGTGAAGAAAACTGGCTGTTGTAAGCAAATGACGTGTATTGCTGAATTTTAAAACTTCCCAGCAAAGCACCACTTAAAATCTGTCAGAACATATATGGACATAGCTGTACAATCCATAACCTCTCTTAGCATGTAGGAAAGTAACTTTTCCAGTTGACCTTTAGCGTCATAACTGTGAAACAAACGGATGTCTCTTTTCCTTATTTACTCTTGGACTTTTCACAGTGCTCATCACTGCAAGGTCTGAGTCCTCTCTGGACATAGTGGCCATATCCTCAGAATACTTCCATGAACTGGATGTTACTGGCCTCTTTCCCAGCCTGTTGCTCGCTGTGGCACTGGATCAGATGCCTTCACATATGCCTGGGGTGGCAGAGGGGGAACTGAGATCAGAGAGATTGTGGAAGATCTGTGTGGTCTGACTGGGCTGATGAACTGCTGTGGTAGAGGTTCTCAAAGCCAGTTCTAAGCAAGTGGCTTTCCCCATGTGGCACACTGCGTAGAGAAACCATGACATTAACTTGGACCTTGAGGACAGTACAGATGCACTGGTCCAGCAGGACCACACCAATTGTCTGCAGCAGGAGATGCACCTGGGATCCTTTTATTTTGGATGAGCACTGCACTGTGCTCCCGTATGTGCTGTGTGGGGTAGGGGCTGAAGCACAGATGTCCTGAAACCTTTGTAAATACTCTTCCTTCCTAACACTGGTATTGGCAATGGCTAAAATTTTATCTTGCACACTGACACACAAAAGGCCCTGAAAATAGTTATGAAAACAGTTTAACAGACAGCTTGCTCAGACAAACTACCCAGTTCAGCACTACATTACTTCTAATGAAACCAGTCTGGAGACTCAGTGTGACCAGAAACAACTGCTTTGTTTACTGGGTGTGTTTGAAAGGTAAGACGTAAGTATACACAGATAACAGCTCTACAGCTAGAAAAACAACCAACATGGAAGTTACCCATCAAATTCTGCATTACTTGAAGACAGCAAAAGCAGTAATAATAAGGTAATATGTAACTTTTTTCTCTTCAAGGCATTTGGAAAGAAAAGCTAAGAAGCCAGATATACAGCTAAGAACCATATTGCAGAAATATGTAGAATAGGTTATCTGTCAACAGACATGTCAGTCCTCTGTCATCATATATATCTAGAAGACTTGTCTTAGATTTTGACACAACTATCACTCACTTTCTTTATGCTGCTTAATAACAGGCCTTTTAAATTACAATGGGAGACAGTTTTCACTCCAAGTTTGGATCACATAAGACATAACTAAGTATTGGTGCACGATCCTTGCCCAGAAAAATTCACCTGCCACCAACAAACCTGCAGAGATGGCATAATGCATTGCATGAATGCTGACTTAATCATTTAATTACTCTTTGTCATTCAAGGCCCAGAGAAACTTCATCCTAGTAAACGATTTTAATTTTACCTCTGTCTCCTCGACATCTTTCTCACTTCACTAATGAAGCCACAAGAGCTACAGTAACATTGGTATTACAGGAACTAACAGATACATTTAAAAAAAAACAACAAGTAAATGAAAAAGAGAGAGACTGTTTATCTTCTTTTGGATGGCTGATGTGATAGTACTGCTCTAAGAGCACATTTCTCACAAGGGTCTACTTTTGTTCCTACAGATGAAAGAGGGAACAGGACTGGACTCTAAGTCATTGTTTAATGAAGCCACATCATCTCCTTAGCTCTCAGAAATGAACATTTGGTTTATGTTTTTTCTTCCATTTAAAAATATGTTTTTATTTGGACATAGGCAATGTGCTCTATAGGAACAAATCCCCAGCTTAGAACTTACTTCGCTTAGCATGGCTTTTTTTTTTTTTTTTTAAAAGAGGTAGAATGAGTTAAATGCAGAATTGAGATGACCATTTTAAAGCTTGTCTTGAGAAGAAAAAAGTCTTAAACAAGACAAACAATGATATAACGAAGATTTTGGTATTTTTAATAGTTTCACAGGACTAACCTGTGGTTCCCTCCATCTGTTCACTGGAAGAAACTTGGAACCAAGTCAAGTCACCTTCCGGAATACATGTGTCCTGTGAACACTGAGTGTAGTACTGAGATCATCTAAAACCTGTTAGCTGTCACATACAAGGAGGACATGCCCCACAGGTCCCACATTTCAACTTTACTGTGACCCAGTTGGAATACTGGGTAAGTTACTGCATGGAAAACACTGAACTACATTTTTTTTCTCACTTATTTCCATGTAACTTCCTGAGTCACTGGGAAAAAATAAAAGAAACTGAGCCTAAAGGAAGTCTGGTCCCTACTAGAGATATTGTCTTTATGTTCAGTGCACAATCATTCAGAATGATTATTTTGATCTGAATCTCCATGTACACTATTATCGGTGTTAATGGGAATGGAGGATGTGCATGTGAGCTGTTGGAATCAGAACAGTGGGATGGGAATGATACATAACGAAGAGAAAACTCCCTGCCCAGGGAATTCAGACAGTGCTGTGCAGTCACTGCTATGCTATTTGCCACGTGCTATATACAGTCACAAAATATTCCACTCAGTCAGAGACATGGCCAGAAAAAGCCCTGTGAACCCCAAAGTCTTACAGTCTTATAATAACCACTGAAGCACGCCTTCCACCACAAAAGGAATACAGCAGAGCTCCTGTTGACCCACATGGGAAAAGCTGCGTGCAATTTTTTCTGTATGTAAAGGACCAGGAAAAATCAGGGGGGCTCATTTCAGTACATCCATGGCCTTTTGGCATTGCTCTGGAACCGTGAAGCACATGTGAGGTAGGAATAATGTAAATTTCCAGCTACATTCACAACATTTCATCATGTATGAATGACATGTTATAAAATGATTTGAGGTTTTCAGAAAATCTATTTGATTTCCTGGGATAAAAAATAAATTTGGATAAAAGTATTTGGTTGAGAAAGGATTCTGTCATTTAAAACATTCTTTTCAAAATTAATCTGGGTTCTTCTCCTCACTCCTTCCACTTTTTAATTTGCAAATTTATGTTTCATGACAATTGTTGGACCAGCATACAGAGAGGCTAGTCATCACTTGAAGCTCAAATGCAGAAACTCAGAAAAATAAAAAGCACTGGAGTCCTTTTGACTGTTTATTGCACTGGAAAACAAATGAACTTAATGATGATACAATAGTAAAATGCCATCCCTATTGTCTACAACACTGTATATGTTATTATTATTATCATTCTCATTATTACTTTTCTGACAAAAATCAGTCTCAGACTTCAGTTACAATCAAACCACAAAAAGGAATAAACAGCAAACACAATAAGCTGCTGACTGACTTGTTTCCCAAAATGCTTAGGCAGCTGCTATTTTTGATAGTATTTTTGATAGTTATAATTTCAAATTACTGCAGTCAGGTCTTTTTTTTTTTTTTTTTTTTTTTTTTTTTTGCCAACACCAGTTGGCATCTATTTATATAGTGGTTGCAAGAAGAGAATGGGGCAGAATGTGTCTTGTCTCATACAAGAAGAGTGGCCACAGAAGAAGGAGAGCTGAAGATGGTCAAGACATTACACCAAGGCTGGTGGGGACCCTGGAGCACCACGCTGTAACAGAGCCACTCTGGGAAGGGTGAGACAAGTCCTGTAGATCCTGTCAACCAAGGTAGCCCATGGAAAGAATGTCTTTGTTGGTGTTGACTCTATCCTACATAAAGCGGGTAGATCAAAACCTGGCTTGGTAGCCTTTTTGGTGGAGTGCTGAACTATGACCCCAGCAAAATCACATTGGCCAATGACTGGAAGATATGACAAGGAGCAAGAGCTAGGGAGACCTTGGAGCTATCCTGTTTGTTAGCCTGGAGATGCCCACTGAACCACCGCTAAAATGGTTTAGTAAGAATGTTATTTTTGGTGACACTGACTTTTTTTGCAATCAGTATTTGAAGAGCCAAGCAGTACCATCCACAGTGAATGTGCTGCAGCTGGGGGATCTATTGTACATACCGTCAGAGCTCCTCTGTTCTTTCCCATCTAAAACTCTCCAGCTCTTTCTCACACTGACTGAGGAAAGGGTTTACCGAGGGCCACTGAAAGGGCAAGGGAGAGTAGTGAGAAGAATCAAGCTGGCAAGTGTTTTTCTATGTTAGATTTCTACAGAGCTTAAGAAGTTTCCCTATGTCATCATCTGTCTGTCTGTTCTCCACTCCCATCATCACAGTAGTTCATCCAAACTGCAACAGAAAAATTATGAAACATAAAAAAAAACTACCCCAAATCTCCATTCTCTAGCAGTTTTGGTGCAAGTGCAATCATAATCCAGAATTACAGCAACAAACCTTGTATGCTGTTGTAGTTTACTATTTAACAGAAGAAAATTGCCATTATTTTTTTACCAGGCCTGAGGGATGATTTGCAAGCCATTCTCACACTTCATGGTGCCTTCAACTCAACATGAACACAGGCTGCAAAGTTAGCTCCCAAATACATTGGATCATGAATCGATGATGGTGACAATGTGCTTTCAGGGGATTCAGCACTTCCCCCTCTTTTGTTCCAATGGGAACTGGGATAGGGCAATGATAAATTCCCAGAAAAGAGAAAGATTTTAAGAACTTTTTGAGGTTCATAGTATAGTCTAAAAAACACTTATGTCAGGAATGAGTAGCCAGTCCAAGATAAAGTGGTTAAAGGGTGGGTGCATGGAGGCTAGGAAAAGGAGTTGCCTTAAATCGACGTTTGCTTCATGTTGTGGTGAGATGGCCTTCCTTTGTTTTAGTTTTCACCAAATCCATTCTCATTTATGACAAAGGTACAAGTTATTATATTTTATTTAAGCTTCTGTGATGATTATGGATAAAGGAAAGACAGTTCCTTAAGCTGCAAAGTGGAATATAATCAACACCTTTGCTCGTGGACTAACTCTATACTGTTGGAGGAGCAGACATGTTTAAACAGCAATTTGGAATCACCAAATACTAGCCATATATATCTAGCTGTTGTTATACTATAAATATAATTATTGCTATTATTAGTGTTAGCAATGGTTACTATTACTGGTTATTATTAGTCATAATTTTTACTGTGGTACCACTTAGGAATTCCCTTAGTAGACCAGAGTGCCATTGCAATATGCACTCTAACACTGTTACCATGACAATTTTTCTCTGTTTGCTGGTGTGTTTTGGCTAGAGAGCCAGCTGTTGACTAGCTGTGCTCCAAGTTGCTGAGCAATAAATCCCAAACCAAATTCATGACCAGATTTCTGCTCTAAGTCTCAATCTTGTGACTTGCCGCATAGGCTGCTTTGCGACTCCACCTGACTTCAGCAAGTCAGTCTGCAAAAATACCACCCTGACACTGAAGCAAGTGGCTCCCATGCCAGTTTTTTGAAAATATACCTTGCATACTCATTTGTACAGGTAAGCACAGGAGATTCTGATGGGGAGAACAACGAAGAATGTATTTCTGCAAGACTATGGAAACGAGTAAAGATGAGAGTGATTTCTTTGCAATACAAAAAAGAGTTTTTAGAAGCACATTGTATTAAGAGAATTGCATTTAATTAAGTAGGAGGAAACAAACTTTGTGAAAAGTCAGTGGTTTCTCACAGATGAGATTTCTCTGACACCTTCAGTCTTGAGAGGTCCACAAATCATTGGCCTGGCTTTTAGGTTGATGTTAAACATACTAACATTGTTAATCCTTCCAAGGCGGTCATTTGACTTTTTTCCTTCTTGTAGCAGCATGTGAAATCGGCCACTGTGCACGAAGAATTAATGTCAATGCACAGTTCTCTTGCGAATGATGTTTCCCTTGAAATGTATTTTCATAGCCTCCTGCACAGGGACACATGTCATGCACTGTGCAAAAGAAGTGCATGCAGAGGTGTTTGGAGTCCGCAGTGCCCACGGAGACCCCAGGGACTCAGCCATCCCAGGACTGCTGGTGCTGCAGCCCTGCTGCTACCTGGGCTGCAAGCCATTAGCACCTGAGGGCTGCTGGGTAGGCCACGGTATGTGAGCTAATGGTCCCAAACCATTACCTACCGAGTTGAAATCCTTATCACAAAAGCACTGTGGTTGTGATTTGCATCTCTCCAATGTGTGGGTTCAGTAACTTCCATATGCCATTACCAGTAATCTCTCTCTGTAATCTTCCTAGCAGCTCTGTGTCACCAATATCCCTGCTATAGGTGTTATGTTTTCTGATGGTCCACTTAGCACATTCAGATGTCTTCCATGCTCACACCATTGTTTGATTATGTCTTTTAGGGTTAAGATCTGATCAGTATATGTACACCCTCTTCTGAAGCTAAACTGACTTTTCTTAAGCCTGCTATTCAGCTGTGCCTGTTTTCTTGTTCACAAGCACTCAAGCAAACGTCTCCTCAAACACCGCAAACAGGCTAATGCCTCTTGAGTTTTATATTCCTTCCTGTCACCTCCTTTTCTTTTTATTCAGCTTGCTGTAATCACATCTGAATACCAGAGACAAGTCCTTCCGCAGCTTTGAAAAGCACTGGGAATACCTGATGCTGTTCCACAGGTAACACCTTCATTGTCAGCGTAGCCAAAAGGACATGGCTCTTGGAAGGATGGCTGTGCATCCCACAGGGGGCTGCATCCAAGCAGCCATGACATCTGTGGGGCCACTGCATTCCCTTGATCCTTGTGCATGTGCTTGGCACCTCAATGATTGACCTTTTAAATTTCCCAGCATGGATTATCAGTGATCTTTTCAACACTGCTTGGTTTTCCACCTCTCCTATCTAGCTTCTCACCTAAAGTCCTTGGTTTTCTTGTCTCCCTCTTCAGTAAGATAAACTTTGGAGGGACGGGTTGTTCTGGCAGGTTACTGACTCTGCTTGTATGGAGGTGTGGGCTGTGTGAGTTTTTGACCTACTCCAAAGCACAGCTGCAACACAGATTTGTGCCTGAGCAGATCTAGTTAGAAGTACTGATGAATTAAAAGTAGATCTGGAACCTGGTACTGGGTTCTAATTTAATGCATACTCAGCTTTTGTTCAGGTTAATCACAAAATTGATCTGTCCATTACTCTTCATGCTAAACTCTTTCCATGCTAAGGGGACTTTGTCCTTGATCAGGGTTTATCTGATTAAACACTGATAAAGCTGTATCATGATACAAGTAGGCAAAATGCTGCAATTAAAAGAAGATGAGCATTCAGACTTACCTGTTGTGACCGAATGGGAATAGCAAGCCTTTGTTTCCTCCTTCAGGCTCACACAGCTTTAGTCCATCTCTAGCAAAAGGCTCTCAATCTTACATGTGTAGTAGCCAATCTCCAGAGAGAGGTTGAGATTAAATTAGGTACTCTTGAAGCAAATCTCCAGCCACATCTTGCCAAATATAACAGTGTTACAGGTACTACAAAAAGATAATGAGAAAAATACATATTGTTTTATTAATTCTCATATATTACACATTTATAAAGTAGTACTAGTTATGATAAAAGCAAAACCCATTATAAATTAGAAAATTCAGAGGTCACACCAATCAAAAAACAGTCACAATAGCATTCATGCTTTGACATTTTAGTGAACAGATCTGTATTTGTAACAATGTTTTAATTAAAAAATAAATAAATTACTAATCAGTGATTGATACCATGTTTAATAAAATGATCATGAGGAGATCTGTGATGTTTTATATCTGCTAGGAATAGGTATAACAATTAGGGCTTCCAGTTCAGATTCCAGAGAAACATCTTTCTTCCATTGCATTTTTCTCTTTTCCTTGTGTGCCAGCTCTTATAAAACAAGATACCACAGGATTTAATTCTAAAAATCTAATATTACTGCCTTGTGGTGAACTGAATACTACAGATTCCTGCTTGATAATACTGTCTCATGGGATTCCTGTGTGGTAACAGAATCTCCCAGGATTCCTGCCTGGTAACCATATCTCACTGGACTTTGGTAGTATTTCTCCCATTGGATAACCCCAGCCCCACCAAATAAGCAGTCATAAACCTTACGCTCTCATTATTTTACATGACATTATTTCACTAAAGTCAGATCCTGCACTGATTGAATCAGTGTTCTTCCCCACCTCCCCACAACTGATTTTCACTACGTTACAATCAGGGCTCCAAGAAAAAAGGAGTACGTTATTTGTTTGACAAGAAAAACATTAAGAAATACATTCAAAGCAGCAATAATAGACACATTTCATGGCTGGCTTATTTTGATAGTATTATTCAACTTCTGCAGGACTTACACTTTGTCTTTAACTGTATGTGGACTAGAAAGCTTTATGTTGTTCTGGAAGTGAGATATTACAACCGATCTTCCTTATGCAATGCTATCTCTGTATTGTTACAAATCTGAGCAATTGTAGTATAGTTAAAAATTACTAATACTGTAGGCCAAATCAAAGAGTGATGGACCCTATGAAGAATTATTCAGAAAGGTTTGTGCCCTGGGGTTGGGATGCCCCAATAGGCACCAGTGCAGGGCTTGACTACTGCCCTCCGAGCACAGAGTGGCTTTAGCAGAGCTCTGAGCAGCTGAAGCTCTGGCTGAGCAAGAGAAGGACATCTGGAAAGACAGACACTACTAGGGCTTGAACCACCATGAGGGCATCTGCAGAATAAATGTTGGGGATGAAAAAGATAGGCAGGCACCACTTTCTATTAATGCATTGTATCTCCTGCCTCATGTTCAGACAAATAAATGCATGTAAGCCATTTTTTCCTTTTCATAGCTGTCTTTCAGTCTGAATATAACACTCAATACTTCAGAATCTTATGGCTTTTTGGAGCCCAGGAGCTCTTGAATCCAGACCCTGCTTTGACACCAACTTTTCTCCGCTCTTGATCAAGTCATTAAACCTCAAAGCTGTCAGACACAAGTGTCTGTGGTAATAATCCCTGACTACTTCATGTTATTTTTGGGAGGGTCAGTAAAGATTCTGAAGGTGAAAATATGACTGACATACTTGATAGTGGGTCTGCCAAGAAATCCTAGAATTCCCAGGCAGTTCAGCTGCCTGAATTACAGTTAGAATTGGCAGGGACGTACACAGGTGAAAGGCATTCAGGAACATCACTGGCTTTGGCTCTGGATGGCACTTTGGTACCCGCTGTGATGACCAGAATGCCCATATGTTCTGACCATTTCTACAGGGGTGATTGAAACCAGGAATGGTGTCAGTCTGGGATCTGTGTCTCTGCGCCTTTTAGGCGCCTTTTAGGGTGCATCTTGCTTCTTGGGCAGTGAATTGAGAAAAATGTGTTCGAGACTTGTGGAAATATCTGCAGGCAGCCTGGACAACGAAAACAGGAAAAACAAAACACTTCTTACCAGGGGCTTCAGACAGCCTCTTAAGGGGGCACTCATGACTTTCTTGTGAGTCACTACCCCAAAATACTGTAAGTGCTATTCGTTCAGCGGGGCTCGCGCTGCAAGCTGGAAACAATCTAGGGAACTCTCATCTTCAGGTTGGTGGGGGCTGGCAGCATGCATGCTCTCTCACTGGGAACGAGGGGCGAGATGAGAAAGAGCACGGTTTCGAAATTGCTCTCATGCATGCTGTGGAGAGTGGAGCTGAGGGTCCCCTTTGCAGCTCTCATGGGAACAGCGAGGATTTTTTTGTGCCTGGGGGGTAGCTATGGCTAGGTAAAGTTGATGCAAACTGGGAATACAAAGAAAAGGTGCAGAGGCTGGGGGAGAAGCATGAAAATTCCTGCCACTGCCTGCTCAGTTGTCTGCTTGGAAGAGTCAGGGAGAAACTTTGGTGTATATCCCATTTATAGCCCAGAGGACCTTCTTAGAACCTGAAGCCCTATTGCTATAAAAATAGGGGAGAATCCATAAAAGCAGCAGCATCTCATATATAGCACAAATCTTCTCTTACAAGATAGGCAAGAAGCTAAATGCTGTAATTAGAAGTTCACCGAGTTATTTT
Source organism: Cygnus olor (assembly GCF_009769625.2). Taxonomy (NCBI): domain Eukaryota; kingdom Metazoa; phylum Chordata; class Aves; order Anseriformes; family Anatidae; genus Cygnus; species Cygnus olor. The sequence continues at coordinate 48,164,454 of NC_049173.1, forward strand.
TTGTATGTTGCATCTAATGACACAGAACATGGACTCCTGATTGAATACCAAGGCAGTAAATCAATGGAGGGTCTTTGCTACCGTTCATGAAATGCTCCAGCTGTGCTCCAAAGGATTATAATGTCAACAGAACTCTTGATTTGAATCACAGCCTTGCCTTCACTCAGGGGCCATATATTAGTCTTGAAAAGCAGGCAGTGTTTCATCGCTCATAGAAAAGAGAATTGCTGAGCTGAAAATAAAATGATGATGTAGGGGAGAAACACTGCAACACAGCCAAAGGAGAAGTATGGCAAATTTAAGCGAAACCCTCTTGAAATTTGAACATTATTATTCCATGTTTGAAGAGTTTAAGATAAGTTTCACAAGTTTAAATTTAATTCTTCCTGATACTTGCAGACAGTGCTGAGCCACCTGATTAAGTGCTTAATGTTGTGAATCCTCAGAGCTTCACCAAAGCCAGTAGAGCAATGCCAATTGACCTTAGACAAAGATCTGGCCCTAACATAGGGTATGATATGTACCAGCAGTCCCAAGAACCAAAACTTGTATCTTCTTAGAAATTTGTCCAGAGAACAAATATCTTTCGGCGTATAACTTGTGGTTATGTTTCTGCTTTCAAGCATGTACAAATAACAAAAAATAGGCTGTAGCCCACAGAGCTAAATTCCTGAAGGTGGTGTAAAAGGTGTAGTTTTGCCTTAACAAAACACTTGAAGTTTCCCAGGAATCTTTTGACATTCAGCAGGTGTTCTCTTGCAATGATTGTAATAAATCTTAGCAACTCACATGCAACCAGGCAAAAAAAAAAAAAAGGCAAAAAAAAAAAAAAGCTAAAGACTCTCCTGATGATAACCTTGAAGCTGTTGACGAGGTCACAGTGGTAGTGTCAGTATAGTGTCAGTAGTGTCATACTGCAGTTTGCACATGTTCTTACTTTTTTTATTTCTATAGGAATCAGCTGCTGCCAAAGTACACATGATACAACCTAGAATCTTGATTATCCAAAGCTCAGTCATAGTCTCTGCTTCCTATAATACAGTTCTATCCCTGGTATTTATTGCTTACAGTGAAAAGTATCTCAGTTGTTCAAAACCGTAGTTACTCAGATTCAGTAACTGGACTCATTAAATCAATTTGCAGTTAATATGGTGAATCCAAAACCATTTTCACTCTCATAATGGTACTGAAGAAATACAAAAGTTTGCATAAAATTATTCAAAAAGGGAAAAACTTCACTTTAAATACTTCTCTTGAAAAAAAGGAAGAGATATCACAGAGCTCCTGGAACTTTGTGCAGGTTTATATCTTTACAAGAGCAAGAAAACTGGCCGTTACCCCTCTCTGAAATATGTAGTTAATTGAAAGCCCTGCTTTTCACAAGCACCAATGTGGAACACCAGCTCAAGTACAACGGGGTTGGAGAGTTGAGCCAAGTTCCTGAAATGCAATACCAGTTTCTATTGCACATACTCTTGCAAAGTCACAATTCCTGCCGAGGATGACATTAGCCTGTTTTCTGGCCTTGCATGCAGTTTATTTTGGTTCCCCACCACCCTGTGTGAGGAGTGCACAGAGCTTTGCCAGCTCCTGCTCCCTCTGCCGGCGGCAGGATTGTGCCCAGGGCTCTTGCCCAAGGTGGCTGCCATGATAGCTTAGTGGTTGCCATCAGATGATCCAAGAGCTTTCCCACAAACACTGTGCATCTCCTTGCTGTATTGCATAACATGAACTCATCTTCTGGCGGGGTCTTTAAGTTCAAATATACATGTCACCAAAGTAAACTGTTAAAACATTTTACTGGCTTGCCATCACAAACAGTTAAATTAAATGAAAAAAAAAGAATATGAGTTTGTTTCAAAATTAAGTGAACTTGAAGTATCACATCTGCAAGTAAATGTTGTCACTGGTGCGTAAAAATGCATTTTACGAGTCTCAGTCACAGTGCTTTATTCCTGGAAGTATGTGCAGGAATTTTCTTTACTTTTCATCCATTTTCTCTACAAATTTCACGGAGGCAGCAGCACCACAACATCAGCTCAAGGTGTAAAGGTACTTTTCTTAACCTTCTCCGCTTGTATTTCAGTCTGTCCATGTTTCTTGTCTAAGTCTGGTTTGTCAAGATTACATAGAGAAGAGGCACAAAGTGTCCTTCGGTCTTTCCACAGCTTTTTGACCAAATGTTTCACTATTTTCTAAAAATATATTTCTTACTTTGTTTAGCTATACAAGTTCTTTACGTAGGCCATAACCTAGATTTGCTCCAAAACCTAGTAGGAAAGCATACTTTTGCCTACCATTCTAACTCACTTTTAAAATGGGAACCTTGTTCCAATATTCAAATGCAGGATTATTCTACATATGCAGCTTATAAATTGAATTATTTTATATATATATATATATATTTAATAAGAATTCTTTGTTTTATGAATTTGGATTTTTTTCATCCCACTAGAGGCATGATGAAAAAATCATTAAAAATGTAGCAGATAGGAATTTTTCTGTTGAAAAGAAGTTACATGGAGTGTTTGACCTGTGCCATGAGATAGAACAATGTCATTGCAAAAACCACAAATGTTTTCATGTGGATCTATTATCAAAAAAGCTTTCTTAGTTTTTGCTCTTTGTAGAGAAGCCAATGTTTGTTAGAGTTCAAAACAGGAAGCAGTATTAAGTTTACACTGAAGTAATCTTACCTTGTACTGAGATATGGGGCAGAGTCCATCCTAATCCTTTAGAAAAAGGTATTAAAGGAAAGTTAGACTAGTCTTCTTCCTTTTTTCCCAAGGAAGTATTTAACCTGGTCAGACTCCATCTGTTTTTTGTCTTGCCCCAGGATCTCTTTGCATAGTGACAAACCCAAAAGGCTACACAATCAAATGTAGGCCCTGAGTTCAGACCCTGCTACCTTTCTCTCCAGCAGCTGAAGCCTTATATTTGCCCACAGATGAGGTTTCGGAAGTGTTCTTTTGTGGGTTTGTTGCAGCCCCTTGGAGATACACAACAAGCAGCCATTAGCCTGGACACATCCCTTATGAAGAACTAAGGAGTAAAGAGTTGACTCTGGTCAGAAACCATTGGACTGAGTTCGCGAAGAAGGGGAAAAAAATGGGATCACCCTGACCATTTATCCATTTATATTAGGAAACTTTTTTTTTTTTTTTTTAAGGGAAAATCTCAGTTCTGAAGAATCCTAGACCCCCTCTGGGAAGATCTGGGAACAGCTCAATTTCCTATGGCTATTTTTGAAATGCATGAACAGCAAAGAACTGGAGATGCAATGAGCTCATCATTCAGAACTGGGGAAAGAAACGGTTAATCTGATCCAGAGGGTTTTCTTTCCATACGCCCTACTGAATATGGCTAACAGATCCTCTGAGCAGACAGACTATGGGACACAAATAAACACAGTTTCTGCTGCTGTAGTTTTAGACCCATGTTGCCATGAAAAAATGTCTAAGGATTTAAGGATAATTTTCAGTTGGTTTCATGGTCTGAGCAACACATGCCTGGGAGACTCCATTGTCTGAGCAGTGTAAACCAAGCATATATTATCATACCATAACTATTCCATACCGAGTAACGTATGTCACCTAACTTCTAGTGCTACTGTCTCAGGTTGTCTGCAGGCTTCTTTCAGACTACTTCATTTCTGGCGGCATAAAGAAATGTTTGTGTGACTTCTAGTGGGAATGTAAAAAGAAGGTGTAGCTAACACCTTTCTTTTAGCTAACACCTGTGTCAGGCACTTGGCTGAGCCATACCTTCCTAGTCTTTTGTTTTGTTTTTATGATTTTAGAAAGGTGCCAGCGTATGGGGAAATCTCTGCTCTGGTTCTCCAAGGGGTGCATGATCCCAGCTGCACCAGGCCTTCAGGTGCTCCTGCCATAGTTGAGCACTACGGATGTAGCCCTCTAGAGTCAGTTCTCTGTTGAAAAGCTGGGCGACCCACTCATCTCTCTGGTGACTGTTTCTTTTAAAAGTCTATCACAAAGTTTCTTTGAAGTCATCCAGCACATCATAATTACACTCTCCTCATTACACCTGAAGAGATTTAACTGGCTCACAAACCTGAGTATCTGAACTTGAAATTGCATTAAGTAGTTGAACTGTAAAAAGTAAATTTGTGAAGATGTCTGAAATTGCATTAAATAGTTGGAACTGTAAAAAGTAAATTTGGGGAGATGTGTCCCATAGCCACTCTATTAATGTTTATTATCTCACTACCATCTGATCTATGCAGGACATTGCAGGAGACTCATGCACAAGCAATCCTTTCCTTGGTTCTAAATGATCAATAGCTTCCTAGCTTCCTTCTTAATTCTTTTTTTTTTTTCATTAGCATCAGCATATCTCTAAATTCTACCCACAGATAAATCACTATTCTTCAAATCCAAACAGTTCAGACTGCAGTAAAGATCCTACAGCATTTAGGATTGTTACTGTAGGAAAACACAGCATTTTCTTTAATGTGTGAAGACTCTGAGCTTGTTTTTGTGGTCAGAAAGGGGATGCATCCTGGATTTCAGAAAGTCTTCTGCTATGCATCGGTGGCATCTAAACTATTGCAGAACTAAAACAGGATAGAGTTCTCTTTAACTGTCTAAATTTGGAGGTGGCTTGAGAATGCTAACAAAGGAGGACAGTTACCATCAACTGTTCTTTAATTATAGATCTGCTTGTTCACCTTCCCAAATCCTTCAAACCTTCCAAAAGGAAACAGGAGACATTTGAACTTGAGCACTGCTGCAAACTTCAAAGGCACTGGTTAAGATAGCTTTAAAAAAAAGCAACTCACAATCAGTTCAACACATTTTCTCCCAATGTACAAAACATTTCACCAGTAAAAATTAAAGAAAAAAAGAACAGAAATCTTCTTCAACAGATGAGGAAGCAGATACACAGAACTAATGAAACTACTGCCTTATCCAAGCTATTTGGCTCTGGTGTTGTTTTTAGTTCTTACAGGGGTACAGATTTCCCAAATTTTTGTAGGGACTTAGCACACATACTTTCTCTCTCTTTCTCCCTCTTTTTCTACAAATTCTTGCTGCTGAAATAAACCTTCTGAGCATTACAGTTATGGGCAATGCTCTCATCTGACAAACAGTACACCCAAAAACCAAGGCACCTTTTACTTACAAAAAAATAACTATTTTATTCACATGGGCCCCAAACCGTTCATTGCATGCATTTACAGAAGACTCAAAGTACTCCAGAAACCCTCACTTGAAAAAAATGGCAATATGCCATTAGCATAGCAAAAGCTCAGAATCCGTGTTCCTTTTTTAAAATGTCATTACTGGAACAAAGAAAAAATAATGCTTCCATCCCTGGAGCTGTGGTGACATGCTGGGAGGACCAGAAGCAACCAAGGGGTGATTGAAGTCATCTCACTTCCACTTTTTAAGCTCAAAAAGATGCAGTAGTATCTGTCCAGATCTAGTCTGGCAGAAGACACTCTTTGCAGTCTCCTGTATTTGACATGCTACCTTCCCTCCACTGTCCGTGACCTCCCCACACAAGGAACAGAGGCTGACGAGACCCTTGGTGACCACAGCCATATTCCATGTTGTAGCACAGGCAGGTCATGATCACTTGCATCCTGGAGCCAGGAAAATGAAGTGTGGAGACAGATCCCAGTTTACCCCAGACCACCACGTCAGCTTGGGCCACACGACAAAACTTGAAGCCCAAACTCCAGCATCAGATTTTTACCCGCAAAGTCTGAAGGGCTTGTTCTTCCTTCACTTGGAAATGGTATCAGATGTAACTTGTATTATGTACATGCTAAATGACTGTTACCATAAAGAATATTCTAACATGATAGATTTGAACCTGGAAGAGTTTATGCATTTCATCCCACTGTATGCTCTTTCACTTGTTTGTTTCTTTGATAGTGTATTTCACCAGTAAAGGATTGTTTTTGTGTCCAGTAGAAAGATACTATATTTATTACCAATAAAAACAGCTTGCATTCCTAAAGGAGAAAGGTAAGGTCCTTTTGTGCACAGATTATGTTTTGATAAGATAGATCACAGCAGTTCTTATCAAGATCTGTTTGGTAGAGTGGCACACTGATCTCCTTGCAAATGTTTATCTCTTAGAAAAAAATTCTGCAGGCAAACAATGTGTAAATGGTTGTCTTAATTGAAAGTCTCTTTTTACAAGGCCTTCAGAATATTACAGGTAATTAAAATTGAAACATTTAATTCCAGGAGTATAAAAATATATAGGAAATCCTTTGCTTTGGACACACACCTGTAACTGTATTTTCTGTATGTATATTACATTCAGTAGTTTCATGATTGCTAAACTTAGAAATGTTTGACTTAGTTTGTTTTAATATGTTTTCAGAGAGGAACATTGTAAACCACTCTCTTCCAGTACAATCCTTGAGTTTTTGAGGCCAGAGAAAGGATTTCTCACTTTTAATGCCATTGATTATACATTTTTCAGAGAAAAATTACATATAAATATGCAATACATATACATATAAATATGAAGAATCTTATCGTTTATATAAAATAAAAACAAGCACTAAGATTCAAAGTTTTCATCGCCATTGTTAACAGCTTTATTTTCTGAGGTTGTTGTCTGAGCGGGAGATTCTGGACTTCAGTGCATAACTGTGGCGGGGTGCACAGGGCAAAGGTTTTGGCTATAACTCAAAGAGGCTTTTCAAGGGCATTGTTTTGTGATGTCTCATACTGCCCTGACTGGCTACAATTTTAAATATATTCACTTGATTGCTCCTCTGAGCTCATATTTACTGATGAGGCTGTGAATCAAACAGCTGATGACTAATATCAGCATATTATAACAGCTTTGCTTTCTAGATTTTTTTTCAGCCTGTACTGTTCTGGATGGGAGTAAACCTTCTGAAAGCTGGAGGAGTAACTCAGTTCAGGCAATTATAAGAGAGAGTTAAGCCTTGTCAACCAAACAGTTGAACTAATACCAGCCCCTTTCCAAAACCAGGTCCATGCAACCATCCAAATCAAAGGCATGTGTGGTCAAAAGGATTTCTTTGCTTATTGTTTTGCAGAGGGTTGTGCAATGGTGAAGAAACACAGGAAAAAAAAAAAAAAAACATCAGGAAGTAAAGCTGGAAACTCAAGAACTCACAAAAAGGATTGCAGCAAACAGGGAAGGCTTGGGCCTAGGTACTGCCATTAAAAAATCTCACTAAAAAATCTTCTCCAGAATTATTTCATTCTTGTGGTGACTGAGGAAAACAAAGTTTATATGTTCTATGTAAATAAATAAGGTTATCTTGGAAACATCACCAGTATCACTTCTAAATATTCAGTGCTGGGGGCATAAGTGTGAAGCAGTTTCCAAGTAAAAACGGGGTGCACCACTATTTCTTGGTGAAGGCTTGTGGAAACAGGTACCAGACCTATAGCAAGCGGTGAAACAAAGAATCTCAGGATGACAGAGGAATGACACTCAATGAGAGAGAAAATCCACTCTGAGAAAGTGGAGAAAAATGTGTGAGTAAATTGGGAAATAATTCATGCTTTGTAACAGTTATTCAACATGGGGTAGCAATTTATGTTTCATAAACAACCATTGCTTTTTATGAACAGAGGACCACAAAAGTACTAACATAATCACCAAAGACCAGAATATTTGTCATGGAGTTTTGAGCAGTTTGAGAGCTATGATGGGCTGAATAAAGGACTAGAAAAACTGTTTCAGCTATAAATCAAAAGTTATGGATCAGTCTGGAAGGGCACCTGCATCAAGCATTTGACCAATTTCTTCCCTCTTAATTTCCTTCAGCGAGGAGTTACCACATTGTCGCAGCTCAGACAGCACCATATACCTCAGCTGAAGAAACTCCAAATGCTGTCAGCTTTGCTACAGAACTTGAATCATTTATTAGAGCAGTGCACAGGAGAATGAGCAAGTGTATGGAAACTCTGCTAAGTTATCCTATTAGATTCTGGTCCAAAGAAATAAAATGAGTTATAGGATACAGCTGGGATAATTATTGTGAATAGGATTTCAGCCTGTCTGTGTCTAAGAACTGTGGAATTAAAGGTTACTAAAAGAATATTAAGTAATGAATGTCTGCAATGAAAAGTATTTCAACAAGAACATCCTCTTTACTTTGCACAGATTTTCCAATGGCTCCTGATTTAGAGGACATCGTGCTGCCTGACTAGTCCTGTGCAGATCCCATTTCCATTTTCAGTTATTTTGTAAGAGCAAAAAAATTTGGGAACATAGTGCACCATTACCTATAACCTATTTAAAACCTAGATCTATTCTGTGTGCACCACTTTATGTTACTTCAATGTACATAATTTCAGTGTCTTTTTGCATGTCATTGGTAAGCAGATTTTTAAAAAATCTGATTTTCTTATTCAAACACAATTTCTTCCTTTGTTGGAATATTACAAAAAAGATACGAAGGTGGAAGTAAAATTGAGTATACGTTTTGGTATAAAGACACCTCTAGGTGTTCATATTTATAGGGATGTAAGCAGTGCTAAACCTATGACTGCTAGGCTTAGTAAAGTCATTTTATATATTCATTTTAATTCTCTCTTTCACAAAATTCTCCCCTTGGTGATGAAAGATTTCACTGATGGGTATTAAAATATCATACTGTTATTCAGCAGATAGCCCATAAGAAGACCTTCATGTCATTATGGCTTCAAATGGGATTTGTACCTCTCTGTTTCCATGTAATGTCGTATTTAACTTACAGATCTTTTGTTAAATTCCGGTTGAATGCTTATTTCAGCACAGTTTCTCTTTTCTCCAGCTGTGTTGTGTCAAAGACTAATTCTAGGAAGTGAAGAACACAGGGCAAATCTCATTGAAATTATTAGTATTTGTGTTTGTCAAGTGCATCTAAATCTTTCTATTGTTCTATCGTTTCCAGTATGTTCAGAGAAAATATTAAAGTGTAACCCTTTGCTAAAAATTGAACTTGTAATGTGGACTCCTCTCAGCTTTGCAAAAGTTAATTTCCAGAACAAGAGTATAAAAATGTATAGAAACAGATTTTTGTGGAATTAACCAGAACTCAAGATCATTAATCTCAGTCTAGAGTTACGGCAAGAAAATAATAGGCATTTAAAAAGAAAGGAAAAGCAGAACACAGCATCCACCTTAAACTGGTGAGTCACTACAGATTTGTGTGTTCAACGTGACTGTTTTTTTTTCCCAAATAGTTAAAACGTATTTACATATTTCACCTAGAACTAGAAATTCCTGTAGAAAACTCAGCTAAAGAAAAGTACTTAATAAATATTCTCACCCTCAGTGCCAAATTTTCCTATATCACAAGTTTAGCCAATACCACAAGCTCAGCTTTCACATCATACTTGGGACCTATTTTAGGAGAGGATTTATCAAATGGTAAATACGTATATTGCTAATGTTTGGCAAATGTAAATGCCACTTTACCAACATTCATTTATTTGAATGATGAGGTCAGGAGTCTTATTTCTTTAATTAAACAAATTCAGAAATACTGCAGTAATGCGTCTGTTGAAAAATTTAAAGTAGCTTACAGTTTCAGGTTTCTTGAACGGTCATGGAAAAAGAATAATTGATACTAAATGATCATATAATAAAAATAAATATATGTTAGTTACAAGATAAACCAGTTTTCCGATTCCTGTGTTCCATACAAATAGAAATGTAGTCTTTTATGAGCAACTGCCGAAAGAGCCATGAAAGTGCTATGCTTCCTCTGTAGACACAAAATTGGTAAGTGTAAAATGTTCATATGATCTGGGAGGACAGAGTCACAGAGATAGTACCCTATGGTGAGCTAGAGTGAAAATACTAGCAATTATTTTTTTTAAAGAAAAGAAAAATGTGAAAGCCATCGACAGAATTATTATATCAAACTAAATTACATTTGAATGTGCCTTAGCTTATCTCACATCTTATTTACCATGGATAATAATTCTAAAACAGCTAAAAGTAAGTGGTGTGACTTTCAGGTATATTATACAGTGTATCAAAGATGCCCATGTTAATGCTTGCCATACAATCACAGCTGTTAGTTTCTTTTAGTAGTATTTTGAAGACTCTCATTCACTTCCAGTCCCAACACAAGGTCCCCCCACCCCATTAGCGTCCTCTCCTTCTTCGCTGGTTCTTACTGGGAGGCTTCAGGAGGCTCTCTCGATATCTTGTATTTGTGTGAAACAGTCGGACCATTCATGGTCTTTGTTATCCAATACTCTGGGCAGAAAGAGAGAGGATTTCTGTGTCCTGCGAGTTTTAAAGCCCCTCCTGGGTCGTCCCTTCCCATTGATTGAGACATACCAGAGTCTCTCTGCACTGGCTTTGCGCTTCGTGCTGGCTCCGTTAGGTACAGTCCGGTACAGACGGGATGCGTAGGTGTTGTAACCCAGCTCGTGGATCCTCTCCACAAACTCACACTCTGTGTTATAACTCTCCTGGAAAGCAACACGGAAAAGATTAAGAAAGGCTATTCAGGCCATAGCTCTCTTTTACCTCAAACAGATTGGACTAAAGTCATATGCAAGACTCGGCTCAGTTTTAGGCAAAGTGCAGCAACAAGTGATAAGAAAACCTTGGAGAGGTGCTACCAAAGGTAGCTCTTCCTCTCTCAGAAGAGCTGGGCCTGAGCTGCAGTGTGGTGAGGAGCCCGCTGCCACCAGCAGGAGAGTGCTCTGTGGGTCAGAAACAAAAAATGGTATGTGAGTAGGAATTAATAGCTCCTCTGGTTGTTCAGCTGTAAATTTAATTTGTTTGTGCTTACAGGCCTAAATATGCCTGTGAGCCACCGGGTGGATGATTTAATTGCGGCCTACCAAACTTTGTCATTAAAAAGGGAAAATCCTGTAGCTGAATATATAATGTGACACTTTAATTGGTATATTAGTAGCTAAATACACCTGTGGTCTGTTATAACCAGTTTATTGCAATGTTTTGAGCTGTAAACAACGCGTTTACGAAACTTCTTTGCTCACTTCAGCACAACAAAATGAAAACACCTTGCCCACCTGCGTGTTCCTCCAAAATGCCAGGCTGCTCCTTTATCACAAACTGTAAGGGAGAGTACGTACCCATCCCGAGGACTCACATTTTACATGATCTATCAAAACTTTCCAACTTTCCTCATGTTCTCAACTGAGAGAAAACTGTGTGTGAGAGCCTGGCATGAGGAACTCCTTCCTCCTCTCTGGGAGCAGTAGAAGCAGTACAAATAAAGGACATCCCACACTGTACATCTTTTTCTTAACTACTGAATTGTCTTTGCTCTATCTGTGAGATAAAGACATCAGTATCTAACATTTAAGGCACAGAGGCAGAAGGGAACTGCTATCATGGTCTTTATGGAGGTTTACCTTTAGAAATGCCTCTGAGGACTTGGAGAGGACACAGGTGGCCAGGCTGGGGCCCGAAAAGCCATAGGCTCCATTAGCAACATGTCTTTAATGCTGTTCGCTCACCAGAAATGCTGATAGGCATTTAACAAGATTTTAAAAGACTCCACATGTCTCAGTTTCACAGCTGTAAAACGGAAGTGCCCTTCCTTGCGAGGACAACGTTTTGCACATGCTGTGGTGCTGGAGCCCATGCAAGTACCATATGTGGGTAGATTTCTGTTGCTGTCTGCCTCAGATCTGGCTGTAGAGGATTTATCATGGAAGATAAACTTCAAGGATTATCACAATGTACTAAGGACACAAAGGAGTTCTGCAGATTCAACAAACTTATTTTATTGACATGGGGAAATTGGTGAATCAAGGGATAACTGAGTTACACCAGTACCATTTCATAAAATGCTTCCTGTATCATTATCCCTAAAGAAATCAGACTTATTTGAAACTGGGAGCTTGCACAAGTTCTTGTCCAGTAACATCCATGAAGTAGTCAGCCAGTTTTTCTAGGCAAGCAAACCCAGGAAGTTTCTCCTGAGCTTAGCCCTCACCCTTTACTTGTCCTGTGAAAAAAGCTGGAATTCAATAGCTGTGCCTGAATTGCCCCTCCAGTTCTGAAACAGTCTGTCTCAAACTTGAGCTGGACACCCTTATTTAATTACAATATTAACTGGAAGCATAGCAGTGGTCAGCCTTAACTCTGGCACAGCAAAGATAGTATGTCCTCATTCCACCTCAGCTGCACTTTCCTTTGCCAAAATTGTTTGTTGCCTGGTGCTCTGTACCAGCAGAGAACCTTCATCTTTACAAAGGGGCCCTTTAATTAGTGGGCATCATGAGACACATTCCAGAATCTGGTTCGCAAACACTATCAGGACGACACTCTTGAGAAGGAGGAGTAAAATACATTAGAACAGGGGAGGTGACTGAGTTGATTGTGTTACCTACGTTGCATTCACAAGGAAAAATCCCATGTGTCTTGAGAATGCATTATGCCACTCAAATAAATAGAATTACATAAAATGACTATTTGGAGGAAGAAGACTTCACATAGCCATACTTTACCCTATTCATATCTGCTTTCCTACCACAGGATTCCTGGAGAAACTGCACAGTATGGTTGTTACACAGTGGCAGATCACAAGATTGCTAGGGAAGTAATCAAAGACACTGGAAGAAATTCAAGTAGGTAGGTAATACGTATAGTGTACACACTGGCTAATAGGCCTTTGTATGTGCCTGTGTGTAAAGAAGTCTAAGCTAAAGTATTTTATTCACGGAGGGGAAATACTGTCTGGGCTGAGGGCAAGGCTCCCACTAATAACAGCAGAGCCCAGATATTACCTCAAAGATAGAGACAAAAGTTAAAGGAGTAGAATAAGGTGTTTATTTTCACCTTTATGTTCTTATACCTTCTCATACTTCCTTTCCTTGCTAGAGCCCTGCCTTTTAGTCCCTGTGAATTCTTTCTCTGTCCAGCCAAATGCTCTGTGAGGAGAAACTCCTGTCGGTAGGTTAGTTTCCTGTGACAGAGATGCTCAATTGTTTCTGGATAATCTTCAACATTTATATCCCCTGCCAGTGTCCAAGACCCATAGTGAATATAAGTATGAGAGCATTTTGAATAGAGATGGGTATTCTGCACCACAAAGGCTGGCTCCTGAGGTCTTTATCAGTGCACAAAATTGCCCAGAACGTTGGCCACATGAAGTACCTTTGCTGAATACATTATTCTGCTTTTGTCTGTACAGACAGTATGAAAGTAATAATGTAGCTTCTTTCTACTTTGTAAAGTACACTGGTCAGGTTACCTGTAACAATTCCAGACAGAAATCTGTTATAACAAAATATATTTTTATATTTATATGTTATAAAAATGTTATAGGAAAAATGAAAAAGATTTAAATCTTTTCTCTATAAACATTCATTTAAAAGAAATCAGTGCTCCCCACTGGACCTGTTCTCCCCACAGGAATTGACAGGCATATGCCAGAGGCTTAACTGAAACTTACCGATGCATAAAGTCTGCCCCTTTTGTTCATGGCCAGGTATCTGCCAGAGAACAGGCCCTTGATGGCAACGATCCCAACATCAACAGCTGTTATTTCAAGGATACCTGGAAACAGAAACAATTGTGAGATTTCTTGTTGTTCCCCATCACATGCAGTTTTCTGAGATCTGTTTGAATGACTGCTTACCTGTAGAGTATGATTTCATAGCTATCACCTGCTCACATCACAATCATACTGCAACCGTATGAACAAAACAAGACTATTATTTGAAACAATGTAAAACAACAAGGATGTTGGAATTGTTTGAGATAATCTCAACAATAAATCCCTTAGATGTCTGATTGAGATTGAACTCTTTCAAAAATGAAAAAGATCTGACACTGAACTACAGGTTCGCTTAATCCTATATGTATATAAGAAAGTTTAAATCCTCTTTAATGCTTAGGAACACAAGAGCTCTTGACTTATTGAAACCAGTCACAAAGCAGTCCATTTCAGGACAAAGCCCTTGCTGAGGTCTCCAGAGGGTAAAACAGAGCATTTCAGAGCCACGTATACAATTGTGAAAGGAACTTGCCAGTTAGGAGGTCAGTGTAGCCCTCCAGACAAGGACAATATGACAGTCTGAGCCAAGTTAAAAGGCAGGAGATGTTTCAGGCCATCAAAGATGGGGTCTCAAACGCTAGAAGGTTATCACAGATACCCTTGGCACAATACCTGCCAAAATGTTTATGCCCAGCCAACCATGCCACCATGCTGACGGTGGCACAAGTGGCTCGGGGGCCGTGCTGTAAGCGCAGGGCTCTCTGGCTCAAACTCTGCTCTCAGTCCACCAGCTGTGGAGTGATGCAGCTGGGTACTGGCGGTGAGCCTGGCACCCAAACCCACTGCTGCCTTCGTGCAATGCTAAAGCAGAGCCGCGCGCCTGTCCCACTTGCAGAGCTGCATTGCTGGCCCGACCACGTCTGTGAGAGTTGGGCTGAGTTGGGTACAGCTGTTTTGAATCAGCCACCGGTTCGCCGCTGAAGGATGTCTCCTCTGGGCTTTGATAGCGAGGGGGTTTTCCTCTAGGAAATAGTGGTTTTCCTTTATGGACTTCAGACAGATCCTGGAGGTCTCCGTGTCTCTGTGTGCCGTCACCAGCCGGGATTTACGCTTCCTGGGGCGGCGGGGCCGGGTGCGGGGGCTCCCGGGGCTCCCCCGGGGCAGCGGGGCGCTGAGCCCCGCTCTCCTCCCTCCCCAACCCCCCCCCCCAAAAAAAAAGCCCCCCGCTCCCGACGGATCCCGTTTCAGCTCAATTACCACCGATCCCCTGCACATGTCGGAGGGGGCAGATGTGGTTCAGCCCGGGGGGAGCCCCTCGGGAGACAGGCAAGCCGGGGAGGGACGAGGGCAGCCTGCAGCCCGCCGAGGGGGGCGGCGGGGCTCAGCACCGGGCTCACGGACGGGACTGGGGACCCCCGGCAGGATGCGGAGAGAGCAGGGCTGGGGTGTCCCGCGGGGACCGAACCCCTCCGCCGCAGCCGGGGTGCCGCCGGGGAGAGGGAGGAAGAGGAGGAGAGGAAGAGGAGGAGGAGCGGGAGCGGGAGCAACCCTGTCCCGCTGCGGGCCCGGCACCGGCATCGCCTCCGTCCCTGCCGCAACTGGTCCTGGCGGACGGCCCTTTCCCCGCTCGGCCCTGCCCGGGGAAAGGTGCGCCCGGTACTCACTGAAGACGCTGTTCTTCTCCAGGGTGCCGTTGATCTTGCCGTTGGGGTGGACCTGCAGGTGGTACTTGGTGGCACAGAAGAGCTTTCTGCGCCTGGGCGCTCCCCCCAGGTGCTCGTAGACGCCGCCGCGGCCCCCCGCATCCCGGCGCGGTCGGGGGTCGCCTGGGGAGGCTCCGGCCGGGCCCGGGGCGCACGGCTGCTGCCACAGGCTCAGGAGCAAGATCCAAATTACGAGCATTGTGGCATGATGGCCGCGGCGAGCAGTCTGCTGGGGCGACGGAGGCTTGGAGAGAGCGGCACCGGGGGTCCCATCAGGGACGTCTCGCTAGCGGCACGCCGGGCTGGCGAAGCGCGCTCCGGTCCGGGTGGCGAAGCATCGGCGAGTTCCTACCGGCCTCGCTCCGGCCCTTTTATCTGTCTCAGATTTACTTAAATCAATAGACATCGGCAAAGGCCACCGAGGAGTCCCAGCTGTTTGTATTAGATGGAGCTGCCGCGATCAGCCTTCTCCTTGGGTTTCCAGCTAGCCAGACGGCACGCATGAGAGACCGGGAGCAGGAGGAGGGGGGAGAGGGAGAGACCCACTGAAATTCGGCAGGAGACCGCGGGGAAAATAGCTGATCGGCAGAGCATAGAAATAAAAGCCGCTTCCTGCAACAATAGCCCGATCTGCGACCAATTGATACAAAGCAGAGGAGGCAAAAGGTATCGGGCTCGTGTGAACTCCCAGAGTGCAGCGTGGATAAAATTACACACACGCAGCATCTCTTCCCGTCGCGCCGCACGCACCCCCCCACGCTCACACCCCCGCCGGGGGGGGCTGCGGCCGCCGCCCTCCGCCCCGCGTATCCCCCGCGGGGCTCCGCCGCCCCCTGCCCAGCCCGGTGTACCAGTGCCCGACGCAGGCGGGCTCGGAAAAAGTGCACGTTAAACGCTGGAGCCGCGGAGAGGGGCTTAGCGCCCGGCTGCTCTGGGGACTCACGGTGGGAGAGCGTTTTAGTGGGGTCAGGGACCCTCTGTCCCCCCCCCTCCGCTTTGCCCCCGGTTTTGAAACCAAGCAGTTATTGCTAAATCGGTCGGTTCACGGCTACAAGTAACACCCGTTATTTAGGCAGGTCTTCAAGATACAGTCATTTCCAAATTAGCTTGGACAAAGTAGGGCCCGGCCGGAAAGCAAAAAGTTGTCGTATACGTCCTCGGATGCATTTGCAAGAAGCTGGAGCTAATCCTTTTTCTTAACTTTGGTGCCTGGTAAGTCTCATTAGCTGTAGCAGATCTGCACTCGCTACCATGTAGCTTCACACAACTGCCTACGCTTTCATAATATGATGGAGCTACCTATAAATAAATATAAAGGGAGGCAAAAGGTTCAACAACTCAGTGAATTACGCTGCCCCTGTGTGTTACTCAAAGGCAGCTCGTTAATTAGATTTGCATCTGAAACAGGCAGTAGGAGTTTGGGGAAGTGTTTCAGAGATAATTAGTATTAATGTGCTCGAAGGGCACACAAATACACCTTTGAAGTGAGTCACGACAGAATTCAAACGTTTGACCTTGATCGATATATTTTTTTTTCCCCAGTATCGGTGAACATGTAGAGGTCTATAAAGTATTTTTAAAGGGCATTCCTACGTAGAGCAAGAGGATTTTCTTACAGGTTAAAAAGGAAGCTTTTACTAGTGGGAAAATAAGCGAAAGGATATGACCTTTCCTTAAAAGCAACTCAGGAGGACGAAAAGGTCTCGAAGCTACTCCCTGTTTTAAGCTGTGCTTAATATTTAGCAGTTCTCCAAGGCTAAAAGGCTTTTCATTATACAGCCGTCTGGAATAAAAAGAAACATATAAAAAACCCACAAGCACCCCTCTCCGCCATTACCACCCCTTCCTCCCCCTTTTCTTCTCCACCAGTTAAGCCCTAGCCTCACAAGGCGAGTTTGATCTGGGGATGATAAATGTTTGTACAATTAATTCTTTATTGCTGTTTTTTCTGCAGTGCCACTTCCAGGCACTAATGCAGTTCCAGCACGTTTAAGTAAAAGTAAACGGTTAGGAATTAAAATAATTAAAGCACCGGGTCTGGTTAAAAATAAGTAAATAATAATAAAAAAATAAAACGGAACAGGGCAGGACCCTGCTCTTGCAGTGCATGCGGGGGGGATGCTCTTACGCGGGCCAAACCCGCCAGCCCCTCCCGAAATGACATTCGGGGGGCTTGCCTTGGGGGGCCATTTCGGCCCCCAGCTAGCCCGGGGCGCCCCGTGCATCGTCCCGTCCGTGCGCAGCTGACATTTGACGGGTCGGGGTTTGCGGGGAGCTTTTCATCAGCTCTCGGAAAAAAAACCAAGCCCGCAAGATCCTTCCCACAGCCCCCCCCGCCTCCCACCGCAATAATAAACCAAAAAGACTAGTGGGTGGAAGAGTAACACGTTAATGACTTTTGCTCAAATTGCTTCCATCTTGATCACATTTTCATAATTAGCACCATCATCTACAAATCTTTCCGCCCTGGGCATCTAACACAGACGGGCTTCCCAAGCGATGTGTATTCTACTTATTAGGGAGGGGAACACTTATAGGTCTGTCATTAATGGTTCCCTTTCAAATGAAATGAATATGACCTCCACTGAAATATCAAAGGGCTGTAGCTACCTCGACTCACTTGGTACAACACTGAATAGCGAGCAACCTTAAGTCGTTTTGCTCTAGTCAGACATCTATACAATAAAACATAAGCCCGCTCTTGTATATTTTGTCTGGTGACCATTTCTGAAAACAAAAAGGGTCCCTTTGATGTGGTCTAATTCTATCAGAGGGTGGGACGTCAGATGTGGTCTACCGATCCTTTCTGGAAATATTTTTAATTATGCCCCAAAGCTTCTTGTAGCCCCAAAGTAATAATCAGAGGGCAGTTTAAGTCTGTTACTTAGTGTGGAGGGGAGAATAGGCTCTAGACCGTATGTAACTAAATTAGAATTACTACCTATAATGATCTATTAATTCGCTTGAAATGTGTAACTCTAAATAGAACGTGCTAGGTGTCTATTATTCCTTATGCTTGATCCTGCTAACGGGATATTTCTAAGCTTTCTTATGGTTAAGTCATAAAGGCAGCATTTCCCCTGCAAGTCATAGGGTAACAGTGAGCATTTGAGACAGATGTTTGTATTCTTACAGCGTGCTCCTACTCCAGAGCACGCAGGGCACTCGTGTTAGCTGATCGTCCTTGGTATAGGAAGGGTGGTATATTCCGATATACACGTTCAAGAGCTTTGTGACAAAGCAGTGCATATTTCTATTCGGGTATTGCATAAAAGTAAACCTTGAAAAACAATGTAAAAATTTTGAAAGCTCCTCTCCAGAGGGGGAAAAAACAAACAAACAAACAAAAAACTAGCCAAGTTTTTGCAATGAATCAGCTTTAAAAGTGCCGTGATTCCAGACGAGCTCTTCCTACGCGGTCCAACGCCGCCGCTCCCTCAGCTCGCTGCCCGGCTGAGATTTACGGGCTGCCCTGCTCTAACGAGAGGGAAGTCGCAATTTGTAGAGTAATAAATACCGAGGCGGTGGGTGGAGCCCCCAGCAGAAAAATCGCCCTCCTTCACCAATTAAAAATCCATCCTAGCTCCGACGTGGACCGTGGGAAGGTCTCAAGGAAAACAGCCTTGGTGATGATTAGGTGTTTGCTAGCGACTGAGCTAATGCCACCTTCTGAACGTAACTTTCCTGTTTGCTGCAGTTTGCTTACACCTGCTGCTACTGATGTTGGACAGAGGTTATAAAATTCAATTGGTTTTATTCAGCTATATTTTGTTTTCTTTGTGGCTTCCTAGTGAGGTTATTCTGCACCCTGTGAACAATATAATCTTGTTTAAATTACTTTCCAGACCACACAGCATCACATTACCCACCTTCATACATGTAGGCAATATTGTTTATTGGATTGTACACCCTTAACTCCCGAAAAGCAGGAGAGAGTGGAGGAGGAGAGCTCTGGGCAGTAACTTCACAGCTTCCAAAGCTTATGATGCTTTTTCAGGTGGAGAAAGTAGGATTTAGGTCATTTCAAAGGTAAATAGACACAAAGACCTCTCTGAAGGAAACATTAAATATGTAACAGGCATGCCATCAGTTCCCTCTTTATGTTTTTCTTTTTCGTAGTTACTTATTATGCTTTTATGTAAAATCAGTCAGAGGTCTTCAGATTTAGGATGGTACAGTTCATTCTATTCTTCCAATGTGAACCATTGCTATATTACACTTCAGACAATAAATTCATTTAGAACTTATAAGCCTCCATACTTAGGTTAAAGGCATGTGTGGTTGACTGATATCATTGTGATCTGCTGACTCATCTGTTATATGTATGCATTTAAAATTATTATCATTAATTATATATTACTTTAAATTACTTAAATAATTATTACTTATTATTATTTAAAATTATTACTATTATTATTATTGTTTATAGTCTATAGATTATTCATATCGACATGCAAATGCCTAAATTCCTTACTCTAGAAAATTCAGTTACAGTCAGCAAGAGTTTCCTTGGCTGAGGACTGAAGGATTAATCCTTCATTCAAAGTCCATGAATTCACTAAGAGCCTTTTATTTAATGCATGTGAATTTGGATCAGGCCCAATCTTATTACTAGAAAAATTATTTTCCCTTGTTCTAAGATAATCTCTTAATGGTTTATTGAATGAAAATATTCAAAACAATGAATGCAGAAACATTAAGCAAAAATTTCATTCTCTTTCTTTGCTCTGTTGCTTACGCCTTTTCAATACAAGAAAGAAAGGAAACAGTAGACAGAAATGTAACACTACTGAAATATGTGCCACGGTACAGTTCAGACAACTGTCATATGGTTTGTAAAGATTTGTGGCAGGCTCAAACAGTGCTACAATAGGGATATTCAGACCATACAGAACTGCAAATTGTAGCCATGAAAATAACTGAACACAAGGGATGTAGAGAAGTCTAGAAGAGGAGTGTGAAAACAATAGAAATGTAATTTGTTGATAACATGGGGACCAGATTTGTACACCTGCTTCACACTTTTGATACCTCATTCATCACTTAATAGTCTGAGCTCCTGGAAAATCTTTTTTTTTTTTTTTTTTTTTTTTTTGGTAACTCAGCGAGTGTTTTTGAAATCGGCTTCAAAGCATTTCTTTAGATTTACAGGGAAGTGTGGTGTAACTGAGAAAAGTATCTGGCCCATATCCATGATGTAATTGTGCTTCGTGCCTGAAGGGCCTGCTATTCAGATAAATCTCCTACTACTTTTAGAATCTATCCCCCTGTTACTTTGACAATCAGAGGCTTGTTATGATCTCTCTGAGCCCTGTAAATCTTTGGGAATTGAGTTACCTGAAGATAAAAGATCTCTTTTTCTCCAAGCTGTGGTTGGATCAACACTTTGCAAAGTCAGATGACAGGCATAGGGGTCAGGCTCAGGTTGGGCCTGGGCTGTCCAAGCACTGGGGATAAAAACAAAAGGTAGCTGCCTTAGGGAAATCCCACGTGCATAAACGTATGTCCCTGAAAGAGAAAACCTAGTGTCAGGAATTAACTACTCTGTATGTAAGACTAGTAAATGTTGCTTTTAAGCTTTCCTGGTTTTAGAACAGACTACTTCAGAACAAGGTTTGCATCATCATATGACTGGGGTTTTCCCAAAAAATCCCATTCATGGTTACAGGTTGTACCAAGGTGGTAATGATGTGAAGTATCTTGAGGATGTTTTGCCTAGATCAAGGAACCAAAAAGAGGGCCAAAGAGGCAGGAGAAAAACAGGCAAGAAAAGAAATCAGAGTTACTTTGTTCCCCTTCTGGTCTCTGCTGTGGTCACCAGGAGGTCTGTGGATGGGGAGAACACGGGACCAGGCCTTAGAGCTTACCCAAACCAGCAGAACAGTGGCCTCCACTCAATACTGTGCAGCCCATACCTGTCCTGCAGACTCCCTCTTCAGGGAATGACTGAAGGTCTCTCAAGCTGGATCTGGAACTTGCTATAGGAAATTATTTGCTGAGGAAAACACGTGGCCTTTCTTTCTAACTATTTTTCTCCCTATTTTGTGGAAGCAGAAGTCCTACTGCTGAAATCCTTCTCACCAACAGTGCATACAAATAGAAATTAATCTTTTTTCAAATTCTGCATCCCCCTGTCTTCCTTTGGGAAATTTACACTCTTCATCTGGCACTTCAGCACTGATAATTCAAGAGATACCATCTTCTGAGCAGCTGCTGGGCTTAGCAGTACAGCTACTACACTGAGCTCCCTTTTTCTGTGACATTTCAGCATTGCTCCCTGGGGTGCTGGGTGTCTAAGCATCAAACCCTCTCTTCTGGCTTCTCCTACAGCCCCATCAGCCCCCGCTCCCCTCCAGCCCCTGCTGCTCTGTCTTGAGTAATTTTGATTTATATGGGAATATTAAAAGGAAATTCAGTTATCAATGGAGGAAATGGAGGAAAATACCACTTTTGTCTTTCTTCAGATGAAACTGATTATTACTGTAGCCTTCTCAATTAATTAGGTTATTAATCAAGTGATCAATACCATGTTCTAGACATCCTATATCTGAGGCAGTGCATCTAAGAAGGTCTTAAGACAAGATCAAGACAATTTGGGTCTCCCGTTTCAACCCAGTTTGACAAGTGGGTAAGGTTGTCAGAGCTCCTAGATCTGAAAGTATATTCTTCACCTGTAACATAAAGAGGGAAGTTTAATAATTAAATAGCGTGTTACCTTAGTGCACTTTCTAATCTGAGAGACTTCTATTACTTGTTTTGTCCTCAGAAAAATCGCATAGAAGCAATGACCCAAATTATCAAGGTGTTAACCAAAAGAAATAAAAGATATTCCTGAATAATCTTAGAAGGAAGCTATAGACATGATTCGTGATTGATGACAGCAATGGACTGAAATGGACTGAGGACTGCCTGCGACACACATGGTGTTACAAATCCAAAGGGAAGACCTACATCCCTTTCTCACTACTTGTAGCTTCTGGTATAAATTGGTGATTATTAGCTCCACTGGAATATTTTCATGCTGAAGAGGGCTTTTTTTGGTAGCAAAGCGTTCATGTAAGCATCAGGTATGTGAAATCTTGGTAACACCAATATCTACAGCCAAGTTCCACATGGCTGGAAGTCACAAGTGAGTATGTAATGGACATTTCTCTCAGTACTATTTTTGGCAGTATATTTGCCAAAGTTTTTTTATACATCTTTAACCCTTACTGCCAATTCTCACCTCTCTTCACTGTTTTCTTTCAGAGAGTCTTCTCACTGGGAAATGCCATACAGTCTCCTCTTTCCTCTAGATGAGATGTCTGATAAGGACAGGTGAGTTTCTATTTCATTATGTCTGAATATGCCCTGCATCAGTGAGTTACATCTCATAGATGCAGCATCTTTGATGTCTTTACTGAGGCCTTTTTTCAGGCAGGTATGTATGAACCAGAATTTTTCTTTTGGCTCATTTTAAAAGTATTGATGCATCTTGCAGAGATAGTTCCTTAGTGAATGGTGACCATCTACAGGAGACTGTATAAGTATTTAGTTATATTTTCACAACCGAAAGATCCTGCTTTCTCAAAAGGGTATTCCTTACTGCCACGAATCTCCCCTATGAAATCCAGTTATTTGCCTTAGTAATCTATTTCAAAAATAAAAATAAATTTCCAGAGCTGTTCCTGTATAATTTCTCACAAACCATACATGGAAAATTGTTTGAGTCCTAGTCAAATCCTTCAGCTACTTCTGATTTTATTTATTTATTTATTTATTTATTTATTTATTTTCTCAGAGGCCTCTGAGACTCTTACTTGTCCATAGCTGTAGTTTGCAACAGAGAAGAAAAGCAGCCTCTGTTTTGGATGCGCCTCTTTCAATCCAACCCCACCATTTGCTGTGTTGATGACTCTTGCTTTAAGACTACAATAAGGACCTGACTAGGATCATTTCCCAATCCAAAACTGTAGAACAATCTAAATATTACTGGAACCTAGATGAGTCTCTGTTTGTAATGGACATTTAACCACAGAAAGTCAAAATACATCAGGAATTTCTTTAACAGAGGTTATGCATCCTTTTTTTGTTTGCTTGTATTAAATCTTTGCAGAAGGCCATGTATTTCCTTTTCCAGGAAAGCAAAGAATCTTACTGAAATATCTGGAAATTACCTACCATAAACAGATCGTCCAAGAAACAACAGCCTTTGCAGAATTTCTCTGCTGGATATGTTCACCAGAGACTGCAGTGTCACTCATAACCCTTACTCTTTACATCATCAGGTCTTTAGCAGACATATTCTTCCAGACTAAGGCTAGCTGTTTTTCAGTAGATTAGTTGACAGAGCTTTTCAGTAGATTAGCTGCAGGAATCCAAAGAAAACCAGATACACAAACAAAGTGTGACCTCCAAACCAGTCTGGTAAACCAGGTAGCAGTGTTACTCTTGTCTCCAGGTCAAGCTGGAGCTTGAGGTTCATGTCCCAGGAACATGGACTGTTGAGGTTCATGTCCCAGGAAACTTTTGCCTCCTGCCCCAGTCTGACACTTCATCATTGTGCTCCAGGGTGGGACAGTTCAGAGACTTATTCACCAGTGGTACCATTTCCTCTCGAGGCAGTGAAAAGGTACATTTTCAGTCTACTATTCAATCCAATTCAGCCTAGATGTTAAATACCCAAGCCACACTCTTTCCTGGGTGAATGAAAGAATAAGCAGGGGAAGTACACAAAGGTGTCTTCTTCTCCCTGTGTGCTCTTGCCTTCTCTCATCCTCTGCCACTCAGGAGGATGAAAGTGATGCCCAGCTAGGCTTGCGCCTACTCTCATTCTTCATTGCCACCTCAGACTTAATCACTTTGCTATTCTGAGAACCAGCAGGGCTGGTCAGCCCGTGCCTTTCCCCCTTGCCTCTCCGCTGCCTGTCCACATGGTGCATGTCACAGCAAGTGTCCTCCCTTCCAGCCACCCATGTCGGGCCACCTCATGAGCCCTCCTGGGCTAGTGAAGATTGTAATTTCCCAAATGAGCTGGATGCAGCCTCTGTCACTTGCACCCTCCACTAGTTAAGGAATGGGACGATTCATTTATAACCTATAACAAGGTTTTCTTACCTTTGTAATGTTTGAAAGTTAATAATTGCTGGGAGTGATCTGCAGCAGACAGACATTCAGAGAGCTTCCCCTAAAATAAATCAGCGAAGTTATTGCCGGACAAACATCTGGACTAAAGGAGAACAGTGGGTTTCATAATCACCTGAATCTTATGGAAGAAGAATGCAAGTAGTTGTAGAGATTTGTTTATTTGCTTCTGTCTTAAATTTTGAGTTTTCAAATATATATATTTTTTCAGGTCACTCATTAAAATCTTTTTTCTTAGAAAGAAAGATGCCCACCCCTGAACAGACCCACACAGACACAGACACACACATGCACGCACACACACCTGCATCCCCTAACCAAATGTAACGCCTGAACTTGCAAACCCTTTGTCATGACAGTAATCTTTATTCACGTGGGCAACCCCGCAGGACTATTCATGCAATGGAGAATTACTCACATGAGTAAAACTTTGCAGGATCAGGTCCTGGATCTAACAACAGCATTTTAATTACAGACAATCCCCAAGCAATGTGTACAAAAGAGTTTTTTCCTGGACAATAACAAAGGTTATTAGCCTGTTCTTTTTTCCCCTTCTTGCTCTTTGGTTTAAAAGGAGGCACCAATAATCCAAACCAAATAAAACTGACCTTTGAACCTTTTCTGCTGTACTTTTTCTCATGCCATGATTTCTTTAGTGTGTTAGTGATCTGAAGGCTCGTTCTGGGCTACAGCCACTTTCCCAGACAGGACTGCCTTTCGTCCCCTGACAAATCACTGCTGAGCCCCTTTTGTCCTGCACCACTTTGATCTCACCTGCCTGTCAGGAAAAAAAGAACTCCCGTACAGTCAGAATGCATTGCAAACAAATTGGCAACCATTTCATTCCCATACACCATTTCAACAAAGATCAAGGTAGAGATAGAGAATTTTTAACCCTTTCATTGACCCGTAGAACCAAGGAGGATTGTTTGATTATGGTGGAATGATAAGATAATTTCTTAAGGAGTTGGAGGGTAAAAAAGAAAACAAAACAAAACAGAAAAACAACAATCCTCCGTGGACCATAACTTTGTGTCATATTAGCTGTCAAATACAAAGGAGTTATCGCACGGTGGGCAGTGATATGTTCAGATACAAGTTTTGTAGAAGATTGCTTCTTTCAATGGACAGCTGCTTATGCATAAACTAAAGAAACATAATAGGTATTCTCCAATGTGAATGAAATTAATCCTATTGTAAATAGCCACTGGAGTATTTAATGGGCTATCCGAAGCCTTTCCAATATACAAACTTAGACTTAGCCATAGGTGAGTTTCTCTCCCAGTTTAATCTCTGTAATCTTTTTTTTTTTTTTTGGGGGGTGGGAGGGGGTGTGGTAATTTTAGAGTTCCTCGTCACATAAAGTTTAAAAAAGGGATTATGTAACAATTTCAAAGTAACTTAATGCTTGGCAATGACTTACCAAGATCTGTGTATTTCAGGCTGTGATATTAAAGGTATCCAGTCCTTTGCTAGGTCAGTTACAATGAGGCTACAAGGCCAGTCCTGCTCCCAACAGGTCACGCTTTGTCTATTTTTTTAAAGGCAAAATTTCCTACTATCTCCAATGAACAAATATTAGCATAACCATAGGTGCATTTCTGCTGTTTACCATTTATCTGAACCCAATTATTACCACGTGCCAGCCTTCTGCCCTCTTTCCACGGTAGGAGCCCTGTTTACCTAGTAGTCTGCTTTCTATTGAAATACCTCAGCACATTTATGTTAGTCTAAAATGCACTGGCAAGACATTTAGTACTCAGAGAAAGGAAATTCAACACATCCCTCTCTTCTATCTAAAATGATCAAAAGACTAAACATAGACTTTTGGAGAAAACAAAGCTACACCAGTAATGAAAACAAGAAAGTATATTCAAGCCTGCTGCCAAACATGCAATAATGAAACAGTGGCATACTACAGTAAAGAAATATTTAAAGTACATTTCATAACTAAAAGCTGAAAGCTCTTATTTTCCTGCCACACTCATTTGATACAAACAATACGTTGACCTCTCTTTGCTTCTTAACTTCAAATTTCAAGTAACTTCAGACAGCACTTTTTGACAGTGAGATCTTTGGGAGAAGCTGTCAGAAAGTATACCCTACTCTTGGCTGCAGTGCTAAAGCCATTACCAAAAACTAGGAGCTAGACTAACAACAGGAGGCTTCATCATTCCCAACCAGGATCAGGTACTCCTTTTCAATAGGACCTCTGCTCACCTGCACTTGTAGTTCTACTTCAAGGGCATTTTATGACCCTTCTTTTTGGAGATGTTCAGTACCTCCTGGCTCAAGATCAGCTTTCAAAAGGGCAAAGAGAATCTTTGAGACTCCTTCCCCAGTTGTATAAAGGATAGTTTTATCCTAACAGCTGTTCATCAATTAATCCTAAATTGCATACTTAAAAAAAAAAAATAAAAGTAGTTTCTGTAATGAAAATCAGTAGGTTTGGAGTAGGGTCATTTTTCAGGGAATTTCATGGGGTTCTTTGGCCTGATGTACAAATGGAGCAGGTCACCTAGGGACCTAAAAAGGATTAGACCTAATAAAAATGCTGCTGATGGTATATGTCGTAATGCTGGTAAAGCTAACCTGAATGCAACTGCGCCAGTTCAGGTATGATCAGGAGAGATCATAAGTAAAATTCTGTAAAGACATATATATAGCAACTGTGAATGCAGCTGCACTGATTGCAATGAAATGTCATCAAAAGGTACCAGTGAGAAGTTCCTTTACTATACTTATCTTCAGATACGTGTATGGCTATCTGGAACTTTCTTTTTTCCTTTTTTTTTTTTTTTTTTTTTCCTTTCAGTATATATTAGAGCCTTTCTGAGGGTGGTCTTTCCCGGGAAGGGAAGCCACAGCTTGTATTTGAACCAGTGTGTGCAAAAGTCAGCTCCAAGTTAGCTTAGTGTATTCACTGCTTTGACTGGTGCTCTTCTCTATGTAATTCTACATACTACTTTCAAGTTAGTTTATTATTTTTTTTCTTTTCTCTCTCTCTTTTTTTTTTTTCTTCTTTGTTACCTGTTCCCATCAGCTACTTAGGGTGCACTCACTGTTTCTTTTTTTGAGCCTGATTATTTATAATTAGCATTTTCTGCTGCCATGTAATTGTGCTCTAAACTCTTTCACATTGGGTTAATTCACTGACTTTAAAATCTATTAATTGACATCCAGAGGGAAAAAAGTAAACATGTCTTTAAAGATGACATGAATGGTTGAATCAAGATTAGGTCCCCACTCTTTTAGTCCCTGATTTTAAGGCAAGGCTGCAGTCTTCAAAAATCATTTGTCTTCAAAGCTCCAAAAAGAAATGGAATGAGCAGGGGTCAGACTCAAGAGCATCCCTTGTGTGCTGGAGTTAACATTACCTAAGTACTATAGATGATCACTAATTAGTGCATTCAGTGGGCACTCTGAAGACCACAGGATTGAAATATCTTATTTGAGAATAAGCAATTGTGTAAAGCAGACTAGATCAACTCTCTAACAGGGGCAGCAAAACAACTCTTCTGTTACAACCTGTAACCAGAGAGAGGTCCTCAAGGACCTGCTAAACCATTCACTATTGCCCTCTCCCATTATTCCCAGGTTAGGATGGCCACAGCACTCTTGACTATACAGGCAAGTGTTCTTCCTTCTTAAATTCAGTTTTCAGTACAGCTCTGCTTGTCTTCATTAAGGAACATTAGTGTGTCCCTTGGTCATTAGGAGATTGGGCAATAAAAAACAAAACAAAAACAACAAGAACAAAAAAACTCTTTGCTGGCTGTTTCAGATGCAACTTGGAAATATTCTTAAAATTAAAGTCACAGTACAAATAATAATAATAAAAAATAATTATTTCATAGTTCAGTTGAATTCAATGGAGTTAGAATTTGCTATCCACAATTGCATCTGAGCAAAACAGGAGTACCTAACAGAGCAGCAAATTATAATCAAATATTGCTAGCTTCATGAGTTTTGAATCAACAGCCATAAATATTTTCTAGGTGTGACAGCTATAAGAAAAAAATCTTAACAGAGACAAGAAAACATACCATTTGACATATATACCCGGCCAATTTTTAAGAGTATACAAACACTGAGTGTTCTTTGTGGTTGTTTTATAAGAAACTTGACAGTCAGATATAATTTTCATGAAAAATAAGAATAATGCATATAAAAAAGGAAAGATTTGCCAAAGAAAAATGGAAAATTGCAATAAGAGAGCCATTTGTAGGAGTAGTACTTCACAATCCTTTATTTGCTTTTTTATATTTATTTAATATTTACACGTTGCTGTAAAGTAGAGAGAGGATAAGTTACAGGTAGTAGAGACTGCAAGACAGAAAGACAATGCACTGACTTGAACCTTTATCCAGTGCCTGCCATACTGCTCATATGAAGTTTTCCTTTCTGGAAAATGGGCAACCATCACCCACACATTTATAAAACTTCACCTTTCTAAAGTGCAACAAAAAATTTCTGTGATCATCAAATGAGCAAAAATGAAAGTGAGCCTATGACAGCTATAAAGAATGGTAAGATCGTCTTTATCCACAAGAAGACAGAACTTCTGTTTTTAAAAAGAAAAGTTGTGTGTAGACAAAATGTTTCTGATTTCATAAAGGCTCCATAACAAAGAAATCTCTAGAAAAAAATTTAGAAATCATTTTAGAAATTTTTGAAACATTTTATTTTTAAAAAAAATGGATTTTTTTTTTCCTGCTGAAGACTGAAGCTCTGGTTTCTGTTTGTCAATAAAAAATGTCCTGGAAAAATTCTGACCAACAATACTGCAACACATAATGTCATCAAAAATCTTGTGAAGTTCTACTGTGGTTCCTAATAGTTGGTGTTTCTTCATTAGACTCAGTATCAGCAATTCCCTTGTGCTTTATAGCATATTTGAGTGGAGCAGCTCCATTATTAAACCTCAAAGATAAATAAAAAAACTTCATAACTGTTTTCTTTTGTCAGGATTTTGTTTCAGACTACAATACTTAAACTACTGATGTAAGAATGTTGACTTCTGATGTTTCTAGCTTCACAGATGTTACTAGTCCCCCCTATAGGTAGCAGACAAGACCCAGAAGAATCACATTATACATTAGCAAAAGAATCCTACAGAAATATCAACCCTGAGGTTTATGTAATGTGCAACAATGATCCCTGAATTTCTCAGATCTGATGACATGATGCAGCTTCAGTATTTTCCAATGAAAGGATCATTTAGAAAAATGTCAGACAAATGTAAAACTGATTCTAGTCATCGCCACTGCCAGAAAACCTCCTGTCAAACTGAAAAAGTGCCTGTTCCTCCTTGTGGCTCTACCTGAGAAACCGATCGTTAGCTTTTCTCTGTCTCAAGCACTAACTGATAAGCAGACGGAAATGAAGTTGCCTTACATCGGAGGCTTTGTTGCGGTTACTTTTCAGGGCATTGTGTTTTACCACGCCACTTTCATGGATGAATAGTGGCAGGGCTGTTTGTCAGCCCAAGCATTGCGAGGTGCTTCGGCACGGTGGCTCGCACTGTGCCAAGCCGGGCTCGGACTTTGCAGGGCTTGGCTCTCCAGTTACTGCTGGAAACCCTCTGTTATGCCCCATTCTGTAGGCTGGCCACAAGCAACAAGCAGTCTCTGTAAAGTTAAAGCAGGGGTCATCTCTAATTGAAATGAATCAATGTGCAGGTCAGATTTGAAGGATCTTTAATGTGAGAGAGCATGAAATAGCAAGCCTTAAGCAATTGTTGGGATACATGTAATTTCAAAAGGCAAACACACAAAGGGAGATGTGAGTTGGCCACTGTGCGGAAGGCCAAGCCACAGTCTGAGGCTGATACACATTGCCCTCTTTCATTTCAGCAATGGCCCTACCCATGCCTTATTCTGCCAAAATGCATCTTCCATTTTTCTGTTTTGGCTACTAGTGTTTAAGGCTCAGTTCTACTGAACTCTCCAGTTCAGTGCTAGTTAAATTAATCAAAATATTTAGATGAAAAACTGCATCCCAAAACAAGCTTTTTCATTCTGTACTCATTTATGAATGTTCAAAACTAAATTTGTCTAGACTGAGTAAATTAGAATTTCACCTTGAAAGTGAGTTTGTTTGTGATTTATTTGTTGGAAGAGGCAATGCCACCTGTCTTATTTTCACTGGCCATTCAAGATTTTTAATCTGCCGCGTACTGTCACATGCAATCATTTCAAGTGCTGAGGCAGGGTCATTACTTGCAGCTCTTGAGAGGAATTATTTAATAAAATATTCCCATCATTTATTTGTTTTTGCTGTGCCATTGGAGGAAAAAACTTGGGTTTGTATTCCAGTTTTCTACATTTCTTAACTATGTTAGCAGCAGAACAAATGATGAAACAGATTCTCCAGAAATCTCTCTACTATAGTCTTTTTAACAAAAGGATTTTTAAAATAGAGGTGAATGTCACTGTGCATCTAGCAGAGGCTGAGATAGTAGTTGCATTGCTTAAATGTGCTCTTTAGAGTTTTAATTCACCAGGAAAACCCTCTCAGAGAAATTAAATAGTACTCATGGGAAAGGATCCTTCTTTCAGCAAGTTTTCTTGGGACTTTCAGGGCCATTAACAGGCCTAATACACTGCATTACCTTTCCAGTCACTTCTTTTCCCTTTGTTGTGATACCTACTTAAAATATCAAAGCTGCGAGAAGTTCAATGAGATATTGAAAACTGAGTAACACTGGTTTTATATGACAATCTCAAATCCCTCCCTCTGTCTTTTTTATTTTTTATTTTTAAAGAATTCTTTGCCAGTATCACTAGATGAAAAAGAAATAAAAAGTCTATGGGTGGGACATGAAGAACTGACAAGGTACAGCCAGATCAAAAAGAAGCTTCCATTAATAAATCAAAGAGGCTAAACAAAGGGCAGAAGAAAAAACCCAAAAAAGTATTTTGAATCCTGTAACCTAGATGTAAGCTGTCCTAATTCAGCATTATTTAGAACTCACAAGATTAATTCCTAGCCATTCTAGCCTGAAGAAGAGGGAGGGGGACAAGCAGTATTCCTCTGGTGGTATCAGGAAGAATGGCAAGGTTAGGAATCAGTCAACAGAATTAACATATTTTTCCTAGAGGTAAAGAGATAGATAAAATGTTAGTTCTTGATGTTTCTGATTAAACATTAATATTTGTGGTTTGTTTTAGTATGCACAACTGTTGGTTTAACAAAGCTAAATAAAGAAATAGGGAAAAAAGGATGTTCAGATGAGTTCTCTAGCTCTGAAAGTAAACCTAGATAATCTGTTGACTATCACTGGACAGAAATAAATCTTTAGATATGAGCTAAAGGTGACAGGCCTATCACATGTAATTTAACCTGGAGTCAGCTCTACATTTTTAGAATTAACTTCCCATCAGATATTTTCCTAACTGTGCTGATGATCAGTATGAGATGCAACTGGTAAAGCTGCCAGAACTTCAAAGTGCAGAGGCAGCTATTAAAACAAAATCAGGAAGAATGTTTGGAAGAACACTTTATAAGGCTATGATAATACCCAGCAGATATTCAACGCTATGTGTAGGTTTATGATCCCACCAGTCCATTAGCTCTCACAGTCCTGGGCCAACAAGTTCTTTGTTCAGGTTTACAAAATGTTCTGAGTTCATACCAAATCCTGACTTCATGTTCTGGATGTCCCACATTGAATCAGACTTTATCCTGAGGTTTTCTGTATCCAACAGAAGTCTGATGGGCTCAGGACACAAAATCCAGAGATCCAACACAAGATTGCATGATAATATGCAGAAAACTGCCAAGTGTCGAAATAGATTTGCATAAGTAAAAATATATGAAAATCCTGCATGACTTGTGGTGTATAAATATGAACTGACTATTTAAGAGCATATCAAATAAAAGAATTAGCATATTTCCACCTTGAATACATCTCTGGTAGAATTATAGAAATGTGTTTCCTTACAGTTAGATTTTTATAGGAAAAAAAAAAAAAAGAAAAGCAAATCTGCTCCTTCCATTGATACATTCTGAGCAGCAAATTTTGGTAATGAATGTTTGAGGCTTCTGAGATGCATTGTTGTTTGTATTCAGTTATTTAACCCTGAGAATTCTCCTCAAAGACAAGCTGAGATTCAATCTATTAATCCCATTTAATGAAAACACAGAAGTAAAGATTTGGTAATCCAGATCCAAGCATCTCAGGTCTAACTTCTAGAAGATAACATTAAAGTGACTGGTTGCTGTGAACAGAGGTCTGCACCTGCTAGTTTTATCTCCAAAGATACAGGTATAAGCCTTTTCAAATGCCTTTTGCTTTACTTTTACATCCCATAATCTGATTGATGTCAATTTGAAATTGAAGGCAAATCTTCTCTTTCTCATCAGTAATCTGCTACATTTTTTTAAGATAAATAGTGTTTTGAACATGCTTATCAAATCAGACATCCAGTATGATTCTTTAACAACGAAACCAAATTTTTTAACCTGACACTTTAAGGTAGACTTGATAACCCCTAATCCTCAACTGCTCCATAATCTTTTCTTGTTTTGTAAATTGCCTTTAAGAAAGTAGCCTAGACATGTCTTTGATGTGGGTTTGTCCTTTATTTACTTCAGCTTCTGAAAACCTTTGATAAATTAATCTCACCAATAGAATAGCAATGTGTAATTCATACTTTGATGCCTGCTACTGAAGGAACTGCTATTCACCACTGCTGCTCAGTGGATTAGAGGTTCAGGAGAAAATACACAGAAGGCATCCCCATTAAAATGGTTTCATATACCCAGATGAGGAAGTCTTTTTGTGTGTTTGAGAAGCAAACCATTTCTTCTATAATAACTTCCATATCTTACATGGGGCTGTTTCCTACAGTTCTGCATCAGTGCATGTGTGATCCACTATGACTTAGCTTTCAGAAACAGGGGTTCCTGTGAGATTTTTTTATATAAATGTGTAAATACAAAAAAATAAAAATAAAAAAATAGGCATTTATATAAATAAATACAGGCATGTGCATGCATGCATATACATGCTCCACTAGAATTCAGTGGAACTGTTGCTGGACGTCTTTCCACAGTATTCCAAGATGACCTGCTGTACAGCTATTTACACTCTGTGAACTGACACACTTCAGATTAATCTGGTATTTAGCACTGCAAAAAGCAAATTTGATTCACATGACATATGGCACACAGGCAAATTTTAATGTGTGGGACCAGATGTACTTGCCCAAATCAGAAGCTGTCAAATCTCCAGTACCCTATGGGCTGTATTTATTTGAGTGATATCAGCACTGCCCAAGTAAATTGCCACTATGAAAAGATAGTGTATATATGCACACAGTAAGTGTACCCTGCCAAATCATCTCTGCTTTTATTAGCCCCACATCCTGGACTAGTGCATCTCAAACATGATGTTGATGATTCCAGGCTATACTTTTGCTTGCAGCATGTGTGAGACCAAAAACGACAGAAGAATCAGGGTTTTTAGCAATTTGTACAAATGAATCCTTAGTCATGCTTGAAACTGAAATTATTGGTGGAAAACACAAATGCACTGCTGCACTGTTGTTGTCATCAGTTTCCATAAAGTGATATGCCGAAAAGCCTTTTCGTAATTTGGGTTTGTTATTAATTCTAATATAATGGTTTAAAATTATCTTTTAAGTGCTTAGGGTTCGGTGGTAGAATGAGCAACATTCCAAAAATGTTTGACACTAAAATTGGACATAAACAACATTATAATTAGGCAAAGTCTATTTTGGGAATGTCAGAAAGAATGTCAAGAGTTTGTTGGGCCAGTGCCCAATATCATTATTTGGTATAATGACTCTATTCATCCCATTTAAATCCAAGATCACAACATTTTTCTTCAATGTAGGGCAAAAGACAGGAGACTCTTTCTCACTCTTCTCCCCACATTTTGTAATGACCTTCCTTGTTAAGATACACCCTATCTTTCCCTTTATTTGTGTTCTGATCTCATCTCCTTATTCACATAGAGAAAAGTTGTAAACCTTTCCAAAAATTGCAGAAACAATTATGAATGTGAAAATCTAGACCTAAAGACACTGATGTCTGCTTACTGTTGGAGAAGAAAAGAGCAGAACAGAGAAGAAAAAAGACAAGAAGCTGGAAGAAAAATGAAAAGAAAAAAGAAAGACACTATTTGTCTTGCTTAATTAGTAAAAATGTTGGTCATATCAGACAGTGTATTTAAGCTGATTTACATTTACATTTGCATTTGCATTGTAATAAATGGCAACTAAATGAATTAAAACATTTTTAGATTCTTCCCCCTGTGATGGATGACTTCAGAGATTGTCTTGTAGAATTCAGATTTAACACCTCAGATCATCAAACCTTTTAATCCAGAGTCACCCGTCTTTAGGAAGAATTTTTTTTTTTTACCATGAGGATGTTCAAATATTGGTCCAGATTGCTTAGAAATGTTTTGGAATCTGTACTCTTGGAGATATTCAAAACTATCATACCTGAGCAACTTGGTCTAACAGGACCTGCTTCAACCAGGTGTTGGGCTGCATGACCGGTGAAGTGGCCTTACAACCCGAATTATTCTAAGATTCTGTACTGCTTATGTATAAGATGAATAAATAGACATAGTACATCTCCCTCACATGGCTGTGAAACATGGAAAGAATATGATGTGTTCTTCTCTGTAACTCTTTGCTTGAATCTTTTCTGTAAAATTAAGCTTTGATATTAGATTGTAGACTGATTAGCTTGGTTTTTGGATGTATGGCTATTGTCTGATGGCTCAGACGTTAGAAGTTAATACCTCCAAATGCCGCCTCTTCTTCCTTTTTGCCTTATTCCTTTTCCATATTTTTACTGACTAATTAGGTATTCAAGGTCAGCAGGGTTTTTTTTTTTTTTATCATTTATATAGATTTAATTGCACGGTGAATTGAATAGTTTAGTCACAAGTACACTTTTTTTTTTTTTTCATGTAAAATAAGGAAACAATAAAAGTTTACAATAGGGAGAACTTCTCAAGAACAGGTCCAGCTGATAAGTGAATGTGTTGGACAACTCCCAGCCACCACGATGACATTTCCGTGTCTACTAATTAACATGCCAAAGTCCAAGAGTCCAGGAAGATGATAGCACATGTAGATATATAGATTAGATTATACAGAGATATTAGGTCTGGCTAAGTGTTTTTAGCAAAGAAAAGGATAGTCCAGTATGTTTGCATATATAAAAGACTAATAAATGACAACCAATTTATCAACTAAAGTTGACATCAGTAGAAAAAAAAATCCCCAAATAAAACATTTGGAAGTATACTCTATTTTCTTTCTTTCTTCCTTCCTTCCTTCCTTCCTTCCTTCCTTCCTTCCTTCCTTCCTCCCTCCTTCCTTCCTTCTTTCTTTCTTTCTTTCCTTCTTTCCTTCTTTCCTTCTTTCTTTTTCTTTCTTTCTTTCTCTCTCTCTATCTTTCTCTTTCTCTCTTTCTCTTTCTCTTTCTCTTTCTCTTTCTCTCCCTTTCTCTTTCTCTTTCTCTCCCTCTCCCTTTCTCTTTCTCTTTCTCTTTCTCTTTCTCTTTCTCTTTCTCTTTCCTCTTCTCTCTTCTCTTTTCTCTTCTCTCTTCTTTCTCTTTCTTTCTTCCCTTCCTTCCTTCCTTCCTTCCTTCCTTCCTTCCTTCCTTCCTCTTCCTTTCTTCTTTCTTTCTTTCTTTCTTTTCTTCTTTTTCTTTTTTTCTTTCTTTCTTTCTTTTCTTTCTTCTTTCTTTTTCTTCTTTCTTTTTTTTTCTTTTCTTTTCCTTTCTTTTTCTTCTTTCTTTTCTTTTCTTCTTTCTTCTTTCCTTTCTTTCTTTCTTCTTTCTCTTTCTTCTTTCTTTCTTTCTTTCTTTCTTCTTTTCCTTCTTTTCTTCTTTCTTTCTTTTCCTTCTTTTCTTTTCTTTTTCTTCCTTCTTCTTTCTCTTCTCCTTCTTTTCCTTTTCTTTCCTTCCTTCCTTTCTTTCCTTCCTTCCTTCTTCCTTTCTTTCTTTCTTTCCCTCTTTCTTTCTTTCTTTCTTTCTTTCTTTCTTTCTTTCTTTCTTTCTTTCTTTCTTTCTTTCTTTCTCTTTCCTTCCTCCTTCCTTTCCTCCTTCCTTCCTTCTTTCCTTCTTTCCTTCTTTCCTTCTTTCCTTCTTTTCCTTCTTTTCCTTCTTTTCCTTCTTTTCTTTCTTTTTCTTTCTTTATTTTCCCTAGAAAAAAAGAAGAAATGCTTAGATCAAGGGCTAAATTCTGCCATCATTTATGATGACAAAACCAAAGTTAATTCATCCAGTTCTGACTTGAGCCATAGGCTGTACTCATGATAAACTCAGTGCAAAATGAGGCAGCTAATACATTCTTGTGCTGTTTGTGGACTCTTGTTTGTGGACTCTTATATCAAGTTTACATGTCGCAGTGAAGGCACCTACTTCAGAGTTATCTCTTTATAAGAGTTTATTCTCTTTAGAAGTACTGGAGAGAAATAAGCAGAGTTTGTGACGAAATTTAATTCTGAAGTTGGTAATTTAAGTTGTAGGTAGGAGGAATGCTTGCTTTCCTTAAGTCCTTTAAAAAAAATGGATTCATATGTACAAGTAAATATTGTAGACATCTGAAGCAAGGTGAAATGAAACTTGCCTTCTGCCTGTGAATCAATGCTTTTCTGCAGAGCAGTTTTGGAAATAGAAGATCTTTCATGCCTTCAGGGCACCCTGGCTAGGTCTGTGTTTCTGGGTATGAACCTCTGCTCCTGGTTGCAATCCTATGCTGTGTCTTTGCTCCCAGGCAGGGTGAGATCGGGATGTGAACTCACCTGTTCTTCCTAGTCCCACTCTACTTTCATGTAAAGGAACCCTAAAGAAGCTGGGCACACAAAGTATGCGGTATGCTCTGAACAAGGAGAAGGCCAAGATCTTGTGGCACGTGCCATCAGGTGCAACCTCAAGCTAGAAAGAACATTTTTATGAGGCAGCTATTGGGCTGTAAACACTCCCATCCTCTGGGCAGCACAGAGGATAGTCTTGATAACTTCTTCTTTATGCTCTTTGAAAGCCAGATAAACCCGCTAACTTCAGATGATCCTTTCTGGTATATCAGCTCAATCAATACGCCTACTGACACAGATGGAGTATTTCAGTCTTGCACCAAAGTAAGCTGAGGGGATTTTTTTCCCTGGGCTGCTCCACTATAGGGCTGTCAGAGGAATTGCTATTTGAAGCAACAGCACAAGTTGTGAATTTCCTGGTCTGCAGACACAGACAAATGAGATGGGACAACATTCTCTGAGCAAAGAGCCCTTCGTGAAAGGGAATTGGAGAAGTGGAAAGTCTGTGCTCCATTACATTAACGTGATAAATAATTTATGCGCCTTGAATCAAATTTGCTGTATGATTTAAGGGCATCATCACTGTATGCAGTGTTGTCATTCCTTGTTAGTTGTTATTTCCTTGTTATTAATTCTAATTCTTATTGCCTCTCAACTGTCTACATTCAGAAAGAGAAGTACTTGTTTTTTTTGTATTCTGTTGCTATGTAATGTGATATAAACAAGTTTGCAGTGTCTCCCTGTATGCATGCCACCAAAACTAGGCCAGAAATCCCTTCCGCTGCAGCTGCTAATCATTAAATCATGGACCTGTTCAAGAAGCCCTATATCGTTATGCCAAGCTGCATGAGAACCTATATGAAGGTATTCACATAACAACTAAGAAATCCCCTGGAATACAGAATATGTGCATCCTCTTCATATTTTGGGTAGAAAAGTGTTTCGGTTTTAATAGAACCACTATAAAATTATGATGAGGATTTACATATATGTATATTTGAATGTACTAAGAGAGAGGGAGAGAGCTGGTGTTATTTTAGTAGAGCTGGTCAGAAATTTTTAGTAGGAATGAGAATTGTAAAACAATTGGGGAAGGAATATAAATTCCACAGACCAAGGTTTCTGTAGACAAAGCAGACTATTGTTCTCAGAATGTATTTTATGTTGTATTTTTTAGAACAAATGGGGAAAAGATAATTGTGGACATCATGTTTTCAATTTCAGACAGTGTAATTTTAGGCGTACTATTTATATGGTTAAAGTTTGTACTTTACTCAGAACGTTTTTCCTGAGATATTAACTACAGTGACAAGCAAATCTGCTGATTTCAAATAAAAAAAAAATAGCCCAAATCTGCAATGATATCAGGCTCTGTGTTAATTAACAACTCTTCATAAGATTCAAAACTATTTAGTAAGATTTTAGAATGTTTTCACCAGGCCTCATTTCCTGAGTACAGAATTCAAATTTTCAAATTTTCAGTGCTTATTCAAACACATTTCACTTTCACTGGAGCAACAGAGAAATCAAGAGTGTTTTGTATCTCTTCTTAATACACAAAAGTCACAAATATTAAGTAGCTTTTTTTTTTTTTTTTTAAGGAACAACTTTTTAACAATAAGAAAAAAAAATAGAGAGAGAAGAAGAAATCCTACAGTATTTTATGGAAATAAAATGGACCTCCTGCCTGACAATAAGTATTCTAATATCTAGTATTCCTTGAATTTGTGAAAGTATGACACTCTTAAGAGAAGAGTATAAGTACTCTATCAGTAAAAACACAGTCTGCAGCTGATAAATAGCTGGATGCACATTTAACATACTGTCTGCTCAAGGGTGTGCTGGATTCTTTACATCGCAGTCCTGGAGCCCGGAGCAGGGGAGCTGGCCAGGCTGCAGTGGGCACTGGGACTGCAGCCCCTGCCAAGTGCAGGGCCCTGGCACGGGGCTGAGCTGCACAAGGATGCTCTGCTGCAGGGATAAAGGCTGTTGATGCTGGTGTCTACCATGAGACAACCGCAGTGGCAGGACTGTGCCTCTCCCCAGTGCAGGAACACCTGCATGGTGTTCACATGACACCTGTGAAGAGCAGATCTGGGGCTTCTGTAGAGTTCTCTGTTACAATTAGGACTCTCTCTCTCTCTCTTTTTTCTCTCTTTTTTTTTTTCACTTTCTTTCTTTCCTTTTTTTTTTTTTTCTTCTTGTCCCAGCTTTGTGGAGCTGTGATTTTTGGCAGATATATACCACTAATGTCTACCTCACATAAGTGTTGCAAGACTCAGTCAATTAATATATGCTGTTTTGGAGATAACTAGGAATTGCTCTATGACTGAATTTCAGTCTCTGTCATCATCTGTGGGATTTTTGCCACTGGCTTCAACAGGGAGAAGATTTTGTTGCACAAAAGAAACTTGAGAATGGGTTTTAATGAGAGTCAAAGTGTATAGAAAAAGTAAGACAACTCTGAGTGCCTTCTAACATGTAACAATATTGATATGCTATCACTGACCTCCCACTGCTGCAAGCAGAATGATTAAGCAAAGGCTGTTTATTTTCCTGTAGATCAAAGAGAGGCAACAAAAGACATCTCCCCAAAAGGTGGTTCACTGCAGAAGTCAGTGCTCTTGTTTCCCTATCTGATCAGCAGATTCCTTCAGCTTGCATTGATAAACCCGTCCACTGCTCAGTCAGCCTCAGCCATGTCATCAGTCTTGTCGGACAAGATGCCTGACTCTTCCCAGGCTGCATGGGAGAATAACAGTGTTGCTTTGGCATAGCTAAAATACAATAGATGGGAGCTGGAATATAAAGTGGGGAATTCCTCACATACCTTCCCATTTTCATGGACTATTGGCAGCGAAGAAGGAAAAAAAAAAAAGGAGCGCACTCCGGCATTCAGCCAGATATTTCATTCGTTTTCCTTTTAATTGCCTGAAGTCACTCTACATTGTGCTAGGGTCCCCCATCCCCGACCTCTCTTTTCTCCAGGTCCTTTCCTTTCCTCCCCCTTGCAGCCAGCCTCAGCCCCAGCACTGCGTCAAGGCCGGGTCCTGCCTCCCGCGCGGCCTCCCAGGAGAGCAGCACCTGGGCACCTGCCTTACAGGCTGCCTGCTCTCTGCTCTGACACAGCACAAGCAAAAAAATCCCTCTGGGTACCAAGTGCTTGCCTTACCAACACTCAGCCTTACTATGTGGCCTAGGACCGCATCATTTACTTGGGCAAACTGCCATAGCTAGTGGAAATCAACGTGACTACAACAACACACATCAGCTGGGGGTCTTTCCCTGGGTCTCTTCTTATATCCAGTATCTGAAATGTCATCTTTAAGGCTTTAACTACATTCCAAATCCCCACTGCAGTCTGCTTACTTAAATTCCCACTACAATGTCAGTGAGGAAAAACAGTCCCCTCTCCCAGCCCTGCACTTCTGGGCAGTGCTCTTGGGATGTGCCACACAGAGCTGTTCCACACCCCTTAGAAGCACTCTGTTTTGGGGAATACAGTGGGTCTTGCACCCCTGCACTGTCTGTCCCTGAAGAACCTTATTGAATATTTGAAAAATGCAAAGGCAGGAGGTGTGAGAAGTAGCACTTTTTTCTTCAAAGTACACTAAAGATTTTTTTTTCATATTGCTGTTGAACAGCAAAGCTCTCAAAGACCTTGCCTAGTATTTTTGAAAAGACTGGGTCTCTTTTGGTAATAATTTAATGAAAATGCATTTTAAAGAGCTTTAAGACAATCTTTACCTCCAAATCTTTATATAAAGAATCAGTTATGTTTGTATAACAGCCATTTCATGAAAGCGCATTAGAATTCATCTACTGTTCATTAGAGACTGGGTCTCTGAATATCTTACAGATTGAGATCTGTTTCCCAAACAGTAGTCAATACAAAATGTATACTAGCCAAACAGGCAATGTTGAAAGTATTCTTTTAATTATATATATAAAAACAAACAAACAAACAAAAAAAACAACAACAACAACAAAACAGTTTTAAGGGACGTTCTGTAGAATTCAGAAAGAAAGGAATCTACCAGGTTTTGCATTTGAAGGTGATGTTCTTGGCAGTAGGATTTACTGTGTTTTTAAAGTCTAACATCTGTATTCAATCTTTATTTACCCTAGCCATCAGTTACCAATTTTATGTCAGTGAATAACATTGTGATCTCTTCTGTTGGAAAGGTTGTAATAGAATGAAAGAAGAAGAGAAAATGAAGGGAATCTGCTGATGGATGCAGGGAAAAGAGTAAGAATGCTGTCTTATCAGAAAATAAAAGCAAAAAAGAAAAATGAAATACTGTC
The DNA here is from genome assembly GCF_009769625.2 of Cygnus olor. Taxonomy (NCBI): domain Eukaryota; kingdom Metazoa; phylum Chordata; class Aves; order Anseriformes; family Anatidae; genus Cygnus; species Cygnus olor. The sequence continues at coordinate 48,205,832 of NC_049173.1, forward strand.
AAGCGAATTCATACTCTACAAAACTCCAAGGAAGATGCTTGCAAATCCACATTAGACAAAACATTATTTTTTTACATTATTATTCAGGTTCTTTCTGTGTCTAATGTCTCAGCTTCTTGGATGTCCCCAGAACACGGGCAGCCACCTTGCATGAAACAGAAGCCTAGTGCCAGTGGCTGTAAATTGTGCTTGGCTCTCAGGATGAACTCCAGCTCGTTCCTGAAGCACAAGGATGACTTGTTGACTCATATCTTAACATTATCATTATAAATGCTTTCTTAAATTAGGCCTATGAAGAGATGGATGAATATTACAGGCTGGGAAGTAGCAATAAGGAACAGATGTGCCTGTCTGCACCTGGTGAATAGGAGTAGAGATGGGCCAGACTGAGGCAATCTCTTATTTTGGAGCTGTGATTTCAAAGCTGTGTTAAGCATCAGCCTACGCGATGGATCCACGGCAGAGCAGGGAGCCCATGGCCGCATGGCAGGTGGGGAGAGCACTGCTGCATTGGGCAGCAATTTTTTTCCAGCCACACTTCCAATGAGATACAGCTGGGGAGATGCAGCAACATTTTATCTTGTGTGTTCCTGTTAGGCCACAGAGAGAAAAGCTTGCTTCGCTTCACACCATGCTGCAGTCTCACCTCCTCATAGCAGAATAGACACCAGCCACAAAGTGGGGCTAACACCGGGAAGGTTAAAAAGAACAATAAAAAATGTGGGATGTTCAGCTTTTCTATAAACAAGAGCTGTAAAAGGTGTGACAGAAAGAGGATGGAAGTGCTAGAACGAGGAGCTAGAGAGGGAGAAATTATGCAAACTTTCAAAAGCACTGCAGTGATGTAGTGTTCAGAGCTCTTAGTAAGGGTTAAGATTTGTGCACTGATTGCATCTCTGATTTACAAAGCACTTTTCACTCTGAGATCTACAAGTGCCTCACACACTTCAGCACCAAAGTCACTGCATTTGCCAGTAGAGCAAGCCAGCTCTGGAATGCCGTTAAAAGCAAAAGCTGCCTAATGTCTAACTTTTTAAACACAAATATCAAAGAGAAAGAAAAAAAAAAGGAGAGCTGGAAGGATGGGGAGGAGGGAGGGAAGAGTCAATTGCTTTTGCAGAAACTGCAGTTTCTTTCAAAAAACCTGTCATTGACATCTTTCCCCAGAAAACATTTTGTCATGCACATCAGTGTATGCCTTTAAGGAGATCAATCTAGAGAGGGAGTCAAACCAACAATCATCATGTGACAGATTTTCAGATGCTGTTCTCATCAATCACACTGATAATGAGGTGGCAAATTGCTGTCTTATAGCAAAACTAGAAAGACAACTACCCCAGTAGGTGTCAATGAATATGTCAAAGGATTGTCCCTAGGGGAGTCTGAGAAGGTTCTCAGAAACCTTTTTGTGAAGCCTGAATGCAGAATACTTTATTGATCACTAAAGAATTTGCACTGACATGCTATTTCCCCATGACATTTGAACCACCAATTTCCTAGCTCTTGGTGAGTACCTATTTGGTGAACACTCTCTGGGAGTTTTCTTTCACCTTTAGATATACTAAGAAATCTTGTTTTAATACTGTCTTAGGCTTTCATTTCCTAAAGAAGATCGAAAGAAAATTTTACAAGTTATAAGCAAGCAAAATGTCTGAAAATGTTTAATGACTGTGACCCAGCAATAATAATTCAGAATTAATTTATTTAGATTTAGATTATATTCTGAGCTATTTTCGAGCATTGAATATCATTTTATACTCTATCTTTTTAGTGAAGGAGTCCTGTTTATGGAGTAACCTGCTATTAATCTGAAGAGCTGGGTTATTAGTACACTGACTTTTGAAGAAAAAACGGTCCTTTTGTTCTCTATTTCCTAGGTCTTTTAGCATCTGAATTGGATCCCAGTATGCTCCTAAAGCTAGAGCTCATGCAGTGGTGAATTACCATCCCTCCAGGTTATATCCCTGGGATTTGGTGGTCGACAGGCTGCTGTTTACAGGGCATGGGCTTCTGCAAGCCTTGTTTTCCCATTATTCAAACAATAATGGTAAAACTTATTTCCTCCTTATTTTCTCCTCCTTTTTTTTTTTTTTTTTTTTTTTTTTAAATTCCCTCTGAGTGCAAACTGTATAGGCCAGCCTTTTCAGTTCTCAGGCAAATAATATTACAAAAGGTGTAATAGTGAAAATTTTGCACTTACTGCTTTGATTTCTCTTGGCTTAATTGTGAGCCCAATTTCACAAGTTTCCTTCAAAATTTGCATGGAAAAGTGTATCCAAACTACTTTTGAAATCATTCAAATAATCTTTACATTTAACATTGCTCAGTTTTGATATGAAAATGTAATGTCAACAGATAAAATTTGTTTAATTTTGTCTTGAAAAACGCTTGGATAAAAATCCTCAGTTGAAATCTGTTACAAAAAGAAAATATCCATCTGATTAATAATATTACGCAGAAAGATTTTATGTTGAGAAAAAACTATGTTTCAAGAATAAATATGTTAATGCAAACATTTCAGTTACATATTGACTTTATGTGATGCCTAGTATAATGGCTTCTAGTCTTGAGATTACTAATGCAGAATCATAATTGCAATTACATTTTTCTAATATTCATTTGGGCGTGAGTGATCGAGGTCAAGCATACTGGGGACGCACCCTTGCTGGTGTATACAACTGGAAGTGCATACTTGGTAAGTCACAGTGCAGATGGTAATTAAACACTGTTATTTGGTATACCTTTACATTGCAATTACATGCAAACTTTTGGCATAAAACCACACAGTTTTTACACATGCAGTTTTAACCTCTGCACGTGTGGGGTTGTTCCATCTTTGAGTATATTTAGGTATTCAAAAACATTTGTTTTTACATTCAGCTGTTGTCTTACCAAATTATGCACATACAAAGTTTATTCAAGAATAATAGACATAATTGCAAGCAATAACTGTGCAAAGGTAAAGAAGACCCAGGCCCAACAACTCTCCGTGTCCCACTTGTGTTCACTCACTGGCAAGTTCTGCCTAAATAGAATGTGGCATGAGCCTAATTTCATGTGCATCTTCTGTCAGAAGATGGTTGTGAAAGTCCAAGAAAAACAGTCTAAAAGATTGCTTTGCAGAATGTCAGAAGTGAGAGACTGGAACAATGTCTGGGATTGTTCCTTGGTCTGACCTTTGACATTCCATGAAACTATATACTGAAGCACAGCTCTACTTCAACACTGAGTAATATATTTCATAGGGTTTATGAGCCTTATCTAATTCCAGTTAAAGTTAATGGAAAAATTCCCACTGAACAATACTAATAGTAGGTGTAGTCTTGCTGGATTGCCAAGGCGCCAGCTGTGAAAGGACCGCTGTTGTGCTAGATGTTTGGTGGAGAAGTAGCAAGCTCAAGTCCCAAAGAATTTATGTTCTAAACAGGCAAGACAACCCCATGGGGAGGGAACAAAATATCCCAGGAACTGAATAGCATCCTATGATACCATGCATAATTGAGTCATATCAGTATTTAGTATCTTGGATCTTAATCTCCCAATTAATCCAATTGGCATCAGAGATTTGAACTAGAGAAAATAGAATTGCCTCTTAATTGAACAATTCTTTTGGTTTGAATCTGCATTGTATTTGGGGCTCCGTTCATATTCCTTCAGCTGGTTACCTATACATTTAGTATATGGATAATGTGGGACCCCAGGTAAGACAGCAAGTGTAATTTTTGAAGGCAAGCAGCCATGAGTGACTGAGTAAACACTGTAAGAATATCAGTGGCATGTACCTTGGTATATGGACTAACCCTTCATCTATTTACTAAACTTCCTGGACATCTGCTGCATTAATTGAGACAGGCCTGCCATGAGATTTAGGATTTTTATCTTTTCACAGGTGCCAAAGCAAAGCAGCAGGGAGGGAATGTGAAGCTCAGTGATACTACTGCCATCCCTAGTCAAACTGGCTGTCCTCCTCTCATGCTCCCCCATATGTGGCTGGCTTGGGTGGTGGTGCATATCAATCATACCAGCTTGTGGACAATTTAGACTCAGGAGGGCTGAGTGTGTTTTGCTGATTTTGCAAATTTTGCAAATACTTTCAGTGTTGGGTCTTTCTTTGGTTAATGTTTATATCATATGTGTTACAGCTTCTGTGCTGAGCAATGTCAGCACCCAGGAGAAGACCAGGCCCCTTAGCAATAAAATCTATATCCTTTTGGCTTGGTCGATGAGAGAGACATTATCAAGAGTTGTTTGAAAGACATGCTTGCAGACTGGTTGAAGGAGTCATTCTGGCTTTATCATTGCAAAAATTGTGATGTAAAAGGCAATTGGATGAAGCATGAGACTCCTTCAACCGTTCCTTTCCTTAAAGGCTTAGGGTGTGGAGGAGGAGGGCAAGGAGGCATTAAGGAGGCTGCTATTCTGAGCCTGCATTAAAGCCCCTTCAAATTCTCAGTCATGTTGTCCCAGTCCGAAGGTTTGTAAGGATTTTGATGCACTATAAGCAGTGAAAACCCGCAGCTGCTATTCACATCCTGAAATTAGTCTCTACCCAGAAGACTCTCTTGGAGGATTATGTGATCCTTTCTTGCCACCCACTCACTCTGTCATTTCCTAAACTCTGATGTTTTTTTACAGCATCTCTGGCAGTTAAAAGAACATATGTACATGTATATCCCCAGAGCTGACTGCAAACATGTTTTTAGAAGTACACAAGAAGACATCTATTTCATAGGTCAAACCAAAAGAATCTGGTTCTTTTATTGTTAAGGGACTCAAGGGAACACATGTACTGCTGTCGGCTTCTCTCCACACCCACTCTGTGCGATGACTACAGAATCATTTTAATCAAGAATGAAGACTGCATAATTCAAGCAACAGGGTCAAAAGTCCTACAGGAAAAGTGCATTGTTTTAACTTCAGTCAGTTTTTAAATCAACATTATTAAAGCTTGGCTAAATAATTAAGTAAGTAGATTAATATCACTTCTAATTTAATTTAAAGCTAAGCTAATTTAAGACAAACTAATAGCTGCTCTTTTTTACACTAAAATTAATATATTCCCACAAGAGTTTGCACTGATTTACCTAAATCAATTAAATTAATATCCTAGGTCAAACCAGTACAACTTTCACATGTAACTAAGACCTTAAAAAAGGATTTTAAAGATAAATATCTCAGTTAAATACTTAAGCTGCAGCCTGAATCCTATTGAAGTCAATGAGACATGAGCACATGCTGCCAGCAAGGCACACACTGAAGTGTCTTTCTGAATCAGTGGTTTCATTCTGCTCTCAGGAACAAACCTCCATTTCAGGGGGATCCATCTTTGGATCATGACGAGCTAACATTTTTGCTTCTTCCATGTTGGCAGATGGAGACTAATAACAGTTACCTTCACATTAAGTGGTCTGAGTCATTTGTACCAATGTAGCAACACCCAGCTGAGTGCAGGGCTCAGGACAGACTCTGAAAACACAGAGATATCTACATAAATATTCAGATAATTGTCATATGCTGAATCATCATGGCTGCTCTGCTATCTATCCCCGTGTATGCTAACCAGTGCAATGACATGAGCTGTTATTCTATTTTCCAGCAGGATAGATGGGTGATGTGTTGTAGTCATGGTCCTAGCTGATGTCGTGGTTTGCTCCAGATCCTCCTAGGACACAAAGTTGTCGTCCAATGTTGTTCATATTAATATGTTGTTCCTACTTATTTATTTAAATATTTATTTTCCCTACTCCTTAGACTCAGGAGAAGTGCACAGTATTTCACAGCTCAGCATCTTCTTTCTTGTGGTCCTTTCAATGTATGACTCTGAAGCTCATTTGTGTAATAACTGTTCTCTTCCACCGTCAGTCCTATGCTTGTGCTGCATCCTTATCTTTCTCAATGTTCATATGAATAATACTTAAAACAAGTGCAGTACCCCAGCTGCTTTCAGCAATTCCATTTGGATTTGCCCCTTTTACCCATGCCAGCAGGTCAGCTATTGCTAGGTGCTTGGGAATCCCTGTGCCAAAAGAGAGGGGCTCAGCTCTCCCACAAAGAACTCGCTGCAGTCCTCTAACTCAGACCGTCTACTTATTCAGTACCATCTGCATTCAAAGTAGTAGGAAATGATGCTTTAAACGTGGTGTATCTTTCATACAAACCACGTAGCTCATGTGTTGGAGTTAGGCCTTGGCAGTGCACAGATGAAAGCCCTGAGGATTAGACTACATCTTTTTTTTTTTTTTTTTTTTTTTTTTTTTCCCACTTTTAGGGAACAGCACTCCAAACGGCATCTGGGATTGTCAAAATGCAGATGAGTTCATAGTGCCTTCACACCTGGCACTCTTTACGCTGACTTGTGGAGTAAAGCCACTGCATGAAGGGGAGAAATATATCCCCTCGCTACTTGGATGCTCTGGTCTCTGATACAGGCAAACTCCTGGCAGGTAGCTCCACCTGACTCCCAAGTGGATGGGCTGTGTGTGGTGTGTGGAAAGGTCTAATGTACGGGTGCTGCCAAACCACGTTTAGTTAATTGGTTCACGTAATAGCTGCTCTTTGGGTGGGCAATTTAGTGGTGAGGGATGTGAAGATTTAACTCTCCTATCCTTCAGGCTGTTGTCCACATTTGCAAACCATGCTCAGACCTGACCATGCCTCCACACTGAAGACTGTGTCCAGCTGTGATTTCTGCTAGGACCTCTTACAACTTCTCTGGAGCTCTACCTGCCATGAGTGCCACCACGATGTTCTCTCTCTATTGTAGTCCTGTAATAATAATTGCATAAACAGTCACCCCTGGGGGGTGACATACAAATAAAGGAAAGGCAAGAAATCGAGATATTCTGTGAGAGGAGTCTATAGGACATATGTACAGCATAAGGACACAAGTCAGCACATGTCTAGGATGGGAGAACCTAGCAGATGATACATGGAGTGGGATGAAAAAGAGAAAGGCACCGAGCAAGGCTTTGAATGGAGAAGCGGACTGCATCCAACCTGCCCCATGCACAGCTAACAGGCAGGAAGTTGTATACAGATTGTGTTTTCCTCCTCTGCTCTATATTTATTAGCAGTCTCCAAATTCTCATCCCTTTACCCAGCTTTATCCAAGATTTCTTTGCAAGTCAAAGGGCACAGACCACCATTTTTGTTCTGTTATTCTTAAATCTCTTCTTTCCTGCTGCTTCTGTGCAAAAGCATTTGAAGATCTTCACTGTTTCCCCAGGTTAATACTTGACAGGTAGTGGACATCTCCTAATGTCTATCAGGCATGTAAGAAAAAAACCAGCTGTTCCTGCATGTTTAGCCACTGTATGATTTCCATATGTCTTGCTGGTGTTGCTGCTTGCCTGGACTCAGGTACATGTCAGATGGATTACTTTCTCCTGTGCAAAAACTGAACATGTGATTCAGCACATTTCTGTAAATATTTATTTAGATGTTGATACAGATCTAAATAATCTGTTCTCCAGCTCCTTTGGATCACTTTGAGTGTTCCTTGGCAGAAATATTTATGAATTTTAAGTAAATACTGAAAATTGCCTCAGGCTATGAAATCTGAATTGATAAATGTGAGTTCTTGCACCAAAAAGATGCTGCTAAGCTTTCTAGCTGGTGTAGAGAAAGGTCTAGCAACTCAGCCTAAATTATGGATCTCAACTATTAGCAAGATATAGCTTTTAAACAATTTACTGGCTGTCAATCAAATCATACATGCAATAAATTTTATATTCAAAAGCAAGACAGAACTTTGTGGAAAAAATAATGATGTGCAATTTATTCATCCAGCTCCAGATAACACTAATAACCCATTACTTTTCTTTGAGTTGGGTATATTTTGTACTCATGTAAAAGTTTTGTAGAAAACCTTGTAATTAATGAAATAAAACATTTAATGACTCAGTCAAAGGAGTGGAGCTATGACATAATCTGTAACACATATGTTTAAGTAACTCCTTGTGAGTGGAAAAATAAATTAATTTTGTATAATGAAAATGCCAACTGGAAGAGCAACTGCCAGGGAAATTGATAAGCTTATTCACTCTTTCTGGGGGGGGGAAAGAAAAAAAAAGCATGCTGAATCTGATTCTGGTCTCCTTTGCACTCGGCTTAAGTGAGAACATAATCAGGCCCACTCATTCTGCCTTTAAAAATGATTTCTTTCATTAGGACTAAATGCTGATAACAGCATGCTGGATGAGTTAGGGATTTTTTACAGTGTGGGTGAAAAGTTAAGTATGTGTAGCAACCATATGTGTCTGGCCAACTAAATCTAACCCTTCTCTTTAGAGGGCAAATTGATCACAGAGATGCAGAAGACAACACATGTTTGCAAAGGAATGTTTCAATGTAAAAGCATCATGTAATTTCATCAGTTAGTATGGCTGAATGAAAAATAAGTCCAAAAGGAAGTAGAATAACTCTAATTACATCCCAGACAAGTCAACATGTCACTGCCCCAACTTCCTGCAAAGGAGACTGCATCACCGGTGAAGGAATATCCAGTTCCATGTACAGATTCCTCAATAAACTAAAGAATAAAATAAAAGTTACCTGTTAAAATTTCTAAACTTAGACATCTGGTTTTATTAATTCCTTGTCAAATATCTTTGCTTGTATCTACTACACTACATCTTTGCTCACCTACAAGGAAACGCAAGATATGAACCAAACAAACAAACAAAAAAAAACCCTTCTAACTTAGAAGTCTGATTGGTCTCACTTTAAGAATCACAATAGTGCAAGACACAAGGAACTGGTAGGTTCTGACATCAATTTACTTTATAATTCTTAGAGAGCTACCTTCAGGCTGAAGTTCACCTGCGAACTTCTTAATTGTAACTGAAGGAAGTTCCAGTTTTTACTGATAGTGAAATAAAACTGATCTGGCACTGGAAAGTAATTGGTTATTTTATCATTTCTTCACATTACCTGGGAGATGATGCATGTTAACTGTTACTGACATTTCATGTACTGTGATGAATACATTTACTTTGGAGAAATCATGATTAAATATAATCAAATCAAATCAATCATCAAATATAATATTCCATAAAATTATTGATGGAGAGTAAGTGAGCTCTTAAGCATACTAAGGAAGTAAACTGGCACTTTATTTTTCAGTGTGTTTGGCTCTGATGTGAAAAAAAACAAGGGCTTGTATATGGTGTTAACACTTTTCCACTTCACATTGCTAATATTTCATAAAGCGTTTGAAAAGCAAAGGAGAATTAAAAAATGCTGTAAGATCAAAGCAAGCTGACTGCATTAGGAACCTAGATAAAAATGTAGATAGTCTGCAGACAATATGGGGAAATTTTGGTTTATAATTTCAAGGATTTTTCTCATGGGAAAAGTAACACTTTACTTTAAAAGAAAATAGGTAGTTAGAAGCACAACCTATTTGCTGTTTGATGTAACAATGTTATCTGCTCCTTGGGCTTTTTTTTGTTTCTGTTCAAGGCATAAAATAATTATTGGAGAGGGCTGTTTCATCTCCATAGAGTACAAAAGTCCTCTTGCTAATTGCCACATCAAATGACTAGAGGACCTCAATGGAAACCTTCAAATGACTGTGAAAAAATTCAGGCCATCACTAAATGCTGGGCACTTTTTTGTGTGTGTGATTTCCCATTGCAGATTAGGTTACTTGAGTGTGGGCTTATCACACAGGAAAGGCCTGGCTGCAGATTAGTTCTGCACCATTGCAGGTCTGTTATGCCAGCTTCATCCTTGACCAAATCGATGGCTAGCACCTTTATTGTATTTTTGTGATACGAAAGAACACTGGACTGTCCAGGCAACAAAAGAAGCAGCAGAAGGCCTACTGTGTTTCTAAAGTGTTACTTCTCTACTTTTTGTCATGCACCAGTGACATGAGTGCCAGGTCCCAGACTTTAACCTCACACAGAGTCAGAAAAAAAGCTGTCAGTCTCGGCTTGTTCAAAGACAATTCCTTTGTGAAGATCAGACTAAAGTGGCATGGTCCATATACTCACTAAAGCATGCCAAGGAGTCAGAAAGTCATAATCTGCCTTTGTACTTATTGCCATTCACATTTTCTTCCATAGCTGGTGCCCAATTACCAGTGCTGTAATTTTTTTCTATTGTTGGAGAGCTGTAAGAGTTTAGCTACCACTTATCCAATCGGGGTCATGACCTGATGTATTTAGGCTTTGCAAATATAAGTAACAGTTCCCTTATCAGTGTCACCAGGACTCTTTAACACTTAGCAAGCAGAAAGATAAATATACTTGGCAGATACAATTTGATCCATTGCTAAGCCTTCCATTTTACCAATGACCCATGGCACTCTGCCATTCAAGGGTATGTTAACTATTATAACCTTATACCCTTCAGTGCCGACTCAGAAATGGCCAACTTATGCTTGCAGGAAAGACTTATATGACAGCCTGTGAGCCTGGTCTATAACACAAGCTTTGGGAAGCTAGTGATGGTTCTGAGCTGGCTTACACAAGTCCTGCACTGGCCCAGTTTTAGCTGGTTTCCTCCTAACACCAGGACAAGAACTGGGCTCTGTCTCAGGCCAGTTAACTTTTGGGAGGTGGAAGCCAAAATACGGCTGATTTATGTGCTGTGATTAGAATCATCACTTCCTACTTCTTGACTTTCTTTGATTAACTGGCTAACTTATATTTTGTGTCAATGCTACTTTAAAACTCAGATATATCCTGAAAAGTTCTGATGGCTTTCTTTTGCTCTTACAGGTGCTTTCTAAGACCTGTGCCAGCCACAAGAGACATGGAAGTGCTATAAAGGCCTGGCTACAGGAGAGTGCTGCAGGAAGCCGGAGAGTGCAGATTGTGTATGCAGTGCTATACATTTCAGTACAAAGCAAACACATGCACTTACATATACCTGTACACAACACCTAAAATTGAAAGTATGTGGGTATCAGTTCTTTATATTTCGATCATCTCATTTATCCCTAGCCTCTAAATGGTGCTCATTTTTAGCGTTAAAATATTTTCAGGAGATAGTGTCTATGTTTCCATGGCTCCAGTCGCAATGACAGCTTCAATGTTTGAGAGCTGTGATGATAGCACTAATAAATACAAACCAAGTTTCTTTTTCATTGACATTTCCTAACAGTAAGGTTTGAAATAAACTTGGAGAATTTCAGTAAATCAAGAAGTTGAGGGAACATAATGCTTCAAAACTTGCGTGTCCCTTGTAGTGTAGCTACCTTACAGCAGCAGTTCTGAATCTGAAATTTGTGATATACAGTTTAAACCACAGAAATGTCAGCAAAATCACCCAAATCGTCTACGATCTTAACATCATAACACCATTTTAGAGTAGCAGCAGTGTTTAAACCAAAATCAACATACGCGGTAAGATTTATGTCACATTACTTGTTTACTTTAAGCCCTTTTAAACTTAAGTCCACCTACCCCTCTGGCAGTAAGTATTCTTAGCTCGGTTATGTTTAACAGGAACATTTATAGAGAAGGGCTGAAGATGCAGCATCAGATCTAGAGAAACACCTCTTTTAAGCAGAATAGGGCAAGAATTCAAGTGTGAACCAATAGTGTGAAAATCATATAATAAAATAATCAAGATAGGCTGGAGCTTTCTGCTTTCTTGAAAATGCATCTTGACTGACTAGAGGTCTGAAATTTTCAGGAATTAAGTTATTGCTTCTCCAACAGCTACTTGAGATAGCTATCTCTCATTTATCACAATGAAACTTCTAAATGATATTTTGAAATTTAAACATAAAGGAACTGAAATGCAGTTTCTTCTAAAGCAAGTAGGCATTGACTAGCCACTCCAAAGACTGCTTTACAAATATGTACCCATCTCTTCCTTACTCATTCTCACTGTACAGTTTCTTTGACTCTCACATTTGATTTTTATTAATGTCACCATAACCGCATGGATGATGAACTAGAAGAGTAATGAGAAAGATACTGTTCTGTCAACTCCTCAAGACCATTGCCGAATGTCTCTTAAGACTCCTGTCATGTCAAGACATTCAGCAATGAGGCAATGTTTTAGCCTGTAAGCAATAAGACAACTCTGTTACTACAGGAGAGCTGACTAGTTCAGAGGCCACCAGTAAGAATCTCTTCCCACTTCGAAAAAATACTGAAACTTTTACAGAAGCATGAGGTGAAAAGAGCTTTGCAGCAAGAGGGAGCAGAACATGAATTTCATATGCTAACCCATTTTTCCACATTGTTGTGTAGCACTGACATCTAATATGAAGAAATTCAATAGAATCCCACTGTCAACTACATTTGACTAGACATAACGCAACACTGGCAAATACCAGACCCAGGCCTTGCACTAATGATAGAGATTCTACACCTTAAGATGCCTTTTTAAAAATTACAGAGACTTCACACTCTGGTTTTAGTTATTTTGATCAAGTGTGCAATTTTTATGACCACTAAAATCATCTTCTATCAAAATATCCTCCATAAGTAAGTTATAATATGCTTTAGTTCTCTGAAGTACTTAGATGCTAGTTAGCTAATAGAATAGAGAAGATAACTTCTTTTAGGAAAACTAGAAGCAACCTAGTTCTTACACTGGAATCTTAACCTATCTGAGAGGATGGCCAAGACTCCTTATTCTTGTGAAATGGTTTAGCCAGAATTAACGGCTGCGTAACAGTAACAGTTCACTCATGTATGCAGTTGGGTCATGACTGAGTCTGCGTTTTAGTCATGATTAAAGCACATAGTCAACCTTTCCACTTGAACATATATCTGTGCACATAAAGGTTTGTTTGGCCTTCAGTCCCACGTCTGGAACTCATAGGTGAATTTATGCTCTTTAACATGGCAAGCTTCCCCATCCTGTCTCCCACATAAAAGATAAAAGCTTAAAATGACTACCTGGTCATTTTTGTACTCTGAATAACAAGGAAATGTTGTGTTACAATCTGTGCTTTCAGAACTGACTCTACCACTTTACCACTAATAATGCAGCATCAGCACTATTAATTCTAAGGCAGAGGTCAGGAGAAGTCATATTTCTTTTTTGATTGTTAGGAATTTCCTGGACAAAATGAAGAAGACAGAGGGAAAAAAAATTATTTGTATTTCCATAGCAACATCAGTTCAGGCTGATGAGACTTTCATCATCATTAAGCAGAGTTTTATCTCCCTTCCCAGTTTTAAAGGGACTTGCTAAACATTCTGTATAATCTTGGACAAAGACACTACACTAATAATATTCCTTTCCTCCTTTGAAAGGCTGTCTGTTGAGTTGTGAGGTTAGCACCCCTGCTTAAAATCAGCAGGTACAAGAGCACATCCATATATTACTTGACTTCTCCCTTTGTCTGCTCCTTTCCTCTTTTTTAATTTATTTTTTTAATTTTTTTTAACTTTTCATTTAACACAGTCCATTCTTCAAAATCTCTATGCACTAAGTAAGCATATTTTTAAATAGTTTCTAACCCAAGAGATAGTGATTTAGTGCTGGCCTTAGCCCTTGCAGTATGCAACAGGAGATTTGAAGGCTGAGTGGAATCTCTGAGGATACCAAAGTCTGTGCTTTGATGATTACAGTACAGACTTTGCAAACATGTCTTTACTGCTGGCCAGCTGAACTTCTAGATTCAGACTCTGTTAGCCTAGTCCCAAATTATAATAATATTATTGTTCAAGTAAATCTCTAGTTTAATTTTCTTAGAGTTCATATCCTTTGGAAGCACTTTATGGAAGCTTTCTTTTTAAGTGGCGGCTACATGGGACTTAAAGCAGATGATAAATTTTAATCTATCACTCTTATCTGGAGTTGAGATGCTCAGGAGAATTAGGAATTCTTTTTTGTTTTTTAATGATGTGTTAGGGCATGGAGTTTCCTGAACATTTAGCAAAGGGATGTCAGGGTGAAACAGCTGCACGTATTAAACTAGCAGGGAAATCCAACTCCTTTTCATCTCCTCAGTTATACAACTCTTTGTGAAATTATTCCACAGGGCAATGTGTGAATAACTGTTAACTAATGTATGATCAATTCCATTCTAAGCTAGTACAAATGGGACTGCCCGCATAGTGCTGACATAGGTGATAGAGCCAGCACTGAGAAAACACAGTGTCATAAATTGATTCGGGTTAAATGACCTGATTCTTAGCTAATTATTTTATAGTTCATTGACATTCAGCAAATGTGAGAACTGCAAACCTTGTAGCCTCAAGGTGCCATGAGATAGCTGTAAACAGAAAGTCTTTGATGCGACAAATGGTGTGTAGGGGCAGCTCCATACAGGCATTCTAACACAAAGGCTCAGTTACAGGACTACTGCCAAAATAAAAAATAAATCAAGCCATAATAGTTATTTTGATCCTGCCTGGAAAGCACTTATGTGAAAGAATCTGATGCACTGACCTTACCTTTGCCCATCAGTTCCTCGTCCCTACTCTAGTTACAGTTTAGAAGATGCTTACAGAAATTATAGAGAGAAATCAGCTCATAATTTATGTCAGTATAAAAAAAAAAAAAAGCACTTGTGGAAACACACATTGGATTCAAATATCACTTTGTAATTAGTAATAAAGATTAGAAATCTTCAGAAGTCCTGCAAAAACAATAATACAGCTAAAATAATACAACATGTTTACAAATACCCTTCACTCTCCTTTAAAAGCAGGCAGGATGCCATAATTGATAGTACACTTAAATAGGGTGGAGACAGGGGTACTGATGAAAATTGTTGATTTTAATCAGGTTTTAAATCAACAAGCAAGATGCGCTGATTTACAAGACTGTCTCTGATCTTATTCAGTATTTGTTTTTCATTGTTTTCCCATTTAAAAAGGTTGTTTCTTCAATGAGTGTCAAAGCCTGCTTTTCCTTTTTGTTTACCAGAAAGTTTCCCTGTGTCTCTTCATATTTATTTCAGAGTTTGCTTTGCCTAGTGTGTGTATTACTCATGCATTACTCATATCTATCAAACTGCATTTAGATGAGAATTTGAAACTAAACTAAACTAAATATACAAAACAATATTTATAGAAATAAGGAGGCCTAAATACAGAGGAGAACAAGACATGGTTTTACCAAGACAAGGCACTGATAGATTTCTTAGAGTAAGGAATAAGATTTGTACATATTAAACTAAATTAACATGCTACAGATCAGAATTTGAGATTTACTGTGTATTACCTCTCACATTCGATTCATGGATTGGGAGCAGAAGACCAACTTCCTTGCCTTCTCAGACCCTGAGAAGTTTCCGAAGTTAGAATCAACTTCTTACTGCACTAAACTAACCAAATAGACATAAATGAAAAAGTTTAACAGTGCCACAAACTCTGTTTAAAGAAGTTCACCCAGACACCAGTTTAATATTTTGGCATTTGTTAAAAGATCAGAAGAATTAATCCATTGTTGCCAGAGAAGCTGACATGACAAACTATCATTCTGCTGATCACTGATTAGAGGGTCTGACAATAGTTTTTTTTTTTAAAAAAAAAAAAAAAAAAAGATTGGGGTCCATTCATATACAGTTGTTATTTTTTATCCAAGTCCAGGCAATCCCAAGAATTTTATATCCTTTCCTTCCTCCTCTAAGCTGGAACAGTTCAAGATTGTTTTGTGATGTAGTTTAGGACATCCCTAGGATTAAGCATCTGTAATAAGGAATTCCTCAATTGTAAGTACTTAGAAAACCTTCAAACATTAAGTTATTGATTCACAGTGATTTCAAAATGTCAGTCAGACAGTGTTTTTCTAAGACCACCGAGGTTCTGAAACCAGGGCTTCTCCCACTCTTTGGAGGTTATCTCCCAGAAATATTAGGTTTGGGTTCATCCATCTAGATTCATGTTCATGTCAATGTGACTACCCATATCTAGAACTCAGAGTAGAAGGGATGACAAAATATGTAATGTTAAATTACCAGTGATGATTACCATTTGTTTATCTTAAGTTTATCCTTGGGAAAAAAAAATAAATTGAAAAATCATTTTGCCACAGTGATTAGGCTTGGAAGGGATGTCCACAGGAAATGGGATTTGTTGAGGAACAGACATGCATTTCTTACTAAATTTCACATTCAAAAATATATTAGGACTTGCAAATTCACAATTTTCCTGAATTAGAAGTAGAGGAAGAATGTGTTTTTTTTTCTTAGAAAATTTGCCTACACATCTTAAAATAGGATGAAATACAATCTGAAACAAGGTTCAAAGTTAAATACAATTTTAAACTTAGTTTTTATTTTCAAACATATGTATATAGGTATAAAAAGTAGATAATATTTTTTACTATTTCTTTTAAAGTTGTTTTAAATTTTTTTTCTCTTATTTCTCCTTTTCTTTCCCCTGCATTTTTTTTTCCAGCTGGAAAATGGTGAAGCATGAGGAAGAAGGGAAAAGTGCTTACTTTACAGACCAAAAATGAGTGAAAAACTGAGTACATCATAAAAAAAGAAAAAAAAAAAGGTGAAAGAAAGTTGGAAAGCATAGAAGGAAGCCTCTTTTCCTTTACTCCGGATTTCAGCTTCCTCATCTGTGTGGAAAATCCACTCAAACTGAACAGTGTTTAAAAGTGAAGGTTTATAATTTTTATAATTTTTTTGTTCATCATATGTAGTCAAAAATATTTTTATTTAAGTTGGTAAATCACATTTCCCAACTAATAAAATAAAAAACAGCTACACTAGAAATGTGTTGGCTGATTCCACTTCTAGCTTTGCCCATGGATAAATAGTTCAAAGGTTCTTCTGTTCAGATGCTTCATTTAAATTAACTTTCTGGGAATCTAGATTGGTAACGGTATCAACACAGAGAGTCAATTAATTCAAATATTATTTATTTTCAGTTTCCAAAAGTTCACTATAATGGAAGCTACTCCATATAATTGTACAGTTCAGTACTGCCAAGAGTGCGACAGCATCATTTCTGTCAATAGGGAATGTCACACTATTCAAGCTATTCACCTTTCCTATGCTAGTATAGAATTTTGCTTTCAATTTTGTGTCTGATCAATTAACCTTACTTTATTTACAAGTCCTAGTAATCAGAAGCACATGTATTTGCTCATTACTTCTGTGCAGCATCTTTTTACCATTCATGATGTTTTGTGAAAAAAAAAATGGAAAAATGTTTCTATTCTTATCTATTAAGAAATCATCTTCATCTTTTTTTTTTCTTCTTCTTTTTTAAAGAAATAATCCCCTCAGTAGCAACAAATGGATGTCTAGTATGTCTAGTAATAGATAAATTTTGTCGGTCACATGCTTGTTGGTCACAAAAACTAAGAATAATGTTTGAAGCAGAAATGTAAGCCCTAAAAATGAGTAAAATAGCATTTAATACAGACTTGGTAGCTTTCACACAAAATGAATATTCATTCTTAAAGGTCATGAGTCACTAGAAAATAGGTTTCAAACTATTATTTTGGAATGGGGTTTAAGCGGGGGTTAAGAAAAGACAATGAAGACCAGGAATTTGGTCTTGCTCTTGATCCCTTCAGTGATGTACGGGTTTCAGAAAATTTGTCAGTCTATTGGTAAGTAGTTGGCATAGGAGTCCTGTCATCAATCACTAGACTTTCTTTAGTTTAGACATAAATAGCGTAGGTGAGGGTTTAGTGTTGTTTATAAAGAATCCACAAAATCTTTTTTTAATCTGTTACTGACAGATGGAAATACCACAGCATTTTTTCAGGGCAAATTCAGTGCATGTTGCTTGAGACAGCTTAGAGTATAAAGTGCCAGCTAACTGGTCAAAACACAGTAAAATAGCACTTTTCATTAAATTCTTCAGTCCTGATATGGGAAGTAGGGTGGTCGGGAGCCTTGAATGCCAGGGGCTTGAGCTGGATATCTTCTGCCTTAAGAGATGGATGCCTCACGGAACTCTTCAAAACATGTAATGCTTTTGTGCCTCACCTTCAAAGCTTTTTCTAAAACTATAAAGCTTTGTCTTTCGTTCACCTCATTTCCTTAGTTTTCAAGGAAACTCTTCAGAGCATGCGGCTCTATTACGCACATGCATGCAGTGGGTTGACCTTGGCCAGCAGGCAGAGGCCCAACCAGCCACCCTCTCACTACCCTTCCTCAGCGGGACAGGCAGGGGGAGCAAATATGATGAAAAAGCTTGAAGGTAGAGATAAAGAGATGGAGGTTGCTCACTAGTTACTGTCACGGGCAAAACAGACTCGACTTGGGGAAAATTAATTTATTGCCAATGAAAAAATCTTTGGCTTTTTTGAGAAACAAAGACAAACATTGAACCATGCCTTTTCCCCACACCCTTTCTCACGCTTCACTCCTTCGTTCCCAACTTCTCTACCAGGGAATGGGGGCTGTGGTGGGTCTATAACAGCTCCTCTCCACCGCTCCTCATGGCTTTCCCCTGCTCCACCATAGGCCTCTCCATGGGCTGCAGGCCCGTGCTCTGCCATGGAGCCCCTCCTTCTCCTCCTCCTTCTCTGACCTTTTCCTTTGCCCTGTTGTTTCTATTTTCTCCCTCTTTCTCTGTCTGTTTAGTGTTTTTGCCCTTTCTTAAATATTTTTTCCCTGAGGCACCACCAGCTTGGCTGAAGGGCCTGCGCACCCAGGGGTGGGCAGAAAACAGGCAGCCATGTTCTCAAACTGTAGCCTACGTCCCTCGGATCACCATCCATCAAAACGGAACTCATTAAAGAGCTAAGGATGGTGTCATTAGCATTGTAAGTGATTTCACCACAAGATCATTGCTATTGGTCTATCACTAAACGCATTTGCTCATCACAGAACTGTAAAGGATACCCAGTGGCAACACAGTCAGCTTTGGACTTGCCACAAAGCTGCAAAAACTCAGAGGTGACTGGCTTTTGTGCTGGAGATCGCAGCATGGCAAAAAGCCACACAAGGTTTTGGGGCCTGGACCCATCTGATGGGATGGCCGTCGGTCCTGGGGCTGGGACAGGGGACAGAGCCAGAGTGAGTTAGTTGCATGGTGGGGCAGGTAGGCGTGGGCTTGTGGGCTGGAAGGCCCAGGCTCCTGGCCTGTGCAGGCCTGTCACTGAAAGCTGGTGCTTATTTTCAGAAATATAGAAAGATAGAAAGCCCAATTGTATCTTTTTTTTTTTTTTTTTTTTTTTTTTTTGTGGCGTTTCATGTTGCACTATGCTAAAGGACTGGATGGAAATAAAAATCCAAGTCCTGCCCAGTGTTAATTTACATTGATTTCATTGACAAAAGCGAGGTACTTAGTATTCCTACTAATACAGATCAGTGTTATATGATCACTGTATGCTTCTTGCTCTCAAGAGGGAGCAGGTTGATACATCATACCACTAGTTGCAGCCTCAGCTAATACATTTCTTCCCCAAATACAGCTTTTCAATGGCAAATGTAGATACCTTTTTGTTTGCCTTTTGACCTCTGAGCTTTTGAATCTTTCTCCAAGCTCTTTCTCCAATCACAGGGTCAAGAAGCTCATTTTTCAAAAGTCACAATAGTCGAGTTTCTTAGGAGTCTGATCTTCTCCAGGATAGAAACTTCAATTTATGGAAAACAGTATTGTAACTGTCATTCTGGCTGACGTCTTCCACTTCTATAACAGAACAAAAGAAAATCAATTACACTGACATACCCCCCTTGCAGGGTGAGACTGCGTAAGCTTTCTCAACAGGCATAGCAGATGTTTCTTGAAGACTGATTTGCTAAGCCTAGTTCTTTAGGTGGGGAAATTAGGCCTCTTTTCACAAATATTAAGTCTTCCTTTCCTCAGTTACAAATTGCAGTCATTCTGTGTTTCCAAGAGTAGTATGCTTTATCGTAAAGACACCTGCTAAATGCTGGACTAAAATCACTACTTTGCATATGGTCCACCAAGCAGTCTGCAGATGGTGACACACACCAAAAACCTCAGCAAAATGACACTGCATTAAGTGAAAAAATGTTTGTCCTTCTACACTATACCATCCTCCTCTGTCTTGAATTTGTACATCTAGATAAAGATATAATATTTGGTATTAGGGCTTAACTTTTGTAAAGGGTTTTAGCAGCCCACATTTTTAGAGAAGTATTCTACCAGGTCAGGGAAGGGCTTATTTTCTGAATGCCTAATATATATTTAAAGGCTGATAATAACACATGACAGCTCCAAGAATGTTATATAACTTATAGGGTGTCTATTAAAAAAAAAGAGACTTTGCCATTTAAAAAAAAAATAAAAAAAAAAAGAGGTAGAAGCCTGTGAGATTCCCACCATCTGGATGGAGTCTTTTTTCTTCCCAGATGAATTAGTTGTCAGGGGAGGAATTATTTTAGGCATCAAGTAACCCCTGATTGTGAGTGACAGACTAACACAAGAGCAGATGCAAGGTTACTGCTGCCTATCCATTATGTGGAAAGGAGACCCATGCATGTCCTACTTACTGTGCATACTGACTTGGGTTATTAAAAGAGTAACTAGAGGTGGGTCAGACCCAGAAGATAGCTCATACCACTCACAACAGATGTTCTTTCACAAGAGAGAAAGCAAACACTGGATGCTTTCTGGGGTTACTGTAGAAGGAGGTGTCTTCACTGCTTACAGCAAGTCACTACTTCAGATTCTCAACAGAAGCATAAAACCAACTTTTTCACTCAAAGAACAGTTATTTAGTAAGCTTTGTTAGGGTCTGAATTCTGCAGAAATCATGTCCTGGGATAACTTATTTGCAAGTCTCCTATGCTTACAAAATCTTGATAAATTCAGATAAATAGAATAACTGGAAATATTTTGAATGCATATTAATATAAAGATCAGTTTTTACCATCTCCTATTTCAGCTGCTGGAAGTTTTTCTTTATTTACGTAAATATGTTTTTCTGTAAATTCCCCTGTCCTTGCAGGCATTACAAGCCTATTAGGGGAATCTTTAGTAACATCTACTCAATAACATTATAGGTTTATTTAATATAAGCTATTTTCAGATATACAATGAAAGAGGCATTTTTATAGTAGAACTGTGTGAAATGCTGTCCAGAAATTTTTGTGCCACTTACCTTATTCTCTATGAATTCAAAATTCAAATCCTGTCCATCCAAATCCTTACCAAGGATGGATTAGTCCAATCCATTACCAATCCTTACCAATCTGGATTAGTCTCACATCTGAACCAATTTTTTAATTAGTGGACCCAAATTAAGCTGAGGCTGAAAATTCAAAAGTAAAGTGGTGGGCTGTGAAAAATTTTATAGTCTGAAAAGAAAAATAATGTTTTTAAGCAATGAACACTGCAAGCCACTATCCCACATTTTTCAAATCTAGTATAAAGAAAACAGATGGTCTAAATAAACACATATATGAAATAAATGTGTGTTAAATGCTATTGAGATCTGATCATTTGCTCTTTATAGATAATGTGATGAAACACAAGAAGGTTGTGGACAGTACTAGCTGAAAATAAAGAAATAAAAAACAGTGCCATCTTGTGGTAAGTAAAATGTTTTGATGAGAGAAAATCATTTTTTCACACGTAGTCAAAAGTCTAAGTGTTAGAATAAGGCTTTATAGAAATTGAAGTGGTGCCTTTTCCCTCCTCTGGGTTGGTTTCTTTGATGAGCGTATAAGTGCTGCTGTTAGAAAAACAGAAATATCTAGTTCCACCAACAAGATGTGAACAGTAGCTACATTAAGTTGAGTTTAAATGAACATACTCACATACAGCTCCTGATTGTGTTATCCTGTTTTACATCAGTCACTAGTCTATGTATTTGAATAACTGACACAGAAGACGATCAGTGCTTATGCCCAGTATGTCACTGCTGAAATGCTGTAATGCTGCAGCTCAGGATGGCTGTGCAACACTAAGACCATGCCACCTCTTAGGAAGATAACTTTCAAGAAACAAGGCGTATTTTCTGAGAACATGCTCTCTGAAGTTATGCAGTCTGCCCAGGCGAGTATGTACAGACGGCAATGGCATTGAGAGTATCAGAACAAGAACTTATCACCACCTTGCTCTAATTACTGATCCTACAGTATGACTAAAAATAAACCTGAAGCTTTATCAGGCAGAGTGACTTTAGCAAAATATTTCTAAGGCCTGACTAAGACTATTGAAATCAGCAGGATCTTTTGTCTTTGACCTAAATGGAACAAGACTTCAACCTAGAGTACACATACTTCTAACATTATCCAACATTTTCTGCTTTACTCCATGGGATTTTTTTCTTAAATCACGTGATATGTTTACCAGTGCAGTTGGTGATAATAACATAATAAAAGCTTGATAATTATTTTAGGAGCCATGGACTGTCTGGTACTGTATCACTCAGTGAGTAATACATACTCTGAAGTTATTCCATTAATTTCTTCTACTTGATTGCTTTAGAGATAAGAAAAGAATTCTATAGTTTTTGTTATTAAAAATTCCTTTCAAGTACCCATACAGAAAAACTTTTGGATTTCTTGAGATTTGTCAACAGTATTTATTAGGGAAAAAAAAATAAGATGAACTGAAAGGTGTATTTTGTGGAATTTTCCAAAGATTTAATTAAGATTTCTTGGAAAATTTCAAAATTAGCCTTGAAGTTAACAGAATTAAAATTAATTCCTGGAACATAGCCAAAGGTGTTAGAATTAAAGAATTGCATGTCTTTATCTAAAGTATGTTATTCATCCTAAGCAATAAACATAACTCTTTGCCATAAATGTTAGGCCTACAATATTCTGAATGTTGCCAAGAGGAAAAAGGAAAATCTTTTGCATCAAAAAAAAAAAATACAGGTAACTTCTGGCCAAACCATGACTAACTTTATTTCCATTTAGATTCAAGTCTTGAATATACAGACTTTGTTTTTATAATATGACTGAAACAAATACCTTTTCTTTTTGTAACAACACATGTTTAAAAAGAGCAGTCTATCATTTTTATTTGACTAATTTCCCCTCCATTACTACTGAAGAGTCTGACAACGCATATATTAGTCACCTCTCAAAGTCTTCTCCATAGTGACTTAGATACAGACATCTAAAAAATTAAGCGTCCAAAATGAGGATTTCTGAAAATGAAGATCAAGACATTTATTATCTTTCATTGTTATTCTACATACAAAAGCAAAGATATATGTCTATCTGACTTTTTAATTGTAGGTGATGGGAGAATAAAAAGAAGTTCTCAATGTCACTTAGGAAATATTATATATTTTCCTGCAGTAGGCTTTTTTAAAATGTAATTCTTTAATACTTACTAAAGCACATTAAAAGCAACAGATTGCTGTTATGTACCTCTGTAAATCATTGAACTGTAATGCTTCAGCATGTAGTCTAGGAAAGAACTGTTGAGCCTCACAAACAATAGTACTGTGTATATTAAGAATAAGGTGATGACTTACTGCATTGCACAAAGTGCGTTGAAATCTATTAGCACTTGTAATGTCATTTCATTACTTTTGTTAAGAGTGCTCAGATTATCACAATAATTGTTCAAGCAAGGTAAAGAAGATTAAGTCCCCCTAATGTCTCTTTCTACATACTGTCTTATCTGATTGAGCAAAATCTAGCTATTTGCTGGAGGAAGTACAGCAGGTATACTCCTAATCAATGTCAGAGCAATCTCCACGAGTCCCATTGTGATCCCAGAGTGTATAAAGCATGTAGTGCAGAAGTGAAGAGTATGTTGAGCTTTGATAGCACTCACTAGCTATCGATCTTTATTCAACAGGGTTTTCCCAAGTAAATGAAAGTTTTTCAGGAGGGTAAAGAGCAAACTGGCTGGTTCAGTCTGGATTTCTGGGAAAGGTGTTGTTGTACCATTTGAAGGATGTAATAACTGGTGTAATAATCTTTTGCATCATAATGTACTTGTGTGCTTTTAAAAGTAGGCCCTACTTCCTAGATGGTGCAATGTTAGTATATAGCACTTCTGGCAAAAATGATTAACACCTTCAGCAATTCCTCCTCTTGTCTCTTTGATGTATGTTGAACATGCCTTATAATATTCAGCCACATCAAGATGTTATAACAGGCTGCTAGAGTAAGTAACTCTGATTATCCCATACTAACACCATTGCCTTTTTTTGTTCACAACAAGATGGTGTTTCCCAAAAAGCTAAAACAAGCCATACTTTTCTCCTAAGTACTTCCCCAACTGAAATAAGGAGATGCCATGCTCTTAGCTGGTGGGAATAAATCATACGTTAAGACACAGAGCTTAGCTGAAAGAGCATCAGGCTGCTGATCTTTTAAAATAGCAGAAATGAATCATTATTCTATTATTTACTGGAAATATTCCTCTGGTTTACAATGCAACAGAATTTATTCTAATCCTTTACAGGCATTTATTCACTGACACTAAGACATAAATAACATAACATCACTGATATTAACATAACTAACATAACTGATGTTAGTTTGTGACCAAAGCAGGTATGAATTTATTACCAGTGTACACAGGCCAATGCACAGATTAAAAGCATTTTTAGTGACATTTGGGTCATAATTGTCCAGTAGGTGGTGTTATGAGTCACAGCAACTGGAAATTTCTCAGGAAAACTGAGGTGACCTGAATGTTACACGAGTTCTGGGCTTTGGGGAGCAAGGAGGAGGACCAGTTGGATGAACATCACAGTGCAGAACTGTTTGATTGACAATTAGGATTTATTTATAGACACAAGATGACTAGTTAATAATGCAGGTGGAGTGAGCCACAAATTGACAAAAATTTATAGTCTGCTATTTTTTGTTTGTTTGCTTTCAAGACTGAGAATATGCCACAAACCCATACAAAAGGCACGATCTGGACCTTTGTCATCTCTGGACAATTTAGTCTTATTTTTGTTTCTAAAAATGGAAAATGATCCTGAGTTAAATATTTAAAGTTAAGATTATTCAAACCTAAGAACACATTCTGATGAAGTGTGTTGTAAGAAACGCCAGGATCTGCAAAATAATGCAAAAACAGTAGGGCCACATTTAGGCCTCCTTAATATATGAGGATCTAGGAAGAAGTAAAAGGTGAATGGGAAGAAAGTAAACAAATCGGCTCCCATTGTAAGTGAAAACAGATTTAGGCTTCTCTAACCTGCTTTCTGAAGCTAACACTCCATGGGGCACCGTCCTGCTGGCTACAGTTGCAAGATCACATCACACTTTGGCCCCAATCCCATTTTATAGCTGTAACAGCCATCCGTGAGGTCGTCAGCTGCCTCACTGAAGGTTTGCATTTCACTGCTGTATTAAATATGTGCAAAGAGGCTGAGGATCAGTGTCAAAAGCTGTGGAAGAACCATTCTCATCCGGTTCTTTCCAGTGACTTTTTCATACAGAAATAAAGCGTTAAAGCAGTGGCTAAATAAATGGAAAACCTAGATTAGAGTTCTTTCTTCTGTCTGAGGGATGCCCTAACATCTGTAGTTTATTTTGTGTGCTCTCTATTTTCTGCTGTTGTTGTTTTATTCTGCAAAAGAGACCTCAACAATTGCGAGGCTAGGGGGAGTGAATTTGCATGGTTGCTTTCTCTGGTAAGTAGATGTAGAGAAGGAGAGACCTGAAACCTGTCCCTTCCTTGGCCTATTTTACATTAACCAGGCACTGTGTAAAATACATCGGCTGTTGGTAGAGTGTACACCAAAATCAACTTTTTTTTCACACTCCAGATGATTCCCTGAATCATTATTTGGCAGCAGGAGATGTGAGTTCTCACCTTGTGAATTTTGAATTCCTTCCTAAATGAAGTCACGGCTTCACCTTTTGGTATTGGTAGCTGGGGTACCTTACATGGAAGTCAGAGATGTGGGTTTAATCCCTCTCAAGAGCATACAGAAGTTAAAGTTAGCTTTCTTACATTCAGGCTGTGTCCTAATCCCATGTGTATGATGGTGCATATCTCTTTCTTCTTTTCAGAAGGCAGAGAAATGCTCTGTTTCTTCCCAAAAGCACCCTTGCAAACCAAAGAACACAAAACGACCTTATGATGTGCAGGAGAAGTTTGTAAGCTTTTAAGTATTTTTGCTACACATGTGCTATTACAGACATGCAGCACAATATGTAATAGATACATAGCCATGTTTCCAGTCCCTGCATGTTGCAAGGCTGGAAATAAGGTAGAAACTACTATAAGAAAAGTAAACAAAAAAGATGACCTTTTATGTAGGTAAGAAGTTCAGAGTTACACAGTTGTTATTCCTTAATTGCTTTAGCTGGAACATGAGGTACCCGGTCACTGTGCTTTCTTAGACGTGCCTTTTTTCCCTGTTAAAGAGTATCAAAGTCATATTGCTAACCTCATGCTCATTAAAACAGGAATTTCAACAGGTAAGTCAATGCTAGAAAGAAAGGAAATTTGCTATAAACAAAATCATTGATGAAATAACTATTCATCAATTATAAACTTCAAATTGTAGGGTTTATCTCCCATTTGCCTTTCACTGCCAGTTACAGATTCGATGGCTTATCATAATTATCTTGTTTATTACTGATATCCCAGGTGAGTAATATGTGAGAGGGCGTATTCCAGGAGTACAATACAGAGAAACTGTGTGAGCAACCATTTATTGGGATTAATGAGTGCAGGGACATACTTATAAGGGAATGTTGCTGCGCTGTTGAAAATAGTCATGAAGAGAAGGACACCTGAGACGATGACATTCGATTAAAAATAAAATATTGATCACTTGTAAATATGCATCCATGGGTTTAGCTAAACTTGACATGCATCTTAAGCCCTTTCTTCCCCCTGTATATGTGCCTTACATTTTGTAAAATCATTATCAAACCCAGTGCAATAGAATTTCCATTTCTGCAGATTTATCTGAAAACTAGCAATTAATAGGTAGCAAAACACTTCCAAACTCCATATAGTAGCATTTCAACCAATTCAGGTAGTGAGGCTTCCAATATTAGTCTGTTCTGGGCTTGCAGGTGTTTCTCAGGTAAAAATCGTGCTTTGAGGAATACCAGCTAACATGAACAAGGCAGAAATCAGTCATTTTCCTCATACATCTACCTAGTTAAAGGAAGAAATTTCAAGTTTCAACTTGAAAAAAGTCCGCTAAAGAAAGACAACATTTAGCTGACAAGTTGAGCCATGAGTGTGTGTATGCGTGCGCATGTGTGAAATGCAGTTCCAGCAAGACTCCCAGCTTCCTCTTACACAGATGCATTCACCAGCTCAACAAAATGCTGATTATCTTTAGTGGATTATGGATTGGGTCATTAGCATCCGTAAATGTCTGTGTTAGTTAGATGATATGACTCTATGAATTTATGCTGTGGTCAGGGATGGAAGAAAACCATCACAGAATTTCCTTTCCACGCTTGTGTGCAACTTGACTAGCCTGGAATCTTTAATAAGCAAATCAGGAGTCCTATACTAAATCATAAAATATCTCCAGTCTTGAGTTAGCTGATGACCGTCAGACCAAAGTAACAGTTTTTTCAGTAACACTGACCATTATTTAAGAAAAGTAAACCACCCTAAAAGTGTTTGGCCTGCTATGTGATATTTTTTTATGAGGAGAAATTGTTTCTTTTCTTCCTCCCCTTTAGATTCTTAAATAACTGTAGAATTAGTCATATGCAGCTGCCTGATTACACATGTACAGTGCTTATATGATAAGATCTTAAGTTTAAATTACAAGTTATATTTGATGGGAACTGGGCACTTCCTTCTATGAAGGCTTCTTGGAAAATTCTAGTTTTTGTCTGAAAAAAGAAAAAGTTTCCAATACTTTTCAAATAGATATACTTAACATATATGTTTTCTTTAAAAAAAAAAAAAAAAAAAAAAAAACACTAAAATGATATGTGAAAAAAAACCCTATGATTTAAAATATTTTCCACGGTATATGTCGGAACCATTTTTGAAAAGAAAAAAGAAGCTGGTGTTTGTGAAACAGTATTCATCCATAGTCCAGATTGCTGTTCACTCTGGGTGTGTGGATGATGGGGGAATACCTGTTTCCATTCTCTACCAGCCAGTCTTTCAGGCTGAGAAGTTCTCAGGCACTTTTGAAGAGATTCAGGGTGGATATGCGTGAAAGTGTATTTAGAGTGCCTGAGGAACTGATGTCTTGGCGCAACACCAAAGTAGAGCAGCAGTATAGCACAGTTTGTGGAACAGGCTCAAAAATGTTAGCATTTTCTTACTGCAATTGTTTCATTCTCTTTTGCTCTAGGCACCTTCCTTTACAGTCTAAATAAAACTGCCAGGGATTAGGTTGAATCAACTAGCTGCTAATATTTTAATCCTTTTGCTGCTCATTGACCATAGCTGAACTAAGCGCTGGTCAAGTGCCATGTCACTAGTTCAATGGAATTCAGACTTTGGCACTCTGAAAAAAGCAACAGATGTGCTTTAATGATTATCTAATAACTTGTATTTTTTTTTTTAGTTTGCTGTGCTGATGAAATCTAATCTCATTGACCCAACAGACAAAACCATAACAATAAGAACTTTAATGGCAAGACAAAGGACCTGAACAATACCACACTTTGGCTAGAGTCCAGAAATCAAAGCCCTACAAAATGTACTGGGAGCAACAAGCAGGTTGACTTCCATTCCATGAGCAGCTATAAAAATTAGCAATACATTATGGGAGTTAACTGCAGGACTATGACTTCAACTTGCCTTCAAATGAGCATCTGAAAAAATAGTAATAAACTACTTCTCAGATTCACGGATTGGGAACAAGGGCTGAACTCGTTGATTTCCACCAGGGTTTTAATGGGACCAAAATATCTACATGCTTTAGTCGACCTGGTACAAAGTTTTTAAACACCAGAACTCGTCTGGCAGTCTTTGCAGCAGCATACACAGCTGTAAGCAGATAATGTTTCAGAATTGCCTGTTAGCTTGTGCTGTCACTGCTATACAGCAAATCTCCTTTTGCTATACAGTGAAATTCTTGCTTATGAGAATCTTCAAGAGACCTTTAAAAGAGCGAATAGAAGCAACACTCTATAAGACAACTTTCACTCATCTGCCACATGGCAGGATATTTGTAATATAATCTTTTCTGTCTGAAAATACTGTCCTTAACTGTTGTGGAGCTAATCTCTTCCCTCAGAAATGCCTGGCTTAGTTTAGCAATGATACTGCAGTTATACAATTATATTGCTAAATAAGATGATGAAATGTTTTCTTCAGCCTCACATGGCTGAAGTGACTTAATAATTTTGTACTATACGGTGTTAAGCAATAACAACAACCTAAGAATCAAATCTAAGCAGGTATATCTGGACTTAAAGATTGGAGGCCCTACTTGAATCAAAAAAGTCTTTGAGTCTATTTATCTTCAGGGCTTGTGTTCTGTATCTATACTTGTGTGGAAAGCCATTTTCCTAGTGATTCCTCTTTCCTAGCTGTATTTCCTCTGCTTTATCTGGGTTGAATTTGATCTAGCTACCTCCGTCTGGAAACTACTCTAATGTAGGCTTTGTGATATCCTATTTATATCACTGGGGACATTAATGGCAAATGGGACACATTAGGAAGTGTCACAAGTGAGTTTTCAGATGTTGAGGCCATGACTTCCCTATCTCTCCAAATGACAGCAAGTAAATATTTTGAGGTAGGGAACCTAGATAGAAGTCTTTGATCTCTATGTATGCCCTGCAGAAGCTTCTGGAGCAGACATCAGTCATGCTAATAGACAGCTGTCAGAGGAAACAATGTCACCCATAATTGGCAGTACCCTTCTCTGAGTGCTGAAATCTGGCTAAGAAGATGAAAATGATCATTCTGTCTTCTGCAGGCTTCAAGGGAAAGGGAAAGGGGAATTAAACTTACTGGCATCTCTGAGCATTTTTATTGACAATGTGGCTGTCAGAGGGGACTGACCGAAAGATCAGAGATGACCTGATTGACCGGATGTAGGTTGTTGTTTTAGTTTTAGCTTCTGTGAATCCTATGTGCTTTTGGAGTCACCAGAGATAAGAGGAGGAAAATGCACAGGAGGGAAATGACCTACCATGTTGGACCTAACAATCACTCCAGCAGGAAATTTTGTTGATGTGAAGTTAGGAACCTTTAACCCCATTCAGCAAAGCTTTGGCCCATGGAATTTAATGGACATTCTGTGATGCTAAGCAAAGAGCTATGAAACCTCAGTGATGACTACTACAAATGAAGGTATATGTTCCTCTTTCTATATTTCCAAGAGACTAATCCAGCTTTCCATGTACTCTTTAATCAGTCAGTGAGCTTCAGTGATCAATCAGTGAGTTCAGGGAAAGTCTGTGACCCAAAGGCTTGTGGCCGCAGCCACAATATTAGAAATCCTCAACAGTTCTGCTGGCCAAAAATGAATCGAGCTATGGGGTTCAGCTTCAGGTTAGGACCAGGGTTACCTCATTCAGGTCTTGGTATTATTAGGGTCTGCAATGGGTGCAAACTTTGCAAATAATTTCACCTCTGAATGTAACCATTCCTCAAGCTGTGAAATTGAAGTGCTCCCCTAATTTAAGTTCCTTGCTGAACTTTATTTAGGCATCTCAGTTGTCCAGAATGTATATCAAAATCAATACGAGTGGGCATATCTGTCTTTTTTAACTAGCTCCATACTCTCCGTATGAACAGATGTTGCCAGCACCCTGGTTTAAGCTTCTTTAATCAGCAGGGCAGGGGGCATTAGAGCTCCAGTCATTAGAACAGGTACAAGACTTTTTAATTTTCTCTTCATTCTGCAGAGAAAATTTATCTATCATGCCAAAACTATGGTCATACAGCAATAACGCATACTTTGCTGTAAATTTGATCCTTGAAGGTAGCACTGGTTCTTGGAGCGTTGGGTTTGTTTTAACAAATTCTCTTCATGTTTTTCTGTCAACTTCTATTTTTTCTGTCAAACTCTAGTTTTCCATCTCTCCATCTCCGTGGCTTTGAAGCTTATCCCTGATAAAAGACAGAACTTATGTCAAAATACACTAATGTCATTTTGACACAAAAGTGCACAGCCTGGAAGCCATTTCGCTTGGCAGAATTATCTCCTTTGGCAGACTGACCACAGCTGAGCTGAGCTGCTGGGCACTCATGTGTGTTTGTCCCACTCTTTTTGTCAGAGGTAAACCCTTGGGACTTTCATCAGCTCACATGAAATAAACAGCAGTGCAAATAATGCTGAAAAAACTTGCTAGTCTGAGACTGTTTTCTGGGAAACAGTTTCTTGTTAGTTTTGGGGAGTTAACTCGGTGCACCAGAATAATCCAGGGAAATGAGTCACAATGCCAGACACAGCGCTTGCTCCTTTCTCCCCTTTTCTTCTGCTAAAGCATGTTTTTAGTGAATGAAGGTGATAAACAGTTTGAAATTACTACCAATCATCTCCTTGGAGCTTCTGAGTAACTGTTGTGCTCCTGAGTGCAGCTCATCACTTTGCTAATTACTCTAGATTGTAGTCTTAAATTAATACAAGCTTTTTGCCTTCAAGAGGATGATGTCATGACTTAGGTACTAGACTTTGGGTCTAGATTCTCTCTTCCACATCTGACTGGAGAAGCCAAAAATCTGTCTACTGCCACTTATATCAACTGTAGGTCATAGGCACTATAATTCAACACAAGCATAAATCAAACAGTGTTTTTGCTAAGAGCTCTTGCCAGTCTCTTCTTACACAGATTTTAGGAAATATAACAGCCAAGGAGTAGCTCAGCATTTGTATACACCTACGAAGTGATAGCATCTCCACTCAGCTGCTTTTCAAAGTAAGTTTGTCCTTAGGCCCCATATCCAGGCCATTTTGATCTTTGTAGCCATACCTACATTTCACATAGATTTCCTGAGTGACCTAAGTTATACACATTCCTAAGTTATACACAACATGTGCTTTTGAATAATTACCCATATTTGCCTATGATTTTGCTTTAATTCCTGCAAAAATGGAAATAATGGTTTCCTTCTTCTACCACTGTCTGTTCTGTCTGTTTAGACAGTAGCTCTTTGGGCATGATGCCCCTCAGTGAAAAAAGATGTTCCATAATGGGCACTGCCCCAATCTCTGTAGAAAGGAATGGCTAGTTATTTTGATCTGATTTTTGTCATACAGTGATAAAACTTGAATTTCTCATTATTTGGTGCCAGACTTCTGTTATTGAATTCTGTGGAAAAACAAAGCACTCACAGAAGTAACTAAAGATAACTGGCATTTCACTTTAAAATGTATGGGCTGCCTGGTACTTATTCTCCAAAAAATCACATCGTAAGGCTCTCAAGCTGAGTACATAGTTAGTGAATGTTATTGGTATTGACCTCTCTGTCTCAGTTATAAGCTGTAAAATGATAATATTCCACTTCATTACTTCACAAAGATGTTGCAAATATATGCATATTCATGTTTGTGTTGCACATAGCTATTGTCGTGATAAGCACCATAAAAATGCATAGGAGTGTGCATCAGACTTTGAATAATGATGCAGTTAAGTAAAGCCTCAGTGAATACCGCTGGGAAAACACTATACTACTGAGTTCGTTTTAAAGTGTACAGTCCTTTTGCATATGGAATAAACTAAATGTAGGGGAAATTGGTGGGTGTAATGAATTTTAAAAAAGGGAGGAAGAATATTTTTGTTTAAATCTTTCAGATCTCAAATAAGAGTCAGAAACATGTCAAGTTCCCAGATACTCCAAATGCAAATATCTACTGCAAACGCTAGACGTTGTGTGTTTTAACCTGCTTAATATCACAGTAATGAATCACTTATGAAAAATACTGCTTTCTGTTAGGTTTAGACCTAGGATTATATCTGAATTTGGTTTTTGGACTCAATATGAGTTGCAGACTCAGGATGAAGCACCTTGTTGAGTCTGCATCAAGACATGAGAAATGCAAAAAAGGGCAAAGTAACTGGAAGTAAATCCTGATTGTTAAAGTTAATAGAAATGCTGCTGTTGGCTCCCCTAGTTTCAGAATTCCCTAGCATGTATTACAAACACAGAATATGTAGTATGTGCCAAGGTAACATGTTTTAATATTTGTGTTAAACAATGACAACCAGCACATCAGGTCTTCTTTATGAGAAGGCAGCATGGCTGAGAAGGCCATTAAAATGAAGTCAAGGCTTAAAATTATGACTGAATAGCTTTCCATTGACAGATAAAAGTACTTTCAGAATTAAGACAAAATTAGTAATAATCAGTAACGTGACAAAGTGTCACAGTACTCAGAATGTATTAACCCAAAGCAATTAAGAGAACAAGTCTCTCACTGCCTCCCACATTTGTGGTGGAGTTCATCATAAAAAGTCTCTTTTCTGTTTGGATTTAAATCAATACCTTATTTTGTGATTCCTGACATTTCATGCATCATTACAAATATCTCTAGAGGGAAGAAGAAAGATCATTGTTTCAATGAGAGTTGAAAGCAAGTGACTGAAATAAGAAAACAGTTGCAATATCTCAATACAGCATTGTTATTACTGCAATTTATTTTAAAACATGACTTAGAGAACCACAAAGGCCTCATCATGTTCTCAAACTGTGCCCTGTGCCTGGCTGTCTGCCTTGCCTTCATCTGCATCAAATAATATTTGATGTTTTACTAGAAAATCTTTACAGCAATGAATCAACACATCTGTAATACAGAACAGAAACAGAAACTTTCCCACATCTCATAAGTTTTTGCACACTAGAAATCAGTTAAGAAGTATTTTTCTAGCTTTAACTGCTAACACAATTTTGGAAAACAGGACTGTGTGCTGGGTGGTAGATATATATTTATACTTACCATGAACAAATTAAACAGAAACAGGGGCTTTAATTTTATTTACACATTGGCAAATAGTAAAGTCTACAAGGTTTTACTCCTCTTGAACACTTTATACTGCAACCCAATCAATGACGTGTGCCGATATCCTTCAGAACTCTACTGCGAAGATGACTGTTAAGCACATCAAAGTATTGGATCTACTGCAATACCGCTGGAATGTTTTAAAAGAAAGGAGAGAGAATGAGAGCTTTTACATCTTCTTCAGGTTATCTCTAGTAAATCTGATTGCAAAAAAGAACAAGGAAAAGAGTTTTATCAAGAATTCTGGGGCTGGGAGCATATTTCTTAAAAAAAACAAAGGTGCATACAGACTCCGTATTTTATTTTCTCCAAAGCATCAAAGAGAAGAAATATTTTCAACTCTTAAAGAAGAGCATAAACTTAAGCAGTCAGTCCAGAGAGGAACAGCAGGCCGAGGAGGGTTACCTTCTTTCTCGTTTGTTGTGAATGTTTTGTTTAGTTCAAACTCAGCAGACCGAAAGACAAGAAAGGTGTTTCTGCCTACAGGGAGGCCACCATAAGAAGTGAGATGATATAGCCATGTGCTTCAGGAGTAGCATAAAACTGAGCAGGATCTTGCAGTGGAACTTGCATTAAATGCGCCCAGCTCATTAAAACAGAGCGCAGGGAGGTCTGCTTCTTACTCCACACTGGTTGTTACGACAGCTGGCTAAGTTCAGCTGCAATTGTAGTGGACAGCAGCAGTTGGGGGCCTTGCTTCTTGTCTGGCCATGAGGGACCCCTACTATAACCTGTCATCACTCATCTAATGAGCTTGAAACAAGAGCAAAGACTCTTTGGCCGTACTTGGCTATCTTTAGAAGAGGTGGCATGAACCCACAACTGCTGTGTGTGGCAGGCTCCACTGGAGCTGAGCTCTGGGTACCGATGACAGAGCGTCGGGATCAATTCACACGCTTAATCCCGGGCTCAAGGGGAGTGGCAGTGTGGATTCCCAGCATACAGCACATGTGCACTTCTTCTGGTTTAAGCTTTAAAGTATATGCAACTCTCTGAAGCCCTGATATTCAAACCAGGTTAAAGCATTCAGCATCTTGATTTTTAGAAGCCTGTCCTTTATGTGGCCATTTTTCTCATTTCATTTATTAATTGCTCACTTTTATGGTGAGATAAAACCCAAGACTAAACAAAGAATGTTTATAAATACCATTTGTTGACCTCAGGTATGCATGTGATCAGCTGAGAATAAACATGCTACAGTATCAACTGCATACTGATTTAAGAATATCAAGTCCCGAGCAATAAAAAACACTGAACAACACCCATATCTGTATCTGTATCAGCTAGATTTTTGTTGCAAGATTTTTTCATTACACAGTAATTGCAGTTTGGTAGTTTTGATCAATGTCTGGCTTGCTGTCTGTCTGTGTGCTATTGTGCCTGGATGATAAGCCAGGTTTCAGGGTTACCTGAGGATTTCATAAACAATCTCCAGAATTTAACAGTTAGCTTGCCAGAGAAATAGCAAACCAAGGGATTTAAAGGAATATTTGGGGAAGAAAGGGACAATAATTTTATTTAGGAATTATGACATCCTTAAAGCTTCTTTGTTCAGAGGTATTCCCACTTGACAAGCAATTCATCTGGTAAGAAATCCAAGCTCTGTATATCCCTGGTTATTGGAGGATGATAAAAAGAAAAAAATCATTGGAAACCTTTTTACCTCCCTAAGATTTCAGCATCAAGAGTTCTGCCTGCTCTTTAGGTGGCTTTTGTGCAGAGCTGGTTTCCATGCCAACTAATGAGCCCTCCTCATTAATTGTGGACAGCTGGCTGCAAACTCCAATTAGAACCCCATCCTTGCAACTGTGTGTGTGTGACTTTAAACACGTGGATGTACTTTTCCCATGTTTAGAGGATTAGTTTCCCTTCTGGATGTCACAACACCTTCAGGTGCTGCGCAGGATCTGATGAGGATCTCTGCTGTGAAGCCCATCCTGGCTGGGGAACAATGTGGTCTGACCTCAGGCGTGCAGAGATGGGCACAGCGGAGGGAAGGAAAGCACTTTCCTTGCCAGAAGACAATGTTGTTGGCTTCACAAGTGCTATGTTCACTTATGCATTTCGAATAAGCCAAGGGATGTGACAGTAAAAACATCGGGGGAAAATAACTGTGTATTATTCATATCTAAGTATATTTAGCTTTAGGCTCTCAATGAACCTCAGCATGAGTTATTACCCGCTGAATCAAGCCTTAGGCTAATTTAATTATAGGAACATCTTATTAAAAGGGAAGGAAATGAGAAAGAAAATTGAGACAATATTCGTGAAGTACCATCTGTGTGAGTATCTGGAGCTCATTACAGGTTTCAGATCTTACAATTAGCTATCCCAAATGCACCACCCCTAAGTATCTAGGAATAATCAGAAGATGTTAATTTGGATTTAGTCTCCAGAACCAAGGTCCAAAATCTGCAAGGGCAAGTTTGGTATCTTTAAAGCAAAGCTGACTAGCATTTGGGATTGATTTGTGCATATATTTCTGGACTAGAAAAAATGTGCCTGGCTACATAGATTTCTTCAGGATGCAAAGTTTTAAAACAAAGATCCTGCAGATACATCCTGATTCTCTATGAGCTGAAGCTATTTTAACAAAGGTGCCTGCTTAGGTAGGTCTTTACTAATATTTCTCACCTCACACTCCTGTATGAAGTGCCATGCCCTACATTTTTCTGTCTTCTAATCCAAAGGCTTAGGGGGATTGAGGTGGGGGAAATCTCCTCCCTTAGATACTTCATAACAGTGAATGAAAGATGGCTCAAGTACCAAACTCAGACCATCGTTTGTGGTGCCAGAAAACCCAAAAGTTTAGATACGTTCCTGACAAGGGAATAGATTTGTCACAGTGTTATGCAACTGGCTCAAAAATTTGGATTTAGATTCCTACTTCTTATAGAAAGTTCATCAGTGTTTAAGTCCTTAATTTCATTTCAGACCTATCTCATTCTCTTTTGGGAAGCAACATGACTGTGGTGGCATGGTAGCAGAGCATGGGAGCACTGCTATACCTAATGTTTCTTTCGCTTTGGTTAAATAGTAGGGATAAGATTTCTAAAAGTTTAACCCATGGATTAAACTACTGAATTTTTAAGCAAATTATTTTTTTTAAATTCTTCGCTGATTACAAGAAAGCTACTAGATATCCATCTCTCTTGAAAAATAAGCCATTAAGTAAATGTGTAACATTATATTGTTCTGAATATATTGGCATGTTCATTTAAAACTGGGGAAAACGTAGACAGAAGAAGACAGCTAAGAATGCAGTCTCGCAATCCTTGCATATCTGACTATTATTTATGAATGATACTGGAGTCAGCGTGTGGTGTAGGTATGTTAACATGGTCCAGAGCGTCTGGCTTCACCATGGCTGTCAGCCCCTGGCCCCAGTTCCCCTGCACAGACCCCGCAAGCAGCCGCAGGAGGGCTCTTCCCGCCTGCTATGCTTCCTCTACCCCTGGGCCAGCTGCTCCTGTTCCCAAAATGAGAAGTAGGCCTGTTCCAGCCCCAGGGCGACCTCAGCTCTTCCCGCTGTGCTCAGTAATCATCCTTGTATATGCTGTTTAAAGGACAATCCTGACCCTTGTGTATTTTTTCCCCCAAACTTTACCTTTTCTCCACAGCAGCATTTTTTTTCTTCATTTCATTCACTAGATGGGATATAACAACACCATAAGAGAGAAATCCTGCTTTTTCTGAATGCGTCAGGCCTATCCTTTCACTGTGCTGTCACTGCTTAGCTCTGAATCACCAACAAGCTCTCTGATTTCCCAGTGCCATTTTGTAGCCTATGTACGTAGTAATGGAAAGCACAATGCCCCATGGCTTGCTTCTCCTCATCATGTGCCAGGCAGCAGAGGACAACACAATCCAATAAAGGGAATTTGGGTACTGCTGCTGGGCTTAATGTCTATATGCCAAGCCTCTGTATGTTTGTTTCCTCAGTCTTTTTGTAGCTTGAAGTCCTGTTGCCTTGGGAAGCCGCAGTTTCCTATAGGTTGAGGTAGCTTCAGCTGGCTGGCATCCAAAACCAAGTTCACCTACAAGGGCTGAGGCACCCTGCTGACCCTATAGGTACCCTGTGCCTCATCTCCTATGGATGCTGGAGGGCTCCTGTCAGCCTCCTCTGCTGAACCAAAGAGACTAAACCATGTAGAAGACAACAGTGAAAGGGATGGGTAACTCAAGTATGTGTCCACATGTGTAGGTGAAGGAGGAGATTCAGAAGCCTTTTTTTGCCTCACCAAATGCATCCTTCTAGGTGAGGCACAGGGAAGGGGAGTAAGGATCAGCTCAGTGTGCAGTGCAGTAGTTCTGAAACACAACTACTTTGCACACACAGGTACATACATACAGTAGTAGATGTCAATTTAAAGCATTGCAGACAGCAGAAATTGATCTGAGGCTGGCCATCTGCATATTTGTTTCAGCTACAAATGACTGCAGACCACTGAGATGAAGAAATTCTCAGGAGCATGTATAGGAAAGAAACAACCTCGAAAGGCAAATGTTCATGTAGGCCAACCTTAAATTACATCAGAAAGCTACATTTCACTGAAATATGTCGAGGCTGCCATCTGGCGACAGCAGGAAGAATCTGGGTACCAAGAATATTGCTGATTAAAGAGTTCATAGTGACACGGTTTTCCACAGACAGTAATTTTTGTGTAGGCAATAATGTTTGTACTATATCCATCTTCTGTGACAGTAAACAAGGAAAGTTACGGAGAAGGATTTTAAGAGACACTTACTCAAGATTAAACAGAAACAGGTACTGCAGTCATTGGAAAGACTGTCACCACAATAACTAATTTTTAACAAGTTTTCAAAACATTAAAAATTAGACTATTCCTTTAACATATCTTTTCCTATGTTTTTATGGATAGCTTTTAGAGAAAGATATTTTTTGTCTCATTAAAAATGCCTTTATTTCAAAACTGGCTACATTTTTACTTTGAACCAGAATTTCTTCTTGAACCAGAAATTTTCTCATCAGAATTGTCAAAACAATTTCTCCAAACTTTTTTCATCAGTTGTTTTGAACAAAGACTTCAACATAAATTTTCATTTCCTAAGCTGAAAAAAAAAGCACAAACCAAGCAATGTAAAAAGGACACAGGAATGATCTCTCACTTCAAAATATTTATTAATTTGGAATGAAAATATGTTTCTTGTTAGAAATTAACATTTGGCAATTTTTCATGTTTTATTTTGAAAAAAAAAGGTAATGCTCTTTTGACAAAAAATCTTCTGAACAAGAAACTTATATTTATTAAAAGTAGTGGAGCTTGTTACAGTTAAAGGAAGCTAATTTCCCTGTTGGATGTTCATATCTTACAAATTCTCCTTTTTTTTTTTTTTTTTAAAAAAAAAAATTCAGGTGCAGCTCAGGACTTTATTTCATCCACCAATGACTAGTAAGCAATTAGGGATGGACATGTGCAAAAATACACTGGGTTTTCAGGGGACTAAAGCAGGAAGGAATGAGAAAACTTAAACATGACCATATCAATGTTCTGTTGCCATTGGCCTAGATTTTAAATCTTGCATACGTCTGTGTATAAACACACTAATATGTGCACCCAATTACCATTATAGGTTAGCAAGCTTGTTTTCTATGAGTACACAATGGATGTTTTGCAGGTACACCACACAACTTTACATCCATGTTAGAAATAATGAAATATGTATTTGCAGTTCATTGTATCATCTACTACAACAAATGCATACACAGTTTCACATTCTAATTTTATGGAGGTGTATAATGGCACTTCTGCGCAGAGAACAGAAAATCAATAGGATACAGTCATGATGTGCCAATATGAGCCTTACTTGTAATTATGACCATTATAGTCAGCTACACTCCAGGCAACAGCTGGTCATGGTTTGACCAACTACAAAATATTTGTGTTTGGGGTTTAGAATATTCTCAGAATGGTATGCCCTACAAAACCATGTTCTGATTCTTGCAACTGAATGTGTTGAATCCTGTTTCTCATCGTCTGAATGATTTTTCAGTTTCATGGTTAGGTTTAGGTTTGGCCTAGAATGAGTAAGAATTGAAAACGTACGAAGTTTTCGGTGGGAATCTGATATCATGGGTTGATTAAAAGTCAGCAATGATTAGAGTTGATGCTTTGGAACAGTTTCAGCCAAATGCATTTCCATCAAAGTATGTTTTCTTAACTTGAGTCAAATATTTCATATCAGAACAAAAGAATTCTAATGAGATTTCCCAGGGAAAGTTTGGTCAGAAAGTGTGAAAAAGATAAAGAAAGAGAGCATGCGTAGACATATTCTACTTCCTTCCAGTACAGAAGAAAAAGAGGTTTTAAGTCACAAAATATCCATGAGGTTGCCTTTGTCTACTTGTACTACAAAAGTGAGATGGGATCAGCAGAGTGGTATTCTGACAGGGTTTGGCAGTGAGGACAAAGAGCATTTTTTGTTTGATATAGCAGACGGATAGAAGTGTTCAAAGAGAGGAGGACCATGGTCAAAAAGATAAATCTCAAGAGAACTTTTTAGCAATGTTCTGGATGGCATGAGAAGGGAAGGATGTCAGAGTAAAAGTGAAAACCATTGAGGCAACTACAGAGTAAAAGTTATCCACACTGAAGTATACCCAACAGAACACTCCATGGATTTAAAATAAATATCATTAACTAGTACAGCAAAATGTGTGGCAAAATACACATAAAACATTCTCTGTATTCAAACCTGTTACATATGACTGTATTAAGTACAGATATAAAAATCCTTGTTTTTCAAGGCAAAGAATTACAACAGTGATAAACAGATAAGAGAATATGAAGAACAAAGTATTTTAAGTATTCTTGCATTTTTCTCTCATCACACTGTATTTTACTTTCATGAGCTGTCAGAGCTCATCAAAATATTCTTGAAGCATATATACAAGCTAGATGTCCATTTGTGCAGATGGGAGTCGTGAAGACAAAGATTCTGTACTATTTTGGCTGTGTCTTGAGTGGCATGAGAGTAGTGAGTTTTCCCCAGCTATGTGTCATCTTCTAGTTTATAAGTAATGAGAAGTTGCCTCTGGTCTTGTGGAGGCAGAAGGTCTGCTTCCTTATCAGATGACTTTAGGCCCAGATTCTCCAAATATTTCTGCCTCTATCTCATCCAGATTGTTCTGAAGAAAAATATCTGCTTATGACAAGTTGGCAAGACAAAATAAAGCATAAAATTGTTTGGGTACTAAAGCACTGTTGCTCCCCATTTTTGACTTACAAGGTCTCTTCTGAAATGATCAGTGCCTTAGACTTCTCTAGGAAATACTAAAGGAGAATTTTGCTCTTAGCAAAGACCAATTATGTGATTGGGAATACCAGTGTTTCTCAGTGCTCGCTCTGAGAAAAAATGACTGGAATACTGTTTCAGTGTTATGAAACTACCAAAATATGCTATGAAAATTTTATTTAATTCATTTCACATTCTATTTAAGGATCTCACTATTAAGCTGAAGAGTTTCAGTTGGCTGTTCCCATTTTCCTGACTCAGATTACCTTCATATCTACAGTTGAATAAATGTTTACACATCTTCCAGGATCCTTAAGGCAGTCAGCAGCTGCAATAACTAAATTCTTTATACATCAGATATTTCCATGACATTAATGAAGGTGGATGAGGTTATACTCAGCAGTGGAAGAAGAAAAGTAAAGGACTGGAGTGTAAAATTGATATATAAAGATATACCATACTGAGTCTTTTTTTTTTTTCTTCTTCATCAAGTGTTAGCAGCTTTATAAGACCTCAAGCTATAATACAATGAATTGCTCTTCCATATTTGCATCTAATGCCAACTTTTTCAAGTGCTTTTACCTGAAGTCTATTCTCAAGATATCATCTGAATGTTTCCTATTTCTGTTTGTTTAGCTGTTTGGTGCCATTTTTTCTTCAAAAGAGGATTTAACCTTATATATCTAAAATATAAACCTGGTGTGAATCAGGGATCTGGGGCAGGAAAAATACTTGAGACAAACATTTTAAGTATTTGTATTTCCTGTGTGACTTACTGGAAAAAGTTTCCCAATCCCATGGTATTTAATAACAAGTCTTACTCCATTAGTTAGATGTAGTGATGTCCAGAATTTGATTCCTGTAGAATCAAATTTTCACTTATTTACTTCATTCCTTCATTGTTTCAAGTCTCCTTTCCATAGGTATTTATCATTTAGTCTGGAGTACTTCATATAAATAAGACTACCAATATTTCATTTCAGTGAATTTTTGTTTTCATCAAAATATTTCAATCTTGTCTGAAACCCCATTAGGGTAGCGACAGTATTCTGCTATGTGTGGTACCTGAATGAAAAAAAAGAGTTTTTTCCCCAACAGTTTTCTGTTGTAAAAAAAATGAAACAAAAGAGGTAATGGTAATGACTACACTGTGTAATGTATTTGTCAAAAAGCAGTGGCAATGTTATGGAAAGCCTAATCATAGTTCAAGTTTCTTTTAAATTGTTTTATGGCCTAGGATGTTACTAGAGGAGAGGATATCTGTGGAAATCTCCACGCAAGAGTAAGGAACAACTGTGTATAAAAGGAAAAAAAAAAAAATGAAAAAGAATGGGACAATTCTATTCATGACATTAAAGGACATCTTTAAAACCCTGCTCTCAGCTGGTTTGAGAAAAGTTGATATGCTCAGTAAGAAGCTCTGGTGTCACTTCAAAGATGAAGATTTTGAGCTAGATTGAATGAGGAGGAAGAGTAAAGGCATTAAAGGAGTCACATGAGCAAGTCTGTATCCAGGCATATGACTTAGCCAACAGATAAAGGGTGACAGGATAGCATCTACCAAGAGCAGAGCTTGCAAAAATATTTTTAATCATTACTGAGCTTTTGCTAAAATAAGTGTCTAAAACTAAGGAAAATAGAAATATATATATATATATCTGCATATGTTTTCACAGTATTTTCAATTGGTACTTTTATTAATATTCCCACTAAGAATGTTATAAAACTAATAAAGTTTGCTTTGTGGGTAACCATTTTTACAGTGCTGAAATGGTTTGACAGTTATTTTTACCTTCATTTTGACTGTTAGCA
The DNA here is from genome assembly GCF_009769625.2 of Cygnus olor. NCBI lineage: Eukaryota > Metazoa > Chordata > Aves > Anseriformes > Anatidae > Cygnus > Cygnus olor. The sequence continues at coordinate 48,248,588 of NC_049173.1, forward strand.
TTTTATTATGAAAAACAAACAAACAAACAAACAGAAAGGTGAGGTCCACTTCAAATCTGAAAATTACAGAAAAATATCAACTTTTCAAATGACTGTGAAATTTCAAAATATACTTGCATGATTCATCCCAGTTCAGGCAGGTGGCTGAGTGAGGAACCTGCCCTGGGAAGTTCAGTTACCAAGGACCTGGCTTGCCCTTTGGAAGTAACTTTTTGGCTGGTTAGACTGGGAACTTAAGGTGAACTGTAACTCTCTCCGTTAAAGGCTTCTGGTTTCTGAGCTGCATCCAAGCCATCAGTATGGGGCTTTTAGATTCCATGAAAAGGTCTAAATAAAAACTGATACTGAGACAGTTGTCCTCAGTGCCAAAAAAGACATTGCTATTATTCATGAGAAAAAAAATAGAGAAGATTTTGTAGATGCTTTGGAATGGGATTTCCCAAAGAATAAAGTGATCTGGAAAAAAGGGGATACAGCATTTTCACACAAATGTGATAACTTGGAAGTATTTCTACCAACTACACATATTTAGATACATGAATATAGAGCAGGAAAAGATGGGTCAAAAGCTGATTTTTGTTAGATTCACTTTGACACTTGCATCAGGAAGGAGAGCACATATAACAAGGAAGGAGACTAGCCAGGAGAGGGCAGAATCATAAAAGCTAAGGGAGAAGAAAACTGGAGGATGAAGAGGATGGTCAGTAGTGCAAACCATAGGGAAATGTGGAAGGGATTTAGATGTCCAGCTTTGTGCAGGATGAGATTTGCAAAGTACAGGAACAGAAACTGACTAAGGCATCACTTAGGAGAGGAGCAGGGAGGAAGTCACAGTTCCAACTGGAGCTTGCATGCTCACTCAGCTGACACATGATGCAGATTAATTGGACTTTGTCGACCTACTTTCTCAATTTCTGTGAATGTAAGACTTCATCATAATGTTTTTTTTCTTTTTTTGAAACAGGATGCAATTTAAGGCAAGAATGTTCCCTCGAAAGTAAATAAACACAAAGCGGATGGGATGTTATGTTCTATTAACACTAATCGCCGCCTTTTCTGATTGTTGAATTTTCTGAACACCAGATTCCTGGCAGAGCTGTTCCTGCTCTCCCCTCTTTTTCTATTTTTTTTTTGGCTCAATGAGATTGAAAATCTATGGTATTTACTGTGCATTATTCGGGAGAAATACACTTCTTCAGACCTTGCATATGTTTAGTATCTTGAAGGTCATTTGAAATACACATTAAGCCTATTACATAAATCTTGCTGTTGTTCTCTTTTATTCAGTTGAATTATTTTATTTTACCATAAATACATACAGCTGAATGGTGCCTATTTTATTGTTACAACTTTAGACTAATGTACTACTAGTTTTATTTATTTTATGTCCTACCTGACATAAAAACTGAAGGTAAAATTAGCCCTTACACTTATTAAAAATGACTATTGAACTTATTTCCAATCCCTAAGTGAGACTTTATGTTTGAAAACAGGAAGAGTGCACATGAAAAGGCATACAGAATTTGTGGCTTTAAGACAACAAATGCTGATGGAAAACATATTCCCTTTGCCTGCTTGGCCAAAGGATGAGACCGTGTCTATTTATGCAGGAAACATCCCCTCAGCTGCTGCTGTCATGCCTTCCTCCCTCACATTATGGCTGTTGAAGGGATATGTCCTCTCCCTATTTAATAGCTTAGGTAAGTATTTGCAGGTATAAGTACTTTTTTGTCCTCCTTTCATAGTGCAGAAGAGTGTATTGAATGACTGAATTAAGTACGAACTAGGCAAGTCAAAGCCTTCTGGAAAGTCTAACTTTGTGATGTGAGTACAATAAGAAACAGAGCAGGAGAATCTTTGCTTAGTTTTAGCTGCATGGAAAATATTATTTATACATAAATGGAACATCTCAAGCAGTAAGTATAAAAGTCTTTTTTTCCTGTGCTCACATATCTCAGCAAAGGACAGCACAAATCAATATAATAGTTTGAAAATACAGCAAATATTTAAATAAGATTAAAATAACTGAAATTCTACAAAGACAATTATTTTACTTGTTTATTTTATGCTGGTGGACCCAAACCTCAGCATACTGAGTTACAAGTTCATTTTAATAGCCAGTAGATGGGGCTTGGCACCTCTTGGCAAGATACATGCACTTTACGACAGCATGTGAATTCGTACCTGAATCAGAAAAGTAATGTTTACTTCTCTTCTCTTCCTTTTGGCTTATTTTGTTGCTGTGAATAAGTTTTGCCATGTCTTGCACTCTGCTACCACCTTCCCATCCAGGTGGCTTTCCCCCCCAAGGAGTTTACAAACAGCCTTGAGGGGAGCATCAGCTCTGTGGCTAACTAACTTCTAAGTTCTTTGATATGAAGATAAGCAGCTTGTACCCAACAAATCTCTAGCAAAGGGGTCTGTAAACTGTGCTGCAGGACAAAATGTGGCTAGTAAAAATAATCAAACGCTAGAGAAAAACTCACAATAGTAAACACTTAGAAACTGAAAGTGATTAGGAAATTGGTCTCCCTTTAGGACCTGATTTTGAATGTTTTCAGATGAAACCAACATATTAATCTTGAGTAACATGGGGAGGGGACTAACGCCAGATCAAAAGTCCTCAGTAAAACATGCATAAGAAATTATGAGAACTAAAGGATATTGTGGGAAGCTGAGAGCTAGAATGGAAGCTGTATTTCATCTTTAACTAGAGCAAATGCCATTGCAATTACAGTAATAGCAACAGAAACAGAGCTGAACTAGGAAGATGACAGATGATCGGCAGTAGGAGGGGGTGTCCGCATTCAGCATGAGTCACAGTGAGTTTGCAGATAAAATGCAGTAAAATAGTTTGGCCAGGACAGTGTGAACAGACACTAGGAGAGATAAAGTCAAGTGATTCTTTGAAGGTGGTCTGATCTTTAAATATGCTGCAGATTAGAGAGGTTGTGAGAGGACTGAGGCCTTGCTGAGTAGGGGCTGGATAGTTATTCCCAACCCTTTCTCAGCATGAGGAAATAGAGAAATCATGTTCCTGCAGATAATGCAGCAGTGCTGCCCTTGCCCTTCTGCCAAGGCTATGCAGTCTTGCCTGGTGTCAGTCATCTACAGAGATAGCACAGTGTTACATAGGAACAATTCTGACTTCAAACAATCTGACTGCAGGCGGACACAATTTGTCGAACTGGAAAGATTTATACGATTTTCTTTTTTTCAGGTAGATTTTTGTAAATAGGAAGAAAACAATATGAAGAAATCCTACCTGCTATTAAATCTCATTGTAGTGATCTTACATAGGGTACTCAGCAACTGACATCAGTACGTGTCCTTGATAATAGTTCTTCTCTGTTTCAGTTGAAAGCAACTCTGCTCTTTCTCATGCCTCATCCTTCCCATTTGGAAAATTTATTTTGGACTGAGCTATATCCTTTACAACTTTCAGAACTATTCAAATAGTTATTTTCTGCCTTGGTGAGCACACAAGAAGCAATGTTAGTAGTACAGAAAAATATCCAGAAGTATCTCTTTTTTTGAATAAACCAAAAATTGCTCATCCAGATAATTTCAGTGACATTGGATCACGGCCTTGCTCAGAAACCAAATCATCCCACTGCCATCTTTGTCATCCTTCCATGCTTCACTATTCTCTCTATTTGCTATTGCTCACCTACTCTGTGTTGTTATATATCCTTCAACTTGGTGATGGTAGATTGTATGTTCTCTGGCAAGGGGTTATTACTTCTTTTCTGAAACAGTTAGCACAACTTCAGGCTCTGGAGTAATAGTAAATACTGACTTTTTTTTTTTTTTTTTGATGCAGAGGAATGTTACAACATAGTCCATTACCAGTTGATTAGAGGAGCAGAAATAAACCTTGAGCATGAAGCTGTAGTTCCCTGCTCAAATGACACTAAACCTATTTATAGATACAGAGTAGGCAGAAAGTAGATGAGAAACCAAAACATTAAGGAAATAATTTTCTCAGTCACTACCAGGCAATGACAGAATTATCTCACTAATATTTAGCTTTTGATATTACAGAGCAGAAAGTGCATGAAGGGCTCCAGGACAGCCACATCAGGCTCCCTGTTCTCCTGGGTGAGAGCTCTTGGTGGCAGGGAGAAGCCACTGTGGAAAGGCTGAGTGGTCTGAGGTGGACAAACGTCTGAACAGAATGTGCAGTGTCTGCATTTCCAGGGAAGTGATTGAAATTAATGACATCCTTTGTGATATTTTTAGACATTCTCTAACCCCTTACTCTTGAGGACCAAATGATTAGTATATTAGAAATGATCATGATGGGAGAGCGCCAACAAGCAAAGCTGGCAGATGCTAAAATTGGAAGCATTGAAATGTTGATGAATAGTGGAAGATTTTAAAGGATTTGAAATTTTTGGATGAGTGTATTGGAAGTCTGACACACTGAAGTGATACCAAATGATTTTATTTACTGGCTCCATTCAAATGACTCAACTGCATAAAATATTACCCTTGAAGAAGACAAGAGGCCCACTTCTACTGTAGTCAAAGACTTGCAGAATAGAAATAATACAAAAAAAGGAAAAAAAAAAAAAAAAAGGGATTTGTACCAACATGAATTTGGACAGAGAATGTTTTACACAAAAAAATACATTTAGGCTTCAGACTGACTGGTATTTGTAGTAAATTGGTTAGAATTAGCTGATCTTTAAGGTCCCTTCCAACCCATACCATTCTATGTTTCTATGATAAATTGCCATCAAATTCTTTATCAGAAGGATAGGTCAAAAAGCATATAAAATATTATGGTACTATATAACTCTGACTCAGTCTTCTGGTAACACTAAAGAAGGATTAAAAAGCAGGAAAATACTACGTTTGAATACAGACACATATGAAGTCACATGATGTGAACTTCTATTTTCCATGAAATAAAGCATATGTGTGTTATTACATATTGCTCTAGCCTTGCAGTCAGGCAGGACATCCCAACAGGCTACAAAAGCTGCATATAACTACAAGGTCTTTAATAATAAAGAAGTAACTGGCTTGCTGTACTCTCACTCTGCACTTTTCATGCTTTTTCACTCCGCAGCTGTTGACCACTGAAAAGGGGAGGAAGAATTCAACCATTCCCTATTGTCTCCCTGTATAACTAGTGATAAACTGTCCAGCTTAAACAAAGGTCTTTCTCTGGAAACTCACCCCAGGACTGAGTGCAGTACTGCATTGACTTGGTGAAAACCTCACTTCAACAGGACTGAGGTCAGTGAAGAAGAGAAAAAATAAGGCAACTCACCTGCAGCTGAGCAGTCATTTCCAAGGTGGCTGCTGTGGACTGAGACTGCCCTCATCGCTGCTGGTAAACATAACAGCTCCTTTCTACAATGCTTTTTTTTTTTTTTTTTTTTTTTCCTTGGCCTCCCATAGAGAGTTTAACAGTCTTAATGTTTTTTCTAGATGTTTAAAGTGTTGTAATAAGAGCTTCAGCAATACTACTCAATAGGTTGGCTTCTTTTCTTCTGAAATTATATAAAACTCAGCATTTGAAACATATAATGCGAGATAAATCATTTAAAAATTTGTTTGCTTTTATTTCAGTAAGATTATTCGGGGTTTATTTAGGCTTACATGACAACAATATGCAGCCTGGCCATAGCATCTGCTTCACAGAGCGAAATAGGAGTTAGTCTTCCTCAGGAATCCTTGCTCACTGCAAACCAGTAAAAACTTTCTAAAACATTAGCCAGAATCTGTTAGAGGAAGAGGACAAAAGTGAGGAGAGAACGGGGAAAAAATCAGATTATCTATTTCAAGAAGTCAAATGAATTCATTGAAAGATGGAGATTTAGTTATAGAAGTACTGAAAATGTGTAAAGGATGGTAATAAAACTGAACAGGAAACTTAACTGAGAATGACAGGAGCAGAACGAAGGTGGAAATGAAGTCCAGGGTAGGAATTCACACTCAGAAATTTCACTGAGGTATGAAACACAGAAGGTCAGCAAAGAAAAAAATAAAAAATAAAAGAGTTTAATGGCTTATGGGGAAGACAAACTTTTTTAAATTGAGAGAGGGGATTTAAGGACTTAGTGGCACAGCAAGAACATTGAAAAGAAATAAATGTAAAAGGCTTGTTGGTCTCAGCACCCTTTCCTGGTCAGCAGTGTGCCTGTTTAACTCCTGTCTCTGACTGCTTGTACTAAACAAAGACACTAAGGGCCAGAGAAGGACAGTTGAGTCAGGTAGGAGAAATGCAGCCAAATGAGCTCTCAGTGTAAATGCCCTGAAATTTAGAGAAAAGAACAAGTTACGTCAGAGAGGAATTGAACTGATTTGTCATTTTTCTGAAGTTAGATAGCACTTTCTCCAGAATAAGGAAGAAACATATAAAAATGTCAAGAGTCAAAAAAGCATCACAGTCTGGTGAATTGCTTTCAGAGGCCAGGGAAGAGCAAAGGTGGTCAAATGATTCAAATGTCTTATGGATGGAGTGGGGGATATTTGAAAGTTAGTGGGCAGTGGAAGGTAAACAGCCGCAATGGCCATGTCTCAGGGGAGAGGAAAAGGTCAGTGAATAGGGAATGGAATTTGCCAGAATAACCCTTGTAAGCCCCTTGCTTCATCACACCAAGAAGCTATTTAGCACCAAGAGCAAGCCATTGAAAAACATCCCAGCACCTGTCTGCGCCATGAGGGAAGGCAAAGAGTCCAAGAGGTGTAAAGCTGGTGGGGCAGCCAAGAGCGTCATGAAAAAGAGAAGGGGGCTGCTGAACCAGTGAGTCAGGACTAGCTGGGATTTGAAAAGTATCACAAGCTTTGAACTCTGCAGATTCCTAGAGGTGGCAGACTCAAAAGCGTCATCTGGTGATGGTCACAATAAGCAAACACGCATTGTTGAAAAGGAGGCTTAAGTAAACGGAAAGAGAGAGAAAGATAACTGAGAATCTTTGTTCTGCTTTATTCATTTATTTTTACTTTTTAAGGAAAACACTTGTATGTATGTAGTGGGTCCCCAGGGAAAGAAAAACTTGGAAGGTGTAGAGCTCACCTGCACTACCTGAAAAGACAATAAATATTGTCCCAAAACTACAAGTTCAAGTAACATTTTCAGTTATTTTCAGTCACTTCACAGGAATATTTGTGTCTACTGCACTAGACAAAAAGAATCTCTAAGGAAATCACTGCTCAATTGTAATTTTTTTTTTTCCTCCACAGTCTTACAACTCTTATCCCTTCTGCATTCTTGCCTGGATCCCCAGGACCAATTTTTCAGTTTCCATTTTTTTTCTATTTCATTTTTTAGGGAGTTGCTACAACTTTCAGTACTGGTCTCCTTGAGCCATGCCTGAATGTGAAGGCTGTGCTCATTTCCAGGTGTAAGAGGTGGTTTCCCTCTAACCTTTTCTTTCACTTGTGCTGTTATCCCTTCTACAGTCATTCATTTTGTACAGATGAAGCTGTAAAAATGGAAATATCCTAAGAGATGCCAAATTTCATACGACATTTAGTTCTACCCTTGTATTGAATACTCAGGCCTGCAGCTTCATCAGGCTGCTCCTTTTACGTATGAAAGTTGTCACTATCAAGACTTAGCAGATAACACTGGAAACACCCTCCTCTCCCCTATAGCTTCTTGGTGAAAGCTGCCATGTGGAGCTGTCTTTTCCCAGATCTCCTTCCTATTTACTTTCTCATCCATCCCTACTGCTATGATAAGAGTCATCATAATTTGTTGCTGTTCTCAGTTTCTATTCAGATTCCTCCTTGGATTTCTCAGCCCTAAAAAATCAGTTTTAAATCTCCATCTCTGCCTCAAAGGACTAATAAATCTACTATTTCATGTTCTGGCTCTCATTTCTCCTCATGTTTTCTTGCTATTTTCGCTCCATTTTATACTTCCCATCAAACCCATTCTCATTCTGTCCTCCCTTTTGTCAACACGCCTTTCTTCCAGATTTCTTTCTTCGTTCTCTGCTCACTTGGAAAAAAATCCTCTTCAAAACACACTTCTTCTGGTAAAGCTTTCAGTGTTAATCCCACCCAAATGCTAATCCCGACCACAACCATTTTGAGACTGGTCTGTAGTTTACTTGCTTGCTTGTTTTGAAAAAACATTATTAATACTGAGAAAGATGTTCTATGCAGCTCTCTGGCTGGATGCACAACCTGCTTCTTGGGCAAGCATCATGAGAGTAGCTACAGACACTGCTTGCACCTGTGGAATCAGAGGCTGTTGGCAGTAATTAGTTCACTGTAGGATGATGAACTTTTTGATCTACAGTACAGATTCTCAAGCAGCCCGAAAAGAAAAAGTACCGGTGCCAAATTGTTTTAGGAGTTCACAGTTAATTGCATCCCTTTATGCTCCGAATCATTTGTAAATAAATGCATTGGCAAAGAAGCTGCTAAGGCTGTAAGTGGAATATTACAGTCTTCACACTACTCTGTTCCTTGCTGCTTCCAAGACTTGTAAATGACCTTTGGAGTTAGCACTGTGTTTTTGCAAGCATAGAAGTCAAGAAGTGACTTTTTAGTCATTGCTATGACAATCATAGCAATCATAGCAATGACTAAGTCACTTCTTGACTTCTATTCAGACTACCATAGCAATGATAAAGCCTTAAGCAAAACCCATTGAAGACCGTGGGAAGACTTCAATGGACTGTGCATTGGGCAGTAAGTATGGTACCCCCTGTGGTTGCCTTGTGTTACAGTCTGCAGGATAGGTTTCAAGAAGATTTACTGAATCCAACTTAGTTTGCTTCCTGGAAACTAAATTTTTGATATGTTTAAAGTACACCAGCCATTTCATTCAATGTAGCTGGATGTATTTGTAAATTTAATCTGAAAAGGAATAAATCTTGGATAATCTTCAAACCCCGAGATTGTCTAAATAAGGAAAGGATTGAAAAGAAAGGAAAACACCAGGAAAGTAATGGATTGAGAGCTTCCTGGAGACAAGAAGCAGGTATAGCCAAATGCTGGAGTCAGGGATTATTTAAAATTCCTTTGACCAGTGTACTTCTTTGTGAAATGGATCAAATACTGTTTCTATTAGATGACAGGAGTTCATTTCCTTTCCTTAGATAAACACTTTAAGGTGCCAGACTCCTCTGTGAGATGATAAATGACTTCCTAGACGTCATCATAAGGAAGTTGTTCCTTATAACTGTTCTAAATCTGTTACATATCAAATTTCCTGTGCATGGCTGCCACTCTGCAATGCTTTCCAAACTGTATTTCACAAATTCACAGTATGTCTTAAAACATCAAGACACGCACTTTCCAGCTCCATCTTTGGCACTGTTCACAAAACACAGGAGGTCATGGGTTGGATTTGTAAGTTAGTAAAACACATCCTGCCTACCTTGAATTACAAAAAATATACAATTTGGATGAGTGATTTACGAATTTGTAATTACAGATGGGACTGTTCTATTTCAGTTCAACCTGGTAAAGCTGAGAACAGCTGAAATTTGCTTTTTTTCTGTGATAGGAAATTCAAGAAGAGGGTTATTGCCCTGTTTGTTTTGGAAAATTTGGATTGTGGTTTACATGTCATACTGGAAAAAACAATGGAATCCGAGAAAAAAGCAGATTTCCCAATTGTACTCCTGTAATTTCAGATCACCTCATAGGCTGGTAAATATCATGTCAGGTCTTCTGGTTCTTCACCCATTTCCTTTGCCAATAAATTGTTAAAATAAAGTTCATTCTTTTTTTATGGCACTTGACATTTGAGAAGGGTTCACTGTCAGAGCATTTGTTGCAGCTCAATTAGACTGCATGTTATTAGATTCATGTCTTCATTATCATAAGAGAAGTGGCAGAGTCAGAAAAGTAGAGAAATTTTTGCAAGATCACTGACTTCCTCTTCATGTATTGCATTTGTAATAAGCAGAATGCAAAATACCTGATGACTATCTCTGTGGGCTTTTTCACCACCAGATGCTCTTTATGTTAAGATTTGAGGCACGTGTCTGTGGAAACAGTTATTTTTAATTAAACAAGTTTTATGCACTCCTATTCTTGAGGTATATGAAAGACACTTGCTTCATGGGTGTCCAGCCTGCTTTTTCCTGTCACTAAAGCTGTATGCTTGGCAACGCTCTCTGGTGTTCCTTAGGCCCACTTGCAGGTGGGCTTCAGTAGTCTTCCATTTCCTTCACCAAAAAGCCCTTAAGTGTACACTGGTCAAGCATTTCTATGTGATGTCTTCTCTCATCTAGCAAAATACTCTTGTTTTCTGCTCTTGGTCTGATTCTGTAATACTGTCATTGAACAGCACACATCTTTAGGATAGCTTTCTGGACTGACGTGTTCACTTGCAATTAGTTCAAACCACTATGAGATAAGCATGTAGTAATCTGAGGCCTGGGAGCAGTCTCATCAAAGTTAGAAACTGTAATTACTTGATTTGCATAAATGTTGGGAGAATGTTACAGAGGAACATAGCTGGGATAGAAAGAAATGAGGGGGGGATAGAGGAATGATAAAAAAAAAAGTTTTTTTGACGTGTATTTGTATTATTACTTCTATTTTAGCTTTAAAGCTCTCTGGGACATAGTCACTCTACTGCTCTGTCTTTCAGTGACAAATCTGAAGGTCTTAGAAAACAATTGTATAAGTTATTCTGGGCTGGTGTTTATTAAGCAACATTTTCAATCACTAGATAAATTAAACCCCAAGCTGGTATGACCAGGAAAAAAATGAGCAAATTAAAATGTGGATTAGCATCATAAAAAATCTAGCAGTAATGTGATCTGCCCTAGGCTATTATAAAATTATCATTAAAAAGGAGGGCTGAAAACCACCACTGTTTGAATTAAAATAGTACAATCAAAGCACTTGTTGTTGTACTGTAGAGATCAGAATATTTTAATGTAAGATAGATAGTTTTGATATGTGCAGGTATTCAATTTATTTATCCTTATATTCTGCAGCATTTTGAAGTGCACTCAGAAGATGTTCCTCAAATTCTAAAATTATTGGCCTCATTTCTAAATGCAATGAGTGGAGAAGTAATAAGGAAATCCATATTTAAGCCACTTGTACTGCTGTGCCTGGCAGCACCATAAGTCCTGTCTTTCTTTTCTTTCACTTCCTTTCACTCAACACTGCACTCCAAAATTTCAAAAGGTAACTACTATGAGACCTTATTCAGAAAAAGAAATGAAGCCCTTTTGCCAGTAATATTTTTTCTGAAGCTGGGCACTGCACTGGGGTTTGGACAGCAGAATGTTTGATCTGAGCAGGGGTTGTGTAGCCACAGCTACTCCTTGTAAGATACATGCAGGAGCAATGTCAGAGGGGAGTCACAAGCCCCTGCTTTGTCTCCAGCCTGATATGGATGAAATCAGCTCCAGCACTTTCACATGTCTTCCAGCTCAAAAAGACACAGTTATTTTCTGCACCAGCTCTGTTCTTGATACCATACACATCTTCAACATCAGTTTGTTGTTCTTATTTTTCACATCACTTACAAAGCCTAAAAAATGTCAGGGTGTCTGAGAGTTGGGATCAGGACACGATGAGTGATATTATTTACTCCATTTTCGTTCTGAATCATCTATATTTGAGTATTCTTTTGTCTTTTATACTTAGATTATAGGCATCCAGAGACAGGGGCCAGCTTTCTGGACTGTGTGGCACAACGGGTTGGTGACTCAAGGTAATATCTTCTTAGGTATGTGGTAATAAAAATTATACATAAGAAAGTAAATAATAGCAGTGGTCACTTCTCCAAGAGTTTTTTTTCTTAAAGGAGGGGAGGCATGTGTGCTACTCTACCTCCTCAAATGTAGTGGGAGAAGCAAAAAATAAACACAAAAACAAACGCATTGCTTTTCAAGGGGGTGATAAAAGGGTCTGTGCTGCTGCTTTGTTTCTTTTGAGTAGAAGAGAAACTTCTGACTGCTGTGGGTGCCAATATGGGGAAATATGAGGTGAGTGCATGACATCACACCACAATACGGCCAAGGATCCAAATTATTTATTTTTATTTGCATGCTTATAACATCTTTTATCCCCCACCAAAGATTCCTGTAATCGGGAATTGTAGCTCAGGGCTCTGAGTACAGAAAATACAAAAAAGGTCGTCCTTTTCCCAAGAAGCTATCAGAGAAATCTATCCCTAACGTGACCTCACTTGGGAGACTGGATGTGTTCCAGCACAGGGGAGATCTCTGAATCTAAAATGTATATAAACAGAAGTACACATATCCAGTAGCAATACAGATCTTAAAAAACATCAGGACATTGTCTTTACAAGAACAGTTGAGGAGCAGGACAGTTTATCATGGCTCCCTACCTAATATGGGAAGCAGTGAGCAGCAGCAGCACTTGCTAGGAAGCAACACGACTTGCTGGAGCCTTGGTCTGTGTGATAGAGCACCACATACACTGACACCTGTGGGGCTAAGAAACCGCCTCTTAACACATCTGATCTGATAGAACATGTTTGTAGATATGTTTAATTTTCAGTGTGGGAGTTATGGTCTCGTATTTATGATAGTGAAATCTCTTCTGGCATTTAGAACCATCACCAATGCATCTGTCCTGAAAGGCATTGAGGTATCTCTCAGTGCCCTGAGAGGGATTAAATACAAACGTCTGCTGACATGTCTGCTGCCATGAAAAATCCAGCTGGGTTTGTACCTTGGGTTCTTATGTGCCCCAAAAGAAAATCTACCTCAGCCTTAAGCCATATACTTATGCAGTACCCAACAGGATGTAAAGACATAATGCTTAGAACTAAGAATAAACTGCATTTTCAGCTGACTTTATTAATTGACAGGTCTGTACTGTAAAATGTATCACAGATTTCCCATTTGAAAAATGATGTAGATAATGGGTGAATACTAGCACTAATTGTACCTTGTTATGTTTGGGAAAACTAAAAAATGATTGAAAGAGCAGCCAAGAAAAGCTGAGAAATCACTAACACAATTGATTCAATGATCTGATAAGGCATGTATAAAACTCTCTGTTTGCAACTGGAAGACACCTATCATGGTTTTGATTTGTTGCCAAAAGGAGTAAAATTTACAATGAAGGAAATACAAAAGCAATGAAGAATGTAATTTATCTTCTTCATGATCATTTTCCTGAAATAAAGCAACTTGTGATATACATATGTATGAGCTTCAAAACAAAAAGAAACTCATACATTGATTTGAATATTATTGTATTGAGAAAAATGAATGGAAGTGATTTTCCATATATGTTAGGGTTATAAATTACATAATTTAAAATTGTTTGATTAAAATCTTACAATGGAAAATAAAAATGGTTACATAACTTAAGCAGCAGGGGCTAAAAAACAAGATTATTAACAGAAATTGGTTTATTTATTTCACCATGGCCCATGGTGACCCCATGAATTCTACCTCTCATTCTTCTGCTTCAGCTTCACGGGTTTCAATGTTCACAAAGAGTTTTACAAAACAAACAAACAAACAAACAAAAACAAACAAAACAGGAAAACAAAAACAAAAATATGCCTAAACCCACTGCTTCTCCAGGTGGCATTTTCTATCCCAATTTTGTGGAGAGTGCCCTTTTGATAGAATATTCTTTGTATTCTTTATGCTCTTTAACTTATTGCCCTGCAAACAGAGAAGAAATGGTAACACTTGGAAATCATTTTGTGAAATTAATTTTGTGCCACCTGAGCAGCCACATCTAATACATTTTTATCTTCTTTTGCTTCTTTTCATACCAAATACTAGCAGCTCACAGTAGACCCTGTCACTATGCCAGCGAAAGCATAATTTTTCTGGTTTATTGCTATTAGGATTTTTTCTTTTATTTTATGCCTTGTTTTATGCATTGTTGTAACATGGTTTGGGGTTGGGTTATTTACAACTGTTGTTGTAAATATGCAGCTGTGCAGCGGCAGTCCTTTTCACAAATAGGCACAGATCAGATCTGGACTTCCACTTTTTGGTCACAAGCTGAGGTTCTACTGCTACAGTTAACTGATGGCTACATCACCTACTAAAAAACATCATAATATCAGGCTATCTGGATGGTAGACTGGCTGTCATCAGGCTTTCTTGACAATACTAAAATTATTTTCCAGATCTCCTTTCCATAAGTGCAGGATTTAGAAGTGTGGATATTGGTAAATCTTTTGCTGTTGAGTTGGTTCAAAATGGTTTTTGAAGCCTCTGAGCAACATCCGGAGTAAGGACTGGAGGAATGGAGAAAAGAGTACTTCAGGTGTGTTTCTGTTCTCTAAAAAGGAACAGAAGTGTACCCAGGATCAGGTTTAGTGTTGATCGAAAGCAGCTGGGCTATCAGGTCACAGTATGTGTGGAAAGTGTGACAGACACTCACCAGGGAATGAGCCCAGACTGTGAAATCTCCAGGCCAAGAGAATTTTAAGAGCCCAGGGTCCATGTGCTGCTGTCCATACACAGGAGCTCCGTGCATGCTCATGGGAGGGAGCTTTAAAGGGCTATTCATGTGTCATACATGGAAAAAAGCCTTTGTGTGCTTCCGTGTACACTTCTCAGTACTTTAAAAGAAAGTTCAAGGTGTGCTTTTCAGAAACATTCATTAGTTGACTCATACAAGTCATATACAAGTCGACCAATGTTGACTTGATCTAACATTTCTATATTAAATGCAATTCTAGCAGTTGTACTAAACATTGCATATGTCTGAAAGGATATTAAATAGTAATATTGGGAAAAGGAAGATTGTCCGCTCTTCTTCCTCTTCCAAAGTCTTCTGTTGATTTACTGCTTTTTGTAGTGCTGAATGTAAATAGTGTCACAGCAAATAAGTGTTTAGTGTCTGTGGAGTTTATTCTATTGGTCTATTTAGGTTCTTAAGTCTGAATTATAATGCATATAAATTAGTAGCCAGTGAGTGTTGTTTAATTATCTAGAAGCCTTGTCATTGACAAAGTGACCCAGGCTGACTTTCTTGCCAGGAAGAATTGAAGTTGTTATGCTAAACTCTGGACAATTTGGTGTAAATATTTACCCACCCAATAAAGAGGTGCTAAAACTAATTCAGCCTCAGGATGTTAACTCCTGGAGATCACACAAGTTCCCATAGGAAGACAAGCTCATGTTACACAGGGAAACCTCAGATCTTGCTATAGTAAATGAACAGTTGCTCTAACAAGGTGATGATAAAGAGAAGTTTGGACTTGACCATAAGCATGCCTGAGAAAAATTATATACAGAGAGGGATCCACCTCCCATATGGTGCCCGTCACTGTATGCTGTCTGACAGGGTGGGGTTTTTTCAGTTCTGAGAGTGAAGGTCAATGCAAAGACATAGATCTTGATGCCTACAGTCATCCAGTGCCATCTGAGATGCTCTGAAGTATCCTGCCTGGCCCCCACCCAGCGATCCAGGCGGGTCCTATAAGTCTTCTGGCATGTGGGTACCTTGCCTGGGCTGGGGTGTGTCAAAGGGAACGAGACAATGGTGTGACAGCAAGTTAATCAAGCTCTTATCTTCATTAAGTCAGAATGATAAATGTCTGTGCAAAGACTGCAGTTTTGGTCACAGTTTCTGTCAAGACTGAGGTAGCATGTAGCTGGTGATTTTTGTAGTAGCAGCTTGTTTCCATGTTCCTTCTGTGAGGGACAAACTGCCACAGTATTTGACGAGGCAAGGGATCTGTATCCTCTTTTTCTTCCAAGATGTGAACAAGGTTTGCTGCTCAGGACAGTGTCAGATTCGGTGGCTTCACATTGCTGCCAGAGAACTCAAAGCACTCCCCTCTGGATGTCCATCATCCGTGATCACGGGAATAACCAAGCTGTCTCCCCGAATGAGATAGCCACTGTTTGAACAGCACACTTTTGGACAGAAAAAGCTAACTTCGCAGCCTGTAGACAGTAGGACGTCTATTTTTGGGCTCCCCGCCCATTTGCTCCCGACCCGGGCTTTGCCATTTGAAGCTGCCTCAGGCCAGTTCCCGGGCTCTGCAGCACAGCACACAGCAGCCAAGCACTCACAGGCCCACAGGGCTGCTTCTGGATAAGGCTCTTTGAACTTACACACCAGGCACTTGACTCCCATGGCCACCATCTGCAACGTCCCAGGCAACTCTGCTCCCTTTGAGGCAGAAGCACCACAAAGTCAGGGTCATCTATGTCCCTCAGGGGAGGAGACAGCTGCTGCATTTGGTTTCCATCTGCTTCTTGGCCCCTCTGGTCAGTGAACTCTGCAGAGATGTGGCTGTTATGTGTGGCCTTCCCAAAAATGTTTTCCCACAAACGTAGTGTAAAGGACTCCTGCTCACTCCCTGTTGTCACCCCCTGCCGCCTCCAAGGGCAGGTCGCACACTGCTGGCTCACACTCCTGAGCATCACATGAAGGATAAGAGGACCACAGGGCTTGCTGGGGCTAGAGTTTCTGTAGAGGCATCATCTTTAGTCAGTGAGAAGGGACTGCTGAGGATGTCAAACATTTTGTAGAAAACTAAAAGGGAGTGATGACTGTTTTGGCAGCTCTAGCTAGGCAGGCATGCTGTTCTCTGTTCTGCCCACAATGCCCACAAACAGGATGGTAGGGCCGTAGGATAATTCAGGCCAGAAGGCACCCCAGGAGGTCTCCAGTCCAAGCTCCTGCTCAAAATAGGGTCAAGCTATGAGGTCGAACCTAGTTGCTCAGGGCTTTATCCAGTTGGGTCTTGAAAACCTCTCTGGGCAACAAGTTCATCTTCACTTCCACCCATTATCATCTATGCTAGACAGATTAAAGCCAGTGTCCATACATCTGTCTATGCAGAACTCACACCTTCCTTTAGAAGCACAGGATTGTACTGAAAGCATTTTTTTTTTTTCTGTAAAAGAAACTGGGGAACAGAGAAATTTGTTTTCCCTCCAAAAAATTTAAAATTTTCTCTATACATTTGCTGCCCACTGCAAACCAGGCACCAATATTGTCACGATCATAAGGAAGAGCACATTTTCTCTTCTTTTTTTTGGGGGGGGGGAAAGAATGTTGACAGAATTGAGGCAGATCTGCTGGGCTTAAGTTCTTCCCAACTTCTTCCAAGAAATGAAGTTTCAAGTTTCCAATTTCATCTTTCCAAAACAGATATATTTGCAGAGAATTAGAGCAAGCCCTTTTCTGGGATTTTTGTTAGAAGCCAGTACTAATCTGAAAAAGAAATGGTCTGACAATGACTATGTATACACACATTTGGAATGCCAGAAACTGTTTTGCATATATTTAAAAACACTTGGATAAGAAGATTAGTAACTCTGTATGCCCCAGCAGTGCCACTTGCTGATCATAAAAAGCAAAAGTGTCTGTTTGATTTTCAGATAAATAAAACAACAAATAATAGCAAAGGAACAGGAATGGATTTTTTACCTATGTTAGGAAAATATGCTTATGCTTTTCTTGATTTATTTTTTGCTTGTCCTAATGTGGAAGTGCAAGTTAACAATGAGGAATGTACCCAATGGTAATTTGCTTTCAGGGGTTAATTTTACTCCTTCGTTCTTCACGACATAAAAATGTACTTTTACAAGACATCAAAATCATAAATTGACATCACTAGAGACAAGTTCATTTATATCTCCAGAGAATCTGGCTCCACATGTCTCAGATTAGAGCTTCCATTCTGTGACTCTCTCTCTCCTTTTTGCCTCACTGTTATCTCCCTTGCTGTCTCTTGTTGGCTGCAGAAGAGAAACCAATGGCTCCGACCACCCACAGTGCATACTTAGCAGCTGGAAAATATAGGTGCCAAGAACCAAAATGCTTTTTCTCCAGCAGTGGCATCTCCCACAACTGGTCCTTTGGTTGGCATTAAGAACCAGGTTTGATGGCAGCCAGGAAATTTCTTTTAAAATGCAGAAGGATAACATCCTTGTAATGTTTCCTTCAGTCTGAGTGCTTCCTCTGGGGAATTTGCTCCTCTGTTGTATGTACAAAAAGAGGATCTTATCGGGGTGTTTGTGG
Organism: Cygnus olor; assembly: GCF_009769625.2. Classification (NCBI taxonomy): domain Eukaryota; kingdom Metazoa; phylum Chordata; class Aves; order Anseriformes; family Anatidae; genus Cygnus; species Cygnus olor. Next base: position 48,266,516 of record NC_049173.1, read on the forward strand.
GGGGATGTTCTCTGTTCAAGGCCCTGAAGACTTGAATTGAACATTCTCAGCACTTTATGGGAAAACAGCCATGGCCCACCTTGGCTTTTATGGGAGAAAAGGAATGTGAATCAAAAATTAAATTCACATAACTTTGTGGGTGGCCTTCTCTGCTATGCAGAATATCTTTGTGCATGCTCATGTCTGCTGTGACTTTGAGAAAAGAGCCTTTTACTTGTATAGCAACAAACTGTCATAAGTCAGAGTGTTTACGTTCCTAAGTACTATATCATATTTCCCGACTAAGTTAATGAAACGAATTCGACAAAACTCCACACAGATTCCTGTATTCAAAGAAAACTTTGCAAATTCTTACAGGTCCAAGTTACAGTGGTAGCTAAGCATGCTGAGCTTTATTTTGTGTTTTCTAAAAATCATAAGCCAACATGCTTACTCTTGACTTCTGTATCTCAAGAAATGGAGGATTAGTTTATAACACTATTTACAGCTACAAGCCACTTCTTTTAATTGTTCAAAAGTTACAGTTTTCACCGTGACCCAGTGGACTGGTCAATTTCATGGGGATCTGACATGTATTTGTGAGTTAAGAAAATGATATATTACAGGGTACTTCGAACATGCATTTTCCTGACTTGGGTCATTAAGCAAATGAAGACTTTAATTCATTCAATGAGAAAGTCATAAATATATAAATGTTTGCCATGCTGGATTCTTAATGTGGTGTTCTCCAAAGACATATCATCAGGTTTTAGAAACACCCAATTTATAGTCAGTGAAACGTGTGAGCTCATTCATAGTAAATCATAGAAGCATAGAATGGTTTGTCTTGAAAGGGACCTTAAAGATCATCTAATTCCAAACCCCCTGCCATGGGCAGGGACATCTTCTACTAGACCAGGATGCCCAAAGCCCCATCCAACCTGACTTTGAACACTTCCAGGGATGGGGCATCCACAGATTCTCTGGGCAACCTGTGCCAGTGTATCACCACCCTCTGAGTGAAGAATTTCTTCCTAATATCTAATCTAAATCTATTCTTTTTGTTGTTGTTGTTGTTTAAAACCTTTGCTACTTGTCTTATCGCTATACTCCCTGACACAGAGTCCCTCCCCAGCTTTTCTATAGGCCCGTCTTAGGTACTAGAAGGCCATTCAGTATAAGGTGTCCCTGGAGCCTTCTCTTCTCCAGGCTGAACAACCCCAGCTCTCTCAGCCTGTCCCCATAGAAGTGCTCCAGCCCCTTGATCCTCTTTGTGGCCCTCCTCTGGACTCATTCTAATAGTTCCATGTCCTAATTGTGCTGGGGACCCCAGAGCTGAACACAGCACTCCAGGTGGGCTGTCACAAGAGCAGAGTAGAGGGGGAGAATCACCTCCCTCAACCTGCTGGCCATGCTTCTTTTGATGCAGCCCAGGATATAGCTGGTTTTCTGGGCTGCAAAAATTAGTAAATGGGGCTGAACATTTTACATATTATTTACATATTATTTTTCTGATTAGTTTTGAAACACAAGAGAAATGATGGAATACTCATATCTACACCTAAAGAAAAATGTTGTCCTGAAATACAAGTGGATATTGAATTTCAGTCTGGTATTGCATACACAATTGTAATGAAGATTTAAACTGGTTACATATTTTCTTTCTGAGGAAAGTCATTATACTTCTGAGCAAATGTTATTCAGGAGATACTTATGCATTTACCTAACCATGCTCATGCAGTAAACACTTTCTTCAAAAAGGGAGTTCAGGAGGTTTCTCACCCATGCAGTCCCCTTGACTCCAGTGGTATGGGTCATATGAGTAATGACCCTAGAGTATAAAGGCAGTTCAGAAACTAGCCTTTTGCTATCTCACTTCTTTGGTTGTTTCTTTAAGAGTTTTGCATTCATACACATTTTCTACATTTAGCTAATTTCAAAATTAAAACTATGTATAAAATTAAGACTATTTGATAAATTATTTATATAGACTATGAATAACAAGTGATAATATTCTTAAATAAATCCTTAAGTAAATCAAGTCTGGGAAAATTTGATATTTTAAAATTTAGATATTAAAATAAAGATTTTTTTAACTTTCTGATCAGCACAGTGATGGCTTATGCCAGCTTGTTGCTGATGTTTTATTTTTGAATATATTTATAATATAATTTACTTAAAAGAAGTTGAAATTTACAACTTTGCTAGTCTTACTCTAACCTCTCTAAGCTTTTTCTAACAAACAATTACACTAATACTGAAAATGTGTTTAAAATATTTACCAATACATAATGACAGGAACTATCATGTCACTTAAAAATGTTCCTCCAGATTCACGCTTTATCTAACAAAAAGAAACAATTGGATTCTAAACTATGCATACTTTTAAGGGTTTACTCTTAGTATCCATTTTTAGAAATACAGAACAATTCCTTCAGCTTTTTAAATAGCTGAGACTTAATGTGCCATAAAAACATACTGTAAATATTTCTGTTGCTGTAATGGTGTCTCAGTTACCACAAAGAGTTGCTAGGATATTATCTGTGTCAGGAAGTTTGTTGTGCCTTCATGAAGGAAAACCAACAGTCATTTTGATACATTATGCAAATATTGTCCTGTTTTCTCAACAGATTCCTTTGGAGCAATCAAAAAAACTCCCAGCCTCCAAGCAGCATTCATCTAGATTGCTGTATTCTGCTGTTAGTATCCATGCAAGTAACACTTTCCCTCTTTTTTTTTTTTTTAATGCTTGCAGTAGTAAATAAACTTATACTTGATTGAATTCAGTGCTAGAGACAATAGCACAAATGTATCTGTTAAAAGCATTTTCCATTTCAGAAACAGGGGAAACATTTAAAATGTTATGAAGAAATCACATTTGTTACCAAAAATATTATTTGGAAAGAACACTGTTAAACTAAGATCTCTGTTTAACAGATGGTTATCAAGTACGTTATATTTGATGGAAATGAGTACACACAGTAAAGTGCTGAAGTTAATAAATACAAAAGATAAACATGGTTGTAAAACTTTTGCTGACCCCTATGTACATGATATCCTAAATGAGTCTATGATAGGATTTAATGTTTTTGAATTGCTTATAATAAAAAGAGGAAGTTGAATTTTTCTTTAATACACATAATTTCCTCTTTAGTTGTCTTTGAAGTTCACAAGTTTTCTTTTATTAGGTCTGCAGCAAATCACTTTAGCCTAGCTTAACTTCAGGCAGGGTAGAACTTTGCTGTGCTGCACTCAAGCATTGGAGAGCAACAACCAGAAAGCAAATCAGCTATGAACAGAAAATTAAGTTCCCTGAACTGGACTTTGCTGCTTATTTAGGTGTTATTCTGAACAGTCCCTTTACTTGCTCACTCATTTCTGTTCATTAATTAGTTCTTTGTTTACAACTATTTGAATAAGGACTGAATGAAAGTTAAGTAGAGGCCTTCAAATTATGGTTATTGTCCTCTTTAACTGGAGACAGCCAGGTTAGTCTTCCATTAAAACTATATGACAAACTGTGGCCTAAATTTTAACCGAATGTACTTATATTTTGTGGAGCTCAGCAAGCTTTTAGGTTCGTGTTAATTGTTTGCATGCCTGTGCACAGCTTGGTGTTTGTCAGAAGCAAAGGCTGTAAGTAGCACAAGAACATTTAGTGCAGTGTTTCTGACCCAGCTGTGCGAGGAAATGTCAGTATGATGGGAAGGTCTCCTGGGATCTGCAGTGTGAATTCCAGGCAAAAGTTATTCAAACAAGTATGAAGTGAATGATGCTAGATCTATTTAAGTTTGTCTTATTACTAATGTGTTTTATGATGGCAATTTTTGAGTAGATTCAAAGAATGGAAAGGATGAAAGGAAGTATTTTTCTGAGATAATCGAAATGGAAGCTGTGGTAATTCTGTTTTTATTCAGCAATGCATCTAAGTTTGAGCAAGGCACAATAGACTCTTTATAGTTGTTAGAGAATTATGAAGAAGAATTAGACATCTTCACGGGACTTTAGTGACATGCTTAATTAGAATTATGCAGTAGTAAGCTAGGAAAAAAATCACAGCCCTATATCACAAGTATATGTCCTAAATGCTTTTCAGTTTAATATCAGGTGTAGAAAATTATTCCCATCTGTTGGTATTACATGACTAACACTGATTGGTCAATCAGAATTAGCCAGGATTTAAAACCTCTGTGCAGGATATGTTTCAATAATGAAGGCAGAACAGTGTGAGAGAGCTGGGAAGTTCTGCTTGATCTTGACAAAAAAAAAAAAACAAAAAAACTCTCAAGAGTTTTGATACAGTCAGCAGTATGTCCTGAGGAAAGCTGTGTGAATCCTGTAGGGCTTTCGAAACTTGCTCAAATTTGGATGAAGTTTGTGCCAAGCTGGGCTGCAGAAACAGCAATCATGTAGATACAAAAATGCCTTCTCCTTGGAACATGTGCTACTTAACTTTTATCAGCCTGTATGCCCTCCTGCAGGGCTGGGTCTGGGTGTGCCTCAGGTATCCTGAGCTTGGGGTGCTGCTCCCTGGTGTAGCTGCAGCCCCACTATGTCATAGGAGTGCCAGAATGTAGCTCTGCTTGTTGGAGTGATGTAGGTGGTGGTGGATAAAGGAAGTGAATGAAAGCATCCTTGAGGATGAAATAATCTACTTCATAGAAGGGAAAACACTTTAAAAGAAAACTTAAGGCGAGAACGTGTGAGTACCTGGAAGTGCCAGGATTTGGCCTGATAAAGGCATGAACATCCAGTCATGCATGTGTGTAGGTAGCTGTATGCTGCACTCCATCAGTAAGATGGTCTTTGACTCAATATACTAGTTGAGCCTATGGAAAGCCTTGAGAATGTGCAGTTTACTGGCTTTTGTTGTATCTTTTAGATAATCCATGTTACAAGAGCAATTCTGCAGGGTTTTTAATGTATCTACAAAAAAAATCAAATACTACTTGAATTGTAGTAGTGCCAAGAGGCAGCCCAAACTAGAAAATAAGGCTTCCAGATATCCTGGCAGTTTAGCATAAATACCTAATGCTTAAAAGAATCAGTAGATCTATTTAAAAATAAATAAATAAACTCTTCATACTGAAAAGTATCTACATAAAGGTAACCCACAATACACCCAAAGGTATACAAACCTTTTTTTCTATTCACATAGTCTAAAATAGTAGTTACAGAGTAGCAGAGTGGGATAAAATGTGTATACTGCTGTTCTTAAACAAAATGGCTTATCAAAGGTAGGGAAATCAAGTACAAAAAAAGTTTTTGTATAATAATAGAGAAACAACTAATTTGTAAAGGAGTCTGGATACTGTATATGACAAGGGTGTACTTTGTTATTGTAGTGTAGTTCGCACAACATACTATTTAATTTAGTTGAGAATATGCAAGAACTAACATTTTCTAAGCCTACAAGTCTTTAAGAAAATTATTGCATTTGAGAACTGAATGCATTTTGAATGATTAAAGTGAAGCAGTGGTAACATCACATTTAACATTATTTTCAGGGAGTCTAAATATTTCATCATTGTTAATTCCTGCATAGTCTCATTTAAATGGCCAATTTTCCATTGCATAAGAAATGGAAAACAGAAATAACTTGGTTTTCTTCATCTCTCCTCATTTGTGATTTAGACAAATTCCCTCTCTCCATATAAATATATGTAAGAAAAAATAGCTCCAACCCAGTGATGTCTAATGCAATTTACTTGTACAACAGTCAATGGGGTGGTACTGATGCATTTTATTACCAATGGATAGGGAAAACTGAGATACGGTATATACCTGGCTTTACAAGTAACCATGTCATGCCCAGAAAGTGAATCCATCTTCTTCTGGTTCCTATTTCTACTGTCCTATACTTCTCAGCTAGGTACCTGATTATTAGTGACGTGCCAGCTTGAACACTCAGCCTTCAGAAAGTCTTTCCAAGAATTACAGGCTTAAAACGCTTCCCGGCAACTCAGCAAAGGGAATCCTTCAGATTATTTAATAGACTAGATGAATCTTTTCAAATAAATAAGCTTATCCATATGTATGTTTCTTCCCCAGTTGAAAATCTTTGATAGAGATTTTTTTGCATGTTTTCTTTGTGTCTCTGCATCAAGTTGTCATACAAAGTTTAGAAATAGGTAATATGAAAGTGATTTTTAGGACATTTCATGGTTGGCAATGATTGAACCAAGATCTGTTTCACTTTCTAGTATCAGAGATATCTCATCCCTTGCTAAAACAACTACAAAGCAGCCAAGAAACCGATCCTACTTCTGTGTGGTCATGCAGTCTTTTATTTTAAGGCACAACCCCCCCCCATCATCTTGAGTGAACTAGATTAGCACAAATATAGGTGCATTTCAGCTGTTTACCCCTTATCTGCTTTCAACAACTACGATATGCTAGCTGTGTTTATCCAATATTCCCCTTATATCAAAAAGCCTCAGTGTCTTTATTTTGGTTTAAAATTTATTAAATTTTGATCTTGTTAAAGCAGAAAGTTAATTTCCCCATTACTTTAAAAGGCTGCTACAGGTGTCTCAATTTTTGGTGAGACCAATTCACATTAAAATCAAATGAAGCTCAGCTGTCTGCTGAGTGGTAGAAAGACCTGACTGAACCTTTTTGTAGTGAAGGTATGTTGATCCTTTCTGAAGGTGATCTGGTCAGTTGAAAGAGGGCATACTTACTTTATCACACTAAAATATTTTATTTATTCTACTAGAAAGTTTCTTCAATTTTAATAGCAAGTCTTATTTAAGGAAAAAAAAAGCCAACAAGAATTTCAGTTTCCTTTTGGACCTGAAGACAGCTGCCCTCCACCGTCACAAAGCAGAAAGTAGGTAAGAATTCACTGAGCAGAGAGGCTGTTAGGCTGGGTTTAAGGATGGCTTTCTGAACATGTGGATTTCTTTTTCTTTTTTTTTTTTTTTTTTTACTGCCTGTAGTTTGGAACAGTTACTGACTGTGAAGAGTGAAAATGATAATGTAGAGCTGTATACATGTGAAATCAGTAAAACCAACATTTTTCTCTGTCAGCCTGTAGGCACCAAGTGTTGTCTTGTAGGCTTTTGGAAGAGTAGTTGCTGGGCACCTCTAGGCAGTAACTGAAATAACTTCTTTCCTTTCTGAGGTAAGTTTGCCCTAGTGTGTCTATTCCTGGTGTGACTCAGCTGAAAGCTGTAGACTCTTACCTAAGGAGTCTGTAGCCTCTGTTTATGCCTTTGAAAGTTTATGTATTAGTCCTCTGAAGAGTGCAAATCCACTTGGAGAGCAAAGTGTCAGCAAATACTTTTGTTTGTTTTGGTATGGTGTCTGCAGCATAGTAAGAATCACAGTGGCTCATCAGATTTAAAAATTTCCAAAACACAGTTATATTCAAACTTTTAAAATTAGATATGTGCATGTTCTCATTTCCTTAGGGAAATGCTGTTAAAAGGAGGCTTCTTTACAGTGGGAAGAGAAGGCTAATTTCTAAGGCACAGTAAATACTGAAGAGGGAACAGTAACTGCCACCTAAACTTCAGACTTAATATTCCTGTGTAGCAGTTCGATATTAGATTTATTAACATCCCAAATTCTGCTTATGAGTAGTAGGATTGACTGAGGGAAGTAGTTATGGGATTATTTTGGGAAAGACGTGATGCCAGTATCTCATTCTGACTATATTGTTATGTGTGTAACAATGATGCTTCCAACTTTAAGACTGAGCAAGGATTGAGTACAGGAATCCATGCTTGGGCAACTCTTCTGCCAATGCTAATGCATTTTAACTTCATAATGATTTCAGATTTGGGTTTTGGGAATTATTGACCTAGAATAGAAAACCCTTTGAGCTGTAGTTGATTTAAAGAAAAAAAAATCTGAGCTGTGTGAAGTTCAGATAGCAAAATATGAAAATATATTCAGCTCATCTAGTTCTGCAGTTTATCACTATCTGAAGATGCAGACTTACCAGAAAGTTTAGAGGAGTCAGTGAACCTCAAAATAATCTAAATTCAATTTTGAATTCTAAAGCTGATTTTTTTCCCAGTCTTGGAAGGTACAATCTGAGCAGAACAAGAATAGAAAATGATACAGGCAAAGCGAGATACTGAAGGTCGTATATTACGTGAATAACAGAAACCATGTCCTCTGAGTACTACCCTGCTCTCTCTTTCCTTGCAAGCTTTGCTATACTCTTAAGATCCCTTTGAGACTCAGGATATGGAAACTCCCATGGACTTGCACTCAAAGACAAGAATAAGAATCTTGAGTAGTTTGTGAACAAAAAGGCCAGGCTTCTTTCTTAGCTTCATTCTAAATAATGATCACATTTTAAACCTACTTCATACAAATTCAATTTCTTTAATTCAGGCCCAATCATGCTGTAGTGAAAGCTTTTTCAGATGCACTGTTTCCTGCAGTGTGGATGTTGTCATCTGCTGTTGATGGAACTCGAAAATGAACGTGCAATATTTTGATGCCTTTGGCTAAAGGTCTTAGAATTGTTTGTCTGTAGCTTGAATTGACTGGAAATGTTCCTGGGCTCTCAATTAACTACTGCATAGCAACTGCTGTGACTAACATATGATAACATCCTTATCTAGGGTGATACAGGTGGTCCTTCCTGGTGTGGTACAGCAAGAGTAAAATTCACTTATGTAATCAGCAAAGCTACGTTGCACATCACACCAGTTCATGAAACGGTTTCAAAAGGGACTGGTGACCATCCTAATTGTCTTGACCTTCCAAAGTGCAGGGAACATATCTTGGATGTTGATTTTGCTCTAATTTGCATACATAGCTCTGTGTGCTTCCATATGTATGTTTGTGAATGTGTGTGCATATTATACAATATACTGTTATACATTCTTCTCCCACTGGGAAGAGGATGAGAGAACAAGTGTGTGACAGATGTTAATCATGTTGCTTAATTGCTGCTGAAAAGCATTCGGATACAGCAGCAATGAATGGGGTACAAGAGCCTAGGGAAAAGACGCACTTCTGTGTTAGACCAGTCTATGATGTGCTAAACCCCACTATTGCCACTGACTCACACTCCCAGGCAGAAGCTATCCAGAAGGAAAATGAGAAAGAAGAGACCTCAGAAGGAAATGTCAGGGTAGTCATTTTCTCATAGGACTCTTCTTGGCAGCTGGAGATAGTGACTCTGTAATAACATGTTAGTCTTGAAGGGGGATTCCTCCAGAACGGAAATGTCCTTACAAGGACCATTGCCCTAACTGTATTCAAGCCTGTGGGAAACAGTTACCCTATGACGAGTTCTTCTAAACTAGATAGGATTTATATTTATTCTTAAATTGTTTTATTTTTGGTAACTCCCCCACTGTGACTTGACATCCCAGAAACAGGACCCTTCAGATTCTCACAAGCCAGTAACACTGCTGACAAAACTTGTTCAGAGTTGTCTTTGTTAGCTCTACTCACTTGATAACTTTCTGTTCTGCCATTCCCTTCTGTTAATTCGGAAACGGCTGTTACATATATCAAAAAAGTTAAAACCATCTTGTTGGAGATACATTATCTAAACCAAGAGAAGCAAGGGAAAGAGCTATCTGCTTACTCTGATTATATTTCTATTTTATGAGGCTTGGATTTTGCAGACTGAGACAGGTGTTGAGTAAAAGTATCTTGGAAAACAGACCCAGATTGTGGATGTAATTCTGAGTATACAATGTAAGTTTTGGGGGTACTTGTTTTGTCTAGAAGCTTTTATTCACTCCTCCAAATTTCAATTGTAACTGTCCTCAGCAATGTGATGGTAATAGCTAATATTGCATGGAGCTGATTGCTATGTTTTTTCCTTCCTCTGCAGACCTTGCAATCACAGTCTGAGATCTAAGAATGAGATCAGATTAATTTCTAATTGCACACTCGCACAAGAAACAACAGATTTGCCAGTGTATCCAATGCCTTTAGTGATATTTCTTAATCTCGTTGACCCCTGGAACTCTATTAATGTGAAGCATACTCATGTAATGGACCATTCTGCTGATTATGTGTAATGTACAAGCAGATGCTAGCTCAATATTTCAGTTGTACCGGCTGTTCAGATTTGGCAGTAACAAGTGGTAAAATCTGCTACTATTAGATGAAGAGTGATTCCAAGCACACAGTGAGAAGCTGACACTTTTCCAGGCATTCAAAACAGAAGCACAGTTTAATATTGTGTTCAGTACTTGCCCTATAACTCTTCCAGTTCTCACAGAAGAGTAGAAATTTGGTGACTCCTGGTGTTATATTTCCCACTGGACTCATTTGCTGTATACACTAAGAGCTCTTGGAAAAGCTGATAAATGAACAGCCTTTTTAAGGCTTAAATGAACAGGGAGCCCTTTTTCTTTAATTGATGAAATGAAATTCTTTCCCAGGCAAGGGACATGCTGGGTTAGGTACTTCTCTGCACCTTCTTTGAGATCCAAATAGGAACAAGAGTGATCCTTTTGCCAGCCCTCTGTTGAGCGAAGGGAAGTACTCCAGGGAGATGCTTCATAAATGTGTTCTGATGCCTGTCCCTGTATGCAGGCCAGAGACTGCAAAGCCTTAGGTAAGCAATTTGGATTCAATTGCAAGTGTAATGGGCACACATCCAAGAAGAAAATGCTTCCACATCTCGACTTTTGTGCCTGAATTCAGATATTATTACTGTCCCTTGTGTCTGAACTTAGTGGCAACAGGATTATCTCCTGTACTCTATCACCACAACAAATAATTGCATTTCAGTGACCATAATTTTCAGAAACAAAACTGAAAATCTCTCTGAAATGAACCCAAACCATATGCTTTAATGCTTGCATTTGGTTTGGAATCTAGAGTTCAAATTCATACTGATAGCCAGGTAATCTGCAGGTTTGTTATTATAGACATGTTTTTGCATACCTGTAAGCAAGAACAATTAAAGCAAGTTAAAATCACTGAACTCCCTTTGTTATTGGAATTGAAAATTGGAAAGAAAAAAAAAACTTGTTGAATTTGAAAATTTCAAAAAGGAAAAAAAAGGGGTTTTATTTTACTTCTGAGGGCAGTGGTTTTTTTTCCTAATGATCTTGAATTACTTGTCTGGTAATTATACAGGCATTTATAGAGCCAGGTGATGTCAACTATTAGCAAACTATTGACAGACTTGGTCCTTTATGCAAAACAGCAAAAATACCTACAAGTTTCAGTGGAAGAGCCTGAGTTTTTTACTTGGTCAGAGCATACCAGAATGACAATTCTCTAGATGGTCTCTGGCAAGATTCCAGATCTGTGTGTATGTTAAGCTCAGATGTCAGTGCCTTAATGCAGGGGTCTGAAGATGAACTTTGACAGTGTTTTTGTACAGGTACAGTCTCTGTTTTGAAATAAAATGCCTTATTCTGTAAAATCCAGTGAGAATCATGCTAGTGGGTTATTTTTGCTGCCCCTAAAATACTGTGCTTTGCATGAACCTTGAATGAGCAAGGTCTTATTGGGTGAATTCTTTCCTCAAGCTTCCACAATTTTTTCATTCCATTTTTACATTTATGGTATATTCATATAAAAATATTCATACATTTTGTTGTTTAATACTGCTAGAAACCAGACCTGACATCCAACACGTGGACAAGGACTGACATGTGTCTTGTGAGATCAGCTTCTTCCTTTTGAATAAATGCCATTAATGTGTTGGGAGTCATGTGGTGATTCCTGTCTGAACACTGTAGAGCAGGACAGAACTTTTAAATGCTATATCTGTGCCTAGGCACAGATTGCAACAGATAACTAACCTAGAAAATGGGATGCAAACATCTTACACAGACTAGCTTTCTAGTTACTGAATATTGCCTAATCTGAGATAAATAGAAATCTTGGTTATAAAGCTTAAAAAAAAAAATCAGGAAGGAATGCCCGTTGGACATAATACTGTCTAATTTCTCCTTTGCCAGCTGTGAAATTCATCTCCTTATTAAAAAAGTCAAAGCAAAGTTTATGGAATGTGTTTGCATTTAAAGCTGTTTTTCTGTTCATTTTCAGATGAATTTGGAGACATGGCCTGTTATAATACCACTTCCATTAAACACTGGAAGCTTGAATTTTTGAAAAAAAAAGTCACACAAACATACTGCTCCTAAACCAAACAGAGGGGTTATGAACTGAACCTTCAAACAGAAACTTTCAATATTTGGCTTCTCAGCTCAGTAGCACCAATATGGTATGCCAACCATCATGTACTGTAATTAATAATTGTTGTAAAAAAAAGGTCTTTAAGGCAGAATACCCACTGCATATAGCTTGACTGCTTTTTTAACCAAATAAGGCAATAGGGCATTTCACTGTTTATAATAGCTACATGAAATACGATGTTTCAAACTGTTAAAGAAAACACATTTAAACTTTTCCTGCCCATTTCCAAGTTTCTTTAACTTCTTAAAAAAACTGTCTACAACTCTCTGGCAGATTTATAGAAACCTCCATTTTTCACTTTTCAAAACACTTTAACAAAGCTTCAGAGATGAGCAACATATCACCCAAGTTCTGGCATTTATACAAGGATTGTACACACTGAAGTTCAGAAAGAGTAAACATGCAGAAATCAATTCCAGAGACTGACAGAAAGCGGAACTAATTAAAGAGGCCCAAGCAAAAGAGATCATTTTTGAAGACAAACAAGTCAATATTTATCACATAAATAAAGTTGGTGCTGCAGTGAATCCGGTGATATTTATAAATATACATCTGGCACAATAACATTTTGGTAATTATGAAATGACTGCTAATAAAATATGTGTAAATACTTGAGCTCTACAGTAGATGACTCTCAAACTGCTTTAGGCTCATATCAAAATTTAAACATTATATTATCTGACATCATCCTGAAGTTCCTTAATGACCAAACATTTGTTACTATTCCCACTTACCATTGTAACTTTATTGACTTAACTGGAATTAATTTCATTATATCAGTGAAAGGAGACAGATTCAGGCCATGAACTCCTCATTAAATGTTTTCTTTTCCTATGTTTCTCTTACTCTGCAAGTCCAGTAGCTATTTAACAGTGCTACTTTGGGCTCTCCTGGTTGTCATGTCAGTGCTATCTGATGCTGATTACCCCTTCACTTTGCTGGAAGTGTTCTTGGCATCAGACCCGTGCCAAATCCTCAGGATTTTATTCTCTGCTACCAGTTCACATCATTTTCAGAACAGGAAATTTGTCGGGGTTTTTTCACTTTCACTGAACAAGGGCAATGAAGTGCTTGCAGGATGAAAGGCTGTCTTTTTCAATCATGACAGAAATCCCAAGAGGTATAATTTTTAAATCTTTGCATCACTGAGGATGATGCTGGTATAGTTCTGCCAGCTCAGGTTGTTCCCATCATCTGAGCGTTTGATGTTCAATAGCAGCAAAACCGTGAACCCTTAGAATGGTGAAATTACCACTGGCCCCTCCTTTTTTTTTTTCCCCACATATAGGTTCATTTAAGGCAAGGAGTACAAGTTTATTACTGTTTAAAGAGGAGGCAACTATTACCTCTGTCACTGGAAATGGACTTCTGCACATTAGTGCCAAATGCAGAAGGTGGGAAAGTGTGTGTGTAGAGGGGGAATGTATGCTCGTGTATGACTTGCACGAGCTCTGTGTGTTTCCGTATTCAGTATTATTACCTTTCCCTGGTTCCCTGGTATATTTTGGAGTCCATTTTATTTGAGGTCTCTAAGTGCTTTTGACTTTTGTGCATACCAAATGCATTCAGGAAATGCTGATTCCTTTTAAACTACATCTCTAGAGCTCATGAGTAGAATTCAGGTCTGCAGGTCAAAGTTCCTTTTGCCATCAGTATGAATTCAGTATGCAAAATGGGAAATCTGCAGCAAACCTCTAGAGCATAGGATTGACAAGGTTAAGGTACTTTGCTTTAGCAGCATTATCTTTATCACATCAACAACATCTTTCTGTTCGTTCAGTTGTCTTGGGTAGAAATTTAAATTTAACAGAAAGAAAACTATGTTGTTATTGTCATTTGACTTTATTTCTATTTGGTTAGTAACAGCATTTCTCACCTGCAGGAAAGCTCCATGCCAGAAAACCTGACATCCAAGATGTCAGAAGCATCAGTATTCACAGCAGGGCATTTTCTAACTTTTCTGATTCCCATTCAGGCTCTAGTGCAACCTTTTCAGTTTTCTCCTAAATGGACAAGTAGAGCTGCCTCCCACTCCAGACCATCACTAGCATGTATGCTGTCTGTGGTGAGATGGTTTCATCTGATTCAAATGAAAACACATGTGCACACACAAAATAATTAAAACAACAACAAGAAACCACAACACTTTTTCATTCAGCTGATTTACCTGAGTATTTTCTCAAATGCATGGGGAACCTTAGTACAGGGGAAGGAACGAGTGCAGTAGTAAAAGGCCCAGCATGTACAGACAAAGCCAGTGTTGCCACTGAAAAGTATCCGTGTGGAGCCATAATCATGATATCATTTCAATATCACGTATGTCATGTGTGGACTAACCTGCTTCCCTTAAACAATGTATTCAAATGCCCAAAGGGTTGATTCATATGTCCGAGAAAGATCTATTAAGTACTACACATGGATGAGAAACAGATGTTTTATGTGAATGTTAAAAATTCCAGGACAGCTTTTGCAATGACAGAGATTACTCTGGTGTCCCTGGCTAGCTTCCGTGGTGTTGTCACATGTATATTGTTTGGATACGCTGCAGAGATGGATGCTTCAGTTATGTTTAATGTAAGGCATCTTTCAAAGGTAGGATACACGTGTAAAATATCCATAGATAATAGAGGGAAAGAACATGAATGAAAGGAAAGCAAAAAGAATCAAATGTATTTATCTACAGGAAGAAGAGGAGGTAAATATGAAAACAACTGAAAGAACAATGACTTTTTAAAAGTACGGAAAACACGAGGAAGTCAGTGAATAGTGATTATCAAAGCGCTGAACAAAAGCTTCAGGTGATATTTAGCTGGCAGTAGTAGTGGGTGAACTGACTGTCAAATATTCAAGCAACATAACACAGGAACAGCTCTGTTTGAAGAGATGATGTGGAGTTCAGCACAAGTAAAACTTAAGCTTTTGTTAGTCCAGGAATTAACACTGCTACTAGCAGTCACAGAAGAAGCAAAAGGGGAAAAAAAAAAAAAGTATCATAACCAGTTGGAGATGCACAGTGAATACACCAGTATTTTCAGAATTGAGTAAAAAAATAAAATAAAAGGGGGGGGAGGAGGGAGAAAAATTTGGGTTACACAACATTTGGACACTCCAAAACTGACCTGCTCCTCTCATTGTCTCCAACCTACCAACTTGTTCAGATTAAGTGGCTTATGAAAAAGCCCCCTCTTGCATGCCTACGAAGTTTATTAAGCCTAAAATGTCCCTGATTTAAGGGGCTGGTAAGAGCAGCTGGATGCCACTGTTCTAAAGTTGGAAAAACATGGCTTCAGTCTCAGGTTTGCTGGAGTGATAGTCTTTTTTTTTTTTTCCTAGTAACTGGGCCTGTTGTCAGTAATGTCCAAGGTAAACGTTTAGACATGAGAACTAAAACAGACAAGTTAGCTGACTCATATCCACAAGCAAGGTAGTTAATGGTGTGAAAAGGATTCACATCTCTTGACTCCCTCTTCTGTGTTTTATCCACAAAACCATTTTTAAGTCACAGGATACTTCTGAGTTTACAATGAATTTAAAGAATACATTACTACTTCTTTTCAGGACATCTATATTTACAAAGCCGAAAGAGCTTTCTCAATCTGGAAACCATTAATTAGCAGTTCTACCTACGTGAAGTAAGTAAGAAATAAGAAACAATATTTTCATGTCTACAAAGTGGAGGTTATCAGGGCAAAGAAACCTGAGATATGTGATTACGCTGCTGTCAAGTTTATACCTGTATGCAGTTAATGCAGAGGGAATTCTAGTAAAGATCCCCCTTGCCCAGCAGCACCCTGCCCCTGGCCTCCCCAGCCTCCCCACAGCTGTTCTGCCTCTGGTTCTGCACAGCCACCTCTACCTTGGTTTGGGGACAGGTAATTTGGAAGAACCAGTTATTCCATCTGCAGATCTCATGAGTTGAAATCTGCTAATAAATCCATCTTAAATGTGGCAGACAGATTATCATGAGTGTGAAGAGGCAGTTTGTAAGCTATCCGAACAGAGAGAATGGGGAAAACAATTCTGTGCAGGTCCAAACATGGTGAATTATCAGGAAAATCTTAATAGAGAGATCTGTGTCATTGTAGAACCATTTTCCCAAGCAGAATAATAGAAGATTAAAACTTTCATGATTGGATCATCATTATATGAATGGCATGATTGTCCTAGGTATGGTATGACTACATTACTAACCCATTTTAACTCTATACAGGATTGTGCAGGACTCAGTTGTGATTTAAAATGAGCAAAACCAGGTTGTTGCCTGAAAACAACATATTTCCTCCTTGTTATCTGCTGAACTGAAGGTTCTGTCTAAGTGAGCTCATAGTTAAGGAAGTCTGCTTTGAGACCTCAAGTTCACCTGGAAAGTGTTAATTCCTTTGAAAACCAGTTCTACTTCTGTTTGTTTGGGCTGGGAAGAGGGAATGGCTAGCTGGATGATTACCTTGAGAATGAGAACATACAAAATCCAGGAAGAATGAGAGTCCACCTAACAAAGAAGGAAACACCTAGGGAGGAAACCCGCGGTGTCTGAAGTCAAGAAAGAGAAAAATGAAGAAGTCAGAAAGAAAGGTACTCTGTCAGAACCATTCACTGAAGTCCCAGAAGAGTTGTGCACTAAAACATCATGTTCCTTTGAATTTAGCTATCTTTTATGAGCAACAGTTGAAAAATGAGTAGCAACTGATCTTTCACATATGTAACCTTACGACCTGACATAGGATCTTTCAGTGGGGCTGGAAAGCACGGCAGAAATTCAGCAGTTTGAAACGTGAGCACTTGGATCTTAGATTGCCCTTTTGTCACATCACAGCTCTGCTCTCAGGATTTGCATCGTGTTGGGTCTCCAGCTCACCCTCTGCACAGGGGAAAATTCCACTTTTTTTGTATGTGCAGATGCGTGTACTTCAATTGATGAGATTGTGCTACTTTATTCACATATTAATTTGTATTTCAAGACCGTCTCTTTAGTCACTCTTACTGAGCAAATACAAAGAAATCAAAAGGGGACTAGAAATTTGAATAATACAAACATCACTGATATTTCTATATTAAAAAAATGCTAATGGTTCTTTGGCTCAACTTTGCTTTTTTTTTGGGGGGGGGGTATTCAGTATTTTTTTATTCTTAGAAGCTGAATTGCCTCTTCATAAGACAAAGGAAACAGTATTCCATCTTATGAGCGAACCATCTGTGGTGGGAAATAATCCACTGTCTAGCTAGGAAAAGAAATGAGGCAGCATAATATGCACATGCCAGGGATTTACTTTCCAAGTCATTTCAGCTGAAGGAATGATAAAGCATCACATTGCTTTCCTTTAATTTCAAAATATGTCTCATTTGAAAACAAAAACAAACAAACAAACAAAAAAACAACTATCGAGTTTTAACAGTTTAATTTACTGTATGTGAACAGTTTATTTCTTGCTCTACTAGCTTGTTGGTGCCCCCTTGTGTTTAAAAGAACATGATAAATATCTATTGTATTTGTCAATCTTTTAAGACACAAGATTCCTCCTGAAGAAGAACTTAAATAACTATAACTGATCAAGGTATGGATACTAGTGCAGAAGGAAAAAAACAAACAAACAAAAAAAAAACACAAACAACCCTTTTCTTAGGAATTGAAAACAGACTTTTAGCTTGCATTTCTTTTTTCAGAATAATTTTTAGATATTTTCAGATGTTTCAAAACCACTAATAAATTAAAGATATTGATAAGTTTCTAGCAACTGTATTTTTAAAAGTATTTAAACAAATGGCCAAAAACAACATTGGGATTTTTTCTCTTTATTCTGTTCAGGTATATTTTTCTCATGTATATAATCAGTGAATTAATTGATACTCTTTATTATATGATGGTGAAAGACATCTGAGGACTTGTTTTCATTATTGTAAGGCATGTGGGTTGTTGGGTGTGCAACAAGAAGAACCACCATGTCTTTCAGTCCCAGAATGAACACAAACAGATTTGGATCAGCAGGCATGCTGCCAAATCCATGTTTTGTGGGGGTCCTGGTTAATGGCAGAAAATTGTATTCATCTAGACTGTTGTGATTTAGGAGCACAGGATGAGGCACGTCAGCAAGCCAGGAGCCGGAATAAAACTAACAGACTGTGGCATCAAGTTATTAGAAGAGCAGTGACCAGACACAGGGCAAGTGGGTGGCAACCATCCTAGCACAGTACAAGAATCCAGAAAACTTGTGAGCTGTTGAAGGAAAATCCTGTGTTTTGAAAGGAAATATTCAAAAGCTGTTTTTGAGATGTTTATGAATCACCAGAATTTTTTGTACCTGCTTCCTATTTTGATCTACATAAGCAAAGAACTTCCAAAAACCTCTAAAATTCAAATTTCACCTGTGGTCAGCATGAGGCTGCTGTGATTTGAATTCTGGAGGGCAGCTCACCTCTGAAAGAAAATGACTGTATCTGGTACCTCTTGGATTGCAACCCTGACAAAAATAGTATTGATCCATTAATTGCAGGCGGATGTCTGTTTGACAGTCTCGAGGATGATCTACAAAAATTCTCAAATGACATATTAACTCCTGAGTGGTGCAATTAAAGAGATTTATTAAGATTAGGTGGAGAAGGTGACATTAAAGCCAGAGAAGTGGCCTGGACGTCACACCTACTCTGATGTGTGGCAACAGCTGATCGGTGATGTTCTACCTCAGCTTAGTCATGGTGAATAAGACACCATGAGTGTACGAAGACTTACTTCTATCCCTTCTCGTCCAAACCTCTCTTCTCATCACCCAGCCTAGCCCATAGTTACTGGCTCCAGTGTCACTTTGGTTTTGCTGTCCCTTCCTGACTTGCTGGACTTTCCACCCTGACTTATGCTGATGATGTTTTGAGGAGCAGCAGCGGGAAAGCACCAGACCCAGCATCGCCCGTGTGCTCTTAACACACCAGTGCGTGCTGAGGGCTGTCAGTGATGCGCTTTGTGTACAATAACAAGTGACGTGACTTTGTTACTCTTAATTATCTGCCTGGACATAGACAAGCTATCTATATTTACAGATGTATTGCTGGAAAGTATGCTGTGTTCAGTCTGACCAGGAAACAATCACTGCCGCATTATTTTATTTATATGGATTCGAAGCACAACATAAAAATGTCTATATTCTTTCTTGTATCCATTTATGTTCAAAAATATGTACATGAGCATAAGCCAGTTCTCCAAGATCAACCAAAATTCACAACAACAAAATTGACGGCCATACCTAATTAACAAGGCAAGCACTCATCTATTGCATGTGATGTTCTGTCTTGCTAAGATCTGCAAACTCTGCCCAGGATAAATGCATGTGAAAAATACTCTTCTTTAAAATTTTCCTAAATTTATTTCTCTCAGTACCTGTCCTGCAGAAACACAGAAGCTGGAGGCTGGAGAAGTGAGCACAACTGTTTCTTTAACCAGCTCATCATCCTTGATTTTTTTCATGCAGGTCCTTGGATATTTGTGTTATTGCAAATAATGGTGAATTTCTCCGAATTTGCATTTGACTCACAGCCCTGGGCTGAACCCTGAGCACGTTGTTCCCCTGTTTTCAGGGAATCTTCAGAGGGCCTGGCTAAATTCATGATTCATGTGTTTAAACCACAAGCTCCTTGGAAATAGATTGAGGATATTAAAATAGATAATGTAACCAGTTAAAACAACAACAACGAAAGCCTAGCAAACACCTGTGACCAGCAGTTGTAACTGAGTATATGTAAGTACGGAATTTAAATGTACAATTCAGTGACAGTCCTGTGTGTAATTTCAGTGCTGATGAAAGGACCTTCTAAGATCCGTATGCTACCTGGGAAATAATTGCTAGGCATAGGTCAGTGAGACTTGTGCTAAGTAATTAGATTCTGAAAAAGCAGCCATATGATTGTGCATAATGTTATCCAAATATTAGTTGTACTACAACCTGGTACTATTATAACAGCTCTTAACTCATTCACGCAAGTCTTAACCTACTACTTTTAGTGAAGTGTTGCTGTAAAATAATGGTCTTAAATTACCAGTTGCCACAGCATAAAACACTCTTGTGATGGGATCAGGTACGCAGCAATGGCAGCAGCTGGGGCAGAGCTAATGGAGGCCCCAGCATACTCCCAGCTGTAGAAGCAGCTGGGTAGAGAGGGGCAGCCCTGTTCTGTGGGAAGATGGGAGCTGTGGGAAGGAGATCAGCAGGGAACAAGGAGGCTTCTGGCTGCTTCTCCTGTGGCCCCTGGGCTGGCTGCAGGAAGGGGAAGTTGATCTGGGCTCTTGGCTGCCTGGGAGGTGAGTGCTGGGGGGCATGGGTACCGGGACTGTAGGGGCAATCTCTGTTCCTCCATGGAGTAAGCGCCTCATAGAGCGTTGTGAGAGGAGCCCTGGGAGGGCAGGTGGCTGTGAGGAGGGTCTGGAAGCAGCAGCAGGTCCTTCAGGAAGCATTATCCATGGTCAGATCTCTGAGCTCTCGCTGTTATTAATGTAGTGTTAAAAATGTGTCTCTTAGTGGGCTGTCAGTCTATGCAGGGTGCTACTTCTACTGCCTCTCTGCCCTGTAGATGTCTTGAATAGCACAGGAGCTATGTACGGTCTTCTAGTATCCAAGCTACTTAAAGAGCATTAGTTTGAATCACGGTTAAGTGTCTCATTGTATCTCAAAAGAAAAAACTTCGCTGCTTCCTCTACAGGTGGTGCAACCGTGGCAGGCTCACAGAAGTCAGAGTGGATCACAAATACTAAATGCATGTCAAGGGAGATGCTGGCTCCTATAAATGTAGAGTGACATGTTGAGTCACAGGTAAATATGTCACCCTTCTTCCTCTGTATGATTCAAATGGCAGTTAAGCTATGAGAGTCGCTTCTAGGAAGCAATTTTCTTCTTTTTTTTTTTTTTTCTTTTTCAAAAGTTCGTAGCTTAAGACCAAAGATATTGAGGCAGGTCATAGCACGCAACTGCAGATTGCACAAAAACATTTTAGGCTGATTTTTTTGCTTTGGACTGTACACCACAAAAAGGAAAACATGAAAGATCCATGAAAATTCTTCTTAATCTTCCTATACCGGTTACCTCAAGCTTCAGTTCAAGAAGGTAATCAATAGCTGCTGTTAACTGTTAGCCACAGAGATCAAAGAGAAGGGAATGTACATTTTCATGTCCATTGCAAATGGCTATGGATCAATGGACTTGTGCTACAGAGGAAGGGATTAAGATGAGAAACTGGTGATCATTATATGTACAGCACTAGATTTCCCTGGAAGCTTGAAACGGATGATGGAGATCTCATAAAAATGAACCAGGAAAACTCAGATCAGCAGTAGCTTGAGTCCATTTGAATCTCTCTTGGGATAGAGAGGGACTGGACCCAAAGACAAAGGGTTAAAGAAAATGGAGTGGGCTCTGCTTCGCTTCCCCACCCCTTCGGGCAGTGCAGCTGGGCTAGTGCCACAGCTGTCATAATTTCCTTCCATCAGTAGCAAGGGGAGAATTTGAGATCGACTGTGACTCACATGGTCTGAATCAAATCTTTTCCCTTGCTGTTTCTGTGAACATGGTTTACAGCATCTTCTAATTTAATTTCAAAGTCCTGGCCAGGATCTTGGGTGGTGTTGCCTCCAACTGTAAATTGCAGAGAGAAGCAGTGGGAGGTTCCTCAAACTTTTGTAAAATGACACTTGGAAACTTCAGCAGCATTAATGGGAAAACCCTGCATCTATCCATAATGGCTAAGAGTAACTAGTGCAACCTTTTCATGGGGAAATGACAAAGGGAGTCGTTCTCACATGCAGAAAGCAGTGTATTTTGTCTTAGAACTTTTTTTTTGCTCTTATGCAGAATAACTTAACTTTTCATTTTGATTACATTGTCTAAAATTGCAGGAATCGGTCATCCCAAATATATATTCTTGACTTAGGGAATGTGTGGTGACCCTGAATGTGCTTCTGCTGTTGGCACAGGCAAAAAGCTATGAAGCAGTGGATTTCTGCTACAGATGTTGTTTGATTCAGTCCTTAAATTGCATTCAGATTTGACTATATATTTGGCATACTAGATATTACCATTTACAAACTGTAGTACTGTTCTCACTCACCTTTGGCAAAATGTTAAAACAAAAAAAAAAAGCTGGGAGTGTTGAAGATAATATTTAATATAAGCATGTATAGAAGCACTAGGAAGATTGAGGCATTGATAAAATAATGTTTTAGCAGTATTTGCCTAATTCCAACACAACTATGCTTGACTTAAATGAGATCATAACAAATTATTTGCGTTTTAGGTACGCGAACTCTATATAAAGGCAAAGCGTTATATAGACAAGAGACTTGCCATACTCTGTCAGATCCGAGGTCCACCCAGCCCAGGACCCAGTGTCTGTCAGTGGTAAGTAGCAAGAAAAGGAGATAAGAAACAGAACATCCTTCCCCGCAAATGCCTTTCCAACAACCAGGGGCTTAAGAGCTTACACAGCTGAAAATTATATCCAGACTGCTTTGTACAGTAGACACCACTGAACCTATTTTTCATGAATGTTTCACATCCTTTAGAAAAGAAAAAAAAAAAAGGACAAAAAAAAGCTATGCTTCTGGCCACACTTGTACTGCATGAAAATCTCACAATGCTTGGCATCCATAGTTTTGCTGTATTTAATATTATTGAATAATTTATGTAATAACACTATGCACTCAATATGTTAGATGGAAAAAATACTACCTCCTGATTGTCTTAACCTTGCCACCTGCTAATTTCTCTGGGTATGCCTTAGCTTTTATAGTATGACTCATCGTTCCCCCTTTTCCGCCTTGCCTGTGATTTTAGGGCTCTCTAGAACCTCATTCTCTACCGCACCCACAGCACGTCCATTAACTTGTTTTTTTCTCATGTACGTGTGGATGACGGGCAGGGACTATGCTGTGGAGGGTGCAGAAGGCAAGGGGCAGGGGTATGCCACTGCGGAAGCTTTTTCCACCATCATGTGATTGCACTCGCGCCATTTCGAGCGGCTGCCAGGGATGTGGGCTCTTATCTCCGGGTGCCCCAGCCGAAAGGAGAGCTGGAGCATTTCCCTGCCTTCACCGCACGCCCCACAAAGGTGTAAGAGAGTACACAAAAATAGTTCGGAGGCAGAGAGGGGCTGGTGGGCTGCCATTTGGGCTGGTGGGGCTGGTGTTACACACAAGCATTTCTCCAGTGAACGAGCACCCGGAGCCTTTGCTTGTCTCCGGATCACAGGAGGTGAGAACTGAATTATTATTGTTATGAAGGTACACAGTACATTCTGCAGGAGCAAACTATAAATATTTCCAGCAAATGCACTTAATATAGGTGTGGGTGCCAAGTAGCACTGTCTCCTTCCTAATTGTTAAGAAAGAATTTTTGTTTTATTGCATAGACAAGTAGATCCTCCTTCTCTTTGCCATCCTTCTCACAAGTACGTGTTGAGATGGCACAATGGGTTTATCACATGGTAAGGAAGAAAACTGTAGCTGGAGCCTCTGTCTCCTATCAGCCCAGCAGCCTATTTTAGCTCATGGGGCTCTTGAGAAGACAAATCTTGTTTCCTCTGCTCTCGCGCACAGTCTGAGTGGTCCCACTGCTCAGTTGTCACCTCCAGCGAAGGAGTGGTCCAACTAATGTCAGTCCAATGCCAATGTCCCCGTGCTGCACAGGGAGGAGCCCAGGGAGCCATGGCAGGTCCATGACATGGTGTGTGGACATCTGGAGGGATGGACATTGGGCAGCCTCCATCCAGGGGCATGACTTCCCCTTTCTCCTTGTAGCGTGTCCAGCTGTGGGCTTCTCCAAAGCATTCAGAGGACCTGCTTGAGCTCCTCCATTGGAGTGGGAAGGAAAATTCTCCTGCCTGGTAGTACTGCTGGCTGTGGCAGAGCCTCTGCAACACATGGAGGTCATCCATTTCAATGCAAATCTGTGCCAGACCAGCCCAGGACCTTCTAAACTAATGGCAGGCAATCACTGTGTTTTGATTTTCAGGACACTTTTTAAACAGTAAATGATCATTCATTAACACTTAACACCTGGAGTGAGGCGGTAGTGTTAGGTCTACTTTTTTTTTTGTTTTTTTTCCATGCATGTGGCTGAAGTATAAATTTAATTTCTGAAACACTGCTTGTCAGACTAAAACTCCCTAAACCCCGTTACTAAATGAGGTCATTGATCAGCTGGCCTGTCTTTGGCTGGGCTTGCAGTGGAGAGCAGTGGGCAGAAAAGGCCACTTTCTGATGAGGACGCAGGCTCCGTGGCTGAAGCCTGCTCTGCCGGCTCTTAGGTGTGTGTGTCCAGGCTGGGTTCCCAGCCCAGCTGTAGCCAGCGGCTGCTGACAGAGCCTGGGATCATTGCAAGATAGGATGCTGGAATCCGGCATTGTTTCCAACTTTCTTTGTGTTTCACGTTCATAAGACAAATATATATGTTGGGCTTGTGCCCACATTTGGTTCTGCTGCAAATCTCCGTCCAAAATAAATTAATTGTAAGCAAAGGAAAAAGAGCACTCTCTCGAATGCCTTTGATCTCCAGTTAAGCAAGCCAGTAAGTGAGGCTTCATACAACACAATCCACTCATCCGCTCTTCTGCTAATAATAAAATGAGTAAAGCACATTTTAAAAATAGTCTAAATCCATACTTTCTCAAAAAAGCACAAAAGTTAAGAAGGAGTAAAAAGATATGAAATCTAGACTAAAAGTATCCTGGCTTGGCTTCAAAGCCTCTGGGGATTATAGCCCATGAAGAAGAAATCTATACGTGTAAATTCCCTTGTTTATGTGTTTATCTCAGTGTGTTTTCTACCTGTCGTGTCAAATCTCCAACATCACCAGGAAAGATTCTTTTACAACTTGAAAAATGCAGTCCCGTGGAGATACTGAAGCCACAACCTGCTATGTTTTGGGTAACAAAGGAGAGTAGAGAGTGGGTTGATGACTGCAACCTAAGCAGGAGCTGTGTCCGGTCCCAGTTGTGCAGCAGGGAGCCACATGCCCTGCGCAGTCCCCCAGGGGCTCCTTCCCCAGCAAGGCAAGAGGAGGTTGCTTGGCCCCACAGCTCTCTTGTAGTCCGGGTCAGAGAACCACCAGCAAGATGTGGCTTCTGGGGCTGCCCCAGGGAGCGGGAGCACAGCCCTGAGAGAAGCCAAGGGGTTTGTGCCCTGGGAGATGAAGAGGTCTGGGATCCTGTTCTCCCGGTCCTGTGCAAATCCTGTGGCCATCCAGCCGAAGGTGTAAAAAGTGAGTGGCAGCTATTCTACACCCCGCACTTAAAAATAAATAAGTAAATGAATAAATGAAGAAGAGGTGGTATTTTGTGAGGTCCTAAGTTTGCTGGTGTGTACCGTGATATTCCCAACACCCCTTGCACACTGGGCCTGGGGAGGGGAGGCAGCTGGATGCTGCCAGCAGGCACTGTCCCCCCGGGAAACGTGTCCCGTGTGGCTGTTTGAGCGTGGACAGACGGAGGTGAATGCCAGCACACGCGGGGCAGGGGCGCGGGGGTGAGCTGGGGAGAGAACCAGCTGCGCTTTGGGCGGGGGGAGACCTGTCAGCGTGGCAGCCCCAAATGACGGCATCTCTTTGGCAGGACACCGAGCCATACTTTTTTTCCCCCTCTTTTCTCTAACAGCAAAGCGCACGAGGTTTTACCACGGTAACAAACGGGCCGGTGGGGGTGAACCCAGCTCCGCTTCAGGCAGCGCAGGGCCACGGGGCTCAGCCCCGGGGACTCCCCAGCGCCGCGCCCGGGGCGCGCTGACCTTTGGCGGCCGCGCTGCCCCCGCCCGGCCGCAGCAGCAGCAGCAGGAGCACGACCAGCACCGGCAGCACCGCCAGCAGCTGCCGCCGTCGCTCCGGCGCCCGGTGCCCAAGGTCAGGGCGGCACCGGCGGCCGCTCAGCAGGTAGGCGCGGAGCCCTGCGCGGGCGGAGCGGGGAGGCAGCGCGGCGGCGGCGGCGTGAGGCGGGGTGCCGGAGGGCTGGAGGCCGGCCGGAGGGCTGGAGGGCCGGCCGGCTCCCTCCCCGCCGCTCCCACCCCGCGGAGGGCCGCGCCGCACTCCCGCCGCCCGTATTTAAAGGCGGCCGGGGGGCGCTGCGCCCTGCGGTGCCGCTCGGCGGGGTAGCGAGCCCTGCCCGCAAAAAGAGAGGGAGGGGGGAGGAAAGGGGGGGAAAAAAATAGAGGGAGGAGGAGGAGGAGGAGGGAGCCTGGGAAGTTGAGTTTGGTACCAAGCGGCAGCTGGGCTGCGGGGCTCGGCGGGCGATGGATAAGGATGAGATCCACCTGCGCAGGCTGCCGGCCGCCGCGCCCTGGGGACCACGTAAGTCCGCGACGGGGACGGGGTGCGGGGCGCCGGGGGGCCTGTGGGGAACGGGACGCCCCGCTGCCTATCTCTCGGCAGCCTTTCGGCGGGGAGCGGGGGTTACAAATCCTGGAGTAACCTCCGCCGAGTAGCAGGGAAATAAGATAGCTGTCTCCCCGCCCCGACCCCTCAAAGCGTAGAACGGCATAAAGTCCCCTTTACCTACATTCATGTAGCAATTAAAAGCTCATCTGGCCCCGGGATGCCAGTCTAATTATGAAAAACTGCTGGGATGCGAAGTAGATGAGATAAATCCTCGATTCGATGATCGCTCTTAATTCACGCTGTGCTGTGGAAGACCAGCAAAGAAAGGTCTTACCAACTGAAACAGGTCTGTCTCAGGTTGTCAGTAATGTTTTTACAGAACTGGCTAAATCGTGTATCTCTATCATTAACTAATGTGTGCAGCAAAATAAATTATATATATTGGAAAGGGAAAATACATTCCTTGGCTGAGAAGTTACAGAATGTTTAGAGCCAAAGAGCAGATCATTTAAATGGTAGGGGGTGGGAATTTCCTTGGCTTCCCTCTAGAAATAAATCACAGCTCGGTGTCTGCGTGCATGCATGTGCACCCACATATGCATTTATATAAAATCTTCACGCGCATTGGAACACAGATTTTTACAAGCACTATTTACTGAACACATTTTTCTACTAGTTTAGAGACTATAAAACTAGAACTGAGATGCTAACCAGGAACGTGCCGTAACACACTTGATTATCCAGCTGAATTGTATACAAATGAAGTAAATTTAGCATGGCACCATTTATAAATTCCATGCTTTACAATCAAAATTCCAAATCTAACTATTTGCAGCTAAGAATAGCACGGGGAGCCCTTTTCTTTACTCCCTCTTTTTTGGATTCCCATGAAAACCGTTATCCTAGAGTCTACTCATTAAATGGCCAAATATTTAACTGGAGTTCAGCCCACTTCTAAAAGAAATGCTGTACACTCATCAAACCGTAGGGTAGCCAGAGTGCTCAGAATGAAAAGAGAACTATTTCTTTAATGTCTGACATGAAACAGCTGGGCTTTGTATCTGGATACCGGGGATGGGGTTTCTGACTGCCACTGCCTGTCCCGTGTTAACATATTAGTTAAATTAAGGAGTTGGAACTCTTCAAAGCTGACCATGGGGTATATTCTGAAATTGAGAGCCGGGAAAGCCTGAGGTGCTGAGGTGTTATCGCAGTACATTCACGGAGGTATGAGCAAGAGGGCTGAAAGATAGAAATGGCACTAGAAAGCTCTACCATTACTCATGGGGCAGGTGGCAATTTATCATGAGGCAATCACGGCGATAGGGTGGGAGTCCTGAGAAGTTGTTGGAGTGGTGTTTTATCTGCGAGAAACTTTACAGAATGGTTTGCAGTGACATTCTCTATTTAATTTACTGAATCACCTATTAGCAGCACAAACACTGTGTACCAGCTTCGTTAGTAAGTTCAAGGAGCAGTTTTGTTCTTGGAAGCGTGTATTTGTTTTTCTGTTGATAACTTATCCAAAAAAGCTTGTTTGTAAAAGCCATTTATAAGATGAAACTCCTGTCTAATTACATAATGGATCCATGCAGTGCAGCATGATCAATTAGTCCCAGCTAGTTCTTGGGCAAATTTTGCATGTATTGCCAGAGAGGCATGTGTACACCCATCCTTGATGTTTTTACATGGTCTTTATACTCAGAAAGCCCTGCTGCAGACAGCTGAGGAAACCTGATGGAACGAGGAGTTGGGGAAAAGCTGGAGTCAATGCGAGGGTGACAGAAGAGAGGAAGGTGAAGGGGAGTCTATAGCCCCCTTACTCTGGGTAAATACTTGGAATTAGCTACAGCCAAAACACTGTTTTGCGTTTCTCTAGCAATAAGTTGGCCAAAGTAACATCGGTACGTTATTTTTGGCTCTATTGGTGGCATGAAAGGGTAGGTGTGCTCGGCTACATCCCTGCCCTGGCGACCCAGACATCACAGCTGATGTCTCCCAGCTTATTTGATGCTAGTTCCTTCCTCACGTCCTGGGTCAGGGAGTATGTGTGATGACAAAGGGGCCAGGGTCAGAATTGGGGTGGGCTGGGAAAAGGTACCGACGTGCTGGCTGCTGGAAGGGCCACGGAGATAGCCTGTCGGTTCAGGGAGGGTGCGGAGGCGCTGGGACTGGTGCTCATGACGTAGCGTGGCATCAGCAGGCGTGTCTTTGCCCCCTGCATTTCAGCAGTTAAAAATTCCCCAAGCGAACACCTGGCCCCTTTGAAAAACAATGGGATTTTTTATGTAGTCACGCTACTGTCCCAAAAACTGAAGTGTTTTCCTCTTTTTTCCTTTGTGAGACATCACTCACCTCTGAGCAGGGACTTCCAGCACAGCTCCATAGCTTCTACTATGCATCGCCCAGCTTCCCGTGGTAGCACTGCAGCTATTTCCATTACCAGTGAAAATGATGAAGCATGTTAAGCTAATAATTAATCAGAGATGACAAGGGACTAATAACCGTATTGATTTAATTAGGACTTCTTTTCCAGCTCTGTAACTCGCAGTCACGCACATCATTAACTTAATATTTTAATTTGTAGTAATAACTTATTAATTTCTGCAGATGAGCGCAGGAGCTGGGGAGGTCACGCTTGTGTGGTTGGGATGTGCGGTGTGCTGCCAAAGTAGGGTGCCAAAACAGAAGGCAGGAGAGTGACCCTGGGAAGTAAGTGTTTATTGGCATTGAGAAGGGAAAAATGTCCCTTTTGACTTTAATTGTACCCTTTGGCTTTTGGTGATTTTGAGAAAAGGAAATGCTTGGGTATGTGCTGCGGTTAGAAAATCCGGTTTGCTTTAAATTAGCTTCACTTTGGGGAGAGGGAAGAGCGGAGGGGACTGGTGGACAGGACAGATTTCAGGACTTTACTGTGTGAAAAGCTGAGGGGTGCTGAACTTGTTCATCTCTGGCCACCGTTTTAGTGTTAGTAGGGATGCACAGCATCCGCTGGGGCACACTTGGCATCTTTCACAGTTGGGTCCCCAGCAAGCCACCCTCTGGCCACCGCCCAGGAGGCAGCACTAAATACCTGGCTGTCCTGTGCCACACAGCTTTGTGGGGAGGGCTCCAGAGAGCCTTTGCAGGGGGCTCAGCACCCTGCTCCTGGTGCTGAGGCACGTGTCCGTCCCCTCATCGCACTGTCAAAGGACTGAGCCCTGCGTGCTGGCTCCGTCTGCTGCAGCGGGGTGAGGAGATCCAGGCAGGCACTGAGAGGCTTTGGAGGAGAGGCTGCCCAAAGCACCCAGCCCCATCCTTCGGCACGGCGCTGGGAGTCTGGAGCGCTTCACTTCGCGTAGTTCGGTCACTGTACAGGTGAACCATCAGCCCGGTGAGATCCGTGAACAGAAGCCACCGTTTCTTTTCTTATTTCTTGGGATCGCTGTCAGGGATTCTGATAAAGTACCTCAGCACACACCATCGTGTTTTAGTACATGAGCCCAGTTAGGTGTGAAATAGTTCTGCTTGCTTCCAGAGGTTACAGAGCAACTCCTCTGGGGACGGAGGGTGCTAGTAAGGGATTATTTGCTTTCCCAACCTCATCCATGTTTGCTGTGAGGCTTCACATTACGGCAGGGCTCGCAGCTCCCTCGCAGGCAGAGCTGACCCCCAGGAGCGGCGGCACAAGTGGCGGCTTTGGGGATTGGGCAGCCTGTGTCCTGCGGTGGGACCCCTCACACCACTAGGCTCAGCGGTGTTAAGTCACCCCATGCCAGCTGCTGGATCGAAGTCATGGAGCGGGGTGATGTCAGTGGTGGTGCGCAGCTTTTTTATGGTACTTTGAAGAGCAAAAAGACAGCGGTGCCTCGGTTGTCGCCATGAGGTAATTTATGGCCCACGCAGGCCTGTTAGAGACCGCTGACCTGCCCTGCAGGCACAGGAAGCAAAGCTGCCCGTGCTGAGCTGCATTAGTCACAGCCCCCAGCCCGTGTGCTGCCAAGGGAAGCAGATTTTTATTTATTTGGCTTAGCCTTTGGTTTCCTATCCCTCGCCCCTTTGCTTCTGAGAGCAGTGCTGCATCCCGGTGGGAGGCCAGCCCGTCCCCGTGCCCCTTTGCCTTCCTCCAGCCGCTATCTGAGGACAGCTGAGCTATGTCTCCGATGGCATCCCTGCTCCTTGCTCGCCCCGTGTCCTGCTCTGCCACGCCAACTTGCTTTGCTGCCTGTGGTGGCTTGTCCTCAGAGCTGCGCTGCCCACACTGCTGCCCCATGTGCCGCTGTTTTCCCTCTTCTTCCAGATCCCCCAGTTCCCCTCTCGGAGCCTTCCCCTGGCAGTCTGTTCTTCCAGACACTACAAAAACTATTTCCAGACTTGACCTGATGAAAAGATAGCAGTACCACTAGATCCCACGCCATCTCCTTGCAGTATCTTTGCCTGCTTGCCTTATCTGCATACCTGATTTGTTTTTGGCAGCTCTGCGTCTGTGCTAGAGCCGGTTTGTGCGTTCTTACTCCTATGAGAGGAATATTAATAATATACTTAATCACTGAATTTGTCCTTTCAGACTGCAGTCCAGAAAATGCAACCTTTTTTTTTTTTTGGTAAACTGGCATGCACCTATGAGTTTTTATGCATGATTGTAAGTGCTCTGAGGGAGTTTTAAAATACAAAATCTGTTATGAAAAGGTTAAGTAGTTTGCAGCTATTAACTGCTCTTTTTACATTTTATAAACTATTTAACTTGTATCTTGGCATCAGCGGTTACAAGTTCTATGCTTCTGGTTCCTGGTCCTGCTGTCTCACCTCACCCGCTATTTGTATCCTGCTTAGGGGGAAACTTGATGAGCATACAGAGAAGGAGAAAGAACTTTGTTTTCTAAACACATTGCAAATATTTGTTGCCTCTTGTACATCTTCATTGACGTCAGCTGATGTCCTGCTTGCAGAACAAACTTGGAATATGCAGTAGGCATCTGTGTGTTGATAAGGAAGGTTCAGCATGGAAAACTGTCCAGGGAAAGAAAAACACGTTTTACAGCACTCAGTTATTAAAAATAAATAAATAAATAAGGCTGGCAATTGAATTACGTTTCCAGTGCAGATTCAGGATGCATTTTGAAAAAGTAAATAGGGAAAGTGAGCAGTTACTGACTTCAGCAACATCCTGGAGGTGAAAGTCATGAACACTGAGTCTTCTGAGCTCACTTGAGAACTCTTCTTTTTAAACGTGATGCTGTGGGAGTTTGGCAGTTGCTCTAAAGACGAGTAACAGGAGCCAAGGTGGAAGTTCTGGGGTGAAGGAAGCATCACTCAAAATTTTAGGGTTTTACTCTTTGATGTAAGAAAAGTGGCTGAAGGGGGTCCAGTGCAGTGTTAACAGTCAAAGAAAAAAACTGTGCTGTTATTTATGTCTGCTCATTTGTAGTATAGCATCTTGGCTGGCGATGTACCGCAAGATATGTCAATGAGTGTGCTTTGCGATTCTTCCCGGATTTTGGCAGGCAGGGATTCAAAATATGGTATGACTTTATGCTTCTGGTATGATTGCCCAGAAGAAATCTACTGCAGACTGAAAAAGATGGAAGCTTTTATGCAAATACCATTAAATTCATCTTGCTGTGTTGCCGCACTATTGTCTTGAAAAGGTTTTGTACTGATGTATACATGCTATTTTGGCAACCCAGCAATAGGAGGATAAAGAAGGGTTGTGTGGGCGTACTGCATTTGCTGCTAGGTTTTTTGGAGTCGAGCATCCAGCTCTACATTAAATCATATATTTGTTTTTGTTTAGCATTGGCATGGTCTACTTCTATGGAGAAACTGGTCCAAGGCTCGAGACCTATTCCCTTGTGTTTAATTTTGTGTGGATGTTGTTGATGGATGGCGTGACTTTAGTAGTTTGGGATGTACTGGGGGGTACCACGGTGTGTCTGGTGGGAGTTACCAGCTGTGGAACCACTGGAAGGACAAGATGAACCAGACCATGTCCGAGCAGCCGTATTGTGTGCGGTGGAGGCATCCATTCCCCAGGCTTGCTAGTGGAAACTACTACATGATTGTCTGTATCCTGTGTTCTCTGGCACCGGCTCTGAGCCTGGTCTAAAGAAGGAAAATGTCTTTCTGTGTGTAGTCTGAACACTGGTATGTGGTCAGCAAACCTCATCCAGATGCTTGTATCTTGCTGCATACTTTTGAATGTTCTTTTTTTTGATGAATGGCAAGAACAGGTTTCTAAAAATAAATTAATGGTTTTCCCTTTTTACTTCCTGTGACTTAATATACTTTATTTATCTATATAGCTACTAGTCATCATCATTCTTCAGCTCGCAGGAGTATAAACAGAGATGAGCCTACGACACAAATGAGTACGTGGGGCCAGGTTTCCTAGGTTCCCAGCCAGGTACAGGAGCTGCAGCTGCAGCCTGGGGACAGAGCGGGCTGGCCCTGGACTGTTGCCGCAGGGCTCTCACGGGAAGTGGGCAGCAGTGAGGTGAGACACTGCCTAAAGCAATAAAACCCGAGTGAGACTCCAGTTTATTACCCCAGCACTGCCCCTGCTGTCGATCAGGCCGGCATCCAAACCAATGGTTACTTGTCACTTAATCAGCTTGAGCAATGTACTTTAAATTTAGTCTCCCAGGGCATGTAGTCAATTCATCATGCTGCTGATACCGTGTCCCAAACAAATTATACACTTCCATCAAACAGATCTGAAAGTCAATTAATGTTATTGGGGTTTTTGGGAAATGATCTCCTTTCTGTGGTGATTGCCTACTAAAACTGAAGGCCGCTCTGTGCTATGGTAACTGTCTTGGTTTCAGTTAGGACAGAGTTAATTTTCCTCCTAGTAGCTGGTAGGGTGCTATGTTTTGGATTAGGATGAGAAGAGTGCTGATAACATGCTGATGTTTTAATTGTTGTAGAGCAGTGCTTGCACCAAGCCAAGGACTTTTCAGCTTCTCGCTCTGTCCTGCTAGCGAGCAGGCTAGGGGTGCAGCAGGAGCTGGGAGGGGACAGACCCAGGACAGCTGACCCAAACTGGCCAAAGGGGTATTCCATACCATCTGACGTCATGCTGAACAATATATAGGGGTGGCTAGCCGGGGTGAGGGGCTGGCTGCTCGGGGATAGGCTGGGCATTGGTCAACAGGTGGTGAGCAATTGCATTGTGCATCACTTGTTTCGTACACATTATTATTAGTAATACTATTATTATTATTAATATTGTTATTATTATTTTCCTGTCTTAATAAATTGTCTTTATCTCAACTCACAGGCTTCACTTTCCCGTTTCTCTCCCCCATCCCAGAGAGGGAGGGGGGAGGGTGAGCAAACGGCTGTGTGGTGGTTAGCTGCTGGCTGGGTTAAACCACAACAGTAACATAACACAGTAATTTTGTTTACTTGTGAGAAATTGCAGTATCTCACTACATATATATATATATATGATCACTACTATATATAAAACATGCTGAGCATCATCTTCCTTCCCAGAACATAGTTTGGGTGTGCCTCTCTTTGTTGCAAAGCAGCACATCTCTATGCTTTAGCGTATGTTAAATAGCACAGACACCTTGTGAGGTATACAGGACAACTTCAATCTGTGCTGTCTTGAAGTTGTGTGTATACACGTACCGCAGTGTGTAGGTATGGCTAATAGGACTGACTTGGTGTGCTGCGCAAGAAGTGCACTTGCTAGCAGGCCGAATAATGCAGGGTGAATGTCAAAATATTCCACTTTTATTCTCTTTTATCAGAATGACTGGTTGTACAGAGAATGTGAATCTAGTAAGTGTTCATTTTCATTTCAGATGATTAAATACATTCAGTTCTGCTCTACTCAAAGTCCATGCAGCATAATGGGATGCAACATTTGACCTTCTGTGTAGTAGAAAAGAACATTTCCCCCCCTTCACTCCCCTGCTCTTCCCCCCCCACCCCCCCATGTATCTTTTCTGATCTTGCCAATACATGCATTTTTCACATTTTCGTATGTGCTGTATGTCTGTATTGCTTCTTATGGGTAGTTTTGCTTCCTTCCCTTCTCTCCTCTTCAGTAACCATGCTTATCTAGCTTCACCCACTGCTGCCCTTGGAGTCGCTGTGGGACTGCTTGCTGAACGTGAAAGCTTCTCTGGGAACTGTTATGTGGGACATTGCAAAAGCTTTCTGTGCATCTCTCTTAACTGTTAATTGAAAGGACATAAAGCTTCAGAAAACAGCAAGCTTCCCCCTGGATCCATGTTTGCAGTTCCTCTGAGTTAAACCAAAGTGTTTCATAAGAAGACGGGGGCTCTGAGCAGCCTGGTCTATTGGAAGGTGTCCCTGGCCATGGCAGGGGGGTTGGAACTGGATCACCTTTTGGGTCCCATCCAGCCCAAACCATTCTGTGATTCTGTCAGTACTGAGTCCAGAGTACTCTGCTGCAAGGTCACAAGTTTCTAGGGATATGGGCGTCAGAGCAAGGTTGTGTTTGTCAGCTCCTTGAGTCCGCGTGTGAACAGTCCGCCAGGGTTTAGCATTGACACTGGTGGGGGCATGGATTTGAAGTGTTATTTTGAAGTGTATATTTCTCTTTACAATTGCTGTCAATAACCCCTTTGGTAGATAGCTAAGACTGGCTAAAAGGCCAGAGAGAACAGCTTCAGGTACATTATGAGATCATACCTCAACTACAAGGACAACTACTGTGGGCTGGTATTTCAAATTCAGTCACTTTGTAGAAATATTTCATTCTGTGTGCCCCAAGATACAAGAGGACATTTGGGCTCTCAGAATAGGAACAGATCCTGTTTCTGAACAATTGTGAGGGAGGATGTTCAGCATGTCCTCCTTTAGCTCACGTGGTAGGGAAGCCAGGCTGAGAGGCAAAGGCTGCACACAGACACCCTGTCCTAGCGCTTTCGTATGTCCTTTAGAAGTGCAAAGTATTTCTTTACCCACTGATCTTAAAGGACTCCGTAACCTTCAGTGAGCCTTCGGGAGAGCCTGTCGCCTCCTTTCTCGTTGCTTTCATTTGCTGTGGCAGAACTTTTGTTATATGCCAGGAAAGAGTATGTTGAATTTAGGGGTTTGGCAGGTATCAAAAAACAAGAATAGTCATTTTTGTTCACTTGAAATGGACTCAGCTGAGAGAAATAATGCTTGCCCAGGACACAGCCATGTGCGTTGTGTGGGTGGGAATGGAAGAAATGGAGCACCGTGGGTCTGCCCGGATCAAACAGGATCAGATTGTCCTGGGTGCTTCTATGCTAAGAACTGGATTTTAGTCTATCAGGCTGTGCTTGGTCACTCTGCTGTTTGCTTTGCAGGGGGCTGCTGAGTGTCAGCCTAGATAAAATAATCTAATTTTTAAACATGGAGTCTAGAGTTTTCCTTCAAGAATGAATGACTAAGAGTCTAAGGTCATTAGTGGCCAGAGAAATCACGCACATCAGTGGCATTCTTACATGGCCGTAATAGCCTGTCTTTTGTGTGCTGCAGTTACAGTATTATTAATTAAATATGAGCAATTTAAGTTTATCTGGCAATATAACTGAGTAGTTGGATAATAACAAAACCCATGTACTGATTACCAATGGAAGCAGAAATAGATTTTAGTTTAGATTTTAAACATCCTGGTATCGTACCAGAGGCATAGAAATCAAATCTGAGCCTTTTAAAGCTAATAGTTTCTAAATGGCAGATGAATTAATTTATTTTCTAAACTTTCTCCTTGTAG
Organism: Cygnus olor; assembly: GCF_009769625.2. Classification (NCBI taxonomy): domain Eukaryota; kingdom Metazoa; phylum Chordata; class Aves; order Anseriformes; family Anatidae; genus Cygnus; species Cygnus olor. The sequence continues at coordinate 48,302,675 of NC_049173.1, forward strand.
CATCTTGTTAACAAACTTCCAGTTAAAACAGCAAGACTCGTTTCCAAAACAACATCTTTGTTGTCTTTATAATAGAAATTAATGAAAGCTTTCCCCTTTCTCTTTCTCTTCGGTATATTTTCTCAGAATAGTTTGTAGGGGCTATATCCTGCAATTTGCTGTGCCCTCTGGCCCTCAGCCAGTGAAGCACTTAAGCGTACAAATAGCCCTGGTTTTGGTGGAAAGCAGGCAACTGAAAGACCCTCCTGCATGTCCCGATGGCATCCGCGCCCCTGGATTTTTGAGGGAAATCTGCATTATGCTTGCCACTCTGCATGGTGTTTTCTCCACCAACCAGTAGCAATATTTTATCATACAGTCCTGCCTCTTTGTTCAGTCATCTCTCTAAGGGATTTCAACAATTACTTAGCTGAAGAAAGACATGGAAGATCTTCTTCAAAGGTTGAGCACGGCGAAGCACAGGGCCCTTTGCCTCTCAGGGAGCTTCTCATGAGCTCTGCTCTAGGCCTCAGGGGCTTTGCTGTTCATTTTGGAAAGGAGGAGGGGTAGTTGTGGAGTGCAGTATCTCACTTGTTATGGCAATAAATCTTTAAAGTAAAATCCAGTCGAAGCAGTTCTTGGGAGCTTGCAATTGATTCCAGTCCAGCAATTACTCTGTATTGACTGGCTTGAGCACACACTCTGTCAGCAGCAAGAATTTTGTACAGAGACTCAGTTGCGGGAAGCTTTCACATTTTGCAGGTGGAAAATAAATTCAGGGACTATTTCAACCTCTGTGTGAACAACCAATTTATTTTTTTTTATTTTTTTTTTTTAAGAAAAGTCATTGAAGTCTCAGGCACTGTGTGAAGGGTGCGCAGAGGCTGTCATTTAGTAATGGAAGGAGGAAAATAATGATTCTCATAGTTAGATTATTGCAGGGGAGGGGCCCTCCTCTTGAGTTCGGTATTGCTGTCCGACCAATGTGGGGAGCTAACTTCAGCTTTTGACAGGTTTGATACTGTTGCTCTTCTTACTTCTTTGCACCACATCCTTTTCCCAGCTGCTTTCCTTTTTACTCTTTTTGGTTTTAAGATTCCAAAGGGGGAGAAAAGAGATCACAGAAATGGAGACTGAACTGGGGAAGGGGAGGGAAAGTGTTTCAGATATCCACAGGCAGGAAATTTGAACTCCTCTGGAACCTGAATGAGTTCTGGAGCAGTCTCATTATTTTTATATATTTATTTCCCTTTTTGGCTGTTCAGCCTGCTTTTCCCACGTTATCATCAAAGTGGCCTCAGAAGGGACAGTTGTGAAACAGAAACTATCTATGAGTAGAGAAACAAAAACAGAGCTTTTGTTAAGCTACAGATGCCTTGGTTTTAGCAAAAACAAACAACTTTAATTGCTGTAAGTATTTGCAAATGCTGCTGCTCTCCTCTAAAAGTGTTTAAATATGGGGGAAGTGGGGAAAGGCAAGAAGAGATGTCAGGGACTGCTCCATCTTGTTGAAACATGGGTTCAGCCAGTACACTGATGGTGGTTTCTCTCTCTTCCTACTCTCTGCCCTGGCCTGAATGCAGATAGGTTTGTAGCAGTGGAACTAAAGGAAAAAATAGTTTCTTCCCCTGGTTCACATGAACTGCTTTGAACTGGAACAGATGTGGATGTACAGAACTATCTGCTTACAGCAACTGTTCCATTTATAACCACAGATTTTCTATTCAGGTCTCTTTATCATTTTAATTTATTTTGTGTTTCCACATCCTTTTCCACAATAAAATTTTCTTAACTAAATGGGTTTTCAGTTCACATCCGAAGCCCTTGCAAGCACTCTTCCTTGTGTGAACTTTCTATGCCAGTGTTATTCTTCAGTGACTTTTTGCTCATAATGTTGGCCTCTGGAGGTCAGGTCAAGTTTGGATTTGTGGTATTTGTAAGATGTGGTTCAGAATACTGGTTTGTTACCAGATTAGGATAGGATCTAGAGTCTGATGTAATGGTGATAAAATCTCACAAAAGGTGTTTTTTGTAATATCTAACTTCAACACTTCATTATGTTTCTGCTTTAGGTTTTCAATTAGGTTTCTTTTTTTTATTTTTTGAGCACAAAAGTCTGCATGCAGCCCAGACCAAAATTGTTTCAGTGAGTACAGATAAGAGATTCAAGTTCAACCACAGAAGTTCAGGCAATGGCATTGTTTTCATTTGGTGTTTCTCATGATCTCCTGCTTTGGAGCAAGTTCCTTCACTGTTTGATCTGATTAAGTGTTCAATAATTAATTCCCCATCCATTCCATCAAGTAAGGAGGGGAGCCCTTTAGTTCCCATTCACTGAGACCCAGGAACGTGTCCTGAGGTGGAGAAAAACTGCACGTAGCCACGGGCAAAATCAATAGCGAGGTTTGGTTAAAACTAAGCGGCAATGCTTTTCCAGTTCTGCACTCAATGGAGCAGACCATGTGGCCTTTATTACAAAATTAGGGATTCATTTTTTTAGAGTTACTTCAGTTTCTCTGTTCTCTAATTTTCTATGGAAATAATCGGTTGTTTGCATATTGGAGACTGTATGTGTCAAGTTCTTTGTTTTAGTTTGACGGTTTCAGTCTTGACGCAGAAAACAAAAATTTCATCAAAGTCATGGAGGCAGATAGGATTTTAATCTAAACCATATTAAAAGCTGAAACTCTCCACGACCACAGCATTTTTTATGGCTCAGCCATAAACTGAATTCTGTGCTACCTTGGAGGATGCTGGAGGTTTTTCGTAATCTGAAGACACTTTTCTCTTCTGGTTGACTCCATACCAGATGTGAAACTGGACGGCATGGTCCCATGAAGCAGTGTTTTGGTGCTTGGGTACTCTGAGGAGCTGTTGGGGAAGGCAGGGTGTCCCAGGCTATGGGTCTGTCACAGCACTGCGGTCCTCTGATACGGCACAGGGCTGCAGGGTCTGGTGGTGGGCCTTCTTGAGAAGAAATGGAGATAAGATCATGGTGATGTTGTGTGCTACTCTTTTGTTTATATGGGCAAAAGCTGTGCAGTTTGGTTTGGTCCCATCTGTCCAATAGCTGTAGCTCGCTTTATTTGCTTTTTTCAATTTTCATGTAAAGTCTCTTCTAACAAAAAAATACAGCTCTTCAATTGCACGTATTTTTTTCATCTCTTTGAATGTTTTTGTTTATACAATGTATTGGCATCACATAGAAAACCCTTTCCGTATTGCCCTCATGGCAGATCCTTACTCCTGAAGTGTTCTTGCGCCACCCTTTCGCAGCTTTAACAAGAATTAAAACTTCATGGGAATGTACCCATTCCACAACCACTTCAAAGCTGTGGTTGAAGTCCAGCTTTCAAACAACCCCGAAGTTGGCCAGGTCTGAATTTTCGGATTTGATATGTTATACAGAGACCCTACTTGCAACATTCAGTGAGGGATGAGGAGCAGACACGAAGCTCCCAAAAGCTATTTGCTGTCTGGGCTGAAGCAACATCTTGTTTATCCGTTCCTGTAACTTGTCCACATGGGGTGTTTTATCCCCTCTTTCAGCAAAGCACCACGTAATTTGTCTGGTTTTAATATTGACCAGTAGTAATTTTTTAATGTGAAGAATGTGCAGTGAAGGAAGACCAGTTTACAATTATTTGATAGATTGGTTCCATTTTTGTTTGCATCTGTTAGTTTTATTGACTCTATTTTTAAGGAAAAATAATTATGTGGAGTCTGGTTTTAGTCGAGGGCTTTTCTGTTTTATGTGAGGAACAAAGACCTGCAGCATCAGAAGAATAAAATTAGGTGGGAAAAAAGTGTTATTTTCCCTTCAACAAATAAATCAAGTGCTTCCACCGTACAAGAATATACAGCAGCGCAACAAGTGTGGGCACTAAGGATAAGCAGACACATCAACAGAGGGAAATCTCTGACAAGTTTTAGGTATGTCACTTGGACATGGGATGTATCTTAGGAGACAGTCTGTCACTTTTATTCCCTAATAACTTTTGACAAGAGACAGATAATACCGCAGAGTTTATTTTAAGGTAGATTGTTTAATTTTGTGTCTGTTCTCTTTCTTTTTCTTTCCTCTGGATATTTTTCCTTTTTCATTAAAACACATGCACACAAAACAACAGAAAAAACCTCCCTGGCCCTGTGAGTTCAGAGGCTGTACAATCTCTGTCTGCAGGAGAGAGATGACATTCCTGACCTGTTCCCGAGGTTCACATAAAGGTTTTCCTTTTCTTTTCCTTTCTCGTTCCTTCTTCAGCCAGGTGAGTGCGGGGGCGAACACCCCTCTACAGAGCCGTGCTGCTGGGGCCAGCTGCAGCCCTCGTTCTCCTGCGAGCCCCAAGCCATCCCTGAGTGGTTTTGTCTCAACTCAGCAGGGTCCCAAACCGAGCAGTTGTTCCGTGGTGGACCGGATGCTTAAAAACATAGATTATCTAAAGGGTGCTCGTGAAAAGGAGACTTAAACATTCAAACTGGGCGTGCTGAATGCAGCCGGCGCATTGCCATCCGCCTGCGCCTGGCCACGCTCCCCCAGCCCCACGCACGGAGCACCCCGAGGGGTGCCGGGTGCCCTCGTCCATCGCTTCCCACGGCCGCAGGGCGCCCGGGGGGCAGTGAGTCAGAGGCAGGGCCAGGCAGCTGCGCTGCGGCAGTGGCTCGCTGCCCTGCTTGGGTCGAGCGCTCGGGAGCAGAAGAAACCTAAGAGTCCTCTGGGGACCAACACAGGAACGTAAGGGCCGTCCAGAGAGGCTGCACCTGGGAGGAAGTTTTGTTTGTTTGGTTGGTTTTTTAAAGGTCTTGAAGTAGGTAAATGTGGATGATGCTACTCTGTCTCTTCTAGGTTCCCGTCTTACACTGATGTGTTATGCATCCATGGCACTGCAGGTAGATGAGGCATTAGAATAATTACTCACTGAATTTGAAGGGTGCAGAAACTGACGTGTTCCTGCAGGCTGGAGCTCCCCAGATGATGAGCTAGGGCCATAAGGGTTGTAACTGTAGTGTTTCTGAGCCAGTGTATTAGTTAAACATCTTGCTTTCCATTGTCTGTGGCTTGAGAAGCAGGGCTCTTACCAGCCTCAGTTCATCAGGGCCACGTGGCCAGCCCTGGTGGGTTTGCCTCTAGCAGCTCTGCAGAGATTTTACTGTGTTCTCACCAACCTGTTTGGTCTAAATGACCTTTAAGGTCCCTTCTAACCCAAACCATTCCACGACCCTCTTGCTGAAGCAATTGATTGTTTCTGGCTCTGGGACATGCAGCCTTCTCCTGTCCTTGGGCTTGGTGGCATTATTGCTTTTGACACTAACTTACATAATATTCTTACAGTTTAAAACAACTATCCTGTCATTCCTTGCTAGCCACATGTAAAACTTAAACCAACCAAAAAATTGGGATAAAAGTAAACAGATGGGTGTGTAACGGGCAATTGCAGAAAGCTCATTTGTTATTTAAGGTAGTTCAAATGACCCAGGAAGGCTGCAAAGGCCTTCTAGCTTGAGCAAGAGCTCTCCCTGTGAGCCTATCGATGCTCTACAGCTTCACCAACATGGGGGGACAGGTGTCTTGTCTGTTGCCACGATCACTTCACTTCTACCCCTTCTTTTTGTTTCACAGCTCTCTGTAGTGTCTTATCTAATAGCCTCCTGTAGTCCAGTTACCCCCATCCAAAAGGTGGATCATGCTACATGAACATCTAAAACCTGCTGCTGTACTAAACCTTTCCAAAAGCAGCGAGGAGAAAGTCATCGTTTAAACGTGCTTTACAGTGCTTTATGAGGGAAAAACTTGTCGACCGTTCACTTTTATTTGTCTAGTGGAGGGAAAAAGTTAAGTAAAGACCTGTCTGAAGCAAGTGAAACTGATAGTCACCAAAGCATGTGTTACAGTTTGGAAATGTCTGCGAGAGGCTGTCACTGAGAACGGGCCTAAAAGGGGAGCCTGAAAGAAAAATTAGAAAGAGGGTGGAATGTTATTAAAGCTATAATTATAAACATAGGAGGCGCCCTGATTTTTTATTTTATTTTTTTCAAACTCCCCTGTGAGCAGACTCCCTGCCTGGGAGTCTGCAGCAGGGGATCCAAGAATTATTTGTTAGGGAAGAGGGGAAGATGCATGTTGCCTCACCAGATTTACACATTCAGATAATGAATTTGGACAATAAGAGTTATAAACCGTAGGATTTTGTAAACCCTCCTGTTAGTGTTTTCCATTGACTGGAGCTGAGTGAAAGCACGCAGGTAATAGAAGGAAACACCAGCTGCCCCTTCGCTGGAAAGTGTTTGACTCCTGACTCGTCCTGAAATGAGAAATCCTTCTTCTGCTCCCTGCGTCACATAGCGTGTGAACGTGTTCTGTCATCCAGGATGTGGATGCAAATGTTTTGGAAAGGGCTTTAGAAAAGTATTTCCACCTCTGTTTTCCTTGGTACCAGCTGCTGTTGCACCCTGAAAAGGAATATGAGAGCTGATTCCTTTGCCTCTTAAGGCAAGGGCATGTTGAACCAATGTTTGTGGTGGTATGTGTTCAAATTTCATATGCCACTTGTTTGGGTGGCTTCAGAAACTTTGTGCATGCAGATCGGCACCAAGGCTTCACCGAGGTCAAGGGATGGGCCCCAGCAGTCAGGAAGACGTCCCTGTGCCAGGAAGGGGCTTCACCCAGACCTGTGCTGCAGGCGATTGCCACCGTCTGTATCCTGCCATTGGGGCCGAGAGGCTGGGACTTGTGATGTGTCTTGAGTATTCCAGTGTTGGTGCCAGTCCTTGCACTGGCACAAACACACCCCTTCTCCAGGAGAAAGCTGGAGGGGGCAGGTGCCTTGGTGTGAAGCAGAAGCAGCAGTGGGCTCACAATGCTCGCTCCATGTAATAAAACACTTGGGCAGCACCGGTGGGCAGCAGCTGTTTCGAGAATAACATGATGGAAATGCGTGGGGACATTTTGGTGGCAGTAAGCCCATGTGTGCTTGCAACTGAGAGTGCCCTGTCTCCTCTTTGACACCCTGCCCTGTGCCCTCGTTTCAAATGTCCTTAAGGTTGGCTGCATTAAAGAGAGCCGCTGGTTAATTTGCTTAACTTTTACAAGCTGCAGTTTGTGGAGCACGTATGTAACACAGGGCATGTGAGCAGTGCCGTTCAGAAGGCTGGGTCTGCTCACGTCCTGTGCTTGTCCCTGGGGCAGTTACGTGCCTGCTTGGTCTCTGCTCAGCAGTGTAATTAAATCCTGTCTTGCGGATGGCTTTTTTGTTCACTTATTTAACTTAGTTGTTGTCTTAGAAAAACTTGTGTCTTTTTAGTTATGTCAAAGGTGACGTTCTGGTGAAGGGTGTTAAAGAAAAATAATTTAGTTGCTAGATGGTAGTATAATAACTTACATTTACAGGATATGTTTAGAGTAGCTCGCATGGCTCCGAATTTCTGTCCTTTTGCATTGTGGTGTTCCTCACCTTTGTCATTACTGGAACATGGATGCTTTTGGGAATGCTTTTTCAGCTTGGTCCTGCAAGTTAGTCGGTAATGAACCACACCTGTCCAGTCTGAGAGATCTTCATGTAGCTTCAGCAAGGCAAATGGTCTGCTTAAGCGTGCCCAGGTTTGTGTTTTCCTTGATGAGGATAGGTGTGCTTTGTCCTTAATTTTACTTACTTTCAACTTCTGTATAAAGAAGGCCTTGTGGTCAAGTGGACAGAGCAGGAACCAGCAGTCTCACCTGGGTTGCACCCATGACTCAAATTGCACTGAATCAACATGCATCTCAGCCAATCCATACTGCAAACTGAACGGTTAAGGATGACTTCTGAAGAGTTCTGCATTTGGATTGAGCTTACTTGAAGTGCAAGTGGTTTTAAAGCTGTTTGAACAGGGGGAGTTCTAACTGAAGAGGGCTTTTTTTTTATTATTTAATCTGTGTTTGTGTTCTGCTCCACCATGTATTTATTTTAAAATCTGGTTGTGCATCAACACATTCTCAATCTGAAATGTAGATCTCGGACTGAGATGTTTTAAATGTTTGAACTGAATCCAGTTTTAAAGTACCATAGTTATCTAAGAAGTACATCGAAATTTCCTTCAGTATTCATTTCTCATTATTATCTGTTCTGGAGTGCTGACTGTTTTTCAGTGTAATTAGCCTATGTGTCACTGTAAGTTCTCTTTCTTATCTTGTATCAGATGTGCTGTCATGTTTACAGAGAAGAATCTCGTCCGGTATCTACGAAGCTAAGTTTTACTATGTCAAAAACGAACTTTTGCCCTGCTTCCACAATTTTAGATGTCGAATCTATGTACTACCAAGTCACACAAAGTACTGGCGCAATTTTATTTGAACATGCGCACATGTGGTTTGCATTTCTATCAAATTCAGCAAAGCACCCAAATAAGAGTTAACGGCAGCTCTATTCCTTTATGTCAAAATTAGGCTGACTGTAGCAGGACAGTTGGTAAAAGATCTGCACTAAAGCCTGCTGATACTATACTGCCCCAGCAAAAAAAAAAAAAAAAAAAAAAATCTCTTTGAAAAACCTGAACTGAGTATATTTTACAGTTCTACGTTTTGTGTTATGTGACTGTGGAGTTTTGGATCTGGTACTAGCAGCCTTACACTTTACATTGTTAAATTACAGACTCGTTGTTGCTTATGTTCCTGGAAAAGGATGTGCTCCCATGGGTTGGGCTGAGAACCAGACAACTGCAAACTATTCCGTCTGGGTAGGAATAATTAGCTGATTAACTAGCAGTTCCTCAGAAAAAGGTCTAGGAGTCACAAACCAAATATAAATCTGCAACTTTGTTTTTTTTTTGGGTAGGAGATTGAGTGGTATATGCAAGAGATGATATAATTCTTCTGAGGGATGGAAAAGCATCACCTGGAGTAATGTACCCAGTTTGGGGCATCTTCTTGTGAAAAAAGTGTGGATCATACAGCCTAAAGCTGAGAGAAGAGCAGCAAAAATGAAAAGAAAAAAAAAAAACATCTCAAAAGGCAATAGTGCAAGAGTGGCATTTGCCAGTGGTTGCACAAACTTCCATTTGGTTTTCTAGGTAGAACTGTTGTATGTAGGGGAATATTCATTATTCTTGTCCTATTCTGAGGTGCTGTATGTTAATGCTGACATTTGTTTGGAACTTGAAGGGAAAAGTCCATGTTACAGGAGGGGAAAGGAAGCAGTGGGAAACCCTCTGTGCACACATGACGGCCTGCATGCCAGCTACTTCAGGAACTCCTAGGTCATCATGTCCAAATCTTTGCTATTTCAGGCAACCACATCACAGAATCCCATTCATAAATTTCTCAAGTACCATTATAAAAATAGTTTGATTTTTTTTTTTTTTTTTTTTTGCCTCCATTGCTCTGACTTGAACCTCATGCATGCTTGTGATTCAGAACCTCATCTCTGGACCATCTTTGAGTGTTTTAAACATTACTGTAAACATATGTGTACTTTATTTGTTCTTCATTGCTCTTTGGCTGCCTGACCATCTATATGGGGGAAAATGAGGGTAATGAATGGAATCCATGTAGATAGTTTTCTAGCTTAAAATATCCAACTTCTTTCATCATCTTCTGCAAAGACAAGCTTCTCCCTCCATCACTGCCACAACCCCCTCAGACGTTTTTGCATCCATTTAAATTTGAATTTGTGTTTCTGGAATAGGGATGATGAGAGCTGCAAGCAGTATCCCAGAGGAACACTGCTGTTGCTCTTTCATCTTTAACAGAAATATTTTGTTCAATACAGTGTAAATTGTCATTTGCCTTTTTTTGAGCTGTGCCTCACAGAAGGATTAGTTGTGCTGTGATTTACTAACTTATAAGGAAGGAGTCCCAAAGTATCTGCAGTGATAGACAGAGCTTCCATGTGATACCCCTGGAGAAGATTAGGAACAGCCTGTGGTTGAGCAGAAACCACATACCACTGTCCAGAGAGCCCTGATGGATTTGGAAAGGAATTAGTCACAGGAAAGATATTTTTGTGGGTGTTCACTGAAACTGAGAAGTCCTGTTGCTTTTGGGTGCTGGGTGACCAGGCGGTGGATGTGCAGTTTGATCACAAAGTGTTAGCCGTGGGTTGTATTGACACAGTTTAAATACATGCTATTCTATTCAGAGAGCACTCCTGTGACCACCAGATGTTCTCAACATTGTCTCCCAAGAACAATACAGAGGTGGCTGTGGGAGCAGAGGAGTATTGTGTCGGCAGTCTTACACCATCATGAGGAGTCTCAAGCCATCCAGCAACCCGAAGTTGCTCTTGTGGTAAAACCAATCCCTGCTTGGTTTACAAAGACAAATAGGTTTGGAAGGTTGTCTCCTGGTAGGTGAGAAAGGAGCTGATGTAGTAGGTGAGATTTTCTAGAGACTGAGCAAGAAAAATCTGAATTGTTTTTTGGAGGTGAACATCATAAGGCAGCAGTATAAAGACTCAGAGGATACACAGCTAATAAACCTCACTTGTTTCAGTAGGGGGAAATCACACGTCTGCATTGTGAACAGTAAGTTTGGTTTCTGAGAGGAGGTATTTCTTACAGGAGGTTAGGCAAGAGATCAGATTTAGAAAACTGAAGAACTGCTTGATCATGTATGGCTTATCTCATATGTGGTTGTATTTCATGCACTCTGAAAAGCTTAAGAAATCCAGTGTCCCAATGGACCTGGACGCTACCAGCGTGCCTAGTTTGGACCCATTTGGTTCCTGATGAAGCAATAGGGCTCTGCTCCAAAGGGCAGAGTTTTAAGAGGTCATTGCTAGGTGGAAATTTTTATTTGCTGAATTGAATCAATATTTTGCAATTTTTAAATTTTACAACTGTTTGATGTGGCTGAATTAATGACATAGAAATGGGTGTCTGCATGAGAACATCTCCTCCCCTCTCCCCCCCCTCCCCCTCCCCATTTTCCTAAGACATACCTTCACTTTGGTTGTGCTGCTGTGAAGCATTTCCATATTTAAACAGTACTCCAGATTGTTTATTGAAGTGGGTAAGCGATATACCATCCAAACTTCTGGGAATTACACCATAAATTTCCAAAATAAACAGGCATAAGGAGAGAAGCCAAACGGGATACAAGTACTAAAAATCCTCAAGATTAGCAAGATATGCCGCTATCTGTCAAACAAGCAAGTAATTGTTTTGGTATGAAAAACAGCATTTCAGATACAGATTTTTCTATTGTTGGCTGATACTGGTGTTTGGCTTAAATCTTGTTTAAAAGATCACAGGCTGAGTTCCTTCTGAGAGCCTGAGGCCTGATTAGCAAGCTTAGAGATTAGCAGAGGAGGCACTTGATATTTTCTTGTCCAAGGAGATCCTGATAGGGTGCTGTAAGAATTTCTGCATAGGCTGGAGTAGGTGCAATGCAGCATTTACACAATGAACATCATGTTCTGCAGTGACAGCATTAGTCTGTAGATATATTCTTATGTGAGAGCTGGCACCCCACAGCTTTGGGTCCGGTCAAGTCATACCTAAGTTTAACCTTGTTCCAATTTTCATTAGAATTAGAGCATCTAGCTTTCTACATAACACAGTTTTGTTGTGTACTTTAAGCCTCTACTATTGCAGGGTATTAATCAGGAAGACTTTCTGTGTTCTCTGAAGTTTCCTTGAAGCATCTTGTTGGACCGCATTGTCTGGAGTTGTCTTGTAGTGGCATTTACTGTCCTTCCTGTCTGCGGTCACTAGGGCTTCACAGGCAAGAACCAGCCCTGCAGGTAGGCAAGGAATAATGAATATAAATTGTTGATCTGAGTTATAAATACTTCCTGGAAGAATGCAATTAGAGATGAATGATATCAGGAAAGAAGTCTTAATTTCATGTAAACAGAAGTCAGCTTCATGTCAAAATTGGGTCAAGAAAATAAACTCTAAAACCTTACACGTGTTGTAATGCTGAAATATTTCTTCAGGTAAGTATGTGTAGCTATTGATAGAGGTGTGTGCACTGTCCACTGTTTCAGAGCACTAATGTCCTAGATGTATATTGGTGGTATGCAAAGCTCTTAAATTCCTTCTTCCTCTGTAGGCCGCTGCTCAAGGAGTTTCTTGGAAGGATGTTGTTCCTCAGAAAGATCTGACTTAGCTTTCTCTATCCAAGCCCCCTCTGATTTCTACCATGTATAATCTTTTACAGGCTACAAAGTCAGGGAAATCAGCAGCACACACATTTTGTCCCACACATTGCTGCTGCTTTTTGATTGCTCCCGCATTGTCAGGAAAAGAATTTCCATTGCTTGGAGGGTTGTCTTGTTTTTCATGGTCTTGGGGACCAAATGGGCCCATATTCCAGTGTAAAGTCTGTATGTCTTCTGAGGGCATCTAGTGTAAAGGTGCCTTGGTCTTGAGCTGGGATGAAGAGTGACTGTGAAAATAACAGTTTGTGCTTAACCACTTGGACTTTTTTTTCAACTGCTACAACTGGTTTAAATGTTTTAAATATCATATGACTCCCAAATTAATGCTTTGTGCAATAGCTGATCCAGCGTTATGACACCTGTTCCACTGTAACCACTGTTGCTCTATCCCATCACTTCACAGAATATTAGCCGCTAGTAATAAAAAATAGCAACAGCTATGGGTTCCAGAAATCCAAAGGGTTAGGGAAATAAACAGTTCAAGGACACTACTAGTGAGCTATCTCCATTAGATTTGAAATCAGTTAGAATTGTATCACGTTCATTTATATTTACTCAGTTGCCCTCTATTCCTTTAAATACCAGTATTTACATAATTAGTGTGGTCAGGGAGAACAATTTTTTTTCCCTCTTAATCAACAACAAATGCATTTCAGGTTTAAAAGCAATTACTTCCCAGTAATTTCTATAGAGAATTAAGAATGTCTTTAAAAAAATATAAATAGAATATTCATGAGACTTGAAACCTACCTGGCAAAAATGCATCATGCTTTTTGTAAACTGGTTGAACTTATCAAACAACTTAGAGTATGTGTTATTAAAGAGTGATAAACTTTACAAATAGTAATTTAGAATATATTTTCAAAAAGTTCACAGAATAATAGATATGCTAAAGGACAGTATCCAAATAAAATTTTGTTCCAAATATTTCGGTAAAACAAGAACTTTTTTTTAGATGGAATATTGTTTTTTTAAAATGTTTCAATGCCTGAAGATAAGCAATATATTAAAGTTTAATTCTGTTTTATTCTATTGTTTAGCTTTTTCACTGATCTGATAAACATTTACCAGATAAATGAACAGAACATTTTCCTTTTCTTTAAAAAAAAAAAAAAAAAAGACAGCAAGTGAATTGCTTTTCTGTAAACCAAAACAGAAAAAAATACAATAAAACTGCCTTACACTTATAAACTTAATCACACATCAGAGGAAAAGAAATTCCTCTTTTAAATTCTATAATGAAACCTTGGCCTTCTACAAATAACAAAGTTACGACATTTCTAATGTCTTTGTCAGGAAATATGAAAACAAATGATGTTTTCTCTCTTTCTCTATATCTGCCTTTATGCCAAGTGCTGGCTCTTGGCAGGAGCTGCCATTTCCTTTCTTACCCAGAGTAACTTCAGACAGACCATCACGGGCTATGAGGGTGTGATGCGTTTTGTCTGCCTTGTGGTTATGTTTCACTAACATCTCTTCTCTAAAGGCTTGCAGTGGTTAAACTACCTTTTGATCATTAATTTTGTTAGCTAGTCCTTGTTCTTTAATGAGGAGCAGTACATTTTATGTGCACAGTAAAAGTTGTTTGAATGCTTTGTGTCAGAGATGTAGAAATTAAATTTTAACATTTGTTGATGGAGCCTTACATTGTACCGTCCAGGAGAGACTCATACCGTTCCCTTGCTGAACCGTAATAGGACAGCTAAAATTTGGGAATCAGCTGAATATTTGTTTACAAAAGAGAGGTACTGTTTGAAATTGTATCAGTTCCAGTTTCTGTTTTGGTGAGTCTAACCTTTATGGTGCTCAGAGCTGTTTCTTAAAGGAAAGAGGGTTTGTACACGGTGCTGAAGACACAGGGTATTATTGAGGGTATGTCATGGGAAGACTAATGACTGCCTGCTGGTTGTTGGTTGTTGTCCCAGCTGTTGGTCTGTTTCTTTGCATAATTTCTCAAAGAACAATGAATAAGATAGAAACAGATCTCTCTTTTGCCATTTATCTCACACTTCTTGAGATAAAATACTGGACTACAGTTGCCCTTCATTAGTTCTGGTTTCATTACTGCATATTATTGTAAAGTGTGTGGCATTAGAACAGTTCTTTTTTTTGGAGTGCATCTCTTTGCTTCTGCCAAGATGTCCTTGTTTATACACAGGTTGAATATAGTCTTTCAAAATATGTCTGTCTTAGGTTATGATATGAATTCATAGGGTTTTGTCTTTTTTTTTTGCGGGGGGGGGAGGGTCAGGGGAGGGGGAAGGAGGGAGTGTTATGTGCCTATATAGCAGCCATGGAAAAGACTGCCTTCAAGCAGAAATATGCTTCTTCAAGGCACATATCTTTGATATGGATTCTCATCTCCCTTTGGAAAAGTACTGCTGCAGAACAAACAAATAAGAGCAAGTTGGGAATGAAACCTAAGATTTGGGATATTTTGGCCTAGCTGATTTGACCATCTGCAGCACCCACAGTTTCCTCCACGCTCTTCTGACTCTGTTTCTTACCATTTTATAGTCAAAGTGAATTTCCTGGCAGTTTCCTCTTCTTCACTCTTCTGTAGCAAATGTAGATTGACTGGTGTCCCTTTAGGTTAGACTTTAATCAGTCTGTCTCCTGTTACAAAATCTACAGTGCAGCATTTTACACTTAGACTGGGTCTTGACTGCTTGTTTGATATAGAGATGTAACAGATAGTAAAGACTGTCAAAAGCTTGTTAAGGGTGAAAAGATTGTCAAAAGCTTGGTGAGTCTAGGCTTGGTGCTGCTGTCATTACCAGCTTCCCTGCTGATGGCCAAACTGCAAGGAATGTGTGTCTCTGCTCAAACATTTCAAGTGTGCCTTTCATCTGGGGGTCTCGACATGCCTTACCAAGGGCCCTGGCCCAATTCTTGCTCTTGCCGGCACCCAAGGGAAGCTGGCTTCACTCACAGATTAGTTCTGTGCTCCAAGAATTTTGCAACCCAAGATGGGACCACCAGAAGTCCTAAACAGAAGTATCTTGCGTTCCTGTAGCGTGTCTGCATCCTCAGGCACTGGGCAAGCTAGCTGATTAGCGTGTGGCATCTCCCTGGGATATCACCTTGTTTGTGGCAGCCACATCTCTGCTCTTTCTTAAAAACATGAAAGAGACTGCCTGGTTGCATAGTCACTTCGTAGGTCTTGTGCCTCTGGCACGCCTAGGCTTGGTGGATTAAGACTGAGGAACACACAGAATGGCATTCTCTCAGATAGGCAAGAGTTAATAGAGCTTTTTCCCCCTCACTCATTTATGCTCACCTGCTCAGTGAGAGATAAAGACTATTTCAATTGCCAGTGAAATTTTGCAGTGTGTTATTGCACAGAAATTTTTCTCTGCATCCTAGTTAAAACTGCAGCAGTTTGAAGAATACTTGCTAAAAGCTGGGTAGCATAGCTTCAGGCTTTGCCTAGCCCAGGATTTTAGTTTGATTTCCTGTGGAAAGACACCTCAAATAGCACAGAGCTGAAGGCTGTAGTGGACCTCAGTTAAAAATCACTTACTACCACCTCACTATCAAATCAGCTCCACCTGTTTTGGCACACCCAAATAACATACATTATGTGGAGCTCTGCCATGCAAAACCTGACCCCACCCAGGCTGACTCAGATGGAGAGCATTGGCTCTTTCAGTGCAAATGTAGGAGAGCTCCAGTTACTGAACGTAGTGACTGTAGTCAAAAACATCTTTATTGGACTAGCCAAAACCTTCCAGAACACTTAGACTCATGAGGAGGTTCAAGGAACTGTAGCATTTCAAGAGGTGTCCTGTGTATTTCTGATTATCATAAAAGTTTGTCTTCTCTAAGCCACATCCTCTGCTGCCATGAGTCTAAGGCCTAAGTCTACACTGTCTGAATGCCCTTGTGACCTTGATGAATGGAAATTTAAACGTAAGTGCCGATATTTCAAGATTAAAAGATGGAAACCTTTTGGATCAAGAGCAGGTTTACCAGTCAGTATATGCTATGACCTTGGTCCTAGATTGCGGTGTATATCTCATATTTTAACAGTAAAACTTTGGATCCTCATTTTCATATATTCAGTATAATGAGCTATTTGTAACAGTCTGGTAAAGGAAAATATGTTTAGTACTTTAAATGTATTTAGGTATCTTTAGAAGCTACAAGAATTTGGATATACATTGTCCTAATACTCACCAACACTCTCCTCACAATATCTTCTCTAGTAATTGGTAATTGTTTCCTTTCATTTTACTGCTCCCTTTAATAACACTTGCCTTCACTTGGAACACACAAACAAAAATGATTAGCATCATAACTTTTCAAAACGTGCCTACCAGGATCCATAGGACACAGATGCCATTGGTCTTCCTTACCTATTGCACCCGTCCATTCCCATGAGATGCATAAGGACATGACATTGCAAAGTGCATTCAAGGAAGTAAGCAGTAAGTGGGTTGGAAGGCAGCCGTAACTTGTGTAAGAAAGAGAGTTACAGCCTTCAGTTCCAGGGCATCTCAGTGAATCACACTGGTGCTTCTGTTCTCATTAAAACTAGTTGAAATGCAAAAAAATGTTGCAAGGATTATTCTGTACATGTATCAAAGTAACTGGGAGAGGAATTTTGCTTATTTTGTCTACTTTTCTGTAAAGTGCTATCAAATTACAGAAGTGTGTAAATGATTTATAAAACTGTAATTACAAAGAACAGACTGCAGTGGACTTGAAAGTGGTCTCCAATACTACTTTTCTTGGAATAGCAAAAGTAGCAAATCTAAAATATTTTTCCAGTGTCTGGTGGTAGAAGAGTAAGCATGCTTGAATTTTCCTATTTTAGAAATATATCTGAAAAGAGATGTACTTAATAAGTAGTGCAATAGCTGTTGGTAATTGGAGGAAAAAAGTGCACTTTGTCTTAGGTGGGGGTGTGGGGGGGAGGCTTTGTATTTTTTTTATTTTTTTTTATAAAACGTGGGATTTTCCAGGGTCAACATAAATTGGTAGGATGAATTTCGTTACTTGTGATAGAATTGATATTCACTGGTCTTTTATGTGCTGTTGAAAATTCCATTTCACCCCAAATGTTCATTTCTACTATCATTATATATTTTAGGTAATGTGCTCATTATTTTCAGATTTCACAAGGGTGATGTCAGGTCAGAAGTGTTCAAACCTAGGCCTGCATATTGTAAAGAGGGTAAATTAATCTTTAAAAGCAAAAATAGAAGGGCAGAAATAGAAATGTTGCCATAGTTGTCTGTCCTTCTAGCCACCTCTTAACATGTTGCTGATAATAATAGATCAATAACTTTAAAGCTGTGGACAGCCTTCCAGGAAAACTCCAGCCCTGCTCTGGAGACCCACTGTTGATATGTCTGTACTGAGAAGTATACCTAAGCTGATGTTTCAAATAACCCTGCCAGGAGCTGACTTGTCTCCACCCATGTGACAGGGGTTGGTTTTCAGACTCCCAAATACTGGATACAAACAAAGTCTTTAAATGAGCTCCACTGTTCAGTGTAATTGGAAGTGCTAATGAAGTTGTCAGCTTCAGATGTATGAAAATTGTTCTGCTTTAGAAGTATTTCTATTCTGCAAAGGAAACTCTCCTTGCAACCCTATTTTACTTTTTTTTATTTTTTATTTTTTAAATGAATTGGATCATACCTCTCTGTTCGCTTCATTAAGGTAATGCTCTGTACAGACCCAGGCCACGGCCAAGTTTTAAAATAAATGCAGAAGCAAGGAGATGGGCGAGTTCCAGGGTGTCCTATTTAGCAGGCTGCCACAGAAGATGAAAGGGAGAGGGAGTCACATCTCTGTGGGCAGGTCGAGAAGATGTCGACATCACCGAAAGCATTCATCTCATCCAAGGATAGGTCGGTTGCCTTTTACAGCAGCCCTTTGCCTGTTGATGGTATTGGTGCAGCCTCCTGCACCTACAGAAGTGGTGCAGCCAGAGACAGTGGCTGGTCGCCAGTGGCTGGAGATGCAAGGGAAGGTTTAAATCAGAGGGTCCCAGATGTGGATATAATCAGTTCTCAACTCCCAAACTTCGAACAGAACAAAAGTTCAGGACATGTACGAGTGCTCCTTGGAGAGCGCAGTGGTTCCTGACCGGGACATTGGTCTCCAGCCAGCACCTCGTAAACAGGTGTCAGCTTCCCAAAAAAGAACTGTCCCCGTGCCAGCAGCGGGTATCCTCGCTGGCGTGCTTGCAGCAGGATTTAGTGGGTCAGGAGGGGTGACCCATAGGTCAGAAATGAGACACACGGGTGGGAAGGCATGTTTGAGGCTTCCTTGATATTTGCCTTGCCTTATTTTTCGTGAGGATGAAGCAGAGATTTCAGGCTCCAAATCTGGCAGCCAAAACCTTTTAATGAATCAGG
This sequence comes from Cygnus olor, assembly GCF_009769625.2. Classification (NCBI taxonomy): domain Eukaryota; kingdom Metazoa; phylum Chordata; class Aves; order Anseriformes; family Anatidae; genus Cygnus; species Cygnus olor. The sequence goes on from NC_049173.1 coordinate 48,321,162, forward strand.
AGGGGGGGAGGAAGGAGGAAGGGAGAGTAATATGCGAGTCAGTTGTGAGATTTTTTTTTTTTCCTCCTTCCTAGCCCAAGTATTAACCTGTAGCTTTGAATTTGGACAATACAGAAAGTAAAGAAATGGGTAAGACTTTGCTAAAGGAGGATTCTGCTGCTAGGGGGCAATATATATTAAGCAAAAACACGCTGAAGAGTTTTCACTTTGTATCTGTTGAAGTTTAAAAAAAAAATAAAAAAATAAAAAATACCTGACAGTTTGCTACATTAGTATTTCTTCTGCAGAAAAAGCATAGTATAAATAAAATATGCAACCTATATACGTATATTTATATGTATATGTGTGTGTTGTATTTTGTTTTAACGTGTATGTGTGTCTTTCTTAATATGTTTCCTCCCCATCACAGTAGGATCACTGTCAATATCAGGGCATATGCACAGCATTTTTCCATCATAATTCATATGAAAGTAATGTCTTCAGTTTAAGGAATCTAAAAATCATGTGCTAGTGTTTCAGAAGAGCTCCTGTTGTGGCTCCTTTAAAATTACTAGTTCAAGGAACCTATCCTGAATAATTTTTGAATTTTCCTTCCTAATTCTATCACTGTTTATATCAGGCAAAAAGATAATCTGGAGATTAGAAAGTCTTAAATCACATGGTCTTGTAACTGTCCTGGTTCTTCCTTGTTGAGAACAACTGGGACAGCTAGCTTAGATGTCTTTTATGACTTTTTTGTTCTAGTCACTTTCTTAAACATGCTCCCTAAAAAAAGAAAACAAGGATATAAGAGAAGCCAGTTTCAGGCTGAGTAGTGAAATAGTTGCCTGGTTGTTTATATATACTTATGCTTGTTTTAGAACGAGGGCAGGACGTTTCTATAAAGCTACATTGTGTTAATGCAATTTTCCATTTATTTTAATGAAAAAAATATATTTTTTTTTCCTAGAGAATATTTAGTGGTTATAAGAGATTATGACTACGATATTGAGAAGGTAGTCGATCAAGGCTGCGGCTAGTAGTGGAAAAAAATTCATTTATTTCTAGAGTGGATTTTCAGTTCTTGTTCACTTGGTCACTAAAGTCTAATGAAGAAGCATTGTCTAGATGTCTGCAGCTTGCAGCATAATGTGCCACATTTCTGTGGTAGAAAATTTGTTGTTAATTAGTGTTAATTTTTGCAAAACTTGAGAGGAGTTTGCTCATGGATGTTCTGCAGCTGAAGTTTGCACAAAGAAGCAGATGTTTGCGATTATTTTTTAGTAATTGAGTCTTGTTTCCAGTGTTGTTCAGAGTGACAGACTCATTGGAGATTCAAGGGAAGAATTAGGTGGACCAAAGATGCAGGACATGCACAGGTCCTCTGTGCTGTCTTTTCTGATCTTGTTCAGCAGCTTCTGTCCTCATGCTCTCATCTCTGTGCTCCATACAAGTTTATCTACTTGAGCTAGATGTAGTGCTTGCTTACATTGTACTGGAAACGGCATGAAGTCCATTGTGTCCATTCTTCTGAACCACCTGTGAAAAACACATGGTCAGCAGCAACAAATATAGGAATTACCCTTCAGTGCCTGTGGTAAGGAAAAGAGAAGTTCTATACACATGCACCATTGACCAAATACTTTCTCAAACCCGGTTCAGGGATAGATTGAAATTGGTATCAAGTCTTATCAAAATGGCTTTTCAACATTCTGCACCCATACAGCATGTGTATGTTTGGAGACAGGCAAGGAGTACTTTAAAATATTTCATTATGTAGTGTATACTTGGCAGGGTTTTCTGAGATTTATACCAAACATTAAGAAATGACAAAGCAATACATAATAAAGTGTAGGAGAAGCACTGAGTGGGTCTGATTTTATAATATTAGGGACTCCTGCTGTCTTGAAATCCATGGGTTTCTGAACAATGTCAACTGTGGAAAGGGAGGGTAAATGGCTGGCTGGTTATATGGCTATGCTGAAATGTGTCAAACATTTCTTCAGGTCTTTGCTGTAGAATTTTCTGGTTATTAAATAGAAAAGAGTAGGTTAGTCAATGCTAGAAGGCTGCAAAGCTAACAATTTTCACAATACTCCTCCTCTTTCAGCTCCCAACAAAGAGATTAAGATGTGACCGTAGCTGAATTAGGATGTTAATATGCTTTGTGCTCTTCATATCATGTCTACTATCTTGTCCTAACTAATTATGAACATAAATTTATTTTTAGATTAAATTATTGTCCTTGTGTAATATGATTAATGCAAAATAGAGATTTATAAGTCTTTAAAATATTCTGTTCTGTACCAGAAGAGGTTTTGTATTCTGCAACAGAATGCTTTGACCTCTGCCAAATCAGCATATGTGAACTAGTTATAATCCCTGTGCATTTGTAATTACCAAAGTGGTTTGGATGGCTTTACTTAGCATTAAATCCTGACATCATCTTTAAGTGCACAAATCAAACTTCTTGTAATTAAGATGGTATCAATAAAGTTCTCACATTTTGCATCTTTTTCCAGTAGTCATAATAAAACAAAATTTTATGATTCATTGCCTACCTTAAGCACTTGTTCTTTCAGATATTGCCAGGCTACTGATGTGTAAACAGAAATGTAAATATATGCTTGCGGATGGGTGATTGTTTGGACTTGCACAATAGTACTGAATCACTGGAGCAGGTCTCCTTGCTCTGTACTGTAGACTCAAGAAGTGCAAGAGAGCACAGGCTGCTCATTTGGGCTCATTGAAGCTTGTGGTTTTCCATTCTAAACATTTTTCATGCTAGCTGTGATTTCTGAACTAGCACTTTTCAGTTCACAGACCTATTATAAGGTAGGAAAATTGTTCAGATTCATGAGGCAGTAATTGGTGCTTCTCTTCTAATGTTCCTTGCAGTCCACTTGAGTACCTGGGTTTTATTTTGTACGCGTGAGAGGAGGAGGAAGAAAAGAGGAGTTTTATAGCACTTAAGGTATTTTTTCTAGGTATTTTTCAGGCATACTTCCAAATATAAGCTTTGGTTGTTACGTGTAAGAAGCTCCAAAAGTTGCTGTATTATTATATGAGTATTTTACAGCTATGGAACAAAGGCATGAATACATAGGATTCTGTGGCTGATCATGTATGTATAAGTTCTTAAGTGTTCAGGGAGTCAGTGTGTGTATGCATGTATATGTTGGGAAAAACAGGGCATAGATGTGTAGGGAATTGTTACAAATATGCTGGTTGCTCCCTAAAATATAGCAGATTTTTGGCTGCATTTCTGTATTACTCCATAAAAAAAGGTTATTTAACTATTATAAATTGTTATTCAAATGATTTGCTGAGTTTGAACATCCAGCCGCAAGATCACAAGGGGGGTGTCAGAATTAAAATTCCATGCCTGGTCCAGGAGGGATTTGCTCAATTTATGAAGTTACACGGAAAAAAATGTGTGGGTGGCAGACATCAGATTTGTGTGCTGCAGTTTCTAGGAGTGCCTCAGCCCTCCAAGGGAAACTGTGGAGCTTGTAGAAAGTCACTTAAGTCACTTGAGGCAGCAGATTTCCCAAGTACAGAGGCTGAAATGAAGATCCACAAACTCATGGGACTTGCAAATTCCGGAGAAATGGGTCTGACAGTGCCAGACAAGCATGACTTTCTTCCAAGAACACTTTCCTTGAACTGATAAGCCCAAAAAGCACCACACCTTCCTTCTCTGCTGCTGCAGGTGTTGTCCATACTAAGCCCTGCGTATCGTGGAGAAGAACATGGGCTGCAGATTGATGCAGTGCCCAACCCCACAGCGTTAAAGTTGGTCAGGTCACTCGGGGCCCTGTGCGGTTAAGTTGTGACTGTCTCCAGGGGTGGATGGAGATTTGCAGCTTTGCTGGGTACTTTTCCCATTGTATTGTTGCACTTATTGTTAAAGAATTAATGATTTTTTTTAAGGTCCTGTCACAATGTCCCTTGTTGCAACTTGTGCACCTGTGAGAAGAATCTGGCCCTGCCGTGCCTGTAACTGCTCAGTGGGTAGCTGAGGGCAGGAGTGGGGCCCCATCCCTTACCTTCTCTTCTTTGGGCTGCATAAGTGCCTCTCCTCATATATTAAGGGTTTGAGCCCCCTGACCACCTTGGTGGCCTTCTACTGGACTCGCTCAAGCTTGTCAGTGTCCTTGTGCTGGGAAGCCAAAACTGGGCACAGCACTCCACCTGTGGTCTGACAGGTGCCAAACGGGAAAATCACTTACCTCGCCTTGCTGGCTTTGCTGTCCTACTAATGCAGTCCAGTCTGCAGTTATGCCTCTCCACTGAAGGTCTGATGACTCACTTTGTACTTGACCGCCAAGTCTGCAGAGCCACCTTTCATCCACACAGCTCCTTGCATGGGACTGGCCTGTCCAAGCACAGGGCTTCCCAGTTGACTTTGTTGAGCTTCATAAGGCTGCTCTAAGCCCATTTCTCCAGCCTGTCGAGACCCTGCTAAGTGGCAGCCCTACATTCCAGCTTACCAACCCTTCTCCTCAGTTCTTTGTCATCTGCAAGCTTGCTGGGGCATGAGATCTTCCCTGTCTCTCCTTGCTATGTCATCCCTGAAGCTCCACCAAAACCAGACGGGTGGTTTGGTGAAGACGAGTAGCATTCCTCTTAGGCTAAGAAATAGCTGGTTAAAATGTGATGTCTGTCTTCACCTCACCCTAAACTTAGTGGCAGCTCTAGGTATGAGGGGAATAGTTTTTCTAATAGGCTAATTCTGTGTAAGGCCCAGGGGCAGTGTGTGTAATTTGTTCTGTTCCTGCAGATCCGTGTTCCAGAGACTGAACACTGGGCTAGCTACAGCGAGACTGTTGCAGTCTAGCTGCTAGCTTGTGCTCCTCCGCATGTTTTTGTTTTTTGAGGGGGAAAGTTAATTTAGTATCCACTCAAGGCTAAATTCTAAAATTCCTGCTTTATCTCCACTCCTCAGACAAGCAAGTTCTGCTCCCAAACAGTTTGAAAAAATGCATAGTGCTGCAGTATTCTGGTTCAGCGTCAAAATGAGTCAAATCTTAGAAAACTCTGCCTTCTATTGAATGCATAAATTCACATATGCAAGCAATGGTTTGTATTTCATCAATTATCTGGTTGCTCAGTTTGTACTTAAATTTTTATGTGAGATTCTTTAGCCCATCTATATAGTTAAATACTAAGCAGGAAGAGTCTCTGACAGGGCAAGAGGGAAGAAACCTGATATTCAGAATACCCTTAAGATTCCTTAAATAGGAATGGTTCAGCACATCCTATGCAGTACATAGGTACTTGAGGGGAAGCACGCTTACTTTTTCAGCATGAACAAGTGAAGTTGCTTATTGAAGGAGACCATGCTTGCTGTAAAAGGGGGAAAACACCATGCTCCCTTATTCACCAGCTAATTCTCAGACTACTTTTCTTTTTCCCCCTTTTCCCCTCTCCTGCCAAGAGATAAAATCAAATCTTTGCAAGGCGAAGAGGCTGCATGGTAACCTAATTGTGGGACAGCACTGTGGCAAAGGTGTAGGGGGAGCACTCCTGCTGAGGAGGAGGAGGTAGGGCTCAGGGCTGTGGGCTCGCTGAGACGGAGGCAAGGGGTGGGAGCCCCGCATGGAGGCTCATTGGCAGACGAAGGCAGGAACAGGATACGTTTCAGCATGGGTGGCTCTGGGAGGAGCAAGTGTTGGGATTAAAGAGTCTTGATGAAGTTGTTCCTTTTCCTTGCAGACGGAGACAGTGAGTTTCATGGGGTGGATTTTCTGCCAGACGACCTCAGCGAGGCTCCAGACGAGACAGGAATGAGGGTGAACAAGAAATACTCCTGCCTACCTGCTGAGGAGAAAGGGATCCACATCATCAACATCCGAGCTATTGAGGATATAGGATATGACCAGCATGAAAGCACAGTGAGTAGAGGACTTGACAAAAGTGTAACAGCTGGCATGCTGCTCTTTACCTTATTTCCAAGTGTTTCCTTTCCCTGGAGGCTCTGCAGGTTTCTCCCTCCCCTTTCCGAGGTTCTGAGGAGGATTGCTGTCAGCCACAGCACATGCTGATTTGGTGGAGTTTGTGCTTTGGTGTGTGGGCTGCAGAAGGGAAGCAAGGGATCCTTTTTTTAACCTGTAGCCTAAAAAGGTGTTGGTTATTCTCAGAGTAAGTAATCTGGCAGTAAGGCTGTGGTAACCTTTAAATCTCTTTGCCCGTATTAAGCGGAACACAAAAGTACCTAAAACTGCATGCAAAAGCTATTGTTAGCAGCGGTAACCCTAAACAAATAGTCTGTAGCACACAAGAGAGGTTTTTCCACTGGACAGATTTCTAGTGTTATTAATTGTGCCTTGGTTAAATTCTTTATATCTTTATCAGCGGTTTTAAAGGAAGTTAGTAACATGAATACACAATAGGATTAGGAGTTGGCTAAGTCATAAATGCACAAATATAGGTTTATTCAGGTGAAGAAATTGAGGTGGAGTGAGCTATACAACAGATCTTGCTAGAGAAAGGTGCACCATAAAAAGCAATGCTTGATTCATTGTGCTTGTGCTTAATTAGGGTTTAGTGTGGTGGAATAATTGTGTCAGGGCACACATACCCCTTCTGCTGGTTTAAAATTGAGATGCCCTTTCTGCACCTTGCTTGGAACCAGAGGCGCACGGGTTGTGCATGGTCTTGGCCAATGCATTTCTCTCCTTCAGTGCAGCAGCACTGCAAGAAAGGATGTGGCCTCCTGAGTGCCTTTCAGCATTAAGACCACATCCTTAAAAGACTCTATTTATTTCTTTAAATGAGGACCAACAGGCTCCTTTGGATTCCTTTGTCTGCATCCCTTTTACAGTGTGAGGTAACTATTCTTTTCATTAGTAAATGTATTGAGGCATTCATATACACAGCGCAGCAGGCTCATCTGTATTATCAGTGAGTCCCCAGGACGGTCAGCTTTTCAACAACAAAGTTTGAAGAAATGGGAAGCAGCTCATTCAGATTCTGCAGTGTGACCTGATCCCTTCCTGGTGGCGGTGGCACAAAGACTAGTGAAATCGGCATTTTCAGTGCCACTTTCCTCAGCCTCCACCAGAAGGGTGCTCCAGGGCACAAGGAGCAGTGGGCAGGGTGTGCTGAGCAGTCTGGATTGCCCCGAGCAGCCAGAAACACCCAGCACACTCACTGCTGTCACCTTCAGGAGCCATCTCCAGTCCTGCCTCTCTCCTGTATTTATTCCTCCCCAGACAGGTGGACAGACTGCTGCTGGCTGTCCCCACAAAGTCAGGCCAGTGAGGGTAGGAAGTGCTTGAGGTCTGCGTCTTTTCCTCATTTTATCTTCCTGCATTTACCTGGACATCTATGGGCTCAGCCCAATTTTTCAGCAAGTGATGTTTAGTTAATTGATACGATCAATAAATCTTTAAAAAATAATACAATTAGTTATCTTGAAAGAAAACCCAGTGCTCCTGTATCTTGTTTACAGCGATATTTTGAAGAGACTATCCTGAAACCTAGTTAGTTTCTATTTCTTACTATTCTGTTCCTATAGAAGATTGCATACCTGAGTTGCTGGCCACACTGTCAGCTTGCTTTAAAAAAAAAAATCTGGATTAATGCATGCATGCCATTAATCATGAAGCAATCAGAAAGCAATAGTGATTAGTGATTTGTACTGCAGTTATGTTTAAGAACTAAACAGCAGTGTCTCAATGTGGCACAAACACAATCAGCTTTTCCATGCAGCTGGGGTCGAGGGACAGAATAACATTGATCAGCCCTCCACAGCTCAGTCCCTCCAATGAGTAAATGGTATCTGCCGAGTAAGAGGCTGTTTGGATGAAGTTTCAGGTGTGTTGGCTGTGATCAGCTCATGGGCTGCTCTTTTTATCTGTGGCTTAGAAGTTGGGTTTGGAGACAATTGTTTGCAGATCTGTTATGTTCCCAGTTTTCTTGATGAAACAAGCAAAAGGAGTGCACATCCCAAGCAGATTTTGACCAGTATGATTTGCAAATGAGAGCCGATTGCTGTCATTTGGAGCAGGATTCCTTTCCTTGCATGAGGGTTAATGTTCTCCTGTAAAATTAGGAGCTTGAAAATGTTCCTGGTCCTTGGAAAGCCACTCCTGTGATTAGTAATTTTTGTGAAAACTAATGCCAATTGTAAGTTTTCACTTTTTAAATGATCCAAGGGTAGAATTATGCGTGAGCATTATGCTGTTGCAAGCAGAAATTAATAATCGTTAGTACCTTGGTATGTTTCTACAGTTGTCCTGTGTAAATTTCAGAAAAATACTTGAAAATGGTGTTGTGTTTTGAGACTTAGATTTCTAGAGTCCTGCACCACTGCAGAGCAAATTTGCACACCATTAATTCAGAGCAGGAATAAAGCCTTTGCCACCCGCGGACTGCAAAGTGCCATGGGTTTTATAAGCGGGGAGAAAGGTGATGAACTTGGTCACAACGAACTCGCTTCCCTGGCTGCAGTCCACGTGCATTGTTGGCTGCGCTTGGTGACCAGCTGGCTCCCTTCAGTCTGTATCTGGGATGATCTCTTTCTCAGATGATACAAACTCACAGGGATAGATAAGAGAAGTGAGAAGTGATTGCACATGATATTAATCTGTTTGTCAGAACCGAAACACAGATGTCCTGGGTGGAAAAGGACAGATGATCTTAGTGGCAATTAACCCTCAACAGAGACAACCAAATCCACCCAGTAGCTAAATTATGAACTAGCATGCTGGGAATTAGATTAAATCCCAGTCATTTTATCTATTTATTTCTGGCCAATGAAATCCCAGCTGGCTATCAGGAAAATTGCAGGTGTTAACTTGCAAAATTGTTTTGTGTAAGTAGCATGTGGGGGCTCCTCCTGTAGGCTTGCTATCTGAAGATAGGCCCTTGTGTGCTCTGGGCAGCAAGGAGGGGTGCTTGATATGAGGATGTGTTCTGCTTGGTGCCCATGTCAGCTCTCTGCTAATTATTCCTCTCCTCTCCACACCCCTGCTCCCTACTTCCAGCTATTGAACTCCCTATCCAAAAATCCAGATGCTGACTGCAAATATGGACTTTACTTCAGAGACGGCAAGAGAAAGGTGGATTACATCCTAGTTTATCACTACAAGAAGTCCTCGTCCGGGAGGGCGCTCGCCAGGAGAACTCACCACAATGACACAAGTGCGCGAAGCACCAAGCAGGACCACCCGCTTCCTGGGAAGAGCGTGCAGCTGGAGATGGGGGAGAGCGAACCCCCCGCGGATTCCCATGAAGACGACAAGAGGTTTCGGAGGGAGGAGTATGAGGGAAACCTTGTGGAGGCTGGCCTGGAACTGGAACATGACGAGGATGTAAGGAGCTGCGTCAGATGCCTAAAGATAAGGAGGATGACTGGTGGTCAAATCCAGGGAGATACTGAGCTTGCCTTGGGCAGCGCTCGCTGTGGCGTGTGCCTTTTTGCCACATAGTTTATGGATGTGTTACCATAGCTAGAGGCGAGGCTTAGGTGTCTGTAAACACTAATCAGAGGTCGGTGGGTTGACAGCATGCGGTGGGTTGGATCCGCTGGTAATTCTGGTTCTGATGAGAAGTATCTGATGCAGACAGTGAAATTTTTACACCTCAGTGCAACCTTCAGGAGAATCACATTTGTGTGGGGGGTTCTGGTAAATGCTCTGGTTCAAGCATGTGGCTCTGTGCTACAGTTTTGCTCTTTCCATTCTCAGCTGTGAACAGTACAGCTTGTAATGCCCTTCACCTGCACTCTGAAAACAGCATATTCTATTAAAAGACCATTAGACTACATAAAAAAATCATGTGTTTGAAGTACTGCCAGTGTGTGATTAGTAGAAATAGCCACAGCCATATTAATTTCAAAGAAAGCTATTACAATTAACTGATCAAACCAATAAGCCTGAAATTCCTGTGAGGGAGGGTGAACGTTCATGTTGGTTTTGTTCACAGGGTGTAAAAATCGAGGTTAAGCAGTTAGACCTGTGGTCAGAGTGTTAAATAAATAAATAAACCTGCCACACACAACTCTCAAATTCTAGGGAAGGGTGATGGTACAGCGTGACATATCTTCCTTTTCTCCATCCTCAGGTGAAAATACAGATTGCTTTCTGTCAGGTTGTTGTAGTGAACTGGAAACTTGCCTGTGCCAAGTCCTAGGTACTGAAAGTCCTGAGTGTGCTGGGAGGTCCCCTCCCATGACATGTAATATGATTTCAAACGAAGCAGAAGGCTTGGCATTCAAGCCAGGGCACCACGAAGAAGGAGAGCATGTATCTCTTAGTACCAGATATCAGACCAGATCAGAAACATATAGAGATGAAAGGGAAGGGGGTTTACAGCAGCTTCCATATCCAGCACATCAGAGAAGGGGAAACCTGCAGTCACTGGAGCTTGACAGGCATGCCTGGGAGTTGTGTAGGTGGCCTTACTAACTGCAAAAAGAACAAGGGTTTTGTTCACAGATGATGTTTATTAAGTCACTTAAATGCTCTTCTGTGAAATAAATTCAAGGATGGTTTGGAAGCGATGCCTAATTAGAAGGCTGGCAGTTAGTTATGCCCTCTGAGTAATTAATGGATTTCTAGAAGGCAGGTAGGGAATATAGCTGAGTGAAAGCTAGCTGTTAAAACTGCCTGAATGTGCAAAGCAACAGCATTAGAAAGATTCATTAGTGTTTCTTTCTCTTCTCCCCTGCTGGTTTGACATCGTTTGTCCAGGGTCTTGGAGGTGGTTTCTCTGGTGGGGCTGGCAGGCACCCGTGGGTGCAGGGGTGGGCAAGAGCAAACCGCAGCTGGGGTAACTGCTGGGATCCACACATACTGCTGTTGTCATCCCTGATATTTTTGTTGGTGGTGGTGGTCAATTTTTCCAACCAATTTTCCTAATTAAAATGGTTGGTGTTTTAACATATATGTTGATGCCTGCATCTGCAGCCTCTGCTCTCCTTTCGTGCTGCAGCTGTGACCCTTACATTACAACGCACTCAAGAAATTGTAGCTTTTGGCTGGGTGCCTGTGAATCAAATTTAACTGGCTTAGTCTGTATTTGTGAATAGTCATTAGCTTTTATTTCCCAAACAGTTTTTATCTTCTTATCTGTTTAACCTAGTGGTGATTGTTCTAGAAGACAATAGCATTTCTGAGTCACGTTTTATATCGGCTCCGCACAGAGAGGTGCCCAGTGATTGTCCTGTTGTTAGAAACTGGTCCCCTCAAACAAATGAGGTTTACAGTGTTGGCTGTAATAGACTGTTCCTTAAACGTGGATGAAACGCAAAGGGAAAAGTATTTAATTTCCTCTCACTGGTAACCTTTTCTCTTGCCTTTTTTTTTTTTTGAAGACGAAAATCCATGGGGTTGGATTTGTAAAAATACATGCACCGTGGAATGTATTGTGTCGAGAGGCAGAGTTTCTTAAGCTCAAGATGCCCACAAAGAAGGTAAGCCCCAATTTTCTTTTTCCTCCCCTCCCAGAAGGCATGGTTTAAACACATTCTCATCTTTGTGCACCTTACAAACGTAGACTTCTCTTCCCACAAGCATTTTTAAAATAGTTTAATCTGCACTGCCCAGCAAAGAGGCTGGTGTTCCCCTAGTATTTAACAGGAAAAGCAAGAGAGTCATGAACTTTCTTGCTTAGGACAGCAGAAGGAATAAGTGGAAGGAGAAATGGAAATCACAAATTCCTGTCTCCTGCCTTTATCTGTACACGATGTGAGTGATCTTGTAGAGAGTCTCATCATCTCGGTGTGTTTTAAAAGAGGTTGCAATTGATAATGAAACTTACTTGTACATCTTGGAGTTTTCTTTCTCACCTGAAAGGATGGACTGCTAAAAAGTGAATGTAATACTTTGTGTGCAATAGTCTCACTGGGTTTAGGTGGCTACTTACACATCATCAGTCATGTTTGCAGGAGTTGGGACTACTCTACCACAAAATAAATTACCTCTCAGCATAATTGAAATATCATTGGAGATATCATGGTGTATTTTCATTATGAGCTAAGTTCTAAATCATCCATGATAGATAACTACCTGGTGAGTGAGCATAGCTTAGAGAGAAATTAATATTTAAACATACTAAGTGCATGTCGCAGACTGCAGCAGAAAGTCTATAATGGAACAAGAGACAGTCTCAAAGCTCAGCATCACTTAGAAAACTAAAACTACACGTTTGGTTTGGATTTTTTATTAGTCCCCATTATTGCCTCACTTACCACCAGTTTTAATCAGAAGCATAATCAGATCAAAAGAGAACTGCAATGGTCTTAGTGACTTCACTGTTGTGGAAGGAAAGTATCGTGAATATTCTTCATTTATATGGAAGGTGGGGAAGTCTTGGAAGCTGCAGGATATTGCTTCCTCTTCTTGCCTTGCTTTGACTTTTCCATCCATCTGTGTGTTCTAAGATGTTTTCAAGAAGGTAAGCTGTGCTCCTCAACAGTTTAGGCAGATGTATTTATCTAATTCATTTTTTACAGTTCAGTCTCTCTATGGATAACCAGAAAGCGATGACATTTTACTGTCTTTCTGTTTGCCCCCTCAGATGTATCAGATCAATCAGACCCATGGGCTTCTGAAAAAGATCAACTCCGTAATCCAGAAGATAACAGAGCCCATCCAGCCCAAAGTGGCCGAACACAAGCCGCAGACAGTGAAGCGCCTCTCCTACCCCTTCTCCAGGGAGAAGCAGCACTTGTAAGTGACTGCGTGGGGCCAGCAGCCATGCCAGCAGGTTTGGGTTTTTCTGATAGCACCTGGAAAGGTGAAAAGAAAACAAATGCCGATGCTTTGTTAGTGGTTACTGTAAAAACATTTCTGTTTTGCAGTAAATTTACTTTTTTTTTTCTGTGTGCAGTCCTTGTGCATTTTAACTCTTGTTAAGATATATGTTACATATCTATATAAGCATATACTTAAACTTTTAGACTGCCAAACAAAACTTAGTGTGGTTTACAGTAGTCTTTTTCCATTTAAAATAAAATGCTCAGTAAAATTTCTGGGCAGAGATGTGGGTTGATAACAGTAAGGGTAACTCCATTCATCTGGTATGGGCAGCTCACTCATGTACTGCAAACCAGGTCTTGACTTGTAAATGGTATGAAGCCAGTGGCAGCTTTGCCTTCGATTTTGGATTGGTAAGAATAGCTGTAGACGTGGGCGGAGGAAAAAATCACAAGGTGGGGCCCAGCCTAAGTTTTGGCTGCCCTGGATTGCTTTGCTGCTGCTCTTCCTTGGCCAGCATCCCGGAGGAGAAGCTTTGAAGACCATGTTTATGTGTGTGCCAGCTGGAACAAATACCAGTCCTAGGGCAGGATTTCTTCACTCTAGATATGTATATTTTTGTGTTTAATAAAGAGATGCAGAACGCTAATGGAGTTCTGTATTAGATTCACATATCTGATGGTGGGGCTAGTCAATGTATGTGACATTTGATGTATTCTTAGACTTGCAGGAACTGTATTTATACAGGTATTGCATGTGGGATGTTCCTACAGAAAAGGAGCCTCATGGCTCAGAGAAAGCCCAAAAGATGGTCCTTAGCTTGTGTTTGAAAGTGCCTTACACTGCTTGCAGTGGTGGCTTTTTTCAGTGAGGCCATCTGGGTATTTGCTGAATAAAGCAGCACAGAGTGCTCTTAGAGGTTTGCAGGTTCAGCCCAAATGTAGATTATTAGGAGAAATCTTAGACCGGTAGTGGGCAGGAATTCAACTTTAATGAGCATCAACAGCCTTTTGTGTGTCTGTGTAAAAACCTATAAATATATAAAACAAGTGAAACATATAACAGTCTCTTTAAAATGTGAGAGTTGTGTTGGACTTTCTTTTAATGAGGTTTCTACAAGCTATTCTTTAATGTTAGCTATGAGAGATCCCCAGGAGAAAAGATAACATTGAAGGGGTCAGCGAGAACAGGAAATTACTGGCTTTTTTTTTTTTTTTAACCTAATGGGCTTCCTTCTAATCTTTTAACAGATTTGATTTGTCTGACAGAGATTCCTTCTTTGACAGCAAAACAAGAAGTACTATAGTAAGTACAGTATGTAAATAATTTATGGTGGATGGTGCCTTGGTCCTGGTGTTAAGAGCCCCTTTGCCAGCTTTGGGGAAAAGCCTACTGCAAGTTTGTCTGTCTGTACCAAATGCCAGGGAACGCCTGTGACATCAATTATTTAACCAATAAATTAAGCATTTCCAGCTTTAGCTTGTATGATGAATAGCATTTGATGCTAACAGGTTGCTACCTTTAGACAGTAATTTGGATCTTCTTTTTGGTTCAAGGTAAATGCAGGACATGTTTCCTAGTAGCCATATAACCAGGAAGGAACAGATTTAGACTCTGCCACTGGTTCTGCCACCTGGACCTCTGTGTCTCATTTCCCTTTCCCTAACCATACATTTTTGTGCTGTAACTATACAAGTTTCTGCAGATCCCTTATGGAAATGAAGCCTAACACAGGAATAAAATAGTGCAAGCTACATCCGAGTATTTCCTTGTGACTCATTGACCATAAAATAGAAAGGGGAGAAGGTGCAGTCTCCTCTATAGCCACTGAAGGGGAATTTAAATGGAAAGCCCACACGGTATCCAGGGCAGTCAGAGGGACCGTGCCATGCAGCATTTGCTGCAGCACTTCTTCAAAGTACAGTGCGGACTCCTTGCCCCCTTTCAGGGCTGCTAATCGGCCCACTGGAATGTGACCATAAGCATGCTTTTATCTCATATTTAACGTTAGCCTTTTGGATGTTAAGTGGTTTTGAAAAGAGCTTATATCACGTTGTAGCTGCCCTTTATTGCTGCGGTGATAAGGGGTGTAAGATATCTAACCTCCCCTTCCTGCCACAAAATTCCAGTGTGTAGCCCCCCGGGATGCAGTGCCCCTGCAGCCTGGTGTGCAGAGATTTATCTGAGCACAGGTTGCAAGGGCTCAGGGAGTCTGACCAAGGCAGGCAGATACAGCAGGACAGAAATGGAAAGGAAAAGATGATAATCAAATTTTATTTGCAATAGCACATTTCATTTGAGATTGGGGAGAAAAATACATAGCTTTTGTTTGCAGACTTTCTTGTTATGTCTATGTATAGAGTTAAAAAACCCTTGTAGGTACAGGTAAGAAACTTAAGGGAGCAGGTGAAGAGTTAAAATTCATGACAAGAATGCCTGAGAAAGGCAGCCAGCCAAAATGACCCTGTAGAACAAGGTGAGCCAGAGGGTCAGCCTTGGTAGCTAACGCAGCAATGGGCTGAAGCAAGCAGAGCTAATGGCAGAGGCTGGAAGGAAGAGGGGTGTGGGATGTTTTTTGAAAACCACTCAAGGAACGCTGGGCATATAACAGTATTGCTGATAGTATGTTGCTTTGTTTGAAATCCCTGCAAATAACCTGGTAATAAAAGGCATATTGAGCAGTGCCCGGCATCATCTTATCCTGCATGCATTTCTCTTTGTATTCTTGTTTCTTAAAGTTCCCTGCTGCCTTTCCCATATGTATTTTTAAACCACAGTGCAAATATTGACCCTGCCGCCTACTGCAAAATGAACAGGAATCCAGTCACTCCCTGTGAGGCTTTGATGAAGAGAAACTAAGCCAAGGACCTTTTACTTACTAAAATAAAATAAAATAAAAACTATGTTATATAACTGGCAATCTCTCCATGACAGCCCTTCAGCTGGCTGGAGCTGAAAGACAGCACCGGGCAGAGGAGCAGCCTCATGTGCCCTCCAAAAACCGTCATGGCAGGCAGTGGCTGTGTTGCTTGCCTCTCCTGGGCCGTGTGCAGCCCTGGACATCCCCAGGACAGTGGCCACAGGTCCCCAGGCAGGTCAGGCAGTGGGCAGGACGTGCCTCTGCTCCTGCTGAAAAGCCGGAGGTTGCCCTCCGCCGCCGTCCCAGCCTCACGCCAATGTGCAAAGGTTATTTGACAATAAATGAAAATAAATCGTAAAACAAATACACCTGTTTTGCCACCAAGATCGTGCAAGCTCTGAAGTTTTAAGGTCAAGCTGTTTTGTTTAGCCTGGTTTCTGATAAGCTGCCGTGTGCCGCACAAGCACCACGGGGCCGGAGGGTGGGCAGCGAGGGCACAGCCAGGTGTAGCGCGGGCGGCGAGGGAAGGTGGTCAACGTGAGGGGGAACAGCTGTTCTGTGGCAGAAGTGCTTAAATGTGATCCCCTTCCTCTCGAACCAACAACAGTCATAGTAACTGGCTAGCGAGCTCAGCCCTCCTGTCTTGTACGGCTAGCTGTGTAAGGAAATCTTTAACTCTGCTGTCCTGAATGCCACCACTTTTATTAAAGAATGATGACTTCATCAGCATCTCGGTTTTGCCAATACTTATGTTTGAGCTGTGCACAGAAAGATTATGCTTTTCGCTGGCCATATCCAAAGTAACCCTTTCCTTTCTTTTACTTTGCTTCTGTAGGTTTATGAAATATTGAAAAGAACGACATGTACCAAAGCAAAATATAGCATGGGTAAGGAATTTTATTTAGGTTTAAGATCAATATCGTTTTCAGGTATTGAAAATAATTGCGTGCTGTAACTGGATGTGGAGTTTAGGTTTTTCTTCTGCTCTCTGATTTGATGTATGTGGATATAATTGTTTTATTTGGAAATTTAATGTAATTAATGTAGCTATTCATATTTTTTTTTCAAATGTGAATATGTAGATTCAATTGTAAATTAAATGATAGGTGACCATGTAGCCCCTTCAGATGTTAGTTATGTCCTTTATGGCAGGGATGGTAGATGATCTGAAGCCATGGGAACATGTGCTCTGCATTGGTTCGGTTTCTCTCTCACGCCAGTGGATGCGAGCATTACTGTGCGCTTCCGAAACTGCTGTGAGAGTCTGCGGGCTGCTCTGTTCCCTTTAAGTGGTGACCTCAAATTTTTATCGTGGGATGGCTTTTCGATGACTTAAGTGAAATGCTCCTATCTGATGATGGACCAAAGCACTGTCATAAGTGGAAGATTAACCCCGTGGCCAAGGGCTGTGGTGTGCACTGGAAGCTGACCCTTCCCTTGGTCCTCAAAACAGCTGCTGCAGGTGAAGTTTATTCTGCCACAACCAGTGGTTTTAGGATTTCAGCCCTAGGGATGGTGTTCTAAGAACTAAATTCCTAACACAGGTAAATACGAATTCGAATATTGTGAGGCAGAGGTTTATACTTGACTGGGGGACCAAAGGTAAGAAGTGGTTGGTACACCAAATTATATAAGGTGGAAGGCTGAATTCCTTCAGATGACCAAAAGAAACATATATGGATGAGAAAAATGCATGAACATGGGAGAAGGCATTTGATAACTGTTGGAATCTGTTATAGCATTTATTTGTCTACAAGCAGTTAAGTAAAACACTGAGAACTTGAATTACAGGTAGTTCTGTTCAATGTTGACCCATCAGCCATTTAGAAGTCCATCAAATAATAGAAGAATAATTACGCCAGAAATGATTTCCCTGCTTTGACTTTTCTGTTGAAGTGAGAACATACAATGTACAATTGTTGAGTCCTTATATACACTAAATTTACTTGGTGTTCAGCCAATATTAACAGAAGTTCTGTTTCCCTTTAGCATGGGAAATCCAAATTCATCTGTGACTTTCAGGACCCTTTTTTGAGTCTGATGTCAGATCATTTTTGTTGGAAATTATGTATTTGCACTCTTGAAAGGGGAAGATCATATAGTTCAGTTTGAATTCTTGCCTTAGAGTTGGTTGCTCACTTGTGGTTTTTTTTCCTTTTTTGTTTTTATTTTTTGGGGGGGTCCAAAAATGGTAAACAAATTAGAGGTGGGTTGAAAAGGCAGAGGAAGGTAAAGTGTTAGGATTCCTGGATTGTTCTTCTTCCATAGACTGTCAAGGTCACAAAATATACCTAATAAAAATGTCATTAGACTGGCATGTCCGAGGGTATAATCAGCATAACTCAATCAGGTCCTTTGTGTTACAGTGCTGGAATGCTGGGTTACAACCCAGCAAAGGTTGCAAATGGATTTGAGCAAACACAGATAATGCTGCAACACTTCTGTCCAGCAGGAAAAAGGCAGCAGCACAGCAAACACTGCAGTCTTTGTTATTTATTTTGCAAATTTGTGAAAATGTGAACGTATCATAGTTGCTAAATGCTGATATGTGCAAGTATATTATGTAGCTATTTGGTAGCACAGCCTTGGAAGAATAATTCATCTGTTCCTTAGTTGTTTCTGCCAGAAGCGTGGAGATATTTGCAGAAAATTCATAGCACTGTATAATCTTAAATAGCACTTTGAAAAAATAATGATACAGCATACCGAGCACTGCTGGAGCAGTTCCTGCAGCAGGTGCTCAGTAAAAACATGAGTGAACTTGAAAATATTAGTGAGCTTGAAAAATTGTTCTTTCAAGAACAATTGAAAATGTCTCCTGAACCTGCAGTGATCTGCTTCCTGGTTCATGCTTGCTGTCCCGCACTTGTGGTAGCAATGAACAGACAGGCAGCATGGAGCACACTGTAGCAGATCATTTTTCTTTGTTTGAAGTCCTTTGAAATTCTCCACAATGCCAGATTTTTTTTTTTTAGTTAGCCTTGCACAAAGAGAACTGCTTGACTTTGCACTGACTGACCTGAACAGGCTGTGACTCCATACCCCAAACCAGTTAGTCGGATCACCAACCTATCTTCACAGATAACACGTTCAGATGCGGGTACCGCTCCATCACTGGGAGTAGCTATATGAATGCCAGCAGAGGCAGCAGCGTGTGAGAGGCTGTGCCCTACAGCCCTCAGAGGTCCGGGTCTGGCCAGGCGACTTCTGGGAGAGGTGCACCACAGACATGCCCTTGGCCCTGTGCCTTCTCCCATCCTTCTGTCGCTGCTGTGCTCTGGCTCTGGTGAAGGAGCGGAGCTGCACCTGAGAGGGCAGGACCTCAGAGTCCCATGTGCCACATACAGTGTGTAGATGAAGCATTAACTGCTTTCAGGCTCATGCATGTAACTAATAAACGGATGTGTAAACAGGGAAAGGAGAGGGAAGAAAGAAGGAAACTACCCTTTTAAATAAAAGACGAAAATGTGGTAAATATGGTAAGTATTACGCCAAGGTCTTTGCAAAGGCTTTCCCTACAATTTCTCTAATCAATCTGAAATCTAAATTCAAAACTCTGCGTGTATGGCGAGTGCGTGTGCGTGTTCCCGTATGCCATCAATTCCAGTTGTATTCTTCTTGTGATCGAGCCTTCTGCTACAGACTTTCAAATCTGCAGGCTTGCCCTTAAATCAAACTGACTTTTCAGAAAATGCAGTTTATTATAATGACTAATTTCAAGTCATTGGCTTCTAATTCTTGATTCTCAAATATATATGACTTCTTCTTGCTCTCTGCAGTTTTCCGTTTCATAAAATGAGTTATGTTTAATAACCTATATGATTAAAAATGAAAGTACATGAAAAGGAATGAGATGACAGAAAAATCATTATCTGAGCAGATGACTGTTATTTTGAGGGAAACCTCCAGGAAGGTTGATGAAGTGAGACTGTCTGGCCTTGAAATTGTAAATAACTATTATGTCTTTATTTTTCAAGGGATCACCAGCCTGCTTGCCAATGGAGTTTACAGTGCTGCATATCCTTTGCATGATGTAAGTGATCTTGGAATATATTTTACATGTCTACTGTCTGACACAAGTAGTCCTTGTTGTGTTATGTATTAATGGCATCATCCCAAACATCAGTGCTCAGGACCCTGACTTCCTGCTCGCTTGTAGGATGGATGACTATAGTAACCTCTGCAGGTTGTTTCCATCACTGTGGTCACTTTTAATGAATTCTCCACCTCTGTCCTACTTTTGATGATCATAGATGATGTCTTAAAATGATATTAGAGGAGTTGCTTTGGTGGCTTGGGAAATGGAATGGTTCTGTTACTTTCTGGCCTGCTCCCAAGGTCTCTGGCATCATTGCTGAGATGCATATGTATTCGTGGGGCACCAAGGGGCTCACTCCCAGATCTAAACCTCTCTGGCATTCCCCTCAGGAGAGGCTGAGGGAACTGGGACTGTTCAGCCTGCAGAGGAAAAGGCACAGAGGGATCTTATTAATGTCTATAAATACCTGAAGGGAGGGTGCAAAGAAGGCAGAACCAGGCTCTTTTCAGCGGTGCCCAGTGCCAGGACCAGAGGCAGCGGGCACAAAGTGGGACACAGGAGGTTCTGTCTGAACACCAGGGAGCACTGCTATGCCCTGTGGATGACAGAGCAGTTGCACAGGTTGTCCAGAGAGGTGATGGCATCTCCTCCTTGGAGATCTTCAAAAGCCGCCTGGACATGGTCCTGGGCACCCTGCTCTGGGTGTCCCTGCTTGAGCAGGGGATTTAGATCAGTGACCGCCAGAGGTCCCTGCCAACCTCAGCCATTCTGTGATTCCCTGAGTGGGAGGCATGCAACAGCTGTGTGCTGGTGTCACCTTAACTTGGGGGTTCACAGCACAGCTAGAACTGACAAACACACACCCTCAGCCAGAGCCTTGCAAAAAAGGCCTGGCAGATGTCAAGGGGACATTGCAGAAATACTGCTCGTGATGTGCTGGCTGTGTAAGCATCCAGAGAGTACTGAGCCCAGTGCAGATTTCCCCATGGGAAATATGCAGATGAAGTGTGCCATCTTAGTTTTCTGCCCTGCTCATTTTGTCTTGAGTGTTTTATTTCTGAGTAACAGTGATCACAACAGGCTCGTCATCTGCCTGATGCTTATCACAAACATCAGGCACTTGCAAGCTACAGTGATATCACTTAGAAATCCAAAAAGGTTAAATAAACTTCTCTGCATGTACTGGCCTCACATCTTTAGACAGGTACTGATAGGCTCTGTTGTAAGTAATTTATTAGTTGTCTTCATTTACTCCTTTATCGTATTTAAAAATAGCTCCATATTAAAACCTCAGATCTAATCAGCCCTGAGTGTTTGGAGAGTCTGGATACAGATCAGCTCTCTCAGCTGCTCTCTCCTCTGTCAAGTGGACTGAGATGAACCCCAAACACCGTGGAAATACCACATCCTTTCCCTTGACATTTTTAGGCCACCTTTATCACTTATTCATTCCTTTTTCCCTGGTGACAGACATCATTACTCTTTCTTAATGTGCCCAACGATGAGACAAAGTGTGCCATGACAAATGAACTCCTAAAATACAGCATTATTTTACAGATTGCATTTCTGTTTTCGATGCATTAAGTGAGCAGGATACATGGGCATTGCAGGAGGCATAGCAGCTCTGGGTGCGACTCTCCGAATGACACAAGTTTTCTTTTTTTAAAGGGTGACTATGAAGGTGAAAACGTCGAACCCAATGACAGAAAAGTAAGTGGATGTAACGGGGTTTAACTGGTTCTTGCCAGAGTCACAGCCTGAAGTCACCCACTGGGTGACTTCTGGGCATTGCCAGGATTTCACACAAAATACCATGAAAATGCCACGCAGTAGAAGTACATGAATACTTCCTAACGTTTCAACCTGCCTGAATGTGGAGCACGATGTGGCTATGTATAAAGTACCAGCTTGGTGGTAATGCATTACTTGCTGTGTTGGCAAGTATTGACAGCATTTAGACATGGCTCCTAAAGTTGGGGTGATGTAATGTCAGGCCTGCACTGATGAGAATATGCTCAGCCATCTTCTGATATGCATACCTGAAACAAACCCTGCTTCATGCCACAGCGACCTGTGCAAAAAGCATTGCAGTCTCTGGTGAATTAATGTGCTGCTGCTCTGGACGGAGGAGGGGACCACCCAAAATATGAGTGTGAAGGTGATGGCTGTTGGGAAGGGTGAAGAATGGCCATTCCTGATAAATTCTCATTTGCATCTAAGCTTTACTGTGGAGTTCAGCCAGAGATTGTCTTATGGTTGTATGCTAATGCCCTGTATCACTTTCCACATAAGTCTGTGGCTTAAGTTGTTTTTACTGTCTGTATACTCAAAGGCATTTGTTTAGGAACAATTCTGAGGGAGTACCTCTCATCAGAAAACGCAAATTTTTCTACACTGTGCAGAAATGTCAGATTCTTAAATTCAGAATGGAAGTGCTGCATACTTGTGACCACACTTCTCTAAAGCAACTTCTCATTTTCAGTGTGGCAGATGAGAGCTTAAGTACACTCATAACCTCCCCACTTCCAGGAGGAGTTTCTGAATTTGGTGCCACATACGTTGGGCTTCCAGACCAGCAGCACCACCACCCTGCCTTTGCCTTTGTGACTTGTTTCATGATCACGTCCCCAGAAAGATTCTGTGGAAAAGTGTGGCTCAGGGCATGGGAGAAGCAGATCTCAAGCCCTCATGGTTGGCCATATGAAAATAGGTACCCAAAATTAGAGGTCTGCTGGGCCTTGATGTGCAAGTGGCTCACCAAGGGACAGCTGCTGTTGATTTCCTCCCTCCCACCCATCCACCCCCATTGATTTGTGTTAAAAATACCACATGGTTGTCATGTCATCATTGAGCAATACATCTCTCAAACAAAAACAGGATGAAAGTCCACATTTTGTAAAGCATCTGGATTATCATCTTTACTACTAACCTCACAAATGCACTTATTTCACAAGTCCACTGTCTGTTTTGAAATGTTTACCTTTGCTTCAGCTTCCAGTTCCTTCAAATAATCCTTTGGTGTGCTTTGGCATGTCTCTTCTGGTTTCTTGAAGTTTTCTTTAATCTAATCCAGTGCTAGGCCAGGCTGTGCCTTTTTTGCAACAGAATAAAATTTGAAGCATAGAAATGAAGTAAATATTTAGGACTAGCAAACTGATCTTCTATTATCATGTCTTTGAAGCTGTGCTTTGAATAACAGGCTGATAAATGTCAGGATAAATGAAATAATTCATTTGTACTATAAATGCAAATTTTGTTTGAAGTGCCGTACAGAAGTGAAAAATGACACTGATGCAAAGTCTCCTCAGTTTATTGTTTTCTGATAGGCTTGACCAGTTTATCTCACCAAAGAATTATCTTGTTTCCAGATAATAAAAGGAAAAGCCTCTGCTCATGTACGTGGATGTTGAGGTATCTGAATAATTGCATGTTTCCCAGGCAGAGGCAGCTGACCTTAAATTTTTGGAAACATGGTTGAAAGAAACCTAGAACAGAATTCAAATCACACTTGCGAGAATGTTGATATTTAATAAAAGCCTGCCTTTCAGGTTTCAGTTTCTGCCCTTGCGGTTGTAAGGAAACTAATAAAGATGAATTATTTTGGGCGAGGAGGGGAAGATCCGTAGTCCACCTGTATTTTTGACATCACATTCCTGTAGAAGGAAGGCTGTATGTATGAATGATTTGAAGGTGCGGTACAGCCGTTTAGCTTGGAAGGTTTGTATTGATAAATTGGCAGAAGAATTGCAGACCTGGTCTAGAAACCCTGCTGGCTGTGTGGTACAATGCTAGAGGGGGGCTGTGTGTGGCAGAGGCTGGAGTACCAGCCTGCCTGACCTTGCTTTGCCTGCGCATCACTGGAGGAGCACAGCCACATATGCCAAGCTTTTCCCTGCTGCAATAACATAGCATATGGACTTGAGCAGTGGCGTCCTGCTTGGGCTTGTCTCCTAAGAAGTGGTCTCAGAAATTACCATCAGAACATCTCCTGAAATATTAGTAATTAGTTCAGGAACATCATGCTCCCTAGCTCTTGTAACTGGGTTGAAGCAAGGAAAGAAGTAAAGGTGGGAATTCAAAAGCAGATGGTGAGAGGCCAGTCCCCTCGTCCCAGGGAAGGTGATGGCAACAGGTAGCCAGTGAGCACGGTTATTTCATCCAGTATTTATTGGACACACACACACACAGATTTCATGTTCACTCTGTTAGTTGAACTATATTTTAAAAATCAGATCATAGAAGCACTATTTCTGTGTTTTAGAAAGTAAAGGGTAAGTGGAAGATCTTGTAGGAAACTATTTTTTGTGAGGGATTTAATTTTATATCGTTGTTTTCTTTGGCCTATATCCTAACCAGAAGGATGGGTGGAAATCATCACGTTCTTCTAGTTTAAAGCTGAACACCTATTAAATGCAGCCTTCCAGGCACCTCTGCACAGCTCCTCTTGATGGATGCTGAATATTCACACTGTGAAAACAAACCCACTTATGCTAGTTTTCTCCATCTTGTAACTCAAAGCATGTTCATCTTTTGCACCTGTTCAGCTAGATACTTTCTGCAGATCATAAAATCAGGACTGCTCTTCCCATCTCTGCTGTAGTTATCCATCAATCCCATTGCTGAAAAGCCTTTTAATGTACTAGAATTCATCACTGCATTATAGCATGCCAGATCACCAAATTTGTTTTTAATACTTAATGCAGACTGTGTATTGGCAGATCTGAGTTATGTTTTGAAATTGAAGAGAGGTGAGACTGGATCACAGCACGAGCACTGCAAAGGAGAAGTCAGCCACGCGTGTGTTGCTTCTGTTTTTGACCTTCTTTTCTCTTTTACAGCTCCTGTGCGAGGAGTGGGCGAGCTATGGAGTCTTCTATAAATACCAGCCCATTGACCTGGTGAGGTGAGAGCTTAGCCCCGAGGTCGGGTTCCCGCGCCGCAGCCCTTCCCACCCATGCTCTGCAGCACGTGCGGGTCCCTTGGTGCCCATCCTCCTGAGGATGGACGACTGTGAACTTGTGGTGCTGTGCCCAGGAATAGTCCCACGTCTGCATCTCCGGCTAGCCTGGTGGAAAAGAGGGGAGCAGGGCTGGGTAGGGAGGAAGTTTGTGCAGGGCTTCAGCGCTCTCAGTGAGTTTTGTTTGCTCTGGGTGAGAGTGGAGACTCTATAGAGCAACTGAGTTACACAAAATGCAGGGCTTTTGTAAGATGAATAGCTCTCAGGAGGTCCAAAGATACCAGTTTACATGGCAGAAAGACGGGAAAAAAATGATCAGTTGGACTGACTGGCTTTCATGGTGCCTTCATCACCGGATTAACTCCAAACATCATGAGAAAGAGAGTCCTCTGAGGGGAAAACATTCCCACAGGTCATTGGATCTTACTTTCTTCATGCTAAATCCAGCTGTGATTCATAATTTTAGCCATGATATATTTTAAGAAATAGGAAACATTTTTTTTTTTCTCTCTCTCTCTTTAAATCTTTAATGTCTTTCAGAAAATACTTTGGAGAGAAGATTGGACTATATTTTGCCTGGCTGGGAGTTTATACACAAATGCTTATTCCAGCTTCCATTGTAGGGATTATTGTTTTCCTATACGGCTGTGCAACTGTGGATGAGAATATACCAAGGTAAAAACAAACAAAGAGGAAAAAAAACAGATTTGTCTTCCTTTGCATGCTTCATCTTTTGGGAGGTGTGCTTGAGGTGAGGGCAAGTTCCCTGGGCCAGGGGAGCCTCCAGTCTCAACAATTCCTGTTTCCAATAAGCAATGGAGACTTACCAACAGCTGAGCGCAGGCACCAGAACTGAAGTGTATTTTAAAATAATTAGCAATTATTGTTAATATTATTTGTTGAGTTGCGTTGATGTACTAAAAATAATTCTTGGCTGTTTGCTCAGGTATTTTTTTTTTTCTAACTCAGATCATTATGTTAAAACAAACCAACAAAATGCTGCTAATGATAGGTTTTAGTGCTTTCCATCTTAAAATGCTGACAAGTGTGCTGTGTGGCATGAAGATAAATAAAGAATATACATGTCTAAACTAAGCAATTGTGGTCAGATTAAAATCTTGATGTCCTACTATTTTTAAACTTTACTAAGTTTTGTATTATAATAATTTTTAAAGCCCTATGATTTTGCATTTTGTCCTGCATGCATCATCAGCTGTGTATGAAAATTACATACTTTGTGCAACAACTATAAGCAGTGATTAACAAAGCAGATTAATGCATATAAAAATAGATTTATTTTTGTTTATTAATATTCCTTTTTACTTTTTCCAACTGTGGAAGAAAGTCAAGGAGAGCGTCAGCATTGCTATTTCAGAGATGGAGTGCAGAGAGGTTAAATTCGTTAACTCATCTCTTAATACTCAATGTTTCCCTTGTTACCTTATCTATTGCTGTCCTTAGTATTTTAAAACAAGAATGATTTATTTATTTTTTATGTTTTTAGCTTTAAGTTGCTGTAATAAAAAGCATAGACCCTTATGAATCTCCTGTTTCAGCCCCTATATCAGTGTAGGTTATGGACAGAGCTTCTCACTGGACCAGGAAAGAGAATCACTACAAGAGTACCATTTGATGGTCCTGAAGATCAGAAATAGATGCTGTGCCAAAGAGAATGGCCCATCAAAAAATATTGTCAGAGTATGGAAGATGAGCTGTACTGACCTTGCTTTTCACACGTGTTGTTGTCTCCTTGCAGTATGGAAATGTGTGACCAGAGAAACAATATCACCATGTGTCCTTTGTGTGACAGAACATGCAGTTACTGGAAGATGAGCTCTGCTTGTGCAACAGCTCGTGCAAGTCATCTTTTTGATAACCCTGCAACTGTCTTCTTCTCAGTCTTCATGGCTCTCTGGGGTAAGAAGATAAATGCCTTGATGTTAAGTTTTTAATTATTTAAAACACAACAGGAAGAAACAGAAGAGATAAAGCAGTATATTTATACCCAGACAGTTAATTATGTAAAGAACTCTCCCCCCCAACATGAAACTGTCACCCCAAAATTTATATTCTGGACAGAAAGCTAAAATTCAAAAAGTTGCTCAAGATGAATATCAAATGAGATTGTTAAGCATCTGTCATAAAACTGCAGCATGGTATGTCAAAATTTCATTAACTGGATTGCATAGCTTGCCAAAAAAAATCTATTGCAGAGCCAGCTTCCACTTTAGAACATTACAGAAGAAATGTATTGATGTACTTTGGGGCTGAGGGGAGGGCTCCGCGGGGAAGTGTAATGGCCTTTAAACATCTCCGGACAAACCAAGATTGATTCTTGAGTGTGCTCTGAGAAGCAATTAAGTTTATCAGCAAGCAGACATCATGCGTGTGGACCAGCAACCGTGTTGTTATAGGTATTTTTTCTGATGCTGACTGGCCCTGTATTTGAGCCAGTCACTTAACCTTTCTTTTCTCATCTGGGGAACTTATTTAAAAGCATTGCAAAACATTTGTGAGAGTGGTTCAGGGGTGGTTAAGAGGGTTGTGTGAGCTGTGGTCATCCCTGCTGCGAGGCAACGGGGCCTGTTTAGATAAATGGGAACTGTTGGATCCAAAACCCGTGGTTGTAACTGGGAGCCCTGTACAGAGATGCTGCGGAGAACAGGGACGTGTGCTTTATTCCCCTCAGCTGTGAAGTTCAACAGCTACATGTTCCTAGTGTTGGTGAGGGGCAGAAGACATTTGCCCCTCCTGTCAACCTTGTTGTGAGCTACCAAAGAAACTGTTTTGGGTAATATTTAATCCTAAAAACCCAACACAGGTTTTTATTTGTAATGTACCATTTTTTACATTCACATTCACCGCATCTGATTTCAGCACACGTTGGTGTAACTCCACTTACTAAGAGCTCATTGTCAATGACTGCAAGGAAAAGGACAGTCCTGCAGATAGATTGAAGGGGCAGTGGAGTGTTGGGAGTGCAACAGGTTCAGAGGGAAAGCTGGAGAGTTGGGGAGGTTGAACTGAATCACTTTATAGCAGGGAGGAGCGACTGTAATCTTCAGGATCATCTGGGCGTGTAACGTACAGGGAGAAATGTGATACACCCCAAAGCAGGGTGCCATGTCAGAGGCTTTAAATAGTCTGATGCTGTCATGTGGAGAGTCAAGTATCAGTTTTGGTCTCTTTCGTTTACTGTTATCGTGACCCACACACAGTTCTTGGCACATAATGCTCTATTATCCAAAGAGTGAGGCTGTTTACATCCCTTTCTTTAGCAAAAAGGTATGGGTCCCTCCATCCATTTTCAACCTTCTTGGGCAAAGGCAGGAATATTGGCAGAAGCCAGTTTCTGTGCTGTGTACAAAATGAGGCTTAATATTAGAGATAGTGTTGGAGTGGAATGTGAAATTTCCTGAGTTGTTCTGGGTCAACATACAATTTTATTTTGGAGTAATACCATGTAAAATAAATGTTTGTTTTTTCAAAAATGTCATTTTGAATTGGGAAATATGAACTTTTTCCACAAGGTTATGAACTTGCATTACTGCGAACAGTTTCTAAAGGATTTGTCGAAGTATTTTTTTTAAATGAAAGGAACACTTTATTTTTTAAGGAAATAGTATCAACAGAAATTGTCTAAGTGTAGGTACATGCATAGTCTTCAGTGCCATCCATTTGTGAGCACCTCTGCCTGTAAGGAGAAGTTTTACTAGGCTGATGTGCAGTTGAAGTAGTGAGGCAGAGGGAAGCTAACTGACCTGCTTGGGTGACTCAGGGTCTCCTTGGCATAGCAAAGGATAAATTATTCCAGGTTTGGAGGTATCCCTGTGAGCAACCACTCGGCCAGGCTTTCTTTCTGCAGTGTTATTACAACAACCTGGAGAACTCTACTCATGTGGGAGTTACAGCAGCTACAGCACTGAGCTGGGCCTCTGTCACAGGTTCAGCATTAAATACCTACCATGGCCCAGTGCTGCTCCCCAAAATAGCAGGCTCTCCTTGGCCCAGCCCTGAATCTTACCTTGTACTGAGTGATACTGGCTTTTTTCCAAAGGAGTAAACCTGAAGCTGTGGTCTTAAATGTCATTAAAAAACTCAGAAAATAACATCATCTGGACAGTAACCTTTGGCAACTGTTGAGCTCGATTTCTGCTGGTGGGCCCAGATGAAATATGAAAATGCAAGTGTGCCTGGTGAAGAGGCAGTGCTCCGCTACTGCATCTTACCTGGCACGTGCGCCTGCTGCATTTGAAATGGGCTGGCTGCGTTTCAGATGCAGTATTTTCATTTTGCATCGTTGTAAGTCAGTGCCATGAAATGATTCCTAGTAGCACTAAGAAATGAGGTGTTACTCATTTTCCATATTCCTCACTATGGGTGGAAACTGCAGACCCCAGGGCAGGAGCTGCAGCAGCATGGGATGGGGAAGGAGCCCTGGAAACCCAATGTGGTCTTTCTCAAGAGACACTTATGGTGATACAGATTTACAGGAAGCATATGGCCTGTGCAGGGACTCAGTTGTAAGCTTGGCAGGTGGGAGTTTCACTTAGAAGATGAATGAGTGTCATGACCATAGCCAGGCTCCAGTCACGAGGGTGTCCTTTCCTCTGTATTCAACCTTCTTCCCCTCTCCCTGCCTCTGTTTTTTTTGAATGTGGGGGGTGAATGTTTCTGAGCACATCTGTTAATGCTCACTGCGGGAAGCTCCCCTGGGAACACCACTTCTGGGTAGACTTGCCTCTTTCATAATCACTTATTTATTATACAGTACTGGTGTGTTCCCAGCATCTAAATATGTCCTCTGAGAACTTGCTCTGTCTCAGAGGCAGATAGACTGATATAGACTGGGATCTTCTGCTGTGACTCAAGAACTGCATTAATGAGGTTTCTTCTCTGGAATTCTTCCCCATAAAAAAGAAAATTCTAGTTCTACTACTGATAAAAAATATATATATATATATATATATGTGTGTGTGTGTATATATATATATATATATATATATAAAAATAATACATATTTATATATATATATTTATATATATATAAATTATATATATAAATATATATATATATATATATATATATAAGGCTTCTTTAACAGCCTGCCCACCTGCAGCTTTTACACTGGCATGAATATTTTGGTTTGGGTGTGATTATAAGAGCTAACAGTACTATTAAGAATACTAGATGGATGGAATTATAATATGAAAATGGTTTATTTTGATATCTTTGAGGGAATAACTGTACCAACAGTACTAGGCTAGTTAAATCAGTCGTATTTTGTAGAGATGAAAGACAAATTTGTTTGGGCTCACAGACAGAATTACGTACAGATGAAGACAAGCAGTATCATTAGTCACACACAAATATTTAAATAAGTTTAGGAGTCTGACTTTCTTAGACCCCTTTAAAAACTGCATGCATCGTTCTGCATGAAGCCACGTGGGTACAGCGAATGCCCTTTCTTTTAGCTCATGTAGAAAAGTTGGCTGCTAGCACCGATTACCGGCACTTCCCAGGCAGACGTTACCGCTGAATGAGCGAGCAGCCACAGAGGAGTCAGGCTGGCCGGGTGTGCTGTGTAATGCTGCACCTGCTGGGACCTCCCGGTGGCAACAGGGAGCGTGCACATGGGCATCTTCCTGGCAGGCGCAGCTTCAAGGCACGTCCCCGAGGCTGGTATGACTTCCGAAGCTTTTTGTGAAACGCCCAAATAATTGTCAACCTGTTGTTTCAGCTGCTACCTTTATGGAACATTGGAAGAGAAAGCAGATGCGCCTCAACTACAGGTGGGACCTGACTGGGTTTGAAGAGGAGGAGGTTTGTCCCTTCCTTTCTGACTCTTTGCTTTCCACCGCGGCATTACAAGTCCCTCCTTGCACTGAGCCGCCAGACATTGGCTCATGGGGTGCTTAAAAGACAGGAAAATCCCATGCATGAACTGTTTGAGGTTTTTATAGCAAGGGTATGACTAGTACGTATTATTGCCATAGAAACGTAATTGTATAGCTACAAAATCTGGTGTTTTGTTTTGTTTTTTTTCTTTTGGTGAATGTGCAGCCAGGTCACACCTAGCAGCACATGCATGGAATATATGGCTCACATGTTACTCCCTGCCTGGTGTCAGGGCGCTAACAACCACAGACCTTGTTCATCTCACACGGCTGTAAATCAGAAGTGAATGTATGGAACTTGATAGCTACAGCATTGTGTCTAGAAAAGAAAAAGGGCATTGAAAAATTCCTATTAACTTTAATGATGCAGGATCAAGCTCTGACTTGGCAAATACCTGAGAAAATACTGCCAGATATGTGGGCTTTGGGCACTGGGAGGGACATAAATGTTGAGGCGTATTTTTTTTTCATATACCAAAAAAAAAAAGTCCTTACCCAGGTTTATAATAAATACACTAAATAGCTTGAAAGGGGAAAGGGTCAAATTTGTATGAAAAAGGATATTAAAAAATCAATGAAGTTCTAGAAGGAAAGGAGAGAAAATGCTCACACCTTTTTGTTTCTAATATCACACTTTACAAAATGCTCACCTGCCCTGCTCCCAGTACAGTGACAGCCGAGGCAGTCTCAGGTACAGGCTGGGGAGATGGGTCCCCCCGTGTCACCCTGCTGCCCTTGGCATGTGGCACGGTGGCTGCAGCACCCCAGCTGGCATGGAGCCGCTGCCCTGCTGCCTGCATGTCCGGATATTTTGCTGCTGTTGTTTTTAAGAGGAGCACGGCTGCACTTGTCATATCACGAGCTGTCCTGTGTAGGTACACAACAAATATTGTTCCCTCGTAACAAAAACCTCGTGGGCTTTACGGGGTGCCGTGCAGCTTGCTGAGCCTTGGGCAGTTATTGCTTCCTTCACGCCCAAAATGTTTCTGCTTGAATTATCTCCTCTTAATATATTTAACTCCTCCTTAATATATTTAGGCACACTATGCAAGCAGCCTCTGTGCCATGCACTTTGCTAGACCATACCTATTTTACTGGGAGAGAATACGGGGATTTATTTCCTGGATACTATACTGCCCTTTTATTTTTGGCAACTTGCTGTTAGCGTACATGAAAGGGGAAAGGATTAACTGTATCTTTCTGACGGCTATCTCCTTCATGTTCAAGTTCAGAGCTCTACAGCCTAAAACCTTGTGTGACCAAAGGCAGCAGCTGTTAAAAAAGTATATTTTATTCTTTGTTTTGTATAGGCAATTCTAGATAATACAGTCATGAGGTTAGCAAAGAATTTGAGACCCTCCTATTTCTGATTTTGGTGAAACTTAAGCTAGTATAATGGTAAAGAGCCAGGGTCTTAAGTGATATACTAAAATAAAAAGTGTTTCATCTTCCAGTGTTTTTTAGGGACACCTATGTCATACAGTATGTACAGTGATGTTAACAGATATCGTAGAACATGTGTAGACTGATTTTCTCTGTTAGTGTTTGCCATCCACTGCACTTGTGATTGTTCCATGTAATTTTAAAAATATAAATCCAAGATAATCTGCAACAGTTTAGTAATCAAATTTTTGTTTTCTTTTTTATTTTTTTATTTTTTTTTTCTGGTTTCCTGAAGGAGGCAGTCAAGGTTTGGAAAACATTTTTTTTTATTGCTCCTGCCTTTTTTATTACATGTCCACTGATGAATGCCATCTTTTGATCTCCACCTCTTCTTTTTCGAGCATCAAATTTTCCAATTTTCCTTAAAACTCCCACTGATCGCTTTTCCTTTACATCCTCCCCCTCTCCACTTGTTCAGACTTTTTTCAGATCCGTTCTGTTTTCCATCCAATGCATAACTGTGAATTCTGCATCTTTTGTGAATGCATAATTATTGTGAATTCTGAAGCTGTGAATCTTTCTAAATCTTTTGGCTGTCTCTTACTTTTGAGCATTTCCTATACCCTCTCCTGCAATGCACATGGGTAATTGTGTGGATTTTGTCAAAGACAGGATTAGGGGAAGGCCCCAGTTGACAGTTTTCTGGGATCCCAAAGCAACGTGTTTTTCATATTTACAGCAAATAAGTGTTTCCTTCAAGAGTTGAGTGTCACTGGAATTACAGTTAATGCAAAATCTAATTTTCATGAGAAAGGCAGGTCATGGAAATCCAAGCATAATGTCATGTGGTTTGAACCTGCCTGCAGGATGTGCTGTATACTCTTAAGTATTAAATTTAAATGTATGTAGGGTTACTGGTAGGTGTCTGATAGCAAATCACTCTACGGTTGCTGCTGTAGTACTGCGAATGATAAGGTATTTGACGTTTTGTTAAATGTACAGTTGACCATCAATTGACACAAATGACGTATTGAGTGAGTTAGAAACTTGGAGTTTATCAGGAAATTGACCTGCAAATGATTCATGCGTAGCTGATACAGAAAACAGATGACTCCTTTTTATTAAATATGACTTATTTTACAGGATCATCCAAGAGCAGAATATGAAGCAAAGGTTTTAGAAAAATCACTGAGAAAAGAACACAAACATAAAGAGGTATGGTAAAAATATTAATTTATTTCACCTTTAAAAAAAAAAAAAACACTTTGAAAAAGAAGGTCATTTATAGTAGGTGCTGACCCAAGACTATGGGAAAAAGAATGGAAATGGGTTAAAAAAAAAAAAAAAAAGAGACACTGCGTAATGTGTTGGTATGCCAGGACTGAAAACAACTGGAATTTATGTGGTACTTTGTCCATTCTCTTACTCAAGACCTGATTAAGTCTAGAGATGTCTTCAATGATATTGTCAGGTACAGAGGTGTGGTTTAAGAAAGTTCATCAAGTCTGATGGAAGGGGTGTTCCTGTTGGGCTAACAAATCAAGTTTGAGAAAAAATATAGCAAAACATCTTGTTCTGTGCTATTACAAGTAAAGCATCTCAGGAGAGGTTCTCTGTCATCCTTCTGCCTGCAGGTTAACCCGTGGGGCCAAAATCTGTGGTGCTTTGCATATTGAGGTTTTGGCTGCGCAGGGCAACCTCTGGTGGTGTCATGGCTGTCCCGGGGAGCCCTAACACCTGCTTTTGCCTTTTTGCTGGGAGCGTAGATCAGGCACTGGGCACTGTTTTAACACAGCTGTAGAAGATGAGCGTCCTGCTGCTGAGCTGGGTCTGACTTTTTATGCTTAGGTCTTGGGACTGTTTTGTTAGTAAAAATATTACTGGAGCATAATTAAGAACACTAACACCAGTTTTCTTGCCCAATTCCAGCTTTGATAATAACTTTCTGCCTTTTAAAAGCATAACTTCCATTATATTTCACCGGGTAAGGTATCGCTCACTTCTGCTTTTAACTTGCTCTTTCCGGGGATATGATAAAGGTGCTGCTGGTCCCAGGGGCACGCACGTCTCGCCCTCAGTCAGTGCAGTTCCTCTGACCAGCTTGAGTACTGCTGGGCCCCCTTTTCAGGATGCCACAAGGCTGATGCCAATACCTGCTAGCTACTTTAGGCATTGCACTGTGCAAGCCACCCGGTGCAATGTGGAATACCAGACTTGCAGCACTGCTTTAAAATCCCTTACAGGAGAAAAAGAATTTGGGTTGCTGCTCTCTTACATAAACAACGTTTGAACACAGACTTTGTTGTATACTAAAAATTTGCAGCTTGCTGTGCCTTTTGGTGTATTAGGAACTCAGTTCTTAAATGTAGAAGGTTGGGATGATCAGACAATTAATGAATGGTGACCTCAAAATATCAGCATATGAAAGCTGAGCAATAAAGGGCGGGTTTTTTTTAAACCTGACTATTTATAACTTTTTGGGCTGTGTTCAGTTTGGATGTTACTAATTTGGGAAACGTGAGAAAAGGAGTTTTTCTGAAAGACTCAGTAATTATCTTTCATTGGGATCTACAGTGTCCAAGTTCAAATTCAACATCAGATTTCTGAGTTGTCATACAACTTAAAGGAAGACTATCCAAAGTTTTCTAAACTATCTAAAGCCAACCCAGAAATTGCTCGTATTTTTTTCAAAAGAAGTCTGATTGAAAAATATACGTATACTTTTTAAGGGATGACCAAAGTGTTCCTCCTTTACACATCGTAAAGGAACAAGAAGGGCACAATCCTAAATTAAAAACAGGAAATTCTTTGCAGGACAGTTTGACCTATTCCAAGATTGGGGCAACAGTTTGTCTTCTGTTGTTATTTTTTATTAACCTAAAGCCATAGCGCACAGCATTGAGCAAACTAACAGAGTATTGACTTATGGCTGAAATGCTGGGTATGTGGAGTCAGTAGAGAGTATATAGATTAATTTAGCATCACTTTGTAATGCTATGTTGCCCAATCCTTTTTTGTTTCCTTTGATTGCCATCAGAAGCATCGGTATTTTCCAGAAGAGGCAGCAAACAAATGGAGACAAAGAGTTAAGACAGTCATGGCTGGGGTGAAATTGGTTCTTTTTATTCAAACTTAGGAGGAAACTCAAATTATGAGTAATTATGGAAGACACAAATCAATTGTTTTTGGCTGTTGAACCCTTGTTTAATATTCACATTCAGTTTTGGGTTTCTTCCCCTTCCTTGTTTCTTCAGCACTCTTTTAGCCAACGTTTCTTGCATCTGGAATGGCACTGCATGGCTAATCTTAGGTGTACATGATGGATTGATGTTATGTTTTGCAGTGGAGCATGGCCCGTGTGTTGGAAGAGCTGCTTGCACTTCCCTGAGGCAACGTGCATGTGATAAAAATAGGATTTTGAGTAATATTTTTATGTTCGTTATAACGTGTGCGTCATCTTCAGTAATGCTACTTTGTTGTTTACTTTCTGGTGTTTAGAAACAATTCCCGGCATGAGAGTTCAGGAAAGACTCTAGATGAGCAATACTACTCTAAGTGAAATCTTAATTGCCCAAATTCAGTGTGGTAGAGTCACTGGATGGTTGACTGGGTTTAGGATAGCCTACAAACTGTTACTACACACGTGTATCTTAACTCCCATTGACATGGTCCATCACATACCATGTGGGTAGTCAGGTAATCAAAACTTACTCCCATTGAAGCAATTCAAAGTGGATTGCACTGCAAAACAAGGTCTTCCATCAACTGTACACTCATCCTGAAGTTTTTTGGGTAGAATCTTTATTTCAGTGGCACCAGTTGTGTAATTGCAAAGCTGCAAATATGGACTTGGGGTGGGACAAGGGAAGAAGAGGAAGAATTTTTCCAGGGAAAGCAAAATAAAATATTTAACAGTGGGAGAGATCTTACTTCATGGTTTATGACAGGTTATTTGCATGTTTCCTTCAAAAAGTATACAGAAAAATCTGTTTTATTTATACTTGCAGTGCAGGCTCTTGACAAATTTGAACCTAGATTTGGAGTAAACAATTTGCCTTTGTGGAATTGTAACTGTAAACACTGTGTCTTTGCATCTGCTAACGGGGTGTGTGTTTGTTAGCCTTTTGTTCCCCTCTGTGTTTTTGTCACATGTACAAAATCACGTGCTTCATCTTTAGTAAATGTGCCTTTTTCCCCAAAAAAAATTTAGACAGATAAAGAAAAGCTGACATGGAAGGATCGTTTCCCAGCCTATTTGACCAATTTTGTTGGCATTATCTTCATGGTAAGCATCACCTGGGGAAAACCTGAAATTTATGTTACTGAATGACTGTATAGAACAGAAGTAATATACTGTGACAGATTTATCAAATTGCCATAGTTTGCAATGACTTTTTCCCAGTTAAAAATTTCAAATGTTTTATTAGTTCTATAATATAAAAACTTTTAAAGAAATTGAAGTACTACTTTGCCATCTCATTCCAGTAAAGAAATAAGCACACCTGAACATGGCAATGGAAAAATGAGGGCACAGAAATGGAGGTTACCACCATCACTGATGGGACAAAGCTTAAAACATATGCAGAGTGCTCTTGGGAAGTACTCAGGAAGTAGAGAATGGCATAATTCTTATGCCGAACTTTTTTGAAAGAATTGATGTGGAAATCACAATCCTTTTTGCCAACATTTTTAATTAAATCAGTCAAATTTGAGGTTATGCCATACAACAGGAGAATTGCAAACAGAATGTTTAATTGGGAAAAAAAATAGAAGAAGAAGAAAAGGAGGAAAATTAATTATTAGTCTTTTTTTTCCATTTGCTTATAAAACATCAACATATAAAATAAACTTTGAAAGAAATAATTCCAGACGTAGATCAGAGTGGCAGCTGGATAAAAAGGATTAAGCCCTTTCATTCATGTGTTTTTGGGGGATTGTGATGATCAAATTACTAGCAAAAGAGGATCTGTTCTACAGTTGGTCACGGTGACTGGGAGCCTTAATGCAGAATTTGGTGGGCTTGGGTTGTGGCCCAGAGATCACATTTTTTAAGGTCACGGCTAAGTCCCATGCGAAGTATTTATAGTTAAATCTCTGATAAGGGGCTGTGCTGCTCTTACTTGCAGGTGGGGCTGACATTTGCTATAGTGTTTGGAGTCATAATATACAGAATCTCCACTGCAGCAGCACTGGCAATCAGCTCAACTCCGTCAGGCCGGTCCAGCGTCAGGGTCACTGTCACTGCCACTGCTGTCATCATCAATTTGGTTGTCATCATCATCCTGGATGAAGTATACGGCTGCATAGCAAGGTGGCTAACTCAGATCGGTAGGTGCAGATCAAGTGGTATTTGTTGGAGTAATTATAAATGAGAGTACCAAAAGGACTGGCTTTCATTATTAACTTAAAAATGGTGAGCAAACTCAGGAAATTCAAATGCGTGGCTAGAAATCTCACCAGTCACTTACAAATATCAAAGTGCCCATGGATTCAGCTTTATTTTTAAAATCTGTCTTTCAGCAGTGACGGTACTAATCACTTATGCAGTTATTTGTGACAGGGATACAGCAGAAGTTCCTGTACCTATTCTTGACTTCAACTTGTCTATATCACAAAATTACTGCTCTCATTTTCTGCCATTGTTTACTTGGCATAAGAGATGTCAAGAAATGGAAAACTGTAAGTGGAAAAAAAAAGTACAGGAAAAAAAAATCCCCAAAACATCAGAATCATCAGTGATGAAAGGTCCAGAAATCTTTTCAGTTCAGTCAGTTCTTGTCCACTCTGCAAATGATTGTCATGGAGATCTGCCAGATGTGGAGTGACATTGGAGTTGCTGCTGTAATGGAGCTGAACAATAGGATCCTTAGCAGATTTACCACTGACCTCTGTGAGGCCATGTTACTTTACCTCTCTGCAAATATATACCTCTTTGTTTAAAGGGTGGCTGAAAATGTTTTCCAAAGTCCACATTTTTAACACCTTGAAATGTTCCAGATAAGAACAAATGTTTCTTACCCATGTCCCATTGGTTCCAGAGGTGCCAAAAACTGACAAGAATTTTGAAGAGCGTCTGATTTTTAAGGCTTTCCTTCTGAAATTTGTCAATGCTTACACACCCATCTTCTATGTCGCTTTTTTCAAAGGCCGGTGAGTAATGTAAAATGCTGTTCGGTGTTTCAGCTTGTTGCTTGAGACTGCGGTAGTGGTGTTAAGGCCATAGCTGGGTGATAAAGAAGACACCTTGGGATGGGTGACAATAGACTCCATGGGGCATGGTCTGGCTAATGCAACAGAAATGAGGTTGGGTTCCCATATGTAGTCCGAGCCAGATTCTGGCTCTGGGGTGATTTCTGAGTGATAGGATGGTGCTCAGGCATACTCCTAAGGATCGTGGAGCATGCAGCTAGCCGGGGAAACTGGGCTGAGGTTGACAGCTAGTGCTCAGCCTGGGCAGCTTACTGCCTCCACTCTTCTAAGCATGCCCCAATAATTTATTTCCGAGCTGTTCTTTCCCATCCCTCTTATTTTACGTTTAAGTTTGGGATTTTTTTCCCTGTTTTTTGCACCTTAGAGGATTTCTGTCAAGATGTGCCTATACTATTGTAGGGCACATGGCTTGCAGTTTTTACTGAGCTGCTTACTCAGTAAACAGGACTTAGTCTTTAAAACAAAACAAAACAAACAAAAAAAAAACACAGAAAACTTCCAAGTTAATTGCTCACCTTCCCTTTTTCAGGGCTAAGCATTAGGTGGTTCCACCCAGAGGTATAGAATTTCACATAAATGACTTTAGGAATCAAGTATGAAAAGTATAAAATCTATATGAACTTTATATTTCTACTCATTGTGCCCTAGATTTGTTGGACGTCCAGGAGACTACGTCTACATTTTCCATTCTTTCCGAATGGAAGAGGTAATTGCATTTTACCCTGCCTGTGCTCGTACCACGTGTGAGCACCCTCTTCCCCTGTGGCCAAGGTGCGGCAAATGTCCTGACTTCCCTTTCCTCTGTCCGCTGCAGTGCGCGCCGGGTGGTTGCCTGATGGAGCTGTGCATCCAGCTCAGTATCATCATGTTGGGCAAGCAGCTGATTCAGAACAATTTATTTGAGATTGGCATCCCGTAAGTAGTGACTTTTTTTTTTTCAAACGTGGTTTTTATGATGTGTACAACACACTGTGTATTTATGGCCCCTTGATATGAAGGGGCAAGAACTTTGCAAGACCATTGCAGTGAGCCTCTGTCTGCCGTATAGCAAATACTTCATCCTTACTGTTTTGCAGCTGCACCAATGTCACTGTAATTACATCCAGCAATGCATGTGTCTGAAACAAGTTAGGAAATCTATTGTTTTCCTACTGGCTAGTAGTAGGTGTAATTCTGAACATGTGATTCAACCATAACCACGTTTTAATACCTGTGTACGCTGATCCCTGATACTTCGTTTTAGCATATCGTGGCACTCATACAGTTTTTATGAAAGTAGATACAGAGCTCAGTGTGTCTGTTGACATAATGTACTTGTCACTCCTTATCCATCTGAAAATGGGCATTGTGACCAGAGCTGCATGCTAACTGGATCACTTCCATATCCCCCAGGAAAATGAAGAAATTTATACGATACATGAAACTAAAGCGTCGGCGTTCCTTAGACCATGAGGAGCACATGAAAAAAAAGCAGCGTTATGAAGTGGACTACAACCTGGAGCCTTTTGCTGGACTTACCCCTGAATATATGGAAATGAGTGAGTGAGGTGGAAAGAAGGCATTTCAGGCAGAATTATTCTGACTAAATGGGTTGGAGAGCTGAGGTTTTCAAACTGTAGATTTGGAAGACAGTGGTTATGATGCAGAATTTAATTATTAAAGTGTATAGTCTAAGAATGTAGAATATTTCAGCCAGTCATGGGCTGCTTCAGAGATGACTTGTGCTATCTGGTGAACATGATCTTTATCTCTAGCACTATATTTTAGATACTTTCTTTTGATCTATGTGACGTGTTACTGTCAAGTTTTAAATACAATGATAATTAGCGTAAACCTGAGATTGTGGGCCAGATTGAGTCATCCATTACACCCTACAAGGGAAAAAAAGTTATTTAATTTAATTCAGATTTGACAGTTCCCACTGTATAATCCCACACCAGATTGTTTCTGTTTTGTAAAATCTGGATTAATCTTTTCAGAGATGCGCCTGTAGACCAGGTTGTACTTGACAGATTACATAGATTGTGTTGCAAGTAATGTATCATCTTGAGTGATTGATATGGAATTTAAGCGCTGGATATCAGGTCTGCCTTACTGAGGTCCTAAGACTACATTTCTTTTCCACCATGCCATCTTGGAAAAGCGGAGAAGACTGCTCCATATAATGCTGTTTGTGATAGTGTCTTAGGTTCCTGAAGGGTCAGTCTTAGAAGAGCAACACTGTTTAGTGTTTTCAGGAATGACTAGGCAAAAATATTGGAAAAGAATAATGAAATACACTAATACCCAAAGTGGGCATGCCTGGCAAATACAGAGGTCAATTAGAATATCTTGGTGTTCAGAGTGGTTGAAATAGATTGAAATTTAGTACTGCAGACTGCAAGGCTATGTTACCAGCAGCTAACAATTAGAAAACATGCAGTTAGTGAGATCAGCAGGGTAAGTAGCAGGAGAAGAAAGATGTGACTAAAGCAGTAATGGGATGAGTATGACATGAGCGTGACTAGTCCTGCTGCAGCTGGTGGCACAGTGTCCCCTTGCCCCTGCCCTGCCAGAGGCACACAAGGGCTGTGCCAGCATTGCCCACAGGGAAGCTGTGTTAGGAGCTTCCCTGTCTTTCTGGTCACTTTTTGGGTCTTGCCTCACCAGCCCCAGCTTTTGCAGGAAGGGCAGTTGGCCCTTAAGTGCCTGAATGGAGCAGCAGCCAGGCAAACAGTGCCTCATGCAGAAAATGCAATTTAGTCTCCCAGCAAGTGTCATTTTGTTAGAATTTGGGGAAATGGCACTGACATGATGATGGATGCATTTGACAAATACAGACCAAATCCACTGAAATTCTCCTCTTTTTTTTTTCTTCTCAGTTATTCAGTTTGGATTTGTAACCTTGTTTGTTGCATCCTTCCCACTGGCGCCTCTGTTTGCTTTGTTGAACAACATCATTGAAATCCGTTTAGATGCAAAAAAATTTGTTACAGAGCTGAGGAGACCGGTAGCAGTCAGAGCAAAGGATATAGGTAAGTGCGCATTGCTGCAGTGACTCCCTGCTTGTTTTTTCCTGGATTGATGGCAGGATATTATTATGCTGAGTTAGTCTCATTAACAGGAAGACATTTATAGGACAATTCAAAACATTAGACTGTGGCTTAACTGTGAACTGTCATAACTTATCAAGACTTTACTTTCAAAATAGAAAGACCAGTGCTTTAAATTCAGATTAATATTTTATTAGATAAATATCATTTTTCAAATCAAAGTGATCAATACAATAGTGAAATATCTTGCATGGTTCTGCACACCAACTGTTCTTCCTAGCAGTGCGGTTTTCTTGCAGAAGCAAAAATTTCTGCATTTAACAGCTCTGGACTGGGCTGGAGAAATACACAGGGGAAAGAGAGAAGACTTGAATGTCTGTGGGTAAACGTGACTCTTCGTCCCCACTCAAATGACGTTTCTCTCTACTCATTCTTGAAGCTGGAAAGCTGTGGGTGAGGCCAGCCAGAAGCTGGCTCTGCAGTCATAAGGCAGCAGCAGACCAGTCCTCCCCTTCCCTCAGAACCTCTTAAAAAAAAAAAAAAAAAAAAAAGTGCTTAAGTATAGCTTTGAAAGACAGAGTTGGGCTCACTTTGCTTGCAGGTCTTTTAATTAATCTCTTATAAATTGCTATTTTTTATTTAAAGTATAACTCTAGTTTGGCACAGTCCTAGCACTGTTAACTGAAAATATAATTTATCTAATTTTAATGACTGGCATGATATTCATAAGTTTGTTTCCTCCCTTAGGAATCTGGTATAATATCCTCCGGGGCATAGGAAAGCTTGCTGTCATAATAAATGTAAGTAATTCTGCACAAATGTAATTTTACTTCAGTAGGCTGACTTTTCCATTTGGCTCCATTAGTTTAATTTCAGCTTAAATCCCTCAAATTCAGTGAAAGTATGTGATTTAGAAATTTGCTAAAATATTAGAGAATCAGATCCAGTGTCATGACAGTTTTGCTCTCACTCAGCTCTGAAAATCAGTGAAGATATTTTTGGTTAATTCCACATTGAATGTCCTATCCCTTAGGAAAGCCCACCTTAATATCAGCATTTCTTGCATCATCTTGATTCTTCAGAAGAGTTGTATTTTGTGGCTATAAGAACAGATTCTCTCTCACTTTCCTTCCATTATATTCGTTTCTATTATCCTAGATAAATATACATCTACTTTCATCATCCTCATTGCACCATGCCTGGGGAAAGATGAAAAATAAAGAATGGCAAGCTTAAAACATGTTTGTAATGCAGCAAAATAGCAGCCACTCAGGGCTTATCACCATGTGTGGACGTGCCCTCTCATTTTCTCCATATTGTCCAGAGTGGAAATCCCTTAGCTTTGCCAGCAGGTGTCTGGTCTTCTATGGCCAAACCATGCTGGTGGTTATTTAGGATGCTGCCTTACTTGTCTTTACCATTTCTCCTCTTTTCCTTTGGAAATAATTTCTCTATTTTTCTCTTTTCTTCCTTGTAATCTCTCTTCATCATTATCCAGTGTTATTTTCTCTTTGATCTATGTACTATCCCCCTTTATCACAAAATAAGTAAAACATTTTGTACTGTGTTTGTTCCACATGTACATGAGATTTATACCAATGAGAACGTTTCACAGTAATGATAAATGAGAACAGCTAGAGTTGTGAACAAATCCTCTGACTTGGCTGTTCTGCTTTTTGTGTACGACATTTTTGTAAAACCTTTTTAAATAACCAAACATGGAACTTTTGTGACCATAAAATAAAACTGGCTCAGTCTGCTCATCTTTTTACCTTGGTAGAGCTAAAGAACACACAAAGTTAATGGGCTTTTGCGATGCAATGAGAATTTAAAGATTCAACTGACTGTAAGTTGTTTGCA
The DNA here is from genome assembly GCF_009769625.2 of Cygnus olor. Taxonomy (NCBI): domain Eukaryota; kingdom Metazoa; phylum Chordata; class Aves; order Anseriformes; family Anatidae; genus Cygnus; species Cygnus olor. The sequence goes on from NC_049173.1 coordinate 48,364,086, forward strand.
GAAAAGCAAAACAGACCACGTAAATCAATCGGTTAGGCTTTATACGATGCATGAGGGTCAAGTCGTGGTTGGGGCGCGGGGAAACAGCAGATTATTTTGCTTTGCTCTGATGCTGGGGGTGCGACAGCTTCATGCTCCGGAGAGTTCAGGTTGTTACCACACAGAAATGTCAGTCAACATGGAACTGCTCCATGTCATGTCCTGCAGCTCAAAACTGCCAACAGTAAATACCACCTTGTTACAGCAGTAAATGCTCCATTTTTAGGGACCTGTGGGCTGCACTCCCTCTTATGTTTTCTGCAGCAGCCCCGTCTGACCATCCTGATTTGTGCAAGCTGTGTGGGCAAGACATACTTGAGTGTATTATTAACTTAAACAGTGCCTGAATATTGCGCTCATTCTCTACTCTTATGGCTTAGGCATTTGTGATCTCATTCACATCCGACTTCATTCCACGCCTCGTGTACCTGTATATGTACAGTGAGAATGGCACCATGCATGGCTTCGTGAACCATACACTATCCTCTTTTAATGTCAGCGATTTTCAAGCAGGAACAGCTCCAAATGACCCCATGGATCTTGGCTACGAGGTTCAGATATGCAGGTACTCTCTTGAATGATAACTAATTTTAAGTGTTTTCCCAGCTGGTTAAAAACATGACAAATTCTTACATTCCTGGGGTAGACCTTGGTCCCTTGTACTTTCAATACCTTTTGTGCACCTTGGTAGGGTTTTCTATCAGGTAGAGCTGTTGCCTTGAAAGTCTTGCCTTACAGATTAAGCAACCACACACCCTGAATATGACGTACTGCTTATTTTGGGAAATAAAGAGTAGCGTTATTAAATTCAGTGTTTGTCAGTGTAAAGATTTTTACAATTATGTATTCCCTTTTTCAGGAAAGGAGGTAAATAACAATAAACAGCTTAATGATACTTTAAGGGAACAAAATGGTGTTAGTCTGATGTCACGGTGTTGTATCACATGCTACTGATACAATGACTGTGACATCATAGTATACCTCTTCTTCTCTGGTTTCTGTAGAAATTCCTGATGACAGTAACAGCAGCCTTATCTGCACTGGAACTTAAGACCCACTTAAAGTGTGATTGTACAGGAAATGTGCACGCCTGTAACGATTTCTACATATTATTTTAATTGTTAAAGACAAATTATTGTTTCCATATTTCAGTCTATCAAGTAATCTAAGTCAGTACTGAAATGTGTGCTTTGCCTGGGCTTCCTTAGATACGCATCACCTTCAAAGCAAATGTTTTCAAGCTTATAATTGGGGACCAAAGCCAACTGTAACAGTGGAAGCACTTGGAACAGCAGAGAAATGAGGGCAAGAAGGGGAAGAAGAGAACAAGGGCGGAAGAGACATACCAACAGAGAAAAAGATAAAAAGAAAGATTATTTGGTACACAAACACTGAAAAATTACACAGACTGACCAGGAAACAAAACACCTTTATAGTTGTATTATTTTAGAATTTATATTCTTTATAAATTGTCATAGTGCAAGCTTGATAGGCTGAAATGACTGCTAAGCTGAAAAATCACTCTGAGATAAAAGACAAAAACAACCAAAATTGTACATGTATTAGCTTTGTTTGCTTTTAATTTCTCCTGATTTCCTTCTCGTGATCTTTGGACAGAGGATAAATTAGGTTGGCAAACATGTTTCTAGCACAAAACTTACAGAAGGGAAGTGTTAGTGGCAAAGTCCTTTGTAAAAACAGCATCTTTATCTGCCTTCTAGTCACAGCCTTTCCTCTTCCCATTTCATCATTTCTCCCATATTCCAGGGATTTTTAAATCATTTGAAAATATGAAGCCCTAATTCTTGCAAAGTACTGACAGGATGCTGTGGTTTAAATGTAATGTTTTTTGTTGTTTTTGTTGGTTTTGGTCCCATTCCTAACAGGTTATTGTTGATTAGCTCATAGATTTTCTGGAAGCCACAGCTAAGGCAAAATTCTCATATTCTGTCTATACAGCAGAATTTGGTGGTGGTCTTTTGTGAGTCCTGAACTAAGCAGAACACCATATAGTATAGCATACATTATGAACCTGAATCTGTATTTTCGTCTTTAATATTAGTCTGAAAAATGTTAATTTATTTTCATTGAAAGTTGATTTTAAAACCAAGAAACAATTTGAGCTGTGTAGTTTACTCCATCTTTATGCAAAGTTTATATTATTTGTACTAATCAGAGGGTATTAAGATTGCAGACCTTTAATTTTGACTAAAACTTGAAGGCTGTGTGAGGCTTTCAGCTGTAACTTGTTTGTGAGAGGTTATATAGAGCAATGCTGTAATAGCAAACTCGCTTTTAGATGGTTTGATCTACTGTTCAACCATTTGGTGTTAATTCCTCATTGTGCTAAAATGTTTGAATGACATCACTAATCTACTGAGTATTGTTTTGCAGATACAAAGATTACCGAGAACCCCCCTGGTCTGAAAACAAGTATGACATTTCAAAGGATTTCTGGGCTGTCCTAGCAGCAAGATTAGCATTTGTGATAGTTTTCCAGGTATGTTCTACTGCATGCACTTTTTATATGAAAAAGTTACCGTATCTCTTCAGCTAAATAGAGCAAGCCGCCTTTGGAAATAAGTTACTAGGCCAAAGAAAGTATCTTCTTTCACAGCTCTTTCCTGCAAAATCAAAGGAATTTGCCCATCCTTGTTCACATTCCTGCTGCCTCCCATACAATCCAGACGTATCCCCAGTGATGTTGTCCTCAGTGATTCCCTGAACTGGTTTGATCCAGAAGCAACTTAATGACCTTAGTGAGCAGGAAAGCACAAGACTGGTTCTAATTAGGTCCCACCAGTTTCTCCAGCAGGACATCAAAATGTATAGTGAAGAAGCATAAATTTCTTCCAAAATAATGTCTAGACCTAGCCCAGAAGTGAAATTTCCAAAATTTCCCAATTGTATTTTATCTCACCTCTGAACAAGAAGGTATCTTGCAATTCTTTTAGTAAAAAGAATCTTGCAGTTTTTTACTGTGACATTGTTCAGTCACAACAGTGATGCTAGTTATTGTGATACAAATGTTTAATTCTGCCTTATCTAAACAACTTATTTCAAAACTTTTATTCCTTTTTCAACAAAATACATATTTTAATGTGAAACACTTCCCTTTCATGGAACCAAGATTTTAAATCAGAAACATTAACTGGAATGTGTTTTTTTTTTGCCAACTTTCATTTTACCTCTTGCTATGTGCTTCTGCCTTGCTGATGTTAATCGTTATTTATCAGTTACAGTATTTCCTTTTGATTTCCAAATAGCTATGATCATATTTGTACTTAAATCATAGAGATCTGTGCCTGCCATTTTTGTCTACTTCTAGGATGAACAGGAAGTCGAGGTAAATTTGGCTCAGTATCACATTTGCGACATGCAGTTGAGCCCAACTCAAATATTGTCCTTTCTTCATTCTTCCTTCTCAAATACACTGAAAATGGCCCCTTTCCTTACAGTCATCCTTGCATTTGACCTTGCTGATGTTTTCTCACAATTTACTTTTCAGAACTTGGTCATGTTTATGAGTGACTTTGTTGACTGGATTATCCCAGACATTCCCAAGGACATTAGTCAGCAGATTCATAAAGAGAAGGTTCTCATGGTTGAGGTCTTCATGAGAGAAGAGCAAGGGAAGCTGCAAATGCTGGAAACCTGGAAAGACAAGGACAAGAAAAAAGGTGAAAACTGTAACAATCACAGCCCCAGACTCTCCAGGAGCCACAGTGGGAGCTTGTCCTCCTGCCACTCGTATCCTGTTGACGTATAGAAGAGGAGGCAGTTGAGCATGTTGGGGCATTCCACTGTTACATAAGCCATCATGTAAAGGGCAGGACTTGACAAATGGACAACCTGGTGCATGTTGAAGGATGTGCTGCCATTTTACTCCCATTTTTGTGAGAAATGCTCTTCTTACAAATGGGGAGGACCATGATCTATTTCTGATAATGTGTTGTGTTTTTTTTTCTCTTTTGCACAAGCAGTAATGCAGGGAATTTTTGTATGTCAGCATTAGATAACACTATTGACATTGATGTGCATTAATAAATGCACTTAGTACTTAGTACATCTTGATAGAGATATTCTCTAAGAATTTGAACTTAGAAAATTAAATAATTAAAGGTAAATTTTAAGTAATAATAATACTACTAATTTAAAATATTTTTGGAGCCCTTGGCTTGCAGGTCTGTGGGACAACTTTGTATGCAAAATCAGCTTTAGAGTGTGCTCTAGTATTCCTTTTGGCAGGAGAGGAGAGGAACTGTGCAAAGTTTACCAGACTTACTTGCTTTCAAAGATATGGTTTAGCTCTGCTAGCAGACATCTATGAACCTGCAGGTCTGAAACAAAGCTCCCATTGAGCTTTAGAGTCAAACACATGCCTGAGGCGCTTGTGGCATTCTGCTGTGTGCCTGACACCTCCGCTGAGCACTGCTCTCTTCACAAGCATCAGGAAAGTGGATCTGGAAGAGTCCTTCTTACCAATGAACAACCGATGTGGTGGAAGCTACCTTGGTGCCCCAGACTGCATCACGTGTTTGAGTGGTCCCCCAGGGGCTCCTAGCTCGTAGCAAGGTGGCAGCAGCACAATTTGGGAGATCTTCCCAGCAGGTTGATTACCATGGAGTATTTTGGTAAATGCCCTGAATTAATGAGCACATGTAGAGCTGCAGTGAGTCACACTGCCCTGCCTAGTACTCAGACACCATTCTTGCTGAGGAGAGTCCCTTTTTCCCGTTGTTTTAGCACATCCCTTTCTTAGCCAGGTTTTTCTCTGTAGCCCTCTATGCTCTGCAGGAGACGGGAGTCTGCACGCATCTTTCACAGCCAGTTTCCCCTGCAGACTTTGAACTGCTGAATGGCATTTCCCAGAGGCTATGCCAGAGGAGGAAGTCCAAAACATGTACCACTTACTGTCTTTAATGGAAGTTTTGCCTGCAATGGGGCTACAGGACCAGACCTTCAGTTAGTTACAGGACTTTTCTTTTGTCTTAAAATACCCTATCTTTTATACAAAGAGCTTCCTTAAAGTACAAGTCTAAAATCTTTACTTTAGAAGCCTATCTAAATCCCATCAGTTCAAATCTTTTTAAGTATAGTACATTTTAGTTTTGCTTTGTCAAATGATAAACTGCACTTCCAAATAATATTGGTGCAATTAACCTCATTTCTTTTATCGCTTTGTCTTGTCCATGGCACTTGCATTATGAATATAAAACTGAATAAAATAAAATGTAAAGATTTCTTTAAAGTCTAACTACTGTATGGTTTGTTACAAAACCAAACGACGTCAAGACTGTTTTCAGTTATTTGTTTCTTTTTCCTTTTTTTTCCCTTTGCCAAACTAATTTAAAGATTAATGCTAGAAGTTAAAAAAAAAAAAGCCATATCTAGCTTTTGATATATTTATTTGTTTTAAAGTATGTGAGAAACTTGATATTTTTCTGTAGTCTGTCCAAAGAAGATACCAGAAAAGATATTATGTGGAAGAAGGAAAATGGTATTAACCAAATATTCTTGAAACTTATTTAAAATATTGATTCAACCAAAGATTTTTATTAATAAAGGGCTTATATTTTGTTAACTCTTGTTTCTGTTGTATTTTGACTTGCAGGAATGTCACTATTTTTAAAATTTGTAATTTATGGTATCTTACAACTATAGGGCCAAATCCTGCCTGGTATATTCACACAATAAGCATTATTCCTGGCAGTAAACAAGATCAGACCCATGGACTGCAGTAGAAATATGAGTGCAAATAAATTAGGTAAATCCTGTTGAAGAAGTGTTCTTTTTCTTATCCTTTGGTAGCCCAAAAGATCCAGAAGAAAGCCAAACATGAACTACCTATTCTGAAGAGACATCATAGGGAACTTCCTCTAGGGGAATTTCATCTGTAAATACTTATCTGAAAGTGTTCCCAGCTTAATACTGACATTCCTGTAAATGGTAGAACTATATCCTGAACACATACTTATCAGAATTTTTCATTGTTTGCTGAAATCATGAAATAGTAACAGTGGCTTATACTTTCTTTTGTACAGTAAATTGTTTGAAATGGAATTTTGTATATAAAAACTGTATTACTACTTAGATAACTATAAAACTCTTTCATGGAATCATTTTTTAAGAAAAGTAAATATCTACTAAATCTCTTTTAGTTCGTTTTTCTTTTCTTTTTTTTTCTCATTTGAACATTTATTTGAAATAAACTTAAATCTGCTAGAGTTTCTCCCATGGGACAGCTTCTGTTCCCAATCCTCTTTGTGCTCTGTGTGCAACTATGAGTACTATTAGACTGGAGAAATATAGTAACTTATGTTACAGTTTGCCTAAAACTGGATCTTTGATACCTTTTGCAGTCAGTGCTCCTTGTGTACTCAGACAACAGAGACCAGAATAGAGATGGGATTTTATTATTTGATTTTTATCAGGTATTAACTATTTGATTTATAGACATCTTCCTAACAACTCAGATTGCAAATCTGTTGTAGTTGCTCTAGATTTGTGGTATCAAGTGGGATCAAATCACACTTTGAGATTCAATGCATCCCACCTTAGATGTTTCCATCTCCATGAGCACAAAGTGGGGTTTGGCTTCTAGCACAGACATAGATGGTGCATACACTCAACATTCAGTGAAGAATCCTATCCTGGGAGCTTTCATTTTCTTTTTACGTTGGTCTTAGGTATTTAGCTGGATATAGTGTGTAGGAGTATTCACTAAGACATTTAAAGTGGGCTCATAACAAAGAAGAACACTGCTTGGTTTGTCTGTTTAAATTGAAAAATGTATTCATTATCAGAAAAAAAAAGTATGAATGGTAAAACTAAAGTAACAAAACTCAGTGATTCCCTTGACCACACACTGCTGAGTGACAGCCCTGAAGTGACACAGCACAGGAAGCAGAAAAGCTGTGCTGAGTTGTTCACATTTTTATTGCACTGTGAGACCTGTACAAGCAGAGTTGGACACAGAGTCTGGCTTACAATTTCCTTTTTTTTTTTTTTTTAACTGTTGTTAGAAGGCTAAGAGTGGAGCTTCATACCAATTTTTCCTTTCTTACCAGAAAATATTAATACCTCTAGCTGTAATTGAATTTAATTTAGAAGGTGGGAATTCTGTTCGGAGATAATGTCTATGAAAATCTATTCCTAGACTACTCTCAAGATCTTGCAGCTGTTAAGTTGTAGGAGCTAGGTACAACATATCAGGCAAAATACTTCCTTTGGAGCATGAGTAATCTCACTTCAGTCAGTTCATATCATGCTTGGATTCGTTTGCTATCCAAACAAATGTAAGACCTTAGTTTTCTACAAAAGATGCGTCATTGAGTTAAGCAATAATCCATATCAAACATAAAATTCTGCACCAAAATACTTTTCATCGTTCTGTGTAACTTTTGTAGGAGCAGGTAAATCACTGCCTATTTGGAAACAGGTTTGGTTTTCTCAGTTCTTAAAGACAAACCTATCGAGTTGAGTTCATGAGATATAAGACAATATCTTCCATAAAGAGATTTGCACTGCTGTTGCGTTACTTTTCATGAAAGTTTTTTTTTTCATATTTGTGATGCAAGCAGAAACAAGCTTTGTTTTTACCAATAGCAAATTTGAGTAAGAATTATGCGGGGGGGGGGGGGGGGGGGGGGGGTAAGAAAGATAATGTAGAGAAGCAGGGAACTGGAAGTGACCAAGAAATAACTGAAAACATGGTGACTTGCAGCTACCATATGGGACAGGCTTGAAGAAAGATAGTGATATTGTATCCATCTTGTCAGCGGAATTCAGTATTGATTTGATGACATCTCTGTGACTTGTATGCAAACTGTTTTTGACATGCTTCTGCCAAAAAAGTTGTAAGTACGAAACCCCATATCCCAGCTCCCTTGCTTCCTTCATAAAAAAAAAAAAAAGAAAAAGTATTAAGTGGAGGTCTTCATGAGAAGATGCAGATACAGACAATAGTAGGAAATATTACAGTTGGAAGTGGCTATGTAGAACATTTCTCTTTAACTATTGCTAAAATACAGTGTTTGCTTTTTGCTACCCAAAGTTTGTATAAAAGGCAGAATTTCAGTTGGTACATCTGAGGAGGAAATCACATGCACCCTATTGTGTTGATAGTACAAGTCTGAATCTTCTGAATTTCAATGTCATTGTGTTTCTAAGAGACTGTATTACAAATATTTTGCAGTCTTAAATAGCTTAAGGCTGAATAAGTCTCAAGTCAAGGCACAGATACATTTCTATTTTTAGACCCTCAGTTCTCTCTGGTGCTGAGCTGTTAATGATCACATAGGCTGTTCTGATTTCCAATAAAAGATAATGAAACAATTTACTTTTCATCTTGTTACCTCATGAGTCCAAACTCTCCTGAAGTTTTGTAGATCACTTTAGCACATTTATATTTTCCTATGAAGTTTTCAAAGTAAACAATTATTTTTCCTTTTGCCACTGAAGAAAACATATCCTAAAATTTATATGGATTCCATTCAAGCTCTGATTCAATTCTTTTCGCGCACAAGTACAATTTATTCCATGACCAAACACAATATGCCATTTTTAGTACATCACAGAAAAAATAATGTTCCTTTTTTTCCTCTTCTTTTTTTAGCTGAACAGGCCTTTCTGAAGAAAAAACTATCAAAGTGGCTTTTTAATTTTAAGCTCTTCCTTAATTTTTAATGCCATGCATGCAGCCTTATTTGAGGCCACTTGAAGGCAAGGAAAATGTTTTCTTTGACTCCTTTTGACTTCAGTATACTCCATGCGAGATTAAGCATGGCTTATTGAATGATTGGTTCCACTTCTAATAAAAATTCTTAGTACTCACTTTATGGTACTATCATAACCCAGAGGGTCAGCTAAAGCCAAAATATTGATGCACATGAGTTGTATAAGCAGTAGAGTTCTACATACCGTTGTGTTAGTTTCCATGAGGAAAAGGGCTCAGAAAATCTAAGGCATTACACGGTCATGTTAACTTAGCTAGCTACACAAGTATGAAGGTTTTTGAGGCCACAGCCTTCACCTTGCTTAGTACCACATGTATGAGAAAATTTGTGCCAAAATGGGAAATGTACCAATCAAGATCCTCATGAGAAAAAGAATCAAAACATAAAGTATTGTGCAGACAAATTTAAAGCTTAACAAAGCCCATTTTTCAGAGCAAGAGTTAAACTTGTATAGTGAAGCCAACTTTCTTAGAATGGAAGAGAAGGTTATTCCATATTTTTACTTCTAAATGAAAGAATAGCCATCTTTCCTAGTTGAAGTATAGAGGCTAGGGAAAAGTGGCAGATAGGGAAGAAAGGAAGAAAAGACTTTTGACTGATGTTTTTAGATCCAAGTGAGTTGCAGATCAGTCACAGAGGTTGTATTTCTGAAACGAGGATTGCTTCCTAAGGCAAGTCCGTCTTGTACGTAGGTTATCAAGGTATCCTTTGCCAATCTTTTCTGAGCAATGTACAGTCTCATTGTGCCAAGCAGTGCTATACTGTTGATCTTATGTTCAGGTGAAAGTTGGAAGGTGATGAGAAATGGAACACAAACACAGTAAGAATGGGGAGATCTCTCAGGCTTCAGTGAAGCCTTGGTGACTGTGTTCTCCACCAACTGTATTGTATTGCAAACAATACTGAGAGCCTTGGCAATCGAAAATAAGCAGGTGCAGTGAAACAAGTGCTTTTCACTGAGAGCATGTCAGACAACTTTTCTGCTCAAAAAAGCATCTCTTTTCAGAAGCCCAGAAAGAGAGACAATCACCCAAATAGCACCATCTTTCATTTTGTTTGCAGATTAATTTCCTAGATTTGGCACACCAGTTTTGGGTCCTTAGTGTTAGACCAGAGCAGTCATTGTGTTTCTCACATGTTCCTCTAGGAACACACTTATTTTTAACATTGCTCAGAATGATTTATGAACTCTCATGCCATTTCCAGCATTGAAGTCAGACCCCAGTTACTGCAGCCCCTTCAGCAGCTGTCTCTAAAGCCTCACAGACAACGTGCAGGTGAGTGGCTTCTTCTTGTGCCGACAGCCTCGAGCCAAGATGGCAACATTGCATCATTGCTTTGCTGTGCTCACAGGTATGGAATTGCCGTCTGTTCTGGTAGGAGTGTGTAATTAGCTGAGCTGCTCACATTTATTAGTATATTAATCTTCCAAACACATCTGTACATAAAGAAATATAATTACTCACAAGTAATTAACCATCGAGTAGGAAAGTAATAAATCTCAGCAGACTAGCCTGCTCCAGGTTTAATGATAAGAAAGGCTTAGTCCAGTGGAGAAATTGAGGTTTCAGGCCTGTCTGAAGCTTAAAGGTTGAGAAAGTTGGTTAGAGGCCAAAGTTTCTCTCAAAGTGTGGGTTCCTAAAGAACAGATTTCATTCAATTTAAAATGGGGACACCTGCCTTTTATTGATTAGATCACATATCAGGGAGTTGGGAGACCTGAGGTATAAGCCATTTTTACCTTGAAAGAGTTCAAAACCATGTTTCCCTGAAGTGACTTTTCCTAAAGTGAAGATCAAATTACAGACTGGTCCTCACCTACTGCTCTTCTTCCTCTGCTGATCCCCTGTGCCACCAAGAAAGCACAAATCCTCAGGTCACAAAGAGACTATGTGCATAACGAAGTGGCTCTACAAGCTGGTGGACTCCAGGCTACACTCCTACAAGTGGTCAGGTATTTTACTTTACATAAGCATTGTTGGGAGAGAGAGGGACTTGAAACAGAGAAAGGAACAATGGAAGTCCTTAGAGTAAACGGATGTGAATTTCAGCTACATCTCCTTCCTGACTTCAGGGAATAAAAGAAGTAAGACTGAGAGCCCCAAAATTTTACTGAATCTTTCCACTTCTGTCTTTTTGAATTCTAGTTTTGAAATCAAATTTCTCCACATCTTTACAATGTGTTTCTTTTAGATCTGACCAAAGAGAGTTGGATAGCTAAGCTGGTAGTCATCTCTGGGGCTTCTTGTGGGGCTTAATCGCTTCCAGGATCAGGTACTTGGTAAAGATGTAATAAAGGCTACTTCTGCTTAAAAAATCACTCAAACCTTGAAAAACAACAAATGTGGATGTGTATATGTGTATTCGAGAGAGAGTGTGAACATGGGTTTGATCTCATGTTGCAGGCCACTTTATTATGGTTGTGTCTCTGAACGAGAACTTCTCAGGAAAATAAGAAAATGCGGTGTACAAATTTTGAGGGTAAGCAGACAAAGCTGTGGTATGTGTAATTTTTCTTTCTTTTAAGGTATACCAACTGTAGGTGAAGTATATATACATAAATACACATATCCTATGTATTGTATGATATTAATCCGTTCTCTCAGCATACCATGCTGCTTCATAGACTTTTCATTTCTGGGAACAAACAACAATTTTCCATTGTGTTTGTGTAAAAAAAACGAATTCCAAATTGTGGCTTAAGCCTAACTTGTATGTGGTTGTGACTACAATGCTAAGGACTAGCTCAAATTGAAGAGTTTATTTAGAGAACAGAAAATAATACTTTTTACTCCCCCTCTCCTAAGAATCAAGGGAGGGGCATGATGAAACCAGATTTGCTTTCTTATTTATTATTTCTAAATTCCTGTGAGTAACTAACCTAGTCATATCCTGTGTCACTTAATGGTTGCATAAAACTATTCACGATTTAAAAGGAAATGACTGCTCCAGATAATAAACACACTGTGTTCAAGCAGACAAGGCACTCCCTCTTTAATCGGATTTGAAAAAAAACTTGCACCTTCCAACTTCAATGACGGTGAGATAATGACTCAGACGGAAAACACTGTATTGGCACATCCTTGAAGGGAAGAACCAAAACGCACCGATCTTTCCTTCAATTGGTAGTTCTGTTGCCAATCACGGTATTTGAGGTAATACTTGTTTTTAAGAAATGTATCCCCCTCTTGGTTTGTTGCAGTCAACGTAGGGAGCTCACAAAATGTGAGTTTCACACAAAATTCAAGCAAGTAAGGCCAGGGTCATTCTTTTATTTTCATTCAGGTGAAATTTTAGTATCTCTGAAAGAAATTTTCTGGTCTGTGAACAGGCCACTCTGCAGGATGGATGCAGAAACCTGTCTGGGAAAAAGGTTGCATTTTTCATGACACTTTCTGCAGTCAATATGCAGAATAACAATGACTAGCTCCAATTCATAAGAGATTAAAGGAGGAATATTCACAGACAAAAACTGAGCAGTGCTGTACTTGATAAGGAAGGGGGAAGAACCCCCTTTCCTTAAGGGGGAGGATGAAGTCCTAGGACTGTTTGCATGCTTATAAGAGATACTTCCAAGTGGTGCAATCTAGTGAAAAACTGATTTTCTCTAAAGTAGTTAATTTTAAGCTAAGCTAACCTTAAATTACTTTTATTGATACTCAGAATGTTGTACTTTCCAAAGCAAAAGAGACTAAAGACAAATTCCTCCATTTATTTTATATACAAGAAAATAAATCTTAACATGGTAATTATTTACCTTTTCATGCTATTATTGGGCTTGGGAACCTGCAATACAGTAGTCCAGAAGAATAAAGAACAAATGTACACACTCTTCAGAAATTAATTAATATTAGTTTAGCAGTCTGGCAATCAGAACTGCTGGATTATTTCCCTGGATTCATAGCAACCTCCAGATTGTACCTTAATTTCATTTACTTCATTCTCAGTCAGTCACGGAGCACACCACTGCACAATGGAACAGTCTCCAGTAGGTACAAGGTAGGTACAAGAGTCATTGGCTCTGAGCTAGTGTTGGACACACAAATGACTTCAGTACAGTGGCTCTTCACCACCCTAATGGAGATATTTTGCCTTCAGACCCACACTAATATCTTTGCACTACACTGCGGAAGACAGGCACGTGGACAGGCTTTGGCATAGATTAACACAAGCTTTGGCATCTCTGTATCATATTCTCCTGTAGGTTCATCTTCATGAAGAAGTTGCTCAAAATACCTACCTCCCATAGCTATTCTATGCTGCTGAGGTAACCCTCCGAGCATGGGCACTTCCAGTGTTGTACAGGTCTGCTTAGTCTAGTTCCCCAAGAGAGATATAATGATAATTCACTACTATTCAGGGAAGTTTTGTTTTTATTTTGTTTTTTAATTATTATTATTATTTCCTCCGTGGCTTATTTTACACTTACATTCCTGTGTAGACAACCCTCATTTTCTGTTTTCTCTGTTCTGTTTTTCAAAGTGCAAAATTAATGTTACATAGCCTAAATAATAAATACAGTTTAGAGGAATGAAACATTCTAGTCTAATATATACACATAGCTTTATTGACATGTGAAATGTTTGTCTGAATGATTTCATACTTACACAGTAAGATGAAAAGTCCCTACAAAAATAGGTAAAAAGTCAAGTCAGAGATTTTTGGTTGGAGAAAATAAACAAAAGTCTAGGATTTACCCTTCCCCTAAAGTTAAACTAACGTCTTCTGCCAACAATAACACAAAAGAATTATATCAACAGAATTATATCAACACTTCTTCTGTTTCAATATTAAGTTCAAGCGTCTGTTAACAACTTATGGCTTGTTGCTGTTGTTACTTGGCCAGATCTTTTATATGTATACAACCTATTCATGCTGGAGTTCACTTTCTTTTCAATACTTATTTGCTTTTCCCACAGTCTGCTTCTGATTTTCTCTCCTTCAACCCACAATAATTTGACATTTCCTATAGTCCCTTTTATCATGGGCAGTTTTCTCCTAGGATCCTAAGTCTCTTCACAAACAGTTTCTGTACCAGAGAGCACTTCCTTCTAAGTGAGACAGTATAGCAACAAAGAGGTAATCTCTTACAAGGAAATATGGACAGTTCAATTCATTCACCATAAAAAAAAAAAAACACTATTTTATATTTTCTTTGCTGAAAACATGTTTTATGATTTTGCAGACAATAGATGTGAGGCATTGAATAGGTTGGTTAAGAAATTTTAGGGAAGTCAGTTTATTTACCACAGAGTAAAAAACAAGCATATATACAAAAAAAAATAATACATTAATGCCTAATTAAATTAGTAGAGAGTGCTTTGCATTTTTTTATTACTGCTCTTAACCTGAAAACAACGAAGAAAAACTGAGATGCCCTTAAGTCCCTTGAGAGAGAATGGAAGTTACAATAAAAGAAGTGACTGAACCTCAAGAGATAAACAATTTCTCAGTACTGAGACAGGATTAAATATATCTAGTCTATGCCAAGAAGTTTGTCCAACCTGTTTTTCAATACTGTCAGGGATGAGAATTTTAAATTATCCCTGGGTTGTTACTGAATTGTCTGGTATGTTAGAAAAGTTACCAAAGCTGCTTCATTCATAAAGAGGATATCACCTAAGTACTCTGATTTCTATGGACTCAGGCAACTAGGAATTGCATCCCACCACATTTTTCATTACCTAGTAAAAAAGGCCAAGGTGCTCCCCTGTCTCGCAGCAGGGCTTTTCAAAGCACCATGCAATCCACCTGGAAGGTATCCAGCAGCACATAGATTTATCGTATAATAATGGAATGCTTTGGATTTTGATGCCACCCCCACCATATGGATATTCACCTTTTTGCTTCCATTTGCTAAAAAATGAAACAAATACGCCTTTGGCAATTCAACCTCACCCCTGACAGTCATCCCAGACAATCTAGCAAGTACCTACAAGTAGCTTGTAAAGAAACAGCAGTAGAACATCAAGCTCTCCTTGACTTGATTCCAGTTTCCAGTTCTGAAGACACCTGTTGACCATCTCGTCATCCTGCATATTATTCAAATCAACTACAATATCAGTAATAGTCCTTCACAAGTCTGTAAAGATATAGTCATGATCCATGGAGACTTTCACATCCCTCTGCTCTGAAAAAAAAACAGATAGGAATTCCTACAGAAGTACATCGTTTGCATCTTACAGGCCCGGGAGCTGAGCTTTGCTCTTATGGGACAAGACTGACCTGATAGCAGTGATATAAAGTCCAAACTTATCAAAGGTAAGCAAAATATGTACAAAGCAGCAGGTATGTAGCTCAAAACAAAAGCAAAGAAAAAAAATTAAAAAAAAATAAACATAGATTAACACTGGAAACTATACCTCTGTGTGTAACCCTTGCTATGGGCCTCAAAAAGGAGTCATTTCTTTGAATATCTGTGCTACTATCTCTGATTTGACCACACTATTTAGTGTGCTGAAATAACTATGTTGCAACCAGCACCCAAAATAGCTGGTTTAAAAGTAGTTCTTCTGTGTCGACAGTACACTAGATGCACATCCCTTGTTAGAGAAGAGGGACTGGCTGAAAAGAAGAGGCAAGCTATTAATATTTACAGAAAGCTATTTGTCATATCAAGAATAAGTTGCTTGACAGTAGTAGAGGAAATAGTCATCAAAGCTGGACTCAAACACTCATATACTTGCTAATGAGCAATAATAGCAAATTAGATTACATCGGATCAGATTAGAGCTCCTAGAGGAACTGTCAAACATTTCCACAGCTGTGTAGAAGATTACACTGATTCTAGAATAAAGAAGAAGGGCAACCAAAAATTTAATTTGCCTTGGCTGGAAAGCACAAAGCATCTTCCAAAAATTCTATGCAAATTGATGTAAATCACCTACAGTCAGGACAGCCACAAACATTTTGTCACAACATTCTTACTCTTCAAGACGTAGACTAACTTAAAGCAGTTGTTTAATAAGTCGTGAACCCTCACAAGCAACTCTTCAGCTACTCAGCACATATCCACACACTGTGGCTGCGCACAGCCTCTGAGAAAGGCAGCCCCATGCTTTGCTGCTTCACTTCCACACTCCCTGAACGTGTGTTTGTTCCTATATGTCCTGGTGACCAACATCTTTCTGAAGTATCGGCAGAAATGAATCATTTTGTTCTCGTTGCCCTGCTCTTTCTGTGGAAACCAAGTCAAAAAGCTCAGCACTGAGCACTCCAAAGCCTCGAGCTCCCTCTGCAGCATTTTGGAAGGAATCGTCTTGCCTCAAGGAACCTATAAACTACGTGGTGAGGAACTGGATCATTCATAGCACTCAATTTCTGGGAAAATTGCACTGAAATCTGAGCTGGTCTAGTAAATCATTTGTATTAAATTTTATTCTAATGTGGAACCGTTATGATCTGTTGACCCTGGCAAATATTTTCTTTACTGACCCTGCCCCAAACCGCTTTCAAAGGAAATAACTGGAGGAAAGCGCATTCCTTTGGTATTTTCATCTGTGAATGTGTAGAGTTAACAGGCCAGGTTCAGATATAACAAGAGGGGTTACTAAATCACTATGCCAGACATTAGAAGTGAATTTAAAAGCATTTAAGTGGTGATTTATATCTTAACTAAACGATGATTTATATCTTTTAGTTCTATGTTTGTTACTAACTTAGACTCCCTGAGAATTACACTGATATATAGGATTACTTTCACACATCTTCATACAGCAGTGCTGAATGTGGCCACTAAGTTCATACAAGCCTCAGCTGATGATGGTTTCAATTGCTTGTCAAGTGACAGAGAAAAAGACATAGACACTGATTTAGACACCCTTTGTGTAGACTTGTCTCTGAATTTGGCCTGCTAATATCATCAGGCACAAGCTAGGTGACATGTGATTTGGTTCCTCCTTACACATTGTTTTGAAGTCATTTTTCTTGGCAATATTAAAATGAGGTTTTTTTAAACTGGATTTTTTACTTTTTCCATTGTTATTAGGATTTATATCTGTTTTCTAAGTTAATTCACACACTGCAACTATATTTCTTCTTGGCATCATACTACAATTTTTTACTCACGCTCATTCCTCCACATTAAAGAATCTTCAGGACTGCAGAGAGAAAATACAACCCTCAACACAGGCAAAGTTAATCCCAGTTTATGTGACCCTGCAACAAGTTAATTCCCTCCAATCTGCAGCAATTAGGGACTCAAAAAAATCTGCTTCAAACTTGTTTAGTCCACAAATGGCTTTCATGCATGTAGCTAGTTCCACTTACTGGCTTTCTTGATCATGTGCAAGACTGGCTCTGTGTAACAGACTGGCTCTGTGTAACAGACTGAAACAGGATGCTGAAAATCTAGCAATTTTATCTAAGGAGGGCTTGTGCCTGTGGGAATTTTAGAAACGTTTTGGGAGTAGGAGTTGTTCCTCAAGTTGGAATGTGAGACTGGAGAAGGAGATGTGGAAAATGATAACTCCCAAGTTTGTGTATCTGAGACTGCAATATCTTTATGGCATGGACCAGAGTTCTATTTGTGTGTTGCAACAATAATAAATTAAAGGATGCACTGGGAACAACTTAGTAATGGGACAATTTCGGGAATCAACCAAAGGTAGTTCAGGACTTTCCTTGTTCCTATCTATGCTGTGCCGTAAATCATTATAGTTGCTCTGAATTTTGTAGACCTACAAAATGATGTCACAAACTTGAACTTTCCCTTTCAAGAAAAGTTCACAACCTTTCACCTTCTATAAAAAATGGCTTTAAGACATGGAGACTTAAAATTTGCCCTACTTCTGTTTTAAAGGTCAGAAGTTATTTCATGTCACGATTAACCTTTGTGAGCAACAAGGCCCACACGACAAGTCCTGTGTTTCTAGGTTAAGGCTTGGGTCTCTGGGGACAGCAGAGGCAGTGCATGGAGGGCAGAGGCTGCTTTCCTGGGTGGCTGCTAGAGATACCATGGTAATAGCAGTGTCTCTTTGGGAAAGGGTCTCTGATACTGCATTTCTTGCTCTGTCAAGTCTGTTCATCAATAATTGGTCTCCTTTCCCCTCTTTGCAAAAAGAAAATAAATAAAGAAAAAAGCTCCCAAAATAACCCTTGTAGATTTAGGCGGTATGTAAAACATTAAATAAGTGATAAGTCTCACGAAAAGGCTAATAATTCTGTGTTTAATGGGGGAACCTACCAATCCCCCAACCTGGGCACAAACACAATTACAGCTTAACCAAAACCAGGATGCAGGGAGCTGGCTCTACTTGTGCAGCAGGAGACAGGCAGTGTCAAACCTGGCTCCAAGCACACATTTTTAATTCAGTACCACATCACAAGTCAGTTAATCTCCGAGGTATTTAGAGCACTGTGCGGCTCCTAATAACAGACCAGCTGGCAGCAAGCACGGCGACCAGCATTTCGGTGCTGTCAGCGCCTCAGGCACTACCGGGTGGCTGGGAGCTCAGCAGGCTGCAGCCTGCCTCTGACACCTCAGCACGGCGATTCGGCCCCGGGAGCAACAGCCGAGACACTCCACACGGAGACTGAGAGGCGGCGAGGGTTATTTTTGCAATGAACTAGCGCAGAGCCAGGCAGCCCCGCTGCTGACACCCGTGGGCTGAGGTGTCCGGGCACCCGTAGGCGATGGGGGCGCTTCCTCGTAATTCTTTATTTTGAAACACGCGGGGCCCTTTTGCTACCAGACGCCGCCAGCAGGGCCCGCCTGCGGGGCGGAACCGCCCAGCACCAAGGCGGCGGCCGCCATCTTCTAGCGGCGCCAGGGAGCTCGGTGCTGCCATCGCGTGGCTGCCGGCGGGCGGGAGCAGGGCTGGGGCAGCAGGGCTGGGGCAGCAGCGCTCCGCCATCGCGGCTGGGAGGGGGCCGGGCCGGGCCGGGCTTCGCTTCGTTTCTCGTCCCTGCAGTGTCCGGCCTCCCCGTGGAGTCGCTCAGCGGAAACAGGAACGAAACCCGCCCACGGAGGCGGGACTCCGCCAGCGATCCATTACCGCCCGCGTCTCGCCTGGCGCTGGCCCCTCTATAGGCCTCGGTACCATGGACCCGTTTCTGACCCTGCTGTATTCCTTTTCCTCGAGCTTGTCGGCCGGGGAGCTGCGTGACCTGAAATTCCTCTGCCAGGACAAGATTGGGAAGAGGAAGCTTGAGTCTGTCCAAAGCGGCGCGGAGCTCTTCAACTTCCTCCTCGAGCAGCAGGTGATATCAAGCCACAATGTGGACTTTCTCAAAACGATGCTTATGGTCATTAAAAGAGAAGATTTGACCACACGGCTAGAACATTTTGTAGAGGAAGGAGAAGCTAATGTACCTGATGATCAACCAGATGTGAATGAAAAACGTAGGTGGATTTTTTTTATTCTTTTGATATTTTTTTTTTCCAAAATAAGCACAATAAGTACATACACATCCTCAAGACATGGGTCTGCTTGGATTGCCTGCTGTGGCTGAGTCCACTGCTGACAGTGCTTCTGCTACTTAACTGCTGTACAGGACAGTGTTATATCCTGGAAGAGTACCATGAGGGCAGCATACGCTGTGAACAGCTTGCCAGAGTGGGAATTACTTCTCTGTTACGCCTAATGGTCACTTGGATGTTTTCTATATACTTGGACCTCCTGGTATATGCAGTGGCTTTTCAGACATGATGTGATATACAGTGTGTGTAATACAGTAAAAGTAGTAGCATTTTGCTTAATAAAAATATTATCTAATGTTACTTTTGGAAATCCATCATTAACATATTTTTGCTATTTCAGGTCTGCAGAAGGTAGCTATTGAAGTCATATGTGAAAATGTTGGGAGAGACTGGAAAATGCTGATGCGGAAACTTGGCTTTTCTGAAGTGAAAATGGACAGAATAATAGCAGCTAATCCCCTTAATTTGAAGGAACAATTGGTTCAGTCACTTCGAGAGTGGCAGAAATGGAAGGGGAAAGATGCAAAGGTGACTGACTTAATAAAAGCTCTTCGAGACAGTAACATGAACTTGGTGGCAGACCTAGTTGAACAGAAGCTCATGCAACTGAACATTAAAACCAAGTGAAATCAGTGTAAAAACTCATTCACATCTGTGATGTGAAAGTAAAAAACAGAAGTGCCTTCTCATGTTCAAAACCAAAATCACTGTCATTGGTTCTATTAATTCTGTCATTCATTCATGTGCCTTAAATTAATAGCTTAATTTGCAGTCAGATTAAGACTAACAAAAACAAATTCCTTTCAGGTAATGCTTTGTAGCTGATGCTTCCCTTTAAGTGATTTTAACATTCAGAATAACTAAACTCGCCTGTGTAAAAATCCTTACACTTTAGTTCAGCCTCTCACCTGAAAATAATATTTGCTTTATTGCAAGTACTTCTCCGGTAACTTCTCTGTGAATACATCCATGGGACACTTGTGAAGGAGCTGTAATTTAAAACTTGATAGGGAGGTGGTTTTTTTTTTTTTTTTAGTGGCCTGTTTGTAACTGTAGTGTGAAAGGGGTAAGGAGGTAGAGCTCTTTGCTGTGTAGTGGGTCTTCTTTTTGTTTTAGGTGGCATATATTATCTTACATAATTTGTTGAGTACCTTTATTATCAGCAGAAGGATGCTAAGAAGACTGTAACCTCAGTCTGTAAGATGGCAGTGCAAAAGCGCTAATAACTATTGTTGTGGTGCTTCTTTTTTTTTTTTTTTGGCAGAAAATATGCTCAGTTTGAAAATGAACTTGTTGAAATCAACTGTCTGTATCAAGTGCCTTCACGCAGAGAATCAGAATGGTAGAGATTGGAAGGGACCTATAGAGGTCACCTTATCCAGCCCTTCTGCTCAAGCCGCAGCACCACCTAGAGCAGGTTGCCAAGGACCTTGAACATCTCCAAGAATGGAGACTCCTCAACATCTCCAGGCAAACTGTGACAGTGCTCTGTCACCTGCAGCAAATAAAAATTGTAAAGTGCTTCCTGATGTTTAGATGGAAAACATCATCCTGAGGGAAATGTTCTCCTGAAACTATCAAAGAAATTTTAAGCATCTCACAAATGTTTACAGCACTTTTTTTTAATGCCTTGAATGTTTTAAGATTTTTCATATCAAGTTATCTTGAAATAGGATTGTTACTGCAAATATCCTTCTAACTACATAAATAGATACCTGAAGGGAGAGGCATCATTTTTGCTACTGTACCTGTGTGACTTAGCCCCTTTCAAATTCTTGTTACATGATGCTATCACTGTGGAAGCTGTGTGTCAGAATGTAATGCATCACTACTGTTTGTGACACAATTTTCAAGTTTTTGTTGAATTTGGTGCTTTTAGTGTAGAAGGGAAACCGCTGTAATGTGAACTTGACTTTTTATTAGAGTTTTTTCTTGAAAAATACTTGTGAGAATCATTTTAATCCTAGTGTGCTAAATATCAGTGATGATATGCAAGCAAAGGAACAATGTGTAACAAAAGTTTCCACCTGTCTGTTTTTTTGGCATGTGCAGTTCCTTAAGTACTCCCTTCGATACTTTGTCAGCATCGGTTGTCAATTCCAAAGTTCTTGTAGGAGATGAAATGCTGCACTTCAACTAAATGACTAGCTCAAAAGTTTTAGTGACTTCTAATAGACTTGGTCTTCATTCTACAGTATTTGAATAAAATTTGCAGACTTTTTTCTTCAAGCATCTAAGCTATCTTTCTGAGCAGAGTAGAAGAGAAATTAGCAAAATGAGTTGTGATGAAGCAGCTCTGCAACAGTTCCAAGTTCAATCTGTCCAGTGTTTTCCTTACCTACTTGTCCTAAGTTTTCTGGTTCACAAAAGATAAACATAGCAGGAATATTAAAAACTATACTGCCTACTACATATTATCAGGATATTTTAAGAATCAGTAGGAACAGCTGTTGTAGCCAAGTGCTCATCTGCAAGAAATGTTCTGCCTCAAGATGCGAAACTCAAGGATTTGTACATAGTGGTTGTTTGAAAGCGAAGACCTAGACTGCAGCAATCTCTTAGTACTTCAGGACCAATTAAAAACTATTTTTATTAAAGATTGAAAAGGTGATTGTGAGAAGAACAAAATCAAGTGAAACAAAATCTTTTTAGTTTTAGAAGAGTGTAATTCATAAAGAAATGCGTTGTCATCTGGTCAGCAATCTTTATTTTCAAAATCAGTATTTTGGACTCACTTTTATAGCTAGAATTAAAGTTTTATACTGTATAATTTTGTGCATATTTCATTAAAACTATTTCCTTAAATTAGATGGAACTGTTTCTTTGTTTTATAGAATTGCTGTCTATGATGAGATCTCTAATTAGGAGAAAATAAACGCTAAGGACACTTTTAAAGAAAGGAGTGGTGCTAAACAGGTCTTATATTACCATGTCACCCTCGGAACATCAAAAAGGAGAAGGGGAGAAAAAGGAGAAAAAAAATGATAATAAATGCAGGAGTAGCTTTTGAATGCTGTTGCTTGGGAAAAATTCTCTGCCAGCCCTTAGGAGCCTAAAATTGAGTGTGATGTATGCATGGGAGACAGGCCGTCAATAAATAACTGTATTAAAATTGTTTTCCTTATTTTTCTCCACTAGTCATGCTCTGGTAAGGGTGTTGTAGTTGTTTTATAATTAATTAAAATTACAGTTTATGCCTCCTTTCTAAACCTGCAGGGTTCTACAGGATGTGTTCAGAAGTTAAATTGATAGACGCTTTGGTGTTCCCTGAAGTCTATACTAGCACTAGAGTGTTAGCATGTACTTAGAACTTTGAATGCATAAGGCAAATGACTTCACCAATTTTATCAAATTCTTTCTTCAATACTCTGCAAGAATGTCTGCCTGCATATCTGCTTTTTATTTTTATTTTTTTAATTTCTCTTGAGAGTCTTTGTTTCCTTACAGCCTTCAAAAGACAGCACATCAAAACGTTGATAGTGAAAACTACTCTCTCAGGAGAATTCTTATTTTGGTGGATTGTTTTTTCAGGTCCCTTTGCAGTCTCTGAGTACTTGCTTGCCATTTCCCACGATGCTTGAAAATATCACTAATTATATACTGCACATTGTGATGGCTTTTTTTTTTTTTTCAGAAGTCGCTTATTTTCATGACAGAAGTAAAAGAAATTTTCTAGACTTTTAATTAAAATTACTCTTATACAAATTGGTTGTCATGAATATTTTGAATGCAATGTTTTATATTCCTTCTTCTCCATTCCCAAAACACAGGCAGCTGTATTTCCTCCAGCCTTTGTTTCAGTCCTAAAGTAATCGGCTATTTTATGAAATCTAATTGCTTCATTTAATTGTCGAGCACAAAAAGCTGAGTAATGCATGCTGTATCTGTATCTCAGAGCTCTCTCTAGCACTCAGCATGTCCTTAATTCAGACTCTTTGGCTGAGTATTTTTCAATTTGAATTTAATTTCTAATCACTGTCTTTGTCTCTTTCCTAATTACTAAAAGGTGGTTTGCGCTATTCTTCCAGTCCTCTGCATAGATCACCTGTGTTCTTAAAATATGTTCCAGCATGGAAAACATGTTTCCAAGTTGTTTTCCCTGTTTGATTTATTACTTCTTTCCTCTGGCAATGTTTTTATTGCAAGTTTTAAGGCTGCACTGATAGAATTGCAGAAACTAGTTCACTGCCTCAACTGTATACCATAAGAATAGGAATTATGGAGGTCAGATGAGAGATGTGGGGTTTTGATGTCTGCAAGCAATGAAAGTTCAAGGACTTTGGAAGAATCTTTGTTTTTATAACAATTTTCATAGCTAAGGATTACTTAATGTTGAGAGGGTATGTTGCAATGGGTTCTGGGAACTGTAGGTTTAGAAGAAAGGAAGCACAGCTTTGCTCAGCTGCCAGAAAAGTTCAGATTAATGCAGAATCAAAAGACAGGCTCATGGGGGGGGTGGATCTCTGTGGAATAAACTCACGGGCACTCTTAACAAGTGCATAGGCATAAGTTTCTTCCGCAGAACTATTTCTCCCACTGTTTCTTCTCAAGAACGTTACTCATGATTTCTTGAAACAGTCGGGTTAAAAATAACAGACATCTGCTCTTGTAAAATTGTATATAATACACATTATTTTAATATGTTAAGTTGGTATTGCTGGTCGAGTTGAAAGTCAGCAATTCCTGTGATTGGGTAAGCATTGGAGGTTGAGAATTTTTTCATTGTTATCCAAATAGGCCGTGTGCACAGTCCTAATTGTTGATGGTGATGCAGCTTTCCTTTCTTTCAGCTTGGAGTTTATCAAAGAAAAGGGTTACTCTGTTTCTGGAAGCTCACAGTATTTAGGACAGCTTTCAGTCTACAGAATAACCAGCTGTTGTAGCAAAGTTAAGGTCTTGGAAAGCATTCTCCAAGACTCTGAAGAGATCAGTATATAAAAATATATCTATAAAGCCCTTCCTGAGGACTACATTTCTAATACAGCATAATAAGTACTTTTGCTAAGGAGAGCAGCTTAATTTTAACTTTGTATGACTCAGGTCTCAAGAAGTTCTGAAACTGGCATTTTTACTTCATAGCATTCAAGCCTTCAGGACCAGGCTATTCCTCTGTGTGAAACTATAGGAGGATAAATTTGGAGCATTGTCATGGAGATGTATAAAGCCTTAAACAGGACTTTTCTGTTGTTGACTACACATTTACAGGTGATCACTTGTACAGAACTTTTATGCAAAGCAATAACCTTGCAATTAAAAATGTTCACATTTTTTATAATGTTTGCATTTCTGCTTCTTAATTCCGTTATTCCTGATGATCTCAGCAGAACTATTAGCTTTAGAAAATAATTTTCAGAATTTAATAAGTCAGTACTTCTTATTATGATCTAACTTCTAATATGGCTTTAAAAGTTTTTCTGTGAGTGTACACACAACCTGTGGCAAAGACGTGCCCAAAGTGGTATATGGGGACCACATTTCAATACACAAGTGGGTAAGTGATTTTTTTTGCAAACCTGGTACTAGATTTATGTACAGTGAACAAATAGACAATAAGGAGGGTTTTCAATAAAAATTAAGCTACAAAACTATTATTGTCATTAAGCTTTTGAATTTTTGAGTATTAATTGTTTTTCTTTTAGTTCTACTCAATAAGAACCTCATCTTTTTCCCATTCTTTTTCAGAATTTGTATTTTTTTTTTTTAAGAAATAGGATCCCACACCTATATCCATCTGTTAAATAAAAATAAGTTAGTATCTGAACAATAGAGCTAAATGCTTATCTTTTTTTTTCCCAACCAGTAGTCTCCCTGAGAGGCACTTCCTGTAGCTTGTAGGCATATTGCCAAATTTTGAAAAAAATTACAGAGCAAATGGTAATGAAAAGGGTGTAGCACCTGGCAGGTCTGGACCTATGGTTTCTGGGATCTAACTCCTGTATTCTTTCTTGATGCCCTGCTAAGCGGGGTCAGAATTTAGTCACGACTTCCTGGTTGTAAAGTCCCTAGTGTGCAAAACCCTGGTTAGCTGGAATTGGCCTCAAAGCCATTATTCCCATGGCAACTGCTCTGCGCTGGAGTGTACTGGGCATGTGGCTTCAGCATGCTACTACCTTCTGGCTATCCCAGCTAGCTGAATAATATTTGGAAGCTGTTACTAATTGGGAGACTTGCTGCCGTCTCCAGTCATTGACCATGTCAAAAATCCCAGCTCCAAGTGCAGGAACAAAAAGCAGAATTCCCGACTTAATTTTCTCCCTTCACTGCCCCACTGGGACAAGACACATGAGAGAGCACGGGCCTAGAATTAAGGAATTGACTTTTGACATTTCTTTAAACATCAGCTGAGTATATGGTGCTTCCATTTCTGTATCTAACTTGGGCTGTAAAATTCAGACTTGTGTGTCTAACTGCATGTTTGTGCATGAAGTAACTAATATGTATGCAGATGAATTAAAACTAATGAGAGCTAAAAACAACAAAGCATACATTTCTAGCTAACGGCTACTTGCAGCTCTGTTATATGCTACCTAAATAAGTGGACTTGATTATATATATTTTTCTTTATAACATTTTCACAAAAAAATGTCACTTTGAATGCTAAAGAATGTCGTGTCTCCATATGTGATACGTGTGATTCATTACATCAAAATGGCAAATGTCACACCTGGGCTGTGAATGTCAAGGGATATTAAATGTTATAGTATGTTATAGATAACTGTTTGTATAAGCCCTTTTGTTCTGTACAGTGGTTTTTTTTTTCCCCTTCATTTCCTGGAACTTCATTGTTACCAGCACTCCAGCTCTGACTCACTCCAAGCCTTTACTCACACGACTGAATGAGACCACTGAGGTGAGTCAGAATTCGAACCCCGTAGTTCTCTGTTGGCAGTGTGTTATGCTAGTCTAGCATGAGTACCTGACTGTGAATAGGAGGCACCTGCAAACAATGGACTTGGCTGTAAGAGCGATGCTGTGGATGAGGCCCTCCTTTCCATCCTGGTTCAGCATGGCAGGAAGGTGTCTGGCTGCGTCTGTGCCTCCCACCTCCTGCGCTAAGATCCCAAACAGCCCCTGAGCTCCTTATCCATATAGGTAACTGATGCCATGCTCCCTGCAGCCTCGGTGGGTAACTAGAAGCAGCTGGAGCATGGCATAGTACACTCTGGCCATCATTTTCTCCCTAGGAATGCCTCCTTTCTCCTCACGTTGCTTAAAGTGGGAGCAGGTGCAGGGATCTTTGTCAGGGTGAGAGATCCTCAGCCCTGGGAATTCCTGATTCTCGAGTAGTCATTCCTTCTGGATAAGCTACTAAGTAGTGTGAAAAGAGCAGGTCATTCTGGAGACTGAAAGCCTGAGACAGATTTCACCTCTCTCTCCTCTGTCACGTGAATTAAGGCTTGCAGAAGCATCTAGGCCAACAGCCTCAAAGTAGATTCCACTGCAAAAACAGCTGGAATGCTTACCTATTTTTAGTGTCAATCAACACCTTTGAAAGCTCTGACTTCTCTTTCACACATAATGTAATACCATTGCTAATGCATTTCCTAGGTTAGTATTCTTACAGCTTTGTAGAGGATTATTGTTATTAGGGATGTATTTAGGTCGGCCTGCATTTTTAAGGGGGACTGTTCTAGTAACCAGAGACTCCAGCACTGCAGAGCCCTGCCTCCTATGCAGGACTTGCCTGCAAGGTGAGATGTCTGCTGCTCGGGTTTGAGCTGTGGGGAGCTCAATTTGTTTTATGAGGTCTGAGAACTTCCCATGGGCTAATTCAGATGAATTAGAGAAAGAATTATGGAGAAATTAGATCACAGTTTCTTTTGCTTAAACGGCACCTAAAGTGCCTCATGGGCTTGTTCTATTTTCTCCTTTAAAAAGTTACTTTCATCCCTTATCTCCCTCCCGCAAACTCATACCCCCCCACATCGTTAAATGTTGAATAATTATAACACATAGGCCTGGGGGAGGACAAACACTGGTTTTCTTGGTGGTTTGAAGAGGACTTTGACATTGCTTGAATCATCCCTAGTTATTCAGACAGCCTGATCCAGTGGTTTTCAATGTTTTCAAACAGGATTACGACAGACTCAGCTAGGGGAAAATGGGCACCAGTAGAATTGCCACGGTACCTGTAAGCAGGTCAGGGAATATCCTGTTTTTTTGAAATGTTATCACATCACATGTTACAGCAGCAGTGACAGCTTCCTGTTTTTCCATGCAAAGAGAATCAATGGGCTGCTGCTGGCTGAAAAATGCTGCCAGCTTCTTTTGGTCATGTGTTTTGGTATTAGAGGTGACGTTCTTGAAGGCAGGCAAAACAGTTTCTAATCATGCAACCAAACTGAGCCATAGGAGCTCAAAACAAAACTTTGTGCACTCATAAACCTTGTGGAGAACTACGTGGTGTCTGTGTATGTAGGTTTTTCTGCTGCATTTTGGCTGCAAACTGATATAGGTAAGAGATGCTGTCTCTCTATGAGCACTTAAAATTGGCTGTCCCTTCCCTGTTGCAGCTACCATACATCTTGACCTTTCTGCTGAAGGTATCATAAAATAACCCAGTCTGGCAAAGTATCACTGCATCTGTTACCTGAAACTTTAAATTGGTACTGTAGATTTTGGTTGGTGGATCTTTGATGGATCTTTGGTGGATCTTTGGTGGATGATTTGATGGATCTTGTTACAGCACAAATTTGGTATTGAAGAACGTTTTTTGGTTGGATAACTTTTACCGAATATTCCCCTTACTAGCTGATATATAGCAGGTAGGTGCAGTATATAACTGCCAACTTTTCATGCAGGGTACATGGCTTAAAGATACATTACAATCAAACTTGTGCTGGGCTATCTTGGTGAAAGAAAACTGTATGATTTATTATGAGACAAAGAAAGTGTTGGACACGAAAATGTTGTGCCTCCCCAATCCTGATATGCTTGTGTATGTGTATATACACATCTCCATGTATATATGTATCTATAGCGTGTATATGCATATGCATGCATGCACACACCCTTAAATAAAGTTATTTGATACAATCTGGAAAACAAGACTTTCCTGACAGGGCTATTTCTCAATACTGTTTCTCAGACTTATGTCTATCACTTGTAAGCTGTATACTACTTCTGCTAGAAACAATTGTGTTGCATTTTTGAGCCAACACTAAATAAGAAGTACAAATGCAGGGCAAGCTGCTGCCTCTTCAAGATTAGGCAGAGCAAAAGTGATCTTAAAACAATTTCATTCTCACAGATTTAAACGCAAAAGTTGGCTTAATTCCTAGTACACATTAGAGCAGTGATTGTTTACTGTTATGTTCAGCGTTTTCCCTCAATGTAATACTTTAGGCCAATACCAAATTTGTGATGCTGACATTAACCCTCTGTTCTTTCCCCCACTACTCCTGCTCTTGCAGGCAGCAGCTGTAGACACTAGAGAAATTCTTCAGTAAGCACTGTGCATTTTAGAAGCAGCATACATGACCAAAGTGAACAGAAAAATCCCTCCTTCTCCTTCTGCACACTTTAAATTGTGTTGTCCATGGCACACGTGCCGTTCACCCCTGAGCCATAAGCAGCACAGCTCAGCAGCGGTGCCGCTTTCCAGCCTGTCCGTAAATGATTAAGGCAGAAGATAGGTGAGTCCTGGCCGCTTCAGTCTTTGGCTTCACTGATAAAGAGTACAAAGAACAATTTAGCACCAAGTTCCTTGATAGCTTTTGTGATGAGGGCAACAGTTCACTGAACTGAAACTGCCAAATTAATCTCACCTTGTCTAGACTTAATATTTTGTGTTTGTATATGAAGAAATGTTAACAATTCCCGGAAGTTTTAGGCATTATCTTCTAAAATTGTTTAAGGGACAAAAGGGAGTCATGTTTATTTGGATTTGCAAGAGGATCTGACCTGTGTTTGGAGTGCTGGCTGGCTGGCTGTGTGCAACACACAAAAGGAAAGAGAGCAACGTTCTCTGCCTCTTTGCACACGAGCTCAGGTGTGTTGTGGCAGCTTAACTTACAGACCGAAGCTAGAACCTGTTCATAGGTAAATATTTATGTTGACTCTTTTAAACATGAATTACAATGCACACATATGGTATGGTCAAAGTGTCTTTAATATGAACTGTGTTCAGGAGAACGAGGAATTTAGCTCTGAAATAAATAATTTGCCCTGCTTGTTACAGCATAGATGAGCTATGTCAAGGCTGCTGTTTTTTCTATTATGAGTTATTCCTCATTATATATTACCCAGGATGGCTTTAAGCCATTTCCTAAATGTTTTTTATTATTCTCCCTTTGTTTAAGGATTAACTAATTGATGTGGCTTAGAGAGAAGACAATGATAGGGCTTTTTCAGCTTTTGTCCAACTTCCTAGAAATAATGATCTTTTAACCATGAGCTGAGAGAGGGTTACATTTCATATCTTTTCCTCTTATTTATTTTGCAAGCTACACACCATGTAATCTTTCAGCAGCTAGATTGCAAGTGTCTTTTTACCTAATAACTGCCATTAATTAATTATTTGATAAAAGCTGTGTAAATAGCTCTACACAAAGGAACATTCAGGCAAACAGAAGAAGGCAAAATGAAAACCAGAGTGACTAAGAGTATTATCTGACAAAACACAGGGGCAAATCTTTTGTTGGTAGCTAAGGTGAGTCAAAAGACTACCCATTAAGACCTTGAAGGGAACTGAGTGCACACTGCATCAGACCTCAGGTGCAGATAAATGCACTCTGGTAAGATGCCTGAACTGAAGGGAGTGACCCACGGGGACCAACCAGTCAAGGATCACATTCTGCTTCTATAAACTCTGACTCCAGTTAGAGCAGGCATAACTGTTCATATCAGGGTGTGTGTGGTGGGAGCCCAGTTTCACTGTTATCCCGATATCACCGCTGCCAGCTCCATAGGATGCTGCTCAGCGGGGAGTTTTGGTACACACCACTGATGTGTACACCCCTGTATGGTGCATACTGCTGTATGCATACAGCCTCATCTGGGACTTGGCACTTTGTCTTTGGGACAGACAGAAAGCTATATTATACCAATATAAAACCAGAGGTTATTATAATTAATTATGGCAAAATTAGCTTCAGTTTCCTATGTAAGAGTTGCTCACCAGAACAGAGAATGGACTCATTACATAAAAAGTTACCTATGAAAACCAAGGAGCATGCTACCAGTGGTTCAAAATGTGTAGGTCCCCTAGCTATCTGAAGCTGCATATGCTTTGCTCTGTTCTTAACAGCAGATTTTTATTTTTTATTTTTTTTTATTTTAATCTGTAAGGGGATGCAGAAATTGCCCTGAAACACGTTTTTAGGAAGGAGTAAACTGAAAACTTCAGTATACCAATTATTTTTCAGAAATATTCTTGGCTAATAATGGAAGCTCAATTGACCACTAGAGTTGCCTTTCAGTCATATAATTGAGAAGTTGCCACCTAAGTCAGAGGAACTAGGTATTCTGTCTGGAAGAAATAAGTACTGTACATGAAGGTTAATAATTTTGATGGAGGAGGTGCTACTAAGGTACACAGCCTTTATAGCTGAGAGGAGAACTACTGGTATTTAGACTGTGTGCACAGATTGCACTGGATCCCCTGAACTTCCAATGGCAGGGGATGCAGAAAGCATTTCTCAGTTTTAAAATTCTTCATGTGCTCCCTGACTCTAAGTTTTATGGAGGAGTTGCCTGTGCTGAGGAAATTTGGTCAGGCTGCTAACAGACACACTGCTAACAGCAAGCCAAAAAGGGACACAAAGCCTCATTATGTTTTTACTTATTGTTAAAAAAGATGGTTCGTCACATATCTAGACAACTTTGATGCATACATCTCAACACAAGGAAATCCCAGCAGCACTAAAATGGTAATTTCAGACAGGAACCCTGAAACTGTCTTTCTTTAAAGGAAACATGAATGCAGTGGTAGGGATAACTGATGCAGCATGGGAGGTGCAGAGGCACCTGCCACTCCTGTTGCTATCGCAGAGGGCTCTGCTGGCCTCCTGCCTTCTCTGTGAGGCCCTGTGGAGTCTCCTTCCCACTGCACACCTCACCCAGGTCGTGTTGTGCATACTCTGGGTTTATGTTGCTCAAAATCATAGCATTTCTTCAAAAGAAAAGGATGAGAGCCTCTTGCAACTCTCTTAGCTTATATATTGACAGGCGTGTGTCATCTTTCATTTATTTGCTAATTAACTTAAATATCAGACATACAGTTTATGGTGCTGGTACACCACCAGATGGAATAGACAGACCAATATAGAAGCAAGCAGGGAAGGAATTTACATTAAAAACACAATGAAAAATTTTCAGAAGAGAAGCACCACTTACCGTATTTCCATTATTTTTCTCACTATTTATTTCAAATTGACTTGAGCTCTGTTCCCAAAGGTCTCATTTTGTTCCACTGGCAAAAGTAGAGCTGCTTTTTCGAAAATATTGTCTGTTTTCCCCAAAGGTTCTCTTCTGACTCTGATTCCTTTTAAATGTCATTCTGCTGCTTAAGGCTACTAGTAGGTGGTCTGAGCTGAATGTTTACTATTATATGGCTTATACCTATACTTATTTTCCATGTCAGATTCTGACCTAGTAACCTTCTTCCCCAAATGCTAAAGGTGAAATTTAGTTTTAAATGACTTGGCTGCCTAGGCAGAATTGCTATTAATCAGAACAGGAAAATAATGTTGGGAAATGAACTTTCTCCAATAGCAGTTTTATACACTATACCTATTGGCAGATAATTTCATCTGAGCCTTGGTCACCTTGAAAATGGAGATATTTCAGGGCAAAACACATTGGTGCCATTGTAAATTTCCATAGTTGTTAGTATTTTTGTCTGTTGCAGTTTTCTTTGTGAATTCATTTTGAGACTGTGTTGTTTTCTACTCACCATCTCAGCCAATTCATTTTAGCAAATGAATATTTTTAGTAAACATTTTGAAGACTGCAGGGAATTATAAAATGGTGAAAATAAACATTTAACTCCTGTGTATATAAACTGATGATTCACTGAAAACATTGTTTACATTTCCATTTGCCTATAAGCTGAAGCTGGTTGCACAGATAAGTTTTGTCTGGTTTATACACGTACAATTTGGGAATAATACCTTACCAATTTTATTACCTTCACATACACAGGTGAATATTTAATTCAGTGTGCATCTGAATAATGAAGATAGCGATTGCTGCGTGCAGTTTCATGCGGGCAATGTGCATGTAATGAAAGGTATGTTGGCAACTTGAAATCTAGTCAGTTAAGGATTAGAAAGAGGCTTAAGTACTATACTAGATCTCTTTATTTGTTTTTTAAATGCTTTTATCTACTTTACTACAATATGAAGGGCTAATAATAGAGGATGCTGAGTACATAGAAATCATGGTCCAGTTTGTTTAGTGCCCACTCCAAAGCCACTTGAAGCACTAGGAGCCTTTGCATAGGAGACAAACTGAAAAGATTTTTTTTTTCCCCTTCAAACTCAAACTTACAGGAGTCGAAGTGTTAGTTTACATGCAAATCCTTTTTACTCTAGTCAGACTACTTATAAAACTCTTTGCATACATTATTAAAATAATATAATCTTTTAAATATTTTGTGTCTCCTAACAGGTCTCAAAATATTCTAAAAGCTGAAGCCTCAATTTTGAAATGATCTTCATAGAAATCAACTCCCATTCTTCCTTGGAGTCTTCAGAAATAAACAGCTGAGATGCCACGTGTATAGAGCTCACCCTGAGAGCAGTGCATGGGTATACACAGTATTTTTGAATAAAAAATACCATCGTTCTTTTTTCTTGGTAATTGAATTTTCATATATCCTGAGAGATTGCCATGGCTCTGAATTTTTTATGCCCTGGTCTTGCAAATATTATCATTTAATTCCAAACCAGTTAAAATTAGCAAGTCAGGTAGGCAAGCCTTAGGCTGCTAAATCCAAAGCAACAAAGCCAAAAGCAGCACTGCTTATTTTGATGGACATTCACATTCATTTTACTTGCTTTTCTACAAACAAGCTGTGCTGTTTCTTGCACGTATCCAGCATCCCAGCCTAGATTCATGTCTCGGGCTGCTTCAGACACCTAACTGCAGCTCCCACAGCCAGAGTCCAGCTGCCCTAGGCTCCCTCTGCAGTCAATGAGAAGAGACAAGCATCCTCAGAGGGTGATTCATGGACCACACCAAAGATCTGGATCTCTTGCTCCACTGATTACAGAGGCGAGCAAGGGTAAATGGGTTCAGCGTGTAGGTGGTCAGCCAGGTGGAATGTATCCAGACCTGTTCCAGTGAGTCAGGAGCCACCATATTACAGCTGTTCCTGAATTCTTGACTCCAGACATTTCTGCTTCAACTATGCCACGTGAATTTATTGAAAGATTTTTTTTTTTTAAATAAAGTGTAACTAACAAATGTCAAACCATATTGCCCTGAAATTGTAACTGAAAGCACTATTTCATAGATGTCTTTCATTATATTAAAAAAGAGAGAGATTTGAAGATGTGCTTAAATCAGTATATTCGCTTAGTGTAGAATACATTTGCATTAGATTTTAGGGATATGTTTCGCTTAAGATTGAAATAATTGGTATTTTGTCTTTCTGCCTCAGGGGGATTTCTGCCACTGTAAATCCATTCAAAAAAGACAACAGCTGCCACAATTCTGTGCTGCAAAGTGAACAACTGAAGCTGAAGGTAATCTGAAAACCTTTTTGAGTTCATTGGGTTTGTACTTGAGTGGGAATATGCATTTTTGATTGCAGGAACAGCAGCTAAATTTGGAAAATATTTATGGTATTTATATAGGTATGATTCCCATTAAAATACGTACCACAAGTTCATCTACTCTCGTAAGACTTTTCTACACATCTTCAGATTTTTCTGTCTTGTGGAGATTGTTCTTTCTGTAAGATGAAGTAAATCCATCTGAAAAACCATCTGAGATTTCAGAGAAGCTAACTTATCTGATTTACACCTGCATAAATCAGACATAAATCCATTTAAATCCATATTATATAAATAAAATGTCAATGTAAAGAAGAACAGTGGCAAGCCGTGGTTTCTAGCAATCCTGGCTTCTGTCGCCAAAGGGCTGATACATTTACTAGTGCACGTATCTTTACACATGGGCATAACCATTAATTACCTCCATCCTCTTCACTATAGGTCACCGTGCAGATTCTTCCACTCTTGTTCCTTCTCCCCCAGGCAAAGAGGATCTTCTGCTCAGCAACCTCTGGATGCATTTATTATGGTAAAATAATGTTGAAGCATCTACTGGCAGAAGAATAATCAGTGCTATTGGCAAAAATCCTGTCCTTTCAGTAGGAAATGAGTAAGATGTGTTCAAAATGCATTTTTTGTCAGTCAGGCATCTAAGGAGTAAGCAAGGTGCTTCAGGCTCAGCTCAGAAGGGAAAAACCCATGGACCCTGATCTCCTGTGGGAGATGAGGTGCGGGAAGGGGCTGCTGCACTGCTCAGCTGCGATAAACATCAGGACCTTGTCTTTTTTTTGCCTTTCTTTTTTTTTTTTTTTTCCCCTTCTTGTCCTCCCTGTTTTGACCACCTTTTCTTTGAATTTCATCATGTGGTTTTGAGGTGTGGGGAGTGGATGGCTATCTAACCTGGGTCTCTGAAGTGATGCCTTTGCTGCTGGCTGATTTAGTGCATGGCTCTTTCTGGACGCGTCTCCAAGCGCAGCACCTCGTTAAATGAGGCAGGCGGGGAGCCAGCCTTCTTGCTGAACTAATAAAGGAGTCACCGTGCTCATTCAGTGAAAATATCTGAGTTGCTCATGCTCTTGATGTTGTACAGTGTGTCTTGGGGCGCGTGCCCAGGCGGAAGGAAAAAGGAAACTGTTTTTCTGGTACTACAAATAAATAGGAACTCCAAGAAATATTTTGGTGTTGTACAGGAAATACCTGGGAGTTCTTCTGAGTTTATATCCTGGGTATTTCATGTGTATTATGTGCAATGCAGAGGGTTACAAAAGATCTGATGATTCAGTCACGCTTGCGGCATTTGAAGCACTGAAACTACGCTCATGGGCTACGGTGGGCTCCATGCAGGGATAGCGATATGGCTTTGGAATCAGCCCTTTCAGAGATTTTCGAGATGTCTTAGAAATTTCTGCTGTATCTAAGGTCTAGGCTTTGAGTGTAGCATTCACAAAGAAGAGTGCCTGACAAAGATACTCACAATACGGCATGTGGGAAGCACATTCCTACAATAGGATAGTCTGGATTCAAGTTCCCTCCTGGACTAAGCAATCCTTTTGGGCATAAACAAATGCCCAGCTCTTTATACATGAGGAGACAGTGCTTCCCTTTTGTATAAGACATTTATATGTCATGTGAACTCTGTTCCCACCTGAGGCTCTGAAACCCATTTCCAAGAAAGTGCCTAACCGCTAACATTTCCATCTCTCCTCTGTAAGTTGTGTACAGAGTAATACAAGACTTGGAGGTGACAGAGATCAAGGAGACAACTCCTTTAGGCTGAGGAGGGTCTACAGGCAACACTCTTGCTTCCTAAATGGGAAGTCTGACCACAGATGAGACGAGCTGGGAAAGCTGAATGCAAGAGTGCCTGTGCCTTGTCAACAGACTGGTTGAAGATTAATATATGGATTTCATTCATATTTATTCTCCCGTTCAGAACTATGTGCTATGTTCTTTCCTTTGCTTTCATCATGAAGCATGATTATAGTTGGTAGTCAGTAGAATGGTTTAGTTTTCGGTTTAACAACTTAAAGACAAAACAAAACTTAGTTTCAAAAGCAAAAACAACCACATTCCAGGTCATCCCAAACTGAGCGAAAATGTAATGACATCTTTTAGGATCTCTGTGAACACAGAGGTTCACTTATGAATTTATTATCTGTAACTTGGTTCTGAGAACAATTAGTCTGACTGGCTGTGGCGCAGTGTCCAAGTTCATAGAGGTTGTTCTGTGTCTACCGTGTTCAACCTTTTGTCCTTACATTCACAAACTCTCAATTTGACTCATATACAAAAGGAAAATCAAATCAGGCCAGATTCTTTCTATGAACTGTATTAGTTTTCATTTTTTTAACGTATCACAAGTTGAAGTGAAAGTCTTTGTTCATACAACTGTAAATTCCACTTTCTTTTTCAGTCTTACTTTGCTTTTACATGAAAACATAAATTTGAAAATGCTGCTTGACAGCTCCTTAGACAGAAGTCCTCTTTGTCAACAGAACTAGCACAGCAGAATTAATCAGAACAACAGGTAAGGATTTTGCCTTTGCTGGCATGCACTGTCCACCTGAATTCTCACCTGGAAAGACTTCCTAGACTTGCAACACAGACCAGGCCAAGCCAGGACAAACACCTTCAGCGCATTTGAACTCTGACTCCCCAAGGATGAGGACAAAATAATGAGCACTGTCCTATCAGCAAAGGTATCCCGTGACTCCATCGCCCTCACCATTCCAGCTGACACACCTGAGGAGGAGGTACATTTTCACAGGGTACAAAAATTCAGACCTCTGCGTAGGAAGGGGCAAGGCACAACCTATAAGGCTGTGAAACAGGGAAGATCTCAGCGCTGGGCACCAGTTGGCTATGCTGGATCTCATATTTGGATCTCTGGCAATAAGATAATCCCCTTAAATACTTGGAAATCTTTTGAAATTTGTAGTTTTGTAGTTGTTGTACTTCTTCAATTTCTTTTCCAAAAGCAATTATGGTCCCAATCCTAGAAATTGTTCCCTTCTCAATAGGTAAATCTCTGGATTTGTTGGAGCAACTGCACTGTGGAAGCTTTGGCTAGGATGAAATGTTCCTTGTTGTCAGTGGAAAAATTATGATTTACTAGTAATAAAGAAACCTAAGAAATACTTGATGGCAATCAGTTGATGGTAGCTTAATTTAGCATACAGTAATTGTTTTGCCTGCATATTTTATTTAAAAATTCCACTATTCATCACGTGATATTAGTTCAGGCACAACAGTTCAGCTAGAGAGGTCCATATCTAGCAACATTTGGTGAATGACAGAAAAAATGAGATTTTTTTCATATATCTGTTTTGCCACTAGAGGTGAAAAAATTCCCTGTGGAGCATTATTTGAAGAGTTGGTGTCTAGATTTTTATTTGTAAATGATATCACAATGAAATCAGTAATTTTCAATATTGAGGGCTTTCTGCTAAAAATCAAGCAGTGTGTTACTTTTACATTAGACTTATGGCAAAAGTGACAGCAGAATGAGGACAGTAGAGAAAATACCCTTCACTCTTTCAAAAACTTATCATAAATATTTTTTAATAATAAGCAAGATTAATTTATTTGATTTCAAAATGTTTTTCAGTTTTTGAAGTCTCACTTTACTAGACTGGTATCAATCAGACTTCTTTACATTTTTATATTTCCTTACCAAATATTGCATTACAGAGGAAGGAAAGAGTCATAGTCTGAGAGGTAAGGAAATCCCATCTCTCCTCTTCCCACAGTAAGTTTTCATTCTGTGTTTGTAACTATGCTTAGAAAACTGGGTTAGATTTTCACTTGCATTTAAATAGCTTAAGTATTCTTACCAGTGCTTTGCTTAACTTTTCAAAAAGCAGGTCAATCTGGCAGGGTATTTTTGTTTTCATTAAAGAATAAAAGTAATCTCCTGTGGTGTATAAGTAATATAATCATTGATAAATTGCATGCAATTTATGGGAGACAGTTTTGTTAATGTAGGTAAAGACAGTTTGGGGCAATGCAATAGAAGCATTTCTCTGTAGAAATGTGCTTAGAACTAAAAAGTTGATTACTTTTAAGGAAATCTTCAGGACCTAGTTTTAAGCGTTAAGTAACTACCTTTGTTTTACCCCAGAAATGTATTGCTGTGCTTCATAACCATGGCTCAGATTCCGTGGTTAGTTTTACAGTAATGTGAATTACGTGAAAGAAACCCTTAGTGTGGGCTGAAACTCTTAGTAACAGGTTGAAAGAGAAGGACAAATGAAGAATGCCTTCTTTCCTCCCCTCCCATGATCATTTTAAGCAAGTTATGTTAGAATCAAAGCTTACAAGCTTCCACGTTATATATTTGATTTATTAAATACTTTATTTAATATACATTCACATATATTTTTATATAGATATATCAAAGCTTATAAATAGCTTTGTTTCTGTTTTTGTGATACTGAGACTATTTGACAATACAGGTTAATTCATAGCATTTGGCAGTTTCCTCTGAAATAGCACAATTGATTTTAGCTTGGATACTTTTTTCTTTGCTGCCACTCCTATAATGAAAAGTCACATCTCGTTTTTTGTACAATTCAAGTACAGTTGTGTCTTAACTCAGTGTTAAATCTGTGCTAACCAGTATTTGGCAGAACTCGTGATTTGAACAAGCCTCGTAATATTTGGCATTTTCCTTCAACTTCCAGCTCCCAGAGTCATATGAGAACATGAGGAAGTTCAAGAGAAAAAAAAAAAAATCTAGACCTCATGGCTTTGGAGGAAAGCTTAAAAATGTGACCTGAATTCACCCTAAAGACTCAAATACCAAAGGGAAATATGAAAAGCACAATGCAATAATTTTGTAATAGTAACGATTTTTGTACTTTGGGGAAGGAATAGTGACTTATTAATGATTCTTCCTTTTCAGTGCTGGGGGTCGATATGTTGTGTTTACAAATTAGGTGCCACATAATCCAGTCACAAAACTGCACAGTCTTCAGTGCAGGAACTGTTACTTTTTGGCATGACGTGCCTCTGCCTGTGTAACAGGCCCTTGACGCTTTTCGGAGCTTTGCACTATAAAAGCAGGAACTGGATCCAAAATGCAAATGCTTTATTCAGAGTAGTAACACAACTCTTTCACAGTGTTCAAACAGAAGAGAGAAAAAGGAGTTCTCCAAGCTTTGCCTACAAATTCCAACATTATTCAGGTGCATGGAAAAAGCTTTAAAAACATGATCATCCAGGAAGGAACAGAATAAAAACTAGAGAACACGAGGGGGAAACATTTAGATGCTGTTTTGGAAACAGCTCACACTGGGGAAAAAAGTATTATTTTGTCTGTGTATTTGAAGCCCATTTCCTGTGGGGAATATGCAGTGCTGGTGAAGCCACCTCTTGCTTGTGCGGCCAAAGCCATTACGAGGCCTTGGCCAAGTCTGTGCCTTCTTCGTGTCCCCGAGTCCTTCGTAGCCCAGGCCAGGCCAGCGCATGCACTGCACGAACTCCTCTGGAAGAAACCTCATCACCCTGCTTCAGGTGTTGCTCTGCGCGGGCAGGAGGACTGGCAAGGTGTTGGCTCCTCGGGCTGCCTTACTTACGCCAAGAGCCGTTAAGTTGCCCAATTTCACTGGTTAAGCCATCACCTCACAGCTCGGCGGGCGTAAGACCGGCACACGCAGCCCCACCCTCTCCCCAATTTTATTTTAATGGGCGCTGCAGGTGGAAGGAGGCCCCCGGAGAAAGGAGGACCCGGAGGTAGTTTGCTCCGACCGTCACCACACGCGGTGACGGGGCGACTCCGGCGCCGGCAGCGGTCACGACCGCGGTCCTGCCCTGTTGCTCAGCGAGCACGCCTCCTACACCCCAGGGCTCCGCCGCCGAGACGCGGCATCCCTCCTTTCGGGCGGGGACCCGTGGGCGGCGAGAGTATCGCTTGTAGGGGCAGGGCGCTGCGGCCGGGCGCGCGCGGGGGACCGGGACTCGAACCCGTGGCACGGCGGCGGGGGCCGGGGGCGGCGAGTAGGGCGGTCCGCGGCGGCCGACCCCCGCGCGGTGCATTGTGGGCCGCGCTCTGCTTCAGGCAGGCGGCGCAGAGAGCGCCGGGAGAGGCGGGAGGCGGCGGAGGCGACGCTCGGGGCTGGCTCGGCTCGGCGGGGCGGGCCGGCCGGCGGCGGCGATCCGGGCTGTCGGAGCGCGCGGGGCCTTCGCCGCTTTCCCTCAGGCCGCGCCGCCGGGCCCAGGCCGCCGCGGGAGGCAGCGGCACCGAGCCCGGCCTCAGCCGCGGCCCCTCACCGGCCGCCACGGACGCGGAGGCGGCGGCGGGCGGAGC
Organism: Cygnus olor; assembly: GCF_009769625.2. Taxonomy (NCBI): domain Eukaryota; kingdom Metazoa; phylum Chordata; class Aves; order Anseriformes; family Anatidae; genus Cygnus; species Cygnus olor. The sequence continues at coordinate 48,404,310 of NC_049173.1, forward strand.
CGGGCCCGGCCCGGAGGGACGCGGCTCCTCCCGGCGCGGCGGAGCCTGCCCCGCGGCTCCCTAGGGCTCGCAGCGGGGCCGCGCTCGGCCCTCGCGGGGCCGGGGCCTCGGCGCTGAGGGGCTGCGGAAAATCCGCGCTTCCTCGCCCGGCAGCTTTGTTCGCCGGGCGCTCCGCGGGGGAGGGAAGTGGTGAGAGCCGGGCTTCCAGCGGCCCCTTCTCGCCCGTCGCTCCCCGGGGCCTGGTCCCGCGCCTCGGCTCCGTTGGCGGCGGGTGCCCGCTGCCCTTCTCGGCCGGGTGCCGCCGTCCCGCAGCACCGCCGGGACTGGCTCGGGAGAGAGCGTGCCCACGGATCGGATGGACGGCTGGAGCAGAACAACAGGTCCCCCGTACCGCGCCTTCCAAACTGGTGTCGGCTCCTCGCTGCTGGGATTATAAATGTTTGAACTAAGACCCAGGAAACTGAAAGGAGAGCCTCCTGTTGGAATTAATAGGAGAGAAAAGAAAGGAGGCTTTCCCAAGTCCTTCACGAGAAAACTCGAGCTGTTTTCCCATGCTGTCTGTATTCCGTTTAATAACGCAATTGTGACCTGAGTGGAATTTCCAAGCGATGAACTATTGAAGCTTGTTGCACCAGTGCATCAGACTACATTTTTTTCTCTGCACATGATTCCCCTATCCCAGCTGTTGCAGGACCTACGGGCCAGTAATAGAGAGACGGGAAGCTGAGGCAGTGTATTTTCACATTCTTCTCTTCTGGGGACTTGGCTAGTTAGCTGGAGCTGCTGCTGCTTTTTATTGGATCTGCTTTTTACTCGGCAGGTTTATTTGTTTTCACGTGCATGGGGTGTTTCAACTAAACAGACGTTGGACTAGACCTGAATGGATGCTTTGCAACCTAAAAGGTTTTGGGGGATAACCAAAAACTACTAAAAAAAAAAAAAAGAGAGAGAAGAACTGGTACTACAGGAAACTTGGGGCCTGTTTTCCGAGCCTTTTTATTTTATTGAGCAAGGTAAATAATGTAGTGGTGTTGAAAACACAGGGCTTATGGTTATCATGCATGAAAATGTTACAGAGCACTTCAGGCTGTTCAGAGTCTTTCAGCAGATTCAGAGGTGTAGTCCTGCTAAAAAACTCTACATCTGTTCATTTTTTCTTTAAAATGAGTATGAAGCATAGGAGTGAGAACAAACTGTGGGACTTGAGAGGCTGGGAAAACCATTTTTTCTTGTTCTGTAGGTTTGTGATGTTGAGAGAGGATGTCTAAAGAACTTTCAGTGGTTCAGTGAAAGTGTGCAGTAATTGTATTTTTCTCCATGCCTTTTAAAGCCTTGATGTTTTAGACACTTGCAGTGATCTTTTAGGGTCTCCTAAAAGACCTTCCAGTTTAACAGTAGTAAAGTACTCGCATTTGCATAGTTAATTGTATTCATACTCTGCCTTGAATTATTTTCGCTTACCTTTACTGTTGTTATCCACAGCGACAGCTGCTACCACTTTGTAATGAAATTTTTTCTTTTTATCTTCCTTTACATGTTTATCTCTTGAATTGGACTATTTGGATTTGCCACTAATTTATGTGCATCACATTTACCATAGAGTTTCTGCAAGCCAGCAGCATAAGCTTAAAGTACTGTTTTAGATATTATCTTTCTATGTTTCAAGAGTTGGAAGAAGCATATAATGATTCTCCAAATATGCAGTGTAATCAGTAACTGTTTTAAGTATATAATTTTTTGGTGGCTTGCTGCATGCCTTATCTTTCTTTTTTTAAAGATCTCAGCAGCAGTTTGCTCTTAACAAAAATATAAATCCATTAAAATGAGATCATAGTTTGAAATGCAGCTGTAAAAATCTGGTTTTGCAAGATGTCACAGGATTCTCATTATGAAGTGATGCCTTGATTGAATTGATTGTATACCTTTTCACCTGCAATCTTAATGAAATAGTGGCAAACACTAAGGTGTTGGCAACCTTTGCTGATGCTATCATTGGGAGAGCTAAGCTGGTGTTATGGGTAGTATCCAAAGTCCCTTTGCTTATCCTGTTTAGATTTGTTTGACTTAAATTTATGGTCTTTGTTTTGTCTTGTTTTGTTTCAAGATGATGTGTGAGGTGATGCCAACCATCAGTGAGGCAGAGATTCCCTCGGGGGGAAATGGAGGCCATGGTTCAGGTTCCCCATTACAGTCAGATGCTGATTCCCATTTTGAACAGTTAATGGTATCCATGTTGGAAGAAAGGGATCGCCTTCTGGAAACACTAAGAGAAACTCAGGAGACGCTAACACTGACGCAGGGCAAACTACATGAAGTTGGTCATGAAAGAGATTCCTTGCAGAGACAGCTCAATACTGCACTTCCACAGGTATGGATGTTTTGAAAGGAAGGTATTTTTTAATATTTTGTTTTCTTTGTGCTTTTTAATTGTCTTTTTGTATATTGAATTTACTGAACAGTCAGGTTATATTAGGGAAAGATCAATCTAACCTAACACTTCCCTGAAGTATCTGTTAGTACTTGCTCAGTTTGAGAAAGATAAAAAAGCAAGGCAGGCAGAGAACATCAGCCCTTTCCCTCCAGTGTACGTTCCCTGTTTCTGGCATTTCTTCGGCTTAGGGATAGCCTGAGTGCAAGGTCGTCTCTACATTGTTGTGTTTAATAGAACTTGATGGAGTTTCTTCTGTCACTAGTATTTTTCTATGTTGGTTCTAACTGCCTGGTTCATTCATGTGCTGAAGAATTAAATACAGACCATTTTGGGAAAGAAACCAGGCCATTCTGATACTGTTACGGACATGAAAATTCTGGTGCCTGGTGAATACGTGCTGAGTTGTTACAGCAATGTAGAAGTCTGGGAGTGTTGCTTAACTCAGTTCCTTTTGGAGAGATTTTTTTTTGTCTTGCTGGGAGTTGGCAATTACTAACTTCTGGAGGATGCAGCATGCTAACATACAGCCTATAGTACTGAATGTATTCTATATGGCAGTAGTGTGTAGCTAGGAAAGATCAGGTGTCTACAGAAATTCTGTTTTTATCCATTCATCTTAACACAAACAAGCTAAAAACCCCCAAACAAAAGAAACAGCCAACCAAACAAAAAAACCCTGAACTTTGAACACTCTGGAAAGTATTTGATTGTAGGCAAAGCAGAGACCATTTCCAGTTGTCATTGAACTGTTGATATCCTTACACTTTGCAGCAAGCTTGGTTGATGTCCCAAGTGTGCCATGATGATATTGAACTCCGCTTTCATTGTTCCAAGAATACATAGAATTTTTACATGTTTACATATCCTTAAATATCATTGTTACTGTTTATACAGTTTAAAACAATTTTAAGCCCTCGTATTTCCACTGTACTCATCATAATGCAGTCACTGTATGACTTTTGGCATGGTATGGTAAGCAGAAATTATTCGGGGACAGAAGCTAAAAAGTGACGTGTTAATGTAGTTGTATTACATCGTTATGATGGAAATCAGGAGAAGTTTCCAACCTTTGCTGCTCCCTGTGTTAAATCATGTGCTGCAGGCAAAAATCATTCTTTGTTTTTTTTTGTTGTTTTTTATTGTAATAATTGTGCCTTCTCTTCAGCTGCTATTTCAGGTCTGCTGCATTAATGGATGCCATTAACCAGTTGTATAATCTGTAAACTGGACTTGAATTTGTAGCTGAGTAGAATCACCAAAGCTCTAAAGTGTGCTATTCTTCTTTCCTTTTTAATTCTCAATTTTCCTTTTTAAATCTTGTAAGCTACTAATAAGTAAATATTTCTTTCTAAACATTTTTTGAAAGATTCATGCAGTTCAACAGTCGCCAATTTCATGAATGTCGTATGGTTCCTTCTGAAATCAATAGGAAACCAAGTCTCATAGTTCTGTTGAGAAAGAAATTTTACTGCAACTTTTTATAAAAATAGATCAAAGAATGGATTTTTGTAGATCGCAGTTGGAAAATAATGTTGTGGTGTGAAACTATACCACTTAGAAAGTGACAATTGATTGTGCTTTCAAAAGTTACATTCATAAAATATTTTATTATTCTTGCTGCAAATCAGAAATGTCTAATGTATTTGACAATTTTTTGTTGTTACTGTGGTAATGAGTGGGTTATTTCAGATGTGTAAGTTTCTGGCAAAATTCTAATTTCAATTCTAGTAAGTGTTCACTAGGAAAACTTTTTGGTGGCTATGGTATTTGGAGCTAGTCAAACTTTTTTAATTATTTCAAGCTGAGCATTCTTTTGAACTACTGTCTCAAATGACCTGTTGTTCAGCTGTGGATTTCAAGTAGGGGTAGAAGCAGGTTAACTTTAAATTTACTGACAACTGTATTACAGATTTTTCAGAAAAAAAACATTTAACAGTGCAATCTTGTTCTTTTTTGTTAATCACAGTAGATATTTTAAATTTAGTAGAAAGATGTGAAGATCAACTTGGGTATTTGAACAAATACTAGTATAGTTGCATGAATTACTAAGTCACTATCTAAAAAATGTATTATTTCTGCCCTGGCCTAGTGTGTACATGCAAATAGTCTTTGAAATTGATTCCAGAGTACTTTATCCTCAGAAGTATTGAATTGACTTGTTAGTAGATGCACTGTACCTGGTTTACATATTTAGCCGAATCAACCAGTTAGAGATGTTCTGATGATTAATGGAAAATTCTTGTATAGAAGAAGGAATGGCAGATTGATTGCTTCTGCATCAAAAGTTCTGTTTTTACTATGAAGACACAATCTTGGATGGCATCCCTGTACTTAACTCCTTACATTCACCGAGTTTCTGTGTGTAGAAAAGAGGCCTGTACCTCTGTGTATATAGTTAAAAGGAAAAAAAAAAAAAGACAAATCAGTACTTGTGTATATGCACATCTTTGTAAGTTATAAAAGTAAATGCAATTTATTCTACAGCAGTGATGTCTGTTCTTCAAAATAGAAGAGAAATAGACCCCTTTAGTACATTTGTAGTATGGTGGGCAGCTAGTAATTTAAAGGCGTCTGTTCTAGCTCACAAAACTGAAACAGCTATTCAGAGCAGGAAGACGTTTTTATGGATCTCTAGTTCACAAAATGAAGAGCATTCTCATAGGTGTACTTTGTTACATTTACATTGAGTAAAATTGATAAGCTTTTCTTGTATGAACAGCTAGAAATGAAATTTATCAACACTGGCTTCATAAAATAACTGTCATCTTGTTTAATTTAGCTGTGATTTTTGGTTTCTGAGAGTTACCATCTCTTACCTTGGTTAAAGTTTACTCTGACCTTGGAAAGTGAATTCGGTGAAATCAAATTGCCATGTAAGAATTCAAAACTAAATTTATTTTTCCTAGTACTGTTCACAGAAATAATGAAAATGAGCTTTTTACTTTGAGAACTTAAAGAACTTGTCTTTTTAGTGTAAACATGTTCAGTTATGATTTAACTATGGTTAGATGAATAACTGTCTGTTATTTTCCATGTTCTTTATGTGCCATCTAGAGTTTTTTCTACAAAATTTAAGATTACTGTGCTTTAAGTTTGTAAGTCAGTCTGTGGAACGTATAGGACACTAGTGCGTTTAAAATGTACATTTTGAACTTAAGGTTGATGAGTTCCAGGTGACTACCAGTTTTTGCTGTTGAGGTGTTACAGAGTTCAATATCCTGGTAGGATTCCATGTAGAAGTTTCTGTAAATGAGAAAATGTTTATTTTGGGTAGAGAAGGCTGGCATTTAAATTACACAAACTCTGGTACCTAGTACAAATAAAAATACAGTTGATGAATTCACAGCAACTTTTATCAGGATGATAATCATGTATATTACAGAATTTTACAAGCTGATGAGCAAATATGATGCTTTTGTAATATAGCAATATTCTTAAGATCTACCTGAATCCTATATTTCTAATCTTTTAGTCTGAAATTTATCATATTCTTTTCTTTGCAGGGTAAATTAAATGAAGTTTAGAAGTTTTTTTCTGTTTGTGATGGTTCCTTTCAGAACTTCTATATTCAAGGAGGTGTACGTTAGGGACAGATGAGAATTTTCTGTTAGAGGCAGTGTGTGTGTGAAAGTAAAAACACTTTTACTGTAATATGGAGTTAAATATGGAAAAAAGCCGCATATAATTTTGGTTTGGCCGTACATAGTATTTGAATGTAAAGCAAGTCCTTGGTAGGTCATTTTTAGTTACGTTCTATCTATAGTAAATATTTAATCGCTACTATATGCTTCAGTTAAAAATAGCATCTCTGTTTATATTTGTGTTCAATTAAATTCAGATCCGTCTCTATATAGCAATTTTCCTTAGTTTCAGAAATACAACTTGATATCTTGCTTGTAGGAAAAATCTAAAGTATTGGTCTGAAGACTACCCTGGTATTGTTTTATAATGACGAATTTATAGATGTCATTTTAATACTGGTGTTATTTGGATTTCTTCCAGACAGGTTTTAAATAATACAGGATGTCATAGATGAAGAATCAAGGTCTTGAATTGTACGTAGGTATGAAGAACACAGTTACAGAAACTACATTAAGTAAAAGGCTTGCCAAACTTTGCAGTAGCTGAAATTTCCTTAGCATTTTAAGTGCAGCTCCATTTACAGTATTCATAACTATTCAGCCTTGAGGTGACGTAGCCTATACTGCTTACTCTAGGAAGATGCAGTACTGACTTCTGAGTAAAAACCATTAGTCTCAGCAGTGAGCTGTCTGTCCAGAAGTGATAGAGATCTAAAAAGATTTCATTTGTGTGAATGTATGTCAGAGCAGACATATCCTCCATTTCTTTCATCCCATTGTGACAGCGGAGATGAACATGACTCTTTCAGATGCTCTTTCAGGCAAGTGTAATTTTAGTCTTGTCTCTGTGTTCAGCTGTAGTTGCTGAATCTTGGCACTTAGTAAATTACTGGATTGTCTTTACACTAGCTTAAGTCAGGTGGGGGTATGAATTAATGTTCAGGATTCACTGAGTATGGCCATAAATCCCAGCTTTCCATGTTTTCTTCACAAGGCAGCTTGTGTCCAAAACCTTCAAAAAATGAAGGGTTATCTGAAAGTATGCTCTATGACGGGTCAAAAAGTGGAGTAGCCACATTTTTAACAATGTTGTGGTCTGTAGGAGTGTATTCAGAACCAAGCCACTAGCATTAGTTCCAACTTCTCAGTTTTTCATTTAAGTATGTTTGTGTGAGTTTATGGAAATGTCCCGCCCCATCCAGTAGTCATTTACTTGGGTGTTGTTAGCAACTAGCTGTTTACACTGTGCTTTTGATTTAGGTTATCTTGATTATAAATTTACTTTTTATCTGGATTAAATTTAAAATTAGTTTTACATTTTCTTGTATACGAGGGTAAATTTTAGTGCTATTATGCTGTTCCATCAGTCTCTTTAACAATGACAAAAAAAGTGAAGTCCAAAGCAATTGTTGTTATTTTCCTTAGCTGGTTTCTGGGAAGGATGTTTTGGTGACTACACAGAAATGCTTTGTGTTTGTTTTAATAGTGATTTGTGGATGTGGCCCTGAAAGATGATCTAGTGATTTGTTTTTTCACACTCTTCAGTTACTGTGTACAAATGTCTGATAATGGGCTTATTAACTTCTGATGTGCAGTAGTCTAACTTGCAGTCTAACAAACGGGCTGTATGTAAGCTTGGGTGAAAAGAGCTCTAACCAAAACAAGCAGTTTATAAAATACATAGCATATTCAGAATGAGGTGAACTTTGCATATATACTCATCTGTGCTAACTAGCCTGTAGCCACCTGTACAACAAGTAGTATTTATACAACAAATAGTATTTATTTTGGTATCCTGAAAACAGAGAATTCTTTATCTGCCAGCCCTTCTATTTTTTTCTCTGCTTTTTAGGAGTATTCCTCAACAGTACTTTAAAGATGTCCGCTAGCAAGACATAGAGTTTCAGTGTGGCTATTTAGCTGCAATTTCTATCTATGTTTTTTTTAAGAAAAAAAATTCTTTCTTTAAAGATAAATAGTTAAATACATTTTTTTCTCTTATGAGTTCTTAGTGCCTTAACATCCATTACTCTGTGACTTTGGTTTCTTCGGTCTGGTATTTATTTAGGAGAGATGGATATTATCTTTATTAACACTATAGGATTTGAACTTAAAATGAAGATCATACATTTGTGGTGTAAGTGCTTATATAAGTTAACTGACTGTCAAATTTCCACAAGCCTGGTGCTTCTAGAATATTCATTAAAACGTTGGAGAAAACATTTCCCATGTGATTTTTACTGAATTACAATCGGAATGTATTGATGCCACATTTAAAATCAGAAAATAGCTTACAGAATGTAGCATAAAAACTTAAGTCAAAAAGCATAAGGATAAAAAACACAAATTACTTTGGAATATGTAGATCGTGCATAGTTAACAATGTTATCAGAGAACTTGAATCTTTGGAGAGAACTTGTTGGCTGTCCATTAGTAACTTTGTTTTTTATACTTCCGAACTGCATTCCACTACTCAATTAATACACTTAATTGTTTCACTTTATTTTGTATTTTAATTTTCCTTCTTTAAAGGAATATAATAGATGTCATGATGTAAGCTGCTTTTTAGCAGTTAAGACAGTTTAATTCACTACATGTATGTAAGGCTGAATGGTATCTGACATGTTTTAGAAAATACTTCTCGTAATTTCTTGTGCGTATGGATTTCAATCCACAAATGCTGAGAGGGGATAAATTTGCATTGTGTGTGTTGGGTAATCTGAGTGTTCGTAACTTTCCAAGTGCATTTTTCTTGTAAGCTTGTCTATGTAGTCTCCAGATGCAAGTGGGGAAATGTGTGGCAGTTCTTGCCAGGAAAAATGTTTTCACATTCTCCAGGCTGAAAAAAATTATTATTTTGCTGTTGAGTGGAATGAGATTTTTTATTCAACTTGACTTTTTTCACAGAAGTGCATGCAAATACTGTTTCTGCGTTTTGTAAGCTCCAGATAATTTTGTAGTGAGCTGAATGCGTGTCTGTAGGTCGCTTGAGGAGACTATTCTCCTAGTTCATATATACAGAACTGGAGGAGGACTGTGGTTACAATGCTTCTTAAAAGTATTGCTCAGTTTGATTTTGATTTGTTAATTCCCTCTGTAAATGGATGTGACTTGTTGGTTAAGTTGTCTTTTACTGGTGACCTTCATCTATTTCAGACTTTACCTTGGGTTTCATGTAAGTGCTACTGAAAACCAGCTCCTTTTCTTCTGGCTGGCTGTCATGACAAGGCTCTGGGGCCGGTTACTGCAGTGACTAGAGCTGTAGCGTTTTTACAAAAAGAAGCTTTGTTGCTTAATCTTCTATTCTGCTATTCCATAGTGGCTGGCCTTGAACTATGCTCATGTGTTTATGTTCGTGTCTGCTCAGGAAATGGTTTTTGAGGATGGTAGTGAACGTTTTAACTGGAATATAATTTTGGTTGCATTTGAAATATACTGTGACTTCTTGATGGCCGCAAACAAGTAAGAACAGTCAACATATCTTATCCCATAGTTCTTCTGTTTTACAGTTATGTTTTGAGAAATATGTATGTTTAGAAAAAACATCTGGCTTTAGAACTTCTATGAAGTGCTCCAAGATTCCTTGGTGAAAAGGTCCTAATGCTCCCAGTACGAGGCATAATCAGATATCTTCAAGATGGATTTGAAACAAACACCTTCAATGATGTGGCTAAAAGCTTGAAAATTTTGATGCGTATGTCTATGTAATTTTGTTAAGAGGAGGAAAAAAATGTCCTCTTGGAGATTAAGCAAGTGTTTTCCATTTGCTGCTGCAGTAGTGAAATGGGCAACCTTTGATTTTTTTTCTGTAGAACAGTTGTCAGTGTATGCTCTGAGCCATGCTGTGTCATGCCTTACTCCCCTATTGCTCATACATGGCATGGTTTGTTACCCAATTCCATTTAGCATCTAATTGTCTAGAAGTTTTCTGTGCTTTCTTTGTTTTAATCCTGCCTCTCGTGTATAAATACATACCAAATTTGGTACAGGTCAGTTACAATGTTTTGTAGGGAAACATTGCATTTAAGAACACATTCTACCGTATGGTTCTTTTTAAAGGTAAATATCTGGTGAAAATTAGTAAAAGAATGCACACCACAGGTTAACAAACTCCTTACTGTAGAAATTGTTCTTTTCCTACCTCAAGTTTACAGGACGGCACACAGTATAAGGATGTAATTATATAAGCTTAGTAGCTGATTCATTTACACAGTGTAAAACAAAATATTTCAGGAGGTGCAGTTTAAACAAAGAATTTTTATGTCAATCTATACAAAGTTTAGATTGGCCGTCCGTATAGTTGAAAGACTTCACTATGAATATTAATGTAAACAAACTGTCTTGCAGCTGGCTGAAGTTTAATAATCATTGTCTTCTCAATACTGATGATTTCCTGTAATGAGAAATGGTATTTATTTTGAATTACTTGAAAAGGAATTTTGGCTACCCAAATCCTTAGTGTAAACGGTAAAACTTTCTTTAATGTGGAGAAGGCTTATTCAGTGAACAGGAATGTAAATTGCTGTTATTTTGAAGATACTAGTTCTCAGCAAATAACCAATTTGATTAGTCTTTTTTTTAAATGCTTCTGAACTTTCTGAGTGTGATCATAAAACAAGCCACTGACAAGGGGGAGAGATCTGCAAGTGGAATTGCTTGCTTGTTTCAATGTGTGCTCGATACAAATCGATACAAAATTTTTCACACTGTAAATTTAACTTTTCAAAAAGAAAATTAGGGGGGAGGAATTCTGTTGTACATATCTGAAAGAACTTCTGACTTGATCAATGGCAAGGTTTAAACTGTGGATTTGTGGGTTTGCATTGTGTATTCTCAAGTATTTTACGTGAGCCTGTCACAAAAATCATGTAGCAATATCTACTTTTGACGATAGAATGTCAGTGAAAACTCATTTTCTCTGCACCTCTATCAATAAAGGGGAAATCTGTTATCTGAAGTGTGTTTTGGACTTAAATTCTGTTACCAGCTGTGCTTTTCACTGTAGTTTGTGCATAAATAAGTTTTGTGGTTTTACTATTCACAATGGGAACCTGAACTTTGTGTAATACAGTATTTTTAAGGTTTTTTACGTCACATTTAAAGTCCCAACTGACAGCTCACACTTCAGTCTCTTGCTTCTGCTAGGATTTAAGACGGGACACATCTTGTATTTTAATTTGGAAACACAGAGATGAAAAACTTTTGACCCCAATCAGATATCCTTTAAAGGTTTGAAGGGGATTATGTGATATGAAAGTTACGTGTAGCACTAGCACTTCTTCAGATAATCTAAACTTTATGGGTATGAAAGATGACTATATCTTAGAGACCGTGGTTGGAAGAACAGAGCTTGTGTGGAGAACAGTTTTTCAGACCTTGGTTATGTGGTGAATTTGTTTGGGGTCTTCACATGTTTATGCATGTTTTAGGGAAATATCTATAATTAGAATATCTTTTTGAAGCTCTGTCTATTTGCCATATTAATTTTGTGTGAATGACTAAAGCTGGCTTAAATAGTTTCAGGGATGCCTTGGAATACTACTGTGAATCTTCCTAGAGTAATGTGTTTTTAATATGGTATTATCGTTTTGATGCATTTCATGGTGAAATGTCTCTGAAGGGTCATTACATTCTTATATTAACTTTATGTTGAAGAACATGGGGCAGGTGCATCTGGTAATTTCTTTCTTTTAGAACACACAGCTTGTGCTTTCAGAATGTCTTTTGAGGGTGTGGTTTGACAATATCTTCTAAAACTTGAGTCTGTTTCAAGAAATGTGGAATTAGTTCTGGCAAAGGGAAAAATCAAAAAGCTTTTTAGGATTTTAGCTTTCAGTGCTTGTCCATGCAGGAAAGAAGCTGCCCTTTTCCCCTCTTGTAATCTCTTTATGTTCATACGTTAATGCAGTTCTGATTCCTTGTTGTAACTGTAGTCTTTAGAGATTGCTTAACTCTCTTCTGTATTTTGTGTAATGGTTATAGAAGATTGGCCAGGGAGGTAGTAGGGGAGAAATGGGCCAAGCTAATCTTTTCTCTCAGCTGTGTATAAGGCCTCAGGGTCTCCTGGTTGCATCATTCCTTCGTTTGTAGCCTAGCATGGAACAGGAGGTACTTGCTCTTCAGACCAGGTTCCTCACTAATCCGTCTTTTGCTCCAGTATCTGTTACTGGTTACAGCGTGTTAAGATTGTCCTCTTCTCTTCTTTTTTCCCTTCTTGCAATTTCATGTTAGTCATATCCCTGGCTTTGTTCTGTGATGTAACACGTTGGACTCCATGATCCTTGTGAGTCCCTTCCAACTCAGGATAATCTGTGGTTCTGGTTTTTGGGTTCAGGCAGTTGTTAGAAAGTGTGATGGAACTGTTTGTTATAAATATTCTTTGTGCAGTCAAACACCAAACAACAAAACATTAAAAAAGCATAAAAATAAATTGTTTTGACAATCTGTGTTACTGGGTTAAGCTCTTGTGTTTAAATATTGGACGTGTCTATTTTAAGACATGAAAAAACTCTTTTTGAATAGGCTTTAGATTAGCTTTTATTGCAAAAATCAAGTGACTGTTCCATGGAATGGTGCAATTGCATTCAGTCCAAATATTGCAGACTTAAGTATTTAGCTTTAGTTAGTAAATCCACTTAGCATAGAAACTGGATGATATAGTACAAAGAAACAGAAAAATAGAATGTAAAGGGACTGTAAGTTCAATTACCTGCTGAAGACATCTATCTGTCCTCATTGAGTATTACTTGCTTAAACAAGTTTGAAATCATAAAACTGAACTGTTCATCAGTTGGCAAAAAAGTGTGTGTTTGTGTGTATATGTAATAGCAGAGCACTGAGGGGGAATGCATGTTGATGCTTGTTTAATGAGGGTGGCTTGGCCAGCCTTATTCAGATATTCCCAAGCACTCCCTTTTAACACGGTGTGAAAAATGTACTGTACAACTGCTGGCCACAGAACTAAGCCTGACAACTCGAGGCCAAGATTAATGGCTGGAATAGGGCAGGGCAGTGCCGTGCCTCAGCTGCTGCTTACGGTTTTTGCGAGCGGAGGTATCTTGTCACCGAAATAGTCGTGTGCGGAGGTTCTTGTTCTGGTCTATTTCTGGAAAAAAAAAAAAAAGTGTAGTATTCACGTGCGGATTGAGATGCTGAAAGTCAGTATTCAGGATTAAATGACTTTTAATTTTGAAGTCATAGAAATTTAATTTTAAATGTCAGCTGAGTGAGAATTGTGCTGTTCCTTGTGAGTGCAGTGTGTTTGGAGTTGAATAGGGAAAAAAAAACACCATGTTTTTTTTTTTTTTGCCCAAGGAAACTGACAGTTCAGTATTGTTTACAACTTAAAAGATCTTGTTACAGCTTTTGTGGTAGCTGCTCAGCCTCCATAACTGGGGAAGTCCACTAGAAATATTGGACTTGTGTGAAATTTTCTCAGCTATCTTGCAGTTACTTTACAGTTTGACATTTTTAGGAGTGTTTTATGTTGTGAAATCCTGTACAGGATCCTCTTGACCAACTTTTATGTGGAGAGGAGAAATTTAAATGAAATCTCTATAGTGTCATATTAAAGATGGAGACTGGTTTTGCCTCATATCTTGTCAAACTGGTAAAGCAAGATTCTTCCTCTTTAATTAAGTACAACTGTATTCTCCTTTTGCCATAGTGGATATGGGTGTGGGTAAGTTTTTTTTACTGACATGGACTCCAAAAATGGAGATGCCTAAAGCTACAACTAAGAAGTTGTCCTACTACTTACTGTATTAGTTACTAATCAAAATAGACTAGGCTAGGGGTGTAGGAATGAGGTTATTCACACTGAAACCCTTCAGATTCATTAATTTAGGGTTTAATTGAGGCATTTGTTTTCCCAGCCCCCCCCCCCCCCCCCCCCCAATTGTTTCTCAAATTGTTTCTGTGTTAGGTAAACTATTCTTCTGGAAAATGAGTAGTTGGATTGACGCAGTATTGAAGAGGATTGCTGTATTACTGACCAGTCTGCACCAAGTATAACCAAACCCCCCATGTTTAACAGCTTGCTCTTCCATGATGACCAATGCTTTCCTGATAGATATTAAGGGGGAGAGGGGGGGGGATTTGGTATAGCTGTTCTCCGATTCAATATATAGTCTTTGTAACCCATCTGTAGCTTAAGTAGTTTAAAAGTCTCTGTTAAAGGTAGTGTCTACTCTGGGTTAACTGAAAATAGACTCTGTGATCCACTGTACTTTGAACCAGCCACAGATGCTGGCAATGATTTGTTGAGGCTGATGAAGTGATTAACCTGTTACCTGGAGAAAACTTGAATTCTTAATCTTTCAGTGATATCAAGGCTATCTGCCTTTCAGGAAGATGCTTAGCAAACTGCAAATTTAGACCTAAACCAAGAGTAACTGAGAGATATTTTCTGACTTGTTTAAACAATCTTTTGTTCTCTTTTCTGAATTTTACAGATGCACAACGAGGTTGGTTTAGCACTGAAGAAAATAGGATGTTGCTGTGGCTTAGTTCTGAATATTACCAGCAAACAGTCTTGTAGAAATTGACTACTGTATTCACTGTGTTGTATGTAGCTCTAATTAGTGGTGGAACTTGGAAGGCTCTCAGGTTAGCATGTGTACCTTGCACTGTAAGAAACCGTATGTAATCAGCGACTGGCTGTCCAGTGGTGCACAGATAGTTTTGCACTAGGCTTTGCCCTTAGTCTCATATACATAACAGTGATGGTTTGCAGAATTTAGAGAAAATTAAATGCAAGAATATAGGTGGTAATGACTTTGCAAGTTTATGCAGGCAGTAGTTAATGATTTGAGTGTAGGTGGCTCCTGTTTGCTTTTCTTCAACCTGTGCTTCAGTCGTTGTACTAGGTTTTACGGACTAAATTTCCAAACTGTTCTGCAGCACGTATGAAGTTTGGGTGTTGATTAGTGTGGTGAAAGGAAAACATCTGATTTCTCAAGGGGTTAAAGATTCAGCCGTGCTTTGGGTTGCAGTACTTCTACACTCCCATGCACCGGTAGAAAATGTCAATCAGAAATGTGTTAGATCAGTGAAAGGGGACCTATAGACAGGAAAACATGGAAACTGATGTGTTTTTACCTCCCCTTTTCTGTTAATTCAGTGTTCCTTTTGCAAAGCTGCCAAATACCATCCATCTTCATTTATGTTTTCTTACACTTTGACATGCAGCACTTCCTCAGAGTTCCTAGCAATGAAGTTCAGATTTAATGCCTTGTAGTTAAGGCTCAGTGAATACTACACACAAATGTGAGCAACTCAGTCAAGACGGTAACTGGAAACCTATTACCATGGAGATTGTTTTACTATGAACTTTTCCATTTTGCTCTTGGGCATGTGTTTGGTACCTGCTGGCTGTAAGTTAGAGTTCTTTTGCGCATGCTTTCTGTCAGATGCTAGACAGTTGGTTCTGCTTTCATTGCCAAAGTGGACTGGAAGCAGTGTTTCGTTCCAGAGCAGTAACATTATGCAACTGTAAACATTTTAAAACTTAATTGCATATTTAGGATTGAGCATCATTAGCGACAAAACCCAGATAGGTCAATCCAAGAAGCAAGGTTGAAGAATACCATACCAAAAAAGAGGGTTGGAATGATAGAAGTTACTCAGCTTTAATTTAATATTTGTTTAATATTAATAATTACCCATTAGCTAGGTGCAATGCTTGTTTTAGTGTTTTCATGCAGCGTTACAGCTTTTGTTAGAGCGGAAAAAACAAACAGGCTTTTGAGTCGAGGAAAATGTAAACTAATGAGAGGTGAAAAAAGGTGATACTAAACATTTTAAACTTTTTCCATGCCGCTACTCGGAATGGGAGAAAATTTTTAATAGCAAAGAAATCTGCACCTGTTTTAGTAGTGGGGCTTTTTTGAGTTACAAAACCTCTTATGCATAAGGAGAAATAGAAAAGGAGGCTGGTATGTTAAAGTGTAGTGTATGCTACACTATTCTCACTGATTGGTAGGTAGCTCTGTCAAAATCAGCCACTTTAAACATGAAAATTGCTCTGAAACCTGTTTGATATAACCATATCTTAGTATCCCTTTAAGTAATTTCATACATTCCCTTTTATATTTTTTGTTGTTTTAGAGCAAAAGAAACACTTTTTCATGGACCCGATTCTCTTAATGTTTGAAACAGCTTTTTTATTTCCAGGTTAGAAAATCCAGGTTGTTAGAAAATCCAGATTGTTTGCTTACTGGAAAGTAATTTCATTATGTGAACAGCAAAATATTTTTCTTCACATTCTAGTCTTAATTTTTGTCTTTCCTATTAGCATATGCTACAGATATGGAGGGGTTGAAAGCAATCTTATTTATTATGCTGAATAGGCAAAGCATTGTTTATGTCGGTTGATGTTTCTTCTGATTTCTGCTGTCTGTGCATAACTGCGTTTTCTTGAAAGGCAAGGTTTAATGATTAAAATGTGAATGTTGTAGATGTAACTCTGAGTGATTTTGAATTAAGTAATTGTGATAGCTGAAAAACCTAACCCCTTTTGAGTCAACAACTACAAGCATTTACTTGCTTTTACTAGGCACTTCCAAATTTTATTAAATACTTAAGTATCTTAAAATACTATACATGGGGACATTGGCCCCTGTTGCTACCTACAACCATTGGGTTTAAAATAAGGGGACTATTAAATATCCTGTTAAGCTTAGATATTTTGGTTTGTTCTGATTGCTTTATGACGTCTCTCATTTTCATTTACACATCATTTCGAATAAGTGTGGATGCTGTGTAACAAATAACATGATGAAAGTTTATCTCAAATTACCTTGGTTTCTCATCCCCGATGGCCTGTATTTTTCCCCAGTTCTTCTCATCATCCTTTCAGCTTCTTGGATTTTTGAGTGGATTGTTTTGATATGCAGACCACAGAACAGAATGTTAACAGTAAAATAAAATGTGATGTAAAGATTAAACAGATAAATTCCTCTCACATATTTCTGGCAGATATGTTCCTAAAGATGCAACAATTGCATCTTGATCCTTCTTGATTGCAAGAGGGTAATATTTTCTGGATGAATTAATAGTAGTATGTATTCAAAGGATGTTTGTTTTTATATCTTTTTATCCTTTAAGTTTTCTAGTCATCTTGTTGCTGTTAATCCATGAATCCTTATGTGCTGAGGAGCAGCATCGTGTTTTATTGCGGAAAAAAGTTTTGTGTGTAAACAAATCTCAAGCAACTTTACTGTTGTCTGCAGTTATAGTAGCAAAGAGCATCCCTAGTGTGCAGCTCATGTTGTTAGACTCCTCAGAGAAATAGAAGTAATCCCCAACTTTTCTCCAACTGAAATACTGTTCTTCCTGTCATGTAGCATTTAGGGGCTTGCTTCACTATCTGTGAAACCTACAAACTGTGCTTGTAATAATCATGAAGAAAACCTGTTACCTGAAAGCTGTAATGTTCCTGGATCATCATCTCATAAGCAATCAAGTGTCAGGTCAGACAGCAGAATTCTACAGACTTGACAGCTAGACATCAGCTGGTGCAACCTTTGGAAGGATGTTTGTGGCCTCTAAAATACTAACAGTTGAAGGTCAGTTCTGAACGTTGATGTGGAAGAAACGCAGCTGTTTTAAAAACTTGTGGAGTTTGTGGACAAAACCCAGAAAACATATTACTGAACAATAACAAAGTTACTTTCACTGATTTTCTTTTTTTTGTTGAGTTACCATTTCTTGCAGTAGGAGTGTCATGTTTGGAATGATACAAATTCAGAAAGTTACTTTTTTGAATAAGCATTTTGGTTTAGTATAATAGTTGAACTTTTGCCAGTATGTTCTAGTCAACAAGGGATATTTAGTATATTTAGCACTCTGTTTCTAGTAGTAAATGCTCTGAAGTGCTTATTCTGAGTCCCATCCTTGTCAGTCTTCAGAGTAGGGTATTTATTATTTTGATTGCAGCTGGAAGCAGAGCACAACTTCATTCTGAAGCTCTGTCTTCTCCTTAGGTACAGAATAAGTAATATAGCTCTGCAGATAAGTGGAAGAGTTTTTCAGGATTTTTCTTGTTTCCTTTAATTTCTTCTGTAGATTCATTTGGTGCCAAGGAGGAAATTGAGACAACTTAAACTCTTTTTTGAGATGACAAAGTTGCAAATAGTTTTCTTTTGAACTGCTCGTGGAAATCGGATCGTCTTCTGTTGAACATGGGTATTAAAACTAGAAAAGACATGTCTTTTGGCAGCGTTAACTGAAACTAAGGACATTCAAGTGTTCTTTATAAGGCAGGTTATGGGACTCACAGCAAATACATTTTGTAAAAACAAACAGCAGTGGATGTATTATGCAATGCTAGAAATATGTGTCAGTCTGTTTATACAGCAGCAATATAAATTCCTGTGTGTATTGTTCTTTTTGGGTCATCTGACAGTGTGGTGGTTCATGTCATAATTATGATATATTTGTGCTATAACTTATGTTTGCACAGGAATATGCGATGGAATAGAACTGTCTGTATTATAATCATTTGAAGGGTGAGTAGACTTCCTTTGAAATATACAGCTGTTTTTGTGAAGATGGAGCTTGTACGTGTCTTAGGTAACACTTTATTAATGCTACACAGTGATCCTAAGTTGAGGAAGGGTGATGAAGTGGTGTCTGGTAGTCCTTGCTGCTTTCTTTATCACATACTCAAGACCTGAGATAGTCTGGAAGAACGTAGAACTTACCATTGTCAGCCTGATGTCCTTCGGAGAATTCTATAATGTCTGCGATAGTGAATTTTGATGTTGACACTTGGAGGCTTTTTGCTTTTTCAAAGGAGGGGAAAAAAAAAACAACAAAACCACACAAAAACCCACAACTGGAAAACAAGTTCATATCAAGCTCTTCTGTAAATAATTTGAATCCGTTAATAGTTTCAGTGGTACTTGAAAACTGTTAATTATGAAATATGTAAAGATATGTAAGGTAGGCTTTTGAATAACTACAACTTCAGAACCTCAATTGGGTTTACCTGCACTTACGCTGGAGCAGAAGAGACATGTGCTATCAGTTGCCTGGGAGCTGTGAAAACTCCCACAGAGGGCGTTATTGAAGGTACAGTAAAAACTCTGACATTATGGTGAGTTCTGTAGGCAAGCTCATGGAGTGGATCTTTCCTTCAGTTCCTGTGAAGTGTGAGGTGGACTGTTTCCTTTCTTTGTCTACCTTGCACCCAGGAATCTTTTAAATTTTGTTTTGAATGCTTAAAATTTACATTAGCTATGAAGTTGCTGAACAGGATGTTCTAAGAAGTATATTTCCAGCGGTTTTTACTTGACAGTAACAGGCCATTTTTTAAAGCATGCAAATGAGTCAATGTATAAAGTTGAAATATTCTGATGAAAATTTATATGAATATTAATTAGTAAATATGGTAAAGAAATAGGCTTTTTAGCGGTTGAAAAAATGAAGGAAAATTAAGTGTTTTTTTTCCTGCTGTTGTTTCCTAATTAACTAGGTGGACTGTACTGAATCTTTTTCAATTAACAGACTTTTCTTTAGAAAGAGGGATTATGGTGATGGATTTTGCATCTGTGCTGGTGATATTACTGTTTCTTTCATAGCAACTTTTAAACACCTAATGCATTAGTAATGCCAAAGGAGTTCACTGTAGGTATATGTTGTGCAACGGTATTTTTGTGTCTTTTGTCATGCGCATGTTTTAGAATAAAGCTTACTAAATTAATCTTTCGATTAATTAGATTAAGACGTGTCTTCTGACTGCTTATTTTAGCTGCATGTTAGAATTTGCAGATGTGCTAGTATAATTAGTTGAGTCCTTTTGTTTTTAAGCATGTGTTTTCTGTCACTTTGAATTTTACTGCAAAAGGGCTCCATTTTAAATTTTTTAACTTGTTATGCAGCAGCCGTCTGTTAGGCAGTATATCTTGCAGAGCTTGGAAGACTTAGAGAAGCGTCTTTTGTGCACACAGTGTATTTACATAAGATATTCTTCACAGCTTGCTGTACCTTCATCAACTTACCAGTGCAGCTGTACCAATTTACTGTTTATTAGACATGACTTGTTTTTGTCTTTTCTAGACAGTAGAGAAGACTAACTTGTGTATTAGCATTTCCAACTTTTCTTATACAAGTGCTTCTGTTGTGTTCATCAGCCATTGAAGTGATCTACGTGTATTTAATTTCTTATCCTAAGTTGCACTGATGGAAAAAGTGTGTTTTTTTCCCAGTTTCCTACAAAGCTGTCTTCTAAAGTATGGTCTCGTTCACATTTAGGCTTACGGCTAGTTGTTTCTAATGTGGTTCAGATTACAACTTTAATTTTGTTAGAGTAAGTATGTAGGCAAGATTATTCTCAGTAGTTACTTTTAAGTGTCTTGTATAGTTTCGTATTTCATTATATCCAGAGTATGCTCTTTGAGTTGATCCAGAGTTTGAATGCCATTTATAGTGAGTGTTTCTAGGGAGGCTGTTGCTAGAGTATGGAAATAGCTTAGGATGTAGTAGGTCTTTCAGGTACTCAAGACAATCATATCTTTCTAACAACCCCCCAAATGTAGAAATATATTCTTTACTATTGACTTGTCTCAGTGTTCAAAATAGTGGAACAAGCAAACAAAAAAGCAAGCCATGCAGTAACTGCTGTGTTACCTTAACTGCTGTTTACTGATGCCTTCCCACTCAGTGATGCTTATTTCGGCTTAATTTTGTTTGGTGAAAGCTTTGTTCAAATTGAAGGGGAAGTCTTTTGAAAACTCAAGGGCTCCTCATATAGAAAAATTCTGATTCTTGTTTTCCTGGATTTCTTGCAAAACTGTAGGGAAAAGGTCTGTTCTACTTTTGTTTTGTGAGATTTGGAAGTAGGTATAAGCAAAATCCCTGTGTACTGCTAAACTAGACAAATACAGGTAAAAGTCTGAGTCCTCCAGTGGTGAGCCTTCAAGAATGCTTTGTTACTACAAAGAAGTAACCTGAGTATTTTGGTAAATGGCAGGGTTATGTATTGTCTCTCACAATTAAATGCTGAATAAAAACATCATGTGTTGCTGACTTCTATTTTTTACTGTGCTTATTAGTGCTCTGTTTTTGCATTCCATATAGCAGTCCTTTAAGAAAAAAATCTTTGAAACAACGTACCAAGTGCATTAGAAACAGTTTTTTTTCCCTTTGCTTAACAGGGATACCCTTACTCAGATAATTGCGAGAGGAGACACAAGTTTTTGAAGTACTGGTCAAATGTCTTTTATCTTTGCAGTTGACATTATAAAGGTTTTAAGTGTTTGAATTTAAGCCTGCTTAGCATGACTGTACAATTGTATTGGCTTTAGACATCTGAAATGAATACTTTGAAAAATTGTGTCAAGTGTTCCTATTAATCCACTCTCGCGGTGTCCCAATATTTGTTGTACTTATATTTCTGTCTGGTTTATTTCAGGAATTTGCAGCGCTTACAAAAGAACTAAATGTATGCAGGGAACAGCTGCTTGAAAGGGAGGAAGAAATTGCTGAACTGAAAGCAGAAAGAAATAATACCAGGGTAAGTTCCTTGTCTTCTCTCCAGAATTACCCTTTTTGAAGTATCCAACTATGTGGAGAAAAATATTGAATGTTGAATTTGAAAAGCTAAAAGTTTTTTCCTTGATATTTGTACATGAATCCTCCTGGAGGTGTAAATGTGTGTTGATTAAGAAAGTTTGCAAGCTTATGTATAGCTCCAAATACTGCTGTGCAGAATCCAGAAAGGCTTGTAAGATTGCACTGCTATCTGTCACTCAGCTCTCTTCTAGTTACAATTTTGAAATCATACATTACTTGGGAGCAGAGGAGTAGAGCAGGCAGGCTGTCTGATCTAGCAGCTTACACAGCTGCCAGCAGAGCAGTTGCTGTACAGTTTAGAGTATTTCCTATGTGTATCCTTTCTACAAGCATGCTGTTCCTCATATTGGTGGAGGAACTGGAAAGACCTAGTTAAGTAGAAGCCTCATTTAAAAGCTAGACCAAAAGGGAGCACACATTGTTTGCTCTGATACCGCTCTTAATATGGGCAAAATGTTAAAAATGAGTCTTTATACTTGATGTAATAGTTGTCAGTTCTCAGATTTGAAGTTTAGAATACAAAATGTGGTGGTTTAGGAGGCAAAGCTTTCTGCAGCTGTTCCGAACAGGAATAAACATTGTTGTTTTTTGTTTTAGCTATTACTGGAACATTTGGAATGTCTTGTCTCCAGGCATGAGCGATCTCTCAGAATGACTGTTGTAAAGAGACAAGCTCAGTCTCCAGCAGGAGTTTCTAGTGAAGTAGAAGTTCTCAAAGCACTAAAATCTTTATTTGAACACCATAAAGCCCTTGATGAAAAGGTAATGAAATATGCTAGCTAATGTCATCTCATCCTATCCACCCTTTCTTTTCTGTGGACCACAGTTGTTTGTACTGAAGTTGTAGAAGACAGGTTCTCTGAACTTTTCTCTGTATTAAGATGGTGGCTGTGTTATAAGTGCATTTGAAACTGCTCTCCTAAATTAATATTGCGCTGCAGCAAGGTGCTGGAATTTATTCCTGTATTCCATTAACTGTTCTAATGTAAACCAAGGATGGTTCAGGTGCATTGTATTTGTTGTACAAATGCATACATTTACTTATCTGTATAATATCAGAATTTAGCCTTTTGGTGTTATGTAATATAGGAAGTGGACTAGGGAGAACAGGAAGGAAGGAATCTGCTTATGCTGTCTTATAAAATAAGGCTGAATTAAAGGAGCTTCACCCTTGTGTTGTGCCTGATGTTGGCAGCAGGCTTTGCAAGTGGTAATATAACATCTGTGAATTTTGCTACAAATTCTTAGTTTACCAAACAACTTTTGTGAACTTTATATAAAAATCTTGCAAACTGTGTTAAGGAAAATTCTGTCCCTTCCTTGTTGTGAATAAGCAAAAGTATACACACTTTATGGCTTTCAAAAGGATAGGCAAATTCGGGATATGTTAAGTGAATGTACAGGTCATGTTGAGATATAATTTGCTTACAACAACAAAAAAGCTAGATTTTAAAATATGCATTGTTTATTTAGAAAGTCTTTTGGAGTGTCTTGTATTTGCTATTGACTAAAGATTAAGCTGGTCTCTAAGTTAAATGGTAATAAAGCATTTATTATCTAAAAGGGAATGGTGGTATGGTGATGCATGAAATTTATTTCTTCCTAATTTCAGAGATATCAAATTATTTCAAATGATTCTTTCAGGTAAGGGAGAGGTTACGAGTAGCACTTGAACGATGTAGCTTATTGGAAGAAGAACTAGGTACTACGCATAAAGAGGTAGGTTTATTTTTAAAAGAAATCTTCAGGTGTGCATTGTAGGTGTTTAATCAATATTTGTACACAGTAATTTGAGTTGTTAAAATTTGTTTTTTTTTTTCACTTCTTGTGTTTTTATTTTTTTTACCAAATGGGGATAACTACAGTTTTCAACTGTCACTTTGAAAGAGCAAGAAAGGAGGATGGGGGTGGGGGGCGGGGGGAAAGGCAAACAACCAAAACAACAAAAAGATCCTTTGGCTTTAAAATAAGAACTTTTAGGATGTAATGGCATAAGTTTTTGGGTGCATGTGTCACATTAATACATACCTTATGGTAGAATCGGTAATTGGTTTTGCTCCCTTACTTTTGCAGCTGTTCCTTATATAATTATTGAGATATAAATTGACTGGAAACATACACAAGCTTTTCTTTTCTTTTTAGTTAATGATTTTGAAAGAGCAAAATAATCAGAAAAAAACACTTCCAGATGGGATGCTGGATATAAATCATGAACAAGAAAATCTACCAACTACAAATGGGAAGGTAGAGCCACTTACTTTTTCAGCTAATGTATGATTTTTTTAGTGATTAACTAGAATATTTTAATTTTAAACCATAATAAAAGACTGAATGAAGATTTAATTGAAAAGCCACAATTTCACTGTTTGCAGCCTATCCAATAGAAGAATTATCTTGGGGGAGGGATGTTTACTGCTAAGTAACAGTTGTTTTTTCAAATTTCTGTGTCATATGCAAATACATTTTTTCCTGTTTAATAGAGATCCTCTGATGGTTCTTTGTGCCATGATGAAAACCTCGCTAAAGTAATTGAACTTCAAGACATCATAGATAAGCAAAACAAAGAGCAGACGCAAATGAAAGAACGTCTTACTTCTTTGTCTAGTAGAGTAGCAGAGCTGGAAGAAGATCTTGACACAGCTAGAAAAGACTTAATAAAATCTGAAGAAATGAATACAAAATTGCAGAGAGATGTACGAGAGGTGAGTAATAAACTGTCAAATCTGGGTAGTCACAAGGGCATTTACTTTACAAAATTTGTCATTACACAATTATACCTTGATGTTCTCTGCTTCTTTCAACTTTTTTGATTTTGAAAAGTGAGGAGTGTCAGGAAGGTTGGAACTAGATGATCTTTAAGGTCCTTTCCATCCCATGCCATTCTGTGACGTGATTTCAGATATTTCACACATTTATTAAACTAGAGATTTAACATTGAGGACTCTAACTATGAAAGGTGCTAGAAAAGATGCTTGATCTTTTAAATGTTGACATCATTCATGAAGTTGTTTTTTTTATTTTTAAAGATATACGTTAAGGAATCACTTAATTTCAGTGGTGTGATTAGCAGTTCCTGTTACCAATCACTGATCTCTAAGGTCATAGTCTTACTGTGTACTCCAGAAGAAAAGTATCCTTATTAAATTGGAATGGACCTTAGTTAATTCCAAGAATGCTATCTGACCATTGCCAGGAAGTAAAGATTTGTTTGTGCCACTGAAAAGATAAGTAGCAGATCTGTAGTGTAATAAAATAAAGATCAGTTGTCTTAACTTTTTTTAAACGGTATGTTTACTGAACTTCTGAGCATAAGTTACAGACTACTTTCCAATTCTTTTTGGTTTGTCACGCCACCTCCATTCCTTCCACCTGCCCAGTTTGATCACTAGATAATTATCTCGTATATTAATAACTAGATTCTGTCTTGTGTTTTGCGTAGACTATGGCCCAAAAGGAAGACATGGAAGAGAGAATCACAACTCTTGAGAAACGCTACCTCGCCGCACAACGTGAAGCTACATCTGTGCATGACCTCAATGATAAACTTGAAAATGAAATAGCCACTAAAGACTCCATGCATCGACAGGTTGTAATTTGAAATAAGCTCAAATATTTGAATTAAGATACAAAAGTACATTTTGCTCAGCATAATACTGATGGAAATGTAGATACTATACTAAGGCACTTAACTTTGCTTTTAGGAAGATGAATATATTTGTAATGCACTATTGCTGGTGATTGTTTTTCAGCAGGGAGTGTGTTGTGCAGAATTTTACCCTGGAAGGCAAGATGAGAGAGTTTACTGGGGAAGGGAAGTGGGTTTTAAGCATTTTGATACACTTGATCATGCGGGAGCAGGGCTTCTGTCCACTTTGTGGATTTCTATGTTATATGTATCTTCAGTTTCAAGTGAGAGAATTACTCATTCTAAACCAGAAGTTTTAACATTTGTGTAGTGTGTAGTTACTTTTATAGCCTATAGTGCATGTAAATGTTTCCTTACCTCAGGAGAAATTTGACATATTTCACATGGGAACTTGTTCAGCTTCATAAACCGGAAATGGCTATTGAGCCAATCACTTTCTAATCAAAGGAAGCCAGGCAACGCTTAGTCAACAACAGAAGTCCATGTTAATATGTTAAAAAAAAAAAACAAACACAAAAAACAGTTGTATTCACCTCCCGTGTATGTGTGTGTATATATATATATATATATAAATAAATAAAATTTTTGGTAAGTTCTCTCATGTAATGAAGAGGAAGATGCCACATCTATGTTTGAAACCAATTTTGGGTAGTTTGTTGTCCTTAGGTCTAGTATAGGTAGTAATCCACATTTTTACCTTCGTCTTCGATCAAAATTATTACTATTTTAAAACTAAACATTGCTGATCATAATCCTGTGTAGAGTGAAGACAAGAACAGGCAATTGCAAGAGCGACTGGAGCTAGCTGAGCAAAAGCTGCAGCAGACTTTGAGAAAAGCTGAAACTTTGCCGGAAGTGGAAGCCGAGCTGGCACAGAGAGTTGCAGCACTTTCAAAGGTGAGACAACTGGACAGTGTCCTCAAGACTTGTTTTCTCAGTGTCCTACTACCAGAAGTCGTCTTAGTGTTGTTTTTAAGTTGTTTCAGTTTTTCCCCAACTAGTTCAGAGAATGTATCTTCCTGTTTTCTGTTCATCTTTTTGAATGCACTCTGATTTGTCCTGTATTTTAATTTCTACTATTTGGAATTTGAATGTCTGTTCTGGTAACTCCTTTATGAAGGTGTCTCTATGAATTGCTATGTTGCTGCTTTTTATTAAAATTCTTTCAGTAATAGGCATTAAAGTATTTTAAAACAACAGTTTCTGAAGGGGAAAACCAAATTTCTTCTACTGTTAACAAAGTGTTAACGCACTTGGGGATAGGGAAGTAATGGTAGTCATTAATACAAAGATTTTTAAATGACTGCAAATGGTATACTGAATTCTGAAAAAGTGTAATGACGACAAATGAACCTTTTTGTGTGCGTGTGTCTTCATAAAGTTTCATTTCTTTCCGTGTTATCTTTCCCATCCCTTACTGGCTCTGTAGTCTGAACTTTTGTCTCCTGGGAACTCTGCTGCTAAAGATGCTAAAGTATTGGAACTTACCACCAAGCTTAGGAAGGTAGAATTTGTATATTAGTCCTTGTTTCTGCTTGCTGCTTTCTGCTTTGTCATGATTAATAACAAAGGGTTATAGTGTCTAGGCTAGTGAGGAGAAGCTGGAAATGCGTTTAGTTTTGATTTGTTTTGTTTTTGGGGGATTTGAATGAACTTCTGCTGTTGCAAACTCATTTTCAAGTAAGTGTTGATTCACAGTATTTAGTGGTGAGAGGCTTTGTTTTGTTTTTTAACATACAAACTCTCACTAGGTACTTTTAGTGACAAAGCCATCTGTTTTGCCTTGTATGTTACCATAAATGGCAGCTGCACAAAGCATGTTAGATATATTATTGGGCATCGATGTTTTTATGCTTTTGAAATTTTTTAAACAAGTTCTAATTTTGTTTTTAAATTGACAGGCTGAAGAGAGGCATGGCAATATAGAAGAAAGACTGAGACAGATGGAAGCACAGTTAGAAGAAAAGAATCAAGAACTGCAAAGGGTAAAGTACATATTTTTGGCACAGAAACAAAGCTGAAAGAGTCCTTTTATGGTTTTTTATCATTCAGCAAAGCTGTTTTTGTGTCTCATCTCTAAAATAAGCCAATGTTTAGGTTGGCTTGTAGTTGGGAGATTTGAGCCCCTTTGCTGTGACTAACTTTAAATCTTGAGGAAAAAGCTGAAAAGTCCCTAGCAAGTTTGAAATAAGTCTGGAAATACCTAATTGGTAGTCATATCTCTGATAAAGAGATCAAAAGTCTTGCTGGAAGAAACAACCATGCAAAAACTGATTTATAGGTTATAAATAATGAAATTGGTTCCAAAATCTGATCCGTTTTGAAAAGTGTAAGTTCAGACTTTCAAGCTGATCTTGGAACAGTTATTACAATCTTATACTACTCCTTTACAAAGTCATGGAGATACGTGCAGTATTCACTATTGTTTTTTCTTTAATATAAATATTTTTTTCCAAAGCATTGGGGTTGAAAATACACTGTTTTCACAACCTGGAAATTATTACAGACATTGTAATTTTAAATGATTTCGGTAACTTTGTAATAAGAACTTCAATTTTTGTTATATATCTTAGGCTAGGCAGAGAGAGAAGATGAATGAAGAGCATAATAAACGTTTGTCAGAAACTGTGGATAAGCTTCTCTCTGAATCTAATGAAAGGCTTCAGCTTCATCTCAAGGAAAGGATGGCCGCCTTGGAAGATAAGGTAACATTAAGTTACATTCCAGCATATTTATTAATTAGATGTTCAGTGTTCTGTAGTGATTTTTGTATTATGTAACGTGTGTGTAACTTCAGTAAATAAATTATAAATTATTAATAAAATAGTTTCTGTTGCGGGATATTTTAATATGGATTTTGAAAATATATTCTTAAAATTCTTTTTTTTTTGGGGGGAAGGGAGGTCTTCATTATACTAGCATTGGGAAGACATCTTTTAGGAAGCTTTATCCTTCCATCTTTTAGGAAGCTTTATCCTTCCATCTTTTAGGAAGCTTTATCCTTCCATCTTTTAGGAAGCTTTATCCTTCCATCTTTTAGGAAGCTTTATCCTTCCATCTTTTAGGAAGCTTTATCCTTCCATCTTTTAGGAAGCTTTATCCTTCCATCTTTTAGGAAGCTTTATCCTTCCATCTTTTAGGAAGCTTTATCCTTATCTGACTGGTGTGGACTGCATAAATAGGCTTGTCCAGTGTAATACAGGAAGTCTGAAGAGTTAGAACTTGAACTTTGACTTGTAAAGTTCAGTTTCTTTTATTTCCCACTGCTTTGTGTCTGTGTCGGTTACTCTGAATCATTGTGGAATCCTTGCAAGTTGAAACAATCTTGTATTTTTTTCCTAGATGGGCAGGTTAAAGGGAATGCTCCCTGTGCTGTCAACGTACATCTCAGTCTTCTCCTGTATTCAATTCAGCTTTTAAATTGTGATGTATTTACCCTTTTTTTCCCCTTTTGCTTTTCAAACTAAGTCCTTTCTATGGACTCTTCTTTCATTCCTGTCTTTAAGGATTCCCTTATTCTGTGGAAAAAAAAAAAAAAAAACAAACCACAAAAACAACCGAAAACCAACCAAACAAAACTAGACAACAACAAAGAAACAAGAAACACCACAGCCTTTTACAGTAGCACTTTAATGCCGAGTTTGATTTTTTTTGTCTTGGATTAAAAAGCAATTTTTTGTACTGGAGGCTGAAATGACCATCTGGAGAAATGCCTCAGTTAAAAGCTGAGTGGCTTTTGTTTTAAAGTCATGACAACAGAATGTTTTAATTGCAACGTGTAACGATGTATTCAGACTTCAATAGATACTTACTTTCTCATGGATTCAAGTCTACACAGTTCTCAACCCTAAACCAACAGTCAGGTATTAAACATGTATTTTGAGAATTCTAGGACTGCTGTCACCTCGGATCATTAAAGATTGAGTTTTTTTTCTGTGCTATTGTACTCTGGGAGGTAAGAAAAATCTGGTAGTGTAGAACAAATATAGGGCTTACTGATACTTGGTTTGAGTTGGAAAGTACCTTAAAGGCTATAGAGTTCCAAGCCCCCTGCCATAGGCAGGGATGCCAGTTATCTGGCATGTAAACTTTTGCCTTGTGGGTTTTAATAAATGTCACTATTTTCAAGATCACCAACTGCTCCCAGTATTTCTGAATTTCTTGTTACAGGCTTTATCGATAAGGTTGCTGTACTAGTCTTTATAAATTCAATTTCTGAGAAGCAGCTGACAGCATTTTTTTTTTTTTATGATTTCATTTTGGGGTGGATATTTTAGGGTTAACCCTAGCCTCTCTTTACCCCTCAAACTCTCTATGGTTATGAATGAGAAATTTTTGTCCTTCCCTGTAAGAAACAGCTTATACAAAAGTATTCTCCGTATGGCTTCCATTCTCTCTTACGACAATTTGGAAAGAAACATGCATGTGAAATTTAAAGACTTCCTTCTGATCATTGGGGTTCTTTTCCCAGAATGATTTGTTTGTTCACTTATGAAACTTTATTACAGGTTTAAGATGCAAATAATGGTGTTACTTACCTCAAGGAAAAGTGTTTAGCAGAACTTTTTGGCAACACTGGAAAGCGAAAAGAAAGTGAGCTGGTTATAAATTTACTATTAGAAGGGGGAACCTCTGATTTTTGTTTGGTATCATTTACCATGGTCAAATATGATAGTTGACAATCTTTTTGATTATTGTAGCTCTCAGATGTTTAACTTTCAGATGATTCTTAGTCTGAATTTGGGAACTGCTTTGAGTAAACAGATTGTAGTAGTCTTATCTTTACTGGACTTGTTTATAAGTCATGGCACAATTGCAAAGAAAACAGCTCTGTTAATGAAGGCCCATTAGTCAATGAGCGATACAGTTCTGGAGCTACCATGCATCCAAGAAATTGCTGTGTAATAACTTCGTAGATCAGGCAAGTGAAAACAAAATGAAAATCCAACAATAATATCCAGTAATGTCTTAGTAACTAATCAGTGAAATAATTTGAAGTATTTTAGCTGCATAATTATCCCTTTTTGTACTGATTTTTGTCAAACGGAGCATAA
The DNA here is from genome assembly GCF_009769625.2 of Cygnus olor. Classification (NCBI taxonomy): domain Eukaryota; kingdom Metazoa; phylum Chordata; class Aves; order Anseriformes; family Anatidae; genus Cygnus; species Cygnus olor. The sequence continues at coordinate 48,434,598 of NC_049173.1, forward strand.
CAGGCTAGTATTAATTTTTTATGGCACTTGTACTATTAGTAAATCCATTATTTAGAGGGCTGTAGACCTGAAAGGATAAACTTTCACCTGTGATCAAAGTGAAATAGTATAAGCAATAAACTGTCTGTAACTTAAGATGCATCTGTGTGGTGTGACTGAAATTTATTGGCACTCATCTTGGTTATGGTTTAAGAGTTCTAAGCTTTTATAAGTAACATGGTTTGTGATACATTTTGTTTTAGAATTCACTTATTCGGGAAATTGAAAACGCAAAAAAAACAAATAGAGGAACTTCAGCATGAAAAGGTATATATTACACATTTCAGACATGTTATATTGAAGAATAATTACTGTATTGCTACGTAGCAGAAGCATATTTGATTTGCCCCGTAAAGCTTAACATTACCAAGTCTGTTTAAGAATAGTAATTTTATGGGCTGATTTGTTTATTTTATGGTATTGTGTACCTCAGTTTTGCAATGCTTTCGTAGGTTACATACAGCTTTTTACTCAAAGACCTAACACAGTTCTTAACATGCAGAGTGGCTGGATATATTGGCAATTTGCCAAAGTTTGAAGATTGCATAGAATTTCTGTACTGTTGTATGTATCTCTTTGAACAGTAAACAGAAAAATACTTTTAATGGTGGGTGTTTTCCCATAAGTATATTAAAGCAATGGATGTCATAAAATGCTTGTTTGATTAAAATTTTCTTAAGATTTTAAGAAGTGGGGGGCAAGGACAGAGATATTTATTAGGCTTGGCTGCTCCTTGCAATAGTGACTGTCCAGCACTGTAACTGAGTTCACTTGAATAATAATGGTGGGGCCTTTCGTTTCTTTGCTTCCTTAAGCAGTGGTGATTCATTTTGTGGTCACACTGTTCTGAAATAATACTTTTTATTGCTTATTAAATCACAGTTGTACTGCATCTCCCCAAATCAGTCTAGTAAGTAGCTAGGCCAAACTGTAGAGGCTGTGCTTCTGTAATAAAATGAAGAACACATTCAGAATATTTTGCAGGATGTGCTTTGAATTTTTATTTATGTAGGCCAGCGGTTTTCACACAAGGCACAGATGTTCATTGTCAGCCACTTTTCTTAGTCTTTCATTGTTTTCTCATTCATTAAATTGCTTTGTTAAATTCCAAGTTTCTAGAGCATGTATGAATATTGGAGCTGAAAGTGGATGCTTTTAGGACCTGTTGTGCACAGAGCTTGAGAAATCTTGTTTCTTATTAAATATTATCATTTAATTTTAGTAAAGTTAGTAACAAGTGAATTTTGTTCAGTAGCTGTTTTTAAAATATGTATGTCATTACCTAGCGTCACAGTGTAGAGAGGCAACAGAATTATTCTTGGATGCCCTTTTGTGATGGTGCTGTATTGTGTGTAGCAAAAATCATTATGTTGTTCAAGGTTATGTTTCAAAATCAATTACTTCTGAGTTCTTGTAGAAAGGAGATCAAAGGACTAAATGTTAGTTTGTCAATCAGGATTTGATGCTGTTTTTTTAAAAGCATATTGTTACATGTTTTGTTTATTTTTACAGGATCAACTTGTATTAAATGTTGAAGCATTAAGGGCTGAAAATGACCAAGTGCGACTCAGAGCCACATCACTTCATCATAGGTACCAGCACTTAACTGTAGTTCACTTTTTTCTAATTTTTTAAAAGTCACTTTGCTAAACATAACTTTGTTATAGCTGAAAATGCTTTAGTTGTAGCTATAAAGTGTTCTTTATAGAGCAGCTTTTATTCTGCTTAAAAAAAAAGTCACTGGTAGGACAGCAGGAATCATTTGGGTGGATTTCTTGGTTTTGTTTCCCCTCCTCCCCCCACCTTCCTAAGGATAAAGTGTTTCTTTATGTTTTAGCCGACCAGATTTCAGATACCCTATGACATCATCTGTGGCTGACAGTCATACAGACTCCTATGGCACCTCCTCAGTGTTGAGGCGTCCCCAGAAAGGGCGTTTGGCAGCTCTCAGAGATGAACCTTCAAAGGTAGTAGAACTCTAAACACAAAATAATGGCAACTAAGTAGATTAGATAAGGCTGACCTGTTGCAGGGAGTTGGTGGAATAGAATTGATTATACAGCAATAAAACTGCTGAAATCTTATATATCAAAATGTTTTTTATATTTGCTGGTGTTTAGGTGTCCTGCTTGACTAACTAATACACAGCTACTAGTCTAATTTTTTTGCCCAATGACTGCAATTCGGGGATTTTGAAGTCCAGTTTGTTTCAAGTATATGCCTGTAAAATATAATCTGAAGGAGTCCTACTTTTGTGTCTGTACACTTCTGGATTTGCACTTTTGTTCACTAATCTAACATGTTATTGTCCTGCAAGCAATTTGAGTCCCTTTCTGGACATATAAATTCTCATTACGTAAAGCTCTTTTGAGAATTGTTACTGGATTTGTTAGCAAAATTATGTTGTAATTTAGAGTGTCTATAACCAAAATAGTGATGTTTTAACTTACCTATTGGGGCTGTCTTTTTAATTGTGCTTACCTGTAAGATGCAAAATTTTCTACATTGTGGCTTGTTTTTTTTTTTACATTTCTCTAAACATTGCTGTCTTGATGGATGCATTCAGCATGTAAGTGGGCTTTTTTAAAAAATTGTTTAAAACCTCTTGAAAAACAGTAGAAATATCACGTTATTCCTACTTGAGTTTGGATTTTAATTCTCTTAACAGGTTCAAACTCTGAACGAGCAGGACTGGGAGCGAGCCCAGCAAGCAAGCGTATTGGCAAATGTGGCACAAGCATTTGAAAGTGATGTTGATGTGTCTGATGGTGAGGATGACAGGGAGACTATATTTAGTTCAGTAGATCTGCTGTCACCAAGTGGTCAGGCTGATGCTCAGACTTTGGCCATGATGCTTCAAGAACAGTTGGATGCAATCAACAAAGAGATTAGGTATGGTCTATCCGCTGTTACAATTCTTTTCTAGAAAGAGTTTGTGACACGAGAAGTCCTTTTTATGTGGTTACTCACAGAATTGTGGTTGCTCATTCACTTTCCTTAGGGTGTTGGGAGGGTGGGAATTGACAGTTTGCTTATGCCTAAGTACTACTTTCAGGCTTTTTGTCTTCAGTGTGGTGGAAGAGATTGTATTACTAGTGTGACAGAAAGTGTTTACCACCTTTTTCAGATCAGATTACAAGGTTTCCAGCGTGGCTGTTTTGTCTGCCAAGTGCTGCTGCTTTCTAAAATTCTTGAATCAGACATTCCGTTTATATGGTACTTGTTTGAATGTCACGTTCCTTTGAAACCTTTTTTTTTTCTAGGCTTATACAAGAAGAAAAGGAAAACACAGAACAGCGTGCAGAGGAAATTGAAAGCAGAGTGGGTAGTGGAAGTTTGGATGCCCATGGCAGATTCCGGTCCATGAGCTCCATTCCTCCCCCCTATGCAAGCGGTTCACTTGCTGGTTCTTCCCCACCTGGCAGTGGCCGATCCACGCCAAGGCGTATTCCGCATAGTCCAGCTCGGGAAGTGGACAGACTAGGTATCATGACGCTGGTAAGTATCCATTAACTTTAATTTTCTAGAAGTATATGCCTGTTCTCTAGGAAATATGTTTGATTTTTCCAATTCCTCTGCTTCTTAGCTGTATTTGTCCTTTCTCTAGGTTTTTCTACTCTTCCCTTTCAACTTCTGTAAAAAGTGTAAGATACAATCACAAGGTTAGAAAAAAAGCTTAAAAACGTTCAGAAGTCAAGTCCGCTATTTGGTCAACATCTTATACCTATGTATTCCTCTCTTTGTTATGGTCTTTCTTCAGAGTCATCTTCCCAGAAGAAATGTTTTCTTTTCAACCCCTGGCTCTGCAACCTGTTACTCCCTCTGTTTTAAACTTAAGTTTTAGCAGTCCACCCTTCTGCTAAATACCCAGTTAAAAGGTGTTTTGCTTATCTGGCATTTAGTCTTGAAGTTTGTGAAGACATCACAGCTGTGATGATACTGAGTGCTAGTGTCTAATTCTAGCCTATTAAGACACACAGATAAAAGAAATACTTTAGACCTAGTAGCTGACTTATGGGCAGCTTGGGTTCAGGAGCTCAGTGAGTAGAAAGATGGATTCATTCTTTTGACTTTCCTACAACTGCTTAGGAAGATTAATCCTTCTAGCAGATCCTTTATGCATGTAAATCAACCTGTAAAAACAAGATACAAGTTTTCCACCTTTTTGTTTAAATAATGTTAGGCAAACCTCTATTCTTTTAATACATGGAATATGCTTCACTAAGAAGTGTCTTGGATACAAGTATTTTTTTGCTTTATGTATATAACTTTGTGTCCAGACTTGCATATGTATTTGAAGACTGTACTTAAGAGTTGTGCACACAACACCATACTTACTATGTTACTGACTTGGATTGCTGCACTTGCATCATGCCTATACTGTAACAGTCAGTAGGCGAGGAATGCTGTCCAACCCTGTAGCAGCAGACGGGTTGCAAGAGACTGATGCACATAATTTAGGTCTCTAATAGGCATGTTTAAAGACAAGCATTTCTGCCACCTACTTTTTTGCCAGCTTTTAAAAATCCAGCTTTTTAAAATGAATGCATACGGATACCGAAAGTTTTAGTAGTCATATATCCAGAGCCAAGCACACGTTCCTTTTATAGAAACTAACAAACTTCAAGAGGTTGAGTGCTTTACGCTCTAACTTTTCACAGTAAAAAGTAGTTGAGGTAACTAATTCCTAAGTATTTCTCTTACAGAAAAAATCATGTAAGGAAAAAAAATAAGTTAAATAGCCATTTTCATGAAAACTAGATCAGAACAATGTTTTATCTTAAAATATATTATTTTGAAATACTTTGTAGCCAAATACGATTACAACTATTAAACAAATAATCTAAATTTTTTGTCTGTATCAGCCTGAATAACTTGTTTACATAACTCAAGGTTGCTATCTTGGTCTGTGTGCTGGGAGAGGTGAGAAGTACCCCAAAAGTGAGATACAGTGCTTCTGGAGTGGGTGGAGGACTAACTAAAACTGGCGGTAGACTCTGGGTCAAACTTTCCACATCAAACTTTTTTTGAAGATAATTGTTACTATATAGAAATGACCTATTGTTGGCACTCTGTCTTTTGCAGTTACTGAATTATGTCTGCTGCTTATGCTATGTAGCATAACTGCAGAAGTGGCTAAGGTGTTGCATGTAACTAATGCAGGCAAGGTATAACACTTGGTCTGCTTTGCTACTGTGTAGTTTGTTGTTCAAGGGGAGTCCTTGAGAAATGGCTGGAAATCCTTTCCTGTTTTAAAAGCAATGCCTCATGCCCCCATATGCTTTACTGTTTTTCTAGTTAAAGATAACACGTTTTGTGTTATACTTCTGTATATATATTATATATACATAGGTAACCAAGTATAAATCTTGATTAATCAAGTATAAATTTTGATTTTTTTCTTCCTTTTCCATCTTCAGGCATATATTTAAGTACTCTGATTTGAAGAGTACTTCATATTCTCTCTGTGCCCTTGCTGTAATTTTGTTTAAATTCTCCCTAATGTATTTTGCCTGTGGTAGTTGTTTCAGTTTGTGCTACAATTTACAACAAATATTGCTTTTCCAAATTTCTATCTTTTGCACGCATCTGTCAGCCTAGTGATTTAAGGAAGCACCGTAGAAAGGTAAAATCTTTAGTTTATCTACTGATGTTCCCTTTCATCTCCTTCCCTGTTCCCCAGCATTTGCAGGTTAACCAAATAATAAAGATAAATTATTTTAATATTAAGCATAAAACAGTTTACCTTAATGGAAGTGTGGATTTGTTCTTTTTTTTTGTGATGGTGTGTGGGGTACTTCTGTGTTGTGTTCTGTCTGTAATCGATATCTTGCAATCTTCACAAAACAGTATTTAATTTCAAAGATCTGTTAGTGCATGCGGGAATAAATCTTTAATTTTTGTTATTCAGACTTTGAGATAAGCTATGGTCACAAATGTGTAGAAACTGGCTTCATAGAAGTGGTAATTTTGTTGATTGTCTAAATAAGTAACAATGTGAAATGAGATGTCATCTTTTCCCAGGACTTTTTGGTTTTATATATTTGCACTTATTTAAATAACTGAAGAAAGATATGTTAGTCTCATGGAGCTGATGACATTGCTTTAGTTCTTAGATCTGAGAATCAATACAAGATGGCTACTACTTGCTCATTTCACTAGCTAAGACTGAAATTTAGCAGTTTGTCAGTGAAAGTAACAAAATTAAGAAGAAAGTCAAACAAAATCCAGGCAACTGCAGAATGGTAAAGTCAAGAGTAATCTCTTAAGATGACAATCACTGATTTTCCTTTTAATGTTTTTGTGTGGCACCGATACTGCTTTTTGTGTTTTAGCATATTTCAGCTGACACTAAGTTTTCATTTGTTTTCCATTAGTCTCCAGCTTCTAGAGAAGAGGTACGAGATGATAAAACCACAATAAAATGTGAAACATCCCCACCTTCTTCACCTCGATCTTTGCGTTTGGACAGAGTCCAAAAAGGAGCTTTGCATACAGTGAGCCATGAAGATATCAGGGACATAAGAAAGTAAGTGGCTATGAATAAGAGTCAAACCTAGTAGTAACATAGTTGTTATTTCACATTATCAAAATAAAATTCTAAAACTGCAAGGCTGTTCAGCCTATACGGTTTTAATTTCAGAATGGAAAGATACAGAATTCTTTCTCTCATAAATTGCATCTTAGCTATGAATAGAGAACCTGAAAAATAATTTTAGTTAGACCCCATAATTTTAGTTGGCGTCTGTTTTCTTCAAAGTGCATAAGTATTTGGGATGGATTCTACTGAAGTAATTTAAAACTTCTGTCTGCATCAATTTGTAAGGAACTTGTTGTCAGCTTTGGCTTCTCTAAATTGCACTTTAAACACTTATTTCTTGAAATAAGAATTGACTTAATATTGCTTGCTATAATATATATAAATACTCTTATCCTTTCCTTTCTTCCCTGTTTTTCTCTATTTAGTGACATGCATTTTAGTAGATGCATTTTTTCTCATGAGACTCCTTAAAAGCTGAAATCAGATGATATTAGTGAATGAGCTTCTGATAACTCACATGGGAACAAGTTGTCTTTCGCTGTTTTGACACTGAGTTTGTTGTATGCAAATTAGTTTGATTCTTTTTTTAATTGTGAAGTTCAACAGGCTCGCAAGATGGGCAAGCAAGTAATCCTAGTAGCAGCAATAGTAGCCAAGATTCCCTTCATAAAGCCCCCAAAAAGAAGGGGATCAAATCCTCTATTGGACGCTTGTTTGGTAAGAAAGAAAAGGGACGACCTGGACAAACAAGCAAGGAAACATTAGGACAAGGTTGGTTTGCCCTTTTTTAAATGTAATGAAAAACGGAACTTTTGGGTTTATGTATCAGTATATGCATGTTTATGCTTCATTATTTGATGCTGATGCACAGAATGTTTTTTCAAACCGGGCATATCGAATCTTCTCATAGGTACTTTTATGAAACCTGTATTCAAGTTCAGCGTCGGGTATTTTTTCATTGTGTTTTTTTCTGTGAAAACATATTTATTCCTATATGATTTTTATATACTTCATGTTGCTCTTTGAATGTTTGACTACGATTGACATTTATGTAGCCTTCATAATAATGTATCTTTACAGTGTAATTAGCACAGGAAATGCTATCTTGTTCTGCATTTCCAGGACTGCTGTTGTTTCAAAACCTTGCAAAAAACCTTATTGCAAATTTATTTCCTATTCATATAATTATAGAAAACTGAGCTTTTAGAGCTTAAAATTAATCCTTAGGGTTTTGGCTTGTTTATGTTGAGGAAGTTTGATACTGACTTGGAGAGGATCGTTATTACCATCATTCGCCTCATTTTTTTAACGTTATGTTCTGGAGGATCTTTTCATAGTTGTTGGCATCTTGTAGTTGCTACTTTCTGCTGTGTGCTGACCTGTAACAGCTTCCAGCCATTGTATACTCCTTATGGGTGAGCTAAGAACAAGCTAACTCTTACCTGTTGCTTTTATTGCTAGTCTGGTTCTCCAGCAGATAGTACTTAGTTCACCTGATTACCATGAGTTATGTGGGGCCTTTCAGCAAATTCCTAGTTGTCACAAATCTTGCTTAATGACTATGCAACTCACTGCCAACAATCAGCAGCTGAGCTGAGGAAAACCAGTGTCAAGCTATAGTCATAAGATTTTGATAATGTGGAAATAATAAATGGAGTAAAAAAAAAATTGGAAGGACAAATAAGTTGTATAATTGTTAGCAACAGCACAATAGTATGTAAATCTAGCAAAACCAATACTGTGGAGTATATAAAATAGAAAACTGTTCTGCTTAACAAGGTAACTAAAGATTCTGGGCATTCTTAATAGTAATTCACATTTTCAGATGTGAATCAGATGAAATCAGATGGTTTTCAAGTTCATTTGCAGCTGTTTGGCAGAGGATGACTTAAACAGTTTATTTCTCAGTAGGCAGGTGGCTGCAGTTATGAAGACCACTAGTGTCTTTATGTTGTAGAGCTAAGATGACACCTTGCTTAGCAGGACATATTTTGCAAGTATTGGTATAAATTAGCACAGAAATATCAGGATGAAATTGCTGTTGCATCCATCTTGATTTTAGTGCCTTTTGGTTTCTTAACTATCACCACTAACAAGCACATTTCGTAAACAAGGAATAACATTTGCATGACGTAAACGAGGCAGGTCATCAATTATTTGATAGATAAAAATCCTTCTGAAGCAGTGTTAAATGCTCCTTCAGACATGCACTTGAAAAATTATGGCCAGAACATATTTACCATTGCAGATAATGGAAATTAGTTTGTGCAGTTCCTGTATGTGAACTGTCCCATCTTCTAAATGCTTCATCGTATACTATTTAGAAAAGGTATTAAGTGTGCCAGGAAGTCTTTAACAAAACAAAACACTTCTGCATTGGAATTGCACAACAAATGTTGTTGAAATACAGGCAATACTAGATGGTTCTCCATCACTATGTATAAGTGATCAACAAGATGAATATTTGGCAAATTATCTCTTTTGCATTTCTTTTGTAAAAGCTCTTTTTTGTGTGTGAAAGAAGCTGTTTTGATGTGATTTATTACAGTTTTTTGGATCTGATTTCACCAAAAATGATCTGAAGACTGCTTTAACATCTATCATGGTGTTAGTGTGCATAAAGCTACCACTATAGTCATGTGTGATGAAAAGCTGATTGCAGGCTTCAGCAGTGCCATGCAGTCAGTGGATAACTGCAGCTGATGAAGTTGGGGTAGATTAATTTCCAGGGAGTGCAGTGAAAACCAGTGCGACTAACAGTGCAGTGGCTTTGACTTACTACCAAGAAACAGACATTTTTAGAAAGCAATATTATTCGTAGCTTGCAAAATACATATATTGGTTACTTCTATTATATATCATGTATGCTAATGAAATAATCCACTCCTTAAGAATGACAGCATGGCCCTTGGTGTTTTTATCAATGTCCTGCTTATTTATAAATAAATATTGTAACCCAGGAGCATGTCTGTTTAAAGTGACAAGTCTTTGTCAAGCCAAAAGTGAGAAATACCACAGTTCACCAGTGAGGTGACATAATTCCCAAGAGGTGCTTTGGAATACTGTTCTATATACCCTTAGAAGTCTTAGAGTTAACCTTGCTCATACATTTTATAACTTTGTTGCTGGTATAACATCTAAAGTTAGTACAAAACAAATGAAAGGAAGTTTATTTCAGCCATATAGCTTCATTTGAGACAGAAAACTGGCAACTTTGACATAACTGCATTATCCAAATCACCAGTTATACTGTAGTCTACTAGAGATGAATTATGTCTTTTTAATCAATGTGAAAATACTTGCCAGGTCTAGTAAGCATTGCATGATTTCCCTTACAAATATTCCAACCAGTTTGGTACAGTCACTACTTGGAATTTCCAGCAAAGCATTCACATCACATCACTTCCTGGTTCGAATGCTTAGATATGATCGGAGCGTTCTGAGATCAATTTCCAGTAAAAACTCTTTCTCTGAAGGTTTTGCCATCAAGACTGAAGTACAAGCAGGAAAATGTTAAGGAAAAGAGTATTTGCACAGTGTTTTTATTTCTCTTCCTGCCCTTACTCCACCATTCACCACAATCACCGTTACTTCTGTATCTGATCTTCTAGTTGGAATCTTCATTTATACATTTTTGGGGTTTGGTATAGTGTCTGAATAATCATATGTTGCCTTACCATTTGGATATGATAACCAAAGGAGTATTAGGCTATGAAGTATGATTATGATAAATACTTAGACAAAACTCTCAGCCTGTTTGAGCTTTTATGGACCTGACAGGAAAAAAAATGTTCTGTCACTTATATGGAATGAAATTTCCTGATAAAATCAGTGTATGTTTCTTATCAGTAATATTACAAATGTTTAAATATTTTTGCTCGGGAAAGCAGTAGTGATGTTTGATCTGTAAGTATGTGGCCAAAATTGAGACAATAGTAAGTGTTTTGTCTTTGTTTTTTGCAGTTGGCATGGCAGAAGCAGATAGTTCCTCTCAGGATGCATTAGGTCTCAGTAAGCTTGGAGGTCAGGCAGAAAAAAACAGGAAAATGCAGAAAAAGTAAGTTATCAAACATTTTTAATTCTCTGTTAAGGTATTGCTTTGTTTAAAACTGCTTTGTTTTCAGTTTTTTGTTTTCAGGCATTTTTCCCTAGTATGGTGCTGTGGCTATTAAGCTTCTGCAGATTTTTTTTTTTACTAACTTTCAAGAACATGACTGGTAGTGTAGTCTTGGTAAATTTGGAATGATGTTCAGTGATGAACCAGTTCTTATTTAAATGTTATAATAAACTTGGAGATAAGAAGCAGACTCTTATCAAACCCTCCCACAATGTTATATTTAATACCTGCTTTGGGTTCAACTCATTTGAAAAATTTCCAGTGTTGCCTTTGGTTACCGCTTGCTCCATATAGTGCAGTGTGAAAGCATGAAATGTTCTCTACAGGCATCCTTCTGAATGTATTTGCTTCTGTATTAGAGCTGCTGATTGTTTGCTCCCTGCCCTCTGCCCACCCCCCACTTCTGTATAAGGTTATCTTGATATTTTTGCTTATTGTAACGGCTGAATTTTTCTACCATATACCCACTTCTTCATTTTTAATAAACTGTGACTCCTTCCTTCCTTTAGGGAAGATCCTTCCTTTTAGATATGCATTTACCTTTTCCTAGTAATGATTTTTTTCAGAATGTGTTCAAGCAAATCTTTGGTTTAAAGTTCACCTTTGAGTATCTACTGCATGTTTTGTTATTCCCACACTTAGAAGAAGCAAAGACTTGTAAGTGTAGGTGAGAAATAGATACTGCTACTAGTAGAAGTCTTGACTTGATACTTATATGGTAATACCAGAAGCACTTGAATTTATGCAAGTAGGATCAGGCATTCTTTGCATTTTTCCACCCAAAGCTGAGCCATATACTTTGTACTTCCGTTGCTTTTATTCTGTCCAGCTGTTACTACTTTTAGTTAAAAAAGGTGATATCAGAAATGTCTTGCTTTTTCACTTTCCTTCTGAAGATTAAAAAATGAATGTTGAAAAGACAGTGTGCTAATAACATCTTTGCAAGAGAGATTTCTCGCAGTACCTAAGTTCTATTAGCAAATAAAAATAATGCCTGTTGACTTCACTAATGAAAACCAGCAGTGTGTTAGTTTGAAAAGTCAGAATGGAATGTGGTTTTGTTTGTATAACAAAGCTCAGCTGTTTTTCTTCACTGTTACAGTGAAGGCAATAATACATTATTATGATCTGATATTTTTCTTTTTCTACGGAGCTTTAAAGTTGTATCACGTCTTGCTTGAATAAGTTGTTTAAATCTGGTCACGTCTAAGTAGCAGTAGGCCTGTTCTTTGAACAAAATAGATATTTCTCAATAACAGCAACAAATTGTATTCTCAAGTAGAGCAATCTATACTGTCTTTAATAAATGCAAAAAGAGCAGTTGCAGATAAACCATAGATTTTCTTTGTAAACATATGCTGTCTTTCAAAAATTTACTACCAGTACATAAAGTATACCTCACAGCTGCCTTGTTCGTTGCTTAAAGTGCAACAGTCTGTATTTGACAAGTGAAAACTTTTCAGTTTGACTTGCCTAGCTGTTAAATATGGATACATATGTATTCACAGGAAAGTATCTACAATTTAGATATTTCAGTGAAAGTGGGTATGAAACAACTGTATTGATGAAGATTCTTATAATGTATAGTACTTGTTGCTGAGAGCAGCAACAAAGCTCTTTGAACTTCATGGAGATGCAAATCTACTATTTAAATTAAAAATCCTAGGAATATACTTTGATTTGGTTGTTTCAGAATCCTGATAGAATTCTGAACATAGGAAGCAATATTGACAAGTGTCAAAGATAGCTTGCTGTGTCTTTGGGATGTTTGTTACTTTTATTTTAAAAAAAAAAAGTTGCTCTGAATTGTACCCTTTGATATTACAGAAGGGAAGGGCTTGAACACGTTCTCAAGAGTGTGTTAGCTTATGAAATCCTGTCTTCAGTGAGAAAAAAAAAAGGATTAGGCTGACAAAGTTCCATTTACCTGAATGCTTGAAACAACGACAGCTAGTTCTATTTATAGTTGTCTCTTTCTGATCCCTATTTGCCTGCTTATCTTTTTGATTTCTGCATATGCACACAAGCAGGTTGAGGGCAGTATTCAGCGTCTTTACTAACAAAAGAACTATCTGTAGCTACAGAACTAAATTAATACATATTATTTGTCTTTCTGTACGCCTTTGGGTTCAGTTTAATCTTAGTTTATGCTTTGTTTTATTTTCCTTTTGTTTACCATTTGATGTGGTAGTGCAAAATCAGGGTAAGTTTATGTTTAATTTGTTAGGATTATTGTGAGATGATAAATCTTGTTTGGATTTTATAGTAATATATGAGAAGTGCTAACTTCTTTCAAAAAAAAGTCTGTAAGAAGAGAGATTAGATATATAATTTGTTGTGAAAGTGTGTTGCTGAAATATATCCAATGTCTTGACGCTAGTAATGGACATATTAAATCTTAGTTGGAATTAGTTTTAGAATTTGGGGTTTAAAAGTTGTTTAGGAATTGTTAATAGTCATGGCAAATCAATTTAAAGGTACATGTATTTCTATAAAACTTGCTCTTTGCTTACTAAATGTATGTTGGTTTTAGCGTTTTGTCCACGCTGTTCATCTTAGTGAGCTGCACTATTAAGTGTTTGCAACTGTATTTGTGCTTTTCTGTGTACAACACAACAAACTTAATGCTGTGTTTATCAGAAAGGAAGACTCTCCTAAGTTTAAGGTAACCCTCCTTAAAAGAAGCTATACAGTGGATGGCATGTGAAATTGGGTGGCATATGAAACTAAACGGGCATGTCAGTTGCAATCTGTTCATAGTCTGATTATGCATTCCTCAAACACAGTGAGTTTCTGGTGAAATCGGAAGGTAACTGTTGGAAAAGTGATGTTCTTTGCTGTTGGGGAAAAAAAGCAAACTGATGCATCACTTGTAAATACCAACAATATCTACATTTGAATCCTTCTCATGAAATGTCTTTGGCTGTCTTGAGTTCTCAGTTTAATGATTTCCTATCAAAGTGAGTTTTTCTTCCTGTATATGAACAAATTCAGCAGGTAACATTCTACCTCATGGAAGCGTTGCTTTTTGGACCTATTGAATGATTTCTGCTTAAAGTTACCTTATAACCATAGTTTTATTTGTCATTTTTGCACATTTGGCTCCATCACATAACATTGCCTTCCGGCAACACAACTGTTTTCTGCATATAGTGATACCACCAAGTTTAAAGCTTGCATCATAACCTCATCTTCTACTTTTGATACATTCTTTCTACTTCTCATCGCCAAATTACTTATTGTTTCATGGTTAGCCAAAAGCATGCAGGGAGGCCAATGAAACTACAGTTCTCTGAACTACAATGCCCCCAAACAGCTTTCTAAGCTGGGAGAAGGAGAGAGGCAGCACTCACATGCCCTTTTATCTTCAGGCTGCTTCAATATATCTGCGCTCCTTTGTCACTAGTGCACCTCCCTCACAGCATGGGCATGTTACTGTACCAACCCAAAAGGCAGACAAACACCAATTTTGAAGTTTAACTACTCTGAAAAATCATTGTATTCCTTTCTGGCAAATACAATATTAAGCATTTTATTCTGTTCTTACCAAGCAGTATTTTATGGCATCTTTCTTATTTGAAGATACAAAACAAACAAAAAAAATTACTTAGTAATAAAGTAAAGCAATATGTTTAGGGCTAGTAATTTGTAAGATTAATTCCTGTGCTAACAGGAAATAGCTGATCCTTTATTCTCACTTTAGAAATATGCATATTCTTGAAATACACGAATAATAGATATTAGCTTTTAGTCTTTTTTTGTCAGTGAAATCTAGCTGTTGAGTTGCTAATTGCTGAACACTATTTCAATATTATTGGATCTTAAAATGGATCCATTTGGTTATTTATAACCAGCTATATGACAGTTCCTCCCTCCTTCCTCTTTTTCATTCCCATCTAATTGGGATGAAGTATTGGAAGGTTATTCTAGAGTATTAGGAATTGATTAATATGCAGGTGAAGTGCTGTCTATTGATAAAACAGGTACTAGTATATTTATTACTTCATTGATTATTTGTGATACTTAGTTAACCATCAATGTAATGTGAGGATCCTAGGTATGCTGGCATGTCTAGAAGACTTGAATTTTGTTTTGCATTAACAAAAAAAAAAAGCTACTAGTCTGTGATAACCTCATTTCAAGGTGCCTTGTGTCATGGTTATAAAATGTGTAATTTTTAAATGGTTTATAATCTTAAGTCTCCTCAGTGATACAGTTTGGGAGTCAGGGAGATTTTGTTTGTTTTAAAGTGAGAAAATTATAAATACACATAGAAAGATCCTGAATCTGTAGTTTTGCTCCTTGTCTTTTCAATTCTATACTTGCAAGCATGAATAATAATAATAATAATAAAAAAAACAGTAAAAACAATGTCCAGTTACATGAAGTTGTTTCTCTAAACTTCTGATGAGTGGAAACTAAACCAAATACAACTGGCTTTCAAAGCCAGCTTAAGTATGCTTTTTTTCCAGACTTTAGTCATTTTTTTAAAGACAGATGTCTCCAAGCAGCATTGCATGCTATACACGCAACACTAGTTTTTGTCTATTGGCTTATGAAACATATTTGGAAGCTATTTATAGGGATCTTGTGAGCTTCCATTGTTTCTGTAAGCTGAATTGTCAATATTAAACTTCAGTCTGTTCTGTTTCAGAATAGCAAAGGAAATGGTGTAATCTTAAGGAGATCAAAGCTGAGTTTCAGTACATAGCCTTTCAGAATTTAATTGCTGAAGTGTGGCTGTCTGAATACAATAGTTGTCTGAAACTATGCCTGAAATTCTGACAGGCTTGCTGTTGCGGAGTGAAGTTTAGCAATTAGTTTCTGTCTTGGTTTCTAGCCTCAACATCTTGATGGATAGTACTATTTTGGTGGCACAGATATCTGATCTACTTGTACGTTTCCACAGGTTTTGAATCTGCAATTTGAAGCAAAATGGTTACTTTGGTTCAGTCTAACTTGCTGAGCAGAAAATGACAGCAATTGAGAATCCTACTGACAAATAAGTCAGACACCTCCACTTTGTAGTGGCAGCGTTGGCCTGAGTGTCAGTAGCAGCTTCAGACATGGATCATTCTTTTGTTTCGTAGAGGCAAGATCTGGCATCTCTGCCACACAGACATTTCCTGTCTGGTTCAGCTTACATCACTATGTAGTCCTTGTCTATTTTCTGTGCCTTCATTAGCAGTTAGATCATTGTACCTGTATGGCCTTTGATTATAGTGTTTAAATTGACATCTATGCTAGTTTCTTTGTTATTAATAAATATTTGTTACCATAGACATGAGCTGCTTGAGGAAGCCAGAAGACAAGGCTTACCTTTTGCACAGTGGGATGGACCTACAGTGGTTGTGTGGTTGGAGGTAAGTGGTCCCTCCAGAATAAATGATAACGAATGTACAGATGTTTAAGGAATTTAAGATTTTGGGGCTAGGAGTGTTTTCCAGATCTGATTACTTCCTTTTTTGTATTTCAGCTGTGGGTAGGGATGCCAGCCTGGTATGTGGCTGCTTGCCGAGCAAATGTGAAAAGTGGTGCTATCATGTCAGCCTTGTCTGATACGGAAATACAGCGTGAAATTGGAATTAGTAATCCTCTGCATAGACTGAAGCTGAGGTTGGCCATTCAAGAGATCATGTCACTAACAAGTCCGTCTGCCCCTCCCACCTCAAGGACGGTAAGGAAAATGATCCAACATTTGACATCTTTTAGGACCATGAGAATGCCAAAAAATATTCTACCATAAGTATGTAACCAAAAGGATTTGAACCTTAGTATTTAAGAATGTTTCTAACTTTTCTGGAAATTAAATGAAGTAACAACTGCGTTTTTCTTAAGAGCAGTTTGTATCAGTGTAAGTACATAATCCAAAATACCTAAAGTACATGCTATTTACTTCTGCTTTTGGCCTCAGAAAGATTTATAATACAGATGAGGTATACATGTATATAGAGAAACTTGTAAAATAGTTGGGGGTCTTTTCAATTCATGAATGCAAGACCATTAATTCCAAACAATGATTCAAACTACATAAAGTAGGAGTCCAACTGTTTCTATGTACTATAGTACATTTAGACACTTCAAGCTAGTATGAATTCCGTCATATGAGTCTGTCTGTTCTACAATCTAAAGCTATTTTTGGGATTCCTGGGATTATGTTCTATACTACAGATGCGGTTTTTGGGTTAGAGCACAGTCAAGTGTTTGTCCACTAATTACATCAGTGAAAGTTATTTGTCACATTCAATTTTGTTAATATTTTTGAAGAACACTGATCCATACTAATAGGCTTTTATTCTATGCCATCACGTTAGATAGATATACCTATACTTAAAGACTTCAGAAACCATTGCTTTTGCCCATGCCTGCTCCTTATGTGTACCAATTGCTTATATGTTCTGCAACCTTTCCTCTTTGTTACTGCTTTCCTTTCATTGGATGTGATTGGTTCACTGTGGGGTCATGTTAGACCACGGGAAATGTCTGGGTAACACATGAAGAAATGGAAAATCTTACAGCCACACAACAAACGGTTAGTTTACGGTGTTGCCACTTCTGTTCCTTAGAGTGCTTTTCTCACTTTTTGAACTACCGAATCAAGGATCATTTGGTCTTTCTATCTTTTCTAAAAATTAATGCATTAAAGTTCTTTGTTATGGATTCTTCTAATCATTAACCTTGTAACCTGCATTTTGACATTTTTTTTCAGAAGGGGAAAAACAACTTTGATAAGACTAAAAAAAATTAAATCAATTACCTAATCTGAAAAAGGGAACTCTGATTTCCTTTAACTAATGGGCAAATTGATTTATTTGTGCAGAAATTTCTTCTCTCTGGGAAAAGTTAATCAGTAGATGGGTTTTCCAAATTCTTATGGAAGAATTGGTGTCTTGTATAATTTTCACAATGCATGATGCTTGCACTATGTAGATTTTTCTGTATGCAGTAGACTTAGAGTTTGCAGTGCATCTTTAACTTTGATCTCATTACTAAACTTAAGTACTAATACATGTGTTCTTTTGCTTTTCTAACCACGTAACAGGAAGATGAGGAGGGAAGCTGGGCTCAGGTTGGAAACTTTAATATTATAGATCATATGTAAACTGTCATAATAATTACAGCATGAAAACAATCTTTTGTTGTTTTAGTGACTCTTGGTGTGGCTTGGACTGGGAGAAGGAGGAACTACATGTTTATGTAGTACATACTTAGGAGACACTTTTAAGTTACTTTTAGGTTACTTAGAAGCTTTAATGTTTTCTAGTGCTTCCAACATTTGGTGGTTAATTGTGGAAAATTTGTGAAATGCTTTGTTCCGTTGTGTATCCCAAAAGTTATGCATAAGCTTTTTTTGATAGGCCTGTTAGGGGAAGAATATTCAGAAGGCTTCATTATCATTAGCTCTCCAAAATATTTGTTCTCAAGCTTATGAATGTCCAAAACGAAATTGCTTATTCTTAATGAGCATTGTAGTATTCTATGTATTTAACATACTAGATCAAATTAAAATAATTTAATGATGTAAAGACTGGAATGTTTTGGTGGGGAATGGCTCTTTGGGAAGCCAGAAGTCCTGCAAGAGTATCAGTTGTGCAGAAAGTGTCTGCTCAGCCTGGCCACCATCACAGGTGTACTGCATACTGAGCCTAGATAGATAAGTAGATTTCTGTGCACTAATTCTTTAATCCTCCTTGATTGTTTTCCCTTAGAGTGGTGACAAATCCTAATTGTATTTTCAGGATTGAGATAGTTCAGTATTTTATACGGAGATGTAAACAAAACTTGGGATTTCCCTGTGACCAGTATCTTTGGATGGTATAGTCTCTTCTCGCTTGGCTGCCCTCCAGCTTAAACCTGTTTAAGTCCCATTAACTAATTCTCAAATACTCATTTGCAGATTGTCAATGATAGCTTGCCTCCCTATTACAAGAATAGCATGCTCTTTCAGTCAGCTATCTAGTGATGGCTTGAAGAAATGCATTTCTATGTGCCCTTGCCTCTTTCTAGAAGACGCTGTCTTTACTCTAGAGAAGAAATACAACTTTAGACTTACACAGTGAAAATGAATTATTACCCTTGATTTTTGAAAAAAGAGAGCTGTTAATTTTTGTTGCTTAAGGAGTGATTGGATGCATAGTTATAAGTTCTCTTTTTAGAAATTTCCTACAACAAAAATACTTGGTGATTTACAGTTCAGACATGCAGGGAGAGGGAAGGAAGGCTTTTTTGGTTAAGGGCTAGCAGTTACAATTCTTGGTTCTACAATAGTGAGCTTTTGTCACTTTTACTTATGACTGGGATAAGTTTCTGAAAACGGTTAAGAGTATGAACCCACTGCAGTTATTTTTTAGATATCTTGTATTTTTGTGCTTAAAAAAAATCTCTTAAATTTTCAAGAGATACAGTATTTTCAGCATCTTAACAAAATGAAGTTCTTTGGCTCTTGCTACCTAAAACAGTATAGCTTATTCTTTTATGATTTTATTAGATTTAAATTTTTTCATTCTCTTTAACATGAAATACATTAGGGCAATTTTTTTACTGATCCGATATGAACTTGTTTTTTTTTCCATGAGGGTCACTTCTTCAAAGACATATACATACTATTCGATATTTTTGATTTGCTTATCTTTACAGGCTGAAAGTTCCATAGGCGTTGTTTTATCTTTTCCTTTAAAATGTTATCTAAAAAAACCTTTTTATTTCTCATTTTAATAAGCTTATTACTTAATTTTTAAAAACAGACGTTAGCGTATGGTGATATGAACCATGAGTGGATTGGCAATGAATGGCTCCCAAGTCTGGGGCTCCCTCAATATCGCAGCTATTTCATGGAATGTCTTGTTGATGCTCGAATGCTGGATCATTTAACTAAAAAAGATCTACGTGGACAACTTAAAATGGTGGACAGCTTTCACAGGTAAATAGGCTTAATATGGAGACCAAACTTACAGAAAATATCTGTTACCTCTAAACGTCTTTTTCTTTTCTAAACAGAAACAGTTTTCAGTGTGGAATTATGTGCCTACGAAGACTGAACTATGATCGAAAAGAACTTGAAAGAAAAAGAGAAGAAAGTCAAGCTGAAATTAAAGGTTAATGATTTTGCCTTAACCTCAGTCTGAATCCTACCTCTTTTCACTGGTCTACCTCAAAAATGTGTTTAAAATAAAAAGAGCATTGGAGGGAGAAATTACAAAATATCTGTGTTAAACAGGAGAGATCTGGATGCAGGGCCTGAATGGTGAATCAGGAAATATATCATTAATTCATGAACTCATGCAGGGAGATGCTACAAATTTAGGCATTTTTTAAACTTAAGGCTCTGAAGTTTGAACCACAACTAAACATTTTAGGACAATGAGAATTTTGATTTATTTTTTTTTCTGTGTTGACTTAACTTTTCACCTACGTAACTTCATTGTTGCTTGTGGTTGGTAATTTTTATTAACTAATGCTTTATCAAAAAAAAAAATCCAGGTGACTTAAGTGTTTATATTTTGACATTCATGGTGAGTGTTAAACAAGAGAGGAGGCACTGAAGAAAAGGAGTGGGAATTTAAGGCATATTCCAAAACTTCACCTGATATTGGGCAGGGAAGTAAATTTATAGAAGTGTTTTCTGACATCTTAGACTGAAACTTTAGGGTTATCACACATGAGATTTTGCTTGGAAGACACTATGCCCTTTCTTCCTCTTTCCTCTTAAAGTGTTCATACCTTTTGGTTGTCGTCTTAATGAACTGATTGTGCCTGGAAATGTTCCCAGGAATTGCAACTAACGGGCATGAAACAAGCCTGTGTGGAGGCTGATAAGCTTTTTTAGCCTCCTTAAATGGTATAGCTGCATCCATTTCCTATAGGGAGCTGCTCCTGTAACATTTAACTCTTGAATTGCTCCTCAGAATTGTTTGGGAAGAATGCTCACTGACACAGATCAGAAACGGCATGTTTCAGGATTATAACAGTTCAGTTGGTATAGGTGTTCCTGTATAGTGTAAAAACAAAAACAAAAAACACCTACTAATAAGAACATAATTTTTGTTTGAATATTTGTATTGAAAAAGTGTTTGCTACTTTATAGATGAGTTTATATTGATCTTTGAACTGTTACTGTATGAAATGCCTTCAAGCAAACTTCAAATACGTTTACTTTCCACTTTAAAATTATGATTGCAGAAAATTGTAGTAGTGTACGTAAGCCTATATTACTGAATTGAATGTTGTCAGAACTAAAAGGTAGATAAAAATTATAAAACACTATAGTAAAGCTTTCTGTTCAAGTTCAGTAGGAATTGTATCAAACTGTTAACAGGATTTTTCTTTTGAGTGGAAAAAAACACAAAATATTTAGTCTGTTGTGAGTAACAAGCCCATAAGAATGACAGTGTACAATAAAAGATCTTGGACAATTCCCATCTGCATGAACAGTATTCCCTGCTTCACTTGCCTCAAAACTAGCATGACAGGAAACCCTCTCTGTAGGCAGAGAGGAGATTGAGCAAGAACCAGTACTTATGGCTGCAACGAAAACTGCTGTATGGAAAGGATCCAACACAGAGTGTTTGGGGTGTAAGTGTGGAGTTTTGTTTCCAATTCAGACTATCTCATGCACCCCAAAATTGCAGGGGCAGATTAGTTCATGATGTTAAATGTTAAATTACAGAATTCTTTGAGGGCTACTGTTTAGCAGGATACAGATCAAGAAAGGACTGTTTTTTTTTTTTTTTTCCCCAGAAAAGTTACATTATATAAACAGGAAACTTTTTTCTTTACTTCGTAGATGTCCTTGTCTGGAGCAACGAGAGAATGATTCGTTGGGTATTGTCCATTGGTCTTAAGGAATATGCGAATAACCTTGTAGAGAGTGGAGTTCATGGTGCACTTGTGGCCTTAGATGAAACATTTGATTACAATGCATTAGCTCTCTTATTACAAATACCCACTCAGAACACACAGGTAAGGAAGAATCACTTTTATGGTTGGTGGTTAAGATTGGAAGTGACTATTTCTCAGATAACTGAGAAAAACATATAACTGTGGTTTACTTAGTATTTTCTGCTTAGTAACTTCTAGTTATTAAATCTGCTTGAACAAAGAATATTTTTGGTATCTTTTCCTCATAGCCCATCTTCACATTAGTGTAAAACTTACCTTTTTTGTTTGCTAGTTTTTATTCTGAAATAACTCAATTTGAGCAAGAAATAAACTTCCATGTCATAAGAGACAGTTAAAATGTTGTAACTTCCCAAATACTAAGAATGTTCATTAATCTGATTGGAAGGTCTTAAACGATTTGGGTTATATTACATATCAAAATTAATACAGATTCACTAACTTTTTAGCATTAATTCTGTTTCTTTTGTACTGTAAACTTTAGGCTCGTGCTGTTCTGGAGAGGGAATTTAATAACCTTCTTGTTATGGGCACTGACAGAAGACTTGATGAAGTAAGTTACGTGAGCTGTTGATCTGTCTTGTGGTCCTAGGAACTTTATCAGAACTGTGAAGTGAAAGAATTTAGCTTGACCCTTGTTAAGCTATTGACAGAATTGTGACAGAAATCTTAACTTGAAACTCCTTATGAATTTCTGAATACGGCAGTGTTGTGTATTTAGGTAAAATAACTCCAAATGTGAAAGTGTGAGGTGACATACAAGTTCTGTAGCTCATATGGTTAATGTCTACTAGCAGCACACTTTTGGCTGAATCACTTTTCCTTCTAAAACGTGTGAAACTCAGTGACTAGTGTTGCATATGAATGAAGTATACTTGATAAAGCCACTGTATAGTTGATTTCAATCCTTTGTTATAACAAACAGTATTTCAAATAATTTTGAGCGTATTTCATAAAAGCTTGCCTTATTATTTGTTAATACTGGTATAGAATGACCACCAGAAATATATGTTCATCAAAGTATTTTTTATCAAGTAATCTGTGATTTTTTCCGGTGTATAAACTTCATTCAAACATAGCAAATAGAAAGCTGTAACAAACTAGGTGTGAGACTCTGCACTAGCATGGCCTGACAAGTACTATGTGCAGTTCTGAACACCACAATATAAAGACAAAACTATTAAGAGAGAATCTAAAGGAAGGCAACAAAGATGAAAGGGTCTAGAGGGCAAGATGTATGAGAAGCAGCTGAGGTTCCTCGGTTTGTTCAGCCTAGGAGAGAGGAGACTGAGGGGAGGCCTCATGGCAGCCTGCAGCTACCTCATGAGGGGAGTGGAGGGGCAGGTGCTGAGCTCTGCTCTCTGGGGACACCGACAGGTCCTGAGGGAATGGCATGGAGCTGCCACTAGGAAAAGTTTCTTCACTGAGAGGGTGGTTGGCCACTGGAACAGGCTCTCCAGGGAAGTGGTCATAGCAGCGAGTCTGCCAGAGTTCAAGAAGTGTTTGGACAACGCTCTCATCCATATGGTTTGATTATTTTTTTTGGGGGGGGGGGGGGGGGTGGTCCTGTACGTTGGACTCTATGATCCTTATGGGTCCCTTCCAACTCAGGATGTAGTATGGTTCTGTGACTTTTGTAGTCCCTGTGAACTTGTAGCATAAAGGAGTGCATTAAATCTTTAACCTTTTAAGTTACTCTGTGATGTAATTCAGTGAACAGTTGCAAGCTAGTATTACTTTGACAAGTGAGTCTGAACTCTGTACTACCTCTTCTTTTGTGCTAATGGGAATTTTTGTGGTAGTACATATAGGAGGAACTGATTCAGATTATGACTAAGGTAGCAAAATAGCTAACATGGTTAACCAGATCAGGAAACAACTCCATGATACATGAGAAACATTTATGCTAGTATTTGGACGAGGATAGAGGATGTGTGAGAGTGTTGGCTTAAACTGCTTTTGGATCTACTAAGTGAAGTGTACACCAGTACATTGAGAAAGGAGGTTGCTGTGACAGGTCTTGGTTTGTTTTGCCTTCTTCTTTTGCCTAATAGACTTGTTGCAGCCCTTTTGTGGTGCATCCCGACAGCTGTTCTTAGTATGTATCTGTACTAAGGTTTTAATAATGTCAAGAGAAAGCAGCTTGATAGTTTTCTAAGTTACTTTTCTGTAGTGATGCAAGAGAAGCAGCTTTGAGGGAACAGGTGTTCTGCTCTGTTCTGGCTCTGAGCATCATGAAGATCTCTACAAATAATGCAAGATGCTTGTCTCCAAATTTTAATCCTGAAAGGGGACAAATTTTATGTAAAATAACATTAAAAGGGTAGAATTGTTTCTAAAAGTGAAGCTGGCAAATGTAGGTGCACAGTGGATATTCTGTATTAACATACATTGCAAAAGATGTCTTTGGAAGCAGGATTTAAACTGTGGTATTTAAGGTGTAGTGTTATATTTCTGAAAGACACAGATGTATGATTGGAAGAGAATGCAGTTGGGAGTACTTATCTTGTAATTACCCAAGTGCTTAAGCAAAACACTGAACAGCAATAAAGTATTTACTATATTTGTGTCTTTTTCTCCTCACTATCATTCTAACATTTCTTGTAATTTGTAATGTGAGATGTATCATCATTCCTGTAAGACAGAATTTAAAGTTAAAAAAATTGTTCAGCTTAAGCCTCTGTGTCAGTGTTTCCAAAGCAGCTTCTATGATCTGCTTCACTCCTCATATCACTCACTTATTCTTAGATGATATGACACTTACAGATTACCTCAAATTATGAAGTAAAAAGATCTGAAGTACAAAAAGTTTTGTGCACAAGAATTTCCGTAGTTACTACACATGAATTTACAAGCACATGAATTTCCGTAGTTACTGAGGTAACATGCCTACACTCCAGCAAATGAGCACATATTGTTGAAAACAGAGACCTCTGCAGCTACTAGAGCTGAACTGTTCTGGAAACTAAGTCTTTCAGTCATGGCATATTTACTTACATTGTCAGTAATCCTTTTAATGTCAGTAACAATCCTGATGTTTTGAATTGCTAATGGTGTTTATCAATTTAACAGGATGATGATAAGAGCTTTAGGCGAGCACCTTCATGGAGAAAGAAGTTTAGACCAAAGGACATAAGAGGTTTAGCTGCTGGATCAGCAGAGACTCTTCCTGCAAATTTCAGAGTTACAACCTCAATGTCTTCACCCTCTATGCAGCCAAAGAAGATGCAGATTGATGGTATTGACTTTGTATTATTTTAAGCATGATGCACTTTTTTTTTGCTTGAAATTACAGAGAAATTAAGTTCGAATTGCCTCTTGCTTCGTAAAAGCATCTGCCTTGTGCATGATTGTATATGTAACACTGTTTAACCATTGGGTGCTTTATAATTCCAGGGAACTGTACTAGATAGGGAGTTAGTTTTTGCTTCATTGGAGTAACAAAATGAGAATTATATTTAAATTCTTTTATTAAGCTAGGGAAACAAAATGATAATTTAATAGAAGTCTTGTAATAACATTGTTCACAATTTCCAATTAGTAGCAATTAGACCGATGTAAGTCCCACTTCTGAAATGCAGAAAAATACATTCAGCAAATGGTATAAATAAACACACAGATAATTTTGCGAATATCAAAACTAGAGTAAAATGTGCATTTTTCTTACAGTGGTCACTTAACTATTGTGTGTGTTTGAAACCGCTGTTTCATTCAGTTCTTAGAATGACATATATGTACATTGGTGCATATACATGGGTATAAATATGGGTACCCCCATATTTAAAAAGAAAAAAACATCTTAACCCCCTTCAAAAAAAAAAACAGGAAAAAAAACACCACAAAAACCCTTGGAAATGAAAGTTGATCAAGTGAGGCAGGAAGTATCTTGTCAGTCTTAAAGCAGTCTCCTGGGTACCAGGAGAATAAAATTCCACTCTTTTTTTTTTTTTTTTTTACAAAGTACAAGTAAAAATGAATAGGAAACACATTTAATTAGAATAGGCAGGGTGAGAATTTGTTCATAATCCCAGTTGTCTCAAGTTCTGAAAAGTATATTTGAGTAAAGCTCAAAGAAGCAACCTTTTCACCTTATATGACTGTCTAAAATGTGAGTTGCTATATATATATATTTTAAATATTTTCACTAGCACGAAATATATTCCAGAATTTGTGTGAAAAAAAAAAGTAAAATAAGTTAAATATTTCGTGTGTAAAAGCCCTTCCTTTTTTTTTACTGTATTAAAATATGTATATAAAATAAAAAAATTACTTTTGACAGTTTGTGCGCTAGTTCATGTGCAGGTTTTTTAGCAAACTTTTTGTTAGCCACTGAAACTAGAAGTGGTTAATGTATAAACTGTACAATAAATACAGCTTTTCTAACTTGTAACCTTAGATTTGAGTGAGCATAATAGCTATAGTCACACTGCTGTGATGTTTTTTTGAAAACTAACATGCATGCTGTGTTCTGCATGTCTTCCCATGCTTCTTGGAATAGGCAGTGTATCAGGAACACAAAGATTGGATTCTGCTACAGTAAGGACCTACTCCTGTTAAAGCCTTCTCCTGGTGAGTAAAGTGGATAGGTAAAAAAAAACAAACAGCTATTTATGTAGTAAAATGTCAGGTGTTTTAACAGAATGAATTTACATGCTTACAAAATCCTTTTGAGTTTGCAGGGTAGGTTGTTATATTCAAAATCCACAGCTTTTCTTACAAAGACGACTGAGTTTTAGTATTTACTTCTGTAAGTTATTGTATTTTAAGTGTTTTTTTTTAAACAGCCTCAAAAAGGACACATACTAAACTATGTAGAAAATGTTGAAATATAAAGTTGGATGAAACAACTAGTGAAAGTGGGGAGAAGGGAAAAAACTAAATTAGTGACATGAAGGAAAATAGCATGTGACATTGCAGTTCAGATTATTTTACATTCTTTAATTTTTATTATCTTTGGTTTTTAAGGGTTAACCGCATAGCTTTCCAGTTCTTGGATTTTTCCATACCATTGTGATTACTTAGTTTTGTTGGATTTAGCTACCTGAAGTCTAAAATTTGGGTAGCTGTGGAGCAGTGCCAACAATAAAAGACAGCTTGATAACACGAGGGTATTTAACATATGTTAATATACTTTTCTTCAAATCCTCAATCTTTTCACATACACAAGTTTTAGCTCTAAAGAGTTCTCATATATAAAACATTAATGAGGGAAACTTACCACAACTCAGAACGCCTGGATCTGTCAGTTAAGGGGCCATCTTGAAATCCTTTTAGTTTAAAACATCAAAATTTTGAGTATTTCCCCCCCACACACCTGCCACTACTTATCCTCACTGTTTCAGAACTTTCTGTAGTCAGATGACCTAGGATGAAAATCCAGGAAGTGAAAATACATGACTTCATGTGCTTTACTTCGTAACTGAAAATTCAAGAAGGCAATAAAACTGTATACGTTATGGCATGGCAGTAATTTGATGCATGACTGCTACGTAACTGAGTTGTTTGTGAGGAACTTGGAAGGAAATCTGTTTTAAGAAACTGCTAATGGATTTTTTTTTTTTTTTACAGTTTACCCACACTATTTCTACCGGTGATATGCAGCATTTTGAACATTTGGAAACCGTAACCTGTTAATACTTGTTAAATGGACACTTTGAGATATTTTATTACAGAGTTTTTAATTAGCAAATAAATTCATGAGTACTATAGAGAAAATATTTTAGAATCTAAATGTTTCTTATATTTATGTGACTTCTCATTTATATAGTTACTTACTTTTTTCTGTTTCTATTCAGTCTACAAATCAAATCATTGCTGATTTTTATTCTAATTTTAGTCTTTCCAACTGAATGTACTGTAATGCTTGTATGTATATGTCCCTATAAATAATATAGGGTTTTTGTAAATTATGCGGTTACTGTAATTATCATTGTTTTTTAATAATGAAACTGAAGGTGAAAAGGATTTTAATACCTTTGTACAAGTATCATGACACCAAGCAGTATATATTTCGTCTTTTGGAAATGTTAGCTAGACCTGAAAACAAGTCCAGCTTTTTTTCAGACAAGTATATGTTGTCATAGAAGGTATGGTACATATTTGTTCTTCTTTTTGGAACTGTACCTTTCCACAAAGAGGAATTGTCAAGCAGTGGAAATTTGTCTTTAATTAAAATATAACTCGTTTTAAAAGCTGGGAATAACTACAACATTATGGAACACATTTTAGAAGTGATTGACTCGGTCATAACTCTGTCTCTGCTGTATTTGTATAGCATATCTTCACAGTGACTGAAAACAAGCCATAAGCCAAGAATGGTTTTTTCCTTAACTGAAGAGGATAGACTTCGTAATAATTCCTGGTCTTAATCCACAGGCCACAGAGAGAGTTTTTGTCCTAGGTCTTTTTGACTGAAAACACTTGTGGAAAGATGCTGGTAAAACTAGTTTTAACGGACCAATCATGAAGCACTGCAGTCTCATGTCAAATGACTAGTGAAAGATGAAGGTACAATGTGCTGAAAACTAAAGCAGTGCAGCTCCTAATAAAGGCCTTACTTTTCTTATGTAAGTCATCTTTTGTGTTTTGTAAACTTGTTCTAAAGAGTTGTCTGGACTTCAATTTGGATGGTTGTAGCCATTTTGGACTGTATGAGTAGAAAAATGTATCTGACACTTGTAAATGGCACATTAAAAAGCCAGCAAGAATCCGTTCAGATGGTGCATTATTTATTATGCAACAATATATATAGCATGTCTTTTTTCTTATTGTTTTCCACTTTTAACTTGCTTGTAAAACAATTTCATTGTTACTGTTCTGTTTTTCTATTAATCTTTTGTGTATTTTCAGATTATGTAACAATATGTACAGTCTACTTTTGAACTATTTTTATCACAGTATTATTTATTGCTTTCTTTCAATAAAGTACTGATGCATTTTCCACTGCCAATAAAACACTATTGAAAAGCTAAAATCAAATTGTATGCAGGCAGATACTTTTGTGGTGAGTGGATATTTGTCAATAAAGTATCTTAATGATTCTTTGCTGCCCTGTAGGTCTTGTTTCAAATGATAATTTTGCTCTTCTCAAGTGGAGAAACATTACATTAGAAGTGACATTTTCTTCAGAGTTGTTCAAGTTCATGTCATCAGTTTTTGAAAAACAATTTTTAGAAGAAAAATGCTTTATTGCCTACTTCTAGTAGTTTGAGCTATGGTTTACTTCCCCCGCACAACAGAAACTATCATATGACAGTAGTGTATTTTGATCCATGTGAAGAAGATTGAAGTGCTGTTCTATATATAGAACTTTGTTAATAAAATGATATTGACAGTAGTGATATTTGGGGAGAAACATAGGAGTCTAGGGAACTAGTGAGAAATTGGGTCATAATAGGACTGCTTATTTCAATTTAAATATATTGTAAAGTATTTCTTGTGTAGATGAGAAGACAGAAGAGTAAACTTGCTGAGTCATTGAAGCATATTTCATCATGTCCTCTAGATCCGCAGCAGGATGTGGAATGCACGGAATGGAGAGATAGCGTGATCAATGCTTTAAACGTTCAATAATGCATCTTTGTCTAGCTTTTCTATATATGTCACTGTCTGATAATTTGCAGTCTCTTTTATATTCTCAAAAAAATCTATCTTTATAGAAAAGGTTAAAAAACTGCAGAAGGAAATGTTGACTCACTGTTAGCTGAACTTCATCATTTAGGAAAAAAATCGCATCTCTGGTAGCTGATGTGATGGTAGATGTTCAAAGTCATGTATTGTTGCTTCTCAAAAGTGAGAACAATGTGGTTTAGACTTGTAAAATGTGAAAAGAAAATAAGGTTATTACTGTAAGGCTGTAAAACCCTGACTTATGGAATAATAGAATCAACGTGAGAGCTAGAATAAATGAGTGAAGTAGAAAAAGTTTTCACAAAATAGTAGAACTGCTGGCTTCTTCCTGAGTTACACAGCAAAGCTATCACCATCCTTGAGAAACTTCTGTTTTCAATAACTCCTCCATTCCTCCCACCCCCAACGAAAAACGTTGCAAGTGTATGTGTAAAAGGCACATGGATAAGTTATAGTCATCTTTATTTAAAGCTTAGTTAAATGCAATTTTCTGTAAAATGACATGTCTTTAAAGGCTTCAGTTGTAAAGTGCTGTGAAAATGTTAGTATGTGTTTTGAAATGTGAGAACTCTTTTTTATCTGTAATAAAGAGATGATAGAATTATTTGAGAACTTTACACTTCCAATTTTTGCATGTTTAGAGGGCGGGTAATCTAAGAACAGATGTTAGGAGGAAAGTGAAGCTTTAAGCTATGCAGAATTAGAGGACAAGAAGTTGCTTTTGTGATGTCTTATAGATAGTAGTAATTTATCATGCCAGTACTTGAAGTGGGGTGCACGTGAAGTGATTCAAAGCAGCGTTTGTGCTTGGCCTATACCTACCTGGTCTTGAGAGGAATTTGTCCTGCTGTTGTCTTCTCTTTAAAAGAGCATGACCACTGCTATGAAACTTGCTGGAGCTAAGTATACTAAGGAGTCGGGGGGGAAACAAGTAATTTTCAGTTACTTAAACACAGATACAGTGTTGAAGTATTATTACACTCATTCTTCAGTGTTTGAAGAGTTAGTAAAAGGATATTTTGGTTGAAATTCAGGAACTGTATTGCCTTCAGCTGGGAAGTTTTTTCTTTTCTGGCATTTATTCTGAATAATTTGCTGGTATTATTCTGTTTATTTGGGAGTTGTAGTTTTATTGCACTAGTCGTTTTTGCACAGATGGCAATTAGTCTAATTAAGGTAGCAGCACTGTGTACTTCTATGGCATATAGGAACAGATAGATGAAACTTTATAAAAAAAAGGGTGATACTCCTATCTGTAATCAGGACCGATGAATACTCTGAAAAGGCTTAGGAACAGTAACAGAAAGAATAGGGAGAGGATCCAGGTTCTCTGAGCCTGCTTTCTGCTCTAGCAGACATCTGTTTTAGAGTAAGTTTAGCCTATTTTTTAATATGCCATATATTTTAAGTCTAGAGTAACTTATATTTCATACTGGAAAAACTAAGCTCCTTTATACAGTGAACGGGCTACATCTGACCACATGTGACGAGGTAGTTCTCTTTCTCCAGCTGGCACCTGGTAAGTCATGTGATCCAAAACTTTTAGAAACTGGCCTGGATTTTTTCATAGTATCACCCTTCATTACAGTTGCAGTTTGTGTATGTATATTTTTCCCCTAGAAGTATTCCTTCAACGTTTTCCTTTTTACAAACAGTGACAGTTGTTACCCTGTCGGTAACATCACCTATGACTTGACCTTTTAAAACCCGAGGTGGGCATTGGTTTGTTCGTTTTCCAACTAATTCAGCTATTTTCCGTTTAATTCAGCCACCTTTTCAGCAGTCACATGCCATCGTGCTAAGGCGAGGGGAAACCCCTCAGGACCTTCCCTCAACATTTCCAAGACATGGCGCAAAAGCGAGTACAGTAAAGAAATAAAAGGCGTGTTCAGAATGATACAAAACGCGGCGTACAGCCTCTTAAAAGGCCTGGCGGGACATCGCAGCAGCCTTTTCCCTGTCGCTGCCTTTTCGGAGGCCGGGCCGGGAGCCGCCGCGGCGGTGCCAGCCGGGCCGAGGGGAGGGCGCTCGGCGGGGCGGGGCGGGCCGGGGCGGCCATCTCCCACCTGGAGCCGCCCCGCCGTGCGGGAAGAGGAAGTGGGAGCTCGGGAGAAGCGGAAATCGCCGCCGCCGTCCGCCCGGGAAGCAGCCGCGGAGCCGGCGGCCACCAGCGTAAGCGCCGGGCCGGGCCGGGAGGGTCGCGTCTCGCCGCCGGCCGCCCGGGAGCGGGGGGAGCGGGGGGCGTCGCGGCGGGGCTGCGGGCCCGGGCACCCCCCGCGCACAGATGCCCCGCGGGGCCGCGCTCCTCGGGGTCCCCGGGGCCTCGGGGTGGGAGGCGGCGGCTCGCCCGGCCGCACGGAGCTGCTGGAGCCCACAGCGTGCGGTTAGCCTCGGTCCGCCGGAGCCGCGGCGTCCTGTTGGTTTTATTCCTTCAGGGATTTGCCCGTGTGAGCCGGTGACTCATTAATAGCTCATGGTGCTGCTCCGAGCTGCTGCCAGCGCCCAGGCGGCCGTCGGGGTCTGTGCTGGCTGCCCTGCCCCTGCTCGTCGAGGCCAGGGCCGAGCCGGGGAGGAACGTGGTGGACTCGGGATTTTGTAAGGATGTGTGTGTGAAACCTTCCTTTCTTGGTTATTGTTTGTAAGAGGCCAAGGGGGAAGCAGAGAAATTCAGGCTTAAGGATCTAGCCTTTGTGCTTTTAAATACCTGAGCACAGCTGAACGCACGAAAGGGAAAAAAAAAAAAAAAAAAAAAAAAGGAAGTGATTTAACTGTGTTCTTGGGGAAGAGCATTGACCTTACATCCAGCTGGGTAGGTAAAGTCACCGTGTGTGTGTATACACGTAATTCAGCCCTTGACGTTCGGGAATTGAGCACAGGTAACTTGCTGTGTATGGCGTGGACTGAGGGTACAAGCTGTCCCTTGAAGCAGTGACTGTAAATTTGCATTTGGTTGTGAGCGAGAAGTTGGACCTCGCACCCAGTTTCATTACTGAGCTGCTTCGGTTCTCCTTTCCAACGCTTTTTTGGTAAGAAATTTGTTTTTAGTGATGGCTGTATGGCAAACTAAAGAGTAAGAGAACCTGAGACACGATAGCATGAGAAAAGGCTTTAGACAGAGAATATCCTAAGCAGAAGGGAAACCTCCCGCTATTTTGTCATCTGCTCTACTCTTACACCCTCCTTCCAGACCAGCCTGTAGTTTGCTACCTTGGGTTTGCTTATTTTTCAGTTGCCATTGTTCTGGGATTTCTGAAGTGCTCCATACGACTGGTTTGTTGATTTATTCTGTTAGACTGTAGAGGAAGCGGCGCTTTTTTGCCCTATAA
This sequence comes from Cygnus olor, assembly GCF_009769625.2. Taxonomy (NCBI): domain Eukaryota; kingdom Metazoa; phylum Chordata; class Aves; order Anseriformes; family Anatidae; genus Cygnus; species Cygnus olor. The sequence continues at coordinate 48,467,146 of NC_049173.1, forward strand.
CCTTTATCATGGGTTATTGGTTATGTATTTAAAAGGGAATTTCCATTCCGCCTTCTGGATTATGCTTGTGTGAATGAAAGAGTCCATGCTAACAATCCTTATAAACTATTCTTAATAGAAAACAAAAAGGTAAGTAGACAGAATGAGAGAATGTTAAAGATCTGTACTCTAATGGTATAATACGTGAAAAAGCTGGGAAAAAAAGGAAGCTTTTTGTTGTTGTTTTTGTTTTGCTTTTTAGAAGTATATCCATGTTTAATTTTTCTAGAACAAGGGCTATGAAATACAGGCACTAGCACCAGGCAGGTCAGATGTTCTGTTCACTGGTCACGTTCAGAAACGTTAATTAAAGTGTCCAACTCGATACTCTGCAGGGTATAAGGTTTCCAGAAAGTGAGATACCCCAAATCATTAGCCACCGAATTGCTGACTGCTGTTTCTGGATGTTACTGCCTGCCTTTTTTACCAGTTTTGCTTCCGGCTGTCAGTACGCCAGCTCTCACCCTCCATTTCTGCTGAAAGTCAGACGGGCCACTGAGTATGTGTACGTTTCACAAGGGATTATCTACGAAATGCAATAACACATATACCATGTTGTTGCAGGCAACCAGACTAGTGTCTAGATTGCGCACAACTTCTTAAAATGGTTTGGACATCTTTCTTAATCCTGAAACTCATTACACATCAGAGGAAACACATGGAGGTTATGCTGCCTAGTGAACAATATCATGCTCATCATTACTAACAGCTGGGGAAAAAACAGCTATTGCTATGCCTTGAGTATATGCACGGGGTCTAGAATTGGAGCATTCCTCAGGAGTGGGCATTGACATGGAGACCTGCTTGAGCAGAAGTCTTTAAATGCAGAGGTTTAAAATGTGACACTAACAGATGTAGAAAAGGCACATATTGATTTGGTCAGGGAAAAACTTCCTTGGTCTCTTTAAAATCACATCAGCGATTACTCCTAACCTTTTTGCAGTGCCAATAGGAAAATTAAGGGTGGTGGTTGTTCAAACCGGCTTGAGAAGACAGCCTGAGAGCCAATGACAGTTCTTGTACTTTGATGGAGACATAATCCAAAGTTCCAAATAGCTTGTACAGAACATAAAATGAGTTTCCATGTAACTGGAGCGTGACAGTGCTTCTTTTGTGGTGTTGCAGATGTGGAAGGCTACTGCAGGGCACACCATTTCTGTCAGTCAGGACGATGGAGCTGATGACTGGGAGACGGATCCTGATTTTGTGGTATGGCTTTCAAATTTCATCTATTTATTGGAACTGTGTAACATAACATGTTAAAGAGTAATTCTTCAGGAAGGGGGGTTATATCTAAGCAAGATAAACTGATGGGAGCATGCTCCTGGAGGGAGGGAGAATTAGGATTTTCTGTGTGGGGTGAATAAAGCTATCTTGTCTGGCCTGGGTGCTGCAGGGAAGTCTGTATGGAAGTGATTTGAACCGATCACTTCTGTATGGAAGCGATTCGGAGCAGCAGCTTCTTGGTACAGGAAGTGCTCCGTGCATGTCAGCAGTGGGAAATGCACAGGGCTCGCAGCAGAAAAGAAGTGGAGGCGGAAATAGTTGGTTTTCTAACTCTTCAATCTTGCCAGCTTCTGACAGGTTTTGCTGTGAACTCTGAAATGCAGATAATTAGTGGTGTCTTTGGGTTTTTAACTCTTTTTATGTGTCCTTCACAGAATGATGTGAGTGAGAAAGAACAGCGCTGGGGGGCTAAAACTGTGAAAGGATCCGGCCATCAAGAGCACATCAAGTAAAGCAGCTCTCTTTTAAATTTATTAGTAGTCACAGTCCCAGGCAACTTTTAATCAATTCATGTTCTCAGTTACTTGTATCTTCATAATTAAAACAAGACTGTCTGCAGAAGACTGATTATTTGCCAGATTGCTGATCTTTCATATATGCCAGTATCTTCAGATTGGAAATTAAAATCAGAATTATGATGTAGGGACTCTTAAATCTTGATTTTTAACTGGCAGTGTTGTTCTTCCTGCCTCTTTGTGTCTGGAAAGTTTCTTTGTTATTTTTGGGTGCGAGATCCAATACTGCCGGGGAGAAGTTTGCATAGGCTGTTCTGAGGAGCTGCATTTGACACTTTAAGGGAGGGTTCAGTCTCTTAGTTCTCAGGCTTTGTTTAGAAAACTGCTACCAAACTCATAAAAATTCTGGTAAATTAACAAATGAACTCCTTTGACAGATAAAAATAAAAAATAATAAATGAACGCATTATAAAGGCTATGTGAGAAAATAGTCTATCATCTGAATCTCATACTCCTTACAAAAAGTGTCTAAGACTTTTCTTAACTTCCTAAATCACAGATTTCCTAAAACTGTTTTAAAGTCCATGACTGTGGTTTGTGGTCATTTGGTTTTGCTTGTGTATTTCTGGGGCGTCAAGCCTCCTGATGTAATGCTGAGAACAAATACCATCAGTGTTGCAAATGGAGAAAGACTGAGCTGTGTGGCTTGCTTCTGGGCTCAGTTATGCTCTGCCTTCTTTGGAGAGCAGTGATGACACCTACTGGCTGAGTTGTGCCTGAGGAAGCCTTAAATTCAAGTGGGAAGCGTTTTAAGGTACGGAAAACCATCTGGGCTTGTCCTTGTGTATAGCTTGCACTACTGCAACTTCAGTTCCTGCGTATTGCAGGAGAACTTGGGGAAGAAGTGAATGTCTCTTTGCATCCTTATTTTGTGTTACAGTTATGTCCAAAATGCTCATTTGGAATCAGAGTCTTGTTACCATAGGGACTGTATGATAAGAGATGATCCCTATTCTGAAAAGTTGCCATCTAAATAAAAAAGTGTTGGGAAGAATTTAAATTAGGATATGAGAAGAAAATATATTTGAGGCGCATATAAGTTCAAGGTAATTCATTGTAAGGTTTTTCATATAGCAAAATCTTCTATGTTAAAGTCTTAAAACCAATGCTTTCATTTTTTTTTCAGAGAATGTTCTGCAGTGGAATAAATTCTGATTCTCAGGATGTGAGGAAGTGCTCTGTGCACTGGAAAAATGGGAAGGGCTTCAAAAATACAAGTTTTCCAACTTTTAAAATACCATCTTACTTTTTATTTTGCATCTTTTTGAAGTTATCTTCTGAAACTTTCTTAGCAAAACTTGCTGTTTAATTATCTGTCTTTAAAGTATTCATCAGCTGAGAGAGAATGTGTTCCAAGAACACCAGAACCTCAAAGAAAAGGAGCTTGAAACAGGACCAAAAGCTTCTCATGGCTATGGAGGGAAATTCGGTGTTGAACAAGATCGCATGGATAAAGTAAGTATGCATGCTTTCATGAGATGATATTGTAAGCTTTGTCTTGCTGTGCCTGTGATCAGCATGACTACACACGTGAGTTAAGCTTGTTGAAGGCAAAGTCTCTTGTTCCAACTTTGCCAGAATCACAGACATAGAAGCTCAGATCACGGCGTAAGTTACATAGAGCCATGGCTCATCTGCCTTGTAATGCTATAACAAGACCACTTATGACCACTACCACCCAAATCTGTCAGAACATCATGTTCTCTTCCTTATTTAAGTGAAAATTCTACTACAGGAAGAACTGAACTAAAACATATAAAGTACTAGGGACAAGTGTTTCAGGAGGCAGATAAGGAATCTGAATGATGAGAGGAAGTTCTGGGATGTGCCATGGCTCCACATGTGTGTGTTTGATGCTTGCACTGTCTTTAGAGCAAGTCTGCTTTCTTACATCATGGGTGGATTCCCTTGCAGTCAAGATTCAAGTTTCTAAATGTATTTTTCTAAATTAAGAAAGTACTTCATGCATGAATAAATCTAGCATTTTTTTTTAATTTCTATACTGTGCCAGCTCTTCTATGCATATTGAGGTTGCCAAAGAGTGAAGAAAAGGGTGTGCTGCTTCTTTTAAATTAAAGGGTAGCTCTCTTAAGCAGTGATAAAGTGTGAACAGTGACAAGTAATCCAAGTATTTAAAAAAAGTCAAAAAAAGTCATTGCACTTCAGTCAGATGATAATGCTTTACATAAGGACCTGATGGCTAAGATACACTCTATTAACAAAGGTAAAGGTAATTCTTAAGGTAATTCCATTAGCCATGTGGTAATTAGTCTTATCAAATTCTGGCTAGTTTCTCTCATATATTTTGTTAAAATGAGAACCACACTGTCTCCTGAATAAGAATGATTTTGTTTTCCTACTTAATTTACTTTCTGTGTTTCTAGTAATGTGACAGCCTTAAATTCCTACTGGATTGCCATATTCCAGGGTAAATTGCAGCATAATTCTCAGTGGGCCTTTGAAATAGACTGACCTAACTGTGAGTCTGGGAAAGCAATTGCTGACCGGATTCAATAATTAGGCCTGTTCTGCAGCTGCGTAGTTCTCTGGTGTCAGCGGTTTGTCCCTCACCTGTGTTCATGGGAAAAATAAAAAAAAAAAAAAGAAACAAAAGTGATGTTTCCTGTAGGCCAAAAATAATCGTCAGGAAAAATTTGATGGTTGTGTCCTCCCGCTACCGATATCACTCACATATCGGTAGTGGGAGGCATTCATAATTTATTTTTAATAAATGAAGCTTTCTTACTTGTAACTGTAGTTCCAAAAACTCGTCATAAGAATGTTCCCTTTAAGGGAAGGCCTTATACTAGTGTTAAGGCTTGACCCAGCTGAAATAAATGAGAGTTACTGTGGCATTGGTCATGGTGTTTTTAGGACAAAACCCTGACCCTGTCCTAACATGAACAACTATATAGTTCCGTATGTCAGGCCCCCATAACTGATTTAAAATGTAGCAGAGTATTGTACTGAGGAATTAACAGGGTCATTTACTCTGAAATACAGTTTATGAAGAAAAATCTTTATTTTTCTAAATATTTTTTCTAAAAAGGGATATGTTATAATGCTTGATATTTAATGAAATGGAGGAAGGAATTTTCTTTTTTCAGGTGTCATGTAAAGAAAGCATTCTTAACCTTACCTACCTCAGTTTGGTAAAACAAAGGATCACATAAAATGTAGGATTTTCAGAGCTTCATGTCTTCCATAGATTTAATGGGTAAAGGGAAGAAGAAAGGGAGATGGGAGCATTTTCCATCACATTTAACAGTTATTCTACCACAGAACAACTGCAAAATAAACATGAGTATGACTGCATCAGTCAGGAAAAGAAAGGGGATTTTATATGGCTCATAAGTTAAGATAATGTACTATTAGTTACCTTGTTACCTGGCAGCCACTCAGCTGTTATACACAGTAATATTTTGCTTAAAAAAAAAAAAAAAAAGAACAAGGCCAATAGTGTAACATCATCTCCCCCTCAAGTTACATATGGTTTTTAGACACCTTGCATCATCAGATTAATTCTCCCTGCTCCAGCTGTCTGGTGCCGCCACAAGACAAGCGGTTTCTCATTGCTCAAAGGTCTGAGCATGGGACAGCGTTGCAGGGCACTGCCATAGAGGTGCACGCCGATCTCACGAAAGGCAGGGGCTGGGTGCTGGAAGCTGTCGTGCCGTGCTGTGCCAGCACAGCGTTGGGCCGGGCCTGGCATTCATCTGGCAGCAGTCCATGTGCGGCGGGGTGTGAGGTCTTCTCTTCTCAGCCTGGGATGTCAGATTAAAGTGGCAAATCGCAAGCTGCTCTGGCTGGTGCTCTGTTTTGGCACTGGACAGGAGGGAACGTCTTGGCATGCTGTGCAGCACCCCGCAAGGTGCTTGGCTTTACTGCCGGTGCCAGCATCTCGGAGGGTGCCCTAGGACTAGGTTAATGTAACACCGGAAAGTGTCACATGTGAGCATGGAAGGATGTACTTTCAGGTGTGTAATTACGTATCCCCTTGTCCTACCCGAAGCCAGCGACAGCACGGGTTCTGCTCCTCGGGTTGCTGTGTTGAGCTCATGTTCCAGCCACAAACAGGAGGCTGCAGAGCTGGGATGCCTGTGGCAGGGCTAGCTCTGTCCTGCCATGGACGTGCTGCTTCACTCTGTGATGCCTTTTTGCAAGTGAAGAGAAAGTACAGAGAGTAGACGTGTAAATTTGATGTAGGCGGAAGATCAAGGTGCTTCCCTAAAGCAATGTCAGCAGAAAACCTAGTGCGGCTGTGCTTGGTTGCAATCTGTTATCAGCTCAAACAGACCCGTAGCTATGTGCCTAAGTACAAGGCTGCATATTTAATCCAGAACTAATCCTTGTTTTAAATTTGGCATGGCACCATCTAGATTTTGCCTGTATCATTCTGGTTTTCATGCCTGTGGTTTGAAGTTAAAAAATCAGGGTGTAAAACAGTCTTCATGAAATACAGTCATTTCTGCCCGACTCTTTCTTGGCACTTCCCGTGCTCGGGCTGTATGGGTGGCATGGTGACAGCCTCGTAAAGCCTGCTCAAGTGAGTTGTGATTCACAAGGAAGGCAGTTTCAGCAGGAAGCGGCGCAGGTTTGTAAGGAAGCTTATCCTCAGATCACTTGGTGCCATGTTTTCTCTTACATACAGAACTGGACAGAACTGCTGCCTGTTTCTGAACTTTCCAATTTCTTTTAGTCAGCTGTTGGGCATGAATATCAATCGAAGCTTTCTAAGCATTGCTCCCAAGTGGATTCTGTGAAAGGGTTTGGAGGCAAGTTTGGAGTACAAACTGATAGAGTTGACCAGGTAAGCAATTTCTTCTGGTACTGCAGCTACTCGAAGTCATTGAGTTTATCAACTTGTACACACAGCTGAAAAATTCCAATACCTTAAAGTGCTGGTGTGGTCTGTTCTTCCTGATATATTTGAAGTTTAGCAGTAAGCTATCACGGACTGTTACAGAGAGAAATTTCTGTTTAAAGCAAAACAAAAGCCCTCATGGGACATTGAGTAGAGTTGAAAAGAAAACTGAAAAGAGATGTTAAAATTGTACTTTAGCTACACTGTGCTCTTTTGGAGAGGAAAAAAGTCAATGTAACTGTTACAGAAGGAAGGACTTGGGGATGGTTTGTCTTGTACTGCAACGTGAACTACTGCGCAGGATAACTGGCTTGCTGTTCCAAGACTGTGTAACAACCCTTGTGCAGAAATGCTGAATTTCTCTTGTGCTGAATTTCTGTTGTGCTAAATTGCTGAACTTGGCAAGACAAGAGTATCTTGCTAGGACAATTTGTTTTGGCAAGGGATGACAAAACAAACAAAAAAAAAAATGCACTTGACTATCATGTAAATGAATATGGTCTGTAAGTTTTAAGTAGGTATTTATGCTCCGATCAAAAGGGTCAGAACAGTTTGGAAAGATGCAAGAACTTTCTGTGCTGTTTGTCCACTGCCATGAAAGCAGTTTTTCTACTAATATCTGACTTTGTCACGTGCATTTTTATTTCTCTTCCAGTCAGCTGTTGGGTTTGAATACCAGGGGAAAACTGAGAAGCATGCCTCCCAAAAAGGTAAAGTGGTTAACTTTGAACACCAAACACCCTTTGTAATTCGTGTTTTTCAAAAAATAGGTAAAATAGATCTTCATTCTCTTATTGCTTGTGAAGGACCTTGTTTAGTAAAGCCTCAACATGTCATTACCAGTGAATCAGGTGTTGAGGGGTTTGCAAGAAAGAGGAGATGAAGGAATGAATTTCAAAGCTATTTCATAAGTCGGTAGAGTTTTAATACAATGAAATAATGTGTCATCGTGAGTCTTGTTCTTCTTGTAGAAGTGGTGTTCAGGGATGTTTTAGAGAGATTGGGAATTGTTCTTTGCTGTATTGCACCCTACTGGAAATAGCATTAGATTTTAGAGGAAGCATAATAAACTATAGGACCATTGCACACCTTACTTTCTGTGTTTAAAATTAAACTTAATTGTGTGTGCTAAAGGGTAACATTTCAGTTCTGAAGTAACTGTGGTGTTTTTTTCTTTTTTTTTTTTCACTAATGGCTAGGATATGATTCTATTGAAAGCTGCTTCATTTCATTTTTGTTTTTTACTCCATACAGACTACTCAAGTGGTTTTGGTGGAAAGTACGGAGTACAAGCTGACAGGGTGGACAAGAGTGCAGTGGGATTTGATTACCAGGGTAAAACCGAGAAACATGAATCACAGAAGGGTGAGTAGACGCATATGTTGATAGATTCATACTCTGATGTGGCAGGCATTCATGACAGGCAGTGTTGTAAAATGCTTTTTTTTTTTTTTTTAATTTCATCTGCTGCACTCCCAGTCTGTTGAAAATTAACACTATAAAATTTATGTTGCTAAAAACTTTGACTTCCGAAAAAGAAACCTAAAACCTAGTTTCTAACTGGTATTAAGTGATGATCCAACTGCCATTATTTCGGAAGCAGGTCTAGAGTTTTTTGCAACTTCTTTTGAAAAGCTGTAGATTAAAATACCTGAGATGGTAAGCAGTTTAACCACAGCAGAGGAGTGTTTCTAAAAGAATCAGCTGTTGGTAGAATAAAGCATTTATCGGAATTGGTAGTGTTTGGAGTTAATATTGGGTTGCTAATCAGGTTTCCAGGCATATCTGATCAAAAAATCAAGTATTTTATTGAAAAATTTTGACATTTTTGCCATCTGTTTTCTGTTTATCTCGAAGAAATATTTGTACTCTAAAAATGCTAGAGAGAAGAAGGGGTTGTTTATTTTAAAGCATACAGGCTGTTGCTGACATGGTTCTTGAAGTTCACTTTGCTATAAAGTGTCTTTAAAAGTTTATCAAGGAGTCAATAGCCAGAATTGCCAATATCACCCTGTAGTTGAACTACATATGATGCCATTTTATTTTCCATCCTGAGAGAATGTATTCTGAAGAATTTATGACTTTGGTGTCCTGAATCGAAATTAAGCAGGGATGTCAGTGCTTCTTTTAATACGTAATTTAATGTTAGCAGATCTGATTATCACAGTTTGTCAAGGTAACATTTTGTTGTTGAACACTTACAAACAAAACTCTTCACTCTTATCTCTAGATTATTCCAAGGGCTTTGGTGGTAAATATGGTGTTGACAAGGACAAAGTGGACAAAAGTGCTGTTGGCTTTGAATATCAAGGCAAAACGGAAAAACATGAATCACAGAAAGGTTTTTATTATCTTATTTAAGAATACCGGTTCAAAACAATCAGACTTTCCAACATAGGAAAACATAATTTTTTTGTTGTTGGTGGTGGTAAATGTGTGTTTGCATTTTGTGTATGTAGATTTCTACTTCCCTTAGATGTAAAGGAAGGCATTGGAAACTGTCCCTGAGTTTCACATTGTGACTTCCAAGGGACCTTATGTCCATATGGATGTTATTGAAGTAATTGTGTAACTGCACACATCTATGGTCTTCAGAGACAGTATCAAATCCTTCATTATTTATATATCTGTATTGTGCATATATATGTGTGAGGTATATGGGTCTAGATGGAAAGCAGATCAGATTCTTCAAGTCTCTGAACATTGAGTCTGAGTGCTGTAATCAACACTCAATTTGTGGTGCTTCTTTGCATTGTGGTCCTAGAGTTACTGAATGGATATCTCCTTCCCCTTGGCTGAGGTAGTGTAGCAGGGGAAAAAAACTATTAATGAAAGGGCAGCTTATCCAATAACGTATCTGCCACATTACCCTTTTTTTTCTAAACACTGTTTACAATCATAAACTGCAATAATGTTTTCTGAAACTTCTTGCATACAGATTATGTGAAGGGGTTTGGAGGCAAGTTTGGTGTGCAGACAGACAGACAAGACAAATGTGCACTTGGCTGGGATCACCAGGAGAAAGTGCAGCTGCATGAATCCCAGAAAGGTACATCAGTTCAAGATTCTTACCCATTCTTTCTACCTTCTCTGATACCCACTTTTCTCATCCCTGTGTGAACCCTCCTTCCCTTGGTATCTTTAGCTACAGTCTTACAGTGCTAACATGAATCTCCTTTTTCTGTGTTCGAACTGTTGCTGTGTATTAGTTGAACTGGTGTTTTCAAAGCAGGTTAAACACATCCGATAACAAGTCCCTGAAAGTTCAAACTTAGTGCTAAGTTCTCACTGGAGAAGCCTTACAAGTTTGCAGGTAGCCTGGATTATTTTTTCCTTTTTCAGTTCATTCATATAAATCACAAGTTAGTGATTTCTTTGTACTTTCCTTGAGGATCTTCACAAATAATCTTCCTTTTTGTGGCTTTGGTTGTGTATACCCCTGTTTCCTTGCAGGGGAGATCTAGTATTTAATGCTGTCCTTTCTCATTGCCTGCAAGATATCTGTTACCATGAAAGATTGGTACCCAGAAGAAAAGTTCCAAAACAGCTATTGCTAGCTGCGTGCCACCACTCTTAACTTAATTACATTAATTAAGCTAAAATGTCTTATGTTAAAAGTGATCCTCAGAATATTGTTTTGCTGGATGTTCCCGCAGATTTGTTGTGAGAAGATTACCTGAAGCCCTGTTTCTTGTGCCCTCATTTTATATCATTTATTAAAATGCCTGTTATAAGGCAGCAGTAGGGAATGATCATAGCTCTTAGCTGAGAGCTTTCTTTTCCTCAAGCTGTGTAGCAGCAGGAATCTTGCTTCTTCCATTAAACAGTGCTGTTTAGGAATATCTGAAGGGTAGTCTCCGTGGGCCCTATCTAACCACCTCTTTAAAAAGTCAGATCTGTAGCATACAAATGTTAACCATGCTGATGAAAAGAAGCTCGCTTCATCCTTAACTGTTGATCCTCTTGTATCTTGTTTTGTTTTGGTATATATACTATGTGTGTGTTTGTGTTCAGAATGTTGATCAAATGCAAGTGCATTATGCTGTTTGTATGAGAAATGTTGAGAAGTGATGTTTTGGTAACTGAGAAATATTGCAAAAATTATTTTGAGTGTCTCTGACTAAACTTTTTTATTTTCCTCCTTTTGTTTTTAATGTATTACATGTGGCTTTTTCAGACTATAAGAGTGGTTTCGGAGGGAAATTTGGTGTACAGACAGAAAGGCAGGACCCATCTGCTGTGGGGTTTGAATACAAGGAGAAACTAGCCAAGCATGAATCTCAACAAGGCACCGTTTTCACTTGTTACTTTCTTAACAGTGCAGCCACTTCTCACACAGTCTTAAATAGTTGTCTAAGTAGATCAATGCTAGTAATGTGCAGACCCTTTCTTGCGCTTCTGTTCCTACATGATCTAGCAATGTTCTTCCATTTTATTCTTAAAATGTTACATGAAACAAGCCTGTATTCAGGAAACGATATCCAATGTTTAGTTAACAGCTCTAAAACATTATGCATTTAGTGATAATAACGACATATTTATTAGTATGATGTTAATGACATTCTTACCAGTTCTAGGGTCTAAATGTGAAACTTTGCCTGGATAAATTGGTGGAAAAATATTCAGATCAGGACCATGCATGTAACCCTTAACAAGCAATGGATTGTGGCAAGATCATTTAAAAATGATTGTAGTCTTTAAAACAAGAAGTAGGGAATGTTTGTGGTTCTTGGGTGAGCAAATACTGTTATAATGCTCTCTTTATTCATTGTGAAATAGTTGGGGTACAAACCATGAATTCCTGGTTTTCCGTTATCTTAAAGTGAGAAGTCTGGATCAGGAAAATGTAAGTGTAGTATATTTATTCTGGCTGAAAATACATACAAAGCTGAAGAGAATGAGGTTGTTCATTCTGATAGTCAGTATTTTCCTGTGCTAGTGACACAAATTCAAACATTGAGTGTCAGACGTGCCTTAGCAGACCCCAAGTACAAACACTAAAATAACTGGTTAGGGGACCCAAGTGGTTTTCGGACTGTGAGGAGAAGTAGTAATTGTAATTGTGTTTTAGGGAAAACACAACAGAGAAGTGTGTTCATTTACAGAGTCTAAGGGCATGTTCCTACAGACAGTTCAGCAGCTCGGTGCCCTCAGAAAGTGCTGTTTTTCCAGCCACACACTCTTGCTTCTTCTGTTGCACTGGCTCTGGTGCTAGTCGCACATTTCTTTGAGTAGAAGAAAAATTTTCTTTGAGTTTCTTTCACTGGAAACATCAGAAAGTCACTCTTGTCAGGATTTTTTTTTCTTTTTATGCCACTAGTGAATTAAATTGCTTCTGGAGCATAACAAGCACTAGAGTCAGCATCGGGTGAGAGCAGGAGTGTGCAGCTCACAGGTGGTACAGAGCAGCAGGGCCACCCCATTTCCACGGTGGTGAGCTGTCGCAGACTCGTGCTGTCTTGTGGAACTGCCTCTTTCCATATGTGTAGCAGTAGTTATTACCAATGACATTAGTATTCATCAGTTGGGTATCATGACCAAATCCACCTGAACAAGAAATTTGTTACATTTTTCTGCCATTCATAGAATTTACCAAGTTAAGGAGAAAAAAATTAAAATAAAACCTCTGTGGTCACTGAAGACTGGATGTCACTCCTTAAGGAAAGAAAAGTGGCTTTAGGTTATATGATTTCTGCAGAGGGCTAAGAATTGTTGCTGTGAAAGGCTGTGTTACAGAAGTGATGCATTAGAAGGGCTCATCCCTTATTCCTTGCTTGATACCTTATCAGTCCTCAGCTTAATGTTTTCTCAAAGAATGCATGTGGCCCCCAGTCTCTCATCTGCTGGTGTACCTGAAGGCTCTTGCGGTTATGTATCCTTCCTGCATCAAAAAACAAGTTGCATTTTCTTTGGCGGCTGTCACTGTATCTTTGCATGCAGCTGAGATGGCTATTTGGGCTTGAAATGGCTATTTGCGTTTGGCAGAAAGATGGACAGAAAACTCCCCGCTCTGATCTTTTTATCCTGCTTTTAGATTATTCAAAAGGATTTGGTGGGAAGTATGGCGTACAGAAAGATCGGATGGATAAGGTAAGTTGCTTAAAACAGCCGTGACTTAAATAGCCTGTAGGGATAAAAAATAGTATAGTTAGATCTGTAGTGTTCAGCTTTCTATTTCTGGATGCTTCTTCAGTATATCATTAGAGTTCTTCTGTGATTTTCCAAATCTTTATAAAGTAAATGAGCATGATTCTATGATTCTTTGATCCTTTTAATGGACTGCTTAAAATAAGTGTCAAGTATTTACCAACTTTGCCCACTTCTCTATATGAGAATTTGTTTCGGTATACTGTAACAGTAAAAGGTAGGGCAGCTCATAAGTCCTTTTTACTTTTCCATTTTTAAATTGAAAAAGCTAGAAAATTAAGAAGTTCACACTGAGATTTGCCTAATGAATGTGTACTCTCAGCTTCATATAAGACATTTTAAAGTGAGACAGTAGAAGAATTTGAAAGTCAATAGCATTCTTTTTCCCTTGCGGCTGCAGGACTTGAGACCATTCATTTAAAAAAACAACCAAACAAAAACCTCATATTTTGCATGCTGTTTTCAGAATGTTCCCTCTGATTTAACAGTATCTTCTTACATAAGAGAACTGGATGCTTTTACCTTGGTAGAAATCTTTCACTGTATGGGTTAGAACATCAGCATATACACAATAAATGTTTAAGATGTTGCCTCACTTTCAGTTCTGATGAGTCATCTGTTCATAAACTACATTTTCTTTTTAATTAGTAGGATTTTAATGTATTTAGGTCTGTCCCTGAAGAATAACTCAAAGTAGTTTGATTTACAGAAATAATTATTCCATTTGTCAAGTTTTGATTCTTCCTGATTTTATTTTGGTGTTGTGAAAAAAGCTGTAGGGGCGATACGAAAAAAAAAAAAATACATCACACACTGAAGCTGTCTGAATGTCTTCATGAATTTGTGTTTTGTTAATGTAATTTTTTCCTCCATGCGGATAGAATGCAGCAACTTTTGAAGACATTGAGAAACCATCATCAACATATCAGAAAACCAAGCCAATAGAAGCTGGTAAGGCACTGTCCCCAAATTCGTTCTCTGGAGTTGATAATGTTCAAAAGTCCAGATTGCTATTGTTGATGCAGCTGTGATGTGTAAGAATCATCTAGAGGGAACCGTTGCATTTGCAGGTCTCTAGCAACCTCAGCTACTGTCTCCCTCTTTCTGTTAGAGGTTTTTCTGTGTTTTGTTTTTTTTTCTTTGCTAAAATTTGTACCATAAACTCATTCCAGGCTACCATTATTCAGAACCTTAAACAACGTTTGACTGACTTGTCTTTTTTTCTTTTAATGTCACAGTTGCTAATAAAACAAGCAGCATCCGAGCTAACTTTGAAAACCTAGCCAAGGAAAAAGAACAAGAAGACCGAAGGAAGGCAGAAGCTGAGAGAGCACAAAGAATGGCTAGGGAGAAACAAGAACAGGAGGAGGCTCGGAGGAAACTGGAGGTCAGTAGGATTCAAATCTCTTTTGGATAGCATTTCAAGTGTGTTTCATGTACAGTCGGGTGAAAAGAGACTCTTAGGAAAAGACATTTTCTTTCTTTCCAGCTAGGTTATAAAGCTCTCTTTTTTGTGTGCATGTGTTTGCGTGTATTTCTGCCTGTGCTTCACCTGTTTACAGTACCAACCATCTATCAACATGCGCCATATCTATATCAGACATCAGATATGGCGATGGAGTAACACTTAAGTGTATATAATTTTGGTATTTAGCCTACTCAAAAATAAGTAAGCTAGTCTTGGGTGCTAATCTCTGTAGTCTGCTCTTGTCCTAATTTATCTGTACTGTACTGTACTTTACTTCTGCCTTTTGGTAATACCAGATTCCCATGGGCATCAAGGGCTTTGTAAGAGGAGAGACAATGGTCCCCTGCAGGCCTCATGAGTGCTCATTCAAGAAGTTTGATAGTAGTTTGCTAGTTAGTGATGCTGTTTTTTTTGGAATCGATATTGTTGAAAATTGAGGTGGTATCATCCGTTGGTGTGCCACACTCATGAGGTGAGGGAAAATAATCTTCCGAAGGTTAATTAAATCTTAGTTTGGGAATTAAGAAAATGACATTTTAGCATTGACATGCTTAAAAATGTAGTGATTTGTGTCTTACTCATATGCAAAATAATTCCAGGAGATGTTTAGTCAGAAAATACGTCTTACCTGCTTCATAGAATTTGCATGTTTGGTGAAATTCTACTGCTAGGTGGAAGGACTCGTCCTTCACGTCTAGTTCGTTTGCTTTCTTACACCATGCCTGAGGTGCCTTAGCATCAGTAATACTGAGGGCCTGCTATTTGCAGCTCTAAGCTTTCATGCAAGCTGCTGTCACAGTCTGTCCAGACCCTCTTTGGCAGTTTCCCCTGTGGACCTACTCTGTTACTCTGACTTCGTGGCCTCATACTTGCATGCCCTGTTACCCTTGTGGTAGGGACTGGAAAGCAACTGCTACTGGCATAAGAGTAGTCTCTTTTCTTCTTCTGCTTCACTTTTTGTTTCACAGATATCAGTTTATAGTAGGGAAGACTGAAGAGTGCACAAAAAATAGTAGTCTTAAAAGCCAGGTAAATGCTACGTAGCCGTCCATGCACGCTGAGATTTAACAGCCAACCTGTAAGCAGCACTGCTCAATTAACGTGCTCCAACTGGTGCTAATAGTGTCACAAGTAATAACCATCTGGGAGATGGAACAGATTCTGATGAAAAGCATATAGTGTTCGGGGAGTTGCACAGCAAAAACTGTCATCTTCAGTTAGTCTGTTTATTAGCAGTCTTGAGCCATGTTACTCCCTATGCCAGCAAAGCAGTTGTATAGTCACACAAAAGCAGGAAACTAACTGTACCAAACAAAATGTCTAGTTAACCTTGCTCCGTTCATTGGTTGGCTTCTCAGCTCTGCTGTTCACAGGTGTGCAGACCAGTGCTGCTTCTGAAACAGCTCTGTAGTTTTGCTGTGCTGAAACAGCATGGCTTGTGTATTGTGTGTATAGTTTGACCTTTGAAAGCTGCTAACTCCCTTTTGACTTCTGTTTGAAAAGGGGCAAATTCTAGCTTTATAGAATGAATCACATCTCTCCAACCAAAGTGACAGCTGCTTTTTTTCTTTCTTCTTTCAGTGTATGTCCTCTTTTGCCTTATGGCTTCAAGATGTACAGTGCAGGCATATGTTCATTGCATACATTTATCACAAGATGACTGGGAGTTCATCTTTGTGTGATTTTTTTCTAATGCTGCCTTTCATCCTTGTGTACTTTGTAAACTTTTAATACCTTCCCCCAGCCGCTGTTTGGGTTTCTTTACTGTCTTGGAGAAAAACCTGTTACACCATTAACACACCACCTGCCACTTTCTTAAAGCTGAGAGAGGAGGAGAGAAAGAGCTGAAGTTGAGAAGTCGGTCTTTTCTTTTGATAAGGTCAGCAAGCCTGTTCTGGGGCACCACTTTGAGCATTAGTCAGCTTGGACTGCTCTGTGTCATTCTCATCATTGGCACTGGCCTCTGGCACTGAGACAAGTAGAACATTTGCCTTGAGGAGAGTCCCTTGGTTGCCCTTTCCCCAGAGCAGTGAAGCTGAGATGAGTCCAGTCTCGGACAGTTGTTGTGGGAGCTCTTTAGGTGAGAAAAGTTGAATGCCTCAGCGTTGAAAGCCATAGCAAAATGCCATCAGCGTGTCACCACTTTCTTCTGGTACAGCTGTTGAGCTGGTAGCTCTACAGCTCCTCTATTGCCAGGCTGTCAGTGCTCCTGAACTACTGTCCACTGTTCCCAGCGTGCTTCAGTGTGTTTAAGCATCACCAATATCTAGGTCTAGCATCTGGTTGTTTCCCTAACAATGTGGTTTTCACTCGTCATCCTCCCCAGCCCTTGTCCTTCCCACCAACACTGCAGCTCTAGTCAGAGAGCTGTAGTCTGTTAGCTCTGGGGTCCATTCCATGGTGTGTGAATGCTCTTTTTGGACACAGCCTGGAGACAACCATGAAGCTTCAACGTTGCTCTTGAAAGTGCAGCTTCACTCTTCCTTCAAGAGATCCTAGAATCACAGAATGGTTTGGGCTGGAAGTGACCCTTAAGGATCACCTAGTTCCAACCTCCCTGCCATGGGCAGGGACACTTTCCACTAGACCAGGTTGCCCAAAGCCCCATCCAACCTGGCCTTGAACACCTCCAGGGACGGGGCAACCACAGCTTCTCTGGGCAACCTGTTCCAGTGCCTCACCACACTCATAATAAAGAATTTCTTCCTAATATCTAATCTAAATCTCCCCTCTTTTGGTTTAGAGTCATTATGCTTGTCCTGTCACTATACTCCCTGATCTCGCTTGTCTTTTCACTTGTCTTCTGCCAGCACATTGGATCTGGATAATGTTATGGTTTGTGACTTGCAGCAGCATTGTTAGCCTTGCAGGATTTAATTTAGTAGGTACTTATACAGTTATCCAGGTAAGGAAGAACTATGAAGCAGGTTGATGGATGTCACAAGTGTTGTGTTGTTAATAAGGCTTTTCTGTGTCTATGAGATCACCTTGGAAAGCCCTTGCTTCCAGCTGAGAATTGTTAAGGTGTGTCAGCCCCTAAGAAAAAAGGACTTTCTCAGCATTCATCCTCCTCTTTCATTTTTCTCTCTAAGGCGTGTGCTTTCATCTGGCAATAACCACATTCCATCATCGCTACTTTTGCTTAGTTCTCAGACAAGGTGGCTGGTGGTTTTAGGTCTTTTCAGTTAGCCTGTCTGAATCTTCGTAGGTCGTCTCCAAGATACTAAAGGTAGTGGCTAGACAACACTCATAACCGGGGACTGTTATTTCTTTATTTTTTGTACATTATGTTCAATTTTGCTCTGCACCTTTGCTACAAGCAGGTTGCTGTTCCTAAAGATGCAAGGACGTCCTCTATATGGTGGCAGTCGTGTCTTCAGAGGAATGCCCTTCATGTTCCCTCTGGCTTGAAGAGTAGGGAAATTGGTGGATTCCTTCCTCTAGGTTTAGAAAATGCTGTGTAATTCTGTTGCACCGTGGCTGCATTTTCATGAGGAGGAGCAGCAGCTACATACCAGTGTTCTGGAGATCAGGGCTTAGTTCAAGAACAGAGCTTTCCTGCTTTGCTTATGAGGTGATGACTGCATAATATGGTTTAGGAGATGTTCTCTTTTCACTCAAGGTGGCAGTTGCCTGAAGAGTTGGATGAGGGGAGAACGGCACTCTGATGTTCACGTCTTGGTCCTTTAGCTCTGTTAGATGGGCTGTGTTGCAGTCCTCAGCAAGAAGTGGCAAATCTGTTCTGGTGGCCATGGGAGTTTTCTTAAAAGTTGCATAGCTGCTATAGAAAGTATTGATGTTTCTTTTTGAGAGAAGCTTTGTGTCCAGGCTCGCTCTCAGGCACAGTCCTGAGGCTGGCCAAATGGACTGGTTCGTGCACTTCTCGAGGTGCCTCTGTTGCCAAGCGTTTTGCTTAGACTAAGGCAGGACAACATGCTGCTAGCTTCCATCACACTGGCGTTACCTGTGCATTTTGGTATTGGGCTGCCTTTGCCTTTCAGGGACTTCTTCAGTTCTCTCGGGCTGATCTGTGTAACAATTTGTCTGTCTCACTCACTCGAACCTGACATGATCCTCATTGTGCTATGGATGCTGAATCGCTCTCAGAGATTACTCCTATTCCAACCTAGTTAAAGTCATTCTTTTAATCAGTAAGGAGGAGATGTGTGTGTCAGAAAGCCAGGCTTTCTGCGTAGTATTCTCATTGGTCCATCTCCCCTTTCATTTTATCAGATTTGTAGTTTGGAAAGAGTGTGGGAAGTTCAGCCTTTCCATTAGCTCTCTTGCTGTTCATTTTGTGTGATCAACGTGCTCATAAGTAAGATCTGTGGATTGAGGGTGGTGAATTTGGACTCTTGCTTCCCATTTCAGCTTTTTCATTGAGATTTCCTCCTGCTGAGGAAACAGTTCTCCAGAAGGGTTTAAATGTAGTAGCACAGGTTCTCATGAGTCAGTGAACTGTTGTCTTTTTCTTCCTTTTCCTTTCTCTCTCAAAATGGCTTTCTGCCTATACTGTTATTTTTGCTGTAAGTGTGGGTTAAATTCAAGCCGTTATGCTTGATTTTTCTTGTGCTACATCAAAGATTCTGTTGCCTGGACACATTTGAAGTTTTTTCCAAAGCTGGTATTTAAATTTCACCATAACCAGATGATTAATGTTCTTCCAGATTGAACATCTCCCTGGTTAATTGTGTGGTTCTCTAGGCACTGAGGGAGGGAGGATGAGGTTAAGGGGAAGCTGAAATGATGTTGGCTGTGCTGCCCCGCACTCGCAAGCTGAGCATGAAAAGGGGGGGGATGCAAGTGCACCAGCCACAGCTGCTGTGAAGGGGTGGGGGGCTTTGACTTAAACAAGCTATTTCTTTAAGAGAACTTCCTTGCACAGACAGAAAGTTCTCTCACTTTAAGAAAGTATGTGGGCACACACCCTCCCACAATGGGAATGTACATATGGGCTGCATTCCTTCAAGAATCCTGTTTACTGGTAATCCTTTTTCTTTTTTGCTCTTCACATATGTCGCATAGGCAAGTGGTGTTCAGGGAGCTCTTCTTCAACTGCTGTTACCAATCGATGAGTGTCTCATGATTTAGCTAGAGAACAATGCAAGATGCTGTTGCACATGGAGCATTTCCTTGTGGAAGAAACCCAGCTCTGAGGCAGCCTGAGGTGGCCCATACAATTTAAATGCCTTATGGCAATTATGCTGTGCCTGTCTTAAACGGCAGTCTAGATTGCAGAGACTTTTTTCATGGGACAAATTATTCAATAATTATTCATTATACAGTGCTTCCCTTTGTTAATGGATTGATGCTAGTTAGTTTGTCCCCAAAGTTAGGTTTGAGTTAAATAGATGGTTTGCTAATGTTTTTTTCATCTGTAGCACAGCAGTTAAAGTGAGGAAGGGCATCTGGACAGACTTTTTTCAGAAAGCACAGCATAAGCTTTGAATTGGTCTTCAAAGCTGTCTGTGTTCTCAGGACACATCTTGCTTTCTTTGTTTGATGTATTTTTTCTAAGCTGTGAAAAAGAAAAGGAAGGTTTTTATTTATTAATTTGTTTTGGTGATAAAGTCCTCCCACTTCATCTCTGGTCTGTGATTTCTCCTTAGAATCCTCTGGAGAGTTGTGGCTTGATGAACCTAAACAGATGGAGAGCACAGTCTCCTGTAACTTGTATTCTCAGTTCTTTTCTACAAAAAAAGAATAAAGTTTGGCTCTAGGTACACTGATTTCTTTTCCTCTGTGGTAAAGAGAGGCAAAATGAAATAGTTAGCTCACAGTCTTGAAATATAAACTTTTTATAAAATTATGCAACCAATGTTGTGTTTTTTTGGGTACAGTTTGCCAGTTTCCTAATGAATGGCTTCCTAATGATAATTGTGGTTCTACCCTCCGATTCACAGGTGCGATGGCGCAGTGTGAAGTGCTGGAGTGCCAGAATGGTTGATTCAGATTCATGCTCTTTGTGTTGCAGAATACAATAGCAATACTGCTTTTATTTCTACCACATGGAACTCTTCTGAACGTTTGAACCCCTCATTGTCAGCATATAGGATTTAATTTTGTACGAGCTATTCAGTCTTTTGCTTTGGCAGGCTTTTGGCAGACCTGCAAGAGCTTACAGGATCATTTCTCATCAAGGACAATATATCAGTTGTATAATTAGAACATGGGGGCTTCAGGTTCTCTAAACTTATGCTAAAATGGTACATGAGGCCCAATCAGCTAATGAACAGAATGAATATATTGAACACAGAAACCCTGCAGCTCCTGTGGAAGTGTGCCAAAGAACATTGGGTACTCTGTTTTTAAACTCATGTATCCATACGTACTTTGCAGTTTGTGTTTCTTCATTTTTTTTTTTCCTCTGCTGCTTTGCAGTATTGCTGAGGCTTTCCTGTTACAGCGAGTCTAAACCTCCAGGCAGGTCTAATGATGGAGGCAATCGAGGCCTGTTCTGCTCCCTGCTCACTTCAGTTTATTTCAAAATGTGTTGTTTATCTCTGTTATTGGAGGGTTTATTTCTTTCATCAAACAGTGATTAAACTGCACTGAAGCTTTTCTTTCTCTTCAATTAAGGAGCAAGCTAAAGCCAAAAAACAGACTCCACCACCATCTCCTACCACACAGCCAGCTGAACAGAAGGCACCCTCAAGCCCAGTCTATGAGGTTTGTTAACATCACTATCAGTGCCTCATTTTTGATCCTAAGTGTAGGAACCTCTTTACAAAATCTGGACTACCCTCTCTGATTGTTTCTGCAGGATGCAGTTTCATATGATGCAGAGTCTGCCTACAAGAACTCCAGCACAAAGTACTCAGCTGCGCAGGAGCCAGAGCCTGGCTACAAAGCTGCAGAGTCAGACTACCAAGAAGCAGTGAGTCAGCGAGAGGCAGAATACGAACCTGAGACGGTCTATGAAGTGGCTGGGGCAGGAGACCACTACCAAGCAGGTAGTGTCCGTTTCTCGTGTGAAAGAAACCCTTTAAGATGAAGACTGACTTCCTTGGGCAACAAGTTAATAAATAGTTGTGCTGATATCACACTACCCTCATTTTCTGAAGTTGTTGTCTGATGAGGCTTTGTAGATACCCCACCAACAAACTTTAGTTGGGGGATATAGATGTGGCTAGAGCAGAATTGAAATTACTTAACTTCTGTGAGATGATGTAGGAATAATTACAGTGCTTTCTAGCTTATCGGTTCAAAAAGGAACTGAAGAGTAACCATTTCCACCCTGTGTAATGCAATTCAACTTCAGAAAAAAAGCATAGCGATTGAGTTTGGATGTGTGTTGAACCAATGCTGGCCTAGCAAGCAAAAAATTCTGTCAACGATTCTTGGACTGTGAAATTGGTATAGTGTGTTCCATGCTTATGAGGGAGTGCAGTAAGGATGTCCAAAACTAATGGCGCTGAAAGAATATAGTTCTTCTGAATTCCTGTTTTTCTCAGCTCTTCTGGTTACTAAAATCCTGCTTGCTCTGATACAAGAATGTGGAAATTCCGAACAGACCGCTTAACACACACCCCCAAACATGCACACCTAACAGTTTGTGTTAAATAGTCTCTTACATGCTTATCTTGGGCTCAGTTGTTGTTCTGCCACTTTTTTAAGTGCTATAAAGCTAACAATTTTTATTTTATACTGTATTAAATGTCTAGTTGTGAACACTTCCTGTCAGGCTTTAATTGTGTGTGATTAGGAAAAAAAAAAGTCCATTTCAGAAGGTACGTCAGCACTGCTCAAAATCTGCATAATTTCCTGCTTCCTGTGTGGATTAGCAGTAGAATGAAAGGAGGAATGCCACAGAAAAGAATTTGGGGTGATAGGTAGAATGCTTTATGCTTTTAATTTGTTTCTTTTCTTTCTCTCTCCCATTAGAAGAAAATGCTTATGATGAATATGAAAATGAACTTGGAATCACAGCCATAGCCCTTTATGATTATCAGGCTGGTAAGCAAAGCTCTTATTCTTAAACTTGTTTTTGAATACTATTTTTTGAAAGATAAAACAAGATTTTTTAAACAAGATTTTTTAAACAAGATTTTTTTTTCCTTTTCCTTCCATCTTGTAATTTCTTGTAGTGGCGTATGAAATGAAGATATGAGGAATTAGGATTGTTTAACAAGAGGATAGTTAGCAGTATAGCTATTTAGCAGTAGCATGTAGACACTTCTGAAAGTTACTACCCACTGTTTTTAGAAATTGTGTGCTTAAAAATCTTTTTTAACCAATTGCTAACACTCTTATTAAACCCTTGGTGTGTGTAATTGTTTAAGGTTCCTCTGATTAATTCTGGGGAGAGCTCAAGAAAGTGAAGTGGTTCCTCAGTGTGTTAGGTAATAATTGCTGCTCTTAGAAATGCTGGTCTTAGAAATGCAGTGGATAAGAACCAAGCACCGTGTCAGTGATGAGGATGAGGAAGCAGTGTCTTTACAGGCTGGTATTGCCTCGTGCCGTTTCAAACACCCTGCCGGGAGGGAGGAAGATGATGGGTGTTCGTGTTATCTTTAGTGACGGTGGGCTGATAGATGAGATGGTCGTGCGGACCGCTCTGCAAATACTGAGTCTCTTCTGCTCTCTCTCCAGCGGGTGATGACGAGATCTCCTTTGATCCAGATGACATCATCACAAACATAGAAATGATCGATGATGGCTGGTGGAGGGGTGTCTGCAAAGGCCGATACGGGTTGTTTCCAGCGAATTACGTGGAGCTGAGACAATAGAGACTATTGTCTACTGGTTATGCCTTAATTCCCCAGTCAATAAATCTGACTTAATACACTACAAATCATGATGCTTTTCTGAGGATGGAGGGGTATATACATATTGCTTTTATATTTAATACTATGCTGATGCTTTTTAAAATGTTTATGCCACAGAAGTTGCTAATATATTGTAACTACAATGTTCTTCACTAAGGCTCTTAAAATGATTTTCATGCATTTGGAAACATTTCTTCTCTGCCAAATTAGCAATTGTCATAAAAGGCCTTTCCGAGGACGATTAGCTGTCTGTCATAATATTGCATGTTTTACTCATAAGTGAGCAGATTTACCTAGTGTTTAAGTCTAGTTAGTCTTCCACTACATGTTTTCAGCTAAGAAAATCATGGCTATGCAGGTTATTTGCATTTCCACTAAGCAAGGGGGTGGGGAGGACTGGGGAGGGGCATAACTCTTTTTTTCTTTTCCAGATAGTGTGTGAAAAAGCAAAGAGAATGCGTGAAAGTTGCAGCTAATGGCAGTTAATCAAGTACTGTCCAATATTTACGGAATATTAGTGTTATGAAGGAAACAGTCTGGTTACTTTTTCCTTCTCTTTTAGAGTGAACTTTCTTGGCTATTGCATTGATATTTTTTTTTTTTTTCCCTCCTGATCTTGCTATTCCTCTTCATGTAATACCAGAGGAGGGCTGCAAACACTCTAGCACTGATTATCCTGAATTTCTTCACATCTTTGT
Source organism: Cygnus olor (assembly GCF_009769625.2). NCBI lineage: Eukaryota > Metazoa > Chordata > Aves > Anseriformes > Anatidae > Cygnus > Cygnus olor. The sequence continues at coordinate 48,490,932 of NC_049173.1, forward strand.
TTTGTTCCACCCTCCCCTCTCTCACAGGAAAACTTGAAAAAATTACAAGTGTTGAGTCGTTCAGTGAAATTCCTACTTGTTCAAAGGGAAACTGGCATCCAAATCTGTGCAACTACCTACAGGAGTAGTCTCATTGCTTTAAACAGGAGGAAAAAAGGCAAGATGGAATTGCAGTTGCATTCTGTGTACAATGCATCCTTTGTTCATACAATAAAACAGGCAGGCCTGCTGTGCAGTAGTAACATTTTATACAACCATATTTGAGTTGAGGAATATTAATACAAATAATTTGATTTAAAACCCATAGAAATATTCTCCATTTTTAAACCATATGAAAGACAACTGTATTTTTTGTATGTTCTACAAAAACTGCCAGTAACATTCTGCTAAACGATGGAGTTAAACCTGTTCTTTGCCAAATCTAAAACTGAAGTTTTTGTCATTCTAGAAAGCTGACTTCACAGCAGATTTAGAGTCCCTACCAAAGATAGTAAGTTGCATCTAATAGTGCACATGTTAAGTGTATGTACTGTCTGTTTCCACCTTCTGATCAAAACAGGAATGGCAGAACTGGTATGGTAGCTAAGAAAGAATGCAGAGAATTTTTATAAACTGTAAATTTGGACCAATGGAATATAGAAGACCTGTACAAAATGGTAAAATATATAATGTATCTTAGAAGGCATCGTGTTGAACCAATTCTTGGATGGTTGGGACAATCCTTAATGAATGTCATATGTATGTCATTATTATATATATTTTTTTCCTTTCCATGGTCTCACTTCTGTGTTGTATTTGCATTACTAGGGTTGGGTTTTATATGCAGTTTATTTTATCCAATTTTGCATAGAACACCTCATAGAGGGGATATGATTTTTGTAAATTAAATATTCAATAAACTTTTTGAACCATTTGCATGGAATATTTTTGTATTTTTAAGTTACTTTGTTAGTTTGTTACGGATGGTTCATCTCATCTCAAGTTGCATCTGGGAGCAGTTTGCATTACAGTGAATGATATTTCCTCTGAGAGCTGCTGCATGGTGCTTGGTAACGGGACGGCAAGGCTGGGGCAGGTGGCTGCTGCGTGGAGCCCTTCTCGGGTCCTTTTGTGTGAATCACGGGTACAAGGCTCGTTCTGGGCTTTGGTATGAATTTTGTAGCCTGAAAGTCAGTAGGGAGACCAGGTTTTGCATGCTTGGCTGCTCTTCCACCATGCTTCCTTCTTCAGTCCCATTTTTTGTTTCCCTCAAGGTGCCTGAACAACCGCAGTAATTTTGGCGAAGCAAGAGATTAGCCTTGGGTACAGGGGGGAAAGCCTCAAAGGGAAAGAAGGACTTGCACTGTACGTGGGCTCACATGCATGCTGTGTATCATCAGGTGACACTATCATCAGCATTATGGGGATTAAGTCTGGGGAGTGTATTTGTGTGTTGCCTCACCTAATGGAGAAGGTTTTGACCTCTAATTGAAGCTACTGATCTCATTATCACCATGTGGCAAGAAGTTCTCTGCTAGATTGATCTAATACTTTGTCAAGCATATGTAGGTAGCAGTGTTATGACTGTACTATTGCTACTATGAGATTAGACATATTAAATTCTTGAAGTTTTAAGATCGCTCTTATTCATCAGTAGTAATTGCTCAAGCTAGCTGAAACACTTGCTTCTGGAGAAAAACACCCTAAACTCTCTGAATTCATCATCAGAGCGGCTGGCACAGCCCTCCTTGTGGGTAACTAATGCAAGAAGAAAGTGAGCCCCATTAATTTCTGTTAATGGATGCCTTCCTGAGTCACCGTCTGACTTTGGGTGAGCTATTTGCTTTCCTGACACCTTGAATCCATCACACCTCGGCACAGTGCAGTTGTCGCTCCTCAGCATGCCTGGTCTTCAGCTGATGGAAGGCAGCAGTGGCACTGATTTTATTCATTGCCTGATCGATCGATGTTTTTACACTTCTGAAGGTCATTCTTCTAAATTAATTACGGTTAAGCACGTAGTAAGAACACTCAATGAATTGTTTCTATATATAAATGTTTTATATTATAGTATTTTCTTTGTCTATTTCTGCAATAATTACTAGTGACAACAAGGAGAGAAGACCATGGCTTGAAAGGTGGTTATGTAGGAGGTGGGGAAGCTCCCGTAGAAGCGAGATACCTTTTATTGTACCCTGTGTGCTGGGCTTCCTCCATCCCTTATGAGTGCTTCCCTCACCATGCTGCCTTCAGGCCCGGGCAGCGTGCAGGGTTAGCCCAGCACAGGCATGCCAAGAGCCTGCACAGCTCTGCCAGAGCATTTCTCGGATGCATTTTATCAACCTTCTTCTTAAGCTGCTGCTTTATTTTTAGTCTGCACAGATGGCAGGCTTAAGAGGATGGTGAAGAATGCTCCTGCATTCCATTTATTTTCTGTAAAGCCTTCGAGCTGTGGAGTGCTTTGCTGTGTTTTGTTTTTGTTTTTATGTGCAATGGGCCATTTCCAACGCATTAATTCTGACTAGCTTGTCAATAGCAAGAGTCAACCTAACCAGGTTTTGACTTCTACCAAGGATGGGGAGTGGGAAGCAAGGGCATCACAAAGCAAAGCAGAAGGAAGTTCCTTAGAAGAGGGGCTTTGGCTTGAACAAGTGAGTAGCAGAAGTGTCGCTGTGCGTACCAGCAACATTTTATATTGTACAAGGGCTGTGTGTCCTCTGCAGCCTTTCCTGAACCCAGAAGGGTGACAGTCATGGTAATCTCAGCACAAGTTTTCAAGTCCCTTGACTTGAAAACCAAGAGCCACGCAACTGCCTGCAAAAACACACAGTGAATGATGGCAGCAACTGCACCAACTAGAGGAGGAATTTCCTGAAATGTACCATCCCTAAGTACACCCACATAAAAGTAGCACACTGGCTCCTTGTGAGGGGCAAGAGCAGCTGCCATCTCATGTAGGTAGTGCACACCTTGCTGCAGGCTTTCTGCGTTGCACAAGGGTGTGGAGCCTTCATGTCTGGAGGCATGTTGCTTGGTTTTTACTAAATTTGGAGATGCTTCCTCAAATTCTATTCACGTTGAGCACACTGCTTCTACAGAGCTTTACAGACACAGCTGTGAAGTCAGTTGGTGAGAGGGAAATTAACGTACGAGTCCATGGAAAGAGGAAAAAAACAAAAATCGATCTCAAGTGCGTAATGCTGAGTGTGTGGAGTAGTGGCCTGGACATCATCCAGAAAGGGAATTGGAATTGATTAAAATAGCTTTCCTTGACGCATTTGTCCCAGACTCTGGAAAGCTCTGGCAGAAAAGGGGCACTGCATCTCCCACTGCCCGGCCTGCCAGGGAGCCTCGAAGGGTCACGAGGTGGCACACGATAGCTTTCCCCAAAAGCCAGCATGAGGTGGCACTCGATAGCTTTCCCCAAAAGCCAGCTTGTACTGTGTAAAAGCAGCCCCTTGCCTGCCCTCAGGTGGGGCATGGTGAGAACCTGCTCTACGGCGGATCTTCCGTGTGGATTAATGGGCTACCCAGGTGGCTGCGCTGCCAGAGGGAAGGAAAGCATAAAGCTGGGGCAAAAGGTGTGGCTAAAGGCACATCAGGAGCTGGGGGATTGCTGAAAGACTTACTGACTTGATGCTTTTAAACGCATCGTGAGGCCTATGATTGCAAAATCCTCAGACAAATTATACTGTTTGCTTTCTGGCCCATTTTGGCGATGAGGTCAAAGAGGCTAAATAATATTACATTTGCCAACACTAGTTATAAAGATGTCAGGTAAAAAGCTTTATAGTTTTTATTAAGAGCAATTTCCCTCACCATTTGGAGCCTAGTAAAGCTGCCAGTGAATGATTATTAAAACCTTTTAACTGGATAAAGAAATATTTTGCTTCAGTAATTAGAGATGAAGCTAGGGAACCGTTGAATGCATGACCTTGTGCTGGAGGCACGGAGGCAGGGGCTCAAGCACGACACCAGCCTGCGGCCCACTGCTGTGGTGTTCCTGTGGGGCACAGGCCTCTCTTCCTCTCCTATCTGGCCTCCCTGCTTGTGTTTAGAAGGAAATGGTCCATTTCAAAGGTTTCAGACACACATTTTCCATTTCAAGCTTATTTTACCACTGTGAATCTGAACTATATGTATAATGCAGGTACACGTGTGTGTGTATATATATGAGTGTTCATGTGCCTGGTGTGGGTGTGACACAAGGAGCCACGACGCGCAGGCCCGTGCTGCCACCTCGCAGGCCATGTCCCATCGCTTGTGGTGATACTGCCTCACCCTGCGGGACGCGGGCAGTGGGTAGGACTGGCTACAGTCATAGACAGGTTTCTCTTGTGAACAGCCTTCAGGTGGTCAGATGTGGAGGCCAGAACAGCTCTTGGGCTGTGTGGAAAGCTTGGCCTGGGTGCACCAGTGTGCAGCGGGGCCATGAATTGCATGGACACCCTCTCTCGCTATCAGGGCATGGCCATCGCAGCTCCTGGTGTTGCTGGTATGGCACTTAACTAAAAGAGAAGCATTTATCAATGTGCTTGACCTGTTTCCTTCTTTGAAGGGTTGGGCCCGTTGCTTCTCCAGATGCTCACTTACATCTGCCCACTTCTGAGTTGAAAGCGCTCCTGGTATATGCAGATGCTGTTACAGCTCTTTGGGTGAGTGTTTGAGCTGCATATCTTTTTTCTGGTTGTCCTCCCCATTTTCCTGTTGTGATCTACATATTTTAGGATTGCCAGATCACTGCTGGGTAATACCATTGTGAGGGAAAACTCAGGCCAGACAGCCCTACTCATGATTGTTCAAATGCATTTCACCTTTTCTAAGCACTGTTGGCCACCCTGGTAGTTGCTAAATCTGTAAGAAAGTATTTTGGATCAGATTTAGGTCTTTCTACAGTACTCTATGACAAGCAGTTGCTGTAAGTGAAAGTGCTGTCATGGTATTTTGTAAGGAAGGCCCAGAGCCTTGCACTTAATGTAAAAGATCTAAATTTAAAGGCCTAGGTTTTCTAGAATAAGGCCTACAGTGCAGTTGCCTAATACCAGTAATTAATGGCCCTTTTTTTGAAAGCAAAACATATGATAAACTAAAATTCAGGCAGGTCATTAGAAGTGCAAATACATTCCTAAAATTTTGTTTGGTGTTTTGTTCAATCTTGAACAGGAACTACAGTTTGCTGAAACTTTGGAAAAGGACAAGTAGATGCTGAATATCAGATCCAGAGCGAAGGAGCAGGCATTCATGGGTAGGTTCATTCCCTCAGCAAGCAATGCTGGAGCTCTCATACTTCCTATTAGAAACCCAGAAAAGCCAAGCTACCATCTCTTAATGAAGCTGAGCTCTTTTACATGCCAAATCTCCTAATATTCCCTTGCCATGCTGGGAAATACCAAGAGAGCACAGTTCTTTCCCCAGGACATGTTTTTCAGATCTGTTGGGCCCCCTCGCCTTAAGTGTGTTGTTCCATGCCCTAGCTCATCTGCTTACTAATTTTCTTCAACGATATATGTTTATTTAACCTACATGGTACTGGGTAGATACATGCTCATTACCATGTGTACTACTTCTGCTCTAGCATTGTTATTAATGTTGCTATTAGTCAAGCTTACGTGTTCCTCTGTGTCAAACAGCCCTGGACATTGGCCTGCACACATTCCAGCCTACTAAGCATTAGTAGCTTTATGCTCAAATTCAAGATCAATTTCTATTCCCAGGAACACAGAGTGCTATTACCATTTCTGGTAAAATGTAAACTACTGCATGTATCATCTTACCCTCAACTATTTATGCCAGCAAGAAAAAATCTTGATTAACTAAACCTCTTAGGGCTCTGGCACCCTTACATTTGCACAACAGTGCAGGAAACCTTAATGTGGTCAACAAAGCCCTCATAAAAATAAAGGTGACCAAAATCTTCCTTAATGTAGTAATATAAGAACTCAAATACAGGCTGGTAGTATTCCAAGTTTATAATAATATTTCTCTACTAAATATTGGTGTTATTTCCTTTGCAATCTGGAAACAAATTCTCCAGTGAGCTTGTTCTACCTGATTCTATTGCTTTTAAAATTGCATTATTGCTAATTTGCACTTGAATAACCTTTTTCTTCTGTAAACCTTAGATGTTAGTTTTGGCCTTCGGCTTTTCAAGCTGAAAACTATGCATTGATACAAACTCAAATGTTCTTACAGTGAAGTTGTAAATATCCATATCATGAAGGAAAATGCTCTTTATATCAAAGGACTCTAAACATATTAGAAATGGTTGATTAAGTCCCGCCCTTTATTAACCCTGATGCATAAACACTGCTGTTCTAACATCTGCTTCTGATTTTAATAGTTAGGCATATATGACTAGAAATATCCACCCTTACCAAATTAAGATCAAGAATCGTGGGCAGTAGCAGTACCTACTAGCCGAGGTAGTACGCAAAAATGACAAACGACGATTCAAGTCAGGAACTGAGCACTCTACGTGCACTCACAAAGAAAGCAGAAGCAAGGGGTTACGCCCAGCAGATCTTGGCTGCAGACCCAGCACTCCCAGTCTGGACAACTCTGTCCATTGCTCTGCATCACATGCACTCTGTGAACAGCATCTCCCTGCACACACAGGCTGTGGTTGTCCCGCTGCCTGGGGCAGTCTCCAGGTTCCCCATAACTCCTGGGCAGGCAGCAGGAAGGGTGGCTGTGCACAGGCTTCGCTCTGCCTATGCCCTGGCACACTGAGGAGCCTGCGACACCACAGGCTCAGCTCAGGAGAGTTCCCCCATCACTTATACCTATTGTTAAAATTAGCTAACTTTCAGAATGAATATATGTATATATTTTAATGATAATATATGATAATAATACTTTGCCACCACACCTTACCACGCAGAATGCACATATTTTCCCTGAATATAAATGTCTTAGCTGTGCCTGGAAGAATTCACTCATGCACGCTATTTTTGCCAGATCCTCTGTTAGCCAATGCGTTTGTGGTTTTGTTTGTTTGTTGTTTAAAAAGTTTTGTTTGGAAGCAATCATGGAAACGTACTTAATGTGAAGTAGAGAGCAGTAGATGAAAAATGAGGAATACCCAGGAAGTGCAAGAGCTTAGTCAGGAAAAAGAAACTGTCCTGAGTAAAAAAGGGCTGGTGACCGCTGACCAGCTGGTGACAGGCGTGTGTCCTCTTTGAGTGTTTCCACCTTCCTCTTCATCAGCGCAAGCAGGCATCAGCCACCTGCCTGCACCTGTACTCACCTGCATCCCCATGCAATCCTGTCCTGGGTGAAAAAGGCGTTCAAATGCCCCCCAAAACATTACAGAGAGATCTGCACAGCCGTGACGCACAGTTGCTCTTGGTGTGCTGCAGGAAAATGCGACCCAGCAAGCCAATGCTTGCCCCATCCCAGCTGCAGGAGAGGCCACGGTGCCTTCAGGAGGCTCAGGGTTACAGTGCTGCTCTTCCCACCTGGATTTAACCAGCACAGCCTCTCTGGGAATTGCCTGCATGGGGTGACTCCTCCTCTGCTCTGCCCGAGGCAGATCACCAGCCCAGCCCTCCAGCAGGGATTAGTCTCGCAGACAGACCAGAAGGAGCTTGTTTTATTCTGCGGGAGAAATTCTTCGAGCTTCCATTTAATGTTCAAGGAGAAAACTTACTCTCAAAAGAAACCCAAGAGTCTCAGATAATTGAAGCACTGAAAGCACAAGTTTTACCTATACGAGCAAATACCATGAGATATTGTTATTATCCAGCTGGATGGCCACCCTGATAAGCATTAAGGGGGCGTGAATCATCCACAATCACGTCTTGGTTTCTGCTCATTTCTTAATACTGTTTTTGCCTCACCAATCTCCAAAAAACCATTCTTCATAGCATGTTACCACAGTTCAATAGGTAAGGTCTCCTTCCCTATCTGATGGAGCATCCTTTGGTTAGTAAGCTTCCTTCATCTGTTATTTAATGGTGGAAAATAGTATGAAAATCAACATTTTTGCTAAAAATTGTTTCAGGCTTTATAGAAATTGCTACAAATTGCCTGTTATCCTTGCATATGAGCTGAAATAAAACCCTGAGCCTAGTACTTTCCCTAATAAGGTTTATTCTAATGTGAAGGAAGGGGGTGGCATGAGCTAGCACCAGACTGCTTGGGAAAAAAAAAAGTAAGAAAAAAGTGTTGAAGCAAGGTAGATAGACAGGCCGTAAGTGAGAATCCTTTCTCTTAAATGCTGCAAGGAAGGGACAGGGCATTACCAGTGCCAGAGCTCTGAGCCCAGCTCTTCTGGAGGGAGAGGTGAGAAATGTCCCAGGCCGTGGTCCTCCTCTTCTGTGAGCTCAAATGAGCCCCACAACTAAAACACAGCCAGGCAATGAACGTAAAGGTGGGGGCAGGCTGAAAATAACTCTGGATGGGGCCAGGTGCCTCTGTTTGGGGCACCCCCTGTCTGGATAACATGAAGTTTCTCTCTGATTCAGGTGACACAAATTTGGGTGTTTGCTTCCTAGTTTGTTGTTGTTGTTGTTTTTTAACTATTTTTTATCTTTCCTGAGCCAGACCATTGCCAGTACATGGCTGCCTTCCTTGAAATTTATGAACACTGAAGCCTTGTGTTAGGTTTTGCATCTTCCAGGTGTGTATCCTGGCCTTTGTTTCTTCGTTCTGGTGTTTCATCCAGTACTCCAGTATTAATCCAATTATTATTATTTCTAATGTAAAATATGTGATAGGCTCCTGTAGCATGGGCCAGAACTGTAATCTTCCCAGCTGTGAATTCCTCATGTCCCACCCATCTCTCGATGCCTGAAACTCATCTTGTGTCACCAGCCCTGCCATGCTGCTCCAGGTCATTCAAAACCCTACAAACCACGGGCTTGCTGCAGAAGGCAGCATCCCTCCTCGCATACAGCCAGCGCCTGAGTCCCAGGGTGAACCCAGGCAAACCTCGTGCCCCAAGAAATAGCACAGGACGTCTGCTGACTTCACAACCTCTGGTGAACGCCCATACTCTCCCTTGTAGGAGGTGATGCCGCAGCCCCACTCTTGCCATTGTTGCGACGTTCTCCCAGTTTCCAACCTGAATTTATTCGTCGCCAATTGGTAACATCTCCTAGCACTGACGTTCCTTTTAGTTACAATCCCTCTCCTGGCTGTTCACCCACTCATGTGAGTGGGAAAAGCAGACATCTCATTTCAGCCTTCTATTTGCTTGGTTAAATAGACCGAGTCATAAAAATCTGCTGCAAGCGCCTGCTGCTAGCACCTCGCCAGCAGCTGTGTCCCACACCTATCCTGGCAGCATCAACAGCAGACAGAGCTCTCTGGAGTGCCCTCAACCCCCTCATACAATAGGTCCTCAGTCCTCCTTGAAAATGCCTTCCTTTCTTCAGGACCATGCATTACGTATGCCTTCATCGAGGCAAAGTTTTCTCTTCCTTTCTGCCACCTCCAACAGAGTAGTCCCATGTACTCAAGGCAAGGATTACGTACGCTGCGCTTTGTTCAAGCACATCTTTCCTGTTGCCGTTGCGCTGATCTTTCAAGTGTATAAGATGCTATTTGATATAAAGATCTTCCCTGTGAATAAACCAGCCATCTCATCAGCACAAGCAGTTAATACATGGTTTTAGCTCAGTGACTTTTCTTTAAAGGGTTGAAGTCTGCCTGATGGTATTAAGGCATTATAAAAACACTCTCTTGAGTGAGGAAATGTCCAGAAATGATGTCTAAAAGGCAAGGTGTATAAATGCTCTGCTCTGAATATACACCGTCAGTGCAGAATTCTTCTCTGCAAGAAAACTTCTTTTCTAAAAATTGCAAAGCATCTTCTGGAAATCACCTACCCTTGCTTTGGGTACTCTCTATATTGCAGAACATGACCATTATTAGAGATTTCAGATATTTTATGTACAACTGGACACAGAGCTCATATTCAACCATGTTCAGATGATAAAGAAATTATTTTTGTGTATTTTTCAGCACTGCATGTGGAGTAGTAAGTAAACAACACTTCAAATTCTGTTTTGGTCACCTTTCTATTTGTTCTCCGCTAAAAGAGGTTTCAACTTCTCACTTTGACTTTGTCCTTGCACAGCTTGAAAGAGCTGATATTGGGTTCAAACGAGACCTCAAAACACACCAACAAGGTCAAATCAAAAAGAAAGAAAAATGAAAGACATCATTGCAATAGTTCCTCACTGATTATATATATATTTTAATGGAGTGCCAAACTTGGCAGTTCTCAAAATCCATTATGGACAAATGAGAGCTCATTCAGGGAGCCATGAATTTTTTACAGCCTTGTAACAATGCTATGTTTCCCTCAGGATTTGTTTTGAAGAAGAACATCCTTAAGAAAATGAATCAAAGGCTTCAGAAGGCTGTGCAGCAGAGAGGTTACCTTTTATCTCCCCCAAACCTCCTTTTCAGCTATTTCAAGACTTTCATAAGTTTTAAGAAATTGCTTTAAAATGTTTTTAAGTATGTAAGGAAACTAGGAGATTAGAGACAATTAAATAATGCATAAATATCAGTGGAAAATAACCCATTAAAACATGAATTACATTTTGAGTTTTCTGTATATTGTATTCTCTTCAGATTTTCAAAGCAAAAAGGTACACTGCAACATTTATTCCAATACATTTTTAAGCACATGCAACACTGGTGTCCTATTTGTACATTGATTTCTAATGCTGTCCAAGAACCTTTACATTAAAAGCATACAAGAACTCACACACACGTGCATGTATTCCTTCTAGCATCAGTTGTGAAGAAAACTTAAATTTTTCCTTGAGAAACCAAATGTCAGTTCTGCAAGTACATTTGATTAATAATCCTCCAGCTATTCTGAACTAATTCCTAATCTAAAAGCCTCGCAGTCATTTGCAGTTTGGATCTGAAATAGTTGTTGTTCATCGGATTGCAATGTTTGATTGAAATTGTTCAAAACAGTCCAAGTTTGCAGCACTAAAGACAAAAAATACATTCTTATTTAAAAACATGCTCAATGCAGATGAAGGATCACATGGAGATGCTAACATTTAAAACATAAAATTGCTAAAACACAACCACATATAGACTAGAAAACGTTGCAGTTCTTTAAAGGTTTCTCATTCATTGAATAATTCATAAAATTATACAGTCAGCCTTTTTTTCTGACTTAAATATTTAGGCCAACTTACAATAATAATAATAAAAAGCTAAAATGACTCCTTGTAAAAGAATGACGATTGTTTAAAATAAATACATATTTTAAGATATTGCTCTGAGACTATGTCCATCACATTCCACTAGATGTCAGCGTTAGAACCAGCTTCTTCAGACTTTACAGAATGAGTCCACTGCATTTGTTTTTGTTACCTTGTCTTTGATACACAGTACATGTCAACTACATTAATAACTAAGCGTATATTTATGGTAGTAAATTGAACCAAAAATAACAGTCTCATTTCATTGACCCTCCACTCACCCCTACCATTTACTGGATTTGAACAAAGGTCTTCAAATCAGTTTCATGATGACAATAGTGTTTTTAAGTGAGATGTAAATCATTTCAGTTTTTCTAACTACTTCTCCTAATGCAGAGATATGGGCTTCTCACTTTAGAAGACAGCACAATGAGCTCTTTTTGTCAGATACTGTAATTCCTGGAAGATAAAGCTCTTTGTGTTAAATACAGTGTAGTTGATCTATGTTGAAAATTATAAGGCACGTGCTTTATTATTATTATTTTTTAATCCCATGTCCTGAAGTACTGTTACTATCTTGCTATTCTGGATGTTCCATCATAGTTACTGTTTTTTTTTCATGGTTTTGGACACAAGGAATGAAAGACCATGAAATGCATGAAAATACAAAAAACAAGAACAAGACAAAACACAACAATGTACACTACCACAGCAATGAGCAAATCTTCTCATTTCTTTGACCAACAAAGCATTGACAACTGCAAAGCACTCTTGGTTTTGCTCTGTAAATACCTGACTTTATTTAGATATACAGGTGTTTATCACTAGATTGCCACAGTAGCTGAAATAAAACAAAGGCTGTTTCCTTTTCTTTTTTTTTTCTTTCTGCTATGTTTCTTAACAAAACAAAGCTGCCAAGTAATTTTGTTGGAAAAATATGAGTGAAACATTAGGTAACTACAAAAAAAAAAAAAAAAAAGATGAACTAGAACAACATCTGAGGAAGAGAATAATAGTTAAGGAACATATGAAACCAAATGGCAACAGTTCTAGGCATTTATTCCAATATCTTAGGGAAAAAAAATCTTAATTGCATTACCATTTAAAGATAGAAAAAACAATTAAAGCAAAAGAAAATGTGATTTGTTTTCTTTTTTTTTCCTTTTTTTTTCTTTTCCTTTTTTTTTTTTTTTCCCCACTTCAAACATCATTTATTCACAGTACAAATATGTCCTGCCAGTACATTTTTTAGGCACCAGAGGCACAAGTCCTGCTAAGGAGCACTGGTTCCTCTCCTGCCCATAAAGCTTCTTTTGCCTACAAAAGTTGCAGCCCCCCAACTTTTCAGTGCCTTATTAAACTGCAGAACAGATCCACAGCTGAGTGCCTCATACGACCAGTAATACTAAGTTGAGAGCATGCATTCCCACACACGCTCAGCAAAGAAAAAAAATTCAATGATTATTTGAAACCCACCTTAAGGCAAATAGATAAGCACTTCCTACCACCTGCTGAAATACTTTTACTTGTCAAATTTCAAACATGGATCTCAAACTCAGTAAATGAACTAGCGTGAAGCATAAAAAATGCTTTAACCAGAAAAAAAAAAAAGAAATAAAAAGGAAGTGTTTTTTTCCTGACAATAAATCAATGGTTTTGCCTTATTTCTGTCTACATTTTGTTAAAGCATTCTATGCTCTTTCAATATACAACATCAGATTGCAAGTTTGGCAACTTTTTTTTTTTTTTTTTTTAAATAAAAATCCAGACAGTGTTCTCTGTTTGCAATCAGAACCACAACCTTAGTGCAATATTATATTTATTTCTTACAGTAATTTTGGTTGCCATACAAGAGTATTAAGGATTGGGGAAAAGTGCAAGTTACAGGAGCTTGATTTTTTAATCAGTCAAAATAAGAGGAATTAAAGCACAAAAATTACAGCAACATAGATAACGTGAACACAAGTTGTTACACAAACTATAGCGAGAAACATATTAATATCTAGAAAAGAAAAGAAAAAATGTAATGGAAAAATTATCAATATTTGTGGCTCATACACATAATCATCGCCAGATCAACTGGGTAATGCTTTTAAAGAACTGAGAAAAAAATCACTATTTTTATTAACTTAAGTACCACAAATAATTAACTTTTGTGATATGTAAATTCTGTAAATCAACAGTCACATCTAGTCATTTTATAATATATGAATTCAACTTAAAATGTTCTCAGACACCTAGGGAAAGGAGTCTGTGCAGTTATACACAATTTACATCTTGTAAGATTTTGGTATTGTATACACAAATATTACAGAAACTAGGCATGTAAATGCAATTTATTTAAATTACAGTATATAAACAAAAGTTGATCCTAAAACCCAGAATATCATAACGTATTTCATAGATCTCTAACAACTTGTTTTTCACTATCATAGTAGCATGAAATAAATGGGTCTTCTCTCCTCCCCCCAACATTTCCAGACTGACGAAAATACTCGGAGGCAACGTCGTATCTGTTACTATTGCTTTCTGTAGCAAAAATCATCAAACAGAGCTAGAGACCGATTCATCTTGGCAGAGGTGCATTTTATTGGTGAAAGTAGGTCCTCTCAGGTCTCATTACGTTTACTTTGAAAGACACAATGTAAAAATAAACTATTTCATTAGCTCTTTAATGTTTCAAACCTCTTCTCTGCTAATGGTATTGTACCTATGCTTTCAGTACCTGAAAAGATACACGAGCAAGAAACACACCTGTGTAAGAAAGGGATTACCATCAAATGTAATTTGCTGTGTATGTCAGCACTTGTTAAACTTAAATCCAACAACAAGATTGTGAGTAAAAAGCAGCTTAAAAGTCAACTTCTACATTGTCTTTTACTACTGTAGTTTCTAATGTATTTTCTGGCACATATTATAGAGGTAATATCAACTGTACCCAAAGAAACAAAAAAAGAGCATGGCATTAGTGGTTTATTTACTGAATTCTGTCATATCACCAAATGGAAGACAATGATGGCTAAATTACCATTTTTACACTTCTTAAAGTATCTGATGGCCTCAAGTTGCCTGTATTGACTATCTGAATGAGACTGTCATTTTCTACAACACCTATGGAAAAATTCAGTACTCTTGAAAGTAAAATGCCTTAGGACTTGATTTTTATTACAAGGTTACTTGGAACTTTCAAATACAAATATAGTGTAGTAACAGATGTTGAGTCAAAAGATTTGTTGTTCCGTAAAGGGGGCAGGAGGCTAAATAAGTTGTTTTTTATGAGTATCCAATGCACTGGTAACTATAACCACTTTTGAAGAAATATTCATCCTCCTTTGTAGAAGTTCTAGCAAAGATAGAAAATATAACACAGCTCTGCTGGTTCAGATGCATCCAAATGAGGTTGATTTTAAAAAGGTCAAGACTTTATAATTATTCCACAGAAATAGTATTAAACCACAAAAGTTTTTTTTGTTGTTTTTCACTTTCTAGCACTGAAGTGGCACAAAGGCTGCCCAGTAGACCAGCCACTTATTTTCTTAAAATATTGTGCTTATAAACTATCTGTACAACTATTTAAACTTGCAGTAAAGAAAGATATTTAAAATGCTAAACTTTATGTACTCATACTAGGGCTGTTGCAGACCTAATTAGACACTTGTTCGTGAGCAAAAATAATCACAATAAAAAAATAGAGATAGGCTGGACCATATGAAGGACCATATCAAGGAAAGAAAGTTCAGGTACCTTGCAAAATGTAAGAGAACCTGAAAGTATGGTAGGTAGGCAGCCTAGCCATCCACACACAATTTACCCACCTTGAACAGCTTGAGTATTATGTTAATAAACACCTACAAAACTCACAGATATTAAGAGGTGTTAATTACAAGGGGAGGTCAAACATGCAGAGAGAGACTTGTTAACTTAAAAAAAAAAAAAAAAAAAGAAGTCGGATTGGCCAAATCTATGTGTTCCACCCCTGCTGACTGAAGTCTCCTGGAAAGCTCTTCAGCTCACCACCCATCCAATGCTCAGCCACACCGCCAGGTTGGGAGCGGGGCACACTCTCTGCTGCCACCCTGCTTGCAGCCGTGCAAGGAGATCACGGGAGGCCGACGGGAAGTGTTCAGCTCCCTGTGAAGTGCTCTGTCTGCTGTCCTTGTCAGGAAGCCAATACTTGTTAACAGTGATAAAGATGAGAAACTGGATACCTACCAGTTCCCCTGGCCCCTTAACATGCACACGATGGGACAATATAGACCTCGTTCCATCTTGGCATTAGCTTTTTTTTTTTTTTTTTTTTTTACCTTTTTCATTTTTTTAGCAGGCTGAACTATCTCCATTTCTGCTAACAGGCTGAATCCCTCTCTTAAAACACTGGCAACCTTCCCATTGACTTCAATGGGAACATTCATCTATCTTTTTATTCTTTCTTGGCCTGATATTCAAAATAGCTAAGCACTTACCACTCACTGAATTAAATGGTATCGCTCAGGGTTCAGCATATTTGTGTATCTGACTGTGAAGTCCAAAAGGTGCCTCTGTACATAAAAACATTTTTTTTTTTTCTGGCTTGTAGAGTTCATATTGCAACTTAGCAGTAGTTTAGCTGGTTGAAAACTGGGGGTCTCAGGTTCAAACTAGCTTCATTTTATTGTACCTCTAAGTGAGCATTACTTCTCAGTTTTTATGAAACTTCTGCATCGTCTTACAGGTCACATCAATGGAGCATGTGTTGAACTTGTTCTGCCACCTTGGAAGAGTGCTAAGTATAACTGCAGAAATAAAGAAATACCAGGTAAAACAGAGCAAGGTTACCTTTGAACTAATTCCAGCAGAACAACCAGCTTCTCTGCCAACAAATAGAGAGCTAAACTAGTAAAAAACAGTGATATGAACTCCCGTACCTGTCGCAATAGTTTGCCTCTGCTAACAAAAACAGATTTGAGTAGTAATGAAGCAATCTGTCCTCTTAAAATAAACTAAGGGTTGGGGAAGGAAGCCTGCTGGGAGACTGAATGAATGTCAAGAAGAGAATACAGTGCCTTTCAAATAAAAAAAATAAAATAAAATTGCTTGCAATTTTAAGATGAAAGAAAACTGGTATGTAATGGTTCCAGCAGAAGGGTATTATAAATAGATGGTAATATTTTTAAAGTTAACAATTTTCTCTCTCTCTCTCATATCTCCCCACAACTTTGAAATAAAATGGCCCCACTCGTGTACATATTTAGATTTATGTTTGGGCATGTAGCACACAGTCTGCATTACCTGAGTACCAGGAATTAAACTGTTTTCCCCCCCCCTAATTTTGCTGGCACTCGCAGACAGACAAGGCATTTGGGGTATTTCAGTACCAGCCCATCTCTAGTTATCAACAAAAGTTTGTGAGGCAAAATAGCTATTCTTATCTGTCCAGCAGCTGTTTCAAAGCTCTTTCTATGTTCATTCTGTGCCCAACTCTAGTCACTCCAAGGTCTATCAGATCTTCCTTTTGTAGATTTGGTAAATGAGTGCCATCTATTTCATTGTCCATAAATGTTTCTTTATGTTCACCTAAGTTTAGACTTTCCAACCAATCTGCCACATCTGGTTTAGTCCACAGGTGGACAGGCTTAGTTGTAAAAGGCTTATTTGAGATTGGCTGTTGTAATATTGAGGGAGAAGGAGACCTGCTGCGCCCTGTGGTCAAGCCAAATAAGTCCCCAGAAGGGGGCTGGCTGGGTAGGCTAAATACATCGGACAAAGTTGGAGAAGGAGATGAAGCTGAAGCAGAAGCAGTCAGAGGAGCAGGCATGATGTCTTTATTAATCTCTGTTGGTGAAACCACAGGGCTTGGAGCATGTCTTGCTCCTGAGGTCCTACTGTCATAGTCTGGGGACCTGCTCTGCAGTGTGATCGGCTGGCTGGTTCCAGGTCGGACAGTAAAAGTGATTGTTGTACTTCGTGTACCTGAGACAGTACTCATGACTTCTGTGCTCCTGAAATTGTAAACAGACACAGAAAGTTAGACACAGCAGCTACCAGCTGAAAGTTTGTCCATATCAACACGTGGCAAACATAGCTTTGGAATGTTAGAATATATACATACATATGTATTTTTAAGGAGCAATATCAGGTTAAAAGTACTAAGACAGCATAACTGAATCTTTCCCATAAAACAATAATAAATGGTAAGCCATAGATTACCTTCGATTACCATACCTTAATAAACCTTTGCTTATGAGCAATTCAGAAAAAGACCTTCCAGAGTACATTCTTCCTTTTTCAGGCTACAACAAATTGACTCGGCTAAATGAGAAACACCATCTATAATAAGCACATGGGCACTTTGTGTTACCCGTGCA
Source organism: Cygnus olor (assembly GCF_009769625.2). Taxonomy (NCBI): domain Eukaryota; kingdom Metazoa; phylum Chordata; class Aves; order Anseriformes; family Anatidae; genus Cygnus; species Cygnus olor. The sequence continues at coordinate 48,508,429 of NC_049173.1, forward strand.
GCGCAACCAGGAGTTGATCTTCCTCGGATTGCATGGAGAGGTGAGTCCTTCATTTCTGTTTTAGCCTGTCAGTCCAACACACCGTAAGGTAACATAGCTAATAATAGTAGCTATGGAAAGTATTGGAAGCATATTACTAGCTCAGGTTTTGGGTCTTTGTGCATCTATCTACTCAGTGAATTTTTGGGTATGTGTGTTTGTAATCCTATTCACTCACAGAACATGCTCCCCAAACTCCTCTTATTTCCCTTTCTGCTCAGCTGACCTTTTCATGCTTTAAAAATAAAACTGTCTTCTAAGGTTCATAAAAGGACTTTTGTGTCCATTTTTTTTTTTTCTGAACAGAAATTATACTTCGGCAGTTTCACTAAAAAACTAACGGAGACAAAATTCTTATTCTGTGTGCCCAGGGGTGATGTGGTTGTAATCAAGTCACTGGCACCTATCTCCCGCCTAAAGGAAATTGTAGATTACAGACTAAACAGACAAGAAACTGGTCGAGAGGCTAACTGTTGCTGAGGCTGTCAGGGTGGGTGAAGGAGCAGACCAGCCAACTTTTGTCTGGTGGCCATAGAACAAATTTAGAAACAGAAGATCTGGGTTCAGGTCTGCTCACTTCATAAAATGCTTAGTCCTACAGCCCTTACTTTTCATCGGACAATTCTGCCAGGCAGCCTGACCACTACAGGATCTTCCACTGAACTTCTTCCACTCTGGTGCCTTAGGCTCCAGAGCTTTTCAGTTTTAAAATACCAATGAGGGACACCTTCAGCCAACTGATTTCATGCATTTCCTGACCAAAGGATTTATTTATCCTTGAAGTGATGCCACAGGCTCCAGAAGATGACCTGGAGGATGCTGTGGATAGATTTCTCACGCAGACACTGACTGAAGACCTCTTTATCTCAGTGCCAGACTGTCCCCAGGCCTGATGAGCATGGCCCCATGCCTAGAGCAGAACGGAGGATGACTTTGGTGCACAATGGCAGATACAAATGCTTTTATTAATAATGCAGATTCACCACGGTGCAGAAAAGATCTTACAGAGCCAAAGAAAGAGCATGGTTCTGGAGCCCTCATCTTTAAAGTGCTGTTATGGAAGAAGCTGGGGTCTTTTCCTGAATGACTGCTTGAAGATGTTGTGTTAATGGCCAGGAAATGAAGTACCAAAAATGATCTATGCAGCAGGGGTCAAAAACCACATCTGCTCTCTCTGGGGCATGTCCCTCACCACTAGATCAGCTTTACAACTGTGAACCCCTCTCGTGCTCCTCTGTCCTAGGGAATCATGAAGACTTTGCTCCTGCATGCAGAGCACTGGGACTGCTGGGATGGAGGATGTGGTGTGTAGGGTTAGCCTGTCTCACTGGATTTGGTTCTCAGTTTAATGTAATTATGAATGTCCATAGAAAGGGAGTGACTGGACTTTGATTGCCCACATCCTGACTAAAATAGTGGTTAAAATTTTAATTAAAAAGATGGGGGTGCCAGCACTTCCTCAAAATCTATCCTAACCTGCTATCCCTGTGAACTACTCTCATCCATTACCCAAAAGAAAAAATGTAGGCAGCTCACCTGGGGCAATGATAATTGGCTACTAATCCCTTTCTCTCATTTGAGCCTTACTGTATTCACAGTTACTCTTGTAAGACCTGGTAGCCTTGAACTGGAGACTTTCTTCAGCATTTCCTTGGTTTGCTGCTGCCTGTTTTGAGCCCTCTTCCTACATACTCCCTGCATCACATCTGGGGCTTCAGCCCATAATTAACAAACCTAGATGTCAGGTAACCTACAGCACTACCACACTGAGCTTCAGAGCACGCTCATATCACAGCAAGTCTCATTCAAATCGGGCTCCAACACTGTGTTATTAGAAAAGCACTAAGAATAACTTTCTGGAGAACGTACATGTTATTCGCATGAGCAATCCCACTGATTTCCCACAAGTTGTTCCATATATTTCAATGGGAACAGGGGGATCTTTTTGAGAGTTGAAAGATCAGTACTTCACTTGAAACACAGTAGGAACAATGCTTTCAGCACTTATGTCTTTGTAATTTAAAAAAGAAAGGAAACACTTGGCAAGGTTTTGAGTGCTTCCCGTGATTTGTTTGGAGCTTAATGGCTTTCATTGTCTTCCAGGGCCAGAGCTAAGCCTTCTTACACATAAAAGTCTATGGCAAGAAACTATTAAATTCTACTAACCAAGGGGAACAAATTATTTCTACCTACTTAGTATTAGGAGTCTCATGCACTTTAATAAGGCATGATATAATTTTAAATCCAAAAAACCCTTGCTTTGAAAAAGGTTGGGATAATATTGCCCTAGTGATTGAAAGAAGGGCAGGATGAGTTTTGCATAAATGTGGAAATTTCTCCCTATCTCTTTATTTGCAGTGACCCTTTTATGCAAACCTCCTGTATTGCAAATACGAGAAATTATAGTTTTGTATTCACATCTTTCATGGCAATATCAAATGGATGATGCAAATTTATCTTCTATAACGGTAGACACTGGCAGATCACTTCTGTTACCTGACTAACAGCTCCAGGTTCAGCAGGTGCATCTGCTTTGTAACTCATTTCTGCTGATGCTTCTCTGTATGGTTCATTTCACAGACTCCCTGTACGTCCTTGTTCAGGAAATCATTTTCACTATTCCCTTAAATAAACTACATTAAGCCTCTAAAACAAAATCCCCCAAAGTAAACTGTGTGCTCTTATTTTAAGTATTCTTTAGACTAGTGTTACCTAACCTCAGATGCACAGGCAGTAATACTGGGTGAGCAAAGGCTTTGCTCTTTCTGTCAGCCTGGATCAGAGCAATGGCTTCTCATGGCTACAAGCAGTATTAAAATGTCTGCGGGCATCTTCCTTTCCTCGGACCGTGGGTTCAGGACTACTGACTATTAAAATATGACTCTGGAACTATGATAAGAAAAACATTTTAGCTGATTAATGAGGTTTCAACACCAGCTCAGTTTATAGCCACACCAGTACTCAATCTAATAGAAACGTTAACACTTTTATCAGAAAGCTTGGGGCACTTCATTAACAGACTTATTCCTACGGCAACACACCTCCTCTGAGGAGGTTATTAGCTGTTCTGCACACTTGGGAATACAGACGAGTTTGTGAGTCAGTACACGTCCCCACTGCTGCCACAGCAGTCCTATTTAGGACTAGTTTTACAGTAACCAGCTGAAGATCAGAGGAAACGTAACCACAGCAACTTGAGGTCACTGCTGTCTGCAAAATTACTCAGCAACCTGCAAAACCAAGTTTGTGCTCTGTTCCCGGCTGCTGTGCTCCAGCTGGCTCTGCAGCCTTCACAAGGCAGACAGCCTCATGAAGGTCATGCGAGCCTGCTGAAGCCCACAATTACATTTCCAGACTTTCCGTCCTAACTCTTTCAGTCCAAGATTCTTTCCCCCCTTTTTCCACCTTGTTTCACTTGCCATATCAAATCCAACATGCTACAGAGACTGCTGTACTGCGATTGTAATCCAAGGAAAAAATACGTGCCTTTGTGCAACTCCTATCCATCCCAAATTATATTTTTGACATCTACAGTACAGTCTGTGATGCAGATGCAGCCTTGAAACTATCAGCTGTCCTGCATTTTATGGATGGCTGGTATCCTGGTCAGTAAGGGGGCAAGTACATTCCAGCTGGAGAGCAGGCATGTTTGTGTTGTGTTGTGGGTTTTCCAGATTTTTTAATAAGAGCAATTTTGGTATGCTTTATTTGATCATCTGTTATATTAAACATATTAAATCCATATTAAAGCTGCCTAAACCAAAATTTCATTTTAAAAAGGTGAAAAGTCTGATAATTATTTTAAATAAAATTTGCCCTATTAGAATCAGCATATGGTACTAATTTGTAAACATTTGCTGCTGTAAGACTGCACTGATGGCAATGCCTATTATGCTGTCTTGTATTAAAACCACAATATATAATTCCTATGTCTCCAAGTAGAAAAGCCATCAACACAGCTTGTAGGGAAGAAATTCTTTTAAATTTTAAATTGGATTTGCAGGATTCAAATTTACTGTTAACTTAATATCAAATGCAAATCAGTGAAAGATGGCATGCTGCAATAGGTCCTAGGAGCCTCTCATCTAAAAAAAACGCAACCAACCAACCAAAAAAAAAAAAAACAAACAAAAAAACCCACCACCAATAAAACCCCCAAATAATTATGCTCTTATGAGAGCTGTTTTATTCTGTAACTTGCCAAAAAACTTGCTCTCTCTGACAAAGGTTTTCCACTGTTTTGGAGAAAAAAGCTTAACAAGAGAACCAGTGAGAGAAAAGAGACCCTATACAGAGGTACTGTGGGAAAATAACTTTTCACAGATTTCTGAGAACATGCAAAACTGAAACTTTGCCTTCATCTCTTGTAATATTTTTACTGTATTTTTGGATTGTCAAAGGAAAATTGCATGGTAGGAAAGCAAGACAATAATCATCTGTTTTGGGGGAAGATTAAGAACAAGCATTGATGTGATGACTGGCAGGATACAGAGCTTCTTATAATAGCATTATTTAGTGAGAAGAATTGAGAGATGGTTAGTGTCTGTTGCAGGTAACGCTGTTCAGTTGAAGCGAGGAATAATCACTAAAGGTCTGTGGGAGGCTGTTCAAGACCAACAGTTTTGATGTGAATGGTACAACTATCTGGAAGCAGGCAGCAAGGGCAAGGTGTTGATGAGGGGCAGAGGACCAGGAGGTGGCCTCAGCCCTCTCTTCTTGGAGAGCTGGAAGAGAAAAGGTCAAGGCAAGCTGGAAGGAAAAGGGAAAATCTCACAGCTTCCAATGAGGAAGGATTATCAGTTACCACTGCAGCACAGCTTTATTATTTCAAGGGCTAGTTTGTCTTTACTTTAAACCTCGCATAAGCATGTAAAACTGCACTCCCTTTACCCCAGAAAATACCCTAAAAAAATCCAGCAGAATTTTGACACATTTGAAAAAACAACGTCCCCTATTTAGGTGTCCAAACATAAGTTCAGGAATCCACTCTTAGGTGCTCACGTTATAAAAAACTTTGCTGAGTATTTGTCCGATGAAAAGTGGCTTTTATTTCAGTTTGAGATTGCATCCCTTACACGGTTCTGGAATGGCTACCATTTCTGGATTAGGACAATCTAATCCACATCTGTATCAAAGTCAACATCAAAATTACTAAAATGCAGTAACAATGATTGAGCATTAAAAAGAAGCAGAATGCACAACATACTCTATGCTTTATTGTCGTCACTTACTTCATGGCACTTCAGCATGACCCTCTTCTGACAACAGCAGTCATGAGAGCAAATAAAAATGACAAAATGGAATGACTGAAACTGCAAAAATTACTGACAAAGTAAGCAATCCTGTGAAATTGGCTGACAAATGGTTAACAACATGAAGTGAAGCTAATGGGACAGTATTAAACTGAAAAATCAAGGCTTGAGAATTATTCCACAAAATACACGTTTCATAATCTGGGAAATCTGGAGACATTTTACAAGAAACCAAATGTACAATCAGTCCCCATGCAGGACTCACTGCTAAGTTCAGTTCTGCCTTACCTGTTTGTGAAAAAATGGGAACTTTTCCAGATAAGAAACCCCTTAGGGATGCACAAAAGCCCTGACCATAGACAGTTTCATCTTTAAAACTTGCTATGCCAACACAATACAGGTTATTTTTCCTAGAGGACTTGATCCTGCGTGGTTAAGCATCCTCCACAACTCCCACGTTTGCAATGAGTGCTTCCCACTACCAGGAGTGACGCTCAACCTGCCACAGAGGCCATGGGGGTGTTCTGCAAACACAGGCGGAGAAACATGAGCACCATTTAAAATATAAATAGCTCCTCCCTACAGCAAAGTTATCGATCATTTTGGTATGGTGGTGGCAGAGAGCAGGAGTGGCGGCTGTTCATTAGTCCTTATTAGTACATGGAAGCGGTGGCGGAAGGATGGTGTTTGCACTGGGGGTTGTGTTTCTTCTCCTTCGCAGCCACGGGGTCTATTTTGCGTTAATCACGCTGGTGTTATTCAGTCCATCTTGCAGGCTTGCACTTGATCATTATGTCGCTAAGCAACTGCTGGGTTCACAGACAAAGCGAGCACTCCTCTCTTAACCTGATAAAAACCCTGCAGTAGCCTTGTCCCCCTGTCTTTTATCAGCTCCATATGCAAGTCAGTAGCCTCTTGAGTGCCTTTATAGCACCGCTGCATTTATAGCTTACCAGTCAGCGATGCTGTTACGCTTCCCCTCCTCTCCACCTGGCTCGCAGAGTGCAGGCACCCCTCTGGGCTGCACTTTTAAACCTCTGCACCCCTGTGTGTCCAAGCCCAGGGACAGGAACTGCAACCAGAGGTCACCACTGGAGCCTGAGCTCTAGGTATTTGGCTCAGGTAGAGACCCGTATCCAAATGTCCTGAACCTTTCCAGGAAGGAAGGCTGGGCAGAAATGGAGGAAGCGATGGTCAGATATTGTGGTCTCTGATTTGAGAGCCTGACTACGTGGACAGAGCAAATAAAAATTCGTATCACCAGGAATAATCTCCAAAATTTCTTAAAGTAGATGATGGCCAAAATCAGGAGTGGGATTAGCAAGCACTCATTCAAAAGCTCTGGTCCAGAACCTTCTGATCAAGTCCCGCAATTATACTTGTATTAGCGCAAACTAAGTAAATACATCCTTCCGCTTTTTCCTCTTTTTCCTTCCCTACCAGTCTCCTCTTCCCATCCCATGGTCACTGCCACTGAGAAGCAGATGGTTTCCAGCCAGGCATTTCCATGCTCTATTTAAAAATCTTGAAGCTCGATGTCTCCATAAGAACCACGGCAAACTATAAATACACAGCGTAGAATTACTGCTAAACCAATGTACAGTGAAAAAAAGCTAGATAGGGTCCTTTTTTAATGTAATAATTGAGAGAGAAATGCTGCTCAGCACTGTAAAACAGTCTCTTCATAATCCTCATTTATCAAAAACACATAAAGAAGATCTATTTCATGGGTTTCTCTAACAAGCCATTACCAAACTATCCACAATTAAATTCACCTCTATGCTACCCTGACGGTGCACTTGCCATGACTGAACCACATTTGTATGTCTACTGGCTGTATAAAAATAGCTCCTAGAGATATTTAGAACTGGTACCTGGGTGAAGCTTCATATATTTCACAATGAAGAAATATATATTTCAATTTCGTCAGGCTCCTAGTGCTATGAACAGAACCCAAGTGAGCATGTGAACAATGTTACTATTTTTAACACTTCCCATGGCTTCTCTTTGGCTGAAGGATATGAATGAATATACTCATTTTTTATCACTTTTCTTTTATTCAGAGGAATCTTTGTGTTTTGAGAGCTAAACTTCCTTACTCCCTTTCTAATGCTACCTCACAGAAAAGGGCTACAAGCTCTACAATTGGCTGGCCTAGGTTTTACGGTACTAGAAGAAAGTCATGAAACTGTAAGAATTTTAGCTTTACAATTTAAATATTAACTTTAATACTTTGGCAAGATGGTATTCCCTGATCATAATATATTATGACTTTGTAAAAAATTGTGTCAGTCATGCAATTGGGCTAGAAAGGCTATAATTTATTTAGCTTTTTTAAAGGTAAGGTAGGAGTAAAAGCAGTTAAAATAAGCCTTTGTCTGGGAAGCGTTTACCACACATCCATCACTTTTGTGTGGGTACCTTCAAGAACAGAACTGAAACTTAACGCAGGCAGTCCAGGGCATAAACTTACACAATGCAACAAAGACAGAAGTCAGAGCATTTTCTCCACGGTGCTAACGTTGCCATGACGCCTTGAGGGCAGGTCCCAGCCTTGCTGCAGTGCAGGCAAGAGATGGGCACCAGTGCTCAGGCAGACACCACATAGCCAGCCACAGCTGATGGACAAGTCACACCTCTGACTCTGCAAGTGAGCATCTCACCTGACATCCCTCTACCTCACTCCTGGTAAGACAAAAAGGAATTGCCTGCAGCATCTTTGAAAAGAGATCTCAAGTATCTGTAGATAGTTGGATCTCTTCTGCTGCTGACTTCTTATGCCATTTAAATAAACCCCCAAGTAGCCTTTTCTGATCCTTTTTAGTATCTTCAATCCACCTAATTAGCTGGAGCTGAATTAAAAAATAATGTAATCACATTAGTTTTGAAAACAAAGGAGAACAAAATACAGCCCTCTTACCTTCCATCTACACATCTACATTCATATACCTCTGAAAGCATTTCATCTATGATCAGATAGCAGCCAACAGTTCTACTGCTCTATTCCACTGTCAACTTTTCTTATTTATTATCTCATAGGTCTTTCAGGATTGTTATATCTCAAGATCCTCTCTCGAGTTAGCAAATACTCACATTTGGGCAGACTTTTCAGGAAAGAAGTAGGATTTCAGCCAGATTTAAATAATTCTTTGTGTGTTTTTGCTTCCAAATGGAGTCTCTATTTCCATAATGAAGACTATGTAATTTGCCAAAGTTGAGTTACAAGAATTAAAAAGCTAAAGGACAGTGAAGCAAAATAATTTCCTATAGCTGTCCAAGTCAGATTTTTCTCTAAAGTATAATGTATATGTGATGACACGTATACATGACAGTTTGTTTTTCTCCAAGGAAGCAGTTTTTGCTTTTTTTTTTTTCTGAAGCCTTTGTATCAGTTTAAATTTCTTTCCACACACACACCAAAAAAAAAAAGAAAAAAAAAAAGAGGTAATTATTTGCTTCCACTTCTCATTTTTTCTCTCAGAAATGCAGTACTTTGAAGTATTTACAGTACATTGTAGTTACTTTCCTCAGTTATTTTCTAATAAAATCTGATGATAAATATATTTACTGATGATGATAAATATCTTTGATGATAAATATCTTTACTGTCACCTGGAAATAACTATCAATCTAAAATATACATGATAATAAATATATCAAACATATGAAGTCAGAGGCAACATGTTCATATGGCTTAACAAGAAACACGATCAAGCCCAAGCAAAAATAGTGTTCTTGAACATAGTAAGAATAGTATGAATTGAAACTGTCAGAGACGTGCAAGACAAGACTTATGTAAATTCAAGCTTAGTGTACAAATGTTGATTTTATGTTTGCCAATGATGATTTCAAATTTAAAGGGTTCATTTGCCGTGCTAACTGTGTTCAAAGATTGTCTTCATCAAGCAGCCAGTACATATATTTTTCTTGTACAGTTTTCATTGTATTTTTTTCCCCATGTATTAAAGCTTTTCCTGTACAGGCAACTTCATTTATGATCCATTTAGTCAAGAACTACTGGACAGGAATTCCAGAATTCTGGCATTTTTCTTCCATCCCTTCATTCTAGAAGATGTATAACCTCCATACCTCCCTGTCAGCAATTTAATGACTTACATCTTGCAGAAAATAATGTAACTACCTGACTCTGAGGCTTGCGATCACACTGTTTTCTGAATGAGCAATCATTTGCAATTAAGAGTCACCCTTTTGCTACATGCAAAACATCATTATGCATGCAAAGAATGGCTTGCACACTCTTTTGCACACTCAAGAATGGCTTGAACACTCTTTTCAAAGGCCAGGTTATTTATTACCCAGCAGAATATTTCTATTTAATTTTGCTTACATGGTATCTTTTTTAACAAACTTAATCAGCACTACATTTCTGCAAAAAAATCAATTTCTATGGAGCAGGCCAGGCCAAACAATATGTGATACTTCAGTAAAAGGTCCATTTAACTAATGTATGTAAGGCCAAACTACTCCATGCCACAGAAAAGTAGTACCATGGGATCTTAATAAAATGAACAAAATCTCCTTTTTTTCCCTTAAGTTTGGATTTCATGATATTTATATCCATATTCAACACAAATGTGACAACAATTATTTGTGCATTTACCTAATGGTGTTTGACTACTGTAACTTACTTTTTGTCTAAGTACCTTTTGATACCAGTTCTATGGAAATGTGTTGCCCTGCACTAAAAGGATGGTACTGTTGGGAGAAATGTGCCACGCTCTTGAACCTGTAAACATCATAGACTATTCACTAGCAAATGGGGACAATAGAAAGAACTTACATTCAATAATACTGAGTGCTAAAGATTATAAATTAACCATTTAGCAAAAACATGAACAGTGCAAAGTGATTTCAGTGAGTAATTTCCTAAGACAGATTTATATTTCATGATATGGTGGTATATCATGATATGACTATTAGCGATACCGGCATGAATCAAACCAAGCAGTGAATGTGAAGTAAGCCTGGACAAAAACACTTTTTTTACCTGTTTGAAGACAAAATAAGTTAAAAATCTGAACAAAAATTACATTATTACCACATTTTAAAAGAAAAAAAAAAGAGAAAAGAGCCACTTAAAGAGAAATCTAAGTAACTCATGTCAAAACAACTGATAAGCTTGTAGAAACTGTCTCTGAAATTGGGGAATACCAAAAAGCTCCTATCCTATGTTGTAGACTACTGAAACATTGACAATGTAGGAAATTCTTCTCATCTGTAAAATTGTTTGTCATAGACTATTCATTAAACAAATATGTACAATAAAAGGCACATTCTTTAATCTGTATGATTTACAGGGGAAGTTAGTAAAGGCAAGAAAAGAAAGCAAGCTTTTATTAGTAAATTATTTTGCTAATTGCATTTACCTTGTACTGAGACTTGCAGTTTTTGTTCCAGTAGGTGACTCCAATCCTTCCCCTGGCTTTGAGGATTTCTCTCTGTTCATTTGCTGGAGTATTGAGTTCAATTCACTAATAACATTAGCCTTTGGGCCTGAGAGAATTGGGCTTTTCACCTCCGTCACATCACCCCATAGCTTAGATGTCCTTTGGGGAACAACTTTAGCCATATTGGGCTGTGCACTGATTGGAGGTGGGGGCGGAGCGGGAGGAGGAATAACAAAGCTGTCTACAGTTTCTTCAATTAGCGCATCCTTGTAAAGTGCATTGCTTTTGTTGATTATGGGCTTCATTTTTGGCTTAGGAGGTACTGGGGGTTTGTCCACCAGAAATGTTTGCCCATCTGCATAGACTGTACAAGTATCCACGTTCTCACCCCCTTCTGAGGATAAGGTAGAGATGCTGGACACTGTTGAGATAGTGCTGGTTGTCTCTAAGTGATGGTCACTACTACTCCGACTGTCTACCTCCTCAATCCCAGAGTCAGTGACGTTGTCAAAGCTGTCAGGAGGTGGCAAAAAGGAGGCAGGCAAACAGTTTGAAAGACCCACTTGCTTTTTACTGTCTAAGGAATTTGTTGACTGGCTGGGGGCAAATGGCGCGGGTGAAGGTGTGCCGTTTTTTCTTTGCTTAATCAAGTCTGTTAGAGCCGAACCGGGAGCTGAGCGGTCGTCGGGGATATCAAAGCTGTTGGCAAACTCTAAGGGGGGTGGTAGTGGCTCAGTAAAAATAAATTCTTCATCAATATCAACTGATGCTAAGGGTGGTGGGGGGATGCGGAACGGCAAGATGACTGGGTCGTCGACAGAGCTCGCTGCTACGATGGTTTTGCAGGGAGATGCCGGTGGCTCAGGTGCAGCAGGCACATCCAGCTCACTTTCTGCTTCCTCACTTCCCTCTGGCCTCTCTGGTGGGGAGTTTTCAGGGTTTGGTTCCATTTCAGCTCTTTTTTCCTCTTCATCTTCAGGTGCATCATCCGACTTTGCTGTGTCCATGGTATGAACCATTAACAAGCCAGCTGACTTCTGCTGTGAAGTATCCACAATGTTTATCAACATGTTTTTCTTCTCTTCAGCCTTCTTTTCTTTCCCTGCATCTGTTTCATACTTGTTCTCAGTTTCCTGCCTTCGCAATGGGCCGCGAGTATTTTGCCTAGTGACAGTAGCAGTAACAGGAAATGTCGTTTCAATATTGGGTCTCAGCTTTGTATCGATGTAAAGTGGTTTATTAAGGTCAGGCTTAACAGTGTCCCCTTTGCCTGGAATCTGCTGTGTTTGTTCTTTCATGGCTCTGTCCCTGGCAGAGAGAGCGAGGGCTAGTGGTGAGTTTGGATCTAATAGCTTTCCTGTGACTGGGTGAACGTAATTATCTGAGCTGGATGCATTCGTGGGCTTAGCTGCCACTGTACTGTTTTCAGTACCTTTCGTTTTGGACGAAGCATTTAATGTCCTTGAATCACTTTGATTGCTGGGTTCACTGCTATTAAAAAGATTTTCAGGCTCTCTAGGTGCAGGAATTGGAGATGGTGACATAAGCTGTCTAAAGCCATCTTCACTACTAAACATTGCTTCATCAGCAAATTTAGATTGCCTCATACGTGGTGTTGGTGGTGTTAGCCCAACATCCTCATCTCCTAGGTCTGTGGAAAGGAAGGCTGGAGAATTACGCCTTGCTTCCAGCCGCTTTTCCCTGTCCCTTACTGCTCCAGCAATGGCTGCTGCAAATGGACTGCTGACACCTAGGCTGTCATCGGGTCGGAGTTGCCCAGGTTGCTCTGAAGACTGAGGATCGATTTCCATGCTGCTCCCTTGGCTGCTCTTCCCGCTGCTGCTGGTGGATGGCTCTTTCACAATAATTGTTGGGATTGGAATAGAGCAGGTCTTTTCTGGACTGTCTTCAACATTGGATTGTTTCACCAGCATCCCCTTCCGTCTCGCTGGTTTGGCTGGCACGTACACTGCTTTGCTTGCAATCTTCCCGACCTCAGAATATGGGTTTTCTGGCATCTGACCCCTCTTGTTCCTGAAATTTGCCTGAGATGTGGCACTCCGACTGTACAGATCCTCAGAGTCCAGAGAGTAGCGGTCCAGTTCTCGTCTGTAATAGATCCCTTTGTCCCTTATCATAGTTCCCACATTTTCAGGCCTAACCAAAGAAATTTTTGCACCTGAATTCTGATTAAATGGAGGTTTAATAGTTCCATAGCTCCTTGATGTTGGGGATTTGGGAGAGTTGTACAGAGAGGGAGAAGGTGGTGGTGGTGAAGGTGGTAAGGACTGTGGTGGTGGTGGGATATCTTCAGAGGTGTCAGGCATTGAAAGACTTCTGGTAAACTTCAGCATAGGAGGAGCCAAAAACTGCCGTTCTTCCTCTGTTATTCCTAAAAACCAGAAAGTATATATAAAACAATGCCTTCCTTTGCAATCCCTCATATTGCATTATTTCTGTATCCAACCTAAAATGCTAAGGTGCATTTCACATGAGGCATACGTGCAATTATGAAAAGGGTCTTTTGCCTCATTCCAAACATAAGCATTTTTGCTTGCTGAATTTGCTGAAACCCAGATGCCAGAACTCAAAAGAATGCTACAGAATTTTAATTAAAATGATCATTGATATGTAGGCAAATGTTTGGGGTTTATGTATCATCAAGATAGCTGTAGAGAAGCACATTTTCTTTGAAGATTATTGAACAGGGAAGACATTTGGTGCAGAAGAGTACCTTATGTCTGTCCCTAGCACTTTCTAAATGCACAAAATTATCCAACTTAGAAACCTAATGAATTTTTAAGATGCACTGAAGCTTAGCAAAGGAACTGAGAAGATTCTGTTGGGGAAAAAAATCATAATGTTTTATTTCAAAGAATGACATTATATTATTACAGATACAGCTTTTAACATAAATAAACTTGCTAATTTTGGGATAATTTAGATGGCCAATTTTACATCATCCTAATGGGTTCCTAAATTGAGAAGTATCATTTCTAAGATTATTATAAAGAACAGAACAAGCTCAAGTTTGGTCTGCTCTATTTTTTTTTTCTCTTTTGTACAACCATTTATTGACATCACTTGGAAAGAAAAGGAGGTGATTTTTATTCCTTTTGATCAATAGGGATTTCTTTATAAACTACGCAGCATTACAATACTTCTGCCTCAATAGCAAAATAAAAATGAATAACATTTTGCCATAGGTAATGCATTGTAATAGGCTTGTACTGCTCTTTTTCTTTTTTCCTCTTTATTTTTTCCCTTCTCGATAACATTTTTTGTTAGAGGAAACATTCTAAAGAAATGAATCAAATCATTCCACAACGCTTGTCTACTGCCATTAGGGCAGAATGTGGAAATTATAGCAACTTAAACAAGAATTTCTTTTTCCATTAACTTTGTATAAAAAATAAGCAATCATTCACTGAGGTAAAGACATTGGAGAAACATGCTTTAAGAAAGAGACAAAGTTGCTAAAAGTAGGTGATTAATGCACAAGTAAACTATGCATGAGAAATGTTTTACCTATAGATTTTTGTCTTCTCATTGTACCCCGAGGTATACCCAGAAAAGGACCTTGAGGACTCCCTGGTACAGTGGGCGTCATCACAGCAATACCCTGTCTCTCATACATGGACTACAAAAAAGCAAACAAAAAAGCCCAGGAGCATTAAAGCATGCAAGTCTTTTTCTCACAGGTAAATAACTCTTTTGTAATATCAACTAATCCACTACCCCTCTTACTTAGAATTTTTATGGAGAATAACAAATTTGATATTCTTCTGGGAAGGCGGTAAAGAGAAAGGGAAGGCTGGGATTTGTTTATATGTTAAAAAAATAACAACAGCTGTAAGTGGAGGTAGGTGAAATTATTTACAAGGCAATATGTTAAGTTTCCAGCACATTCTGTGTGCTGTAAGAAAAAGAAAGCCTGAGCAATTATATTTTGTTTCATTCACTTCCAAAAGCCTTGCACACACCGTATGGGTGTTAACAGTCGCTTTGTGCCAAGCTGTATCCCCTCTTCATTTCTGAGAAGCAGACCTACTCTTGGAGTCTTGCACAGACTCAAGGTGTCTTGTGCAAGGTTACGCTGGAAGTCAGCTTCTTGGCTAGGAACTGAGAAAAGTACCCTGATCCCAATGCACTCAACTGTTCTTTTCTTGTAGTCCATTACAAAACTATTTGTTTTCTGCCTAGAAACAGTCCCTATTTCCTTCTTTCCCAAGCTACGGAGAACAGCAAAGTGTATCAGGACTGGGGCTACTTTAGAGAGGTAGGCTATGGAAAAATGCATCTAAAATACATTAAAAACTTTTTTTTTTTTTTTTCACATGTAAAGTTCTGTAAGAGCAAATTCTGCAAGTGAGGAATCCAATTTCAGAGTGCTGGAGTTTAAATTTTTAATGCATGCTATGGTATGAATGTCAATTCTTCCCTTACAAATCATCATGCATTATTTAGTTAAGATATTACATATGCCATTAGACATAATAAAAACCTGCGCTAGTACAAACCTTCACATTAGTCTAAATTATGTGGCTGCACTAATTCTGGCACTGAAACTTTGATTTTCAGCAAAGATTTTAGCTTGGCCTTAGTGTTGTACCAACATCTTCAGTTAGAATTTACTGGTATCTTACCAGCTCAGATTACAGGCAGAGCAAGGTCACATCTGTTTGAATAATGGTAGCAACGCTGTTGAAGTGACAGTCTCAGAATAAATGTAAGAACTTAATGCTAAAAGGTTTTAGGGGTACATAGGCTCTTCTGTTAAACAAACTATTACCAAAAACACAGACTAGACCAAGGTTACACGATAACAAAGACAACATGATTATATAAAGCATTATTTTAAATTAATTTCTGTTGTGTGTTGAACTTTGCACACTGGCAAAGTACCCCTTTCAATCAATTTCGGAAGTGAAAGCAGTACTTCATAGCTATCACTCACATTCATATCTGTAGCTGAGGGAAAACATCTACTAGAAGGCCGCTGTTTAATAGTTGCCACTCTTGAGTCCACAGTTGCATTGTCTGCAATTCTTGATGGCTTGGAAACTGGTACTATTTCATCCACCTTATCTGTAATATAAAAGCATTCAGTAAAATAAATATAATTTGTCCAAAAACTGAAAATTTAAGTATTGCAAGTTCAAAGGAAGAGATTTACTTTTCAAAAAAATGCAAAGAAAAAGGTTTTTTTTTTGGCATTTTAACAAGGCAATGCTTGAGCATCATAAGTCGTGCAAGCCGAGCACTTTTTATTGCTGCTACATAACATGCATGCTTTAGTTTTAAGCCTGCATGCATTTAATGTTTACTTAGTGTGACTCGAAAAACAATCCTCTTCTTCAAACCTTCAAAATGTGAAGGGAGAATATCTATATAGAAATGGAAAGAAGACCTTTAGAAATAATGAATCTGTACAGCACTGTTTCAAATAGAGATAAGCAGACTGTACTTAGTCATTAGAATTTCAGTGATATTTTGGACAATAACAAGTACTCCAGAAGTGCTCTTTTATGCCTATTCTCTTCAATTAATCACATCCTGATATATTCACACTTTTGGATTATTAGATTAGCATTGTATGCAATGACATCATTCTTTAAAATTAAACTTTTATATGTATTTTATTTCTTAACTGCACAGTCTTGGAATTTGTTTAGTTGTGGTCAGAAACAGACCAAGCAGGCAAAGTCCAAATCAGAATGAGAACTTCAACACTTGGCTTTGGGATCCTGATCTACCATATGGCATGACAATAATATATAGGGAAAACTTTAATCAAAATCTTTTGAAGTTTAGAGTGTTTGTTTTAACCCCATTTCCAACTTTGGTCACAAACAAGATTCATCAGTATTTAATACATAATGTTACTCCCTTAGACTGAGGACCTCAAAGTACCATACAATCAACTAATTATAGCCTCACAGCTCTTTTACTGCCACTTCTGTTATTACAAAACTAAGGCATGGAGAAATTAAATCACTAGCCTATGACTAGTGAACAAAATAGTTTTATTTTTGAACCTGTACTAGAATTCAAACTTATACCAACATGTTTTCTTACTACCCTTTTCATCCCATTTGCTTCCCTAAGAAAGCATAGACTGCAACACATTGACTATTCTGTACTTGATAATCATGTTTATTTAGTGTCTTTTCCTTTGAAGTTTCACTGAAGTAGGGATTAGTTATTTAGCCTGTGGTATTTAAGTGAGTGAAATACCTTAGCCCGGCTCCTATGCTTCCACAACGTGAGTTGGAGCAATGTTACTTTTCAGCCCTTAGATCCTTCTCCCAAATGTTTGATTATTTGCTTCAGCAGAAAAGCAGCTGCTTCATTAGGTTACTACAGACTTAAAAACCAGGATCTTGGTGGTCTACAGATGGTGTTACTATGAAAAGTATCAGATTTAGGGATTTAAGCTTTACCTCTCATTGGAGAGCAGCATACTCAGGGCCCTGGATATGGATGGGAATAAGGCAGGAGGAAAAGAGCTTTTGATCCCTCTAAATTGTAGATCTGGCAGATGCAAGGATGATATTTTAAATGGGAGAAGAAGAAAGGGAAGAACTTTTAGCCTTCTGGTTAGAAGAAGGTTGCCCTAGAAGTGGATATTTTAGTGTCACAGAGGGTCAGGGAGCAGGCAGGAAAGGAAAGGTTGAGCAGAATCAGTAAGCTGAACACTGCTGAAATCTTTCTCACAAGAGTAGTGTTTCTGTTTCTTTTCAATTGAAGTTAGAATTCATTTTTTTCATTGGTCTGCTTTATTTTCGTGTGTTTTAAATCATCCAGTGAACGGAGAAAAGGAAAAAAAATTCTTAAAACCATCACATGTATTCAAAAATAAAACAAACTTCAAGTCACATTTCATAAGACTTTGTAATACAAACTGTGAACTTCTGAAAGAAAAATATCTGCACTTCTGCTCAGCAAAAGGCATCAGAATGCAATGGTGTAACCATGAACATTTGACCTATACAGAAAAAATATGGCTAGACTCTAGAATTGTACTCGGGGGATCAATCATCAAGAGATTCAAGGATGTAGAGATTTCATATTAAGTCTCTCCCACCCTTTCCAACATCCCAGACAGCCAACAACTGGTCTTTGGGATAGAGAAGGAACTTTGGGAAACTGAAGCACTAGGTACTCAAAATCTGTAAATCAGAAATATAAATATACCAGTAAGAACTGATCCCTTTTATTTTTAACAGACACATGTAACCATATACCCATTCAGACAACAAAAAGCTACAGGGAAAGAGTGATGAGGCTATGACAGACACTTGAAAAGCATGAAAATATTTGTTTGGGGATGAAACATACACACCCTCCAACTGCACTGATTTTGCTAGACAATACTAGAAGTCAGATCCTAATTTTGGATCTGACCAAAATATCAGTTGGTACCAGTTCTTAATATCATCTACTATTTCCACCTGGAAGAACTTTATTGTGTGTGAGTTTATTGTAGGTTTCTTGTCTGTGGACAGTTCCTCAGCCCTATAGCTGCTCCCATTCAAGTGGTGCTTTGTGTCTTTCCAAATCTAGCTAAAGCACTGAGAAATGGGAGAGGAGAGCAGGTGACAGCTTAAGCTACTTTGCAAGGAACTCTTTAGGGGTTCCTCGCACAGTATTTCCAGCAGCAGCACTGCTACATCTGTGCAGCTTCTTCTTTTGCTCTTCTGTTTTTGATCAGAATGCAAAGATAGATTGGAGGGCATCATTTTAAAACTACAACAAGTTTGAAGCTACAGAAACAGCCAGTCTGTGGAATGTGGTTTATTCTAAATGGCAGCAGCTACATGGCGGGTCCTGCAGAATACGTCAAAATCTTAGCAACTGACCGCACAACTGCACCACACTTTTGAAGTACTATGTAAAATAAAAACATTCTCACTGTATTATCAGACGTGCTAATTAGGCCAAGAAAATTAACTGGCTGATTTGTATTTAGCTTTATTCAAACTCATCCCAAAGAAATAAGACGTAAGCATATTGGGACAAACTTCCACTTGCCTCTGCCTTTAACTAGGCTGTTCATATCCACATTACCAGCGTGCAAACCATGTATGCACCAGAAACACATGTTCAAAAGGCTGTTCATATTGGAGTAATTTGTCAGGCTTACTAATGGACTTCTCTCCCAACCTCCATGTGATCTTAAATAACCTGCAGCATGTGTTTCTTGTACCGGTGAGAGGGGAGTCTTACAAGCTTGTGTTGGAAATTCTCTGAGAATACTTTTACAAACAGTTTTAACAAAAGAGAGAGAAAAAAGCCATGGAAGGGGTGCAAAAATTTGCACTTGACCTGTGTCGACAGCGTGGCCGAAGAAGCACGCCCCCAACGGTAGTCTTAGAAGGAACGCAGCTGAATGTAGGTGGAAGGGAAGAAATATTCTGTACTGCAAAGAGCCTACACTGGAGGTTGGCCATGCCAGCTGCATTTCATCATTAAACCGTTCATTTAGCAAAGTACAGCCACAAGCACGCACGCACACACGCTTACAAGGGAGCAATTTGTGGCTGACTGGTAGAATAACAAAATGTTGTATCTGCTTTATTTTGATCAACTACAGTCTCAGAGAAAGACGGAAAAGAAGAGGCTATGGCTGACTGGACAGAGAGTGCAGCTCAGTTATAATCATAGAAGAGGATTTTTAGGCCTACAATTACTCTCTATTATTTGCCAGAGGAGGAATTCATCGCTGCTTTGCATATAAACTCTTCTGAACCTTTACAAAAAGTTACAACAGTATGTGGAGAGTCAAACACAGGAGCCATGCTACACCTGTGATAATTAGTTACCACGCTCAAGGGGCTCCTGGTAACAGCATCCTTCCAGAGAACTGTCAGGGATACCACATGGATAAGCCAGTCTGATGCCTCTGCATGCATACAGCAATTTGAGTGCCACTATATTAAATTCCCCCGAGAGAGGCAGCACCAACAGATATAAAATAATTTATTGCGAAGTGCATTTCCATCTGCCCTGTGGGTTACCAATTGCACCCGTGTTCTGCTCAGGGTGCCAGCCCTCAGGAAATTAGATGACCTAAAGGCACAGAAAGTAGTTTGCATTTTATCAACATGTAGGTCATCTCTGATGAAAAGCTCTTAATCACAGACATAGTAGCACAGTACCCAACAGCATGTCATGACTTTTACATTCTCAAGAGGTCTGGCTGCTAGGCAAGTTTCTTTTTTTTTTTTTTCTTTTCTTTTCATTTTCTTAAATAATTAATATGTGATAATTACAGGGGACAGTCTCCTCCTAGTAGATTTGGTGCAGGAGATGGCTCTTATCCCCGTAGAACACATTGCTTAGTGACTCCTGTTTCAGATCCCCGGACTCTCTCAGAGGAAAAATTATAATGCTGCCCATCCAACCACCAGATCCATCATAAAAGGAACTTTGAAAATGAGAGTCAGGTGCCTAGATAGATCTGGTGGCACATTACTATACAGGCCCCAAAAGATAAATATGAGGTATGATCCTGGCAACATTACTTATTATACAACATAGCCAAGACATGTGGATTAGCTCCACCGAGGGTCTTAGAAAGTGAGCTTGTCAGACCCACAGAGGATAAGAATGATCATGATCCGGTACAGGCTAACCCCAACACCTCAGGCTGGCATGCCAGAAACACCAGGCAAAGACTGATCGAACACAGTTTTGGAGGCGAGTATTGCCAAGACCTGTATACTTACCACCAAGTCCAGAATGCTTGCTCAGAGGGGGTGGGATAATGGAGAAAGAAAACTCAAAAAACAGCTGCCTCAAGAAATGACTTGTATTTGTAAGAAAAGCAATGAATGCCTGGCACAGAGTAAAAAAATGCTTGTATGAAGTTAAAGTGAAAGAACAGAGGCAAATGTTCTTAAAATACCAGCAGCACACATTGTTAACAGTGCAAATATAAACTACAAAATGTTAGACTAATCTAGTCAGCCAGAATACAATGTTAGCCAATGTAGGAAATGGTTGAATTCTGCCACTGATGGCCTTATGGCTAAGAATTAAAAGGACAGGCACATTAAAAAAAACCCTAAAAATCCTATGGTGTGGTTATTTTTTCTTCCCTCCCCCTTTTGCCTGGCGTGTAGGCATGGGCAATGAGGCCCTCTCAGTTATGGCTCTCTGCAGCCGGCCACTGCGACAAGGCAGCGTGGCCTGCGGTGGTTCTCGAGAGTCGCTCGTCCCTTCGGCCCCTGGTAAGCAGACAGTGGAGGCTGCCACTGCATCCTCACCAGTCCATGTCGAGGCACAGGTTAACTCAACATGGGGGGTGGCTCTTTGGGAGATTCGTGTTTCAAGGACCTGCGTCCTTGGCTGCTTAAGGAAAGCTAAAATCTCTGACAGGTAGTTATGGATGGCTCTTGTGGAGGTAGCCACAATGCCCAGCTGCAGCTCCATGCGGCCCATGGACTGTGACATGAGACCCATGGACTGTGCATGCTCCCTCTTGATATTTTCCAGCAGCTGCACAATCCTACTGTTGGTTTCCATCAACAGCTTCTCTCCCTCTGTTAGCTGGGGCTGCCCTCTCCAACCCCGATCCCTAGGGACAGGCTCAACACCGCGGTGCTCTTCATTCATTTCATCATTGCCCTCCTCCTCAGGAGAGTCACTTTCAAACTGAGGAGTCCTACTGAGTGACTGATCCCCGGGAGACTGTATGTCCATGGTACACTCCGGAGTCCGCGCTGGTGTTTGAAATCCCTCAAAATCCTCCCCAACGTTGCTGTGCGTTTCAGATGAGGACAACGGCCACTGCCAGCTCTCTGTGGTCCTGGCCGGCGAGTCTTCGTCAGAGGCAGGCACCGAGGATTCCTGTTCTTCGGCCGGCGTGGACGGCGAGCTCCCTCGGTGACGGCCAGCTTGCCCCGAGGATCCAGGAACCTCCCCATCTTGTTCCCCAGTGACATCTGGCAATCAAATAGAGGAGCAACAACCACTGTATCTGAGGCCAGGCAGATGGAGGTATCTACATGCATTGGACAACACATAGAAAGAAGCCAGTTGGGAAGCCAGAGTGTATGTGTTTGGGCAAACGGAAGGGCGGACTAAAGTTTAGTGACTGCATTGGGCAAGTGGCAGTTGACATTATTAACCACTTTTTATATAAATGCACACTGTCCTGTACCCGCAACACACACAGCCATGCTGCATCCCAAGGCAGGAGCTACCAATTCACCTCATTGTGACTGTGACAGGAAATGTCAGTGAACCTATCAAAAAGCTCACCTATGCACTGTAGTGGTGTCAGTCAGAAATCCCTGGGATGAGCTCAGGGCCAAGTGTCCAATTGAGCTTCCTGTGGTGCCAGATGTGCTCCTCACTGGCTGAGGGCAGCCCTTTGTTGTTCTGAAGCACTGCTGGCTATCTTCGCTTTTGTCCGACGTCTCACGTCACCCCCACCCCTAGTGGGCTCTCTCCCAAATCACTGCTGCAGGGTGACGGCGGCTGTCCACAGCATTTATCCTGTGAGCAATGCCCTCCCCAACATTTGCCAGATTTTCTCGCTCTTTTCTCCAAACAGTAGGTAAAGCTATCTGAGGGCATTGCTCGCCAGGATCTCATTGTCTTCTGAAAATAAGTTTTGCCCTCCCCTGGCTACCTCTTCCCTTGCCTGAGGGCGTATGATGGAAATTGGGGTGCAAGCACTTCCCTGCGGTGGCTTGGTGTGCAAAGAGGCATTGTTACAGATGTTAACAAGGAGGATATAATGTATGTGCTTACTCTAAATCCTCCGGTACATAAAATGCACTACCAAAGACTAGAGATGCCTAAGCTTTTTGCACCCACAGCGATCATCAGCTCGGAGTAGAGCATGACCTGCCCAGCGCCATTCTTGATTACATGAGCCAGTGGCCAAAACTCTCACCCTTTCCATGCTTAAATAATAATAAAAAAATTGTTTAGGGGGGACAATTTGGTCATTAGAAATTAATCTGGGGTGGTCTGGCTAAAATGTTGAAATGTGGTAGCCCAAAGAGCCTGTATTCCTCATGCTCAGGCAAGGGATATATGAGAGAAGCACTGTTGTTGGTAAGAACCTGAAGAGCAGAGGCTGGCTGTTGCTAGATGGCTGGCTGGCTGTGCTGCTCACGCTGCAGTGGTCTGAATGCCGGGTCAGTGTCAGGTCTACCAATCTCTGACATCCCAGTCTTGAAAAATGTTATTTTCTAAGGGTTAATTTCTGCTCTTTGGAATAGTTTATATGCTGCTCTTTGGATCTCGGCTTGAAGCTGTGAGCTTACGTCTGGAAGGTATTGCTGAGGTCAGGTTAAAATGCTACTTCTGCTTCTGTTTATGATTTTTTTTTTTTGATTTTACATAGTTTTAAATGAAAGCTCTTTCTGATAGACCCAAGGATCCTTCCTTATTTATATCCATCCCTGTCTATCCTAATTCTAATGTGGCACTCATTATTTCTACACCCAAGTGTCTCCAATATTATATTGCTCTGAAAGGGATTCTGTGCAGCTTGATATAATTATAATTTTTTAAATGCTAAAGTCATGGATATTATTTATGCATTTAACTTATTCACTACTTCAAAGTATTCACATTCAAAGTATTCACATTATGTCTCTGTCTAGTTGGACTGTCCAGTTGCATGTTTTATGGAAAGTGAGGATGAAATCGTATTTGTAAAAAGGCATGAGCTCCTTATGAAAATGGATTTTTAGGGACAAACTGTCATGCAATCACTGGCTCCCCTACTCCATGGAGATTTGAAAGGGACTATATCAACCTAACTGCAGTACCTGCTTCTTCCTTTGCAATGCTTTTCCCCCGTTGCCTTACTAATACAGCCATAGCTGCAATCCCTCATTAACAAATCTCTCTTAACAACTATAGTGTAGGACCATGAAATTATTTCTCAACATTTTCTTACTTGAGTACACATGAAAAAAAGAAAAAAAGAAAAACAAAACAGGGGACCTATTTTAACCACACATAGCAAACACACATTTCAGTTAAAATCTATGAAATCGGAGAAAGATAAGGGATTATATATATTCATTCTGGTAGAGCCACTGGTCATACAAATATCTTTGAATTTCTTTTGACATCTCATCAGAAAATTCTCTATATTTGAAAACTCCATTTTCCTGACACGTTCTAAACAGAACCCACCTAGCAATTGGTAAGTAATAGAACCAAACTAAATTAAAAATCAAAAACTGAAACAAAACAAAATAAAGAACTCCAAAGCCCACATTAATTTATGAGTATTTCTGTAAATAGTTCCACTGAGTTTAGATTGTTAAGGTTCAGGGGGATCATAACAACTTTGTTATTTGTGCAAATTTACACATTTGCCAGAGGCTTGTAAAGAAATGTATCTCTGAAAAAGCATGATAACACTTTTGCAAAGTCCCTAATTCTCTATGAAAATGTACCATTTGCCATCCTCCTCATTGATACTTTCAGCCTTTCAGAGCTAAAAGAAAAGCATCTGGCATAGGTGACCAATAACACAAATGACAAAGAATCCAATCAAACAGTCTGAAAACCCATGGGCAGAAAGTTAATTGTGGAAACTATTGGCGAATACTTATGAATAATGAATACATTCACAGGTTTTAGGATAGGTTTGTTAACTTGACTAGCAATGAAAAGGAGGAATATTCATTAACGGTTATTATTCGTAACAAAGTGTTCAACAATTCTAGTCACTTCTGTTTCTGGAAGCTTTATCAAGCGTTGATGTGGGGCATGGGGGAAACCAAGGGTGTGTTACATGGTCTCACACAAACTTTTGTTCACTGCTGAACAATCATGGGAAATCTGCCTCAAGGTGAATGGCTGACACCACAGTGATGAATGTGTCAGTCTCTACCCAATAAATCCATTCCTTGACGACCAAAGGTCACCCTAGATTCAGACTGGATCTTGTTAAGATGATGGCACCAGCTGCTGGGTTGGTGCTGTGGAAAAGGCGTGCCAGTTACATACAGTAGGGCATCGGTAAACTTGGTTTGGCTGGAAACTGCCCTGATCCAGTGAAGAGGCTTGCTGCTTTGAACAGCAAGATTAAGACTGGCTGAAACAGTTACCTAAACAAACTGCCTTTACCTCATTTCCTTAGCAAAGAGGTGACTTCTTAAATAAATGAATAAATAAATAATGAGAGAGTGCTAAGACTGCCAAGCCAAAATTGGCTACGGACCAATCTGTACATCAACATGGTTGACCTTACTTGGTCGTTAATGAGCTTTATAAAAAAAAGTCTGTCTCATTTAAAACTAACCTTAAAATAAAGTGGGTACAAAGAAGCACAGCTAGCTTCTTTAGGTGTTGAAGCAAAGGGACGAGGTCAGATTCTCTGATTTTTCTAGTTGTTTCGACCTTATGCATCATTCCTACATGCAGCATCGTGCTCACAGTGATATATACAACTTACAGGCAAAACACATTGGTTGTGTCTTTTTATATATATCTTCATATTATCTTTATATCTTTATATTTATAGCTAGTGATACCAGCCAACAAACTGACAATCTTCAGAGTTGTGACCTGCTTCATGTTCCTAAACTAATGTCCCTTGCTCTGAAAGGGCATGACTCCCAGTTTGGTCCTTAAATGACCAAGTAAGGGAATCAGAAAGGAGCATGCATATCGGCTGAAGAAAATATGAATGTCTGGCAGTCAGTGATCCACTGCACTTTAGCTTCAGTGCTTGATCACTGTGAATACTATGCAGATATTTCAAAAAGTCACCTGGGACTCTCAGGTTTCTGTAGAATGTTTTACCTCACTGATCCTGTTATGTTAAAACAAAAAGTGAGATCTGTTATTAAAGTGGTTCATGTAATAGTGACTAGTGAATCAGCATCAAAGTCCTAACTATTTTCCTTTCTTTTCTGTTGTCAGACAAGTTCTCTGTTTCTGCAGCGAAGGCTGTAGCTGGCTGCTTGTATGGGTGTTTGCACTGGGCTGATACAGGGCTTGGTCTGATGTGGCGTATCTGTGGTGCAATTGCTCCTGGTGGCCACAGGAGAACCACTTGGTCTTTTGTGCCTGCAGGGGTGACCTGTGGTTTGCCCAATCCTGTTCTGAACATCATGACGAGAAACCAGGATTATGAAGCCTCTGTGTTCATGAATACATCTTTCATTTTGGAGCACTGCTCTACCATGCTGTTGCCTTGCGCCATAACATTTGTGACCATGCTTTCCTACTGACAGTCCTTCAAGTTTGTTATTAGACATAGTTAGGATTGTAGCAATTATCTGGTTGAGATACACAGAGAACTGAACAGTTGATTCAGCTGTAGGGATAGAAGACCAAGACAGAGGCCAAGAACAGAGCAGGGTTTTGGATATAGACAAACTTTAGAGACATCAGAGGTATTTCTTTAACTTTTGTTCAGTGAAGAACATTTGAGACTTATGCCTGTGTTGTGCCTTACCTGCCACTTGGACTGGCAGTTGATCCCTCCCCTGAGATGTGCTGTTCTTTAAGAATCCCTCCTTTTGAAATCCCACCATTTCTGTTTCACCTCTGCTACCGGACCGTTGCCTTTTCCATTATATTTCCTTTTCAGATTCCCCACCAGAAGAGCTGGACGTGAGGGGTGGGGTACCGTCTTCCTGCTGACAGGTAGGTGGAGATGTTCCTTGGCCACAACAAGTGGGCCAGGAGCTCAACAACAGCGGTACCACAGTTGGGGAGCTTCCTGGGACCTGCCTCTGCTGCTCTGGACCTGGGCCTCTGCCTGTATCTGCATCATGCCTCCTGGGGTGGGTGCATTTTTCAAACTGCTTAGGTACCAAGGTGACAGATGCCTTGTAAATACCTAAGATAGATACAGACAGAAACTGTACCAGGCGCAATCAGTTATGCAAAACTTCATACAATGCCAATTGCACCTATATGCTGTAGTATCACCCACCTTTTCTAGCATCTGCAGTCAACCACAGTCAAATATTTGTATTTTTCCTTTTGAAAAGTGATGGAAACACAGGACATTCATTCTTCCTTGGTGTCAACCGGTCTAGAAACTTAGCCCTTAATGTCAGGTACTGCATATGCACATATTTTGTTCCATCGTCTTCCCTAAATATGAGTTTGCAAGTTTAGTTTAATTCTTTCATTAATCAATACAATTTGTGTTTCTTTGTCAATAATCTGTAAATATCATTTACATAAGCAGTACTAAAACTAAAGGGGTAGTCTTATGTGTGCATATTAAAAATGCATAAAGATGCATTTAAACTACATAAAAATATGGTTGTGGTGTTGCTTTTATCTTATGTGTTGATTTTTAAAATTTCCTTTATATTAAACTACAGATAGCTCATTTTTAGCATAAAGATTGGAAATTAATATGCATATATATAATCATAAATTTCCATGTACAAAACAACAACAACAAACTGTCTAAAACAAGTAGGTACTCTTATTCCCATTACATTCCTTTTAGATTTTTGTCACTTCCCATACAGAGGCAAAAGACCTTGCCCTGCTTATTTTGTGAAAGAATGGTTGGGAAGGAACTTGATAAATACTTCAGGCTGAATGTCTGTGTGTTGGGGGGAACTGTATAAAGGATAATTTGGGCAAACAGTACATATGGGAATCTAGCCAATGCTCTCAAAGAAACAGATAAAATTCTGGAAGAGATTTCTAATACTAAAGGGTGGTGTATGTTGGGGGTGGGAAGTGGCAGAATTATAAGAACCTACTGATTTCAAAAGCAAGGTTGATCAGGCTACAGAAGTTCATATGATAATGATGCTTGTCATAGAAGCAATTGTATTCGATGAATAAATCTCTAGGGCCCCTGGGGAAAAACAGATGACTTATTTGCAGATGGTTAAAAAGGAATCTCTGTTGTATTAGCTATGCCAACTGAAAACTAATGCATTTTTTTAGCTATTCAAATGTGAAAAATCAAAGACCAAAACTAGGTAAGGTATAGCTAGGTCTTCAATACACTGTTCAGAATTTAAAGGCTAACCATAGCTAAATAATTGTTTCAGTGGAAGAATATTAAAGGTTTAGATTTAAACTCAAGTTTGTTTATGATCATATTTACAGGAAAGAAACAGCAAGTTGAGCCCATGTCATACAAATGTTATAATTAAAAACACACAAAAATGGAATGATTTGAGTTTTCATTTAGAAAATTAGGCTAATACTCATAAATCTGCTACCATGAGCACATTTTAATCTGGAAATTAACTTGTTCCAGGCCCACTGCAAATGAGCAATTTGCAGGACTGTGCTTAAGTCACAGTGCCAAAATATTTACCATATTGCAGACAATAGGCAGAGAACATTACTTTAACTGTTACCATGAGGAAATAACAAAAGTGCTTTGCAATACAGTCAAAACCATAAGCCATTCAAAACACCTTCCTTTCATGAAAACTGAGTAAAAATACGTGTATGTTGTCTGGGACACTGTAAACTCTACAACGTACACAAAAATTCAAAAATTGGAAAATTAGGTAAAATAAATCAGTAAAACATAAAAATTGCTTCATGAGTAAAATTAATCATTTAACATTGAATATCTACAAATACCATTAAATGTTTTATACAAAATGATTTGTATGTATTCACATTAAGGAACTATCAAAACTTTCTCTAAAGAAAGTCTTATTTGGGTTTCTAGGCTTGAAAATATCTCCACATTAGTACATACAAGTCACATTAACATATTATAATCACACAATCAAAAGTAATTTTAAGGAAGGCAGAAAATTGATATTTGTCCAAATTATTTCTATAGATACAATTTTCAAGTACCAGCTCTTTAACAGTATGTTCAATTAATGAAGTTATTATATAGGCATTTAAAATGCACCTGCAATGCTGCAGCCTTACAATTCAGCCTACCTTGAAAGAGGAATGGTCATTGTCTAACACTGGTTTCTGTTTAAGAACAAAAACAAAGCAGAGAATATAGTCAATACCCACTCCTACCCTGCAAGCCAGGTGGAATTTAAGTGGCAATTTGATGTTCTGTTTAAGAGACAGCATTTGAAAATTTGGCCTTGTCACAAAAGAAAGACAATCAATTGAAAGAAACCAAAAAGAAAGGTGGAGGACCTAAGACACTTGCAGCCTTCTCTGTTCTTACACTTGCTTTCACACTTCACTTCCACACCGAGGGGAAAAAACAAGCAAACTATGATGAATTATCTAAAAACATTTATTTTCAATTATATTAGGAATTAGTTAACATGGACATATGAACATTTGAAGAAAAAAAAAAAAGAGAGAGAGAAATAGCAGCAAAGCGAGTTTTGAGATGAGGGAGATAAGTCCTTCATCTCCCTGGCTCCTGAAAAAGAGAGAGAATACATTAAAAGTGCTGAAAAGTTTTCCATTGCCCTAACTGTATGACGTTGGGAAATACATGCAATTTTAACTGTTCCTCAAGCACTCATGATTATGAGTATGTTGTTAGATATTCAATTAATAATATCTGAATATAACAAGTGACACTCACATATGCCAACGTGTTTCATTCATCTGGCTCCAAATGCTACAAAACCAACGTTTTCTTTAACACTTACAATTCTTTTTCCAACTTCTTTTATACCATTGTCTTGTTGGTTGATGCAGAAAGGTTTTGAAAACCTTTTCAATTACTGTCCTGTAGCAAAGAAAACCAAGTATTATGAAAGGGCACTACAAACGCTAGAGAATAATCTAACAAAATCAAAATAATACTAATGTAAATGAGGAGAACACCCACACAGTGACTCAATTGACCTCTCTGCTCAGGGATTCCCAGTGCTTTCAAAATGTCAGTTAAAGTTCCCACATTAAGCAGTACAAAACTTGTTTTGAAGAAGTACTCAGTCCCGACAGTTACCTGTTAATTTAAGATTCTATGCCAAAAGTTGCTAAAAATCAGCACTTTTTTTTTTTCCCCTGTGGAAAATCTAGGCTTAGTGTTTTTCTCCTTGAAACATGCTGAATTTCAATACTTTTCTCTTATGAAGTGTTTTAAAAGCAGGTATGTTGTAGTTATGGTAGAAATCCTATACCTTCTTACATTGTTGAGGACTCCACATGAGATAAACTACAAGTCATAATACCTGTAGCCTTGCTCCATCAGCATGAAGATGGAGCCCATATTTTGTCACATATGTACATCACAAATTCCACTCAGAGTCACTGCCTCATGCTTTTGAAAATGACAATCGTATGACAACCTTTATCTTATTATTGCTACCTCATTAGAATTTCAAACAGGTAATGCAAATCAATTACTTACAAGGACAACCTTCAAGAATTCTTCATTAAGCCTGATGCCTTTTGATCTCATCTTCTAAAATACAGTGTCTGGTGAAGATCAGAAAACCTTCTTCCTACACAGAATCGCTGTAGATACTGGAAACTATCAAAGAAGTTGATGCTGTCAGCGCTGTAAGAGTTGCTTTGATGCTTTTCCATTGTTTCCTGCAGACAAATCTCCATCATCAACTCCATCATATTGAAATAAAAAAAATGACTTTGAACCCAGACGTCTTTTGTGAGTGCTTTCTTCAAACACAACATAACACATTAAGCTAATCCACTGTTTGGCATTCATTTATATATATTTGCTCTGCAATTTCATTGTTTCAGATGCCATTAGAATGCGCCACCTTTGAAACAATGGACAACAGGTATGAGATGAAGTGCGAACGTTTATTGCAGACAGAGCTAATAATATTTCTTTTGAATGCCAACAACTGATATTTTTTCCATTCAAATGTCGCTAAGACCTGGTGCCAGGTAACAATACCCTATGTTGATGATATCACAGTTATTCTGTATCAGAGAGACAGCACTAGCATCTAAACTGTTTAAAGGAGAAAATCCTACATCTGTATTAGGTATTTTAGGCCACAACAAAACCCAAAGATCAGCATCAACACATACAGAGGGATTATTTTACTTAGACTACATATCAAATATATATAAAGAAAATCCCACCAAACCCCCAGAGCTCACAACTGACACTCTTCTGACACTGTCAAAGCAGTACTTTGATATGGAAGAATTATCTTATCATTCTATTTCACCATGAAAATTTAGCCTACTCTATACTTATTTTTCTCCTTTCTCTTAAATTCTTGAGATATCTCCCAAGGATATTTATATTAGCTTTTAATTTAATCTGTCTACTTTACCTTCCACTGACAAGCCCAAATTACTCACTAAATCAAACCCACTTCTGGCAGTAAAAAGCTTATCAGCATGAAACTTTTGAATCATGCATCTATATATTTACAGATCTTAGTTTATGAATGTATTCGTTAAGTATCGTATCACTTTAAAATTCTCCATTCACAAGAAGTTATCAATAAGCACACAAAAATAAAAACTGAAAGTACAACCCTTCAAAAGCAAGCTTTTCATGAGACATGTAAAATTTTTACGAATTGTTAAATTTATTATTTTAAAATATTCATTTTGAAACTCTAATGATATCTTTTTTTGTAGTGATGATGAAAATTATAATTGGAACAAACGCATCAGGAGTTTAATATTTTTTCTTTTAATATTTTATTTTTAGAGTATTTTCAAATCTTCAATTTGAAATTTCTTTCAAATTTCTTTCAAATCTTTAATTTGCTGCATGAATATTTTAGTTATTCTTCAGTTTTAATAGGCTAACTACATATTAACTAGAAATATATTGTAAGTACTGCCTCCAAAAAACTTGCTGCTACAACTGTTAGTCTATCCGTTGTTGAAAACCTACAAGTCACAAAGGAAAAAAAGACCTCCCTGACATCCCATAAAATCCAGAAAATAGTTTTACTGTTAGAATCACATCCCCTTCAAACATACAGTTTGAAGGTGGATGTTATTTCTCCGAGTTAGGCAGTTGCTGAAAGTAGAAAGTCAGTGGCACTAAGTATAGTTTACCTTTTAGTAATTTGTGCTATGAAAATGCAGTAACATGGTAATACTGCCTGTGACATACTACGAACTTTTTGCGACTTAACGATTTTATATCAATTTAGACACAAATATCTTCTACCCTGAATATAAAAATACCGCCTATGCGCTTCCCTTTTCCCAGCCTCCCAATGAGCCAGAACCCCCGTCCAAAGACGACCAAAAGCGGTCAAACAGAACTACAAAAGCTATCAGTTCCATCTTAATGCTTCCCTCACCTACAACCCAGAAAACTGTATTTTTGCTTGACAGAAAGCTCTACAATAACAATGTAAAAATTTTTGATATGCTGCCAAAACATATGTTTTAGAAAAATACCAGTAGCAATTGAGTTTATTTATTATATTCTTTGAATTGAGAATGGAAAATACCACTAGCTGGAACCCGTGTTAGTGACCTAAAAGGAGGTCAGGAAAGAACAGAAAAAAAAGAGAGGAAAATAACCTGATTTCTTCCTGTTTAACGATAAAAAGCAAAAGCTCCACTACTGAGAGAAGACATTGCCTACAGCCTAACTTTCCTTTCAGGGACACTGAACTTTGTCAAAGAGCAGGACACAGACTGTTTTACCAGCTACCACCCAGGGGCCCAGAGAGGTTTGAGGATCTTCCTTGGGCTAGATGCCATGAAAACGTGTAAATGACACAGTCCTTGCTCGGGAGAGCTTACAATCTAAAAAAGCAAAATGACATACAGGAGTATGGAAAAATACAGCTAAACACAAACAAACTTTGTATACATATATATACAGTTACATTTATAAAAACTATTAAAATAGCATTGCTACCTCTACCTGTCCCTCTGCCTAGCCATTACTTAGATGATTGCTTAATAAGGATCATAGGGGAAGTGGGTTTTAAGGAGAGATTTCAGGGAGAAGGTAGTGGCCTTATGAATCAGTTCAGGGAGGGCACTCCATGCATACGGGACAGTGTGGAAGATGTCATATAAAAAACTTAAAATTGTGCAGAGCAGCATTTCTCCAGGTCAAAAATTCAAATGTTGTGTGCAAGATCCCTATTTCCTGAGACAGAGACAGTGTGGTTACGTGAGTAACTTTTGGCCATTAAAAGGACAAGTGAAACCACTAACGTAGGACTACACTGAGGATGTGTTACTGGCCACATATTCTCTGTGGCTGCCAGTTAGCACAGTAACTGTGAGATGATATGGAAGGGTTTGGAAAAGAGTTGGATACAAAGAAGGAGAGAAAGGCAAGATGAGACAAAAGGAAGAAATGTGGGGAATATTTTCAAATGTAGTCTTCTGCTTGAGTTCTTAGTGTGTTTGCAATTTATTAACTAAATAACTAAAAAACATATACAATAACTAATGTACATTTGACACCATAAAATAAACTGGACCATATGCCAACATTTACATTATGTTATTATCCTTCACTATGGAAAGGTGAGAAACAGGTTAAACAAGAGACAAAATGCTTCCCCTTACCCTTCTTCTTCCGTACTGAAGCTTGGAAATAGAAAGGGAATGAACTGTGAATCAATTCTGAAGGTAATTTTATATGCTAAATCCTCGTCTGTTATTTTGAGCACAAACATTTTTCTTCCATCTAAGAAGTCAATCTCTCCCTGCTAACCTGTACTATGCATGAACCTATCAAACCACTGTAGATAAACAGCTTGGCAAAAGCCCAGTTTATCAGGGTTTATACATGAACTGTAAGAAATTGCTCCCCTGCATATAGTAGGGATACATGTACAATGTTTCTCTACATTCTTTTTAAAAAGTAGTAACTGGGACAACTTATTGAAATTATTATAATAGGGCATTTTAATATCTTTGCAGATTGAAGTGGAAAGGAATTGCTAGCAGATGTTATCTGCCATATTTTGGAATAATTCATTTGAAAGAGAACAACTGAGATGGTCTGCTCAGTATTATGGAGAATAGGGCAGCTAAAAATCAGTGAATAAAACCATAAGTAGAGTTCAGAACCAGGCAAAGAAAGTGACTGCAAAGACTGCAAGGTGTATAAATTAAAAAAAAAAATAAAGATCATGTTGCTTAGCTTAGCTAGGAAAACTGACAAAAATATATACTCTAAGGGAAAACAAATTGGGAATTTCTATTTAACATTTTCTTATACTACATAACAAGGGACATTCAATAAAATTAAAGGCATCACATTTAAAACCAATAAAAAGGAAATACATCTGTACACAGCACATAATTAGCCTGTGGAATTCGTTGCCACGAGACATTATTGAGACCATGAGCTTCTTAAGTTCAGAAAAAAGATTACACATATATTGATGAGAACATCCACAGTGTTCTTCTATACATACTTCCTATTTATTTTGTACATATATTTTATAAAACAAATGTTTATTCTTTAAATAGTTTAATGGACATAAAAATGTGGGTGTTCTCATAGTTCATACAGATGTCCAATATATACACATATACATATAAAGATATATAAATTATGTATATATACACACATACAATCTGTGTTTTACGTCAGAAGACAACTTTTAACTGATGATAGTGAGAACATTATCTCCTTGGAAACTTGTTCAGTTGTTGTGCAATTTAAGAATTCTTGTTCCTTCTACTAATAGTCCTTTTACAGGACAAATATTAAAATAGGTAGATCACAGATGTTATTTATAACAGTAGTCATAGTTTGCTAAGATGGCAAATGTTCACAGTATCATGTGGAACTGGTATTTATAGCCGTTAGGAAGATGATAAATATCTGCCATGCTCCAGTATTACTACAACTTTGTTAGGGGATGTACACTTCTGGAGCATGTTTTAGGACTGTTCAGAATAGCAGTCTTGCCACAGTCATATTTGCCCCATCTGGATAAAGATATGGATGGGAAACTTGCTTCAAGATTCAAGTGTGTCCTACGGCTGCTAGTCACAAAAGTTGCAGTGGTTTCTGCTAGCCAATGAGACCAAACAGCAGAACAAGTACTATATGCTGAATTAGGGGATGAGTAAGATAAATTGCAATGCTCTTCATTGCAGAGGTGACTTTACTGTTAATAAGTGACTTTTCCCCAGAAAAGAGTGCTGCTTCTCTCTGCTTTAAGAACAGTATCTACTATGTAACACTGAAAAGTAAGAGAAATACAAGATATATTCTCAGAATATCCTTATTTTGAAAGTGATTTGCAGAAGGGAATAATGAAGGGGAAAAATGGAACCTAAGTATTCCTGCCTCCTTGGGAAAGTTTGTTGACAAACCAGCAATGTTTTACAGCTTGCTAGCACTCCATGCAAGGAAAACAAATCAAAACATCCCAAAATAAAAAGAGTGTGCAGAAATATTATTTCACATTTTAATCCTGTAAGAAAAATTATGGAGCATTCACAATGTGCTGAAAACAATATTCAGGCTCCTAGAGTTCTTGTCATAGGCTAACTGAGTTTTTTGAGCTCAGGATAAGTAATCAGGATGTTTAATTTTGTCTTCATTTGGTTGTTATGCCGCAGAGAAGACAGTAACCATTTCTGCACTGCTTTGTTGGTCAGAGCTCCCACTGAAACTGTGTGTCTTCTGACTCACTAGAGGATGGATGGGGTCCATCTGCCCCAGAAAAAATTGACTTATAGGGAAAAAATGTAGCCATTTATCCACAATGCTTTGATTCCCTCAGGTTGGCCTTCATATAAGTCTATGCCAAAAATAAAAATGATTATAAAATGTAAATATTTAAATCAATGTATTTCCACAGCAGTGGAAAAATTAGAGTTATTGTATTATTCTGCAATGAGGGACGTGGTTTGTTTTTACACCCAACATCATTTGCTAAACACACTATTCTGGTGTGTTTATTAACCATATATTTATATACCTTGGACTTTTCTCTTTGTATATGCAGTCCATTCATATTTTTTAGTCTAGGTGCAGAAATTCTACTTTTTAATGACCTAACAGATAAAAATCAGGAATGAAAAAAAAATAAAAAAAACACAAAAAACTGTTACTTTCCTCACTTCCATAAAATAAATAAATAAAAAAATCCCAAAGAATTATGCATATTTAGAATGTGGATGTTCAAGTAAAGGAATCTACAATCACATTTCTTAGAATTAGCAAAGCAAATAAAAGACTGTATGTTCAATACTTTTTTTTTTTTTTATTACCAATAGTGAGGAGAATTAATCTCATATCATGCACAAAAGTCAAAGTGACATCATAATATACACTTTTTCAGATCAGAGGCTAATGAAAACAGGTTGAAGTTGAAGCTGCTTTAACACTGTCAGCTTTTTAACAACAGCTTCTGGCAGCTTACCTTTATCCACTAATGAGAGGCCACAGAAATTTAAAATAAAACAATATTAGATGAACTGAAAATTTAGAAAGCAAAGCTAACAAAATATGATACGGCATTACTTTTTAGTAAATGTGCCAAACTTTGATGATGCATAAAAATGTATCAACATTCTCTTGCATAGCAGTAAAGGCACAAGTTTTTGAAAAATTATTCATGCAAATCATGCATATTTAAATCTCCAAAGATGCAGCATTCTTAAAACCCTTTCTGCTCTATATACTGTACACAGTGCAGTTCTTTTAAATCAATTGAACATAACATATATATATATATATATATATATTTAAATTTTTATTATCCCAGCATGCTTGTCAAAAAACACTTTCTTACCAAGCTCTTCAAGCTCTGAGGTCATTGACTTAGACCGCAAGGTCAGTGCAGTGGTTGGAGCTCGCTTAGGCGGTGGTGGGGCTTTGCATTAAAGAGAAGGATATACAGTATAAGTAAACATACATTTCTTAACCACTATATTCACATACACAATTTCAGATTTATTTAAAAGAATATGCCATATTAAATAAGGTAATATTAAATACGTACATGCAGAGGAAAAACCCTGAGACGCTTTTCAGGTACTGAATTTCTGTACTGTTTCTACTTTTAGCGTAGGTTGTTTGACACATCAGCAAGCTTTTATATAACAGGATACATAGAAACAGTTAAAGCTAAATAACTCTGCCCTTCTATTTTTTCAGCAGGAAAAAGACTTGTTAGAGAAAGTGCCTCACAGCAGTTGTGCCCCTCCTTCTAAGAAATGTACATAGCTAAAAATCTCCTGGAGACCAGCCAACCTCTGCCAGATTAATTTCATCTTTGAAGAAACTGTTAAATCTGAGAAATACAAGAAAGAAGATTCAAATTTATCTCTATAGTCACAGTGAGACCAGGGAAAACAGGTGATTCTCTGAATAAGTAAGACAAAGTAGATCTTAAAATATCAAGTCAATCAGCTAGCACAGAACAAGCATCTATTTTGGTATCCTGATAACAAATGTTTTCTGATAGCTTCAAATGTATCCAAACCAGAGAATATATTACAATAATCCACTCCAGAGGTCAGAAAGGAGACTAACATCAGAAAAGATTATGGCAATGTTGGTAGAAAAGCAGGAGGTTTCCAGCAAGTAGAAATGGTGCTGGGACACCAGGAAAAATTAAGGATTCGGATGTGTTTTGGTCGATAACATACATGATGCTACACCATTCTGACAAAAGATGGCAAAGCAGGATGAAAGAATGATGGAGGGAAGTATACAGCTCCCTTTCTGTATCAGCTATATCCACTACATAAGTTTCATCTTTCCCCTGTTAAGCTCTTTCACCTTCTCAGAGAGGCTTGAACAACAGTGTGCCAATAAAACTAAAAAATGTAGCTCAGGTTCAGTGCCACGTATGCGGTATCTACTGCTTAAGTACTGCAAATATTAACTCCAATCTGGGGTCTGCTTTTGCCCAACAAGAGAAGTGACAGCAAATTTTTGAGGCAAACCGCATAAAATACTGGATTGTTAATTGAGGCTGATGCTGTCCCCACCATATAGGAGACTGATGGCAAGAAAATCCCTCCATATACTTCCCAATTTAAAATGGCACTTGTTAGGTGACAAGAAAGGCTACTAACTTGCATCAAAAAGTGGCAAGATGTAAAGGTGAACGTTTTTGGCATTTTGGCAAACGATATGTTACCAATAGAAGGCTCTGGAAAGATGGCAAAGAACTGGGGTGTGTTTTTATAGAAACAACTTATTCTTCCCTTTCTGTTGTATACAACAGTAGTTTTATGGAAGGCCAGTATGACACATCAAAAGGCAGAAGTGAAATGTTTGTTTAGAATGTGCTAATGGTAATTCTATTAAGCTAAAAATTATGCAAAACCATGTTTGGACATGATGTACTTTATTATAACCTTTTTTTTTTCCTTTTTTTTTCTTTTTCTTTTTTTTTTTTTTTTCTCCTCAAGGTGCTATAAGTGTTTTTGTTTGTTTGTTTTGTTTTGTTTTGCTTTGTTTTAAAGCAGTAGATGTCAAAGACATTCGCAGCATAGAAGAAAAGTTTTACTCCTGGACAAAGAGGGAGCCCTCTAGTGCCAGATTCCAGCCTGCTCTTGTGTTGAAAAGCCAGGTGGCTGTGAGCGACAATTCAAGAAACTGCTGGGAGGAACAGGAGTCTTCAAAAATGTGATGCTGCTGAATTGAACGCTAGTTACTAGCAGCAATCTTTTCTGATTAATGATAATTATGAGGGCCTAATAACTTCCCAGAGTAGCTTTTACCTGAGCAGATGCAGGAGCATCTAAGGTGAAGGAAATAACGCCAAATCTTTTTTTGAGGGGGGGTCTTTTTTTTTTTTTTAATCTCTCTCTCACTTTTTTTTTTTTGTGAAATTTTGCTCCCTTTTTTTTGGTGGTGTGGTGGTGGGTGGGGTTTAGGCGGGGGGTATAGAACATTGCAATTCTCATGAGCATAGCCCAATCTTACTTTATAGGTTATCTCATAATCTCCATTAAAGTTAATACAGGAAAAAAATAGGCTTTTAAACTGGGAAAAAAACTTTCCCTGTTTGTACTCAGACAATTATTTCCCAAGGTCTTTGCAGCACATGATGCTGTACTAACCTCTCCTGGACCAGCTGCTTTCTTGTTAGCTGTAAAGTGGCACAAAAAGAACCTGCATGTTTTCAACTTATAGGAGGAGGAGGGGAGTCTCCCTGACTGGAACTATCCCTCCACTTTGAATTCACCTAGAATGATTTGACCATTGTAATGTACAGTTTTTCTATCAGAAATTCAGTCCAAATATATTGCTTGCTTTTCTTATGCTTATAGAGTTCCTTTATAAAATGTTTTGCCAAACTGTAAGTTCTCAACTTCCAGAGGAGTCAAATTAACCTCAAGTATGTATTGAATTTATTAATAAATACTAATCTGTTCTTTGTGGGTTTTCTACATCATTACTGCACGACACTCATATCAAGAAGTTTGACTACAACATCTTCAAACAACGTATAAAGATCCAATGTCGTATAAAGAAATTTCATAGCAAGCATGACAATGGAACACTATCCTTCTTGTCATGTATTAATGTGTATGTCATCGGATTTAAAGTACTCTAAATTAAATAGCAGAAGAGTATTTCAAATTTAAAAAGGGAAATTTGTAAATCAGAATTTCTTGTTCCTACCCTATTTTCTGTGGAGCAAGACTGGAAGGACTCCATTAGGAAAAGAGAAGAATGTACCTTTCTTTCTAGCTGTGTCATCTGGATCAAGATTCCTGGTTACTGTGACAACCTTTAGAACTAGGTGATTGCCCCCTTGTCGAATCATGTTCACCACCTGCCTGTGGCCAACTTTCACTACATTCTCATTGTTAACCTGCAAAGACAAAAAATATTCTTTTAGATCAAAATGCTGAAAAATATCTGTTGTTTCAGTTTTTAAACCCAGAAGGTAGAAAGAACAGGAAGATACAGAATTTCTAATTACTATCTTTTAATAAAAATAAATATTATATAGAAGATATGATAACAGTAGAAGAAAAGCAAACTCTTCATGAAATATGCAACTAATTTGCTTATAATTACCAGTTAAACAAATAAACAAAAAAACACTTTTCCTTCACATAGTTTATTTGCAACTATTAATGTGCTACAACTCTGCACTTCATACACTAAAATATTTTCTTAAATAATGGTCATTATTTACCGTGGTATTATGCACAAATGTTTATATGCATTTTTCTCTCTAATTTAACCAATGATATATTTATAAGTTTTTCCTTTTAGACCATCCAAGAAATAAGATTTTCACTCCTGAAATGAACTCTCAGATTCAAGAGGCATTCTTTTATTTGATGCACATTTTTCCTCATTTCCCAGTGTTTTCCTTCTGTGAGTTTCTGGAAGGATCTGATGTCTAGGAAGAAAAGGCAACAGGGCCATAGCAGTCCAAAAAAATTTTCCTGGAAAAAGATGAGTTAACTATATGAAACCCTGACCATCTATTACCGTCATGCCAATTAAACTTTAAACCACATTCAACATTCAACTTTAAAACATATATTCTCCGGGTAATTCTTACTACTACAGCAAGATTTCTGCTCTATAATATCTCTTCTTAGACGTAAAAGAAAGCATAGGTGTAAAAATCTGTAAATAAGCACGCATAAAAGTAATGTTTAAAGTTTGTTTACACAGTCTATAAGGCATCACTTACAGTTATTTGAAATCTGAATGATAGCAGCATATAAGACTGAAATCCTGCATGTGTTACTTGAACTTAAATGATATTAAGGAATAGAATCATTGAAGAGATGTTGCCAGAATACATGCTGGGAATTTGATCTTTATCCAAAATTCAACTGACTCAGTTATATTTCACTGAGATCACTCAGTGCCTTCCAAAATGAACAGTCATTTTCAAAGTAAGCATTTTTAGCCTCCTCTATTTATTCTGACAGGCTGGGCATCTCACACTCGAAAGAATTTACTGTTTAGAGCAAAATCTCTCATTAAATGTTGTTGCCATTTAGCAGAACATCAAGAAAAGGAGACCCTTTCCAACTAGAAATCATTTTTTTTTTTCATACACAAGTCATATTCTTGACTTTTTCAGGGTTAGACAAGATGCATGCTGCAGTCAAAAGTCTCAAAGCACTACTCGTGTACTATGTCTGTAAGCCTGAGATGCTTTTTGAGATGTTTTCTTAGTTTCATATAAAATGACATAGGTGCAGCACATGCTGAGCATCCAGACCTGCTGAGCAGGCAAATATGAAGTTTTCTTATTCTTCAGGTGGAGGATATAAAAGAATATTGATGTGAACAGGACTGTTGATGTTTTGTTGTATTTTACACCTTCTTAGCATCTGGTACTTAATGCCAAGATATGGTATCTATTTAGCCAGACCAACGGCATCTGCACTTAATTTGTCTAATGCATTTTAGCAAACGGAGTTATCCACTTGCTTCTGAAAGACCTTCCAGTATTAAAACCTCAACCAGGTAATCTTTTTCCACAGCAAAAAAAGTTTATGTAATTCAAAACTAGAGTTTGCATCAACTCTATTTTTGCTGGAGTTAAATTTTAAGGACAAAAGTCTGTAAGGATTAGAATATATTCTCTAATGCTGCCAAAAAAATAAATAGACCTCCAAATAAATCAAAAGTTAAAAAAAATAAACATGTACACTTCACTAATGTAAAGTGATAACTGTGTAAAACGATAAATAGCTTATGCAGCATACCATCTGTTCGCATCATTATGTGCAATGATATTTAACATTTAGAGCAAGAGAAAATATATACAGCATTTTTAAAAACTATATCAGAAACAGAACCTCTAAACGACTGTTTATAACAGTTTTATTTAAAATGCATAGTTACAAAAGCTGGTACCAAAAAGATTTCTATTACAAAAATAAAATATTGATAGGAGATCTGAAGATTACTTAACTCAAAGAGTTTACAGAAGTATTTGTTAAGAAAAGAACTATGAAATCAGCAGAACAATACATCTTCAATATGTTTAGCACTTCAGTGGGTAAAACTGTAGCATGATTAAAAAAAAAAAAAGATAAAATCAGAATTGTGAAAAGCTTTTAAAGAGCTAGGGTTTCAGCCACAGATTCTCTATTTCTTTTAACCTTCCTCAGTATTCTATATATAAGCTAAATGGCTGTAGAAATGGACATTAAGTAGTACCACACCGGAGTTCCCACATGATTGTTTGATAGTTTCAGTCTGATGTTATTCAGCAAAACTTTTTCAGGTATGAATAATATGATGATACTGTCTCTCTGCTTCCCCTTCAAGCTTTGGAAGTGGAGAGATGACTACTGTGTCTCATCTATGTTTTGTAAACAAGCTGAAGTAAGTAAATTTTTATAGTCAAGAAAATACTTAGGTATCTATTTCACCTGTGCCAATTAAGTTAATAATAACATGGGTATTTGCTATTAAATGTGATCACAGTCTTTGAAATATAACAAAAAATATTTTTGCTTCTGGTGGCAAAGTGTTTAGAAGGATATTCCATAAACAAACTAGCAAAGTTAGTTTGCTGGCACAGATTTCTATTTCTCCCTCTTCTTCAACCCAATCTTTCAGCATATTCTTGGTGATTTTTCATTGCAAAACCTAAAGTTCTTCTTTTCCTTCACCTCCTCCCCAAAACTTTATTTTTTTTTTTCTCACAGAACTATCTTTCCCCAACCTTCATAAAGGAGGCCTCAGGACATAATATTCTTGAAATTCACACTCTGTTGTCATATGGTTAAAACTGGTCAGTAGGCTGGAAGTTAATTTGAGCAATTTGAGAAATAATTAATGAAATAATATGATCTCATAATCTTTAAAAAATAACCTAAACCAGAAGCCTGAGCTCTCAAGCTGCTCAAGCTAAACTTTTTTTTTTTTTTTTTCCCCTGGGATATGTATGAAGTATTATTGCAGTGGTTACAAGGAAGAACACTTCTATGAATATCATGATTTTTTACTTCTATGCCTCAGTACCTTTTCCACCTTGTATAATCAATGTACATCAGTTTTGAAGACCAGTACAGTGCTACAAGATGGGAAAATTATGACTTCAGAGCAAGATGGAGACACAAATGAGAAAAAATCATAGCAGATATTTTTTCCAGATAAAATAATTTTCTAGTTGTGTGCAATACTGTATGGACATTAAAAAAAAAGGACATTAAACTGTTGGAGAGTGTCCAGAGGAGAGCGACGAAGATGGTGAAGGGCCTAGAGGGGAAGACATATGAGGAGTGGCTGAGGTCACTGGGCCTGTTCAGCCTGGAGAAGAGGAGGCTGAGGGGGGACCTCATTGCAGTCTACAACTTCCTCGCGAGGGGGAGCGGAGAGGCAGGTGACCTATTCTCCGTTATCACCAGTGGTAGGACTCGAGGGAACAGTGTTAAGCTGAGGCAGGGGAAGTTTAGGCTGGACATCAGGAAGAGGTTCTTCACCAAGAGGGTGGCTGCACACTGGAACAGGCTCCCCAGTGAAGTAGTCACTGCACCAAGCCTGTCTGAATTTAAGAAGAGATTGGACTGTGCACCTAGTCACATGGTCTAAACTTTTGGGTAGACCTGTGGGGTGCCAGGAGTTGGACTTGATGATCCTTATGGGTCCCTTCCAAGTCCGGATATTCTATGATTCTATGAATACATTGTATTTCAATGTACTTAAATACCATCAGCCACATGAATTATAACACTGTTTTCAGGTGCCCCATGTAACTTAACCCTGTGTGAACCACTCAGTGAGAAAGATTAGATGAAGCTGAACAGGCAGCAATAGCAGGTGAGAGAGATTTCTACCTAGCCTTTGCCCCAAGTGATGCACTACTACTAGTTAACTGACAGCTTACAATGGTTAACACAGATGAAATGCAAGCAAAGTGATGCTCATGTTGGTGGTCAGTATTTGAGAAAATATGGGTGGAGCAGCTTGCAGCTGTAATTGGAGGTACACACAGCTGGCTAATCCAGGTACTTCTGGATACATTTAAGGCACTACATTTTCATACAAGACAGAAAATAACACTTGCCATCACCTCCACATAGTTATGAGATTTCATTCCTTTCCACTGGATGGTGGAACCAGCTATTCACATACTTGTCATTTCATGGGTTTCTATAGTAATGCAATATACTTGAACATGAGACATTCGGTTCTCCAAGATTAAAAGCAGTGTGCTGTGTCTCGTCTCCAATCCCCACTACTGCCACCACAGCAGACAGGTTTGTTCTCCCTCCAGCACCCTCTCGAAGAACCCACAACAGTGCAGTGCTCTGGGGCTTGCATTCAAAGTGCTTCACAGCTGGGGCTCACACTTGCTTAAAGCTCCAAAACAGAGACTTGCATCAACAATGATGTTCCTCTTGCATGAAGAGCTTGGAACACCACCAATTAAGAGTTCTCTCCCCAGCCTGGGTTTTCTCTCAAGAGATAATTCAAAAACGTGGAGTAAATCAGGGACAAAGAGCACCGACCATCACAAATCTCATATGTTTAATATCCAAGTCTGCCACTCTAACCTGACCTTATGCATAGCAACACCTAAAACACACAACCGCACAAAAAAAAAGAAGTAAGAATTATAAAATTTTATTTAAGAATACATAATGAAGTTGTCTCCAAGGGCAAAATAACAATCCGGTAATCAATTTTTTTCTGTGTGAAATACTCCCTACATGAAAGAACCCTCCTCAGAAAATATATGAACACCCATGACATCAATAAATTTATTCTGAACTTTACAAAGAAGATGATGTTCCTGTTGAGGCAATCTTATAAACCTGATACCATCGAACACAAGCACACAGGACTAGGAATGACAACAGTTTATGAAATGGAAGAAGTTTTGAAAAGGATAAGGATATGCTAGAAACTGGTTTACAGTGAGTCTGAATGGAAGTCAGTAAAGTCATTTGACAGGTGACTTCAAGAGATGTACTGAAGCTGAAAAGGGCACCAGAGCAGATGGCATGAAGCCAGGAGCAAAGGAGAAAACAGAATCAGGAGTTAAAGTGAGACGACTGCTCCCAGCACAAAGGATCACAGGGAAACAGGGATCTTCTCTCCCGGTCTATCTTTACAAAGACATTCTAGGTGATCTCAAAGGAAACAAAGAGTTTACATATGAAACAGTAAGAGAGAGCAGTACAGGTGCATGCAAGTCAGTGTAGCCAGACAGAAACTGATAAGAGGTATAGAAAATTGTAAACTACTTGTTTCAAATATAATTGCATTCACACGTCTCTAACTGATCACTATACTGCCCACAGGGCAGGCTGTATTTACTTTAGAAGCAAGATTAGAGAAAGAATTACCCTGAAATCTGTT
The DNA here is from genome assembly GCF_009769625.2 of Cygnus olor. Taxonomy (NCBI): domain Eukaryota; kingdom Metazoa; phylum Chordata; class Aves; order Anseriformes; family Anatidae; genus Cygnus; species Cygnus olor. Next base: position 48,553,242 of record NC_049173.1, read on the forward strand.
CGAGATTTTTCTTAAGATTAACCTTTCACACACACGGGTGCGTACATCCCAAAATGTTCACTTCCATGTCTTAAAGAAAATGAAACACCGTATTATTCTTCAGAGTACTCACTCCACACAAGAGCTACTGTTGGGTGGCTGCTCCCTTTTTTGGCCAATATTTGATTGTAAACAGACTCTTTGCTATGTAAATACATGTATCTAGTGTACTTATATGAGCAGATTTAGGGCAGGAAAGAAGAATACTGTTATTTAAAAATGTGGATTTTTTGGAACAGAACACTGGATGGTTCATGTCCGGGAGATGCTGGGGTAGATTTTATGGATATTGGTACAAGCTGCATAAAAGCATTTTTTCTGAAATGCATAACCTTGAAAAGGGTTGGAAAAATGAAATAAAATAAAATAAAATAACCTGCACATGGTAGGATAGCAGATGTATGAGCTGGAACATATTCACCAGCGCAGCCTTCCCGTAGGAAGGTGCAAAAGAAAAAAACACTACCAGAGAAAGAGACCTTTACAGATTCTGTTCTATTAATAATAATAATAAAAAAAAAATCCTAATTTCTTCAATACATCATGTAGCATCCTAATCTTTCCATTATCAAAACATTGTGTCAGTGGAAAATGTAGTCAGTCATTTCCACCAGTAAGTAAAGACATAACACCTTGTCATTTTGCTCACAATGACCGCTGCACAGGTGCAATGGTGAATAAATTCACCTTGCAGTTGTGAACACACATTCTGTCAAAATAAACTTCTCAGAAGCTATTCCCATCCATTGAACTACTTGGAAAACAGAACAAAACAAAACAAAGCCAACAAAAACAAAGAAACAACAAAACAAAACCCCCTGTTATACATAGCTACAGACCCCAGCCCATGCAATCTTTAAAAATCCACCACTTCTGTAAACATTTAACACATGCTAACCCCATTACAATTGGTACCAGCAAAATAAACAGCATACAGGTAATTCGGTAGGCTCAAATGATACTTTTGCATGTGCACCATTGTGCACGTGACTCTGTCTGAGCATGTCACAAACCAGCATGAATTTACCATCTGTGAAGTATTCTTGTTCTGTAGACCAAAATGTGGAACAAAGAAAGACACAGTGACCTAGACAATCTTTGGGAAGTTATTCATTTGTTATTTATATCTGCAGTGCTAATCCAGGAGTCAGTTACAAGGCTGTTTTATTTACTGAAGGCCAGCAACTGGTCCTGGTGCTTATGGCTGTGCTGGTCTTAATCTCTTTGTGATGGGCCAAAGTAGTATTTGGCCCAAACTCAGACCATGTCCTGAATTTGCACTCTACAAGTGCATTCAGTGTCAAAAAAAAAAAGCCTATTTGCTTCATGTTGAAAGTTATAAATTTATTCTGAATGGTTAATACTTTAAACAGTGCTTACTTCTGTTTTCTGTATTGTAATCCTGCATCATCACCAAGTACATGAAAAGCACTCAGGTAGACAGTCCACCTTGAAAGGCTTCTGCACAAAGCAAATTTTAACAAATTCTGTAGGAAGCATACTTTTCCCTGAGTATTACAGGAAAGGAATGACTGGATAAATTTGCTGGTAAAATTTGGAGACCCAAATGAAGAGGCACGTCAAAAAGGTTCATATAAAATTATTTGAACTAGTCCTGAAACTGATGTGGAACAGTCTCTGGAATATCCCTAAAAAATACCTAATACAAAAAGGATGTTAGCTGACATTCTAATCTCCAACACAAACTTCTTTGATTGTTACCAGGCTTTGATAATATCCTCTCTAATCTAATTTAGTGCAAAAGATGCTTCAGAGATTTTATGCACCCTTTTTTAGTGCCTCATAAAAGGCACTAACAACAACAACAACACCTTTACAGAGCCAAGAATACAAGCTTGTGGAAATCTAGCTGAAATTCTGCATAAGTAAATTTTTAATAACAATCCACTTGCTTATAGATTTCCCTGGACTGATGGCTGTAATGCAAGGGAGGGTGTAAAGAAGACAGAGCCAGGTTCTTCTCAGTCGTATTCAGTAATAGGACAAGAGCAATGGGCCCAAACTGAAATACAGGAAAGTCCAGTGAAACATAAGAAAAAAATGTTTTTTAATGTGAGTGTGGTTGAATAGGGCAAGAGGTTGCTCAGAAAGGCTGTGCAGTTTCCATCCTTGGATGTACTCAGAGCCCAGCTGGGCATGGTCCCGGGCAACCTGCCATAGTCGAACCTGCTTTGAGCAGGGAATTGGGCCAGGTGGCCTCCAGAGGTGCCTTCCAACCCCAACAGTTCTGTGAGTCTATGCGATTTGCTCAAAAGAAAACATACCACAAAGTACAGCCTTGCAGAAAAAGAAGTATATGCACACTACAGGAAAAGTACCAAAACCACTAGTAGCAATACCACAGTAAAAGTTTCTTTGCATAAGCTCAAATACTGTGCTAAACAAACGAGATATAAGACGTCTAAAGGAAAACACCCTGTGGAGATACTATGTCTTGAGGTTTTATACTTCTTCCTGTCACCACAGCCTTAAGATGCAAGTAGGGGAATATTATGACTTTCCTCCTCCAGCTCCCATGGCAAGGGAAGTTGTCCAGCCAGCCGGTGTCCACCCGCAGCAAGGGGAGCAGACCGAAGCACAATCCCCCGGTGAGACCCTGGGTCCCCAGGGCTGCTCCAGCCAGGTGCCAGACCCTTCCTGCAATAGGCTGAGCAGCAGGTAAAAGCATTGTCTCCTGAACTGCTGCAGGAATCTGGGCTCTGCCTAGAGATTGCTGAGCCATGCTGCTGAGGAAAGCTTGAGCCTGCGCTTCACCGTACCCTAGCGTAGTACCAGTTCTGCAGATCTTCAGCTGCGCTTGGGAATATCTATTTCTGCTAGAAGCATGGGAATGAGGAGACATCTCAGATCGTAAACTCCAGACTCCTTTGTTGTCATGGCAACTGCATCACAAAATTTATTTCTTAACATTTAACCAAGCTCCATCTTGGAAGTACTCAAACTTCTTGCCCCTGTTGTTCCTGTTAGGCCCAAAACCTCTGCCAAGGACCTTTTTTTTCTGATCTCATCCTAGGTCCACATGTGACTAGTTTATATTCATTATTTTTTTTTTCTCTTCCTGTTTAGACTGCCAGTAGCCTAAATAACCCTCTGCTCTCCATGCCTTCTACAAGCAGACCAAGTGGGAGAAATTTCTTGCCTTGGCTGAACAAGAATTTTAACAATCCAGTCTAACAAAGAGTCTAAAACATGGATGGAGCAAAACAGCCGCCAAGCACTATTTTTTTTTTTTTTTTCAAAGTGTGCCTTACCAGACAAACTGGCTTATAAAGACGGACTTCTGTTCACCTGTTTTTTTCACCTAACCTTGCACCCATGTCCATGTCTGGCCTCCTGAAGAAAAATGATTTTCTTCTAATAATCTGCAAGTGGAGAAGGTCTGCACCACTCCCCTCCTCACTGACACTGACCTGGAGCATAAACATTTGTGAGTGTGAGAGAGCTACTGGTACATGGCCAGTGCTTGTGACTTTAAGATCAGCAACAAAATATTTCATCCTAAAGTTGCTTAAAAACTGTAAAAGCACTGACCTTTTTTTTTGAAGTGCTGAGAATTTTGCTCAACTGACCATGTACATACATATACAAACAAACACAGCATAACAAGGAAACACAGCTGAGTATTTTAATAGAACTTCTCTTACCTCAGCTTACTTTGTTAATGATCCAGCCTTAGCAGAAAAATTAAGTAATGCAAAAATATATCAAAATGGTTACTCAACAGCATCTGATTTTGTCCCATTAAAAATATTGCCAAGAAACAGAAAACAACAGTATTGTTTCTGTGCAGAACTCAGTGGTTGTTTGGGGTCAGAGCTAAATGAATACACTATAAGAAAAGCAGAAGAGTTGATGGGTGCTGTTTCTCTCTTACCCATGCCATGGTTTGACAGATGGAGCCATGTAAAACTAGTATTTTAATCTAAAATTTTGCATTTTTAGTACCTATACTTGAACCAGAAGCTGTTGAAAGTAACTACTGTCCTCATGAGACTACATTATACAGAACATTTAAGCATTGCTCAATTACTTGGACCCAGTCCTATTAAAAATAATTGTCTCCATTAATCAGTACCTGTTACTATTTTGAATCATTTGGTTTAAGTCACATTTCTTAGGAGAGGTTCAATTAACTTTATTGCAGCTGATTGAACTGCAGTGTACTGCAATCAATTAAATTACACATAGGATGAATTTGTCCAATGTCTTTCAGGTGTGAGAGGTGGCAGTTTTTCCATGTGATAACTACTCTTAGGAAAAAATCAAGTGAATTCTGCACATCTGTTTGGCACTCTCCTACACAAACCTGAAAAGGTTTCAATTTCTAAGGAATCTTCGGAATAGTAATACACCTAATAGCTATATACTGATACAGGGCAGTATGAGATTGTGACCTATACCAGATATTTTAACCTATTTAAAAGAATGTGACTTATATTCATTGAGTATTTAAGGGTCTGGGAACGTCCAAGATGAACAAAAGAAGTCCAGTCTTTGTCTGGGCAGGTCTCTGACCACTTCTCAATTTCCTCACACCCAGAATGGTTATCAGACAGGAGGTTTGCACCTGGAAACAAGATTTAGAGGTCCATAGCTAGAAAGAGACTCTGGGCACAATTTAAAATGTCACCTTCTTTTTCTACTAAACCTTTTCCCTCTTCCTTCCCCGCTGACCTGACAACCAAGGAGCATGCCAAAGCCAAATATTTCATCCATCTGGCTTGCAGTGATCCTTAGGATGATGGTGGCCTAACTTAACCACAGAAGTTGGATTTGGCAAGCACTGACCCCTTGCCCTAGTTTTGTTGGTACTCTATTTATTTGTTATTCTTCTGGTCTTTTCAGCATGTATTTGTTTTGTATACCTGAGTTTCATTACTACCTGATAGCTTGTCCACTTTCTGCTATATTTGCTTCTGTTTTCCTTAAAATAAACTGCATGAAGATAAGCTGATAAGTATTATTTGTGCAAATTCCCATGCTTTTTGAAAATATGTTCTAATTGAGAATTCAGTAAAATTAAAATTAAGTTTAAAGTGCAACAGAGTATCTTTCATAAACAGATACCTTACTTTTAGTTTGTTTCTAGCTGATATTATAGCTTATAAATTATGGTACACAGCCAGCTGACCTCTGAGTACCAAAAACAGCAACCTAGAGGTCACCCATATACTAATGATACATCTCCAGCATATCAGCCTTTCACAGATGAAATCATGCATGAAAATCTGAAACTGCTTAACCATTGCAACCAGAAGCTGCTTTCACCTCATTTCTCTGACATATCTATTATCATCCACCTTTGCTGGGGTTTGTTTTGAGGTCAAGAGCAACTGCTTTTCCACGTAAAGAAAAGAAATACAACCCTAGCTGCACATTCAGGCTGTGGTTCTGCAGTGGAATAGTAAGTTTAACAAACTCTTGCCTCTCTGCACTCTGCGGCTGACAACCCACCCCCATACCAGTTGCTGCTCTCATCAGCAGAGTCACTAATGTTTTGTGAGGCCCTTCCCATATCCTGACTTCAGAGGAAAAAAACCATAAATTATAATTTTAATTTGGATCATTCAAGTGCAATGGTTAATACTGCATGGATTCCCAAATTATCCTTCTGATCTGACCGCCCAGCACAGAGGGAGAAGCGGTGGTCTGTTCAGTTGACAAGCCATGCCCAAGCATCCTGTGGTGGTGCTGTGCTAGCATACTCCCTGTTGCACCCCTCACATCCTCTGGGACAGCTCTTTGCAGGGCCTCATGAAGAACAGGATCCACTTGGGACAGGCTGTGCTTTTAAGCCAGGCTTATTCCTAGAGCTATTTGCTGAGCAGCTTCACAAGCAGCTTTACCTGTGCAGCTGAGAGGGCATGTGGGGACAGCAATGAAGATCAGAGGAAGCTGAAGCCAGCATTACTGCTTTGATCACCTGTGAAGTTATGCCCTGAGAACGCACTCAGCTGCCTCACTCTAGCCTATGAAGTGACTAAATGCTTCAGACCCCAAGTAAACAATTCCCAACTTAACACCTTATAAAAACAGGAGGTAATATTCAACCCTAAAAATACATACTTTTTAAAATCAGCAGCATGGTGGAATTATGCAAGCACTGAGAAGACAATGGATCTTTATCTGAATTCTGAATGAACCACTTGATAAGTATTTACAATAGCTAGAAGATAGCAGGCTGAGCATTTCTATTTTTAAAACTCTGCATACCTACATTAAAGGCCATTAGGCAGAGAATTCTAAATTAGGTATCAAAATATAGATCTCTTCATGAGTATTAATAATGCAGTCTAATATTTCTTTTCATTAGGGAAGCATACATTAGTCAAGCAACACAATTTAAAGTTAAACATTATACATGGACCGTAAACTGATCGGTTCTGTACGTTCCAAAGATTTTCAGCTAAAGCCTTTACAGAGATTACACAGATATATTAACAGAATGTGTTGTCATCAAGTGCGGATAATCTATGTTTCCTCCTCCCACATATAGTCACTTTCCAGAAAATGCATCTGCACTGGGAAGAATAAAAAATGTATTGCTCGTGTATTTCTCTTTATGTAGGAAAGCCTGATCTTACAGCATACGGAGGTAATTCTTTCTTACATTTTTTCAACGCACTCTGCCTTAAAGTCAGAATTGCTTGCAAGTCTTTTTGTAGGCCATGTCTAATGTTGTTAAAACTCACAGAGTAGTTAGGATGTATATGATGGCATTTGCTATACAAATACACAGTAAAACGTTTGTGTCTTAGATTGAGACCTGTGGACAATTACTATGTGCTTTACAGATACACGCTGCAAAGAAATAAAAGTGACAGAAAAGAGCTTTAAATAAGGAAACAAATGTAAGCCAATATTCCTTATTCAAGCGTGAATATGCTGACTGTCTTTATGAAAGACCACGAAGAGGAGAACTGTGTCTAGAAACAATACGAGCAGCTCTGGCTTGATTAGAAGCATAGACAGTGCCTTGTAGTAACGATACACAGACAGCACCTTATCAAGTGCATTTTACTTAAAATCTGTCTTCAGTAATTAATGTTGCAAAGGAACATGGTTTGGCATTTTAATACTTACTAATATGTTACTATCTATAAGGACAGGCTTTTTAATTCAGACCCACCAAACCCACGGGCAGGCCCAAGTTTTGCACCATTTGTTGTTCCAAGACCATTGCATCATTTGACTGTTGTTTGCTCAGTCACGTCATGCAGCTGACCTACACTACAGAAAGGCATCCTTTTAATAAACAAAGTCCTGATTTAATTACCTTTATCCAAATGCTCACTGACTTCAATAGCAACACTGAGTCAAGAAATGGTAAACAGCTTATGCCTCTGGACCTCAGTCCTAACTGCCTGAGCTATTTAAACTGTAGTAACGGATGCAAATTTACCAAGTAATTTGCAGGGTTCAGGTCTGGAAGAAAAATAAATAAATAAATAAATAAATAAAATCCTTGGGTCTAAATAGTTGGGGAAAGAGCAGTCAAGGCAATCTCTTCTTGTACCAACATCAAGTACCAACCTCATGGTTCTAGCAGGCTGCCCACTACTAAATCTAAAGTTAACCTGCCCTAAAAACTTTTAGGAATAATAATAATAAATAAAGGAATTTAGATTGACAAATACTTGTACTGAAAAGAAGTTTAGGTTCATGGTCTTATCTGTGTGTATATATATATATATATATAAAGTACAATATCTGTACCTTTGTTCAGTTTGGATTTTCCTTCATCTAAGTAAAAGTTTATTCCATAGGAATGAATTTATGAGATTACTTAATGCAGAAATGGGGGTCTGCATCAGAATTGCACCACAACCCCAATTCTACTTAATACTCACTTTGTGGCCTTTAAGTCTGTGCTTCTGTTTAACAGCCTTGAAAAGCAGAAAATAACTAATTCACTGTAACATACATAATCAGTCATCATACACTAAGGCTCAGTTGATGGTGGTGAAAAACTCTAACATATTTGATTAGGAAGCACAACATATTATAAAAAACAATAATGGACAATCCCCTAGAATCTACTTTTGTATAAGATTGACAGAATTCACTAGGTGTATTCACAAAGACAACAAAAATCCTGCTCATCCTACTTTGTACAAGAGCATCAGAATGCCTATCTGTAATTATAATGTATCACAGCTACTAGGTACAAATACATAGTGCTACAAACATCAACTGAACAAAAACTCAAAACCAACAGAAGGCAACTTTTCTGTTCTCTTTAAAGAAAACAAACTTGTTTATAGGAGAAACTTTGTTAATTCATTATGAGTCTTTCTGCTACTGCTTCAAAGCAGCAATGTCCGAATTTACTCACTATGCACGCAGAATGACATTTTTACCATTTCATGCAAACAGCTTCCCTGTTAAGAAGGAATGATTTATTTTGGTTTGTGAACAACCATCTTAGAAGTACAACAGCAGACTCCTCAAAGCATTTTGTCATAGTGGATAAGAATCACCATCAAACCTTTCATTAAGTTTGATTTTATTTGTAAATAGTTGGAAGTAAAAATCTATTTTTACTGATCTGATGACTCATAGAGCACGAGGAAATTTTCTGGCCTTTAAAGCAGCTCCACCTAGCCTACACAGAATGCTAGTCCTGAGGCAGTATCCTTGCAAGCAAAAGGCAAAACCAGTTGAGCAATGCTTTTGCCTTATGCATTGCTCCAAGTCTATAGGTGCCTGCAGTGGCAGTTAAGATGATGCAGCCTGTCCTTTGGAAACATTTGCTCCGCAGCAACACGGTCAAATTCTGTATCAAAACAAGCTGGAAACACTTCTTTAGAAATGCTTTTTTCCTCCTGGGTGTCCAAAAGGAATATAAACCTGCCCTCCTCTTTCTTTCAACACCTAAAGTTAGCAACAAAATTGCCTGCTTCACAAACAGAAGCTGGCTGTGCAATGTATTGGATGAATCAGTGCTGTTATGCACTGACATTTTAGGAACACACTGAATAGCTGTAAGATCATATAAAAATGTAGCAACTCATCAAAAAGCATATCATTGAAATAAGCATGCCACAGAACAGCACAGACGTTGCGGAGAGGGAGACAAATGAAACATGAGTGAAAATAACAACAGTTTTTCTATCAGAAAACAGCAGACACACCCATAGCAGCAGTAATTTTGCAGACTTGTTATCCTGCCGCTTTTATTTCCATGCATTAAATTAAAAACAAACAAACAAGCAACAACAACAAAACCCAACAAACTCAAAACATTCACAGATAGCAAAAACCAGATAAGCTTGGTGCTGTATTAAATCTTTTAGAATGTGAATTAAGTCTAAAAACAAACAAGGACAGATCAGAAAAGAAGCTTAGAAAGTACATACAACAAAGGAAGAACAGAAAGGGATGCTGCTGCCTTACACTGAAGGGCAGAATTGCTTAGTACTTCCAGAAGTAAGGATGAGAAGCTTACATTTAAACACCAAATATATGTAAATCTCTTACGATTTCAGTTCAATTGCTTTGTAACTAAGTATTGTCAAACAGACTTTAAATGTCAACCAAGTTCTTCTGCAATGGTTTAGAACTTAAAGGCATTGTGGAATCAATAAAAACAGAAGTATTTTATTTCCCACAAAGTTATAATCGTTAAAAGCTTGATGCCTAGGTAATTTGTATATTACTCTTGGAAGTGAGCTGGACACCTTCAGTGAGACTCAGGAGCTCAGATTCCTTAAGTACTCAGCAAGCTGCATCCCACTCCAAAGGAGACATAACTGTACGCATGATGTTGGGATGATTCCTGTGAACACTTGATGTGCCAAAGCTTAATCCTAAATCATCATCAACAGTGAAAGGCCAGACAAATGCTCACTCCTGACAGCAATACAGATGGCAGGTTACACACCACAACCTGACCACCTTCCTGAGTGCTGAACTCCCTGCTGGGCTGCTAAATCCTGCTTGGCCAGCACCAGCAAGGGCACCCCTAGCCAGATCCTCTGAAGGATTTGGGAATCAGCATGGGCCAAGGATCATTTCCAAGAGGCAGGATGGACAATGAGGCTTCCTTGCTTTGGAGGCTAACTCTAACTGTATGATAGTGCATTGTTCCATACCAGCAGCCAGCCACACCAGAAAGCTTTTAATACTTTAATCTACTAGCTTGTGTGAATTTTACTTGCTAGAGAGGTATCTGGGAAAAAGAACTTTGCTTTTTGCCAAGCATACATCAAGGAATCCCACTAGTAGTTACTGGTTTCATTTCATAGCTAGCAATAACAATTTCTTTAATGACATGTTGCTCACATGGCTTTGCAGTGTGATACACTCACATGTAAACAGAACTGTGAGAGAGAGGTACACACACAAATCAGATGCGTGACTTTTAGATGACTTTAAGGTAGCAATTGATTCTCCTTGCACACCATCTTTTTTATCGCAGCCTCTTAGCTCTTTGCTTAAATTGCCCCTATTACAGCAGCATAACAACATATTTCTCTCCAAATAGCTTGACCTAAATCAGTTTTGTGCCAGTTACTGACATTGACAAGTCATTCTGGCAATGCTAGTGGTACAATTGCAGAATATCTTAATACTCTTTTTATTGATTTCCAGGTTTTTCATTTAAACTACAAGACAGACATGAAAGACTTGATTAAGATTCTGAGGTTTGACCATGTTAAGCGGAAAGGTTCAGTTCTAGGAAACTTGCTGTAAAAAGTAGCCTTAATGTGTGTTACTCTCTCGCACTAATATGCACCCCAAATCCAGCATAGGCAGCACTGATGTGATTGGCTAAATCTGAGGCAGAATAATTTCTGCCAGTGGATTTCATTACTGCATGTTTGTCAGTCTTCCTGACAGGACACAAGGAATTCCTGATCCATAACCAAAGTTCCTGAGAGCTTCTGAAATTAAAGATATTTTTAGATATTCTAAATATATGTAGTCTGAAATAGTTAAGTGATCAATTGCTAAGAATGTATAGTTCCCTTCACACACATACATACTATATCTTCATCAATAAGAATACATTTCTTAGCAAAGAAGCTGAATTTTGTCCAGAGAAATAGAGAAAAATGTAGGTGTGCATTAGACGATGTATGGATCTGCTATAACCGACTCAGCTAATAGGCATGGGGACAGTGAAAACTGTGGTGTTCAGAGGCAGCAGTTTAAGAATAAATAAATAAAGCTGGCAAAATATGCCGCTAATTAGTCCTTAATGTTTTCTAAGTGAGGAAGAGCAGCTACAATCTGATACAGCCTTTACTTACTCCATCAAATGGCTAATCTTGGTACAACAGGATAGTATATCACAAAAATAACTCAAAAGGTCAACGGACCGGGAAAATAATTCAGTCTTGTCAACGACATACTCCAATTTTAACAGTGTCTCAACAGAAAGCTTTAAAGCAATTTTGCTCATGTTTACTTGGCATTTCTTTCCTGGTGTTCTTGCTCAGAAATAAAAAGTTGGAATTTTTATGCTCTCCGAAAGACTAAATCTCATTATTTAGTTCAGAAATTGAGTTTATCCAAATTCGGAAAAATTAAGTTGTAAAATTCACAGGTTTTGTATGTAAAGATCAGGGCAAATATTTAGGATTTCCTGAATCCCTGTGCTATCCCTATGGGCTTGATGCCACTGTCTTTGGAAACCCTGTTTAATGTGCTGATGCCTCCATTCATCTTACCCATGTCGAGTTCTACTCACACTGAATGCTCCTATTCCTCTCCTTTTCATCTGCATTTTCTGTGTGTCCTTCATCCTTTACCTTCTTATAATGTAGTCTGAGGACATGTCTAGGACACAGAGAGAATGACTCCCAAGGTGGCTGACTCAATACTGCATTAGAAACACCTGAGCTAGCTAGCTAGCACTGAGCAATCTGGCATGCCTAAATGATGCAGCGTGGCACCGTGCAGAGACATGAGCTCGAATCCTGGAAGAAATGCAGCCATACCAGCATGGTGCTGCCCTCAGGCTAATTAGCACTGCAACAACACACTTTTGTCACTTCTGGTTTCAGAGGTAGTACCTTCAATGCCAATTCAAGGCTCTCTCTACCACAGGCCACGCACAGCGTTAATGTGTGTGCCCACACCATTACATTAAATGTACTGGGACCATGGTCAGGGATGACATATGGAGATTGCTGTTGAAGGCGCTAACTATCATTTCCAAAATTTAATCAGAATCAATATGATCTTGTACGCTAATGACTGGAGTATTCTCAGAACATAAGGAATTAATTAGATAAGGCATTCAGTAGTTATCCCTCAGCAGCTGACAGATACAGATAAATGTGATTACCTGACTGTAGAGATTTCACTGCTTACTTGCTCTGAATTCTGATCTTGCAGAGAGAGGAAGTAGGGTTAACCCCATCATGCTGTGACAAGATTTTTCCTAGATTTCAAGGAAAATATTTATAGTACCAATACTCTGAAGTGTCTTGACCTTGACTCCTCAATATGTTTTGTATCTATCATTTCCCGTAGTATGCAGACAAATATATGTACTTGTTGCAAACAAAATAAAGCAAATATGTTGGAACTTTTGAAACTGAGACAAGATTAGAACCATATCATTACTTATTGGCAAAAAGATTAAGCTGGTAGTATCTCCTAAATAGGGAGGACCTTGGGGTTAGCTGCTTAGTGATTGAGAAACTTCTCTCTTTCAGAACCTGAAACAGACCTAAGAGTAGGATTTTTTTTCTTCCTGATTATTTATAACTTCAGGTTTTCCATCATGACAGTATAATTATAATGTTATTAGTTACAAATCAATCACCTAAAACTTTACTGTTTTGGTGATGTGACTCCTGCAAGGTCAGGGAAATGTATTCCTATCGAGCAACAAACCTGAGTGAGACTTTGTGAATTCTGACCTGTGAGAGTATTTCATTAAAGCCTTATTCTGGTGCCATCAGAGTCTATCACCATTGAAGATGGCTCAGTTCTCTGCACTCTAAAGAGGGACTTTATGCATTCTAGATCCTTCTTATCAAGCAGGAATATTGCAAATACAAAATATTTTCCACCATCTTTATCACATTCACTTTACTAACATCAACTAATCAATTAAGGAATCTGGAGTGAAGTAAGAATTAGCATCAAAGTCTGTTGTCTGATCATGGACAAAGTTTCTTATAACATTGAGGAATCAAGCCACTAGCTACAAAGCATAACTGATGAGTAAGTAGGACAGGATCTGTTGTCTTGAGCCAGAAAGATGTATACCCAAGCAAGAGGGTGAAATGGAAATTTTTTAAAAGCCAAAAATAGAGAGGAAGGATAGATTGCAGGTTGTGATAAAAACAAAGTTTAGTTTCCTCCATCTGGAAAAGATGAAGCAATCTTTCACTTTTAAAGACAGAACAGGGAAAGTCATATATTTTACTGTTTTACTTCTTACTTTGCCTTCTAAGCAGGATACTCAGTTGTATAATTTGATTTTTTAATTTTTTTATTTTTAGTCTTGAATACTGTATTCACCACAGCTCCAACTAAAACATTAGCAAAGTTCTATTAACTCTTTCCACCAGGAAATCACAATTACCAACTGAGAAATGAGGGCTTATCAATTACTTTCTTTGCTCCTGTCTTTACTTTTTGTTTTTATTGGAACAGTTACAATAATTTTGGCTTAAAGCAATTGTGCCCAATGTGCTACTTTTACTTTTTTCCTCTTCATGCTTTTTTAAACAAATACCACCTGCTTAAAAGCTACATGGGCAACATTTCATTTAGAGCACTAAACTGCTTGTTAGTGAAGCATCTCTGAGCTGCCTCACAACCTAGCATTCCCACTGCTCGCTCTCAGGTTAATAAAGAAAACACTCTCAATTAACGACAAACTACATATTACTGGATTTCTTTCTCTCTCTTTTTTTTTTTTTGTCTCACCCCAGGGTTATCACATAATTTATCATGGAGAGATGAAGAATTTTGTTTGACATAACTGTAGCCCGTCTGGAAGCTTGTAGAAGATCTAACTTAGCTCAAAGCTATGATTTAATACAGTGTGATGACAGCTAGGAAAAAGCAGCAAATGCCAAAAACCTCACTGAACATTATAGTTTCAGAACTGCTTTAGTATAGAGGCTCTATTAGCAAAAAGCTTCCTAGGTATGTCTCAGTTATAGAAACCATAAACCATGGTTGCTTGTTTTCTTTTCCTTTGTCATGCAGCATGATACAGATTAAAAAGGCAGACAAAATTACTTATCTCAGAGAAAGCATACGCTTTGAGGTTTTGCCAGTATTTTGATAGTGTCCAAAGTCAGTGAACTGCACTTTGTCTTGTCTTTTATGTAAGAACAAGGATGAGTCATACAAGACTAAAATAAACACTGGTTTAGAGTTAGTCTTACTAATAATAGCTGCTACATCTTCACAGAGTCTTCCCCACTTGAAACTATTCTATTACTAATACAGTAGTATGGACCACAGTGCTCATAGTTGAATTTTACCTCAGCTGATTTTACCTTAGTGATTTGTTTTCATGTTTATATCAAAACTGATAAATCACACTAGACAGGTGGGCACAGCAATTTTAAAAATGTGCTACCACTGAAACATTTATACCAGCCATTAATCCAACATGACAGTGAGTGATACCAGAATGAAGCTAAATTTCTGACTGCAATACTAACCTAGAAAACAGGAATAGCACCTATTCCTAAAACATAAATCATGCCTGGGAACTGTTCTATACAGAGAGGATATTTGAGCCCCTGCCTCAGGCTGGACAGTGTTTTGAGCAATGTGATCTAGTGAAAGATCTTTAGGGATCCCATCCAACCCAAACCGTTCTATGATTTCCAACATATCCATCCCATAATGAACAAGTGAATTATATTTTGACACTTTGAGAAAACTATTAAACCATTATACATCTTTCATGTCTCATCTGACATGAATGAGTATTACCATCTTTAATGTTTTTTATACACCAAATTCAGATTTTAAATATATGTAGAGTGCAAGATACTGAACAGGTAACACTAAGGATAAAACTTTTAACAGCACAGCAAAACTTAAGAAATAAAGTAAAAGGAAAACCTCCCTGTGTTATGACTGGACCATGAAAAACTATTCATGCTTATCCCAACAGACAAGCACTTCCTGCTTGGATTGACATTAGACAATTGAATGGGATTTATGTTTCTCTGGATTTAAACAGATAGTTTTCAGATGCTGTTAAGCTTTTCATCCTCTCCATAACAGCAATACATTTACTGTTCCATTGCCTTAGGAATTTATACAACAACTAAACAATTAACTTGATATGCCTCTGCTTATCCTCAAGAGAGTCTTTCCATTTTCTGGTCAGGAATCTTTTTTTCTGGGATTGATCAGCCTTCTGGACAGTGAGGGCTTATCCTAGTTAGCACCTACCACTGAATCATTTATTTTATTCAAACAAGCAGAATGATAGAATCCACATTTTGTAGTTGTTCAAGGGGATAGACCTTTTTTGTGTGTGTGTAGAAAAACAAGAAAATGCCCTGCAGGTTCAACACAACTGATCTTTCATTACAAACCTCTAACAGGGCTGCTGTCAGGTCACTGAATTTTGTCCTTCAAAACCGACAACCAAGACCAGCTGTTATTAGAGAAGCACTGTCAATGGCTTTCTCTAAGATTTAAATACTCCATTTAGCTTTTAATTTCCGCTGTGAATATGCTTTAATTATGTAGGCATACTTGGATAAATGAAGCAACAACAGATTCTTTCAAGGCTCTCATAGTCTCTGTAATATCATGAGCATGTGTCATTTTTGTTTTATCAGAGACACTAAAACAATGTAGTATTGTTTCCTGTGCACTTCTGATTTTTTTCTGGCAAAGAGTGGTATTGAGACTAGAAAATGAATTGTCTTGGCAGCAAGAGCAGTTTCTTCCTAGCCCTCCAAAATAAATAAAAAACCAAATGTATGTATAAAATATTAGACCTATATGAAATCTTGGAATACATTCCCACCCACACTAATTGTGTTACACAAGAAACAAATACAATCTAGGAAGTATCAGGCATATTTTTCACATGCAGCATGTCTTTTTTCATACAGATGTCAATCTCAGATTTCTGACCATGTAGTGATGGAAGGGAGAGTACATGTTTTAGCAGTGGAAGAATCGTGTATCCCACATAGCTGTGAAGCTTGATCTTTGTCCTTGCATCAATCTCTCATTTCGTAGAAATGTTAAGATTAAGCAGGGTTGTCAAATTCTTTTTCACTGGTTTTAACATACTGTGTTATAGAAGCTCCTTCCATAATAGTCATCCACTCAGTGAATTAGGAGAAGACTTGGCATATTTTTTTCCTCACAAAGCAAAAGCAAAATATTTCAGTAGATTACACTAAGAGTGAAAGGAGAATTTCCTTACAAAACTAAAGGATCCAACAACAGTTTCTGATATAAATTTCCAGAACCTCCTCCCCACTGACAGCCAAGAAGATAGCTGCCCTAAGTATTCATATTGGGTACTGAATTGAATTATTCTTCTTAGTGAATGTACTAATTTGAAGAACTAAGTTAATGAACTAAGTGTTAGAAACTTTCTCACAATTTAAACTTGAAGCAGAATGGCTTTATTTCAGTAGACCACTCACAGGTCTACTGATAGAGAGGTCTGTAGGTCTCCTGGTAGGAAGAAACTTATATGGCAGAAAGTAAAGATTGTCTTCCTGTCTCTGCCTTCCCACGTTTCTTCCAGCACACTATATGTTTCACACAGAATATTCCAGATGGATGCTTAAGGGGTTCATTAACTCAGGTATTCCCCAAACCCTGGTTTCTGAGGATCTATGCAACTCAGACCTTTGACAAATATGAACAAAATTCTCAGCCATTTAGTGTGTATACAGTCCATTCTGCTATCTTTGCTACACAGAGCAAAGTTCAACTGGATAAACAGAAGGGTCACATGGAAAGGTTCTTCATAGTTTGATTTTTATCACTGAGAAGTGTTTGTTGGTAAAGCAACAAACGTTTTTCTTCCAGAAAGTTAGGAGTGTTATGGGGTGTGTGACTCAACACTAGTCTGAGATGCACCAGCAGTTTACTACAGAAACTGCCAGCAGACAGTGCTAGTCCTTCTTCCACAAACAGACTACAAACAGCTGAGATAAGGGAGAAACATGCAGTCCACTTTCCAGGTACTCGTAACACACATGCAGAAGTGGTGTGGCTGGTGAAGCAGCACAGCGCTAGTACTGACATTGTTTCTGAACTTCTACTTTACCTCAGTAACATGCACAAACCATAGACTCATAAAGGTTGGAAAAGACCTCCAAGATCATCTGATACAACCATTCCCCTACCACCAACACTACACACTAAACCATGCCCCTAAACACCATGTCCAACTTTTCCTTGAACACCCCCTGGGAAGGTGACTCCACCACCTCCCTGGGCAACCCATCCCAATGCCTGACTGCTCTTTCTGGGAAGAAATTTTGCGTAAATTTCCAATCTGGGACAAACTTCTACAATACTGCCCTAGTATCAATATAGACAGAGATGGAAGAATAATGTATTATATTTATGCTAGACTAGCAAGTGGAAAAATACAGGTTGTGTGTATTACAGGTTACTAAAAGGAATAACACTCTTTCACTCACTCCCTATGTATTGGCTCAGGTTTAAGGCTGCATATATGATCTTACGAACTTCAGCTATTGTAGAATACATTTCATTCATTTCACAGTAAAATGGGAAAAAGGACAAGCATGCAAATTTCATGTCACAATATAGAAACAAAAAAATATTATTTTGTTTGGGTTAAAAAATAGAGTAAATTGAAATGAGAGGTGAATGAGGTCCTAGAAACACCTGCTTCAAGAAGTGTGATCAAATTCTACAGCACGTGAAGATGGAACTTGAGAAGATCATGATGCAAATCATCCAATACAGTAGCCCAGCAAGATGTGGAAGATCTGGAAGGAATAAGCAGGATTACTGGAGTAGGAAGTTGAGGGAAGAAGTGTAGACACTATTATGGAGAAGATTCAGAAATGGCAAAAAGAAGGGACAGGGAAAAAAAATGAGACAAGCATAGGAGGGGTAAAATAGAAGAGTTAGAGAACAGAGAGGTGTAAAGGGTAGTTCATGAAGGAGAGAGACTCATATGGAGGAAAGGAGAATCTGTAGTACACAGTATGCCTACTGAGGGTACATAGTTCCCCAAAACAAATAAATATTTTTCTTCATGATAACACCTCCCAGTCCTGCTTCAGTGTAAAAAACATTAAATAATGACAACTATTGCACAGGCTAAAAGATAAAATTGCCAGAGAGAGAAAAATGGTTTTTGCAATTGCGTTAACTTCTCCTCTGGGAATCTCTGCCATTCTTTAATAGAGCTTCACCAGGTAACAAACAGGTAAATGCCTATCTCTACTTGCCATAAAAACAATGCTCACAAAGCTAAGAGCTTCCACTGATACACATCAAGGAACACAGAAAAATCCAGAGCCTCTCATGCAAATTAATTGAATGTTGTGCAGCAAAAACAGGCTAAAACACAAATACTTCGGAACATACATAAGGATTGGATTGTCAGATAACAGAAAAAGAGAGCAAAATTTGTAATACAGACTCACGCCTCCTTCTCTTGTCTTTTAAGATTTCACATTGATGATATTTCTCTGTAAGATCAGCTGGAAGTGAAGTGAATAACATGGAAAGGAATAGTAAAGTCCTATGTTTCCCTGGAAACAACAAACAAGCTGTAGAAATAAATACACTTTCTCTTAGCAAAAAATAAAATAAATAAAATAAAATTACTATATGTTTCAACAAATATGCCCCTTTTCCTCCACAGTCTCTATTGTTGATAAACTGATGAAGGCAGCCTCCATCACTAAAATATTTCTAAATTCCTTTTTTTTTTTTTTTTTTATTTTCACTATCGCTGACGCAATAATGAAATGTTCTGACATTTTACAGTGGCCTTTGAGGAAGGTACAAATCATCTATAATCAATTTTTAACATCTACCTGTGCAGCATCTAGACAATTACTACCCATATTAGAAGCTTTTCTAGCTAAAGAATTATTAGGATATATGCTGTTCAAGAAAAAATAAAAAGAATTACCTATTGAAGTACGTATTTATTTGGAACGTGGTTTGCCTGTAGCTCTGAAAGATGACAAATTTGGATGAGAACACGCTTTCTAGAAGTGGCAGCTCTGAGCTTTCAGTGCACTGTCATGTGTATATTACTATTTGGTTGTTTATACTGGATGCAGCTTCAGAGAAGCTGTGACAATGAAGGATTCAGCTTGGACCAGGTGTAGTCCTAGTACTTACATGGGCAACTATCTTTCGTGTAAGCCTGAGCTGCTGTACCTTCATCGCTCTGCTGTCTCAACTATCTACAATATAATCTTAATGGTATCTCACCTTTGTGTTTACACACATGTATACACTTACATATACAAATGCAAATGTGTATATAAATGTGTAACAGCTGACAATAGCCTGATCAGCTGCAGCAGATTTAGTTCAGCTGCTAATTCAAGAGATACAACCTGACACATGACAAATTAGAGCATGATAATCATTGCAGTACCAATGAGTCCTAATCTGTTGATCATCCACATTTTGGAAAACCATGTACACTTTAAACACTACCAGAAAGGATGAAGAAATCACTTCAAGGAGTAGGTAACTGCTATTTGTTTTTATGCATTTGCTTTCTACAAGTCTGAAGAGAATTCAAAGTATCTGCAGAATTCATTATACTGGTCAGGTGACAATAGGATAGACTACATAGCCCAAAATAAAGAGGGTTGCAACAGCTTCTTACACAGCTGCAGCTAACGAAGGACGCTGGACCACTACTGCTATATGATACTGCTGAGAGGGTTGTGGATCCAGAGGGACGTATTAGCTTTTCCTATCTGCAGACTTTGCTTGTACTTCTCATTCTGCCTTGCATGTAATCATCTTATCACAACTGTTAGCTATTTCCGACCTACTTTTAATTTGTGATCTTCTCTGCCCTAATAATGCAAATTATGATACTTTCATCTGAAGCATCAAGATAACTTAATGAAGAGCTAGGTGATAATATTATCCCTACATTCCCTATGCCTATGTCTTTCCACCTATGCTTTTAGACCCTTGTGATCTGACTTTTCTTCTAAATGTAGTCCCCATTTTTGTTTGAGAAAAATCTAGTAATTTTCTGCCAAATGTTGAAAATTCTTTGATGTTATTTCTTGGAGGGTTTTCAGCTCCCCAGACTTTGAGGTGAAGGTGGCTAAAGGATATATCAAAAGTATTATTGATTTTGAATTTCAGGACTCTGGGCAGTTTTGAAAATCTGGCCCTTAAGTGACTTATCATCTAGACTTCCTATGCTTTGTGGGACAAAAATCCTCACACATTATTTCTTAATGCAGAAAAGGCACCAGGAGAGCAAAAGTACAGTGATCTCTACCCAAAGGAGTAATGAAAAATTTTTAGGGAAATATGCCCAGCATATTTGCATCATTATGCCTTGATTAAAAGTAAAATCTGCTAATCCAATTAGAGTAATGAATGAAAGTCTAGCAGGTTCTGTGCATTAACATAAGAAAGTGTATAGAAAAACAGATTCTCCAAAAGTGTGAGAAACTCGTCTGATTTTGACCGCTATCACGTTAAGATGAAATATGAATCAGAAAATATGGCACTGTTCAAGTAGGTAGAGATGTGTGGGTGGAGATGCTGGAATCTCTTTGGGATCAACTGCTGCACTAACACCACTGAGGCAAGTCCACATATTAGAAAATATAATTTATTTTTTACATTATTTATTAAGTAGTATTACAGTTCAATATGTTTCCCACTAGGTAGCAGGTTTGTTTTTATTAAAGCACTCTTTAATAAGAAATGAATAACAGCTATGGCAAAGTACATCACATCCGTTTGGCTAGCTAAACTTTCACCACAATAATGTGAAGACAATTTAGAATAGTGTTGTGGTTTAGCCCGGCTGGCAGTCAAACACCACACAGCCGTTCGCTCACCCTCCCCCCTCCCTCTCTGGGATGGGGGAGAGAAACGGGAAAGTGAAGTCTGTGAGTTGAGATAAAGACAGTTTATTAAGACAGGGAAAAGAATAACAACAATAATAATAATAATAATAGTATTAATAGTAATAATGTGTACGAAATAAGTGATGCACAATGCAATTGCTCACCACCCACTGACCAATGCCCAGCCTATCCCCGAGCAGCCGGCCCCCCACTCCACCCCGGCTAGCCACCCCTATATATTGTTCAGCATGACGTCAGGTGGTATGGAATACCCCTTTGGCCAGTTTGGGTCAGCTGTCCTGGGTCTGTCCCCTCCCAGCTCCTGCTGCATCCCTAGCCTGCTCGCTAGCAGGACAGAGAGATGCTGAAAAGTCCTTGGCTTGGTGTAAGCACTGCTCTACAACAATTAAAACATCAGCATGTTATCAGCGCTCTTCTCATTCTAATCCAAAACATAGCACCCTGCCAGCTACTAGGAGGAAAATTAACTCTGTCCTAACTGAAACCAGGACAAATAGCTTAAAAGAAGACTGACCAAAGTTCTTGTGGTAGGACCAACATTATTAAAAACATGCCCTGACCCACAATAGCTTTGATTTTCAAATGGCATGAGCAAATCCAAACTTTCCTGGAAGTCCATAAAATGTACAGGTGAGAACATTTTTTTCGTGGGAGTCAGGTTATTCTGTCTAAATGGCTAATTATAGGCATGTGTATTTACAAATGTGAGCTCAAAAATCTGCTAGCTAATTCAGTTTAGCAGTAAGTTCATTGCTCAAATGGAAGGTTAATTATCATTTTTATTGTTTAAATAAAGGAAACATCTATGTAAAGTTAGATGCTGATACTGTTACATTACTGGAATGACAATATACACACAAATGCATGTGTATATGCATCTTCCTTAAACACTGATCTTATGGTGAACAGCAGCATCAGCAGGCTGACAGGAAACCAAATGAGTTTGGTATATGAAGGAGAGGAAGCCTGCCTCCTTAAGACGGTATTGTGTAGCAAAACCTTATCTTTCTCATTACTCTATCTGTAAAGTGAGAGAGTATTAATTGCCCTTTGGAGAGCAAGATCAAGATCTGCAATAAATATATTTGTACAATGTAAAATCTAAAACCAAATAATCAATATTAGTTTATTTTACTTCAGAAAATATAAATTTATGGAAGCCAGAGACTTCTACGTTGAACTACGATTGATGACAGTAGAATTTTGCACAGCTGGACCAGAATGATTTAGAAGCTAAATTAGAGTTCGAGTGCAAACAATTAAAAAAAAAAAAAAGGCAAGGTGTACAAAAGGTACAATTATAATGAATGGAGCAGGGTCAGAAAAAGTTAGGAAAAGAGAATGAATGCATTACAGTTTCCTGCAAATACTAAGTAGACAAACTGTAACTGTTTTATATTTATTACTAACTTACAAATAAAAAATTATAATGAAATGATAATTAGAAGATGTTTTGCAGATATTGAATTCTTAAAAGTAAAAAAGAAAAAACAAAACAAAAAACACCCAAAACAAACAAAAACAGAACAAGCTAGCCTTGCTAGTTTTCCTTGGCCAAAAGTAGCACAATAATGGTACATTTCTTAAATTACTCTGTGAAAGGAATCAAGAATTGAGATTTCTACCATGTTAAATGTTCAATAAATTTACAGCAATACAAGTCACAGCAGGACTTGCACTAAAGGATCCCTCTGGCACAAGTACCAGAATGTGAATTTTAAGCTTACTGACTATACACCTGAATTATGATTTCCTTTTGAATAATAATAGACCCACAAATTTCATATATATATATATATATATATCAATTTTATTTCAAAGAACAGAAATCATTTGCCAAATTCTCTTTAGAGGTCTGGAATAATATTTTCTTTCAAGATCCTCTTATTGGCCCTCTGGACTGAAAAATGCACACTATATACTATCCTGCTCATGGCAGGGGGGTTGGAATTAGATGATCTTTAAGTTAACTTCCAACCCAAACCACTCTATGATATTAGAAATTGAAATTGAAAAAAATGTAGCAGAAGGAAGTAATCTTATTTTTTTTTCTCTTTATTATTTCTAGTATGTTTTAATGATTTGGTGACTACAGATTTCAAAATCATTGTAAGACATTTAATATTCTGGCTGTCAATTACCCTGCCAAAAATGCACAGCATCTGCCTATTAAGTCAACAACATGTGAGGTTGTCATTAGTAACTGATCACTCTGTGAGATAAAATTTTCAAATGCCATTTCCTAAACTAATTTAAAATGAATGAATGAAGGTGATAAATAGGCAATAATAGTTAAATATAATCTAGAAATAAAAACTTGGTCATACAATGACTTACTTATCTTTACATTGATAAAGGCTTATTGAAAACCAATGTATGCATCAAGAATTTTTGTGGGTCACTAACTAAAACAGTACGGGCATAATTTGCCAACACAAACAGAACCGCATTCACTTTCAGCATGGTATCTGGTAGACTGATTGTACTTCAGCAGAGTGAATAATCCAGCTGGTGTATATTGATTATACATTTTAAATTCTGCTCCCTTGCTTCCCTATGCTGAAAATAAATGTTATGCTTGCTTGCAGTTTCTCCCATTGCTATGTATCTATATCTCCTTTAACAAAAATTGTCATTCTTTATTGAGATAAATATACCTAATTAATACATTCATATATAAAACACATGTTAGCACTCTAATACGATGGCTGCAATATATATTAATCATTCTTTTATTAATCCTGTTAGTGGTCAGAAGAAAGCTGAAACTAGTCTTGAAAGCTAATGCTCTCAGAAAGAAAAAAAATCCTCTGCAGAATCCTTTTTGATTTTAACTCTGAGCAAAAATATCAAGTAGCAAAACAGACAATAGAATAGAAGTATATATCTTTGTTACAATGTGCTAAGGTTTCCTCTTGTAATGGTCAGAATCAGGGTATGGAATGACATTGCAACACTTCACCACTTACCATTTCCCAAAAGGACCTTTAATTCTAGACAGGCTAAAGCAGAAATATCCAGAAACTTGTGGGTGTGAATTGTAGCTCCACAAAGGTATAGATATCTCAGCTTCCTTTCAAATGCATAAGAAGTTAATGGTATAAACATCTGTGCATGTATGCATAGGTTTTGAAATCATTCTTCAAATTAGCTAGTATATTGGTTTGTTCAGACATACTTTCAAAAATGGCCATTACTCATGAAGTACTATAAAAAGACTTCTAAGGTAATAAAACAGGTCCAAGGGGGAGTCCTGTTTTACAATTATTGCAGTTATGCTGCCCACACACATTTTAAAAAGAAGTGCTGAAAGTAGCAGATTTGAGAGAGAAAACAGAGGTCATTCAGAACAAGGAAAAGGTCAGCAGTAGAGACAGCATGCGGAAACACAGATGGTCGCTAGAGAAAAATACTAGGGGACTGATAAAACATGAAGGTTGCTTTGAGAATAAAGAAGAAAGAGTAAGGACAGACGTACAAAACTTTTAAAGTGACACAGCATTTCAGCTCTGTGCAGACCCTAAATAGCAAAATAACACTGTACTG
The DNA here is from genome assembly GCF_009769625.2 of Cygnus olor. NCBI lineage: Eukaryota > Metazoa > Chordata > Aves > Anseriformes > Anatidae > Cygnus > Cygnus olor. The sequence continues at coordinate 48,577,892 of NC_049173.1, forward strand.
CTACAGAAAGCGTCAAAAATTATTGTGGCCATAGAAATTTATTAGTGAGATGGAAGGCAAAGAAATAGATAACTTCTGAAAAATGAGGTAAGGCAAGAACTATTAAGGCTGAATATCTGTCTAGGGCTATAAAATAAGCAAAGCAAAAACAGCTATTAGGCTTCTGAAAGTTCAAATAACAGAGAAAAGACTTCAGAGCACCTGGAGGTGACAGAGATGAAGGGTTTGGTGGGATGGAAAACACACTTATGTGAACAAACAGAGTTATCACAGCAAAAATATTGAGGCCAGGCAGAATTACTTAAAGAAATTGGGCAACAGACATATCAGTTTGCAGCAGGAAGCTTCTTTCATCTTCCCAGGTAAGGACTTGATCCAAATGACAAAGACAAAACTAAATACCATTCCGTAATTGCAGAATGTGAATTAGAGATGGTGATAAAGGAAAGAATAAACACAAGATGAGAATACTGGCATACTAATGATACATTGAAATGGAGGGGATTTAGGCAGTAAGAATCTCTTCCTTTTTTTTTTTTTTTTTAATATTATTACATTAATTGTTTATCACAATAAATTGATCTTTCTTTAGAATTCAAGCAGCAAAAGCTAAAAAAAAGTCCATGTGTAATAATGAGAGGTGCTGTATTACTTTCTCAGATTCAGGTGTATGGAATACATTTCAAACTGCATTCATTTACTAAATGGAATAAACTATGTTTTTGCCAAGTCACAGGTTGAGTTAAAATATCACTGAGCTGCAAAGTAATGATTTAGTAAGAGTTTTCCAGGAACTTTGCACTACCCTACACAATTCCCTCCAGAAGGCACTAAGTCACTGATGGCAGCATCAGAATTCTAAAGTTATATCCAGTTCAGATATATTTAAGGATGAGGAATTTTGGCCTCTTGCTAACTTGCATCCTTATTCTATATACTGTTATGGTTAGGAATATATTTGAAGTCAACAATGCTCAAGATGATGACACTGAACAGAACAGAAAGTCTGTGTTACAGTAAAAAGTAACTAAATTGTGTTAACTAAATTGTTTTGTGTTCCGAACTAACCTGCTCTCTGTTGTAGGTGCTGGACGCTACAATTAACCATGAGTCTATCCTTTAAAGAAAAAACACTGTGAGTATAAAAAAAGTATCCCATAAATTTCTGTTGGTAACACTACAGGTAAATTTTGGGAATACGGATTATGATAACAGCCTAAGCCACTTTATGACGTGCCACTAAACACTGCATCACCTGTGTACATCTTTTCTCTCTACACAACTACCTCAGATTTGTTTAAACAAAAATCTTTTGCCTTTCTTCTCTCCAAAATGGTGAAAACAGAGAGAATGATTAAAGCCATCTTCAGGTGCAATCCAATTTAAAAACTAACTTTTTCTCCCAAATTCAATGATATTCTGCCATTTTATATCTTATTAATATAGTGTTAGGATAATTTATATTTAAAATTTGCTTATATGTAAAGAAAATGGACCTACAGGTGAGTTTCTTCTCTCAGATCAGTGATCTCGATTGTCTGAATTCAACATTCTATGTCAACTGCTGAAGATCACTTTCTCTTATCTCTCACAATTACTGAATATTACATTATTGGATCTGATCATTAGGGTCTGTTAGTTAAGATTCATTGAGACAGAAATCAGTTTATTAATAAAAGGCCTGATTCACAAAACCAGTTTTCATAAATAATGTTTCCATCTAGATAGGCAGAGTTTTGATCATTTCTGTTTCTACCTATGAAGATTTCAGTAAATTTAAATTCTGCTTACATTTGTGTTTGAAGAAAAAACAAGAGAATTAAAGTATATTTTTATGGATTCCTCTTGTCCACCTAAGCTGGATAACACCATGCCAAAGACACTGGGATAGTACACTTGGGGCCTGTTTTCCTTTCCAAATTACCTCTCAGAAAAAGGTAATTAATATTCCCGTTGCTTGTATCATGATCAACATTTTAAAAGAGCTGAAGTATTTTACTTTATGTTGAGATTTCTGTCTGATAGCTGACTATTCAGCTGTCTACCAGACTGTGTCAAATGCATATAAAGCATCTGATGTTTGGAACAAGTGAAAAATATCTTTGTCTCATTTCCCGCAAAGCAATGAACTTTGAAGATGGCTACAGATTCTCGTACCACACTGTGCTGCTCTCTAGCAACGGCATTGACAGGTTAAGCATTTCATTCTTGTTCTCAAAGCTGCTTATCTCCATAACTTGCTCTCATTCAGAATTGTTTGGTCATTAGGTGCAAATCATGATGACTGTTAAAATTAGCAAAAAAAAATGCCACAAGCAGCATGTCGGAACATCAGCAAGCATTTAAAATCTTCTGCTGTAATTATAAAACAATTCAAAATAAATTTAATTACTCCTGAAGCCACTAAATTGACTGACGATCATTTTAAGTTAAATTTAAGGAAGGGATGGAAATCACCTCCTCCTGACCAAAGGCGGCAACTGCATGTGGTCATTTTTAGAATTAATTTTCACCTCAGAAAAAGAAAATTCTTAAGCACAACCCAAATGTCAGAATATTTATACATTTATTTAATTATTTGTAGGAATAAAAAATGTTTTTAACGCTTCAAAAGATTATAGAGATACGAGCTATGAAAAAAACTATCAAAATGAAGGTTTGAATTAGTCTGCTACCGAAGTGGAAAATACCTCACTACTTGTCTCAGCCAGAGAGATTTTCTAAACAGTGGGGAACACTTAGCTGTACGCATCCTCCCAGTAGCAGCAAGTAAACTTTCTTTTCTATAAGGAAACTTACTGCTCCACCTCCACTGTTTATCTGTTAAAATTAATATTGTATGCTATTAATTTATACACAAAGAAGATTTTACAAACTTTACGAAAATGTATAATCCACTTAAATAAGTCCTGAGGCCACTTGTTTATGCATAGTCCTTGGGGACTAAATTAGCCTGATATGAGCATGCACACTAGTCCGGGAGCAGTAGTTTCTCCCATGTGGTTTGTACCTGATGATGTGCTTCAGGACTCCTGAAAAGATTTCTTAAATAACATGTATAGGACGATGCCAGTGATATGCTTCTATTGTATGATGCTCTCCATGGCTACATTTTCTAAAACTCGATGCTGTGACATGCATTTGATATCATTTATGATTTCCAAACAAGCTTGATTGCTAATATCTTAATTAGGGTGTCTAGATCCAGAAGTGACAGCAACACCTGCAACAGGACGGACATCCAGGAAGAGAAATTTACCCAGGATGTGGTGGTGAGACTGCAACCAACAGACTTTTACCATCTCAAGTATTGCTACATCTCACTTACTTCAGTTACTGCTCTGACTGCAGAATAGGCATAGCCAGGGGTTACTCATCTGGTGCAGGCCTTCTGTATGAACTGAGCCAGAGAACCCAATCAAGTATCAACCATTATCAGTGGCTCTATTAGAATTATGTTTGGAGAGGCAGCTAATGATCGTGATTAAAATCATTAGACGGCATATCCTGTTTATAGTCTCAAAATAGATCTCAGGCACATTAAATCTAACCTGACAGCACCTACACTATGACATTGTCATTAGATTTTTATAAATATATCAAGACAGAGAAAATCTGGTACCAAATTGGTATCTCTTTTTGTTTGCTGCTCAACGTTTTAATGCTTAAAAAGTGCAGCAAAGGCATAGTAGCTTAAACATCATGGAGACAACTTCACCGAAATATGTTTGAATTTTTTGATAACTTGGCACCGCAAATCAAGGTTGGAATTTCAAGTCAAGGTTGAATCAAGTCAATCTCTTACATGCACCTGTAAAAAAATAAAATAAAATAAAAAATTATGTGATATGCTAATAAAGCATGTGGTGAAAGCATGTGGTATGCTAATAGAGAAAGTTCTGAAATGGCCTAAAGCAGTGTGGGCCCTTGTAAAAGCTATTGGATAATGCAGGTATTTGAATACTGCTTTGAATACTAGTTGCTTTTTCCTGTTGTACATCTCAGCTAGCCTCCTAAGGATATGAACTATGAGTCCTCAAACCTAACTAGTCACCATTTGAAAAAAAAATACGTATGTGACAGTTTCATGATGCTAACCATTTTGCATAGTACTGTGATTTCACTTAAGACTTCAAAATTTTGTTCTCTAAAATCTGACGCAAAACCAGGTAACAATAATAACCCTGTTCATTTACAGCTATAGCAAAGATGAACAATTGAATGTTGATCAAGAGCAAGAAAATATTTTCTGTTCTGTTTCATCTCTTTTGCTGCTTTCTATTTCTCTACCTCAGCCTTACATCTCTATGACAATCATTATACAAACTACATCATTCTGCAGCCCACACAGGCAGTTAAGAATTTATCCCTGTTGTCTCAATCATAACCACTTACGAAAATGGCAATCATTCTTGCTTTGAGATTCTGATAAGGGAATATGAATAATTAATTTTATCTCTGGAGTCTCAACACTAGTTTCCACTGTCCCTTTAATTACTTGGACAAACGGGCTGGGATCTCCATTTGTGCACCTATTAATCTACAAATCTTTTAATGTGATCAAAGAAACAGCCTTAATACCCTTGATCTCCCTATATAATGTAAGTTAGCAGTGAATCATGTCACAATCTTCCAAACAGTATGCTGCATTTATGAAATTTCAGATATGTGTCAGCTATTTTGCTTGCGTCTGTTGAATCTACAACCAAGCTGACTACACACCTTATGATGAGCTATAGTTATCTCTATTAAAACAACTGTTGTTCTTGTTGTTCAGTCCATACTGCTCTTACAACGGTGAAATCTCTCTCTCCATTAGAAAATTCTCATGCAGTAGATAAAAAACTTCAACCACCAGAAAAATCAATCTAGAGTTTTCATGAATTCAGCTTGATGTTTTTTTTTTTTTTTCCTTCTCTCAATGAAAAAAATTAAGTTGTTACCCAGATTCCTCTCAAACACCAAAATGTCATCTGTCACTAAGTGTGCTGTATGAATTTCACCCAGACACTACAAATTCTTTTAAGCCCGGACCACATGATATATCAAATGGCTCACCTTCACAAAAAATAAAGTAACACGTGGCCAGCTTATTCAAGATCTCCAAACGAGCACAAATGAAAAACAGCACCTGTATTATCATTGTTCATTTAAGAAATAATGTGATCCTGCCTTAGAATAAAGTGTTCAAAACCAAATTTCAGTCTAAGCAAACAACCTTTGACTGTTTATTTGACCATGTCTACATGAAAAACATGCTGTACTATAAACAGTACGGTCTGATTAACTCAAACTCCTCTCATGAAATTACTATTTAACCTGGAAATTCACTGAAATCCACTGAAATTCACAATTTAAAAAAAAGGGTTACATTTGTCTCAGAAAGAATCAGTGTATGAGCTATCTTTTTGTTATTTATAGAAAAAGGCAAAACATTCCATTAGATCATTTATCAGCATTAACTGATATAAAAAATGATGAGTCCTTACAGATCTTTAAAATATTCAAAATAAGAGAATTGCAGTTTTCTATCCCATTATGCCTTCCAATCTCACATAAACTCCAAATATTATGCTTTCTCACATCTTATTGGCAAAGCTTAACTCCAGGCTAAGCATATAGATCTTTCTTTAACAGATATGTGAGATCAACACTGTAAATGGAATAACTTTGGTCCCAAAGCATATATTTTACATGACCTATAAACTTTTTCATTGTATTGTGTTGTATAATGAATTATCGTCTTCCAGAAAGCAATTTACATTTTAAAGAAATCTTATTTTGTGCTTATTTTTGCACTAAAAACAAGACTTGTCTGACATTGCTGCTACATGATATACATCAACAGCTAATTAAATCAGTTACATTTATTTCATAGTTTAACACAGCTGGCAGTCTAAACAAATCTTTTCCAGCTCATGTTCCAGAAGGAGTCCTGTAACAGAATCTCCTCCAGAGAAGCTGGCTGAGTTAGTGGTTTGGGCGAAAGCTCTGGCTGTGTGTGTGTCTGGCTGATGTGTGGCACAGCTGGCAGCAGCAAGGACTCACCCTTCCTGTGACACTTGAACACGGCCATGACAGCATCTGTGCTATGCCCACAGTGAAGCACACCAGAGAGCATCCCCGTGGCTTCACAGACAAAATGCTGCTTCCCGGAACCTGGTCCTTGATTTCTCCCTACACAGTTCCCTTACTGATGGTGGTATTTCTTCCCCTTCAAGGGTGTATTCATAACAGACTAAATCAATTATAAGAGTCAGTTCCATAGGACTATTTTGAGGGCAGTAAGAACATACTTTCCTTCATGCGCAGGCTACTCAGAAAACATAAAAGAGTTATTAACAAAAGAAAAAAAAAATCCTGTTATGGCAGACATACCTCTTGATTACAAAGCAATAGCACACAATTACTCTATAAAATTCATGTAAATAACATTAACAAAGAGCCAGTGAGTATTCCCCTTTTCTTATGCATACCATGACCAGCTAGCTAAGTGTCTCAGCTAGCTGCATGGCTTGATCAAACAATAAAGTGCTTCTAAAAGCTGAACCAGCAGAAGAGAGAAATCAAAATTGTTTTTTTTTTCTTTTTTTTTTTTCTTTTCAATATAAATAACTGGAGCATATTTAAACTTTTCACATGTGAACTTCTCATCACAATTTATTTCAGGAATTTGGAGGAGCACATCAGCATTGATTACACAAAATGAATAACAAAACAGGCTCCCTGGAGTCTCTGACAAACATGGCCAATCTATGCATACAGCAATCTCAGCTCCTTCAGTGTAATGTAATGTTTTGATTTTCTGCTAATAACTGTATGGATCGAAAACAGATGAAGAGCATAAAGGGGACAGTGTACTATAAAACAGATGTTAAAGTACTTCATTTGATTATCTAAATGTTACCCAAGAAATAAGAACATGCAAAAAATCTAATATATTAAATGGAAAAATTAATGAACATGTGAATTCTATCAGTCTATCACATACTGAATTCTGTGAACCTTCTATCCTACCTCCACATTTTCAGTGACTTGTATTAACCAAAGACACACAGACTTCCTTAGGTAAAGAGCCATTAACAGTGATGAACTAAGTTCATCTGCTGAGGAGACGGGCAGTTTGTCTTGTTACATATCAGCACATACTTAATGACATGAATGCAAAATTTTAAGTAAATGATTTTTAGCAAAAACTTCCTCTATGCCTGTAATCGATTACATGCAGCTAGGATGCAATTATTAAAGGAATGAAGGAAGAACCAAACAGGAATTTGGAAAACATTTTCTTTAAAGGTATCAGTGATTGCATTATCCGTCCTTCTGTGAGAAAAAACAGTGGCTTTAAAGGAAGGTGCTCAACCAAAACAGCTATTTCACAAACATTATGTGCTCATGCGTGTAAACAGTGAAAATTATCCCACAGACTTAACTACTGAGCATAACAATGTGAATAGAGGTAAGGAGAACCACAACAAAATCATTTGTACAAAAAGCAGGCTACAAAGAAGCCACATTAATTTGGGAGTATCTGCTAGGCATTTTTGAAGTAAAGCACCATCTATACTAAAAGGAATTTCTACGAAGTTTCTAAGTAATCTATAAAAATACTACCAATGAAGCTAAAAAGGCAAGTAAACATTTAATGATCCAAAACATTCTTGTGTGTATGCAGTCACAACAGAAAAATCTAAGCCATCACAAGTAGAAATACCTTTTTCTCTTTTGCTAGGTTGGTACATCAGCTAGCTAAATTTATACACTTATCATGGTTTATCACAGATTACCATAGTGCAAAAGCACAAAAATAAGCTGCATAAATTACCTTACTGTATCAATAGTCAGATCCAGCAAAAACTCTTGGAGATGGAAGGGAAAAGGTAGAAAGATAATTAGGCCACTGATGAGCTTCACTGTTAGATTTGTCTAGAAATACCTAGTTGTATTCCATTGGGAAAAATAAAATCTATTCAAGACACTGAGATAGGTAATAGGTATTTTTCTTAAAAATAATGAAGGTTGAAGAAGGCTGAATAATTCTCAATTGTGTTCATTAAAAGTCATGAAAAAATTAGACTGCTCTTTCATGAATGGTCAGCAATTGGCACAAATCAGAACCTGGATTTTGTGAGGAAGTACTTCGGTATATTTTTCCCAAACTATTCTGAGGACTAGGATTCACTACTTAACCTATGGTTCATGATTCAGGATCTGGGTGTGGGAGGATCTTGGAAAAAAGTAGGGGGAGTTACATCTCATCTTCCATTTTTTTTTCCACAGCTAAAAAGATGATGCTAAAGCAAGGATCTATTATTTGTCTTTAATGAATTCCTTCTTAAAGAAATGTCTAAATACTTGCCAATAGAAGTGTGCGTATGGGATACACCTAATTTGTCATTTAAAAAAAATTACAATACTGTCAAAATCCTTACCTTGCTTTCTTGATGTAACTGTAATCACTTGATTGTCCCCACGCACCCCAAAGGAAGAAAAAAAACAAACAACCAAAATCAGACTCACTTGGAAAGAAAATCTCAGTCAGACCACTTACCGCTGATGAAATCTTATAAGCACTTCTTGGTTAGTTTGGCTTAATGTATTCTTTGAGGAACCTAACAGTAATTATGAAACGCTGAAAATGACTATCAGACTATCAAAAGGTAGTTTTTAAACCTCATATGAATAGACTTCTTACCAGAAAGAAGATTAAGAAAAATATGGATCTTGGCTGTCCAAGGTAACATAGTTTTAGCAAAACCAAACCTCAACGTTTTCATGTCTCTGTTCACTAAAGTTCTGCTACCACCGGAATACTTACATTATATTGCATATTTGCTTTAGCAAGAGTGCTCTGCAGGAAGCAAAATATTATGTGAATGGAGGAGTAACTGCTCTCTCCTTTGCACTTGCTATGTGTCAGCCCCAACAAGGATGCACACAAGGATGCCAACTGGTTGCTGCCAAGCTTAGGTTCTGCCCATCTTTCCACCAAAATGGAAAGACTACTTTGGATCTGAACCATCAAATCAACCACCAGTTGTTATTAAATTTGTAGGAACAATGATTTTATGACTAATGTCTTAAATCTAATGACTAGATCTTATGACTAATGATTAGATCTAATGATTTTTGGCTGTGTCAAATTCAAAAAAAAATTAACCAGTGTTAAAAAATGGGGAGAAGGTTGGGTAGTGATAAATGGCTGAATGAGCATACATGGAGATTGCAAAACTTGTCCCTCAGGAAGCCAGTCTAAAAATAAATTTAAAAAAAAATATCTAAGTGATCATTCAATTTATTTTAAATCTCTTTGACAACCATGTCTCTTCAAAAGAGAAGTGAGGTCCTGCTAGCAAACAAGGTTCCATTTAAAGCTGTTTCATATCAGGAGGATTCAAACCACTCTAGTATCTGTGAAACTTTTCACCCTTCATTATTGTAGGGAGCTTATTATATTGTGTAGTCTAAATCTTTTCTCCATTGAAGTAGGACATGGGCAGAAGTAGAAAATTTGTACCTTGTTGAGGAAAATGCTACAGTAAAATTATACTTTGGAGTATTTTTTCCATGAAATATTACTTTACAATATTCTTATCCTGTAGCTCAGTAAGGATGTGAGTAGGTGTATGAGGAGGTGAAGCTTATCTCAGGTTTGAAGGAGAGGGGTTCTTCAGTGGAAAAAAGTTCTTGGGATGCAGGACAAGGGAAGGGAAAGGAAGAAAAGACTGTGTAAGTACACAGGCTGGTTCAAGTCTAACACTCCCAGCTTCGTGACATCAGTGGCAAAAGCTTCTACAGTTAGCAGTTATCAAAGCAAATCAGTCCGAGGAACCGCAGTGTACAGTTGCTGCATGAAGGCAGCAACCAACCTTTCTAAAATTCTTCCTTGTAGTGGCAGCCACCATATCATAGTATGAGGTGTGGAAAATAAGTTGTTCTACAACAGGAAAGGTGGTTATTAAAAAACTCAGTAAACATCCTCTCCTCCTCAACACAAACTCATGCAATGCATTTAGCTAGTAAAATAACGTCAATGTTTACAAACAGCTAAAACAAATGAGCTGTTATTTTAAATTTATGTGAAAACAAAAACCAGAACATCAACTTTATGGTGAGATTATGATAAAGTCCTTTCCACTTAACAACAAACTCCAGCTATACATTTTTTTTAAACAAGCATAAGTAGAATGATTACATATTTTACTGCTCATATTACATTTTATTCATTCAGTTGCTCTCAGTCTCTACAATATAAAATTCAACTAAAATTTTATCTAAGTCAATTCTAACATAGATGCTTAAATAAAAGCAAAACACACCAGTGAAAGAATATAGATTAAAAACAAACAAACAAAAAAAAAACAAACACAAGTCTTATACGCATCTTTAGCCAGATATAACAAAAAGTAGATTCTCTTGTTGCAAGAAGAATCTAAGACATCACAGACCAGTCAAAAATTTGATGGGAGGTGCAGCAAGACACTCTACAAAAGCTTTGAAGTTGAAATATAACAATTTCTCATAGCTGACAGCTGATTTATTAACCAAATATGCTCTTTTAAAGTAAAGTTGATTTTGTAGACCTTTAAGGATACAGGCACACATGACAAACAATAAAACATTCACAAAGAAAACTCTTTCAAATGTACATATTTTTGCTGTTTCTTCAGAATCTCCAAAATATGCTACCTACTCTTGCCTGGCATTTATTAACACAACAGAAGAGGCATAGGGGACACACAAATTGGGGAGACAAGTAAATGGAAGAAAACTGGGATAAAGAATGCAGGTGTAGGTGAGGAATCACATGAAACGTGGAGGAACCAATTACGTTGTTAACACCAAATTTAATGGAGTTTTAATGAGCATTTCTCCCATAGGAGATAAGGCAGTAAAAACATTTCTTGCTGGAGGTAGTAACTAGATGAAGATTTGGTTAGACTTTTCTGAATCCCTGAAACACAGTTCATCTAAACATTTTTATTTTATTATTTTTTTTAAATCAAAATAACATGACATAAATACACAAGATTCTATAACCCCTCATATTTTGCTATCCACCATAAACATCACTTTTTAACTGAATCTCTCCCATAGGACAACATGTAATGTGGCTTGTAGAAACAAACAGTTCGGACCTACCAATACTTATTTGAAATCAGTCTGAAAATTGTTTTTGGATTATGTAGCTGAGGTATTAAAATTTACTTTTAATTATTGTTATTTTTAAAATCTACCCTTTCCTTCTTAAAAAGTAAATGTCTCTGAGCTAGGAATTCTGAACACCCAAGAGTACTCAGTCAGCTAAATAGCTGATAAATAAATAACCACAAGTTAAAAGGGGACTCATCACACCAAAGAAACAACAAGGTTTTAAAATGAAAATTCATTCGGATGGGTTGGGGGAAGGAGGGTGGCAGTGGCAGGAAACTCTACTGGATTTTTCTGTTTAAACCAAACCTAAGTAGACAATGGTCTACTGCATTGTGAATAACTAAACAATGTTAACTCTCTCATCCAATGCACTGAAGAAATGCTCATAAAAACTGAATCTTAAAAGGAAGTCAAAGCCTGGATTAATTTTATGTGGGAGAAGACGTGATCCTGTAAGCGAGACTTTTTTTTCCCCGATGTTCTAAGATGTGGTTAGATGTGTGGTTAAAATGAGGTTGTGCAATTATAAAACACATTAAAAGTACAAAGGGCCTTTCTCACAAATAACTAAAGAAATCAAGTCATGCCCACCCAGTGAGTTTATAGAGAGGGCTGTGCTGCAGCACAGCTATGTGCCCACCACGCTCCAAAGGTGTACGCTTCCCTTCCCATTCTGCATTCCCATTGAGGCTGTGGCAGTGGGTCAGGAAATTCAAAATTTACCAAGAGAATAGTGGCCAAAAATAGTACATTTTTAGATGTTATTAAGCACTTGGCCCTATCTATGTAGACCTTTCATTAACTGGTCTTTCCAAAATTGAATTTACACTCAAAGGATTAGATTTCCAAGTCGACATTTTAGCACAGTTAAATTTTCTAATATTAATGGTCATAAATTAAATCTAGCTCAGTTCAAAATCTAGTTATGCATTTAATTCCATTAACTTCCTGGCACAGAGAACTTACCCAGGCAATTATACATTCTATACACTGACACACCGACAGTATTATTAAAATATATATATATATATATATAAAAATTGTTTTCTAGTAAATTCAAACCTTTGTTTCACAAAAATCAAACAAGTTTCGTATTTTATCCCAGTGGCCGTTCCTGTTTAACTTTTAGTTATTCATTAGGACTGTGAAGCATAAAAAGCAAAGACTAACGGAGCCAATATGCATGTAATTCTTAGGTTTGTCTTTCAGCCTCTTTCATTTTTATTTCACTTGTGCTGATGAATTAAACTAAATTTTCTGGGTAAAGATGGATGTTGCGCAACACAGAAGTGCTGAATGACATGTAACTGAGTAGAAGCCAAATCATGTTTTATGCATATTCTATTGTAAATTATTAATTCTTATGATTTATTAATGTACATTCAGTGCAGAATTCTTCAGATGTTTAATAAACATGTTATATCTAAACAAGATTTTAAAAATGGATTTTCTTTAAATGCAAAGCAAAAATACATCAGATATATGTGGTATAGTAGCCATGGCAAAGTGTAATGGTCTCTTTTTAAATTTATCTAAATCTTATATATCTAGTCAACCTAGAAAAAAAAATCACACGACTACATAACTTTTGTGTATTAAAGACATACAATTAATCTACAATTCCATTAAAAGTACCAGGATTAAAAATCAACAATCCCAAGGCACTAGATAACTCAAAATAAATATTGCTAGAAAACTTTGCTCCATGGATTAGCAGGTAACAGGTACTTGTTTAAAAGCAAGTGTGCATACTTTGAGCCCAGAACCTCCACTCTAGCTTGGCACTGCCATGACTTTCAAAGGATAGCCTTTGTAGTGGCTTCAGTGCTCTTTTGTTCTGCATTGAGAAAAGATGTCAAAGTTTAAAAAATTACAACTAGAAAAAAATATGAGAGTGATCAGATAAGATCACTACCATCTACTTTTTGGAACTGGAGAGGTTTTTATCATTTATTAAAAAAAAAAATAAAAATCCAGACATCTATTTCTGGGTTTAACACTACTGTTACACAACTTGCACAGTATTTCAACCTCTGAAAAATGAGTGTATAGCGTTTCTATATCATAACAGTAAACTGTTAACATAGAATGTGACAAGAGAAATGGTATCAATGTGGTAGAGAAAGGTCACATTTCAGATAGGATTGAAGAATATGCATATACCTCTCCTAATGTACATTATTTTTTTTTATTATAAGTGAACGAATGAATCATCATGTAAAGCAGTAGTAGGACAGGACCGATGCAGTCAAACATAGCATAAAGACAGACTGCAGCTGGTGCTGGTTGGAAAAAACAGCATGCAGGTGTGTTTTAGCTAAAACTCTAAAATTTTCTTTTAATTTGGAAGAGATCTTGGCTCAAATCACTCAGAAACCACATCATACAGACAACCCTCATGTTAACTTCATCCCATTAATACAACCACTTGGCTGTGCTGTTGATACAACTGTCTGCAAATACATACATGAAATGGTCTGGTTGAAAAATGAGGCAGAGTATCAAAAGGTGCAGCAATTGCAGTAAACTTTACTACAATTGTTAGGCTTAAACCCGTAGCGACGATGAATGAAGTGCTCCACTCTCAGCTCTCCCTTTACAACCTTATCATGGATATGGCAGATTTACAGCTTGAAGTCTTCTGCGTTTTGCAGAGGTATGATGACTATACAGAAACACTCTGCTAGCAGTCCCTTGCTGCAATCCAGGCTGATAATCTCAACTGATGCAGGCTCTGGCAATGTATCACAGATGGACAATAATGCAAAAAGAGAGGATACCTCTACGGCACATTATAAAGTGCTCAGGATAACAGAGTGCTTACATCTCCTCCTCTTGCTCAGACTTTAGGAAAAATAAAAATTAGTTCAAATTTCCAAAAACCTGAACCTACGTTAAAAAAGGGACACTGGATTCCATATTTTGTCTTAAACAAACAGCATATACTTTTGCTTCTACTTACATATTATATGAATTATGTACACACTTTTAATAGGAAGAGAACAGAAAGGTGAGTTAGTATGGAAAAGCTGGGAACCAGAAGAGATCATTTATCATGCAACAACATGCAATGAACAGTATAACTGCTGCTCCAGCATCCTTTTAACTTTCTAATAAGGAGAATTATTATCATATTACACCCTTCCTTCCTCCCTTTTCCCTTAGAAATGCTACTTTGAAGTTCTGCTATATTATTTCTAGTGTACTAACGCATCAACATACTTAAGAGCCTGATATTCAAATACTTCTTCAAGACTTTCAGTTCAATTTCATGCCTAGTATTTCATATATTATTAGGTATAGTTTCTTCCTTCCTTTGGGCAAGATAGTAAGACTGGATACCTCCTTGATATACACAATGCCACAGAAAAAAAGGTTTAAAGGTTCTGTAATTCTTTCTTACCTTTTGGAATAGAAACTGTCATTGTGGAATTCGGAATATTGGACTTACCTTTCAATTAAAAAGATTAAATCAGCTTGTAGCAGAAGTAGGTTTAATTGTGTATCTATTAACCACAAGTAAAAAAGATAGAGAGATGAGTTCTTGTGTGACCTATCAGGGGTGTTGCATCCTTTAATGCAATTTGCCTGCATTCACAAGGAAATTTCTTAAGATGCATTGTGATTCTGTGCCTGAAAAGATTATTTACTCAAAATATAACTAACTCCTAAGAAATACTTTGGTCAAAAGATACACATGATGAATTATTTAAAACTGTTCAGAAAAGAACCCAATCCATAAGTATTTAAGCAGATAAATATCATAATATTTAAATATAACAAAAGTATGACATTTTTGTATCGTTACAAACACTTCCAGGGGACCAAGTACTGTAAGTAACTCTTGGCCTTTAAATACCAACAATATTTAATAGCACTTGTTCATAAGTTTACACAAGCTAACTTAATACCAGGATGAGATTCAGTACACAGTAAAAATCCAAGGCAGTTTACATGTTTAATTTCATGGTATGCAAAGTACCCACTTGCATTTCTACAACTTAGAGAAGGCATTGATATTGACTATATAAAGACTACTGCAACTTTGCCACACAAGCCAGAATATGTGCCTTGACATTGGAATGTTGATACCCTCTCAGAAACAGGAAGCAATTAATTCTTTTTCTTCTCTTGCAGTAATACACTTGCATCTGCATAATAAAATTATATGGTAGATATTATTATTATTGTTATTTATTTTTTGACACAGTGTTAGTAAGCATACAGACTATGTTGGGCTCAGTAACTCCTCTCGATCCAAATGCTTAACAATTGCAGAGGAAGAAAAGGTTGTGTAATTAGCCTGCTGGGAGATATCAGGAATCTTTATAATTTCCACTTTACATGCAAATATTTACCATCCCTCTGTTTTATTACAGGCTTTTCAGACTGCCATCAATCTTAACAGGCTGCACCAATCCTAGAGCAGTCAATCACCACTAAATTCAGCAGAGTAGCTGAAGTAGCAAGGAGGTGAGTAGAACCAAAAAAAAACAAAGGAAAAAGTCTTCTACATTTTATAGAGATATCCTGATTTCAGACTGTAATGGTTTGGTAAAATTTAATCACATTTCTAAGTACAAGAAGATGTGGTTTCAAAAAAGAATTTTCAAAACGTCTTGATAGCCAGCTCTATAATCTCACCTCATCTAGAATACATTTTTCCCTTTCTTAGCTTTCCATTTATTCTGGATATTCTTTATTAAAGAAACCAATATTTAATAGGTCTGTCTCTTCATAAAATGTCCTAAAAACACTTTTTACTTTCCGAAGACCCTAGAAAAGACAGCATTTATATCTCACAGGAAATAAATCATGCTGTATTACAGTAAGTCATATGCAGAATTCCTTTACTCCCATATCCTAAGCATAAGATCTGATCAGAAAAAGAAATGAACAGGAAATCATCTTTGATGGTAGAGCATCCCCAAAGCTATATTCCTCATCTCCCAGTCTGACCAGAGAAAAGATGATTTGAAAACAGAAAAAAGTAAACATTTAGTTCTCTGAATAATATCACTGAGCCTTTAAATCATGTTTGATTTCTTTCCTTTTCACTTCCCAGGGGATGTTCCAGAAGAGGTTACTTAAAATGAATTAAGATCTCCTTTCCCTCCTTTAGGTAAAAATATATGAAAAAAAAAATAGTTCATCCTTACTTCACTGGAAGACTAGAATAAGTGTATATTAAACACAATTTCTCACAATTATGCCAAGAGAATAAGAAATTTCATGATGTTTAAATTTTTAAAATTAGAAGTGTGAGGAAGAATTTCTTTGAGGCCCCAGCAGCTACATAGAGCAACCAAACAAAAACATCGTAAAGGAGCTCCAATTTTAAATTTATAGCCAAAATACACAAATGCCAAAACAACAGCATTCCAATCAGAAAGCTTACTGGCAACTAGCATTTAATTTGGGATATTTAGCCAGCTTTTTCTAAGCCTGTAGTTTATTTTGTGATAGGATTTTCAAAATTAAAAACAGTGGAGATAACTTTTAACATACTACAACTGAAATAATTATTAAGAATATTACTGTTGATTTAACAGTGTATTGGACTATTGCCAAGACTAGAAGCTATATTCAATTAGTTTATGAACATATGTCTTAACGTGTTTAGAAGAACCAGGGTGCAACTAAATCTACTGAAACTGTTTAGCAGATGGAATCAAATTAATGTTTCTGTGTCTCATGCTCATGTCATCATGTTTATTTTGCTTTCAAAAAAATATATATATATATAAATCCAAAAACAGACATAAAAAAATCAAATATGTTTCTGCTGAGATGCAAAGATGAGTGTTAACAGTGGTCTTGAACTCCAGGAACAAATTTGTGTGATCTGCATTTCCTCAATTATAATACATACTGCAGAGAACATTTCCAGCTAGGAGAGCAACAAGTTAGCTGTACTATGACAGAATGTACGTATCTTTTCAAAGGTGCAAGAATGATTAATAAAGATATGCACTTACTAAAATCTAGTTCCGCTCCAGAACGAGGAAGTCAATGTTTTTTCTAAATTGAAGTATTTGTGGCAACCCTAAGCCTACATCCAATTCAGTTCACCTGTGACAGGAAATCTGATTAAAATAATTAAGAATAAACCTATGAAGCCACCACATACTCAGAAAGGAAAGCTGCAAAGACAAAACCCAGCATGTGTCTACTCTAATTCAGGAGCGTGCCAGCAGAGTGAAATGTAGATAGCTGAAACTCCCTGACAGTTTACTCAGATTTCCAAAGCCCTTTTGACAAGCTCCTTGCAAAAGACTATAAAAGCACAAGGTAAAATCATGAAGTAGAACCCAGTTAAGAAACTGAGAAGGGCTGAGTCATGCCTTTTAGAAACTTGAAAGGAAGTGTAATGTCCCACAGTTCCACAGTGGAAATGAAACAGGCTGAATAGGAAAAAGGCAAACCACCACAGCAGACAACCATTCCTAGTCAGAGACCGAGATTACTGAAATTTCAAAATGAACCTAGCAAGAGAAAGTAAATGGGCAGTTTAATACCAGAGAAAACATAATCTATGGGAAGAGAGGACATTCAGCATTGACAAGAGATCTGTGCTCTATTACACAGGTACTTCTGTTCGCACATTCCCTTAAATGACAGTTGAATTTCATAAATGAGAAGGAAACACACTTAAAATTCCCCACCTTTACTGCCAAAAGTAGACGATAACAAAAGCTAACTATGTCTATTACTGAGTTCTAGACTGTAAGGAGGCCCCAGCTGTCATCAGGATGGTCCTAAAAGCTCTCTTGAGCATGCAACAGTGCTGAGAACTTGTGTTATTAGTGTTGCTTGAATAGTCAGTATGTATTAAGGGAAAAAAAGAAAAAAAGTTCTTATACGGGACAGACCAAGGCAACTCACTTGCCTTTTCACAGAATTCAGTCTGAGAAAAAGAGGGCATTAGGTAGGGTAGATGCCAAGCTATTATTAAATGAAATGGCTGCTTCCCAGTTTCTACTGAGCATCTCACATAGCACTTCTTAGAATTGCATTAACCTTTTTGTGCTACACAATTTCTATGGTTGCAGTCATTATTCAGACTGGCAGGCTTGGTTCTTGTATCTACTCATTGCCCCCAGCTTACAGTTCTTAGCACCATGGCACAACTTTGATCATTGCCCTATTACTTGTTCCTGTTCACCAATTTGGTTCACAACTTCTTTGTATGTCCAGGATGATGAGTTTTTTCTGCCTCATCAAGCCCTCTCAGTTTTATATTAGCCAAAATTTAATGAGTAAACATTAAGAATATCTTCTAATCAATGTACAAAATCATTAACAATCTCTTTGCATCCTGAAAACTGCATTTTGTTCACAGCTTCCCATAGTTGACCCATTAGCCATCTTCCTATTCAACTTATTTTCACTTCTTCCACCTTCTATAATGATTTCCTATGGAATGCTAAAGTAAATGCTTTGTTTAAATCTATATAGATCGACTCTCCTGCCTTACTCCTGTCTAAAAAAAACAGCTAATCGCTCTCTCATTAGTCTTCACAAACTAGCTTGAAAATAAAACATTGCCATTTACCCCACTTTCCATTTACTCTCTGTGACCTACCTATTGCTTTTAGTAATCCGATTAAAATTTCATAAAGCATTGACTGTTAGGAAATCTGCTGGCCTATAGTCACCTCACGTTTTATCTTTTTGAATGCAGATGTTATGTTCCATATTCATGTTTCACTCTGTATTATACCTGGACTTCTGAGAAATGCAAACAACATAGATACTGCTTACCAGCTCTGCAGTTGCTCATCAAGACTCACTTTCCCTAGGTACCTAATCACTCGCATACACAACATGAATGTTCGTGAAAGCTGAGGCAAGGTGCTATTTTTTGTTTCCAGACCTAAAGAAGATGCATCTTCCATCTTGAGGGAGGTATACATGACCCAAATGTTAGCAAGAATGCATGATTTTTTTTTTTGATATTTGCCTAAATATGCCTTACAAAATGCAAATTACACAGGTTTCTGACTGTTTCCACATTCCTTTATTTTTAATTTTCCTTACTTTTCAGTCCTCTTTCAAATCTTTGTATACTCTCTACTTCCTCTTGTATCCTCCTTAAAGAGCCTATTCATGCAAGTAAAGCTGGTAAAGCTGCAGTCTTTTCTACAAGCTTTTGGCATAAAATCTTCCTTGTTATCTGCTTTGCAATTTGACAAACTGGTGCAGCTCACAAGCTCACTTACATTCAAAACTGCTCTATTGGACCAGCTTTTCCCAAAGTCTCTCAATCAGCACACAATATCCATACATTTGAGATTTGGAAGTCTCTTATAATCACTCATTTTCCATGGATTTTTATTTCCTCACTAATCCTACAGACATCCCTATATACATGATATCCATACGTTTTTGCATGCGTGCAGGGGTCGATAGCAGTCACATCAATGCTATTGTACTTCAATTCTTTTGCTGTTCATCAGAGCAGTTTGAATAATTCCAGTGATCAGTATCACCCACACTTTTTTTTTAAAGAGGAAATTGGATAATTTAAACTGTAGCATCACTCAGTGCTTATTTCCCTCTTTCTTAAAGGGACTCTACCTTGCAGTCTGTTCTCCATCTACAACTGCTGTGCTGGGTTTCCCTGGAGAGGTTCTGGCCACGGGCTGCTGCAGGGCTCCTCTGTGAGAGAGCCACTTCCAGCTGTTTTCAGCTGTTTCTGCAACAGATGCACCACAGGACACGGCTGAGCCCATCAGTGAAGCTGCTGATCCTGAAGGAGCTGCAGCCCATGGAGGACCCATGCTGCAGTAGGAGAGAAGTGTGAGGAGGCAGGAGCAGCAGAGACGAGCTGTCATGGACTCACCCCCCCTGTCCCCGTCCCCCTGTGCTACTTGGGAGGAAAGGGAAGGTTGGAGGAAATGGGAATGAAGGAAAAAAGTTGAGCCTGGGAAGAAAGGGGAGGCAGGGGGAGGCTTCTTAATCTTTGTTTTTCATCATCCAAGTCTATTTTATTTGGCAATAAATTAATTTTCCCCAAAGTCTGTTTTGCCTGTGACAGTAATAGGAAAGTGATCTCCCTGTCACCTTGACATGAGCTTTTTCATCTTATTTTCTCCCCTTCTCCTGTTGAGGAGGGGGAGCAGGGGAGCAGCTGAGTGGGTGGCTGGCAGTCAGCTGAGGCCACCCACCACAACCTCAGTCCTGTCCTCAGGATCACTTGGCTTTATTTCTGCAATTCTCAGATTGGTGTCCCATTTCAGCTTTCCCACTTCCTCCATTAAAATTCAGAATGTATAAAAAATTGCATTTTCTTCTAAATGCATTAGCTATCTACCAAAATAGACATTCACTGCTGCATCCTTTTCATGACATTCACAAATGTCTTCCTTTCCTTCATTCTCATGCACCCGATGGCAGTGTACATGTACATTTGTAATCTTCTTTCAACCTTCTTTGCTAACTTTGTAACTGTGCTTTGCGTGTTCAGTCTCAATGCTAGACAGTCCCACTGCTATATCCATGTGATATTCAGTGTCCCCCTAAAAGTCACCATCTACAAATATCTCAAGTGAATTAAACATCCCAAGGCTCCCATGGTAATGTCATTCCCTTAAGACTATTTTCAAAAACATGCCATGGTTCTGAATTAAATCTCTACAGGAATCCCACTAAAGTTCACCTGAGTTGCAAGGATTTGGAGCATTTTTTTGTACCCTGGCATACCTGTTCCAGAAAGCATCTGGCTGTACTGTTTGTTCCAGCAATAATAACAATGAATCGCCTCTTTTTTATTCCTCAGACATAAGTTTGTATCGTTTCACTTTGCTGTCAGTGTTGTTATCTAGATATTCTCCTAACAGATCTATCTATTCTTTTTATGGATCCCTGCTGACAAAGTTACCTTATAGGTGGTATATTTCAGATAGCTATAACATTCTGTAAAGTCATCCTCACATTTCATATCTAAAAACATTTCTAACTTTTTGTGACTCTGATCCTGGACACATTTCTTTTTTTTTTTTTTTTTTTTCCTGATCTCTGTGGATTGGTCTTTTATTCCACACCGCAGGTGCTTCTGGCCTTTCCCTCTGATTTTCAGTAACAGAAGAACTATTCCACAGACCTATTTCTATTTGCTTCCTTTGCCTTGTTTTCACTGGTCATACCCCTTTCCCCCCACTAATTAACCTCTCCATGTAGGTGTTTACATTTGGAGTCTTTAATATAGCTACTGGCATCTTCTTGCATTGTAGATGCACACAAATTCTCAGTTATATCCAATTTCATTTTTTCTCCCTGTTGCACTATCAAAATCTCACCTGAAGTCCACCATTGTGGTGGGTTGGCCTTGACGCCCACCCAACCATTCTTGTACTCCCTCAACAGGAAATGGGGAGAAAATAAGATGAAAAAGTTTGTGGGTCAAGGTAAGGACAGGGAGATCACTTACTGATTACTCTCATGGGCAAAAACAACTCAACCTGGGGAAAATTAACAACTGATTGCCTAGTAAAAGAAGAGGAAAAATGGTGAGAAACAAAGACAAACCTAAAGGACCTTCCCCCAACCTCCCCTTTCTTCCCAGCTCAGCCTCACCCGACTCCTCTTCGTCCCCTCCTGAGTGGCACAGCAGATAGGGAATGGGGGTCGCAGTCAGTTTGTAACAGCTCGTCTCTGCCACTCTTCCTCTTCACACTTTTCCCCTGCTCCACGGTGGGTCTTTCCCTGAAGCTGCAGTCCTTTATGATCTGCTCCAGCATGTGTCCTTCCCAGAGGCTGCAGTTCTTCAAGAACAGCTCCAACACGGGCCCTCTGCATGGCTTACACTCCTGCTGGAAAACTGCTCCCATCTGGGTCCCCTTCAGGCCACAGCTCCTGCCAAACTGTTCCTGCATGGGCTCCTCTCCATGGGCTGTAGTTCATGCCAGGAATCTTTTTCAGTGTGGGCTCTCCATGGATTGCAACTTCCTTCAGGGCATATCCACCTGCTCCAGCGTGGGGTCCTCCATGGGCCTACAGGGGGACAACCTGCTTCACCATGCTCCTCTTTGTGGGCTGCAGGAGACTCTCTGTTCCAGCACCTGGAGCACTTCTGAGCTTTTCTTTTCTGACCTTGAAATCTGTAGGGTTGTTTTTCTCACATTTTTTCTCACACTTCACTTACAGAACTGCTGTGCAGTGTTTTTTACTCTTTCTTAAATATGCTGTCACAGAGATGCCACCAGTTTTGATGATTTGCTCAGTTTTGGTCAGTTGTGGTCCATTTTGGAGCTGGCTGTAAATGGCTTTCTCCATCACCGATCTCTTCTCACAGAGCCAACCCCTATAACACCCACCCTACTACCAAAGCCTTGCCATGGAAACCCAGTACAACCGTTACCTTCAGTTATGCGTCTGGTCCATGGGATCTTCTCATCCAATTGCTGCATTAGGCACCATGTCACATGTAAGCAGCTTGTACTGGAAATGACTCAAGAATGATGAACAGCTTGCACTGTGTTTCACTATAGCTTGCATATTTTGGCACTTCCTGTGTTACTTTTCACATTTTTCTTCTAAGGGAAATGGATAACAAAACCCACATTTTCATGTAAACTCCCCTATTTGCTGCCCTACTTATTGACTGTTACTTATTAGCTGCTTTATTATCAGTCATCTCTGTTTCTTAATCAGGTGCAGGGACTAGACCCTAATCTTCATAGTCATAAGTATGTGAGGCCTTTCTTCTGAAACATCCCCCAAGGCAACACAAACCACCAGTTGCTATAAAGCGGTGCCATCACTTGGAAAAAAGATGCTCCAAGTACCACTACAAAGCACATGCAGCAGCAGCTCTTGAATTGTGACAGAGAGGGTTTCTCTGTGCCATATGGTCTTCACACCAGTGTTTATCCCTGACCACAAGGAAGGAGGAAATGGAGGAACACATTTTTTGCACGTGTCATGCTCTGTCAAAACAGCTCTGACTGCCAGCACGCACTGCCTTCATGACTGGCATATTCAGCTGGTCGCAAAAATACCCAAAATCATCAGCCACCTGAAAATGTACGAATGAAATTGAGGCTCACAAAGACAAAATAAATTCTACTATTTTGCCAAAATGTTGAGGCTCAAGCAGGTAAATCATGGTGCTGGTCTCCCCTTTAGATCTCCTGTGCAGACGTGTCACAGGGTTGGCAAGATGTGCTTGGATACCAGCTCTCACTTGGTCCATCACCCAGAGAAAATATGGTAAGAGAGTTCCCAGACACATACTAAAAACTTCTTCAGCATTTCAGACTCTGAAGAGGTCTTGTATCTGTCTTTATCCTAGGGCAGTTTCTTATCATAGCATCCTTGCCACATCTCCACTTCTCACACTTCTTTGAACAGGCTTTTGCCTCCATCCGCTGCCAGTCCCAGTCTTCTCAGTGTATCCCCAGTTCCATTTGCCTTATAGGCTCACCTATTTTTTCTTAGTTGTTTGGGCAGTCCACCTTTTCTGTTGTCCAAGATCCATCCATTTCCTCTTTATCTGTTCCTCCTTTTTTTCATTTCCCTAATTCCTCCTCTCTCCTTCCCATAGCTTCTTCCAACCACATGCTTCCAGGGTTATCACTGCTTCTGTCTAGTTCCTGTCCCTCATCCATAGATGCTTACCAACTCATTGTTCAGTCAAGACTGCTTCCCCCTCCCCTTGGTCACAGTCTTCTAACCATGTGTACCCACAGCTCCGCTTTGTTGGCACCGGAGAAAAAAAATAATCTGAGATTTCCACCAGATTTTGAAAGGTCAACTGAGGAAACACATGCAATTAGAGAACAGGCAAACAGAACCAAATACAGAATATGATCTGGGTACATTTTCAAAAGAAAATTCTTACTCAAAAGCATAGAAACACTGTCATTTTTCTAGTAAAAGCTCTCCAGAATTGAGAGAAAAAAAGAAAAAAACAACAGCAAGAAGGGGACAACCAACTAAAAAAGAAAACATCAACTCAAATAATTAATGTTTCAGCAAAAGCTTACTAACTAAAAAAGTTTCTAATAGTGGCAAGTATGACAATATTTTATCCTAAGCAATATAACCAATCTTATCTTCTAATAAAACACACATAAATGTCAGTAGTTATTATACAACATCCACAAGCTGTGTTAATACGTGAGAACTTTACTGTGAAATGTATTAGAAAAAGAGTAGTAAGGAAATCGTGACACGACTCTCTTCTGCTTCCAAAGCACAAAACCGATAAACTGCCTACGAGAGTAAGCTATGTTCCTAATTAAAGCAGATAACGTAATTACCTGAAGAATATAACAGCATTATTTAATTAACTTTAAATGTGTATTTGTAAAGGCATAAGTAAGTACCTTCTTTTTAAAATATAATCTAACCTGTCATTTTAAGTGCTTTCAGATAAAGGATTATTATATACTTTTTGGACTGTGCATAGATCTGAAATGGAAGGATATTTAATATTTGGTGTTTTCATCTTACCCCCAATTTATTTAGCATGTGTTACTCCATCATGATTTAATTTGGACAAGAAAACTGCATGGCTGCTCAAGCAGTAAATTTAAAGTGTAAATGGATTCTTGGCTGCTGCTGGCCCAGTTTCTGCTTCTGTTTCCATAGAAACCCATGTAGGAGTGGCAAGAAGACATAACTTAAAATATGAACTTAAGGGTTTACTTCCCCCCCTCATCCTCCCTCACATTCTAACCTCCATCTCCAAGGAAATGGGATGTAGTTTAAAATCCTCACTCTACCACCCCCCGCTTCTTTCTCATCCCTTGATTTTACTCATACAAGTATATGAAGCAAAAGTCACACTGGACAGTATTTCCTCTGCTAAGTTACAAATTCTGGGCTGTGAAAAGTGCTTACTTGACCAGGGGGAGGAATGTCACCCTTTCACACCCACCCACTTTTGCCTGAAAATTCCAGCACACCTAGATCTCGTGTGTGTGTCTAAGGGCAGAGAAGTATTTATAGATTGCCTTTGGATATTTATTTTTATTTAGACAGTGCCTCTGGTACTTCACAATTAAAGTAAATCAGACATTAAATCCTATGTGGATATGAGAGAATAATTATGCATCAGAATAAAAGGAAACCAATTAAGCAGCAAGCAACCTGCATAAATTAATAAATAAATAACCAACCCCCCACATAAACAAACAAACATAAAATAAAATAAAAAATAAACAAACAAAAGACCAAGTAACAACCCCGACATTCCCAGACAATCAAACGTTTTCCATATTTGTACAGCACAAATTAGAGAGAGTTATTTGGAAATTTTTTTGAGATGCCATTGCATGTAATTCAGCTCAAGCAGGCAAAAACTGATTATTCAAAATAAGTCACTTTCTAAAATATTTGTGAACTTCTTGGTACTACTTATTTGTTTGCTGGTGTTCAGTGGTATGATGACTGTGACAAATTGTTTCCTACACTAATAGTCCCAAACAAAAGAGAATTGTAAACAAAACAAAACCCTTTAAGTTGAACACATGCTATCAGTGATGTCTTCAATGTACATATCTACAAGCACAGCAGTTTTTATGGTAGCACCTGTAGGATTCATGAGACTGAAAAGGAAGATTGTTGGGTTTGGAAGTAAGAAAACATTTTCTTTGACTCTTGTGTGTGTGATAGAGGGAGGAATGTTCTCTGAATAAAAAGCCCCTCTCAGTCTGGGGTCTACAGCTGGGATTTCAAACTTCACTGCCCAGCAATTTGCAAATCCATCCAGAGGTCCAAATGATAAATAAAACATAAAATATATTAGAAGAAAATACAGTAGGAGGGTATAATACACTTGGCCTACACAATTATTGAAGTGAATTCCTCTAGTTTTATAACTGGCTATTAAATGAAACTACGTTAAATACCTGAAATTGATAACTGAAAGGAGAGCTGTAGGTTATCTGATGTAAAGGTGATGTAAAAATCTATATAGCAGAGCTCCAGATCCTGCAAATCATTTGTTCTTGTTTAACACTATACCAAGTGTTTAACACAACCTAACAAGAATTCAGATTTTTTTTTTCTGTACATAAGTGTGCAAATGGCTTCTCCCTGCCCTAAACTCCGTTTTTGTTACTAAAAATACATCAGTGGCTATAACAAAATGACAATTATAATTTTGGCGCTATTATACAAAGATTATGAGTCATTCATTAAAATATCTAAATGAGCAAGCCTACTGCTAGCTAAAATGGACGATGTTAATACAGCCAAAGACTCAACACTAGCATTATACACTGCTAACAAGTCTTGGTGTAGAATGATGCATTAATACTTCATACAAAGCAAATACACTTTGTAAAAAGTAGCACGGTCTCAAACATACTCTAATAAGTCAGATCACATCTGAAGTGTATTCAAAATACACTTGATTGTGTCACATAAGCAGAAAAGAGCCAGCATACATGCTGAGTTCAATTCAGTATAAATCATGTGTTGTTTTCTTTTTTTTTGCCATCCACTGGGACTGGCCTTTTAGCTTTTATAGTAAAATCCTTGTTTCCCTTTCATCTTAAATCCTGAAAGAAGTAATGTTTACTGCCACTTTCCCTTCTGAAAGCAGACCAAGAAGCACCGGATGACTGATAAATGACCGGAGCACTTTACAAGTTCTTAGAGATCAGTAATTCAAATAGAAGCCATTTCTTTACTTTAAACAGGTGTCTGAACATTGTCCACACATGGGCAGGGTTTGAAGTAATGTTTTTATTCATTTATTTATAACCTGGATGGTATGAAAATACAGACTGTGTGACATCATGTGACATCTCCAGATTTCACACTGGAAAGCACTTTGAAGCTTTTCCTTCCCTCTTCCTTTTCACACAAAAGCATTACAAGTTCAGAGAAGGTTTTCCTGCCCATATGCTCTTGTTCACGCTCTATTACTTGCTTGCAAAAGGCAGAAACATGAGTTTCTCTCAAAACCTACTGAAACAACAGCACGAAGCGGACTGGAATCTACAACTTATTTACTGTTGAGCCACATTTTCACTAGGACTTCTTTCATTATTCTCAAATTTCCCATTTAACTTTGTGTGTATTTTTATTACAGAATTTATAACACCAGTGCTGTGTCAGCAGTCCTCTTAGCAGACAGACAGTAAATGCTGACAAGAGGAGCTTTTCTGCTGGCATCAGAGCACCATCTCTTTGAGGAAACATCATAAACTAGCTGAGCGAACAAAAGCTCCTTTTTACATCAGCCAAGCCACAGCCATGCTGCCAATTTTACTGCTACGTCAACCACGGGGGAGAACTTTTCCCATCAAGCTGAAGTGACCACATCACGAGAATGCTGTAGTACAGCTGAGAAAATTGCTTAAGTTATTTTGTTACAAACACCTTTCAGGCTGTAATGAGGACAACCTTCCAGCTAGCATCAGGAGTTTTCCAGGCAAATCTCATTTTCAACTAAATACCAGTGCTAGCACTTCTGTGCTCACAAACAAACAAGACTTTCATATCAGTCTAACGAAACAGCAACATTTTTACAAATATTTTGGGTGCATGGAAGCAGAATCTGCTCTTCTCAAAACCACATGGCCAATCCAAACCTCAACCACATAAAAATGCTTTTTTTTTTCTTCCAAAAACAAGTTCTCACTTTAGTTTTTTAAACTGCTACCATAGTTGCTTTACTAAAGACAAAAAAGCAATCCTATACAGACTTTTCCACTGCTATCCAGAAGTGTCATTATCTATTAGCAGGTGTGTGTTTCATCCTTTTTTCCTACTTCTCCATTTCCCATAAAACAGCAAATCTAAAACAAAATAATTGCAAGAAATGTGAAATACTATTATATTCCTCAGGAAAAGCTCAAGAAAAAAAGGTTAAAATGTAGAGTGATATTAAATGTCACCTATAGGATCTAAGTACATATCTGTATAGTATTTTCCCATGATTTTTATTTTATTTTATTTTATGGAAATACCCTCTTTTTTTCACATTTTTATTGGGGTGCTAATGTATTTGGACTTGTGAATTCAGTTCCAGAGAATAAAATCTATTCCTACAAAATGATTTAAGTCAACCTGTTTGGTAAAAGCCAAAGCAGAACTCAACTTCAAAATCAAGGATATAATAATACAGAAAAGTCACGTGAAATTAGGCAGCTGAGAAGAACTACTGACACACCCACAGTCAAGGTCCAAGAAATGCACGAGAAGTGAGTGGTTTTTTGTCAAATTTAACTTTTGGGAATTCCAAGTGCTTGGCAAAGGAGGGAATCTTCCATTTTTCTTCCTAGTTCAGGAACCTGCTTTAGAAATGGTTTGTGCCTCTGTTGGCTACATGCCTGTCTCTTTTCTACCAATAAAGCCACTACAAAACCCACCCTCAGCCCAATAGCTATCCTCCAAAGACAAAAAGCCCGATTTCTTTCACATGGTGCTAAAAGAAACTCATTGCAAATGCCTCAATTTCCTCCATCCTCCGCTTTTCACAGAATCAAATATTCCACTGCAGGGCCCAGACACATTTTTTCCTCTATGTACTTGGCAAAATGCTAGAAAACAAAAGATCACTGGACAAAGGCTACACCTGCCTCGTGAAACATTTAAACAAAAACAAACCAAAATACAAAGTAAAATTCAAGCCTGCTTCTGGCTTTTGAAAGTAAAGGCTGTCAAATTTGGATTCTGTAACAGAATTTTCCCTCTGCTTTCAGAAAAAATATGTGACTCAAAAGCTGTAATGAAACAAGCTTGCACACCTTTAATACAGTGATTAAATGAACAGTTTCCCTACACTCCAAGCACAGACCAATATCCTGATATTTCCTGTTTCTTCTGTGTAAGGTGATGCATGAAATCTGAAGATGCCAATTGGGTAGCACCTTTATACCAAAAAAGATACTAAATTACACTTTGTGTGTATTAAATTACATTTATAATACCTATACATACACCCAGACATACATACCATGAATATTTCACAATCTTTCCAGATCAGTACTGCTCTTGCTTAAATTTTTGCTTCCTTTTAAAGGAAAGACTGGTTTTCCCACCTACTTAAAAAGATGTTTCTAAGACAAGAGTAAAATAAAATTTACCCAAACCAAAATCATTTGGTAGCCTTTATAGTATATCCTAGACCATATATTATGAGAAGTATGAATATAGATAGTCTGTTGAGATACCTTTAAGTTGGGATATAAAACATCTATCAGGATGATCAAGTAGCAATGCAGGATAAATAATAGTGAATGTTGCCTGAGCTATTTTTTTCGTGTTCAAGATAGAGACTTTTGTATTTACTAGTCTAAATTAAGACCATCCCACATTCAATTTGGAAACAAAGTTTTTATAACGAACAACAAAATAAACATTCTATATGCCTCCACATCTAAAATACTCCTTGCATAAACAGAGTGTAACACCTTCCCTGCAAATAACACATTGCAAATAAAGTTACCGTCATTTAGCCCAGTATCTAATCTGGGCAATGTCTTTTTCTGAATTCTGTTATTGTGACATATAACTATGGAAAAGTTTAGCTTTTTAAAAAGGAGATTTTGCTCCAGTAGCTCTTAGTAAAAAGCAATATACTTCTAAAATTTGTATTAAAATGTAGTGGGTTATTTCAACTTTCTACCACCACTTTCTACCACCATAAGTCCCATTCATCTACTGCTGGCCTGCACAAATAGAACTGGGAATGTGACCATAGCTTTGGAGAATCTACCTGGAGGTTTAAGAAGTTCATGAGAGTGAATAAAAAACAGGAAGCAATCCATTCTTCAAACAAGAGAACAGGGCTGTTAGAAAGTGAGTCCCATTACTGTTCCTGTATAATTTGGTCCAAGCACAGTGGTAATAATACCTACTAGCTTCTAAGACTTTCCCTTTCAGCAAATTTGAGAAAGACTTGTAGCAAATAAAAGTCATCCCCTATACAAGTCTACATTCATTTTCTCTACTGCATACCAACAGACTTTTAAAATAAAAACTGTGTTTGAAATGGGATTGCAATGGTTTCACTTCTCAGGTAGAGAAGCCATATTCTTCCATGTACCCAGTTAGTAATATATATAGGATATGATTGTAGAACACAAATGTACTATAATATTTTCTATTATGTAATGATTTTTACTGAAGATACAGAAAATATATTTTTTGTATTATTATTATTACTTGCTGTAAACTTCAGCTTCACTATTAATTTCTTCAATTATGTTCAGTTATTTAATAAAGGTTCAACACTGCTGCATGGACATTTATTTAGAAAACATTTAAAAATACTGAAAGTAGCAGTAAAGGAAGAAAAATCTCTGTTGCTATAGCTAAAATATGTGTAGTCTATATATACCTCCACTAGGTATCTTCCTGCTCCTCCAAACAGCTAATATTCCAGGTGTCTTCCGACTTTGGTGAGCTGCACATTTGAATATCCAGCTAAGTTTAATATGCAGGTTCACAGAGCCTGTTCTTTTCATCCCTAGCTACCTGTCAATTTCATTAGTCACTATTTGCATCTCCTCACATTTAATACATTTAAAACTCTATTATACATTGATTATAGGAGTTAATAAAAATCAAGATAACTAACCTTGCCAAATGTATGCAAGTCTTCTATGTATATACAGTTAGTTTAGAAATGCAATTAAGGCCATAGTTCTAAACACCATGATCCCAATAAAGCTCTAAAAACATAGCATTCAATAGAAAGCAGAAAAACATAACAATCCCATTTTAAGTGTAAAATAGTAACTTGAGCACAAATTATCATCAGTATCAAAATGCTTAAGAGCCAATTACATCCTGTAAATGGTAATGGAAATAAACTGAGAAGACAGTTAAATAGACTTTGATTTTTATTCCTCAAACATTATTAGCTTCTACCAGCTGTCTCAAAAAACAAGTACATTTTCTCTTGATAACTTGACATCCTGTAGGTAGGGATGCTGTCATACCATAAGCAAAAAGCAAAACTGCCTTCCTACAATGCTATGCTAGATGCTTATAAGCCCTGCAACTTCCATTGCCTATAAAAACTGTTGCTTAGTCTGATATACATGTATGTATATGTGTATATATGAGTGTAACTATATAGCTATATAAATATACATATACACCAAAATCAATCAGTCACTCTACCTATCTATAAACCATTTACATTCCATAAAAAAATCTCTAGGCAGGAAAGCACCAAACAAAAGCAATTAAAAACTTGGTATACTATAATGAGGGGAAAAAAATTAAATGTTCTTCCCACCAGATAGTGAATTAAATGCAAGAATTACAATACCGTTTTAATGTTAAAAATAGAATTCAGAAGACTTTCCCTTCTGCCAAACAAGCCAGTGAAAACAAATGAGATACCTCCAAGCACAGTATGTGACACACAAGATTTAACATTATACGATTATTTTTTGGTGAAGAGAAACCTAAAAAATGTAATTTTTTCCCCCCTGCAAATAGAAACTCTTTTGTCACACAGGTCTTAAATGTGACATATTTTGAAGGGCTGTTTTTCCTTAAATAAAGATAATCTGAACTAATGTCAAAATCAGGGTCTAACAACTACGAAAATCACAAGTTAAAACTGTTTTTACATTTGTAATTTTCTAAGGGTGACACCTTTCATGTCTGCTTCTTTCAATTTCCCAGTAGATTAGCATAAGGTCAATGTCAATACCCAGTAAAAGAACTTGTTTCACACTAAATGTGGGAAGTTATTCTTTATGTTATTACTGGATGTGGATAAAGAAAGTCACATTAAAACCCAAAGTTATATATTGTGTTTTTAGGCCAGTACAAGTACTTTGAAAGAAGCCAAGATCTTGAACAATATACCTAATTTAAGGCATAGATGGTGGATCACAGTAATATTCACTGAAACATGTTACAAATGAGACTTCCTTAACCACCTACTTAATCACGTTCTTAATGTTTGTATGCAGTTAAGGGTAGCCTTTGTATTCTTTTGAGCATAACAATTTTATTTTAAATGCTTATGCGCTGTAAATTCATAATCACAAAAAGGTTGCAGTTGGGGTTGATATTAGGAGAACAAGAATAATGCAGGAAAGATTAATGTGTTAGTTTTGTACACTTTTATAGGGAATAGCAATTAAGGTCACATAAAATGCTGAACTACTCTGTTGAGTCAATGTCATGCTGATGCATTCAGTATTCTGGAAATCCCATGCCATCTCCCTGAAATTCACCTAAAAAGGTTAATTTTACAATAACATCTAACCAGCTGTCATATTACATAAATTAATAGAATAAGTAGGAGCATCTGCAAAAATAACAAAGTATTCCTATTTGGGGTTAGAAAAATGAAAGCATTCAAAAAAATGAAGGGAAATCAACACTTCTCTATAGACCATAGTCTACCTATTCGAACTAAAAATGAGTTACCAAGATTTATAGGAACTGCCACTGGGAGTTAAACCAACAGTCTATCTCACCTAGACTTCTCTTTCAAATAGTATCCAGTAAGTAACTCGCACAATATCTTACATCAAAGAATCCAAGAAGCAGCACACATATGCACATTTTCCCCTCATGCACTCTCCCTGTGTTCCAAGTCTGAAGTTGCATTTAAACCAGGCCCTAGGCCTCACCAGAGGACTTGTCCCCTTCCATTTCTTCCAAGCTGGTTCGTAATCCTGGTCCCCACAGTGATCTGTGGCTTTGCATAATGTGAATATGTAAATTTAAAGCTGTAACAACAACAAACCACACCACCACCATCAGCAAAAAATCTGCAGCGTGCAGAGCATTAGCTTTGACACAGAGAAGTAAGGACCCAACCGTTTTGTTTCCAGACTTCAGAGCCAGTATATTTTCTATGTGCTGTCCTTCCACATCCTGGTTTAAACCTGTGTTATTTCTAATGAGGCTCCAACCTGTGCCACCTGGACATGATGCACCTAGTGACTTTTTGCAACCTCGGACAAAGAATGTTCAGAAAAAAATAAACAAAGTCTCTTGATTCCAATTCTCTTACTTAAGCCATTTGAGAACATGCAGTGATTGAAGTTCACCGAGGGTCAAACCCCTTGCAATATTAAAATCGGAAAGGCAAATCAGGACTAGTTTGAGAACCTGAGCTGAGCTGGAAGATTCTGTGTTCAGTAGTTGCTATGAGTAAGACCAACATTAGACAGATACATGAGGCTTCTTGTAAGTGCAAATGCCAGCACTGAGCTGACATTTCAGCTTCTTATTCTTTAAGTGGTCTGAAGCTACATACAGTCAGAGAGACTAAAAATTCTTCTGCCAAGCAAGACCAAAAATGGCAGCAAAAAGGTGACCGAGCAATTGTACACTATTTCTCCTTTTTTTTCCCTGTTTTGGAGGACAATGATACAATGTTGGTGTTCTGCCAAAGGCACACATGATGAAAAATATTACACCTTTAGCAGTTTCACTGCATGTTGCTTTATAAGCACAAAAGTCACTTTGAAATGCCATCTTGCTCCTGTGCAAAAAATACTATCTTCTGAGAGGAAAAAACAACAACAGCACAAAACAGAGAAGAGCAATTTATTTTTTTTTTCAGAATTTCCATTAAAAAGGTCTGAAAACTACTGTGGATTGTAACACATTATTTGACTAATATGATACTAATTAAAACAAGACAAAATGAAGTAAGAGAGAATTCCTCCAATGAGTCAGCAGCACTCTGCATTTATATTCTACAGAAACAGGTGTTTTTTTTGTTGTTGTTTTCCTTT
Organism: Cygnus olor; assembly: GCF_009769625.2. Lineage (NCBI taxonomy): Eukaryota > Metazoa > Chordata > Aves > Anseriformes > Anatidae > Cygnus > Cygnus olor. Next base: position 48,611,728 of record NC_049173.1, read on the forward strand.
TGTATTTTTAAGTCTGAAGAAACATCACCCTAGTTTTATAACATTCCTGGGCCAGGTGTGAAATACCTACACCTTAGGAGTACAGAAGCACTCACAACCTCTTTCCTGTTAATGCCATGGACGGCCTAAGCACTGGCCTTCAGCTAAAGCAACTAGCCACTAGTTAGGGCCTTCGAAGAATATTTCTGTTAAGGTATCAGTGATACACCAGCTATGCTATTTGGTATAATTATTTGCTATGATCTTGCTTATTTACAAAAATAATGAGTTAAGCTGTATTTCCTGGGAACACAGGAGAAACAAACAGCAGGTAGTTTTGTTACTCAGAAGTCCCCAACTGTGCCACATTCTGCAAAATGGTATTTTAACCTATGCCACCAAAGAAAAACCTGAACTGGACCCAATGAGAGCTGTCTCAAGACTTTCTGGACCCACTGGCCTCCTACCACTTCATCTTGCCCCCTTTGCTCCCCACTGCAGCGTGCTGCCAGCCTGATGTGGTTTTGACTGTAGAGCTGAGCTATGAGCCTTTTGGGGGAAAAAATAATACTCATCCATCTTTATTACCCCATATTTATTTTTTCTCTTAAAAATACAGGAGCAGTTCCCTGCTGAGCTGTGGGGTGGGACCACTTCAAATTTCTATCAAACAGGAGCTGTGTTCCCACACTACATCTCTGTTGTTACACAGCCTATTATCACGACTGCCTGGAGAAATATTTTCTGAGTAAAGACACTGAATTGCTTCTTCCTTGGAGCCCAAAGAAGGCAACTGACACACCTCTAAACTTTCCTTAGGAGTTCTCTTAAAGACCTGGGTCTACATGGACAGCAATTACTGTCTTTCAAAAATAATTCCAGGAAAAAACTGATTTGATTTGGTGGGGGAATTACATTCTAGGATTAATTACTTTGGCAACAGATTTAAATAGATAACCATCAATTCAGGAGATTTAATGACTAAAAAGAAATGTCTCGTTGAATGATGACAGAGAGAACTTGAGAGATTTTTTTTTTTAATTAAATCTCTCCTTATACAAATTATTTCATTTCAGGTATTATCAGTAAACTAATCTGGGAAACAGCCAGAGCATCTGGGTCATCAGTACAGTAAAGGAAAAAATGCAACAAAAAATGCACAAAACTAATAAAAAAGTATCATCCAAAAATAATTACATCTGTGAAGGACAGCAAATGCTGGACAATGTACTGACAAACACCACGGAGCAAAGCAAAAAGAGCTCAGGAACAGGGGCCAGGGAGCAGTGGGGCTGGGAAAGAGCCAGGAGGGAAATGCTCCAACCCACTCTGCGCCTCCAAGCACGAGAACCCTTGGAGGACCCCAGACTTCTGGCACTTGGACCCTTCCTGTGAGAAGGATGTGGCAGACACAACACTGCATGGTTTACCCTTTTTTTTCCCCCCTCCTTATTTTAAAAAGCAGTGCGGTAGCTCCTTGTATGAACAAGAGGCAATGGTCTGTCATACTTCACAATTTCTAGCCAATATCCATAAACAGATTAAACAGATTAGATTGCCCTGCAATGTTAAGCCTCACTGAACATTTTTAGTTTATTCCTCTTAGCACTCTCAGGAAAACACACCACACTTACTTTAAGGATAAACACCCAGGAAAAATGAGACACCTCAAAATGACATCCACGTGCTGGCACGCTGAATGAGGAGCTGCCCTGGATAGCAGGAAAGGCTCAAGAGAAGAATGTGTCTAACACCCTGCGTCTTCCCTCCTCTTACGGGGTCGAATTTGAGCACTTTGGAGGTGTGAGCCTTAGGTCTTGGCACAGAAAACAGCCAGAGAGTATTCTTCAACAAGAGCAAAACTTTCACTTTAATCCAATTTAGAATATGACTTCAGTCATATTCTGAAGAGATACCCTTTTGCTCACTGCCTCCATCCAGGTGACCTTTAATACAAAAGGCATTAGAACAGACCAGGCATGGGTTCACAGGCATTCTTACATCCAAATCTAAAACCTTTTGGATAAGACTGTGGTCTGATTTGAAGAAAAAAGATGATGGTGTGGTTCTGCACTCTGCAACTTGCTTGTTGACCCCAAGGAGGGTTAGGAATGGGTTGTGTCCCTGACTTCCCAGATTGCAATCTGGCAGGTCTGGCGATCACATTCATTCACAGAAGTATAGGACTCATGGGAAGTGGAATCTGAAACCTGGGAAACCCAAATATTCACAGATTAAGTGGTAGTTGAATGGGGTTTGAAGCACATAACTGTGAACATAAGCACCTAATGTGAGCATCAGGTAAGACACGTTTGGCCAAGATATTTCTAGCCATAGCCCATGACACCGAAGGCTGTGGTTCAAAGTTCTCTACCACTGGTGTGTGCACCAGCAGTCCCACAGCGGGACCATGACCATGATCACTGAGGACACAGGCCTGCACTTATGCCCACTTAGCACACATGATCTGAGGTTTTGTCAGCTTGATGCCTCTCTGTGAACTTCGTGCCAGCTGATCCAGCACACATACTGCCAGTACAAGCTAAGTCATCGTAAAATCAAAAAAAATGAGCCACAGAAGCAAGTTTGCTCTGTGCCACCTGGCTATGGCATTTTTTACTTGATATTGGGAACTCTGAAAGAAGATTATTTGCACATCTTACTGGTATTAAGAAAGAAAGGAATTTTTACTCCAAAGTTTAATCCATTGGTAGAAGAGTTTTGATGTGCCTTTTAAAAGGGCACATCAGCTCTGTAAAGCCAGCTTAATACAGGAGCCACAGGTTAAACCAGACAGAGGTAAACTGCACTAAATTTTTTTTTTTGCCGTTTCAAAAGGTCAGTATAAAAAGGAGGCTAGAACTTGCATTGTGTCTTTGAATATGGAGATAGTCTAAGCCAGCACAATCAGAAACTGAAAATTACAGGTGTGTAAATCTCATGAACATATACATTTGGGGAAAAAAAAAAAAAGTAGAATTTGAAGTAATTACAGTCCATGACAGCTGTTTGTATCATCACAAATTAAAAATTATATCTAACACTACTCCCAGTTATTGCCTCTAATGTATGAGGCAGAAGTACGTTGTCTGAGACTTCTAACTGTTTCATTGGATCTTCCCCAAATATCTCTCTTTTTAAGGGGTCCTTTTCTCATGCATTTTCAAGTCTAACAAAAATTATTTGATACCTTTGGGGAAAACATTCAGTCAAACCAGACTTCTGTCTAACTCAGCTATTTTTTTTTCATCTCACTAATAACTATATATAATGTGATAATCACATGGAGTCCTTTTGACTAAAATTGCCAGTAATATGATAGAACTAAAATGATTATTAGCATTACCAATCAACAGATTGAAATTAAACCTCTGGATATTTAAAAATACAGTCATTTGATCAGATTACTAGAACCAAAAGAAAATCAAATCTCATCTAAAACTTATTTATCTGAATTTACTCCTGAATATTACTGGTGAATGTTAAGTGAATAAGCAATAGAAGCAGAGGCAAGGGAGTATGGACAGGGTTTAAGATTAAAGCCTGTATCGTTCAGTTCCTGGACTGCATTCAGTTTGAGAGAAAAATAAAAAAGATAAACAATGTTTATCAGCATGGAAGAAGCAAATGACATACATCAGGCATAGCTCATACAAACATATTTTTTATATAATATTTGATAATATCCAATAATATCCAACAACTACTTCTCAGGATGAGAAGTTCAAATTATGGACTAATCGTCTTACAAGATATGGTTATCTTCAGTCTCTTAACAGTCAATATGACCCAGCTCAGTGTTTATGAGGGAGTTCAGAAAAGACCTATGGCAAGGTCTTGGCCACCTTCACCAAGCTGCTTTACAGTATTGTGGGGTGGTAGAGGTGGGGAGAGGGAAGGGAGAAGACCACATTGATCTGTTCATTATTCATAGAATGTCAAGTTGAAACACAAAGAGAAAGGTGTGAAATTCAGAGATGTTACAAGCGTGGGAGATAAATTTTCTTAAAGCTAAGGTACCAGATACCAGGTAACACACTGCATATATAAAACTATGAGTAAAGCCCCGTTGGTCATTAATATGAACTTATTTTAGAGCTTTTGTAACCAAATAAAGGGCTGCAAAATAAATTCTTTAGCTATGTTAGGCTATCAGCATTTTTCAAATGCCTTGGAGTAACTTGTCTTTCACTTCAGGTTACAATTACATTTTGGTTAAAGATACCATGCTCAGTAGTACACTGTAATCCTCTCCTGAATTCTTTGATGCCTATGGGTCTCCAGTGACCTTATTTAAGCAGTTTTCATCCCAACTGCCATTCACCAAGAGATTAAAAATATCTAGATGTATTTTGATAAAGTAAATCTTTCAAAATACATAAACTATATTAAACTTCTGGAAAATTTGCCTTCCCAGACGTGCAAATACAAAAATGTTGCTTCTGTGAAGAAACTTCTAATTTATCTCACAAGAAGAGAAATTGTACACAAGGTAAAAAAGCAGGCTAACTACAGAAAGCCATTGCTACAACTCATGCCGTTAGTACTACTTGTTCGTATGGTTCATCTAAGAAACACTTATTCAACTACCAAGTCCTACTGATGACCACATACGTAAATAGAGATATCCTTTTATACCAAACTCTAATATTGTCCCAGCTCAAAACCAACAAACAAACTTCAGAGCTTTGTAATAATATTGGAAACTTTACCAAGCTAAATATGCAGTGAATAGCATCATCTTTTTTGCCTTCCCTCATTTCTTTCACATGGAAAACCATACAAGAAAAGCCTTGTACAAAAGTTCAAGATTAATCTAAGTTTACTCTTTTTTTCCCCCCTGAAAAGCCATAAGCAGACTAAGCATACACATGTAAGTAAACTTCAAAATGAATAACCTACATTATTAAATTTTGTACAGCCAGGAAGCTTAACTGAATTGACAATTTTGTTTTTCAAATGTCTACTATTGAAACAGAGATTCTACCTAAAAAGTTAACTGAGGAAACTGGGAAAAAGATGGTAACCAGAGTAGTCAAGCCAAACTAGAAACATTTCCAGATTATTTCTAGTCACTAATACCTATAAGGAACAAAACCAAGAAAAACACTATGTTCACAATACCAACTATGAATTGCACTAAAATGAGAAAATAAATACTCTCTGACAAAAACAAAAATGAAACAAAACCAAAACAACAATAACAACAAAACAACACTGGACAAATAGAAAAAAGAAAGTCTCAAGAGCAAATAGAACAAGAGTAAAGTGCAAGCCTCAATTTCTAGTCTTGGAAACATCTGTAAATATTCGCGTTTGGAGGATTTTTCAGTAGGTTGTCCCAACTTCCTGAGATACATACACAGTAAGAAAGCCAGATGTTTCAGGTTTATTGTTGTCCATTGTGATTACATGCAAAAAGTAGAAAACTGTGTGATGATTATTCTGATCTGCCTTGGCAATCTATCCACTCACCAAGGATTTGAAACTGAGGGTGGAATGCCATAGTGATTTATGAGTTATGCTAATTTAACGCATCTCTTCCCAAAAAACAAACCTATTAGATTCTTTTATTTACTTACAGTAGTTGCCTGCCAGTCACCAGTGAATTTTATATACTTACAGGAACATCCTTCTACACATACAAGATGCTATTACCTGAAGCAGTCAAACTATTGGTCAACGGAAAGCACACTGGGATACCTCCTAAAAACATTTTCCTCACTGGGGTCAGAGCCCATTCAGCTCTGAAATTTATGAAAGTTATGAATTTTATGAACTATGAAATTTAACATTGAAAGGTTACAACTTGATGGGATTTTATCAGTGCAAGAAAATAAATTTTACTGAGCTTTAAAAATCTGGATAAATTTTAGCAAATATTTATCCTTAAAGTATTCTTGTCATCCACGGAAGTCAAGAGGTGTCTTGCCTCTATTATTAATGAGTTGGGATATGACTATCTAGTAAGTTTACTCATTTTTATATACACCTTTTTTATCTGGACAAAGCAGCATTTCTCAAAAGCATTACTTAAAAGGCCACCAATGAGAAATAATGACTTCATAGTTAACATGATCTCAGTAATAACACAGTTCTCACATTTTTACACTTTCGTATTTTTAACTAATTGCAAAACTGGTACTCTTCCAACAAGATGTGTCTAGCTATTATGGTCTTTATAGAACAAACCAGGAAAATTTATATTATAGCAAGAAGCTGGACTTGGCATTAAACTAGATTTGTTTTTTGAAAAAATAAATGGAAATAATTCTAAATGCCTGATGCTATTAGATAAGCCTACTTTTTAAGACAGTATTTTTTTTTTTTATTTGAAGTATGAGATTTAATTTCATAAATGATAAAAAAATGAGATGTTAAAGAAACTTGAGAAAGCAATGGGAAAATAAAGCATAAGAAGCAAAAATCCTGTCTCTGAAGAGCAGTCGTTTATGTTAATAAATATGGAATCAGATAATGGAACAGTAAAATAATCTGAATTTGACTAAATTAAGTATGACTAAAATAATATATCAGCATAGAAAAATTAATGTTTTCTATGAAATTACTATTGAATGCTGAAAACCTACAACTGCATTTTCATTGAGGGAATATAATAAATATTTTCAGTATAGGAGAGAGTTTTAACTATACAAAACATATCCAGAAGAATTAAGGACAAACACAGGATCACCAAAAACGTTTAAGATTTGGATTGAAGCTGTTTTTTTTTGTTTGTTTGTTTGTTTGTTTTTTGTTTTGTTTTGTTTTCTATTCCCTATGGATCTCCCAAAATGGGGAAGACAACCTCCTGCAGTCTGCTTCAGTGCCTCTTTCAGCCTGTGCACAGGTCCCCAGGTGAGCGGAAACCCAGCGAGCAGAAACAGCTGTTGTTTCTCCTCGCTCCCCTCCAGTTTCAGAGGTCTGGTCCAAAATGCTTAGCCATTCTCCCTTCCAGGACATTCATTTATTTGTTGACAGGTTTATTAAAAGTCCCAACATGGGGGTGGAGCAGGAGGTGGAGAAGAAGGAAAGGAGTGGGCTGGGGCAATACAGATTGCCAGCATATTTTACATTTCTCTCTGCAGGAAGCAGAAGGGCAGGAGAGCTGTGTGCTTGAACTGCATCGCTGCTGCCTGCAAAGCTGGCCCTGCCTTGCGTGCCCCAAAAAGCTCTCCCGTTTCCTTAGCAACCTCATGGAGAGGTTTGGGGCACCTCAGGCCTTGGACTCGCTCAGGAGCAGGTAGCTTTTGCTCTCCTGCTGCTACTTTGAGCTAATGAGAATGAACCCTGAAAACAGAAATATTTTAGATGAAAAGGAGAAAACGAGCAGCTTAATCTATATTCACAGAAAGAGAATATATATATCTCATGCTCTCAGGATGGAGATCTAATCAGGGAATGGGTGGGATGCAGCTCTAATCTCTTTCTCAAGCAGAAAGCAACATATATATATATAGCAAGCTATCAATCCATCCTTCAAAGATTAATATGGGGTAGCAAAACCCTGAAGTGCTTTTGGCAGAAACATGTTACTCTTATTAACAAGCGTATGTAAAGTTTCTGACTTAGATAAAGCCCTTGCAAGGGCTGCCACCAAAGTCCAGCTTGCAAAAGATATCTGACTTGTAACTGGTTCTAGCCTCCTACTTCAAGTTATAAAGGGGAAAAAGAAATCTGGTGGTATCATCTAGAGAGCATGGATAGCTGTAAACGTGCACCAAATGTTAACTGTGAACTAGTTCTGTTACTAATAAAACTGAGCCAAATTAGAGAGGAAAAAAAAAAGTTAAAACGTTTAGCAACAGAACCCATATGTATTGCAAACCAGGAAGAGTTTGGGAGAAAGCCTTGCCCTAGCAGATTCAAATAATCCCCACAGCATCCAATCCTGTCTGCAGCCATTTGCTATCCCTGCACTGAGGGTCATGCTCCAGCTGCAGCAGAACAGCACGCACATAACTTGTAACTTCATGAATCCTTTCCTTGCCAACCCACCTGTCCTGCAGCACCCACACCTAACCCCAAACTCCTTATGCTTCTGAGGACTGAAGCATCAGGCCACTGCCCTTAAATCCATTCCTGTTTAAGAGCTGTAAATCCACTGCCTAAACTGCAAGTTCAGATACCACTTAGGTTTTACTGAATATAATGATAATTATGGGCTGAAAGACACTGATCACAGAAGCTAGTACTCATGAAGGACTGTCAGCACACTGATGTGTTTCTACAGCATAATATGCCACATTCTCTCACCTAGAAGCTTTTAGTTTCTTTTAAAACATTACAGCTGGAGAAGGCATTTAATTTGTGATCTAAAAGTGTTTCAGCAGGTTTTTGGGATTGAGCTATTAAAATCAGTTAAATAGTACCTCTGGATTGAATAGCATTAATGAATGTCAAAACATCACAGACACTGTCTATAAAAAGAGTATATAGTTATCTACCATTACTGTGTGGTCATTGACAGAACTCATTTCCTGTGGACTTCTTAGATTTTAGGAAGCATAGATTTTTTCTTAGATTTTGGGAAAAGCAAAGCAAACCGTAGAGCATATTTGCCAGCATCACCCAGAAACCTGCCAACTGAGGCTGGGGGAAAGGAAACAGCCTGCAAAATATAGACAAAAAGCAGATCTAGCCTGACATTTTGCTAACCTACTGCACAGGAGAACTCAGAAGTAACCAAACTGTTGCTTCCTGTACTTCAGTAACAGATACACTGGTAGGAGGCAAATGTAGACAGGTTTCTGATCAATTTTAATGGTCCAGGACTAGCACATACAAACAGGAGCACACTGGTGCAGCTGAACTGCAAGTGTTACTGCTGTGAAGACTTCAGCAAAACTCTTAACATCTTAACACTGATAACAAAATTGTAGTATTGAAACAATCTTGCATTTACTCCCATTCTGGGAATCGTTCTTTCATTTCCTTTTCCCTCTTTCCATCTATTTATCCCCCTACGTAAAGGAGAAAGCTTTTAATCTTCTGAACTGCTACCAGTGTTTTGTTTCAGAACAGAGTTTTCGAAAATTATACACCCCCAAATCAACAATCACATGAATGACTATACAAATTATACTATAAAAAGAAAAAAATCAGCTTTAATTGCTAGCTTTTGCAGCAAATTATTTCATAGCTTACAATTCCCTGCTACAGAGAATTCAAAATGTTGTGCTGGCACTAAAGCCTGGATGAAGTGGACTGCTGTATGCCTGCAGCTTATGCAGGGGTTGGAGGGGGTCCTAAACGAAACACAATACACATGACAACATGATGAGTTCTGTCAGAGGACAGCAAATATATGCAATTATCTATTATCTTTTAAAAGAAGTTTCATGCACATTTTGCTAGTTTAGCATTTAGATAACGCGGATGGAGAGGAATGATATTAAACATATAGATTTGCTTTCTATGATGCACACTGATTTGGTTAATTAGATTAACTCTATCTGAATACTTATTTTCAGCTAGGCCTGCAAATGTATTTATTGTTTCTGCTTTGAGAGCTCGTTTACACTCAACTAGCTACAAAAATCCTGTTTTGATGAGCACTACCGCTACAGCCCAGAGAGACGGACTGATTAATATGTTAGAGCTATCCCAGCAAAAAAAAAAAAAAAAAAAAAGACTGACATGGGCAACTGATGACCGAATCCCCTTCCCCACAGGATTAGCCACATTGAGCCTGCCAAAAGGGCTCGAGCAGGTCTGGGGCTGCCGCCTTCCAGCAACCGGAGCAGGGTGCCCACCGCCTGCCGCGGCCTCCCTGCACAGTTGCCAGGAGACAGTTGCTGCGTTACAGCCCCTCCGGTGCTGAAAAATAGCGTGGAGGATGCGCTGTGCTCCACGGAGATGGGATCTGTTACCGGTTGACCGCTTGGGGCTTTGTGTCCTCACTCCTGCAGATTAAGTGGTTTAGGTTTTTAGGAGGGAGCGATTTGGAAAGGTTTCTGTCCGTACGGATGGATACACTTTTTTGATCCATGCTATATATGAAAGTCAAATGTTTTCACACCCCTTTGGAAACTACACTGAGTATTCATCAGTGTTGAATTTTGTCCACAGCATTTTTCTATTACAGTGCATACAGAAAAATTGTGGACTTTGTGATTTATTGGGCAAGAGAAATATTTATTTCCCTCTTGCTCAATAAATAAAAACATATTTTAAAAATTAGTAGCAGTATTTTGTTCTCACTCAATATTAGGATACAATTTTTCCCCCTCTCACTCATAAATATGACTCTGTAGCATATGTCAGAGCTACCTGATGTAAAACATGAAGAATTTAGTTTACTGCCACTCTTTCTGCCCCTAGTAGCTGGTATCACTAGTCATATTTCTGGCATCTTTTGCAGTTTGCAGGCATCCGTATGCATGATATTATAACTCAGCCATGAAATACAGCCACAAATAAATTTAAAGTACAGAAAATAGAAATAAAAAGTGCCCAGCCTTCATTTTTTTAATGAAAATTTTGAAAATAACTAGATCTTAGGTAGCTGGCCAGCTGTAGACCAGCCCTACTGAAATTACTGCCTTCCTACCCGGTAAGAAGTGAGACTGGAGCTTTGACCTACGTGTGAGCACTGGATGCTACACTGCTTATCTGGAAGACAAAGGGAAAGCAGACTGTAGGTATAACCATGCAGCTGAATGCCAACATAAGTGAGAAGGGACTCCTTCCTGACTAAAACTGATAAATTTCCATGCAATCAGACACAGATTTAGGTACTTTCTGAGTGGTTACTGATTGGTACCTGACCTACTGATAAAATTACCTGCATAACTTCCTAAGAGATTTTATTGCAACACAGAATTTTTTATTTCAGAAGGTATCCTCTGTCATTTTTCTGCAATGACAAGATGAATTTGGTGAAATAATTATTATTGGCAGCTTCATTTCTCATCTTAGAGAAAGGCTTGAGAAATAATAGAGACACAATGAGACCAAACCCTAAACAATTTTTAAATCTCTTCAAACAGGAGTTGCATTTAAAGATGATCATCCCAGCTAAGTTAGGGAGATTTGTGGTTGGAGCCAGGAATTTCCTCATCCTCTAAGCTGAAGCTACAACCACCCAACATGCAGTTTTTGTTGTTCATCAGTAAAAACAGCAGGTGGAGATGGCACTACCAGTTCATCTAGATTTATTATGTGATCTAAAAAAGAGGAGGGGAAGGAGAGTAAGATAGGCTTCTTGGAAACAGTTATTTTGGGTGTAGACTAATCCACTCAGTCCTTTGTGTCTCTAGCTCGTGAGGATGGCATAAGATGGTGTGCCACAAGGCACTGACATAACAAGAACCTCTGAGCCCCAGGGAGCAGGAGAAGCTGCTGGGCCGAAGCAGGTCAGGCAAAGTGGTCACAATTCTTTGTGCATCCTTAAATTCATTTGGGAGTGGCCTCTGTGAAGAGCTAGATTAGGCACTGTATGCTCAGTAAAATGTCTGAAAAACAAAATTTTCTATATTTTTTTTAATTCTCTACAGCATTTTAACGTTTATCTCATTGCTTGAAAATTCTGTTACATCCTTCAGTAAATTGAGTGCTTTGCTATCTCTGAATTATGCCTAAGATTAAAGCTGATCATTTGTGTAGATTCAACAGGACAGTTCACTGCACAGAGCATTTTAAAACTTTACTCCTTTTCCTTCTGTTTTGAAAACTGTTGATTTTGTTCTACCTTTCAATTCTTATCCTTTAAGTTAGAGGTCATTTCCTCTTACTACACAGTAGCTTGTTTTCTAAACATATCTTTCTTTCTGAAAATCCAAACCAAAGCTAAAAGAGTCAAGGTCACTACTGATATATTCCCTGACTCCTTCATAAAACATGATGTTTTTTAAAAATGCCATTTTGAATCTTGGAGTTTCATCTTTTTTTTTTTTTTACCACATTTCCAGTGATTCTGATCTTTGCAATGTTAGTACCAGTTCTTCAGTGCTGGTCACAAGCTTCATAGTTCAATTCTCAGGGTCATTTCTACGACTCTAAAACCATCGAAGCATTGTTACTTCCCATTCCTCTGCTATCAAGGCAGACCAACAGATAAACAAGAGACACTACTTCTGTTGAGAAATTTCATATCTGCGCTACCCTCGGAATATCACCTTGTCTTGATGATTTGTTACTGTTCATTTTGTCAGTCAGTTATGAAACCTATGGTGTCTATGAAACCAGACATTGCTCCTCAGGGTAGGCTTATGCTGAAATTGATCTAACAATAAACTCCTATTCCAGTGGTAATGCTTGCAGTCATGAGGCTTTCTAGGTGGTTCTTGGTGGTTAAGCTGATCACTGACCCCATTCCTTTTTTTTTTTTTTTTTTTTTTTTAAATTTATTTCACTTTTCAGCTGGATAGCTGGATCTACAAGCTACCACTTTTGGTTAACAGCACTAACTCAAGAGGGATGGTGGGAGCCTGTGCCTCAGGACACAGGTATAAGGGAGCCCCAAGGAACTACAGCCCAGACTCCAGCTGACCTAAACCAAACCTGAAATTGCACCCTTGGTCTTTATTTTCAGTGTCAGGAGGAAGTAGATTCACTAAAGTTTTTATCTATGGCGTTCTCTTTCAAAAGTGCTCCCTTTTATAGGTCCATCATCTTTAAGGTCCGCTGACATCTGGCAGACCTTCCTATTTCTGGTACATTTGAAAGAAAAAATAACATGAGATTTTTTGCCTTTAACTAGTTCTTCCCCAAGGTTTATTTTGCAACAAGTATTACTGTTTTAACAAAGCAGGATTTAAATTCTTTTCTCTCTTCCTCATTCACTTTTCCAATTTTGAAAATCTAAATTCTTAATTCTAAATAACATTATATTTTTTAAAATTATTTTTAGCCATTTAATTATGCTGCCACTTTGGTGGCTGCATTCGTAATAGATGGAAGGAAGGAAGGAAGGAAGGAAAGAAGGAAGGAAGGAAAAATGGGCAGATCTATTTTGTTTTGAAAGGTGTGAAAGGCAGGCCAGCCTGTGTGGAAGCATGCTAAATTTCCAGTTCCCAAGCAAATGCAAATACTTGAACAGCTGAAGAGAAGTTGTGTTTAGTTGAATGCAGAAGGATGTTTTATTGCTTGTAGTTTTAACTGATTATATTTTGCAAGCAAGATATTAATCTTCTGCTTAGCAAGAATGAAATTGTTTAATTTTTCACCCGTAATCTTGTTGTAGCAAGGGTTAGCCTGCAATCTGCTGTACCACTCTTTCTCCAGAGCAATCAATCTACATAAAGTGTGTGCAGACAAGTCCTTGAGCAGCAACCCAGGACAATTTTGAGTACTCTCAGGAGCTGGCCTACCTCTCACTAAATTGATGAGTCAAGTTGGTCCCTTGTGAAGCCAATCCTTCACAGAAATATTTCATTTCTTTTTAGTTTCTTCATTACTCTTTTGTAGACCAGAGACTACTAACTCAGCCCTCTTGGAACTGATGGCATGAAACAGCCACACTTCCTTCCAGACTAAGCAAAGGCATTATTAAAAGTAAAAACCAGTACCCATTCAGAGAAACTTACCCAAAAGACCATTGATGAAATTAGCTTATTTTAGTGACAGATTGTGAGTCACAAATGCATGATTCCCAACCGTTAATTTATTAGGTCATATAACAGTGGAAGAATTTGATCATAACATTATAACACAGCTGTTTTATTTCAGACGTGGAATGAGTCCAAGTATTTGATAATTATGCTGCTTCAATTAGTGGCAACTCAAGAGTGAGTTAATAGGTATTGTTTGCTCCCAGGCAGGAAGCCCGGGGAAGCTCACAAACAAGTCTGAGGATGTGCAGGTCTGCTGGGCTGATACGCAATATGCTATGTGAGGCTGCAGTATGTCAACAACATGTACCTTGCTGTCCCACAATGAGTACAGTTCACAGCAGTTAAGCATCAAAATTTACATCTTCCGGTAAAAGGGTGAGCAAGGAAGGCATAAGAGGAAGAGGGCTGTTGGATCTAATAAAGTCCTTGATGAAAACTCTCATAATGAAATAGAACTGATTAGCATATCAGCAGTGTTAGTAAGACAGATATGTTTGCAGTCTTCTGTTTTTTTTCCCCACAGAAATTGAAGCCCATTTCTATGTTCATTTCCCTATATCAGAAAATGACAGTCTATTCATGCTTTCTCTGTCCTTCCTTTTTCAAAATATATTTGTCTTATCCTTAAGGCAGTGACATGCTATCAATATTTTAATAATGTTACCATTATATGATCATCTCTAGTAAGCAGCTCTAGTATTAGAGCCCTCTGATGATCTGGAAATCACTCCATGGAGAACATTAGCTTTTGGTTCACCCTAGAAAAAGCCTGCAGTGCTGTATTATAGTGCAACTGCAAATCTTTTACTTCCATAAGAGAGACAAGGATGGAGAAAGGTTGTCAGCATTAACCACTGTGGTTGCCATTCAAATTTGCCCTTGGCAGTGAAGTAGAACAGGGGAAAACAGAGACTCGCACATTATCTTTTCAAATTGCTGGAGAAAAATATAGAGGAGAATCACATTATCTTTCTTTTTTACACTATCACCACCTCCCTAGAAAGTTTATCCATACCCAGCCCTGTTATTTAACAATGAGGAGTGTAATTCCACTTTCACATATGATTTACTGGCACCCACCCATTCAGAAGTTGTCACCTTAAACCACCAAATAACAGCACAGTTTGTGAACTTTAATAAGACAAGAAAACCATTTTATCACATACACGGCAATGTCATACTGTTTTCAGAAGGTAGCAGAGGCCACCTCTCTATTTATTTAGGCCAGTTAATGCATACTCTTCTGTGACATTTTGCAGGGCATGAAGGAGGAGAAAGGGTGGGCAGGGAAGGTTACAAAGCTCTCTCTGATCCATAAAAAAACCCTCTTATGCTTGGCTAAGTTACAAAGGGGTTAATATTATTATTTCCCATCACTCATATTACTCAGAAAAATCCCGGCAGACTGCCAAAACTGCCATATAACATGAACAGCCTGAAGAGATGGATACATATGGTAGCTAAAGCAGCTACATCCAGCTAATGCTACCACCAGAATTAGTAATGCTGTGAGAAGAGGGATCAGGACTGCATGTCTCCCTCTTGCCCCTGCGCACGGGCCATGCCCTGCTCCCTCTCTGGCAGCAGGCTGCTCCCACTGCTCTGGGCAGGGGAAGGAGACAGAGGGGAAGAAAGATGAGGTGGAGACCAACCCCCCAAAGATCACAACCTCTGAACTTTTTTGAAAGAGCCAGAAACCCCAGACATCTGAAAAATGTTCACAGAACCTTTAGCACTTCTCGCAGATAGAAAACACATAGCATTGATGGACTCTCATTCTTCAGTACTGACTCTTTGAATACTATTGAGTTCTGAAGCCTAATCTTGACTACGAGCTAACATGTACCAACTAGGATAGCTCTGTTTGAACTACAGTGTTACCTATATTAATCAATAGAAGAATCAGCTGGTACATCTGGAATTAATATTAAGAAAACAAATCTTCTGACATCAGAGGATGAAAGGACAGTATGTATTCTACAAAATACAATCTGGTTTTATCTTTTTAAGAAAATTCTTCAAAAATAAGGAATTTAGATAATAAAAATTATTTTTGCAAGATAGGTCAGGATTTCTAGATGCTAAGGAGTGCTAGTTTTATGCTGTTTTCTACACACACACTTTATGGTAAAAGCCTTGCTTACATATTATGCTGTAGATACTGATTCAGGGCCTTAGTATATAACTGTATGTACGATTATTTTCAAATGTTTAATTTTTCAAAACAAGGACTTTCCTTGTCTTCCTACTGGTATTTATGCAGAGAGACACAGACCAGGTTTATCCAGTCCAACTTAAAATGCTTGCCTGAAGCATCTTCTGAGCATCTCTGTCCCTAACATGGGACGACCTGGCCCTTGCTTAGAGTAGTTGTGGTTTGGAGTCCTTTGGAAAGGAATCTCTATGAAGCCAGAGATTTAGTTTTGTAAAGAAACGTACTGTTTTATTTTGTCTTGGATAGGTCTTTGTGATGCAGGCTGATTCTAAAAACATCACCTGTTGAAGACTTTTTAAAATGAAGTTCCAAACAGTCTTTCTTCAACATTTATTCTTCCTTGAAATAAACTGATATGCATTTGTACTCCACCCTCTGGTGGGTTCACACTTCGAGATAAACTTTAAAAACCTCTTACTCTGTTTGCAGTGAATAGCATCAGGAAGACCTTATATGCAATTTTTTAGTGTCTGTAATTTTAATGGGACAGTTTTCAGAGTAAACTTTACTGTGAGACAGTTTGTTGTATGTGCGGGAGAGGGTGATAACCAAAGTAAATCAAAACTAATTAAAATAATAATTCAAGAGAGACACTTCATCCAAAGAGATTATTACAGAACATTAAAAGAAGTTGCTGTGCAAACATGGCATGTTTTATTGAAGGCAATGTTTCTCTATTCAGAACCCTATGGACTGGAAATCAAAACCAGAAGGGGGCAAAAAAGTGTTCCTGACCTATTGGAAATGATGAAATTTAAATATTAGAAGAAAAAAAATCCCCGAGCAAAAAACAACACACCATTAGTAGTTTTCCACAAAGACCCTGTGAGGACAGAAATGCCAGACAACTGTCAAACCAGCCAATATGAGAAATTAGCCAATAATACTAACAGACTCAAATGTCTGCTAAAAAGGAAGTATGCTACTGAGCCATTTCTCAGTGCCAACTGAAAACACGAACACAGGCCAGCACTAGGATAAGTACTATATATATTGCTCCCTATTGCCAAAGCCCAACAAACAAAGACAAGATTTAACAAAAAAAAAAGGGCAGTCATGAGATTTCAATAAAAAGATGAAAGCCAAATGCCTACATATTTTTTCCTGACTTTACAGATTTATAACAACAATATTTAAGGATGAGAATTCAAAGTTTTACTTTTAAATAAGTATTATTTTTATAAGATAATGACAGCAAAATCTGGGGATTTAAAAATCAAGATCATTGGAAATATAAAAACGAAAGACTTGGAAGCCTAAAAGCTGATAGCTCTGAAAATGACCAGATTCATGGCAACCGAACATGCCTGTTTCAAATCCAAGTACTTGCCAAAAGTGCAGAAAATAATCCCACCAAGGGTAATGAAAAAGTGTGAAAAATCCAAACTATATGCATCATTTTGGAAAGACTATTCTGGCTGTATTCACTTTGCTTAAGTCATAGTCTGCACACTTTAAAGAGAGTTGCTCCTGCACAATCTATGTACCTTAAACAGTAATCTAAGATAATCAGCAACAGAGCAAACTATCTGTAATACACATCTGCTTTGTATTTTATTGAAAAAATAATTAAAACAAAACAAAAACACCCCCCTTCCACAAACTCACACACCCTGCCTGTATTAGCAACTGTTTAAACAACCTAAATCTCAGCCTCAGCAGTTCAATTGCAGTTACACACCTGTCCTAAGACTATAATTAACTTATGAAGCTACTGATAAGGATAAAAGTTTCCTACTACTCACAGACCTCAGTTCTCCCGAGCAGAGCCATGTGTGAATATGGTTAATATTGGTTGAATGATAACATTAATTTCCTTCATCTGCGTACACGTCAGCTGTTTAAACTCAGGCTGGCTTCTACAGCAGTTTAAACTCAACTATATAAAATGCTACTGAAGTGAACAACAATATCCCTTCGAGTCTGTTCTGCCAAATGAGCTATGCAAGTGGTAAGGGGGGTTCTGCTTAATCCTAGTCTTTCTTCATCTAGTTTTATATGTTTATTTTCTGTAAATATACAACATTTTCTAAAATGTGGATTTGCAAAATTATACCAATTTTGAAAGTCAATACTTAGAATGGGATTATTTATCTACACAAAACTTTAATCATGTCACTGATCTGGTGTTTATTTTGAGTAAATGTCTTGAAAAGACTCTCGGCTGATAATTGCATAGCAGCATTAGTTTTGCATAAAATCATCACTCAAAAAAAAATTAAACAAGTTATTGTTGTTTAAAAATAAACAACAAAAAGCTTCCTAGAAAAATATATAAGAAATTTTAAATCGGCATAATCTGCATCTGCTTGTGCAACAAAAGCAGTAAAACAGACTATATCTAACTACACAAAATATCAAATATTTTTAAATAAACAGAAAGGCAAGCTGATATTTAAATAGCAATTATGTATGGGTTAGAATGCAAATTAAGGGGGGATTCCACTTATTCATAATTTCTTTGTAATGTTAGAAAGCCAACAGTATTCGTGTTCACAGGAACTTGATGAGTTCTTGATGAGATAGCAGTGTAACTTCTACCAGGTAACATTTTTATGTTCCAAATCCTTCCTGTTTTCTGTTGCTAAACACAAGAATTTATCAAATCCAAAACCCCTTCAGATATGGAAAAAGCTATCCACATAACCTTCCTAGTCAAGTGACAGTCAATATTAACATCAATACAACCTAATCTGTATGAAATTAATCTAGCATTTATTTGCTTCAATCTCTCTTGAAAGGGAGGGAAAAAAAGGTCAGTGCCTAAATTACAAGATTTAATGTAGCTAGATTAGGTGTATCTAAATAGAGGATCCAGCCACCATGCATAGACTTCAGAGCATTTACCCATCATGAGAATGTTTTGTACTCTGTGTTTGAGTTTCCAGTAAACCAGCTGAAACACAGACACATGGGTAAGGCAAATACAATTAACATAGAGAGCTAGAACTCTGCCTAACAGAACTCTAAAATGCAATTTATCCCACCTCTTTTGTAGGGATAACACTTTGCAGCTTTTAAAAGGGCAGCAGTGCTCCCTTTTGTGCTACTGGCAGCACAAGGGTGGTTTCTGTAAATTCAGACCTGCCAAGGAGTAGCATCATGTCTCCATACTAAGGTTCTAACACCTTTACACGTGGGACAAGACTGATGCAGTTTGTGGCTTTTCTAGAGAAAATTACCTCAGTTAATATGCTGTGTAAGAAAAACACAGCAGCACCATAAGAAAGAAGCAAAAGGAAAAAAAGAACTGAACAGCACTTCTGGAGAAGTTTGCATGGGATAGGGAGAAGAAATGGAAAAAACAGTTACGGAAAAATGAGACTTTTGGATGAATAGTTCCATTCATTGATTTCTGGACAATATATCACTTCCTGCTCTGAAAAGCAGCCTATTTGTAAGGTGTACACTTGATTTCTATTAAAATATCTCAAATGAATTCTAAAAATGCACAGGAAATTATGGAACCAAATACCTGCTCAGAAACAAAACACATCTTAAATTCAATCCTCAAACTGTATGTTATTTGCCAAAAAAACAGCTCCATAATAGGAACAATCAATAAAGCATATTTAGATATTAAAACTCTAACAACAAACTTGAAGAAAATGCTTCCAATAAACATTCTGCTGGTCACGTAAAAACAGTCCTCTCTTTAATTTAGCAGTTAAATTGAGTCATAATAAGACTCAGCCTAAATAAACATACCCAATGCACTGTTAACAACTCACAAGTCTGTCAACAACTACTGCCTCACACAAATCTATCAGTGCTGAAAAGCCAAGCCACAGGTTGGTTCCATTAAAAGCAATAACATTGCTTGAAGCTTGTTTGAAGAACAATCCTAAAATAAAGGATTGCAATAAAAATACTTTGTGAATTAAAAAAGGATTCTTTGATTCTGCAAAGTTTACATTTCTTTAAAAGCAAATACAACATACTTAATGCAGGACATTGGTATCTGCCACGTAGACTTGCTTTTGAGAGCTCAAAGCAGGAGCTTCACACATATCCTAACCTATATTTAGCATGTAGGCTGGTATCAAAAGTATGCAAGGTTACAACATTTTGATATCAGTGCAAATCCAAGCTGAGTCTTCATGAAAAGACTTTTTTTGCTATCTTTAATGCCAATTCCATAGCAACCATAAACTAGTAAATCGTGGATATTTCATGGTAAAGTTTCTTTCTGCAATGACTTATTCTGCCCAGGATTTTCATGATTCTCTCTTAACTCTCTTCTTTATTCCATACAACTATGACATTTGACCAAAATCAACACTTTTTGTTCCAGACTGTAAATGGACTCTTCTATTTACAAGCATCTTTTTTGTAAATTTTCTCTTCATCACCAAGTATTTAGCTGCCTAATTTTGCCCTATTAAAAGTTCATTCTTGAAAAACTCCATTAAACCTTTGATGTATTTGCTAGGATAATTTTCAGTGCTCTGATCAGCAAAGCCTCCAGAGACCTTCACATCCAACCACATCCAGCACCTCAAAGTTGCCACTTGGCATGAAGACTATCCCAGAGTTCTTATTTTGAAAACAGAAAGGCAAAACTATCACCACAGAGAAATAATGTTTTTGTAACAAGTGAGAACGTTGTACCACCAGGTGAGGGGAGCTAGAAATCCTGCTCCCCAAATTACTGCTAGAATATATGAAGCAAAAATGAAGCAGAAGAGAGAAAGGATTGTTATTCTCTACTGTATACAAGAGTCTCTGAAAAGATTTGTATCAGTGTTACAATAGAATATAAAATGTAATTTCTAATCTGATTGATTTAAAACATATTTCAATTTCCTTATTAGATAAATTTGCCGACTCCCATAGTTACAAGCTGTAAGAACTGCTTTGAATGTAATGGAACAAGCCACACATCTTCAGAAGCCATCTTCTGTCATTACCTTCTCTCTCACTGCTTTCCTTCATAGCTGTACACTAAGCTCAGAGGAGCTCAGCAACTCTGGGAGAGATGAGCACCTGCTGACTGGGCCCCATACCTCCAACGCTGAATTCTTTCACATCTATTAAATCAGCAAAAAAATTGTCACTGGATCATATCTCAAATTATTTTGCCTTGTGTGCCCCTTTTTTATGGTTTATTAGAGAAGACAGACCCTTATACTGCACGTTACATACCCTAATACTGTGTAACGACCTGAAATAGACAGAGGTAGAAGTTTGTGATTTTTCTTACATCTACAAACACAGCAGGATGAGAAAAAAGTAGGGAAGGAAACCTTCTGCTTTTTTTTTTTTTCTTTTTTTTTTTTTTTTAAGTAATTAAAGGATTAATTCCAGACCCATGATCCCTTTTCCATACAGGACACATGCTAGAATCTGAATGCAAAAGAAATAATAATAACAGGAATGTAGAGATTCTGCTAGAAGATCACATTCAAAAGTTCAGAATTTCCCTAAATCACAAGTGTTTCTGCAGTTATCAGCACCCACACAAAAGTAATACAGAGCCTGTTTGTGTACTAACATGAAGTGATTTATCTAGCCCCTCTGAAATATCTAAACCAGTTTATGAATCCCGTTTCACAGTATAGGCTAAAAGATTATGGTTATCAAGAAAACCAAATGAATACTTCTCAAGTTCTGGAGTTTTCATTTGCTTTTTCAGGTCTGGAGGTTACAGCAAGGATGTATTTGGATAGCTTGAGACTGCATATATTGGAAAATGAAGCTATTTCTTCAGAAAACCAGAAATTTTGGTTGAGGAGGAGAAATGGGTAGGAAGAGAGAGTATGGTTTCTGCTCATGAAGCATGTGATAGCCAGCTGTCAAGCAACTTCCTTTTAACTTCTGGACAGACTTCTGTTTCATGAAACATAACTACCAGGTGAACATAGCTGTTCACCATCACACAAGTTGATTGCAAGAAAAAGAAAACTGGCAATAAAACAAACAAACTACTAAAACATGAACACACACATGCAACTCCACTTTATAGTATTTCTCTTCCTTGTAAGGAGAGACTTAAACTAAAATGCTTAGCCCTCCTGAAAACAGGAAAAAGAAAAATTCCAGGTATTGGATTAGTTCTGCTGTACCACTCAGCAGCAGGAATTTATCAATTAATTCTCCACCATTTGAAACAACTCATCTGTTTTCCTTCACTTATAATTTTGTAGATTTGTAGAAACATCCCCCAGTTAGAAAAAAATGTATTTTCTCTGTAGGCACAAGTACTGTTTTTCATATAGTTCCATTCCGGCAACCAGGTTTCCATAGTATCAAAGACTAAAAAAAGCCAACAGGCTTCAGAGAAATTAATTTTAATATAATGTCTTCTGGAAATCTCTAAACTATACCTTAAAAACTGCATTTATTTTTATGGAGTCTTAATACCTAACTTCAAGACTTAAGAGCTGCAAAAGGCAGAATTGTATTACTGTTGCAGTATTTTAATGGAGGATAGGCAGACGCCTGCAAAAGCGAAGACTATGCATAGCTGTGCTTTCTGTGAAACACTGGATGGCCAAGATGGCTGGATGCCACTGGATCACTTCTGGGTGGCCAAGAACTGGCTATTTATAAGCAGCTTATGTTTAAACAAATTTGCTATTTTTAGAGGTTGTGTAGTAGGAAGTCAGGGAAATGCCGGCTTTCATATTCACAAGAAGCCAAAAAGATCCCTATGGATAGCTCCACACTCCACTGATGTCCCAGGAGCTTTGGCAGCATCCCTCAGAACATAAACATTGGCTAATTTCTCTTGAAAACAGAATCATCTAGGTCAAAATGCCTTAAGACTGATCACAGAGGACTGAATGGACACAGAACTACTTCTGACTGTTGCTGCCCTTATCACCAAAATTCCTTCCAAATCCTCCTCTCAGAGAAACATAAAAAGCAGTTCTCAACATCAAATAGGTACTTGTTACATTTTTGGTAAATCAGATAAATACCACCATTTTCTCTTGCACCTTGTGAATACAAGCCTAATATATACCTAACGTAAAATCAAGGGTAAAGAAAAACACTTCCCAGTTTTGCTTGCAGCCTGGTTTTGTACGTCTGAAAACAGCAATATGATTTCATTTTTGTCTGCTTTTCAGTCTTACTTTAAAGCATGTTATTTGCTTAAGCGTGAATAACCAAGCTCTTGTAAGAACCAACTTCTTTTTTGTCTGCCCCTTTCCATCTATGCTGACAAAGCTAACAGCTTTATAGATGTATTTTTAGAATGAAATGAAATTGGTTCATCTTTTTTATGATCACACCAAGCACATTCGGAATACCATCATTTCCTGCAGGTTAGAGTCTTCATTTAAAAAAGTAAAAAGAAAGAGCCAAAAGAGTTGTCATTTTTCTACAGTGCTTTTGTGCAGACCAAAGCACTTTGAAGGCACAGTACTTTCATTCAGCTGCTATTGCCCATTAAAAAATAAAGTAAAAAACAACAACAACAAAAAACACAAAGCCTCACTGACTGAATTTAAGCAGAAAGAAAACAAAATACTTCTCCATCAAGTGAAAATTGATTTGAGCAGCCAGAGCCTGCTCACATACAGCGGATTCTTCAACACTCGTACCAGAGCTGTTCTTCCAGGACCCCACTGTCCAGCTTCTCCAGTCTCTATAGTTACTTGTAAGCAAAAGAGTTTCAAAACCAACACAAAGGAGGAAAGTTGCCTTTGGACTCTGACAACTTTCAGCTTAAGAAATGTTAGGGGGATGCTTGTGTTTAACAGATACCATTTACAGATGTCACCAAGAGGATTATGACTAACCAGTAAACAGAAATTATCTTTATCCTTTCACAGTTGGTTAAATCAAATTGTGTATCACTTAAATATTCAGATTTAAAAATAGTGGTGCCCAGGCTAGATGTGCAGGATCTGCTCGACCTCTGAGTTGCATGTTAGTGAGAGCTCTGCTATGCTTACAATAACCATGTATGTACATGCACACAAACAGCCTCTATATTATATATATGTGTGCGTGCGTGTGCACGTGCTGAAACACTGCAGTACTGTTGCAGTTTTGCAACAGTAAATCTCCTTTAAAATCTAGTTTGTACAGCTGAACCCAAACCTCAAGGAGATGCTGTCTAGGAACAGAACTGCTCAGAGAGCTCAACCACGAGCCTCACTGTTCCCCTGCTTAATATGCGAAGGCGGAGGCTCACTGCCTGCATGGGAGGAGCAGCCAAATTGGCAGCAAAAAGCCTAATATGAGACAGTGATGTAGAGTGGACATTACTCTTTTGGTCCACTAAAAGGCCTATGTTTGACAGGTAAAGACAGCATAAAAAAATGGAAGATTTTTTTTTTCTCCTCTTACACACAATATTACTAAATTGCGATTGGTATTACTACAGTAGTAGGATATTACTAAAATACTGCATCGAGCTTATGTTCACACCTTTGGGAGGATATGAACAAAGTTTCAGAAAACAACTGCAAAAAAATGCAACATGATAAACTGTTATTATGAAGACAATAACAATATCATGGTTTATTTCAGGAAGAGAAAAAAATATCATGGTCTCCATGTAGCTTCCTTAAAAAATTAGATTTATATCTGGTGGCAGAAGCTAGAGAGGTTCACACTAAAAATAAGAAAAAGCTCAGCCACAGGGTAATTAATGAAGCTTATTTAGGGATGGAAAGGTTTCTCAATTGCTAAAGGGACTTAAATCAATAACAGATGGCTTAGTAAAACCACACTAATTCATCCAGCCATTGAATACAAATGTAAGACATAACATTCCTATGCTTGCCAAAAATACTCAAAATGACTATAGTCTCATTTACAACAATGAAGTCAAAACCTTGCTTTTCAGAAAAGTTTTGAAATTTGTATGAAGTATTTAATGGAATAAAACAAATATCTAACCTATTGCTAAATATGAAACTAAAGTTACTAGTGTGTGTTTTTAATTATTCCAATTATTTTAAACATCTCCCTAAATGCTTATTATTACTTCCTACAAGCAGTCAGAGGACAGATATCTTTGTCTACTAAATGATAAAACAATGCTCTTTATAGTAAATTTCTGTCTATTCTCCACTTACCATTACTTAAAGAAAAGTTTGTAGTAATGATTCTATAAGCCCTTGAGGAAAAAGACATAAAGGAAGTCATACTCCAGACCATTCTGCATGATTCAGTACATGTGCCAACTGAACTATTCTGAAAAATGATGAGAACTCTTCTATTATCACCTCTGGTTTTGATCTCCAAATCACATCTTGATTATTATTATTTTTAAATTAATAATACATTTTTAATCTACCTTATATTTTAATTTGAATGCAAACAAACAGCTATTCTACTCTGATGACAATAAAATTTCAATTTATCTGGAAAAATAAGTGATTTTATGGCACAAGAATCCAAACTGCATCCCCTCATTTAGAGAACTAAAGCATTATTCTGTTAAAATATTCTAGAATTACTTTCATTTGTGAGTGTTGATATTACAGTGTTATCAGTTGATATATGTACTGGGACAGACGAAAAATCCCCATACATCATATCATACAACACCTGCAAAAACAGCTACACATTCATAGATAACAACAATAACAAGTAGTTAATAATCCACTGGGTTTTAATTTAATAAGATAATCTATATTCTACTATACTAAAACGGAAACAAAAATTCTTCTGACACAAAAAACTCTTTTACACTAATGGATCTCTTTAAAGACAGTTATAGTTGTATATTTCATCAAAGCAAATCTCAAAAACAAGCAAACAAACAAAAACCACCAAAAAAACAAAAACAAATCAAAGCCCCAAAGCCCCCATACTCCCAGGATTCTTTGAGTCAATTTGTAAGGCAGCTCTTTTTGACTGGTTTTTAATAGTTCCTCTGTTTATGCTTAGTTTGAGTTCTACGCTAAATAAAGTTAATAAAGGTTAGGTACATAAATATTGTTAATGAATAAGAGATTCAGAGTCAGAGCTAATACATGTCCTTCCTGCAAATATATCAAGTAACAAATAAAATCAGCTCATGATTCAATATTTTCTGATGAAGTCTTCACAGGCTGGAGCAGGCGTATTAAAGCAGTTCAGTCATACTCATGAATTCACAACAGCCTACAATGGCTTTATAATTGGTGTATACCTTAATGATGGCTGTAGTTTCTGAAATCCCCCTCTAATGGAAGCCATAATGTTTTAGGTTGCATAGCACCTGCACTAACATGGTGCTTTATTTTTATCTGTCTTTTTAATTGGGTAGATATTGAGATGAATAGAACGTCAACTAAAAAAAGTGAAAAGAAGTAAATAGCGCTAGCTATACAATCTCTCTCACTTATAACATTCAAGTCATAACCATACTCCAATTCTGATTGTTTATCAAAGTAATGAAAAATCACATGAATTGATAATTTGAATTGCTTACGAAAATACACATATAATCACAGCTGTCTCTGGCTAACTGTTTCAACTCTAAAACTACTCATACACTTTCCCAATACAATTTATTTGTGCTCTATCCAGAAAAGCCACTAAACATTATATGTTTACCGTAAAAAACACGATCAGGTTTGAAGCAAGGATAAATATATGTATGTATATATCAGAAATTTCATCAAAGAATTAGGAAACACTGTATCTCCATAAGCAAGTTTAACATTAATCACTGAAGTCCCACGTTAAAACTAATTGTATAGGTTGGACAAATCAGTACCACGTGGCTTTTCAGAAAAACTGCAAACTTGATAAAAACTGTCAGATGTTAAAGTGTACCAGCCCTCTTCCTCTTCTGTGTACCTGGTGAAGCAAGACAACACCTTTTCTTCTTTTTTTTTTTTTTGCATAAAGCTTTTATCTGTTCTGCTCAATGTGCATCGCCTTCAATACTGAACTACTTTAGCATGCTCAGTAGCTGTTGTTAAAGTTTTTATCCCCTTTGGAAGTCCAAGAGACCGTAATTACACGAGGAAATGATGCTTTCTATTCACCTGCACTCACGATCCTTCCTGCTTCCAAAGAAAGGATTTATCTTCCTGTCAAACCTGTCTTTCCATACAGTGAGGAAAAAGGCTCTTCTTACCTCCATGACCCCAAGTCACCAAACTTGCTTAACTAAGAGTGAAACATCTGCTCTCCATTGCATTTTGCCCTCTGCCAAACTGGACTCTCACTTCCCTAAAGCCTGATGCTTGCCGCAAGTGTTATAAATGGGACTAATTAGGATCCTAGTTGCCCATTAACTCCCTTTTTATTAATGTGACATTTATGATAAATGTGTTATATTACTTACAAATGGTTAAGGTGGCACTTACGAACACCAACATAAACTTTGGAGTCATGGAAGAAATCATTTGACAGGAAGACAGACTAACTACACCAGTTATGATAACCATGCACTGCAGCGTAGAGTACCTTCAACTCTGACCAGTTCAACACAAGAAATGAAGTAGTCTGGCATTCATAAAAGGGCAGGTGTACTGGTCATCTATATTTCAACAGCAGCATCTTTTTTGCATCAGTGTAAATATCCTCAAGCATGGCTCTCTATAGCTAGGCAGCGTTGTGCACTACACAAGTAGCTCATAAAACAGGAAGGAAAAAAAAAACAACCCTGCATTTTCTCCAGCATAAAAGTCTTCAAAACCATCAAAGTTGTGATTTCTCAGTATTATCGTATCCTCTTAATTAAACTGCAAAATTCAGAACAGAATACCCTGATGAACATAAATTACATAGAAATGGATTTGATTTGTGTGTAATAACTGCTTCTTTCAAAATTAATTACAAATATGCTGGACTGTGTAAAGTATGGATTAATGCCCTGATTCAGCAATACATGTGCGTGTTTAACTGTTCTTCCAGGCTAAGGCTAGGAGATGATTGTCTGGACAATTAATTCTAGTTCTTTCATTTGCAAGAAAACTAGTAAATCTTTGAGCAGAATTAGCTATCCGAGACTTCTTGAATCCTTTCAGAGAGTTTAAAAAAATCCATATGCGTAGTTTTCATCTTGTAATCCTATCTACTAAGGTACACATTATTCACCATCAAATCTATCTATGAAATCATCCAGTACAGACTATTCATACTTCCTACAGATTAAAAGCCTAACAAGAAATCAATTTCTAAAACCAAAGCATTGTTAACAAAAACCAAACAAAACCAAACCAACACCTGGTGTCAAAAATCATAGTTTTGAAAGCATCCTTGCACAGAGGACGTATCAGTACAATTTATAAGCCATCATCAAGCAGTTTGCTATACAATCATTCTCAAGTAAACAAACAATAAGAAAAATGTACGTTGAAGGCACAGATAAAAATGTACATCTATTTACTTTAAAAGTCTGCTAAGCCTGTTCTTTCATTGTTACAACTATTTAAATTCAATCATCATGGGAGATCAAGGCATAAAACAAATGAAAGGTGTATATTCTATCCTCTCCTGAATGGAAAGGCCAGGTCTGTAGAAATAAATGCTATGACATCAGTAAATATTTTAACAAAATAGATATTTGTACCTGAAGAAGGGGAAAACAAAACAAAACAAATAGATTTTGCAGATTTGAACCACCCTGAAAGACCTATTTTCAAAGAACCACAGTATCACTTTGTTAGTCGTGGAGGGGTTGTGGGGAAAGAGGAAGAAAATCCCCAAACATGATTTTGTTGCAAACTGCCAGGTAACACTAGAAAGGAGTACCAACTATTGCAACAAAACCTGACATCCCAACCAAAATTCCTCCAAAATATATAATATGATGACATTTTTGGTATGACTGAAGATATTATTTAAATATGTCATTTTTATAAAGTAGTTTATATAGTAATCTATCATTCTATATATATTTTTGTATGAGTACAGTGCACTGTTGCAAATATTTAATTTCAAGCCAAAGTCATTTGCTTTATTCTCCATGGTTTCCCAACAGCACTAGATCATTGATATTTCTGATTGCAGAAAGTTGCATAAGAAGCCATTAATTTTGATGACTCTTTAAAAATATTGAGAAGATCACAGAATTGATAGCCTGACATAAATACAGAAATTAAACTAAATTTGAACTCAATAACGCCAAGAAAAATCAAAATCCCCAAGTTTCTTTGCTACTGTATTCCTAAATGACAAAAAGCATAAATAGAAACTTCCTAGGCAACCTGAACATTGTTCTTTTTACTGCTTTCCTCAATGCTGCATGATATTTAAAAATAGATAAAGTGAAATACGTTACCGGTGTTAGTGCACTGAACTTGCTGTTTCAAAAACATCATACACTTTTTCCAAAGTAAATTCGACAAAGGGAACATCTGTCCCCAGCAGAGCACTAAAAATTAGATGTCACGATCTCCTACCTCGATCAAAAAGTCCCCGGTTCTCAGGCCAGCTTGCCATGCTACTCCCCCTTCATCCACAGATTCCAAGTACTGCAAAGCAGGAAAGGCTGGAGTTGGGGTGAATTCTTCAATTGGTGTGTCAGCTTTAAAAATAAATACCACATTAAAAAGATAGTTAGGGAATGCTTGCAAATACCACTTGATTAAAGGCCTATTATTGGCCATTCAAATTTATGGTTTAAAAATGGTGGGTGCTAAAAGTAAGAGGACTCTGCCTCAGAGAATATCAAGATGCTGGGAACAGAGCGCAATCTCTCTGCGATAGCAATCCACAGGTCTTCAATTCAGAGAGAAAAATGCATGCTGCTTTACTGACAGAAATTAAATCAAGCTGTATAGGGCAATAGCTGGATTCTGAGTATTCCAGGACTACTCCATGTAAATCTTTTGTATGCCTAGCAAAATGCTTGTAACTCTGGAAACATCCAACTAGAAAGGAATTATTCACTGTAGCCAGAAGAGAGCATCCAGCCGAACTAGGGGGAGAGGAGGGTGGGTAACAGGATGAAAGAGATCAAAGTAATTTTTTCTTCTAGATTTAGATGTGTATTACAAAGAAGATAACAGAAGAAAGCACTTTTATGGAAAGGAGGCACAGCAGGCCTTGTACCAGCCCTCTCTCTCTCTGTCACGTACACAGACAAGCAGAAAAGTCCTTGGGTCTTTCACCTGAGGTGCCCCCACTGTTACAGAGAAATTCAGGGGGAAATAGTTGGGCTTACACAGAGAGAGTAACCTCTGCTTAATGCACAGACAACTCATGCCAATGGGTTAACTAAAAGGTAGTACTATTGGCTTTCCTAGCAGAACTCCAAAAATATTAATTTAGCTAAAATTAGAAAAGCATTTACAACACTGAAAATCTACGGTGTCACTGGTTTGGGGGTGTGGGAAGGGGGGGAGCAAAAATGATGTCCCAAGAATGAAGATATGGAATATTTTTCATGCTCAAGCAAGGCAAGGGAGAACCCATGGAAAAATGAGGGGGGAGCAAGAGATGGGACATACCATCATATATATTTTTTAAATACAAAAGGAGCAAACTGGACTGAAAGTTAAAAAGCAAAGCATTAAATAGAATGCTTTTTTTAACTCCTGAGAATGCCGTTATTTTAGATTTTAGCCTACAGAAAAGTAACATGCAGTTTAACATATGAACAGCTTTTAAAATGAGCACACTACAGGCCATGCAACATACGTGCAGCTTCTGAAGATATAAAAAAAGATCATATTTTCATACTAAAACTGCACCAATGTCACCTTGCAGAAGATCCACACCTATTTTAAACAAAACATCACTCTCTTGTCTATTTCTATTCAGAGACCTATTTAAACAGACTGACATTTGAAATAAAGAAGCAGGTTTTATAAGGAAAGCAGGTTTCCCATAGTTAGGTAAACTGCATAACAAAACAGATTAATGACAAAATATTACATATACCAACACAGCAAAAATACAGACAAAACTTTCTCCCCCCCAAATGATTATACAGTGCTTCTCCTATGTAAAAACGCAAAATGCTTTAGACAGAAGCCACTAAAATCCATCTGAGTAGTACAGCATACAGAATCCTGTTGTCTAGCAACCAAGTGCACCAAGAATAATTCCTGCTTATATTCAGAGATGTATAAATTTCTTCATGCCCGTGCACATTACACACACACACACAAAAGCACATACCTTTTGCCCCTCTGAGCACAAATCCAAATCCTTCATTGTCTTTTTTCTGCAGGACCACTGCCTTTTCTTCTATTATGCAGTCACTGTAGAGAGAATTCCGAGGATAGCGACCATTATTACATCCCTTCATCACCACTGTAGTAGCTGCTCCTCCAGTGTGCAGGTTCATCATCATCACAGCCCGTTAATCAAATAATATTGCAGTAACCAAGCATGGGAAAATATATAACAAATAGCAGCAGGAAGATGACAAAGACTAAGCCTGATGATAAAAGAGAACATGACAATGCAACTTAAAAAGAATAAAAAAGGCAGAGAGGAAAAAGAAAGAAGAAGAAATCATGCATGGTGGTTTGTGTTCTATATGAATGACTGAATGAACATGTGATCATGTAATCTGTGGGCTAGCTAGGACTCTAAAAGGAAAAAAAGTAAGTGAACTGAACGACAGTATCATTAATAAACTCCTCAATCGTGGATGTACCAGATGCATCTTCTAGTGAAGCCAAAATGAAACCAACCAGAAGAAAAATGAGGCAGCATTTTAAATTTAAAGATATTATGATTTTATATAAGCTAACTAAAAGGCACAAATATATTCTGAAAGCTATGCCTTGCATCAAAAGCCCTTTTTCAATCCTATTGAATGTTGCATGCTGCAAGAATCCCACATGATCATCTGACAGCCTACAATGCTAACAACGTGCAGCTGCCTTGGCGTCATCAAGCACAAATTTCCACAGCATTAAGAATCTGCATAATTGAAATAGTAACAAGACATGCACAATCAGGAAAACACATTTCTAAGGAATATTTCCCATCTCCTGAACAACAATTAATATTAGAAAACAAGGCGATGGTTTAAAGGACTATTTATGTAAGCAGCATGCCCTTAAAGAGAAAGTAGCCTTAGGAATCTTACTGTCATTGGCTAAGAAAAAAGTAGACAGGGGATGAAAAAAATGCATAAAATCCATGTTAAAATGGGACCTCTTATATACAGAGAGCAATCTGTAAAAGCCTTGAATTGTTTTATGTCTTTCATTAAACATTTGATTACTAAAAATAAGCTCAAAATAAAAAAAATAAAAATAAATAAAAAAGGGGAAAAAAGATTTTGAACATTCTTTTAGGTATAAACTCACTACACAGCACAAGTTGCAAGGCATTCTTCTGAATAAAGACAGTGTCAGGGGTTAAGTATTCATGAATCGTAAGCACTGTAAAACACTAGTAAGCTGGCTTTAAAATATTTACACAACCGGTAAAGACAGGAAGAAGTATAAGCAAGTTTTTTCTTTTCCTAATTTTGTATTAGCCAGCTAATGTTTCCACTGGTCTTGTGCAGAATTTAGTCACAAAAGCATTCAATACACAGTAAGAGACAGGAAATGCTTCATTGCCATTAATAATCCAGAAGGGGAGGAGGAAACTAATTAAAGAAAAATTGGTGTGACCTTTTTATTTAAAGCTCTTAACAAAGGCAAGGATGATGAGATGGGGACACCAATGGACAGCCTCCAAACTCCAGACCTCTCACGCATCACAAACCATTCTTTTGATGACTTTCCAACTCTAACTGAGGGATACAACTTCTTGTTACTCCTAAAGTGGTGAGCTAATTATGGCTTCCATACTACAAAGTACTTAAATGTTATTGAATGGAATAACTCATGAATTAAAGCTACCGCAACGGTGACTTCAGCTTTCTGAGCAACAGATGACCTCCATAAATATCAACAGCTTTTGAATGTGTTCTCTCACCTGCCTACTATTTACCATATAATTCAGACATTACCTTTTCTTACAATGAATACCTCTGCTGTGGAAAGGATATAATAATAAAATGCATATTTCTCGAGAAAGCCAAACACACTCCTGTTCAAGATACCAGGGTGGGATGGCATCTGCAACTCGCAGAACCCATACCGTAGTGCTGAAGCCCTCCAACAATGCCCTAGAGTTACAGAAACAGATACCGTACGAGTGTACTAACATATTTTCAATTCACTATCACATTTTCAAGGTGGGGCTCCATATTTATCCCCTGAAGAGCTAACAGTAAAGCTGTCTTTAGTATTTTTCTTCATATGTGGTCAAATTAATAACACCCATTTCCTTCAAGTTTCCTTCAAAACAATCAACAGCTTAATAGAAGTTAGAAGGCTTTTGAGAACCTTATCACAGAAAGTATTGTTCAAAGAAAGCCCCTTGTGTCCCCTGTCCAAACCCTTCTCTCATCTGAAATAGTTAATGTAAGGAATTCAGTAGCCTATTATCTAGGGACCTTAACAAATTTTGCTCTTATTCTTTATTTTTTGTCAACAAAACAAAACAAATTCATAATATCATTCACTAAAAAGCTGAAATTCCAAAAGCAGATAATGGAAAACTTCTTGGGTGCCATTCACCTGATCAATGTTACATATCTATGCCCCCGTCCAAAAAAAGAAAGAAAAAAAAAAGGTGGGAAAAAAAAAGAGCATTTAGGGTCCATTCACCATCAATTCATCCATCAATTAATGAAATGAACAGGCATTTAGGCATTTTCAAAGTATGCTTACCTGACTATAACATAGACATATATGATTGTTCAGATGACAAGCAACTATGATTTTCCCTTCCTGTACAGCATATTTATTGTAACTAACCAGTTTTAGACCTCAATTTACACATAGCAAGTGGGAATACTAAACTGACAAAATGTTACAAAGTTTTGTGTTTTACATGGAAATGAAAGAGAAGTAGAAGCACAACATGAATGTTTGGTAATAAAATGTACAAATTGATCTCTACTACTTGACAAATACAGGCTTATAATACACTGTTCCAGTGATGTACTACTTAGGGAAAACTTCATCACAGCCTTTAAAGCAAAAATGTAGGTTTAAAAAAAAAAAAAAAAAAAAAAGATGTGTAGCCATTTCTTTTCATTTATGTGGTAGAAGAAGGGAACCTGCAATAATCTTATGGTACGAACAGTTTAAATTTGTTTAAAGGAGTCACAGCAAGCAAATTGATTCCCTACTCCAGTGTTGCACAGCCAAGAACTAGAGGCAGAAGAAGGATGGAAAACCATTGTGCACACACACAAATGAACTGAATTTGCAACCTCTACACCCCTTCTCCCACCAAGCTCCCTTACCCCCTAGGGCAGGAGGAAGTTTTTGCAATATTGCTTTTTGCTTGCATTCCCTTTTCTTAGTTCCAGACTGGACATATACACTGAAGACAAGTGGAAGGTCTGTTCACAGTCTACTTGGTCCTGGCAGGCAAAGTGGTGCCAAATGTAAAAGTAGGTCAAATTTTCTCACAACCAGCCTTGCTGGCAGCAGTTTTTCTGATCCTGAAGGTGTAAGTACTCAGCAACTGAATGCATATAGGTTTCAGCTATCAGTGACAAACAAAGGAGACATCCTGTTACAAGCCTGTTCAGAGGTCTGATCTCAAACAGGAAGAAGAAGCGTTTCTAAGCAGATGCTTTGTGTACAGTGTGTGGCTCTACATGAGGCTGAATGGTCCCTGCTATCTGTGATATATGTCAAATTTCAATATGTAAAAATCTTTAAAGTCAATTTCTATTCTATCTCAAACTGAAATTAAACAGCATCCATTTCACAGTAAAGTTTTCAGAATAATACTAATTCTATACTATGGTAATAAAATTAGTGATTTTAAAATCCATAGCTCATTATTTACATAGGCGACACATCACTTTAACTTTGGGCTGTATAAATCCAAGATTCATTACATACAAAGTTAAATGCAAAATACATCTATAAAATGCAGAACATTTCTGCATGTGGTACTGTGACAAATCTTAAACATAAAAACTTTAAGCCTTCCCCAAAACAGTCAATCTAAAACCACTTTTGCTCTATAAAAACACTAAATATTAGAAGATATACTTGTTCATGTAGCTTCTCTAACACTTCAAGGCTCAAGAACTGTGCACAGCTGTTAGACTTTCCATAATTTTATAGCCTTAACAATGGAGAAAGAGAAACAAAAAGACTGGTCAGACAGACAGCTGTGATTTGAACTCAGAACTCATTCAACACAAAAGCCATCATTTGTGTAGACTTTTCAAGACAGCAAGAAGTTCTGCTTCACTAACAGCCCATTCAAATAGTACCTGAGGTAGGAGGTAGAAGTGTTAAATCCTTCATAAAGACCTTTATGAAGAAAATAAAGGTTGAAGCACTTGGTGGAGGCAGAACCATGAAACTTAGCTTCCATTTCACAACTAGGACAACTACACCCCGTCTTAAAGCATGAATTACTCCAAAACAAAAGTCAAAACAATAAAATACAGAGATGGAAACCATCAGAACTGTAGAATATGTTGAGGCAAGTTTGTATTGTGTGTATCATTGCTGATTTCAATCTGAAAAACAGCACATAGAGTACACTCCAGTGGAGATAATCATCATTACCTGGAAACAAAAACAGTTACTTGGTCTATTGTCAATCTCTCCTTAAGGTAGAGAAAAAAAATGAATTTAAATGGGAATTATTTTGTTTATTCTCTCCAATTGTGCAGCCCTTAGAAATATCATCCAGGTCTAAATTTGCCAGCATTAACAAACTGGACTACCATTTTCTAAGGCAGAAAAGTTATCCAATGGCTCACACGTGAGATTCAGACAAGCACAGCTGTGAACAATGGAGTAGCCTTCTCAGCCCACAAACCCTTCAGTCAGATGGCTTGCTCTACCCATGAGTGAGAAGTTATCCTCACCAAGCTCATTTCTTTCAGTAGGTGATGCAAATCAAAATAATTTTTTTCAAACCTTTTTTTATGTCCTCTCTGCAGCACTCCTGCAATTTCATTTTTCTGGGAAAGATCTACTCAATACACAGCCAGCTACGTGTTAGAAGAATCAAACCACAGCCCACCCCCACCCAGAAAAGGAAAAGCCTCTTTTAATCTTCGCTAGATGCAATAAACAATACCTAAACCTTTTCATGAATTGATACACAATATCTGAAAAGCAATTGCACCAATTCCTTCCGGGCTTAGAGAGTCAATTTACGGAGGCTAGGTTCAAGCCCATAGAAGGGTATGTTGGAAATCTATTCAAGAGGAAGTCTTTATTGCATTTTCTGCCAGTCAATCCCAGTTAAAAGCACATAAAGAATGTTTTCTCTGAATACTTACTGTCTGGGGGAAGTTACCTGTCTTGATACCATGTAAAATTGAAATGATGTGTACAACAAATCTTATTGTAACGTATAGGAGACTTCCAGTGGAAAAAAACTTTTCCTGTCATTGCTGGAAGGGGTCAACCTTTCCATTTATAGTCATCTACTGTAATGACTTCGGGAAAATTGGCGAATTCTAGTAATTAAGGCCTTCAAGATTAATGAAGACTCTGTATTTGATTGCTCATGATTCTTGGACATTGATCATCCAGCTGAGGGCCTTACAGAACTTTCACAGCTCATGTAGCACTCAGAACAGGAATTACTTGTTCAAGAGGTATTAGCTACAACAATAAGCATGCTTTTTTGCACAGCAAATGGAAAAATACACAGATGGTCCCCACCTAACCCACTTACAAACCAAACAGGAACAGCAAGAGGTAGTCAACCATATATCCAAACTCACAGTAATCTCTCTGTAATATGCTGCTGTCCCATGCAGAGATTCCCTTATGTGATGATATCTTTTACTGCATTGTAATGCAATTTGTATCCAAAATTTTCTTGTTTGGTAAGGAATAGCCTTGAACAATAACAGGATACTATGCTAAAGAATAATTCACAACTCATTGCTACTGTCTTCAATAGAATCTTTTCATAGGTTCTCATGATAATGTCTTAAATAACTAGTAATCATTTCTGTCTATTTTGGGGAAACATTTTATCATTTTTCAGAAGGTGTTTACTTACTCTATTTTGCTTTTCTTAACTATTTATTCCCATCTTCCAACAATACTGGTTTTTGTAAGCAGCATACACCAAAAACACATGCGTAATATTTATGCTGTACAACTGATCAATCCTGCCAATATCTTTTCAGTCATATAAGACAAGTCTAAATGATTTTCGTTATTCTGCAGAAGAACATATGCTTATCTGGAAGTTTATAGCAAAATGTGATTGGGAGAAGGACTGCATGAAAATATTTTCAAATACATACTTGATAACTACCTCCATCTTATACTCAAGGTAGACTCAACTTCTCATTAGAACAGAAATACGGGGGACACACTAAATTTTAAATTGATAAACTCCTTATTAGGAAGTGGAAGATAGCAGTGCAAGGAATATTAATGATGGAACAATAATTAAAATGTAAAGAAGAAATGAACAGAATCACACAGAAGAACTAAAAACACTGGCTCATCTTTTCTGCTCTTCAATATCTGAGGTCATGAGATTCTCACAATAGGATATTTCAGGAAAAACACTGCTCCTGTACTGATGCTTACTACTACTCTTGCATTCCAGCTTGAGAGGTGCTCTTAAACTGCAGCATCCAGTGACAGTATCTTTACTAGCATGTTCAGCAGTTGAGTGTTTCACAGCCTCACTGGCACAGCTGGCACTCAAACAAACAAAACAAAGAAGGAAAAAAAAAAGGCCAACGCCCCTGCCCTTCCACTGCTGTTCTCTCTCACTTTATTATCTGGTATATAAATTCAAATTGCAATAGAAAAGATGTAGTATAATTCTTTCTCAGCCAACATAACATTTCCTCCATGGCTGAAAGGCTAAATCAGCATATCTTCTCCAGCTGGCTGTGTTCAGGCCCCATAAAGGAACGGGAAAGGAAATGAGGATGCTTTGGCAATACTTTATATACTTCCGTTATCTATATATTCATCTTTCATATCTCTTGTATCAGTGCTGTTTCTACAGAGTTCAGTAAGCATCACTTTGGTCATGAGAAGTGCAAGGCTGTGTATTTTCCATTTAAATTAATTTGTTGAATAAAGAGGTATATGCCAAACATAACACAAAGGAGAAACACATAGGCGTTCCCTAATTTCTATATTTCACAGGTCTCCTTTCCACTGTGAGGACATTACAGACTATAGTAAAGCCTGACAGCATAAATAACTTTTTCCACTTAAAAAGATGTTTCACATTTTTCAACAAGTAGTGAAGTTGTCTTTATGGGATTTTGAATAATTGATAACCTGAACAGCTCTTCCCTAAGTTACCAAAAAGAAAAAATATCAGCTACAAAGTGATTTTTTAAGCATTAGAAAGTTGGAAAGATTATGCTGTTTTTTTTCCAGCCCTATGATTGACAGAGTTGCCCAGAAGATTAACCAGCTATAGAAGAGGCAACCTATTCTAAAGAGAGTAACAGTGCTATATACCACCATGAATTTATGCTATAAGACATTTCAAAGAAATGCAGCTTTTAAAAGAGAAATATTAAATTTTAAGACACAGACAGAAGTTACACAATTTTTCTTTATGTAGAAGCAAGGATAAACTTTCTCCCTGTATATATGTGTGTATCAGTCCACATTCTTTTAGCCAGCCTTCAATTGCACATATTCTTTGGTGTGTAATGAGAAGGTATTAGGTAATCTGAAATAACACCCAAGTCAGTTGATTTGGCTATTTTTTTCCCTCTTTTTTTATCTTAAGTTCCTGAAACTCTGATCAGTAAAGTAACATAGTGGTATGGCAAAATGGGAAGTCAAACAAATTCCTGGAAATAAAAATCATCCAGAAAAATCTGATATTATGGGGAAATCTCGGGATAGGGTATGAAGTAAATGATGAGGTCACAATCCTATATATAAATATAACACAATGAGTGTATACAGTCATCATCTTTTTTTTTTTTTTTTTTCAAAAAAGAGAAATGTTATTCTCTTGCATTTATACTGGTAGGGAGAAAAAAAAGCATGGTGAGGGGAGGGTGGTAGCAAAGTGAGATTAAAAAATGAAAAGCTTCATTCCCTTATCTTAATTAATTAATTTCATTTGCATTTTAAAAATGAATAGTCAATTCAAGTACCTCACAAGACAAGGTAAAAACTAAACACTAAACGTTTGGGTAGGTGTCATTCTAGTACACAACACGAGGGTTTTATAATACAGAGTCCTTCAAACCATTTCATACAGCTGTTCTATCAGTCACATTAGTATTTTGGGCTACAGCACACACCACTTATACCTGATACTTAGTGGCAATTTTCAGTTGTAATTATCAAGCATTTGAGCAACCTAAGCCTGCACTATGAAAATATTAATATTCATTGCTCATACTATGAGCCTTGAACAAATAAACAGACTGTACGAATATGTACATATGTTTAAGTAACCAGAATATTTCTCCTTCCTTATTGCATTTGTCTACCCAAATCAGTTGCAGTTCTAGCCCCTGCTATTATTACCACCAAAGCACACAGAAAGAGGAATTTTATCTCTAAGCATCTTAATAAAGTATTTACACAAAAGGAATAAATTCAGCTATTAATAACAACACTGACTCTCTATATAGATTTTTTATTCAATAATTTTCCAAATGTTTTTGCTAAAGGTAGTCCATATTCTCACAGCAACCACAGTAACAAGGAAAATAACTTGTTCAAGGTTAGCAAATAGGACAATTAAAAAAGGTAGAACCAGTGATGTAAATCTAGATTTATTCAGATTTAAATAATGGTATGAACATACAAAAACATAACTATCTACACCAATAAAGATCTTCTCTAGCTGACGCAGCATCTTAACTAGTTCACGAAGCCTGATAATCTCTATTCTTATCTCAGAGTTGGCACACATCAGACAGGACTTGGAATTTTTTTCTTCCCTTTATAGCAAAAGCCAATGTAATACAAGTACAGCCATGCTGGGTCAGACCCAATGTCCTGTCT
This sequence comes from Cygnus olor, assembly GCF_009769625.2. Classification (NCBI taxonomy): domain Eukaryota; kingdom Metazoa; phylum Chordata; class Aves; order Anseriformes; family Anatidae; genus Cygnus; species Cygnus olor. The sequence continues at coordinate 48,651,354 of NC_049173.1, forward strand.
CTGCCAAAGGCCAACAACGCAGAAGTGTGCAAGAGAAGGTCAAGCACATTTGGTGCTTTACTAGAGCATTCCACCAGCCTCCAACTAAGCTGGACTACTTACTCCTTGTCTTACTGAAAAGCAAGGCCCACCTTTTCCCTTCTTCTTGTGCAGTATTGTCATCACATTTTGGCACATTTCATGGTAACGCAGGGGATTGTACCAGCCTTCTTCAGAATCTCTTGACTGGTGTTTCTATAGTACAATTTAGTCAACGTTCCTGACTTCAGCTTTAAACTTCAAATTAAATTTAAGGGATCCCTCAGGGTTTCCATCATGCCCTGTTCTCTAGGAATTATCTTCCTCCTGTCCTGCATTTCCTGGAAACTAACTGCAGCACTAGCCACAAGAAATCTGAGTAGCCCCGACTGTTCATTTCAGCTTTACAGACGTGAGTATTTCACTTAAAGTTCTACGTTATACAGAAGTGCATAGAGCTTTATTCATCAGTGTTAAAATTCCTGTAAGATATTATGATACTTGCATATAAGGCATATATTACAAATAACTTTCAAATTCTGGCTCAAAACAAGCAAGGTATTGCCAAATGCATAGAGTTAAGTTTTTTTTCCAAAAGTATTTCCTCACTTTTTTCTTCTCCGAGAGCTTTAGAAGACAGTACAGAGTTCTAAAGTTATATTTTTTAGGCTTTTACTGTAAAGTGAAGAGGGGGCTTCAATTAGAGCTTAATCTGCATACATACCTTTAAAAAATCCTGGCTAATTACCATATTATTTTACAACCTCATTAACGTTGAAAAGGAGGCAGCATCTCTACCTTTAATCTGAAATATATTCCCACCTCAAACCATTTCTCTAATTACACTAAACCCTTCAGTTATTTTAAGCCTACTCCAAATTGTGTTTGCTTATCTGCAAACCAGCTTGAGAAATGTCCATCCTAACAGTTTTTCTGTCTAACAGCATCATAGTTTTCAGTAATTCTGTCAAAGCATGGCCAGTTTAGGCCACAACTTTGGTAGCAATAGCAAACAATCACTGACTTTACAGATACCAGCTGATGAAGAGAAAGAGTTCTGTGTTATTTAAAATGGCAGTTACTTTTCTTAATTAAGTTAATGTTCAACTGGAATCTCTCCATATTGCCCCCTTTCCTTGCTTGCTGGTTGAATTGCAGCTTAATTTCTGGAAATACACTGTGTTTATATTGTAAGTATTGGAGACGGTAAAAATTTTGGTTTAGCATTTCAAGTAACTTGGGTGCCTAACTTAAGATGCATAGAGTTTAATTTTAAGTGTATTTTAAAATTCATGTTATTTGAGTTGTTCACAGTAGAGATATAAACCACCTCTGCTACAACTTGCACCCTTACAACTTGTCTACAAATTTGACAGTGCTACTCTATCAGTCATTGGAACTGCTAGTTTAAAGGATCACACAAGCTGCTCAGTATCAGCCCTAGTTTTCAATGGTAGCATAAAACTCTTTATTCTGAGGCCTGTTATCTGCACACAACATGCTTTTTTATTTCTCAAATAAATTAGAAGATACACAGGTAAGAGTCTTTTTTTTTTTTTTCCCCTGAATATGCAGATATCACTATTTGCCAGTGCATGTACTTAACTTAAGCTTCATTATTCTTCTGTTGGAAAATTTTCCATGAAATCAGTTTTAGTGAAATGTTTATCTCTTAAAACAAATCTTTTGTCCATATTTTAACAAACTTAGACTAAAACTTAGGCTTAATTTAGACTAAAGATTATTTCTCCAGAATGCAGGATGTAATGCTGTGTCAGAGTGTGTAGGCACCCTGCAATATCACCAGCTCTTCTACCAGTACATCTGCCCATCGTTCACATCTAACATCCCCACCCACGTGCCACAGCCTCTGAGGACAGACCTAGCGTCCAAAAGGCTTGGTAAGGAACTGCTCTATTTGTCAGGTTCTTGGCATTCATCAGTGGTATAAGGTACAGGTTTAAGTCAAAGCAGTCTATCAGAGACTGAAGCACAGGTGAACACCAACACTAGTTTGCTTGCTCTTTAGCAGGTCCCTCATTTTAAATTGGGTGGAAGCAGAGCCCACAAAGAAATACAACTCCAGAACATCAATTTTGTCCTAAGACAAAGCAAGACATCCTCCTTCCATCAGCCTTAATGTTTTTCACAATGGAAGAACTTTACAGTGACCCCGTTCTGACTTCCTGATAGCTTCTTTTCTTTCTTTTTTTTTTTTTTTTTTGAACAGGAAAAAATGACGTGTTGCCTGCCAGTCACCCTTAGAATTTGCCAGGTAGAACAAATTTACCAAAGACAACAAATATTTGCGAACTCTGGCTGGAGGGAGGAAGAAAAGTGATTTAAATTTTTGCTCCCTCTGGAGGAAAGCCCAGAGTACAAGCTCAACTGTTATTTGTTCCTCTTGGCCTGCCAAAACTTAAAAATGCATCACTTACAATCAGGCACCATATGTCAGCTTTTGCTCATCTAGTGACTAGGTGAGAGGAAGGCAGCCAGAGGTGTAACAGGGCAGGGAACTAAAGGTCACACAGAGGAAGCTAAGTCATCACAGTGGAGGCTGGGACACACAACTGTAAAACAGTAATTGTTAGAAACTTATTCATTCTAATTTTCTCAGAAAACCAAACATTTTATCTCCTGTTTTCTTCTACTCTATCCTTGCATTTAATTATGTGGCTCCTGCTTCTAAGTAACCTGGTATCACACCCTCACAATCTTTTCTTGCGTCCTCACCTTCTGGAATTTCCACTCCTTTTCCCTATTTATTTTTTTATTTATTTTTACTTCTCTCTTACTTTAACTCAGAAAACTTTATTCCTCCCCATGCAGAGGACATAGGCGATAGGCTGCTATAGGCTGCTTTCAGTTCCATCACCTAAATCTGTCCTGTCCTCCACCAGCCTGCAGGAGGAGTGACAGAGAAAATATTGCTGAACTTGAGTGCATCAATGGCTCTGCAGGAAATGGCCCATGTACCCAATCAAGGCCTTGAGAAATTGGATCTTCTGTACCTATAGTTACACTGTTTAGATTTTAAAATTGTGAAGAATTATACGCTTTTCTTCAATGTTGCTCTTGGAAACTGTTTTCCTTTAAAACTCTTTCCTTTAAAACACTTTACCTCTAAAAAATTACCCCTTCTAGCCCAGAAAATGTCTCAAAAATTTTAATTACTAGTTGCAAAATTATTAGTTGCTAAAAGCAGGATCTTCCTGAAGTGCTTTAAAAAACTTTACTACTAAGATAGTAAACAACTTAAAAATGCACTTACCAGTTCACGGAAACTCCCACCACTCACCGTGGAGTATTGTGTCTTACTGTAATTGCATTAGACTTTAATATGCATCTTCATGCAATTATAGCGCAGATTTGAACAAAGAGATACTACAGTTCAGATACATACATACATGCCCTCTTTACCTACTATTTTAGCAACTACTTTAAATATTATCTGTAGTCACCAACATAAAAAGCTCAGTCGTGGCAGCATACAACAGCAGGGGAGCCAAAGTGCAAAGTTGTTTATTAGCAAGTCAGATAATTTGCATTAGAAATTAAGTAATAGTAAATGAAAGACTTCACATTTTATATCTCTGCCTGTTTCACAAAATGCTACAATGACTTAATTATTGCTTAAACATATATTTAAATTCCAAAATTGAATTAAATTACATTCTTCAAGTTGATGAGGCACAAAGTATTAAAAATGAGCTGCCCTTGTCTTTCTACCACACATTAATAAAGAAGTTCAGCACAACCAGACTATTATACTCAAAGTAAGGAAACTAATTCAGTACAGGCATCAGGCAAGCCCCTCAAATATCTTTAGAAATAAAAGAACAGTTAACACCAGAAAAAAACATTTTACACTTTTCGCATTTCACAATTTGGTTAGTGCTACTTGTTCCCTATGCCTGAAAAACTCAAGAGCAACCCATGTGCAGAGATTTTATGCCCTTAAAATCTCAGCAAGCATTCAGATGTAAACACATTGCTACATCAGGTGAACACACATTATAACTATAAGCATTTTCAGATATTTTTACCAGCATCTCCTTGACAAAGTTCGAGCCTCATATTAAAAAACAAGCAAACAAAACCCCCCACAATTATTGTTTACTTCTTTCCATCGAAGAAAAGGAAACCAAGGATAATGTTTAAAACCTATGCCAGCACACCGTAAGATTCCTTTCAAGTTATTATCAAAGAGATGAACTGAACAGTACACACTTCACAGAAAACATTAGTACAGCAGAACTGGTACCATCCAACAGAAAAACAGAAGAAGCCAGTTATGTCAATACAGAATCCCTTTTTCTAGGTAACAACATTGCTATCAGAGTCTCCCTCAGACTCTTCAGGCCTAGGGGGAACCAACGTGAAAATGTGGCCAGCAGAATACAAAAAAATAACAAAAGCTCTTAAACATTCCTTCAATTTTGGTAAAGACCCATTTGCCAGTATTTAACAGATTGCTGCCGAAAGCTGCACACAAGCAAGCAGCCCTCAGCAAGTACATCTGCTCGATTCCCCGCCCCACAGGAACGGTACCACTGCTGAGCCACAAGCAGGAAAAGGTCCCTTCATTTCCTCTCTGGTGCCAAAGACCTCGTGACTTGCAAGGACCAGAGGTCTTCAAAAGGTTTCCATTCATTTTAAATGTATATTTATCTATAAAGTCATCAATAATTGCATTTTTTCCACGAGTACGACAATACTTATATCTAAAATTTCCACATGAAGCCAAATATCAAACCAGATCAAAGGATCTCAGCATCAAATTGAGAGCTTCTTCTAAAAAACCCCACAGTGTAATTATTTTGTGTCACGCCTGATGTTTAAAGTATTAATACAGCTGCAATTACATCACAACTTTGGGATGAGGCCTGAGATATTCAACAGGTAGATTCTTCAGGTTGAAAAATAAAAATATAAGAAGCACTACACAGCATGCAGAGTTCCTGGGCAGGCAGCTTCAGATGCGCCAAGGAGGCTCTCAGAGCTGTCTGGGATTAAAGCTTGCAAAGCTCTACCTGACACTGCAGATGACAACATCAACAGAGAAACCGTGGGATGCACAACTGAGAAGAATATCTTTTTTCTTGTGTGTTTATGAATCAATTGGCTTTTAAGGAGTTGCTTCCATCAGCTTCTAATGCTCATGAGACATGCATGCTGCCACTGGACTCCAAGTAGGGACATTAGGGTAATGAATTAAACTTTTAATTAAGCTTGCTTACACATACCTCCCAGACTACACAATCAAATTTTCCTTTTTTTCTTCATCCAGAAAAATAGAACAAAAACCAGAAAGCAAATCAATTCAGTCCCCTCATTAACTTTGTGGCAACCAACCTTTGAAAAGGTTATTTATTATTACATCCTCTCACATGTGCTTCCTAAGGTGCTGTAGCCAAAGGAGGTCATGAAAAGGCACCAAGGAAACTTCTCCCGTGCAGTGACTAGTACCAGTTAAAGTGGTTAGTTAAAAAAAAAAGATGTGAATGTCAATTGGACTGTGAAGAAAGAGAAAGTACAGAAAGGCAGGGAACCTTACATTTATACCATATACTTCATAACTGTATTGAAGCTGGCAGTTCAAAAGTCATTCCTACTGATCTGCTGTTTCACTATTCTGCTGGGGGTGGCAGGCAGATGATGCAATTAATGCAGTAGTAAAGTTTCCACATCTGTGTTCTAAATTTTCCAAATCCACAAAGGCAACCAGATTAAGTTTTCCACCAAATTAAGTTTACAATCTTTACATGCTACTGAAATTGCTCATACTATTTATGTCTGTAGAGTATTAAAACTAAGTTACTTTATCACCAGTCACATCCTTTAAAAAGGTGCCAATATTTTACATTTGAAATTGAATAATTAATTAATCTTACACATTTTAATTTGATAACTTAGATTTGTCTTCCCTCTGATTTTCCTGACTGAAAAACTCCCTATTCTATCCTGACAGGATTAATTCCCTCACTGCAGGTTAAATAGCAGATAAAAATTATGATTTGTAAAGGTCTGTATCGATTTTATTTATTTATTTATTTATTTAAATTCAACGTTTATTCTATGCCTTAGTATTAATTTCTCTTATTAAATGAATTCAACTGTGATGAAACAAGACTTCATGAAAGAATTGATTTGAGGCCTACAAATAATTTTATTTGCATTAAAGGTAGTTCTGAATTTTAACTAGACCTCTGATGAATACTTACAGAACTTTGGAAGCTTCCCCTTTGCTAGTGCACAATATTGCCCACCCAGCCTAGATAAGACAGACTGAAACAACCATTTTTCCAAACAGGACTCAGTAGGTTCCCTCTTACCCTCAGCTCTCAAAAGCAATGTCCCACTGTTGTCGGGACTGCTGCTGACCACAGACACAGGGAAGACACAAAACTCCAGGGACGTGTCAGGGCAGTGTTGTCTTGTCTCATTTTACCTCCCTGCACATGTGTTGGTGCATCTGCTCTTTGCCTGTGCAAGCTTTCTGCTCCCGTCTAGGGCCATAAGGCATGTCACAAAGTAGAGCCTTGGACCACAGTATTTCCTGGGGTCTGACACCGTGCTCCAGCCACTGCAGGCATGGGGCTGCCTGCAAGCTCCATCTGGCAAGGCAGAAGGAAGCTTTGGCCATCCAATTTTTCAGCTCAGCCTCCAGAGCTGCAACATGAGATGAATGTCCAGAGATATGTATTTACCCTCATTTGTCCAATAAGAACTCCTGCTAACATAAGACTTTACGCTCTCCCATGTCCGCAATTGCAACAAAGCCTATCCTTCCCTTCAGTGTTTGTCTCTCTGCATAAGATTAAAGGAAACTGATTGCAAGGAATTAGTTCTCAAAAGTTTCTAATAAAACAGTAAAGAAATCCCTGTAAAGAAATGGTAGCAGAAGCAGCGCATGACAGCTGCAAGAGACATCACTTTTGCATAACAGAATTAATGCATCCCATCAGCATTTAAACCAGCTAATACATTAGACTTGATAGTTTCAAATATTATATTTGTATGATATTTAATGGTTATTTGTACTGGCAAGGAAGTCTCACTGCCTTTCTACATGTTAGTAAGCATACTATCCATTTTCCTGAAGCATTAATGTATGGATAACTCATTTCTTATGCAAAGCTGAAATAGGATTTAATGAACCTCCATTACTCAAGCTGCACATTTTCCTAAAGATGAAAAATGCCATGTACAATGTATTTTCCTGCATGTGAATAAGCCCATTAATATAGATTTCTGAACAGTATTTCTGCTCAGCAATTTTTGCCTTCCTTGGAGCAGGAAGGAGAAAGTGAGGGGAGCAGACACTTCCCCTTACTCCCCCACATCATCTCTGGAAAGGAATTGAGTCAGATTTGTTAATACTTCGGTTTCAAAGCTCTTAGTACATAAGCACAATCACCTTCTAACAAATGTTTATTAAATCTTAGCTGCAAGCAGTTGTATCATTTTTACTGTATTCTTCCCTTACTTTGATAGAAAACCATAACAGAAAAAGTAATCAAAGCAACACACAAATTTGGAAATATTGAGTATTGTTAGTTTGACATCACGTTTGCCTCTTTTAACAATTTCCTTCCCTGAAGAAGCCCATCCTAGAAATTAAATGTACTCTACATACTAACAAGACATACTAAGCTCCTGTCATACTTAAATACAAATTCTTTTTCTTTACCAGCAATATGTAAGCACCAGTAAAATTACCATTTAGATGTACAAAAAGCTGATCTGCAGCCTCAGTCAAGTATCTGAAACTCAACTTCATATGCTACTGCAGTTTTAAGAAAGCAAGTCCTCATACTCTATTTATTTAGAATAAAAAGTATCAGAACAGTGTTTTGCTAAAAGGTGTGTTGTAAAGGATGAAGAAGGAAGTTTACCTTTCATCATGGTATATGTTCTCTGTAAACACGTCATTACAGCAAGTTTTTGTAAGTGCCTCAGAGAAAACTTATTTCTGTTCCAGCAAATTACTAGGTTTGGAAACTCAGTCACCAAAAATATTTTTTAGTTTTGCTTGTATTATTTTTACAGGTCTTGTAGAGAAAAATGTTATGCGAGTCTACCTTTCAACTGTATTTCTTGGAATTTCCCATTAATTCTACCTTCTCTCCTACCCTTCCCTTTCAATTCCTACTTGTACTGCTGGACCGTCATTATTACCCTTCTAAATGGGTCCACTGGGATTCAGGTTCTCTGTGGAAATTAGTTTTCTCCAAAATCTTGCTTTACTCAGAAGCTGACAGGAGGAATCTGTTGCTTTCCCTCATACTTCTCAGACAATTAATAGATACTGTTGACAGAATCAGAACAATTGTAGATATACTTCATAACTAATTTCTCAATAATTAAGGAGTATAAAAACTTTCATTTTATTTGATAAACTTTCCTGCTCAACTGTCGTCTGAATCACGCAGTGTAAATTTTTGAGAGCTTTGCTGTTGCATTGCACAAACACAATACCTTAATGGTAAATAATCAATCAATCAAACAAACAAACAAAAAAACAAACAAAACACAACAATAAAAACAAAAAAATGGTTTCAATGGAGCTGACATTTTCAAATGAAAACATCTTTTGTTAGAAAGCAGGACTATTTGGTATCTCTGAGGTAACATAATGTGACTACAGCTTCTAGCATTACTGAAACAACTCTATCCATTAACGTTGAAATATAGAGACAAGGCTACAGTACTTATAGAATAATGATCAAAAAATCTTGCAAAAAGCCAACTCCACTCCCTGGAAATGTAACTAGTAATCAGTTAACTTGCTTTGCAGAACAGTTATGTGTTTCATAGTAGAGACTAAGAGCTTCTTTTGGCAACTTTATCATTATCAGACTACGTAGTCAATCATATCATTGTCCAGCTGTGCAAAGCTCTGGTGACTTGGCTGACCATGGCAGGGCAGTATCCACGATGTTGAAATGGCATTTCTCTTCTCCCACGTCACAGTAACAAGAACTGATGCCTACAGCACACTGTATACTGAACAGGAATATCAGACCCTCCAAAACGGGATGATTGTAGCCAACCCACCATCTGCTGCCTCCTCCCACTGTGTCACCAAAGCTTCCCTCCGCATCCAACATTGCAATAATCCTTCAAATTACAACTCAGTGGGACTGCAGATTTATGTATTTTTCAAATATTTACAGGCAGTAAGCAGCAGACAACTAGCAGGCACTCTGCCTTTCAGAGTTTTGCACACCAACCAGCAGGAACAGGAAAGGATGTCTTGGCTATCCAAACTACTTCAGCTGACTTGAACTCCATCCTCCTGCCCCAAATTGCATACAAACTATGCATAACCCTCAGAACAAAGATTAAGACCACATAATAAAAACAACTGTTACTACATTCTTTTTTTTTTTCCCCTTGAAATAGATAGCGCCACATGAAATTCTGCCATCATTGCTTTACAAATTTCAGAGCTCTTCACCTACAAAAAAGGTGTTTTTCTTGAAAAGCTGTAATTAGACAGTCAGGAGAAAAGTGTAAGAGATTCCAGTATGCCACCACAGTTTTCTCAAGAGGACACCAACAACTAACTGACATTCTGCATGTCAAAAATCATCCTTCCTATCAGAAGCTAGCTGTACATCCAGTGTAGTGGGAGAAGAACCTGCTTAAAAATCATGAATACTCAGGATCTAAGATATCATTCAGAATAACAAATTGCAAAATTTTATTTTGTTTTTCTTATCATCAGGTATGATTCTGCAAACAGATACAGAAGGCCAGGTCTTGTGAAATACCCAGCTTAAGTGGTCCGTGACTGTGTAAGCAGCTGGAACATACAGCTTCTGTGAAATGCTGATCTCTCTCACTACTCATGAAAACGTAACAGTGATACTCATTATTTCTTTGCTGTTCCCTATCTTTGTATACCTATCCCATATGAAAGGGTAAACTGTGATTAAAAAAAAAAAAACAAACAAAAAACAATTTAGATGTAGAACAATATCTTAGAAGCTCAGTTTAGTCATCCATTTCCCTCTTTCCCTCAAAAGTCTAAAACAAAAGTAACAATTAAATAAAATCCAGAAAGGTTTTGTAAACAGATTGCAACCAAAAAGAAAAAAATCTTACCTTGAAGCATCAAAGCTGTCATAGGATCCAACTGTGTAGTGTCTAAACAGCTTCTTTGTTCTATCTGACCGTGTTTCTGCACAAAGAAAAGGGAACATTTAACAATACTCCTGTGCTTTTTAATCAAGCACTGCTTTCATTTGCAATTTCAAGATTAATTTTCTGCTATACATCAATAAAGAAAACTTATAGTATTTATAGCGAATTAACATGGTCTCAAGGAGTTTTGAAATTTTTTTTTACTTTGGAGTTGAGGTATTCTTTTAACATATCACACGCATCAAATAAGCAGGGAGAACCTGTAGATCATGTAGCATTTCATTTCTAAGTTTGAACGTTCCAACCCCATTCTCAGAGACAACTTCCTTGGACTAAGAGGCAAAATACAAGAAAGAAACCAGAAAAATAAGCAACACATTTTGGAAAGGTTGGAAACAGCCAAAAAATCCAAACCAGTATTGTTGTTGTTATTGTTGTTTAAATATACACATGCAACACAGAAAACAAAAGCTTTTTCAGCCATTTTATTTGGCATATAGAGAAGGGGGTAGGGGGAAAATTAGGGACCCACAATCATTGCCATCAATCAAATCTCACAAGAAATAGTGCTATAAAACATGTACTACAATTATGTAGCAAAAGGAAACAATCCAACAAACTGTGGAACAGGGGGTGAAGCAAAAAAAAAAAGAAAGAAACCCTTTATTTGGGAAACAAGATGATCAAAAGAAAAAGATACAACAACAAATTCACCAAAAAGGCATTTAAAACCTTGAGTATATTAGAATTTGATATTTATGCCTTTTACTAAGGGGAAAAAATCAAAACACCAAAAAAATCCCACATCATCCCACTGAAGCAGCTCCCATATCCTGTGGCTATCAATTTATTATGACCACGAAATTTATGTTCACGTGTATTTCTACAATCAGATTCACCAACAGTCATACCGGTTTAATATGGGTATAACAGTTCAGTTTAGAACAGTATCTACAGAATGACAGACAACAGAGCTAAACATCTCTCTTCCTTGGAAATATGCTCTCTTATTGATTTGAATGGGTATCTAGAACAGCACCAATACATCAAGCATATGGGAAAGATACAGATACTACTCCAGTATTCATTTGCTTCAGTTTTCACAGCAAAGAGCATAATCTTAAAGGCTTACTCTGAAAGGCTACCACAAAGTACATATATAAATTACACCTTTAGGGAAGGACAAATATATTGTACAGGAGGTAGGTAATTCATTGTCATGTTCTTCTTCAGACGACAGGAAAACATACAAATTTACTTCCAATAGAGGCATTCATACAGAATAAAACTTATGCCAAAAAAAAAAAAAAAAAAAGAGAGAGAGCAAGGAACATTATTTTCAGTAGGTTTATGTATTACAAAACTTATTATTCAAAAAGTATCGATTTTCTGAGTCTTACTCAACCACAATAATATTTTAGGGTATTCATTTTCCTCAGAAGCGTATCTTTAGTATGATCCCTTTGTCTCTGGCTTCGTCTTTCAAGGGAAGATAGTTATACTGAAACTGTGGGTTTTGAGGCAGGAAAAAGTTTGGTCTAAATACAGGTTGGACTTCAAATGCCATCAAATTGTTAGCCTAACAGACATCAAAGAGCAAATTGAAAAGTTTCTGATTTAGCTTGTGCCCATGAAATTCTCATCTGCATGGCCCAGGATTTTTTCATTTAAGGCCATCCTTGCTCCATCGAAACAGATTTTATTAGTTCTCCAAGCTAGACAAAGTCCTCAAGGTATACCATCTCTATGTCACAACTTTTAAGATGTTAAACGTTGCTACTCTGAGATTTGATGTCAGATGACCAAGTGCTAGTCTGCAGAGTGAAAAAATAATACATCAGTGCAGGATGACAGGCTTTAAACACAGTCAAGAAGCGCAGTGCAGAAGTAAGGAAGCAGACTTTGTGAAAAAAGGAGTTGAGTTGACAAAAAGTATCTCTTGTTGCTTTAACCATTACAGCTGACTCAAACTGGATTGTGGGACTTCAGCATGTTCCAAGCTGGAGACATAAATACAAGTACACATTCAGAGGAATTATGGCTGGAAATATAGATGCAGGTTGCAGCTGGCTGACAGAGTAAGCAAGTTACTTCATAGTGGTGTACTTCCAAGATACAAGAGATGCCTCTAAGAAGTACTAAGAAAAAATAGAAATATATACCTTTATACAGATTTTGGGAAGACCAGCCAGCATCCTTCCTACAGGATGACCAAAGAAGGAGAAAATCCCTTATACAATATGAATCCTACTAGACAGTTTTGTTTACATTTATTCTGTCCCTTTGTCATTCACCTACCAGCTGTATTTTCTGCCAGAGACACCTAACATTTTCCCCAGGCTCCAGGTCCTACTGCCCCGACCCACTGCCTTTCTGGAAAAGCCAAGAAGAGAACAGCCTGCAGCAGGACTAACCTAGCACCTACCTAGGTACAAACAAAGCTCACCCAGGCAGCACAGTAGCTGCAGGGCTGGAGGACACCACATTGCCTTTCACAGAGTAAGAGTTGTAAGTGTAGTGAGCAGCAACGGTACCCAAGGCTACATGACAGCTGCTCAAAGAGATCTGGCTTTGAAGTAGCTCACTGTATGGCTGTACCTCTCAATGTGCTCTAAGGGTCCAGTGAATTTTATAGGTCACACTTTCATCACTAAGTTGACAAGGTTAGCTTCAAAATTCAATGACATGCTGTGACATGCAGGAAAAAGACCTGCATGAATTGCAGCCTATTCCCCATCAAGCAACATTCTTTTTCACATCATCCTAAAAATCAGATTAATATCCAGAGACATGACCAGAAGCCACACAGAAAAACATAAACCTGGAAACCACTTACAGTTTACCACTGGCCTATTTTCAGCAGTTGGTTAAAAATAATTAAAAGAACAAGGTATGATGACGAATATTTTGGAGCTCTTAATGCCACTGCTTGAGCCTTAAGGAGCCAGATGTTTCTTCTGCAGAAAGTGTTTTCTATAGCATGATATTTCAGTGCTATTAACGAATACAAAGTGGGTGGGAGGAAAGGAAAGACACAGTAAGGCAGATAGCTTTGTTCATCTACTTAGTATTGCAAAGCCAGCACTCTAGCTGCAGCCTGTATCTGCTCCCTGCCTCTCCCACCCCTCTACCTTCCCCCACTTCTTTGTGTGCAATCATATTCACAGGGATTATTTGGGAAACCACTAGCCATACAAATTCCTGAACTCAAGGCTAAGTGGCATGTTTCCCAGGTTGCTGTGTAAGCCCTAGAGTTCTTTAATTACCTTCTTTCCCTAAAGCCTGACTCAGATTCCAGTCTGTCCTATTACACAGCATACACACACCCATAAGGGGAAAGGATTAGGAATTTGTCTTCATAATGAACAGGATATTGAAAAGAAAGAAAGAAAGAAAGGAAAGAAAGAAAGAAAGAAAGAAAGGAAAGAAAGAAAGAAAGGAAAGAAAGAAAGAAAGGAAAGAAAGAAAGAAAGGAAAGAAAGGAAAGAAAGAAAGGAAAGAAAGAAAGGAAAGAAAGAAAGGAAAGAAAGAAAGGAAAGAAAGAAAGGAAAGAAAGAAAGGAAAGAGAAAGAAAGGAAAGAAAGAAAGGAAAGAGAAAGAAAGGAAAGAAAGAAAGGAAAGAAAGGAAGAAAGAAAGAAAGGAAGGAAGGAAGGAAGGAAGGAAGGAAGGAAGGAAGGAAGGAAGGAAGGAAGGAAGGAAGGAGGAAAGAAAGAAAGAAAGAAAGAAAGGAAGAAAGAAAGAAAGAAAGGAAGGAAGGAAGGAAGGAAGGAAGGAAGGAAGGAAGGAAGGAAGGAAAGGCCACTTTAAGGCTTCTTTTTTTAATTTGACTAAAGAATGCAAAGAACCTGTAAACAATTGTTTAACAAATGTTTTTATGAATTCACAACAGAATTACAAAATAAACAGGTATAATAGCACCAAGAGGTTAGTTTTGGCTTTCAGTGGATTTTTGTGCATTCTTATGTCCCCCCTGTTTTCTAAGGTCATTACTTTTAATCAGAGCTCTTTGGAGCAAGTTAGGATCACCTAAGACTCATATCTCTGTCTATCACCATTGCTGGAGTCTTTACCTGTGGAACCTTTGAAGATTTCTTTTTCAACTTGCTGCAGATTAGAAAGACTAGCAGGAAGACACAGACAAGAAGGTCTAGAAAAACATTTAGCAATGTGTATATTCCTTCGTTGTTACTGAGATGAACATCTGTCACCACAGCCAAAAAGTCATTGCATGAAATTGGATCAGTTCAAAAGTTATTCTAGGAGGATGACCAAAGCACCAGCATTTGCAAAAATGCTCTAGTTTTCTTTACATCATCAGAAAAAAAAAAAAGAAAAAAAAAGAAAAAAAAAAGAAAAAAAAAAAGGATCATTGGAGTATCATTCAAGATTTCTAGAGAAGCCCCAATTGTAACTCCAACGCATTTGTTTCTATTATCTCTAGTTAGCTAGAAGACTCTCTAGAAGACTCTCTCTCTACAGGCCTTCATCATTTCTAGGATACAGTAACAGGACATGCCTGGGTATGAAGCATCGGGACAAGGTCACAGCTAACAACTCCGTCCTCAAAATACCACACTGCTGTTCACAGAGTAAAGAGCGTTTTATGCAAAAAGCAAGGCTTTCTCTACAGCTACAGAAAATATCTTCTGTAGGAACACATAGTTACCATAAGTCTCCTGACCTTCTGCTACAATAAATAAATAAATAAATAAATAAAAGTAATAAACCGCCTATGAGACTTTCTTCACATCAATTAATTACGCCATCTAGGAGCAACCTGAGTCCTGGCATGACAGCCATAGAAGAGTCTACAAGGAACAAAATAATGTGGCTAGTTTTTTCCTGGTCCATTTACCACTGAAGCCAACAGAGTTGCAGCAGAAATAAGCCCTTTGCACTGTGCAACTGTGGTAATACAAATAACAAAACCCTAGCTTTTTCTTTATAAGAATCATTTAATGTTGCAGACATCTCAGTCAGTATGCAATGGACTCAAATCCTGACATTCCGAATATAATTTTTAGGGTCAAAGAAAGGTGATCACTGGGAAGATGCAGAAATAAAACAAACATTCTCCTTTTTTTCTTCCATCTCAGGAGGAGTGATAGTTTTCTTCAACTGAGAAATACACATATGACTTCCCTGCGGCTTCCTGGTGTTAGCCTCATAACTGACCACAGGACTCCAGCAGTGCCTACAGATAGCATTATCAAAAGCTGAATATTGCTGACATGAAAAGGAAAAAATAAAATTTGGACTCTAACCCACACAGATAGATACCTCAATTCTTGCTCTGTGTCTTTCATGATTAGCACGTAACTCTTGTAAGCACACTACAACAGACGCTGGTACTGTTCTTCGTAGCAGCTTGCTTACATACTTGATGTTGGTTAGAAGCGTGAAGAGCTAGGGAAAGAAATCCCAAAGCAGCTGCCTTGATTTCTTCTCTCCCCCTGCGGCTCCTCGCAGGGCGGCTGTGTGTTTCCTAGGAAACTGCGCGGGGCTGCGGTGCCGGCGGGCACGCTGCCGGGCCGCTTGCCAGCCCTGCAGGAAGGAAGGGCTTCGAGCCATCGGCACGTGCACGGGCTGACCTGAGGCGTGGAAACGCAACCGCCTCACCTGGTGGGGCATTGATGCGGCACTGGTGCCAAGTCAGAATCCTTCGTTTTGGTGCTCAGCTGGCCACAGCAAATCGAACAACTTAGCACCATCCGAAAACGTGCAGCTTTTCTTTCTCCTTCCCCAGAAGCACCTTCAAGGGATGCAGAGAGAGCTGGAGATGCTCTTTGCTAAGAGAGGGCCAGGTACAGCACTCGGCATGCGGCTGACAGAAAGCAGCACCCAGCAGTAGCAAGAGGCTAAGGCTTTCGCTGCGTCCCCTCTTACATCTCCTGGGCAAAAACACTTTCATGGCTATTTATGTTGAGAGTTAGACCAAAAGTTATTCAAAGCTGAGAAAAGAGGTCTGAAATTCTTTGTTACTGCCATGTACACAGACAGTAAATAACGTTAATAGATGTCCACCTGCACTAGCCATTTTCTATACACTTATTTTGCAATAAGATAGTACCATATAGCCTTTCCTAAAATTGACCCAATTATATCACAAAAAATGTTGACCCTACAAAAAAAAAAAAAAGTGGAGAAAAAGTATATGGGATTGAAAATGTCACGGTGGATAGCATGTATGTTTCTGTTCCAATTACTTGCACATTCAAAACATTTGCCATACTAAACGATGCTGAATTAATTCTACTGTAGAGGAAGCAACATGTGAAATAGGCAGCAGGTTTGTTAGATACCATGTCTCAAAAACAGCTAACATAGTGGACATTCTTGTCCTAAAAGCTCGGTTCAAGCTGTGTTTCCCATTTATTGAATAAACTAAACACATCATTGCTTCAGAAGTCTGTGCTGCTGTGGGATAAACACTACTGTATTATGTGCTGGTCAGAAAAATGCCATTTTATGTGACCAGATTAATGAAAGACAGATCCCATAATTAAAGTAACCCCTTGCTTCACACAAAGGCCAATGACTGCAAATTGTACCCACATTGTTACTATCATCTACATCACAACTAAAGCTTTGTAAAGCTTAGATTTAGGTCATAATGCAATATATAGAATGTGTGAAACTATGTATTAAGGAAATAAATGTTACATTTCAAAAGCCAAAAGAGTTTTGCATGGAAGAGTCACCCTATTCCTTCCTTTCTGTGTATTGTAAGCACAACTTTCATACTTCTACTCATTTAACACATTGCTAGCTCAGTATGCATTTATTTGCTTTTGAGTAACAAGAGATTTTCTTGATAACAGACACATTAGTAAGTTTGCTCCAGAAAAGAGGAGAGGAGAGGAGAGGAGAGCAGAGGAGAGGAGAGGAGAGGAGAGGAGCTCTTATTCATACCACATATGGTAAAGTTTCAGTAATCTTTTCAGCAAAATCTTTTCCTTATTCCCTTTCCTGCTTAGAAAATTGAGATTCATCAAAACAGAGATGTTCCACAAAATTTTGTACAGTAAAATTTTGAAAAGCAGAAGGGTTTTTCAGACCTATAATACAATAGTTTAACAGAATATTTTATATTTCTTTCTTTGAGCATTCATTTGAGATGTAAAAAAAGTTCAGGGATTCTCCTCCAAATCAAGCAGAGCAGGATATCTTTGATTCTGAACATCTATGTAAAAGTGTAAAATTGAAAGATAAATTTGTCTCTAAATTTGAATTTCTCTCTAAATATTTGAACATAGGATCCTTCTTTTTTAAGACCAGAGCTTGGTGCATTGAAGGCATCAGAGAACAAAGCCCCCCAATGTGCTGTATTTAAAATCTGAACCAGGATTTCCCTCCCTCCTGAATATCAGTATGTGCAGTTTTGAAGCTGGAATGAATAAGGAATTCATATGATTTACATTCAGTGAAAGCAAATAAAGCCTACTCCTGTTGAAGGGGTATTAAAATTCTTGAAATGCAAATCTTCAGGTATGTACCACCCAAGAATTCAGAAGAAACTACAATTGTCTTTTTCATGTCTTTGGAAGTATGAAATAACATTGTTGCTTCATTAGAAGAGGTACATTATCAAGAAAAAAAATCTGATGAAAGCATTATAAATGGTAAACTAAAGAAAACCTTTAATTCATAATTCACTTTTTTTAAAGCTTGTTGATTTTTTAAAATCTCAGTATTCAGTTCACGTGGTGTTCTCAGCCAATTTTTCTTTCAGCTGAAGCTGAGAAATAGCAAATCTTACGTGGTATTTGAAGTTTTCAGATTTGAGAATAGGCATAAAAATGTCTCAAGGATGACTCCTTGACTGGAATAGCAAATCCTTGGATGCCCCTGCTTTTTTTTTTTTTTTTTTTCAGCCCGCCAACTCCTTTAAAAAAGAAAGGAAGACTGATGTTGATTCCCTCATGCATCCTCAATGAAAGATTAGCTGGAACGTAGTGAGTTAGCTTACTCAAAAGGATGCTGAAATGGCTGATCAATGTACCGAATCAGCAAGTTTCCTTGCAAGAGAAACCTTAATAACTGAAATATGCAAGTTAGATCCATTGGAGAGGGGGTTATGGTTAAGAACTGTGGTTTCCCATGTCATTATTTTTCCCTATAATTTATCAAAAAGCTCACTTACACTGAAAAAATAGCGAACAGTTGCTGAAACATTTGCTTCTTATTCTCTTAAACTTAATAAGGCTTACAGAGCTGAATATGGGGAATCACTACTCTTGTAACAAGATCACCAGCTATGTACACAATTCTGTTGCTAAAGTTTAAATCTGACTGGGAACATAACTTCATCTGCTTGTATTTTCATCTTATGAAGAAGCAAAGTTATATGTGCATTAGCGTTGAGGCAAATCTCTGAGGTAGATTTTATTTCAGAACTAGGTCTTCCCTTTGTTATGCAAACTGTTGATAACCCGTTGGGAAACAGGCACAGCAGACGGTGGTTTATTCTTGCATGGCTCTTCCTTTATTTGCAGAATATTTCCAAAATGCTGTAGTGATTGCTTGATCTTTCCCTAAGAAGCTAACCTGGGGCTTTCTGCAGGTCTTCATTCCCTCTGCCCCTCATTTATGACCCATCTGCAGCAGAATAGTTAATCAGCCTACTGCTTGCAGATGCTGCAAGGCATCTTTGTGTCCATGGTCCCAGTTGAAATGGAGGATTAAATTACTCAGTGTCTGGAACAGACACAGACACAGGTCTGGGTGATGTCATCAAAGGAGAGGAGTTGGGAGAGGACATTTTTTTCTCCCTTTCCCCAAGATTTACTAGGTTTTACAGACTTTGTTGCTTGTAAAGAGATGGATGTTGACCTGTGCTGATAAGAGACCAAAGAGATTCTAGCAACCAAGCATGGAGTTGATTCATTAGAACATATTTACATTTTTGCTGAAACAGCCCACTTTTATGAAATTAGGTCCAAAATGAAGCAACTTAAATGCGTTTTGGTTAATCCTTTATTGTGGATAGTTTTTGTTCTTGATTTCAAATTGCCCTGATCACGTAATAGGGCAACTCGTTTTTCCAATTTAGAAGGAACATAGAAATCTTGGTCTGTTGCCAGCTGGCAATATCATCTGTTGCAAACATTTTACTTATCCTGAAGGTCAGAATGGCTTGTTCAACTACAAAGCTGAGGTGGTGTGATGATCCAATTCTTTGGAACTGATCTATTGCACCAAAGTTTGTAATCATAACACCTTATTTCATATTTTCCTTCTTCTCTGAAAATATTCTTGTGAATTATTTTAGTGTTCTGACTAATAGCAGCAGCTTAATCCAGAATGATGGCCTGTAACAAAGAGCAGGGGTCGCATGACACTTAGTAGTTTGCTCAACAGTGCAATTTTACTCTTCACACTCAGTGGATGCTAATTTTGCGATCCCTGTCTTCCAATGCTTCTGTACATGCCTTATTTAATGCAAACACTAACTTCAGTATTTCAGTAAATGTCCCTCATTTTAAGTCAAGAATACCTGTCTGTGAGCAGCAGAGGCCATTTGAAGTCCCAAACCAGGACACTGCAAACAGAGACAACAGGCTTATGGGTGTGAAGTGAACAAAGTGAGGACTTTGTGGTGCTCAGTGCTGGTATGTTAACACAATGTTCAATTTACCTGTATTTCTACTTATAGCCCTAAAAAGAAAAAAAAAAAAAAAAAAAAAGGAAAAAGGCAAACAAAAATCAACCTTGCATACATACAGGGAAGAAGCCTTCTTTTTATCCAAACCCAAGCTAAAAACCCAAAGAAAAAAATCCTTGAAAAAGATAAATTATAAAGAAAACAAAATCCAAGTAATATTTTAGAATTTGACATCTATCTCATTCATTAATTAAATGCTATGTTTCTCACAGCTACCACCAACCACCCTCTAAACTGGTAGCAGAATTTGTTTACTTCTTCTAAAGAGAGAAACTTCTGCAGCTTTAGGCCAAGCCAAAGCCACCTGAAGCTGGATCAGTACGGTCATGATCACCTGTTAGGAAGTGTAAAAATACATTTTTATCAATCATTTTCACACAGTTACAAATATACCACAAGAACCTGAATTTTAACCTAGTAGAAATATTATTTTTTAATATTATTACAGTGTAGCAGATAACTTTCAGTGACTTTGCTTTAGATTTAGAGAGACTACACTAGAAGTTTGTGAAGAAACTCTGCATTGGTTTGTGTGGCAGAAGCTGTGGTCTAGTCTACAGCACACAGGCTATTTCTACCTGAGACATGTTTACAATCACACAAGATAACCAACTGCTTTGAAGAAGGTCGTTCTACACCCTAAGGTGGAAAGAACAGATGGAGAACTATTTTGGGCTGTGTTAGCAAAAACAGTCCCTGAAAAGCCATTCTTCTATTCAATTTTAAATATCATTAATTTTCATGTACAGCAAGTTTCAGCAAGAGTTACTATGGACTTTTATCAACAATGGTGACACAAACATTTCCCTTCAATTTCCTCCCTTGCGGAAGCCTCATTCAAATCCAAAGCCTTGCCAGCTTTATACAGGATCAACGATCTGTCAAATCCTCATACTTCAATAACAGATAACATTTTGAATACATGAGAAGCAGTCATCTGCTGTGCGCAAGAGACATGCGAGAAGTTCAAGGAACATCCCAACCATTTTCACCATAACTCTCCTTAACACACACAGTGGTTTCAAACTTGTCTTTTTGACAGCTTTGCAGCCAACTAGCAATTCCAGCTGCATGTAGGCCTCCTCTCGCTGCCATCAAGCAGGTCTCAGACTGCCCTGATAAGCCATCCAGGATGCAAGGAGGGGGTTTTTCATACTTTCTGCTAGATCAGCTCCATGGAGGACTCATTTGCCCAGTTCAGAGGCATACTGGTTTCCCTTTCCTTTAGCAAGAGGCAAAGGAATAGGAATGCTTTGTTTTCTTTCATTCCCCCCTCCTTCAATCTTCTTGGAATATTTCAGACATCCGTAAAAATATCTCATAAGACAACTTTCTCACTCAGTCCTGCCTATACAGATGGCACCTCTTCTTAGCTCTTTTCCCAAATCTTGCTCAAGCTGCTCAACCTAACATCATAAAAGTATGGTGTGACAGGTACTTAAAAGGTTGTAAAATGCAGATGACTTTAAGAACAAGATAACACTAAAGAAAAATCGAGTAAAAGCCAAAATTTCAAGTCTTCATTCAGTATCTTTTTTTTTTCCTCTGCTTTGATTATGTGCTTTCCAGTTTGAATTCCACTGTGGATAAAGGATACCATTACCAAAAACCAACAGACATGCAGAGGAATACTCAGCAACTTTTACTGTAAGGGCCTCAGAATAACTTATAATTTAATATTACGATTTCAGTCAGTGCGAACAAATGGCTCAGATTAGCAGAGCAGAATGTTGCTAAGCAATGTTGTACAGGAGTTTACACAGGCCCAGGGAGGGGAGGATCAGGGTGGAACGAGTTGATGCTGAGATGTGCATGGTTCCCTGCTCAGCAGGAAGAACTCCTTCCTCACCACGCTCCTGAATGCATACAAAAGGCAAAGGTATCACAGCAGCAAAATTATGGAGGAACCCCACATCGTTTTTAAGGAAGATAGAGAACAGAGCATTATGTACTGAACTGCGATAATTTATCAGAAAATATAGATACAGTTATATACAGATATAATAATAAAAATAATAATGTAATATGCAATATATAGAAAATAAAAGTATAAAAATAATATACAGATACAGCTATAGATGCTTCATATTGATGGTTGTTCAATCTAAGTTAAATATCACAAGTCTTGGAGTCAGGCCACAGCTACCACATCTAAAACTGTAATTTGACCATTGGTTTGGAGAAGCTACCTGGGTATTCAAAATAATTACAATGACTGGAGTTTAAAAGCAGCAAAATCTGAAAACATTTCTATGTTTGAAAACCTATAAACGGTCCTTTCAACACTCTGAAGACAGATAATAGTAACTGCTTTAAAAGAACACATTCAAAAGTCTATGATCTGTTGCAACCTTAACCACTCCTAAAAATTAGAATAAATTTCTGAGAATTAAGAGAATAAAGTTTTCCTAAGAAGGAATCAAAAATAAGACTACTAAAGAGATATTGTATGTTAGGCAGTGCATATTAAGTATGTACCAGATATTAAGAAAAGCAATATGACTGTACAAAGTTTTTTTTTTTTAAAGTACCCATATTTTCTAAGCATTTTACTGACTGAGGTCACTAATCTCTCTACATAAAACCTTCCCATTTCCCCCCACCACCACTTCAAAAAACCATCATTCTTCATTACAGCTATACACAATACCTCCAAAATGAACTCTCTTCATAGATCTTGACTTTTCAGCCATTGTTTCTAACCAGCTGACTTGAGTTTTGTATGCTTCTGCATCCTTATGAAGAAAAACATCCCAGACACTTAATCTCAAAATATGCTCTCTGAAATACGTTAAAAAGTTGAAGCTTTTCAAGAAATGTAGGATTTGACAAGTGTTCTAACTTTTTATACAAAATGCTGCTGAAAACAATTCTTATTTTTAAAGAACAGCAACAGAAATCCCAAATCAAGATGACCACAAACAGGAAGTCTTATTTCACACAAGTTACAGGCTGAGACTCCAAGCCCACATCCTTTCAGTTCCACACTGTACCAAGAGATTTTTTTCCCTGATGCAGGTTTCCATGGAAATGCATCAGTCACTAATCTAAATAAGTGCGGGTGAAGGACGCCTGAAAACCTAGAGCAATTACGCATGCCATTAGAGGAAAAGAATATGATTCAACCCAGCTATTAGAAATGTGGCACAGCTATCATTTCTATATATTGTTGTAGTGTTCTAAATACAAAACTGCTTCTCTATTTTTTAAACCCACTCTTTTACTGCCTATAAGAAGGAAAAAAGAAAAAAGCATTAAAAATACCTTTCACGTAACAAGCACACAGTGAAGTCAGACCATATCAATCGCAAAACACAAATGTAGTTAATAACACACATTTATTTTGCAGTGAAAATCCAGTGTACGTGAAAACTTGTTGTTCCATTATGGGTCAAAGACACTTCACTTTAGTTATTTTGATGAGCAATAGGGAAGTGAATCCTTTGATCTGTATTAAAGATCTAATGATCCTTGAAAAAAAATGATGTAAATATAAAGTCTGATTAATGTGTTACTAAACATGTATTTGTAACCAGGGCATACGTCAGGCATATGTAGGTCTGTACTTACAAAGATGATTGCAATTCAGCACCCAAATTAACTTTGAGTAGTACACAGCAGTAAGGGCACATTCTTCTGTCTGTGTGTGAGTACTTTAGGCTGTATTACACTGCAAATACTGATCCCCTGAGACTCTTTATTGACATTTCACCTCTGTCCCACAGTGTGCACATCTCACCTGGTCCATGTTGCTGGCACACGAGCGGTTTGGTATCCATGTCAGCTAGCTTTCTTGTCCTCCTGCTGCTTTGCACTCAATGCATTCCTACCTCTTATCACACAGGAAAACATCTAATGATCTGCAGCAGAGACTGTGCTGTTGAGTATGAACAAATGCTTTGCCATAAAGGAAGAGAGTCTTTCCAGACTACTTGAACTGTATGACAAAAGAGTTATTTCGCCCCTTCCCTCACTCTTGAAGAATGAACTATTGTAGTACTACTTATAAGTGGAAAAACTTGAGAAGATCCAGTTTTGGGATTCTAAGGACAGTTCTGCAAGTTCTTATAATCTATGTTAGGTTTTACAGAAAATGTCTCCCAAACGGTTGTAATTATATATGAGTGAGGCAAGTGAATAAATAGTGCCGTTTGAAATTTTGAAGCACAGATTTGAGATGCAGCATCTATGCTACATGTATGTATGCCAGGAACGTGCTACTATTAATCCATTTGACAAGTCTACTTGAAATCATTGTCATTTCAGCCAACAAACATTGCAGTTAGACCACAGGCAGTAGGACCTGAGAAGGAAGAAGCACTTTTCTGGAGGAAAAGACCTCTTAAATTTTTAATTGCACTCAAGTCTCTGTTATGTGCAAGTCCTATTTCCAATCTACAACCAAGCAGTCCCCATCTACCCTCAAGTACTTAATACGTATAGTGAAGCAAGCACTCAGGAGGCAGAGAACCAGTTTTTCTTATAAGCTCAGGGTTCTCCTTGCTGACATCGTGCCACCATTGGGAATAACATCTAATTAGTTAAATTTGAATCCATACAATGGAAAAGCCAGAACGGGGGAAATGAAAGACAGCTTAGACTAAGGCTGGCAGAGAAAGCAGCGTGAAACAAGACAGGAACAGCATCAACAGAAAGAACTTGGGAAAAGAATGGGCCTATGGGAAGGAGCGAAGGGCAATGAGACAAACAAGACATGTAAGAGTCTGTCAAGTAGACTGGATCCTGCTCAGGGCCAGGACCTAACCTGGCACTGATTGTTCCAAACCATACTCATATAGAGCGTAACAGCACACTACTCCTAATCTGCTGTTAATCAAACCACAGAAAAAATATACCTTAGATTTTAAACTCAGCCATTCAGATACTGTCTCTGGCTATCCTACAGGCTCTCCTTTAAGCATTTCAATTTTTAATTACAACTCCTCATCTCCTTTTTTTCTTTTTTTTTCTTTTTTTTCTCTACACAGCGTCACTCTCTCATTCTGGCAGTTATGGGAAGATTTACAACTGCAGAATAGTCAAGTCTAATGAATATCAGCAGCAAGTTCATGTCGTTTTATATATTTATACTGCACATCCCTGCCATTTTGTTACCCATATAATACAAATACTAGTGCAGTGCAAGGATTTTGTATGCAAACCTGAAAGTATGGGTGGTAACTGTTCTATCTGTGTATTTAAAAGATGTGCTGTTTGAAAGCATGATTACTACACATGGATATTAGTGAATATGTGATTAAGGAAGAGTAAATTTCTAGTTCATCACAAAGCTACTAAGCACAAGCACTTGCATTACTGTAGGCTATACATGTGCAAACCAGAAAAAGTAAAATACAGTAGTTAAATAATAAACTGAACTGCCAGTGACAGGAACTTGACCTTGGAGGTAATATACAGATAAAGTAATTCACCAGTTAAAAAATAAAATAAACTTCAAGGTATCAGTTACCTACTGATAAGAAATTGGTTAAACGTACCTAAAGGGAGAGCTTGACCTGGACCCAGGTTGATATGAAGCTCACATATGGGGTATTTGCAAAAGCAAGTATAAAAATGGCTCTTGATCTAACAGTTCATCCCTGCACTAGCTGAGTTTCTCAAATGCCAACATGAGAAATGGGAGTAGTAAAATGTGGGGAAAGTACATCTTGTTCTTGTTATTTACTTCTATATCAATATTTTCAAAATCAGTTACTCCTCATTCAGGATACACCTTTTAAATGGCTGCAGATTAGACACTAAAGCAATGTATTAGAAAAGTGGCAGATAAATTGTCTTTGCTCCTTCTGTTTTCACTTTTTCAGTGACCGTGACTCTTCTGAAGAGGAAGGTAAACACAGATACATGGAAAAATTACAGAAGTAGTTCGTGTATTAGACTAAAAAAAAGTGAATGCATTGTCTGGATGCATAGCAAAATATAGTTCTAACTATCTTTTGTATCTTATATGTGATAACTAACATACATGTTCAATTTCATTGCCTAATTTCAAATTTTGAAAAAAAATAGGGGTCGTGTAAATTAAGAACGCTTGAAAGTCAGCTTGACTACATATTATCCTTTGTTAGCTTTTAGTTTGTTAGCTCCAACACTTGCACTTAAATGTCTTTTCTTCATTTGCTGAAGTCTTCAAGAAAGCAGCAGAAAGTAGGTCTTCCTTCTCAAATGTGACAATCTTTTATCTACATCTCAAGCTAGACCCTTTCAAGTTTCATTTTCTAACTTTTAGTCCAATCTAGATTGGGAACTTATTTTAAAGGTGACAGTAAAGTGCTTTTCAAAGTAAAAAAATTAAAACTCTTCTATGACAGAAGGCATACCCTTTGAAAGTTTTATTTATAACACACTTTGAAACCCTTAGGAATGCAATGTCATGAACAGATCACTAGAAAATTACATGGCTTTAAATTGTACACTGAATTAACTGAATAGTTGTTTCTCCTTTTATTGTTCAAAATCCATTCTCACTTAAGTGACAATTCAAGCTAAGAGCATATTATGATACATGGATTTGGAATATCTGAACATGCAATTGTAAGAATATGTACATATTACAAATATATATATGTATATATATCAATCAGCTCAAATACTACCAGTCAGATGATATTTTCTAACTTTAAGCGAAGATCATCACAGAAATGATCGCTATGAATAGTAAAAGAGAAACTCATTACTGTAGCTCAACATTCATAAAGTCACTATGAGTGTCTAAATCTTCAGGGTATTTCTCCTCAGAATAGCATTGCAATTTGGAGAATTAAGTAACTGAGGCACAGGGAGTGTAAACAGCATGCCAAAGATTACCGTGGAAGACAAAGGGAAGGCAATAAACCTCTTTTAAAGTAGTTCAGCTGAAAAAGCGTTCAAGCTTTAAGTCTGTAAGTCTAACAATAAAAATGTACATTTGCTAACTGTTACAGAAATGTCAAAACATATTTTCTAAGATGTCCAAAGGCCAAAAAAGCAGGAATGGCAAAAGACATTTCCAGATGTTTTCTGTAAGTCTAAATGACTAATTCTTGGAAACAAGTAGCAATATGGAAAGGAATTCTCTTAAGACTGATATGTTCCTGAAACTCCATTATGTATCATGCTTAATGCCTATAAACTAATAAGAAAAAACTAATTATGTTGCATCTTTGTACTTATGAGATTTTTAGTTATGAGATTTGTAAAATATTATAACTGAAGAAATCAAATACTCTGGGCATATTAGCCACATAAAAAAAAAAAAATCCTGGAGGCAGACTGACAAGGAGGGGTAGCAAGAGAAGAAAACAGGAATTCGGATACATTACACAGTCAGCAGTTACCAACAACTCTGTATCTATGCATCAGTCGTACTTCAGTAGAGAGCACCAGCAACAGCACATCTCTGTGCACAATCTTTGTTTTATACAATCAGTAACAACAATCCCCACTGAACTTAATGGTTAACTGGAAGAGGACTAATGATCTCGGGGAAGATTCAGCTTTTACACATCTTACTTCTTTACAACTCTAGATATATTAAAATAAAAAAGTCTATGACCAACTGTAGGTTTCAAAATATTCCCTTCTTGGAAATGTAAGAATTCAGTGGTCTGGTCCAGAGGGCCAGTGAATGGGGAGTGCTAGTCAGCTTTGTAGGTTCTCACCCAAGAAAGGGAAAAGCTGTTAATTAGAACTGATCCTTGATCATACGGGAAGAAGCCAACCTCTCAGCTGTCACGTACTGGTGCCCCAAACCAAAGGGACAAATCAGCAAAGTGGGCTGGCAGCTAGGGAGCTAGGCAGCTAAGCTCCCAGAAGACTTAACTACCCTGCACAGTTCTGTAAATCACTGAAGACTAGAAGAGTTTCTCCACAGCAAAAATGAGGAAGAAGATAATGGAGAGTTAATTCTGTAGCCTATTAACCTACTGTGATTGATGGGGTTCTCTTGAAATGGAATGCACTCTTCTTCCCCCATCCTAAAGAAAAGTAGTTTAAAAGGCTTGACTCAGTGAGCCTCCCAAAAACACTTTAAAGCTTGCAACACTACACTGATAACAACTTTTTCAGAAATCTGACAAAAAAAAAAAATGGACGAAAAAAAAGGGGGGTAAGAAGAAGTGAAAGAGACTTTGAATCAGTGAATTTTTGTTCTGTACATGTGTCTCAAACATGGGATGCACTTAATTGAGTTATGTACTTAATATGTTTATTCCATTCTAAAAATGTAGTTGAGTATATTAGACCAACCTGGATTAGCCATCTCTCTGTACCTGATAATCATACTCCCTCTTCTCACCATTTTCCCTCTCTCCTTATCTCTTTCTCACATATGAATTGAATCTCAGCATACTCAAACTTAATCCTCAAAGAGACCATGCAAATCTAATCCTCTCTATATATATCTTAATAAATAAATATATAAACAAATAAATCCTGTTTCATTCTATTTACCACAATCCAGCACACAGACAGTACAAGAAATAATCACCTAATGGTGATAATGATTTGTACAGCCTGAAGAGTTCTTTTTACACTCAAAATGATCCAACTGGTTAAACAACTGTGCTTTAATACATCACTGGCTAATCACTCTTTACAGGACTATCAGAGCACTGCAAGTCTTTGGCATACATATAATACTACAATCATTTTAGGAGAGAAAGGGCATGTACATGCCTTTAAATAAGCTTCTTCCCTGTCACATAATCTGAAGTTGACAACTTCAATAATGTCATTTCATTAACATTATGATGTCAAAATTTTAAGATAATATTGTTTGAAAAAGTCTTATCTAGAAATGGGAAACAGGAATAAGGTGGCCAAAGGTAGACTTGCTATTCACAGTCTATTATTTGTAACTAAATTTAGTTCCATTGGCTTTAAGTGCATTTTGTTATCAAAAAATGATTTTAATAATAACTCAGATTATTAATAAAACTCCATACATATACTTCTACAAAAGCTCAGACCTCTATAGGATGCTTACGGAAACTACCACAGATTCAGAGTGATTTTTTTTTTTAAACCTGAAGTCCTTATTTCTCTTGACTCACAATCGCAAACTCAATTGACAGATGTTAAATGCTGAGAGCAGTAGGCCAACTCCACACGGGTGTTTTCAGGACTGATCAGCAGGGTGTTCCTCCCAGAACTAAAGTAGTAATAACACTTCTTGCTCAAAGCCTTTTACCAAAGAAATGTCATAAACTGAAATGCTAGTTATCCATAGCTATTTCTAATTCTGCCTGTAGATACAAAACACTCAAAATGGGTAGTCTTCAATCCAGAGACATTCTTAGTTAAGCAACTAATCTAATTTCATGTTACCAATGTTTACTTTACTAAATAAGCTTGAGAGATCTGACTTTTTCCCCCCAGATGTTGTGGCAAAGGCCATCTGTTTTATTCCTGATATAACAGAAGCCAACATACATTTTGCTCCGAGATAAAGTGAAGCAGAATGGTCATTAGCCAAAAAAGGAATTAGTAGTTTCCTAAATACATAATCAGAAGCCTAATGAAATGGACTTTACCAAAAAGGCTGAAGAACAGAAATTAGCAGGAGGGGAGAAGAGGTCTCATCGGTTTTGTAGAAAGTACAAATTACAGAGATGAGAAAGCTCCTGTAGATTTCATAAGTCAAGTTCAATTTAAATGCACATTTACTATGGATATTTGGAATGAACATGATCAACATTTTAAGCTGTCCTCCTCTGGAAGAGGGAGACGTTAAAGACATTTTAGAAAACTTATGTTTTCTATGTTAGTTTTCTAGTATATTTCCTGCGTAATTAGGTGCAACTTCTGGTATTTTTGGCATGCAGAAGCAACAAGAACCACTTGGAAGAAACAACAGTACTGAAAGGAGATGAGGTATAGTTGCATGAAGAAGTACAATTAGAAGTTATCTTAACTGCAAACACATTACTTAAGGGCTTGCTAGATTTTCCTCACTTGAGCTGCGAGCTGAGTGGCCGTATGCTTTTGGTAAATGTGCCAAATGTCAAGTGTAGTGTAAACATCAGGCAGTCTTGTCTTACATTCCGTGTTGGCCATTTCAGATTCCTTACTCAACTGCCAGTCTGAGGAACCAGCTTTGCAGATGCAGAATGTTGCACTATAGCTGCTAAGCAGACTATAGGCATACTTTCAGTGCAGACAGCATTAACACATACAATATTCTCCTTATAAATACCAACACATTTCAAAGCTCCTATTGTGCTCATAGAGTTGCTGAGGTGCAGCTAAACAACTTCCCCTCCACGTCTGCATTCCGGGAGTAGCTTCCAATACATACCTTTAACAACTGACAGAAATCAAAGAAAATAACTCCTGCACACAGTACTTCTTAGGATGAGAAGTGGCAAAACTTCTTAGGACGAGCACAGTGCTGCACAAGGTGCAAGACATGCCACTGCTTTCCATCTCTGAACAGTCTGTAAGCAAGATGTGGATTGCCACACTGAGGTCTTTATAGTGCTCAGGAGCAAGCAGGGATTTCCTCCAAGCTGCAGTACATAACAGTAGTAACACTGTAACACTGTAACAGCCAACAACTAATGAGACCTGGGCATTTCTTTTAAGAAAATCAATTCCATTCCAGACACTCTGTGTTTATGAAGAAATATTTCAAACATTATTACAAAATCAATAATGTGATTTTTTTTGGACATCGTCATGTGAAAGAAACCACGAGTGACATCACGACCAAAGTATCAATGCTGTCTGTGTGAAAAAGGATAGAAACAAACAAATCACAAATAAACCCTCACAAAACCCTGAAGAGCCCCTAAAAATGAAAAGTTCAATAAACCAAGCAAGTAAAACTACACACATGACATTTCAGAGACATCACCCATTGCCCATTTGATTTGAAACTTTATAAAACTATCTCCATAAACTGCTTAGCAAAACTATGCTCTAAAGAAAACAAGACAAAGGATGTAATTTCATCTCTATATAAAACCTCTGTATGCCCACTCCTTCAGTACTGTGGGCAGTCCTAGTGTCACAGTAAAACTAGATTATTATTGCAGATACTGGTTGAATAGGAAGTTACATATAAAAAAAAAAATTAAATGAAGAGGGTATTTCATTAGTCAATTTGTCCATTGGCAATTAAAATACATTGATATCAGGACAGATTCTAATTATTTCATGAATGCATACTATTAAATCTGAATCTCTGGTGAAAAAAAAAAAAAAAATCTTCCCCTTCCCACAGCCGTAGTTTATATGGTCCAAGAGAAGGATTTTCTTAATGTCTGGGTAGCTTTTTCAACCAACAGTCAGGAAAGCCAAGACTCAGGATTTTCCGAGATCAATAGTCTCCTGATGTTTTAAAAGCTTGTTGAGGCTACTAAGAGCTAATACACAGTATTTTCTCTCTTCCACAAAAAGGGTGAAAAGCAAAGAGCAAAGGTAGGACTGAGCCTTTCGGGACACCATCCTTCAGAGTGCTCTGAGGCCACTGCCCTTTCTCAGGATTCACAGGTTCTTGCAAGAGCTAGCCCTGAGTATACTAAGACATAAAACACCTTTTGAAATCTCTTCACTAGGCTTCACATATGGTTCACTGCTCCAAGTATTGTATAGGAAGAACAAGGATGACTAGATATGATTTCTTCCATTTTACAGACTGTATGCAGTAGTTTTCAGAGTTTGGGGTTTATTCTGTTGTAACAGCAGCAAATCAACTCAGAAATGAGAATAATTGGAAGGAATTCAAACTCCTCCTTACATTGATAATACCTAAACTTCAGTGTCATTGATAGAAAATAGTATTTCCCTCTGAGGATCTACCCTTGTATAAAAGATAGTTGCTATTTATATTCTTCATACCTTTGAGGTGTGACTGTGATTAAGATAATGTGCATAGTTTTCTTGCATATTCTGAATACATGCTCAGATCTTCATTTACTCAGTTGTATGCATGCAACTATTTGAAAACAGCATTTGCTGAAAAATATCTGCTGTGCAACATGGAGTTGCACCTAGGGACAAAGAAGTGCACAATTTATTTTCTCCCCCTATCAAAAGCAAGGTTATGGACACTGGGAAGTCCAAGAGTATGCCTTTGAACACCAAAGAGTTCAAAGACTCTCATCAAAATTACAGTGACTTTGTGCTATTTCTGCTCTGCTGAGCACAGTAGGATTATACCATATTCCAATCTATTTTATAGTCTCATACAGTAAAAACTTATGTGACTGTCATGCTTTAAAAAAAAAAAAAAAAGATTCCGGTATGGGTTATTCATTTGCAGTTATTTCCCTGCTGCATTATATCTTGCATGATCATTAAGTAGCTATTAGTATTGCATATTTTACTTTGGCATTTATGTTGCATATAAAGCGATTAAAGAATAATCTACCACTCTTTTTTCATTTAATTATTTCTGATTCACTAACTATATTTTCAGTAAATTCTGCAAAGTGATGAAATGTTATTCTTTATAAAAAGCATATTTATTATTTATTAGTGGACAAGACTACCAGAAATAACATGCAACTATTAATGCTAGAAAACTACAATGCAGCCAGTATCTTCACCCCACGCTCACAACCTCTGATCCTATATAATGGATTAAAGGGCACAATAGACCCACTCTGAAGAGGGCTTTTTGTGTGATATGTTTTTTTAAGAGAACTTTCTCAGGTAAAATGAATATAGAGAGATGTCTATCACAGGTTTAAGGAACACAACTAAATAATCCCCTAATATATACACTTTTCCTTCCCTAACTATTTCCATGCCTTATTATTATGCCTTAATCATTTTTAATTCATAGTATCACAAGAGTTGCAGTATATTTTAGGTAGGAAACCATGTATTCCTTTCCTAAATGTCTGCTTATAGCTGAAGATAATAGGAAACAGTAGATTACACTCCCAAAAACACAGTTAGAAAAATCAGAACTTAAATTAATAAAAAAAAATATTTTCATTTCTGGAGATGATGTCTGTAGGAATGCAGACCCCACTGATGCATAACTGACAATAAAAGAGAAATACAATCTGATACAACACAATCACACTAAGATCTAGTCAAATCTCGGCAAGGAAACATTTCTGGTTTAGTTTAGGTTTTCCCCTGCTTGAAAAGAAAGGGGAATGGACCAGAAAGGCCCTCAACAGAAAGGCTCATAACTATGCTATATTTATAATTTATCCTATTTCCATAATTTAAACAAGCAAACAAAAAACCTACAAACACGTATACAAATAAACCATATAACAATCTGTGGGCAATCAGGGAGTCCTACTTAACTTTTTGTTCATTTACTCCTACCAAGTGTTTCAAAGGACACAGTTTTTTTTTTTTTTTTTTTTTTTTTTTTCTTTCTTTCTGGCAGTTTATTTCATCCCTGAGTTAACACACAAAAACATCAAAATGTACAATTTATACCTGGACAAAAACAAACAAACAATCCTTCCTGCTGCACAAGAACTACTGAAAACAAACACAGATGCATGCAGGCAGACAGCAGATCAAGAACCCAAAGTTTATGTGGATATACACTTTTCATCATATTTCATCAACATGGTCTCCCTTAACTATTTACTCATCTCATTCAAACACCTTCCAGTGGCCCTTTAGTCTAGGTTTCAGTGCCCTCCATGCAATATTTTTGGTTTTGTCACAATTTCCCCATATCCTACATCTGGCCAAATAAGTAGGAGAAAGTCTAGACAGGTTCACTGACAACTTAACCAAACCTTTTTTTCTACCTGATCCTTCTGTGTCTCCACCAACACTGTTTAAGCAGCTTAAGCAAGTTATTAGAGTTTTTTGCCTCTAACACCCACATTTTCTGTGTTACATGAAAATAAGCAACTACTTTGATTTTATTTTAAGATATCTATTTTATGAGCGCACTCCTTCCATGCAGAGGAGGAGTGACTGTAGCCTACTTGAAAGGGACTGGGAGTGAAGCAAGCACACAGTGGGATGAAGGCAATATGAATTATATTTAACATGTTTAGAACACACACTGTTTTATACCAGCAATGCTGTTGCTTATTTTTTGAAACAAGTGTATTTTTGCGTTATTAGTTTTCAAAGAGTTTGCATACTGCTGGGGACACAATCTATCACGTAGGAAAGATAATCAAAAGTATCTCATCTCTCCCTTAGTAACCAAAGAAAGGTCCCACACACAGTTGATGAGGAAGACTAGCCGGAAGAAAACAATTTGTTAAAGCAATACGACAGAGCACCTTTGCCACAGGCAGAAAGTAGAACAGGCAGAAGCATTCATTT
The DNA here is from genome assembly GCF_009769625.2 of Cygnus olor. Lineage (NCBI taxonomy): Eukaryota > Metazoa > Chordata > Aves > Anseriformes > Anatidae > Cygnus > Cygnus olor. The sequence goes on from NC_049173.1 coordinate 48,685,454, forward strand.
CTGCTACCAAGCTGAGACAATGCACAAAGTGTTTAGAGGCAGAGAAGTGCGCAGGAGGAGATGTTTAACTACACAGGACATTTATTCTGGAGAGAAAATGATGAATGCCTGTTCTAAAGATTATCCTACATAAAATTTGGATGAAAATGCTGGGTAACGTGAATGTCAGAGCTTCCTTTCTGTGTGTGAAGCAAGCAAAGGAAATAAAAATACTGCACAGAAAAGTTTTCTGAAGAATATGTCTGAAAGTCTGCATAATGAGCATAAAAATCTGAAGAAAATAGGTGGGAGAGGAGAGCAAGTGAGAGGAAGAGACAGACAGCAGGGCCTGGGAAAGGCAGCTGGTGTTGGAAACTGGTAAAGTGTAAGTGCCTGTGGGCCAGGCAAAGCGATAAACCACAGCATGAGAAGAGTTACAGGAGGTATATGGTTTGGTCAGAAGAATGCCAAGGACTGACATATGAGAACTGGTACAATTATTTCTACCAAGAAATTGTCTTCAGAGAAGTGTGTAAAATAGTACTTAGGAAGAGTATTCAGGATTTAAGCTTGAATATTTATAAATCAGGAAGAAAAATATGGAAACTCACCTGAGTAGGTTTTTTTTTTTTTTCATTTTGTGCATCTCCTCACTACATTTAAATTGTTATTATCTCAAATTTACAGAACAGTTTAAGATAGAAAAACAAACTGTCAACACCCATGGCAGGAGGAATCTAAATAAAAGATGCATGCTATACTGGTTTGAGATGACACAGGAATATTTGACAGAGTTTTCTCCATTTGAATTCCAGCCCCTTATGCTCACACTGTGTCCTCTTTGGTTTAAAAGGACTGCCACCTACTGAGTTATCTTTGTCTTTATGTGGAATTAGGAAAGAGATTAACATTGCCTTCAAATAATGAGAATTTTGATTACAGATTTTTTTTTCTTATTTAAACATAAAGACTTGATAAAGTATCTAAATCTTTAAGGCTTAGAGTGTCAAACACCATTTTGCTTTGCTGCAGAAATTATTTTGCTATTAAACTGAAAAGCCTTGCTAGTGACTGGTTCAAAACTACAAGGTTGCTAGGTTATGATGAGGGCACATCAGAGATCAGCACAGAGACAGCCATCAAAATAACAATATATCAAAGTATCTGAACCAAAGATTCAGGTAGTGCAGAGAGCATGTAAAGCAGAGTGCTCCACCTTACCGAGCCCTTTCCCCTGTGCCACAGAGGCAATAAAACCAAGTGGCAAACAAGCCTGGAGAACACTGCCTGCAGTAAACTAATGTTACTCAACGGCACTCACAGAACAGTGTTTATTGCCACTTGAGATACTTCATCTCTCATTCTGAATTAGAACAAAATAGATGAGTCAGTTCTGAAACACAGCTAAGAAATCAATGATGACTGCGTTTATTCATCCTAAAATATGGCACTGACTGAGGTAAAGCAATTGCCCTGTAGCCAGTTGATACTTACAGCTTTTACTAGGACAATATACTTTTAATTGCTCCCTGTGTTCTGCAGCACTGTGATAGTTTTGCCACAAGTTTTATCAAGAAACAGTCCTCAGGTCTAAATGGAATTTCTGATGGACTTCTGAGAAGCAGGTTATCACAGCATTACAAGCACACACTGTCCCAACCCTATAAGAGACAATACCAGTAAGTATCTGTACTCATCCTCTGATTATCAGAGCTTTCCTGCAGTTCTCCACAAAGAGAGCTGATGTTGTTGATTAGTTGCTTTCAGTTTTAAGGGCCTGGAAGATGTGATCAGTCCTAGAACTTTTCATAGTGATTGATTATTGCCTCTAAGGACTGTGAGCAAAGAACATAACAGATTCACACATCTGAATTCATCTATAATCTAAAAACATATTTCCATATACCGTAACTAGGAAAGTATTAAAAAAAATACAGATTATTAGCATTCAAGGCAAACCACACTGCTTAGAAAGTGCAGCCTCTAAAATAACACAACAAAATTCTTCCTTCCCCCATCTCTCCCACTGCCCTAATATGTCCTTTCTTAAGTTTTCATATTCAAGCATGAATAATAGTGGATTGAAATGTGGCTGAATATTAAACATTATATATTATTTTCCCCTTAAATTCTGTACCCGAAGAATGCCATCTAGTGACCATCTACTGAATACAAGAATTGGTATCAATAATGCATCTCACTTCAACTGTTGAGATAACATATTACACATTAAACATGATGTGCATTTCATTTTGTTACTTTTTTTTTTTAAATGAAAAACAAAAAGAATAAGATTATAACCTGAGTATTTTTATTCTAAAAGCAAGAGTCCTTGTTGCAGACAAGGACATCTGACCTCTAACTGCAAATTTGTCATCTCCTCTGTGCTTCAGCTACTCCAACCAGAAGGTGGCTTCTGTCTTGCAGAACATTTTTAGGATAATTGCCTCCATATGTGTCTACAGCTAAGTACTGAAGCATTTATGGCTTCCCAGCATTTTGCAGACAGATGAAATTCCATTTTCCCTTGCTATCCCAATTTTTTCTCCTTAAGAAGAAACATTAAGATTACTTCCCTATCAATTAAAAACTAATTACAGCATTTTCTTTAAGTAAGCTATGTTTTATTGTGACAATATTGCTTACACTGCACGTTTTATTATAAAAGACAGATAGCATGACATCTTGCCTGCATGGAAACATGCAATACATTTGAACACAAAACATATTTTACAAAAATCCTAAAGGTAAGACTTTTCAACAAGCCCTCATACCATGTAATAAAGATTATAGAAGGATTTGAGCTCCCATAACAAGACTTTATCTGAAATACTGAGCTGAAAGAAACATATTAGCAATCTAGTCACTCACTGATAAGGGCGTATTTTGTGATATGTTACCGAAGACTGTAATATTCCAGTTGTATAAGAAGATCAGAAAAACAGAACGCCTTCATCTAAAAAATATTACCAAATGTATACTATTTCAAAAACATTCCTATATTTTTAGCATTTTTTTCCCCGATATTAGAAAACAGATTTGGCTTTTGATTAATTTAGGCTAATACTTACAATACTCTTTTTCGGATTAATTTTGCCTGCATTTGAAAAAGCAAACTTTTGGAGGGAGTCAACAGAAACAGAGATAAGCAACTGCTGCCATTACCCTCAGAATACAGGCTGGACTAGCATGATGTTACGCACAAACTTTAGAAGCAATAAGCATAAAGTTAAGTCACATTCAGTTGATCACAGGAAAAACTAACTCCATTAGGGAAGAATCATTAGAAAACTTGAGTAAGGTCATGTTCTATATATAATTTGATGGCAAATATGAACTCCTTAAAAGTCCTCTCATACTTGATGAAATTGTCTATTAGGAAATACATATTTTAAAAAAGGCTTTCACATAATATGATTGAAAGCTGCAACCTATGCCAATTTTTAATTAATAATTACCACTAAAAGCTCTCCATTAAAGTTATACAGTTCCACCAGTTCCATGTACAGACAAAAGCACAGCACCAGACAGACTCCAGGAACAGTGCTGTTACCATCCTTTTTCATCACCAGGTAGCAGATTAAGGTAAACCCCTCACACAAAATATGACTATCTACACAGGGATTTACTTCCTGCAAACAGAGACATTATAAACGACCTGAAAAAAAATGTACTGAATACTCCTGCATTCATTTATTTTATCAATATCTCTCCATTCATAGAAATTCATAATACTATAGTATTACTGCTTTGTAAGGTAATCAATACAGCAAACTAAACACAAACAACAGCTGCAGTACTCTTTGGGAAACAGTTACAAGGGATGATATGAGAGATCTCAGAGAAAAAAGTACCTTCACATTCATTCTCATTTTTTGGAATGAAGCAGCACACCTGTGACCTTATCTGAAACCCAAAGGGAATTTAAACAAAGGGCACAAAAGACATGTACACCCTCAGCAACCAGAAATTAAACTGGAGAATGAAATTCAAGCTTTGATTGTATCTTTTAAAAATTCTGCTGCTGTAAGTAACAGTAATTGATTTTCTGTAAGGGAAAGATGCAATCAGCAAGTTAAGAATGTAAGAAGGCTTCTGAATATTGATATTCCAGATGAAGATACCGGAACAGTAGTATTTATTGAGAAATACGTTTCTAAACAGATGCTTGAGATTGTAATACATTAATGAAGTTAACTGATTTGTGTAATACAATATTTGAACTTCAAGGAGCCTTGACTTAAATGCTCACCAAATGCATGTGATAACAATTCAAAATATGTTATTGTTTCTGAAATGTTAAAAAACTTATGAAGGAGGTATGTTAATGAGCACTGGGTCATATGTTACATACAGCTGTAGGATAGTCAGAAGAGTATTTTTTTTCTTTTTGTACTTTAGAATAACTTGCCTAGAACAGTAGGGAAAAAAACTTAAAAATGTCTCTACATTCAGTCTTGATTAGTAACAAGGCAGAGAAAAAACAATACAAATCATCGGTACATTTATATGCACATAAAAGTATGTCAGAATACATAAGCAAAATGATTACTGCAAAGTGACTAGCAAAACCTGACTTAAGACATGAGAAAAAAAAAAAGGTTTAAAAACATATGGTATGAATAGGCTTCATAGGAGAGGGAATCACAACATTATATTGTGCAGATTTTATATAAACATTTAAAAAGTGCCGTAGAAGTAAAAATCATGAAAGACTAGCATGTAGTTAGGTAGTTGTGGGAACACAAATGAAAACCTAAAACTGGTTAAATTATCTGTGGAGCTGTTTTCCAGTTGACTGACTTGCACATGCAAGGAAGTTGCAAGAAGTAAATGGAACTTTGCAGCTGCTACATCTACGAAAACATTTCCCCTGCAGTTATTTTCTGCTGTGCAAGGCCCTTCTAATTTCTATTCAATTGTTCATTTCATTAAGCTTATTTAATAGCAAAACAAAAACAGCAACAAAAAACAACCTTGAGCTGACTTAACCAAAAACTAGTTTAAGTAACTGCATCCAGGAGAGAGTAATCATCATCACCTCAGCCTTACTACTCAAAACAGTGTCTGTGAATAGTTTAGTGTTTGAATGCATCATTTGTTACATATTCTCATAAAATAATTTTTAGATTAAAAATTTCTAAAGTCTCATGCTACTTCTTAATCACCTCTGTATAAAAATAATTTAGTAATAAGTTGGTTAACTTCACTATTCTTTTTGACCTGAAGGTATAAACCTGCAATGGGTGAACAGACAGCAAGAACACACGAGCCCTACTTCTTTAGAAAAACTAATGGAAAATAAGCATTCCCCCCCCCCCCCCCCCCCCCCCTTTTTGTAAGCTAAAGCCTTTCCCTAAATACAGACAAACTTTGGCAATAGTCCACTTATAAAATTAATTTTTTAAAAATATCTCTTATTAGCAATGATACAATTTTTAAAGTGTCTTAATACTTAATAGCCATATTAAAAAAAAAAAAAAAAGAAAAAAAGAAAGAAAGAAAAAAGAAAAAGAAAAAAAAAAAAGAAAAGAAAAGTGCTGTTTAGTTCTGGGAAATATGGTTCCCAGGAAATCAGTGGTCTCTTACATTGGTCTCTTCCCAGAATGAGATTCTAGTAGGGACAAATGGTATTTTAAGCCTACTCATCTCAGTATCCAAGCAATCTGTTTGAGAAATATGAAACTTCGGTATAAAGGAAAAAGCCTTGGTAGCTGTGAATCTTTTTAGAAAGCTTAGATTTAATTATTTTTTTTCCTAGTGTACAAGAGACTACCTCTGGTACTGCTGGCAGCAATATTTTTCTATTCTACCATCACCTTGGCCAAAACATAGATGATAGTAGCCTATCAGCTATGCACACAGGAGTCTGAAACACTAACTCATTAGTAAGTCTTATACCGGAGTTCAAATAGTCTGCCTTATGTTAGGGAAATACATATCATTGAATTAATTCAAAGCAAATCATAGTAGCACAAAAAGTTCAAAAAAAATCTACATGCGGATTTTCATAAAAATTACATATTGGTACAGTCGTTATGACTATATGAAAATACACAGCGAGTTGACCTGGTGGTTAATCTTGCATTGCTTTTATTATTTCTTGTACATTGTGCAAGGCTGATGTAAGTGTGCAAACCAAATCCGTACTGCTGGCTGAGTCCCTCAGAACTCTTCCCCAGAACCACGTAGTGCATCCGGAAAGACTCTGATTACCTTGCCAGAAATTAGTTTTTTGTGTGAGGCTGCTCCTGCTCCTCTTGTGTATTCTTAGCTTGAGTCAGGCAGAACTGACTGGAATATCAAGGAACCTATGTTTCCCCTGTTGCCTTCTCCAAAGCCAGGTGATGATGGCACAGAAAGGAAGATGTGGACACAGAGCTGCTGTCAGGAGAGGTGACTATTCAGCCTAGCTTATCCTAGAAAGGTATGAGTCCCAACAAGTAATTGCTGTGTGTTCACAAGTTACAATCCTACCTGCAAGTTTTCAGATTATTTCAGAGATGCCCAACTGTACTAAGTCCAAAGGGACAACAGTTAAGCTTTTTGCTAGTATTGGATTCAACAGTAATGCAGATTGACCTGACCACTGCATCAGGAACACATCCTTCAGAGAGACAGTTTTAGAGAAAAAAGACCATTTCTTCCTCACAATTTATTCTCAAACAAGGATGATGCCATCACTAGACAACAGCCTGTTTTCAGCTGGGTTTATGTTTATCTGAGGAACGTCTGTCAGGACTATCATCCTGCAGTCAAGTGAACTCATCATTCATATAAGCTTATAGCATACATGCTTTCAGGCTGACATCACTGCTCCACTGCACGTTTTAGTACTTAACTACATTTAAAGAATGTTTTGCTTCCTTGTTTGGCTGAGGAGAACATCCTGTGCGCGCTAGTCCCCATTACTGCTTCAGCAGTACTTCTCAACAAAGAGCTGCAACCCTTCTGTGTAGCCATTTGGATGCCAAGCCCTAGGTATGGAGCCTTGGGTGGAGCCAGATGCAAGGCCCAGCCCATGCCCTGCTCCGACACAGCCTTGCCCCAGGCCAGAGAGGAGCCCTATGAGCCCCTTACAACTTCCTCCTCGTGCCCCATCCCACCTCCCTTCACCCACTTAGTTCCATACTTCAGCTCAGATGTGGCCAAAATCAGGCCTGGGGGCCCTGTTTTCACCTGCCTGCTTTCCCTCACCTTCCTCAGCTCAAAGAGCTCTGAAGAAAAACCTCCTCCTCCTCCTCCTCCATGCAGAGTTTCCCTCCCAGACAGGCTGCAACAGGAGTGTGGTGGAAGCAGCGCGGTGACGGCCTGCAGGAGTAGGCCAGGGGATGCAGCTCAGACATTAACTGGGCTCTCCACAACAGGTCACAGCAGAAATAGGATTTTCCTCTCTCAGCTGCTAGTTAGAATTAGTTTTCCCTGATGTCTACTTGAATACAAGACAAAGTACCCTTAAATTCTGTACATAAAAAGATGTAACAAATACACATAATTTAGAGAATTACAATTTATTTATCACATGCTGGAAGTATGAAGGCCTAAAATCTCGAGTGCTCTTTGGACTTTTTTTTTTCCTCATCAGTTTTGAGCCCAAAGGTAATTAACAGATTGTCATAAAATCAAAAAAATAAAAATAATAAATCCCCACATCACAGATGCCAGAGATGTGAATATTTCCCTTGTTAAAAAGTAAGAAGTGGGAATAGATCAAGAGAAATTATCCATACCTGGCTTTTGTTTGCTCACAAAGCTTCAACAAAAACGACTAGAGAAGTCAGAACACAAACACTACATCACTTCTGAGAATAAATATAAATAAATACCACAACTCAAACAGTAAAAATACATGGAAATACATCCACATGTACCTTTAAAATTAGATAGTATTGTCAGAAGAGCTACCAGATTTTGTCTTCAACAGAGTTTAAGTCTGTGTCTTGTATGACAACATGAAATACATCCATGTTTACAGTTGTACTCACAAACACGGGGAGAATCCCTAAAGTATTTCTACTTATTGACTTTCTAACTCATACTTCAACATTGTTTTAATATAGTACAACCTAAGCAACTAGATACTCTTTTTAAATAAATTATTTTGATTCTAAGTGGATCAGATGATAGCTTTTGTACTCTGCCCTATTTGTTATTCTGATTGATCTAGAAAGGAGGATAATCAACTATTTACTGAATCTCTACTGTTAAATCTCTACTTTTAAAAGATTCAGTAGTAAAACACGGAAGCAGCAGGAAGATTCTCATACTGTGTCATTTGTTAATAAAAGATTTTATATATATATATACACTTTTTATTATTATTTTAAAACATGACTATTAATTTTCAGAAAACACACAAAAAGTAAATATTAATGTTATAAAACAGGCATGGCAGCTACAAACCTGCATGTTGTGATTTAAGAGTGTAGCTATTCAAGACTATTGCCAACTGGAGCCTGTAACTAAATTATCTTCATACTATAAAGCATTCGTTTGTGATACATTAGAAAGATGCACGAAATGTACCTACGTTAGGCATACATTTTACAGAAAGAAAGTCTAGTTCAGTGTGGTCTAAAAAACGTGATCAATTTCTTACTTACTTGACCAAAATAGATCTGTAAGAACCTTCTTAAATATTTGGCTGATACTTTAAAATCCATTAACTTGAGCACTTTCAATTAACTTTCAAACATGGCATACAAGTTGCAATTTCCTACAAAGTGTGCTTAGGACTTTACAAAATCCTAATGATTTACTTTTGAAGATGAATATTTATAACACATTTCAATCTTCCTGCTCTGTCTACACAGTGATACCTCACCAAATCTCTAAATCCAGTGTAGCTCATGTAAACTATTACAGTTCACCTTCAGGTTTGTTTATTTTTAATTGTTATATTTTCAGAACTGAACCCTTCAACATCTATCAAAAGCAATAAGTAAAAAAGTCTTGTTAGAGGTAAAGCTTCTAATTAGATAATCAGCATTACCTGCACAACTTAGATAGCTAAGAAGATACATGCTAACAAACTCAATTTCTGCTTAGTGAGGAAAAGAAATTCAGTACTGTTAGATAACTCTCCATATAAATAGAAGCATGACTGAGCACAAATTTGATTCCAAGATTACTTAAACTTTAGAAACATCAGCCATTATTTTAGGAACAAGTTACACAGAGTTTTACACACAAACTAATATATATATATATATATATATATATATACATATATATATATATATATATTTCACAGGCTGGCGGCATCTCAATGCACTGTTAAATACACACCCAAAACAGAAGGGAAGCTGGAGGCAATAGTGCACCAAAATATATGGAGCTAACAGCACTTGCAACCACATCAGCTATTTTGCTTCCCAGGTGTATATTTTCTCTACTTATCAGTCTTAAAAACACTTCCCACCCCAAGCTACTTAGAGTTATTAAGCCCTTGTGTCAAGGTCTACTACTGCATCTACATGTATTACCAAGCATCTGCACTGTTTAACAGTATCACAATATGTTTTGGGGGAGTGGGGACCTGAGGACATCCATTCCTAAAAATAGCATCTTCTATAATGCAGCATAGAAGGCATCCTCAGAAGATGAGGAGATACAGAGAGAACATAAGCACTAAGCTGTTCTTCAGAAATATTTTCTCACTTTGATAAAATAACTCATAGGGATAAATTAGAAAAGATAAAAACTGGAGATTAGCTACTTTTAATTGTAGAGCAAGAATGTATGATCCTTTTGACAAGCACTCCCTTTTTTTTTTAAGAACTCTGCCATTGTTCCCATTAAAAAAGACATTCACAAGAAAAACAAAAATCTTCCTCTTTCACCTATCCATCTGCTGCCCAGAAAACAGGTAGTACCTCACAATGTCAGTAGCATATTTCATGCAAATCACATTTACGTATGATGAAAGAATTAAATGAATGAGAATAATATAAATATGAATAATATAATATTTTAAATATTCATAAGAAAACAAACTAAACCCTTACAACTTTCTTTTTGAAAAAGAAGCACAAATGAGAGAACAAAAAAGTTCACCTGACTTGTGTTTTCCTAATTGTTAACTTTTTTTTTTTATATATTTCCTGAATTTGCAGTACAGCGCACACTTCAAATAGAGTGTGGTATGTCGAAACTCCTCACAGTAACTTAGTTTTAGATACTGTTAAATTCATTTCTAAAAGATTTTCACCTTATTTCCTTGTTTGAGTATGATTAAACCAGAAGAACACTAGAAAGAATATGTAATTTTCAATTCTCTCACCTGTAATAATGGTATCTGGATGTTTGATAATAATTATGAAGATTAGGTGTTTCAGAGGTTAAGTCCCACTCCAGAACCAGTTAACAGGCTGGGGACAGAGAGGGGAATGAAGAAGAGTCCTCAAACAGCAAAGCTCAGGAAAAGGAACTGAAGAAAGCTGAGCTATGCAGTGATTACAGGAATGGAGGGAGTAAGGCCTAGAACTGACCCACAGCTACAGAAGCCTTGATCATTTACAACAAAACTTAATCTTTATTTTACAGCTTTATATCAGAACTATCTGGAGATAGAGTCTTACGAGTTTAAAAGTAAATTGGATATTAAGATGTTGTCACCAAAGAACTACAGCAACACTGCAAGTCTGTTCCAGACAAAGGAGTTCCTTATCTCAAGAGACTCCCTTTCTTACTCTTCAGCCAGATTTTCTTTCTGTCTGTGAGCATTACTTTATCAGCAGCTAACAGCCTACATCTAGGATCATACCAGTACTTACAATGCAAACAGACAAAATCAAAGGATTACATTTCTATTCTAATTTTGTGTTGTACTTCTCCTCTGGTTTTTATCTAAGCTTTTATTTCTGCAGTACTAATCAGAGCACTTGTCTATAATTTGCCCTTCTGTCTTCTGGGGCAAGTACTTGGCAATTAATTCTTTCCACCATTCTTTCCACCATTCTTTCTATTACATTTTAAACATACTTTGGTTCTTAAAAATAAATAAATCTTGGCATTGCCTTTCCTCATGGTCTTTTGTTCACTGCACGTAACTGTATCCTGCCCTTGGATGACAGAATCTTAGCAAAATATATTTGTGATTTTTTTACAAGTGCCATGCACAACTCCTGTGTGTACATTTCCTCTCAATCAGAAGTCTACTATTCATTTCAAAGTCTTAAATGAGACCAGGGCATTGCACAGGTTTTGTCCTGGAAAATAAAAGGAAAAATTTAATCTACAGGATTTTACAGTCAGGAATATGGCTCCTTCTTTTATTTCTTTTTAAGCACTGACCAACAAACATTATTATAACATGTGAAATAAATTGTTTTTCTAAGTTATCTGAGAGAGAAAACATTTAGAATGGAAATAGCAGCTGAAATTCATTTTTTTTTTCCTTTAGGTATCTTTTATCTTTAGATAACTATTTTTTTCTTTAGATATCTTTTATCTTGTATCTTTCTGAAGCACATAGAGATACTAAAACTTAGGCTAAGAAAAGGTAAAGTTTATTTATACCCAGTGAGGAGAATGTAGCAACAGACAGCATTAGGCCAACAACTCACTGATGATGCTCATCGCCATGAGTTTTCTGAATTCACTCAACAAGTGTTTCTTTTTTTTCTTTTTTTCTTTAAGAGAAACAACTGTGTATGCTTTTAAATTATATGTAGCTAGGAAACTATATTTTGTTTGTGTCTCAGACTAGCTTCAGAGTGCATGTCAGTGCACCTGCTAAAATAAATATTTATCTGCATCTAAGTTTTCACAACTGATAAAAAAATTTCAAATTGCTGTCTTGAAGTATTTTTCAAAGGAATGTCAGATAATCCACCCTCCTCTGCTGCCTATTTCCCTCTCCTGCATAGAAAGGTAGCACAGGTAGAAATATTAATGTCATAGACATTTATCATTAGGTGAATGAATTGTACCCACCACAGCTTTTCTGTCTACATTCAGTCAAGTATACTACATGAATACTACAAAAGCATCACGGGTGGGATTAATTGTTTTTAAGTGCCTTATAATTGTCACTAGCTCATTACTGCAAAGTCAGGGGTACTTGTTAACTCCTGCTTTTCAATCAGTGTGTTACTGAACAGATGACTCAGGCGGTATCAACTCTGCACTATCAACTGTTGGGACTCCCGTCCTTTCCACTGATCATTGATCATTTTTCCAAATGACTCTCAGAACAGACAGCCTACCAAATAACATATGTATATATATATTTAAAGCACTCTGTTTCAGTCCACAGTGTAGCCACACAAACCATTTTGCCAGTACAACTGTAGAGAGAAAACTGTGAATGGAAAATAATTGTAACTGACAAATAACATACTGCTGCACAAATTTTGCACCCAAAAAGGATGTGATTATACAGACAATGCTGTACATGCAGGAGATATATAACTACAACCATAACAACTTACTTAGTAACTGAGAAAGTGGTAAGTTTCTTTGTCTTTCACATAGCCACGTATAAGCATATCTGCATGAATTTTAATTTAATTTAAAACTTTACAGAAATGTTGGGTTGTTCTTGTGTCAAGGCACTTCGCAGCTGGTAATCTGTTAAGTGCAGATGTGCTGAAAATGCGAAAGGCCTTCCTTTCCCTTCCATCCTGCAAATATACCTTGGCCAAAACTTATGACGCGGAATCATTTTTAAGCACATCTTTTCCACTGCCACGGTTTTCTAATCCCTATCTGCTGTTTCTCGATGTTGTTGGTATCTGACTGAATTGTTTTCCTCAGTCCATTTTTGGTTTGACCATGCCTATCTTTCATAACATGTATGAACATTCTCAGCACACCCTGAAACAGCAGTACTTTCAATCATTCATAGCAATGTGGTTGCAAAGACTTCTACTCTTGTTACCTAACTTCAGCTTTCCATCTCCTGAAGTATATTGTTACCCAGAAATGTATCTAACAGAGTAGAAATACTTTTCTTAACTCATATGATCGAACATTTTAACTATTCAGCCAAAGTTAATATTATAACTTCTAGAGGTTTCCTGTTAACCTTTACTACACAAACTAATTTTTTTAATGTAAGGAATTTTTAGAAAAATGAGACAAGGATACATTATATTTAATTTCCTTGAAGTACTAATTTGTCATACAGATAATTAAATTTAATTCCTTTTATTATTGCCATGAGAGCAGCCAAAATACGTAACTATTTGAAATGTCTCTCTAGATATCATTAAACTAGTGTTGGAATGTGCATAAAATATCTATAAACATGAACTAAAGACTATGGCTTCTTGTGATTTTTGTTTAATTAGTAGAACTTTTGGCTACTAAAAAGTCCTAAAACAATACACTGAAGTCCTTTTCACTTGTAAATCAAAATTATCTTGACCTTTAGAGCTATTTTTTGGTATTTGCAGAACTAATTCATTCTTTAAGTTGTTTACTAATTGCTCTCTTTACACAGTTGTGTAGTGTTTGATTCTTCATGAGGAGTCACAGCAGTTTCTTCAAACAACAGTAAATAACAAATGCCCCTTTGTCTAAACCCAACAATTTCCACCCCAAGACAGCTAACAATGCAGGGCCTGAATTGAGGGTTAAGAAACTCAGGGGGGCATCTTCCATTTCAAATCAGTAAGCAGACACAAATTTCAAAACTCCATTCCAAATGTGACCTGTTTTTACAAATAATGAAGCCAAGCTTAATTACCATTTAAAATTCAATATATTTTTTGAGTACAGAATTAGAAACATTTGCTTGGGTTTGTCTGTTTTAATTGAAGACAAATAACCTGTCCCTGGTTTGAAAAATAAGGCTATCAATATCACTGTGATATTCTTTCACTTCACTACATAAACGCACACTGCAATATTGATTGCCTGAGTAAGCACAGCCCTGGCATGAGACATTTCAAAGCCCAACCCTTAAAACCAATGCCACAGAATATCTGCTGCAGCTGCTAACTGGTGCCTTCTGACTCTGCCCTCCAGGCAGAACAGGGAGTGGCTGATACTAAGAAAAAGACACCTGTGAGATGTCAGAGTGAGACTGAGGAAGCATCAGAGATAAGTTGAAAGGAGATGGTGTGAGGTCCCCCAGTAGAATAACTTCTCTGCAAGCTCTGTGGCCACATCCCAGGCCACCTGAGATACTGGAAAGGTCTGGGGCTGCCTACCTAGAGCTGACATACCAAGAAAAGTATGCCAGTTAGAGAGAAAATGATCTCCTTAAGAAGAAATTAAAAGCCTTACCTCACCAGCTGGGGTTAACAGTTCACAAGGCAAGTTGAGATGCCAGAGTTTCCCTTTGACACCAATCCAGTAATAAAATTAACAGCTTTCTGGCAAAAGATGTATTCCACTTACATGGTTTTCACTACAGAATAAAAGCTGCAATTGGTATGTAATGTAATAACTTTTTTTTTTTTTTTAATGAATCAAAATAGCATGCTTGTTTTCATGCTACTTCTACAATGTTCAGTTACTGTCATCAAGCGGTATATTATCAAGTCATTTTTTCGCCATCAGGCACTCACAGATCTATTAGCAGGCTGGAAAAGGCCACTTTCCTCTCCCTTTTGTTGCAGGCAGGTGTGAAAGCAAAAAGCAGTGACAAAATTTAAGATCAGACTATGGATTATCTACCAGCTGCTGCTATTTAGGTATCATTTTCTTGATCACCTCCAGCACTGCCATTACTATAAGCAGACACTCTATCATCTTCCTTAAATTATTATGAATTTGATCTTTGATAACTGGGGAGTGTTTCAAAGAGTTTTCAGCCCCTGTTGTCAAGCCTTTAATCTGAACCATTAAAAATAAGAGGGGCAAAAAAACTGAATGTCATTTAGTACCAGAGAATACAGACGAAAAGGTGATTTATCAACACTTTCAGAATACATATAAGATTTGCCTTGCTTTGTGTCAGCCATTTTAAGTAAGTGGTTTTCTAAAGAAATTTTTAGGTTATGCTAAATGAAATGAGTTAAATGAAATATCACACTTAATTTAATCCAAATACATACCCAGAATTATTTTAACAGAAGTTATATTCTGAGATAAATAATACGTATATAGGTGTATCAGCAAATCCTTATTAAGCAGTATTTCCAAAAAAAAAAAAAGGGGGGGGGGGTGGAATGTAGAATAAAAAATAAACACTAAAACCCTACTCCTACTGTAATATAACATACTGTAATTGAAGATATTTACAGAAAGAGCAAAGGCCAAATATATTTGATTGTAAGATCATAAGATACTAGCAAGTAACTCTAACCAAGAAAAAAAAGAACTATTAGTACAGGGGAGAGATGTTAATATAAATGTATAAATTCTTAATAAAATCTGAAATGATGCAAAATTCCAGAAGGAAAAAGCTATGGATTTTGCCTACTAACAATGGAGATATGCCAAATGATTGGTTAAAACACAAATAATTTGACCCTGGACTTTGATGGTTTTAAAAAAAAAAAAAGTGTTAGTCTGTGTAGTTTTCACAAGAACAATGAGGAATCCAAAAGTTACGTGTTATTTCTAGATTGTTAGTACACTGCATAATAGTGCTTCTTAAATTCTGCCACAGGCTCAAGTATCCTGTCTTTAATAACAGGGCTTAAATTCCTAAGAAGTTTGCATCACTTAATAAATCATTCATTATATACCTTTATCTTTTTCATACTTAAGTAACATTAGAAAGTTTTGGCTTCTTTATATGTTCACAAGCTTTGGAAGTTACTTCTTCACATTAGATGGACTGGAATTTTGAGCAGAAAATGTGAAGGCAACAGTGGAAGTAAAAGGAAGGTACTATAATGGTAACTGCTTTCTTTTTGAGACACTCATCAGAGTTTGCACTTTTTTATCCTTTATTGTTAGATGGACATAGAAGAAAAGATGCAAGAATCAGAAAAGGAAAAAAAATGTGCACTTGCATGTCTGACTTCACACATCAGCAATCCCAGATGCATTGGAAATGTTGAGTTTCCTAACATATAAGTTTAATTTTGTATTGCTGTGCAATTTAATTTTAGCCTATTTCAATGCTTTAGAGAATTGTGTTGCTCCTTTTCAACTGATTAGAGTTATTCCTAAGTGGCTCTTAGCAAGAATGAAGATCAGAGTGAAAGGGATGAAGTGCATGTCAGCTGAGGAGATGAAACAGTAAAATATTATGAATTAAAAATTACTTATTCAGAGATAAAGATGCAGACAGGCTTAGCTCTAGATCTAGGCTTATATTTTCTATATTTTGAATAATTATTTCATGGTTTTGCTTTATGCTGTTCTCAAAAACTGGATAAATCATGGAATGCTTTATTTTACTCTTTCTTGAAACCAAGCTCATACTGTTAGCAAAAGAAAATCACTGTAATTTGAGAGGGATTATCTGACCAGTGAAATCAGTTGGTAGACTCAGTCTTCCGAAGGACAGATATTCTTGCTACAAATACTACTATTATAGTAAGAAATTTCTGTTACATCTTGGTCAGAAGAGCAGGGACTGGAAGTCTGCAGTGTCTTTTAAGTCGCCCTTGATCAGACAGAACACACATCACCAGGTTGTGTGGGAAGCACATTGCTCCATCCTATAGCTCGTGTGTAGACAAAAACAGCTCTTGAGTTACCTCGGCTTCTGAATTAGTATTATTATAGAGTGATGATTCATTTTAGAAGTCTTTTCCCAAACTGCTGTTTATCATCACTGAGAACACAAATGCTTTGCTCAGCAAAGCTAAAGTGCAGAAACTTGCTGAGATTCATTCCTTAAATTTCCACTACTTGAGACAAAAACTAGAGTTGATTTGCATCCTCAGCTAGAGAGATTTGTCAGAATTGGTTGACTAGTATTGAAACAAGCTCCTAAATCACCTGGGTTTTGAGGATTGGCTTGAAGCCAACTCATATCTAGTTCTTCACACTGACTTTTTTGTTCCAGGATAGGTTATTTTTTTCCCACTTTTTGTTGAAATGGAATGCAGTTTATACAAAAATGCAATGGGTAGCATATTCCTGATCTTCACCATAAAACAGAATGCTGTTTTTGTGGATGCTCACATCCACATCATTGCATGGCTACATAGGTAAAAAGAAACAGGTAAAGGAACTATTGTATTACCGAAAAATCTTACCTACTGGAAAACTGTATTTTCAAGTTGCTGAAAACTCAGAAGCAAGCTATGCTGAACGTTTGGATACGGACATTTGGAGGCAGAAATCCCATTTTAGATGCTAGGTAGCATCTGCTCTGAGCATCAATGACACTAGAGGTCAGCATGCACACGTCTACATTAGCATTTTAGTCTGGGCCAGGAACGTGCTTTCTAAGTACTGCCTACTCTGCTGTAGCCCGCAAGACTGAGCAGCCTCAGAGTTTGCAAACTGGATTCTTTTAGGAGGAAATTAAATGAAAGATGCCACTGGTGGTTGTTCAAGCAACGTGCCTGGATTAGAAATAGTCTGAAATAAACACTCAGGACTCCCGTGTTACAGATGCTGGGTTCATTCTTTGGATTTGCTTTCCATCTCTTGGACTACTTGCTAATGTAGATAAAGTCTCTGACTTCCATCTGTAGTAGAAGGAAAAGCGCTACTTTGACAGGTGAGAAATCCCAGTCTAGATTTTATGTAGGAACATGCAAAGAGAGCATTGTGAAGTACAACCTTAGAAAAGTAACGACTATTTAAAGTAAAATAGAAATATTGTGAATATAAAATCATGGATGATAACTGGTAGTCATTCCAGAACATTTCATCAGGTGTCTAAAAATCACCAGCTAGGAAGATGGCTACAAAAACCTAATAGTATCTATAAGGTTATTGTAAACAAAGCAAAACGCTCAATCTCATTTAGTAGAGCAGCTTCAGAAAGAAGGGAAAAAAAGAAGGAAAGAAAAAAAGATGGATAGAAAATGAGAAGCTGAGCAGTATTAAGTCAGAAACAAAGGATTGTAGAAAACTGGAAGGAAAAGTAAAACAGGATTTAGACAAACTTGGCTATTAAACTGAATTGAAAGGTAAATAAAAGATGTGTATTTGAAAAGGACAAAATTTGAGAAATAAAGTCAACTTGCTAGGAATTCAACTGGTATATGGAGCACAGAGATTTGTAATGTCACATCTCCTCACTCTTTGAATTAGACATGCTACAACTATGTATAATGTGTACCCTAAGGCCACAGGACAAAAACGCATGGAGTTTGCTACTTAGTGAAAAATCACCCCAAAGAGGATATGAAAGATGAGCAAGGAACTCAAGGAAAGGTACACTGAGAAGGCCAAGAGATGAAAGAGAATTACTATAGTGAGAATTACTAAAAGACATGCTGAGTCTGCCTGCATTTCAGTATCATCTGTAAAATCTAAGAGTTCTACAGGCACATCAGTAGAGAGAACACAGCAGGAAGGAATAATATACAGTAAAGATGGAATGTAATTAAAGATAACTTCTAGCTTGAAAACTAAATGAATACTTCACCTCAGCTACAAGCAATCAGGTTATCTATATCTGAGTGCTGAAGGACATGGAATATAAAATCACAAGTCCAATAAAAAACATATTTGTAGCAAATCTCTTAAGTCAGAGTAATACCTTATGATGGAAGAAAAACAAATGAAAATACCTATACTTAAGTAGGAGGAAAAAAAGTGTGTCTTCTATTGATGATGGACAGATGATTTTATGGACAACTTATTCTTCTGTAAATCATTTTCCATTGGAAGGTACTAGGCAGCAATTCTTAATATTTTTAAGAATGAAAACGAATTTTAAGGGTAGAGTAAATGGGTAAAAGGAAGCCTTGCTCTTTTACAGATAGAAAAATTAAAGCTATGTCATAGTGCATTCTTGGTGGATACAAACTATTGCTGCCAGAGATCCAAGATGACTTGTGATCCTATGAGCTGCACCCCTTAGCTAGTAAATCCTTTTAAGATGTCTGTTAACCCAGGGTAGTGCCTCACATTTCCATAAATTTCAGTTAACTTGGATTTCATATGTATGAAGCTTCTCCTGCACAGAGCATCATTCTAATCCACCCAGAACACTTTGGCACACATGAAAACGGTATATTTTTAAATATTTAGGAATATATAAAAATAAATCAAGAATGGAATTTGTTCATAACTAAATAACATAGGAAAACTGTCAATGCAGAAAGAAAAAGTATGTAACATTTGTATTGTGTTTTTGTTCTGGGAGAAAAAAATAAGATGCTGTATCAATCTCACCTGAAGGAATACTTTTGACTCTAACAAAGATACTGGTGAACGTTAAAAACTGCTTACTAAAGCTACACTGTTTAAAATGAGATGGTACAAAGATTTCGTGCCTAAGAATTTTTAAAAAGCAAGCAAAGGAATTTAGCAGACCACTGATAATTATTTTCTTTGTCATTATTCGTTTTTCATTAGGTCTTGAAATACCAAGGAAACTTCATAAGACTGAAAGAAAACATGTTCTTTGCCAGTGCTATTAAAGGGTAATGAGACAGGCTGGATAATTAAAAGCCTATAAGCCTAGCATCAATCCTAGCAAAATAATGGAATAATTCCTACAAGTCTCAATTAATGAAGGATTAAAGAAGGGGTATAGAATTAATGCCAGTCAATATGACTTTTTTTTGGAAAACAGAACTTGCCAAGCTAGCATGATATCTTTGAAGAGATCACAGGAACCAGGTGCTGTTATGTGCTGCCTACTTCCACAGGAGAGTCTGGATGGCAATGAAGTTCCCTGAAAATTGAACTTGTCTTACAAGTGAGATTATACATCAGCATGACACGAAACACCTGCCCGCCAGTTTTACTGGGCATGTAGTGTTTAATTGTGGTTTGTTTTTTCCAAGAACTATTTCTCTTTCTTTCATTCATGGTGTGCAAATGACAAGCTACTATTAAACATAATTATTCAAACTTAATAGCAAAGGGAAGCTGTTTGAAGAAATGTTCCTAAATCTCATTTGTAGGAAAGAACTGTTGCTTTGGTCCTGGTCTGAAAAGAGCTGAGTTTGAAATTCATTTCCTACACATTAAGACGATCTACTTACTAAATCATTATCATAAGGAGTTCTGCTGCTTTGCAAAGTCCAAGATGCAAATTCTTGCAACTTCCACATGTTTATGATGTTTCTCAGCTGATGTTCTTTCAGCAGTCCCAGCAGACCTAATTTAATTTCTAATCATTTCACCATGCTTAACACATTTTTTCTAAATTACTTTTGCATTTGTACTCGGAGGGAGTACAGACTGATTTTTGCTTGTAAAGCTCTCTTCTTTCATTTCCATTGTTTCCTATGCAAAAGGAATGAAACTGACTGCATTGAGCAATTCAGTGATCAGCCGCTTTCAGTCCATACCATACTTCAATAATAATATGGTGCATAGTGTGCATTTCACATATTTTACGCTCATGGCCCCAGCCTCTATCACATCACACACAGAAGCATGTACCTCATTTATGCCCTAGTTGCAGGCCAGAAGACTAATTTTTTTCCAGACAGCCCAGCAAAATACATGAATGCACTCAAAGGTATAGAAAATGTGCCCATTCAAGTTTGTTTAATTATATTTTCTTCTTTTTTGGAGAAGAAGAATGTTGTATTTAAGGACTTCAACTAGTGTTAACATTAAACAATAAACAAATACAAGAACAATCAGAAAGACAATAGTATGCAGTAAGTATAAATTTGAGTAAATGCTCTTCTGTTTTGCCAGACACGTGGCATAAGTTTTCGTAATTTCATGTCAGAAAATTCGTAAGATGTTTCTGTTGATATTCTTTCAGCACTTCCAGATTTGGTAATCCTTTTGCTATTCTCACAACATTTTTCTTCTTAATTTGCATTTTACTTTGTCTGATCAAAGCAATATTTGCTTGCAAATAACCTTGTCACATATTAAAACAATCATGATATATTGAATTTACTTCCTACACTGTTTCTTGAAAAGAGCTTAAAGGATTTGTGACAAACAAGTTTGATTACCTTCTTTTTTCAAAACCACTGCATATGACTAAAGGTGATGCAAAACTTCTTTCCTATTTCAGAACTTCACTTAATGCCCCTTCCCAGATATTTTTTTCATATTTGGACACAGATGCACAACTCAAATTTAATACAGAGCTGCTATGAATCAAGAAACACGTTTATGATAACTTAGATAGACGTCTTTCTGAAGTCTTTCAATTGAGTGGCCACAATGTGTTATTGAAGGACCTTCAGAACAGTTGATATGTGGCTCTTCCATAACTCATGTCCCACACAGACTGAATTTATTCATTTTCCATAGCGTTTCCAAAAACTGAAATTACACTGGAATTTCAACTTGTTATTCCTTTCTAGTACTTGAGAACTTCATTGCTCCTAGATTTGCCATTTCCAACCTCAATCTTCCTTTTGTTAAATATTCCTCTATGACTTTAAATTCTGTTTTTGTTTTTGTTTTTTCTTCAGCCCTTTCAGAAGCTACACAACTATCACAACTATTCTCACTATTTTAGAGGCTAAATCTGTTCTCTCAAACATTAGGTTTTGGTTTTGCCTCTTCCCCTCTTCCTTTTTTTTTTTTTAATTTCTCAAAAGAGAAATGGAAGAGGAAGTATAACCTTTTCACACAGTGCATAGTTATCTAGAGCAGTGTTCCCAATGCCTCATTCCCTCATTCTTTTAAAGCTTTCTTATTATAGAATCTACATTTTCATGTTCATCTTACCTCAGCTTCCATTGTAAGCAAGGAAATTAAAATTATTATCAAATCTTGCAAACATTTCCAAATCCTTACTACCCTGGAATTACCTTGTCCAGTGAATTCTATTTCATTATATCTTGTTTATACATATACCCCTATTTAGTGCACATGCAAGAAGTAAAAAAATAGTATGCCTGTGTAGTTTATAATGGCACATATAAAATAATAATGTTCATGAATCAACAATATTATGTATAAATTTTAGTGTATTTTCTGTGTATTGCCAGGAAGTTCTTAATACATCAGAGATCCAAAACACATCAATAGTTAATTTAAAACTGCACACACTCATGGAGAACATTAATTATATTCTTAGAGCTCATTTATAATGAGCATTTAATTAGAGAGTATGCCCTCATATCTTAATTCTTAAAAGGAGAGAAATTATGAGATGTTAGGTAATTCTTAAAATAACATGCTTCAGTGTACATATTTTCTTTCTTTTATTATACATGAACAGTAAAGACTGTTTGCCTAAAGTCACTCTTCCTTTACTTATGGCAGTTGAAGCGTACAATAACAGAGAATTCTATTTCATTTTTTATCAGTAAGATTGTAGTGGGACATGCCCTAATGGATGCCTCCTCTAAAATTTAGCAAAAGGTCAACAGAGGGAACCTTACTCCCATGAAAAAGAGATTAATACATTCTATGACTACCTCAGATTGGGAGATGACTGACCAATTTTCCTTCTATTATTTATCTAATTAGTCATTCTCCAATACTGTAAGAAAATAAAACACAGCATAATGTTTTACAAAATGTCTGAATGCACTGCTATGTTAGAGCTTTTGCAGTACTTCACAGCATAGTCCCTCATGAGAAAGACTGTTTGCTTGGACAGCATCCAGTAAAATCTGATCAATAAACCCATCTTTATTTTTTAATTCAGCAGCTCAGCTTTATTTAATTCTCCAATTTCTAATATTGCATAAAAGCACTGCTGTATAACACATTACCATCTAGGCTGCTTCTCTGCTTGTCCAGATACATCACATTTGTCATTGTTAGAATTCAACAAGAACTTGATCTGATTACCTGGTTTGCTTTCATTTGGTTTACACTGAACTTCTTCAACACATTCTGCAGGAAACCATCCAATATGTCCCCGGGTGCTGCCTTCCCAGAATCCACCTTCACCAATGCTTAAAACTAAATACAGAGACACATAGGAAACATTAGACTTTTTTCTCTTCTAACATAAATACCAAGATTATTTACATAACACATTCAATAACAATTGACTATCGTGTTTGTAAGAGCAAACATTGTACAATAATTCAAATTCCAGTGCCTCAAAAGGGGGCACAGAGTAACCTTAAAATGAGACTCTTCCTGATCAGTCTTTGCAACCCCTTCCCGAAACCATTTGTGTCAGAAGTTTTTGTGGCCCTGACATATTTTTTTCAATTTTCACTTTTTGCATTCCTGCTTTTATCAGGGATGAATGTATGGCCACATTAATACCAAAATTCTGTCTTGCCTGTTCAAATTAACCTGAAGTGCTGAATGTGTTTTAACACTGGACCCACACTGAAATTGGGTTTTTGTTTATATGCATATAGAGAGAGAGCTTTCATATGTTTCGTACTTCCTAAGCAAAGATACCACTTCATTTAGTGGGTAGCTCCAGAGATTTGTAATGTAGGTCAAGTAATATGATTTAATGGTTTGAGTATACAGCATATACTTGAATATCCCATAGGTGTGATACACAATGTACAGTCTTTTGAAACATTTCAGTGACTTTTCTCAGTAGAAGATAATGACAATAGGGAGCAGAATGATTTGCCAAAGGAAGAAAAAGCTTTTTACTCTAGTACTAGTTATCTTGATAGCAATCTTAGGACACAACAAACATTGTAACAAAAGACTGCAGAATAAAAATGTATGTTTTTATTAGTAAGCAACTGGAGATGAAGTTCTTACCAATCACTGTATTTTAGATTGAAAGAACATAAATGTTCTATTAAAAAACACACATTATTTTGTTTGAATAAATATGGTGTTATAGACCAATAAAAATACAGGTAGCTCTTCTAAATAGATTGATTGGGAACAGCTCGGTTGTACAACACAGGTCTACAGAGTACATCTGTACAAAACACAATGTTCAGTCTAGAGGTCCCTGAGCTACCAAAAATAAGCCTGTGGAAGTTGAAGCAGCACAGCTCCATTAGCAGTGTGCTAGCTAAGCAGCCAAGCTAACTGGCCCTGCTGAAAATCAAGGCTAATTAGCCCAAGCTCATCTCTTTCCTAACATATGCATATGGTTTTCAGGACCTGGAATAATATCTCTGCAGGGTATTGCAGTATGGTAGGGATATTAACTTGCTCAGAGCTATTTTGATGAGCTCCAACATGAGCACTCTTTGCACTGTTAAAACATGCCTTATCAAGCTTTAAAATTGTAGTCCCCAAGCCTGACTGCAATTGAATTCTGTATCAGTGGAACTGCTGCGACTCAATGGCTTTGAATTTGAACTTGATTTACACTACTATAGAGTCAGATGAAAAATCAAATTGATGATAGGCAAAAAAAAAATATATATATATATATATAAATTTTTTTCTTACCACTCCTTTAGTATTATCAGGATATATCTATAGATATCTATATATTATCTATATCTAGATATATATTTATAGATATAGATATCTATATCTAGATATATATCTATAGATATTAGATATATATCTATAGATATAGATAATATATAGATATCTATAGATATGCCCTGATAATACTAAAGGAGTAGTAAGAAGTTTGGTCTGAAAAATCAGGATCTATAAAACTGCGTTTGAAATTAAACATTTACCTAGTTTGTCATTAATGCAGTCTTAAGCTATTTGTGCTGTTGCCTACGGAGCGTGGATGTCTATTAACAGAAATTTGACAGAAAAATGTTTTTAAATAGATCAATTTTATGCCCTTTTCTACTGTACATTCAGATACACAGATTCCATGAATTGCATATTTACAGATCACGTTCAGTAAGAAGTACATAATAAATCCCCGGAAACACCCATTAAGGCAAAATCTTATACCTGGATGGGTTTTAAATTTACAATGTATCAAGTACCTCTCAGACTTCATGTATGTGAGGAAACCTATAGCCAGCTAGGAAGCTAGGAGCTAACATGGGAGGGCACTGACCTTGGAAGACAGCAACAACTCCACAGTGACACTAAAGCCAAATAAAAAATGTTTAGCATTCCTTTTCTTTTAGTTACCTAAGACCTATTGCTAATGTTTACATAAGCAGGAAATTGCATCTCTACATTGAAATGCAAGTCAAAATGAAGAAACGGGATCTGTACTTTAATGATTTTAATAAAATAAATAATACATAAATCAAAGTATTAATAAATATAAATTTGGGGCAAAAATAATGAAAAACATGTTGATACATTCCAGTTGTTCTTGAAAATGGTTAAAGGTTGTGTATAGTTCTACCCAAAGTAAATCTGATAACTCAATGTTACATAAAACAGAAGCCTGTTCATACACCCAATACCAACTACTCATCACCTTTCAATACATTTTTAACAATGTACCCTTTGTTCATGTAAGAATAGAGTGTATTTCTTAATATGAGACAAGAAAGTAGGAAGACGTAATTAATAATATACATATAGATATTGTAAGTATCGTAGCATCCTACTGTACACTGATTTAACTTCAAATAATACATTATTAACTTCAAATAATAAAGGATTCCAACCAACTGAAAGAAACTGCAAAATGTGAGACAGTAAAAGACACATGGTGAGGAGAGTTTTCATTTTTGAATCTCAGTCCTGATTTCACTCCACAGACTGGCAAGATAGGGTGAACAAAAACTACTTAGCAATTAAGAAAGACTTCCCTAATTCAGTATTTCATTAATCTGTCAGATCTGCTATTTTGATTTTCCAAATTACATGAATATTTCAATCTCCAAAAAGCATTTGTATTGTGAGAAAGAAGTTGGGTACATCGCACCATAGAGTAATTTCATAAGTTTATGGTAGCAGCTGATAAAACACTCAAGTCAAGATGGGAGAAGGAATGTGCTTTTTAAGTCTATATGTGAGTACAAGGCGAAAAGTGGACATGCAAAGCAAGAACACTCCCACTTTAGATCATTATTGCATGGACTATTAAATATTAGCAATTGCTAACAGCAAGAGCAAAGCAGAAATACTCTTAGACATGCCTGAAGACATAACATCTATGGAAAAGAGGAAGAAGAGAAAATGAGGCACTGCCAGAATGCAGCCAGCCTTCCCCATTCAGGTTCAAGACTAGAGATTACATCTACAAAGAAAATAACTAGGCCTTTGGACTTCTTATTAAGGAAGAACAGCATTATGGGTTCCAAGTAAGGAGGTGAAAACCTGATGGAACTGCAAGAGGTACGCAGATGACACAAGGGGTAAATGTGGGGAAAAACTAGCAATATGGTTGATGTACTGAGACGAGATGAATTTTTAGTGAGATGAAGGAAAAACACATACTTAACCTAATACTCAAAATGCAAAATTTGAGATAAAGATGTAGGTTCTGTCCTACCAAAAAAAAAAAATAAATTGAAATAATCTTTTTAAATAAATCTCAGGTTTTATTAATAAGTAAATTCTTCAGCATTAATAAGAAATTCTTCAGCAGGAGCCAAAATCATAATAATCTACATATCTATAAAAACAGGCAACACTTCATGCATTCCAATGTAGGTAATGGGGAACTTAAAGGATAAATAAAAAATATGTATATATCTTTTGTACCCATGAAAGCTTTTTCAGAATGTGGCCTTAATTTCTTTACTTTCTCTCTCGAAATAGTGCATAAGAGATATGCTGTAATAGATAATTTGGTATCAGCAAGAGACTTTCTAATCAACATTTTCCTCTCTGAAGGACATAACAATGGTAAATCAAAGGATAACTTTCCTAAAATTAATAATTAGGCTTTACCATTTCAAGTTTATTTTTTTCTTTTTCTTTTAGTAAAAACAAAAGATGTGGTTGCTATGGCAAGAGGAGGCCACAGTCTCTTTACACACAATATGAATTACAAAAAAGAATCTGATGTTACAAGAGTAAAATTAATGCTCTAATAACATTGTGAATTCTGGTATGTCTTTTCACAACAAAACTATAGTTTAAAAAGAAGAATTATGTTTAATTATATGAACAAAAGTTCAAATCAAAATCCAATAAATACCAAAAAGTTTAATAACATGAAAATATGCATAAGCAGATGTCTATCAGGATCTTATACTTTAATGTCATTAAAGTATCATACCTAATACCAGCCAGATTCTGCTTTGGCAAAGTCCAAAAAAATAACAAGGAATTTATATATAGTGCCAGTCTAGTATAAGGTGTTTTATCTCTTCTCTAAGTTTACTGATGGCATATATGTTATAACTAATTTTAATATAACATCCTTATCTCAAACAGCTTAACTACATGATATATTATCCAAAATTCACATTAATCCAAACAACAACAAAAAAGCTGTTTTCTTCCACATTATAGCTCCTTTCATTATGCAATAATCATGAAATAGGGTGTAAGAATATTTTTCCATCAATTTTCAGTGCAAACAATTTCCAAATTTCTTGTAATATTGAAATTTCAATTAATTAACTATTCTAGATATCCTTATTTGCTAAAATTTTAATGGAAATTACAACCAAATACAAGCCATTTTCTATAGCTGTTACAGGGTATATCTGAAACTGGTTCACAATATCAACAATCAATTTTTGGTGCTTGTATAAACTGCACTCTTTGTTCCCGGGAAAAGAAATGATGATATGGATTGGGAATGACAGATCATCTTCTGGAAAAAAAAAATAAATTCTACAACCAAGAGAAAAAAATAAATGAACACAATGGCAATAATGCAAAGTTGAAAACATGCTGAAAAATCTGAACTAGCCTATGCTGATGTAAGAGCCATCAGAGCTAAAAGGAAGTATATTTGCAAATCATGAGCAGCTGAATATCTCAATACTTTTAGTGAGAGGTGGAATTATGTAAACTGAAAGCCTTCTGGAACTCACAGTAGAAAGCAGAAAAATTCAGAATTTCTTTCTTAATCTGAAAGGGATGGTAATAGTGTCTCTTCCATTCAAACTGAAGTTTGAACATGTTATGTACCTTGATTCCATTGTTCAGTTATTGCTAAAAAGTGCCATTTACCTAATGAAATATAAAGGTCTTTCATCTGAATTGTAGATAGGAAGGCTCAGTGCAAACCTGAGCTATGGTTGTGTTTCTTGATATAACAATCTATCTTCCGGATTTGTTTGTTGTTATTGTTTTTTGTTTTGTTTTGTTTTGTTTTAATTAAACTATGTATTTTTTTCCTGTGGCAGAGACCCAACTTCTTTCAGAGATAGATAATATTATAATTTAGTCTTTTCTCTTTTAGAAATAACTGTTGTTTGATGTAAATTTTCAGAATCATCTGCCCTTAGTAAGGACAGCTTCCAAATGACAAGAATACAATGACAATATCCAAGAATACATATTTCACTAAAGAAAAGTTTTGCTTAAAACATTCCTTAAAAAGGTCACAACTGAAAATGTATTTTCTTAATCTTGTGTTATAATGGCAAATTCTTTCCTTCAAATACATTTCAATATCAAAAAGGTCAATGTTTAACCAATGTTTGGATACGACCCAGTAAATAGAAAAGTAAACTAATAGACAACTACCGTGCAGGGTGGAAGTTCTCTGCATCTGAAGTTCACCTTGAGTCACATTTTACAAGCCAAATAAATGAAGGTCAGCATAAGTTACAACTTAATCTTGCTTTCTCTTAAGGATAGAGCTTTTTCTGAAAATGTGGTTTTAGTTTAAATTTTTCTCCTTGTCTTTACCCATCCCTATTTGTTCCTGACATGTATCCCTCATCCCCTCCCTGTGATTAATGATGAACGGGATCTGTCTGTTCTGCCTTATGGGCAGATCGTTTTTGGCTTTAAAATACATAATCAAGAGTGACTGACATAACTTGAGATCAGTGCAACAACACTGGAAAGGAAGTAATTGTCTATAGTCCTGATGACAACCACGTTAAGGCCTCCAGCATGCAAACAAGTGACTGTGCCCCAGCTGCCATGTAGAAAATGTTCCTGTGCAGTCCATGTACAATCTGGAAGGAAAGCCTTGTGTATCCGCAGTTAATGATTTTGCATGATTGACCTGAACAGTCAAATTCAACTGTGGCTCCACAGACATTTCTTTTAGTGGAGAAGCAAATTCAGCAGTTCTTCCCCATCTCTGGCTGTATAACCGCACAGAGAACTGAAATTAGAGAAATAAACATGGACAGGAAATATTCCTCACTTTCAAAACTTACATTTAACTTCCAGTTTTGCCTCCAAAACCAATGTGTGATCAGCTGTGACTTTGGGTAATCTAGTCAAATTTCTATAATCCAAATGACCGCGCTAGTTTATCTGAAAAACTACCTTACCTACCTGTAATTCAGTATTAAATTGTCTGATTTCTAGTAACAGTCTAACTACAAGACCCTGATCTTACTGTACGTCTCCTGGTTGATCTTACTGCACATCTTGTCCATCAGTCTCTGTGGCCACGCACACCACAAGTGGACGGTGAGGTAGAGGAGCCTTAACTTAAAGTTTTGGGTATGTGTCACAGCCACGGTCACCATGGCTACAATTGATGTCAGGCTGGATACTGACTCAAAGCAGCTTTTTTTCCTTTATCACCTGTATTTTCTTAAGAAAGAAAACAAGTGATGTTTGGGAACAGGCCCTAGGTTGAGGAGTAGTTAACAATGATGGATTGTTAACAGAACAACCATTCACTACGTCAATGTCTACAAATACAATAATCTGCCCTTAATCCTCTAAATCTGAGGAAAGAGAGTTCAACTGAAATTGAACTGAATGAGCTGTGCTGTTCAAGTCAAGATTTGGCCCTGTGTATCTTTTTCTTCCTCTTATACCTTTGTTAAAAACTTTCTATGAAGTTAATCTTTTTCCTGTTGTTTAGGTGTTTCTTCGATATTTTGGAGAAAGGGAAGGAGAGATGAAAAAAATGTGAGAAACAATTCTTTCACACTGCTTTGAATATTGAAGAGAAATTCAAATCAAGCATTGGAAAAATATATGAGTGTGTAACTTTTATCACCATCTCTGCTGAGGAAGGTGCTGGCAGAGTCAAATTTGCTCTTCTCCACAGTAATGCCCAAACTACAGGCTGGAGGAACACAGCAGAGAGAATTAATCTGAAAAGAGATCCCAAACCAGCTCAGATCTGGAGTCCATAGTGCTGTGTCAGACGATACGAGTGTGCACATATCCAGTTCATAGCTCCTCATGCTGGTACTCCATGTCTATTGAATATTTTGGGCCAGTTTCTGATTACTGAAGGTAGGCTGTATTTAAGTAGGCATGAGCTAAGATGATGGGGATTTGTAGATGGTTTTATGGCCTAACTACCTTCCTGCAGCCTCCATAGCAAAGCAAGCACTCCTGCTGGAGCAGCAGCAAGGCTTTGTGTTTGTCCCAGCACTCTGATGTGCTGGTCACAAGCACAACTCTCTCTCCTGTTCTTCAGGTACAAGTAACTGGAAGAAATGAATTAGGTTATTATCTGCGATGAGTCATAATTATTTGTTAGAAGTTTCAGTCAAACTGATCAAGTCAGGAGGCAGTAAGGAAGGTAAATAGACCAATGAATCTAAGTAAGGTTAATATTTCAGTTCACATTAATTTCATCCTTCATATTTTATAGCAAAACAATACTTATGCAAACCTCTTAGGTTAAATTCTGCTGCCATACTTATTCGCACAAGGTACAAAATGCTCTTGAAGAAACAAAACAGCATTTCTGTAGTTTTTCCCTTTCCAGTATTTTATTTACTAATCTAACAAGTGCAAAAGCTCTGGAGACCAACTTTTCTCCTGCCCACAAACACTGTCTGTTGGCAATATTTTCAAGCACAGCAGGGGTTTAATAATCTTTCTTTTTCAAAACGACTTACAAGTAGATTTCACAAGAAATGAAAATCTTAGTGATATATTTGGATTGCCCTACTGGCTGAGAGCACGCTGAAATAAAAGCAGTGTAGCAAGGGTCAGTATTTCTAATGCGGAGAACTGCTGACTTTCTGATAGAACAGATGCTTGAATCACCGCTACTGAATTACTTCTGTTTCTGTCACACAAGAGAATGTAGCCGGGAGCAGACCTTGGATGTGGTAAACTGTGCCTGCACAGGAGGCATCTGACAAGATTCCCAAAAAAGTCTACATTGGAGCATATTTGAGACACCGAAATAACTCCCCGTTTTTCACTAGACAGTGAACACTAGAAAATTTCTTTAATCACAGTAACAATTAAAGAAACCGAACATTTTCCAGAACGGGCCCCTGCATTTGCCTTCTAGGTGAAACAGAAGAGATGGTGATATCAGGGCAGGCAACAAAAATAAGAGATGAAAGTAAAAATAAAAGACCAGTGTCCTACAGTTGTAGGACACAGTAGACCACAGTTTGGGAACATGAAAATTAGAAGGAATAACTAGACATCGTGTAGCAAATGAAAAAAACTGTAATAAAAGCACATAATAATAGAAAAACATAAAGAGCAAAACTGTGAGCAGGGTGACGAATCAGAAATTCTCAAAGTATCTGATTTTTATTTTTTTTTTTTTTAGCATTTTTTTTTTCTTCTTTCCAGGTCACTAATGGATCGTTTGTGTCCATTTCAGATGTGCCCTAATATAACAGTTTGTGGTTTTTTCTTTTTTTTTTAAGAACTTTTGTTTTGTTTTGTTTCTAAGAGAATGAAGATTGTCTGCTCCTTGTTATGAACAGAAGTTGCATCTGTTAACCTCACAACAAGGTATACAAGTACAGATTTGAATCACAGGTAACCTTCTCAGGGATGCACAGATTCTTCCTTATTGTTTTGTCTTCGTGATACAGAAAGCTATTCATTCTTTACTCACAAAGCCCTTATAAACATTGCGTTCTCTTCATATCTCTGGGTTTTGTTTCAAAAATGCCGTTTAACTTACAGTTTAAGAATTATATCTAGCAATGCAAAAGATGATTAAAATAAATTTTGCAGGTACTTTACATTATATATATGTGTGTATGTGTGTTTGGATTAAGCCAGATTTATTGCTGTGGACTTTTAGGTATAAAATTAAAAAGAAACAAAATATGTTAAAATTTTTTTCAATGGGGAATGAAGCTAGCTCTTTCTCATTTATGTTTTCATAATAAAACGTGTACAAATAAAGATATCAGGTTTATTTTTACAACAACCATGGTCCTTCTCTCATGAGTGGCAGACACACAAATGATGTCAGTGTGTATGACTAACAACTGAAAATAAAGCAGATATTTTTGTACAGGCTATGTAATATCCTATTAATACAAGACCATTTTGTTTAGTTTACATTTTCTTTGGACCTTGCCCATTCATAACTTTTTCTGAGCAGTTTTTTTAATATCATCTACTGTGATCTATTGGCACTCATGCACTTTTCAGAGGTTTTAGAAAGAAAAAAAAGTCTACCTTGTATTCACCTGATAAAAGTGATTTTCATCAAGAATTTAGGAAATCATCCCCCTCTGTGTCCCACCTTATTTTAGCAAGTTAAAAAATAAAATCCATAAAAGCATTTCCAAATTTATCTCTTCCTCTGATATGTTGTTCTGGGTTGTTGTCCCTGTGGTAAATGCCTTACTACATCCTTGCTGCAATCAGTTTCATGGGACACTCAGCAATGAGAATCTCTCCATGGTTAGACTGAACAGGGGCCAGAATCTTTTGGGGAATTCCCATACAGGTCTGTATCTATCCCACACAACCCAAGAAGCACTTGGGGTAGCATCGAGGTTTTAAAAAGAACAGTGCAGCTGGTATATGAAGGCTAAGACAAAGCTTTATTACTTTCTAAAAGTGAGGCTAGGGTGTTCCCAAACACAGCATACAGCAAGTCACTAAACCTCAAACAGCTACGTGTACCCCCAAAATAAACAAAATGGTCTTGTATTTATAGGATATTTTGTGGCCTGTACAAAACCTCTGTGCTGACTGGACTATGGTCTTGCTAAGCAAGTCTCTACATGACAGAAAATATACTGGATACTGAGTGGATCTTCTGGTCATAAAGGAGGATCTGATAGCCAGCACACAAGAAATACTGAGTTTTTAAGAGCTCCAATGCCTGTGCTTTCAGAGAGGGAGCTGATCAACCTTTTTTTTTTTTTTTTGTTCTGTATTAATAATTACTTTTTCACTGGAACAATGATGTGAATCCAGGTTTAACTGAACCTGTATTTTTGCCAAATATATGTTTGAATTCTTCCTCCATACTGTTGTCCAACTGAGACCTTTTTAAAGCATCACCATCTTTTTAGCTGGACTCTTCATTCTCTACATGACCTTGTTGTGTGCATTCTGACATATTTTTTGTGACACCTGAGGAACCATTGACATGGTGTAGTGGGTTTACGTGGCAAGATTTTGGTAGCAGGGGCCATAGGGGTGGCTTCTGTGAGAAGGATCTAGAAGCTGCCCCATGTTTGGTAAGGGCCCCACTGCTGACCAGAGCTGAGCCAATAAGTGATGTTGTTTTGCGCCTCTGTGAGAGCATATTTAAGTCAGGGAAAAAAAAAACGCTGCGCCACACAGCAGCTGGGAGAGTGAGAGGAGTGAGGAACAGCCTTGCAGGCGCCAA
Source organism: Cygnus olor (assembly GCF_009769625.2). Lineage (NCBI taxonomy): Eukaryota > Metazoa > Chordata > Aves > Anseriformes > Anatidae > Cygnus > Cygnus olor. The sequence continues at coordinate 48,718,884 of NC_049173.1, forward strand.
GGTCAGGGAAGAAGGAGGGGGAGAGGTGCTCCAGGCGCCAGAGCAGAAGTCCCCTGCGGCCTGTGGTGAGGACCATGGTGAAGCAGGTTGTCCCCCTGCAGCCCATGGAGTACCACGGTGGAGCAGGGTTCCACGCTGCAGCCCGTGGAGGAGACCACGGTGGAGCAGGTGGACCTGCACTGACGGAGGCTGTGGCCTGTGGAAGACCCCTGCCAGAGCAGATTCCGGGCCAGACCTGTAGCCTGTGGAGAGGAGACCACGCAGGAGCAGGTGCCCATGGGGGATCCAGGTTGGAGCAGTTTGCTTCTGAGGGATGGACCCCGTGGTACAGACCCATATCTGGAGCAGTTCTTGAAGAGCTGCTGCCTGTGGGCAGCCCACATCGGATCAGTTCGGCAAGGACTGCATCCTGTGGGAGGGACCCCACAGCACAGGGGACGAGAGTGACCGAGAAGAAGCGGCAGAGAAGAAATGCTATAGACTGACCGTAACCCCCATTACCCCGTTCCCCTGCACCGCTCAGGGGGAGGAGGTGGAAGAAGGTGGATGGGGGGGAAGGTGCTTTTGGTTTCTTTCCTTTGTTTCTCACTTCTCTAGCTTGTTATTAATAGGTAATAAGTCTTACTGTCTCCCTGTGCTGAGTCTGTTTTGCCTGTCACGATAATGACTGTGCGATCTCCCTGTCCTTATCTCAACGCTTGAGCCCTTTTCATCATATTTTCTCCCCGTGCGTCTTTGAGGAGGGGGAGTGAGAGAGCGGTTGTGGTGGAGCTCGGCCGCCCACCCGAGTAAAACCACCACACATGGTAACACAAAACAGGGTTTGATCTGCTTCTGAAACTTGTTCCTTTGATTAGCAATGGAAGACTATGATATGGTGTTCCAGCCTTTCTGTGCAAACAACCTTAAATTACACTCAGAAAGACCTTATCCTTAGTAGCACTATTTTTTTTCTATTTCCAAGCTTTTCCTAAAAGCACTGACATGTATAAAAAGTCTCACTAGACTTCACTGTATCAAAGTTCTATAAAATGTTCTAAAACAAGTGTGTCTGCAAATGCTAGATCTCTGCAAGCTTTTAGTTCAATGTGCAAATCATGCATTTGAAGCTGAAACATCCCTGTAGGGATGATTAGATGTTAGATGGATATGTCCTGCTTTTTGTAACAGTAATAAATAATTTATAGTCACTGTCAGTAAACATAGATTTTCCCCATTTTCTAGTTCACCATTTTGACATTCTTTAGTTAGCATCCCCCCACAAAATCACTGGTTTCAAGTTTTGATCATCCTATTGTAAGAAGATCTGAAAAGTGAACAAATTTCTTCCTGCATTGTTTTCCAGCTACTGTCACAGTAACTTAGAACAAAGGGCTCCTTTGTGTAATCAATATTATTTAAATATTAAACTCTTAATTGAAATTTAAATCCCTTGTTCACTGGATATTTTTATATATGTAATAGTCTTAAATTCTAATGTAAACAAGCAGCCTGGTAATGAATGTCTCTACAAACTTCAGCATCCTAAGCAATGTGTTATACTTTCTCCACTTTTGTCAGGGAACACATTTTCTGTCTTGCCTTCCTCAAGAACTACCTGGAGTCTCCGTTGTTTTATTCTGGTTACAAGAATCTATGGTCTATGTCGATCTTACATCCTCTTCATAAAGAAAAATATTACCACATCTTTAAAACCAGCAACTCAGTTGAACACAGTTGCAAAGGGATACAACGGCCCTCAAAGAGCCAACCATATTCATTCTTTATTTGTTGGCATCTAGTAGAACCCTACTAACATGCCTGATGCTGAAAGGTATTTTGTACCACTCATAACTCCACAAATTTCACCTTTTGTAGGAACCAGCAATTCTTCCTCATGGTATTAAATTTTCTGAGATTATGCATAAGCAAAGAATTCTGGGGCATGCTTAAGTTTCACTTTTTTGTTATTATTTTCTTTCCACTACATGCAACAATTTTTCATTTTCCTGTAATTCACCAACATGCACCTTTCTCTACTGTTTTGTTCCTCTACCCTTTCAGTGTGAACAAACTCCATACAAGACCCCAGGCCTTCATATTTTCAGTATTCTTATGTAAAAGTTTGAAAGATCACATTTGCGTTCAATTTGCTTTATGTTTTGCATGACAGTTACTCATAATGTAACTTTACCTTTCTCTAGGTTGTACCCATTCTTTTGACACTTGAAAGCTTTTGTGAAGTGATACTATGCATTACTTCTCTTGCATTTATTCTCATATACTGAATACTTACAAATTTGGTTCCCAAACCATGCAAAGCATTCTCAATTTTGTTTGAATTTGAAGCCAGTTCCGTTTTTTTTTTTTTTGTGAGTTGAACTTTATTTGATATTTGGCATTCCCAAGGAATTCTATAACTTCAAAGCTTTGATTGACTTTATTAAGTTTACTCTAGCCTAGATAACTCCCATTACTTGACAACTTCTACAATGTTTTTATCAAATGTTCGTATCGGCTCTTCCAAACTTTTTTTCTTGTGCGCTATTTTCTTTTGCTCATAATCACTGCTTCCTGCCAGATTAGAGCACAATCTCCCAGAAATGTTATCTTTTCAGCTCTATAGCAATCACCACCTCTCCTAAATTTAACCCTTCTCCTTCATCTTTGCATTTAAAATACATCTTGCATATATATGCCTTATCTTTAAAGTGCAGCATTCTTGAGATTTGTTCTATGCCTTCTGTAGATCTCAGTTAACAAAAATTATTTAACCCTCAAATGCTTCAAGAATCAACCATTTCCAAAAATACAAAACAGAAAAAATACTTTCTAATGGCTCCCTAATTATTTCTAACTACTACTCATAGGATCAGAAGGAAGAGACATTTTCCTTTGAAAGATTAGTTTCAGTTGCAGGAAAAATTTCATCTGTTTAACATTTCTATTTAGCATAATGAATTTATTCCCTTTTATTTGCCTTCCATAACAGTAATTATGCTTGTATAGATTGGGCAGAAAGTCCTTTAATTCCAGTTTTAGCTCGATGTGCAATACCACAGATGAAATTGTGTTAAGAACACACCCTTAGGAAGCTGAATCCTGTAAACCACATTCCCACTCTCTCAGTGTAAACCTGGAATTACTTATTGCCTGCAAAGTAATAACACAAACTTTGATCTTGATTTTAACATGTTGTTTGGGAAGTGCACCAGTAGCCAGAAACTGTATGTGCACCACTATACTTTCTCCCTAGAATATTTACAGCTAGACTCTGTCTACCTGCTTATTGTAAGTCTTGGGAGGAGACTCTTTCTATATAACCAATAAATTGTTCCTTGAAGAAAGGGCTTGAGACAGACTTGACCCTATCACTGTTTCCTTCCTGAGCTGCTTGGATACCAGACAAGTTTACAAAGTTTTGAAGCTCTGATGTTATCTTTTTATAATGACTACAGAAGCCAATTACATGCTCCGTGTAAAATGCTGCTATTACTGCATAGATTTTTGAATTTTACTAATAGTTTGAAATCTCAGTTGAAATGGTAGCCAAAAATGCATTGGTTACAAAAGAGAACTAGGAGCAAAATACCCTCTAAAGAAACAAATGCATAAAAGTATTTCTGTTGAACACAGGACAGACTTTTCTCCTAAAATAGAAAAGAATGTTAAAATAAAATTTACATCTATCAGAAGAAAGTACTTATTCAAAATTACTTACTTACCTTTTACTCTATCTCCTTTGTGCAGATGAATTTCCCCTTCTCCTTGAGGTTGATATGGCTTTACAACAATAAAAAGTCTTCCAGGTACAGCACTGTAAAGCTTGCGCTTTGGACCCTGATAATCCAAGGCAGACAGAGTATCCTTGTTGGCACTAGGACCGTAAACGGCACTGGAAATCGAAATTACATATATATAAAAAAAAGGTTATTTAAAATGATCAAAGTTAATTATCTACCATCACATTGTCAGGATTAAATTAAGCAGTGAATAGCATAATCATCTTCCAGTAAGACATCTAAACCTACAGAAAAAAAATACATGTTTTTCATCCTAAACACACTCTTTCAATTGTTGAAATCTTTCTGCCTGAAACATGATAAATATGCATCTGAACATGATGGCCTATAAAAGAAAACAAATAACACTAAAGTTTTTAGTTTTTCTACAAATTGAACTTGCACATTCCAGACCCAGATGAATTTTAAAATTTATCTGCAAACCATACATTACAAGAACCACAATTTATCAGAAACACTTTTAAACATCAACATTTACAATTTTTGTTGGGAATGGATATCTCTGTAACATTGCAATGTTAACTGAACAATTGAGACAACTGAATTATTGACTGAACAGACTGAATACTTAAGTTACTTCATACTCTACTATGGACCAAATAATCAAGTTACTTCATCACTCCAAGGCCTGCAGATAAATGTTAGATTTGAATGTGCACAAAGCAAGGTTCTTATGGCTAACATATTCTCCAAAAGATCATTACTTATTTGTGGTAATCAATAGCTCTCACAATGACTTCAGAGTGCTATGCCCAGATAAATCATAGGTCATCAAAAAACACACAATCTACTTATGGTATATAGAGAGAAATTATTGAAAATTAATGAAAAATATATGAGATCATTATTAGAACCCCAGAAAAATGAGTGAACCATCAAAAATAAAGCATGAGAAAGAGGGTGGAAATATTATAAATATTAGAAGGTGGAAAACTTATAGGATATATCACAAAAAAATTCCAATACTCTGCTATTTAACTTACAAGAAAAATGCAAAAACTTGAGGTCTTACAGGAAGTCTAGAAACAGAAGTTAATTGTGAGAAAGAAGAATATTCACAAAGATTTTGAAGAAAAAGAGTACCAAAAGAAGACAAGTAATTGGTGGTCAAGCATTGCAACACTCCATGATCTTTTAAGAAGAAAGAAATGAACTCAAATTGCTATAAACCAAATGAAGTGTGAAGGCTGGTGTTTACTGTTTTTCACCCTTCTTTATTTTGTAACCAATCACCTACCAAAATAGGAGTCAGTGAGGTTCTCAATATAGGTAAAGAAGTTGTCTGGTAAAAAACAAAACAAAACAAAACAAACACAGACATACACAAAAACCTCAAAACTAAAAATTCCTGATAAGTTCCTGATAAGAAAGATCCACTCTTTCATTTTACTGCAGTAACTTCTTCACCGCTTGAAATAGTGTCTTCCTTTCACCTTGTCATGATTTTCTACTACTGTGAACAGGTGCTAGTAAAGATAAGCAGTCCTTAAATGTTTAAAAGTGAACTCTGGTTGCAAGTCTGTCAAGGAATTTGCATCAGAAACCTCAGCTGGCTCTCACAGTTGCGTAAAGCAAGACAGCAAAAGATGTTCAGTTTTCTGTTCTTTTGTTCCATTCCTTTTTCCTCCTAGGTGAAGAAACAGTCATAACTGCTAACAATCCAGATCAATAAAGCATTGCTATACATCTGACTTCCACCAGTATCAAGCTGCATTTTCTGCTTAATGTGGTAGCAACCAGGTAGCAGCATTGTGTTTACCTTCTATCACAGAAGGTTCGTTCGTTTTCTCTTTTACTGAAAGAGGAGGGGGGCACATTTAAGCACATTTAAGCTTTGCACTGAAGGCATCTTCTCTCATGGGACAGGCTTACTAAAGGAAATCACGGCTGCAACATCGGAGTGATGACTTCTTTAAGAAGATCTTCTCTCTCCCCCTGTGCCCCAGGCCTGGGCTCCCAGCCCAGCACGTCCCATGCCGTGAAAGAGCTGAAGAATGATGTGGGGATTTCAGAAGACGCGCAGAAGTGCTCCCCTCTCACCCAGAAGGTGGCCACCCCTGACAGCTCAGCCCTGACTGAGTCTGTGCAGGCACCTCCTTTCACTAATCATGGTGCTGGTTCCCAAGCCTCTCTCAGCTCCTCACAACACCAGTTTGGTGTGGAAAGCAGCAGCCTGGTGAGAAGATAAACACCTGAGTGAGAGGCTGCAATGATCACAAGGACCCCTGCAGCACCACTCTCCATCTCTTTCCTTTCCACCAGGCAAACAGCCCTCTGAAACCTCATTAACCCTCTGGTGATGCTAACCCCATGCTGCACTCTGCTCTGACCTCCTCTGTTACCCTGCCCCTTCTGCTGCTGCTGCTGCTTCAAAATCCAATCTGTGGTGATGTCAAAAAGGTCTTTGTCAGCTAAGGGGAGCAACAGCTTCATGGTGAATGTATTATTTGCAATTAATAAGCAGAGACAGCAACAATTCCCACATTTAGCTGATAGTAAGTAGGTAGTCTTACAGTTAAATAAAATCTGTGAGGAAAGTGTCATATAAGGTGCCATTCAGGGTTGCAAAACAGGCCTGCAGCAAGAAAAAGCACTGCCTGAAGGAAGAGATCATATATAAGATGGTTTTGGTTGACTTTACATTTAGAGAGTTCCAGTTCTTTTCCGAGTACTTGTGGGTGCTCTGGACATCTCTGAAAAAAGTCTTGATGGTACTTATCACAGAGAGATCTTCAGCTGGACAGCTGTTTATGCACCTGTCATACTGACACATTAAGAGAAAGACCACCATTTTATTACCACAGCATTTCAGGTAGGAAATTTGTTTCCACTATCATTCGTGCAAGTTTTCAAAATCATGGGCTCCCAGAAAGGGAAGAGGAAAGTGGCTAAATAAAGCCAGAGCAAATAAATATTACTTAAATACTTATTCAAAACTTTATTTTTTTTTATCTTTTTTTTTTTTTTAATCATTTTTCCCTCTCTGAAAGAACTGTTTATACTCTAGGAATTTGGAAGCATGTTATCCCAGGGATATTGATGTAAAGGTGCTTTAAATCCCTTCCAGCTAAAGCTGTCTTCAAGTACAAGATAAATCCTCCCACTTTGGTGGCATCAGCAGTGCTCAGTAGAATATGAGGACACTCATTCTGCAAAAACCATCTTGCAAAAACCTCCTCACGTAAGTGAAGCTTCATTATGGACAACACGTTTTTAAGCTGATATGGTTCTCTGTGAGGTACCGTCCAAATTATTACCAAATGAGTTTTTGACATTATTGTAACATATGGCACAGTAACAGTAGTTTGCTCTACTGAATGAAACTATTGGCTTAAGATACTCAGGTCCTCTTTCTTCCAGGGATTCTTACATTTCAGACAATGTTTTTTTGGTTTTTGTTTTGTTTCTTACAAAGCACCACATTTCCACTCTCAAGCAGTATTGTTACCAGTGCAAATAATTATTGTCAGTTTAGGCACCTACAGCCAAAGAGAAAATAAGAACATGCAAGGTATCTTTAACTACATTATAGAATCATTAAGGCTGGAAAAGACCTCCAAGATCATCTGGTCCAACCATCCCCCTACCACCAATATCACCCACTAAACTATGTTCCTAAGCAATTCTAAGGTCCAACCCTTCCTTAAACATTCCCAGGGACGGTGACTCCACCACCACCACCCTGGACAACCTGTTCCAATGCCTCACTACTCTTTCTGAGGAGAAATGTCTCCTCATTTCCTACCTGAACCTCCCCTGGCGCAACTTGAGGCCATTCCCTCTAGTCCTATCACTAGTTATCTGCGAGAAGAGGCCGACCCCCAGCTCCCCACACCTTCCTTTCAGGTAGTTGTAGAGAGCAACAAGGTCTCCCCTGAGCCTCCTCTTCTCCAGACTAAACAACCCCGGTTCCCTCAGCTGCTCCTCATAGGACTTGTGTTCCAGGCCCTTCACCAGCTTCGTAGCCCTTCTCTGGGCAAAGAGAATTATGATGCAAGCAAAGATCCAGATACCTACAAATTACAAAGAGAAACCAGCAGATGCATTGATTAACAATACTCTTGCCTTTTCTGCACTGACCAATGGATGACTTTTGGTATTAGGAAACAGGACAGACAAACCTGATATTTTAAATGACAATTGAATAAAACGTGTTTCGTCAAAACATTTAATCTCTGATTCTCTCCATCAGTACCCGGCTCTGCCTCCCTTCATTTTTCTAGCCCTGAGCTTTAACCCTTTTCACAGGACAGTGGTTTCATAAAGCTGAAGACCCCATTTGTGATCAAAACATAGACACAATCATCTACTTTATTATATTACTTGTAATATGTACATCACTCTAATTATTCAGGATTTGCCCTCCAGTGGGACATAGCTGCAGGATATTTGCAGAGAGTGCCTGCTAAATCACATTTATAATTTGAGAGGAAAGAAAGCAGCAAAGTCCTAGGGAATGCAAAAACCCTGCAGCAAGGATAATCATGAAAAGAGCCCCTGACACCTATCACCAACACCTCAAGAAGCTCCTTTTGCTCTCAGTCAGCCTCCTGTACAGCCCCACTTATTCCCCCCAGTTATTCCCTCCGGTTTCCTCTTTGGTTCAAAACTCTTCTGCAGAAGAGAAACAGTCCCTAATTCATCACCCATAAGCAGATCCAACACTGGTTTCAGGCATGACCAATAGTTTTCTCCAGGGACCAAGCATCTCAGAAATATTTTACATGGCTATTAAATATAATAGTTATTTTAGCTATTAAAAGATCTCATACTGTGCAAATATTTAAAATTCACCTGATGTGCCTGTGCTGCTGCCGTTTGGCATCCTCTCCCAACCTGTTTAGGGATGGTGACCGGCTTCGGGAGGATGGAGTGTAACTCCCCACAGTTTTCACAGTTCCATTAGGATTATTCTGCATCTGTTGAAGTAGATGAGGTGAAAGGCTGCGATGGGAAGAGGCAGAAGAGGAGGCTGACCACTCAGGGAGGTTGTTGATGTTCAGATTGTTGTCACTGTTGGAACGAAGTAAGATACGAGGTGCTGCTAAGGTGCTTGGGGGTCTCCGCCTTCTGTTTGAGTAGGTAGGAGCCTCTCTAAAGGGCACTGTGTAAAGAAGGACATACCGAGTAATCACAGATGAGTTTACCATTTATACACGCTTACAACCCCATGAAAAGACTTAGTAACATATGGCATTGTTTTTTTTTTTTTGCAGAGACAGAAACTCTACCTTGCCTGAATATCTAATCAAATTCATTACCTCAAAACATCATTAAAACTGAAAACAACTGGCCAATATTAGCCTGTTTACGGGTTTTAATAAATAGTTGGGCAATGCCAGCAATGTGAGTGTGCAGAGCAGTCTGAACTATGGTCTAATTATCACCAAGTTTGAGGGTCATACTGTTCATATTTACTCTATGCCCTCATTTTCAGTCAGAAAGCCAAGGAATGTGGCTGATCAGTAGAAGTTTCGGTGCACAATCTCCCAACCTCCTCCTCCAATCAGCATCCAAGCTGAGAGAACTTTGTTCCATCGCAAATTCAGGCCTAACCTGAAATCTGTAGTGTTAACAGTCACCTTATCCCCATCTTCCAGGTTAAAAATTGAGGACAGAGATTTTTCTCCTGGCAGAACTCTATTACACCGCTATAATCCCTTGGTATTCCCCTCTTTCTAATCTAGGCATTTCTACTGCATCTATTACTATTGTATATAGAGCATATTACCCCAGGGTAATACACTCACATCGTCACGTGCCGTGTCCCAGGGAGAACACGACTGTATCCAAAGGCTGCAATATGCTAGTTAATGAAACAGTCATAACAGAAAACAAAAGCAAGGGCAATAAAAACCCAGTACAAACCAGAGGGCCTATCCTTTCATCAGTGTTATTAGTAGAGTGTTGCAGCCATACAAGAATTCAGACAAGCAGACACTACGTTTTCCAGATCTCCATTTCTCACTGTCGTGAGTCAGTTACTTGCAAATGCAACTTAAAAGGAGAATTTCCTAATAAAAAGGCATCCAACTCACGCTAGAAATGATAGCATTTCCTACTTATTTTATAAGGCAGTGAGGAGTCTGACCCTGAAAACTTACGCTTAGTCCAGTCCCCATTCATGCAAGCACTCTCATAAATTCCAGTGGAACTCATGGGGTTGCAGGATTGATCCAAAGTGCAAGTATTTACATCTGAAAAGTCCCAGTAGCATAACTAACAGGAGAGAGCCAGGAATTATTCTGAGGTCTTTACTGAGCTGTTGTAATTTTCAAAAATCTTATTTCAGTTGGGAAAGAAGCCCCACAGAATATCACCTACATGTCTAAAGTGCCAGCAAGTGCCATTTGTAAAGTGTCACAAATGTCTACACATTCAATGCCCTTCAAAACCACATAAAATAACAGAATTAGAATGTGTCTATCATCCTCTGCAAGTAAATAAATTCACAAAAATATGAATATACACAGGAATCAATTTGTCTTGCCTTGACAGATAGCTTTTAATTGGGAGGACACAGCAAAATTCAAGGTTCCAGAGCAAAACTGAAAGCATATTTATAACATAAAATAAGGGTGTAATTGCAAGTAAAAGAATAGTTTATATTATTTTCATCAGAATTCATCAGAATATGATTAATTGTGATTCTGAGAATTTTAAAATAGCATCCTTCATATTTCTAAACTTTCTCTGGTAAATAGCTCAGCAACATCAGAACAACCAAGCAAAAGAGAACAGTGTGCACGGGGAGGAAGGACTTTAAATTCATTTCCATAATATATTATTTGAAACAAAGCTGAAATAAGGAAGTAGTCTTGAAAAGCTGCTAAACGGGATAAAGCTTAGTAGTCCAATATTTGGGCTAGAAACTGGCAGAAACTGTATAATTTTCTGGATATTCTGAGTCTTTCATATTTTTGTAGGGTTTCAAACCAGCAAAGTATGTCTCTGAAAGTACCTTAGTGCTTCAAATGCCATGGTGAAAGCCACAGTTAGTACTAACAAAGAAAACTCACAGCACTTATTTCTAAAATTAACATACACAGGTCCTCTGATCAACATATATGACATAGATGTGTTGTTTGTATGTTTCTGGATTTCCAACAATAAGAATATGGCTCTGGAAATGATTTCATTGAAGATAAGAATCTTTCCCAGGAACAATAAAGCAGAACAGCTACTGTCATAATTTCCTTACAGGAGAAATCACACAAAACCAGAGAATGCACGACAGATACAGGGCTGCTATCTGAAAGAGTTGCCTTGTTCCCTTCAGGTCACCAAAGTTTGTCTTAGACTTCAGTAAAAATGGGCTCTGACCCTTAGACTTGAATTTTTCACCACTTAAAACTGCTAACATTCAAAGCAGGCTGCCAAGCCTTTAAGCCACAGCTCTATGAAACTGAAATTGCCCATGGTTTTTGATCATTTGCTTTAAGCTCTGCAGCTGATAGGATGCACGGTGGTGGCAGCAGGAGGGCAGGGTGCTCAGGATGGGGACAGGACAGCGGGGAGCTGCTGAGCACCTTCGTGCCCGCAGGTTTGAGAAAGCACAGGACAGTGCATTCACTCCTAATGGAAGATAGTGTGTGTTTTGTATGTATGCACGCTCTCCAGGTATCACATTAAATTAGCTCTTTTTCCATTACACATCTGAAAGGGATTTTACATTTGGGAGTTAGTTTTTGATTTGCTATTAATGCTCTGTTCTTAAGGAGAGAACTACAAGCAAAATCAGCCTTTACTACAGAAAATAAACAGGAAAGGGGATAACTAATTACACCAATTGACGTGTGTCTAACAAATCTTTTATAGAAAGAGTTAAAAATAAGCATTTCCATGCCTAAAATGATTAATATTCCACCCAACTGTTTCTTTTCCCCAGCAATCTGCAAACTGTAAGTGGGTGGATATTTTTTTAGCTCCTCTTATAGTCATTATTTATATTATTTGCACAATAAAAAATAACTACAACACAAAATGATGGAATGCAAATGTCCATGCTTTAAGCCCTGTTGGACACCGTCACTCCCTAATATCTCACTACGTTCACAACTGTAAGAATAACTGTTGCAAAACTTGTCTGGGAAAAACAGTTGATATAAAATGACATGAAAATGACTGAACTAATTTCATGCCCCTAAACTTTAAAATTATCATCTCTAAAAGCATGCCTGAAAGCATCATTTAATTCTTTCTCCAGCTCTCAGCATTCTTCTATTCCTGGTATTCCATACATCTGAAGGGGTAATTCAGCAGCAGCTACTGACAAATATTCACTCAGGAAATTCCTTACGTGTCTTCAAATGATTTTCTTAGGGAACAAAACATTTCTATAACTACTTCAGAGAAAACCTTAAATGAATAAAGTCACATCCAGCCTTCATAAGCAGTTGCCTAAATGGATTGTCTAGCATAAAATAATTTTGAAAACGAAACTGCAGGAACTGATTAATTATAGAGTCACTAAGCCGATCATATTAAATGTACACAAGAAAACACCAGTCTGAAACATCAAAGTGTTCTGCTTGCATCGCTTACCTTCTTTCTTTGTGAAGGCATTTAACAAAGACTTCATTTTCCCTTTTACTTTAGCAGCAATCCCCTCATTATATAACCTTTGCTGGGAAGAAAGAGGAAAAAAAAAAAAAAAGGAAAAAAAATAAAGCTACCCAATTTCTATGTGTTCGGGCTGCCTGCACCCTGACATGAGCAGCAGGTTTCTGGGCACTGTGTAATTGCCAGCATAGCCGGGCACGCAGCGCCCGGCGCGCTGGTGACAAAGCCCACCCCACATCCTGTCTGTCAGCTGGGAGCCAACTGTGCATAGACTGGAGCCGCTCACACACACACACCAAAAAAAAAAAAAAAAAAAAAAAAAGGAAAAAAAAAAAAAAAAACCACCCTGCTATCTCTCTCAGCATTAGTCATGTGAACAGCACCGCCACAGCCTTGCCGGCGAAGCCCTGCTCCTGCTGGCGCTGCCTTCCTGCACCCCACACGCCGGGTGCAGGAGGTGGGGGACGAAATTTGTGTTGGAGAGGGGCAGGGGGAAGGATGCGCGGACACAGGGGCTTCGCAGCCACATGCATGTGCTGTGCTGCCAGTGAGGGGAAAGCCTTGGCAGAGCTGAGAGCGGCTTCACAAGTGCATCAGCTTGTAAACTTGCCCAGCTGACTCGTGGTGCTCAGGGGCACCCTTTTGCTTTTTGATGCTTTTTGCTTGCTTAGTACGATGCTAAAAAGAGCCAATTTGAGGAAAAGTGTGAATCAAACCAGAACTCAGCAAGCCTTCTGCAAGAACTACAGTAAGACCATAGACAAAACTGACACTACGCAGAGTAACTGGAGCTGGCCTATATTCCAGCCTGAAACAGATGGGGTACCAGCACCAACAATTTTCCATTCCCCTTCATTGCAGCAACTACACCGAAATAAAACAGAATTTCTTTCTGCACAGGGTAAAAATAATAAAATTTGACTGAGCTGTTCCTCTAAATTTCATGCAAACGCCACAAAATAAATAAGGACATTGCATTTGCAGTTTTTAAAGCGCTAATTCTGCAACACATTCTGCAGGGAGCTATGGCAGCCGTGCCAGCATGCTCGCAGGGGTAGAGCAAATCACTGAGAGGCAGGAAGGAAGCAGGGGGCGGCGCTAGCAATCACACAAAATTTCAGCATAACTAGTTACACCTACAGAAAAAAAAGATTCTGAAGAACAGGAAGTTCACTGTTTAAAAAATGAGTAACCCAAAGTAAAAACCTGTCCTCAAATAGTATGAACTATATAGCAGTTAATAAATATTTATTCCATGTCAGACATCTCTGCTGGCTGCTAATACTTCTATTTTGAAAATTTGGTCTTTTTCTAACTGAGAAAACTGATTCAAGAAAGACAGAAAATAAATGACTTAGATGGATTTAACCTCCATACGCACAGTGATACCATATTTAACAGAAAACTGAAAAGAATTAGCAAGCACAAATAAATTCAATAGTTTAAACTTCATTTAACATTTCAATGTTTACACAGCTCTTAATTTCTAATTAAAAGAATATTTCTCTAAATCAATACAATTTTACATTTTGTTTCAATTTAATTTTAAAAGAACCTGTGCTTATCAGGTGGTAATTTTACCAGTGGAAATGTTGGACACTAAATATAAATATAAAGTTAAACATCTGTATTTGACAAGAATATTTTTTTTCTTAAAAAAGATGCAAAGCTTTCTAGAAAGTAGCTTTGAACTGTTATTCACAAACTTATAAATATGTGCATATGTTAGCTCCCCGTAAGAATCGATATTGTTTCCAGAACAAGAACTACTCCACCGGGACAGCTGTGCCACTAATATGAATTATTACCCTTTCCAGTATCTCCATTCAATCCCTCTGATTCCATTTGGAGCTATGAGTACCAAAGAAGCTATAATGATTAGTAATATTTCACATTTCCATGGTGTTTTCTAACTAAACTTAGTCAACAGTATGTGAGGGCTGCTGAAGTCTGCACAAAAAATTCAGAATCTTGTAGTGTTCCCATTTCAATAGCCAGATGTAAACTGGCAGAAATTAGTTTTATGATGGCAGCCCATGAAATGCTCAGGAAAGACTGAAATCTTACTTTGTGCTTACTGATGGGGCTGAGAGCACTGTTCTGATCACTACTGTAATGCTCATGGGGCAGAGATTTCCTAGGGTGTGCAACTTAAACCAGTTTAACCCAGTGCAGGGAAATGCCCTTCACTGACTGCATGGAGCACAGATTGATCCCCGTACACTGAGAATTACCTGTTGTGTCCCCAGGGAAAGAACATAATCCCTGCCTCTATATGTTCAGTTCTGTGCGTTGATACCCAGAACATCAATCGCAGAAAACCATACAGACCAACATTAACTATCTATGGAGAGATGGGATCCCAATGGTGCTCACGTTGCTCCATGCAGAAAGTCCTGGGCATTTCACTACCAAGGTGCCGCCAGCACAGAACCTGGGAGCCTGATCCTCAAACTGCATCTTTCTCCACGTGGGTGTCAGTGTTTCAAACTATTGCTATCCTAAGTACCTACCTGTAACAGTTAGGCTAGGAAAGTGTTAACTCAGTTGTGTTCATTCATGGCTGTTCATATATAGTAAAATAAAAACAGGCAGGCAACTGTAGTCAATCAAAATAAATCCCAGGGGGTATTTTTATTAGATTCTTGCTGGAGCTCCGTAATTTCATCATCTAGAGGTTTCTAATCAGTGTTATAAAAACATAAAAAATATTAAAGTCACTTGAAATTATTGAGTTTCATGGAAATTGTGGGAACTCTTTCCTATCTACCCCATCAGATATATCACCTGATGAACGATCATTTTATTCCACTTAACCATCTTTCTTTTCCCCATCACAGGAAATATAATTTCTTCCTACATGGCAGAGCCTACTGCAATAAACACTATTGTACAATTGGAAAATATGACAATCAAGGAAGTCAGTGAACTATTTGCAGCTGCATTTTTTTTTTCCGACTTTCACTAATAGCTTATTAGAATTTACTTGTTTTAACTGAAGTCTGAAGAACTGAACTGTGGTGTAAGGAAGTTAAAAAAGAAATTATTCCAGCAACTTCCACCTTTTCCAAAAAGATTTTGCTGCCTTATGATGGTAGCCTTGGTACTTACAAATGAAGATGCCTTACAAATACAAGCGAGGTAAGCCCTAATAAACTTTATTCCCCCACTTCTTCTGCAGGTGCTCAGGAAGACGTCTGTGGGCTCTGCATGAGGATGCCTCTGCAAAGAAAAGGCCACCTTATGCAGACATCAAAACATGGGCTCCAAGGTTAACTTTGATTGCCATTTTTTGTATGTTTGTAACATCAGGTTCACAATTTTTTATATGTGCTTTAGTCCATAGCTTCCAATGCAAAATAGCGACTTACACATTTAGACATTTTTTGAGGATCTACTTTTAGGCAATTAAATGTCATTAGGAAAAGTTAAAACATGATTTGTTTGATCGAATTTACATTCTTGCTTAATCTTCCCACTATCATGAGCAATTGCTTTTCAGATGTGATGGCAGAACACAGTTAAAATTATCATGCTTTATTCTTTTTGGATTTTGTCTTTTTTTTTTTTTCTTTTTTGAGTTCTTACCAGAAAAAATCCCTTCAACTTGTACACACATCTAGCCTTTTGTTAAAAATACAGTTCTTCACACGTATAAATAAATTTCTCTCCGCTATAAAATAGGCGTCCCTTATGCTAAACCACCAAGTGGAGAGTTAGACAAGAACAGCCATATTCAAATATAGACTGTAAAGTACAAAAAGATTCAAATATAAACTGTAAAGTACAGAAAAAAAAAAAAAAAGCTAGGTTGATACTGTTTCTAGATTACTTGCTTAACCCACAAAGCTATAGGGTGGTCAGGAGCACAAGCAGTGGTGACAGACTCAGAAGGAATCCATCTCAGAGGAACAACTAAAACTCTTATTAAACAAAGTTGTTTTATTTTTTTGCAAAAAGTTTGAGTTTGCTCAGGATACTGCAGTTAAGCCAACCCTGAGAAAAGAGTGTCTGAGCTCACACAAATGTTGCTTGTAGAGCCCAGCCTTAGCTAACCTGACCTTAGTTTCTCTGTCACCACCATTAGCATCTTCTTGCCACCCAGCAGCGCTGCTTAGCAGCCTTCAGGCAGGCAGTCCAAGTCTGAAGGGTAGAATGGGGGCAGGAGACAGTGTGTAGGAAAGGACAGCAGAGGGATGGATTGGGAACAGATGGCAAGAGTTATCAATTAGAAGAAGAAAGAAAAACAGAATATAGCAGTGAGAGTTACACAGCCATGTGCCAGACTTCCCTTCCATTACCTGGCATTTATATTACATTGCTGTCCCCAAACTTTGCTCTGTTTCGCAAGGGCCAACCTCACTCTACTCTCACCAGGAACCAAGTGCATTCGTGGAACTACGTTAGAAAGCTACAAGAAGCATGTGGAAAGATTTTCAAATATCCAGCAAAATTTACAGCTGTGCACAAGGCTTGACTCTAGAGACAAGACCATGCAGTAGAGTGAACTGGCCATTGCTGGGGTCTTCAGTCCTGCAGAAAACACTTCATGCAAGTCCTGCTATTGAAAGAATTTTAATTACTAAGCATGTGAGGTGCACGTGTTTGTGGGTACATTTCAAAGGAATTTCAAAGTCGATGAATATACAGTTGCCACACTCAGATGAGCTTAAAATATGAGAAATGAAAATCAATCCCTCTTTCTTACCATACTCACATGATTATAAATAAGCCTTCAGTAAGATTCACTGGGATTACAGCAGTAATGCAGGAATAACATTAAAGAGCTGCATGCTTCCACAGAATGCAGGCGTGTTCACTGTAAGGCTTTAGTTTCAGATGCTTACACAACATCAGGAATATATTTAGATCATATAGAAATTGCTAAATATTGCTTAAAACTTGTAATGTGTCAGAGCAAATGTCTGAAATCTCTTTGATAGTCTAGAAGGTAATGGGTTCAGAAATTTTGATCCAAAAGAGCTTGAAAATCATGGGATTTTACCTTTTTTTTTTTTTTTTTTTTAATTACGAAGCTCAAGGCAGCAATTTCTGCAAATTTTTGAAGCTCTGACTGCAAGGATACAGGTACACACACCAGAACTCACCTTAGAAGTGAAATAAAACCTCTGTCCCAAAGGATAAGAGGCTGCTTTGTAGCCCAGAGTTGTGTGAAAAATCTGGGTCAGGATGCAGAAAGACACAGAACAACGGAGGGTTAAAAGGTGGGAAAATTAAACGCTGCTATTTCACAGGAAAGCCTGGAAGTGGGAAGGAAACAATGGCCAGTAATGAGGGAAATGTCTTGCAAGTAGTAGCTTAAAGAGAGAGAGAAGTGAAGGCAACAAGAGAAATCTACAATAGCTGAAGCAGAATTTGAAAACGATTGAAATCTATCAGCAATGTCAAAGAAAGCAACATATTTGAATAAAGTATGTATGACTCACTTTCATTTTATCAGGTACAGTCCTATATAGAAAACGCACTTACCTAAATAAAAATCTGTATTTTACATAGTTCTGTTTCTGCAGGATGTTCTCCTCAATCCTGAGGTGTAGAATGGAGAGGCCAGCTCTGAGCTGCCAGGTGACAAGAGTTTCTAAAGGCTTTATCCTCTCAGAGTACTCACAGCTCCCCATTTCTTTTACACGTGTTTGGGTTGAAAGGAACATCAGATCTTGCTCAGAATAACACAAATAACTGCAACAAACATTTGTATCCATCTTCCATAAATTTGTACGCCCATATAAGAAATAGTGAGTTTTCTCTGCTGTTTGCAAAGACCTTTCCACTGTAATAAGGCTAAGGGAAAAAAAAAATCTTAAAAAGTAAATAGTTCTTGTAAATCCTTTCAGAAAAAGCAGTGGGTGATTTAGAGTAGATGAAACAGGAAACTACTTGGTTTAACTGATTAGGTTACATTTTGCTGGCATTTCTATAAATATGGACTGTCCTGACTTCAAAGTCTGTTTTCAGCAGCAAGTAGAACTCACCCAGAGTTACTCACTTCTACAGAGCAGCAAACTATCAGTAACCAGCTACCTAGGTATGTTGTTGAAGCAAGAGATCAACAGCCTGTAGGGCATCTGGACAGAAAGATCTATTTAGCTCAGATTATTCAAGCTGCATTATTTTACCTCCAACAATAAGACAGAAAATATAAATCAAAAATAATTATAACCCACAACAAATTCTTGTGCTCTTTAAATAAGTTGGTGAAAGGAGGGTGCAATTTTCTCCACTAATAAACTGGGAAATCTAGTCCTGATGCAGCATCACTCAGACGCATTGAATTACACCACAAAGTTCATTCTTTGCATTATGAACACATTCTATAATGGCTGATACACATGGGCCTTGGAAGCCGTACACAGATTTGTGGGCTGTGGTCTCATGTTGCAGAGGAGAACAAAGACAAATGAATCTGCACAAGATGCTTAGAAAAACAAATGGACCAATATTGGATAGCATGATGCTTCTGTGTTCTGGTGTTGTACAGAAAACAATCTAATTTTGCCTTTGTGTAACTTTCCTCCTACCAAAAGCTCTCAACAAATTCCTTAAATCATTATGTTGTTCCAGGCTTTATTCAGTGATTTGATTTCACTGCTTTAATCTAAGTGTGAACCTCTTTAGTAAATAGTGGGACAAAGCATCTGTGCTTCCAAAAGTGTTGGTGGATCATGTCAGTTTTATTTAGAATAACACCATTTTCATAACTGAAAAGTGTATATTGCTCTCAATGGAGAAAAAAATCTCACAGAAGGTACAAAATATATAACTAGCCAAAGTGGTCAAATAGTGTGCCACTGTTATATGCATTGTCCTTGTACAATTCATACAGACAACTGTAATTACTGGGGCAGGGTGTATTGAGTAAACATGTTTGTACTATTTTATGTGTCAGTCAGTTGGGTCTGATTCTCCAGGCTTCCTACCTTTTGGCACTATTCCTCCAGCACATCAGATATGAAATACATCCACTCCGCTCTGACAACATTTTACAGTATCTTTGCATAAGTCTAAATGATAACACAAGGTGCATAAGGATGGAGAATTAGCCTGCAATGAATTCCAGCTTGATAGCACATCACTGGCTCAAGCATTTCTTAGACATACAGTTATTCCCAATTTACTGCAGGGCACATGACAGAAGAAACCAAGCCATGACATTAAAGTTCATGCATGACTGTGAGCTACCCCAAGGCAGGAATTTTAAGAAAACGGCAAAGAAAAAAATCCACAATATCCTCTTGAAGCTGTAGCTCCTCCCTCTTCTTAAATCTTGGTGTCCTTCCCTGCTATTTTTCAACCTCATTCTCCTTTCTCTTCATGGCTACCGTTGTCTTTCATTGCTTCTATCACCAGTTTAAGGATAGCCTGCCTGCCCTACAGAGCCATTAAATGGTCTGTAAGAGTCTATCAAGAGAGATTTCTAGAAGATATCACATCATAGCAGTTACATAAAATTAGCAGTGAAGTTATATGGGCAGAGGTAGAATGGTTGCAGGGCAAGAAAACAGCACTGAAGTAGCCCACCCAGATGAGGAAGTTTATAGGAGGTCACATTGCATAAAAGCCTAATAAGAGTGGAACACATCACCCCATCTTCATACAGCAAAGCTTGATTGTGGAATACAGGAGGGAACAATCAAGTAATTAATGTGACATTGCTCTATCTTTTTAATACCTTATTGCACTTTGAGGGTAACATTTTCATTGTTTCATTGTTTACCTTTCATTGTTTACTGAGGAGACCTCAGAACAGTGAAGACTTTTCGCTCTACTGGTTGGCTTCCCACAGGTGCACATTTCTTTCCGGTGTGTGACAAATACTTGCATTACCACTTTCATTCTTGTTTTGCAGTAGAGAAGTACAAGGAGGCCTTTTTTTTTTTTTTTTTCTGGAAGAGCTCTTACCACCAAAACTACAAATTAAGTGCCAGGAGAACTAAATTCTTGGCTCTGCAGCCTCCCTGAAGTCCATTAATCTGCAAGGAGTGCGAGGAGAATTTAAGGACTGAATACCATTGGGGGTCATCAGTGTAGAAGAAGCCATAGAGACCTCCAGATCCCATGGACTTGCATTAACAATCAAAAAAGCAGAAATTGTTTACATATATTTAGGAGTAGCTTCTCAAATGTGGAGTTAGAGAAAAACATCATTACTGAACCTTGAATGCTCTGCACTTTTTTTTGTTTACACTATCTAGTCCAAGCTGTCTCCAAGAATTCCTCATTTACTCTTATTGTCATCATTTCAGTTTCAAAGTGGACCTAGCACTAAAAGCAGTGAGTAGGATATATTTAGCTTTTGAGACGATGCACATTTGGGTTACCTGAGTACAAAGTCTGCCACTGCCAGCTTCCTTTTGTCTTCTATGCTACAGATAGTAGTTATGCCATGCAAGTATTCACCCCTCAAAATATCTTTTCTAAACAGAGGAAAGCAAGCTCTAAAGTCACGTCATCAAGAAGGATCTTTGAAAAATAAAACCCAATAATTTAAGCTGATAATTGTCTCACTATCCTTAGTTCCATTTAGACATTTGGTGTTAAGAGGAAACTAAAACATAGCTGACTTATTCATTAAAATAACAGCATTTAAAATTATATTAGTAGCCTACATTTCTCTGTCTCAAAAATAACTGTTAATGAATCATGCCGGTCTAAATAAGAAAGGATAAAAAAAGAATGTATCCGTTATAGCAGGGGGTTATCTTTGTACAAATATGTAGGTGTAGCATTTGTAATGTTCTCAGTGGTTAATCCCATTGAGAAAGGAAGGCTTGCTCATTGAAGCCCTTTTGAGGTGGATTAATAAAGTAATATTAGCAATACTATGCCTACTTCTAGTTCAAGACATTATCCCTTGCATTTTAAAATGTTTGAAAACGTTGAAGTAAGACTTTTCTTTCTTTCCCATTGTAGCCTTGATTTGGCCTGCAGGTTAAGTTTTGAGATGGTGCACCAATAGCTGAGTTTAGGAGATTTTCTGTAACAAGAATATGAAAAAGGACTCGTTTATACAGTTTAGTATGTCAGAGCTGACAGGAATAAAAGAATAAAAGTGCAAGCTTTAAACCCATTATCAAAAATTAATCTCGTGTACATACTATTTCAGAAATATTGCCCCTTATTCTTACATTTCTGGCAGCAGTGGTGGATGTAGCTACATGATATTCATTAATTCAGCAGAAAATGCATGGCTGACATCCAAGACATTACTATGAAAATAGAAGTTCTGGATATTATTTGGCAGTCACACCCCCGGACATCAAGAGTACTACAATAAAATTTGACTTCCACGTTCAAGTTTCAAAATAACTCTGCTTTCTTCCGGACAAGAAGTGATGCAAATAAAGCTAGTAGGAAAAGGCAATGCAAGTCTCTAACAAAGAATGGAGTCAGAGAAAGGAGAGTAATTGCATAAATAAGCAAATTGCATATGTTTTTTCTCTACTAAGCCATGGCATTTCAGATGCATATCCTTGATGTTTCAGAATAATTTCAGACTGTTAGCAGAGATATCATTTTGCATGCTGGTATTACCTGTACATATGTGAAACTACTGTATGTATACACACTTTCATTACAGGAAGGACCATGTGGCACTAAACACCTAGGATCATAGAATCATAGAGTCAAAGTATATTCTGAGTTGGAAAGGACCCACAATGATCATTGAGTCTAGCTCCTGGGTCACTACAGAGGTTGTTGCAGGAGCATAACTGAATTGGAACATGCCTTGAGGAATCCTTAGCACATCTAAACTAAGTTAATGATGATTGTACTCATATATTTAAGGACATAATTTCAGGTATGAGAACCATGAATAATATGTCTTTATATATATATATATAAGCTTGAAGAATATACTGTGCATCAAAAGATAAATAGTACGGAATCAGACCGAACAGATAGATACAGTAACATGGAACATGTATTTCAGATATTACTGTAGAAAACTTCAGCTGAAAAGTGAATTCAAGTTACTTGCAATATTTATTTGTTTACTAATGTTTGTAACAGAGACCTAAAATGAAAGAAAGATCCAGCCCTGAGTTCTGCCAGGGGGCACCAGACTCAGTTTCACCAGAAGCTTATAGTGCAGCAGTCCTGCAAACAGCCCCCAGCTACTTTTGCTGCAGAGGGACCGCTGCTTCTGAACCACCTAGAGGGGAGGGACCACAGCCTCCAGGAAGCCTCTGTCACAACAAGCGAGGGAACCCCAGCCAAAGACTACTCACACTCCCATGCTGTGCAAGTCAGCCTTTCCATCAGAGGTCAGGAAAGGAAACAGCATCCTAAGACCCCTCCCTCAGCCAGACAACAGTGGGTATTGGAAGGGTGGGAGAACAGAACAAGAATAAATGGAAGATTATGAATTTGGGGTACATTTTATGGAAACATTGCAAGAGTAAATTTTCCATTAAGTCTTAATATTTCCTGTTCTAGAATTTGGCAAGAAATTTAGAAATGACACAATCTAAGCTCCCACGGGTATGACCATGCTTTCTTTTACATTAGGAAGCTGCAAGCAACATCAAAGGAATGACCAACAGTAAAGAAGAAGGAGAAATAAATGGGACTCACAGGACACCTTTGAGTTCAAGAAATGAAGTATGAATGGAAATGGAACAACTGGAAGATAGGAAGAAAATACAGAGAAATTCCAGTGATTCTTAGCGAATCTGGGAGATATAATCTGAAAGAGATTTTCAGTGAAGAAAATGAAAACGGATTACTGCTTTAAGATACTTAGGAATGACAGTTTAACATCTCAGGAAATGGTATGCTATGTAATATACAACCAAGAAAACAATATAAATTTGGATGCTGCACATTACATGGAGAAGTAAAGTGATATTAAGCAACTCCTACAGCCTCTTAAACCATACCTGTAATATCAATTTCTGAATACCAGACCCCTGTTTAACATAAAGATTTACGAAACACACAGCAGGGAAGAGCAATGCAGAAAACAATTAGGATGCAGGAGTGATTAATTAGCTTTAAAATATTTCCTACATAAATTTATAACAGGTAAATGCCCTAAGCAAGATCCTATACCATACACAGTCAAAAAGTTTCAATATTGGCTTAATTTGGAAGAGATGTCTTATTCTAGTTTGTTAATTAATAAACAGGGGAAAATTCTAGTCCCAATAAAAATGGTAAATATTTTGCCATGGACTCTAGTGGGACCAAAGTTTCAGTCAAGAAATAAAGGAACGTTTGAATGATGCAAAACAGAGGACCAATACAGAACAACAGAAACAACCCTAAGGAAGTTAACTAGAAGAATAGAACAGTACAAAAAGCACAGAAAGTATTTGAAGATCAGAAAAAAAGTGTAAATGACTTTCCTTCTCTTCTCCTTCCATCCCTCTGAACAATCATAGTTTGCAGCTTTTTCTTAGCATGCAACCAGAAGGAGCAAAGAAAGAGGATGCAGCCCTGGTCCACAACAGCCAGACAGCTGGAATGTCGCTCTCCACAGCCCATCATGCTCACAAGTCACATCTCAACCTGAAAGCTCTAAGGAGCAGTTCATTCCTACCTCTAGTGCTGTTCCATATCATAGCACAACCCAAACTTAGCAAAATAAATAGAGAAACAAGTTGCTTCTTTGACCCATCAAGGAAGTGGAATAATCTGTGGAGCAGAAGTGACAAGTTTCACAACTGTGGACAGAAACCTCTGTGAAGCATACTCTCCAGAGCAAAACTGCAGCAGAACAACCCAATGAGTTTTCTATTTCACTGTTCAAATATGGTCAATATTTCAGTAGGTGAGGTTAAAAGTATTAACTAAGAATTTATTTTTAACTAGTGTTTCACTGTTCCATTACCAAAAACAATAGACAAGCTGTTCTTTTACATAGTAATTTTTTTCAGCTTGCGTGATTAAGACACTTAGTATTTATAGTTTGTCTGGATTTTTAGAAGAGATTGTGTGAACATTTCTGATCATTAACTGACAGGAATGGATTGCCTTATCTGACAATATGTAATGCTAGTGGTAAGCAACATCATAAAGGAAATACAGATTATTTCTCCTTATGATAATCTTACTCTGTCTTGGTAATTTTAGATTGGAGTTATTGGATTTATTTCAGAATCTTACTAATTAAGCCTTACCAACTGATTTGAACTTTCATCTGTGCTTCTTAAAGGGCTGAACTGTCAGAGCTATTGTTGCTGTGAAAACCTTTAGCTGTGAATTAAATTGAATTTTCTTATCTATTCTGTCACTCTCCTTTATAGAAAAAAAAAAAAGGGGGGGAAGAAGAGCTATGTCATAACTGAAGTTCTGTGGATGATGATATAGGTATATAGGTAATGGCTTTTACAACATTATTACTTCACATCTATCAATATTCTGCATTTTTAAGAACCTTGCTACTATGGGTGATGTTTTGAGGCTGTGACAAAAGAGAAGAAGACCCCACAACACACAACCACTGGGAGCACTGGAAAGAAAAGACGTGCAAACACATAAAGAATAAAAAGATAGGAAAAAAAAAAAAAGATATGGTCTAGAGATTGCATTAGCAGTGATGAATTGACCACATAAGCACGTAACAGCACATAGAGGTAGGGTCAGAATGGGCACTTCAGAGAACTGGCTGGCACACAAGAGCAATGCAGCTCCAGATATGCCTGCAATGAATGAACTGCAGTAAGGAGATTGTGAAAGATGGCTGAAGTTTTTCGACAGGAATTTAAGGATTAATAAGAGATAAAGTTCAGGGAACAGTTTTAAATTATATGGGGAAAAAATAAAAAGGAAAAAATGAGACAGGAATAATAAACAAAGCAGAAATTTAATACTTATGGCAATAATCACAGATATTTCTGAGTAAATTGGGGTACAAGCACACACAAAATTTGTGACCTCTCATAACAGCAAAGTCCATTGATTTTAGTAACTTCTCAAAATACAGCACATTAAGAGAAAATTTTAAACACCACTAGCTTCATACTACATGCTAGAAACACTCAGAGAATTTAGCAGGATACAAGAGTGCTAATCAGGTTGCAAGATCACATTCTTAGCTATTTGTGCCATGAGTAGGATGATCTAGAGCAGCAATTTTTGCATGCATTCATGCAAACCACACACAACTATTAGGAATTTCAAGCACAATCTGGACAGCTAAGACTTCTGAGATCCTCAAGCTTGTTAGGAGAAAAAAGTTATGAAAGGAATAGAAAACAAATAGTATAATACAATTTTGATATTTGTTTCATTCAAGAAGAGGCCAACTTTTCTCAAGCACTGGTAAGGTGCTTTACTCATTACTAATCTACAGGCATTAAAAGTTAATGTTCATAATAAGCTAGGAAGGACATTAAAATCATTTTTTAAGAGTACAGGTGTTAAGTAATTCATGTAAGCAACATAACCAGTTGAATGCAGCAAGCGCAGAGCAAAATCAACATTGGACTTGGGCATTTCTGCACCATATTACCAAACCAAAGAGTAAAAGGAAAGATGGTTCACCCATGATTTCTGAAGAGCCAGGAGGATGCAGCAAGGCAAGTATTATGCTAGAGCTAACAAGCTATCATTTACTCACAGTACTCCATGAAGAACCACTTGAGAAATCTCTGCACAGTTTCTGGGTATCTCAGCTTGCCATTGCTCCCCACAGTGAAAAGTGACCACAAATGCACTGCTACTAAGTGATAGTGGATTTACCACAAAGCATATTTTCTGTGTCCATTCCACTGAATTCTAAAAGATATACTTCAATGGGACACAGGCATATAACCAGTTAAAAAAAAAAAATCATAAAAATGTACACTTCTACACCATCAGGCATCCACTACCTCTAAAACTCCAGCATTTTTATGACCCTACTCAAATGGTGTTTAGATACAGTTACTAATTAGTTTTACCAGTCTCCATGTAGGTACCCTTGGAGTGGAACTGTAGCACATCCATATGGGGAAGGATAGGGGCTGTTAAAAGTTACTGTCCCAGAAAATCACATGGGAAAAGAGCAAGAGAAAAGACAGGCCCCCAGCTCTTCCACATGCATGACAGGGGAAGATAGTTTATTAGAAGGTTTGTGATGGGTCGCAATGCATTTCACGCAGCCAAACAACCCCCAGACACCACAACGGGACTTAATTCAATTATTGTGTTTGGGTTGTTAAAGGATGATGCTGAGGGCACTTTTTGAACTGCACACAGTAATATTTCAAACATCAGTATTTAAATGCTTCTCTCATTTCAAAGTGAGAGGTGAAAAAAGAGTGTGATTAAATTTATGGAATAACTGAGTTATTGCTTTGGTTTATAACTATATTGCTACACATAAAATCATTACTTGTACTATCTGGTAACTAAAAAAACAACATCATTCAGCATTCAAAAGGACAGCGCTTTTCCTCACAAGTATTTAAAAGCTTGCCTGACTTAAAAAATATGTTTCATTTGCACAGTATTCTTGGAGGACTGGAACGAAAAAAAAACAATTAAATTGTACCCTACAGAAAAATACTTTCTTCTTTATTTTTCTTGAAAGTATCTACATCTACACTAAGAAAAAAAAAATCAAAAACATATCAGAGAAAAATCAACATTTTTGCCCACTGTGGTTTGAATATTCTAATTCTGTCCAGTAGTATGCATCTGTGTAAAGCCATCATTAGATAATTCTCTGTCCCATAGCAACCACTTTGTTTTCTCAGGGAAATAAAATATTTTTACATCCTTAGGCAATACCTTTCTCTGCATGGTTTCCTAAATGAAGCTGTTTGTAATCTAAAGTTAACATCTCAATTTACATTGGGCTTTGTAGAGATTTATAGCTATGTATGTGGAAAACAAACTGCTAGCACTAGGCTTTTCTAACTCTCTCTATATGTGCATGTACAGAGTGACTATTTCACATTTTATATAAAAGCCTGGATTTGTTAATAAAATACTGGTTATTTAAAGTAACAGATTCAAGTTATCAGATATATTTGTGTTATTAAACAATTATTTAAAAGAGAACAATGGAAAGACAAGAGAGGTAATGTTCTAATGATCTGAGCTTGTAATGATAATTTAGTCCTGAACTTGCAAAGTAGTAAGAAAGCAAAAAAGGACATTCAGTTTGCATCTTCAAGCACTGGGGAATCATGATAATGGGGCTGGAAGTAAAGTCTCTTAGAATCACAAAAAGATCATACTTGGAATCTTTGATTTATTTGGTGTTTTTTTGTTTTGTTTTGTTTTTTGACATCTCATTCACAGAAAATTGCCTTGAAAGAGACTTCATTTTATCTAAAAAATTTTTGCTTAAAAATGAAATAAAAAGAGACAGATTTCTGAAGTTTGTCTGTGCTAAATGGCTCCTATAATCTATTCTACAAGTCAAAATGCAACAGTCATGCTAAATGGTTAACATAAACACCAGGGACTATAGACAGCTTGAGAGGATCTTCCTGTTACTGTCACAGCTAACCATTTCACAGTAATCCAGAAATTTCGGGGCTGCTGGTCAGAGCCACTGGTTCTCAAACAAGGGCTTGCAGTACTTTACTACAGGTCTCTGTGGAGCTAGCTTTTTCTTAAAAGGGTTTTTAATTATTAAATCACACTAAAATGACTATACCTATTTTAAATAATTTACTCATTCTATTTTACTGTGCGAGTCACTGCTTAAGTTCCCTACAGACATTACACAAAAGCAAATGTGAAGAGAGAGGAGTATGCAATATAGTAGTATGCCACCGAAATAATGGCAAAAAAGGCATGGAAGCAGACCTTGTACCACAATATGACTTACTGTAACCACATGAGGGCTTGGGTGATGACCTGAACATCATCTCCATTCAAGCATAAAAGGACTGTCATGAAAGAAGAATTCTGATTTATTTATTTATTTATTTATTTGGCAATCCTATCATGTCTCTTCATTGCATCAAAATATGACTGATTTAAATTTTGACAATGAGGTGCATTAGAATGTGAAAAAAATCTCCCAGGGGAAACTGGAAATGTTTGAGATGTGGAGAGCTAAACAGGATGCAAACACCCACACAAAATGCTGCAGGAAAATAGTAAACTGGAATAATAACATTCATCTAGCTGCTGTGCTACGCCAGATCTTTACCAAATCTGATTTCTCCAGCTAAATTTTGAAAAATGAAGTATCTAGTAAGTTACAGAGTGAAGTTTTGAACCTTCACAACTGTTCATTAAGATTGCTGATTTCAGCAAAGATTATTTTTTTTCATCTTTACTTACCCTAGCCTTTGAAACCAAATACAGAAAGAAAACTAGTAGGGATCCATTCAGTCTCAAGTGCAATTTAATTTTTTGTTATTAAGCTTTAATGGAAGGAAAAGACACGATCGGAGCAGTGTTTATTTCAATGATGATGCAATGTGATGGGTGCACTGCATAATGTCAGATGATATCAAAAGATGTGTCCTGGTGTAACCTCCCTTATACATAGTGAGAAGCCTCTGAAAATACGGAAGGCAGCAAACAGCTTTGAAGCTGTTACTGGAAAGTTGTCATTTGCTTTCAATAACTGAATATGATTTGTGATTATCTAGTGTTCCAAATTGCTCAAATGATTAGTTACAAAACCATGTCTTCCTTAGATTCTGAAAGGCTCATCTTTCTTATTTAATAGATTAAGATTTTTGTCCTATGAGATACACTGAAAAGAATTGTACAAAATCGACTTTAGGCAAGTCTTGTGCTCCTTGCTTTTGGGGCTGCCTCACAGCAGCACTCATCGACCCAGATTTCCCCAGTGGGGCTTTTCCTGCCATCACTCAGGGATGCCTGGATGATGGGCACAGCTCGGGCATACTTTTGCTTCAGCTGTGCCTCCTGGACCAACAGCCACTGCCCAGGATGCTCACTCGGTTTAGGGAATGGATCAACAGCTCAGCTGAGTCTGGATCAACTCAAAGCTGCTGAAGAGACATAAATCAGAGGAAGCAGGACTAGTAGTTTTGCTCATTAGTTTTGTAAACCCTTAGGGTATTCTCCTTTTAAAACTGTCCTCCCCAAAATACATCTTGTATAAATTTCTCTTCTATTGTACATTCATAGATTCAAGAATTAGATCAGTCCTCAGTGCCCTTTTCATAGATGTAAGATGATCACCCCATACTTTGTGTTTACAAACACTTCATCAGGCAAAGACAGAAGATTTAGGAATCTATGAGGTTATAATTCCTTGTTAAGTAATTGTCATGGCAGATTCTGACAAGAACAGAAAATGTCATAAAACTAAGCAGTTCTCCAGATAATTTCCAACTTCTAATAAAAACAGAACATGGTACATCTATACATTTTATTACAAAGGCTGTAACCATGGTAGAAAACGCAGCACAATTTAATTCTGACAACCTGTAATCCAAGTTATACCACAGTTCGAATAAAAATATAAAAAATTTAAAAAAATAAAAAAACAACCTCTGAAGGTACTACATCACAACTTTAAACCAAGAATAACTAAACCTAATGAAACTGCATTGAAAACATCCTGTATTTTAGCTAAGGCTCAGGGGAAGAGTCTTAAAACATTCATATTACAGCACAGCAAACCATCAGTTCGGCTAACTTCACATAATATAAATTTAAAAAAGATATCTGACTGTAGAACAAAGTTTGAAGGGGAACTATGAGCAAATGATGATAGGAGATTGGAGATGAACCATTGTCTCCAGACACAAATAAGAACACTTCTTACATTGGACAAGGAGTGGAGTAGCCACTGCAGAATACTTCAGAGGTTGATGAAACTCAAACATATTCACAAAAACTTTAACTTCACTGATAATGAACTCACCTCAAAAAAAAAAAAAAATCTAACCAGTTCTAACTTGGTCAACACTGCTTAGGCAAACTCAAAAGCTGTCAACTACATCAATATTGTAGTTACCGAGCAGTGTCAACCTTCATAAATGCTGATCTGTGTCTCAGTTATTTCTTATAACAATGTGCAACTACACAATTATTTTTTTCCTCTGAGATATAACAGCGATAAAAGATCATCATTAAATGTATTCTAACTGAATGTCTCTCACCAGGAGTTCAACTGACTTATCTTTAAACTTTATTATAGTAGAAAGGACAAATTCTACTATAGTAAAAAGGCTACCAATGTGATTTATTCCAGCAAAACATACTGTGCAATCCTTTAAGGAAACAAACATCTCGAACTGTTTCTGATATTCATGACGGATAAAAGTACTGGTTAATTCATCCCTACTGATTTTAAAAGAAGTTTATCTGTGTGGGTTTTTTTGTTTGTTTGTTTTTGGTTTGGTTTGTTGTTTTTTGTTTGTCTTGTGTGCTTTTTTGTTTGTTTGTTTTGTTTTAGAAAACTGTGGTCTTTGTTGCTGCAACATGTATTTATATTCTGAAAATCTTTCCTTTGATCCATCATCAAACTACTAGTCACATCCATTTCTGAAACTCAGATGCACAAAAAGATAAAGTACAGTTAAAGTGCCAGAAGAGTATAGCCAAAATACACCTATGATAAGAATAAGTTTAACATTTCCTTTACACTTCTGATAATAGTAAGGACACTGGAAAAAGAAGAAGAAAAGGAAAAAAAAGAATTTTATGTATTGAAATATTTGAAGCATTCTGTTTCAAAAATTGGAGAACTTATTAAAATGGCTTTGTCAGTTGCTTCACCATAAAAATGGATATGCATATACCCAGATGTGTGTACAAATGTCCACAGACAAATATGCGGTAGACATACTCCAAGAATGCTTTATATAAGCTTTCCTTGTAAAACTGTTCTTCATAAAAATGTTACATGAATAAACCAGGTAAATCTGAGGTCATATATTTTAGAACCATTTCCCTACTTTGCAGAGTCCCTGAAACTCTGCATGGCTCATGCAGACTCCTCGTAAACCTTGGTGCAGCAGTGAGGCCACTGTCTCAGTAAAATTTTAAATTTTATGCCTTTATGCCTGATTTCCAGTGTCTTTGAATAAAAATTAAGCAGCTATTCTTTTCATATATTGAAAAAAAGTCCAGGCTAGATTGTGTGATGAAATTTGGAGTCTTCCTTTTAACAACTGAATTGCAAACCACATTAAAATATCAACATATTAATGCAAAGTAAAATATCAGTACAGATTAAGCTATAACCATTCTCTTAAAAGAAACTGTAGAAAAAAACTATCTATACTAATAGAAATATTTACATATAATCAGTATCCTATTTATTACCCATTAAAATACTAAAATCAAACAATTTGCTTTTAGGTTTTCACAAAAATATATATATATATAATCAGTATCAAAATTAAATGGATAATGTTCTATAGTGGATGGGAGACAGATCAACTGAGCATTATGCAAGGAAGCTTGCCCCATTTCTTGCAATGCACATATTAATCTGCATTTATAAGGTTTAAAACAATCTTCCCGCATAGGTGTCTCTCTTTTGAGCTACTGTTCTGACGGTATAGTTTGAAAAAAAATGTTAATTTGGCCCAACCCATAAAACATTGATTTTCTAAGCAGAAATTTCCAAAATAAATGCTGCCCTTCTTCTGCTGCATGTTTACTGACTTTCCAAATAATGGAGGTGGATAGGGCCACATAGAATAGGCTTCAATATACGGAATCCGTGCTGAAATATTTGCAACAAGACTGTGAGATCAGGTGCAGAACTGCATTATTTTTCCTAGACAGTATAAATATCCAGTATTCCGTCATTCTTAAGATAAATTTGTTATTTTAAATATAATTCCACATTTACAATTGTTTAAGTTTGATTAAGGTTGGTTTTCACTGGTCCTCATACAGAGGGTCACCAACAACGAAGTAAAGACTTGCACGTCAGTCCCAGAATGTGTTAGGCTTTGTCAATCATGTGCTATGGTATAGAAATATAAGTAATGTCTGTCATTACTGTCAACAGCACCTCCACCCAAAGGCTGTGCTTTGTCTGCCTTGCTGTTAATCATTGTCTCTGATCCATTATGTTACTCGCTCTCCTGGGAACAAAGGTTGAAGTAAATTAAGCTCTTCAGGGCTTCTTGGTGATGTTTGCTTTGGCCCATTACATCAACTTAGTGCCGCTGGAATACATCAGACTCTTGACAGATCTAGCCTAGCTCTAGCCAACATGGTAGGTGTCCTTTACCACGCATCCTGCAGTCCTCCTCCCTGAGCAGCTCCAATGGGGGTGGCTCAGATTGGGGTGCACCAGAGCACACTGCAGTTCTGGCCCGAGAGCCAAGCTTTCCTCCATGGGAAACCCAGCAGAGGAACAAAAAAGAGAAAGGGGTTGCATGCGTGCCTGTGTCTGCCTGGGACATGGAGTTGAGAGGTGCCAAGACAGTCATTCATCGTAACAAAACTTAGCCCCCTAGCATTCTGTTTGACATACTGACTGGGAAAACACAGCTTTCAATCACAACTTTGGATATTTAATTTCATATATGTGAACATAGTATAAAACATTAAAAACAGGTTATTCTATACTAGTCACAATGAATAGCATCTTATTCCAAAAATACTCCCTCAATTCCGTCCACCTTTTCAACATACTAAGGCCCAAAGGTGGAGTTCAAAACCATTCTGAGCCCATGGATCTTTGATAGAGATCCAATTTAGCTACTGCCTATGTGAACAGGCTCAGGATAGCAGAATAGTGATTTGTGAAGTCTTAAATTGTGGGGCAGCTATGCTCCTAATATACCTCTGTGTTTTGCTAATTTTCTTTCACTGGGAATAAAAGTACCAAAATCAAATCTTTCTACCATTACCCCCAAAGAGAAAAATGACCATGGTTTAACCCTTACCTGACAGCAACAGATTCCGGGGACTTCTACTTGGATATGGAAAGCAGGATCCTTTCAGAAGGGCAAGGAACGAAGGCAACATTAAGAAGTTAGGTGTCAGAATTTGATTTTAAGGGGAAAAAATGTAAGCAGAAGGTTATGTAAGTGAAGTTCTTCTTATGGAATGATTTGAAAATGGAAAAATGGGCAAAATAAACATTTATAGGAGATGAGGAAGTGAGCTCTCGTTTCTCCCACTCTGCTGCCCCTGTCACTTTGCACAGGAAATGAGGTGATGAACATGAGATGATAAAGGTAATGAAAGGTAAGGAAGAGTGTTAAGAGTAATTAAGGACAGCAGAAGACGGTGATACAGAGCTTAGAAGACTGAAATATCTTAGTATCACAACTGGTACAACAAAAAAATAATCTGTTTCACCTGCAGTGTTTTTGCTCCACACATGAAAGTCTGGGACCACTTTCCATAGTGGTGGACAAGTCACCACCCACACCCCACCACCACAAAAAAAAAAAAAAATCTCATTTCCTCAAAACATTTTTTCTCTTTTGCCTTTCTATTACTCTATTTGATTATATTTTGAGAATTTATATTGTACAAGCTATGAAACTAACATTAATGAGGATGTGCATTTTTGCCAAGTCTTTCACTGCAAATTTCAGCATATAAATACCAAATAATACAAAAAGTCCACAAAATACTCATAGGACTGTTTCGGAATGCTCGTGAAGTTCTTTTATCATAGCTATTAAATCATGGCTATTTAAACATTTGCACAACTTTATGTCATGTTTACTATACCATCTCTACAATTTCACAAGTTTTCAATATTTTATCTTGTTATATGTCAAGCTACATTTAGCTTAAAAGCATTACTTTATAATGTGCTTATCTATAGTTCATGTCTGGATGTCTACATTCAAATGATATTGTTACATTTGGGGAGTTTTGAAGAGTTATATTTTCTAGGACTCCTTGGTTCAGTAGCATGATCTCACATTTTAGGAAGCTCTTTCTAACTCCACTTTCACTGGACTCATATCAAAAGCCATTTTCCAAAATAACTGATACATCGCATACCTCCCTGAAAGCCTTCATATTACACATCTGACCATTTCAATTAAACATTTGGTTTAGAATGGTCCATGGCCTAAGTTTCAGTTTAGACATTTTAGGGATCAAATTATGATCGTGAATAGATGCTCCATAATTATAAGCCTAACCACAAGCAACGAGAAGAGTGACTGTGCTTTAATTTCCTAGCATTCTGGAATACAAATGGGTAATTTTTAATAGGCCATTCTAATAAGAACACTGCCCAAGTTCTGATCTTTTCTGCCTACTCCCAGGACTGACACAAATGTCCATTACGACACTCAACTGACCCTTGGTAGCTTAATAAGAGAAGATTCATAGACTTTTTCCTACAAGTGCAGCATGGGTTGCTTCAATTACTACCGGATTCACTGTGTTTAGATCTACCTGTATGATATACTGGATATATTATACACAAGAATTGTATATATCTGTGCCTCAAGGTTAACGATGAGAAGGATACCCCAGTTATCCTTTGGGGACATACTCAAGAGTAAGAAGGAGGTGCAAGAGATCAGTGCAGTCTCCTGAGCTGGAAAAACAAATTAACCTCAGTGGCAGAGAAACAAAGACATCCCCGTTCCTGTCAGTTTTCAGGAAGCTTAAGCAGCAGGTACAACAATGTAGCACTGAATCTTGAAGGGGAGTCCCGAGGAAAACAAATTCTTAATGGAAAATTGGCAACTGACTTTTTTCACAGTAATAACAGGTATTCAAATGGAAAAGAAGAGAAAAAGGAAACATTGCCAATATTTTGGCATTTGTAGGAGTTATCCAAAAAAAGCTTATCTAGGTTCTCTACAGCTTTAACCTGAGAAAAAATTGCACATTAATGCTGCAAAGGAGCTGACACTTTTCATCTGCAGCCCACTCAGCCAGGGAACATCCACTTATATACCCTCATGCATTATTCACCAGGAAAATTGAAATAATCCACCAGTGGTTAAGCAGCTCAGAATCAAATGCAAATCAAGGGAAAGCAGTTAAGAATGAGGATCATTCATAGCCTTCCCTGAACTCCTAACTCTTCCACAACACCAGCATGGAGGCTGCAGGAGCTGCTCAGATCCTTGCAGCCCCATTCCTGACTGCAGGTGCTTGGTGCAGCTTAACCTGTAAATGGGCCTATTTCTGGGATGATGGCAAAAGCACCGACCCTTGCCTGTGCTTTATTTGTAGTCAAGAGGATTCTCCCTCCCTGTCAATAAAAGCGGATTCTTTGGCACGAACCTGAGAAAAAACAACTTCTTTTTAAAAGTCTCTGTTTGCTGTAGCACTGACTATAATCTGGAGTTTAATTTCATTCTTTATCTAACTATGCCACCCTGGCCATAAAACAGTCAAGCATAAAAACAAATTTAAAGTTTAATAAAATACTTTTTTAGTGAAGGTAGAAGTTTTTGCTGTCACCGTATTTATTTTCAATAGAAAGCTTCAATGGAATTTACCTTATATTGTGATCAATAACAATTATTTTATTACGTCTATTTAGGAGAATACAACAGCAAACAGTAAGATCAGAAATCATAAATTCATTTTTAAATCTCAATGAGAAACTATACGTCCCGTTAGCTGTTAAGAAGTTATACACTATATACAAGCTAATGTGAACAGTAGAGGCGTGCATCATTTCTACAGGTTTATACCCAGCAGCACCATGGATACACTTTCAATGAAATCTACTTAAACCTTATATTGCAAGTACTTTCATGAATCTGAATTTATTATCATTGATGCATATTCAGGATGTTGTAAACTCCATGCATTAATGTTCTTTATAAGAATTTAACAGCTTTAATGCTTTTTAAAGACAATCATACTGGTCATATCTTTTGCAGTTTTCCCCCACAAATATACAGCAAAAGATTTTTCAGTTCAGTGAAAACTGATGTTTATTTTTCAGACAAGATATTTCCAAGAAAAAAAGGTTGCTTTAATTAACTACTTACTCATACCAACAATCAGTTAAACACAAAAATTGTTTGCAACCCTAGACCCGATTTCGTGAAATTTCAGAATGACAAATTACAACAGAAAACATTCTTGCCATAAATGGGAAATTTGAAAGTGTAAAATAATGAATGAAAAATTAAGTACACATTTCTCTAGGTGGCAAAAAAAAAAATCTATTAGTTTCATACACTTTTGCAGCCCTTTCAGATATGTGTTTGACTGTCAGAAAGACTAAGACTAAAAATAAACAGTAGGTATTTTAGGTACCATGAGAAAAGTATGCTGTCGACAAAGAAAGAAAATAAAATTAATAACAACCTCCACCAAGAATTCAACAATATTTTTTCAGTAAGAATTTGGCTAGTATCCTAGGAGAGTCACATTATCTTTTACATGATTAGGAACGTGACTGACATAAAACACTATACTAGCAGCTCATTTTCCTGTAGTTCAGTTGTATTTCTCTTCATGAATTTTCAGGTAAATTCTCTCTTTTAGATCTGCTGGAGTAAAATCTGGAGTGTGACATCTAAACTGTATCAAGTAGTACCAATACAGCCTGCAGCCATCCACAAACACATCACTTAGTGATGGGAAACAAGAGCCAAAGTCAGAGAGAACAGGGTGAGGCTCTCACTTTATGGAAATTACTAATAGATTTTTAATGTTCACATAAATCTAGGCTGAAACTCTACTCTCATTGTACCTTCTTGATGATTTCTGCAGATAGATCTCTACTTGTCCCTAGGAAGGCCCAGCACAAACACATCCTCAAACAATATTAACCTCTGATTCTCAGGATCCTGGACACTTTAAACATGATGCTTTTGCTATAAAGCTACATAAAATTTTCCACGGAATGTGTGGAGATGTTTCTTTGCCAAAAGTAATCCCTACATTTGAAATCAACTGATTAAAAAATAAATAAATAAATCTTAAAATAAGTTATTTTAATATCATTAGGACATTGTACACACATACTTAAAATCCTTAACACAATTGATTATTCATTTTGGCTGAATAATTGAGGTCTCCTGTGCTTCTGTTCCTAATTCAGGACACAAAACAGTAGTATTCTAGAAAAAGGACATGAAATATGTACTCAAATATTTTGCCAAATATTTCAGAACTGGCACCTCTCTTCACGTGCAAACTATACTGACTTTATCCCAAATCTGTATGTGATAAAAGATAAAATCTTAGGTATCTTTAAACACAGAAAACTGATTTTGATTTAAAGCTTCTTTTGTGTCAGTGCTTATTGCACTGATTTTTTTTAACTTATTTATATTTTTTTTCCACAGAGGAAAAAATAATATAGACCCTGATGGCTTTATTTTATGCATGTGTTAAAAACAATTAACCACCTGATCTGGATATTTTTTTAAATATATCTGTTCACATCTTGCTACATCAGAAGTAAGCAACCTATAAAATGTTATTTAACACAGAAGAATGAAAGCTATTTGAAAAGGACACCCTGTAGGTTTTATGAAGTATATATAAATGCGAAGGCTCTATCATGAAACAAAATGGTTACAGTACGTAAGTGAAGTGTCATAACTAAAACCCTACATCTACGGATCTGCATAAGGAAGGTAAGTCACAGACTGTTATTTATTTGGTAACGATCTGTAGACTGTATCTGTGTCCTAACCTGACATCCCATGAAATAAATCCTGCACCTGAACATTTTGACCCCTAACATAGCTTTGTTCACTATAACAACTTAGTAAAATACTTATTTTGGGTGACAAGGATTTACACACGGCTTCAGAAAGACACCTTACTTTAACACTGATATTAACTAATGGTCAAATGGTACTGCACCAGTGCCATCCCATATTGTTATGCCCAATTTACCTTTAGAAGCACCTATCATGTAGCGTGGATGACTAGTGTTCCCAAAGTCAAATTTTAGGAGTATTTATCAAGGGAAAAAAAAAAAAAAAAAGAAAAAAAAAGACAGAAAAATCTTGCCAAAATTCTGAGACTTCTTTAGCACTATGATATGATACTGGGTTGACTTTTCCTTAGTGCCTGGAAGCAATTCAACCAGAATAGAGAATCTAATCCTTTACAGCATTTATTTTAATGACTCATTGTTTTCCTATTTCTTTCTAGCTTCCACAAAGCTCAATGGACTTGAGCATGATTATTAAAACACAAACAAAAAAAACCCTTTACTTCTCTCAAATAAAAGCATATCACAAAAACAATTTAGCTGTAACCAGTAAAGGACATTCTAAAATTAGAGCCTGTTGTGTTAGGGATGTAACAAAGTGTCTCAGCCATATGCTGGTGTAATCTATAAAAGCTATATTCGAAGCTTATGTCATTGTAACTTTTTCAGAAAGCAGCATAACTGCTACCATACATGAACCAGTATTAATCAAATCATTTTAGATTTAAATCTGCATATAGCATTGGATCGGTAAAAACATTTGGATACCTGAAGTACATTACAATTTTATCTTCATATGTAAAGAATACATCATTACCAAACATTAAATGTAACTAAATGACAAATATTTGGTTTTACACAACTCTTTATATCCAACTTAATCCTTTTTTTTTTTTTTTTTCCACTTAGATGAAAGATGTAAATCAAAAGAGAAGCAGATTTTTTTTTAAATCTACACAGGACACATGTATTTTTCAGATTGCATAGGATGCAGTCCTCTAGCTGCCAGAAACAGACTTAATAGATTTTGTCTTTTTTCTTCTCAAAGCAGAAACCCAAACACACCCTAAGATAAGGGACTAGCCTAAATCCGTAATAATTTAAGTGGATTTCATCCAGATTTACACTTCTTTAATGCAGAACATGACCTGCCGCTTGTGTAACACTTTAAACACAAGAAAATTTCCCTCATCAATTGAACCATTTTCCTCATCAGCTGGTATAGCATCAACTCCAGCTGAGAATTGTTTAGAAGTAGCCATGGACAGAAAACAGAGATACAGAAGGCTTCACAAAAAGGAAAGTGCCTAGGGCACAGAAATTCCCAGGTGCCTAGCACTGGTGGGGTGGTCACTGCCAGCCCAGGGGATGCTGCACTGCAGCTCTCAAAGCACCAGGGCAACCGGCACATCCCATAATACAGGGACCCTGCGCTCAACACTGCAGGCTTGGGAGATACTAGGTTCTCCACCCTCCTGGGCTGCAGCTCTACACTGCAGAGAAGAGGCATGTTCTTCAAAGGGGGAACCCCTAGACTTACATATATATATGATGATAACCGCCCCCCCCCCCTTTTTTTTTAAATAAGAAAATTAAATGAACAAAACCAAAATTCCATGAAGATCTGACCATAGTGCCACTACACAATCAAAGTTTTTATCAAGTACTACTCACTCCAAACCTCTGGACAGGTCAAAAATATGCTTTATTGTGTATTTATTTTTTGCCAGAAAATCTGTTCAGAATTACTGGCTAATATAACACAGGTACTCCACAGAAAGATGAGAAGCACTGTTAACCCACAGAACCTTATATTTCATTACCCTTTTCAACACACTTGAGGTGGCCTGTGAACAATGACTGCATTATTTACTATGAGGAGAAAAATACAGTTCTGTGCTAGAAAGTCCATGGCATTTTCTATATTAGGAATCTAGCTAATGCAAGTTTGCTTTCATTTAGTTCAAATAAACAGTATTAGATTAGTTCTTACATTTTGTTGTCTCTTTTGATTAACTTCATATGTAAGATTGTGCATCTGTTGCTTACTAAGACATCTGAATAAACATTGTTAAGCTAATGGGTCAAAAGAAAAATAAACACTCTGTCCTAAGTGCAGATTGGAAAGGAAGAATGTCAGCAGACTCCTGGGATCCCTTTTAGCTATTTTTAATTTCTAAACTCCAAAATAAACGTCACAGAACTAACACATGGAACTCCAAGGATCCAATCTAAGACCAACAACATATTTTACAACTGCTTGTAATCCCTCATTTTTCCTAATGTATTCTTTTCTTCAAGGAGGGTTAAACTGTTCATCCATTGCTTGCAGTCCACTGCTATTATAAAACAGGGCCACCTCTGCCAGTAGCAGCAACACGGCAGCGTAAAGATACATGGCACTGACAATACTTCAGGCTCAAGTATCTCATATAGCACTTTCAGAATTTACTGGCATTCACTGCAACTGCTGCATGCACTGTGGCATGAGAAACATAAGCCAAGTTCTAGCTTTGTATCAGCCAGACTCTGAAAAAAGTGCAGAAGATTACCCTGTGCAGGGATGGAATTCAGCCTTACTTTTTGAAAATGGGGGACAAAGAAAGTATTTTCCTTATTCCAATAAGTTTACAGTTTCATACAAGATTGCTGAGTCAAAGGACAAGTCAGCAGGCAGAAATCTCCGCAAGTTCCTCAGACACAGGAAAGGGTTGTATCTTATATGGGAACAGAAGTTGAACAACCGAGGAGAAAAAAATGGAACAGCACTGAGGTCCCAGACTTGAGAGAACAGGAAAGAAGCTGGCACAGACAAAAACAGAACAATGAGGAAAGGTGAGAACGAACAAAAGAATTGTGAAAACGATCATGATTAAATGGAGAAATGATCTGAAAGAGGCAAGATGCAATTAAAATGAAAAACATAAAATACTCGTTATGGCTGTAATTAGCAGTTAGACAAATCCAATGTGGGATATGAATGACTTGGTAGCTGTGTTGAAGAAAAGGCTGTAGATGTTACAGGAGATGACAAACTGATGACATATTTCTGGGGCAGACAAGTGAACTTATTCTAGCTATTCCTCAAGCCAGGCTGTCACTGTATCGTTACAGTAGCACAGAACCATAAGCTAGCTATAACTAAGCTAGCAGAAGCTGACTGCTTGGAGGCTTTCTGGTGTTAAACACGGTTCAACACAAAGCTGAGCTCTTTGCGTTTCAGAGAAAGTGGTGTCCCAGATGCTGCTTCTGAGCACATGCAGAAACTTCTGGGCTTGCCTTCGGAAGACATAGATATACCTGAAGTTACAGGGTTGGGGAAAAGAAAGTACAAGACTAAGATGCATAGGGAAAACTGTCTTAGGTACTCAGCTCCTGGCAATCAACCGAAGTATTGGATATGCGTCAACTAGAAAGAGTTGAAGGGACAAAAACAGTGTCCAGAAGTTGCTGCTGTACTTCAGGTCATCGCAAGTGGTTCTCAGTTGTTTTGTTGTTGTTGTGTTTTTCTTTTTTTTTTCTGTTTTTCATCCCATAAATATGAAATATATGTGAACCACTGCAGAGCAGAATCCCAGCCCTTGCCCTGTGCAGCTAGGTCGGTATCAGAGTCCCTTTGTTGTCTGATGGCTTCTGCACAAAGGAACAGCGCATCTGTTTTCCACCCTCTGAGTTCCCTACCACCTAGCCATTTGTACATATTTAAGATATGGCACTACCAGGCTAAGCCACCCTCCCAGATAGAATTTACGTATCATCCTCTGGGGAAAACATCTCCTCCCTTTGTGCGGATAACTGCTTAACACTGAATGCTAAATAAAGAATGCACTCTGGAATACTGGCGGATAACAGAGTAAATTTCTGAGCTACTGGTACTTTAGGATCATTTATTCACAGATCTAAAACATTTTTCATAGGATTATCTGGAAATAGTCAATTATCTGATGAAATATAGCTAACAAGATGCACGATTCTGCTTTTTATTTTATTTGTTTTCATATGCATCATTTCATGCCTTTAGTTTTAATTCCCTGGCTTTTCAGAAATGGAATCTCACAAATATATCCTTCCCTTTATTTTCCTACAATAATATCACAGCCATTTTCTCTGGCTATTCTTAAATCACTTTGTTCTCTTCACGGCTTTTCCTAGTCTTAGAGAAGAAATATGTAAAAATAGGCCACAAGAAACTAGATACACTTGATATGCACAGCAAAAATAGAGCTCTTTAGCACCTGGCGTTCTTGAGAGTGTTAATGAAGCTGGCAAGATAAGCCGTGCTTTGACCCAAAATA
This sequence comes from Cygnus olor, assembly GCF_009769625.2. Classification (NCBI taxonomy): domain Eukaryota; kingdom Metazoa; phylum Chordata; class Aves; order Anseriformes; family Anatidae; genus Cygnus; species Cygnus olor. The sequence goes on from NC_049173.1 coordinate 48,761,057, forward strand.
AAAAGCTAAGCCCTCAAAAGAAGGGTAAAGATAAATTTGAACTGACACAAAAAAATTCCATGGGCTCATGGCCTCTTGACTTCCTGCATGACGTGACCCCAGAAGTCTGGACAAGTGCTACACGGACAAATAAGGAGGGATTGGACTTCCTTTTGAAGGCAAAGACAGTGAGCCAGGATCAGGGTGCACAGCATGAGATATAGCATGAGATATAGCCCCATAGGAGGGGGCTCCCATCTCTGCAGGAGCATTCATGTAGGCAGAACATGCAGGAATAGGATACATAATAGACATGAAAACATTAATTTCAATCTGCTAAAATCCCTGAGGTCAAGACACACGTGTACCTTGGTGCCTGCAGTACCAGAAATGCTAGAAGTACTAGTGGCTGGATGTTAGATTAAGAAGGAGAGGAGAGGAGAGGAGAGGAGAGGAGAGGAGAGGAGAGGAGAGGAGAGGAGAGGAGAGGAGAGGAGAGAGGAGAGGAGAGGAGAGGAGAGGAGAGGAGAGGAGAGGAGAGGAGAGGAGAGGAGAGGAGAGGAGAGGAGAGGAGAGGAGAGGAGAGGAGAGGAGAGGAGAGGAGAGGAGAGGAGAGGAGAGGAGAGGAGAGGAAAAGGAGAGGAAAAGGAGACTCAAACCAGCAAGCAAGCTGACAGTCGGCACTTGAAAGGCTTTTTCTGAAGCAACAAATAATTTCTTCAGGATAAATAAATGATTTGTATTAAATTATAGATTTCATAAGGTACATTTAAAAGTGAAAACATACCAGAGTTCATGTTTAATTTCGCTATCGCAGATGTTCTGAAGAGATGTAAGAGGCAGTTTACCAAGTAGGAAATGTTGTAATACAAAAGATTATACAGAGAGAAAGGAAATTTATAAGTAAGAGAACACTTTAGATGGAGGAATAAGGTCATTTTACTTTCCTTATTTCTAAAAAACAAACAGCTAGAATGATAGTTTTAAGGCTGTATCTTTGCTAGAGTACTGAGGTCCCAATCTACTGGTGTTAGCAGAAATAAATATATTTAAAAGCAAAACAGAGATACATCTACACTTACACAAATAATACAAGCTTAAGGTCGTTATCTCCTCTTGCCTCTTCAATTTAATAAATCTTTTTTTGTTTTCATTCAGCATGGATTTCACCCAATTATAGCCACTCTCCTGGATAAAATTTACTTTGCAACCTCTTCTGCATCAAGACAGTACCGTAACTGTCTTTTATGAAAAATTTTTAACAATTATTTCAGCAACAGTACATAGAAGATGGAGCAGAAAATAATCTTTTGACTTCAAAACCTGCATATGAAATTGTCAAGACACACATAAAAAGGGTAAGAGAAAAAAACATCATAGCAGTTTAGAGACTCCCTGAGCAAACAATCTTGGTGCACATTACCATGATTCCCAGGCTATGCAGTGCACGTAACTACACCGCCCTGGGCAGGCTATGGGAGACTCTCCAGATGGAATATGTCTGGCCAAGTAACAGAGAAAGCAGAGAGAAGTGCTCCAGAGAAAGTGGTGGAAAACAATGAACTCATTCGTTAACCAACTTATTTATTTGTATTTATATCTATATGTATAACTATAGCCAAATACAAAGATAGCTTTAAATAGGCTAGCAAATAAAATTTTATGTCTAATTGGCTAACTTGGGAAGTGAAGAAATTAAAATTGACATTCCTTAATGACATGTGCCATCCATAAATTCTGTTGTATATTATTATGTTAAGAAATAACTTACATTTTCAACTATTCCTGAAAACACACAAAGCTAGATAACACAAACAATTTCTCTGACATCTTTTAAAAAAGGTTACTGCAACAAATAGCATATATATTCTTTAGGACTACCATGTGTGACTGGAGAGAACCATGGAAACTAGAAAAACAGACATCCAACTGATTCAGCAACCCTCAAAACTGCAAAATATGGAAAAAATCATCAAAAACATTTTTGTCAATGAACTGAACATCTGGCAATGAAACAAACAAACAAAAGATCTCCAAACACCAGCTCATTAAAATAGAGATGGAATGACAGAAAAAGTTCAAGAAGTTTCAACTGCCTTAACCCCCTGAGAACTCTGTCCAAGATCCTAAGAAGATCTGGTTTAAACACTCAGGAAGTGTTTGCTCTTAAGGTACCTTCCACAGTGTGACAAAACCTTGACTGCAAAAGATAAAGCTTGTTGCAAACTCCAAGGGGAAGGCTGTCAACTCAGACATAGGAACACCAGTCTATGAGATTGAGATATAAACAGAGTAACAACAACAGCATGAAATATTGTGAGCTGTGTGAAATACAGTGTGAAATATTACATTCATTACGAAGCAGCATGCTTCAAAGCCTATCCCTTTATCAAGCCTCATCTGTAATTTGACAACAAATGGTCTTCTCTGAGGACACTGTTTCCTTTTGAAGAGAGAGCATATTACAAGATCAATTTTCACTGAAATTCTGACATTAATAACACGATATTAAAATCAGATTATTCATAAAATACTAAAACAAATTTCTTCAGTGAAGCCTGGGTTCTTAAAGCAAATTTCCAAACCACTGTATATTGAATGGATAACAGAACATCAACTGAATTTTGATAAATAATCTTGTCTGGAAGAAAACCAGCATGTTTAGCTGTTAAGAACAAGGGTAAAATTATATAAATTTAGCATAATAGACAGAGGAGCTCCAAGTAAGGGAGTCACTGAAGTGTAAAAAATCTGTTCAAAATGGAAGATATTAACAATTACTGAAAAGCGTAGCTTGAAAAGGTTATTTGAACCATTCTAAAAGAAAAATGTTATCCCTGACAATCACTAACCTCATACAAATGCTTAGCAAATTATTTTATGATTGGCAATGAAAGCAAGTTGCTTCTGTGTTTGGAAGGCTGTCCTTATCCAAATCCAGTTAGTCCATAGGAGATGTTCCTTTTCGCAGGTAGAAGTCATATTGAACCTGATTATTTTCAATAACATATCCATTAATATATACATTGGCAGATAAGAAGACATATTTAGAAGTTACAGATCCACCTTCTTTCCTATAGCCTTAAGTTTGTATAATACAGGTAGTCTCATTAAGGAAAAGAAATCACTGGGTGCAGAATAAGGCCTGTGATGAAGTCCTCAGTATAAGAATGTACATTACATACAAGTTTGTTTCTTTTTCACTTCCTTTATTTTTCAGTCAGTATCTGTTTATACTTTGGGAAATACATGAAATTTCTTCAGGAAGAACTCCTGATTACTCTTGCCTATCTCTACTTTTTCTTTTCTTTTTAATCTCTACCATTTATTTCATGTTCTTTCATGTCTTGTTTCTGTGTTCTTACCATTGTAAATGGGAGAAATAGAAAGCCATGGGATTCTGTACACATCTATTTCTCCATTTGGCCTACATCTATTTTTGACACGACTTCACTGTTTCATTGTTTGAAATCCTGTGTAGTGTTCAGCACAATCTTAGAGAGCTCTTGAGTCTCATGCTGAAAAACGTTCTAAAGAAAATGTGTTAGCTTTTCAGGAATACTAGAACTCTCTGTACAATACTTCAAACAATTTTCCTTCTGTACTGTCCCTTACTGGGCTGTCTCATATCCGCACTAAAGAATTCCTGCCTCATTTTTTTAGGTGTGGGCCTTCTAATATTCTGATATTGGTACTGCCATCCAAATAAACCTGTTTTATTTTATCTACATACACATACATATACACACACTCTCATATATAAATAAATAATGACTAAAATGCACATACTTCCACGGGGCATACTCTCCTTAAAAAAAAAAAAAAAAAATTAGAATTAAAATTAAAAAAAAACATGCAATTACAGAAAGTATAGTGATACAGATTTTAATGGACCCTGCAATAAGTTAGCACCAAGACACTTAAAATTACGATAATATTGATCAAACAGCAATAGAAAATGCTAGCAAATTATATGATTGTTTCTTTTATGCTAAATTGAATTGAACTTCATTCAGGTTCTACATCTACCTACCCACAGTTTTTTCTCTCTAATAGTTTAGATCTGCACCTTGTTGCTAAAATGGGAGTGTCTATTAAAAAAACAAAACAAAACAAAACAAAAAAAACTCAGGGGACAACAGAAATGTTGTCCCAGAACACAGTAGAGTCATGAAGACTGAGCTATACTCAAAGTCCAGCATGTACAGCTGACAAGCTGGTATTAGAAACAAGATAAATTTGTTTAATGAAGGAGTTACCAACTCTAGAAAAATTCACAAATGCATCCAATGCCATCAGATAGCAAGACTCAGTTACAGTTTTCCAAATCCCATCTATCCATTGTTGCAGGTTTTAAACAAGAAAAAATGTTTTTTCTAGTTATAATCCAGTTCCAGCAAGAATTAGTTAATACAAATTCTGTAATCTGCACTATGGAGAAGGTCAGACTGAATGATCACACTAAATCTCTTCCAGCTTTAGGATCTGTGACCTATAAAATTGAGCCAGAGATCACTGAACAAATTTCATGTCCCATATAAATTCAGAAGTACTACTTTCTTCTTAGATCCCCTAAGCCTAATTCAACACATTCTGGTTTCTGGCCTTGCCCCTGAAGGCACCCTGGGGCAGGATCATGCATCTGATCTAGATGCATGATCTAGCTAGGAAAGATGAGCTCCCAAGGGACGGGTTGCCTGCTTACCACTTCCAGTAGCTCCAATGGAGCTGCAGGGGCTTAGAACAGGATCTGGCCATCAGCTGGAACAATTCAGTTGAACACTTCAGGCCTCAGTGCTGCACTTTAGTGAAAATAGAACTGCAACAGCTGCTTACACAGAGGTGAATTTCACTTGCAGGGAGTAACCGAAAATCATTATCGTAAGTTCTAGTTCAGCTAAAATATTAGTTCAAAATTTCAGCATTCGAGATGTCTGGGGTATTTGCTGTCTGCTTATAATATGACCCTTGATCTGCCTATTTGGCTCAATGGCATTATCCTTTTATGCATTTCACCAAAATTGTTGAGGATAGTATAATCTTCTCAATTACCTTATTTATTGTAAAGCAAGAAATTACTCTTACTCATTTCATAACCTGCTCAATATCCAAAAATACATTCTGCTTTGTCTCCAGTCAGAGCAATTATCCCTGGTATACTTGAATCATTTTTCATACTGATTATGCTTTAAGGCTTTCTTTCTTTTTTTTTTTTTTTTCTCCCAGCATAATGCTAGCGACACTATTTGTCTGCTTGTTTTTTAATTCATCAGCTTGCATTAGTTCTTTACACAGGCTACAATTTTGCTTCCCTGAACACTACCTCAGAAGTCTCAAGCCAGTGAAAGCTATTAAAAACAAAATCAAAAAGTAAAGAATAAAAAGAGAGAGGAGTGGAGAAAGGACTATGCATTATGGCATGCTTTAAGGACTTGGTGAGGTAACTGACCCAGCTCCATGATGGAACAGCACACAGGAATATTACCAAAAAAAAAAAAATAAAAAAATCAGTGTCCAGCTGGTGGATATAATGGTCCCAGCCTAGAGCGAGCAGAGAAGGTGAGCAGCATTTCTCTTGTTCTGGAGCTAGCAGACAAAGACCTATCTAGAAGCCAAGCTAGGAAGAAGTGAGCACTGAGGGACACTTTGGTCCAAACGTGACAAATGGGACAAGACCCAAACACATACCAATTGTATCCACACTTCCCTTCCACCTGTCCTCTGCCATCCTCCCAGACATTTCCAGGAGGAAGATGGGGATAAGCCAGCCAGCCTTGCATGACATGCACCCACTGCTCAGACCACAAAGCTCTTGCACGAAATGAAAACTATCTCAAGGGCACTGAAGATAGCCTGGGGTTCCTCTGGTAGTTTATTTTTTGCTCAGTTACAAGGCTCTTCTCGTTCAGTCTGTAAAATAAACTCTTAACAGGAGCAGCTGTGGCAATCATTCCCTACCTGGTAGGTGGCAAGAACACGCTACAGACTGGTTTACAGAACCAGACCACATCGCTCTACAATCTATAGTACTTATATTAGCAGTTACATGTCAACATTTCTCTCCTTAGTTTCCTGCTCAGAATTTAAAGTAAGCTTTAAGAAATCACAGGCTATGGCCAAGTACTACATGATTTGCAATACTCTGCTCTGCCTACAGTTTCACATCGGACAGTTTAGAAGCTCTGATCTACAAAGCCCATAGAAAAATCAAATGTATGAATATGCACAGAACTACACAATTTCAAAGGCCAAGAAGAAGAACAATTCACTTCTGGAAATTAAGCTTAAACTTTGAAATAAAACTAAACAGTTATTGCACTATTTTGTGCTAATACATATTCAGAAAAAAAAAATACCTGTGATCAAAGGGAAAAAAAACTACTGTAAGTTTTTCAAGCCCTGGCCTACATTCCAGTATGTAATTATATTAAAAGATAATAATTCCCAGTTTTCCAATTTGTTTGCTACTGCATACCATGACTGAACATATGACATTCTATTCCTTGTAACCCTTTGGAGAAAAACAGATACATAATAGCAACAAATTTATTGCACACCACTCAATATTTATTGGGTTACAACTCATCGTAGAAATTGTTAAAGCTTTTTTTTTTTCCTATGGACATGAGAAATAATCAGTCATTTCACATAAGTATTTAAAATAAACTGGAAAAGGGAACATAGGATTATGTCAATCTCCCACAAAATATGCGTTTAAAGTGTGGGCAATGAAGATCTCAGTGTCATTGGTATCCTGATTACACTAACATCATCCCTTTTCCATGTTAAAATGCCTAATAGCATATCAAACCGGTTAATGTTACTCCCATTCAAATGACAAATGCACAGGGCTGTAATACATGCTTGTGTCCCTTTTGCTTCTATTAAGTAACATGAGATAAAATTAGAACTAGTCTCATGCTGCTGACAGTTTTGTGGATTTTTAAGTCTTTTGACTTACTGCCCTTTCTTGTTTCTGCTTTTATCTTTCTCAGTATGATTTCTCCTAACTTGAGAAGTATTCTGCAGACATTTGATTTATGAAAATCAAAATTACGAAAAGGTTCCCAAAACCAAAATAAATAAGTAAACAAGCAGAATATTCATTGGGCTGGCTAGCATTTAATAAAAAAAAAAACATACACTTGCAGCTGAAATAAATTAATTAATTAATAAACCAAGAATGCTGACCTCAATCATTCTGATCTAATTAAAGAAAACGGGTTAGAAAAGCAGTTTTACCACAAACCCACTAGTATCCTTGTCTTTTAAAAGACCCGTTTTGCTCATTCTACAATAAAACACGTTTCTTAAGCTATTTACAGTCAAAATTCCAATAAAAATAAATATTTTTAGTCATATTTTACTCATGAAAAATGTTTGATATAAAAGCAATTGCCCTGTGTGGAATATGTATATTTTAAAGGAAAAGCCTACTATATTAGCAGACTTGCAAAATTAAAGAAAAAAAAAAAAGAAAATCCATGCGAAAGCACAGGCAAACCATCACATACACATATCTCTGCATAATTATAGAGGAATACAGGAACTCTGACTTGAAACCTAGCAACAGTATCCAAGTATTAGTTAGTCTGCTAATCAACTACCAAAACTCACACACCAGCTCAACGTGTTTCATTTTTCAAAAGCAAATAGCAAACAAAAATAAAACAAAAGAATCCTATTGCTTCTAGCATCAGCACTGCTGAAGGATAAGATGAACAATATAAAACAAACCTTGTTCACTTGAAGAAGAACAACCCATGTCATTTAATCCATCTGAAAATTCATCTCATCACAAAGAACCAAGGCAAAAGACATTTAAAAATAGGCTATCCTAGTCAAAGGATTATCAGCTTGCAACATACTTAATATCTGTATATCTGTACCTAATGAAAGCTTCAATATTACATATATGATTGGTTTTTGTACCTCCATCCTATAGAAGCCATAGTAAATTCTATATAGCAAATGCTTCCTAAATCTGCTGTGCTCATTTACTCACAGACAGCTGCAGGCTGGATGAAAACAATCAGGGATTAACTTCTCTATTCATCACATCTTTTAATCCATTATTTTCTCTTAGTTTGCAATAAATAAATGAGTGAAGTTAAATTATAAATGTACTGTAAATAGTAGAAATATTTTTTTTTTTAAAAAAAGGAAGTTTAAAAAGGGACATTATTTTTTTTCAATGGTGTGGTACTGCCATACAGTACACGAGGAGTGTATGTAGTGTCTTCCTGAGTGCAGCAAAGAGTAGTCACTTTGCTCCAAGACACTTCCGGGTTCCCAAGACTTTCATAATAAGTGATAATTAGAATAAGCTGCTTTGACATTGTTATTATTCCTTACAAAACTAATTTAGGGGCTTGATTAATTGAAATAATCTGAGAAACCATACTAAGTATTTCATACCGCTTGTAAAGCAAGTTTCTAAGTACCTTATGGTAATAGGTTTTCTTGCTTTATGAAAAATATTATTTTCATTTGTTTCAAATAGGATTACTTTAAAAAACGATAGGGCAATTTGCATTCAACTTTGGCATGTCTGTCAAAAAACAACAAAGGGATTCACTGATGTTTAGAACTTCATAAAAGAAATAAATACAATTAAATCTGTATCTATTTTTTAATCCCTTACTGGTATCCTTTTTTACTATCTTCAGAATCCTTTATTTTTATATATGTTTTGGTCTCGCAACTCAGCACCATCTCCATCAAATAAGACTGATGTAAACATTCCCTGTTAATGACAGCAAGGTGTCCGTTACTGTACTAAGCTACAGGCCATTTGCAAGGCTTTTTTCTCCATTTGTTTCTGAAAATTACAGCACCAAGTCAAAAAACAGTTATCTGCGCTGAATAGTTTTCATGCCACAGTTTCAACAGACTGCTCACCCAGATACCTAATGTAAAGATTAAGTGGCAGCTGATGGTGGGAAGAGCAGCAAGGTAAGAAAGAAACAACTTGCTGATAGAAGAGAGAGCATGTGTGAGAGAACCCACACAATGTTGAGCATTCAGAGGAAAAGGTCAATTTTTTTTAATAGGACAGAATAGCTAACAGATTTCATGTTAGTACCATGGCTAGGCGGAAGCAGGTTTATTGAAACTCCAGTTTGCTGGGAGGGACAAGGGCTTAGAGCCAAAGAGGAATATAAGTACTTAAATTACAACATTGTCTGAATGTTTAACACGCTGTAAATCAGAGTCATGAAAATAATGACCAAGTTTGGATTCTGGGTCTCCCCCTGCCTCGGGTCATCCCACATTTTCTCATAAGCTTCCTGTGTTAAATCAGTCAAGAGATAGAGGGCTGCACCCACCCGTGGCAAGAATGTGGTGGACATCAGGCTTTCTCCAGACTGAAGGAATGATGGAGAGAGGGAGAAGGGGTGAAGGGAGGGAAGGGTGGAGCGAGAACAATTGCGGCACATGCTCTTCAATCACAGTGCTGGTGCTTAAAGCTGTCTCAGTGTACGTCTACCAGCGCTGACCTCTCCTGATAGTTTTGAAACCCTGAATGACTTTATCCGTCTTTAAACACCCTCAGCTTAGCCAACTGAGTGGTCTCTATAACACAATTTTATGTAGATGAAAACTTTCCTGGCAAAATGTCCTCTCTCCACATTTACTGGATATTCCTTGGACAACTCAGGTTGCCAATGGCACATACATCCTCTGTTCTGGATACAACCATTATTTCATTTGCTTCTATAAAAGGAAAATGGACATAATTCATCTCTCCGACTAAAAGTATACACTCATATTGGCCCTAGGTTGATACTTTAATCTGGCAAGATCTGAGCGATAGAAACAGCCATTACACATCTTAGAACATCCCCCTCTTTCAGTCAGATGTCACATTACTTCAGTAACATGGGTCATCATTTTTGCCTTTTATGACTCTAAAATAGATATTATTACATTTTCTTCTTTTTACAGTATAGAGTCAAGTCTTACAATTATTATATAAACAGAAAAGCTTATTTTATATTTGCCTGTTTGTTCATAATTTCAACATATTTGTCTAATATAAGTGCTTCATAATTAAATAAAAAGGAACGGCAATCTCTGTAGGAATTGATCTGTATCTGAGATTTTTGAATTTTTAGAGGGGCAAAGATTTAGTAGTTCTGCTGTAAATTAGTATTTTCTACTGCTAGAGGATACCCTGGTCGTTTTTTACTTGAGCTGCTTCTCTGTGATCTTCAACAATGAGGACAGACTTAGCACTACAATTTGGCACAGATTCAGGCCAGGAAAAAAAGGGGGGAAAAAAGAAAAGAGAAAAAAAAAGAAAGTGTCCCTTTAAGACATGCAGTTCAGCCTCTTTTTGAGGCTGAACAATCCTAGACTTTGTGTATGGCTTAAAATAGTATCCTACTCTAAAAGCCAATGAAATACAATTGTCAGACAAAGGTGGAATAGATAACGAGTGATAGACCCAGTACTTAAGCACGCAAATATATTTATGTAGAGCTCTTATGGACTAGTGCATTGAGATGTAGTGTTCCTGCTGCTGGCACGCTGCAGTCTCATCCCATTACTGCATAGGCAGCAGTCTCCTCCTCCTGTGGAAAGGCTGAGCTATGATCTCTGCCACTGAACAAAGCAGCTCATTCACGGCAATGCATGGCACAGGACCATGAATCATAAGCATTACATTACTGCTGTTAGATCCTTATAATTGCAGTTTTGGCAACAACACTTGAAACAGCTTTGTGACTACTGACAAACTGGAAGACACCCACATAATACCTTCTGCATTGAAAGTACAAGTGACTTCCTACTGCAATAGCTTGGGACAACAAAATTATCTAAGAATAATGTTAATTAGCGCATGTCAAAACAGATGGACACTGATAATGTAGTTCCTCACTGTGTAAGATTAGAGATTTCAAGCAAATATTATTTTCTAAATTTCAGATACTTCAGTTTGAGAAATGTAAAAACTTGTTTCTGTCAACAGATAAAAAAATAACTGTTCTTGAAACTACTAAGTTAGGTCCAGTTTCCAGCTATTCTAGCCAGTTAAAATTTTCCCATCCTCAAGATGACACACTTAGGAAAGCAGGTAGATTCATTCTGAAAAAAATATTATTGCTATTTCTATTAATTTGTTGCATAATAGGCTTCCATTTTAAAAGTATCTATAGCTAAAGATACTGTATGACGATCACTAAAAGTCAAAATATTAGGTCAGAAATCTTCAAAGAGCAATGTGGACGTTCTTTCCAATACATCACCAACCCCTCTGCCAACAAATGCTTTTGTGAATAATCACAAATATCGTCAACAATCTTACTATTAAATGATTGAACACCACATCATCTACCATCTAAAACTTCCATAGGAAAAGGGGACACACACAGTTGTATATATTCCAAAGAATTTCCCAAAGTTGTAGCTTATTGATTATTAAATAGGTCTAAAATAACAATGAGGCTTTATGAACTCATTTAATATCAAAATTCAATACCTAACCAAAAATACACTTCTGAAAGTGTATTTCATGAAAAATTGAAGCTTTAGGATACTTCTCTAGCTCTTTGCTATTTCTTGCCACTCTGTTGCCTCTGTGCTCTAAGAAGGTGCATTAATCAAAAGTTGTATGTTGGAATACATCCAAAACTACAGGAATATAGCAGATAAACAGACTGGTAAGGTAAGTAAAAGTCAAGTTTTTGAAGTTGAAATGCTGAACATAGTTTTGCACATTCTTCATTATGCTAGCTATCAGGTTTTCTGCTCAGGATATTGTTCTTTGATTCATTTATTTTTAATTTGGGAAACATTCAAGAAATAGATAGTTTGATGCATTCAGTTCTGCCTAAAGCAACAGCCATGTGGTTATCATTTCTTTCCTGAACTAAGTCTCACCAATCTACTTTTTAACTACATTCCAATTTCTCTTATACATTAACACAACTTGGAAATGGCACCGGTCAGGGGGAAGGAGAAGCAGTATAAAACTGAACAGTCAGAGAGGAATGACTTCAGCATGAATATGGCTTTATGTAATCTGACTTAGAGGCTACAGTCAATAAGTGTACTGTGAGCATTACTTACATTTTACAGTTACTTATGCCAAAAGCGTACACATAGTTAACACCAGCAAGTCATTCCTTCACTAGACTTTTTTTTTTCCTTGTACATAACTATTTTTAAGAGAAAAAATGCACTTAGAAAAACAAAATGCAATACTTTGCATTGTCTATGTGCAGCACTTTTTCTGCACTGGCTGTACAGGCAAGCCAAAGAACCAAGAACTAGCACAGCAGAAATAATGGGGACCATTTGAATCTAAGCAATCTTTTCCTTTCACTTCAAGATCATCAAAAAGTTTTTAAAATCATTAGCCATATGTAAAAATAAACACGAAGATTCTTACCATATTAGGAATAGCTGGTTCATTTCTAAGTTAACTGTTTACATCAGACTATTTATAAATACAGAAGGAAGACATCTTATATGGAAAGGAACTATCCCACTATGTCAGGTAAAAATCTGACAAACTCACTATGAACTGCAGAAACATAACTTTTATGCAAAACTTTTATGCAATTTCTTCAGTTCTCTCAAAGCATACTGCAAAGAATTAAAAGTATCACAATGCTACTAGGATTCACATTATTGTGCCAAATTTTAAACTATGTCCCTGCAGAGCATGTGGAACTAGGCAGGGAAAGAGAAGAGAGACTTTAATCTAGAACAGTTCTTTCACAGTCCTATGTTGTATGTGAGCTGACCTTGTTTTCCACATAAATTAAACACTAACAAGTCTTAGACATACATCATCGAGTTAAATCAGTGCAGACAACTATATAGACCCTCCTACTTCACAATGAATGCCTTTTTTAGAGCAACTTCAGGATGTTCCTATACATTTTATACATTTATAGTTTTATTTGACTTCAGTTAAAGGATTTAAATTCATTTTAATTAAACTGGGTTAGAAATCACTTTTTTGAAATTTTTGTATTAATGGCAAAACACACTACGTAAAAAGTTCTTTAAATAACCTTAAGTTTTTGTTGTTGTTGTTGTTAATAGACCTTAATGCCTGTCATTTGGAACTGCTCTAGACTTAATCCAGTCTCACACACCACCCTCACTGAGGGGAAAAGATTTTATAGGTAATAGTTTCTGCCATATATGTCTTCAATTCCAGAGAAGCATCTTAATCTTCTTCTGACCAATTATTTGTACTCAAGAGCTTCTCTGGGACGATGCAAAAGTTCAAAACAGCTTGCAGGAGCCAATTTAGCTCTGCTTCATATGGACACGTATTTAATCTGTTAGAAACTGGTTAATTCATACTCACAAAACATCTATGACTTGCATTATTTCAAATTTATATCAAAATTACTTTTTTTTTTCAGAGCATATTTTGAAAACATTTAATCTTTTTCTCCTGCCTGTGTTTTTTTAAGGAAAAGTTACTTTTAAAATCTTCCTGAAACAATACTGTCACTAGCCCTGTAATCATATCGCACATTGAATGATATTTAACTTCTTTATAAAATCTTGGTTTTAAAATGTATAACATTTTCAGTGTTTTCAAATATTTTGCTTACCAATATCAGCTTCCCTGTGGTTCTTGATATATTCAGCGAGCTCAAAATTTCCCGCTATTATAGCCACCTGAAGGATTGCAAAATAGTTACCATTAATATACTGTCATAATTTAAGTAGAAAAATATGTATGTTACATTATTTACAAACAACACATATATTTTCATTTTGCAGAATGAAGTAACTGTTTGCTTCTTGGACATTTCCACTTCCATTCTGCTACTACTGTACACAATGCATTTCTGAAGCAATGCTAAGAAATGATATCACAACCTAGCAAAAGCAGCATGACAAGTCCCCCAGTTACCCATTTGCTAAGGCTGCTGTGCTCATGGAAGTCTCAGGTGACCGCTAGAAGAGCTATGGAGCTTTTCATGTTGTGGCAGTCAAAATCAGCAGTGAACATTAAATACAGCATTTCCAGTGCTCTCAGCACTATACTGATGTGTGGAGAATTGCCCAATGGCAGGCTCTGGTATGTTCAAGATATATTTTTTTCCTTTAATTGCTTCTGCCTTGCTCCTTACCTGAACAATGAAACAGGAGCTGCAGTGCAATGTACATGGATAATCAGGAAGGAAATACCAAAAACTACAAGTAGACAGGTATCACCAAGACAACAAAGATGACTACAAAGGAGAAACTGCAAAAGTTTATGCATATATATAGAATTTAAAGTATTGTAATAACTATACTTCTAAAATAATCATTTTCTTTTTCATGTATTTCCTGACCGCTACAGATGTGTAACTGTCTATTCCAAGTTCTCATCTAAATGAACTCAAAAAGAGAAACATCTCCAGTGGATATGAGGAAGGTGATTTGCTTATACTCCTGCTATCTCCTCCTTTTTTCTCCTCCTTCTCCTATTTTGCCCTGGATATTCAGCATTTCCTTTTTCTCTCAGGAAAAATTCTCAGGAAAATTCTGAACTCATTACCAAGAAAGATTATCTGCTCATCTGAACCACTCCACAAATCTCGGGGATGAAGAATAATAAAAAGGAAGAAATGTTCTTAGGGAGGTGTATGAGGTACAGTTAACATCAGTAATATTTTTTAATATAAGTTTATTTTTGCTCTCACTGAAGCAAATTTCTTTGAAGGGCCAATTCTATTTACTATTAACTGAAACAAAATAATATCGAAGTCCTCAAAAATGAAGACTATATACAAGCAACAAGATACAGACAGAAAATATTGACTATTATGTATGTAAGAGTTTTCAAATCTGCTTTAAATGGTAGACTTGGTCATGTTCAGTACATCTATTTCATTTAAAATAAAAATACTTCTACATATTTTCTTTGCTTTTTCTTCTGCACTGATTATTTATACTATGCCTCATTGTGCCATTAGTGCATCTTGTGCAGGCCTCAGAGTGGATTTACATATATCCTACTGCAGTGTTGGAACAGGTCTCATTAAAATGCAGTCTATTGATTATTAGCTATTGACTATGCAGTCTAATGACTATTAGCTGCAGGAATGGGTAACTCTCTTAGAAAAGTGAACTCACTGCAAAACTTATAAATAAAAATAGATGGGGATTGTTGACAGTCAGATTATTATGTTATTCTCCATTTTACAGTCCTTCTGGTGAGTTCATTTTAAAGCATTTCTTTAGATCTGGAACTCCCATTGTATGGCAGTCCTTAAGACTCAAGCCATCACACATGAAACCTTTCTGTATGCAGTCCTAGAAATCTTTGCAAAAGGACACAGATCCAAATAAATGTTTTCAAATACAGTGGAGTAATCTCTGATTTATCTCTTGGTCTTAAGCAAGCAGAAGTTGGTTTAAGGAGAGACAGGCTGATTTAGTTCAGATTGTAAAGTCTACTGGCTAGTAAAGTACAAGCAAGCCTTCAAAAAATTACTATGTTTTAAGAATAATACAGTAGCAGAATGACTTTCTATTTAAATTTTTTTAAGCTTTACTTGGTATCAGTTGAACATAGAATTTATGTTTATGTCCTGAATCCAAGGTGTCTGATCCCCGGCTCTCATCCCCCCCCCCCCCTCTTCATATTACTACTTTCAGGTTCTGCTGTTTTTCTTTGTGAATTGTTTATTTCGTTACAAAATTCTCTCCAACATAAAGGGTAAATATAGCAATTAAGTTTGTTTCTCATTTCAAGAGTATGTATGATAGCACAAACCCTATTCCATATTTATACAGCTCCTAGCAGTTATACTTAATAGGTATATACTTGTGTTTTAAAATAATCTTCAGCAGACAGCTGAGTGCAGCATGTGCAATATAATAATTTTCATCTTTTAAATAATTGACCCACATACAATACCACCACACTTACTAGTGATAATCATGTAATTATTTTCTGATTACAATATTAAAAGCAATGAAATGTTTTGCTTTGGGCACTTCTCAGCTGTGTTACATCTAATGATGGAGTCTTGCGAGCAAAATGCGTTAGTATGAATCAATAATGCTGGTTCTAAGCAATCCCACTTCTGTTTTAAGACTGCAGTTGACTCAGATGTATCATAAGATTTCTGCATGACATAATATCTGCAAAGATCAGGGAGGTCAGACAGAGTTAGATTGATATGGTGGAGCATTGCCACCTCATCACCAATAGCGATAATTATCCATCTGAAAATTAGTACTTTAACCATTAGTCAGAACACCTTTATTCCAGGAACTTTCCATGAAAAAAAATCTGCTTCTCAGCATGGATAATGTATCAGAATCTGGCCCCCAGCTTTCCCTGCCTAGCTTCTAAAGTGTAACTCAGGATTCTCCTTGGCCAATGGCATTATGTAAGTAACAATAAAGTTGTTCAAAAACACCTGTTTAACCTCACATTCTGCAGCCTGCCACATAAAAGCAACATTTGTGTATACATAAGGGGTTTCTTTACATTTTAAGCAAGCAATAGTACTTTTCGTCAGCATACAAAATTCAGGCAGGGAATTGAGCAGTGACAAGCAGCTTGCTAGACAGCCACCATGTTACTCAAATGAAAGAATTTTTGATACAGAGAAGATTTTAAAACTCAAGTATAAACATGCTGTTCAAGTGATAATCACATTTTATTGCTTGAAAAAAAGATAGTACCAGATAGCTGACAGACAGCTTGACAGATAATTGTTTCTGAATCAAGCACTAGATTCAGCAAGCTCAAGGTATCATCTCTTTCAATTCAATTTATTTCAATTCAGTAAAAACACGATGTAAAATTCTAACAGCAAAAATGAAGGCAAGTATGTTAAGATCTAAAGAAAGCAAGAAAAAGTAAAAAAGTACAAATATTTCTTGGCATAAAGTCAACGTACTTCACTTGAATTTGATGGGTAAAGAGTGTGGGAGAAAGTGACGTCAGTGAAAAATCTGAAAGATACAAAATTATATTCATTCAATTTTTACAGTTGCAAACTATAAAACACAGCAGCCAACACCTGTTTCCTACCAAAATTTGTCTTGAACCAAAGTTCTAGTTTGTTCAGACAAACCTGTTAATGTGAATTCATTAGGACAAGTTAATGGTCTCCGCAAGATTAAAGCAAAGGGCTTCAGCCAGTTCAAATTTAATCCAAATTAAAGTGGTGCAATATCTTTTGATGAAGACAAAAACTAGAGTGAAAAGTAACTGGAAATCTGTAATGGTACTGAATTGCATTGTACTTTAGAACAAAAATACTAATGTAACTTTACAAAAAATAATGGAGTTTGGTACTCTACACACTTGATAATTTACGTGTTTTCAGATAGCCTTATTTTGCTTGCAAGGATGTTCTGCAGTCAAGTGCTAGATTTCTACTTGGCAAGTAATGGCAGGGAAGAAGTTTTGTTTGTTTTTTGAGGGTCACAAAACTTCTCTTCTTGGCAGTGAAAAGGCAGCACAAGCAGCAAAACTACTGAGAAAGTTTCTTCCAATTCCAGTGGGAATTGGATTGCAGTCATCAAAATGCATCACATGCATGTTTCCAGACATGAAATATTACCATGAAAGTCTG
This sequence comes from Cygnus olor, assembly GCF_009769625.2. Lineage (NCBI taxonomy): Eukaryota > Metazoa > Chordata > Aves > Anseriformes > Anatidae > Cygnus > Cygnus olor. The sequence continues at coordinate 48,778,597 of NC_049173.1, forward strand.
GAGCTAGCACTTTATAACTAGAGGCTATCTACAGGTTCAGTTATGCTGAAGCTTCAAAAATTGCAGCTTTTTAAAAACAGCATATACAGCAGTCTTACGATATTTCAGGTTCATGTCCTTAGTAAAACTATCCTGCAAAACTTGATAAAGCCTGGTTACTGCATTTTCTCAAAAAGTCACTCATCTACAATTTTCACTAAAACCTGTATTTTTTGCCCTATTTTTAAAGTGTATATTTACTTTGCATTGGCTCCAGAATCAGAAAGGCTGCACCTGCAGCATCCCAGCATGGTGTCAATCAAAGTCCAGCTAAAAAGCATGACTAAGTAGTTCAAGTGCAGTGCTTTCAGATCCAAAGTAGGATCTTTATCTGCTGCACTGACATTTGGTTGGGATCTCTGCCACATACTCAGCTGTACAACAGATATAACAGAAACTCTCTTGGTTTTCATATCATCATTAGAGGCAATCTTATATGAAAGGCAGTAACCAAAGTGAACCATTTATCAGCTCCCTCCCCTCCAAGTTTAACCTACCACACTAAGAATGTTGATATAGACACCTAATTATTTTCTAACTACATTTGATTACATACATGGCTAACCTGAATAAATACATACCCTTACAACAGGGAAGTGAGCAGAAACTAACACTAAGCCTGAAGACCTATCAGAGTAGGAGGTAACTCACAAAATAAAAGAAAGTAGGGCAAACCCATGCAGATAGAATGGCAGTATCATCTCCTACTTCCATGACGCCCTGTCTTCATAATGTCACCGTAACAAAATGTTAATGGAGTCACCGAAACAGGTCATAGCAGAGTTGCACTCAGACTGCTGTGAAGTACCAGGCCATGGGGTTCATGACCCCCTGGGCAAGGCAGCCAAGCGGAGCTGAGAGCCGGCTGTTACTGTCAGGGGGTATGCAGAGCAGAGCGTGACCAACAGCTGTATGTTTACACTGATATTTGCTTTGCCTTGGGAGAAGCAAAGCTTGTTACAGTACCCCATCGTCTCTCTGTCTCACAAACAGATGTTTCTTTTCAAACCCAACTGGTTACGGTGGCTTACTGTGTGTCATGCCAGGCAATCCCAGATGCTCTGTCACCAATTCAGTGAAGACGGGGATGATTTTAATCCACACGTGGCTAGTTGCTATGCATGGTAACTAAGTGGCAGCTCAGTGAAGCACAAACTTGAATGAATGAAGTAGCTGCAATGTTTAGGCTGGGCTAGGGGACCAGGAAGAGGACAAGGGCACTCTGCAGCTGCTGCTCCACACAAGGACCACGCAACTGGACAAGGAGCAAAAGACTAACTGGTGAGGCACCGTTACAAGGGTACTTCTTTCTCCTGGCACAGCATTATTCTCAACTTATGGTTTTCTGGTATTCACAGTGAGGAACGTTCCCTCTGGATACAGGCAGTTTTTAGGTTGGCTTTTAGAAGTCAAGATTAAAGATTCAAGGCGTATAGTTAATTCTGCTTTCTTGAATCATTTTCCCCAAAGAAATCTTGGGGAATTAAGGCAAATAAGACTACTTTGTGTATACATTGGAGACTGACAGATGCCCAGTGACAGGTTTTAGCAGGAGAAAGATTCATAAATGTTTTCAGACACTGGACTAGATAGAAGTAGCAGTACTGTCTCACAGAAGTTTCTCTTTTCAGCCTTGTAAGTGCAGTTGTCAATATATCAATTACTTACCCTCAAGCATTTAGATTTTTGGAATTGTGATTAATGCAGTGTTTATTCCTTTCAGGAAATTGGAAATTACATATACACTTTACCTGTCACTAACCTTTCACAATTGATTTTTTCTGCTCTTGAAATGTATCACAGGTAGAGATTATATTAAATTACCGTAAAATCTTTGTAGCCTCTTAGCAAATACGATTTTAGAGCTTTATAGGTTAGTCCCTGAAAGGCAAGTGCCGTGATTAAATTACATTATTACTGTTTGGAACAAACTGCTACCCACAATAAGAAAAAAAAAAAAAAAAAAAAAAGGAAAGAAAAGAAACTGAAGTTGTCCCCTCTTAAGCTCAGCCAATGAACTTTGACAAACTTTCTACATGAAAGTAAGGACTGCATCTCATGGTTCATTAACGTTTCACTGTCATTCAAGGCTGCTGATCTTCCTTCTGCACATGCTTAAATTTCAGACCAGGCAAGACATAAAGCTTTAAAGTGCTCTGCCTAAATGGAGAACGGAGGAAGCTGTCTGGGCTGCAGCTGCAAATCACAATAAGCAGTTCACGATGAAACAGCCAGCATGCCCCACCTGCTTTTTCTCCCCCTTCTCTTTTTTTCCAGACAATTTCACTTTTCTGATGAAAGTACATTTCATTATTCTTGCCTTCAGGGCTGATGTTTCACCCTTGCATTGTCTCTGCTATCCAGCAGTGCTTGTGAAATGATGGTCTTTCAAGCAAGCTTGAAATAGCAATGAGCTCAGGTATGGTACTATACATTAAAGGAGATAGCTTTATCCCAGGACAAAAAGTGACTTTACCCAGTCTCAGGCAAGCAGGGAAAATAGATGCAACATACAGGTTTCTCTGAGGTCTTATCTATACTGTGTTGTTTCTATGCCCAGGAAGAACTGGAAGGAAAAGATGATAGAACCCTGCAACCCTGATAGAATCTTATGGACCGTGACCATAAGATTCTCCAGAAAATGGTTTACACTCAACTCACAGACTTATAAAATTATAATTTATTTAATATACCACTAAGCACTACAGTATGGTAAAAATAGAAGAAGAAACTCCATTCAGACAGCCATCACCATTATGCAATAGGATTCACAATCAGTGGAGACAGGTGAGAAATTATCACAGAATCACAGAATCGTCTAGGTTGGAAGAGACCTCCAAGACATCTAGTCCAACCTCTGTCCTAACACTAACGAGACCTCCACTAAACCATATCACCAAGGGCTACATCTAAACATCTTTTAAAGACCTCCAGGGATGGCGACTCAACCACTTCCCTGGGCAGCCCATTCCAATGCCTAACAACCCTTTCAGTAAAGAAGTTCTTCCTAATATCCAACCTAAACCTCCCCTGGCGCAACTTGAGCCCATTCCCCCTCGTCCTGTCACCAGGCACGTGGGAGAATAGACCAACCCCCACCTCTCTACAGCCTCCTTTAAGGTACCTATAGAGAGCGATGAGGTCTCCCCTGAGCCTCCTCTTCTCCAGGCTAAACAACCCCAGCTCCCTCAGCCGCTCCTTGTAAGACTTGTTCTCCAGACCCCACACCAGCCTTGTCGCCCTTCTCTGGGCTCTCTCGAGCACCTCCATGTCCTTCTTGTAGTGAGGGGCCCAAAACTGAACACAGTACTCGAGGTGCGACCTCACCAGAGCCGAGTACAGGGGGACAATCACCTCCCTAGACCTGCTGGCCACACTGCTGCTTATACAAGCCAGGATGCTGTTGGCCTTCTTGGCCACCTGAGCACACTGCTGGCTCATATTCAGCTGCCTATCAACCAGTATTCCCAGGTCCTTCTCGGCCAGGCAGCTTTCCAACCACTCATCTCCCAGCCTGTAGCGCTGCTTGGGGTTGTTGCGCCCCAGGTGCAGGACCCGGCACTTGGCCTTGTTGAACTTCATACAGTTGACCTCAGCCCATCGGTCCAGCCTATCCAGATCCTCCTGCAGAGCCTTCCTTCCCTCAGGCAGATCGACACACGCACCTAACTTGGTGTCGTCTGCAAACTTACTGAGGGTGCACTTGATCCCCTCATCCAGGTCATCGATAAAGATATTAAAGAGGACTGGCCCCAGCACTGAGCCCTGGGGGACTCCACTAGTAACCGGCCTCCAACTGGATTTGGCTCCATTCACCACAACTCTTTGGGCCCGGCCATCCAGCCAGTTTTTAACCCAACAAAGCGTACGCCAGTCCAAGCCATGAGCAGCCAGTTTTTTGAGGAGAATGTTGTGGGAAACGGTGTCAAAAGCCTTACTGAAGTCAAGGTAGATCACATCCACAGCCTTCCCCTCATCCACCAAGCGCGTCACTTGGTCATAGAAGGAGATCAGGTTCGTCAAGCAGGATTTTATCACAAGGAAGGAACAGTTGGGATCACTTTCTTAACAAAGAGGCTGCCTGAATAGCTCTTCCATGTGTCTTAATTGTGACATGATTTCTTAATATTAAAAATATCAGAAATGTTGTAATTTTTAATGAGCATAAATTTCCAGACTAAAAAAAAACAAACAAACAAAAAAAAAACATGCCAACAACTCGCTCAGTAGTTGAAATATCAAATAAGGTGTAATAATCCAACAGCATGACGATCTCTAAACCATTCTGTTATAATCATAATCTTTGGACACAGACACCTTTATAATTTGATATGAAAATATAATGGTACTTACTGTGGGGCAATGAAAAAGGAATGTAGTTCAACATATTTCTATCATGTCCACCTGAAACAAAAGCCCTCCCCAATAAAACTAAGAGGTAAAGGCTTTTCAGAGTCTAAAGCCACTTTGAAATCTGTCACTGTGCACCATCAAATATGCAGTATTCATCCACAAGGATGTTAGAAAGTTAAACTTAGGTTAAGTGCAATGCCCTTGCTCTCATGTATGAGTGTGTATGTCCAGGCTGTACATAGCACAATGAGGTTATATTCCCGATAAACAGTGACACAAAAATCATATAGCACCCACTGCAGACTCAGAAAAAATCTTAAATTGATATGCATTAGTTGCTCTCATATACGAGCAGCATGTAGATTTTAAAACTCTCTACAGTGGTACAGATGGAGTTTGGTTTGGAAAAGCATGAAGCAATCTGCGTTCTGAATTTCTTTTCCATAGGTGTGGGAGAAAAATGTACTTATCAAGTATTACTGGTTTCTTGCCCAATTTCAGAGAGCTTTTAAAAATAATTGAATAATAAATTCTATAAATATAAAAACATATTTAAAACTAATTTTCCTTTGGAAACAGATTTTCATGTAATATCTTAGCAAAATATAACAGTTTTAGTTATTTTCAATTAAAGAAGACATTAAGAATTCAATAAAGCAAAAATTGTATTTTCTGAACCAGTTGGAAAATTCTATGCAGTTACAATAACCATATAGTCTCAAATACAAATGCTGAATAATCACGAATTCTGCATTTTACATTCCAAAAGCAAAGGGCAAAGCAGCATCCTACATTTTGCAGTAGTATAAATTACAGTTGATTCTTGAGTTTGAGGCTATAATGTTTTAAAATAAAACTTTTTTTTTAGTTCATCTTGTTATACAATAAAACCAAATGCTTTATTAATATACTACTAATATCACTATTTCACGTTCTTTTTCTAATAGCTCTCTTGAATACATATAAAATGGATGATAAGAAACACAACCTCAAAAAGATATATATGCTTACACTATGGAGACATTTTTTTCATTTACCCTCCAAAACTTTTTATTAAAAGTAATCAGTTTTGAAGTTGACATATAATACGTATAATTAGAAATATGTCAGAAGCACATTACTACTTTGAGAATTTTATAATTGTGTATTATTTTGTATAGATAAGGTAATAATATTTTTCTGAGAATATATGAGTTGTAAAAGGTTTTACTCGAATTGAGAAAGTTTTAAAATATTGGAATTTAAAGTTTTATTTCAGATATAATACTATTTTCAAGTTTCAGTAAAACTCATTGAAATAAGATGTGTAAGATATACATAGAATAAGCAAAGCAGAAAAAATTAATATTATTTTCTTTAAATAGTAGTCAATAAAGATTTATATTAAGTTCAGGAATAGCCTACATCTCTGCCAGAACAATAAAAGGCTGGCAGTTTTTCTAAAATCACTCTATAGTAATGTTATTAAAGAATATAAGTAAAAAAAAATTGTACTCAGCATTTTCATACATGTTTTTTTCCTGGACAGAAAATAATTCTTAACTGTTGTAATTATATAATGTAATACAAGAACAATATTTTCCATTTTGAAAGGAACTAACTTTGTATATTAATATATCTCTTGTCCAGTAGATGGCAAAATATCAGCAAGTCACCTTCAATTTTCTTGAAATTTGCTTAATTTAAGCCCCAAAGTACAGTACATTTTTTCTTTTTCCTTCTAGTTGCTGCTTTCTATTTCATTGGAGAGCAGGATTAGCTTTACCTTTTGGATGTTTTCTGTATATTATCTGCTTGAAAGACAATTTCATCTTCATCAGCTCTTGATACAACAAAGCACAATAATGTTACTATCCTTTAAATAGTCCTTTGAAGACAGTTTCTTCACCACTGAAATTTTTTTCTCCAAAAGCATGCTGCCCCGCTACTGTTCCCAAATTTGCCAGCACATGTTAGCATACTGTGTACAAAAATCTCTTAGCAACAATATCTTAGTGTCTAACATTTTCCTTCTTCCAACTATGATTCATGGAGCCATCTGTAGTCAGATATTGACATGCAGTATCTTAAAATAGATACCTTGCATTTGCTCAACAACTAGTTTTAGCAGCTGAAAATATAAATTATGGGAAAGGGCCAATATTTCTTTGAGGCTCTTCATCATTCCCTTGATCATTTTAGCACTGTTTAAACAAAGATTTGCCACGATCACATCGCCTCAGTATTAAGGTCACAGCATTGTGCTTTCCATAGCGCAGCAGCATGAAGTTCTGCTGTGCTGGGTGCAGTCTTTTACATATGCCCTCAAAGCTCTCTCTGTAGCAGCCTGGGTGAGAGCCACCTGGTGACCTGACTCGGTTAATATTAATCAAAGACAAGACTTTAAAACTGTAAAGTATTGCTACATTAAGATCTAAGCTTTTTTTTTTTTTTTTAAACATTCTTGGAACCTAAGCCTCATGGAAAATGTCCTACAACAGGTGGAAAAAGCTCAGCATCTGACTGGGCAATAACAAAAATCTTTTGCAGCATCAGTAATGTAGGGAATGCAAAGATATCCTGAACCTCACTAAGGGAATGCAATAAAAATTACAACCATAGCTTCTCGAGCAGTGTTTTTGCTTCCTGAAACTCTTAGAAAGTTGTTTGTTTTTGTTTTTGTTTTTTAGAAGGGAAAGCATCTTGTTTTCAGCTACAGCAAATTGCAAGAATTATCTATCAGTAGCTAAAGATTTTGCAGTTATTTGTTGCAATGCAATGTGCAGTTTCATATAACTTGAAAGAATTGCATGGTGCTAAAATTAAGTAATGTTATTAAATGAAATTATATTAAGTGGAATATATCATATAGAAAGAGTTGATAGTATGGTTTTGAGCAAAAATCTTGAGCAAAATGTGAGGAATACAATTCCATACCAGGGAAATGAAACAGTATTAACAACTTCAAGGAACTAGGATTTTACCATAAAGATTTTTGTGTAATTGAAATTTAAAAAACAATCAAATATTCAGTTATACAACAATGGGCATCCAAATACGTATGTACTTAGCTGGGTATTATCAAAAAAGTACACTGCAAGCATAACACTATCAGTACATTTTCATTGCTAAAGTTCTGGGTTTGCTTGCAGATTTTACAGTCCCTCTGGGTCTTTGGTAATACACTCAGTAGCCATGAAACACTGCCAGAGTTGACAAGCACAGTGATTTCAAGTCAAAATTAAAAGAAGGCTACTACACTAACCAACCTTACTTTGGTCTTTCTTTGTCCTGCAGTGCTGTCTTAGCCAGGGCTCTATACTGGCTGGATACCTAAAGTGCCTTTAGGCAGCCAAGCTCATTTTCAAGTAACCTTAATATGATTTAAAAAGTAGAATGTGTATTTTACTGTACACTGTCCTTTCATGAAGATACACAGCCATGTTCTTAAAACTTAACTGCTCTTACTCATGAATAAGCCATGCCTGAATACCCTCAGATTAAGCTAAGCTTGCATGGACAGCAAGATAAAAAATGTAAGTCCTTTCCTCACAACTTGCAGGCAAATCACTTCTAAATTATCTCACTCTCTCAGCTTTGAAATGCAAACTTAACTCCTATGACAAAAGGATCCCGTGTTATGCAAGAACTAGCTTTCCAGGAAGTGTTGAACTGAATACACGGGCAAGTCAACTAAAGTTACCATGAAACATGTCAGGCAGCAAAAACGAACATGCTGGTGAATTCATCCCAGGCACAACTTCCCTGCTTCACATCACTCTTTTATTACCTTCTATTTCCTTAGATGAGAAATAACTAATATTTTTAGGTTACCCTGCTTTATACAGATTGTGGTAAGCCTCCTCCTCAGTCACTACACGTATTAGGAAATTTAATGTTTATTTCTCTACTAAAAGTAGGAAAAAATTACATCTTTTTTTCTGTTTCTCTGCTAAAAAGCCATCCATCAAGTTGTTCTCAAGGAAGATGCACTTTTCTAAGCTTGTGTTTTAATAATTAATATGAGAAGGAAAAAGCAGACAGTATGATACAGACGTTTACAATTACAGACTCATTCCACATGAAAATCTAGCTCAGGCTGGAAAGAGCCATCAGAAGCCAGTTATTGCATAATCCCCATTACTGCTACATGGGTGAGCGGCAATTCCAAAGAAGTACTTATTAAAAGCAGATAACGCCAGGTTGCAGCATCAGATGAATTAGATAAGGCACAGACAGTAATAAAATTGACTTAATTTTCTTTTTTTTTCTTCTCCAATAATATGTTAAATCAGAAAGCCATGAAATGCAATCTTCTTCTGTAGAAGCTTTTTAGAAAAAGACTGAGAAAGTATGCTGTGTGCTGGAATTTGCTTTCCTTGAAATCACAGTAAACACTGCGTTATGTAAAAAATGCAGCTGAAGTGTGGACAGGTGAGCCCTGCTGTAGGGTGCAAGCTTTCACCTCTGAACGCAGGCCTGCCTCATAGAAAAGGCAAAATTAGTGGTTACTTCCCAAAATACTTTCAGAAAAAAATGTCTTCCTACTCAGAGTAGGCAAGAGATACTGCTAACTATTTCACAGTGAAAACTGCTTATGAGATTCAGTTCTGCAAACAGCGCTGTTTAATAACACAGTGTTGTTTAAACTGCTACCCAAATGGACAAAAACGCTTTTTGAAAGCCCTTAGGACAAAATGCACCGAGCTAATAAAATACGGTGATTATTTTATCTAATACATTTGGTGGATTCATTCCAAACTCAATGCGTTATCCAGAACAAAACCTCTGGAAACAGTAGCCTAGTAAAAGGTAAAAAAAAAAAAAAAAAAAAAAGTAAAAGTAGCCAGTGCTGATGGGAACAGACATGGGACTGCAGCGTATGCCAACTGCTCATCACGAGCACTGTCTTCAAAATGGCAGTGCAACAAGATGCACAGTTTGTCCTAAAGGCACAGACCCTTCCTTTTTATAAGCAGCAAGGACTCACTCGGATATTACCAGAAATTAACGCTGAATAGCCTGTATATTCCTGCAAAAGCAAGAGATCACGCCAGCACATTACCTGTCCATCAATCATAACCATTAATCGGTATTTGCAGGCCTGATGTGCCCGTGATCTCAGTCAAGAGCTGTGCTCAGCTGGGTGGATACAAAACAAAAAGATCATCATTGCCCTGAAATGCAAGCTAAGTTGTGACAATCCATTCGGATACAAGCACACAGAGGAGAACAGCAGGACATGGCTGGGCATCCTGGCAGAAGTAGCCTCAGCCCAAGAGGTGGAGAAATTTCTCTGAAATATCTAGTTCATTAGCATCAACTAATTCAATCAGTGTCACTAGGGCTTTTACATACAGACTATAGCGGCACACAAAATCTAATAATGTCCTAGGTATTTAATAGAGAAACTGAATAGTATTAACATCTCAAAATAACACCATGTAACAGCAGTAAGAAAATTTTAAATGTAGTAGATTAGTGCAAGCACGCTTATTTATAGTTTGTGAAACAAATTTCCCATATGATTTATCCTTCTTTATACCACACATATTGGTCCCAGAATCAAGACGTCATAAAAGAACCACAACTCTCATTTTTTCTGCAGTTAAATCTGGAGCAGATCCTGATATAATACACTTTTCTGTAGGAACACTGAAGGGAAAAAAAAAAAAAAACTAGCTATCTGTCACTCTCTGGATGTTTATACAGTTCCTAACATTTCCATTTCAAGACACGTAAAATCCTGGCAATGATGCAATTCGAATAAATGGACATTTTATATTAATCTTGTTCATCCTAGTCTTAGGACTAATGGTGGGTTTGGTTTTTTTTGTTGTTGTTTTTACTTGGAGACAAAATCTGCTTTAAACCAATAAAAGAACAAAAACAGCTACTTATAGATAAAATAATCAAAGTATTTCCAATGACAAGATTTATTGTGCTCTTTATAGTTGCAGAAAAAAAAATGCAGAGTTGTCACAGCTGACATTTTACAAGGATAAGACAAGCTATGTGCAACTGTTCAGTTATGATCGGGCTAGTTAAGAACTTACCCTTGTTGCCTTCCTTTCCAGGATACAGTATGAATAAAACAGTAGGAGCAATATTTAACCTTGCTATCAAAATCCTATAATTAAATTAAAATTATACAGATCTGATTGCCTCTTGCAACCTCCCTCCTGACAGCTCATGGCAACTGCACTGCACTGCACACCAGTCTTGCTCGCTTGGAGCAAAAACAGGTAGTGACCCTTACAATTTAGTTTGCTTTATTTGTTCCTTTTTATAATCTAGTTTCAGCTGCTTCTCAGCTTTTTGAAGTTTATCGACTTGGTGGGAAAAAAAAAAAAAAAAAAAAAAACAGATCAGCTCCTAGCTACCTGAGGGACATGCTGTTTCCCTGTGAAATACTGCTGTGAGGGAGGACAGCTGAGGCATTTCAGCTGGACTGTCTGAGTGGGGAGAGAAAGCGCAAAGGGGAAGATAAGAGGTCTGGGATCTTTTACACAGAGCACAATACAAATCACGGACACTCCTCCAGAAGTCTGCAGCCACATAACAACTACGCAGCAACAACAGCCTATTTTTTTTTCCCCTCCCAAAAAGACACATTCTGTGGTATTTTTAGCATCTCCAAGCGTGGCAATATTTTGTCTTTCTCAATACAAGATAATCACATAATTTAGTTTCTTTGTGTCCCAGTTTTCAAAAGCAGCTGCAGTATCTTCAGAAGTAGGGGGCAGAAGCATCTTTGCTGCCCCAAGTTCTCAGCAGCAGTATCACATACCTCTTTGTTGTTACCAACTGTATAATAAACAAAAAAATTGATCCTTGGTAATTGTACTTCGTGTGCCGCTAAGAAGTGTCTGCCTAACAGCTTGTCAATGCTTCAAAACTGACAATTGCAGGAAACCTACTGGCACTTGAGGTCACCTCAAATTTGCCATTGAACGCTTTTCTCTTGGAAGTGTTACTTGGAAGAACATCCTATATCCCAGCTATTCTCAGGAATAGTTTCATTTGGCAACATTTCCCCTAATTCTCTAACAGATACCATATCAGCACAACAAAGGCATAAATATGCTGGAGGTGATGTATGGGATTCCCAAAAAGCCTTTTTCTCAAATGAGAACATGTGTTCCTCTATAAATAGCACTTCAAGGTAAGTGATGAGAAAACGTGTCATAACTAATCATTGTTTGCATCTCAGTATATCACGAGACCTTTTTTTTTTATTATTATTTAATAATCTCCTCTTATGAAAATAATGGTGTGTATGCATACGTCTATACGTACACATTTATTTTCAAAGGAAAAATCCATTTTTTTTCTTGTATGGTCACTTCTGTAGAGTTAAAGATGTTAAATGCTTTATATTTTTTAACCATGTTAAGTCCTTGAATCTTTTCCATCAATATTTAAATATCACAAATAACGAGTAAGTGTAAATTTGAATGCATATACTTTCATGACAGAGTCTTTTACCTGTTATTTTTGTACTGCAAAACAGAATGTAACTGATCAACATCAGCAGTGGTCAAACACAAAAAATAAATAAATAAAACAACCAAAATGAGTACGAAAAAATTCAAAGATTTGACTGAAATCAGGACAAAGCGGCAAAAAGCTTAAAGTCTGACTAATGCCAGAATGTATCATAAGCAGAGATACCTTTTTTGCCAATAACACATAATATTCAATAATGCATTGTTTGCATGGTTGTTTTAGGACAGGAATTAGGATGAAAATAAATACTTAGCAAAAAAAAGATATCCTTATCCAATTGCTATATTCTACTAACACAACAGTTGCGTATTTTAACATCAAGAGAGAAAATATTTCTTTATATTTGTAAGAAGACTTTTTGAGGCACTGGACAGAGATTTTCAGTTGTAAAATTTGCTTTCTCAGAGTTTCACCCTTTCAAAAGTGTCAGAGACAAAAAATACCTGGGAGTATCTCCTATTATCTTCTTTATCCATAAATTCCATCAAAAAGAGAATTTAAAAAAATAAAAATGATAAACTAAATAGAACTGGGTTTTGGGAAGCCATTACAGCAATATGCTGGATAAAAAAGATTATTTTTTCTGACCATTAGCAGGGCTGGGAGCATTGCATGCATTTCCACCTTGTGACATCCCCATCCTCCCTGTCTTCCCTGCTCAGACTCGCATTCTTTCATACAGTCGGTCCCAACTTCCCCCTGATCTGATTTTCTTTCTCTTCTGCTCTTGAAGATGAAAAATCTCCCAAAGACCCTTATCTATTTTGCTCTTACTCAGTTCTCTCTTTCACTGACTCCCAGCCTTGGTCTCAGGCAGTCTTGCACTTTTCCACCCATCTGCAAGGTCAAGCTCTCAAGTTCCTTGTTTACTTACCCATGCCCAATTCTGCCTGTCTATATTCCCCTAGCCAGCTTCCAAATATGCAGTCTAGTTCTGGAGCCCCTGTATTTGAGTCAGACTGCAAACCATTTTACGCTGTTGTGTTATTAACATGGAGATCACTGACAGCATGCAGGGCAATTAAAGAAAACAAAACAAAACAACATAACACAACAGGGGAGATGGGGCGAGGAGAGGTGGGTCAACAGAGTTTTCAGTACGAGCAAAACAACACATGTTTTCCCTCACCCATACTCTGAAACAGCTGAATCATTTTGTTTTTCTGAACAATGCAGCCTCAGATATAAGGCATGGAAATTTTCCTTTCAAATGATTCAAATCTGGCAAAAATATGAGCAATTGAAATAGATGTACAGCCAACATACTGAAAGGAACAATCCTACCTGCCGTGGCACTGGAAGAAGGCTGTTCCTCCTGCTGTCTATATACCAGCGCAATAACAGACCATGTTGATTTGGGACAGCAACGGTCAATAACAGAGTACGTCTGAGAGAGAAATCAATCATCCTCAGGTACGACCCTAGGTGTCACTAAATGCAACCTCTGAATAGTTCTGCATATTTGAACACATATGCTTTAAAAACACTAATTATTAGCTCTATTTGCTCTAAGCTTGGAAGTGCTTTATAGCCCATATGAAAACATATGAATTATTCATATAGAGCTTCTGCTCACTAACAGAAAAAACATGATAAACAAGGTGTATGTTCACTTGAACTTGCGCAGTACAATATCAATGGCTTGTAAACACTGCAAAACTGATGATTCTGAGTTACTGGATTAATAGTTGCCAGGTAGGTAGAAATTGTTTTATATTAATCTATGAAGTCAAACTGCATGGAAAACCAAGAAGTTATGGATGTTGGTAGGATATCACAGATTTTCTGAAAGAACATTTTGTCAATTTTCCAGTCCATCCCTTTGCAGCTACCACAAGACCAAGAACTAAGCTTCTGTCTATGTTTTCGGTAATAACATAGAAATACTAACATGAAAAGAATAACAACTACAATAAATAAATAAATATATATATATATATAAAACTAAAACCACTGGAAAGTTTAAAGGTAGCTTATAAATGGAACGGCAGTTATAGTTCATCATGTCATCAGACAGTTTATGAGAACTGTAACTCGATCTACTGTATGTTGATGGCAATCATGTTTTGGCAAGTCCTATCAAAAGGTAGAAATGGCTGTGGAGGCATCAGCAGAATTTACAACAGGGATGACAGAATAGTTCACAGAAGTGTTAATACTTATTAAGGGGAAATAGAAACAAAGAAACAAACAAACAAACAAAAAACATACAGAAAAATCTCTGGTACCCCATACTCTGTTATTGTGCAGTACATCCTATCAGTAAAATCTGTTACAGCTGACAGCCACAGACAGAGTTTCAGGTGTGGGTGATATCAGCTGTACCCAACATTGATTACTAACTTAAGAGATCCCAGTAATCAGTCTGGATGAAACCCATTTCTTCAAAGGTGGCTAATAAAATGTTATGCATTTAACTGGGAAGCGTATACAAGCTTTTTCATGGGTTTGACACTTGACAATGCCATTCTAATACTAATTCTGCCAGACACTGAAAAGGTAAAAAAGACATATCCCAGGCAGAGATGCCCACCCAGAACACAGTGTGGGATACCTAAATTAAATGGCACAGAATTCAGCTCAGAAGAGTCTCCCTTCTTTATGATCCTGTAAATTCGTGCTTATTTTAATAAGGACTTGATTTGGAAAGAAGTGAACACTCTCCTCTCCCCCCCCCTTTCTTTTATGTGTAGTAAAATTAAAATATATTCATTGGCCACTAATGCAAGATGCACTGTCAAAACATGCTCCCCATTTTCATCAAAATACTACTAATAATAAAGCCTGTCCTGCCTTGAAAGCAGTATAAAAATTTCTCCACATATGGATACTGTTTATTTACAGAAAAGCCCAGTTTTCATACAATCAGTTTTGTAAGCAGCAATTCAAAGGAATGATCCTTTTAGATTTCTGGGGAAATAACATAATGGAGGTTACTCAAAGGAATAGATCATGCAGCTACAACCATTCTCATTATGTACATATGAGATGCTTCAATGTTCCTTGCTACTGATTACATGAGTAAACAATTTTAGTATGCAAAATCCTATTAACTCAAGGGGATTCTGCATAATTTTATAACAGCTCCACTTGTGGTGTCTGATCGACTGGGTCAGCAGCAGACAGATGGCAAAGAATTAATTCTAATTGCAATGCTGCCATCGGGGTTTTCTCTACTCACTGCATTTGGAAAAACTAGCAGAAAAACCCTTTCTTATATTTCTTACACCTAAAAGCAAGACACCATTGAGTAAAAAGATGCAAAGCAATTTCATTTTTTTTAAGCACATGGATGTAGAAAGGATAGAAAAAAGCCAAACTAATTGTCAGTCCTTCTATCCCAACTAGGGATAGAGGACCAGTCAAAAGCCCAAATGTCAGAGGTGTTAACATATAATAAATGATAACAAATAGAAGCATTTTATTCCATAGGGACATGGAATACTTAACTGGTCAGTAAGCACACTTCCACAGCTAGACTGTTCTCTTGAGATTATTTCTTCTGTCACTGTGCTTGCTTGCTGTTCTGACATTATTTGATTTTGGCTAGTCACCCTTCACTACTTGAAGCCCTATAACCATCAGCGCTAACTTTTACGAAGATTTTTTTTCTGCCTTTTTCCCTGTGTTTTCTTAATCTAGGAGGAACAGTAAAAATGTTGCAGCAGTCAGTATAAAGAGAAAGACAAATGGAAATTATTCTGCTTTCCACTTACCCTCCCCACATAAAACCCTAAAACAAAGGCTAAAGTGAATCTCAAAGACACAGAGGAATAAAATCTGATCTCTCAAAGTAGAGAGATGACACTGTAACCCATCCCTGCAAAAATCAGGGATTTCTCTTTTCCAATTGTTAATCACCCAATTAAATCAATCCCTAATCCTAAGGTACAATGATTAAGTATTATCTAGTACTTAGTGAATTTGTGCTTAGTGCATATTTAGATGGCAAATTATTAGCAGTCTGAAAATGGTCCCTAAAATTAAATTATTAATACACTGTTTCCCTAATTTTGGGAAAACGGTCTCCAGAGAAAACAATGATCTGGCTGGGATTTGCAGCCAGATCTTAAGCTCAAGAGACACAACCTATGTCCAGAAAACCTTCAAAGTACAGAGCTAATTAAACTGATACAGAAATATTTGGCTGGGTTTTGTTAAGACACAGAGGCATTTTCCAGGCATGAACTCTGAGAAGCCAACTCCAAGACCTACATGTTCATAGCAAATATTCAATCAATCTTATTTGTCAAAACATAAGAGAAAAGGTGCTTTGTTTTGTGGGTTTGTTTTTCATTTGTTTTTTGAATTCTATGCCAGGATGATCCAACTAGGGAGCAGGATGTAATGGGAAAGATGCAAAGGTAAATCAGGACTTTTTTTGTTAAAAGAGTACTTGTTTTGGGGAAACGGTCTCCTCATGTTTCATGACAGGACAGTTTCTTTTAGTAATACCGTGTAATCACTCTTCTAGAAGCACTATTTTCTGTAAATTGAAAAAAAAAAAAACTTTTTCTTTTTCTTAAAACATTGCAACTTTCATTCCTATTTCTCACATGCCAGTTTGTATTATGAATGTTTCACTGAAATAAAGACTAATTAGGACTGCTTCAGAAATGAGGGCTTAAGGTTGTCAGACATACCTGGCAACCCTTTTGGACAACTTTCTTCCATCTGGATTTTTAATTAAGCTCACTTAAAGTAATATGAGCAAATGGTGAAAAAACATCTAGTGGATTTTGACTAATCCAAAGAAAGACTTTCCTTGTGGTGAAAGAGATGACAACTTCAACCTTTATCACTGACTGCACTGCACTTAATCCAACCCCATCCCTGAAACATTTCCCAGATTTTTGGCATCACACCCAAGGAAGGAAGAATCGACAAAACCAAGTTCACATAGTACAGAAAAATAAGAGATTTTTTTTTTAATATTGTTGAGGGGCAGGGGGAAGACACTTTTTTCTTTTTCATTTTTTTTTTTCCTTACCTGAAATGGAGACTGGCTGTTGTAATTCTTAATCTCCTTGTTTGCTCCCCGGAAGAGCAGCACTCTGGCACAACTCTCCTGAAAATGGTAAAAGGGTAAACTTCTTAATAATGGTCCTAAAGAGATGTTGAGGCTATGAGATGTTTTGCTGCTTTGAATATATTTTCTTAGATAAGAACAGCAATAGTCAAAAAATATATGTATTAGTCTGAGAAAATAAGTTATAAGTAGTATTTAAATGTGTGACAGGGCTTGAGGTGCTTTGCGATGTGTTAGAGTAGAAACAACTTGCAAGTGTTAAAAAAAAAAAAGTAAAGGAATGTGAGATGTAAACATCTTATTAAATTTTTAATAAATTGTACTGTAGAAATTCCATATTTAACAAAAAAAAAAAATGCAGTAAATGCATTAGTTCAAAGTGAAATTTGACTCCATTACGTGTTTTGCCTATTTTGTAGGGAAAATAGTACACTGTTCAAAGTACAGTAAACAGTACTTGTGATGAATGATATCCTCCCCTACTGCTAAAAATTATATAAAGCAGTTTTACTGGTTGTGTGAACTTGCTGTTTGTTGGTTTTTATTTTTTTGTTTTTTTTTTTTTTCTTTGCTTTTAGTTTTTTTTTGTTTGGTTGGTTTGAGTTTTTTGATTTTATTTTCTTGCTCATCCTCAATGCTAAACATTTAATGTTTGTTTTTTGTTGTTGTTGTTTTGTGTACCTGGAACTGTACTGACCAGTCTAACCTTTCTTTTTCCCCCAAATACTAACAGTTACAGTGCAAACCCAATAAACTTCTTTTAAGGAAAAGAGAAAGGTATGGCTCAAGACCTTCTGAACTGAGGAAATCTGCAAATGAAATCCTCTAAAAACAACTGTTTTGGATTGACACAGAGTATCCTTAGATCACTAGTCTACACTGTTCTAAAGTATGAGTGACCTGCCAGAAATCCTCTGTGGTTCTGGCACACTTTTCAGAATGCCAGACTTTTTGGCAATCCATATATATACTCTATTTCCTATATGTCATCTTTAATGTTCATCTTAGGACATTATGCAAACCAGTTTGTTTCTGTTTTCTGATCATGAACATTTCTACTAATTTTATTGTGCTTTTCGGATTTTTTGCCATGTTATGTTACGGAGTTCTACCAAATGAAATATTTCAAAGTGCTACCTTTCATTTCTAACAGTGAATTTGCAGCCAGATAAAAGAGTATTATAGTTTAGCTGTTTTAGTGACAGAAATTGAGCTTATTTATTAGGTTTTGAGTCATAAGCAAACATGTAGAAAGTATGACTGAAAATGATTTTCCTCATGTTTTCCAGTTTATCACAGCAGATTCTTGATCTCCTCCATCACAGGGTCATCCTAAATACATCTGGGGAAGAGGTATCCTACCCTTTCACTAAGGTTCATTACTCCAAAAAGATGTTCTTTTGTTTCCTTTTGCTCCCATACTTCCTATTTTGCATAACAGACTGAAACAACAAAATGGATCCTATCTCAAGATAGGATATTAATAATCATCTCTCATCTGTATTAGTAATCATCTCTCAGACAGTATTTTCTAAAGATATATAATTAATATAGTCTCATTTGCTTGTACCGAAATCTGAACATTAGGTGTGTTCACTGTATCTCTAAACACAGAAAGACCTACACCAATGCTTAAAATGTCATAGTTTTCTAATTTTTCTGACTTCTATATTAGCAAATATGCAAAAGTAAATGTGCTGCTATCCAGAGGATGACCTCCAGGTTTAAATGAATAAATAAATACACAAATAATCTTTTCCAGGTTACTTTCCCAAGAATTTGTTTCAGACTGACTGCTAAATGATGCTAGGCTTACACACTATATTATATTCCCACAGTGACCACTGTTCCCCTAGGAATAACATATTTTTACATTCTTCACAATGTTCAACTAAGCTATATACAGTGTAACAAAAAAAAATAATATGTAAATTGATTTATTTCTTAAATGGTTTTGATAAGAAAAGTTATGTCAAAAGTGTACAGAGTTGTTCGACATAAAAAAAATAAAATCTTGTTTTGGATGAAGTACAGAGTTTCGTTCTTTGTTTCTTCTTCTTAAACAAACAAAAGCATTCCTGGCTTCAGAGTCTCTCTTCCTTTTGTCTCCTTCTCATATGTCCGGTGTTAAGGGGAACAAACCAGGGAGAATAAGCAGAAAAGCCAGAACCAAAAATGCTTCGGATTACCTTTTTTTTTTTTTTTTTTCCTTAATTCAAGGGAAATTGCCCATTTAAGAGTTCATTGTTCTTAAGGTGCTTCCTACCAATGCCACAACTTCTGTTTGCAGTTTGGACAAACTAACAACTTCTGATATTGAGAGCTTAGCATTGTTCATTCGTTATATCATACATGAATCGAATATGCAGTATGATGCCTTCTAGGCATCGTAAGACTGAAAAAGCATTTTTCAGAGATCTCTGGGCTTGTCAGCAGATAAGATTCAATTTGTTGTTTGAGTTCTGATTAACTGAGTTAATACTACAACAGTTTCCACACAGAATCCAGTCCTATGACTGAAAGAAGGCACTCTTCATCCCTCCGTTTTTATTCGGAAAAAGCAGAGTATAAGACCTGTCCACAGTTCATTGATTTACTGGATGGCCACCAAATAATAATAATAATAATAATAATAATAATAATAATAATAATAATAATAATAAAAAAAAAACTAGAAGTCATTTATATCAGTACTTAGCTGGTACTTAAGAAAACAAAATTACTGAAATCCTGAGAAAATTCCCTGGGGAAAGCTGGAAGGGAAAAATCCAATGGGTAATGACTCCATCTACAGGAATCAAGAGGCAAAAAGGATCTTGCTGTCCTTCCCATCCTCTTCTTCTGGAAAAGGTAAACACAGGTCCTTCCACATTAGCTAATAACAACTTCCAATTAAGTTGAAAAAATCAACATGGGTTATGGTTCACAGCACCAAAGAAAAACTCTTTACTTTTACATATTCCTGATTAAAGAAAACAAAATCAGGACACTGTAGCCACAAGATGTAAAACTTCCAGTCAAAAAGCCCAATTTAATGATAATGAAAACATTCATGATCTGTAGGTGAAATTTCAGTGAGACTCTCTGAATCCTCCACAGAATATTTCTTTCATAGACATCAGGAGGAGAACACACCTTTACATGAAAAATACTGTCATTCAATAGGATTATTCTAATTTCCATATCATACTGCATAACGTTTGCTACAAGTGTGTGATCTTGTAAATAACTATAGCCATGAAAACATTGCAATATAACGTTTTTTTTTAAAAAAAAAAGATGAATTTGCATTTTTATGTTTATATATGGTCCAAACTTCAAAATTCTTACTCGGAAAAAGTGAAATAAATAAAGTTTGAAAAAATATTTTTAAAATATTCACTTAACAGAAATGCCTATAGTTACTTGTGTCTAATTCCTGATGGGAAGCATAAATGCAAAATTTTTGTTGAGAAAAAAGTGACTTTCAGTCCTCTGCAAAATCCTCTAGGAATTTGTATGCCTACAGAAGCAAAGAAACCATTGCTAAGTTTAACCTAGTTGTTCTAGGGACTTGACCTGTTGAAGACCACCAGCCAAGAGGGAGCAACAAGCAATCCACAGAGACACTTACCCACTGATATGTTGCATACTTCAAACAATAATGAGCATTAACAGGGAAATTTTGTATGACTGGACTCTTTATGAATTGGAATCAATTATGGCATACACAAGTCAACTGTCAAATTATTCCCCAAATTCTATTTTTAAAACAGTCAAGTCTTCAATACTTGAAGAATCTGCTTTGAAAAGACATTTGAAAAAGCTGAGATTGTAATTAATTAAGAAGCAGATGCTTTAACAGATGTTTCACTAGTTCCAGTCACATCTTATGACTTGTATTTTCCTAATTCAATGTAAAATTAAACGTGCTGTGTTTTAACATAGTTGTAAAACTTATTCCCTCCCCACCATCCCTGCAGAGAGAGTATTACATGCTATCAAATCAAAATGGTTCTGTTATTTGTAAATGGCTACACAAGTTGTAAACAGCAGAAAATTAGACATCTTTTGTATAACCTACAGATATATTTCTATAGTATTTTCCAAGTGTTTCTTATTTAATTCTAATTTAAATTTTAGCAAAACAGCAGTAAGTTATTACCAGGAAACAAATATTCAGATACAACACTAAAAAACAGTCCAGTCATACATTGTGTTGTTTTCTTTTCCAATGAACAGGTATAATTTTGCTACCAACAATGAGCAGCCTTATTTGCAATCCATGACTAAAATACTAATAAAGTTGTGTTTAATTATGTCCCTTCTAGTTTCTAGGACCAATGTTTAAAAGTGGAGAATGTGTGTGCCCACTCACTTGGTTGTAAAGGGCACAGATGTGCAGCGCCGTATTTCCTGACGCGTTCTGCGCACACATGTCTGCGCCATAGAAGAGAAGATGCTCCAGATGTTGGACATGTCCATACCGGCAAGCCTATGAAGAGATACATTAATATCTCAGTTATTATACAATCTGGCTGCATCAGGCAAGCATTCCATGCCAACATTTTTTTATCTCCTCGTTTTTAAATCAGAGAATATGCTACTGTATTTTAGACCTAATTTTTAAAACCACCCCTGGACTGAATGGGAAGCCTAACAACCAGATCTGCATATCTGTCTGTGAACTCAGATGCGTGCACTTCAGGTAGAGCAAGTCTGTGCAAAAATTTAAGCATATGCTTAAATACTTGGGGAACAGCAATGTAAATTATCAAGAAAATACAAAGATTGATATCTTTCTAATATATTATTAGGCAGAATATATAAACAGAACTAATACTCCTAGTCAGCTAATCATGTTTAACAGTTGACAGAAAGTAATTTTTTTGTCCTGGAAATCTTTGGAAAGTTGTCCACTAGATGGCACTGAAGATGATCAGATTTCCAAAGCCTGATTTTTACAGTGTGAACACAGTTTAGGGAAATCTGGTCAAAATAATTGAAATAATAATTTTTAGATTCTATGATGTCACTATATGTACAGTGTACACGAGGCAGTGATCCAAAAGAGGGAAAATCTTCAAGTGTTACTTTCAGTCACACAGATAGAATGTTAAATCCTGAACAGCTGGAATTAAACCTGTACAGAATGAAACTCCACTGAAATTTGAAACTTTCCTGATTAACAAATAAGTTTGAGAAGAATCACATTCGTTCAATTCATCAGCCTCAATTACTCTACTCCTTTCTTCTCTGTAGCACACCAACTGAGCATCTCCCAGTTCATAATACTTTTACCTTGACATCATCTCAGATCAGTATCATTCCTATAATATATGGATTCCTATTCCTATAATAGTATGGAATTTAAGCTGAGAGATACAGATATACAAAGCCATTCACCCTGTCTTAAGTACCTAATTACTACTGACTTAAGTGGGAATTTTATCACCTACACATCTTGCAATTTGGATCAGAAGAATTAGTGTACTGTTCAACGCACAAATTAAATGTGACACATCTGGGATTGAACTGGATTTCCCAAATCCCAGACTAGTACCCTAACCACTACATCTTTTCTTTCTCTGAATTTAAATTGCAACAGACAGAAAAACAAAACAAATCAAACAACAACAAAAACACAGAAAAATGGTGCTTATTAAATAGTTTATTCATTTACAAATTATATGCAAAAACTAATGGAAACATCATACCAGCTGATGTTAGAACAGGAATATTTTAAGGCAATAGAAAGCAAGCATCTGAAAATAGGCAAATGGGAGAAACAGAATCAAACCATAGCATGAATGTGGGGGAGAATAGAGCAAATGCACAATGAGCCATAAATTATCAATTCAGTCCTATTTCTAAAAGTCAATCAACAGCTAGATATGAATGTGCACGTGTCCAACTTTCTATTCTTCCTACAGTAAGCTGGACTAAAACTAGGCCTTTACCCCACTTTTCTTCCTTGTTAGAGTGGGGTTTGACCTTCTCCTCTGCCCATCTGACAGCAATGCTTTATTCAGCTTATTGGGAGGCTCTGTAAGACAATTTACACAAGGGAAATATATTTCCCCTAGGTATACATGTTAGGCGAGCTGTTCAAACCATTCAAACCATTTATCAGAGCTCCCTGTTATGGTCAATGGAGAAAGATTGGTATCTCCAAGAAAGAAGAAAGTACATCTGACAAACACATAAAAAGTATTACCAGGGAAATTAACATTTAGCAAGTAACAAAAATATTGAGTTAGCCTTTTTTTTTTTTTTAATAAAGTGCCACTAAAAGGATGCTAAATTTCAAACTTCCAAGATTCCATTGTATAAATATGATTAGCAGTCAACTGCAGTAGCAATTTCTGCAGCAAAATCCACGGTAACCATAGGACTATGAAGTTAAAAAATATTCCATTGGGACAGCTTATACTTCTAATTTACCACAGCGGGATGCAAAGCAACATGCAAACAGAAACAGGAAGTAACTCCATACCTGTATGTGCAAGGACTAAACATATTCAAATGACATTCAAAACACTGTTTAACCATAAAACATATATGGTGCTCATCTCCTGGTACTATTTGAACTCTAACCAAAAAATAATCTTATCTACCTGATGAATTTCTTGCCATCCATTTTCGTCTTTGCAGCTGACTGTAGCGTGTTCATGAAGTAGCAGTTCACAGCAGTAGGGATCCCCTCCCACCACAGCAGTGTGGTACAGGGGTGTCAGGCCACAGCTGTCTTTGTAGTTAGGAGATGCTCCAAGCTCTAAAAGAGTCTGAAAGCAACCACAACCTGTGAAAACTATTATTTGGAGGGACTTGTAAGTGAAAATAGACTTTTCTACCTTTTTCTAAAATAATTACAAAGTTGATATTTGCCATAATGTGTATTTGTTGCTCACTTATTTACAAGCTGAAAGAATGGGCTGCAACACAGAGTAAGCTAAGGAAGGAATGACCCCAGAAGAATAAGGACCTCAAGGTATCTACAGGGATAGCAAGAAAAGGATGAGTGACAATGTCCTATTTCCATCTTTCCTTCAATTTCAGAACTGGCACTCTGAAAATGTCGCATTGCCTTTGAAACACATTTACCTCTTCAGTTACAGGATGCTTTATCAAAAATGTCATGCAATTTCAATACCTCTCAAAAGGCAATAAGCAAATGCCATAAATATAAGATTTAATCTAGCATATCAAAGTGATTTAAGAATACCTGTTAAAATATGAAAGAAAACAGAAAAGACTGTGTTAAGATACAATGCGTAATCCAGATCACTGGCATTTGCTTTCAAAAAGATAAGCAGCAATAATACTATTCCTATTTCCTCAAGCAGATATTTCCCAATCTATCAGTGAATAAAGTTAAATTTCACCACTACCCAAAAATCAGAAGTAAAAAGGCCCTTTATTGAAAGCAAATCCTAAGATTTTAAAACCACTAGAAAGCACTGGAACAAATATGTATTAAAAGATCCATTGAGTACAACACAGTAATTAACTGAATGCATTTTCCTTTATATATTTTTCTGGATAAAGTAATGTGTAATTTGCTACTAAAAGCATTTACCTTGAGGGTTACTTGGTTCTTGGCTCTAGCTGCTTTGTGCAGAGCTGTCATTCCATCTTTGGCTCTGAAGTCTAAATGCGCTCCTCCATTTTTCAGAGCTTTTATCACTTCTACTGCATTGTCAAGCTGAACTGCCAAAGTTAGTGGTGTTTCTGAAGAATAGAACAGTATACACATGAAAAAAAGATGACCAAATTTATAAAATAAAGAACATTTGCTTTAAAAACTTTTAAAATGTGAAGTTAAAAATACTGATTAAAGAAAATCATAAATTATCAATTTCCTTCTTTGGACAGAAAAACCATACAGATTCCATTAGCCTAGAGTTATGAAGGCAACAGAAAGAATGCATGAGATTTAACCTGTTAATCAGTTTAGGCTGAGCAACCCCACGGTACTACGCTACGCTGCTACTTTTATTGTTCTGACCTCCACTTTCTAGGTCATGATAGTTGGGGTCCAGTCCTCGGTCCAACATTTTTGTGATTTTTTCCACTGAGAGATGGTGGACATGATCCATAAATTTTCTCAAATTAGCCTGAAACAAAGCATGACAAATTAATCATCCTCTGATTGTAAAAGGAAAATTTTGACTAAAAGTGAAATATCCTGTCACTATATACCCACTGACACCATGGAACAAATTCACACTCCTGGAGAACCCAACTTTATGCTGTGAGCATAAACCATGCAGTTTGTAAAGTTTAGAAGTCAAACACAAGGAGAAGATTCTGTTGTTCATAGTTTTAAGGAAAAAGTGAATGAAGATTCTCTCAGTAAGAAATTAGGATAATGTAAGGTGATCATTATTATTCTGACCTGCAAATGAGTCTAAAGCCATAGATCAGCATTTCTGCAGCATGCTGAAAGCATGTATTTACATAATAAGATTTATTCGATATTACTTGTACACCTACGTAAAAGTCAAACATGGGATTTTTTCTACAAGCAAAAATCCCAGATCACAATTCACACATCCCTGTTGGCACTGCAAACACATACTACTTGTTGTTTGGCAACTGGACCAGGTAGTAATGAACTCCTACTTATATCCAGTTTCTCAGACACATTACTTTTCTAAGAACACATTTGTTCGCTTCCCCAGTAAACTGGGCATACCTTTGTGTGAAGCTTGGCCAGTTGTTTTTCATCAAGATTGAACTGTTTGTATACTCTTTTCTTGTATCGAAACTGAGAGGAAACAAGCAAACAAAAATTTAAAATACCCCATTTTGCTTAAAAAATAATAACAAGAATGTTTCTGACCTTACCAGGAAGTATCCATGATGATGTAGATTTTGGAAAAATTAAAAAAAAAAAAAAGGCTTAGTATTTCATTTTGAATATTCACCAATAATCAGCCCAACAATCAGCTTAACTTAGTGTCATTTTGGCCATACTGTTCATGTAAGCAAAATTGCTACCTTGTATAAATATACTGAAATGAGTGGAGTTACATGGGAAATGAGATCAGCCTCTAGAATCTACATAAATACGCAAGAATTACAGTGAAAAGAGCTTTCCCCCTAAAGACATCTGTGCATTTCATTTATAGCCTCAGATTGAAAGGAGGCCTGGGAAAGCATGTTAAATAACAAAATACATATTTCAAAATAGCAGCTTAACACTTCTGAAATTTAAATTAAAGAAAAAGATTCCTGAAAAATCCCTTAAACAGCATAGGCAGCACTTACACATGGGAATAGTTTTCCTGATGCTTAACAGAACTGGTCCTGTGAATGAGGTTCATAGGACTGTCTCTTTTGACTGAAACTCAAACACTGTGAGCAGTTTGATGCCCTTTGGCTAGAGTAGACAGATCTACAGCCAAAATCATGTGTTTATGTAATTATAATTTCCTATTATTTCATGATACTACACACAGTTCAAAGAATGCAGCACATTTGTTGGGCAAGGAGCCTATATGGTAGGTAGCTTTAATAACAGCTTTTAAAAAAGATCACTTTTAACCCTTGTACTGCAATCCTTTAGCTGTTGCTAGAAGAATTTTGTAGAGTTAGCACTCATGAAACAGAACACTGTAACAACCATGACAGAGAAAATAATGCGGTTATTTATTTTACTTATGGCTATAATATGAATATCATTGATTGGCTCTCAGAAATAAACTGCTGGAAAAGCCAGGACTCAAAACTCTCTCTGGACCCTGGTTCTTCTTTCCTATGTTTGTGTTGTAGTGGGGTAAGTCTGTTAATTACAGATTATTACTGGGTGATGTACCACCATACAAGCAATATCAAAATTAATTAAATGCCAGTTCTGTGCCCAGCTTCCTGCTGTACAGTGTGATCTGGCTCTGCTCTCTGCTTGCCCAGTGTCATAGTAGCTCTGCCCAGTTTAAGCCCCAGCTGCACAGCCCCTGCATGAGCAATGGAGAGGGGAACAGGTGACTGCTTCACACAAACTCACTCTCCTCAGGCTTCACTGAGACAAAAATACCCTCCTTTGGCGGGAGACAAAGGGTTATTATTCAGCAACTGCTACCCTACTATGTTAAACCTAATCACAGATCCAAAAGTTTAATCCAGTACCTTACATTTCTTTTTTAAATCAGACTACTCTCCTAAGATATGTCCCCTGTGTTCTCAGAAGAGGAAAACCTCAAAATCAAATTTTCTGAAGGGTTCGATTCTGTGCAGATTTCTGGGCATAATACATGGAATAACTCCACCAAGCAGGCAAACACCAGCACTCCTGGGAGCAAGGGTTCAAGTTCAGATTTGCTGATCACTGTTTCTAAACGCAATTCTACTGCATGTAGAAACCTCAATTACAGTTTACAGTATCAGAAGAATACAATGATATTTCAGATTTCTGATATAAAAAATACCTCTA
The DNA here is from genome assembly GCF_009769625.2 of Cygnus olor. NCBI lineage: Eukaryota > Metazoa > Chordata > Aves > Anseriformes > Anatidae > Cygnus > Cygnus olor. The sequence continues at coordinate 48,805,920 of NC_049173.1, forward strand.
GGGAAGGAACTCCTTTATTCACTGGCTGTGGGTATTCCCTAAGAAGTCGTTCCTCATCCAAAAACTTCCCATCTCTACCATTGCTTGCAGGCTGGAACAGTCCATAATTCAGGACATCTTTCAAACTCTGATTCAAAGTGCACAAAATTCGTTGCTTTGCAACCCACACTGAAGCTTCTGGGTTAAATCTAATGCATTTCTGCAAAGAGAAATGATAAGAAATGATAAAGGAAATCTAAATAATGAGAAAACATTCAAACACTATCATATTCTAAAATTCACAAGTGTTGTATATATATAAAATAAATCTACACAGGCCATGACAAAGCATACATCAACAGGATTATATTTCAGATGCTCCTTCCTCTGTAACAGCTAATGCACAAGCACTGTGAAAACCCAGGACATTTCGAGTCCCACCACAAAGATCAGAGACCACTTCCTTTTTCGGAGAAAGGATGCCTTCAAGGCAAACCTGTAGGAAAAGCCAAGTGTAAGAAGGGATGTTACAAGATATTTAACCATCCACTTGATTCTAAGATGTTCTGACGACCAGTCTGATATGCAAGAGTTTCACAAAAAAAAAAAAAAAAAAAAAAAAAAAGTATTCAGGCTAGAAATCTAATTTGTTTTAAGCTGTGTTTATCTCGGGGCAAGCTTATGAGAGGAACTATCTGATGTGAGGCAGCAGATGACTTGAAAACCTCAAAAGAACCTTTTCAGTTCTCTGATACTTACCAAGCTAGAATTCAGGAATTTAAGAAGTTTAGGAATTTCATAGAATCAAAGAATATCCTGAGTTGGAAAAGACCCACAAGGATCATCTAGTCCAACAGCTGGATTTAATAACTGCTGCCAATTTATTTTATTGGCTTCCAAATTTCTTTGCAATGTGCTACAGAGATGTTTTGACCTAGGAAATAGCAGATAGCTTTAATACTTTACAATCTTAAATATAAAAATGTAATCAAGTGAGATATTAGATATTAGATTTTGTCATGAATAAAGGTGTCTAGGAAACATTTTTCATTCTGCTTATATTTAAGTTTCATGATGTTTTGTGAAAAACTTTTTATTTTGTTCTTTTGTTTTGTTTTAAATGGAGATATGAAAGAGAGAGGGAGGCAGAAGTAAGATACAAGCAGTCTTGGACTGGTACTAGACTGCTTTGATTTTAACAATCCAAAACACTAACTTCCGATTGCAATTTAAGTCTGATAATTATTTTTTTTTAGCAACTTGAGAATTCAATATGCTTCCTTTCATTCAGTCTGTTCTTGTGGTCTATCTGTTCTTGATTATGTGCAAACATTGTAGATAATGATGGGTATTTCTAACTCTCAAAGACTTGTTAAGCTGGCAAAATAATAAATAATTTCATATTTCTTCAGAACATATTTCAAAATAAAATAAATCTTTCTATAGTGCTTATTCACATTGCACAACAATTCACAATATTTATCTTCAAATACTTCACTTTCCACATGTCTGACATTACCCTGCTCATCTAATGCATGAGGACAGGTGATAAGAGCTTAACCACCTGCACTGAACAGAAACTCCAGTGAGGAATTCTTTTTGTGCAGTAGCTAAAAGGCTTATTTTAAAATGAGTTATTTGATACATACATCACCATTACATTTCTACCACACTAGCTACAATATTTTATAAAATCCTCAATGGCAGAATAAATCTGGAAACACTTTGAAACTAATAATTTCACAAATTCACTTATTCACAGCCCTAGCCTTTCTACCAATTCATAAGAAACACAAATGTGCTTATTTTAATCAATGTTGATCCCTTTGTGTGGAGTACCTCAGCTCCCCTCTGCACGTTTTGCAAAATTGAGTTGTAAAAAAGGAAACACAAGAACAGGAAAGCAGAGAGACTTAGTCACCAGACAGTCTTCCTATGCTTCCACAACAGGGGCACACATATAGTATCAGTATTTCTCTCTAAATCTCAAAGCCCTTATTCAGACATGAAGCTAGTGGAAAACTTGAAAAAGGACCTAGAAAACAACAACAACAACCTGTTGTACTGATAATATCTAAGCCAGCAAACTTATTTCATATAGACAAACGTCATTTTGTGTCAAACTCTATAATCAAGGTTCCCACCTATGCAAGCAAAGGGATGCCAAAGAAAATTCCAGTTTAGGTGATAAAACTCCATAATTCTGTTTAACAGGACAATGTAAGAAAGAATTTGCAGAGGGTATGCATTCTTTCTGTAAATATCTTGTACGTGTGGTACCTTCTTTCACAATGTACTACCCGCTTCAGTGATGTGATATGTTGTCTTCTCAATTTGCAGTCAGAAAAGTTATAATCTGCATTTTAAGTTCCCTTAAGTAAAAATAATAATAAAAATAAATTAAAAATAATAATTAAAAAATATATATCAGAATTTCCCATCAAGTCTCCCATGTAGAGGCATTCCTCAGATTCTGCCATGTCTGTATTTAGGGACAAAAAGCAGCTTCTTAAAATATTCTATAGAATATTTTAGACTGCAGAAGACTGACAAAATTCTGCCCTTGTTTTCATATTTAAAATGCCAGAAACTTTCCTACCTTTGATAAAATAAATAAATGGACAGCCAAACATATCACTGTCCCCCATACTTTATCTCACAAAATATTCTTTAAAAACCTTACTTTTTCATTGCTAATGAAAAGCTACCCCTTTAATATAGCCATCTTGGTATACACAAATGCATATTTTGATTATTTAATTGGTTTAACACTACTAAACTGCTTAAATTTGGGCACAATACAGAAAGCAGTAAGCCCTTGCCCAAAGAGTTTGTGGTCTTTTTTTTACAGATTAGTCTGTTAAATCTGTGATATGATTAATTTTCCAGCTTAATCTGATCAAAATGCCCTTCTTGTACTTGCAAGTAGAGATGGAAAGCTGCAATAGGGACATGATAGCTTGTGTCTCAGCAATCAAATTTGTTGAAATTACTATCAACTTTGCCATAGACTTTGAGCTCCTCACTTGGGCTGTAGGACCTGATTTTGGCAAGGTAAAAGTACCAATACTTATTGAAAAATATGCTTGTAAAGAATTTCCATAGAATGGAAACATCAGCCCTATAACCAAGGAGACATACACAGCCAAAAAGGATTTAAGATTATCATTCTGGGGCATAAGTCAGACTGAAAATGAAACATAGGGGGGAGTGGGGGGGAAGCCCTCAATCTTGCTAAGCAATCTTCTTTGGGTTACAAGATCTGCAGTTAGGGAATTAGTAGCTACCACCAGTGGAAGCAGACAGAGCTATGGGATGCCAACAGCAGAGTGCCTGCAGCCATGTACAGCAGCAGCTCACCTGATGAAGGCTTTATGCAGAAGGGAATAGACAAAACAGATCTGAGGAGTGCCAGACCACACACAGCAGAAAGCATTTTACAGCACATCAAACCTTCATAGACTCACACCTACGTAATCTGCACATAATGAACAACTGTGCAAATGCAGCCATGAAAGGTATGTTCATAAGAGGAAAGGATTCTTTGCCATTATCACATAAATAGCTAATCAGTACTGGATTAGGAATGAGCTCAAAATCCATACAGAAAATTACTATCAATAATAATGCATCAACATGCACTGTCAACAACAGGATATCATGAAATCTGACTTCAGCAAACTGGGATTTACTGCCTGCCTGAGGAAATTGAGAAGCTCAGCAGGCAGGCTGAGGATTGCTTTCCATCCACTGGGCTGAAATACATTGTTGGTTCTTCCAGTTTTAGGTAAAAACAAGCTATAGTTCAAAAGAACTTAAAGCCTCAAAAAGTACCAGGCAGGCACTAAGACCTTGGATTACTTTTCTCTTGTGTCCGCCTGTTTAAAGAAAGGAGAATTTAAAAAGCCTAGTACCAAAGTTTAATTTCATGGCAGAAGTCAAGCTTGACTTGTGTTCTGACCAGCCTCAAGGTCGTTCTGGGGTAACAGCTGCTGGCAGCCTATCTGACATAAATCTACAGAGTCTGGGATACTGCCTTCTTTCTTCAGATTCATTTGTTTGGCAGAGCAACACAACATGAAGCACTGGGAGAGACTGCCCTCTTGTTGAGCACAACTCCATAACTGTGGTGACCATGAGAAAATAAGACGGCAGCTAAGTCAAAAAAAGCTAGATGAATTTTTCTAGCAGGATACCTTCAATGACTTTTCAATAAAAAATAAATTAAAAAATAAAAACAAACAACAACAATAAAAACAGAAAACAGGGACAAGTTTCGTGGCAAAGAACAACAGAAATACATAAAACCCAGATATTTCGATATGAAAGATGTGGGATCTATTCATGCCAACCTTTTGTTGCAACCCAAGACCAGAATGCTGACTACATATACTATAAAATTACAGCAGACCTATTCAAAGGGAAAAGGAAAGGGAAGAGCAAAGGTGAAAGGGAAGGGAACAGGGGAAAGGGGAAAAAGGAAAGAGCCCTGAGTGACTCAAAAACACTGTCAAAATCACACTGGGCCACTAGAAATCCTAGTCTACCAGCAAGACAACATGGCAATAACGGTTGATGAAATGTGAGATCTGCATTTGTAACATTAAAGCTCTTCGGATCACGAGAGACACAGTCAATTATGATCTCATACATCTGCATGCTGGTAAGAGGAAGTCGCAAGTGCAACAGCAGGACAGGAAACAGGGGAATCATATAGCTCACCCATGCCAACTAAAGGGAAGATATTAATTCAATGGGAATAGCGTTCATGATACAGAATCTCTGAGGAATAACATTTATCCCTTCAAAGTCGATCAACCAACACTTCTTTATCATCAGACTCATGAGGATGTCAATCACACAGAACTACGCTGCGACAGAGGAACACTGACAAAAGGTTTGTACAGCTGCCTCCAAAATGTGATTGTCAGATTATCAAAATACAAGTTATTCCTTTGGATAGAAAACATCAATATTAAAGATGTGACAAACAAAAAGTGGAAAATGCAAATGAGAGTTTGGTATCTCAAAAGGAAAAGGAAAAGGAAAAGGAAAAGGAAAAGGAAAAGGAAAATAGAAAAGAAAAAAAAGACACCCTCATTTTAATTTGTGCCTGGTATTCAACTTAATTCCTTGACACACTGCATTCCTTCCTCATAACGAATTCAGAAAGCACAGAATTCATGAGATGAAAGGTCAAAGAGAAAAAAACCTGACCACATTGCCTCCAGGTGGCAGATCACCTGCCCTCATCCAGGGCATAAGTATAGATCTCCGCAGCACCCACAGTGTTTCCATCATCAAAACAAACACAAAAAAAAAAAAAAGGAAGATCAACTATAAACAGAAAATAACAACACACAATCAGTCACAAAATAGGGTACAGAATATCTGTGAAAGTTGCAAAGGAAACCCTGGAATAGATCTGAGGCAGTGGACAGCAGAACAGATGGGAAACAAAAAAGGGGCTTCTTAAGAAGGAAAAAAAAAAAAAAGTGTCTCAATCTGCAGATGTGACAATTGTGTTCCTACCTTCATAAAACAAAAGTTGCACAAACTAATCAAGTGCTTTATCCAGGAAAGAAAAGTACTGAAGGGAAGATTCGTAATAAATACTGAAAAAAGTAATGTATAAGGAAGGATACAAATGTATAAAAAGCAATGCAGAATAGGAAAACCAAAAAGCAGTTACAACTTAAGGTGTTGCTGTACCAAGCTGCCACTTACCAAACAACGTTTTGTGAGAAAATTCCAATATTTAAAAAAAGAAAATGGGGAGGGGGGTGTTTTGCTTATTACTGAAGTGGAACAGCAAAACAGATGGGCAGAAAGCATTTCAAAGAAGTTCTCAACAGACCCAATCCCTTCTCAACATCAGAAATTAATAAAACATTTGAATCTGAGCATTCTGATTTTAAACATAACCCAGAGGGAGCACATAAGCATAGGATAAAACAGAAGAGCAGAACAAACACCATATGTTGATAGCAAAATAATAAAAACATTCCTAAAAACAACTGGCTGACAGATCTCTTCTTGAAGTCGAGGAGAAAGAGCAATTCTGAACACAAAACGTTTGACATCACCGGTGGAGCACCATACAGGGCTTTTCTTGACAAGAGCAACTGGAGAAGAACCAGACTGCTTCCAGTTAGAGGCAAAACCTCTTACAATGTGTTACTGCATGGGCTTATAGAGGAAATGGACACATGACTTATCCTGGATTCAGATAAGATCCAGGGAGAGGTCAGATATGCCATCTATCATACAGGAAAACACACGAGCATCAGCTTGCTAGTTTTCCATGTCCAACACTCATTCAACGGCATATGCGGACACGGTTGCCTCTGGGCACGACGTAGATAGTTGGGATTAGTTTCAAGCCCTGGTGAAGTATTCGATCCTACCCATCTGAATCTTCTGCGCTAACAGAGAGGCCACTCTGGCCAGGAGAGAAGGAACACCCAGTTACTGTGATTCCCATCATAACAGCAAGAAGTAGGGGTCACTGTGAAGCCAGAGCCGTCTGTGCTGGATGCACTACAAAAAAGCTACTGCTCAAAAGATTACACCTGTGTCTTGCTCCATAAAGGGGTTATTAAAGCTGAGCCTCACAGTTTATTAAATCAGGAAATTAAATGCTGCATGATGCAGCTTTTTTGCTCACTCTCCTAAGCACGTATGTTTGTGAATATGGAGGGCTTTTTATGTGCTCTATTCCCTCAGTCATTCTGGTGAATCAGGAAATCTTTTAATCACTCATTTAAAACATTTTCCTTGCTCCTGTGCTAAGGATGACACTTAGTTGAATACAGATGATGAACAAAAGCAGAAAAAAATATTCTTTCTAAAAAGTATTGTTTCAACACGTTGTATTACCATCTGAATTGAAAAGGAGACAAAAAGAGAATTGATGAAATAACTGAAAAGTAAGTCTTCGTAAGAGCTTGTTGAGGTTTACAATATCTTTAAAGTTTCATATGAGAATAAGAGAGCAGTAAGACAAATTTCCTACAACGGGTGATAATTTATAGTTTTCTATAGCAGAACATCCTACTTATTATGCTTGGCGATTATTTTATATTTGCAATGAATTAAAGGTGATTTACACCACCGTCACTGCAGAGGAGCAAATTTTTATCCCTAGTGAGTTCAGCTAGTGATTTAAACCAGCCAAGTGCGTTCAATTTTATCTGAAGTCCTATACTTGCCTTCCTTTAAAATACATTCTTGGTCAGACTTTCTAAAAACTATTAAGGAATAAAAATATAAAACTAAATAATGCAATTTTGTGCTTCTTTGATTAAACAGCATAATTTTAAATAACTTTTATGTTAAATTAATTGTGATTACACAGCAAATGGGGTGCATGTTGGGTTTGGCTTGTAGTTATAACACAGCTCACAAACTGTTATCTTTACTGAGCTGTGCTACGCTGCATTTAAGCTATTCATTTGTAAAACTGAATCCAGATTTCACTTTTTTGTACAAGAGCTTGTGAGCTGATAAATCAGACATAGATCATCTGCTATAGGATTGTTTAAAACAATTGAGTTACTTTTCATTAATACTTTACTGAAAATCAAAAAAATACTGAAAAGTAAAGCAATAAAAATGAACAAATGAAGCAGGAAACCTAAAATACATTTTATTTCATTTCCTGCACAAAATGAATTTAAACAAAAATAATTGTTTCAATAGCGTCAATAAATAAATGATTGTTGGTCTGAGAAACACTATAATGAAATGAGAGGACTTCAGGAGGCTAACATCTCTTTGACTTTAACAGCAGAGAGAAGTCAGCAAGTAAAGCTGATCTTTCTGTTTATACTGGATCTATTCATTGAGCACTGACCATAATCAAAGATAGAGCAGACCGGTAGGATCACTCACAGAGGACTTCATTACAGGGAAAATCTTTTTAAAATTTAAGATGCACAACGGTGGATTTCAATATTTCAGTCAACACTGCAATGAAAGATCCAAGGTGATGACTGCTTCAGCCAAGGTTTAATAAGGATGCCATGGGTGGTTCCCAGCAGCCACAGTGCTGCTCTTCCCTCAAAAGCCTTGCTGTCCAGCTCAGGTCCCACACCACCTCTTCTTCACAGAGTTTAATCTCATACAATTTCAACTATTAGAATGGCACTGTAATTTCAGCAGAAACAGGTTCAAGCCTTAACCAAAAAATAAAAAATTAAATACAAGAAATGCACTGTGTGGGTTGAGATTTTTTAAAAAAAAAAAGGGGGGCTCTACAACCACACCTGAGGCCACACTGTCAAAACATCTCTTTCCTGTCAGCCTGTAGACAGGCCATCTCTATCATTCCAAAAATGAACTTAATTAAAAACAAAGAAGTAATTTCATGTTAGATAAATTCTCAGTGGCAGCACAGTATGATGTAGATCTTAAATGTCAGCATGGAGTGATGTATGTAACAGACATCCATGAAAAGGATGTGTTTTTTTAATCATCTTTGAAATAAAAAAAGTCTGATGTCTACCATGAAATGAAAATCCAAACAGCATTCAGGAAGGCCCAGGATAATTTAGATAATCAATCACAAACTTAGACAAGTTGTGGTTCTAGATGGAATCAGCAAGTAACTCCCAAGACCTTCTCTAGGATGCAATTGCTATTCCCTTTGTAGCATTTCTGGAGGACAATGATTCTTTTACTTCAAAAATTACAACAGCAAACTTTTCCAGATTTATTTTCCTAACTTTCCATGTCCTGAACCTCACATATTCTACCATAAAAGAAACACATCTTAATAGTTTGCTGCCAGAAAGAGCAAGGAATTTGGACTGTAGATTTTTGATATCTAAGGAACGTCCATGACGTATTTTTTGATTGAAATATTATTTTTATTATCAAATCAATCATATGATTTTAAACAAATGGAAATTCTGCTTAATGCCTCTTTCTGTAAGACTTGAGTGATTAAACCTTTTATTGAAAATTCTATTTTCATTCAATAGACAAAGGGATTTTGGAAATAGCCATAGGTTTAGGACATTTGCAAGTTAACTTAAATGACTCCTCTAGGAAAAATCAAAAAAGGTTCATTTTATCATTTCTGTTATGTATCCAATATAAGTGGTGAAGAGGTGAGAAAGAATAAAATAGTAATTTCATGTCACTGCAATACCTTCCTCCAAGTTTGCTGATTTCTCTAGGTGGAAGCCTGAGAAACAACACTGTGTAATAAAGGCATAGCAGCATAGGAGGAAGGGAAGATTTATTTTGGTGTATCTTTCCTTATCTTTATGCTCTGAATATCTTCAGCTTTCTAAGAAGGCTATTTTTTCATGAGAAGACAACAAAAAGGTGACTAAAGAGAGATCTATGACCTCCTGCCAGACCCCAGTTTAGTGTAATCACAAACTATCTCATGAAGAGAGAAACAAGAAGACGGCGGGGTTACCTATATGTGAAGTTTTTCTAGAGATGATGTGATTTTTGGTTTCAACCCTCACCTTCTGGTAAGTTTTTCAGATCCAAAATTCTCCTTACTCTACTCGGTCATGCAAACAAGGGTTTTACTTTATGGTCACAGCTTTCATCAAGTTAACGTGCTAAATACACTCCCTTGCTTGGGATGGTCCCTTATTTTAGGCAATCCATTGGACATACCACCAGTGTAAGAAAATTAGATGTGAAAGAAAACAGGACATAAATTTTGACTGATCTATTAAAAATTACAAAAAATAAAAAATAAAACAGATCTACTGTGAACTGAAACCAGCAAAGTAAACAATTTTAAACTTTTTAAAAATGGTAATGTAAAATCCCTTACTGTTTGCTGTAGATCAGGTATTATAATTCGAATCACTAGAGTGTTGCTCTGACTGTCGTCCATTCTGCTGCTTGGCTTTTCTGCGGTTGCTCTAATTGTGTCATAAATAGTTTCTTCTTTGGAGCTGTCTGATTCAGATTCAACAGAATAGTCGGAAAAGCTTTGTGCCATTTCATCTTCGCTTGATGTTGGGCTACGAGGCATGTTCAAGCTTTTTACCCTGCCAATACAAAGCAGAAAGAGAAAAAAGTATATATAACTAAAGTCTTAAAAACAAATCAGCTACAAGGTCTGTTTGTTTTCCTAGAAGTAATACACATTTCAGCAGTGAAGTCATAGGTTTCATCTTCCTTTTATTTCCTCCTATAATTTATAAGGGTAGGCACAGTGCAATGGAAATAAATCTAGCTACCAGTTTACTACTAAAGAGGAAAAGGGGTAGGAGAAAGAGAAGAGAGAAATGAAAGAGAAAATGACCTTTCTTCCAGGCACTCCTGGCTTTCCAAAAGATCCATCACCAGGTTCTTTGTTAAACAGAAGTGTTGTAAACTGTAATTCCAGTTACAGGTCAGCTAGACATGACCTCAAAGCATATTTCTCCCAGTGTAACAAGACATTTCAAGAAATTAATATAGCTGCTAAACTAACATTATCATTGAGACCTAACTAGAATTGAGAAACTGTACAGGTAAGGCTTCAATAAAAGACAGTATTTGCAAATAGCAGAATCAACCAGAAATGAAACCCTATAGGGAGCTAGACAGATACAGATGCTTCTTTGTGGTCTGTGGCTCGTATAACACCCTTTATTATCTACACTATCAAAATCTTTCTATTATACATGTTTAAATACAGGGCTTAGTAATACCTTTTAATCTGTGGTATCGATTAGGCTAAAATGAAAGTAACATTTAATTCTAAAGTAAGGATATTTGCATTCAGATGTAAATTGCATCACCTAAGGGCTCACAGTAAGAACAGCAGAAAATTTTCCTTCTGGGGTTTTCCAACTACAGCAGCAAAAGACCTTTTTTGTCCCACAAACTCAAAGCTTCTCCTGGAAATGAAAATTATTACTCTGTGGAACAACGAGGGAAAATTTATACTGGAAAGAAATGGAAAGATCATCATAAACTTTGCAATGCTTGAAAAGCACATACTTTTTCAGTTTTCAGAGGCAAGAAAAATGTAAACATTATTTTTCATATTTTCCATAAGAAACTTTCCAATAGAACTTCTCTGCTTTTTAATAAAGAAAAAATCCACAGGTAAAAGAAAAAATACCAACCAATTCCCCATTAAAGTGACATTAAAACAAAAGTAAAACACAGAAGAGAAAACTGACTTTGCCAAGGTCACTCATATGCCAGGTCATTGTACCACGATCTCCAAATGTATGCTTTGTACAATGGTCTCACAGTCAGATCCCCAAAAGTAAACAGAGTCAAACAGCAGCAGGGACTAGCAGAACACTTCGTAGCACTGTGTCTCACTATTCAGTTTGAGTCAACTAAATATCACAACCACGTTACTCATTCCTCTTCAATGACCGGTCACTTATACTGATATGCTTACAAATCAGGCATAAAAGACAACTTCTAATTCAGCAAATTCTAATTTTAAGGTGTCCCTATGCTGGAGCCAGCATCTGCACCAGAGCACAGGCAGTGGCAAGGCAGGCCTAGAGCTTGAGGTCAAAGTCAAGCATTTCCAAAGCACATCACATATCCACATCATCAAGTAGTATTGTTATTTCTGGTGAAGGACAATTCCAGTATTATTACCCTCAGCTATAATTACTAATGAAGACAAAAACAGTGCATTCAAAAATCTGAAAGCGTGCCAGTTCACAGCAGCTTAATGCAAGGCTCTATTTACAAAAGAAAACTCTTGAGGGAGTATTTCATCATCTTACTGCTTCACTGAACTGTAGATTAATGCTGCTCTCCAAAGCACCTTAAGTCAATGAACAGCCTAAACATCTCAATGGCTTCCTTATTTATCTACCAATGCTGAATCACATGAAACCAAAATATAGTAGGTTGATACACAATATTTTAAGAGCATAAGACATATAGGCCAGTGAGCGCAAGGGAAAAGACACAAAGAACATCACACAGTTTGTCTCTCCCTAAAGCCATCTGAGAGCATAATATATTCCAGGGCAATGGCTTCAACAACTCTGACAGAGAGCAGTAAACTGCAATTATACAGCATAGAATTAGAGAGCTGAATTAGGGAAAAGAGGAGAGAGGGGAGGGGAGGGGAGGGGAGCGGAGCGGAGGGGAGGGGAGCGGAGGGGAGCAGAGAACACTTCCCAAGGCTTTGGCAAGTGGATTTTCATGCAAGAACTACCCAGAAATATCTCATGTTGGAATAACAAAGAGAAATTACCAGGTGAAGAACCATCTCCCATACACCAAACACTTAAGTTGAATAAAACTTCTTGGAAAAGCATCAGCAATGTGTAAGTCACCTTATTTTCTGCAATACAGACCAAAAAAATGTGCAAGTAACCACAGAAAGGATAATGAAAGACTCTATCTACAACAGCAAAAAGAACAGAACTTATGCCCCACCCGCACTACCAAGAAAGAGATCATTTAAATGCTTTTTTTAAACAAGACAATCTGACCACTGGAGACACTAAACCAGTGTGCAGGGCAGATCCTGCCAGGGTGCAGAGATCAAACATGCCTCTCTTAAATCTCATTCTACACACACACACCTTAGGCAACTTGGTTGTTTGGCTCTTAGTTTGCACGGAAACAGAATATGCTGTCATTTGTTAACCAGAGATGCTCACTATTATTGCTCCCACAGGGAACATGTTATCTTTTAGGAGCTGTTTCAGGTTTTTCCCAGCGATATATCAAAGACTCTTCCGCAACCAAAACCATAAACTGAGGATAAGTAAGGCATGTTGTTTGGCTTACCTACATTTTTACTGCAGAAGAAAATACAGCATCACAAGCTCCTAATTCCCAGCTGGCAGAACGTTCTTTATTGGTTCAAAAGGATGTTACATAGATAAAATACAGATTAGTTTTTAATAATACAATTGTTTGGGTTTCCTTCTTTCCACTTTTTTTTTTCTAAACATAGCAGACCTTTGGTTCCTATAGTTAAGCTGATTGTTTTTTATAGTGCTATGATACATCAGTGTGCTGAGTGGAGAGAAGTTTCTCACTAAATGAAAACAGATTTCCAAAGATCTTTGGAAAACAGTAAGAGTACACAAGTTATCAAAAGGGAAGAAATTCAACTCCCAGAGCTCTATGTATCTGAATGGTGTGCTCCAGTGAGTGCAAACTAATACAGGAGGGAAAAGCAAGAGCAGTGACAAACCAGTCCATTTTTTGGAGCCTTACAGCTGATAAGTGTTGTATGGACAGAATGTATTAAATACATATCTTAAAATTTATGCTTAATTTTCCTAAATATTATAAACTAAATATTTACTAAAGAGCTTAAATTATCTTTAATATGCACAAATATTGGACATGGTATCTTAAATAAACATAGATGTATTATTATAAGATACTCAATACACATCCTTGGTACAAAACCATGTCTTAAAATCTTCAACTTAATGAAGGCTACATGTGATTTTGTTTATCCTAAAAAGTAACAAGCTCTCCCGTCTAGTTCTGTAGTGGTAAACTGGAGCAAAACCAAATATACAGACACAAAAACCTACTTAAAAAGACATCTCATATAAGGTCCTCTCCCTATTGTATCAGCACTGACAAGTGAGGTGAACACGGGTGCTTATCGAGTTTCCATGGACCAAACCCAGCAGTCAAGCACCTGACAGCCACCCAAAGCTGGCAGCTCAGCACAGAGACCCCGATCCTCTGGGGCACTCCTCCAGTGATCACTTCTGCAAGAGCTTCTCTCTCAAGAGAGAGAATGGCACGAAGGCAGAGCCCCTGCCCAGCCCAGTGGCGCACTGGGGTCCCCACCACATCCATCCACGCTGGCGCTGCAGAGAGCAGAAAGGCAAGGGAGCTGTGGCCCGCACTCCCCCTGGCTTTCTGCAGAGGGAAAGACTAGCATATGGCAAGACAGAAGGAAATGCGCCTCTAACACAGAAGCTAAATTTTCGTATGGAAGTCACAATAAAGGACATTTAAGGATTCAACACTTCCTTCCCTGACCTGTGAGATTTCGGTTTTGCTGCCATGTGAATGAAGGCTAGGGTCTCCACGAGTGCCCACTGCAGACTAATCAAAACAGCTATTAGTTCTCCTCTCCCTCAAACATGGCTGAGGCACACACATCAAATATCTTGCCCAAGGCCACCAAGGATACATCTCAGAGCAAGGTTTCAAATTCAAGGGTCGCTGTCTCTCAGTCTCGATAAGAACAATCTATTTTTATATAAACATTCACTTGCACAATAGCAGCCCTGTTGCCTGCAGGGAGAAACCCTCTAGGCAGCTATTGTCAGACAAGTTAAAAATGTACCTGTGGGAATAACCCAGACACAGAGTAGGCATTGTTATGGGCTGAGTAATACCATTAACCAGACTGTGAGAAAATTCTGCTGTTAGAGTAACAGTAACTGCTAGAAAGAGGCATTTAATAATTAACTGTGAAGAAATACTATTCAGAAAAGGGATTTCCAACTGTGTAAAATCTGCCAGCTCCTAACACTCGGATTCTCTGGATTTATTCAGGATTACACATATATGAGCTCTCCAAGCTACTAAATTAAAATGCAGAAGAAGATCAAGCATTGCCTTCTCTAATTTTATTAATACTAAAACAAAAATGAATTTCAGATGGAATTGGAGACAGGGGTGCAATCACACTGCACTGTGCATGTCACGCCTCTCTACCGCTGCGCAGAAAGGACTGTGGAAAAGAATATCTGATGGGCAGACAGATTCCAATGGCCAATTTGATGGATTCAAACTCCACTTTGCACTGCTGCTTTAAAGCTGTTGTTAACCAGCATCGTATCCTAAAGAAGCAATCCAGGTTAAAGACCAGCCTTTTGTTTTCAGAAGTTAGCTTCAGCATCCATCACATCCCTGAGCTGGATTCACTATGCAAATGTTTGTATAGGCAGTGGGAAGAAGATGGCAGATGGCCAGAAGCAAATAGCCAGGGCATAAGAAGGGCAGAAACAACTTTTTCCAAAAGCAGTATTAATGTTGCCAGCATAAAATGAATCTGAGACACTACTGCCTATGTGACGAGAAAGAAATCTATGTAAATATGACAAGCTGATTCCTGCCAATGAAAACCTCTTCATTATTAGCACCAAAATATAACTCAGAACAGTTACAGCTGAAAACCCACTGATACAAAAATCCACTGAAATCCACTGAAACCCACTGATACAAAAATCATCAAGGAAAATGCAAAAACCTAAAATAATACCTCTGCATGGAGAAAAACAAAATGTACATAAGGAATGCTAACCAGCTCACAGTAAAATCCCAGGGAAGATGAGGCCCTTGCAGCTTCCCCTGTTCTCTCAAGGCCACCAGACCAGGAGGGAGGTTTGGTGTTGATTCGACACCATGTGAAGCTTTGCTGGTCAGGCTCCAGTCCTGGGGGTCTTCTGCAAAAGAGCCAGCCTGTTCTCCAAGGGAACACCTCCTGGTCCAATTTGTTTTAGAAGTATAGCTGTAGCTTAGGAGACTGAAAAATAGAGGATGAGGACATGCATCAAGACTCTAAGAAAGTTAATCTATGATCCCACAGTTTTCTTGATCCACCTCTGTAAAATGGGACAAATGGTTCTTAATTCTTCTGTAAAGCATTTTTACTGTGTGGGAGAAAACACTAGAAAGCCAAATCTCCTGCATGCTATTAAAAAAATTCCCCCTGCAAGGTAATTACCTAAAAATTTTAATCATACAATATTTTGCTATTCACACCCCTGTAATTACTGTTTCCTTCCCTTTATATCACTCCTTCTCTTAAATTTGCCTTGGTTGCACTGTCTGGTAATGCATTTTTTATCTCTCTGTTAAATAACTGAAACACCCAAATAAATATTTTACAAGATGTGTGCTGAGTACTCATGTACCAGATCACCAAGCAAAATTCCTCTCTTAATTTTCTCTGAAGCTATTGTTTCTCGTCCCAGTATCTCTCACCCTCAGATTTAAATATTGATTTGAAATCAGTACTGACAATCAATGGCCATACCCATTTGTCATCACCAACGCCCACTAGAAGATTCTTCTTGCTGCCCTGTTTCAGAGCTGACTTATGCAGTCTTTGATTTCTCTGCTAGGTAAGCTGCACAGGTGACAGAGACAAATTGTTTTGCAAAAGTGATCAAGTGTGACACCTTTTTTCCCCTTCCTTTAAAAACAAAAAACAAACAAAAAAAAAAAGAGAGAGAAACAGTGAAGTAATTGTTGAACCTTCTCCTTATTCTGAGGCAGGTTGTTATCCCTTGTTCATGTATATTTGTGCAATGCAGACGTGCCAAGAAGAGGCTAAGCCCCATTAACTTCTGGTATTTAGAGTCCTAAATAGCAACATCATATGATTAAAGTGGGTCTTAAGATCAGACTGCAAGAATGTAATTTGTTCTTTTTACAGATGTACTTCACCATTAGGCACTCCTAAAACATATAAAATCTACACATTTAACCTATTTCTACAAATATAGGGTAGTTTTCTGAAAGTTTCTTAAGTTTCCAAGCAGCTTTTTGTCCAAAGATAAAATTCTTCTTGTCCTCCATCGGTTTTACTTAGTATTTATTTTATTTATAAACTATTCAGATGGTCAAAGTATCTTTATGGAAAGGCTGAATTTCAATCAGGCAGATGCAAAAAGAGGTTTTGGAGAAGGACAGATACAAAGAATACAGCAGATAAGTGACTTATTGTGTTGAATAAGCAAGTCTGGAAGAGAGGCCGTTATGGAAAAAGCTTAACAATGTTTGAAGTAGAAGGAACTTTTCAACTTGAGAAAACAGAACCTGTTGAGGAGGAGAGAGGGAGAGGGAAAAGAGAAGACTCAAGCATATTACTAGCGGAAACACAGCAAGTATTTATAAATGTTAACCACAGTGAAGTTTACAGAAAAGGGCAACTCCCATTGGCAATACAGTATCTTAAGTGTCTTCTGTTGAGCACCTGCAAGGTTTCCAGTGCAAACTTATCTGACCTTTATTTAAAGGTCACCACTCCAGACAAGGAATTACAGCCAGCCTCTTGAGCCCCAAGGTAGGTAGCTTCTAGGCTCTCTTCACTTCTACTGTTATTTTAAATACGGCCTCTGCTTTTGTACATTTATTAGAACATTTATTTTCCAACAAATAGATTTACAAACAACTGTACGCCTAAGTAATTATTTAAATACTACTTGCAATGGATGCTATATTTTACCTAGGATGAAATCGTAATGCATTTTGAAGCATTAAGTAAATGACTGGACCCCAAAGTGATTGCGTACACTTATTTGTAAAAACAACTTTCAGTCTGAGAATTCATCTGCTCAGGGTGTATTAATCCAGAATTCTAAAACACTTTAAGTAAATGTTAAACAGAACAAAAGCTAAGTAAGTAGCAACTAAGTAACTAATTCAAAGGACAAAAATAAAACAAACAAACAAAACAACAAAAAAATGAGGCTAAAGCAAAGCAAATTACCCCAGAAACCAAAGCTCACCAGCATACCAAATCTGAGATCTGCCCTGAATTCATAAATTCAAATAAATACCCCTTTCTAAGCAGCTAGCATTGGATTCTGAAAGTCTGTCATATAATCTTTATACTGTTGATCTTGTTTGGAGTAAAATATAGACACGGTAACCCTCTGAGAGCCTTTTTAAGCTATTTCATACCTTGCATGGGGAATTAATAATGTATGTAAACCTGCCGAAGTCAACAGATTTACTTTAGGAATGGCTGCACCAAGATGTGACACCTACATGCATTCATATGAAAAACAACAGTCGGGGTAAGTTATAAGATCCAACATGAAACATGGAAAAGTCTATCCAATTCTCGATCCAATAAAGCTTTTCTTCATAATATGACAATAAAGATATAAATATTAACTTTCATTAAGCATACTCCTGTATAGTATCTGGAGATTTCAAAGTTGCAAACTTCAGCAATGAAAACAATGTATTTCCCCATTCAGTTATTCAAAAAGAGAATGATACAAACTGAGTAAGTAGTTATGAATTGTTCTCTTTAAGCAACGTGCAAGTATTACACCACTTCAATTTTAAAAGGTCATTATCTATTCATAAAAGATGGATATAATGCTTGTTTTGGTTTTCTCAGAAGTTTTCCTTACCTCAACTGTAGGCTTGCAGAGAAAGCAATTTTATCTTCTAGGCTTTCTGTTTCCAGCATCTACTTGTACTTGACTATGTAAATATCACAAAGATAATAATATGTTGGAAGGGAAAGGACATAAGAGAATTTTAAAAGACTTACAACAAGAATTGAAAAAAAAAAAAAAAAAAAAAAAAGCTTGTTGAAGGTATTTACCTCTGATGCATCTCCCTGGTGGATAAAGCAGCTTAGTTGCTTGTTAATTTGCATTTTATGCTTATCAATTTATTTTCCTTTTTATCCATAAGAAAAACATTTTTGTGAGAGCATTTAATTATTTTTTGTGTTTAAATGAACAGAGAAGCACTGTTGCTGTCTTGTTATGTAGATTAGATCAGGTCCTGAGAGTAGAAAAGGCAGACTCTTCTATCTACAAATGAGTTAGTTTGTTATGAATGGGTTTTGTTATGAAGATCTACCTGAATTTTCTTCAGGTATGATCCTGATGGAGGGCTACTACATTATTGTAATGAATTTGCTGTGTTGCCAAAAATAGTCTCACTGTATACATTATTTTGGTCAAAGAAATAAGGACCCAGTTAAAAAAGCAAAGCTTCAAATAGATTGTTTATTTTTCCTACAAAATTATCTGTTATCTCTGTCTGAGAGATGGATGAAAAAACTAAATTACCCTTTCTTGTTATGCTTTTTTGTTTGTTTGTTTGTTTATTTTTGTTTTTTCTTATTTACTTTCAACAAATGCATTACTATTTCAATACACTAGGAGACACCCCTTGAAGCTTGCAGAGGATACTGGGTACACGATGTCTGCAGCAGTGCGTGAGGTGGTCCTTGGGGGCACAGACCTCAGGCTTTCCAGAGCCTGTCACCCCAGGGCAGTCCCATGCCAAAGTGCCCTGTAGTTGGAGATTTGAAACATATACCAGGGTGCAGAAGCCTCAGATCAGGAGCAGTTGTACAAACGCAGGTCAAGAATTCTATGATTCTAAGTTGTGGCTGTTGCTTCTTACCAGCACTGACAAGTATATTGGCAGTAACAGGAAGCAATACATAAGGCAAATAAGCTTCTAGTTCATTCGCTGTCTTGCAGAGCCAAGCAGAAGTAAGCCCTGGCCTCAGTTAAGATCATGAAATCAACATGATAGAGAGCAGGGAAGAAAGGCAGAAGGAACAACCTGGCCTTTATAAACTTAATTTCCTTTCCTAACCAAGAGGGAAACAACAAAGGAACGGTGACCCAGAAAGGATGTGCACACTGTACAACCAGGGTAGGTGACCAGCCTGTGGTTTAGCCAGCCTTCAGTGTAAGCAAAGCCATGTGCTGTGCCCTCACTCTCTCTGCACCCATCTGTGCAAGTCTGCAGCAAATATCCCTGCGTCCCAGTGGCAGATGGTCTCCAGGCTTCTCTTCTCCAAACTGCAGAAAAACTTACCTGATTTTTTTCAAAGGAAATTTTAAAAGAGGAACTCTGATGATCTTTTCTGCATCTTGCCTGCTTATTTTCCACCCCTAAGGTAAGCATAACTTGGGCTTTAACCTGTACTCCAGCCTGTACAAGCAAGCCTGAGTTCATAGTGGAATTAACATTTTTTTAGGATTGTATATGTGAGTGATGATAGTGATGGCAGACTGGGGAAAAATATTTGCATGCTCAGAAAGGTTAAATGATCTGCCAAGATGACCCAGGTAGCACAGTAATTCTGTAGAAAAACAGAGAAATAAATTATTCTCTTGACCTTTGAAATTTTGATTCAACTCAAAGTAAAGATAAGAGATTAACTTTTTTGATTAACAATCAAAACACAATGAAAAGAACCAGTTTTCCTCACAGACTACCAACACAATTATTGCCTTCAGTAAACAGCTCAAGAAATAAAAGATCACTTCTTAGGCAAGAAGAAAAGAGAATAAGATGTGTGCTTTTAACTAGTATGCAGAAACAGGGAAACAAAAATACACATAAAGGATAATAAAGTTTAAAAATATATAAGGATTCATAAATAATTCTTTGAGTCTTCATTCCCTAAATGCCAGGTATAGTTTGAAATTTAATATTAAAAATAAATAGCATGCCAAATCACCCTGGATAACAGCTTACAATACTTTGATTTAGAGATTCTTCTCCACTCCGAGAGAAATCTCATAAACACCTCCAGCCAATAACTACAAACTCTTCACATCAAAGTACTACAACTGTTCAGCATCCTACATCTTTGTTCTTCTGAGGTGTCCCTGTCTCAATGCAGAACCAAGACAAATATCAGTCATTTGGGTTGGAAGGGCTTCTGGAGCTTTCTAGTCAAGAAGCCTGCTCACAGCTGATGGAGCTGTGAGATCTCAGGCAGCTCATGGTGTTAACTACATTTGTCTTGAAAACCTCCAAGAACAGAGAATGTGTAACCTCCCTGAGCAACCTCCCTGCCCCTGCCTGACTGTCCTCGTGGGGAAAAAGATTTTCCTCATACCCAGTCTGATCTTGTTTCAACTTATTGCCTTCTCTCTCTTGTCCTCCTGCCATTCATCACTGCACAGAACCTGGCTCTATCATCTCTGTAACCTCCCTGCAGGTCTAGGCCAGCTGGTGCTCCATCTCCCCAAAGCCATCACTTCTCCTGCTGGTCACCTCTAGATTTTGTCCCCACTCCCCTCACAGAAAATCCTCTTTACAATAGGACCATTCCTCTATGCATTTCAATATCACTAACACAAAATCACCAATTTTGTTTTTAGCTATGAGGTGAAGATGCCCTTTCATCTTAGTTTTACGTAAATGTACAGTTAATGTATATTCTCAAATATTCTGCAGCCTTTCTTACTTCTGTATTGTTCAAAGTATGGGGCAACAGCAGAGGAAAATATTCTTTCATTCTCCCTACCAATCCATGGCCACTCAAACATTTTCCTCCCCTGTGCAGTCCCATAGCATTCCTGCAGCAGCACACTGTTCATATGAAAAAAGAAATACTGATTCAGAAAATCAGGTCATTTTGCCCTGTTAGTGGTGTATGTAACAAAGCCATGACCAAACCATTACAAAAACTTGACCTTAATAAGAAGGGCAAGGCCAGGACTAAGTTTAGAAACAATACTGGCAACCGTGCCAGATGTACGGACAGCTTGGTCTTACTGAGGCCAATTGCAAAACACAGCACTTGCATCTCTATTTTGTCTTTAAATAGAGCTGTAATGGTTAAGATACAACCAGAAGATTAACAAATAGGCTTAGTTCTATAACCCCAAAAAATCCTGCAAGTTTCCAAGCAATCGTATGTTTTATAATCAGTATGGTTACACATATTAGCACACTGTGAAATATATGTACAAAGTTTTTTCAACTGTACCAATACATGTTTGCTGTTAAACCTACTATCAATAATATATTCCTTTCTTGTGCTTTTTAAGGGGACATCAAAGTTCAAATTATCATTGACTGAACAATTCAATCTATAATTTACAACAGCAATCCAAGTAAATTTCATCATCACCAAAGGAAATTCTTGATTTGTTTACAACACATACAGTGATTTCTTTACAGAGTATGATTTCCACCCGTTTGTGTAAGTCTCTAATTCAGTCACAGGTAATGTACATCCTAAAACGAGGCTGTTGGAGAACTAGAAATACTTTAAACAGATTTATTTCTAATTGACTAGATTTTCTGTTGATTGTACTCCTGTAAGACCTGATTAAGTGAATTCATTACCATTTATAATTTTCTGATGGCATACTTTGGAGATTCCAGCCAGGGAAATTATCACAGTCTAATCAAGAAATGCAAACTGAATATAAAAGCATTCTTAAATAATCTTGATTGAATTATGATATAAAATATTCCTAATAAAAATCTGTCTTGAATTGCAGGCGTACAACTGTCAGTTTCTGCCATTAAGTAACTACTTAGTAAAAGTTCTTACTAAATCCTCTGTAAGCATCGAGCAGCTGATGGTGTAGGATTTCACGGTCCTTTGTGATGGCCACCTGCATGGGACTGCCCTTCTCCAGGAATGAGGAGCAGTGATGTACAGGAATATAATGCTTGAAAGAACTATTTCTCTATAAAACTGGGGGCTGGCACGACCCTGAGATGCAGTCTTTATTTTATTCTAAGTCTTTCTATTTTGCTGCTCAAATACTCCCAGGTGTATTGCTAATCTTAACAATTTCCACGCAAAGCTCATTTTCTAACACTGCTCTTGATGCTGTCAGAGCTACCTATTCCTGCACCTCATTATAAGAGAAGAACAACGTCTAGGCAGCTCTGCTTACCGTGTAATGCAGCTGTGCAGGGAAGGAAATAATTAAGCCCATCATATGAGCCAAATCCTTCAGGACATTCCCATTAACGAGATCTACTGAACCCCTCTCTGCCTTGCTGCTTGCAGAAATGAACAAGGCAGAGACAGAGTGCAAAAACCCCTCCTCTTCAGCATTAATATAAAGCTATGAAAACAGAAATATATTTTGTTCAATTCACATTTTTAAAGGAAATGAGCATTAAAAAGAGATTTGCCGTTAGCTTTTATGCCTACTTCATGTTCTTCCAGTGATTTTATTCAGTCTGCCTTCCAGTGTTTTCACTCCTAGCTGCCTCATCTCAAAAGTTTTCCCCAGGCCTAGACTCCTCTTCCCCAAACTGTTTCTCAACCACACATTGTAAGTGACCGTTTCTGCCCCTTTCATGCTACTGGAAGCATATCACAATTTAATTTCTTTCTAATGTGCTTTCATCTTCATGATTTTGTCATGCCTCCAGTCCCTCTCTTGGGTTGAGAATGCCACCAGCTCCTCCCCATTCCTTTTTTTCGGAGATTTCAGGATGTATGCTAACTTTCCACCCAACAGATAGGTCACCAGGCCTGGCCCTGTCCCACCACAAACCTGCAGCCATTGATATGCCCAGCAGTTGAATTTCTCACCATTATAGCTTGCCACAGAAGGCATGCTAGGCACCAGAGCTGCATCACCACTGCCTCAGCAGGAGCAAGGAGGCAGGAAGGTCCTCAGACCACCTCCTGCTTCCACAAGACAGCTCTTCTGGCAGCAGCATCCTGGCTGCTGACTTGGCTGCCTGGCTCCACCCAGGGCACAGTGCTGGATCCTCTATTCTTTGGCCTGGGAGGACTCATTAAATCACAGCCAGTCAGAAAGAGTACATAAAAAATGAAGTTTTGCTACATTAAAAAGAGCAAAGTATGTATGTAATATCGCAGTATTTTGTATATTATAACAATGGATGTTAACTATACAAAAAAAAAAAAAAAAACCTACCCAAAGACTGGTACATGCAACAAAGACCCATAATAATATTTTTAAGAGAACCACAGAACTGGGTACTGGAAGTTCCCCTTCACTAACAACTCAGAGCACGTAAAGCATAGAGGAGTGTTTACAGCCTGTACCAAACATCACTGTCACTGTTGGCTCTAACGGTGAAACAGCGTGCTCAGTCATGAATGTCTGCTTTTCACATCTGCAGTCACTGTGACTGCTCTGAATATAAATGGGAAAGAAAGGCATTTAAAAAGGAAAAGAAAATAAAAGACTGACAAGGTAAGCAAAAGCCTTACCCATCACATCTGTAGTTTAGAATGTGTTGATGTCTTGCAGTTAACACATTATCAAAGCTAGATTTGAGTAACTGCTGTTCTTTATGCTTCAGACTTATTTGAAAGGTAGTTCAGTTGTACGCTGATGATGTCTACTTTCCACAAATAGCTTAGTACCACTGAGCAAATAATTTAAAAATTGAGAGATTTAAGTTTATTTTCCCATTTTTAGAATTGATTCAAAATATTTCCTCTCACCCCCACACTTTCTCAATTCTGCAGACTGCTCAAACATGTACATCCCTCATCAAGGTGTGACAGTATGGGCTCTGAAGGATTATTTTGATCATGCCATAGACTAATGACCAACCTGACACTTGAAAAACTCCATAACTAGAAACTTACTCACACGTTTTAGTCAAGTAGTCTCATCAACTCAACACATTGCCAAATAAAATTCTTTAATTCTGTATTTGTGCAGTTGTTTTTGTTCCATTTCCTTTGTCTTCTAATTGGCATTAGTACTCATCTTTGATATTAGCACTAGTCACAGAAGCAAATAGCCAATGATATATGCCTGATAAGCTAATTTTTTTTCTTGTGCTGGCCTTGAGTTACACACCATTATATTTTAAACTTTATCTCCTTTTTCCATTTCTATAGACTACTCCTCCAATTTGAAAGTGTCACCCTTCAGTTTACAGCAATCCCTTGCACACTTTTTACATAATTTTAATGTTTCAGTCTCCTTCTGTTGCTCCTCCAAAGATACTGCTAGGACTGTCTATCAGTGGGAAACCACCACACTGTCTTATCTTTGATATGTGTTCATAATGTGCATTAACACATACACCTGCAGCATCAATGTGAGAAAAGGCCCCTTCACTTTTCTCTCATCACAGAGAAAATGAGGTTTTTAGTTTTCAGATCATACAGAAGTATCAAGCTTTACCAAAGGAAACCTAATTTTAAATCGTTGTAGTTTTTGATAATTTTTTTCTGACTTCTGAGTTTAAAGTTATTTATTTTGTAGCAACTGGACTGTAAGCCAATAAAATAATTCTAGTTTAAGAAACTTGTGTATAAAAAGGTATAAGAAGTCTCCAGAATACTACCAAAACTTTTCAAATTGTGTTTTAAAAGAATCGCAGAAAAGGTATGAGGGAAAAAAAAATAAAAAGGAATAAGAAAGAAATACGTAGAGACTAGAAGACTGGTTGAATAGAAAACACTGAAAATGCAGCATACAGATACAATAGAAAAGACACAATGGACATATCTGTGCTGTGTAATGAGAGGCTCTACAGTGACATCCTAGTCCACCAGTTTCCACCTAATTGTATGATGAGGGACTACACTATGAAATTCTTTACCCAAATCTAACATTAATTGCAAAAGTTACAGTGATCTCACCAAAAAATTGCTCATGGAAAAAAATAGTGTTTCAACACATCTAATACAAGAAGTACCATAACATTAGTCTTCCTGCTAGTTCAGATTTAAAGTATATTCAGGAGGAGGAGGAAGAGAGCTGCTACACGTGATGATGAAAGTTAACATGCTCTCCCAACTGTCTTCATAACAGGCTGCTGTTAAACTGCTAAATTCTTCTCAGTTTTACTAAATCTGTGACATAGAAATCAATTCTGAGAAGTTACTATAAGATAAAAGGGAAAAAAGGTGGAGAAAAGACACGAGTAACTGTCTTGGTTTCAGTTAGGACAGAGCTAATTTTCCTCCTAGTAGCTGGTAGGGTGCTATGTTTTGGATTAGGATGAGAAGAGTGCTGATAACATGCTGATGTTTTAATTGCTGCAGAGCAGTGCTTACACCAAGCCAAGGACTTTTCAGCTTCTTGCTCTGTCCTGCCAGTGGGCAGCCTAGGGGTGCAGCAGGAGCTGGGAGGGGACAGACCCAGGACAGCTGACCCAAACTGGCCAAAGGGGTCTTCCATACCATCTGACGTCATGCTGAACAATATATAGGGGTGGCTAGCCGGGGTGGAGTGGGGGGCCGGCTGCTCGGGGATAGGCTGGGCATTGGTCAGTGGGTGGTGAGCAATTGCATTGTGCATCACTTATTTCGTACACATTATTATTAGTAGTACTATTATCATTATTATTATTATTGTTATTATTATTTTCCTGTCTTAATAAACTGTCTTTATCTCAACTCACAGGCTTCACTTTCCCGTTTCTCTCCCCCATCCCAGAGAGGGAGGGGGCAGGGTGAGCGAACGGCTGTGTGGTGTTTAGCTGCCGGCCAGGTTAAACCACAACAGTAACTTAAATGATTTCTCTACAAAATTAATTTGGCATGCTTACCTGTCAGCATACATAAGAAAGCAACTGTGTCAAGATCATCAGCATCTAACTATTCTCATCTCAGATTCCTGTAAATAAATAAATAAATAAATAAATGCATGAGAAGATTGACACGTAGAGAAAGAAATCCAGTGACCTAACAGCAACCCTCTTTAAAATCTGCAAAGCAGAAACGCACAGAACACAAAGGGGATTTTGATGTATTAGTCTTCGAAGGGAAAAAAAAAAAAAAAAAAAAGAAGATTTTTATTGCTTTACCAATTTACAACACATTCATCATGCTGTAACATAAATATTACGCATAGCTTCATGAGGACAGAGCCTTACAACTTCACTCACTCCAGAGTGCTTCTGGCAGCATAAACCTAGTCCTAAGGCAAAAACAGGCTCTCCTGGTTATCAACAGAAATCATTTCAGGCCAGATCTGACAGCAGGTGAAAGACGCTGCCCTGCTGTTTCCCATGGACATCTTTCTGAATTTAAGTTTTGCAAAGCACTGAGCATCCCAGGCATGTGCATTTGCAGAACAACCCCAATTTGTGCAGCAAGCTGCTTGTCGTTGGTTGGTGTTTTTTTTTTTTTTTTTCTGTTTTGTTTTTTTTTCCTCCAAGTCTAGCTGAGATCCAGAAATTAGGTCTGCTTTTTCCAGCCCCTCAGAAAGATTCCCCAATTCAGCAGACACGTTGAGCATCACAGTCCAACTCCCACCACAGTAAGGGATAGCCTAGAGCAGGCTAACTGATGAGCACTGAAGTGTATGACTAGATTCAAATTTATTGCCTTCATGGATAGGTAGAAGCTCACGTTGAAGAAAGTCTTGCCTATCATGTATTTCTTCCTCTTACAGGTATAAATGGAAGGGAAAAAAACAGACTTCTACATTGAGAAAGTGAGTTTGACAAACTTTTTTCTTTAACTTTTTGGTAACATACTCTGCTGCATGGTACTCCATCAAAAAATAATATTAGATTATATTACACCTGTTACACTAAGAGGTCCAAACAGGCACTCTCAATTAGCCACAAGAGAAATATAAACCAATTATGTAGCTCCAGAAGAAGTACAGGACATGACCATAAGTGAAACCAGAAATTCTCAGGGATAATTATGTGAACACCATTGGACTGCATGTTCTTTATTTTAAATGAAGATAGATTTTGACAAATTTTACTGAAACAAACCTATTCAAAAAGTTTCAAGAAGGCAGAAAATATTTACAAATGTGTCTCCAGCACCTGCATAACTCTGCACAACTATCTTATAGAAACAGCAAAAGCTATTTAAATATTTTGTACTAAGTAAGCTGCTTTTGAGTTGAAACCTAGTAGACCCAGCATTTTCAGAGTCAGAGATATAAACATGATCTCCACGATCATGAATGTCATAGGGAATGTAGGGAACAAAGGATCACTAGCTGTTTCTCAGAAGGCAAAAACCAGAATCCATGGAAGGAAAGGTATCTGCAGGTTAAAAGCAAAACAAACTCAACTAATCTAACAGGTTTCTTAATCATGCTTCCACTTTTGAACCATCTCTTATACATGGCAGCTTTCAGTTTCTATATGCATCTAGAGACAGAGGATAAAGAATCACCTGGAACTGGAAAATGTCCATCACAAATGAATCCTTCCAAAATTGCTTACCAATGCTGACACATCTGCTCAACACATTCCAAAAATTGGCTTTGTAGTTTTTTATGAGAGACTTATAATTTGGTCAATTTTGGATAGACATTGGTAGGATTTAGTAAAGGTGTAAAGCAATAGTCTGAACCTTAAGACAATATTTTGGGACTTTGTTGTTATAGAACGTAACAAACCAATATAAATATTAAGTATTCTGCTACTAAATACCCCACAGAAAATAAAATCTAAGGAAATTCAATGAAGGGAATTTTTGCACTTCCTATGGAGGAAACGAGAATTGCAGCACTTTTTTCTGTATGGAGTCCGAATCCTTCTGTTTACAAAAATGACCCAGCAACATGGCTCCATTACTTGTATCTGGGCTGTTAATTTACTTCTCACAGTAATCTCTAATGCTACATCTAAGGATAAGAAAATCAACATGAAAAACAGCAGTCTGCAAAGAGTTAGGGAAAGGTCTTTAAATGAGAGTATTTGTATACTGCAGATTTATAGAAAACAAATTAAATGGTGCCGATGCAGGCTTCTTAATGAGGTTGGGTGAGGTTACGTAGTGGATGAAGACACCACCATTGCAAAATTAAGCAGCTATTTTCTTCTCTTCCTGCAAAACACACCTCTTAACACTCACATGCAGACAAAAATAACCAAGCTCCCTTCAGATCTTGTTTTTCCTCCCCTCCAGCCCAGGATCGGTAAAGCAGAAGCTTCTCTTTCTACCCTCAGAGCATATCTGGCACACCCCTAAATAATTCTCTGTGCCATAAAGTCCCAGGTTACTCTCACATCCCCAGCACTTCCTACTGCAACAGGTTTCTCTTCCAGATGTTGCCTTCATGCCTGGCTGGGCAAGGGACCAAGTATTATCCCCCAGGTGACACACAACGCAGGACAGGAGCTGCTGACCTCATGCCTTTCCCTCTGTGGAAGCACTAATGTGGGTCTCTCCAATACTTAATCACCAATTTTCATAGCATTTGCAGGAACACCTTAAGAGGTTTCTGTTCCTTTAAACAAATTAGCAGAAGTTCAGCAAAATATTCAAAAGCCATTGGAAAGTAGCAGGGGAGGATCAAGGAGGAGAGAAAAGACTGGCATCCCAGCCACATAAGCCATCTTCCTCATCAAATCAACCTAAAAAGCACCAAGCTGTAACTCCAAAAAGCTGAGACAAACACTATGGCTGGTGACACCTACGGTGCCATGCAGGAAGGAGATCTGTCTGATGTTTCCACACTGTACAGTGTGGCAGCAGTACCCTGGTTTAGGCAGCTGCAGCCATGCAGTATTTATAGGACTTGCTGCCCTGCTAAACACCGTTCCTTTCCGCAGGCAGGTCGGCCAGGATGCCAACCATTCCCAAAAGGATGCAAGTCAAACCTTTCCCCCAATCTGACAAGTTTTCAGATTAGAAATGTTCCAGTATTTGTATAACTAGCAGAATGAAAGCGTCAAGATTTCCACATCCCCTTTTTTCTATTATAATATGTGCATTTAATGAATCGTCTACACAGGGAGATAACCTTGTCTGTGGGCATTTCTCTGCGCTTAGGTGCCCACTTTGGAAAGTACACGTTTTTAGCTGAAGAGCGAAGTTCAAGTAAATTCAGTTACTGACTAGATAAAGCACGTCCAAACACTGCTCAGCATACAAATATGCATTTATTCTGACAGTATTCTGGCTCACACAAACACAAGCCAACCAAGGATCATACAACCATATTAGCAAACTTGCGTGAATATTTGTGCTTAACCTCTTGGCACAAATTCAATGCCAGAGTAGCCCCAGTTTCTGGCTCTGCCCTGGCTCCCAGCTGACCAGCCAGCTTCTCTGCACAGCTGTCTGCATGGCCATAGAGAAATATCCGTCTCCGTGAATTTATGAATATGGCACAGAGAATGGTTATATGGAAACACGCAAAAATGAAGCATCTGGGAGCACTCAGCTCCAGGATCAGCGTGTTTTAATTAATACAATTTAGAATGAGACTTTTCACAAATTTATCATTATTTTTTCCAAACAAAAGCAGCCCTTGCAATCTTAATACTATCGTAGCATGCTAAGTGTTCCTCCTCTACATTCACATACCCAAAAATATCTGTGTCATCAACAGTGAAGATCCCTTTATCTGCACCAAAGCTTATGTTACCAGCAGCTTCTGTCAAAGGCAATTTATGCATGAGGCCTTCAGCAAGCTTGAGTGAATGTCTTCAGAATGTGAATACCAGAAGAGTTCACAGGAATACAGAAAACTTCACCTGGTTTAAAAAATGGCTAAAGCAGTCCAGCTACGCTAGATGAAAGCGCTAACTGCTGCTTTAACAGTACATTCATGTAATTTATAGAGAGCTGAAGGCACAGTAAGACTGCAGGCAGTCCATTAGTCTAGTAATACAGAGACTCCCAGATGTCCTTAATACTAATAGGCCCCAAACACACACTGAATTCTCCACGTTTTTGCCATGTTAAATTGAGAGCTCAGATACCGGGGTGTACTGGTAGCCAAGGCTTGCATCTCTGGCACATGATGGATTCAAATGCTGCATGAGGGAGACTGAATAAGCAAACCTGATCTGATTCTAGCTCCAGAGAGAAAAGCAGCAAGCTGAAAAATGAATGTAGCAAGGGAAGAGCTACCTGAGATTTTGAGATACTCCTGTTGTCCAATTCTGCCACTATATACTGCCAGAGCAAACAAAGGAAGTCTGTTCGCAGGGTTGAAATGCAAACAGAATCAGGAAAGCAGTTCAAGGACATGGAAAAACAGTTATTTTATTCATTAGAAGAGACCATATTTGGGCATATATTTAAAACTCAGAACAGAAAATACTCCACATGGACCTTTTTAGAACTAAATATGAAGTCTACAGCTGCTTGAATACTTACTGGAATGAATTCACATATTTGTGACTCTCTTTTTGCTGTGCTTGACTACTCTAATCTTCTTTTCCTCAGCTGCCCAACTATAATGGCTTCAATGCTCACAGTTTTTGTGGTAGCAGGGAATGGTCTTCAAAAATGTCACATGATTTGTGGCTTCAGATCATTCGCAATCTATGGCAGCACGTTCATGCTAGCAGCAAAAATAAGTTTACTTTCTGTCCAAATACAGGTAATATAAACATAGTATTAATTTCATTTACACTTAAGATGCAGAGAACCTCCACAGTCCCACACATTGCCTCTTCAACATTTCTTATCAGATAAAAGAAAAAGCAACACTGGGAATTTGGGCAACACGACATATTAAAATGAGGCAGATTAGCACAAAATCAGAGACGTCCCAAGTTGGTGCAAAGCAGATGTCAACAAGAGACCGCCCCCCCCCCCCCCCCCCCCCCCCCCCAAATCATCCCTGCTCACCCAGGCATCAAACTTCTAACTCCCTGCACTTGGAGAAGAGGGGAGGACAAGGTGCAAAGGTTGACTTCATTTTACTGGTCCTTATTAAATCAGTTTCTAAAATATTTAGCAAATTGAGCAGTTGGTAGACCTCACTTAATAGCTCTGACCTGCATGCGAACCACAGATCTCCAAACACCTCATTCTCTAACACAAAAAGCCATACATAATGCAGGAGTAGTGCATGGGTGAAGTTAATAGTGTATGCTAATCCCTTGCTGAAGCTCAGGGACACGCTTGGCCTCTGCTTTGTGGCCATGCACACTGGGCACAGCTGGCCAGAAGTTCATGACCACTTGCATTTAGAAGCCAATGGGGTCTGTGGTGCTACAGTGTGAGCACAAGGCAAAAGGCTTCTTGTGATAGCAAGAGACAGAATCTACATACTTGACGTCTGAAACCTGAGTTTCAGAGTTTACTCGGCATGAGTAGATATAAATCTATTGTGATCTGAGAAGTTTCAAACTTCACTATCTCAAAATAAGCTGAATGTGATTTAGCAGAATTCAGGTCTGCCATAACAACACTCCCCACTTTTAAGCAGAAAACATAGTCAGGGTCTTTAAATAGGACAAGCACCATACCAGGCAAAAATCCTACTCAAACACAAAACACTTCTGGGCAGTACTGCTGCCCAAACAGTCACACTGCACTTCTAATCTGACCTGTCATTGTGCTGCTTGACACCAGAGGTTTCCCAAGTACAGGAACTACAGCAGGAACCCTTAGGGCAGCTGCTTGCTAGATTTCCCTCCTCCTCTTTGCCTCGTAAAGTGGGACAGCCACGAATTCAGAGCATACCACTCATGGCTGCTGGCTTCTCTAATATATTATTTAGCACAATATAACCTTCATTAAAAAGGTCTCTCTAGGGAAAACACAGAGGAGTCAGGATCAGAAAAGTTTGCAAGATACTCAAATAGCAGTTGTGTCACATACACACAGGTGGACTGACAACCACCTGAAGCAGAGTGAGGTTGAACCCGTAACAATTACTATTGACAGCTGTGAGTATGTCATCAGCTAAGGAGAACTCAGGAAAAGACCACTGGAAGCAATTTTTTTCTCTGGCATTTTGTTAAGTGACAGTCCATAGCCACTAAAACAACTGCAATATATGCAATATTCTAGCTGAACATTAAAGTCACGAATAAAAAGTATGCTGCCAACAGACCTTCTCCATCCCATAAAAATCTGGAGGCCTTGCTAACAGCTTCTGTGTAAACTATTCAATGCCTATGTTCCAGACTTCTAAAATGATTTTTTCCAACCCTAAACATAAGTGTAAGGAGACTCAGGTTACTAGGAAAGCCATGCCATATAAAGAATAACTTATTTCAGGCAGCTTAAATTCTTAGATTATGATAATAAAAGAACGATCAGAACTGAATGCTGCATTTTTGCTACCTATTTGTAGGAGGTTAAAAAAAAAAAAAAAAGTTCAGTCACAGAAAAAAATACCTCCTTCCTATGCTTATCTAAACATAAAATGCCAATATAATTAAAGTAATAAGTATTACTGCAAATCATAAGCAATCAAGGACGAAAGAAAAAAAACATAATCCCCAGTTCATGGCTCATAATTATTTCATTTCCCAAGTACTGCAAAATCCACAATAAACAATAAATAATAAAAGCATTTCAAAAAGCCAGAAGATGCTCACCTTGGATGTAACTTTTCATGTAATTCATCTGATGTGTCAATAAAGTCAAAATTGCCAAATTTCAACTTTTGTTCTATGAGATGGAAACACTTCGAAACTTAGATTCACACAAGCACTTGCACCCAATTGCTACCTGTATGTGTAACTGGACTTTGAGTCTAAACTCAAAGGAAAGCCTATTGATTGTTAACTGTTGACCAAGAAGAAACAATTTGTTCAAGAAGTGAATGAAATCAACTGACTATGATTATCTAAAAGAAAGAAACAGCTTTTATGTACTCAAGTTAGGAGAGCACCGTATCTGCCATGCTTTCAGTAGTCCGGGTGGTTCCTTTTTATTTACATGTACCGTCTAAAGAACCATCACTCTGTTGTGGAAACATTTGTTACCGTTGTGACAACAGGAAGGAGAGATTTCCCCCAGTTACAAATCACAAACCACTGTGGACACCTCTAGCCTTTGTTCCTTCATCCTTCTTTTAAAGACAGGAATGTTTGCAAAAGACAGGATTTTATTAACTTTCCTGGCTGAGCTACATGGTAAGTAAAGCGAGATGGAATGGGGAGTAATGACAAGAGGAGAAACCAGAGCTGTGGCCAAGTGTGGTGCAAGGAGAGCTGGGCTGCCCAGAGGTCCATTATGCAGCTTGCCGGCAGCTCCAGAGGGGTGAGTGAGCCCAATAACCCATCCCCATGCCCGTTCAGTTTACTGGCAGTGAATTTAGGCTGGTGCAAGAGCAGACAGGATGGTTTGTATTTGGTGGGTAGGGTTAAAAATTTGGTTAAGAAAAACATTTTCCATTCTAAGAAGAAATAAACAAGTTTATATCATACTAGCAGTATTTAAAGGAAATAGAAATACATAGCAATACCTATGTTTTCTTAACACAAACCTTGTAACGAGATGAACGTGGTTTACAATGAACAAGACAAAAGAAAGTAAGTAGGTATAGCAGGTAACCATAGCAGATAACATTCAAGTGAACGTTTTGAACTGCCTAAGTGGGATTAGCTCTATGTACATTGAAGAGTATTCAGTAAGATTAGACTTATTGGTTTTTGCAACGCCTTGGCCCAACCATGATCAAAGTACTGCATTTAAGGTCTGCTACCATCAGTTCTGCGGAATAGTGAAAAGTGTTGTCACTGCTCTGAATCCCCGTACAGGTATTTAGCACATTACTGGAACTACGTGGACCAACAAAGTATCTGAGCCATGGGTATACATTCCTTGCTCATATAACATATTACAGTAAACAAGGTTACACCAGGCATCAATTGGTTTATTTGTTGGGCCATTCCATTAAGGATGCACTGCACAGAACATCAGCTATTATTTTCATGGGGGATTTTTTTTTTAATAGAAATCATAAATACAATTAAAGAAAGCACTTACAGTTTCCCCTAATTTTCAAATATGGGTCAGGCAGCATTTTGTCATATGCTTCTTCTATTCACAGCTTGTTCCCTTCCCTGCTTTCATCTGCCCATATGCAGATAGGCAGATTTGCCCATTTATTGTTCATGTGACCAGTGTTGTTATCCACAAATTTGTTTATCTTCATAAATACAATGAAATAATATAATACTATGAAAATATATCAAAAACAAATCAGGTATAGAAAAGGTCATATACACCTATAAAAAGGTACTTGGCTACTACAGATCACTAAATCAGCTCTACAAATATGTAGATTGCTATACGGAGAACTGACCTTCCATGCAGAAAAAATAAATGCTGATATGCCCCAAATTAGTATATGGCCATGTAGCCTGTTAAGTGAATGCAAATATTCATATGCACATGGCTGTAAGCTCTGTTTAAATGATCTTTACCCTGAGAAACAGAGTATTCTCGTTAAAATGCAATCTTAAACAGAACCAGACGTCCCCTTCTCCCCCAATGAAAATACAAGGTGTATGTCTGTCGGGAATTAAGCAAAGCTAACATTGCACAGTGTCACCCTGACCTAAGCTACACCTCCAAGGCACACCACAGACTTAAAAAGAAAGAAAAAAAAAAGTATTTGGCACTGTGAAGAGCGCATTTGTGCGCGTGAAATACAAAAAGGCTCATTTGCTGAAAAATGTATATGGCTTCCATTAAGCAACTCTTTAATCTCTAGATGACTGTGTTTGCTTTGCAGGCTTCATGGAGAAAATAAAAAAAAAAAAAGCAGGAAGCACAAAATCACTGTAAAAGCCACTGCCGACAATAATCCAGAGAATAAGATCTGAGCAGCCTGAGCTCTCTGAACCAGCCTGGGGAAGTCCCAGGAGAGCAATTCCTTCAAGGGACAGCCCTGGGTCGTACTTCCTACAGGCAAGGAATCACTGTCCACGGAGCTATATGCAGTAGTAAAACTTGCCTCACTTTCAGAGTGTTTCCATGTTAATGTTCAACAAGATCTAGGAGAAGTCTGAAGGGAGGACAGAATCTGGCTGCAGGGAGCAGCAGGGGAAAGTAATGACCGGGTAAGAAAATGGCAGAACAAATATGAAGTTGATAAATATAAAATGACATGGTCAAAAACAGTTCTACGCATACAAAAATGAAAATTGAGCTAATTACTACCATTCAAGAAAGACAGCACTTTGCAAATGTCAGCTTTACATGCCACATTCACAAGAATAACCAGAATATTAGGAAATAAATATATAACAAAATAAAAGGTAGTAAACCACATTATCAATCCACGAAATGCAGATTCTGTCATTTCTTCCCATCTCCTTGTGCTTCCTCCCAGTCCTGAAAGGGTTAGGGTGGAACTAAAAAAAGATGCAGGAATAACTGACCAGCTGGCATGCACATAACAACAACAAGAAATTACAACTTTTCAAGCCCAGGGAAAGTTTACTGAGAAGGGTATACCATTATGAGTGCCTGGAGAAATCAGAAAGAGTACTACCTCCCCTAATAAAAGGAGTCAGAAACAGCAAATGAATCTTGCAAACCCAAAACAGACAGCAAAGTGGTCCATGCCACAACACAGCATGAAGCTGACGAACTCTGCCACAGGATGCTGTTGGTCACCCACATTCAGCACAGGTTCCATGAACCCAATCCTGGAGCACAAACCCCTCAGAATCCTTCTGAAGATACCACATCACTGCCTCAGTAAGATTATGGGATACGGCTTCAACTGGGAGAGGTAAAATGGGCATTATGGCAAAATCATGAGACTAACTATCCAAGGCAATCTGCTCCAAGGTCTATTTTGGTACCATATTAACAGTCCCACCTTCCCCGGTCCAGTTTGGCCATACCTTGTGCTGCAAGTCTTCTCTGTGTCTCTCTGTCCAACTCCCACCACCACTCCAGCAGTGCGATGGGCACAGATGTTAGCTACACAGTACCTCAACTCCAATGAGTCACATCAGTATTTTGAAAGATTTAAATAATAATACCCACCATAGACAAAGTGGAAGAAATTAATATGGCCCTAAAAAGGAGTAGAGAGAACACTCTCTGAACATAAATTTCATAGGACACTTGCATGGATATTACGGGGTTGGAAATTTTAATTACTTCATTAATTATTAGTAGGAAACAGAAAAGCAAGTAAAAGATATGGTGGAGAAAAACAATAAGGGCTGCGAGTATAGCAATATTTTTCAGAAAAATCTTCAGATTTAAAAATCACGAGGATCTTGTGTGCCTCATTGGTACCAATAAATGTAAACACAATAGTAAGCAACCTGAATTAAGTATCATCACTAAGTGCTATGAAAATCAGATGTTAATGACATATTAACATCATAATTAGTAAACTGGATAATTATGCTTATTACCTATCATTCAATTTGCAAACAATATTTTGAATAGCTTTAAAACAGTAAAAGTCCCATCTGAATTGTAATGTTTTCAATTAACAGGTTACTGAGTTTCCCCAATAATTCAGTAACTAATGGGGAAACTATTTCCCTATTAAGGTTTTCTTTTACAGCTCCTAAGTAGATGCTTTGAAAATTTGCTACTCATCTGTACGTTGACCTGTTATTTCATAGATAAAAGAAAATTTCAGATTTTGTTCTCCCCAGTTGTCTTACAATAAACATCATGCTGGCAGTACTCTTGTTGCCAGAGTTGACCAGATTTCCTTGCCATGCTGAGCAGAGGACTGCAAAGCTGAGGTGGATCCAGCACTTTTAGTTTAACCCAGTCCTACAGTTAGACAGCATTAGTGGAAATCTTTTTTACACCTTTCCAAGAAGGGCCAGCTCTTACCTTTATTAGAAGTTTCGCATACACCCTTGGCATTTCAGCTACCCTTAAAGCTTTTTCTCAGTAGTCACAAGCTATAAACCTGACACTACAAAATTTTTCAATCTACCGGTCACCCCCAAGATAACTGCAGCTACTAGAAAATAACACTGGCATTCAGCGTATTGCTAAATGAATTATCTACCAGGCCTCAAACAAGTCACACGTTTTAACGAGTTTTAGCAGAAGTTCAGTTATTTTTTTATGATGTTCATTTTCTTGGAAAGTGCTTTGCAAGTGGCTGTTTAATAGCCATTTTTAATGTATACCTCCTGCTATCTGCAATTTACAACGATCACAATGATCAAACGATCATTGTTTTATTAGTGAAAAGATTCTTGATGACAAACCCTTAGTGAATGCATACAAGTTGCCGTAGGACTGAGGCTTGCCTTTTCCATTCTGTCTTAACTAATTAGCTGCCCTGCTAATGAACAAGAGTAAAATCTGATGCTACAGGTGACTAGCCATGTACAACAATAAAAAAATGAGAAGCATTTCATTAACTATCATCTGAAAAACTAGAAGAAAATACATAGAAGTCAGGATGGATTCTTTTGCAATGACAAGTAATGCAACTACTAATATTATATATAGCAAACATAAATATGCACATACACATATATATACGTATATATACACAACAGAGATGGGGCAGAATAGGCCAGAGTGTCTCAATGACCCCAAAGTCCCTTTGAATGCATGCTCAGTTGGTAACTTATCTTGCCTCTAAGATGTATATTACATCTGATCCAGCAAGTCTTGCTTAATAAACCCAAGCAAGAGAAATAACCTCTCTAGGACATTCATTCTTTGTCCTCTCTAATGAGATCAATATTTAGAGAAAAAGTAAAAAAAAAAAAAATGAGCCTGTGGTCAGCACAACAATTATTTAGCCCAGTATCCTGCCTCTGACAATGACAAGAGGAAACTCGAGTAAACCTGGTTACCATCTGTCATCTTCCCCCTCTGAGTCCATGAGAACCCAAAATGGTAGGAGGGATGTTAGAGGGCATATCCCTGTCCAGTCCAATTAGCATCTGCACGTGGAACTGTAGTCCATGAATTTATCTAATCCCATTTTGAACTTGATGGTACTGTCTACTCCCACACCTGCCTGTGGCACCAGTTTTGGAACTCCATTATCCAAAAAATATACGTGTATACTACAGTATAAAAATATATCCATGGATAGTAAAGAAAGTATATGGAAAAAGCATACTAAAAACTACCAGTAAGGAACTTCTTTGAGTCAGCTACAAACAGCAACTGGTTATACATGAGCCACCATTTGTGCAAGATACAGTAATGCACTACCTGCTCACAAGTGTATCAGTTAGAGCCCAGATTCACAAGCTTTACAGACTCACAATACTTTACAATAGCTTCCCTTCCCTGCCCCTTTCTTTTCCCCCCACAGCATATCCAGTGTAGGAGCACCTGAGCTGCTGGTGTGACAGCTGGTGAGCAGGCAGGCTATAACGTCAAGAATTCAGAGCTACCTGCTTTAAACAATGTTAACAACACCCCTGCAAGGCCTTCTGCTGTTGATGGACCAAACAGCTGCACACATATGATGGAGTTTTATGATACAGATACATGCAAAGATGTGACTTTTGTGGTTTTGCCTATACTTCTCTCAAATCCCAAGTATATTATTATCCCCATCATTTCAAACCTACATAACCTAATCCCCTCTCTCTATAGGCCTCCATTAGGAGACTGATCACCTCTCTTTAGTGCTAAAATGATGGATATATTTATGACAGACTTGAATTGCTGCTTATCATAGGACAGCCACTGCTGATCACAATCCCTATACCCAGGTCCAATTTAAGTGTAGTATAGATACATACTCCCTTTCTTCCTGCACAACTTGGCTCAGAAGAAGCTCAGAAAGGTCACAGGATAATAATGTTTGACTTCACTTCTATTTGGCTCCCCTAGCTCCAGGATGGTCTTGCAGGTACACCCGCCTTGCTCTTTCCATGCACGCCGCCCAGCTCAGTGACAGCTGCCCTGCCTTCCTCTTTCCCATACTTGCCCAGATTGAAGGTTTTACAGCCTCTACTTTCAACTGCATGTTAAATTTCTGTTGAGAGGGGGAGAAACCTTTTACTGAAGCCTTTGGTAAGTTACACTTCCCTTATCACACCGCCACCAATGACATTTACAACAGCAATCTCCACAGCAACTCTGGAATGCAACCAAGTAAATAAGAAATAAAACACAGAGAGGTTAAAGAATTTTTCCTGGCAAGGGACAAAGTGGATGTGAAGGGACCGGATAAGATTGAGAGTAAAATCTAACTTCTGCATTTCTTTTGCCATAATACTTTTTCTCAAGTCCTATAATGAACCAACCTAATTTTGTTTGTAACTTCTTTTCAGGAATGTGTCAGTAGAACAAAAATAACATTTACTTTGGTAGAACTAAAAGTCAGCAGAAGCTCTTCTTTTGTTCTCTGATCTTGAGTTTAAATGAACTACAGACAAATCTTGTGCATTACTGATGCGTGATTTTAGGATTATTGTCATTACCGTGGCATGGAATGCAATAATAAACAAAAGGGAAAAGGTTCCCAATCTATGTAGCCATCAACAGCCCACACAGAGTTTTATCTTCACTGGTTTTGAAACATGTTTATTTTAAACTTTTTCAAGAGATTAGAAACAATTGTTTTTAGGCCACTAAAACACTGTACTTTTTTTTTTTTTTTTTTTTTTTTTTTAAGACCACTGCACTCTCTTTTCTTCATAGCAACTAAACCAAAACACCTTACAAAGAAAAAAACACCTTAATTACATTACTTAGAGGAGACCTCACTGACTGAACCTTGGGGCAACATGTTCCATCATGACCTAAGATACCACAATGACCTTTGCAACAGAAGAGAAGTCTGGAGAAAGGTAAGTTCTAGAATTCCAATGAGTTTCTGTATCGCCAGAAGTGACAGTACCAACAGTGTCTGCATCTGCCTGTGAACAGCTCCAGCCAGGGAAAGCAGACCTTCTATTGGCCTTCATCAGACTGAACAGCTGATTACTGCATCTAGAATATTTCTTTAACAGTACAGTGAGGCTTCTTTAAGCATTATAATTCAGCGTCAGGAATTTGCCATATTCTGTCCTTCTTAAGAAAGACTGAGTTAAAGGCATGTCCCCATTGTCAGACAGTCCATGAATTAAATGATCCATATTCAGAAATTAAAGCAGGAATTTACACACCCCTGTTTCAGACTACCAGCTCTCCCTGGCATTGTAGCCAATATTGGGCACACCCCAACACCAGAGGCTACATGTTTTTGGAGCAAAGTTCTGTACATTAACGAATTATTTTGGTCTTCCCCACACATGGATGATTTAATGAAGAAATTTTAGAGAAACAATTAACTGATTATCATCAGTACAAAAAACTAGTACGTAACATTCAGTGAAAACAATTCTTCAGGAAAAATAAATATTTGGTTACACATTCTCAGCTTCATAAACTATTTTCCAACAAGATTCGAGCTGACCACCTCAGGCAGATCAGAACACCAGGTAAATTAGGGCCAAAAGGTCATCATCAAGAAGGTACATAGGACATTCTCTGCCCCAAAGCAAGACAGAGTAGACCTACGTGTTTGCTGACAGACATCTCTTACTTGTTCTT
The DNA here is from genome assembly GCF_009769625.2 of Cygnus olor. Taxonomy (NCBI): domain Eukaryota; kingdom Metazoa; phylum Chordata; class Aves; order Anseriformes; family Anatidae; genus Cygnus; species Cygnus olor. The sequence continues at coordinate 48,846,487 of NC_049173.1, forward strand.
ACAAGTGTCCAGTGGCACAGACTTTACAATCACTCTTAAAAGTCTGAAACAAAAAATAAGCATTAACCAAATAACCCCTACATACACAGGTCCACTACAACTCACTTTTGTGGCTACAGGACTGAGTTTCTAAACACACAAGGCTCTAGAAAATCTTGCTTGCTCTTTTGGTCACCAATTGAACTAGAGCCTTTCAGAGATAACATATTTACAATTTTGCATATGGGATACGTTCACTCTACAGCCTTTCTAAAATATTATTTATTAATAACAGTTATTTACCGAGAGATTACAATATGATAAACTGTTTACCAAAAAAAAAAAAAAATCCAAACTTTCCAAGCTGATAACCAAAAACTACCAAGCAGGAGAAATAAAAAAGTAATAATAATAATAAAGATTTAAAAGTTTTCAAAGCAAGATTTGACAGAACTGGATATAAATCAAAATACCAATCAGTAATTTCATAAACAACTCAGCTGTAGTGAAATGAAAATGCTGCAAGTACAGTGGGCTAGATTGGACATGAGGGAAAAAATAAGAATAAAATATTTCACAACAACATTGTGGAGCAAGACTTGGATTAATGGTTATACCAATAAGCAACATAAATTGTGGAAAGACATTAAATAGCCTATACTTCATGGGACCACTTTATGCTTCCAAATAACCAAGAAGGAAACATGGATTTGTGAGGACCTCAGGATAATACTGTTTTCAGTTTAGGTTTAAAATTACAGAATATCAGGTATGAATAAACATGTATATAATGAACATGCTACTACACACCGTTCTATAGTATGCAATATTCTGTTACTCTGAATAAAATTAGTAAGTATGAACAAACTGTACAAAAACATCAGTATGTATCTTCTGCTGAAAATGTATTACAAAGAGCAGGGAACATTGTTAAACTGCTAGGTTCAGCATAACTAGCATTGTATTCTCATCCCATCTGCTTTGACAGGTAAGAAGGTTTGCAAAAAATGAATAAAAATGTAGTTTGGTGAGTTTAATGTCATGGAGTTTTACACCGTCTTTGTCAATGTGAAGTCTCACATGAGGTAAGTTTCATAATAATCCTCAAAGTTTCAGTCCAGTTTTGTTCACAGAAGATAAAGGCGTACCAAATCAGTAGATTACCACAACAGAGAGAATTTCAATTAAATGTTTACATTTTCATTTGAACTTTAAAAAAGGCTACTCTTTCTCTTCTCTGCCTTTGAAACATACAGAAGGTTTTTATCTCTGGAACTCATTAAAAAATAAGATCATGTCCTCAGTAGAAGGGAAGGCAGAGAAGTCATGAGACACAAGGTAACTTCTGTAATACAGGCATTTAGGTTTAGAAACATAATCCACTGGAAACCAAAGAAACTTTGATAAACCAATGATCCGACTCTGTGGGATACCCGCCATCGCATTCCCACCACACAGCTGTGTGTGAGGTATCACTTCTCAAGAGAAAACTGAGGGATACAGGACTATTGGGATACCATAGGAGGTGGAACAGGAGAAAGCAGAAGCATAAAAAAGCAAAATACTACCTCCGGCTGTTTTCTGTAGTATCGATCTTTTAGAAACCTTGGTATATACTTTCTTCTATGTGGCATTTAAAAGCTGCTTCACTGTGCCTGCTCTTTGCATTACTGTTTGCGATTTTGAAGTCAGTTCTGAGGTGGTATAAATAACTGGCTTCAGCTGAGCTGCTGACACTGGCTGAGGATCTCAAAATATACAAAATAAACACTTTTGTTCCTCAAATGTTTCTCATCTAAAAATTTCACATTGCTTCATCCTGTACATTCATCTCACAGATGACTGACAAGCTAAGCAGCACTCATAGTGATACAAAAACTTCGCTTTTCAAACCCAAACATAGAAGGGCAAAGACCAGAGTGAAAACCAGAATTTGTTAAAAGCCAAGTTCTTCCATTATAACATTTCCAAATATTTGTTTAGGGGTAATCTTTGCTAACAGGTAAATGCTATGCTGACTAAAAGGTGAAGCACAATTTTCTGGTTCATGCAGCAGGAGCAATAAAAATAAGCATGTTTTTCTTCTGTAATGCATTTTCATCAGGTGAAAAATTGTACATTGAGTTCAGTTTTGCAGGTGGTGCTCACTGTATTTGTGAAGCACAGATAACCACTTGACTACAGACATCAGAGGACAAACACCGAGGCACCTCAGACTCACGGCCAGAGAAAATAAAACAGAGAAAAGCAGTTCCCACATGCACCACAACCCTTCTGTGGAATGAAAGGCCAACACAGGCATTCAGTCCTGGCCTTGAGATCCCTCCTCCTGTGGGCGGTGAAAGCAGCCTCTCCCTCCCACACAGCCTTACCTCACACCAAAAATGGCGGCACGAGCCTGTAGGCTGCTACTCTGTTCCAATGGGCCTCAGTACAGCAGTGGTGGGCAGACAAATCCGCGTGGCCACAATGGGTCTAGAAGAGAGAAAGGAGTGTGAAGTTTCTGTGTGAAATTTCTGTGGGATGCTGACTTCCCCAGCAGGTTTTAGACACATTTTAGAGAGAAGACAAAAGAGAGCAGCTTGCCCTGACAGAAGATGGTTGAGCCATGAGGAAAGAAGGGCCTTCCAGAACGGCCATTCACTCACTGCTAAGGCACTTAAACCTGATAGGTTTCTCCTATCCATAGATAGGTCTCTCCACTTGAGGGGCCTTGTCTAGTTGCCTCCTCTCAGGAGCGCGATGCTGGCACATCGTGTTAACCCCAGTATGAACCACATGCTGGTAAACCTCAGTGGCCTGCAGCAGACAGGTAGACAAGCTCTGTCCACCAAAAAACATTTCATTGTTGTTCAGAACAAGTTTTCAGCTTTTTCAGATCTAACACAAACAGAATACCAGTACACAATAGGAGAGGGGCAATTGCTGAGCTGAAGAATGAGTACCCCCTTTGGGTACACATCAACTTTTGTATGAAAGCTGCTAGTGGCTTCCACAGCAATCCCAGCCACTGGAAGTTAAGACACGGACTTTCTCACTGTAAAATATATCAAACAAAACCAAGGATAAACTTTAAAAAAATTAATTGATCAGAAGTCACATTTCTTTTTTTTTTCCCCTAGGAAAAGACAACATGTAAGAAATACATGGATTGGATACATGACTATCACTAGCAAGAAAGGGTATCGTCATCTTGCTAATGTTTTTCAGGCTATAACATGGTTCTGGAAATCCTATCTTAATATTTCCTGGAGAAGACAGAAAGCGTACAGTCCACTGCACTGATGATAGGATCATTCTGCTATCTGATTAAAGTGATGTATAATAACAAAACTAATAACAATACACCACACCAAAGTCATGTCCTGTGAATATATTGTCTAATTGGATAGACAAATAAGAAAGACAATGTTTCATACAGCTACAATCATTTATAACGTACTTAAAAGTCTATTTTCAGTAATAATGGTTACAGAGGTATACAGCCTAGACTAAATTAATGGGCCAAATTACTGAGCTTGCTACAGCGATTGCATGCTCTAAGGGGAACCTAATTCAAAATCAGGTTGTCTAAAAGAGCTGCTGGAAAGTCAGTCACCTGCCAGTTCAAAATTTACTCTTACTGCTAGTATCAAAGCTACGAGTACACTTCCTGGGGATAACCTGGAGGTTGGCAAGTGGCACAAGTTTTGTTACACTCCATTTGCCATCAGGTCAGGTCCTTTGACAGTCCCTCCCCAAAAGCTTAGGTAGAGGAGGCGAGCAGCACCAGGCAGGCTGGGTAGCAGCAGGGCGGACTCAGGTTGGAACCCTGCAGGTCCATAACTTTGTAAGGACAGCAACACACTGGAGGAACTCTGTGCACTCTTTTAGATTAAGTGAAAAGAAAAAAAAAAATCCCCATATGTTACAGTGGTCAGAAAAACATTTGAAAATAGTGTGAAAAGGGGAAAACATTAGCATACACCAATTTTAACCACACCGCTAGTGTTAACCCAACTGTGATGTACTCTACTTGCATTACTCCCCTTCACTGGAAAAGCTACTTTCAAAATATGCATGAGGAATGTCAACATATATCACTAACAGTGACTGCACATCTCAGTTTCTGCCATCAGCCCTCCTTTTAAAATAGGGTATTGGAACCCAAACACACTTTTGATATGACAAAACCTTTTTGTACCCAGTAAATTCTTACATCAAGTTATTTAATTATGCACCTAGTTTAGTTATAGTCCATTTTTTTAATTAAAATTAGTTTGGAGCTAGCATATAATGCACTCATTGGTGATACCTTGAGCTACCAAGAAAATTGGTCCAGATCTCTTACTACAAAAATTCTTAAAGGAGGCTCTTGGGATGTTTCCCAAGAAGGGGCAAGTAACACTGTCTTTTACACCTAAGTGAACATCACAGACTTTCAGCCTTCAGACTGACTGGGACTTTTATAGCTAATGAAGAAACTGAGCATCAACTTGACCAGCAAAGAGGGAAGCCAAAGGATTAGGCCTGCGAAGGGCTTCATTCTCCATCATTTTTCTCTTCTTCTCTCCTTCTTCAATATGTCACCTTTGCTTCTTCTCCTCACCTAGAGAGTTTCCTCTCCATACTCCAGCTGAGCTCTATTTCAGCCGGGCCAACCCACCAGTGGCTGGCTGCTGCTGCACATGACCCAGAAACAGATCTCCCAAGCTGAGACTTAGCAATGCAGAAGGATGCTCTGCAGAAGTCACGAGCTATTCAAGATCCACAGCCTCTTCTCAAGTCCCTAGATAAAAGTCATGATGGTGGAATGGTTGGATGATATCAAATATTTATATTGCAGTGTTAACACAAGTTAAAGTAAGAGTATCTGTAATCAGAATAAGGACTGTTGAACATATTCTCTGTTATACTCTGGTGATTAAACATTAAATTTAAAGCTTACACTGCTGGTATGGCCTGTGTCATAGCTTCACAGTCTCAATGTTGAACAATAAAATACAATTTAACTGTTTTCTGAGGTTCACTTTCAAAATGTACTCAGAGTAAATAACCTGTTTGTAATCAAAAGGACTTTAGTCCCAAAACTCTATTTCCATAACGACAGCATCCTCATTAGAAAACTCAAATTTTGTGAAGTACTCGCTCCACTGATATTTTATCAGTAAAATGTAATTAACAAAAAACATGCATACACCGTGAATTTGAAATTGGAATGGCGAACTTATGTGCATGGCTAAGTATAAGTTTTACCAAAACCTAAATCATGGACATTCAGAATCCAAACATAGGAATGAAACACTCAAAATCAATGATACGTGACAATTGTTTACATGAAAATGCAGTAACAGTTTCATTAGAACAATGCCATAGGTCCTGAATATTATGGCCGTATCTCTACTAGCAAGCAAAACAGGCCAGTGATTGTTTATGGGGCCTATAAGAAGGTGTTGGCACAACACTCTTTGCTTCATTCATCACGCCCTCATTAAGCATCCTATTGCTCAGTCATGCATATCTATAGAGAGCCCAGCAGCACGCTCACCCTGCTGAGCACAATGCACATCTTCCCATATGCTACAACAGCCCCTATGTATAAGAACAAACGCTGAAGAGTGAATATGAGCACACTGCTCTCATGTACTTCTTTACACCAAAAAGACATAATAACCAAGATGGTTTCCTTCTGATATCCAAACAAAGAGTTGTGGTTTTTTGTTTGTTTTTGTTTTTAAGTGAAATATCATAAGCTGTCTACTTCTAATACAGAAATTTGTTTGAAACAATGCCAAGCATGAAATACAACTACTATATCTCAGACATCAGATAAAGCCATATGCTAAATGTGTCATGGCAAAGAAGATCAAAATGATTTGTCAAATAGTATTTGAACTTAAATCCGATCCACAATTATGTTTTATCTCATCAGTTTAAAAGTAGGTCTTTTAAACTAGTAGCAAAACAAACACTGTACACTGTTTTTCTTCCTAAAAGAAAAAGGCACTTTAAAGCTGCTATATTGGATCATCACCAACAGCATCAGTTTCTGTTTGCTTCGAAGGGGTCTAGTATGTGCATTTCTAACTAACAGTATAAAGCACGCCAATGGCATACAGAATTTGCAGTCCTAATGATAACCCTGTTTTCAAAGACTGTGAGTGCTTTCAGATAGGGATGGCCCTTATATGCTATGGCATCTGATCCAAAGTAACCTTGTGCTGGCTTACAGACTCACTGGCTTGAAGACAGCCTATTAAAACAAGACCTGAATTCTGTGCAAATGATGCGTATCAAAGGCTCATTTCACATCCTAGGTTTTTAACATGAATTAAATCACATCTGCTTATTCTTAAAGATAGCATGATTGGGTCAAAAACATGTACTCAGCTCCTCTAGATTTCAGTCACTATCATCCCCAAAACCAAGGAAAAGCCCAAGAAATGTTTATTCTCAGCATCTGTGATATCAAGCAAAAACACTCATGCAACCTGCTGGCAAAGTGCCTGTGTTGGATCCTTCTCTACTGATTGTTCCATGCAGTGACTACCAGCCTGATCATACAGTTCATGCACACAGCTCTGCACTGTGGAAACTGAAGTCCGGGGCCAACTCCACTGCTATCCACCTCCAACGATATTCATTTCCACTGAACTCCTCAAAATCTGAAAGTTCCTTTCCACAGATACAGCATCTTCCTCTGAAATTTCTGGAATGTGTCAGATGCTGTGTTCACAAATGGTCACAATGAAATCAGTGCTGGCAAGCTGAGCATAAGTATATACCATGCTAAGATTGCTCATTTTAAAATATTTTTTTTCTCTGCTGTACTCATTCTCAAAGCAATAAAGCATCTTATTGAAGTATGAAGACTTAAGAGAGAAACTGGTTAGAAAAAAAAAAAAAACACCATAACCATACTTGTAAATTATTTTTCTTCTCTGACTGAACTGAAAATTGTAGGAAGCAAAAAGCAGAATGTTGAAAGTAGTTTTTATTTTCAGACTTTTTGGTTTGTGAATTCCAGGTGCTATTTCTCAGACACGCAAGAAAATTAGATTCAAAAACAAAATTGATTTTTACCATGACAGTTTTTCTGAAGTTAATGACATGCAAATCATTATGCATGTATTTACATTCTTGATTAGGACAAGATTGAGAAGTTAGAAAATAGAGCGATGATGCTCCTGTAGGTTTTAGCAAAGACTTTTCAGGTAGGCAAGAGACATGAATGACTAACATGCAAGAAATAAACAAAGCCCTCCCAAAAAGTATTAAAATGCTGAAGATAAGTAATTTGCCTCTAATGTCCTTATCAAAGAGTTCACACTATCTAGGGTGCCTACTTTCTTAATTAATGGAAAAATAGTTTGATGGGAACACCTACGTCATGCTGGGGCTCTGTGGGGCTCCTCTAGAAACTCGCAGTCCTGTTACATGGCGAATGCTCATCAGACTCCCTAACACAATAGTCTGACCTCCGAAGCAATGAAATTGAAGTCTGCCAATGAAACTTAAGAAAGAAACTTGATCGAGCCATTGGAGTCTCTTGCATAATTCACTCTCTGTTCTTTGGACAGCCCTTCACTGATCTGTTGAAGGAGCACCATGTCCCTGTCCCAGACACCCAACATACACACACCCAACCCAAGGCACACCCTCATGGGCTGAAGCCACAGGACCACCCACCCCAGAAACATGCTGCGAGGAAGAGGAGGAGTATTTCTAAGAAGCAAACTCCTTGGGAAGTGCTGTGGCAGCCAGCCACAAGGAGACCTCAGCAAAAAAGAGCCAGGGACTGGGGACCGTGGTCTGGCTGCCTTGCACCACACATGGCACAGCTGAGGAGGAAGCAAGAGATGAAGAGGAAAAACCAAAGGGCTGGAGGGGGGGGGGGCTATTTCTGAGTGGGGGAGCTAAGATGTAACCTTGAGGTCATGGCATCTGAGGAATTTCTAAGCTGAAGGAAAACAGAAAGTTCAAACAACCTCATCTGAGAGACTTAAATGCACAAGCACAGGAAAAAGGAAAGTTGAGATGGAAAAGGGGACGGTGGGGGCGGAGGGGGTGAAAGAATCAACCTGAAGAAATTAAAGATTATGTTTTCTGGCCCTAAAGCAAGGGAAAGCATGAGTGCTGTTGGATAAGACAAGGACTATCAAAAGAGCTAGTCAGAATCAATGCAAAGGATTTGTCAGATGCCCGTGGCTCTCAGCTGCATCTTCATGGGCTTTTAGTTCTAGTTTACAGCAAAACAGATGGAAAAGCAAAGCACTGCTTTTGGCCAGTCTTCAAGCTTGGCTACCTAAAGTCAGCTGCTACTTTTTCAACTTAATTCTTCTAAACCATCAGTCCATTTGTGGCTAGCAAAGAAATACCAAAGCTGCACTGTAGTTTGGAGGTGCTGCAGAAAATTATTGCAAATGCCTGGGTGGTGCTTATATTAACATATGTAAGATCATATGGACCATCAAATTTGGGATTGGGAAAAGTGTTGACCCTGTTCAGCAAGACCCTTTGAGGCCATTTTGCCTCCTCCTACAGCACTGGGATTGCTTTTCCTAAATGGGATCCAGCTAACCTCCTCCTGCAAGGAACTGAGCCCCAACAACACCTCCATTCCCCTGTGGTTTGTGCTTTTATTTGGTTTCTGGGGGATTAACATATTTGGCCTAACTGGAGTTCTTGGATTTTTAATACAGAAGATATGGGCAAAGTTAATGCCCTATGATATCCAGGGGGGAGCTGGGACTTCAGCTCCTCGGAGCTATGAAAAGCATGTAGATGCCTGTTCAAAACTCACTGCCTTTCAGAGGCTGAGGACCTGCTAGCTTCCTTCCCAAAGTGTGATGACTCTCAGTGTGGTATCCAGCAGTAGAGCCACGAATTTAACAGTGGGCACTCCGGTTCACCAGTTGTAGCTGCAACTTTTAAACAGAACAGCTGCCCACAAAGGGTTGGTCCATACTTTAACCCATTTTCTTGCCACTTCCTACTACATCTGAGCTGGTGGATGTGGAAGAGCTTCCAGTTTCCCACACAGGAGAGCTGGGGCATCGCTGCGCCCGAGGAGCACACCCCTGGCAGACCAGGCAGCGGTGATACTGCTTTGTCTAGCAGCTCCCTGGGTGCAGCAGAGCTGTGTGCTGCTCCGCATTTGTTCCCCGATGACAAGCAGGTTAAGGCCACGCTGTGCTGGGTGATACAAGACACGCTGTAGGAGGAATGTGAAGGTAGAAGGATGACTTTGCTTATTGATTCTTGTTCTTCCTTATCATGGTCAATTAAGCAATCACAAGTCTAATTCAGACAGATCCACGGGAAACCTGATCCACTCACCAACAGACAACAGGCTTTAAAATAACACTCCATACTGATAGAAGAGCAAAACAAACATCAGACCTTCAGTAAAACACCTAAAGACACAGCTATAGACCTCAGAAAGAAGCAGTGGAGATTAAGAGTATTATCAACGATAATCCGAAGCATCTCTTCAAATAAGAGCCAGAGATATAAGCTGTATGCCTAATTATATATTTATTCACAAGTGAGATGAGGTACTGTAAAAGCTGCATTCAAGTCTCACACTGCTGAATTGCATTTTAGCCTCTTTGCCTCCTGACTTTGATAATTTTAACATGCTATTGTGTTTTCAATATAAGAGCCATGCGATTTCACAGCTAAGTCACAACCTTGATCCACAAATAGCTTTAAACAAAGATAGCGTTTGTTTATGAGGGCTTTTTTTTTTTTCCTGCCAGAGCTCCCTCGAACAAGGCAGGTTATTCTGAGAGGAGTTAAACAGAGCCAAGAGCGCAGCGAAGAAGAGGAGGAAGAGCCACAAAGGGAAGGAAGTAAAAACTTCCAGGAGAAGAACATGTCCAAGGGTGCGCTGAGTTACCAGTGGGGAGGTTTTGTGCCTTCTCCCGCTGCAAGGAGCGAGGCCTGTGACATGGGTGCTAGGGGCGAGCTCTCCTGTAGCCCACCCAAGGCTGCGGGGGCTCCCCGCTGCTTTTGCTCCCCTGCTCCCCGTGCTCCAGGTCCTCCTCCCTGACGGAACCGGGCAAGCGGAGCGACAAGGGCAGCTCTGCTGCGACCGCGGGTTTGCCACCCGCTGCTCACCTGCTCCCCTCTGCCCTCCTGCCCTCCTCTCCCCTGCACCGCGCCCCGAGCATCCCGCACCAGGGCTCCCCCACCGCCCCGGAGCCTCCCCGGCAGCAGCTGCCGAGCATCCCCCGTCCCGCGGGCAGAAATTCAACCCCAAAACTCAGCACGGGGCTACTCCGCCGCTCCCGAAGTGCGGTGGGGGTGCCCCCACTGCCACCTGCCTCCGTGCAAGCGGGCGCAGCCGGTGCCGGCGGGGAAGTCCGCCCGTCCCCCGTCCCTCGTCCACCACCCCCCCCCCCGGGGCCGTGCCTACCTGCGGCCGGGAGCGGGGCCGAAAGTTGCGAGGGGGCGGCGGGGCCCGGCCGCGCTCCCCTCACGCCTCGCTGCCGCCGCCGCCGCCGGCCGAGCTGGGCGTGGGGGGGGGGCCGGGCCGGGAGCCGCCCCCCCGCGGGCTGGCAGCGCCCGCCTCGCCGCCCGGCCCCCCTCACACCCACACGCACCCCCGGGTCCTCGCCGGGTGAATCGCTTCTGGGGTTCCCGGCTCGCTGCCCCGTCGGTCCCGCTGCGCCGCAGCCGCTCCTCCGCCTCGAGTAGCGGAGGGAGGCTCCTGCACCCCGGCCTCCGCCTGCATCCCGGCCTCTGCCCTACCTGGGCAGCTCCCAGCCGTCACCCACCTGCAGCCAGGGGCAGCCACAGCCCTCGGGTGGTCCGCACCGCGTGTCACGGCACGGGCTGGACCCCCTCGCTTCTGCCCAGGATTCCTGCAGAGCGCCTGAGCTGACCCGGAGGCACGAGAACCACATGGATGCAAGTTGGGACCGGTGCTCTGTACGTCGTTCCTCTACAGAGGCTGAACCTCGGAACACTTTTATCACCCAACCGGGACGACACCGGCTGTTGATCAGTGATGCCACTCAGGGCAGACATCAAGATGCTCCAGCCAAGGGTGTGGATGTTGGAGCACTTGAAGGGGTCCACCTTTAGGCACAATGCCACACCAAACTTCTTCAACAGTGATGACACTATATTTTTTCCTATGTTAAGACATTTCAAAGTAAATAGAACAGAAAATATACATAAATACAGAAAATATGCACAAACAGCTTTAGCAGCTCACTTTTGGACTTTCTGAACTGCTTTGCACAGTCATAAAACTTTATACCATGATAACTCTCAAACGGCTCTTTTTAAACAAGTAATGTCCTTGAAAAGGAGAAAATTCTTTAATACACACAGAGCAACCATGTAACCTCATTAATATTAATGAACATTAAACTGTGTGCCATGAAAATAATTTTCATGCAAAAGGTCTTGCGCACGTAGGTGCAGTCACTGGCAAAGTTCACGCACAATTCTCTCTGCTGGTTGCAAGTCCTCGATGATACGTGTGGAGGTCTCGTCTTTTAGATGCTATGAAGGAAGCTGGGGATGCCCAGCTCTCAGAATGTAACATCATTAGAGGAAATTAAAAGCAAACAAAAACAACAGAGAAGCAAACAGGCAAATAAAAAGAAGACTATTTGATTTGGATGGGAATTTTCTACCTCTTCTAAACTGATCTACCCATCCCTACATTTTTCTCTTTAAATTGTAAAGCATCTGAACATTCGTTCTGTCAGTCGAGAAAAAATGGACTGATTTAAACTCATCTTAGATCCCCAGGGGATATCATGGGAAAATAGGACAGCAGTGCTAAGATGAAAAACTCTATCTACTGCATCTTTTACAATTAAAAACTTACAAACAGCTAGAGGAAGGAAAAATGAAAAAAAAAAAAAAAAAAGCGAGAACTGCTTTTATGCTGCAATTCAAAATTCAATATTGTATCCAAAAACCAATGTACAAAAAGTGCAAATGAAAATTACTTACGTCAGTGGCAATAGCTGACAGTTGCTCTATATGAGGAGCATCATCTGTAGCTTTACTCTTACTGACATGTAATTAATACATAGTACCTTTATCAAATTTCAAATGAAAAGCCTTGAAACATGATCAGATTCAACTCTGTGTTTCTTTGTCATGTTTGAGATGCAAGAGAAATTTAGGATCCTCCAAGTATTTTATAAATACTGATGGAGACAACATGAAAGCACACACACACACACAAATATATATAACTCCCCCCGCCTTTTTTTTAACTACAATGCCTAAAATTTTGCCTTCTTGAGTTAAGTCCTACCAAAGTTTCATCTATCATTATATGTTTTCTGTTTCTAGGTTTTTAGATTTCTAAAAAAAAAAAAATAAATAAAAATAAATAAAAAAAAAAACCCACGATGATGACCTTAAGGAGCTTCAGCTGAGTAAGGGCTAGGAAAACTGGGACAAAGAAGTTGCTCCCAACTGTAAACTCTTCCCTGAAAAATGTGGTAAGTTGTGACAAGATTAGGAGTTTTTTTCTGTAACATTTACCCTTCCGAAACCATGAAAGTAAGTACAGCAAGAGCAAATCTCTGTAGGTAATAGAAACGACACAACTTTGCAGCTTCTGGGAACTTTGTCACATGAATATGTTGGACTATTAATTTCATTAAACACTCCATAACCTTTTATGGTTGTCCATAAACTTGTGGAAGTCCGTAAACCTGCTGCAGCAGTCTGGGCTATTTAACTTCTGTTTCTGAGCCAGCAAAAAGCATCATCTGACCATCACGGATGGGGTTTGTTCATCTAAGAACCATCTGAGCCACATAGCAGGGGCTGCCACCTGCAGTTGCTCATCTTTTTCCGTTGATAATAGAAGCACAGAGAATTGTCTCAGGCAGGAGAGCTATCGTGTTGCAGGCTGATAGGTTTAGGTGGGATGAAACCCATGTTTCTTGATCACAGTAAAGGAAGTTTCAAGGGCCTTTTAACCTCTCGTTGTCTTAGATATACATTGAAATAAGTAGTGACCTTCTGGTGTCAGTACATTTGACAATGTCGACTGCAAGTTCAGTTATCGTTACACTTACAAAATTTTTAAAACCCTGCTATCAAACAGAACCTGCATGTAGCCGAATTATAAAAATCAATATAGGGCTGAAGCAATAAAGTGGCAGACCCTAACTCAGATTTCTTATATGGGAAGATAGAAGTGAAGTACTTCATTTAAAAAAATATATGTATTCCGTGGCATTTTAATAAACTTTCCAAAAAGATCAAATTGTATACATTTGCTAGGAATCTTATTTAGATTGTTTGCGCATTTACTCATTTACTAAAATCCATAAAAATCACTTTCATGTCAAAAGTAACATTTTTAAATGCTTAAGACAAATATTTACTTACAGATATGCTCTCAATCCCTCACTCTTAAATGATCCTACCGATAACAACCTCACCACCAAATTCCCGATCCTTTCCTATGCTCTTCAGTATTCTCAAGACTTTTAAGCTCTTTTGGGGTTTGACATATCTTCTTTACCCCATTTTTTGTCCTTTGCTTCCAATACCTCTTCAGTAACTATTTCTCCCCTTCTGTTCAGAAATATTTTATCAGCTGCTCTTTAAAAGCCAGTTTATTAAGCTTAAACCAATATAAGGTTAAATTAATGCAGATTTTTTTTTCTCTGCGACTGTGAATGGATTTCCCCAGCAGTTCATTACATCCTTCAAGAATAATAAAAGTCATTAAAGGCACCAGTTAGACACAGATCTGGAAGAAGTGTAAAACACATACATATCTCCCGATGTAAGATTATTGTGCCCTTTAAAATAATAAGCCATTTAAGTATAGATATTTAGTGTCAATTTTTATTAGGTTCCTTGCACTCCAAGATAAAATGCCTTTTTAAATTAATAAGAGATAAGGAAATAAATCTGTTCGTTTTCCATTACAGGTAAATTACTATGGAGTTATTTGATGAAAGTTTCTTGCTATTAAAAAAAAAAAGCGTGTGAGAGAGAAAGTATCTTCCCTAATTTTCTCTCCTTACTTCTTTTTATGTTGAAGAAAACAATCCTTCCATAAATTAATATGCATAGAAAAAATGGTACATACTAAGCATTAAATAATAAATTATCTAATTTTCCTGTTTTGAAAGCTAGTTTTTCTTTTTTTTTCTTTTGATAAATTTGTAATTTGTAAAACACATTTTCTCATTTTAATGGTTAATTCATTTCCTCTTGGGTTATACGCATAATGACAGAGTTACACAATAATTTATTTTAAGAATTTTGCTGTACTTGGCTTACCATGAGTATTTCACAAAATCATGACCTTCCAGATCACATCTTATATTAGTACCCCTACAGTTACCCCACTGGTGATTCCACTAGCAGTAATTTACCAGAGATAACAAGAAACAGAGAGAGGATGTCTTAGTGATGCACATAAATTGTCCTGAGATTTTCTTTTATTTTATGTCTTTTACAGATTTCAGTTCCTAACACCATGTTATGACAGACAAGTTGCTTTATCTGCTCTGAAGCCCTGAGGTAATTTACCACACTTTTTGCTGAAGACAGGGAGAGACAAGTGCAGGTGACCTGAGAAGATTCAGAGGTGTGCGTCAGTCACAAACACTATGGAAACACAAGCTTTACTTATGTTGTTCAAAAGCATATGCTGTTTACATAGGTTTTCTCACTATATATATATATATATACACACACACATATATATTATATAGATAAAAATTGTTTGTTTGTTTGTTTTTTAAATAAAGTATTCCTCAAGGAGGAATTTAGCATTTAACTCTCACAAGATCAATGCTAAAATGAAGCATCTTATGCAAAATAATTTGTAGTATCAGTGGAAAGATAGACCTGCCCTTATTCATCTGCAAAATTGAGTGAGGCAAGCTTAACAAACTTTCCTCGTCCTATCCAGCCAATATAAAGTTACTTTTGATAGACCATTGGTAGAAAACAGCAGGCACTCGAACCCTCATGGCCTGCTAGGCCAGGACCCTGGAAGTGGAGAGGAGAAGCGGCCGCAGGCTGTGACAGCCCCGGCCCTGCACATTGCTTCTGTGCCATTTGGGAAGGCAACTCACAGCACCTCATAACAATATCCTGTGGTGTAACAGTACGACCACATACTTCGACTGCTGTGTGAATATTTATGGATCTCACCTGCATATACATACATTATATATTGGCCAAAGCTGATTTCTTTTTCGAGAGGAGAAAGCTATTTCCTACAGACTTCACAGGAATAACTTCAGCAAATGCTCAGTTTATCATAGTAGCTCTCATGGTCAAAACACCTCCTCTGGACTGGAGTGAAAGGTATCAAGGAAAACAGTGAAAATGCTACTGGATGTTATTCCTGTTTCCACATGTTAGCAAGTCTGGCTTTAAGAATTAACATAACAGACAGCCAAGGTTAATTATGTTGGCATCCATAATTACCTTACCCTTATACCCAGCCTAACTGGGGGATATTTGAGATGCACAGGTCTTTGAATTGCCAGATCTGCTTTAAATCAGAAATATCCATGCACAAGCTGTTCAGGAAAAAAATGTGCAAGAACTGTTTTGAGCCTGTGGTCTAGAGTTCAGACTGGCTTCACGGCTCTCCAGATCAGACCCACAACACAGACTTAAAGGAATGCAAATGCCATATTCCAGCTAATCTCAGCACATGTGGGAAACCCTAAATATATGCTTAAACTTGATTTTGGAACATGTGCTCGGTATTTTGCATGCACTTTTGTGCTTTTCCGGGTAGGAATGGGCAAATGTTTACTTCAATACTCTGGTGAACACAAGATGAAATCATGAGATTTCATGCATATGTATTTCAGTTTGGAGATGCATGGATAGTCTAGCAGTCATTACAGCAATTTCTCAAAATACCAAGAAAAAAAGAAAAAAGGAAAAAAAAAATCAACTGTCATGTCTGTATTGCTTTTAGCCTGATTTCAAGCAACTTCAAATGACAAACACTTCTATCCACTGCATTCCTGTTCTCTTATCAAGCCATAGCTAATCAGCTGTAGGCTGTCCTGCTGCTAACTCAGGCAACAAACCACTCGTGACTTCAGCAGATGTTCTCCTTTTCATGCCAGTAGCGATATTTACTAATAGTTTTTCATGTTATGGTTTTCTGTCTTAAAACTTATTTCTCAGGATAAGGAGTACACTATATTTAAACATTTAGAGCCATAAATATCCATTTGCTAATTTGGTGCTTTCTTGAAAGCTACATGACAAGATTTTGTCACAGTTCAATCGTTTAAACTACAGATTACATAGACCTCATGTCTTTAATAGTAAGAGTCATTGAAGTTTTTTTGCCAAGAGAGTTCATCAAAATGACAAAACTGAGAAGGCTTTCTGCTGCCAAGCTTCACACGCCCTCTGCCTTTATTAGGCTCTGCCAAATGTGGTAGTTGCTCACCAAAGGGATGAGATGCTCACTCATAGTCTCTTATTAGGCAGGAATATAATCTTTGATTTGTAAATTAAGGAAAGCTCTACTCTTCTATGCACTAACTGGCACCTTGGAAAGAATTAAGGAACTTTTTATAAAGAAGAGCAGATAACTTATTTTCATTAGAGTTAACATTTAAATGCCTTTACTGATCATTAACTACTCGGTTTTGTTTACAAAGAATTTTCAAAGTTCATAAATGTTAACTTACCCTCAATGCCTTCCTGTGAAATTTCATTTTCCTTGTCAATCTGTTAAGGTATAAACAGAGGTTAAGAAAATTTCTCAAAGGCATGAATTAGCCAACATGAATGGAGCCTTTATGAATCCTGCTTCTTGTTAACCCCAAATTATGTTCCCTTTTATTGGTCTGATGTTTCTGAACTGCAATCAGTGCTACCAGGTGTTAGGTAAGCTCAGATTTTATTGGTTCTTGACTTCTCATAAACTGTAAATCAATCTTAAAAACTGAAATATATGTGAATACTGTCTGATGGCTGCCACATTACAGAGACCCAGGGCACACAGAAAGGAAAGAAAACATTTCCCTCTTGTTTTTTCCTTGCTTTGCTGTCTGGGCACAATCACCTCTTCTCCTGAATCAACAAGGCAGGACACAGTAGATGGTAGTAACTCACTGAGCAAGAGTGCTGTCTGCTGTTTACCAGAGTCAGTAGTTCAACTTTACTTCTTATTGTAACAGATGAGGAGTTTGCACATGGTTACGCATCTCAGCTGAGAGGGAAAGTAAACTCGAATGTAACCAATCATGTATTAAAATAAGCCCATTTGATCTTTATGGTAATCTATTTGTTATTAAATGCATGTACATAACTGTTACTGGGCAGCAATTTCCTAAAACTAGCAACTTGGTCATGTTTGATTATCTGACTGTATCTTCAGTGAATTGTTGATGCAGTTAACCTACGAGAGGCTGAAAAAATACCTGTGAACTGTAATTTGAGTCAGGCAGGTCTGGACCATTAGACTATATGAACACAGAGTCCCATTGGGTAGATACAGCATAGGTCAGTGAATACTGTATGACATAGAGGAGGCCAAATACAGTATGATTGCTCAAGTTGCCCCCACATTTGTGTTTCAGTGAGAGTGAGATGTGCACTTTTGAAGTGACTACGCCTCGGGTGTTGGTGCACAGTGAGGAGCAGGCAGGATGCTCTAGTCAGGAGGAGGTGCTCCAGGAGCGCAGCAGCAGCACTCCAACCAGTAATGAGCACGCATGCAGCCCAGGGAGCAAATTAAAGCTAGTTAAAGCAAGAAACCCTGAAATTTCTGGAGTGCAGATGGCAGGTTATTAGGATTGGTTGTTTCCACAGATCTGCTCCTAGCAAGCTGCGCTACACAGTAATGCAGAGAGCATATGAGCTGCTTATCTTTGCTAACACATGCTGCTTTAGGTATATAGAAGGCCCTAGATAGCTAGAGAGTTTTACCACAAAATGTAGATGGCTCATGAGTTGGGCCAAGATGTGGGACCGTATCTGCCACTTAGCTCCCAAGCCTACAGATGGCTTTGGGGTCTGAGCAATTTGCCAGAGGTCTGCACAAAATGTCAGTGGCAAAGAAGCCTTCCTCACTCCTAGGGAAGACCCTTGAATTTAGCAGTCCCCTGACAGCTCAAGACATACAATTCCTAAAGAGACTAATAGTTTCAATATTCCTTTTTTCCATATGCAGATGTCATGTTGTTTTTCATTTTCTTTTCTTTTTTTCCTTTTTTTTTTTTTTTTGGTGGGCTTGCCCTTGTGATACATACTAAACAGAAAATGTCATAAAACAGAATACATAGGTAAGTTATTCATTTAAAAAACATAGAAACAAACTCAGAATCCATTTCAACACGTGAATTGTTCATCATGGGTATTCAACCTGTAAGATGTCTAAAGCTTTCTAATCTTCACCATTTTTTCAGCTTAATATTTCATGTTCAATACCTTAGCTGAATATGAAGGCAAACCTTAGTCTTTTAAATAGATTATTTCTTTAAAGTTCATATTCTAGTAAGATTATCCAGTAACATGACAATATTGACAAGAAATCATTTTCCTCAGACAAAAACACAATAAATACAGAATAAAAACTGCCATCCTGTGCAAAAGATTTACAGGTATCTTGTAACAGAAAAATTATAATCACTCAGACATGAACTGTTGAGTTCTCTTTATCACTGAACTATAATTTTAGCAAGATAAGTTAGCACATATGAACCCCTATGAACCCATATGAAACCCACATTGGCAGTTCATTTCCTACAACTTACCCTTAAGGTCTAAATACTGTCTCTATCTTAAGAATAAATGCAAAACACTGACCCATTCAATAGTTGGGGGTAAAAATGTTCCACCTGTAATGTAACACCTCTTGGAAGGTAAATAATGCAATCACTTCCAAGACGTTCAATTTTTAGAAATTCAGATGTTGTAGTGGTACATTTGGCTGTTACACCACTGCAAGTTTATGTAAATTTTCCTAAAATCGAGGGGATTCTATATAAAGACATCATTGGTGATGTGACCTGATTTTCAAAGACAGTGAGCACCCAGACCTGCCTTTGGCTTTGCAAATAGCTGTAGATGTTCATCATGTCAGCCAGTCAAGCCATTAGCCTTTCAGCATTCTCGTTTTTAAGATCGTTTAGATAGATTTACCCAGAGGAAATTACTGTAGCTATTAATTTACGTTCATTTCCTCACACACAGAGAGAACACATGAAAGTCATTTTTGCTGCTGACAATAAAAATTGTACATTCAAAGATCAAGTACTTTGTGGTTTTGCTGGCCTGAGCCCTTCATGCTTTGTCAGCTCTCTCTCCTCACTGGCAGACCACCAGTTAATGGATTTAACCTCTGGATCAATGAAAAATAATGGATCAGCATGTCAAAGATAAGTTACACCAAAGTCATGCATGTCCTCTTTCTCCTTCACTAATTTTCATATTCTAATTTCCTTCACCATTGCTTTACTTAGTTTCACAAGAAGTATAGTTACTCGAGCAAGTAGAAAGCAGTTAAAAAGTTAAAGAGTTGCAGCTGTTCACAAAAATCACTCTGCAATTCAGCTCCCACATGCGCAAATGGCACAATATCACTAACTAGGTCCTGCAGACACCTGGACAACCTCTGCGAGGTCTTGACTTGAGCAACAGTTTAAGACAACTGAATGTGTAATAAAGTTTTGTCAAGGTAATGCAAAAATAGACAAAAGTCACTTGGTGTTGAAATAATCCTGTATGAAACAGCTATACATATATGTATATATACACACACACACATATATATAACTGGGGAAAAAAAAAAAAAAAAAGCTTTTTTCATTTCCTGCAAATACAATTACTTGTATATAATTTTAACAGTCATAAATACTTGCAGATAATATGGTAGTGTCAGAACAGAACCATAGATCTGTCTTCTCAAACTCTGGGGCCGTGTCTACCAATTACACAGTTTTAGCTTGATTCATATTTCCAGGAAAGCACCCAAGACAAGGTAGTAGAAAAACAAATTCAGAATTGTAGAGAATGAGAAACCGAAAGATTTAGGAATTCAAGAAGTCAAAACAAGAAACTGCTAGTAACTTTCTTTTCCATGCCACTTAGACTCCTATAGTCATCCCAAATGGATTAAAATGAGAAATCTTCTAAAATACATGCCAGGCCAACTTTGTCAATTTTGTCCATAAATTCAATAGTATAAATTCTTAAGTGGAATGATTTTTTTTATGTACCACCTTCTGGGAAAGACTGGTGAGTTTCTTCTGTAACAAGAGAAGTTCAGAAGTATAAAACAGAAATCCACCCATCACAGGCTCCACAGTCAGTCAGAAAACATGACTAATCATTCTCCAGGTTGAAGAGAAATTGAAAGCATCAGTCACAGTGAGCAAAAGTTTGATGCTGCAACCCTGTAATGTGGATATTTATAAAGTTCGGTGACTCCTCCATGAGCTCAACAGATCTGTTCAGTTCTCTACAGAGTAATGTTTATCATTTTTACTTCAGGTAAAATTCCATGTACTTCGGAGTGCTCACACAGACACTAACCAAATAAATTGTAAAAACTGATCAGAGTATGTACTGAGGTATCCTCCCAAGTCTTTTTAGGATACCTTTGGCTGCAGTTCATTCTGCAGCGTGGTATATGTGAATGAATTGTTGGAGCCAGCACAACGTCCTAGTGTTTATGAGCATAATGATTTACAGCAACAGTTTTGAATGCAATACTAGGTCCTAAATCCATTTGTTGTTTATAAAAAGAAGTGCATTTTGGTAAAGAGCAGGCAGAAGCCTGAAAGAAGTCATAGTTTCCGTAGGACTTCTTAAAAGTAACATTTCCAAAACAGGGAACAGATTATTTTCCATTAAATTTTTCAACTCCTAACTTTTTTATCTTCCCCTATCCATATTTCCAAGTCATAGTTGTTATCTGAGCCACAGCCTAGCTGGTGATCCATTCAAGCAATACAATATTTCTATGCACATCTGCATTGGATGGTATAATAGTTTCTGTGAAGTCAGTGAAAGGTTTGCCACAGATATCAGTAAAATGATTATGCCTCTGCTCATCCCTTCAAAACTAAAACCAAACTCACGAAGAAAAGAACTTCACATTTGTACAGTTATAAAAATAAACTCCAAGATAAATCATGATATGTAAAACATACACATGATGTACTTGCCTTCGGGGGGGGCGGGAGGTAGAGGACAGAATTTTAAAACTGGGAGGACTGGGAGGACAGAATTTTAAAACTAAGGTGACAATGGGGACTATATAGCCTTTATTCCATAATACAGTGAAGTAATCTATAAGAGCATTTTCAGAAGGGCAAAATGTAAACAAACAGACCTCTTAATGTTTGTTTGTTTTTACAATGGATTTGCCACTACAATAACTTTATCAAATAGCAACAAAGCGCTGTTTGGCCCATTCTCACAACTTTCTCAGTGATAACAGATACAGCTTTGGATATACATTTGGATGTTTGGATTATTTTTGTATAAACTTGGATATTTCTTGGGCCTACACTCTTCCAACATGACCCAGAATGTTTTAACAGTTTTTTCATCCACGTCGTCTGAATGGCTGCTCTATACAACAGAAAAACAGTCCAGAAGTTGTGAAGGGCTTTACTAGTTCCAAAAACGTGAAGTAGTGTTAAGGAAAGATAACTCAAATTCTTCTTGTGCTAAATTCCCCTTCTAGTGAATCACCAGCATTGACTGGGCACCCAGAGGGACTAATTTGGTTCAAACTCTTAGTCCTAGAAGCTTTTTTATTATGTCAGCATTAAGAACAATTCTTTAAAACAATATTTGTCCATTTATAATATTTGCCAGTGAAAAACTTTAAAGAACAATGTGAATATCTTGTGAATTATAATTGATTCCCTATTACATACAGGAACTATGTAACTTCAAAACAGAATAAACAGAATGAATTGGACAGGCTGGTGGCCAGTCACTGGGTGGTGTCTGTGAGCTCTAGTTTAGGGCCAGTTCTCTTTAACATTTTCATAAATGACCCAGATGCAGGACTTAAAATGTATACAAAGAAAATTTGCAGGTGACACTAAATTAGGAGGAGCTGTTGACTCCCTCAGCGGGGGATAGGCCATCAGAGAGATCTTGACAAATCAGAGGGCTTGGCAATCACCAACCACATGAAGTTTAACAAGAGCAAGTCCTGCATTCTGCACTGGGAACAGGGCAACCCTGGCTATATTTACACACTGGGGGACAAGAGGCTGGAGAGCAGCACTGTGGAAAAGAATCTGGGGGTTCTAGTTGATGTCAAGTTGAACACGAGTTCACAGCGCACCCTGGCAGCCAAAAGGACCATCCATTACCATGAGCTGCATCAAGCACAGCACTGCTAGCCAGTCACAGGCAGCGATTGTCCCGTTCTGGTCTGCACTGGTGCAGCCTCACTGCAAGCACTGTGTGCAGTTTTGGGCACCACAACATAAGAAGGACATAAAACTATTAGAAAGTGTCCAAAGTAGGGCTACAAAGATGGTGAAGGGTCTAGATGGGAAGACCTATGAGGAGTGGCCTTGGTTTGTTCAGCCCAGAACTGAAAAGTCAGAGGAGGCCTCATGGCAACCTACAGCTTCCTCTCGAGGGGAGCGGAGGGGCAGGCCCCGATCTCTGCTCTCTGGGGACAGTGACAGGACCCAAATGAACGGCATGGAGCTGTGACAGAGGAGGGTCAGGCTGGGTGTTTGGGAAAGGTTCTTCACCAAGAGGGTGGTCGGGCACTGGGACAGGGTTCCCAGGGCAGTGATCAGAGCACTGAGCCTGCTGGAGTTCAAGAAGCACTCAGACAGCGCTCTCAGACATAGGGTCTGATTTTTAGCTGTTCCTCTGTGGAGCCAGGAGTTGGACTCGATGATCTTTGTGGATCCCTTCCAATGCAGGATATTCTATAGTTCTATTCTGTGATAATTGATATGATTTAATGAGAGATAATGCGGAGAGCTCCATATGGGCAACTGGCCAGTTGAGTGACTTGCTGATAGTCATAACACTTATAAAAATAAATAACCAAAAATTGCAAAAAAGCTTCAAATTCATATCTCACAACTCATTTTATTATACAAAGTGCATTAAACAGGGTCTTCTCTTTGGATCCTATCTAACAGAAGAGAATAAGGCGGGCTGGCAGTGATAGCATTTGCATCCCATGCTTCCACTATTGCTTGAATGTAATTAATTATGGGTAGTACCCACAGACCTGTAATCTGTTAGAAAGACTAGAAAACACCCATAAAATAAGGTTGCTTTGAAGAGTGAGAAGTTATTGAGAGGGTAAAAAAAAAAAAAAAAAAAAAAAAAAATCCCAGCTATGAATTGCCCTGGATAAGCTGACCCTGGAATTACCAAGAGATCAGAACACAAATTCAATACTACGCATGTTCAAAATATCATGCATTGACATACTGCAACTGCTGAGCAAAGGAATAGGCAACTGATTGAGGCTGGCATCTATGAGGGGAACAAGAAAGATGCACATAAATTCAGATTAGATAAGAAGACTGAATGAGAAAAGGAGAAAACTAAACACTGAACACAGTCTACGTACAGTGGATATGAAGCTCCCTAGAATTAATGTACGAAAGGAGATATGCTATTGCTTTGTTGGTTTCTTTTTTACACAGTTTTGACATAGAAGAAAATGACTACAATCAACCACTGCAAACTGCAAAGTCTGAGTCTTTCTATAATCCATCACTGACTTGCAGAGAAAACATTGTTTTGGCAGTTTCACTTTCAACTTCTTAGTTTAATGTTATAGAAGTGTGAAAGCTAGAAGTTGCTTTTTTTTGGAACATGCTCCTGGAGTATTCCCCTGTCTTCTCACGATTACTTGGCGATTATAGAAAACAATTCATTCTACATCCCGACTGAAGTTTAAAAACAAACAAACCAAAAAACAACATGACTTTGGAAAGCTAATTTGAAGAATTTGTCCTGTTTGACATGCATTTTAAACATGATCACAATTAAAACACCCCATTACACAGCAAGGCTTTTTCATTTTCACCCTCAGCCAACCATAATGAGCCACATTGGTCTCCATCATGGTCCTCTGTGCACCATCATGCTCACCAGCCTATTTCAGCCATATAATACTCAAGTAAGAACATGTGCAGTCAATAACACTTAAGAATAATAGGCCAGGTTCATCACTGGAGTCAGTAGGAGGGCATTTGGCCCATTAGCTCAGATACATAGGAAGTTTTGTTATGAAGGAATCACTTTGCAGAATCGGGATCTCTTGGCTAACACTCATTAACATTGGATGGAAATCTTAAAAAGAAAATATTCCCTTATTGTAATGGAGTAGACATTGTTGCTGAAAAACCCAGCCTCTCTGCATCTGACTGTGTTGAAAATCACATGCCACCTACTGTAAAAGCCCTGAGCAAATTGCTGCCACCCCGTGCATTACAATTTCTGTATAAAAAAGTGGAGATTATAATTTTTAAGACAGATGCATTGTGCGGACTGTAGCGAGCATCTCAAAGTCTTTAAATTTTACAGCAGTTTACATAAAGCATCGACTCTTCCATTACCACCTTGATTCTTACTTCATTTAGCGGCTACTCCAGCAATCTATCCCTATTCAGAAAAACATTTTTGCATATACCTAATAATAAACACATTTAAGCAAATTCTTGAAGATAAACATGTCTTTAAATGCTTTACTCAACAGTGAAGAAATTTTGCTCTGTCAAAAATAACCAACTGGATTGGAAACTTCCTCTTAAAGTATTTTCAAATGTTGACAATAAAATTATAATGTGCACATTAAGTTCATTTTTTTAGTGTATATTTTTCTAACAAGACTTGTGAAAACACTATTCATGAGTGAAAAAAGATTTATTTTTTCCTTAATTAAAAGTGGTAGAAATGCATTCTTCTTGTGATGCAAAACACCCTTCCTCCATTTAAAAAAAAAAAAAAAAAACTTTTCATTATGATTTTTTAGTTGAAGAGTTTTTATTTATTTTTTCATAGCAAAAAAATAACTAAATACTGCTAATTCAGTATTTAAACAAACTTGTAACTACTAGAATGTCAGCAATATGGTAAATGATTACTGTGTTTGTTTCAGAAATAGGGTAAGGCACCATGTTTCATTTTCAATTTTCTGTAGCAGATTACTGTAATGATATGAAATACATTCCTTCAGTCAGAAGGCTGTCTGAGGACAAACTGATCCTCACCTAATTTAGAGGACAAACTAATCCTCAGCTAATTCAGAGCAGCACAACATTTAAAGCTTCCTATGAGAATTGATTTACATGACATAAATCCTTTGAGATAATGGTGTAGCCAATTTTCAGCATTTTTTTTGTCTTTTCTTTTTTTTTTAAAAAGAAAAAATCCTATGATTTTTGCAAATCAGAACGTGGCTTGCTTTTACCTGGTATAAAATTTAAATTTACACGCTCTCACATTTCTTCACTTCCAATTTCTAGAAAGACAAAACCTGCCAGTCTTTCAAAAGTATTGAGAACTGCAAAGTTCTCAAAATATACCTCCATTTAATAACGGTATATTGGACTTTCTAATCCGAGAGGCCCAGTCCAGTTCAACATCTACTTATGGATAAAACAATCACAAAGTCTAGTTAGTCCTCATCATTTTGCAAATCATTTTTTTCTATTCCTTTAAAAAAAATGATGTCTTCTCCGTAGCAATGTTTCTAATTTAAAAAAAGAAAAAAGTGTTCACAAGGATTAAACTTTTTGCTTTTCTACTAAACACACACACACACACACACACACACAGGCTATGACATAAAACTAGCATAGCTTCATTTAAATCACTTTATACCAGTATCATGTCACTTAGCATTTTCAGAGCATAATTACCATTATTGAAAATCCCACTGTACTGAAATAAAACAGAGTGATGAAGTGGTGGAACACCCCTAGCGTAGTTAGTCCTGGGAAATACCAGCCTCTGGATTTAGGGAATTACAGAAAAGGTGCTGTACCCTGTGTTTTCTCCTTGACTCGGGAATGCTGCATTAACATGAATCCTATTTGGCAATATTCAGTTTGACTGATAGCATTGATGATGTACTTAATGCCATTGCATAAATACATAACTGTACTGCTATTTTTCACCAAGACATTTGCAGAAAAGAACGAACCTCCTGCTTGACTTCACAGGCAATGTGATCTAAAAGCAGAAAGGAAGCATGAAAGAGTAAAACAATGTAGTTTTACTCTAATGGTTGTTTCTGCTATAAATCATACATAAACCTTTTGCAAGCTCATACAGTTTTTATTGCTTTCAAAAAAAAAAAATCAGTCAGTTATACACAATATTTGCTCTACTAAAACAGACAAGGGACAGAGCAGACTGCTTCCTTTCCTTTAGCAATGCACTTGGTCACCTCGTAAATCTCAGCTCAGGAAGAAAATGGTCCTGACCTGTGCATGCAACCATTTTACATAGTGCTACTTGAGATGAAGGACTTTTCTTTGCTCATAACAAATTACATAAGCTATAGAATCGTCTAGGTTGGAAAAGACCTTCCAAATCATCAATTCCAGCCATCAGCCTAACCTACGTGAGTGAGCTTGGTGCTGTCCAGCTTTTAAAAGCCTTGTAATCCTCCTTGGCTCTTTGGATTTCAGTGGTGATTATGTGCTACTTACAGTAATATTCAGCCTGTTTTCCTCTATAATTCCTGGAGCTCAGCTGAACTTTGGTGTGCCCCAGCCCCATGCTTGAACAGTTGTAGGACGACAGCCAAGAGGAGGCCTGTAGAGATGGCCTTCCTGGAGGGAAGGAAAGACCACAAGCTCTGAGGCCTGGAGACTGAGGTGGCAAGGGTGGATCAGCACATTCCCACATGCTGCACAGAACAACCAACAGTACCTAAAAATGTGTTTTAAAGGTTGTCTTCTGCTGTCAACTCTTCATTTAAATTGCTAGTGCTCTGAGGTCAGTTTGTTTGCATAACATTTAGGTGCTTTATTATTTGCTGATGTGATAAGGAAAATGGGACTTGATTTTTCCAGAACCCATTGCAGCCACAAGCACATCAGCTGAGGTCTAAGCTCTTTTCTGCCAGACATAGACATTGCAATGCATGGCTAACCAGGGAGCTTGGTTACCTGGCTAGAAGAAGTGGGCAGAAATTACTCTGCCTGCTTCTCCACGGGTCTCTGACCTTCTTAATTCTGTTTCTCCCTCTTGCCTAATATGCATCAGCTACCTTCTTGCTTGATGTTCTGAATTATAAGCTTAAAGGCAAACAAGATACTGTAAATTTGCTTATCAACCATATTTGTGTGATTTCAAAATCTGTTCTCCAAGTTCAACACTCAGTTATCCTTTAAGGGAATATTATTTCGAATTGTGAATCGAACTACATCATGATCAGAGCAGAAGAGTGGTACTTCACTAAGAATCTCCTGAATATTTAACGGTAAGAGCCATGCCATTACCAGTAAGAAGTCACAAGCTGCCCTGAGAAGAAACAGGACTGAGACCATTATAACCATGTTGTTGAGCAGCTTTTGCAGGTGAATGATTCACAGCCACATATGCATGAAACAATGCATTTTGTAAGTTAGAATTTTCTACACTTTATACCTATCATGAATATTCTTAATTGGTTTCAAATTAAGACAGTCTGGCTACATTCATATCATTATTGACTGTGTTTCATGGAAACATCTATGCAATCAACTTTTTGTAAACCAATGTTCATGAAAAATCATTTAAAATTCAAATGTACAAATATTGTTTCAAAACAATGGAAAATGCGGCGATGCAAATATTTGAACAAAGAATTCCTCTGATTTTCTCCAATCAAGAAGCAGGAATTTTGTGTAACATGTGGCCAAATGCATTGAAATAATAGCTCAAATTTTGAATATTCATGGATAGTCATAATGTGAATAATCCTCTTGTTGAAAAAAAAAAAGAGAGAGAGAATCTGCTTCAGAGCAGTTCTGTAAATTAAAGGAGCAAGAAAATTCACCAGAGAGAAATTATCTGCCCTGCTGTAACTACCACACTGTCAGAACTTCCAGAATTAGTTTCCTATACTGTAATGCTATTCTGATTTGGCATTTGCAATGTAATTTAACAAGTAACTGACTTTTTCCTTACTTCAGTTCCCAATCAAGTAAAGTTTCCCTCTTTTCCTTTCCCCTCCCTAAGAATCCCTACCTTAATTAAAATTTACTTACGTTGTCTTTATAGTATAAGGATACTTATATATAAGTATATAAAAGTATACATTCATAATAGAAGTATACTAAATAAACAGTATCTTTTTAACAGCTCTCCACCCTTTGAACATTATAGGGAATTGCCTAAAACTGAGCTCATATTCAAAGGGATTCAGTTCTTCATTACAAAACCATTAGCAAGAACTTAAAAATACTTCTTTGGTATTTTCATGGCTTTCCTTTATGACAGTCTTTTCAGTATGCATCCTTCAGATTCAACTCTTGTATCTCTACAGTAGATCAGCCCAAATTTGTCAAAAGTTCATACGTGATTGAAGAAAATTAAGATGCAGTTATGAGAAGACATTGTCTTCCCATTTAAAGGCAAAACTGAGCAGTATTCAAGTTACCTACTCCAGACAGACAATTATACAAAATATATATATATATACTCTTGAACTGGAACAAATAGTCTGTGTGCTCACAGAGTGAAGGAAGCATATACCTGAAATGAGCTAAGAAGACTGGAACTGAAGGGCATTTAAAAAGAACCATCCTCATTTAACAAAAACAACACAGCAGAACCTGAAAGGATCTAGGAACTATATAAAGCATATATTTATAAAATGGCTTTCTTAGGGAGTGCATCTGTTTGACTAGTGAGTGTGCCACAGGGGACAGAATGAAGTCTCTTAAGAATCACCATTTGTAGAGACAAACGTAGATATGAGGTCTCTCTGGACTAGAGGTTCTGACTTCAACAGTCTCAGAAAAGACCATTCTCTGAAAGTATGTGATTTTGCTTGATCACTTATTTAACCTAAACAATAGGTATATTCCGTAATTTTATGAGTTGTAGATTAGAAATATTTTCTGTTTTGATTATGTTCTTTCACTCTTTTCTTAATCATTGTTATGTAAGGGGTTTAACTGTCTTACATATCCTTAAAATCTTCAGCTGAAATCTGTAATAGAGGTAGTGAAGACAGGACATCTTCTGGCTCTTTCCATCAAATATGCAGGTGACTAACTGTAGACAATGAAAAAGAGCTCTGATGCAGATGTGGGACAAACTTATCTCCATCCCTGAAGGTTTACAATCTATTGTCACAATAGATGACAAAATAGAAGAAACCTTACAAGAGGAGGCAGAAGCAAAAATTCTTTTCCAGGTTCTCTTCCAACACTTTCCTTCTCACCGCTTGCATCTTTGCTCTCCTGGGTTATTCTAAGATTCTTGTCTTCTTGAATTTTCTGCCAAGTGTGATGCATACCTGTGCAGCAAGAGAGTAAGATAATGACAAGAATGCACTCACTGTTAGAGAGTCTGCCTCAATTTGCAAAATCCAAGACATTCATACACTATGAAGACACGACACTGAGCTCACTGTGACAAACTCAGAGTACTTAAAGTCATGCTGCACTCATTGTTTCCTAGCTATTCAACTTCTGTACCATTTCCCTGCTTGAATTCATGCCCAAGCAAATCTTTCTGTATCAATAGGGACCTAAATCAACCATGTATTGCTCCATGAAAGCCTCTGAAGTTTCTTGCTTGCACTCTTCTAAGAGTCTAAAGACAGATTTTAAAGAAACTTTGCAGTTAAAAATCATGCTATAAACACCCAATGGGAGCCAGAAATGCTCCCCATTGGATTTTCAGAAAGATTTTCATTTTGTTATTTGCTGTACTCACCCAAATAAAATACAACAATGTTCAGACAAGTAAAACATCCCATGGTTCATTTTAGGCAATTTAATCTGTCTTAATCAACTGGGCAGCACGAAGTGATCATCTACTTTTAACTTGTATGTCAATAAGGTAGACACCTTTTGAACCCACACCCCAGTGTAACCCTGAATTTTGCAACAATCCGTCATGAGCTTTCCCAGGAAGAGGATTCTCAGTCCACTCCTCTGAGGCAATCAAAGTAGAATTGTTGTCTTCAAGTGTTGTCTTCCTTTGAATCAAATTTTCCATATATTCTTAAGCAATGGGTTATTTTTCAGTGATACTTTAAAGCCGATGTAGACCTGTATGGAATATTTTGTTTCTGTGCTGCTTATAAGGTTTTATATTTGATAGAAGTTAGTAACAGAGAATTATATTAAAACCAAATGTTGTAGAATCTAAATATTTCCCAAAGAGTATCCCTTGTTTCTGTTACACAAAATTTGATGCACAGAACATCAAGTCATTTATCAAATCAAACTGAACTGTATTTCTTTATAAAGTTTTACAAATTTGTCAAAGTCAGAAACAGTAATGTCAAGTTCTACAATTAAACTTGGGTTAGAAAGCTGGGATACACATTACAATTAAAATAGATGCTAAATTCCTGTTACCTCTCTGTATAACTTATAATCTTACCTAAGCTTCATCAACATTGTCTAGACAGTAAATTGTACTGGAAAGGGAAATATTATTCAATATTTTTATTGTTAGAAGGCTCAGAATACCCCCCCCCCCTTTTCTTTTTTTTTAAGGAATAGCTGCATTTACTGTTAAATATTCAATAAATTTCCTTTTTTTCTTTAAAAAAATCACAGTTGAAAAGGTTAGGTTTTTTTCCCCCTCTGACAGTAAAATTATTACTTGCTCTCATGAAGAAATCATTAAAGCAGGCAACAAGAATGTTCTAATTCTTATGTCCCCATTTCCCAAAATATCAAAATGATGTTATGTGCCTTGTTGTCCCAGATTGTCTGTCAGTAGATTGCAGGTCATAACAGATCACTTTATGGTAACCCAGAAATAAGGAGCTCTGCTCTACCCTAAATTATAACCAAGTTCCTGATATCAGCAGGGTCGTACTGTGGCAGAACGCAGAGTTTGGGATGGATTAGCTCTGCAAGAAAAAATATAAAACATTTGCAGCACCTTTGATATCAGGAAAGCCCCAAGAGCACTAAATATCAGCCCTCAGCTCTGAAGACAAGGTGGATTTATGTGAGCTGGCACAGAAGTCTCCAGACTGGTTGAAGCAGATTGGATCACCTGGGGGGCTGACAGCAGCCAGCGCCCGGTGTACAAGTGCATCATGACACAGGTAGCAGATTATCTATCTGTACACAACCATCTCCTGACACAACACCACAGCCTCCAACAACCCGCAGTTACATACGTATATCATACCATATAGATATAACCTTTCTCAATGCCTCTGCTCCCTCACAACTGAAATGCTTTCCTTTTACAGGCTGCCAGCAGCCACGCAGCCAGCTGTGGGAGCTTTCCCTTCAGACAGATTCTTGTACATCACCATGAAATGTAAGATGTCACATTGCATGTTCAGAATGATTAAGAGATTTCATCATGTTCTCAGATAATAATAAAACCTCTGTGCTTCTTAGAAAACAAATTTGCCATCCATCTAACAAGTGACAGCTAGTACAGATACCGGAGTGTACCTGTGACAGCTGCTAAATAGAAGCAAGGAGTTGTTTGACTGGTCTTCTTTGCCTGTGCTTCATTGCAGCAGCAGACATCCAGTTCATAACAACACTGCCACTGGTATCAGGTGCCTAGGCAGTGTGGAAGTAGTGTTTTTACCCATGAATCATTCTCCAGAAGATATGCAACCAAAGGTGTCAATGATTATGAATGACCCTACGTTCACCTGTGTATACCATCCAACCTAAAACAGACAAGAATAGGCTTTATGCTGTTTGTTTAGATTCCTGGAATATTTTACAAGATTCAAGTAATTAAGACTCTCCTCCTTCATACCCTCAGTGAGAACAGCTGTGTGTGGCTGAGGGTTGCTGGATCGCTCCATGAAGCTCCAGAAGTAGAAACGGGGCAGCTCAGAAGCTGCCACCCACCTCCAGGCAGGAGCCAAGGAAAGGCAGGGCATCTGGCCAACAGGGAAGCCTGCTCAGCGAATCACAACTTCCTCATGCAAATGTTGGCTTTGGAAGGATGTGAAGCCTGGTGACCAAGAATGAGATTTCTGAGAGCAAATATGACTGAGACTTCAGTTTGAAGTTTTCCCCAGGCATAGAATCAACAACAGTAGGATAAAGTCACAGGCTTTGAGGGGAGAGCATAATGCAGTTATTAGCTACAACACCTTGAAAAACCTGAGAATTTACATGCTTTTAGGCTTCTAAAAGGAACAAGAATTAAGGCAAAAAGAAAATTTGTCTTATACAACTTAAATATCTTTATTGTCCTGAACTGTGTGCGCCAGCAGGATCCCTGCACTACCTGTTCTTACCAGAAAACAAGCATATAAACAAGGATCAATGCACAGTCACTTTTTAGAGCAGACTAAGTAATTCTAGAGGAGTTTTCAACCCAATCACTAACAGTGTTTTTAACGATTTCAGAGGGTCCAGCTGATTATCCCTAGCTGGGGCTCTAACTCCTGCTGTCACTTCTCTTCAGTGCTATTCCAAGTGAGATGTTCCTTCATCCAACTACACGGCCCAAGTGCTGGCATGTGGCTCCAGAGACCCCTTTTCCATCTGCTCAAAGCATTTTTACACTCTTGGGCTGCAGTGTAGTTGTTCTACTCTCATTTCCTCAAATACTTGTTTGAATGCTTAACATTACTCCTGCAAGGTCGCTTGCTGATTTCAGTGTTATTTATTTTGCAGACATTTTGCTTATCCGTGTGCTTTTGTTCCCTATTTATGTAAAGGGAACAACACTTTTCACATCCAGTAAGTATTTGAAAACAAATTCGCACACGATGGTGAGCTACTCAAGCACCACTATGATGATAGCAGTACTGCAGCTAGCTTGATTCTCCATTATTATTAATGTGCCAGATGAGCAGCTTACCAGAGATGATCTCATACAGTCAAAAGAATGGAAATTAGATACCACAGGTGGCTTTAAGCCAAAACATGAACATAACGCACAGGATTGCACCCTTTTTTAAATTGCCTCTTTATGGCTGTGATAGACAACAGGAAGAGGATGCAAATGGGTTTTAATGTCTGCTTTTAAATCCATTGTTGCTTAGATCTGGTTGAAATGATTCGGTATTTTAAATATCGTTCACATATTAAGTGGCAGGTGTGAGTTTCTGCTTCTTATTAGGAAAAAAAAACAGCTGCTTTCTGTGAATTTAGCTTTGGGAGCCAGAACGCTCCAATTTCAATCTGCATTCTGGGACAGGTAGCACAGACCAATTAATCACTAAGGCTCTCAAATGGTCTCACCTTCTTTTGTCTTTGAACAGCACGATACAAAATAAAAATGGGTCATCAATGCATAAAGCAAAAGGCTATGATATCATATTATTGAAGAGAGATTATACATGCAGCACCGGTGCGAGATACAAAGAAAAGCAATTCTTTCTCACTACTAGAGCACGTAGTCTGACAGTGAGGGGAGCATGTGTTTGTTTGTTTTTACAAGTACTGCAAAAATCCTTTCTATAGCAAGGATACTGATAGCTTTCAGCTCTGTAGCTCCCAGGTGAAATGAAAGATCTGGAACATGAAGCTCAAAAACAGGTGAACTCATAGTTCACTGAAGATGCCCACTGTTAATTGAAGCCATGAGAAATAAGGTTGTGTTGGCAATACAGGTGTGTGCCAAATGCCCGGGACATGACATGTGCCAGGAGCAACAGGCAGGCAAAGAGAAGCATGTTTAGGTAGAAAAAATAATCTGTAGAAATTGGTCATAAAAACAGAGAGAAATGGAAGAAAGTTGTTGTAATAGGTTATAAAGCCTCATATCAAATGTATCCTTCACTTTGTTGTTCATAAAGAGAGTAAAGAGGGACAGTACACAAAACAAAGGGGGAGGAGAGGAAAGTTGACAGTTAAGTCCCTGGCTAGACAGAAATCAGCCAAGTGCTACTGTTGAGCTTTAACAGCAACAACAGATTCCTTGGGATCAACAGACTATGCAGAAGCTGTGCAAAGCGGGACGAAGTCAGTATTATATTAGTTAAAAATATCTAGAATAAAAATCATTACTACTAGGCTCTACAAGCATGATTTGAATAAAGAGAATAGCAGAAAATAGTTGGCATGGAACATTTAGCAAAGTATACCTAAACTGCAGATAGTCAGTCTGCATTTACCCGCAGAGAGCTTGCCTAACGCATCTCGTACTGCCTCATTGAAGAAGCAACAATAACAGAAAAGATTTTACAGGGAGAGAATCTGCGGGTATAATTATACAGGCCTGCAGGAAACATTTTTGGCAGAATAATGAGCTGGAAGTTAAACATGAAAAAGGGAGCCACCACAACAATCGAACCTCAGTCAATGCAATGCTATGGAGGAAGAGAAATTCTAAAGAAGAGAAATAAATTAGAAGAGATCTTACATTACTGGACAACAAGGTAGAGTAGGATCTCAATACATAGTCTCAATTTAAATACCTCAAAAAATTCATTGTGTCCATAGGTTAATTGCTCTGATGATTAATTACTTTCAGTTAATATTAAACTACTCTGACTTGGTCTGCCTTCAGTTTTCAAACTCTGCTTTTTGTCACACCTTTGTTAGATTTCACAGCTCTTTGCAATAAAATCCTTCCAATCCTCTCCCTGGAGGCTCTACAAGTTTACCCTAAGCTATGTTGTCTTGAGATGAATTGCATTTTTTAGTTTCTCATTATCATCATGATTTTGAGACTCCAGACCATTCTTGGGATCTTTTTTCCATCTTTTCCTAATTTCTAAGAAGCATGGACACCATGTGTCCACATGAACTGGACACAGTTTTCCAGTTAATGCCTGAACAGCACAGTGTCTAATCTTAAAATAAAAATAAAAAATAAAAACAATTGCAGACAGCACTTTGTCTTGATATGGACCAGAAAGTCATGTTCGATTTCCTGAAAAAGACTCTATAGTCTGGCTTCTGGTGGAATTAACCCTTATTCAGTTATTCATGATTTTTACATTTAATAAGATCAGAATCTAGGCCAACTACACAGTTCTGGTTAGAGGAAGAAAAAAAAAAAAAGTGGACAACAAAGTTCAAAAGAGGATAACTGAGATAATAAGGCTTAATGACCCTAAATGATAAGTGAAAGAAGGTTAAATGTGCTATGGAAAAGACAAGATTGACAAGAGACCTCACTGATGCATAAAACATCTTAAGGGAATAGAAAGAGTAAGTTTTAGTAGACTAGCAATTTAATAGAGGGATATGCAAGCACAATTAATTAATTAGTTAATGCCTGTATTAATGAAGATGAAAAGCTCTATATAAAAGCTTTGTGCTGTATTAAAAGAAAAAAGAAAAGCAGCAGACAAATATATACCTTTTAACACAGAAGTTTAACAAAATGATCTGGGGGGACTAGTAGGCTGTGCTAGCATCTGAGCTGCAACAATGCAGGTGTGGCAGTGGAGGAGAGAAGGGACAGAGGTGCTTCAGCTAGCAAGACCTCTGCACAGAGGCAGGTGAGACCACACAGACTGGTAGGTGTGTGGAAGAGGTGAACTTAAAACTATTTTCAAGTTAACTCACCTCTGAGTGTCTCATTACAGAAGGGAGTTATGTTCTCACTGGTTATAAGGAAATATTCCACATTCCACCTCTATAACAGGAAAAAAAAAAAAAAAAAAAAAAAAACACTGTGAGGATAGCTAAGAATTGGAACAGGTTGCCCACAGAGGTTGTGAAATCTCCACCCTTGGAGGTTTTTTGCACCTGGTTAGACAAAGCCCTAAACAAGCTGGTGGGAATTCAGGCTTGACCCTGGCTCTGAGTAGCAGGTTGGACTGGAGAGCTCCCACAGTCCTGTCCAACATGAACAAATCTGCAATGCTCTGATGTAAAGGAAGTGGTTTTTTTGTTTGTTTTTAACACAAATATTAGAGAAGCTACAATTATAAATACAAATAAAAGATAAGCTGTGATTCCTAATGTACAGATTAGGAAAATATTAGCATACTTTACCAAAATATGAGATGTATACCAAAACATGAGACATACATATACCAAAACACACACACACACACACACATATATATACACCAAAACACACGCAACAAGTAACTTTGGATATTTTTGCCTTTAGAGACCCACACCTTGCAGTCTCTGAGGTTTACTGGACCTTGATAACTGTCCTACAGCTTATTAAAGCAGAGGTATTTTTCAAGCAAAAGAGTGATTTATATCAAAGAGAAGCTACAGATTTCCTGATAAAGCCTCTGTTTGATTTGAAGAAGTGAATATTGTTTTTAAATGAATATCAGTTTAGAAGAAATATTTACAGCTGTATCTTTTCTTTCTCCTTTGTGAAATAAACAACTGGAAATGGGTGATTTCCTCTCAGTGACTGAAATTCAGCATATTGATTATAAAAAAATACTTTTGCTAACTAACTTTCCTGATTATTGACTAAAATTCATTAGATATTCTTTTAGTTATAATGCCACAATGACTACAACTTGCTGCATTTATCCCTTTTGAGACAAACCCAAACTGCTAGCCACTTACATTTATAGCAGAATTATTTGTTTTTTTCAGGTTATTTGTTATGTGTTTATTGATTCCACAGCTTTACAGGAAAGAAAATATTAGATACTGTATCCTATAAGGGCTTTTAACAAACTTTTCTAAAGGTATAAATTTGAGTTCATGGCACTTAGTATCCTCCAGATAGTAAGAATGCTTCAGTTATTTAGTTTTACTTTCAAGGTGAGAAAAACAAACAAACAAACAACAACAAACATGAAAAAATATCAGAAATGTGAAGTATCATGTGTTGGATAAATAATTGTTCCTATTTATTGAAATTACTTATGAACAAATACAAGAGTACCCAATTCTTAACTGTCAGCAAATAAAACCTTGTGAAAATACCGCCCAAGATGCTCCAATATTTTTATCAGAAAAATGCTCTTTATCCGCTGGTTTGTTTTTTTTTAACAAAATATTAGCTGAGGCTTCAATTAAATACAGACAAAAATACTTTGAGGAACAACAATGGGGAATGTAAAAAGGCAAATAGCTTGGCACAGGCCATGAGTAGTTTGTTTAATGCAAATTGAAAATATGGGTATAGAGTAGCTTAACTTTTTATACAGTCCAAGGTTATTTTTAACTGAAAAGCTATCTTCTCATTGCTGTTTAACTGCTATTTGATTTTCTCCCCTTATGTCAAACACATCTCTTGTTTTTAGTACAAGTTATCCTTCCTGCAACGTTTTGCCTACCAAGATTTTCTATATAAAGCTGCAGTATATCTCTATATACTATATAGGTTTCATTTCCAGTGAATGAAATTCCTCAGTACCTTCAAAGGCAAAAACGAGGTGTGTCTTCGACATAGATCACTATGAACAACACATGCAAGTCATTTCCTACAATATGGAGATGCCTCAGCAAGACGTATGTTTATACATCATACACAAATAGAGCTTGGAAACTACCCTAGGAAAAGACCAATGTGAGGTTTACACTATTGCTCTTAGCCACAGTCCTAGAGGACGATCTGTGTTGGTAGCTTCTTAGTAGCAGCTTATCTTAGCCACAGGACAAAACTTCCCTAGCTCAGAATGCCTCTGCCACAGCACTGCACAAGACTAACAAAAATATAGGGCTCGAACAGCTTAGTCTCCACCCACCCTTCCTGCCCCAGCCAACAGGTGGTTGTTTAACCACCTCGACCTGGCAGGAGCAGGTTTTGATCTAAATACAAAACTTCTGCCTATAGGATCACCAATGTAGTATATTCAATTCTCTTAAAAATCTTTCAAAGGGAACAAATAGAAGATACAAAGTACTTTATATTGCAGTGCGGTTTCCAGCACTAGGAAATGTCACTTTAGTGGTCACTACCAGTGTGGTTTGAAATGTTTCATTTAAGCTCATATTGAACTCAGATTGCTGAAGGTCCCTCCCGCCCTCCCTCCTACAGGCAAATTCAGCTTCCTGAATTCCCGTCTTTGTGGGTCTGTGTTGCTAGACAAGTCCCCACCTAATTACCAAGACAGAAAAGGATTTTTCACCCCAGCTACCATTGTTGTAACAGCTGATAATACCATTTTTCTATCATCTTCTAAGGAAGGCTTATGTCAGTGGGAGATCAGACACTCTCCTCTGAAAGGAGCACAGTTCAGCCACTCACTGCTATACAAATCAGCAGCCTTTCTCTTGCTAAACATCAGAAATCTTAGCATTATATTATTTCCCATTTTGAAGCTATATACATATTGCCAAAGAAGAAGGCTCCAGGAACATATTCCGTATTCCCTTTCACTCTCTGCCACTGCAGTGTGCTCAGAAGTGCCTTCCCTGAAGACTTCATTCTGACCAGAAATACTTAATGGTGACAGCAAGACAGCACAGGCCATGCAGATATTTCTGTGTTTCCCTGAATCCTCTTGTCTGACTAAACAGGTTCCCTTTAGGTTGCAACCAAGGCCACCCCTCCCCATCACAGTGGCAAAAATGTCTGT
Source organism: Cygnus olor (assembly GCF_009769625.2). Classification (NCBI taxonomy): domain Eukaryota; kingdom Metazoa; phylum Chordata; class Aves; order Anseriformes; family Anatidae; genus Cygnus; species Cygnus olor. The sequence goes on from NC_049173.1 coordinate 48,885,020, forward strand.
ATGTATAGGCAGCCAATAATTGTTATCTTATGGTTTCAGGCAGTAGCAGCTGTATGTGTGGTGGACTCGTACCCTTCCTCAGCTCAGCAGATTGGATCCAGTCCTCTGCTCTGTCATGCAAAGGTCCTTGTCACGGAGAAGAGCTATAGTCAAATGAAACAGATTCAGAGAGATCACCTTGTAAATTTTGCACAGCAAACTGAGTTGCAATATATCTCAACTGTATGCATCATCCATATGTAGGCCACCAATTTTACACCTGGGATCTTTTTCTTACCAATATGGCAAAAATAACACAATCACCCTTTAACTGATTATTCTGATATGTAGTCATTAGATGGAAATTGCGTCCAACCTGCTCTGTCTTTGGCAAGATAAAAGATCAGAGAGCCAGAACCACATTCCTCTCTACTTTATTCTCTTATGAAGAGACTGTACTGAAAGCCTTTCTCAAGGCAAAGTGATCACCCATTCCTCTCCCTTCATCCACAAAGCCTGTCATTCCACCACAAAAGTCAATCAGGTTGGTCAAGAATGATTTGGTCTTGGTAGATCCGTGCTGGATGTTGACAATCAAATTTTTGTTCTTCATGTGCCAGCAAATGGTTTTCATGAGAAATTGCTCCACAATCTTCCTAAGGACCTAGGTGAGGCTGACTGGCCTATAGTTTCCTTCCTGTTCTGAAGACGATACACTTCCTTTTTCCCGTCATATTAATTAATTCCCATGAATATTAATTATAAAATATTATAAAATCCCCAGATAAAGGCATTCAAAGCACCTGGTCCCAGACTATAGACAGAGGTGTTACTGAATTGTGAACAAAGCCAACTCCCCCCTTCTTCTCCCTCTGCGTTGCTCAGCTTGCGTCAGCCTCCACAGCTGCCAAGTCTCTCCAAAAGACAATTCAACTCACCAACCCAACTGAAAGCTAATCAGTAAAAACAAAATAAAGAAAACAGGGGAAAAGAGTCAGATAAGGAAAGCTGTTAGGGCCTTTTGCAGTACGTACAAATGTAAGGAGGTAATGTATGTGTGTTTTAAACTGCCTTTTATTTTTTTATCACAGCTGTTTCACAGAGTCTATAGCAGACCGCCATGAGGAGCTTTAAAAAGTTTGATGTTTTGTAAAAGAACTTTGATGTTGCCTATCAGATCTTTTCCTAAATTGATCCCTACTCTTCTCAAACTCCCTTTTCAGCCTTGGTACTTCCTTTCACTTGCCCAGTATTGTTGGTGGTTGTCTAGGTAACACATCTTGTGTTCTCTCTAGCATCACAGCACCGCTAATGAAAGAAAGCCTTTCGCATCTCTGGGTCGCATCATGTTAATTCAGCACTCTGTGTGAGATCCAAGCAACTGATTTAGTGTGCAACTTGCAATGCAAAATGCTCTTTACAAGCCTACCAAAGTGACAGAGCTACCATAAGGAAATGTTCTTCAGAAGCCCTTCCAGTGGTTAGCTGTACAGGGAACTGCACATATGCAGAGAATTGCCTCTTCTCATACTTAGGTCAACAACAAAATACTCAGCAACTGGGAGTTGGAATAGGCCCAGAGTAGTAGTGGTATTTTCTCAAGACAAACTCCACAGATCCCCCTCAGGTTGCTATGTATGGTAAGCCTATAAAGAAAGCAGAAGAGGACTGTTGAGCAGAAGAGGAATATATATATATATATATATATATATATATATATATATAAACCCTCAGCAGTTATTTAATGCTTTTCCACCCTGAAAGTATGGTTCTAGTTAATTCATCCATCTTCTCCACCTTTAAGCAGAAGAGAAGGCAGATTCACCCAATGACACAGGGAAGACTGTCGGTCCAAACCTTTAAAAATCATTGGAGTTCCTAAAAATATGGGATTTTCCTTACTGTCTTTTGGATTCTGCACTGATTGCTATGTAATCTTAGTATCAGTGAGTTGTGACTGCAAATGTCTCATGATCCCTTATTGTGGTATGGGAATAGGAAACTGCAGCAAGGAAAAAGAGACACAGGCTGACCTCTAGAAAGGTTGCTTTGTGTGGACTGAAAGGGGAAACATACCCATGAACTGTGTAAAAGCTACAGAGATAGGGATGGCTCTTTCAAAATCACTTTGAAAAAAGCAGCAGATACTTGAAAAATGTGGCAACAAAGAGCAGGACTGGAGTGCAAATAAAGTTCTCCTTGATTTTTTAATCATACACCACACTTTTGGTCCTTTGCTCCAGGGAAAGCAAGACTGCAATAACATAACAATAAAAAAAAAGCCATAATCCTGATGATTTATAGTCTCAAACTGAAATGTGTAAATGATCTGTTCTCCTCAGAATATGAAAGCTATTTGCCATTCGAACCCAGATCTGAATTTTGCAAAGGGTCTCTCATTAATTGAAGGTCAGATCAATATCACTACTTGTAGGGTGCTTGGAATACATGTCAGAAGACATTTCCATATTAAAATTGAACAAGGCATTACACCAACAATTCATTCTCGCCCCAGGTTAACCTTAAACAGCAAAGAAATATTTCACTTGTTAATCTAATTCTCCTCCATATTAGGTTGTCATGTTGTTGGCCATGGCTTTTGCAAATTTAATTCATGTCAAAGCCTACAATTTTCTTTGCTTGCTGTTGCTACATTAGACTTCTTGTCTTCTTTCTCTCAGGAATGCTGTTTTCTGAAATCCACAGTTAAAGAGTGATATGTAATTTCAGTGGTTGTCATCCTTAGGGACACTTCTGACATATGCGCATTTTGAAGCCATCTGTCCAGATGAAAGATCAGATGGGTGAAGAACTCATCTGTACAAAGCTTTGAAAACTGCCCTTAATCATATTTTAAGTAACTTTTCTCAGACTAGGCAGGGGCCTTCCCTCTGGCCACAGACTCATCCCTGCCACCCACAACATGATGTCATGCTGTCTAGCTTCATACAGGCTGTGATGCAGCACTCTCACCAGGTTTTCTAGCTGTAGGTTCACAACAGAGACCAGGATCTTCAACTAAAACCGAGGCAAGCAAAACAGACAATGACTTACAGTAACCACTAACCAAGGAATCAGGAACCGAATCTTGCCTCACCTTGACATCCGTTACACTCAGACACGTGTCTCTTAGCTGTCAGTGCATGGTGAGTGAACAAGCTGGCTTGGGCAGGAGGACAGCCTGGATGACATCAGTTACCTTTTGTGTTTCTGTTACCAAAAACCAGGAATGGAATCTGAAGCATGAATGCTGTCCACTATAACCATTTAAAAGCATCACGCATGTTTTCCACTTCTCTTGCTGGACGTGAATGTACAACTGGGATGCCCAGGTAATGATCTGCAGGCAGAATGCATGGCTTTGCTTCTTACATAAAGTGCTCATAAGTATTTTGTCATTAACCTTTTCAGTAAAAGATCACTGGGTCCTTTCGACTGGGTCAATTAATCCCAAGTATGGCACCCCCAGAGAGTTCAAGAAGCTTTCTACAAGGACGATTTCATCATTACACATTTGTGTCTCTTCCCTCTTTATTCTGCATACATGAGGTAAAGCAAATGTCATTTGTTTTTTGAAAGCAGACTCTGTAACCCACCAGCTCTCATAAAAATAGCCAATAATTATTTTAATCAAACTTTAGCAATTAGTTTCAGAATTTCCCTTGTAATACATTGAAAGACGGAGCTACATAAGAGCTCACATATTTTCTCTCTCCAAAATGCTACTGATTTTTAACACAGTTTGTCTTGTTTAAAAATACGTCTCCGACTCTTAGAATTGTCCAAGAATTTAGAGTCATAGACTGTCAGCAAAGCCCTAAGATTGAGTTCATTAATTTCCTAAATAGTACTTCACCAAAGATGCAATATCTAATTCTGAACAAACATGGGCAAAAAACATGGAGTGGAAAGCTCCCAAAAGAAGCCTTTAAAATGCTGCTTGTGTTTTCTAGGTGAACATCAAGAAGATCTGTGATATAACTGATGACAAGAACCCTGACACCATCTCAGATCCCATACAATTTTAAGAAACAGAAAAGTATCACTGATGTGAAAAGTAGAATTGAAAGGTAGTGTTACAAGAGACTAAAATCTTAGAAGTTATTTGTAAGATAGCTTCCACATTTAAAAGTTATATGTGAAATACTCAATGGATTTAATGAATTAAGTCTACAGAAATAGCGAGCTAAACTAGTTTTTATGTACTGAAGTTAGTAACCTTTTATGAATGAATATTTTTCCCTAAAAGTTATTCCTATGAAAAGAAGGTATTTCCCCTTGGAAAATGTGTGAGGGGAATTACCTGCTTATCACATTGAATAGATTTTATTTCCTTTAGAAGAAATAACACTTAAGTGATGGTGACAAAGCTTCCTGTGTTAAAGGGAATAGGAGAAAAGGGGATCTTTTGAAGCCACACATTATTTAACATGGGTGCAGGAAAGCAGTTTTGAGGATGTTGATGAAAGCTTATTTTTATTACAAAGTTATTACAAAAGAAAAAAAGTAATAACTGTGAAGTTCAGAAAAAACTTGCAAAATTTTAAAGCACACAGGAGACAGCTTCTTGAACAGGCAGGTATTAAACCCTGAAACCAGTAGGGTTCTGAGAAGAGGAACTTCATATAAAGACACTCTATATCTCTAGTACCATAGCAGCCTGAAAATACTCTTATTCGTATTTAAGAGCACCCTTACTCTTAAGAATTGTACTCAAACACAATGTTTCACACACCAAGAACTCTTTTATGCTATCACTTATTAAAGAAATGGAGCAGGAAAAAGAGTTAGGCCACTTCAACAAAGTTAGGAAGCACAGAAAGGACAGCCTAGAAGTGAATAACAACTGATATACCTGTGCTGCATAGCTACCCAAGGCCAAAAATCTGATTACAAAAGGTGCTGTACAAAGACAAAACCAAAAACTGGCTCCTGCTCAAGAGAACTTTTTACCTAAGAAAAGGGACAATAGTACAGAAAGGGTGGGTGGCAAAAGGCAGGTCAACCTTTGATGGGAAATTGGCTGAGCTCCTAGTTCTTGTTGGGATTCAGAGGCATCAGGGCCTTATAAAGTTTTATAGAAGCACTTAGAGGGTCTGAAGTTGAAAATGTTTACAGGGAGTTGCTCCACAGAAATAAAAAGCAAAAGCATGCTTAATTTGAAACAGAAGCTGGTCAGAAATATAAATCTACAATTTGATAGGGGAAAAAGAACAAAGATCAGAGTAAAGCAATGAAGGGCCTTTAATATGAAGACATTAATTTCCTTGTGAAGGAAGAAGGTAATATAGTCAAGGTCACAGTATAGGAAAACAATGTTTTCGGGAGCATATTTTGAACAGATATGACTACATTTGTAAAGGTCAAATAAAGGGATGTGGCATTAGCCAAAACATATGTTGGGACCAGAATAAGAATTTTACTTTGCAAAAACACTGAAAAAAAATTATACCTTCATAAAACAAAAAGATCCACAGCTGAACATGGCTCATTGTTGAAGTTGAAGAAGCCTCTTCACCTGAACCATCCAAACATAACTGAGGATTCTCCTTTGGAATGCCCCTGCCCCTTACCTTGCTCTTCCCACCAGACAGCTTTGGGCAGCAGGAACAGGAGCACACAATGAAGAACTGGTTACAGCCTTACAACTAGAAAAACTGGGGAAGAATAGTCATTAGCGTTTCTGTTTCCAGACACTATTTCCAAGACAGCCACAAACTCTGCCAAATGCAAAACACTTCCTTTGCATCATATCAGCTTGCATATAGTGAGGAAATGGCATGCTCTTGGCCTGTATGGAGCTAGCTGCTGAGTTTCCTTACCTTGAGAGTCTATAACAATGACTTACTTTCTGATCTGAAGACAGAAGTATTTTAATGATTGAAGCTAAATTCTAGTTAGATAATATTGATACACTTACCTTGAAACAATATAGTCACATAAATTCATTTAGCAATTTTTTTCCCATTCTTTAGAAAAATGTGAACATATCACAATCGTCAACTCAGTGAAGCAGATCACTCTCAGCCATACGATGTGGTATTAAAAGCCCTTGATTTGTTTTTGTCTTGTGTTTCCTGGAAGATAATGCTCTACCTCTGGAGCATCTGATTTGCAGGCTGATATTACTTGCAGGAACAACAGAATTTATTAAAAATACAAATAACTGTTACCTAAAAGTTTTGTTGTAGAAGATCTTTCTTCTTTCTCCATCAAGCTCATCTGTTCTTAAAGATAGCATTTAAAACGCTTGGACTACCTTTGCCCATGAGGTCTATTTAATATGATATTGTAAAGTCATGACTTGTCACAAACCTCAGGATACATAAGTTCAGGTAGGGAGGAAGCTATTTTCTGAGTCCCAACTCCTAGAGTTGAGACAAATTTGGTTTGCTTGTTTTTTGAGAAGATATTTATTGCCTATATGGCTGTAGGAAAGTCTGAACATTAAAGACTCTAAAACCACTGATTTAAAAGACCAAATTTCAAAGCCAATTTCAGGAACCAGGTAAGTTCTGAATGTTTGGCACTGGTGACTATGTTGATATAACAGCAACTAAGATCCACAGAAAGTCTTTCAAATTTAGGATATTTATCATCAGCCAAACTAGTTTTTCACACGAGATCACAGAGTGAGGTATGCATAGGTACGACTGAGCATAACAGCACCCCTGGGGGTTTAAAGGTAATCTTAAAGTGAAATGCTAGCCAAGAAGTAGTTGGCAACAGTAGGTGAGCATTTGGAGCAAACTGTGAACTATTTTCTTGGCTAAGGGTATTCCCTGCTCTCAGTAGGGCCACTTCAGTATTCTGTACAACTGCATATAGAAAAGCGGGATTTGCATGGTGGCTAAGGCAATTTCCTCTCAGAGAAGCAGAGGTTTGCCAAATCACACAAACAACTTAATAATTTTACTTATTTTTATCTGTATTTTCTCTTAGCACATAATTAATTCTATTTTCAAAATGCATTTTAATTTTGAATAATATTCCACATGCAGATTGTTAGGGTGGTATTCAAAGCATAATCAGGCTCTTCCACACTGAGAAAGAAGTCAGCTGCAGAATGAGAATTCATACTGGAACCATTGAGAGCTCACGTCTCAGCCCCAGCTGTGCCAGGAGCTACAGATGCCATCCAAGGACTGAAGAGAATTTTGTTTTGGAGAGTAAGAGAAGGAGACCTGTAGAAGGCAGGGAAGAAGAAAAGCCCAAAGAACCCTTCCAGTTGTATGCAAATGCCATGTTTACCTCCTTTGCCTCTTGGTCTCTAAAAAATACATTTTTAAAAAAATATCCACACACACACACATTATAGAGCTACTACCTGGGCAGCCTATAGATTGAGAAGAGTTCCAAGTATGCAAAGAACTTGCCCTTGTAACAAAACTTACAAATTCACAGGTAATTTTGGTTTTATACAAATGATGGTCACAGGACTATGTGGACTTTCAACACTACGTGGAAAGGACAGGGAAGGTATAACAGCAGATGAGGACAAGGAGATCCAATGATTAGGAGAGCTGGGCTTCTCTTTTCCTTGCTTTTGTCCTTCTTCTAGAGATGTACTCTGGGACACGAGGTGATGTCATTGTTGCTTTATGCAAAGTCCCCTTCTGTTTGGAATGGCTTATTCTGAGCTACAGCAACATATTCTGGGAGAGCATAACAGTTTGCTTACCTGGGTAAGAATTTAGCACTGACTTCACATTGCCTCACTTCAGCTGTTAACCTTCTCTTATGCAGTAGTTGGATAAAAATAAAAAAAAAAAGGAAAAGTATCAGAGAGTTTTGATTAATTTCTTGCTATTTTGGGGTTGATTTCACCTTCAGATTCTAGATTAGACTAACATTAAAATCAGATTATAACTACAGTAAAGAAATGCATAAAATTGATTTTGCTGTAATATTAGAAAAAGGAAATAATTCATTTGGGTTTAAACTGATAACGTATTTATAAGACAAAAATTTGGCCTATGCTACTTAGAAATCCCTTTTTCATTTTGTTAACGTTTCATTTCATCAGACACTTTTATAAAACTTCAACTTTTTTTGCTGTGAGGCCTGTACTGCATTATGTTCTTCTTCCTTTGTTTTCACATACATCAAGAAATGTAGAAGAAAGTAACGCAATTTCATGTTGTGGGCTTATTTGTTTTTTGTTTGTTTTTAACATGTTTTGTTGTAAAACCACAATAATCCAGGTATTTGACTACACTGTTACTATGGGGCTCTTGGAACATGTTCTGTAGAAAAGAGGTGATGAAACTGCCTAACCCAGTAGCTCTTAGGGCACTGATTGATGAATTGTGAGGAGATACTGAAAGGGGACATTAAGAAATGTAAACTGAAAATCTAAAGAAGATCCTTCATTTTTAATATTGAAACCAGGACCAGTAGATTATAAGCAAACTGAATGGATTTTTGTTTTTGATGTTACAGAGGACTGCAAAAGTAACTGAATTCCAGAGATCTGCGTACTTAAGTTTATGCTGTTGAACATCACACCTACAAAAGGTCTAGATGAAAATGCAAGTTATGTTGGTTAGACAGGTGACAGTCAACAGTGCTGATCCCATACATAGTTGATTTACTATCAACTTAAGCGGCAATCTTATGAGCTTAGACCAAGATAATAAACGTGGAAGTAGTACTCATTTCAGAGGCTGACATTTGCAGTGATTTACAGTTGCTTGAGAGCACGTGGATACTGGCAATTTGAACTGCCTGCTGTTCAAAAGTAAGAAAGAACCAACCTCTTACCCTGCACCATGCTAGATACAGCGAACCTTTGAAGAATCTTTCCCTTCCAGGTCTTCCAGCTTTTACCATTAAGAGCTCATTTAGATGAAGAAATGAGATTATCTGCAGCTGGAATTAACAGTAATTAGGTGCATTTTCAAAAGGCAGTGGATGTTTCACCTGTGATACAAAGCTGATGTGCTGCATTTCACTCATCTGTGAAGAACCCCACTAAGTGACACCCAAGTCAGGCAGTGCCTTTGCAGAGCAGCACTGATGAACCCTTCCCTACCTGGGAAACGTGTGCACATATCAGTTGCACATTGGCAAAGCACAACTGAAACAAAGGCAAAATGTCATCCAGTGTTTTGATGAAGAAAGAAGAATTACAAGTTTACAGTGCAACTCTGGAATTAAGGCAACCTTCATTTTGCATTCCTCCCCTTCCCATGCAGGAGTCTGTCCTGCAGAAACCTCCACACCAGAACACAACACAACAAGAGCAGGTTGTGCACCAGCATAATGTTCCCTCTGATGCTGAGCAGGCAGCTAACTGGCCGTGTCAGAGCGCTCGCTGAAGAGCAGATGGATACTGCTCACCAGAAAATTCGAGACTTGTTGTTCATTTACTGCCCTTAGCCACAGCACTTAGGCACTGTCCATTATGCTGTCTCCAAGGATAACAGAAACTATTTACAGCACACTAGGATTCCTCAATGCTTTTGGAATGCAGTGACTTTTTTTTTAAAAAAAAAAAAAAGCATTGCATCAAAAGGAAAGTAAATTTATTTCTGTGAAAGCTGACCACTTTTTTGAAAAATACACTTGAAAAATACAATTTTCTGACAGTTTAGCCCAAGCAAACACACTACAAGTCTGTTCTCAAATCCAGTTCTTATCTTTTCCCCATCTTTGGAAAAAGAGGGAAATTGTCTTTACCTGCCATGTATCACAGCTTTAGGAGGCACAGATATAAAATACAGTGAAGTCAGAGAAAGACAAGGGGAAGGAGGGAGGGAGGATGTGCACACATTGTCCAGCTGATGGAACAGTTGTCTGGGAGTCAGGAATTCTGTATTTGGTTCTACTCCCAGCCCCCAGCACATTATAGTGTTTAATGCAAGTCACTACATCCTGAAGCCTTGCTATTATTCATTTAGTAAAAGACGAACAAACAAAACAAAAAACATGTACTGCTATTTCACGGTGCAAGTGCATCAAACTTAACAGGCTTGATTTAAATCATGAAACACACATCAAACCTTACATCACTATCAATTCAAATTCCAAGGCATCCAGAATCACAAAGAACTTACTTGCCTGATATCTGAAGCAGTAAAATGTGATCTTTATAGCTGGCTTTAATACAGAACATTATGAAAATTTGTCATCCAGGAAGATATACATTTTTATGGAAACTGTGAAACAATTCTGTTTTCGTTTAAAAATTGTTTATCTAGAAAACTCAGAGGGAATGAAACAATTTTCATAATAAAATTAAATTAGAACTTAGTAATTATTATTTTATCTTTAACAGACAAACTAGTCACTATGAAAATAATGTAAGCCACATCAGTCTTACATGGGTAATTACACTTTTATTGATCCATTAAACCCAGAAATTTTTAATAACATATTTAAAAGGTTATTATTTACTCAGAAATCATTAGCTTAGCATAGCACAGCAAAAGTAAAAAGAAATATCATTTCACTGCTTAGGAAGAGATGAAGAAAATAACATGCAAAGTAAATTAATCTGTTACATGTAAGTGCAAAAGTCACTGTAGCTTGTTGAAACTCGTTACTGTTGGGGAGTGGTGGTCACAGGGAAAGAAAAGACTCCTGCCAAACAATTCCAGCATACAAAGGAAAGACATCCATACGAGCCCCACTGAAAGAGAATGTGCACACTAGCACCCGCATAAATCCACTCTATCTTCAGTAAAATAACCTTCCCCCCCTCCCCCCCCGAAAACTCCTATCTACTACTTAACTGCATAAAATAAGCCATATGTGGTACCTAAACCTTGCATTATGTCTGAGTTTGAACGAATTACTTTCTATGTGGGTACTTCAGACTCACCACCAATTAGCAGAGAGTAACATACAGATGTACTGTTTCTGCCTCCTGAATGGATGGCAGTTCAGTGCTTCCAAATTGAGAAGGGGAGGAAGTCTACAAAACCATGTACTATAATTGTTATTTATCTTGAAAAACACCCATCACTGAAACATTAGCCTCATTTTAGCATTAAAAAATAAGAAGTAATATACTAATTTGTATGACACCCCTATAATGTGCTTTATTACAGGTAGAAAAAAGCCAAACCGTGTAATTCCCTCAGAGTAAATGAGAGCAGGTAACATGAAAAACAGCACTACTTATCACTGACAGTACATGATGGAAGTATTCAAAAGCACTTGCGATGGACAATAGAGGGGCCAGCTTCCTCATATTCATCTTTACTGATCCACATTTGCTGAAAAGTGGACAGCGATGCCAATATTGAACCCCCAATCCAGACAGAGTATTTACGTTCTGGTGGTGCAATCATCTAGAAGAGAAGTGCAATCTGTTGTAAATAAAGTGACAGGCAGGTAACACAGTAACATCTCTTTGGATGAAATAACTAGGTAAAAGTCTTATCATCATACCAGTGCAATTCTAATGAAATAAAGCACCTAAGAGATATAAAGCTTGCCACGTTCTCTGCCTTCCACCTCAAGTCAATAGAGATGCTGTTACGATGAGCAAATAAATAATTTCAGCCCATAAAATATGAGATGTCCTATAAAATATCTTCCAAAAATTTACAAACTTAAGAAAGAATTTAAAACTTTAAAAGATTAACCTAATTTGATTGCTAATAAAAACTGCACAATATGATCCAAGGATTTTATTTTATTTTTAAGGATAAAGTAGTCCTTTAAATGAAAGAAACAACCCTCCATACAGACTGGCCTTGTGTATCTAGCTAAGTATTAGACATAGGGCTAGAAGACCTGCTGCCTCTTCCCCCCTTAGCCACTGACTTGTTAAAATACATTAAGCATGCCACTGCTTTTGCGTGTTCCTGTTTCCATCCCTGCCACTTGGAGTCATGCCCATTCAGCATGCAGCCTGTTGCAAGATAAAAACGGGCTCTAGATTTCACACAGATTTCACTTTGGGCACTAACATAGCATAAAGCCATAATACTGCTCAAAGTCTCAGGTGGCTATTTCAGCAGCATCCACAGAGAAGTCCTCCCTCCAAGTCAGCCAGCACGGACCTGACTTGGTCCTGCTGCCCGTGCTCAGACCTGACAGGTCCAAAATGCCACCAGCTGTGGAGTTGTTAACACTAGTTAACTATTTAACACAAGCACATGTGCAGCTTGGTACAGGATGAGATGACTTTTATATAATGTTGGAAATCCAATCTTGTTAAGACCTTTCAATATCCTCTCTATTTTGCCCATTTTGAAATAAGTTCATCAATGAAAATACACTACAAATCTAGCTACAATGAAAAATTTTGAGGCCACCAGCTGAATCACATTTTTGTGTACTCCGTTCTGCCTTATCTGCAATGGCCTCCATTGCACAGAGAGGTGACGATAAAGGACCACTGAACTCTCATTTTCTCAGTTTGCCATAACCTCTGTTTATTAATGAAGCAAAGCAATTGTGCAGTTGGAAAACAGCAATATACACAGAGACTGCTTATAGCCTAACGTACGAGAGCACTATAATGCTATACGTTGTCTTGAGTCAAGGCTGAGAGGGTCCTTTCAAATAGCTAACAAGCTGTATACTTTGCACACTGCTTAGATTTTGAAATTATTAGTGAAGAGCCTGTAAATGAAATTTCTTTTACTCTTTTCACTAATGGCTTTCACTGTTAGCCAAGCCTTGAAGTCTATAATATTCCCAGTAGCTTCTCAAGTTGTTAATTCCCCCATTGATATTCACAGCTCCATTTTCTCTAGGCTCATCCATACCTCTCTCAAAACCCTCTTTCAGTCCTTCTTTGGCTGGTAGAAGGAAAAGAGATGTAAGGCCACCTGTCCAAGACCCAGTTCTCTTAATGGGACTCCTGTTGCAGGACCTGGACATTCTCTTAAGGACATTTCAGATTTCTTTATTTTTTCAACAAAAAACTGGTAAGAGTAAGTGTTAAAAATTACCTTAATCTTCATGGTACTTGGAGCCAAAGCTGTAATCTCTTTCTGCATACGATCACCAATACCAGGATACATTGTGGTTCCTCCAGAGAGTACGTTGTTGGCATACAGATCCTTACGGATGTCAATATCACATTTCATAATACTGTTGTATGTAGTTTCATGGATACCTGCAGACTCCATCCCTGGGTGGAAAGAAGTTTTCACCATGTTATTTCTCTTTGTCCCCTTGTTTTTACAGTTGTTGAAATGAAAGGATGTCTCACTAGTCCAAGATCGCATCCCTCGGCTGTCCCCCTGAGGAAAACTCCAGAAAAAAAAAGCTAAGTGGTACTTAGGAGATGAAGGAGAAAGGCAGTACACACTCCTCACATTCTTTGTCATCTCAGCATAGGGCCAGACTAATATACTAGCAGAACAGACACAAAGAAGAAAGATCCCTACTACAATTTCATATTGGATTTTTTACTTCCTCAAGTGAAATAATAAATAATAATAATATAGCAGTATTTCAGAAAAAGAGAGGTATTACTGCTATAATTTTCCATATTGATAACCTTTTACCATGCTGTTCACAGAATCACAGAATCGTCTAGGTTGGAAGAGACCTCCAAGATCATCTAGTCCAACCTCTGTCCTAACACTAACAAGACCTCCACTAAACCATAACCTCCACTAAACCATAACCTCCACTAAACCATAACCATTGTTAGCAAGAAATAGAAGCCCACTTGGCATTTCACTGGACTACTTTGATTTTGAGGTGTCAGTTAAATTAAACTGCCACTACAGTAAAGTTAACTTATGGTAGCATTTTTTTTTGCTAAAGAAGAGAAACAGGCATGATAAAGTACTGCAAGTAGAGCCTGAACTTTAAGTACTATACTTTTTTAACTAATAAACACATTTTGACAGAGATCGGTGATCTGGGAAATCCTAAGTTCCATAGCCACATTTCCAATACTAACCATTGTTTAGCACCAACCTTGATCCCTGGGAATTTTAACACTACAGATAAAACTACTGGAAAATTATATTTTATTTGATTTTTAATAAGATTAAATTACAGATTAATATAATAAAACAATAAACAGAAGCAGAATCTAGATTAAATAAAACACATGAGCAGCACTGTGCAGTTATACATCAGTCAAGATAAAAAGCAGTGATCTTCTCACAGTTCTCTAAAAATCATCTTAAAATCTCTATTGCATTTATAAAAGGTTGAAACTGTCTTAAAATTCTATTATATCCAAACGGACAAGTACCTTTTTGAAGCAGCTTCTAAAGAATTGATTAAGCAAATAGAAGCTGCATTTTTTTACGGACATTTGAGAATAAATATCTAAGATCCTACAACTGCAAGTTTCCTATACTTTCTAAGAAATACTTCTTTTCACACACTGTTAAATCCCTAGAAAGAAAAGTCGTGTCTCACCTACGAAGGATGGCTGGAAGAGAGTTTCTGGGCATCGGAATCGTTCATTTCCAATGGTGATGACTTGCCCATCAGGAAGTTCATAGCTCTTTTCAAGAGAGGAGGAGGACGCAGCAGTTGCCATTTCATTTTCAAAATCCAGAGCTACGTAACAAAGCTTCTCCTTTACATCTCTCACAATCTCCCGTTCCGCTGCAGAGAGCCAACAAGTTTTTCATCAATATACAGTATGACAGCTAGGACACAGATATTCTTGTGCGCATTTCCCTGGGTTCATGGTGATCATCAGTCCATTGGATTCTGATCTCTCTGCTATCTCAGCTATGTTACTTTCCATTTCCATTACCAAAAGTCTCTCATCCACAGATAAAAGACATGTTGTACTACAGTATATAATAAAGACTAACATTTTACATCTCAAAACGTTGATCAAATCTTTAGAGGTTCATCCATTACCAGCTAATAACTTCGTTCCTTTGTCTGTGGAACAGGTAAGATCAAATCCAGCAACCAGTGACACAGCATTTCCTAACAAGGTGGCTTCCTCATCCTTGAGCTTAATACATGCGCTGAAAGGCAAAGCCAGGAGAATCCTATTAGCTAACCTAGAGATAAGGATTTTGATGCATCTTGCCAGGTACACGATTCCAGCCTAATAAGACAACTACCAGAGCAAACGCATGCAAAGTGCACACAAAACACAGCTTTTTACCAGTGGTGACAAAAGAGTAGCCTCTCTCTGTAAGGATCTTCATGAGATAGTCAGTCAGGTCTCTGCCTGCAAGATCCAATCTCATAATGGCATGAGGCAAGGCATAGCCCTCATAGATGGGCACATTATGTGTGACACCATCCCCAGAATCCAAAACTATCCCTGAAAAAAGAAAGAAAAGGAAAAGCTGGTTATTTTTCACTGAAACAGTCTCTCTACATTCTCCATATTCTAAATTGAAACGTGCAACAACAAGATGCTCACATGATGATTGCTTCTTTTATTCTTATAAATCAAATGCCGTTCACGTGAGATGAAGTTGTTAGCACAAACTAAGTAACTGTGTCTGGGAAAAGACTTGTAACATTCAGCAGTTTGACTGTATTGTTCTTACTGAACAGATGCTACCAATAACAATCATATACAGAGTCTTCCATTTCAGAAGACCCCTAGCACTTCACAGACATTAAATAATGTGTAAACTGTATACAAAACCTGTCTGCCATTAAAATAAATCACTCCATAAGGGAAAAAATATAACAATGGTTTATCTGTGCACAGACATCACTTACATTCTTGAATAGAAAATGAAGCATATATTTCCCGCTTAAAATGAGCACAGCATTTCTGTTATCAAAGACACATATAAACAGTTGAGTTTTAAACCTAAAGCAAGTATTTTTGACAGGTCATAATTCCTGTAGGCTGGTGATCTTTTTATACAGAATTATACTGTGGCATCAGGCTACAAAGACAGATGGTATTTTAATTCTTTTTTTCAAAGTATATCAAGACTGAAGGGTTGCTAAGAAGTAATTTATCATCTTAATGCCTGATCAGATTCTAAATGACAGTAAGAATAGATCTCCGTGCTAATTCTAATGATCACTTAACAGCGGATATCAAGTTAGGTTATTGAAATTCAACACTTAAATATTTTCATTTAACTACTGAACAGTATTTTTCTTCTACTGGGAATGGAGCTTAACAATAGAGAGGTTTGAAGTGAGTAAGAAGGAACTGCAGATTTGGAACAATCTGGTTAAGATACAGTCTCTTCTCTATGCTGTGTAATTAAGGGCACTATCAAACTGTATACTCTTTCATCTGCTCATGTCATTGAATTGACTTGATCTTTTGAAGCAGAAAGACTTAAGATCCATACCTGTACATTCAGTTTCCATACAGCTATTGACCTTTCTTAATACACAGCTGACATACCACAATCAAGATATCTGTTTACGTGCACATGCGTACGCAAGGGAAGGACAGGTGGACAATACAATTGCCAGAGAGACTCACCAGTAGTTCGTCCAGATGCATACAGAGACAGCACTGCCTGAATTGCTACATACATGGCTGGCACATTGAACGTCTCAAACATAATCTGTAATTAAGAATTTGCAAACCTTTAGGATCTGCACTAGGAGTATCTGAAGAGACAATAATATTTTTTTTTTCCTTACATGAATACTGCCAGTTACTACTCCCAAGTCGCCTCCTGACCCATGGCTCTTCTGTGAACAGCACACTACATTTTCTTCAGAATTTCATAAAAATCACTGAAGTCAGTGGATATATTTCCATTAACCTCAGACCAGGTCATTTTGTTACTGGTAATTTTCATTGAAAGTGGTGCTTTTTCACCTTGATGGCAGGAATGCAACAACACAGCAATCTGATATATGTGTATATATATATATATTTATATATTTTTATATATATGTAAGATTTGTAGGAGACACAGCTGGAAGAAACCACAAGGAATAATCTAATGTCTATTCCCATCTCAAGGAAGAGTCAACCATTCCTGACATTGCTTTTGTTCTGTCTCTGAAATTCCGCTGCTGGAGCATTCAGATTCCCCTGGCAAACAAATCTAGTGACACACTATCCCTAATATTGTAAGGCCTTTCTTGGTGTCTAGCTAAAACCTCACTTGGTCTGGTTTAAACCCATGACATCTCACTCTGCCCCCTGTAATCACAACAGTTTGTTTTCTCCTTATGGTGACCTTAACCATGGTCTCTCATCTTGTCCCTCATCTTCTCTACTCTAGAAAGCTTCAGTGCTTTCTACATTCCATGTCAGATATATTGACATTTTATCTGACCAGAAGGAATATCATTCGTTCCCAGCTGGCCTTCCACTGGAACTCTGCTAAGGAAAGCCATTAAGGGAGGACAGGGAGTGGCTTTATTCTTTCTAAAACCAATGCCACGTACCCTAGGCACTGTCACCCCATTGCTAGTGGCACTGCTACAACCACATCTCACCATCCTGTCTGTCAAAAGTGCAGTGCCACTGGAATCAGGGGATTACATTTAGACTTTGCATTTCATAAACTAATACCTTTGCCAGTAAATCTATTTTAATGAAAAGTATGCTGTCAATTAAAGAATACATTAATTACAATATTTCATAGTTAATTGATGTAATGAATTTAATGCAGTAAGTAATAAACAGTAAGCCTTTAAACAATCTTGAAAACAGGATTTATCATTACAGCATAATGACAAAGAAACAGTCCTAGACATGTCTACTGTAAAAACCACACTTCCTGGTTGCTATAAACCAGCTTTTTCTTATGTTTTGTTGTTATTTATTATCTCCCAGTTGTGTTATCTCCCAGTAACGTGTGCTGTCATGCTCACTACTTAATTAGTTTATTTACACTGTTGCTAAATTAATGCATAATCTTCCTATTCAATATACACCAGAAATGTGCACAAAGGGAAGCTCAAGGCCATATTTGATTTTCCCAGATGACTTTACACTTATATCTGTATTTAAATAACATTTACCTCTGGTTACACTACTGGTTAAATCTACAACATGGACTTTTGGTCAGAAGGCTGCTCTAAAATACACAGGCTTCAGAGGTCTACATTTGGTTCTGAGATGAGTTTGCTAAATCAGACTGGGCACGTCTGACTGCAGAAATGCTTAGCAAAACATCCTTTCAGATTGAATGCTTCTAGATAATCCATTTTCCCAAGCCAGAACAAAGACTACTTTTTGAACACTTCTTCCCCTGTCCCTGAAGATGTGTTTGTTAGGAGATTCACAAATCTATGTGCACGTGGCCTTTAAAACATCTTCAAGAAAACACAATTCTGATATGATGATAATAAGCACTATGAGGTAAAAGTGCTGAGAAAGTGACAGTCTTCAGAGTAGGAAAGCAATAGTTTCTACAGCTTGAGCTGAGGTGTTGGGCTATTACAGACTCAGCAGTCTCTGTGGCCAGAGGTAGACATATAAGAGGTGTGACTCATCCAAAGCTCACACACAAGTGTGATTCAGAGTGTATGTGACGAGCATACAGCACTCACAAACCTCTGCATTGAAAGTCACTTAATGGAAGAGGAGCTGCTTTGGCCTCCTGTCCACCCCTTCCCCACATACCAAGCCACACACACACAGCCTTGTAAACAAAGAAAATCACTTACAGCTTCTAAGAGGCTGGTTGTACATACAACACTTCTACATGTAAGAACAAAACATTTTAGGGACATTCAGAGAACTGATATGGCATGAGTAGCAGAAACTTTTACTCTCTCATCATGGTTCAACCAGTGTGCTCAGATACTAACCCTAATGTCTGTATCTCCCAAATTAAGAAAGCTGAACATCCAGGACTACTTATACCATGGCTACTTCTCTGCGGAAATGATCCGCAGTGCAGCATTCCCACCTTATATCTGATCATTACCTGAGTCATTTTTTCACGGTTCGCCTTCGGGTTCAAGGGGGCTTCAGTGAGCAGCACAGGGTGTTCTTCTGGTGCAACACGGAGCTCGTTATAGAAAGAATGATGCCAAATCTAAAATGAAAATTGCTCAGAAAAATGGTCTGGGAACTATTCCTTCTGTCCATATAACAGAAGTACATAAAAAAATCTTTTCAGACACAGTCCAAGTGAATTTTTTACACACATATTAAAACAGAGAAAAAGCATGCAAGATTGAATGTGCTAAATTCCATTCTATTTTATTTCAGAACCAAAACCACTGAGATTTTACCGTATGTAACAGCAGAGCCTACACAAGGGAGTCCTGCCAGGTAGGATTCCCCACGCAGATGATAGATCACCCCACTAAAGAGGAGCACTGGTTAATTCCCAGCCCCAGTGCTCTGGCACTGGAGCACAGCCAAGCACTGAACTGCCAGATCTGGAGAGACGTCTCCACTTCAAGCTGCTTGGAGGCGGAGATCCAGTTGCAAGTCATTGCCAATATGGTCTTTAGAAATCTAATTATTTCCACAAAAATCAAAAGCCCTTTTGCCATAGATATTTCATCCAGTAAGCCCTGAATCAAGCTTTCATTTATTATAGAGTAACCACATTTCTTATTTTCTGTAAAGCACCATAGTATTTTTCATGTTGGAAGGCATTACCTGATCAAACAATAATGGCTTTGATTGTTCTTCTGATACATCAAGGCCCTTATTGTCTGAAGACTGGGGCTATGAGAAACTCAAGGGATTTTTTTTCTTGATGCCAGCTCAAAGAGAGATCACTCAGTAACATGATGAAATATTTTTATCTTCTCGTTTAATTCTTTCCTGTACTTATTTTTTCCTCTTTTTAATCATATTCCAGCTTTGTTTGACCCAAGGAACTTATTTCTGAGAACAATACATCAGTTTTATGGGTAAGTTTACTTGATTAATATCCTAGAAACAAGTATTATCAGGCTCCAAAACGAATTTAAGCAGAAAAAAGATCTTATCTAAATTTGAAGCATCTACAAAGTCAGCAGCTGTCCAGAGCTGGAATTACTCATTAAGAAAATTATGAGCCCTAAGAAAAAATTCCATTCCCTCTCATTTCCCTTAAAAAACAACCACAAAACAAAACAAAAAGATGTTTCCAGAAATGGGGCTTGGGGTGGGGAGGTAGGCCATCTTCCACTTGCAGGTTTAGAAAACAAAGATGGGGGGGGGGGGGGGGGGGGTAGGAGTTGAATAAAACAAAGTAATCATGTAAAAATTATAAAAAGGACAATGTGTGTCAGATATAAGGAGAAGAAAAAGCCCGCAATTCCAGACAGGAGAGACGTAACTGAGAAAAGGGAAGGAAACCTCAGTCCATACATAATTAACAAAATACTGAAGATTTCAACAGTGAAGAAGAAACCTGTATGAATAAACTAGGACCCTGATGAAATCTCTGGCATGTTGCGAGTTTTTGCTTAAAACCAGGCAGGATTAGACACTGTACAAATCATTAGATTTGATCTAATGATAGTCATAACTGTAATGGATAATGATATTCCATGAGAAAGAAGAATAGCCCAGTGTTGATTTTAATAGGTGACAAGAATTAAATTTAAGCAGCAGACACAATAGCAAAGAGAAATTACCAAGGAAGGATTATTCTAACGCTTAAACGTTTATGTAGTCATCAGAGCCAGAAATTGCTCCATTCTAATGCTTCTCCTCCCATACATTGTCAGCTCAGTAGCCGTGAACAAATTAACAGCAATGTACGACGCCCTGTATTATTATCCAGTGGAAAATGGAGCGGTCCCAATTTAAATATTGTGAATTGAAGCACATGAGAAGAAGAATGCTTCTTTTCATTGCCTACACGTTCTGCCCTTGATTCACACGAGTGTCTGTGCATCCTGCAGCATCCTCGCTCTCTCTTTCTCTCACACACATGCACACACACTCATGCTTACTCACTCGCTCAGCCTAATCTTTTGGTGACCCCCCTCTTTTTGTCATATGTGGATGGCTAGGCACTGCACTGTTATGCCTTTGTCCCATTTTTTTTGGCACGTTCCCCAGTAATTTTCTTGTTTATTCTACAGTGTGATGTTTTTCAGTACTTCTATTGCCAAGTATGCAAAAGAAATTCAAGATTTGGATCAAAATCCTGCAACCGATTTAAAAAACATGGGGATAAAATATATCCATACACAAAAGATATTCCTTTAGCATCAAAACTTTGGGAATTGCATTTCAGAACTTCTCTCAGCCAGAAAAGCGTGCGCATGTGTGTTTTACTGAGCTTCAGTGGAAGCTGAGATTTCAATGGGATCATACGGCTGACTGAATCAAGAAGGACCATAAGGAAAAATATAAAATATATACATAATATATATATAATATATATAAAATGTTATATATATTTTACATATATATATTTCTTTATTTGCAACAATCACAAAAGTTAGCAACACTGTTCTCATCTCTCACTGCCTTTATCTCATGCTTCCTTCTTTTTCTATTTGTTGCTCATTTATTTGAAAACTGCCTTCACTCTCTGTCCCACTCCTAGTCTCAGAACAACTCAGTTTGGGGTCATCTTTCCCAGCTACTGCATTTTGCAAGCTGTATGTCTGAAGAAAATTTGAGCTAGGAATTCACTTTCACAATTAATTCCTTCACCCATTTATATGACAAAGAGGGGAAGAAAAAAAATGTTCAAACCACAGGAACCCATACAGTATCCTCTCATTACTCAAATTACAGCACTGTCTGAAGGACTCCACCACTGAACACCCTTGGAGGCCCTTCCCCTAAAAGAAGGGGGAGGTCTGGGCAATAGGCTACACTGCAGCACTGCACTACACTACAGTAAATAAAGCACATGCCACATTTTTACCTCCTTTAATACCCTTTCCTGACTACATTTTAGATAGCCTACTCTAGTATCCAGCATTACCCAGAAAGGGAACAAATACCAGTATGCATAACACACAGGAGAAGTTTTAGATGCAGAGACCAAACATTGAGAGAAGAGCATAAAAGAGTGACCTCCAATTTTATTTAGAAATAAACTTTCCTACTTGATGCAGGAAGCAGAAAAAATATCAGGAAGAATGATGTAATGGGAATTACATTCCCATTCCTATATACCCTACTCTGCAGAAAAAAGCAAGGTGTCCTCCCTCCCAGGAAGCAGTGCAATAATGAAATGCAAATACTATGCTTCCATCTAGAGGAGTAGGTGGGCAATTTATCTCCAAATATGAACTCAGAAACAACCATTGCTTCTGTGTCAACTTTGGTCTGTTCATCTGGAACACTCTGCACTTAGCAATTTGGATTTATGACCACAACACAATGGCTGAATTATACAATGTTAGATATCTATCCATACCTCATCTCAGCAAATGCAAGCACAGGGTACTACAGGCCCTGTGTCTTCCTTTCAGTGGTGTTTTCCACAGGAAGACATGACTAGAAGCATTGGCTTGTGTTGTTTTCTTCTCAGAGCATTCCACCTGGAGATGGCACAGGACTGAGTTGCAATCCTTCCCCTACAGCAGACGTACAGTATTTCCACAAACAGAGAGACGCTTCCTGCAAAGACCAGGACACCTGGGACCTGAGAGAGACTTTGCACAGTAAGAGTGCCTTCTCCAGTGCTTGTCATGAGCACACCTCACTGCCCATGCCAGGTCTGAGGCATCCTTAGATGGGCATTTCACAAAAAGCCATTATGCAGGCTGAATGCCAAGAAAGCTGTGCTTAACAGGGAATACAGCAGCCTTATCACCACACAGATGTTAAAAGCTAACTGGAATCAGCAACACGAAAACATGCTTCAGAAACAAAAGCCCTCTACTCAGATAATTAGTATAGGGATAGGAAGCCCAAATCTGTACTCTCTTGAACTGGCAGCAAGAACATCCTACACAACACAACATGTGGACATCACCCATGATCTTGTTCTTGTAGGAAAAAACCGAGGAGGAAAAATCATCCCTCTGCCTCAGTTTTGATCCCAAGCGAAGGACTATATCTTTAATGTTTCTCTGATTCACATCTGATGAATTGCAACCTGTATGGTTTTTACTTTAGGTACTTCCTATCATTGTCATATCAAGTTCTGCCTCAGTATGAACTTCAGGACTGAAAATGGTACGCATAAAGCATAAAATACTTTTATAACATACTGCCAAATCTGACGAGTAATAAATGTTTACTTTTTGAAACAGTAACAATTCTAGAAGTGCCAAGACCTGATCAACAACTGGACTCCTGGACTAGCATATTGCACTAGACTGAGATTACAAATTCTTCATGGACTTTTCCTCTGATTTGCAAGAAGGATAATGGCAATTTTTTTTTTTGTCTTAACATGATAACATGATGCTTCATCAAAATGATATTAAAAATTAACACCCACCTTTTCCATGTCATCCCAGTTAGTGATGATTCCATGCTCAATGGGATACTTCAGTGTCAGGATCCCTCTTTTACTTTGTGCTTCATCCCCTACATAGCTGTCCTTTTGACCCATTCCAACCATAACACCCTGCAAAGTATATTATTCTAATATTAGTGCAGTATATCATGCACAGTAGAGAGAATATAATTTTTCAGTTAAAACTCCATGTGAAATACTTTACCTGCTACTATTACCAATGCTCCAGCATGTACCTCCACAAAGCCAAAAATGGGCAGGAAACTCATTCACTAAAAATGTGAATTTATCGGTAACCACCTACTCCATATTAACCCCCTCGATAAACCCACCAGGAAGCACAAGGCAGCTTCAGAAATGAAGTCAGGTATCTCACACTGGGCACAGTTAGTACCCGTGCAGGAGCCCACTCTAGACAGGTATCAGTAAATTCACGGTTTCTCCAGAAGAGGTGGATCTTTCGCAATTTCACAAAGAAATACATGAAAGGAATTATAGGTGAAAAAGGGAGAATCTTTTTTTTTTTTTTTTTTGGCTCCTGAGATTGACTTTACATATTTGCTTGCACTTTGTGTCTAGGCAGTTCCACTACTGCCTTTAAGCAGTGAGACTCTTCCTTGCTGGAGGACTGGTTTAGAACACAGGTAAAATGAAAAACACTTGGTTTTGAAAATTTTTGAAGATTAATGTTCTTTTGTAAAATGTTTAACATAGGCATTTTCTGAAAGAAAACTTATTAAACAATAGTTTTAGCAAGTTCATCATGTTTGCATTAGGAATTCTACCAAACTTGCCCCAAATAACGCAACAACATACTATGTACAATGTTATTCAGCAACTAGCATAAAAATATTTAATTTTCTCCTGGATATGTTTTAATTCCATGTATTTAATAATGCAGTCACTGAACTGCTTCACTGTGCAAAATTACCTGCCAGCTCTAATCACTAATAAAAGCCAGTGAGCAATTCTAGAGGTTAAAGAATGGACATGTTTTCAACATGTTTTAAACAACTGACATTTAAACTTTAATAAGTCATAGAGTTGATCAAGATGCGTTCCTTAAAATGCTAAATATTTTACACCCATCAAATCAAGCTTATTTAACTCAGCAAAAGAACATAGAGAACTTCAAGGGAAGGGTTTTTACACCTCAGAAATTTAAAATCTGAGAATAAAGAATAAAGAATAAAGAATAAAAGAAAAAAAAATAAAGAATTAAGAATAAAATGAATGAAAACCTGCAGCTTCTTTTTCTAAAGTAACTGTTAGAAAACTAATTAAGCAGCAAGACCTTTTTCAAGTTCAAGAAAAGCTACATTTATCCATTCTAGTCCTGTTTGAGTTGATTAAGTGATGTGCTAGAGATCTTTTTTGGAAGTTTAACGGGCCCTGCCGTTGTTTAATGGAACAATAAAAAGAACTTCCCCTATTATTCATTTGGTTCCTCATGTTAGCAGCGTTCTGCTTTTTTTCTTTGTATTGATACAGCAAGTATTAATTAATCCAGCAAGTCTTGTGTTCATTTTTTCCCCAGAAAGATACCTCCAAATCATTAAAATACTCATGTTCTCCTATAGTCAACATTTTATAGTTGAAGAACACCTTTTCCAATGGACTGAGAAGTTCACCTCACAGTATTAAAGACATGCAGCTCAACCCACTGGTTCTTAACAAGCTAAATTCCCACAAATGTGGATGGGAGGTTTGTCTGAATAATACTGATCTTTTGTCACTGCCACAAGTCTCAAAAACAAGAGCAGACAGTGCTTCCATTTTGGTACCAACAGACCTGATGTCGAGGACGTCCAACGATGGATGGAAATACAGCTCTTGGGGCATCGTCTCCTGCAAACCCAGCTTTGCAAAGCCCAGAACCATTGTCACAGACAAGGGCAGTGGTTTCATCATCATCACACATGGTGCCTCACAGCTGTGGCTGCAAAACAGTAATTTGAGAGAGGAGAGGGGAGGGAGTAGATGGAATGGACTAGGACAGAAGCAACTCTCCACCTTTTAGACAGCAAATTGCTGAAAAAAAAAAAATAATCATAGAATCATAGAATATCCGGAATTGGAAGGGACCCATAAGGATCATCAAGTCCAACTCCTGGCACCGCACAGGTCTACCCAAAAGTTTAGACCATGTGACTAAGTGCACAGTCCAATCGCTTCTTAAATTCAGACAGGCTTGGTGCAGTGACTACTTCACTGGGGAGCCTGTTCCAGTGTGCGACCACCCTCTCGGTGAAGAACCTCTTCCTGATGTCCAGCCTAAACTTCCCCTGCCTCAGCTTAACACCATTCCCACGAGTCCTACCACTGGTGATAACGGAGAATAGGTCACCTGCCTCTCCACTTCCCCTCACTAGGAAGTTGTAGACTGCGATGAGGTCCCCCCTCAGCCTCCTCTTCTCCAGGCTGAACAGGCCCAGTGACCTCAGCTGTTCCTCATATGCATTCCCCTCTAGGCCCTTCACCATCTTCGTTGCCCTCCTCTGGACACTCTCCAACAGTTTCATGCCCTTTTTGTACTGTGGTGCCCAGCACTGCACACAGTACTCAAGGTGAGGCCACACCAGCGCAGAGTAGAGCGGGACAATCACTTCCCTCGACCGACTAGCAATGCCATGCTTGATGCATCCCAGGATACGGTTGGCCCTCCTGGCTGCCAGGGCACACTGCTGGCTCATTCAACTTGCTGTCAACCACAACCCCCAGATCCCTCTCTGCGGGGCTGCTCTCCAGCGTCTCATCACCCAGTCTGTACGTATAGCCAGGGTTGCCCCGTCCCAGGTGCAGGACCCGGCACTTGCTTTTGTTAAACTTCATGTGGCTGGTGATCGCCCAGCTCTCCAATCTGACCAGATCTCTCTGCGAGGCCTTTCCACCCTCATCCGAGTCCACAACTCCTCCAAGTTTGGTGTCGTCGGCAAATTTGCTCAAAACACCTTCTAGTCCTACATCCAAATCATTTATAAAAACATTGAAGAGGACTGGCCCTAAAATGGAGCCTCAAGGGACCCCACTAGAGACCATCCGCCAGCCAGATGTGGCCCCATTTATCACAACCCTTTGAGCCCTGCCCGTCAGCCAATTGCTCACCCATCGTATGATGTTTTTGTTAAAAGGAAAAAGAATGAACCTAAACAGCAAAGTCTATATAGCCTCAATATTAGAAAGCATGTTAAGTATCCATATAAGTTTCTACTTGAATAGATTTACTGAACCAAATGAATGAGAACATTCAGTCTTGATTTCCAAAAGAGAAATCTCCTCCATTGTTGCTTCAGAGTCCTGCAATATTCTGTTCTTTGACTTGGTGATCATGGGGTAAGTTCAGCGAAAGGATGCACATTCAGCTCTTACATGGACTTTAGCAGGTATAACTCCCTGTCTTCTGGGGACAAATTACCTTCTAGAAATTCCATTTGTTAAAAACAAATTAATCACATGCGCCTACCAGTTACAATGTCAGTACACAAACAGTAAATGAGCTCCTGAACATTCATTCCTTCAAATGCTACATTTATTCCCTACTGGCATTTTTAAATTTGCCTTTTTCTTAGAGGGCCATCATCAATCTGAAACAAGCAACTAAAAATAACCCCTACAAAAAGTTTCATGAAAGTGTTTGCCGTGTTTTTAAATGACAGCTACTCTGTAATGTTAAGTGCTCACTAAAGGATCCATTCCATATTTGTAAATGGTAAATACCTTATCAAAGTGGCTATTCTGGGAAACAGAACAAGACGTGGCTGGCACAACTGACCCAAACCAATGAAACTTTAGGGTTGGCCAACATATCAGGTGAAGTCCTGAACTCATTGAAATCCATGGCAAAACTCCCACTAAGGGAGGGCCTGAATTTCACCAAGACTTCTGTTTCAGATTCCTTGTTTATTTTTAGGGCTGTAGGATTGCCTCTTTAGGCAGTCAAGAAGAGGGAAGTACTATTATTTTTCCTTCTCCAGCTACTTCACTCAGTAAGGAAGAGGTACGTTAGGAATGAGAAAGGAATGAACAGAAAAACAGAACTTACCCATCAAAGTCCTCTCCCTAACAATGCAAACAAGTATGTGACTTCTGATGGCATTTCAGTTCCACCTAAACAAGTGCCATGCACAGGGGCAGGCCATTAGCTGTGGCAGAGCAGCCAGTAAAATTCAGGTTTTTCCCTGGAACCAACTCATGCTGCCGCATTTGTGGGGTTTAAAATAGCCTCATGATCTTCAGAGGATCCCTGCAATAATACTGAAGTCCCTGGACATTCAAAACCCAGCTTTTGTCACAACAGACAATGACTGCGCAGTGACAGTATGCTGCGCCCCTTCTGCATCAAAGGAAGTTTGAGCTGCAGGAAGTTCCTGGTGTTTAAGCCTTTCCCATGGGTTTTATGGAGCAAGGCCATAACATATAATTGATCAAAACATCATTAGATGAAATAGAAGCATAATTCAAAAATATGACATTATTTTAAAATAACAATAATCACTTTAATTGTCGTTGATCTGCCTATGAGTAGAAGATTCCTTCTCTTATTAAAAAAAAAAAAAAAAAAAAAAAGTATTTTTATCACATAAATTTGCTAACAGATTTGATTTAGGAACATCAGTTCCAGTAGCTGGTATTTCTGAACATTCATTCCTGTTGCCAGGAACCTACTTTCTTTCAAAACCCTAAGGAAAAGATTTTTAGAATGCAATGAACTAACCATTTACCAGCTTCATCCAGCTTTACAGAACTGTATCCAGACTCTGATTCCATCAGTGTGAGTCTGAACTGAAGGAAATTCACTTCTTAAACGCAGGAATTCCATCAGATGAGACACTACAATTTCAAAGCAGAGATATTAAAAGTAGATAAATTCTACATAGCTCTGAGAGTTGAGCATTGTTCCTTGGTTCTAAAGACTGGATATGACAAAGATATTTAGTCCTCCATGGTGAGAAATAACAATCCTTCATTCATGAAAACAGCATTTTATATGTAACTGTGTACGTAAAACTAGGGTCAGTACAGCCATACTCAGGGAAACAAAATGCAGGGGTAAACCCCAGTTCATCCTTACAAGCTACACTTCGGAGTGCTAGCAGTAATGCAGTTTACACCCTTTATTCAGTATTGATTCGATTCCAGAGAAGCCACTGAAACTTATTAATAAAATCAACAGCCGAATCTGTTCATTTCCTGCTTAAAAAAAATAGCAACAACATTGCTTTGCTTATTATTACTTGGTCATAAGGTAAATGATAAAGAGCACTACTGAAATATAAAAACCTTCATTGTCATTATTGCTTTGCAGCTGCTCAATTTATAGGTTTAATAATCACTTCCACTAAGCAGTCATTTGGAAGTCTTTTCACTAGATGAAGTTCAAAAATGCAGAGACTTCCCTAAATTTGATTGATTTTTAATTTCAATTTCTTCTAATTCCTAGCCCAAAATTGAATAAAATTAACAGAAAGCTTTCCCTTGGTTTCTACTGGTTTCTGCATAATATCCAGAGAAAACTATTAAGACTTTTAAATTGTTTAGCTCATTCTGCATTTTGTATGCATATTTAGTGCTCACCAAATAAAACTCCTTATTGTCTATGCTGAAGACAGATACCCGATGTATCTATTCAATCAAAACCTCAAGCCTCCATGCCTCACATAAGCCTGCCCCGCAACACTTGCCCATCCCTCCTTGGTCCCCAGTGAGTTCAGGCAACTGTAGATAGAACCGAAATTAATACAGAATTAATTAATTCTCAAGACAGCACACATTTTACAATGTGTGTAGTCTTCCAGTACAAAAAGAGTAAACTAAATGTGACGGAACACATTCACCTTGTGCTTCAACATGGTTTCTATCGTTGCTGCTCATAGTTAGCTGTTCAGTTTGCACTTAGTGGTTTTTCTAGCCTTCAGATAGACTAAAGGTTCCACTGTACACCACTTATCTTTCCAGTGATGAGAGACATCTACATTTCCCTGCAATCATACAGTAAAATCTGAATTACCTTACACTAGGAGCCCCTCTGGAATTCCTTCAACGGCTGAAGCAAGCTGTATCCAAGTCCACAGTTTGGAAAGATGAAAGTGTACATATCCCCAAAAGATGTCAGACCAAGTAAAGAGAAGCATTAAAATCATGAACTATAACACCAAAAACTCTCAAGGCAGTACTTACCCAGGAAATGGTGATGATTTGTAAAAGCGTCTTTGTAAATGAAGTGATCTCACCTTCCATTACATTTATATCAGCTTCAGGAATGGTGTTCACAGAATATCTACATGTGTCAAGCCATTTTTGGAAACTTTTTTTTCAGTTTGTGCTTATCACAGGGACAGCATAAAGGTCTGGATAAATTAGGGCAGAATTTCCACTATCTCTGGATCCTTTCCCACATGCTAACTTGCAGTGCCTCATGACATAGGGTTTTTTTGTCACTGTTTTTTTAATTTTTCAATCTCCCTTGAAGACAAAAATAAAATGAGCAAGACTGGAAGGATTTGTGATCCATTGTTGTTGTTGGAAAGGATTCTACTTCATTATAACACAAATAGCTAAGAATAGTTCATTATCATCCTGTTAGCAGCCATCTTCAAGCTGGAAAAGGAGAAGTCTTACCACGTACAGTACTCATGTTTCAACTGTACTTGCTGTTTGTTTGTGTGGTGCAAAGCCTGAAAATAGCTGACTTATCTCAGTATTTGGGTGACACTATGGCTGAAAACAGGGACTGAATCAGCAATAAGTCATTCAAAAGAGATGACCAGTAACTATTCAACAAAAAAATACATCAATTACATAGGAATATATCTGACTTATATAGGAATCCAGACCATTAACAGACTAAGAAATATTAAAGGATCATCAAGAGAAGTTTCCAGGCTTTACCTAGAATGGTAATTAAGGCCAGCAATATTTCCCATTCCACGTGATGAAAACAAATGATGCAGAACATTAGAAACAATTTGGTAAATGTTAACTCTGCAAACATCTAGTGCCAACCAATCCTTTCTCACTTGTAACTGACTGCGCAGGAGACCTCACATACAAGAATCTTTGCACCATAAGCAAATGTTTCACTTCATTAACATCTAAGTCAATCTTGTATCTGCCCATCAGTAAAACTGATGGAATCCTTCCATTTTCATACTCACTAAATTTTTCTTTTCTCACAATACTTTTAGGATTTCAGTCTAGCAAATAGGAAATCAATCCTTTTTATGACTTAATGTCTGCTTCTTTAGATTTGGCTTGTTCTGAATGCATCTCCATTTTATACAGACACGAACAAAAACACAGAACAAACACCAAATACCAGGAGAAAAACCAACATTCTAGCTTCAAGTGATCACAGTCTTCATAAATAAACTGGTTTGGGAATTGGAGAAATAGTTGTGCAGAGATTATAACAAAATACAGATGTATCAATATACAAGCCATGTTACTCCATTAGGCATCTACAGAAACTGAAAGCAAATCCTCTGCTTCTTATAGCCTCTCATCAGTTGAAAATGTAACCTCTCTTCATTTGTATTATGAAATATACAAAATACATCAGGTTGTAGATTTATAAGCCTGAAGTTCATGTGTGTAGCAGCCGAATAACATTTTGCCCCAAAGACACAATAACTAAACCCACGAAGAATAGAAATGAATTAAAAAAAAAAAGTTACAGAAATTGCACCTTTAAACAAAAATAAAGAGTATAAGAAGCTTAAGACATTTCTTCATACCAATTCTGAATCTTGACTGATGCTTATACTTTGGCTTGTCATATTACCACATACATATCTGTGCTCCTTGACAACAGCCAATACAAACTATAAGGACTTAATAAAGAACGCTGACTTAGGCCTTTTATTTTCAGTCAAAAAAAAAAACATCAAAAATCCAGTTCTTCTTCCTTTATTGCACTCTGTATAACTTCTTGTTATAATCAAGAAGCCAATAAACAGTAATAGCTGAATATTCCTTTAAAATGTACAGTTTAACTCTTAAAATAAAATTTATTTAGAAAAGATATCATTTACAACCCATTCAGTAGTAATCAATCATTATGTACTCACAAACAATATTAAATAACTTGTATGCAGCAGTTTCTTTATAGGGCAAATGAGGGGAATATTTTCTTCTTAGCAAATATAATATCCCACTGTTAAAGAGCAATTCAAATCAACTTTGGAGCAACTGTGATATACACAACTTTCTTACAAGAAGCTCAAGATTCATGTAGTGTAACAAGAATATATACAACTGTGTCCAGTGCATAGCTTAACAGCAGCATGTGAAAAGTCTATTATCTTCAATTGGCACACCATTACCTATAGGAAAATAATTTACCCAGAAAATGCAGTGCATTCAGAGAACACCAGTGAGGCACAGTAAAACAACAAGATGTAGTGTAACTAGATATGTAAGGAACAAATAGCGGGATTTTGCTCTGGACGTCAGCAGCTTAGAACAGTAAAGACTTCGTCCTCGAAGCCATCTTCTAAAGGAAAGGGCTCCTCCTTTCACCTGGTTAGGAAACAAAAAACTTCAGGTAAGTGTTCATGCATACAGATGAGAAGAATCTCCACTGTAACCTAGTTTTCCAAGGCACTCTAAGCCCTCAAACTCTGATATGCAGCAATGGATGCCACATCACAGGCCATAAGCGTACATTATTTAAAGGTAAAAGAAAACAGCATTAATAAAGGGAGGAAGAATGGATGTAAGGTATTTGTGCATTATGTAATTACATATACATTCTAGAGATGAAATTGTATAATTATATACACGCACATTTTATTTAATGGCCACGTGTAACAGAATTACACTCAGACTATTTATATTTTAATTTGAACATATGTAATGGGTTATGTGGCATAGTTTACACAGCTGCCTATATTTGACTCATCATCCACAATCCAAACAGAAATAAGTATTTTCATTATTTACTTTGCTATGTTGAATGGGCCTCTCCATAGCCAACACATCCCCATGATATGTAGTACAGTAAAAAGAGTACTTCACAGTAGCTTTTCAGAGTCAAGGCAGATTAGACAAGTAGCTGCTTGACACTAGTGTTTACATACAAAGAAGACAACCCAAAATCAGTGATTCCCAGTGACTCAGAACGGAAATCTGCACTTCAAAAATTAATGAGTTGAAAGAGACAGAGGCATAGCAGAAGGAAGAGGAGAGAAAGGAAACAGTACCATGGGAGGAAATAATGAACTGTGCTGCCTTCTGTCCTATCTGCAATTAGCAGTATACAATTAGCACACTATGTATGTAGATTAGAATTTGGGGTTTTTAAAAGCTTTTCATTCACTTACCTTTCGTACAATAACATGTTCACTAGGATTGATGATTAAGGCTTCCCTTTCCTCCTCAGTTTCCATCTGAACAGTGTATTCTCTAGGTACAGACCTGTAACTACTTACTTCAAATCTAGAGAAAAAGTAAAGGGAGACAAAGAAATACTGAATTATCTTTCATAATTCCAAATTGACATAAGAAATATTATTTAATATACTTACATTACTGGAGGAAGCTCCTCACAAAAAGCAGTAAAACTTGGTTTATGTTGCTAAGTCATCTTCAGTCTCCATTTGCAATCTACTCTCAAGGTGTTTCATCTATTCAGAATAACCCTCACCATTGCTAGCTGATTAGTGATTTTCAGATGTTGATAATGATGGAGACTTTATGCAGGCAGATGGATAATATTTTAAATCTAAACTGTGACTGTACTAAAGTTGCTATCTGTATATTTATTCTGACTTGTCAGAAAAAGAAATGCCATCAGAAGCAAAAGGCTAAATAAAGGAAAAAAAAATCAGAGGCCCTTAACACTTTCTTGATCCATTGAGTTAGAACCAGCTTTTTAACACAGTCACACATGAATTTTCATTGCTTCAGGTACCATAGACTTGTAGACTTACAAACTGATTCTGTTCTATTATCAGAAACCTAATATGCACAGGTAAATTTATCACCAATCTCACTAACAATAAAGGGCAAACAAAGGAATCTGACACAGTTTTCCAGTTCTGTAGTACACTTTGCATTTATTCCAGACCTACTGTAAATGAAGACCTCTGTACCAATTCATCCAAAGGGAAGTGGAACAAGAAGAGGAACCAGAGGGGGAAGATGGCTTAAGTTTTCTGAACATGCAGGTCATTTCATACTCACGTAAGCATAAACACTTACGTGATACAGCATTCTGTTGTATACCTTTAAAACTGAAAAATCACGTTTTACAGGATTATTTACCTGTTACTTAGCTCTTCAGAGAGTCCAAGAGCTTCTTCTGCAGCTTCTCTCCTTCTCTTCTCTTCTGACAGTGTTTCTGTCAGCTGTGAGAGAGCCTGCTGCACTGAATCATATTGTTGCTCAGTCTCTGCAAGCCTATAACAAAATGAAATATGAAATCAATATTTTATCTACTGAAAGAGTTCTTTTTTTTGTTGTTCTTTTTTTATTAATGAACGTTCTGTTTGTGGTGAAGACTTAATTAGAATGAGACACTTTAGATTAGATATTTAAATAAAGTCACCAGTAAGTATGTACCTTTACAAAACCAAACCACAAATACTACCAAATAATAATTCAAGAATGAGACTGATTCCTTTAATCCACTGTAAATCCACATCTTTCTCTTTTCCCCAAAAATATTTTAGAGAGAGAAAAAGCATTACTTTTGCACTTACAACACAGCTTTCAGGAAACCAATATTGCTAATACATGCTCTCAGTCCTCACCTTTTTCTGAGTTCATTTAGCTCCATATTGTCTATTTCAACAATAACTGCAGATCTTTCCTGTGGTGCTCCAGGGGGAACTTCGGCCCTAGTTTCATCCTAGAAAATATTAAAGGGGAAAAAAAGCTACTCACCATTTTTCTACTTGTAAAAACCTTTATATCAATTAAAGAAGCTATAACCACCACAAAGCAGTGGAACAAAACATTGTTGTGTCATTCGATCATTTAATTTCCGCAGCTGCAATTTTCCAAACCTGTTTTCTAACAGAAAGTTGAAGACTGTGACTGTCTGTGTGTACTGCCAGACTTGGAAGATACATGTATGCTGCATAACACAGCAATTTGAGCTATGTTTGAAGTGCAATAAATACATCTCCAAATCCACATAGTAACATAGCACTGACTATAGTTTCATAAAGAATGCAGCTATTACACTAACAGAATCTGAAACAAAATATCTGTGTGGTATCTCATCATGCCATGTAGACATGCCAGTTCGTGCTGAAGTAGCAGAAATATTCTGCAGCGTATTGAATTCTTTTTCTCGCATCTGTGAACTCCCCTCCAGGAACAGAAATCCCCCATTAATATAGTCACAGAATCATAGAATACCCTGAGTTGGAACAGACCCACAAGGATTACTGAGTCCAACTCCTGGCTCCACACAAAAATCAGACCATATGTCTGAGAGCATTGTCCAAACACTTCTTGTACTTGGTAGGCTCAGTGCCATGATCACTGCCCTTGGCAGCCTGCCCCAGTGCCTGACCACGCTCTGGGTGCACAACCTTCCCCTAACATCCAGCCTGACCATCCCCTGTCCCAGCTCCACGCCATTCCCTCAGGTCCTGTTGCTGTCCCCAGAGAGCAGAGCTCAGCACCTGCCCCTCAGCTCCCCTCGTGAGGGAGCTGCAGGCTGCCATGAGGCCTCCCCTTTGTCTGCTCTGCTCCGGGCTGAACAAACCAAGCGACCTCAGCTGTTCCTCATACATCTTGCCCTCTAAACCCTTTGCCATCTTCACAGCCTTCCTTTAGATGCTCTCTAATATTTTGTCTTTCTTATATTATAGCACCCAAAACTGCACATAGTACTCCTTATGATATCCTCTCACTATCCTGACTAGTTACTGCAGCACTACCTGCCCAGTTTGCTGCTATATGGTATAAAACAAATAGCACAACAGAAATACTAGGACATGCAGTGGGACTAGGACAAGTCATGAGCAAGCTGGGATTACCAGTTGGAGTGGCACTGATTAACTGCCTAGAAGTAGATGGCTATATCTATGTGAAGAATGGGTGGTACTGTGAGTCTGAATAAGGTAAGTCTCCCTTTTGTTCTCTCTCAGATAATCTATGCCTAACATAAAGCTTACAGCATCCTTATTAGTAATGTTTAAATTCAGAGCTAGTGAGCTTTATGCAGTGTGGAAGCACTCAGAACTGTGCTGAAGCAGCCTATTGCTTTGCAATCAACATGTGAAGGAGGTAGAATCTGAATGGTCCAGGAGATAACAAGTGGGGATTCATTTATTTTACAGTTGACAGTTCTCCCTGGGTTATTTCCGTTTCTGGAAGAATAGGGATTGTTTTATATATAGATCAACATAATATTGTAAGGTCTTTCGTTAACCACTCATTATTGAACAAACAAGGCAGTATAGGAAAACATTTCAAAAATGTAGGGATCATAAAGGAATAAGCTTACATATGTATATGATGGGTTACAAAGGGTACTGAAATGCTGAACTGTTTACACAGATCTCACTTCTCAAAATATTACTCATAGACCTTGCAAAATGATTCATGACTGCTGTGAAAGTATCACCAAACTTTGCTAATCCAACGATTAGTGATCATTCAATTACCTCTGCCAGTTGTAGACCAATTCAAAAAAGACAATGACTCAAAATGAAAAAAGTGTCAGTACAGATCTTCCTTAAATTAAAAGTCAAATAAAAATAGCTTTATAGCAATAAAGACAGTTATCTTCAGTGCATCATAGACTAGCAGAAGTATTGAATCAGTAGAACAGGAAGCATTTACTGTATTTTTAATTTATTATTTATTAATAAAAGATTTTGGTTTTTTGTTTGTTTAGCACAAAAAACAGCAAAAGCACGAGCATAAAAGAAAGAACCCTAAAAATTTTTCCATATGTTCATTTACCTGAACAGTGCCTCGGAAAGACGTCACTTGCATTGTCTGATATTCTCTCTCCAGCCTTAAGTAACGACTCTGCAAATCAGTGTAACGAAGCTGGTTATCCCTTAGAGTCTGAGACAGAGTCTTCAACTGGGCAGACAAGACAGCATTCTCTTCTGCTGACTGCACAACCTGAAAGAAATTAACATTTTAATTAACAAAGAAAAAAAAATGAATTATCTCCTCCAGCAAATTACTACAGATTTGAGACCTGTTGTTGAATATAATTGTGTATTGTTTTCAAAATTCCATCAATTTTTTGGCAAGGTCACTTTGGTAAGATTTAACTATCTATTTTACAAGCAGCAGAAATAATAAAACCTGCATATTGGTTTTCTCTGTAATCAATATGCCAAAAGAGTAACTCCAGCTTTTCCCCAATGCTTTCCTCCCCATGTTTGCTATGACATCCCTATGTGGCTAAGTACAGTATACATGGCTATATTCATTGTCCTGAAGTAGGAGCTAAGTAAATTGAATAGTATAAACATGTTCATCAGGCAATCAAGGAATGTATAGCTGTTGAGTTTTCATCTTTTGAAAAACAGAACAGTAATTTGCATCTCCACCCTTTACCCACATACTCATCTTGTGGGAGCTTGAGATTACTATGCCTGTTTCAAAATTTCGTTGAAATTGTTATTAGATTCATAAAGTGTTTGGGTGAAGCAGTGAAAACAGACACAATCACAGATGAAAGGTAACATAAACCTAATTTGCTCTGCATACCAGACTACACGAAGCAAGATAACTGTTTAGGGAATTTCCAAGAACATTTACAAACTTCTGCTAACAAAACTGAACACACATGCACACACATGCACCCCCCACATCTTAACAGCCACATAAGGGTTCATAAAGACACTGTGATGAAACATTTTTGAGGTTTTTAACATTTGGTATGAGATAGCTAAAATCTTGTTCCAGCTAAGACAGACATCTGTTTCTGTCTAATGAAAAATACTTTACTTTGAGTTCAAGTTCAGCAATGTCTCTTTAAAATGCAGATTCAAATAAACATATCTCACACAAATAAGTAGTCAGGAAGGCCACAGCATAAATATAACACTAAGCTTAAGTTTGCAATTTGTAGTCTGAGCCAACTGGGATGTTATGAAGAATCTAAGTTTTAAAGCACTCTAAGTTTCAATTACACGAGATACCACCAGTTTAGCAATATTTCTATGTGGTAACAGCTCAAATTCACATTAACTCTATAGGATGACAGTTGTTGTTTTAAGTTACCTTTGAATTAATCTGATGTAAATGCAGATCCTTCTGGTGCATCTCCTGAAGACAGCGTTGCAGCTCATTTTGAAGTTGATTCTTCTCAGCCAAGACACGTTTGATTTCCTCAGGGATGTCTGCATTTCCAGCAAGGGAGGCAGTTTCTAAAACCTTAAAAAGTATCAGCATATTCAAGGGTAAATAGCATAGGATTTTTTATAAATAGTATACAATTTCAACACTAAATACACATGGACTACGCAATGATAACCTTTTCACAAGATTATTTCATTCTCACAAGTTATCTTGCATTTGCAAGAGGCTTTATTGATATAAATATGTACTACTAAATATTTTCAACTTAACTTCAATACAAAAAAAAAATTACCTTGAAGAAACATGCCAACTAAATTGTAAATTTGCAAATAGCATGAAGCACAGAAGTGGAAAAAAAAGTAAAGCCAGATGAACAAAATACACCTTTTAAAATCTATTTTCTAATTCATAATGTAGGGTATTCATAACAAGGTAAAAGACAGCTATTTTCTAAATATGAATTTAAAGTTCAAAGTCCATTTTGCAAAAATAATTCAACTCTATCACTAATTAAGAAGGACAAAGTTGTAAGTATCTAGCAGGCCAACATTATGATGTTGATCTGATATAATGAAGGAAAGCAGTCTGCCTCCAATGGTTTCTGGAATTTATTTTCTCATAAAATCATGAAATAAAGACTTATACCACATAAAATATTCCATAACCCAACAGACATTATGGTTCAACAGCTTTTATATATTGTTTTAACCATTAAAAATGAACAGCATATGATAGGCATAATTTGACCAGCTAAAATGTTATTTTTAATAAAATACAAGGAAGATAGCTCATCTCTACTTCCTTTGGCACAGAAAAGGCAAATAAAAATATTACTCTGATATAACACTTTCCTCAAATCTTTAATGATAATCTGCAAAAGCAGACAGGAGACAGCTGATTAACTCTAACAACACGCAAAGACTCAGTGGCCAATAAATACATTGTTGACACCCTACAAATAATAGTACAACATCCTACTCTCTTTTGAACACCTGCCATAGGAACAACTAGTGACACTGTTTTTTTTGCAAACAGCACATGACATCAAATTGGCGAAAGAAAACAGAATTATAGACCCAGAATTTCCAGTTATATTCTCACATATGGGCATAACATATTTAATGTCAACTACTACATAAGTAATCTTCTGTGAGCTGTCTGAAAGTTCCCTGCTCTCTTCTTGATTTTATAGAATTAACTGAGAAAGCTGTAAATTGCATTAGTTCTTTTTCTTTCCATTATCTATCTCTGTATTTATCAACACCAGGTCTACTGCTGAACCATATTCCTCCTCATTCATCTAGTTGGAACTTCTTCATATCATATTCTGGATTTAACTAACCTAAAATAGTCACTTAGAAGACTACTTAAGTAATCTACTAACAGTAGCAACTCAGTAAGGTGCGAATACCATTACAATTCAACCACAGTAAATTGTTACTCCTTTCTGGCTAAGACTCACTAAGCATTACTGGTTTGCAGCAGTCCTTCACCTTTCGCTTTACAACTATATCATTTCTTTATGAAAGTTCTTTCAATGTTTTTTGACCATTACAATGTACTGCATCAGCAAGTTTTCTCTGTTATTTTGTAATTGTAAAATAAACTTTTTTGTTGTTTAAAAGAAGTTGATCAATATCAGACTCCATTAAAAACTGTTTTTAATTATTGCAACTCATTTGCTTGGAATCAGGACCTCTACGATCATCAAGTCCAACCACTAACCAAGCACTGCCAAGTCTACCACTAAACCATGTCCCTAAGCACCACATCTACACATCTTTTAAATACCTCCTGGGATGCTAACTCAACTGCTTCCCTGGGCAGCCTGTTCCATTCACAACCCTTTCAGTGAAGAAATTTTTCTGAATACCTAACCTAAACCTCTTGTCCTATCACTTGTTGACTGGGAGAAGAGATCAACCCCCCATGTTGCTGTAATTTTCTTTGAGCTAGTTGTAGAGAGCAATAAGGTCTCCCCTGAGCGGCTTTTTCTCTAGGCTAAACAATCCCAGTTCCCTCAGCTGCTCCTCATAAGACTTGTTCTCTAGACTCTTCACCAGGTTCATTGCCCTTCTTTGGGCATGCTCTACCACCTCAATGTCCTTCTTGTAGTGAGATAGTTGTAGTTCACTGAATTGACTGACCCCAGAAGTACTGAAATACAGGTAACGCACTCATTACAATCCCACCCTTCACTATCATATACAATATAGTTTTCATTTTGGAAGCGGGCTGTACAATAAATCAATTGAAGCAGATTAGTGCTACCTACCACTTTTTGTTTGTTTACCTTGACTGGGTAATTGCTGCTGGTGGAGACTGATTTCTTAACAATCATGTCTTCTTGCAGCTTCTGTAGTTCTGCAATCTGTCGGTCTTTCTCAGCAACTGTCATTTGACATTGATTTCGCAGTGCCTCGGACTCCAAGAGGAGGAGGTTTTTTTCTGTTCTGAACATAAAATAACAAACTAGCCTTTAAATAACAACATACTTTATACAAGTCAATGAGAAGGATAAAGTTTTACTAATTGTTATTTCTAAAATAAATAATAGCAGTTTTTAAAAAATTATATGTAAATATGGTCCATTTTATGAACATTCTCAATACATATTTCAGTTTGAAGAGGTTGCTTTAAAAGAAAAAAAACAGAAAATAAAGCTTTGAAAGTGATATCATCATGTTTACTTCATTGGATTGGAGACAAGAGTCTACTGTCTTTAAAGATAATAATATTTCTTAATGCAATACATACTTGAGCTATCTAAAGAACAATGCTGGGTAGCAGAGCAACCCTAGGTTTTAGTAGTGTTGAGTGCTGCTCAAGATATACAGTCTATCCTATTTCAAAGAATGTAGATTTGAAGAGGAGTCCCTAGACTCAAAATACTATTAAATAAGCAAACATACTACATCTCCAGAAAGTGCTGTCATAATACAAATGAAATTACAAAGGGCATAACATCAGTTTAAAATACACTTTTGAAGTTTAGAAAAATACTTGGAAAAAACTGTCCACCTGTCAAGTCTACAAATTAGAATGTGGTTTGAATATCTCATGCTAACTTGCTCACATTTGCAAAGATAAATGTGGGGCTGGCCTTCTGATCTACATCCCCCCTCCACACACACACCCTTCTCTAGTGTAAAACAGGTATTATCTGACAGAGGCTTTAATGGCGTAAATTGTACTACAGACGATAGTGCCTACTAGCCTGAAATCCAAACAAAATTATTTTCACTGAACTGATAACATGTTTTCACACTTTGAATCACCTCCAACTAGTTTAAAACTTGAACAACGGGACACCAAATCTTGATCTGTCTCTACTGAGTGCCACTTAAAAATGCCTACTACCTTCTTTGAACGCAGACCTCATATGGCATTCACAGAAAGGTGTCACATTATTCATTTCACACAGATAGTACAAGATGTGAATAATGTTGAAGTGGACCCTTCAATCTACAAAAATATTGCTCAAATGTGAAATGAAGTTAATTTTCAATATGTAGTTGGCTCACACTTGGAATATTTCAGATGTCTATTTAAAAAAAAATGGAGAAAATATTCAGCCATCCCAATGGTTACTTTTACTGAGAAGAGAATATGATACCAAGCATAGAAAGATGATTCTTATTCTGTGATTTCATATACCCAAGTCACCAGCTGGAGAGAAAACATTCATTCAAGACTGACTGAAATTTTGCATAAACAAAGAGATCACTACATAAAGGTACAAAGATAAATGGGAAGAAAGAAAACTGAGAATTTGACTGCGAATATTATGGAAATATTCTTCTGGTAGACTATACATAATATTCTATGTCAGTTTAATGTCAGGTTGTGAAGACATTGAGAAATTCTAAACAAAATCCACGTGTATTATTTGTTACCTCAATCCAGCAAGCTCACTCTGGTATGATGCAATCTCTCTCTCAGTTTCTGCTTGGAAGGCTTTTGTCTGATGCAATGCCTTCTCCAACTCATCAACCTTGGTCTTCAGTTCTGATATTTCAACAGCTGCAAGGCTGGCTCCTTCTTTAGCCTACATTTAATAAACATGATTAGTGAGCTGGAATGAAAAATATGTGCTTGAAGTTCTATTAGTGTTAGAATTCTAGAACACAATTATGTTGTGTTTTTTTTTCCCATTTGCTCTTCTTTAACAGGATAACTACCTAAACTATCAAAATTGTGAGCATGCCTTCTCTAGTCATACAATGTTTTCTTGGCGCTTGCATAAATCTTGACATTAAACTTCAGAATCCATAATGTCTCTAAGTATTCTCTGCATTAAAAAAATACACATTGATGTAGCTATTTAAAACTTACCAATCTTTCCCAATTGATCTGAGGCCTAACCAAATTACTTTTAAAAGAATTTATCTCACTGATGCTGTTGCAAGCAATGGGAAATGAAGCTGTTCCCTGTTTAGTTTCAGAAACTACCTTCTGTTTGCTGAGTTCCTGCAGCAATTTGTCTCGGTCATCCTGAAGACTGGCCATAGCCTTGGAAAATGCTTCAATCTGGTGAACATAATTCCCACACTCAGATGAGAGTCTGCCAATCTCCAACTCATGGGTGACTAATGTCCTACAGAGATTTTCAATTTCATCAGCAATCTGCTCAAGCGTAACCTTATTTGCAGCATCAAAATGCACCTTATTCAGAAGATCATTTT
Organism: Cygnus olor; assembly: GCF_009769625.2. Classification (NCBI taxonomy): domain Eukaryota; kingdom Metazoa; phylum Chordata; class Aves; order Anseriformes; family Anatidae; genus Cygnus; species Cygnus olor. Next base: position 48,927,189 of record NC_049173.1, read on the forward strand.
CTTTGAGCATACTGACAAGATTTGATTTAAAGGAATCCAATTCAGCTTCAAGTTCATCTCCTTTCTTTTTTTCGGACTTCAGTTCTGATGTGTACTTGCTCTGAAGTATCTTTAAGTCTTCTATTATCCTGTCTCTGTCATTTTGCAGAGCAGTCATTGCTTTCCCAAAGGCCTCATTTTGGGATCTCAGATCTCTATTCTGAGATTGAATTTCTAGTATCATCTCTGTAAAAGCATCAGGTTCATCTCCATGCTCAGGTGTCAAAAGAGTCTTATTGTATTCCCCATCTGCATTTCTACCTACTGATTTCTGGACTTCTTGAATCCTCTTCTGAAGTTTTGCTCCATATAGTCCATCAGATACACATTCTTTTTTCTGAATACTACCACTAGTTAACAATTTCTCTCCAGATTCAGAAACAAGTTTCTCCTTGTTTAATGATGCAATTAAAGATTCTAAATCATTTACTTTAGACACTAATTTTTTATTTTCATGTTCCAAAGATACAGCAGTGTCTATTTGCAGTTGATTGGACTGTTGCATGTCTTTTATTTGCTTTTGAAGATCATATTTTTCTTTTTCAAGGCGTTTAATAAAATCCAATTTCTGTTTAAGTAAGTCTTTCAGTTGATGATCTTTCAGAGATAAAACTTGGTTAAGATCTTCCCTATACTTAATTAGCTGTGCACTTAACATTGCATTTTCAGAATGAAGATCATCTATCTGATTGAGAAGTATCCTTAATTCTTGTTTCAAAGCATTATTTTCACTTGCATTGCCAACTATAAGACTGTCCCGCTCATTTAAGACATTTTGGTGAAGATGTTCCAACTCTTTGTATTTAGAAAAAAGATCATCCCGATCATTCTGAAGAGATGACATTGATCTTTTAAAAGCATCTATTTCACTGACAATTGCAGCCTTATCTTGATCTGCTTTATCTGCTTTCATCTGGAGATTTCTTAGTTCATTTTCCATCCTCTGACAGGACTCCTCAGATTGTTGTCTCCCTCTCTGCAGAGACCTTAACTGAAGTTCATATTCTTTGATCTGTTCTCTATGTTGAGTCTGTACCTGAATCAGATAGTCAGAAATTTCATCACCTTTTGAAGAAATGAGTAAGGAAATTTCTTTATCTTTATTATTTAGCATGATTTTCATTTGCTCAGAAATGGTAATCTGCTTTTCCAATTCAGCATTAATTTTTTCCTTTTCAGCTAGAAGCTGTTGCAATTCTTGTTCTTGTCTTGTAAAATTACTTTCCAGTGCTTTTATCTCTCTTCCTGCACTTTTACTGTTCTCTATGAGATGATTAAGAGAATTATTTTCTTTAAGGAGTGCTTGCAAAGCTTCTTCTTTTGACTGAAGAGCACTTTCCAATTCTTGCTGCCTGTTAAAAAAAGAGGTATTCTCTTCTTTTATTCTGCAGAGCTCTTCATGCCGTTGTGTATCAGCAGATTTTTGCCTCAAGTACAGTTCATCCTTTGTTTCCTCTACCACAGAATATTTGATATTCAGTTCTTGAATCTGAGTCATTTTGTCTTTCAGTTCATCTTGTAAAGACATTATCCTTTTATTACTGTCTTCTATCTGTTTCTCTTTACTTTGGATGGCCTCTTTGAACTGCATTTCCCAGGTCTTCATTTCAGTCATTACCCTATCCCGGTCATTTTGAAGAGAGGACATACACTTTGCAAAAGCAGCTAATCGTGCCAAAGCTGCATTCAAATCTGCCTGAAGTTTCTTGTTTTGAGAATCCTTAAAGTTAACTTCCTCTTGCAATCCATGAATCTCACTAACTGCCCTATCTTTTTCTCTCTGAAGGGCACTATGTCTTTCCTCTAGGTTCAAAAACTCTCTTTTGTGAACCGATTTTGATTGTTGAAGATTAAGTTCCAATTCTGTCACATGTTCTCTCTTCTGGATTTGTAGTTCATCTTCTTTCTTCTTAAGTTCTTTTCTCCAATTTAGATTCTCGGCTGTAAGCCTGTCCACTTCATTCTTTGACTGATCCAACAAGCTCACCTGTGAAGAAAGCTTTTCATTGAGATGGTTTATTTCTTCATTTGATTTGGCAAGCTTTTCTGACATATTACTTAAGTCCTTTTCAAACTTCTCACTTTTTGACTGTGACAGTTTCACAGATCTTTCCAAATCCAGGATCAGCTCCTGGAGTTTTATAGAATCCTTTTGCAAATGGTTGATCTCTTGCTGTTTCTCCTTTAAGAGTTCTTGTAATTCTTTTGTTTTGTTTTTACTTCCACTGTTATCTCTCTGGGCACATTTCACCTTTTCCTCAAACACTTTTACGAGGTGTAACTGCTGTTCTTCTTTTTCTCTAATCACGTTACATTTTTCTGCCTTTAAGTCTTCCAGTTGCTGTAACAGCAAGTTATTCTGCATCTGTACTGATTTCACTCTATCAGTAAGATGATCAATTTTTTTAATGTGATTAAGCAATTCTGTTTCAAGACATTCTCTCTCATTCTTTACTTTGTAAGAACTTTCTTGTACATTTTCTAATTCCTCTTGTAACAGACACTTATCATCCTCTAAAATCTTAACTTTTTCATTTAGACTAACAATTTCTTGGTTAAGACTTTTACATTCCCTGTCCAGCTTTGTGATACAATGATTTTTATAGTCCAAAGATTTTTCAGTTTCTTTCACTTTTTCTGAAATTAATTTTCTTTCTTGTTCTAGGACAAGCACATCTTGTTCTTTTTCAGAGAGTTTATCCTTCAACATGTTAATGTCCTTTAACAATGATTCATTCTCATACAATGCATCAGTCATTTTAGATTGCATATCATTTTGGTATGTTTCCATTTGAACTTGAAGGTCTCCCAAAGCTGCTTTAGTTACAATGATGTTATTATGAAGAATGTCATTTTCACTCTGAATTTTCTCTAAAGTCTGCTTTAAACTTTCAGAAGTTTGCTTCAGCTGCTCGTTTTCCTCTGTTAGCTGATGATTCTGCTGAGTGAGCTCCTGAAGACGATCCTTGTGTTCTTCCATCCTTGCCTCTTGCTCACGTATCTGCCTTTTTGCTTTACTTTGTAATTCATCAACTTCCAATTTCTTGGATTCGCTCAGTTGTTTCAGTTGATCCTTAATAACTTTATTTTCATCAATGAGCTTTTGAAAACGCTTCTCAAGAGCCTCCTTCTCAGATTCTCCTTCCTTGAGTCTTTGAATAGCCTCTTGCTTCTCTTTTCTAGTGGCATCAATAACTTGCCTCATATCTGCTATTTTACTACTGATATTCTCATAAGCCTGAAGAAGCGATTCATACTCTTGCTTTAATTCACTATGCTTAGCCTTCCATCCTGTTAATTCAACTGTCTGAGAATCTTTTAAGGTATTTAGCTGGAAAGAGAAGGCCTCTTTTTCCTGAACTATAGTCTCCATGGTAGATTTAAGACTTTCACATGCAGCAGTGAGGTTTTCATTTTCAGTCAAGAGTCTAGCATTTTCAGAAACAAGGCTCTCCTCTTCAGATACTGGAGAAATAGTATTTGAACTTTGCTTTTCTCTACCAAGCTCTAACAACAATTGTTCAAGCGTACCTGTCTTGTTCACCAGTTCCTCCCTTTCTAATATCAGCTTATCAATCTGGTCTTTTAGACATTTATTTTCTCTCAGGGCCTCTTTCCGTGATATTAAAGCTGCTTGTAATTTTCTCTGAAGGCGGTCTTCTCTGGGCTTCTCCTCTGCTGTAGTTCTTTGCTCTTCTGGTTTAGAATAATTTACATTTACAGTTTTTACCAGTGCCTCTTGAACTATTTGCATTTCTTTCTGGATTTGATATTCCATTGTTTCTTTCAGTTTAGTTTTCCCAGAGTAATCAGTCTCTGATAGTTGAAAACAAGTGCTTTTACTTTGCAATTTTCCTTGAAGCGAATTACTTTCTAAACAGAACTCTCTCAGTTCCTTTTCAGTATCATTTTCTTCCTTAAACTCTTTGCATGACACCACAGGACTACTTATCTCAGCCTTCTCATGTAGTATGCATAGCTCTCTCATAAGCTTTTTGTTTTCTTCACTGAAATGGTTTACCTCACTTTTCATATTAATTAGCTCCAAATTGGACTTCTCTAAACAACTGAGAAGCTCCTCTTTTTCACTCTTCATTTCTTCCAATGCCACTTTATAACTGTGGGCTTCTTCTTGGCCCTCCTTTATAGCTTCTTTTAATAATTCCTTTTCCAGATCAAGTTTCTCTCTGAAATCCTTAAGTGAAGAATGCAATGCTTCTATCTCCTCATTCTTTTCTGCAACCTCCTTCTTAGCTTTCATTCTCAATCTCTGCAGTTTCTCCTGGCTCATCTTGTAATCCTCTTCATTTTTTTTAATAAGTGTTTCTTTCTCATTATTGACATGTTTAAGCATTGCCTTAATGTGTACAACTTCAGCCACGTACGCTTTCAGCTTTTTCTTTAGCTGCTTTATGTCCTCCAACAAACTGTCCTTACATTGCTCCTGGTACTGTTCCTGATGTCTCACAGAATTCAAGTCAACTTTAAGAGTTTCTTCTCTTTCCCCACCGAATTCAACTAATATTTTTCTCAACTCTTCCTTTAGCATTTCTGTTTCCTCCTGAAGCTTTGCATAATTACTTCTTAGTTCTTCTAATTCAGTCTCTTTCCTTGTTACTGAAGTTACTAGGTTTTCTGACTCTTTCAAGAATGCAGTCTGAACCTTGCTTGTTGATTTGTCTGATTCCAAATTCTTCACATCAGTTTCTTCACATTTTCCCAAAAGCTCCCCCTGTAAGGTTTCTTTTTCCTTTTTAAATTGATTCATAATATTAATTTCACTGTTGGAGTCCAAACTTTTCTTATGGTCCCCAGCACTTAAATTGGTCTCTTCAGAACTGTAATTTTTCAATAATTCTTCCCTCTTAACTTCAGACTTCACCTTTTCAAGAGCTATAAAGAGCTGAGAACGTTCCTCTTCATATGCACTTACTTTTTCATCAAGCACAGATTGTATGTGAGCAAGCACGCAGTCCTTTTCTTCTAAAGATTTTAGGTTCTGTTCACATATATTTTGTTTTTCAGCAATAACATCAGTTAGTCCTGCAATACTGGTCTCAAGTTGCTCTAAATGAGAGGCCTTCACAGACAACATTTCATTTAAATCACTTATTTTGGCATCTTTTTCTAAAAGTTCTTGCTTCAAAGTTCCAAGATAAGACTCAAAATCATTATTTTGTACTTCAACTAGTTTCAGCTTGTCTGTTAACTCGTTAACTTTCTTCAACAACTCCTCTGATTTTTTTTGCTCTTTTTCTACTTCTTCCTGTCCACTCTTTTCTAGTTTTCCAACTTTTTGCATTAGATCTCTTCTTATTATCAGTGCTGCTTGAAGTTTCTTTTTCAGATTCTCTTTTTCCTTGCCAAGTTTCTCAAGATTAAACTGCATCTCACCTTTTTCTTTCATTAAATCTTTAACAACAGCTTCTCTATTGCTTAACATAACCTGACTACATTCCAGTTCTCTCTTACAGTCCCCAAGTTCCTGCAGTACTCTATTTAGTTCTTCTACAGAACTATTATGAACAGCTTCCAGATCCTGCAGCTTGCTATTTAACGTATTCCTCTCTTCTGAAAAATTCAGCATTTCATTTGACAATGATTCCATGACCTGGGCAACAGAGCAGTCCTTTTCTTTCAGCTGCTGGCTTAGACCAGAAATTAAATTCTTTTGCTGATTTACCTGTGAAGTTAAGTTTTCTATGAGCTGATCTTTTTTTCCCATTTCTTCAAGAAAACTTGCTACTTTTTTACCTTCAACATGCAATTTTTCTTGACTGGTTCTTACTATTTCTTCTGATTTATTTATTTTGTCCTGAAGAAATTCAACCTGCTTATTCATTTCTGCAAATGATTCTTCTCTTTCTTGCAAAAGAGACTGTTGCTTACATAATGTTTCCTTGACGGTGACCATTTCTTGTGATAGGCATTCAATTTCAGATTCATAGGTGCCCTTCATCTTTTCAATATCACTCTGCAGCAACTCCTTCTCTTTCTCAAGTAACCGCATGCTTTTTAATTCATCTTTTATGATATCTATTTCCTTCTGTTTTTCTAAAAGAATCAGTTGCAATTGTTCTCCTTCTGCTTCTTTGCTCAAAATAGTAGTTATCAGAGTGGAGAATTTTTCCAACTGAATTTTACTATCAGGTAGCTGCAGTTGGGAATCTGAAGTCTGTGCATTCTCTTCTTTATACAAAAGCCTACTATTAAGTAATGGAGATAGGGTTTGAGTTAATTCCTCTTTAGAAAGATCCAGCTCTTGCTGTAAAGACTGGATTTTGTTATCCTTTGATTTCATTTCACTTTCTAAACTGCTCAATTGCTCAGTAAGATTTTTATTTTGTAAAGTTGCCCTATCAAGTTCTGTCACCCATTTGTTTTCTGACTCATGTAGACTTTGTTCTAGAGTTTTAAATTTAAGTTCTAACTTGGAAAGTTCTTCACCCTTCGCACTAACCTGCATCTGTAACTTCTCTTTTTCAGTCTTCATCTGCAGTTTGACAGCATCTATCTGCATTCTTGAATAATTCTCACTGGTTTCTAGTTTTTCGTTAATTTCTTGGAGCTCTTTCAATTTCTTTTGCAAATGATTTTGAGATGCAGTAAGCTGTGTGTTTTCAGCCATCAGTTTATCAGCATCTTCTTGTAACACGTTTTTTTCTTTCTGTAAAGATTCTACCTGGCTTTGCAGATTACCTATTAAGAGCGCATTGTCGTGGCTGTCTTGAGATGATTTGGAATTTACATTCATCAGCTCTAACTTTAAACATGCTATGTTATCTGCCTGTTCAGTGCACGTCACACACAGGGACTCCACAGTCAATTCTTTTTGCTGTAAATCTTGTTTCCATGTACTTACTTGGTCTAGTGCTTTTTGGTATTCATTTTTTACAGTCTCAAGCTCAGCTGTCAAAGAATCGATTTTTTTCTGATTAATATTAAAGTCTTCATTCTTTTCCCGAAATTCCTTAGTAAGATTTTTCATGGCTGCATCACTTTTCTCTAATTCTTCTCTGAGAACCGCAATCTCACTAGAAAGAATATTAATGTTGCTATCTGCCAACTGTATACTTGTATCTTTCTCCTTCACAGAATTAAGCAGTCCAGCAATAACTTCTTCTTTTTTATTAAGAGCTGCACTAAACTCAGTTTTGAGTTCATACTGTGCTTTAATTTTTTGCTGAAGAGAAAACAAAGCATCCTCTTTCTCGTGGACTAGTTCTTTAGATTTTTGTAGTTCTTGTGTTAGGTTGTGTACCTGACTTTGGAGTTGAGAAATTAAATTTATATTCTCTTCATCTGTCTTTGCTTTCTCCTTCAGAGTTTTGAGGAGACTTTTATTTTCTACAAGAGACAATTCCTTTTCTGACAATGACCGGTCCATCTCAATTATTACATTCTTCTGATGTTGTAATTCTTTTTGTAAATTCAATTTCACATCCTCCAGCTCCACCACCTGTTTCTTTAATACCTCACATTCATTCTCTTTTTCTTGAATTTGCATCTTTAAACTCTCACTAAACAATGACATACTATTGACAGTTGAATCTTTTTCTGAAACAAGTGCTTTTAATTGTTCTGCTTCTGAGGTTAAAAGCTCTAACTGCTTCTGCTGCAAAACAGATGATTCCTGTGCATCAGAAAGATGTGCTTTTAAACTGACATACTCATCTGACTTTTGTTTTAAAGATTCATCCTTCTGTGTAATTGAATCATTTAACTGTGCTGTTTTTTCTGTCACGTTTCTAAGCTGATATTGAAGGTCAGAAATAACCTCCATATTCTCAGACAGTTGAACCCTAAGTACATCAGACTCTTCAGATTTATCTTTTAATAACTTTAATTCTTGGGTTTGTCTCTTACATTCGTTTTCTTTTTCCTGCATTGCTTGTCTAAGCTGACTGGTTTCAAAACCTAGGGTTTGTATTTGGTTTTGCAGATCTGAAACAATTTTCAAATATTGCCCTTCTCCGGCCATTTTACTATCTTTCATTTGCTGTATCAAAACATCCTTTTCAGAAATTAGAGTTTCTTTTTCTTCTAAGACAGTTCTTAAGTTTTCTTTCTCAATCACTAGGCCATCAATTTCGTCCTTCAGAGCCAAAATATTATGACTTTGTTGGGACAAGTGTGAAGTTAAAGCAGCTACTTCATCTGACTTTTTCATTACCGTAGCATTTACTGTTTCAATGTCTACTTTCAATTTTTCATTTTCTAGAGCTGCTGTGTGTGCTTGTTGCCTTGCTGAAGTAACTTCAGACTGCTGCTGCACCAACTGTGACCGAAGAACTTCAAATTCACGTGACTTCTCACTCAGTAAGTTTGAAAGGTCCTCCTTTTCATTCTTAAGCACTGCCACTTCTTTGCTTAATAGTTGTAGCTGATTATTTAACACTCTGCTTTCTTCAATTTTTTCTGAAACTTGCTTATGAAGCGTCTCAAGTTCTGAACCCTGACTTTTTACAGTCAGGTTTCTTTCCTCTACCCACTGAGATAACTTTGTTTTTTCTTCCTTAAGATTTTTAATCTCATCCTGCAACTCCACAACATAAAATTTACTGTCTTCCATTTCCTTACGTAATGAATCATTTTGAATGATTTTTTCTTCTAGACACCTGCTCTTAGCTTCAAAATCCAAAGTTAAGCTTTGAACTTGTTCCTGCAGTAATAAATTCTTTTCCTTACTATGGTTGAGCTCTTGGATTAGGGTGCCGCATTCAGATAACTTACTATTTATCATTTCTTCTTTCTTTATCTCATTGTCTTTGGCATTCTTCAGTTGAATGAGAAGTGATTGCATTTGTTCATGCAACTGTTGTGCCTGTTCCTTGCTTTCAAACAATTGATCAGCTAACACATTACATTCCTTTGTTTTCTTCTGCAGCTGTTCTGCAACTGAATTTTCTTTTTGCTCTGCAAGTATTGAAAGTTGTTCAATCTCTTTTGCCAGAGTGTTTTTATCACAATTTAGTACTGAAAGAGTTTTTTGGTACTCGGCAGTGCTAACAGATAATTTGTTCTCTATTTCTGCCACAGCCTGGATTTTCTTTAACAATTCACACTCTTTTACATCCAGAAGTTTGGACAAATTCTCATTTTCACTGATTAACTGTTGCTTCTCTTTTTCCACTATATCTATACTTTTTTTCAGTTGTTCATTTGCTTTTATTTTCTCTGCCAGTTCTTCTTCTTTCCCCTCAAGATCTGCCTGCAATTGCTTATAAGCTGAAGCTTTCTCCTGTGTCTCTATTTCCATCTTGTTAATTTGTTTATGTATTTCACTTAATTGGTTATTAAGCTCTTTGCAACATGTCTCTTTGGCTTTCAGATCTCCAGTTAATTTAAGTTTAGTCTCTTCATTTTGTTGCTCCAAAAACCCAAGCTTCTTATCTAATGAAATAATGATCTCTTGTTTCTCTTGTAATTCTTTTTTAATTGTTTCCTGATGTTCAGTATGTTCTGTAAGCTTCCGACACAACTGAGCTAACTCTTCATCTTTTTTAGCATCTTCCAAAACTAGTTTGTTGTATAAATCTTTAATTGATTTTAACTCATTTTCAAGTGTCTGTTCTTTACTCTCTTTCTCTTTAAGCAAACTGTTCCATTTTTCTTTTAGTGTGTTGCTTTCCTCAATCTGAGATTTCAAATATTCAGTTTCTTTTCTTTGTTTATTCTCAGTTTCTTGTAGCTTTTCAGATGATTTGCTAATTTGTTCTTTCAGTAAAGTGATTTGTGACTCACACTCCATAAGATTGTTACGGTATGCAACATGGCTGGCCTTGATCTCTGAACGAAGATCCTTAATTGTAATGCTGTTCTCACTGATTTGTCTTATTAATTCCTCATTTTCTTTGGTTTTAGCTTCATTCTCAACTCTAACTCGTTCTAGCTCTAGTCTCATTGTATTACTTTGCTCAGAAAGGACAGATATCTTCACACTTGCATCTCTGACACCAGCTGTTTGTACTTCTTTCAGTAAATGAGTTTCCCTTTCGGCCTTTGATAAAGCTTCTTCCATCCCTCTTATTTCTTCATCTTTGCATTGCACTTCATGCTTCAGGATAACAACCTGTTCAGAATATTCTGTCACATTCAAAGATAAGGCAGATATTTCCCTCTCTTTTTCTGCCAGTGCTTCTTTAAGATTATCAATTTCTCTTTCGCGTTTCTGGAGATCTTGAATAAGTTGAGATCTTTCCTCTAAATGGCTTGTATTCAGTTTGTCAAGCTCTTCATTTGTCTGGTCCAGATCTAGCTGCATCGATTCCACCATGCCATCTTGTTTCAAAGTCTAAATATTAAGAAAAGAACATTACAAGAATACTTCAAACATACGTTCGAAGGCAAATGGAAGACACACTCCATATGCAGACCTACTGCTTAAACTAATCCATCTCTCACACTTGACCCTTAATCTAATTACCTATCCAACTGTACAGTCACAAGATCATGATGTTATATTTTAGATTGTTTAAGCATACAGAAAGGTCAGTGTATGAAATTTGAAGCAACTAGTGCTTTTTTTTTTTTGCTGACATCTAAATGGACAATGTCAAATTAACGGAAAATTTCTTTTCATCATTTTAATGAGTTACCTTTTCCTTCAGTGTAGCAACTTTTTCAGTTAGATCACTGATGGTTGTTTTCTGCTCAGTGTTCTCCACTTCATACATGCTGCATTTCTTTAAGACTTCATTCAGCTTAGTATTAAAAATAGAAATCAACATCATAGAAGCATATAGAATTGTGCTAATAACATGACACTAGAGTTACACTACTAAGCCTAAGTGGACTGTATACATTGAAACTAACACAGACAACATATGACCCCAATAAAACACCAACACTTTCATGTCAAGCCCTGGGCTGGATCTAAGAAATCCTTATACCCAGCTTTACACAAAGTAATTACATGATGTGAACGAAACTGAAACAAGACAACCGAAGCCTTTGGGTAGGAAAACAGCAATATTGCTTCTGGGATGCAAATAGAAAGTTATGACTAACGCTCACCAGTTCTACTAAATTAAATAGTATTTAATAACTTTAACTTACCTTTTGTTCAGTATGCACTAACTTTTCACCAAGCTCTTTGTTCAGCAGATCCTTTTCTTGAAGCAGTTTTGTCAAAGCTTCAATTTGTTCTAGTTTTTCTGTCATGTTTAGCAGCTTTTGTTCTTTTTCTCCAAGTGAAGTTTCAAGGAAGCTATTTCTGTCACTTAATCTAACAAGAAAATACATACACAGACCTTTGATAATCAAATTCCATTTTGAAAACAAAGTTTGCTTTAAGCTTTCTAAAGGTTTATTAACCCCCAAAAACTATGTTCCTAAAATAATAACGATTTCTACACTTTCCATTTAAACTACCAAGTCCAAAAACATCATGACTGCAAAGAGAAGCAAGAATTAAGTAACTCAATTTCACGTTTTAACAGAATATAATTCTTGCCTGTTAAAAGCTTAATCTTACAGCAAAGAAAGCTAATCCTGTATGGAGCTATAAAGAATTTTTATTTTACCCTTTTAGCTGCTCATTCAAGCCAGAGATCAGCATTTGATGCTTTTCAGCATCTCGAATTTGTTGGTTGCGTAATTGGGTGAGTTGAGTTTGCAAACGTTCATTTTCATTCTGCAACAAAACAATGATCAAGAGGATTATTGTGCACAAACATCCAGAATAGTGCAAGAGAACTAGATTCCTGAAAATCTGACTCATTAGGAGATTTACATCCTACACAGTAAGAGAGACGGTTAGCACATGAGTATATATCAGTGCAAAATACAACACCAATGACACAAGTTCAGGTAGATGCAACCCACCTTCCAGAAATACCTCCTTCAGTGATGCATGAACTCAAGGATCATTGCTCCATACCCAAAGCAAAACACACACACACACACACACACACTGTGTTAAGGCAGCTTACTTATCTTAACAGGGGAAGCTACTGCTCTGAAAAAAATACTTTCCTCATTGGTTTGAGAAGAATACTAAACTTCCAATTTTTTGGCATATTTTTTCAGGCTGAAGGAATGCAAAAAATCTGCAAGATACAGATTAGCATACAAGGAATTGTGAAGAAAAGAAAGCAAGCTTCATTCACACAGTTGTTTTTTTTTTCTTTAAAACGGTATAAATCTCCTATTCTAGACAGATACACTGCACCAATTCAAAAACAAGACCACAAAAAAAATCTAAAAGCAACCAAAAACCAAAAGTAGAACACATATCCAGAACCAACAGCAAATAGGACAAACGTGGCAAACTTGTCACCTCTAATGAAAATAAGCTAGCATTCTGAAGGAGGCAGAACACACCTGTACCGCCCTCAATAGCTGCCCTTCTTCCTCTACACCAAACGTTACCTGTATTGAAAGGTTTTGTTACAATATTCCCGTGTATGAATTAATATAAGATTGTCTTGCATCTTAAAATACTAAACTCTTCTACATATATAAATGCAACTTAAAGAAGTATAAGTAATGCACCAAGCCTGAGTTTTAGTAAGAGATCATTTGTCTCATTTTGTGATACCAGGTTTAGAAAGTATCAAGCATAGTAACTTACCAGGCAATATTAAAAAATAAATATCTGATAAAAGTATTTGTTACTGTTCCTTTGTGGGCCTTCATTCATTATTTTTATAATATAAATAGTTAAAAATGTTTTATATTTATTATAAATACTATATATATAATTATATATGTGAGATATAATCTGTGACTTATATGAAGCCTGAGGGATTTAAGAAGAGAGAGATTTATGCCAGTAGTAACAAAATTTAATTCTTGACCTTCTGACGCAGGCTCCCTACAGAGAACGATGAAAATAATAACGCCTTTTACTATGTTTCTACAACAAAAAACAAAGCTTTCTTCCAAACAAGTTTCTTTTTGTGGTGACTTCTACTTTTGCTGAATAGAAGTAACAGGCTTAAACTTCAGAGCATAATATAGCATGTAGGGACACTATGTCAACATAAATATAAGCTAAAAAATACGTTTTACATATTTTTGCTAGCTGCAAATGGACGTTTTTGTCTTATTGCAGGCTATGATTATAACATAAACAGAACTAAATGATTCCCCTAGCAACAACAGTTTTTACACAAATATAAAAGCTTACCTGAAGAGCCTCCATTCTACCTTGAAGCTGCAATCTATCTTCCAAATTCTGACAACGCTCTTCTAGAAACAGAATTTGTTCCTGTAGTTGATTTCTTTCCAGTTCCAACTCTTCAACTACACTCCGTAAACCTACTTAAGTCAAAGAGGAAAAATAATTTCAAGAAAGGTCAACAAAAAATTCCTGAAGTCTAGAAATGTTTTTCACCCTCATATTCAGAATTCTCACCACTGTTGGGCACAATCAGATCTCAACCATTTCCAGTGGAAATGCCTGAGGCCTTGCACATCTGAAAACTAAATGACAAAAGTACTCTTAACTATTCAAAAAATAAAATCAAGTTGCATAGCTCAGAACTCATAGAGAACCTGGCAGAAATATTCTCATCAGTATTGTGGCTCAATTAATAATGTGACTGATGTTACTTTAATCATCAGTTAATGTACTTGCAGGATCAGAGCTTAAGCAATATTAATAAACAAGTAAATTGGTCTGTATCAAAATTTGCAAGTAAGTCTATTCCATTTTATCAATAACATGTACTTGCAGCTTTTACAACAGATATAAGAACGCCTACACTAAAAAATAGCCATTTGATTTTTAAAGCAAAAGCACACAGCAGTGGAATACAATTCTGCTTTGCACACATTAACATATAGGTTGGAAACACATTCACAGGAACAAGACTCTTAACTTAAAAATACACAGTCTTGCCACATAGGATATTTCATGGGCACCAAGGCTCAACAAATTCCAGCGTTTAATCATATTCATATTCTACTTCTGAACCAAAACTAGGCAGTTCATCCAGCACGCACATGCTTTAAAATGAAACAGAAGAAAATGAAAGCCAAAAAAATTCAACAAAGATTAGAATACACCACAAATGGGTTGTTAGTTGAATTTGAAAACAAAAATAGACACAAAATACAGATGCTGTGCATGCTTTAATAAACTGTCTAGTCTCTATCACACCTGCATTAGGTGAAGTGTACTCTGGCCACCAACCTCCCATATTTTCTCCTTCAGCTGAATCAGTGCTATCCAAGGTGACATTCAACGCTTCTTGAAAGCACTGTTTTCTGTCAAAGTTGTACTCTTCCTATGCACAAAACATAAAAGTGAAGTTTAATTAAAAGAAGTAAAGTAGCAAGGGTAATACATGTATATACAGTGTTATAAGAAGTGAAGTTTCAGTTAAAAGTCCTAAAACCCTGCAAGTGATTCAGGTGCATAAATCTAAGTGTATGTGATTACCACGGACACCTGTCCAGCTTCTAATCACTATTTCCAGGGAGTCTCCCACAGGTTTTGGACAGTATCTGCCAGGCCTCTGAAGACACCCTCAGGCATCTGAAAGGCCAACAGATAATTATGTTTGGATACCTTAATTGGTCCCCTGTTTTCTACAGTTAATAGGGTCCTCTGAAACTCATGGTAAATTATTAAAATTAACTAAACATAAAATTATACTTCCAATGGCATGTTATTCCAACAATGGCATCCTAATTCCTCTTAGAAAAGATAAAGATTTCGTTCTTGCAAGAAACAGCACCAGCTACCTAAAAGTATGCCTGAATGAACTGACACACAAACCATTCAATAAAGCTCCACTGACAAAGAAATTCTTAAAGGTCGTATCTAACACAAAGATGGCCTCAACATATTAAGCATATGCCTAGGTTCAAGCACATGAATTACTCCGGAGAGATGCTCCTTATTTTTCAATGTAAAATTAAGTAGACTCAAGGAACAGAGAGGTGTGATGCCATTAGAACTGCTCCTCATCTTCTGGCTATGTACACAATCATTTAATTTACCACCAGATCTGTCTAGTCTTCAGTTACGTAACTATTCTAAGTTCATAAGTCCTTAATGTATACAAGCGTAAAGCATCATATAAGTAATAGTACTTTCCATATTTTTATTAATATACAGGTAAAAATAGACTCAAAGATTTTAACCCACCTGAACCTTCCTGCTGGTCTGATTGCTTTTTCTTCTTGCCTGCTCCAGCCTGCCCATTCCTTGAGCTGTGGTCAGTTCCTCCTCCAGCTCCTGTTGCCCTGAGACTATGGCTGGATCAGAGCAGCCAGGAAAGAACCAGTCATCCTCAATCAGTTTTGTGCCACAGGAAAGCAATTACATTTATATCAGACACTACTACATGAAAAGAGACCAGGGACAAGCTGAAGTCCCTATGAATGACTGACAGGAACAAGATTAAAGAAGCAATCCATAGCATTCACCTTGTGATTTCCCTCCAACTTTACTATGTAGAACACAAGAATAAAGTCTGCGTATCTCACTAAGAAGAAGCAAACTGAAGCCTAACTTTACTTCTTCAGGAAGTCTTTATACAGGAGAGTGGAAAGGGTGAGGTTATGCTGATACAAAAAAAAAAAAATCCAACCAATTAAAATGCCAAATTACATGGCCTTTCAAATCACCAGGTTAAAGACACCTAATGTGTATGATAACGGCATCAGCTGAGACAGCTGTATTTTTTTGTAATGTGAACAATGACATTCATTTTTATGGAAATGACATGTATCCATTTCAACTTTAATTTTAGTATGAGCTACAAAGCCAGATAATTTGAGGAAGTCACAAGCACGTGTTACACTGCAACTGGCATCAAACCATTTTATCATACATTAATATCATTCTTTTAAAGACAAATACAGATTCATTTGTAAATAAACACATTGAGTGAACTCAGAATATGAAAACTTAGGTATGCATCCTGTTCATTGTTAGAAATGCTTTTTCATTTTACGTACATTCCCATCTGTTTTGTGATATGACAAAACACATTTGTGGAGACAGATTAGGAAACAGGTGTTTCATGCAAAGCACACAAAGCAGAACAGCCAGTGAAAAGAAATGAAAGTAAAGGTGGCTCCATATTTTAATTGAAAATTAGAAAATCACAAATTCGGCTTTTGATTTAGCCATATCAATCCAGTTGTCCTCACAACATGCAAAATTCAAACAACTTTTATCTATGCATCAGCGAAGTAAAACCCAGAAACTATTAGTAGATTCAGCCCTACTGGGAATGCTCAGCTTTCATCTGAGTTGTACAAGGACGACTTATACCACAAATTTCATTAAAGCACACTCCTGTAACACCTATTAGATGGGAGCAAAGTTCTTCCTGAAATATTTCAAAATGACATACTTAACTGTCAGAAAAGATTAAAGCAAAAAAGTTGAAAACTTTAAGGACCCTTTTAAGTAGAACTGCTGAATTGGATTTTGCTTTTGGTTTTAATTACATTTTGGTTTCTTTCACTGCCACTTTATCAGCACTCACTTTGCAAACCTTTGTTTAACTTCAAGGATGGATTCTGTTTATTTTTTTTAATCATTATACATGTTTCTTCAAAACCATAAAAATAAATGCCAAATTCTGATCACCTTAAACCTTTGTTTACAAAAAGTGTCATTGTAGCCAGTGAAGCAATTCAAAGAGCAAGTATTATTCCAGATAGGAATGACCCCTTCTTTGAAAAAACAGATTTAAATTTCTTGAAGTTGAAATTGAGGTATCCTGTTTTTAAGCATAATCAGAACGAATAATACACTGTTCTTTAGGAACCCGACTATTTTGGCTTTTGATAATGAAAGAAAGAATGAAATTACCATTGTCACATGAAAAATGACAGTATAGAAATCAGAGCTTTAGAATGATTTAGAACCCTCAGGCAAGTGTTAAATCACTTTCAGTTAAATTCAGCATTGCTTTAACAACGTTAGTAAATAAATATGTTTTCTAATGTTTTCCAGCAGTTTAGAGAGCATTTCATTTAATTTTACATTATATCTAATGTAAAAACATTATACCTAATATAAAAACTGAAAAACCTTCCAGAACACACTTTTTCTGATACACAGTGCATTCAAATTAACTAATGACGTGCCTACATTTCCTTGTGTTACTATTCACATATTAAATGTCCCAATAATTAGTGGTTTGCAGAGGAAATAAGCCAGAATCTATACACATCAGCCAACACTGTCATCCCCTAGGATTGTGTAGCTCTCCACACATTCATTCCAAAACAGACAATTGCTTTATTTGGCAAATTGCCATAGACTATGATGGAATGAGTAGTGGGTTTCTAGTTTGCTTAAAATATCCATAACTAATATTAACGCGAATAAAGTTTTGCAACTTACGGGAGGGAATATAATTGTTTTTTTAAAAATACTATTGAATTTCAAGTACTATTAAGATTGTCTAAATTAATTTGATTCTTACTTAGTAACAATCAATTGCAGCAAGCCAAGGAATTTTTCTCTAGAAAAGGTTACAGAGCAAATATGGAGTCAGCTATTACTACAAAAAAAATAAAGAGATCTGGTTAATATAAATGAAGAAATAGGCTTTGCAAGAGGGGAAAAAATCAAGTTAAAAGACAGCATTTGTTACATGTACTGCTAAAAACCACATACCACCAATGGCAAATCTTATAAGGTACTGTTGGCAATTTCCTCAAAAGAAGCATCAACAGAAGAAATCAGCAACAGTATATTACAAGTTGCCACTGCTGCAGGAACCTGCATGCACAAAACTGATGGGAAACTATGTTCTCACTGGCTGACCAAATCGCAGTGTAGGGTGGTAGGAGTGGAGGGGGAAGGGACGCTGAGAGCTCATCAGGTGTAACGGCAGGAAAAAAAAAGAAACAGAAAGGTCATGCTTATCCCAAGGGGAAAAATGCAAAATTAAACACGGACTGACGCAGATGAAATTTTACAACTGTTATTAATATTGCACATGGATCTGTAGTAACCACAGATGAGGTAACACATAGTTTTAATGAAGGGAATATTATTCTCTTTCAGTTCCAAAGCATTACATGGTAAACCCCTCAAAAAGATGAGACGTGATCCTTAAAACATTTCTATGTTTATGTACTGAACTTTCAAATTAATCTTGGAAATGAAAAATAATTCAATGGCAGATTAAAAAGAGAAGATTCAAATTACCTAACTGGATTAATTAGGACCGCAGGTTGTGCACATTAAAATGTGCCATTAATCTTCACACAGTTAACTAACAGGACAAAATTTATAATGAAGTACTAAATGACTTGGAAAGCAATCAGCAAAAACTATCTGAAATTTACCCAGACTTTTATAAGTTTTAAGAGAAGCTGCTTCACTTTCTCATCAACTGTTTTATTACTAATTTAGAAAATTACAAAACCTAAGATTACTTGAAATGTTATTTTCTGTAGGTAATTTAACATTTTTAACTAGCCCTAAACTACCAGTTACTGTTATTCAACTGATTTGCACAAGTGACACTTACTAACAGATTACTAAATATTTTGAGAGGTTTCTGATCAATGATATTTAAAGAGAAAATTTGTCTCAGGTACATTTTACTAGAGCACCACCCTACATCATAAAATTCAAACCAATGCTACAGTTCCCCACACCTTCACTACCTGTTCATGGCAGGCAGCTTTAATATTTCAATGGTGAACTTATTTTAATCACTGGTCATTCTTGTGTGGACAGTAACCTTCTGAAGCAAGTTCAAGCAGTCTTACAGAGCAGCAACTCAGACGGCAAACAGAAAAAGTACATCTACTCATAAAAACAATAAAAAAAATGAATTTATGAAAAAAAGAATCAAGGAAATAAGAAAAAGCAAAAATTGCAAATTTAAGCAATTTTACTAGCTAAATCTTATAAATCTTATGACTACAGAAATTTGTCATGGTAGAACACTCTCAATTCAGTCTGAAGTGCAGCAGACATACGCGAGACGTGTGTGTGTGCATCATATATATATATATATATATATATATATATATATATATATATATGATAATTTAATCGTGAGTAGAACAGCTTACCTTCTCTCTCCTCCTCAATCTGAGCCATTCTCAAGGCCATAGCAGATTTCTCTTCTCTGACTTGATCACGGGACTCCTCTGATTCTGGTACATTTTCTTGCCATTCCAAGAGCTGACTCTGCAGTTCATCCACACTACCTGATTCACTGGCCTAACAAGAGAAACTGGGCATGAAAATATATTTACCAAATCCTACTGCAAACGTAAATGACTTTTTAATTTGGCAAACCATTCACAGAGAAAGCAATTCACTGTAATTTACCACTTAACATACATAAAAAATATGAAAAGAAAGATAATTATCATAGACTGTGTAAAAAGCAAGCCTCACCACCTAGCAAAATATTAAAAATGCTACTGCTGGTTGCACTTTCAAGCTAAAATATTTTTAAACAAAAAATGGCTTTTTAAATTATTTTTCTTGCATATTTTCATCTTAGAAATGTTTTAAAGTACAACAATAATCTTTTTTTTTTCTTTAGGATAACAAATCTCTATTTTATCCATGAGTAGAATAAGAAAGAATGTTTTTGCCTTCCCATCAAAATAAAAACTATTTTATAAATTTACCAAAAACAAATTCTCCCCAAAAGTTCAAAAATACTTTTAGCAACACATATTAACCCCTTTCAAACTGTCTCTGCTGCTAGGTCTGTATAAAATTATTTAACATGTACTAAGATTAATGTATACTGTTAATCCACCTAGAAGTCTTTTAGTATAGCTTTATGGTTCTTCTCACTTTGTCATCTCACCCTGTATGTTTGTTAAGATTTCAGCTTTTATTTTCTTCTAAAAGCTCTTCAGAGCTTACACAAAATAATAAAAAGTCACTTTGATAACCCATGTTAAATGTAACTAAGTAGACAGTAGACAGTTTGGAAATACATAAATTAGAGTATGTGAAAAAATAAGGAGAAACCAATCTTTAATTAAATCTAACCTGTCAGTTTGTTACCCATTTTAACAGCTACTGACATCTCAATTTCACATATTGCTAAATTAATTTTCAGCAAGAAGACCCAGCTAACACACTTTCTAAAGCACTGTTTGAGCTAATCAGTAACTCATACAAATCAATTTTAAAGTTAACCTGTGAAGCTGCCCTCTTTGTAACTTGGTCAAGATCAGCTTGCAACTTCCTTTGCTGCTCTTCATAGACTTCCAGCTTAGTCAGCAATTCTTCTACAAAAGTATAATGAATTAGGTTCATTAGGACACAAAACTGATAGAAGATCAACAAAAATTTACAAGATTCAAAATGAAAATTCAGATAATTCGTTTCAGTTAGAAGACCTGTACTTGTCTGTGTTCTCCACCAACCCACAAAACTGACTTCTTGGTTGTTGAATAGCGATGAGTGTTTTAATCCTAACATGCTAACAATTTAGACTAGTGAAGTGAAAATTCTACCATTTTCCATTTACAAAAAGGATGTCAGAAAAACTACAAGGTGAAACAGAAAAATCTCTCATAGAACTCTATTTTAAATGTAATTGCCTATCTGAGGTTTTACGCAAAAAAAAAAAAAACTCAAATCTTCACACAAGAAAAAAAATATTTGAGATAATTCTTAGAATTCTCACTGCTCTCAGAAGTTCATTGTATATATACTCTAATAGATTTTTCCAAATATCTTGTTCTCATTTTTCATCTTAAGAAGATACCTTTTCCACTTGCTGGAAAAGTTTAGATATATTCTACCAAACCTAAACAGAACAAGGACTGAACTGTTATGCACAAGTACACAAGCAGATTTAGGGAACGAAAAGATGACTTGTACCTCTGACTTAAGAACTGTATGCTATTGCTAAAAGTTACATGAAGATACTTCCAAATATGTTGTTTTTTTTTTTTTTTTTTAAAAAAAAAAAAGATACACTGAAAATTTAAAACCAGAAAGACTATTTATCTTTGTCTCTAATTTGGAACCATCTGCAATAAGAGAGATGGTTTTTTGTTTGGTTGGTTTTTTTGCAAGCAGGGTAGGTTTTTGTTTGTTTTTTTACCATTTTGAGTTCTGATTTCATGTAATGATTGAAGTTTTGACTGCAGCTCTTCCTTTTCAGCTTCTAATTCTGACACACGATTGTTTAAGGCAGATACATCATTATTCTTCGATGAAAACTAAAAGAAAAAGCAGCTGTAAGTTTTTCAAATGCACCAAAACACTAATAACACAGTAAACGCCACTTTTTTCTGATTTTAGTAAGATTTGGAGTAGGTGTTTTGCTACTATTTGAAAGTGCAATACACCAGCTATTTAGGAGCAACTGTACTCCTGAATGCTAGTAACACTAAGTTGTACTTTTTTTTGTTGGAACTTCCTCCTGTGTCAACATTTAATGTCTATTCAATTTTTATATATTGAAAGAATTTATTCAGTGTTTTTATACTCTATTTACCCCACACTTTACTTTTTTCAGTCAGATCTCCGAGCATAGTAGCTTTAAAAACAGGCTTGTAACATCAAACAATGTTATACACACATTTTTCAGTTCATCCTCCAGTTGTTTGATTCTTGATTTGGACCAAGCCTTCATTTTCAGAAACTTAGCTTCAGATTTGGTGGCCTCTTCTGTTTTCAATTTCAGTTGTACTAAGAAACAAGACATAAATATTTTAAACCCCAGAAGGATTATCATTACAAGATCTATATTTAATCTCTTTAGCAACTGAAAGTAACACTTATAGAAGACAACTGCATGCAAAGAAGAAAAACACTAACAGTAAGAAACGTGGTGAGGAATTTACAGGATATGTCATCATCTTGATATTCCCATAACCCTCATTATTATAGTATTTGAGCACAGATACTTTTTAATTACTGTGGTGATAACTCTTCCATTGAATTTTATGAAGTTCTACTTGCAACAGGTATGAAATTGATATACAATATATAAAGATATGGCCTAAAGTAACCCTTCATATGTGACAACTGTTTAAATACGATACCTTCCAATTCTTCCATCTTTTCTTTAGTTGTAGACTCCAGATCTCTAACATCTTTTGTGTGCCCACTAACAGTTAATTCTGCCACTTGTTTCTTAAGCTGAACCAGGGCCTGATCTTTTTCTTGCAGCTCAGTTTCATGTTTCTCTTGAATTTCATGGAGTTCAGCATCGTATTTCTCCCTCACTTTTGTCATTTCAAGCACGTGTTTCTCCATCATGTCTTTTATCTGGGCTCTCAAGACATGTCTCTCTGCATCCAGTTTAGACTGAAGGTTTTCTTTTTCTGACTGAAGACGTTTCAGGTTTTCATTAATCTCCTATTAAAAAAAAATGAACTTTTTTATTTTAATAAAAAGTATTTTTAGTACGACTGTCAAACACTGCATTTGTATTCTTACATACTTTTCCATACATTATAACCAGAAATCAGAGCTACTGTTGGTCACCTGGCTCTAGTACAAAAAACTCAGCTCTGATTTTCCAAGGCTTACATAGGAACTTGAGCAAAATGGCATTGCTATTTGAGTGAAAACTACATGCATAGCTGAAAATGGAGTAAAAATCAATGCTTGCTTCTACGGAATATTAAATACATATTTGTAAGATCTCTCTAACAGTGATATCAAAGATTGAGAATGCTCACTGCAATGCCATCCAGATGTTGTTACGCACATCCATTAAAACTGGCAAACTGTGACCTAGCTGTTCTTTCTGCTAACTAGTCTTCTGTTGGTGCTTATTCTACTGCCGGTGCTCTCACATTAGTTATAATAATACAAGAGCTAGATTACAGATCACTGTAACAGAGCAGTTCACTCACATTAGACCTGTTGTGCAAAGCCTATGTTAATGATACAGAAACCAAGGAAGAATGACTGTCCACGTAAAGAAGCTGTGCAGGACAGCAGAGGCAACATTTTCAAAATGCAATTAAACTGCTTATGTAAAGGAAGTCTTCCTGCTATTTTAATACTTAGGCTGAGGTTCCATTACAATTTAAACTGCTCTAAGTTCATGTTGTCA
Source organism: Cygnus olor (assembly GCF_009769625.2). Classification (NCBI taxonomy): domain Eukaryota; kingdom Metazoa; phylum Chordata; class Aves; order Anseriformes; family Anatidae; genus Cygnus; species Cygnus olor. The sequence goes on from NC_049173.1 coordinate 48,950,213, forward strand.
CAGTCCACCCTGTGCCCTACCCTCAAGCTGTGTGTTTCTGTCCCCTCAGTGCACTAGCACTAGGTACTGACTGTTGTTGCAGCGTATCTTCAAGCGTATTTCAAGGTGCATCTAACCCAAGGGAAAAACAAGGTGCATCTAACCCAGGGAAAAACAAAACAAACAAAAAAAACCAACCCTGCATAAGGTACAGTGTGTAACAAATGGTAAGGACAAATGAAGCACCAATTTAGCTAGGACAATAGCTTCTGGATCACACATTTTTGCTACAGGTCTTAACTACCTTAGTAGGACAGTGTGTCTACCTGGTTACATAGTTGAAACTATTTCCAATAGATTTGAATTCAGGAAACCTTCCTGGGTAAGTGGATTTTTTTTTTTTTTTTTGTAAAGATGACTGAAATGTTGTACCTGACAATTCCCAAGCAGGTTGTTTCAGCAGAGTCCCAAAAGCCTATCTGAGAGACTGCAATGTCCTTTACCTACATTGTTGAACTAAGTAGCAGCACTCAAAGGCTACAATCACAATTCACACTAGATGCTTAAACACAATGAACCTGGATTAGCTGTGCATTTTGCAATCAGTAAAAATACTTCAAAAGAAAGGGCACAGTGCTAGCTAAACATTCTCTTTGGGGAAAAAAACAAACAAACAAAAAAACTCAGTTTTGGAGCTCACTCCATTCTCTTAACCAGAGAAACTGAAGTCTTTTGATAGCAGAAAGTCTTCCCTACATAACAAGTTCTCAAAATGAACCAAGACAAACTATGGAGGAGAATTGACAGTTTTATATTTCACAGGCTTTACTTCTTTATTTCCTGAATTGAACTGGAATTAGTATCTCTTCACACAATTATAGTTGCATTACCAGCACGTCAAAACCTCCCAGAGTGCTATGTAAGTATTTTATGCAGAATTATCTTTTGAACACAACCAAACTGCTTTTGAAACTTGTAATTGACCTGATGAGTTGAGCAGTGTATATATGCTATTTCTTACTTTCAATTGCTGGTCCTTGGCATCCAGTTCTTTTTGCAGCACATCTATCACCTGAGTCCTTCCCAGCATGACTTCTTCCTTTTCATGGAGCTTCTGCTTCAAGGCCTTCAGTAGCTAGAAAAAAAACATCAAGCTATCAATAAAGGGATTAAAATTTTCAGAAGGGGGAAAAAAATAAGTATTATGTTTAGTTTCCCACCCAGACTTCTGAACTGTGTCACAGAGGTTATTAATTACATGTTTCTAAACTCCCGTGACTATCTAAGTCAAAGCAAGCAACCAAGTTTCCAAAGCAACATACCTGTTCTAGGTCAGCACTTGCATCAGATTTAGCAACTAATTTAAAGAGCTCCTGTTCATGTTTTTTTCTCTGTGCTTCCAATTCCTTTTCCTTTTCCTGGATTACATTTTGAAATACACGTACCTGAAAACACATAGAAAGTAAATATGAAACCAGTCCACAAAGGTACATTAAAAGTATACTGGCTTGTCTAAATAAAGGCACAGCAAGATAATGTACTCTTCCTTCCACTTACCAGTAAACACAGTAATCACTTACTGATTACTGAAGTCAATGGTGCATAAACCTTCAACTTGCATGAAATTTGCCTCAATTCTACAGTAACAAACTTTAAATGAAAAGGACTGTAATATTCATTTTTGTTTAACACCACAGATCTCCACCTTTTTAGATGCTATCATTCTGATACTTCTTTTTTCTAAAAGATTACACCGATCATAATAGTTTCTAGCAAGTTTTAATCACTTAAGCCCAAATAGCTTTGAAACCTAGCCACCTCTTCCTACTCAAGAATTTGCATTCTTCTACCAGCACCTTTGTTAGCTATCTTACTTTTATAAGAACTGGATGTAACTTTTGGAATCTTGCTAATGATATTTTGAATAAAAATTCAAGATTGTTTTTTTTAAAGATAAGCAGTTTTTTTCATACAAAGTCCTACCCAGATTTGTATTTCAGTGACTGCATTGTGCTCACCACAATGGCTTTTAGTCTCAGCTTTTTGTCTTTTTCTTTATTTCTTCTATCAAAACATGCAATGTTGTACTACTGAACAGGTATGCTAATATTCAGGATCGAAAGTACCAGATAAACTCAGATATCAAATAATACGGGAAATACTGAGATCAATAGTTTCATACACAGTGCAACAAACTCTGAGGGATCAAGCACATCACATTAAAATCTAAATTCTTTACAGTTGTGCTGAAACTCCCTTGGAAGTTAAATCTCAGATTTAATGTGATGTGCTATCAACATCAAAGAATGGATAACATGCTCCCTAGATTCTTTTTTCTTTTTAAGTGTTTCTTTTTCTTTTTTTCCTTTTTAATTTTTTTTTTCATAAAAAGGTTTATCTTGGCCTGTTAATCAGCCATGAACTTCTGGAATAATTCCCCATTAAGTTCCCTATTAAGTATACCAAACTTCACCAGCTATTTTTCAAAGTCAGGAGGAAAACAATGCTCTTCTGCTAAGAAGCACATCGGTTACCTCACAGGACAAACGAAAGTGATCTGTCAAATAGCCACATTACACTGAGAATGCTTAAATAACCCAAACTACTAGCCACTGCACGCGTGCACTTTTGCACCTTCAGGTGTAGTGCCAAAAGGAAGATGGGCTTGGAGGTTCTTCAACTACAATGCTCCAGAACTCACTTCACTCATTTACACACTACCTCCTCTGTGCACAAACATCAGCCACATCCTTAAAATCCTTTCTTGCACAATACCTTCATTTTCAATAATTACCTGTACTACTTATTTACCTGTACTACTAGAACCATCTACTTACTGACTGCTTCATTATTCTTACTTCATCTGATCGCCATATAGACCTTAACTCAAGAATCATCGAAAATTAAGAATGGCATTTCTCAATTATTGAGATAGCAACACTACAGTCAAGATACCACATTTTCCACCAGCAAATGTACATATTTCTAGAATGTTTACTTACATTTTCTATATATGCAGCTTCCATTTCTTGGAAACGTTCTCTTTCATTGCTCTGAATGGTTTTAAGACTCTCAATCTGTTCCTGGAACAAGCTACATTTTTCCTCACTGTCTCCAACCTTCTTGGTAAGGTTCTGAACAAGAATCTGCATGCTTTGTAGCGAAGAGTCTTTAATGGACAGCTCATTCTTTAGAATGCAAACCGTTAGACAATTAGAAGAATGGGCCCAGAAAAAACACCCACCATCCAGCCCTCCCTCAGGCAAGCAACATTAAACTAGAAGCTCAGGTTTAGTTTTAATTTGAGTGAAATTTCTCATCAGATTTAAAAGTCAGTAAAAGTCGTATTATTTAGTCAGTATTATTACTGACTAAAGTAAATAATTATATATATATATTAAAATAAATGAAAATAATCAATGAAGAAATTGTAGCCACATGAATAACTGATGGTGATTTGTGCTTCAGAGAAGGATCAACCATACAACATCAGAATTGTTTAATTCTTCGAAACCTCTATGGAGGTTTTATATCTGAGATAATAATATACCTTCAATTCTTCATTGGGCAAGAGTATTTCATTGGCAACACCACCTGATCCACAGGCTATCTGTAAATCAATGATATAGGCATCTCTTTCAGCTAACTTCTTTTCTTTCTCTGCCAGCATGGCATCCATTTCAGCCCCCCGACAGCGCTGGGCCTCCAATTCAGCATTCTGAAAATGAAAAGACAACACTGCATGTAATCTATATTTCTAGCACAGTTTGCATCACCACCATAGTGCCTATTTTAGGGTACAGAAAAAATTACAATCACATTTATAACCTTGTTCAATTTTAACTCTAACATTTAATTACTGAGCCTGTTTCTCTCTGAAATTCTGCAGCATTCACATTCCTGCCACCTTCCACAGTCAACAATAACGTCCACAAAATACATCACTGTTACAAACTGTAACACGAAATCATTCTTTGTATTTCTTCCTGTCATTAACTATTTTTGCAACAAGAAAAACTGAAGCAAAACAACATTTTAATTCAAAATAGAAGATTTAAAGATAACATTAACCCACAGAATTCATATAGTGTTTCCTTTCCTATTTATTTTCAAACTACTATTAAAAGCATGCTTGAGGATTCAATGCAAACTGAAAACACAATGAAAGAATTCTCACTGTATTTGTTCAGGCAGGTTGTAGCACATAACCTGTTTTCTCAACCCAAAACTTTCTCAGAATATCTTTTTAGTCTTTAAATATAATCCTACACAACATATGTGAAAAAACATACACTCAGCATCATATAAAACACCACCTTTTTTTGTAGCTCTTCATTTTTTTGTGTGATCTGGGATTCTAGTTCTTCAATTCTTCTTCTCAGCACTAATATTTTCCCACGATTTGCTGCAGCATTTTCCTGGTCACCATCTCTTGATGCCTGCAAAATCAGGGAGTTTCACATTCCATAAGTAAGTAGCGACTGACTTCAGTACTTCTACCTGTTCAGACAATACTGGTGAAATAAAGTGGTCTTATGGTTTGTATTTCCATTCTCTTATATATTAAGTATTCCAAGTAGAAGCTAAACAAAGCAGGCATGGTATTTTTATCAAACTAGTAAAAATGTTAATATTTAAATTATTAATGATAATTATTAATTATGCAAGGTGGACTGAAACATACAAAAAGGGTATTCATTTCCTCTGGCCACTGTAACCCACATAATCTGGCATGCGTAACCAATATAACTCAGGGAAAAGAAAAAAAAATATTGGGGGGCGAAGTTAAACTCCTAAACACAGTGTTTCCGATCAGAATTCAGTAGGTACAACTACTGGATTATAGAAACTGTCTGCCATTACAAAAGAAATCAAACCCAATTGCTAAAACTATGTCTTTCTAGGAAAAATAGGTAAGACGTAAATAATTAGCCACTGCATGTTTTTGAGGACACACAGGAACTTCAATAGACTGATCTGCTTTTATTCCACTTTATCGTATCTTTAAAAAATACTGAAGTCTCACTGAAGTTATGTTAGAAGTTGTATGTCATTAAAATATGCTATTTTAAAGAAAATCTCTACTAACATGACTGCATTACTAAAAACAAATTTAAAAAACTTTGTTAATGGTAAAACAATAGTAACTTAAATGAGAGATTACTACAGTTATTCTAAATTTTGCTACCAAGGCCATTCTTATATTTCCATTATTTTCTTAGATATTAAAGTTATAAGCTAGCTTTGTTTTTATTTCTTCTCAAAAAGCTTATCTTCATGTGTTAAGAGTTTGAGCCGCTAATAAGATGAAAACCGGAAAGATTTTTTTTTTTTTACTAAAACAATTTGAAAGGAATATATAATTTTCTAAATTTCTATAGAAAGATACAAGAAGAATGAGATAGAAATACACAGATGGACAGACAGCAGCTACAAAGTGTACCTTGGTCCTAACCTGACTCAGCTCAAAATTTGGACTTGAGTTCCATATACAAGTCCAGCACGATAACATGTCTACTTTCAAATGTAAAGACACTTACCTTTTTTTGTTCTGCTTTTTCCTCTAAGCCTCCTGCTGCTGCTAATTGTTTCTTAAGTTCTTCCAGTTGTGAGGTTAATGATGCAACCTTGGCTTTGTTTTGCAGCTTCACTTTGGAAAGTTTGGCATCAGCAGACTCCCTCTCCTCCTACAAACATTAGAGTCATGAAGGGCTTAAATTAGCTACATGAACAACTGCATCCTTCAAGTCACCCACTTAAAAAAAAAAAAAAAGAGAGAAACAAAAACAGAAATCTAAAGTAATTACAAAAAAAAAAAAATTCCCCTGAAGAGACTGCTGCCTGTGCAATATCCAAATTCAGTTACAATTTTGGAACACCGTCCCTGGAGGTATTTAAAAAATGTGTAGGTATGGTGCTTAGGGATATGGTTTAGTGCCAGACTTGGCAGTGGTAGGTTAACAGTTGGACCTGACGATCTTAAGTGATTCTATAACAGAAGGAAGATGCATTGGCAAAAAGCTGTAATGCCCAGGAAACATAACAGCTACTTGTAACCAATGCTTCCTAGAGTTCCTGAAGTTGTTATAACTGACTATTAAATTTGTCTACAAGAACAGCTTATGATAAACAGGACTGATGTGTTTTTTTTGAATGGTCTCTTTGACAAGAATACATACACGGTACCTTTAACTGATTATCTTTATTTCGAAGCTCAGCATCCTTCTCTCGGACAAGCTCCTTTAGCTGAGTTACCAGCTGTTCCGTACTTGTCAGCTGTTCAGTCAAATCTGTCACCGACATGTTTCCTGCATCTTGTGACCCTGCAGCCTGCAGACATTAAGTATATTTTGAACGAGCAAGATAGTGCAGAGAATGATCCTTGTGCCATCACCTTTTTTTAAACACATTCAGCAAATCTTATTAGAATGCAATATTAAAACATACATTTACTGTTTTTTTTACATACATTTTACATACCAGACTGTTTTGAACTAGTCTGATAGATACAGTAGCAGAAGGGTTTATATAAAACCATGTAAAAAAGAACACACAACTTAACTGTAATAATCTGATTTCTTCTGTGTAGAAACACTCTTCATTGTACTATGGTTCAGTCAGACCACTACAATTACTTGATCATTTGAGCACGAACAAGTAATCCCTGTATTTTGCCATCTCAGAAATTCCTTGCAGTTTCTTTCTTTTCCTAATCCTAACATAGCTATTTCTGTATTATAAATTCTTTTGAACAGCAACTTTCCCCTCTGTCTCTGAAAGTCATCTAACATCTGTATGGAATAATAATGACAAAAAAAAAAAGAAAAGCTTTAACGATTTCAAGCAGATCTACCTAACTCTACTCGGGACTTTAAAAGAGCTTTATTTTTTTAAGGAAACAGAAAAAAAAATCCCTCACCTTTCCATCAATAAGACATTTCTCAAAATAAACTTGAACATAACTATGGCAATAGTTCACTTAAAGGAAAAAAAGGGAGGAGGGGATGATGCTGCTTTTGAATGCGTAAGAAAAGGCCATAAAAATAATTAATAGCTATACTGAATGTTGACATATTTAATGTACAAGGACTGAATTTCCTTATCTACTGGAATTTCATTATTACACCTAGCAGTAGTGTCACTGAACCCAGTGGCAACAAAATATTTTATTAACATGCTACGCACAAAAAACACACTTGGGATAAAGTCTATGTAATTCTTACAGATGCTTTCTTAAAGCAAGTTAAGCATAATGAAGACAAATAGAGCAGTCGTGTTACACAAGGATTAAATATCGAGCAAGAACCCAACTTGACTTTAAGAGTCCTAAAAGTGTATCATAGTGAAACCAGTTAAGCAACTTCTTTATGAAAGAGCAAACACATATGATTAGTAGATCATCAGTTAAAGGTTCTGTACGTCAGAAGTTCTTAAGAAATTATTATCTTAAAAGAAATGCAGTACTTACAGCTTTGGAAGGAGAATCATCTACACTACCCCATTTCCACATAGTTTCAAGATAGCTATGAAAAAACAAATGAAACAATACATCAGTAAATGTCAATGACTCAGGTAACTTTAATTAACTGGTCCTTCTCTCCGCATATTTCAAAGTAAAATACACGATTCTAACTTTAAGCATTTGTTAACAGCTCCACCACATTACTAGCTGCTGAGAAATAATGTAATTATGTATAAAATATGCATGTTATGCCTTTTCTAAAGACTCGTCATTAGTAAAATGTCAATACTATCAAAAAAATCCAAAAAAGTCTTTAAAATTTAAACACCATAAGTATTATTCAGCATAGTTGCTATTTCCATGCATAAATAAAAGATACAAGCCACTTAAAGTTCGCTAATATTTAACCTGACCTTAAACATTCTGCCTGCCACTACAATATGACAGGGATTATATCAATGCATATTTCTGTAAAACCCCACACAAAGACTAAAAGCGTTAAAGAACACCATACTGCATTAATTGCCATGACTGCTTTCATCAGAAAAATGACGTATTGTAACCCTTGAGGTCACTGATCAGCATATTAAATGCATCTAAACCTCCAGGAAAAGCAAGTGTTCCTTGCTTCTTCTGCTCTGAACCAAGCACCACATATTTCTAAATGGTACCAACGTACCAGACATACCTGTAATTACAGCCTCAGACCATGGAAAGCTGCAGTCCCACAACAAACACAAGTATGGGCTCTAACACAACTGTAAGAAGCAAAATCCTACAGACCAAGTAGGTGGAAGGCAGCTCTAAGGCTAAGAACAATACTCAACAACAGCAACAAGCTTGGCTGAGAAAAAAATGGACAAAGTCTTTAAAATAGCCAATGCAGTAAATATCAAACTGTGTCAAGGAGATGCACATTAAGAGCAGACTAATGTATACTGCTCTGCCTCTGTATAATAATTTCCAAGAGCAGCATGAAGTAAGAAGCAAAGCTGTACTTCAGTAATTTTCACTCTCAACTAGCAACGTCCAGAGAAAAATAATCCGTCCTTTCTAATCTGTATTACATACTTTTGAAATATGCATGCACAGATCAGTCAGCGATACTGAATTTGGAAAAGAGTTTATTATAAACGTTAGCACATAGCTTTCCTTAAAAGGTATGCAGAATGATAGCAGAGACTGCTTTTAAAGATGGTTATCTTTTCAAAGCTAAAAGCAGGAATCACTGTGTGCACTCTATGGCCTATGTTATCTACAAGGTCAAAATGGATTACGCTAAGAATCTTTTCTAACATTAAAATCAACAAGCAAGCTGTGGGCTTGGGGACTGAAATTATACAACTTAAAAGTAAAAACCCCATCCATAACTCCTCCAGAGCTGTAACATCAAATCTGCTCTCTGCAAAAAGCTCATTTCCAGACACATTAAAGGGTTACTCATGTACAAAGCGGAGTAAAATGACTCACTAGACGTAATCGCGGTGCATTTCCATTTTACTAATGGATATTTTAGCTCATTTACAGCTTTGACTGATGCAATCACTTTCGGTCTCACGTGCCAGCATTCCTACCTGAATACCTCAACAGCTACCTTCTGATATATTTTTGTTTATACAAGGGATAGTAAATATTGACAAGTTTTCCAAATCAAGCTGGGAAATAAAACTGAACAGACTTCCCTCAGCCAGCATGAAGTCAACCAATGATGATTTTTCATTTTCTTATACAGACAGCAAATTAGAGCACTGAAGATGGCAAAGCTGCAATTGGAATGCTCAACACAGTCCCTTCTGCTTGCAGGATCATCTAAACAGAATTTAACCAAGTTGCCTATCATCATTTTCCTTCCTTTGGCAGCCTACTTCCTGAACATAGCATTATCAGTTATCAAGTATAAGAGAAGCAAGAAATCCAAATCATCTGTGACTATATTCCCTGGGAAGTTTTCGCAGTGACAGACCATTTGTGTTTCCCCAGTAAGTTCAGACTGCTTGTCCTCAATTTCAAGGTTCCACACTGCTTCACCACAGCCAGTATCTCATCCCGCTCTTCATCTCACATAGCCCGCTATGTTGATAATCATTCTTTGCCACGCACTATACTTTCATTTCCCTTGATCTCTTCTTCACTGAAGAACAACAGGCAGGATACTCGAACCTTACACAAATTCCAGGAGATATAAAAAAGGACTGCTTAATTTTACAAAACCAGCTTCTCCTGATGCTTCAAGTACAACTGAGGTTTCAGCTCTTATCACAACAGGATGCAACCAAAGAGGAGAGTCCCATTGGCAACTTTAGCTTCATAATCTTCCATTCTCTTTGTCCAGCTCTAGCTGCAGTCAAATCCAGCTATAAAAAAAAAAACTAACCATGTATTCACCTGGATAGCTTCCAAGCCTGCTTGCTTCCCTGAGTCAGGCAAACACAGGGCCTAGCACAAGGGGCAATCAGGGGCACACAACAGCAGACGGGGACACATTTCAGCAGCAGCTCATACTTAGGTGGTCAAAGAACCCCCACAGCTTGAGGGTTAACAATCTACAGCGTAAAATATTGAAATGTGATATTACAAACACCTACTCAGATGATTAGGAATGCTGACAAACCGTCCACTGACTTCCACAGAACTATACATATTTGCCTAACCTTCCCCATGTCTGTTCAAAGTCATTCTGATATAAGAATAGCTTCAAAGAGCACTCCTTTGAGTTCTCACTACAGAGGTGCTACAGAAGGTCTTTTCCCCCTTCTCTTGCAAAAAGACTATATAAGAAAACAGAGGCAGAATCCTCTCTTCTTACTGCCAAGGGAAGTAATGGTAGCCCCCGTTCTCTTCTCTCGACGGGGCAGCAGTAGAAAGGCTCCCAATAGCAGTATGTGAAAACTTAGGCAAGTGTTTTATTACTTTGAATGTATTTCCTAGAATGACTATGTGCTTTAAACATGGACACTGAAAGAAAAGCATTTTTATATATGTTTCCTCATTGCATCTGCACATTTTGCATTTACCCATAGATCTACCTATGTGATGGCCTTCCAGGACCTTAACCCTTCTGCTAAATGAAGAAAATTTAACAGTGCATTTATATGGCTATTACTTGCACCTATTTCTCAATAACATTACACTTTCTCCTAGAAACCAATTCCCCTGCTGGGCCTAATACCCTTGCTGCACACGCTTTCCACAGTGCATCAGCAAAGAAATAAAGCATGAGCGCAAGGCCTGCTGCAAAGGGCAGGTGCAATGGGGCAGGTGCAGGGGGGGCAGCAGGGTGCAGGCAGCTCGGCCGGCCTGCCGGCGGCGGCCCAGCAGGACACACGGCCTCCTACCAGCCCCCTTTTCAACGGGGTCCCCGCCTAAGTCCCGCTTTGCCATGGGACCTCCGGGAACGCGGTGCCGAGAGCAGGCAGCCGGCGCCCCCTCCCCGCCCCAGCCACCCCCGGAGGCTGCAGCCGGGGCGGGGGGCTCGGGTTCGGGCCCAGCGCCGCCGCCCCGTAGAGCCGGGCGGGCCCCGCGTCCCCCCGCCGCCAGCGGGGAAAGGCTGCGGCGGGCCGGCTCCGTGCGGCCCCACTCACCTGCCGGGGGGCGGTGGGGCGGCCGGGCCGGGCCGGGCCGGACTCAGCCGCCGCCGCCGCCTCCGCCTCCGCCTCCTCCTCCTCCGCCGCCTCGGCAGCTCCCCCGGGCTCGGCAGCACGGCCCAGCCCAGCGCCAGGCGGCCCCGCCAGCGCCACCGGGCGGCGCGGAGGAGCCCCGGGGCTGAGGGGAAGGGGGAGCGCGGCCTCGTCGAGCAAATAGGAAGGGAATGGCGCTCCCCGGGGGAAAATGGCCCCCGAGGCAGCCGGGCGTCACTCGGGGGCAGCGAGAGTGGTGGTGAGGGGGCGCTTCGGCGGCCCAACGAGGAATTGCTGGGGGGAGAAGTGTGACTGGGAGCAGGAGCAGGGTGTCTGCTGCGTGGCTGTGAACGTAGGCAAGGGATACGAAGTTGTACGTTGGGAAAAAGTGAAGCAGTGTGATGAATTTCATGTAGGGATAAGGCCCTCTGTCCCGTGGAGGCCTTGGAGGCCAGGAAGTGTACCACTGGTACACCAGTCATGCTTTCAGGGTGAGGGATGGATTTGAAGTCCTTTTTCTAAGTGGAAAACCACCAAAGCTTTGCACAGTATAGTACAAAAGGAAACTGTACCTTGTATGCCTGACCAGCAGCTGTCATATTTTTCCTTCTCCAATAGTTTAGCTAGTACATTTTTCTGCATGCAAACTGTTCCTTCCTAGCTTTATCTTGCACTCTGTGGCTTCCAGTGTGGCCCAGCTACAGACCTAGCATTTTTGAAATAAGCACCAGTTCATACCACAGTACACTGAACAGCCAATAAGCTTTAATTACAAAATTAAAATGACTAGAAACAGGAAAGAAAAAAAACTGCTAGTGTTTAAATGGGATTAAATTTCAAGATCTGATTGTCAATTCAATAACTTTAATCTCTTTCTGGTACAACATTGCACACTGTCTTCATTCATTTCTGATTACAAGCTAAATGAATATAATGTTGCCTGTGATCTCATTTATGCCTTAACCTCTTAGTAACATGACAGCTGATGATTAGCGTCTGAAGTCCTCTGGAAAACATTAGCATCTCTGGGAATGTTAGCATGAGCATGAAGTGGACTATAGCTCTGCTGTAACTTGAGCTGCTCTGTCTGAATTTACTTGGAGATGAGGCAAAACAGCTTTGCCAGCATGACCAGCGTCTATGTCCATTTTTCCAATTCACAGCTAGCTTCTTATGATTAAACACTGTTTATTATAGGAGTGCCTGGTCATTTCTCCTGGAGATGGCTGCAGCCAAACAAAACAAAGCAAGAGCACTGTCACTGCAACTACTGGGCCAGTACAATGCAAAGCTGGGAGCTCCCACAGACACTTCCCACTGAAATTCTCAGTGACGTCATGACCACAGGCTTCCCAGCACTGCATGCGTGAATGCTCTCAAGAATAAAGGGTTCTTTGGCAATCATACACACGGGAACAATAGCATTGTGTTACACCCTCAAAACAGAGTTGGGCTAGCTGGCATTCCAAAAATGCTGTGCTGAAACTCATTTCAGTGAAACACAAACAAAAACTGGATCCTTAAACAGCAACAGAAACATTTAAGCCAGTATCATCATTACTACACTCACAAATTAGTCCTTCTTATGCATCCACTAGCACAGAAGTTAAACAGTCATGTTTGCATTATGTCCTGCTTCAGTCAGTTTAGGTTTGCAGCCCTCTCCATAACAAATAAGAGTGCATCTGACCACAACTTCCACCCACTGAACATGCAACTTTTTAGTCCCATTCTGCAGTGTCTCCATAGCCTCATTGGTCTCAAAACCTGCCAAAAATTAGCATTTCTGAGTAGCTATCAGAAAGGAAAAACAGGAATGAATGTACTTCATTATCATCCTTAGCCACCAAAGTGGTATAAATGACTCTCGTATCAAACATCAAACCAAACACATCCAGTGAGTAAGGGTGGAGTTACCCCTCTTCCTGAACAGCAGCAGTGTGCCACGAGCAACTTCACTAGACTCAGAGTAGTGCTGGGAATTGAATTCGGAGAGCATTTGAGTCAACACAAGATTCCTAACCTCTTAAATAAAACCAATAATTGATCATAGGTAGAGATTTTTGTGTGCAGGAGGGGAGCTTCAGGCATAATGGTCCAAAACATAAGTCCATCAATATTCAGGTAACTTTTCCCCCTCGTTCACTTCTGAACAGAGATTTTTCTACATTGTATATCAATAACTGTAGCCCTGCTAACAAACCTTATTATAGCACACGACTGACCTTACAAATAAACAAGTAGGGTTTTGAGGAAAAATAAATAAGATCAGCAGAAGAACATATAGGGAAAAAGGTGTAGATATAACAGGTTTACATGTAAAGTAAGATAGGCTCCTGAGTACAGCCAGCCCTGTAGTCTCTGCAGTAGGCCAGAATCCCAGAATTTTCCACTCTCATATATTGGGATGTGCATATTAGTGTTGCCTGGGGAACAGTCTGTGTTTAGCGACCTGCTGCTTCACGTTTACCCTTGTGTCATCATTTATTAATAGACTCTTCAAAATTAGTTCCTAAATTCAGTAAACTTCCTTATCTGCAACTTTGCTCCAAACATTGTTTTTCATTCCACTTAAGTGAAAGAAATCAAAAGCATTCTTAAACTTTCACTTTTCTAGGCTCCAGAACAGTTTTTCCTATGCTGTATGAGCTGTCTGTCCTACTGTAGTAATCAACACAGCATATAAATTCGTAATCTCATGCGCACATCCTATCTTTTAACCCCATGAAAGATAAACTGTTCTTGGAAAGATGGGAGTAGAAATGACCACCTGCTTCCTTCTGGGATCCCACAGCCAAATTAGCTGCTCTGTTCTCCTCTAAAATGCAGGGTGCTGCATCAAGGTCCCGTTAGTGCAATCTTAAAATTTAGTTATCAAGTCAAAAAGTACAATGTACTTTTTTCTGTGGGAACAAACATGGACATTTTACAAATAACTGGCTTTAATGTTTACGTGTGTCTTATAGCCAGACTTCCTTGTTATGACTCCAGGCCTAAGGCTGATTGTATTTACCAGCAAGATACAAGTCCCTGAGAGACAGGTGCCTTTAATATTTATGTAACAACAGTATCCAGATGCCCCAGTTAGTGCAATACCAACTTACTTCATGTGCATGCTCTGCTGAAACTACTTTATTGCCTTAGCAATTCCCCCACATTTTGCCAAACAAAAGCTCATCACTTCTTAGTCTCCTCATTTCTCTCATCCCAACATGGGGTGGGAGGAAATTGCTTGCTCTGCCTCTCTGCTTTTTCCATACATCATCTTCTTTTAAGAATTTCCTGCACCCTGAAATAGCACGGAGACCTCCCTCCCACCTTATCATTTATGAGTGGGAAAACCAGAGGATGACTTGAGACAAGATACAGCAAAATTCCTACCAACCAGGTGTTTCAGCTCCACCTTCCCATCATCACCACAGGGCTTCCAAACTCTCCATGCCCAAGCTCCCGTCAAAGGAAGACACCAAGTATAAGATGGAAAACAGAATGAGGGAGGAATTCAGGCAAAGACAGATCACAAGAATGAATTTCTCCATGACAGCTTCCATTAGCTATCTCCTTGTTCATATGCTTATAGGGAAAAATAACTCCTTTGTAAACTCTTGCCCAAGAAAAAAGGACTAATGGCTACAAAAACAATGAACATTGAGAAGGAGATGCATAGAATACTCTTTGATGATTAGATGGCTATTAGTGTATAAATTATGGGTATTAAATAAAAAATATATATATAAAGTCTTCTCAAAGGTGAACAGTTAAGTACCAGGTTTTAGTTGTGCCACTAATTTAGAACAAAGCAAACCATTTAGATAATCAAAAAGCCCACCAGGTAGCAGTGTCAATTTATCCGGCACTCCAGACACCACTACGCATAACAGCTCTGTAAAACAAATAATCACTCTGCCAAAACTAATTTACCGTCCACAGGTAGCAGCCATCCACAGGTAAAAGTGAGAGAAGTCTGGCTTGCACTTACCAAGAGTCTCTGGATGTGAAGCATGGATGTATCCCACACAGAAACAACTAGTATTATACTCAGCTGTAAGTAGCATGCTGTTAAATAACCACACTCTCCATTTTCTTTTTTGGAATTTTTATTAATCAAAGACAGCATAGCTTTCATATTTTGAGTGATCAGAGAGATCCCAGGATGCTTTCATAGCTAAGATAAGCTTAACCAAAAGATGCACTGCAGAATACACGATGGTTCGGATTAATACAGTGCTGTCCCCTGCCTTTGTTATGACTGAGTGAACTGGTGTCACTGGTGCCCTGGACAGCACTAGCTAGGGTCCTCAGAAAGAGAATATGTCATTGGCAACGGACCATGACTCTTGCAGGAATATGCTAAGAGTTCCAAACGAGACAAAGGAAAATTTCACATTGTACTCGACTGAGAGGCTCCCTAAGTCCAGGGGAAGCATCAAAGGCCTGTCTCCACCACTGGGTCAGAACAATGTGCAGAGTGCTCGAGCTCTGGAAGTTGTACACATACAAACTGTTTTTTCTGCATGCTGTATAAATATACATATATTTTGATTGGCATTTATAGGGTTGCATAAAAGTCAAAATATAAAGTTCTCCAAATTTTTGTTTAATACTCTTATGTGGAAGCTTTAAGGATTAAGTTTACCTGCCCATGTTTTCAAAAAAGCAAAAGCTAATTATACAGGAAAGTAAACAAGTTGTGCCATTTTAATTCCTTAGCATTTTATAAACAATTTTCAGTATAGCGAGAAATATTCAGTGCAAAGCACATGCTTAGCTTAAATCCTAGACTTTGAAAAAAAAATAAGCAAAACTAAAAAAAAAAAAAAAGCCTAGAAAGAAAGCTAGCATATGTTGTCTGCAAGCTCACAGAAATATAAAAAGAGGAAGTGTGTTCCTCAGTTATAGCATTAATTTTGTTTTGGTTTTAAGAAATTTAGATGCTTTCTTCCAAAGTAGTTATACTGACCATTATGTTACTGGCTTGAAAAAAGGAAAAGAAAATGTTACAATGACAGGAACAAAGAGTCTACATCACTTGAAATCAAATACTTCAGCATTCATCATGAACATCGCATCAAGTTTATACTTATGATCCAACACTTTCTATGTTGAGGGTAAACACACTGCTCAGTGTATGAAAAAGGTAGCATCCAAAAAAAAAAAAAAACTAGAAATCCCAATGAAAAATAATTAAAATTCAAGGGACAATGGGACAGTTTTCCGGCCCAAGACCTACCGCATTCCTTCCTCTCCACTTAACCCATTTAAGTTTGTTCAGGTTCTCCACAAGATGACACTATTTCAGAACAAGGTGTTTTCCCCACACAGATAGCATGCCAAAACTCCTGAATTCCCTAAAACATTAACAATACAGGTCCTCCTTCACATGAACGGAGACAGTAGTTTAACAGATGTAGCCTTAAAAAAAAAAAAAAAAAAAAGATTCAAAATTTAAAGGTCAAGCTTCAGTCCAATTAGGAACTGAAAGTGCAAGAAGTACAATTCAGGAAAGAGTTAATGATTTTGTATAATTTCAGCTTGGAAGTACAGCATAGATAATGGTTATTACAGAAGCATCCATAACATGGTCATTACAGAGACAATACTGAAAGCTGCTTTGTTAACTGCAGTAACTGTGCTCTCATTGCACAAGTCTTGTTGGCAGCAAAAGTATTCAAAATTATCCAACTGGTAGAATACAGCAATATCATTCACATTGCACTGGGACATCTTCCAGCAGGAGGACGTTCTCAGTTTACCTGCAAAATAATTAAACAGATTAAGAGTAATGCAATTTTTGGTATGGAGAGAGAATCACTGCCTAGACAATCATGTACTCGCCTTTTTTTTTTTTTTTTAAAGCTTTTTTTTTTTCCCCTCTCCAGGTGTTTGGAAGTTTTTGAATGTGATTTCACTAGGACTTCGGTAGTGCAAATATTGATAGAAAGTTGTAGTCCTGCAACCACAGTACTCTCTTGTATACGTGCATATGGCTAAAAGATATATATATATATTTAAAATTCAAATGTAAATACAAATTACTTATTTTTATTAAAATATATATATATCGCTCAGCTAACCAGTGCTCCACATTCAGACTAAACGACCCACTGGAAGATATGCGGTTAGAGCTTAAACAATTCTTCCTCTGGGGCTCCCGCCAGACAAAGATAACGCATAACCTTCTAGCTCAACTTGTCTGCTAATTCACCATGCAGCTCTTGCATTGTCCAGCAGTCCAAGTGTTTGCCTCCACCAAGCTCAGAGCAAGTCCAGTAACTCAAGCTCATTTTTGTGCTGAAGGCAAGTCCCATCAGATATGACTGGCTTCATTTCTACACTCAACATGTGGAAGACACAGCCTGAAGAGCAGAAGAGCCTTCCCCTCTTCTCACCTATTCCCCGGAACACCAGAATTGAACCCAATTAGAATTCCATCTAGCTTAACACCTCAGGTACCTGACTGCTGCCTCTGGCAAAGGACAACTGCTGTAGGCTGCATGCAGGAAAGCATACAGTTTGTGCTCATTACAGTCTAGGCTTAAGGGAAAGAACAAAAAAAGAAATCAGGATGCTAGCAGCATGGAGAGGTGTCCTGCTCCAGCTGTGTTAGAAGCTTCTTTTCTCCATGACAAGTCACAAACTTTAGCAAGGACTGTCCCAGGAAGATGGCAGTCCCATCCCATACTTGCTCCTGCTGTCCAAAGACAGCACAAGTCTTTCAAGGGCAGAGGGAACCAGCTGGGAAAATGGGAGATTTCACTTTACTCAGTATTTCACTTTCAAGGGACCTGCACTACGATAACAGCTGCCGGAGCTGATCTACTGCAGTGCTCTAGGCTGGCACGTCCATTTCTGTATAACTTGCACATATGCAGCAGGCTCTCCAGCAGCAAAATATGGTTGCAAACATCTTCATTTACAAGGTGCAAGATGCCAAGCTGTCATTTTGCCTGGACAGTGGGGGACCTCCAACTAGACAGTTATTAGCTTCAGAATCTCTTTGTTAAAAGAAACAATTACAAGGCTGTGCTGAGTAAATCACAATCCAAAGGAAGTCTGGAAGGATTGCCACATTTTCATTTCTGCCATTTAAATAGAATGCAAACTCCAGGACTATAGAGAGACGAATAAATACTTTGTTACAGAGCTAGAATGACCTTCAGCTGAGGTATTTATCTAGCATCATATTAACCCTATATTTACATTAGAAATTATTAACCTTAGAATGACCACAATTAACTTCAAATTCAGTAAACAGTTTTCTCCCCTCTATGCTTTCATGAGCTTACCCACTTTGACACCTTAGAGGTAACAAGTCTAAAGTAAAATGTGTGCCAGCCACAAATTCAATAGTGAGTTCCTTTTATGATATTCTGGTTTTCCAATGAATACCCTGTCACTCATAGCAAAAGAGTCAAACATTATTCAACAACTAGGAAAGTAACTCCATGTCCCTGAATATCCTAGACCATGTTCCTTAGATGCAGGTGAATTCACACTCAGAAAAATATAATTGTTTAAATAATTTTAAAAAAGACTGAGTCTTCAGCTGCAAGTTTGTTTTACAAGTTACGCATGCTTTATCTGTTTTTAAAGTGTGACAAATTCAAGACAAACATTTTGTATTTTAAAGTCAATGCTGTCTGCTTTTTCTTCTAGCCACTATTGTTTTTTTCATCTGTATATACTGTTATCTATGCGCGTGCTAGTACACGTATAAATCAACTGTCTAAATCATCATCATCTTTATCAGTTGCTTTCAAGTCAAAATATATCAATTCACTACAAGCACAACCTTCATGTTTGCATTCAAAGCCGTCTTCTGCATGAGGCTAAAAATGCATGTTACGGCCAGATTAGAAGTGCACAGACACTGAAAATTGATACAACCATGTTTACTTTAAGTCTGTAGGACAGTATACATACCAAATCTCATCTGCAAGCAAGCATCTTCAGTTGATAAGCAAGTATTATTGGTCTTGCACAAGGAAGGGCTGTTCTCACAGTGGTAACACCTTAGGGCATAACCTAAGAAGACAAGGTTTTACCTTTACTGAATAATAAAGTGCTGAAACATTATCAGCATTAAAAAGTAAAAGGGAAGAACACCAGCTGCATCTAACTGTCACAAAACATATCCCTGGTTATTAAACTGAAGACTCCAGATGAAATGTACAGGCGTTAGTGTTAGGTCAGAGGTTGGACTCGGTGATCTTGGAGGTCTCTTCCAACCTAGATGATTCTGTGATACTGATACTGGCAATTTTGAAAGTAAGATTTTGAAGCACGTACTTGCATCATTTTAAAATATACTCATCTTCATGTCACCTGCAGAATAATGTATTAAATTTTTGCTTCTTTTACCTTAAAAATTACATTTTCCAAAATGACAGACAAAAGATACTTTTATCAGAATTTTATTCTATCCCTTTTTTTTTAAATTTCATCTCTCCCTCATTCTATACACCTAGTTTCCAATTTATACAACAGGAATCCAATATTCCATCAGCAAAATTGAACATTTTGTTGCCACATTAAGCATCTCCATTCTGACCAAAGACAATCAGCAACAGAAACTATGCCCTGCTTATAAGGTTACTCT
Source organism: Cygnus olor (assembly GCF_009769625.2). Classification (NCBI taxonomy): domain Eukaryota; kingdom Metazoa; phylum Chordata; class Aves; order Anseriformes; family Anatidae; genus Cygnus; species Cygnus olor. The sequence continues at coordinate 48,969,870 of NC_049173.1, forward strand.
CATTCCCAAAAGTGGTATTAAATAATGCAGACCTTTCTTGTTTTTTTTTCCTTCCCAGACATAGTTTCCATGATTTCTTCACACACTGTCATAACACTGCATCAGCAAAGAGCCTCCCTTGTACTCACCTGAACTACAAAAAGCAACCAGAACGATGCAGACGGTTAACAGGAAACAATTCATCTTGACCATGCTTCTCCCCTAGTTTGGAGGCATAAATGGATTTTAAATGTTTATTATAATAAAAATTGACACAGAACTAGCAAAACATATGGTGAGGAATCAAGGTCTCAAAACTCGACTCCATTTTAATGAAGTCACTAGCCAGAGAAGTCACAAAAGGGGAAGAGAGAGGAGTGACTTTGCACCTTCTGAGAACAGGGTTTTTATTCAGAGCGCAGCCATCGGAGGCCCCTGGCAGGCTGCAGCTCAGCCGGCTCTCTTCCTGCTTATCGCATCACCCAACAGGCCTCACTAATTCCAACTGCAACCTTCTGCAAGTGCACCTAACAAAGAGAAGTCGCTTAGGTCTGAATGCCTTTGCTTTCACAGTAATTCAGTGATAACCCTGGAGCCAGACCGCACTCCTTCCTCTCTCAGCGATATCTCAGTACGGATCTAGCTGCCCTAAGGAGGCATTTGCTCCTCCTCTCCCCACACTCCTGCCAGCCCTGCCCAAATGCACACTGAGGTGCTGGCACAAGCAATTACACACCATGCGACCTCAGGCATCGCTCAAGTCTTCCACAACGGCTACCATCTGCAAGCAGCAGCAAGATGGGAAGGTAAGGCTTCAGTAACTCCGACGGCAGCAGGAACTGCCAGACAGACTTCTGCATGCAGAGGCTGAGCTACAGACTGCAGCGTCTACCGCTAAAACATCTCTGCTATTGCAGAGAACAGGCTCTTCAGACTAAGTATCAAGCAGGCACAGGCGAGAGAAGGACCAGCACGTGCAGTAGAAGGACGTGGGACACGTTTATCTTCAAAGACCAAGTGGGATTTGGAAATCCCAAGAATTCCAGGAATTCAGGTAACAAGTCCCACTTATGATAAGACCGCAATGAAGCACTCGCATCGCTGCTCTAGACCGCGTTCATATTGCTTGAAACTATTTCTATATGCAGTTAAGAGTCTAGTGTGGCAGGCCATAATCACATTGGGATGGATTTTTTCCTCCCAAAACATTGCCTGTGAACTTCAAAGGATAATTTCATTGTAAAACATTATTTAAATCCTTCTGCATCAAAGTCTAGTTATTTTTTCGAGAAGAGAAGAGAAGAGAAGAGAAGAGAAGAGAAGAGAAGAGAAGAGAAGACTCTTTTCCTCTGTTTATTGCTGAAGTTAAAAATAAAACCCTTCAGATGCGGGATGTGATTTTTTCCAGGGTAAACAACTTTGTGAGGAGCCTTCCAAGATCCTGTATCCAGAGGCTCTTCCCACAAGTGACATCAATCTGCAGGAGTGCCGTTAGCCCGGCTGTTACGGCAAGGCTGGTGGCTAAAGCGAGAGCCATCCTGGACCGCAACAAGAACATCCCCGGGCACCTCGCCATCTCAGCGGAGCCCTCAGCCACACAGTGCTATCAGCAGAGCACAGCAGTTTTGCCTTTTGGCATTCACCAGACTCAGAGTGGTGCCAGGAACTGAATCCGGGGAGCATCTGAGTCAACGCAAGATTCCTAACCACTTAAATAAAACCAGTACTTGATTATGGGTAGAGATTTTTGCGTGCAGGAGCGGAGCTTCAGGCATAATGGTCCAAAACATAAGCCCGTCTGTATTCAGGTAACTTCTCCTCGTTCATTTCTGAACAACGATTTTTCTGCATTGCATTTACAATACAGTAGCCCTGCTAAGAGACATTATTATAGCACGTGACTGACCTGACAAATAAAGAAACATGCAGGGTTTTGAGGGAAAAAACAAGAGCAGCACAAGCAGAAAATACAGTAGTCCTCATAGTAGCCACCAAGCCATGACCAGAACAACGTAAGGCAGGTTAATAAAAGTCATCGCAGCCAGCAGAATAGCTTTGTCAGTAGTAACCCTACTGACGTATCTATTTTTTGGGGAAAACCAGTCATTTTTTCTGTGCTCCTGTACTGCAGAGAGATGAGCCACCGGTAAAACTGCAGCTTTTTTTATAAATAGAAATGCTGTAGCCTGCGATTCACAGCACGGCTCAGGAGAAAGACAGGTCTCCCCCAGCTAAGACCCCTGGATTGCTGCTCTCGCTGCAGCACCGAGCTGCCCGGCCTGCGGCGGGATTTCTCCGCAGTCCCCGCGGGCAGAGCCGCGCCCAGGGGGCGGCTGCGGCTCGGCTCGGCGCCTGGGACCACCGCTCCCGGCCCCGGGTGAAGCAGCCCCCGAAAAGGGGGGGGAGGTTTCGGCTCCCCGCGTCCCCCTATAGCGCACTGCGGTGCCGTGACTCAGGCCCGGGGCTGTGAAGGCGAGCCCGGCTGACGCGTCGTGCCGCCCCAACAACGCTGCCCCCCGCCCCGCTCCTCCCTCCCGGGCCCCTCCGCACCCCGGTGCCGCCGGACCTCGCAAGGCGACCCCCGGCCCCCAGCTCCCAGCCCCCGGCCCGGCTAGCGGTTCTCCCCGCGGCCCTCACCGGCTCCGCGCCCCCGCCGCCTGCCAGCCCCGCACCGTCTGCAGGTGGGGCAGCGGGGCGGTGGTGCCATAGCGCCTGGCCCGCCCCTGGGGCGGAGCGGCGGGGCTGGCGCGGCTCGGCACGGCCCTGGCAACGGCACAGCCCGGGCAAGAGAACGGCCCGGCCCGGCCACGGCCCGCAGGGAGGGGCTGCGGCACGGCAGGGGCAGCCCCGGCCCAAGCAGAGCCAGGGTTTTAGGGACTTAAGAGCTTGGCTCTAATGGGGCCCTAATTGACTGCGAAGGTGCGTAAGGCGCTTAGGGTGTTAACTGTGCGCGATTTAGTAAGCAGCAGGATACGCGAAATTAAGACTTGATAAGTTTTTGTTATATATATATAAACTTAATTTCTTAATTCACTTGTAAAATTTTGCACTGAGGAACTGGACCTTCAGCCATGGGTGGGTATGTGCCTATTTTCCCTTCCGGTAACCCGTATTGTCATGTAAATGGCATTTCCACCTGGGTCTGTCTCCATTTTACATTCCCTGCGTAGACGATTAGTGACAGGAGTTAACCCAACGCTGGAATAACTTCAGCAGCAATTTTTTTATTTTTTTTTTTGCTAGTGGGTGGCTCCCCACTTGTTCTTCTACCCTATGCTGCAGTCCGAGCAGTGGCTGAAGGTTCTCCCCGTTAACCACCGACTCAGTAAAAGCCCAGCAAAATGCTGAAGAAATCCTACAGCTATGGTAAACAGTCAGGGACAGCCTTTCCCACATACAAAACAAAAATAAGCAAAAAAAAGGGGGGAGCTTTAGTACATATTCACATTTGAACATACTAAGTTGTCAGCTCTATGCTGAGTACATAGATGTTCAACAAAGCTTTACTAGGCCTTCTTCTGCCCAGTAAAGTAAGCATCAAACCCTCAGCATCCGAGTCAGCAGAAGCTGAAAGAACTTCAGGCTGGGTCAAAAGGACAGTCACCAAAAGGACAGACAGCACAGCATGTATGTTGTACAGCTTATAACAAACAGAAAGCATTTAGCAGTTGGAAGTTTAACAGCATTTACAAATACACCTACCCAACACCTGCTTGCTGAATCAGTCAGAGCACTGGTGAATTGCTGTCTTCTTATGTGGGATCTTGACAACCAGTTCTCTTCCGCAGTGATGATTTCTACAGTTCAACAGTGCTGGCATACATAGCTAATGCCTTGTTTCCTTCCGTCGTCTTGGCCACTTCACTTTTCATACTGATTTGGCATAAACACCGCTTTTGGGTGGGGTGAGGAAGGTACTGGCATACACTTTATTTCATCTGCAATCTGCGAGTAATGACGAGGTACAGTGCCTGCAGTAACACGTGGTAACTTCAGGCAGTATGCCACTGTGCTAAAATAGCTGCCTGAAGCCATTTTATATAACCTTTCTCAAGTTACACATACATGTACATTTGGTACAGTAACAGCAATAAGCTCTTCTCCTACCTGGGTAGGTTTTTACTTCATACATGCATCGTTAGCAGGCTGAGTCCTGTGACTAGCAGACATGCTTGGATCACAGCTCACAAAATCTCAATATCACTGCTCACAAGTTAGCAGAATAGTATGGTCCTGTATCTTGTCTTACTCAACAGTAGGCAATAATTACATTCTCCTCTTTAACAACTGAAGGGAAAAACCACTCCTTGAGTAAGTTTGTTAAGAGTTGGAAGTGTTTCTACAGATCCCAACGACCTTTGGCTGATACTAGAACATAAGATCCCTGTTGCATACCACAGCAAGGCATGACAGTTAACAGTCATTAAACCACACACACAAACCTTTTGCACTGGAATAAGTTCTAGTTCTGCTAAATAATGGGTTTCTAAACCCATTTTCATTGATTTTTTTAACCAATGATGAGTTTTCAGTTAAGAAAAAGCATTTAAGCCACAGCCATCACATTTTCCCCTCATAATTTATACTGACGAGTCTTCAAAATCATTTTAAAACTATTCTAGTACTTCACACTGTTACTCAGACTTCTGTGGGAGGTAATACGATTGTTTTACTTCTCCAGATGCTTCACCTGAACAACTGGTGCAGGGGTCACATTCAGTTTTTGTTTTTCTACCTTATACCGCTGTGGAAGATCCAGATGCTGTGTGGCACAAGAGAAAGATGTACACATGGGGAATCCAATACTAGGGCTTGTAAAAATCTAGAGTTTATGTAACAGTTGTAGATAGTAATGGAAAAAAATCACTTGGAACAACAATATGCTGGTATCCCATCATTGGAGCTACTAATTCTGTATGTCAGAAAGAAGAACTGACTACAGGAAAACTAGTCACAGTTTTTGCTCAAGTCTCGGCAGAATCAGTCCCATGTTGCACTTTAGAGCAAAGGAGGCAGTTAAGTTGTTTATTAATGACAGTGGAAACAAAATAAGTGATAAAGCAAACAGATACTTCTTTAAATATAAAGTTTCTAGTCATCTAGTGTTCTGTCAGGCTCTTTTTTTTTTTTTTGGATTCATGCATAGTTGCAAAAACCCATAGAGGATTTAGGGAGACATGATACTTCAACATAAGTTGTCACCTATGACAAAGTCTGAACAGCAAACATCATATAAAGAAAAACTCTAAACTTATTTACAAATTCATACTTTGTAGTCATTGAGAAATTTCTTTGTTATCGAGTGGCAGATTATGCATTTACACGACATTCCAAAAAGGCATTATTCAATCAGAGTCACTTAGCATAAAATTAAGCTGAAAGACAGATTGTCCAAAAATAAGGCCAGTTTCATTCCAAATTTATGCATCTGATAAGTACCAGAATTTTCTGGTACTTATATGTTAATAAAAAGAGCATAAGAGCACCTGATCTAACCCAAATGGGATACATTGACCAACCTGCAAATTTCATTCCTCGCAGAAATTATCAACAGTAGAAACTCATGAGAAAGGACAATAGTACACACCTTTTTTGCCATCTTGTCTATTGCTAATTTTAAGTGTTTGTATAAAAACAAATCCCCACACCGCATTTGTAATATGATCATAAATAGGCAATAGTTTAAAACTGTAAGATATGATTTCCTCAGACTATCAAGCTGTTTTGCACTTTGGAAAGAAGTGAACAAAACCTAAACATCTTTCTCTTCCTCTCCCTCCCTCCTTTCCCCCCCACTTCCAAGCCAGGGAAAAAAAAGAATTTATATTCTGATGAATATTAGAGCTGGCACCAACATTCATGCTAGTTGCCCTGATGTGCAACAGAAAGTTCATTTACAATAGTCAGAAATATTCTTATGCACTAGTCCCAAAGAGTTCAGCTTCTGAAAACAGTTTTGAAGCAAACAAAATCCCATCAGGTATGATGTGGGCAGCGTCCAGAAGGTGCAGGAATGTCCAACACTCTACGTCGATCTTCATATTCATCAGTGTCTGTGGAATCTTCATCTTCATCCACTGCATATTCATTATGATTTGTTTCCTAATACAAAACATACACATACTTAATCAAAATTTTGTATTCCAGCTACTTATAAAGAAGCACTAACAATTCTCTAGAAAAATTGAAAGTCTGTATCACTGCATCAGTTACCTGAGGTAGATACCGTACCCCATGTCTTAAAACCAGTTCCCTAGGCTTACAATAATAATTAGCAATAAAGATAATTTTGCCAAAATACATGACCTTTAACTCAATAAATATCCACTAGCCTTAATTATTCCATGTATACAACTAGGTATACAATGCCACGAGGTACCACAATTCAGCACCTTAGTTGTACCAATTTCCTTGGCAGCTTATCTAGACTTTTAATACAGGTAGTTTAAAAAAAAAAAGAGGGTCATTACTACCTTTTAAAACTAGGAGGTAGAGTAAAAGATATAAAAACAAATGATTTTCACAGTCATCTGACTGGAAGGTTACAACTCACAAATGTAAGCTTGAGTTAGAGATGACATTTTCCATTATAAGCACGACCTCTGCTGGCATTTACTGTTAGAGGTACTACTGAGTTTCTCAAATCCCTTGGAAAAACAGGGAAAAGTGTAAAGGTAGATGCTTACTCCTAAGAAAGACTCAGTGCTTGTACAAAGTCTTCTATCTGAATTAGACACTAAATAAGGGCTATGCTAGTGGTAAAATAAAGCAATCTTCTCTAAATGTGCCAAAACAAACAGAAAAGTTAAAGATCACCTCCTACAATCTCCAAACTATGATTACATTATAATTAACAGTAAGCTAAATATCTTATTGATTTCATTAACTGACTTAATGAAATGCACTTCAGTGTGAACTAGTGAGCATCAAAAGGACGAACAACTTTTTAAAATTGTCATTAACTTAAACTTCTGTTTTTGAAGAAAGTGGATAGACCGTTACGGCTAGAACATACCATAGTGTGGTGATACCAAGAAGGAATATTTAAAAGAACTAAGAAATCCAAACAGCTAACTCAATGCCATGTTTCTAGGTACAATTTAAGAAATAAGGCAACTCCTTAAAACAAAATGAACAAATCTCAACATTGCTGCAGTCTGCATAATCAGATATACCTCTGAAATATGCCCTGAACAGACATAACCATACAAACATATATATTTCTGTGCATCCTGGGGAGCGCTGGAGCTCAGACACAGGACAACAGAATGGTCAAGTTCTACCTCTGTTAAGAACCTACAGGGTGACAGATCTCACCTGATAAGACACAGCTTGACCTTAATACCAGACAGAGGTGGGGACCCAAGAGGGAAGACCCATAGCCATTTAGGACTTCTTGTGAAAGCTAGGGCCTAGGGTTTTGAATTAAATTGGTAGCATCACATGCCAAAGCAACAAGGATATATGGCTTTACTGACGTAGAAACTGCCTGAAAAGACTGCTACGGTTTCCGGACTGATGTAGGCTTAACTGTGGTATGTTTTACATGGAATTAAAAATCCAAATACTGTTCAGTACTGTGAATTTTGCAACAGAAGTGTTTGTTGTTTTTTTTTTTTTAATCAATAAACATTCCAGAAGCTGAAAAGAATTTATATAATGGGAAGTTGCCAAAGTCTCAGACCAAGTGATTCTTTTAGTTTTTGTTGAAGTGAATCTGAAAGTCGATTCTCAAGAAAAGAACTAAAACTGGAGTTGAAACACACAGTTGCACTCTCCTATTAAAATTAACCCAAGTGTTCAATGAAAACAGAAGGTGAGACACAAAATCCAGGATAAGCACAAATGCATTTCTACTTACCATTCGTGCTGTAGACACCTTGAATGTTGGACACACCATATGAAATCTGGGAATTGTAACATTAAAGAATTTGTCCTTGTAGTAGAGGCAGTGGAAGGTGTAATACCCCTCCATATATCCAGATGTCGTGGAAAAAGTGGTACAGCTGGTATATTCATAGACTCTCCCTGGACTGATTATTGGAAACTCCCCTGTTGGTAAAATACCAGATCACAATAAGTAAGGACTAAAGTATAACCACAATTTAGCAGTTTGCTGAGCTCTATAACATTCAGGCAGATCATTTTAGATTCCTGTGGACACAAATGATTCTCGGTAACTAGTATTAAAAATAACTGTTTGAAGAAAATTTAACTATCAGGCTGTTCAAACCTCCCTTGTAAAACAACTTTAAGACAAAACAGACGGATACATATTCCTTCCTTTCAAGCAATGAAATTACGTTTATACAAACCACACAACTGCCACACTCTCATCATAAGGAATGACTAATAGTGTAACTTTCATAACGTATGCTAAACACGTTCATAAAAGCAACCTTTTACTTACCAACTACTCCAGGACCCTGAACTTCTTCTACATCACCTTTGGCATTTGTTATTCTCCAGTATCGACTGTCCAGCTGACAAGCCTTCTCAGGAAGAGCATCTTTGGACATTTCAATTCTAGAAGCCAAATAGCATACTTAATGGTTATGTAACTACTTTCATACATTTTAAGAAATGCTTGGTAGTCTTGGGCTATCTCTCAGAATAGACTGGAGAAAAAAAACAACACACCACAGTGAAGTATACTGAATCAATCGCCAAGATATACCTGCGTGCCTCTATTCACTGTAGTTATTTATCCCTTTCTAAGTCACAGGAGTTACTTAGAACTTCTTCCCCCCACCCATTACTGTACTTCACCAATTACCAACTTGACAGGCACTTTATGCAGCTGGACAGGTAATATTTTAATGATTTTTTTTTTTATTAGAAAGTACTGCATGCTGTGCACATTCAGATACTTCCTATTCATTTTAGTAACTTTATGAATGCTGTGCATAAATTTGCAACAGTTGATGATCTGAACACTACACACCTCTTTCCTGTGTTTTAAGAGTCATGCATTTATTCTCACCTGATTCTGTAAGTGAAGAAATAGTGCGGTGGATGTACAGAACTGAGTTCAGGTAGAAAAGACGTGGACACAGAAACAGTAATATCTCCTGTGGTAGCAACACATTCTTTATCATGGACATACCTACAAAAAGGAAAACATTAAACCTAAAAATAGCTCTGAACATTCAGTACAGAAAACTGAAGACGTAAAGTGATTAGTTAATCACTAAGAAGAGCACTGTGGGGCTAGACTTAAAAATAATTTGTAATTTGGCAGTTAAACAAAGGATGTATGCAGAATCTTCAGTATATATTCTTCCCAAACTCATACAGCTACAGCTCTCTGTAACTGCATTAATACTTGTATTAAGTTAACTGTATAATTTGATCTGAAGTCAATGAAAACCCACTTGTTTAATAAAGATGCATCTTTATGCTATTTAAAAACCAAAAACCTAACAACTCCTACAGCAAAGAAATTTTCAGATCAGGAACTTGTGTTCTGTAACACCCCAGTTTGACTGAAATAAGGCTCTTATATTTAGAAGAAATTATACATGTATGAATATTCAAACACCATAACAAGTCCTGTTTATTTACTTATTCTGCACTGTGTTACTTTAGAGACCAGTTCACTGGAACAACTGATTTTTTAATAGCTAAGAACAGCCCTGCAGCTGCAGTGCGTGCATAGCAGACAGAATAAATGATATGGTACTAGCTATGCTTCAGATCAACTGTATCACAAGATTCCAGTTCTGATAACACAAAGTTACAACCTCTGAAGCTTCTGGTGTTAAAAAAAAAAAGTTTTTTTAAGCATTCTGTTTTAAAGCTGTATCTGAAATATCTCATGCACTTCCTCTTCTCTCCACCATTAGCTTTTGTATGACAAACACATAACTACTTCAAAAGAGGTCCGCATTCTAAACGAGCCATCAACATATTGCAGTGAAGTTACAAATCCCAGTCACAATACCTGAAAATCTGATCTCTGATGATAGGATAACCACCAGTTACAACCTTGTTTACGTAGGATGTAAACCATTCCAAGTAAGATGTACCTAGATGTCAAAGAAGAAAAGCGTTCATAAGGACAGGCAAGTTTACCACTAAGTACATTACGATAAATATTCAAAGGAAACAGTTTAAAACTTTGAATACTTCTACAATAAATTCTCAGACTTTTAGATGATTCAGTCAATATTCCAGCTCATTCAACCAACAAAGATCATTTGTAGAAACCAACCTAGAATAAAGATCACATACTCCAGAAATGCCACAGCAATCAAAGAAGCTCTTAGCTAAGTATATCACATTATAATCACAGCCTTCAAATGCTGATGCCTGTCATCATGTTTTCCGTATCAAGACCGTTCTGCTATGATTTGGAAAGACGACTAGTACAGTGGCCTATTCTATTTGTGTAGCTATTTCCAGCTAGTCTACCTACAAGAAGCACACAAGCCTGCTGATGGACTTACTTACTTAATTTTGATATACAAGTTTCCATATGAATAGTTTTTAAGAAACCTGCTAACAAGTTGCAGAATTTTCCTCTCCTTGAGAACAGGGATGAGGCATAGACAGAGATATGTTCTGCATTCCTCCTACAAACCCAGAAGAAATAAGGCCGTATGTCATTCAAAAGCAGCTAGAATTTTCTTAAACATACAGCCATTGTCTGAGGAAAGCTTTTCATACACCTACAGCCATTATTTAGGAACAGCTTGATTTCTAAGCAGACAGTCAAGCTGTCACATTTAACTCTTAAAGAGGGGAGTTTCATACAAGTGATACTGGCTTTCTGGAAAACAATTTCTCAGCCACAGATCTTCTCAGCATTGTGATAAAGAGTTCAACAGAAAAGTACACAGAGTTCTTCAAATATTTGTCAATATTACTCATAAAAAAACATCTTGAAGCTAACTGAAATACTGTGAGACTATTATCCTAACCTTCACTGACATGTTATCAAGTACTATCACTCCTGTTAGATTACATGTACTTACCACTTCTTCCTTTGTGCAAGAGCTATGTGTACTGTCCTTTGATCTTTTGGAAGTCTAAGCATTTCCAAGCTTATCCTCCTCCTTTCTACCACTAATCCACAAAATGCAAACCTTGTATAAAGTAACTCCAAATGGAGAAAATGGACCAATTTACTCTGCAACGTTCAAAAAAACTAGATAAATGCTGTATGTGAAGCTTCCCCTCCACCCTGCAATATGCCAAGATTAACCCTTTCAGCCAAGTGCAATACATTTAAGTACGATGTCAGACCACCTCACCATTGAGGCAACGCCATAAAAGCAGCAAGCTCGAGGTAACAATATGAATACACCAGAGTAGCTTTAAAGTATTACATCATCCTCAGGTGGAAAGAAGCAAGTAACCAGCTATTACTCTTGAGCTTTTGCTGTAGCTTCCCTCTGACGATCCTAAAGCACATAGTGCATTCTAAAATATGACCTTCGTAAAACGGATGACAAACTTCTTACTTGACATTGAAATCAGTTCTTAAATTCAGTGAGTACGTAGAAAGGTTTTCTATAATTAGAGTGGCTAAGAGTTTAACTACCTTCGACCTAAACCAGCAGTGGTATAGCATTGTCTAATGTAGTTTCCCACTGTTACTATTAGTACATATATCCGAAGAAATATACAATGCTAACATGAATTTTGGCACCAGTTAGAACACATCTGTCTAAATTAATTCTTTCGACTCAGTGGGAAAGCATAGTCTCTGTTACCAGATTTCAGGCAATTAAAACGAAGAATCATTTCAGCCAATGTACATATCAGACAGATGGTCACAGTGGACTACTACATAACCAAATGACAGAGAAAATTAGCCAAATCAAAATTCAGAAAAGCTTTCTTCTGTAGCTATGGTTATAATTATTTAGATTTCATTAAGGGACACAAAATATTTTGAACTTCTAACATGGTAGCAAAAACTACTGGAAAAAAAACTGCCTATCTGGATGTATAACTACTTACGTCATTCCCATGATGGCTAATTTAAAGCTTTTGCTCATCTTGTTAGACAGGTTAATACACTGAGTAATTCGTATACAAGACACAAGGAAGGACAAGCTTTAATAAAGAAAACTTGCATCTCATTTCAAATAACCACTGATGTTTTAAATCAGGTTAGCGTCTTATAAGTATTACAGAAAATTTAGAACACTTGCTCTGTACAAGTCAGCTGCACTGTACAGTTTGATTTGATCTGTCAAACACTGACATGTATTTTCTAAACACAATTAAAACATTCTGCGAAATTCTTTATTCTGAAGTGTTACCTGTAATGAACATATCAATAGCAGACGGGTTGCGAGCCATTTGGTCCTAAAAGGGAAAGTTATGGATGTAATTGAAGTAAAGCATTAGACTCCAAAGGTTAAAATTCAACATCTGAAATGTAACACAGGGAATACTTTCCCTACATTCACTAAACCAGTTATCTGGCTTCTTAATACACCATTATATTCCCAGCCAGATATTCAAATGTATAATATAAAACACAAATTCCTGTCCCTGTGAGTACTTAGCTGATAATTAAATGTACAGCTTGAACATTCCATTAAGGTTAATCAGATTTAATGCATCGCTTAAGAAACACAGCAAATAAAAATATATTGACTTAGAACAGAAGCAGAGTAAAGTTAAGGTTGAAGGAGACCTCTGGAGATGATCAGTCCAAACCCTCCACTCAAGACGGGATCAGCTAGAGCAGGTTACCCAGGACCATGTCCAGCTGGGTTCTGTCTCCAAGAACAGAGACCATGCAACCTCTATAAGTAACCTGTTCCAGTGTTCAGCCACACGCACAGCTCTTTCCCTATGTTCAGATCAGGTTTCTTCTGTTTCAATTTGTGCTTACTGGCTCTTCTTCTATAATTGGGCAGGCATCACTGAGAAAAGTCTAACTTTGACTTCTTTATGCCCTGCTATCAAGTATTCATAAACATTGATAAGATTCCCCTGAGCCTTCTCTTCTCCAGACTCAACAATTCCATACCCTTTACTACCACATTCCCCCCTTGAAACAAGCAGGACCATTCAGACATGACCCAAAATTTAAGTAGCATTTCAAATTTCAGAGCATTATCCGAAATGTTTAAATACTCAGCATAATACAAAGGGAGAGCTTAACACCCTCCAAGTGATCCCTTATCACGACATTTCCTGGAAATCTCAGTGCTACATGCTTTGAAAATAAACAGCTAGAAAGTACATAGCAGGAAGAAGATATCCTCCCTGCCCACCAACTTTTTTTTTTTTTTTTTTTAAATAGAAGAGACACCCTTCACTTCCCCTGCTTTTTTGTTTGGAAGAGGCTTCAGGAGGTGGTTAAAGAGAGGGGGAAGGCCAAAATCTTTTTAGCCTCACTAGCAACAATACAACTATCTTAAAATTCTACAGCTATAAGAATTATGAAAAACCACACAGATAATTAAGTTCTACAAAAGATCTGTTTATGACCAATTTGTTCTGTCACTAGAAAGTAAGGTTTGCTTAAAACCCAGAGGATACCCTTCAGTACGTTCACATTTATCATATCTGGGTGAAGAGATTCATATAGATGCTTATCTTCCAAAGAAAAGCTTTTCTTCCTTAAAGTAACAAGAAAAAGATTATATACCTGCCATAGCTGTCAACAAATTTAACTAGTATCTTCCAATAATGATGAAAAGATGAATGCCATCCACTATCATGAACCTATGGAAATTGCTATAGCCATTAACTACTTCATGTAAATTTCTTTCATCTAATCAGCACTCCACTTGTGGACTTCAGTGAAACCTGATGGCAACTCAAGGACAAAAAACTGAAACTAGCACGCTGTCTTAATATAATACTTATGCTATGTAAAGTATTTCAGGTGTCAGATAACATGCAATGGGGTACCATCAATTATTACAAAAGTACATTCACAAGTATAAACATATCCTCCTTACTGGACATTGATAGAAGATCTCGTATTTATTTCGTCCTTCCACACTCTCCAGGGCCATGTACTGACTCAGGCCAGTGTGAATGCAAAACGTAAGTGGAAGGCATTGTTTCAGACCTAGCCTCTGTTGAAAACCTCCAGCAGCTGTGTCAATATCCAACAGGTCTTCAGAGCGGTAGTGGTTTGACAGCGCCATACTTCCCATCAAACTTGAAACAAGAAAAAAAAAAGATAAATAGAAGATACTACTCAGAATGCAGCGACAGCTTCCGAAATCTTTTCTAAGTATTAACTCTATCAATGCTCTAGATGCATATTAGAGCTAGATGAAGTCCAACTATAATATTCAGGAGCCAAGCCAAGTTTTAGTTCACAGCACCAGCCTTCATAAAGGAAGGCTTGGTAACTCTCAAACACTTCCTTGTACATTCTGTGCATCCTAAAGCACCCTTTTAAACTGCTGGAGATTCTCATTGTCTACAATTATTTCAAGAAAGGTGGAGGCTTTCTGTTAACAGCTGACACAGTTTTCTATAGTAGCATAACGTAACAATAGCCAATGCAGCCTGTATCTCAAGTTTTGATAGCATTGAAAATTAACTTCCACAAAGCATCCATGGTTTTTCAATTAGAGTAACAAGCTGCTATAGTAACAGTCATTGATCAAAACCACAATGATCTAGGTGCTTCATACTTCGGAGAAAATGTTGAGAAGTAAAGAAGGAAAACATCTACTGTATCAGAGAGATTAAAATCTCAGTACAAAAACTTAGGCAGACAGATACAAGCAAAGTTGTACAAGGAAAGAATGAGACAATATTCATCAGCATGACATGACAAGACTATCAAGTGTCCTTCTAGTTTTTCCATCTTGCTTTTTGTAAACATCTCTTCAAAAGATGGGATTTTTTGGTGGTTGTTTTTGACAATAAAAAAGCGACTCTGAAGACCATAGGAGCCTCTCTGCTTATGAAAAGAATACACACATTTGGGAAAAAAAAGTTGTACTAATCTGAAAAGTGTAACATACCAGGAATGAAGGTGAGCATCAGAAACTGAACACTGATATGAGTGACAGGTGAGATAAACGCTAGGGCAAAAATAAAAAAACAAGCAACCTACATTCAACCTAATAGAGGGGCAGAGAAGAGAAGAATGGGGTAACATGACTTAAGTATTCACTTACAAGGGCACACACTACAGCAGTGTGCTTAGCAAGAGAAGACGACTACATTTGTCAAAGCCAAAGAAAAACACACTGCAAGGAAGTTTTTGTGAATGACAGGAAAGATTCAGTAGACTTCAAATGTAGCCTGGGCTTTGGCAAGGTCTCAGCCTTCAGAGAAAACTTTGCAGAGTAAAAATCAAAGTGAACAATTTAAAACAGACCTTAAAATAAGTAAAGGATTTATACAGAACTCCTGTCTAATTTCAGTCCATCTTACTAGCTTTTTGACTTCTGTATTTAACAAGTCACATTTTCTAGTTTTTATTTTATTAAAACCAGACTTTTTGTTTGAAAAAAACGTTTTATCTTCTTTGGAGGCCTTTCTAGAAGAGATGTCTAGCCAGGTCAACATAAAAATTTCTCAAGACTCAATCTCCCATCATATACATATGATGAGTATCAACAAACTATGAGATGAGTATCTGACAATACTTTGCTAAGAATTACACTTTAATACCTCCTTAATTCAGGTTACTTTACAGACCGAACTTAAAACTAAGCAAAATACAAGAATTCGACACATTTTAAACAGGCTAATGGCATGAGGTTAATGAAAGCAGTAGTTACAACAACAAATACCTTACACATAAACATGTCTTTATATAACCGATGTGGGACTTTGAAACATTCGGAAGGACATCAAAAGAAGCCCATGAAATATTCTTCTTATGAACCAGCAGGACACATGAAAAAGTTTACACACAAATGTGCTATATATACACTATGTATCTGGAAAAAGGCCTGAAGTAATAGAGTTCATAGCTTTTGCAATTGTAAGAATACAACAGATTTTGCAACAACAGCTTTCTCATCCTTTTTTTTTTTTTTTGGCAGAATTTGGCTGACATTCTCTCAAAGCTCTGAAAGATGAGATATTTTGCCTATGGTACATTAATGCAAGATGTTTGTCAAAATCGTGAGAAAGTTTTTAAATTCTAACACAATGTCAATGATAGCACAGGAATTGCATTGGAATTAGCACATGAAAGCTCCTAGAACCAGAAACAAACAAAACAGCCAGCATCCATCCCAAAATCCAGAGACTTTAGCTTCTCCTTAGGGTTGCTGCTAGATCCAAGTAACTAGAACTCAGAGAGATCTAACTGATTGTGCAATTCAAACTAGACTGGGCCCTGTTAACAGCACAGTATTCTTGACAGATCAACTAAGAAAATACTCCTAGGGTCAGAGTAAGACTGATCAGTCCTCCAATAAATTGTCTTTCAGTAACGTCACCCAATAGCATAGCGTGGATTAAAAAGTAATCTGTAAAGGTACATGCAAGAGTAGCTGAGCTTCCTGACTTTATAAACCATATATGAATTTATTTTTCTCCCTTCCCCCAAAGAGGCTGAGAGCCACAACCTTCTCTTCCCCAACCAAATACACAAACCTGTAGTTTACATCTCCCCACCCATACTCCCTTCTAAGTTGCCTTTAACTGATGTTTGCAGATGCAAACTCTTGCGAACGCTATACTTTTACTGGCGTTATGAAAGCAGTGACTCAAAGCACAAGCTGCCACACGTCAGCGTGATCTAACGCTTGGGCAACAGGTTCCATTCCTCTCATTTTTCCTTACGTATTCTTGCTAAAATCTTAGCACAGATACATGAAGTACCTAACAGCAACAACATGCAAGATGCATCCACATCTAGTCCCAGTGTCCTCCTCCATTTTTGGCCTAACATGCCCATCCCATCAACTCTCTGCAGACTTCAACTACCTCAAGCTGAACTTTGCAGTATTCACCTCCCACAACAAAGTGAAGAACTATGGGGCTGGCTAGTAAGCGTGTCCCAAAGGTAACACCAGGCCTTCCACTTGTAGCGTGGCAGCCTTTCTTTCTCTGGGTCTCAAGTGTCAGAGCTAACTGCTCCACCAGGGAGGTTTGTCAACCTGGGTGTAGGCTCGTGCTCTCCATTTGAGGGTACAGCAATAGATCACAGTGCACTGGCAGTTATTCAGAGAAAAAGGCATGCCCGAAGGTGCGTGTCCCCTGCAACAGCCCTTCCACAGGCACGTTACTCATCGCAGTATCACAGAATCATCTAGGTTGGAAGAGACCTCCAATATCACCAAGTCCAAGCAGTAGGAAGAGGTGCAGAGCTATACACAAGCTGCAGAGCTGCATGTTGATCACTTCCAAGCTGATCAAGCGCAATAACTGTACTTTGCATAAACCAACACTTTCTGAATCATATTAGGGTTGATAAAAATTATTAGGAAGTCATCCGCTGATCAATGATAATATATTTGCTGTTAGTAACTACCACTTTTTACTCTACCAGGCAACAGAAGGAAGCACTTTCAAAATGGAAAGAGCTATCTCATTTAAAGCCTACAGAACTAGGGCACCTACCTCTCCTCTAAAAAAAAAAAAAGTCTCTCCTAGAAAAGAAAGAACTGGAAGTCATCCTTATGGTTGCATAAAGCTGTTTCCCATATTCCTTCCATGCTTATTAGAGGAATTGGAGGAAGCTGTGCCTGCTTTACCTGTGAAGGTTTTGGTAGAGCAACATGAAGGCACTGCCCACTACATCCTCTGCAATGATTTGCCCTAGTTTTCCATCTTTTGCTAACACTTGTGGCACTTTGTCAAATGCTGAGCTGGTAAATCTTTTTCTAGTTGGAAGATAAAAATTCACATCTAGTCATTTGCCTTCTAAACTTGATGTAAAATGAGTTTTTAATTGCTGATACCACTTGAAATTATAAAATCTTAGAAATGCTTAGAAAACTTAATATGCAAAACTGACATTGTGATTCTACTGATGACCACCTGATTTGAAAGTTATTCCCTAAGCATTTGAAAAAAAAGTTATTAAATCATGAAGCCTGCAGTGTCAAGAGGCTAATTTACACAGGTAACATGAAGCAAAACTTACAGTGGTATGTTGTCTAACAGTTTGAAATTTTAGTTATTACAAAAAAAGTTAAAGGCACTCACTAGCAGAGAAGACTGAAGTGTAAGAATAATTAGATCAATTAAGAATCTACACCACATTTGCAGTTACTTCTGAGAGTAGAACATAACCAATTCTAGAAGTGTCACTAGAAGCAGTCACTCAGTTATAATACATTTAACGTTTCATCTGTCCTGATCAGCAGACTTTTTTTTTTTAATAAACAGACCAAGAAATACAGCAGGAATTAATGACTTGATATGTAGTTTTTGTTCCTTACCCGGGAACAACTAGCTTCTGTCCATTGTGAATACGAAATGAACATCGGTAGTCATCAGGGAGTTTGCAGCCTATCTGTGCTTCCACAGCATCTAGATCTTCCTCCCGCACACTCTCTGTGTACAAAAAGAAACAGAGCATCAAGAGGCAGTTTTGGAGGGGGAAATAAAGAAGGGCTGTTCCTAAGAAACACTCAAATTTAATGCTGCTTCACTACTCTGCCCACAGTACCTATATGCTGTTGCTGACAAAGATGAATACTAGGATTTGCGTTAAGACCTTTTTCTTTAAAATTTTATTTCATATCATTTTATTAGAGCTGCGTAGCTAGCAATAAGGAGAAACTACGTACACTCTAGACATAACAGCATGTTTTCAGTTGCCAAAGAGAATTTGAAGTAGCCCCAGCATTACTAATTTGTTTTTAATGTTATTACAAAAGCAAATACAGGAATATATATTTCAAAGTATTTTGCCACTTGTAATTCAGAGGAAGCGAGCTGACAGAAATACAAAAGCAAGGAAAATTCAGTTTAACTTAAGGACACAGTTGTCTACGAACATGATCTCAAGAATCTTCCACTGATTCAAGTCATGCAAATGGCCAAAATCACTAAAAATCAACTTATTTCAAATACAAAGCGTGGAATTTATAAATGCTTTGATCAAACGAACATAGGCATCAATATTTGGTAACTACTGTATGCCAGGTGTTACACAATGAATACTACACACATTTGAAAGGAAGCTGATTACTTCAACTAATTACTTAATACAGCACACCGATCTCTGTCCAGTGAAATCTCAACAGGCCTGACTTAATCATAAAGTATTTATAAAGTGAAATGAACCTTTCCCCCACAATGTTGTAATTAGCTGACAGAGTCCCAGTTACAACTTTTAGGCAATATTGATGTGACTCTTTCATCATTCTAAGGGTTGTTTCTTTCAGTTTCCAATCAGACCACCACCAAAAAAAAAATTGGCTACAGCCACCATCCATCTAGAATTCGAAGCAATAAATACGTTGAGTAAATTGAGGGGATTTTCATATTGATTATCAACAGAAAGGGGTGGGGAGTAACTATTCTTATACCTCCACACACAATTCAGAGGGATTTCTATGTCCTCCTTTCTACCAAACATCAAGTGGATGCCCTGTGCGGTCTGCTCTAATCAAGGTTTTCTGGCTGATTTTTTTAAACAACATTTTTCATATTTATTATCAGGTTAATTTATAAGGTATGAGTTAAATATCCAGTGAACCACGGTGCTGTACTAATGGTATTACGAAGGTTTGAGTCTTAGAAGAGCTCCTGCTAAAACTTTCCATCACAATACAAGCGTAGAAATGGAAAATTTCACTTTTTTTTTTTGTCTTTTGGTAGACAAAGAGAAGCTTCACTGCACCAAATACCTTGGGAGGTATTTGAAAGTAAAACCATGGAAAGATCTGCTCATTTCAACACCTCCAACACAGATAATTTCCATCTTATTAACATTCGACTGACAATTCACTGATTCCATATACCTGAGTGCTCTGTTTTCAATAGAGCAGAATGCAAGTTACAAAAATCAAGGCATGGATATCTTCATCAAATACTACGGCCTGTGTAACACAAGACTTTAGGCTACACATAACACTTACAGTTTTTTCCTAAAATGGTATTACTTCAGTAATACTCAGAAGTAACCCCAAAAAAATCAGAACAAAAACCAGCATGTATTAAATTCTAATCACACTGTTATTCACAAATAATTAGAAAAAAAGTAACAATCCAGCAAGCCAAAAAACGTGCAAGACTTACATAGGAAATAGAACATTGTCTATAGGTTTTTCTTAATTTCACAGACCACAGTATTAGACAAAGACATTTGATTTAATTGCACACAGATGACTGAAGATAAAAATGCAAGACCTATTTATCCTCATACCAGAAAAGCCCAAACTTGCTTTATGTCTTAATGTATACGATTTACGAATCTGAACACCAGAAGTACTTCAAGTATTAAGACAAACTTAATCTAGATATGTAATTTTAAAAATACAAATCCTTGTTCAGCCACTAATTTATCTTTGTTAGAGGAACACAGTAAGACCTACAGAAGAGGAAAAACACTCTCCCTTTTTGTTTGGCTTTAGTTTAAAAGTGCCTGTTTAAAAGTGTCAATGTGCTTTCGTTAGGTCTTCAGAAAATCTCATGAATAAAAATCACACCAACAAGCCCCAGGTCCTTGAAATACTGGGACTAGTAAAAATTAAAAATAAAAATAAAAATAAAAATCAGTCCCAGCAACCATAGACAAAAGCAGTAAAACTATTTTCATTTGTTCACTAGAAAAAAATAATTGTTTTCTTAAAATAAATCTTTGGAGATTCTATGGATCACTAGTAACTGACCAAGTACTATTCACGTGGCCCAATTTATTTATTTACTGTAGGGGAAGGGAGAGCATGTCTCCTTGACTTGCAGGGCTCCAGTAACCAATGCACAGGCCTAAGATGAAAACAGTATAAAACCTAATATCAGACAATGTAGCATTAGCCAATCGACTAAAGGAAGTAGGTCTTATACCATAGGTCTTATACCATACCTTTCAAAGAACCAATCATCCGAGGACACCGCTGTCCCAAGTATTTCTCTAGGTCATCCCAGGCTTTTTTCAATGTAGCATAATACTGGATATATCTTCCTAGATCAGAGTAGGTGCTGATGAAGATAGCTTTCCAGCTCTGATTTCGCTGACTTTTTTCTGCTCTAAATAGACATGATGTAAGAAAGGTTAAACACCAGTCTAAAAATCTTGACTTCTAAAACCAATGTTAATATTTGTTATTTGACAAAAAAGGTGTGCATAAAACTATGCCAAGAACATTTCTCAGTCACAGGAAGCTCCACCAACTTAATTAATTCTGGCACCTTTGAACAGAAGTAGAAAAGATTCTGGGTACACAGTATCTGGGGAAAATTTAGATACAATATTTCCGTACAGGAAGAGTGCTGTCTGTTATTAAGTCTTAGAGAACTGGTAAAATAGCTATATCAGATCACATTTCACACATATACAGGGAAGGCCTTTAAAAATCTAATTTTTTAATGACCACATTAGTCATTAACTCCTTTATTTACCCAATAAGAAGGATCAAGGAGCAAAACAGTTAATTGAGAACTCGGTACACCAATCTGGAAAGTCAGTTTCTTAAAGAATCACTGCATATTCAATTCTCCTCACAGGCACAACAGCAGGATACTGGAAGATAAGCTGCCAATAAAGTGCTGATATCTGACAAACAACGCTTGCCTCCAAAAGCGTAGCAGTTTTTGCATTGTTGTGTAAGGACATATTGCAACTCTTCGGAGTCCAATAAGCATGTTCAATCTAAAAAACGTAATACAGTTCAATACACCCGAATAATAATTTCACACTTGAGAAGTTTTCACATGAGCTTTAACATTTCTTTAGCTCTAATAAGAAAAGAAGAAACTTGTTTCTTGAGGATGAGTTGAGGAGAAAAAAAAGACATCAAATGTAATCTGGAAAGTTATATAAACTAATGACAAAACCAAAGAGTTAAAAGAGGAAAAACCCAAAGTGAATCACGTCTCAGCAGATGAGAGAAGTTTCAGTATATATATACTCTCCAAAAGTTATTTGTAGAAATCTCCTTCAGCCTTGATTACTCACTTTTCTTGGTTGAAGGGAGGCTAGCATCTCAGAAACCAACACGAGAGTCTGTTCTGCTTATTAGAGTCCTAACCCCCTGAACTCCCCCACATACGCAAACCATGTTCCTCTTCTCTAGTATCAGGTACTCAGTTTGAACTTTCCCCTTCCTTATCTTCCTTCCCCTGCCCCCCTCACCAGATTTTCCTTTCTAGTTTGGATTCTGCTAAGAATATCACTTAGGATTTTTACACAGAGATTTCAAGGCAGAACTTTTACATCTTCTTGCATTATATTTTCACAAGCTGTATATAATTAGAACATTCACTGTATGTTTACATATGCTGATGTCTTGCATCTGGGGAGAAATAACCCCATATACCCAGTTCACAGAGGGTGCCAACTGGCTTAGAGGCAGTTTTGCCAAGAAGGACCTGGGGGTCTTGGTGGACAGCAAGCTAATGATGAACCAGCAATGCATGCTCGCAGCGAAAAGCCAACAGATCCTCAACTGCAATAGGAAAACATTGCCAGCAGGTCAAGGGAGGTGATTCTTCCTTTCTGGATGTCACTGGTGAGGCTGTGTCTGGAGTACTGTGTTCAGTTCTGAGCTCTATAGTACAAGAGAGATATGGACATACTGCACAAGGCCTCAAAGACAATTATGAGATTGGATCAGTCTTTCACATTAGGAGAGTTTAAGAGAGCTGGAACTCTTCTGCCTGGAGAAGAGAAGGCTCAGGGGCACCTCACCAATGTGTACAAGTACCTGACAGGAGGGAGTAAAGATGGAGCCAGGCTCTTCTCAGTAGTGTGCACTGACAGGTGGATAGGCAATCAGCACAAATTAAAACCCGTGAAATTCCAACTGTATGCAAAGAAACACTCTTACTGTGACAGTGGTGTGAGACAGTGCCCACAGTCTCCATCTGTGGAGATCTTCAAGACCGTACTAGACACGATCCTGAGCAGCCTGCCACTGGTGACCCTTCTTGAGCAGGGGAGTTGGGCTAGATGATCCCAAAAGATGCCTTCCAAACTCAACTGTTCTGTGGTTCCAGTCATAGCAGCCATTGCCACAGACATCCAGCTGTACCCCCATAATTACAGTACTCAGAATATTACTTTCCCCCATGGAATATTTGGTGCCTGATAGTCAGACTGTAGCTTCTCCTTCAGCCTAGGGATTAATAGGGCACCTCTTTGCTAACAATCCATAAAACTTTCATAACACTCCTACATTCATGTAACTTTTATAGGAAATTAACATTTTTGTTACCTCAAACCTTTGATCATTTTGAAGCCAGTAAATGGCAAATACCAATTCAATCTAAGAGTTACTGGAAGTAATGTGGACATAGCACAACAACGTAAGTCTTATTTTTATAGAGAGAAAAGGCTTAATACAATCACACTTACTCTGAAATAAGCCAGTATTTCTTGCAGTGTCTTTTCCACAATGGATCATGGCTTGAGAGCTGATTTAATCTCCGACTTAAATAGCAGCAACTATAAATACAAAATCATTAAATTTGATTGCAAAAGAGCAGTGAAATAAACAGAGAAATACTAATACATTGTAACTTGTGTTCTCATGAAATTAACGTCAAAGTTAGTCAACTGTCCTTTTTAGAGTTGTTCTTATAAAGGTTAAGAGTCTCCATTACAGCTGTGTAAGTTGTGAACTACTTTTCTAATTGAACTACATACTTTGAGAACCTCAAGAATTGTCAGCAATTAAGTCATTTTGTAAAGCAGGTCATCCTGCACATCTCTGCCATCACAAACCTTATCTGAAAGATTTGGGCGTGACTCCATGCCACCAGACATACGTATTCCAGTAGGCTAGTTATTATGATTTAAATTGCTTCCTTACCTGAATCTCCAGACTCTACCTGATCTTCTTCACTGTTGCCATACTACTGAAAGCTGAATCAATAAGTCTAAGAACTATGCAGTTTAAGTATTACATAGTTATTTTCCACTTAAAGTTATTTAAATAAACTTTATGATGGGAAACAAAAAAACTGCAAGTTCACTCTTATGAAGAGCATATATAAGTTCTTGCCACTGTTGCATTGCAGGTAACACTGCTGCTTCAGGAATTTCAAAGAATCATATCCTGCAATATCTAGCATTATGGCAGAAGCAGTATTAAGAAAAACTGTAGGATGTGAGTTGGAAATTGGCCTCAGAATCATTTAAGTTGATCCTTGCTTGATGCAAGGAGATAGCAATAGTTAACCCATATTCCCAATGCCTGGTAACTTTGTTTTTAAAAGCAGTAACAGAGGTACCAACAAACACAAAAGCCTGTTCCCATTTTTACTTTTTACAATTTAAAAGCCTTTCTGGAATGTAAAACTGATAATAACAGCAAGGCATTCCAGTATATTTGTGTTGTTAAGAATGTGTGGCAAAACATCAGCAACATGCAGAGCAGTAATACAGGGAATTACTATGTTATTCAAAGATTCACAGAATTTAAAAGAAACAAGTGTCTCATTCAGTCTAACCTCAACACCAGACAATAAACCTTTTCCTCCTTCTGTATTTGAGCTGAATTGTCAGTTATACTTCGAAGAAACTTGCAAAAAGATACCACAAATACAGATGCAGTACCACCACTTCCTCTGGTAGCTTGTTCTAACAATTAATATATGTATTTTAATGGCTGTGATTAACATCTAAGTACCCTAAACAAGATTACCAAACTTCAGCTTTCAGTTACTGCCCTTTTTTTTTTTTTCCCCAGTGTAGCTCAGATATCGGTAAATTAGAAAGACCAACAGTGTAAATGGACATAGTTACATACTGAAATAAAGATACCTCCAAATCTTGTCTTTGATAAGCTAAGTAAGCCATAATCCAGGCCTGGAGAAAACATCTTGTGCTGAGACTACAGAATTTTTCATGCTTATCTGCCCGGTTCAGTCTTTTTTTCTTTTTTTTTTTCCCCCTAATATCCATTATAAGCTGTTTAAACTATAACTACATTAGTATTTCAAAATTAACCTGAACAACGCAAAGTGATTCTTCCTTTTTGCATGCCCTGCCATTACCTTTCCGCTCTCAATGACACAAAGACATCAGTGCATTCATTTCTACCATCATAATAGTTTTACTAATGAGACATGCTGAATTGATTGTTAACACCCTTGGATCTTTTTATTCATTACCTTCCATCAGCATGGTCTTGCACTTTTTTTCCCCTCTGAATTACAGCTCACTTACTTGACTGGTCAGCTTGACCAGAACACAGACCTCTTGAAAGATTGCTGTGTTACCTCACCTCTCTTTGCAACATTTGTAAATTTTAATGGCTTTGCCTTTAAATAAGATGATATTCAACACCTGTTAATGGTTTGTACTTCGAATTTAATAGTAATCCCAGCATAATCCCACTAGAAACACCATGTTGTTTCATGGCTGCTCATTAACAGCAAAATCTTGACATTTGGCCATGTAAGAACTTCACTCACAACACAATGAATGTTTATTTGTAAATTAGAATATCCTGAAGTTAAATTCCTATCTGAAATCTACTATGTTGGTGCTTATCAACCAAGCCTGTAATTGCTTGGAGAAAAGTCACTGTGGCATCAGAGAAACATGTCGTTTCAAACTGGCTTTAATTGCATCTTCAATCAATTCTCATTAATTACATACATATTTTGTCCCATGTCAGCTTTTCCATTATTTAAGGACCACCACCAGGCTAACCAACCTGTGGAATACTAGAGAAACTGTAATGTTTGTGATAGAGCACGTACATGTCACTAAAGCAAACAGCAGCAAAGTAAAGATTTCCTCAATTGATGCTCTGAGTACCACAAAGAGCCAGTTATGCAAAAATACCATTGTCACCTTTAGAGCTAAGAAACCTAACCAGTATTTAATGGTCCTTGCAAAATCAAATCTATCTCATTTCAAATACATAACAAAAATAGGTACTAAGCCTAACTGCCTTTACTACACCATTAGCAACTACTACTAAATCATCTACACTGGCTGTACGTAATTACTCAGTTGCTAACATTTTTACTTTCGTTATGCTTAGCCTTTTTTATTGTCATCCTAATAGAAGTCTCTCTGATGCCTTCATCTTTCTTATTAACATTTTGGAAAAGAGAAACTACTTTGATAATATTCTATGTGATTCATACACATTCCTCCCGCAACTAAATACTGTGATTCCAATCACTGCCACTGCTTGTACTCTATTGCTAAGGTTTTAGCTAAAAACATGTTCTTATCTTCACTGTTTGACTCAATCCTTTAGCCACCTAGCAGACCATCCAAGAGCAGCTTGCAACTTTCATTCGTGTTTTTTTCTGCCTGAAAAGTCTTCCTGTTTAATTTTGTTCAGTTTGCCTCAGATTCCAACAAGAGCTCATTCAACTATCTGAAAACACTTACTAGCAACAAGACTGCCCTTTGTTCGCCCACAGATATGCAGGACTTTCAGAGAAGTACTAATTTCATCAACTCAGTTACTGGTTCTAATGTGTAACTTAGAGACAAATAAAAGCGGCATGGCATGCGGGTGAGAAGAGCGAACATCCCTTTTTGCTTAAAAACAAAACAGAAAGGGCACAACACTGCTCTTCTAAGCGTGCAATTTGTTAGGATGTCTTCCACCAAGCGGTTTCTCCAGAACAAGCCGAATCCTTTTCCTGCCCAGCAGCGACAAGTGCTTCAGGAGCGCTCTGCCCCAGCCTTGCTTTCCCCGTCTGTCACATCCTCCTGAACCCGTTTCCGAGCGGAGCCGTGCACGGACTGAAAAGTTGTGCAACCGCGGCTCACCGGGAGGCTGCCGCACCGCACACCGCCTCCGCCACCCCCCGCCCCGGGCTGTCCCCCCCAGCTCCCCCCGGCGGGCCCCCAGCTCCCGGCCGCGGGGGGGCGCCGGGCACCTGTCGGCCCAGAGCTGCCAGCGGCGGCCCGGGGGCGCCGGGGCCGCGGAAGGGACCGGGCCCCGCCGCCGCCACCCCTCCGCCGACCCGGCCTCGGCTCGCCCCGCGGCCCAGCGCCGAGCCCCGCGGCCCGGGGAACGCCTCCCGCGCCTCCCCCACCCCCCCGCCGAGGCCGGGCCCGGCCCTCTTTCCTCCCCCCTTAGCCCCCGGCGGCTCGTCTCGGCGCGTCCCGCGCAGCCCGGTGCCCGCGCCGCACCTCATCAGGTCGCGGTAGTCGAGAAAGCTGAGGATCAGCAGCAGCGGGTCGGTGGGCAGCAGCTCCAGGCTCAGGGCCGCCGGCTCCATGTCCAGGGGCGCCGCCATCTTGCGAGACGTCCCAGCGGCGCCGCCGGGGCCGCCCCCGCCCGTCGCGCCGCGCCGCTCCGCTGTCAGGCGGGGGCGGCCCCCAGCGCCCCCTGCCGGCCGCTCCGCCGGGCTCCCCTCCTTCGGCCGTCCGAGAGGAGATGCGAGGGTGCTGTGCCCGGCAGGGCCACAAGAGTTGGTGTTAGAACAGCACTGACGAGACAAATACAAACATGCTTATATACTTGGTCTCTATAGGTTGGTTCTATAGAATCCACTGGGACTGAAATTAGAAACATAACACAGTTACACGTAACTGAGAAAGTAGACTTCCTGAGATGAATCTCTTTCCACCAAAAAACATGTATTGCAGCTTAGAGGTGTACCAGCGACAAAGTTTAATCTTAATATTTAAGGGTGTTTGGGGCTGCACCCCAAACAGGATTATTGAAGTGACCCTTCACAAACCACTTTTAACGTGGACCACCTCAGATATCCAATTTACAGCAAGGCTTCACAAATCTTTATTTAACAACTACAGTAACCTGTCCTTAACCTATATACGGTTGGCCAAGTTTGATAAACTTTACTTCTTACCTCTGTATCCAAATCTTGTGTCTTAATCGTGAATCTGTATCACAAGTTTATTCTTAAGTTTCCTCCACATTTTACTATAAATAAATATACTTTCAGAGAAAGTGTATTTTCATTTCATTCTAATCCCTTTGAGAGAAACGTATTTTCTGGAATGTGCCGTCTGTTCGTGCTGGGACCTCTGGAACCCAAGCCCGTGGCTATGTCCTCTCATGGGCCTGTCCCCAGAGCCACACACCACAGAGCCACCAGCTTCCAGCCCTCTGCTGGCCCACACAACGCTTCAACAGGGCGTTTGTCAAACATCTCGTGTCAAAACCAAGATGTTGCAGGTGATACGTTTTGAGCTCAACAAGCAAACTCTGTTTGCTCATCAAACATAACTACTAGGTAGTAGAGCCACAAAAATAATAAATTTATGATGATATGGTCCTATGAAACTAAGAATACCACAGAATTTCACAAGTGACAGATTAAGCTTCACAAGCATCTTCTGAGGTAGATAAATATTAAATAGACCACAACTGATATGGAAAAAATCAAACAATATGTGATAGCCACAAAAAAAAGTAGAAACTAGTCTCACTACTCTCACTTTCCCTCACATGTAGTAAGTTAAATATGCTTATTGGAAAGAAGGAATTGTTTCTAATGGATGTTTTTACACTAATAATCCTTTTTTTCCCCTCTTCTTCTTCAGATACCAGTATTGTGTTATTGAGACAGAGTGGACTGACCTTGCAACATCACTCAAATAAGAACTAAAAAGGAAAAAGCTAATGGTTATATGACCGCATTTTTGCTAGTTGTTTAGGAGATTTTTGTCCTTTATAATTTGCATACTTGCAAATTTCCCCATAGAGAAGGAAACAAAATAGTAGAACTACACCTGAAATGTTACTAAAAAGTTATTACTTGTATTTCTGTTTGTTGGTCTTGGTTTTGTGGTCCAGCATGAAAATCTAACAATGCAGAGCTAAGAGACGCCACATAATCCTTTATTTCTGTCAAGTTTTGCCAAAATGTAGATTCAAAGCTAGGTTAGTGGTGCTTCTAATGCTCCAAGACTTGCATAGTTCTAAGGCTTGCATTGTTTGTCAATTGCTACTTTTTTTTTTTTTTTGCAAATAATGAAAATCTACTGTTTAATTTTCTAACATTGCCT
The DNA here is from genome assembly GCF_009769625.2 of Cygnus olor. Classification (NCBI taxonomy): domain Eukaryota; kingdom Metazoa; phylum Chordata; class Aves; order Anseriformes; family Anatidae; genus Cygnus; species Cygnus olor. Next base: position 48,998,872 of record NC_049173.1, read on the forward strand.
CAAGGGGAAAGACTGCTTTTCCTTTGCAACACTTTCTAATTTAATTCTGAAAACCTACTTGAACTCTTTCATGTTCTTTTTTTTTTTTCTTAGTTTTCTTTCCACAGCTGAATCCATCTTCTTCTGCTCTTATTGTGCTTTATTTGATTTGATGTAATTCTATATAAGTTGACGTGAGTTGATTTCAATGTAACTCATGCATTTTGGGGAGGATATAGACCCTCAAACAGACATGTTAGATGTTTCGTAAAACTGTAGAAGTACATTCTGTATTTCTTTTGTTCTCATATTGTATCTTGAACTTTCTCATTTGCTGTTTGTTCCTATTTAAATCCCTCTGTTATTAGTATAATGCTATGTCATGGTCTGAATTTTCCTTAACATTTTGAATGTCAACACAGAACATTAAATAACATTTGCCTGTCAGAGCAATATAAAACATCATGCAGTATGAAAAAATCAGAAAGCCAAGAGGAAAGTGAGCCAGACCCAAAAGTATCCATATGTCATATGCTTACTGTATGTTATAACATAAAAATTGTTATCTCGAACAATTGTAATCTCGAACAATTAAAACACCTATGGAATTTTTGAAATAGAAATTAAAATGAATCAATGGGTAAAAAGGAAGCCAAGTTATCAAGAACTGCTAAGAACGTAGAAACTGCAATAGAAGGAAATAAAAAAAAATAGAAATGTGTCTTCGTGATTTTACTAAGGAAGCAGAAATGCATGACAATTTACCAAGTTATCAGATTTGATAATTACATATTGCAGTGATTATTCAAAAAGGGGAAAAATCTAACGTCACCATTCAAAAATTCATATTTTTTCTTAAATTTTCATTATACCTGCACAAGATGGCCATTGAGCATGAAAATCTCCAAATCTTAGCAGCACCACACAGTTGTTCAGAGCAGGAGAAATTATTGAGGAAATTAGGGGATTATAGAACAGGACAATCATCAAGCAAAGTATGTGCCAAGCTTGTAAGTTAGGGTCACAAAATCATCTGAATGATTTCTCAAGATGTGCAGCAGCAGTATATGCAAAGATGAGAAAATGCTATGAAACTGCTGGTTTGGCAGAGAATATCTGTTTCTGAAGCTGAGCGTAGAAATATTCACCCCAAAATTAGCACTTAAAATTTTAGCATTGAAATGTTTCACCCACAGCAAGCTTTGCATTGTCCATCAAATAGCTGACAGCTGCACAGGTAAGTTATCAAGGCGTTTTTGCAGCTCAGCCTAGACAGAAAGGTTCTTTTTCACGTTATTAATGCAGCCTAGTTTTTCTTCCATTATCACCAGTCTTCTAGCCTAAATGGCTAAATGTATCAGAAGTATTCCTCAGGCTGAAAATTTCTCAGATTCCTTTGCACATCTCATATTTAATCTTTGGAAGATGATGAGAATTTTAGCATACTTCATTTATTTTTACTTATTGAAAATCTAATGAAATGACACACTAGGGATCTTTACCGCCAGGTGCTGAGCATTCCTTGAAATTTACCTAATACACTAAGATTTCCATCTGGGGATGGTCTACATTTCACAAGCTCAGTTTCTTAGTGCTCTAAATGGACAAATGGGCAAAATATGAAAGGGCAAAACTGACACTCTGGGGTAGCAAGCAGCTCAGGGAATTAGCAGTAAGAATCTGAGGTTTGATGATGCAGGATTGCTGGGGTGAATACAAAACGCTTTTGGGGGGGTGGATTTATTTTATTTTATTTTATTTTTGATTTCATGATACAGTTTTGGATCTGATTTTATGAGATTCTGACCAAGAATGAAACCACAGTCTGTCACCTCCTTGTTTTTTTCTGGGATACCTATTTGTGAGGCCTTACTGTAAACTGGATTTCTGAGGTAGTCCATGTTAAAAGTGGACTGGGAAGGGTCACTTCAATAATCCTATTTGGGGTGAAGCCCCAAACACCCTTGAATATGACACAAGAGAGGGAGCAGTGAATTGCAATGCAGGAGTTGTGTGCTCCATTGTATCTATTATAGTGAAATTAATAAACTCTGTTTTTAACTAAGACCATTTTACACACGCTACAACACAAAATATCTTTTAATTGTTGAAACTATAAATCTTTATTTAACAACTACAGTAACCTGACCTTAACCTATATACATTTGGCCAAGTTTGATAAACTTTGCTTCTTACCTCTATATCCAAATGAAAGGAATGTCAGAAGACGATAAGAAACCACAGGATGTAGGTGGGTGTATTATGCCATTAACACAGCACCCAGCTTCTGTATTGTTTATGACCTGATGTAGCACTGGGTATGCCAAAACGGGGGCTTTGCAGTTAGGCTTACTCTGAGTACATTCAATGCAATTAGGAGTCTGAAGTTATACTCATTTACTACACTGCCTCTTACAACTTGCCACTGAGAATAAAAAGACCCATAGAAATTGGTACAGTTGTTATACCATTATTATTGTTTTTGTTCTTTACTGTACAAAAGAGGGAATAAGGTCAGGGCTTCATAGGAACAGTTAGGCAGTGACCTTTGCTTGGAAATCTGATAATCTAAAATTAGCCATGACCCAGTGAGTGGCTGTAACAAACAGTATGGAAGGAATAATGTAAGGGAAATTAAAAGTGGGAGCTGTGTGATCATGCAGTGACTCCAGTGAGTCACGCAAACATAAAGATAGATCAGTAGTCCTTTGAAAGTTGGGGGATTTACATAGGAACTGATAAGCAAATCACTTTTTCAGGCTTTACAGGAGTCAATTTCAAATGAGATTTGAGAGAAGACAGGGTGGTAGCTAAAGGGATCAGAGCCAGAACTTCAGTGAAATGTGTACATGAATAAATTAAATATTACATATGAGCATGTTGGGCATTTTAGTAACAAACGGGATTTCTGTCAGAATACAGCTTCAGGCTTCCTTCTGACAGAATCACAGAATCACAGAATCGTCTAGGTTGGAAGAGACCTCCAAGATCACCTAGTCCAACCTCTGACCTAACACTAACAAGTCCTCCACTACACCATATCACCAAGTTCAACATCTAAATTCAGTGGCATACATTTATCAAATAAAACTGTTAGACCCCCTCTGGGCTAACACATTTTGTAGAAAAAAAATATCTTGTTTGATCAGGTAAGCACTTGTACATCGTGCTTCATTACCGATTTTATACTAACAACACAGTAAATAATAGAATCACAGAATCACAGAATCGTCTAGGTTGGAAGAGACCTCCAAGACATCTAGTCCAACCTCTGTCCTAACACTAGCAAGACCTCCACTAAACCATATCACTAAGGACTACATCTAAACGTCTTTTAAAGACCTCCAGGGCTGGTGACTCGACCACTTCCCTGGGCAGCCCATTCCAATGCCTAACAACCCTTTCCGTAAAGAAGTTCTTCCTAATATCCAACCTAAACCTCCCCTGGCGCAACTTGAGCCCATTCCCCCTCGTCCTGTCACCAGGCACGTGGGAGAATAGACCAACCCCCACCTCTCTACAGCCTACTTTAAGGTACCTATAGAGAGCGATGAGGTCTCCCCTGAGCCTCCTCTTCTCCAGGCTAAACAACCCCAGCTCCCTCAGCCGCTCCTCGTAAGACTTGTTCTCCAGACCCCACACCAGCTTTGTTGCCCTTCTCTGGACTCTCTCGAGCACCTCGACGTCCTTCTTGTAGCGAGGGGCCCGCTCACTTTTGAAACAACAGTTTGAACTTTTGAAACAACAGTTTGAACTTTTGAAACAACAGTTTTAAAACAAATCCCTTCTTGTTACTGCCACGTATGCGGAAACAACGACACCCTTCTTGAATCTCTCTCATACAATGGCAAATTACCCTTGACAGCTGCAAGGTCAACTGAAGTCAGAGGTAGGCTACAGACCAGCTCCGGTATCACCAAGAATTTAACCAATGGATTTCATCTTGTGGGTGCAGTGAAAGACTAGGAGCAGCCATAGCTAGAGTCTATGCTCAGCTTTGGTTCTTCTGAACCAAATAAGGTACTAAGTTTGCAGGAATCCAGGCAAATCCCTTAGTGCAGAAGGTTGCCAGATGAATTAGACTCTCATGTCCTCGTGCCTGTGAACCCTGCAGGTCCTGAGGCAGAGACGAGCTAGGGAAGGTGCACTGTGCTAATAAAACTGTGGTCCATAGATCTGGAAACGTCAGGTGGCTCTATCTGGCTGCTCTTGTCTGCAGTGGTTGTCTAAGATTGTCACCAGGCCACCTCTGTTCCTTCCCTGCCTTACACTGCACAGCTCTGCATGACTTGAGGCTCGTCTTTATTAGCAATAAATAAATAAATAAATAAATAAATAAAATTGTCTCAGACTCTTAACTCTGAAATGGCTCTAAAATATTTATGTATGTTTGCAAAACTATAAATCCTAATTAGAGATTAATTTTAATAGACTGGGCCTTGTTCTGGAGAGGAAGGACCCCATGTTAACTCAAACTGACATAACCGAATTTTGTTCTTTCCCATGGTTTCTTAGCTCAGAGTTGGTTTTCCTTTCATGTGATGCCCTTTCACATAAATCAAATCTAAGATACTGGTAAAAATGTAAACATTGACCTGTGTAAGGATCAAAAAAAATATATTACTTACTTTAGAGAGAGTGAATAGCATAGAAAGGCATGATCCTTGCCTCCAAAAGCTAACTCATTAAATTAAGTAGATAGTATAGAATAGAAATTCAGTGCAGCGGATAATCACTAGGTGCCTATGTCAGAGGCCAACAAGGCCTCATACCCACTCTCTGGTTCTGTATGTATACAGTCCATGCTGGACCAATACTAACAGAGAATAACACTGGGATGTTCACAGGAGACCACAGGTGCATGCTCCCAAGATAGCTGATTTTGAACTTTGATAAAAAGGCAGTAATAAAGCCTTGGGAATACTTGTTATTTCATGTGCTTACAGCATTTTCAGTGTGTGTGATTCATAATGCAAGATGACATGGCCTAAGCGATGTGTGAAAGACACCACTGAAAATAAGGATTGGAGGAATATTTCATGATCTTGTGCAAAGTGTTGGGAGCCTGGTTGTTTAGACACAGTTTTTGCATTTTCCTGGAAGCTCTGAAGGTCTTTCTTTACCCAAAGAACTTGGAAAACAAGAAGGCACACCTAAAGAAAATTCTGCTGCTACTGATTCTTTCACACCTAAAGAACCCTGTCTGTATGAACCAGATAAAAGCTCACTTTTCAGCTCCCCATGTTCTTTCTTTGCATTGTTAGCTGAGATTCATAACAAGGAGACCAGTTAGCTGCGGTTCCAGCAGTGTGGGTTTTTGGCTATAAACACCTGTGTGGTAGGAGCAAGGCTGAGCCCACTGAACATTCATCAGATGATGGCAACAATAAATTACTGAAGTGTTGAGCTGGATTTGAAGAGGTAGCACAAAGATAAAAGACTCCAGAAACCCTTTGCAATTCCCTTAGTCATCCATTCCCACTGAAGGCTTCTCTTTTGAAATTTCCAGGAAGCCTCACATGACCTTTGGTCGTCCTTTTGGTAGAAGCTCTTATCTGCTTAATGCAGACCCGGCCACTTTTTGCTGTACTACTCAAAAACAGTTATTACGGGATAAACAAACTGTGTTTGCTGATGCATGTTCTCAGTTTCCTTATCAGCCGAACAACACGCTTCTCGTGCACGTTGGGTCAAACTCGCTGCTGGTCCAGCTCCAAGAATTCCAGGGGAATTCAGCGCTCACACCTACTCGCTGTAAGAGAAACACAACCATGTTTTGACAGAGCGTTGTTTTACGAGTGGACCTGGAATTTCCCAGTGTTGCAAAGCATCCTCAGGTTGATGATTCCAGGTCTTACGTATTTTAGTAAGCTACCAACATGACATCTAAGCACTTTTTTTTATATAGCTGTCAAGATGCTGCGAGATATTGTCAGACTGAAGACAGCATCATATTGTAGAAGAATTTCAGTTTTATTGTGATTGTCTCTTTAAAATAAATGTAAATAAGTAAATTGTATCTCAAAACCAGTTTGCAGGTATTGTGAAAGTTATCTGATATCAGATGCAAGACACATGTCTGAAGGGATGCAAGACACGGACTCCTGATGGCTCTTGAACAGGAGACATTTATTGCCCTTTTTCACTACTACATATACTTTCCCCGTAGCCCCACGTGCTGTCCACGCGCCCGAATCTGTCATACAATTGGTTAGAGACCCTCAGACACACGCCTCGAGCCAGCCAGCAACTGGCCACTGCCCAAAGCTCATCTTTAACACTGTAGCCAATTTACTTTATCTCGACCTTGCTCAAGTTTTTGTTTCTACCGCTTGTGTCCTCATTATCTCTAATTCAGGGACGTGTGAAACAGCACAAAGCCACCTGCAAATTCCTTTCCTACACATGTCTGAGACACATGCCCTCAATCCCAGCCCTGATTCAGGGGTCTCAAGCAGTAAGAAAACTGGAGACTGAAGCTGGGGGTTCAGCTGTCCTTCACCCAGGGGGTTTCTGCTCCAGGAGGTTGTTGGGGGCCAGATAACATGATCAAAAAGCTACGCCCTGTACTAACAAGTATCCAGACCTAGTGCCCTAGGGAAAATACATCTTGTGACTGACATTTTGTGGAAGCTACATACAGAGAGCAGGAGCCATTACACAGTAATTCACTAACAGGTGTATCATCAGTCAATAATTCATAAGCTCTTCTAAGTTTTCAGATGTTATATTTTTTTTTGCTTTGTTGCTTGTATCTCAGATGCTGGTTTGCTGGTGTGCTGTGCCACCATTTCCAGGCCTTGTTGCGATTACTATCCTGGCAAACACTTCCACACAAGAGACATGGTTTTGCTTTTTTCATCCTTTAGACAGATGGCTGCAATGATTAACCAAAACCAGAAAACGAAACAAATCAAGAGGAAACATCTCAGGAATCATGTGAAAGGTAGCAGGCATAGCACTACTGGACTATAGAAGGAATTCTCTGGGATCCCAGCTTTAAAGGGTTATTCCCTGGTGTTATCTGTCAACACTGTAGAGTTAAGGCTGGTTTTCACTACTCCAGTCACTACTGTCACAGCATCCCCCCTTGTCCACTCATTCTGGCAGATCCATAGAAATAAAACTTCTAGTATTCCATTCACCCTTGGTTCTGGGCCTCACTGACTTATACCAACATATATACATAACCAGAATACGTCAGAGAGAGAGCAGAGATGAGCAGAAAGCATTCAGTAAATTGCATAATCAAACTTTTTGTTAGAAAACAAAAATATCTTCCCTGAAAATCTTAAACAGGATTTTCAGGCATGATGTGTTTTCCACCCTGAAAAATTAAATATTTGAAAACTAGATTTGTAAGAGATAAACAATGTAACAGGGACTTTTTGACCACCCCTTTTCTGTTGGTGAAAAACACAGATAAGGGGACTTAAGGGAGCCTGATGTACTACCTGATTATTCCCGAAAACAGTGAAATGATGGCTTACTGTCAGTGAAGACTAAGCCATAGATGTCATCAAATGCATTTATTTTATCAGAAGATGGTGGCTTTTTACTACCCATGCCCAAATGTCCCCAAAGGTTGCCAACTCCTGACTCTGCAACATAGCTGAGCTTTATGTAACTGACTGTTCATACAGGGAGAGAAGTATTCATCATCAATGCACCAATCACTTCCAGACAATTCATGGCAACTATCCGTACAAAATACTATTTGAACCTGTTCAGGCTGTATTCAAGAACATTGGGGGGTTGGATCCACGCTGCTGGATAGGTCAGGCCATGCCATACTGACACCCATGTTGTCAGTGCTTGCAGACTGGTCCGTGCTTGAATGGTTACACTCAAGTCAAGAGATCTAAGATGATGCTCTTGTCTAAGTCTGGCAGAGTTACTGTGCATTTTTTAAATAGTTTAGGTCAATCTTAGTCCCCAGTTTCCCCACCTGTGGAGTGTAGTTTGTAGCTTAAAAAGGGTTAAGTTTGTAGCTTAAAAATTTGCAAGGCACTTAAAAAGCATTGAACAGAATATGGTATACTCCTGCAAAATATGTTTATTAACTAACTGGCAGAGATCTGCTGGTGTATTAGGAACCTTTCAGAGATGTGCCATCTCATTAGACTGGTACAAAACAACTCACAGCAGGAGGGAACAAGTTGCTTCAAACAAGGTTCGACTTTCTGCCAGTTTAATCTTCATCTCATGGAAAGACTTCTGAATTTTAATTTAATTACAATTCCTTAAATGTTTTCTGATAACGTATCTCAATCTCTCTGTTTTATGTCTTTTTATGGTTTCTTTTTTTGTTGTGGGACAGAGAACTAGATCATTTTTCTCCAGTGTCCATTAAAATTTCCATTGCCTGCAGTGCAGTATGCTCTATAAAAGAGATGAACCTGCTGCAAGTGAAATAAGCTGATCCTGCACTGTCTTTTTAGAGTAACTGAAATCTTTATAGATTATTTTTCCAAGTGTCATGAATCGCCTTCAAAGTCACAAGTCACTGTTATCAATTAATAGACTTAATAGTCTCATTTTCAATTCACATTCAGGCCATACAGAGTCTGTGCTCATCCTGGCAGATGGTTGAAAGCTTTGCCTTTCAGAGATAAAATGTTACCTTGTCTGGGGGGTAGTGAGGAGGGGGGGGTGATTCAGGAGCAGAAAGACATGTTAAAGTGAAGCACCTGAGGCCTTCTTGTTTCCTGAATTTACAGTCTCAGGCTGGCAGTCGTATAAATGAGTGATGCTCTGTGATGTTCTCTTCCAAGCAGGCTACGAAATTGGCAGGGAGTCTTCAGTTTTGTGCTGATGTGTCCAGAATTCAAATAATTCGATTCTTGGGTATAATGACAATTGGAGGCACAGTATTACCTTGAGAACAGAGAAGGGAGAGACAGCTTCTGAATCCTGTATTGAATTAACAACCGATTCCCATTTACTCTCTCTGCTGAAAACTCTATTATGCAGGGTTCTTATTGCCCTTATTCAAGGACATGGAATTAAAAAAGTGATATCGATGGTAATGCTCTCATCTTCCTACCATGCATGACATTGAATAATGGGGACAAAGAAGGGAAATCTTGAAGGATGATATGCCTTTTAAAATACTGCTGATATTGAAAACGTATAAAGGACAAAGCATTTGAATATCAGCTGATGAAGTCATATGCAGATTATCGTGTTTTTTCTATGATGTTAAATAATTTTTGTGTTTATTTTTATCATTTTTTTCAAAGCATTTTATTTTCTTGTTGTTCCAGGAGAGACTCTTTACTGTAAGGAACACACTTGAAGTGAGGATGGAGGTGAAGGATTGGTTACACTAATTCCAAGAAAAATCTCTTCTCCCTCCTCCTGAATCCAGAGAACAAGAGTTACAAATGACTTATGAGTGTTATGAGTAATGCAGCAGGCTTGAAAAAGTGGTAACTCACAGCAGTGTGATAAACGCATCTCCACATGGGAATCTAGCAGCAAAAGAAGTGTTAGGAATGACTACAGCATTTTCCCTTACATTTTTACACTTGATAGTTTTTTATTTTTTTTATTTTTTATTTTTTTAACCTCTTTTCTGGCATGCATACGTCTTGTTCTGTGATGTCTCAAGGTTTTTCTGGCTGGGATTATCAACAGACTGGTCTAATTATACAGGTAGAGTGATACTACTGCTTAAGCAAAGACTCTTCTGGCACAAGCTGTTGTTTTCCAGTGTAGCTTAAGCCCCTTCTGAAGTTAAAAGGACTAGATAAAAGAGTTGGCCGTATAATAAAATAAGAATATCCACCCTGCAGCATCTTTCTATTACAAATATATTCATTTAGGTTTTCAACATATTTCCCTGTGTAAGTTATACCTTACACAAAATAATGAGTGTATTTCCATTAGGATGTTTTCAAATTTTTAAAGAATAGGTGATAATATTTCCATTTCACAGGTGGGCAGAGAAGCAAAATATTTAACTAAATTCCCCAAAGCCACACAGGAAATACTTTCCGAGGTGGGAACAAAACAGAGATCTTGCTTTCATTAGTGCAGAGCCTTCCTGAACTATTGACACTATCACCTAATTTCAACTCAGGTGTTAACAAGGCCCCTCATACTCCATTTTCAGTCAGACTTCTCTATAAGACACAGTATGACTGAGAAAGGTTAAAAATTACACTGTGAAAGGAATAAATGTCAAAAGTATTATCTGTAATGATCTCAGTTGCTTCTGATCACGTCAATGCTATCTTTATACAGGTGTAATTCTGTGGTTTCAGTTATTCCAGAGTCACTTGTATCATCAAGCTGTGTGAGATCAGAATGTGGCTCAAAACCTCTTCATGGCACTTCTGAACAGTCAAAATCACTGCCTACTTTGTCAAGGGGAAGATCATTTTGTCCCTCGGTTGCCCAAGCAGTGTCATGACCACCAGCAGAATGTTGCCCACTGTCCGAAATCCATGCTACTTGTGGGGAAGTCCTGCAGCCAGCACTTCCGTGTGTTGGAGCGGACTTCACGCTCCCTGGTGCATCACATTCCCTTTGATACCTGTCTGTGTCAACATGCCATTGGCAGGGGACTGCAGAGAGAGCAGCTTTATAACCGATTGCTGTCATCTGTAAAATTTTCTTGCCATGAACTAGTCAATGAAGTTGTAAACATCCCTCTCTCCTGCTCATACTGTAGTGCCATCGAGGTGTATTTTTTTCAGGGAAAGCAAAGGAGTGAAAGAAGAGGGCTCTGAGAGAGACACTGCAGTGGCATGACATGGCATGATGATTTGGAAAGCTTTAAAGCTTCATGGCATCTGCCTTGAAGCTGTTGTTACTTCATTATCTGTCAATGCGGTGCTCACTCTGTGCATGTGCTCCCATGCACAGACCCAAAAATGATTGTGCACATGTACCCTGCATTAGCATCACAGATGCATCCAGCAAGAGGGGTAAGCTAACAGGGATATTGAGACAGTATTGGCAAGGAGCCACTGAGGGTGAAGAAGATGATACCTGGATTTTCCTTGCTCTGGGTACATAGCTTTCTTGTCTGTGCTGACAGGGATGTATTTTAGGCTGAGTTGTAATTATAACGGCTGCCTATGGCCTCCAGAGGTCAGCATATCACTTGAGAAGAGCTAAATCACAGAGCACTCAAACTGCACTTTCTATTTTCAAGTATGATCTCATTATGTCCCCTGTATAGTCTCCCACTTCAGTGGTAATAAAATTGAAAGCTTTTTGTCCCTAGCGCTGGCTGTGACAACAAAACCAAGAACAAAAAAAAGAGCTCTCAGAATATACATCATAAAATGTAAAATGCAAAATGTTGTCAGTGATTAGTACTGCCAGTTGGATGACAGATCCCTTAGGTGATAATTCTATTGAAAAGAATCAGACAAATAGATATCCATATGCTTAGGTGCTATTACTCATATATTAGTACTGATGGGGTGAATGAACGTAACAACTGTCTTCTGAGCAGATTATCAGATTTGTTCCACTGTGCTATCAGCTCTATTTTTAAAACATTTGAGCAGAATATCCAGTTCTTTTGACACTCTCAGAAGAACCAGAAAATATACAGAGATGAGGAACAGAGATGTGAAGAGGACCAGAGGTGTGAAACAGCTTTCATGCAAGGAGGAACTTGGACTATTCATCTCAGAAAGAGACAAGTTGGAGGGGATAAGTTATAGGCCTTTAAAGTCAGGAATAGTGCAAAAAACCTGACAGGAGATGACCATTCATTCTCTCTCCCAATATAGTGGACACCCAATGAAGAGGTCAGGAAACAGGTTTTGTGTTGTGGTTTAGCCCGGCTGGCAGCCAAACACCACACAGCCGTTCGCTCACCCTCCCCCCTCCCTCTCTGGGATGGGGGAGAGAAACGGGAAAGTGAAGTCTGTGAGTTGAGATAAAGACAGTTTATTAAGACAGGGAAAAGAATAACAATAATAACAATAATAACAATAATAACAATAATAACAATAATAATAATAATAATAGTATTAATAGTAATAATGTGTACGAAATAAGTGATGCACAATGCAATTGCTCACCACCCGTTGACCGATGCCCAGCCTGTCCCCGAGCAGCCGGCCCCCCCCTCCACCCCGGCTAGCCACCCCTATATATTGTTCAGCATGACGTCAGATGGTATGGAATACCCCTTTGGCCAGTTTGGGTCAGCTGTCCTGGGTCTGTCCCCTCCCAGCTCCTGCTGCATCCCTAGCCTGCTCGCTAGCAGGACAGAGCGAGAAGCTGAAAAGTCCTTGGCTTGGTGTAAGCACTGCTCTACAACAATTAAAACATCAGCATGTTATCAGCGCTCTTCTCATTCTAATCCAAAACATAGCACCCTGCCAGCTACTAGGAGGAAAATTAACTCTGTCCTACCTGAAACCAGGACATTTTGAAATAAACACAGCATAGAATCAAACTGAAAATCATTGCTTTGGGACGTTATGGAGGCCAAAAGTGTAAATGTCGAAAAAGGGGCAGGGCAAACTCATGGAGGATGGGTCTGAGTGTTGAGCAGAGGGGTCTGAGGACAAGTTCAAAGATCTCTGTGGATCTTTCTGCAAGCTGGGAAGGCTTAATGAGAAGGTCACTCCATGCTTGCTTTGCTCTAGGCTTCCCTAACTGCTACTACCTGTCAGTGTTGGAGTAAGATACTCAATGTCCACTCTTGCCTGACCAGGCATATGTCTCATGTTATTATTACTATAACACTAAGAAACTTCCTTCTGCTTAAGATGCAAGTGGCAACAGTCTTTGAAGGAGAGGCCTTGAACTTAACTCCTTCTAAACACAAGCAAGTATTGATCGGCTCTAAGTTGTATTATGCTGGATTCAATAACCCAGAGCAAAATCAGGACCAGCTATCTTTCTAGGAGACCCTAATCCTACACAGCCTCCTCTGAGATCAGATAGCCCCTGTTTTTGTCGCAAAGTAACACCCAAATGTATTTCACTGTCGGCACCCAGCCTTGAAACATTCTCATAAGCACCAAAGAGCCTCAGTGTCACACAACGCTATCTGATTTCCCCTCAGTGTGAAGAACTCTACAAAGCTGGTGTTCTCATATTACTGCTTTGAAACACAACCTTAAGTGGATACAGCAGGAATCAGTTGTAGACCAAGTGTAGAAACCCCTCCACCAAAAAATAAAATATTTAATGCAAACAAAATATCCAGCCTGGCTCCCAAGAAAGAAATAGCAACACTCAAATCTTCTGTTATTTTTATTAAAGCTGCAGAGTCTTACTACACACAACAAATATTTTATCGATATAATCTAAGTTATTAAAATAGTTGAACAACTCTTTAGATTTATATTTGTATAGAAATGATCTGTGGAACATCTCATTTTGAAACAGCAGTGCCCCAAAACAGCTATTCAGCAGGATTTTATTTATTTATTTATTTATTTTGAAGAACAATTTGGGACTAGAGGATGCACTCTTCATTCTCACAGGAAAAAAAAAAATCCATGCAAAAATAACCCCCACCCTCTTCCCACTTTCTGTCCTACCCGAAATGTAAGGCCTTATTGAATGACCACATAAGGGACTGGCCATTTTCTTCCAGTATTCTTCTTCATGTCTACATTAGGAGCTGTTGTCTAAACTGAGTAACTAAAACAAGATGAAAAGAAAAATCAATTGCACAATCCTAGTCTGCAGGTGACAAAGTCATAACATCTCTTTACATAAGTCACTACTGTTTTTCCAGTTATGAGCATTCATTACCACATTATGGTTGTTCCCCAACTCTTGCCTATCTGGCTGATGTCAGTTATTGTCAATACGCCTTTGTTAACAGAAGTCAGTCTATCTACTATTGCTTCAGTCTCCCTTCTTCACTTATATGTAGTTTAGATTCTACGTAGCACTGCCTGAAAAGGGCCTACTCTGTGGTATTTTCCCCCCATTTTAGACAAAGCACATAGCTCAGGTGGTTATCTCCTCACTGCAGCTATGCGTCTGTGTCACCCGTGAGATGTCTTTTATAGACCATGAGCCATGTCTTTGCTATATCATCCCGTTTAACTTAGTCCACTCGTAGATGTCCTGTTCACATACTATGTCCGAGTTGATGAGGAGGTATCTGTCCCCAACACAGAAGTGTTTCTGGCAGGCAGCACATTTGAAGCATTCAAGGTGATACACTTTGTCCTTCACCCGCATGGTCATCTCATAAGCCCGGATTCGTTTGTCACAAGAGGCACAGAGGCCATCTTGGCCAAAAAGCCTAAAACAACAACAGCAGAGAAGTAAGCAGAGTTACGTTGCTGGAGAGATGGGGAAGAACACAAATCAAAACAGAAACACACCAAAACATCAGTGCCTTGCCCCATTAGTCATACTATTGTCAAAGATACATAGAGGTCACATGGAAAGCTGCTGAACAAAACTCTAAACTTTGCAATACCAAAAATTGAAGTAGAAAGTCCAAGGTCCTCACCTATTTTCAACGTGATTGATTTCTGTGATCAGTGACCTTATCCTGAAATGTTGAGCAGCTTCAGGGGGAGTAAAGGACTGTCGGATCATAGCATAAAGTTGTGTGATGCAAATCCTTGCACATATATGATCAATAGAAATTAGTTTCAGCTGATAAATTTTGCCTATCTTAAGCTGTTGTATTTGAAGTTTATAAGAAGGAAGCTTGACACAAGCTATGATTTAACATACTACTGTCTCTTTTTGTTGCCTCCACATTTGAAATTCTTTCAAACTCAAACCTTTCTGTACCCATGAAATCACTCCTGCTGGGTTTCAGATGGACACATGCTAAGACCTTCCAGGTACTATGCTAGCCCAAACAATTTTATGATCTGGACTGATCTTTTATCCACATTTAGACCCCCTGCTGAGATTATTATGGTATTTTCTTTTAAAAGAAGACTCTAATGAATGCACCACATAGGTATCCCCATCACAACATGCACCACCACTCTCTGCTGGAGCAGCGCAACATACTCAGCCACGTGTGATGACAAAACGAATGCCAGCACTTACACAGACTGCTGGTTACAGAGTTTGCAAGTCAAATCATTAATAAATAAGCAGGGAGATATCTATTTATATATATACATATATATTACGTATAGAAGATATATAATATATGTATATTCTTAGAAGGGGGAAGAATTTCTATTACTTGTTTAAAGTTTACACCTATTGAATTTGACTTCTACATTTTGATACTAATTCCAGAAAGACTTTGTCCACCCCCTACACTTCACTTTCATATACTTTGCCTGCTTCATATAACCTGAACTGGAAATGGAACACCCACTAAAGAGAGCACTTTAAGGGGAAAAGACATCGTTTCTTTCATCTACCAGGAGATGTCAGTGTCTACTTCTGCTCAACAAAAGTAATAACAGGGTTACAAAAAGGTTGCAAAATTTCTCGTTAATAATGGAAGATATTATATGTTACATTACTAAGTAAATAAAAACATTTGAATTCACTGCAAGAAAATACATTAATTGCATTGCCATATTTTCTGTTGCTTCTATTTTAAGGTGAAAAGTATTTGGAAAGTGTAGCTAACACTGGTTGATTGCTGGAATACGGCACATGCCAAGTGTTTATAGGAGGTCCCATTTGCATAACTTGGTTCTTAATTTCTGCTAAGCAAAATTCCCATCAGCAAGCTCCAGGATACAATAATTAGGAGCTCCTCTGTTATTTTATTTTTTGTAGACTTTTGTAAGGTAACTGAAAAAAATATAAAGTATCTTTATTCTGTTCCACAGACTTCCTGCAACATTAAGGATCCATTAGAAGAAATGCTATACAACCAGCACAGCAAAGATCAAAACACTTTTCTTGTAATGGAGAATCCAGAGATCTTTTATTATCAATTTTCTTGAAATATATTAATCTCAGTTTAATCCTTCTACTTACAAATTATGGCAAATCAGATAGACAGAGATATTAATGAAAACACCCTTAACGAGTGTGTTTGTGGGATCTGATTCAGCCAAATGTCTTAAGTTCATGTCTGCTCAGGACCAGGCTTAAGAATGTCAAAAATCCACTGGGTGCACATTAGCAGGATCAAACTTTCCTGTACTGGCTGCAGCTTTGTAATAAGCATACAACACATTGTCTCTTTCTGCTTGAAGTGTTCCAGATAAGTTCACCAGTGATGCAGAAAAAGACATGAATCAATCCATGTATAAAAGGCAGTCACTGCAGAAACCAAATGAGTACAGCAGCCCTGCTGGTTGGTGGAGTCAAGCATCTCTTATACAGTTGATATTGCTGCATCAGGAAAATGAATTAAATTCAGTTACCTTGGATACTGTGTTCTTAAATGAGAGAACTAAATGATCTTTCATCAGTAGCTGATCTTGGCACCTGTTTTTATATAACTCAGCTCCACAGCAATGCTTGGAGAAGCACAGAACTACTTAAAGCCATTCCGGGGAACTGGCTCATGGTCAGCTCAGGTGCAGGAAGCCCTTCTTGCTGAAATTCTTCACTGCTCCCCAGTTTCTACTTGAGAGCATCCCATGCTGACACAGCTCAGTCAGCCTGGAGCTACTGGGGGGAGCAGCAGCACTTAGCAAACCATGTTAAACTCTATGTTTGAGATGAATCAAACTGAATTAATTATGGACCTTTGTTCACTGCTATACCTTAAATTAATAAGCAAAGCTGAAATGGTAGAAAGAAGGGGAGCTAGGGTAGAAGAAGTGCGCTGGGGAGGCTGTATACCTGAGATAGTCCCTTCTGCAGAGCTTCCTGCCCAGTTTGTAATACAACCGTCTCCCCACTTCTCCAAGCCTGCACCCACACAGGTCGCAGCTGAGGCAATCTTCGTGCCAGTACTGATCGATGGCCTTCAGGAAATATCGGTCCCCAATGTTCTGCTGGCAGCCACCACATGTCAGCAGTGAGGGGGGGATCTGGAGCACTTCATCCACTGGCTCCCTGCATGAATGAAAGCATTGTTGGAGGAGAATGTACTCTGCAACCATCCACGTAAGAAGATGCAGAAGGGAAAACAAAACTAAACAAAATGAAAGATTGGTTAAGTTAGAACAGAATACATCCTTATTTCTTCTCCCAGCAGAGTAAATGATTTATCCCCTTCTGGCACAAGAGGGAGAAGGACTTCACTCTTCTTGTGCTTTAAAAAGAAAGGGACAGCTTAAGATATACGAAGTTAGCAAGAGTATCCAAACATCTGCGAACTAGTTTTATACTTTTCTTCAAAGGGTAATGCATAAACACAAAAGTCTCTGTATCACCTGTGTGTGTTCATTACTGTAAATACATCTACTATGTTAAGATGACTAAAAAAAAATAAAATCAAATAATGTGATTTGCACATGATTAAAGATCTTTTCAAAAAGATGCCTGGATTCATCATTTCATAGAAATGCTGGTTATGTCTGTATAGACTGACAAATGCCAACAACCACAAAGTCCTAGAAGCTCTTACCATTTTCTTCCTATTTTCAAGTAATTCTGTTTTGCCTACAAAACGCAGCAAGGCTTTCTTTGCCATAAAAAAATGTGCCTTTTTTCAACAAGATTTTTTAAATGTACCTATAAACATCTGTAAGTAACCTAATCAACCCAGATAACCTCTGGAATTACCTATAACTTATGGAAGAACCCCAGCATTACCACAAAGCATCTGTGCATGAACCCCAAAATACATGAGCCTATCTTGTAGACCTGATCCTTCAAGCTTTGACAGTAGTGCTGCTGGAAGCAAGGGAATTCTGCCTCACCAAGGGCTTACAGGACTAGAAAAGATACCTGAGGGATTTTACATGCAGTCAATTTTCCTTTGGGAATTGCAGATTTGGGGACTAAGGGATGATATTTCACTGAACAGCATTAAATAAATACAACAGATGTGGCTGTTGCCCAGCTTGTTTATGTTTTGCTGCTGTTTTTAATAAAGCCAGCATGTTACCTGATGTTACTGCTGTTTTTTCCTTCAGCTAAGGACATGAATCCCCTGAGATGGGTCTACAACAGCATAGCTCAAATGATGTCAAACAATTATTGCAGATTTACACATCCCTGAGTGGAAAGAAGCACAAATCATTAGTGTGATACTAGCACTGACTATTCATGTAAGATATTTTTTTTTCATTTTTAAAAAGCTCTGAAGTCTGGGTTGGTTCTGGCAACACCTGGGGTTAAAGCAGTAATTTTCTTTAAAACTACTTTCTTAAGGAATACTCTTATTTGCCTTTTTGTGTAGATCTGCCAAAAAAAAAAAAATCAGCAAAAATGAAAAGGAAGGCATGTGAGCTCATTTCTGCAAGTCTTGCAGTGACCTGGCACTGCCACTGAGGGCCTCATCCGGAACCCAGGGAAGTTAATCATAAGACTAGGGGATCAATCCTTTAAGCACTTGCTGAGTTTTAAACCTGTGGCTGGCAGCGAGGAAGTCATATGTTTGCACATTTATGCTTATCTGCTTTGCTGGATCATGACTGAGGTGCTCAACATGAGGCAGAGCAGAGCCCCAAATCATTCGGCGCACTGCCCTAATAGAGTCTGCCGGCGCTTTGCCTCCATCGCTGGTCTGTCCTCCGTCAGGCTGGCATGGGCAGAGGAGAACCACACTGAGAGAGGAGAGCCAGGCTGCTCCGAGTTTCCAACAGGAAAAATTATGTTGCTGCTGCCTCAGGTAGCTTTCTGTAAAGCATAGTTACTGGGTCAGCAGTTTTCTAGGAAAAAATTACTTTCTTCAGTGTGGAGAAATGATGGGTGGCCAAGAACTTCTGTGCTGTGAAACTGATCCTGCAGCTCTTACTTAGACAAGCTGAGCCCTCAGATATGATCTGATTATACGCTAGTCTGCTTTTCGCTCCTCTGTGTTTAAACTGCTGTGCCCTGAAAGTGCTGTCATAACACCCCACTCCTTCTAGCTCTCTGCTCTGCAAATTCCATTAAAATCCTATGATCAGGCCCCACTTTTTCCAAGTTTTTTCTTTCGAGCCCCATCCTTCCTTTCATGAGGCATGGGCTCCTCTCCAACAAGTTCTGTGAGCCTCTCAGCAGAGCATGCAAGTATAAGGAAATGCACGCTATTATCCTTTATTGTCCATTATTTGAAACTTCAGACGTGCCCCCCAAATATTTTGTCTTATGGGTGCTTGGGAATCACAAGCCAGTTCTCTGAAAGCCCTAAACTCCGGAACAGCCTGGCGGATGTTTACGCAGAACAGAATTTCTGTTTTCTGCATTAGCTTTTTGATGTCCATAGACTTCTAAGCCAGCGCCTAAGTCACTAGAACACACAGGAGGTAAATAAATAAATACTACTAAAACGGTACAGTTCAAACCCAGGCGTCTTATACCTAGGAGCTTAGATTATCATTCTGAAAAGATGGTATAAAATAAGAAAAAATGTAGCATATAAAAAGTGAAAAGCGACATGGCATGAATTGATTTAATCCACCAAAGAAATGGTTCCCATGTGTTCACTTGGCGCTTCGAGAGATGGCATCGTTAATATCTCACAGGAAACAAACCACGAATGGCTGAACTTTCCTAAGAGCAATGTTTTAAGCGTTATCTGAAAACGGAGATTTTATTTTTTTTTCTCTCTCTTTCTTATCGTGATTGCCGACGAGCGTAGCTGCGGCTATGGGGCGGCGCGGTGCTGTGCTGCCCTGCCGAGCCCGGGGCCGGGGGCAGCAGGTGCGGAGGGGCTGGCACCCATCCTGGCACCCATCCTGGCACCTTCCTGCACAGCACCGCCTGGGGACCCTGCACAGCACCAGGGTCCGGCCCTGGGTGGAAAACGGGGAGAGCAATTCTCGTCCCCCGCACCCCGTCCATCACGTTTCCCCGCATGCCCTTTGCAGCACTGCCACCCCCAGCGGTTTATCCGAGCCCTTGAAAGTTGCGAAGTGCCTCGCATGCTGAAAATGTGGAAGTGGGGCACCCGCACAGGACAGCCGTGACCTTTCGCTCTGATCGGCGGCGGCGAGCCGGGCGGCTCGGACACGGGGCGCAGAGCCCCTCCGAGGGGCCGGCGGCTCCAGCCCGGGAGAGCACCGCTCCCGCCGCCTCTCGGAGCGGCTCCCGGCTCCTCCGCGCCCGCGGATGCCCCTCACGGCCGCCCGCTCCCCCTCCGCGGCTTCCCCGGGCTCCGCCGCCCGCTCCGCGCATCCGAGCCCGGCGGGGACCGGCCGAGGGCGCCCGCGGCGGGGGTCGAGGCCGGCGGCAGCCCCCCGGGGGTGTCCCCGCGGCAGCCCGGCGGCACGGCAGGGGAGGTGCGGGAGGGAGGAGGCCACTTACTCGGAAGGATCGAGGCTCTTCCTCTCGATGGCCGATGACATTGGCAGGGATTGCTCCTTTGTAGTGTGCCGGTGGTGGGCTCTGCCCCCGCAGAGGCTGTCTGCTCTCGACGCCTTCTCGCCAGCCGAGTTCCCCCTCCGCCCCCCAATGACATTCACAGGATTTCCTCCTGCAACACCAAAGAGAGAGAGAGAGAGAGAGAGAGAGGAGGAACGGGGGCTGGGGCCGCCGCCGCCCGGGGCCGGGTGTCCGCAGGCCGGCCCGCAGGCTCTCACCTCCCATCCTCGCCGCGCTCCTCCTGCGCGCCGGGCGGCGGGGCCGGGGGGGGGCTGCGGCCGCGGCCACCGCTGCCTGCCCCGCACCGCTCCGCACCGCTCCGCACCGCACCGCGCAGCCCCCGGCAGCTCTCAGCACGCCCCCGGGAGAGGCGCGTGTGCCGCCGAGGTGCGGCTCGGCATCATTATTACGGCTCCTCTGGCTCGGCCCCGGGGCTCCGGTTTCATTTCCTTTTTCCTGATCACGATTCAAATACAATAGAAGGAAATCACACTTAAAGAGACAGCTGCCCGTTTCTTAACTGGACTCCCGGGGGTTTGGCAATGCGAACAGCAGCAGCGCCACTCGCTCGGCTGCTTAAAGGGACACCCGGGGCGCTGCGGTTCCCTATCGCGACATAATTTCACAACGCTCCGCCGGCTGCCAGCCGAGGCTCACCCGAAAGGCTGCGAACAAGAAGCCCCCGCTTCAGGTTTTCGGCTGCTGCCCCCCCTCACCCGGTCCATCCCTTGCACACGCACATGCCGCACGCACAGGCAGGGCTTTGCACGGGGCTGTGAAATCTGCAGGGGAAAACGCTAGGGGAGAACCTAGGTGCCGTCCTTCTTCTACCTAGGATGCAAACTGGCCAACTAAATTGTGTCTCGCTGCTATCCCATAGTGAGCATCCACGGCTGCCCGCTCCTAGGCGTCCCCGAGTTCTTGGGCAGCGATACAACGCTTTTAGGTCTTGACGCCGCCTGATGTCAGTGAGCTAAAAAAGCTCTAGAGTACCAGGTATTGATCTGTAGGGAGTCGCAGAGGAGCTAAAGATGGGAAACTCTCGCCTCGGTATCTCTATTTCCCCTCCCATCCTTCCTCCCCCTCCTCTCCATTAGCGCAGCACATCCCGGAAAGGACCGGGTGAGAACTGTTACCGCAACTGGAGCATTTTCCAGCCTCTGTGGCATTAGGTACTGGCGACTACTGGGGGGCAGAAGCCTGGCTGAGACGAGCTGCTTGCCCTGCTAATTCCTTTAAAAACAGAAAGAAAAGATCTGCAATAACGCTCCGGCAAAAATACTTAGCTTCTGTATTAATTCCCAGAGCAGAAATGTTTGATGTCTATTTTTATGACTGCTTTCTATTTTTTTTCCAGCTTTTTGGCAGCTAGGGTTATAATATCTGAAATACATTAATGAGCCCGATTCGAAGATTAGTAATGTCAGCAGAAGGACTGTTATTCATTTCAAGGGGCTTTGAACCAAGCTCTCGCAACACTTTAGAGCCATCACTGGTCATTAGAACACATCTTTCTTATTCTAAAAAAAAATTATCTCCAACGTATTTCAAATTATTACAGGACGACAGCCACTCTCATAACCGAACATTTCTGTTAAAGGAACAGCCTCCTTTGTTAGGTTCCAGACAGGATGATGAATATTTCATTTCTTACATATTTACACTGCCATCAGAAAAGTCAGATATAAACCCTTCAGGAAGACAGAAGAATTAAACTATTGCAAGGTACACAAAAAAAATTAACTGATAGGAAAATTATTAGGTTGGTTTAAAAAATCAGAAATTGGACTTAAAGGTGGATCAAAACCAGGCATAAGAACTTCAAACATGTTTGAAGAAAGAAAAAAAAAGTCATTTCTGTGAGCTTGATTTCTCCTGGCTCCATGTTTCAAGGTTTAATAAAGTATAACTGAGTCAAAATTCCCCCGATGATTGGGGCATTCATACTCTGAATAGTTCCTGATGGAATAATGTGAACAATTCTATAATGCCAGGTAAATTTTCTGGTTCAGATGATGCAGTTGTGCATACTCTACAGCCATATTGGCGTGCTGCCTCTCTTCTATTCACTTTTCCAAAATCTACACAAAATTAATAACTTAAGACATCTGTCCTTCTGTCTATGTGAAAGAGACTGGCTGGTTCAACTGCTTTGGTGAGGGACAAAAACATAGACATTGGCATGTTTCAGATCTAGTACAAACTTCCTAGAAAAGCCAATTGTTTAAGTGCAGTACTTGTGATGGTGCTGGTATCACTGCATGTTGCTCCAGACACCATCTGCCTCCTAGTGTAAAAAAAAAATAAAAATGTAATAATGACTGCAAGGTTATTTCTTGTTTTCTCTCTCTCCTATGAAAGAGAGATGCTAGGCAAAGTAGTGTGGGTAGATTTAAGAAAAGCGAATAAAAGCAGTTGATCTGCTGGTTCATAGCAAAACAAATGGTTTGCTCCACCATGTTGAGTGGGACAGTGCTTGAGGTCAATCTGCTTAAAAAAAGAGCAATCAGGAAATGCTGCGTGAGGATTAAAGTTGTCGTCATGTCTTGAACAAACTGCACAGCAAAGACACCAGACATCGCTTGGCCCCATACATCAGGAGGGGTTCGGACTAAGCCAAACATTGTTTTGCAAGCACCAGTGTGGCAGAAGATAAACAGAAGCTGCCAGGGGCAGTGTCCTGCCCTACGGGTGAGTACCAAACTGCTGTTGGCTTTTGCCCAAATGTAATTTCTGTAAGCACTTTTTCTTCAGCTTTCTGGGTTGGTCTTTACTGAAAGTTCCCACTGGATTCACAGTAAAAGCCCATCAGGAAGGTCTTTGGCCTTCTAAGCAGGAGCTGTGTCTTCTAATGCCTTTGGGGATCAAAACTGTACACGTTCTGGGGGGACAATTCAATTTTCCTATATTGGGTTTATACATAATAGGCTCTCACTCTGGACAGTGAAACTTTGTATGCCCACCTGAGGAGTCCTGTATCCCAACAGAACAGCTGGCCAGTAATGAAGAGTGGCTTCTTTTTTCCATCTCTGGCAGGTCCCTTAATACCTCTGTGCCTCAGTTTTCCCATCTGTAAATATTTACTTCCCTCAGCAGAATTGCTTGTTGATTTACTTTTGCCTCCTGCTGAATAATGTTCACAAAGACAAAGCGTTATTCAGTGCTAGAATTTGTGGTGCCTACATTTCCTGCACAGGAACAAAAAGACTAGTACTATTTTTAGTGAAGGCTTTTCTTTCCATTGTCCCTTTCTCTGTGAGGCCGTATTTTCCAGTGTTTTTTTTTTGTTTGTTTTGTTTTTTGTGCAGCTTTTTGTGTTCACTGATGGATTAAAGATCATGAGGGATGACTCTTGGTTTCAATTAGCTTTTATTCATATAGATCCTACTATAGACTAATTCTTGGAGCACAGCTGAGATCAAAACAAGTGTTATTATTCATGTTTGACATTCAGTGCCTGGCATAAATTGGCTGGACTTTTCTCTATATTTCTCTGTAAGAACATTTAATGTAAAACTGCATGGTTTCTATGAGTGGTGTCATCTAAAGAAATAGCTGAATGTGTCTGTTTCTGAAGAAACATCCCCTCTTCGAATGAACATTTTCATCTGTATTTTGGAACTCTGCTCATTTGGGAGAGTGTCAGGACCACTCGGTCTCAGGTTGCTCCTACTTTTATCTCTTCAGTATATCCTAGCTTTATTCCCCCTAGAGCTTATGGATAATACTGAACAATTTCAGATCTCCTTCATTTAGAGAAGCCTGTGTATAGAGAGATTAACTTTGCTGCCCTCAATAGTCTGCAACATTGGTTGCCTAAAACGTAGTTTATGAAGATATAACTCTCTGCATGGATACAAAAATTAGATCTCAGTGACTGTGGCCTAGACTTTCTGCTAGCAGTTTCTATGGGATGGGAAAGTCAAGACCGTGGCTGACATTCAAGGATTAATATGAAAGGCAGCAGAGAAAAGGAATATGGATTTCTGTAATTTGGGATATGGTCTGCCACTGACCCAATGTATGGTGTTAGAAAAATCACTGCTGCATTTGAGGGGTCACCTATTTGCCAAATAAAAGAATCCTCCTTCCCAGCACATGGTGAACTGAAGCTTTGACATGCCAGATCTTTGGGTGACACCCTAAAGAAACAGACTGTTGTTGCTTCTTTTTTTTTTTTTTTTTTTTTTTTTTTTTTTTTTTTTGACACGACTTTCACACTGCAGAACAAGGTAGGAGGCTTGGGAGCAATTCCATTTGTCTGTTTCTGGTCTCTCTGAAGAATATAAAATGCTTCAGTAGAAATCAGTTTCTGCTGACAACATTTGACTACATCACTGGAGAATCAGGGCCATATCAATAGTGTAACATCACCACTGTGTAATATTATAGGCATGAAAGACAACACATAATTCAAAGATTTTTATTTTTTTTCCTTTTCATGGACCTGGAATTCTCTTTTTCAGACAATAATTTCTGTTATATATGCTGTCACCACAAATTCTAGTTTTTTTGTTTGTTTGTTGGTTTGCTTTGTTTTTTTTTTTTTTGTTTTCCATGTCGAGGACTGCACATCACTCTTCCAGCTAGTGTATTTTCTCACTTTCTTGGGAATGGAAGTGGTGATAGCAGGGATAAGTTCTCCTTGAGTGATGACCACAGTCACAAATGTTAAAGTCTTTGGAAGCTCTTTGCAAAGTGTGATTCAGAGGATCTAAAGACTCCTGGCTAAGGACACACTTCTCTTTTCGGGGGTTAACCTTCCCTTTGAACTGGAAGAAAACAAACCAGAACAATAAAAACCACACTGAGGGTGAGGTTTGCCCTGGGATTGTGAGGTCCAGACTTTCAGATAAGAAGTCTGGTGCATAAAGAAGTTTGAGCCGTAATAAGTTTTTGTTTTCCTGTGCCTTATTTTCTTCTACAAGCAACAAAGATGAAAAAAAACCAACCTGTGTTTATAGCTGAGAGAAATCTTCCACTGCAGGTCACACCACAGGTGATGAAAGGTAACTTCGAGGCAGTCAGATGAAGGAATGTTTCACTGCTGAAATGTGAAAGGTTCCCCCTCCCCATTTCCTCGCTCTTCTTTTATTGATTTCTCTTGCTCCCATCAAGACCTCGCTGCCTGGCACACCAGCCAGACCCAATTACCGTGTCATTTTTTATTTTTTTTCCATAAGGCTACTGCTCTACAGTACAGTTCTTACAAGTAATTTGCACCTTTTCAGTCTTTTCTGTGGTTAAGTACTCTCCCCTGTGCTTATGCATGTGAGTCATCCCAGTAGGGCATTATGGATAGCTTTTATTTCAGTATTAAACATCTCATCCAAAGCCCATCTGTGTCAGAGGAAAGACACATATTAACCTGCACGGGCTTTGAGTCTGACCCACAAATACTTTTATTTCAGAAAATAACCAGTGACTGGCAAAGAAACACCCTCAGAGAAAATTTCAGAGGGAGTCACAGACGAACCAGAAACTGTAGCTTAGGCTCCCCTGTTTACATATATATATATGCACATATATGTATACACATATTTATATGTTTATACATCTTTATATATTTGTATATGTATATGTGTAATGTGTATATAATTATACATTTGTGTATGCATGCATGTAGTTGTAAACACACAGAGACACATACAGACTTGTAAGTTACACAGTTTCATATTTTGCAGCTTTCCAAGCTGTTTCCCAAACAAAAGGTAGCTTTTCAAGATTACCACTGGTCTAGCTAACGCACTAATTCCTATTATCCGAGAGTCGCCAGGTAGATGCAGTAACATGACATCAGCTGGCAGTATACCAGGAAGTCTGACATCATTGCAGGAATACACCGGTCTTGCTGTTCCCCTACGTAACGCTGTTATTTCTGTTTTCAATTATTTCTGGGGCTTCAAGGTGTGATAGAACAATCTTCCCAAACTAAATGTAATAGCAGGTAGTTCTAATGAGCAAGCCTGCTGTCCCCTAGTTCACATGGCCATCCTGGTGTCACCAAGGAGGCAATGTGCTCTTGGGGGCAGCAGGCAGCAGAGATGAGAAATGAATCTTGCTTCCCACTCTGCCATGGAGTACAGATGTTGTGCCTCAGCTTCTCTGTCTGTAATATAGGAACAGAGTAGCTCAGGAGCGGGGGGATGCCTGGCTTCTGCTGTTCCAGGTTCGCAGCTTTCACCTCTTTTTTTCCTGGACATGTCCTTTTCCAGCCTCAGAACTTCAGCCAGGCAAGTTGCTGTGTTTGTCCGGCATTTCTGGATATACCATTGATGGTGAGACCTACTGCTGCATTGCTCAGCCATCACAATGAACACGTGTAGCACATGGATAGCCCCAAAATACATGGCCCAGGAACTGCATCATGTTCTTACACTTTGTGTGCAAGTACCATGGACCTTCGGAAAGAAAAGAAAAGAAAAGAAAAGAAAAGAAAAGAAAAGAAAAGAAAAGAAAAGAAAAGAAGAGAAGAGAAGAGAAGAGAAGAGAAGAGAAGAGAAGAGAAGAGAAGAGAAGAGAAGAGAAGAGAAGAGAAGAGAAGAGAAGAGAAGAGAAGAGAAGAGAAGAGAAGAGAAGAGAAGAGAAGAGAAGAGAAAAGAAAAGAGAAAGAGAAAGTCCAGAAGAAAACTGCTCAATTCATTCTTGTTACACCAGCTCAAATAAAAATTGCACCGTAGAGGAGCTGCATTCATCTCTTCATTTCAGAAGTTGGATACCACCTTCACATCTCATCACGCACTTTTTCATGTTCTGTATAGAAATTCATCTTGCATGCTTGATACCGTGGGCCCGTCCAAGCTTTACCCATGGACCAGTGTGCTGGAATACTTTATATTCACTAACTCACCCTACTTCACTGGGCCATCTTCAGCAGATCTTCCAACACTCAGCAGACATCCCTCACTTGGGAACGTCTGATGCATCCTTTGAGTTGTTTCTTTTTTTCTCCATAACAAGGCTCTGTTGCGGGCATACCAGCCTCCTAATTACTAACCTTGACCTTGGGAAAAAGAAGCAGAGTTCTTTTAATAATAGCCCCAGTGAGTTGAGGCGGCCTTGCAATTATGTTGCATAATGTAGGCATGAGAAGAGGGTTACCAGGGAGATAATGGTAAACATCAGCCTTAATTCTGTCTGAAAAATAATTGGAGTGATCTCCCTTTGTGGCTGGGGTAGAGGAGAAAATTGGATGGGTAAATTTCCAGTTACCACAGATGCTAGTCAGACATGCTGCACTCCAGCGTTGACCAAATTATTCACTGCCTCTAAGTGCTCTGGGTATGAATTGTCTGGCTTCCTCTCCATGCACACACGTCTGCGGGTGAGTATCATTTAAATGAGAAAAGAGTGTTGGTTGCAGCACAACTGGCCACTGATCTCCTGTTTACAGTGGCTCCATCAAACCCCTCTGTTTGGCAGAGGATTCATCCATCTTGACACATTCTTTAAAAAACATAGCCCTTTCAGCCCTGGTGACCTTGTCCACAGAGGTTGAAATTATCCTTGTGCAACCCTTCAGCCTCGCAGTGTGCAGCCAAGGGGGGGTGTGCTGCAGGAAGGCCCCTGTTGCCCTCCTTCTGCTGCCTGCACTGACCTGGGCCCGAAATACCTGGCTGATCTCTAGGCCACCTCCATGGCTGCCAGCAGTGCCACCTCCCTGCTCTGGCAGGGTGTGGAGAAGTCAGGTGCACGCTGAAGGAGGAGAGCTGGGATGCTGAGAGGCTTGCTGGCAGAGTAACCCGTTTTTTCCCACCTGTCCTGGTCACCACCATCAGGTGCTGATACCTGCCTCGTTATGCCACCGGCAGCAGCTCCATGTGGACCTCCTGCTGGCTGGCTGGGAGATGCAGGAAACACAGTGAAGGCCGCTCTCGGTTTGGAAATAAGCCCAGAAGAAGAACAATAAACATTTTGCTCTTGAGTGCACTCTTCCCCAGAGCTTTCCCTTCTACTTTCTTAACCCCATTTGGGACCTTTGGACTACTTCGCTGATGTCACCTACACAAATTATCCCCACAAAGCTTCTCTTCCTGGTCTGCAGGGAAAATGGCAGAGCCTGGGCATGCTTGTCTGCATTTTGTCCTCCGTCCAGATACTCCAGCTGGGACAGGGTGCCCGTCTTACCCTTCCCATTCTACAGTTCTGCCTCTAAGTATTTTGGGCAGTGAGTTCTTCAGCCTTTATTTATATTTAGATCAGGCATTTAATTCCACAACCATAGGGTCTGAGCATTTTCAGATTAAACTGTGGTTTCAATTCCCCATTCCCATTTATTCAGTTCTAGAGCTCGCTGAGCAGTTACACATACGTGTGGTTACGGTGTGTGCATCGCATGCGTGTCAGCCAGCCTCGAATGACTTGTTAGCTCAGACAAGTTTCATTAAAGTTTTGAAGTGGAATTATTTGGCATCTCCTGTCAATATTTAAGTTAAAGCGGTGTTAGAAAGCTGCCTGTGTTTTCCAGTGTGAAGTTTCTAACAGTTCTGCCTCTGCTTCACAGTGCCTTTGGAGAAGCAGCAGCCAAAGCATGCGGTCCTGGCGGCCGTAGGTTTCTGGTTGCTGTGAGAGAACTGGACCACCGGTGCACAAAGCCATGGTGTGTATATGCTTTCCAGTCTTTGCAGCTCCTGTGTCTCCCATCTTCTAGCCAATTTGTGAACACAAGTCCTGCTGCCAGGACGCAGAGACCCCTTTATTGCAGAGCAGCCGGGCCATCCAGATCTGATTGCTTCTGACTCCTGCCAAACTTCTTCTTCTATCCACCAGCTGCTGGTAACCTCAGTGCTATCAAACTGCTGGCTGTGAAGCACGAGCCCTGCTAGGCTAGGACAGCGTCCAGCACTGCAGTACCACCACACTCTCCCTCTCCATTCCTCAACAGATCTCTCTTTATGTCAGCCACACTTGTTGGCACAAACACATCCTTTATAGCTGCTTTCCCCTGGCCCCCTCTGCTACCCAATTAGAAGGCTGTCAGCGACAGGGCCATCACTCCTCCTGCAGCTTCTGACAAGCCTGGACACAGCTATACTGCCGCAGAAGATTAAAGGAGTCTTTCCTTTGTATCACCCAGTGGCTGTGTGCTAGCCAGAAACTAATTCCCCTTCCCAATGAATGTGTATGTGGAACAACTAATAGGCTCTGTAAGCCTGTCTCCATTCCTTATTAAAACGAACACACTCACTAAGGACAGAACTGTCTAATACACATTTCTCCCGTTTCCCTTTTTACTAAGCCTCAAGAGAGTTGCAGTTCCTGAGAATTAGAGACATCAGGGCATGGAGGTGCTTTCTAGTAGTTATGACAGAACTGGGCATCAGGAATTGTAGATGCTTTTTAATGATTCATTTGGAAGTGAGAGTGATTGCATTTGCTCTTCAGCAATTGCTTTCTACACTGCAGCTTCTCTGAAGCTGAGAAGCAAATGGGTGTGTAATTCTTGTACCTCCAGATCGCTGGCTCAGATCTGCTCTAGGCTGGTAGTAACAGGACGTCATTGTGCTCTGAAGGCTCTTTGGCAGCCTCTGTGAAATGAGTTGAATGACAATCCCGTACATTAACTTTACCACCGGGCATAAAGATTACTGGGTAGTACAAAAGAAATGTTGCTTTAATCTCCGGCAGCACTACAGAGGTGCTCACATTTGTCAGGCACTGCAGAAGGAGTGATGGTCTGGGGGATCCAGATCTCAACAGCATCCCAGGGTGCATCTAGGACTGCATTTGGCCCATTAACTTCCGAATTCTGGCTGCATTACACGGTAATCTTGGCTGATGGAGTATGTAGAGCTAAAACACATCTGAAATCATTTATTACCTATAAATCCTGTCCTACTTCCAAAGATGTCGAACTAGCATGTACAGACTCCTTAAAGCTTGTTTATTCATTTAGCATCAAATAAAGTGTACCTACTTACACTGGTGTAAATCTGGAGTAATTCCACTGAAGTATATGAAATGTAAGGTCAGTAGAGTTGGCTAGATTTAAACTAGCATAATTGAGAATCATTTTTTAGCTATAAAGCATGAAAGATAAATGTCTTTTGAATTCCTGACCCCACTATGAAAATGAAATACAATGTAGAAACTCTTTGAAACTGACAGATATGTCTCTGCCTTAGATCTCTCTCCCCCTCTCTCTGTTAATCAAAACAAGGCACTGTAATCAGCTCCGATTCTAGGTCTATCTGTAAGGAACAAAGTGAACTTAGAAAATTAAATCATTTAGCATTTAGCGTTTCCTTCCTCATTTCGGCGCCGATTGAGCTTATTTCACAATTTCTCCCTCTTCTGCAGCTGGGTTATCCTGCAGCCTGCATGGGCCGTCAGTGCTGTTGCAGGGCAGCAGCTTGGCAGGAAGACACCGACTGTTCCTGTTTGCTGGGGGGATCACTGCTTCTGAAGATTCCCCTTTAGACTCAGAGGTTTCTTCACTGCCTTCCTGATGTCTGGTTTCCTGTTTTCTTTACTCCCTGCTGAGTAGGAAACTTGGGACAGACCTAAATGGGGAATAGTTTGCCTATGCTATTATACCATAGCAGCAAAATGCGTGATTTTGTAGCTGTAGTTTAAACCTTAAGCTTCTGCTGGAAGAGTTTATTCCAGCCTTACTCGGATGAAACACACTATGTTGGCAAAAATGCAGTTTTGCTGGTATAAATTATTCTGTGCTAGGAGCTTTTTGCCAGCACTGCTGTGTTGATCAGGAAGCATGTCTCCTTACACCTCTGCCTGATGTGGCTGAGCCAGCCGAAGTGTGTAATGTCAACACAGGGAATATTCTAAAGGTCTTATGCTTATTTTACTTCATAGAAAATATAATACTTGCATACCCAGTGGCCTGAGGAGAGGAAGAATATTTCCAAAACGGGATAGATCCGCTAGTATCTCAATGACAATTATGAACAGTATGATAGTTTGCAATCTCAACATAATTCTCTGCATCTTCTTCCACTGTCCTGTGGTTCTTGTAGAATTAGCAGACATCATTCATTATTTAGCCATTATAAAAGCACATAATCTTAATTTGGGAGGAGGAGTTGGCTTTGCTTTCTTAGGAGGCTGCTTACTGAGATTCTACAGGTGCACTCTACAGCATTGATTTTTTGTGACTTATTTTAAGTTTTTAGCAGACTTTGTCCACTAACTGTATTTTTTTTACCTATTCTCTTCATCCTTCCTCTTAACCCTCTTGTGTTTAAAGAATACACCAAAACACCAAGCACAAATTTCTGGGCAGGCAAAAATGACTCTTCTCAAGAAAGGGGCACACTGTGTTTTTCTAATTATTTCTATTTCAAATAGATTTCCTGTTAACTACGCCTACAGGAAATAAATGCAAATCTGTTACGCATCAGTTTCTGAACTAAGCAGTTTGCATTCCACGACTAATAATAGGTGACGATTTTCAATTGACAACTTGCTTCCTTCCTGGTGTCATTTATGGAGAGCATCAAGGAGAAAGCTGTCAGGGAGAGAAACAAATGTTTGCAGAAGCAGCTGGCCTGGCCTGACTTCCTGCGGAGCTGCCTTCCTGCAGCCCCCCTGCGGCATGGGGTGCCTCCGTCGGCTGCCCGGTACAGATGGCTTCCTGCGATAGCTCTTCCTGGGCACCACGGCTTGCTGGGTACCGGCATTGCGCTACTTCATGCGGTGTGGTAGCCAGCAGCTCGGGCTGCTTATTTCCACTGTGCTTTCCTTTTATGCTCTGGTAACCCCCTGCCTCTTAGCTTCACCATTTTAAGTATGTAAGAGCATGTTGCTGTTGTTGCAAGTCTTGCATCTTTTCTCCCAAGGGTTTCTTCCTTCCTCAGCCCAGAAGGATGTAGAGGGTTTAGATCACAGTCTGATCCTGAAGTGGAATGACTTCAGTAAAGATGACCTCCCCCAGACAAAAACAGGAGTAGAGAAGCCCAGCAAAAGCTCTGCACTGATGAAACTGAATCACAATTCTTTCCACTTGTATTCAAAACATCAGGCCCTGCCAATAGTTGGGGGGAAATAGGATTATCTCTGCAAATAAATACCACCAAATACAGTGTCTTGACTGCCTTGTCAGGACTAATTCCTCTCCAGTTGAAAGTTATCCAGAAATTCTTAAATATTCTTTTGAGACATGAATATGCAGCTGGGTTCCAAAGCCAGCCTTATTACTCAGCTCTCTGCAGAAGCAGTAATTACCTTTATTTTTTATTTTCCTGGGGGAAGCTTTGGAGCTGAGTGTAGATGTGTAGCTTGAGGGCTTCATTTCCAGTGCATGCACGAGGCAAGTCCAAGTCTACAGGTCCCCTCAGTGGCTTTTAGCACAGAGGAACAAGATTCTCACCCCAACAGCAAGCTAAAGCTGTGGAGGTGTGCTGTAATTGATGCCAAGTGGGTGGGCTCATCCACTAACAAAAACTGCCTGAATTCTTTGATGGCTCTGAGCTAGGTCTGTATCTTGCAAGTCCTTCCTTTTTAAAGGAATCATTGGCTCACATATTTACTTATTACTGCAAAATTGGAGAAAAGGGAGAGCGTCTGACAATTTCCTACCAAAATCAACACTGGCAGTCAGTTTATCTTGAGGAGATTGTGCTAGTACACATGTCACAGAACCACCATTTACCAAGACTATTTCAGCTTTAATAAGCTTTGGGGGTTATCAAATTACTTCCTAGTCAGCTTGGGCAAAATTCACTCTATCTTCATACAGTCCTGGCTTATACTCATAAGCTTAGGAGTAGCTGCTGTCGCGCCTCTTGGGTAAGTAATAAAACCCCTCAATCCACAGAAACACATTGTACATTCCCTACCGTACCAGTGTGCTTCTGCTTTGGCTTAGAGAGAAATCCTGGTTTAGAAAGACTTCCCAAACAGCTCTTCGGCCAGTGGTCCCTGCTTAACTGGTCTGTGGACATGAGTGACAGCGTTTTGCTGTCTATGCAAAGGCTGATTTCACATTTTCTGAGTTTAAAGTGAGTTTAATCGTTCTCTCAGTTGCACCCTGGGTAACTCAAATATGTAATTCACCCTGGCATTCCTTACGCAAGTGCACATGTTTCATTAATATAAGGGCAACTGTTGTCTTGTGCAATAAAATTATTAGAAAGTTTGAACTGTTTTCTCAGCTTGAATTGGAACAAAAGTGTAGATCTCAAAAAGCTTTTAAAGAAAATTGTTGGGACATATTGAAACAATTTAAATAAAATTGAGACATCTAGTTTTAATCATAGCTTTTAAACTCTTTTTGCTATGAATTAATTTCTGTTGAGGAAATATTGAAATTAGGTACTCGGGTAATTTTAGTACTGGTTTTGCTTAATAAATTCCTATAAACTGGCCCTGTATGACTCTAAATTTTAATTTTGATGACTTGTCATACATTTGGAAAGATTTTTTTCAGGTAAGCACTTTTTCCTCTCTGCAAATGGAAACATATTCATTGCAGCACAGTTATTCTCATATCATTACAGTGAAATAAGAGGTTTACAAAAGCTACTGGCTCACCATTTATTCTTGCAGCAGAACTGTGACCTTCCTAGCAGTGAATGCACAGAATCCTGGCCCTACTTATTTGCATATACCAGGCATAATTGCCCCAGTTTTGAATTACCTAATTTCTATATTCATATATGAATAGACGGAGAATTTGAGCACCCATTATGCCTTTCATATTCTTATGCACTTGAGTACTTATGAAGGCCTGACTATAAATTAGAAAAGCCACCAGCATGGACTGGAAATCTGTTTTCTACCCATTGACTTCATTTTCATCTTTCCATCTCAGTCCTGCATATTTTAGGAACTTAGATAACGCAACAGGCAGTGTTCCATTAAACATGCACACAGCTTAAAAACTGTTTCCCAGGGGTCTGATTGGGTAAACAAACAAACATACAAACAAAAATGTGGTATTCTCTCTATATACCTGGGTATAAAAGGTGACTTGAAAAAAAGAAAGCTTTCTACTTCTGGTCATCTTAGCACTGCTGCCATTTAATTATAGAGGCCTCTGGATTTGTTCTTGTAGACAGTGTAGATACTGTCTAGTTTTGCTATTTTTCTTTCTAGTTTCTGCTTCCCAAAGATCACTGGTGAAAACTAGAGCCTGTGGCCAATATTGCAGTGGTGGTTTTCTGTCTCTTTAACGATGTTTTGGATTCCCTGTTTCTGAGCCTGGAGCCATGTTTATAGAGCCACAGACACCTGCCATTAACTCAAAGAAGATCATGAGTCTGAGACTATGAAGTCCCACTGGTGTAGCTGTTCCTCATTGCCCCCAAAGAAGAGAGCAGTATCAGTAGATACTGTTAACCTTTTTGACATGAACTTGCTATTGCTTGAAGATGGTCCACACCGTAGCCCCATGATCCAGAATCCTCTTAAATCTCAAATATCTCATCCAAAACTCGGAGACAAATGGATCCATGAGTTTTGTAAGAGCTTCTTGCTACTCCTCTGCAAGGTGATTTGCATTCATACTCTAAGAACAAGCCCCAGAAACCCTGAGCTAATTAATCACTAAGGAGAAGTCTCTTCTCATCATTTTCTGAAGATCTTTTCTAGTTCAATCTGCTATATTAGACTTCTGTCTACCCAGTTTCTGTTTGCTTCCATAGCTAACCTGATGCTGAGTTGGGCAAAACCCATAATGCTATAGCATTACAGATGGGTAGACATACACATGGCCAGAACAGTGCTATTAGGGACAACCTCTTCTAAGTTTATCCCTCTCTTGGCCAACATTTAACTGAAGTCTATCAGCTTCTGCTTGTGTTGGCTTAGGGATGATATGTCTCACATACAACCCAGCTTGCCCAGTGTTGGGTGGAACTTGAATTTCTGGCAGAAATCATTAAGCTTGTACGCATACATTTATAATATTTCTTAACAATTTCTTTTTCATCTTCTTTCTCTGAAATTTTAGGTTTCTAACAAGTGCACATTTTATTTTAATTACACAGGGAAAAAAAAAAAAAAGCCTTCCTTCAATATCCATGCTGGACTCTTTTATCACCACAATATTTATTGCTAACTGACCCGTAGAACCTATTCAGTATATAACCTTTCTCTTTTTTTTTTTTCCTTTTCCCTTTGACCACAATCCATTTCCCCTGTGTGCATGTGTTTCTCACTCCCTGTATCTCATCCCATCCTATTAGCTCTCTGTGCTGAATAGCCTGTTCCAGGACATCAAACTTTAATTTAAACAGAAGATGATCAATACGCTTAGCAAATTGCCTATGGCAACATCAGCAGTTTGAATCAAAGGGTTTTATAGGTAATTTAAAGGGCATCCTCATTCACCCCTCCAATGTGGCATATACCTATTGCTTGCTTTGCCAACTACAGCTCAGCTGGCTGAACAAGAGGAATAAGAGCTTTTTCTCCACACCCAAACTGGAAAATGGTACATAGCAGCTACTCTAGGTGGTTATGATAGTGTGTTTTGAAACCACAAAAGGCAGGGCACTTCAGGGAAGAAAACAATCTAACAAAGACTTGTTAAAAACACAAGCCAAACCAAACAAACAAACAAACAAACAAAAAAACAACAAAAAACATCAGAGCTTAAAATCAATATCAGGACTAAAGAAACATAGATGTAAAAAGAAAATACATACAGTCCTCAGCTCAACCCAGTTCTGCTGCTTCTGTAGTTTGGGACCATCATATTTTCATATAATAGAAGAAAGATTGTATTTTCTTGTTTCTGGAACCTTGCCAGTGTGATTTTCAGACATCTTAGGTATATCCACAATGTTTATGTCAGAGAGTTTGCAGAAGAAAAACTGCATCTGTAAACACAATTTTGAAGACACTTTGTACCAGGTGTACATGTCCACTGGCCTGGATGATGATCTTCTCCTTCAAGTTGCAAACACATTTTTATTAAACTTCCCTTGAGAACATGAAGAGCTGAATACAACTATGAAGACAATGAACTGGTTTGATAACTGAAGAAAGCTAATGGCTGTCTGACACACGGCTCAACGTTCTTGGCTCCCTCCATTTTAGCTTCTGCACTAGCAGTAGATGAACTTTATGTGGGGTATACACCTACTGCTTTTACAGATTTGAGCTACCAGCTGTCTTTATTGTAAGAAGAAACCTGCTACTGCATATGGGAGAGAGGAAAAGAGGTGCCATGAATACAATAGTCAGTCAGAGGCAGCTACCAGACAGCCTGTGAGGAAAAGCAAAAGGCTCCCAAGATGTCCTGCAGAGTTCATGAAATCTTGTGTTACAGAGGTTGGTAGTTTCAGTAACCTAAGTGAAAGTATAGAAAAGGGGTCTTCAGAAAATTGTGGGCTTGGTATATAAATCTAGGGAGTTGCCACACTACGTGAGCAAGGTTTGCATTAGCCGTTTCATTGCCAGGGGCCTGCATCTCCATTGCTGAGGCCTAGTTCTCCCTCACCAAAGGCCTGCTCCAGAGGAGTGGCTGCACTTGAATTCCAGCTGCACTTCTGTTCCAGGAAAAAATTGCATTGCTTCCCTGTCAAACATGGGGATAAATTTGAGCTTGTTTCCCTGCCTCCACCACCATTTTGCCTCAGTGAGGCCAACTGAGTGTCATAGTCGACTGACAAATGGATGGCTGATGGGTTTTTTTGAGGGGAGGACAAAGTTGGGGAGATATGGATGCTGCTGCAGGTGCACTCAGCTACAAAAGGGGTTCTTTAGGTGGTGGGCAGCAGCTTGTCTTCAGAAGCTTGTGACAACGAGCATGACTTGGATAATCCAGACTGAGGGTCCTGTAGAGGCCATGGCAGCAGAAGGAGCCAGGCAAGACCTTCAAAGCAGAAGAAATCATTAGACATACACTGCGGTGGCCTCTTAGGGTAGGTCTTTGGACTGTGTTTCAGAAGCAAAAATATCATGCCCTACTATTTAGTAGCACATGAGGCCAATAAGGCCCTTGTAAGAGAGGATATACATTTCTAAAGGCACTTAGTTCCTAGCTGGCTCTAGATCGGAAATTACACAATGGATGTTGAAATGTCGGCTTGTTGAAAAGTTGTCATTTGAGTAATGGATGCTTTATTTCCTGTTTTTGCTGAAAGCTAAAGCGAAACATAATTAGCAAGCGAGAAAGCAAGCTTGGCAGCCAAACAAAAAAAGCACATTTTGGGCTCCTGAGCCAATTAAAATTGTTTATGTAACCCACAAACAGTATTTTTCTCCAAATCATTATAACTGAGAGAATTTATCAAAACGCAGCCAGACTTGCTTGTCAACAACCTCATCCCGTGCCATGCTGTGGGCCATCAGCTCCCAGGGATGAACTGAGGGCACACTTCAGCGTCCAGGACACTTGCAGGGAGCAAAGAGAAAAGATATGGGACTAGGGGAAGGGCCTGACTCATGACTTTTGATTCTGAGTGTGTCCCCAGCACACAAGAATGACCCCTTTTCTAAGCCTACTGCTCCTTTTCTAGGGAGAGCTGGGGGAGATTCAGAAAGCAACAGATGGTGGAAGATTTCTGATGCTTGAGGTGTCATTCTCAGCATTTCAACTGTTTAATCTTTATCCAACTTTAATTTGCTTTCATGACTGAAATATACATTTATTTTAGATTTCAGTTATCTTTGTTTCAGCCTCTTACATATACAGAAGCTGAGATCTTTTCCTTTTTATTTTGGAAAATCTTCAATAAACCCGCACGATCTTCCTTTTGATACTTGAATCCATATCCTGCCTGATTCTCATATGGGTGCTCAGAGACAGAGTTTCTGATTATGTAAGGTCCAGTGTTGACTTTCTTGCCATATGAGAGAAGAATTTTTCAGAAAATGCCAATAAGTGAACAAATACTACTGCTATTTAGTACGATACTCATCTGTTGCTCTCGTAACAAGTTATTATTATGACTTTTGTTTGTCTCTGAATTCTCAACTTCCATTCCTGGATGTATGTGTAGTCATTTTGTGTGAAATGTCTTCTTTTTTTTTATTGTTTTGTTTTGATTTGTTTTTGGTGTGTGTGTGAATTGGCCTCTTTTAATGTTTTGGATATTTCTAAAACAAAGGTAAATCAGACTGTGAAAATTATCACTTCCCTTTGGTGAAAGTTGTACATGTCCTGAAATAAGCAAAAGTGAATGGATCAATACAGAGGATAAAGAATTTTTCTGTTACGTAGCCCATTGCCAAGCAATAAACATTAAGTGCATAGACATGCAAAATAAATGCAGTCTGTGTCTAGACTTGTCCAAAGCTGTATTTTTCTGTAAATGTCTTTTGCTTGCTGCCTATTTCAGGCCATGTTCAGTGCTGTGTCTATGTGTGTGTGTTTATGTTATCAAGCATAGCCTGTTTTGTTTAGAGACTTTCAGAAAGAAAAATGATTTGGGTGTGACTTGCCCTGGGAATGTTCTCAAAACAAAAGTTTGGGTGGGTGTTCAGTCTGTTTTGACTTGCCCTTGATATGCAGTCTAGAGCACAAATGGGGAAAATGGACTCACGGATCATAGCTGAGGGAAGCAGAAATCCTGGACACAGGCTCCAGTCCCCACAGAATTGAAGTGTCAGGAAAAAATGAGCAGAAAGAAAAGGGAGTTGTCTGAACATCTCCCAGGGAATGTCCCTGCTGCATTTGAGTTTTAGGGTCCTAATGGATGTGCATGATTTTCACTGACATCAAAATCCCTACGCTGCCAAAGGAGGGACTCGGTATGACAGTGGCAGCTGCAGCATGGAAGGCACAAAAGGCAGGTATGGAAAATGACACCTTGCTGGTTACAGTGCCAATGAGATACTGGAAGAAGCTTCTGTTGGAATGGCTCTTGTTCTCTTCTTCTGGAGTTAAAGTGCAGGTTTTGGCATTTATTTAGCATTAGCAGCTTATGTATTGGTCTGGAGCCATGCTCTGCTGGCACAACAGGCCTTGCACCTGGGACACAGAAACTGAAAGCACCATGGTTGATTCTGCACAGGTCTGTACCTGTTCTCAGACAACGGGAAGTTTCTATCCTCATCCAGATTGAGTTATAATCAAAAAGAGAGGGACAGAAATGCAGATAAGAGATTCGCATCTCCTTCATGAAGCAATTCCCAGGCTTCTGCCATGAATAACAAATATAAATATATAAATAAACAAAGCTGGGTGAAGGGAGGAATTAAACATTATCTTACAAGATGGGCCAATGTAAGCATTCAATAACCAGAAATAATAACTAAAAAAAAAAAAAAAAAAAAAAAAGCTCATCACAGTGAAAGTAACTGTAGAGGAGAACAGACAGAAGTGGAGCTGTCGTGATGTTTACAGATACCAGTGCAGGACAGGTAGAATGAAACAGTCATAGCGGGCAGTCATACTGCAATAGGGATATTTGCCAGTGTTTGGGATGTGCTGGGACAATCACAGAGTGGCTCTAGGGAAATATGGATCTTGATGGCATTGCTGTGGCTCATATGATTGTCATCATCTCTGCTGCTGGGTGAGGGTCTCAGCTCAGCCCGTGCTGAGAGCTCCTGGTCCCACCTCAGTCAGCAACGCAGGGAACAGTCAGTTCCTCCGGAGTAGTCAGACCTGAAGTGCTTGCTGACAGGAGCAATGGCACAGCCTATGCGTGACATGGTGTTCTGTGTTAAGCATGGATGAAGTCTCCTGGGCATGCTCCTCCAGTTCTCTTCTTTTCACAGAAGTATGCTCCTGGGTACTGAAAACAGTATGTCTTTGCTTTGTTGGTGCACTGTATAGCAAAAAAAAATGCAACATAACTATTAGCACTTCTGCTAACCAGTCATATATAGCAAGAAATGTTTGGATCCAGACAACAAGCGGTATTTCACCTGGGGTGCAACAACCCCAAGCAGCGCTACAGGCTGGGAGATGAGTGGTTGGAAAGCTGCCTGGCCGAGAAGGACCTGGGAATACTGGTTGATAGGCAGCTGAATATGAGCCAGCAGTGTGCTCAGGTGGCCAAGAAGGCCAACAGCATCCTGGCTTGTATAAGAAGCAGCGTGGCCAGCAGGTCTAGGGAGGTGATTGTCCCCCTGTACTCGGCTCTGGTGAGGCCGCACCTCGAGTACTGTGTTCAGTTTTGGGCCCCTCGCTACAAGAAGGACATGGAGGTGCTCGAGAGAGTCCAGAGAAGGGCGACAAGGCTGGTGTGGGCTCTGGAGAACAAGTCTTACAAGGAGCAGCTGAGGGAGCTGGGGTTGTTTAGCCTGGAGAAGAGGAGGCTCAGGGGAGACCTCATCGCTCTCTATAGGCACCTTAAAGGAGGCTGTAGAGAGGTGGGGGTTGGTCTATTCTCCCACGTGCCTGGTGACAGGACGAGGGGGAATGGGCTCAAGTTGCGCCAGGGGAGGTTTAGGTTGGATATTAGGAAGAACTTCTTTACGGAAAGGGTTGTTAGGCATTGGAATGGGCTGCCCAGGGAAGTGGTTGAGTCGCCATCCCTGGAGGTCTTTAAAAGACGTTTAGATGTAGTCCTTAGTGATATGGTTTAGTGGAGGTCTTGCTAGTGTTAGGACAGAGGTTGGACTAGATGTCTTGGAGGTCTCTTCCAACCTAGACGATTCTGTGATTCTGTGATTCTATTATTTACTGTGTTGTTAGTATAAAATCGGTAATGAAGCACGATGTACAAGTGCTTACCTGATCAAACAAGATATTTTTTTTCTACAAAATGTGTTAGCTCAGAGGGGGTCTAACAGTTTTATTTGATAAATGTATGCCACTGAAACAGTCTGTGATGGGGCAGAGAAATGGGCAGCCTGGAAAGACCACGATAGCCTACAAAACATCTTGAATGAAAAAATTGCTTGTCTAAAAGCTAATGATTTGGTCAAATCATTGCTATTGTGAGGTTGTGGGTTTCCTATTACTGTCATTGTGGCATTAATACACTGAGAATTTCAGATAGTTTATCAGCATCCATTAAGGAATGGAAGGAAATAAGGACAAAAGCCTGTTGTTTATTCAAGGTTGTGTTTTATTTATCCTCTGGCTTTTAAAAGCCTCTTGTTTTATGTGCCTTCTGGGCACAGAGGCTTCAATTTAAAAACATCACCACTAAACCAAACAACCAAACTGACAAAAATCATCTCAGGGAGAGCAGTTGAGATGTAAAAGCAACTCAATATTCACAATGCCCCTTGAGGTAAAAGTCTTCCACTGAGGTTTGAAGGACAGTGACCCCCAAATCAGACCAAATGGGGAAATCATGACTCCCTGGTGATGAGGTGTTCTTAATTTGGCTCTTCGGAGCTTATATCTGTGAACTCTTAGCAATCGAGGCTCCTGAGATAGAGGCTAAGAGGAAGCAGAGGGATGCAAGATGGTGGGATGTGATTGCATCCCTTTGCATACTGCCACATTGCTAGTGTAGGGCTCAGTTAAGCACAGGGCACTTCCATGCAAAATACAGGGGAAAAATAGACAAGAAAAACAGAGATAGAAAGACAAATATTTCTATTTCCGTGGCCTGATGATAAGCATAAAAAGCTGTGTGCTTTCTCCCCAGTGCTATCTGATTTTCCAGCTTCTTCTCTCACAGTTCAAGGCTCTCATATTTTCCTTTTGTTAGTGGAACTCATCAAGCAGTAAAATACTGGAACTTTCCAAAACAGCTCCCTTATTATTTTTTTTAATTATTATTATTATTTTGCTTTTATTACTTCCTTTTCTGATCCATCACTATCAGAAGGTCTGTGCTCAGGACAGACTCAGTTGTGTAGAAACAACTACTAAACCACTCCTCCAGGAGACTCTCCTGCTTTTGTTTTCACAGGCAGCTTCTCCTTCACCACCAGCCCCATGTCCCCTGGACCCACCTGATCAGGTTGGGACCTAGAAGTCCCCACCTCTGTTCTGGGAAGAGGGGAAACCCTTTCTAAACTGCCTGCCCTTGACCTTGTCCTATACTCCCTGGCCACGTCTACAGAAGTAACTGGTGTCTGTGGACCAGCATACTTGTGATGGACAGCAGCAAAGTTCTGCATGCAGAGCTGAGAATTTGGGGAATCCTGCCAGTAGGATTTTGCAGGTCCAAGAGGTTGAGGTAGTACTCCAGTGTTGAGGACCTAATCTGCCAGGAGAACAAACAATTTGAAGCTTACTCACTGATGTTAATCATGGTAGTCAAAAACTGCTAAAGCATCTAGGAATCTCTTCTTTGGCAAGATCTTCAATTTCACTTTCAGCAGACATTGAAGCCCTCAGTGGGTTTCAAACTGTTACTTGGGGTCTTTTATCAAACAGATACTTTTAGGGTGCTGGTGCTGCATTTTATTGCAATGGGTTTTATTTATTGTTCTGTCTACTTCATTTAAAATCCTAACTTTTATTTTTTTTTCCACAGTTGACTCTGAGGACTGTTTTTTTATTACTACCATTTATTTATTTATTTATTTATTTTACAATTCCTTAAAGCTTTCTATTCCTGACAGTTGTAAGGCTGATGCTTCAGTGCACTGTCATGAAGAACTCCTTTCATAGGTGCCTCAGTGTCACTGTGATACTGTAATGAATGATGAGTGACTATCCCTCTTCACCTGAGTCATGGTGGGAACACATGCTGCAACTGCCGTCAAAACAAACTTCTACAGAGTCAGCAGCTTTTCAGGACTCCTGATATCTTTTATTCTCACTGCTACTTTAGTGCATATTATTATTATTTTTAAATCAAATTATCTGAAGACACAGAGCAACTTGGACAGATAAACAGGAGATCTCATCTCTACAAATCATTACA
The DNA here is from genome assembly GCF_009769625.2 of Cygnus olor. Classification (NCBI taxonomy): domain Eukaryota; kingdom Metazoa; phylum Chordata; class Aves; order Anseriformes; family Anatidae; genus Cygnus; species Cygnus olor. The sequence continues at coordinate 49,041,882 of NC_049173.1, forward strand.
AATACCAAAATACTCAGCCAGCAAAAGCAGAAGAAATCAGTGCTTTGGTAGAATTTAGCTTAAAAGATGAATTTTCCAGTCAGATTCTGGAATTATTAACTAAATCAGTGCTTCTGTTTCTTTTTGTAGAACACATTGAGAACAGGCTGGCTCTCACTACATACTCCAGGTGTAAATACTTGGTTCTCATTGGATGTCAGTATATACATGGGGGTGGGTGGGTGTATTTATGTATGGGTAAATGGGTATGGAGGTCCTGGTGAATAATATTAATAATTACTGCTAATAATAATTTTCCAGTCAAGTAATACTGAAGTACCTCAAGATTTTATAAGAGAACCAACTCTACACACACCACTATTCCTGTACCATATTGACACAAGCCATGGTATACGTATCTTTTACAAAGAGCTTCCAAGGGAAGTAACCTGAAAAGAAAGTATAGGAACTGTGTCCCCCAAGGATATTCATGATCTTACTATGCTAGGGAAGTTCACCTCGTTGACTACCATTGCAGTATGAGGGTGGCTTTACCAATGTGAACTGGTGGAGCCCTCAGGGAAGTAATGGCACCAGTTCACAAAATACTTTTTGTGTGGAAGGGCCCTGCATGCATGTTGAGGGTTTTTTAATGTTCTGTTAAAGAAATACTGAAATATTTGGAAAAAACAAAGAGGGAGGCTAAGAGGAGCCAGGGCTCTTCAAAAATCCTTTTGCCACAAACAAAAGTCCTAAAGCATTTTTTCTGCACTCTGTCCTGTCCGTGCAAAGGGACCAGCAGCCAATTGGATTATAGCACTGCTGATTACTTATGATTCCCTTCCTGTGAGGACAGGCCCTGATGTGTTGTTTTTTGATAACACTGGCTCCTTTAGAGCAATAATGCTGGTACAGTTTCCTGCCTAATCGTAGAGCAATTACTGCACCTCAAAAGGGAAAACATTTAGAAGAACCCAGTTTTAGCTCAGAAGTGATAACAGGAACATTTTCTTGCAAATTTGTAGTAAGACTTGAGCTCATGCAAGCACCTCCCATGGCAACATGTGACAAAAATCAAAAAGAGAGGAGAGGTTGGGGGTTGTTCTTATCTGCCATGTTTCTGTATGATCAGGATTCCCTGCTGCTTGCATGGTTTGGGATCTGGGATCTTGTTCATGCCCATTGTTGTAAGGGAATGTGGAATCTTTTCCTTCCACTTCCCTAATCTGAATTTGGTCTAGTTTAGTGGTGAACAGCACTTGCTATTACTGATTTCTTTTCAACAAGCCATGTTAACTGAGCTAGTGACCTTGGCAAGTTCCTCACTGATGGAAGGTGACTGCGTCCAAAAGGAGTAGGCTATACTTCAGTGGCTTGCAGAGATGTTATAAGAGCTGCCTTTGCCCAGCTGGTAAACTCATTCTTATTTTCAAATGAATTAGCTAAACCAGTGTCAGAACAAAATCAAAGGTTAAAGGGCTAGGAATGCATGGCCTTTTCAGACCAGGCAGCCTTACTAAGGTGAGGCTGTGGTAGCTTGCTAATAAAACAGAATGAGATTACACTGCTTTAGTCTGTTATATGCTCCTTCTTGTGAGGTAGTAATTTCACTTCTGAGTCCAGCACATCACACTAACTCTTTAGAAATTATCGGAAACAATTGAATATGAGTTCTCTTAGTCTGTGCAAAGCTCTTGTGACCTCTCTAGATTATGAAGTCGTATTTTGCTGTACACAACAGTGGCCTTGAAACAATGGGTGAGACAATGTGCCAGTGTTTGAAGTTAATGTACTGGTGGCTGGGTCGTTCTGAAACTTCTGAAAACCAGAAGCTGGTGGGGTTTCTGCAGTTTGAGCTTAATTTTTTAAACTGGTCTTATTATATTGAATGTCATGCCATCTGGCCCAACATTATCTCAATGACAGAACTGATTTACTTAATAATTTTGTCTGTTTTTAAGAGGGACATTCTTTGCATCTTACCCACTTGAAAGATTATTCCAACAGAGTGTTATAACCAAAGACAGTACTAATCTGTAGTTTTGAAAGCAGACTGACAAACAGAACATCTGAGGAAAAATAGTCTCACTGTACATCCAAATTTATACAGGACACATTGAGGTCAGTTGACTTCATTGTAGTCAAGATTTCCTCCCTAGTTCTGTTCCTATCTCTGCTACTGATCCACAGAGTGACTCTAAGAAATAATATGATATAAACCCCTCATTGACATGTTTTGGTGTTTAAGTGAAGCCAGAAGTGTGACACAGTTTGCTTGGACTCCTGGAATTTTTCTGGTGATTCAGTGCTTTCTGTAGAACTCACGCACCCAGGCATTTCCATCTGAGGCTGAGGCGTGTGCTTCCGACCTCCTTGCTGGAGAACTCTCTGGATACAAAGGGTGTGTGTCTGTGGTGAGAGAAGCCGTATCTCAGTGAAGTAGAGCAGAGAAAGGAAATGACTCAATCATCAAAAGGCCCTCCTTCCTCAGGGAACTATCCTTAATCAGTATTATCCCACTACAATAATACTATTTCAGAAGGACTGTGAACCAGAGCACTGCGTAGCCATGTAAACTGCTTCCTGTATTTGCCAAACAAAACAGCACTCAGCAATTAATAGAATTTAGCTATTAGTCCTGCTATGATAAAACAACAAACATGGCTGTTAATCCTGCCGCCCATCTTGGTGCAATCCTTCTCCCAGCAAGAGTCCTTTTCAGTTTGGAGATGTCTTACTTGCTCTTCCATAGTCTTTTTTTCACCAGGAAAGAATAAGCAAGATTGCTTGCATTTTGCTTGGCTTAAAATGTCATAGCTATGAAAATTGTCCTCATTACCCTTGCAAGAGCTATAGCAAAGCTTCCTCCTGGGATACCCTGATTAGTCATTGCTTTAGAATTAAGCTGGGATACTTTGTGTTGCTTGCCAGAGATCCTGTACAATCTCTACCTTTTGGTGCTTGATAATAGGCAGCTACAGAAATTGGCAGTGGAAGCTACAGAATAAAGCAATGGGTCCTTCAGAGCTTGGGGACCAGGAGTATTACAGCGACTCAGCTCTTCATAATTAACTCTGATTAGACACAGCCACAGATGTGCAGCATCTCAGCAACAAATGGACCATTTGTTCTTCTTTGATTTGATAGAAGAGAATCTCATGATGTGACAAGAAAATGCCATTTGTAACTTGCTCTCCCCTCACCATTTCCCTTTTATGTCTGTCAATCAGCCATCTCCAAGGCTGAGCATGGAGGGTTTTGCAGGCTGACTTCTGTATGTGTCTGGCAGTAAAAATCATACCATGGATGGGACAGAAATTTCTCTTCCTATGGTCAAGACTATTGCTGCTGCATGTGTAATTGCGGAAGCATGTCTCATGTAGGAACCTCAACTCCAGTGCAGCTGACCCTCTTATCCATGAGGTGAGCAGACAGACTTGGATTTGGTGAGCTTTCATAACAGTATCAGATAGTATGAAACAGGTGAAAATAGAAAGCAAGGCTGGGTAAATGCTAAATAACAGTGGAGAGCTAGATTAAAGTAACAAGCATACCAAACACACAGTAGATGAAAATCATTATTACATATGTTAATTTTGATGTGGAAATTTTCAAATATGCAAAGGAATCTCAAAAAAGATGTGAAAATCTTGCCTAGTAAAAATTGCCAGCTTTTTTTTTTTTCCCCACATACTAAAAATGGATTTTGGATATATCAAAAAAGAACTTTAAATATTTCAGTCAGATAATTATATGTCCAGAGAGATGTTCAGGATCCCCAGCTACTCAGGATGACTTCACCAGTCTGGGGTTTGCTCCTGAGAATAAATTAGCTGATAACCAAACAGACTTAGCATGGGCATTTCAATATGCTTTGTAAACATTTGCTTTGAAGTCTTTCTGTGCAGGCTGCATAGGCTTACGGAAGTCTGACTGCCAGGGCAGAGCTTTGACAGGGAGGTTTCAGAACAAAACATGGAACCAACCTTGGGGTTTGGGTTTGAGTCCAGTTATTTTCTTTTTTTCCCCAAATGTAGGAATTAGATGTTTCAAATGCACAAGGATTAGATCAGGAACAGAACAGTGAAAGAGAACATGTGCCTTTAATTTTCTTGGAAATACAGACTGCAAACTTGAGTGTCTACCTCAGCTCGTTTCTGGCTACTGCCTCAATGGGAATGATAAAAATGCAAAATCAGTACATTAGGGTCTTCTCATCACAAGAGATGAAACAAATGGCCTAAATTTATGGCTGATGTAATTTCACTCAAGTCAGTAGAGTTACATTGCAGATTCTCACCATATGCTTAGGCTTTTTTATATATGATGAAGCTGAATGGTATTGATGGTACTATGACAGCTGTGATGTCTTGTTTCAACTCCAAAATAAATGCCTGAAAACTTTCCACTGTATAATAATACAGAAAGGATAAGTGTAGTAACAGTGAAGTTGTATATCTGATGCACAAGTCTTTATATTGAATTTGCAAGAATAGTGTCACGGAACTTTTCAAAAAAGACTCTCCTTTAAGTACTCTGTATACAAACAAGATGTCATCTGAACAACAAAACTGCATCTGACCTCAAATGGCAAAGCTCAAAAAGAGCCAGTGATGGCACCAATGAAATGAATATGAGGCATGGCTAATAATGAGAAGTGACAAAAATAAATCTTTTCCATAGTACATTGACTGCCAGCAAGGGTACAGAGTTCCTGCTGACCTGCTTAACTGAACTTCAAGTTGTAACTTGAAAAAAAAAGTGGTTAAAAAACTTCTCTGCATTGGATAATCTTATTTTTACTTTGCTTGAGAAAATAATGAATTTTTTTTTTCATTTCGGACTCTGTTTGAAAACCACTAAAACCGAAGAGTTCTTTCCACAAGATTCGTATTAGAAAATAAACTGATGGGGTGAGGAAGGATGGTCTTTGAAGGACTCAGGAGATGTTAATTCGGCTCTTGGCTGTGCCACAGGTTCCCAGGGTGATCTTGGGAAGACTGCCTCATCTGCCTGTGGAAGCTTTCCATTTGTGTAGTCAAATGATCCTGCTTCCTTTCTACTGCCATTGTCTGGCTTGTCCTTGGAAATTGTTTGGGTAGGATCCATCGCATACTGGAGTTTGTACAGCGGAATCCCAGCTGAGGTAAAATTATGTAGAAGGACATGGGAGTTAATGGAAAAAGCAGTTTGGTGGGAACAACATTAATTACTAAACATTATTTAAAAAAAATAAGCAGTTGAACTAGCAAAACATTAAAAAAATCCTTGAGGCAGCTTGTTCTCATATTTTTTGCTGAAATTGAAAAACAAGAGACATACACAGAAGACAATTTAATGTACTCTTTCTTAAAATTTCATTGTTAGAGATATCCACCAGAGGGTTAGCAATTTTGAACTTTTAGCTTCTGAAGATACAAGACTAGATTATTCTGAATACACTGCTGTAAATATGGAACAACACTTCCAAAACTGAAAAAAAAAAAAAAAGTTTATGGCTGCAGCTCAAAGAAAAAACAGGGCTAAGGTTTAATCAAAGAGAAAATTCATTAAATGCTCAATGAAACAACAAAGAAACAAGAGTATCAAGAATATCAGCAGGGCTTTCCAGAATTTGTTGTGGTATTTATATGGAAATTGTGCAAACAAAACTGCACAGAAAATCTTAGATATGTCCCATTCTTTTGCCATACACCAATCATGGATCTTAGTCATTCAAAAAAAATAGGTAGATATAAAATAATAAATCCACCAGCTATCCGACTTGAGCTTTCTCTGGCCTAGACTGTAGTCACCATCTCTTGGAGCTAGCTCAGGGTTTTAGGAAGGTGAAAGGAGGGTGGGGGTGATTTTGAGCCTCGCTAGACTCAAATATCCCACATATTGTCCCTGTATGAACTGTCTCAAAGTTGGAAAAAAACAAAGTAAAGCTCCATTGAGCTATTTCATACCAACACTGGAGTGGCGGTAAGCAGCCCAGACCACAGCACAAAACAAGTCCTCCTTGTTTAGAATAAAAAGGCAGTGGCTGTGACTTCTCCTTTCCACTGAGGTATCCAAAGGATGACTGTCTGGTACCTCCCTCCATCCTTCAAGTTCGGTAGGAGCAATGCTCCTTCTTGTCAGCAGCATTATATTTGGCATTTGCCAGGCTTGATTGAATAACAGGATCCAGTAATATTTCCCATTTGTTATTGCTGTCACATGTTACCCAAACAATCAAAATCCTTAACCTTCTTCAAAAAACTTTCTGTGAGATGAGTCAGTATTTAAGAATAGCTGTACTGGCAAGACAGGGAGGCTGTTTCTAACAAGTAGGCACATTTTAAATAAACAGTGAAACTTCTGGGGAGCTATTTGAAGAGATTCTCCTTCTTCATTAGAATATCAGAAATAACATTTGCATTTCTGTATCTGTCGCTATTCCATTTTACTTAGCTTCACCAATCTAATTTGGATAGATCTGTTTTCCTCTAAATTTGCGAGCTATGCATCCCCTAGATACATTCTTGTTCAGAATAAATCATAAGTAATAGAGACCTGAATGTGTTTAATGTCTATAATAACCCAAGGCATATTTGCAAATTAAACCTTTGTTTATTATGGCAACTGATCAGGAAAATCTTCTTTCAAGATAAAAACATTAATTCAGAAAAAGCAGAATCACAATAAGTCAAAGTCTTTGGCAATAAAAAGGGGAAAAAAAAGTTGGCATACCTGGATAAAAGATACAAGCCCAGGTGGGTAACCATTCAACCCAACATGATACCAAGTTGGCCTTTCCTGGGAGTAACAGTATGCTGGGCAAGATAACAACAGAGTAAAAAGATGACATTTATCTAACTTTAATGGCAAAGAATACAAAGGGTCAGATCCATCATGCCTTTGTTAAACCAAGTCCATGGAGACTTTTCTTGACACAACCAGATCTATCAAAAGAGGAAGAAAACAGAGTTAGTACCCAGTAGCAACAGATTCTTGTCAAGTTCTCCAAAATTACTTTGAAAATATCTTTTCTTCAATGCTAGATTTGCCCCTGGCTATTAAACATCTACCCAATTGTAGAAATACTTGAAAGACTGCTCAGTGCTAAAACTCAGAATAAAATATAAGCTTTTCTTGTGCAGTCTGATATGTGTATAGACATACAGTAAATAGATCCCCTTCTGATGGTCATATAAGACTGCAGGAAACACACTCACATGAATTTGTCTACACCTAAATTATGCAGTCACTGTTAATCTAAGAGAGATTCCTCAAGAGTACAGCAATGTCTATTGTAAGCAAAAGGGGAGAGCTTTGCTTGTGTGAGGAAACGTTCATGTCCCTCTGGCCACATTTCTGTTTCTCCCTTGTTCCCTGAGCTTCTTATATATTGTCATGTGCCCCTATTACTCTAGGCATGCCATGAAAAGCACTTTCTGGCCTGGAATATTTGCAGATGAAAGCCTAGTCTCACAGAGATCCTCATAACACACAAATATTCTGGTAGAACTCAATAGGGCTGCACAAAATCTCATGGTTAGTTATGTACCTGAGTGGTTCCAGAGCAGGAGCAGACATGGTATTGATACCAACACGCAGAACATCAGTTTTCTCCCTAATATCCTTTAACCAAAACTACAGTTTAACAGGGTGGAATGTATACAGAATCATGTAAGAAATGTAGGATATTTACAATTGAAATAAAATCACCTACCCAATAAAAGTGCATGGTGCGAGAAATACTTGGAATGGAGGATTACAAATGTGTCACCCTGCTACCAGAACAAAAATATTATGGGAAGAGAAGGAACTTCTTGCAATTTCTGACCAGGCACAGAGGGAGCAGGAGCCAGGTTACTGGGAATATCAGAGCAGCCACAAGTCACCTGCCTGCCTATCGGCCCTTCAGATGGCTCTCCTAAAAGGCTGTGGGTACCCGTGAGGGTGAGCTCCCCAGAGGGAGCTGGCTGCTATTCCCACCAGATGCTAGCTGCGGAGAGCTGAGAAGTCGACTCTAAGAATGGTATTCCCTTGAGATACTTCCTTAAAGGTAAAAGCTTTTGAAGAGGGAAGGTGAGAGGATTAAAAGACAAGGTATTTCTGGTTCATTCCTGGCTGATGAAGAAAACTGCTAGGAGGCAACCTGTTCTCCCGAAAATGCAGTCACTAGAAATGCTCTGTACTGTTGGCCCAAACTTAACCGTTCATCCTCACCCGAGGTAATCTTTTCCTTAAATTTTGCAGGCATAGGGCCGTTGGTCTGAGCTTCCCAAACACGCTGCAAAATTGTTCTCTGAGTGGACAGGCCGTGTCTTGCTGAAATGCAGCTGAAGGAGCTGATAATGTTGCTTAACAATAGAGCAAGAAACACAAGGTATAAACACGGCCAGAGAAGCTCAGGCACATGTTGCCGAGTGCTTTCTCTGCAACATGATGATAATGAGGAGACAGCTATCCCTCCCCCCGTATGTCCTGGTGTCTCAGAAAGAGCAAGCCAAGACAGAGGAAAGGGAAAGGCTGTGTGGTCAGTGGGTGGGGTGAGACCACCACCTCGCACGCATCCTTATCGGCTGTCACAGAGAGGCAAACACTCCTTTCACAAGGGTGTGTAAAATAGTCTTCAAAGTGATAGCAACGGAACCAACTGAGAAATGTCCTGTAAAAAGAATAAAAAACAAAAACTTTTTTTTTTCTGCTTTCTCTCTCTTTTTTTTTTCCAAACCCTTCCTGAAGACCGAATCTGCAGCCCATAGTCCTGCGTGATGAAACAACCGTGTTAAGCAAGTCACCTCCGAGGATTACTTTCTCTAACTTTTGGGAAATGCCGCCAGTGAACCCTTTGTCAAATGTCACAGTGTGTGCCAGGGCACAGTGCAAAAAGGAAATGTACAAAACGTACTAAGCACTGGGAAACTTGTGTGGGAGGATGGGTCAGTGGGTTGCAGGGTGAGTAACTCGTCAGTGAAAAGGCACTTAATCATGTGTTTGTTGGGTTTTAATCTTCAAGCTAGTTCTTATTTGTGGAAAGCTGTATGTAAGTTTAATTTTTACACATCCTGAAAGACACAGTGGGCCAAATTCATCACTGGTCCGACACCACTGGCTGCAGAGGACTCAGTGATCCAAAATGATCCAAATAATTGTTCTGCAAGTGGCTGAACTTCTTCACCTCTGCTGCAGTGGGAGATGGAGGGGCTCAGCAACTTCACTGAAGGCATAAGTGAATATAATAAAGTAGGCCCAAATGAGAGGGGTTCGCAGGAGGGAATTGATTCTTGGAGAAAAATGTTCTGGGTAGGGGAAAAGAGGGAGAGAAAGGAGGGGAAAACAAAAATGAAAAGAGGTGAAGGCAGCTAGCAAGGTGGATAGAGAGGAAAGTCAGGGAATGGGATGCTGTACATAATTAAGGCCAAAAATGTAGTTGGAACACAGTGACAAGAAAACACATGGTTTACTGTCATGGAAGCATTTGAGTGCATCCATTTATATAATGACCCATGTTTATAGGAACAACGCACAGAAGGACTTTAAAGCTCAAATCATAAATACTTAATGCTAATTTTTTTTTTTGCCCATAACAGAGATGTGAATAACAATGAATAAAAGAAAAAGGCACAGTAAAGTCAAAGTCACAGTCAAGTTTGCTTTCTCCGTAGTACAGAAACAAGGAGACATTTCATGGCATTGAAAGGCAATAATTTTTTTTTAATGGACAATGATTTTATTTTTTACCCAATGAACAGTTAATCCATACAACTCATCGCCATGATGTTTAAAGCCTAACATATACCAAGACTCCAGGCTGGATCTGACAACAATTTTACAAATAATGAAAGCATTCCCAAACACATCAGGTGAAGAGGAAAAACAAAAACAAAACAAACAAAAAACACAAACAAACAAACAAACAGAACAAACAAAAACCTCTTGTTTTTTTAACTGTTTCACTACTAACCAACAAACACTAGAAGTAAATTTTGTCCTAGCGGTGTGTTTTTTTTCATCATAGTTCCCTATTAAATTTCATCTCTGACTGCTGCTGAAGTCCTGTAATGGAAGAAGAAGGGTTGCTGATCCAGCCTAAGAATTCTTTCATCATCTGCAGCAGGATGGCTTGTTAAGTACTCTTTCCACCCAGACTCTCATCATTCATTGACTTCAGGGAACGGGGACATGGGCATGAAATCTGAAAGGCTAACATCGCATGATAAAAACATTTAAAAAAAAGTGGCCGTAATAGCCATAACTTAAAGAATTAAAAAAAACTTTCTTGTACAGCAATCTTGTTATATCTGATATGTTAAAGAAGATCAGTACCTCCAAGGCCCTCAAGTACTTTCAAATGACATGTTAATGGTGTTTGTTACTTTGAGTTAGTAGAAATCAGTTATATATTAAGCTTTAGTGATAAAACACAGCGTTGGCATCATGAACATCTTTGTATATGAATGATTTAAAGACACTTTGCAAGAACAGACATGTTAACTTGTAAGGCAGTGCTGAATCAGTACCTAGCCAGGATAAGAAGAACAAACAGAGCAGTGAATCAGTTAAAAAATGAGAAAGGTAGCAGAGCATGTGCAAAAATACAAACAGCTGTGGGAGTGAGAGAGACTACCAGGTGACTAGCTGAAGGCAATAACTCTAGAAGGAGATCCTGGCAAAAGAAGATCCTGCTGATCAAAATAATTATGGAGGTGTAAGCTTATTGTCAGTACTGAGAAAAATTCTGATGAAAGCAATAGTCAACAGATCAAAGCTAGTTTTAGAAGGAGTAGTGAGACAAAAAGTGTGGCTGCAGACCAGGATGAAGTTGCATTAATCAGATATTCAGATTTTTACAGCTGATGAAAAAAAAAAAAGAAAGAAAGAATGAGGTTTTAAAGTGTTTGTTATTTTCCTTGATGCTATGAAGGCATTTGATTTGGTTTGGAAGGAGCCATTATAGAACACTGAAGAAATAATAAAATATTCAGATAAGCTTGTTGGTAGTATAAATGCTGGGAACTCCTGCAGTGCTATGGAATTGGCAGAAAATTAAACAACTGGTTCAAACCAAGCCTGGTATGAAACAAAGGACTACGAATTCATCATATACTTCAAATGGACATTAAGTTAGTAAATGAGTTGAAGCATGTGACAATGGAAGATCTAAATTTCACATTATGCAAATGATACTGCGTAATTGTCAGATAAATGAAGTAAAGATGATTCTCTTTGCTAATTGACAAAGTCGCTGCAGTCAACTTGGGTTTAAAATCTATCAATAAGAAAAAGTATTTCCCTCTTGGAAAGCCCAAAAGCTTAAAGTATGAAAGCACGTATGAAAGAGAACATCAATACTCTATAGGCCAGACATGGTGGCATTAAGTAACAGATATCTGAATATTGCTGATGTAGGACTTCCAAAGGTAACAGGCTAAGAATGGACAGACTAAGAATGACAGAAACTGGGAGCAGGCAAGGATGTCAAGCCAAGGTTTGAGACTAGCTACAGTGGAAAAATGTGGCAATGGGGAGGGATCCTGGAAAAGGGGCTCAGATGAGAGAACACCAAAGATGTTCACACACACACACAACACCAACAGCTGTGCTGTGCAGAAACTGGCCTCCAACTAAGTGGCTGGACATTTCTTACAGGAATGTGACTGAACTGGATTTGGCAGATGCATAACCACTGGACAAGGATGTTATACTACTCCTGAGTTCGCACAAATAAGCCAGGAAAGAAGACATATTGAAATTTCTGCCTTGGCCAAATTCCAACTCAATTAATTACAAACTGCTTTTTAAAATTCCCCCTGAAGTTTCAGCTAGGCGATGTTATTCCTTGCATGTCCTATGAGGCTGAGAAGTGTTGCAGCCCACTGCAGAGCTACCCTTCATATAAAGCATGATTTCTGTGTGCAATTCTTATGTCAGGTCAAGTTTGTGAAGGCCTTGGGAACCTTGAAAATGGGAAGTGTTGGCAGACCGAATATGATGAAGCCACAGAAAAATAGCAGTAGTCACTAAGCTATAAATCTTCCTACTGTGCAATGTGTTGGTGAAGGTGCTCATAAAACCTCGCATCTGCCTTCTAGTGGATAAAATACAGGAGAGAATTGCAACAGAAAAGGAAGAGAGAAACAACTGAAAAGAGAAGTGGTTTTGGATTCCACAGCATAACTATTAACAAGCCCTGAAAATCAAACTCAAGCAAAAATCTGGTATTTTTTTACTCATAGCAATGACTGTTGCATTCACTTCTCACCTTTATTCCATTTGGCACTGAAGCTAATTAGGATATTTCCATTGATTACCAAATTCCTCTCTTTTAAAATGGACCCAACGCTATGTGGAAGGTCTACAATACTGAAATGTTCAGTACAGAACTGATTTTGATTACTACAGACAGGTCTTTCTACATACACTCCTGGCCATATTACAAATAACTTTGCCACTAATACAAAGAACAGAAAAAAATGTCTTTCCTGCCAGGAGGCCTTGCAAGAAGGTGGTTTTCAAACTAACATTAGAAGTAGTGCATAGGAAATGCAGATTGCCACACAATTTTTCTTTAAGTAAGCAATCAGTGCTCAGTTTGGCTTCCAAACAAGTTCAGTATCTGCAGCTTACGCTGATGTTCTGTAAATCTGCAAATTAGACTAATGATAGATTAGCCTCAAAATCAATGAGTGCAAATGTAAAGACTCCTCTAAGCTTGATGAACGTGTCCCCAGATCTATATATTTCTGCATACTAGAAATTACAAATGAGTCCAATGATTTCTGGATGAGAGGAGCAAGAGAAAAGCAAGTTAAAATTTGGTGGAATTATTTTCAAACAGAAGGCTTTTGTTAAGCTTTTTCTGATACAGATACTGTCTTTCTCATGTAGGAGAATAAAAAATCGGTGAAACCACCTTCCAAGTAGATGTTTCTTCTGTTTTTGGGAAGGAAGAGCCCCTGACAACCATACAAGCTAGCACCAACTGGCTGGAGAGTAGCTCTGCTGAAAAGGACCTGAGCGACGTGGTGGACAGTAAGCTGAATGTGGGCCTGGCAGCAAAGAATACCGATCATGGGCTATATTCACAGGGGCGCTGCTTGCCTGGAGAGGTTGTGCAGTGTCCAGCCTTGGATGTTTGGGAGATTGGACTAGAGATCTTCTGAGATCCCTTCCAACCTGAACTATTCTCTGATTCTCTGGTTTCAGGGTTCCCAGTGTATAAAAATTATCTACAGTCAAAGGGTTTTGAGATGTTCTGCTAGATGAGAGCCACTTCTGATTCTTATCTGTCGACTCCTTAGACATGTATTTATTTAGCAATTGGGCAGACTCAGCAGCAGAAAAGGAATAGCAGGGAACATCTGGTCTGGGCAGAAAGGACTTCATTTTGTTGTTGTAACCTATGAAGTGAGTAGGGTATGGTATGGACAATGAAGAGCTGTCCAATACAGTATATTCAAGATTTCTTTTTCTTTTCACTCAATGAAATGTGTCCACTGTGTCTAAAGGAGGGCAACAAAGATGGTGAAGGGTGTAGAGGGCAAGATGTATGAAGAGTGGCTGAGGTTCCTTGGTTTGTTCAGCCCAGAGCAGAGCAGGCTGAGGGGAGGCCTCATGGTGGCCTGCAGCTCCCTCATGAGGGGAGCGGAGGGGCAGGCGCTGAGCTCTGCTCTCTGGGGACAGCGACAGGACCTGAGGGAATGGCGTGGAGCTGGGACAGGGGAGGGTCAGGCTGAATGTTAGGAAAAGGTTCTTCACCAAGAGGGTGGTCGGGCACTGGGACAGGCTCCCCAGGGCAGCAGTCATGGCACTGAGCCTGGTGGTGTTAAAGAAGCGTTCAGGTAACACTCTTGGACACATGGTCTGAGTTTGGGGTGGTCCTGTGTAGAGTTGTGAGTTGGACTTGATGATCCTTGTGGGTCCCTTCCAACTCAGGAAGTTCTATGACTCTTTGACTCTAAGTCAGGTAGTCAAGGGGATGAGTTTTCAAAGGCCTCAGGAGGAAGCATGTCTCCCTTGCAATCACTGACATTTGACATTACTTTAAATGGCACCAAAGTTTGGCCCTTTGGCTCAAATCCTTACTCTGCCATTTCAGTTTGCCTATAGGAGACTGTGGTGGAAGCCAGCCTTGTCTTGGGGTCAGCCATTCCAGGTCTGTGCCCAAATCTCTCCTTTTACCCCTTCTTAAATCCGTTAAAGCTCCAGTGACAGTCCAAGCTTAATTTTCTGCCTTCTTTCCTTCTGCAAAAAATTACTTACAAATCATTCTAGTAGCCCATAAAAACTGAGAAAGGTCAGATATATAACAAACATTTTAAAAGGACAGAACCATAAAAAGAGAGTCTACGGCAACTGGTATGGAACACAAATTTGGTATAAAAATACAAATCTCTGGCACCAGTGAGAAGTGGAGTCGCAGAGCTGTTTTCCAAGATGTTTGTCCCATTCCCTTCCATCTTGCTTCTCTTAGCTTTCCCTTTTTCTTCAAGGAGCTCACTTGCTGGCTTCAGCCACATCCCCATTTATTCCCCAGACATACCAGTTGGTGTGCAAGTTTTATGGCATATCAGCTGCTGAAAATGTTGTGAAAGGACGTTGAAAAGTCGAGAATCACCTCCATTCCCTCTTTATATCCTGTACTGCCTGTGTAGGCCAGAAGAAAGTCGTTTCATGCTCCCCTTATAGAATGGGTGACTCTTCCCAGCTCCGTCCCCCTCTGAGACTTCTCCCTCTTGGCCCTTCAGGCGAGAAGCCCAGGCAGCGCAGAGCAGTCCTCTCTCAGAGTTTTCAAAAACAGATTTTTAAAACAGCTTTTCAGCGCCCTCTAGTGGTTAAAATACCAAATGCTTTTAATGTCACCTATCGCCTTTTCAACCTTATTTTAATTAATAAATTTCTCATAATGATTCATGTATCTCCAAGCTAAAAGAATGATTTAAAATTATGGTTATAATTATTTTTATAATTATAACATTAATTATAATTTACTAATGGGCACTAGAACAGTGTTTTTCACTACACAAAGACCCAAAAGTGAATTGATGTTGGATTAGATGATCTTTAAAGGTCTCTTCCAACCCAAACCATTCTTTGATTCTATGATTCCAGGAATCTAGTATCACGGCTGTATATCAAGTAATGCTTTTCTTTTTCTTTGGCCAACTAACAAACTGCAGTTTTCATCCTAGACTGTGTTTGCAAAGATCTGTGGTCACTAAAAATTCACATTACCCACAGATATGAACTCATTCCTTACTGCATATTTTACCACATATTTTAGGTTTCCATACTAAACCACTTACTATAATAGCCATTCAAACTTCTCATAGAAGCCCTGAATGTATGTCACAGAAAATGCTAATTCTCATTTCACAGCAGAAAGCAAAGTTGAGAAAGAACTGGGTGACCCAGTTATGGAAATCTGGCAGCTCCAAGTCCAAAGTACAGATTAAAGTAAGAAACATGCAGCAGACAGTAATGACAAAATGCTTGTGTGGTTTTTGAATAATTAATAGATCACAAACCTGTGTCCAAGTGAATATTTGCATGAAACTTTATTTACAAACCTTTTCAAATGTTAATTGCAACCTGCCTTGCGAAAACAAACATACTGGTTCACAGACATGCTATTTGAATGTTTTCTTTTTTTTTTTGCCTACACTCTGTTTATTTTAAAATTGTGTCTTCTTATTTGTCTGGCTTCCTTGTCAGTTACTACCCTAAACATCATCATGTTCATCACTTTAACCATCAGACTGCTTTTCAAGTAGTCTGAAGGAACCTGGAATGTTGCTCCAATAACAACCCTACACAAAAACACTGGGTCATATAAAGCCGTGTGTGAGTATTGTATCCCCAGTGCTTCATTCCAAACCACACGTCTTGCAGATGTATATTTTGATGCAGTATTCGTTCATTGCAATTGATGTAAATATGTATCTTCCTTAATATAAGAACTCTAAGTAATAATCTGCGAAATAATGGCATTTCTACGTGCTCTGAGTTTTGGACCTGCTGAGCTTCTGACGTGGTACTAACCACATCCAGCATTTCTCCAAATTACAACAGCTTTTTCTGACTTTCTGGCAGCAAGTTGTTGTCCTTAAATTATTCAGTGCTCCCCTTTCTCCTGTCTCATCTTCCATTCCATCTTCTTCAAAGATGTGCTTCCCTGGTAGTAAATCCTTCTGCAGAAGGGGCCACTGCCCTGGCAGCCACGCTGCCCCATAGCAGGAGACAAGGTCTGGTCTGGCTCCTCTGAGCTGCAGTGCTGCATGTTGCTACGATTTTTGACATTCAGCACATTCGCAAAGGGAAAAGGCAAACTGAATTGTTTCACCACTGAAACACTTCCTCTAGCTTGCTGCTGGACTCAGGCTTTATCCCTCTCTAGCAGCCGTGTTTTTTACTGCTGCCAAATGTACGTCTTGGCTCTTGTCATGACATCTTCAGGTCTTGCAAGGCCTCCCATCCCCACATGGCGTCTGTTACAGAAGTGGTGATGTGCCATGAAACTTGGTGGGCCTCGAGGAGTTGTTGCAACCATGCCTCCAAATTTCTTGTTGGTAAGGAAAATTTTCTGCTTACTGGCCAAATTGTACTCCCTGATGATTTTTCATAGCATTTCTCAGCCTTCATCCTGATGACAATTTCTGTTATTAAGCAATTAAAACATGATGTAATTAATTTTCTAATTAGATAATTGTTCTGTCATTGCAATTCTTAGAGTATAACATGTCATTATTGCAATATGCTAGCTACTAAGGTCAATGAATCATTTTCTTTTATTAAACTTTAAATGTTGTGTTAGTCCTCAGATATTCTAGGAGTGTGCTACAGCCTCCTTAGGAAAGCTGTTCCCAAATTTCTTATTTCTTCAGCTTCACTAGGGTCCTACCCTATGTGTTTATGATGCTGCCTGAAGAATAGCTCCACTGTTCTTCAAAGTTGTTTATAACCCATGATTCACTGGGTTCAGTGGACTTGAAGGGTTTGGAGTTTCGGAGTTTGGACTTTACTTCATGACTGCAGAGGACATCACTCCAAAAGCAATGGAGTGTAGTTGTGTATGGGCTCCCAGGGACTGCTCCATGAAGGAAGGAGAGCCAGGAGCCAAGGGCAGGCACGGGGCAGTGACCCTACTGACCAGAGTAAAACCCTGCAGTACCCGCATGGGGCCAGGCTGGTCACAGTAACAGGTTCCATTGAGAAGCCATCAGACGTGGTGAGATGACAAAGTCAGGGTCTATCCAAGCAAGCTGGTCATGGTCAGGAGGAGATGACTGAGCACAGGCCTTCTTCAACACAGTTTAATCTCAACGTCCCCAAAATAAACAAATATTGAAGGACAGACAATAATTACCAATAAATCTGAATTTATGTAGGTGATCTCTTCACCTGCTTTAGCATGATTTTTACAGCTTGGGTTTTTTGTTTGTTTGGTTGGTTGTTTTTTGTTTGTTGTTTGTTTGTTTTGAGCAGAAGCATGTGGAATTCTTTAGTGGAGGAACTATTCAGCTTACCTGGGATGTATATGGCTTTGAGGAACATATTTATGTATGACTCCTAGAGTATTAAGCAGTCAGGAAGAAAAGGGCCTACAATGCCAGTGGGTACTGCTAAAGACAGCTTGCCTTTGAAAGCTAGCTGTAACACTGGTGTACTTGGAAAGACTTGTTTAATGTAATCATCAGTTTTTCTTCAGAGTACCTGTACTTTAGCGTAAGGTCTGTGATTAGTCTTCCCCAAAACAGCTCAACTGAGCCTCACGGACTGACAGTAGTGTGTGAATTATCAGCCCATCCTTTTTCTCATCTGGACTGGAGACATTTTATATCTACATGGAGACAGGCTTTCTACATTCTTTTCTTGCAAGTATTCATTGTGACATCCAATTCTATCCACTGTGAGGAAATGTTATCTGTATTACCACTTTATCTTCTAAGCAAATAGATAGGCAGACACTACAATAGCAGATAGATCCATACATAGATAGATAGACAGAAAACATTTAAACACAGAAAACATTTAAACATGGCCAATATTCTGAGCACTTTAAAATATACCTGACTTTTGTGAGAATTGCAGTTCCTCATAGTCTTTGAAAGTTAGGACATTTGTGCTTAAATATGATCTAAAAAGAATAAGAAAACTTCCAGTGGTTTTATTTTATTTTATAGTTACATTGCTATGATTTAAATATTGTACAGTGGAATTGTAATGTACAACCATTATCTGTCCTTTGTTAACTGTAGAGGCTTCATATATTGTTGTTTGTAACACCTTCTAGGTCTTTCAGCCATGCTTACTAAGCATAGTTTAATTTTCCACATAGGAATATTTTGTGTAAGAGGTTGTAGGCATTTCCTGTTCCTTTCTGACTATGTTATAGTGGAAAACAGACATTAGGATGATAACTGCAAATGATAAAGCCTTAGATAAGCAGATCTGTAAAAACAAGTACACAAGACTTCAGAGGGGTATGTTCTCATCTCAACACACAGGGATTTACAGGTCAGCATTAATTATTTTCTATTTTGACAATGGCAGAACTTTGCCCTTTGAAAGCTTTTAATATATTTTTTTTTCATATGAGAAACAAAATAAAAGCAACAACTTGATCTAGCCACTTGCACATAGAGTTATATACTAGATTTTTCTAAATTAAGTTAGAGATGCTCTACCTTTATTCATGAAACATTCAAAGTGAGTGGGAATAGAGGAGATGAGTAACAGCCAACATAGATTTGTCAAAACCAAACTGTGTCAAGATACTTAATTTATTTCCATGAAGAATATCACGTGGAAAGAGGAGAAGCAGATGACATACTTTGACTTCAATAAGGCTTCCAATACTTTATTACGCAACTCACAAGCAAGCTAAGAAAATATGACCTAAACGAAGCTACTGCAAAGAGGTTGCAAAGCTGGTTTACTTAAAGAATAATCATCAATGATTCTCTGTCAAAATGAAAGGGGGAATCAAGCAAGGTATCACTGGAATTTGTTTGTTTTTTCCATGCTATTAACTATTTTCATTATGACCCAGATGAGGGTATGAAAGCTAGAAAAAAATGTCAAATAATTTGGAGACAAAATGTGAAGTGGACAAAAAAGATTTAACTCAGCATGGATAAATCCACTTAGGTCAACAGGCTAATCAGTATTTCTGCAGATCTGGAGGTGAAAAAGAATTACAAGCTCAACTTCAGTGTACAGTGGGATTTTTTTTTTCAGAAAAAGCAAATATCATATAAAGTTGCTTGAACAATAATGTATTCTGTAAGACACATAATGTAACTGTACCATGCTTTCATCAGTAATAATGACTCAGCTGAAGTACTGGATCCATTTTTAAGCACTACATTTCAAAGTACCTATGGACCAACTGGATAGAGCATTAAGGAAAAAGTCAAGATGTCTCAGGTGAAATGAACATCACCTGTATGAAAAAGTTGAAAGAACTGGGGTTGCTTGACCTTGCAGAGAACACTGTGAAGAATTGTGCTATCATATTGTAGAAAGATGGCTTCAGAGAGAAAGAGAAAAATTATTTCTAGTGAATGTACATGACCGAATTAGATGAAAAGCTTAGGCAAAAGTTAACTGAGGGCTAAGTCGGAAGGCAATAGCTGGATCTGTCCCTTTGAGCGTGAAGAAATATTTGGAATTCTCCATTCATACATACATAGAAATTAAAACAAAAATAAGTTGTTAGACACAGCCCAAGCCCCACGTTGCCACTCCATCTACACAACAATCATTTCTGCTTGCTAAAATGTAAGGTTTAGAAAGGTATTCAGTCCTAAGCTGGAGTCATCAGAAGATGGAGAACGTATTACATGATTATTTGCTGCAGCTGTTAATCTTTCTCATTGCTAAAATGTGTTTCTCTCTGTTACAACCTGCACAGCTGTGAAGGCTCAGAGTGCACTAATAAGCCTTAATTGCCTTAAGCAGCCCCACTTGGGATCTCCCTCTGGCCATGGGCCCAAGAACTCCTTTTAAGTTCAGGCCTGGGCCTAGGTTTGTGCCTGCTCATGGGCTTTGGTAGTGGAGGCTTATGTCTTGGTTGACTTAGAAACAAAATTTTTTTAGAGGATTTCTTTAATGTCTAGGACTCTATGCTGCTTTTCCAAGTTTTTGATGTTAAAGATTCCAGGTGTTTAGAAGTAGAAGTTTATACTTGGATATAATAAATCTGAATTTGACTTCAGCTGTATGATAGTCTGACTTTAACTGGCACTGTAAGTTATGTAGGAAGTGGCTGACAGGTGCATTTAAAAAACGTGAAGAGAAAACTGCTGTTCAGTGAGGTGTTTTGGTTTGAGTAACTCATAAATATAAAAAAAAAAAGAAAAAAATAAATTAGAGGGAGGACAGGCATAAAATAATCTAGCTCGTGGTAAACTTGGTCTGCTCAAATGAGTTAAGTAAATACAAAGCCCTAAGCAATTCTGAGTTGCTGTTCAGTGGAGAGATGTTTTCTTTGGTATGTATAACCAACCTGCTCCCTTCCTATGTGGGGACTCTGTATGTTAAAATTAACTGTGGAATTATTTTGCATGTAGTTTATGCAGCAAAGTACTATCCCATCCTGGTTATTTACTTCTGAAAATTAAAGGCTTAAGAAAATCCTTTTAAAGGGAAAAAAAAAAAAAGGCCAATGAATTGTGTGATATCAGTACAATTTCCCACTGATGGCTTATAGGGAATTCTATCATCTAGCTGTATTTAATCATTTTCTGAAGTACTGGATTGGAGTTACACTTGTTTTGACTAAATCATAAAATGGCTCAGGTTGTGTGCCATTATACGTCATTTAATCTCTTTTGAACCCAAATATCTTCTGAATTTTTCATTGATATGGCTGCTAAAGTCAATGTTTGACAACTGTTATACGATATTTGTAATTTAATCTTAGTCAGATAAACAACTATTTGAGCTTTTAATCTTTATTCAAAGAGTTTTATTTTGTCTGAGTTCAATTTTATTATGAAAGTTAGTCACCCTATAGGGTTAGATAGAATGGGAATTTCTCTTGCCTGAGCAAATTCCTTATAAAAAAGAAACCTAAATAAGGACAAAGTGGTAACTTTCTAAACCTGCCTGATAAGTAGTACAGACTACAACTTTTGAAATATGCAGATTGGGCCTGTTTTAAGACAGCAAAAAAACTGAGTGATTCAGGTTCTCATATGATTCCATTTCTAACTAAAATTTATTCTTTGGGTTAGTGTTGCTGTAGATACAGCTCTAACCTCAAAAGCAATTCTGTAACCTCAAAGGCAACTGAACTTTGTTGACTCCAGGTTCATTACTCTAGCTTAAATGTTGTTATTTCACAAGTTAAAATACTGTGTTTCTTTGGCTAACCACAAGCCCTGTATACTGAATCTAGGAACTGGAAATAAAGGTTGGTATTTCTTCTTTTCTGTGCATCACTAGTGGAATAGGATCTGCTTTTCAAATTAAGCCATGATTATATCTTCCTCTGTTCTTATGGTCATGTTCTCAGTAGCATTCCTGAAGGGATGTAACATTCAATAGGTCCATTAAGGTACTAACTGACAAACAGGTCTGTGGTAATGTGCAAGAAGACTTTCATTTTAGCCTCATGCACCCTACTGGGGGAAAATAGCAGAATAAACAGAAGTTGTTCATTGTCTTATTTCATTATTCAGAATAATTCTGAGTGTGATTAGGAAGCAGACCTGCAAATTAAGAAGCAGAGAACAGAATGCACTGGGTTAGGGCTCCTGGTTTGAGGAAGCAGAGTAGAAAAGCTGGAGAGATAAAAGATTGATTGCTGTCTTGGAGAGGTGAGTAACAAGATGGAAGGACACAGGTTTGGGGTACCAGGTTTGCGGAGTCAGGAGCATGTCTCCATTTGGGTGCTTTGGTTATCTGTGGTCAGAATGAAACAGAACTGTGGGGAGACACAGCTCATACCAGGAGTTTGCAAGGAACTGATATGAGACCTGACTCCTACTTGGACATAGACTGTACAATGCTGGGGAAGGAGGTCTCCCTTATTTTTTTTCCTCCAGGTAAAATAAAACAACAGGGCAAGCAACTGGTAGTTACTCCCTGCATGATTTTCCTAGAGGGAAGGCCAAGACTTGTCTTGCTGGAAAGTCACCAGGCAACTGGCCACATGAGGGTAAGCTGAAATGGGAAGGGCTGAGAAGGTGTGTCAGAAGTAACAGAAGAGATGTACAGGCAGATCAGAAAAACTTTGCCTGAGACATCACTGCAGTGACAAGGCTCTACGTTCCCACAGAGTATTTATACAACACTTGAACCTTGATTACAGGTACACCAGCAAGCTTACAGGCTTTCTTTCCTCTCTCCTTTTTTGTTTTTTTTGTATGTGTGTAACTGGTTGGTTAAGTTTTTTTAAATACACCTGTGTCTGTTTTTTTGCCCATTTGCCTTTCCTGAGAGCTGGAAACTGAGAAACAGAGAAGTTATACTCAAGCTCCCTAATAACAGATGACATAATAATAAATGAAAACCTAGAGAGATCCAGCATGGGAGAAGCCTCCTTGGAATGTGGAGAGCAAAGCTAAATGTCTCCTCAATCTGGATCTCTACACTCAAGGCATTCACTCATCTTAAGCAATGTTGTGGTCTAAAGGTTCATGTTTGTGCAAGTGCTGCATATGCTTTCGCTTGTTAAAGGGACTTTCTTTCCTTTCAGTTTTTGGAGCAACTAAACAAATGTGACTTCAAAATCAGCAGCTCCAGATTTGACTTTCATTTACACAGTTCATGAACATGGAATGTAAAGCCAGTGCCCTTCAAATAAATTTGATCTTTACCTTAATTATGCAAAAGAGTGATTTTAGCCAGCCATCTGACAACAGTTCAAGGGCAAAGAGAGCAGAATCCTATTCTAGAGGGAGATCGTACCACGTGGTAAGCAAGGGGCTACTTATCACTAAGAAATGTAAAGGTTGAGACATGTTCTAATGACAAGTTTGTCATGCTAGAAGTTAGCAGGAATACTTTTTCACAGGATTGCCTCTATGCAAGTTGTTCACATTTCCTTGAAGTAAGAAGGAACTCGTATTTCAAGGTGAGGAATTCTTACATAGGCTTTTCTATCAGGTGTTGCTTATCAATATTGTTGGCACAGAAGTGTGGATGTATTTGTAGGCACTGTTTAGAGGAATGGTATGGAAGAGGTAGATGAATATATGACAGCATGACTCACCTAAAATTATTAAGCACATTAACGTGCAATTACTAAGCACATTAACTATTAGAGATTTTTAAAGATGAGATTGACTATGCAGTACAGTTTGTGTGAAAGTTACTTTAAAACTTCCATACTTCCAAAATTGACTCTAAAGTTGGCATGGACTAGGGAACCATGCACTCTTCAGGTGTTGCCAGGCTGCTCCAAGAAACTGCTGAAGGTTCTGGAGATCTGTTATTGAGTCTGCCCAGAGCAATTATACCATAGTACTGACAGTGAATCATGCTGTAATACAGCAATGACAAATGTCTTCAGTATAAAGTTATGTTGTGGTAAGAATTTGTTAAATGAAGTTAGGAAGACTTGACCCATGCTAAATTTGCAAGTGTATTTTTTTAGCATAATATGAAAGTCCTTCTTTCTGAAGACTTTTGAAGTTTCTATGTAAGATACGTACTTTATGTTTTGTTTATATTTTTGCTTTAGTATGTAAGCTTAGCAACAGTCTCAGTTCCGTCTTTGGCTAACAAAAAGGCATCCAGTGAAATTATGAAGAGCTTTGACACAGTAATTGTCATGTAATTATTGCTTGTGTAATCTCATGTAATAACTGCTCTCAGGAGCAGTATTTTTAGCCTTTTTTTTGAGACTTAATACTTGCTATTTTGTTACCCCCTCCCCCAAGAAAAAATATCTTATGTTGGTGGATAAGCAAGATCAAGGCTTTTTTCAGGTCCAGCATGTACTTCTGATTTATTGTCACCAGTTCTTCCATCAGCTCTTTTTTTTTTCTTCTCGCAGATTTTTGTGTTAAGAAAGACAGGCTTTGAGTACAAACTACTTTAGGCTTCTGTGACTTGGCTGCAAAATTTTCCTAAGCTTTTGTGTTCCCAGAGCTTATACAGAATTGCAATGGCAATGTAATAGAAAGGAGAAATTAATACCAGTGGGTGAAACAATTCCGTATTTTCAGGTATTATATTTCATGGTCATAAAGCCTCAGTGTGCTTCAAATGTTCATGAAGAAACTGCATCTGACTTGGGGAAAACAGGTTATTTCAGCCCCTGTGTAAGGGGATTGCAGAAATAAATTACTACATAAAAATTAAATCTTATTATGGTATGAACTAGAACTTCCTGGTGAATAGTGAAAATAAATTGACTTTTAATATCTGCAGACATTTCTTTTATACTTTATTCAACTGAAATACATAGGTTTGACTGATTTGTTACACTTGTCCTATAACATGTTATACAAAAAAGTGAATTGGAAAGCAAATAATCGAATATAAAATGACAAAGCACTGAGCTGCTATGCAGGCATACATGAAAAGTGTACAAAGCAATATTTACAGATGCCATGAAGAAAAATCTGACCATTCAAGCATTAGCTACTGAAGCATGAGGTCAAATAAGAGTTTCCTGCTAGATTACCAGCTTGAATTTACTCATAGGAAGCAAAAATCAGAATGGAACAGGGGCAAGGACTGTGTGGCTGTGCCCAGGGACTGGGTGAGGGCAGGAAGGATGAGGTATCTCCCTCCTAGTGGTGGAGAACCATGAGGTTGGCCGAGCTGTTCAAGAAACAGCTCACATTTGTGTTGATGTACTCAACTATGGATCCAGGATTAAATGAATCAACCAATACTGGCTTAAAGTAGAAATAAGATCCCAACCTGGAATTACAACAGAAAATTTCATCCCAAATTTGCTATTTTGGGGGAGTGAATTTTAGGGCTTTAAGTTCCTAACATCTTGTATCCATTAGTTCTGAAATGACAATAGAACGCGTACTAAACTTTGTCCAATGTTGTTTAGTCCCCGGCCTGCTGCGGGCAGCAGTGTTTCATTTTCAAATTGCCTCAGTAAGAAAGCTTGGCTATCTTTCCAAGTTTTCTTTTACTTCTCAAAAAAAAAAAAAAAAAAACCCACACCCTTTCACTGTGGTTTCTTCAGACGCTGAGGTGATTATCAGTTCTTGGCGTAGAGGCTAAGGTTCAGCCAAGAATTGTTGGCTGGACAGCGCGCAGCTTTGGGTCACGGAAGTTTAATATGCAACAATATTTAAGTATGTTGTGTTCAGGGGGTGTGCTTGGGGAACGCAGTGACATTTAACGCTAATCCCAGTCTGAGACTAATGACCGACCCGCGGCCGTTAATGCCCAGTTAGCGCCGGCGGCCGGGGCCGTGCCCTGAGGGCGGGAGCGGGGCGCGGCCCCCCCTCAGGGGCGGGGGAGGAGGGGCTGGGCGCCGTGCCCTGCCTGGCCGCGGGGCCGCTGATGGCTCCCGGGGTCCTCGCCGCGCCCCGCCCCGCTATTGTGTCCGGCGCTCGGGCGCCCTAACCCGCGCCTGAAAGCCCCGCGTCAGGCGAGCCGAAGGGCAGGCAGCGCGGCGCCGGCGGGCTCAGGCGTTCTCCGCGGGCAGCCGGGGGCGGCGAGGACCTGGCGCCGCTCGCTCCCGGGGCCGCCCGCCTTACGCGCTCGCGTGCGCGCTCCCGCCCTCTCTCTGTCTCTGCCTCTCTCCCCCGGCGGCGCGGCGGCGGCGGCAGGAGCAGCGCGGGCGGCGGGGCCGGAGTCGGCTGAGGCGGCCATCCCCTGAGAGACAGCGCGGCGCACCCAGTCCCCTCCCGCGGGCCACTCACGCACACGGTGAGGCGGGGAGGGGGGGGAGGCCGGGCGGTGACCGTTGGCTGGGCGAGAGGCCGCCCGTCACGTGACCGCGCCCGCGCGCGCCCGAGTCCGTTCGCGGCGGGGGGGGAGGAGGGAGCGCGCGCGCGGCGGCGGCAGGTGCGGTTCGGGCTCGGCCTCGTGCGCGCGCACTGGGCGTGGGGAAGCGGCGGCGAGTGCGCGCCCGCCCTCCCGCGTGTCCCCTCCGGCGGCCCGTTCGCCCGTAACGCGCGCTCGCTCTCTGCCTCCTTCCCTCCCGCACAGAGATGCCCTCGGCTACCAACAGCACCACGGCGAGCAGCAGCAGCGGCAAGGCCGGCCCGGCCACCGAGCCCGCCCCGGCGGCGGCGGCAGCGGCCCCTCAGGCGTCGGGCGGCAGCATCACCTCGGTGCAGACCGAGGCCATGAAGCAGATCCTGGGAGTGATCGACAAGAAGCTGCGCAACCTGGAGAAGAAAAAGGTGCCCGCCCGGGGTCCCCCCGCGCTGACCGCCCGAATCTCGGCCCTCGCGAGGGGTTCGGGCCCCCGGGGCTCCCCCCCCCCCGAGCCGCCGCGTTCCGGCGCTGCGGGCCCCGGCTGAGGGCACGCGGGTCCCCCTCTCCGAGCCGTGCACTCCTGCTCCCGGCTCCGGTGGAGGCAGGCAGAGGGTTGTTCCCGGCGTCGCCCCCAGGGGCCGCCCGCTGGAAGGTTCCAGAAGGGCGAGCTGCTCTCTCCCGGCCTTCCCCCTTCCTCTTTCGGGGGTCCCCGGGCCCCTTTTCCTGGGTCTCCCCCCGGCTGGGCCCCGCCGCCCCCCGGGCAGCCAGCCGGGCGCTCCCCCCCCTTCCCGCACCGCAGCGGCCGGGGGGCGAGGGGGGGCGGCGGCGGGAGGGCCCCGCAGGCTGCCGGCGAGACCCCCGTGCGACGCGGTCCCTCCCCCCCCCCTTCCGCCTTTTGTTCGCCGCGGCGGGGCCTTGTCCGGCGGCTCCCTCCCCCTACCCGGGCCCCGCTCTCGCTGCCGCCTTCCCCCGGCCCCGCTCCCCTTCCCATCCCCATCCCCGTCCCCTCCCGGCCGAGGCCGGCCTTGGGGCGCGCGGGCGGCGCTGCCGCCCCCGGGGCCGCGCACATGGAAGCGGCAGCTAACATGGCGGCGGCGGCCCCAGCCTCAGCCTCCCCGACGGAACTGCATTGTGCCAGCAGCCCGCACAAAGCCGGGGGCTGCCGGCCGCCCCGCCCGGCCGCTCGCGGCTCCCGCTGCTCCCAGCTCACCCCTTTGGGAGGTTGAGGTCAGCTGCAAGCAGCCTTCGAGCGGTTATTTATAGAAATAGCCGCTGCTAAACCGGCGGGCCTCGGAGGGTTCGAGGTTGTGACAGAGGAGAAAGAGGGTGCTGGAGCTGCTCGCGATTTATATGGGCACCCGCTCTATGCTTGGTGTTGTCAGGTGAAATGAGCCTCGGAGGAGTTCCTAACCTACAGAGCATGAGGTGTCCAGCAGTAAAATACTAGCAGACGCATAGCCTACGGACTTGCTTGAAAGCGCTGCGTTATTGAGCTAAAATTTGGGAGCACTAAAATAAAATTTTAGGCCTGCGCTGAGGGTCTAAATCTTTCTGTTTCCATTAAGAGTGAATAGACACAGTTACTCAATTGATTTTTTTAGCTAGCACTTCAGGTTCTAGTAGTCTAGACTAGTATTGTATATTTATAGAAAACAAAACCATTAGCCGGTACAGGTGAGTTAAAAATGAAACAATCCATGCTTTACTTCGTAGCTGTAAATCTGTGTGGTGTGTGGTTTCTCACTTAAAGTAAATAAATTGGATTTTCCTTTCCTTCAGCAAACAAAGCAACAAAAAAAGCAAGCCAGGAGCTTTTAGATAAGTTCTAGAATTGGAAGATCTCTTCCTGAGCTTTGTCTGAATACTGTTGTGTATATAGAGGACAAAATATTTTTCTTAAGTTAATGCATACAAATGTGTGCACACAGAATAATTCTGGTCCTCAACTTGAGAAAGAATGCAAATCTTTCAGTCCCAAATGGTTTGGTTAAAATAAAATGGTTTAGAATAATTGTGTTCCACATACAAAAAAAAAAATAATCAGAAAATAGCTTTCTGTGATGTTGAAAATCTGTATTTTTAAAATTAAAAGGTCTTTTGATCTATTTTGTGCTTGGAAGAAATAAAGAGGATAAGCATACTCTTATTGGTGTGCAAGTCAGCTTTCCTTTCTAGTAGTGTTTTTATTCACCTTTTAAAATAAATAATTTACACCTAATTTATATTTGGTGTAGCCATTCCCTTCTATTTGAATGGACCTTTTGGATGGCTTCTATAGTACCTTAAGTTAGAAGGATGTGTGGAAGGCCATTACTCCAGAGAGAATGGAGTGAAAATTACTGGTCTCATTA
Source organism: Cygnus olor (assembly GCF_009769625.2). Classification (NCBI taxonomy): domain Eukaryota; kingdom Metazoa; phylum Chordata; class Aves; order Anseriformes; family Anatidae; genus Cygnus; species Cygnus olor. Next base: position 49,070,096 of record NC_049173.1, read on the forward strand.
AAGCCCTAGTTTCTTGTTATTTTTTGTGTATCTGTGGCTATTGTCACTGTGTTTTTGTAACTATGGTGTCATTGCAGGTATATGCAGGGGAAGTGCCTTTACTTCTGGAAATGGCTTGAAGGAAGATCTTCTATTAAAATTACTTAGAGCCTCTCTGTAGGGAGAGTTGGTATTAAGAAGTGTGACCCTAAAAACAAACAAACAAAAAGCTAGGTCTTTCTTAGAAAAAAAAAGTGCTAGGTATTCTCTTACACAGATGAATGAAAATTCAAAGATTTCTGTAAGTTTTGTTGGCTGAAAACATCCTGAAACTTCCTGGAGTAGGATTCTATTGTAAACACTGTCACAGTCATGAGATAAGTTCATCTTGATGTATTAAAGCAAAATTACAAATTTGTGGACTTGAGCCTGTCCTTTAGTGGGGGAAACAACAGTTCTTTACCAAATCATCATTCCTTATTAAAGAGAACATCAAATGCTTTAAATAAAACTTGCTGTACACATGGACTTCATTAATTTTATTGTTACTTGATAAATTTGCCTAAGTACACAAATTCATTTTCCTTTATTTTCAGTCTTTTGATGAGAATGTCTTTTCTGGGGGAGATGAAAAATTCAGGAAGAAATCTTTCTTACTGAAAGAAGTCCAGCTCACAGAAAACTCCTGCTTAGCTGAACATTTAATTCTTTGTCGGCAGCTGATAACAAAGGCCAGTAGAGATGATTTTGAGGGCTTTATTTTTGAGAACAAATATAAAAATATATTCGACACTAAAACATGCTTCTAGTGCATGAAAAATACTCTGTAAAAAGTATCATCTTAGCTCTTAAATGATATGTGCAGCTTTTGGTTAAATAAAGGTCATTCTTTATGAAAAAAATCAGGAAGGTTGAAGTAAATTGTTGTCATGTTCCCTTTTAAGCTCTGAGGATAAAATGATATGAAGGGCAAAATACAGAATTCAAAATCATAATACTCCTGAGTTCTGTGCTGTTTTTGAGTGTTCATAAATTAAAAATACTAAATTCTTAGTTATGCTTTTTTCTTCTTGTAAAAGAGACCTTATTATTTGAAATAATTAGTCTGGCTTGTATTAAAAGGGATTAGGATAAATTGAATTACTGTTCCTAAACGTATGTAGGAACATGGCCTGAAAATGTCTGTGCTCTCTTTATATTTGGAACTGATAGGAATGATACCCTGTTTTTTTTCCCTCTGTTCTTAGATGACTAGATCCTTTCCAAATGAAGCTGACTGAATGTAGATCAAACTCATGTCTTTGTGCAATGGGGAATGAAAAAACAAAGAGCTTTTTGCTTTCAGCTCAAATAATATAGCATGAGCTACATGAGAACAGTTTTTAAAACCAAGTGTTCTGTAAGATGGACAAAATGCCTCATTTGCTAACATGTTTTAAGGTATGGGCCAGTGATCACAAAGGTTATTCTTGAGTGACTGCACGTATGAAGTATGTTAGCTTGAGCTACCTAACATGACTTGGGCTTGGTGTATTCAGGTTACAGTTGTGAAGATGGGGCGTTTTAGCTGTAGATAGTAACTTAAGATGCAGGTGTTTTATCAGCTTGTCTCTGAATTCCTGAATAAGTACAATCGAGACCGGGTTGAAAAACTAATATTTAAAATTGCCTCTGCCATTATTACGCATGAACTTGCATTGGAGCAGTAGTTGGGTATTTCAGGTTGATCTGACTTAAGAGGCAGCTGTCTCCCCATTCAATGAAGCGTTGGATTAACAGCTAGCAACCTATAGCGAAAGCTGAGATCGGTTTTCTATTCCTGTAGGTGCAGCTAGTGATAGCAGGAAGGTGCCGTGTTCCAAGTTACTTGTCAGCACGCCGAAGTGCTTTTGCCCCATTCCGTGGGCCTCTCGCATGTTCAGGGCTTGTGAGTGTCTCTCCAGAACTCTCGAGAAGCTTGGTTCTGTCAATAGTTTGCCGTCTGAGTGGGCTGTTGGGTTTTACAGCATCAGATCAGCCCTAGGGGTAGCCTACGTTTGCAGTGTGTGTAGGTCCTGTCCTGTTAAGATGGAAGCAGTCACCTCCCTATTACTGGCATGGCACCACAGTCTTCTCTCTGCAATCTTAATAACACTTGAGGGATGCAGGGTATATTGCTGATCACAGCAGTTACTGTGGTCTATCACTGTTACATGCTGTTCTTTAAAGAAGGAATTCTTTTATCACCTCCTCTTCTTCCCCCTCCTTCCCCCACACACATAAGTTGGTTCTTCTGGAATGCTGATCTAGAATTTCCTTCAAAACAAGTACTGCTTCAGAAAGGTCCGGTTACAGTCTATGTTAGATGAAGTACCGGGCTAATTCAAATCTCTATTCAGAGAGGAAACATAATTTTGAAAGCAAGGAACTGTAAAACTATTTGAAACTATATTGAAAATCTGAAACTTTCTCTGATACCTCTTTCCTTACCAGTTTTGGATAACCAAGCTTCATCTCTTAAAAACCAAGCAGGTTTATCAGTGAAATTATTTGGTGTTTGGTAGTTTTTGGTTTCAACTTCTGTTTCTTATAATAATTATTCTTATAATAATAGGGATTATTTCTGTTAGCAAGTTCTGTTAACTAGGTTTATGTTGACCCTTATAAGCTGTGGAAGGTCTTCCAGTTATTTAAGTCCTGCTGCTGTTGACTTGATGCTTTGCTTTTCCTCTTCTTTCACAAGGAAAAGATAAACAGAATGTACTGGGAGAAGGTTGTACCAGTGGTGGTGTTTTCACACTGCAGTGGGGGTGAAAAAGTCAAATATTATAAAGCAAATATGCAAATAGGGTGTATTGATAATGTAGAAGATGAGTCGAAAGTAGGAACTTCTATAGCTTTATTCACAAATAAAAGCCTGTGTTGTAGAGTTCCCTTGCTGTTGTAAAAGCAGCTCATTTGGAACAGAAATGTTGCGTGGAACAAAATCTAGGTCTCTTGCAATATAGACAGCTTATTTATTAATTTGTAGTGTTTACATAGGAAACGGGTAATTTGGAAGGAGAACATACATACGCAGTTGACAGAACTTTTAGGAGTTTCACTAATTTGTGACTTAACTTATTCCAGGTAACTAAGAAGCAGGTTCTCTCTTTGTCAACTCGTTTGCATTTAAAAGTTTTCAAAGAATGCACAGTTCTGCATTGCTTTGGGATGGAGTGGATCCCGCTCCTTGCTGTTCTTATCTCTCTCTCACTATACATGCTTGGCTGGATCAGGTTCCTGACCCAGCTGTCAGTCTGGCCATGTTGGTGTGTAGGCAGGGCTAACAGTGTGGCACCCAGAGAAGGAGAATACCCCTCTTGTGATCAGTCTCGGCTGGGGTAAGCTGACCGTGAGACTCCAGTCCTGGAATGGGCATGTATCGTTCACTTCAAACTTGTCTAGTATGTCATGGAGATGCTTTTTCTAAACTGTCAGACTTAGTTTTGGGCAAAAAGAATCGTAAAAATGCTTAAAACTGTTACTTCAAAAATTATTTGTTTTAAAGTGAAGAGCTCTAAGCATGCCTATTTTGGAATACTGGAGTACTTCATTACCTCTCTTTGGTTATAAATCAAGACTGAAACAGCTTCTTGGGACTTCTGTTAGGTGTGTATGTATCATTTAAAGTATATATATATATATAAAATATGTAATAAAGTGAATGTGAGAATTGTGGGATGGTTTTTGAGAGATTTTGAACTTCTATTTTTCATTCATTATTCATTTAATTATTTCACATTTTTCCTTTTTTTTTCCTCCCTATTTTCCTGAGGAAATAGGAAGACTGATTTTTTTGACCATTTCTGAACAGGCTTTGCTTGGAAGCTAAGCTGTTACGTGACTGGAGAATGATAGTGGGGGAAATATAATGTGCAAATGTAAAAGGTTAATAAAATTGAATTTCATAGCTTGGCTTTTTTTGGTTGAGTGGGAGAGGGCTAAGAGCTGTGTTAGGTTTTGGATTTTCTTAATTGCTTAATGGTGATTTAAAAAACTACATGCAATTTTTGAGATCTCTGAAAACAGACTTGAAGTAGTTGTCCCTCTCCATCTTTTCTTGGCTTGTAGGGAAGTGTGCATTGCAGTGTTTGCCTCAGTGGGTTGAAGAGTTTACCCTCTTCCCTTCCACACTGCAGCTTGTCACGTACAGTTGTGCTGATGGAACTGGTATAAACCATATCATTGAAATTATCTGGTTAAATATAGTGTCTCTTCCTGCTCCCTGCACCCCCACCCCCACCCCCCCTTTTTTTTTTTTTAAGGGTTATTTTTAATCAGATCATTCCAGTGATCCGGTTTATAGCATAGCACTGAAAACAACTGTAACAGCACAGCTGAGTGGTCAGGCATTTTGAAACCAGTACTGTTTTTGAAACTAGTGTCATGTAACTGCACTTCTTTCACTTCAGGCTGACATTTTGGAGGCAATTCAGGTAATGAGAACCTGAATCTGAGGGGAAGGTGGCTGTTACCATAAAGCAGTAACTCAATTTTGGATTCCTATTAAAATAAGATACAGGGTTTATAGTTAAACGGCCAACACCACCATCTCCCTGCCCTCCCCCTGTCCAAGCATGTAGCCTGTATGTAGTGCTTTTCTCCTAGGGAACTCCAAAATAGTTCAAGAATCTCAGTGGAAAAAGAGCTGTAGCATGTTGGTTTTGTCTGCATAACTGGGGTCTGCTGACTTGTGAGCTGTTTAATAGACAATTTATAAATTCACTTTGCCACCTGATGTTTTTTGTGCTGGATTAGCTTTTATGCTTCATCATGAGTGAGGGTGAAGTTGTGGAAGGGGTAAAATTATAAAAATCTTGCAGACGCTGCAGTAGGTTGCTAAGTGGGAATTTTACTGCAGTTATTTCACAGCACTAATGCTGCTGTTACACTGGTGTTAGTTGACAGTGGAGATTAAAAAGAAAGCTTTGTGCTTCCTTAATACTTCAGTGTATGCAACATTTTGATCTTACTGTTTCTTTGGGATGATAGAAAAATGCTTACCTTGGCACTTGAGATCTTTCTGATAATGTGTAATGAACAGCACATTGACTTTGTCCTCTGCATTGCAGCTGAAAGGGATTTCCTTCTTTTGCTTTTACTTTTCTGATACGGATGTTTTCAGGGAAGAAAAAGTGAAGAGAATTAGCTGCTCTTCAGTTCCTAAAGGCTAGAAATAGGCATATTATCCTTTGCCTTTTAGTTGATAAAACCGCAGAATGAAAACCAAATGAATAAAGCGTTTACATTAGACTTCAAAATATTCAACCATTTAAGAAAAGCTTGTATACTATTTGAATAGGTTATCGCAATGTGCTTAATCTGAAGATACCAACAATGCTGAAGTAAGGCTGTGTGGAAAAACTATGCTGAAACAATTGTAGTAGTCAAGGCTATTTTCATCTCATCCCTCCCCTGTGTCCCTAGCCAGCAAAATGGATTATGTGAGTGTTAATGCAGCATTATTTTGCAATATGTTTTCTTCAACAAAGCTGACCTAAGTAGCGTTCTTCTACATTTTGGTGTTCCATCCTGTTGGTTTTACTGTTTCGATATTTTATGGGTTTGTGTTGGAAATTAGATCGCTGAAATTGTGTCTTTTAATGCTTTTTTGTAGACTCTTTTTGAACAGGCTGATATTAGCAGTTAAATTTACTCTAAAGCCTCACAAACAATTGCATCAGTGTGACTGAGGGAATGGTAAAACTGCAGCATGGGAGTAAGTGGCTTAAGCAAATAAAAACTTCTTGAAATGTGTCTGTGATGCCAGTTTAGCATAGGGCTTAAGCCACCGTAAGAAGAGAGCTTCAGTTAACCTGACTGGTGTTGCACTGGGGCATCAGCATGTGTGAGCTCTTTATCCTGCCTTCTTGACTCTTTGCAGCTCAGCTAGGATCTCTAAAATCATGAAAACTACTACTTTTATCATGCAACAACATCGTCATCTGTTTTAAAATAAGGCAGTATGTGGAAGAGTCAAATGCCCTTATTTCGTGTTGTGGTAGATATCCAGTATGCCAAATGCTTTTCAGACTAAGTTTTTAATTTATTTCCAACTGTGGCTGCTGCATTTAACAACTATTGCTGTGCTAGTGTCTGTCTCCAGCGTGAAATTCCAAGTAATGTGTTTCTGGAGTTCAGGAAGTTCTTCTTTGACTTTGCTTAGGCCATTACTGACTCTAATGCAGTCAAAGACAAAGTAGTTAAAGTGTTAAATGTGTAGAATTTTCAAAGAAATAAATTGCTTTGTCTGTAGGTAATGATCAGAGGACCAAGTTGCATAATGTGGTTCTGTGTTTGACTAAGTGATGCTGGGCATCAAGTAAGATAAGCTTTGTTGTTAAACTGTTTCACAGACTTTAGCCGTTCCCAAAGGTCTGATCGTGAGCACAGAAGGTGAATTAGCTAGAAAAATATCAATGAAATATTTTAACTGAAATGTCATGGAGCAAAAGTAGTTAGAAGAAAAGAAAAAAAAAGCAAAACCAATCAACCAACCAACCAAAACCAAGCCACTACCACCACCACCAAAAAAAAAAAAAATCTGTCATTCAGCGGCAAGTATAAACTCTAAAACAATGGTTGCATTAGGGTTTTAATTCTTTTACATTCAGGAGGAAGTGTTTCTCTTTGTTATGTTGTTGTTATACTAGATTGGAAAGATAATTATTAAGGATTCATGTTAATGCTTTTAATAAGATCAGGGCAAGCTTCATAAAAATAAAACCAGTTCTGATGTAGAAATGGTGAAAACTTAGAGATTAGTGGCAATGTTATCCTTAAAGACTTTGCTTCCGTTCTAAGACCCTTAAAACCTACCCTGTAGATCCTTTGTCATTTTGGGCATGCATAAGTTTTACCTGCTTTTGGCTACTTGTCAGTGTTTTGCATAGTTTTGTGTTTAAGTAGATCATAGAATTGCTCCTGTTGAAAATTAACCTAATGATTCCCTTTCTTTTTTTTTTTTCTCCTGAAAAAGAAAGTCCTGATGCTTTTAAGCAAAAATATTCCAGAGCTATTAATAAGAGTTGTGTTGGTGGGCATTCTTGCACAAAGGATTGGAAACTATATTAAATTCTCTGAGACTATCTTAACAGATGCCAGTACAAAGAATTAGAGTTTTGAATCTTATTAGCAGTGGCTTTTTAATTTTTTTGCAGTCATGTTTTTGGTATTGTAGTGATAGAGTGATAATAAGCTCAGGCTTAGAACTCTGTTCAGCTCTCTATCATTAGGACTAAAGGAAATGTGCATTGAGAGCATTCTCTCCATTAGGAGAAATGTCTTTCCTTAGAACCTAAGGCTCTTCACAAAGACGTATAGTGATGGTCCAAGCAAACAAGATTAAAATATTTGTCTCTTGGGAAAGTATTTACATTTTTAACCGAGTAGGCAAGTTTTCTCAGGTACTATTTCTACATGACAGTTGCATGTTTTGTGTAATAAGTTACAGTCAGTATTTACTGTAATAATACAGTACCTGATTTTCTTAACAGAAGTAGAAAAAGCAGTAACCTGATTTTGCCTCTTTGTAATAGCATTCTTCTTCCTTTTCAGAGTAAACTTGATGATTATCAGGAACGAATGAACAAGGGAGAACGTCTAAATCAAGATCAACTGGTAAAAGAAAAAAAAATATTAACCAGATCTCTTTTAAAGTGTTCAGTGATGGTGGTGGGGAGGGAAAGGATGAATTTCACTTTCTGTTTCCCCTTGTTAAAGTCTGGATTTTTATGAGTTCAACTGGGATTCAGTTTCTTAGTGCTTACAACATCTCAGTTTTTCTGTTAATACGAAACTGAAGGAATCGGTAGAGGAAAGTGTTGTAATGCTTGGTTATACTTGTTGAGGTTAGGTTGTAAGTAAACTGTGGTGAAAATTGGCCTATGTTATAACCTAGTACTGTTGAAAGAGCTAAATGATACCTTTGAGGTTCTCTGGACATCATCCTTTTCTTCCCAGAAAATGTGCCCAGGGAGAACTTCAGGAGCTTAGTCAATTGGTGGTAACTGGCAAATACCATGCAGTCTAGTTACAAGGGCAGCATAGACTGAGTTCTGCAGAGCTCTCAAAATAAGCTATGTCCGTGTGTATCACAGTTATCAGTGCAACAGATGTAACACTCTAGGTAAGCTGGGCTTACTGTACATGTGTGTTTTTTCTCCTTGTTGAGGCTGTTTCTTAATGAGGCTGTTTCTTAAAGTAGGTTATTGCAGAGCTCAACTCAACAGCTATTTTCCAGTTGTAATAAATACGAAGCAAGTATCAAATTAAATTTGGTTGTATTATGCAAACATGCATACTGATACTAAAGAGATTACCAGATGCTTGGTAATCAACAATATTTTGTTGATGATTTTCAGCGTTGAAAAGGACTAAGAAAAAAATGTACCCTTCAGCAATTGCAGCTGCTCACGCTGCAAGAATTAGCTGCTTCCTTTGGTCCATGTGATCTTTTTATCTGTCTAGGCTTCACGAATGATTTTTTGTCTGTTCCAACTGACAACTGAAATATCACCAATTTATATATTTTTATTTTTTAATGGTGTTAATGAATTTATAAACCATGAGAAGTTTTCTGTTTGATGGGCAGGGAAGATAACTGAAATTTCACCTTGAGAAGAGAAACTCCTAAATTAAATTTTATGAAGAGCACAGTCTGACTACCAGACTTCATAGAGATAAAATCTTGTTTGGATGGAGAAATGCTGAAAGTTTCTTGCTTCTACAAATAATCTAAGGATGAAGAATGTTGTAGATTGATAACAAAGCTTAATACTTAGAAGAAACATAACACAGCTAAGAAGCTTACTTCTTATGGATGCCCCATCCCTGGAAGTGTTTAAGGCCAGGTTGGATGGGGCTTTGATCAACCTGGTGTAGTGGAAGGAGTCCCTGCCCATGGTAGGGGTTGTTGGAATTAGATGATCTTCAAGGCCCCTTCCACTTCAAACCATTCTGTGATTATATGGTTACAGACAGAAATACTTAAGTTTTTTTTAAAAAAAGACAAACACAGTTCATGTTCTTTGCTTTTCAAAGAAAGTAGCACCTTTTTCTCTGGCTCAATTGTTCTTACCAAGAACATATCCATTACTAACTTTGTCACAGCAGGAGTGTAAATGTCTCAGGCTGTTTTTTCCCTAATTTGACTCTTAATTTCTCAGAACTGCAAAGTGGGTTAAGGAGCATGGATTACTTTGGTGGTTGAAGACCAAATGCAAAACTGAATATATGATACAAGAAAATTACAAAAAATAAAGATGTGTGGAGAAAGGAACGTTGTTCTGTGTATAGCATTTTGATTCTGGCTCTGACTCGAGGTAGCAATGCATTAATTCTCAAACCTTTATCTTGAGCAGTTTGTAATTGACAGATTGGTCTTCTCCCATCCACCAGGCCTGCCTGTTGGTTTTTCTCAGAAACTGGCTAAAGTCAAATATTAAATTATATATATCATGCTTGTGAGCATATAATATGCATACATTTCAGTTTACTTACCCAACAAGCGCTGAAGATGTACACAAGTCTCTTCCATATTTTGGATGGTGAAGGTCAATACTTTAAGTTTGATGCAGTTCCATTCAGAGATGGTTACCTTTAAAGCTGTCTCACTTAGAAATTAAAAAGCAGGAAGTAGTTTGGAAGTTATATTTTGTTCTATTTCTGATGGGTTGTTTTTTTTCTTTAAGGATGCAGTGTCAAAATACCAGGAAGTGACAAATAATCTGGAATTTGCTAAAGAACTGCAGAGGAGTTTTATGGCTCTGAGCCAAGACGTAAGTAAAGTGGTCCGATGTGGGCTATAAGATGCAGTGTGAAATGTGCTTTAAATTGTCTTTCGCTAATACTAGATGCATTAAGCTCTTGTTATGGAAGACGAAATGCTTGATATCTGTATGTTTGGCTGTTTTCTCTTACTGTGTACTAGCTTGTATCAGGTTTCCTGAAGACTACTCCTAAAATATTTTCTTCTGAAGGACTACATAAAGATATGATAACAAAAATAACGTGGTAATTTTCTGACAAAAGCTAACTGTTGAAAACAGTGTGATCACAGAACAGGCCTGCCATACAACATTGTAGACTGCTGTTTACTGCCAATAGTAACAGTTTCTTTTAAAAGAGTGATTTCGGAGGCCTGCTTTTCTCTTTGGCAAGTGGCTGAGCGTTCTTATTTTTTTATATTACCATATATGATATCAAGTCTCATCAAATGAAAAGCATTGTAGTTTCTTTTTCAAGATTCATGCAGTCTTATTAATGGCAAATATAATCTGAAACTATAGCATATGCCAAGTTTCAAGACTAAAATTATTTTCATAAAAGATAAGTTAACCGAATACTAGTAGTAAAACAGGTAGACTGCAGCTGGTGTTTCGTCAAGGTTATAAAGTGATAGTGTGATTAGGTTATAAAACTCAGTAGACAATTCAGTTACATGAACAGCTTTGTTATTTTCCTTGTGACATGCTTCAAACAAAAACTTTAGACCTCTGCAATATTGTTGCAAGGCAGAATTAATTCTGAGCAAGCTGAAAGCTTAATCCGTCCTACACACGTGGAGGATTCTAAATGTAGTTAGAGTTGATGAGTTACGGAAAGAGCAGCAACACTGGTCTAACAAGTGTATTTAATTCATGAACAAGCTATACGATAATTTTAAGGGCATTAGCATCCTTGCATTATAGGCTGTTTTTTGTGTTAGATTTGGTTGTAAATTTGTAGGCATCTAAGCCAAGCCATTTCTTTGCTTTCCTTGCATTAGGTTTCCATGTATGTTTATGGAACGTTAGTAGTGAAGAACTTTCTTCCTCTGACAAGTCTGTCCTGAAATATTTTCCTGGTCAGCTGACTGCTAAAAGAAATGAGTGAATTCAGGAGTAACAAACTGATATTCTACTTTAAAGTTTGCTTGCATTTTTTTTTCAGATTGGAGTTAGCTCTTATGCAGTTGACTATCAGATTAAGTTTTTGGCTTAAAAAAAAGAAAGGTAGATGCTTCGAAATGCAAAAGTTACTGTCACAGATTACATTTCTTTGGAAAAGAATATTAAAGTATTGTATGCTTGCAAAGTGACCAAGCTGAGTTTTGGATGCTAGAATTAAGAATAGAAGAAATATCCTGTGGGTTCAGAACAGCAATGCATTTTGACTGGTACTGTGACAGTGGTTGTAGAAGGTATGATGTAAAGTAGTACCTGGCTGATTATTATCTGTCATCCACTCCCTCCCAGCATCCATCATCATCAAACTGAGAATGTTAGAGAGTATATCCCTTCCTGTTCCCTTTAGTTTCTGTGGACCACTTGTCCAAGGTTTTGTTTAAATCCTTTTTCTAAACTTGCCGATAACTGCCTCTCCCCAGCATTTCATGGAAAAACATTCCATGAGTTACACACTCCCGTGGGGTGTAAGAAACAAGAGTACTTTTGTTTATCTGTTTTAAGTTGATCTCCTAGTAGTTTCAATGAGTGCCTCCTACTGTGATGGGATATGGTGAATAACTACTCTGTCCATGTTATCTGCTGGCCTTTGTGGCCTTTATAAAAGAAAGCAAAATAAAATAATGTGGATTGCCCTTACTTCTCCAAATAGTAGAGCCTGAAACTTGGTCTCTGCTCATAAAGCAGCTGCTCTATTGCATTAATTGAGTTGCCTTTCTCTTGTACCTTTTCTACTTGTTGTATTTCCTCCCTGAGTTATGGAAGTCAGAAGCTGTAAATAGCCATAATGTTCCTTTAAAGGGTACATTTGTACATTCTTGCCACTTTCATCTATATCAAAATCATTTTGTGTTTATAGAATAATTCATAAAGGAAGCAAATAACGATAAGCTGGGCTTGTTTCATATAACACCTTAATGTCTGAAGCTTTAGACACCGTAACTGCAGTTGCTCAACTAAACTAGTTATAATCACACAGAAATACAGATTTCAAGTAAGAATAAGACAAAGACCCAATACAATCCAAGGTTTGTGGCATTGTTTGTAAAGTTTGCCTTAATTTTTGGGCTTTTGATTTTGCTTAAGAGGTATTTCTTGTGCTTCACAGATTATTCTGCTGTAATGTTGGATCAATAAGTGGCAGTTCAGTACCAACATCCATCTTTACTTATCAATGAAAGACATTTCAAGTCTACTTTTTCCCTTGAATTCACTACATTTATGTTGAAACATGCTAAATTCCTTTTTCTTCTTGAACAGATCCAGAAAACAATAAAAAAGACAGCTCGTAGGGAGCAACTGATGCGAGAAGAAGCTGAGCAGAAGCGTTTAAAGACTGTACTAGAGCTGCAGTTTATTTTGGACAAATTGGGTGATGATGAAGTGCGCAATGACTTGAAGCAAGGATCAAATGGAGTACCGGTGCTGACAGAGGAGGAACTGACAATGTTGGATGAATTTTACAAGTTAGTTTACCCTGAACGAGACATGAGCATGAGGTAAACTTAAAATAAAGTACTTCCTTTTGTAATTGTCAGTCAGTTAATGATATATTTATACTGTGATAATTTAAACGCTCAATAAGAAATTCTGTTACTGTTTTTCAAGGTTGAATGAGCAGTATGAGCAAGCATCTGTTCACCTGTGGGACTTACTGGAAGGGAAGGAAAAACCTGTTTGTGGAACAACCTGTAAGTATGTTCTCTGTTTAAAGAGAATTAAAGAGGCAGTGCACCGAATTTGTGTTTGAACTAAAATAGCCTGATATAAAAGAACTTCAGCAGTTAAATATCTTTCCAGCTTTTTAGAGTAGCTACTTTTTCCTGAACATTGCCTGTACTGTAACAATAACTGAAGAGTGAACTTACCATGTAGTGTATCTTTATTTTTTTTTCACAGCATTATTCAGTATTTAAGCTTAGTCTGTTCTTGCTGTTTTAGCAGTATTCTGCTGCCATTGATGCTTGGTAGCAATTCTTTGTTTTCTGGAAACGTGTGTGTGGACCAGGAGCTTAGTCAATAATACGACCTAGTATATAAAACCGTCCTGGCCTTATTTAGGGTGACGTTCAGCTCTCTGCTGTCCCCTCCTACAGAAGCATTTTATTTCTGTCCTAGTTTCATTAACGCTGCAAATGGGGGCACAATCATTCACGTTACATTTCCGCAAGAAAACAGTCAAATTTCCACAGATATGTAGCTTCTAACATTAGACCTTAAGAAAATGGCTCTGATAGACAGTTGTTTTTTTCTTGTATTGTGGGGAATTTCTGAAGTTTTTAGCTGGAAAGAAGTATGAAAGTTTTAGGGAAGATTATCCTTTTTTGTAGGTAAAAAGGCAAGCAACTTTTCTTACTTGCTTTTTAAATTTCCAGTATTCCTTATTGTGTTACAATAATACAGAGCTGTTGAAAGAGTTTGTTCTTTTTGTAGAAAATGAAATAATAGCATTGCAATTGTTATCTAGCCCACTTTACTGAGGAATGATACGCAGAAGATTGTAAAATACCGTGTCTTTAATGAGTATAAGACTTTGCTTGTTAGTGGCAGAATACAAAACCTCAAACCATTTATATTGCTAAAATGAAACTTTGTGAAGACATACCAGGTTATTGGTTTTTTGATTAATACAACCATTTGAGACTTGCAGAACTTGTTCTTGCAGAACAAGTGATGTTGGATCGTTATGAGTGCTAGTAGATGTGTAGTGTGTATTTTTTTTGGAGAGAGACAAAGAAGAAGGTACGGGGAGTAGTTCTAGGAGAGAGACTATGTATAATCCTTGGAGGCCTAGTCATTTTCTTACCGGATGATGCTGGGCTTGGCATTATGTCTGAACCTCAGGATGAGCTTTTAGTCCTGTCATCGGCAATGTTACTACATTTCTGTGCTCTCCTGTGTGTATGTATTGATTCATATAGTGACCATCATCACTTGTGAAACATGCATTGTGAATCTTCTGGTTTGAGTCTATTTTTTGTTGGACTAGACAGACAGTATTACTGACTTTCCAGTGGGGTTATACTGATTTGTTCTGGACTGAGATGCCGTTTGTATGAAGCACTGAGTGTAAGCTTGTGCTTGTTTCTCTTAAAAAGCCTGTTCTGAGCCACTTACCTCAAGGGAAAAATCTTTCTGAGGGTGATACCAAATAATTCGTTTGTAGTGATACTTGTTTTTGTAAGAAATTGACTTACAGTAAGGTTTCTTAGTTAGGAAATTGCAAAGAAATCAAGTTGAAACTTTCCAAAGTCAAAAGTAAGTGACCAGAGATACAGAAGTAATAGAAGTGTAATCAAATATATAAACTCTACACTCACTTCAAAGCGTTTCACAAATTTTCTGAGGAGTATTGTATACTTCTAAGATTCTTCCTGCCCTTCAGATTTTTCTGAACTAAGGTAGAATACTTACTAAGGTAGATTACTTATTAATTTTAATATGATCTAGTAATGCAGACAGTAGTTCTGTAGCAGTAGTCTGTGGACTAGATGGGCACAGCAGCGTCTTCACAGCAAAAGGGCAATAAAATGTACTTGGTATCTTTGGGAAGAAAGGAAAAGGGTTAGTGAAAGGATGAGCATTAGAATTGAGTGCCTGTTAATTTTTAACTTAAAAATTTTCCCTTTTCCCAGATAAAGCCCTAAAGGAGATTGTTGAACGTATTCTTCAAACTAGTTACTTTGATAGCACCCATAACCATCAGAATGGGTTATGTGAGGAAGAAGAGGCAGCACCCACACCTGCAGTAGAAGACACTGTAGCAGAAGCTGGTAAGAGTATGAAGATCCATTGTGACTAGCGTGTTTGTCTTGTAGCATCTTGTTTCTTTGGATTCATTAGAATGATTAAATTGAAAATGTAATTTTAAGTGCAAAAAGCACTTCATTTTCTTTGAAAGTCTTCATGCATACTAGTGTTTTGAATAGAAATGTAATCACTTGATAATCAGATACACAAACAGCTGGGCAACATATATAGGAACAGTTAGCCATTCATTTGGCCCTGCTCTGAGCCCTGAGGGAAGAAGAGCAGAGCTGTGTTTCAGATTTCTGTAAGGGTGACTCACGCCAGCTACTTTTTTGGAAAGACCGTAGATCACTACAGTCCTTTCTGATGATCGCATTGTAAAATTTCTTAGTCATCCACAGGGAAAGGCTTACAATTCTAACTGTGGAGCATCACCTGAGTGAAGGAACAAAGTCAGTCGGTGGGACTTGCTTCTGAACACATCCTTCAGCATTTGTCCAGTGTATCATTTGTTGAAGAACCTGAACTAAAATGAAATTATTTGGAAACAGTGTTAAAATTATGAAATTAATTTCATAATTTTACTAATAAAATTTCATTTTATTATGAAATTTCATTATGAGTAATGAAAATTATTTCCAACATCTTTCCTATTTTTTTTCCTATAGAACTTCATTTATGAACACTTACAAACAAAATTTTGTTTGTAGCATTAAAATTATCAAAGATTTAAGTTCTGATTGCCAGAGGCGTTTCTGCTTTGCAGTGGTTCTTCCACCAGTTAGTCCTTTTTTAGAAGGCAAGAGCTTTTGAAGCCAAGAGTATGTTTACATACTTACAGTTCCAAATATGAAGGAAATTTTTCTATCCTTTTTTGCCCTTTTGAATATGTTGTGGAGAAAACTTGAAATTTGGGGTAACTGAATGTAATTCATTGTAGTAAGAATGCATTTTTTACCTTATTTTCAAAACTTTCAGTATCTTTTTTATTGCTTAATTCTCTGTTAATATTCTGATACTTTTATTTTCTTCATTCTGAGACACAGGTTTCTTTATAGCATCAGGTTTGTTTCAGAGCCCAGCAGATACTTAACTGAACAAGGCAGTGATATTGAGACTGATTTTAGATCTAATAGAGTCCCATGCCCTTTTGTATAGTAGGCTTTTAATGTTAGGTATTAATATGAATCAGGTGTAAATGTGTCTTCATTCTTACACCTAGCTGTACTTCCTGTGAACTAGTCATTTGTAGGACTTCTTTAAAGTAAATTTTTTTGGGTAAAGAAAATCTAATCTGTAATGTTTTGTTGCTGTCACATAAATGGTGGGTGTGTTTTTTTTTTTCAGAACCTGATCCAGCAGAGGAATTCACTGAACCAACTGAAGTTGAATCGACTGAGGTATTACTCATTGGAAAGACTGTCATTTTATATAGCTGTAATGCCACTTACTTTTACTTTCATACCCTTTCTTATTTTTATTTTAGTATGTAAACAGACAATTCATGGCAGAGACTCAGTTCAGCAGTAGTGAGAAGGAACAGGTAGATGAGTGGACAGTTGAAACGGTTGAGGTAAGATCTTGTGTACTGCAGGTAAAATTGCAATCCCTGTTTCCACTGAATCACAATTCATGATAGGTTTTAGTACTTCACCCTCTCTCCCCCAACATGTATAAAAGTACATATATTTAAATAGGCTTGAGATGGCTACTCATTCTTCAATTGTGTATTTAGTTCAGGAGTACCTAAAATAAAAACTATGCAGCCTGGCTAAGTTTGTGGAGATCTTGCTTTATTCAGTAGTAGCTTGTGTGGGAAAATGGGACTTAAGTCTTAGACTTAAAAAGACTTGAGATTTGAAGGCTTTTTTATTTTTTTCTAAGAGACCTTTGTTGCAAACGTAGAAGCTAGGTTTACCTGCATAGCTGCTGGCAGCATGGCATAGTTGTGTGTTTCCTTGTGCAGTTCCATGGAGAGCAAGCTGAATTTTAATACCTGTTCCAGATTGCATATACACATAATACAGCATTAAAATATGCTTATATATACATCTCTGCTTTCAAGAAATACAGTCCTTGACATGTTTAACTCGTTGCTACCTTGCAGTTGAGTGATTGTTACTCGTGATGTTTGTGGTACATTGCTACTGGGATCTATTCCCAGTTAAGTAATTCAGACACAGCTATGTGCTCAAGTCGGTCATTCTGTTATACTAGAATTTGTGTTCTTTGTGCACTGGAAAGGAAAAGTCGCATGGAGTCATTCAAATCGTTGGTATATTGGACTTCGGTTTGTGTCTATTAGAGCCAGTTGTAAGCAACATCTTTCAAAAGCTGGAGATTTAGTTTTTGGTTCACCTTAGCTTTTTGCAGCAGCAAATTCCAGATGATCACTTTTTTAGACGCCTTTCTTTGCTTTCTTCAGGCTTTTAAAGTGTTGGAGTGGAATGAGAATTCATCATCTCCTTAAGTGGTGTAAAAAAGGGGCCATTTTGACATGAGTATCTGTTCTGCCTGGTTTTAGTTTGTTTGGCCGAAATTCATATATTAGGGTGTTGGAGACCACTAAGAGATTTAATAATGCTTAGGACGGGTGTGAGGCTTCTATTGCTAACGAGACACTAAGATTGCCACATATGTGAAAGATTTTAGTAGTACTTTCTCACAGTATTCCATTCCCTCACATAAACATGCTGTAAGGTATCATTGCTATTGAATGTGTTTCAAGAAACCTCTTGAAAAATAAAGAAACACTCCAAATAGCACACATAAGAGGGATGCATATTTGAGGTATTTGTACTAGACACAACAGTTTAATGTTGAGGCTTGCTTGGCTTCAGTCTCTCTACCCAAATTACGTTGGTACGTTTGTACCAAGTGTCCAGAGTAGCTCAGAGGTTCAGTTCTCTGTAGTTCCTGAGGTAAGTAGTATGGATGAAAACATGAGAGTATAGGAAGTGTTGTTATGATTGAAGCCTGGTGTGCTTCCCTCTGCTCTTCAGGTGTAAGACTATGTATTGTACAGGTGAAAACTCTGCCTCCTGGGAATGATAATACGCAGCAATCATATTAGTATGGTAAAATTGTTTGTAGTTCTGTATGAGACTGCGTTCAGAAACTCATAATTTTCAATGCCTTTTTAGTCAGCTAAATCTGTTATATCAGTTTTGTTTCTGTAGAACAATACAAAGCAGTAAGATATTTAGCTCTCCTTTTTGTCCTAATTTCTTGGACTATGTTTAAATGAGAAATGTAGAAGAATCTGGAGTTGAAGACTACTTCATAATTAAGAACTTTATTTTCCCACATTTAACTGAAAAAGGGGTTATTGAGAATAACTGCCTTTGAAATGACTCTGACTGTACTTGCTGGTGTCAAAATCCCACTCCTCATGGGGAGAAAATGAACTGTCCTTAGGAAAGATCATCGTATATACTGTATAGTTTTTCTGTGCGTCAGCTTACAGTAGTTGTGGTGAAGAGGAAGAAGGCTATCACAAACTCACTTTTTTCAGTAACTTTCAAATAGACATGATACATTCAAGTTTTCTGTGGTATGTTTGTAGTTTGAGAAGTGACAGTATCTGGCATGACACGAGCCTTCCATAAGTTTTAAACTAAAGAATTTGCTTGTGAATTCTCGAAGTGTGCTTCTTTTTGAATTATATGGTGTTTTAATTTTGGTGAAGGTGTCCTTTAATGGTAATAGTGTTTTTTCTTTTTTCCCTTCTCCCTTTGTACCAAGTACCCGAATCTGTGTCTGCTTATATACAAAGTTCTTTGGGGTATAGATTACAGAAGGTTGGATGAATGTGTGTGTATTTTGTGTAAAACTGGAAACTGTCCTATGATTGCTAAGAGCAGGTGTTCATTCTGGTTGATTTTGTGGTCTCAAAAAAGTTTGTTCTTCTGTCTCCTTCTGTTGTTGGTTGCCCACTGGCCTTCTTGGTTAGCTCTGCCTAGTGAGCAGCTGGGCATACAGTTAGAGTCTACTGCACTGCAGAGGGAGGTTCAGCTCTCTTAAAAGAAAAGTTTCTTCTTGGTGCTGCCCCACTAGGATGAAGCGAGATATGTGGTAGTGTAATAATTCGCTGGGTGCTTTTTAAATAATGATGCTTATTTTTAAATAGTCTCTGTACCTTTCTCACGCAGCAGGCCGTGTTAGAAAGCAGTTAACTTCAGAGCTACCAGAGCTGTTGTGCTTGTTAACAGCCTTAGGGCATGCTTCCATGGGAATTCTCAAGAGATTCACTTTGTAAGGCTAATAGTAGAGATTTGGATATGAAGGGAGTCTTGAAGATGAATGTGGGTAGTGGTTGGCTTTCACTTTTGTTCATAGATTTTTCTTCATTTTTATCACAAATGGCTAGGAATTTGGTAAAGGAAAGAGCTACTGGAGTTTGTCAGGCACTTACCCGTGTAAAATGTCGCATATGAGCAGTGTGTATATGATCGAGAAGTAGGCATGTTGAAAGATGCTTGTTTCTTTGAGAAGTTAAAAAGAAAAGTAAATACAGGCTTTGAGGGTGGATTGAGAGAGTTTAAGTCTGAAGTCTAGATCTGTGATTATAGAACTGGACTAAAGTAAAGGCTTCATCATTTGTCATGACTGCTGTACAAAATTTGTCTTCCACAGTTCTATTAAACCAGACGTTTTACATAAATTTAATTATTTCAGACTTAGATGCATGTATGCTAACTTATATCCTGTTCCACTGTAAGTTTAAGCCTTGCTTGCTTGTCTGGAGGATGATTATTAATTAAACTCTTGGGATCATGGGATTAGAAAAACAATGGGCAATTTTTTTGACAGTTATCTTCTTAAAGATAACTTTGTTGTTGATGTAAATGCAAATTGGAAATGGCATTTCTGTATTAGGGGAGTTACCTGAAAAGCAAAATCGGTTCAAATTGCAGAAATGCTACTTCTTGTGCACCTCAGCCATCCTTGTAACTATCGGCTTTTGAACTACTTGATGATGGCTGTGCTTAGATTTAGATGCTCACGTTCAGCTTCTCTGGTTGCTTTGTTGCCTTCAGTAAGGTGGTATTTGAAAACATCTGTTCGTCTTCCTGTTGTTTGCACGTGATGTGCTGGAATACGTCTAGTAAATCCTGTCTGCTGTGCTATGTCTGATGAAGCTCTTACCATCTTTCAGTCTCAGCTTTCTTGCCTGCTATGAGTTGTACTACTTCTGGGCTTGTCTTGCAGTCTTTCCACCAGACAATGCTACCTGCTGTTCTCAGACCATAAATTAGTTTAGCTAGAATAACGCTTGCAAAAGACATGGCCATGAAAACTTAAAATTCTGTAGTCTTAAGAAAGACCCGCAAGTTCAAACTGTTTATATTCACACAAAAAAAGGTAGAAGAAAAGAATTATTTTCCATGTGTAAGTATTTCCAAAACTCGCTTTTCCCTGACTTTATTTGAATTGCTAAATGTTGATAAATACAAGATAAATTGTCGCAAAACCAGTGCTTAAAAAGAACAAACAACAAAAAAGTAACATGGAACAAATTTTTGTTAGCACTTTTTAAAATGGGAAATAGAGCAGATGGAAAGCAAATTAAATGCAGTCTAATCTTTCTAATCCTGTGAATTGCTTAGATCATGTCTGTAGGAGGATATAGTACTTTTCTTCAAGAACACTAGTAATTATGTCCATAATGCATGCAGTGGTTCTTGTAATTTATGGCTATTGTCTCACTTTTTTCTGTGCATTGTTATCTTAAGCTGAAATTTCAGTTAGATGCTTGTTTCTTACTAGGTTGTAAATTCACTGCAGCAACAGACACAAGCTACATCTCCTCCAGTTCCTGAACCTCACACGCTCACTACTGTTGCTCAAGCAGATCCTCTTGTTAGAAGGCAGAGAGTACAGGACCTCATGGCGCAGATGCAGGGCCCATATAACTTCATGCAGGTATGATGAACCCACTGCAGTACTGTGAAACGGGAGCCAAAAAAACCCAAGAGAGCACTTGCTGGCTTTTCATCATTTAAAGAGCCTGCTGTTGTGTATTTGAAGAATATGATGGTCTTGCAAACCTTATAATGCTGTATGACGGTATTTCATCCAAAGCCAGCAAACGTGTATTGCTATGGAAGTACAATTAAAGTGCTATTAAGCTTTTCAGTCATGTTTGTACTAAATCTGCAGAGGATGTGGAAAGTTGTGGACCACTGAATTAAGTAACGTATGGTGCCTAAGAGAGACTTGCTATAAAATACCCTTTTTTCAAGCTCATTTTAAACTGTGTTATGAAAAAAATCTGCAACACCCAAAGGGCATTATTTTTGGGTGGCTTCTTAAAAGTTTCTGAAACAAAAAGGTTTTCTGAAATTTCTAGTGTCTTTTAACTTCTAAAATTGGAACATCTAGAAATGCATTGGGAAGTACGTAAATGCATCAGGAAGAAGTTTTTCTTCTTACTCCCTAAATAAAAACTAAACTTGATAATAAATGAAGCATATACTTAAACTCGTGGTTTTGGTGTGTTTTCTATTTGATTTTTCTGTGTGTGTTTTTTTTTTCCCTACAAAGGAAAATGCTACTTTAGGGTAAAGAATAAAGAACCACATCACTTCCTATTCTACCTGGCTATTAAAATTTGTCTCAATTTATAAATAAGCTCTAACTTATGTACTTGGACTGAATATTCATTGTGATAAATATCTTTTGGAGTTCTTAGTATCTTAATTGATATAAATTATATGGTAAAACTAGCTATTGATTAACTATGGACTAGGCTTCTTTTATTGTGACCTGCTCGTTTGTACACCTGAACACTTTATATTTTAAAAATCCAATAAACTAAATTTGATTATTCTATTATCTTTATTTTTTCCCAGGACTCTATGCTGGAGTTTGAGAACCAAACACTTGACCCTGCCATTGTATCTGCACAGCCCATGAATCCAGCACAGAACTTGGACATGCCACAAATGGTCTGCCCTCCAGGTTTGTAATGGTAAATCCTAAGCATAAATACTGGGGAAGCCTGCAAGTCATCTGTCAGAAATGCTTCAATTACTGCTACATAGCGAAGGGATCATCGCAACTAATATTACAGTACTGTTTAGGTGTGGTTTTCTACGAAATTGGATTGTATTTCTGAGGCATACTATTTATAGACTTCCGATCCTCCTTTTTGTATTGAGTTGGAACATTTAAAATGTTTTTAAATAGGCGAAATAGATTTTTGCTTAGTCTTTTGGAAATACCTGGAGTATTTTAGACAACTGAAAAAAGCATTTGTGTGGAAAATAAATGGGTATTTTGAATATAGTTTTTCCGTGCTAGAGGGATAATCATCTATAATGATGATGTCTCAAATAACTGAATTAGATAAGATTGCAATGTTATTCTGTAAAAAGCTTTGATTGTACTATATATATAATAAGGGAAATTATTTTATTTCAGTTCATACTGAATCAAGACTTGCCCAGCCTAACCAAGTCCCTGTGCAACCAGAAGCTACGCAGGTAAATTTTTAGTAAATTTAAAATCGATTTTAGTCTTAATTAGTGTTATAACAGGATATAATTCCAAACTACAGCAGAAACTCAAAGGTGAAGTGCAAAGGTTTTATTTTAAGATCTAGTGGAAGAACTGTTTGGAAAGCTGCTTTGTGTAGTCCCAGTCTAAATATATGTAGTTGAAGGTTTCTCTGCTTTCTGTTCATGACTGATTAATAATTTGACATGTCAGTCTTTGCCTAGTAGCTTTCTCTTCCATGTTAGCTATGTGGAGTAGCATTTTTAATTTAGATAGAAGGAAGTTACTATTTATTCATTTATTTGCAGCAGAAATGCAAAAATTAGAATCACTTGGTTAACGGGCCATCTATATCTGTTTAAGTGATCAAAAACAGATTTTACAGATTAATCACATAGTTCTTGTTATTTTTGACTTCCTCTGTAAAGAATTAGTCCCAGTTGCTTGCTTGGAGTATTTTATACTGGAGTTGTAGAGCTGCCAGAATGAGTTTGAATGCTGTTTTCAGTTGAGCTTTCCTGCAATTCTTTTTTAAAGTAGGATTAATTAAACTTGATTGAGTAATGTATGTGATGTATTTTGCCTTTCATTAAGATGTGCAGTTCCTTACTGAGATGCCTGGTGATTACAGAAATTCCTGCCCTTGTATCAAGCATGTATGGCATCTCTGAAATATTCTGCTGATCTCAAGTAATGAATCTGATCCCTGTAGGTGTGTGAAAACGAAAAGAAACAGATGTGTATCTTAAGAGTAATGACAGTATAAATGGCTGGCTTTATCTTTTCCGGATTAGCTTTGCAGCTTTCAAGTCACCCGTTTGTTTAAAACGGGAATATGTTTTGTTCTTTTTTCTTGAGTTTCCTCTGTATGAAAATGCTGAAATGCTAGTACTTGCGCAGTTTTGTTGGTTTGTAGATGTAGAATAACTTTTTTTCATCAGTTCTCTCTGCACTAGCTTTTTTGTTGTTGTTAAGTGTTGTGTAACTTATCCCCATGGATTTTTTTTTCTGATTTTCCTTGCTTCAACAAGTGCTGCCAATGATTCTCTCAGGTGTCTTGCAAGCGGTAGCGAAATTCAATTATTTCCTTTTTAATGTTCAACAAGATGTTCTGAACACACCAGTCACTCAGTATCAATCAGTTGCCTCCTGAAGTCCTCAGTAGCCTTAAATGCAGAGTTCCCTGCTTTGTTAGAGGTTTCACTGACCCTATGTAGGGGACCATAGGCTGTAAAAAGAGCAAATTCAGTCCATTGGATAACCAGTGCCTTTTCCGTTTCTGTATGAGTTTGGCATTCTCTCATATAAACTTTCTTATTTTTCTCTCCTTCTCTTATTTCCCAGGTTTATTGTAATGGTAGTTGTGGTTGTGTAAGGAAATTATTCAATTAAAGCAAATATCCAGCTGATTAAGAAATATTCACAGAATCTAATTTGGCACGGGATTGGTGGCATGGCATGTCACAATATGTCAAGATGAGGTAGCTAAACCTGTGCTTGTTACAAAGTACTTCATTTTTAATGGTTGTGAAGTTGTGCTGGAATAATTATTTTTATTAGAGAAAACCATTAATTCCAGAGTTCTGTGATACTTTTTATAAAACTCTGTGTGAGAATCAGCTGACTTGGGGGCATTTGGGGTTTATTTTGTCAGGTTCCCTTGGTTTCTTCTA
Organism: Cygnus olor; assembly: GCF_009769625.2. Lineage (NCBI taxonomy): Eukaryota > Metazoa > Chordata > Aves > Anseriformes > Anatidae > Cygnus > Cygnus olor. The sequence goes on from NC_049173.1 coordinate 49,093,965, forward strand.
CAAGTGAGGGATATACAGCTTCCCAACCCATGTATCAGCCTTCTCATACAACAGAGCAACGGCCACAGAAAGAATCAATTGACCAGATTCAGGCAAGTCAGATTTCACAGAGGTGGGAAGGACTATGCTTGCAGGTGTGATCAAATGTTCATCTGTGGTTCTTTGAAAATAAAGCTTTGTGATTTTCAGTTATCTATTGATAGGGCTGTTTCAGTTCAATGTAAGTGCAAAATTTTGAGCCTGTCTGTGACCAGAAAGTCCTTTATAGGATTGTTAAGTTACTAGATTGTATGTTTAGTTAGAAGTAACGTGCCAACATTAGCATATGAGCATCCATGTTATTAGTTTAGTTTTCACATTGGCTGCTAGTTAGTCCAGAAACTTGTTCATTTTGCCCCCTTTGTTTTTTTATAGTTGTGTTTCAAGTTAATGAGGAAGCAGTCTGTTACGTTTTCCCTCTCCCATTATGCCGTTGTGAAAGAAGCTGTTCAGCTGAAGTAGAAAATGTTCGTTTGCTGGAGTGAATCCATTGCCTTTCCACTTCTTTTTAGTGAAGTTTTCACTACTATTCAAAAACTGCTAAAATGTCGTTTGTCTATTTATTAGGCTTCAATGTCACTGAACGCAGACCAGACCCCGTCGTCATCATCACTTCCCACTGCATCCCAGCCCCAGGTTTTCCAGGCTGGATCTAGCAAACCTTTGCATAGCAGCGGAATAAATGTTAACGCAGCTCCATTCCAATCCATGCAAACAGTAAGTAGCAAATAATTTTTGAATGACTTTATTTTGGTAGTCATTCCTTTTGTTGTTGTTACAACATTGGAATCAGTTATGTAATTGCAAAAATGGTCTTTGGTTATTTACATTTCTTAGTCTTGCGTATTTCTTTACATGATCCAATGAGGGGTTATAAAAAAATGGATTGGACCAGAGAGCTATCTTTCTAATATTATAGGTATTCAACATGAATGCACCTGTTCCTCCTGTTAATGAGCCAGAAACCCTTAAGCAACAAAATCAGTACCAGGCCAGTTACAACCAGAGTTTCTCCAATCAGCCACACCAAGTAGAACAATCAGATCTTCAGCAAGAACAACTCCAGACAGGTAAACTTATTTTAGAGAAAATTAAAATGCTGAGAGTTTCAGTAGATCAGATAATCAAGGCTGTGAAGTCATTAGAGATACAGCAAAGCGTGCCACATGTTCTCAGATGTACCTGGTCTTGCAAAGCTGCCCTCCACTGGGCAATGTCTGATTTTTTTTGTTACTTCATTTTGCACCCCAGTATTCTGTCTTGGTTTGAGTATCCAGCAGGGGTTGAAATTCAGTATTTCTCTCTCCAACTGTCAAAATCATTTTGCCACTTGGTTAAGTTATAAATGGATTTATAAATCACAAGCAGAATTAATGATTATTCTAAAGGTGAAAGCAGTATAGCAGAGACCTTGCTCTGCTGATATTAAAGTTAAATGTGCCAAAAAAAAGTTGATTGTACTAATTCAGATGACAAATTTTGAAAAAGAAATGGTAAGATGAAATTGTGAGCAAATATGGACTGGTTCTCAGAGATGGTGGAAAGTTCACAAAGGTCTAGAACCTTTTGTTAAAAAGGTTAGACACAGTTGGAATATAGCAGGCAAAATGGTTTCCAAGTTAGCAACTTAAGAAAAACAACTGTAATACAAAGTCTATGTACAAAACTATTCTTCCAGCCTTCCTCTTGCTTTCCACTCAGATAAAATGTATAGATGCAGAGAGGGATTACAAGTGAAGGACATTGGAAAGAGATGACAATGGTGAAGTGCTAACAGGTACTGGAGGTGTGGAGTAAAGGAAAAATGTGATCCTTATTCTCTACAACTGATTATGGTTGTGAATTTTGTCTTCCTTGCAAGCTGGGATAGGGAGGTGGATAGATGAGAAGAGGGAGAACCAGATTTCCATTGTTGCCTTGCACTTTGTATGGCCCTAAAAAAAAAAAAAATGGAGTCTGGGGAATGGTATTGAAAGTGGGCCATGCAGTATTAAGTGCTTGACATTCTGTAACATTTAAGTAAGTGTAGCTGTCCATAGGAAGGAAATCCAATGCCCTTTGAACAAAAACCTGCCCATTGTAAAACCTCTAAAAAGGATGACCACTTCATGCATTCCTCAAGAACAGAAAGGAAGTTGGGAGATAAGGGAAGTTCATAGCACCCTGTGGCTGAGTGAGGTTGAACTACAGTCATGCTCCCTGTTGAAGTCTTCTTTTCGTGTATAGGAAATGGGGGAGAGGGGCGTATCGCTTAAAATTGAGATCTTGCTTTAATATTTGTTGTCAAGCTGAACTTTTGCAGCTGCTTCACTCTTACATACAGAATTCCACTTTCTGGGTTGTATTCCTAATCCATTTCTGATGATTGCTGTGATACAGAGATGTGACAAACATTACTCCCAAGAAGCAGACAGTCTTAAGCTATCTATCCTGCTTTTGCCTTGTGATTTATGTATCACGTAGAAGGAAAGAATCCCCCCAGCCTATACAGCCAAAGCGGCCTCTGTGTTAAAATGTTCCCACAACCTCACCTGTAGTCAGGACAGCTGTGTCTAACAGAATTTATTTAGTGTTTGCAAGTATTTGTTAGTGGCCCTCTGCCAATTCAGAGGGGAGGAAGTTAGAGACGTGGGTTAACTTACTCACATTGGTTTTTAGAGTGTATGTGTGTGGCTGATTTTTTTTTAAAGGGTTTGAAATAGCACAGGAAAACTTTACCTGCATTAGGAATACTTTTTTCTGAGCTTACTCTAGAGACTGTTTGACATTGACTTAAATCAGCTGTCTTCCATTTCTGGGTTATCTTAATATTGTGGGATGTCTGACTAGTAAGCTTGATGCTTAATTCTGCGGATTATTTTTCTTCAAATGGGTAAGCATTTATTGATGTGTACAATGGTACTTCAAAGCTTTGAATGTTGAGTTAGAAGGGGGTATGTGTGGGAACATAAATACTCAGCCTTTATACTCTACTTTTTCCCCACTTCAAATATATAGTGGTCGGCACTTACCATGGCTCCCCGGACCAGACCCATCAAGTGGCAGGTAACCACCAGCAACCTCCCCAGCAGAATACTGGATTTCCACGGAACAGCCAGCCTTATTATAACAGTCGGGGAGTGTCTCGTGGTGGATCACGTGGGACTCGCGGCTTGATGAATGGTTACAGGGGACCGGCAAATGGATTTAGAGGTAAACAGTTTAATTAAAGTCTCTCATCTGACTTTTACCTGTTTCTTTCTGGAAACACTGCGTCAAGAAACCATGTGTTATAAAAATGATGGTAGGTCAGTTTATTTTAAGTATAGTATCTCTGTAAGCTATTTAAACTTGTAGTAAAAATTCAGTTAGTTTTGGCTTACTCAAGCAGCTCAAATTTTAGATGCTTGGTTAGACTTCCTACTAAGATGTAAATAAAGAAGCCTTTTCCCTGTTCTGTGCTAAAGGCATAATGTGTGTATCTTAAGTTCTGTTGCAAGTATAAACAAACATGGAAATATCCAACAGAATGTTTCACAACTATCAAGTGATGAATTCAGATGCCAGTTCGTATTTCAAAAATGTTTTTTTATTTCTAGTTATGGTAGAAGCAGTATACTTTAGAGTTCCATCTTGCGTCATATTGAAAATGGGCTTGATAATACAGAAGTACAAGAACAAAAAACTCCAAAATCATTATTCTGAAGGAATTAATAGGAGTGGAGGAATGATACTGGAGTTCTGGATAAATAAGAACACTTTAATTGGAGATTATTTTGTGGGGCTTTTGGTGTTGCAGAGATGGCTGGGATGTGTATGTTAGAATGAGGAAGGCATTGTTTCCTTGTTTGATTTTCTGGGATTAGACTTGTGAATACAGCACTGACGGCTGGTTTTTCTTGCTCTGGTCTTGTCCTCTCATGTGGTTGGAGAGTAGAGAAGAAACCTGTATAACACAAAGGCAATTGATTGTAGTTGTAAGTGTTCACCATTTGTATGCTTCAAATTGGTCTGGAATTCTGAGTTTAGGACTTGGGACTGAAGCCATCCTTGGCCATACTTCCTGGCTTTCAGGAGAGCCTTCACTCAGGAGGAGCTCGAGTTGGTTGTTGTGGCCTTGCAGGTTACAGCTGTTATGTTTCGATCACAGTATTATGTTTAGCTGTGGGTTGAATGTTATGTAAATGAACCCTCAAATTACTGGAGAAACACACTGAATGGTTATCTCCTCCCCGTTCTTACTAGCTCTTTGTTCTTGTTTCTTGTAATAGTATTAGCACTGATGCTGCAAACAGTTGCTTGAATTGCAGGTTAAACAACGCGTGTTTTTTTTTCTCTTAGAATTAGGTAGAAAGCTCTTAAGTTTTTCTTTGTGGTAGCATAATATAGGTTATCATTTCTAAGTGAAGGATGTGTGTCCTTTTCCGTAGGAGGATATGATGGCTACCGTCCTTCATTTTCCAACACTCCAAACAGCGGTTACACGCAGCCCCAGTTCAATGCTCCTCGAGATTATTCAAACTACCAGCGGGTAAGCTACCAGTATGTCATGTCAGTCTAGAAGTAGAAGAAAAATGTATGCATCAATAAAAGCACTAATACAAGTCAATAAGTGAAAACATTTTCCTGTGACTTTTTTATTTCTAATGATGACAAAAGTTTTAGATACTGAACAGATATTTAGAAATAGCTGAATTTGAAATGGCTAGTTATAACTGGGAAGTTGAGTGATTTCTGAAGTAGCTATAGCAAAGTTGAGTGAATTATAAAGAGCTCTTTTAAATACAGTTATCACAGCTTTGTGAGAAAGAATGATACTTAAAGAAGAACTTAAATCCACTGAAGTCAACTTCTCAAACATGTAAGGGACTGTCTATCTTCTGCAACACTGATATGTTACTCTGAAATGGATATAAAATTCCACTGTTCTGTAGGAAGTATGCTCTGTCTGCTCAAAGCTTAGTTTGACTGGAAAATGTCTGTCTCTGCATATCCCCAAACAAATATTCACCAACAAAGGAGAAGACTAATTTTGATCCTACCATTAGAATGTCAATTCATTTTTTGAATGGTCCTTTAGGAAACCCATCTGTTCGACTTGTGTTTAGTTGGAAAAAATCAAACACTAAATAGTCCTGTTCGCATTTATTACTTACATTGAAAAAATATCCTGTAACTGGAGAGAGGATTTGTCATTGTACATTTTTATTACAGTTGCTAGATACTAGGAGGAGTAAGAATTTATTTTTCTCACATGAATTAAAGCTAGTAAAATTGCTATATGTTGAAGTCACAGGTGTTTCATCAGTACAGATTGTTTTAAAAGCTCTTTATTTCACTGATAACTAATAACATCCTGAAACATAATGAAATAATTGTTTTATGTCATAATATTTTTCCATTTTTATACTTCAGGATGGATATCAACAGAATTTCAAACGTGGCTCTGGACAAAGTGGACCTCGGGGAGCTCCTCGAGGTAATTCCTGAGTAGTGTATACTTGATTTGGGCTAAATGGAAGTTTTTGATCCAAATTCTGAACTTCTGTATTTAAAAAGCAACCTCAATCCTTATTTAGCAGATCACAATTGAAGGATAAGCCTGCTTTCCTCTGACCTCGTAGTTGACCCTGCTTTGGAACAGGGGCTTGTACTTGACGAGGACATCCTGAGGTCCTTTCTCACTTGAGTTTTACTATGTAGGGGTATGGGAATGTGTTGTCCTGTAGCTTCTTGTTAGTGTTTGCCATGTGTACATCTGAGAAAACAAAACATATATCGTAAGGCTGTAATTGAACTTATACATTCTATTTTCCAATGCTGTTTTCCACATTTTTTTCAGTAGATATTGGGTGATAAGATTGTCTTCTGTCTCATGCAGACATTTTTATGATAATTCAGGTTGAATTTTGAAGATTTCTGTTCTAGACTCCCTTGGTACAGAGGGCCCCATAGCGTGGAACTGTGGCCTGGAGTTAAACATTAGTATCAGGCTGTAGTGAAGCTGAGAACATACTACAGAAAGCACAGCTAGAAATGAATAAAAGTCATGAGGTTCCTTGTCAGAGATGTGCAGGCAAACATGAGAGGAGTTCACCAAGTGACAAACAGTTCTCATATACTGAGAGTGCAAGCTACAAACAAATCCTTTCTTAATGAGGGACGGAATGAATGGAAGTAAAAATGTGATTAGTTAGCTTGCAGTATTTATATTCAAACTCTAAAAATACAACTGTTGCCTTACATTACGGCAAAGTTTCTTGTTTTAGTTATCATATCTTCATGCCGTATTTTTTTTCATTTTTTTTGAAGTTAGTACAGTTTTGTGGTTCTGGGAAAAAAGTTATTAGGATAAAGTTGCAAACTACAAAGGTTACATAATGTTGAATCTTGATTTAAAGGAGCTTCTAGAACCATGTATAGCCTAGATACAAACCAGGGAATTCTTACCCAGTTTATACCAGAGCTTTTAGGATTTTTTTTAACAACCTGACTTCATGCATAATTCAAGTGCTTTTTTGTATTTTTTCTAGGTCGTGGAGGGCCCCCAAGACCAAACAGAGGGATGCCTCAAATGAATGCTCAGCAAGTGAATTAAACAAATTCACAGGATTACATGAAACGCCAAAACCACACTGGCCAGTGTACTATACATGTTACCAGAAGAGTTATTATCTATTTGTTCTCCCTTACAGGAAGTTTGTTGTAAAGGGACTATTTTCATTACCCATAATGACAGGACTACAGTTGCCAGCTTTATATTACCTGGATATGGAAAGAAATGAAACAACGTTTACTCTGCATGTTCTGTCCTAAGCATCATCTTGAGCCTTGCACATGAGATTCAGATTCCTCACCCTTGCTAAGAGTAAAGCAAAAAAGGCAATTTTCAGGGTGATCCAGTCTCCATGGTTAACTGAAGTGGCAGGAAAAAGCAAAGACTCACTTCTGACATTAAAGTGATGCAACAAATTTTGGATATAATCTGCAAATTCATAAAGATTTACTATGGTGGCAGTTAACAAAATCTAATGTTCCCATGAAAGGATTGAAAAAGTGAAGTGTGGCTTGATAGAGCAACTGCATTTCAGCTTTTTCGTATTAAATTGAAGCACTGAACAGTTCAAGACGTGTAGTGATGCATATTTCCCTAAGTAGGCTTATAGCCAGTTTTTGACAAAGAAGAAGCACCCTTAGCTACAGCACTCCTCATCACCAGGGCCCTTTTTACTGTGGCTAAGGATTTAAGATCGCTTGCATAACTGCTAATGTAATTGTGTAATTTTTTAAAAAAAGGAAAAAAGCTTTGATTTGGCACTTCAACAAAATTTTGCTACAAATGTGAGATATAACCTGGATGGCCACTGTATATTTGATGTGAAGTATTTAGATATATCTTTGAAACACATTTAAGTTTCTTTGATAGCAATGACTTTTGTAAGGATTGGTACTCTTTATCATTCCTTATAACTTGCACATTGTCTGTCACTAATACTTGACCTTGCTGTATTATCACCTAAATAACTGATGCCGGTACTGATGGAAATCTCTAATGGATAATCATAACACTTTTGGTCACATGTCCTTTTTGTCTTTCCTGCAGCCTTGAAGGTTTTAAGAAATCTCAAATGCCCGCTGCTGCTGCCCTTTTAATTGCTATCTTTTGAAAAGCACCAGTATGTGTTTGAATTGATTTCCCCTTTTAAGGGAAATGACAGCCAGCAGTTACAGTTCTAATGGTATAAGCAAGACAAATAAAACATGTTTATAAAAATTGTATCCTGGAACACTGGTTTTCAGCGACTGAAACAAATTTAATGTAATGGGTTGACATTTCATAAGGTTTTTTCATTGAAGAGATTTTCTTTTTCCTGAATAGATGTAAACCCTCCTCCTGTTTTTCTGATTTTATTCAAATATCTCTTGTGACTTCTTCTGGCAAACTTTTCTTTTTATGGAGACTTTCCTTTTCATCAAGGCAGCAATGTATAGAAGAAATGGCATAAGACTAGGAGCTGGAAATTACCAAGTCTTATTCAAGTTTTACTGCATACTTGTGGTATAATCTTTGGAAAATCACTTGTGCCTAACTTTTGTGCACATGCACTCTCTCTGCAGTGGGGAGAATATATTGATAGCTGCCTCCATAGAGGTGTTGGTAGTTCTGTTGCATTTATAGCACATGCAAGAAGAAAAGTGCTGTAGTGCTCATCAAATAATTTGTGTGTGTGGAAAGGTGAAATTAAGGAACAGCTACCTGTTGTATAACTGTTATATACAAAACTGAAGGTTGTTTTCGCTCAGAGGTTCACTCAGAGGGTCATTTCTACTTTGTATCATAACTGAACTTTCTGAACTTGTAGTCAGATTTTTTGACTTCATTGTGAAATAATCTGAAACTCCATATAAATAGGTGGTAACATCACTTTTCCATGTTGCGTGTGAAGAGCACAAATGAGAAATGTTTTTACTGAGAGAAGTGAAAAGTTTTTGAAGACAATACTACACAGCAAACATCTTGAAACAATGCTGATGGTTAGAAGCGCAGCAGTTTTAGTCAAGGCCTAGAAACATTCCATACCAGTATAACGATATAACCTGCAGTCCGGTAAGAAATTGCTGTTCTGTGTCTTTTTTAGGAAGCTATTACTGAAATAATAGTCCCAACTGTTTTTTTTTTAACTGGAAAAAAAAATAAAAGGTGAACCTTTTAATGCTGAACTGACATAGGAAAATAGTGAATTCTTTTTTTTCTTTTGTGCATCAGCTTACTTTTAAATGGTTGGTAGAACACAAGCTATTCAGCCTTTTCTATTGCACACCAAATGCGAATTCAAAAGCTAATTGTAGTTTGATAGTAAACTTGCAGCGTACTGAATTAAAGACCACTGAATGGATCAGAACATTCCACTTAAGTTTTTTTTTTAAGCATAATTTAAATTTATTAATAAAATGTGGGTATCTGAGAGGCCTCTTATTTGAGGTACACAACCTTGTAAGCTTTTCCATGTATGATAATGGTCTTTAGAATAGCTGCTCTGCTGTATGCTGATAGATGGGGATGTGTTTTAGTAATAACTACAAAACAAGTACTTAATACATGTTTAATCTGGGAATTTGCACTGACTCCTTTAATCTCAATTCATGCAGCTAATAAACAGTATACTGAAAAATTGCCTTGAGTCACAGTATGGCGCACAGATCCACTAACTGGTTTTCTGGCCTGCTCAGGGGGTTCTGTTTGTCAGCCTAATGGTTGATTGTAAGGGTCCAGATTGTTTTCTTCTCTGCTTGATCCACTGCAGTGCAAGTAGGGCGCTATGCGTTTTAAAGAACTATATTTAGAGAACTAAGAGAGCTTTTAGGTATCTTCACTACCTAACTTAGTTCAAGATCTGAGTCACATTCAGATCACAAGCACTCCTAGATAACTTTCATTTGAAAAAGATCATCTTTGGAACAATGACCATTATAAAAAGTGATGATACTGAGGCAAAAGGGGGTCAGTTCTGGCTCAGTTGTGTTGCAGAGTCCTTTCTGGATGCCAGGGGGGAAAAAGGCATTTATTTTAGTGAGCGGTTGCTTTAGGCTTAGCTGGCCTTGATGCCTGTGGTTGAAAAGAGTTGAGTGAGTGTAGTACACTCCTTCTGAGCCAATCTGTAAACACATGGATTGCCCTCTTTTTGTGGTTTTACTTGATTCTTCTGTGAATTAGTCTCCTGAGAGCATAACAGGCTAGTAATGACCGCCTTACATGCAGCTGCGAAGAGAGATACAGATTTTTATTTTTGGCTGGGGCTTCCTTAATATTGGTAGGTTGTGATAATATGAAGTGGTATGCATTTGGGAGCTGACTTCTAGCATCAGTGTCTGTAATATAAGGATTCTTGAGTAAATCACTTACAGATGGCTCCAGAGTTTCCAGATGTTTCTACCTAATGTTACTGTGTCTGGCAATCTTGGATCCTTTCTAGACATCCTATAAGTTTTAACTCAGAAGTCATGAGTTGCTTCTCATACCCGAGGACGCTTTTTTTCATACTTTTTACTTAGTTCTCCGTGTGAGTTCTCCGTGTGTATGGGCTCTCTTAAGGGTTCACTAGTATAAATTTTGTATTTTGCTGTAGAGTTAGTTCAAGACTTAATCACTATTTTCTTTCCAAGATACTGTTTCATGTGTAGCAATCTCTGAAGCATTGAGTTCTGATGGCTCTAAGCATCATTCAGAGTAGCTGCAAGAGTAATGTTGATGACTTTTAATAGCTAGTAATGTATTCTCCTGGGACTTTCTAACTTTCAGAGAATTCAGGACCTTTAAAGTATGTCATATCAAAATGTTCTGCATACTTTATTAGATAGGCAGATTTTTTGGTTGGATTACAGGTTACCTTCATACATGTTGTCTTTGTAGAATGGATCAAGCTTCCTTCTCTCACCAAATGGTACTTAGAAATTTCTTTGGAGAGGGAAAAGTGTTTAAATGGCTTTAACCCTAGACAGACGTTGAAAATAGGATTACTGTTTTCTAGGTTTTACTTCCTGTGATTTACTGCAAATAGGGCAAAAACTCTGCAATCCAGTAGAATAAGGTACATAAGTAACTAATCATAGGAGTCTTTTCTTTATTTGAAAGATGTGGCACTAGCTAAGTTGAGTAGTTGACTTTTACTTCTTTGCAAGAACTATCCATTATAAATGCTCATCTGAGATACATGTGTTTAGTGTCGATGGACAAAATTATGCTGTTCAGATTTCTCCCATCCCAAGTCTGCTGTGGACAGAAAGGGACATGAGGAAGTTGCTTATTAACCAGCCCTATTAATGAGGCTGCGAGAGTTGCATCTTGAAAAATAAAGATTCTTCCTGTCATGCATGCAAAACTGTTCTTGAATGAACTGAACGCAAACTCAGATACATGAAGTTACAGGCTTACAGATGGAGTTGAGGTTTGCAACTATATGAAGGTCTGCTTGAGTCTTTCAGGTCTGTGCACCTGTTTATACAGTACCCTGCATCTGCATTGAACATGGATGGAATTTTAAAGGTTTTCAATCATTTGAGCTAACACCATTGAAGTTCTGCAGATGGGGCGGATAGTTATTCTTCATCACTGATTGACCTAAAAATCAGTGCTTCATCTGAAAAGCAAGCAGGAAATGATCCTAAACAATAAAATTTTCCTCTTGAAATTGGAAAGGTGATTTTTTTCTTTTTAAACCCTGGGCTTAAATACAGTTATGATTGTCCTCTAGAACGTTACTGGAAACTCGAGCACTGCAAAAATGTGTGGTTTCCTTGTGGTTCTTTTTGTAGATTACGATATCTTTGTTAAAACTTCTTTGACTATGCCATCACAACATCAGCGTCTGAGTGATCAGTCTCATACTAGTCTTGAGTTTCTTATATTCAGTGGCAAAACCAAATATAAGGATCTTTGACATTAACTTTGGGAAAATTCCTTTGTTTATTTAATGTCAGGTTGACATACCCTGTACTTGTGAAGAAGGGTAAACACTTGTGCTTTCAGAGGGAAAGGGGGATGGTTCTTCAAAATATCCAGTTTGCAATTCCTGCTTTCTCTTGCATTCAGATGGGTTTTCTTCCAAATCGGTACCTTTTCGAGGAATTTCATGCTTTTTTATAAGCACTACACTCATCTGCTTAGGGACTGATACTGAATTTAAATGATCTAACATTTAAGAAGAAATCTAAGCTGATGAGAAGGCTCTAGTGGACTTTTAAACTTAATGTCCTTTCCTGTGTGAAAGAAATCCCTGACCCTCATGTGCTTCTACAAAAACTTAAAAGCAGCATCTTGGGTTTCTATCTCTTATTTCTACAGTTTCAGAAACTGGACATGGAATTTCTACTGTGGTTTGACAGAGCCTCTGATAAATAGGAATTTCTGATGATAAACTAATTTTCTAAATGGTTTATTTAAGGGAAGGGGTGCTATTCTATACATTTTCTTAGGCTTTTTGAATATAATGCAATTGAAGTTATTTGTGGCTCTGTAGATCTAGCCTTAATGGAGGGAAAGTAAACTCTTTCCCAAAATTCACATCCTAAAGCCAGTTTGAGTGGTGTTAAAGAGAACTGTGTTAGCAAAACTGAAGTCTAACTTAACAATTGTAAGTAGTTTGTTCTGAGTGAAGTTTATCAGTTAGCTCTTGCTGCAATTATCATCCTTTAACTTTAGAAGTTAGGTTACTTTCCCCCCTACTCTTTTAATGTTCATAAAACCTACTCTTTTAATGTTCAAAAAATAATCAAATGGATGTAACTAGTTCAGTTCCAACTATGGTGTCCTATTTCTCCTTTGTATGAAATGTGCTCGAATACCTGATAATGGATCAAGATTACACCTGATTTTTTGGGGGATTGAGATAAATTTTACTAATAATCCATTACATGTGTATTAAATGAAAAAAATATATTTTTAAAGCTATTCAATTTTAGAATAAATTTTAGTAATGCATCTACCGTATAAAGTAAGTTTTCACAATTACATTTTAGTTAATTGTCAGGTTCAAATTTTCTGATGGCCTTAAACATACTTGTATATGTCTGCAGTTCTTTAACTCTCCATCTAAAACAAATTGGTCCATGGCTTATGTAAACACTTGAAAAATAAATTATTTAAATGTTTTATGTCCTTTTAAGAAAATATTTCATACCTATACCTTAAGGACTTGTTTTGCTCCACTTCTGTTGCACTGGTGGTTTTGTCTCAGTAACTGGGAATTGTTTCATAGCCTGTATTATTTTTAATTCAATAGTTTTATCATACTTTTGCTATACTTTAAAACTTAAAATATCCCAAAATACATCCCCTAGTATTAAACACATTTTCCTATCATGTTACCTGATTATTAAACTTCATTAATCAAAACTTTTTTTTTCTGGCTGTCCTAAAAGTTAAGAATAAATGTATCTACGCCCAGAGCCTGGCTCAGCTTTGGTATGGGAGGGTTAATGTTCCAGCTTTTAGGTTAGGGATAGTGGTGCTGTCAGTTTGCGAATGAATACAGTGTTTCTGCAATCTTACAAGGATTGAAAACAGGTCAGACTGATATTTTTTCACGTTGCAACTTGCAATGTTGTATGGAAAACCTTGAACCAGCTGTGGCTTTACTGCACAGCAGAGCTTTAAGGCTACGAGCTCCTTCAGGTTTATTGGGATTTCACAATTCATATAAATACAAATAGACAACTGTGCCCTCAAGCTTTGCCATTTTCACGTGCGTTGCGTTTTTATTTCGGACAAAGGAGGGGCGAGGGCTGGAGGCCTGAGGCCGGGGCCGCTTCCCGCTGAGGCGCTGAGGGAGGCGCGAGGCCGAGTCGCGCGCGCAGGCGCTCCTCAAGGCAGCCCCGGCGCCCGGGGTCCTTTGCCGCGCTGCGGCGCGCGTGACCTGGGCCGCGCGGCTCCCACGTGGTGCGGCGCGTGCGGCTGCCGTTGGTGCCTGGGGAGCGGCCGTTGGGCGACCGTTAGCGGCGGCCTGAGGGGCCGTTGGCGGCCGCCTGAGGGGCGGTGAGGGGCCGCCATGCAGCGCCGCAAGGTGGACAACCGCCTGCGGGTGCTGATCGAGAACGGCGTGGCCGAGCGGCAGCGGTCCCTCTTCGTGGTGGTCGGCGACCGCGGCAAAGACCAGGTGAGCCCCGCTCCGTGCCGGAGCCCTCCGCCAGGGCCGCGTGTTCGGGGCTCGCCCCAGCGGCGCGTCTTACTCTGGAAGGCAGGCGTTGCAAGTCGCAGGGAATAACGCGGACCGGGGTTGCGAGTGAGGGTGCGGTGTACGTTAGGTTACTGACTGCTGCGGAAACGCGAAAGTGCTGGAAATTATTTAGGAGAATTGGTTGTTAAACATCCGCCTGAGGAGCCTGTGAACGTTAAATAAAAGCAAGTAGAGACAAATTGGATTTATTTTTATTTTTTAATGAAGTAGAAAGACGTTTCATTGCCTGCCTAGCAGGAGCTTTCTATGTTCACCCGTACAGTTTTGCGGTGCCCTGTCGCAGTTCTCGCTCAAACCGTGCCTTACCCAGTGAGTTATCTTGCAGATGTCACCGCAGCGCAGCTTGGACTAGAGGTACCTGGTAGCAGTCCGCCACTAAACCCCGTTCTCTCCGTGTTTTTGTGCTTTGGCAGGTCGTTATACTTCACCATATGTTGTCTAAAGCAACTGTAAAGGCCAGACCCTCTGTCCTGTGGTGTTACAAAAAGGAGCTGGGCTTTAGCAGGTAAGATGCCCCTCATATCTCACGCTGCAGTAAGTGCTATAAGTGCTCTGTCTGAAGCAAAAGCTCTGTGGCTGGTCTGCTCAGTGTGGGTTGAGCGATTCGGTTGTCAGGAGAAATAAGATCTATTCTTGAAGGAACTACAGGAAGTTCAGTTTTCCAGAATTAGAATTTGGCTTCAGTAATACAGTTGTCATCAGCATAAGGTACTATGTAGGAGTCGGTACAGACTGGGCATTGGAATTACTTTAATTTGAAAAAGGGTTTAAGATTTTAATTCTTAGATTTGCATGTATCCTTACAGTCTGGGCACAAAGTCAGAAGGGAAGTGTTATATGAAACTACGTGATTACAACCAAATGGTTTCTTGCAAAAACAGCTGTTCTTGTGTGATTTTCACTGCTTTGGGCTAAAGGCACATGGGAACATGTCATGAATGCAGCATGTATGGTCCAAGATCCTTGGAGGCTGAGCTCTGAATTCCAATTAGACTTAGAAGAAGGATTTTGAGCAGTCTTTGCAAACCTCTTCCTAAGAAAACTTCTGTATAATTTTGTTTTCCAGCCACCGTAAGAAGAGAATGAGACAACTACAGAAGAGGATTAAAAGCGGAACCTTGAACATAAAAGATGATGATCCTTTTGAGTTATTTATAGCAGCCACAAATGTTCGCTACTGCTATTACAATGAAACTCATAAGATCCTTGGTAACACTTTTGGCATGTGTGTACTTCAGGTAAGGAATTAAACTTTTGACATAGCACTATTATCAGTTACTTTCAGTTTAAAAGCTGCAGGAATTCTGTTTGTTGCTCCTGTTATTTAATTTATGATGTTCTTTTGTATCTTTTACGAGTTTTGCAAGGGTGAGATAGCCTTGTTTGGCAGAATTTTAATGGGAAATTGGTTAACGCAAATATTAAGTTTGAATCAAACTTTGGGAAATTATGTTTTTAGATTTTCCATTCCTTTCAGCAGATGCTAGTTGCACTAGTGAATTCTAGGCAACTTTGGAGTTTTTATTTTTTTATTTCCTAGGATTTTGAAGCCTTGACTCCAAACCTGCTAGCTAGAACTGTTGAAACAGTAGAAGGGGGTGGAATTGTGGTAATTCTCCTCAGGACTATGAACTCGCTGAAGCAGCTCTATACAATGACCATGGTATGTTCAGTGTAATGTGTCTGTTCTACATAGGCAGGTTCGGCTGGTGACTTAAGGGGTTATTTTTTTCTTTCTTAATGGGCTGTGGTCTTCCTTCTGTCATTTTTCCAGCTTTCATTCGTTCATCGTTGATGGAGTCTTGTGGTCAGGCAGTTCTGCCAACCCATGTTCTGCCAACAAATGTAACTGTTCTTTTGTTTCGCAGTAATTTGAAAAAGTATTTATACTGTTGGTCCGTGCAACAAAGTTAAGTGACAAACATGTTTTGCTGTTTTGTGACTGAGTGCTAAGCAAGATCAGCTTCGCAGTTCCTGTGTATTTCTAAATATGATCTGTTCACCCTGAGTATACGTACCACTAAAGCAGGAACAATTTCTGTTAGTAACAATGCTAGCAGGGGAATTAAAGTAATGGACTTTTGTGTTAGTATGTCTAGGTTGTTTGAAGTGTACTATAACTGACAGAACTGACCTTTAAGTCTGGAAGAACATGTAAGACCATTGTGAAAAGTATTGGTGGGAAAGGTACATTTTAAACCAGTATTTGGAAAAAGTAGATGTCTCAGCAAACAAAATCGGGGAGAGAGGGCGTGGTCCACAAGATTGGAAAAGATGTTGGATTGTTCCATGAGTAATAATCTTGTACATGTCACTGTTACCACTGTTCCTTCTCCAGACTGACTTTTTCATTTTGTTTCAGGATGTGCACTCCCGATACAGAACAGAGGCGCACCAGGACGTGGTAGGACGGTTTAATGAAAGGTATGGTATTGTGAGTGTAAAGCATGTAGGCTGTGTGCCCAGTATAAGTTGTTGTTGGAGAAATTGTATACAAAATTTTGGCATGATGTTACAAGGGATGTGCAAAGGGGCCTTAATTTGTAAAGTATTCTGAGTCCTGTTCTTGAAATGCTCTGTAGCAACGTATGCTCCACATGACCAGAAATTCAGATACCTATGACGTTATTATGAAAGAGAAAACTGCTCACTGTGGGGTCTTCTCTGTGGTTTAGAAATTTCTTGTAAAGACCTTTTCTCTCCTTTTGCTGTACTGAATAAGCAGCTCTTGTTAAGTGAGCTATACCTAGCTCTAGCCATTGGAAAAATGCCAAATCTGTTCTTTAGCATGCAGGTGATGGTCATGTGGTGTTAGAAACTAGAAGGATGGATAAGCAGCCTAAACTGACCACATCTTTGGCGGTCTGCATTTGTCACAATTGCTGTGGATTCAAGTCTTATGCTTTTTTACAGCTACCTCTCGTTTAAATGCTGGGAGTCACTTTCTAGCTGTCTTAGGAGATTGTCTGAAATAAGTGGTCTTCATTGGAGGCATCCTCGTAGGTGGATGTCTGTTCTGCATAGGTCATCCTGATTCTATGATAAGAGGCACAGCCAGTTGTGTGAACTTGTCTTAGCCCAGCTGTAAGCAGCTGTCGCTCTAAATACCATGTTTGGGGTTAGAAACTAGGGTTAATTAACTACAAAAATGCAACAGTGTTGGTACTGCTTTTACTGATTTGCCCTTGCTTGACTCCTCAGGTTTATTCTGTCTCTGGCCTCGTGCAAGAACTGCATTGTGATTGATGATCAGCTGAATATCTTGCCCATCTCCAGTCATGTTGCAAATATCACGCCCGTTCCACCACGGTCACAGGTCAGTAGACTATGTCAGCTAATTTTCAGTGGTAGAAACTGATCTGAGTTGAACAGTGTTGAAGTTGAACAAGTGTTGAGTTGAACAAGATCTTAAAAAGAGGAACCTTTCTTTTCACCCTGATTGATATCAAATAATGGTCTTGCAGAGCAGATGAAGAACGTTTTGCAAAAAATACACCTCATATGGGTGAAGTATGGAAAGTTGTCTTTTCTTT
The DNA here is from genome assembly GCF_009769625.2 of Cygnus olor. Classification (NCBI taxonomy): domain Eukaryota; kingdom Metazoa; phylum Chordata; class Aves; order Anseriformes; family Anatidae; genus Cygnus; species Cygnus olor. The sequence goes on from NC_049173.1 coordinate 49,111,249, forward strand.
CCTCCTCTTTTTTTTTTCTCAGCCTTTTTTTGTACTTGCCTGCATTTATTCATTTTGCTGCATTGCCGTTTAGCCTAGTGAGGTGGAGCTTAACTGCTGTGGTTGCTGTTTCAGAAGTGCTTAGAGAGATTATAAGCTGATGGACAGCTGGGAGGAGACAAATAAAAACACATTTCACATTCCCACTGGAGAGTGGAAAAACACTCTGGGAAAAAAGCCCCTTACAAGCTCAGGAGACACCTGGTACCTCAAAACTGTGGTACTTACTTCAGTTTCTGACTGAGTTATGCATGTCAAATATAAGAAGGCATTCACTGAATACAGGCCGGACGTACAGCTTGCACTGTTAAAATGCATCCCTTTATCACTTTCAGTTGTAGCTGAAAGTAAAGTGGCATGCAATTTAGACAGAAATATTTGAGCTTTTGAACTGATTTGTGTATCCAAGGAAATAACATCATTGATTCTGTCAGAGACGTTAAAAACATTTGAACGGAAGACTGATGTAAAAAACAACCTCTTAACGTTCTAACAACATTGGCAGCAGCACAAATGTTCATCTGTTGGATAGGCAGATGCTTTTGGTAATCAGTGACAACTGGGCAATTCAGAATCAATTTCTACTTAAAATAGAATTCTTTTGTGCCCAAGTTCATTGATTGGCTTTCAAAATCCTGACATTAGCTTGAAAACTGATCTGTTGCTACAGTAGTTTTTCCCTCTAAATTACAGTATGCACCCCATGTAACAGGAATAACGAGGATCATAACATTTTGGCTTACCCTGAAGACTGAAAAATTAATTACATTCTTTAGAAAACTTGTCCATGGCCTCTTCTTCCTAGCACTACCATTATCCAGTTACCATCTACAGAAAAATACTTGCCTTTTTTCTTCCAAACATGGGGAAGCCAGGATACCTCTTCTGTATTTCTCTTGAAAATGCATTAAAATCAGTGTTAAATGCCTGTCTGTCCATTTAAACTTATCTGTCTCTAGAGTGTTTATTCAACTTGTGGTAAGTTTTTCTTTCAAATATCTTTCCCTGTCTGATAAAAGATATCACAAGACATCACAAAGGTATAATTGTGCTGGGGTGTCCTTTACTAATCTTTTAAATATTGTGTTTATAGGAAGATAGCCTCCGGCCACAAGACTTGGAGCTGAAAGAGCTGAAGGAGAGCTTGCAGGATACACAACCTGTAGGAGTTTTGGTGGATGGCTGTAAAACCTTGGATCAGGTTGGTGTGTTGCTTAAACTGCAGATACTGTGCATTTGACAAGTCAATGTGGGTGCAGATGTTTGTCTCATTTTGCACGTAATCAAATCTGAGAGCATGAACATGGATGGGAGTTGTTTTAGGGAGAAAGATTCCTTGAAATTGGTTGGACAGGGTAGCACAAAGACAGTATCAGTGATTTCATTTATGAAGTTGAGAACAGTGGAAGGACTAGAATGGAGACAGGAAGCTGATCTGGAGAAGTCCACATTTAGTCTGTGATCGTCATAATCTATATTATGTTTTGTTGTGCCCTCATTCCTGTCTCTGACACTTTTCCTGCTGCCATTTGAGAATCACTGACTAGTGTAAATCAAGGCCCTATAGAAATTTCTTCAGAGTATCCACTGAGAAGTTGTAGGTTGGTGTGGAGGTTCCCAGACCTGTGCACTGCTTTAAAACCCTTTCATAGTAGGCCTTCTCATGGCCCAGATATGTTCGTCCTCCTCCTCTGGTAGCTCGCAAGGTGTGTACGTCTTCCTGTCTTGCTGAATATATTCTGGGGTCAGTGGCATGAAAATAGTAATTGAGCGTTCAGAAACTGAGCTGTACTGATTGTTGATCTGTGTTTTGACCTTACTAATTTCAAGAACTCACTGGGTCAAGATAACTACTTCTTTCACATTATTCATCTGGGATTTAATGTTCAGCTTTCCCACATTGTCTTTTTCTCCTTCTTCCTGTTCTAAGGAAAGACCACCTGGCATTAGTGGTAGGTCTAAGTAATGCTGAAAGCAGTTTAACCACAGCTGCTTTTTGTTTTCTACATTTTTCTGATCATCAGGCAAAAGCAGTTCTTAAATTTATTGAAGCCATTTCAGAGAAGACTCTGAGGAGCACTGTGGCATTAACAGCAGCCAGGGGACGTGGTAAATCTGCTGCTTTGGGACTGGCTATTGCTGGAGCAGTAGCTTTTGGGTGAGTAATGTCCCCCATCTCCAAGTTTCATTTGCATCCATGAGTTTTTAAAAAATGATGACCAGATTTGAATATATTTATCATTTCCAGACCTACATCCTTCCCTTTTGTTGTTCTTATATCTTTCACTTGCTACATAAACTGATACTCAAGTTTTTCTGTTTTATAGTAATCAGAACTCCTCAGTCTTTAAAAATCAATTACTCATACAAAAGTGAAACAAGTGTCTAAAGGAACCTGCTGTGTTTTGGTAATTAAGTAAAATCAACCTCACATATTAAAAATATATGCATATCCTTTCCGTGTATATGAAAAATCTCTTAGAAAAAAAGAGTTAAACTCTCGTTTTATTTTTTTATGCAGTTACTCCAATATCTTTGTCACATCTCCAAGTCCTGATAACCTTCACACTCTCTTTGAGTTCATATTTAAAGGCTTTGATGCACTGCAGTATCAGGTAAGGAGAGCAAACCATTTTACAATACTTTCACAGAGTTCCTGTTTAGGAGGGATTTTGAATCTCATCTCTGATTTAGATATATTAGCCACCAACTTTTTCCCCTACTAGTTTGTTCAATAATGCCCTGTGAAAGTGGCTCACAGTACACTTATATTTACTTCTGTATTTATAAGTCAGGAAAATTGGTTTCTTTATATGTGAAAATAGTTTTTAACAGGAATAAATAATTCCTCAGTTCTTCTGCTTCCGAAGATTTTGTTACACAATTTTTTAACTATAATCTGAAACATCAGGACACATGTAGCGAATTTATTTTGATGATAATGGTAAACAATGTTTTTCTTACATCTTGGCCTGTTCATACTGTTTAATAATGTTTTCTTTCAGGAACATCTAGACTATGAGATTATTCAGTCTTTAAATCCTGAGTTTAACAAGGCTGTTATCAGAGTGAACGTGTTCAAGGAGCACAGACAGACCATTCAGGTAACCAGCCTTGTTTGCACACTTGCCTTTCTGCTTTTTGTTTGTAATTGTTGACATTATTGATTGTTGTAGTTGTTTGCATTTAAAACATGTTAATTTTATGTAATATGTAACTATACTGATTGCTTTTGCTTTAAGGCAGACCCTCTTTTTGACTTGTGAGTTTCACAAAATATTTTAGTTCTTTCTGTGAATAACTTGTAGGTTACAAAGCCTCCATGGTTATTGTGTGTTCCTTCTTGAAACAAAAGGAAGGTGAAAGAAACAGTGAAGGAAGAGCATATGTTTCCAGTGATTAGGTTTCCTATATTTTTGTGGTCTATCCAAAAAAGTGTCTGTGGAAATGTTTAAAACAATATATGTTACCCAGCCCTTGTTAGAGAACATGAACCCTCTGCCATGGGTTCTCTTCTCTGTTCATGAAGATCAGGGAAAACAAACAGCTTTTCAGTGCTCCATCTCTGCCAGTTCTGGCCTTTCCCTACATCCCAGAGCTGTTGTTGACAGTGATGATATCCTCTCATTCCTTACAGTACATACACCCTGCTGATTCTGTGAAACTGGGTCAGGCTGAACTTGTTGTGATTGATGAAGCTGCTGCCATTCCTCTCCCCCTGGTGAAAAATCTGCTAGGCCCTTACCTGGTTTTCATGGCTTCTACAATCAATGGGTAAGGCTTGAGCAACAGCTGTCTACCTGCAGAAGCAGTTGTGCGAGTGCTCATGGACTACTTCTTACCTACGGTGCTTCTCTTTTTACTGCACACTATCGTAATCAGGTCATGCTTATAACCTGATCACATGGAACTGCTCTTCAGAATAACCAGGAGTAAGAGTCAGTCGGTGCTTTCCTTTTGGTTCCACTGCAGGTTCATTGAGCATACACACCTCTTCTGTTCTGCTGCAGGGAGCATGCAGATAAACATTCTGTAGTCTGTTAGGAGACAGGGAAGAGTGCCATCTTACTTCCAGTATGGTGAATGTAAGAAAGTGTCAGAGGAGGCTGCTCTGTCCTACACATGCAAGAACATCAAGAGACAGCAATTCTCAGAGATGTCTGGGACCATTACAGGCCTCAGAGTGGCACACAGCTCTGGATGGCAGCATAGTTCTGTGTTGGAGCTTCCCCATGGCTCAGGATTGCCTTTTGGTTATTTACTTCAGACTTTTGTCTTCTGCTTTTCAGGTATGAGGGTACTGGTCGATCACTGTCTCTGAAGCTTATTCAGCAGCTCCGGCAGCAGAGTGCACAAGCCCAAGTCTCCATGACAGCAGAGAACAAATCTACAGCTACAGCTAAACTCACCTCAGGTACTTGATTGCATTCGGGGCTGCAGTGTGCAACCCTGATCCGTGGTGCTGCTGCCTGACAAGTCCTGTGCATGTCCCATGTGTCCATGTGCTTTGCAGCTGTAGGAATGTAGTGGTATGGGAAAATGAAGGAACTCCTCTTGTAAGTTTTTTCCTCATAATTTTCAGATGTAAAAGCATTTAGAGGATAACAGCTATGCAAGTAATGATTGCTGTACCTTCCTCCTGATGTTATATGAAGAAAAAGGCTGTGAAGTCTCTGGTTAGAGCAGTTACTTCTCAAGTGTCTTCTGTTCTGTTCAGATTTGGTGTGTTTCTAATCTCTTGGGAACCGTACATAGGACACTGATCCTATTGGATTCTTTGCTAGCTGTAACTTCCGATATTAGAGGTTCTCTGAAATCTGTTTGCAGCTCGTACATTGCATGAAGTCTCCCTCCATGAGTCAATCAGATATGCCCCTGGTGACCCTGTTGAAAAGTGGCTAAATGATCTGCTGTGTTTGGACTGTCTCAACATCACCAGAATTATCTCTGGCTGCCCACTGCCTGAGACTTGTGACCTGTATCCTTACTCAAATGGTGTATTCTGATAAAATATATTGCTTTCAGGTGAAGGATGCTTTTTCAAATTGATTAGTAGTGGCTTCTCAGGCTATAACATGATTACCACAGTGCATGATCTTTTGACTAAAGTTTATTAAGAACACACTTCTGGAGCTGAGCTCTTACCACTGCCTGTAAGACTGGTGGCTTGTGTTACCATGACATTACCAATGCGTTTTATTGCAGAGACAATCCTAAAGATGGATTGAATGCAAGGAAATCTTGGTTTACAGATGAAATGTGAAAGATATGAGCACTACGCAGTCATTCTTACTTGTAGATAGAGCTGTAGACTATAAGAGCTTTAGCCAGCATGTAGCCTAAGGCTGCATGGAAAGTAACACCCCTAAACCAACAAGGAGTTCTTTTTTTTTTTTTTTTCCCCAGGGAAGTTGTTTCCTTAACCCTGTGTTTAGATATTATGTAAATAGAGACACACTTTTTTGTTACCACAGAGCATCAGAAGTTTTTCTACAGAGACTGATGGCCCTCTATGTGGCTTCACACTACAAGGTAAAGCTCGTGCTACTTCTATCAAAAGTCCAGCTTGGAATTTTGTGGAGGGAGCACTGCTTGTTGAGGGCAGTCTAACTGAATTGGCCTAATTAAGATTTTCTAGACAGCTTCAGGTGTTTTTTGTTGTATACAGATCTGTATTCTCCTGAGAAGATTTCTGCCTTAGCCTTAGCTGAGCACACTGCATTTACAGATATCTAGAATATTTTTGTCTTGGGAAATCCCGAAGACTACGTTCTAGATGAGCCTGCAAGTTTGTTGGGAATGGTATCAGTGATGAACCCTCTACTGTTCTCCTATTTACAATATTTCAGTAGCCTCAAATTAACCAAAAGAGTAGTATCATTGTATTATTGATAAAAGTAATAATTCATCTCAGAGTTTCAAGACCATGGATGACTAGTAAGTTTGGCTGGTGAAGTCATTAAATGGTGAAGTAATGAGTACTAAAAGTCTGACACTTCAAAAAATATTTTAGATCTGGTAGTCTAAGAGATAGGTAGCTATATAAAAATAGAAATTTCAGTTCTACACATAGGAGAGCAAGAGATTTCACTTGAACAAAATAGATTGACTGGTAGTACAACAGCCATGAGCTGTCCAGTGAGGAGCTTCATCCATCAGTATTGTACTGGTTCTAAGTCCCTTAGTAGCCCTAAATTGAGAAAAATGGAGGAATGTTTAAAAGTCAGCTACTAACACTATACAGGACTTTGAAGCTCTTCTCATGGAATAATACTTGAGCTTTCTGATGTGTATTTACCCTCCAGAACTCTCCCAATGACCTCCAGATGCTATCTGATGCACCTGCCCATCACCTTTTTTGCCTTTTGCCTCCTGTTCCACCTACCCAGAACTCATTACCAGAAGTACTCGCTGTTGTTCAGGTGAGAGAGCATCATATATCTATGAAGTGAACTCAATAATGAAGCAGTGGTACACTGTGAGACGGCATTGTACTGTCTATGACTAGATGGTATCTTCAGGCTGTGTTTTTATGTGCCACAGCAGCATATTAAGGCAGTTTTAATGAAAGAAAGTGGGAAAAAAAAAACACCACCTAATTGCTCTATAAGTATATTGTGAAGCTAATCCCTTTGTATAGACCTTCCAATCTCTAAAATATGTCTGTGCCGAGAAGCCTTCTGAGGAGCTGACTTACTGGCTAAATAAATGACTTTCTCCTCGCATTTCAACTTCCTGCCAAGGAGAGTTGATTCGCTTGTTCATTCTGCTTATTCTGTGTCTCCAGAATTCCTTTTATTTGCAACAGAACTGCAAAAATACAAATTCCTCAGAGGTGTAGAGATATTTCAGCCCTTGACTGTTAGATATCTGACTATATGCTTCCTTCCTTAAGAACACAGATTCTTAATTATCTGTGTTCAGTGCAACTAGTTAAGTCGACTATTTCTTAAATGAAAAAAAAAAGCTACGTTTACCTGTAAGTATTTGACTCTTAAAGAGAAATACTGGGAGGAACAAGGTTTTATGTTTGCTGCTGACAGACTACAGAAAACATATAGGGCACATTGTATGCTTTAATCTCTTCAGGCTTCTGTTGCACCATGCTGTAATGCCTGCTGTGCCAGATATACCTGGCAGGCTCACTGGTGTGCCTTTTGAGACTGCTTTTAGGGATAGAGCCTGTTGTTTGGCACATACACATTTGTTTATCATGTTGCAAAGTAGGGGTCAGGTGACATGTCAATACTGCATAGTCATCTCAGCAACTGAGGATAAATTTTAATTATGCTGTAGTGGAATGACTGTGGGATAAAGCACTTTGTCTCCATTCACGGTCTTCTGCCTTTTCTGGCAGGTGTGCATGGAAGGAGAGATTTCTCGCCAGTCTATCATGAACAGCCTTTCTAGGGGAAAGAAGGCTTCTGGTGATCTTATTCCCTGGACCATTTCAGAACAGGTGAATAATTTGGCTGTGTACTCACACCCAAGATGTCTTTCAACACTACTGCTTATTTCCAGGGCACCCTTCTGTGTACTTTTAAATTGACTCTTGTCTCTTACGCAGTTCCAAGACCCGGACTTTGGTGGCCTCTCTGGTGGGCGTGTTGTTCGTATTGCAGTTCATCCGGATTATCAGGGGGTAAAGTATTTGAAACCTATTGTAAGTAGTCAGTGGTACCACGAGAATGGCTGTACAGGCAGAGCAAAGTTCTACCTGGCCCCGTGTACAATCAAGATCCAGTGACACTTAACTGTGAGATTACCAAATGTTCACACTGGTGTTTGGTTTTGTCAGAGTGCCAGAGATAAGCAATGAGAATTATTATACTGTCCTGAGCTACTGACAGAGCTCTTGTTGTGCTTTTGGTCACTCAGCAGGGTCTGTAGTTTTCTTCCCCATGGAGTTCCTGTGTAGTAAACAAAATGCATTTTTGCAGTGGCTGAGTAATTTCTAAACTGATGATTGTTAATGGATTTTTAAGGGGAAGAAAATATTGTCCTGCTTTAAAAAATAGATACAATTTTTTGCTTATAGTGCATTGTTCATAATTCACAGATGGGCTATGGCAGCAGAGCTTTGAATTTACTGCAGATGTACTATGAAGGCCGATTCCCTTGTTTGGAAGAAAAAACAATTCAGAAGCCAAAAGAAATTGCAACTGTAAGCAGTGAGGTATGGAACTCAGTACATTTCTTGTATTTCCTGTTGTGCTAAGCTGTCTGCCTTCTCACTGTAAATCTCAATATTGATTTCTCTGTGTAAGGAGGAAATATTTGTATTTATTCTTTGTACAAAATATGAAATTTAATTTGCAAATTGCCATGAGGAATGTTACTAACCCACTTCCACTTTCTCTTTCAGACCGTTAGTTTATTGGAAGAGGTTGTGACGCCTCGGAAAGACTTGCCACCTTTACTTCTCAAACTAAGTGAGAGACAAGCTGAGAGTCTAGACTATCTAGGGGTATCTTATGGCCTAACACCAAGATTACTCAAGTAAGACCTTGTTCTGTTTACACCCAGTGCAAAAATATAACTATACAAATAATAGAATATCTGTAATTTGTAAATGATATGTAGATACAGGTGCAGATATTTTACCCCATAGACTTTCTCCTCTCTGCATGCTTCACTTGGTTTCTAAATCTGGGCAGCTCCAAGCCCTTTTCTCCTGCAAGACCTTGTCTTGTGCAGTAGAGCTGAACCTAAGCACTTAATGCATCCTTCAGGGTAGATTTTCCTCAAACTCCTTCTGAGGAAAAACCCATTCCCTTCTTGATTGTCTCTGTGACCCTTCCGAAGAGTTAATTAGCTTTAATTGATAAGTTTTTCTAGGCTAGAGAAGAACATCTCTAATGGAAGAAGTTAAATACTCCTTCTTGTGACCTGTAGAAACTTGAGCTGCTCCTAACTTCAAAGTTAGTTGTTTGTTTCCTGCCTGATGTAAACACTTGTCAGTAGCAACTGCATCTGCTTCTCATTTTTTTCCCACCAAGGAGGAAGTGAATTACTGCAGCAAAAAATCATTTATTAAATTTTTTTCACTTCTCTCTCCATTTCAAATTATAGTTTTATATTAGAACTTACAATTTTATAATAAATGGTAACTGTTTTTAAGTATTATGAGAATCTGTAAAATATCTAGGTTTTTCAGACTTTTTCAGTGTGGTAAGTTTGGGAGACAGTTTCAAAATAATGCAGAATTGTTTCTGTTGCTAGCCTAACAGCAAAGCAGTCGTTTATCACCTAAAACTTTGCTTCCTTGCTGGCCTATCCTTGTTTGCAGGGGACCATCTCACAAAAGATGAGATTGAGTCCAGCAGAAGTAAGACCCAAGGAGGCCAGTTTGTGACTTACCCAATAAGAGCTACGTTAGACAGCTGTGTGTGATTTGGCATTTCAGACACAGAGACTGCAGCCTGTTTTATTCCATGGCAAGCATGCTGCAAAATTCATGCCAAAATGTGATGGTGAATTGTGGAAAAAGTCTTAATCTCTGCAAATTATAAAGCAAATGGTTCAGATGTCTTTATTGAACAATCTCTCTCAGGGCAGAGGATGAGAATAAAGTGTTTGAGTACTATTTTTAAAATTATTTGACTGTTAGGTTTGGTGGGATAGATAAGGAAGAATAGTGGGGTAAGGAGAGGCTGGGATGCACATATAGGGCTTCCTGCTAAAATCTGCATCATCCTGCACAGCTGATGGGTAGTCATCCTGTGGCCTGCAGAGGTGGGTTGCCAGTGACAGTTGCTGTGGGGCTTGGCTTCTTTCTTTTGTCTGGGATGCCATATGTTTTGTCTCAGCAGGTCTTTTTATTACTAGTCCTCCTTTTCCTGGGCAAAATGAACTGTAGTATCAGTTCACAACTAAGATGCAAGAAGGAAAAGGAGGATGGAAAGGGATGTTAGTAGGATTTTGCAGGTCAGATTGGGATTCTCTCTGGTCCACCAGTGATTGTGTGAAACCTGGAATTTGCCAGGGAAAGTCAGCATTCATTGAAGTCTGAAGTAAACTGTAAATCCTTCAGACCTTCCCCAGGGTATTCTTTAGGGGTCTGTGGTATTTGTGATCAAAACCAGTTTGCATTTTTTTAAACAAGATCCTGGAAACATGCTGAATTCAAGAGTTCTTGTGTCTTATCAGTTAGTCTTTGAAAGTTCATTCATTTTCTGTTGTCACAGTCGTCATTTTTTCACTCCTCAAAGGTAGAATCTCAACCAGGTTGATTGCTCTTGGGACTTTCTGTCAGTGTTAAATTTTATTAGCTTCTGGGGTAGTGTCTACCTTTCAACAGTTGTTCTGGTACAGTAGATAGATTTTATTTAACCACAAGTATTACTACAAAATCAACAGCTCCATAATTCTCAGTGTACTTTCTCTTATCCTTTTCCCTAGGTTTTGGAAACGTGCTGGATTTGTGCCAGTTTATCTAAGGCAAACACCAGTAAGTAGCATACTGTTTCTGAATGAAATCTAGCCCTATTGAAATCACTGGGGATCTTTCCATTAGCTTCTGTGAGATGTGATTTGGGCAAAAAAGTTTTCTGAGACTGCATTTGGGGTTTGTTTTGTATTCATTTTTGTTCGTTGGTCTAATAGTTAAGTAAGGGTTTCAAGTTTTAGGGTTGTGAATGTAGTCTTCTGAGTAGTTTGCACTTAAAAATTATAACAAAGGTGAATCTGTTCAATGTTGTTATTGTGGTTATTGGTAAAATATGCAGTTGGCCCTTGAACTGACTGCCATTGCTTTCCCTAGGTGTTTACCAAAAAAAGCACTAGCTGTTACAGTACTGTTGGAGAGAATAATTTGTCCCTTGTCATCCCACTTTCCTTTTGTTTTTCTGGCTCTTGAGCTATAACTGTGATTTGTGACACTGGTGAATAGTGGTTATCTCAAGAAGCCAAAATCTCTCACCACTGGGATTTACCAAATTATAGAAGTTCATCAGCTTTATATTTGGTGGTGGTGATCAGTAGCAGTTGATACATGAGTTGTTGATTTAGAAGACCCCTGCCTAATTCAGTTTAGCATAGAGTATACACAGTTCATGGAGATGATGGGAAATGTATCTTTGTTATTAGAATGACCTGACTGGTGAGCATTCATGCATCATGCTGAAGATGCTGAATGAAGAGGACTCTGAACAGGAGCCTTGGCTTACAGCCTTCTGGAAAGGTAACTGAGCTAATACTAGAAAAATATTCTGGAATATTTATTCTAGAGGTCCACAGGAGTCATTTGTTTTCTCATCTTGTCCTGTAGATTTTAGGAGGCGCTTCCTTTCTCTGCTTTCCTACCAGTTCAGCACGTTCTCTCCTTCGTTGGCATTGAATATTCTACAGAACAAAAATATCAAACAGCAGTCACAACCCCGTGAGTACCCTGGCTCACATATTCATTTAGAATGCAATTTGAAGTCTTTGTGTAGGTTTATCAGAGTTCTCAAGCACATGCATGGTATGATGTCTCTTGTGAGGTGCCATGAATTGTTCTTGGTGTTTTGTTTCCATCATCCAAAAAAAAATGCTTGTATTTTTGAGTAAAAACTAACAGGACATTTTCTGCCAACTAAAAACAGGTAGTGGTTTGGGGTGGTGGTGATTTTTTTTTCTGTGCTTTTTTTATTTCAGTCGGAGATTTAAGTACTCCAAAATTAGAGGGCTCCTGACTGTAGCAGCTAAAGGCATGACAAAACAAAATCCAGTGAATGAATAAAGAAGTCTACTAAATCCAGTATGGAGTTAGAAGGGAAGCCTTGAGAATCAAAGGTCAATAGGCAGAGCAGCTAATTTAGGATCTTAGGGAGAATGTTGTCATCAGAAATTTGGAAATTCGAATTAGATGTCTTTATAAGAGAGAAGCTTTAGTTAACTGTGTGTTCTTTGGGATTAGTGCAGCATTTGCTAGGGTGAACACACAGGTACTATAACAAAAAGGGCCAGATAAGGCAACTCTAACAGTCCCTCGTGGCTTAAAAGTCCTCTTTAAAAGCAAATTTATGTTTTCTCAGTAAGCCTAACAGAGGGTAGTCCTCTTGAGAGAACTTGGTAACCTGCATTTTGTGGGTTTTTAGTATCTGTCTTGGTGAAAGAGGTTTGGTTGGTGCTACAAAGAGAGTTTTTATCAGCAAAACCAGTGTAATACATTGAAAGTCTGAGCAAACTGATTCTCAGCCCTCACTGTTTTTAGTCTCTCTGGCATGTTTGAGTTGATAAGCCGATCTGTTTTGACAGTTGCAATGTTCTTCATATGGTTATATTTCTGTCTGAAAAGACTTGGAATAACCAAGCCAGCCCTAATAGCAGTGTTATACTTAGTGAGTTGAATTCTGAAGTGTGTTGGAAAGTGAACTTAAGGGATAGCAGTTGGCCTTCAGTCAATGATGTGAAAAAGGAGTTTGTTAAATAATGAGATCCTGGAGAGCTGTGAAGAACAGTCTTGACAGTGATGTCTCTTTATCATTCAGCCATCAGCCGTGTTGAATTAGAATCTGTTTTCATCCCATATGACTTGAAGAGATTAGAGATGTATTCTCGCAACATGGTGGACTATCATCTCATCATGGATATGGTACCTACCATTGCCAGGATGTTTTTTCTCAACCAGTTGGGTGATCTCTCTCTCTCAGCTGCACAGTCGGTATGTATCACTGTGAGAGCAAGCCATGCTTCATCTCTCTTTGTACTTTTCTACTGTCTCCTAATTTTGGACTAGTTTCCTATTTCTTGTCATCTTTAAAAAGAAACCTTTGCTTCAGATGATTTATTCCTCTGTGGTCCTCTTCATCATTTCTCCTGCTTGTGTTCTAACTTTAGTGTTTGCTTTGAATAAAATCTGCAGAGATCATACTGTTGCATGTTCAGTGAAGTACTCTGTGTGTTTATAATATTGTGTGAACTATGGCTTAAAAACACCTCAAAATCCTTTGGTTCTTCAGCTGTACCTCAGGAGAGAGGTATTCATTTGTACTAAGTAAGGAATGCTGCTAGCTGACTACAGAGTAACTTAGGGGTGTTCAGTGCATCTGAGCAAAGCTTGAGCCCATACCAGAGGAGCCTTGTATTAGCTGAGTAGAGCAAGGACTTGGTAAAATGTCAGGGGCATAGAGGATACTATTTATATAAGTGTTTGCTCTAAAAGCCTCTCTAACTGAAATGTCATTTCTGCAGGCCCTTCTTTTAGGGATTGGTCTACAACATAAATCTCTGGATCAACTGGAAAAGGAGGTAGAACTGCCCAGCAGTCAGTTGATGGGCCTCTTCAACAGAATCATCCGCAAAGTAGTCCAGGTAATTGCATCATGATAAGCTTTGTCTTGGTTGTATCAGACTAAAGTGTAATTCTAGTACTGAGCCTGGTGCTAGTAGAAAGCTGAATTGGAATTATGTATCTTTAACATGTCCACAAAAATTGACTGTAAACTTAGTTTGTAAGAAGGGAAAATCCTAGTGGAAAAAGCAGGTATTTATGGCATTGATTTATATTGTGTTTTCCCAAATACGAGTGCTTATGTTACATTTCTAAACGTTGAAATGTCCCAAACCAAAATGCTGAACATACAGCCAGAGATGCCAGCTGAACTTGAGACATTTGTTTATGATGGTTCACTGTATTGGTAGCATCTCAGCCTATGTTTGCTTGTTTTTTTTTTTTAAATCAACCAAACAAAAAAACTTTCTCTGATGTCATTTAGAGGTGGACGTAAGTCCAGTGAAATTACTGGAAAGTTTTGGGTCTATTTTTTCCCCTGGTGTCTGCAGTAAAGTGAGTAGCGTGATGAGTTTTTAAGGAGAAAGGCAGACATAAAAGTTGCAAGCTGCTTGCAATTGCTTGTGCAGCCTAGTGCCTCTAGTTCTCAAGGAACAGAATATGTTACTGAAGTTTCTGTGGTGTGGCATAAGATGTTCATTGGAGAGATGCTATGCTCTGCGTAACACTCATCTAATTATCTTGCAGACAGTTATATACAAGAAAATAATATGCAGCTTTTAGCTACAAACGTTCATCAAATCAGTGTATTGATATAGAATGTTGCTAATTGTGAGTTCTCTCCATTTATGCAAGTGACATTGTGTGCTGTTCTTATTTTTATACTTTTGATGAAAGCTATGTGTAATTCTGCCTTCAGGAAGAAGCTTTGAGCTTTTTATTTTAGTATGATGGAATGTATGCATCAGAAATAAACTGTCTGAAAATATTTGCAAGGTTACAAGAGTTTCATGGGGACAACCAGCATTTTTTACTTATTTTTAAGCACAATCGTAGAAGAAATACTGAGTCTTACATGTGTTGGCTTATTTCATTTTCAGTTGTTCAACACTGTCCAGGAAAAGGCTGTGGAGGAACAGATGGTAGCAACAAAGGATATTGTAATGGAACCAACAATTAAATCTTTAAATGATGATTTGGTAATTATGAACTTTCTTCTTAATACGTATATAAGCACTCTTCATGGAACTCCCTTGAGTGTAGAAGCCTTGTAATCTAAATTTTCTTGGATTAGAGGTCTGTGTCACCTCTGTCGCTATGTGATAGTTATAAAACCAGCTTTTGCCATTACATTCTTAGTCATGCTTTGTTAATCTGCCATACGGATTTTCACAGAACCCACAAAGATTTTGGAGTTATGCATTACAACTATATGTATACCGATTACATAAAAATGCAGTTATAGAAAAGATAAAAGCTTTGTAGGATCATCTAGTATTTGTTTTTTCTCTTTAGTGGGGAAATGAGTTTTGCTTGTATTACATGATTACTGTTGCACTCAGAACTTTATGCATCTGTTGTGCTGTCCTTTTTTTTAGGAAGAAGCCGCAAAGGAATTCCAAGAAAAACACAAGCAAGAAGTGGGGAAGCTAAAAGAAATGGACCTTACACAGTAAGAATTCATCTGTATGAGTCTCAAATCCAATTTTCCTCTGGTATCTATTTGAATGCTGGGTCACCAGCACTAGTACATCTTGCTGAGCCTTGTGCACAAGGCTGTAGTCACAATATGATGATGTCACACCATCAATAAGTGAGAAATAGCAGTGTGTATCTTCAATGGTGGCCATGTGGGATAAGCATATACTGCTACTCTAATGGAAACTTTAGATATTATGTGCCTGATAGCCAGTGATTGTCTTGATCTGCTCTGTTAGCAGTTCCTTTGTTTCATACTCACACCATTCTTTCCAGGAGGAGTTAAATTCAGTAACAGAACTTATCTGTTCAGTGTCATTTACCTGCTTAACTCAATACATGAATTATTTTCCTGAAAAGTGTGTCACAGGCATGAATTTTACTTTTTGCCAAGCATGAGGTTACCGATGTCTCTTTTTCTACTGGTATTTTGAACAAAAAGCAAAAGATTGTGAATTAGCAGACCACACCTGATCAACAGTGAGATCTGTCTGTGGAACTGTAGAACTGAATTATTAAAGTTGGGGCTGGTTCATCATTACGGTACTGCACACAGGAGATGTGGAAATGCCAATTCAGTTCTCAGTACCTCTGGCATGGTCTTGAGCACTTTATTTTACTTCTGTTTTCCTTTGTCTTTTATTTAAATGGTAAATTACTCCTACTGTGGCAGGAACTCTTGCTATGTATCTATAGGGCAGTCTTGATCCTGGCTGTGTATGGTATGTATGTTACACGTGTAACTTCTATAGTTCTGTAATTTGGAGTAATGAAAAAAAGCTGCCTGGCTTTGGACTGTTTATAATTTGACAGTTTATTGTGCTTCTAGGAATGGTCATTAGTTTCCTCAAACCAGGATACATGGGTCCTGTTGTCTGCTGTCCAGCTTTTCTGTATTCAGATGTCTTCAACTCAACTAAAAATTAGTACCTGGCTAATGTTAGTATTCTCTTCTTTAATAAGAAAGAAAAAGAAACCACACACACAAAATCCCCCAAAACCAACATAAAAGAACAAATGAGAGCTTCCTTTACTAACTGCAGTATGCACAGATGCTTTTAGCTGTTATAGGCTGGACAGTTTGTAGGATACTGAACTGCCAAACCAGCAACTTCCTTGAAATGTCAGCAGATGTCTCTCTTTCTGGGCCAACAGGAGTTAAACATGCCACTCTAATCCTCTTCCTTTTCTCTCTCATCTGTTAGATCTGAGAAAAGGAATCTTTGGTCCTCTCATTTGAGGGTAGGACAAAAATGGATGTGATTTGAAGTGACTTGTAAGTCAATCACACTAGGAAAACAAGATAACTAGAACTTTTAAAGAATTTTAATTCTAATTACTAGATTTGATAGTATAACATACTTGTTTGTCATTTTGGACCATGCTCCTTCATCCAGAAACAGATTCATGTTCTTCTCTATAAGGAAAGGGCCAAAAATCTATTTTGAACACTTTTTAATACAGGTTATATAAAGCTAACAGAACAGACAGAGCTGTTTGATATGTCTTTGTCTAGTGTTGTTTCGCCTTGTATGAAGGAAGGCTAATCTATTCTGAATCTCTAAGAACTTGAGATAGAGAAAAACAACTTAGTTTTGCTACATGACTGCTTTGCCTAGTTAAATTTGTGTTATTTTCAGGGTACTTGAACATAATGACAGGAAGCACAGCACATGAGTTTAGTTGAATAGCAATTGCTGTTCTAGTTTCTCTTTCCAAAAGAAACCTGCAGGTCTTCAGTTTTTCCTGGATGGATGCAGAAAAACTACAATTCAAGCTTACTGCTGGCTAAGAGCAGCTGCTAATTTACCTTTCTGTTATAAGCCATTGGTTTTTGCAGCCTCTTCCTTTACTACCACAATCATCCTTCTCCTTTGTAGGGGAGGAAGGAAAGAAAACAAGAAAGCAAACAACCTTTTAAAAACAAAATCTATATAGTGAATATAGTTCTGATTGTGTTTGTCGGTCTTATAGCTGTAATGTTTGAAAGCTTATGTTTTAAGAAATCTAGCGGGCAGAGAAGTATACACCACTGCTATGGAAACTAACACCTTTGTGGCTTATTTTTTGCATTTATAAAAGATATACTCTGTTAAGCATTCTGCTTTTCTGATGAGAGGCTTTCATAGAACAGTTTTGTGATGTTTACAATAGTGGCTCCTGAGAGAGCTTCATCTGCTATTGACCAGCTTTGGATGAAGACAATTGTTGGTTGCTATCGACCTAGTTCAGATTGAGTCTGCTGATAAAGTCGTGACGAACTGTTGTATCTCTTTGCCAGTCTAGTTTTGTATGTATTTCCAACTACTGGTTTTGTTGGGTGCTAATGCAGTAGCTTTGTTTGAAGTGTACTGTGTATCTGACAATATAATCACTTTTTTTTCCTGCTTTGAGCTGGCAGTTTTACTTGAATTTTCCTTTACCTTTTTCACTTAGATATATTATCCGGGGGGACGATGAAGAATGGAATGAGGTGCTGAGTAAAGCAGGACAGAACGCTTCTATCGTCAGTGTGAAAAGGTTAGGGAAGTTGAAATACTCTACAGTGGTCTCTCTTGTCCTGCTAGCTTTACTGCATTTTTTCCCCAAAAGGGTGAAGCCGAAGATAAAATGAATAATGTCCTTGGTAGATTCACGATTTTCCTGGAGAAATCAGGGCGTGAGCATTCCTCTCATGGAGAGTGCTTCTGTGGCTTGTGTGTTGTTGCTCTAGATTAGAGTCCTGTCTGCTTATAACTCAATTGCTTATAGCAACTCTTTCTATTGGCACGGTTAAGTCTTGATCTTGGCCACACAAATTGGTGCTATTTCTCCCTCGGGTCACTTTTAAAGAACGAACTCATTCCACATTACTGTCCTGTTGCCTTGGGGGCTAGCACTGGATGGAAGCCTATGATATTCCCATTGGAGAAAATGGGAATTCAATTAAGGAGAATTCTTTCAAATTTGAGTTTAAGTCTGCAAAATGTTGAGTGTGCCTTTCTGCAGTTCCTTCCTTTTCATCCATCTTATTTCTTTTACCTTGCCCAGCATGGAGTGTTTCCTCACCTCTTCCTTGGGAATTTATAGTTGGGACTTGGCCTGCTTGCTTTTTGCTCCTTCCCTTGGTGTCTGAAAGCTGAAGTAATTATGTGATGTTTTTTGCATCTCTTTTCTAGCTTTTGTGTATTCATGTTCTTTTCATGAATGCTGGAAGCTGAGAGTTTCTAGAAGCCTTACAGAAATGAGAGAGTTTCATCAGTGCTTATAAAGATTGAAGCTTTGTCACGTTTGCTGTAGTCAGAATCTAATGCAGGAAAAAAGATTGTGTACTTAAATTTACAACTGTCAGTGATATTTTTTCTAGTTACTCTAACTTCCAGATGCCTTATATGAATTGCCTTTAGGAAACGTTACTTACAGTCTTGAAAAGCAACAAAGTGTAGCTAAAAATCAAGATCTCTTACAGGATTCAAATCAGGCTAAAGAATCTCAAGACAGTGGGAAATCTAGGTCATACTCTTATTCATGCTTTCTCTAGCATTCTAAACGACCCAAGAAATTGGAAATATTTTCTCTCAATCACTTTCTCTGGGAGGCCTTGAAGCAAACATTTCTACATAGACCCTTTCTGCTTTTTACAGCAAGAATTTTGCAGCTGGATGGGCTTCCAAGTGTATTTTAAACAGATATTTTGTTCCTGTTTCCCAGTGAGAAGAAAAGAAAATTAGAAGCAGCAAGAGGACCCAAGCAACAGAAGAAATTTAAGAAGACTAAAGATATAAAGCAGAAGTGGAAGAAATGACTTAAAGACAATCAGTGAACTTGAATTAACAAGTGACTGGTCTGTACTCAAGAAGTACTATACTCCTTTCAAATCAGAAGACTTTTTTTTTGGGGGAGGGGGGGGGGGGGTGGGGAATGGGACAGGGGGTGAGAGCTGGGGAAAAGGAAAAGCCTTAGAGGCACTTTAAAAATGTTTGTATTAAGGGAAGTGCAGTGATACTGCCAGGAGACAGTCTGTGGAGATTTTTTATGAAGTGTGATTGCAGAGCTTGAGTGAGGCAGTCTGCAACACACTGGGATCTTATGAGGGTGCCTTAGCAACTACAAAGTTTTCATTCAGACAGGAGAGATCAGTCTGTAAACTTCCTTGCTTCATAGCGGTTGGTGTCTTTATTAAAAAAAGAGTGGGCAAATGATAGAAATGCATTAGCCTTTGGTATGTGACTACATTTTAGCATTGCAGTACATCTTGATATATTCAGCTACTGATTCAGTAGTACTACCATTCCTTTGTAGCTCGAGGGGATTTTCAGTGTGGGCAACAGCTCACTTTTTTTCATTTGGAGCTGATTATCCAGCGAGCTCTAACCATGTTGTCAATGATACAGTCCTTGCTCACGAGAATTCAGGGTATACAATGAACACTTCTATTTTGGAAGGCGGTGTATAGTTCCTACTTACTGTGCTGCTCAAGCAGCTGTAATAAAAGGCTCTTTTGCATTCACACTTGCTTACAAGGTCTCAGCATTTCCATAGCTCAATAATTTACATTTCCTGGTTCTCAAGCAGGATAGAATGATTAACAGGTGCTGGAAGAGTGGCTCTGGCTGTTGTGTCTCCCTTGTTATCTGCTCACCTAGACCTACTGCTTGACTTTATTGGAAAGCTTTGTGTAAAGGTCACCAGGAAATCAGCACTATCATACTACACCTGGTCCTAATGATCTGCTTTTCCAGCTTAGGGCCAGTCAAGCAGGTAAGCTTCAACTCTGCTCTTTGATGGTTCCTGCTTGGCAGTAAAAACGTATGAGTCTGGAGTTAGGACTTTCTGGGACTGCAGTGCTCTAGTTTTGGTGGCTCTCAGACTCCAGAGGCGTCAAAACCATGGCAAACTCTGACACGGAACCATTCCTGCCCCAAACCATACTGCCCTGGTGCATTAGCTTGATGTTCCAGCATAAAGATTTGGAAAAGAAAGACTTACCTGCAAGTGATACATAGCTGCTTTCTATTTGTTTGTAGATTTCAGAGCTCCTATTTCCAGTAAATCTTTGAAGAACCAATTTCTTCTCAGTTAAAACACAGTATTTGTTCTCTAGGAAGCTGTTTTATGAAGCATCTAAGTTAAACATGGGCCTTGCACAGCACAGCCTTTATATATACCTTTGGTTAACAGCCCACTTTGTGAGTCAGCAGCAGCAATACAGGCCCCCATGCTGGGGGCAGTTGAGCCCTGAGATCTACAGCTGCAGCTCGTAAAGGCTTAATGAGGAGCCCCGTTATCTCCCAGCTGTGCTGAAAGAGTGGCACTGACACCCTGCAGCAATGATGTGGTGGCTAGCTGCACTGAACAGGCTCTAAAGAAGTTGTGAAAAGAGCAGACAGGGAAGACACAAAGTATGAGGTTCTTCACAGCTGCCTGGGAAGTTATCAAGAAGAAAAGGTGAGTGTGAATTCTCTCTTTTTGCTGTTATTGTTAACAGTGGGGCAACTGGTAAGGGGTGAAGAGCCTCCTTGCTTTAGGGAGTCTGCTGGATGTTGTTGTCTAGTTACTGTCTGCCTGACTTGGTCCTGGGAGAGACAAACAAGCAAGCTGTTAGGCTGGGCTGGGGCAGGAGGGGCTGCAGCTAGTGCTGGAGTCCTTTTGGGGGACACTCCCCAGCCAGCTGAGAGGGAAGAAGTTCTGTCAAGCACTGGTAGCCCAGAGGGGTGCTGGCTGGAAGGCTCTTTTCTAGCAGGGGTCTGCTGCTTCAGTGAGGCTGGGGAAGCCCCATGTAAGAAAAACATGTTTCCTATGGTTACCTGTAGGACTGTGGTTTTCCAGTGGCTTGTTTAGCTCAATAAAGAAACCTCCAGAGTTGCTCACATTTGTCTGAGGTATTATTGTAATAAAAGATTTTTTTTTTTTTTTAAGGATTGTCCCAAGTTGGTCATGTCCTTTAGCTCTTTCAGGGAGGGTTTATAAAGATGTGCTTGACATGGTGGTCAAGTAAGGAATTGGTATCAAATGTTTACTGTGTGGTGTCTGGATAACGTTGGCTTGCCTACTTTATTATGCTCAACACTCAGGGATTCAGCTGTGGTCTACCAGGCTGCAAGTCAAAGCTTTCAACACTTGTAGAGTCTCTTCAAAGTGTGTTGAAACTTAGCACTGATACAGTACCAGCAGTTATTTCAGGTTCTGTGTGGGTTGTTGGGTTTGTTCGCCCACGTGGTAGTGTTTTACTTGCTCTGGGTATTGCTATCTAGTAGCTGACAGTATCTGAAGGCTTTTTTTTAATTGCACTTTACTTCTTGTGATAAGAAAATGTTAATTCCTTAAGATGCAAATTACAATGCATGTCTAAGAGTGCTGCTAAACTCTAGTTCTAATAATGGGCTCGAAAGTAAGGTTTAAGAGAACTTGTATTATAGAATAACCATGTGTTGTTAAAGCTCAGAAATTGGTTTGTGTTTCTAATGGCTAAACGGGGGATCAAATGGCAAGGAAGTTCAAAAACGTTTTGTGTGTTTTTTTTTTTTTCTTAACTGAAAAATATTGGGAAGCTTCTGTTTGTTTAAAAGGCTATGCTAAATAGCTATTAATCAGTGTATGAATTGACTGTCCTCTGTGTCTGCTGTGACCTGTGTGGCCCTGGGGACCCCCTTTACCTGGGGTTGTGATGTGAAGCTGTTACATGCACCTCAAGCCAGATGAGGTGGCTGGCTGTTCCAGGAAATACGGCCTCATGCTAGTAGGCAGCAGTCATGAAAACCTTGACGCCTGTCCTACTGGCACCGTCCCGGGGAAAGTACATTTACTTATACAGGAGCCAAACTGGCAGCGGGGCAACATGAGCAGCATTCAGCATGTTGTTAGAGCTTGGCAGAGTCTGTGGGTGCTCAGATACTGGGGAGAAAGGTGTGGGATACCTTGAGAAATAAAGGCAGGGTAAGAACAGTGGTATCGTCACATCTGTTTGTGTGCTTTTTCCTTCTTACACGCCAAATTCTGCAAACCATTGCTACTAAGTAGTGTGAAGTAAAATAGGAAGCTGGCATCTTCCCCACTCAGTTTGGAAGCATTTGTGTTATGTAGGAGGTGATCAATGAACATAATTATGTAGTCTGGCAAAACTTCTTGTAAATTATCTGTAAATCAATATGGAAGGTAGCGGGCAAAACTAAACTGGATTCTTCAAGCAAATCAGGATTTTACTATTTAGCTGACATCTTCATCGAGCTGCCTCTGCTGCTTTCTGTCTATAAGGCTAGCAATTTCTGCTTTATCTGTGAACTCAGTGTCCTTTAGTTGTAATAAAATTCTTGAAGGATTTGAGCTTCATGTTTATACTTGCACTTCTTAGTGACTTATTAATGCACTTATTAATGACTGTGCCCCTCCATTCCAGAGTGGGAGTTTATTTAAACAGAATTTTGCTACTTCTACAGAAAATGTATGTATTCAGAGTTGAACCATTCTTTGTCAAGTTTTCCGTGTACATTTTACGATTCCTGGCAGCTTTTTGGATTCCTCTGTCTGTCGATTGCTCTTTGAAGAGCAAAATGGAAAAAAGCCCTCAAATACTAAAATAAGTGAGGGAGGTGGATATATATATATATATATATATATATATATTTATTTATTTATTTTCAATATGTCTGTGCTTTAGATCACTCAGGCTGGGTTAAAATTCCAGCTAGAGTAAGGGCTAGTTGAATGCAGTCCAACCACAAGGCAGGAACACGTATCTGTCTATAGCCAGCAGCGCACTAAGAGTGTCGCAATGCCAGAGCTGAGAAGAGAGTGGGTTCTGCATCTTTGGATTTTAGGGTCTTTTTTTGTTACTTGATGTGAGTTTCCCTATGGTGAGCTGGTTCTTGTTTAGGGGATCCTGTGTACACAATACATAGGGGGCTGTGTATACTTGAAGTCTGGTGTACTGCTGATCGCAGTGCGTGTGTTCATCCAAAGCCAGCTCGGCTTCCTTCTCTCCTCACTTCCTATTCAGCGGGACAGTTCTTTGACCAACCCAGTAACCAGATGCAGTAGTGTTTCAGGCCTGTTTCAAACCCACCAAGTCAGCTTACAGCCTTTTTCAGTGCTACTGGGTTGCTGATCTAGTGCCTGTCACATTGCTGCGCGTTCACTCTCCTCTCCTGTGCCCAGTGAGCTTGTTTGCCTGCAGTGACCAAGTGCTGCGGCTAATTGGAGGCAAATCAGAAAGCTGCGGCTAGCTGAGCAGCTCCCTGCAGGTGGTGGGTAGATGTGACCTAGTTGTCAGTGGAATCATCCTGCTTGCTCGGAGACCCGTGAGCTGTTTTGACAGCTGGAGGGAGCTGACCTCCGAGAGGTACCTGGGAGGAAGAGAACCAGTGGTGCTGAAGATCTCTACTGATGTAGCAGGCTCTGCATGCAGGGGGAGGTTTGCCTCCCACAGCTGTGGTGAGGTGCAGTGGGGCTGTCCGGAGAGGTTGAAAAAACAGCCTTTAGTTTGTGTGCTGGGTATGCAAAGGCTGAGGAGGGAGAGAGGCGGTGAGAGGCACCGATAGCTTTCTCATGGCTGAGCTGAAAGTGGAGTGCTGTGTGAAGTCCTGGCTAGTGAGCTGCCCATCCAGTGGGCATATGGGAAGCAATGAGCTTTGACTACTCTGCACTCCTGCTGAACAGTTTTGAAGTGGCTTGCTTGTTTTCAAGCAAGTTTTCCTACGACCAGTAGGAAAACAGACAGCACTGGCACTGACTAGCTCTGGGACTGGGCCAATCTGTGTTGCTGTGGTTAAGGCCTTTTTCCCTGCCGTGCTGCAATTTTCATCATACAACAGCAGCTTTTTTTCTGCCCCCCTCTTTTGCTTGGGCAAATAGTGCTGTGAGGACAATTTCTATTTTCTTTGCTGTGCACTAATGGATCCCTTACAGCCAAAACCTCCTGGGGAGCCGAGTCTAGCTTTTGAGTCCTCTTTCTCCACCAAAAGCAGCGGTGACAGCAGCTTGCTGCCCCGCTTCCTCGAGGGAGTCGCCTCGCTCCTCTTTTTCCTCGTCTCCCTGGCAGTCTCTGTTATGGCAGGTGCAGGAAGCACTGTCTGGCTGCTTGGGCAGCATTTGGTAAGGGCAAAGGGCCAGTTGGTAGCAGCGCTACTTTAGCTGGTGCTCGCCTGCTGTGCAAAGGCTTATTGTAAAGCAATAAGGTTTTATTTTAGTCTGAAAGTCGTTGAACATGTTCAGGCAGATGTGTAAGCTCTGCTTCCTGAGCTCCATGAAGTTATATAATAATGAGCAGCAGTTCTGTGCTTCCCAAAGCAAACTCTGCTACGTTACTTTCTAGGACTGCAAGGGAAGGGCAGTCCTGCATAAAACAGAGGTGGTGTGCAACTAGTTTCATGATAAATTTCTATTTAATCTACTTTTTAGAGTGAAAGTGCTCCAAAGGGAATCTTAGGTCTTTGTTTGTGTTCCATGATTCTTGAGAACAAGTCAGTGTTTGTACTGGTTGGTTTCCAAGCATGCTGGTGTAATGGTACAACACAAGAGGAAAGCACCCCTCATGTATCAGTCCCAGCAGACTTCTTTCAGGTCATGTAAATCAAATGCTAAGAAGTGCTCATGAAGCTAATTTATTGTAGAGCTGGATTTCAAGTCTCGCTGCACCAGGGAGGTATGCCGCACAGTTCCCTTTGTTCCCATGTATGGTGGGAAAGTGAAGGAAAGAAACAACCATGAATAGACTCTGAGCAGCCAGGTACAGGTTCTGGCTGTATTAATGGCTTCCTCTGAAGTCGTCAGAATTAGCATCCTAAGAAACCAAGTATTTGAGTCCTCCTGTAGAGAAGCGCTAAATCCAGAGTTACAGTTCAGGCATTATTCCCAAACTCTGTAGGGGTCTGCAAGATTTATGGGGTAAACTTAAGAGGGGAAAAAAAATACTTAGTTATTTCTGGGTCAAATTCTTGCCCTGTCAGCAAAAAGAAATGTCTCTTTGTCTGACCTCATAGATAAGTAAATGCCCTTGCTCTTTACAGCCTGATTTGAGCAGGCCACTCTTTCTGATAAGCACGGTAACAAGGAAGAGACGAGACCATAAATGGGTCTAGCAGTTTTCTGTTCAGTTTTCTGATGTCCTGGCATTACTTAAGTCACTGGCTTTATTAACTAAGGATAGGGGTGAAACACATGCAGCTGTGGCTGCCTCCGTACCCTCCTCTTGGGGAGAGCTGTGTGCCTCGGGTGCGCGATGGTCACCACGAGTTCAGAAGGGCTTCCTATGACGTTGCACGCCTGACTGCATGTGGTTGCCAGTGTGCTCTTAAACACCCTTTGGGAAGCAGCAGGCAGGGTGCTCCAGCCACTGCCATTTCAGCCCTCTCGGGTCTGTGGTGGACAAACAGGAAGTGCTAGAGAGGGCGTCTGCATGAGCAAGGGACTGAGCCTTAGGTGTTTGTTCTGAGGACTGTGTGGATACCTCCATGCTAACTAACAGTCATCTTAGCCTTACCGTGTCTGTGCTGAATAGGAGAAGAATCCTAGAATTGGGGTTTTTCTCTGCTGCTTTTTGGTGAAAGCCAGGTAAACTTGTGTTTTCCATAGCTGAAGTGTAGTAAGTTAAGCTTATTACTTCAAAAAATGCTTGAGTCCAGGAAAGGGAAATAAATGCCTCTTTATCCCTTGCTTTAAAGCATAATATGAGGTACATATACCAAAGCAATATAGGATGGTAAAACTGCAAGTACCTTTTCCACAGAAGTTTTTAAATGTGGTTTTCTCATTGTTAGAGAAGCGGAATAAATAACAGCAGCTATGTTTTTTAAAATTACATTGTTAATAAAATCCTGGTACATTTACATAAATGACAACATTAATGTACAATTAACAAAGCATTGTAATATTACAGCAACAAGGGAGGACCTACATTTTTGTACAGATAGCTGGAGCAGCTACTTGAAAATACCTTCCAAGATAATAGAGCCTTTTGTGGTATTTCTCAGGCAGACCAGTGATAATCCTGAAACATCTCTATGGCTTTCTGATAATAAATAGGGTTATTGAAGCTGGTGATCTTCAAAAGTGGATACGTACCTAAAGCACACATTGGAGTGTGCTCTGACCAACGTGTCTGTCAGATTACTGATCCTAGAGGAGTCATTCTTTGCTTTGCATGCAGTTTGCCTCTGACACAAAGCAGCGATGTCACATTTTGATGACTTTGTTGGGGGGACTCTGTAGTTCATTTTTCTTCCCTTCATCTACTTAAACCACCTCTATGCCTTGCCTTGAAGATTGTGCCCAGCTGAGCCTACTTCTTCCAGTGTGTTTAGTTACAATACCAATGGTTGAATTACTAAGAAGCAGTAGTTTCCTAAGTGAAAACTTGCTTCCTCTTCTCCTTTACCCATGTGTAACCAATGAAGGCATTTCAGCACATGCTTTTGGGGGGGGTGCTTACAAAGATTGATGGGAATGGCTGACTGTTTTTAAAGCTATCAGTGAGAGCAAGGTGTGTGGTAAATGTATAAAATAACTAACTAGCTTCCTAAGGTTGGGGTTTTTTAAGAAAAGGAAAAAAAAATAAGTTGCCTCAGACAAAACTGTATCTTGAACTGTCTGCTTTTAGATCTCTAAGTCAGCTAGGAGAAGGCCTAGAAAGAGTCCTTACTGAGCAGAAACATGTCTGCTGCGAGCAAAGGAACAATGTGAATCTTGAATGTTCAAGTTGAGGCATCTTGTTTTGGTGCTGCAGCCTACCTCTAGGCAGCAGGTGGCTGTATGCACAGTCTCCCCCGAGGTAGTCTATCTGTAGAAACATCACTGCATGGAGAGAGACTAGAGGTCAGGGCTTGTGCTCCCAACTAGCTCCAGAGCGAACAAAGTAGCAAGCTGGTATGTTTATCATGGTCTTAGGGAGACTTTTATTGCTTTTTATGCAATTGGACAGTTTTTCAGCATAGCGATAGCTCCTACTACACCTGAGTCTTTTAGCAAGCATCTCTTAAGATGTCAGGTCTCACAGATAATGTTCACAATCTTTTTTTCTTCTTTTTTTTTTTTTAAGGTAAAAAGTGACTTGGACTATCAAACCTTTATAGTGAAAGGGTAGGCAGTATTTTTCTTTCGTCAAAGTGGATCCAGATTAAACAACTAGCACAGTGAAACCATATTAAAAAAAAATAGTTTTTTCCCCACCCTGCCCCAGCTCAGTTCTTCATACTAGGCATAAAGAGCGAGTAATTCCAGAGTTAGTATTAGTTTCTACGCAGCCTCATACATCTACAAAATCTCTCTCTCAAGGTGCAAACAGTTTAGGGGAAAATTTATGCTGGAGTCTCTTGCCATGAGTGGAAACTGGTGTTTATTACTGCAGTGAAGTAGTCTGTGTACACCAGCTTCTGTGTTCAGACGGATGACTTGTTGAATGGGCAGTGGTCCATAGGATCAGCACACTCCTTCTATGCAGCCTTTTTACAAGTAAAACATCTACGCGTATGAACTAGGTGGCCATTATGGTGTGCAGACAGACACTTAAGACTACATATTAGGTGTTAGCTCTAGGTAAATTGCCTCACTTCTCTACAGCCCCACGTTGTGCTTTGTGTGAATGGCAGTGTTGATCTCTTCGGTTCGGGTCTTCGCTTGCATCCTCCGTTCTTGTTCACACTGTGACAGTGTTTCTCCGACAGTAGTAGCACAGAGAAGCCAGCTCCCCGCCGTCAGTGGGACGAGGTGCAGTACCCTTGCTGGCGGGATATCTGTTGTAGGGGACTTCCAGCAAGAACTGATGACTCCAGAAGGCAAACAGGAAAGCCACGGCTTTGCCTGATGGCGCACCCCAGTGTGGTTTGAACCAATGCTTCTGCCACTGCCTTGTTCTTGCCTCACACCCTCGAGGTGACGTACACTGAGTGCAGGCGGCCAGCCAGGGCTGTCTGCAAGTCCCGCAAAGGGTCCAAGCCTTGCACTTTGCTGTTCCTGCTGTAGATCAGCTGTTTGAATGAGTCCTGTTCTAGAAGAGAGCTCATGTGTTTGAGGAAGAAGCCTTCACAAAAAGAGGCTAGCTCAGGTGCGTTGTGAATCTGCAGAAGAGAGTAACATCAATTAGCTTTTTCTGTCTGGCACCGACCTAAAGGACATGCCTGGGCCTCAGACAGAAAAAGGACAGTAATAACTGTGGAAAAGCACGAGGGTAGCACTGGTGATGGCTGGTAATTTCTTTTGATGCTTTTTGCAGGCACAGGTGTGAGCACAGAGGCATTCAAGCTTTTTTAATTTCTTCCCCTGATGGCCTGCTGTTGGCAGAGCCGCTCGCCTGCAGTCCAGTCTCTTCCTCTTAAAGGAAGAGAGCAGCTGGCTGATGAAGTGGCCAAGATACCTGTTTTGCTGTGCAGGCAGGGAGCTCGTGCTGCAACATAAAATTATGTACTGCCAGATGGCGCACACAACTCACGGCAACAGGAATATGGCTCCTAGGATGCGAGTCTGACTGCTACAAAAAGGAGCTGAATGCAGGAGAGCGGGGGTAAACATGCTGGGGGGGATTTGGCAGTGAACCGGTTCCCTTTGCTTCAGAACCACTGGGGGAAGCTCAGTAATAGGAGAAAGATGAAACTTAGGTTCAGTATTTAGGAGTGCTGTGCGCACACACAGGTTCTGGGAGCTTTGTGCAAATAGTAATTTAATGAAAAGTACTGAGGACCGGGTGAGAATGCTCCTTTCCACCTATTGCATACAGTTATGTTTTAGGTCCTCAAACAGACCAGCCTGAGTTCCCCAGAAAACATGGCCCAGCGTGAGAGTCAGGAATCAAAAAAGATCAGTGCACCACTACGTGCAGAGTAAATATGCACATTGCTATGAGGTCATCTTTCTGCTCACCTTTTAAGGCATGTGACCCTGCATCTATCAAACTTCCAGGAATGGCAGACTATTTCCTTTAAGTTTTTATTAATAATTTGGGTTAGGTTATTTGATGTAGAGGTGAATATCTGTGTCAGAACACAGCTGCTGTTAGTTCTGGAGCTGTAAAATTTATGCTTTAGCACTAGGAGTGCTGGGAAAGGGTTTGCTACTTAATTGCTGTACTGTGATCAAGCGCCCCTACTGCTCTGAGGATTTCAGTCTCTTGGGGTTCGCTGGATGATGATGATGCTGTGTCAGCCAGCTAAGACCTCTCTAGCTGCTCTGTAGGGTTCTCTCATCAATTTAATGCATGACTGCTTTAGACAGAAGAACATACTGGTGCTGTGTAGGACTTCAGAGGCTGGAACCTAGTAGATCATCTCACTCCTTGCTGTGGTTAGGGCACAGTTACCAGCATAGCAGGGATGCGCTCTACGCCCATTGTGTTTGGTTACCAAAACGAGACTGCAGAAGCATGCATGCTGCTTCATTGTGATTCTTAAATGAGATGGTTTGGCACATACCTTTGCATATTTATAGATGTTAACAGAGTTCTCCATGCTGATCGTCTGGGCACAGAGGATTTCACAGTGTCTCTGGAGGCCATCCAGTTGAAACAGGCTGGCAGCCGACAGCAGCTATTAGGACAAGAGAGAAGCTATTTGAGATCATGAGCCTTGAAAGGTTTAGGGAAGGCAGACAGAACTGATGATTTCCTCTCTGAGTGGTCTGTGACTCCCTGGTTCAACAGCTAAGTCCTTGTGAAGGAGCAGAAAGGCCAGCTAAAGCAATGGGCAGAACTCCACTCTGAGCAAAGGCGTGCTTCTCCTGTAGGAGTGCATCTGTGCTACCTTTTGTCCCTATGACATATGAGACCTAGACTGCTAAAAGCATGCTTTCCTCAAAAGAAAACAAAAACAAACAAACAAAAGTTATGCATAGTCTTTAGCGGCAAGCTTTAATCCCACCAGACTGCTTCTGACTGAACAGCAGTACTGCAAGGGGATTTATCTGTAATGCGAAGGTGCTCCTAGCCTAGTCTTTGCTGTACCATTGTCAGCTGTGCAGAAGTGCAGCTTGAAATCAGTTGTCTGTCCGTGATCTCTAGCCTCTTGGTGTTTGGTCTGCTGTGGGCACCAGGGCTGTCAGATCAGCTGCACTTTCTCTGTGCCCCCCCCCCAAAAATACTGCACCACCTTATGGCTCCCTTCTCCCAGAACAGAGAGGACATACAACAGAAGCTTCCACCCAGCTCTGAGTACCAAAAGCACTGTAAGTGATGTGTTTTTTTTTTTTTTTTTTTTTTTCCAGCATATCATGGACATAATATAATCAGTAGTTTTTAGTTCCAAGCAACTGTGTTTTGGAACTTTGAACTCTTTTTAAAGTGTTAAGTATACTCCTGGATTGAAAGTGTGTTGTTAGCTCCCAGATTTTTCCTTTCAAACCATTTACGCTCCAGTGCACTTAGCAAGACTGAGAAGAAAACACTCACCTCTAAGATATCAGTGGTGGGAATTTCCATAGATTCTGTTCCTCCATAGTATAAATACTGCATCAGCATCTGAAATGGGAAGAAGGCCAGGCATGAGGCAGTTATCGCTGAAGTCACAAGGGGCTGTGAATGACTGCACTCCCCTTCCTGCGCAGACAGGAATCGCATGGTTTGCTAGCTCTTGCCTCCACTTTGGGCTTTTTTCTAGTGTTGCAAATCTCTGCTGCTTTCTAATACCCTTTTCTTCCTTGGTCTTTGGAAAGGGCCCTGGTGAGGATTTTAGGCTGAGAGGGTGACAGTGTGTCTCTGAGCAACACGAACGTCCTTGCAAAAACGTTCTTTGGATCCTGGCTTGTAAAGCCTTGCAGGCTGGTCACACGCAGAGCTGCCAGCTAGCTGGAGCACTCAGACTGCCATGCCATGAGCATGTGTGTCAGGGACCTCCCAGCCACTTGCCTCCCCTGCTGTGCTTGTAATCAGCTTCCAGGCCTCCCCCTCTCCCCATCAGGGCCAGAGGAAAAAGACTAATTGTTTGCAGGGAGAGCGAGAGTCAGTTTTGGCTCTTTGATCTACATGTGCGCACCCCCAGCTAAACCAGTACTGTCTTATCTGGGGAACGGCTTGATTTGGTATTGGAAAGTGGAGCCACTCCAGTGTCCTGGGTATAGTGGAGAACAGGTATGGAGACTGCGTGCTGTGCGCTTGTACCAGCAGTGGTAACAAAATTAAGCTTGTACTTCTAAAACTTTCTTACTTGCGTAACGGAAGTACAGGGAAGGAAAGCTGCTTTCCAGCAGAGCCCCGAGCAGAACCTAGGTCTCCAGTGGCTCTGTTCACTGCCTCCTTCTCTGTGTGCCGTAACTGAGGTTGCTGTAGAATGCCATAACCTCCTTAACTTGCCTGCTTTTATTTACCATCAAATTGTCTAACTCCATGAAGTATTCCACTGTTTTACTTTTCTAATTTGTTGTACTGTCCAGTGAAGCAAAAGTTTATCTTCAAAAACCTTTTGATATAAAAAAAAAATTAAGGAGGCTTGTTTAGTTATATTTTCTTTCTTTTTGTCATGGCCTGAGCTGCAGAGTTTGGGGGTGTCTCATCCAACACAAAACTTGCATAGCCCCTTCCAAGTATGACAAAGATACTCTACCAGACCACTTCTATTCCCTCTGAGATGCCACTACTGCTGACCAAGAGCTTTGTACGCATCACAGAGAAAAAGGAAAATCCTCAGCCCTACAGTGAAACAGTTACACAACCTGTTCTGCACTTTGGATTTCCCCGTTCTGTACCTTTCTTCCAAATTTGAAACGCAGACCTGGAAAGCTGGAATAACTTAACTGTCATGTTTCACAAACTTGTTTTTTTCCCTGGGTGGGTGCTAAGTAACCTACCATCTCTTCATCATGAATGAAACTTCCTTAGGTCTGTTAAATACAGAAATGTCATAAAAGCAAAGTGAAATTCTCAATCTTGAGCCTTTCTTGAAAGGGACACCACTGACTTCTGATAATCTGATTTGAATTAGTATGAAGCCTGGCAGTCCACCTGTTTAAGTAAGTTTACTTCTTGGTTAACAGAGTGTGAAGTTGCACCTGGGAACATCTTAAAAGTACAAAATTAAGTAGAAGATTTGCTTCTCTTGCTTTATGTAAGAGTCAATTGCCTAGTAAGATGATAAAAAGACATAGGGTGGAAGGTTGGTCCTAGCTGAAAAGCTTTGACAGAGATCAGAAGACTCCTGAACTACAGGCAGGTAGAAATTAAACCCATCTCTAGCTGTAAATTACCTCTGATATTAAGCCTTGGTCCTCTCAGCTTCAAATTAAGTAAGAAGATAAAGAGTAAAGAAAAGGCAGGGTAAGCTACATACCTTGAAAATGTTGTATTTCATATCGCTAATTTCAACAGTCTTGCTACCATGGCTGTCGTGTTCCGTTTTATTGGTCATTAGGGTCTTAAACCTGAGAATAGTTTTAACAGAATTCTGTATTAGTACTTTGCAAACTCATTGCCTATTGCCAAAACCCTAAGTAAGGTGAAAATAAAGATCCTTCTCTGTTATTGTTTGTAAACTGACAACTGAAACCTTTCTTTCCATCTAATGACAATTACTTTGGAACTTCAGGGGCAAATTAACCTGGAAATTGCCTGGGTCTGTTTCAATCCCATGTTATAATTGTTGAAAACACAGTTACTTTACCAGTAACAGAGAAAGAAAGTAAATAACTACACATGTACCAGGTCAGGGGTGAAACCTCCAGGAAACGGGGAGCAATTACAGCTCTAGCTAGCAAACTGACCAGGGGAATGGAAAAGGCATTGAATAGCTGGGTATGTGCGCTCCAGCTACTGCCCAGGTTTTTAGGGACAATTGCTGGTCAGTTTATGTCAATAAAGCCCTGGGTATCTTTAACAGATACTAAGAGTGGCTCGAAAAACTCATCTGTACTCTCTGCTCTTAAGATTAGCAAAGATGGTTTGGCTTGATCCTGCAGACCTGAATTACAGTCCGTACGTAGTCCCTCGCGTTAGCAGCTGCTTTGCTACAGTGTGTGATTCAGAGCTAGTCACACAAATAAGGGAGTAAAGGGCCAAACCTTCCTCTACCAAAATGTACTGAGCTGTGGAAAGTGACTCACCTGTTAGATGCGGTAACCAGCAGGACTTTGTGTGCATAAAACAGCTTTCCTTCTACTAAGAAAGTTACATCAGACATTTCTTTATTGTTGAGAAAGTGAGGATCTGTTAAGGTAAGAAAAGAAAATGAGGGTGATTAGTTTTTGAAATTATGGATGCTTTAAAAAAAAAAAAATCACAAAAGCTTTGCTGTTTAGGTGAGCATCTTACCAAGGCGAGCTGGCAGGGTCTTTCGGATTTCAGGAATACTGGGTATAGGACTGCTACCATAGCAATGGGTGAAGATGGACGCAAGCTGCTGATTGATGGAATCGTTCTGTAAGGAGGATAGAACAGGTATCATCAATTGGCACTTTGTACTGAGCAGGTTTCAAACATACTGTAACAGTTCACTTGAGGTTTATAACAACAGTACCCTAACAAGAACAACCTCAAAACAGAGGGACTAGCACAATCTAACACAAGTATGCTCTGACAGACACTGCAGTAACAGTTTACAGGCCAACCCACTGTTGAGAAGAAGAGGCCCTGTCAGCAAAAGCTCGTCTTTCCAGTGCTCTGTAACAGATAAGCCCAGAAGCACGTTCTCAGCAACATTTGATTTATGGTACCAGTTCATTGTCAGATACTGAGTTCTGGTTCCTAGTTTGCAATTGTTTTTCGTTAGCCAGTTATACCTCTTGCTTTTAATTTAAAGAATAGTTACAATGTATGTTGTAATGACCAATTATGGAGATGTCAGGGCAGTATAAACCCCTCAGCACCCCCCTCTCTGTGCATTTCTAACGTGTCCTTTGCAGTCAGAAAGCAGGCACCCCCCTTCTTGTAACACAAAGGGCAACAGCCTCTTGGAAAAGAACGTGGTAGAAACAGGATGAACTTATCTGGAACACGGGACAGCTAAACTACAGACTATGGATAAATACATCCAACGTATGCCTTGAAAAGCAATGAAAAAACAGTCCTAGGCAACCTTTAAATAAGAGAAAAGTAGAAGGAAAATGTTGCTGAACAAAAGCATTGTTCAGAAAGCTCCTAGAAGATACTATTGAAATAACCTGACTTGTCCAGTACTGCATTGATAATGATTCTTGTTATAGTCACATTGTTTCAAAAACCAGTTGCTGAACTAGACTTGAACAGAATAGGGTTCACTTCTATTGAAATTAATATCTATATTCTGAGGACTGCTTTCATGATTCTCTCTCACTGGGCTGTATGTGAATTTAGATGGATGCTGTCGGGGACATCATACCATAGCTCACGGGGACTTTGCACACACATTCACTTGTTTTTGGTGTGCCCTGGCTTATACAATAGCAAAAGACGTGGCTGGACCGCTTGGTTTTGATACTGTTACCAAAGTTATGATTACTTTGCTGGTTTTGAGGATATCAAACATGAGCTGCAACCCTTCATTAACCAGTTCTTCATTGTAGTCTTCTTCTTTAATGGTGACAAATTCCCGTAAGAGGGTCTGTACAACAGAGTAGCGAGACTGGTAGAAGGTTGTCCGTAGGGACTCGATCCACACGTGGAGCTTCCATGGGACTCCTGCAGCCATAACGAAAAGAAAGATGATGAATGCAGAAATAAGTGAGCAGACACCTCTGTTAGTAGATACTAGCACCTAGCAGCACTGAAGTAGATCTTTACATATTTCTTTACAGTAGATGCATTAAAGGTGACTGAGCTGGGTCACTGACAGGTTAAGTGACTTGTCTACAACAGCAGAGGACTGGTACCAGGACCACGAGCTAGAACTTGCTGCTGATTGTTAAGGGCCAGAGACTCCCTGTTGTGTATTCAGCTTCATCAGCAGTCAGAGCCACAAGTCAATTTGAACGGAACTTGTATGAATACCTAACCCTACACAAAGTGCGAGGTCACTCCTCCTAGTTGCCTGTAACAGTCTAGACACACGAACTTCAAAGCTTCTCTTTCCTACCTTTAGATCAAATCTGCTCTTCCACCGTAAACCACTTAATCTCTGATGTTATCTTTGTTTTTAAGACTGGCCTCTCTAACACAGACTACCTGATGAAGAGATGTGCCTCTTGCTTTTGGTTATTGGAAACTGAGGGCCCAGCCAAAAGTGACGGACAAAACACTTTTAAAATTTAAATTACGTATAGCTGTTTCCCATAAACTTAGGGTAGCTCTGCAGTCGGGGTTACAGACTCTAAATGAAATGGACAAAGGAAAAAGCTTTTCATTCCCTAAATGTGAGAATGACTCTTAAAAAAAAAAAAAAAAATAATAAAGAAAACCCCTTACCAAGCGCCCTGAGCTCCATGGTGATGTCTACGTAGCCGTGCTCAGCACTGTAGTACATGGCCTCCTGCAGGGCCTTCATTCTGGTTTTGCATAGCCTGACTTGTCCCTCGTTGGAGCTGCCCTGGCTGGAGGTGTCACTCTCCACTCCCTCAGCTAAAATCTCCTCCAGTGAGAGGACATCTCCCTTCAGTTGCTGGGGCTGGGTCAGGAGCTTGCGCAGAACGTTCCTGAGGAAGAAAAAGATGTATCATTTATGGATAAATGAAATGGCAATAATTCAGGCGGGACTGTGGTGATTTAAGTTTAGAGGTCTAGCTTAGCAAATAATTTCCTTCCCAAAGAGTCAGGGTTTGACAGACATCTGGCAGATACGGAGATGCTTTAAGGTGCTTATCCTTCTTCACCCCTCCAGCTAGAAATTGATGCCCTGGAAGCAAGGACAAAATAATGCAATATGCTCTTGTACCTTAGCAGAAACAGGGCATGTTTCAGATCGTTGGGGGCAAACTGATTTTTATTGCAGTCTATACTTTGGAACACGTATAGAAGAAGTGCACTTCCTTCTGCCAGCTCTAAGTGGGGTAACATCTTAAGGTCTGAAGTAAGAATTACCAAAGACCGTCTGTTAGAACCCTTGCTGTTTCCCCAAATGACCATCTTCAAGCACTGTTGTTTTGGTCAGACTTGTTTCCTGTATCAGTAAATAGAAACCATAAAAAATGATAGTTCTGCATCGCTAAATCCAGGGAGAATTTTCTGGTTTGGAATTTCACACAGCAGTTGCAAGAAGGAGGCTTTCTTGTGTCCAAACAGTCACTTTAGAAAGCTTGCATCATTGGTCTCCCTGCAGACAGCTGGAGCCATCTGCAACAGACATTTCCCATCCCAGGGAGTCCACCCGAAATACTCGGCTGTGACACTGAATTGCCGCTAGCTGGTGCTCTCTTTGCACCCACGTTACTCCGTAGGGCTAAAACTGGGTAATTTTGTGCTTTACATCACCTTCCCCTACCTGACAGGAGAATAAGCCTTGGCTTTCAGTTTGCGTGGTTGGAAGTCACAGCAGATTGGGGGAGCGGAACAGAGCTGGGAACAGAGCGGTGTTTGTGTTGTTCTCCACTGTAAATAACAGCATTAGGCTGTTCCAGCTCCGCTGAGTTTGGGCCTCATTTGAACTGGGGATGTTTTTGCTAGTGTAGCCAGATGTGTGCTGTACCTGGAGGTGCAGTTTTGGCACTACTGTAAAGCACATCTATGCACAAGCAAGATAGCTGCTATTTAGCCTGTTGCAAGAAAGGCAGGCTGTAATGCTGCGAGACCCTCTGGATATCACGTACCCCAGCTACATGGGTGGTTTGGGCCTGTTTTAATTGGCTCATTGTGCTGACATTTTTTCCGGGAACAAAAGGATTTCTCGATGAGTTTGTAAGTAATGTCTTATTTCTAAACAACTACCCTGTAAAGCAGGGGTTGAAAGCCCAGTCTAGTTTTTCTGTGTTTTAAATGACTGATCTCTTGGTTGGTTATCCAGAAACCAGAGATGCAGCCAACTGAAATCTATAGCAGTTTATTTTTCCCACCTCCTTGGTGTGAGTAGGGTCTGTGTTAGCATGTGAACTGCTATTTCTATAACCAGCCCATAAGTGGAACTCACGTATAGCCTAGAACCAGCTCCGTTAGCCCTCAGTGCCACGGAGGTAGTCCAGCAAATGAGTGAAAAAGCAAACAAAAACCTTTCTTTTGCATTTTGTGCTTTTGACTAAGATATAATTCCTTTTTTCAAAGTTACCGTTACTGAATAATGAAAATCTGGCATAATTTTTTTCCTCAAAGGGATGTAACAGAAAGCATCTACTGGTTTAAAGATTCATTCAGTTCCCCCAAATGCTCACAACCAGCACTATCTACATCAGAATCAGAGTAACCTGAGATACTGAGCTGCCCTAGAAAAAAAATGGTTGCTATCAGCAGAGCCTTAATACCATCTTCTGAGCTGCACACCCAGGGATTTGTGTATAAGACACCCAATACAAAGTCACATAGGAATACCTACAGTGCGTTAGCCTTAGGCAAAACCACTCTTTTGAACACGAATGGAGCTTTACCTGTGCCCATGCGCAGCTGAATGACTGAAACAATTCATATCTTCGTGAAGTGATGAAGACATACTGTTGACTTCCAGCATGCTCAGGAGGGGATCAGCACCCCTGCTTAGTAATAAGCTGACCAACTCGTAGTTCCCTAGGAAACAATTGACACAAATACAGTGGTGACTCTGTGCCTGTTACCCCTTTGAAAGCATAACATAGGACTGTTAGCAGGCAGGCTGTACTAGCAGCTTTTGTGCTGACAACTAGTGCTTTCAGAGCATCCTGCAAGCATGCGCTAGGCTTCATAGCATCTCTGAGAGGGAGGAACAGAGTCACAAAGCAGCCAAACTATGTAAGAGTGCACAACTAGCTACAGGTAGAAAGAGAAATTGGTCTGGCACTTCCAGTACACACAAGCAGAGTCTCAGCTATTCAGCTGTTGGTGGGTGAGGTTAACAGAGAAGGTCAGAAGGGAGCTGCTGTATGCTGCTCTTGCTGACCACAGCTTCTATAAAATCACCTTGCAGACAAGTGTATTGGTGCAGTTCACATTCAGCTGGGCCTCTTTTCCACCGTTTTCATTAGTTATAGTAGTGAGTGGTGGCAAGAGACCTAGCACAATGTGTATCTGTCACTGGGAAGGGAAGAGGCCATTTTTTTTATCCCTTCAGTAAAACTTGGAGCAGAGTAAAGCAGAGACTCATCTTCATGAAGACACAAAAATGAAGCAGAAAAAAAAAATCAAAAATGGCTAGAAGTGTTGAAAAAAAACAGGTACTTTTAGGCTAGCACAGGCTTGTTCATAAAATGCTAAACTTCTGTTATGACAGCAAAGTAGAAGAAATGCAGAATTTTACATTTGTTTAATAAATTAATAAAACAAATTTATATAAAAGCTATTCTTTCCCTAGGCTGAATTTAAACTTGTTAATTTTTGCATCTGGAAGTTATTTAGTTCCAAGACATGCCTAGGCTAGACAGTAGCTGTTTTATGTTTCTTGACAGTGCCCTATGCAAAGGAGTTGTTTTAGCTTTACTGTGGAGGCCACTGGCAGGAGATGGGTGTTGGTACTACTGGCAAAAGTGGACAGTCGTTTAGTGCCCATCAGCTCTTGCACGTGATGACTGCTGTTAGTCACTGCCAACCCAGGCTGGGTTTCTGCTAGTGGTTTAGAAATGAAAAAAGTGCTGGCTCTTTAGTATCCAGCTCATGGATCCTGAACTTGATATCTTTACTGTATCCACAGTACCTTCAAAATGCAGTGAATCCTAACATGTTTTACAGATACCTGACCCATGCATCAGTCGGTTGTGGTCCTGTGGTAGCAGAAGATGGAGCGTGCTGAGGTTATGCATAACTTACCTGCTGCTGAAGCCAGTTGGAGCGGGGTCTCAGCATAGTTGTCTTCTCCACTGTTAACAGCAGAGCCCTCAACATGGGCACCAGCATCCAAGAGCAGCTGCAACAGACATGTTAAAGACAAGGAGTTGAGAAAAGAAAAATTTAGGAAGACTTAACAGAAGAGGCTGTGTGTTAGAAAAGAAAACCAGTAGATTCATAATGAAGAGTGCATGCACACAAAAGGAACGTCTCAAAGGCTGAAGCAAAGTGTGGATTGCAAGGCAAGTTTCTCATGCATTTCTTTAATCAGCCTAGGGCTAAAGCCTCTGCTTGAATGTCAGTTTAGAGACTTCTTATTTTCTGTTGTTTTACTGTACTTTGAATTGAGAGTTTATGCTGAAAAAAAAAAATCTCATCTGGCAGCTCGAGGAATATCTGTTTTCAAATCTCATTTATGAATCTGGATTTGCTATTGTAATTTCCCAACTCCAAAGAACTCTGCAATCAGAGCTTCTCTTGGGCACACGGAGTCCGTCATTTAGCTTCATGCTGTGCGCAGGAAACAGCACACACCTTCAGGGAGTTAGCCCTGGAGGCCAAACATCCCCCTTGGTCTCTCAGGCCCCGTGGAGCCTGCATAAGGAGACCCTGGCAGCCTCAGTGAGTTGCCACACACAGAACCGGCTTTCTCTGAACACAACGAGCTACTCACAGGGGCAATTATGCATTTCCCAGATGCAGGGGAGAAGGCTACACGGCAGTGAGATCTCTTACGGCCGAATAGTGCGGGCAGTCAGCAGCAGGGCACCCAGACAGCACCGCTTCCCGCTGCAGCCCCATGGGTGCCTTCCCTCTCCCCTGGCAGCAAAGATGAGCGCTGGGCTCCTGCCTGCAGGGGAGGTTCTTCCGCTGCGGGTGGGAGTCCAGATGGCTGTATTGTGTAACACTGTCACAACTGAACAGCTTCAGCCATCCCCAGTTGACACTGGCCTTGGCACTAACAGCACGTACATTCACATTTTTATTTTAAACCTGTTTGTAGAGCATGACAGCTGCCCATGGGCTGGTTTGTTTCTTTTGAGATGCCAACTATTCCATGCAATGACCACATGGTAGGCCTTAACTGCAAAGGTGATTTCATACACAGATTCCAGAAAGCTATCATCTACCCTTTAAGGAATGGTTGCCGAAGGAGATTTTTTGTAATCTTTAGAAGTTTTAAACAAAATAAGAGAAACAAACATTGTGGGTATGCAGTCCAGCAGGAACTTTGATATACCTGGCTACATCTCCTGGGAGAATCACACTCCTACCACACCTGTAAATTAAGGCTGTCCAACCTTTGTAATACCAAAGGCTGTACTGGCAATTTGCCAGGTGGGATCTAATCTTTATAATTATTTACAAACGTATACAAACAAATAATGACTGTATGCAACCTCCATTTGCTTACATCTTTTTTTTCCCTTTAAGCAGAAGGCAAATTAAATTCAGCAGCCGCTGACTACCTGCTGTGATTAGTTTAGAGTTCCCCTTGAAGTTCTAGTAGGATTTCTGGTATTCCATACTATTCTGCTACTCCCTGCATTAATTCCATAGAAAAGGGAGTGGGCAGATACTCGAGCCACCTGACAGTGAGGGTGCTGCCCAGCACTCAGCTCAGTGCTGCATGCCAGTCCCTCAGTGTCTGCTTTAATGGTTCCCGACCGGAGGATCTCCGCAGCTTACCTGCACAACAGATATGTGCCCATGTAATACAGCAAAGGTGAGAGCAGTCCAGTGCCGGCTGTCAGGATGGACCGAAGGGTAGCGTGGAGAGGTGCTGGGAACCTGGGCAAAAGAAACCAGGTAGTTATTAACCATTGCAGCGTATCTTAAGATATCTACGTAACTGGCTTTTCCCTTTGTAAGTGACAGCCCCAGGGAATGGTAACTATTGTCATTTAGAAAATGCTGCCAGCACTGCTCACTCCGTCCAGTCCCCTGGGCCTTTTTAATGGGCTTGCTGGTTTCTCCTAGTGGCAGCTCTTTCAGGAAGGAAGCCCCTTTACCCGCACTGTGCCTATTATTAGGCTTGTCATTGCCAATCATAATTGCAGCCACTGAGTGCTCCAAGAGATTTTGTTGTTTTTTCTCCCCCTCCCAAATCCCTGAAGCAGTGATTTCTGAAAGAAATGCCTTGCTCTGAGTCCAATGTAAAAGCTTCCAGAAGGGAAGACTTCAGTTGCTACAAGAGATTTCATAGTGATTTCTTAGCTGCTCTTGTTAATTTATAGATCAAGAATGAATAATTTTGGGGAGAGTTTCCTCCATTACTTACTGGGATATCTAAATTTGCTCCGGCATCTATAAGCATTTGGACCATAGCTTCATCTCCAGCAGCACAGGCGTACATTAGTGGGGTCATACCCTTCAGGAAAGAAAAAAATAAATGGTTACCTTTCTATACCTTGCAATAGTGAATCTGTCATGGACACCGAGTTTGAATCTCACACAGAGTGTGTATGTGTGCGCACATGCATGTGTCGGGACAGCACACGCACATGTTGAAAACATTCTGGTTTCTGTGTGGAGCTGGCACCATGTGTTAATATGGGAAAGCAATGTGGACAAAAAATCAGGGGACAAGACTGCAAGAATACAAAAGGGATCGCTGAAAATCGCAGCCATGTATTGTCCACAATTCTTGAGCTTTCCTGAGGCTGCCAAAAAAGAAATAGCATTTCTTGGATCATTTGTAGCCAGATGAACTGAAAGCAGAAAACAACACAAAAGTATGCAGATGAATTTATTTGGCAACATATCCCCATTGCTAAAATCCTATTTGCCACAATATTTCAGCATTTCAATCCCATAAATCTGCTTCTCTCTTTTTACTTAACCAACAAACTGTGACGGCTCAGAGATGAATTATGAGAGAAATGAGCCGTACTTACAGAGCTAATTTCAGCAGTAGCCAAGGACAGAAAGGAAACGGCCTAGTAAAATTCATTCCTGCTCACGTCCTACAGCGTTTCCCCCTGCTTAATTACTTTGTTTGAATTTTCCACAGGTAGCATTTCTGCAGTTC
The DNA here is from genome assembly GCF_009769625.2 of Cygnus olor. NCBI lineage: Eukaryota > Metazoa > Chordata > Aves > Anseriformes > Anatidae > Cygnus > Cygnus olor. The sequence continues at coordinate 49,152,967 of NC_049173.1, forward strand.
ATTGTGTATAATATAACTGCATGAACTGAATGAATAATACAGCTTTGTCTTTAGACAGATGTATCGTAAAATAGAAGTAAAGTTCACACAGAGGAGTTCTGGTCCTGTATCTGCAAAGGCATCTTTTCAAAACAGCCACAATTCCCATCCTCCTGCACGTGAGACAGCCGTACGCACTTGCAAAGGTGTTTCAGGGGTAGGAGGATGGGTGAGTTTGGTTTTCTGGGGCTTTGAGAGGGAGACCAGCTCTAATATAGACAGGTAACATGAGAATTCTAAACTTGGGTTGGCAGGCACAAGCCTGTACACGGTCAGGGTTCTGTTAAGCTACCTTATATAGCTAAATGCATAGATGAATTTATATAGATGCATTTATATAGATAGTATAGCTAAATGCATAGATGCATTTTTTTTTCCCTCCTCCAATATCAGCTTTGCATTCCCTGCTTGCTAGTCAGTATTCATAGGGAAGAAGAGATTGTTTTCCTAACCCTTCAGATTGCATGAAACCAGAGAGCTGCTTCGTACCGGCTAGAAGTGAATACAAGGAAGGTCCTGCTCCAAGTTGAGGTTTCTGAAGCTATTCTGAGCTCGCTCTCTCTCTCTCTCTCTCTCTCTCTCTCTCTCTCTAAATTTATCTGTGCACACGGATGTGTAGAAGTTGGTCTGAACACAGACCTTAATGCTGGATGTGCTCACATTCTGGGAGTGGTCAAAACCTGAACCTGGATCTAAAGGCTATATGCTAAATTAGTCCAATTCCAGTGGTAGGATTTGCAAAAAACCTTTTGCTGTACTTGCCACACAAGAGGCAGTCACACCTGTTTGCAGTGACTCAGTGGTGCCTGCCTACTGTGCACTGTTTTAAAAAGACTCATCGTTACCAAAGGAAATCAAAATACATCAACTTAGTTTACGAGGTGCCAGTGTCCAACATTCTATCCTACGACAGGACATTCAGACCTGCTTTCTATTGCTGTGCCTACATCAGTTATCCCCGAATCAGGCATACTGGCATTACAGGAGGGGGAAAACAAAAGCTAGTTGCAAAGTTCAGATTGGGTTTCATATTCCAGTTACGTCAGAGTTCACTGCTAAGTGTTTGGATTTAATTCTCTCTGTGGTTGGTAGTGTGATGGAGGTTGCTTGCTGAGTTGAAATGATGAGTTGCTCCAGAATCACTGACGTGGAGAATTTCAGAGCAGCTCTGTCTCCAAAGAGAGATGTGTTGCCCTCCTTGGTCACTACCAAAACACTGTTTTGAAACATGGGAGCAGCACTCTGCAAAGACAACAGAGCTGCCAGTGCTGTATGATCTCCCTGTTCACAGTAGGACTGGCTAGAGGAAGACAGCAGCAGGATGATAAGACCATAAATAAGTGACATATAAGTGATAAATACAGTCCTCAACCTTTCCAGCGAGTTGCCTACAATGCAGGGTCCTTATGTATAAAAAAAGCGAAACAGCTGGCTTGTTGTAGACAGGTAAAAAATGTCCCTCAGTGAGAAGTGATTGGCTTGGCACCAGTGCCAGGATACTAAGGTTCACAGTGCAAAATACCAGAGCAAGAATACAGCAGTTCTGCTTTGGAAGAACAAAAGTCCTTAGGGCTACATAAGCCAAAACTGCAAAAACTTAAGAAAAAAAATAAAGGAAGAAAGTGGCAGACTTACTTTGTTCATAAAATAAATCTGCCACCACTGTCACTTTAATAAAGTGAATGTCAAGGGCACCTGTGAAATGATACCGTACCTCTGTGACCACAAAACTCATTATATGGGGTATGTAAATAAGGCAACTACATACTTAAATGGAGACTTGTGCAGGAGCAATTCTGATCATATTTGCATACATATTCCTACCTTCTTTTAAATTGCAGGATGGTGGAAAGAACCATGGAACATGTGCCAATTTCAGAATTTGGTCTGAAATGCCACAGCACTAAAACACAGTATCACACAGCCTATGAGAAAACCTCTCTACTTGAACGTAAATCCTTCCTACTGATAAATATCCTATTGTTTCTGAGACATGACAGCTCATTCTCATTGCTGTGACAGCTATAATGAGTGTTTATTTGGGGGAGGTGGTGGTGTTTTTTTTTTTTAAATTAAAAGCTAATTCAATGCATTGAATTATGCCCCAGAGAACAGACTCTGCTGTTACTTGATGGGACTGACAGCAGAAGCAGCCAAAGACTTACCAGACTACCAAGTCCCCATACTTAAATCTAGCTGAGCAGGGAACAGGTAAAAACAAACAAACAAAAAAAGACACATCAACACAGTGAGCTTTCAGCAAAGCTAATACCAACGGATACCAATGCCACTGGGGTTCTCTGTGCTGTTTGTTATACCAGACTGTACCGAGAACACACAATTCACTTCACACGGGCAACCTGAAAGCCATCAGACAGCAACACCTTTTGGTCGCTCATCACTGACCCAGACAGGATTTCGGCTGTTGAACCAGAAGAGAGTGTCACTGGCAAAAACCACTTTGTTTTGACATTGTCTCAGCATTAAGACAACATCAGACTTTCCATCTGCAGCCGGCATATTAACCTGTCTTCCATCAGTGTCTGAGACAGGCCATCCAAGGAACAGCCCTGCATTCCAGCTGATAAAGAAACAATTCACTCTAGGCTTTGACTGGCTTTTCAGGAGGTGGCATGAGGGGGGACTTACTTTTTTTTTTATTTAAGAGAGACATTCTCAGAATAAAACACCAGATGGACTTAGAAAAGACACTGAGAGGCAACTAACGCTTGCCTGCAAATTCACACATTGATTTGCTACACAGAAAGGAACACACAATTTGGTCATGCAAAGAATTTTTTGTGTGCGCATACCTGATCATCCATGGTGTTAACTCCATCGGGTCCTAGTGCATCTATTGCTTGATTGATCAGATCTGTCCTTCCGCAGTTTAACATTCGGAAACCCAAATCCTGCTGGAATTTTTCGGTAGCAGCCTTAGCATCCAGTCTCCGGAAGGAACTAAAGCAGCATTCAGGTCTGTAAAGGATAAAATAATTTCTGGATTTTGGTCTTTTTTTAATTTTTTTTTTCCACATCTCTCTCCCTGTCTCAGAAATCAGGCTTATTTAATGTCACAGTTTTACCTAGTGCATACTTTCCGCACTGTGTAATCATTTCTGAAAAATCTGGCTATCTTCAATCATATTGGAGATGGAAGTTTTTGTTCTTAGAGATAGTAAATTCATATAAATACTGAGAGGAGACGAGCCCAAGCAGAGGAAGTTCACTGGTGCCCTCCTCTGAGAGAAAGGCAGAAAGAAATCCTTATTCCTTGCCACTCAGCCCGTCACTATAAGGGTATCTCTGGACCAGGCACTGGTTGTGCTACACCTTCACCAGCAGAACAGCAAAGGGATGCCAGGATATGCCCGTTCTGAAATGGGCACTGAACACCTTCGGCTTCTACAGCAGTGAGGTTGTTGTGGTGGGAGAAGGGTCACAGGATGCACACCTGCAGCAACCAGATTTCATTAATTCTGCTTCTTGTGATAAATAAATAAAATTTTCTTTAAATAATTAGCTATATATCATTTGTGATATTGCATCGTATGGTAGCCCATCAAACATATACAAAAACATATTCTAAGGAGGAAAAAGGTGGAAAGAAGGTGTACATATACATAAAATACCAGTCAGGTGATAGTACTAGGATGAAACAATTATGTTGTCTGACCACCAGACTATTATTTTGAAATAAAAGATAATTCTAAGATAAGATAATGATTCTTATTCCTCAGATTCTTTTCTGGAGAAAAAAAAATCAAATTCAAAATCAAAAACAAACCAAACAACCAAAAAGTCAAATCAAAATCATTCTCAACTCTCTTCCAATGCCTCAAAGGAAGTGTGCTAACATTTCTATGAGTTTCTATTAAATCCTTATCCTCTAGCTGACTATCAAACAACCTTTATCTCATTTGGAAGGAGTTCAGAGATTACTGTAAATCATCTGGTTATCTGCTGAGAGACTTCTAAATTCCAAACCTGGAGGTCTATCTCTTTTGCTGAAGAAGCATTCCCAAATTGGAGGCGCTTTCTATCTCAGCTGAGCACTGATATGGTCAGCCCTTTGATGTTATTTCAGGGTGAGTGCCTCCTCTACTCGTTGTCTGGTTTTCAGCACAGGCTCTAGTGCGAACTCTCAGTAAGTGCAATGCTAGCCTGCCAAGTTCCTTTGAAAAATGAGACTCTTTCAACGGGGCTAACCTCTTCTGGAAACTTTGTATGGCCTGCCAGATAAGTAAAACACTCATCACTTCACTTAGAAGACTCAGGATGAATCTTATGCAAGTATTAATTCAGCTGGTCATTTTGTATGCTTCTGAACTTGCATTGATGACAAATGGTGACCATATGCAACGAACAATATGCTGAGTTAACAAAACTCACTCCCCAGCCTGGTGACCGGTCACACTGCACATGGGAAACCAGCATCTCACCGCAGCTGCTCTCAGAGAGGAACTACACCAGGGTGCAATTTGGGGAACAGTCAGCAGGGAAGCAAAGTGACAGCCCTGGAGTCACCAGCTCTTTGGAGATACATCTGTGAATAAATGTAGCTCCCAGGCAGCTGAGTGCAAGTATTTGACGGGAAGACAAGATCTCTGAAGCATCCAGATACTAGATTAGGACACATGCAGAACAAAGCACAAGATGACAGTAAGGTAAGGCTTACTGTTAGACATACACAAGTCCTCAAGCTAAACTAGCCAATTAATAGTCTTGTTCTCTCAAGGTAATTGGTACAGTATCATGATACTACAGTATTTTATAATTATGATACCATAGCTATGTTATAATAATCATCATCCTAATGCAAACAAGTGAAATAGAAAGACATAAACTTGAAAGCCGTTGAACCTCAGAAAATAAATGAACTTCTTAAAGAGTTGGTACCTGTCTTTGCACATTGTTTCTGTTTTGCTAACAGGTGCGATTCCACTCAGTGCTATTTACACGCACTGGTGGAGCAGGGGGACAGTTCACTGATGAGCCCTGCGGAGCGAGCAGCAAAACAAAGCAGTTGCATGGAGCTATCAGAGAGACGGGGGCAAAAAGGTGGGCTGTAGTGCGTGGCCTGGAGCTGCCAGCAGGCAGCTGCAGGCAGGCAAGTTCAGGTGCAGGAATGTGAAGTTCTGTGGGCTTTACTCCTGGGGCACAGCCTATGCACAACTTCCCAGCGCAAGTTGACTACACATTTGCTGTTCTGCAGTAGTTGCTTGACAGCGTGCTTGCCTACGATAGAGGCAAAATCGCTTTTTCTTTTAGAGTGTGATAAAAGTTAGAGCATCCTCTGAGAGCCAGCGGGAAAGAGCTCACAGATGCACAACTGCTGTGCAGCAGCTGTACCCACAGCAGGTTTTCCATGCGTGAGTTGTTATCCTGTGGAGGAGAGAGGCAAACCCTTGCATGCTTCCTAGGGTAAAGCCTGTGCTCAAGCAGCTGCCCAGATGGCAGCTCCCACGTGCTCTGAGCTGTGCCTGGGGATAACTGGAGAACTGAAGCTGGACTGAGGAACCTGGGGGCGCAGAGCCCAGATTGCAGGGAAGGGAAGGGGGCTGAGGTCTCAGTTTGGGACAGCATGGCTTGAAGAGCTAGGAACAAGGAGCCTGGTGTGCTCCTCAGACTTCACAAACAAGTTGTTCCATGCAGGGAGGCTATTGGTAGTGAGTGATTTAAATTTGGCCTGCAGAGAGGGAACAATACAAAAAATAGCGTACGATAAAAGCAATATTAAAATTATATTTAAGTAGGTGGAAAAGAAACAAAGCGCTCTGCAATCTAGCATTTCCCCACTTACATTGTCATTTAACCAGTAATAGGTGAGTACAGAAGATGTTTATAAATCATGTGGCAAACAAATCGAGAGCATCGTATTTGAAGGCTTTATCCACTAAGACACAAACAGTACCTCTGGATAACTATGCTGCCCAAGCAGTCTGTGTCAGAGAAGAGATATTAGAGGTCGAAATTTCAGGTTATCCTAACTGCACTTTGTTCTTCTGCACAACTTCTCTTTCACGGATTTCAGCATACCCTATCTGATGCATCACTGCTGCAAGGAACTATCACTATAGGACTTTTAGTCTGTGTGTCATACGGAAAAGCTATTTGCAATTCGCCTGTTGTCACACAGCTAGCCAGGGATAAATTTGGCTTCCATTCCAAGATTTCCTTTCCCTTAAATGCATTGTAATTGCTAGATACAGGTGACTGCTTTACAGGATGATATAACAGGCATTTGCAAATGAGGCACATCTCTCTCCTCATATTTTTTCTGTTAGTTTAATTCTTTCATGCAGCAAAAAGACAGTGTTCTTTATCTCATGCCACACATCACAGAACATCCTTAGGCCTCTGAAAATAATACTCAGGCAAGACAGTTCAGAACAAAGATCTGATCAAGTTTAACTTGATCAACCAAGTTAAGCAAGGCTAAGTCTTCCCTTTTAGCTCATATCAGAAGCAAAAAACAAACACCCAAATCCCTGCCTTCTTTTTTCTCCTCCCCCCCACCTTTTAAGGTGTATGATCTATAAAGTAAGGGACCACCTGTGTTTTGTATGCTAACGTGCGCACACAAAAAAAAAAAGTGCAGAGAGAGAGTGGAAGGTGTGGATTCAGTTTTGAAAGCAAGCGTCTTTATAAAGGTGAGATCAAAAGAAAAATTATGAACTGATTGGAGGTGCTTGTAATTAGTTTAGTCTTCTATGGTACTGTTCAACAGAGAATTTCAAAGGTTTTGGCAAGAATTAGGCACGCATGTAACATTAGCTTAGTTCACATTAACTAGCACCTACCATCCACTCATAAACCTGAGCAGCTTGTGCTTTAATTGACACTGAGCACACGTATACTGGCCGAGCAAAAGGAAAAGAAACGTGCTACAGGCTCCTGGACTAAGCACACAATTCCCGCTTTGTGGACACGAAGCCCAGCTGCTTCCCTTCAGTTTACACAATTCCCATGGATCATCTGTTTAAGTTGGCTTTTAAAAAGACTGGCAGCACTCTGTCAGTCAGGTACCACACCTGAGGAGAACGGCAGCAAGTGGCAGCTGAGAACAGGACCAGGAGTTGGCTGCAGCTGAGGAAACATTCAGAAAGCTGCTCCTTCCTGCCACGCAGCCCTGAGGTACCAGCTCCCAGCAGAAACCCAGCGGGTCCGCAGTAGTTTGAGCTCACCCGCCTGGCTGACCTGACAGGAGCAGCGCGGGCAGCTACAGGGCAGACGTAGCTTCAAAGGGTGCCACCTCGTAGCTTCCATAGCTATGTCGCTTTGTCCCTTTAAAGTGCAGCTATATGGAACAGTCTTAGCCTGTGTTATCATATCTGGCAGAGTCAGAAATAGCAGACATGCCACGAATGAGCTTGGAGCAGAGTTCAGTCATCTAATTGCACCAGCATACTTGCCAACTAATTTAGCTTTGCATTAGATTTTGTGGCTACTAAGTAGTATCCCTCATTTCACAAATGGGGAGACAGAGACGTAGCAAAAAGCAAGAGCCTTCTTGGCTGCCAAAGGTAAAGTAAAAAGCAGCAAAAACAGATGGAGGACTCCTGATTAAAAGCCTCTCGTTGCTTCTCTTGTTCATGAAAAAGAATTCTAATAGTAATAATATATATCATATATCTGTTCAGCTAATCATTTCATCACTTAAGAGCATGATAAAAGTAGTATTCATTGTTATTAATGTGTCCAGCCCACTCATTTAACCCACAGTTAATATGGGGTGCAAAATTCATTTGAGAAGCAAGAATTTACCTTGCGCTAATGTTCAAGATATAACTCTGATATCAAAAGCAGTGTTAATGAGAGCAACTTAAAGAGACTACAAACACTGAATAAAATATCTATGATGTGGTAATGAACCAAGCTAATTATAAATCCCTGTTCAATCCTTGTGAGAGGAGGAGGATTTTAAAAAAGTACTTATACTTTTCATCAAGGTATCTCAGAAAGCAAAGAATTATCTTGTAATTAAGACCAAGGCATAAACGAACAGACACTTGTATTTCAATCTGTCTCTATCTCATTCTTCCTACACATCTTTTGGCATGACAAAAGCTTTCTATCCTGGCTGCAGCGTTTGGCTAAAGCTCCTTTATCTCTGGAGCACTAAGAAGGTGAGCGTGTGTTGCCCATATAGTATTTTGAGATCCTGCTCTCATGAAATACAGAAAGAAAAACATTGTAAAGGTTACAATTACTTCAGCTGCTTATAAAGCTCAGTTCACATACTTTAGCTGCCGGGGCTCGCAGTCCAGCCCAGGTAGGAGCAGTCTGGCTGTCTGCCTGATGTCGTCACTGTCCACTGTTAGACTGCGCCGGTGCTCAGCGTAGGTGATAGCTACTCGCATCCACTCCATCAGCGGTGGCAGAAGCATGAAGGGGCTGTGTAAACAAGGAAAAAAGGCATCGTAATTAACATCGGTCTGATATCTGCTACTGAGATTCAACGGCACACTTCATCGCTTCCTGGGCCTGCTCAGGGGAGGCAGAAGCAGGTAAAACCCATCCTGCAGAGGCAGACTCTGTCCCTCTGCTCGGCAGGTTGCAGCAGGTGAAAGAACTGGAACTGCTCAGCCCTGGTTATCTGAACTGCTTCTTATCCAAAATGGGGTCGTGTCAGGACACGCCAGCTTTGTGCAGTATGCTGTGCCCTGTGGGAAGCAGGCCCATACCGAACGTAAGCAGCCTGCTTCTGCTAGTAGCTGGGCTCAGTTCCCCCAGCCCGAGTGGCCTGGTGCATTATTTTGGATCAGAAGTGCTGTCATCTCACCTGTGTACCCTGTATAGTATTTGTGCCTGTCGTTCCACATAATCCAAATGTACAGGCTGCTCCACCCCTCACCTGATATCCTCGATTTTAAAAAAATACTGTTGATTATTTGACACTTCAATTGAACCAGTCTATTTCAATGCTCCCTCCCTTGATCTTTGTTATATTGTCACTATCTGGTGGCTTTTCACATTCTGCATTTCTTCCATGCAGAGCTCCAGCCTCCAGTTTTGCACAACTGACCCTTTGAGACCACTGCAGAATTGTTGCAGCTTTGTTTTTATGCCAGCAAAAACAGTTGACATACTTTGGACTTAGGGATGAATGAGTAGAATCAAAGAGATAACTAAAATGGAGGCATTGCTGGGGAAGAATACCTGTATACCATCACAACAAATTGTAAGCAACTTGCAGAAAAGCAATCTAGCTACCCCTAATTTGTACAGCACCCAGTACACTGAGGTTTTACTCTGTATGACAGATTGCAAGCAATATAAATAAAGCAATATAAATAAATGTAAAATAAAGCAATATAAATAAAGTAATAACAATAGCAGGCAGAGTCATTTTGGGCTAGTTTATGAAGAGTCCCCCTTTACTCCTGTATGAATGAACACCACACTGAAATTGCACAATAATATGTGGGTATCGTAATAGTCTCATACACAATATATATCATCTGTACTCTTAATACACAGCCAGAGTGACCTACTACTTGCTTGATTTTTTTTCCCCAAGGATACCTGCCACCATGATGCAAGGCTCCGAAGTCCCAGCTGTAATTGAAAACACATTTCCCATTCCTAGTTATGAATTTATTAATGCTGAAAAAAGCCCTTTTCATTTAAGCATTCAAAAGAAAATAAGCGAGGGTAGAAGATACCAGTTCCTTTAGAAAGTTCATAGAAAAAAGATGCATACCAGAAAATATAAAATGATTTTGATATTAATGAAAGCAGCTGAATCTATGAAAGGCATTTTCAAAGCTGTGCATGTATGTGTGCGCACATATGTGAGCACAGTAAGAGTAAGCGGTGCCGATCCCATTAGAAACCATTTCATCAATAATGGGATTTGTAGGCAGAACTGCCTTTGTATGGCTTTGAACAACCTTCAGGCTGGAATAACTCTACCCCATAAAATACGTGCTGCTTCCATTTTGCCAGTTGCAAAGCACACTAATAAGGTGCCATTTTCTCTTCTCTCACACAGACAAGTGTGCTGTTTTTCCCTCTGCTTTTTCCCCTCTCATGAGTAGCAAAGAAGCATCTACAAAACCACAGGTCCATTTAAACATCTGATCAATCCTGGATTGCCAATGCAAGGGTGTTCTTAACAGGGCTTGATCCTTCTGCGTCATAGTTTGCTTCTATGTCAAGCAACCAAACTACTCGGGCTCCTACATTCTTCACTTTGAAAGCTACCCAGTAGCTCATCAGCTGAAAGACCTTGGAGCTCAGCTTTGATTCCCCAACCCATTTAGGCTTTGTAACTGCCCCAGATACGCAGATGAATCACTCCAGCCACTATGTAGCACAGCCAGTTCAGAGTTGACTGACTCCCCTAAGGGAAGAGCAGCAATCCCAAACAACTCGTGGTTGGGAGATGTATTCAGCAGTCAGCTCCAAGAACTTCAACCTCTATCTGGCCTGCAGCAGAGCCAACGTAACATCAAGCACTGAAGGGGGGAGCCTAAATTCAGAATCTGAACTTTCTCTGTACTCAGCAGAGCTTCTAGTAGAGGATTCAAAGCTCCCTGCATGGTCAGGACAGAAAGAAAGGCTAAAAGCACCAGAACAAAATACTCAGGAGCAATGAAAAACTCACCTTACAAGTGACCATATCTACCATGTTTTGTGGCCATGCTCACTTTTGCCTTTAAGGCCACATCACAGTGTCTCTGACACTTTCGTGTCAGGAACTTAGCCAGACTGAACCGTGTCGATCCAGCACAGTCCTGATCATCTCATCAGGTAATGAGCAACCTGGTGACCTGCAGCAAGAGACTGTGCTCAGCCAACAGAAAATACCTTTGTGTCTGCACCAGAAATAACACATACCACGAAGAAATATCCTTTCTGTAAAAATTAGCATGTGCCAGGGTTATAAGTGGCTTGCATGCACAAGCAGACCTTCAACATGAAAAACCTGGCTGGAGAGGAAAGGGAAGGAAAAAGGTGAATGGTGTTTTTTTATTTTTTTCCCTTGTTTTTTTAAATCACAACTTTTTTTTTTTACTTTTTTTTTTTTCCAAAGGCTTTAGAATTCACATCTCAACAGACTGCTTACCTATTCTGTGCCCAAAGGAGAGCAGATTTTAGAGTGTAATAAGAAGAGTCAGCAAGGATGCATTTCTCTTGCTGCTATCCTAATCTGTCCCTGTCCCAGCACTCATGTTACTGTGCAAGTTGGATAAATCATTATTCTATCAGGAGTGACTTATAATGACATCAATTTCTACCTTGCTGCAAAGGCTTTACTTCTCCAGAAAATTTTGAGCTTGAGGATGGACTTTCTACTCTTCCTCCCCCTCCTTTTATCCAGCCATTCCCTTTCTTCATGCTGTGCTGGTCGGCCTGCCAGCAGGAACACCTCTGTGTTACCTTGCTCACTGCCAGTACATCCAACGAGCTGTATTATTGCATGATGTGAGCAGAGAGAGAAGGATGCAGGTCAGCTGAAGGAAATGCCAACACTGGGTTGCACTGCACTAAGAAAATAAACGCAATTACTCTTTTTCTAGAAAATACATGCCATTATCATCCTTGTGGCCCTTTACCTGGGCTTCCATCTGCCTCTAGGGAAACCCTGATCATTTCACAGTCTGAGAAGCACTGGAGGAGGAGGAAGGGGAGAAACCTTCATAGAAAATTAACCGGGAGATGCTGCAAGCTAAAAAATTAATTTCTATCTATGCATTTCTGTCTGTGCCATGTTCTGTACTGTGCATTTTCCCCATGATTTTCTGACATTTAGAAGCATTTGGCAGCACATTAAATTCTGCACATGAAGTGATCTGGCCCTGGGAATCTGTCGTAGTCCCAGTGGTAGTTCACTCTGTTTTCTCACACACTGTTTTCTGTGAAGAATGCCGCCATTGCTTTGTTCAGTTTCTTGTCATTAAGTTGTCTTATAAGAGAATAATGCCACATGTAAACTGGGAAAGTACACAGCAGCAGAAAGTAAAATGGACACTCCTCACTTACTATATGCTTTGTATAGAAGCACATTAATGTCTGATACCATCATGAGCTATCAATATTTTATCTGTAGGTTCTCTGAAATTTTCTCCACTCAGAACTGGACAGCCACTCCATTCCCAAGGGGATCAGGTTGGAGATGGGCGTGATGTGCTGTGACAAAGAATGGAATCTATTGTTGTTGGTTTTTTCCCCTCATTTGAACAAAAATGCATTCTTTTATGTAGACATAATCAAGAAGGATGGTGGCAGCAGCACTTGGCAGAGAATTTACAGCGAGTTCATTTGTTGAAAGTGGTTGTAGCTTTTTCCTGGAAAATGCACTGCAGTCATTTGATTAGAAATTGCCTAGGAAACAATTGGCATGTGGAGAGATCATGTGTGGCAGTCCTTGAGGATATGCTGTGGGATCACAGACTTGCAGTGCTAGGTCATCCATCACAAAGAAACTAGTCCCCAAAGTGAGCTCTTTGGAGGATTTTTAAGAGCCCTAGGGCCAAGGCATTTTTGGCAGAAGGAAGTTAATTGTATGCAAAAGAGGCAAGACCTCTACAGGAGTTAGAAGATTATGCCATCTTTTCTCCCCACTGAATGCTAAGAAAATGCAGTGGGAGCTCGACTTTCAGAGGCGAGGCACACCTGCCTCCTCAGATGGAAACAGTGAGCAGTCCCACAGGGAACAGCCACCTCGTCCAGTTCCTGCCTCCTCCCTGGAGGTTCCAGCGACAAGACTGCTGAAGGCAGGGGGAGTGGGGGAAGGAGGAGACATTTTGCCTGTTGCCACCTCTCTTTTCCTCCTGTGCTAGTTCCCAGCCTCCAGTTTAGCTGCAGCAAGACAAAGAGGGGGCCAACACTGACAGCAAAAGCAATACAGAAAAATTGTCTTCTAACATATGAAAGAAAATACTATCCTAATGGCAGCAGGTGAGAATGACAAAATTTGTCTCTCTTGGCAGCCAGAGCTGTTCCTGAGGCATTCATGCAATAGCCTCCCATCATGTTGTTCTGAACGGTTTGACAGAACAGCTTTTTCTTCCCTCATCCGCAACATCTGCTCTATAAGCCCCTGTTAACATTTTAAACACATACAAACTCCAGCATTGCAAAGCACGTATAAGTATCAGGCTACATATGGCCAGGGTAGGGTAGGCTGTAACAACTCTTCCTCATCTGATTTACTGAAACTACACCCAGGCTACAGGTACAGAGGAATCCCAAAGCTTTGGATCATTATTTTTTGCAAGGAACTGAGAAAGGAACAGGGGCTTCTGTGCAGCGCAATGAACTAATGTTTAAGTTTAATGCTAGAACCAAACTCTATGGTTCAGCCCCATTTTACTCTAAAATGATAACCTCAAGGTCACCAACACAAACTGATTTAAGAACAGCCATAAAAAGCTCTACCTCAGTCTCACCTGTTCTCTCTCTTTTTGTAAAGGAACAAACTGAAAAGTCACTTTGCATGTGCGTACAAAGAGAAGGGAGTACTGAGACCAGCAGGAACACTGGGAGTGACTGAGTTAAGGGAAGGCCAAGCAGGCTTTTCGTGGCTTTTCAGGGCTCCTAGGTAGGGATCCTGGGAGACAGACGTACAATGAGCAGAACTGTCTAGGGGAAAAAAGGTGGGAATTAGACCGATCTGCAATTAAATGGTGACTCATGTAGGAGGGCGGCTAGAAGATGCTCTGTTTGAACTTTACACCAAGATGGAAAAACCCCAAGTATAGCAACAGAGTCCAAAAGAAAACAGAGCAAGGGCTGATTAATTGGAGAAGGAAAAGATTCTGAGGCAAGACAGAGTATCCAAAACCAAACCATGTAATGTCGATGTGGAAAACGGTGACATATTTACAGCTTGGATTCTCCAACATTAAACCCCTCTTCAAGTTGCAGAAAAGAAAATTCTCTGGGTATGTAATTATATGTGAATAAAATAACAAGATAAACACAAAATCTGTGCTCCAAAACACAAACAGCTTAAGTCTGGAGCCATTCCTTTCAGATTCAAAATATTTACTGAATTTGCAAAAAGCTACCACATTTACAGAGAAAAGATAGGAATTACTATGCTGGTTCTGATCATCTCAACTAATGCCACGTCTTTCAAAGCAAACAGTCCCAGATAGTCACAGAAAAGGAAAAAAATCTTATCACAGCCAACTGGCCCAAAGAGAAAGTTTTCTTCTCAATTCCCTTGAAACAATGATTGGCCCAGGTCTTAGAAGATAAAGAGTTCTCAAATTTTAGTGGATCGTTATCAAGCTGCTAAGGCCTTGGCTTGGATATGCCATGACACTAACTTCTAGAGTTTAGTGAGTTAACCTTCAGCCTTCAGACACAAACAGAATGAATAACATCTGGATAATATTACATTTATTGGGATCCTTTCTCCACTGAATCTGCCTTCACAATTTCCTCTGCTTTTAGACCATAAAACAGTACAAGAATAGTTTAAATCTAGAAATGGCAGCTCTAATCTTTCTTAGCAATCCTACCAACCATGGATACCACTTTTTCTGCCCTTGTCTGCAAACTGCACTTACAAATGAAGTGCAGCAGACAAGTTTTACTCCACGTTAGCTGGAAATCAAAGTAAAAACTAAATTCAAGCTCAACAACAAAAAACTGTGACAAAATCATTAGGAACTCACTATGAATCTTAAAAGATCCTCAAGTCTGTGGTTTATTATTTATTGTAATTGTATTTTATAAACTTTAACAACAGGGAGAGGAATCACTTTTCAGTCTGAAAACAAATACTTCTGCTGCTCTAGAATGAGCAATGTGCACTCTAGAAAAACACATTTGTAACATCTGCGAGTTCCAACAGAAGGAATTCTTGGTTTACAGACAGATGTAAAATAATTAAAACCAACTTAAGTCGTACGTAGGTGATGATACGAGTCAGACAGATATACATGATAGCTTTAAGTACAACAGTATGGCCATAGTGATGTGGTCAAGGATGTGACTTACTTCCATCTGCCCCCTCCAAGTGCACACAGAGCTGTCTGATACCTGACTGTCACTGCCAGTAACCACCTCAGCAGAGGAGATGCGGGGGAACAGAGTACCACTGCTTTTTCTCTTCTGGCTCCTCCTGTGTCTTCAACATCCTGAAATTCTCCATAAGCAGAAAGGCACTACTGCTAACAATCAGGCAGATAAACTAAGAGGTGAATTCTTGCATGACTCTGGACCTAATTGCAGTCTCTTAACCTCCAATTAAAAGACAGCTGTATGCTTAAATTACTTACATGAAGATCAGATGTAACTATGAGGACAGACTTGCTGTTACACCTGCTGAATCTCATGCTACTCACTGAAAATGGCACTTGCCAATGACCTGTGCTTGTAAGCTTACCACCACCCAAGCAGAGGTCAATTCTACACATCTCCTCCCAAGGACCTGGCTCTAAAATCCGGTCTCTGACCAGCAGCGAGCTTCCTCACACTGGCATTGAGACACGGGCTCTTCGCACAACAGAGCAGTGGCTCTGGTCAGATCAGGTCTTCTGGATGAACTGCTCCTTTGCATCGTGCCTGTTAAGCCTTTCCCAGGTCATAAAAAAAAGGTGGCCACCCCGGTCTCTAAGCCACCCATTTTGCCAGGAGAAGACCTAACCACGGCCTGGCCCTTTCAGAGCTGCTGCTGGGAAGGAAGCAGCGCTTACCCGAGCAGGCAGGGCATGGGCACGGGCACACCTCCGCTGCCCCTCGGGCCCTCTGTGGCCAGCAGCAAGGATGCTTCACATCTGCCTGCCTCTCACACGTGCTGCTTGTTGGTTTTGGTGTTACAGTTCAGCTTCCTACAAGCCCATGTGGCCTGTGCTTAGTTACACAGCAGGTCACAAACTGCCTCAAACTGTCCTTAAAAATCACTTCATGTGGAAAATCTTAAAAATTCCCTTTGTGCCCCTGTTTTTTTTTTTTTTTTTTTTTTTTTTTTTTTTTTTTAAGTCATCAGCATTGACTACTCAAAAGTAAGAAAGGAGAAGGGCCATTCTTGTGGATTTTCTGGGCTATTCCCTCAAAAGGGCCCCAGGGAGTTTGCAGAACGGCCGACACATATTGTTCCACCCCGAACCGGTTTGCCATTTGGGGCCCCACACTGGGACTCACCCCAAATGGACTGGCTGAGGAGACCCTGCCATGTGGTATGAGCACAATTCCTGCTGCAAAAGAAAACACTGATCCAGTTTGGAGCGCAGCACGCATACAAACTACATGCATTAAAGAAAAGAGCCTGTAACAGCATGCTATGTGATAGGCAGAGATAAACACAGGCAGCAAGCCAGAATGGGTTGTCTGTTATTCTTGGATTAGCCTTGATCTTGTGGCCAGAAAAACCAAGAGGTAACTCCTATGGCTCGTTCCAGGAGCTGGGCTGGCAAATTAAAAAAAAAAAAAAATAATAAAATACTGTGCTACCTGCAAGCAGATTTATCTAGGGTCACTGTGGCTCTTCACTATCCAGTGCTGCGACTCCTCCTTCATCATTTTTTTGCCCATTATAGTTAATTCCCACAAGCACTAGTAGGATTGAGATAACAGGCCTGTTAGTTATGACTTCAATCTGATTTGCCAACATGCATATGTTAAAAACATATGCTGATTCTCAAGCCAAAACCAATCTGCCAGATTCAATCACAGAACTAATTTTCAGGGCCCAGTTGTAAAATCCTGAATGCAGAGCATTGCCATGCTTATGAAAATTGCCTGAAGCTCCCGAGTTGCAACTGTGTGAACAAAAAGCCAGGAAGAGAAATATTTTTGTGCAGTTCTGGAATACTCAAAACTGTTTAATTAATTACAACTGCAAAAGTTTGCTCTGCTAAACAAAGACAATCCTGACCAAATCAAAGGGTTTTCATAATAAATAGGGAAACATTTCCATTTACCTTACAGCACAAGCCAAAACCTAATTAATATTTCAAAAGACAAATTTTCAAACACAAAATCACGTTATATAGAGGCTAAACGTTTCAAGACTAAAAGATGACTCTCTCATTTTCAGAACAATGGAAAGATTGATGAAGTTTTTATTTTCTAGTTGCCTGACTGATGTTACACTTCCATGCCACGTCACGCTACTGTGAGCATAGCCTTCTTGTAAATGAAGCTCACCTGATGCTGACGTCAGTGTTTTCCTAATGAAATGGCTTTTCACATTCCTGCAATCTGAGAAGTTCCAGAAACTAATTTGGCATGAGGAACACACTAGTACTGATTTTGGAGCTCTCTTAAGTACACACTAAAACCAGGTATCCACTCCACCCAGTAGTGTAAGTATGTAACTCAGGTTCCATCTGTACTACAATCACAGAGGGTCTCACTAAATAGCCAGAATTTCAGAATCCATTTTCTTGAATAAAAGGCAATCAAGCCCACAGGGAGTAGCATTTGTGAATGAATAGGCAGTACTCATCTCTCAAAGTCAGTGCCAGGTAAGATGCATGAGATAGGTCATTAATGAAATATTATAAGGAGGAATAACATCATAGATGAAATAGATGCCATTGTGGCATTTTTTAATTATTATTTTGCAATAGAACACCATTTCGTCTTACTGGCAAGCTGTTCAATGAACATATTCCACTTGTATCTTCAAAGAGCTTCAATTTTGTGCCTCAGGTCGTCTTAAAATACTGAAAAGAGCTGCTGCTATGCAGAAATGAAGAGTCCTGTGTCACCCAAAGATGTGTGTTACTACTGGTGAATGAATGTGTTTCTATGTGTACTAGAAAGCATAATGAGTTATATGTTTTTCATTTTGCCTTAGATAATTACATAAATGGCACCACATCAGTTTATAGATATGGTAAGTATAATAATAGCAATGGAAGAGTCTTGAATTTAAAGAAAACAACTAATTTCTTAGTTGATGAAGGTACAGTCATTCTATGCCAGACTTGTGGCATAAACACTTCCATTATGTGTTCAATATTGTGAAATCTCCAAGTTTCAAACTCTTTCTGCTTATATAACCATGATTTTATGGTCATATCAATGGATATCAATGAACCCAAGTGGCACTAAAAATGGAGGACATAACTGCTTAATTATGGGATTCTGATAGGTGAACATAACAGGTAGAGCTCAAAGTCTTTTGGTTTCCAAATATCCTAAATTTAAAGCATTCATGCATTAAATTTCAACATTTGGAATTGCAGTGTTTCTCAGCAGATGCCATAAATTCCAGCTATAAAGTTTGCTTTCAGCATGGTTACTTAGATATGCTTAGAACTGCAGCTGAGCAGTCTCTTGTTTTGACTGTTGTAGCGTGTGAACTCTCAGTAAATGTCAAATACTAATTTCGTGTTTCAGTACCTCAACATATACCTGAGGGAGATTTTTCAGCAGAAAACAGTTTGCTCTAATCAAGAACAACGTAGACAGGACATATCTAAAGTTAAACTAAGAGGATTTTGCCACCTTGGGTATTGCTAGCCTCCTGCCATCTCTACTGGATCATTGTTCGTTTCAATGAATACTGAATCACTGTTCAAATCAGCGTTCCTTTCTCTCAGAAAGAGGTCCATAGATCTAAAGTCAGATGTTGTAGACTTCCCACTATAATGAATTTATGTGCTACACACTAGCCATAGTTGACAAAATATGAACTTTGACAAGCCTGTTCTCTAGTCGTTCAAACACTGCCAGCTTATAAAGATAACTCACTCAACTGCTCTCTCAGTTTTTCCAGGACAACGTTGTCCACATGCGCTTTGCAGAATCTAGCAGGTAACTTGCGTCTATTCCTCAAAACACACGCATTTCTTTACCACAAACTGGGGGAATCTTCACAAATTACAATCTTGCGAACAAGAGAGATGTAAAGGCGCTTACCCTCCAATCTTGACACAATCATACATGCAGTTGCCGGCACAAATAGTAGCACAGACAGGCAGCCAGAAGCGTGCACTGTGGCATAAGCAATACTTCCCACAGAGCAACCTGTCATACTACCAAAGCTTTGTAGCTCATGTACTCTGAACTCCAGAGTTGCAGATTTTATGCTGAGCTTGCAGATGACTAAGTACAGCAGTGTGGTACAGGCTTGGAGGTAGGTTACAAAGCCCAACTGTCATCCAGCTCTCCATATCAAGGCTATCTTTTATCCCATCTCTCTCTCTCTATAAAGGCACACTTCCACAGTCGTATATAAACAGATCAGATAAACATTCTAATGGAGGGTAGGAGAATGAAGTTTTCCTATACACACCTAAAACTCGCTCTTGTAACAGGTTCACCCTGCTTCATTTTGACCACTGCGAAGGGTGCAGCACTGCAGCTACTGCAGGAACAGAGGGATTCCGAGCTCCAGCTAGCCACTCAGCTAATAGGACATAACAAAACGTCATGTTCTTGTTTTTAATACCATGTTACAAGCCTATTTTTTTATTTTGAGCACTTTTAAAACTCTACTGTCAGAAAGCAGATCTAGAAACACAAACATCAAAGAATATGTTTAAAATAACAAAGTTAAACATACATCAATTCTAATGCCAAGTACAATGCACACAATTATTTTTCTTCAACTTGTTGAAAAACAAATTATCATTCAAAATCTTTGTCTACTCTACACTTCATTACCTGTTGCTTGAATAAACCCTTCTGTCAACACCCAGTGCTCTGCATCCCAAGTACAATGGAAAAATAAAATGTATGTGCAAGATGGGAAACAGAAGTCTTTCTTCCCAGACTTTTTTTTTACCTTGAAGGAAAAAAAATCTTTGAGAAATAAACTAGTTTTCACTTGCCTTTTCTTCACATCAGGTACTTCTGAGCCCTGACTATATGGATAAAGCTGTACTTAGCCAAAAATATAATGCATCACTATACCAGGGTGAACGAACCTTTCTACATGTGGTCAATTTAAGTTAGCTTGGTCACTTACCTTTGAGCAAAGATTAAGCCTACTGAGTGTCTCAACATAGAGATTTTAGTAGACAAAAAGAGGTTCCAAAGTCAGTTAATTAAACTATTGTAACTTCTCTTGTATAAGGAAGAATGCCCAGATGGAAAGTCATTTAAGGAACATATGTTTCTGTGATGTTCTAATGCATTAACTCTTCAGAGAGATCCTTCCTGAAGAATTTGGCAGTCACAACAGGGAACTTAGCACTGACTACCTGGCACAGTGCAGTGCTGAACAGAGGTAACTCTTAATCACACAGTCTGGATGCTGGAAGCAATATAATTGCAACAAGATGTGTCCTGAGCAGGTTATGTGAGTCCTGTTATAATTTCATGCTAATGTGCTTATACTCCTCTCAAATAGCTTGCCTATCTTCTAGTATTGTCTCATAGGCAACTCATCCTTTCCTACTGAAAAATACTAGTGATTCTAAAGCACCTGTGTCAGAAGACCCCGTATTTCTCTGGAAGGATGTCTTGCATTTCTGAAGGGAGCTGAAGAGGTGAAGAGTGGCTAAGCGAACTGCTTACAGTAGAAGAGTTTTTCAGCAAGCCTGGGAATAAAAACATACAGTTTCTGCCTCTCTTACTTGTTCTCTAGCCTTTATGATTTACTTTCTAATCCATGCATTAAAGAACTTTAGGTAAAGACTTCAGTGGAACTGAAGGCCCCAGCAGTTTGACTCCAGACAGAAAGTACCCCTTTCAGCAGTCACTCCAGATTTATGCTGATAAGCAGTGAGAGCAAAACATCGTTCAGCCTCTTTCCTTTCTGAGCAAACACGTTAGGCCAGCATGCATTGTATCAGCACATAGTTGTTTAGCCCCAGAAGAATCCACAAACATGAGAGAATCCGCTCAGACATGTAACTCATTTAAATGGGATTTGTCTTGCAGAGCAGACATGCTTTTAAAAACAGTCGGTTCAGCATTTACTGTAAAAACAATTGATGAAAACAGTACAGCCTAGCATCATAAGTGACCATCAGGTCATGCCAGTACATGCACTTGTAGCTATGGGACCAGGAAGAACAAACTGCCAGGGTCTCCTTTAAGAAGGAAACAAGGCAGAGACGTTCAATCTAGGATTACCCCGGGGAAAGCTTAGTTTCTAATCTCCACATGGTCAAAGAGAAGAATGATTGTTGCTATTATCATAAATTATACCCAGAAACATTTACTCTTCAGAAGAACTTAGCTCTTAGGTCTGTGTTACAAAGATGTCAGCAACAATAAGAGAGAAAACCCCTACAACCTGCCAACCATGGCTGCTGGACAGCCAAAGCTCAGAATTACATCTTTATTTAGCATGGCCCTTGTTAAAGCACCAGCTAACTCCTTCCTCAGGAAACAGGCAAGTTCTGCACATCTGTAATTTAGTCCAATAGGAAATAATATTAACTTCAATTGGAAACAGCAATTACTGAAAAAGAAGAAACTTGTTGGCTTTTTACCATCATCCTTTGCAACATGTTCAGAACCTTTCATCCACAGAGTTACTGCTCTTTATTTATATGAGTTACAAAAGCACTGCAGTGGTATCAAGATACTGTCTTTAAAGAGCCATGTCTAGTAAAAACGGAGACAGGCTGATATTAAATGATGGCAAACCAGCAAGGATCAAGTAGAGAAATTTAGACTCAGTCAGTCCTCTACCACTTTAATGGGCAGCCACTTTCCCAAAGCTGGAAAAAGAAGCCAGCCTCGCGTTATTCATCTCTATATTTCTAAAATGCCTTTTTAGTAAAACATGCTGTAACAGTTCTGTTCTAAGTTTCCTGCATTATTGCTCCCTCCTTTTTCGTGCTCATTTGCTGCTTAGTCTTCTGATCATGAAATAGCAAACAATAAACAATGCACGACACAGGGTGCCCACAGGCACTAAAGATTTCTGTTTGTGCCAGCCCTGAGAATACAAGCAGCGAAGTTGCCAGGCTCTTATTTTCTTACACCTTCTTTTTTATCTGAACAGATGGAAACCGAAGCACAGAAGCCAAGAACTTAACATTGAAATCTTTACAGCAGTTACAGTAATTACTGTAGCTGTAGTTATAGTAATTGCAGGGTGGTAGCATACACACACACACACACTATCATCTCTTTGTTACTAAAGAAGAGAGCCAAAGATTGTCTACCTAGTTTTCAAATATTTTTGCAAATGGGGGACATTTGCCAGAAATGGCTTAGGTCAAAGATGGTCTTTCCAGGGATTTTCTGCAAGCACTGCAATCTACTGTAAAATGCCTATGAAAGCAGAAAAAAGCACTTTTCAGAAGAATCTTTTGTAACTGGCAGGACAAAGACTGTCAAATGCCTTATTACTTCCCTAGATAGGTGGTAACTGCCTGCTTTCTAACTGAATAGCCAGTTCTCAGAAACTATTTCTTGATGCCCATCAATGACTGTGAAGTTAGCAGGCTGACACACACAAAACAACTTTAAGGGACAAATACTGCAACTGGAACCACAGAACAGCTGAGGATGGAAGGTACCTGTAGAGATTGTTTCACCCAAAACCCCTGATCAAACCAAAGTCCAGTAGAGCAGGCTGCCCAGGTCCGTGTCCAGTTGGATTTTGATTACTTCCAAGAATGGAGACTACACAGCCCATGTGGGTAACCTGTTACAATGGTTTTATCATGGAAAAAAAAAAAAAAAAAAAAAAAAACTTTCTGTATTCCAGTTTGTGCCCTTGTTCTTCCACTAGGCACCAATGGGAACAGTCTGGCTTTGCCTTTATTCCCCTCCTACCAGGTATTTATAGACACTGATAAGATCTCTCTGAGCCATCTCTTCCCCAGACTAAGCAACCCCAGCTGTCTCAGGCATGCCTCAAATGAAAGAAACTCCACTCCCTTCATTATCTTTGTGGCCCTTTGCTGGACTGTCTCCAGTACATCCATCTCTCTCTTGTAGTGGGCAGCCCAGCACTGGACCCAGCACTCCAGGTGTGTCTCACCAGTGCTGAGCAGAAAGGAAGGATCCCCTCTCCTCCTGCTGTCAATTTTCTCTCTAATGCAGCCCAGGATGCTGTTGACTGTCTTTGCAGCAAGGACCTCCAGTTCCTTTTCTACAAAGCTGCTTTCCGGCTTGTCAGCCCCCAGCATGTACTGGGCTTATTCCTGCCCAGATACAGGACGTGCCATTTCCCTTTGCATAACTTAACCAAGATTCCTGTTCGACCAGTTCTCTAACTGCTGAGGTCCCTATGAACAGTAGCACAGCCATCAGCTGTATCAACGCTTCTCCCAGTTTCGTATCATCTGCAAATCTGCTGAGGGTATGCCCTGTCTCGTCATCCAGGTCATTAATGAAGTTATTAAACAGTATTGATCCCACTATCGACCCCTGGGGTGTGTCACTAGTGACTGACCTCCAGCTGGACTTCACGATGCTGATTACAAACCCTTGAGCCCAGCAGCTCAGCCAGCTCCCAAGTGTACCTCCCTGACCACTTGTCTAGCCCATACCTTATCAAATTTGTCGATAAGGATGTTTTGGGAGACGGCACTGAAAGCCTTGCTAAGGTCAAGATGCACATCGTCCAGTGCTCCCCTATCATTTAGCAAGGCAGGCATCTCATCATGAAAGGTTACCAGGTTGGTTAAACATGATTTCCCCTTCATAATCCATACTGACTACTCCCACTCACTATCTAGAGTGATACACAACATCAGTATATTTTGAAATGGGTTCCATGGTTTTTTGCTCCTTCCCAGGGTCTGATATGAAGCTAATTGAAGTCCTTTTCCTCACTGTAAATCACATAACAAAACACAGTGTAACTCTCACTGGTATTCTACCAAGCCAAACAACACGGTCTCACAGGAGAAAAAGGGACATGAAGATTCTTCCATTTTACTTTCCCTTTATTTGCCCATTATCTTTTAACATACATGTTTTTCCTCTACTGCTTTCTCCAACTTTTTCATTATTACAGATCAGCAAATTGATGGGCAGGATTTGCATTTCAGTGTAAAAAGTTATATTGGTGAAGGCAATGAACTCCAGGAAGAGCTCCCAGGGATGCTAGTTCTTCATGCAAGAAACAACTGCTTCTTACAAATCCCTCATCTCTGATAGTTCTACAGCACTCAGTAAGCACATCTCTTCTGATAAATCTTCCTTGTGTCTTACCTGAGGGAACCACTTAGCTTGAAAGAGACCTCTGGAGATCATCCCAGTCCAACCCTGGATATTCACAGCTCTGACGTTCATTCAGTTTACATACTAATACAGTATTTAAAAATCACTTGCATCTGCACAAAACATATCAGATTTTTTTAGTTACATTTTAATAAAGTAGCCACCTTGAGAATTTACCGACAATCTTCAGATACGATCAGCAAATGTAGTTCATGCGACTCCCATAGACTCTGTCAGTAAGTCCTACTGGAGTGCACTTCATTTACCTCCTGCATCCCTATTGTGTCAGATGAGCTGAAGCCTTTCAGGATCAAAAGAACACAATTGCAAATTGTTGAAACAAGCTCAGAGATAGGGTGGATTAGCAATGACAAGAAATATGAACATTTGGCTGGCATGGAAGCAGCACCACATGTTGCCGCAGTATCTATCTATACTTCCAGTTCCCTGGCCCAGCGTCCACCCATCCAGGCCTCAGAAGCACAGTGGCCCTTCCAGTTGGGGAATCAGGCGAGTGCATCTGTTCTAGATTGTACTGCCAGCTTATCTGCTTACAGGTGGTTTTTTCTAAATATCAAGTCACACATTTGCACCTGGTAATCTTTTAGGTGACCCATCCCCCTGTATGTTTGTATCTGCGACATCTGAGACTTCGCAGATCCTTCCTTAATGATTGTCTATGGAAACCAATGCACGCTCAGCAGCAAGGTTTCAAGACGGGCTAAGAGCCTGACTTTTTGGCACACAGCTTCAGATACAACTATTAGAGCCAAATATTTGTTTCACCATAGATGCTTTTGTTTACCTGTGATGCTTTTCCTCTGTGCCAAGGCTGGCATAGGGAAGCAGTCTCTTTACTCTTCATGAAGTCTGCTGTGTGCTGTTCAATTTGGTATAACAGTGAGATTCTTCTTGCGATTTTGCAGAGAATTTAAATAACCTATGTTTGTACCACACCCCGACTCCGATACAGAAGATCAGAGGATACAGGCTACTTTGGAAACACTGTAGTAACACTACAAATTGCTTACAGCCAGTAACATGGGAGAAAGGCTAGTCTACCCAGGTGTGAGATACAGAGCTAAAAAAAACAACAACAAAAAGCAGTGTTTGTTTACACAGACAACATAAAAGACCGAAAAAGAATCTAATTCAGAGTAGACTGTATTGCCAGTTTCAGCAGTTACACTTGGATGAATCTGATCTTCAGGGTTAGCAATTAATTCCCTTCACTACTGGCAAGGTCACCTCACTTTCCAATTTTACAATCTTTGAACTATAAAGAAATGAACAATAAAAAAAAAAAGAGAGAGAGAGAGAGAGAGAGAGACTTAAAAATACTTCAATGACAGACAAAGGAATATTCCCTGAAAGCCAAACATAAGTACTGTCTGTTCCTATTGACTTTTAACTAATATGACTTGTTTTTAATTCACTTCATGTACCAGTGCTATGGTGCTCAGGGCATGAGCATACATGTGTATGTATGTGAGCATACATAACACATGGAGTAAGAAACATGACAAGCATTTATTTTAGATCCCTCTTCAGTCTTTCAGTTAGGATATCACGAGCTCCTACGTAGGTGTCCCACTAGCATGAGATGTGACTGTTCAAAGTCAGTAGTTTCTAAGTGTTTCTGTGTTTTGTTCTGGCTAGATGTTACTGCTGTAATATGTGCTGTCACCATAAAAAGCAGAAAGGTGAAAGCTGTTCACCACAAGCATGACAAAGTTACTGACTCCTCCTGATAAACGATATAAATTCAATTCTCAAAATTGTGGAAGACGTTAAAATATATTGTGTAACTTCTTAGTATGGGCATAGCACGTTTTATCCTGCCTAAGGTCAGGAACAGTGCTGCCAACAAACAGTTAATTTTAGTCAACAGATGCATGTTGTTTGTAGCTTACTGGCCTCTGAAACAAGGCCATTCACTCAATCTTGCTTGTGAATGAATATCTCAAAATCACAATCAAGACTGAAGTTAAATGGTCTATGACTCAAACAGGCAAAAGTACATGGTAACAGCCTCTCTCCAGAGTGATAGTGAAGGAAGCTGATCTTATCCATTTAGAGCCTTCTTATTCTTCTATTAAACCTACCAAACTCATCTTTCATCAACAGCAAATTTGCTCTTTTCCCCCATCTTTAAAACAAAGAACATATTTTTACATCTACTCTAAACAAGCAACGCTATAATGGCACAATTCAATTTAAGAGTTACTTCTGTTTCCCTATATTTTAATCAGTATATTTATATCTAAATAGCTCTGGGGGAAAAAGAAAATATAAAAAAATGCAACTGGAATACACTCACTGATTTTAGAAAGACACGTCAACCTGTTGACTTCAGGGATTTAAATACTGTTAAACGTGAGTGTATGATTATAGCATCATGCTCTCAAGACAAATGCCTGAATCAGGGTCTACTTTAAATTAATTCTTTATACCTAGACTTAACTGTAATCAGTTCCAATCAGTCTGAATGTACACAATGGAAGTAAGCACGTCCATACACTATATAGCGATAACCTGGATATAGTGAGAGTCTGGATCACAAATTTCAAGATTCTGTCAAAATCCATCAGCTTTTCGGACCTGAGGAGAGAGAGAGGAGAAAAAGAGAAGAGAAAAAAAGGCAAAAAAAAGGCAAATGCCCTGGCTCAAAAGCCTACTTCTGTGTGTCTCTAAACAAACAGAAAAACAAACAAGTTGAACTACAGACAATAACCTTTACAAGACATATCCGCACAGGGCTGCATGCCTATGTCAGAGCTAACACCCTGCAGCCGTGACAGTCCCTGAGCCGAGGTCAGACTTGGACCCAGCGGTGTGCACTGTAGAGCAGGATGCTGCCCTCAGTCTTTACGGAGGATAGCAGACTTCAAAACAAGCTAAAGGGACATTTATCAGAAAACTCCTTTTACAGGGGAATGGCAGTAAGTCTTTCACGTGTTTAGTGAGGCAGCTGTAGAGAGAGCAGAAAGATACTATGATCTCCCAGAGAAGAGACCCCAGCACTTATTTTCTTGCAGACCTTTGCAAAAACACAGCTCATTGAACCAAGTGTATCAAGTTCTCTTCCTGATGAATCATCGTAACAATAGAGTATGGCTGTAAGAGACAAGAATTCAGACATAAATATATAAAATCTGAATTAGGAAAGGCTAGGCCACAGAAAAATCTGAAAGACAGACAATGATGTAGCTATTGCACTTAATAAAATTCCATAAACCTGCAGTTTAAAAGAGTACGGGGAAAAAAGCCTCATGACAGATCAGTGAGAGTCTGGAAACATCCATCTGGAGAAAAGATTTGTCCTGAAAAGCCTTAGCTGAAGCACTGAAAGCAGTGATACTTCCCCAGTGATGTGGAGAACACAGCTCAAGCAATCACAGGTCTCAGCAGCAGGCTCTGCAGGTTATTCCTGATTTTCCTTCCTTCTCTGCCAGTTGGATGCCCATGCAACACCAAGCAGGACTTTCTGGAGATAGTTCTCATTAGCAACTGGGTTGTTAGTATTCTCTTTAATATGGATCAATACTGCTGTATAAGGTGATCCGTGTGATTGAATCACTCCTGTCTCAAGCCATTCCAGAATAAACATTTAGTGTTCCAGGCATTTTCTGAGCAGAGGGGAAGAATGCAGCTAATCAAGAGGGAAAGAATTGAGGGCTTTAATTATTTCTAATGAAGCACCTAGAGATCATCAAGAAAAAAAATGGTACTAAGTTAAGATCAAAGTAATGCTTTTTCAAAATAATAAAAAAAAAAAAAGAGAGAGAGAGAGAGAGGAGAACATCTTCACCAGATACTCGCTGGGGATTTAGGAAAAGCCATAGCACAAGATTTATCTATTTGCATCAAACACTGCAACACTTGATAAGGAAACTAAGTGAGAAGACCCTTGAAAGCAGTGCTCTAGGAAAGCACAGGCACAAGCTACTTTGAGCTTATTTTTTTCCCCAGTAAAACTGAGTGGCGTTTCCCTGATGTATCTGAGAACAGACTGAATTTTGCAAAGTATGAAAAATAAAATAGGGCCATAAAGCCAGTGCTCCACTCAGTCTGGTTTAAGCACGAGTATTTGAATCTGAGAGCATAATAGGCTCAGGTCACCATCAATTTAAAGGATAGGATCTTGAGACTGTATCAGGAACTATTTACATAGACCTATCTCTGGTTTCCATGTTAGCCAGAGTAAATTTGGATTATATGTCACAAGACAAATATCAAACGTTTTAGCTAATGATGATTTAAACCAATAGGTCAAATATTGGACAAATATAGCATTTGAGCAAACAGTGCTCAAAAATGGCATGAAAGAGCTACAGTCTTCCTCCCGGCAGCTTCAGATACATATCCTTTCCCAACAGATAATGTTTTAGAGCAGGTGTTGCTGGAAATACTGCACAGATAAAACACAAGTAGATAACTCAGCTCCTTCTTTCCGCCCAGCTAACGTGCCACAGGAGAGTAGGCACTAGCCCATTTCTCCTGCTTGAGCCTATTGAAAGATACAGTTTGCATGCTTATTCATGGGGCCTTAATCACATGAGGTAGCAAGATATAATGGGAGAACTCTTGTTGAAGTAGAAAATTTTTTGGTCACTTTTGAACCGTGTCAATAAAAACAGCCATCCAGCTAAAAGCAGAATGTGCAGTAGGCTTTCTGAAGGATTTCATGCAGCAAGGAAGCAATTGTTTGAGTGATGCCAGACTTGTTTACAATCGCTTCACAAAACAGAGTCCTCTCTAGAGAAGTAATAAAATCTGAGGCAAGTATTCTAGACCTCTCCACAGGGAAATGAGAATGAAGCTTTCTCTTTTCTTATGAGGTGGCCCCCTGCGTGATTGCAGTTGGCTCCTTGCAGTGTCCACAGCTTTTCCAGCTGAAGAGCTGTGAATTTCCATCAAATTGGCACGCCCTGAATTTTACTGTTGGCAGCTGACAAATTCTACATCAGCCCTGGAATTTCGCTAGTGTTTTACTGGATTTTCACCGACAGTCAGATGGGTACAGTCAGCGCGCTTCTGCTGATATAAATTGTTTTATACTCACTGATATTTGGAATAAAATAATGCACCAGCAAACTTACACATGTAAAACTTGGCATGTCTGCAAGTCAGGTAGCTCAGAAAGCTTTGGTGTGACTGGATCCACGAGCACTGATGAGCAAGCCTAGTATTACTTTTAGAACATTCTACAGACCAACAATATCAGCAATACGAAAACAATTTATTGACTTTTAACTAGGGTAGCTGGAACAGGAAGAAGACTAGCCTACTCACCAAACACACACGGATAATAAGCTACACAACAGGAAGCAGGATCCACCTTTTTTTTCTCCGTTTTCTTAGGTATTAGGGTCATACTAAGGTTCCTACAATAAATGCTGTGCCCACACAATAATCTGTACTTTTTAGATCTTGCATTCAAAAATAGAGAGGATGAGGGCAGTCAATGGCCTCTATTTCTAGCTTTAAGGCTGGTCTGCTGCCCTGGCTGTCAATTAATTTTAGGTAGACTAGTCCACCCAGCTGTAAAATGAGACTAGAATATTGACCTCAATTTGTGCTTTACAGGGAGAAGACAAATACTCCCTATGGTAAGTATCACTGAGAGAGCAATCTTGCCTGGACACACCATTAAAAATAAGACAAAAGCTTTATATTCCACTCGGGGAAAAAATGAAGGGAGAAAGAAACCTAGTTTACCTTTGGACGGCCCTTCTCAAGTCACAGTATCCCAAACAATGCCAGCAAACATGCTCTGCTGCTCTGGGACATGATCTCACACCACAGAGTGCTCCAAAGCTCAGCTAGCCTGACACAAGCAATGGGAAAAAAAACAGCAGAAACAGAGCAGAGAGAGGGAGTGCCACACGTCTGCTCGCTCTCCATGGTCCAAAAGCACATTGTCTGATATCTGACACAATATACTCTACGATTCCTGAGAAACTAAAAAAAATATTTTATTGCCCATCAGAGAGACTTCTTGCAGCAGCAAAGACAGATGTGCTCTCTCATGGCATGGACAGGTTCTTAGCCTTCAGGCAGCCAGGCTACTGAATAAAGCTGCTTGGTCTTGCTTTAGGGTCTAATTCATTTGCCAAAGTATTGCACAAGTGGCACTCTACTTGCAAAACACTTCCTCAGGTGGCTCGTCTGACACCAAACGGCAGATAGTTTACTGCCCACGCAGCAAATTCAGTTTGGGGTTCCAGGTGGGTCACGGTTTGGTCATAGAGTCAGCAGCTACACACTCATTGTGGAAACATATCAAATGTTTTGCTAAAGATAGCTGGTTGCTTCCTGTCTAATTCTGCCTGTGCTCATTCTTCCACTTTGGTGTCTTCGCCTGGAGGTAAGTATAAGAACCACACAAAACCAACAAAATTCCCAGAGTTTCAGTCTACTGATACCCCAAATCATTCACCCACTGGAGGCCAAACCAGAAAGATCCTCTATCTGCCAAGCTCTAGGGAGACAGCTACATCCACCCCATTCCTGCAGGACTCTACGGATTATTATCCTCAGTTCGTTAGTTACCAAGGTATTTAGCGTGGATAAGGTACATAACCTCTATGAGTTTAAACTGGCTCTGTTCGTTGGGGTGCCTTGCATACCTAACTGCAATACATACGTTTTCATACTTTGTATAGTTTGCTTCAGGGTATGTTCAGAAGCTCGGCTAGGTTTTTAAAAACCCTTTATGGCAGCCCAGGCATGACAGCCTCCATTAGGCATGGTTTCAGAATTTGAAATCTACACTTCCCTTCACGTTGCAGGGAAGCACAGTAAAGACCTTCCAGCCCCACAGACTCATGATTTTCATAGCACTTTGCATCACAGCGTGACACACAGAAAGCTCACAGACAACAGTCAAGCAGGATGGATAGTGGGCTGTCCTGTCCATCGGTGTACTGCACAACTGCAGTTCCTACTACACGGCTCTGAATCCTTACAGCTCATAGCTCTACCCAAGATCAAGACAGGGCTTTACCAAGCCTGCAGCTCAAACAGCCGTCCCTCTCTTTGCTAAACTTCAGACTGGTATTCAACAATGATAGATTTATACAGCAGGCTATGAACCAAAGCACAAGCAAATATAGAATAGGTCAGCATTACTGTTCTTGTTTGTGACTGAGATGTTTTTCAGTAGAAAACAAACTAGGATTGCAGTGTACATCACAAGTATATTCCAGAGAGGGAGCATAAATGCACAAAAGAGTTTGCAGAGTCTGCAGCTGATTTAGCACAGCTCAGTAAAGAATAAAAACTGGGCTGCACAGCTTTGCCAACACACATTAGGTGGATCAGTACTCTCATCTATCTAGCCATGAGTCTGGCATCTCACATGCAGCATCAACGATCTTTCCTCTTTAGCTAGGAAACAGTAAACTGTCTCCTGTATAAAGTACTGCCAGCAGTATTTATCCCACTGGCTGTACTAAATAATGTGCACAGAGGTCAATGCATTAAGACACATGCACATTTGGAGCAAGTGAAAGGTAAGATTAGATGTTCTTCTCTAGCATATTGGGCAGTATTAAGTTCATTTTCAGGTTTCATAAACTTTTCAAAGCCAATTGTTTAACCTGATAGTCCTCAAATTCTGTTTTTTCTTCCCTAATGCCAGTTTTTGCTCCATTTTAATATATCCTCTTTCATTTCCTTTACAGCTAAATACTGGTCTGAAAAAAATGGCAGAAATTTCCCTTACACCAGCTGTTATAGGATCTAGTGCAGATTTTAAAATAGAATAGAGTTGCAGCCTGCATTCCAAACAAACTCCGGTAAACCATGTGAAGAGCATTGTTTGGGAGCAGTTGGAGAGATGACTGCACTCCTGTTAACTCGTTTATTACCCTCAGTGTACAAAACAAGGAGCTGCAGTAACATCATCATACTGCGAATATTGAAAAGAGCACAACACAAAATAGAAAGTTTAATTATATTTCTGATACAAGCTCCTTATCAGCTTCAGCTGCACAGCTGTGGAAACTAATGGTACAACTTTACAGAATTTGGCACTGTGAAAACTCATTTTTTGCACAGCCTGCAAACATAAATTGCAAAATAAATTGTCTTACACTAGGGAGGGCGTTTGATTAAGATTAGCTACCATATTGCTGTTTCTACTGGGGGAAGATCAGACATAAGCAGAAATAAAACCTTTTTTACTCTGCAAAACAGTTTTGCTCCCAGACTGAGACCTCAAAGAAGTCACTCTAGTACAAACTACTGTACTTTACAGAAAGACAGTTAAGCAACCAAGAGAAAATGAAAATAGGCAACCAGTGGAGGTAGCTACACAGACCAGCCACGTGTAAAATATTTCGGCAGAACGGAAAACTTAGGGGTGACAGCTTTACACTTTTCTCCTTATTTGAGGTTTTCCTTAAAGTAACTTACTGAGCCTGCAGTTATAAAGGCTGCCTTTTGTCCAGCATGCTTTTCTGCTCTTCAGCCTGAAAATTCAGAGCCTTAAAAGAAGACAGTTCAGTCTACTGCTATTCTCAGGAGGTCATCTCAGTCCTGACTTGCCAGGCTCTGGCCACAAAGCCATCAGCCACAGGTTTGGTGGTGGTGAACACTGCTACAGGAGGCAGGCTTGGTGCAGGCCAATGTAGGGCTGCATGAGATTTGGGGCTGACTTGCAGCATCAGAAACAGAGAGACTGAAGACTGTGCAGTTTGACGGCAATAAGGAAGTGCCTCAACAACAAATAGACTACCCAGCAAGGGGCAGAGGAAAAAACACCATAATCCCCACATACACAGAAGATGACAGAAAGAAGAAAAATATGGTTAAATTTTGCAGTTTTTTAGAATGAATTTTAAGGATGACTTATATGTTACCATGATTTCATACCTACTTTAGAACCAGAGGCTGAGTATGGTAAAGCGCAAGGTAGGACAAAGAAACCGCAGTATTCGTAAATCTGCAGAGATTTCTCCTCTACCCGCTCACCCATCCAACAAGCACCCCACTTTTTTGTTTTGTGTATGTGGCCTCTACCCCAGGCTTCAACACCTTGCTATCCTATGAAACTTCACAACCATGGGCTGTTTTTGGGAAGGGCCAGGATACAGCCATCTGCCTGATGTCCAGCAGCCTAAAAGAAATCTAAAGGTAAGCTAGCGTAAGTACTGGCTAGTGTTACTCAGAAACCAAAATTTTCCATTTAGGTAAGATCTCTGAAATAAATACACAGTTCAATACATGCATTTCAAACTGGGGAAACCTAAGTCCTGAGAGGCCTGGGTCTCTCTGCAGGATGCAACTGCAAGGCAGCCAGTTATCGGTCTGCCTTTGAGCTGAGGAGCTCAAGAGCAGGATCTCCCTGACCTGTCAAAGAACTCAACTTGTGGCCAGGGCTCTGAGGGCTCCTAGGCTCTCCGCTGCCACCCGCCTGTCAGGCAGGCTGCCAAGTTGCTGGGCAGGAAGGAAATCAGAGAGGTTTCTAACAGAAAAAATATCCCACTGGAAAATTTCTGACCCACTCTAATAATGAGCCTACTTTCAGAGTCAGGTATGATGCTGGCAGAAGGCAGGGCAACCCACTACATTTTCTGTTCAGTTATTGGCTTCCTATATGAATTTGTGTACCATACACACAGCATCAACTGAAGTAATCGTTACCACAGTTGGTCATAAATCCCTTCAAAACTCTGCACAGCAAAGGACATTCCTGTTCCTGAGAACGATGACAATTGTTAATTGGTGCTATTCAGAAGGTAAGATTTTCTTTGGTAAGGTCTCTACTGCTTTAGGCAACCACATGTACTTTTGGCAGTGTCTCCAGACAAGCCTCGTTGGCAGCGTACAGTATATGCCTCGCTCGGAAAGATTGCATGAAAAAACAGCTCACTTTCCAGTTCAAATTCCAAGGCTTCGTAAACTTGGCAAGGCTGACAGCATAATCTGGCCTGACTGCAGGAATAACTGATGCCTGATAGGTAGCATCCTGCAAAACCGCCAGCGCTGCTCATACAAACACCGCACCTCTACAAAAGGAGACCTTAGCCTAACTCCCTGACCACTGAGCTCACCAGCCTACATACCGTTCATTGTTCAGGGTCATTCTTGGAGGATCAAGGTTGGGGTTCTCCATGGACTCCATCTGAGGACAGCGTAGGAAGTAGTAGAGGGTATGGAGAGCATCAGGGGACCAGGAGATGGGTTGCTGCTGCCGCGTTTGCCGAATAGGGCTCATGCCTGGGCGGATGGTGTTCAAGCACTGCATGTGGTGCATTGCTCGTGATACCAAATCACCTGCACAAGGAGAAAGAATGCAAAAGCGTCTCTTTACTATTCATCCACAGTTCTCTTTCGTACACTCTTTCAGCTAAATAAAATCTCTCACAGCTAAGAGAAATGCCCTTTGTGTACAAATACTCTTTTTCTTTAACTAAGCCAAAAGCTGCCCTCAAGCTGCCACTTTTTGCAGTTTGTTGTAAGGGAAATTTTATTCTTTCAAGTGTCCAGTTATCACTTAGAAATAGAGATTTAAACTCCTCTCAGTCACCATACATTCAGAACAAGAGCTTTACAGTGATTTTTCCATCCTGTTTTAATGATGTTTTTCTCCTGTTTCAAACCAGATATTAATGTTTCTTACCTGCCTACAAAAACTGATGATACCATCATGGTATCATCGTGATTTTACAATCAATTGCCTGAGATGGGAGCATAGCTTACACAAGGCAAAGCCAGTACCACAAATACAAATACTTTGTTCTCATCTCCAGCATCACTATTTTAGGTTATGAGATTACTCCCAGTACTTTCAACTGGGTTCTGAGGTTCAGGCACCTGTGACTAATTAATTAATGATATGTTCAGTACAGAAACCCCTTCTTTGAGGGGTCTGATTCTCTCCTTCTCACTCTACCTGCAGGTTTCTCCAGAATAACAAGACCTGACTCTCTTATTAAAAAGCCAATCTTTGTCATGTTGGCTGTCACAAGCTGCTCCAGGAATTTACCCCTGAGCCTTGTAATAAGTGCAATCCAGGAGCTTTCAGAGCTGCTCAGTCCTCTTGGTCTTTGGATTTGAGCCAACCTGCCTCTGTTTCAGAGTATGGGTGGACTTGACAAGGCCTTGAAAAAGGCGACCAATGTTACACCATTTCTATGAGTAAAGGACTTTAAGGCTGCAGATTTATAAAAAGTTCACAGAGCAATGACCCCAAGACAGCAGCTATGCAGGGAGTCTTTAGTCACATAAAGCTGACATTTGTGTAATATGCTTGCTTCAGGCACACCCTGTTTACTCTCCTTTTATTGTGGTGCACTACAAACTACAAGAGCTTTGCAATAAAGGCTCCAGACATTACATCTTTGAGTGGTGTGACTACCATACCACAGGTCTGAATGATTACTATACATAGCTAGGGTCTATTTTTTCCTTGGGAGACTCTTCTGTTGCTTTATGCTTTACAGTCCCCTAAAACTCTCACAGGAAACATTAGTCCATTGTGTCCCACAGCTACAATACTGGGAAAGGATGGAACTGAAATAGTCACCCCATCTCAAAGCTAGATCCTAAGAAAGCACCTTGAACTTACCCATGACAATATGAAATACTTGCATCTCCCTCTGAGATTCTTAGGAAGCTTTTTGTTCTTTTATATCACAGCAAGACTCTAAATTTGCCAAACAACCTCCAGCTGAAACCCTGAGGTCCTAGTGTTGCACAGGCAAGGGAGAAACCCTGACAAAGCTCCCGTATGTCTATACAACATTATTAGTGGTTCAGATCAATGAAGTACTAAAAATCTCTGTTTGCAGTGTAAAGTTGTGCCACTTGTTTGGTGCATAGTAGGTTCAAGTTTAAGGACCCACTTCAGAATGCAAAAACCTTCCAATGCCTCCGCCTTTCCACTTCAGGAGCTTCTGACTCTCTACAATCTAAAAATTTTACAAGAATGTTGTGAATCCTCTAGCATTGGTACTAACACAGAAGCCTGCACAATTATAGAAGAAATGCATCTAGAATTCAAATTTTCAGCACAGAATAACGTTCCTTCTCCTTTGCACACTCACTCTCTTTATTTTTTTGGCAACGTGCAGTAACATTGAAAAAAAAATCAGTAGGCAACTGTATCAGGAGATCTATTCACTAGATGTAATGACCAAGTTGGCCAAAGCAGGGCTGGGGGAAGAGAGAGAGGGGAAGCTGTATTCAATCATAGGCCCATGCTACAAATGTTCTCTTGTGTTCCAGGATAAACAGAGGTGTGTTACAGGAATTTGAAAACCTCAAATTAAGGCAGGTTGCAAAATAAATGGTGAAACCCACAAACTCCTTGCTGGCCCCTGACATTCATTAGCATTCACGTGGTAGAGACTAAGAAAGTGATGCCAGCAGAAACGTTGCAAGGGAAAAGTAGACCGGGAAAACACAAATCATTTTTGTTTACTTTAAAGGGGCTTTGTGAGTAGTCTAGGAATGGAACATTTCATTTGGTTACCATTAAAAAAAAGTTTTGAACAAGTTTTTGTTACTGAAGTGCTCTCAGACTTTTTTTTCCCTCCACTTTTTGTTTTTTAAGTAACCAAAAAGCTTTTCCTTGAGTATCCTGCACCCTTGACATTTCCACTGCATAAACACTAAAAAAGGAACCCTCTCAGCCATCTGAGGGAGGTGCCACTGCTGTGTTCCACAGAAGTCCAAGAAAGCCTCCAGAAGCATCTAGGCAAAAGCATCCATTTTCTATTGGCACTAGCACCACTAACTACCAAAAGGCTAGAAAAACCGCATCTTATACATTAATTAAGTATAAAGTAGTCTAATGAACCAACTTCATTTTCATAAACGGCACCATGAGACAATTAAATGTTACACAACACTGGCCACATACTCCTCACACTGTCAACAATGGCAACGCTCCCACTGACCTCAATAGCAGAGGGACCGGCTCTCCTGCTTCATTGAAAGAAACCCACATTCAATTACAACTGAAACTTACTCAGTTCAGAGATGCTTCCAACGCAAGTTGCCAGCAGAGACTGCTCTAAAGTTCGGAGCTCCAGCTGGGCGTAAGCATCAGCCCGTCCATCGCTGCACACAGAGCCGTCATTGTATGGGCTGAAGTAGGCAGGCAGAGACAGCACACCTGGGGAAGAGCAAGGAACAGACCTGTTACAAGAGAAGTTACAAGAGCGGAAAAGCAAGTCTCCGTACTGATAGTAGTGATATGGAGCTGAAACACGTTTGTGCCTTAGTCAGGGGACTCGAGGTTTTTTGAACAGTTCAAACGAAATCAAGTAGTGCTGTAAATACCATTGGAATGAATAGAACAGGGCAACTGGGCTCCAGGTAGCACAGATGGGTGTTTCCACAGCCCGTAAAAACTAGAAACAAATTGCAGTTGAGATAAAGCTACATGAAAAGCGTTAGTGAAGTCTCTAATATTGTTTATACAACAACTCAGCTGTGCACACAGGTTGCCTTTGAACAGCTGTATGTAGATTACTAGATATAAGGGCCTGATTTTCAGAGGTGTGGAAGATAACCTCAAGTCCATCTAGGGTAAATGGTAGCTGCAATCTTTGCAACTCTGAAAATAAAGCCAGGGGCTATGCCAGTTCTTTGAACCTGCATGCAGCTTCAAATGCGCAGACTGTGGTTTCTATATGCGTGAACCTCTGGCTTTGCCAAACTACGCCTACAAGTTTTGAGGTTGACTATATTTTCATCTCTATAAATGACCCCTTTATTAGAGGGATAGATTAGAAGGATAGTAACATTTCACACACACAGTCGCTGCACACACACTCCTTCCATTCTGAAGGATTTTATTTTGCATACATGAGCATTAATGCACAGCAACCAAACAGAACTAAGGATTTGCAAACAGTTTTCTGTCGTTATTGGGACCTCATCATACTTTGTGCCTGTCCTTACAACTCATTTGCATTGGTGACAAATTAAAGGCTATTTGTGTGAACAGGCTGGGAATGGTAGTGACAACTAGGGAGAGTACAAAAAACCCCTGAGATACAGTTTCATGTTAATGTGCAAGCTGTCTCTAAAAGAGGCAGTCATTTACTTCTCCCCAGTCACACTTTTCACCCCGTAACTTTGATTGAGTACAGCAAATCTGCAGCCGCATTGCAAGTCAGTGCCACTCAGATCCCAAAAATATAATTTTGCCTCCCCTACTTTCCTCCCAGAAACTCATTAGTTGATCAGCTTTTCTTCAAATTAGTGTGCTGAATGGTTTTGCCCTGTGGCCACAGGACTGCTCTGAGTGGCACGGAAGGGAGGGGGGGGCTGTGACCTCTATGGCCACTGGGAGGCAGGGAGCAGGGATACGTGACCACGGGGAGGGTGGGAGAGGGGACCTGCTTCCTCTGCTGGCACCCTGCAGTGAGACCCGATGAGCCACAGCGTGACACCACATCCACAGTGCAGGTGGACTCTGAAAAGCTTTTTGCAGTCCACTCACCCAGAGTTCCTGTATCCTGATGTTCAGGCTGCTGCCATATCATTCATTACAATTGATCCCACAATTCCAGCAACATATCCTTGGACTAGATTTTCTGTGCTGTTAGACAAGGATGCTTACAGCCATTTCTGCCTGTGCTCTTACCCTGCTGCATCCTGTATTTTTGATTTTTCCACTTTGATCCGCACACAGCCATACCAACAGCTTTTCAGGTTCGACCTGCATTTCCTTCCCACCCTCACCTTCTGACCCCGGCTCAGTGTTGGATGTGGAGATACTCTGCTCATATTGCAGCGACCTCCTGTCACGTAGGTGCTCTGCAGTCTCGTCAAACAAAACCCTTGCCAGTTGAACTGCAGTGTATTGGGCAAGACCTTTGTTTCTTTGTCTTTATGTTTTCTTTGAAAATTATATGCTGAATTGATCTCCCCTACCCTTTTCACATCCTCTTCACATCCTGCTCGGTGGCAAAGCCAAGGACTGCATCAAAAACTTCCTGGACATTTTGAGGATAAGGGAATGATTTATCCTGTTGTGCTTCTTCACTGTACTTCACTGTTAGTTAATGGAGAAAACTCTGCCAATGCCCTCTGTAACCTGAATAATTAGGAAGTCGAGGCTTTAAAAGCTAACAGAAGCGATGCATGCAAACTAGAAGAGCTTGCTAACTACACTGTAGCCTCCTGTACAGAGCCTAAGCCACTTCCTTTTCCACGTTAAAGCTATGAAAGGATGTTTTAAGACATATGGATTGAATTTATGGCAGAGGGAGAACAAAAATAGACTGATTTGTCAAAAGTTTCAAATAGAGGCATATAATTCTACAGAGGCGAAAACAGAAACTGGCAGTTACATTATTAAACCATGCAGAGCTAAAAAATGGCACACATTTCCTGTGCCAGCCTGCTTCACTTGGTTCCATTTTCTAAAGAGGAATTAAAAATCAAGACTTGCAGACTGACTTAAATTGGCTCATGTAGGAAACAACACCTTCTCAGTTTTTCAGTTAATTGTTTGCCAGGTGCTGTGGATAAGACGAAAGAGAGATGATTTATTTGCTTTTGGAAAAATTGCTCATACGAGACAGTCACGGGTGAGATTTATGTTCTCACCTGCCGTGGTACGGCTGAGGAGTATCCCCAGCGTACCGGGGAGCAGCGAGGAAGTTACTGAGACTCCGGCCCCGTGCCAAAGCCCAGTGATGTCACTGGGGATTTTCCCGGGGACCACAGTGGGGGACGAATCAGGCCCTGCTTACCTAAGGCCTTGCAAAGGCTCTCCAGGTCGGGCGGGTCTTGGTAGGTATGAGCAAGCCTACGAAGGGGAAGCCACACCGCTCCCTGCTGTGCTGGAGGCAGACTGAGAGCAGTCCCTGGGCGGGCAGCAAAGCAGAACCATACCCCACAAATTATTACTGAAGAGCTTTATGGCCCTCATCTCGCAGCACGCTGGCCGTGATTTCTCTTCCAATACATTTCCAGTAACTGCAGAGTTGGAAAAGCATTATGCTTGCTCTTCAGATCAGAAATTCAGGCACAAGGACATCTGCAGTCAAGCTTTGACTATTGGTATTATAATTAGGAACAGGACTTAAATTTTAATACCAATTAAAAAAAAAACTTTGACAGTAAAAACAACTGCATTGTGATGACTACTTGGTGGTATCAGCTCTGCTCCCACCCAAACCATGCAATTTGTAAATAAAAGGTGTTACAAAGGTATAAACTGTATAGGCAACTTCTACTTCTATCTGGCATTCACATTTCTGTATTTTTATATTTGTGGCACCACTGGTTTTAATCATGGCTAACTAAATAAGCAAAACTATAATTGAAATAAATCAATTCATGTCTAAACACTCTCTTTCTGTTTGAAATCACGTTAGAACTGCTGATTTACTTTCCGAAGCTCAAGAAAATGTTTTCCCCACAAAACAACAATGTGAACCAGCACCTAATTACTGTGCAGGAATGAGCCATTCAGGCATGCACACCACCGTTATTAGAGCATTTTCTCTGATGTGGGTT
Organism: Cygnus olor; assembly: GCF_009769625.2. NCBI lineage: Eukaryota > Metazoa > Chordata > Aves > Anseriformes > Anatidae > Cygnus > Cygnus olor. Next base: position 49,193,548 of record NC_049173.1, read on the forward strand.
ACGCTGTGTTATATCTCAGGCTGTATCCTGGCATTCCGGTCACATTTTTTTTTTAATTACCCAGGATTTTCAGTATGGATCCAAGTCCAGGTGAAGTTCGTGAGAGCCTATTAATTTTAGTGGGCCTTAGATCAAGCCTCAAGAGCACAAGCTAAGAAGTCACCTCTCTAGAATGGCGTGAGGCAATACCCTGCAGCAGCCCGATTGAAAGCACGTTTGTAGTGCCGTGATTAAGGCACAGCTGGCTAACAATTTGTTTCTGATATTTCCATAGCCTTTGAAATAGCAGCTGGAAATAAACGCTTATTTATTCTACCTCAGTTAATATATGAAACCTGTTCATGGGCACTTGCTGCCAATGATCTTAAAAGGCTTCACAACTGGGTAAAATTCCAGTTAAGTGTTCTTTAAACTGAAATCATTTGGCTTGCCCAAAGATTTTGAAATTGTTGTCTGTAATTTGATGCTAACAAGCTATTAGAAAACAGCAACAGAAAATATTTCCAAAGTCTGACCTGGGTCCAAGGAAGAAGTCCCTTCACACTCTTGGACACCTTTGTGCTTTAAGAGGTGCAGCAGTTCTGCTGCGAGCTTTGCCTACAAGGTGATTGCCCACGAGCAGGGCTGTGCAACATGCTGCTTGCTCTCCCTAAGCTGGGCAATCGGTCCAGCCCTCGAGCAAGGAACTTTCTGTAAGGAGCCCTGGTCCAGCTCAATGTCCTCTGATAATACAGAAGCTGGCATCAGCTTCTGCTCTTTGGATACCAAACCACAAGGAAATGCAAAGACTTTTACCAGAGTTTTATTTTAAAATTTGGATGTTTAAAAATTAATTCAAGTAAGGTTTTCCACGTTATCTTCACCCTTTATGCTGTTTGCACATTATGTTCGTGAAAAAGGACTAACCATCATTTTTACCCTGCCGTAATCATTTTCTCTATGCCCTCTCTACTTTAATCTAAATCCTTCGTGCTGGGACACAACTTCCTAACGATTAACACATCAGCCGTTTGAGGTCTTTCAAACACTTACATGATGTCTGGAGGTTAAGATGGGGCCACTCAAAAGTGGCAAAGGGCCAAGGAGGCTTGTCTGGAAAGTACTCCAATTCTGCTGTCTGGGATTCCTCACGGAAGCTGCCCAGGGTACTAACTCTGTTATTTCAGAAATGTGCAACTTAAAATCTCAAGAGCTGCCTGTATTCACAATAGGTTAGGTAATGAATTAGAAATATAATTAGGACAGGGGCATACACTGCAAACTACCAAGCCAGAAAAAGTGCACTTTTTTCTTCCCTAAGATAAACATAATAGAGTCTATGAGACAATACAATGTGCATTGATTTTTCCCTTTGGCCAGAATAAAAACAAATTCTATGGGCAAGCATTCTCTTTGTGTATTGTGTTTGCATTGCACCTAACAGCGGGAATCATTACTGATTGCTACCACAATACAAATTGGAATGGGAGACATGTATCTATTTGACAAAACAAGAAATGAAAGCCCTCAGAACATTAAGGTTCGTCTTTAACATTATAGATTGCTTCTAAAGGCTCCTAATGCAAAAAGCCACGTATGTGAAATCAGAACTACTGCAAATATGCTACAGAAATGTCTAAGGAAACCAAGTGTAAGGGAAAAAAAAAAGTCTAAGTCTCCAGTCTCCAGCATCAACATACGTCTGCAATGTTTGGCTTGTGATAAATGCCATAAGAAATTTTCTCAGAGGTGAGATTGATAGCTGCTCCCAATGAACTGAGCTGTGATTTAGAAGACCAAAATTTTGAAGGCAGACGGCAATGACCTGACTATACTGAACAGCCAAATCCCACTTGTTTCAATGGACCTGGTAAAAACCTCATCCAACTGCAATTGCAGTTTCCCACATTGGAATTTGGCTGTGACAACAGGCTGGCTGTCACCTTGCACAAAGTCCTATAATTCTTCATGGCAAGGAGCATTCAAGGCTTTCCTCATTTTTTTTTGTCTCCCATTCTACCAAGCAACACAATGTTGTGCAGTTCCCTCTTGCCAATCAACTCAGTACAGACCCAGAGTACAGAGCACCACCTAGAATTAATGCCAATTCCTGGAGCTCTCTATTTTCTCCTTGCCGAACCACCATTCAACTGCTAAGAAAGCTCAACCCTCCCTTATTTTATGAAATAAGACAGGCTTATCCTGGCAGAATATAAACAAACAAACAACAACAACAACATATGAAATAACAGGCAACCAAAGTGTTTCTGATATCACATACCCAAATCTAAACACATCAGGCTAGCAATAGATGATGAGAAAGACTTGTGATCAGGAAACAATACATATAATTGCTAACATATAGGAAAATAATACACTGCTATAAAGCAGGCACGCATCTCTTTCAGTTTGTCTGTCGGCAGTATGAAAAATCAAACACAGTTGCTTGTATCTGCATCCACATTAAACAGCAATACTGTAATTGAAAACAGGAGGAAAAGCAGAAGAGGGGCGAGCTTCAGCATAGAGAGAAAAGATCTTTAAATCTTCTGCAAGTGCTCAGCTGAGTCTCTCCACTGAAGTGCTGCTGTCCTAATGGCATAGTTCTGGACAGCTCTGATTGCTTCACAAAGCGTTCACATGAGCTCCCCGTCCTTGGTCTAACTGCCTGTAGGAACAAAATCCCCTTCAAATCAACTTTTTCGTGTCCCTGTTGACACATACAAGTAGACACAATTATCAGTTTAACTTGAAGGAAACTTCAGAGCTGACCCGGCAGGAGATCTGATGCCGCCTGTGAGGGCCAGAACCAGCATACTTCGGGTGCACAGTGGCATGCAAAGTCACCCAGCTGTCAGTTATGCCTAGGTACAGAGCAGCAGCCCACCTGGCACCAAGAACAGCTGCAAGGCTGCACAGCAGGGAGAGGTGAAAACAAAAGATGAGGTACTGGGCAGGGCTGCATGGAGAAACTTGGACAACACCTGCATACGGCATCTTGGGCTTGAAACTCAAGCATAACCATTGCTTGCCTGTACTGCAGGAATGTTAGCAGAGATGTGTTCTTAAAGCATGCAGTCTGGTCCTTGCTGTTCCTCGATGTCAGCAGGCATTACTTAAGTATCAAAAGTACCACTAGTACCGATCTTTAAATGTTTCCTTACTCCTAAGTTACTAACTGTGTATTCATAAGGCCCTTTCAAACATGCTACATACTTTGCCTCACTTTTGCCATGAAAATTATGGAATTGGGCTGAAAGTTGGAGGAGAGAAAGTAGGAAGTATCTACATGAACTACTACATTTGAATTCAGCTGTGACAGACAGGACTGCAAATGACTATAAATGTAGGAGAAAGGCCTGGGTTTAGTACTGAGTCAGTATTTATTGAGTCATTAATCCCACTTCCATAACCCTGTGGTCTTCTGGACAACCACTAACCTGGCCTGGACCCAAGCGCTTAATTGAACACGAGCTCAAGGGAACATATCCTAGGCTTATATTTTAATGACTGCCAAAAAAACATAGCAAATTTTATCTTTAGCAGCAGCAGCATACTTTGGAAGATAAAAGGTATCGGTGCTTTTATGAGCTGGTGATTATCCTCATTTCCATTTCTTCACTAGGGAAACAGAGACAAAAGAAGGAGAAACAACTTTCCAAACTCATGCATCAGAACCAGGGCTTTGCGAGGTCCAAATGGCCCAGTTCAGAAACGCTGTGGCATTAGACTTTTCCTGCATGAAATTGGCCAACACCGAGCCAAAGATGAAATACAAAACTAGAATCCTGTGCCAAAAAAATGAGCACAGTCCAACAGGCAGAGGAGACTTACCATTAACTAGTTGTGTAAACCCTGACCAACCAATTTAGTCCATCTTGGTGTCTCAGTTCACTTATCTGTAAAATGGGGATATTGCTTTAGCCCTGCTAAGGGCAGTGTGACATAACCAGCTTAATTGCTTCATTTCTCTCTCTCATTTTACTCCTTCGTGCTACTCAACACTTCAGCAGTGTCCCCACTTCATCTGTGTGTCAATAGTATGCCTTTTGTCCCCTAGCAACAGCACATCTTTCATTTACATAGCCCCTTTTACCTTCAGCAATCCCACAGCTCTGAGGGATTGAGATGAAAGAACACAGTACTGCGGCAACGTGCAGTTCCACCTCAGTGTGACTTATGATACAAGAAGAGAAGCTTTAACCAAGTGAGAGGGTTAAGAAATGTAAAATAGATTTTAACCTAAATACAGATTCTGGTGTGGATATAATGGTGGGAGGGTTATTCTGGCAAATGTAGTGAAAATGCAGTTCAAAATAATAATAAAAGAGACAATATACAAAAACCAAAACAATAAACAAATATACGTGCCAGGTAAACAACGGCAACTCCAGAAACACTAAATCCTTTAGTACCATTACTACGGGGATTAGAAAGCTTAGGAGGAAGAGTTTACTATCATTTTCTCTACCACCTTGGAATTCCTTCCATGTCCCCAACTTAGATACTTCTTCAGTAAAACAGCTTCACTTGGAGTAACCAGTGGGAGGGCAGCTTAGGTCTAACAAAACTGCAGGCACTAGCCAGAGCCCCAATACCCTCTACAATACCCTCTTCTAAACCATTCCTTATTGTTCACTGTCCTTCCTGAAATATGGTCTTTATATCATGCCCAGTTCTCCAGATGTGGTCTGACTAAGCTCTTTGTACATGCCATAATGACCTCTCTTTATTTGCGTTCAATTCTTCTATTTATACATCCCGTGATCTGTATGCTTGCCAAACACAAAGAGGATAGTAAATTTATATCCACTGTCACTCCCAGTTCCTTTTCTTGGGGAATATCTAGAAAGAGAATCTGCCCAGGACAGCGCTCCAGAATAACTCGCTTCCACTATCAAGCAGTTTCTCTGGACGAGAAGGGCTTTTTCTCCTGAGCACAGTGCAGGGCAGATGTGGCTGCTGTAGAACTGGCAACTGAGCGTTGTGCAGTGTGAGCAGGGCATGCAGCAAGGGCTCAAGTGTGCCTCCCTGGCCAGGGCTGGTGACCGGGCAGGCTACGATGCTCGGCCAGGCTGCAGGTGTCGGCCCACGTTGCACCCCACGGCTCTTCCAGAGAAATCTCTTGCAAGAGCTTACTCTACGTGACCCCTGCCCGTGAACATCTTCAAACAGGTGAGCCTTTGGCCAGATAAAATCTGGCCTCCTTAGCCTCTCCTGGCTGTAGTAAACATGCCATTAAAGTAAAATTTTAGAAACTGTGGTCACTTAATAAACATGAAGACTACAATTACATCAGTTAATGACTTGAAATATCAGAGCTGCTTATTACATGTGCATTTTTAAAAAGCCATGAGGAAATAAGAACTCAACAGTAAGCGAACGACTGCTCCTAAAGGAAAGGTCTCTCTTTACATGAGTCAAGGGTTGTCTCCATTAGCTGCCAGCAACACAGGCCCTCTGATGCACGGCTGAGCAGTTTTGATTTTTGCCAGGGTGAAATATGCATCTGTCACTCAGCATAAGATTGAAATTTTATCTGAGTGAAACACAGCCCGGTTCTGAGACCATAAAGTCTGACCTCAGGAGGGCAAGGGTTTGGAGTCTCGCTAAGATGATCACATGCATGCTGTGCTTGTGGGTGATAATGATTCAGGTTTTAGTCACTGAGCAGACAACACAAAACTTAGGGCGGGTGCATCCTGGGCAGTTTGCAATAAAAATGGCAATAAAGTGCAGATTTCATACCTACAGCTAATCTCCGACGTTGTCATCAACGCTACTACAATAAACTACTGGTCACACTGCTATTAACCGGCATGAGCTTTGTCATCTTTACCCCCAGATTTTTACCCATTCTTGCCTAACATTAGTTTTGGCCAGCATGAATTTTTAGACAAATACGAAGAAAAACCTCCACCACACAGATAACAATGTTTGTGTTTGACATGTTAGACGGGGTTTATTTTCTAGGAGTGTTTTGATAGCACTAAATTTCTGATAGCACTAGAGACAAGCCACAATTCTGCCTCAGCATAGAAGCTATTGCTCTTTTAATTTGAATTCCCTCAAGTAAACACTCGGACGTATTTGGCAGTTTTTTCCCCACAGTACAGCAAATCATTCTCTTACTATTATTAACATTTTGCAATTCTCCGTTTCCTCACATCAAAGCACCCTGGAGATCTTTTCAACAATGACCAATTGTTTTGAGCGACTCAGAAGTGGAGTTGAGGAATTCCACTTATTCACCAAGTGCTGAATTTTGTCCTCTATCTTTGCAATAACTTAGACTATTTCTCACATCATCTACAGTACTAAAGGACCAACTCATACCATCTACATTCACGCCTGGCTTTCTTCCATGCCGTATCTCACTTGCTCTGGCTTCTAGCACCTATGTTACTCTCTACTTTGACACCTGCAGTCTTCTTTCTTGCCCCTCCATCATCACCATGTTTGTAGTTTCCCCAGGATGCAGTTTTTCAAGGCTCGGTGCCAATTACTAACAGAAGTAGATACAATCCCTATTTTTGAATGTACCCTTTGGGGGTAGCAACACCATAAGAATTTGGCAATATTTTTAAAGCCTGCAGGGAAGGAAAAAAATATCCACTACAAGGCTCTGTCCTGTATCTCACATTGCATAAATGCCAAATGCATTTCAAAGTCGGTCTAAGTCTCTTGGTTGTAGCCATTTATAGTTTGTATAAAAAGCATAACTTGTACACTTCCATTACAGCCCTAAATATAACTGCCCCAAGCAAGTATTCACTTTTCAAACAGTACCTCTTTGAATTTTGTTTTCAAAAGAATGTTGTTGCCATTATATTATTTATAGACATTTACGTTAAGATCTAAATACTTGGTTAGGAAACCACTCAGATTAATGGATCCCCAGCATTGTTTTAAAACTCTAAATAGCTCTGAAGAAAAACAGGTTGCCTATATTTTTATTATACAACATCTTTTTTGCATAAGCATAAATAGCAGCACTGTTTACAGCTCTCAGACTGAATGGGCGTGGTTCTTTGAAGAATCTCGAAACGCTACCACATGGCTGTTTTGGGGGGGGGGGGTTGTTGTTATTGTTTTAATATGGCATCTGTGTAGAGGTTGAAAATTAGAATCTCAATGTTCTTATGTTTTTAAACAGGGGAAACACATTTTGATATCCTTATTGTGCACATGCACCATATCTGTAACAGATTCAGCCATCCAGAAACTGATTTTCCTGGTGGACTATCTTCCTAAATCTTTCTTGCACCAGAATTCCAATTATACCATTTTATAGCACACAATATCCCCAAAAACCAAACTCAGTAACAGAGAGAATCAGGCCACTGCCAGCAATTCTTTTCTTGACCCTTGGAATCTAACTATTTGCTGAAGTGAACTCCTCCAGGTAAGATGATGGAAAAATTGCTTTTTGGAAGAAGTAAAAGGGAAAGCATTTTTTTTTTAAGAACAAGGCAGGTTCTTGTTACTTAACAGTACTTGGTTCACAGAGGGACACTGACAGTGTCCCTAGAAGGAATACCACCACATAGCTCTCAAAGCGAGCATGCATGTGCCAGAACAGCAAGAGCACAGTCAGCACTCTAAATACAGAAGTTCTCACAGACAATATGCAAAAATAATATCATGATTTTGTACCTCCAATTTCTACAAGAGAGAAAACCAAGATCATTTTCTTTAAACATTGTGGAATCCTGGCTGCTAGCTATGAAGTGGCATTTCTTGTACTTTTGCCACAAGAACAGCTCATCCCCATCCCCACTGGCAAATTCTGAGGGACCAGCAGCGTAGGAAACAGCCCCTGGCGTGCCTACACACTTACCTGAGACTGTGAGGCCTGTTCTAAATACCTTTCGAAATCAGGAAAACCCAACTATCTTCCAGGTAATCTTGAATTATGCTGTGATAAAATAACTTATCCATAGTCACAGTGATCATTCAAACAGCAAAACCACAATGTACTTACTAGAGATGACCCGAGGAAGGACACAAAGTGGCTGCAACCAAAAAAGCAGGCAGCTGTTACTGTTCTCCATAGCTCTCTCCCTTTTCAATTAGCACCCATCTCCAACAATGAGGAAGCATGCTCCTAAATTCCTGTGGAGACATTCCTATGGCTGGATCTTGCGCACAGATTACATGGAACTTTTTTTTTTTAAATAAACTACCATACCATTAACTCTGCCTATAAAAGTTCTGTAGTCGTCAGGCTATAAGATAAAATTCATATTTTTTATTTTGCTGGTTCTCTGCTGAAGCCAGGCTACGTTGCTCTGCACCGCATTTCTCTCTCACATGGCAACACGCAGCATCTCTACTGCTGTGCAGCCGAGATGCACAGCATGGAAGTACTTGAAAAGCAAAGGTCCATACCACATAAATAATCCCGTACCACATAAGTAAGCACTTTTTGGATCCAGCTGTTTGTATGCAACCACTATATCCTAGTAACATTAATAGCTTTGACTATTGCCAAGAAAAAATGTCTTAGCAGACTTTTTAAATTTGTTGTGGAGGAAAGCAAAAGCTAGAACCATGGCAGATGCAGATTTGAGCAGGCTCAACTACTTAAGAATATATTTTCCTCCAATGGCACTCTGTTCCTTTCACCAAATTAGTAAAGCAGTAATTTGAATAAGATTTGAATGTTAAAACAGGACAAGCTGGTAAAAGCTACAACTAGACTCCACTGCCATACAATTTAGGAAATTTCAAAATGCAGATGTGAAATAAGTAAAGGTTGGAATAGGAGAAAGGACACATCACGTGGATCTGAATCCCAGGTGCTCCACAGCATATGTGCAGTTGACATTTTACTTTAGACCCATCTTATTCCCAAAAGAAATACAACAGTAACGGGTAAAAAACAGGAGAACAAAGAAGACTCAAAGAGGCTGGAAACAGATGCCAAGAAGAAGGGCAGCAGGAAGGGAACTGAGAAAAAACAAACAAACCACTCCTTGATGGAGGAATCAGTGAAAGATTGGGAGAGCACTGGAAAACATTTCAACAAGGAACAGACACTGCTTTCTTAACATACATCTATATTTTTCCTAAAAATTTTTGGGGTCTCACACAACTTATAATGCTCCATATCCTTTAGCCACCGATATCATTTGACTTCCTTCCTTCACCTCATTCCCTGAAAAGTGACATGATAAACAAAGGGTGATCCAGCAGAGTTTGGACATGCTGCCTCTTAATATTGATGGAATCTGATATCCATGGTAGCTATCTGGACAAAGTTATTCAGTTTCCATGCGCACCTCTTGTGGGATAATTTCAAAGATCACCTTAATATGACACGAAGATAAAGGAATCCATTTTTGATACTCTGCTTTGAACACTGAAGATACTTGGTTTTGTTTTGGTTTTGCTGTTTTACAGTTTTTCAGGGCAAAACAATCAGCCAAACACTAAGAGAAAAATGCTACAATCTCCTTACTACCTATTTTCTTCAACATCCTCTTCACTGCCTATTCTTATTAATAAATCACTGATTTACTGTTATGGCCCTCCAGGCCTGACCACTGCTGCTTCATCTCAGTGGGAGCCAAATGATGATTGAGATGCCAATATATTAGGCTGCCCAGATTCAAAGAAGGATAAGGAACAAAGCATTTGTGCAGAGCAAAGATAAATGAATATAAATCAAGTCCTGAACCATTTTCTGTGATGGATTAGCACCTTTCTTTGACCTAATAAAGTCAAGAGGTCTCTGTGCTGACAGCAACTAATGTGGAAATATCTGTGCTCCGTAAAGCCAGGAGGAATTCTGATCTCCTGCTCACTGCTACTCTATTTTCTATTTGTATTTTGCTGTGTGTCTCACTCAGGTGTAAGCATGTAGTCTCCTTCATCTCACCTTGAGGAATGTCATTACAGTGTCCACCAAACTGTCTGCAGAGTACAAGAGAAAGGTTTCTTTCATCTCCCCTTGGAGTTTCTTGCCATAATCCTGCCTTTACCAGTAAATCAGCAGGTAGCTCCTAGTATTTACCTGGCTAAGGACTGGACAGAAAGGGTCTGTTTAGCACCTGGGGACGTTGTATAAAACTACACAAAGCCAGCAGCAAAAAGTAGATGTTTTGATCAAATCTGGCAACTGCAATTTTACAAAGAAGAGAAGATTGAGCAAAAATTGGTAGACACAGAGAAAAATTCATCAGGAGTCAAGTTCAAACCTCTTGGTTTTGGCTATATACAGTATCTAGAACTGTATTACATAGTGTTTAAAAAGCATTATTGCATTGACAGGTAGTAAATGCTACAGCTTTTGAGAGCAGGAAATACATCAAAGTCCTGCAGCTATTGTAGCCTCTACTATTCTCATTTCCAAGATGCAAGAGTTGTGGATTACTTGTGCAAAATTGTCAAGAGAAGAAAGAGCAGTGTCTCTTCTGTGTTTGTGTTCGCAACATGAGCCTCTGTGTTATGTCTTAGATGAGGTGCCTGGACACTTGAGTCAGTAAAAACAAGCTTTTTACCACCCCAGCTGATCTCACAGCTAGCTCAGGATCTGCAGTGCAAACAAACAGCATGGGATACTCAAGTCACAGCTCTCACATTATCCTACCCCAGAGGTGACTGGCACTTGTATAACCTGCTGTCTTTGTCCGGAGACTGAATCACCTTTCACCCTATTTAATGAGCTGACCTGATGAAAGATTGTCATTATAACATGCTTCAGGCCAGATCGCACCCATATGTCTCTGCATTACCCATTCCATGCGGACTCACCCAGCTAAGAGGTAGCATCTCAAAGACACCTAGGGCATTAAAAATGGGCTGGGGGCTTGGTACTCTCATTACCAAGCTTTAAACTTTCATTTAACTACCACCAGTAATGGAGCTGCTACGCTCCTGCCTCTCTCTTGACCCTGAGCTTTGTGTTCCTGGCGCCTGCTTTTGTCAGAATTGGCATTTGTGCAGTTGTATCACAAGATGCTTCAGGAAACACAGGGATGTCTCTCTTTTTTGTTATCCCCTCTCTCAGCAGTCACATCAATTCCCTGAATCAGCGTAAGCACTGCTTAAACACACAAATGCCAGTGTGGGCATGACAGAGGCAGCGGGAGCACGTTTGGGGGCAAGAGGGGATGGGCAAGACTGCAGCAATGTCAATTTAGTTTGTCTTAAGCTGCCATGAAACCACACCCTTATATTGCCACCACATCTTGCAGATGTAATATAAGCTGCAGAAATATGGAGAATCATAAATTAAGTAGGAACCTTTAAATGGATCTCTTTTGCTTTTATTAAACAAAAAAAAGTAAAAAGATTTACTTTTAGAAATTAGTAGAAAACTTATCCGTAGTTTTGGCATTCTGAGACAAATTGAATTTGCCAAGTGCAAGAAGTTGTTTATAAGAAAAGAAACAGAGAACTGGAAATGGTTCCAGAAAATTTATTATGATCCACCTGACTGTAGCCAAAATATTACATCAGCCCAGATAGCCTGAGAACTGGAACAATATTACTCTCAAATTAGCAAGTTGCTTGGTACAACAGGCAGGGAGAAATGGTTTTGCAGGAGGTCTGGGTTCTCTCTCTAGCTCTGCTAGATACCATGGGCAAGTCTGCTTCTAAACTTATTACCCATAACTGATAAAAAAAAAAAAAGACATTTTTTCTCTTTACTCCTCACAGTTGTTTATTTTACTTTTTTTTAAAAAGTCTTAAAATACTCAGGACTGTTAGCATATCTTGCTACCACTTCCAGAATTTGCAGTGCTTACCCCAGGTCAGGGTCCCCAGTTGAACCTGCAGCCACTACTTGTTACCCCACTATGTGCTGTGTAATAAACATGCAATCAGAGGTGGGATTTCTTGGTTCACACTTGAAGATGGATGAATGCAAGGTAGTTCCAACCCAAAAGCCATACAGCCATTTTAGCATGGTGCTGCTGACAAGTTAGACTCGAGTAGTGCCAGCATGCCAAGGAATTCTACATGTAGTGCTGTTCTTGAAAAAGGAAAATACAACATAATGTGCAAAAAGGCCAGCTGATGTTTGAATAGTTTAAGGATCATAATTAAAGAATACTTCCTCAATGTTCAATCTCATTCCAAAACAAAATACTGTGCTGAACTAGTTACAGTATGACAGCTCATCTAATAATGTCCTTCCTCCACCAATGCAATTAAAGCATGTATGTTCCTGACTTCAGCTGGAGGGTGATTTCTCTCATTTAGCAAAATTGACAAATTACACATTTTATGAGAGTCTAAGCTGCCAAGAATCATAAACTCTCTGATGGTGCTGGCATGACATCATTAATTCTAAAGCACCTTTACAGATGCCTTTTACCTTGAAGCATCTAAAAACTTTCTTACACATCAAACAAGGCGGTTCATAGGCAGTGCTTCCTGGAAAAAGGAAATACAGCCACTGCTGAAGTGAAAGGAGAAAAAAAAAAAAAAAAACAGTAGCTGCCCACACACAGCAACGATCTCCTACCAATTAAGAAATGAAAACTGCCGTCCTGTGGGCATACAAACTGTTCTGCCATTCTTAAGACTGATCTGGGGAATTATGAGAAATCAGGGCTGGACTAATGCATTTGGCAAGTTCAAAGCATACTGCAGTGCCACAGCTCATTAAAGCCCTAGCTCTGTTCAGGACCCCTCCTCTCTCCTTCCCCGCAAAGATGGTCAGAGGTAGATGGGGAGCATGGAAGAGTCTATGCTCAATGGCCACACTGCTTGTGCTGGGCCAGCCAAGGGACATACTGCCAAGACAGGCTTGGCTGTGTGTTGCTGATTCTCTGAGGGTCTTACCATGGCCTAAAACACTCAGGACAGGGCTATCATTTTAGACTCTCTTCAGTTAAGCAGATATTCCTATAGTCCTTCAGTCACCGAGGACACAATTTAAAGCATATTCTTGTAACATCATTTTCAAATGAAAGTGAAAACTTTCACGTAGTTGTGCAGACGCAGGATTTACAAGCAAGCTTTCATGCTTGTGACTCAGTCCGGCCGTGTCTGCTGAGGAGACAAATGATACAGATTTTAACATAACCCACAGGCTACTTTTTCATAACTTCGAATGATTAATTTATTTTACAAATGTAGTGAATTTGCATGCCGCATTCTCAGAGGTCCAACTATTCGGCTCACGTCACTTGTTTTCCGAAAGCTGAAATTTTAATGAAGCATCCTGATAAAGTTTAACATGAACAGCGTCTTTCCAATTGTTTTAACTCACTTGTGACACATGTAGTTCACAGTTTTCTTCATTTCCCGGCCTAAACTGTTGTGTAAAGTTGCTCCTGTGTGCTTCTTAACAGCTGCCATATTCAGCCCCGAAGGCTGCTACTATAGGCCAGTTAGGGAAACCTTCCACAGTACTCACATAGATGTATTGGTCATCTTAATATGTGGTGCAATACTTGGGTAAAAGCTGCAGAAGTACAAACATTACTGTTATATCATAGAAAAAAAATCTGCAGTCGAGGAAACAGAGGTAGGAAATTCTCTGCTCACAAAACATGTATTTTTTGTTCCCTAGTACAGTGGCAAGTGTCAGAACACAGGAATACCAGTTGCCATGAAACTTACTGACACCCTCTGTGCAAGTTTTCCTTCCTCAAGATTTCTGTCTATACAGAAATACTATTTAGTAATGTTACCTTTTCAGAAAGATCTTCAGGCAAATGTAAAAGGTTTTTTTTTTGATAGACTTTTTCTACCTTTTCCACCTCTCCCAGACCCATACAGACTGGAGTGGTCTGATGAAAGAAGAAGGTTCAGCTTCTAAAAACTCAATTCTTACAATGGTGAATCTTCTTAAACAGCCCCAGTAATCTCCCATTAATCTGCCACCAGAGCTGACATTCTGGAAAAAAATATAATCACTTCTTAATCCTTTTGGGCTGGGGGAAGTTCCAGGGTACAACGCTGAAACAAAAACATTTAATATCTGAGCTTAAGTTTTCATTAAATCATAAGAAATCTGCCCAGGATAAAGAGGCTCCCCTTCCAAGTTATCAGCAAGTTTCCTCTCCATCAGATACCTCCATGAACACCTACAGCATCTCCAGATGGAAAAATACAGTCCCTAAGTATGCATGGCAGAGCGTTTCATCCAGACTCACAGAAGATGTTGGGCCTTCATTGATTTCTGTAAAGTGATCTCAGGCACTGATTTGAGTAAGAATAGTTTCATCAACTCAGAAAGAGCGTCTCTTATAAGCCTAATCATATCATCCCTGAAGTCTACGTTAAGTCTAAACCATACCATAGGTCATACTGTATGTGTTTAATCCATACAGTATATAAATCTTATAAGCACAGAGCAAGTGAAAAGCAGAACGCAGGAAATTCTACCGGCCAAACACAGGTCATCTATCTCAAAGAGGCTATATATGTTTTTTATATAGCTTTTCGATTTTTGCTGCGAAATGCCTTTTCCACAAATAAAAGTCAAGTATATTTGTTGCATCAAGTTTTATTCCCAATTTTTCCTATTGTATCTTACAATGAAAGGAAGTGCACTTTAGATATATTAGTATTTTCCTTCTCCCCGCCAAGCACAAGGAAAGAAAATGCATTTTTGCCTACACCTGCATGCTGCCTGAAACCTGAGAACTGGATCTTTGTTTTGCAGCTGGAGAAATGGAGGCACAGGCATCAAAGACCTTGCCCTGCATCGCTCCTCAGGACTGTGGCAGAGCAGGAAATCCAGAGCTCTGGAAGTCAGACATGCTGCACAGAAGAGGGTGGGAAAACAGGAGTGGTTACCCAACCATTCTCTTCCTGTTTTGGAGTATTAGTTACTGGAGTGATTAGACAGGCCACCTATGCAGTCTTCAGGTAAAATACTTCTCCACAGAGCAGTCTTATGCAACATACTGCACTGTACCTGAGTTACAGCTTAAAAGAGCAAGGTATTTCTACGTGGATGTAGTTTATTCAGTATATAGAGCTGGGAGGCACAAAAAAAAAAACAAAAACAACACCACCACCACCACCACCATCATTTGACACCCAAGTCTACTTGAGTATTCTTTTGGTCACCCCCTGGCTTACTTTCTTTATGTTTGCTTTCTCCTAGGGGATAGTGCCACCACAACTTGCATCACTACAAAAAAAAGAATGCAAGAGTCCAGAAGGAACTGAAACATGAAGTATACCATTTCTCCTATTCTCTCCCTTTATTAGAGCAGCATCACTGTTTTGCTTCATTGCTTCTGTGCACCAGACTAACAGCTTCCAAGATTTTTCCGCACGAGAATCCAAACCCAGCACAGTACTCTGGATGCTTTTTCCAGTGCGCACACATTCCCCCAGCTGACTTCTTTCATTTCCAAGTTACTGTACCATTAGAATGACAACATGAGATTTATTAGATCGTAGATATATCTTAAATAACCCAGAGAGGCGCTGACATTCCCTGCTCTCGATGGGGCCTATGCAAACCCCTCTCTCCCGCTGGAAGGGCAAGCTGAGATCAGATTGATGTCGAGTTTTTCAGCAGGGGACGATTAAAAATAAAAATCTGGGGGAGGGTAGATATTTTGAAGAAAAACTTCTCTATTCTCAAAAGAAAAGGGAAACTATTTTGAAGTAGCATTATAAACCATACGGCTGTGCTGAACCAGGGGTTATAGTGGGAAAAGACTTAGTAGGCTGTAAAGGCAACAGTAGACTTAGTACATAGCTCATGGGACACAGCAGCAGAAATACTGAATTTAGTCCAGTCTGCCACTAAATCATGTGACTAAGGCATTTCCCTCAGTTTTCTCATCTGTTAAACAGTTAACAATACTGCTTCCCACTTATGAGGCCTCAGAGATGCCTGGAAAACGCTCTGAGAGGCAGAGGAAGGAAGCAGTATGGCAGACAAAAGCTCTCAGATCAGTCTTCACAGAGGCGAGATCCTATTGTTGTGAGCAGTGAATGCATGACCCACTGAGACGAAAGGCCAAGTGCTAGTTCACTGCTTTATATAAAGCACAGTACTATACATCAGCCTCAGAGCAAGGCTATTTCATAACTCTGTTTTTCCCCCCAAAAGCCTTCTTAGAAAAAACAACCCAAACAGCAAGAAGAGCTTCAGCAAACAGATACAGTTAGCAGCTTTCTCGATGGAAGCATTAGACTGAAAAGCAATCAGTTTATTGTCTCTTCACTGCAAGGTGGATATGGCTGGAATTGCAGATTTCTGGTGTTCACAACTGGGACCCGAACTGCCAGCCCAGGGGACCATGGGGACGAGTAGGGGAACAGCCCAGAGGCCTTCTGTCCAAACCCACGTGTGGTACAGGGGCTGGACCTCTGCACTCGTGGTACCTTTTATGTCCTGATGAAAGTGCAAGCTTTTCATACTGATAGAAAACATTTCCAAAACCAATTATTTGACAAAGAAGCCGTTTTGCGATGAGTTACAAGATAAGGCCAAAACCTCTCTGTGCTCTCCAGCCTTTAGAAGGCTGCCAGGAGATGAAAGGCAAGCCTGGGCATGCAGTGGAGCAGCAAACCACTCCTAACGTCACCAGATCCACACATCGGAAGTTCTCCTCATTGCCAGAGTGCGACTAGAGGGCAATAAATCAGTTGTGGTTAGACTAAAAGACACAGCTTCGCCAGCCATCTTCACTTGGCGCTTTATGCAAAGCCTCCCTTAGTTTGAAGCTTTGAGCCTTGCAGATCATCAGCAGATGAGCACGGGGCTGGGTTTGCCACAGGTAAGCTACAGAAGGATGTTGTTCCAGACATGGGAACGGGACGCTAGACTTCCCTGATTATATCCTCAGTGGGGTCTTCTGTTCAGAGGGATTTTGAAGGAGACATTTTACTCCTTGCCTCCTTTCCCCACCTATGAACAGGGGAATAATATGGACATTTTTATTAAATGTTCAGATTTTTAAAGGCATCTAGTATGGAAGGATATACTGTACTTTTCTGCAGCACAACTTCCGACCAAGGACTTTTCCTGTTTCATATTTATACTGCTTTTGAACAGCGGATGAGTCAGGTTAAAAAGGGAAAGGAAAACGAGTACCCTGAAAGGAGGGCCACAGTGGATTAAGTAAGAGTCCCAGAGCATCCCGCAGGAGAGCAGGTTCCTGCGGGTACGCAGACGGCAGAGGCCCCAGAGAGGATCGTTTACCACAATTCTGCAGTGAGTAATGAATCCACGTGGCTTCCAGCCGGGAGCATGTGATCCATTTAGCTTCTTAGCAGAGGAAAAGGCCTTTCCCCACCACAGCCTGATGGGACTGCACCAACAGATACTCAGACGGCTGAGCCACGCGCAGGTGCTCCACTGTCCCCTCCTGTATGGAGCCCATCCATACCGAAACTGCACAGTGCCACTCACTTATCATTCTACCTGTTCTTGACCTAGGTTGTCATCTTTAGATGAAAGTTGTTTCTTTCCTTGCAGCTCTCCACATTCCCTGCTTGGTCCTGAGCAACTTCAGCCACTGGCAATGACATCACCCCAGCTGGGACCCGGGGATCCGGCCCCGTGGGGGTCTCTGGCACAGCGAGCCTGAACCGCATCCAAGTTTGTGACAGGCAGAGCCGTCCTTTCTCAAATAATAGCCAAAATATATTGGATTGTTTCGTCATGTAAGAGAGTCAGATTTTTATTTTATTTTTATTCCAAACCCATTCCTTCCAAAAATAAAAGGCAAGTAAATGGTCAGTTCAGCCTCTCTGCTGCCTTTCACAAGGCCATGACTAAGGGCTGGCAGGCTCGCAGCCAGACTGTGAAATGGATGAATTTCCCCTCCCTGCTCTTTTAAAAAGCACAATATCTTGGCTCACCCTAACGCCTCTAATCTCTTTTCAACATTTATACATTCTCCCATCCAGCTAGAAAGCACATGCTGCTGTTGCATAGCCTTTAAAAAAAAAATAATAATTCCTTGTTCATTTTGTTATTCAACATCTTCTGTTTGATCCTGCATGATGGAAGCAGAGTGATTTTGGAATGCCCATAAATCACACCACATAAAATAGCCTGAAATAAATTTTTCTTATTATTAATTTGTTTTACAGCATATCATTGCAACCAGCTTAGCATGCCACGTATAAAGGCTGGATTGCTATCTGTAAAAGAATAAAAAAAAGAAAGAGAAAGAAAAAAACATGAACATGAACTAGCTGTAGCACATACCACTGGAAGCAGGGGGTGAGGGAATGGCAAGGAGACAGTCCTTGCTGTCATTTTCACATTTGCAGTGCTCCAAAATAATAGTAACATTTTAAAGATTGGGTGCTCTGTCAAATTTTGAAAAAAAAAAAAACAGAGCCATTTACGAAGTTGTAACACTGACCTTCTGCAGCTTCACACAATTACTGGTTACTCTGTCATAGCAAACATTTAGGAGAATAGAAGAGATGTTAAACTTCCTCTGTTTGGCACAAGGAATGCCAGTCTCTCTTTCCTGATGCTTGACTTTGGAGGCTTTGCTTTTAACCTGTCACTTTCTCAAGATGTCATACAGAGGCAGTGCAAGTGTCACAGCAATATATTCCACTTGATACCACTCTCAACTCAAAGCAATTTTACATCTAGGTTCACTGGACCATCTCCTGCTACCTACTGGCCAAAGAAAGCCAAATCGTGTTCTCACAGTTTGTCACCAACTAAGCTGTATGGGGCTGCCTCAGACCTACTTATACAGAAACTGGAAGTGAAAAGTGTCTTGGAGATCTCGCTACATCTTCTGAAAAACAAATGTCAAGAAGAAAATGGTTCTCTTCAAGTTCCTTAAGGCAACAAAAGCCTACCTGGAAGTCTGTTGTTAATATCAAATTAGAGGGTTAAAATAAAGTGATACAGTTACAGAATTGGAAAAAAAAAGAAAGAAAAAACAGCATCCTATTGAAAAAATGCTTGCTTTGTTTCGCTACATAGATTCTATCAAGCTGAAGCCTCATGGAAAGGGGAGGGAAAGTGTTATTTCACACTCTTCTTTTCCAGTTCTTGTGGTTTACCAGTTACATTTTTCTGCTAAACACTTAGCTTCTCTGCTCTTCTGCTTGGAGACAGAGCCTTGCAAACAGTAAAATGGCCTAAATGGTTACACAGAGTTTCATTTTGAATAATAAAGCCGTAACATTTCAATGGGAGTTCACATTAGGCCAATAGCAAGGGCAGTGTATCGGTACTTGAGTCCTGCCCTGCAGTCCATTGCCAGAGCTCTAGGTCTGGATCTCTGAGTGCATGCTGCTCACTCCTGCGAGGCATCCTTCTGCTCACCGAGGGTTTGGTTTGGCTTCTTTACATTTGACACTCAATACAAAAATCAGATGTGGAGGTTGGCCAGCAGCTGCAAGACTCTCGGACATTTGACAAACGACACCGGCTGTACCCAGAGTCCCTCCAGTAACAGACTCGCAGTCCGTGGCCAGGTGACTCGTGCCCGTGGCACCAACTCCATTCTCCCAGGGCTACGGCTACAGCTTAACGTCATCCTAAATGACAGCCAGCTGGCTCACTGAAGATAAGGAGCAGGATCCCGTCTGGCAAGTGGGCAATATACACAAACTCAAGCCCCAAGATAACAGGACATGGCAGGCAATATTTGATTTCTATGAGACACCACACTTCCCTGCTGCACAGGAATGACTGGGGACAAAAGAGCAGCATGGGCTGTTTAGACAGACAGACTGTATCACCAGCTCCCCATCAGCCTGCTTAGCACTGCCATGCCAGCCAAACGGCCGCGTGTTTGCTTTTGCAGCATGGGCAGCAGGGACAGCATCTTTTGCACAAGTTTCATAGACAAGATTGCACTGAGGTAGAGAACGCTCTCAAAGCTTGTATTAATAACAGGGTTCGCGTTATCAGCTGAGGGAGAGAGGGAGCAGAAGGGGGATACAGAGTAATCAGATCCCAGCTTAGGCAGGAAAGACAAGGCTGTACTCTGTGTGTGTACGCACACGAAGGACGAGGGGAAGGAAAGCCAGAAAACCTTGTCGTAGTTGACCACACTTGCTTTCCACAACTGAGGTTTGCAGCCACTCTTTTCACTACAAAAGAAACAAAATAAATATAAGCAAAGTAGAGGATTTGTGTGAGCTCTGTGGGCGTGGGAGCAGGACACATAACATCAGCCAGTATCACAGCAAGCCTGTGAATCATCTGGTAACCAAATGAGAAGTTCCTGCCCAAACAATACACGCAGTGTGAGACTGCAGGTCTTGCAGGCAAGAGCTCTGAGCTCACAGATCGAGAACTAGAAAAAGCCCGCAGTTCTGGCAGAACGGAAGCCCCTAACAGCCACATTTAACAACAGAATATGAAGGACACCCTGGGCTCTGCAGTGGTTGCATTTTATCTAACCCTGAGAACCAGAAGAACCTCAAATCTACAGAGAAATCTTTTGCTCCTGTTTCACCCCACAACCTCTCTGCTGAAAACTGGCCCCAGAACTTACACATAATAAATCAAAAAGATTTAAAGATCTTCCTAGACACTTTCGAGTGCCACCAAAGAGTTATTTATTATGTTAAGTAAAACCCCAAACGCCCTACCTGGGAATCCAGCTCCAACCAAGATCTGGCCAACCATGAGCAAGTCAGGAGCAAGACAAAGGCCTGGATGTCACCTCAAAACAATCCCACAACTCAGGGAACAGAAAGGTAGTAACACTCAACAAAATGCAAGGAATATGCAAACTTAAACAGCAAATGCCAGAGCAGAAGATTAAAATAAATCACAGCTGAAGCAAATCTAGTGAAAACCACAACTATAATAAAAAACAGACAGAAAAAACACAACATAGCTGGGTCACCAGCTATGAGTTTTCTCTACAGCGTTTATTTTTCTCTGATAATGTTTCCAGTAAGTCCCAGAAAAATATATCTCATTGTGAAACCTATAAGAACAGTCCTGAGTTACAGGAATGTATACATGCACAGATGCATGAGAGACTGAAGGGGATTTTAGGAAACAACACAGTCTATGATTTCTACAAACCAGCATAGTTGCAGTCCTCTCTCAAATAACATCTGTAGGCACTGAGGGGAGGCAGAAAGGAAATACGCTCCTTAAAAACATGCTCCACTTCTTTTCACAAGCAAAACCACATACATACTCCACCACTGTTAGCCCATACTATAAGGCTAGTGTGATCAGCAGCCCCTGGGGCTCTCTTATTTGAGCATTCAGGAGTCATGAGAGACCTGCAGGAAAGGCCATGTCCAGAAGCTACAAAAGCAAACAAATCCCAAATTGTTATGCTCTTTACAGCAGTCTTATGAGATGTTGCAGCACAAGCTACCACAATTCTGCAGTACAAACACTGGGAAAATCAAGGGATACACACCTGCCAGGGGCACACCTGGAGAAAAAGCAAGACTAATTTCTACTAACAACAATTAGTTGAGTTGTTTTATCCAAACAAGCAGCTGGAATTCTGCTTTTCTGTGTATGCAGCTCCCCCTTCTCCTCTCCTTTAGCCATCTCCATCCTCCTTCTTTAATCGTTTCCTCTTCTGTGGTTGTCGCAGCTGAGTGCCAGAGCTCATCTGACACTGAAAGCTGTTTGGAAGAGAAAACACAGTGCCTTGCACTGCAGGTCTTGATATATAGCAAGTGTCCTGAAGTGAGCTTTGGGTTTGGTGGAGAGCTTGTGCTGGGCTGGTCCTACATTCTACGCGTCCCAGTTCATGTTTTAGCCACGTGCTGCCAGGCTTAGCTAAGCCACGAATAGCATCTTCTCCACTGTGACAACAGAGCACACTGCACTATTAAACTTTCTGCCTGAACTATCCAAAATGGAACCACGGACATAGTTAAGCAGTGTATTAGTTGCATGGAATCGGCATATTTAAGACAGCCCGCTGCAACAACAGGACTACCCTGATAGCAATCCCAAGAAAAGACGACTCATATTTAACACCGGAATGAAAGACCTGTTTCTCGTCTTCCATACACTAGGGTGCCGTGATGCCTCTGCTTTATACAACTTGTGTACCAACATCAGGATGCGCAAAAAGAGACTATGAGAGACTATTCTGGCACTTGAAAGGCTTTGCAGAAAAGCACAGGCAGAAGTTACGTTCTGCAGTATACCTTCCACTATCTGCAAGCGTGCTTTAGCAGCCTCCAGACATCTTACCTTAAAGAAGGAAGAATACTAATGAACAGTGCAGTTTGGTAATTGACTCTGGGCAGAAAAATAAGGCTAAACTGAAGATGCACTTTTCTTGACCCTAAAAACCAGACAATCCCCCCAAGTTGTTGTTAAATGGGGCAGGGGAAGGCATACAGGTACACCTACCCATCTCTCATGCATTCGGCATTCAGCCAGCACCACACTTGCAGGCCAGCCAGTGGCAGATTAACACACCAGACTTGCTTTTGATAGCTTATATTCCTTTCTGCCTTACTTACATGTCACAACACAGGAAAACCCTGGTGAACCAAGCAAATTTCCCAGTAAACCATTTGCTTCTCTTGAAGAGACTGAGAGTCTGGGTTGTATTGGCAGGAGGAAATGGTGAGAGGCTTGCAAAGTAAGCCTTGCATAACCTCGGTGACATCAAAGGCTTGCCAGGGTTTTAAATCAGATCAAAATTTGACTATGCAGCATATGCACTAGAACCAATCAAAACTAAGATATCCTTAGAAGCAACTTATGATTCATACTCAAACATTAACCAAGAACTTTTCTTTACAATTCCTGTCTTTATTTTCATAGAGGAGAGCAGTTTAAGGTAAGATTACTCCTATTTACTAAATCAATTTATAGGCCTTCCAAAGAAACTGCTTAAAACGTCTGAGCCCATGCAGAGAACACCAGAATACTACACATCTGACTGACGTTCAGCGAAGCATTTCTGCAGAGAATCAAGAATAGATAAGAAGGGCACAAGGAAAGAGGATAAAGTGTGATCAGCAGAGGGGGAAAAACCCAACCTATTACTTGCTAGGTTTTTTGAGAGGCAAATAACTAACCTGAATGAAAGCACAAATACCTGCTTGGTGCATTACATTTTGCATCATGAATGATACATACACCTCCCCTCTGTATTGAAAATAAAACTCTCACTTGAGCTTTCATGGTTACTGTGCATCCAGAGAGTCTCGAGATTAAATGACATCCTTAGGTTACAACTGGGAAACACGCACGGTTTTGTAGCTCATGAGTAAAAGTTTTATATTTTAGCTGTTTCCCAATTCAAGAAAAGCTTGGGTTGTATCTAGAAGACATTCACTGTCTGTGCAGGGACAGGTCAAAGCAAGGAGAGATCACACTCTTGAGAGCCAACCTAATTCAAACATCACGATAGCCCCCAGGCTCCAAATTCACAGTTTAGGGACAAAGCTCACACGTAGAAGGTATGTCACTTGCTGCTCATGTGCAGGAACCACACCGCACCAGCAGACTGTGTCTCACCACCAGCTACATGCACGGGAACCTGGCATGGACTTGTAGCTGAGAGGAACATCCAGTGCCAGCAGGAATAAGAGCACTGTCCCCTGCTTTTCCACAGTCTATACACCTAGGGTGAATCTGCAGAGGAGCCCCTAACTCCCTGCCATCACTCCAGCCAAAGGACAGGTGGCATGCCACATCTGCAGCATCCACTTCTTGCTGACACCAAGATTACCTCAGCCAGGCTGTACTAAGCATGCACTGAAAATAAATGTGCACTATATGCGTAAAGACATATTATTGTGAAACAGAGGTAAATGTACTTCACAGTAGCAGAAGCGACTGACTGCCTAAGCTTAGGATTACATGTATAGTTTAGTTGGGGTCATGTTTTGCACAGACGAGTTCATAAATGCCTTTGTTCCTTAGTCAGCTAGGTAAGACAAATTTATTCAGATGGAACAGATATATGAACAGCAACAAGGATTAATTACCACATAATTAATTAATGGAAGAGTCTGGATGAAATGATAAACCAGTGGAAAGATTAAAACCATTTGAACTAGATCCCTAGTAAATAGATCCATTCATTACCATTAACGCACGCAGACAACATTACTCTCTCTCTGCCATATAAAGTTGTAATTAATTATGCAGTACAGCCATTGACACCTGAGATCTATTCAATATCAGCTATACTCTTACAAGACCAGACTCTTTGAGAAGAGAGAATTTTGTGGATATCTGACACTGTCTCAACATCTGCTACCTTGGCATAGTATCTGCTTAACATAGCAACAACCTCACATGGCAAGTTACAGATGCAGAAAATAAATGGGGCGGCAGTGGTGGTATACTTATTGTCAAAGGCATGAACTTCATATCTTATCACATCCATTTTATGCATAAATACAACGGGGCACAAGAAGCTCACTGACTCTTGGTAAACCATTTACCGTGCTCTACTCTCAACATGAGCTTCCTTTTTGGACTACAAAGTGCTGGAGTTTGTCAGATCAATGTGAATAGGCTATGCTGCATGTCACTGACAAAACACACTTTCTCTCTTCAGTGGAAGATAAAACTTTCACCTCACAGAGTCCAAGAAAGGAATAATGAAAGGGCTACGAGATTAAATCAACCCAAATTGATAATGAACTCCAGGTTTGTTTTGAATTGAGCTCACTCTTCAGTTGTGTCCTTTGCACCGAGTGACTCAGGGGATTGGTTTGGAATCAGGAATGTTTTGAATTGCTATGTTCTGGATTTCATTACTCCCCTCTGGGCAAGTCGATGCATTTGAGAGCCTGAAACTTCATTTGCAGAAATCCTGCTATAGCTGGAAAAGCAGGAATTAAAGCAACCCAGAGAGAATACGTGCTGATACCTCTGAGTCAGCATTCAAATTCCTATTTCATTTCAACATTTACCAAGTCTGGAATGGGGGGGGGGGGGTGGCGGGAAGGGGCAAGCGAGAGGGAAAGAGGCTTTCCTTACAGTACCAGCAGCACACAACCACGTGTGTGGTATGGGAAACAGTCTTGGTTCTCTGCTTTTCACAAACTTCCCCCCCACGCACGCACACATGAAGAAGCTCATTGTATAATACTTACAATTCTATTCCTGTTCCTGGTTTACTCTGTTTCTCACCTTCCTACCAGCTGGTGGCTGTTACTGCTATCTCATCTGGAACTAGGGAGAGGTTCCCTTTTGACAGAAGACTTGTTGCTGCAAGTCTATATTTAACATTCTTTCTAACTGGTTCATTTACTAACACAAGATAATTGGCTTCCAGAAACAATTGGTGTAGCTCAAAGAACTCACTCACCGAGATTTGTAATCAAAGTTTTCTTCTCTTTTTTTTTAGCCAAAAGTAAGGAAAGAAAAAAAAAAAGAAAAAGGACAGAGCATATGTTCAAAACAAAACTTGAACCAAAGCCTCAGCCAGCTCCTGTGTAGTACTGAAACCCAGGTGATAACAACAGGTAATGAAGGAATGCACAGAAACAGAAAGCTAAATACTGCAGTACCAGTGGACCTCAATTTTGATTGCAATTATCTGAAAGATATATTTTTCTGCTCCTTATAGCCGTTGTTTTTCATCTCTCACTGCCAATGATAGTCATAGAGCTGTTATAGGTCTCATATTTGAGTTGCCAAAAAATAATGGGGATACTGCCTTGGCACATACTGTACATTAAAGTAATTTGATTTAAAAGACTACATTACAACTCTTACTTCCACACCAACCCATCTTCCCATGAAGCAGACAGAAGACAGCACTTAAATCACAACTTTATGCTTCTTAAGGAGTTGAAATAGTCACATGTATGCCATATTTAAGACAGAAAAAAAAGAAATACCTATTTTGGGAGGGGTGGGGATAGAAAGAATATTCTCAGATGTTCAAAGGCAGAGGCGGGAAAATGAAATGGTGAGGTGGACCCCAGGTAGTGGTTTGCACAGTAGAAGACTGAAGCACTAAAATAAAACAGTTGACTGAGATCACCATCAGGGACAGTTCAATGAATGCATTTCAAAAAGTACAAGCAAGAATAGCCCTTGTCTGGTTACAGCAGGCAAGTGCTGGTTGTTGATAGACAGTAGTAGTTTGACTCTGAAGACAAAAGTGATGATGATATTGGAGCTAAAAGAAAAAAAAAAAGAATTAAAAAGGAAAAAGACCTTGGTCCTGGTTTTAGTTCTGTCACATGCCTTCTCCATCACCTCAGACACGGTTTTAACTCCCACCCTATCACTAATTGCTGAATTTTCAGAACTTCTTACGTACAGCATCTCACACTGAAAGCAGTAAATGGCTGTTACGAATCAAGAAATTCAAGATCTAACTTTGTCTGTCCCTTCATGATTTCATTTGTAAAGTAGGGGCAATAAACACCTTACTACTACAAAGCATTGAAATGCTTTGAGATCCTCCCTCATAATGAAAACACTAGGAAAACTACAGTTACTATGATCTGCTATACAATCACTATATGGATGACACGATCTTGCTGCCTCAGACCATTCATTTTAATTTTTTTGCCTTACAACTGAAGTAGCTGATGACTAGCTTAGAGAATGTAGAAATGCTACCGTACTCCTTGGAGTATTCCCTCCTGCATCTCTTTCCCCACGCCCTGACATATGTTAGTAGTTAGAAGCAGCTTGCTGAAGCTTAAAGTTTGACTGAAGGGGAAAACAAGAAAAATCTGCATTCAAAACACAGCAGAATTCCTAAAAAGACACCACCACTACCACCCCTGCCTCTTCTCTCTGCCTACTTGCTGCCTCTACATAAGGTTTCTAGTTGAGGCCAGGGGATCTCTAACCAACTAAAGCAGTAAATAATTGAAATGTCTCCTACTATATATGCACCTGTGCTTGAGTAAAAATAACGGTTAAATAATGAAAGAACTCAGATTTTGCTGAAGGACAGACACACAGAGTGCACTTATAAGGATGAGAAAGAGCTCTCAGCTTTAATGATGATGGTATCACCACCATTAATTATTTTAGCATTTCCTGCCCTTACTGCCATAGGGGGAGCCTCACAGAAAGGCTGAGCCCTGCCCGTGAAGCTGTGTGGTTCTCCCTTACAGAAGTTCAGAGAAGGAGCAGGGGACAATGTGCAGGACTAATAAGTGGGAAGTAAGATCCGTAGCACCTGCTGTCAGGAATCCCTGAAAGAAAACAAAGAAGTTTTTCTGCTTTCTGATTTCTCTTATGTCAGAGAAATGAAGAGTGTGGAAGGTAAAGAAAGAGGTAAAGGAAAGAGACACTGACCTCTCTGGGCCAAGACCAGGCGTGCAGTGATCAAGAACCAAACGAGAAGAGCTTGGCTGGTGGTGAATATGCCAACAGGGCAGGGAATACCATCTGCAGAGTGCTAATTCCAGTCATCATCACCATGACAAAAAACAGTGCTTGCTAGCATCAAACAGGCAACCATATAATTTGGTATGTACGACTTCAGAGCTGTAAGATGGTGAGGACCACAAGAACAGACACCAAATCGGTGCCTACTGTAAGACGGACTCATATCGCATTCACTTCCTCAGAAGCATGTCTGTTACACAAACTCCCAGAAACACTGGCATAATGCCCAAAGAGCACTTATTCAGCCAATTCAGTTAGTGTTATCATTAAGTCACAATACATCTAATGAATGGAGCAGACACATTACTACTTCTTATCACAGCGTTTCTCTTTGGAGCAGTGTTACTGATGGGATGCAGAGAGTGCATTCTGATGTGTGACTGGCAGCGAGGGGATAAGGAAAGCTAGAACAGCCTGACAAGTCAGCTACCTTCCCGATTGCCGGAGCTGTTCCTGGAAATAGAGTTTTCATGGTGGCTTTAATTTACACAGCATCTACACCACACTTCTCCTTGTAAGAAGCAAGTTTTAAGTGGAGAGCTCAATAAAAGCAAAATATTACAGCATTTCAAATTCTCACATCATTTTTCATATTTGGTTGCGTGGCAGCACACATCTCAATAAAAACGCTGCCTGTGTGAGGGTGGCAAGTGTTCAAGTACTGGAATTGCCCAGCACAGGAACAGCAGGGATTCTTTGATTTTCAGCAACTCTAACAATTTCACTGTTTTAATTCCACTGGGATTGTTTCATAAAATCTAGTTATCTCCAATTTAATGTCCCAAAACAGAAGCATCTTGAAAAAAAGATGACATGAAAATGTCAACGCTTCACACCGTCTTTGCTCAGGATTTCAGCCCCCTCTGTAGACCCTACTTCTGAGATGCCCTAAAGCTCTATGGGATGGGCTTCGCGCATGTCATAAAAAAAAACGTGCTGCTAAACAGAAATCATGGACTTAGAGGTTAAGAGTTGCTCTGCTATGGCCGAAGCTTGGCACAGCAAAACACTGTAGACAAGCAATGAAACGATGACAGGGGAAGGGAATGGAACTGGACTTTCTTGCTATCACTGTATTACAGGTGACGAACAAAATCCTGCAGGGTTCACCAAGGTAGGTAATGAAGCTTGGCAGAAGCATTATTTATGTGACCTCACATATGCCTATAATCACAGATGTAACAAGAAGAGTCCACGAACTCCTATGTGTGACGACAACTGAAGAGGAACACTGTACTTCAGAAGTCATCTTTGCCTAAGTATTTTAGAGATTTCTTCTGAAGAGCAGGGAGGCTTTAAGCACATGGCTGGGGGCCACCCATGCAGGGTGGGCACCCATGGGACTGACAGACGACAAACAGGCAGCAAACTTTCTCTCCACTTCATTCAGGAGTGTGTAAGAGGCCTGCTGGTTTAGCAAAGCAGCAGCTTGTCAACAAGCTAAACAACACACACGCTTCACAGGATTTTGCCTTCAAGTCCCAGCTTCAGTCATTCTTCAGAAAAATAAGTGCTCCTAGTTAAGGGAATAATGTAGGTATTTCCCATTCAATATGATTAGGGCTTCATAACTATAATTTCTCACATGTGGTTTCTGAATGCACTGGTTTGTTTACAAAAGACATTTGATCCAGTTCTCTGATCAAACCCAGTGCCTGGCAAGTTAAAAGTCACGATCAAGGCTGGCTTCTTCCTTAACTCTACAGACCAGAGTTCAGGAACTGTCTGGTCTAAATAAGCTGCACAATCAACACATTTTGATTTTAGCTTTCAGTCTTATTTAACTGGCAGAAATACCTTTTTTTTTTTTTTTTTTTTTTTGCTGTTGCTATTTTCTAGGCAAAATGCTTAGCTGTCTGGTGAGCATTGTGGAGATGCTTGTGGTAAGTCTGAACAAGTTAGCCTTGATCACTGGAAGCACAGTAATTACAAGAGCACAGCAATAAGCATGGGTTAATATATGCTGCTAGGACTACCAGGACAAATTTGCCTGCAAGAAACTCCAGGGTGCCACAGCTATCCTGCCTTAAATATTCAGGTCAGCCCTGGTTCCAGCACAGGAACACCTGGAATCTAAGGAAAACAAAACTCATTTAAGAAAGGAAAAAGATATTCCTAATTAACTGCTAAGTTGAACTTTTTTCCCTTGAGTGAAGAACTGAAGTTTTCTCTATAGTCACCGAACCTTCCAATAGTAGTTTTTACAATTACAGATCAGGAGGACCTTGACAGCCTCAGGCAGCATTTTTGTGTTTGTGAACTCAAAAGGCACACGGTACTGCAATCCTGTGCATGGAGGATGACTCAAGTAGGAGCTGTTGCAGCTGCTTTCTTAGGTACTCCAAGGACAGCTCTGCTGTGATGGACGTGCCGTCCTCCCCAGATGGGTGCCTTTGGATCTCCGCTGGGTGGGGAACAGAAAAGGGCAGACTGACTACACCAGTGTTGGCTGTGGCCCTTCACCAGTACTCAATTCTGAGCTGGCCTAGAGCTTCCCAGTGGCTTTACCGATTTTATAACAGATACAGAAAGTTTGTTTGTGTGTTTCTACAGTGCTCATCTCTGATTTGAGTTACTGCTGTATCAGTAGTAGTATCTAAGTCTCTAATTACAGTAATTGAACCAGACAAGACTCAGTGGGTTACATCTTTATCACAGTTCAGGAGTTCTTCCTCATGCAGGAGACTTCCATGTTCCAAGCAGTGGGGTTTTCAGCACTTCCCTGCAAGTCTGCGTGACAGAACACATCTACTGTCAGGAAATCCTTCTCCCCTGGTATTCAACTTGAAATTCCTTTTTGCTTCCTCTATGCTCTGCCAATTACCTCTCTGGAGCACACTAAGCAAATCCATCAACATTTACATCTTTAAAATAATATGGCATAATTAACTCCAGGGAAACAGCTTTCACCAAGCTACACATATTTATCTTTTTTAATCTCACATCATTAATTTAACACCTCCAGCCAGTCCCTGAGTCATTTGTATTACTCTCCTCTAAGCTCATGCCAATTTGTTAGCTTTTTTTCTGGCAATTCAAATGAATAAGACAGAGCAGTACAGCAGGCGTGGTCTTCTCTGAGCCACAGAAAATCTCCATGGCTAAAGCCCATTCTGAACCATAATGAATTACAGCACATTAAGAAACTGTAAATAAATACAATAATGACATAATAAATAAATGGACAGCTAATTCCAATACCATGTCTCTGAGGAACGACAGCAAGCGTGTAACACGTTTTACAGATTGGAAACAAACTGTTCTACCTATGGCCACAAGGGGAGACAGCCAGTGTGAGAACGATGTCTGAAATTCCGCATTTTCCTTTACTCTTGAGTTTAGGCCATTTCCATTGCTCTATAAAATAAACCCAAGCAGCTTCAGAGAGAAAATTTTCAGAGAGTACTGACTTAGTCCCAATTGTCCTGTAATTCTGCTCTCATATTATCATATTGGCTCTGCTACCGAATACCATTTTGCTTCCCAGGGTTCAGATGCTGTTATGACACTTGACTTCCCTCCCTCATCCCCAACCATCTGAAAATGTACTCTGAATCTACAACCCTCTGGAGCCCAATCCACTTAAGCTTTGAAGCAACTGTCAAAATATAGTACATCAAAGCATAAGACCAAGAATACGCAATGTCCCTGAAAAGCTAGAGTACAAAAGAAAAATATTTCTCAAAAACTGAAGTTAGAGGTGTAGCTTTGTAAAAAGAACTGAACGCAAAGCAGTTCAATGCAAGGTCCTTCTACTTTGGTAAAAACTGTAACATTATAAAGTGTTGGCGCTATTCAAGTCGTGCTTCATGTGTTTCAGCAACGCTGTGTTGTTGTTGGTCTTGACAGCCTAAGCAATGCCACGTCCTCAGAGAGTGCTCCAGTGAAACTGTTGCATGCCTGGCTGGAGAAGTAGCAGCTGTAGAGTGTGACTGTACAGGACTACACCACTATATACACTAAAGAGAACACGTCTCAGGTTGACTTTTTTTTTTTTTTAAGCCATTTCTACTTTCTACACTGTTTCTTTCCTTTGCACTCTCATTCATACTCCAAGAATGACAATTTTTGGTGCCTGTTTCCCATATGACTACTTCTGTAAAGTGTCTTTTTCCAAAAAGTTTAACAAAACTTTCTAAAATACAATACAAATACCACAGTTCTTTTCTATCGCCATATTAGTGACAACTGCAGACCTACTAAGTGGATGATCATATCTATATGCTTGATAATTAGATAGAATTTGAATAACCAGAAGCACTCCATAAGCCACAAGAGCATTTTGTGCAGCACTTACATGAGTTTCTGACAAACTATGGCAATGAAAACACCAATGCTGAAGCAGACAGTTAAAATAAGCAAATAAGTATCTGACCTACTCCCACCAGCCTAACATATATTTCATTACTGCAAATATTGTTCACAGTCAGGAGTTTAAAAAAAGAAAAAAAAATTATCTTGAGGTATTATTATAAATAAGATTCAGGTCCATCCAGGTTTCTGCATTTTTAGACTACACTTCATGTATTTTATTTTTTTTTAATCACTATCACAAGAGCTAAAACCCAACATGTTTTTGCAGTGAAAACTGAAATTGTCCTGCAACTTACTAATCACAACAGCAATCACTTAAAAACACAACACTCAGAAAAGCCTAGCTTACCATGAAGTCAAGAGAATGCCATCATAACACCCTACAGCCTTCCGGCCTTGGAGCAGGTTTTAAGAGGGGTCCCATCTGTTTCTTCCCTCCTCAGTCCCATCTACTTTTCATGGCAACCTTCTTAAGCATTTGTATATCCTCTACCTGTACCAACAAGACAAATCATTCCAAGGCTTCCAAAACCAGCACTTCTCCATTTACACCCCCTTTCCAAACCAGCTTCTTCTTTCCACACCATTGCTTTGGGACTTCCCATGCAACGACCTAACAGTAGAGAGATCACTCAGTCTCTTCACCTGCCTGTGGGAGGCCTCACTCCTGATTGTTCTGAGGTTTGCAAGAGACCCAAGAAAAAGGCCCAAAAGTGGTGAACCTTTCATCCTGCATTGGTTGCCATCTGGTACCCCCAGACCATGGAGAAATACCAAGCTGTGGAGACTTGCACAGTGTTGACCCTGTTCTCTAGATAGACTTCTGCAGTGACTGTGGAAAAAGCCTACACCTTCCACCAATATCAAGTATAAAAAGCTGAAATTAAAATAACGATAATAATAAATAATAGAGGAAATGCTTGAGAGATCCTAGAAGAAAATATTTTCCAGGAAGACAGAATCTCCTGGTAATGCAGCCGCTCCAATCAAGGTAAAATAGAACACTTTCAGAACCACATAAATTAGAATGGAAGTGATAAATACTCCGACTTCTGTTTCTTTACAGGTAATCATCATGCCTATATCTGGACAGGGTAGAATGCTATTTGAAGGGATATTTCATTTATCCTGGAACCTAACCTTTCCTTGGGGAATCTGTTCCGCCAAGTTGAATACAATACCTCTATTCATTCACCACTTTTTCCATTAGTTGCTTTGCTTTAGGGGGTCAATTCTCTGCTCAGTCCTTTCCTCCGCATCCCCCTCCTCTGCCCTGGACTATCACACAGCCACTCTGTGAGCCACGTTACTTTCTTCCATTCTGTTATCCTTGCAATATATACTTGATGTGCTTGGTGTACAGAACCGACGTCTGTTTAGATTAAAACCATGTTGTAATTTGGAGTAAAAACATACAAAGCCGTGGCTGAGCATGACAGAAGAAAGCTATCCCCAGTTTTGGAAGCTGCACTATGTCCCTCCTGGGAATAGCCTTGTACCATGTTTAGTACGTTAACCAGAAACAGGGGAAGCAGCTGAGGTTTAGCTGGTCTTTCCGCCCCATACTGTACAGAGCCAGTGCTCATCCCCGCCAGCTATGCAGGGCGAACATTTTATACATACCCTCATTTCTATTTAATGGTTCTTCCATCCTCTCAAACAACTCTCTCCACTCTGGCAAGCACGTGATTTATGGAACCACAGCAGAAACGAATGGATTACACAGCTAATGAATTAATCAAACAAACCCAAGAGGCTAGATCATATGATCAGCTGAATGGGGCTGAGTTTGTTAAATGGCACTTCTGCTACTTTTGTCTTTGCGCTTGGTTATACTAAGGTTTCAAAGAGCCACAATCCAGACAGATACTGCATTGTTTAAAAAACATGGGATTTCTCAACGTGGATCTGCCTTCAATGACATCTTTCAGCAGGGTTGTCTCCATCTGAATTAGCTGCAACTGATGCAGAAACTTCTCCGTGACAGCATACACAAAACTGTGGACAGACCAACTTAGGGAGCATTTTCTTTCTCAAATATAGCTATTGTACCTTGCACTTGCAAGAGGATACTTCTCCTGGAAAACATTCAAAGCCGTAAAATTTCATCTGCTTGAATTTTGCCCTTTTAGTAACAACATCACGCTGAACTTCTAAGCTGGTTGCATACAAAGTGTACTGCAAATGTGGCCTAGAAAGGGTGGGATACCTGGATATTCCAGCAGAAACGGCAGGGTTTGCCTCAAATTCGAGTTCTGACAACTGCACTGACTTTGATAAAAACTTCTTTCTCATAACAACAGCCTGAAGAAGCTCTTTCACAAACACACTTATTAGGTTCGTGAGCTTAAAAAGAGATAAATAATAATGATAAAAACTCTCCCTTCAGATGTAAGGAGTAACAGTAGCCTTATGTTACAGACAGAGAATAATAGGTAGTCCTGTAGTAAGACAAAGCAGAGTGTCATTAAAAAGAGGTGCAACTTAGCTGAGACTTGCTGTGTCTCAGCCTCTTAACTAACTGCCTAACTTCACATGACTCAGTTTATAATATACAAGGCTCTGTCTTGAGCAATTATTTTATTAAACGAGGTGACATCAGGGGCTGCATCCCACAGCTGTTACAATTTGATATCTCAGAAGTAGGAAAAATTCTGACGCATGCATTTTCTCAAAGTACTTTGTTTTTCCCCCCAGTATAACTTGAGGTTTTTTCAGCAACCCACCCGAGACGCACAAAGCCAGTGGTCGGGTTGGATTTGCAAAATGTTATCATACCATATACGTTTTGATTTTGTGTAATCAAAGACTGAGATGGTCTGGATTCAGGTCTAACTTTAGTCAAAAACTGAAAGGTGCTTTTTCTCACTATGGAACTGAGGGTGATGGTTTAAATACAATTCAATTTCTGATGTAGTTCTGGACACCTGGTTCAAATGGTGGAGAAATGAAATAAGTCTAAGAAGAGAGTCCTGCTTCATCTTATCATATCACAACACTACATTACAGATAAATCAAGTTAGTAAATATTGGTGTGGAGACCACCTATTGTTTGAGCTACACATAACTCTTCTGGATTACTGCCTGATTATTTTTAAAGGGTAAAAAATTGTGGGTTTTTTTGAAAGTTTCTTTAGCTTTTATATTAAATGTAGGCAATTTTTGACACTAAAATTTACCTTTTAAATATCAGCTCAAAATATCTCAAATTTTCTAACTTTTTCTCCTCTTAGGACTATGCTCTGAATTTGATGAATACCCATTCAAATTATTTTGATGCCCATTTTTAGCTAAACTGAAATTGCACTTTGGGGGAATAAATTGTTTGACAAATACTGCCTAGTGTTACTCAGTATTTCTTCCGCCTCTGCCAAAGAAAGGTCCCCAGAGAGAGTGAAGAGATTTAGCTGAAAATTAGTTTAACTATTATCTTTTAGGCTCTTCCAATAAAGAGAATAAATACTGCAGTAACAGAGCTAGTTTCATACGCATAACTTGTGAGCATATTTTGGAGAACAAGTGAAATTCCCAAAGAGGATGCTGGAGCTCACTGATTCAGAACACACGCAGCAGCTGCTTACACGCTTTCTACCACCCACTCTTTAGGGGTTCTTCGCCTTACACCAACTGGGTAACTCCAGCAGATGTAAAATCATTACATCAGTGGCTTTTTTATTAGGACTACTAAGAGAGAAACATTTTCTATTTGAGTGGTGCCTTATGTTGATGGGAAGAGTGAGGTAATCAACATTTCACACACTAAACTGCAGGGTTTGCATAATTAGACTTTACAATTCCGAGCTGAAGATCATTTCAGCAACTTAGCAGTAAATACTTATCGAGACTAGCCTTTTCACTGCCCAAACATAAATTGTTTTTACTTAACAAGTCTTGTAAATATGACTCATATCAAAACGCTGAAACTCACCATTACCTACCAGCACTGCAATGACAGAAATGACTTCTATTCTTAGAGGCTAATATCATTGATTGAGCCCTGCTCTGCATTTTATGCCATGTGGAAAAATAATCAGCAAAGAGTATTTCTCCCTTTCTCTCCCCACAAAGCCTGACATTTCATTTCATCAGACCTTTTTATTGGTTCTCACATCTGGATTATATAAATTTAAAGCACAGTTTTCAATATCTGCATTGCTTAAGGTTACAGTATTTGACAAATCCTATTCGCCAGGCTGTCAAATTAAATTAACATGGGCAATGATGGGGGAACAAAAGAACAGAGGCTAAGTTTTACTCCCTTGTGTTCAGAAAGTGAGACAAAATTAACCCCTCCGAAGGAGCAGCGCTGGCCCTGACAGATCAGCTTGCTAGAGGGGTGTCTGGCAATACAACACAAATGCAGAAGTTACGCTGGCTGGCACCCCCCAGGTGGGCTGGCCTTATCAGGCCATCACACACCTACAAACAGAAGCCAAGCTTCTGCTACTGTCAGCTCCTCGCCTAAAGCAGAAATTCTTTTTGCTGTACAATCGACTTAAGTTTTAACCACAAACTAACAGTAAACATCGTAGGTAGGCTACATCTAACACTTCTTTCAAAGATCCCTACTTGCTCTCAGACAGAAACTTCTGAAAGACGTGAACTCTGTCTAGAAAAATTAACTGATCCCATGTTTGTTTGGCTTATCAGTGGAGTTAAGTCTCAAGGGATGCTCTTCATAGAGCTCCTTTGAAGATACTTCCTATACAGTTGCCTACAAAGGATTTTTTTTATTTTTATTTTTTTTTATTTTTTATCTTACCCTTCAGGGTGGTTTTTGTGCTGACACCATGTTTCAGCAGACATACCATGCAGGGCACTTACCATCAACAAACAAAAACGCATGCATGGCCCAGAACCCAGAAGAATAACAACAGTAGAAGTAAAAGGCAGGGGGACAGTCTGCACAAACTAGCTTAATTCACAACAGATGCTTAAATCCAGTACAGTGCTGATTAGACTTACAGGTGGGACAAACACTTAAAAGCAATCCTGCATGGGACCAGCACTTACTTGTAGGCGTTAAGAACGAATCTTGGATCACAGTCTGCAACAAGATGGCATTTGAAGGTCTCTGCAGGGGGCGGGACTTTCCTCAGGACTACATGGGGCTCCACAGTTACTGCTGCATTTCTGAGAAGATGAAATTGGGAAAGTCCTGCAAATCCCAAATCTTTACTAGTGAAGTAGCCAGGCCCCGGAGATGAGAACTGCTTGTCTCATCTTCCCTTTGTTCTTCCTTGCAATTGCATTTTTACTCCCACTGGCTTCCTGCATCTCTCTCAGGTATAGGTGGATGGACTCCATGCATTTCTTTCTTCCTGGGTGAAATTCTGCCATTCTTGTATCAGAACAGAGACTACAGCTCACATACACTCCACAACATTCATCTAAGAAGAGTCAAACTTGCTCAGCACCTGACTCCACGACTGTCAGTGAATAAAGTGACAAGACATCTCTTTAACATTCAACTGTAGCAGTAAAGCATTTTGAAAAAAAGGACAGAAAACATACTCCAAGACAGTTTCAATTTCTTCAGGAAGTTCAGCTTAACGAGGTTGTCAGCCCAGCTGAGCTTTGCTGACTCTTATCATGAGACAGAGATAGCTTTTAACTATTTATAGTGTATTTGACTGTCTGGCTCCCCATGTTAACTTTCATATTACCTATTTAGAAGATTAGAGAGAACATGTTCCCAGCTATTAAGGCGTTTTTTCCTAACCATCTACAGATAATTCTGAGGGAGTGACTCATTTAACAAGTTCTTCCAAACCTCTGTGTAAGTCAGTATTAAAATTGAGTAACATATTTGTGTCTTAAACATTTTCGTGATCAAGATGTGTACAAGTTATATACACCCACTATCGACTGGCCTCATGAAACAAGGACTTATATTTTAGGAAACAAAGGAAACCACGCGGCTGTACCAGCAATCTTGTTAAGCACTTGTATACAGTCACCCATGATGTCGAAATGGTACCAAGTCCCTCTAGAAGCCCCAAGAACTACTAGTATGTTTCCCAATGAACAAAACCAATTCTCAGGCAGGATCAGTTAAAGCTACAGCTACTTCTTGGGTATTTTCCTAGGTTTATGACAGTGACATAAACTGAGACACGAATCGTGCTTTCTGTCCTCCCAACTCATCAAGTTTCTGCTTTTGCGAACAATACCTTACCACAGACCTGCAGGTTACACCGAGTCATCTGAACCCTCCAACAAACCAATTCTCATTGGATATCTATTTTCTCTCTCTTAGATATCTACTTTCTCAATTAAAAGAGGACATGATTCAAATAGCATGCCACTGGACCAACAGTCCAAAACTGAGCACTGCCAACTATGGGTGCAATCACAGAAGCACATCACTCTCTCTCATGCACAGGCACATGACACCTACCAGAAGTTGTTTCTACAATAAGCATGTTTCACATAAATGATCACCAGGGGCTCTTTATTGGCAAGAGACCACACTAGGGAAGAGACAAAGAACAAAACAAAGCAGCAAGAACCCGGTACGCTAATATTTGCAAATATGAGGAAAGGATCTATGAAAAAGAAAGAAGTCAGTGAAGAAAGGAGGCCTACAAGGGAAGGAAAATAGCATCTGAGCAAGTTTGAAGGACAGGAGGAGGACGTCGGGAAGGTCACTGAGGTCAGTTCAGACTAAGGGCACACAGTTTGAAACATGGCCCAAATGCAAAGGGTTTGTGATTGTGCTGAGAAGAAAGCCACTGAAGACTCCTAGCTATGGAAAAGTAAGATTGATAATGGAAGGAAAGGGGGGTAACACCTACATTTGCAGGAGGGGCACCTCGGTAGCACAAAAGGATTAGTGGCTAGCTTCTATGTCAAAGAGAGGCTTTTGGACAGTGTTTAGCACTGCTTGTGCTTCCTCAGACTCCCAGTTAGAGTAAGTGCAGGTGGACCAATGTGTCAGATTAGACTTTTGTTTCCCAAAGAAAGCATAAAGGTAAAAACTGACTTCAAAAAGAAGCAAGATTCTGCTCATTTCCTTATCAATGGTTCTTTGTCTTTGTGAGAGGGAGCGGCTCTCAAGTGGAGCTACAATCTGTGCTCAGCGGCTAGGAGCCCTGCCTGTCACAGATACCTCTCTTCAGATGCTACAGCCTAAGCTCCCGGCTGTCAAGAGCTTTGTTTTATGCATCAAAGAGCTGCCTACATGCTCTCCTTTGCACCTCTTCTAATCACTGCAAACCTTTTGTGAAGAAAGGCATTACTCCAAACCTTGCAAAGTCCAAGAGACCTAGCTGATACAAGTAAGGGTATGTTAAAGCGGTAGCTAAGTTGTTCAGCGTTTACTTCTGTGCAGGATTGCTTCTATGCAAGAACAGGAACACTTCAGTTAGGAGTAAAATAGAGACTGTCAAGCACACACAAACAGCTGATCAACTGGTATCTGAAATTGTTGAGGATGTAAAACATCACAGTGAACGAGGCAGATCACTCAAGCAAAATACAATCAGAAGTTACTCCTACGCTCTGGCATGACAGATAATGTTACACTAGGGTTGCTCAGAACATTAATAAAGCTCAACATAATGATCATTTATCTGTCCAGATCAGCAATTATTTGGGGGCACTGCATTCGCTTGGCAAAAGGGAATCTCCACCAGATCTAGAGGAATATAAAATAAGAACAACACATGGCAACGCTCATGTTTGTTTAGGATGAAAGATTTAAAATGAGATCACTTAATGGACTATTTATTCTAGAGCAATTTATTTTTCCATTAAAATCAGTTTTATTGTAGATTATTCAGAAAGGAAAAATCAGCTTTTCCCAAAGCAACAGAAAGCATTACAATTACTCAGCAAGAGAATTAACAGCACAAGTACAGAATGAGAAGTTTCCGAACTCAGGAATGACAGCAGCCTCAATCACTCGTCCTCAGAACTTTAAATCTAAATTTGGAAAATGAAGGGGGAGGGGGGAGGGACACAACAACCACCACCACAACAAACCACAACCTACACTCGTACCCCCAAACCCCGAGCAGCGCCACAAAGCAGTGCCCTGTGATGTAGCAGCTATTCTTGCATGTTCCCATCTCGACTATTCAGACTATTATCAGTCCTATTGTCACAGGAGCATCAAAGAGAGAAGGCAAGATTTGTTCTTGTGTGGCTACCAATACCAAATACTGCACATATAACAAGGAATAAAAAAAAAAAAACAACCAAACAAACAAAAAAACCCACCCTGACCCTATCACCCTCAGTTTGGAATCCATGTTGTTTCCAAACCTGCTTTGAGTGGTTTGCTCCAATCCTAAGGGAAAACTGGGAAAACACACATCCTGCAGAAAAAAAATAAAACCATATTTGAGACAGACTGAACCAGGAAGAAGGGGAAGGTCAAAATGCAAAGAAAAAATAGAAAATGTTTCTGCTTTTGAAATGATCCATATACCAGGTCTTTATACTACAACGCACACGTCATGAAATGCAAGTGCAACACCATTAGGCATTTCATGTTTCTCTTAAACATTTATTATTTAGACATCATTTCTCTTTTATAGCTTCCCTGGAAGGTCAAGACAAATTTTCTCCCATCACCTCCAACGTCCAGGTTGGTAATGAAACACCTACCCAACAAAATAATTGCTGCATTATATGCTGTAATGCTCCATTTGAAAAGGGGAACATGAAATTGCTCTATCCTTCAGGGAGCAGGGCTTCCACACAGAACACCAATAGCTTTCACATTTCTCTCATTTTTTTTCTTCCTGTTTCGCAACATCATGCATTTCTCACGTTATACTGAAAGAAACCAGAACAACTTTTACATGTTCTACTCTTTTCATTGATGGAAAATTGAAAATTAAGAAATCTGGTAACTGTAAGGAAATAAACTTATGGAATAGACTCACCAGGGAAAATCGCAGTTTTATAAAATAATTAGATTTTCCAAATGTTACAGTAAAATTCAGTACTGGTAAGCAACACTCCCAATCTTCTGGCATGCAGAGGACCAAAAAAAATATTATCCATATGAATTTCCTATTCTCATTCAAGAGTCAAAGTCCACGATCTGTTCCTGCTTACACTGTTGTGACTGATTTCTTTCTGTTTACTACTTTCATAAAAACGCCTGGAGTTGGGCCTTCCTAATTATATTTGCTCCTTGTGTAGTAACAATGAACTATACTGCATCCTAACATTAAAACACAGCCTGAAAAATGTGCCTGTGTACTTTAATAAAGCCACTAGAGGCAGTTTATTATTGTTATCCCCTAATTCTATGAGTGAAGTACGTGGACAAGTACAAGGCTGTGGTTTGGTTTTGGTTGTTGTAGCTGTTTTATTTGTTTTAAAGCACCACCATAACATACTTTTGCAAAGACACACTTTTTACACCAAGGCATGACTGCACATTCTGATTTTCAGCGCACAGTCAGCTCATATTTGATATCATGATTTTGAGAGGATTTACTGGCGAGCTCTCACAACGTTGTTCAATGCAAGCCCTTGTTTGTATGATACTCTACGCTTCTGTTGCTCCACAGCTGCCCTCATAGCCACATGACTGGATTGCCCTTGCAGAAAATGGGGAAATGCTTAACAGAGACAGATGTAAGAACCAGCCACAAAGCAAGGTAACCTGATAAAGCTCTTTTTATTAGCTACTGTAAAAAAGAACATTGATCTGCAGAGCTGCAGCTCTTGAATGCACAAAGCAGAGTGAATATCTGTAACAGTCCTCCTAAACACATTAGGTCTGGTAAGCGTGGCTTTACTCCTCACAGTGATAACAATTTCCCTGGAGAGCCGTGCCAGACTGGCGCTGCAAACAGGTCAGCAATGGTAGCAGGGCCATTCCTCTCTTGAACGTGGAAAATGAATTTCTCTGTTTTCCACTCTCAAGGGGCAGGACAGTGATGCAGACAGTATTTATGACAGGCAACAATTTTAAGTACTATAACACGGTTGCTGCTGCATACTATTTCTGCAGTATCTACGCCAAGCAGAAATACAGCTTGGTCCAACAAACCACAGCTTTCACTGACTTCAGGTTTGATTCTGCAGCGTGTCCCACCAGCTTACCTGCAGGGACTAGTTCCATGAATAAAGCTAAAGGATAATAAACCATGCAAAAGCCCATACAAAGTCCTGTGTTCTCTGCTCCCCCCACCCCCCAAAGAGCACCAGGCTTACATTCCCTAACTGCAGAGACCAGCACAAATAGTCAAGGGAAGACGTGCAACAGTCTCAAAAACACAGCACTCCAGGCTGCCAGAGGATGGGCACGTAAGAGTTTAGGAGTCAAGAGGCAGTAAAACCAAATATTTGGTGTAAAAACTGGCAACAGAGTTTTCTTTCTTGGTCAGTCCCAACATTACCATTAAACTCAGCTTACCAGTGAAATAAACGGTTATGATGGGACACCTCGGCACAAAGACTGACAAAGTCTATACAAACGTGCTCTCACTAGTAGACTTAAATATATATATATATATAATTCCTGTCTTTCAGAAATGAGAATTTGCAAACAGCTAAAAGACACCGGTACCTTTTAGTCACCACACAGACCCAGGTTACTCATATTTTTCTCCAGTGTACAACTTCTGTTTGTGGAATAAAATCAGAGAATAAAGCAGACCAGTAGTTTAAAGAGAACAATAATATGGGATGCTAAAAAACTACTGTGTTGGAAACCACTCTATCAGCAGTCACTACCGCAGCAAATGCAACGATCTGCAAATGTATAAAACTCGGACTAAGCAGAGAATGCTGGATGCTATGAGATGGTAGAAGGGGTAGCTAGAAGGTAGGAGTTAGACTGGGCAAGGCAGCAAGCAGCTACACTGAGATCGGTTGCTGCAGCCTCGTTCCAAGGCAGACCTGATGCAACACAGCATGAGGTAACAGACCTAGCAACTGAAGTTCTCATACAAGAATCAACCATATTTCTTCCCTGGAGAACTCTAACTGGAAAAAAAGGCATAAACTGTGCTGTTAAAGCACCTGCATCATTTGCTAGTCAGAAGATCCCTTTTAAAGCATCTGCATAGGAAAGTGCTATTTACAACTGTGTGATCCGTGAAAACCGATTCTGAAGATCAGATGTTCCTTTTGACAACGTTTCTGTACTTCCCATACTCAGAAGGATTCCTCATTATGACTTGTATATCAGTGAATTTCAAATCGAAGTCAACTTCAGACACATCCCAGTAGAAGCAGTTCTGATATATACGATACCTAGATAACCTAGCGTCTTAAGATGAGAAGAGTTTCATTTCCATACAAGCTCAGAAGATCCTTTGATGTTCTTACCCACCGACTAGCTCTTCCTGCTGTTGGCTGACCTTAAACTTTAGACTGATTAAACTAATAAATATACTGCACACACCAGTTACTGTAGTGAGAAGTGGAGGCAAATCTGTTCCTAAGGTAGTAAAACAAGAATACATGCTAAATTTATTATTAGTTGGATAAGTCTGTAATGTATCCTATAGCTACATGTAGCTATATTGCCACATCCACCAAGGTAGCTATGTAAAGACATTGTCTCTAGTTCACAAGCATGCAGACCCTTCTGTGCTTCAGAAAAGCAAACAGCTAGAAAAACAAAAGTGCATCATCACTTTCTATTAACATGTTTTAGCTCTGTACAAATGGAGCAAACATCACTGGGAAATTTCTGGCAAGTGCCTTTTTATGGATCGTGCTGATTTGGCATGATCAAACCTGGTAAGGAAAAAGGTTGGCTTTCAAATTCCTGTGCAGAAAAAGCTGAGTGAAAAGTTAAAAAACAAACAAGCAAACAACAACAACAACACAGTGCTTTCTTAAATTCTGAAATCCTGCATTTCAGCCTCTTGGGATGAAGTTTAAGGGAAAGGTAAAGAAAGAAAATAGTCAAGATGAAAACTGTTGTCACTGCTCTGAATAGAAAACTTGGGTCAGGTTCTTTAGTTCATAAGAATTTGGAATAGATAGAAAGAATTAGGAAGAAGGCTTCTTCCTCTTGTCTGAGTCAGAGGTGTTTAAAGTTTTGTTCCACACCCTCTGATAAGAGGTTACACCATCGGGAAGTTCCACGTTTATCTCCTTTTTCTCTAGGAAATACCCACAGCGTAACAGATGCACAGCGCTGCCAGTAATGCCTCGGCAATGAGTCAGTGACACCAAGGATGTTACTTTTGGCCATCTGCATTTTGCTCATTTCAGTGTTTTGACACACAGTGCTGTAACCACACAGGGTATAGTTCACACCCAGTAATGCAGGGTCAGGATTGCACCCTGTAGATGCCAACCGATGTTTTAAAAAGATCCTCAGTACTCTGTATATTTAAACTAGATGGAATCAGTTTAAGTATAATCTAAGGACACCGTTTCACACTACACTGGCTGCTGTTGAAAGGTGAAGTCCTATTTTCTTTTTCCCTGAGGTACATATTCTTACCCCCAAGTCCTGCACAGGGTTATGCAGCCTTACATCTCAGTCAGGTCTACAATCCAACCCAATAGAAAACTTGCTTTTATGACTGAAAGCAAGTTTTCCATTAGGTCAGCAAACTGCTCCAACTGGCCCCCAGTCACACAACTGCCAGAGCAAACCCAAACAGTGGCACACGGCCGTCTGGGGAGAGCGGGATCCCGTTTCACTGGCAGCCTAGCCTTAGACTGAATTCAGTGTAACATAAACCTGCACCTTGAGCTTTCTGTGACACCGTTTCCTAGCTGTGTTCTGTGACTCACGGAATACTGAACTGTATCTCAACACTACTATGAGGAAGTACCTGTTTGTATGGTGCTGATCTTCCTTCCTATCTGAAAAAAACAAATATATGGGAAC
This sequence comes from Cygnus olor, assembly GCF_009769625.2. NCBI lineage: Eukaryota > Metazoa > Chordata > Aves > Anseriformes > Anatidae > Cygnus > Cygnus olor. The sequence continues at coordinate 49,237,905 of NC_049173.1, forward strand.
TATTTTGCCAGAGCAGTTTTGGTATGTAAGCAGTAACATACCCCCCCAAAAAAAAAAATTTAAAAAATGGTCCACATACTGTAAAAATAGCAATTTACTTTCTCGTGTAAGCAAACGATCACTAATAAATAAATAAATAAATTACCCAAGTTACTCATTATTATTATTACTAGGTCTTAACATCCTCTAAAGTAAAGTCAAGACTCAGTACAATTGTTTTGTCAATTCTTGTCATTCTATTGCAAATCAGGAAGTTTTTTGATTTTCTCAAGTACATCTCCCAGAGCTTTTTTTATTAAATCAGAAGAATGTCCCTTAAAACAAAACAAAATAGAAAACTAAACATCCTTCCATTCTTTACAGTTGAGAAGAATAACTTACACATTGTAAGCTAAAAATACCACAAAGCAAACCTAACCCAAATTGGTTAAAAAAATAAAAAAAAAAGAAAAAAATCACCCACAAGCAACCAACCAAGAAAAGAGGTGCTAGAAAGAAGAGTCCTTGCTCCAACACATTAGACCACGTGAATTAGAATATTCCAGGACTATGTTCAATATCAAAACTATATATAATGTATTTTCCACTACAAAAGCCCTTCTAAAATAATTGGGTTTGAAATCCTTCAGTGATTTACATCAAGCTCCTGAGATCAGTGCTTCTTTCTTCTGTGGTTAATAACTTTAATATTAGGATGAGCCCAACTAAAGACATGAAAACTATTTTATATTGTCTATTTATTTCTTTTTGGTTTGATTTCTGCATCTTATGCAAGTTCTGTGAAGAAAGTTTGGAATTTAAGAATTCATTCTGTAGTTCCTTTACTTCTGCCAGGCAGATCTTCAATTAACATTTTTGTGAACTAACCCACCTGACTTCCGGTAAATCAAAACATGTTGAGCTTGAGCTAAGTGATAGAATAAACTTGGGTTGGCATCTTCAAAATTGAGCAAAAGATAAATTGGTAGAAAATGGAATTAAAATTGCAGTTTTGCACTGTTATTGAAAGCTGGGCTAGAAATTTGGTAGGGATGTTGCAGCAAGTATTTCAAATGACATAAACTGCTAGTCTGATGGCTACAGTCTGAGCAGCATTTGTCAACCAGGCCAATTTCAGCACACTCTTGCAGTGAAGGAGGAATCCCAAACTGTAGCAGATGCTCATTGTTTAGATGTATCATTCTGTTGCAGAATACTGAAGTTCCTTTTTAAACTCAGTTTCTAAAGCTGAAAAGAACTCTCAAGATTAGAAACAAACCAGTCAATCTAATAAGAAAGTCTGATTTGGCATCTAATTCTGAAGGACAACATCTTTTAACAAACTTGCAAGTTTTATGCAAGCTTTTTAAATGGCTTTCACATTTATTTTCCTCTACCCAACACTGACAATACAAAACTGTCAATTTAAAATATGCATTTAATTTCCACTACAATGGATTTATCTTTCTAGCAGATGCTGTTTGGAATATCTGGAGACTGCAAAATGTACCAACCTAAAATTAAAATTAAACATGTACCAACAACCTTTTTTTTTTTTCCCCTCCTTTCTTTCTTTCCCCAGTGAGACTGTTTTTTCACAAATCTAGTTCCAATTGTAATGCACATCAAATGTGCGAAGCCATTTGTGGGACAGCCTTAAAGCTCAGATGGCCAAGAGGAAGCATCAATACTACTGTATATTCAAAAACAACAGTGATTAGTGAGCAGTCCTTCTGATCTCTAAGCCAAGATTTCTCAGCATATCAGGTTTCCTTATTTGGAGCAATGGCTTATTTAGAAAACTGGAGCAATATTCCTCCTGGAAAACAACGAAGGCAGTTGTTTGAAAAGCAGAAACTGACCTGGGCTATCTGAGTGTCAGAACAAGAACTTCAGCTGCTTGATGTAATTTTTAGCAAGCAGTGCAAAGTAAATGCAGAGAGTTTGTAATAATAATTGCACAAACACTGTGCTAAGTTGTTGTCTGCTTGGTCTTTGAAAACTTCTGCTTCAAAACTGGGACGTTTTGAAGCCTAATGTCCATCTTTGTGTGGTCTATCCCATATTAATATGGTGTCTTATTTGCACTAACTATTGTAACAATTTAGGAGAATCCTGCATTCACTACAGTGAATGACATAAAACCTATAGACTGAATACTGTACAATCAAGCTTTCAAAGATTTCACCCGTAAACAGCTGTCTACATTAGAAAAAGGAGAAAGGAGAAAGGAGAAAGGAGAAAAAAAAGAAAAAAAAAGAAAAAAAGAAAAGAAAAAAAGAAAAAAGAAAAAAGAAAAAAGAAAAAAAGAAAAAAAGAAAGAAAAAAGAAAACCTATTTTAATAAACAAGAAAACATTATTCATCTTCTCACATTCATATATCTGTAACTCTTAATATGGTTTCTATTGTTATATGCTGCCTGAAAATTTCGTATCTGTTCTTCATACAAATATATAGAATTTGAAAACAGCTTAAAGACTTAAGAAAAGCAATTTGCCTTTTCTTGATCACTGAGATTTTTTCTGAGGGGTTTTAATTGCTTTTGCTAGTAGCTATTTGATGCTCCTCTGATAATTTATCTTTGTCCAATATTAGTCTAGCAAGCCCTCATCCTTAACAGACTGCTAAGGCTAAAAAAAATAAATTGTGAAACAAATCATGGTCTTGTTTTTCAAGTTCAAAGCTACTTTAAAAAATCAGACTGAAATCAGCTAAAGCTATGATCAGAATTAAATTAACTTCCATCAAGAACTTAACATCTGGATTTCAATTAAGCTTGGAGTTAATTGTTAACTGTCTTAACTCATAAGACATCAATGAGTTAAAAAAGAAAAAAAAAGATCAGCCTTTGATGTTAGTCTGAAAGTTGCTGAGCTATTAATCAGTAGTTATCAGTTTGCCTTAGATGACTAAAACTCATTAATATAAACGAGAAGCCTGAAAGGATCACATTAGTGTGCTATCGGTTTCATAATTTACAACACTGAAACAGCTAAAATAGTTAAGCCATCACACACTGCATAGAAGGATAATTTGGCATCATTAATTTTATTCTGCCATTTGCCAAACATAATTGGGAATGATGGAGGCTTGTAAATGTGAGTTCCAGTAGCTTTCACCCACGCTCTTTTATTTTTTCCCCCAGAGTGCTGGCATTTAATGAATGAAATAGCACCAAAAGCATCCAAATATTCTAATACTTTGAGCTTTGGCAATACACCAGTGCCACCCATCTCCGTTCCCTTTCTGCTCATTTCCAGAGGCCACAGTATTCAGTGTTTAAGCCTCTACTCTACAGATACTCATTCACTAAAGCAAGCCTACTTTTTGCTAAGGCGATCAGAAGATTAGGGAGCTCCAGAGTTGTCAGCAAAGATACAGAAGGTCTCAGCAGAGATGACAGAAGCCATTTAGCCTGAGGAAAGTTTTACATTCCTTTTGATTTCAGTGGAAACATACTCCATAAAAGCACAGCATTTGTCAATTACTTCCAAAGCTTGTTTTTTGTTTCTCTTGCCATTCTATGTGCAGGGTAAAAATTTTCCTTATATATAATATGCTGCTTCTCAGATAAAGACCTTTTTAGTGTTGGCCAGTTCCTAACCGGCACACAACTTGGCCATTCACCAGTTCTTCTTAATACTGCTCTCTGGCCAAACTGCTCGCTCTTAAAAGGACTTCTGGTGCACAACTGGTATTATGAAAAGGAAACAGATTTTCCCTTGTTTAATAAAAGCAACAAGAACAACAAAAACTAAAATAGTAATACCCCACAACTAATCTTAAGAAAAAGAAAAAAACCATGTCCCTAGTCATCAAACGGTTAATGCACTAAAAGCAATAAACTAATTTCTCATTTTCAGTGAGATATCTGCTCAGTTTGTGCATATGGCTGACAGTGAGCAAAAGTGTAGTCTCTCCTCAGCCTCACTACAAAGTGATTCAGAGATCATTGGAATCTGTGCCTCTGAGTAAGAGCTTGTTAGTTAGCTAATTCACGAATAACAAGTAATCCATAAACAGTAAGTACTGGTATGACTATGAGTAATTTAAATATTCAGATCCAACCTACTTCTGATTTTAGGCTTGCAAACACTGAGTTAGTTTAGGGAGAGCAATCCTTAAGTAAATTCACGTGTGGATATGGTTATTCTCATCTAGTCTTTGTTCTTGGTCAGTTCAATTCATCTGAAGTACTGACAGAGCTAAGAGAAAGCTGTTCCAATTCCAGAGGTGGATAGCCATACGCTGAATCAGGATTACCTATTTACACTTGATATCTCTTAGCCTTCAACTGTAGATATATCCTTTAGATCTGAAAAGCTTCACTAATTTTAAGGAATGATGCTCAATTTGAACCACTGCTAGGGAGGAACAACTTGTACCTGTGCTTTCTAAAGAGATGTCATTCCCTACACCGAAGGAAAGCATTCTTTTATTATTTTTATTGTTTTTACTTCACAGGTAATCCCTTTTGCCTTTTAGTTGACATACTTTACAGAATTTCAAAATAACCAGAGACTAGACTTATTTCATACTGCAGTCCTTTATGAAGCTCTTCAAAGAGGATTCTTACTCCAGAGAGATAAGAGAGTTCTTTTGTCACATTGACATCGAGACTTGATTATCCTTTAACGGAAACCTCATCATTAATGGCAGTTTTGAACCTAAGGAGGCTGTGCTATTAGACACAACAGACATGCTCCTTTTAACTGTAAAAAGCTACAATTCCACCAGCTGTTTCCATGGGTCTTGATATATTGTGATGTTACAGAAGATGTTTGTTCTTTTCTTGCCCATTCCTTTCATCACAAGAACAACCAAGCAGAGCCCTCATACCGAAACTTTTTAGTGAAAAATGCCATTTTTAAAGACAAAGGGAAAACAAGGAATTTCCAGCAACGGGTCCTGAAAGACCCGTTAGCTCCACCATTAGCTCCACTTCACACACTGAGAAATAATGATCTGCAAGCCAATAAAGAACTAAATCTAAAATAGAAGCATCTCCAGAGAACGGTTCAGATCATGGACCTGACGGAAAACTCTCTCTCCAAGTTAAAATTAACTTTTGTGAATATTACTTTTAAGCCCCAGGTCAATGCTGTCTACCCATTACGAAATATTGCCTAATAATAAATTATTTTTCACTTTGAATCAGCTTAAAACTGCTACGTGCTAATAAATTAAATTTCAGTTTTGCAGGTGAGCAACATGAAGCAAAAGTCTCTCTCCTCCCCCTGCCTTCCTTCCCCCAGCAATCCAAATAGGTTATCAGTCATACAAACCCTTCAGGCATGAAAATTAACTAAACTTTCCAGATGAAAGTCTAGAATTCTGCTAAACTGAACCACTCACTAAAATTCCTAGCTTAACTTTATGGTGTTTGATACATTCTTAATTCAGATCAAATATAAAAGCACCTATCTAACACATGAGCACAGGTTTACGGGGCCTCTCTTCTCCCTGCTGTGCTGGTGTAAAAGCATCGCAGAAACACGGAAGGGTTGAGGCAGGAAGGGACCTCTGAAGGTGCCAGGTCCAACCCATCATGAGCAGAGGGGTAGAACTACCTCCACACACACACACACCATTCCTCCTAATGCAGCCCAGGATGCCTTCAGCCTCCTTTGTTTCAAGGGCACGTTACTGACTCACAGTCAACTTCTCACCCACAGGACGCCCAGGTCCTTTTCTGCAAAGCTGCTTTCCAGCTGGTCAGCCTCCAGCGTGTGCTGGGGCACAGGGTTATTCCTCTGCAGGTGCAGGTCTGTGCACTTCCCTTCACTGAACTTCATGAGGAACACATGAAATAATGCTTTCAGAGGGAGTTTTACTGACATAAAGGAAAACACAGGATTTAAAGTAATAAATAATTGATAGTAATTATTCCAGCATCTTCCAAGCCAACATACAACTACATAGTTCTAGACCTAAAATAAGCCTACAAAAGCAGAAGGATATTTCCTGCACTACAGAAGGATATTTCTTGGAACTACTACCAGCAGTAGCCACCCTTTCCCTCCACTCCCAGAGGCTCTGTTTTGTTTAATTACTATGTTTAATAAAGAAAAACAGCAGATCTTTCCTCTCACCCAGCAAAAAGAATAAGCAGGGCAGGAAAAGTACAGTGTTTTTCAAACCAAACAAACAGACAAAACTTTTCACAAGTCCATAACATAGGATCATCCTGAATTACCACCTCACTGCTTTGCAAGGGCACACTGCTTCCCCACCATTAGCAATGGGGATCTTCTGTGGTTGTCCAAGCTGCAGATTGTGGAAAGAGGGAGTCTTCTGCAATGTGCCTTGCTTCATACACCCCCCTGTGACTGACTAGGAGTGTCTCTGTGCATCCATGCGCTTGGGAGCCTTCACAAAGCAGACACCAGTTTGTCAACTGAAATTCAGTGCAGTAAGATCTTGAGTGGCTAATGACAGAAGAGAGCTTAGATAGCAATTCTCTTCTGTGTGTGCATGCACGTGGACATGTTGAAAACTCAAGAGACAGTACATTTTCCTTTCTTTAAAAAAATCTGTATTCAACAGCAACGTCTATTTTACTCCAATTTCTTTTTCAGTCCCGCAGGTTACAACTCTGTCCTTCAACTGGAAGGATTAACCACTAAATTCTGCTTTGTGATGTGAGGAATCAGGCTGTCCTGTGAAACCTGAGCATGCAGCTCACAGACAGCATGTCACTGCAGGCAGCCACAGCCAGCATCCTGGACATGGCAGCAGTGCCTTGCAAGGAAACATGGCCCCACAGCCTCCAGCTTGTGAGCCCAGGGGTCACAGCAGCTCTGCTGCTGTAAGGTTGCTTTCCTCAGAGCAATACTGCTATAGAGCTGTAATGCTTGTCACTTAGGAGGCCCCAGCAGGTGCACCTCAAAGACAACAAAAGGTTCTCAGATGAAGCTTCTAACCTAGGTGTTGATCACCTCTGATCACGAAAGATGAGCAGCATTACTGCAAGATTAGATTTGGCTTGTTTGCAGGGTAATGCAGTTGATAAATAAGTTCAGTCCACCTGCTGGCCTCATTTATGGTACAGGTCTGCACAGTTAAAATTTGCATGTGCAGCTGAAGATTGCAAAGCAGCTCACGATGGCACATGCATTAATATTCTCAACATATTTACAGCAGACACAACTACCTGAAAAGCAGATGTATTCATGAAACTGTTGTTACCGTGTACAGTAATAGACTGACTGGAGTGTTTATGATTCCTTCGAATATTGCCACGGATTATGTATCAGGCGAAAAAAAAGTTATCTTCTGCTCAGTACTTACACAACTGTATATAGCGCCCAACTTACATCATAATGTAAGATGTTTAAGGAGGGACAGATTTGTTCCCAGGAATTCACCACTCGTGAAGGTTAACTCCTTGAACCTATACAATCACAGACTGAAAAACGTGAAAAAGCACAGACTATCAGGATGATGTCTATGGAAGCCTCTCAAAGGAATAATTTTGCAAACTGCTGAACTGCATAGATAGACTGCATAGATATTGGGTACTTTTTAAAATAAAATTCAAAACAAAACAAAACAATAACTGAAAACCCCCACACTTTTGGTGTGTTTTTCCTCTGGCCAAGTAATACACCACACACAGAAACATCGAGGGTGGGGAGGGTTACAGAAACACCCCGTATTGTTCTGTTTTATGTAAAAACGTGTTCAGTTAATAGTAGAGTGTTCCTTCTAGCTGTAGGAATTATAATAGCAGGAAAAGAATAAAACTTGGTAATAGTCCCACAGCAGTAACAATAAAACAACAAGCAGAATTTAGATAAGCAAGGATCAACCTGATGAATTGGATGTAACTGAGATTCTGGAAGGCCTACAAAGTATTTTATTTTCACTGATATAATGGGATGAAGGAACACAGACAGTTGTTCTGAGATCTTCAAAGGGTTTTCTGTATGACAGAGGAAATATTCATCTTCATCTCCCACTCATACCAGAGCTCCTGTGAAGAGGCTATCCAAAGCCTGCATCTTTGCACACAGCAGAGATTAGGGCTAAGCTTCCAAAGATAAAGAACTAACCTCACCAAACCTGCTTACAAGCTGATCATGTTTTACAACCACACAAACACTTTAAGCCACAGTGCTAACCATGACAAAGGGGTGGCAGCAGAACTGTCAGGGGTTAACCAAGAGGTCGATAAGTGCCAGCCAGCACTGTCAGAACAGCATCCACACCCATTATTATTTTACACAGCATTGGCAATCACTTTTTGCACAGGATGATAACTGCTTTGGTCAAGAAAAATTGAGTTTTCAGATGCTTCTTTAAAATCACTTTTCCCCCCCCACGCATTTGCACAGTAGGTAAAACAGAAGCTAGACTCCTCAGTCCACATAGTTACATTTCCTATCACTTGAGAGAATCCGAGTCCTGCAGAAACAGAACAGGCAGGGCAAAAGGCAAGATTAAACCCTGACCACACTGTATAAACAAACAGGTTTTGGTATACAGGGGGCAAGAAGGGAGCATGTAGAGAAAAAAAAAATAAAAATCAGAAGACGGAAATCTGGAAAACGAGAACTTTCCATAAGCAGCAATCTCTGCGCACAACACAGCCAAGAAAGCACGAGGGTTCAAAGCACTGAGCATATTGTTTAGCACAGGCAAAGACATCTAGGTTGGGCTAAAACTCAAGTTATATTAGAGGCAAGCTTGCCACTTGGATATACAATTAAAATCTTTGTCAGAAGATAAAATCATGTTTGAGACGTGTGACATACTGGAGTAACGAATGTCACAGATGACAATAGTGGCTCTTCCTTGCAGAGGGAAAAATGAAGATGCATAGATTCCAAATTCATTAGGAGCATCCAATTTTTCACGAATGAAAGATTCATAACCAAAATTTCACTGCTGCATTTCCCTGTGTTGTCAGAACACAAAGCCTCGCACACTGATACATCGAGTCTGCCAAACACACCAACTCAGCACATACTCTCAAGTCAAGAGACAGCATTTAGAAACTGCTCACACGATATGCCTCTAATTCTTCTACTCTGGTACTAGTAATATATCTGTTTGGAGTATAAATCCATTCTGGAAACACACCTGATTATAAAAGATGACAGCATCTATTCTGAACGCAATTATTACTTGAAAGGTGCTCATTACCGCTGATCCCTCTTTGATAGAGCTCGTACCTGCAACACACACTGGTATTCAACACTTCCAGTAGTGAACAGTTCTCTAAACTGCTAATTAATGTGATAACCCAACTGCCCCACTCAGAGACACTGTAATTACATTTAGGGTATATGAAGAATAAGCTTTAGCATCTGCGTTTGTGGAGAGGGAAGTGTTTTATTTGGATAGCAGTGGGGATTTTTATTCTCTTTAGACAAAGGGGGAACCCTCTACTAGGGGACTGCTTTCTGAGAACTTGAACCCAACGTGTTTACGCTGATGGCATGGTATTCCCTGTCATGCTTAATGGGAAGTCCGTCAAGCTTCATTTGCAATAGTAGCAGGGGTGTTTTTTAAAATAAGACAAATAAACAACAACAACAAAAAATCACACAGGATTTGTGCCACTGTTTTTCCCCCCAGCAGTTCTGAATAATTGATGTGTTTTACAAATTTTGTAATTAAAAGACCTACTGGAGTTACTATAGTAACAGGGGCCTTTAGAAATCAATTGAATAAAACAAAAAAAAATAGGGTTGATTGGTTGGCTTTGATCTTTTCTCTTTGTTCAGTGGTATTAAGAATATTCTGAAAGATAATCTTTTTTTCACAGCCACATCAGAATTCAGTTATGTTCAGGGCTTACACCGTGTGAGCGGTAGTATTCGTCATCAAGCCACGCCATAAATGCATGCAACTTTCTGTCTTGGGATAGCCCTACCAAATGCAGGGCAGCTCTGCTTACACTGCTTTAAGATAGCCTAATGGGATCCAAAGTCTTACCACTGCTTGCTTAGCATCCAAGTCCCCATATGGAAAGAACTCTGAACAACAATGCTTGCTTCAATAAATATTTCTCCAGTACTGGTACCCAATTTGAGTTACAAGAACAAAACAAAGTATTCGTTAATTTCAAAGCAAGGCTCAACTTCCTGGTGCAGTTAGCTTGTTTGTTTGCAAGTGTTTCATTTAGTTTTGGTTCCACTAGTATCTGACTCTTCAAGTTTCAGTTTGAAGAGTGTTTCCACTCTGAAAAAATTATTACAAAGAAATTACAAGCTCCCAGTCAACAGCTCTGTTCCTTCTCATACTATGTACAGAGCCAGACCATCAGTTCTTAAGTCACAGATCAAGCCTTTCTTGCTTTTCTGTGCTGTTAGCAGTTCACAGATCAACCCAACTGACCGTGTGCTTATGCTAACCGTACTTTATACACTGTCAACTCTCCCGACAAACACTGCAAGCCCTTGTATACTAACATCATGGTACGTTACTTTAGAAAAACTCCTCCGATACAGAGGAGGAATAGTAGTACCTGTGCAATCTTTATCCCCTTATCAACTTCACCCGGGTTTTTAGTCAGTCAACTTATATCCAGTGAAAGAAATCACGCCAGAAATTTTCACTAGGAAAGGCACTCCACCAGATACAGACCACAAGTCACAAAGAGACAGCAATACTCTAGATGATTGATGCGTGAGTAGGATGAGACTGTATTTACCAAGTTCTATCACATACCACCTAAACACAGGTGTTGCTTGCGTTAGGTCTACAAACACATCAACAACAGCAAAAACACAACACGATGCAGTTGCTGCCCACATGAGAAGGGCATCGTTTGCACTCAAGAACCTGTCTCGGGAAAGAATGAACCCAGCTCAGTTCTTAGAGCCAAGATCCAGAGCCAAGTGTGGACTCTGTTGCAAGCAGCCACCTACACCACAGTTTCAATTTGCAGTGATGAAAATGAAACTTTTTGCCCCATAACAGGCAATTACCTTTCCTTAAGCTCTCCATATTATTTATTGGCATCTGCTTGAAAAACACCACCTTTTATAAACAATTGTCTCATTTCCTTGCAGAACTAAAATGAAACTATGAATCTGAATGTCAAATACCTATTCCAAAGATAGGGAAAGTTTTTCACCTGTCTGGTGTAACCACTACCCTATTGGAGTGTGGCCCAATTTGGTCCTTAAAAATCATGCCTAGCCTACAAAACAGGTCCACTCCAGGGACTCCTGGAGTCTTATTTCCCCAATTACACAGCCACAAAGCTACTGGAAACTCCTGTTTCCCCTAGCAGAAAACTCAGGTACCCAGGCAGACTTGGGAGGAGGAGGTGAGATGCATGCTCAAGTCTTGTCCTGCCTTGTGGTAGGAACATCAGTAAGGTGTTAGACCAGATCTGCAAGGCACACTGGAGAATAAATCCACCCCACAGCTTATACATAACTAGCAGGACCAACAATTTCAAATGACACAGAATCATTTTTCTCAAGAGAGCAAATTTAGCAACAAGGAAATTCAGCCACTCATAAATCAATGACATTTCCAGAGCCTTAAAACATTTTATTTCAAATCTGTTCTCTAGCATGTCTAATTTAAGACTGTTGCAACAAATTTACTAAACCAGGTAAATTTATGGTCCCATACCTTGGAATCAGCCTAAATTCTCTTATTTCCTAACAGGACTCACCCCACATTCTCCATGAAGATGGTCACTTCTCTTCGTCTTTTTCATTACTTTTCAAACACTTTAAAATGGGTATTTCTTCATAATGAACTGTGGTAGCTAAAATCGTTTTCTGCCACACTGCTGTTGCTCAGTTTCCATAAAGAACTTGGCCTTTACCTTAAATAACTGAGTTTACTAAGTAGCTGATGTTTATTGGTCTCAAGGGCCATTGCTTAAAACACGTTTCATTGCAGATAAGAGATGTGAGTCCAGATGCTCATTTTAGATACATTACTGTAACTAAGATGAACATCAGATCCATTTTCTGAAGTTAGAGACAATTTGGAAGTCATAAATTGTAGCTTTTTTGTTTTATGTTTAAGTTATGCTAGTGAACTTCCTCAAGTCTTCAGATTTTTCTATTTGTAGTTAAAAGAAATATAATTCCTAACAGATAAATGACAGAACCTGTTTTTACCTAAGCTCAAACAGTTGTCATTTAACATAACACTAATTGCATTCTGGTCCTAAAAGGAGCCATAAACACAACAAAGGATCCATTTCATGCCTTTTTTTTTGGTATTTTTTTTAATGAAATAAAAGAGAGCTCTGCCTACAGTCCCACTCATGCAGTAGGCATAAAAAGACAAAATGCACTAGCAAATACATCCCTCCATCTTCAACATCTACCATTGGGCAGTACAAAATGAAAGTTTTTCTTCCGGGAAGAACTGAAAAGAAACAGAGATTGCCATTTTCAACATAGAAAGGAGTTTTGTAACCAACGTGTGGTGTGTGTGATACACTAGGAATTTGTTTGATCTGAAAAGATGGCCCCCATTCTCAACTCAGCTGCAAGAGCATGTCTGTCTCTCCAGCACAATTTACTGCGAGACCTCTAATCATACTAATTCCTTAAAACATGTTGTGCACGCTCTGTGGACTAGACATAGCACAACTTGTCCACAGGTCTCAAGCAGACTATCTGTTAATAAGCTACTTGATATCAGAGCGCATTTCAGGAAGACAGCACCCCATTTCTTCCTTGGCAGTGTCACAAAATGCTGAAGATGCTTCGCTGACCCCCCCAGCCTTCATTCACTGGGCTGCAAGTTCAAGCAACCCTGGGGCTGCTCTGGGAACTCCTCCATTTGCTGCAATCTCAGACTGGCTGCCACACTGCTCAGAGAGCGCAGCGTGTGACACAAGCAGGTCACAGCTATTTCAACTCATGATGAGCTTGTGAGGAAGCCTGGCAGAAGCTCTAAGCCAACAACACACCTGTCCATTAGGTACACCACAATATCAACAGAGACAAGTTTTAGGATTTTGTTTTGTTTTATGCCACTTCAAACAAATCACTTCTCCTGCTAGGTTTCAAGTTCTCCTTTTTTTATTCTGACTTCATAATATTTTTCTACCTTTGTAATGCGCTACAAGGCTTACTTAGTACTCGTAAGATACTAACAAATGATATTTTATAAAAATCTCAAGTTACTTATTACAATGACAATAAACTTTATAGCTCCTGGCTTGAGTCCTTGCAATATTTTGTAAGCAGGGTGTGAAGTAGAAGCAGCATACCGAAACTCATGTGTCATCTTCTTCACAAGAACTTCTCCATCTCATATTACACTACCTGCAATGCTTGGTGACCTGTACAAATACACAGTGAACTAATACAGTTTTTCAGCATAGCTGAAAGGGAAAAGAGAGAGGCTTTGCTCATGTGTATGGTATGCCCTAATTCTACTCAGCTGTACAATATTTAAAAAAAGCATGATGACACGCCTTCTGACGTAACCAGCAAGAATCATCCTGAATGTGATACAAACCAAATCCAAAAATAGATGACTATGTGCTTCAGAAAGAAACAGAAAGAGACCTTCCCATAATTTGCTACAAGGAAGCCACCTTAGTTTATCATAAAACAGAAGTCAGACTGCTGCAGGGCTGAGCAATCATTTGTCACCAGACGGGAATGTGTAGGTTGTTGCTGGATATGATCTATGGTGAGCTGCACAAACACGTTTCTGTAATGAGTACGCACAGTGGTTTGCCTTCCTACAACATGGGAATGTTACTCAATGTGGGTGACAGCACAGTGAAAAGTATTCCTTAAAATCATTTCATCATGATCCACTAAATTCATTTCTGACGAAATGCCACTGCTGAGTAGAACAGAAATCCTTCGAGTTTATCGGCTACTTGTGCTTTCACTGCTCCCCTCGATAACTGTCCCAACCTAAAGGCTAGAGAAAAAACATCCAACAAACCAGCAGTTAAAAGAACTTGAGGAAAGTATTCTAAACACCAAGGATTTATTTATTTTATTTATTTTTTACAGCAGATAAGTCTTGTAGAATCATTGAAGGCTTGGAGATCCTGTTATAACATCACTGTTGAAGAAACTCGTCATCAACTGGTGCTGTGCGGAGTGCATCTTACCCTCTGCAATCACAAGCTCTAAAATTACAGCTGGGCAGCAAAGGACACAGCAGGAGCACAAAAGCTCAAAGCTTTTAAAACAGTCAGGACACCTAGAATTCAATCCCAACTCTAACACTGACTCAAAAGATGGCCTTGGAAATTTTGTGTGTCACATCAATACAACAGGTATGATGTTCTACTATGAGCAGCAACACTCATTAGAAAAAACTGACAACAAGCAAAGCTATGCCATTTAGTGTTCTTATTTTCACTTCCCTTTCTCTTTTAGTGAGCTTCTATCAGCCTCTCAAAGGGATCTGCTTTCTTTTTCCTTCTTCCGACAGGACAGTCCTATCAGTGAGTACAGGTCCCACATTTTCAAGACTTGCCTATAGCTTGTTACATTTATTGCTGCACACAGCTCTCCATGTACCATTACATTAGCATGCGAACAATGTGGCCAAACCTGGAGAGATCTGCCAATATTTTGACTGCGTCCAAAGATTACCCACAGGCCCTTCAGACAACATAGAAGTGGGAATAATACCTGATCCTTTGTGTGGAAGGCAAGAAATGCCCCATGTCTTCTTTCTCAGTTCTGTGCTCTTCATGGGATGCTAGTACAGAACTCACTACAGAGAGTACAGCATACCACAGGTAGAGCGCTGCACTGGAACAGCAAGTCCTTTCAGTGGGTGCTTGCCTACTGTATGATGGTAATAATTCTCATTCTCACTCATCCTTCCCTTCTTTTGGTGAGAGGCATGAAGGCAGAGAAGAATTCTGAGTTTTTGTGGTTTTGGTTTTTTTTGTTTGTTTTTTGTAATCTCTAACTCCTTATGGGCTTCCAACCTACAGTCTCTATTCACACAGCAGCTCTCCTACAGCATTTAGAAGCAAAATGCATTTTTAAAAGAACTTATGTATCCATATTTTATTCACAAAAGAAAGCTGAATCTGTTATAAGTGTACGTGATGGTTTTGTGTCTAGAGTAAGCGCAGGCTTAGAGTTAAGCTGCTGTTAGTAGACTGTTATTGGTACCAGTTAAACAGGTTTCTTACAATGCATTGTAATATGCTTTCCCATTAAATCTGTTTAAAGCACATTTTTATTTCTTAAATTTTGTTATTTATGGTAAAACTGTAAAGATGAAACCCCTCAGTTTTAAAGTCGCAGCTAATTTAAGTATCCAAATTTGTAAGCTGTTATGCTTTAGAACAGTTGAGCTACAGAGAAAAAATGACAACAGAATAAAAGCAAAAAGTGCCAAGCAAGATCAAAGAAGTGGGGGAACAAGCCTGGAAAGAGACCTAGTTAAGTAGGAATCTAAACAGCTTCTCAGACAAATAAGAAGAGATACCACTACAATCAGAACACAACACACCTTCATCCTAACACTGTATTTCTATAATGATGGCATTTGCACATTTAGCAGTATTCCTAAAGAAGAACAAAAAATAAAAATAAAAAAAATTCTAGCCACAATTATGGTTTCAGAAACTTTTAAAACTGTTTAGGAGTAAGCTCACATTTAGGAATCAAAGCTCATGTGCCAGTTGCCCAGGCTAGCCATGTCCTCTCCTGACCCCAATTCACTCTGGATACTGACTTGTGTCTGTTCACACCAAAAATGTTTAAATCTCTCAGATAATTTACTCTGAGATGTACACAGGGCACAATAAAATATATTTTTTTTTCTTCATAATCCAAAAGCTCTTATGGTTACACTCAAGCCCTACCCTATCTCAGTTTCATCATTTCAGTGGTCATGTTCTGGGGAAGGCATTTTGGTTTTTCCATTCAAAGAAAAGTAAGAGGCACCAGAAACCCATAATGTGATGTGTTTCTGGTTTCACAGCAGTTCTAAGAGCACGATGTGCTGGATAAACCCTGACAAGTTCCCTCTTAATGTTGGTGAAGGGATAAGAATTAGCAGCAAACCTCAGTTCTGCAATGAGAAAGGTTTAATTAGTAGGTTTCAGCATAATATAAAGGCAGTTTCTCTGCAATTCCTTTGCTTAAGTCTGGGACAAGCTTCCTCCTCCTGTCTGGTTTTACAAGCAGTATACCTGTATAAACCAGCAACTGAGACTCTCAAATCACAAACATTCCACTAGCTAAATCCCAGGACACAGATGACTAGTCATACATGGAGCCTGTGCGATGCTGTGTTGCTTTATAAAAGGTTTTTACTAGCGCACATTTTGGATGACTTGAAAACTCAGTAGTGGCTTCCTGAGTAATGTGGCGAGCCTAAACTTATACCAATAAAACTTTTATATCAGACCAAACTACCACCTAGTATTTTAACATCACATATTACGCAGGGAAACTGTTTTAGAGAGCTTTAAATGCTATGTATTTGTTCTGCTTCCTCAGGTCTCCAGTGATTCCCTAAGCACCAGGACCAAGTGGCACGCAGCCGTACCCACGTACGAACATTTCTCAGGTCACTTTCAGAGAGTTACCTATTAAACATAAAGATGACAAGCCTGCTGTAACCTCGTCTCCACTGATGTGCTCTTTGTAGCCAGAGAAAGCAACTGCCCATTTCTTGACCTGTCTTACAAATAAACCTCTCCATAGCCAATTTACAGTCTGAATCCGATTTTAGGTACGTACTTTTAAATTAGCAAAGCTGTATCCAGTGGGACACCAAAGAACAGCCAATCCTGGCTCTCAGCCCTCTTCAGCTTCTGAATCCTTGTGTGCAAGAAATGAAAGAGCTGGTCACATCCACAGAGTGGAATGAATTAGCTGCTCACAAAAGATAGCATTTTACTCAAGAACACTGTTCTCTGAATAAGAAAGTGCTGAAAAAGTCTGCATTTCTGTTATGTGAGTGTGTATTTAAGAGTCCCCTCTGGATAATCTGCATGTAAATGAGGCAACATTAGTTGCAAGCATCTCTGGGAACTTAAACTGGCTACACATTCTGAGAGTTAAGTAAAAACAGAACCATGTGAGAGAACCCCCTAATTACCACATAGCAAGGGAACTGATTAAAACCATCAGGGCAAGGATCCTGTGTTTCATTAAATAAATACACCAAGTTCAGCTTCATTGTTATTTTAGCTGATGAAGGAAAAATAAAGTCTACCTCTGCATTCATGAAATTACCTAAATTCAAAGACTCTCTGGCAGCAGACTTAGAATAGTGCAGGATTTCTTCCCTAATGTCTGTACTTAAGTAGCCCACTACGGTTACTCGAGTTAACATGAAATACTGAAACAGAGTTAACCTCTTAGCATTTTAATATTCTACGCGGAGCCATTTCTTCGGACTCCACATGGCAGGGTGTAACTAATAAATGCAACATTAAAATACTATTTTAATAATTTATTGAATCAAAAGCAGAGAAAAGCTAGACAACATTTTGGTATAATGGACAACACCACCTCATTTATTCTCTAGCTTATAGGGTTTTTTGCTGCTCTCTGGCTACTGCATTCAGTATTCAAAACGAATTGCCAAGAGCTTGAGCAAACAACCTTAGTGAGGTCATTTCTGGGTAGCAGTTTCACAGAGGCTTTACTTCAATTAGAGAAAGACGGACATGAATTTGTAAGTAGGGAGCAAGTTTCCTCTTGCTACTAGCAAACTCAATTTAGTTGCACCACTCGAGACAAGAGCGCGCCATTTTCTCAGGTATACCCATGTTTGCAGTCTGTAGCTCTTTGGCAAATAAAGCCTATTAGTCAGAATTATCTCTGCTGACATTTCTAAGTTTGTAAGCATGTGGAAAAGGTGTCTTTATTCTTTTTTCCCGTCCCATACTGCCAGCCTCAGAGGGGACCCAAACCCAGAACCAATACTGCTGGCTAATGCCATTCAACCTCTTTTAATAACGTGTTTCAGGAAATCCTCAACATTTTCAAGGAAGAGAAAGTGACAAGTCTGATCAGTTATTTTTACTAATTATTGAAGAGCACAGGGTACATGGGAACAAAACAAACTTAATACAGAGTAACTTTCAGTGTCCTGGTCTCCACCTCATTCTCTCTCTGAAAGTTCATAATCCAAAAACAAAACTGAAAAGATGGAAAAAGAGAGGCATGGGTACACTGAAACTTGCACAATCACAGTGGCATTGCTATTTTAATTGGTGCAAAACTCCCTTCAATCTATATATGAATAATAATTTCATTTTTATGGGTGACATTCTATTTTTCAGGGTTATGTAAGGTTATGACATGAGCCAGTGCCTGTTTTCCTGGGCAAGTGGTGTAAGGAGGAAGGGGCAGCTAGTGTTTAAAGCCCCATTTTCACAAGAAATATTGAACAGGTCTCTGGTTCATGAATGTTCCACATCATAAAGCAGTAGGTAGTGAAAATAAGTTATTTGCTTCTCAGTACTTCACTTGCATAGAATACAGTGATTCTTATATATGTTTTCATACAAGCACGGCTCACGTAAGTGATGGCAACTTTAAAAAGGTCAGTGAGAAAGAACGATGACATATTTAAGTCTGCAGTCTGCCGTAACCAACAGATCACACTTTCCCATCTCCTAAGTTTAAAATGATAAGGCAGCTTGTGCCTTCAACACCGGTTGGGGTGGGGAAGGAGTCACCACCACCAAAACACAAGACTAGATCTCAGGCAGGAGGAGACCTCATGGCCAGACTTCAAAGTCTTGATTTTGCAGAGGTATCTGGACAGTGAAAACACTGGTGTTTTCACACACTGAAATAATATTGACACTACAGCTGAACTCAGCTGAGAGAGTTAAAGGAGTCTGCAAGAAGTGCGTAGTAGTATTTGACTGTGACTCAGGAGACTTCAGCTCTTTTTTATTTTTTTAACTTTAAAATATGAGAAATAGTTTTAACTGGGTGAATGGCTATAAGGAAATTCAAACACTGCTCACAGTAGCAGTAAGCTCATGCTCTAGTGATGATTTCATTTCTCCTTGGAGACTCCCTAGAGCAAGCGATGTCTCAGTATTGTGCTCCGGCGGACCGAAAGTTCTGCCTTTTTTGCCATACACTACGCATAAAGTTGCAGACTAGCCCACTGCGGTCCATCAAGCCAAGGAGCTCAGCAGCACTGCACACGTCACTCCCCAGCCCCAGCAGCGGCTGGGAGCAGTAAGCCAGACCCGAGCAGCCAGGGCTCACTCTCGCTTTGCCATAGGGACATCCCACAACACCCCAATCCTCCCACGCTTCTTTCTGTCTGGCTGCACTGGAAGCTCTCCGGCCCGAAGACGATGCCTAATAAAGGGCTGGCATCCAAGTCAGGGCAAGCATGCTCTGAAGTCAGGGTTTCTGGGTGTTTCTCCGGTACAAACAACAGCATACCAAATTATCTATGGTGATGTGGCACTAACACATGATGTAAGGCATTCTGTAAGTGACTGGTTTAGGCTCCCAGCCTCAAGAAGGATGCAGATAAACTGCACAGAGACCAGCAGAGGATCTCTCCCTGAAGACAGTCAGGGACCTAGAGAAAGAAGCTTGCAAGAGGAAGTTGATGGAGCTGGGCTCGTATATGCTGGCTATGATGACACTAAGAGGCAACTTAAAGGCAGCCCACAACTACCGGAAGAGTAACTATAAGAATTATGGAATCAAATTCTCAGGAGTATCAAACGGTGCACCCAAGGGCACCGGTCACAGTCTGTGGCTTGGGAGGCTCAGGACGGACGTTAGGAGAAAATTCTTTGTTAAAGAGTGAGCAGGTTGCTCAGGGAGGCTGTGGAATCTACCGTAAGGACACTTTCAAGGTTCAGCAAGGCAAAGCCATTGATTTCTCAATCTACCTCTGGCAGGAGTCCAGCTCGGGGTGGGGAGTTGGACAAGATGACCTCCAGGAGTTCCTTCTAACCAGCATTTCAGTGATTCTAATGTGACCAAGTAGTTATGCAGAGCAGTCACAATCACCAGCTCCAATATATTCATTTATATTCCTCCTCCTTCCGCCCCTTCCTGGGTCTAATTCAGAGGCTCGCAGTACTTTCACGATGAATGAAGCAAAAGGTACTTAAGATATTTTTTTTTTTTTTTTTTGCTGAGAACTGCTTGCCCGTGCAACTTCCCCGATGTCAGTGGGGATGCTGGATGCGACGGAGCATGTATCCAAGACACACACACACACAAAAAAACAAAATATATTGGTATGAAACACTTCATTCCTTTCTTAAGTGCCGCTTTTGTCTTAACTTGTTATAAGCTGAGAAAAAGATGGGGAGGAAGTTCATAATTCACTGCCCATAAAAATAAACCTACTATTCATTAAAGGCCTGAACATTTTGAGCAGAAGCAACGCTTAATGCCTTCAACATCACAGCCTGCTCTGTCTGAATGTTGTTACCAAAGAGTGGCTGATTAGGAAGTTGAGGCCAAAGAATAATGTCTCCCAAAGCAGCCAATTGGAAGAGGTCTGCGAACAGCTGTGATATTGCTGCACAACAGTTGTGGGAAAGCCGTGCTACAAGGTCAGATTCTGATCTACTACATCACTGTAAATTGAGATGAGCTCTATGGCAGACAGAAGTCATTCTAGATGTAAAACAAACTCCGAGTCCAGTCCACAATCTGTATGTAGCATAGACAGCAAACTACAGCTCATTAGCAGGGCTACATGAATGCCATTATTCAAACAAAATTATTACTACATTGCTCTTGACTTCAGCTACTAACTGTGACAAGCCATGCGTATTTTAAGAGAAGAGGCAATTCAGACCCAAGAGATCTCATTCTGGTTCACCCCATATGCTTCTACTAACTGTTACATCCAATTAAGGCTGCCAGTTTTATGAACTACTGTGTATTAAGGAACACCACAAACCTGACGGTACCCTCCCAATAAAATGAAAATGATGGTTGAATACCTTTCTTAAAAGCTGAATGAAAGCTTGATCCTGTGCTTCTGACTACGTTTTGGTTTCCAGGAATAGCAGATTGTGTTATGCTCCTATGTAATCACAGAGCAGGTCTCTGAACAAATCAATCTTCTCAAAAATTGTCTACTGACCCCTTCCTCCCTCTCAAACCTAATCAGCTTTAATAGTTGATCATCTAGCATTTGGCCCCATGAAACTTCGGAATACAGAGCAAATTATCTTGTAAATAGAAAGGTGGGATTTTTGAGGAGAGGGGGGAGGTAGATGTTGCTTTATTTCTTCCCCCCCCCCGAAAAACTTGCTGGAAAGAGAGAGCTTTTGTGTTGGCAGAGACTGAACGAAGAGAAGCCGCTATCCCTGGACAAAAATTTATACATGACAACTACAGGACAAGATGAGAATTCACAGCAGCTCTATTTGTGCAGGTATTTACACAGCCTTCTTTTACTCCTAAAAATGAGTAAAGGGAGAACTAATACTTCAACAGGAATTCACTTTGGTTTTGCTCCCTATTACAACTTAATTTGATGCTCTTAACCTGCAGATCTGAATACACAATATATTTCTTAGCATCTCTGGCATTCTCAACCAAACAATAGATGCAAAAAGTATTTTAAATAATGAATTAAGGTCAAACTAAGTGATTAATGGGTTCCTTAATGTGTTATGCTGATTTTGTTCCAAAGTAAGCAGCTGCTTTATATAAACTGCTTCATTTCTCTTCGACAGCAAATCACAAGAAGTAAAAGAAATCACTCCCACACGAGTCCTTTAAGGCTCATGCTGTTCATCACTTAACAAGCGCAGAAAAGTAACCTGTTGTCCCTGAACAAGAGAAAAGTGTCCTCAGATGAACCAGACCTATACAACAAATACTGTACATTTTTACAGATGTTCACTGAGTCATTTCCTTACAAACAGGTATGAAAACAGCCGGGTTAGGAAAGCAACTGATTATTAATTCACATACACACTCTTACCCAAAATCCGAAATGGAATTTGTCCTGCAATCCCCAATTAAGACAAACATCAAATACAACTTCACAATTTTCTTGTAACAATTACTGTAGGTGACTAAGTCAGACAAATCTAGGCCATGAAAGCTTCATGAATATTTTTGAGCAATAAGTATTGTATGCCCCCCCCCCCCGCACTGGCCTAAGGGACTTGACAACAAAAGATTTTGCCCCTCTAAGCAAAACACAGACTGAAAATACAAGTGACAGTAGCTTCTCACAATTGTGGAATATCAGAGAGATGTATAATCCACAACAGATTGTTCAAATCAGCCTTACTCAATCACTCGAGCACTTCTTTGTTATGTACTCTCATCAGAGAAATGCTTGGCAGTGTTCACATGTAAATCATCATCAGCTTTTTGGATCACCTCTTTTAATGTAGAATCAGTTCAAACTTTTTAGAATTACGAGGCTTCGCTAGAACGCTTTTCAGAAATACAATGCACTGCTGAAGACTCAGGCAGATGGCTTGGCTGAGACAGTTTGCAATTTGAAAATTGTCTCCAGTCAGATTTTATTTAAAAAAAAAAAAGGCCAGCAAATCATTTCCAGATTATATTACACCAAAAAAAAAAAAAGGCATCAGCTAGAGGAAGATACAGGGTCATGAAACAAACTGCCATATTCATTGATCCCTTCCCCAGGGTTATACACTTCCTAGGTTATTTAATTTCTAAATGGGATTAATTGGTAGGTCTAGTCTGATTCTTGACAGATACATCACCACTGCATCCAGCAACGTCTGATACTACCATGCAGACCTCACCTTGCTCCTGCTCATAGTTTCGCTCTTCCATGCAGCTGAAAGGGGACTACATACACAACTAAGGCACGCAGAAATTGGTTCTTACAGCCAAAGAAGAGCTATGGTCGGAAAGAGCCTGGAGAATGAACCAGCCTCTCACATAGTTCCCTTCAGTCAGAATTAAAAACACAGATGGCTCTGTGAGAAGATGATTTAGTTCAGGTTTTTACCACAAAAAAAGTTTGCTAAGATCCTATTCTGTCAATCCAGAATGTGCTACTAGCATGACACTCAGTGTTATTGTTATTTTTTAGTTAAGGAACATTTTCTCTACAAAGATTAAATTAAAAACTGATGGAGAAGTGAATCTCTCCCATCATCTGTCAAGGCAGCTTAAGTTGAAGAGTTGTACGCTAATCTTTAGGCGTACCAGAAGCGTTGCAAACAGTACAGTTAATTACCTGTAAGTTATTGTGTTTAATGTCTCAATCACAGATAAGAAAACTGTTTGTTGTCCAAAGCAAGTCACCCCAGTACTCCCTGTTTCAACCTACAGTTCAAAGAAAATGCATTCATAATTCTGACTCTATGATCTATCCAGATGCCTTACTTGGGATTCAATTCAGCCAAACTCAGCTATTATCATCAATCCTGCTTTATTTTAGCAGGCCAAAATTTAAACTACAGCTGTAGCTATCTGAAATAGCAGACCATCAGGGCTGTGTTCCAGAACTCTCTTTTTCCTCTACAGTAAATGCCAACGAAGTGGTCACACAGAATTAAGAGTAACTGGGACACTGACTGTTCAGGGTTGTAAGAAGGCAATAGTGGAATTAGGCTAGATTCATGCCAATCAGAGGTCAGAGACATACAGCCTGCTAAAGAGAAATGTCATGTCACTCACGGAATATAACAACTCAGACAAATTTGGAAGACTCTAGAATAAACAACGTAATAAACTTTCTTTTGCAAATGAGGTCCTGTATCTCCTTTCATGATCTGTTTGGACTCTAGATAAATTCATGTTGACCAATCTTTTCAAAACACCAGTAATAAAATTTCACTATCCACTTTTTGTGCAGAAAGCTGCACACAAAGAATTCATCAACACCTCTGAATACTAAATGATGAAAAGCGGATTAAACATTGTTTTCCTTTGAAGCGTCTACTCTTACCTTCATCTGGCAACTACCTCAAATCTTTACTCATAATCAAGTTTCACATAGAGGCTGTAACATCCTTGTTTTATTGGCAGACATTACACACTATTCTCCTACTAACTGATTTTCCTGTGTTCTTTTTTCCAAGAATATGAAATTGCCATTAAAAAAAGTAGTTTCAGATGAAAAGCTCTTTTCTTCTCCTTTAGCGGTTTATAACGTAGAAGAAATGTTTCAGAATAATACCAAGTGACTACTCAGACCCCAACATTGTCAGAATTGTACCAGAAACATTAAACAAGCTCTAAAATGGTCACATTGTATATTATTATAACATCCTCCCCTTCTCTCCAAAACAGCATTTCTCCAAGGCAAGCCTGAGACACAGGAGAACTTAGCAGCCAAAACATTTTCCTGACCTAGTGTCCACTTTGTGAAAATATACTGAAGTGTGTATTACCCAGACTCCAGCACGAAACACTCGTATATTTCCATCTGAAGCTATGTAGGGAGCTTTAATCCAACCTCTTTTTTTTTTTTTTTTTTTTTTTTTTTTTACGAATTGAAATGTTAGGTCCACAGCCTCAAATTCACGCTAAACTGCTTCTCAAGTACACCATCATGAAATGTGACCTTACAATGCCACCTTAGGTACTAGAAAGCTTTTGTTCAAACGCAGTCTGTAATGATAGACAAGAGTACTGAAGAATTTATGAAGCAAGATTAATAAAATCACGTCAGTATCATGTATTAGAAACTACTCACACAGGAGAGTCTTGTTTGACTACTTCTACAACTACAGCTGTTGAACATAAGCATCATCCACTATCTCCTTTGGTTCCACTTTTATCTAACAAGATAAAAAGGTATGATTATGACTGGTAATTTTTGGAAAACTGGCCGTATGTTCCCAAATATCTTACATTGAAGACTGCTGTACTTTTAGGACATTAAGGAGTTTTCTTTCTCTTCCCTCCACATGTACTGCACATACAGAAGAACTATCTGATAATATAAATAAAACCAACATCGTCCACTGAATCTTGCCTCATACAGTTGTTCATGCTAAGCATGCAGCATGACAAACTGATCAGGAGAAATGAGATTTGCTATATATTTGAAATGCTGCTACATGGCTAAAAAGTTTTTAAAAAAATGAGATTCACATAAGAACAATACTTAAGTAAGACCCTGGATACTTCAGAGATACAGCGATGCTCTGTGCTACTCCTCATCTATGTTGTCCTGCGCTTCCTGGCCAGGAGGGCTCCGAGGTTCCTCCATCATGTGCTCCACACTTGGTGTGGCCAAAGGCCTGACCACAGCTCCATGCAGGCAGTCTCTGGCAGCACTCATGCAAAAGCTTTTTGCTGCACACTGCAGCAGCTCACAGCATCAAGGCGGAGGACTAGATTTGTATAACCACTAGACGAGGAAACCTGGGCTGCTTGGGGAGTCAGTAGTGAGACAGACAGCATTAAAGAGTGATTCAGCTCTGCTAACCTAACACCTCCTGTGCCCCCGTCTCTTCACAAACCACATGTGGGGGGCTGCTCTTTTGTCTGATGTGCAGAGACAAAACTCTGTGTGGCTACTTCACATACGTTGGGGGCCTGATTCTCCACTGCTTTACACTTTCAGGCCAATGTGGCCCATTAAGTGCGGCTTGAATCAGGCCTCTCATATAAATGGATCATTTGAAATTATACACATTACTTTACATGGAAAAAATTCAAGCTTTCAAAAATAAGCATATAAAACATAAAAAGACATTTGAAGTACGCACGCGCGCACACACACAAGCCAGTTTTACTTTGCACTGCCTGTTCAGTAGAACAGATAGCCTGTTCTCTGACTCTCTTAACTGCAAACCTTATACTGGCTGTGTATATTTTGGACCCTTTCCCATCCTACCATGATTTCCTGTCTGAGTCTGCAGCCCATGGCAACAGCAGAAAATTGGAGTACAGGCTTTGCAGATGGTGGTAGGCCAAACGCCCTGTGCCAATTTAGTATCTTCTTCCATAACATATGTGTTATCTAAGTCTTGGCTATAGGGAAGGGTTACCTTCCGGCTAATGAATTATATTTATTTTGATTTATAAATTCTGCTTGCTTTAGGGAAGTTCTGGTCTCTTGCAGTGCGCATAAAAAAAAGAAAAACAAAAAATGCCACAATCACACAGCCTTATGTATACATCATCATACTATAAAAGGAAAATGATATTCTGAACTGCTGTCAAGGAATAATAAAATCCTTGGTTTTATGACTCCATTCCAGCAGGTGACAGGTCACTGGGACTGTTTAAAACCAAAGAATAGTAGTCCCCTCCCCAGATCTACTGATGTGCAGCACACACACCATCCCACAGAATAACCTATGACGAGAACCGCAATTCCACGTCGGCAACAGAACTATGAGAGCCAAGATTATATGCACAGGGAAAAGGTGCCAGAAACAACTCCAGAGTTGCTTTCCATCAGGAAATCCAGCGTTAACATGAATCTTCCGTGAGTGGCTTTCATAAAAGACTGCATCAGGCATTGCCTTGCCCTGACAGAATGGGTTGCAGGGGGGCATGGAAAACCACACATGCTTTTCAAGGCGTAGTATTAAACAAGCACACACCACTGCAGTCACCTGCTCACTGGTGCATCCACAGAACTACTTCAGCATACAGATGCTTTAAATCCCACTGGCCCCCGGCATGGAACGAAGTATTACCCATGACGACCATCAAAGCTGCTCTCACTTTGAGGTGTAAAGCCCTGCAGTTTTCACTAAAACAAAACTACCTCAGACAGACACGTGGCCTGAATCCAAGTGATTTCAGCGGAAGATCCCAGGCAAACACCTAGGAAACAATCCACTCTTTTGTGATGCACAAAATCATACCTTAGCTATTGTAATAAATCACAGACTAAAATCACTGGGCCACTTCCACATTCCATAATGAAAGTATCTGGTTTCACAGCACTGGTAAACAAACACAGTACTGTGATTCAGCCTTTACACTGCATCCTTCCGTCAAGCCTCTTACCCATTTCCTTGACATCTTGCCTTTCTCTTCTTCTACTTATGCCACAATAGGAGAAGCAAGTCATTCACAAAACTGCCTTCTGGGAGAAAATGCAAGGTCCTCAGCATCTTTCCAAATGTATGTTTTTCCTCAGTAGAAGTTGGATTTATTTTTTCAAAAAGACAGAGAGATAAACACAACTTGTAAAGAAGAATAAAGAGTAGATGCTCCAGAACTTCCACCATGCGGCACAGTGCTCAGCACTGCCGAGCTCGACACCCTTCACGTCCACATTACGTTCTCTCAGCTGACCTGTGGAAGCTCAGAGGAACACAACATTTTCAGCTTCCCAACATCCCCCACAGTAACTTCACTGAGCAAACACAGAACAGCAACCAAATCAATCGTCCTTCCTTTTTCCTTCTACTCATGCACTTACAGCCCAGGAAACAAACAGCTCACTTTGTCATAACATGGTTATAGCCAAAAGTGTGACTATGCACACTGACAAGAGATTTAGGAGAGTATGTTTGGAGTCCTGTTTTTGAGTCAGTTGTGCAATGAACAAGGTAACTATGTCTGTGCCAAATGCTCAGACTGGAAATTCCCTGCATTTTCTACACAGTGAAAGTCATAGCAAGATCAAATAGATAAACCTAAATTATCAATCAAATGTGAATTTATGGGGCTTTAAGAGAAATCTAGCTCATTTTTTTCTGAACATCTCAATTCATTATCACGAGTAACACGAATTTGATTTATCACGTATTGAGTATTCACTACTGAAGTCAAAAGAAGCATGAAACTTCTTGATGAATAACACGTTTTAAACTTTTTTTTCCCTTATTGCAGATGTACTGCTACTGCCTCAAGAGAAGAAAAACCCCAATAATAGTGGGGGAAAATGAGTAGTGTTTGCTATTCTAGATACTGATCAAAGACTCATTAAAGCTAACCAAAACAATTCCTTTCCCTCCTGCAAGATTAAACTTGAAGGTAAGCAGCATTTCTCATAGAGATGCTGAGCTTGCTTTCAGTAGCAGTTCTTCGTGAGCAATTCTGACAATTTTCCTACTTGCTGATCTTACTTTCATCACTCTCAAGTATCATATCAGTTCAGACAAAACTGATAAAGCAATACTCACTAAAGCCGAAGTTTCCACGTGTACTGTCAGAGTATAAGAGAACTTTGCATAACACTTCTTGAAAAAATAAAATCCATAAACACATAGACGAGCTTTAGATGTCTTCATATACTGACAGTAGAAGGAAATGGTTTATTAAAAACAACTAATAAAAATGTGTCAGTTGCTTACTATTATAGCTTTCCATCTTCTTCCCCCCACGCTAAACTGAACAATCACTTTAGTGAAAGTATCCAAAGCCACCTTATCAATTTGAAATAAAAACATAAAAGTATTAGAATGCATACTAAGAGCAGAGCAAAACTGTATCCATTCAACTCTGGAGAGATTTTTATGATCCTTATGCTGACAGCTTTGTTTAGTCTAAGCTGAGCACAAAAATGGTGTGTGTGTGTGTGTGTGGAAAAAAGGGGAAAGATAACATTCAAAACTAAAAAGCCAAAATTTTGTACGCAATTAACCAGACATTATATCCACCCCCAAAAAGGAAATACATTTTGTTACATAGCATCTCTTATATTATTACAACATAAACACACATCCTTAATGTTTTGCTTAGACCTGGGGTATTGCATGTGGTAACACATGTATTACTCACACAATTTTCCGAAATCTGGAGTAACTATGGCAGCAATACACCATACAGGCTTCCGCATAGTATCAAGAGCAAGTTACTTAGACTGGAATAACATTTTGAGAAAGCATTAAGGAGTTCCAAATTGATTTCAGTGAAAGTCAGGCTCACGTGTAACAAAAAGACACCTCTGAAGACAGCACTCCGATGTAATGGCACACAGGCAGGTGCTCTCTGCCTGCCCGCCTGCGTGCATACATAGGCAGAAACACCACACCTCCTCACAAGCCTCAGAAGCGTGCCACTTCCCAACACCACCTCCTCGCCCAGCAGGGATGGCTGAAACAGGCACTATTTCAAGTGGAAGAGAGAGGTCAATAAATGCTGCAGGACTGTCAGCAGATCATGCAAGTGGAATCAAGGCTAAAGATGAGTGACCTGTTCAAAAGCAACTAGAAAACTGTTATTTTGCTTTAATCTACTAGTTTTGACATCAGTCTGAACTGCATGGCATATTGGATAGTCATCTAACTAAAACAAACAAGAAATCAATTTATAATAAATTCTATTAGAACAACAACAAAAAGCAAAATAGTTTGAAGAAAGAATAAGAGAGAAAACTGGCCACCTTCCCTGCTTTAGCAGTTTCACAATATTCAGTTCTTGGCTGTCAGCTGAAAGAGTAATGTGCTTTATTCAACAACAATAAAATGTAAATATTAGAAGAAAATCTATTCACTGTCATCTTGGACTTGAACAGAAAAAAAAAGAAAAAGCCACAAAAAAAAGAACTTATAGAGGGCCAAGAAAATAATAATTAGGTCTCTGTTTAGTTTTTTAATGTAGAAAAAGTTCCAGCATAAACACCCAGTCATATTTTCTTTATTTTTCAGGTCCCAGTCAACAGTCTGCAGATTGGGCTAGAAATGAAAGTAACACAAGTATCCAACGTGGGCTGCAGTATTATAAACACTGAAGAAAGGGACAAGCAGATTATGTCTTCCATAGTGTTCCTTCCCTCTCATCCCTGAAATATCATAAACAACATTTACTTTGATCTTACATAACCCCCTAGCAAACTCACCAGTTGTTACAAGTCTACATGCATGAAATGAAAAGCTGGTCTAAAATGTTTAGTTGGCTCCAGTCCTTACTTTCTAGCCCATTATTATATCACAGACACTCTTAATCATCTCAAGCATTTTGGTAGCACTACAGGAGACCTACAGCAATGACTTAAGCAAAACCATGGAAAAAACGGGGAAAATTAGCTTATGTCAAGAATTTTCATTTTTTTTGGACAGGAGAGACAAATGCAGCCTCCTGATAGGCTGTGACACTACAATGTTACAAAAAGTATCCCTTCAAAACATCTCTAGCTGCCCCCTAAAACAAACAAACAAACCACCACCACCAACAGGGCTTAGCCATCAATTTCACTTTCAGGACCCTCCCCCCCCCCAAGAAAGCCTGGCAAATAGCTGATTTGTTACTTGTGCGTAAGATGTGCAAAGAAGTTGAGCTACACAGTCTCAGGGTAAGAAAGCATAGTTTGCAGAAAGGAAAACCTGCCACAAAATCTCTGACTGACGTACACTGACCCAAGATGATTCAGTTGCTTTCCTTTTTACTGTCCCTATCATTCCACGACCTGACACGTCATTATACAAATGAACGAAAAATCTTGCCGCATTCTCCAGAAACTGGTGTTTCACTCAATTCAGACATGAAGCAGGTTAAGTAAGCTGGTGAACATCAAACAAGTTTTAAGAAATGGTTTAGGTGTACTATTAGGACAACCAGAACAAGATGGACAAGCACTCAGGCTTACAACTAATCTATGAGTTGTCTGGGTTAAATGCATACACAGAACACCAGACAGTATTCGTTTACTCAATGGCAAGTTAAATACATTCACAACAATCCACATGACCTGATGTAATTATTCTTGTGGGTCACAGCCCACAACCTGGGCTTTGCTGAGCATCCACTTCAGAGAAACGTTTCATGTTAAAACTGTAACAATGACCAACCCAAACAAGTGCCTCCTAGAGGACCACCAGAAAAGCCATCAGCCAGACTACAGTTCATGAAATCACTTAATTAAATAATAGGTTTCAAGCAAATGAGGAAGGAAGTTTACAATTCTGAGGGACTTTCATTTGCAAGTAACATATAAGCAAGCAGCTTTTAATAGACAAGGACTTAATAGCTCACAGTTCCACTTAACTTGTATTTAAAGGACTGATCCTTAGTTTCCAGTCCTAAAGACAACAGCAGTTACAGCACATCCTTCCCTCAGAAGCTACTTTCAAACTACTAATTCCATCCCACGTATTCCATGCTCACAGAAGCTGCAACAACCACCCTAGCAGGCTGCAGCCAGGTATAATGCAGGCAGACACTTTAATTACATGGTGACACCCCTCAGCCGTGCCCTGCCCGTAGCTGGCCTGTCCCAGTGCTGGTCTCTCCTCTCTCCAGTTGCCAAGCATACCAAACCATACCCGCTGAAGCCAAACACTTCCTGAGCACTCGAATGAGATCACAATCCCAGCTTTATTTGTGACCTAAGACAGAAGGCAAGTCTGGATGCGTCTGGGTGAAAGGAACAAACCTTAACTTTGTCTATCAGCATTTGTGTGTCTTTTCCTCTCTCTATTGGTGCTTTCTCTTGATAAGGCCTGCACTAGCAACAACAAGACTTCATTTAAGAGGCTTCCCTCACTCACAAATGCACTACTTAGTCCTTAAATTGACAGAGATGCTCCAAACAACGTCTAGCAGTATTTTTTTTTTAAGCTCTTGTTCTCTAAGGGAAGGAATCAGAGTTCTGTTGAAATATTTGTCCCAATTTATAAATTAAGAAATTATGAAGTCACCATAGTACTGGTTTTCTGTCATGTTGGATATTTACATGTCGATGTCATGTTGGATATTTACGTGTTCAAAACAACTTGGAAGTTAATCCCATTAAAACAGGAGCATCAGAAATGATTGCTTTGATTTCATCTATCACCCTGTGTTCTCATGGCTCAGAGAGAGCAAATGAACATTTTCTTATGTGGACTACTTGTGGAGTTGACCTTACTACATGAGGTATTTTACCCTCAATGTCCAGAGGGTAAGATTGCAAAGCTAGAGACTCCTGAGCCTGTAACGATGCAAAGATGTTTATAAATAAATAACAACCACATATATTGACTTGAAACGCTTAGCATTTACTAAATGAGAGCTAAAATGTAAGCAAAAGAAAGAACTACTTTGACCTTGTTTCCAAACATTCAAGAGAATAAAGGTTGCTGAGGGATTTGCTGGACACAGTGTAGCTAGTGGATTCATTGTATTTAAAAACCTCTTTTTCCCTTTTAAATTCTGCCGGCACAACAGACAAATTGCTCAAGATAAACACCTGTTGATTTTATATTTTACATTAAGGACAACACAGCAACTCAGTGAACATTAATATTTCCTTTGGCCTTATTTTTCCATTTTCTTACATTGCAGTAAGATGAATTACTTTTAAAAATGAACTTAAAGTTCAACATTAAGATCTTGGGTTTAAGCTTCCAAGTGCAAACAAGCACTTCTGAGCTTCCTTTCTTTCTGAAGTTCCTTCAGTCCTAAGCACATGCCCCCCTGCAACCTGGTAATTGCATAAGTGAACATCACAATCTATTGTAGGCAGCTAGGCAAGTATTTTCAGAACTTTACTTTTTGCATTTTGTATAACTCAAGGCTTTATGAGCTTAAACATCTGCCTTTCAGTGTTGTATACCCATGCACTGCACGGGTAACGCTAGTTTAGTGAAAGGGACAGAAAAATGAAACAGATGAGGCGGGAAGCTCTAAATGGATGACCACCTAGACTAACTGAATCATAGTAGGCACAGGAGCAGAAATAAGTTATCAGAACACAAAAGTGTTACAGCAACATTAATACCCAAACAACATTTTTCAGTGTAAAAAGATTGCTCACCTCAAGACCATTAATACGATTTATTAAAAACTCACTCTCTCCCTGTGCTACAACTGAAATTAAGTTTGGTAAAACCCCAAACTAGGTAGGATTAAGATTTCTGAATAATATATATAACAACTATACACTGGGCGAGTGCTTATCTCCTCAAGAAAGAGGAAGAAATTTGTAATGATGAAAGTCAATTAGGGAAGTTCACAGACAATCATCAGCTCTCTCTGGATTAGCTGAGCTTAGGCTTCAGATTGCATGAGAAATCATATTGCGTGTATGTATATATATATATAAAATAAAAATAAAACAAAACAACAACAGCAAAACAAAAGATCATTCTAGTGGCATGGTTGAGGAAGCATAGCAGACTATGCTGTGAGACTTTCTAGACAGGAGACAAGACAATTTAACTTAAATTAAATTATTCCAATAACAGAAGATATGTAGATCAACTACACAATATTTTACAATTGAGAAAATGAGCACTCAAAGCTCATTCCTCATTTCTGCAGACAGAAAAATGCAAGAGCACACTAAATATTGCACAGGCATTCACTGCTAAACCTTGAGTTAAAGCAGTTTGGTTTTTCATTTGAAATGAAAAACCAAAACCCTGTTGTAACTTCAGGTTTCACATACCAAGGGAAAAAAATCAGTCTTAGTCTCAAAGGCAGTTCAAACTCCTGGCTTTTGCGGCAACTCAAACAGCAACAGACTTCAGCCTGAACACTGCAGGGAACAGACTTTTTTCTCCAGAGGTTTCTTCTGCACAGACCTGGCTACCCAGTTTCACAGGGATATGCTGGCACCAACACTGATTCCACTTGAAATCTAAACATCTGCATTTGCTAGTAGTAGTAACACACTGAGGGAGTTTCAACACTTGGTCTTCAACCAACTGAATCGAAAGGACCCAAATCTTATTGCCATGGTGTAGTATCAGCAATTTGAAGGATTAATTTGAGGCAGCATTACTACATTGTCTGTTTCACTAAATGAAAAATACATACATATATATAAACCCACTATAAAGAAAGAAATAACAGGCATTTTAGCTCTACTTTATCTCCCCCTCAACATAAGCAAGATGTGTATCTGCAGATGTTTGTATTTTTAATTGTGCATCCAGTAGTTTGCATTTGTAGGAGATGAGAGCATGCATATACAAGTACCAACAGTCAGGCTTAGAGAATTTGTCCCTGTGGGTTTGTGGATCCAAACCCAGGCTCTTGAATATGCAGGAGTAGAAGCACACGAGGTATGCTGGAGGTACATTTGTACAGAGGCGAATGACACTGCAATTCAAATAAGATTGTAGCTACAACCAGCTCATCTGCACAGAAACACGCACATAGGTCTCTCATGTTCCTGCCCCAGGACCCCAGTGAGCAACATGCACGAGGCGAGCAGAGCGCGGCGCACTCAGCCAGACCCAGTAAGCAAAAGCGAGACAGTGGGGACAGCGCATCAGACGTGCTACATGCAGGCTAAAGAGTGAGCAGCCATTTCAGAATTGTAGAACCAGCTAGGTTGGAAAAGACCTTCAAGATCACCAAGTCCAACCATCAGCCCCACCTACCAAGACCCATCACTAAACCATGCCCCTTAGTGCCACCTCCACATGTCTCTTAAATACCTCCACGGATGGGGACCCCACCACTTCCCTGGGCAGCCCGTTCCAATGCTTGATCATCCTCTCTGTGAAGAAATTCTTCCTGATATCCCATCTAAACCGCCCCAGCATAACTTGAGACTGTTTCCTCTCATCCTATTACTTGTCACCTTTTCTCTAGGCTTCTAGATTTTCAGCCACTGTGCTGTCAGGTCTGCCAGATGGCCAGAAACCTAAAGGACGCTTTCCTGTCTGTACCAGAGGAGAGATTGAAGGCTTTTTATCCCCCCTGCACCTGAGCTCACCCCCATGCAATCAGGGGGGCTACAGGAGAGCATCCCAGTCCAAAGCCATTTAATTTATTCATGGTAACACGGGCAGGAAAGGTCCCCAGCCCACTGGAAGCTTTCATCCAGTGCACCGTTAACAGAAAATTGCTTAGCCTGCCAGTAGGTGCAAATGAGTTCCCGTCCCCAATCTACTAAGCGCACTGAGCAGGTATTAGGGGAGGCCAGAGCAGAGATTAGACACAGCTGTGTGATTCACAGCTATAACCAAGCAGCTTCAAACCACTGCTTAAGATGTATGCATTTCTGTTGGACCCTGATATGACACAGAAGAGGTGATTTTTTAAACGATTAGCACACAACCTGAGGTACAGCTATAGTAACCTTGTATTTCTACTCAGCTTAGCTTATTGATTGCATTTGCAGCTCTCCACCCCCAAAATGCACCTTCCCAACATGCAGTTTTTCTGAGTAATTGTGAAGCTGATACCTTATTAAAATTGATGAGGCTCTTTATGAGCACATCACTTTGTTCAGTTCAGATAACAAAAGGGACATTTATTGAAAAGTCAATGATTTATTTATTTTTTCAGTGCTGGATTTTGGTACAGTACCATGAGTACACTGAAATAAAAGTTATTTCAGACCAGTTAGATCACTCTAAGTAATTGCTAAGAATGGCATAACCCCCACCCACCTCCAAAGTTAAAATCAGCTATAATTTTTAAGATATATTAGTGCAGTGAGAAATATAAAAGAAAATCATGTTAGTCAGATACCAAGCCCAAAGTCAACCCCCACACTTGATACTTGGTAGACTGTTCCATGGTGTTGAGTATCACAGAGAGTAGAGGACTCATCCCTGGACTAATTCTAACATGTCCAAATCAGTTTTCTTCCTGTGAGGAAAGGTTATACATTTTCACCCCTCTGCCCCCTTTCTAAGAAAAATGTCTCAAGACACACATAGAGCTTATTTCAGACTCAGTTTCTACTGCTCATTGGCTGAGCAATCAACAGCCTAATTTGTTGATTAGTTTATCCACAGAGACTTACAAGTGTTTCAGCTAAGAGGTATGTGAAGAAACAGCATTATTGAGTTAAATCCCCCCCCCTTTTTTTTTCCAAGCAACATCTGTCAACACTTATATCCACAGAACATCGGGATGTGTTGATGCATTAAATAGCACAGCAGGTGTATTGGCTGTCACAGTAGTGTTCGGCAATAACCAGAGAGTTCAGTACAACTTAAGTGCTGTAGTTAATAGGGCAGTAATATCAAAATGCATTTGAAGTGTTGACAGTTCAGGTTCTAATGAACTGTGCATCAGTCAAATATAGGAACATCACATCGAAGAATCACATTTCCTAGGTAAGTTCATATTTCTCCTCATCTCGCAACAAACGTTTTAAATGAGTAAAATCTGATACTCCAAATTAAAACATGTCAAAATCCCTGTGAAACTACTGGTTGCATTCTCTACTTTTGCTTTACCAAGGCATGTCATACATCCCCACCTAATTTAAAATAGAAAATAAAATATATATTCCAAGTTACATGGCTTTTTTTTTTAATATTCCAGTTGCTATGTTGTTCAGTAGCTGCTTATCATTTTTGTTGCTTTTAAAGATGTTTCATTTTCTTTTCAACTTCCATTGCATTATTTTTGCAACATGTCACCCAGACTCTGTCTAAAAAGACTTAGCCCTTGGAGGTGTCCATATACCCAGAGAGCCTCGCAGACCTCCTTATGGCCACAGGCTCAGATGGCATTCCTCCTTCCCAGGCAGAGATTGAGTCTCAGGCATGAAGTCAAAACTCATATCAACAGCAGAAAGTACCTCAGAGGCGCTACAAATAGTCGATTAAAGAACAGCTTCATAGAAAGAGTAAAATAAATAAACAAACCACAGATTATTTGTCTAAAAATAAAAATAAAATCCCCCTTAAGCATTTACAGAGTTTTAAGCTTTACTCTTGACACACCAGGTGTTAATTGGAACATGTTTGTTATAATAAATATTAAGCTTTCAGCCTCCAAAGTCGTTAAGAATAGTGACTGGACTACTTTATTTGATGGGAGATTAATCACAGAAGGAATCCAGGTCTAAATCTCAGTCTCCTGGGAATTTACAAAGATTTATCTATTTACTTACTATTTCTTAGACTCCAAGGAAGCATGCTACCCTGATCTAATAATGAAAATTGTATTTGATAGATCTTAATGCCAGAAAGGTCCATTATAATAATCCAACACAATCTTCTGCGCAGTACACTGCCAAGGATTTCATCCAGAGACTGCAGTGCTTGACCGGAGTTGAAACTTAACCTCTAAGAGCTTTTTATCTCTAGCATCAAACTCAGTACTATAAAACAAAACCCAACAAACACGCGCCAAGTTCAGAATTTACAAGTACTCCACTAAAATGTTCTTACTATAAAAAGAAACAAAGATGACAGTAAAGCAATAAAGACTGTTCCTTTTACTGGAACAAAACCAGTTATTTTACCACTAGATCTAACTCAGATTTAAATTAATGTGAAGGACAAAATCATTTGAGAGCACTGTGGAGAACGTGAATACTACTAATTTACAATTCCTATGGGAAGAAAGAATAAAGTTTTTTCAAGCTTTTTGAGCCCATATTGTGGTCTTACAATCACAAGGAAAGCCATTTAGAAGATTCACTGACTTTTGTCAGGTAAAGTAGTAGTGACAGACTGTCACAGGAAATCATAGTATACCTTCATGTGCACTTTATTCGATTTTCAGACTTTAAAAAATGCACTCAATTATTGACAGAATTGATCTGAGAGACAGGAACAATAAAAGAGGCAACAGAAGCCAACCCCTTCTGTGGCCAATGACTGCTTGGTATTACACCACACAAGCGTTATCATAACTGACCATTTGGTGTTTTGAATATTTATAAGCATTTCCCTGCACAGTCACTCGTGTTTCCATTGAACAACAGCTTCCATTCATTCATTGCACTTTTTCCAAGAAAGATCTCTCTTAATAAAAAAATAAAAATAAAAAAAAATCAGCAGCTCTGTGAGGGACTGACTCTTCCTCTCCATTTTACACACAGAAACTGTGTGGCAGAAGCACTAAGCAGCCAACAGCTTGAGTGCATGCTTCACTTTATAGAGCCACAATATTTTACTCCAGCTTCCATGGATGAGGAACAAGAGAGGGAACAGAGTCCTACTTTTGCACCTGGTGACAAATAGTCCAATGGTACACAAAGGATTATGACAAGTGTATTGGCAGAAGGCATTCCTTTATAGTCTTGCATCAAAGAGTTTGTAGTTCAAAAAGTAGATCTCTGGGTTTGACTTCTGCTGTTACATCTTGTACCAGCACCAAGAGCCCATCGCAGGCTCTTTGCATTTATTTCACATACATTTGGTGATATCATCAAGGGGACAGAGTGCAGGCAGAGCACATAAGAGAGGGTTTACAAGCAGCCATCCTCTTACGCAGTAACCAATGAACCAGGCTGACTCACTGCGGAGACACTACAGCACTGAGGAGAGTCGCTGCACCTACCCGCTAGTGATGGGAACTGCTGCGGGATTGTCCGGATGGGGGGAACTGCAGGAAGTCAATGCACCTGGCAAGCAGAAGTCAAGGGAGTCAACCCTCGTCTGATTAAGTGTTTCATTAGCAGCATTCACTAAAGGTATCATTCCTGCTTAGAGAAACCCTGCTCCTTTACCTGTCTCTCACTGTGAGATCATCTTTTGAAGAGGACACTTGGTTTTGCACACAGTTAAGCCAGGAAGGTACTCTGCACGGAACACCTGATTCCAGCTCTAAGGCCAGCAAAAGCCATGAAACTGTGTGGTACACAGGGTAGTTTTCAGAAATCACATTCCTCTAAATTTTCCAGGAAAAAAAAAAAAAGATATGGTGCTCCTCAGTGTGATGATGAAAAATAAACTGTGCAGCTTCTTAGCAGAAACAGCAAGACTTCAGCATTTCAAATTGCTCCTCAGTCTCTTTGGAAGAGGCCAACATTCCTCTATCTGCTTATTTGCTTAACTGCTCAAAAAGTCTGCTTTCTAAACAAATTACAGAGGTAAGTATCTTAATACTATGTTATTCTCATTACTGAGGCACCATTCTACATGCTCACTTTGGCAGGCCAAGCACAAGCTCTCATTTATTACACAAGTGTAATTACAACACAGGTTTCTGCTAAACTAGAAGGAAGTCTAAGTAACATGGAGTTTTAAGTTTTTGCTCAGAAACTCAATTTCACTACCGCAAAGGAAAAAAAGATCTCAATGTTGTTTTCCCTCTCCAGGCTGTACGTGGGAATAACATCTTCAAGAGGAAACTGCAAAATTGTCAGTATAACTTACTATGCACTGGTTGGAGGCCCAAGTAAATTTTGTTTAAAAACAACCACTGTGTTTTTCTGGAGAGTGGTTTGTAACGCATATTTCTTCTTCTGAGCACAGCGGAGTTGTTCACATGCCAGTTATAGAAGAAACACTCAAAACAGCAGCTGGTAGAAAGTCAGGAGACATCTGTTAAGTCAACAGGGCTAGGGCTTTGGTTTCCCATCACCTCGGCACCTTTTAGAAACTGATACACCTTAAGAAGAAAGCAGTATCATTCCTGTCTGGTGAAGACATCTGCTTTATGCACACACAAACCACTACCAAGACGCAATTCAGGGGAAAAGACAGACAAACAAACAGAAGAACCAAATCCATAAACACCAGCTACTTTACTACAAAGCTTGCTGGTGTGAAGAAGAGCAATCATAAGGGCTGGATCTTACCATTAGCATTTTTCCCACAGATGAGATGCTCGTAGGGTTGCAGCACTCCCCAAAGTTCAGCATCATTGTTGATAACCATCTCCAGGATTTCAGCTGAGATCTCCCCTCCTCCGTCAGGGCTCTGACTTGCCAAAACTCTAGCCTTAATCTCTTCCACAAGGTTTTCCATGCAAGCGGTTAAAGAGATGGCTGCGTATTCGTGAATCCTGACCGAGATCCTAGTGTCCACCATCCACCTGAAGAACCTCCCCACGGAGAGGGTGAGGCCACATCTAGCCGATTTGCCCTTCCTCAGTCCATCTCCAGCACTCATGCTGTAGAGGGAGAGAGCCTTGACCGTGGCCAGAACGCAGCTTTCCGACAGCGACCA
Organism: Cygnus olor; assembly: GCF_009769625.2. NCBI lineage: Eukaryota > Metazoa > Chordata > Aves > Anseriformes > Anatidae > Cygnus > Cygnus olor. The sequence goes on from NC_049173.1 coordinate 49,277,484, forward strand.
GCTCTGGATGAGCTTGATGGCACTCTGCACCTCGAACCTGGTGCACTTGGAGTGCATCACACTGAGGCGCTGAGCTTCCCGGGCGATGCGGATCAGGGCGCGCCTCAGTAACTGGGAGAGCCGCCTGACAGCTTCCTGAGAAAAGGGCCTGCTCTTTCCATCTCCCTTTGCTTTTCGGAGTATTTTTCCGATGTCTTCATCGGTCCAGGGGTACTCCTCTAGATCCGGCAGCTTAGGACACTTAGAAAAGATATCTGCAACCTCCGGGTCCTCCGGCAGAACCGTGTTCACTGTATCCCAGCTGTTATTCCTACTGTTCATGGAGCCCGAGTAGTACCACCAGTTGCCTCGGTGCTGAGAAGAGGTGAAGGCTTGGGAGTTGGACTTGGACGAGGAGAGACTAAGGGACCTGCAGGAATCCCCTGCCCCATAACCAGAGTCCAGAGTCAGATCCTCCAGGGTCTTCAGAGTAGAGCTGTATATCCCAGCCATAGGAAAGGCGGGCGAGCCAACCGCCGGCAGCGCGACAAGGTGAGGCTGGAGCAGATCCCTAGCGAGCCGGAGCCGCCTGCCCCCCGGGCGGCCGAGCAGCAGGGCGGGCGGGAGCGGTGCGGGCAGCTACCTCCATGCCGCGGGGGGGCCGCGCCCGGCCATCTTCTGCCCGCGGCGGCGGGGCGCGGGGCGCTCGGCGGGACACTCGCGGCGGCTCGGGCTCAACTTCTCCGCCGCCGCTCCGCCGGGCGCCCCGCCCCGCCGCATGCAAATGAGCTGCGCCGAGACGCGCCAATCGGCGGCGCCGGCGGAGCGCGTCTCCGCCAGTCAAAGCCGAGCTGGGCGGCCGCTATGCAAATGGCGCCGGGCGGGCGGGGCGGCGAGGGGACGCGAGGACAGCGGCTGCGGGCTCGCCCCGCTCCTGCTGCTGGTCCCCGCGCCGTGTGGCGGCCCGAGGGGGCTGGAGGCGGCGCGCCGGGCCCCAGCGCTGCCGTTGGGCGGCGTCTGCAGGGCCCCGGCCTGGGACCGCCCGCTGCCGGCGGGCACTGCTCGGCTCCCCGCGGAGCGGCTGCGCGGGGCGAGGGCGCCGCCCGCCGGCAGCAGCCTCGCGGCACGGCTCGGGCAGGCGCTCCGCTCCCTGCCGGGCAGCTCGAGTCGCGTCTTCTCGGGCACCCCCGGCCCACGTGCATTTAAAACTCTGAAATAAATATCTTACAGACACACTCATGGAGCAGATGAAACAGCAATCCCTTCTCACAGCGAGAGACACTTTCACTTAATGAGAATTTGCAATAGATGAAGGAAAAAGATCGTATTTGCGTACACCTGGGTAAGCAAGCCGACCTAAAGCCCAATGCTTTTGTACATCAGAGGTAGCTGACCGATACTTTGAGCAGACACTGCTGCTGACCACCTATTTGCATCCCCAGTTGGCACTGTACTGGTCCACAGACTTGGCTCCTATTTAGGATACAAGAGATTTCCTAGCTTAAAATCTTAACACCTTACTTTGGTGGGATCTTGTTTTGAATCTTTGTACTGCAGTATATATGCTTAGTGTCAATAAAAATACATCAGAACATCTGTTATACATAAATGAAATTTTTGAAGACACTTAATCTTTTTTTTTTTCTTTTCCCCCCCATCTGCTGGGTAAGCAGCTTCCATTCATGTTAGAAGCTAAAGTGATTAAAAAGGCATATGAAATTCCAACCAGTTCATCCCCCAAACTGCTTTCTCCACATTGCATCTTCTTTTATCTTTCTTAGATCTAAGCCCAACTATAAGTGAGCTCTGTTTATTCAGGGCTTCTCTGTAAAAAAACGAATCCACGTGAAGCATATGTTGTCTGAAAAATGCCGTACATAATTCTCTACTTAAAGTCATTCCAACTTAGCACAAAATCAGAATGCTTCAACACTTCATTTGTGCTCCACTGATAGTTCAAAAATATGTATTTTTTTTGACATGGTTCTAATACTCTGTTATTTTACAAATCAAAGCTAACTCTACTATTTTTGCCATATTTTTCAGGCTCAAGCACTGTATAAAAGAGTTTCGAGCCCAGTAAAGACAACACAGCCAGGCAGTACTGATTCAAAGTACACAGTTTTAAGTCTCATGCCTTCAGTGCATTCAATCACTATACTTTTTCTAAAACATTTTCTTTCCACTTTCACATCTGTATTTCACCCTGTATGTTATGTACCGTGGACTACTGTAAACTTAACCTTGACTTTTGGTAGGTTCCCACTCATGTCTGGGCCCATTCAGACCATTGCTGCTAAGGTTGCATTGCTCACTTGCCACACAATGCACTCATGTCCTGTCCCCCTACATCTTTCCACCACGTCCCCAAACCAAGGGGAATTCCTTGTTCAAACCCTTAGGGTCAGATAGACATCTCCCTTTCACCTCCACCTGTCTTCACGCTGAACTCTATGTGAGCAGGAAGCAGGCAGAGAGAACCATCTCTGTAATCTCTTTCACACTAAAAGGCCTTGGTGCTTTATTCCATGATACCCACTTGCAAAAAAAAAAAAAAAAAAAAAAAACTAAAATTCCTACTGTTCCATATACTTTCTATGACTTATTTTTATCATAAACACAAGCATGAATTGCCATGGAAGACTGCTACACAGTTGGCCAATACGAACTTGATTTTTATTTGAGAAAAATGCAGTTGTGCAGTTTTGTACAGCTTGACATATTTCTACAAATCACTTCTATTCTTCTCCTTATCACACTTCTCCAATACTCCCACACAATTTGTTACTCCTACCAGTCCAAGTAATTTAAAAACACAAAATTCATCCAACTTCACAGCAACTTCTGCTTTCTTTATTCCCTCATGAATTAGGGGAGGTTTTTTTATTTTTTTATTTTTTTTTTTTTTAGGAGTTACACTACTGGCCACTTTTAGAATTTCATATCCAGTATTTCCTTATACAATAATACTTTGCCTGATAAATCTTTTTCTCCCTTCACTGCAAAGCTATCGTGAACCTTTACCCAAAGCAGACAAACCATGGAACAGAAGCCCCCCGAGGGTACAAGGGATATTCCTTACTGGAGATGTAAGAGCTTCAAAATCCAAGATTCCCAACACAATCAAAACAAAACTTTCTGGAATAGAAGTTTAAAAAAATATGTAAATAAAAAAGAGGACTAGACAAATACGGGTTCTCTACTAGCACTTCTCAGTTTCACATGTATTATTTATCCCTGACAGAACAAGTTCATCATAGGTTCTATGTTCTCCAATGTTAATTAATTATCTATCATAAAATTAGAAACAGACAATTTTGCAATAGGCTTCCAAGAACAGCTAAAAGAAGAACAGAGCTGAAGGAAGTAATCAAGTTATTTTCTTAATCTGAAGGAAAAGGAAATAGTTTGCTTTCAGTGTTTATAATTGAACACTGTAACAGTGTTTATAACTGAACTGTAAACTGTTATGAAAACTAAGTTATATTTCCAGAAAACAATTACTATACTGGCTAACTCAAATAGTCAATACCAAAAAATGAAAATGACATACTCAAAGCACTAATAAGAACAAGTTAGCACATCTTGATTTATAAGACACGACAAGTACTGTATTCTTTTTGCATATTTTTCAACTGCAGCCATTAGGAATTACATTTTTTCCAGACAGTAGAAGTCAGCTTTCTACAGATTTTCTTATAATCACATCTCTCTAAAATTGAAGTGTTAAGAATAGAGAAACTATCAAAAGACTTTTAGAAATATAGGCTTAGAATGTCTAACTGTGGAAATCCCGTGACAAACAAAAAAAACACCACCACACTCTTCATCATTCTTTCATTTAAAGAACTCAGATAATGAAGTGCATCAGAATTAATTAGAATTAAAAAACATCATCCTTCTCTGATACAGAGATAGCAACTAGGCAAATATCATCAAAATCATTTTAAAATAGCTTTATTTTATTTAAAGAAACATAACACGAAGTAAGTGTAAAGTCCCAATAAATTTAACCTGTACCAAAGACTCCAAATCAATACTTTTTAAAGTAGAAAATAGCTATATTAATCTGTTACTTTTCCAGGAACAAAATTCAACGTTCTGGTACAAAACATTCATGCACACGCTAGCAAGCAGCAAAACCATCCCTTACCAGCACGTCCCATGTGACCTAATTTCAATCACTCTGAAGTAAAGAAGACTCAAGTGTTCCACCGGTGGGGAAAAATGAAAAAAACATAAAATAGCATTACAATTATCCTCAACACAGCACTCGGAAAAGCTGTTAACATGGTGTAACCAAAACCTGAAGTAGTACCTCCAAAGTACCTGGCAGGGGAGCCATTTCCAAGCCTTATTTATTGCAGCTGTGTATGGTGGTGACTGTTAATTAGCCAAGAGGCCCAACAGCCAGCTGGGCTTCTCTTCGGGACATTAACTACTTTGATGGTTATTGCTAGAAATTTCATTTTTACACTACTATTGCTATTCAAGAAAGTGCTAATTCTGTTTTCTCCACTGTAAAAAGATAGTATTTTCCTTATGTAGCTATTTAACTATGTTTTATATGCAATGATTAAAAAAATATTTTTAATAAACTAGCTCTGATAAAAGATGCTTCCCAATACCTGAAGATCAGACTGAGCCCATACAACAGAACATTTGAGGAGAAAGAACAGATGAAGCGTGACTAGGGCTGGTGAATTACATGTCAGGTCTAAATCAAATGCCAAAATGTCTACTGCAGGTAAGGGAATATGTTCTGCATATTTTCGAAGCAACTTTGATGAAGAGCTAACATGCATCTGGTGCATTTTCTATATGTAGCAAAATCTCTATCTAGCAAAGGTCCTCAATTTATTGCCTAACAGCAGCTGAGAGCCCCTTCCAGCAAATTACTAAATGTTAGCTGCTGATCTCACCAGCCTCCTTTATTAGCAAGTAATAATGGAGGTATCAAGTGCACCTTCCCAACTGGAGTCTTTTTCTTAAGTAAAGAAATAATGTTCTTCCCCATCCATTTTGATGCAGAGCACCTTTTCAAAGCTTACAATGTGAAAACCTCAGAGTATAGTAGCTGATAATTCATAGGTAAATTTACTAGGTAGTAATACTTAAATTTTAAAAAGAATATTTACAAAATAATAGAATAAAAGATATTTTTTTTACAAGAACATAGACTCTTATGCCAATCCTCTGCTCTTCAAAATTCTCAGAAATAATACTATCTCTTGTGTAAACTCTTCAGATAGTTAGAACTTACTGAAATTTTCTACAGAGACTGTACTGAAGAAATCTTCAGGCTTGTTGGTAACAAATCTTACCTACTTCCTATCACAATTTTATCTGTGATTTAGCTTAGAATAAAACTATTAACAATTATCATTGTTAATTGCTATTAACAATTCCACAGAAATGTTCTTGCCTAAAAAATTCTACCTATTTTTTTCTCGTGCACCAGTTAAACTAATAAAAGATGTTACATGTTCTCCCAGATCTTGCCTCACTGATATCCTTAAGACTCTCAGTCAAAACAGAACTTCCCTTTCCAAAAGATCACTCTTCATTTTTTCTTTAAGAAATGCTTGCTTAGCATAGGAAATCAGCATTGATTAGCTTTACTATCATTTGTAATGAAAGAAAAGTTACTATTATTCAAAATGATTACTAACTGTGTAGAAATAAGGAGTCAAGTCATTACAACCAATAGTGAATATTAAGCAAGACAATTTTAAAAAACTGAATTGGTTAAGATCTTATATGGTCTGTTTTTAACACATTTTCAGATATGAAAAGCATAAGAAACATTTAGAACATCCCCCCATAATAATTTTTACTTTCAAAAGCTGCACTTTGTAGTAAATACAACTAGAGGGGGAAGGAACCTTGCGTGAAATCTCTGTGCATATGTATATTAGGAGAAGAGACAGGCATTAGGAGAAGAGATTCCTGATATGAACAAAATATTGTTTTGCTGCTGCTGTCTAGACAGGTTACCTGGCCAGCTTTGGTTTTGCTGCTCCAGAAGACATTAAAAACAAGTAACATGTATCAGTAGATGTTGCCATACAAGTCTGTGTATGCTATTTAATATTCTCTTTAATATTGGTAATTCAGATTGTCAAGTAATTTAAGTATCACACAACAGTGTTTTCCTTAGGTTTATTTAATGTTATGGGAAATTTTATAAGAAGGAAACATATCCAGACAAGAATCCTCAACTAATAATACTGTGAAAAAGTTATCAGTGAAAGCTTAGAAAGCATGTAGACGCAGAGGAGAGACTAGCTGTATCAAAGCAAAGTAGCGAAAGATGAAAAGAAGTAAATTCCAAAGATTAATCTTTAAAGGTTCCCTTCTCCATTTTTTTTCTCCTCAGGTATACTGTTTTAATCATGAGCCCAGCATATGTATCAGGTCTGCAGAGGACACTTTCAATACACCAGCACCTTATAGCACAAACCATGCCTTTACTGGTAAGTCCAGCCTTCAGAAATCACAGCCCCCTGAGACCAGTGAGAAAGTCTGCAGTAATGAAGACTTACTCTAGCTAGAGGAGAATGAGGTTAGGGACATCTAATAGATTGGACACACACAGGTCTTTGGGATCTGATGGTGTGTGTGCATGAGTGCTGAAGGAGCTGGCTGGTGTCACTGCAAGACCACTCTCCATTATCTGTGAAAGGTCACAGTGGCTGGGGGAAGGTTCCTGAGGACTGGAAGAAAACAAATGTCATTCATATCTTCAAAAAGGGCAAGAAGAAAGATTGAAAGATATACAAACTGGTCTGCCTCACCTTTATTCTCAGAAAGTGGATGGAACAAACAGTCCTGGAAACCATTTGCAAACACATAAGGAAAAGAAAATGATTTAGAGTAGCCAGCTTTGACTTACGAAGGGGAAATGATGCCTGACTAACCTGACAGCCTTCTATGATGAAATGACTAACATGATGAATGAGAGAAGAGAAGCTAATGTTGTTCATCTTCACTTTACCAAAGCTTTTGACACTTCTTCCCATGACATCCTCATTGGCAAACTGATGAAGTATGGCCTAGATAAGTGGTCAGAGAGGTAGACTGAAAACTGACTGAACTGCTGGACTTAAAGGGTTGGGATCAGCATCAAAAGCTCCAGCTGGAGGTCAGTTACTAGCGGTGTACTGCAAGTCTGCAGGTGATAAAAAACTGGAAGGACTGATTGATACAACAAGTGGTTGTGCTGCTGTTCAGGGGGTCCTTCACAGACTGAAGAAATGGTCATACAGGAATCTCTTGAAGTTCATCAATGGTAGGTGCCAAGTACTGCATCGAGGGATGAACAACTCCAGGCCCCAGTATGTAGCTGGCCAGCTGGGAAAAAACTTTGCATAGAAGAAGCATGGGGTCCTGGTGGACAGCATAGTGAACGTGAGTCAGCAGTGCGTCCTTGTGGCAATGAACGCCAACAGCACCCTGTTAGGAAGAGATTTGCCAGCAGGTGGAGAGAGGGTATCTTTCACCTCTACTCAGCACTGATGAGACACACCCGGAGTGCTGGGTCCAGTTCTGGGTTCCCCAGTGCAAGAAACAGATGGACACACTGGAGGTAGTCCAATGATGGGATACAAAGATGATTAAGGGAGTGGAATTTCTGTCATATGAGGAGAGGCTGAGGGAGCTGGGCCCGGTTAGCCTTAAGGAGGTAGGGGTGGGTCTTTGTTCACAGATACCTCAAAGGAGGCAGAATAAAAGAGACAGAACTAAGCTTGTCTCAGTGGTGCCTGGTGAAAATAACAATTAGCAATAGGCACAAACCAAAATATGAAAAAAAAATCTACTTAAACATATTAAAAAGTGGTTTTTTTTTTTTTTTTTTTTTTTTTTTTTTTTTTTTTTTTTTTTTCTGTGAGGGTAGTCAGACACTGGAACAGGTAGCTCAGGGAGGTTGTGGAGTCTTCATCCTTGGAGATATTCAAAACTCAACTGGATGTGGTCCTAGGCAACCTACTGTACCTGATTCTGCTTTGAGGGTCAGGCTGGATGATCTCAAGAGGTGCTTCAAAACCTCAACAATTCTGTGATTCTATGAATCCTGCTTTTCACATTGTGAAGAACACCTAGATGAACCCTTCTCAGCACAACTTCCCCTTTCCAAAGCCATGCCCTCCTGTCTACATTTAGAATTCCTCTCTTCACTAACATTTCTAGCACTGTCACTGAATCCTCTCATCTTTAAATACCTCTAGTTAATTTAACTTTCAGTCTGGCTTACATTGGCACATATTTTAAAGATGAAGGTATCTTCAAAAGAAACACTTTTTAAGAATAAAAGGAGTATTGGAGTCACATTCTTTTACCAGTTCATGGAGTGAATAGTGTTATACCATCTGAAATCATATCAAGTGAAAGGGATGGAACACTATGTGCTTCACCAAAATAGCTGCAAATAATGATGCTATTCTCCAGATTCTATCAGCTATTATTTTTTAACATCCAGCTATAGACTTATACCAGGATAAACTTTTATAATTACCTACATACCAAGCTCTGCTATAACAACAGGTCTCACAAGTCTATACATGATTAGCTGCCAGTATAAAATAACTCCCTGGAGAGTTGCAATAATCTCAGTTACCTGGCCACAGGGTCATGTATCATGTTTCCACTACCACATCCTATATAGGTAGAAGGCTGCTATGGCCCCACATGCCAGAGTACTCACATATTTGGATGAACTTTGGATGTTAGAATTACAGTAATTACTTTAGCCATTCACTGGCTGTAATATTAATGTCTAATTAGACACCTGATAGAACAAATCATATAAAGATGGTAACGGATGTGCGTCACACTTCCTGGCACATGTGTACTGAAACGTTGTTCACATTTTCAACTCTCTTTTACTAGTCAATAATATAGTATTGACAATAACATTTATCAAGAGTCAATCACTATGATCACCGTGTCAATAGAAAGAAAAGCCATATAGATAGAGTTAAAGGTTGTATTTGTCATAATCCTTGTCAGTCAGGAAACCAAATAATGTATCATCGTCTAAGACTGCTATAAAATGGATGCCCTAGACTATATCAGACCATGCTGAGAATAGTGTTTAGATACAATGGCAAACAACGCTGAAAGCATTAAAGAAAAATGAAGGTGAAATGCAAAGGCAAAACCTAAAACTTAAGACTGTCTTCTACCTCATCTGGAATGACTCATAACCTTAGGACAACAGCTACAGTATTTATTGATGTACTGGCGTATATGAGTCTAGCAACAGCTTCCTAGCTGATACAGGATCACATTCCACAAGGTTCTTACAAACCTTCACAAGGGTTACCCATCTCAGTCTGCACAGGCCATCTGCACAAATTCTTCTGCCTCAAGTTGGATGTAGAGCTTTATTTTCCTAGGGAATACCAAACTCTAGAGGATCGGAAGGCTTCATTGTGTCACAGTAACCCACTCGCCCCGCCTTGAGGCTGGTTGTATGGAAATACCACAACGCTGTACTTAAACTGCTCCAGGATGTCTATCAAATGTCTATTAATTCAGTTCATTGCAAAATGAAGAATGCTTAAGGAAAAGATGAATACCAGCTTTCCCATTGCTCCATGAAAAATTGCTGTTTGGCACATCCCATATAATGGGGGTGCACGTGAACACTGATGAGGCACTGCCTGTGGCAGAGTTTCAAACAGATCAAGTCCTATGATATGGCACTAGAAGCACAAGGTGCCTTGCCTCACGGAGTAGTCAACAAGTGCGCAATGCCTTGCGTATGCAACTGCTTAGAATAGTTGCAGGATTGCCCAGCATAACATCTGAATTGCATGGTAGTGAAGCCTCTGACTTTCTATTTATAAAACTAGAAACAGATCTTGTTTCTTTCCCTATCCCTAGCATCAAGCCTCTGGGTGAGGTAGCACCTCTTTCTGTTCACAATACAGTGACAAAACAGACACAGCATAGTTCCCTGTTGCCCATCTTTCTGCAGACATCTGTTTCACAAAGATAAAGTCTGTGATTTCAAATGAGAATAGGAGATTTAAAACTTACTTATAGATCATGTACAGATCATAGTATTCCAGTCAGAAACAGAAAGGTTAAGGCTGAAGGTTAATGAGAGAAGATACATTTGTGTTAAAAGTTGCTCTGTTTCTGTCCACGTTTTGAGGTTGCCCTACACTGAATGGTCAATAGCGCCTACCCTGTCTTACACCAGACACTCTCCAATGCCTGGAGTTTTCTCTCTCCCACCCTTGCTAACATGCAATGTGTGGCCTAGGGAGGCTGTCAGAGTGACAGGACCATGGAAAGTTGTCTTCTGCAATTAGGAAGCTTGGAAATGGGGGTGGATAGGAAACACACGTGAAAGCATCAATGGGAACAGAGAGAAGGAACAATGATTATCACTTCACTGCAAAGATTTGCTACATAGTTTATATAAATTGCATTCCAGTAAGTTGCGATGTTGATTCCGTAGGATGTATATGGGTGGAATGGGGGTTGTACCCAGGGAGCACTGTGTTTTCTGATCCGTACAGAAAAGTTTCCAAGCAGGCATATACATGCATGGAAATGTATGTGCACTTGTCAGAGCCACTTCTTGCCAGAAGGTGCATCCTACTGTGTCTAGTGCAGTCACATTCTCTCCTTTTAGCTGGAAGTGATCAAAACTGTAATGTCACTAAACAGAGCCCAGGAAGCTGTAAAGTTTAGATCTCTCATTCCTTTCTGTGCTTCTTGTCTCCTCTTTGGCATTAGCCACCTTACTGTTGCACTGCCTAGGCCCCAAGACTAGCTAACCTGTGCATGAAAGAGTGGTCAGCATCTTCTAGGATCTTCTAAAATGGTTATGAGGAAGAGAAGCTGACAAATTTCCTTCATTACATTTCTTCCCACAAATCATTCTTTTTCTGCTTCTTTATTCCAAGCTAGCCAGGAAAAGAGAATATAGTTGTCCAGCCCTCCAATGCCAGTTCATGAGGTGCTGCGCAGCCACCTTGCAACTGATGATCTTGAAAAGAGGGCATATAGTACTCATATATACTAAATCACACAAGCTCTTTAACTCATGTTGCAGAAATTTACATATATGCTGCTTTCACTTTCTTAAATTTAAAATGGCACTGCTTACCACTACTGACAGCATTCGGAAGTGTCAGCTTCTGTACAGCCTGTGAACAGATTATTAGGCTGATGGTGCTGGAAGCAACACCCCCATTCTAGACCATCTCCAGGCATACCAGAGCTATGCCTGAGTCTTCCCATGAATGCAAGCCTGTCTGCTGTAATTGAGAAGGTGGCTTGGCAACCCTTCCGAGCTAGATTTGCTAACTGAGCCATATTACTTAGGCTAGGTGTGGTGTTCTCTTTAGCAGGGAATAAGGCAGGGTATGAGGCATACAAAAGTATGATGTCTTCTGGGATGGCATTGGAGGGTAGTCAGGCAGAGGTAGCCACTCTTTGCGCAGCGCCCTCCACATTGTCTATGTGGTTGTCTCTGAACTATTCTATCAGGCATATCAGGGCTTTGTCAGCAAGGCACCTAGTCCAGAGAGGACCCAAGTCCAGAGAGACCTCGAGTCCAAATAGACCTCAGGAGTGAACTGTACAGCTTAGACCATGGAAGCCCAGACAAGGAGTGAGAGAGAGCTATTCAAAGGGACAGTGCAGATGTATCCAGGAAATCCTCCTCATCACAAAGGACCTAGTAGCTAAGGTAGTCATCTGGCACGTGACTCAGTTTAAGTCTTGTCTAAATTTTGCATTTGAACTTGATTTCTCCCATATTCCATGGAACTGTTCTAGCCATCAACTATTTACTGTTTTGGTTTGGTGGTAAGTCAATAAGACATTGTGCTAGCATAGCAGCAAAGGGCAAGCAAGAGACAGACTGTTGTAGTATTGTCACTATAATCATCATCTGAAAGATAGGAGAGAAAAGTTCAAACATGTTTCTGGAAAAAAAAATAGATCTAGATTTCAATATAATTACTAAATAATTATCAGTACTACATAGTCAGCATTTCCAAAATAATTACCTTAAGAATGTCTAGAATTAGGAAAAACAGAAAACAAAAACAAAAAATCAACAACAAAACATATTCATTTACAGAATTCTCTCCTCGCTAAGAACTTCCTCTTTTGCCTTTGCAATCCTTAATTTTCTTTTCTCTGATAAACTCAGGAGATGATAGCCATTTCCAGTATTCAGTAGAAAATCTTGCCTACATGTGCATAAATCTAGAACAGAATCTTGTAAATTCTTCAGTTTTAGATATACGTCATATAGTTTAAGCACTCCAGAGGGAATGTCACATAATGCCTGTTTAGTACATGAATGACTGATTACCCAAAGTTAAGCCAAAATGTGAGTAAAATTGTATCTAAAATCTATAAGGCACATGTGAAAATGCAACTCACATAGCATAATCATTGAGAACGGCATTTTTATGAAAAATAAAACAGAAAACAAAACATTGTGATTTTAGTAAGCCATTGAAACATGAAAGTGTCAGATAGAGGTAACATCTTCATGTTCCTCTCTTAAAGATTCTGTAACAGTTTCAGAAAATCTTCTTATATAAATAACTTCATAATAGCACAGTAACCAGTATTTTGTGAAAAATTGCCACCAAATTGTAACTGCCCACTATTAACATTAAGAAACCATTTTCAATGAGAAGGTTTAATGTCTGTATATCAAAGGAGGCATTTGTATTTTGACAATTTTTGCTCTAATGAGTGTACTAACAAAAACTTTCTGAATTTATATGCCAAAAAGTACTTTACATAAGGCATAATTCATACTTTTTCAGTATGCTGTTTCCTAGTTTCTGTGTGAATGGACAATATCTCACAATCTCATTACTATAGCTGTGATGATGCTGAATGTGTACACCACCATGGTTTTGCTTCAGCAGAAGACTATGTGTACTTCTAATCCAAAATGTAAAATCATGTGAAAAAAACAGTAGGGAAACAACCACATAATAGAATTCCAAAACCCACTGTCCATTTAGTACATGCACATGTAACTTAGTTGCTAATTGGCACCATTGGCTCAAGAACTGCCTCGTCAACACATAGCCTTAATAAACAACACTGGCCAACTCCTTATATACCTAGTTCCAGTTATGACACAGGGTGGCTTATTATCATATAACCCACGAAAATTTTTCCAGCAAGGAGACCACTGACACAGGCCAATTTGTTATTGCCACTCAGGATGAAACATGCACTGTAGGCAATGGGTAGATAATTACCAACTCCCTTTTTTCCACCTGCGTCACGGGGAGGGCATACCTGTGACACATCGTCCGTAATGGAAGTATCACAGTGCTGCATGATGTCTATATGCATAGCACATCTCAATAACTGCTCCTGAAAAAAAACCTGGAGAATAGTCTGTATGATTCAGTAAGAGTGGGGCTGCTGCCAGGATTATGAAGTATGGGATCCATCAGCACTCAATGAAAGGATGAATCACAGATGTATCAGATGTTGACAAAACAATGAAATTTAATGATGAATGGTGGGTGGATGTCATAGGATAAGCCATTAGAATTGGATCACAACAAAAACCTCCTTGTTCAAATGTATTAAAATACAGGGGGATAGACACAAGTCTATTTCCTATCCTTAGGAGAATGTTTTGCACTTGACTTCCAAGTAGAATGTAGCCTTTTATGACTACAATATATTGGTTAGAATCCCTGTGACAGGTAAGCAGAAAAAGGAGCAAAAAATCAATATAGAAGAAGATGGTAAAAAGTCTCTAGAATCTGCTGTGCAGGCAGAAAATTAAGATATATCAGCCATCTTTATCTTGAAACCTATTTCCAGTTTTCAGAAAAATATATGAAAAGCAATGCCAAGCAGAAGAGATATTAGCACACAGTAAAAACAAACAAACAAACAAACAAAAAGAATCCCCATTCCCTATCAAATTATCAACAAATAAAAAAAATGTTAACCTCTTCAGCCAAATAACATGATAATCAGAGGACTATTGAAAGATAGTTGTTTTCGCAGTTAGTGAATTGGAAGTAGTCGGTGGTGAAAACTTGGCTTAATTTACACAGTTGTTATCATATCTTTCAAGCTTTTTTTTTTTTTCAAACACTTTTAGATTATAAATCTTGAAATAAATGAAGGCAACACATTCTGAGAAAATGCGTATTCCATTGTGCTGTTCAAACACAAAATAAAAACTGCTCTTAGCCCAAATATAAACAGGAAATGGGCATAAACACAGCACATAGGAATTCTGGTAGATCACTGCAGGTCTTTTTAGATGGTTTTAGGGTGTTTATAAGTTTGACGGTTTGTAAGTTATGTTTAGCTTAAGTTAAGCCAAAAGGAAATGTCAAGAGGAAAAAAAAAAAAAAAAAAAAGAGGTGGTAGTAGCTATAATTCTGTAGAAATAGTGAAATTCACCAGTCACAGACAGAACACCAATCAGGTTCAAAAAACACAGTACAAGAAAATTAAAATAGAAATAAAATGTAGGCTGTCCAGAGACAGTATGGAAAATTATCTACCTCCATTTGTTATAATACTATCAATACATCCAACATTATAAATTAGGTAACAAAGAGATCTTCCCGATGTTGTGTCTCTCTGATACTGCGCTAATATTCATGACATTGTGCCACTGCCCTTACTGACAGAAAATATCAGTTCCTTTACAATTTGTAATCTGAAATTTGGGTGAGATATATTATTAGTGGGCTAGTCATCCATTGGTGTTGGTTATTTTAGATCTTACCCATTCACAGTACTAAGATATCCTTCTTTCTGTTAAAATCATAAATAGGATATTGCATATACATTTTTATTTTTTTTGTGCTACATTATTGTAATTCATTTGCTATATTAAGTAGTTAATCCTTTTAGCAAAGTTTATTTATTATTGCTCCTTTGTCTTCCTTGAAACAAGTTCCCTAGAAATCTCTTGGTTTCCAGGTTGGGTCTAGAAGCCAATACTGGGGAAATTCAGTAATGAAAGGTTGGCTCATCAGAATATATATAATCTGAGGGATGCTATAGGTAAACAGAGCTTCACTTGCAACTTCACCAGCAGACACTGCTCCAGCAACAGACATCAGAACTAAGAGGGGGAGGATTTCTCTCCCAAGTTTTCAGTATAACAGGAGAAAGAGATGTGACCAGGAAATTAATAATGAGTGCAAGACATACATAATGTATGTGTACATATACATATGAATATAACGTGCATGTATAATAATACACATATAATGACTACTATAAAACATACAAAGCACTGAATAGACATTGCATGTGCATTCCCAATATTGTTATATTTCTAACTGTTGAGTGTTTATTTTGGAGATAATCTATCCCTTTTGCTATAACTAGATATAAACTTATTTAGCTGAGCTGGAGATCTGCTGTTTGTTATGATACCTTCCTTTGAATATAAAAATTAATTTAGGTACCACAATCTAAGTTTCTATTTCAGCCTTTTAAAACCAAAATCTTTCCCTAGTCATTCTTGTGACAAAACAGCTTGTAACAACAGTTAATCTATCTATCTATATTTTTTTTTCCTACATTGTAAATTTCCTGGCAATGTAAATGGCTTGCAAACCTCTTATAAATATCTTCTACAGGGCTAGCCAGGGTGCAAGGGAGAATTAGTAGCTAGAAATAAACATACCAATATAATTAAGCTGGTAACTCAGAGTCAACCTCCAAGGAAACAAAAACAAAAAAACAAACAAACAGAAAGAACACCCTAATAATTTATTACAATTTCAAGACACCTTTCACCACTTCTTATATGTCATGAAACAACCCAGTTCTATACTGATAAGTCAAAATAATTATTATCCCTTCTAGCAACTTCTATAAAACAAGAACACATTTTAAAAACATAACTCTCCATACCCTTCAAAAACTGAGAATTTTTAGGATGCAAAAAATTGATCCCAATCTCTAAATGAATGCTCTAAAGAATACTACAGTTATGGAAGTATTTTGCTTTTTTACTGTATTAGATGCCTCCATAATTTATTTAAGGCAATGAATTTTCTTTATAGAAAATTATAGAAAACCTCGGAAAACAGGTCAATTTTACTGAAGAGAACTAAACTTAGAGGAAAACAAACAAACAAACAAAAACTCCTCTATTTTTCATCCATCTATGTGTAGTCACAACAGTCCAGGGCTTGTCCAAAGCCTTTTTTATTCTACTTCAGCAGAAATCAGAAGTAGCCCCTGGCAATTGTTTAAATCTCAAACAGCAACAACAACAACAACAAAAAGCCATTTTTGCAACCCATAATGATACATAACTAGTCAATGTGAAAAGCTGCTTTTATCAGAACGACTCAAATGTTGCCATTACACAAGACAGCTGGAGCAAAGGGTATCAGCAAGCTGCTGGCCATATGGCAGACACTGTGATGGACCAATTATTCTAGGCTAGAAGAGCTATTTTTTATTTAATATGCTACTAACACTGCTGCATTTCACTCTGGCCATGCCCTTTGCTTCAGTGAATCTCATAAGAACTGTGCAATTTTTTGTGTACTTTCTTATTGTCAAAATTAAGATATGTAAGCAGATGGTATACAGACTTGTTCTTAGTATTCCACCCTAGCTTCCTCTTATTATGATGCAAAATATACTGAGAATGACAGCCACTTAAAATGGAAAAAAAAAAAGGTTAAAATATTCACACCAAAATAGAAGCAGATTTTCAAAGGAACTGAAAGCCTACAACTCCTATCAGTTCAAACAATACTAATTAGCATGTTACTACCTTAGGCTTAATTACTCCCTTCGTTCTTACGTGCAACCATCTCAAGGGGCAAACCTCATATCTTACATATATTGCTGTTATACTCCTTAAATAGGACAACTAAAGAGACAGACACAATTATTTTCCTATAATAAAACAGATTTTTAAAACTGCATTTCTCCCCCAATTCATTGAAATTATCTTAAAAAATCTGAGTTATACTCAGCATCTGAGCTAGGTTAAAGGCAATGAAAATGAAACAGTAAAAAGATAGAAAAAACAGAAAAGCTAGCTTCCATAAAATATGCTAAAGTGTATTTGTATTTTTAGGTCAAAAAAAGAAAGAGAAAACATATTAAAGTACAAGTGAACTGTATGCATATTAAACTCAGAAAATATTATCTGTAATGGTGTCCTGGCAGGCAGTCTCTTCACTACGAATTTGCAACAATTACCTCCAGGTGATTCCGTGGGAGACTGACCCATCAAGTCAGCACATTATATTATTACATATGTAAAATGCTTACTGATACTCTGGCACAAAAAAAATAATCACATGTACATTTGTCACATGCGAGGTAAGTCTTTTGATATATCCCCGCTTGTACAGACTCACATTTTCACAATTTACTTAAAAAAGAAACCAGTCCAACTTTTATTCAAACACCTAAATGTTATTCAGATGTCTAACGTAAGTCCCTCAGGTTTAAAAATTTTTGGCTTGGTGACTAGATCATGTATAGAGAATTTCTCACTACTTGCTTCTTGGTTTCAAAGACAGACACATTTTCTCACTTCACATTTTATAAATGCTACATACCTTCCTCTTCATCCCTCCCTGTTTTCCAGTGTCCACATGATCACAGCAAATCTGACTTTCTTGTTGCCATTCCACTGTCTGGTTTGGTTATTTTTTTCCCCCCTTAAGCTTCACATGATCATATCATTGTCTGTTCCAGTCATAGCCATGATACTATATTCAGAGGAAAATTCAGAAATCATCACTATCAAGAATTATATGTGACCAGATGACAAATCTTAACATTGTTTTAGTACCCAAATTAATTGAAAGTTGAGGTATGAACTACACCTACAGCCATCATTACTGGTGTTGTTCACCTCACAACCTAAATGTCAGTCATGCACTCAAAATGCCACCAATGTGGATTCTTTTTTTTTTCAAAATTGAGTGCTCAGATGATAAAGCAGTGTTGAGAGTATCAAGCTTATATGCAGCCTCTTTCATTCAGTACACATTCTGTAGCCCTTTAACAAAGCATTTATGAGGTACACCTTCCCACTTGCAGCGTGCAATTCTAAAATTTAATCTGAAATATTACACTGATATTTTTCACCCAGCATCCAACCGTTCTTTCTTCTGCTTGTGTATCATAGAATGTAACATATAATGGCACAAAAACTCTGTTCATACATCCAAGTAGCAGCTTCAATTTGTGTTTTGTTGGTGGTGTTGTTGGTGGTGGTTTGTTGTTGTTGTTGTTGGCACATTAATGAATTGTACAAATAATCTCTGTATACCAGTCTAGAGACATACCGATGCATTTAGCTATGGACATATAACCAATATTTTCAAAATCATGCGTCTAATTTTCACTGGCAGTGAAATTGCTTGATTTTTGAGTGCTGCTCGGCAACCAACATTTTAAATTGCTTTTAAGTTCCTGAAAATGCAATTGGTTTGAAAAAACAGTTCATTTAGTATTCTAAAGTATGGTCTTTCTGTATTATAGCAATGCAGATAGTAAGTTTCTAAACTTTAGGAGCAGCACAAGTCCCAGGAGCTCCAAGTTGACTACCGCTAGATATACCTAGGTGTATCAGCTGATCAACTTTTTATGGAACCATGATCTATAAGTACACCTTATTAGTTGGCACCTATCCTGAAGATCTTAGGGCTAAAACCAAAAAGAAAAACAAGAAAATGACAAATATAGGTACAGAGAAGTTAACCTATGTTTTCTGAACCTTTCTTATATAAGAAAACACAATTTTGGCAGGAAAAAGCACATCAGACCATTTTACGCAATGTAGCAACCAAATGAGGCCAAAGATTCAAGGTCTACTTTTACTTCCTCCATGTTATTTGCTTACTTACATGTATAGGAATATAAAAGTGTGTTTTGTTACTTTGCTTTTTGCGGTCATTGTACAGACCACTTTTGATGTTCTGTTAAACATCATTGGATCATCATCAGTCCTCAGATTAGTACGAATAACATTGAGCTAACCTGCAGAAGTATATACAGAAATCTGAAAATAAGTTCTTCATTGTTAGTCCAGTCTCTTAAAGAGACAATCACTCCTTTCTTTTCCTTCTGTCTTCAAAATCTTAGCTTAATATCACCAAGATTTTGTAATGCAATTTTAGTCCAGGGGTTTGAAAACGATAGGTAGCTTTGAAAAAAGGTATGGTGTACTAACTGTATGATAGTAGTTATATATCTTCACATGTCAACTGGTAATATTGTCCTGTGGAATTTAATGATAATATTTCAATTTTATTGATGATGCTAATTGAAATGATAATATTTCATTTTTATCTCCTGAAGCCAAGATTTGGATGGTGCCACTTACATGGTCTCAATACTGTTTTGTGAATTTAAATTATATGTTATTAGCTCATCTAGAACTTATTTGTTGGTAACTACTAACTATAGTCAGCTGAATGGTATGACATTATTATGAACTCAGGAGAGCTCACTAGTTAAATAACAAATATGATGAATTTAATTAAGCAATAGTATACATGTAAATGTATTTTAGCATGGCAATACTCTCAGATGTATAATAAGGGTAGGCAACTAAGGCTTATAGAATATTATAACTATTTTCTGTAGTAAATAACTATACTTGTATAACAATTTTTCAATTTTAATATCTTAACAAGAATAATTCAATTTTATAAGTCCTATTGGTAAATATATCCAACTATCAGAGTTTTTCAAAACTTCCATGACATCATTGATTTTATTCTTAACGTAAAATGATGACATTCTTGGATTTTTGGCCTACTCTTTATTCTCTCTTACCAACAGGTATAGTATTACTCATTGTACAAAAAAATCATCTTATTTCTACAGAATTAGGACATCAGATAAAATTATATCTATTATATCAAAGATCTTTTAGATCAAGACTCTGTATTGTACATGCAAACATCCAGCAAGCCAATTAGTACTTGACTAATTCAAAATACATGTGACTGTCACACTGGATGGGTGACCCATTTTAAAGCTTAAGGGCTTCTGATTTTAACAACAGAAAAAAGCATTACATTGTCTAGCTTTAAGTCTTTTCTTTTTCAGAATGAAGCATTAATGGGCAAAATCAAGTTTCAAAACATATATTTTAACAACTACTGTTAGGTAAATGGTTCATATAGTGCTGCTAACATTACAGAGAACAACTGCAGGAAAACATTCATAAGCTTACTTATTGGTGTTCTAACTTGAAAGAAAATCAAATAAAAGAAAATGCATTAACAAAATAAAACTGTAGTTATATGATGTGAAATAATTTTATTAATGCAGCCTTTAGGAATAAAAATATAAAACCGAGATATCCAAAATGATAAATATGTGTTTGAATGTCTCACCATGTGAAAAAGGCTGCATTTCTCATCCTATAATTGTCTTTATTTCAGTTATCTCAAGAAGTATATTGCGACTCCCATTTCAGCACTAAATACGAAACATGGCTTCTTGATAATGATGGTCAGGAATACTGCTTATGCAAATTAAGAAATTGCAAAACACAAATATAAATGAATAAAGTTTTTTTTTTGGAAAAATGTTGAAAAAAATACTTTATTCTAGGGCTGGTATGTCCATTGTCTTTTACCAACCGCATACAGTATTAAAGTTTGAAGACATGCCTGCTCCAGAATCATGAAGTTTTTACAGTCTATGAAGAATTATGAAGCAGAGGAAAAAGGAAAACCCTGTAGTTTGAAACTTGTAAACTATTACTAATCTAACACACTTTTCTATCTCTGAGGTTAGTCTCTTTCTCTAGTGGTTTAAATGAAGACCTTATGGCTGAAAATTACAAACAAAAAAAGGGGGTTCCTATTTTCCTTTTCCTGGCTTTCTTCTACATGTGTTTTTCTAGAAGTCCACATTTTCTCTCCACTATACATCTCAGTATCTCATTCTGTCAACTGACAGGCCAATATATGTGTTTCCCATATAGGCCAGCTTTTACTTCCTAGGTGCTTACCTTTTACACTGATATTGTTCTCTCGGTCATCCCTTTAAGTCCACCTCTACTAAAGATGTTACATCTTTCACAGTGAGTGATCACTTTAGTGTTTTCCATTAGATTGGATGGCTGAAAATATGAACTAAAAAAGGCAGCATACAATGCAAGTTACTGAATGATAAACTTATCATCATGATAGTTTAAGTAGTAAAATGTTTTCAAACATAACTTTAATAGTATAAACACAAATTGACAGTTTGTTATTCCCTATCTCATATTCCGACTCTTCTTCTCCCCATATACTACGTCTAATATCTTAGCACCTGTCACCCAGATGTGGTTGGCCTTTAATAGCATGGACTTCATGTCTAATTGCAAGTTTGACATGTAAAATTGTTTTGGGTGTGTATTGTGACTTTGTAATCAAGACTGACAATATTATCCCATGAGTTCTGTCTGCTATATTACAGTGGATATTGATCTGTTATTTTTACTAAATTTTCTCTGTTTTCTAAAATATAATAGCAATCATTTTCTTCAATAATGGTATATGCCATATCTACTCCCCAGTCCACTGTACTGTAAGTAAACAGTTAATTCGCTTACAGCATATGCTCCTCTTTCACTGCTCTTTCCTTGCCCTGATGCTTACCTCAGTTGTGACAAGAAAAGGATTGGTGGAAAACTTATTTGTAGATGTTCCCAAGGTACTGTAAATATCCCTAGGCTGTCTATTTAGAACAGGGCCCATTATTATTTCAAGTGTCTAAAATAGTTTAACACTTTACAATTGGAGTATAAATAATAAAATCAAATAGTCTAAATAGTTAGACTCTAAAGAGTCTAAAATAGTTTACCTCACAATTGGAGTATATGCACTACATGAATTTGTTTCATGATTGAAAATACATTCAGAATATCAACTATATTTTTATTATGTAAACCTAAAACACAGTCTTTTTTTATTTTTTTCTGACCTCGTTCTTTATGGCACAGGTGAAGAACATATCCAGGCCTCCTCTCTAGATAGATGGTTTGGATACTCTGAAAGATTTAAGTTTGAATATCATTAGTAGAAGGAGGGAGAAATTAAGTCTCCCAATCCTGTGATAAGTATTCTAGACACTAATCTGCTTCATTAAAAATGAGCATTAAAAAGAACAATCTTGTGCTGCTCTTTTCTAATCCTTTAGAATAAAAGTCTGAGTGGTCTCCATGCTCTGTGTTGAAGTTAAATGCTCTGGCTATGTAGCAGAGGTACTCCAAGTACATCTACTCAACAAATGTTGTAGAGAACATGGGAACATTTGCGACTCTGCCTTAATCATAAGCTGGAGGTAGGCACCAAGTCAGTCATCCAAGATGGCTGATATTTGTAGCATGAAAGCTTTAGGTGCTTATGTAACTTAATTAGCAAATCAACAGATACTACTGACCTTTACTCAGCTAACTCTAGATCATTCCCTTTGGTGTAAAGGACTGAACTAGGAGTGAAGTTTATGTACAGTACGATTGTGTGTGTGTACCTGTGTGAAATTGGCCTTGCAGTTTGCATTTAAACTCACTTTAAATACAGAAAACAAAATACAAATGCTAAGTACTGTGACTTTTAAACTCACAAAATCTTAATTAAGGGTGAAGTGTGGTTTGGATTATGCCTCAGAAAGACACGCAGCAACAGAGAACCAGTCTCCCCAGGTAAATAGAGATGATTAATTTGAAATTGTTTGAAGTTTGTTTACTTAATGCATATATAACAGGAGGCTTACTCAGGCAAATAAAATGCCTCAGGAATCAAATATCAAAACAGATGGTGGCAGTGGTTGGGGAAACCTATTAACATACCCACAGCAAGGTACCAGTGGAATTTAAACCAATATTCACTGCTTTACTGAAAAGGCAGAAGATTATTTTTTATAAGATGAAATGAGAGAAAAAAGTTGTGCTTTTTTCACACTTAAGTTAGCCTTGGATGTGGCTTTTCATATCATATGCAGTTTTTCAGTTTTAATAAAGCTAAGGTGTTTTAATAAAATTTTAATAAAGCTAACTCTTCTTGTTCTTTATACACACATGTATGTATATACAAGTACATGTATTACACTAGCATTACAGTTAAAAAAGAAGGGTTATGGGGAATGAAAGAAAAGCACTTCCTCTAAGTTACTCTTATTTTGAACTAGGTTTGTATCAGACAACTTTATCTACGCAGATTTGTTGACAGGTGGTGTTAAAGTTTAAGTGAAAAGTAAACAGAAGATTTTCATGAACGTTCACATTTCCCTCATTTTGCTGGTTAAGCAAACTCATATATCGACTGCTTGATTTTAACACATAATATCAAGTCCTTATGAAAAGACCTTTTTAATATAACAGTAATTTTAAAAACATAAAAACTCTACAGAAAAAGACCATTTAAGTCCAAATTAGTACCTGAAATGGTCGTTAAATGTTCTCAGAAATGTCTGATGCTGAGGCCTACAATCTTACTTGCAGAATGGGACCTACTGCATTGAAAATAAAGTTTGCTATAAGACCCTGTAATGAAGCATGAATACTTTGTTGTTGTTGTTAAACTTTAGCTGATATTATAGGGTATGTACCTGCACTGTACCAAGACTTCTGAAATCTTTGTAGATTTACTCCTGGTTTAGCTTTACCAAAGATTTTCTGAATACAGTGGAAGTCTGATACATGGAGTTCATCAGTAGTTGCACAGAACATGCAGTAGCTTGATGTATATTTAGTATAAAAATAGTAGAAACGTAGGTGACCTTTCTTGCTCTTCTTTATGATGTTGGGTATTGTGTCAAAGAAGAAAAGATGGCAAGATTCAGAGACGGAAACAAACAAACAGACAAAAACAAACATCCAAAGTGAGGCTGAAGAAGGAAACGGATTTTGCTGAGCTTAACACTGAGAAAAAGGAGTACCATTAGTGCTATTCCCTACGTACTTACACATAACTGTAGATACTAGATAAAGAATTGTCTGATTGAAATAATGAACTAGACTATTTTTATGTATCTTTTAAGAGACAAAAATACAGAAATAATCTTGCAAATAAGCATTTTCCTCATTCCATTTCTTTCTGACAGGCTGTGGGTAAACAAAGCATCTCTGCTTCATTGTTGCAATATGTATTCTGAAAAGAGCTGTACCAGCATTCTTATCAAGAATGGTGGGGGAGAAGAAACAACAACCAAAACACTCAAATCTTGCTGACTTGGTTGATTTTATAAAGCAGTCCTCCTGCAACCCCAATTGTGTAATTTCTGTTTGTTTAGACAACTCTTCTATGTACTATGATTACCCTCAGTCATTGCCATTAGAGAAGGGCTAATAAGAGGAAAGGTAGATACACATTTTACGATTCTAGAGTGCCTACATAGTCTCATCCACTTGTCCAGGTCCTGAAGCCCCGTCCAGAACTCTGCACCACAAAGAGCAAGACCACAGAACAATTGCTAGACTGAGATCTTCATCCATCTTCTGAGTGCCCAATGTCATGTAATGTAGTAGTTGAAGACAGATTATTCTTCTTGCTGAAAGGTTTTACCTCACAAATAGGAAAAATAACCCCTTGCTAACCACGTTTATCCTCTGTAGTTCATCCATAAGGCATGAAGGCAGAGCCCTGTGCTATTAAAGTTGCAGTAGAAGGGACACAACTGTGTGCTGTGGTTTAGAAAGCTCAGCACGCAAGGGCTGTAGGAGCAGAACTGCAAGTGCCTGAGAGGAGGGCTGTATTTACCTCATTTGTAAATATAACCCAGGGTGTTTTCTTGTTTGTAACAGCGGTGAAAGTGGGTTTTTTTTTAGGTTATAACTTGAGGCCTCCGAAGAAATACTGTTTACAATTGGGCACACGTGAGTTATGAGTAATGTTAACTATCACCTACACCTCCTTTGAAGTACAGATACAAGAATGAACATTTAACTATGCACCTGGGCACTTGCATTGTGCAACAGAAGCCTTTCTCCTGCTGAAACCCTTGCCTCACAAACTCCCCGAGCGCGCTGTTTTTCCGTGCCCTCATCCAGTTACTTTCTACACTGCTGAATAACTTCTGCCCAGCCAACAGCTTTGGAAAGCTCGGACTCCTTAAAAACACGTGACAGAAATCAAGCTTACACACCCCTACGCGACTAATTACACGCGTTAGAGCCTGACTAAGGAGCGAGCCCTCAGCAGCCGCCCGCCTCCCCTCAGAGCACCAACGGTCGCCGCCTCGCGCACCACGATCCGCCCGCCCCCTCTGGGGTGGGTGGGGGGCGGGGGTGGGGGTCCCACTTCTCTGACTGACACCCCTCTGAGCCACTCAGAGCTGGCGCTGTCTCCCGGGCGCGGGGCTATTGGGCGGAGCGGCGGGGGTGGGTGGGCGCAGCGCCGGGGGAGAGGCGTGGGCGCGGTAGCTGCCGCTACTCGCAGGCGCTGCGGGGCGCGGTGCGGCGGGGGTTGCTGTGCGGGGTCACCTCGTTGCTGCCGCTGCCTCCTGCCTGGGAGCGAGCCCGGCCCCGCCCCGCCCGCCCGCCATTCCCTGCCGCCTCGACCGCCCGCTCGGGGGGCTCCGCAGCTCGCAAGATGGCTGACGGCCGCGACGTCGCCGCGGAGCAGCTGAAGCAGTGGCAGAGCCAGCGGGGCTCGCAGGTGCGCGGCGGCGGGGCGGTAACGGTCGCGGGGCGCCCTGAGGGGAGAGGGGGGTGCCTCGGGGGGGCACCCGCAGCATTGAGCTGGGGCTGGGGGGAAGGCAGTGAGGGGTAATAGCAGCGGGGTTTGTTTACGAGTAGCACCGGGACGAGAGGTTGGTGCAAAGCGTAGGAACGTGTAATCGGCAGCAGAGCCCTCCTGCCCAAGTAAATGCCCACCAAAATACTTGCTTAAACGTGTAAGCGCTGCGATGCCTGGTGTCGTGCCTCTTCAGCAAGTCGCCGTGTCAGTTTCCACTACGTATGTTGACAGGAACACGTATGGGGCTTTAAATACTCCCTGTGCTGCTCATACTGACCAGCCATCTCATAAAACACAATGGGCTGCTTTACTTAAGAGTTTGCTTAAGGGTTACTTAAGAGAACAGTTCCCCTTGTTTGTAGTCGAATTTATTTTTCTTGTTTTCACCAAAAAAGTACTGTATGAAGACTATTCTAGTGGTGAATTGTGACTTCGTCATATTCTGCCATATTTCATAGTATTTTCTTGTACAGCGGATAATATTATTTATATAGATGTCAGCTTTTCTGTAGTGAAACAGTATTTAAATATAGGCCAAGGTTAATTTGGAGATTGGGAGGTAGCTCAGAGCCTGTATTTCATAAGGAGTCATGGGACCTTATGATAGAAAAGATAGAAAGTAGGGACGGTTTATTAGAATTTTAAAGTGACTTGTATAAGGTGCGAAGTATCAGTAATGCCTGGAAGTATGCACTTTGATGTATTGGTGTTTACAACAGCTGTGACTAAAATTCTTCTGGCTTTGATTCCTGTGACAGTGTGTTCAAATCTACATGTTCATCTCTTAAAGTTTTGACTGTATGCGGTTCCCAACCATATGAAAATACAGGCACCAAACTCAGATCCAGAAGTAGTCTGAGAGTTCTTGGAACTAATGTGTTTCCTTCTCCTTCCTCACATGGATGGACTTGTTTTGTGTGCCCTGCATGCTATTATCCTGAAACTAAGGGGAATATATCATACTGGTTGAAAAAGTGTTTGTACTTCTCATGCCAACATTAGAAAGAACATCTTAGAAAGTTTTCCTATACAAGAGACTTTACAGCTACAAAACTCGTCACAAAAATGTTTTTGATATGCTTTGTTTCAGAAAGATGTATTTTTAGCTACTATTTCTAGTAGTTTTATATGCTAATGTTGTGGAAGAAATAGGTTTTTGGGCAACAGTATAGCTTGTTCATTTGAGAAGGGCTGTATTTACCAGCCTTCGTCCTTCGCTGCATATGTAGCTTTTAACTAACATGCAGAGGTTTTTTCCTTCGGATAATTATGCTGAAGGTATTATAAAACTATATGTAAGTCAAAAACTCCTTTTTAAGACTAAAGATACATGGTGGATTTTTTCCTGCTGTCTGTCCCTTACCAAGGGCTTTGCTGAGCAGCAGGTCATGGGAGTAGGTATATGCGTTATAGCCCTACCACTGTATAGTTAAACCTACTGGGCTTCTCAGAATTTGTAAACAATTCCAGATGAGCAGGGTAGCTCACTGTGACTTCTCTGTGCCTCAGTGGACTGGGTGGAGCTAGGTAGCTGCTCCACAAGGACATAAATATCAGTGACTTTATAATGTCACTCTGTGGACTGCGGGGGGGTGTCTTAAGAGCTCTGTCGTGTTAGGAAAATGTGCCAGAATCCGGTCACCAAGTTTGCTTCTCTTTGAATTGTAGCATGCAGAATTTATAAATGGTGTTTGAGCCGTGCACAGGGTTTTCATGTTGCAGTGCCACAGGCTGCTGTGGAGTGAGGATGCAGCGGAAGTTTCTGTATGTGCAGAACATGTAGGAAGGATGGAAATGTCTAATGAATGGTAGTACAAGAAATGTGGAGAGGAAGATGCAGAAGCTTAGGATGCCATCGGTGGGATCTGTTTTTCTCACATTACAAAGAGCTTGCTCGTCTTAAATGAGTATGACGGTCATCAATACCAAAAATTGATGAATTTATTCTTGGTAAAATGAATATTGTTTTTGTCTTTGAGAAATGTGAAACTTTTAATCGGCAAAAGTAATGAAAATCAAAGAAAAAGAGTGCAGGATTTTTTTTAAGTGTTTACCTAAGCAAAATTTTCTTGACCAAAAAGTTTAAAACTTGAGTTTTAAATGTGAGTATAAAATCCTCATGTATCATGACAATTGTTTTAGTCTCATCTGTGGACATGTGTTTATTAGAATACTATTTTGAGATGTTAAACCTTTAGCATAACTAAGGATGAGAGAACTTTCTGTGCCATCTGCCCTGGTGACTGCTCAAAGTGAGCAGTGAAATCATTTTCTTTGGCCAATTTAAAACTGAGCATAATATAAGGTAGGAAGAACAGAAGTAGGGGAAAGAATATTGAGAACAGCTTCCACTTTTATTTCCATTGCCAAACTACAGATAGTATTTTCAGTGAAGTAAAAGTTTCTTCGACTTGACAGTAAATACAGCTTAAGTGGCAACTTTGTAAATTTCTGAACATCTGTAATGTTCTTGTTTGTAACTGGGTACATTCTTTAAAGTTTGTGTGAACTCCAATGTAGGTTAGCATTTCAAATATCCTGAAGTAGTCTAGGAGTTGAATATATGCTTATAGCTAATGAATTAGTGAATGAAGAATAAAGGACCTAGTTATTTTGTGATTTCAAGTCAGTTAGCACATGCTGCATATTAGTAAGAACACGTTGGAAATGCAGTTATCCTGTCAAATGTCTTTTATGTGGTTATTCATGTACCAGTGTTAAGCAAAGGCATACGACTCCTCCTGCGTGCTTTACCTCACCCGGAGCTTTGGGTGTAGATGTGAGTAATTGTTCTTCCCCTGTCTCTGAGTTGTCTCTTGGAAAGTATCTGGAGGCTAGCTGGGTGCAGCATACTCTTCCACAAGGTACAGGTTGGAATTTTGCCTGTTCAGTGATAGGATTAAAACCCTTGAGGAAAAATGTGGATTGTCAGGATTAAAGTTGGAACCCCATGAAGTCACTGATAGTAGTAAATGCCTCATCAAGGGTTACTTTGTCCATCCCATCCCTTTCCATTAATGAAACTGTAAAAGGGAGGGGATGAGTGAGTTTGTCCTGGTGCATTTCCCATGGTTCAGTTATGTGGATGCTTCTGGCAGAAAAGGGTGGGACGGTACTAGTATCCCATGTGGATATATGTCACTTTAGTGCAATGTATAAATGTGGATTTAGTGTTGAATACCCGTAGTATGACTCAAATATTTGAGCTCAAATATCTGTTGCAAGTTCTTTGCTTATTCTTTTCTTGCCAACTTGAATTCTGTTCAATATCCTTGACCAACGCTGCCCCTGCTCCTAACAGTTAATATATGTGCCCCAGGGAAAAAATTGATGTCTGCCGCCATCAGGTCTCTAGCACTGATGTACTTTTGCTTGCTATGTTTTATGCAGTACTCAGCAAAATGGATCTGTCACCTTATGGGAGAGTATGAATGTAGATGTGATGCAGATAAATTCTTTTCTGCTGGATTTTTTTAAAGGAAGTGGGAGTACGCTAGTTAAATAATGCTACAGAATTCTAGCAGTTGTTTCCTGAAGTTATCTTGGGGTGTCTGTCGTCTTTGAGTACAGGGTCACTCCTACTGCACAAAGGTGCTGCGCTGTTAAGTAGCCTACAAGAATGGTTAACTTAGACATGGTATGGAAGGGTGGGGAAAGAATGAATGTGGGCTGTTTCAGGCAATTTCTTTAAAAAGACAGTTCTGGTTTCCTGTCCTGTTGACAGATATTTACTTACAGTAGGGCTTCTGATAATCCTCTTCCTTCAATGGTTTGAATCTGGAGTGATTCCCTGGGTGTTCCTGCTTATGTCATTATCACGGCTCTTTCAGACTAATGATGGTAGTAATGTGTGCCTTCTAGTCATTGCTGTGACTTCATATTTTTCTTGAAGCAAGGTAAAGTCTTAGTAAGTAAAACTTCTGAACCATTGAAAACATTCCATGGTTATATATGGCATTAACTGCTGTTCTTAAGTAGCCTCAGACATAGGGCTGTGCTGATGCAGCTGTGCCTCTGATTTCTGTAACAAGTTCCAGAATCTTATGCTGTTTTCTAATGTACTTTCATATGTCCGGTGATACAACTGTTGACCAGATATGCGTGTTACGTGGCTTAGAGGATTTTCGGTTTCTGGTGTTGATACTGACTTTATCACTTTCAGAAGCCAGATGTCTTGACCACTGGTGCTGGGAACCCAATTGGCGATAAGCTTAATCTTATGACAGTAGGGCCCCGTGGTCCTCTTCTGGTTCAAGATGTTGTTTTCACTGATGAGATGGCTCATTTTGACAGAGAGAGGATTCCTGAAAGAGTTGTGCATGCAAAAGGAGCAGGTATGTTTCATTAATACTTATTTGTGTTTTTCTTCATGCAGCACTAGGCTTTAAAAATCTTTGAGAGATAGCCAATTGTTATAGATGCATTGCATTACAATATAATCTATAATATAGTTATACTAATAACAGTGAGAACAGGAAGTAAAGCCTAGTTTAGAACTACCTGTAGTATCTTTGACCCAAAGGTAGATGGATCAAGCATGTGAAGCTTAAAGTGACTTTTAAAGGTTTTTTTTAATTCAGTTTTAATAAGCAGTTAACATGCTATGGATTTGCTGTTCTTGATGAAAAATTTAATCTTTATGCCAATGGTCAAAGCCAAAGCTCAAAGCAATGAAACCACTTTAAAAAGTCTAGAAGTGTAATTATAGCCACTAGGTTTTCTTAATACTACACTATCTGCTGCGCTCTCTGCTTCATCTGTCTGTTCCTTCATAGTTGTGGAACTGGCATCTCTGTTTTGTTACATATAGCTCATAAAATATGGGACTGAATCTTATTGTAATGTGAGCGTATACAGAAAAATTCCTCTGTGGGAGTAAGAATAACTGTGTTGCTTCATCTGGTTTAAAGATGGACTGACAGTGCTGCAACACATGCCAGGATTGAAGAAATGCATGAGAGAGATATGTAAACTCTTGGCAGAAAAGCACTCAGAGTTATTGTTTGTTATTTTGTAGAGAAGAAGTAAGGCCTGTATTGCTGCCAGGATCTGTTAACATGTTCAGGATAGGGAGGGGGAAATGCTGTGCAAGTAGTATGTTGTGTGTGATATGAACTTTGTTCTTGGATGATTTAGCACATAGATTTAAACTGGTGTATTTCCACGATTTCTTTTGATTTTATTATGGTCAAACGTGCACCACTGAATAATGTGCTCTGCGAGTGGTAGGAAAGTATCTTGATAATCTGATATTTCTGAATACTTTTTTCAGGTGCTTTTGGCTATTTTGAAGTGACTCATGATATTACAAAGTACTGTAAGGCAAAAGTGTTTGAACACATTGGAAAAAGAACACCAATTGCTATACGGTTCTCAACTGTTGGTAAGGCTCTAAAGTTATTGTGTATCTTTTTACATGGGTACTAATAGTTAACACTGATATTGATACGTTTGCATTACAGAGCATTTAAATTGTACTTCAGATATTTTGAAATGTTATGGCACCTAATTCCTCTTCTGTCAATTTCATTTAATTTTTTAAGACCTTAAGCAATGATAAGCAGGGTCTGTGCCTTGTGGCAAGAACCCACTGTAGGTACTTCTGTTGGTAGGTACTTCTGTTGGTACTTTCTCCTTTAGAATGTGGAAGAAAGAAATGGTAGTCTATTTTTGATTCTGATGGAAAGCTTACTTTTGTTTCTGGATGGATCGTTTAAAAAAAAAAAAAAAACACAACACTTGCATACTGCAGTTTTATGCTTGAAATTTGAAGACTAGAAATCTCTTATGCTGTATTAATGACTTTGAGATGAATGGTGTGGAAAATAAGCTCTAGGCAAATAACAATCTTCTCTAAACAAACTCTTCTTTCTTTTTCTAAAGAGCTGAATGAATGAATTGACAATCTTAAAAGATATTAGGTAAAACATGCATTATAAGAAATACCTTATACCTGATAGAAAAATGACCTTTAAAAAGGAATGTTACTATTCTGTTTTAAAAAATTCTAATGAGGATTTAGTTCTGGAAATAGCCTTGGAGAAAAGGGAAGGGGAGGAAGATGACAAGGCTGACGTAGACACAGTTTTTGGCCTACTAGCCTTTTACTGTCACCAAAACTCAGGTGCTCATGGAATGTCCTCTGGGGGTTGGGGCAAAAAGCATGCAGCTGAGCTTGATGAGCAGACTGTGCTAAAGTGAGGTGTTGCATTGTTACCTTTCCTTTCCCTGCTATGTTTGAATGTGTTTCTTCCTAGTTATTTTGTAGTAAACAATGATTTTCAAAGAGATTGAGTGTCTTAATTATTTCATCATGCTGGCTAGCATTAACTGTTTCTGAATACATCTAGAATGCTTTTGATCAGGTACCATGGTGGATACTTTTGATGTGGTGTAGATCTACCCACTGAAAGGATTGTTTTGGGTAAAGCAGGGGGAAAATTAGAAGCATTGCAACTCTTCTATAAGTTGCATACGCTACTTAGATTGCTACCTTCCAAACAAGAGCTTTCACAATGGGATTCGACGCACATAAACTAATATGCTTTTTGCCAATTCAGCCTTATCTGATGTCTGTTAGTGATGATGCAAATTCTACTCTTTATTGGTTTGAGTGGATGTACTTGTTTGCTTTAACTATGGCCCGAATGCTTGGGTGGGTGTCTGTTTACACTTTGGAAGCTTCAGGCACTGCCTGAAGTATTATTGCAAATATAATAAATTCCATGGTAAAGAAGAGACTTAAAAAAAAAAAAAATCAAAACCAAACACTCTTCTAGGATTTTATGGCATATTCTAAAGTTCCATAGTTTTATGCTTAGAATTTGTTTCATATTGTAACGCTTCTATGTGTTCTTCTGTTTCTTCAAGCTGGAGAATCTGGGTCAGCTGATACAGTTCGTGACCCTCGAGGCTTTGCAATGAAATTCTATACAGAAGAGGGTAACTGGGATCTTGTGGGAAACAATACTCCTATCTTCTTTATTCGGGATGCGATGTTGGTAAGTAAGCACCAAAGACAATGGTACTTCGTGAAAGAGTCCAAAAGTTTGTTCACATCATATTCTTGCTTCACTGAGAAGCAAAATTTTGTGTTTTGACATGCTTAAACTCTATCCATTGGATGTTCCAATGGCTTTTGATTTGATAAGGTAGTATTTAAAACAAACTTTAATAAGAGCTAATGCTTGATTACTTATGTTGGTACTTTGATACCACACATGCTTAGTTGTTTGCTATTGCACATGTCACTGCATAATAGCTATCAGGTAAATAATTGTGATTTTAACCTTCAGGTCATTTCAGCTTCACTGGTGTTAGAAATAGCTATTTTACTCTGTAGATGTCTTCTAAATTTCAAGGCTATTTGAAGGAAAGTTGAAAAGCTGCTTATAAATTCTTCTGTATTATAAATTCTTTTGTATTAAATCTGATTATTAGTATAAGTTTAACTGTACTTTGTATCTTTAAGAAGAAGGGATTTTCATGAGAGTAGAGTTGTTCTGTACGACTTAAATTCATATTTTATAATATGATATTTTATATCTCTGTATTCATTTTGAATTTAAATATCCAATAGTTTATATGAAATCTGAGTGCTTGCCTTATTTTATTAGGCAGAAGTTGAAAGCATTGTCTGGCTTTGAGCATCCTGTTTATCGTAACTGTAAATATTTTGCTTTTAGAGGCAAATCAGTAAGGTTATGGTAATTGAAAAACTTTCTCATCTTTCAGTGTCTTGTTCCTTTCATAGATAAAAATGTATTGGGGAAAAAAAAATGTACATCTTATTCAGTACCAGCAGTTGCTTAGCATATCCTGTATAACTTGGAAAATGAAGTTAAACTTTTTTTCCCTCCCTTCCCCCTGACAAATTAGTTTCCATCCTTCATCCATAGCCAAAAGAGGAACCCTCAGACTCATTTGAAGGATGCAGATATGGTATGGGACTTCTGGAGTCTTCGCCCCGAGTCTTTGCATCAGGTAAGGTTCTCTTGAATATCATGTTGTGGCAATGTAAGTTTTTAACTGAAACTGCTTTATCTGGATTCCACATAATCTTTTAAGAGCACTAAAGGTCAAAGGCCTTCTATAGCTTTTAATGCTCTTGGCATGTTTTTCTAGTTTTGCCTTTTCTTTTATAGACTATGAAATAGGCAGGATTTTTGTTTTCATAATCATATTTTACATAGAGATGAAGGGGAAGTTAGTAGACTTTCATAGTATTAAAGTAGTGAGAATACCGATTAACAGCAAACTGCATATTAATATTAGCGTATAGAGAAGAATGTTATAAAAAAAAAAAAGGCAAATACAAAATTAAACTTTTGTATCCTTTTCCAAAGGAAAATGGGTTCATATGGAAGCGTTTTAGTTACTACTATTTGGGAAGTGGTATCACAAGCATTGTTTGTGGTAATAAGCCTAAAGGAAGCTGCATTTTGAATAGCTTTGTGTGGTGGTACGTTTATCGCTTGAGAAATTAGTTACTCAGAACTTTGCATTTTAGATATTTTCTTAAAACCTGGTGAAAATTGTATATTTAAATTATCCATGCTTATCTGCCCTGTGCTTTTAGGAGAATGATAGGTTAATGTTGTACATTAATGTTAACGATAATGAATGTTTCATGTGGCCATACTTCTTCACACAAGTTCAGTTCACATCCTTGTGTGTGGAAAGCCTAAGCAGTCTTTGTTTATTAAGTCTTAGAAACCTAAACTATAACATGCTAGAGGATTTTCTCATGTTAAGATGACTTCCAGTGATGCAGATGAATATAAGTGACCTTTGTCTCAAATGGTCCTTTATTTGAACTGGTGAATGAGCAAATATTGTTGGGTTCTTCTCTTTAGGTGTCTTTCTTGTTTAGTGACCGTGGTATTCCTGATGGATATCGTCATATGAATGGATATGGATCACATACTTTTAAACTGATTAATGCTAGTGGGAAGGCAGTCTACTGCAAATTTCATGTGAAGGTACGTTCTTCTCCAGTTATCTATTGGAAAGATACGTCCTATTGAATTTAAAACCTGAAGATTGTCTGAATGTTCTGTATTTAATTTTTAGTTTAATTCAGAAAATATTTTTTTCATGCATAGACTAAATGTAAATGGTGTATGTTTTTCATCAGTTGCATACATCTAACAAACTGAAGGATGTTCCTGTTTAGAAATGTTTTAATGTGTGTGATATGTTCATGGCTACAGAGTAGTTCAGATTCAACAGCTGTTTCTTCAGGTAAAAGTTCTCTGGCTCTGATTATTGTTCCTGTTAGTCTTCTGTATAAGAGTTACGCTGATACAGTATTTCTAAGGTGTATGTGAGTCACGCAGTATAATCCTCACTTCTTAAGAGCTCTGTGGCTGAAGCTTACAGAACTTTCATGGCTTTGTCAGAAAGTACTTGGTAGCACATCCTGCTTGGAAACAAATTCCCATCAGTTTTAAAGACAACGCAGCTTCTTACTTTGTTAGATGTTTGTAGAGGCTGGACACACCTTTGGAGCAAGACTTGAGAAACCATTGTGTTAAACCAAGAAGGACTGCATAGCAGCTCTTAGCTTTTGAGGTGCCAGAAACTTATAAAAATGAGACTTCAGTGCTAAAAGTGTCAGAAATTAAGGGGAAGGAGAAAAAAGTTTTAAAAAAATACAGTTCATGTAGGGTGTTCAGCATTGAAAGCTGCCACCCTTTTATCAGTTTGTGTTGGCATGTGGTCTGTAGGAAGAGATGGGAATACTCCACCTGTAAGGGGAAACATCTTTATTTGATGTGCTGTATCGTGTTCTTGTTCTGTGGTATAGCATTACATTTATTTCACAGAATCGGAATGGTTTGGGTTGGAAGGGACCTTAAAGATCACCTAATTCCACCCCCTCCCTCCGCCGTGGACAGGGACACCTTCCACTAGACCAGGTTGCTCAAAGCCCCATCCAGCCTGGCCTTAAACATTTCCAACTTATCTGGGCAACCTGTTCCAGTGCCTTATCACCCTTCATAGTAAAGAATTTTTCTTATCTAAACGAAGTCTACCCTCTTTTAGTTTATGTCCCCAGCTTTCTTGTAGGATCTCCTTTAGGTACTGAGAGGCCGTTATATGATCTACTTGCAGCCTTCTCTTTTCTAGGCTGAACAACCCCAACTCTCTGTCCTCATAACAGAGGTGCTCCAGCCTCTTGATCATCTTTGTGGCCCTCATCTGGACTCTTTCTAATTTCTATTTTTTCATAGAACTAATTTTCATTTGGAAGGCAGCTGTTGAATGTACTATGTACTACTGAATGTACTCTGAACTTAAATTACTGGAGATTAGGAGATGGACAATCATGCTCTTAGATCTTGAGTCTTGTTAAAAACACATTCTTAAATGTTTTTTTGTAATTTCTGCATTTATAACTGGTTCTATTTCTTTCATTGCTTTTAGACTGATCAGGGCATCAAAAATCTTTCTGTAGAGGAAGCAGGAAGGCTGGCTTCTACTGATCCTGATTATGGAATACGTGATCTTTACAATGCCATAGCCCATGGCAACTACCCATCCTGGTCTTTCTACATTCAAGTTATGACATTTGAAGAAGCAGAGAAGTTTCCATTTAATCCTTTTGATTTAACTAAGGTATAGCTGCTACAACTGTGAATATTCTATTTCAGCTTGTTTAAGAGGTCATGAGGTCAAAATTTAGGAAATGCCAGAAACAAGCTTATCCATAAACAAATAAAACAAACAGGTTCCACAGAGTAGCACTGCTTAAGGTCCAGTTCCTATCACTACGGTTGGTCTGTCCCTTTTATTCCTATCACTTTGCTTTTTTTAAGTGTGCTGTTTATTACATGGTCAGGATGAGTCAGAAATTCCAGAGATGAAATCCAATACCTGTAAAACATATTGGGGCATGGGTTGGGGGGGAATATGTCCAGTTACTGGAATTTTGAGTGTTCTTCCCTCGGGTATTTAATCCAGAAAGCTGGAAATAAGATCCAATTCCTGTGGTATAGTGTAAAATCTGATGTTGTTCTTCCTTGGTGAAATATGGTTAGGGCTTGATTCGGGCTTGTGGATTACAACTGTACTGCGTTTCAAAAGTCTGATCTCAGATCATAGTCACACCCTGAGCTAGCTAGTTTTGAATGTTGTTGATCATGTAGTTTCTGATGCTGGTCTTGTCTTTTGTCAGACTTCTATTTGCTATTCCAAAGAATGGCATGTTGAAAGACTAACAGACTTGTATTTTTTCCTTCTAATATTGCTCCCCAGAAATGGCTAAATAATTTTGACCTTGAAAGTTTAGGCCAAGAGGAGAAAGAAAAGGCTAGTTAAGCTGGTTATATTTTGTAGTAGCCGAAAATAATCATGCTACCAGTTCCACCTACAATATTGCATTCCTAGGCATCTCTTCAAGTGCCTGTGGGTATTTTATTTAAGTAGTCAAGTGCTGAGATTATGCTGTGATGAAATAAGTTGCATGAATACTCTGAATTGCAAAAGACTTGGACATTCCTCAATGTTTGCTGTTTGTAAGCAAAATAGAAATGACGTCAGTAATGTATTCTCTCAATTGAGACTATTAGGTAGCTCTTGCCTGTTTTATTATTTAAGCTACATAATACAACATTTATTTTAATGCATGTGCTTTATGTCTTATAGATCTGGCCACATGGTGACTACCCTCTCATTCCTGTGGGAAAGCTTGTCTTGAACAGGAATCCTGTAAATTACTTTGCAGAGGTAGAACAGATGGCATATGATCCTAACAACATGCCACCTGGTATTGAACCTAGCCCTGATAAGATGCTGCAGGTAAACTACAGTCAATGTATGCTTTTCAGGCAAAATCTCATATTTCCTTGTTTATGAAAGTATCGCTATCACTGTTTTGTAGAATCATAGAATGGTTTGGGTTGGAAGGGACCTTAAAAACCATCTCATTACAGCCCCCTGCCATGGGCAGGGACGCCTTCCACTAGACCAGGTTGCTCAAAGCCCCATCCAACCTGGCCTTAAATGCTTCCAGGGATGGGGTATCCACAGCTGCTCTGGGCAGCCTCTTCCAGTGCCTCATCACCTTCCTAGTGAAAGAATTTCTTCCTTTAATCTGAATCTACCCTATTTTACTTTAAAGCCATTACCACTTGTCCTCTTGCTGCATACCCTTGTAAAAAGTTCCTCTCCAGCTTTCTTATAGGTCCCCTTTAGGTACTGGAAGGCCCACTATAAGGTCTCCTTGCAGCCTTCTTTTTTCCAGGCCAAACAACCCCAACTCCCTCAGCCTGTCTTCACAGGAGAGGTGCTCCAGCACTCCATTCCAGTTTTGTGGCCCTCCTCTGGACTCACTCCAATGGGTCCATGACTTTCTTGTGTTGAGTGCCAAAGTGCAGGCTGCAGTATTCCAGGTGGGGTCTCATGAGAGTAGAGTGGAAGGGGAGAATCACCTCCCTCAAACTGTTGGCCAGTCTTTTGATGCAGCCCAGGTTATGGTTGGCTTTCTGGACTGTAAGCACACGTTGAGAAGTTCAATGTGAGCCAGCATCAATCAACACCCTCAAGTCCTTCTCCTTAGGGCTGCTCTTAATCCATTCACAGCCCAGTCTGTATATGTTCTTGAGATTGCCCTGATTCAGGTGCACAACCTTGCACTTGGTTTTGTTGAACTTCATGCTGCTTACACGAGCCCACCTCTCAAGCCTGTCTCAGGTCCCTCTGGGTGGCATCCCTTCCCTCCAGTGTGTTGACTGCATCACACAACTTGGCGTGGTGTCATTCGCAAATTTGCTGAGGGTACACTCAATCCCACTGTCCGTGTTGCTGGCAAAGATGTTAAACAGCACTGGTCCCAATATCAATCCCTGAGAAATGCCACTTGTCACTGGTCTCCACTTGAATGTTGAGCTGTTGACTGCAACTGTTTGAGGCATTCCTTATCTACCGAGTGGTCTATCTGTTAAATCCGTGTCTCTCCCAGTTATAGACAAGGATGTCATGCAGGACAGTGTCAAATGCTTTGCGCAAGTCCAAACTGTCATGGGCAAGGACGCTTTCCACTAGACCATGTTTCAGATGTTCATATTTCATAAATTTTTAAGTCTAAGGTTGAAAGAGATCTATTAATGTTTGTTATGCCTTTTTAAAGGGTCGTCTTTTTGCGTATGCTGATACACATAGACATCGTCTGGGACCTAACTATCTACAAATTCCTGTGAATTGCCCCTTCAGAGCTCGTGTGGCCAATTATCAGAGGGATGGACCAATGTGTGTGACTGACAATCAAGGTATTAATGAAAATCCTTTAAATTTAAGTTTTTTAAATTTAAATACAATGATACTTAAGCATGTATGGTTTCTTCTGTTCATAGGGGATTTAAGATATTTGCTAAATAGATATTAATAGCCAAAAATTTATTTTCACATGGTGAGAAACATTATGTAAGCATATGTATGTGGATTACAGAATGTGTTCCAGAATGCGTTCTGTATGCATTTTTAATGTTTCAAAAGGATGTGGATGTTCATTCTTACTTCTGCCT
Source organism: Cygnus olor (assembly GCF_009769625.2). NCBI lineage: Eukaryota > Metazoa > Chordata > Aves > Anseriformes > Anatidae > Cygnus > Cygnus olor. Next base: position 49,316,701 of record NC_049173.1, read on the forward strand.
TGTATCAAATAATTGATAGTTCCTAACTGGGCTTTCAATTTGATGTATATAACTGTCACTTGTGACAAATACTTGTTTGCAATTTGTGTGTATATATACATATGTATATGCATACCAATTATGTAAATATATAAAGGCTCTATCTCTTGCATTACTTCAGAAAAACACAGTTTGGATATTTGTGTGGAGTAAACTCCACACAAGAAGCTCCTGTAAGAATGGAGTTTTACTCAGTTTTAAACAAAGTGAAGCTTAAAATGTGTTTTGAAAACTTACAGGTAGGTCATCGTCAGGGAACTTGCAGAATACCCCAAGTCAAATGAATTCAGTTATGTACCTAGCTTGTTCATTTAATTATGTCTAGGAACATACTTGTTAAGAGATTTATTTCAAAAGTTCTAAAATATTAATTGTTTAAACTTAAGAAATATGCCTGATAACTGATTTCACGGAACTTCATTGCTATTTCGTTTTTACTTATAGGCAAAAATCTGTTCTGACATACAAGAGACTAAATCTTTTAAAAAGGCAAATATAGACTCATTAAAAAGTAGAACTGCTTTGCTTTGTGACTTCCAAGAAACTGAAAGCCAAGACTATAAATGTCAAGAATAGAATTTTAACTTTACCTCTATTACATGATGTGTTCTGTCAGTGTTTGTTCAATAGTGACTGATTTATACCTAAGCATAAGCAAGTATACGCTTAAGCTATGCCTCATGCTGCAAACATGTATTCCTCGGGGCTATGGGTTCTAACACTTCTTGAAGGAGGAGGCGGAAATACTTTAAAAACAGGAACTTGAAAATGACTACTCTGGTCCAAGAGCAGATTCAAAAAAAAAAAATTTTAAAGTCTTGTAAGTTCATTGTGTTTAAAATATAGACCCTTATGTAGTTCAATTTAACACTATTTCAAATAAGCAGATGGAAGTATACTTTTATGTTGCCTTTGGACTAAAACTTGAATGACCTCCACAATTTCATTAAAATTCTCAGCAATGGTGTTTTGAAAACGGCCAGACCTCCTTATTTCTGAAATGAAGCCTGTTTTTTACCCAAAGACTTAGGTAAATTCTGTTTGTAGTAAGTGCTTTTTTAAGCACTGGCTAAAAAAAGACAGCTGATCTTGAGCTATATGTTGACCAGAAATAAAGTTGACAACTGTTTTTAATAAGGTGAATTGTAATTGATTTTTAGGTTCTTTTAGGCAAAGCACACAGTCTTCTAAATGAACCTGAGACCTGACATCTGATTTCTTTTTTTCCCCCTTCCAACCGTGTGTGTGTTCACTTCTCAGGTGGTGCCCCAAACTATTATCCAAACAGTTTTACTGGTCCAGAAGATCAGCCTGTTGTGAAGGAGAGCCGCACGTGTGTTTCAGGAGATGTGCAGCGTTTCAATAGTGCAAATGAAGATAATGTGTCTCAGGTATGATGTATGAGGCTTTTATGCTGCTTATTACAGAAGATGAGTGTATAGGCTGTTTAAAGAATATTAACAAGGAGCATTCAATCACGAATCTCTTTGCTGAAGCATTTGGTCTAACCTGAAGTTCAGATACCATAGAGGTTTGAAAGATCTCTGTATAGTTTAATAATGATGAATAACTGAGCTTTTGCTAACAGGACAGTTAACGAATTCTTACAGACCTCTGCCATCTATGTTTGAGCGTTAATATTTAGAGGTAGTGACATTCAATCTTCCTGCAACTGGTGAATGCAGATACTAAACCTAGAATATGCATGTAACGTCATGATCATCAATTCCTGAATTGGAGCCCAACAGCACACTTTTAACTAATCAGATAATCAGTGATTTCAAGCTTGAAATGGGTTGTTAGCAGGTTTGCTTCCAGAGAAAAAAGATAAAACAACTTGCAAATTGGCTGCCTTTGGAGTTGTATTTAAGTGTTGCCTGACTAGTAAGTGAAAGCTATTTTTTCAGCAATAATGAATTCCAAGTACTATGGACTGCTGCTCATAGAATGGCTTACTGTTGAATTTTCAAAATAAAACTGTTTCTATTTAAAAACTGCTTCTGTTTGTAAGGTGCGAGATTTCTATATCAAAGTGCTGAAGGAGGATGAACGTCAAAGGCTGTGTAAAAATATTGCTGATCATCTTAAAGACGCTCAACTCTTCATTCAGAAGAGAGCCGTAAGTGGCCTAGCTATTTTTCGTCGTTGCTTTTCATTCCAGGCTTCCATGCAGTGCAGCAACTTTTCATCAAAATCTCAACATGCTTATGGAGAAGATCAGGAATTCTTCTAGATTTTCTTGTGCGGGAGTTATGAATACAGAACGCTTAAATGTGTGCATAGTTACAGGAATAAATGTAGAACATGTTAAAATGACTTTTTGCTGCTGGAAATAATAAGATTGCTGAACATCAGGGATGTCATGTTTACCTTAGTATTTCAAAAATCAGATGACTGCCAATAGTTAGGTCAGAGGTTGGACTAGATGATCTTGGAGGTCTCTTTCAACCTAGATGATTCTGTGATAATGTTTGTCTACAGAGAAGGAAGAGAAAGTGAGTGTCAGGGAGGAACTGGAACTTTCCTGACTTAAACAAAATTCCACTGGGAAAGACCTCTTTATTTGGCACTATAGAAACAGTGAGTCATTGTACTCGCTGGTCCTTTCTGGCTGGTCAGATTCAAACGTTTTTTTTGGAAAAGTGTTTTCCTCCTTCTATTCCTTATATGTACTGGTTATAGGCCATGGAATATGAAAAATATTGAAGAATATCTCATGGAGAGAAATCAAGTTCTTGTCTCGTTTTCTTCCTGTTAAGGTGAAAAACTTCACTGATGTTCATCCTGACTATGGTGCCCGTATTCAATCATTGCTGGACAAATACAATGCTGAAACAGGGAAAAAGGTATGTTAATGACTTGCGTTGTTGAGTTTTGATGGGTTGGATTTTTTCATTTCTTTCATAAATCCACCAAAGTGAGAGATCAGTCTTGATCTACATTTGATTTAAATGGGAGGAATTAATGCATGTGGTATCTAAAAATGTGGAAGCATCACTCCTAACTACATTAAACATAGATTAACCAGTGATGTAAGATGATCTTGTTTTAGTTGTTTCTTAAAGGTACTGGAAGATAACTGTAAATGCAATGCAGGCTGTTCAGGTTGATCCTTAGACCAAATCGTCTACTTTCTGTACTCTTAAAAAAAAAAAAGTTGAGACTCGCCTAGATTCTGTGCTTGCTACATAGAATAACAAAATTGTTGCTAAAAGTATGCAATTCTTTCTGAAGTTTCTGCGACTACTTTCTGTGGAATTTGTTCTGAATATTTCTCATCATTTTTAGGATGTAATTAAGACGTACACACAAGCCACTTCTCGTGTGTCTGCCAAAGAAAGATCCAACTTGTAAAGTGTGCTACAGAGATTTACCCTATGAATCTTGTATCCACGTAACTGCAGGACAACTTGTTGAAGATGTTAATGAATGTAGCAGACTTCTGCACAAATACAGCAGTGTTTTACAGGCTTGATTTATTAAGCTTTTAAGTGCCTGTATCTGTACTGGAAACAGTAAGTTACACTAGCTAACAATCCTAGTGCCTTTCAACACTAGTGCTTTACTGCTTGCTAACAATATACAGTGTCTTCAAGGAAACTGATTAAAAAGTCTTTCTAGAAAGAAACATAAGTTTAATCAAAGTGTTTTCTTAATTTTATAACTACTCTGGCTAAATCGCACAATGGAACTTGTCTAATGATACTGTGATTATCCTTGTGGATGAACTTGTTCACATTAAAAAGCTGATATTGCTTAGTATTGCTAATAAAATAGTTACCTGTAGGTATTTGTAGACACTTCCTTTGAGTTTAATTTTTGCCTTCCAGAAGGAAAGTACATATGCAATAATTTTACTAAAACCAGTTCTTTCTCATTCATTATGACAAAAATGAAGCTGAATAGGAAGTTAATCTTAACTGAAGTTAATCTCAACATATGTAAGTTTTATTCCTAATAATACTTTAAGGTAATAAATCCATGCATATTAGTGCTGGGTCAGAGATCACCATCTCCCTTTAGAAAAATATCTGCCCCAAGTGATCTAATTGTATACATTTTACAACAAAACTGATTACATCTTACAAGTCCTTGGGGTGGGGGGGATGGGGAAGTGTCCTTTCTAGTTTACAAAAATTTAAATAGGAAAAGACTAATTTCCAAAGTGTCTGGGAAAATGAACCTTGAAATACATGGGCATCTTTATTTTGGCCAAATTCCGGCTAAGAAACCTTTAAAAACTATTCCTACTAGCTTCTGAAATTATTACTACTATAATCTGATGTTGCTATTTGTCAAGCCCCAGGGTTGGTTTTCAGAGTTAAACGTTAATTGAAATTTTATGTTTGTATGAATGTGCGTGTATCTATGGATAGATATAGGTATAAAACCTGATTTTAGATGTATCAAAATTGTCTACTGCTTTTAAATTAGTTAATTGGTACAAAAAAATTTGGAAACCTTTCAACTATAAAGTAATCACTCCTTAGATCCAAAGGTGTTTCTTTAGCTTAGTGATATTTTTTGGCTACGATCTTGGAGTATAATTTTTAATAATGTCTTATGAACCAGAGCAAAATTAACGTTTATATTGGAACTTAGAGTTCAGAGTGCAGTTAAATGATAATTATGTAATTTCTGGTCTTATCTCACTTGAATATGTACGGTGTTAGCCTAAGGAAGTACACTGTCGGCATCTGAATGCTTTACCATTTGTGCATAGAACAAAGCCAAGGCTTACGCTATTGTTTTATAAGGGGTGAAATCCCACTCAGTTTTTTCTCTAATTATTTGGAAAGTGTTTCCCAGTTATGGGATGATAACTAGTGTTCAAGCTAACTGTTGCAGTCTAGGACAAAAATCCGTCCTACCCATTATATGTTGAAGTTAGTCCGAACAGTCCAAGAAATGTTTCTGAACTGTGCTCAGTAGGATCAGGCAATCTGCCATGCATCTAAAATCCTGGCAAGTTTTAATAACTACTTTGCCTGTTACTTCTCCCTCTTCCTTTGCCAAAGAGAAAGATCAGGGCACATGTGTAACTGGTCCAGATTCTAGTTATACAGCATTACTTCCTTTTCCTTTCCTTGTTTGTCTGCTAACATTGCTTCACTAGCATTCAGATTGGAAGGAGGATGATGATACAAAGGATTTTAGAGCCCAGCTAATAGATCTTAAGCAAGTATACCAACTTCAATTTATAAAAATCAATATTTGATTGTTTTGAGGATCTATCTTGAGTTGTATTTTGAATAGGTATACTTCTTGATTTGACTTTCAAGTATGGGTTGGCATTATGAGAACTGATGGCAGATTTTTATTAAAAAGTTGTTAGTGCTTTCTCTAAATAGAAACATAGAAAGCTGCTAGAATGCTATCTACTGATCAATTGTGAAAAATCTGTGATGCAGTAAAATAAAATAAAATGTCAGTTTATTTTGCCCTATTTGCCTGATCAGGCTGGTGGGAGCTGGAAGAGCTGTGTGAATTGGTGGGAGTATTTCTCTGGCAGATGGAATCCTAATGAGTCTTGGAAAAGAGTAAGCAAGACTTAATCTTTAATTTTGGTGGTCTCTGCTGAATGGATAATACTGTCTTATTTCTGAAATAAAACAATTTAAACAACTCTGGGCTACATATTGTCTTTTTTGTGAGCATGTGTTCAATTTATTTTAATCTAGCAAGTTCATGCCTTCATTTGTGTGGTTTCTTTGTGCGGAAGCTGCTGAAGTTTTGGGGAACTGGTCTTTATTTCAGAACACAAGCTATTTGGACTGCACAGACCCTGACTGCACACAAAGGCCTTGGGCTCAAGGCTGACACTGGGAATTAGTGGGGGAGGAGAGGGAGTGGCAGTGACTTAAGTTCTTCTGTTCAGCTTTAGCATGGCAAAACTCCTGTTCAGAACTTAATTTAAAACTTGCTAAGTATTCAGAAGAGTGCTGCTCAAATCTCTGATAAAGCAGTGCCTGGGACCATTACCATATGAATGGGAAAAAGCTACTTTCCTACTATATTGTGAGTTTTGTTCATGATGCCTTTTTTAAACTTCTAATTGCTAATTAATCTTCTGTTATTTTTCACTTAAAATCTTCAATTGCAATTTACAGAATTGTCATAAGTTCATCCAGTCTTTCACAGTTCACAAATTCTATTGAAGGAGAGTTATTAATAGTTCAGTAAAGTATGCAGCATTGAAATAAAGCACTTAAAATGTGCCTCAAGGATTCCATGTAGCCTTTTAAATATCTGTACTGACAGCTTTTTGTTCTTCCATATGTATATTACCCAAAAGTTCAGTTTTGCAATGTTTTTATTGCAGTTGCTTTCTTACCCCCCCCCACCCCACCCCAAGCTCTACTTTTTGCTTCACAGGCAAGGAAAAGTGTGCCTCATGCCTCATTGCATGCTGTAAGGTAATATTTACAAAATAATGGCTAAATACACATACTGACCATGTGGTAGAAAGGGCATTGTGACACAGGGTTTGCAGAGTTTTTAATAGAATGTTTAACACAAATGGTATTTTTAATTTTACTGATATGGGCAGATAAAGGTTATCTGGACAATATCACTAATTCTACTGTAAATTCTACTAGTTTAGAGTAGAGGCTAGGCTGGAGAAACTTGAATGCTGTCAAGTCAGAGTAACACTATGCTCTAGGTGAAGATGAAGAATGAGGAAACATCTTCTGCAGTAATATTGAAATGATGTAGAATGGGTTAGGCAGTTAGTATGTATCCTCTGCGGCTGCCTTTTGTTTTAATTCAAATGGTGTAGTTGCACTTAAGATTGACCACTTTGTGATTATAAGCTGATCATGACAGGTATTATAAAGTAAAATCTTTTTTTAAAGGGGGCTTAGGCAACACTGGAAGGATAAAATGCTATTTTTCAAGTAAACAAGGTAATAAAATCCATTTATGACTATGTATTATGAGAATTAAGAGTGTTTACGTGACTTAACACAATCTCACTTGTGTTTTAACTTTGTGTTCTGCTCTAGTAAAATCAAATACTTGTTCAGTAGGTTGTTGCAATAAAATTTACAATTACGTGTTAGAGAATTGCTCAACCTCTTCCAATTATTTTTTTTAGATGTACATCTGTAATAGTACAAGGAATTTGAAATGTTTTGAAAACTAAAGCTTCTTCAGGAGTACCTCTTCTCATTTCCCTTTATTCCTAGACTGTTTTTTGAAGTGTTAGGACTTGTCAAAGAACATAGCAGATTCCACAATTACAGTGTGTGTTTGAAGTAGGCTGTAGCAAGAGATGAGTGAGTATATGGAATTACTACATCTTTTCTGGGCAAAAGTGTAAGGTAGGTTTGCATCAGATAGTTATTGCCTCAAGTACACTGCAAAAATTAAGACCTGAATTCGTTTCTTGAACCAGCTAGCTCATTGTCTGGTGAAAGCCATTCATGGAAACTGTCTACTAAGCAGTGTGTAGGTAACCATGACTTAGCATCCATGAAATCAATTGTGTTGTGCCAAATAATGCTATATGTGTACTCATCTTGGAGAAAAAGGCTGTTTGAACACTTGAACCACCACAATTTACCTGTGAGTGCCTGAGTATATTCTGAGTTTGGGTTCCATTAATCTTTCTTTTTAAACTGTTTTATTGTTATCTGCAAGTAATTGCTGGGTGAGAAGGAATGTAAAGGAACATCTACCTCTTACAAGTTGCTATGGGCCTCAGTTCATGATGTCAAGAAAATATTTTGACTGCAAACAACGTAATAGATCTAGGCTAGAGATGAATCTCCAGGTACTTAACTGTTTTACCGTTTGCATTGGTTCAAAGTAACAGGTTGTAATAATAATACTAGTTTTGAGACCTTAAATAGCTTAATTTGGAAGTTTGCTGTGAGGAAAACTTCAAAGATGCACATAGCATGGGAATTCACTAGCAGGCTTGGCATTCTTACATGATGTATTTTCAGGTGTGTTAAGAGCTACTTTCTTAACAACACAGATAGGAATTTCAGACAATGAACGCTTAGTCATGAAAAATGCATTCATTGTGTTACAACCAGGCCTTTATAGCCTACTTTACTTGGTTGCTGGGGAAGGGGGAAGGTGCCATAGATTTTTTTTCCACTGATAATAAGCTTTTAACTGAAATATCAACAGTAACCACCATCGTGAAAAGAAAAGCAATGTTCTCAATGTTTTATTGTAATACACATTTGAAATGCAAAAGAGTTTCACTTAAACTTCCCTCATTTCTCCTAATTATTTGGTCTTCATTCTGTCTGTGGGCTGGCTTGTGTCTGGGGAGAAGACAGATGTGTTCCCTGTGACTATTTCCCAGTTCTAGCTACTCAAAGGAGGCTGACTTGGATGCACGTGTACTATATGGTCTGTCACAGAACACCAGTGCAAGTAAGGAAAACTCATATTTAAGTCTTATTGTACCTTAATTCTGGAAGTTTTAAAGGCACTTATACCTTCACCTCAAGTCAAACTTTCTGCGCTTAGTTTTGTTTGCTGTAGGGTTGGGGATGTCAAACCAATACTGCAGCAGTGGATCAGTAGTGGGATCAATAGTGATATGCTGCATGTTCTTATCCCTTGTTGATGCTAGACTACGTGAAGACATGCAGTCTATGGTAAAGCTTGACCTTTCTTCCTTGACAGTATTCCAGAATCCAGCTGGAACTGAGGTTTAAGCTCACAGTTGTGTGGTGATGACACAGGTCATGACACACAAAGCTGTACTCAAGCATAGCTTGACTCAACTGGCATGGAGGATGTAACTTAAGCAATTGCTTACAGCCATTTTGGACGGAACTGGGAAAAGATGCGGAGCTCCATTTAAATGATGATAAACAAAACTAAAACAACTTTGCCAAATACATGGTTTGTCTCAGTAATTGGTAGATTCCCACTTAGCTCTTTGATCCAGAATCGGAGGTAGACCTTTATAATCTGTGCTTTACCATGATCTTCCAAATAGCTGCTAAAGGTACTGGTAAAGCATGTGTCACATTCCCTTTCTCTTTTGTCCAATTAGGAAAATACCAATGTACTTTTCCTCTGAAAACTTCTTGTGTGAGAAGTTCTGACGTCCTCCTCTTGCGTGGCTCAGGATGATTTCAGTTGTAGGGGTGGATCATGTATTGATTCTGTGTAGACTAAAGATTACTTAAAAAAAAAAAAAAAAGCGCTGCGTGTGCAAAGGGTTGTATATTTGCATTGTTTAGCTTTGGTTAGCTTTCAGACTATGAAGCACTGGTGTAAAAATAGCAAGTGAAGGAGCTTGATACTTAACTCGCTGGCGATGACACTTTTACAGCCTGGCTTGCTGTGTAGAGTCCATGTGACTTAGTAAGATAAAAGCTTGAACTTTGTCATGGTGAAGTTCCACCCAGTCGAGCTTCAACTCTAGTACAGTTGGAAATCTATCTGTGTTGTATTCTGAGAGGCCTTCTGAGTAACAGGCCTTCAGGAGCTGTGGTGAAGCTTATTTTCAGTCACCTACAGAGGCTTGGTAAACTTTTTCTTCCCCTTATGAAAAAAATACAGCTAAGTATTCTTTTACGTCCCGCTTGCCAGAGCAAAATAGCTGTATTTTAGCTTAGAAATTTCAGCCTGACATGTTTTAAGTGACAGTGCATTACTGTGTAACAAAGCATAAGGCACAGGTTACTTCACACACTTTACACTTTTCTCAGAGGAACTTGTAGACATTATTTTGATAATTTCTTAAACCCTGAAATGTTCACTTTAATCTTATTCAATCTCATTTAAATCATTACAAGATTATGGAATGTATCTTACCTAATTACTGGAGTCAAAATTGGATCCAAGGTTTCAATTCAAATACTGTAAAACTATAATGGAACCTCTCAAATGTCAACATCTTAAATTTCAAACAGATTTTTCCCATACTGGGAATTCTTTTGATTTTTAGTGCAATAAACCTTGACAGTAACAATCTCATTGTTAGACAATTCTGAGTCAACAGTATCGACACAGGTGGATATGCTCTTCTACAAACAAATGGCTGGGGAAGAATTGTTCCTTTTCTGTTTTCTGCACTTAGGTCTCAGGAATCTATTTGACCTTGTGCATGTATATTGTGAGAGTCACTGAGGAATAAGAGTGATGGAAGGCAGTGTTTACAGGCTAAGTTGCAATGCTACCAAATAGAATGGAAATGTAATGTGCCTTAAGGCATTTCCGTGGCTCTGTGCTAGAGGTGGGAGCTGTGCATGTTCTCAGCTTGATGTTGATGTCTATCTGTGTCTCAGCTGCAGGTTCTGATAGAGTAGTGGCTGTCAGGAATGGCCATTGAAAATGTGTGAATGAGAGTAACTGAGTTCTTGTGGAAGCTGACATAACCTTGTATTTATTTGGACTGTACTGTTGTGCAAGACTGTGTGAGGGTGTCTAGAGGAAAAAACACCAGAAGACCTGAAACCAAATGCTAGTCTCTCACTTCCCCTCAGCTTGTCTTATTCAGTCCACAGCAGTTACTTCATCCTCCTACATCATATCCAGCCTTGGTTCCTCAGTAAAGTAAAAACTCAAACATTTTGTTTCTTCACCTTAACACTGTCTTTACATAATAGATCAAAGGAAATGAAGCACAGTAGTTGGCTGTTTGATCAAACACCTTCTTTTGACTGCTTTAGTGGATGTCTGCCCAAATGCAGCATGACTAACCCTCTGTCTGGGCAGAGGTCTGTATGACCTGTTCCCTACTGTCTCTGCTGAAGTAGCAGGTGCTAGACTCCAGCAAGTGAGCTGGCCAAACCAGTGCTGCTCTAAATTGCACAATTGTTGCTCTGCCTAAAGGTGTAACCTTTAACAGAAGTCTAACATATTTTGCCTTACTTGCATTTTTCTTGTGATCTTTGTTAAACACAGTTAAATAAGGTGGTAAGTCTGGTGTTCCTATTTATGTAGCCTGAGATGAAGGAAAAATCAAAATTGGCACATATTAAACTTAAACCACATAGGCACGTAGCTCTACCTAATCATAGCTCTCACACTGTACACAGGTTTTTGTCAATGTTCCAAACTTTGTGGAGGGAAGTTGGAAAAGAGAATGAAGAAATGTATAGCCGTTTTTCCATGCTTTACTTATTGCATATTATTGTGTGGTCAAAGGTGCTTTTGACAGTGTTTTTTTTCTTAAATGCTTCTTTCTTTCTTGAGGTCTAAAATAAATTATAAGCTATTTTTAGTGGTTATACATCTGACTGGTGTATATGTTCAAGTTTATAAAGAATGCAGGATGAAAGTACCATCACACAGGTGTTAAAACTTCCTTAACTTTGACTAAGATCTGTCAGTATTTTAATAGATTCAGCTTTTTGCTCTCAGGTTAAGGCTTACTATCTACTATTCAGTGTTACAACTCAAGACACTGAATTTACTTATTTCACTAATTTCTAGCTATTGATCTGAGGTGCTATATATAAAATGAAGTTTGCCACTAACACTGGCATTTCTTAAAACATACAATTTTTCAGAGAAAACTTATAGGAAAAAAATACTTCACTTTAAATTCAAATTTTTCAATATCACTTCCAGTGGGAATTCTGTCCTGGACTTCCTATTTTAAGATATGACTGCTGGAAAATAATAAAACTTGAATTTCAAAGTAGCTGGAATAAAGGCTATATTCTAGAATGTCCATTGACTATATTGTATTTCCATTGTTCTTCAGACATTTAGAGGAGATAGTCTAGTGGTGGTGCTGATTTCACTTTCATTCTGTTTTTTCATGTACCATAACTTCTTTTACTTGTCATCTTTATGATTTTCTGTTGGGTTGCATAACTGTAATTTGTACATTTCATTTTTCTTCTTTGGCCCTCACAGTGATTATCTTGTGTAAAATCTCACCAAGCTATTAAATATTTTGCTGAGGTAATACAGACAGCCTTTCATCCAAACCTATGTTATATGCTATTTAAAAGTACCGATAAGATTGATAAAAGATAGCTGCAGAACAGTTTGGCAGCTCCTCGTGTTTGCTCTGGCATTGATCCATACTGCTTAGGCTTTATTCTATGCTTATCCACAACCCTCCATACCAGTCTTGCTCAATCTTGCATACTGTTCTGTGCAAATGGTCTTCACCTAATGGAAGCACTTGCAGCTCTTTTTTCTTATTGTAACTTTACTGGGGTGCTGACTGTTAATGCGCTAGAACCAAGCGCTATTGCAGGGTACAAAACCAAATGCCATTCTACAAAATCAGATGTTCTTATCTACCTAAAGAAGATATTTTAAAAGATTACTTCAAGTAATTTTAAAAGGCTATTCGAAACAATAGTGGTGACTTACAGAGGACTACTAACTGTATCTTCTTAAGGTGTGTTTCTATGAATAATGGTTTGTGAAAGATAGAAAAGTGGTGGCATTCTGAGTCCTGTTTCGCTCTTTTTTTTCCATCCCAGTTTTCAGAAATCACTTTTACTCCCATGGTTCTGGAATTGCACTTTGTGCTGTTGACCTCTAAACATGATTGCACACTTTCCAGAACAGAAAATAGTTTAATAACAAATCTCTTAGGTTCTGGCTGGCTGTACTGGGTTGAAGGTTTTCAAGTAAAAGTCAGTGCTGAATATTGCTTAGTCTGAAGTATATAATTCAGGCAATCATTATACAAACAGTACAAAGTCCATTCATTATCTAATCAGTGGCCTTCTTGTATTCTTGTATCTTTCTTTTTATCAGATGAGATTTTCCTTTATTAACCTCTTAAATTACATTGTTGTGAGCAAGTGGCTTTAATGGCCAATATTCAAATGTATATTTTATTCACAAGGTCCCTCTTCCAAAAATTAGTCTTATATTTCAGTGTCTGAGGATGTACTTGCAATGGACATGCTCTTACTGACTCTTGAGAAGACACTGGCTCCTCTTAAGAGTGGCCTCAAAGTACCTAGATTAGTCTCTTTCTCTGCCTTCACCTTCTGACTGGTAAAGCCACAATCCACATCTGCTCAGGCAATAACGTTCACTATTGCACTCTCAAAGCTGCCTTACGCTTGACGTTGACATGCAAGTCCGTTGCTCACTTAAAACCTTGAGTTTGGATCCTGCCCTCTTGCACTCTATATGTCCAGTGCTTGAGACCAAACGGCTGCCTCAACCTTGCTTGAATCCAATTTAAAAAGTAGCTAGGCTGTATTCTGGAGCAAGAGCTCTGCCTCACGACTGCTATTCCTGCAAATCAAACTTGCATAAACAACTCTATAACTTTGCACTTTTACCTGCTTTCTTCAAGATTAAGTACCAACAGTGGAAGACTTTTCACATAGGTGTCTAGGTGATTAAAGATAAACAGCAATGTGCGGCCTACTGCTAGTCATAAGATTTTTGAACCTATGAAATGCAAAGACTTGTCTTAGCCTTAGTTATAATTTTTCCTCATTGATGTTACAGCTATAGAGAAGGTGAGATACAAGTCACCGTGGACTTGAACCTGGTTGTGACAGGCATTACAGGGCATTTTTTACATGCTGGTACAGCTATTATGTAAGCACTGGTTGCACATAAGTTGTCTTCACAAAGCTGGTGTGGAGAGTACTCTCTTGTGCTATGGGTGAAAAGTGCAACTGCTGGAAAAAAAATTCATCCAGTGCTCCTGCAATTTACAGTTGTTCAGAAGAGCTTTGGATTAAAAGCAAAACACACTAAATAATTTGTGAAGCTTTATTTATAAGAAAAAAAAAACTGTTCTGAGAATGACATATGAAAAAGTTTTCCTAATGGTAAAATTTAACAAGAATTACTTTATTTTCATTTATTATATTTTATTCATAGCACATAACGGTCTTTCAAACTGAAGGAGGAAATAATTCCAAGCTAAATAGTAGGGGAACGTGTGAAAAATTTACGAGTGTTCAAGATACTGGAGTTTTGGTTGAGACCAAAGTTTTGCCTAGCACATGGCTGTTTTAGCTCAATTGTGGCCTCTGCTGGAATATCCTGATATTGCAAATCGGCTATTTTTTTAATACCTAGTAGAAACTTGAAAAGAGGAATTGCACATTTATGACAAAGTGGTTCTACTGGAATACAAGAATAAACTGAAAATAAAATGGATTTATGCATCCTTTTAATGTAAGGAATGTTCAGTGTGATGCAAAACAACTCAGAATATGGTTGTATTGCCCAGTTTCAGTTTTACAGTCACAGATTGGCTTTATGTAAAGAGTTCTTCATTTCTGATGTCATGATGGCTGTTGCACTGTGCCTTGCTCATGCATGTAACCCAGGAGCTGCACTTTGTGCTGTAGAATGTAATAGAGGTAAACACTTGGTGACTTTTTTTTTTAATGTGTATAGATGGAAATAGCTTCTTCACAGATCTGGAAATGCCTTGAGTGGCCTGGAGACCTCCAAAGGAATCTGTAGATGCTGCATGTTTGAAGACAAGATGTGGATGCTCTTCTGTACTACTAAGACTTGCTGCTCTTGTTTTGTGTTCCTGCCTTCCCATGGATGAGAGAGAATAATTGGCTGGGCTTCAGGACCCTGTATGAACGATGTCTTAAAAAAGCCCACTGGGGTGAAGAGCATGGAAGCTGTGATTACTAGTGCCATTTCAAAAGCAGACATGGGTAATGAGAGAGGGTAATGGGGAGGGATGAATGAATTTAGTCCTGGAGACATATAATGTCAGCAATATGAAGCTCAGTGGGAGAGCACTGCTGAGAAAAAATATAGGCAGATCTTTATTTTCTCCTTCTCCTTGCCATGCAAATATTTGTGCAAATGTCAACTTCTCTTGCTTCAAAGATGCAAAGAAAGTCAAGGCTCGAACCTACTTTTGATCTGATAATCTGGTTAGCTGGACCAGCATGAAGCTCATCACCCTTCTCTTTTATTGGATCTACTGTATAGCTTGGAGGGTTTGGGATGTGAGAACAACCAAGTGTGTGTCTGGAGCTGATAAATTCCTGTCTGTTCCCCTACTAATTTGTCTTACCATTTCAGATAAAAATTCTTCTAATATTTGACTGGCGACAGCACCTGTATGCAAGCTCTTCGCTATAAATAGCGCTGAAAAGGTCAACTCAAGGGTGAAGGAAAATTCTCCCTTGCAGGATTTTCACTGGATAAACAACCTACTTTGTTCTGAGACTTTTTTTTAGTGATTTTAATGTTTTCTTTAAATAAGAAGAACGTATTATTTGGCAAATTGTCAGTGTGAGAATGTCACTCCAACTTTGATATTCAGTCCAAATTAAATCTCGGTTTAAAAAAAAAAAAAGTATTTTTCCCAGTTTTGTATTCTGGGAAGTGACAGCACATATGCAGAACACTGTAATTAGGTTATATGCCTGCTTACTAAAAATAGAACAAAAGAAAGAAAGGGAATAATATTGTAGTTAAATTTTTACTTTGTATTTAATGAGAACTTATGTAGTGTGGAAAATGTATTAAGAAATGTTCTACAAAATCCTTTCTAATTCTTCTGTAGCTCATTTTGGAGAGGATTTCACTGGAACTTGTGATGCAATTAGCGCATGCGCATGTTTTGCACCTTGCGCCTCCAGGAGAAAGGTTAAACCTTTCAAAGAACGTTGTTCAAGATCAGGCTGCTCAAACTTGTTATATGCCGAGCTTATAGAGTGAATCTTCAAAGACATTACTGCATGGAGCAGTAGTATAATTCTTTTTCAAGCTTGAAGCAGTAATATGCAATACATGTATTTCCATTTGTGACAGAAAGTTGCTGAGTAAGAACCAGGTCTCTATTTGTTAAGACTTGGCAGGATTTTACAGAACAGGCTCTGAGAGCTGAGGTTCTTCCAATTAGTGCTGGTTGGTGCTGCAGTTCATAACAAAGTCCTTGGCCTCCATATTTCCACTGTGTTAGAGGCAAGTAGTGATGGGTATCATCATGCCTGAATGATAGAATTGCACTCTTATTTATGTGTTGTCTAGAGGCATAATCAGCTTGAAATCCGTGCTTCAATTAGTAAAATGTTTATCATTTACTGCTGAAATAGGCTAAGGCATTTTTCTGGCATGTGGAAGGGCTGACATATGGGTTCAATTTTTGCTTCAACCTGGCAAAATGCAGGTTGAACACAGATGTCACTAAGAGTGGTAATTGGGGGGCAGGATTTTTCTTGAAAAGCTGTGATTCAGCTTAGATGATGCTTTGCAAGAGAGAATTCCAAATGGCAAAGACACTGTGCTGCAAAATTACATGCTTCTGAAGACACCATAAGCCTGTGCAGCGCTTGTGCCTCCCTTACAGATCTGTGATTTTTGACAGCTTAGGATAGTACTAGGTGGGAATCAGGATGTAAAAGTTGGTGTATTTTTTTTGGCTGAGAGCCTTAATTATGATCATAGAATCATTAAGGTTGGAAAAGACCTCCAAGATCATCTGGTCCAACCATCACCCTACTACCAATGTCACCCACTAAAGCATGTCCCTAAGCACCAGGTCCGACTATTCCTTGAACGCTCCCAGGGATCGTGACTCCATGACTTCCTTGGGAAACCTGTTCCAATGCCTGATTACTCTTTCTGAGAAGAAATGTCTCCTAATTTCCAACTTGAACCTCCACTGGAGCAACTTGAGGCCATTCCCTCTAGACCTATCACGAGTTATCTGCGAGAAGAGGCTGATGCCCTGCTCCCCACAACTTCCTTTCAGGTAGCTGTAGAGAGCAATAAGGTCTCCCCTAGGCCTCCTCTTCTCTAGACTAAACAACCCCAGTTCCCTCAGCCGCTCCTCATAGGACTTGTGTTCCAGGCCCTTCAGCAGCTTGGTAGCCCTTCTCTTGGCGTGCTCCATGGCCTTGATGTCCTTCTTTTACTGAGGGTCCCAAAACTGAGGTCCTTCTGCAGGGCCCTTATGCTGTCCGGCAGATCGACACTTCCCTCCAACTTGGCCAACTTGGTATCGTCTGCAAACCTACTGAGGGTGCACTCAATTCCCTCATCCAAATCATCAATAAAGATATTAAAGAAGATGGGCCCCAACACTGACCCTAGGGAAGATCACCGGTGATGGGTCACCAGCTGGATTTCACTCCCTTCGCCACCACTCTCTGGGCCTGGCCGTCCAGCCAATTTTAACTCAGCAAAGAGTGTGACTGTCTAGGCCGTGGGCTGCCAGCTTCTCCAGGAGAATACTATGGGAAACTGTGTCAAAGGCCCTGCTGAAGTCTA
The DNA here is from genome assembly GCF_009769625.2 of Cygnus olor. NCBI lineage: Eukaryota > Metazoa > Chordata > Aves > Anseriformes > Anatidae > Cygnus > Cygnus olor. Next base: position 49,333,909 of record NC_049173.1, read on the forward strand.
GGTAGGCTACATCAACAGCCTTTTCTTTCTGAATAAAATAGGTTTTGAAATCTGTTTTGAGATTTAAAAAATTGACACTTGACTTGGCACTTTAATGTCAATAGCTGAACAGTTTCTACTCTTAGAGACATTAAGGATCTTTATTGTGTCATGCATAGATGCTTCAGTGGCACAAGAAGGCAGCATATGAGAAATAAAGCTGTATCTTTTTTACACTACTTTGGTCTTAGAAACAAATGCCTTATATGTTTCAGGAGGATTGTATTAAGTTGCTTTGGTGGTTGATTATACACTGCATTTAGGAGCGTGGGGGAACAGCTGAACAACTTTTGTTCCTGGCTGAAATTACACACAGACTTGGTTGGAATAAATTACGTCAACACCATTGGTCACAACACTGACAATTTGCAGTAGTCTTTTTAAGACTTTCAGACTTTTTAATACATTCTTTCTGAACCATGCTTAAACAGGCCTCAGGGAGTGGCTTTTTTTTTTTTTCCTTTTACAAAATAAATTAAAAAAAGAGTTCTAGGCTGTGTGCTCAGCCTTATGGCTAACAGTATCTGAAATAGCCTTCTGCGCTGTTGGCCATGTCTGTGGGGTGACTGAGGGCAAGCAGGAGGGAAGCTCTGCGGCCATGTTTCCCTCATGGCCGGGGGAAAGCATTCTGGGCTGCACCGCCCAGATTGGGCATTTGGGGAAGAGATTGAGATGAGGGCTTAAATTTTGTGAGAACTGTTCTGATTAGTGTTATCATGTCCTCTGTACTTTCATTCTTACTGTGAAAGGAGAGTCAGTCATAATAAAGTTTTTGAACAGTGTTGTAGCATGAGGGCCCTGAGGGTACTCCAGGCTGACTGACCCTGCCCCGCCTCCCTTCACACTGGCAGTGTCCAGGGCCCCAGTGATAACCCAGTCTTGGTTGTCCCTGTCCCCATCGCGCTGCCCGGACAGCGCTGCCTAGCCATCTGGGGCTGTGTCTGACCCCTGGACTGGCCCCAGGGAGATGCCAGGTGCCCAGGGCTGGGGCTGCCCGGGCCCAGACAGGTGGGAGAGGTGGGACAGGCCTAGGCTGCCAGGCCCTGCTGCCATGTGGAGCCACTGGAGCCTTCAGCCCTGAGCCTTGCTGTGTCCTGGCTTAAAGGTTGACTTTGGTTCCCTCTGGCATCCTTCTTGTAGGCTTATAGTACTGTTAACCCGGAGGTGTGTGTTAGCCTCCAGCATATGGTGTGAAGAGGCTGTTTTGTGCATATGCTTTAGAGCCTGCACGGGTCGTGAATGACATCATCTGTGAGTGTGGCTTTTCTCTTTAAATCAAGCAGTTACTTGAAACATAAAAGCACCAAAAGAAGGGCTGTAGAAGTGTTTCTGTTATTGGCTCATAAATATTTGTTTATAAACATCCAAAGGTGTTCTGTGTATCCCTGATATGAGTTAGGGAAACACGAATGGAAGAAAGCCATGGGTCTTGCATATTAAATATTTCATTCACATTGTTAACAAATTGCAGTTGGCAGAAAGCTATACAAATCCAGAAGTAGATATTTTACAGTCGTTCACATTTTAAGAACATATTTTCAGTAAATCTGCATAACTATGTTGGGGCCTTGTGGTTTGCTGATGTCCCTTTTGATGTGGCACAGGTGTGGTAAAAGTGAGGGCCACCTGGCTGGTTTTTGTCAGTGTTGGTGGCAGAACATCACAGAACTAGGAAACAGCGGGTAATTCCTGCTAGTTTTCAAAAATCTGAATATTTGACTTTTATTAGCAGCCTAAACTGAATATTTGTTCTCTAACAATGGTGTAATTTAGGCAGTAAAATATATTTAAAAATGTGCATCTCCCGGTTCTGCCTTGTCATAGACTGAGAAATATTTCTATGTGGGGTTTTGCGCCTTTGTTTTCTTTGTGACTGATGACTTTTCTTTCAGCAAAGTCAATCTCCCATATTACGAAATAGGAAGCTGCAATAAACTTGGAGCATTTTTCACAGTATGCCCTTGAAACCATGTTTGTATTCCTATGGGAGTTATTTCCCAACATGAATGTCTGTTGCTGTTACAGAGATAAAAATAAACAAATGGCTGGAAAACTGAAGAGGAGTCTTTCCAAACAGATAACTTCTGAAAGAAACTTCAGTGATAGCCATCTCTAATCTGAATTTTGCAGCCTTTGATGGGTAGAGATGTAGCCGGGACACGATCTAGGTTCTAAAGTCAGTAATCACCACCCTCTATCCCAACTGTTGCCCACTTATCCTGTGTAGTGTGGTACCAACCTAAAATGGGGTTGCAGCAGCAGTACTTAATTTGTTAATCTGAGTCCTTAAACACTTGCCACAAAACCTAATTAATATTGCAAACAATAACATAGTTTTCTGAGTTGCAAGAAAAAGACTCTTACGGTTAATGAACAAAGGAGCTCAACAGTGAACAGCGATTATGCAGAGTAATGTGCTACAGAGCTGTCCATTGGAAAGCAAGGCCAAAGCCCCATTGAAATTCCTTGAATGCCACCTGTGGTAAGCCTAGAATGGTTGATAGATTTACAGTTGTTGCTTAAATTCATTATGTGGAAGAAACAATCCCTGTAAAACTACTGAATAGTTGTGATATGTTCAAAAACCGCAATTGAATTCTCATATACCTACCGCCTTCCTTTCTAACCAATTTACTTATTGTAGGGTTGATCTATGGAGCAGCTGAGGGCATGCACCGCACATTAATTTTGTTGGTGTATGTACAACTGTATGTCATGGGATGCTTTGAAGAATTCATCCTATTTCTGTACAGATGTGGGCAAAAGCTCCATAGAAATCTCTCCACAAATATTCATTTGCATTTCAAAACTAACCTGCTCGTACCCTTTCCAGAACTGCGTCTTCCAAATACAGCAGTGACTTGAATTCACCTTCATGAAGGTTCATAGCAGGAAAATTCAAGCTTCCCTGCATGAGAGTTTGTAGATAGTGAACTTGTATTATACAGAAGTGAATATTTGCCTTCAGCATTCTTTATTATAAAAATCATATTTGTTCTGCCAAATAGCAGAACCGATACTGTGATCAGTTGCAACTCACCAATATAGAACAACGATAAACAACTGCAGTGAACTCTTTTTAGATTAAAAAGAAATACACCAAGTATACATTGATTATATATCTTAGCACAGATGGAGTTAGTAGCTAAAGCAGGTAACTGCTTGATAAATATTTCAGATTTGAGTTGTGTTTCTTTGTTAACTAGGTTGACTGGGCATATTAAATCCAGGCGTATAGAGGGGATTGAATTGTTCATTTTGGACAACATATTGATTTCTAGCATATCTGAGAAATGCAGTGGTTCAGAGTGGAATGGATTAGAAGAGTATTTTTATCAAATGAAAGAGAAACTTTTTTATATTCTTCAGAAATGTAGTAAACTAACTGGGAGATATCCATAAAGAGTCTCCTTTAAATGTTAGCAGGATGGCAAGGAATTTCATACTGGTCAGTGATCATACTGGTTGAGACAGGGAGACAGGCAGGTCACTTGAGCAGCAGTAAAGATATTCCTAAAGGCTTACTAGGAGACAGTGCTTGGCAGAAAGCACGGAGGGGAGGTCGACTCCAAAATTCAAGTGCTCTTTATGTTGCTGTAGCCTGTCTCTTGAAGCAGACTGCAATGAATTCGTCAGACAGGCAGAGGGGAGAGAGGGAGAGGACAACTTCTCTCTCAGGTGTCCATTGCAGCTGGACTATTCAGGCTGTGATGTCTTGTGCTGAGGTGGAAGCACGGGGCAGTTCATATCTTGTTCTCCTGCCATCCATGGGCATTCTTCCCAAACTTGTATACCAGCCTTCTGTCCACTCGTTCTAAAATGCCCGTTTTATAATAGTATCTGCAGGGGAAAAACAAGCAAACAAAAGCAATGGAGAAAGTAGTAGAACTCAGATTACAGGAGTTCTTTATGTGGGCTTCATAGTCAGAGAACAGCACAGGAGTCAATGTGTTCTTTCCAGTCTTTATTTCTGTTAAATGGCTATTTTGTGACTTTAGAGGGCAATAGCTTTCCCAGGTGCTTTGGATTATACCTTCCACTCTTTGAAAAATAGAAGGAATACAAAGAAGTGTTTTCTTTGGTTGGTTGGCTGTATTTTTACCTAAGATTACCACAGTTCGGAAGAAACAGCTGATGTTACTGGTAGAGCAAGATGGGTCATTTTGTAATGTCATTTTGTGGGGTCATTTTGCAAATGTAATCTAAATTCTCAGCTGAGTTAAAGTGTGATAGCTTCACTGCTATCGACAGAGTTACAACTCTGTACTAGTTTAAATTTAGCCCTGTGATCCTATTTAGAAATAAAGGAAACTGGGTGCTATCTCTGACGTATAGAATAACCAGGAAGAAAGTAACCAACCCCCATTCGCCCAACCAGAGTTTTCAGGATAGTTATGAGAAATGGATGCCGAGGTAGAAGTCAACTGAAGTGAGGGGCCCTTCCACCTGTTAACTCACCGGAGAGCTCGGCTCAATTTTTCATATGTCATTCTATCATTTTTCTTCCTTTGTCCCCACATCTTTGCAAGAGCTTCTGATTTAACAACCCGAAAAATGCCTTGTCCCCTGTCCTCCCATTCCAGAATGCCTCCATTTTCTTCAGGAGAAAGGAGAAGGTCTCTTACAAATTCCCACAAATGAGAACTCTGCAGGTCTGGAACAGGAAGAAGACAGCTATTTAGTAGATTTTTTCTTACTCATGCCAAAGTACTAAGACAGAATTATATTTACAGTACACTCTGTCACCAGGTAGTCAATCTCATTGTCTGGTTGCATTTACCAGAATATAACTTTGGAAATTTTAGTGCATTGCCTCTCTGTCAGTGGATTCACATTACTTGCTCCAGGTAAAAATAAATCAGGGCTTTTCAAATGCCTATTGTGCTAGTATCTGTCTTCTACTCCAGGAATTTTATTGTCTTGCACAGTTTAAGTTGTCATTCATTGGTTCTGTTCCACTCATCATTGACAGCTTCAACACAGTATTTAACTTGATGCTTTTAAAGCACTTTTCAAGTTAATGTGAAGTGTTTGAAATGAAAGATAGTAAAAAACATTGGGTTGACTAAAAATGAGATGATAGTATGAGGAGTTGCAGCGTTTCCCAGCGTTGATGGATTCTTCTCTATATTGCTTCAACTCGATTCAGAGGCTTCTTTGGGCATCAGATATACCATAAATAAAGGGACTCTACTAAATCAGTAGGCATAGCTGTTATATGTAACTATTGCCTTAACTTCAGATTGGTTGGGTGGTAGCTAATCAAGGTACCGGGAGTTAAATGAACGCCGAATCCCAACACAGACCCTGAGCTTTTAAAAACCATGAGTCTGCCCCTCCAAAGTCCTGGGAGTAATAGAAGAATAATGGAAGTTATAATAATATCTGAGGTCTCTTATTTGGTTTTCTGTGTTTAGAACCTTTAGGTTATTTTCAGTTTACGTTCTCCAGTCATTCTGCAACTGAGATGGCTAGAAATACAAACAGAAAAAGAGATGTGGCTTTAAGAAAAATGCCAAGTACCTCAAGCCTCATGATAAAATCATGAGAGCTGGCAGTACTTGAAAGCCAAACCTCAGTGAAATTCTATTTATTTGTGGTATCATTAAAGTTTCTTTTGATAACCACATGGAGCTGGAGATTTAGAGCAATGTGGCCTGTGCAATCTTAATTCCTGTTTTGACTTTCTGATATGTACTTACTTGTTCTACCATGACTGTGACATTCCTGGCCGTTGATGCCACCTGCCCTCACGCATGCCTTATCACGCGCTGGGACTGAACTGCAGAATAACGTGAGAAGTGAAGAAGGAACTCCTGAGTCTGGTGGCAACTTGGTCAAAAGGTCACCTATTCAAATGTCACGCAACATTAAGTCAAAGTGGGTATGGGAGCTATTAACTTTATCTCTTTAATAAAGCTCTAGCACAAGGGTAAATCCAGGTGAATAATTAATGCAACCGGATGGCTTGCAGCACAACAACACACATGAAATTTTTGTCAGTGCTATATTCAAAATGCTTGGATTCTGTAGGCTTATGGAATTGGGTGCCTGGTGTGCACGGATGAAGGCTGTTCCCTGTGATGTGCAGTCTGAAGATTTCATGGCTTCGTGCCGTGTGATGGTTCTGAGAGGTCAAAACCACTTAGTAGAGGATTATGATATTTGCCAATATACTTGCACAGGTGATCAGCACTTGAATCAACACTTCAGAAGTGTCTGTCTCAACACTGTAGTGATGAGAGAACAACTAGAAGAGGATATTGATTGACCCGAACTGGAAGGATTATCAAAGTCTGCTAAGAACAGTAATATGCAGACTATGGCTGTAAAAATATCTGTCTGTTGAGTACACATCTAGTGAGAAGGGTGATCAGTGAAACCCTATGAAAGTTCACAAATTTATTTCACTGGATAAATAGTAGTGGGCTAAAAGTACCAAAATAGGGGAACTTTTGTGAAGAAGAAACACAGTTTTATGTTGTTACTATCTTCTTATGTTTCTAAGAGCTGTCTACCTGGAGTCCATTTTGCTGCATGTCCAACAATAGTATGCATTGAAAGGTGGAAGCAAACCATCTAAGTACATGCGAGACTATCTGAAACTGAAAGAGTTATGCTTTTAGCTATGAAGGTTTCATAGCTTATTCAGAATCTGCTGGTGACCCAAAAGAGCATCAGCTAGAATTTGTAAGAAGTTTTCCTGGAGTATATTTTTTCTGACTGCTGCTTTTCACTGGAGTCTTTCGTGTCAGTGAGCATGCTCAGTATTCTTTTACTGGCTCAAGGGTTTCGCTGATGGAGCATCCAACGTTGCCTAAATCCTAGTGGGAAACACTAGTAAATCCAGCCAGAAACACTAATTCCCCAGAGCTGACTGGGAATTATTAAAGCAGGTCATGGTCAGAACTGAGTGATCACAAAATATTCTGACTGTGCTTAGAGGTAGTCAGACACCTGATTTTCTTACTAGCATACCTGTTTGCCTTCTCAGCAGATGGACAGCCAGCTTGGCTGTGGTTAGGATCCAGCGGGATCCATAATTATGACTGTGTGTTACTGTGCCAACTGTGCCACTTCCCTCAGAAATTCACAGTATTCTCATGCGAATGGAGCCTTGCTTCTGCCCTTTGGGAATCTGTGCACGGAAGAACAGCTTTGCTCTGCTCGGTGCATGGCTTGCAGCCTCAGTGAAATATCAAAGGCTCCTGGGATCCTACTTCCCTTGAAAATACCAGTTCAGAAATGTTGGGATCTGTTACCATTTACTTCTCTGCATGCTGCAAGTGTTTCAGGAAAGGCATTGAGTAGGAATAAATGGCCTGGATTTTCTCAGTTTTAGAAATCTCTTGAACTGCTGAATATTGCTAATCTTTGAATACACCGCGTGTTTCCGGTTGAATGGAGCTTAGTGTGTACAAGCAAGTTTACTTACAGTCCTTGTTGGTTGGCTTTGTTTCTTCTACATCAGTGAAAAAGGATATGCCTGTGAGGGAAAAACATAATCCAGTGCTCAGTTCTTTTCTGCAGAAGATCAATGACTGAACTGAAATTTAAAGCCAAGTTGCACCATTGCTTGTGATTATAGCTCAGAGTAAAATTATAGAAAGTACAGACTATAAAACCATGAAATAATTTTTCAGTTTCTCTGCTGCTAAAATGATTTGTCTTTCCCACTGGTCTTCCTATGCCTATTTTTATCATCTTTTTTTTTTTTTTCATACTATTTGCATCACATCTCTGTCTCTGCTCGTATCTCCAAAGCTCACTTGCAGCTTCCTTGCACTTGGATCAGTTCTTCCTCATTCAGCCCCTTGTCCATTTAAAACTTCTCCTGCAGTCTTCCCTGCATCCTTCCCCTCAGTAAAGATCATCTCTGTTGCTGGCGATCAGATCTTTACAGGGCTGGCACTTGTCTGCATTAGCAGGACACTGTCGCCTTTGTAAATGGGTCATTACATTCACAGCCCATAAATAAGTGCATAGCACGTACAAATCTGCATTCAAGGAACTTAATCTGTGTTGAGGAGTCTGGCACACAAAACTGGGAAGATGATAGAGTTAAGCCTGCTTGTGCAGGTGTAGTTTGCTCCATGGCCAGAGTATGTTGCGGCAGAGTCCCATTACTGGGCCATGTAGTGCCTTTCCTCACAGGCGTTTGTGCCCGTGCAATGCAGAGTCTGTTGTACTTCATTTACACTCAACTGTTCAATCTCAGCACTGAATACAAAATGTTAATTTTCTTAATGAGCTTTTCTTCCCAGCTCTGTATTCTTTAATTCCTCTAACGACATCCTTATCTCCTGCATTTAATAATCTTCTTCTGCCCAGCCTCAGGCTTGAGCCCCTGAGGGCTCCAAGCTGTGCAAATGCCCCTCAATGCCTCATCTGCCAGGGCAGATTTCCTTCCTGAATTTCCTTCCTTGAACCCTGGTAGAAGTACCCTGGCATGACACGTCCACTTATTAACCTGTGGAAAATAATGTATGTAGAGGAAGGGTACCTGCAGCAGAGGTTTTAATTCTATTTCACTTAGACAAAACCATCCATAGCTTAGACAGTTTTTGAACTTAAATTCATTTAAGCAGTGATAAATCTTCCAAGATAAGGTTGAAAACAGCAAAATTGTTTGTATTCAAGAGCATCGTGGAGCCTAGTAGTAACTAGGTGGGTTTGCAGTGCATAAAATCTTAGAATGGTTTGGGCTGGAAGGGACCTCAAGGATCACCCAGTTCCACCCCCCTGCCACAGGCAGGGATACCTCCCACTAAAGCAGGCTGCTCAAAGCCCCATCCAGCCTGGCCTTGAACATTTCCAAGGATCCACAACTTCTCTGGGCAAAATAACCCCAAGAAGCCAAATCTTGCTTACTTTCTGAGAAGCAGAGCAACCTTCAGTATTTTGGGTTGCAGGAATAAATATGCACTGTGTCTTTCTATATGCAGTGTGGATGTAACCCCTCCCAGGACAGTGCAGGTTGAGCTCAGCACGGCGCCTAAGCAGCCCTTTGTTTTGCCACCCTTCAGTTCTGGAGGCTATGAATCCCACATTTTCTGCTAGCATGAAACTCACACAAAAATACAATGCTTTTTCTTTTGCATTTGGTTTCTGGAACACTAACCGTGTGTCCTGATATTCTGTAAGATGAAATACAAGTATTCGCCACAAATGCCTGCAGCATCCAGGAACTCTTCCTGGGTCATGTTGCACAGCTGTAAGCCGTTGATATTAAAATGGGAAAAGGAAATGCAGTTGGCATCTAGTTTGTACTGGTCACAGCAAAACTGCAACCACTCACAGACGTTGTGCTTACTCCAGTACTCCGGGTGGATGGATGTCCAGAAAGAATCAGAATCTGCAACATATTTGGCAAGAAAGGGGAACATTGCAATGCAAAGCTCATTGTGCACTTCATTTTAGTAAGCATGTTTCAGGCAAAACTGATCCCTCTTCCTTCTTGTCTTCTGACTGCAGACTTCCTTCCCTATTCCTTCAGAAAACATCAGGACCTGCCTTGTGCATTTTACTGTCTCCTGTTGTCACACAAATATTGTTATTAATTGTCAGGCATATTGAGAGAAACTGTTTACACGTACAAAGAAAGATAACACACCTTTTAAAAAAGCAATTAAAAGTATGAAAAGGTCAGAGTACAGAATTTGTGAGAACTTGGCAGTGTGTGATAAAAATGAGTGATGCATTCCTAGACTGAGCTAACCTTTTGTCTCAGGTGTTGAGGTACTCTCCTTCGATGACAACCGACTGTGCTCCATGGCAGATAGGTAAATGCCATTCATTTGTTGCTTGCTTTTCTCATAATTCCAGCAAGTTCCTTCACTCCTTTAATCTAAAATGATGTTGTTAATGTTGCAGTAGGGAATACTTTTTGTTAGGTTAGAAACTGAAAAATGCATTACTCTTAACACGCCTTCCACTGGAGAAACGTTTCTGACAGGTAAGGGGAAGCGTGAAAGAGCTTCTCAGTAAAATTGCCAGGGAATTGAAACCTGCAGCTACTTTGCCAATTAAATTAGCAGGTATCTCTCCTCAGCAATGCAGGTACCAGGCGAACGTGTAGAAATATGTATGTATTTACGATACACTTTTTTTTTTTTTTTTCTAGAACAACTTATCTTAAGTATTCCTGATGTAAAATCTTGGTCTGGTGTGATAAACCCCTATGCTGCAGCTAACAAGCATAATCTGTGACTCACACTTTTTTCTCTACAAATAAAAACACAGGCTTGTATTATTGAAGTAGCTGGGCATGTAGTGATGGGCAGTCTGTAAAAAACATTTTTTTTTTCTCTCTGGGAGCTAGACTATTACATGCAAAGGTCTGAGCTTACAATTTCCTCCTGTCAGATGCTTCTACCTTTTTCAGGTGACTAGAAATATAGGCAAGGGCAAGACTGTGTCCGTTCTGTATCCACTGAGATAAAGTTTGGGAGAACAGATTTCAGGTGCACATCTTGGAGTCTTTATTTTCATTCATTCATTATTCTGTTTGCTTCTCTTATTTTAAAGCTTTTAAGGATGGCTAGCAATTTCTCTCAGGTGAGATTCTTAATCAGTTGCAGGAACACCAGCTTTGAGAGATTATTGATTTCAGAGCCTATCAATTTAGGGGCTCTAAATTGATTTTGAATATATTATCTGTATTATTTCATATGCTCTTGAAGTAGCCTTGTTACAGAACAGTAAATAACAGCAGGAGAGCAATCAAATATCATGTGAATGAAAGTAGTACAATGGAAGCAGAAATAGTTTAGTTTATTTTTACCTCTCATAGCATCTTATTCTGGACTTATATTTCACGATTTCTTAGTCTAGCCATCCTTTTTTCATTAATTCATTTTCAAATGAATCCTGAACTTTTGATTCTAGGCACTGCTTGTATGACATCGTAATTCAAATTAGGTTATGATAGCACTGCAAGCAAGGTGGATTGTACCTGTCATTTGTCTAGACAACCAGTTCAGAGTGCAAAGTGATGCAAATAGGCTGGAAGAGTTTCCACAGTGAAATTAATTCAAAGGGTTTGAAATTGTGACAGAATAACTGAAATATGGATCTTGCATCCTACGTGGGCTTCTGTAAAATAATTAATACTTCTAATTATAAGTCCTAAAAGTTTATAGGGGAATTTGTGGTTGCTTTCATGAATCATTCCCATGCTATAAATATCTTCATCTGTATGCACATACAGAATTAATGTAATCCTGAGTGCTGTGTTTTAAACCCTGAGATGCTACTGTGACATCCCGGTAAAGCAAAGAGGTGGGCAGAAGATCTGGGTCTGGCTTTTGGGCCCCATCGCTCGAGGATATTTGAATCTGAGATTTTATTCAGCTCCTTATTTAAAAGGGAAATCTGGTGAGCTTGACATTGGATCAGCTCCTCCGAGCCCTGCGGAGTGCACACACCTGGCTGTGTCAGAGGCTGGAGGCTTCCTTGGGGGAGAATGGGAGTGCTGGAAACACCAGGCTCACAGGGCTTCTGCCAGCAAAAAAAAAAAAAAAAAAAAAAATCACTTCAAAATCAAGCTTGAGCTCTACAAGAATCCCAACTGTAGAGGCTGCTCAAGAGAAGCAGAAGGCTGAATCGATCCCTTTCTGGACCAGGTAGACTTTTTTTTTTTTTTTTTTTTTTAATCCTGTGCCAACAGCCTCCAGCCCCCTTAGGAAACCTGGAGCACCACCAGGTCCCCAGCTAGGCAGAGCGGGCTGCGGAGGGGCCTCGCTGTGGGAATGGGCGTGAATCCAGCCCTGGGTTTCCCAGGCTGAGCCGTGAGCTGCGGCAGCGAGCGATCCCAGACCCTTTTGCTGCATTTGTCTGCAATAAGCAGCCGAATGACAAGGTGACGGCACTGTCTGTCTGTCTGCAAGTGTTTGATGGCTCTTCTTTTCATAGAATCATATCATGACAGAAAAGCACGACTGTTTATTGTGCCATTCCACAGGTAGACTGAATAATCTTGAAATATTTTGGTCATTGGTCTTGAAACTTTGACGTGACTGTGATAAACATCAGCTTTTCTGGCAATATAAATGCCACAGCATGTTTCTTTCATGGAGCAGCACTCATCTGGTCTCATTTCCTTGTTTGCTTTGGCTTTGGGAAGGCTCAGATATTTTTTGGAATATTCCAGGGCTCTATGAAGCACTAATGTATATGATGAGCATTCAAAACGTGCTGACACCAAGCTGTCCTATTTGCATGTGCTCTTGCCTTTTGGTTCTTACATCTGAGCTAAGCATTCAGGGGAGCTTCCCCTGCTTGGCGATGGACGTGACCAAGGTACCGTGCCACTTCGAACACCCTGCTGGAAGAAAAGGTCAGCCAAAGACAAAACCTCTCTGAGAGATTTTCAGGTTTTCTTTTAGTGAAAAAGAAAGGGACAGGTAGAATTTCATACCACCGTGCAAAAGCGCAAGGGGAAAGCCCTCCAGCAGGAGAGGAGGGGACAGGTAGCTCCCTCGGTGGCAGGGGCCTGCCAGGAGCTTACCTAAAGGAGGGTACCTGGAAGGAGGATGGTGAAGAAGAGAGCCTGGGATTCACACCTTGCCCTTTACACCATTTTGAGGTGATTTCCACTGCCCATTCCATTATATTGGCTATTTTACCATGGTTCTCCTTAAACCTGAATATTGGAACCCCATTGTGCTGGCCAGTAACAGCTTCTGGGGAATGGCATTTGCAGACATTATCTCCCTGGGCTGCAACTTCAGTTCGTGGGCTTCGTTCATGTGCCCCACTGAGGCTGCACTGCGAAAATGAGCCTCCTGCTATTTATCGGTGGTGACAAGCAAAGCTGGGGAAGGCACGAAGTCTCAGGCAGGTTCAGGAGCACAGGCCAAGTAAAAGACAGCTGCCCCAGTTGTCCTGGGATGCACTGATCTCTGCATGGCATATACAAGCCGATGTCATGTGTGTGCTTACAGTGGGGAAATACTGCTTTTAGCCATAACAAAACTGGGTGGATGCATCACAGCCAGTTTATATATAGCCCATTTGTAATATAAGGCAGACAGATCACTCCTATACATTTTGGCCCACCTTGTTGTCAGTTGGAAAAGGTATATTTCATTTAGACTTGTTTTAATTTTTGGAGACAGAATTTCTGTACATTTTATATATTATTTATATATTATTTTCCCTATATTGATATTTCTATATTAATTTCCAGCACTTAAGTGCTGGAAAATGAAGAAAAGAAATGAAAATTACACAATATTTTAGTGTCACAGATTTTAGCTTCCTCCACTTTGTATAAAACAAAAAAGATGCCCCCTAAAATACAAATCCTGATATGTCCTGCTTGCCAGAAAATGAAAACACTAAAATGACCAATGTGGGATGTGTAAAGGGTGACTGACCCTGCAGTTCTCCTCCTGGGAACATGAGGATGGCTGCCTGTCCCAGACCGAAGGTCCCACTAAGCCAGGGTCCTCTCTCTGCTCGGGTTTGCAGGAACATTTTCACATTTTCAGAGAAAATATTTTACTTGGACTTGTACATATATTAATTTAGGCTTGTACATAAAAATACTAGTGTCCTGCTTAGCACAGGAGCTGAGCCCAGCTATAGGCTGTAAATCAGTGATCTTCATCTGACTCTCGAGGCAGACTTGCCATCCCTTTTATCCAAATATATATGTGGTTTATACATAGTTCTGTACATTAATAACATATTTCCATGTGGAATGTGTTTAAACTTGACCTTATACTTTGCTTCTAGTGAGTACAAAGCAGGTTTTCAAGAGACGCATGGATCCCAGTCCTTCAGCCTGTTACTGTGATGAGAAGGCAGTGCGGGCTGAGCGTTGTGCTGACCTACGTCCTTCTCTGGCTGCCCTAGGACTGCCTGGGCAAAGCTGGTGGCACTGCGGGAGTGGTTTTATTTCTGTGTATTAGACATGTTCAGTGTGCTCCCTGGCTGCTGTGGAAGAAACGAAGGAAAACATAAGAGGGCTCACAGGTTCTACAAGGTCGGCTGAAATTTGGTACAGGAAAGAAATTATTGTAAGCATCAAGAGTGTATGGAAAGCCTAAAAACGTCAAAAATTGAGCAATAACAAACATGCGGAGAAGGAAATGTAGCTTTTACCATGGTCAGCAAAGGCTAATTATCTCCCCAGCTCAGCTTTGCTTAGCAAGAGGGAGCCTGACCTGATTGCTGCACAGGACGCTGCATCTTAGAGCTGAGGAAGCTTTGCGCTTAGCTCCAGGTGGAGCTTGGTTTAACACAACTGCAGGGTACGCACACTGCACTGCTGTTCACCTGCGTGAATGCTGAGCTGAGCAGCTGCAGAGTCACAGAGCTTGCACTGATAACCAGGGATCACACAGCAGGAACACTGGAAGTTGTCAAAATGACTCTGAAGAGCTGCTTTGCCCTTGGCAAATGCTGATCTGCTGGTATGAGAACTCCCCTTGGGATTATTTCAATTTCAGTTTTTTTTTTGTTTTGTTTTGTTGTTGAAAAAAAAAAAAGAAAAAGAGAAAGAGGATGCAATAGCAGGCAAATCTAAAGTAAAAATCAAGGCAAAATAAGAAGAATTATTGTGACTGATCCAAAAGTAAATTGAATTGCATGAGGTACTTTGAAATGCAATTTAAATTTTAAACAGAATACTTTCTGTGACTTTTGTCATTTCAAATGTACTTTAGAATTGCATTCTAAATTGGAATGAAAACTAATATTAAAACTCTCTATCTCTCTATATATTTGAATAAAAATTCAATTTCTGCAGGGCTTTGAATACAGACATTTAGTTGAAGCAAGATTTATGTTCTACCTCATACGTCACACAAACATTGAATGGACAAATTCAGCAATATTGAAGCAAAACACTAAGTCCTCAATGGTCATGGATTAGCACCAGGAGAAGCCATGTGGAAAGTTTTTTCTTTATTACTCCAACTGTGCCTTGGCAGGAAAGGACTTTTCCTTAAGACCAACAGTGTTCTCATTTAAAAGGACAAAAATAGCTTTGTAAGAGAAAAATACTGCATAAAACCATAAATCTTCCTTAGCCACAAGTTTGGCTCAGTAACGTGACTGGGTTGTGCTACCTTTCTTTCCAGAGCCTGTTGAATGATTTAGCCTGAGTGCAGAGAAGAGTATCAGCACTGTTTAGGAGTTTAAAGCAACTGTTTCAAAGGGAGAAGGTTTGGAATGAGTTCCTTCGGACAGCTGGGATGCCCATGTGAGATGCGTGGCCTGGAGCAGAACGGGCTTTCCAAATGCACAGGTAGAGAACTGCATAGTTCTCTATGCATAGCCCATACTTCCCTGCCCCAGTTAATGCACCAAACTGTCCTTTGGGAGTTCCTGGTTGCATTATGTGTATCACCTTGCCACAAGAGGGGAAAACATCACTGAAACACAAAGCACTGTAGAACTAAAACTGCTACTGGTTAATGTTATTCCTTTATCTTGCATGGCTAGTTATAAGCTTTAGGTTAGTCAGACTAGAAAAAAGAAAGGGTATAATAGTGGGCTCAGCCTGTTTGCTACATGATTAGAATTGAACTAAATTAAATTCAAACCAGCCATAAATTTTTGATATTGCACATTCTTTTCAACTGGAGTCTGTCTACATACCTGTCTGATGATCACAGGTGGGATAGCCATCTTCAGTTGTCCCAAATAACTCTGTCCAAGACATCAGGGGATCACAAACCATTGTGTTTGACAGAAACGTGCTGTGGGTTACTGAATCCAGCATCACCTTGAGATATTAATACATTAGTTGAAGATGAAAAGATAGTATTAAGAACCTACTTTATGTGTTGACAGGCATTATTTCCTTGTTGTGGATATATAGATCTGTGATGTACCATTGGCCACCATCAGGTAAACTTCAACCAAAGCTAATGATTACCTTCTGAAACCTGCAGTTAAAGGAGCTAAGAAATTTAAGAGCAATGCAGCTGACAAACACACCATAGGTAGTTTTACAGTAAAGATGATTGGAATCACACATTCCTAGGGAGTGAAGGATAAACCATAAAATAAGATTATGATTAACATTATGATTTAATGAGATCAGTGGTAAAAATATTTGAGCAAGTCTCTATACAGTGCCCCATGATGAAAAACATCATTCCAGCCGTAAGGATGCTCCCTGTGTCCATAAGACACTGCCACAAATGTCAGCCAGTGTAGAGTGTGAGGAGATTAACAAGGTCTGAGAAAGAAATGCACTTTCAAAGAAGATTAGAAACTGAAAATTTATGTGGAAAATTGGGAAACTATTTCAGAGGTTGCACGCTTCAGGGAAGATGATTCTTGCACCAAAAGTGAGACAACTGCAGAGTAAAGTAACAGAGAACTGGTTATATTTCAGTGAAAGAGATGAAAAAAAGCATTATCTATGACATGAACTAAAGTTGGTACAGAAGAAGAGAATTTGTGGTCCACTCCCCTCCTTTATGCATGTATCACATATATACATGCAAGTACACACATATGCATTTTGCTGTTCTTCGTGGCTGAGACTCATGATACCAAAAACCCTGGACTACCTCATATACAGCTTAGTAGAAATGGTGATCGTTTGAGAGATGTGAAGGAAAGAATGAAGTGGAATTTAAATCCACAGCACTTTATGTCCTAGTTTCTTTTCTGGGAGAGACAGGAATTGTTCCATGGACTAGCTGCTGTGAATACATAAATGGACCTGATTTTGGCTCTTGCCTTTCAGAGTTCAGACAAAACTGCTCAAGCCAGTTTGGCTCTTTTCTTCAGACCTAAGCTGCTTCTGCCTTTCATAACTAATTCCAGCTTGGGTAATTTCTAGCAGTAAGACACCTGAGCTAGTTAATAGGATAATATAGTCTTAGAGATCAACCCCAAATCCAAAGATGTCCAAATAGCTGCATATAGTGAGAAAATGTGAAGGATTCAAAAGTATTCACAGATAAATTACAGAATTGAAAGATAAGTCCTATCATAATGTATGTGATGTACTGATGAGATATGGAATGTGGAAACATTTAGGAGGCTTCTGAAATCTTTTGATATACAGGAATTTAGATGTAGGGCAAAGTAGTATTTCAAAAACATTACATTTCCACTTAATCATATCATTATGAATAGAATGTATGAGGATTAAAACCATTAATCATTTTAGTGAATGTATCCAAAGAGTCTCTCCTCTGTGCATCTCTGCCAAAGGATTTAGTGTGGAATAGCTCCTGCATATATATATATACACATACATATATATATGTATGTATATATTTATAATTGTGCTTTTGGATGAACCCCATATATTCAGTGAGCAATATGGAATTTTGCCGAATTCATGCAAAGCGATCCATATGAGTCTACCATGTCCTGTCTCAGGTGTAGCAGGATTGCCAGAATTTAATATTAGAGTTTATGATATGTTTTTTTTATTCATTTGAGTTACTGGCCCACACAGAGAAAGGTTCCCAATGTCATATCTGTTCACAAATAATTTAGAAAGTCAAAACAGTGGCATTCTGAATTGCTGCAGAATATAATCCAAAAGAAAAGAAGCACAAAGTGCTTATTTAACTTTTTTCTTCAGTTGCGTTTATGCTTAATTCCATTACTGGCATGAGATGATGCTGGCTAACGATACCCAGAATTCCAAAATTCACAGTGTCTGGTAGAAAGAAGCCAAGCATTCTGTACTGTGGTGCCAGTGTATTGACACAAGTGTCTCTGTAAAACAAGGGATTTGACAGCTATTCATGCTTACTACCTGTGCAAAAGGAAATTAGTGTTTGACACAGCAGAAAATCAATTCTGATTCTCTTGAAATCAATGCAAATTTTTTTCACAAACTTCAACAGAAGAATTTCACCTCTCATTCCTCACCAAGGGGTGGCAGGACAGACACACGCAGAAGAGCTGGATAGAAACAGAACGGCGAAGAAGGGAGGGAGAACTACAAGTGACTGATAGCCCACTTCTGTAATTCTGGACGTTGCCAGAGACGTACCTACATCTGTGCAGTCAATGATCCCGGTCTGGCACTGCAGCAAAAGGTAGAGACCTCCAGGACACGTGTAGTGACAATGATCTTCCCAACCATGCCCTTGGCAGCCAGCATACCCTGTTTCCCTGCAACTGTCACCCCCCAGGCAGCACAATGAGCAGCCGGCTGTGAATATACCCCAGTACCAACTGAGTAGGCAGAAATAAACCCCCGAAAGCCAACTGCAGTTTTGGAGAAGTGAATAGAATATCCCTGCAGATAATTGGTGAGACGTGTTTTAAAAATGATTGCCAAGATAACCAGTTCAAAGCATCTCCACAACTCTCCATACCTGCCTGCCCACAAATAAGGTTTCACACAGAGAAATGTCTGGAGTGAAATCCCAGTCCTACTCAAGACAGTTTTCCCCTCATATTCATCAAGGACAGAATTTCACTGTTTATTTCTACTGCTTGTCAGCAAAAAATAATTTCTTTCTGACAGTTTCCCAAGTTTAAGAGTTACTTTTGCTTGAAACTGAAGTGAAAAAATGTGAGAGGAAGGTGAATTCAACACATTCTCTGTGGTACAAATCATTTCTCATTTGACTTTGACTTTTTTAGGCTATTGCTTTTAGTGGAAAAAAAAATAGTTGGAAATAGTGAAGGCTTAGATAAAATAATATGTTACATTGCAAGGCTATAATCATTTCTCCATCTGGGTAAGATTTAGCTAGAAAAGGATGAAGTTATTAGTATTTGCATTATTACTGTCCAAATGGTAATGACAGTTTAGTAGATTTAGTGCCTTGCTTGTGAATTTTCATGGTGATTTTTTCCGAGGTGGAAAGTCGATTTGCACAAGGTAAATGATACTTGGGAAGATGGATGAACTATTACAAGTGAAGGGGAATCTGAAACAGAGCCAAAGCCACTGGATCTGGGAAAGTTCAGAACTCAGCACATGCTTGGTTTCATACTTTACTGTGAAGAAAACCTGTTTGTCCAAACTGGAAAACTAATTTTGTGAAGTGGATGGGCAGCCTCAGTCCCTGCTGAGGACTGGACCTGGACTCACAAGTGTGGTGCAAAGCTGTCAGTGCCATGTCCCACCTACAGGCTAGACCACATGCTGTGACAGGCAGCAAAAGCCATTTAGGAAGGAAAAATCCTGTTACCCATATGCAGTTTGTACTGTTACTCCTATATAGAGCTATGAATGTTCCAGAAAATAATGTTAATTCTTAATATCATTAGCAAAGGTAATCTCTTTTTAAATATTTATGCAAACAGGATATTGGTGTGGGTCACGTCAAATAGTATTTCACTATTAGCTGGTGCTGCTTATGTACACACATACGTATCTGCTTAAATACACTTTTGGGACACAGAAAGGGGAAGAGGCAGTCTGTTTAAACAACAGGAGGGCTTTACAAAATTGGTTTTGCTCCAGCTGGTGCCTGGTTGGAAGAAGCAATTAATTAGCTGTCACATTACAAACATTCTCTTTTGGTTTAATGAGACAGGTCTGGATCGTTAATTTATTAAAAAGCATTTGTTGGGGTTCATGCATGTCTCCTCTATTAATTCATTAAACCAAAGTCAATTGTTTATCATTGAGAAAACAGGTGATACACAAATAGGAATGGCAGGCAGTACATCAGTTGGGTGCCTGATAAATCATCACAGCAAAACCACCTTGGCAGCTGACAGCCCTTTTGAAAACAGAGACTTCAATAAAGAAATGGAGCTTACTTGTAGGCAGGCGCTTACTCCTGATGCAGCAGCTAAATCCAGAAGGTCTTGGGAGCAAGGGGGAGCAGGAGGCTTTAACAGCAGCACAGCCCGGCACTTTGGAAATAAAGCCACCTGCAGGACTGTGATATACGGAACACCTTACAGACAGGTTTGTTTGGTTTTTCAAGTTCTTATACACACCCCTTTTGATGACAGTGATAATATATAGTATAACACAACCCAGAGAATGGGGGAGAAAGAAACATTCTGAAGTGCAGAAAGTTTACCTTTATTCTGTATTGTTTTTTTCTGCTTCTCTAGTGTTGATTTATGTAAGTCTGACTCTTGGACCACCTTAAGCAAACCTGGTGTGTGTAACTACTTGAACTGAGGAGACTCTTTCACTCTTTCTTTTACATCCTTAGCATGTAGGAAGGACTATTGCATTATGCTCAGAGATCTCAAAGCCTGGGGAAGTGGCATCATCACCATTTACTTCTGACAAGGACCAGGATGCAGCAAAGAGGCTGGCTTAAAATCATGGAGCAAACCATTGACAGTGTTAGAGGAAGGACGTTGTTCACCTGATGCCAAGCAACATCTCTGCCTGGTACATCTCACAGTGCCTCTGAGATCCACGAAAACCTACTGGGCTCTAGCCGAGGTGCAGCTACCTTTAGGTCTTAAATGACTGCAAAGTGATTTGAATTTTCATGAGGAGGATGCTTGGCATTATTAGAAGCAACAGATCAGAGACACTGACAGTGGAGAGAATGAATTGGAAAATAAAATGAGCACATCTAATATAAAAGGACACTTCTTTTAAATATAAATGAGGAAGAGCTTTGGTCAGCCTAGATCAAAATATTTTTGTGCCCCTGAGCTCCACGTTAATTAGTAGTCTCTTGAGGATGCCTTCGTAAACAGCTTGAGTTAAAGATTTAGGCAAGTATGACACCTCAGTTCTTCTGACAGGTGCTATTTCTAATACTGAAAATACCTTTTCTTTTATGTTTTAGGTGGGCATTTGACTAAGGTTTTCCTGTCTTCAGAAACTCCTCAGCTAGAATCCTCATTCAGGGAGGAGAGGGGGAGACATTAAATGAGACAAATACTGTGGCATTAGCTCCCAGGATCCCTTTGGTTTAGTCTTCTGCTTGTCTTTTATGCTCCTGCTCCAAGCAAAGGCACTTACTTGCCCCATTACTGTGGTGTCAGGGAGCCTCCCCAGCTTCATGCTGCTGCTCCTGCGCATGTCTTGCTGCGAGGGAAGGGAGCTGCGCGCTGTGGCCCTACGGAGAGGTGGCCCTGGTGCAAGGCAGCGCTGTTGCATGTGTGAAGGCAGGCAGAAGTGACTCAGAGAGAGCGTCACGCTGCATCTCCCCAGTGCAGAGGGGTATGGCATACCAGGACACACTGCTGGTGGGGCTGGTGGCGGCCACCCAAAGGCAGTGTCCCGGCCAGCCAGGTCAGGGCAGCACGATGTACTGGCATGCTTGACTTCAGCTACACAGGAACATCACTGGGGCTTGGTCTGAGGGCTCTCATGGGGCCCTGCTCTTTTCTTCTTGCTTATTTTCTTCTCCTGCTTTTTTTTTTTTTTTTTTTTTTTTTTTAGCTGACTAGATTATTTATCTCTCGCCATTTTTTTTTTTAAATTTATTTCCTTCTCACCTTTCTTCCATCTTCCTCCACATTTCTTTAAAAATGGCCAAATGCTCAAATTTGCTTCTTCCAGTGGGGAAGATGCTTATGTACTGTGACAGCTCCATCACAAGCAGATCTTTTCAGAAACCCAGCCCACCACATGTGTAAAGCCAAATAAATGAGGTTGTGCCATAGCTAATCAGTTTGTCCAGAGCAATGGTCTGGGTTCCTGCAGTGTGGCTTTTGCATTGATACAGCAGAATACAGACTTTGAGTTCATCCTGACAGGAAATTCTTGCTAACCTTATAAACATCAATAGCCCTATAAAGAAGGAGTGATATTTACTGTGTCAAATAACAAAGAGATCTGAAAGGCTGTGTAAACACAGTATGATTAGTATATCCCAAAGAAAAGAGCCACAAAAAAAAAGAAAAGATTATTTTACTTCTCTTTCCCTTCAACAAAAATAAAATAATTAAAATCAACTCAGTTTGCAAGGGTGTAGAAAAAGACTTCTCTCTTGATGCTGTTGTGAAGGCATACTTGTCTCTGCACTGCTGAATTCTCAAGGCAGCACTGGTCCGTGCTGTGTACTTTGTCTTGCACTGAACTGCCTGAGCCTGGGCACTCAGCACATGAACAAAGACTTTGCAGGTTTAAATAAGATTGACTGGGCTCCTGAGAGTAGCAGGAAGAAGTTATTATTGGATTAGTCCATGACACCATCTTTCACAATTTTTAATAAAAGTGCCACTCACAGAGCTTTGCAGACTGATCAGAGAAGTATTGCTGACAAGTGCAAACGGACACTAAAGATTTCCACAGTGAGATGTTTCTGATCCAAATGCAGCTTAGATTTCCACTGGCTACAATGAACTTTGTTCACAGTCTATTAAGCTGGGTTCGCCTGATATTCCCTCAGTTTATGGCCCATTATTATTTTTTATCTCTTGCAATCATCTGAGTGACTCCACGGAGACTTTGACTTATATTAGATGGTCTGGAAAGTGTGCGGGTGAAACAAGAATGATAATGCTAACCGTAAATACTAACCTAGTTTTTTCTTTCAGCTATGGCAGCATAACCTTGAATAACTCTGTTTCTTCCACTCTGAAATAATGAACACCAAACAACATAGGACCAGCTGCCCTGCCATAACGGAGGGTGCAATGAACACATCTCTACGTTAGCATGGTCTAATTTTGTGCACCTTGGGTCATACATCTCCCAGGCACCACAGCCCATCCCAGTGAGGTCTGCATTGCCTGTAGCAAAGAAAGCCTTCCCTTCATCAGTTTTTCCTTCAGACTTCCAGTCAAAATGTCAACGGAAACATCCAAGTACCAATGAGATACCAAATATCAGTGAAAAGGCCCTTATCAGCTCTACTCAGCATATCTGAGACCATAATGACTTCATGGTTTCTTTCATCCTGATACAAAACTAATCTGAGTGTCTTTTTCCATAGCAGACATCAAAATGAGCAAGGTAAGAGAAAAGGCTTCTATCAGCATTTTTAAAAGAGAGGCAACATTAAGGTTAAGTGACAATATAACAGAGAGTACATTAGAAAAAAAATCACACAACCAGTCTCTAAAATGAAAGATAGGCATTAAATGCACATTTACAGTTAACACAATGGATGAGATTTCTTGGAACAGCTTGGAGGGCTCTTTTAAAGGGATAATACTTACAGTACATGAAAATAATTTTTTTTCTTCCAGCTACACCAGCAAAAAAAAACCCCTATGATTAACTTTGTTTCCTCCATTCAGAACCGACCAACACCAAACAAGTCAATGTCAGCTGCCCAGTCACAGCAGAGGATGTTATGAACACACTGTATCACATCTTTATCCCTGCATATGTAGATCCTCCAAACAAGAATCATGCCAATTTTCCAAGAATATGCAGAAGTTTCTGAGATATCTATCTGGAAATACTTTTATTGGAAAAAAAATCCTATTTAACTCAGTGATGGACTGACTATATTAATTAAAGCTTTTTGTCTCTCACAGAGATGCCCTCACAGATTCTGACATACTTCTGAAGAACTGTAAGAGAAACAAACATCTGGAGGTTTAGCAACATGCATGAAATACATTAAATAAATATTGCATCACTGCCTCCTCAAGTGTGCAACCCCACCATGAGCCGCCGTCAGGGATCCCGCCCTGACGTTTGCAGTGAGGGTAAGTAACAATGTTCAAAGAATCTAGGTATGCAAGTAGATTTTAATATTACTGGGATATTGCTGTGATGTGATTGTGTATTGAATTTCTTAGGCACCTAGGCTGCCACAGATGTGGTGTTCAGACAGTTGACATGACTCTGTGAATCTGTTCCATGGCCACCCATGGGGAGGGCAATTCAGAGAAAGAGCCAGCCACTGATTATGTGCACAGTCACGTGCAAAAGAGACTAACTTGCACTAGTTCAGTATACAGCTCCCTAAGGAGCTAGAGCCTGATGATCAGATCAATAGGGGAAAACAAACAAACAAACAAAAAAACCCAGAATTTTAGATTTTTTCACATTCCTGTGTTTCTAAACCTACTCCAAGCCTCAATGTATTCCTGCCATGATCTGCTGATTCCTGACAGTGATTCAGTGTGTTTACCTTCTGCAGCACTGCAACCAAAATGTGATCAGACCATAGGTAGATATGCCCAGACTATCTCATTTCTGATAACACCGTGGTTCTCAGCATTGACCAGAGGCATGAACAGTTAGTTATCCAGGTTTTGGTTGGTTTTATAGCATATGCTGATCTCCAGCAAGTTTTCACAGTCTCCTAAAAAGGTACCAATTTTCCATGTTCTTGTCTATGTAATCCCTGAGCCAGTACTACTGACTAGAGACAGACGAGTCTATTAGTGATGATACAGTTAGTAACATCTTTAAACAAAGCTGCAGAACACCCCAAGTTTCCAGCATTTCCTCTGACATACCATTCCCTTGTATCCTAGAGATCTTCACCAAACAGGGTAGGGTTGGAGAATGATGGAAGCTCTAACAATCTCCTTGGCATTAGCTGGGATGATTGCTGTATGTTAAAAATTCACGTTCTGCACATTTTCTGCTCTAAAAGATTTTTTGTGAGAAGCCATAGTTGAATGTTTTCAACGTTAGAATCAAAACTGGTGGCATAAATAAATATTGAGAAAAACAAAGCCTGACTAGAGACTTGGTGGTGAAGACTAGGCAGCACCTGGGCCTTTAAGTTTAGAACTGGTGACAGGTTCATAGCTGAAGACAGGCCAGAACAGAAACATTGGTTTTCCAGACAGTTCAGCAGCATGATTTTGACTTCTCTGTAGCAATGACTGCTGTGCTGGATTCACTTTAATGAAGAAATGTCTTTGTGCACTTCGTGACTCAAGAAATGGGATTTTCCACACCATGGGAGAAGTTGTTCCTTTCTCTTCTGCTTTGGCCCCTCTTGCTTGACAGAAAGGAAGCAGGACCATGGACTGATCTCAGCTCACCAGGATGATGAAACATTTCTCCTTTTAGCCCCCATTCTAAATACATTAGCCACCTTCCAGTTTTAGATGCTATAAGTGGGCAGCTGCTCCATCTAACAACAGAATCCCTGCTAAGGAATGTCAGGTAGAGAGAGAGACATTTCTCTCATGTCCACAGAATTGAGGGTCACACACTTACACAACCTTCTGCTGTTTTTTAAAGGGAAGAAAAATCAAGGGTGTGTCTTTGACCTTTAAAATATGATGGGAATTCCCCTACAGACTTGGAGGGGTTAGGGAACAATGGTATAGATCAGTCTGAGACAGCTTAGGGGTTGGAAAACAGTAGTAGAGCTCAATTCAGTGCTATAAAAATGATCATCCTTCTTAAATACCTTTCATTTGTTAACAAGGTCCATAAAACCTCTACAAGGTGAAATAAAAGTGCCTATTTCTCTTGGAGGTCTAGGTGGCCAACGTTCATGTAGAGGTCTATACAGGAGATGTCTAGACTTATCTGAAAGCCATCCTACCTCAGGATCTCAAATTTATTCTGATCTAGGAACAGTCACGTATATACATTCCTCATTTTGTGTCCTCTGAAAAAAATTTTCACCTCTCTGACTGAAAACTGTGGGACACTAAGGAAGGTTGTTGTGAAGGCATGCACATACACAGTAGATTCCTTGTTTTAAAAAATCTGTGTCCTCAGACAACATATTTAATAATTTTTAAGACAGGCACAAATTTCCTTTCCTATTGACAGAGCCTAGAAGGGCCACATTCATTAACGTGGTGCTTTAGGTAAGTGTAAAAAGTTGCACGTCTTCACATCTTGTAGAATCTTAAGCTTTATAAGCTTGAGTTGTCCCCTTTCTTTATTTAAGGTCAGTGCCTTAATTGTAGGACTGTAAAGCAATCCTCCTCATGCTTTGGCCCAGGGAATTATTGCAGCTTAATGAATTAATGAATTAGTCCATGCAGTTTGAAATCCTCTCAATTAGACTGATTAAAAGAACAGTGAGCTACAGCATGGCTGTCTCATAAGCAATAACAGACATAGGGTCCTTAGGCAGAGGCAGAATTTCAGTGGCAGATCCTGCATCTTGTGTCCTAGTCCCAGCACCACAGGACTGAAAGGCAGTTTGCCCTGAGGTCAGCTTGGCTGATAGGCAAGTTCTGGAGATGTTGGTGGGTTTGGGTGCCTCCAGCATGGTGGGTGAGGAAGGGTGACCCTGTGGGCCCTAGTGAGGGTAAGGATTGAGCGTGGAACCTGGTGTTTTTGTGGCTGAAAAATACAGCTGTTAGAAATGAGGATTTTGGATATCTTTTGAGTAAAATCTGTGAGTCTGTGTTCTATTTTGGCATGACAACTGTGGGATTTTGTGGTAGTCACTTTGTGAAACTTCTGAGTGAAAGGTGCTATATGATCAAATTATTATTAGTCTTTATGGGAAAGTACAGGGAAATGTTGTATGCTAACTACCCTGGCACAAAGCAGAGCCTGGAAGAGATCACATCTCTTATCCTGAATCTACTGAGCCAGAACAAAGCAGAGGGAAGGGCAGTAAATATATCTTGGGAAGGGGAAGCCCTGCAGAAAGCACCCAGCCAATTCTGAGAGTTGGGAAAAAAATTCCCCTCTTGACTCTCACAAGTCATCAGCTGATGCTATGAGCCATGAGGTTCAAAAACATTTATTGCTGCCCTTCTTTGCATAACTGCCATGGTTACTCACGCTGCTGCAGTTGTTGAAGCCCAGCTGCCCCATTTGCCCCACGATAACCTCCTGCAGCAGCAAATTCCACAGCCAGCCCTGCTGTGGAACATGTTCCCTTTTAGGGATCACTGATGGTCATCCTCATTCTTAAGACACATCTCGAAGAATGCAATATCCTATTAAAGTAGCAGCAAGGAAGCTGAACCTTTTCCTCCCCTGTGTATTTCAGTCTAGTTTTGCATTACTCCTCACCTAAGTCAAGAGAGGAACAGAGCCTCTAAGAATTTTGTACCAAATGAAATGTACGTAAAGTACTAATGAACATTTCATGTACCAATGAAATATTTTATTTCTTTATGCACCAAATGAAACACTTTAAGCCGGGCCTGAGTGGACACTGACACAGCCTTAATGAGGACGCAGCGTGGCAGTGGGCTTCCATCCCAACAGCAGGCTGCCAGGGCACATTGTGCTGCACGCGTAGCCTCTGGGTTCATGCTGCAGACTCCAGGGCATCAGAGCCTCTGGTGGGACGTGCAAGGGTCTTTCTGTCATCCCCAGCAAATACACAGTGGGGGACACAGCCAGCCACCAACTTCACTGTGCTGCTCGGGGTGGGGTGGTGGGTGGTGGTGGTGACAGAGGGCCAGAGACATCTTTGCTGCTCCCTTAGGAGCTGATGAGGCAAGACATCAGTAACTTACGGGTTAGGCTGGTCTGAGAGCGCCATTTGCCTGTGGATCACAGAGGTGTTTTGAGCTGTGTCTCCTCCCCATGCTTGCTGTTTGTGCAAATCAGTTTTCTCTCTCACATGCCTGTAGTGAACCAAAAAGATAAGCTTTTGTTGAATGGGAATGGGTGAAACATGAGATCTAGCCCTTTGCTAGCCCGGTATAAATGTTTACATATTTTAATAGTTCTAATTAGTATCTCTTTAAAACATAACGGTTATCTAACCCACAAGGATTGATGACATTTGCTCAGGTATTGATCCCTCAGTGTCACATCCTTCACTTTCTATGACTGCTTTGTCTGTTGGCTCATGAGCATTCAGGTCCAGTGACACAACTTGCAAAGCTAAAATCAGCAGCCATGGATGTGACCAGCCTCACGCAGTGCTCGTGTGCAGGCTCCCTGCTCTCCCCCCAAGTCGTGAGAAGCATCTGGAAAAGCTGTAACAAAAATCCCAGCTGCACCATCACTCACAGCCTCGGGTTTAGACAAAAGGTCAATGTAGTTCTCAAGCGAGAAACTTTAGATTAAAATATAAACAAATGAGTGAGAAATGGTGCCAAGCTTGGAGGGATTAAGGGATTCAATGAAAGATGAAACTTCAAAAAGTGTTTGAGCCTGTTTCTTAATCCTTGAAACTGAAAAGCACAGTAAAGTAACCTCTTAATTGCTACACACCTGTGCGTGCCTTTGCCACTGCCTGCAAAGGCAGCACACGTATTTTAGCAACCAGAAAGATGGGCATCTCTCAGCCAAAGAGCTGTTCACAGTTCCAGCTAAATGAACCCTTTTCTGTGTATGGGAAGGACAAATTCACTCTTACAAGTACAAAGGCTCTTCTATGAACAGCAACAGAGCAATGTTACTCCTGGCCAAATTATCTTTTCTAGATGGTGGGTCAGATAGGTAGGCCTCTTGTAATCGGGGGAATTTATTCTTTCTAAACTGCTATACCACTCATATTGCACGCTAGTTCCTTGGAAGAAAGCATTGCTTCAAGAGTCCTTTCAGACTATGGCCTGGAAGCTCAGCAGACTACTGAGGTCCTTTGGGCTTGAAGTAGAGCCCAGGGACCAAAGAAAGCATCCAGCAACAAGAACACCTCTGCTTGGCTTCTTGTCTTGCCATGTATTTATTTGGATAAATACAAACATTTGAACTTTCGCTTCAGTTTAATCCTGAAAATAGGAGTAGCAGTATGTCCTGGTGTACAGAAGTGCAGTGTGTTTCCCTCGATATTTGCAGAGATCACTTGAGCCTGTTTCAGTGCTTCACTATGTTGAGTTTCTCCTTCAAATGACCTTGTAAGCTATCAGTGCCACAGCCAGATGAAACTAACCCTTAACTAGGCGGCTTCCAGAAAGAAATGAAAACTTTTGTCTGTTGTTTCTCAGGCACTCTGCGCAGAAAAGAAAGCTTAATGCTGCCAGTGTTGTTGGCTCAAACAATGCTTTTGACATTTCAGGAATTAAGCATGAAGGATTAGGGGATAAATGGCACGTTGTTGTGGATGAAGAATAATCTTTAACCCTTCACACGTCCCAGAAGTATATGTGCATTATCTGGATGGACAGTGAAGAGGCATTGGGGAGGGGGCATTTGGGCTTCCTTTCGTCATTAGAGGTCTATATTCATATCTGAACTTAGGGGAACTTGGTGGAAAATCTGTAAATGTTGGGTTAGTGAGCGATGGAGGAATGACTTCAGCAGGGGCATGCTGCAAAGTTTTCTGTGCATGACAGGAAATGGATCAGAGGAAGTGTTAATATGCTGAGTTTAGGTGCTCCAATTTACAATGAGCAGGTAGGTCAGTGGCTTTTCAGCCACTTCTGCAAGCAGGGAAACATCCTGGAAAGATTATCACTGTGGTGCTGCTCAGGATTTTGCAAAAGCATCAGGGGAGCCAGTCCTTGCCTTAGCTTAGGTGTTGGGCAATGAATTTTGATGTCAAGCAAATCCATGATTTAAAAAATGATGTTTCTATATCAGTAGCATATTTCTGTTGTTCTTCAAGAAAACCATTAGTTTATATTTTTATAAAGCATCCCACACTCACTGGAAGCTCAGCAGTGCTCATCCTTTTGCTCTTTATCCTACAGCATTAACACAGGAACATACGTTACCATTTTTTTCCATGTAAAACTGTTTCAAAGAAGTTGTTTAAAAATTGATCAATGTATTTTTCTCTTATTATAGTTTCTTCTGTTAAAATACTTTGCTGTTTTAAAGTGATGTATTTAAGGGATTGCTTTGCTGAGACTTAGATGCTCTGTGAAATATAGCATATACTTACTAGCACACAGAACTCCACGCAAGATTAGGACAAGAAACGAAGGTTTATAATCAAGCATTTTAGGACTGAGGGAGAACTCAGAAAATCAAATTATCCCAGCCACTGAAGCATTCCTCACTAATGAGGCACATCAGCACTAAAAATGGAGCCTGGGAACTATGTTTCTGATCAAAGAGGAGAGAAAGAGAACAAGCAAGGGAGCAAGTTTGTGGAGAACAACAGGAATGGAACCGTATGAGTGCAGAAATGAGGAAGCAGAGAAAAAAGTGACAGAAGACATAGCAAGACCCGCCTAGAAACCCTGGGAATCTCCAGTCCAGTCCATTCTTCTGTTTTGAGGCAGAATCAACATCTAGATAACTCCTGACAATTCTTTGTTCAACCTCTTCTTAAAAAACACCAACAAAGAATGTCCCTCAGCTTCCCCAAATAGTCCATTGCCATACTATTTCAGACACCTGGAAAGTGGCCAAAACGCCCCAAACACCTTCAGTTCTGTAAAAAGTGTTGTTCAAACTTCAACTACTACAAACGATAAAGGTTTTTCATTCACACGAAAAATGAGAGCAGTGCAGCATCCTCTGTCATGCCCTAGCACTAGGGCAGGGCTGTTCCACTGACTGCCAACAGCAATCACACTTTTGGCTATCTCATGTCCAATTAGTCATTAGATTTGACCTGGACTTGTTTAACAGATCTGAAGGGATCAGCATTCAAGACTATGTGACTACAGCTCTGCAAAAATATGATGGATAATGAACTGAAATCTAGGGTAGGTTAGATTGTTCTTGCCAAAAGGAAAGTTAAACATCATTATCTTACTGAATCTTCAGGATTAAGTTACACTGATTTAGGGCTATATGAGGGCACCGAATTGAAACTTTAACATGCTTTAGCATATACACATTGACTTCACGCACTTAACTGATTCACCTCTACATTTCTTGATAGACAAATGACAGTCAGAGGTCAGCCAGAAAGTCGGGGAGCTGAACTGGGAGCTAACAAAACTCATGTTAGTTTCTGCAACCATTGCTGTTTTTCTTTTTACATGGACCTCAGCTAGGAATGGTATGCCACTCCTATTACCACTCCTATTAGTTTTCCATTATGTCGGCTTACAGATCTCTCCCAAGCCAACTTCTAGTGAAGAAGCTTAGAAGGCACGTCCTCACTTCATGTCCAACTCCATTTACAATATTGAAATACTGTCGGGTCCTAACACGCTCAGGCTGTACCAAGGCCAAGTCAGATAGTAATCAGTTGTCATGCTTTGAGAACATTTGCTTGTAATATGTCTCCGTACATTTCTGGAAGGGGGGAGCTGCAGATGAGGTGCCCAGGAAGGGCAGACGCAGGGAACAATGGGGAATTGCTCTTCTATGTGTGTGCACAGAAAATGAGAAAAGTGCCTTTGTTCACCTTTGCTGGAGGGGGTTTGCAGTGCTGTTTTCAAAACTTCAATTTCCCCTTTGGGACATCTCAGAGTCTGTGTTAGAACAGCATTAGTGGTCCTATAGGTTAGACACAGCTTACAGAATGAGGATACAGTTGATATCAGGTAGTACTTTTGCAATGACCAATAACGTAAGCTATACAGCCAGAAGGACCATTCATCCTTCTTGCTTAATCAGTAGTTCACACTATTATTTGTGCTATTTCTTTTTCATGTAAACCTGTGAACAATATTTCTTTGGAGGAATCTCCAGCATCATAAGAATTTTTAATAGGCATTTCAGTTTTCAAACAGGAACAGTCCTTTAGTTCGTCTATTTTGCCTGGAAGAAGTCTTTATTGTTAAGCTGACTGCAGTCCTCATTCACCAAGTCACCTGAAGAGGTAAATTTTAGAGTGTGATTTGCATTAAGATAAATTAAAACCTTTAAGATATACATATGGTTAATTAAAGGAAGATAGGTAGCATCTATCTGGTTCAGCTGTCATTGCAATATTATTCCTGAAGTGAGTACAATAGTCACCCATATACAATGTTTTTTAGAGGAGAATGTTGAAAGACCTCAGCATAAACCATGTTTGGATAGTACAGTTTGCCCCCATGGGTTAAAAAAATCCTGTTTAGAATTACCTACTAAACAAGAATAAAGATGGAGGAGACTTATTAATGGCAAAGACTCTTTTCTGCTCATTCCGGCCCCTGTGAGGTGTTCTAGATTCCAGGCACAGTTGTATATTTTTTGAAGTTTGAGTATGCTTCCATTAAATTTCTGTCTGTGATTTATATATATAAATGTCAGTTTGTAAATACTTCACAAAATGGAACCCTGGTCTGAAACAGGTTACACGTCTGTATCACTTGGTTACAAATAGCATCAATTGACTGCCTGCAGTAGCCTTACATAAGACATATACAGTCATTTTGCAATCATCCCTCTTAAGAGCTCATTAGGAAAACAAAAAGACAAAGAACAAACAGAAGAATAAAAGCATGATCAAGGAAAGAATTATATGACTTTGGTCACTGGGAAGCCTCAAACTCACTTCAAGCAGAAAATTTTCAATAAAGCATGCAATTAGGAAATAGTCCATAGACCATAAGACGGTTACATACAAATCTCAGTCTTTGTAGTTTTAAACCAAGACACAGTTGATCTTTAACTTATGAAGTCTTTTTGTGTGACTGCAGGGTGGAAAAATGTTGTTTGTTTATTTAAAGTCTACTTCCATTAAAAACAACCAAAATACAGGAGAAGAATAAGAGAGAGACTCTTGAAGGATACATGCATGTCTGGAATCCACAGTGATGCGTGAAGGAGCAAGACAGGTACATTAAATGTATCTCTCAGTCATTTTAACTTTGAGTAACTGTTCCTTCCTCTCTTGTGGAATACATGCCAGAGAATCGTTCATCAGCTGAGCTCACCCCAGTCTTTTTGTCAGTACTCATCAGTGGTATGGGGTGGTTTGTGTCCAGAGTATCAATCAGGCATGGATTTCATAGCCTGTACTATCAGGCTGGTGCTTGGGCAGGCTTGGGTCCCAGGCTGCAAGGAGCAGGCTGGACTGATACAACAGATGCAGTCACTGTGAGTCTGTGCTTCCCTTAGCAGTGGGTCTAGGTCTGAGTTCACTACTCCTTTGGGAAATTTCTCTTTGGAATATGCAGTTGCTGACTGGGGGACGAAGTGGAGGCTACGTGGGCAGGTGTACGCTGCCTTCGCAAGCAGGTAGGAGCTGTCAGTGAGGAATGTAGCTCATGGGCTAAACCCCCTCTTTATGGCTCCTTGTTGAGAAGCAAGATCCAAGTTTCTAGGCAGAGGTTAGGAGATCTTTTTTTTAGATACTAGTCATTGCATTTTCTGATAAGCACTTGCATGCAATGCTGGTGAGGAATCTGACAGGGCAACATTTTTTCCACCAGAAATTTCCCTTCTGTAAAATTGAAATATTTTTTGAAAATACAATGCCTTAGAATATTACTGGAAATAACATTTTTGATCAAATCAGACAGTGAGAAGCTCTACTTCATTCAAAACTGTGTGACAATACCAGGATGGATACACAGTTTCTTATAGCAAACAATGTTCTGGGTGACTCTCAAGTTAGGAGAATATTCCATCCACTGAAGTGATTTTCATATTCAGTCAGTTAAAAAAACCCACAGAGGTCTTGACTTGGTAATGAAAGAATACATAAGTGCAAAAGAAACATCCCTACAATGGATCAGAGGGCAGATTTTAAAAGAATGCAGATGTCTGTTGTCTGAACTGTGAACACTACCAAGTGGTTTCCAGCATGGTAAACATGGCAAGACAGTGAGATAGACAGCTTGGCCAAACATATATTTATTTGTCATGGCTGTTTATGCAATTTTGGTGACTGTATTTACACACAGATGTGATATTGTATATCCAATGTAGGATATATAACATTTATCAGCACATTCAATAGCGGGTAGCAGTAGCAGTCATTTTATCAAAGACAAGCGTCATAAACTCTGTAGTTGCTTATATATTTTCTATGTGACATTCAATTATTCCTGAAAGAGAATTAATCCTCTCCCTTCAACTGCTCTGTGAGGGTATAGGATCTGTTGCTGTTATCGGGTCTCTCCTGGATAGCATGTATCTTATTTCTTTAACAAGGTGAGCAAAAATAAAGTAGCTTGGAAGAAACCACTTTACACAAACTTGACAGTCATCTCCCACTAAATTACACAATTCTCTACTCGACTTCTTATATGCTCCATTAGTGCAAGACAGCTAAATGCTGTTCAGATCAGATGAGCGAAAGGAACCCATGACCCTATTTTATGAAACAACTTAAAGACTCAGCACAGTCTACCTCTAATGTAATTCCCAAAGCTGCTGATTTTTGAGTTTCTTTTCAGGTGTCCCCTGGATCTTCTCTACTACAAAAACATTAAATGATGTTTGCTGACCCAATATCAAAGTCTTAAAATACTGGTAATTTTTTTTTTATTTTTTATTTTTTAATTCCAAATCACAGAGTTACTGGAATTGACTCTTGACCTGAACTGTAACTCATCAGATTCATTCTGCTGAATGTTGCACTTAATTATTCTTAATTCTACTGAATTAGTTGTGTAGCAAATAGGTTTAGAGGCTTGGTATTTTTCTGTTGTTATGTTGCTGTTGCAGAAATACTCTGCAAACACAGGACTGAGATCCATTCATTGCAAAACAATGAGATGAGCTAATGCACATTAGGCATTTCTTTTCAGCCTTGTTTCCTAAGAAAGCCAGTGTATGTGCAAATGCATGTACATCTTTCCATGTCTCCTCATGCCTGTTTAAGCTATTAGCCAGTTTTAACTAAATTTGACTGAAGAGTAGTCATGCCAGGAACATCGCAGGTTGTATAGAAGTAGTCAGGTGAGGAAAGGTGGGAGACCCTTCAGTGCCCTCAGTAAAAGACGACCCACGGGAAGGGTTGCAACAGCTACTAAGTAGGAGAGAATACACTTGAGACAAATCTATATTCCCTGCTGTGGGAATCTCAGAGGCACAGCCCACACTGGTTTTGAGAAGTATGACAGAAACCCAGATCCATAGGCAACCAGGATTTCTTGGTCTTACTGCTTATAAAGACTCTCTTTCTGACTTCCCCCTTTTCAAGAAGTTGGTTGCCTTAACAAATGAAGACAGGAAACTTCTCTGACCGGGGAAAGGAGGAATGCTAAAACCCATATGAAGACAGAGACTCAGAGATGTATTTCTGAGAGCAAACAGTGAATGTGTATGGGCTGGTACAGAATCGCAACAGGTTGAGTCCAGACAGTTTGCATTTTTGGACTTAAAGTGAAACCCTAATGTTGTTTAAAGCCAATGTTTTTGTCATAGCTGAATCTGATTCTGCTTGGGAACTTAAATCAAAGCCGTCCTTAAACTCCGAGTTTCCCAGACTCACAGACTCATTTTTATCTGTATGATTCTTATGTCATGAATTGCACAGATTACGTACACCAAGCAAGACAGATCCGATCTTCTGTGAAGAGTAAGTTAGGAGTTCCCAGAGATTTGCAAAGTTAGAGGTTACAGTAGCTCCTTCGTTGTTTGCGGGAAGGTGACAATGAAGACCAGAACCATTCCTTTCAATTTTGGCTTGTTCTCCACAAGATGGTGCTCTTTCCCTTGTCCTGAGGTGGTTTTTGTTCAATCCGTCATTCAATACCTAGCCATATTAGCCCCTCTGCATCTCTTGTTCCGTTTCTGCCCACACTGTTGTCACCCTCTATGCATTACACTGGGTGACTGCCTTTGGCCAGTTGTGCATGCTGCAGTTGTGTATGACTGCCTTACAGGATGTTTGGAGTCTGGAATTTCTTCAAAACCTTATGCTTCATTGCAAAACTGTGATATTGCAACCAAGTCCAATCACATTGCATCAGTCCATCCCAATCCTTTGTTACTGCCATATGTATTCACCTTTACGGCACTGCCTGAGACAAGCAAACCAAGAAACCAGGTGTGTTTCCACACACCAGCACGACTGTTAGAGGGCACGATGTATTTAATCAGGCATGGGATTGTGACCCGTGATGGAATGCGTTAGCTCTTTGGAAATCGCTTATTGGTTTCTCCAGACCAGGTCTGTATCACTGTAAACAAGTGGATGACATGCCAAATTAAAAACAAAGGCTGAGTCAAACAGGAAACAAAGCTGATATTACAGCATCTGCATCCCGCGATTTCCAGAGCACTCGCTGCCCTCGCCTTGACACCGGGCTGTCCCCATCGCCCGCCCCACCACCTGCTGAGGGCAAACTCCGACCTTACGTTGGCCAGAGCCAAGGCACCGTGGCTCACCCTGAGCAGCTCACCAGAGAGCTCTCGTGGCTTCCATTTTACCTAATGCCAGGAAGGCGGCCAGCAAAGGAAGTTGTAAAGGCTTCACTATCTCTATAAAAGGCTATAAAAACTATACAAAGTTAACAGTGTCCCATGACATGGTCTCTCACTTTAGATGTATGAAGTGACACTGCACAAAACAGTAAAGCAACTGATCCACAAGGAACCTGACTTATCCCTCGAACCTGACAACCCTCAAGTGTGCCAGAGTCACTGGCTGCTTGATGGGGGCTGCAGAGCCAGCTGCAGCCCTGATCTTCCACTGCAAGCACCCTCAGCCTGCCCACAGCTCTCCATAGCCCTCACTTCTTCCTTTTCTGTGGAGCGCATTTTAAGAAAACTCATGAAATAGTAAAGCATGTAGTTTGCTGTAAGGTTTTTCCTCTTTTTCTTTCTCCCTCTCCATATGTTTAACTGATATCCAGCCCCCTCTAATAATGTGTTATTGGAGACGTTAAGGAGATGCACCTGCTAAGTGGCTCAATGATTAACCCAGTGTCAGGAAGGGGTGGGTGTAGGTTCAAACATTTCATTTAAATAGATGGTGGGTGGGGGGAATTACTTTTCTATAGCGTTTATATGCCTTGCTCTGCTGATGTTACTAGGCTGGGAGGGAGGCAGGTCAGAAATTATAGCTGCAGAGCTTTTTTATTATTAATATTATTATTTTTTGTAGGAAGTTCTTAAAGTATTTTATAAGATTGAGAATTATTACTCTCCTGTTCACCTCCTCATGAAATTAGACAGACACTTGCCCAAGGCACACTGTGAGTCAGTGGCAATGTTGAACAGGTATGCCTGGGCTTTAGCTTGTGACCTTAGAGTGCTATTTTGGGGTTCTGTAACAATACTAAACTTCAGAAGGGAAAAAAATGCTTAAAGAAAAGCATGGTGAGACCAAACAACTGTATCAATCCAAATACACATAACTAAGTCCTTTCTTCTCCTGTCAAGTGCTGCTAATTCACATAGTTCCTTTCATCTATAGATCAAGCACCATCTGAAAAACAGTTAGGACTTTTGCCGGAAGGATGAACTGAAATTCCATTCTACTTCCTTTTCTTTCAACCTTTTAGTGAAAAAAAATCAAATAATGTTGATTTCAATCTTCAGTTTTTAAGATGATATAGTTTTTGCAGCCTGTTTATTATTTTTTTGTCATTGTAGAAATTTCAGTTGCAATGGGTTTTGCTATTTATTTTCCTCACTGACAAGCCATTGTGCCATAAATAGCTCTTCCACAGATTGTCCATGTGCATGAATGGTGACTGGCTGCATGCATCTTGAGAGCTGTCCTTCTTAATATCCCCTAATGCTTTAGAGATGTGTCAGTTTATCTGTTTTGAGATACTATTATTCAAACGCCTAGATACTATAATCTTCTTGTACGGATCCACTGTTAAGGAAAAAGAGAGAGAGAAAAAAATCCTCCCATAGTTGTAACTACAGTGGTAGAGCCATTGCATGTTTGTGTCAAATACTTCAAGGTTAAATGATGACCATACCAGTGGCTCAAAATCTGCTTGTTAGTATAGACTGAAAAGACACTTTCCGTTTGGTCTTTTCCTACATAAAATTTGCCTTTGTTTTGGAACCAAACTGTAAAGGTGGACTTACCTTCACTCTCCAGCTACCTTGAAGGTAGGATGCATTTAGAGATGAAAGAAAATTGTTGCAAGAATTTAAGCTCTCATCTGATCCCCTAGCCAAGAGGAAAGACTTCTGAGTACTTGCAGCTAAATGGATACCTTTTTCCCATTCAGAGCTGTTTGGCTGGGAACGATGTTTGGGAGGTGACCCAACTCCACTACCCTAGAGTGTGAAAATTGATTTGGAAACAGAATTCTGATGGGGATGGGACAGCAGGGCTGTGGGAAATGCTTGCTCATGATGCAGGAATGCAAATTGCTAATAAAGTATGAGTGCAGGAGAATTAATCCAGCAAAGAGTGCTTTTTATCTTGTCAAGAGGCCAACAGTTTGAAATTGTGCTGCCCTTCCTTAGACATCTTAATTACAAGTGGACACAGATATGCTGGCACACCAAATGATAGCAAGGTATTGTGGTACTTTCTTTTCAGACGAAAAGAATGTATCTCTTGTTTCTGATCTCAGGCATGGGCAGTAAAAAGCAAAGGTAACATTGAGTTTTAGGAGGGGTCTGGAGATCCTGCTTCCTCCCTATACCAGGGGCAGAGGGGAAGGAAGGGTAGCTCTGTTGTTTGGTCTGGTGCAGCCCATTTGGACTTCTGAGTTTTAGCAATAGCACAAGTGATTAATGGGCCAAAAGTTACTGAGAGAGACTGATTTTGCTGATTCATAAACTCATTTAATATAACGAAGATAGTCTTGCCCTGACGAAGGGAGTGGTAGGTTGTTCTAATGTCTTAGTTCTATCTCAACTCCAAAAGCTATCGCTCAGTGGAGGTGAAGCAGGACCCTCAAAGCAAGGAGCGGACTCTGCCTCCCAAAGGTTACCAAGGGACTGCTGTGACCCAGAGTTTATGAGAGCCAAAGTAACAAAACAAGAATGGAGCTTCCAGATAGCCTCCAGCTACGTGGCTTAGATGGGCACTGCTGCTGGTGAGGTGCTGATCAGACCAGTATTGATCACCGGGCTAGCACTACCTGCTGTTCTTGAGGATGACAGCACACACCTTCTGACTTTGTCCTCTGCATTTAGGTTCGGGTACTGGGTATTAGAGAGTGCTTCTTTTAAAACCATAGACACTATGGTAAACACTATTTAATTACCAAAAAGGACTCAATGCCCAGGCCAAGGTTTCGTCCACCACTAAAGTCCTGAGGAAAGATTTTCAAGGGTGGAGTTGGAGTCTCAGGCACTTTGCCACGCCAGCGCTGGCAATGACACTGCCCCTTGGCACCCTGAGACTGCTGTGGCTGATGCACCCTTTTCAGAGGCTGTGGGCATTTCCTGGGGTAATGCATCCAGCTGAAGGTCTTTCAGCCACATCCCTTTTTCTCTCTAGGGCATAAGAGCCAACAAAACTGTATCATACCAGTCCTGAATATTAGTGAAGCAATGATGAGTTTCTCTCCATGCCTTTCTCAAGGGAACCTGGAAGAGCGATTCAAAGAGCTCTGAGAATGTATGTTTTAATAACACCCCTGGACTGTACTTGCTGGTCTTTGTGTTTGGCTTGACATTTTGTTTACTATAGTGTTTGTGAAATAAGGACAGCCATAAACATCCATCCAGCTGCACCTCTGCAATGACATGCTCTGACACGCACAAGTACTTTCAGTGGAAGTATTCCTGCAGCCATCTTGAGAGATCTTTGTGGGTTCACAAGTCATCCAGTTAGGGAGAAAAACAACCATAACATGTTACTGAGGTCACAGAATGAATAAGACATTATGAATAGCCATGCTGGAAACAAAAGCTTTGGTGAATAGTTGGTGAGAAATGTGGGGGTTGACAAAGTTTGCAGACCAGTTCAAAATAATGAAGCACTGGGAAAAATGTTAGCTTGTGGATAATGTCCAAGTAAAAAAAAAATTTGAACAAACTGTTCGATGCGGGGGCTTCATCCACCCTTATTTTCACCTGAGTGGTGAATCACTGGGTCACCTTCTTGAAGGTAAATCATTAAGTAAAAAATTTAGAGGGGAGGAAAAAAAATCAATGTCAGGTTTACCCTATGTCCCAGAGCAGTGAATAATTGCTTTGTGTTGCTGTAGCAACAGATGGCTCAATCTTCTGGGCTTACACTTCTCACCAGAGAGTCAGATCTTCTGAGCAGGTCATAAATAAATTTGATGGTATCTTCTTTGCATCAGAAATTTTGCCGACAGATAAAATACCTTTCTTTTCTATGCCCTTTAAAAGAGGGCATATACTAACATGCCCACATAATAACTTGCCCATTTGTGACAAAGCTGTTCTCCATATCATGTCTTACTGTTGATTCACAACTTCCTTCATGAACTACTGGGATTTTATCTAAAAGTTTCAATCAGATGTGTATTTATAAGCTTTTCTCAAATACAGATTGCAAACATTCATAGACTTATTCTCCCAGCATCTGTATGAAATGATACTATTTCACAGGTCTGGACCTGAAACACAGGTATCATATAACCTGCCCATAGTCTTGCAGAAAATCTATGGCGGAAAGAGAAATACGCTCCAGATTTCCCAAGATAAACCCCGTAGCCTTAAATACACAATCATCCAAGCTAAACATCAACTCTGCAATCATGGGTCCAGGCATATCTTTCCCTGATACGATAAATGGTAGAAATATACTGGCACAAAATGATAGCATGAAGTTAAGTATTAGAATATTTACTTTTCTTGGTCTTGTGAAATCCTAGCACATTGATCTGTTTTTCCTCCCTCTGAGGTAGATTTTCAGGTTTCTCTTAACTGATGCTTCTTACTTTAAGTTCACATTGGTATTTTGGTCACTACATTCCCCTTTCTTCCACAAAATAGGTTTGTCACCTGTCAGGAAATTTCCAAGGGAAGAACAGAGCTGGCAGCAGGAATCAGCTGAAGGGATGAATGCTCTCATTACACAAAAAGTGCATGCTTAGCAATTAAAATATTCTAAAATAACACTGTAGTTGTTTTTGTGCTTTATGTACAGTATTAAAAATAAAATAGTCTACCACAGGTAATTTATGAAAGCAGGTAATAATGAGTTCATTATTGCATAGCAAGCCAATGTTGCAGTCGTGGTTATAGGCCTAGCCAAGGTCTTTGATCTTCTGGTTCATTAATGTATAAATGAAAAGACTTTGGCTTTCATCTCACATCCATCGGCTAATTATCTCAGTAACTGGTCTCACTCAGATCTCAGGCAGTTCTTATTCAAGGACTTACCCTTTCATTTTCCATCCTCTATACAGGCAGTGAGTCACCAGAGTCATGATTTATTGTCCTTTCTTATACGAGATTTGTTATTTGCACAGCTCTGTCCAAGGGACACATCTGTCTATAAAATTTTCAGTTGAAACAATTTGAAAATGCTAGGTGATGTAGCTATTTGCAGTGACACCATTGGATATTAGTTAGGAGGAGCTGATTTTAAACAGGAAAATGCACCACAAGGCTGAACTGAGTTTCATGAGAGTACTACTGTACTCTTCTGACTTCTTCCTCGGCTTCCAATACATCAAGACATGAAACCCGTGACTGTGAATATGGTTCTGGGTTAAGAGGGCATTTGAAATAGCAATGAAGTTGAATTCTCAGATCTGTTAGCCTAAGTGTTAGAGAGTACAATGTCACAAGTGCACAGCAAATAATTTCCTCTTACAGAATTTTGTATCAACTGAAGTCTTCCTATCAGCTCTAGGATCTCTACAAAAGAACTTGTGTAGTTTTGATTCACTTCCAAATGTTGCAAATGGCCACTTCTGTTCAGACTTCAGTCAAAATAATATATATGTGGTATTCATATATTTATATTCATTTGTATTTCTAAATGAATGAAATCTGATCTGAATGGTGTTGTTAAAGTGTCCTTTGTTTTACACAGATTGTGGTTTTCACCTTGTATCTCAAAGAAAGGCTAATAGATATTAAATGGGGCCTAATAGATGACTGCAGGCCTTTCCCTTCCTTTCTCTCCATCTTTCTCATAATTTTCTTCATAACAATTAATTCGGTGTCAGCAAATAAGAAAATTAAGTTCCCGACTTAGAACTTGCAGACCAAATATTTTATGCTAGGACACTACTGCTTTCTTCTAACTTGCACCCCTATGTACAGTTTGTTTCAAGGAGCCTCAGTGCCTTTGCATCTAACATTATTGGAGATGAGAATAGGGATGTGATGTATAGTTTAGGAGATGAAAGTAGCTCCAAGTAGCATGGCAAGAGGAATGTGACGGTGGGTTATAACTGGAGCATATGGATGAACATGAGCAGGTCAAAAGTGAAGTGGCTAGGATAAGCTTCTTGACAGATTTTGATAAACCACTTAGTAGTCTTGCAAAGAAAATGGTACAAATACCACCATAAGGGGCACTTATAACTAATCTAGATACTAGACTAGTTACAATGGTACTTTTAGTAGTAGTTTCAATACATGAAATACACCTGATTGATTAAGGAACTCATTTAGATGGCTAAACATAGTCCTAAAGCCTGTATCAGCCTGGTCTGATCTCTTAGCTGACAATGTATTCAGCAGGAGCTTGGACTAGAGACCTACTGAGGTCCTTTCCAACCAGAATTATCCTATGAAATAAATACACCCAAATGTATTGTGATAGAAAAGAAATATAGAAAGCAACTGTTCCACTTCCTATACAGTCCATAAGTTGAAAATACATTCTTTTTCCTTCTTTCTCCCTCTTTCTTCTCTCTCCTCTCTTGTCTCTCTTCTTCTTTTGCAAGTCCTAGGCATATTAACAAAATTTCCTGTGCTAGCTGCATTGTGATCCAAGAACATGCTTGTTGTGTGCTTTCTGACCATACCCAAGAGTGCTCAGAGGTGAGCATGTTGTCAGTCGCCATTTTGAATAGATCATCAAGGCCAATAGCTAAATATGTCATTGGCTGTAATGACAGAACAGACAGTTCATTTTAGTTGCAAAAGTGCAATCTCCTAATACAGAAATCCCCATAAAGACTAGGTCTGTTCTTCTGGATGTGGCTGCTCCATAGGTACTTCTTTCAGGTATCCTTCTGAGAGGCATTTCTGCAATGTGTGTATGTGGGTGGGTGCATGGTGAGGCCACCTGCCTGCTAAATCACCAGTAGGCTCACTTCACTCTTTTGGGGGATCAGCTCCTGTGGAAAAGGAATTCACAGGGAGCTTTGCGCTGTTTCACACATCCCTGAATTAGAGATAATGAGGAAAACAGCGGTAGAACCAAAAACTTGAGCAAGGTCGAGATAAAGTAAATTGGCTACAGTGTTAAAGATGAGCTTTGGGCAGTGGCCAATTGCTGGCTGGCTCGAGGCGCGTGTCTGAGGGTCTCTAACCAATTGTATGACAGATTCGGGCGCGTGGACAGCACGTGGGGCTACGGGGAAAGTATATGTAGTAGTGAAAAAGGGCAATAAATGTCTCCTGTTCAAGAGCCATCAGGAGTCCGTGTCTTGCATCCCTTCAAACTCCCACTACTAGGGTGATTCCAGCAGGCATCACTACCTGCCAATATGTCCTCACACTTAAATAGAATTGTTTTCACACAAGATAAGCTTGTAGAGTTCTCCTGTTGAAACTGCATGTAAGTAGAAGGATTGGCCACAGGGCATGAGACCAGTGATGGAGTTTCCTAAAGATCACAATTCCAGCTCCAAGGCTTTCGCTGGCTTACTAGAAGAACAGGGAGCAGCTCGGGGAGAGACTCACTCCTTTGAAATTCAGGGCTGTGTTGCTGTGGGTCACTGAGTCTAGTTTGCAAGCCACAGAATGAGAATGAGTCCTACTAAAGTCACTCCAATTTTTCTCATTCTTTCCTCCCACAGATGCACCATGCCAGCTGCTAAAAGCCATTTCAGAAAGGGCATGGGAGAAACCTGGGAGAAGGTTTTTCTTTTAAATAATTCAAGTAATTAATTCTGAGTAATGCAAAGTAACATAGTAACCCTGCACAGGGATGATGAAGTACCAGCTTCATGCCAATGCGCCTCACTGCAGTACCTGGGATACTGTTCACATGGTCACTTTCCAGGATTTAACA
This sequence comes from Cygnus olor, assembly GCF_009769625.2. Classification (NCBI taxonomy): domain Eukaryota; kingdom Metazoa; phylum Chordata; class Aves; order Anseriformes; family Anatidae; genus Cygnus; species Cygnus olor. The sequence continues at coordinate 49,377,492 of NC_049173.1, forward strand.
GCCTGGTTTGTAAAAGGCAAATGCAGCTCTTCGGTGCTTGCGGATCAAACAACTACATACCTGAATAAAATTGGCCCCTTCCCCTGGCAAAAAGAATGTATTTGTACTTTCAGCTGGGTTCATGCCATATGTCATAACCTGCCAAATACAAGGATTAGAAAAGTGAGATCTTCTCAGAGTAAAAGGTGTCTGAATAATACAGCTTTCACACATGGGCAGCCCATCTCAAAGACTAATGCAGCATAACTCTGAGGACAAAGGCTAAATTTTTGGGCATCTCAAGCTTAATCGGTGTAATTACTGCTTGTACTTTATTCTGGTATTTGCAAGACCTTCATGTATGGGATGCCACTCACCTCTGCATAGTCTTCATCGCTAGGCAATGAAGTGAATATCACTCTACCTTGGAATGTCCCACAGACAGGAATGTGTTTATCTTCATAGACCTCCATCACTTGAAGAGTTACCTCATTAGCAGCACAGACTAGATAGACCCAGAGAGACATTGCTCAAAGGCTGTGGCAGAACCCAGAAGAATAATTCAGGCCTCTGAAGTCTTATGCATGTCCTGCTTTAAAAAAAAAAAAAAAAAAAGTATCTGATCTGTGGTTTAACATGGGCAAATTTTGTACTGCGAACCAGCTGATTTTATCTGAAGTTGGTGTAAAATATCTGCTCAGACTAAGTCCTCCATGTCAAATAGAATAGTATTTCCCCTGGTCGTGCATATATTGAACATGCATATTCCCTTTCAGGTAGCATACTGGTGCGTCTAGCTACGGGAGGTGAAGGAACCTCTTGGGGGCATATAAGGATATGGCGCATAAATCTACTGAAAGTTTCACCTTTCTTTTTATCTGTTAGCAAAGCTGAAGTTTAGTAAGAAAAGGGTGCACTGTTTCAATTTCATTATACAAACAAATAAAAGTACTTGCAGTTCCATGGAATTTTAACACAGTTAATCATAAACCTGATATTTGCATCTCACGGGCACTGAGCATTGTGTAGATACAGGAGTTAGGATAAACTGGTTTGGAAAGGTTTGGCTGCTATAGCTGTGTCCAAGGCTTAACCCTCATTCCCTGACTGATGCTGGGGAAGGAAATCCTGTCATCATCACAAAGATTAGAGGATAGTTTATGAACTATTCACACATCGTGCTATCTTGCAGGTAAGCTGCCTGCTTTGAAATGTCCCCAAAAGATCTGTTCAAGTAAGATTCCTAAGGCTAACTTGAACCATGAAGATTTGGGTTTTTGATGTCCTTTGTACATATGCAGGTCTTAGATCCCTTCATTCGCTTCTGTTCAGCTATTCCAACTTTGCCTTACGGCAGATGCGTACACTCCCTGTCTCTAAAGGCTGAAATCTTGGAGGCCTTTTTACTAGCCCTTCCCAAATACATGAATGTACCCATCTGAATGCACTCAGCTCACATTTATGCACCAAGACAGACATATGCATAATAAGATTCTTACTTTATCCCCTCCTCAGTCATTCAGTCATGTAATGCTCAACCACATGCATGCAGACATGCATGAAAATGCACTCATACAGAATATTATTACTCTTCAATGTCAAAAAGAGTGAGAAGCTCGTGTTGAAGAACTTGGTCACCCACATATTCATGCTGCACTGGGTCTCTGCTGGGTGTATTCCTAGTTGAGCAATCCAAGGGAGCAGCATTGGTGCTATAAATTCCTTGTAACTAATCAAATCCATAATCTCACAGTCAGACACCCTGCACCCCAAACTCCCCCCCCACCCCACAGGTTAGGACCTTTGTTGTGCTGCCCTGTTCTTGAACTGCTTGGGCTTTAAATCTGCACATGGGTGTTTGTGTCTAGGGATGTCCTTGACTCCTCATCACTGTTTCATTTTGTCACCCCATGTGGCTTACAAGGGTGACTGCATTGAAAAGTAGCTGATTACAGTGTGAACAATTTAAATTTTCACATAACTGCTGCTATCACTTTTCGTTATTTTATAGGCTCCTCGATCTGTCCTTATGACATATAACTTTTTTTTTTTTTTTTTTTGGCAGCCTGTTGTCCTTACTTTTTAATCTTCTGCTTTCCCAGAGCATAAAGAAACCACACATGCTCCATGTATCTCTCTGCTGGAGATCAACTCAAATTAAATTTTCTCCTCTGAACAGCTTTTAAGTTTGGGAATACTCAAACCATGTAGATTCCTCATAGATTTGCAAAGCCCCCAGTGAGCTTCTTACAAAATCTAACACTCTTAAATTAGAAAAAGTTTCAACTGAAAAGAAATAGGGTTCGAATCAGAATTCTGCAGCTGGGACTTACCATGTGTAGGTTTCCTAAGAGGTGTGACATTATATGTTGTATATAAAATGCCTACATCAAATACTACGTTTGACTACGTCAAATAGTCATCTATATGCAGGAATGAACTTGAACATTTGTCCAGCCATTCTACAGTGCTTATACCCACTTTTTCTTCTCTGTAGCTGAGACAAGGTGTCCACACGATTTAAGAGCTCTTCTGAGCTCTCTGATTGTGCTCCGGTTCCAATGTCTCTTAAATCAGTGGCTCTAGTAGGACTACGCTGTGACTTCTATTTACAAATTGTCCTAGCAAAAACATCCTTCTATATTCACCACACTTTGGGAAAGTGAGGCACAACACGTAGGAATGGCTGTGCCTCTCCTGGCCCCTGTGGTTTTACTATGTCTGGGTTGTGAATGTAACAGGAAAAGTATTTTAGCCCTACTAAAAGTTTATCTTGCCGTATTTGTGCTCCTTTGTGCATTACTGTGTGCTTGCATTCAGCGAAAGATAGTTTTATGTTCTTAAAATCAAAGGTTTTGATTTGTTTTGTTCCCAGCAGCATCAAGGTGTTTGCTAAGGGATTGAAACCACAACAGATAGAAAAGACCCATTAGGCCATTTTGCCCTGCCTGTTGTTTCTTAACACCTACTATTGCATAAAGTTATGAAGCTTTTTCTCTGACAAAGCATTCCACAGTTGGTATAGCCTCACAATAATTCCTATTTGGGCTCAGAAATTTTAATGATAAAACACTTATTCAATAGTTCTTCACCCCCTTTGATGCATATAACCATCTGTTATAAATAAATGATTACCTATGTCCATAATTTCCTATAAGAGGAAACACCACTGAAAAAATGAAACTGTTTATATGAATAAACAGAGAAGACATGATTATTGACTCCTGAACAGGCAATGCACAGGACTATATTTACAAATGCTGTTGGATACATATTGTCAAAATCTTACAGAGGTCCATGGAACTGCATTGGTTCACATGGGCAGAAAACATGGCTTTTAAGTCTTATAAATGTTTTCTTATCAATTGGTCCAGGTGACTCCTTACAAAATGTTCCCTTTGTTCTTTCAAATGAGTTGCAAAACAAAACAGATGCTGCACTGGATTTAATGGTCTCCTCAGTTCTATACATCTTTATTTGCCACAGACATTTATTAATTTTAATGTCTCTCTCCCCATTTCTCATACCAGTTTACTCCCACCAGTGTGAGCAACAATAGAAGCTCTTGCACAAAGGAGTGGCTGGATGCCACTGCACTGTTACATTGAGTTGGTTTGACCTGCACACTGAGGAGGCCGAAACAAACACATAATTAATAATAAGACTATATTCTCTCTAGGATTTGCATTTTTCCTTCAGTGTTTGTGTAAGCCATTCTATTTGCCCTGCTGGTTCATTTTAGTCCTTTGTTACCCTTATCTTTTCCAAGGAAAGCTTAACATGTTATTTATTTTATCTATTTATTTATTTATTTTAGTTTCTATACCGTCCCCATTCTGTTGCTTAGTTCAGGTTCTATGTTTTTTATCCCAGAATCTTTCTCTCAGACCATGGACAGAATTGCAGTGATCCTTGCAAAGATTCTTGCATATTTTTCCTGCAAGTCCTTCAAATAACAGTTTTGCCTCTTCTTTAGCTTTGGACTGGCAAAATAACAGGAACCACTGTAGAGTTTCTGAGAAAATGTCCATGCCTGAAGCTGCCCTGAGTGGAAAGGAGACTGAAGGATCAAGACAGGGGCTCTGCCTCAAGAGCAGGGAAAGTGGTGCTTATGTGGTCTTTTTGGTTGGCAGCTGGCTTTTCTGGGAGAGGAACTTGAGGGGCCTCATTTTTACCCCTGTTTTCATCAGGATGTCCAGTACCCCTTTTGAGGCATGCTTGGATTTGCAGGACTTCTCATCAGGAGGACGTCCAAAACCAAACAGCTTTGTTACTCAGTTACTTCCAGTTCATCAGTTCAGGTTTACAGCATGTTGGGGTCTGTCTGACGGCTCAGGGATTGTGAGGAAGCTGAAGAAATATTAGCATACATAGCTGTATAGGTTTAGAAACTGAACCTTCACAGAATCGTACGGAAAGCTGATACTCTGTTGTGGCCATTGCCTAGCTCCTCATTGTTACTGCCTTAACTTATAATTTATTCAAATGGTAACCACCGGAGCTGTAATGGGTTTTGCTTTAGGTTGAATATGTTTGGAAAAATCCAGACAAAATGCTTGAGCTGTTTTCTAGACTGAAGTCACTGTTTGTTCATGGAAAAAAAAAAAAAAAGTCTGTCTTCTTGGAGAAAGGGAATGTGATTTGCAAAACTGTTGAGTGCTAAGATCTGAAATGGAAGTGAATGGGAGTGTGCTTTCAGTACTTTACATAGCTGTAGAATACTAAGTGATATAAATACATGGTTCTTAGGCATCTCAGAATGGATACTGTGAATTATTAAACACCTTTACCTTGATCTTTTTAGGATTCCCTATTAAAATAGGGATAGTAAGTTATTACCTTCTCACTTTGCTAGGGCAGCATAAAGATAAATGTTTTGGTGCTAATACTGTAATATTAGTGCTAATGCATTAATATAATGCAATACACTAATGTACATGTATTAAATGTTTATTTACATTATAAATAAATGTGTTGCTATAATACCTCAAATACCATGAGGATGAACACTGTAAGAAAACTCATGAGGAAATGAATACAAGTTTTCAGAGCAAGTTTGATTCATGTGCAGCAAATACAGCTCAGGGCCACTCCCTGAATACATAATATTGGTTAGCTTCACTTCGAAGGAATACCATTTTGTCTGTCTTAAGTACAGTGCTGCTTAACTTGTCACAATGTTAATAATGTTCTTCTAATTCTGTTTCTCATGTATGGTTTCTATTATTTATTTTTTTTTAAACATGAAGTGCAGGCAGGTGTCTCAGCATTGGGTGTCCTGTGGCTAAGCCCAGGACTGAAACCTTTAGCTCCACAGAACTGAGAGTAGCTGCTGGGCCTAATGTGGGACTCACAGAAAATGTGTCTTTTCAGAAGGGTGAACGCGGACTGGAATAGCCCTTGTTAGCTGCTGGCAAAGCCCTGTGAACCTTGGAAATGGAGAATGCTCAGTGCACAAGAAAGCTGCAGGAAATGCAGCTCCACATTGTGGAGTCTATTATGTGGACTGCTATTTGCCAACGAGCTTTAAACTGTCTGAATTTGGATGTATTTTATTGGTAGTGGTAAATAGCACATCCTTAACTCAATGGCCAGTTGATCAGTCATTGGTTCAAACATAAATGTTCCAAAGAAAAAGCAGAAACAGTTTTTACTATGAATACAAAGTATTATTTTCTCTCTCTCTTTTTTTTTTTTTTTAATTTCTTGGAAAAATATACACTATTAAGAATGAGAATTATTCAAAATTTCATTGCAAAGCAAATGACTCGTGATTGAAATTTTCAATTTATCCAAACAGTTAAGCTAGGATTTGGAAAACCGTAAAGAAAAAAATTACAAGGTCTTGCAAGCCTAAGTAATGGGCAACCTTAGCAAAAGGTGGTGCTTGCCTATAACATCTAACACCGTTGGAAAATAACATCTGTCCTGCTTCTTGTGGCTCCTCTAATGATGTTTTTACAGGAAGTGTGTTATTTTACAGATAACTTTATGAATCACTTCTGATTTTGCTACAACAGAATGAAAACAGGAACATCATACACTGAATTCTCTGATTGCTTCACATGTCTAACCTACAATATCAGCTTCTTACACTCTCCTTTTGATACTCTACTGGAATTTAACAAATGAAGCAGAAATTAATATTAATGGAAAAGTAGAAATTATCATACATTTGTTCTCTGCTTTCATCAGGTGTCAGACACTGCAGGAACAGACGCCAATTTAAGAATCTGAACAGATTTAGATAATTTCCTCAATCCTTGATGGTTATAATTAAATTAATTCTGGGAATCTGCACTGACACTTCTACCACACTGTGAACGTGGCCTCCTAGCTCCTAATTACAGAGATTTTCATGTTTCCTCTGCCACCTAGAATTGTGTGGGGACCAAAATCATGCTAATTTTGTGGCTGTAGTGCTGCAGAAGGATACACAGAGGGAAAGGTCTGCCTCTGTCTCCAAAAGCCACCCGTAATCCTCTCTGTGCTGAACCACATGTAAGTGTCAATAAGCATAATCGGGAGCATGGGGGCAGCATAGCTGGCCAGGCAGGGCAGTAAATTTAAGGAGCCACCACCCTGTGTGGCACCCTGCCTTTGAAAATAGCACACTACTAAATAATGCATGCTGGTATGCTGGCCAAGTTAGCCTCACCTTGCCCAGACCTGTTGGTACAATGTGCTTTTTTGTCTGTCTGGAAGTATTCTGGGCCTTAGCAACCAGAGCTGTCTCTGCCCTTGGGAGCTGAGACAGAAAAGGCTTGCAGCCACACAAACAGAAAGTGACACACCAGTCTAAGTACCATATTTGAACCAAATTTCTGCCACTTTTGCTGGTGTCCTTCTTAGCAGTAGGAAAAGTCTGATGTCCCTAGCAATGTTGAGGTGCTGGGGTCATAGCTTTCTGTGGTGCTTCTGCAGCATACGGATGAGATGTATTTCAGTGTGACTCTTTCATCTCCCACATTTAGCTCAGTGAAGTAATGTTAGAGGTGGGTTCCTTGTTAAAGATATCCTTCCAGGGAAGGGAAGAGCTCTTTATTGCTTTCTCATTCTTTGCTCACTTCTTAGCTTTTTCCTGTTCTCCTGCTCTGGATTGATCATTCACGCTGATATGATGATAAGACATTATTTTGATGATGAAAGTTTTAGTCTAAATACTCACCCAAGTGATGAACTGGTATGCAAATACTCAGACTCGGTGACATGAATGTGTGGAGAAATCTTGCAGATAGTTGACCTACTTGTGAAAACTCTGAACAGTTGCGTAGCTCTTTTCAATGACATCCTTAGCCCTTGGTATGATACTGCTCTCCAAGATGGAAATTTGCAACCTCTTTCTTCCACAAGGACAACTTTGATTAGTGAGAGTCAAGGTGAGCAGCTATGGAACTTGACTATATCCTGGCTGAAAAAACAATGGGATTTTCTCAAACCACACGTACTCATGCACACCTGATCTGTGTGAACAAAAACAACTTGTGTTTTAGTATCGTTGGTGTTAGTGCGGATGATAGAACAAAGGTGACATTCCTTGGGCCTGAGATCCACAATTTATCTTGAAATCAGGTTCAGCATAAATAACATGTGTAATGTTTCCTCTAAACTGACAATGGATCCTGATTAATGATTAATAGTATCTCTAGATGTTGAAGGACGATTCATTCCCTGTGCTTGGTAAACCGAGCACTGAGAGTATATCTGTTGGGAAGGAGATTTATGGTGAGCCCTGGAACCAAAAGTGAACAGAGACTGGAAAATTAATTTCACATAGACCTCTGAAAAATCACAGAATAAAAACGCTCAGCAATTCTTGTGCTTTATACATACAAATTAATGAAACCCTGGAAGTTTCCTATGTTACTACCTGATGATAGACGACAGATCATATTTTTATTTAGGCACCTCATTTCCTGCTCAGGTTCCTGGTTGCAATGTGGCGAAGTCACTTGCGCATAGTCAAGGACAGATTTGGGCTCACAATTCTCAGAACTGTCCATAAAGCACAGATATTACATGAGGAAACAGCGATTCCGTGCTCTTCACCCAACACAAGAGGTGAACTGATGACTGGATAGTGAAAGGCCTCTAATCCAACACCCAGCCTGTGGCTGGGAAGAGCAAGCAAATATTTTGCCTGACTTCCATGTACTGTGGAGTAGATGCCTTAAGAAAGGTTTTAGCTCTCCCCCGCTGGTCTGAACCATCAGAATTAGGAAGTTTAAAAGCAGAGAAACACTTATCTGCTGATTTTCTACCTTGTTAATCTTCCTGAAGCTGTTCTTTTGTACTCATCCCTATGTACACCTACACTGAAGATTTTTTCCTCATTTTCTTTTACATTCTCTCGGATACCCAGAGAAGCTGGAAGACCTAGAGACTCCCGCTTGTGCAAACTCATTCATTTCACAGGACTCTCGAGGTATAAAAAGAAAGAATCAAGCCCATGATATTGTCTCATCCAGTCCACCTCTCTGGAAGCACAGGGCTATTACCTACCATGCATCTTCTCATGTTATTTTCAGACTAATTTTAATTTAGGACATTCCTGCTCTTCACTTCTCCTCATTCTAATTATAATCTCCCTATCTACCTGAAATAACCTCCATTAAAAAAATAAAAAAGGATGGTCTTAAAAAAACAACTACAAAGAAATCAATCCCTCATCCATTACCAGGTTTCTCTTTTGTTCTGGAGCCACACGTGTAACCCGGTTAGACCTGTTCTCTTTGAATACTGAGGACTGAGCTGGCCTTATGCAAATGTTCCCAACCTCGTCTTCGTTGTTGTCGTTGCAGACCCAATCAAATGAACAGGAAGTGACCTAAGGAATTCCCCTATTGGCTGCCTGAGTGTTCAGCAAAATGTTTTAAAATTAATATCACATCCATTTATCTTCACTCCTGGGAGTCTTTAGGAGAGATAACCTAGTACCTGTGTTTACCCAACCTACTGTTCTTTAGAAAGTCTTCCCATTGCCTCAGTTAAGGATTTCCACTCCAGAATCTGCAGCTAAATGAGGTAAGGTGTTTGGTTTTTTTTTTTTTAATATACTTCCTTTAAATTAACACCCATGAAAAAAAAAAAAAAGAAAAAAGAGAGAAGTGTCTACTGGACTCATGCCCACCCTACTGAGCCCCTCCCTTCCCACTTTGGAACAGCAGCTAAACTAATTTGATCAAAAGGCTTTTTAACGTTACAATAAAGACTTCGGTTTTCCTATTTTGAACTTGCATCTTACTTATGTTTAAATAAGCCTGTTGTGTTTATGTTTGATTGGGGCCAGACCTGCTGCCTTTACTCACCCAGAATGTCAATGACCTCAAATTGAGCCAGTGGCTTCATCAGAATTACTCAAAGTCTCTGATGTAGCTGACAATATTCTGGGTCCTAAATCTGCTGTCTTTGTCCCCAGAGAGGTCATCTAATCAGTAAGGTGAGGGGTGAGAGAGTAAAGTGGACCTTCTCAATACCCCTGAGAGTGCTGGTGGCACGGAACAGGGAGACACTTTACAAGGATGTTGTTTCTGTTGCTTTTAGTGATGAGGATGGTGATGGTGATTGTACTGATAGCGAAAAATCCAAAAGGAAATTTATAATTTGGCCCATTTTTGGCCTCAAGTCAATTTTGTGGCAGTTCCAGTGGCAAGTGGGGTTCTGTTGCTCTTAGTCCCTTCTAAGTGTAAGCACCCCAGAGAAGCCGGCTCAAGCGCTGAGTAGGTAAATACAGTGTGAGCAGAGGCCTGCAGTGTCTTTGCTTGTTTAATTTGTTTCTCTTCCAATGGTAATTTTATTTGAATAGAACCAGAATTGGCCCCTTAAGGTATAGACACAGCAAGAAAGAGACTTTTAAAATTCTGTTTAATGGTAGATGTGCATGTAAAGAAAAAGTTGCTCAAAATCTACACTGATTGTGTAAAACATATGTGATGGGCTTAGTGATAAACATTTGTATTTCACTGCATGAGAGATTTTAGGCAGATACTCTTGCATGTATATAGTTAGAGTTATTGAATTTTATCGGTAACGAGATTTTAGATTACTTCATCTAAACGTGTAATACGTCACCTTTGCTTCTAAGGTATATCCAACTATCATTTTTCATATTCTTTTTGAAATGAAATCACTTAATAATGATAGAAATGAACACTGATGTAAAAGTTTCACTTAATGATTTTATTTGTACCTGTATCACATGGAACTGTGTTAAACATACCCTCTTATACCGGTATTTCCTGTAATTTGTGAAAACTTTAGTGGGGTAATAAAAAAATGCACTCCTTTAAGTTCTGTTTTGATAGCAAATTTGTGGGTAGCAATTTAAGCACTTTGCTGTCATTTATTTTGCACTGCAGAGAGTACCAGAGCTGGAAAACAGAGAGGGTTTATATTTAATGCAGATGTGGAAACCAAAGAAAACAGTTGCAATTAAAACTAGAAAAACAACAGGATTAAGCTGTTTCACCAACAAATATCACAATTAATGACAGTTTAATTCCTGGCCCTTACAGGTTTTAAAACCAGAAGTGATTGTGGTGATAACAACATAGGACTTCCCAGAATTTTCAAGTTTAATTAGGTGGCTTGAAGTAGAGCTTATCTTCTAGAAAACTTCCAGTCTTGAAAAAAAAGTCCAGAAGTCCAATGATGGGAAATTCACCAGAATGTTTTAATTAACTGCTTAGATATCATTCCTCTAAAAATATTTCGTCTCATTTTCAGTCTGACGTGGTCTAGCTTTAGCATTCAGCCACCTGATTTTGTTATCTTTTGATGGCTAGTGTGAAGTTTCCCTGAGTGGCAAATTTCTGTTCCTTGTGTTGGTAGCTGTGTGTAGCTGTGAACAGCTTATCCCTTAGCCTTGTTTTTTGATAAATATGGTAGTCAGAGCCCCATAGGCTTTTCCATCTCATGGAAAAACCTGCGCCAGTTTCACCGTAAGCAAGCTTTTCCATCCTTTAATCCCTTCAATGGTTCCCACTAATTTTTCAACATCCAGTGTGAAGTCCGGGTGTCAGGAGAGGATGCAGGCTGTAGGAACAGCAAAGCCAACCAGAAAGGGAGTGTGAGTCAATATGTGTTTCTGCCCCCAAAAGTGATACCTCTTCCCAGAGGTGATGCCTACCTCATACTGGATTTCTGGGTCAGGAGTTTATAAAGCATGTTTGAGGCTTTCAAAGAGTCATCATCGTCTAGACCCCCTTCTCACCTCCATGCATTGGTCCTACATGCAGAGGCAATGTTATCATTAATAGTGCTTATGTTGTTCACTTGCTTTTTTTTTCATTTTATTTTTTTCATTTTTTTGCTAGTCCTATTGGTATTTGTAAAGCCCTTGAGATCAATAAAACAGTATACTCTTCCCAAGTCATAGTCATAAAAAATCCTGTATCAGAGCAGACTTGTGCTTGTTTGCCCCAGCAGAAATTAGGTAACCCTTCACAGCAGTTTATAGGGTGACAACAATTCTTATTATCCCAGTCATGGTGAGATCAGGTAATAGAACGTGGTCTGTTTAACATGGAAAATTATTATTCTCTTGTCACCCGAGAGAATATGGTGTGGTATTGACACAGTAATTTCGTATTACTTCAGATATTCTCAGGGTATTGTGAGTTTTTGGCAGTGGTGAAAACAGGCTATTGGAGAGCTGGACAAAGACAAAATTAAATCATTTGGCTCCCACTGAACTTCCTTCTTCTTTTTTTTTTTTCATTCCTGGTGAATTTTATTGTTAACATCAGTACTTGTTCTGTCTGGGAGGTGCAAGGTAACAAATTGTGATGGAGAGAGTTCAAACTAAAAAGGAAAAATCATCTGGAGACACAGATGAAGAGAGATTAGGGAGGAAAATGAAGGATTTCCGTGTGTCTGTGTCCAGACAGGACTGTTGTGTTAGCCTGCTGCCTCTCCCACAGTAAATTGCACAAAAAAATCCTGGGTGGATTAATTTCTACACCTGCTGAAAAAGTGAGTATTTATGGTCAATTCTTACAGAAGAGGATTAGAGATTTTATTGCCTCTGTGAGCTGAGAGAACTGTCCATGAGACATGACACCTTTCCAGAATCGTCCCTTATCTACCCTTCTTTGTTCACCCCTTCCACGCTCTTTATAAATGTGTCTAGCTTAGTCTCACGACCAAATCATTCAGTCTTCTCCCATGCAAACTTTCCACTGACTGCAGCATTACCCAGATTTGTTTTGCGGAGTCCACGATTACATGCTTTCTATTGCTGTTGGCGTGCTTCAGTTCCCACACCAGTGCCCGACCTGTCTCCAGTACAATGAATGCCATTTCTGAGTACTGGAGCAACACCCCGTGGTACCCAGACAGTGGGACAGACCTGTCTGGCTTAAAAATTGGTCAGTGTGCTGAGACTAAGAAACAGATAGATGAATGACCCCTTCTTGTTCTGATGGTAGCATGACCACCCTTTAAAGGATTTTCTATGGTCTTGCAGTGCTCTCTTTCTCATCAGCCTTCCTACAGTTGCGAAGTAGGTCCTTCTTGTCAAGGACTAGGCAGGCGTTCCTGCGGCAAGCAGCACATAAAAAGAAAAGGGTCACAAACGTAATTGTCTGTTGTCATTGCTAATGACACATGATGTTAGGATGTGGTAGAATCAAATATAAAGGCTTTGCTGTACATGAGGAAATGAACAGAAATGCTAACAATTTCTGTAGCTTGCATAGATGGCAATGTTTAGAGAAGTCAAGTCTCTTTCCAGTCTCACAACTTAGCTATTGCTAAACTTTCAAGCATAAACTCAGCGAGTTTTCTTCCTAATGGTACAAAGTGCCTTGTGGGCACCAAGGAAGTCCAACACAATCTTCAGCAAAGCCCACTGGCTTCAGCCGCTCAGCCAGCCTTGAGGATGCTGCAAGATCTCTAACTACAAATGTCTGTTGCTCTTTCTTCCTTTCCCTGCCTTCAGCTCACTCTGCAGCTTGCACATATTTTGCCCCCTGATGAACCAGGGACTTTTTTCACTAAATCTTTGTGAAAAAAGTACGTTACAAACTTGGTAAGGGTGAAATTTATAAGTAACACTGATAATAGGGTAAATTAAGAAAGGTTTGTTCACACAGCTGGCATATGGAAAATAAGGATTAACTTGTAATCTATGGAAGTTACCAGTCTTTCTTAGTATGAGAGTTCGTTTGAGCTTTACTAGGGATGCAGCCTGAACCAAATCCGTCGCTGAATGCCTAAAATGCTTGGGACATTTGTTGGTCATTGGCCTATAGATGGGTGAGAATGAGTAAACATGGAGTCATGTAGCCAGTGGAGCAACCAACTTGCATTTGGCATTTTGCATGTCTCTCTATGAGGAAGATCCCTCAAAGGCTCCCTTTCGAAAAGCTGACATTGCACATGGTTATCATTACCTATACTTTTGCTGATCTTGTGAAATGTGCTCCACAGGAAAGAGTATGAGAACTAGTAGAAAAAACAGCTAGCTGGGGCTGGGTATTTGCTGGTTATAGACCAAGAAGACAGGACATTAAAAGAGGATTGCTCTGCAGTAGTGAAAAGAAAGCCATTCTACTTACACAATCTGTGAATACAAAGAATAAAATATTTCTCCTATTAGGGAGGAAGGATAGAGACATAATGTCTTGAATATTTACTCTGCTCACTATCAGATGTAGACATAAAAGTTTCCTGAGCCCCTACAGATCCATAAGGATTGAGTTCCTATGTGTTAAAATACACTCTATCGTCCAAATTACTGATGCCATCATCAAAAAAATGTTTCTGTTTTTTAAAACTGCTCTGGGTTTTCTTTCATCTGGCAGTGAGCAGGTAACTAATTCATATTGCTATATAATTAACGATCCTGTGTAAAACTGCCCAAGATGCAATGGTCAGGAATGAGACTAAATGCACAATGTAATGATTACCCCCAAACTTTCTTAATGATTTTTACTGAAGCATATAATTATTATTGCACAACAGCGTAGAAGCTTGCATCTTGATGATGCACTTTCAAAGTATGCTTGGTTAAGCAATTGTCTCATAGATTGGCATGGCTATGAAGGGGCTTTATCAGGGAGTCAAATTCTGACACATTGAAGGGTGCTGTTCTCATCTCTTTTGCAGTGGGATCTGCCACACAACTCAGACATCATTTGTAATGTTCCCAGGCAGCTGCCCTGATAGAGGAAGATGAAAAAGGTTTTAGAAGACTGAATTAATAGGTGATTAGACAAGTGAGATATCCTTAGAGACTTATCAAAAGCAGGATGTACAAAGTGAAATAGATACAGGTTTTTCCTTCATTTAGTGACTTGTAGTTATCTTTACCCTCCCTAAGACTTTTTTTGATGGATCTGTTATACTTTGTGAGAACAGGTAGAAACTTCTCTTCCTCCTTTAAAATCTCAAATGATTAAATGTTTTTGGAAGATAGTCAAATTATAGTCAATCCAGTAAATCTTTCTCAGTCTGTCTGTAGCCACTCCCGATACGCATGCAGTCACACAACCACGCTGAACAAAGTACGTGCACATGCACATCCCTTATCTCCTGTGTGGGCTTTCTTGCTTTACTTTTTAAAATAGGAATTCAAATGTTTACCCCATATTCCACCAACTTTGTGTGATAATCTGAAGAACTTCATTTAATCCTTGAAAATACACAGCTAGTTGTGTTACGGTGTATTTTGTCAGCAGGTTTAATGGTCAACCTGTGTTGTCCTCCAGCAAGCGAGGGGCTCCTCATGCCTAGAGCCCAAGCGCGGGTTGTCTGCGACTTCCACGCCTGCTGTTTTTGCCCTGTGCCATAGTCGGCTTTCTTGCAGGAGCATGTGCATGGCCTGAGAGCTGCTGTGCCCAGGGCTGCCCTTCCCCGAGCCCCAGAGCAGCAGGTCTGCAGCTCTAGCAGCAGGCAGGTTCTGCTACATTCAGCATCAATGTATTGGAGGGATGCAGAGATTCAAGGGTGTTAACAGTCAATGGTACTATACACGTGAAAAGTTAAGGAGGTTTGAGGGAATTTAGAACCAAGGTATCAGCCTGCCTTATGATATAACACATCTTCGATATTAAAAATCTTATGAAGATTTAATCACTAAAGATATGAAGAAAGGAAGAAGAAAATCCCCTAAAAACAGTTTTTTTTGAAAGATCTCTACTAACTCCCCCTTTCTAGAAAAACATTGCAGTTGGAATAAATCAGATGGTAATAAATCTCCTTTTGAAGAAAATAGCTGTTTGAAATAGTCCGGAAATATTTTTATTGGTTTTGTTGGCAGAACCCGTTCCAGTTACCTTGAGGACTAAATGAGATACATACCTGCAGAGGGGAGCAAAAAGAACAGAGGGAACAGAGCTTTTTCCCCTGTTTCCTACTCCTCTGGCCTCCGTCCTAGAGACCTGCACACAAACCCCATAGTTGCAGTAAGACCTGGCACTCTTGTGCCACAGATAGATAATTGGAGATGGTGTTTTTGTTTGTATTACTGGTTACAGGCTCGTGATGGTATTCAAAAGAAGCTTCCTTGGCCAGTCAGCTGGTCTGATTAAACAGAAGGCAAAAACAAAAGAGAGAGAATAAAAGAAAGTAAATTAAACGAAAACAAAATAAATAAAAGAAATAAGGAGGAAGAGAAGGAATACCAGCAATTGGTGAAAGGTGAGGAATAGGATCACAAACTTCACGTCCCAGCAAGTGTTTGAGACCATCAAATCTGGTCCGCAGAGGCTGTGTTTCAGGATTTCCATGGCGAAGTCCCATGGAGGGTTCCCTGTTGCCCACGTGGGCAACAGCCATGTTAGGCAAGGCAACTGCTTCCAGCGCAGCTGCTCTGTGGTGACAATGCTGCCTGCCTGCAGTACTATTGCAGTTTAGTGTTTGACATTTTCTACCTTCTACAAACAGTTTTGCATAACAGGCTGAGTTGCACTTTTGTTACTTGGACAACTCGAATATAGGTTTTCACATGTCAGCTCATAGGGATGGGGATCCTCCCTCTCTGTTGCCAGGGAACTTGCTTTTTAAAGTTCCTTTCTTTCACTGTGATAAAAAGAAAAAGAAAAGAAAAAAAAAGCAGAAAAAAAAAAAAAAAAAGCATTGAAGTAGCCACAGTTCCATAGAACAGAAATTTTGAATTTCAGCCAGCTCTACTTAGGAATTTCTAGCTCTTTTTCAGGAATCATACATAGGTCAAGGGCAGCTTTTTGATTTAATGCTTCAAGTGTAGATTTAATTGTTTGGCTAAGTTAACATTCAAATCTCTACTAGGCACATAATAGCCATGATGCATAGAAGGGCCTTGCTTCAGTCTGAACAGGTCTCTGTTTTACAGAAAATTGTTTCTCTTATTTGGTACCTTCTCTTTGCCCTCAAAATACCCCATGATCATCCTAACTCATCTGCATGTTGAAATTTTTGCTGGAGACGTGATGCAATGGATAACAATGGAGCTTGAACTGGAGATATGAGTTGGACTGACTTGTCCACTGACTTACTATATGTCTTAAACAAATCATTTCAGCTCTGTGTCTCAATTTTCCTGTTTGTCATGAAGAGGTAATGTTAGTTCCTTCCTTCATTTCTGTGCTTTGTGCTATTTATCGCTTTCACTGTCTGGGGACTCTTTCTTTTCTGCTCTATGGTTATCAGTATTTCTCCCATCAACATAAATGCTTTTACAGTACATGAGCCCTGTAGGCTTGATTTTCAGAAGACCTTAAAACTGGCCCATTTTCCAGCTGAGGACCTACTTCTTGTAGAATTTATTTATTTATTTATTGGTAAAGAGCAGGTTAAGGGGTGGAGTGCATGTAGGTGAGCATGGGAAAGCAAACCCTCACAATGCTTCAGGTTTTCTTCCTCTCTCAAGAAGGGTCATCTACTGCTTAATTTGCTTGTAAAATCTACACTTAATTTTCTGCTTTTTCCTGGTGATTTTCAAACCTCTGTGTCTCAGCTTATTTTTCTTTATGTGCGACACCTCTTCTGACTTCACCTTTAGAAGACCGTATTACTTTGCCCTGTTGAGATTTCAGTTGATGGAAAAGTACGGTGTTGAGCTGTCCTCCTGACACCAGGCTGTTCTGTAGCAAAGTACTATTTATAAAGCAGGAGAGAGTTCACGTAAGAATTGAAAGAGTACATTTGTACAAAACCCAATGGGAAAAGCTCTATCGTCAAACCGGCCCAGGCTGTTGAGGCAGATGCCTGGCTTTGCTCTTTTGTTTATATTCCAACAAATCAAAGCTGACCTGTGTTGTTATCGGAGTAGAGCAGCAGGTGCAAAAAAATAACTCTGCTGCCAACTCAAACGAAAGGGTAAGGCTAATACCCTCTGGGAGGTATTGAGAAGATAACAGAGAGCCATGCCAGCAACTGAATTAACGGCTCTATTTACGGTGGGTTTTACTTAACAACCTGCTCCCAACACTGACACATAAATACTCCATTGTATTGTTTAATGCAACCACTGGAGAAATCAATGGAAATGGGATGGGCAGCTCACTGTGCCAGCTGAGGAGGAGAGGCGCCATGAAAGTGTTGCTCCTCTAACCACAGGCAGGAGAGGGGGGAAAGCTGCTCTTGGCTTTTACAAAAGCAGGGAGATGTTGTTTCCCACTGTTTCTCCTTGCTTTACCTGTAGAAAGTGGCTGCAGAGCACGGAAACTTCACTCCCCCCATTTTCTGGCTGCTTTTAATGAAGGCATGGAACATAAATGAGTGCGTCAGCCACTGTCCCAGTGCCACGTGGCTCCGGGAGGCACAGGAGGCACAGGGCTTCCTCGAAGTCCTGGCTGTGTGGGGCGAGTGAGCCCATGGCTACACCCAGGGGTGAAGCAGGCAGCTCTGTGCAGCCTGTGGAGTGGGATGCCAGGGCAGTGGTCTTGCACTCTCTTATTCTTTACGCAACAAACACAGTATGAAGAAACCACATGGACACAGCTGGGCTGCAAATAAATGCACTTACTAAACACATACAAACACGCAAGACTGAATGGCAGTCAAAGTAATGGTCTGCCTGACAGCAGGTTTCAGAAACAGGGTTAGTGAGCTCTATTGAACTATTTCAGCGATAGCTGCCTGTTTGGCAACACATTCCTTCACAAACACCTGCCCACTTTGGGATACTTCATAGTCTGGAGGGGCGTGCAAGAGGAGCTGGCATCCTGGCTGGAGATACCGTCATGCTGCTGGGATCAGTATTCCCCAGCTTGGCACTAGGGAACACGCCTGACCCAGCCAAAGGAGGTAATAGGCAGCCACATAAACCCTCCCTAACTGCTGCAACTAATAATCCTTCCCATCATGAGCCCTGTACTGCCCCTGCTATGTCTCCTCCTTGAAACAACCTTCTGCTCTCATGCCAGCAAAAGAGTGCGATCAGTTCGCAGTTAGGTGGGTTACAATAAGGTATAAACACTACTGTTGACTGGCTTAGACCCCCAGCAAGCTGTGCTTGGACCTAGTTTAGGATAAAACACTTAACTCTCAACTTCCATATCCCCCATCCTAGCTAATTTGTGCTGTCTCCTCATGTAATTAATGAAGAAATACTATTAGTTCATTAATTGAATTAATCAATTCATGTAAAAGAATAATAGCCCCACCGGCAAAATTTGCACGTTAATCATGAGAAAGAAGCAGATTTTAAGTATGAAGATCTTAAAGGAATGAAATTTATATTCAAGATTTCATCTCTATTCTTCTCAAGAGCAGGAAGTTTTCCAAATACTCCAGCTGGATATCTCTCCTGCTAGTAGTTTGTGGTACAGGAGACAAAAAAGCAAATGTCTGTCTTTACCCTGAGTCAGCTTCTGGACTAACTGAGGAGACGTTCATGGCTGTAATGTCCTAGGAACAAGACAGGCACCACACCGATGCGCAGCAGTCTCTTGGCTGGGTTGGCTGAGCGTCCTGACCAGGGTGCTGGCAGGAAAGGGACGCGAAGGCTCAGTCCTCATGCCGAGAGCTCACCTGTGCCTGTGTCTATGGGGCTGCTCTCCCCACCAGGCAAATCTCTGGCTTACCCCTCCTCACAGTGACCCCCAGGGCACCTTCCCTTTTGTGGTGTCCAACCCATGTTCCTTGTTCTGTGCAGTTCTCACATAGAAACCATCCCCAAAGAAGAAAACTGCAGTTTCTGAGCAGTTGCTCTTTATAAAAATGCAATGTATGAAACCAAGTTAAAAAAAAAAAAAAAAAGAGAGAGTAAAAAAGGATCTTTTTATTTCAGAAATAGACAAATTAGTAGTTGTTACTGCAGAAAACCAGACTACTCCTTTAACAAAAGAGAAGTGCTGGTTGTGATAGAGGTTGAAATATACTTCTCCATGAAATCCTGGCTGCTGCAGCAGCATATGTCAGACTCTGTGTGTCTGAGTAGCTGTTACGTTGTAAACATTTCAGCATCTAATGAGAGCCAAACATGAATACAAACACAATTATTGTCATTATTCACTAATAACCAAAGAGTCACATGGGCTACGTTAGTAGTATAGAAAGCAGGTCTCCCAGTACAGACTTGGTCTTTAAGGCAACGCAAAGAGAAGCTGTCGTGGAAGGTAGAGGGAAGTGGTTGGGGAGCCAGAGCCAAGGGAAAAGGAGAAGGTGTTAGAACACGATGGTAGTATTTTGTTAGCTGATGAGGTTCTTGCCTAATTATAGACAGGTAGTTTGTCAAGCTACAGGGGCATCTAGAGTGCTTTTTGGCCATTTGTGTATTTAGTGTATTGTAAGCAAAAGAAAGGTGTTTAGTAAAAGGAGATTAGGGAGATGAGCTGGCTCCTGGTTCGAGGAAGGATGTACCAGAGAGATAGGAAGGACATGAAAGGAGGTGTGGAGTTGTTCCATGAGGTGTGGTATTAAGTGCTGAAAGAAGAATAAAGAGCAAAGGCAGTTTTTCCCATTATTGTGTTTTCCAGGACTCTGTATCCCTGAGGCAAGACTGATGAATCTATTGCAAATGACTTCTAAATACTCAGGAGAAAATGGCTGACCCAAATTATCATGAACTTGCTGCAGCGATGCAGACAGTAATAAAGGGAGTGCCATATGCCGGTCAAAGCCGTGTTTTGCAGCACCAACTCCAAAGAAAAAAAAAAAAGAGAAAGAGAAAAAAGCCTGCTTTTTTTTTGGCAGTTGTTTGCAAACATATCTACCTGTTTCAAGTGTTCTAAGAATATGTCCGTGCAAAAATGACATAAGCATTTATTACAAGAAATAAAACCTTTTCTTGTCTTGCTTTTGATTTAGCTGTGTGACTCGCAATTCCACTAATAATGTACAGATCTGTGCACAGATCTTCTGCAAGAAGAGAATGAGCTTTTTGACAGCAAAATAAATGATGCTATTTTCTTTCTTATTCAAAAACTAGTGGTATGGCACGAAGAGGCACATCTAGCCTGTGATGTGAAAAGGAAGCATGGATCCCAAACACAGGATCCTTGTTCAGAGGCAGGTTCCGGTTCACTGTTTTCCTCTGCTAAGGTAACATAACTGTGGGTAAAATTTGCAAAAGTGCCAACCTTTGGCAGTTAGCAGTGTAAGGCACATCTGTGCCTTGAGGACTCTGCTTGCAGTTGGCCTTCTGTTTGCTTCTGATTTAGAAAAACAAACAAACAAACAAACAAAACCTGTGTTGAAATCCTCTCTTTTATTTTCATTATACTAACTAGTACCTTGAAAATTGAAGCCAGTTCATATTAAGATTGTGGATTATGAAAAAAAAAAAAGGGGGACAGAGAAAAAATAACCTATGAGACTTTGCATATAATCAAGTAAATTTTTGTTTTTGCATTCATAAAGTGAACTTTGTTCTCGCTCAAAAAGGAAACTGAACTATGGTTTTGTCTTTAAATTACATCGTAAAAGAGAGATAAGAACCAAACCCAAACCCTGGAGCAGAGGGGTAGCTCAGATACAGATCTAGATCCTAGCTTTTCTACTCAAGCTTCTCTTTAGTTAAAATATATATGCAAGATTTTGAAGCATCCATATGAACATGTTAAAACAACCACCACATATCTCATACAAAAGTTGCCTTGTAGTGCATCATGAAAATCAGATCTTTAGTAATAAAAGATTCCAACCAAGCTTTATTTGATTTGGTTTATCGTGATTCTATCTGTAATGTAGGTAAATGCTAAAAGCTTCTTTTCTATTCATCTTCCTTTTTCTGGTCTTTCAGTTTACCTTTATGTATACATTTAATATACCAGGTTCAAAGAAAACAAAAGAATAAACCCAACTCTTCCTTTCCAAAAGCCCACAACAGCAAATGATCAAGGTCTCAATATATTCTCTGAAAGCTCACCAAGAGCCAATTTTGCACATGCAAAGGTGGTTTTATGCATATAAACCACAGCTGTACACACCAGAAATACAGAAGCGTAGGAATGCATAGTTCAGAGGAGTGTAGGAAGGAAAAAAACTTGGCCCCAAAGCCCCAAACCAGAATCTGGAATACAAAGAGTTCTGGAGATTATTTAGAAAATTTTCTTATAAAAATGATTCCTTGAACTTTACACTCACAATGTGATTCAGTAAACACATTTTGTTACTGTGGCCTAAGGGTGCCTATGATGGACTGGAAATGAAATGCATCAAACACCAAGTATGTTATACAACAAATACTGAGCATGATCATAATATTTCTTCACTGGAGTTTTCATCAAAGCTTTCAAGTAGTTTGGAAACAATTTTTCATGGGGTATGTTTGCATTGACATAAGTGGTGAGTCTTGAGATTATCCTCAGCTTGGTCAAGCTGTATAGGCTGTCATCTGAAGGGTACCTTGCAGGTCATAGCAAAGTGGTCCTCAGCTGAGCTTTTTGTTGTGAAGTGGATCCCTGCTGGGAATCAGCCTGCAGATGAGTTGTTTCTTCTGAGGATTCTGTCTGCTTTTTGTGTGCTAAAACAAAGGGATGGAAACAAGGAAGCATGTGATGATTGTGTGTGGATCTGTGTGGTCTGGAGAGATCCTAAAAAGCTGCAGAAAAGGTCATCTGCAAGTGAGCTCTGGCAGAGATGTATCTTATCTGGGAGTCTGGCATAGACACCGAGGATGAATGTGAGACCTTTGCAAACAGACAGAGACCACAGGGCAATCTTAGGGTCAGCCCTAACCGTATTTATATGCACAGCATCTCAGAACTAAACACAGGTACCCCGGTAGTAGTGCACAGTAAAGGAGAGAAAAAAACAGGAGACCCAAAGCTCACGGTAACATGCAAACAGGCTGTCAACATTCATGTATTCAGTTTGTGCCTGCCCTTGCTGCTACTGGAGATGTAAAATAGGTGGTTGGCATGCAAAGCAGCTAATTGATCTTATACATTACAAGTACAATGCAGTTGTGTTTCTGAAGTAACCGAATGTGTAAAGCAGGTCCACCTGCTTTATTGCGCGTCTCCTTTGTTTCCAATGTCTTGAAAACTCAGCCCACTGTCACCTTTTGAGTTTTCAAGAAAACGATTAAAATCCAGATTCTGTTCCTCTGCAGCTGCAGTTATTACCCGGTATCATTTATTTTAGATTGCTGTTTAAGTGCTTGACTGTAATCCAAGGTGCAGTAATGATCTAAAATATTTAACATACTCTGTAGATACTTGTTCCATAAACTCCAAGCCCTGAAAAGCAGGGATTGTGTCTTCACTGTGTACATAACATACTTCAAAGCAAATAGGCCCAGGTGAAATCTACATTTGAAGTTCAGCCATGATGGTAAAAGGGGAAAAAATGGGGAAGGATTCCATAGGTAAATGCGCCAAGAGAGATCCACCCTTTTGGACACGCCAGGAGGAGCTGCACTGAGCTTGTCTCAGCTAGAAGTCACTCTTAGACTTTGCATAGCTTACGGGTGGAGTCATAGTTTAATAGTTTCAGTCAGTTTTGCCTTAGACATTTTTTTTTCTTTTTTTTTCCCCCCCCTTGTCTTTTGCATAGAGTACGTAGCTTTACAAACCAAAAAGCTGTATGCCTCCTTCCCCTATGGGCTCCACACCCCCTCATATTTGTAATTAATGAGACCCTTAGTTCAGTTCAGCCTTGTAATGTAAGCAACTGTACAAATCAATGTCACAGCAATCACTCTGGTTGTAGTACTTTAGGATTCACTCATTTTCTCTGCACTGCTCATTCTCCTTTCAGGCTGTGTTCAGCATTTTGCTGTAATTGAATACACACTGTTCTTGAAAGATTTGGGTTCAAAGAAAGGAGAAATTCATTATCTGGATGTTAAGATTCATTGGGGGTGAATGTGGAAAAGGGGATCAGAGTAATTTACCTTCAGAGCACACCTGTAGTGCAATAAAATAATTTGCATAGAGTGCACTATGCAGTGTTCAAGGTTCAAGGACTTGTAAATATGCTTTTCTGGATTTGCTCCATTGCCAGGCCATGGCTCCTTGCTCTTTCCGTTACCGCTGTTTACTCAGAGTGGTCAGGCGGTCAAGACAGACGAGAAGAACAGAGCAAGTGAGCTCCTGTTACTGCCAAGTCACTGGGTTGTGGCTCGGTCAAAGCTCCTCCTGACTTCAGCGAGAGCTTTAACTAAGAGAGGCCTTCAGGGTTTGGGCTTTGAATACCATCTGATATATTGAATGTAGGCGAAAGATCTTTTTTTTTTTTTTTTTTTTTTTTTTTTTTTTTCTGGATGCACTCATGCCCTCTAGTAGGACTCTCTCTGGAAAGAATGTTGCTGAACACCAGCACACAGCTATATTTAACCTCGCTGATTAAGTAAAGTGTTATTTGCTTCCTCTCATAACTGTGCAGTGTTCCTGGTAGTGTTTTAAGACATAAGAGGTGCCAAAGGTGGCACCTCTTCAGTAAGAAAGAATGGAAATGTGTGTGCAGATACACACAAAGATGTATGTGTGTAAATATGTGTATATAAATATGTATTTGTGTATATGCACACAGTATTTCATATGTGCTTTCATTTTTAATGTACCATCTTAGTCAGTAGAAAGACAGATCCTCAGATCTATATGTTGTTTTCCAAAATCTCGTCTCAGCTAGAATCCCTTTTTAGCATGGTTTCCTGAGGAAATGAGGCTTTTGTGGTTATTCTGTCTGCGTGTTGGCTTTTGCATTTGGCCTGTAACAATCTTTGAGTCCCATCGCCAATTTTAATTAAATTTGATATGGGGTAGAAGTCTCAAAGATATAAAGTTCTTACAGGCTTAATGAAAACAGACTGCCAAGTAGAGGAGGAAAATCTATTAATACTCCGTCTGAAAGAAGGAGTGAAGCTTGAGCTCACTCCTTTGAGAGAACGGGATATTATGAATGCCCCAACCGTGGGAAAAACTTCAATCAGTGCTCACATCTTACTAGACACTAGAGAATCCAACCACAAGATACAAATTCATAGGAAACCAGGCTTCATTAGTTCCACCGTTCACTTTGATACATGGCATATGATTAAAAGAAAACTGAACATATTATGTGTCCTTCCCCTTGAGGCTTCACACCCTTTAACCAGGTTTGTCTGTACACAAGGGAGATTTGAGGATTTGGCCCTAAACTAATGAAGAGCACACCCCTTCCAATATCCTGACTCAAAATCTTTCCAAGTATGGGATGAGACACTGCTATAAGCATAAATCTGTCATGAACTTGTATCAAAGAAAGGCACGTACAGGATGAAATGAAGAAAATCACTATTCAATTTTCATAGGGAAAACATTTTTGAGCTTGATGCGCACACTTCCAAGCAAAACCATGGAAGTTACATGAGTGGGGCATTATACTCATCCTGAACAAAGTGCTAGAAGTGATTTCCAAATAAGCAACACTCTTGCATTAAGGTACAGGAGGTGACCCGACAATTTTCAAATCACAAAAAATAAAACAATACCTTGAATAATACCAATAACTTTGGGAAAGTTTGGGTTAAAGCTGAATCGAATCCTGTCCCAGTGATTACTGTCATATCGTGAATTCTTTCTCTCACGAATAATTTTTCCCACAGGTAATGTGGGAAGATAATTAAATTATTCTGGTTGAAGTAACTTGTATAGCTTTCAAAAAGGGGTTGTATTGATTGATGAATTTGTAAAGCAAATTCTACACATATTGTCTGAAAATACTATTAGTGTTGTTTAGGAATACTGTGATGAGAAATTGCCTGCTGCACTGTAATGGGGGGGAATAAGATTTTAAGGGAACATAACTGAAATCAGAATCCAGGGAAAAAGCTTTCAGAGCACTTCTACTCAGCTCTCTAAAGTGCATTGGTTCTGGTTACTGATGGAGGGGAGAAACTGTGCAAGACTCAATTTTTGGTATATTAAACTGTCCATAGATTTAGTTGCTGAGCTGAAGTGTCATACGATCTTGTGGTTTGGAAATTCAGCTGATTAGGAAGAAAATAATACAAGAGTTTACCTGAACTGAATTTTCAAAACAAAGCTACACAGGAGCTTGATCATGGAAATTATTTCTGTTCATAAGCATACATTTTCCCAGACACGTTTTTATTTGCACAAGTATCAGGCATGAAAATTATGTAGAATTCCATAAATTGCGGAAACAGGACAAAATGACATAACACAGTACCTGTAAATCTGTGTTCTCTTCTGAAAATGTGACTTTAGATCAGTAGTTAAGTACCAACTGTAGTTTTCTTTTCAAACAAGAGAATTTACCAAATTACGTTCCTAAGAGAGTTTTGCTGACCCTCAAGTTTTATAGTTTTCCCGGAATACCTGCTGTTCTACCTCACCTCTATCTGATACTGTAATAAAGTTTTTTTTAACATTAATATTTCAGTCACTCAGAATCTAATGAACATCATTACATCTTAAATAATTTAAAAAAAAACAAGTTAATGAAAGAAATAATTTGATATATCATTCTGTCTATACCTGCTCAGAGGTGTATATTGACTGTCAAACGCACATTATAGTTTAAAAGCTTTTCTATATCAAGTATATGAGATAAACTACATTCTTGTTTTATGCTGAACATATAATCAGTGTAAGAAACTGAAATGCTTCCTAGCACTTTTCCCCTCAAAATATCAAGTCACTTAGCTTTAACATGGGGCTAAAAAAATATCTTCTCCTCTAACTCGCATAAACTTATTGACTGATATTGCCATCGTCATTTATTTGGCCATAGAGTGACTATAGGTATCACTTCATTGCTGACATTTTGTACCCCCACGTATCTGCTATGAGAAATGAAATTCTCCAACTGGTGGATACTGAATTCCAGATTTGCTGGAGTGAAAAGCAAATGTTAAAACATCCACGGCTTGATTTTGCCATTCTGTATAGCTACAAAAAAGGCACTGAACTAGGTTATACCATAAAGGACCATTCCCTGTGGCGTAATTCCTAAGGCTTTGGATTTTTAAGTAATTCTCAACAACCTCTCTCTCCCCCTTTCTAAATTTATATATATGTGGAGGGGTGGGGGGAGGAGAAAGAGAGAGACTCTCCTTAAAATGTGCATTTGTAACTTTTAAGAACTGCATAATGTATTGAGAATGATGGAGGAATATGCCAACCCATACCTTTTTCAGGCAGTTCTTTAAAACCAAGGCTGTAAATGTTCCTAATGACTTATTTTCTTCTACCAAAAATGTTGTTGGTATGAACTTGTGGGGTTCTGACTGTGCTTTCAATAGGAGTTTTCTAATTAGCCTTGATCAAATTAGCCTTGATGGGTAAAAGGCCGAGACCACTGTCTTTAACTTTCACAAGTCCATTTTTTATTTTAACCTCTTTTTAATTCCAAAGTTAAGTCCAGCTGCATTCAAATGCTCTCTTGAGGTCTAAAGTTTCATTTTTACAGACTCTGTCGCTTTCGATTTAGATTTTTGAACAATGGTTTGTTTTCTGTGTACTTATATAAGAGTAATGATCCAAAACCTTTATAATATTTAACAAATTAGTTTCCTAAACTCTTGAAAAATGTCTGTACTGTATGGTTATAATGTATATTTTTAAACTTGGCAACTTTAAACCACTGAAAGCTAATAAGAAATGTCAAGAATACCTGCAATTTGGGAATTTTGTATACATTCACTGAAACAATTCAATGTGTGATAAATGTGACATTTTTCTAAAATACCATATAAGTAGTTTTGCACAAAAATGTCCAACCAAAATTAAGGACAGTTTTACTCACGTTACTAAAGCCAACATAAGTAGAGAGGAAAGTTTGTGTCAAGTTTTTCTCCTTTACAAGATCTTTGACGGTCCAATTTTTTGGTGGTTTGAAATGCGTGATCTGTGACATCTGTCATCGAGAATGGTTTAGGGGCACTGCTGACATGGATCAGATAAGAAACCGGGTCAGACAAGAAGATATTCCCTGTAATGTTACCTCCTTGTAGGATTGACATACTGGTCCCTCTGTGTGAAGGAGTTTCTAAACATTAGTTGTCAACTGGGTAGTTTAATTTGCAATTATTGAAAACGCTTTTCTTTCTCCTAAAAAAAAAAGAAAAAAAGAAAACCATATTTAAACCAAATTTCTCTTTAAATGAAAAAAAAAAAAAGTCAAACAACTTTGTATTTCACTTCTCAAAGCTTGGCAGTTTTCCTGTATTGCTCTGTCAGGAGCCTTGCCTTTTCATTCGGCTTCATTTCTGATTACGGATTATTCATTTATGGATGGGCAGCTGTAGAAACTTGCTTCTTGCATATGCAAATCAAACATGGTAATGTTTATCATAAGGAGATTTTGTGGCAGCTGAAAAGGGGTTGTGGCAACATGTTCTTGATCTCAATTGTATCTTCTACAAATAGAATTGGCCTGCTCACTTCACCTTCAGTGGATTTTTTTTTTTTTTGCCATTTACCTTTTGGACTAGACACTGCTCACTAAGCAAGCTGTTCGATTCACTTACAGATCATGATTTTGGAAGGAGCTGGCAGAATGAGTATCAATTCCAGCAGCAACCTACTCCACCAGCAGCCTTCCTGGACAGACGGATATTCCACATGCAATGGTAGGAGGAATTCAACAGCTCTGAGCTATGCTTTTTTTTTTTTTTTTGGGGGGGGGGGGGGGTGGGCAGAGGGATGGTTGGGGTGGAAGGGACTGCTATACCTTTAAATATGCACAAGTATTATTTTTCAGTGATACTAATTTACTGAAGTTTCACTTCTGGTAGGAAAATTTATATTTGTTACTTTATTTGTAAAAGCTGAACCTGCAACACTTAAGTTTCTGAACATGATCAGTTAATGGTTCATTTCATTACTGCTCCTTTTTTTAAAGATGAATGTAGAGGCGATGAAAGTGCCAAAAGTTCTCTCTCCTTAGTCCAGATTTCTTTCTCTCTTATATTTACCCCTCATGCCCTGTCTGAACCAACATTACTCTTCAGTACTAATCATCCCTCCGGCTTTGCAGGGGAGTAGTCTTTTTGCTCCCTTACAGTATTTACTTTTTCAGCTCAAATTACTAGATAGCTATCTGATTAGACTGGCATTAGGGCACTAGATAGATTGTGATCTGAGAACTTTGTTATGCACAGAACCATCTCTTTAATCCCATATATGCCTTCTAATGCCTAACAGCTAGTGATGACTTTTGCACCTAAATTAACTTACAAGGTGTGACTCAGGGTGAAATTTATTTTACTATTTTTTTAATATAGCTGTACAGATATATATTCTCTCTCAGTATAAAAATATAGACATAGACATATAGATCAATATACAGTGTTGGACATAATTTTTAAATTCTTTTCATCATTCAAAATAGTGTTTTTCAATCGATAGGTAAACCTTAAAATCCAAGCAAACACATACTGCAGTTGTCCTTCTGAACCACAGGAAGCTACTACAAAACTTACAATGAAAGTTCCTATTCAGTGAAACACTTGTGTTTTTCTTTTTTTAAATGTGTAATTTCTAAATACCCAGGAATACATTAAGTGTACGCTTATTAAATATACCAGCCTGCCTGTAACAGATTCATAGAAAAAGTCCTGAGTTTTAGTTTGCACAGGATTTCATGAAAGTGATGGTGGGTTTCATGTTCAGGGATTTCAGTGTGCAGTGAATCCCAGACCCCAGTGAATTCTCAGAATTGACACGTGTTTTAGAGTCACAGGAAACTGAACACGCCGGCCTGTACAGTTATTCATCCCCTCATGTCCTTTTACCAAGCTACTTCTTCCTCTCATTAAAGACCCTCCACTTACATTAGGAGTCTAGAGGCCTCTGAAAGTGATGGGAATAAATATCAACCTCCTTTTCAGGGAATATTTGTTGGCTCCGTCAAACCTTTATTCTCCGACATACCAGAGTCTTAATCATTTCTGCACTCATTTCCCAAATCCTTCAGTATCAGAATGAGCAACAGTCTTGCAAACTCTCTCTAAGCTACTGACGCAGACCATGTTGGCCAATATTGGAACCTAAGCAACTCTTAGGGTTTTTGTGTTCACACATGAGCTAGCACTATGCACTGTATCTCAACCGAAGAGACCCGAGGTCTCCCTGAGGTGATTTCCTAAAATGTGCCAGTTCTGTTGCTTGTGGTCTTCTAGCAATACCCTCTGTTGTCCGTATGTCTCAGAGCTGTGTGGGTAATCATCTTCTTGGAGGAGACTGTGAAGGAACAGATCAGTGCCACAGAGAGAAGATGTCCTGGAGTGGGGCTACCGCAGAGCTAGGCCACGGAAGTCTTTCTTTTTCCCTTAATTCAACCACCTCTGCAATCTGTCATTCCCTCATCCTTAAATGCACCTTCTTGCTCTTGTGAGCATTTTATCATGCTGCTGTCTCTGCCTGGCATACTCTATTGTCCTCCTTTCCCAAGGAATAAATTGCACTGAACTCCTTTTGCCAGCCCTTCTGTGAGGCCGGATCAAGGCAGTCCTGCCTTTGTATATCTTACATCTTATCTTATCTTATATAATTATCCTGTCCCTACATACTTTTTCTTTCATTTGAACACATAAATTATTGTCATGTAGCGACATACAACTGAGCAGCTTGAAAGATAGGCCAAGAAAAGATTCAGACATCCTAAAAAGAAAATTAGGCTGTTCCCTTAATTAAAAATGAGTTTTACAATTATATTCAGAAATCATCTTACCCGACTACAAAGATAACATGCATTTGTTAGAAGTCCGGCTCTGCCATGAAGCTGCACGCCATACTGATAGATTTGTACTTTGGAACAATATAAGAGTGCCTTGTTATTTTACTGTTCTTTGGCTGAAGCACACAGTTCATATTCAGTCCTTATAGAAACAAAATTTCCACTGTACATTATGTGGATTTTAGAAGTTTTTTCCATCATTTTTGATGCACTAAAACACTTTTCCTACACCCAGATCAACACACATTTGTGACAGTACTTCTGCAAGGTATCATCCACTGGAGAAATAAATACTGGTGTATTTAGCCAACATTACTAAATTCATTCCTACTCACTCAACTTCTCAAGAGAGATATGAAGTAATAACTCCCATTTTTAATTGGAAAACTAAGACAAAAAAAAAAATCTCCAGCAATAGCTACTGAGCTAGCGTTAAGGACTGAAAAAAGAATCTAGATCTATGGACTTCCAGGGCATGAAATTTAGCTATAGACCTTTCCCCTTCTTCAGCATAATCCCATGACGCTAACAGAGATGTTTAATACCCATTTTCTTTTCTAGTGTCCAGCAGTTTCTATGGAACCCAGTGGCACGAAATACACCCACA
The DNA here is from genome assembly GCF_009769625.2 of Cygnus olor. NCBI lineage: Eukaryota > Metazoa > Chordata > Aves > Anseriformes > Anatidae > Cygnus > Cygnus olor. Next base: position 49,408,135 of record NC_049173.1, read on the forward strand.
GTACTGGACCAAGTTTCAGGTCTGGGAGTGGTTGCAGCATCTCCTTGATACCAACCAACTGGATGCCAACTGCATACCCTTCCAAGAGTTTGATATCAACGGGGAACACCTGTGCAGCATGAGTCTGCAGGAATTCACTCAGGCAGCTGGGACAGCAGGGCAGCTGCTCTACAGCAACCTTCAGCACCTAAAATGGAATGGTAAATAGACATTAGGCTACACGGGGACAGAGATGCACGTACAGTTGTTTGAATTCTGGGATCTTCAGAAGCCTCTTATGCTACCCTGAAACCTACCTGGCAAAATTCATTTGCTGTGTTTGCTATACTGCTTATACCTAATTGACTATATTGCTATATCACTTAAACGTGACATAAGGCAGAAGGACCAGGGGAAAGGGTATGTACCCCACACCAAAATTAGCCCTCTGGCTCAACTGAAGCAGTTTGTGCTTGGAGCTGTATCTTTGATTCTTCTGTACTCATTCTCATACTGCTCTCATATCTGCTATATGCCTTCTTGCAGGTCAGTGTGGAAGTGACATGTACCAATCGCATAATGTCATTGTCAAGACAGAACAAACAGGTGAGTAGCTGCTGGGTAACTTGTCTACTGATGGTGGCAAAAAGGGGAACTTGTCCATTCCACTGAAATCAAAACAGGTTTAATTGCAGTGGAAAGTGTTTCATGCAAAATAAAAGAAGTAACACAAATGTCAGTCAATGTCCACTTTTTGAAGCTTCAATAGTATCAGCATATCTTTGCACGTGGCCACTTTTCTAGGAGACTTCTACAATATCAGCAGTCTATACTAATGTTCAGAGTTGGTACAGTTTGCAGTAGTCAGCAAACACAGCTGTATAGATAACTTCATTATTTGCTTCATTCAGCAGATTTCAAAACAATTCTTATCACAGTATTGTCGTGTTTGTTTGTTTTTTTAAAGAGAAAAAATATTCTTTGTGAAGTGATGTTAATGCTTTGAAACGTGAGGAAATTTCCAAACCAAACAGTTCTGAGTAAAAAAATGTTACATTTCAATTTCTTCAAGTTTCAATGACACGGAAATTCAGGTAGTATTTTAGTTTGACCAAGTCTGCATTTTTCACGTGGCAGTCTCTTCTCCAGTGTGTTCATAGCTAGATCTGTTTCCTGGCAGGACTTTGCTTCACCAAGAAAAGAACTTCAGCTTGGCTCAGTGCTCTTTGGGCACAATTATTTTGCCAGTTCCTTTCCCAGAACACCCCGTCCATATCTGAACACTCCCTATCCCACTGGTCCCATCCTCATTGTGTGCGGATGTGTTCATGAGACATGTTTTAATACCTCCTGGGGGAACAAATACAGATTTGTAGCGCGTGAGGACTCCAACAAATACTGCCAGCCAATACATTTAGCTAATCCACAGGAGCCCAGCCTTTCCAGCCAGGGACACTTCACCTTCTCCTTGTAGCGAGCAAGCACTGCAATCTGCAGCCCGCTCCCTGCCTATGCCCATGTGGTACGGGTGGTGTGCATGCAGCAGTCTTGATGCTTGCCATGTAAGAAAAATACAGTAATCCTTTAAGTCCTGATTTATGAGATCCTGGTATTATGTTAGTCTCCCTTCCCACTAGAGATACACAGGGCTGAGCAAAGTACCTCTGCTGCACATCCTGGAAAGGTCAAAGCCCAGGACTGACTCGTTGTGCTCTTTGCTGTGCCTGGTGGTGGGGCAATGTGGACTGGTGTGGACAGGGCTGGCAGTTTAGAGGGGAAGCCTGCCACTTGGGTACTAAAAAAGGCTGAAACGTGAAGACAAGTTGTTTGCCCATGTTCCGGCTGGCTAAGGCCTGTTTTCAGAGGCAGCATTGGGCAGATCAGGTGTCCAAACAAGCAAAGGGTGTGTGCTATTGTAGGAACACAAGCTCTGGGTGCCCAAACATGCAGCTATTACTTAGCATGCCTGCTAAATTCCTATGTCATAAGTGGTAACTCAGCCAACCATGATGATTTAGCTATAACTCTTTTTTTTTTTCTTTTTTTTTAATTTCATGTATATGAACATGAAAAGAAGAAGTAAACCCCAGATTTGAACCTTACATCTCATCCTTTCTGAACCTGGATTTAAAAGAAAAAGAATTTTTTAAAGTTTATAACCTCAAAAATGCACTGTAAAAATAGTAATTTCCTGCTCACTGTACAGGTTATAAAGACAATACTTCTATTCTGTTTATATTGATCCGTCTGGACCAGAAGGTCAATAAAAAGTATTCCTCTTTAATCATAAAGGTGGCTTTTAGGTTAAGGATAGGGACTTGACATGCCTGAAATAAAATGGCCCTACATCTAGGATTATGCTTTGATGTTTCTGACTGTGTGCTTACACATGAAGCTCTGTCTCAGAGGGGACTTTCGAGTTCTACAATTATAGAAATAAATAGTCATTACAAGCATTCTCCTGTTCTACTAGATATTTGAGAGCACTTTCATTTCCATGGCACCAAAGCACTGTCATAATCACCAGGGGCTGAGACTTCAGGACTGGATTGGGTAGAATTATAGTTGGTCTGGGATAGGAAAATTCCTTCAAGGGCAGGCATAAATGATATCTTAGCCAGGAAAAGGAAAAGCCTGCTGCATTATTTTTAAAAGTCAGCACTTTGTGTAAGTATATTTGCCTGAGTATGCAAAACCCTATCCATAATTTGAGTGAAAGGAAACAATTTCCCGCTTAGCCCCTTCACTTCTCAGTTCCCTTCGCTATTCTTTTTCTTTTTTTCTTCACATTTCTCACCCTTCTGTCTGTCAGTGCTCAAATTTACCACACGCTAAAAGATGTTCTTTTAGAGATGTGATTTTCCTTGTTGTCCTTTACCTTCAGATCCATCATTAATGGTGTCCTGGAAAGAAGAGAATTACCTGTATGACAGTGGCTATGGTAGCACAGTAGGTAACTAACACCACAGTACTTCATGCATTTCTGAGGCAACTTATTGTTGTCAGAGGATATTACTTTAAATGTCTTCTTTTTAATTCCCAGAGCTATTGGACAGTAAAACGTTCTGTCGTGCTCAGATCTCCATGACGACACCTAGTCACCAGCCTCCTGGTAAGGAACTTGTAATTATATCGTTGTTTGTCGCTTGTCCCAGAGCTACTGACGTATAATAGTCTCCGTGGTCTTCTGTTGCAGGATTGAATCTGAGCCTCCAGTCATTTTATGCCAAGCAGTACTGATTCTGACAACTCTTTTAGCTATCGTTATTACAATAGTTGCTTTAAAGAAGTGCTTCTCTCTTCCCTCTGTCAAGACAAAGAAGATCAAACAATCTGCAACCTCCATATGTCTTTTAAAGTGACTGAGTCAAAGGGGAAGATGTTAGTATCAGAGAGACGAGATGTTCCAGCTCAGTCATGCTTTTCTGTGGGGAAGCTGAATACGGGCAAATAAGAGTCATATTCCACCCCGGCAGCTGGGGATGCGTGTCGAATAGGTGACCAGGTTCGGGGCCAGGTTGAGGGGCAGCCCGTGGGCACAGCAGAGCAGGCACAGAGCCGTCTACCCACCCGCACCAGCAGAAGGGCTTCCCAATAGCTCCCAGCTCAACCTGTTTCTGCTGAGAGCAGCTTCGTGGCTGTCCCCAGGCAGGCACCGTGTGCTGTTTTCATCCCTCCACAGTGCTCCCACGAGGCCACAGCAGAGGTACAATCTGCCTGCTAAAGGGCAGGGGAAAGAGCAAACCCATTTGATGTAGTGCCCGGTGAAAGCGCAGGCAGGGCACATGCGTCGGGGCGTTCTGCAGCCGATGTCCTGGGGCAGGCAGTGGGGATGGAGGCGAGTGAGCGAGGCGGTAGGAAAAGAGGGAAGTGGAGATCGTGGGGGAGTGAGAATGGGGCAAGGAAAGGCAGGTCCCTCTTAGGAGGCATTTGAGCAAATAGACCTGGGGGATAAAGTAGTGGAAGTCACGGGACGGTGAGGAGGGAGAGCGTGCAGCTGACAATGCAGCCTCGCAGGCGCTGCCTCTGCAAGGCACCGTGGGCTGCATGCGGGCAGCAGGGGCACCCCCTGTGCCCCTGGGTTCACTGTGTCCTGGCCTCCCAGCACAGCCACGCCTGCCATGGGGACATACGGTTTAAACTAATGCACTTGGCAATAAATAAAAACAAAGAGAGAAAACCTAACCTGAAAAAGAAAACCACCAAGCCTTAAAAAGAAAAAAGAAAAAAAAATCAAAACCCCCCAAAACCCCACTCTGTTTGTTTTCTCCATCGCCTCCACCCACTCATAAGATGGCTGCCAGGATTTCGGAGCTCTCTGGCGGGACTGGGGACCTGTCAAGCTCCTGGCGCAGTGTGTTTACCCACTGACTGCTTGGGCCTAGAGCTAGGGTGGCACGCCAAGGGCACAGCCTCCTGTAAAAACTAAATTTGTATATCCCGTAAAGAAATGGCTCATTCCTGAATCATATGCAAATACCCTGCAACCTTTTGTCACAAGTTTTGCAAGACAGCTTTGTTGAAACTGCATCGTAACTCTTTTCATCTGTCAGGCCCCGGCCTCCTAACATGGCATGTTTGAAACCGGTCTCCATGTAAGAGCGGAGGCAGAGCAGGAGGCTATTTACACAGCTGAAATCCAGAATAAATCACCAGCAAGGCAGAAGGCAGCTGAATTTCCAAGAATAAATCTCCAGCTAAACAGAGCATAACAAACATTCACGAGCGAATTGTGGGATCTTAAAATGAGAAGTATTTAAATAAGAGGGCAAATAAAGAGCCTGGTCCTGCTGTCCTCACCGGGAGTTCCCACAGGCTTTTAATAACATCGGGGGAATCGTAATCTGAGGAAAGGCAGTGAAATAAGCCTCATTTTACTTTTCCCCCCAAGCTGAGTGAGGCTCGGGCTGGTTCCTGCTCTTTGAGAGTGGGAAGGCAAAATGACTCAGAGCGCATTTGCTGCGAGGGGGTCAAGGACCGTGATTATGTCAGGCTCAGAACAGTGGAGGTTAGACTTATCCTCTCTGACCTGCTCAGTTTATGTATCCAGTTATGTATGAATAAAACGAGTGTGTGAATAGCTTTGCATCTACCTTTTCACATGCAGTTATTGCAGTTGCTTGTGCAAATCCGACAAGTTTCTATGCAAATGAATATTTCCTGTGAGTCATTTGCACATGCAAATGCCCAGTTTCCATGAAAAGTATGATAATCGTGCATTCATAGAAGCTGGGAAAACATGCGTGGGACCTTAAGCTTTGCTTTATGGAGTTCGGGCATGAAGCACACCGAAAAGCAAACACAGGAGGGGCTCCCTCTCGGGATGATCCCACAGGATCAGGTGAAAGCTCTTCATGAGCAGCGACAGCAGTCAGGCTGTGCCGGATTGAGAGTGGGAGGGCTGAACGTGCGGGGTGCCAGGCGGGTGACAGCGAGGAACAGGCGGAACTTTTCTTTTTCTTCGTTTCTGAAGAAACGCTTGTGCCAGAAATCTGATTCCTCCTCGGGCTGGCTGCAGGTGATAAAGTACCATCGATGAGAAATGGCTTGTTTCTGTGGCTCGGAGCCACAGAACAATATATGCACGTCCAGCTGCCAAAACCTCCTACCAGCGCAGACCCGCTCCCCCCCTTACCCCCCCCAAACACCCGCACTTTGCCAGGTCATTATGCTTTAGTCAGGTGGGTGTTCTGTGCATTGGTACCGGCGCATACATTTCGCATTAGATCATCTCGTCAGAAACAAATAAGCCCCCAAAGATACATGCTTCTGCAAAGACTAAGACATAATGGGACAATTCAGGATTCCTTTTATAGACGTGATCCTCTTATTTTTCTCTCTCTCACACGGGTGAGACACCACACATGGGGTGAGGTATTTGTTAATCTAATTTAGGTTTCAAAAGCCAAATGTTTACCTCTGCATTCATTCTTTATTCATCAATGGTCTCTTTGTGAAGTGTGCTGATTACCATACAGTACAGAAAACAACACTCCCCCCTTCCTCCTCCCTTAGATTGCCTTCTGAAAAGTGATTATCTTTAAAAGAGATATTCATTCTTTTTTGTGGTTTTATTTCTTTCAACCTGCTAGTCAATGGAAAACCTTTAATCAAATTTACAAATAGGCTTCATTTTCCTTCTCTGCAGATTCTTCAGATGTGAAAAAAACACAAGATCATACCCCAAAGTCCCACACCAAGAAGCACAGTAAGTACATGGTTATAATGGTTATAATGTCCACAGTCATAAATGTTGTTTGATTGAAGGGAAAAGAAACACATTAAGAGTAAATCCCCTTTGGGAGGGAAAAGGAAGCATTCTGAGTTCATTTTGAAAGCAGAACTGCTTAGATGGTTACTGTGATTGAATCCTCCAAGGATCTGACTGTTGCTGGTGCTGTTTGCTTACATTATTTTTGACACAGTAGTGTTGCAGTCTTCAAAACATTTTTATCAGTGAGGGCTTACGGGGAAACAACCAGAGTTCAGTTTCCTCTACCCTGTGTTGAGCTGGGCTGGTGAAATGGAGTAAAAAAAATTATGAAGGAGATGCAGAATTAAATTGGGAAGATCTGTGCACAGGCATGGCTGTGCCCAAGCTCATGCCTGCCAGGCACAGCAGTGCCAGAGACCCTATTCAGCATCTCCTCCCAGAGTTTCTCATGCACAGCATCATGAGCAAACACCTGCCCCCTCCCACAAGTCCTGCCACCTGCTCTTCTGGTATGGCAGTCTTCCCATTCGCCTCATCCTCTTTTAATGCTAGTTTTGATTCAACCTCAGTCTGAAGACAGATTAACATAGTTGTGATTTCTGGACACAGTTCTGTTAATGCGCTTTATTGGTATATTTATGCTGAAAATATCTTGTGTATGTCTCTTGCATCCGGTGTTATTCCATATTTATAACAAAACGTGTTAATGTCGGTCCTCTGCTATGCTTTGCAGTATTCAATTTCATTCTGTTTCAATACAGTCTCCAGATTATGTCTCTTCATGACTCCTCTTCTTACCCTGCTCTGTGACTTTGCCCATTCAGAACACCTGAACTTGTTATCTGCACTCAGACTCTTTGTTTTGTGTGTGTGTTTGTTTATCAAGGTTGCTAATGAAAGGATTAGATAGGACTGGTCCAAAGACAGCTCTGAGAAGAACCCCTTGACAGCCTTGGCATGCAGAGAAGGTCACCTTGCCATGCTGGGCTAATCCCCTACATTTCCAGTTTCTTCAGTGGTGCTTCGTATCACAATCTATCAGGCATACTGCTGATGTCCAGATAGACTAGATCCACCACATTTTGTTGGTTCTACAAAACAATTATCGTTCCAAAGAAAAACACTGGATTAGTTGACTGAACTCTACCCATGTTAGCCTGTAAACCAGTTTCTGTTTACTGTCACATCTTTGACGAGGTTGTCTCCTTCTAAATTTGGTCTAAACCTTTGCATGGGTTTGAAGGCAGACCAAAGGACTGCTATTTTTCTGGCCCACGTTGTCACTGTGTTTGTTATTCTTCATTCGTAAACTACAATGTCTCACTTGTTGGATTTATTTAATTCTTCCTTTTGATGTGGGCTTTCTAGTGCCATCTCTACAATACCGTGGGGTGGATTTGTGCTTAACCTGGGAGGCCTACGTATTGAATTTGGAGATCTCTTTTTGCCTTCTCTGCTATCGCAGTCAAACTTTATTATGCCGTTTTCCCATACAATTTTGGCTAGCCGGTTTTGTCACTATCCCTCTAACCACTGTAAACTTTCTTACTACTTGAAGTCTACTACTTGAAGTCTATCTAAGATACTTGACACCAAATACTTGTTGATGTGGAACAGCATTTCATTTCCTTTGCCTTCTGCCTGTCTGTTTTAAATGCCTGGAGCTTCACTGCCCACTTTACAGTTATCCTGGATGTTTCATGTACTGCACGACAATAGCAGGTTGCATGCCATGCTGTAGAAGAATATCAGGAAAATGGGCAAGCAAGATGAGGGGAAGACTTAAACATGTTCTCTTCAGGGCAGAAGCAGTGCCAAAGGCAGGAGGAAGCAGCGGATGGTTTGGACTCTGCTTCCCCTGGTTGCTGGGGCTCCCATCCGCCTGCCTGCCATGGGGCTCAGATCGCCAAAAGCTGACGCTCACCTCCAGCCTCGGTATAAAGGCTGTCAGTGTTACTACCTATATATCTCCGAGGTGGTGATCCTGTGCTCCAGGAACTATGGCCCGTCCTCACCACGTGGTCATTGTCTGTAGACGACATGCTGTGATAAAAAGGAAAAAGGAAGACCATAGCCTGGAGAGCTCCTTAAAGTCCTTCCTCCTGTCCCCTTCCTCTTTCAGACCCTCGAGGAACTCATCTCTGGGAATTTATTCGAGATATTCTTCTCAATCCTGAGAAAAACCCAGGATTAATCAAGTGGGAAGACCGGTCAGAAGGCGTCTTCAGATTTTTAAAATCCGAAGCTGTGGCTCAGCTCTGGGGGAAGAAGAAAAACAACAGCAGCATGACTTATGAGAAACTCAGCCGGGCTATGAGGTGAGCTGAGAAGATGCCATAGAAAGTTGGAGCACGTAAAGAAACTACCTGAAGGGAGAAGCTGTTTGGCTTTTTAAAATGAATTGTAATTTGTTTTTGCAACAACCAAGTCTCTGCCACTAATTTTGAGTTTGTAACATTACATTCTTCTTTGTCTTTTCTTTTTCCTCCTGTTTCTGTATACTATAATAGATATATAATATTTACAGTATGTTTTATACATACATGTGTATTCTGTTTCTGTCCACACAAACAACTAATAAAAGTAGTTGACTGTAGGAAGGAAACATGGCTATAGCAAGCTGAAGTTCATGTGTGACTGAACTGGGAACACTTAAATTGCAGAGAGCTTTTTTTTTTTTTTTTTTTTTCTCTCCAGCAGTTTAAAACTTAGGCATCCCCCCACCCATTATCTTAAAATCAGTTTATAAATCCTCTGTTAGGATTTTCTTTGTCTTTTGCTTTAACATTTTCAGAATTTCTCATAATCTATGGATATTCAAAATGTATTTTAAAATGGAAGCTAAGATTCTTTCCTAGTCTGTTTTCAGATGCTGGTTTATTTAGATTTTAAAAAAAAAAAAAGGAAAAAGAAGAAAAAAGGAAATCTCAAAATCTCATGAGAGTATGTAATAAATAAAGCAATACTTTATAACTTGAAAAAAGGTGAAATTTAAATTAATAAGATAATTAATGTAAAGTAAAAATAATAAAAAGAAGGCACAATGATTTTTTCTTCCCTGACTTTCAGATAGAATAATTTTAGGTGTAATTTATATCAAAAGAAAATAAAGACTTTTCAGATAGCTTTGGAATTCCCAGTTTGACAGTGGTCTTCTGGGACTGTAGAGGAATTTAGACTTAAATCTTTTTTATGTTTTTCTTTTAACAGATATTATTATAAAAGAGAAATCCTGGAGCGTGTGGATGGTCGCAGATTAGTATATAAATTTGGAAAGAATGCCCGTGGCTGGAGAGAAAATGAGAATTAAATACGTCAAGAAATAACATTTAAAACACCTGGATGTAAATATTCAAAGACTATTTTCTTATATTTATGTACCAAACGGGGGTGAAAAAACAATTCTACTTCTGTCGGGAAGAAGGAACATTATCATTATTGGTGTTAAAATTATTTTATTTGAAGTATGTCCTGTATGGGGAAAAAATGTACACAGTTTTCTGTGATATAAGATAACATTATAGAATTATGATTATTTTTCCCTTCTTGTGAAGTTTTTCTTTTTTTTTTTTTTTTTTTTTTTTTTTTTTTTTTTTTTGTTAAATCATACAGGCATAATGTGATTTATGACAATGCTGTGAGTCATGCAAAGAAAGGGAAGGAGCAAAATACTAGGGCATTTAGGGAGTATGAAAATCCACTTTGGAAGGCAACTGTAAGTGGAGGAAACAGTAAAGCATCTCTGAGCCAAGTAGTCTTGTTCCATAATCAGCTGGTTTATAGCTTTCATTGGCCATTATCACTTGTTCCTTCCCTCCTCTGATTTCTGAGTGTTTTAATACTTTGCTGGCTTCCAGTTGCTATTGTTAAGTCAGACGGTGGGTTCCCTTTCAGCTAGCTTATCCCAGCCACAGAGGGCAGTGGCTCTGCAAGGTGGCTGTTGAGCATCTATTTGAAGAACCCATACTACCTCCACCACTGGGACCTTCTTTTGTAGGCAGAAGTTTAGGACCTGACCTTGCCTGGTACTGAGTATCCTCCCTAACCTCCAAAGGGCATTCAGCTCCTTCCAGGACAAGGGCTATTTGTTTTTAACTGACATCTTTGAGGTGGACTGCAGGAAGAGAGTCAATCTCAGGGACCAAAAGCCATTAAACAAAGATGATTGTTTTCTGACTGGGCAAAGTTACCAAAAGCCACCAGTTTCTCAGCTGAAATAATAATACTCCCCCCCTACCCCCCACTCCACCCCCCCTGCCTCCCAGCCCCTTATATTCCTAATTAAATCAATCAAATCCATGCCACATAAAGCAGCGAGGAGGTGGTCAAGCAGAACATATATTAATCCCATGGCACAAGAGAGAAGTCTCCCCAGTTCCTTCAAGTCATATGGTCCTCCTGGCAGGTCAAGTCTCACTTGGATACTTATTTTCAAAAAACGTTTGAAAAATGCGAAGCTCCATTGCATGTAAAATACGAGTTTTCTTTGCTTTTCTCATGTCTAACTCTTTGCATTTGTATTTGTGTGATTTGCTTGGAATTCTTAGTTGCAGAAAAACCTACCAACGTAAAGACACTGAGACTTTCAGATCTGGGTCAGTATTTTGGGCTCGTCTCTAGCAGTGCTATGTGGAGACTCAACATTCATTGGCAGCTTTTTCTTTCTCCAAGACACAAATGCTTCCTGCTGGCACCAAGCACAGGCAGAACACAGGGAAATAAAAACTAGAGGAGGCAGCACTTCACCAGGTCACCGAGTACGTGAGATGTGGGAGTTGAGAAACAGGATTTTCTTGGTGATGTTAACAGAGGTCAAACCAAGATTGATTCCAATTCTCTTTCAGGGATGGGGAATTTGGAAAGCAATGTCATTTATGGGGCCTGAGAAGTCCAGGAAAAAAAAAAAAAAGAATATTAAATCCATCCAATATCCATTTCCTCGGGCATCCCCTGGATTTGAATCCAAATTAGCTTGAAATGTAGCAAGGTGCAGCTGGAGTTTGTAGGCTATTCCATTTTTTGTTTGTCTTAAAAGCAAATAGAGATGAAACCAAGAGACAAGAGAAGTATCAATATAAAGGGCATCAAATGTGCTTAGCAACAATTTGTAGGCAAACATGAGAGCCTAACTTGTTATCTACACATGTAGGGCATGTCAAACAATAACACCACCTCCTACACTGTGTATGCCAAAGCTGTCACCATCAATTACCTGTACATGACAATTTTTACTTTTCATAACCTGGGTGGAGAGAGGTTTGTCTTATTTACAAATCAAGTAATAAGCCTCTGTACTTCAAAGCAAAATTTTTTTTTCTCTCAGTGTATCTCTCTCTCTCTCTTTTTTTTTTTTTGACTGACTGTGCTAGCTTTGCTTGCTTTTGCGCAACTCACTAATTTCCTTTTTTTCAGCTTGATTGGCTACATTCCACTCCATTTACCATCTTTTTGTAGTTCATATAACAAGAACCAGGCCACCAGATGAAGAGAGCACCTTCACTTTGCTCCAAAGACCATTCCTTCCCCCTACCTGGCAGTTATTTGCAGCCCTTTGCTCCATGCACTTCATCCCCACACACTCCAATCCACACCTTGGGTGAAAAACCTGAAATCAGTGGCACCGTCACAAAGCCATTGGCACCCAGATTTTACCCTTTCTTGCTCTGGAAGCAAACAGAAGTAGTTGTTGGCGGTAGCAATACTGTTGTACTTAGGTTAATGCACATCTTACAGCAACTGATTATAATACCTTTATAAAACTGCTTTCTACCAGAACTTTCAACAAAATTCCTGGGAAATAAAATGAACTTGTGATATAGACATGTCACCCCTTTGTTACTGAGCAGCAGCTAAACCTGCTTGTAAAGGCTTTGAAAATATAATGCTTCGTTTAAAAGACCACTGTATAAATCCAGAGAACGATTTACACTGGGGTGCACTATAAGTGCCAGTCTTTCACTGTCATATCTTTCAGCACATGGAAATCGTGCAAGTTTATATTCCCATTCTGCAGAACTTTTCAGACTAGGCACTTGTCATTCAGCATTACAATAGCACAAAAAGTTGGAATAGAAACCGGCCAACATTTACTCTGTTTCACAAATATATTAACCATCACCTAAGACAAACACAAAGGACTGTTTAAATCTACAGTTCTTGCCAAGGACAGATGAAAACAACCAAAGGGAATCTTTTTACCAGGCCTAAGCAAATGGAGAAAATGAAGAGATGAATGTTTATGTAAATTACTATTTAAACAAAAAGCATTTCTGATTGCTCTTTTATTTTGTATTTCAGAAGCTGAGCAATCATATTTTTAGATGTATCCTTTAAGTTAGCAGCTGCTGAACTGGTAGCACCATGTGTATAGATTTTTATTGTACCATAATTTTTCATATGTATAAAGCTCTAGATAGGAAAGTATATTATATTTATATAGTTACACGCAAATCACAGTGTCAGAGGTGTTGGCATGAGCACCCTCAAACTATATTTTCTGCACAAAGTTAGAGCAACTTACTCTAAAAACATCCTGAGAAACTGTATGTAGGCTGGTGAACTACACAGACATTAAAATGTTTAGTTACATTTTCGTCTTTCTTTCTGCAGCAAATTGCATAATTCCTGCTTGCTTCTCACAGCATCCTCAATGTACATGTGTGGAAAAAAAAAAACAATGCATTAGATATTTCACTATTGGCATTGTAAATCTCAGCTTGGAGACTATGTATCACAGAATGGTTCTAAAGACTGTTTCTATTTTTGTGGATATGATATAAATTCAAATAAACAACTCAACATTTTTTCTGGTGAATGTTTATCTTTGCTTTTTCACATCTTGAGATTAGAATTGTGACTACATTGAATTGTTTTGATATTGGAGAATATTTCAGTATTTGAGAAAGAAATGATGCAACTACCACAAAATCCAATAGTTTAAATTTACTTTATCTGCTACATAGCCCTTCTGTTGTGGAGCCACTGGATTTCCAAACCTGTTTCGCATCCCACGGGGCTCGCTGGAACACTTGGTGATGTCGGCAGAGCTAGACTGCCTTTCTTGTTCGGCTGCTGAACTTCACAAAGCTCTTACTTCAGCACTGATTTAACTTCAAGGTATTTTGAAGCGTGCACAAGGGCTAGGCTGATTAAGGTTGGCATTACTCACACTGAGCATTTCCTTCACTGAATCAAAGCAGCTAAAATGACAAAATCTTTTCCTTTGTGCTATTTTTCACCAAAGGGATGGCTACAAAAACACGCAGCGAACAAAAAGAACATCTCTCTTCTGATCTGGTCTGCAGTTTGAGAAAGAAGTGGACAACCTTATACTTGAGAGAAAGTCAGTGGGCCCATACAGCATTTGCACCCTGTGGCAGACTGTGGCCGTATCAGAGAAAATGTTTCATTTTTAAACACAGGCATAACCCGTGTGTTTAGCATGCAGAACCAGGCCAGTTCCCCAAAAGGGTTGTCGTAGTTTGAGAACGCAAGAGTCCTGAGCCAGCTTTCAAAAGAAATTGGAACCAGATATCAAGCAAGTTCAGATTGAATTTTAAATAAGCACACAGCTGGTTTTCCAGTAAATGGTTGGGCCTTTTGTTTCAAGCAAGCTGAGGCCAATATTTGAGCCAAAGACAAATGAAAATATTGTCTGGAAACATGCAAATAAATGCCTATTTAAAAACAAACAACAAAAAAGACCCTCTTCTTTGCTTGTGACTTAAAATCAAGCAAAACGGCAGCTTTCAGCCACACTCTAAGGCCATATGAAATAAACATTCAAGGTAAAATTCAATTTGCAAGTCCTATGTAAATTGAGAGTAAGTAAAAGGAGCACTGGAAACAGACTTTCTTCCAAGCTACATCTAAACCCGATATAAATTTGCGTGCATGTCTGCATTAAGAGTGAGTGAGAATTGGTTCAGGTAAGTGAAATCTGGTACTGCAGACAGATGTGCAATTAAAAGTTACCAATACTAATGGCTTCCAAGCAGTGTCAGTGTGATAATTATAATAATTTTAGAGATGGATTATCTATCTGGGTTTGCAGTGTTTGCTCCCCTGCTGACAGAGCTTTGCGCAAGGCGGTCCAAGTCCTGAGCAGCTGTGGAAGAACATAGCTCTGCTCAGCTTTGTGCCAGCCAGGAATTTCCTCCAACAAGCACTCTTGCTGCCTTTCCCCAGATATTTAGCTCCTTCAGTCACCCAACACTGTTTCAACATGTGAAGATGTTCGAGAAAATGCCAGAAAGATAAAAAAAAAAAAAAAGTAGGAAAAAGAGGCCGAGTGGATAGCCATGTCTTACTGCACCGAACTCTTTTGCGTGGAAACACAAAGGCAGAAAAAACGATGATGACTGACTGAAGTCAGTCTGTAGTCTTCCCAGCAGAGTTCGGTTCCAAAAATTAAATACAAATTGGTGTTTACAAGTCTGTAACTGTAAGGAGAACAAGAAATTAGAACAATATGCCTACATAACCTTGTAAAGCTAAAAAAATGTTTAATTATCAAAGCGAAATAACTGAAAACATGGTTTCTGCTGAAGAATTTTCCTCCTCTGTCTTCAAAATGGTATAATATTCTCTTTTGCTCTCACCTCATTTTGAATTTTCAACGATAAGATTCAGTCTTAACACAGGGAATGAGGAGGGAGAGGGGTGATAAGTAGTACTGCACCACATATTGCAAAACAAATAGGCAAATTATAGCGTCTTCTTCCTCAGCTATTTGGCTTGTTATTCAGCATACTTACTGTTCCTGGGAAAAGGGTACTTTGTGTGAGGTTTGGGATAAATTTTAGTGTAAATATGAAATGTCAATAAAATGAAAAGGAAAAATAAAATTATTAAGTTTAAAAACCTTTCTTTTTTCCAGGGAAGCTCTGATGAATCTGCCCCTATCAGTTACTATACTGGGCAATATTTTTTTTCTTGAGACTATTATCTTGAAAGAGAAATTTATTTGAAAAGTGCTGATTATTTCTGTGAGAAATTTTGAACATTCTCAAGTGTTTTCATTTTGATGTACCCCTGTATTTTTTCCACAGGAAAAACCTAACAACAAGATATATCATGCAAGAGTATTTTTAATGTTCAAAAGCTATGATTGGCAAAGTTTGTTACTGAAAAACAGATTTCCAACATGCCAGGAAAACAAACAACACAAATCAGTAGAGATTTTTTTTTTTTGGTAATTTTATTTTTCATTTTTAAGAAAAGGTTAAGTAGTACCTTTCCTTTTAACATTTTGTTTCTGTCTTTTACATAATAGTCATTACCTCAGAATTGAATCTGATTTAATGAATGGAGTCATCCTTTAAAAAATATTTTGTATTTTCTATATCCTATGAAGCAGATGAAGAAATTGGTACGGTTTTGGTGAATGCTAGTGAAACATTTGCACTTCTCCAGTGATTCACCCGTTTTTGGAAGATCCAAAGATAAAAATACATCAGAGTTGTGAGAAGTTTCAATCACAGAACTCAAGACTGCATGAAAATTGCATGCTGCATCTGCATCAGTAGCTCTGCATTCAGCTGTCCCTCACCGGAAAGTTTGTTCTGGTCTGAGGTTTTTCTAGGAGAACCTGATTAATGAAACTTTCCGGGTAAAAGTCAGTATGCTGGCAGTCATGACTGCATTTTGTTTAAAATATTATAGTTCATAGTTTCACAGCAGATCTGGCATAAACAAGTATATATTTTCATTCTAATTAAACTAATTAAGGATCTGTCCCACAAATTTTACATCCTGATGGATCATTGCTGCTACCTTGATTACCATCCTTTTTACCACAGGCCATCTCTTTTCACTGTCATCCCCAATGCATGCTTCTTAATACCTATTTGATGCAGAGTATTTGATGTTCCAAGTGTTCCCTTGAATTTTAAATTAAAAGTGAGAAAATCTGAATGCAAACCTCCAAAATTTCAGCATTGTAATTCTTTTTTCCTCTCACATCTTGCCTAGGGTTGGGGAGATGGGCCAGAAATGCAGTTTCTCTTCCTAAATTTGGCCTGCCAGGCCTGCTGAAGAGCAACGCAAAATATGCTTTTGCCCTTTGCCTTTACAAACAAGGTTGCTGCATAGGCAACACTATTTGGCTCCAGGGAATTAGGAAGGCTTCATAAATATTTGTCATCTGGTATTACAGATTTTATGTATGTCTTGTACATGTTTTTTTGTTTGTATCTGAGTCTGAAGTTTTATGCCTCTCTAGATGTTGAGATAGTTTCTTCTTCCAGTGAATTAGTTTAAGTGATTTATTGTTTAAATTAATTGATAGCAAAATGAGATTAACAGGTGGACTATTTATTGCAACTATCATTCATAATGAAAGTCACTGTTTCCATTGGCAGATGCTTCTTGACTGATCCCGGGTTTCTGCATAAGTGAATGATACTCACTAGGCTTTCCTCATTTCAGGCTGTGGGCAATTCAGAGAGGAGTGAATGCCTTTTCAAGCAATGATTTCAGTATCAGCGACACATCTTGTGCATTTTGCAGAGGAGTCTCCCTCTTTCTGCCTGTCTTTGGAGTGGTGAAGAGAGTGTTAAAGCCCAAAGAGCCTCTACAAGCCTCATTTGTGGAACTGAGGGCACTCAGGGCTGACCACAACACCTCACACGCAGCTTTTCAAAGTTCCCTTCTGCATCTTGAAAAACCTTGGGCAACAACGTGACCTTCAGCATTATGTGGCAAGGAGACTATTGTGCTTCACAGCTCTCTAAGGCAGGCTGGAAGAAAGCTCCATAGCTAACTACAGGTGAGAAGTGCTGCGTTTATCCAGGTTGCAGCCTCTGGAGACCGTAGGATTCACTGGGCAGAGGGGCATGGTGCTGCTCTGCACCCTCACCTCCTGGGCTGCGGATCCGGCATTTCTCCAATGTGCTGGGCAGATGTAAGCACCCTGAATGCCATGACGGTGAGTACTGCAGAAAGGTCAGGAGATGAATGGTACTGCAGAACATCCTGGAGGTGATGGTGCCTTGAGGATGCTGAGACACAGCCCTTCGTGGAGAGCATGAAGAGCTCTGGGGGAGTGGACTGAACCCTCTCCTTCAAGTCTTGCCAGTTTCTCTCACTGTTTGTCAGCTCCTACCTCTGCTCCCTTCTCCCAGCCTTTTTTCCCAGGTGGGGTGGTTACAAAACCACCAGCCATACTCACGAGAACTGCTCTTTCCCTGGAAGCTGTCAGCCCGCCAGTCTTCTGAGATGGCTTTCATAGGCTAAGAATAAACTAGCCCTTTGGCTCTAGCTCACACAGTTATAAGATTTGAATTTGCTAAGTCATGGAAATTCAAATGTGAAAACCAAATCTCCTTCCAGGGGCTCTCTTACTCTGAGTCAGCACAGCTGGGAGGGCAACACAAGAGGTCTGTTGCTGTCCTATCTCCTGTGGACTGTGGTACTTCTCCTCGATACAGCCACCCCACCAACCCAGTATCTGAACATTGACAGGAGGAGAAGCAGCATTTGTCACTGGAGACTTGCAGACTGCACTCTTATGCTCTCTAAGAGCCCTATATTTTCAAAGAAAGCTTAAATAGACAGACAATTAATTAAAAAGGGGGGGAGGGGAAACGCCTTGAATTTTATCCTTCTTATGGGAGATACAATCATAATGTTTGAGGTAATTAGCTTTGCCTTAGCTGATGATCACTCATTTTAGGAGCTTATAAAATCTATGAGTAGCGATGTGAGGCAACATGCAAGTCTCCATGCATTCTTCTAGAGTTCTATCTGTACTCTTGTATCTCTCTCTAAATCGTAGCTCCTCTCCTCGGGAAAGGCTCACTGGTGCTTATCAGATTCAATTACTGCTGTTTCATATCAATGTTCTCATGTGAAACCAGAATACAAATAAGCTAAGACTACTTCCATAGCCCTAAACAATTACAAATGCTGATGATTCACCAGTTATTCATGCCAAACCAATATTTTTCAGTATTTTACAGAGCACCAGTGAAACATTTTGGTATGTTCAGGCTGAAATCACTGGCATGCCAGGAAGCATCTGGTGGAGAAGGCCACTCTGCATGGGGACACATGGCATGCTCAGCAGCTGTCACGCAACCATGCACGGTTAATGGATACTCTTCGCTTTTCCTGTAGATTTGGGGAGAAGGGGATAATAAAAGGCATATTTGCATATTCCCAGCCCCTTTCCCATCTTGGGGCTGCCCGATGGCCCTGAAAAAGGACTCACTTCTGTAGAGCTCTGCTCAGGCTGGCCAAGCCAAGGGGGCAAGTCACCTTGTCACGTCAGACCCTGTCACGTCTGGCACCATCAGCAGCTGTGGAGGACTGGCAGCATGGCAGATGGAGCTGTCCTTTAATTTTGCTATAAAAACTGAGATCGGGATTGACAGTGCTGAAAATTCGAAGGACTGGAAGACTGCAATAAATTTTGAGGCTAAGAAACACGCTTTGGCTCCTTGAAACTTGAGCTCATGGCTTCAGTGAAGGAAAATAACTCACGCTGGACTGTGTACTCACACAGGCGAGGAACAACCTGGTGCTATCAAATTTAAGGAGGCAGAATACAAAGACCCACTGTGGATGTCCTGGGATCCAAGCAGGCACCATCTCATCCCAATCATGTTCTGTTGCCATGAAGCTTGGTCTCCTTGAGCAGTGGTAATGAGACCTGCTTTTATCTATGTTTCCATCAGATGTAATTTATCAATACATATACAATGAAAAGTTTTGTGCTGAAGCTTAAACCCCTTTCTTCTGGTGTGCAGAAAGAATTTAATTCACTACATACGGATAACCCATTTGTTTATAGTCAAGTTAAGAACAAAGCCAGCTATTAAGCTTTGCTGTCACCTTTAATAAATGGTTTCAAAAGATAATAACTCCATGCAGCTACGCCCAAGGGCCATCAGCATTTTTAAAGCCTCTTTACGTGTCAAGAAAAAGCCACACTGTAACAACCAACAACACTGTGGGAGAAATATTACAAGCTGATATTTCAGTCGGACATCAAGGTTATAAGTTACAGGGACCTGCAGGCAAAGGTGAAGCTTTAAGCAGATCCCCCTGCCCTAGAAAAGGGGGAGCAGGCCTTCCCTCAGCTTGGAGAAAGACAAGGCTGGAAGTGGGGCCTTATCAGAAGCATATGTCCCAGACTAGCTTCCATGTGAAATACCTTGAGCTTGATTGCAGGTTAATTTACTCGTAGTCTGTATAAACTGACCTGTGACTGCTGCTGAAAGGGTGGCTTTGACTCCCTTGCTTTGCTGTTCTGTGCCTGCTGCTGCTGCACTGGGCTGGTCCCACTTGCTGATGGATCCAAAAATTAGTCTGAAATAGAGAAGGATAAGATATATATATTTTTTTTGGATCCCTGCACCCTGAGGCTGCAGGTTTGTTGGCTCCAGCTTAAGGGAGAAAGTTGGAATCTGTGATTAGAGGAGCAGGAGAGGGAGGTGACCTCCTGTCCCTTCAAGAGCTGCTTCAGGTTAGATCGGTGTGAGCCAGTTGTGAGACCTGAAGCGATTGCCTGCTTCGTGGCGAGGACAGAGGACACGTGTCTGAGCCATGCAGGGGCACCTAGCAGGTGTATTATGCTTTGATAAACATACTGACACCTTCCCCTAAATTCTTCATGGTAATGAAGTGATGTACTGTGCTTCCACCATAGCGTTTCTATGGCTCTAAAAGTGCTTTTCGGTGCCTGGCACAAACCAGGGGGATCCAGGATGATTGCAAACCTCCTCGGCTAAGCTGCAAGGACTAGTTTGTTGAGAAGTTGCGAACGCAGGGTGTTAGTTTGGGAAAGAAACCTCCCACCAGCCAGCGTTACCTCAGGAGGCCGCATGAGTCACAGGGCCCTCCTCACTGTGGGGAAGGGCAGGCACGGCCTGCTCCATGGGGGGAGCGGGGACCAAAGGGGACCAGAGCTTTTGAGACACAGTATGGAGCGGGGTTGTATACCACAGGATGAAGAGATGGGTGGTAAGTGGGGGAATGTCCTTAAGAAAAGGAGGAACTGGAAAGATGGATTTTGGGAGTAACTGCCTGGCCGTGCAGCGAGTCCCTGCTGAGTGCGGGCTGGAGGCGCGCAGGCTGCAGGGCTGCACCGTACTCACTCGCAGTGTGCGATCAGAATTAGCAACCATTATAACTGTAATGACTGAAACTGCAGCGTGATGCGTCTAGGCCTTTTGAACTCTGGATGCAGCATTTGCATACTAATATCTGAGAACAATTACCTCATGTCTCCTAAGGGAAGTGGTTGAGGCCCCATCTCTGAACACCAGTAGGGCCTGATTTTCAGAGGCAGTGAGCAATCACCTATCCCTTGAAAAGTCAAGCTGGAAAATAAACTGCAGATAACAATCTGGTACTGGCAGAGGGATAGAATAGGTGGGACCTATTATGTTTTTTTTTCCATCTTAAAATTTTATGATTTGGCTGTTCACCTGATATGCTACTTTAAAAAATAATAATACTGTGTGATCAACCCACACAGCTCTGTTCCTCAGTCAGTTCCCACACCTTCATTCCCCAGCCTATTCAAAGGGATTGGTTGGGGAAGAAAAAACAAAACAAAACACAACACACAAAGAAACCACAAGCAGAGCGGATCACCACAACACTGCAATGACTTGGTTACCGATAATTAATTTCTTTGGGCTAGATTATCCCCTGGGTTTACATGCCTGCCCAAAAGAGCGAGGCAGAAGAGAGCATCTCCCACCTGATGCTGAGGAGCTCCAAGGTGTTTGGGTTGAGGTATGATGCCCAGGTCAGTTCTCTCTTCTACACATTCCTTGCTGAGAGGAGCTACAGCAGTGCTTCTCCAGCAATGGAAAGGGGAAATGGGAACCCCTCTGAGAGGAGTAAAAGGCATTACTTAACTTCCAGGGAAAATCAGGAAAGAAAATATGACCCTTAATGGGAAATTCTGAGGGATTTTTTAAGGAAAATGGCTGCAAGTATCCTTTCAATCTAGCCTCGCATAAAGAGCTCAGGGTTGTAAAAGATCTGTGGCTTACAGTTAGCAGAAAAAAGTGCTCCTTTAGGAGGCTGAGGTAATGCGGTAAACAACATTCGTCCTTCTGTGCCTGCCGTGCTATGGTGAGAAACAGGCAGGTGCAGTGCAGGTGCCTTGCGATGGAAAGGGACAGCACTGAACAAATGTAAGTCGTACTTTTTAAAGATGTTCTTGAATAGGTTGTTTTGTCTCTACCAAATGCAGTTAAGCATAAATCATAAATACAACCTGGATCATTACCTGTATGTGAAAATGTACCCATGTGATCATACCCAAGTGGTTTCCCAGAAAAAGACAATTATCTTAACGATGGAGTCCAAACTTGTTAATCACTCTATCATGTGTCCTCTCCTTTTCTCATCAGTACCATCAGTAATGTGTTTTTTTCTTCAGCTGCTGTCTTAAGACGCTGGAGCTGGAGGCTTCATAGTTTTTTCCTTCAGTGTATTTGTAGGTGTGTTTTTCCTAAATAGGTCAGGCTTCTGGTAAAGAGGGTAGTATGTTCATACCTATGTGGAGTGCTATGTGGTTATTTATTATGAGACTTTTTATGTGCATGGGGGCATAAAATGTGCTGAACTGATTTTGATCACTTGGAGAGATCCTGCAGTTAATGGTCTCAGCTATTTCAGACACTCTCCTGTTTACCAGTGCTGTATTCCAGACATAAATCTTTCTCAATGCCTCAAGTGATTGCAGCTGGAGCATTGCATGCAGAAAACTGACTTGTGACACGTAAATATGTGTGAGATGTGAGATATGTGAAGGATTTAGCTGCAACACCTAGTCTCACTAAATTACTATTTCTGGAGTGTGGTGTGTTTGAAAAGATTATTTCTGCAATGGTCTGAAAATATAGTAGATCAATGCTTTTGTTTTATTTTATAGCTTTATTTTATTTACTGTTCTGCTCTAACTTGGAGAAAGCAATAGCTTGCTAAAGAGGACCTGTATAATCCACAGATGAGATAGCTCAGGTTGCAGGCAGAGGTCTCTGGAGTTGCTTGCTCGTAAACCTTTAATTCCATTTTGGGCCTGTCAGTTTTACTTCACCGCATAGAAATCATAGCCAAGATATTCAGCAGGTGAAAGACATATATACAGACATATAACACAGGTTTAAAATCTCAATACACGTAGTGAAAGAAGAAAATTGCTGCTAGTAAGTTTTCCCCTCAGGTATGTCCCAGGGGAAACAGAGAAGAAATACTAATCTTCTTAAACGAATCACAATATTTTCTATTATTTTTCAGAAGACAGTATAAGTAAATAAAAACAACCATGATTTATAACTTTAAAGGTTTTTACTGTTTAAAATTTTTTTTAAAGTTTTTGCAGAATGCATTGGGTTATAAATAATGTTATTTTTCAGTTTGGAAAAGATTTGTTTTCTTTATCCTTTTTTCACTGTTCCATCTATCTAAAAAGAGCATTTTGAACTTTTATAGCCCTCCCACTGGAAACGTGGTTGTACTTCTGATTAGCATGCCCACAGAAATTAACACTAGCAAAAAGAAGTGAGACTTTAGACTGGAAAGGTAAAAGAAAGATGGTTCAGATCAACTGGAGTTTTTGAAATCCATTCAAAACTCATTAGTAAAGTGGCTGAGGCACTCTGAATTGTTAACAAAGAAGTTCCAAGCAGCGATCTAGCAAACTGAAAATTTTAAATGCAAAAACAATACTTTAAAAGGGGATGGTGAGCAGAAGATGACTAAGACAAATACAGGTCAGGGAGTACAGCTTCAGCTTCTAGTGGTACTAATAATGTATTTGAAAAATGCCTACAAAAGTCATAATGGATTTCCAAGCTCAGTCCCAAGCAATGTTATTCTGTGATAGCATGACAGGTTAACATTTCCTTAATAGGAGAGAGAATGTGCTGGGTTTAGTGTGCTAGGCTTCTGACTTATTACTGCTTCATAAGATATTTTCATCATTAAGGTATGGAAACATCGTCTTGATGAAATTACTCCAAACTGTGTTCAAACGGGTTGCCAAATTGTACTGCAAGAGTGGTTATTAGTGATTCACTGTCAAACTGAGTTGCATTTAATGTGGCTCCACTGTGATCCGTCATGGGCCAGGTTCTGTTCAATATTTTCATTAATGACTTTGCTCATGGAAAAAAAAAAAAAAAAAAAAAAAAAAGAGTCAATTTACTGAGTTTGTAGGTCATGCCAGCTGGAAGATGCAGCAAGCCCTTTGAAAGACAGCATGAAAATTCAAAATGATGATGACGCATTAGAGAAGTGATCTGAAATAAGTAAAAGGTGTTTTTGACAGACATAAACAAGATCAGTGGCACAATAGCAATACACGGTTGCTCAAATATGAGATGATAAATGGCTTACTGGATGTCTGCTCCACAGAAAAAAAAGGAACATAATGTTGCAGTGGATCCCAAGTTAAACATTAGTTGGCAGTGCCATGCTGCTGCGAAAAATATGTACAAGAACACATAAGTAAGCTTGACATCTGTGAAATATAACAGTGCCCTTCCAGCCTGCTCACCTGCAGTGAATCTAGCTTTAGCTAGAATATTGCGTCCAGCTTCAGACACTACTTCAAAGACATCAGGATCCTGGTAGAGTAGCAAGAAGCGCTAGAGATCCAGGAGACATGCTTTACGAGGAAAGATAAGAAAATCAGGGTTAACATACAGGGAGAGGACAAGAATAAGAAGAAAGATGGTTCCAGTCTTAAAATATGTAAAAAGCTGTCAGGAAGGAGGTAAACCTTCCCCCATTTCCAGTGTGACAAAACAAGAAATACACCTAACAATTGCAAAGGAAACTCAGGTTGGATGCAAGCAAGAGATTCATAAAGGTACGAATAGGAGTCCCGTCAGCAGACACAAGAACAGGTTAGATCAAGATCTCTGGAATTATGTAAGCAGAGCCGACCTTTTCTTTGGGTGAGGGATGGACTGACATGATCTTAGACCACTGCCAGCTTGACTTTTTATGACTCTGCAGTATGTCTTCATGAGTCATACAGGCTTTGATGAAATGATTGATGTCTCAATGGAAAAAATATTTATTTTTCAAAACCTTTTGGCCACCACTAGCTGCATGCACTGACAACTCCTAAAGCCACCTTGTGCTAGGATTTCACTGTTATACTCAGTCACTTGAGTCTACATTTTGTAAGAAATGTTTAGACGTTCAGAGAACAGAAGAGTATCATATAGACATACAGTTTAAATTAGAATATATGCAAAATTCAAACTGGTTGCAGATGACAGAGAGGGGAGCAGATCATACTGACCTACCCTGAGTTTTGTCTGAGCCTCACCTATCTAGCCTGGTAGGTAATTGTTTACTGTTTCCCTGCAGGAAAGTGATACAGCAAGTTCTAGTTTTAAAAGGAAATGAGAGAGGTTGTTAATGTCATTAGATTGTAGGGAGTGTTAACCTAGATTGGTCTATCCTTCTACTCTGACAGGATCATGTGCTGCAAATAACTGCCTTTCTATCTACAAAGAGATAAGGCGAAAATTTTCCTGTGTGCCTATAACACATACAGCTCATACTGGTGTAGTATCCTAAAGCACCTTGCTATCCTGTCCTCAGAGTACTGGTGTCAGAAACGGAAGTACGGTTATCCTCTTTTTATATACTGTTTAAACACAGAAAATAAAGTCCAGATCTCTTCGGTGTTTTTGAAATGCTTATCTACCTGCATGTAGACTTGAGCTGAAGCAACTTCCTCAAAGTTGTAGAAACAGAGAGATCCTGAATGTGAATGCATTTGCCATATGCTGTCAGCTGTCCTGTGCTGGGATTGTTCTTTCCTTTGCCTGTCATGAAGCACAAAATCGTCTAGAGGAGGTACTGTCACTCTGTGTGAAGTGCTTTTGTTTCTTCTTAAAGTGCTAACAGAAATAAGGTTTCATTTATTTAGTTTTATTGTAAATATTTTTTAATGGAAACCTGCAAAACTATGCAAAATTTGGACTATGGTAACTGAATGGTGAAAAAAAAAAAAAAAAGATACAACAAAGCCTGAAAAATGCGATGTAACATAGACATTTCTGGTTTGACAGGAAAACCCATCAATCCAGTTAACCAGCCTGCCCAGTTACCTTTTTTTCAAGGAAAATTAAAATTTTTAGCCAATCCCATTCTTGTTGACCAGTGGAAGACAAAGGAGTCCCATCAGAAAGTGGGTATGGGGAAGAAACAGTGTTAAAATAAAGAACATGTTAGCGTTTGTGCCACTTTTCCCTTTCACATTCAATGTGTAGACCATCTGTTTTGTGACACTTTAATTCTGAAGTTATTTTGCAGTTAAGTTCTCGATGAGTAGTTAAAGAGCTGAGGGAAGGACTAGGATGGAGAATGTTTTTTTGTTAAATAAACCAACAAAATAAACAGTGATACGTCCATCCAGAATACAGCTGATACACAAAAAATACAATAGCATCAGTCTTCTAAGATGACTAATGCTTGGTATTTATGAAGGTAGTAACAAAAGGCTGGCTGCAGCCTACCAAGACTAATCATCTGAGGATCATCTGTAGTCAATGAAAGCTTTGTGTTTGGGACGTACAGGATATGTGATTCCTGCGTTGGGCGAGTCAGCAGGCAAACTCACAATGGGTACTCTGCACAGTGCTCCAGGAGGAGTCAAAAACCTATGCAAGGCATATGCTGGCTCTGCTATCAGACCAGATTAGTTTGTAGTACCTATAGAAAATGCTAGCAACTAATTAACTTCATACTAATGAGTTTGTCCTACTACTCAGGACAAACTTCTCTCTATCTTGGTGTCTGGAGGATTTCAGTGCAAAAGAGGGTTAACTGAGTTAATCAGATGGAAATGCCTTATTGATCTTGCCAAATCACAGAAAAAAAGGTTCCTGGCCATCTAGGATGACTTGGCACCTGGTACTGTCGTCCTCAGGCACATGAAATGATGTGGGAGTTGGGTGTGTCAGGAAGCAAGGACTGAGCCTCATGCTGCTATCTTCTAAGGATAACTTGCTGTCTTCCTGATGCCTAATAGGAACTGGGATATGCCTAATCAGACCAAACAAAAGATGTAGAGATTAAACTCAACCATTAGTATGCAGTAATGAGATGACTAGAAAAGATCTCTCACATGCAACACCTTCATTTCCATGCTTAAATGATTTACTTCTTTATTAAGTCCACTTGAATCAGCATTTCATCCAGGGAAATTAAATGTATGTGGAAGAACAGTTGGCATCTTGACCACAAGCTATGCTATGGATGTGGATTTAAATGCACAAGCCTCAGAGTTAGATATTACTGATGAATGAAACAGAGCAGGAAAAAAAAATCAAAACACATTCGCATATGACTGTTCTTGCCAGAAGTCTTACAGAAATACTGCAAGATAAATGAAGAGTATTAAAAAGATGTAAGAAAGAAAATATAATTCAAATATAAGTCAAATATAATTTCTCATAGTGCTGCTGTTTCGCTTCACAAATAGACTATTGATTTCAGCAAAGTAGGAAGGGTGGTTGAATTATCTGCTCGTACTTGTGATCCTCACAGCTTTAAGAATCTGTTGCTTGTTAGCTGACATTTGAGGAAAAAAGGTATAGCCTGTGAATAGCCCACATCTTGTACCGCTCCAGCCCAGAAGCAGACATATTTCAGCAAGAAATGTTCTATTTCTAGAAACTACTAAAAATTTTGCATATGATTTCTCTGCAGATGTTTAAATATTTCATCATCATCTTGGAGTCAGCTCCTGGCTCACCTCTTGTCCACTGCAGGACAGAGGAGGAGGTTGGGGGAAGGCAGTCCTGTTAGGCACCGCCTTTGTGCACCAGGGTTGATGGTGTTGCAGTGGCACCATCCAGCAAGAAGCTGCAGTCACTCCCTACAAGGGATGTGAATCGGAGTTGACTGCTCCAGATGAAAGGCTCCGTATCCCAATTACTCACAGCTCAGCTATCCAACACACCCAAGTTTTTCAATTTGTAAGAAAAACACATTTTGATCTTGATTCTCTGGAAAGAGGGCTTGGGCAATTTGTTAACCATGAACTAATAGGATTGGTTCTTGTCATACCAAATTGTTCACCTGGGTTTTGAGAGTTTTGCAAATTTACTGTGGCACAGAAACTGGAAACCTTTCCATACTAGGGTTTTCACTTTCACTCACAGAAAAGTCACCTGAAATCTAAGATGTTGGGCAACTTAACTTTTCAACATGGATTTCAGTTGAATTGTTGCTGAAATAAAGATGTCAGTAAAAATAATTAGGAAGCATTTCAAGTTGATTATAGGAGAAATCTTCACAAACAGTTATTTGCATTCATATGAAGTGCTTTAAATTAATATTTATTGACTTATGGACTGATAAACAATTTACCCTGCTGTCGTAAAGCTAAATTGTAGCAACACATGACGAATCAGTCATCACAAGTGATGCAGAAATGTTAAACTCTTCCCAGTAGCTGACAAGAAGTGGTGCACAGAAATGTCAGGTGGCACGCTTTGATAGTTGAACTTAAAGCAAAACCCCACAAAAGGAGCCCTAATTTTGGGATGTGAGCGTCTCACAACCATCCTAGCATTGACCACCCATCAAGTCTTGAGCAGTGAAGAACATCAATTACTTGTATATTACAGAGAGCAGAGCTGGCCAGCCCGGACATTGGTTTGCCCCAGGCCATGCAGAGTCTGTGGCAAAGCAGGGACATGCTCCGGGATGGCCACGATGCTCAGCAGTTCCTCTGAGCTGGACAACCTCCTCCTCACGTGGTATTTTTCCTCCCTTGCAGCTCAGATCTCCTGGCTGAACCTAGGAGGGGAACTTCTATGGATTTCCCCTGCTCTGCCCAATGACCGAAACATTTTTTTTTTTCTGTTTTCTGAGCTTTTGGGCTGCCCGTTACCAGTAACACGTTTGCACGGGAGAACAGAGGCTGTCCTGCGTGATTTGGGGAGTGGCACTCCCATGGCTCATTTCTGTTGATCTGTTTTGTTTCTGTTCATTGTATGGATGAACACAGTCTAAACAGAAAACCTGGCAGATGAGTGAATTTTAGGAGCTGTTTAAAACTAGCAGTGGAAGATTTTTATAATAAATGCAGGTCATCAAGCATTTGAGAGAAATAAGAAATAATAAGAAAATGTCACCAAATCGCTATTTTTAAGTGTCAGGAGGATTTGGCAAAGAGAGTGCAGCACACTGGGGAGCTGCTCAGGAGTAGTAAACGTATCTCCCTGGCCTTTTGGACACCTCTGAACAAAAACCCAAGTGACCAGCAAGTGGAGGCTGGGGACTTTTCAGTACCGTGGCATTTGCTGCGGAATTACTGTAGGTGAGAGAAGCACGTCCCTGTTTCCTGGAGCTTGTTTGGCAATGCAGAGCTATGGTTACATTTGAATGGGGCAGCCAAAATAGCTGGAGTTTTTTTCTGAGGTGACTTTGTTTCCCTTCGTGTACAGGCTGCAACTGCACATGCTGTTAAGAGTGAAGGGGCACTGCTCTGTGCAGGAGGCATAACCGGCAGCCGTGCCTTCCTGACCCCTCATATAACAATCCTGTGAGCTTGCTGTGCAATGAAGTGTGTTTCCCTCTGAACGAGCTGCACAATGTTGGCTGCTCTGTTGGTGCCTTAGCCTGTGCTTATCTTGAAGCGTGGGTGCTGACCCAGTCACCTTGGCGGTAAAACTTCGTCCATCCCCTTAGCCCTCTACTTTCTGTATGTAAATATATCATTTTCTTTATATTTCTCATTTTCCTGTCTCTTTACATTACATGTGTGATGCTCGAGCAAACTCAATGAGGAGACGGTGAAGTTGCAAAAGGAGTCAGTTTATCTGATTGTATTTGTTTTCCCTCACTGTTCTTTAAAAATAATTACATGTGATTTGTAATATTTGCTGTAGCCTGGCAATATGTATAGCGGCAACAGCTCAGATTCAATCTCAGACGAAGCCATCATCCTCCGCTAATCAGGGTGTGGGAGAGGCATGCAGACAACATGTTCAGCCCATTTATTCAGTTATGTAATGGCCTTTTAAACATTTTCCATTTATGGTCTCTATTTAATTTACTGTAAGTCACAATGGTTTAATGTAAATTCAAGCCATAACATATACCTGACAGCTCAACCATAAATCAGACCAACCTCTGGTCTTAGTGCATTTATTCTTCTATGAAATAACAGAATGTCCATTACCTGCCTTTTAAAACAGTCTGGAGAATATAAATCATTTTTGTTAATGCCTTGAACAAACCAGTTCAGAGAGACTGGGTCTTTGCCCACAACAAATGCAAAAAAGGTTTAGAAACTCTTCCTTTTAAAAATATTTTCACTCACCTTTTGTGTTATCTGGCTTCGGTTGCGACTGAAAGAGAAAACAAGGTAGGGAAAATCTCTCCTGCAGTGTAACTTGCAAACTTCCCAACGTCAGGAGCACGGGAAGGCTCTTTTTGCAAGATTTCCAAGTGTCTCATTAAAGGAGGTTTGGACTGGTGTCTAAACTAGGATACTTACTGAACTAAGCAAAACCTTGGCTCTATTGTAAACAAGTCATAGCATGAGTTGCAGCAGTGTGTGCTTCCTCATTCATCTCCACTTTGGAGCTTTGCTCTCTTCTTAGCTTTTCCAACCAGGATCTGCCTAGCACAGCAGCTGAGCTTGGGTTGTTTTCTGTTGAAGGTGCCGATCATGTAACCTGCGATATTTGGCCTTTTCTCTCCATCCCTCCTCCCTGCAGGCCTGCCCCAGAGCACCAGCTGCGCTGACAGGGCCCGGGCAGCACAGTCCAAACCCCGCAGAGACAGCCTGGCCCCAAAACCAGCCCCATCCCTCTGATGCATGGCTGGCAAACTCATCCCAGGTGGCGTCACACCAGCCAGCTAGGGTTGCTGCGGCCCCCTAATTAGCAGGGCTTGCCTCTGACATCGTTAGGTGGCTCACTGCTCTGAGCGGTGCTGTGCTGGGTGGTTGGGCTCGCGTGCGTATGTCTGCACGGTGCTGCCTGGCTCACTGGCAGACACACAGGCCCCTCTGGTCACATCTTGTGTCCCTGAGGGAATTGTCCCTGTGGTGCCTCCTGAGAGCCAGGGGCAGGGTCAAGGACGGGGCCTGGCCTCTGCTGCAGCTCTCAGAGGAGACCTGCTGAGGTTAACGCACATCTGGGAAACACTCTGGGGAGAAGCTGGCCAGATCCCTTCTGGGACATGTGAAAAAAGCACAACTTGTGGTTTATTTCAGCCAAAAAGGTTCGTCCCGAGGTCTTCTGGCTTAAGGGCACAGTGTAGAGGAAGAGTAGAGCTGCCGGGCCTACTCCTGCGTTAATGAAGACAGAGTGTACCCTATATTTCTTCTCTGTACTGACTTTATCAGGTGGAAATCTGATGGGTCTGGTGTATTTGCGAGAGCCTTGTGTGCATTGTTCTGCTGTTTGGTTTTGATAAAATGTGGTATTGTACTTGATGTTCTCTAGCTACGTCAAACCTTGCTTCACGGCTAATGCATGGCATTAGTCCATACCACAAATTGTGCAATGTTCTGCAGCAAAAATATTGATGCTTCTTGGGGATTAAGAGTGTTATTTCAGCGTGAGTTTGATGAAAGAAGGGAAGGCAGGATTGAAGGAAGGATAATTTTGCTGCAAAATGGATTTTGGCAAGTTATTTATGGGGGAAAAGACCCTCTTTCTTTACTCAGTTAAGAATTACACATTCATCTGTTTCTAGAAGCATTTTTTTTCCAGTTTGAATTTCAAGCTGAAGCAAGACACTACTGACAAAACAAACAAACAAACAAAAATGGGATAGAAGCCCTTCAGACAACACATCTAACTGGGGCTAGAGGAGAGAATGACAAAAAAAATTATAAACGACTGTCTCTCTCTCAGTGGATATTTTCAGCAAGGTCTCAAGAATTTGGGGCATCCCAAAGCAGCACAAAGGTTCCTCTCACCAGACCAGCCTCCTGTAATTTGTGGTTGCAGTGAAGGGAGTCATGGCCACAGGTGGACGTGGCCAGCTCTGCACAGAGCAGGCACTTGGTCTCAAGTCACTCTGGGAGCCTCTGATGCCAACTAAATGCATGTTTGATGGCCTCAATGGCTATATCTGAAAAGTTTAATGAAGCAGAGTGAAGAAACTCTCCTCACTCGGTTGGTTGTGCCGTGACGCTCCCACAGCCTTCTCAGCACTCTTTTTACTGTGCTCCCCAGTGGTTCCTGGACGCATTTTGGGACCGGCCACTCCCCACAGCAGCCTGTGTGCGGCTGGGACTGAACCTGCTGCAATGTGCAAATCTCCTTCCCGCCCTGGCGGCGCCAAATTTAAGCTGCTCCTCACATTTCCTGGCCAAGGAGGCCCCTGTGCTCTGCCCAGGCGGGTGAAATAGTCCTGCTTGCAGGAGCGACGCCTCCGCTTCTCTGGGTAGCAGGGAGATCGTGCTCGCACATCCACCCTTTGGACTCTGATTCATGGGCTCTACCCATTCACACTGGGCTGATCCAAGAGATTAGCTGCACAGCCGGCAGCCACACCTGTCTGCTGGGGGTTGTTGCCCTGCGATGGGGACAGCAGAAAGGCAGAGGATCATCTCCTGGCACTCCCCAAGGTACATACAGGCTGATAAACCCTCATGAATGGCTGCTTTGCTTTTGGTTCATATTATCGTGCCTTCGAACGTGGCAGCAGTTCATGACCCCTCAGCTGCAGCTAAATCACATTCGAAATAATATTTCCTGTGTAAACTCTTTCAGACAGAGCTTGCCTTTTAATTGTTATATATTTATTTTTCAGAAAGCCTGGGCTCTACTGAGAGGGGCAGTTGGTACTACCACTAGCCATAACAACAACAATGAATACCTGCATGAACCAGACAATGAGTTTATTAGATGCCACAAACACCTTTTATCGTGCAGCACAAATGCTTGTGTCATACAGCCTGCGTGCCTTGACTCTGGCTAAAAACCGGAGCGCTGGCTTTCTTCCAGGGTGTTTCTGCGTGTCCGTAGCATAGCTGCAGGGTCAGAGCAGCGAGCGGACATGGCACAGGCCAGCCGAGAGCTGGGCCATCCGAGTCCGACAGGTAAGGGAGGGATGCTCCGCCATTACGCAACGATTTATTTTAGCGAGATCACTCCATCTCAGTCTAAAACCAACACTCATGCATATTAGAGGAATCTCTACCCACCAGAGTTTGCATGTGGTGTTTTTGCTTATTAAATTCTTGAGTCCTCAGGTCATCATTTGCATTGTGTATCTTCCTCTCTTGGGCTGACAATGTTGCAGTATGAAAACACTGAGGCTAATTGTTCTGCTATTACAAAGGCTTCTTGAAACAAAGCAGGTTTAGAAAATAATTCAGAACAGGTGCTCAGTAAATGGGAAGTTCAGTTGTCCGAGTAACAGATACCACACAGGGTTACCAACTCTGGCATTTGCTTATATTAGTCTCTAGCCATTTCAAGCCTTCAATAATAGAAAGGTAGCTTAGAAAAGCTCCATGGCTATCTTCCATATCTAAATGCTATGAGCATATCATTATTATACCTTTTGCATAACTATGTATGTTTTTCTGGAGCTAAGTTTGGCTTATTTATTTATTTATTCATTTATTTTTGTAGTGTGTTGTAACCCATCCTACTGAATTCAGAAGAATGGCATTGCTATAGAGAGATTCCTAAATTTTTGAAGTTTTTATAGAAAGGGTAACTGTTAAATTCTATGAGAATTTCCAGGAGGAAAATGTAAACATATGCCTTTATTATGACTTCAGTACCTATTTGTCCATAGACTGTAGTAAGAGAAAAAAAACAATGAAAGGAGAGGAAGCTGAACATCCTGTTGCAGGTTACTTGCTAAATCTGTCCTTTTCCTTTAACCGCAGCTGTTAATCAGTGGCAAAGAAAAGCAAGATGACAGCTCAGACAAACACACCAGCGACCATACAAAGATACACTGCATTTTAAGAAGTAGCTTCTATATTCATATTACGTAAAGGATTTTTAAATATAAGCTTTGATTTGTTCCAGGCAGCTTTGTATTTGCAAGCAAAACTAAACAAATCTAGCAATGTCAGAAATATAACTTAATTGTGAAATACTGAAAAAAAAAAAAAAGGAAAATAATTTTAGAAGTCAGTCTGAAGGGGGTTAAAGCTTGTTGTTTTTGTTTTGTGCTTACACACATTAAAATATCTTTTTCTTCTTCAATAAAATGTAAGTAACATAGAATGAGAGAAAAACTTACTGTGATGCAGGAATTCCAAAACAGATCCTGCAGATGTTGTGCTATGAATTAATCCTGAAAGAAAAACTAGAATACCTGTGTTTATGCTGGTCTGTGAAATTCAGTGTCTGATTCAGACAGACATTCCAGGAAAATTACTTACACATAATACATGAGTAGCTCAACTACAAATGCACTGGCAATTGTAGCAATATCCAATTACAGCGTTCGATAGTCCAGCAACATTATTTTATGGTAATTACCTTTGCTAGTAATTCCTTGGTGTTTGTTTTATGTTTACTTTAAAGTTGGCTCATAACAGAGCATGCTCATAATTACATGACTTTTTATAATTATATATATTAATGCATTTTACCTCATCAATGCAAAAAAATGAGAAATACTCACACTTAGTAACAGTCCAGGCAGGGGAAATTTAATAAAGGGAAAGATTTTACAAAGAAAAGAAAAAAAAAAAACTCATGGAAATGAGCACTTATCTCTCTTCCCGCTGTGATACCTACATGAATAAATAAGAATTACTTTGTGCTTTTTTTTTTCATTAGCAGATTGTTTTGCAGAATTATATGTATTTGGTTCATTACTGAATGGTGAGTTGCAATTAGGGATTTCCTAGGTGCTAGGCAATGACCTAGTAATTCACTGTGCTGTAACGGCTCTCACATTAACCCCCTGCATGTATACACTTGCACTGCAGTCAGTAGCTAACCGATGGAGTAAATGAGGTGCAATTTACTGCATGTGAAGAGTTAATGAAGAGTTGTTAATACACTCTACAGTCACCATTTAGTGTACTACTCAGTTACTTACCTGCGAAGGGGAGCTTTCAGTCTGATCAGAGGACAATTTTGTGGATCATTTCTCTTTTTTAAAGGCCTGTTAATTTAACATTCCTTAGATGATAGTGCTGATCTCCATAAAAATGCATGGTAACAATCTGGTAGAAAAGTTAACTAATTGTTTAATGCTTTTGGAGTATGCATATAATGCATTTATACTGCATACAGAAGTGCCTATTTTTTAATTACCAGTTGTGAAATAGATGTATGTAGATACCTGTGCATTATGTGAATGGATGTATTTATTCATGTTTTTCGGAAAGTTTTTAGAAAGGAATTCAAATATTTACACTAGATTTAGGAGCATCATAAAATTAGGTTTCTTAATAAGTAGCTTGTTTTCTTTCTAGAGGTTATGAATCACATTTTATGTTTCTTAACTACCTAGGAGTAGTTCATGAATAATCAGTCATGCAAAGCTGTCACACTCGGTTAAATAGCTCGGTCCTGTTTTTACTGCTTCAGTCCTTTATATCTTTAATTACCTTTATTTAGCTGATATAAATCACCCTAGAATTCATGCTCTCCTAAGCAGCCCTGCTTTTTGCACGTATTTTACAAAGTACTGATCACACTTCTGGTGAAGTGCAAAGTACAACTACTGTATCTCTCTTTCTTTGGCATAGTTAAGAAAATATTTTCCATACTCTAATCATTTTATCTAGAACGAATGAACTCATTCTTTTTTTCCTGCTTTTTCTTAGACATAGTTCACTGCATTGGTATTTTTGCCTTCTCATACAGGTACACACATTTTTGGTTTTGTACAAAGCCCCGTGTAAGAAAGTCATCTTTTCCAGCACCTTCACTACTGGCACAAGCTGCTGTGGATATGCAGCCCAAAATTCATTATCAGGAAGCTTCTTCTCCCCTGTTTGCAACTGGATCTGCGCTCCTGCACGCCCGAAGAGCTTTGAATCCCAAACTCCTCTGTACAGCTAGTCTCTAGTTAACAGCAAGATACCCTATGTTTAAGAAAATAATTCACTCAGAAGGGTTTTGATAACATAAACAACATTACTGTCATAATAAATGCTTGGAGAAGCCACTTGGTGACCTAACCTACTCAATCAGGTTGTTGTAATGAAAAAGCGATGATGTGTTAAAGTCATAGTAAC
This sequence comes from Cygnus olor, assembly GCF_009769625.2. NCBI lineage: Eukaryota > Metazoa > Chordata > Aves > Anseriformes > Anatidae > Cygnus > Cygnus olor. The sequence goes on from NC_049173.1 coordinate 49,443,507, forward strand.
TCGAAAAGCCAGTTGATGGCTGCCAAAAACACACTCTGGCTAATGTGAATGTCACTTTCCATTTATTCTCTCATAATCTATCTGTCATAGTGGACAGACAAATTTGCTATAATGGCTAGGTGTCTGCAGATTAAATGTGATTAATTCTCCAAAATGAAAGGAGTGCATCTTCATGCAAAAAGTTAATTAGGCTCTAAAAATTGTCTTGCAAATCTCCAAAAGAAAGACAGACAAAAAAACAAAGAAGATAAACAAGCTGGATTATTTCAAGATGATAATTTAGTTAGATCTATTACCTCAAGTTCTCTCCATTTTTTTTTGCATGTTTTAACTTCTGTTCAAGGACTACAGCTGATTATATGTATATATGTATACATGAATATAAACAAATGACTGCGGCTGAGCAGATGAAGTCAGATGCCCTATATTCCCGATAGTATAACAGGCTTATTACTAAGGACAAGATATTTCATGTTTCTGTGTTTTGAACAAGGTGTATGTGAAGGTTCGGACAATTTTCTCTCTCCCATTGTCCCTGTCCCCTCAAGCTTTCATCCTCTTTTCAAAAATTTCCCTTGAAACTTCCAACTCATGAGTAAAATGGCAACATCTATAAAAAAATACACACCGTGAAAATATCTGCTAAGGAATAGCTGCATAATGTCAAACACATCAACAAGTCATTAGCACCCTAAGCTTCTGATGCATCGTCTGACATCAGTGGTGCCTGCAATCGGACTGGCAGGGGCTGCTGTTCTGGATGTTCTTGCTTTTTCAAATTCCTCTTTGCATGTTCACTGCCAACTGTACAGAACTGATACGCCTTTTTGATGAAACAAAGGGCATATTATTGGACAAGCTGCTGATTACAATATGTTGTTATTTGCATATCTAAATGCTGGCTTGTGAGTAATTGCTGTAGGCCTGGGAATGGGTGGGTTTCTGTTAAAGTGACTCAGACTGCAGCTTCGCCTAGTATGGGAGCTTTAGTGAATAATAATCGCCAAGTATCCTCCCGCTGTATGTACACAGAAAGATAAGAGCTACTCTTTCCAGTGCAGAGAGACCGTCATCACTCAGTACAGACAAGATAAATCAAGCTTTTGCTCTAACGTGAATTTTTCTCGGTGTCAGGTGAAAACATCAACATTTTTCATCATAGAAAGTTCTGTGAAATTTTCAGAGGTTTCCCTCATTTTCTAACCATGCTTGGAGTTTCAAATTTTCAGAGGTTTCCCTCATTTTCTAACCATGCTTGGAGTTTCCAGGACCTAAAATAGTCAAAACTTATGACCCCACTTGAGTGTGCTTCTTTGATTTTTCGAATGCAAATGTTTCGTCTTTTCCAGGCTGCAGACGATGCAGCTAACAAGGTCATGTGTGCCCTAGATCTGAACATATTACCTCTTTAATTGGGATCCAGTTCCAGCGTTTTCCCCTTCATCCTCTTCCCTCCCTACCTACTTACTTTACCTACCTTTTATACCATTGCCCTTCCACCTTTTTAGCAATCAATATCAAAGTGCCCTCCAGTTCCCCTCTTCCAGTTCCTGGGGTTCTTCCAACATACACTCTTTTCCTAACAAGCTGATGAAGCTGCTGTCTGGCACACTATAATGGGTACACCAGTGCTAATAGTGCAGGGCAGGGGTGATATACACCTACTGCTTATTTATTCCCTCCAAACTAAAATGTGCACTCCCTTCACAGGCACTCAAGAATCAAACTGGGCAGAGCAGCTCCAGGTACCCACCCTTTGAAGGGAAAATCCCAGGTAAGAATCAAAATGCCCCAAACTCTTTATGACCTGTAGACCTGTTCCTTGTATAACAGGTGTTTCCAACACTGGAACTTCAAGTGTTTTTCATGGCGCTCCAGGCTTTGGAGGTGATCCAAAGCTCCTCTGGAAAGACCCTTGTGATATACAGGTGTATTTTGCATGCAATGAGCCATTCTGTCACTCGTCCCCAATCTCTCTAAACTCTGTCACTCCCTGACAAAACGAGTGCTTCCTTCCAAGTCCTCTGATGCACAAAGACCTTTCTTAAGATTTTAGAGCTCCCCACACAGTGAAGAAATTAATTTGGAAGGCGTAGATGGTGAGGCATTAGTGGAGACCCTCCTATGCTACATTTAGCCAAAGAGCAAGTGCTCCCTGTACCATGCCTGGGCACAGATGAGGGCACATGGGTCATGTTGCCCCACCATGCCATACCACTCCCAGGTTTCTTTTTGGTGGGCTGGGACATGGTGGTGATATGTGGGGGGCAGCATGAACCTGGGCTTCACCCTGGTGTGAATTTCTATGTGTGTAGTATTGTCTGTAATCAGACTCAAGGGTTCAAAAGCTCCCTGATCCTCAGTTTGAATGTACATATTTTACCTCCAGCGAAGCTGTCCAAATATCAGTGCAGTTTAGGAATCCAGTGGACAGGTGGTGAATACCAAGTCATGGAGATGACCTACCTGGCATGTTTTAGGAAACACAAGAAGCGAGAGAGAAGGGCAAAGAAAGAACAGGTGTAAAATAGCTGTGTGAAAGCAGTGGCTGGACCTTCTCCCCTGTGTTTGTAGTTCCTGCAACACTCAGATCTTTCCACTGGCATGCTCACTGTAAGAACACTAGTGAAAAATGGGACCTGGCTCGTTACATGAATGTTGCACAGTAGACACATTTCTGATGAACCTGTGGGAGATGATTCCTGGCCTTGGTCTAATAAAGCTAATCACCTTCTCATGGTCTATTCAGCATTTCATCTTTCCTTAGGTTGCCAGAGCAATTTGGAAAAGTCGCTATGCGAGCACTTTTACAGATAACCTCACGGAGAAGTGAGAGTGTTAGGGAGATGATGGACATCTTTGTTTTAGCAGTGCCATTTATAAGAGATAGTCGAGATAGAGCTGCTGTGCAGGGGTGGTTGTGGAGCAGATGAAGAGACAATCTCTGTGGCTTGTAGCTGCTCTCAAGTCTGCCTCTCCCTCAGCCACATGGCCAGAAGGCATTTTCCAGCCCAAGTCTGTGCTGTACAAAGCCAGCAGCAGCCTTCTCTTAGATTTTCATTGAAAATGACTACTGTAAGGCGGAGGGAATAGGAAAAGCTGAAAAGTGGATAAAATGTGGCTGGGAGTGGTGAGGAGAGGATTGCCATGCCCTCCTGTCTCCTGTGTGTCCATTCCCACTTGGTGGCAACCTACCCTGTCCTAACACCGGTTCTGATGATGCTTGCAGCCTGGCCTCACCAGTTCCTGGCTCAAAAATAAAAATGACACGGTGGTGATGTGCCGTTTTCTCCAGCACATCGCCATTGCAACACGGGTCCAGGGAGGGAAGGAGGACACGGGAAGGCCTGGACTACAGGCGGCTGTGGAGGCAGCGTTACTTGGGGAATGCCTTTATGCAAATAAAACCACTTCTGCTAGACTTTCTTTTCCATGTGTAATGCTTTTGGTTTCTGCAGAGGAACTGCAAGAAGCCTTGGACCCTGCTAAAATTTCTTCATCTGGAAGTGCCCGTTGGGGGTGGGCTAGAGAGAGGCATCATCACTGCCTCCGCAGGTGGACATGACAGTGCAGGAGGCAGGGGGTGGAGGGGCCTGCTGTCAGCGAGTGCCCTGACTGGCCAGGGAGCCACCAGGGCTGATTGCTGAGCTGATTTAGGCCAGCTGAGCGCCCCAGCTCTGGGGTTGAGCTAGTGAGGTGGGGGAAAGGATGTTGGCTGCTTGGGTCACCAAGAGCTCTGTGCTTGCAGCTTTTGCTGGCACAGGCTTTGGTGCCAACTGTGGCTGCACGTACAACCAAGTTGAGGAACCTGGCCCCTTGGGTTCTCCCTGTGCTGGGATGGAGACACATTCCTGGGAGATGTCTCTGCGCTCTTGTGGCAACCTGAGCAGCCTGGTAAGGATGCAGAGCAGGTGTCCTGGTGGTGCTGCAGGGCTAAAGATGGGACAGATCATCTCTGTGAGAATTTGAGTGCTGGCACATGACGTGAAGGTACAGCAATGTGAAATGGTGAATGTTGCTTTACTGTGTATGTGGTAGAAGGCTTGGGTAGCTCCAGCTGGGGAACAAGTCCTCCAGGCTCCCCTGGCTGCATGCTGAGGGGTGCTGAGAGCCAAGTGCTCATGAGGTTTTCTCTCTGCTGAGATCTCAGGCAGGCCATTTTTGTGGTGCCATGTGGGTGCCCCTGTGCCACGGCTGTGTGAACACCTCTGGAAAGTTGGGTTTTCAGAGCAGTGCAGAGGACAATCCTACGGGCAGCGTAGGTGCAGCCATCCTGTTCGTGGTGAGCCTCTGGAGAGAAGGGTACGAGTGCTCTGACCTGGTCTGCAGGCAGGATTGAGTAGGTGATGATGCCCTCTAGTGACTTCCCAAAGAGAAAATAGGACAGCGCAGTTACCGAGGGAACGCTTTTCATCTGTGTAAGACCTACCGTGATGAAGAATTCAAGTCCTTGGTCTTTTTTTTTTTTCTGACTGAATACAGTTACTATATTTATTGCCAGCAGCATATTAAATTTTTCCTGCATAACAAGAGCTTAGTGAAACATTGGGCTTGGTAAAGTTTTGGTTTTACCTTATTTTTTTTTTTTTTTTTGTTAAAGAATTCCGTTCTGCTAGAGAACGGTTTGTACAAAAGAAAATACACACATATACTAGTCCTCTTATTAAAAAAAAAAATAAAAGTCTTTCCTTATTTAAATATAAGTTCTATATTTTCATGCAAACGTGCTTAGTCATATCGTGCCTGCCCTCTTGTTATGGGAGTATCCATAACTCAGGTTAAAAAATATAGTAACTAGATTTATTCCTTGCACTGTCTTAGTAGGTAATGCTTAACTTTTTGAGAAGTCTTTGTAATTTGAGGATGCTTTGTGACTAAGTTTTTCTGAAAGCCGCTGCTGTGAGATCTACTACGTGCACATGCCCATTAACTGTTGTTCTTGGATTACATTTGGGTCTTGTTTGGTATCCCTCCTTTTGGGAAGGGAACTCTTTGGGACTAGGACCATTTTTTAATTTCTTTTGTTCCATTCTTATTGAAAACATGTCAAAAACAATGATAAATAAAAACTTCCAGATTATTTCAAGTCCAAAAATTCTATTACTTTCCCTGGTATTTTCATCATGGTTTTTGACCTCAGCCAGAGGCGAAGGAATAGAAGAATGAGCGGGGAGAACATCCCCTTCTGTGCGATGCAAAGGAGCCTCCACCTACATCTTCAGCGCCTCTTCCTTCTCTGTAGAATCCATGAAAATGGATAAATAGCATGTATACACATTTTACCTTATACTGAATTCTTATCCTCCTTGTTTGGTTCACTCCTGGTGTCCTCAAATGCTTAATTAGTGCGCTGGGTCACTAGGTAAGGGCTGTCCTCCCGCTCTGTGGCTGCAGCCAGTGCAGCAGGACCTTGGCCCTCGCTGCAGCCCCCAGCTCTGTGCTGTGCCGATGGGTGAGACTGAGGCTGCGTGAAAGAACCCACGGGAGACGGGAGAAGCAGGTAAGCATGGGGATGGGAGAAGTGGGAAGGGACAGTGAGGAGAAGAGAGGCAAAAAAGGAAATGATGTAGGGAAAAGAAAGCTTCCAGATTCAACTGGACTTTTCAATACACACCTTCCTCCCAAAACATGGGAAGAGGAGGCAGCATGTTTGGTTGGGGTAAATGGTAAGGAGGGAGAGACAGGAGGGGAGAGACAAACAGAGCAGAGAAAACTGTGTTGGAAGTAGGGCAGACAAACTGGGTAAGTGTCACAAGATACCCCAGCATTTTATCTTTGCTGTAACTTGCAAGTGACCATCTGAAATAATCAGAAGGTATCAATTAGATTAGCAACAAGAATCCAGTGGGTGGGAAAGTGGGACAATCTGCTTATATTATGCATGTCAGCACATATGACCTCTGTGCTAATTCGAGGTGTCTGTTTTTGCCAGTCCTGGGTGTTCCTTTGAGCTGACAGAAAAATGCTCTGGGTGGAAACAGATGTACTTAATTAGGAGCAACACCAATCTGTACTTTACTACTTACAGATCTCAATTAGAAGAGGGTTCAAAATGTGCCAGATCCTGCACTACGAAGTCCCTATGAACAAGGAATCCTGCCTGCAGCACCTCCCCTCCAGGAGGATGAAGTGAGGAGTGAAATACAGGCAGATGTCTGTCTGTTTGGTGCTCAGTGTCCCCAGTAAGACTGTTGATTATCAGTTAGTCTTATGCATTCAGTATACTTTTGTGCACAGGTTTTTATATACAGGTGATGTTTCTGATAAATGGAGTGAGTTTATGTAGTACTGGAGGAGGGGAAAGCAAGCCTCTGAATTAGGGTGAGTAGGTTTCTTCAGGAGATGCTTAGAAGAGTGTCAAATAGTCTTAGTGCCCTTCTGTCTGTGCTCCTGGACCTTCCCTCAGCAATCGCTCTGCCTGACTCCCCCCTGGGGAGCAGTGCTCCCTAAGGTTGTGCATCCCCATCTGCAGAGGGCTGTTTTGGTGTGTTTGTGGTTTTTCCACAAAGAGTTATTACAGGTTGCACAGGTACCCTACACCCGAGTGCCTGCTTGAGGTGGGGTGGGCTCAGGGCTTGATAACAGAATTGGGGAATGCCTCACTCTCATGTCCCTTTTGCTTCCAGGAAGGTCAGGGGGTATTCTTTAATGAATTAATAATTAATTTAAATTCAGAATTTTTGGGGAGGTGTTATTTATGTAACTTATCCCAGTACAAAACTTTACAATGGAGCTGGAAAATTTTCTTTCTGGGTGCTTCATCTGTTGGTTGTTTTTTTTTTTTTTTTCCAGTTTACTTGGTATTGATTAGTATTTATTGTTTTGCTTGTTTGCTCTGGTTTCCTATTTTTAGTGTGAAGTAGTAATCTATGAAAATAGGTCTTCAAAGTGTTTCAGTTTGTGTACTCCAGTCACAGGGCTCCAAAATTTCCTGGTTTTCCTTTTATTTTTTATTCCTGAATGTCATTTGGGGGAGCAAACTCAGCTCTTCAATTTACTTAAAGGTTACCCTATGCTGCCTCAGTTAAATTTTAACCAAAAATGCTGTTCACTGCAGTTCAGTGATCAACTGAGAGCCAATTTACTGTCTCTTCACAGACCTCGGTTAGGAGTTGTTCTAAAATGCTCAGCAAAAATACTGTAAACTCCCCCGATCCTGCAAAACAAACCTTTAAAGCCTGCTGTTCTTGTTGTCAGGCTTGTCAGAAGTTCTGTCCCCGAGTTACCAGCACAGAATCAGGCCAACTTCTTCTAATAAGAGGCTTTTATTTTACTTGTTCCTTCCTTTTGCTCTTCGAAAGTCAGGGAAGTAAATTTCTTTACGGTATAGCTAGTATTTAATTACAGATAGTTCACAACTGCATCTTTTCCTATCTTCTCTATATTATGAGTATTTTGACTTGCTTACTCTTTTCTTCTGCTTCCTACACAAGGCAGCTTTGTGTTGCCTCGTTTTAAAGTATTAACCTCTAACGCTGTATTTGGATCTGCAATTACTTTTATTGGTTAAAGTTCCTTTGATTGTTTTAGCTGGGTGCTGCACTCAGCCAAGGCACAGTAATAAAATAATACTCAAAATTTTGGGAGCTAGGAAGAATCCATCTGTCCGTGGTATTTATATAATGCTTTACGTTTTCAGGATATATCTCATGTACCAACTAGTCTTTGAAACAGTCCAAAACACTTCTGCATTTAAAAAAAAAAAAAAGCTGTCGTCTTTCCTACTGTTCTTGCACTGACTGTAATGACGGAGAAATATGGAATGATCTGATGGTGCCTGTGCTGCAGAGTTTATATATTGTAAGCATGAGATAAGAAATGTCAGCTGTTCACAGATGAGGAAAATAACAAACTGTCAGCAACGTAAACATTATTTTCTTCAATAGGCATTGCAGCTAAGGGAGATAAATGACATTTGTGTGATTGAATGATTTTTTTCATGCTATATCTGAGGGGAAAAAAAAGCAAACTAACAATAGCTAAGAGGAGCTAATCCACCACCACCGCCGCCTTTCCAAGGGAATCAGGAATGGATGGCTCCTACATTTAAAGCAGTCGTCCTTCACACATTGTCTATTTGGTAGGAATAGGTCTGTGCAGGCAGGAGTGGGAGCAGAATTTGGCTGCAAAGCCTTGATGACTGGTGAGGGTACGCAGAAGGGCAGGACCTGCACTGTATTTGCATAACTGACTGTTTGGGGTGGGGGGCACAACAAAAACCAACACTTTCAATTATAAACCAAAAAGATAGTGCACAAGAAGTGCTGAGATAGAGATGCCTTTAATCCTACACTTTCAGTCACATGACGGGACAGGACCACACTTCGAGGCAATCTGATTTTCTTCCCATAGATTTAGGATTCTGCTGCGATTCCCTAATTGCTGTGGAATGCTGGTAATAACAAGCAGGGCATTATCGCTCCATCTGGATTGTACAACACTAGAATAGTTTGCATTTCTTTAGTCTCATTTACCATGGGGAATTTAGATATAACCAGACTGGTGAACCTACATGACTAATACTCCCTTTTTAGGAGTGCAGAAATTGAGACAAATGGTGATGTTGTTTTCTTCATGCTGAACATAGTAGGAAAGCCTGAGATTGGAATGGGGTCTTCATATCCTTAACGGGTTAATTGCTTTAACCTTAAACTATGTGTGCAGCTTGCACAAATATCTTCATTCCCACTTTATTTTGGACATACTGAAGAAAATTATAGCAGGAATATATATATTTATATTTAGCCAAATTTTTAATGGCATAAAATCCACACATTATTTCTAAATACCACTTTTTATGAGGAAATATAAATTAGGATCTTTACAACAAAGTGCAAGATTCCAGTTTCTCAGAGGAAGACATTGGCTTCTCCATTCGGACAGGTGGGATGTACTACAGTTTCAATGAAAGTGTCATGCTGACTACTCCTAAATGCTAGCTTTTTTTTTTTTTTCCCCCCACTCACAGTGGAATAGTACAAGTAATATAATGCAGTAGTCTAGATGGTGATTACCAGACAGTGGCAGAGAAAGAATTGAACAGTTTGAAGATGAGGACCGTGTGTGGCTTGAATTCTCTTCATGAAAGGCTCTTCACATGTGGGAAGCTGCAAGGCATGACAGGCAAAAATCAGAGGCTCTCCTTTGCATGCAAGTGCACAAACAACTGCATACCCCTTTTTTTTGAAGGAGAGGAAAACTTCGTAGTTGCATAACTATCATGTTTATCACTAGCACAGCTACTAGTATTTCCAGCAGTGTACTAGTATATGTTATGAGCCTAAAGGTGTAAAATGAGACTTACAGGGAGGGGGAAGTTCTGCTCTGAATTAGAAAGTTGGTGGGAGCTTAGGGTCCCAGAGGTACCTAAATCTGTGTCCCCACTCCCTCCTTCCTCGCTGTTCTGAAGGATCTGTACTGAAATGACCAGCTCACTTCCCACAGCTTATCAGCCATCTGTTGAATGCTACTGACCTTGACTGGACTGGAATGATTATTTAGCTGTTGAGCTGTGGGAGATAACGTTGGTCCAAGTTCCTGGCCATACTTCATCAGTTTTCAGAGAAGTGCAAGTATGCATGATGAACCTATCACAGCTGTGGTTTAATGGGTATAAACAATTAAGCAATTATAAATCAATGAGCTCTGTAACTCTGGTATTATAATAATTACATTTTAAAAGGCACTACTTAGTTACAACTCGGGGATTATTTACAGGCAATAATTAAGGTCAGGCTCACTTCCTCCTGTTACACAGAGTATTTGTATGAGCAGCATGTCAAACAATAATTAATTTAAGGCAAACCTAATTGCATATTGTACTGAAGTGTGTCATTACCCTAGAGAATATGATCTTGTATCTACCACTGGTTAGGTTTTAAGGGAAAAATACATCTTTTTTAAGTGAAAAGGCAAATTGTCTTAATGTTATGCTTCAGTTAGAAAGGTGTTATTTGCCCCAGTTTTTATTATTATTATTCAGCCCACAGGAAAGGGAATAAAGTAACAGGAAAAGGAGTATGGCACGCTGTGTGTATGAAGCAATCCTATGAAGAAAGAATAGATGGGAAAAATTAGTGCAATCTTTTTACAGGATTATTCCCCACAGTATATTTCCCAGTGCTTTGTCTGGTCTAGTTTGCAAAGATGCAAATGATGTCGTCTTTATTGCTTCCCTAAGGGGAGATTATTCCAGTCTAATAACATTCACAGTTAGGAAATTTTACTGATGTTCAAACTGTTTTTCTTTACCTGACTTTACCCCATTGCTCCCAGTTGTAAACTCCCGCAGGCGATTCTGAATAGTACCTCTCCTTCCTGGGTGTTCTGAGCCAAGCAACACACAAGTATTTCTTTTAATCTTCCATCGAAGTCCATCTAAACGATGGGCATTTGGGCCTTGGAGAGCCTCCAAGCTTGAACATAGCATCCAGCTGGTGCCCTGCGCACAGGCGTGTGTCCCTGCATGGACACACTGACGTGCAGACGTGTGCATGCCCACAAAACGCATGCCCCTGGTGATGTGACCTCCTGGTACCCACTGGCTTGTGAAGTGTTCTCTGGCTAATGCATTCCTCTTCTGGTTAGAGGAAAAGTCACCTGCGAGGCTAGCTGCCTTGAGAGGGGTGAATTCCCAGGATCAGCACAGTCACAGAGGTGGGAAGGGACCTGAGGAGCTCTCTGACCTGACCGCCATTGCAGAGCCGCATAAACCCTGAATGCAGACCACGTTGCTCAGGTCTTGGTCCTGTCCCTTCAGCACCCTCAAGGACACATGTTCCACAGCTTTTCTTGGTGACCTAGTCCACTACTACATTTCCACGCTTTTTTTTTTCCCTTTATATCCAGTCAGATCCTGATCTTAGACTTGGTAGTCTGCTGGGATGCATTTTACACCTGAGGTACGTTTTTAAGCAGACACAGCAGTAGCAAAAGGGGGCAGCTTGAAGTCTAAGCAGGATGTCTCGTGAGCTTTGAAAGGCAGCACAGGCTTCTCCAGTGTCGGTCAGAGGAACATCATCAAGTTCTCTCCCCTCTCTGGGTTTTGCTTCCCTGTCCAGAGTTATTTTGTTTCTGTAGTATTAAATGATGAACCTGAAAGAACATTTTTGAGTGACATTTTAAGAAGATGTTTAAAATATGCTCATGTTAAAACACTTTAGAATTCAATCATATTATGAAAGGCATCTCATCAAATATTGAAAAGTTTCTGTTATTTGATGAAATATCTAACATTATGTGACCATTAGGAGTCACATTGTGCAGTCTGTCTGTGTTATCCATATGAAACGTGCAATCTTCTACAGGACATGGTGTCTCTTCTTTCTGGTCATGATCCATGAATTGGATCACATCAGTGACACCTCTGTAGGAGACTGACTTTCAGATGCAGGTAACTTGGTTGTTGTGCCCCCATACCTCATTCCTCCTCAGTGCTCCTCTGTTTTTTCTATTCTCCTATTGCTGAATGGGCACCAAGGTTTCTCCATTTCACTAGCACAGACTTTCTTGCTCATCTCAGTTGGCACTGGATATTTCAGGCACGTACTGGTGCCCCTCCCTGTGATAGATCAATACATCTCACAGTTCTGGCAGGTTTGGTTGTTACCTTGGGATTGCAGTCATCCCAGCTGCAGGTGGCACCCATAGAGATAATACCTTGTCTTCTTGCAACAGCAAGTGTAGCAAACAGGCTCCTTTTTGTTAGGCTAACAAGTTCTAGCTCCTTCAGTCTTTTAAAGACCCCTGCCCATTTTTCTTGATCTCTGTTGCTTCTGGATATCATACTTGTAAAGTGGGGGTCCTGGTCCTGTGCTTAGCATTCCAGGTAAAACCTTGCTGATGCTGAAAACAAATACTTCATGCATTTGTCAGGCTGTGCTCCGCTGTACACATCCAAGGGTGATGCCAGCCTCTTTCTCTTTGTTGTGGCAGCATGATGTTGTTTACTCAAGTGCAGCTTATGCTCAGATATATCCCTCAGTGTATTCAAAACTGTTTTCTGGGCAGTCATTCCTCATTCTGCTTTTATACAGTTGATCACGTCTGTACAAGTGTAAGATCTTCCACTTGACCCTGTTATTAAATTGCACTCTGTTTTTCTTCCAGATGGTTTCTTGAATTTTCTTATTGATAACTACACTAGCACCATTTTCTGGGGCCGTTCTCCAGTTTATTCAGAAGTAAGGATTTAGTAAAATGCAGTTGTAGTACTGCAAACAAAAACCCTACAGAACAATATATTAGAACATAATGTCAGGTGTAATTCTGTTTTGTGAAAGTCACAGTATTTATGAGGAGGAGATTAGGCATGAGGTTAGTGAAAAATATTTGTATGAAAAAGTAAGAAAAGAGAGTGCCTACTTTATAAATAGATGTAATGGGAAAAATGACTTGACAAGTCCTTATGATATAATGCTTCCGAATAACAAGGATGAAGTATTTCATAGAAAGGCTGCCTATGAAGCCATTTCAACAAATAACCAAATGAAAGACTTATGTTCCAAAGTGACTGAATTTGCTTTTCATTTAACAAAAAGTTGGTTTTACACTATGGTTATTTTGTAAAGATGTACAGATACATGTGGAACCCAAAATAATAACTGAGGTATACTGTAATATCCTTTAACAGAAATATTTCAAAGGGGACAGGCTTTTCAAAAAGCTTGGCTTCTGTTTAAGAACCAAAACAACAAGCAACATTCTTAGAGACTTTTAGCATGCATGGCTTTGAGCGCTTCTGAAAATTTGCCTATAGAGGTGGATGCCGAGCATTTGAAAAAAATTATCCTTGAGCTCTTTGGAAAATCTGGCTACATTTTAGACAAATGCTTCTTCTATGATCTCTTGCCCTTTGATATACCAAAGCTTCGCATGCTATGTGATGAACTGCTTGTTGTCAGATGTTTATCGTTTTTAAGCTGGTTTAAAAAAAAATGTGGAGGAGGGTCTTTTTGTGGAGATGTAGCTGAACTTTGTGTTTAAAGGGGAAGTCAAGCAGTCAGTCAAGTGATTAATCAAAGCTTTCAGTCCTTTGACAGGACTGGGAGCATACAGACCAGGCGTGGGCCTGGAGAACCTTTCTTACGCTCCAATCCATTGTTGTATCAAGGCATCATAGGTTTACCAGTATGACCAAGAAATGTTTGCATGTGTTTTTCCACTATCAAATGGGGTCAAAATGCTGCAGCCTCTTATCTGATCCAGGGAATGATTAGCCAGTTTGGAAAGTACATTGCAGATAAGTACTAACTAATCTCAGTGCAGTATATATTACTAATAAAAGAAATAAGAGTATGTATAATTGGATGAACCCAACATTTCATAAAGCCTGTCTTTTAAATATCACAATCACTATATTTAACATCTAATTTAAGTATACAGTAGCACCTGCTTATTAAAGTTTCTGGATTGCGTTTGTGTGTCATGACAAAACTTATATCTGAAAAACACAATTCCTATTTTCAGTCCTGCTCTACTGGTAAAGTTAATATGGAAGCTGTCCTCCAGGCTCACACCTTCTGAAGAGCATCCAAAGTGAACATACAGATTACATGCTCATGGAAAACTCCTGGTCTATTTAACTGACAACAAGAATCTTGTTGTGGCCCTTCCAAATTTCTGAATTTGTAACAGCCAAAATGCAATCTGATGCAAATCCAGATTGGATCAACAGGAATATCCTGGCTGGCCTGAAGGTGTCCTTGGTGAAACTGCAAGACTATCCACTGAAATATTCCCACAACTACCACGTGGGCAGCAGCCAGTGCCTGACAGGCTGCCTGCAAGGACATGGTTATATCCTTTTTCAGCCATGTACACATACACACACACACACACACACACACACACACACACATATATATATATGCCTAATAATTTGAAGATATGCTTCTCTTGCTATACTCAAGGATGTTAAATGTAAGACCAGTAATTATTTACAGCACTAGGTGGTTAACCTGTTCTTGTATCAACTACCAATCTTATCCTGATTAATCAGTATTTAATTCTACATTCCCCATCTCTATTGACCTTTAAAAATATTCTTTGCTACCTATCAGAAAATTTTTTATGGTAGGAATTATTTTAGATCTTATTTGGATGATTAATTGCTTTGTTTTTCAGCTCAGTGGGAGGGGTAGGCTTTTGTTCAATGCACTTCTTAAAATTACATGAAAGTAGTTTCTGAGCAATAGAAATGGCCAAACTGCCATGGGTGCAGGAATCTGGGCTTCATGATGGAAGACTACATTAATAATTCTTTTTAGATGTTATTTGTTTACTTATTCCCCATAGCTTCTTTCCAAAGATTGTACAAGAGATGCTTAGCTATAACAGCAAGGTAAAGATACGATTGCGTAATAGATAGGGTTTGGGATGAGTTTTAATCTTCACTGAATCTTCTCAGTAACTAGTGAATGATATGTAGCTGATGGAAGAGATACAGGAAAGAAAGAGCAGCTGGTGTTTTGACTGATTCTGTAATATTGTAATTATGTTTCTAAACCTGTGCCAGGTGCTTTAACAACTCTAGCTAGGTTTTATTTTATGTGGATGTAAATAAATAAAGATTGTGGTTAATTTTCCTGTTTCCTGAAATAAGCTTTTATAGGTGTCAGTGAAAGCAACGTAATTGAGGCCTAGAAAAAATATGAGACTTAATTATTGGAACTGTGCAACCAAAATAATGGGGTGCTTGTGAGGGTGACTGAGCTGCTAGGGAGGAAGTGAATTGGCAGGCTATTTATAGTCCATCAAAGGTCTGTATTTGTGCCTTTTAATAAGGACATGAAGCAAGGAAATGGCCAAATATAACCTTCAAATACTTATGACATGAACACGGTGCGGACAATGACTGGAGCTAGCATGGGTGCATACTGTACAGATTAGTCATTAATCAATTGAAAAATATGTTGCCCATTGACAGCAGAAGCTAAGCAGTAGGAAGTGCATGGCAAAGTGTAAAAGAAAGAGGTTAGATACAAATAAAGGGGTGGGGGAGTGCCTATGAACTTTTTGGTTCAGCTACCGGAAAGCTTGACTTGCAGCACACTTTATCACTTAGTATGCTACATCAGTAAAGGCAACCTGAGCAACAAATCTGGTCTTGATTTAAACACACAATTAAAGGCGACTAGGTGGGTGAAAGTGCCTGACTGATGGGAGAGGGGAGGCTCCTGCCAGGGCTGCAGGGCTAAGGGATGAGCACTCAAGCCCCTAGTAGCATTCAGGGACCCTAGACAGCCAGTTGTCCCTGGGAGTAGGGTGGTGTGGGGGGAGAACTTGCAGCTGACAATGGCATACCTGTCAGCTTCAGGAGGGCTTAATTTTATTCTTAGGAGATTTAAACCTAGGTGTCTATTTCAGACCAACATAAATAAAACTCAATACAATTAATGCAGTATTATCTGCTTCCAAATAACTGTTGTTAATACAGATGTCATTTGTCTCTCCCAAAAGTATAAAATTAAGAGGGAAAGTAACAGTCTTGTGGAACCCACAATGGAACAGATTTGATTATTTTGTGTGTGTGTGTGTGTGAAATGCAGTCATACTTTATTTCACTTTTATTTTTGTATTTGCTGGTTTAAAACATCCTGTAAAGCCATATGAGATTATAATAAATCTCACAATTTTCCCTTTAAGTCTCTGTGATGATGGCTATTGTGCAATTTTCATTTCAACATACAGCTGAAGTCCAGAGAGCGTAACTGTACTGGAGCGTGATCAACTTCAGGATAAACAACAGAGAGAGGATATAATTATATGTACTCACAGGAGATGAAAATTTGAAACTGTTTTCCAGTTCACAGATGTTAAATGGGCTCAAGTCAATTAGCAAAACTATCTTTCACCATATGTTATAGCAATTAATGTATTAAAGTGAGGGGTGGTCACCTAGTGAAACTTCTTAAGCAGCTGTGCTTCTTTCAGTGAGACACAGAAGTCTTAAATCTTTTCTCTGCCGCAGTACCTAGCAGTGGAAACCGGTTCTTGCCAAAAGCCATAAAGCTGATGCCTTATCCCTCTCTAAATCCCTCCTCAAACCTTTTTCTTCTGTGATGCTGTGAACCACTCCCATCGTTAGGCAAGTAGTGAGCTGTAGTGAAGTCTGTTTGTTTTACAGTTATTCAGTCTTTCCAATCCACTCCCACCTCTGGTTTATCTGTTCCATCCACAGCTTTTATCCTCACCGATAAGACCACTGTTAGATCTCAGATGCAGGAACTCGTATTATTGTTTGCAAAACACCAAATTAAATTAGATCCTTTCATTTGGGGTTTCTATGTGCAACTGTAGTATAAATAGTAAATAATAACTTTGTAGGATTAGCATCATCTGTAACCCAAAAATCTGAAGTTAGGACTTCAGGAGTAGGTGATTTTCGGCACACTAGAGGAGCTAAGCAGTGGACAAGCCACTGGGCTGCTGCAGCACAATTTCATCACTAGATGAATCCCAATCTCTAATACAGAGCAGTGCCAATAGATTTGCAGAACTGTGCCTGTGTAAGCCTACAGCACTTGCTCCCAAAACACCATGCAGACTAGAAAGAACAAAAAATATTTCCATTGTAAGATGCTTCTTGGTATATCAGCAGATTCACTTTCCCAGATTTAGGTCTGATTTCTTGTTTGTTGTTAACCTGTGGTTGGCCATCTGTGCCAAAAAGCTTCCCACATTAATGTAGCTTAGGAATATGTAACCTGGAGTTCCTCATGTTTGAACCACAGTAACCTATTTTGTCCTGCAGTGACAGTGTCATAACAGAAGTGAAGAGATAATTAGTCAAACCTGATAGGAGAAGTCACAGGAGAAAGTCCTGGGTCATAACCTCAGTGTGACAAGGCTCTTAGCATGTCATCTTGGCTGTGATATCAATAACTGGGTCAAAACCAGCAATAAAAATGAATACACTGTGCATCACTAAGCTAGGAGGAGAACACTGTGTCTTTTGAGACCTCTGTGTGACTGGTCATACCTGTTCTAAAATGAGTACATTCTTTGAGAAGCATTAAAAGAAACAGACCTTACCTTAGTGTCTAATCATAATAAATGACAGGCTGGTTTAATTATTACTTGGTAATTCTTTATTTAAACTTTGTACTAAGATTCATTTGCAGTATATTCTTTCATGCAGAACATAAAAGATATAATTGTGTGCGGAGTAGGCGTGGTGTTTCCCTAGGTCAAGTAAGGAATAATTTGTTTATGTGTTTGCTCTGTATGAAAAACCTGTGCATGCTGTACATGTATGTCCCACTTCATATGACTGTTTCTACTGGTTGTTTGCACAAATTGAGGACAGTTCATTAATGTTTGACAGTCACTTTTCTTCCCTGAAGGGGGAGGGAACTTCACTGTAAGTCTGATATGAAGGAGAAAGATATAAATGTGTTGGCACAGAGCTGCAGTGACTTAAGAAAACCTTCCAGACCCCCCTCTAGATCCTCATCCTTCCCCACTCCATAGATGAGTACTTCTGAATTAGTTGGTCTGACTGCTCTATCTTCTTGTAGGACTTTTTAAAATAAAGTCAGGGGCCACTCTTTGCTTCCAGGATGTTGATCAGCCATCCTCAGGGATGAAACAAAATTATCTGTTCTCAACCTTTTTTTACTTGGCTTACTGAAGCTGGCTTTGTGCCTTCAAGAAAGCTGTTACAGTCACTATTTCACTGGATCACTGTTTTTTAGCCACCCCATACATGTTGCTTTTGTACGTGCTTCATGCGTATAGTTGCTGCACCAAGAAATTTGTGTGAATTAAGAGGCACTGGACTTGTAGAATGAGATGCGGGCAAATAAAACTAGAAGTCACTTTGGAAAGCTTTGATTTTATTATTTATTTTTTTTTTTTTACAAAACAATGCAGTATTCTGAGAAAGGTGGAGTGATAGCTAATTCTCAAAGGCTTTGTTTATTCTTCTGCAAAATTATCCTCTTTATTGGAGGGAAAAAAATCAAAAATTTCTGGACCTGACTTGCTAGTATTGCCACCAAATTCCTATTAAACACTGCATTATCCAGTTGAGACTGAGAGAACTCAGTGTCAAAATTGTAGCTAATTCCCAGCCAGATTTCTTCCAGCACTTCTTTCCAGCAGGCTGCTCCTCCCAGCTGCTGCCCTCTCTCCCTGAGCTTGCTCTTCTCCTCTCCCTCTCCCTCTCCCTCTCCGATTTTGAGCTAGAAGTCCCTGCCATTCCCTACCTCAAGAACTGGTGACTAACCATCTGGTACTATCTCCCTGTGCTTATTCTGGCTTTTTTTTAGAATAGCATGAAGCTCCCAATTCAAGCCACTCACTTCAATTGCTGCTGGCTGATGTCTGCTCACAGAATCTGGGCCAATACAGGTGAAAGAGAGAAGACCAACAAAAACCTAAACTCCATTACACTGGAAAGTTTGGTAGTTTTCATAGAGACGGAGAAGGAAGAAAAGGAATTACCTTCACCCCAGGGGATGAGGAATGACCTGCTAGCTGCACAACATATACAGAAACTAACAGTCAAAGTCTTCTGTGTGCCTGTCCTGTGGAAAAGGGGAACCACATTTTTCAAAGCTGCTAATCAGCCACTTTAATTAGTGCTAAACTTACTAGCCCTTAAGGCAACTTTCTTTATTAGTAGCACTTCTGTGCAAGTATTTTGGGCTCACAGACACCTACTCTGTTCTTGGGGGCTCTGCCCTGTAGAGCTCTCATCAACTCCGGAGGGCCCAGGACATTTAACAGTACCACAAGAGCAATGCAAGCAGTTAGAGAGGGAAGAAACTTGTTCTTCCAGCATGGAGAAATGGATAGTACAGTGCTGGCCTGCCACAGGGCACTCATTGTTTTATGACACAGCCACTGTTTTTTCTGTTATCACCCATATTTAGAAAGTAAATGTTTTCCTAATCTCAGCTGTTTTTCTGCCCTTTTGATACTTTTGTTCTACGTTTTTTGTCCCATATTTCTTTTTAATGTTTTATTTTCTATGGATACCTTTGTGTCCTCTTGATATCTTTGAGTCTTTGTCATGTTTGTCATCTTCAATAGGTTTGTCTCTTCCTTTTTCTTTCTTTTCCTTTCATTCTCTCCTGTATAGTTTTCCTCCTTTTCTCTAGTATTATATTTATTTATTAACTGTACTTAAGCTGCCTTGATTGAACGTGAGGTCCTATTATGTTAGTCACAATCTGCAGAGCATGGTAGAAAGCAGTTTTATCCTCCTTCCACAGATAAGGAAAACAGGGCTCTGACCAGTCAGTGTCTTGACCTAATTCACATGCAAGCTAGATGCTTCCAGGCTTAAGACCATTTCTCACGAGTCCCACTGATGTAAGGCTGTTGGTCATCTTTTTTCCTTTTTTTTTCTTTCACACATTTTCCCTCTGTGTGCTCTCTTTCTCTTTTCTTTTGTGCTGTTCCAGAGAGAACAGTTTATTCCCTAGGGTTGCTACCCATTGGCCACTTTGCAGAATGGATATCTTTCCACCCAAATAGGTGGCAACGATCTCGAGTTACAGGATGTTTCATCAACTTCAGAATACCTGTATTGCATAATTCAGGTAAGTCGAACAGTACGCCCGTCTTGAAATAACACTGGGCATACAAGTTAATTGCATAGTTACTGTAGAAAAATAAAAGAAAATTATTTGCTGGTAACTACTCCATGGACTCTATCAGCAGTGGCAGTAACTTGATTGTTTAACTTGAGATAACACTTTCAGTGCTTGCTATTTTCCAGTAATCATGTAATTGACTGGTGTGCAAACAAAACGACACTTTGGAAAAATGCTTGCACATAAAATCCCAAGCTAACACGGCAAGAAAAGGTTACTCCTACTATCTCCATAAACATTACTGACAACGGTTATCATAGTTTCTTCAAAAATAAGTGGTGGTGGGGAATAGAATAAGTGCCTTCATTGAATTCCACCCACGTTCTGCTGCAGGGCAATGGGGAAAGATGCACAACTGGGGGAGGAGAAGGAAGAAAAGAGGTACTTGATTGACATGTATAAATGAAGATCAAATAATCTTTGTTTTTGTTCTCCTTCTCTGTGGTAAATTATTTGGATGAGGGAAGGTTATTTGAATTACATGGTGAAACATAAGCTTAGATCTATCTCATTCACAAAGCAAAAGGACCACTGTCCTGTCACTTTGACTTATTACAACCTCTAAATCTCCAAACTTAAACTTATATTTCTGAGAGCAGGGTAGAATCAGCTTGTGTTAATAGTAGTGGAAATTAATAATGCATCTAAAAATTAGACTCTAAGGTTTTAACATGGGAATGAGTTGAGAAAAGTGAAAAATAAACTCTAGCCGTCTTAAAACTAAAGCAAGAACTGGTTTTGGTCCCTTTTTCTTTTTTTTTTTTCCAAGTAGTTTTGAATCAATAAAATCAAATTCTTCTCCCAGCAGATTTTAGCATCCATGTTCAAATATGGACAGAAAGAACTAGGTCCTGGCCTAAGTCTCTGTCATCTAGAAGGTGGATGTGACACCTCATCTATATCAGGATCAACATCAAAATAAAGTAGGGCATGGATAAGAGATTGTTATTCTCATCCTGAAGTGGATACTGCTATTCCAAGATAAAAACTCATCAATGCTAAGTCAGTTCTTTAGACCAGAGGCTCCACCTGTTACTGTGGCACTATTGCATGGGTACAACTGACTCCCTTGCTCCAATATGACACTCTCATATGAGCTTTTTGCTTTTTTTTTCCTGGTTCAGCTTAACCCCTTTCTACTCAGAATAATGTAGAGTTTAAGGCAGTAACACTACCCTATTCACAGTCACAACATATCTGTGTTACTCTATTGTCTCAAGATCATACTTAATCATTTCTACGCATGTCAGCATTTGAATTGCGCCTGTTATCATTTTTCCTGGGTGAATACCAGGATACTGTGTCTGGAAGTCTGGGATGCAGCGTCTTGAGTGCTAACGTAATAGAGATCTTGCCGAAATATTACCTACTAGAAGTTCGCAGTAGCTGTTGTTCTGTCTGTATTTCGTTGAGGTACTTCGTTATTAATGGAAATTCTAAGGGAGTTGTTATCCCATATTAAAGCATAACAAGAGATTTCAATCTATTATTGAGTCATAATAGCTACTGGCGTGGTGCTTTTTTCAATAGTAAGTGGTTGGAGAGCAACCTTTGGACATGTTCCTGCAGCAACACCCACTCTTCTAGGGAAAAGGATTATCAATGCAAATTACAGGGGTGTGTTTATTAAAGGTTACTAATTTGAAAAATGAAAAATTTGCCAAGGCGAATGATTGGTAAAAGCATCTGTCATCTATTTCAGGACCAAAAGAAGACTGTAAGAATCACACAAAGCAAAAAAGGCTTTTTTTTTTTTTTTTGGTAAAAGGGAAGCCTGGAAGCTATAATTACTCATTTCCTTAGATTTGTTCTAAAGTGTTTAGCCAAACCTCTAGGGGCTATTTTCAAGCATCTTAAGTATTTCTATTAGAACCATTTAATCCCAAGGTAACTTTTTTTTTCCCCTTGTTATCTAATAAAGTTCTCCTAGAATAATGTTTAATATAAAGCTGTGGGCAACCAAGCACCTACATCCAATCTGATCCCTTACAGAAACCAGAGTCTTGATGTATCTTTGTAGGGTACGAGCACACCTGGATCAGGCTCTGAATAAAATTTCTCACAATGTAGTGACATAGAAAAGTAACATTTTATATCTCACTTTTATATAAATAACATGAATTGAAAATCTCCTATACCTCACTTCAATTCTTTCTTCTGATGAGGAGTGCAGATTAGAATCGAAGATTCCCCTTCTCCACATAAGTAAGCTCTCAGCTGCCTGAGAATTCATCAGTGCCCATTGCTGTTTCTTGCTGGGCCAGTTAGTAGTTCAGAGCACCTTCAATAGGAAGAAATGGGAGTACTCCTTACAAATTTAGAATAACTCAAATTCTAGCTCTCTTCATGGAGATGGGAGAAACTTAGCTGGACCTCTTCATTCCAAAAAGCTGCTGGGTTTTCATCGTCCTCAATGAGACCGTTTACTGTCTGGGTACCATATGAAAGAGCTGGGACTCCTTCCTTATGTTCAGAAATAAAACGTAGCCAGAGATGGTTAATTTTCAAAGTCAAGGCTTAGCATTCTATCTTCAGGAATGGATTCTAGGCTGAGATTTCTCAACTAGGAGGCTATTCTCTGCTGTGTTCAGTCACCTAACACTCAGACATGGATCAAGATTAAAGACCTGCTCTTATTCTTGTTTGCTGTTACCTGTTTATTCTACTTCACACACACAGCTTGTATTTAAAAAAAAAAAAACTTTAGTCTTTTTATACTTTTGAATGCAGAAGTCTTTACAAGGAAGTCCATTACAAGCATCAAAAAACTACCTTTTATTATTATTATTATCTTGGAGGGGGTATAAGTTCTTGAAAGATGTATAAGAAAGTAAAGCCTACGCAGAGCTTAAGTTGATCAGAGATGAGTCTAAGACCTGATACTACTTCTCTGGGCAGGAAAAGACTTTACCCAACAGAGGGAAATCACATCATTATCCTCTAAGAATTTAAGCATGGAAATCGCAGTTTTGGGAAGATAGTGTGATTTTCTTTTTTATACGGCTGTTGTACTCACCTGAAGTTGAAATGACCAAAGCGAATATTTTAAATACCCACAAGAGACTGTTGAAGTTATGGAAGCTAAGTCACGAGGACATCTACAGATTCTGAGGGACGCTCCAAAATGACTGTCTCTTGCTCAGCCCCTAACAACAATGTTCAAGTTTTAATATTTTGTAAAGTAAATGCAAAAGTTTTGTAAGAAAAGCATCAGCTACTTGCACTATTCACTGTCCCTGGG
Source organism: Cygnus olor (assembly GCF_009769625.2). Taxonomy (NCBI): domain Eukaryota; kingdom Metazoa; phylum Chordata; class Aves; order Anseriformes; family Anatidae; genus Cygnus; species Cygnus olor. Next base: position 49,466,352 of record NC_049173.1, read on the forward strand.
AAACTATTTCTGGCATAATCTTAGCCTTATGGCATTTTAGTCATTGTACACTATATTAAAAGTATAGAAGACAGTGTGAGTTTCCTCTGTAGAGATTAGTAGTTTTTAAAAGTACTTTAAATTTGAAATTTAAAACTTCAGTGCACAGCTGACAAAGTGTGAAAATATGACTCATGAAGTTATCCTGACTTTAACCTCTCCTGGCTAACAACATTTCAAAAACCCCTACTGTACTTCAGCTGCCTTTCTTTTGTTATTTCTGTGAAAATAAGTTTCTTCTCATGTTTGCAGAATCTCAGCTCTGTCATTTCCACTAGACTGATACTTCTGGGAGGATGAAAAATTCTCTTAAAAAAAAAAAAGAAAATCTCCATGTGACATTTATAAGGAAGGAAAGTAAATCTATTTCAGTCAACTGTAATTCAAAATAGTAACTTAAGGATTTTAACAAAATGTGCAAAGGGAAAAACATCCTGATTTTTTTTTTTTTAAATGAGAGGGTAATTACAAGTGTAACAAAGCTAATGTTTGTGGCATGAACCATAAAGGTCTTGATCTCTCTATTGGCTTCCAAACACATAAAATATGCGTTTGTGTCTTACAGCTCATTGTGTGATAAACTTAATCCTGTAATGGGAAATCTTCTTTTGACCTAGCTGGCATCCATGGTGCAAGGCTAAGTCTGGCTATTTAGCTGTTTAGATCTGTCAACTTCATGAAACTTCTCCTGAGTGCTTTATGGCCGATTTTCTCTAACATGTTTTTTCCTTTTTTTTCATGTGTAAGATTACTTCAATGTGTGCTAGATTAAAGTTGGACTAGATGATTGTAGAGGTCTTTTCCAATCTGAATGATACTATGATTTTGTTACAGTCCCTGGCTTATTACCTTTAATTCCTAGAATACTAACACCAATTCCCTGTTTTAGTTTTCTCCTTCCTGTTCATCTTCTGCATGCTGCTCTGTTCAGGAATCTTGTGCTCATTCCTCATGCTCTTGGTGAAATCCCGTTACCGCACATGAATATTTTGAATTCCTTCTTTCATCCTAACACAGTTCTCATTCATGGACACCTCTTCCTTCGAGAAATCTTTGCAAAACTATTCCCTGTGGTGTTAGGATCGGTTCTGAGTATTACACGAGGAAAAAAACAGAATTGTAAAGATAGGTAAGGCAGATAAGAACAGAGATTTACAGAGCTCTGGAGGATTTCTGGAAGTGAAACTGGGAATGGCCTGTCTCTAATAATAAAGTAAGCAAGCAAGGTAGTTTGGGGACTTCCCCCCCTCTTAACACCCCTGCCCCCCTCCCCTGAGATTAAGTGTTCTGATAAATTTCTACATATAGATTTTTGCATAGATTTCTACGCACACAAAAACATGAGTAAAGAAAACTCAAGACTTGAGTAATGCTGTGTTGCATGACATAATGCCCCAATTTTGATCTGTGTGTCGCAGCCTGGGAAACTTTGTCAAGTTAGAGTTAAACACAGACCGTATGTTACAGAGAAACATCAAACTTAAATACAGATGAAATGACTCTTTTCTATCCGTTGTCTCCCTGTGGGAACAGGTTGTAATGCATTGTCATTTCTTTTTATTTGGAAACTCATTTTGTGAAATGTGAGTTTCAGGTATCACACAGTTATCTGTTATGATTACTTGATTGACTATTGTTTTGGTCTGGTCTAATTAGGCTTAGTTTATTATCTTCAGTACATGATAATTTTGGTTTTAGCACTTCCAAAATCTGTGAGGAAAATGTGTTTATTAACAACTTGAAATGTCCAGGCTTTCTTTAATATATAGCAGTCCTCTTTACTGAGCACAAGAAACTTCAAATACGTCTTAACGTGCAAGGTATGACTCTTTTGTTAATAATAATGGACTGCATCCAGGCTACAGGGATCGGGCTATTTTAATGATAGTTAAAAGAGTAGTAAAACAAGGTACTACCTCCTACTACAAGGAAAGCGTTGCATTAATGCTTCAGTTCAAATAGACAGCGGTGATCCTCCTGTTTAATGGTGCTTGTCTGCTAATGTTGCTGCCATTGCTGCTAGATGCTTTCTTAGTTAGGTGTTTAAGGTCTTAATTATCTTCTCTTCTTGCCTTTATTACAATTAACTAAATCATTTGTTATCATAATGTTCGTCTTCCCCTCACTTTGTTTGAAAGATTATTCCCCTCTTATGCTGTGGCTCGAGGCTTGATACGCTAGGCTGCCACCGAAATTCTGTAGAACTATTTCTCCTCCCTCTGATGCTTTTCAGAGAGAGCAGCTGCCCTCTTCCTGCTCCTGCACGTTTCTTTGTATCCCCTTTAATTTTAACCATGGGAGACAAACATTACAGTAGCCTTTCTTTTCTTCCACCCCCCCCTTTTTTTCTGGCATCTGGACTTAAGGATTCAGATAACTTCCCCATCTGACTTCGGTTAAAAAATAAATAAAAATCTTTCAGGCCTTTCTACAGCACCCCAGCCACAAGCCTCTAAGCCTGATTACATGAAGGAAGTATCACCTGACAAGCGTGACAAATTCCTTACTTGGGATTCTTCAAATAAAAAATTAAAGCGTGGAACTGTATTCAAAATGTGAGTCAGAGACAACCAGCACTAAGTATTAATCTATTCAGAAACATTTAAGTGCCTTGTTTTTTAATTGCTGATTTCTCTTGAGGGCCTCCTGTTAAACTCCTACGTGGACACTATTTATATACAAGTTGAAAAAAAAAATACCTGCGTTATGAAATATCATTGTTTTTGGCTATGTTTTTCGTAGATGTATTCCGAGACCTTTATTTTTGTGGTGCATGCGATATTTCAGAAGTTATCATAACCTGAAGGCGAGGGCATTACATAAAGTGATGACCGAAGGAGATGTGGTAGCTTGATTTTGAACATGTGACACCAGTCATAAAAAGAATAATTTTTTATTGTATGAATTAAGTTGCAGGGACTGTTAAGTTAAACTTAAAATAACCCTTCTAAAAGTTGTTGAGGATAATGAATTAGCCAGGAGGAGTGAGAGCCTGCTGCTGCCAACTAAAGTGCTTGGGGACTTGAGATAGAAGCGAATGATAAGAAGCAGCTTTCATGCATTCAAATAAATTACATGTTGGGCTTGGCTTAATCCTGGCATCAGAATGATCTCTGGGGTTTTCCCTACATTATCTTAGTCTATGATTATGCAAATATCCTTTTAATGTAGCGACTCCTTAACAGGAAATTAGTCTCATACTTGCTCATATGCTCTCGCAACCAACAGACATTTGCTTGCAAAATCCTAGTGTGTCTGAGGTACAAAAGGCACTTTAACCCCTTCAGTACCAACATTTTGCAAACATGCAAATAACAGGACATGCTCGGATATGTCAGGGATGTAGCAGATGAATCAGGGAAGAGCTGAGTTGTTCACTGCCTAACACAAAAATGTTCCTGGGTTTGAAAGTTCAACCAGAATGCAAATGGTATGGAGTTCACATTCAAAGACAGTACGGAAAAACAGGTGAGGGAGAAAAATCTAACAGAAAAGCAGGATTAAAACTGAATAAGACACGGAAATGAGACAAAGCATAAAGACAAAAGAAATGCAATCATTAAATGCACAGCAACCAGCTGAGCCCAGGTAGTTTGCCATCATCGTTCATGCATATACATGTGCTTAAGCGTAGCACAGCAGTGTTGTTTTCAGAAACTGTACCAAAGCAGGGACTGGGGGAGGGGGAGGTAAACTGCTTTCTCTGGAGAACAGGAATTTAAGGGTGAGAAGCTGATGTCTAATCTGGAAAGACAGATGGCTAGTATCCTTTGGGAGGGGTGGAATTAAAATCACAAAAATTGATTTATGTTACTTATGATAGCATTAATGTACACATCTGAGTAAGCAAGAAAGCTTGATTCTGACCTTGATTTTGTAAATCTTTGTGATGTGAAGTTATCTGAGGTAATCTTTTCCTTAAAGTAATTGTTTCTGGTGCAATAAGGCTTCCTTTTTTTTTTTTTTTTTTTTTTTTTTTTAGAAAAATAATACCTGCTAGTTATTTGCCATCTATGTGGAATACACAAGTGATAAGTTAGCAACCAGAACTTGAGGTGCCCCCCGCCTCCTTTTCTTTTTTATCCCCTGATCTTAAATGCAGACAGTGAAATCCTGGGAGTTCCAGGGGAGCCTGATGAAATTTCACGCCTAAATCTCCAGTGGGATTTCGGGTAGTATCTGATTCATTCAAGCTCTTTTGAAACTCCCATCAAAGTGAACTGTTCAAGGCATGACCTTAAGGTAACACTTGAATCAGCCACAGAATCTAGACTTCCAGCTCTTCGCTTTAAATATAAGACCCATTCTTTCTTCTATATCCAGTGTATTCTGTTTGTAATTATCAGAAATTACCATTAGAGAAATTGGAGCTAATCTGAGGCTCATTTAAGAGCGAGAATTTATGCTCAACTATTTACATAAATTCTTGTTGAGCTAGTTTCTGGAGATTAAACTCTGTAATTTTATCTGTTGTAGATGGAAGAAACTTGCTAGTACAATAGCGCAGTATCTTAGACTAAAACAAAACAATACACAAACGTAAGTACAGAGAGTGGGTGTTTGCAAATGCTATTCAGGCGATTTCATTTCTGTGATTTTTTCCATTAAATTTCATCTAGTCAAACACATTCAGTCCATTCTTAGTATTGCACACTAGCCAGTCACTAGTTTTTTTTGCCTTTTTTTTTTCCTGATTGAGCTCTAGCAAAATCTAGCAGATGTGGGAAAGTTTGAAGACAGTGAAAAATTCAGAAATGAAATATTTGGAATTCATTTTGTTTTAAATAGAATAAAATCCTAAGAAATAGCCAACAGTTGTGGCTTCACTAGAGGTTTCATATCCAAAATAATTTTGCAATGGTAATTGCAAGGTATATTTGCAACTTGGTATATTGAATCACTGGTATTCAAATTTAGCAGAAATGGGTCTCCACGCTAATGAAGTCAACTGAAAAATAGTCAGATTTTATTTAGCATCTGATTTATGAGGTAAACCCTTGTGTACTTCCAGAATAAATGCCCGAGACTGTATTTTTTAGACACAAGGACATAGAAACTTGCTCTTTTAAAAAACATATCAAGTAGCACTCTTCTGGAGTAACTTTAAGCTTTAAGCATTACCAATCATCAAGGGACTGTGTTGACATAAAACTAAACCAAGCATGCAGACTCACTGACTTCTATGAAAGCTTTGATTAGCTGGTATCAAAGCTTTGTCATGTGTACCCCTGTTACAAAAGTCTACCACGACTCAGAGGGCTGTACTTGTGCACAACGTGGGTCTCTAAGTCACAGATTTTATTAACCTTACATGTTGGGAAAGAAAACAAAAACAAAGCCTACAAGGATTCACCTCTTCACCTCCCTTTATAATAAAAGGGAATTTCAAAGGGTCTTGAAAAAGGAAGCATTCTCCTATTTTTACTTTTTTTAGGTTACATATGAATCAGTGAAGTATATTGCCAATAACTCCCTTCAGTAAGGATAACTTATATCAGCCCAGAAGTAGGGGTTTGGGTTGTTTTGTTGTAGAATTTTGAAACTAATAAGGGTTAACATCAACCTATATATATATATTTTTTCTGTTGGTACAGAAGTAATCCATCGAAAATGCTCCTGGTTTATTTGCCAATTTGTCATCTCCTCTAAAGATTGCACAAAAAATTGTTAGACACATTTAAATAGCAACAAAGAATTTACAAGAATAATACTAATGCAGCCCTATTGTTCCGCTAGTCGGTAGGATTTTTAGATGTTAATTTTTAAATGATGATTTCAGTTAAAGGAAATAGAATGGCAGTTGTTCAGGCATTACAGCATCATAGAGAACTTAAGCGAGCAGTTATGATGCCAATATAAGTTATAGCTCTATCACTTGATATTAATTAGTATATGCTGCATTCTGCAGTTTTATTTCCTTCTTGGAAAGCAAGTAGGATGTTAGCTAGGAAATTACTCTTATTGAGAAATACTGGAACTTAATTAGTATTTTGGATGACCCACTTGAAATGGGAATTATTGCATTTTTACATAATCCTATCTGGTGATATTAAAGCAAGATAATCAGCTTCTATGGAGATCAAGTATTTGTTGCAAACATACACATCTAGCTGGCTTATTAGTCTACAATTCACATGAGAATATTATCTAGACTTCAAAATGATGGGAATTTAGGAGCTATAAATCATGTAGGAAATTTTTAATATTTTTGTTTTACATAATTGGAACTGAACTGTAAGAGCTTTATGAACACTTTGGGAGAGAGTAATCATTTCACGGGTCTGTGAAGCCACCACAGTTGTCAAATCACTGATTTCTTTGTTGAGATTTCACACACAGATGTGAGAAGAATATATTTAGCTCATTCAGTGATACAGAAATGGGACTCAGAGTATCTCTAAATCCCCTATGAAAGAACTTAACTACTACAGAAAATTCCTATTTTACGCAAATTTTAGAAAGGCTAAAGAATTACAAATTGTATTTGGGTGAGGAAGTGAATATTTGTATTTAACATATGACCCCAGAGGAATATATTTGGCAAAAATACTTTTCCTTGAGTGTTCTTTTGTAGTTTGTCATTATTAAATATGCAGAACAAAACATCAAGAAGCATAAAATCATCTTTATCCTTATAAAACATCATTATTAGGGAATGATATAGTTACGTCTTCTTCTGACAATATCTTCAGAATACTGCAGAAATTCTCTTTTTGCAGAAATCTAGCATTTTAAAGAAGGAATCAAATATCATAACCAGTAGATGGCAACTAGATTTCAACAGTAAGTAGATTTTTGCATTAACATGAAATTAATTTTTTTCATTAATTGAAAAACACCACACTTTTCATCTAAGTTCTTGCTACAGTCACAGGATGTGTAGTTAGTCACCACAAGGTATTTATCACTGACAAATAAGTGTCTAATAATGAAAAAATGTATCAATAAAACTGTAATCAGCAACCTGCAGTAACTTAGAGATAACAGCAGTTTCACAACTAAGGCCACCCTCCCCCTGAGGTTTAAAGGTCGCACACTGCCGGTACACCTCCACCTCCCCTAGGGAAGGGCAAATGTGCCCAACTGTCAAAAGACACTTTTCATAACGAAACCTGCTGGTCCGTCAACATGATGCTACTGCTTTTTTTCGTGAGTTGTAAGAGTCAGGGAGCACCACTTGGGAAGGGAGTTCAGAGGATGAAGTGAATGACACAAAACTCAAAAAAGGAAAGAACTATATCTGGTTAATCCTTTAATGTAAGAATGTAGTGGCAAGGACTTTGTTCACTTAAATTTGCTCTAACGGATGCTGATGAGCCTCACAGCCCAATCACCAGGCAGGGGGAGGCTATCCAAACTGTGTGGCAATTCTCATTAACAATTCTTCAGTTCTTAAGTGACTGACAGGGTCAGGAAAATTTGAGAGCAAAGCTTAGGGATTTTCTGCTGAGAAAACCTGAAGCCTCCCAGCAAGGTGAGGGTACGTTATACTGGTAGATAAGTTGCTGGCAAGCTTCCTGTGGTACATCGTTCCCTACACGCCTCGGTCCTGTCAAATGGTAAATCTTCATCACTTGATGTCTTGATTCCTTCTTTGATAGCTGGTCTTGTCTGGTAGCAGCAGATGTTGAACATGCTGTCTTGTGCCTGGCACAGAAAGACAGGCTATAGTTGCCACGAGGATGTGGAGATACAACGCATTTGGTTGCTGACATAGCAGCAACAACTCTGTTGGCTGCACCAGGCTGTCATGGCACAGGTAACCACATTTTATTGCTTTAGAAAAACAGCTGTTGCCCAACCTGGGTTGGCTCTGGTCAGTAGGTACTTCACTTATAGCAAGATGCCTTACTGAAAAAGAGTTTTGTTGGAGCCCAGTGAAAGACTTAAGTGGGCACACAAATATCCACCAAGCCAAAACAGGATGGCTTATTTTTTTTGGTGCAAGGTCAGCATAAAACAATCACCAGTAACATGAGAGACCAACAGCTTATGTTGTGATGTGATCGGTAGTCTGATGTACATAACTACAAAAAGTCAATGCTTTTTAATAGGTGGGAAAAAAAAGTTCTTCCTGACTTCTTCGTTTAGTAAAACACCTTTCCAGAAGTAGCTGATTAAGTTTGAACAGTCATCCCCATCAAATATGGGAATGTCTTCTCCATCTCTGATGTTAGCTATCTCTTTTGCCACAGCTCTGGTACTCTGGACCCACCTCTAAGTTGATCTAACATTCTAAGTGGCTGATTAGGAAAAATATAATTATTTTCTTTTTACCCCCTGCAGTAGTTTTCTCTTAGGTTAATGAGTTAATTCGCCTCACAGAAGCTCAAACAAGTGCCAGAGATGATGCAAGGGAAGTGGTGGGAATGCATGGCCCCTAGCAGAAAACAAGAGGGAAAACAAGACCTCTCCCTTCTGGCAGTGTAAGCTGGTCGATCGGTGTTCTTCCCTGGGAGAAGAGTCTCAATGCTCAGTCAGAAAGTTGGTCAATCATGGCTTAGATTGATGACACTGGGGGCTATTCCAGGAGATTTTGAAATGAGACACTAAGATACATAAATATGTGAGACTATTAATGAGCTGTTTGATTAAGCCTACCTTAGGCTGGATAATCATTGTTCAGAACAAAAATATTTTACAGTTGTAATAGTTTTAAACAAAATCACGTTGAAAGTGAAAGAATTGTAAGAGGTAAAAAAAAAAAAAACAGACAAGACCCAGAGCAATCTCAAATTCACAATGCATGCTATAAAATTAAGAGTTTCCTACTCATTATAATGACAAAATATGATTTGAAAATACATATGCTACAGGCTTAATTTCACAGAAATCCTATTAACATAGCATAAATGAAACAACAGTTCAAACAATCCTTTAAAATTCATACCTAACGTTTTAAATTAAGGGGGGTCCCCACATTTTTCCCAAGAATAAGGACTACTTTATCTTTCAGAAATGAAGATCTAGAAAAAGTTAAATGACGTAGCAGTAGAGCAGGATCAGCAAACGCGTATTTGTTGGAATACAAAAAGCATACAAACAAAATGTCACATTAGTTCTCTGTAGCTTTTTTCACTCTTTTTTTGCATCTGAATTTTCATTCCTTCTACTGTAGCTTTTGATAGCACTCATGAATAGCAGTAATTGTCCAGGATCTCTGTTTTAACTCTGCTTTTCTTCTTTGATGTGTTTGATAGTCGAAACTGACTGCTAACATCTGTCAATCAACTGAGTATAACAGCACCCCCTTCTGGTTTCAACAGGGTGAGGCGTGGAATCTGGAACTCCCACGTAAGAAGATAGCTGTATAGGGAAAACAGGATAAAAAATAAAGATATTCTAAAACTAAGTATTTTAGACATAAGAAATAGGCAAAGGAAGATTATTGCCACGTTAGTACAACCTATTCAATTTCAGGAGCTGAAGAGCAATTTTAGAACCCTTCTCACGGGCCATAGGGTAGCTCTGTGCAGGTGTGGTAGGCAGCATGTCTTCAGCCCTGAACACAGTGGCAGCTCTCCAAATATCTCCTCAGACAAGGACTCATTTGACAGCAAGCCTCCTGTCCTCCTGCTTCCTTCTCTAGTGTGGGCATAATGGCTAATGCTCTGAGTACCCAGCTGGTCTAGGTAACCTCCTATGCTGCCTAAGCAGCCATTTTTCATCTCTTCTGATGCAAACATGCTGGGTGGAGAAAATTATCTGATGGGCCAACTCTGTGCAAGAAATTAGCCCATCCTGTTTAATTAGACCACTACTTTGGTCTAGGAACTCCTTTATGATCTCAGTACCAGTATCTTTAAATTTGCTTAGATATTAGGAAGAGGTATCCCAGACTCTGCAACATCATGCTACCACTGTGTTTTGCCATACGAAGCTGTATAAAGCCTAAATGTGAATTGTTTCAGAACTCCTTCTCTTTCAATTACATAAAGTACTGCCTGGTCACTTTATGTATGTGCTTTTACTTCGAAACACTGGTTACAAACAGAAATCCACTGTGACACAGGTCACACAGGTGCCACTAATCAACACAACAATCAAATTATAATCAGCCATTTCTGCTGAAGACCAGAAAACCACACCAAATAAGTAACACCACTGAGACAGACTGAAACCAAACCTGATCCCACAAGATGAAGAACAAAAGTAGGTGTTCAGATGTCTCTGTATAGATTAGCTTACTAGGATGAGGGCTTTTTCTTTTACTGTTTTCAGTCAGGTAATGCTTGATATACTTTAGTTTTCAAAAGCAATTCACTCCATGCCACATGTACGCGCAAGAAGAGGCACTGGGCGTGCTTAATACGTATCCTTCCATTGCACTGCATGGTAAGGGAGCATTATTTCTGGCATAGATACAACTGCAGTGGTAATGGAGCATGGAAGGGGAGAGTACTGAAGTTTCTAGTCTGTTGCCTGACTGGGAAAGCAGACTGAACAGATGGTGTCAACTACAGTCTTTCCCTCCAAAAAGATCATCTGTACAGACAAATTCACACCTGAATATTGTCATTTACAAGATCCCATTTTCTTCTGCTGGATGTTTTGAAGGATCTAGTCCATGCTGTTTCATTTGCACTGCGATGTCAAATAGGTAATCGTAACACTCACACCTAAAATTAAAAGGAAGAATATGTGAAACGTAAAGTTAGGCTCAAGTCTTACCACATTTTCTGAAAGTTATTAGTTTTCTTTCTTGAACTGTACACCACCAATGTGATGGTCTGTCTGGACAGCTGTTATAATTTATTTCCACCACTGCAATGTGGTGAATGAGCAAGGACACCCTGGTGCCCAGCATTTTTGCTATGTGAACTTGATTTGTTGCACTTCCATCAGCAAATGAAGAATGCAATACCCCCCAGAAAAAGGACTAGGGAAGACTGGGAACAATATTGGTAGATGTCGAGCAAAAGCAGAGATTGTCTTCAGGTTTCATATGGGAAGGGACTTGCCTGTGTAAAAGGCAAACATGGGGAACTCTGTCAGTCAGCACTGATTAGGAAGAAAAATCAGGGAAATCACGGATGAAACCATTACCAAACACATTCAGTGAGGCCAGAAATTAATGAATGTTCTGAATGATTAACAATTAACAGAAATACACGTAATATTAGGGTCATTAAAATTTTGAGGTATAATGGCAAAATGTACCATATTTGTAAATTGTACTCACATTGTTTTGGCTTTTTCCCATGTTTCTCCCCCATACATAAACTCCATGACGTCTGACCAATACAGCGCAAGAATCTGGGTATTTTTCCATTGCTTTTGCCATTCTTTCTTTGAGATCCTTCTCTTCTGGTGTATTCTCAATAATGGGAACCACTAGTGTATCATCATATCTAAGAGAAAAATAGATGTTTATATTTAAAAAATGCTATGTTTGGAAGCGTGACCTATCTTATGCTTTAGCTCTTCCATAAGGAAGAGATTCTCTTTGCATAAAGATGTTGAATTCTCAACACTACAGAGTTTTAAGCTCTTCTCTTGTTAGTCGCACTGTAACATATGAACTCTAGAGATATCTCGCACTCCCAAACTTATGCCATGCTGGCAATATCTGAACCGCACTTGAGGCAGAAAAAGAAAGTAACACTTTAATGTATTAGGTGTAGTTGTTTGTTCACATATCATCACTTTGTTGGGTCCCTTTACAACTTTTTCAGACTCTCTTCATCCTGTATTGGCATCACCTACAAGCTTGATCTCAGATCAAATTATTCAAAAGAATCACATCATGAAGAAGGAAATTAAGCTGTTTGTTGGAGACCAGAAAAAAATTAATTTAGGTAGTCCAAAAAGCCCCTGGAAATAAGATTGTCCTTCTAAGGCATATAAATAGAAAGAGTCAACACATGAAAAATAAATTCTTCTCTGTGATAGAGTGATTGGTGGGCTATATGTGATCTTAAGAGAGCCTGAGAACCCCAGTTCCAAAGACAAGATGATGCATGTTATTCAATGGAACTTGCCTAACAGTTTCTTGTGAAGGAGGACTGGGATATTTGGCATTGTTTGAACCTTAATTAACACTGGCAGAAACTTGTCTAAATAGTTTTTAATAAGTCCCCAGTTCACATGCAGATTTATCACTGAGATCTCATAGATATTTCATGAGTGGATGCTAGTACAATTCTTAAAAAACACAGAGGGGAAGCAATGGTAAAAATAATATAGCCTGTACTTAATATTACATATTCACAAAATTAAGAGGTCTCATCCCTTGCAGTTTTCTATGCTGATACTTTTCCCAAGGAAGTCTAAAAAATACTGAGTGAAGAAAACTTAAGTATTTATAGGTTTACTTTGACTCTCATATATTCTGATTACTTAAAATTAGATTTGGAGTGTTTGCTACTAGTAATGACATCAGCTACAGGATTGGTTTCCTGCTTTCTAGTTGGACCTGAGTTTGGAAGCAGGTATAAACACCATAAACTGATTCCCAATCATAACCTTGTTAGTAAGATTTACAGAATGATAGAATGGCTGAGGTTGGAAGGGACCTCTGAAGATCATCTAGTCCAACCCCCTGACGAGCAGGATCACCTAGAGCACGTTGCACAGGATGGCATCCAGGTGGGTTTTAGTATCTCCAGAGGAGTCTCCATAACTTCTCTGGGCAACCTGTTCTAGTGCTCTGTCACCCTCACAGTAAAGAAGTGCCCTCTCATATTCAGCCGGAATTGTTATCTATAAAACCCATAGAAGACTCTGAATGAGTTAAACTAAACAGATATCAAGTATTTTACTGAAAGATAAGGAACCCGCATTCAGATAAAACTTTATATAAAATACTTTGAGACAATCTGAGACTTTCAAAGCTATTTACTACAGATCTAGTTCTCCGTCTACAGAAGTCAAAGGTAAAGTTATTCTGGCATCTCTAGGATCATATTTAGGCCAACAAATACTTCTGATTATCCTATCTGTAACATTTTCCTGGATAGCTTCCAGAAAAGGTTTATGCAATTAGAAAAAATACATTCTCAATATCCCCTGTTGTTGTTAGTTTTTTTTTAAGATCCTATCCTGCACTATAGAATTTCTTTTGAATTCAATGCGCAGTCTGGTGTGAAGTAAGACAACAGAACTGATCTAGGGTGGATGAACATGTACTTAGCAAACATGAACTTAGCAAACGTAATCTGGAGCTTTGCTTTCTTTATTTTTTCTGGTAAATTCGTAGGATGGCATAGGACAACTTGTAGATATGGACCATAATAAATACAGTGTTTCCTGACTAACATATAGGAATCTTTGAAAACTCACAATGCAAAACCAAAAAAAAAAAAAAAAAAAGAAACTGTTTCTCGTTTTTGTTGTTGTTGTTTTTAAACCAGTGTTGTTAGACAATTCAGTATAAAGGATGTCTTTTACTAGGAAGTTTCGCCACATGAAAAATACAAATGCTAATGCTGTCAAGAAGGGGAAAGCTGGCAAGTCAACCAAAACTCTGAATAAAATATGCCTAGGCATAAAATCACAAGTCAAACATACTGCTTGCTCCCTTGCCAAAGGGCAATTGTTAGTTACAAAAATTAACATCAAAAAGTGGAAAGAATTTAGCATTTCAATTTTTCATCTAATTGTCACATATTATATAAATGTTGTTTGCTGGTCTCAATTCAACACTCTGTGGGTGGAGTCCTCAAAACAAGCCATCACACATAATTTGGAATAACTCAGCACTTACCTCAGAGCTCATCCTTGAAAAGTAATAACATTATCTTTAATGAGCTGTTTATTCTGAATTTTCTTTCAAAGTCTGTCAAGTAAAATCTGAAATCCTCTAGTCTCTTAACTTGCCCTAAACTAGCACAGGCAATGATATGTGAAGTCCACCCAAATGCAGTTTGTGCTTTATCAATCTAACCTAATGTTGGCTGGCTACAATTTCAGTTTAACATTGTATAGATGTGTTAACATCTCTGTTCTTGAGATATTTGTTGGGACATGGCTCTTTATTTGGTTTGTTTCTGTAGCTCAACAGACCACAGGAACTTTGACATTACAAGATTTTATCTCAGATCTCTTCCATAGGCTTAAGACCTTCGTAGGGGAAGCCAATGACTGATTTATTCCAGAGGTCTTGTTACTACTTATTCCTAATACTTTATATTATACACTTGAACACACATAACTCAAATTACTTGTCATCTATTTATTTTGCTGAAAACAAGCAATCAAATAGCATGCCTCTGTTCTTAAAGATATACCGGTAATAGCCTCCTGAAGTACACTTCTGTATTCCTTTTATCATCTCCTGATGGGTAATAATGAACTCACTCCCTCGGTAAAGAAGGGTAGCCATAACAGCAGCCTTGGAGTGAGTATGGATCACTGCGCCTGCTCCTAAGGAGAGAAAAAGAAGAAAAATACATATTTTATAATTTTAAAATACATCTATTAAGAACATTTTATTCACATGCTTCATACTTTCCTTTGGCTAGGCATCGTAGCAAGTGGTGATCTACTGTAGTAGAAGAAAAAATATACAGCAGCCTAAATAAAGGTAGGAAATAATTACTCATCTATAAAGGATAATTACAGATTGTCTTGTGGTACCCGTGTAAAATTTTAGTTAGTGACAAATTCTACGAGAAAACTACTTGCACAAAAGCAAAGAGAAACATTCCTTGCATATTTCTTTAGGCACTGCAAAGACTAAAACACTCTAAGTTCATCAGAAATCTGTGATTCTAGAGAATTTCCAAACTTATTTGTGAAAGACTAAAGACTTTATTTTTATGCAAGTAGTCTTCCTCAATAAGCCACTGATTTTCTGAAAAATTTATTGTTATCTTATTGTACCATGACAGAAGGATAGACAATAATTATAATTTACTTTACTAATACGGCTGCAATGTTGCCAAAAAATACAAGTTTTCCTCAGGTACAAATGCAAGTTTCTTGTGGGGGAAGATGAGCTGAGACACCCTAAACCCTTTGTATAGTATCAGATGTAATCTTACACAATAGCAAAAGCTGTCTATTACTGTCCATCTGCAGATGTTCCAGCACAGTCATGCCAGAGAAACGCACAGAACATTATTTGCAGCCTAAATCCCCCAATAGCTTTTCCCAAATGTATGATTGCAAGCCATACTGCTACCTAAATGTACTAAGCAATTGCAACAACTGAGCTTTTTTTTTTTAACATCTCTGACACCAGAAAAGGAAACAGATGCCTAACTGGAAACTAGCAGTGTGATTACAGTCACTATGTGATTAAAGAAAAGTCTCATACTTTTCATCTATCAATAATTTAGAGCCTTTAACCATAGCCAAAATTTGTAAAAGGATATCTTACACCTTGCAAAATGTGTAAACACCCCATTCCCTCCTGCAACCACACTAAATTAACAGACTGCACTAAAAATCAGTGCTGAAAAGATGACGATCACAGGTATACCTACATAAGAAAGTGTAAATGAGACTCATGGGATGTTACCACAGATTACCTTCCGTTGTATGTGTTCCTGTACAAATTAATTTATTTTGTAGTTTCATGGTTTTTGTGTTTTTGTTTTTTTTTTCCTCACTGTGACTTTCATGTATGAAGAATCTGGTACTGAATTTTGATTTTGTGTGTGTATATATATAGTGTTTCAGTCATCACTGAACCAAAAAGATTTGCTACGTACCTCTCATAGTGTAGGCATTCATAAAAGAGGTGTGCACTGGCTTTTCTTTAGTTTCTTGTGTGGTGGGGGACTACTGATGTCCTGCTCATTCATGTCACAAACAAACATATCTTCTGGCTGTAAGACAGAACATATTGTTACTTGTGATGCTTGAACAGTTTTGTCTTCCTTCTAGGGAAATATATACATATATGAATGCCACATATTTATTATAGCATGCAATTTTAACTTTGGAAAAAGTTAAAAGATTAAAAGATTAGAAATTTAAAAGTTATTCTAGCTGCTAACAGTAATTATCACCACTGTCTAAAGTGAGTGAATATTAGGTACTCTTTTATTCAGACTGCTGTAGAGCAGATATTTGTAAAACTAAAAATTTCTAGGAAAGGAGACATCTATCTAAATCTATCAAAATAACAATCATCTAACATCTAACTAAATAACAATCAACACACAAGGAAAAGTAGGAACTTATTCAAAAAAAAGAAATGTAGATGTACTTTTCCTTTAAACCATTAAGAACCAACAAAGGAAATAAATTAAAACTAAATATATTTAACTTGTAAAACTATGTATTTTAACCTTGCTTTTAGTAGCTTTACAGGAATGTTACCTTTGCATCAATCAGCTACTCATCACAGTAGAGAATTGTTCAGGGTAGAAATAAAACTGTTTTCTAATTTAAAAAAATCAGCAGGAAATACAGTCACAAGAGATCACCTTGCTCATTATGCTCAGTCCACTGCTGCTGCCAGCGAGGAACAAAACATGACCATCTTGTCATATTTTTTGCTTATCTTGCTAATGTTCCTATCGGGCACTATGCAAGTTTCTATCAGTGAAGAGATTCCTTTCACTCATCATTGTATTTTCCCTCAGACCTGTAAAATAAATATCTGGGGGAGTTCCTGCTGTCATAAAATAGTTATCATTTACCATTTCCCCCTCCACTTATATTTTGGTATTTTGCTTTTTCAGGGAAGGAATAAAATAGCCAAGGTCACCTTTTTGAGGTGCAACCCCATCTTTTTTCTGAGAAGACCAAGAGAAAGATTAGCAATCACTCAAATGACTGGAAATAGAAAGGAGGTGTTAATGCTTAGTTAGATAGGTGTTATTGAAACTGTAGACAGATATCTATACAGCCATTTAATCTTGAAAAACAAAACAGCTGGTCTAGAGTAACTTTCAGTCTTCTGAGTTAATTTAGTCCTGATGATCTCTCCGTTTTAACCCACACTGGCCACTGAAACAAACATTGGCTTGCTAGGTTATCCGAGTACTTAACTAAGGAGAGAACTCCACAGTTATTACAAGAACGCAATGAATAGTATAGTAAGTGTCTAACTTTACATAAGGAAAAATGAAACATTAAACAAAGGTACTTCCACCCATCTCAAAACGAGGTCTGAGGTAAAAATAATGTTCAACATACCTGTATTCTTTCCTTCTGGACTCCTGAAGGAGCAATGTAGATTTCATTCCTAAGGAAAGTTACAGAAAGGAAAAAACTATAAAAAACACATCTATTTAACTGCATGGGCATCATAACTGTAGATACATTGAAAAGGAAATAGCAAATCTAGTCTGTGAAAATTTAACAACTTTCTTGCTCCTTGAATATAGTCAGAGGTAGATTTTTTTTTTTTAAAGGTAAGTGGATCATACAAGCGCATATCAATTCTCTAGCATACATGAGTACCAGACGGTGTTTTCAACTTGTTAAGAAATCTGAAACACATGCAGGAAATGCAACTTTGTTTTCCCTGTAAAGGAAAACAGAACTCTACACCTCAGAATTCAGAACAAAAATTATACAAAAGAAACTGCAATCAGATACCGAGCTGTAGCAAAACTACTACTTAAAAATCAATGGACTACCTATAAACAGTATAAATTGTCTACTTTATTATACAATATAAATATTTTCATTTTTGTTGTAACTCTCTAGTTTATATAGTTTTAAAATGCATTATATATTTATTTGCATTTGTTAAAAATCAAATTCAATGCAATCAAGTGACAAATTTAAGTAGAAATTCATCACTTCTTGCAAGTTTTACATGAATAAAATCTACAAAAATTGATTTAAATGATTTTAAGATGGCATCTGAAATATTTTCAATAACAGCAAAGAAATCAGATTACTATCTCTTATACATGTAACCACTATTGGTTTCAACAGCAATGTATTAAATTCAGGAGCGCAGAGACATCTAGTGAATAACTACTCAAGTTACAGTTATAGCTAAGAAGCATGAAATGTTTATTTATTTATTTATTTTCCACTTGTTTAGAAATTTGTCATGCAAGGAAAATCTGATGATGAAATACAGACTGTGAAATACAGGATACCTGACGGAATTCTAGATCCACTTTTAATAATGCTATACCATATCCAAACTGGCATCTTTTTTCTGAGTAGATTCTGTAATTGTGCGGTGAGTAATGCTGATCAGGATTAGTTGGTAAGATTAGTTGCTAGAATTTCAGTTGAATTTCAGTTGCTCTTTAGCTATCTCCTATGGAGCAATTCTAGGCTAGTCCACTCTTTGCCCTCATGGCCATTCGTTTTGAAACATACCTACTGCTGCTGTAGGCATGAGTACAGTTATAAAGATTACCGCTCCTACCATAGTAAGATGATATACTGGTAGTAACTCAAATACGTATTTCAGTGTGGTCTGAGCAATAAAGTGATAGAACTGTCGAGGAACACAATGCTACGTTCCTTTATTCACTGTTGACAACGTTTGTCTTGTCACAATGAACATGAATTACACAGAAACAGCAAAGAAAATAGCCTACATTTAGCTACTGATGAGAAAGTAGCATTAGAAAGATCTTTCTGTAAGTGAAGAACTTTGAAAACAAGAATTAACCCTCTCACCATTCCTCTGATTATTTATTGCCATTGGTTTGTTTGCAAAATCTGGCAGGGAAGTGAAATGACCTGCTCAAATCTAATATCACAATAATCACTAATATCACTAATAATCACTAATATCACAAATATTAGTGTTTAGGGCTGTGTTTATTTGAATTATACATATATAATATATTTAAATGCTAATAACTGTTTTCTTTCTGACATACACTGCATGGAAGGGTATGTCAGAAAAATGAGGGATTGGTCACTTTCAAGTTACAGCGTCACAACACCCCGTGACGGGATGGTGGCAGACACTGTGAAAGCTATTTTGCAGCGATCATTTCTCTTTTTTTCAGTGGCCACTGAGAGGAGCTCTGTCTCCATTAGAAGCTTGGAAAGTATGAACAGGGGCTGATGAGCAGGTAAAAAGCAGTGTTGCTCCTCGGATACACACCAACAATTGTTTTGCTCTTCCCTGTTCTGCTTTAATTATATGCCAAGAATATCTCCTAGAAATTATCTCAATTGAACAGTGATTTCCTTATTGAAGGAAATGTCTTGTCTGCGACATGTCTAAGGTGGGATTAATCTCATCTAACTAGAGGCATTTGATAGCCTGGTGTAACCTAATCTAGATTCCATAGTCAATGGAATGAAGAAGGGAGAACAGATTATTCTTTGAAGGTAATTCATCTACCTTAAAGATAGAAAAAGGACAGAATAAAGAAACTCTCTGAAGTTGGCCTCTCCTTCTCCACTGAAAGAACCTCAGTAATTAATTCAGGCTAGACACCTCCTTTCTGTATGGTTAAATTTGTAGTATTGTTCATTTCCCTTTCTACCTTCTTACATGCACTTGACAGTCAAACATTTGTCATGGAACTGAACTGGCCTCACCAAACACTAAATATAGCTACCCTGTCTCTATACCCATCATAGAATGATTTGGGCTGGAAGGGACATTCAAAGATCATCTAGTTTCTTTTTCTTCGGTCTTTACTTACCCATGTTTCAAGCTGATTCCTCCACCAGTTCCTGTTACCAGCCTAAATCATAAAACAGTCTGCAAAGTTCTGGGATAAGGTTTCTTGGATGCAACTTTTCCTGCAAATAAATTAAAAAAATAAATTAAAAGCCTCATAAACATCACAAAACCAAGAATTTCAATTCTGAAACATAGTTTAAGTGGTAGTGCTTTCATACTGCAGTATGACAGTCTAATTTACGCTTACGAGCTTCAATTACAAAATGAATGTGTTTTTGTACAATGTCCTTTTCGCTTCGCTGCGGCCATTCACACCTTGAAACAAACAAAAACTCTGAAATAAAATATGGCTGCTTATCCTTCACAGGAATAGTCTCATCTCAAATTTATCCAAGTGCAGTGGCCCACGGTATTACCAACAAGATCACATCATGGACTATATGGAAAATAATGTATATAACTTCATCCACTTTGAAAAAGCTCTACTGTTTTTCCATTCTATCAATTTTCTGTACGCTTATTTTGCTAGCTTTGAAATTTCATAGTTTAACTATGAATTATAATATGATTTTATGCATACTTATTACAAATTTCAGTAGAATATAATTTTTAAGCTGTTAATATTATTTTACACAGCAGTCAAAAATACCATAGAAAAGATAGGCAAATTATTTGATGAACTTCACATTCCTGCACTTTTACAATGTGAGGTTACCTCACAAGCAGTTTAGCCAGAAGGCAGATTGCATTATTTTAATATTTCTTTCAGAAGGAAAAAGGTTATTTATTTTTTCCACATTCCGTTGTTTATTACATATATAAACATATACTACTTATATTACACATATAAATACCCATTTATATACAGATATATACATCTATCTATCTGTCTATTAACCAAAGGTACCTGTCATGGCAAAGATACATTTGTCATTGACCTAAACCAGAATGGCTTTACAGTACAACTCAAAACTATTTATTGGAAATTCTAAACATTCTTTGCACTGAACATACAAAACAGAAAGCTGTACATAACAGGTACGTAACAGTCTTTAGTAATTAAGTATTGGAGAATTTAAGATCTTGAATGTTGGAAATAATTTGTTTGAGAAAATAACCAGTATATAAAGAGAAAATTGTGAGATAGACTTTATTCAGTGTGCTTGAATTTACACATTTGCATGTTGACTTGAGTATTCTTTTATCTTATCTTAGAGAATAAAAACCATCAAAGCCTCCCTGCTTTACCCGTTGTAAAAACAAAAATTATATGTATTTTTCACAAAGATCCTGATATAATTGAACCCTTCAAGTAATGGATATAAAACAGCAGAGAAACAGAGAAGTACTTTCACATAAATGTATCTCCTGGAATGGGGTAAGACTTGTAAGTACAACACCCCAGTAATAGAGCTGGTTTTGTTTCTCATATGAATGTGTGACACAAATCAGCAATTAACACATGGTACTTCCGCATTGCCACTGTTTTCATCAGAAAAATGATCAATTTTAGGAAGGCTATTTTGGGAAAAAAAGACCCATAGGTCATCAAATACTGACCCTGGATACTGCAGCCAACTCTTGCATAATCCATTGTATATATTAAAATATGTATGTAAAGTCTGATCAATACTTCAATTTAGCAGTGTAGCACCATATTCTTCAATGACACTTCTTTATGAAAATGTTATATTTAAAGAATTGGCATTCACTTCAAATGCTAATCCTGCCTGTTCTGTTTCTGTTCTTTAGAGTCTCCTTCAATATATTTAAAAAATAAAAACAATGGGTCCCCGTTCTGTTGTTCTAATTGTTACAGACTGCCACAAACTGAGTCCCATGGCGTCTTGTTTTGACTTTCATTCAACACAACATCACTGACTAGTTCTAACCCATGAATATGCTGGAATTTTTCATTTCAAAGAAAATTACATCTATCCCTTCTACTTTTGATGGAACAAACTCCTATTAAACAGGTTTATATTGCCCTATTTATTGAATGTACACAGCTGTGAAAAAATCTATTATAACATTCTTCCAAACTGTTTCAGACTTTCCCTGTTTGGTGAATCTGGACATTTAGCACAAAAGTCACATTCATAGCAGAATATACGTGCTTTTTGCCACTTTAAATCATTAGAAATATTTTTTTAAGTTCAAATTCAGGAGCTACTTTCATCAAAAACATATAAAAATAAGTATCATCCAGAAATTTTGACTATTTTTCTGAAGAACTCCAGGATCAGAAATCAATCCTCAGAGTTTAATATTTTTCAGGATAAGTGGATACCGATTATAACCACAAACTACCTGAACAGAAATGTTGTTGTATTTCATGTTTAAAATTACTGATAATAAAGATGACACTCCTTTCTAATCTAAAAAGGTTATTTACTGTAACAAGCTTGGGAGTGAACTTGTGACAGCAGAAGGCAACCACAGGATCACTCTGTCAAATTTCAATGAAATGTACTTTTTAAACTGACTTTTAAGTTGAAGGATGGATGGCACTTGGTTTTCTCTTCCTTAGGTCTCCAACTCAGGATCTAGACCACTAGTTTTCTGACACAGTCAATGTGGGCAATTTAGCTTTCTTTGCTGCTGTGCTGTTATCATCTTGACCTGAGCTTTCTACATGATGTTAGGTATGAAGGAAAACTTCACAAATTTTCATGAGTTAAAAGAAGTGACTGATTTTTCAATCCATATTTTTTTAATTTTTTTTTTTTTTTGAAACAAGTTTGCTGGTAAGTTTCAAAACAGAACCTGACTGGAAGTACTCACTTAAAATATAGACTATTTCCATCAGTAATTTTTTTTCAGAAAACGATTATTGTATTCTGCAAAAAGACTGTGGTTGCTCAAGGAAAAATAGCTTTTTCCTATTTTATCCGAATTATTATTCTTAGTACTATTAAAACTAAAAAAGTGATATCATGTAAATCTAACATAATGGAAATCAAGGTGGCCCCAGGCTACCTGTGGAAAAAACGCATTGTAAAACTCAATTGAAGTGTGGTTATTTCAGGATATTACAGTAAATAAGCAGTACCTTATATTTATATACAGATATATATATACAGAGGCACACATATGTATGTATATCCCTCACAAATTGCTTAGAAAAAACATATAGTCCTGAGAAAGAAGCATAGATGGAGTCATATAGCTGGTATTTCACACTGACATGTAGCAAATCATTATTTCTTGGAACAGCTGAGTTTAATGCGGATCTGTGCTACACTACGTATAAAGTAAGAAAAGTAGCATTAGTAAGTTTGGAGATTTCTGCTTAAAATCTGTCTATAGCAACTTGTTAAATAACCAAAGTAGCAAAATAACGTAATGATCCTCTAAAAAAGTTTTCCTACGACACCTTCAAAACTATACGGGGACTTTATAAATCAGAAGGGATTTTTTCTTTTAAG
Organism: Cygnus olor; assembly: GCF_009769625.2. Lineage (NCBI taxonomy): Eukaryota > Metazoa > Chordata > Aves > Anseriformes > Anatidae > Cygnus > Cygnus olor. Next base: position 49,489,332 of record NC_049173.1, read on the forward strand.
TGAGAAGAAGAAATACTTGTAAGGGAGATTAGAAGGCAGTGTGGTGAGGATCCCTGCACTGCCTAGAAGCCTCTAGCTGCCAACGTTTACAGTGAATACAGATCCCCGGCTGGAATTGGTGATTTATTTATTGCACGCCACTTTTACATTTTATTACAACAATTAGAAGCTTTAAAGAGTTTTAAGAGGCCGGGTGTTTGGCAGCTGCCCCCGGCCAGCCCCGCGCTCCCAACGCCCCAGCCCCGCCGCCCGTTAGCGCTACCCCCAACGGCTGAGGCGAGGCGAGCCCGGCTCCGCCCCAAAGGCCGGGGCTGCGCGGGGCCGCTCGTTACCTGCGCGCCGTCGCGCCCGGACCCGTAGCCGTTGGCGGCAGCCATAGCGCCCAGCCGGGGGGCCTCGCACGGGGCCTCGCACGGGGCACCGGGACACGGAGCACTCCGGGCCGGCGCTCGGCGCAGGCAGCGCACGGGCAGCCCGGCGGCGGGCGCGGGCGGGGCGGGGCGGGAGGCGAGGCGGCGGGGCGGGGCGGGGCGGGGCGGGAGGCGAGGCAAGATGGCGGCCTCCTTGTGGCGGAGCCGCGGCGGGGCGCTGAGGCTGCTGCTGGCCGGGCGGCCGGCCCTGGGCGCCGCCGCCGCCCGCGGGGGCTGGAGGCTGCTGCACGGCTCCCGGCAGCGCCGCGGTGAGTGCTGGCTGCGGGCGGCCCGCCGGCCTCGGGGCCGGCCGGTGGGGCCGGGCCGGGCCGAGCCGAGTTGTTAGCGAGCGCGTTTCGGCAGGTTTGATAAGAGCTGCTCCTGTCTGTGACCAGATGCTCTGTTTTTCAATGCGAGTTTAGGAGTCAAATTTAGGGTTTATACTGAAATGCTGTTCTTAATTCCAAAGGTGGATTCTTGGCCTCAGCGCCGGGTGAGGGCTGCCAGGCTCAGTTCCTGTGTTGGTTATGGATGCGCCTTTGTAATATGCTGCTAGTTCTCCAATATGCATTGTCAACGTTACGTTTGGTAACTGTCTCAACAGACCTCAAGTTTATGCATTTTTAAAAATAACTTGTATCCTAACTCTCCTAGGAGTCCACATATGTTTTCCTTTGTAGGACATCTAGGATAGTAATATTCAAGCCTTTGGTATCTACACTTTTAAAAACATTATCTAATAAACTTTTAGGAAAACTTATACTTTTCATTCTTCGCTGTAAACGTTATGGAATTACACAGAACATGGAAAAAGGCAGACAGCAGACAGATAAAGGAAGAAAGAAAATGTAAGTACAGGTCAATTTCAAAGAGGTAACTCATCTATGCCTTGGAAAGAAAGCAAGAAAGCGTACAGCAGAAATCTGGTGAAATTACGGGAGTGAGAGTGAGTGTAGGAACAAATTTGGGAAGGTCAAGGCATAAAGATGATGCAGTTCTTGTCTTGCAGAAGTATCAAAGAAATTGTCTGTAAGTAAATTAGTATGAGAAATAAGAGTTAGTCAGTTACACAGTGAAATGTACCAAGAGCAAACCATGTATTGCCTCTGCTCTTTTGGTTAAGCCTTCACTGAAAAGCTAAGTCAATGCATAAAGCTGTTGGCAAAGGCTGGACTAGGTGAAGGAGACAGGCTGTTCAGGTAGGTTAGGTGTCATTAAAGCAGGTGAACATTGGGGATGTTCTCCATAATGTTTTGGCTATTAGCTGGTAAGTGAGACGGGGGAGTGAACCAAGATGCTTATGTATATGGCATGTCACTCATGCCCCTGCATCACACCAGGGGTCTTTCTCACTGCAGTTTGGCTTAGGCAGGCAGTGCAGTAGTGTGGCACCTTTCTGGAAAACAGTGAGGGGTATCAAGGAGAACAGTTTCTCTTTAGTTGTTTTTCTGACATTTAATTCCTGGTCTTCATATACCTTTTGTCTAAATATATGCCTAAAGACTAAGTGGTGGTTTAGATTTGCCTGTAAGCAGTTATCTGTTTATAAAAGCTTTATTTTTATTAAAGGAAATAGGATAGCTCTTTCCCTCTTAATTGGTAATTGCAACACTGTAGTCCAGCTAGGGGCAAGGGCTCTGTGATACCTTGTGACATCTCTCTTTTGTCCTGCTGGCAGGCCTTGCCAGTGCATTATGTTGCAGCGAGTAGAACAACGTTGCTTTAATCTATTTGTATTAAAGGGCACCATCTGCCTCCTGCCTGTGGAATATGAAGGATGTGCCACAGGATGACCTCCCTCCTATAGGGGAGGTCAAGGAGGGGGAAAAAAAAAAAGGGGGTGATGGGAGCAAAAATTGGATAACTTCTGCTGTTGGTTTAACCCTCTGTTATCTCTTAGGTCACACTGTGCATCTCCATAAGCTGAAAAATGTGAAATTCCAGCGGTGTCTATGCGTAGGCTTTCAGATGTCTTTAATTACATTAGCTGAACTACCAGTGTTTAGATCTGCTTCAAAATAGTGGCAAATTGGTATAAATTACTTAGGTTTGGACAGATAGTTGACCCTCTAGTAACTTTGTGGAGCTGGACAGCAGACTTGGTGTAAGGCTAGAGCACTTATGTACGTTCTTCATAGAAAGAAAAATAGAATCAACCTTTATATTAGAGGTCTGTCAATCTTTTCTTGTGTTAGTTTTTTAGTATTCCTTAGTCTTATCATTTATGTCAGGTTGGAGTAAATCTTTTAAACCTGTTGTCACTAGGGAGTATTACTTAGGAAGTTGTGAAACAGCTCACCAGTGGGGCGCGTTAAATCATTTTGTTTGTTTTGACAAAGCTGTAACTGTTTCCATATCAAAGGAGGTCAAACAAGGCAATGAACCAAAGTTATGTTGGATATGTTTAAGTACAAAATTCACTGTCACCAAGATTCTCAGACTGTGGCTAATAGCCTATTACAGAGGTCTACTGGTCTGCTCTTTAGTTCATTAAATATACAGTGTAAAGATGCATTAAATCTCTACAAGGAGGAGGCAGAAGTCTCATGCCCACATTTGACATAATTCTTAAAATATATCTCCAAGAAAAATGCTCTTGGCTACATAGAGGGTTATCTTTAAAATAGTAGCTACAATTTATGTGAAGGTTTTCTGTTGTAGTTTTTTAGATCTTCCTTCATTTTTTAAAGTCAGGTAAATGTTAAATGATAACACTTCAAATTGATAGCAGTAAAATTAGTGGATGGAGACTGGGAATTGAGAATTTTCACGTGCTCAGAGCTCTACGTTCTGTTAACTGAGTGAGCCCCATCTTTATGGGATTGTGTGAATTGCCAGAACTTTCTGTTTACATGCAATGAAAGAGCAACAATATTTACTTTAGAGCGCTTATAAGGACTGCTTTTATGGTACAGTGGAATTCTCTATGTGAATACGATGATTCCTTTTCACAGAGTCATAGAAAGGCTAGAGTTGGAAGGGACCTTAAAAATCATCCAACTCCAAGCCCCCTGCCGTAGGCAGGGATGTCACCCACTAGGTCAGGCTGGCCAAGGCCCCAGATTACCCCAGACAATAAGATGGATTTTAAAATGTATGCAACGTCCATGTAGGAAGATGCAGAAAAATTTCAAGAGCTAACACCTAGCAACTACAAGTAAACTCGTATTTTCCTTTTAAGTTTTGACCTGTGATGTGTCTATATAACTCTTTTGGTTTGAATGTATTTGTGATCAAAATATTTCCATATGCAAATTGTTTTGTAATCTAAACAGCTTGCTGAACTTTCAGGTGAACAGTCTAAAAGAAAACATCTCAACAGTCCAAAAGAAAACATCAACAGTTGTTTTGCAATACATTTTAAGTCTTGAGTGACAATGCACAGAATTTTACAGCCAGATGTTTCTTTTCCAGCCTGGAATCCCATCACTCTGTGTCTATTTCATACCCAGAATACTAAATATAGAATTCTGTTATGAAGTAAAAGGTCAGCTACATTCCAAGTAGTAGTATAGGCCCTGCAAGTTGCAGTACATCTTCAAAGAAAGTGGAGCATAGGATTAGTTTTCACAAACTTAGGTTTTGTTGTTACGGTTCCTAAATATTTTTGCAGAGCCATGACGGTAGAATTTTTGTTTGTTTGTCACTATTAAAGGCAGAGTCGTACACCTCACACATTCAGTTTGAATGCTGCTCCTCACTTGCATTTTCCGTTATTGCAATGAGGCACAACAGTTTCTCATTTTCAGAGGATGTATTTTAATGCATGCCTCAATTTTTGGATTCTTCCTTCTGCTTTGTCTCTGGTTTACTTTTCCAGTACTTCATATATGCTTGCTGCTGGATCTTGTCTTTTGATTCCTTCAAAGGACCACAAGGGACTGTATGGATTGTTGTAGCTGCTCATAACAGGAAAAGGAAAATGTTACGGTACCCCAGATTTGTTGCTCAGTTTTGGGTTTATGCCATGGTATGGAGCATATTGTGGGGAATTGGTCAAGTAACTCTTTACTAAAACGAAAAGTATGACACGCTGTGTTTAAAAACATATATTTTTCTCATTAGAAATGTGGAATTCTTTCATTTTTTTCAGTGAAGGATGTCCAAGTTCTAGGTAGTCCTAGATTTTTGTGGGATATGACTTCAAAGTAATTTTTTTTGTTTGTTTGTTGTATTTGATCATCAAAGTTGACTTATCAAGTTAGACAAATGAAATGGAAAGCATTTATTTACCTCATGTAAATTTTCCAGTAATGTATTTTCTACTTGCTGTTACCTATAAATGTATTTCAGTGAATGTACATAGCATAAAGAAAAGTAAACTCATGCTTTAACTTGGAGTGTTACAAAAAAAAAATCATAGATAAAACATGATGTGGTAAATGAGCACAGATAAGAATTCACAGAATAATATACATTGTTAATGTAGATCATTTTAATGTGTATTAGTCCAAGATGAGAGCTTGTAAAAGAAACTTAAAAAAAAAAAAAACTTCTTGGAGGAAGTTCAGATGAGGACTAGCAGTGTTACCCAGAACATTGTCTGGATGCATTTCTAAGGACTACGGTAATGAATAATGCAACCCTGACAAGGCGTTTCAGTATCACAGAAAGAATGGAACAATTTCTAGGGCTGAGTTGGAAAAGGAAAATTACCCAGGGAATAGACAGCTGAAAGAAATATGTGTATTTCTTCATGTAGTCTTCTGGAAACATGAACCATGTATACACTGGGCTCATTTCCACAGTTCAAGAGTTTTGGGGAGCGCGACCCTGATTGTTTTGATGTCCTGGGGACTTTGGGGAATAGATAGCTCACTCTCTGCTCTCTGTGCCTCTTAAAATGGCGAGGTCATTAATGGCTGCTGAGGTTATTAGATATTTCAATACAATATTTCAATTTTGCATTTTAAAAATGCATTGTGTCCAGCAATAATGGAAAAACTATGTAATGTCTTTAACTCTACCTAACCTCTGAAATATTTATGTTTTAATACCTTTTACAAGTTTAATAATTAATTCTTTCATAATCCTGAAGCAGTGAGACAGGCAAGGGCAGATTTATTGGATATATTAACATTAATTAATTACAGGACAGAGGTGGATGCTTTTAAATCCTGTAAAACATTGTGTATTAATTGAAGTTTTCCTTTTGTCTTTGTCTTCTCTGAGATCTTAACCATGGTAACTCTTAGGACTTGGAAGTAAGGATGGAAACGTTTTCATTCTGGCCTTTTAGCTGAAACCCCTGATTTTATTTCATTGCCCATTTTATTCTGGATAATGGGAAAAAATGGGGTCATTCCTAAGTTTTTAAAGCTGTTCCTGTTCTAAGCAATACAGGAACTGGGAGAAATGTGCTGCTGCTTCCTATTGTTGATAAACCTTAATGCTGTTGACAGGGTACAGAGAAAAGGGAATATGAAGCAGAATTATGTTTGCCATTATATGCAGTGTTCTTCCTATTTGTCTATTTCTGTGCTTTAACTTAATACAAATTCTGATAAAAATAATTCAAAAAGGGCTTTAAAAATTGACCAGGCACTGGAAAACTACTCTTCCAAAATAGCACCTAAAGAGGTGTATTTGTTTGGCCTCGTAACTCTCTGCAGAGGGTCAGCAGGGTATCTCCGGTGTCACAGGCTGGACGTCTGCGTGCACCTGTGGCGCGCAGGATCAGAGGGCAGGAGGCGGCATGCTGGGCAGGCCCCGCGTCGGCTGTGGCACGAGCCCTGCGCTCGCAGTCCCACGTGGGTGTCACGCAGCTCGGCTGTGCAGGGCCACTTCTGCAGCTGTGTTCGGGTGCCCTGGTAAGGTTCAGCTGGCTGGCTCGTGGCAGTGATCTCCTGGCCGGCCGTGCCAAGTATGTGGATGTGTCATGGCCAGGGAGGCTGGGGTCTTTATTGCTTAAATACGTGGCACTCTGCAGATCTTTGTGTTTGGCTCGTCACAGGAAGGAAAAGGCTGAGAATTTACCTGGTCCCTGTATAGAGATGCTTACCTGTGAAAGGTCTCTGGAATGAGAAAGCTTTCAAGTTTTTTAACAGACATAAGATCCGATCACTGAAATTTGGAGCTGGGCAATTTCAGACTGCAAAGTAGATATGGTTTCCTAGCAAAAGGGATAAATAAATGCTGGAACGGTTTATCAGTGCAGGAGGCAGATCATCATTGTCTAGAGTACTAGGATCAGGGGGGCTTTATTAATTTAAAAAATATGCTTTAATCTGTCATTTGGAAAAAATTCCAAAGCCTGAAGTGGAGAGGAGAAGGAACACACAGTGTTTGTGGTAGATTTTGAGAAAATTGATGAAACGTCTGGTCTTGGAATCCAGGACTATGAATTTCAGGGAATGGGATTACATGCTTTGCCTTGGCACGCTCTTAATATTGCAGTTAAGCATTAAGGCAGGGGTCATAATTAAGTTAGAAGTCTCTCGCCTTTGGTTAAGAGTGAGAAATGATTCTGACAGTTGGCTAGATACGTTCTGTACATTCCCACCCCACTCTGTCCTCACACACATGCCCATGACTAGAAATCTGAGGATAGAGAGACACTCTGAGATAGAACAGGAGGTGCTTTGTAGGTACAGTGCTCATATGTTTGTAATCAGACTGCATAACTAGAGAGACAAATGCTGCTGAATACCACTGAGACATTGGTGGATGGAGTATCCGATCCTTCATAGCCCATCAGGGTACACCAACGGGTAACTTACCAATACCTCTCATCCAATTTCTTGTGACTGCAGCAGTTTTGGCCTCTCTTAAGGATTGAGATTGGTGTGCACGCACACTTGTGTGCCTGGTGTTTTTCTTTCCTTTGGGTTTGCGTATATCTGACAAGTCTTACATTTGGACTCCCTTCCCTGCTCACTTGTCTTTGAGACTCATTTTGTTTGCCTGTGTGTCCTGGAGTGAATGAGAGGCTATGGCACGGCATTTTAGCCAAGGTTTTGCTCAGAGAAGTTCTGATGGGGCAGAACTAAGCATATGCAGGGCCGCATGTAGAAACACCAAAAAAAAAAAAAAAAAAGAAACCCAGTTTGGCTTAGTACCTATGCCTCTGGTATGCATGAAGCAGAGGGTATTGGTGGCTCAGCTTTAGAATTTTGTGACATTTATTTGAGGAAGAAAATTCACAGCTTCGTGATAGCTGATTATTCTTCTATGGTATGTTATTTGTTCTTGTTGCATTTTCATTCGATGCATGGTAACATCCACATAGTTGGAGCTCTAAGTCGTAAATTTTTTTTCTGTTTATATTTCTGTTGGACAAAAGTCTTATCACTGTGCTTCACTTTCATCCACCAAAGCATTGTTCAGTAGGTCAAGCTGAACTGAGGGCTACTTGAAATACTAGTGTCTATTTTTAATAATGCACTAAGTCTTAGTCCTAGGAGAAGTTTCCCTTAAAAACTAATTGCTTCAAAGCTGAAGCAGCATGAGCGTCTGAAGTCGCCTTCATCAGACCTAAAGTGTCTATATCGTATTTTTACTTAAGACAGGGTTCAATTTATTTAAAGCTTTATATTTTTATGGCTTCATATTCAAGTTGGCTCTTCTCTGTGTAACAGACAGATTTAGTGCTTTGTGCTTTGCTTCCCTTGGTGCTCTTGGGAGTACGTTTACAGTGCATGCTTGTATGTACGTTCTAGAAAAAGAGCATCGTAGTGAATATTTTGTTCAATTGTTCTTCAGATCCATTCATTTGTAGTTTCATTTGAGTTAAGCAATTTACTGAGAAAATAACTGTACTGGAAAAGTATCTAGTCTAAATAATATTCTTGTCTTACAGGTACGCCTGCAATTAAGGTTCTCATGCCTGCCCTTTCTCCTACAATGGAAGAAGGAAACATTGTGAAATGGTTAAAAAGGAAGGTGAGACTTCTTTTCCCCCTTAGGTCCACAGTTGTAATTCTTCAGCTATATTTCTATAAGAATAAGATTGTTCTTTCAGGTTGTACCTTATTTTGAAGCAAAATGTTTGGTATGTGGCTGCTTTCTTCTTGAACAATACCCCGCTTTAGAATTGTTGTCTTTAAACATTTTTCCTTTAGTTGTCTTCTAAAAGGTTGCTTTGACCATATATTGAAAATTTTCCATTAGGTTATTCCAGGGTGTAAGTGGCGTGCCTTTTTTTTGTTGTTGTTGCTGTTTTCTCTTTTAACTCCAGATGTTGTTTCGACAGACAGTTACTTTAGAAGCCTGAGAACCCTTGACTTTAGGGAGGGTTTCTGTTTGATTGTTCTGGTGGGTGATGAAATAACTTAAAAGGTGCATGTTTTTTTATAGCTGCTTTTTAGGAGTTTAACATCTTTTTGTTTAACAATTAAAACTGACAGGAAAAGCTAAATTTGTTTCATAGCCTGCTCTCCAAATGGGGAAATATGTCACATGCACAAAAAAAATCAACAATCCCCAACCCTCCCCCCCAAAATAAAACTTGTCATCTAGGGATCTTAGTGGTCTAACAACTGAAAAGTAATAGGCTTCTGTTAAAATATGTGGGAGTAGCTAGATAACTAGTCTGAGTGTACGTTTTGTCTTGACATAGGTCGTATTTAAGTGGCAAAAAAGATCAGCAGTCCCTATTCTGTCAGTAAAAACTTCTTCATCTTCCTACCCTTCCTCCTTCTCCAGTGTAATATTAAAATTGAACTTCGTAGTTTTGGATTCCAGGTGGCAGTTGTCCATTTGTATAGGGTGCACTGTGAAGTTTTAGATGACCGTAGAGATCTTGTACTCAGACATTTTTGGTTTTACGGAAGAAGCGGGCACATTTTGGAGTAAAACACTTCTCTTAGTCCATTAGCTTTGATGGGCACCATTTAACCAAAACATCCACTTTGACTGTTCTGACAATGTAAGTCCTTTCTTTCTTTTGGCTAGCCTTTTAAGTGTTCGTACATCCTCCATCGCTGTATTACTGGAGTACTTTGCTTGTATCTGGTTTGAATACATTTTGGGAGGTAGGTGGCAGCATTATAGCTCAGAGATTCTCTGGTAATGGACATGATCTTTTGCTTCTGGTAAGAATTTCTGAAGAATTTACGAGGAAGAATATGATAGTTTGTCCATAAAACGTGGATGAATCGGTTTTCCTATAAACTGGTCCTAGGAAGTAACTGCTATACAGTGATTTTTCTCTCGCTACATTCCAAACACAATGCAAAAGGAAAATAAAAGTATTTTAACTAAATTAGAATTAATACTTAATTGATGGTTGGAGTTTGAGAAGCTATTTCAGGATTTTCATTGTTATATGTGCCATTTCAAAGCAAGACCAAATCTAAGTAGAAGATATTGCCTTGTTAGGAACTAACTATGGTCACAGAAGTGCCAACGAACTTTTTTTTTTCCATCTGGAAGTCTGGAAAATAATAAAAAAAAAACATTAAAAAGTGAATATAAAAAATTGAATATAAATGTTTGATAATCTCATATCTGAGAAAATACATATTGTCAAGCAATTGGCAGAAGAAGGCTGGTGATTGCATATCAAGTGTTATTTTCCACTATAACCAGCAGGGGTCAGTAGAATACTACTCGATCATTTTTCTGCTCTTTGTTTGAGTATCAAATGTTCTCATTTTACAGTTTCACAGGATGGCAGATGATTTCAGTACAGCAGAAGGAAAAACGCTGAATTTAATTGACAGCTTTATTCTTCTCTCTCATTGTTAATGCAGTTTTATGTTGATTCCTGTGGGTAATAAAGTCCTTCACTTAAAAACAAAACTGTGTTTCTAAAAACTTGTATTTATTATGTATGAATTTAATGTTGATGAAAGATGGTGGATTAACAGCCCTGGAGACTAAAACCCTCGTGTTATCATGGGCAGGAAACAGACCAGGCAACAGTGCTAGCAGTTTCCCAATGCAGTGTAACTTGGCCTTCTTATGAGACGTCACCTCCAGGGAGTTCAGTCTCTATGCTCAGTCAACTTTGATTTGATTTGCAAAGAGTACCAAGGAATGCAGTTTGTATCTTGTGTTTTGGATACTTGTCTGCAAGTAACTGAATGGAGGATGCAGGCTATTGAATGCCAAATGGATATGATTTCCACGAAGGAAACTCAGCTTCAGCAGGAATACTAATCATTCTAGCTGTAAGAAATTAATCACTTAAATTATAAAAAAAAAAGTGGGGGGGGGGGGGACGGAGACAGGGGTATAAAAGGCTTTTTCATTGCATTATATAATCTCAGATACCATTCAGGCAACTTCTGTTGGAAACACTGCTTTCTCATTAGAAAGCATAAAACAGATATATTTTGCAAAGCTGTTCATTCCAATCATCTCTGCTGGAAAGCTGATTTGTAATTGACATCAAAGTGGGTGCTATTTAGGAGTGATCACAATTTGCAGTCTACTGAAAATAACTATGATTCTTTCTATAGCACTAAGATACTGAAACCCCGTGACATGTTGAAGGCTGCTATGAATTGTTCTTGAAAATTGCATATGAACAGTTTCCTTCCAATTTTTGACCACTTCTTGGCTGCCAGTATTTACTGGGATAGGGAAGGGAAACAACAAAACAAAAAGTAAATGGAAAAGTGGTTTTGCCCATTTCCCTGAAGATTCCTCCTCTGTCTTCCCTGTGTAAGGGAATCCTCACCTTTCTGTGAAAGCCTAAGTATCTAAGTTATGAGATAAGTTGTAAGGGACATCACATGAAATTTGTTTTTGCCTAGCTGGCACCGTTAGAGTTAGGTTAGTGCTAAGCTAGTGCTAAGCAGCCTCAATAGCAAGATTCTTTTTAAGGTGCAGAACATTTACAGATTGATTACAGGCTGGGAGAAGAAGAGATAAGACATGGAATTAACGTTCCTTTCTGCTTGCCTATGTTAGCATTTGCAGATTGCACAATTTACCCAACATTTGGTCTTTCTTAACATCTGTGAAGTACTTACCCTAATGATCTGAGGATATATAGGCACTTGAATTAATGATCCAATGGGATAAGCCACAGATATAAAGCCTGGAAATTTAGTTTCCTGTGTAGACTGTTTATGCTCTAGTTATCACAAACTGCGGCGCGGCAATTAGAGCTATAAATTAAATAATCAGGTGCTACTTTGTGACCTCCCCAGCCAAGTTCCACAATAGGAATTTTTACGACTCCTAAAACTATGTAATTGGTTGAGCTTGAATGCTTTTATGTTTGTTACTGCAGAGATCACAAGAATCATGCTTTATTTTTCCTTTCTAATGAGGTAGTTTTGAAACAGACAAGAATTTAATAATAAAATTTAAAAGTGTATCATCTACCTAAATACAGATTGTACCTGCACAAGTTTTTTTTTTTTTTTTTTTGTGGTTGTGTGTTCTGATGCTTAAGCATCAGTAGCAGAACGAATTAAGTGCTTAGATATATTGTTGCAGCAGTTCTGGTACTGGGGAAATATTAACATCTGTACATGTTAGACTGTACATATTGACCCCATTTTTTTCAGTGCTCTATAAGAAAAGTATCACATTTTGTTGGAGGCCAAAGCGTCAACTACCTCAAAGTCTTCAGTGTAATTTCAGTTTTAATGTAGGCCATCTGGTCAGTATTGGTGTGTTGAAGGATTCCAGACCCATTGTAATTTTATCATGTGCCCGCAGTTATAGGTATACTTGAAAAGCAGGGGAAGGGTAGACTTCAAAATTATTTCTACTTGGATTTCTGTAATGTTGCAAAAGCAGATTCTAACATTTGTGCTTATTTTATTTCACAAAGTAAATGCATTTCTATAAGACCTTTTTTGATTGCATGAGATTGAGGAAGCAAGCCTGCAGATAAGCTTGCCAAAAAGATTCAAGTTCCTGAGATTTTTTCTTAAATCTTTGATAATATTGATACAAACTATGAAACTGTAATACTTAGTTACAGATGCTGCTGACTAAGACCATTATTCTATAATTACAGGTTTAAACATCATGCTTAGGCTTATGGCTAGCCAATGAAATGGAAGGCCTGAGGATTGTATTGTGCCAGTGCTACTAATTGATGGTCTCGTGCAAATAAATTTCATTTTGTGTGTGTGTGTGTACTTCCTTTTGGAAAGCCTGCTATAAACAATGCTATTTGGAATTTTAATGGATATGTTAGTGTTCTGCTGCTGCAGTTTCTGTCTCCTGAATTTTAGTGTTCATATTTGGAATTGAAGATACAATATATCACGATAAATCATGACGGGGAATCTGCTAGCTATAGAATATATTTAAGGATGTAAAGTGCCTGTATAATATGTTTAAGTGTCTGTCTTCCATGGTTAAATAGTTCTGAAGTAAAGTTTAGTCTAAGTATTCTTAAGTTCTGTTATATTTTGCAGGTGAAACGGTGAATGCTGGGGATGCATTGTGTGAAATTGAAACAGACAAAGCGGTGGTTACCATGGAATCGAGTGATGATGGCGTATTGGCAAAATACTGGTAGGAATTCTGTCTGAGTAGGATGTTACAATTTCTCTTGAGACTGTTGTTTAGCATAGTGCCTCAAAAACTAGTTTAGACAGCTTTCAGTCTGCTCGGCTCTTAGTATAATGCACTTATTTGCTTCCTAGTGAGAAATAATTGCTCTATTTATATCAGTACATATACCAGACCCCTTGTATTTGTAATTTCTAGACATATCTAGAGAGAGATTTTTGGTTAGTCCAATTGAGTTGTATTAATTTATATCTTTTGTTCCTTATGAGTTACACCTGTGAAACATTGCAGTTTGACTCCTCTTTCTCAGAGAAAAAAGTGACAGTCAGTTGGAATATGTAGTTTTGGGTGGTGCTTTAACCAACAATACAGTAGTGATCTTCTGTGGTTCCTGTTTGTGAAATGTTTAGTAAAGCTGTAACATACTCTTTCTTGCAAACCACACTTTTTTATAAGCATCATTTGCCTGGTGCTTATAGTCTAGTCTCTACCTCATTCTAAATGGATACCATGGATAAATTATAGGCTTCATTCCTTACAGTCAAAGAATCCAACCATGTGGTTTGCTTGGGAGGACCAAAATTTTTCTCCCTTTCCCATTTCTTATGCATTTCTTTCCCAAACTGCTTACTACTTGAAATTTTCAAAACTATCTAATGGTTCGTGCTGGTGGAGTATAGTAGATGTTTTTCCCCTCCATGCACAATAACTACACAGTAACAGTGACTTGGAACAGTTTTGAATAAGAACTTTTGAGAAATTGTTTTGTCCTATATGTGCAATAGATAATGAAAACCCTTTATAGAAACAGTTCAAGTGGTGTGTTGGGAAAGACGGGAGTGGACAAAATGTAGAGATGGAGAAGTAAATACAAGAGGATGAGTGGCATTTTGATGTTATTTGGGTTCCTATAAACAGTTTTGGTTACCTGTTGCTACTAAAGATAAATTGAAGAGCAAGGGTGCTGAGCAAAGTTACTTAAGAGTTGGCTGTGATTGGGAAGGATCTTGGTTGCTCGAGCTTAGCAATGTAGATTTGCTTTGACTGCAAATCAAAAAATCAAAGTATTTGATTGCACCCACACCAAGGGGATAAACTGCTTGAATTGAAGAACAGTGGTAGTACAGGAATAAATACTCCTTCTTTGAAACAGATTTAGGACTGACCTTGGATTTTCAAGCCAATGGCATATGGATATTTTTCCCATTTTTAAATGGTTTTGTTTTGCAAGTAGGCATCTAAAGAGCAGAGATCTTGTGCTGCTTCAGTGAGGTAAAAGCAAAGACTCACATATAGACAGGGACTTGAATTTTGTCTTAAGTTTCAGTTCATTGACTTAATCACAGTATCATCCTTCCTTTTCTATCAATTTCTTAAAATCTTACAAAGCGGTAAAACCAATTTTCTTAGGTACTGTCCTGAAGATGAAAAATAACGATTGCAGTAGTTCTTTCTAATGCCATTTACTAAGGCTAGGTCTGTGAAAGATGGCTCCTGCTCTGAAACAATAGCTTAATTAAAGTGGCAGGAGATAACTTTCCCATATGCTTGGTGTCAGCTAAACAGTGTTACTCTGGTAACTGCCCTACAATTAATGAGAACTGGGACTGCACTCTGAAAGAGAATGCTGTTGATGACAAATTTTTATAGTAGATAAAATGTAATTTGGTCAGGGAGGTCTCATTTAGGGAATATCTAGTCAAGAGATGGGGTTGTGGAGGTATATAGACATACTGCTACTAGTTGTAATCTAGCTACTTAGAAATTACAGAAAGGGTGTAGCTACAACTAGTTCCTAGAGCCAACAGCGTGCAAGACGAAATTCTACCCTGCCCACAGTGAGACTTGTTTGTGTTGCTATTACAAAAGCTAATTGGGTTGGTAGATTACATTGCCTGTCGCTGTTGTACGAAAATGCAGTTGTAGCAGAATGTATTTGCGTAGCTACCCTCTGCAAAAAGGGGCGAGTACTTGCCTTTGTTTGTGGGAGCATTTAAGAAGTGATGGTCCGTTTAGCATCTTCCTTTTTTGTACGAGCAAAGGGAATATTCTTTGCAAAAATGAATGCATCAAAATAGGTGGGAGGAGTTTTTGGGAGGAGAAGTGAGCTAGGATGGAATGCAGCTGCAAGTTAAGCTTGTCAGGGTTTATAAGAAATTATTATTAGTGTGCAATTTCTACAAGAAAACTTGCATTTCAAGCAGTAGTTCATATAAATAAGAAGTTTGTAAACCTTTTCCTACTTGTAATTACATTGCTAAATAGTAATTTTCCCTAGACCATTTTTTTTTTGGTAGCACCTTGATAAAACTCTCTAGTTGTTGCATTCAACTGCATATCAGCACATCTAGTAATTTTCAGAGAATCCATTCTGGTATTCCAGAACAAAATCTCACAGCAGACACTTCCAAAAGCATGGGATTTTTTTTGGTCTTCATATTGTTATTTTCATAACTGGTAGATGAGTAATGGTTTCACTATTTTTAATTCTTTCGTCTTCAGATTTGAATGCTTCTGAAAATTATTGTGCAACCTCTTCATTTTCTTCTTGAATAGGAAGTACCTATTCTGCATTTACAGATACTGCTTTGTGAGATTATATGAAGAGGAGACGTGGGGATTCTCTGTGTCAAAATTCTTAAAGTATGCTTGCCCAAGAGACATAAAGGAAAGGATAGTAGACTCCAGTGCTGACTTGCAAGCATCTTTAATAGTGGTTCATGATGAGTACAGGTAGCATTAGTATTTCAGAAACTGCGTTTTTCCTGTTCCCTGCATTGTATTCCAAAAACATCCCAGATTCCAAAATTTCGTTATGTGTATTTTGCTGTTGTGGTACCTTTTTTTTTTTTAAATTATCAATCAAACCAGACTCTAGCAACATTCAACAGTGGCAGCAGTTAGATTCTCTAGCAGTGGCATTCAACCTTAGCCAAGACATCCACACCATCCAATAACAATCATACACTGGAAGCTGAGTCTGAGAAGGAGATGTCTCAAGGGGGATAATAGCTGTAAAGTCTTTCAGATTAAGGGAAGAGAGGCAGCTTTATTGGAGTAGCATGAACTGATTATTATGCCAAACAAATTTTTAATGTGTTAATACTCCATTTTGGAATCTGGAAATGGTGGGCTTAAATATTGTAACACAGAATAGATATTAAACTTTGTTCCAGTCTCCTAAAAAGTATAGAATGAACCTGACGTTTTTGGGAACTGAAATAATAGGGGAGCAATAGGATGCGATTTTGCTGTTTTTTTAATTTATTTTTTTTTTAGCTTGAGTACAATTATTAATAGTCTTTTTGCAGTATCCTGCTCTATACTGGATGTTCAGGAGACTTCTGTGCAAAATTTATGACATTAAGCTCAGGTTTGTGGATGGGAAGATGATTTCATATTGAAAAGGCTATCCTTTCAAAGATCATCTCAAAAGTTTCAGATGTGATGTAGTTGATGGGGAATTAAGAACAAGTGTAATGCATTTAAGTGGTCAAATCAGTTGAAGTTTACTCATTTCCTAAAAGAAACAAGGCAACGGTTTTACGTTGTTTGATTCCAGCTACAGTTCTGCACTATGTTAACTGAGCGGAAAACTGAGTCAAGTAAATGCAAACTAACACTGTGGTTTTCTACCTTTAAAGAGATAAGGTTCATTAGATTGAAGGAATTCAGGCTTCTCTAACCCTTTTGTTCTTTTTTTTTAATGACTATATGCTGCAAGTATGTATGATATAAGAAAGAGCAGGCTAAGAATAAAATAGGTCCATATGCATACATTCCTTTTCTCTCTGAATCTGTCTTTTAATGATCACATCTGATTTGGTATAAAATGCACTAAAAACTTAAATGAGTGAATGAAAATTTTAGAAGGGTAATTTTGGAAAAGTGATTATTCTTTCAGTAGTGTTAGTTCTTAAATTAACTGTGACTTTTTTTTTTTTTGCCTAAAATACTTAGTTCAGTTTGGACTGAAAACAGAGGATGAATGATTGTTTTAAAGAGCTTTATTTAAAATCCATTACCATTTTCTCATTCATGACCTAAATGAGAATTGCTATGAACAGAAACTACTTTGTGTAAAACTTCCACTGTAGTCAGCCAGCATGAGTTGTGTCCACCTTACTTGCCACTGTGCTGCAGTGGCACGAGCTCAGAGGAAACTTTAATTGCATAGAGGAGTAATCTTCTCCAGCTTTTTCTCCCTGGAATGGCTCGGCTGTGCTTTGCTGATTTGTCAGCTAAGCTAGGAGTTTTTAGAATCTTCTGGGTTACACTTAAACACAGAGTAATAGAAATATTGTGAAACTACTTATTTTAGCTCTTTCTACATCTGAGATTCCAGGGTTCACTGAGACTTATGCAAGGGGTCTTCTGGTATTGTGAATTTTGGAAATGTAGAAGATGTGATTAAAAATCCAGGAGGTGAAAAGTTAATTGATATATTTTTTTCTCTCTTTTCCAGTTCTGAGCTGCAAAAGCTGTTTGCATGTATTTTTATTTTTTGAAAATATTTTTAAACGTACGTGTTTTTAAAAATATAAACTGTGCATTCATTTGGGTTGGAAACTTGTACTGGAAATTAAGGAATGCTGGAGTTTTCACAGCTGTTTATCTTGAGGAGTAATGAATATGAGAAAAAGCACAAAAGCACAATAGGCTCACTATGAAGACTGTTGGTGGGTTTGAATGCTCATGCAATGCTGGTCTATAAACAAATTCTGACTAGTAGAATTGTTATATTACTGAATAGTCAACCATCCCTGTTGGATTTCTGCATGTGCAATTGTAGCATCATTAAAGTACTCTTAAACCAAAATTGCAATGAAGAATTAACACCACAAGCATATCCTAGTGCTTACGGTTTCTGTTCAGGTACAATATGTAGACTGCTTCTCAAAATGGAGCTGTTCTTTATTGTACATACATGCCTTTGCAAAGGAATGAAAACATGCAAAAAAAAAATGTTTAATTCTCACTTTGAAAAAAAAAATGCTGCTACATATTAACACAGGAAGTATTTTGAACTTGTGGGACATTTCTTTGTGTTGTCATTGGCATGAATCTTGTATTCAGCATCAAACATCTGATTCCTATTCTGACAAATGGAGGTTTTTAAGTGCCTTGTTCAGTGCTAAATAAGATAATGCTGTAAAATTATTAGAGTGAATAATTTCAGTGTTTTTTTTGTTTTATAGCATAATTTCTCTTGTTTTTACCCTTTTTTGTGTTTTCAGTGGCTATGTTAGGTAGGTTATGTTTGCATCCGCTTCAAGCTGCTGTTTTATTTGGCTATGAGTGGTAGCAATACTGCAAGCTTATGCAGTTATTAAATGCACTTATCAATGGACCTTTCTGTGATAGGGTCTTTCAGCCTTACACTAAGCAGTTCGGGAGTTTTGCTTGGCACTCTGTTATTCCCAGGTACTTTAAACTCATCTCAAAAAAAAAAAAGTCAAATCTTGAGCACTTCAGACTTTTTTATTCAAATACAGCTTTTCAGAGTATTAATGGAAAAAAGTGCATCGAGAGATCAGAACAAGAAATATTTGTCTTAGATTTTTTTTTCCTCATGTAGTGAATGCTCGTTTAAAAAGAAGTATTACACCAAAATTTATGTAATGTTCCTGGGAGAAGACGAAGTGCACTGACAAAGCTGTAAATGTGAAATGTTTTATGAGAATATACTCAGAACAGACTGGCTTTGCTGTTCATTCTTACATCTAGTGCTGGCCCTTCTAGGGAGGGGGACAGGTAATCCAGTGAAATTTGATGCGTTCTGTTAGAGGACGTAAGTGTGCAGACAACCATGTTCCCTGAATAATAATGTTCTAGTATCTGCATCTGCCTAGTACACTTCTTACAGTTTTACAGCATTCTACTTTATTAGTGTTTAGGTGTCTACAAAACTTGATGAAACTACTAAGAACAATATTATACTCAGTGCTATGTGTCTCTATTTATTTTGTGTCTTGTTTTTAGTTTGGACTTTCAAACATTTGATAGTGATTTGCATTTTCTTGGTCAAAATGTCAGCAGTGCGGGTAGATGTGTACTAACTCCATCTGAGGCAAATGTTTGTGCAATATGGCTTTATGTGGAGCTTTAGTGTGTTTTCCTTTGTTGGAAATTAACTCTATTTGGGCTTGGTACAGTCTAAGTTATATGTGGCTACCTGTGGGTCCCAAGAGCTATTTTAACTTCTGGCATGATGCCCTGGAAACATTACTGCTTTTGAGGATCTAAAGAATTCTGCTTCTACAACTGTTCCAAAGACCATGGGAGTACCCTATTGTGGAGACCTTCATTAGGTTATTAAGTCAATGTTGTTGTTTTTGTTTTTTTTTTTTTAAGTCCATGCTTTTATCTGCGAAATCATTAAAAAAAGCTATTTTGATTGTCGTACAGATACGTCTTAATTTGAAAAGAACACCTGGAACAGATTGGCCTTATCTGGTTTAATTACATTATATCTTTCTGTAAGATTTCTGTTCAGATGTTATCTGAAATAGTGAATTGTATATCGCATAAGTGCTGGCATTTTCTTTGGGACACACTTGTTATTTGGCACCAGTTATGTTAAAATAGACAAATTTTAGCAGTGGATGATAGCATGAAGCAAGTGTTATCTTTCTCAAAAAGAAGTTAAGTTGTTGCTATGGGGTTGAGGCTTCTCTTTTTTAGCTTCTGAATTTACAAAGTTGTGTTTTTAAAAAGTACCATTGCTAGATACAGTGTGGATATCTCAAAGTATCTTGCTGTACATAACTAGCAAAATTTTCAGACTTTGTTCCCAAAGATTAGGCATCCACACTCATTTTCAGTAGCTAAACAGGGCTTTTTTTTTTTTTTTTCCCCAGAGGTACTCTGAGTTTCCTCACTTTAACTTCTGAATGCTAGCTAACTTTAGATGTATGGGATTTTGAGGTGTTAATGTAAGTTAATATTTCCCTTTCACCTTAACATAGCAGCTGTACTTAATTTCTGTCATGAGTCTTCATTATTAATAGTAGAAATAAAATGGGATATATTTTCCTGATGAAGTGTCATTAATATGCCTGAAATTTTTACATCTACCCTTTTTAGTCATGTTAGTCTAGACAATGCAATATATAACTTAATGTTCTCATTGCTTTAAATTTAGGTGGAAGAAGGAAGCAAAAATGTACGCTTGGGCTCACTAATTGGTCTGCTGGTAGAAGAAGGACAGGACTGGAAGCAGGTTGAAATACCAGCTGATGTTAGTGATCCATCTTCTCTGGCTCCACCAGCAGCTGCACCTACTTCAACTCCTGCAAGTCCTTCAGTTTCAGCCCCTCCTCCTAAACTGGAACATCCACCTGGAAAATTGCAGTGAGTTTCTGTGCTCATTATGAAATGGAACTCTTATTCAGTTAGATCAGCAGAGCTGAACCAAGAAGAATATTTTTTCCTTTCTTACCTAGTATTAAGCTATTATTTAAGAGAGTGTTTCAGTATGTGTGATGTAGTAAAGCTTGCCTTCTCAGAATATTTTTCTGCTTGTACTCCCAAAAAGTCAATTCAAACAACATACTTTTATTAGAGCAACTTCTGTTAATGTGCTTTTATTCTGATACATAATTGCTTATGAAGTATTCTAAGATTAGATGAGGAAAAAGTTGTTTTTACATTTGATGGATGCTAATGCTTATCATTAGATACTTATCATCAGATGATCAGTTTATCTTTAACTTGCTTTATCTTTTTCCTAAAAAAAAAAAAAAAAAAAGACAAGCAACAACAAATAGCTCACTCCAAACATGCTAAGTTCTTCCACTTTTTTATATTAGGAAGAAATTATTTCATTTTCCTAACAGAATTGTGAAAAACTCAAGATCGTGAGTTTGTGTGCTCTTTGTTAGGTTGTTTTTTTTTGTTGTTGTTGTTGATTGTTTTTTATATGTTTGGGTATGAAAAGCATTTGCAAACATCTTAGAAGGCAAATATATTAACTCCAAAGTGTTAGGCAGGTAACAGTAATCTATGTGTCACAGGGTTGTATTGCAGGCTGCACGTTAGACATTGCTGCAGATAATCCAAACTGAAGAGTTTTATTCAAACAACAGTTTCACATTAGAGCTTATAAATGACTGTGGTGGAGATTTTTGACTAGGATATGTCGTTATACAAGCAAACAAAATATCAAGTCAGCCAGGGTGTTACTCCCCACTTGGAGTGAATTATGATAACATAAAAGCTGTGAAGTCAGCCTATTAAAGAAAAGAATGGGGAACTCTCATTTTGGCAGCATGTGCTACTCAAACTGTTCTGGTTTGGGTTGTTTTCATTTGTTTGGGGTTTTGTGCCTTTTTTTTATGTGGATTTTTTTTTGCTTGTTTTTATACCTCCTTACTTTGCTAATCTGGTTTGCTATGTTCACTTTTGATACCATCATTTGGGCTATTGTAATGGAAGTGAAAGACGCGTGGAACCAACTGAGTGGTCATTCGGTCAATGCCCAAATGTTACCTGTAGGAGGACGATTATCCATGCACTTGAAAGGATTAAGTTTTGTATTTTTGTCAAAAGTGCAACTGTTTCTCTGCAGCTGTTAATTCCAGAGATGCATTAGCATCTTTGGCATCAAATGATCATTTATGGTGTGTCCTTTGACAAGGACGTATGGACAGTCCTTAAATTCGATGTAGTGCAAACATATTCTCCTTCAGGAAATAACAAATAGATATGTTTGAGTGTGGGATGAATTCATATTTAGTCTTCCAAAGCAGATACTGAATTATGCAGCTACATCTATACGACTTGCTTTCCCAAAGAACATCTGCTTCATTAAATCAATACTATAAAATAAAATGGAAGCTAGGGAAAAAAATAATGTTATAATAAGAATTAAACTGCATTAGTCATAGCCAACTAGCCAACACAATAGTAGAGATGAGCAACCCTTTTGTCCAAGTTCCTGAAACTCATTTTTATGTTACTACAAGCTAGTCTTAAAGAATGTATTTGGTTCTGCACTGATAACCCTTTCCCACTATACTGCTGAGGAAGGAAAATTTGAAGATGGGTTTTCTACTCTTTATTTTGGTCCCTGTAAGTCACTGTTGTGCTTTTAAATTCAACTTGATATTGAAGCTTGGTGAGGGGAAGAGTCTGTCTTTAGTATTAGGATCACAGCTTTTGCATCGAACTGTTTTCTTCCCCCAGCTGTTGCTTGCACAATACAGCATAAATTGTATAATTTCTCTTGTAGTAAATAAAAGAAGTAAACCTTACTGTTTTAAATAGTTAATTTTCCTCCTCATTTCCTTAGGGTTCGCTTAAGTCCTGCAGCTCGCAACATTCTGGAGACACATGGACTAGATCCAAGCAATGTTACACCTTCTGGGCCTCGAGGAATCTTCACTAAAGAGTATGTAGATATTTCAGTAACATACAACCTCATATTCCTTTATTTCTTCCTTGAACCAAGAGCAATCTCCATGAAATTGAAAAGTCTATTTCATAAAAGCCGTCTTTTCTTCCAGATTTTTCTTTGGATTAGTTGCCTAGTGTAATTTGAAGAACCTGTCAAGCAGATGGGGAGAATAGGTTAGGAGATACTTTAAGAAGCCTTTAACTTCAAATAAAATAGATTTTGTTTTTATATTCAATGTGGATTGTATGGTACTGCTGTCACATTTAACAGTGGCCATCAGTGCCTTGACAGCAGTGTTAGCTACTGTGTGAATTTAAAGTATTATCCCTACTTAGAGATACAGAGCCAAAACAAAGTAACTGCGGACTTTTTCTTCAGCTCCTATTCTTTGACGAATTCAGATTCAAAATGTTCTGACTAACAATCATTTTTTCAAAACATCTCTTTCATAAACAAGACTTGAGTTTGAAAATACGTTTTAAAATGCAGACAGATTTTTTTAACCATTGCTTCGAAATAGTATTAGCCTTTCAGGTGCCTCCAGGCTCTGCTATTACACTTGGAAATGAAATGTTTGCAGATTTTTTTGTAGAAAGCTGCTACAGACATTCAGGGAAATACTACTTTTGCTAACTTGAGATTCCTGTTAAATACATGCCATACTTTATAGCTGAGTGACTCATAGTCTTGTTTTTAACTAGACTAGTGATTGATTCTTTGAGGGAGTGTAGCAGGTTCAATTTTCACTGTTAAACACCAAGTTTCCTTGGTTAAATCCAAGACTTTTTAACATTGTTAAAATCCAAGTTTCAGATTACAAGAAACAAAGAAGGATAGTGAGTTACGTAAGAAAGCAAGATTCTTTTCCCCCAACTTTGTATCTTTAGATTTAATGCACTGTAAAAATTACTATTAACAGAAATAGGTGATTTCACTTGATAGTTTTCTCTGTCACAATTTGCTCCCTTAGTGGGCTGATAGTTCATTTCTTTCAAGTCTTAAGTACTATATTCCTTGTTCTGCTTGGTTTTATTCTGGAGTGGTTTATTTTCTTTAAGCAGTGGCTTGTGCTTTCTTCAGAAATATGCTAGAAAATTAATGTATTAACAGAAAGTAAGTCAACCTCTGTTACACCACGTTTCTAGTCATCAGCTCAGACACTGGTTTTGGGAGAGCTATGTTAAAATTGTTGATTGTCTCAGACTGCTTCTGCCCTTTCTCATCACATTTGCTGATGATGTAGGAATTTGTAAATGCAAACAGTAAAAGGTGGGCATGTTAGTTACCAGCAGTAACTGGTCTTCTGAGGCCATGTTCGTTCCATCTGTACCTTCCTACCTGCTGTCACTAAGTTAGATGTGATTGAGGATTTCAGAGTTTCTCAGGCATTTATGTTTTCCCCTTGCAAGTAAGATATCTGACACTTATGTAGCGATGGGTTTCCAATGAGTCATTTATGTGAATGTATTTATTAAGTGCAGACCTGCAGTGGTATCTGTGCTTCATACAGCTTATCAGCTGTCACTATGGAGGAATGAGTTCCTTGTATAACATTGATGGTGCAGTAGAAGCTGTTTAACGTTCTCTGCTCACCTTTTCCCTCTCCCAAGACATCTATAAATAGAGTAATCAAATGTTCAGGTGAAAGGAGACAGGAAATTTAGTAGCAATAACTGCCACCAGGGTATGCTGCTGTCAGAATGTGCATCTCATGGTGCCAACACTGGATCTTCAGCGATTATTAGGCATGTGTGTGAAATGGGCAAGTTAAAGGATATAAAGTATATTTTGAGCACAAAATACAGTTTACTTCGTCCGTTTTTTGTGTTTTGGCTAACATGATGGAGTAGAAAGTGTTAGTCTGCACGTTTCTGTAGTAGTGGTTAAACTGAAGAGTTGCCATAATTTGCATACTTCTAATAATAACAGTTTGGTATAGCATTCTGTTGTTTAACAAATGGTCACACCAAGCTCTGGTATCTTCCCTGGGCAGATTGCTCTCTTTCGTGTTTCTCTATTCCTCTCATGTTTCTCCATTACTATCCTGTATTGATAGGGGTTTATAAAGTAGCTCGGAAGGGATAGTCACATCTTTCCTTTCCAGTTCTGATGAAATGTCTCTTCTTGGCGTTGTACAGAAGTGTTTAATTTGATATGTTTTGGTGCCGCCTCCATCTTATGTTCAGGCTCCCAATCTTGCACTCATGACGGTCATAATATTGATGTGTCTATTTTTCTTAATCTGTTAAGTCGTGGAGTAGCTTGTTTAAAAAAATAAAAAATGTCTATCTTGTACTCGCGCGAAATTCAAAAACTCTTTAGTGAATATTCTAGTCTAAAAATAAGCTCAACTCTAGCAATAAATTTTTCAGTTAACACACTAAAAGCCATCAAAATCATGAAAGCATTTTGACTTGGCTATGGTAGGTAGGGCCATCTGTTTCATATGCCATTTGCATAATACATGGAAGTAATTTTAAAACGTTTTCTTAACTTTAAATATATAAAAAGTTATTAAAGCTTTATCCTATGTAATATGGGAATAATATAATGAGCAGATGGTCTGTCTTATGGCTGCCAAGTTAAAACCCTTAAGTAATTTTTGGTAGCTTCTAGTATGTTAAGTAGGAAAGTTGCATTACATCATGTAGTTACTTTTTTTAATCTGAAATTGTAATGCTAGAGGATGGTTTTCATTCAGTGAAATCTAATCATCTCCCCTCCCCCCCCCCCCCCCCAATGTGGTAATTGTGTTAAATGTTAAATATTTTTAAAAGAAATGCTACCATGTAATTCTGGAAAAAACAAGTAACAGCTTTAGTGATGAATTTACATCCTGACCTCAGATTTGTTTATTTTCTCGAATATAATTTGTTGAAGTATATATTGAAGCTAAAAGAACAAATTGAAGCAAGTCAGCAATGAATAATAGATATATAGAAGACACAGAGCTTTTCAGGTTTTAATTCTTGGCTCTGGATTGCTACCGTTAAGAAAAATACAAGTCCGTTCACATTGTTCTGTGGTTCTGAGATTTTGCCCCTTCATAAAAAATTAATAGCATATAAACTATTGACACTCACTGAAGCATAAACTCTCCCTTGAGCAGTAATTAATGAAAGTAGAAAGCCTTTTTGTTTGGTGTGCCTTATATTTAGAAGCCATGCTGTGGTTGTCAGTAGTCTGATTTTTACACTTGCTTTTGACTTCCTCTACCAATTTATGTAATAAACTTTTGCGTACATACTGTGATGATGTCTTCATGAAGTGATAGAGGGTTATGTAGGGTACATGATACAAGCTTATGTTATCAGATCTGGAGCATAAAGATAGGTGATCCATGACTGATACAGCTCTTTTGCCAAATCCCTAGTAGAGACAGATTTTATTAGCATAGCTTATTTTACTTGCAATTGGCAGTAATGGTGTAAATATAATTTTATCCGTTTCACCTCATACGTGCAAACAGTGTTTAGCATGTAGCTATGTAAATGCAATGCACCTACTGTAGGTATAGGATTGTAGCTTAAGGATATGAGTTTTCCTTGTATGTATGTCTTCAGTATGGTGCTATCTTTCAAACTGTATATGAGGTGTATACTTGTATATTGTATATGAGGTGTATACTTGTATACTACCTATACCTGTTTGTGCATATTTATGTCAGGAAGGTACAGAGAAATGATTGATAAGTGTAATGCTTAATTTCCTGTGAGCATTATTTATAAAATAGCATTAGAAACCTATCATGACATAATTAATTTGTTTAGTTGAAGTGGTCCCAAATATAACAAATGAAATAGCTTGTATTTGAGATTTTCAGAACTTTATTACCTAAGTAAATGTACTCTGATACCTTATTTACAAGAATGGTTAGCGCAATTTACAAATCGTCTTGTACACTGACGATTAGTGATGACAAATATTATGCTTCTGACACAAATGTTTTCTGTTACTGCATATTCAAAAAAAACTTTATTAATAGAAATTAATGAGATAATTTACTATAACTCAAGATATCAAGAAAGAGACGGTAACTGTATCAGTTTAAAAATCATCTTCTTAACGTTTGGTTTACCAACAGAAATTTAAATGCACAAAGTTTGCCAACAAATTAGTGATGGAGTAGTAATACTTCGGGAATTTTTGAAATTTTCTTCTTTGTCAGTATTTCACTGTGTTTAATCACCAGGGATGCTCTCAAACTTCTGCAAGAGAAGCAGAAGGGCAAACCCAGTGAATTGAAACCTCTGGTTTCTCCAGCTCCTCCCCAGCCTAGTGCAGTGCCTTCTGCTTCGCAAGCAACAGCTGTGACTTCTGCTTATCCAAGGCCAGCAGTTCCACCGCTTTCCACACCAGGACAACCAGCTGCACCGGTAATGTTTCTTTTAAGTCCTTAACTTTATTAGACGTAAATATTGTCACTGCTGCTTAGTGCTGAAAGCCACTGCTTTCTTAAAAGATGATTTGCTTCTGTGAAGAAGTTGGGGAAACTTTTTGCACTGAAACATTACTGAATGTATCTGGAGGGAGAGAGGAAGAATAAGGAAAAAGATACGTCGTGCTCGACCAACCTAGTTGCCTTCTATGATGGCATCACCAGCTGGGTAGATGGTGGGAGAGCAGTGGATGGCATCTACCTTGACTTTAGCAAGGCTTTCGATACTGCCTCCCATGACATCCTGCTAGCAAAGCTGAGAAAGTGTGGGATAGAGGAGTGGACAGTAAGGTGGGTTGAGAACTGGCTGACTGGCTGAGCTCAGAGGGTGGTGATCGGCGGCGCAGAGTCCGGCTGGAGACCTGTGACTAGCGGCGTTCCCCAGGGGTCGGTGCTGAGTCCGGTCTTGTTCAACATCTTCATCGATGACCTTGATGAGGGAATAGTGTCTGCCCTCAGCAAGTACTCCGATGACACAAAGCTGGGAGGAGTGGCTGACACACCAGAAGGCTGCTCTGCCATTCAGCAAGACCTGGACCGACTGGAGAGATGGGCAGGAAGAAACCAAATGAGGTTTAATAAGAGCAAGTGTAGAGTCCTGCACCTGGGAAGGAACAATCAGACGTATCAGTACAGGCTGGGGGACGACCTGCTGGAGAGGAGCTCTGAGGAGAAGGACCTGGGGGTCCTGGTGGACAACAGGTTGACCATGAGCCAGCAGTGTGCCCTGGTGGCCGATAGGGCCAATGGGATCCTGGCGTGCATTAAAAGGAGCGTGGCCAGCAGGTCAAGGGAGGTGATCCTCCCCCTCTATTCTGCCCTGGTCAGGCCTCACCTGGAGTACTGTGTCCAGTTCTTAGCTCCCCGGTACAAAAAAGACAGGGGTCTCCTGGAAAGAGTCCAGCGGAGGGCCACAAAGATGATACGGGGCCTGGAGCATCCTCCCTATGAGGAAAGGCTGAGAGACCTGGGTCTGTTCAGCCTGGAGAAAAGAAGACTGAGAGGGGATCTCATCAATGTGTATAAATACCTGAGGTGTGGGAGACAGAGGGATTTGGCCAACCTCTTCTCAGTGGTTTGTGGGGATAGGACAAGGGGTAATGGCCACAAGATAGAGCACAGGAAGTTCCGCACCAACATGAGAAAGAACTTCTTCACAGTGAGGGTGACGGAGCACTGGAACAGGCTGCCCAGGGAGGTTGTGGAGTCTCCTTCTCTGGAGATATTCAAGGCCCATCTGGATGCCTACCTAGGCAGCCTGCTCTAAGGAACCTGCTTTGGCAGGGGGGTTGGACCCGGTGATCTTCTGAGGTCCCTTCCAACCACTTCAATTCTGTGATATGCAGTGAAACCTGCCTGAAGCAACTACTCTGAGAACCGGAAACGCAGTAATTTACTGAGGAAATGTTTATTATAATTTATAGGGAGCAAAGCATAGTCTGAGCAATATGTCAGGTCTGGTAGATGGGGAAGAATGCTTACATACCCTGGCTGAGAACTGAAGCCTGAATATTTGGACATATTTTTTTGAAGACGTCTGCTAGAATTAATTCTAGGATTAATTCTATACTGTAAAGTGAAACTGTCTTTGTTCTGTAAAACCTGTTGAATTAATCCAAATTCAGTGGAATAGACTAGAACACTCACTGATCTTAATCATGTTACTTTCTGTAGTTGGAATGTGCTGCTTTCTGATCCTCATAGGTGAAGTTTGAAGTGAACGGGAGCCACCAATGATAATGCATCAGTATTGGGAGTTTTGTTTCAGCAAAGGGAATGTATGTTTGCTCTCTTGATATTTAATGTGTAGTATGTGATTTCTTTCAGGGCACATTCACAGAAATCCCAGCTAGCAACATCCGAAGAGTTATTGCTAAGAGATTAACAGAGTCTAAAACTACTATACCTCATGCATATGCTGCTGCTGACTGTGACATTGATGCTATTTTGAAATTAAGAACTGAACTGGCCAAAGGTTAGTGGTTAAACTGACTTACTATTGCATGTGGTACTAATGTGTACTTTGCCTTGTTCACATCACCTTGTGTCCAGGAGGTGTAGATTTTGTGTGGACAGAACACGATGGTATTTTTTGGTGTTTTGTATGTCAGACTCAAGCTGTAGTCCTGTGTGATTAGTGGAACTGGATAGCTTGTCAAGATACAGGAAGACAGAGCTGTTACTTTGCCAGCTAACACAATGGTTTGTAGACAACTGCAGAGGACTATGCATTGTCCAGTTGGTTTTTGTTTCATTCCATCCAGATACAGCAATATTTAGATATTTTTTTATGGCTTAAAAACTCAAATTCTTCATGTGAAAAATAACAGGGGAAGCTTTAAATTAAAATACCCTCGTGTGCTATCCTTCCAGGTACGAAGTTAAATTTTTTACTTTTGCTGGCTTCTTCACTGAATTTATTGGAAAAAGGAAAGCTAATACAGTCTCTCAAATTCTGGTTGAGAATAGCTTTATCCATGACAAGAAGAGAAAGTTCTTAACCCCTGCCAGCCAGTGCATGGTAAATTCCCCTTTGAGATAGATAGTAATGGTGTTAATGGGAGTAAGGCAGTTACCTCTTCCAATGAAAAACTTAGATACATGCTTAAGGCTATGTTAAGATGGTAGGTAAACAGAAATCTTTCATGCAGAGAACTGGATAATTTTGAAATACACATTGACAATTGAATCAAGTGTTATAAATCTTAGTATATGTCATGTGGAAATTCCAATTTTCATGTGTCACTGTTTTATTTATAAAAAATATATTTGTATAAGACTAAGAAATAAAGTTTTCACTTTTTGTCACAACTTGTATTCACTGAAATGGTGTATTTAGAAAATATTGTGGAAGTTTAAGGTAATAATCAAAGATTGCTTTGATATTACTAAAATAGTTTTTGTTTTTCCTAAAATCGGCTGAGTGTACTGTGCAATAGGACTTCTTAATATTTTCAAAATTAACAGTGCAGACTAGAATCTTTCTACCCAATTTTCACATCAGTAAAGTACAATTGACATGTATTTAAAAAGGCAGGTTTGTCTCTCATGCTGCAGTTCTGTCAATCCAGTTTGGTACTTGCAGATTCCCTGGTGTTATATTAGAGTTCTGTTTTTTTCTTAAACATAGATTGCTATTCATGGCTAACATTGCAAGTCAATTATGTGGCAAATGGTCACTTGGTTAATTCCTCTAAATTAATGATCACTTGAGAAATTTACATAATTATCTATGAATGATTTTCTCATCAGAGAAGCATTCCTAAAGATATGTATATTTATTACATGCCATAAGTCAGTCTCAAAAATTAAGTAGTTTTGCTGCTTGATCTGTTCAGCTGACAGTAGTCACAATGGCAGCAGAGTAATTTAGCTTTTTTATTATAAGCATGATGAATTTAATATTGTGTAAATATCATATATCTTCAGGATAATTCTATAGCAACTATGGAATATTCTGCATTGTGTCTGTAGGCTTTGCTTCTGTTGGCAATCATGATCATTATTAGTACTTTGGTCTCCTAAAGCTTTGAAAAACATATGCAGAGCATATGTAGCCATTGTTTCCCTTCCTTCTTCCAAGTTTTGGGGGAAGCAAGCAAATATACTAAGTGATATGCAGTATTTGTTATGCTTAAGTCAAAAAAAAATAATAATAATCCAGTCATCTAGTCCTCTTAAGGTTATTTTATATGTTTCTAGCTAATACTGACTTCTTTGTGCGTAGTTTTGCTTTTTTATTAACTTGCTTACTTGCATATTATTTTGCAGCTTGCTTTAAAATATAGCATTAACTCAATTTAAGGATGTGCAGATACCTTCACCTTGCTAATTCTTACATTGCAGGGCCACAAGGGTCACTGGAGAATTACATACTTGTGATTCATAGCTGAATAAAAGCTGATCTTTGCAATTATTCCATTTATGCATTACAGTACATAAAGAATAGCAGTCTTCAGTATTATCTTTGTGTATTTAGATCCTACAATAGTTTTCTACGTGGAAAGTAAATATGTAAAACATAAAACACACATGGAATACTTCTCATTAGAACAAATGATAATACTCAAGTTTGCAGCTACTCTGACTTTATATCAAAATCTAGAAAGAATGTCTCTGCTGAGGAGACTTCTCTTTTTTGATATTCCTTTTGTTCCAAGGGGAGAAAAAGTATTCTCACCTTTATGATAGTAATTTAAAGATGAGTTACTTTCTGACAATATTCCTAAGAAGCAAATCTGCTGAATTGCTGGAACCTTGTCATCACACAGGTCTGATAAACACATCTTAAGGGCAGTGATTTTTCTTTTCTTTTTGCAGATGACATTAAAGTATCTGTAAATGATTTTATTATCAAGGCGACAGCAGTTACTCTGAAGGTAAGTGAATAATTGACTTCAATAATTTAATAATTGAATTTAATAATTGACAATCAGTTATTAAATGACTAAGAATTCTTAAGAAAATATTGAAAAATAAACACATTTTTCTCTATTGCTATTCACATTACATTGTTGTACTGTGTTAAATGCTAGTACTTGATGTGAATATATACTCTTAGCCACTGATGACAAAGGAAACAGTGGGTTTTACAATTGAACAAAAGCTTTTTCTTTTCATGTAAACTTGTTACGGAGTTCTCATTTTATCTCTTCTGATTTAAGTAATTTTTTTCTGTTGTAACATTATGACCTTTGTTCCTTTCATTTGGGGATAAGATTTCAAATGCTTAGTTTTCCACATTGAAGTTTCTTTTGATTATTTTCTCCCCTTTCCCGTCCCTTTTTCCTAAAAAGCTTACTTTTTAAATGTATCTAAAGTAATAAATCTAAAATAGTAATCTAGCTTTGAGTAATTGTGATTCAAAGAAATTCACATTTAAGCTCAACTTGAAAACAGACTTAAATTTCCTGTATGTGAAGAGCATAGCAGCCTACATATGTTATTAAAGATACACATATGGAAAGACCTCTGCCCTGGTTTGGGTGAAATGTTAAAACCACGTTATTTATAGATGCATGGGTTAGACAATCTAAACTCCTCTGTAATACAGTTAGAGGTTTATTTGCTGTAGTTGAAATAATGAAATAAGTTTCTTGAAAAAAAAAGTCTTGATTTTTAAAATTCTTAATTATAGTTTTTAGATTACAACCCTTGTCAACCATTTTTAAGGTTGATTATCCAATTTGGGGCTTTTTTAAGACACTTGATTTCAGGCCACGTTCTTCTATTTTTTTTTCACTTACAGAACATTCCAACAATGGCTTAGACAAGTTGTGACAAACATAGTTTCCATCTTCTCCTAATGGCATGTGAAGTTTAGTCTGAAATATATTGCTTAATGTTATATGGCCAATATCGTTCATTCAGTCATTTAGTATTGTACTTAATGGTACAGGAGTTATACCCATAATGCTGAAGTGACAAGTTACCCCTTCTCTTATGTTAGAGAAGAAAAACTGGAACAAAAGATGTGAGTTCCTATGCACGGACTGGATGTAGATTGTTTTTTGAGTTTTGTACTTGATTTTTTTCTTCCTTTTTTTCCATTAAAGAAATTGTGATAGTGTTAATTAGCGTCTCCATGAATGAAGCTTAGCTGTGTGTACCTCCCATAACTCTTTTTCTGGAATATCTTCTGCACTGCGGTGTCAGTTTTCAATTTCCTAATTCTGAGTTTCATTAAGGTCACTCAATACTAATCTTGGACTTACTGGAAATAGCACCTTCACAGTATCTCTGATCAGTTACCTGAGACTACACCTATATGTTAGTTTGTTGTTTTTCTTTTCCCCTGAGCTGCTTCGGCTTTATATGATAAACTCAAAAAAACCAAATCATTAAAAGTATCAGTAAATATTATTTGAATTTTAATTGGAGGTCTATGCAGAAAGATTTCTGATGCATTTTAGGAGAACTTCATCCTAATAACAATGAGCGTACCCGCAGCACATTCTGCTTGTAGCTTCATTTGTTGAGGGTAAGGCTTGAGACAAAACTGGAAAACAACACACGGGTATAGTAAGATCTCTGTTTTCTATGCTTTTAAAGTCAATATCCTGTGATTTATTTGGGGGCAGAAATTACAATGCTTTGTGGTTTTTGTGTTCTGGGTGTCTGTAAGGTGGTGTCAGTGACTCCTGAAGGAATTTAGAGGCTTTTGTTAATTTGTTAGTTCTCCAGTAGCACAAAAAGAAACCTTCTGGGTCCCCTGCCATTGTTTATTTTGGTTCCTGGAGTGTATATTCATGCTTTTTGTCAAAGTAAGTTTTTAAATCAAGCTAATCATGTAAATCTATTCTTAGAGCTTTACAGTGATTTCATTATTTTTTTGTCCTGCTTGTAGCAGTCCTGATGACAGATGTGACCTGATCTTTTGCCTTCATTTACACGCAGCAGTCTGTGATGCACTAATTAATTTGGTGAATGCCTGTATCGTGCTATGTGTCTTAAAGGATTTTCCTTTTTCTTGATAATTGATTGCACCATTGTTCTTCTACCAGCTGTCTTTTTTTTTCCTAGCAAATGCCAGATGTGAACGTAACCTGGGATGGAGAAGGCTGCAGGCAGCTGCAGTCCATTGACATTTCTATTGCTGTGGCAACAGACCGAGGTCTCATTACGCCAATCATAAAAGATGTTGCTGCCAAGGGAATACAGGAAATTGCTGCCTCTGCAAAGGTAGGACTTCATTGTACAGTAGGCTGAGAAATATAATAGCTATGTAGTTTCTTGTAGTGAAAAATGTAGCATGACCTAGATACACATCAATAAAAAAAAAAGCATTTTCAAAATGGATCTAAAGCTGTTTGAGTATTCCTTAGAATTAATTATTAATTACTATTAATTTTACAGCTTATCATTTTTAATGAACAATGACTTACCATGCAACTAAACAACGTGATGGCCTGCTAGCCCGTTTGAAAAATAAAACTGTACAGACATCTGCATTTTGATGCCATCAAAGTATTTCTCTAATCCTTATGAGAAAACTAGGTAATATTAATTTCTGGTATTTCCAATCTTTAGGTTTGAGGTTTTGTGTGTTTTGTTTTCCTACATTTCCCAGAAATTTGTTTGTAGCTGCTCATGTTACGTTCTATGCAGTTACATTATGGCACTTATTACTGTCTTCAGCTTTTCATGCTGAGAATGTCACCCCAAAGGAAACATTAAACTCCTCGTGCAAACAAGCAGTATAGTGTTCACAGGCCAGCTGCCAACTGGTGACTTGAAGCCATGGCAATTCTTGTCAGCCATAGCGGAAGTGTTTTGTGACAGGCAAAAGCACAACGAATGATAAAATGCTCTAACCTGAGCTTTTCTTTGTCATCTAATGTGTGCTAATGTAAGGCCTGCAGTATCTGGAGAATGCAATGAAAGTAGCTGCTAGGGCATGAAAGTGTCCTAAAACAAGACAGAAGCTATTCTTTTTAAATTTTTGTATTTTACTGAAAACTACAGAAATCATAATAGTCTGTGTAAGCAGAAGGAAACAGCTAACAGAGTTGTAACAAAAAAGACTTGTCATCACACACAATGTTCTGAATAAGATGTCTTCAAGATTTTCCGGTCAATATGACTTGTTTCATGTTCCACATGTTGTGAAAGTAAATCCTTTCACTAATATTCTAGCCAGCCAAGGAAGAAGGTCAGCTGAGATTGTTCAATTATTTTGTGATTAGTGATAGAATGGCAAGAAGGAAAGCATTATTAGAAGTGAAATACAGGATATGCTTCAATTTTCATCCCCAATACCTTAGTACTGTGACACAGTGTTGCAAACCTTTCTTAACAGAAATTGTGTTCCACAGCTCCCACGATGAGAGTGTACACGTGCGTTATGTTTAATAGGCAACGATAAAGTAAGCATTTCAATTTCCCTTTCATTTCAAATAGAACGTGTGTAACATAGGTCACAACTACTCTGTATGAAAGCCATTGAATCAGACAGATTGCAGGTATCCACGCCAACAAAATTTTGCTCTTCAACTTCTTCACTGAATTATTGAAACAAATATGTACCCCTCACACGTGTACGTGCTCTGAAGGCACAAACTGTGAAACTGCATCTGTTTCTCCACTGGTTTCCTTGTATTTTGGCAGCTGTTTTCTTTGTTAGTTACCTACGTGTCTCCTGCTGCATGTTAAATCTAACTTTTTTCTAGGTCATATGCATCCTAGTACCATATTTTCATCACTCAAGTAATACAATTGCACATATGTATTATGCTCATACTGACTCTATTCTGTGAACACTATTCACATGGCTATTAACTCCTAGTTCAATAATTATTCAGAGATGAAGAAAAGCCTAAAATAAAATTAAATGTATCGTTTTAACTTTTAAGTTAATAGAAAATGTGTCATAGTTTTGAAAACTTGGCGTAAATTTGAATTACTTAGTGGTCGATTCATTAGAAGGAGATTTCCTTAAACTTCTTGCTGTTTAGTTTTAAGCTGAAGGCATTGCAATTGTTGGACTACTGTGGCCTTTTATGATCCTTGCCTGGAAGCTGTTTAGAAATGTACATAGGGAAGACAGTTGTTTACCTTGACCAACAGTGTCATGGATGTTACTATCCATGTACTGGTTGGGCTTGTCTTACAAAATAGTCCAAGAAGATGTGCCAAGATTTTATTTCTGGTGGAAAATACCCATCAACACAATTAAGCAGTCTGTTTGTTTCACTTGGTAGAAACTGATAAAAGCAACTGTCATAAGTGGAAATTATGATGGAATTGACTTCTTTTTGTTTGCATGTGAACGGAAGTAGAGTCCAGATTGGATAAACTTCCTCACAGATAATGAATTGGTTAGTAGTTATAGTTGTGACATGGATTAATCCCTTTTTGTGCTGTAATATAACTTTTCATACATAAGTAGTAGTATTCCACTAGGAGCTGTATTATATTGCTGATATATGTCAGATCCAGTGGCAAGTATAATAGTTGTTTTATAATTTCCAGACATTGTACAGATGTAAATTGGTAAAAACAAAGGTATGAACACCTTAGAAGGAATTTCAAGGATTATTATATTAATGCTTATGGAGCCCTTTGTAAGGAAATGCTGTAGAAACACAAAGATTTTAAATAAACAGAATAATTGGATCCACAGTTAAGTTCACAGTCAGAGTTTCTTCCATATTTGCTGTTAATTGAGAATCAAGCCTCACTGGAGAAAACTGAACTGCCTTTCATGACTAGCAAGGGTTATAAAAAAAAAAAAATAGTTGTACATACCTTGCTTATGAGCTTAATTTAAAAAAAATCACTGTTCAATACATAAAAGCAATCATAACTTATTTTTTTTCTATCTAGTTTTAAAAACATTGAAGTAATTGGTAACAAGATATCTTCATGGTTATTTCATTTTTATTTGTTAATATATTACTTTTAAGTTGACACCTAAACAACACTTTTCTGTATATAAAAAGCTTTTCTTGCTAGTCATAGTACAACAGCAATACCTTTTTTAGTCTTTATTTTAAAGATGATGTCCCATTGGAATTGCTGAGATTTTAAGGTAGATTGTATTTAAATTCTGTTTATGAACTACTTTAGCACTTAAGTTTCCATTGCCTAGCACTAGTGCTTCAGACTAACTTTTAAGGGGAAACCACAATGTTTAGTAATTCAAGAGGGATTGCCTGCTGAAAAGAAGTGAATATATACATATACCTATCATGCCTTTATGAAGTCGCTGATTCAATTTATTTAGCTAAAGGCAACTTGGCATGGGTGAACTGATTTATTTTTGGTTTATATTCTGAGAATATTCAGGTAACCACCGCACCAAACACTACACGATATTTGTAGGCACCTGGAATTATTACAGTTTTGTAGCACTGGGATAGAAAACTCCTGTTTGATCAGGCTAGTAGTTCTAGTGATAACAGAATGAATTAGATAATGCTGTTTCCTAGGGTTTTTGTAGGAATGCTTTAGTTCAGTATAGCTTTTACCTGGATAGATGGACAATATTTTCTTCAGAGCTTGTTTTGGAGACTAGGAAAGCATTTGTGTATACATCCCTGGGAAACATCTAGGATTTTCGAGAAAACATGGAAAATCCCTAGACAGTAGAAGGGGAGTGATTTATTTCTTTTTTTTTTCTGGAAAAAATCATGTTTAGGGAAGAGGGGTCTTGGAAATGGCATGGAAAATTCCTAGAAAGCCTATCGGGGAAGGGAGGTGGACTTCTAGAAATCCCATGGAAAATGCCTGGAAAGCACTTGGAAAACTGGAAAGCAGAGAGGGATTTCTTCATGGTGGGGAAGAATTCCTTGAAAAAAGGGCAGTGAGGGTTCATAGAAATTACCTCTTGGGATGGTGATATTCATAGAAAGCATATGTGATTCTTGGAAAGCACATCTGTGGGAGAGAGGGTTCCTAGAAAGCGCTTTAAAAATCTCTAGAAAACACAGATATTGCTGGAGAGCACTTGATAGGATATTCATGGAAAGCATGTAGAAAACTTGTGGAATGCAAAGGGAGCGATTCCCAGAAATCTGGCTTTTTTTTTAAAAAAAAAAAAAAAAAAAAGAAAAAGAGGGTATGTGGGGTAGAAAGGTAAATTCCTGGAAAGAAGGGTGATTCCTAGAAAGGATGTGGAAAAAATCATAGAAAGCAGCAGTAGAATTCCTAAAAAGGAAGAAGAAAATTCCTAGAAAACAGAGGGGATTCCTGGAATCTTTTTCTCCAAGAAAGTTTCATAGATGTGATATATTACTTTTTTTCGTGAGGTGATAATCAGACTCTTTTTTTCCGTTCACTTCCACTTGTATTTCCCTAGCATAATTAAATGCTTGGAAACTATAATTAATTTTTTATTATTTTGAGCAGAAGGAGGAAAATGCAAACAGACTGTTGCTTTTATCAGTCTTCCCCAGTAAGTGAGATCTGAGCCTACTTCCCTGACTGTGCTTTTGGAAATGGCTATTTTTGTCTTACGATGTCATAATGCTGGAACGGTCACAA
Source organism: Cygnus olor (assembly GCF_009769625.2). Lineage (NCBI taxonomy): Eukaryota > Metazoa > Chordata > Aves > Anseriformes > Anatidae > Cygnus > Cygnus olor. The sequence continues at coordinate 49,526,983 of NC_049173.1, forward strand.
CTTGACATTCTCCATGCACTTTTCCACCTGCAGAATAAATATATTACATGCCAAAAGCACTAAATGTATTGCATGTGAATAAGATAGATCGCCTCTTCTGTATATTCCCATGTCAGTCTATGCTGTCATTTGAAGAGCTCCTACTTTGGAAAAGATTGCTACTAATGGAGAAGTCACCCTGCACATTTCCATTGGATTCTATACAAAGGTGTAGGAACAGCTTGCTGGCTTGAATAACTGGCTCTTGACCCACTTTTGGGTGCCATTTCTTTTGGGCTCCACAGGGTCCTTTCCTCCTGATGTGACACGTACTGCAAGAATTACTCATCATCATTCCCACCGGTTCTGTCTAAGGAGTCCACTAAGCTAGAAACATGCTAGGGGATGCATAATGTTCTTTTTCTCTGTGATCTTATCACCTTAGAACATGGTATGAACTTCTTGGGCTGTGTTTTAAAGAAAACTCTTCCGGAGAGTTTCTTCTGTTGTGTTTAGATGCAGAAAAGTCTCATGAATGAAATGGAGGCTGCAGGAAGGGCAGTCTTAGTTATGTTGAAGGTAGCTGAATACTTAGCTGAAAGAATTATATTCTCTCTCCATCTACTAGAAAGTTCTGGCATTTTTTTTTTAAAACAGTATGCCAGTACCTGGCATTTTTTTTTAGACAAATATGTTGAGGAATACAGTGAATTTGTCTCATCAGTATATTGCTAGATATTCCTGTTATATAAAAACACTGTGGAGAAAAGACTAATTGGTTCCATTGTGAAAACTGAAGCAGTTCGTAAGGTGAGAGAACAGCTTTTATTGAATAGCTGATATAGTTGGGAAAATGAAGCTTTGTGTCCTAGTCTTTTTTGTCAAATCATTGCAGCTACAACAACAATGTTGCTAAAATGCTCACCACAATCCAAAAGCAGATGACTTTTTTTGTGGCTGTATGGTACTTACAATGTCTTGCTGAAGTAAAAAGAACAAAACTCTTACGACACTTTAATTTCTTTTCCTTGTTCCTCATCTTTTTCTTATTTCATTTTCCTTAGGCTCTAGCAAAGAAAGCAAGAGATGGAAAGCTGTTACCTGAAGAGTACCAGGGAGGATCTTTTAGGTAACATTCTCTAGCAGTGTTCAGTATAAGCAATGTGGGTTCAGAACTGCTATATGCTCAGCCATTTTAATGCATTAAATTAATGCATTACCATTAATGCATTACCTTTTAAAATCTTGTTTCATTTAGGATGAAACTCCATGGGATGATTATGAGGGCCAAGCCTAGGCTGAATGTCATGTATTGGGAGAAAGTATTATCTCGGTACTGGTTTTCAACAAGTCTATTTCATCAGAGCCTGCTGTGATTCTGGCTTTTCATTTTTTGATGAATTCAGGTTTTTCATACCAAGACTGTTCTGACTTTTGTTTTCGCACTTAGTTTTTTGCAATTGCAGAAGAAAGGTTTTTTGCTTGTTTTTCTTTAATTGCATCCTTTAATTAGGAGAATGCATTGATAATAGTTTTTGAAATAAATACTTAAAAATTAGTTCCTTGTCAGAGGTAGCACAGCATACAGTAATGCCCTGTTTGTCTCTAATTCATTTAGAAGAATGTCTCTAGAGGGGCAACAAGTGCTATAGCAAAGTTGTGGTGCTAACTCTTGCAGTTTGCTTTTAACTGAAACATCAAAACCAAAGCAGATAGATTTTAAATAGTAGCATATACTTAATATTTTTTTCTGTTAAGTGAACTTTTTTCTATTAAGTGAAGTGTTTCTTGCCAAACAGCGTCATCAAGGAACACTTTTGTTACACAAATTTTAGCTTACCTCTCTTTTTGTCAGTTTTTAAAAGCTAAGTCTGAATGTTCATCATTAATATTCTTATCTTCTGTAATGGAAAAATTGTGATGAGAATACTGCTAGAAATGACATTCTTCTGCAGAAATACTGCTGTAATATATAGTAGAGTGTGCCTGGGCTGCACGTGTCTGGAATAAGTGGCTGTGTCATGCTGGAGGAGTGGTCATAAAAATTTGTAAGCTGTTCAGCATAAAAAGCTTATGTAAATGCAGCAGTGGAGGCATGGATGTCGTCTTAAACACAAATGGCCCATGAGAGAATAACAGATTATCTTTTTCCACTTTTTGCAGTAACTTTAACAGAAGGAGGAGATGGTAGGCCAACTTTCTCTGGTGAACAGTCTATCACAAGAGTCCAGCCCCTCCTTATGTACCACTTCCCAGCTGGTGACACAGACAAAGTTTTCAAGAGAGAAAGGCATGATAAGGCTTTTCTGTGCCTGAGTGATAATCTAAATGCCCAAAACATACTGTTTGGCTATTGTAACTTGAAGTCGTGAGGTTTCATTTAAAAGGCATTTGGCTTAGAATAGGGATAGGCAAAGTTTTATTTGAAGATACTGCTTTCCTGTCAGCCATATTTATGAAAGTAAGCTTGTCTACTTTCTGAATTTCAGCATATTTCTTTTTATTCTTGCTCTTTTCTGTACTCTGAAGACATTGTTTTTGAAAAAGGCCATTATGGGCCCATGAATACACTGTAAAATCATTTTAAAATGTTATCATGTGGGGACTGTGTTTGAAAGCCAGGTAGTTCTCGTGTTATTTTTTTTTTAAATCTGTGGTTAGAGCTCCAGTGACGGAAATTACACGAGTCATTTTGTTTTGGTAGCTTTCTGGCATCTTGCAATACATCCAGTGCTTCCTTGGAGATGATGCATTTATTTGTCCAAAGGAACTGTGAATGTTACTGTATATTCCCAGGCAGCAAAAGTGTTGTAACCGCCTTTGTGATCACTGTGGTGTAATGTAATGATGTATTCCTGTAAAGAAATAGAACTCTAGAAAAAGGTGCATTAGTTGTAATTAAAAAATCCCAGATCTCCAAGAGTCTGAATATGCCTAACTGAAATTCAGTTCAGATCTTTTTAGTGAGTTAATGAGTTTGGCGTTCAGAAAGAAATTAGCTCACAGTAGTCTTTGGATATAGACTTTCTTCTTCTAGGAGATGTCATTTCTGACATTACTGATAACTCTTTTCTTTTTCATTTAGTATCTCCAATCTGGGCATGTTTGGCATCAACGATTTCACTGCAGTCATAAACCCTCCACAGGCCTGCATCCTAGCGGTGGGTCGAGCAAGACCAGAGCTCAAAGTTGTGGAAGATGAGGAAGGGAATGAGAAGCTTAAGCAGCATCAACTCATGACAGTGACTCTTTCAAGTGATGGTCGTGTGGTAGATGATGAACTGGCTTCAAAGTTTCTGGAGACCTTAAAAGCAAACCTCGAGAATCCAATACGACTTGCCTTGTGTTAAACTCAGTGAAGATTGCTTCCTGTTTTGACAACACAGAGAACTCTGTTACAGAAAAACACCCCCAAGTACATTAGAGGGGAGTAAATAGTGTGAGATAAACAGTTAAAATATTTAATTTATTGAATTAATATGAAAAACTGTTAATTTTCATGCTTTTAGTCATTTCCAATGATCAGGTTTTATATTGTAAAGCTAAAAAAACACTTCAAAGTTAACATACCACGTTTCTTTAAACATTTAGTACTAATAGGACATAATGTTTGCATAGAAAAGTCAATCTCCTCTGTAAAAGAAAGCTTAAGAAAACTTAATAAAATTTAAAAGGGAGTGAGGTGCTTCATCTAAGGGCTAAATATCTAGATTTTATAGTGAGGTAAGCAAGAATTATAATTCAGCAATGTGCTGCTATGACTCCTGATCAATACTGAGGTTGTGGAGTAGCTAATTTGTATTGCTGCCGTAGTTTTTCAGTTTGCAAAATGCTTGTCTGGCATGTTGTACCATCCAAATAAGATTGAAATAAGATTCATAAGCTTTTGACAGAAATTTCAGTGGGTTCCTACATAAGAGCAAAGAAGTTATAAACCAAAAAAAAGTTTTTGTTTGGTTTCATTCTTCTTTACTACAAGCTGCAAGGAGAAAAAACAGGTTGACTGGAGAGAGGAATGGGGAAAAGAAATGACTGGAAAATGTGAGAGACTAAATTATATCATAGAAAAAAATAATTTCTCAAAATATGAAATAGTCTGATAGAATCCACAGCTTCATTCATATAATTAGATCTCATTAAAACACATTTAAACTGTGGCTGCATCTATTTTTTTTCAGTATTTTTAAGACTGCTGCTTAATCTCATGCATTGAGATGAGTGCAGAGATGAGAATCAGAATATCAGAATAAATGTATTCTCTGGAAATGATGAAATCTCAGCTTCGTTGATTTCAGTTTTTGATGTTATCAATATCTGGGGAAAACAGCAACAATTAATTAGTAACAGGTTTTCTTTGGCTTAATTTAAAAAAAATAAAAATTATTGCCTTCAAAGTTGCCCCAACTCAAATTTCCTCTTCAGTACCACAAAATATGAAAAATACTGTTTTCAGGTGTTCTGTGATACACTGTGGTTAGCTTAAAAAACAAGTTATTTGTGCCAGCAATATTATGATGAAAAACTGGCTTTGATCTTTTAATTTCACGGAGGCTGCAGTATGGAAGGTCAAATTCTGCACACTGAAAATTTGCTCTTTAATGTTGTTCTTTGAATGGATAGATTAAAGATGTAAATACAAAGTGTTTCATCATTAGTTGTATATTGAATTTTAACTCAGTCATAAATGCAGTGGCCTGAAGTTTAAATGAACAGAAATGGATTGTTCTTTTTTCCTGTGTATGAATATGGAGCCATGAGTTTGAGTGAATGCATGTGAATGTGGAACCATCCAAAGTATGAATTTGTAATGAAACAATTGTGTTTACAGGACCTGGTGAAAATATAAATTCAGTTGTATTCTGGGAGTTAGTCTAATTCTGTTTTTTTATAAGTACTTTTTTTTAAGATTCAGAGGACTTGTTTGTTGAGTTGCTGCCATAATTTAAAAAGCTAATTGCAAGAGAAAAACTTTTAGTTAATACTGAGCTGAGAGTTTTCATTACATGAGTTTGTTTCTTTAGCTTGTTCTAATACAATAAATTTCATGAACTGTTAATCTAACAGTAAAGAGAGAATAAACTTTTGATTACTAAGTTCAGTTTACTGTATAATAATGGTAATCTACTGGTATTTCCAGGAGTTTTTCGCTGAGAAATTTTATTTACAATTGCATACTTAAGATTTATTTGCAGTTTTAAATGGTTGACCATGAATTGTTCCAAAGTTGTCTATTAATCCCATAGTACTTTTGAGGGGGGAGGAGGGAACCATAATATATTGTACTTAATGAGTTTTCATTTGTTTATGTAGGTAAATCTGCACGAGAGTTTGCAGGCTAATTTAAAACCTGATACAGTTATCTTCATTTTTGTACAAGGTACACTGTAGTGTTGGTGTGTGCTCCCCAGCATTTGTGTATTCTGCTCTCTGGCTGACTATAGCGAAGGGCTGCATGACTGATTTGTATACACATCTACAGTTTTGTGTGTGTGCTTGAGTTCATGTAGGGCAAGTCAGCGTATTTTACTTAACGTTTTTCTGGAGCCACTGGAAGGCAGTGTTGCATATATGTACTGCATTTATCATGCTGTCTCATTCATGTGGGTGCTAATACTTGCCCTATTTAACACAAACACGTGAAGACAATGCAACTTTTTCTACAGGTTAATTAAACCCTTGCAACTTTTGAACTGGGCCAGTCTCTCAGTAAAGCAAATAAAAACTTTAAATCTGTTTTCTTTACATCTGCCTGCTTGCCAACATTGTCATTTGACAGAAAAACGGATGTATGTGATTTGTCAGTCATCAGCCTGTGAAGGACCTCTCTGGAATTCAATCATGTTATGATAGCAGTCAGATCCCCCCAAAATGCTTCTCCTCAAGTAATTGTACCATTCGGTAACATCTACAGTTTTAGCAGAAGGGAGCTAACGAGTTGCTCATGTGGATTAAAATTAAACAATGAATATCCTTGTGGAGAATTCAGGGATTTGGGAATGGGGGCCATGACTAAAATGGACCTGAAAGTGAAGCATATGAAATGGTTATACTTACATTTGAAGTTAGTTGAAGTAAAAATTTCATGTATGAAAAATATTTTTTTTGTTCTTTAAAATGACATCTGTTAACATCTTCTACATGCCTAAGCAAGAAATACCATGAACACATCTAACCTTTTGAAGAATTAAAACACAATTAAAATTTGATGACTATGCTGTTGTCTGCTAGAGATATCTGCCTTTAAGATATGCTTGGTGAAAATTGCCTTCTTCATATAATTTTCCTTGAAAGAGAGAGAGTTAGAAAAACTATGGGGTAGCTATTATGGACTTGTGATATTTGGCAAGTCATGAACTATATGTGTAAGGTTTCAATCCCTAATTATGCTCTCAGAATCTCTGACTTTTGGGGATATTTTTTTCCTGCAATATATTCCTTCTAAAATAAATTTTCTGGAATTAGTCTTCTGAACATTATCCCTGAAAGAACCTCACTCCTACAAAGTGAATGCACAGTCCTATTTCCACCTAATCCTTTTGTCCACATGTTCATCTCCATTCATACAAAATAGACACTTTTATTTCAACCAGAGATTAGTCCCATCGGATACAACAGAATTTGAAAGTTGATCAGCAAGCTATAAATGTGACAAAGCCAGAATACATGCTTTTATATGCTGCATTGTACAGCAAGTTGCATTTTGATTGCATTAAAGTACATGTCATTTCAGATTGAAACTGCAATTAGGGGGAAACTAATGCAGAATCACTGGAACTAAGTGTCATGTTTGACATGTTTTTCATATGCAATAGGCGGTGCCATAAAGTGAAAGAAAATAAAGTTGCCTTTTGGATTAGTCATCTGATTAGTTTTATGGTGATAAATTGTAGGTTTGAAGTAGATTTTCTTTTTTTTATTTAGTTGGTTTTTCTCATGACTTCTATGTTTTTTACTGAGTCTTTTTATGTGTTATTTCAGGCCATAAATACTTTTTTCCTCTCTAAAGTCCATTGAAAATTTTGTATGTTATTGTAATTTCCTTGAGAACAAGGGAAATAAAGTATAGTGAGTAATGGTTGCACAATGACCAGTGTCAACTGGATTGGTGGGTTGGTGATTTTTCCATCTGATGCACACATTGCAAGCCACTTTCAATACTACTCAGGTTATCCTAGCAGTTTCAGTTACGGGTTAATCACAGTAAGGAAAACAATTTATTTGTATGCTTTACCAAAAATGGGCAAGATCCTGAGCAGCCAACTGGGAATCTTAATTTCTGTCATTTCTGCTACAGATGTTTGTTGTTGTTTTTATGGAGAAGAATTTTGGTCTCACTAATGGACAACCCAGTATCTTTTACAACCGCTCCACTTCAAGGATGTGAAAATCTGTATCATGGAACTAAAAACGTCGGATAGAAAAAGGAGCAGCTGAGCGGTTGATGCGGCAAACATGACCATAAACACAGTTTTAAAAGCTTTGGGGGCTGAAAAGTATCCAAATGTTGTCTTGTGGCAGAAGGAGGCCATATTACAAGGAAACCTCTTGCCAATGAGGCAATTTTCTGTAAGCAAGCAGGCTATATAACACTACAAGATGTATAGGTTACTGAACCTAGCAGGTCATTTTATGACTTGTGGTTTTTTAACCTTACTGTTTTTATCCAGGTTTCTTGGGTCTGCATTGTTGGTGATGAATTTTTTCCCCTTTCCTAAAATGTAGAAGTATCGTCTTAAGAATTCACAGCGATGCACGTCACTGACTTGCTTATCAAGGAATGTGGTATCTGTGTGTTCAAAACCCTCTTTGATCTGTTTCCAGACCCCATATAGTCCATACAGCTGTGTAAGCTAGAAAAGAATGCAGGAGATTGATAGTTGTGACAGACAGGCTCTATTCTGGTATTCAACCAAGCTGCCCCTTCCTGTAAGCCACAAAGCTGTACGTTGTGGTAGTGCTAGATAAAGAGCAAGCATTCTTTGAAACAGGTAGTAGTGGTGGTGGTCTTATTTGCAGATTAATGCGCACGATGTTCCTCTGTCACACACAGTTGTGTGATCCTATACAACTTCAATTCAGGATTGTAAATTGACATTCAACGTTGGTGCAAGTCAGGTGCTGTTTTTAGAAGGAAACTTTTAGGAGTCAGACCACATGGGGAATTTGAATGAAACTGCTTAACTGTATGAGAGTGATTCTCAATAGTATAGTGCAGCAAGGGACCATCCTTCATTGCATTATGTATCACATAAAACTTCTTTTCAGTTACCTGTTCAAATTGAGCTTTTATTGGTGATTATTTTTATTGCTACAAGGTCACTTACTACATCATTGTACCAGTTACTCTAGTAATCTGAGAAATTTGTTGTCTTCCTCATAGGTAATATTTCAGTTTACATTCTATACCATCTATACCACTTCCACGTTGTGGAAGGGCTGTTTTTAAGTCTCTTGATCATGTCTGACTTAACTGGCAAGTCTGGTTCATGCTATTTAGAGAATGTTTGGGTTTTTGGTTTTGTTTGTTTGTTGTTGTTGTTTCCCAAGGCTTTGAAATATAATATCCTTCACTACTATTTATGAAGTACTGAAGCCCAACTAGTAAAATCTAACTAACTGTCCATATGCTCTCAATTTTCTAGGTTTTCTAGATCAGGAGAAATATTCATTTAGTGCTATAGTACACCATGGATCAGAAATAAGTAGCTATTAATTTCCTTTACCCTGAAGGTTGCTAATAAGCAGTCAAGCGGTATAATTCAGGAAGTATCCTAGCACCTACAATTTTTTATACTCCAATACCTGTTTGTAGCCTGCTGTTTGTATTTCTTTTTTTTTTATTATTTGTTTAAATAAGGATTGAATACCATGTGAATAGTCACAAAACACAATGTATTTGCAGAAAAGAGAGAAAAATTATGGTTGTTCAGGGTGTGTTCTTTTATATGGTTATTACGACAATATTTTTTCACTATCCTTGAAGTTTCCAAATATTAGTTAAAATGATGGTCCAGTCAGTGTTTCGGTAACCCTTTCTGAGTATCTCAAAAGTTGTTGTTTTACTGTTAGTCTTTGCATACTGGGTTGTTAGAAACTTATAACATGATTTATTTTTTCTTTAATTCAGATGAGTAGATATTGTTCTTGCAGAAGGATTATATCTAAGATAAGCATAACAGTGTTTTCAGGATGCAATGAAAATGAGCACTGATGCAGTAGCTTTAAAGGATATTAGCACAATAGAGAAAAATCTTCAGTGTTTCCTACTAGTTCCCTTTCTGCCTATGTTAATGTAGCATGAAAAATGAATTTTGTAGTTTGACAGCCAAGCATGTGAAGTGCACTTTTTAATCTATATATTTTTAATATATTATATATATTATAAATAATATATTTAATATATAAACTGCTTTATTTTGTAAATTGTCAGAAATGTGCATATTTATGCAAAATTCCTTTCCAGGAAGGTGTATTAATCAGCATGTTCATCTTTGTAAGTGTAGCTGTTCACTGAATTGTTCTTCAAAAACAGGAATCAAGGTACTGATGCACTCCTTGCTGGTGGATCTACTTGGTATAAGCCTTGATGGTGTTGCTATTTTCTGCTATTTCAGTCAAGGACTCATTTTAAATGGAAAATTGAAATATACAAAGGCCAGCAGAGGGCAGACAGAGCAGTCTGTTTTTCTGAGAGTCTGGCTCTGTTAAGGTCTCTGCAAATAATCACTAAACTATTTTAGTACATAGGTATTATGCTTGAATTTAAACTTTAGCTTGATGATTCAGTGTTTGTTTTTGAAGAGTTTTTGGTAAGCACCTGACGCAAATAAAGAAGGAATAGTAAATACTAACGTGCCTTGGTCTGTTGGAATTAAGATTAGGCAGAAACCGTGGTAGCTGTATGGCATTTCCTGCAGAACTGGATATTATATTCCAATTGTCCCTAAAACGTTGAAGGCATAGTGAGCCTTTACATCAGCATGGCAATTACATCCGTAGTAGATTAAACAGAGGAAAAACTGATGATCACTTTAGTTGAAAATACCTTTCAATATGTCCTTAGTTAAGCATAAGCTGTAAAGTTACATGCTCCCATGATTTCTACCTTTGTAATCATGCTTGAGTAAAGCAGTTGGATGTCCACAATAACTTGCTGGTGATTTGTAGAAACATGCTAGCTAGTAAATTTTGCAGGAATCAAGGAGATTCAGGAGAAGGCGCATGTGTTAATTAAACTGGGACACAAAACATTAACTGGAGGATTGGATGTCAATTTTAGTTAAGAAGATTTTGTAAAGTACTCACTTTGTATTCCCTTTGACGTCTGTTTTGCTTTGACTTGACGGTATCAAGGTAGATAGTTATTCAGATACAATAACCATATTGTTCTTCACTCTCTACTTAATGATTGTCCTGGCAAGCTAAACATTTGTGTCATTACCAGAAATGACTAGCTGGAAAATGACAGACTTCTCTGTTTGTTCATTACCTGTACTAAGGAAGATGATTCATGCTATGTCAATAAATACCATTGTTTATCTCCTTAAAGATTAGAGATCAAGAGAAGATTCTTTTTTATACTTTAAAAAGTTCCTTTCCTGCGGCCTAGAGCTAGATACGAAGAAAGGACAGCTGTGATCCTTTTTATTTTTGTTCGCAGCTGTATGAAAAATATATTCAATTGTTAGTGCAGTAGATATTCTCTCTTCTAAAGTTTCATGATTTTTGCATTGTCTATGTAACATTATAGGGTGCTGTTCACTTCACTTTGAAGGGATTCAAGCAATTGAACCATACAGGATACTCTCTGTTAACCTAGTTCATCAACTAATTCCCAATTCAGCTGCCTTTCTTATGAAGATTTGTGTAGTTCGGTTTTATTCTGCAGCTTTGGTGCACTTCAAATTTCTTCCCTGCCAAATAAATTACAAACTTAAATACCCATGAAGGCTGTTAGCCTTGTGGATACTTATAGTTTGTTACATCCCAATTGTCATTAACAGTGTGCTCTGATATTCTCTCTGTCTCAGCAGACAGCATCACTCTGTTTCCTCTTCTTTGTATGGAAAATAGGAGCTGGAATGGGGTTTCTGGCTGATGGAGGAACTTGCATCCTCTTCTGAAACTCTTCTTATTCTTCCAAAATGTAAGACTTCTGGCTCAAAGTTTAAATGTTAGCTACATGTGATGAGTGTAATACATTGCTTATGCATTTTCTCATTGTGACAGACTCTAGAACACCTTAACTATTCACTTCATAGTATAAGCACTACACAGATTCGAATGAAAATAACTTTCAAGCTGTTCCTTTAAAAAAAAAAATAGAGACAAGTTATCTACAGGCTTATTTTGGAATCAATTCTCAAATAAATTGGTCGTGCTTACAGGACATTATCAGATGTGGTAACAATTTGCATTTTCCTGTTGATGAATACAGAAATTGCATCTTTTTTGGGCAGATTAGGAGTCCTTCCTCTGTCCATTCCTAGCCTAATCTAGTTTTCATAGTCTTCAAAGCAGGTGATGTCTTGCTTAAACTCGTAACAAGTGCTGATGATGCTGAGCAACTCCTAGCCTGGAACGGAAGAGAAATTTTGGAATGTGCTAAATTATCCTAAACAGTACTCTAAGGCACCTACATCCTCATCTGCTTTTCCTGTATATTTGTATGCTATCAGGCTTCAACCACTCTGAAATCAGCAGAGGAAGACCCCAAACAATGGGTCTAGGTGCTCTTACTGAAATAAGAAAAGTTCATAAAGAAGAAGAAATATGATCATCTCCTCTTACAGACATGTTGTTCAATACCAGTGTCTTTAGCCACGATGCACCTAGTTTCATTGACTGTGAGCTGAAGGACAGGCTTGTAGTTTTACCACAACAGATCCGAGTTAATACTTTTGTTTTGAAACAAGTCAGCTTCTCCCAGCTGTCTGTTGCTGTGACAACTGCGTTAATCATTACTTTGTGACACACTTCGGTGTATTAAAGGGAAGAATGATGCATATGAAGGTCAATACTCACTGTTTACCTGGAGGTTACTGATTTCAGCTTTAACAATAGCATTGATGCTGCTACGAATTCACAACACTAAGTTGACCTATCAGGAGTGTCTTCAATTATATTCATGTGGCTTAAATATCGGGTGAGATTTTGACCCTAGAGAGAGAGGGGTATTTTGCCAAAGAATGCACACAGGCAGGAAGGTATCCTTTATGTTGGAAGATTGTCCCTGTTGTGTAGGGTAGAGGAGATGAAAGAAAGTCAAAAGGTAGTTGTCTTTGTCACCTGTATTTGGTCATCTTTCTTTGTGTAGCATAGGATCTCTATTTTATTGCTTATCAAGGAATGCTTGGATTTTTGAAGCCATAAGGCGTAAACAGGTGATCTCTGCCCATGTGATTATCTTTAGTAAATTCCTAGAGAAATATAGCTTCGTAAGTTTGAAGTCCATAACACACTTATGAAAGTGACTTTTACTTCTTGGCCACCCTTTTAAAGCATGTTTATGCATCATGCATGTGTGCATGTGCAAATGTGCATCTGTGTGTGCTGAGACAGACTGGTAGAGTCACGCTACTGCTTAACAAATGTTTGCAAACCTTTTGGGCTTGGGCTGCAGGATGAGCAGAGACAGGCTTCTGAACTTCCCTGCTGAGCCTTCAACATTTCTACTTCAGTGTGTGTGTGAGAGAATGTATGTGTATGGGTACAACATCGGGGCAGGCCTGAGAGAAACCTGCCCTGATTACATTTGAAGAAAATAATTGCAACATTGCATCTGTTGCTCAAACAGAAGCGATGAGACAGTTGATAGCTAGGAGCAGATACTCTTGGCTGAGAGATATACCCTGAAGAATCTATGAGGCAATCTGTGAGAAGGCGGCTTTCCCTTATGCATAGCTCATCACGGTATTTCGGACTGACATATATATGACTGACTTGGCAGGGAGGAGACAGGGAAGTCTTATATTCTTCTTTGAGTGTAAGGTGTCTAGTGCTCTTGGAGGTTTTTTAAACATTTAATCTTGTTTAAAATATATACAAAAAGGCAATCAACTAACCAAGCAAAAGCTGCAACTCTTATAGTGGATTTGATTAATTGATCAATCTATAAATCCAGAAAGGGTAATCTAGAGATCTAAAGGGATTAGGGCTGATTTGGGTGTAGCCTTGGCCATTATTTTCTCTGGACTATTCTAAACCTGAGTCCTATTAATTTTTAGGCTGTTTAATGTAGTGCTTGTCTGTTTGTAGGTATGCTCTATACCTGATTACCAATTTACTTGTAATTTCAGAATTGAGCAGACAGGCATCAATACCTCAGGAAATACCAGCTTTTTAAAAAAATTACTGACTAGCCATAGCAGTGGGTAATGCTTAATCTAATGATACAAATTTGTCTACCTAATGACATAAAGCAAGAGATTAGCACAGGAAAATAGTAACTTTGCTTGGAACTTTCAAAAGAACTCTGGATTCTTGCATGGCTAGATGCTATTTTTCTTAATACTTTGTTATTGTCATTCTTTTTTTTTTCCAGGTTAATTAAACACAGGAAATTTTAGCTCTGCCTTGTAAGTGAGAAGCAGAAAAAGCCTTAATGAGAGGGAATTATCATACCAACCATGAGTTCTAATTGCAAACTCTAGAATATGTTCTTCTGACTCTGGAATTTTTAGGGGGTTCTTCTGAAATTTTTGTGATGTTGAAAAAATATTTGCATGTGTTTAGCTATTATTCTTGTGGTTAGCTTGAATGCTTGACTGACTTTTATATGCAAACATCAGATTAAGCAATTATAGATTGCAATTCTAAATAGTGTTTTCTTAAGGTATGCGACTGCTAAATATGTTTTCTAGGATAAATCCCTATCTCACCTATGATAAGAAATGTCAAGAAGAGCCTTTTTCTAGGCCTTCAAAAAGGTGAGAAGAATATCTAATCTCCTTTTACTCCATTGTGGTTTTTGTTGTTGTTGGTTTTGGTGTTGCCTACCCTCTTCCCCCCCCATTAAGATTAGTTAAGATTAGTTTCAATGTATTGGAAGAATTAGTGGCTTAATCTACCAAAACCATTTTTAAGTAGACTGTCATTTTCACAGAACTATGGAGGTATATCTGTAGTTAAAAATGTTTTTGCTAGAATTGCTATGAATATTTCAAAAATGTTCATTTGCATAAAATGCAAAGCATATTCAGATGGGAAACTTCAACTTTTGTCAAAGTCTGTGAGGACTTAAACTGTATTGGAGTTAAATTTTTAAAGACTTTCTGAATATTCTTTCATCGGTAACTGTTTTCCTGCTTATATGTGAATAGAATCCAGAGTCATAAAATGCAAATGCTACTGGGACTGTCCACAAAGGTGCTAAGAGACTGAAAACATTAGGGTAGTGTCTCCAACAATATCTTGAAAAGCTGCAGTTTGCTTCCAGTGATACTGAAATGTCAATGAGGGAAGCACATGGTGCTTCATGTTCATGTGTCTCAGGTCTCCTGGCACTTGGCCTCATCTCTTTCAAACAATTGTACTATGAGAAGACAAAGAAAACAACTTACAGTACAACAGAAAACTGAAGCACCCAGTTTAGCTACCTGGAGATATTATAAAGACTCCAGAGATTACAGGTGAGAAATCTTACAAGAAAGTTAGATTTTCATTTTCCTTGTGATGATTTCAATATTTTAAGCTCATTGTTTCTCCACTACAGTAAATATAAAGACAGGATATTCCAGAAGCAGAACTTTATCTGACTGTTGTAGAGATGTTCTAGAGGGTCCTTGCTCATGTTTGTTAGAAAGAAGTCTTGAAATCTGACACATTGTGAATCATATGCTTAAGGCAAAAAAACAAAATGAAAAAAAATAAAATAAAAAATAAAAACCACAGCTCTGTTGCCTCCTCTCCTGTGAGCTTATTTCCATCCTTTCTCATTTGTTAGCTCTTTTTCCCCTTCACCTTGCAATTGGCTTCAAATAATCCCTGCTAGTAATGCTTCTCCATGACCTGTCTTCTGGTTTTACCAGCCCCATGTCAGGAACTGTTTCGTAGATGTCTTCACAGCTTTTGCAAGAGGTGAAAAATAGAGGCTTTGAGTAAGAAATCTATGAATATCATATACGTGTATATATATCTATACACACACACATATATGTGTGTGTATATATATATATATACATATATGTGAGGCTATACATTGTGTATATAAATATATATATTTGTGAATATTGTAATCACTTGCATTCCTCAGAAAACTCCTGAAATGGTTTCTTTCGAGCTAACTAGTGAAAGCCTGTGAAGCAAGAGGAAGTATTATAATTAAGATTACTTTATTTGCTCATTTGTAAATCGTTCACTACTTGTAATCCAGCAGGATTTGCCACCCTTTCAAAAGAATTCCTTTTCCATCTCTAAACTATTTTAATTCTTCAGGATTCACCAAAGTAGGCCTCATTAATTTAAATTACACTCTTTTTTTAGCGTTTAGAACAGGGTACCTGTTGCCAAATCACTCTGTTAGAAGCTGTTTACTGAGGGATATGTAAAATGCACCATTGCTGAAGCTAATATGATTTATAATTTGCTTTTATGGCTTTAATTATATTTTTCCCCCACATTATGTGTTGGGACTGTGGTGGCCTTTTACAAGTGGTTTCAAAAAAAAATAAAAAGGAAGGAAGCTAAAGCAATAGGGGACAATAGCTGCCCTTTTGGAATAGCAGCTAGAGGCCAGGTGGCATAGCCAAAGTGTCTAAAATAAGTCTGAGGCTTGCATGTAAATGACTGACTCTCATTACCACGTAAGCATGGAGAGAAACTATTAGGTTTTGGCTTACTGTTTCTTATTTCCCTAGAGAATGAGCATGAATGATTACTTTAATTGAATGTTTGGTTTTGTTTTTTGAAGGTACCTTTTGCACTCTCACTACAATGTATGATATAAAGAGAATAATTTCTTCCTTAGACTTGGAGACATGTTTCTAACATCACCAGATGCGTATGTCCCAGAGATAAAGGTACGTGTGGTACACACAGCCCTTAGAACTGCCGCGTTCCTGGCAGAGAGCTGCTTCATGCACAGGTCAGGAATCAGCTTGCAAGCCACTTTCAAAATGAGAAGCAAAGGATTTGCTGCAGAATAGCTTAATTTGATTAGCTTTCTGATAGATTTCAAATCACTTATAGCGGTGAAATTAAGTTCAATGAAATAGATACAGCAGGAAAGAAACACTTTAATCTTCACTTTTGATTAAATCTGACTCAATCTTCAGCATCAACTCCTGTTATCTATAATTTGGAAATTTAGATTATGAATCAAAGAGGAGGAAAGTCCTGTCTAGTAATTCCTGGCACAAAGCTAAATGCTTGCTGATGACTTGAGTTTTAAGTGTAGGTTTCCTGGAAACTCCAAACTACAAATAGAGTCTTACTCCATACTTCCAAGGATTGCCTGCTTATCAGGTGCTTACCAAGTGATTTACTGAGGCACGTGAAAGAAAATACAGAATCTTTTTAAAATCCAGAACTTGAAAAAAAAAAAAAAAATTGCTCCTAAAACTTGGTAAGATGTTTGCAAATGATAAATTAAAAGTGTGTTCTGATTTCATATCAAATGCATCCAACTACAAAGACAACTGGTCTCCCTTGTTCTGTGTTTAGAGCAGATGTAAAAATTAAGTAGTGCTCCTCAGGATAACTTCATTACATAGTAAATAATATGAAATATAGTTGCTTTTTCTATATACATGTATTTGCATCTTTTAAATCAAAAAAAAAAATTCAACCTAGATTAAAAAAAAAAAAAAGGAAGAAAATCCTTCTTCTATTATAAGGATATGTACTTTTCTGAGCATACTTGAATTTCCAAAGCAACCTAACAATAACTTGGTAGGCATCTCCTAAGTCCTCTGCAAGTACAAAATGAAACAAGAATGTTCAGAAAGAACATTTCTTTAATGAATACTTGGCTGACACTAGGACAGAAAAAAAAGTAGGGGGAAAAAACAAGAGATGCTGGTACATGTTGATGCTGATTACAGCACACTACGTTTGTCATCTTAAACCAAGAGCATGACATCATCAAACCCATGCCTTTGATCTCAAACACCAAGGAGATTTAACTGCTATAAAAGGCCATACACTAGACTTTTCCCAGTACTGTTCCAACTGATTATTTGGTATAAGAATTAATAATTAATTAACATGATTGTAATTCATACAAACAGTCACATAACTAAGTCTGTAATTAGGCCTGATTTTTAGAACAGATGAGCGTGCATTTTCTAGTATGTTCCAAGGAAGATAATTGGGTGAATACACGCTAGCAAGTGAGATAAAAGGTTATAGAAAGAGGCCATGCTGAAGAGAGGCATGGAGTTTCCCAGAAGAGGAATGTATGCCAGAGACTAAAGATGGATATTGGAAGTGGGGGTGCAGGTCAAGCAGGTGGCACAGTAGGAAGCGGAGCAAGTCTGGTTGATGGAAGGAGAAGGGACTGGCTTGGTGACTCGTGGCCAGCCTGCTTCAGGACTGTCTCCTTGTCTCAGAACTGTCCAGTGAGCTCCAGAACGCGGTACTTACCTCCCATGCCTCTTCTGCATCCAGGGATGTTATCCATGGTAAAAATAACATTCCTTACAGAGGCCTTCTCTCCAAGCATTGTGAGTATAAAATTCAACAGGTCTTTGAGATTTCTTACGTGGACTGTATTGAACACATCTGTGATCAACAGGATAGAGAAGCAGTTGTGCAGTGGCTTGTTTGCCCTAGTTCAAGTATCCAACAAGGACAATCTGTGCCTGGGATGCCAGCCAGGCGCTTTTGCAGTTTGTGTTGATGGAAAACAATGACTCCTTGACTATGGTGTACTTAATAAAAATTAAACTGTTTAAGTTCCGGAAGAAATAGCTCTGATTCTGCACCCCTTTTCTGGCCAATACATTGGTGTTATTGTGTGAGCCTTCTGTTGTCACACTATAGAGCATTATGAGAGGTTGCTTCGATGTGGCCCAAGTAGAGGAAAATGACAAGCTGTTAAGTGCAGACGCCCAATCTAAACTGAATAATACGTTATTTTGCAGCTTTTCTTTTTTGGCTGCTGATGCACGTCAGCTCTTCTGGTGCCTTGTGTGTAATGCATTAGGCATAAGTATTGCATTGGGGAACAGGCACCCTTCTCCAGGAATCAATGGAGAACTCTCTGAGATGCTTCATTCTCTGATCACAGCTGTGAACACATGGTATTCATTGCAGATGTCGTGAGCCTGTTTCTGTGGGGAAGTGAACAGGAGCATGGTTCCAAAGCATTTTAATTAAAATCCCAGAAAGAAAAGGTCACATCTTTATGCCTTGGATATATTTAAGAGGTACAAACATTTGCCTTTGCTTATACAGTTTGGTGAAAGGCTTTAGAAATGTATGAACAATAAAGGTCTATTAAGTCTATGTACATGTGATATGGTGAACAAGGCTACAAGAAGCTTATTCCCATTCTCATTGTCTAAAAGACTATAGCTTTTTCCCTCTACTCCACTGAACTGTCTGCAGTATGGGACATCACCCCACAAGTAGAGGACAACGTGCAAAGGCAGATATACTTCTTTCTCTGATATACCATTGTGCATGGACTAAGCAGCAAAGCTTCTCCCAGGTAAGCACCTCTTACACTCCTTTTGAGCAACATGTAGGCAAAAAGAAGTGGTTTAGTTTCATTGTTCAATTGTTATTTTAACAGTTATGGAGCCTAAATGAGTTTCTGCTCACAGCATCACATATTGATATCAACCCATCTAAACCGACTTTAACAGAAAAGATACCTACCCCAGTGGTCTTCATCAGAAGTTTGCTACGGTGCAGTTTACTATGCACTTACACACTGTTCTCAAGGTGAATAGACTTCAGTGAGTCTGCGCCTTTATTTTCTCCAGTGACTATTCAATTTTAACATTTCAGAGTCAAATCCATTATCCAGACATCAATCCTCTGTATGGCAGATTATTTTATAAAATTTCTGTCTCTTTAGTTGGAGGGAAAAAAAAAAAAAAAACAACACTGGATTTTACACAGAAGACAATCTTCGAGGGTTATTATTAGTAGGGTGGGTACTTGAGAAGGAGGGATTTTATCCTTAATAGCTAAATACATGCTATTATACTTCATCCCCAAGGTAACATGATTAAACTCCAGTGAGGTATTCTTTTTGGAGCTTTGGAAGCAGTTGTAACTTTCCAGGCTCTATTTCCACAGTATATTGTTTATTGTGAATCTGCCAGGATTTTAAACAGGTCTACCCTCACATGCTGATGCTAAAATATTCTATAGCACCTACTTCACCAAGCAATGCATCAACGGGTGTGGAAAACTGTTTAAATTTGCCTGCACTAGAGACAGAAGGCAGAATGATGTAGGAGGAAGAGAACTGCCAATAGCAAAGACTGACTAAAATATCCACATATTAACTTACTGTGTTACTTTATAACTGCTGGAGTGATTAAGGAAAAGACGGTTGGAAAATGAGAGCCTTTTCCAACTGTTAGGCACATCACTCAAGTGTTCAAGGTCCAGTACTATCAGGCAACAAGAAAACACCAGGCCCTTTTCTGTGGTTTTCATAGACTACAGAAAAAGCAGAAGCTCACTTTGCTGTGCCTGCTGGGTAAATGTGAGGCAATCAACCACAGCATGCTGGCTATCTGATGCAACTAAAAAGAGGCAAGAGCTATCAACTCAATCTCCTACTCAACAGGTCATTGAATTTTGGGGTAGAAAGCCAGAACAAGGGACATATTTCTGCTGAAATTAACCCCAGGATGGTTTCTTGGTGATTCATTTTAGGTTTGTATGGAAGTAGACAGAAGAGCTCCGTTTGTGGATTGCTCCATAGAATCTACCCGTCTGTTACACCTGTTGCTGACTTTTCTAGTTCTGATGAACCTTGTGAGCCCAATATTTCATTTTTATTTTCCAGACTGTTTGGCCTTCTTTTCCTATCTGTCATGCTATCAGAGTAGTTTCATTTTTCCCTTATCCTTTTACTTTCAGGCATTTTTTTTCTTCTTTTTTCTCTGCATCTGTGAGCATTTTGTTGGCTGGATCTTATGTTTGGCAATAATACAATATCTCCAAAGCAGTCATGGTAAATTGTAAATCATAAATGCAATATTGCCGAAGGCCTTAGTGGATGCTATCAGAAGACATTATCCTTATTTTTATTAATCTTGTCCAGAAAAGAGCTCCTAAGGAAAGCTGCCCTTTTCAGGGTGCTTAAATGAGATTTCAGAGTGTAAGCTCCCTAAGAACAGCCTCGGGTTGATCAAGAAGTCAGTATTGAGAGAAGATGCAGAAAAATAATCCTGTTGGGCAAGTTACTTGGAGCAAAGTCCTTGCATGGAGAAATAACTCTGGAATTATGCATATTAAAGGACACATTCCTCATGAAGCTTCTTATACTTCAGAGAGCCATTTAAGAAAAGTGAATTGCAACTGTGCTTCATAAGCCCCACTGCAGTTCAGTTCCGACACAAAAGATTGGTTTCAGCTTTAAAATATCTATGTATTTTGCATCCTGAGTCTCTGAGAGGCTACAAAATCTCTTACCATTTCTAAACCAGCAACAAATGTGATCTGTTAACAAATTAACAACTATTTGGTCTTATTAGGAGGGATTTGAATTAAAGCATTCATTAAAAAGTTTAAAATTACCTTTGTTGTAATTCAGTTCAGTGAAACCTTTGGCATAATGAAGTTCAGTGACTTCAGAAAATTCAGTGACTCTTTCACAAAACACCTTGCAACCATATTTGCTAAATTAAATATTACTATTGAATCCCTTAACATTTGGAATTGCTAGCTTTGACTGACCAGTTCCTGATTCTCCTGTGACACACAAGTGACGTAGTAGACTCTGTCTGAGATCACTTGAAGTCATTCTTGAAAACAAAACTTGTATTACAATCAGACCTTCATTTTTTCTAGCAAGTAGAAAAGAAAGTACCCAAAATAAAGCTACTACAGAGGCTTTAGCTTTTTAAGTCTCAGGTTCTGAGTGTCTCAAGATTGCAACGGAACATTTGTGAACAGAAAAAAGACAAAGTGAATCATAAATCATAATATTACATGTATCTTTTAAGTTATATGACTCAGGTTTAGGCTGCCTCAAATTTTACTGCTAACTGAGCTGGAAAAGAGCAGGTGGGTAATGTTAATATAATACCAAAGTCATAAATGCACAGGTGCAAAATGTATTGTTTTAATTTAAGGAAAAAAAAAAAAAAAGCACTTAACTATTGGATTTCTTCCAAACTCCATTTAGTGTCAACTGAGTCTCTAAAATATGTTTGCTCTACTTGCTGAGAAACTGTTTTTATCCTGCCTACCGTTACTGATTCTATTTATAACAAAACAGCCACGGAAAAGTATGTGCAGTATTCTCCCTGTCTAAGAGCTCTGCAGCCATGTTGTGTGTCCCGTGTTTATACCATGTCCCACAGTTACAAACCTGTTCATCTTCTTGTACTTGGACATCTCCCCTACATTTGTGCCATGCACTGTGTTACTGTACACTGTTCTGCGTCATGGAGGGCTGTATTTGGACAAAGACCAAGCTGGCACCCCTGAAGAAGAACGTGAGCGCCAGGCCTCTCTGAGGGTGCTATAGGCCTGAAGGGCCCCAGCCTGCCTCAGCTGGGACATGTAAACCTACACACACGTGCCCTCTGCCCGTGGGCTGTTTAATCTCAGGGGTGAGGAGGTTTCACTACTGGCCTGGGTTATGATGTAGCTGTCACTGTCTCAGCCCCTGCTTCTTGGATTTTCCTTGTAGGCCATTTGTCTCTTGGCCAGACCCCTCAGGTGTGTGCCGTGGCCTTGCTTCTGGCTCTGCCTTCTCCTGCTCCTGGCTGGACTCCCTGCACAGACTCATCCCCTGTCTTGCTTGGCAGTGTTGATGGACCCTTATTAGCAGCACATGGCCCACCATGTGCAGTCTTGTGGGACTGCTCTGAATCGGGTTTTTTTTTTTTTTTTTTTTTTTTTTTTCCCTCTCCTCAGGTTTTGAAGACCTCGAGGCACCATGGCTTCCAACTGCAACCTCCCGTGCTGATGCTTTACTAAGGTGAAAATGTGTCCTCCAGGCCCAAAAGCAAACTATCGTCTTTCTTTGTTTCTCAGAAATTCAAGTTGTTGTTGTTCTTTGTAAATGTCTTTCTAACACTTTACATTTTTGGATAAAGAAACAGACTGTCTCTTCACTGCGTATCCATACAGATATAGCAGAGATGCACAAGCTAAACAATCTTTGTGAAGGATCAACTTTTTACAGTGACATAATCTATCGTACCAGCATTGTATCTCTCCCCAGAATCACTCCTTCATGTGTTTATCTTGCATTGGGCACGGCTGACTCATCGCAAAGATGAACTTCAGATAAAAAGCCATTGAGCTGGGTCTTTCGTTTGGCTCAAGGTAGCTTAAAGATCTGTGTGCAAAGTTAGTGGGCCAGTAGTTAGCTGGAAATCAGGACTTGTTTGCTGTGTCCTGGTACAATTTGAAAGTAAAACACTGAAAGGTGAAAGTGCTGTAATAAATTTGAATCCCGTTACTGAGTAATGGGACCACATTGCTTAAAAATGTATCCTGCAAGAGCTTAAGTCTTATCGTGAGTCAGTGGAATATAAATTCCTAAATACCTAAGTCACTGCAAGAGACTCCACTCTTACTCCAGTTCATTTGGGTAGCTGTGGAATTTTTTAATGTGAGTTCAAACTGGCGCACCAGCATTAAGGAATAATCTAGAAGCTTTAGTTCCTATGTTTCTTTGGCCTCATGGTCTGTACCAAAATGACTAAATTTACTCAAAGTGTTTTGCCCTAGAATGAGCCATGCTTTGTATAGGAGCTGGATAGATTTTTTGCAGACTCTGCTTTCTTTGTTTCAAAGTCCAGTTTGGGATTTAAAGTAAGAACATTCCGAGACTTCATAAACACAACCGGATCCACTTGCCCATCTTTTCACCTTAAAAATTAGTTTTCATTTTAACCCTAATTGGATTTTTATATTTATATTTATTGTATATTTATTGTACTGTATATTTATTGCACTAGAACCAGTTTCATTGTATCTCAGCACTTTGCCTGTGATCTAAAAGCTGTGGGTGTAGCAAACTCAGGGTGCTGTTACTTTCTGCCTTGCTAAGTTTTAGACAGATTCAGACAGATCATTTGACAAATATTAGGGCAAGCAGAAATGGCCTAAGTAAGAAGAAATACACTGAATTGCCAAGTGTACATCTGGAAAAAAAAAAGTCAAACTAAATCTAAATTCATTTTAACAGGTTGTAGTTGGAGATCATCCATTTCTTGGACAACTATTACTTCTTCAAGAACAAGGACAAGAGTGTGAGATGGGTTATGATGCAACAAGACCTTCCTCAAGTTGTGTCCATAACTGCTGAGTATTAGACTTCAATGTTGCAGCTATGAGCTGTTTCGAAAGCTACATAGTGAGTAAAAAAATGCTCTCAAAAATCAGTAACCATCATCCTCAGTAGCCTGGTGGATGATAGAATGGCCTGGAAAGCTTTAGTAGTTCAGTCAAAAGAACAACTTTAGAGAAAATGAAATGTTGCTTCACTGTGTTTATATGTTTTGGCATGGCTAGGGTAGCCTCTGGAAATTTAACTTTGCAAAGCTTTTTTATTTCACAAAGCCATTGCTAAATACATGCAGATTTGTTTTAAAAGATAGACAACCTGTGCTAAAGTGAGGATAACTTGAGAAAGGATGCGCTATCTAACTGTGTATGTTCATACATTTTATATAGTATTTACCCTCCAGTCCATAGTATACAGTATATAAAGATTTACAATAAGTTGATACACTGCATGATATCACTGTTGTAGAGATTAAAGTATTTTATAGTGTCAGCAGTTTTACAATGGCAGAACCACTTGGTAGCTAGACAGCTAGCTAATTAAGCTGAGAAAAATATGTAAAATTTTTAGTAGAAGTTTCTACAATTTCAGTAGAACATGTAAGTCTATTAGTGTTCACAAAGCTTCCAGGTGACACAGTAGGAAGATCAGGGTTAGAGACGTGACATTTTCTTTGTCAAACCCTTATTTTTAATAATACCTTATCTCTTACTTTCCCCAAGGTCTTGACTTATTTTCCTGATCTCTCTCTTTTTTTTTCTTTTTTTATTTTTTTTTCCCTCTTCAGCTCAGTGTAGTTCATTTCTCTTTTTGTTTTCTCCAATATTGTCTCCTGGCACTCACTCTTCCACTGGTTCTCACATCATTCTGTTTTGTTTGCCTCTCAATTTTCCATTCTTATTTTCTTCTATTCTTATTTTTAAATCTCTTTTCCCACTCTTATTTTAGGTCTCAGCTTTATCATTACCCAAATGCTGCCTATTCAAATCTATATTTTGTATGAAACATGAGAGGATTTGAATGGAAACAAGTGATCTTTCACTCATGATATCAAGAAGTTTGGTTATTCTTAGCACTTCTGCCATTTTAATAATGGTATTTTTCTCCAGTTGTTTCCATGAGTTATTGGGTCTTTCACACCTGAGTATTAATTTTAAATCTTCTCCAAGGCAAACATCTGACCAAGATTTTAACTACTTTGTCCCACCGGAAAGGAGAGAGGCAAAATTCCCTCTCTCTGCACTCTGCAAATAGTAGCATGAATAGTTTCTAAGGCTGTATAATATACTACAGCGGCTGGCTTTTAAGACTGCTGGAAAGGTAGCCAAGACTGTCACAGCAGAATGGTGGAATAAGCAGAGAACTGGGAAAGGGCTGTGTAGTGACCTGCGCTGCAGGAAGTGTTCCAGGTAGACTAATTGCCTCCAGCCTTTCCAAAAAGATCCCTGTACAACTTTGGTTTGGTTTGCTTGAACCTTATTGTGCCATTTTACTCCATGCTGCTGAGCAGATGCTAAGATGCGTTTTGGAGGCTGCTGCACTTTAAAAAGCAAAGCAAAACAAAAGAAAACAGATATTTGCTTTCGTACTATTATTAACATGAAAACACAGATTTGGACATCTCTTGTAAAAGCAGGTAAAGCAAGGGGTGTAGACTGTGACATGGAAACTATGCATTTTGAAAACACTCATTACTATAACAGCCAGGTGTTGTATTCAGCCATGGTTGTGATCTCATTATATAAGAAGCAAGATTGACTTATTTATTTTTTATTTTTTTATTAGAGGCCTTCTGTGAACTGCTGTGTATAACTCCTTTTCTGCACTCTAGCAAAGTGCTGGTTCTCCACTAGTTTCAGCCCACACATCTCCATTGACTTCAGCTGGGAGCTTTCAGTTTAAATTTTTCTTCTTATTACTTATTCATCAATCTGTAGTAAAATGGCTGTCAAACAATCACAATAAGTACCATTCTTATTAGTTATCAGGATCACAGCAGTTTTGCCAAAGCCATGTTTTCTAGAATGTTCTAAGTAAAAAACCCGTAAGGACTTTTATCTCGTCATGACATACAAAAGCAGTATTATAAAAAGGGAAATATTTTCAGCTATTTTGCGTTTTTTATGAAGCAGCTGATCCATCACAAGTCTGTCTGCTTTGTCACCCCTAGATACAGTTTCTAGCTACGTTATTTCATTTAATAATATTTGTTAGGCTTTGTGGTTAATTTTTAAAAGGAAGCAGTGTGTTATCTGCTTGGTGCCTTTGAATCACTGAAGTACAAGGCATTGAGAAACAGTTTCTCCCTAACCACTTGTACTTGATGACTCAATGGCAGCTGCCATTAGAAAAAGTACTGTATTTCCCCAGGCAAGACATTTCTGTATTGGACTCCTCTGTACTGCTTGAAAGTCTGAGTTCCTTCATTAAGAACCATCAGTGTCTGAACTGACTTTCCCCCAGATCATGTAATCTGTTAATCCTGGGCCATGCTAGAGATGCTGGTATAGAGAGGCATAAGAAGTGTATGGTTTACCAGAAATTTAATGTAATATTGATTTTAAAAATAGAAAGAAAAAAAAAAAAAAAAAAAAAAAAACTTTAAATAAAGAAAAAAGGCATCCATGTCAAGGATGCTTACTTTTATCATGTAAGTTTTCTTAGAAAGCAAACGAAATTATTAGTTGTGAAATCAGATAAAATAGAGCTATCAAGCTGTACAGTTTCTAGCATGGTGTTGTTTCCTTTTTTTCCCCTCAATTTCAACCAAAACACACTTCCAAAGTTATTAATGTTGAAAGAGATATATATATTTTTCTTTTTTCCATGTCTTGGCTAAGCAATGGGAGAGAATTGCTCATACTGTTCTTTTCTCCCTTTATAAGGACTGATGCCGTGGTTGATGGCTTTTGTTGCAGTTGTTTTTTCAGAAATGTGCTGGTAGTGATCTAATATTAAAATGTGCTTTGGAAAAATATTTTAGTAGTGCAGCTTCTTTACAGTCCTTATTGATTTTATTGCCATATTCACTTGTCAGGGTGGATTTAGTCTAGAGTAGGATGTCTTTCTTTCCCTTTTATTTTTTTCTTTCATGCATTATTATCCAACACTACAAGTCAGAGCAAGGTTTCTTCTTTCATTACTTTTCTATTGTTAAGGTATATTTTTACAAAGCCAAATGTTTCAAGGTTTCTATTTAATTGTGGACGTTAAAATATAAATGTGATAATGGCAAAGCCCCAAAGTTTGGGCCTACATTCTCTTTTGCTTGAGTTCATTAGCAGGTGCAAGAGGAACAAGTTTTTTCAGCTTGCTGTGGATACAGCTGCCTTGAAGCTAGCCACAGCAACCCTACAGCATTTTCAGGTGCTTCCCTATCGAGTCAATCATGCAAGTCTGTGGTTATTGCTCTAAGCTGTCTCCACTGCCTTCTTGTCTGACACTTGTCTTTTGTTCCTGATAACTGGGCCCATGTCCAGAACTGCAAAGCTGTTGTTCCTTTCTGGCTCAAAGCACACTTTTCCTAATTCTGATCCACAGGAAATGGTTAGCAGCCTTGTGCTCTGTTGCAGCTAGTCCATGGTCCCAGTTAAAAGCCCGATGCAAAACCTGTGGGTGACCTTCACCTGCACAACGCTAGAGCAGTATTCTGTCTAGGTTCTTCTGCGGCTCCCAGCCTCTGAGCAGAAAGCTGAATTAAGTAATCTTTGCAGAGTCTTTTCAGAGTACAGAAATATTCAGGCACAGAGAGCTTAAATTCAATGGCACAGGAACTCCAGTCTCTTATTTAGGATCTAACAGTTCAATCTGGGAGATAACAATTCACCTCTGCATCCTGTTTTCAATAGTGTTGTATGATTGATGAGCTACAGTAAAACAGAAATAAGACACATGAGGAATGTATTCGAAGTCATACACAGAGGTGGGGAGAGGGTGGGAATTTTCCGGTGATTACACCCTGGCCCATGAGACTTAATTATCCAAAACAGTCTGATAACTAATGTAATTTGTTTGCATAGCTAACTCCCCTGATTAGTTCTGGGGAGGTGTGTGGCTTTATTTCCACTTTAGGGAGTTTCTCTAATAATTTTCTTCCAAAGGTGAATAACATCATATTTCCCTAAATGCAGCTGGCTCTGAGAATCAAACTCAGTGTGCAACAACTGATTTTTCAATCAACTTGCTAAATTACACTTCAGTCCATGCCATAGTATCTTTAAAGTACAGCTTTCTCAGAGTAAACCCACTCAGACGTGACACCTCATTCCATACTTTGTCTAGGTAAATCTATACTTTATAAGAAATGACAGAGAGATATCAACCACTAGTTTTAAGAGAGAAAACTCATTTGAACACCAGTGTGTAGTTTTTGTTCAGAAATTATTTGGATTGTGATCTGATTTTTTTAATGCTCCAGCAGACTGTGGTGCTCACGGATGGTGGTGTAGGTCATCAGCTGTGCTGTACATACACTTGATCATCAGTTGACAACAGTCAACTCTACAGGTCAGCTAGTGTGATGTCTCTTTCCTAAGGTAATTTTAAGGACCTTCTCTTTTTTTTGGTATTTGTTTTATTCATCCAGACACGTTTCTGAAGCCTTAATGGAAGATTTATTTTTTTGAAAGCAAAGGCCTCACTCTGGCTCAGCAGGAAAGTTAGGTAAGGGGGAAGCCGAGTGAAACCAATTAGTTTTGCTAGAAGCAAAGACAGTAGAACAATAATAGTTCCCCTTTATGCATGTGTCACATCTCTTTTGCTGAAAGTAACTGCTTGAAATGCTGACTATTGCTCAGTATCAACACAGGCACAGAAAAAGAGATGAGCCACTGCTTCCAGAGGCAAAATGTCATGTCGGACTAGCTGCACTTAAACAAACAACACATAATTTTCCAGGATGAGATATGCTGCCTCAGCGGAGCTACAAGTTTGCCATGGACAGTAACAGAAGATTTGCATATGTCTCTGTGCAAGTATATCATGTGTTCTGCTGTCATAATAGAGCCATCAAGTAATAATCAAGAGATCATGATCTAGTGCTATTATCTGATTTTCTCACCTGAAGCTGCTGGTAAATGTGGAAATGAACCCCAGAGGGAAATAGATTATTGCACATGAGCTGGCAAACCTCAAAAATTCTCACAATGTTTTTTTCCTTCCAAAACACCTAAAGTGGAAGGACCTGGTCCTTTTTGAGGGGAACAGGATGTGAGGCTTCCCAGACTCTACCATCAGAGAGGCATACAAGGAGGTTTCTCATTCCAATTAAATATTGTGAAGGAAATGTGAGCTGTACATGACTGAAGAACAAAGGTTTTCATCACATTGTTATTATGGTTGTAATGGTCTTGCCCAGTTAACTTTGAATTCAGAAGTAATTTTCTCTTGGCAGCCTCCATCTGAATATTAAGAGGCAAATGATGCATCTATTGACTTTTAACTCTCTGTCTTACAGGTTTTGAGAGACTATGGGATTCCAAACAGGGCAATCCAATTCATTGTTTCTTTCAGAAAGAAGAGAAAGACTGAGAGACTTTGGTGAATGTTTTTACAGGACTGTCTCCCATAAATCTTTTGCACACAACTGTCCCAGTGCCAGTATTTATGCTCCTAATCAATTCCATGGGATTCTGAGTCTTTTAGACTGTCAAAGTTACAGAAACGCCTGGAAATTAATTATAGAAGTCTCAGCTGAAAAAAAAGGGTACCTTTTTGGTTTGGATGTATGTTAAGCATCTTGCAATGCCTGGAGAATTGGGATAGAAGCCAGCCTGGTCATTCAAAGCAGACTGATAGAGGCTGGTAGAACAGTAATTCTAAAATTGGACCTTTTTCCCGGGCTTGGAATTCTTCTTTAGTCATGACCTGAAGTATATTAAAAACTGGAATTTCCAGTGAGAAACCTCCTTCTAGAGTTCAGAGCCCAATTTGTCTTCTTAGTGAGGATGTTGGCTCAGAGGCGGTGGGGTTTTTATCAGGCATTCCTCTGAAAGGAAGTCTAACATTTAGTCTTGCTCAGGAATTAGAAGACACAGGTTCAGTGCTTTCCTCTGCCTAGGGTTCACACTTCCAGGAGGAAAAAAAAAAGCCACAGATAGCCTAGAACATAAACAGGCACCTGATTATCTTTACCTATACCCATAAAAGTGAGCCACTGTGTAGCCAAGAACACAACATTCAAAAGCAAAGACAGTCAATCTGGAGGGCTGTCCTAGAGTGGTGGTTCTCAGGAGTTAGTCTACACCTTATAAATTATTACTTCCCATAAATAAAAATCTATTTACTATTCAGTGTTAGGTGAACAATAATCAATGTTTCCCATCACTGATAAGAAATCTGATCATCCTTTGTAGCTCTTGTGATCTCAGTGAATTTTGCATTTAAGCTTTCTGAGCATGTCCAGTAGCAGAAATCAGTCATTTTATTACACAAACTACAGCCCTATAGGTATCAAAATGTTGAGATAAGATTGTTGAAGATAGCAGCCTTTGGCTGAAATCCCCTGAATCCTTCCTGGTTTGCACTTGAGGTATGTCTGAAGCTATTTTTTTGGATCTAGTTCTTTGTAGGCACCCATTTGCTGTTTTGTTGCCTCATGGGCAATTGGTACTCTACCTTTTCAAGGCTCAGAGAAAGGAAGGACCACCTGTTTATCAGTTGAAGTAAATGTAACTATCCTGCCTGCAGCACATTTTGCAGAAGAGAGTGGTATCTCCTGAAAACAAACAGTGTAAATATATTATTTTCTTCCTTTCAGGCATAACACTTGGTGGGAGAAGGTGAAAGTGCTGCCTTCTAAATGATTAACGCCAATTTCTGCAACTGTTCCCTTTTCAAATGTGACATTAGAGAAGTTAACATTTGGAAGTGCCAAGGGAACTGCAGAACACTGTGGCTCCACTGTCTGCCTTTCTACGTGAAATAATCATGGCCAGAGATATGATACGTGCCAGTGAAGGAATTTGTCATGTACTATGTGTGATGGTTCACAGCAGGTGAAACCAAGGGGAGTCTGAATTGCATGGAGCTGGGCTGAGATAATAACAGAGCCAAAAGCATGAGTTACATGAGCATGATTTATCCCCTTCTCACAGTTTTCCATGGTTATACTGCATAGCTACGATGCATGGAAATGTTGTCCTGCTATAGCAACATGACTCATTTGTTCTTTTAAAGACATCTTGATTACATCAGAGGGATCATTTCTGGAAATCTGATCATTTTCACTGAGTCAGTTAACTAACTGTCTTTTCTTTCCCAAATGTGCTTGATAATCTTCTGAGTAAGCTTGGAGAGTGTGAGGCTGAATGACTGTTGGCGGGGTCCGTCTGTCTACAGGCAGAGAATACCCTGAATGAATACATGGCCTGTATGTCATGCCAGTGCTATTCATACACATACTGTCTAAGCAAGGCAGCAATTTAGCAAACAGTTTTGTTTGTTTGTTTGTTTGTTTTTAAGGTAAATTGAAGAATGCACACTAAGGAAGAGATAATTCAACTTTCTCAGCAGACTTTCCCAGTTGTTTGAGTTTGCAAAAATAACCCTGAAATCAATACAGAATAACTTCATAAACAAAGTCCAAAGACTTTTTTGTTACATACAAACTACATGTTACGAAAAAAAAATAAATTTACTTTTTATCACAATTGATGAATCATATGTAGTTAAATTATAGAGGATATGTCAAGATAAAAGTTGTCCTTAAAAAACATGAGGTGCTAACGTTGTCTGTTTAAAAATTATTATTTGTTTAGACTTATACAGTCCAAGGCATCTTCACTGAATTTCTCAAAACTTGGAGGTTTTTACCTGAAGTGACCAGAAGAGATCAGGATTGCATCTCCTTCTATTTGTGTATAATTTTGTTGGAAAAGATTAAAATAGAAAAGTATTTCTGTGTGACAGAGAGCATATTCATGTGTATGCTACTTAACAGAAGAGACAGAATTTCTTGTTTATGAAACGTTGAGTCTGAAGCAGTCATTTGATATAAACCAGAAGGGAAAAAAACCCCACAGGGTAAGCTGAAAAAAATCCTGCCCGCATGCTGTCCATGTGATTGGAGTGTAAATGAACGATGATACACTCTTGCCACTTGAAAATATGAAAATCAGAGCAAAGTAGAGTTAGATTTACCAAAATTAAAGCTTTTATTAAAATGACTGTAAGGAGAACATAACCATTAATTTGTAAATATTGTTGTGGTTCTGTCATTTCACTGACATCTATTTTGCCAAATAATAATAATAATAATCTGTCCACTTAATAGAGTCATTGTGTGCTTTAGGTATACCATACCATACAGGTATGGTGTGCTTGAGAGAAATATAGATAGTGCTTATTCTACTTTTGGTGAATCTCAGTCTAAGTACTTGTGAAATGGCTCTTGACAGTCTTGAAGTTAGTGAGAGTTACTGGATGGAAACCGAACAGCAGGGATTTCCCAGATTTCACAGGCTTGGGGCTTTCTGACTTAGAAACACTGAATTCCTTCACTTAAATTGCTTAAAAACATCTCCACTGCCTCTGGAAAACTGAGTTACACAAGCTCAATGGCTATCAGACCAGTGCTCTTTACATGCAGCCTGCTCTGCTGCCAGTCCTGCTAACATTCCTGTGACATGAGTGGAGTACTACCAAGTGGGAGGCATGCTCAGCGTCACAGCAGGCAGAGGCAGCCGAATTAATAACTTCTCAGTTATTAATTCAACTCTTACAGGGTCACCAAAACCAACCTGTAAGAAGTAACAAGTCTCAGCTCGCTAGGTTGCCTTTAGTTTTACTTTCCTGCTTGCAAAGGCGACTCTCGCCTACTGCAGCCAACGCGAGCATTCAGGGCTTTGGATTAATCATAAAGCACTCTCATAAATTATATAATTAAATGATTCGGGAGAGATTGACATAGAGACTTTCAGTCTTTAAAGCTCTTACTCTATTTCAGGACAATTTCACATCTTTATTAACATAGCTTTCTGTTTGCTTTTAGGCAAAATGAGATGAAACAAACACCTGTGCAAACTAGAACAGTAATTGCAACAGCACACAGTTATATGATATGTACCTGGCACTGCACATGATATGTACCTGGCACTGCACTGCATGTATGTCAGGCTTAAAAATACTGACATGAAGGGCCTAATTAACAGTACTTAATTGGCACCCGGCATCTTTTGAAATCAAGAATTCACTGGACCTAACATTTTTTTCTCAGATCTCGTCTCCTCTGTATTCCAAATGTATATGAAAGGTATGCCTGCTATTTGTTTCCAGAATGTATTAATTTTATTATTTAAAAAAAAAAAGTATGTATTATGCCTATTATCTCCAGAGGAGTTCGTATTCAAATCATCATAAAATATTCTATTTTTCTAGGAATTAATTTATTCCTTTTGGATGGATTTGGGCACAGAGCAACAGAAAGAGCAAAGCAAGAGTTATACCACCCTGGGTTTTGTTCTGACAAGGGTACTAAACAGATTTTCTATGCTTTAACCCTACCAATGCTAGCCAGAATGCAATGTACAAGTCTAAATGAGGACACAGCTACAGCCTGGAAAAGCATAGCGTAAGAACCACAGGTACCAAAACATCTATGCATTTAACTGTTTGGGGGCTGGTTTTGTATTTCCGTAAAGCAAAATTTTTAAAAATATTCTGCAGCAGAGACCATTTGGAATATTGGCCACTTAATGACATCATCATTTGTTTCCTACATCCTTTCTCTGTCTTTTCCCCTCAACGCATCATAAACCTGTTTTGGAATATTTTTTTTTTCCCCTTAAGCTAGAAAATTATTATGGGAATAGCCAGAAAAAAAGCAATAATTACAGTCACGTGTTACAGAATAAGGTACTCTTGGAACCAGAAATGCAACAAAGCAACCTGTTTGTGGCTTATTTCCTGGGTGTGAGAAAGAGCTCAGGGTGTGACTGGGAAGAGGAGGCTTATGCCATGGAAATGTAATAATCACTACCTGTGAATAAGAAGCTATTAACTAATGGGCAGAAAGCTTTTGTGGGGGAGATAGCAAACAGGGGACCTCACTTCATTCTCTGCATTCTGCCCCTGACTCAGAGAACTCACTTCCATCTTTTTTGCCCATCTGGCTGTGCATTTGGCTTTAGTTAGGACTAAACAAACTGCGCACAGAGTGCTAATGCCTACCTTGCTGTAACTAGTCCTATGAACGTTCCTTTGCATTTAAGAACGCAACCCAGAGTTCTGGTCACAATCCAAGTAGCAGCATTCTTCCACCTTAAATTCTCACATATACTCATCTGGAATAAACAATTGTCAAAATAATATGCTCTCAATCAGTTGCTGTATTGCAGTGATAGACAAATTATTAAATGTATTTTGTAGTCAGTCAATTCATGATGATGGACTGCTAATTAAATAGTAATTGTTGTCCATTATAAATACCCATACAGTGAACAACGATTAGATATTGCTGTGGGCAGAGAAAATGATATTGGTGTATTTTGTATTTTACCTGGTAGTTTTAAAGTTGAGATGCAAATTGTACAGTAGATCTGATACAAAAGCCAAATATCATCATAAGATAATGTCTCATGCGAGTCAAAAGATAACAGCAAAATCACGTGAATTGTTATCTATCAAACGTGAAAGCAACTAAAATAAACTTTCTTTTCCTTTAGAAGCAAAACTGGTGGTGCTTGGAACATAGTGATCAGGAAATTAAAAACAAAATGTGGCCAAAATATAAACTAAGCAGAAAAGTGAACATCATTTTAAGAGGCTACTATGTTAATTAAGTTTCTGGTGAATAGTGCTTCATTGGCAGTTTGGAATATGAAGGCCTTTAATTAAGAAAAAGAAAATCACACTCACTTGACAAGTACATTAGCAATGGCATTAGATTAGTTTCCTTGGGTTTCTTAAGTAGAATAGATAAATAGCTTGTTTCCCAGTATTTGAAAGACTGTGTTGCTGGGTTTTCCTCTCTCCTCCATTATGTATAACCTGTTACTAATTTGCGGACAGGATATTACACTGGATGGTTCTCTACCCCACTATTACAATTCCTTGATTCAATTAAAAGTTCTGATTTTTAAATTCCTTTCAGGATTTTAGTCGAATGCATGTGCATGTCTGAATCATAGGAATCTTCACTAGTAATTATTCTGAGTGGGCTGTTACCAATATGTAACATGATTGCTCTGTCTTCATGTAGTGGGTGCTAATTAAGAGTAAAACACTTAAACAATTGCAGAAGCTAAGATTTTCTCATCTTGGTGTAATTTCCCATTCTCAAGTTAAGAGAATGATGGCTACAGTCAAACGTGTGGTGTAATGTCTACTGGCTATATCTGCACTCAGATGCAGTTGTGTTATTAGCAGTCTGCAGAGCCTTCCTTAGTTGATCTCTCTCTTTCTCTCTCACCTTGTGATCTGCTGTTTCAGTCTCCTTGTGACTCTCTGAGGTTAAGCTTCCCACTCATTGTATCAGGGCATTCCCCAGCTGAGATGGGAGGCTCGAACTGGAAAACTTCCTCTGTGGGATGGGAGTGGGAAATCTCCCACAGTGAGCTTCAGGAGTTTTAGAGAACTGTTTTTTTTTTTTTTTTTTTTTCCTCTTTCTTTTATTGAGCAACACTGCAGCAATGCAGGAGGAATATTTTTACTGAATTTATAGTTTAAAGAGCCCAGATATTGTCTAAAAGAAAGTTGTAGCTGAAATATAAAAGTTGCATTCTAATTTGAAAGAATATCTGCTGCTCTGTCCAACAATGGTGCCTCAGAGAAATTGGTCTTTAGGGGAGAAAATCACAGCAAAGTTTTGCAAGCTTACATGAAGACAGTTGAGTGCAGTCAGAACTTGTTAGTATCATTCCTTTAAAAGGAGACCGTATGTTAGTAAAGAGAGGGGAAATAGGCTTGTTGTTGATGAAGCATTTAAGATACTCCAAAGAATGGCAGTGGTGTCCATTCAGAACAATGTTGCCAGCACTGAGGTTGTAGAGGATGCAGCCAGTTTGGCTAGTATAGGCTGTCTTGCTTAAATGTGAACTTGGTAAATACTCAGGAAGTTGTAGGGAGACTGCTGGTTGTTTTCTCTTCTTACCCGAGGTTGTCTGCAAATATTCTTAACTCTTAACCTCTCGTGCTCTCTTGACAAGCTGATGATATGCTGGCTTCCCTCTCAAAGCCACAGTCCTTAACCTGGCAATGGATATCCCTAGAAGCCTTGCTAAGTGTCATAAGATCAAGTCATTTGAAATGATTTGGGAAAGGATATATAGCTGTATAGGCATACAGTTTGAAGAGAACAGTACATCAGTCCATGAAGTCAAACATTCAAAAGGTAGCAAATAACAAAACCAGCTTTGTCTGTGCTGCCCTAATTTTGGCTTCTTTATACCTCTGATTACAGTGCTTACTTCAATTCATGATCACGCACTGCTTCTGCTCCTCACCTTCCCAGGACCCCAGACTCAGTGCTTGACATAGACAGTGCTCATTTAATAAGAATCTCTTCAGTATTTTGTTTATGCCTCATTATTCTATGTTTGGCACTTAGGGGCTGTGTCTGATGACCAAGAAGCCCTTCTGCTTCTCTTTGATTCATCACTAGTGCTTTTGAAACATTCAAGCATTATAATTTGTCTTTATAACCCACACCCAACCACCACCCCCTGAGACAAGTAAATTATATTACCTCCAGGAGGGACACATGGGATTTATTATGTAAAGAAACAATTAACTTCATGTGCTTGATTTGTGACAGTACAGTTCTATTTGTTGCCACCATACGCAGTCCTGACAAAAATTAGAGCTCTCTCTCTCTTCATTTGCAGCTGTAGTTCACAAGTAAGTAAGATTTTAGTAAGTAAGATTTTTTTAAGTAAGACTAGTAAGATTTTTGTAACTGGAGCTGAAGCTTCAGTTCAGACACTCAGAAGTCAACATGCAGCCTTCAATTGTGTTTATATATGTATATTTGCTTCAAGTTCTCCAGGTCCCGATAGAAAATATGTGGCAGAGACAGGATTCAGTTTCACAGGGTACTACTTAACTTTTAACCTCAACCCTGAACACACCTTTACCTCCTTCAGTCCCACAGTTTAACTGCTATACACCTCCCAGTCTCTATGGTGAGTAATGGTGCTACTGCCAATAATCACTTTTACTTCACAGCATTACTCCTTTCCCAGAGTATTTTGTAGCATGTATGTTACATAAGGCATTGTGAAGGTGGAAAATATATGACTGTGAAATTGTGAAGGTGGCTTCCTTGTGCACACAACAGAACTGAATGATGACTCCTGATATTTCCTCATTTTGGAACCTTGACCCTGCAACCTAAAAAACAAGAGCTGTTAATATGCAACGTGCTAGGTTTTCAAAAGCAAAATGAAAAAAAAAAAAAAAAAGCCTCCAAAAGTGCTGCCTCGCAGAAAACTATCTTCAGTATTATCACAGTTTTTGTCTCAGTTGACAGTGATGGTTATCTGTGGTAGACCGATGCTTACGAGGAGTGACAGATGACCATGTGGCTCTAGCACAAAGCAGCCTTATATCCTGAAAGAATTTACTGTGCATTCAGTGGGGCAATCCTCCTGGCAGGAGAAGGCATATGTCTTGAGAGAAACCATATGAGTGTGGACATGGCTGCCAGTTTTATATCTTTCAACACAAAGCTGAACTTCTCTATTGCTTCTATTCCATACCACAATTTCCCTCTTGCTTTCTGGCCTGTTTCCTTACTGAGTCAGCCTAGGTCTACTTCTCTCCCAGTGAGATCTTTCAACAGGCTCCTGTTTGCAGTCCACTTATCTGTGGGTCAGCTCTTGTCTTCTCCTTGACTATGATACCTTCTTTATTTCTCTGAGTTTGTGTGACTACAAGGAATTTGGCAGTTTCAATGAAAGTTTTGCTTAGCCCCATGTTTGGGCATGCCCTGTGGAGGTGGAATATTTGATAATCATAGCTGCAAAGAGCCACTGGGTGTATATGAGGTGCAGTTATTACTCTTACAATTTTAGCAGCATTCATAGGATTGGAATATGGCATGGTCCTGATGCAACAACCACTCCCATGTAAAAATGTAAAGTATGTGGGTGTTAGAAGAATTGAAAGAAAAGTGTCAGAAGTATGGATGTTTGAATAAAACAATATATTTCTATTTTTATGTTTTGAAATGACCAAACTGTTCTGACTGACTTTTTCCAACCAACTATTTACCTTAACACACCAGACACCCCAAAAAAATTTAGTTCAAAGTTTAGTGGAATGGAAATATGTTTCTCCCTACACAGGACTAATTTGTAACCCAGGGTACAGTCTCGTATGCTTTCTTTTTCCTGTCTCAGAGTCTTAAAACTTATTTAAAGATTTTCTTTCCTCAGTAGAAGGGATTTCCTACACAACCAATGTCTCCCTCCTTTCTTCCCCTTTCCCTGCATATAATAAAACATTTTTCTTGATCTACAATACTGAAATGAAATTGAGCCCTGTCTGGCTTTCTTCCAAGAAGACAGAGATGTAGGGAGAATATTTGAGCTATTAGCTAAACTTCATATATAAAATTTTCCATTCTCTTTTAATAATGTTTTGGCATTTTCTGAGTGCTTTTTATTCTTCTTGAAAATATGACCTAAAAATACTTCATGAAAACCTGAGCTAGACTGAATGGAAGAAGAAAAGGAAAGGTTATTGCTGGGCTCTGGAACATACAGGCAGAGGAACTTAAGCCAGATTTCACTCCTGTAGATTTTGTTTCAAAATGGCTGGCAAAGACAAAAAAAAAAAAAAAAAAAAAGTCTTGGAACTTCTCCAGATTGCTTAGGATTTCTGTGAGCAGCCAATATTTCCTTTGAATTGCCTGAGGTAATTTCAAGGGGGAACTGTATGCTCTTACAAGAAAAGTTGAATGGACAGTAGTGCTAGTGCTCTGGTATTTGTTGCTCAGTTATTTGTACATACATTTATTTCCTGAATGGAACTCACTAAGAAGATTTTGAATTTTACTTTTTCTCCCCTTTTTTCTTTCCTTTCTCCTTTTCTCATACATTTCTTTTATGTATTTTTTTTCTCTCTCTTCTACAAGTGTTCACTTCTTCTCTACAACTCATTTTATTACTCACATTGAATCATAGATTAGGTTGAGTGAGTTTCTATGCCATTAATTATTTGCAAGCCAGAAGACTGCCTCTTTTTTTTTTTTTGCTTTTTTTTAAAAAATAATAACAAATAAAACACAAGAAACCTCTACCCTGTACAGTTCACTGGCAGAGCTCTGGAAGGGTTTAAATTCTCTTCTGTCACATTCACAAAGAGGCACATGCCAAATCTTTTTCATGTCCATGAAGGAAAAATTGGACTTGTTTGGAGGAAAAAAAATTAACAATGCTACATCTGTATTTTCACAGCTGATGACCACACACTTCATGGTAAGTATGTTAGGATCTGCCTTTCCAGGTCTGGGTGTACAGTAATAAAACTTCAAGGAAATTCATAACTTCAAATGCTGTGCGAGAAAAGGACAAAAATCCTTTCCAAAACTCTCCCTCTCCCAATGTCCCTGCAAAGGAAAATTAATTGCAATCTGTAGTCTGTTTTCTGAGAGTAAGAAAACTGGAATGTTTTTTTCTGTAAATCAATACTGCAAATGGAGGTTAATGCAAGCTCATAGACCCTCTTTTTCTAATCCCAATGGTCTTTTTTGAACGCTGCTGAAGCTAATTTTCTCACAACATTGGTAATATACTTTTAATTAATGTACTTAGTATTTATGTTTGAACATTCACGATGATAATTATTCAGAATTTCATATAAGAACAAGTTTAGGACCAAAATGTTTTGCTTCTGAATGCACATTTTTGCAATCATATTACATCTGAGTTTTGAAGGGCAAATTTAGAAACCTTGGATAATTGTACAGTATTAAGCTGTTCAAGATTCATTGTACTTTCACAGCTTTCACATTTGGTATTCCGCAGACACCAAATTATCTATGCTACTTTTTTTCCATCCATGTGTAGGATGAGTTGGGGGAGAAAAAAAGCAAATAAACAAAACAAACAAACAAACTAAACTAAAATAGTATTAGATGTTCTTTTTGTTTGTACAAGATAATGTGCTGTGGTCATCATGTTCTTTTGTGGTTAATGATTGTGAATCTACTCATGTGGCATGGCCTGCTTATGATGTGCTGCCCAGAGGCATTGTAGAAAAAGATGTTTTCTTATCCCAGAAATGTGTACTATACAATGAGACAGTGCATAACTAAAACTGGGAGGAACAATCTAGTAGTGGTTAAGGTAGTTGTCAGCATGAAGAGTAATACAGTTCTATAACTTCATTCAAAAATGATGTGGTAAATAGATGTGACAGTCTAACAAATTCTGTTTTAATTTTAGAAATGCTTATTTGATAAGGAAAGATGAATATTCTGCATAGGTCACATGCTAATGTAAAAAGATCTTGATAAATTGCAAAAATTCTAGAGCAAACCATGCCAGCAAAATGATTATGGTCAGGAAAGACTGACTTAGGAAGAATATGTAAAATATTGACTCAGAAGAAGTTGTGATAACAGTCTACAAGTGCTGAAGCAAGTGAATGCCAAAGAAGGAGAGGAATTTACTGTGGTGCAAAGGAGGTACAACAAGCACTAATGAGCTGAAAAATTTGGAGGAAGTATATCCATAAGACTGCAAAATATTTTAAAGTAGACATCAAAAATGAGACTGGACGAATGTCTAAAAATACATAGTACAGGAACAAATCTGAAAATTGGAACTGGGTAATCTATATCTAAAGCCATGTAGACATACCTCCTCCACAACTTTTTTTTTTTTTTTTTTCCCTGTCAGAAGCCTCAATACTTGTGTCAAGTAGGTATCTTGCACTTCTGACTATTATATTACTGATTATGAACTGTGCTATGATAGGCCATGTAAAAAGGTAAAAGCTAATGGATGACCTACTTTAAATCACATTCTAAATAATCAACTGCAGAAATCTCTGCAATGATAATGAGACAATAATTTTAAAACAAAGATCAAGGGAAGAAGTTGGGGAAAGACCTGTATGATTTCTAGGCTTGGTTTGTGCTCACCAAAAGAGGAAAAATCAGATAAATAAGGATACAGCAAAACACAAAGGAGTGTTGGGTAGAAAGACAGCAAGAGGAATCATGTAGACTAAAATAGGGACCCATTTAGGTACAGAAGGAACTACACCTCATCTGAGAGACTGGGTGTGGTCAGGGTGAAATCAAATATTTATATACTAATACC
The DNA here is from genome assembly GCF_009769625.2 of Cygnus olor. NCBI lineage: Eukaryota > Metazoa > Chordata > Aves > Anseriformes > Anatidae > Cygnus > Cygnus olor. The sequence continues at coordinate 49,567,660 of NC_049173.1, forward strand.
ACAACCTGGCAACACAATGGAGGAACTTGAGATGGTAGAGGAAATGAAACTAGACAGCATGGGAACAACAGAAACATGGTGGAATAAGGCTAATGACTGAATAATGAGAGGTATGCCATATACAGAAATGCTATTTATGCCTTTAACTGGTGTTAAGGCAGATGGATAATGCAACATGGGAGATGATCACACGTAAACAAAACAAATGAAAAAAAAAAGTGGAAGCATGGCTTAAGGAGAAAAGGAAGCCTAGTTAAGAATCGTAAAATAAGTTATTGTAGAACAACACTGAAACATGTACAGGTGTTTTCAAATTTCTATCTTCCTAATACTTTTAGGAATTGTATGACTTTGAAACTTTTAGATTTCTTAATAAGAATTAGAAAGGTTATACTACTTACAATGGTGAGTCTTAGACATTCCTAGATTTGATAGTTAACACATTACTTCCTGGATTTTTCCCTGAATCAGAAAGGGCTGATGTTATTTAGGCTGATTTGTGTGTGTAATAAGACATTCTGCAAAGAAGATATAAAAGGGTTGGCCACAGAAAACACACATGCCTTGACAGATGGGGGCTTCATCCATTATAAATTAAGGGAAGGATAAACAAAAGCATATCTTTAAATATGGTCTTCAGTTTAAAGAGAAAAAAAAATCTTGTATAAAGGATAGGGCTTAGTTAGAGAAATTACTTCAGCAAGATAGCTGAGAAGCTTGAATGTAGGTAGTTCTGAAGTTTAATTAGAATGTTGTAAAACTATCAAGAATTCCTATCTCTGCGAGGGAAAACTTATTTGAGGGAGTCTGTGCGTAAACGGATAATAGCTACCTCCAAAATTATATTGCAGTAAGTAGAGAGCTGGGAATAAATGAAAAAGGGCCTGCTTACAAAAACAGAAATAAAACAAGAGACTAAGCCATCTCAGACATGAAGAAGTATATAGGCACTGTAGCTAGGACTGAACTAGGTCATTTAGCCATTTAAACTGAAAAGGAACAAGGCAGAAAGTTCAAAGCAGTGAAGACATGATATAAAGATAGTTAACTGTTAAAATTCAAAACTTAAATCAGCATCAACCTCTTTCCCAGATATCTAAATTAGTGAGCATACAAAAATTTGCAGGACCAAGTTATATCTAATTACTGTAAAATCGCTCAAATTAAGGTTTAAGAAAAGCAGGTGCTTTATCAATGCTTACAGAGAAAGGGGTATATTTGCATATCTATAGGTGCATTATTTCGACCTCAAAGTGAAGGAAGCTTTAAGAGCAGATTTGAAGGACGGGGTTACTTAATATGTGGCAGCAGGTTGATGCAGGGTTGTGTTTCAACATTGATTTTACAGATGGGGTTGTGGCACTCAAATGTTTATCTATGTTTAGAAAATCAGGTAATTATTTGGCAGTGCAGAAAGCGTTATTTATTAGAGTTTAAACACATCATATATGAGACAACATGAGAAATGATCAACTAGGAAAGGAATTAAGTGCAAGAACTGTAAAATGGAGAAAGAATTGGTAAAGGAAAGAGTAAAGAAGCACCTTGGGAATGGTGGGTCAGACTGATGATGACAAAGGTGATGAACCTTGTAATTACATAGTAGAACTAAATCATAGAATTATAGAACCATAGAATTCCCTGAGTTGGAAGATACCCACAGAGATCACCAAGTCCAACTCCTGGCTACACACCGTAACACCCCAAAATCAGACCATGTGTCTGAGAGCATTGTCCAAATACTTCTTTATCTTTGTCAGGCTCAGCGCTGTGCCCACTGCCCTGGGGAGCCTGTCCCAGTGCCTGACCACCCTCTGGGTGCAGAACCTTTCCATAACACCCAGCCTGACCCTCCCCTGTCCCAGCTCCATGCCGTTCCCTCGGGTCCTGTCGCTGTCTCCAGAGAGCAGAGCTCAGCGCCTCTCCCCTCTGCTCCCCTCGTGAGGGAGCTGCAGGCCGCCATGAGGCCTACCCTCAGCCTGTGCTTCTGTGCTTTTCTGGGCTGAACAATCCAAGTGAACTCAGCCATTCCTGACATGTCTTGCCCACTAGACCATTCACCATCTTTGTAGTCCTTCTTTGGATGCCCTCTAATAGTTTTATGTCCTTTTTATACTGTGGTGCCCGAAACTGCACACAGTACTTGAGGTGAGGCTACAGTAGCACAGCGCAGAGCAGGACAGTCACTTCTCTCAACCGGCTAGCCATGCTGTGCCTGATGTACCCAGGGACTTAGTTGGCCCTCCTGGCTGCCAGGGCACACTGGCAACTCAGATTCAACTTTCCATCAAACAGAACCCCTATATCCCTTTGCTCATCACACAGGAGAATTTGAAGGATCTGGAAGAGACCACCACTAGAAATAGTCTATAGAAAAAGTCCATAGTATTCCCAAGACTTTTAAGTTAGAGATCAGAATAATACAAAAAGTCACTTTTGTGACTAGGTGCCTGTTTGAACAAGGAACTGCTTTAGGTAAGCTTGGAAAATCTTACCAAATTTAAAGTCTAAATGCATATTCAGTCTCTGAATAGCCAGTTCCTGGTTCCAGTTCACTTAATCTACTGTGCAGGAGCTACTTACCTCTTCCATATAAAACACACCTCTCAATAACCATTGTCCAAGACTCATTTTTTTTGTGAACACAGCAGTGAACTTAACCACAAATCAGTGGGGTAAGTAGCGTTTCCTGTAGTAACAGAGGAGGGAAAAAATATTCTCTTTTCATATCTACCACTTCTATGGAGGAGCCCACAAGTTAAAAAAATAAAAATAAAAATTGTTTATTTAGCAGGTAAAATTAAAGAGTTAGAATGGCCTGTCATCATTTTAGGTGGTATAAATTACCAAAATACTAATTCCACAGAGAACTGCTGGCCTTCGGTATCTAACAAACTGCACTGCTGAAAGTTTGAGAAAGGGCAAATGACAAGAAAATGTTATGCTGCTGAGTCTATTTAAATTACAAGAAAAAAAAAAAAATCTGTCCTCAGACTTTAAATGGGTATTTAATTTTATAGTGCTTTAATGTAGTTGACCTTCTCTACATACCCTCTTGAGCTGTAAATATTGTTTTCCTCCTACACGAATTCACCATGCAACGTCCAAGCATAAATTGCACAGATGATCAAATGGCCAACTTTTCCATGCCAACATAGATGTTCTGAGTGTCTGGAGTCTCCAGAAACTATACACTAAACACATCCCTCTACAGACCATACTATCTATCACCTCTTTGATGTACTTATCTTGCCTAGTATAAGCATGTACATTATCATTTGGAAATGGTTCCCTGGTCTTAGTGTCTGAGATAGTGGCCTATCTGGGGCGGCCAAGTCTGCCTGGAATTTTGATGTGCAAATACTGTTTACTGAGATGTGTTATAAAGAAAATATTACAATATGTACTCTATTGCTCCAAGAAAATATCTTATCTTCATTACTGCCTTGCAGTCCACTTAGGAAAAATGCTTGTAGAAGATTCCAGATTATCAGTGCATTATATTGTCATAAAGGAGACACGCATTATTAGCCACAGTTGAGTTTTGCTGTGGGGAGTGCTGAATAGGGGAGAGTATGTGAATGACATAAAATAAGAAAGTGGTCTAGTCTCTTCGATGAAGAAAAGTATAATCAAGGTATGCAAAAGGAGATAATCTAGGATGGTTGTGAATAGGCTTGAAGTAAGCAGGATAGATTCAGGAGGGAATACAAAACATTGTATTCAGACTCACGTGCTTTGATATTTCACTGAATGTACCCTAATACAGGGAGCGATTGTTCCAAATCAGTGCTGGTTTCTTCAGAGCAGTGTTCAAACTCCATGTTAGTAAGAGAGGAAGCTGCTCCACTGTTACAAGGCCTTGTATTTCTGTAAAACTAACAACAGAATACGTTTTGCAAAACATTTTGCAGTTTCATTTTTTGATCATTTCATAAAGCTTATGAATTACCGTTAAAAAAAAAGCTTGCCACAGAACTTTTTTTTTTTTTTAAAGTGAAAAATCTGAAATTCCTTAGGTTTCACTACAATAAATTTCATATAGAAGGAATATGTACATTTACATGAATGAAAACAGAAAAGCTATATTGAAGATTTGATCTTTTTTATGTAGATACTGAAAATTTTCTGGAAAGCACTGGAGACTGTTCACAAAATGTGACCATTTTAGAGGTTTTGAATAATAAAACATAGCTATCAAATTTCTGTACATGGGAAACTTTCTCATAGGAATCACGCATATCAGCTAAAACACTATAGTTCTTGTCTGGAAGGAGCATGTCCATGTCTACATGTAAATTGTAGAAAATAATTTTTTGCACATTGTTTTGATATAATATTCCTAAGGAACCAGTGATATATGAACTTGGGAGGAAAAAGAAAAAGTAGTAGTTCAGGCAGTAACAAAAAATAGTGTTTCCATTTTTTGGCCCTGTTTGCCATCCTAGTAAGCAGCCTAGCAGTAGGACCAGATGGTGATTCTATAGAGGTGTGGCAGCAGTTAGGAGTGGAAAATGAAATGCCTGCAGATGCACGTATCTGCGTCTCTCAGACTTTTCTAAGTGAAGATTTGAAGCAATAAGAAAAAAAAGAAAAAAACAGTTTGTTCATTTTATATTACTCTTCATTAAAAAAATCACTTCCTCTTCTGGAAAACTTCATCGATTCAGTTACTTTTAATAGTTAAACAAGTTAGTTTCATCGAGAGCAAGCAGTTGAACCATGAGTGAGAGGAGCACAAAAATAAATTAGGCATTCTTATGAACATATGAGTTGCTACAATGGGAATTTCAGTGGTTTTATATTTATAAATAGTGCCTAAATTCTTTTCATGAATCTGCATAGCAGGAAGATTTGATCATACTTACAGCTGCTGCAGTCAGACAAGACAATGATTGTTAGTTTTGTTTTAAAAGTGGTTGCTTCAGTTCTCTGTAGTCAAATTAAAAAAGTTTTGAAGTGACCCTTAGTCACTCTCTTAGGTACAGGAGATTTGATGGAATTTTTTAATCATATTTTTCTGATAGATTTTACCTCATCTCCATTCTGGCCTATCTACATCACATGAACCTATTCCTAAATTTAGGTTTAAACTTGCTTTGGCTAAAAGCAGTCTTATCACTGATTGTCTGTATACCTTTCGACTGCTTCATGGGCCTGTGCCTGTTCTCCCGGTCATTCGACCTAGGACAATCAGGCACAACTCACACTTGGGCTCATCTCTGACGTGGTATCCTACAAGCTCTTGCACTTTCAATCCTTTGTAGAAAGTTACGCATGCTATGCTCAATATTTACTCCATCATTGCTGTGTTACAGTGCTGGATATCACCTTGTCCTTAAAATAGGCCTAAACTTCAATTTGGGATTGAAATGCAATAGGAAGAGCTGTGCTGTGTCAGTGTAAGCTGCCAGTGTAAAGTCGCTACCCTACCCCAGTACAATGCCTCAAGAGCCCAGCTCACAGAACTGATGAGGTTGAAAGGGCCCTCTTGAAATCATCTAGTCCAACTCTTCTGTTCAGGCAGGGTCAGCTAGAACAGGTTCCCTAGGACAGCCTCCAGTGGGGTTTTGAAAATCTTTGGCTCCCTCTGACCTACTTTTGATGTTGAGACATTTTAATATTTGTGAAGATTCTTCAAGCAGCCTTTAATATTTCTTTACAAGAAACCAAGGGGCCACTTTGCTACCCACCTTATCTGTGCTTTCATAATACAATGGTGTGTGTTCTCACATAGAGATGGCGTGAAGAGATAGTCACAAGGTATGGTGTATTAATAGTTGAGAATGGAGCTGGTGATGATCATATCTTGATCTTCACTCATACTGCATATTGAAAAGAAGTCTCTGTTGGGCCTGTTGAAAAGAATTCTCTGTTGGGCATGGATCTGATACGTGCAACGTATGTGCAATGTGGAAGGTAAAGGCAACAGAACTCTTGAAAGAAACTGGCAGTGTAGATATCCCCAGCTTAAAGCAGAAGAGACAGTAAAACCTAAAAGCTAGTGCTAGCTCTTGCTGCTCACCAGTCAGATCAGCCTGGAATAACTCAAGAGATTCAGCAATGGATCTGAGCCAGAAGTGAGAGTGTTTTCCAGTTTCCAGACTGCATAGTTGCTAAATGAGAGACAACTTGTAGTCTTGATTCATACCCAGTTTATAATAATGTTTATTTGAAAGTGTTTTATATGCAGACTTTGGTAACTGGCATGCCTAGGTTGTTGCTTTTTGATAGTTGCAATAGTTTTTAAAATAACTTCTTGGAATATTGTTGGATACTATAGAATAATGTTTGGAATATTATTAATTGCAATCTCTAAGGCATATGTGAATTTTGTACCTTTTCCCACTAGTCTAACAGATTCAGTAAACAATTATTATATGTTAACAATTCAGAAGTTTCTGAATTTTTTCTGGGTAGGGTGTTGTACAAATTTTTATTTATTTGTTTATTTATTTACTATTTTTTCTTCAATGTGTCTGGGGTAAAGAAGCTCTGATCTATTGACAAAACTTTATAATGTGTTCCTCTCTGGGATAGTTATACTTTAGCTTATACAGCTTAATATAGTTTTGGACAAACAGTTCATAGCAGTAAAAGTTCAAAAGCCATTAAAATCTGGCTAATATTCACCAATTTTAACATGAGGCCAAAGCAACTTCTGGCTACAGAAGGTAACATAGATTGTACTGCACATATAAAAGTTCAGCATAAAGCTTCATTTTTCCTTTGTCAGCTCCTTAGTCATCTAATCTCATTTAATCAGAACTGACAGAGTCAGTGACACTTTCCACTTGCTATTTCTGACTAGGATCCACTTCTGCAGTATTTTTCTCTTCGGGAGATACATTTTCCCTGAACGAAACAGGAAAATACAGGTAGAAAATGTAGTGCTTTCAAGGTTGTGCATGGGAAGCAAGAGGTGTGGTGAAGGACAGATTTAGCATGAGTAAGATGGTTCTAGATCACTGAAGGCCAAAAACGTGTGTTGTGTTCTTCTTTGACACCTCAAATAATGAACAGCTCTTTCATGAATTTGCTAAATAAAACTAAAGAGGCTACTGACAGAATGCCGGGGCATTCTCTGTCTTCCTTTGGATCACTGTCTACCATTATTTAACCATTATTTAAATCTCAGCTGCTGTTTGTTTTGTTTTGTTTTGTTTTGTTTTATCTCTCTAATAGTGCTTTGTTGAGAAGAGGCTTGTTAGTTCTTAGTATGGGAAAGATTGCAGTGATATAATTCTGACTACACATCTACTACACATCTACACATTTCTACATGGAAATGTAGAAATGTCAGTATTGTTCTGTCTGCTGTAATTATTTCTAAGCTCCTGTTAAGCATTTGAATCAAATAGAAACATGAATTCTAGGGCTGCTTTGGTGTGGTGGCATGAGAAGGTTGATTGGAACTAAGCCCCAGATTTACAAGAATCAAGGATTATTGACCTTTTCAACGGTTAGCTCTAAAAAGCATTTGGTTACTACAGTGAGGTAGACTCTTCAGAGGAAAATTCATGGGTTTGTGTTTTTGTTTGGTTGGTTTGGTTTTCCTCTGTATCTTGGATTTCTTTACAATGGAAATAAATCATTCTTATGTAATTTAATTTATTGTGGCTTGGTTCTTTCTGTCCAGCCTTACACACTACAGAAGTCTTCAGCTGAACAAATGGGAAGTCCAAAATCTGAGAGCTCTTTGTACAAGATAAGAGAGTCTTTGTGAGATCATATTAAACATAAACACACTGTAAAACGAACCATATTATCTCCTCAAATGCATAACATATTAAGTTTGACATTTCTTGCAAGAAATTTTCAGTGGATGCAACAAGTAAAGAGAACAAATAAGAAAAGGGGAAGGAAAGGGAGGGGAACTGAAACATAAAAATCACTCAAAGGGGAAACGTTTTAGTTAAACAATCTCTGTTGCAGTTGAATAGATGAATTATATGAATAAAGTAGGCTTTCTTGAATAGCTGGAAGGAAAATGTTGATCTACATTACTTTACCATAAACAGTAGATAAGGACAGTTTCATTAAGAACTTGCTGAATGCCTAGAAGCATAAGAAAGCCAAGAATGTTTTGAAACTGTTTTCCATCTCTACTATCATGATGTTTTAATACAATGCCGGTGTTGATTTTCAGACCAATTTCCCAACCCCTTTGATGAAATTCTAATACAGTCTTTGCTAGACTCTTGCTTTGCCCTCCGTTGGCTTTTACAGTGAAGACTCTGCCACATCTTCCATGGATATGTGCTAAGTTTGCTGGGGGAGATCAAAGTCTGTCTAGCTGATCTTATATTAGCAGCTGTTAATGAGTTTTGGTAATATTAGGAACAGCTTAAAAACATATAGAGTTGAGAATCTGTAGGAATCACTTCAGTGAATTTTGGGAGCATAAAGGAGAAAATGAATAGAAGAGCTTGCACACTTAAATCCAACATATGTATATTTATATAACTGAAATTGTACATGTTCTGTCAGTGTTACACCAGAAAATTAAACAAAATCTGACTGATCAGAAAAACTGACTGTAAACAGGGCATCATTAGCAAATGGAAATGTATCTAGAGAAGTCTATGTTTTCTTGGCCCACTATTTAAAATCTTCCTCTTAATCTCAGTAGGAGAGAAAGAGAAAGTTTATGTAAAACATGGTGCAGTGATAAAAATGGCCAGACAGTTCAGTTAGACACAGCAGTCTAGTTCACATAGTTGGCCTGTACCTTGTATTTTAGTACAGCTGCATGTAATATTTTACAACTGAGAGCAGAGAAAAATTTACTAGGCAGGAAACTGAATCCCACGAAGAACAAACAGCAATGTGCATTTGTTTTTTAAGATTGGTAACTAACTGGCAAGGAGATTTTGGTATGCATGTACTATTATCTGTGCCTTAGACCAAACTTATGTCTGAAATGTTTTTCTCTTTTTTATTTTTTTTTCCTTCTTTAATTTGCTTCTTTTAATTAATAATATGAACTGCTAAAATAAAAATTTACACACTAACATTTATGTTCTGTTTCTCCCTTCCAAATGTAAATATTTTTAATTTTTTTTCCATCGTGTTTCAACAATTGCATTGCTCCAAACTAATTCAACTGTTTCATTTTGCTCAATGTCTTGTTCAATTAAGCATTATCTTTGCTTCCAAAGCAAATTCAGCACTTCATTGGAAATGAGGCTACAACTTCTCATTATTAGGACTGAGTCATTAAAATTGTTTTTTTTTTTTTTTTTTTCCCTGATGGCCTGCATAGAAGCAGCACCAAAATCTCAGTTGCTTTTAAAGACTGTCTGCTAATAATTATTGTAGACACTTGATGTGCTGTTTGACAGTACAGATGGGATTAAGCTGACCTTTTAACCACATAATATTTTCTATGCTAATTACAAAAGAAAAGGCAAACTGAAAATGCCGACCAGTCTGACTGTCTAGGTCAGTGGGAGGGTCCATTTATCCTAGCTACAAAATAGGAAAAACGTTATTATTTTCAAAGGCAAACTCAGGGCTTAATTCAAGAGTCCTGGCACAGTGTTTGGAATCTCCATTTGAACGTTATTTTGTCTGTTAGAAGGCATTGTTGAGTTTACACTCACCAGCTGCTGCACTTTATAATATAACTACAGCAGTGAAATATGATCTAGATGAGCATGTCAGACACTGAGTTAGACTTTCTGAACCTCCTTGCAAGGAGTCTACATCTCTTCTCTGCAAAGTCACCAGCTGTTTTCTTCCAAAACTTGTGCAATAAATACCCAGTGTGATGGAAAAGCCCAAGATTATGCTATTATATAAAGAACGGCTAAAAAGCTATGTAGATGTTCCAAAGTTAGATGTATCATATGGAGTATGGGAACTGACGGGGGTTCAGCCATGACAGTACAGACTGAAGCAAGTGGCTAAAATCTTACCTGAACCTTTACACAGCTTCAGACATGCTGAGCACTGCTGCCACAGCCAAGCTATTTCAGTAGCTGTAGCACTATTGAACCCTGGGCCTTGTGCACACACATCCCAACAAGGATGTTTCTTCACTCAAGCTGATTAAACACAGGCCTCAGTAGGGCTTTATTTCTTCATGTAACTTACTGAGAGCAACAAATAGTTCTGATGTGGGCTTTTTTTTTTTTTTTTTTTTTTTTCAGCCTGTGCTCCCAGAACCAAGGGAATGATTTGGGGTTCATTAATTAAACTGACTGATCTTGCAATAAGGCTCAGTAATATACAATAGTCTCCCTGAACTGCTTCCTTTCAAAAGCATTTCTTCCTCAGGCCCATCTGAGAAGCCATGATGCCTCACTTTTTCCATCCTGGCTGGTGATTCCATCAGTGTGAATTTCAGTTAAGTTCATAATGAGTGTCACACTCATTTATTCAGCGTGTGCAAATATGTCCCATTATTAATGGAGCTTGTGACTGAAAATACAGGATATCTGTATTTTATATGCAAAATGAAAAGTCTGCAACTTTATGATAGATATCAGCTTTCAGGTATTACACAACAGAAGATGGTCAGAGGGGAAAAATAATTTTGTCTTTTGCAGTTGCTTTTGCTTATTTGATTTTTGGATTTTACTTAGGATAGAGAAGGAAAATAGCACAGATTCATTTTTGCATTTACTGAATTTTAGCCAATTTTGTTCTCAGTCAATTCCATGATGGTTGATAAAAATTAGAAGAAGATGTTTTATTGCTTTTGCAAAGAAGTTTTCATCTCGTCATGTAAAAAGACCATTAGAGCAACTGCTGTTAGTGGTCTTGGTTTTATGAAAAAGTATTCCCTTGCCCCAGCATTTAATTCAGTGCCAATTAAAGCTGAACAGTTTTTGTAAGCTAACATAATATATTTTCCCAGATCAGCAGATATAATTAATGATGGACTGAAAATCAGCATCTATTTATCAAGACCAAGGAGCAATACATTATGCATCCAGTTTGTACCAAGTGATGTTGAAATAATGCCTAAGGTAGCATACAGTACTCTGAAGAAGAAATACAGAAACCCTGAAATCAAACATGTAAGTAGACATTATTTTCATTGGTATTGTTTTTAAGCTGAAGGAGGTAGAACTTAACCCTGCTTAGAGACCTAATGTTAAAATGACCGAAGAAAACTTTATGCAGTATCTCGTTTAATTACTGTTAATATGTTCCTTAAAAATACTTCAGTACACCTTATTGAAAGCAAAAAGGATGTAATTACTGCAATTGACTAAACTTGTAACTTTAATAATTTTCTGGGAAAATGAATGTGTGAGTACCATTGACAAGTATTATGTGGTCAAATACAAGAATGCTAAATGGACATAACAGAAAAGCAAAGATATGGCCATATAGACTAGAAGAGATAATTTGAGGCAGTAATTATGTTGCTCCTGCCTTTCTGGGTAACTTAAGTGTCTTGTGGTTAAAACCATGTGAAGCTTTGATTCTGGGATTCAAGAGACCAGGTGGTTTTGTTTATTAAAAATGAGTTGTTCTGTATGGTAATCACTTTCTTTCTGAGATCACCAAATGTGATGGAATTGGAGCAAGCATCAGATTTCCCTGTAAAACTTGCTTAAATTGGACATAAGTTCAAAATTTTGTCAACCTGTTTGTTCTTCTTGAAGTGAATATTTGAAAGGCTATCAAGGGCACCAGTGGACAAACTACTAAATTTTTGAATCATTACAGACTCTGTTGTTATTTAGAAACAATAGCAACAAACTCCAAGGATTTCTTACTGTGGAAATACCAGGTTAGTTCCTGAGATTTTTTTTTCTAAATAATGTCTATGTTCTTGGTCACTGAAATAATTTAGGTCTTTGCTGAATGTAGACTGGCAGGAAACATGCATGAAGATTGTCAAAATTATCCTGCATTAGTATTTATTTAGATAGCGTTGTCTGTTTATAAACCCCTGATCTTCACTGTCCCTGTACAAATGTTTTTTGTAACTACCATGGAGGTAATCATGCATAAGCCATGCAAAATTCCTATCTCAAATTCTCAGTAAAATAGTGTATTTATTTAAGTTCATTTTTGAAATGTACACATCTGCAGATGTCCAAAGCAATGTGTAATAAACATAAAAATTAATCTGTTGATGTTGGCAAAGAAGAATATTTTCAATATTCTGTATACCCACTGCTTTGCTGGACTCTATTACAATTATCATTTCCCTTGGAAGGTGACTGTATACCTGTATAGGTATACAGAATGTATAGGCCTCATTGTTAAGAACTTTTTCTCACTGTAAAATTCTGATCACTTTCCTTATGTGCACTCTCTTTCAAGCCAATGGTATCACTTATATCAATACAGAGGACAAAAAATGTATCAGTTCACCTCTTTTTAAAAGTGCTGTCACAAGGAGAGCTGTGAAGGATTTTTGCAACTCTGACCTATCTATTTACTTCTAATTGTAGTAGAATACCAGTGACTTTCTATGGCCAAAATAATAAGGAAGAACAGATGGGTAAATATTTTAATTTAATCTCTTCCAACAAGAAAGTCCATTTTGGAGGAATTGTTTGGTTTGTATTGCACAAATGAATATCCAGTCTGACTCTTTGAAGGAGAAACTGTCAGGCTCAACACAAACATATCTGCACAGATTAGAACTGCTTTACTTTCTTGCTTAATCTAATAATTTCTTCCATTAAGATCCGAATATGTATAAATGAGAATATAAATGAGAATACATATTCTTATAAACACAGAATCAATTCAATTTCTAAGTCAGAATTGCAGAGTTATATAAAAGAAAGTGTTCTAACGACATTTAGGAGGGATGATGACCACTTTTCTTAAAATGCTGTGGGAAATAGAAAAAAATATGCCAAGTTTCTATGTTTTAGGACAGGAGGATTGGGGAAGAGATCAAATAAACAATGATAGGGTCAATAATTGCATAGGATCAATAAAAAACAGATAAAAATTGATAGGATCAATAATAAATGTGATCAATAATGATCAAACAAAGGAAAGAACATATGCAATGGGAGAGGAATTTCTTTAATTCTTTTTCTTTTAATTTCTTTTTGTCCTAAGAATTTCTGTCTGAATAAAATGTGCAATCATCAGTAGTTTTTAAGCAGTGGTTAAGAATAATTGAAGCTGACTGGAGTATGAAGCAGATACTTGATGAGCCAGTATCATGAGCCATTAATGACCATACAACGATACAAGAACCTATCTTCAGCTCTGGTCTATCAGTAATTAGAGGTATCCTGAGAATTATCAAAAGCTGAAGCTAGCCTGCTTAATGTGTGGAAATACCAGAAAATAGGGGTAACTCACTGTCTCACAATTTAAAATTCTAAATAATCTTTCAGAGAAAATTTGTAAGGACTCAAAATTTAACCTAACATCCAGCTAGAGAAAAATTGACTTAACAAGAATTTTTAAAAACCTAATTACAGACTGAAAAAATATGAACCTCCTTTTCAATTTAGGTAAGAACTTTGGGTATTTTTTATGATGGAAGAGGTGTGATTACTGGTAGGTAGTAGAGGGGAAACAGGAATTTGGGGGAACTATAGAAAAAGGAAGTTGAAACAGTAAAATAATGTGATGTCAGAAGATTCCTTGCTATGTTATTTAGACAGTGCACAAGGATGCAGATTTTAAGTCTTACACAAAAAGAAAAGAAAACAAACAAACAAGCGAAACACCAAACATACTTCCGTTGGGGTTAATATCATTACTGTGGCATTTTAGACTCTGGTGGGACAGAGACAAGACTGCAAGATATCTGAATCCCTTTTACAAATTCAACTCTTACTTCTTTGTAGGCTGGCAGGTAAATCTACCATTTGAAATGTTCACCTGAAATCAAATTTTAAGTCGACTTTCCTTATTTACAATTGCTTTCCCTGTTTCCTTTAATTGCCAGTTTACTTTGTTCCCTCCCAGTTCAGCTCCTCACCTCTGCATTGCTCCAGTCTATCTGATATTTCCTAAGCAAAACAGGGTGTTCTTCATGCCTCCCACAGCTCTAAACACTCCATTTCTGACTGCAGGAAAATGCAGTAATGTGGTGTTGTAGAGGAAAACTTATTTTACCATATTCTGAGTCACTGGAAGAAATAAGGAGGTCTGATTACTTGAGCACACTTTTGAGTTATACAGATCTGAAAAGTGTTCTAAGCATGAACTTTTCATTCTGCTTCCAAGATATCAGGAATCAAAGAATATTATAATGATTTGGTCAAATAACTCTACATTTCAAAACATACTCCAGGTTCCCTAAGGACAATTTAGGATTGTATAAAGCAATTGCAATACACGTTCAAAATGATAAAGGCTTTAGTTTTTTCATACCCTGGACTTGTAGGACTGATGTTTCTTTGCTTGGTGCTCCCTGTAATACACATTCATGTTTTTCCTAGATTTGTTTGGGTATATATATATATATTAAAAAAAAAAAAAAAAAAAAGATCCAGCAAAACATCAACGAAACCTAACCTTGTTTTAATTCATAAATTCCTATCTTGCATATCAGTCTTCCATATCTTACTAGTTAAAACTGCAATTTGTTTGGGCAGAATTTAGATTACAGAGCTCATAATAAAACAACAACAACAAACAAAAAGAAAACTTGCTCTGCCATTGCCTCCCTTCCTAAGTAGCCAATCTGGGAGATTGAAAAGCGGTTTACTGTGATCTGCAAATAAAATGACAACAGTTCACATTAGTTTTGCCCAGTTATAAATAGCAGAATGAAGGAAGTCTGTGTATAATAATGCCTCAGTGGCAATCATTAATCAGTTAGCAACATGAAATCTCTCATTCAGGAAAATACCTAAACTCATTCACAAATTTAAGTCCAAGAATAATCCCATTGAGACCAGTCGGAATCACTGACATAATTTCTGATGAACATACTTTTTAAGCTAGATCCTGTAAAGCACTTGAATACCTAATAACTCAGTGTGTCAGGCCTTTGGTTCCCCAAGCAGAAGTCAGAACCTCACCTAGAGTTTCCTATAGAGTGGACAAGGAAAGTCAGGTGTCTCCAAATGGGATCTATAAAAAGCATTTCCTAGAGTTATTGCAGGAAATGTTGAGAGGAATAGGGCTATTTCTGAAATCTCACATTCCTCTGAAGTTTAGATTAATTTCTCAGTTTTATAGCTGTCTGTTTCCATTCACACAACATCACATCCCTGAACAGTCACTTGGAAGTAGATGCTAGGCATAAGAGTAAATAAATATTTACCTATGTAAAGCAGTATCTGAAAGAACAAATACCTACTCCCCCACACCAGAGAGAGCAAACTGGGATGTTCTCTTTCAAAATGTAGTCAGTAGTAGCCGTAGTGACTTTTTGCATGTCTGGAATTTCCCTTGTCTTAAAAGAGCTGATCAGTTTTAGCCCCTTCCTTATGTAAATCAGATCAGGATGAAGATCCTCAAAAAAATCACAGAGTTCAGAATCAAGTTACACAGAGATACTGAGAAGTGGTACCTTAATTTGGGTAATGCCATAGCTGAATTCTTATGAAGTCCTTCAGGAATCCCCTCATCACATATTCTTGTAGTTTTGTTCTTCAGATATGTGGTGGGTGATTCATAAAGTTGCTTATTTTACATGCACACAGAAAAATGTAAAGTGTAAAAATCTCAATATATGTACTTGTGTCCTTCTATGATATATGCTACAGTGGAGATTTCAGCCTTCATTTGCATGTCAAAATGAAAATAAATACAAAGAAACCTGTTGTACCACAACTCAGTAACTCAGTGTTTTTTTTTTTTGTTTTGTTTTGTTTTTTGTCTCTCTCTCTCTCTTTCTTCCCTTTTAAAAGCATACTTAGGCAAACCTAACATGACAGGCATTTACATTTATATTTCTGCCACAGTTTTTCTCCTTTAAAAGAATGTCTCCACTAACTAAAGCTAACAATAACAATAGTTGTAAGGGAACCCAGACAGTAGGGTAACTGTGCAGAAATACAGAGGAATATTTAAACCAAGCAATCCTTGAATGCCATTTTCGTACTTTCTATAATCTGTTTGCATTGCTGAGATCTTTGTTTCCTTTAAGAGAATGTTGAGGATTTCTGAAAGCTTAAAATAAATTGTAACTCAAAAAAAAAAAAAAAGAAAGAAAGAAAAGAAAAGAAAAGAAAAGAAAAGAAAAGAAAAGAAAAGAAAAGAAAAGAAAAGAAAAGAAAAGAAAAGTAACAAACTGTAACTGTGTTTCCTTTTAATTAAGTTCTGCAGCTTCTCATCTGATGTGCAATTTCTTGACTATAATAGAGCGAGTTCATTGCCAAATGCTTGGCATGGTTATTTATTTCTTTCCTTCACTCATCATGTAGCCACATGCAGAGGAAAGAAATGATTGGACTAAGGTGAATGTTGAGAAAAATCTGTTTGTTCATTTGGAAACTGGAGTTTATTTATAAACCCCACAGATGGCTTCTGATTCCATTTCAAAAGCTTTTGAAAATAATTAAACAAATGTGTTTGATGCTGAATTAAAAAATAAATTTAAGAAGTGAATTTCTGTTTATCCAGAATGAGTGTGAGTAGGTGGTGATTAAGAGCAAATGATTACTGATTGAGACAACGCAGTTTTAATTGCTGGGTAGAAAAGAGTTCTCTGTCCATATCATGGCTCGCGTCCTTTCTCAGACTCGTATCTGACTTGAGAATATGTCTTAAAGCAGGTTTCTGAATTCTCTCCAGGCTCACCTTTTCTCTACTGTTTGCACCTCTTTCCACCTCATAGCAATCACCAGAGATGCAAATTCTGTTATGTCTTTGATTTAACAGAGAAGATAAGCTGAGGTTTATGGAAATTCTTGAGACTTTGGAGTTTCTTCTCCCTACTAGAATCTGTTCGGTTTGGGGGTATAGGTAGGAAGAAAAGGCAATATAGTATTTGGATTAGTGATGCATATTGGTTTACTGGAAATAGACCTACATTTGTAAGTGTTCGGGATAGGTTTTGATTCTTAAACAAAGCTAAACTTTATAACCAAAAGGGGGAAATCAAGCTCCTTAACTTTAAAACTTCAAGCACAGAATAGACCAAATTTCTGTCATTTCACTTTGTATCCTATTCTCCTTTTATTTTAACATTAAGTGTGAAGTCACTGACAGATACATCTGAATGCCATTTGAGTTGTATGTTGATCATAGATCTTCCAAAGATTGGCTGAACATCCAAGTACAGACTGCTTTCTGCACAAGTTCTCAGACTGCCTGATAAATAGTATTCGGACCTTGAAAAAGTGAAAGGGTTCAAGCTGTCAAAAATGAATACTTCATTTATGTTTGCCATTTTCATGTTTTATTTTTTGTTGCTTTGCACTGATTTCTGCACCAAATTTATCTTGGGAAAATGCATTTTTCCACTCATATTGAAAAAGAATCTCTACTGAAATCAAGAAATTGATTTTTTTCCTCTAAGAGGATAACTCCAGCGTTGAGTTTTTACATTCAGGACCAGGGCTCAAAACATAAGGATACACAGGATCAAACTGTAGTTCATGATCCTTATGAGACTTTAGTCTGGGACTGCTTAGCAATGGCGAATGAGGAAGCCTCTGTTGGTACCAAAGCTTCTGATGAATTTGAGTCTCTGCCAGTAGGAAAGAATGGCTGAGGTCAATCTTGCTGAGTTGCCCTGTGTGTCCAGCCCAGCTCAGCTCTGCCCCAAAAAGGAGAAGGAGCCATTATCATGTGAACCTCTTGTGGAACTCCCCTCTTTTCCCTCAGCTTCCTATGATTCATCTTGTGGCTCTCAGATTCATGAAGGTATTTTAGTGTTGCTTGTATGGTCAATATTGCATGGCTAAACCTGTGCACATGAGTGAGCATTATGAAGGGTCATCCAAAGGACTGTAAGTACATTTTGCTTGAGATCTCTTTAGAGTTAATATTTCAGTGATGAACATAACTCTTGATATACCTTATACCTGTTCCTTACTGTACTACCATACTATCATACTTAAAAGAAAAGGTGTTATATATTTCATGGTTCTGAGCTTCAATAGGCACAAAATTATTCATCCATGATATTAAAGTAGTGGCAACCAGAAAAGAATGTGTTTAGGTCAATCCTAATATTCATGTTTCAAATCCTGTGGCCCTTATTTCTATGATTTCTTCCCCACAGTACCATTTGGGTCATAAGAATTTAAGAAACAAGTCAGAACCACATAGTCATTTCCAATATTTTTAGTACTGCATGCCATCCTAAAAAGTGATTATTATGTGTAATAACATGACAACAAGATTGTACTTAAGGTAGCAGATCACTATATGACTCTTTAAAGCTGTTTTGTATAGATTTGCTTACAATGCCTGTGACTGAAGGGCGAATTCAGTCAGGCATCAAACCTTATATTTTCTCTTTTTTTGTGTGTTAAAAGCAGCTACTGAGTCTGCGAGGCAGTATACAAAGCAGTAGAAATTATTCTAAGATCTTGATCTTGTGAGGATTGTGCAATTGTGTAACTGCATTGCACAACCCAGAACATGGCACCATCTTTCCACGACAAAGGCACAGAGTGAAGGAAAGTATAGATAAGTTGATGTTTCTTTTGGAGCACAAAGTGACTGTTAAGAATGAACCTCATATTCAAAGTATTCCTTATTTTTCACCTAGTAATTGGCCATCTGGTGGTAATCTCTTGTCCTTCAGGGATGTTGAAATGAATTCTTGAGGAGTGTAAAATCCAGGATGTCTATGAGATGATCAATAACATCAATATTATACAGGTTAAAATACAAAAGTCCTTTCACACAAAGTAATCAAGTATACCTGTGTTCCAGGAAAGAGAGGAAACTTCTAGTTGAGTTTCAGCCTGGTGGCTGTGTGACTGAAAGCACCTCTTGTGTACAACAAAGTCTCCAAGGAGTGACATATCCCACCATGGTGTGATTAACCCCTAGGTCTGGTTTCAGTGACTGTTCAGGTGTTACAAGTTTCAGTAGTGTTGTACTGGAGATGTGGGTTGCTCTTAAGTGAATCATAGCCTCATAGTTTAAAATGAATAGTCATCTCATCCATCATTTAGCAAGGGTGAGAGTGTTCTCAGAAGCTATTCCACTATGTAACTGGTATCACAGCAGGACCTTCCTAATATTCAGCTTAATATTTCCACTCCAAATTTTATCCTTTACATCAATTGAGTCTCTGGAGGAGTTTCTCCTTGTCTTGCTTGGGAAGAGTTGCTTCTTTGGCAAATAGCTTCTTACATGGCAAGGCCAAAATCTGTTAGTGAATAGGCTACTGCTTCAGCCTAAATCCAGCAAAATCTGAAATCCTGCTGAAACTTGCAGAAGAAAAAAGAAGGGAGGTGAAGGAGAGATGGGCTGCCCCAGACTTCTGTGGAAGATACCCCCTTTCCTACCTGAAAGCCCACAGACAGCATTACCAGTAGTTTATGACTAAATCCTGCAATGTGCTGTGTTCTTTAGGTTATCTCACGGCTACGGGCTAGGAACAGGACTTCAGCATACAGTCGATGAGAGCAAAGAGATATATTCAGCTGTCATATCCACATGATGTAATGCAGAGTTATGTAGAGGCATCAGTTCCTGAAAGCCGTAGATCATTACCAAGATGGAGCTAGTTAGCTGTATCTGCAAGTCTAATTATCTCATATGCAATGCCATACAACTGTGGCTACATTTTCAGCTCTGAAGCAGACTCAGCTGACAGATGGTTAGGGCTTTCTAAGCTATGCAGACATGCATATACTTGCTAAGCTGCCTCCTCCCAGGGAAAGGAAGAGGACCCTGATTCTCCCACAAGGGAGTCTAACAAGGCCATCCAGCCATAGGTTCAGTTTCTTTCTCTGCTTCAACATTCCCCTAACAGTCTAGGCTAAACAGAGTAACTTCAACAGGAATGCTTGAGAGACTCCCAGCTCAAGAGGCCCAAACAGTTTGCTAGCTAACACACATTGTCAGGACAGCAGCTGTGGTTGAAATGGTCATAGCAGGTGAAGGACTTAAACCTGTCTTCCACATCCATTAAAAAATAAATAAATTTCAACCAAATACTCTGGTCTTATTCACTAATAAATGTGTATTTAGTACTACAGTCTTGACTGCATTCTAATTCAGATAATCACAATGTGAATAATTAAGATTGTAACCTATATTTACAGTTAAACGGATATTTCTGTTCTCTGAAATTCTCTTACTTAACGATATTGTGCAAAGGAGCTACTGTGCTCTGTACATGATGCACTCATATCTTGGAAGGAAGTGAGTAATCTCTTGAGAGGTGCAGTCTGGGCCTCCTCAGACAGTCAGTAAGAGTTTCTGTCTGCATGTGACTAGCAGTGTATGGTCTATTTTTACCTTTTATTTCTCAACAATTTATTTTTTTGTTTGCTTTCTATGCTTTCATTGCTTCAATTAATTCTCAAATGGACTAAGCTTGGGAAAAAAAAAGTATTTTCGAATTGCTAAGTTCAGCAAAGACTGGGCCATGCAAACTGACTTTCAGATATCTGTCTGTAAAGAAAAGTGTGATTAAGAAGAGAGGAAAAACTAGCTAGACTGGGATTGAAGAACTGAATTTGAATATGGGAGGGAGAAGTTAAAAAGGAATCCTTAAATAGTTGAGATAAGCTCTAGTATCCTTATATCTTTATTTGAAACAGACTGTTGAACATTCATAGCCTGTCTATCTCACATCTATGCCCCTTGGGATATGCCTTGTATAATTCATCACTTAGGGAGTAATACATTTGTAAGAATTGACATGTTGTAGATCTGTCCTTCCTGGGCTAGCTAATATCAAACAGATTTCCGCCTGTATAAGGGAAAGAAGCTTTACAGGAGTTCTCTCAATGCATTCCATTTTGTCCCAAGATTTTAAACAATCTGTTTAGTGTGATACTCTTTTTATGGTATTGGCTAGCATTTTCTGCTTGCTAGATAGTGGTGTGCAGATTTTATGATAGTACCGGACTCATCTGGCTTTTTCTCCCTTCTATTCTCTCTGCCTCTCCTACCCATTACTCTAGAAAAACTTTTCACTAAATTCTTGTAATAATTAAAGAGTTCACAATATGGTTATAGAAAGCAGACTTTGTGGAGTGTGAATCTTAGATAAATCCTTATGTGTATAAACGTCTTTATCTTAATATATCTTTCAAAAGACAGGAAGAGGGTCTTTTTACAGGTAGAACTTCCAGGTACAATGGACAGCAGATAAAATGAACACTCTTACTTGTTCTCATATCCATTTGTATGTCACCAAATTTGCTCTCATATCGTATCTTTGAAATCTCGGATGACTCAGACATGGATCATTTCTTGTAAATTCAGTGCAAGTTGGCTGAAACTTCGACATCTCAAGGAGTCCTAATAGCTTTCCAGATCTGACGTGTTCAAAATGCTGTTCAGACATGTCCTGCTTAATCCTTCCAACACTTCAATAAAACATTTAGCATACATAAGTAGTGTTTTGGAGGTGAACAAATAACTCATAATACTTTATTTATTACCAATTGTACATTTCTACAAATTAAAAGGTTGTGAACAGTGCAAATATCTTAGACATGTATTATTCAGAAGAATCTAGTAAATTTCTGAGCAAATGTTTTCTTTACCAATGAGTCACAAATTAATGAAAAAGATTGTTCAGGAACCAAAAAAATTATAGGGGGTTGGTTGGCAATGATAATCATGTGTTATTTGATGTTTAGTCCATTTATATAGTTTACCAACATGGTGCAAATTTTGTAATTTAAATTGCATTAAACACTGAATTTCATTTTTTACGTATAGAATTTCTACTGGGGAAATTTCTCCTACTGAAAGACCCTGTCAACTCAAATGTCTCTCAAAAGCCAACTTGAAAAGACTGCAATTGAATGCAAGAATATTTTCAAAATCATATTTAAGGTAATTTTTTTTCCCTTTGCTCTGCCATTATTAGGCTGCTGATGGATGGAGAGAACAGAGACAGAAAGATGTGACTGACCCAAAGCTGTAGCATTAACTGCTACTCAGAGTGGGAGTAGCCCTGGATCTCTGTTTACTGTATTACTTTACACTATTACTTCCTCTTAAGGGACAGACGTTATTGAGGTCCAAAACAAAGCCAAATTATTGTCACTCAATATTACTAAAGGAAAGACAGATTAAGTAGAACACCAGTAATATCAGTCTTTGGTCAGTAAGAAACATGCACTCAGACACAGCTGTGTTATGCTAGGTATACAAAGAAAGAAAGAAAGAAGGAAAGAAAGAAAGAAACTTCAATATATAAATGAACTCTTACCAATTATGTCATAATATTCCAAATGAGTGTATGTTTTTTGTTTTGTATTTTTTTGTTGGTGGTGTTGTTGTTTCCATTTCTAAAATACTGTCTTTTATTGTTAAGCCAGATTATGAAGTAGGCAATGGATGTATGGTCTAGTGCGACAATTTCCAATTCTAAGATTAATTTTTACTGTGTTATAATAGCATTCAGTTCTTCCCTTATCTATTTCTCTACCAGAAATTCAGGAACACGGAAATGTGCAAAAACAGAATTTCCTGTCTTGCTAATTTTATGAAATCTATTTTATGTACTGTCCCAGCCTCACACAAAAATCCTGCTTGCAGACACCCAGAATTACTTTTTTTTTTTTTTTTGCTTATTTATATACAGAAAGCAATTTTCCTCAGAAGTCATCATTTATTTTCCTTGACAATTCCTACATAAATTATGTAGAGACCAGAAGTGAAAACTACTTTCCTAACTGACACTTCTGCATGCTCTGAGTGAGCTCCAGTGAGTAAGTTGGGGGGGGTTCCTGCCTTCTCCATCCTTGGAGGGGCACTTAGTGCTGTTTGGGCCTCGGGCTCCCTGTTTGCCAGCTGGAGCTCATGGAGACAGTTGCCCAGACTGTGGCTGAGTATGCCCAGGTGGCAAGGATCGAATCTGAGTAAACAAGCTGCTGCTGTTGTACCAGGAGGAGCCAAGTTCATTTATTGCTGGTTATGTTTAACCTGCAGAACTAACAGGGTTTAAGATTTCTTATTTTGGGGTATGGAATATGCTATTTGGGGTAAGAATATTCTCTTGCTGCTGATGTCTGCAGGTCCAGCAAGGCAAAAGGACTGCTCTTTTGAGGAAGAAGATGCTATTGCTCTAGTGATGCATTACCTAAAGCCATGAGAAGGGGCAGACTGCTTGGTCTGTATTTTACCCAGCAAGTTTAGTAGTCAAAAACTATGCCTATCAGCTTCCTTGCCCTGCTCATCGCATGACGTGCACGCACCTGCACCTTCCCTCCTAGAGCCAGACTGGAACCAGCTATTATCTTTGTCTCTCAAAACAAACATGCCTATTATAGTCTAAAATTAGGATACTTTTCCTTCCCTTCCACCTTTCACAGGGGTCATATACTGACTAACAAGGAGACTGCTGAAATTCAGTAAGCTTCTGTTTATGTACAGGCCAGGTCTGGTTTTAGTGCTCTTCGTAACTGGAAAAGAGAGGCTTACCTACCTATTCATTCCCACGCTGCTATGTTTAGGGCACAGCCTAAATGTGGCTGTTACATGTGGCCATGGCAAGACTGGCACAAACATATACTGTGCAAACAGAAATTGTTCCATGAATGAATCCAACTTGGACTTGGTTTCTACTTTCTTTAGATGGGAAAATATTTTATCAGTAGCTATAAATCCGATGGAATCCTTCCATCCTCTCAGTTTATATACATACAGGAAAAAAATGTAACTCTGTATGCAGAGTTATCATAATACAGATACTGCAACTAAAGCAAACGCTGTTCACAAATGGCTTCAGTTGAAATTCCTCAAAATCAGTTCAGAACTTCCCTTGACTTTGAAGGGCTCTGGTGAGGCCCATATTAGGTGTGAGAGGCCCCAAGGACTTATCTGTTGGTTCAGTTAACAGTTTGCTTATGCAAATCCCGAGAGTTTCCTGAGTAGTGAGAATGTTTGCGTTTTGTAAAGCTCACCTGCTCTTTGGGGGCATTAAATGTTTGACTTCATTATTCCACTGCATAAAAGAGAGAGTGGATAAGAAAGGATGGGAGATAAGAAAAGAGTGAAACAAGTAGAGATGAGAGAGAGGAGTGGAGGTAGAAGTCAAGAAGCAAAGCCAGGAGGAGAAGAATGGAGAAAGGGGCAGAGGGGAGGAGAAAGGGGAAGACAAGAAACAGCACATCCTAGAGATGGCCCAGTATAAGCTTGATTTACCTATTGTTAAACTGCAGATGAAAGAAACAAAAGCAGGAAGACAAAGATCAGTGCAAAGATGGCAGTCATGCCCTGATGTGTAGATTTTCAGGTTTGTGTTGCAAGGTGTGTGCTGGGAGGGTGAAGAAGGAGGAGGGAGGGACAGAGGGAGAGCGAAACCACCTGCAGAGATGTCTCCCCCTCTTCCCTCAGTTCCACTTGCACTGCCCCCAGCCACAGCCCCCTGCTGCTTTTGGCTCTTGGGTCCCTAACGCATTCAGTACGCCTGCGCTGTGTGCTTGGACACCTGGCTCTTGGTGGCAGCTGCTGTGTGCTCTGCGCAGGTTTCCTGCCCCATCTCCAGCATCTAGCATTAGAAACTAATGGGATACAATGGTGTGGAAGCTGTGGATGGGGATGGGTACTGGGATGTCCTGCAGGTGTACTGCTGTGAGCCATGGGGTCAGCCACGGGCTGGCTGTTTGGGACAGTGCAAGGAGCAAGGAAGCTGATGGGGCCAGGCGGTCTACTGCAGAGGAAACCTTGCTGCAGAACATTTCTTCCAGCGTACTTGAGTGATTCTGGCTGTTAGAGACTTTTGACTGTGTTGGATTAGCAAGTTGTTTAGGGATCTGGGGCAAACCAGTAAAACAGGCTGATGAATCCATGCGGTAGGTGCCAATCTGGGTTGCTGCCTTTTTCAGAAGTAAACAACTAGGAGCCATTGTTCATCTTCCTGACTCTCTGCAGGACACAAGCTGTAAATTACATCTGGGAACAAAAGGTTGATGGGAGCAGAACCGGGTGCCCAACTTCCCAAGGGAGTGCTTTGCCCTCCAGCCAAAAGAGTAGCATTTCTGGCTTAAACCAGCACAGGCTCTTCTTATGCCTTCCCACCAGCACTCAGAGCCCAAGAAAAGTGTGCAGTACAGGCTTTGCTACACTGAAGCATTTACAACCATTTCCATTACAAACCTGGTTTCAGGGTTGATCATGAAAATTAAATCCAGTCTGAAATGTAGCAAATAAGATTGCAGTCTAGGGACACAGGAGGAAATCTTATTAAAAATACCATATCTTTTTGAGATCGTAGTTAAATGGATATAAAATCCTCCCTCCACCCCCGAAACTGCCTTACAGCCCATCTCACAGACCAGCTGTAGTCTGTGCGGAATGTACGCTGCCACGACCACAATTACCTAATGAGATTTGTGCTTTTTATATTCACTGAGATTATGCTCTTGAGCTCCCCATGAAAAGCTTGACATTTCCACAAAAATATGTTCAGAAAAGGATTTTTTATTGAAAAAAATATCTGATGATAATAGGAAAAAAAAAAGATTTTTTTTTCAAATTATGAACATTCTTTTTCCACGTTTTTATTTTTGAAAAAAATGCAAATAATTTTGACAGAAACAAAATTGTATTCTCCCCTCTGTTTCAATTGCTCCCATTTGATAAAGAAACCATTGTCCATTTATGTCATTTTTTCATCATAAGTTCAGGTATTTTCATTTACTGGTCTGTATGCTTAATAAAATCCAAATAAATATACATTATAGGGAGAGGCTGCCCTGCTGAGTTTAGTGGAATTTTGGCCTTTGACCTCAGATGGGCCAGAATTTCATCCTGTAAGGGGATTCCATAAAAAAAAAAAAAAAAAAAAAAAAAAAAAAAAGCCAACTTTTTCTATTGCTGTAAGCCACACACATTCCTTTTCTAGGGCTCCAAACCATGTACTCCCTAACAGGATTTTATCAAAATTAATTGGTGCTGGCTACAGTTCATGTATATGATAAAATCACGAATGAGCTATTTTGGTGCTTCTCTACTACGTTGCACCATCATAGATTCTGTATCTGCTTTGTTGAAAGCTTCTCAAAAAGACATTTTGTAAATGTTGGGGTTTTGTTATTGTTGTAAGATTAGTTGTCAAATTCTCTTTTGAAATCCCACTTCATTTAGTACTGTTTATTATTTTACAAAATTTTGGTATCAGGAATTTAACTCTTTGTTGCCAAGGGAGTAAGAAAATTCCAAAAGCTCTGACACTTCACTGCACAGTTTGTGTTGTTAACAATAATGTCATGGAAAGAGACGCACAATGGGAATGAACTA
Organism: Cygnus olor; assembly: GCF_009769625.2. Classification (NCBI taxonomy): domain Eukaryota; kingdom Metazoa; phylum Chordata; class Aves; order Anseriformes; family Anatidae; genus Cygnus; species Cygnus olor. Next base: position 49,593,949 of record NC_049173.1, read on the forward strand.
ATGGCCTCACCTTAAAACAATGGTCAACTGCATTTCCAACTGAAGATTTGCTTCATGATGTTCATGTTCCGTAAGATTATCTCGAGCTAAAACAAAAGTTATGTATTTCCCACAATAATCATCATCATCATCATCATCATCATCATCATCATCATCATCATCATCATCTTGCAGGACCCTTTTACCAGAGATGAACATCTCCTTCAAATAATTTTTCTGGGTAGCATCAGGCTCTGCAGCACCCATGCTAAATATGTATTGCTGTCTACCTCAGGCCAATATGTTTTAGGGGAGAAATTCCATGTCTGGGTGAGAAGGAAGGAAATATTTCCATGTCAGTTTTATTTATTTATTTATCTATTGCAGCTCTCTGAAGTGCTTAGGGGGTTGAAATGCAAGTCTATGTCCTAGGCTAATGCATACACAGGTGGATGGCATGTGAAATAGACAGAATGACTTGTTATATATATACAGTTCAGTAATTATTTCTGTGGTTTATCACATGAAATGACATACTGTGATGAATTATTTTTCTTATATATATCTGTCTTTCCGCTTGCATTAGGTATTATCATATCTATGCACCTGGTCTAAACATGCCTAATCTTAGCCCAATTTCAGAGGACAACAAGCAAGAGGCAGATTTTCCGAAGTGGAATACCCCATGTACACACCAAACACATGCAGAAGTGTTGAGATGTCTAAGATGCATATCAAATAATGCTCAGTATTGAGAAAACAACCTGTTCGTAAACTGATGTCAGAAGAGCTAGAATTAGAAATTTCAGTCCATGAAGAGACTGGGAATTTCCACTTCTGCTAAAATAAGACTGTTGCCTTTGTAACACTTGCCTACATCGCTGCAATGAACATTATTCTCCATTTACCCATGGTAAAGAAAACAGACTTCCTTTTTTTGGTTGCTTGTTCCATTTAATTGGGAATACAGGACATTAAAAAGAGGTATTTTATGTTCATCAGAATGAACCAGCCAACTAACGAACCAAACAGCAGCACTTAAAGATAACTAAATTTTAATTAAATATACCATTCTTTTGTTTCATACATAGGGGTGAATTCCAAAAGTCATTTATCAATTGAAGAAAAAGATATCCTTAGTAAACTAACAACATACTTTATCTCTGCTCCAGCATTTTCAATCCCCAGACTTCATTCATATAGTTAGATGCCAGAATACCTGTAGGTATAAATGTACAGGAATTCACAGAACTATTTATTTTCCACTACTATAAACAGTAAGTCCTATAGGCGATTGTTTTTATTCTGCTCTTAAAGTCATTTGTTTCAAAAGTAAAAGTAACAAATTCACTAAATAAAGTATGTTTCATCTGTAACTTCAAAGTTTCTAGTGTCTTAATAAAAAGATGCCCTGGGTTTTAAGGAAAGATTTTTCTCTTTAACCTTGTCCCATCAGATATTCCAGACCTGTAGGAAAAGCCTGTTGGAACATGTTAAAAATTTGGCTGATTGGGGAAGGGATAGCCAGCCATCTTTAAGTCAAAAGTCAAAGAAAAGGCAAAGTGTAACATTCTCGTGCCTGTGGCTGGAAAGACCTGTCTGTATTTTTCCATTGTTCATTTTAACAGAGATCAAAAATTAATGAGAAAATTCTTTAAAGTGGGAGGATCGACACCATGGTAATCCGATACAGAACTTTGCATTCTGAATTTGCTGAGTGAAACCAAAATCGGGGGATTACGGGCTGTCAGTCATTGCCACGTGCTGGTTGCTACAGGTGAGATATGCTGGGCTGGGTGAGCCCTCTCCAGCCCCTCATTCTGCTGCACACAAACCATTGCCATGACTCCCAGGGAGAGACCCAAACATGGAGACACTACGGGAGATTGTTAGGGCACACAACAGATGTACCTTTCTCTTATCTGGAGAGGTTTGAGGTTTTTCAGTGAGGGATTTCATGTGGCATCTTTCACTGATTGTAGAGTCCCACAGAGCCCCACATGGCAATAAACATGTGGCCCTCGGGAACCAGGACCTCATCTGTGTATCAAACGTTGTCACGTGTTCTCATCCTGTTCCCCTGCTTTGTGAATTGGGAATAGGAGGAATAACTCCTTTACCTTGTGTCGTCAATAAAACATTGACCTTAGTCCTCAGTACCACCACTGGCATTAGTTACCACATCTTTGGAGCAGCCTGCACAGAGGAGCCAAGGGTGGAACGATCCACCTCGATTTACCTGCTGCATGAGGATATCCTCCGGGTATGAGCAGGAACATCTTGGAAAGGTTCGTTGTGGAGCAGGTATTTTTGCTTGCTGTAAATTTTACTGCAAAGTGAGAAAATGATGAGATGGGACAAAACAAGCAAAATGTTTTGGGGAAACATCCAGGCAGTTGTAGGTGCTTTGCTGGGGTTTTGAAGCTCTAGTGCTTTAGTATGTTTGCCTGGTTTGCATTAATGCTGTTTTAAAATGCAGGAGGGGGAGCTTGTAGCAAACAGTGCCTTCCTGAGCTACCTCATGAGAGATTATACACATTTTCCTGTAAGCACAATAAATATAACTTTTGACTGTACTGGTGTAAGAATAGGAGGTTCAGTGCCTCTTTAAAACTCATGCAGCTGCTTAGTCAGTACTAGGCGCCCCCGCTGCCCCCCCTTTCGCTGCCCAGTAAGTTTGTTGCAATATGGGTGTGACTTTTGATGGAGCTCCCCCTCCCTGTTATGTCATTACTCCGTTCCTTTGAATCAGAATAAAAAGTGCAGCAAACTTCAGACTCATTGACTGCAGGCTTAACAAGCGCCGGGGCTTTTCTTCTCTCCGCAGCTTGCAAGGATCTCTGTTTTTTTGCAAAACAATTCTGAGAAAACAATGGCCAGCTTCTACGTATGGGTAACTTTTGGATTATGTTTGCTGAAGCTTTGTCTAACAGAGACACGTAAGTTTTGTATGAATGAAAACGCTTACAATTGTTAATAAGTTTATACTTCAGACAGCAACAACTCTTCTGCTATATAGCTAAAAGCTTCCTTGCATCTAACTTTGTATAAAGTGTTATTATCTATGGGAGTTATCAGAGATGCTTTAGAACTGTAACTGCAGCTGTGCCGCTCTGTACAATCGCAGAAAGCTGTGTATTGCTTGTAAAGGGCAATTCCAGATCCATAAAAAGTAAGTTGTAGAGTGTTAAAGTTTAAACTAAGAACAGAGGTACACAAGGGAATTTAGAATAGCTCTGGTATAGCTCGGTTCGACAACGTGACTGCTGTTACATACTTGGTTCATTCTCCTAGCTCTGTTTTAGACTGGGGTGAGGGGGAACCCCCTCCCCAGTATACAACTGTATTCTTGAGTTCAGAGGGGCTGAACTAACAGCTAATGCAGACTGCATTTGGACACAGCCTTGCTGAACAGAAACAAAACTGCAGTGATCTGTGTGACTGATATTTGGAGAGCTTTTATGCCAGGCATGCCTATTTCTGACTTAAGGTTTTTTCGGGGTTGACTGGTGAGATTTTGGAACAAAGGGGGATAGAAGTGCCTGCAAAATTTTGTTGTTTATCAGTTAGCTTTCTCTAGCTTGGTTGTCTGCTTCAAATATTTGCATTTAAAAATGAAACATTCATGTAGAGAAAAAATAATAATTGTATGTCCAAAATGACAAAGTGCTCTGGAAATTTGACATGGTGCAGGCTCACCCGTGTCTGAGGGAAATGGCCATGCTTTTAACAGACTCTCATTGTGACAGCAACAGCCTTGAGGCATTTTGTGGTTAGGGGTAACAATTATCCTTCTACATTATTTTTCCACTCATCAGTTCCAGGAGTCTAACAAAGTACATTTTTCATTGCCATTGTCACCCAAGGGCTCTGTGTGTGTGTACGGTACATATATATCCCATTTGCCTGAGCAGCAGTGGATACTTCTGTAATGGTTGCAGCGCGGCTGGGCTGTGGATGGGTGTGTCAGAGTGAACAGTTCCCGGCGCATCTGGGATAGCTGGAGAGCCCTCATTGCTTTCTTCCTAAAATTGTCTACCTATTGTACCAAAATATTCTTGTTAAAATCAGGTATATAGATAAAGTCCTTAGAGAAAGTACATGAAAGATATCCGACGTGTTTAAAACTTTGACTTACTCCAGGTCTTTATGCTGTAGAAGGATTATAATGATTTGGTTACTGCCTGCTCAACTGATTTCTCCTTTTATGAGCTGCCAGGAGTGTCCTAAAGAGGCAGGGTTTGTAGTGACTCTGGAAGTAATGTATTTTTGCAGTGAGACATAGAAGAAAACCCTACTACTTCAGCATAGTTACAAGAAGTATGTCAGACTTCACATATGCCCCACGGGGAAGTTTCTTTAATGGCTTAGCAAGGTATTAGATTATAGCTACAATATATTTTAGTTGGTATGCGGTACATTCCAGCATGACTTTGTAGTCAGTTACGACTTCAAAATGGCAGTTGATGGTGATTTTATTTTCTTTTTTGAAACCAGTGACTTTGCTGTGTGCATCACAGAATACTGGCCGCTGATGTTGGATTGTACTTTGTTGGAAGACCAAATTCAGATCTGTTCCTGGATTCTGATTCTGTTAGTACTGATTATGGCAAAAATGAAAACATCCCGGAGTTGCTGTTAATGTGATTGCTAAAGGAAAGATGAGATATAGAGAGCTGTTGAAAAACTGATTTATCCTGAGTTCTGTGTTGCTGTGACCATACTGTCACTGATAACTGAGCGAGGTGTACTCATGGTATTGATGTGACTTTTGTTGTCTGCGGAGTCTGAGCCACATTTCAAACCCCAGGAGGATATGGAGGCTGACATCTTGGTTAATGATGATTCTTGAGAGATTTTTCCCTGTGGACATTATGTACTTCTAAAAATATTTCTCTCAAAGTTTTCCTTGATTAACACAAAGTGACTCATGGAATTTTGACCCCCAAACTGAAAGAAACTAGAATAGAAGTAGGAGTAAAGACGGAATGAAAAGAGGAAGAATGAGTCCGCCAGTGGGAGGGAGAGGCTTATGTATCAGCACTGGAGAGGTGGCCAGAGTCTCAGGACAAGGCAAGGCTCTGAGGAAGGGCTACTACAGCTATCAGTCAGTCACAAACAAAGGGACCTGCCTGCCTCTTAGCTTACATAGGTCACGTAAATTTGTAAGTAAAGTAGTTTGAAGAAGCTCTTTGTGCTAGTTTTTTTTTGTTTGTTTGTTTTGTTTGTTTGTTTTCTTTTTTTCACTTAGTCCTTACAGTGTGTGTCTCGGCTGTTCTCCCAAAGCTGCAAAGAAACTACAGTTTATTAAAGTTCACTTGGACTTCCATCACTTGTTAATGGAAAGGTTATATATTTGTCCTTGAACAGCTTACACACACAGACACAGGCAACAAACCATAGCAGAGGATTGTCTTGCAGTCTTTGGAGAAACGTTTGTTGCATCTTTAGTCACCGGTATTCACCACAATGCAGAACCTTTACCTTGAAAACATGAAGTCAGAGAAAGGCTTAATGAGGGAAGATAGCATCATAGAAGTGAGGAAGAACTTCTTAAACTAAATGCTTTTAAAACCACTGGTAGCTCTAGCCAATATCAAATGAAATGTTCTCCCATACCTGGTGTGTCTTTTTTTCCAGAACTGTTCCTGTGACTTTTACAGGCCAGAATTTGAAGAGAGTACTAATACTGTGGTTATTTATCTAGCACCTAAACAGCATGAGGTTCTACTGCAGCAAGAATGTGCCAGTAGGATGAGATGCCCTGAGATGCTGATAGACAAGTGTAAACATCAGAGAAAATGAGCATGAGCTCATGACTGCAAAAATAGTTTACACTGTAGAAAAGATGGGCTTTCAAGAACCTCATGAAGGGGTTAAGAAAATGCTTTCATTAATGGACAACTGCAAAAACTTTTCAAATGAAAGAACATGTGGAAGAGAGCAGGAAAATATAGTAAAGAAAAATGACTATCTCAAAGCAAACATGAGTGGAGTCTGTAGATATGTGAAAAGTTAGAAGAATAAAAGCTGCACTTCTGACATGGCAGAGGAAAAAGAAGAGGTGAAAACTGTGGGATATATGTTAATTAAACAGCAACGGGCAAACAATACAAGATGGCAATGTTCTTGCCAAAGAAGAGATGGTATTCATAGGGAGTGGCTAGCAGCAGTAGCTAAGTTTGAAAATAGGTTGCTAAGAGACACTGATTTTAAGGAGCAATTAGATAAAGGCAGATTAGATGTCCTTTAAAGGACATTTTGGGTATTGGTGATCATGCTACTGGGTCAGAAGATGGAGTCTAAGACATCTGGTAACTGTGTTTTTTCTTTGATAAAAGGTTAATTTTAGTTCTGAATGTAGATGACTGGTAGCAGAATACATTGTAGAGAAGCAGGGGAAAAAATGATGTAGTGCTCCTTATATGAAGAGAGGAAAACTGTGCCCAAGAACTTAGACGTTTTGGGAAATTCCAGAGATGCTGTAACAAGGTTTCCCCACTTGCTTTCTGGTCTTCTTGCCCTGATTTCTGTTCTGACATTAACAGACAGGTGTTTGAAAATGCTGTTAGGACAGAGGAAGGCAATTCTCAATTTCATATAACACAGATTGCATTATTTACAAAAACATTGATTTTTCTTTAAAAGGGAATCCTATGCAAGAGAGCTAGGGAGTGTTTTCTGCTGAACTGTTCCCTAAAATTGCTTTTCCTAGGACCAAGTCTAAATGTACATGGTTACCTCACAGAGAGGATAATTGTGAAACAAACATGACCAACTGCAGTTGTCTTGCCTACTTTGAAAAGAATACAACGCTGTACTGGAATAATTCATGGTGTTCAAAACACATGATATTTTAGCATCAGCTGATAACCAAGAGCATGTTTTAATCACATTTCACTTTTTGGCACTAAACAGAATTCTTAGACTACAGAATCTCATTATTCCAGTTAAAGGCAAGCAAAGTGAGAGAAGCAAGACAGAGGTTAGGATTGTCACCAATACCTCTATGCTAAATATGTCATGGTTGATAGTGAGTGAAACCACACCTACAGCCTACTTATATTTTGCCTTTACCCATAAGGCTTTTTATGGTATATCTGGTGGTTTGGACCATTCTCTGTGGGCTATCAACAACTGGCAGGGAGAAGCCAGTTTGGAGCAGCTGCTCGCCATCTTCCAGATTGTGCCAGAAGTTCATCAGCAGTTACAATGCTGTTGTCTATCACTCCCAGGGAGGTAATAATCATTTCAAAGCCAGGCTTACGGCCATCAGACACTGTAATTATCAGTGACCATTATGGCTGCTGTTAATACTGGTCGCAGAGAAGATTGTTTCAGCCCTGAATGTTTATCAACTTCCTCCCCGTGAAATCACAGGCCTCTCTACGGCAGCATCAGCAGTAATATCAGTAGCAGCTGGCGGTGATTTTCTTTCCTCGCCGTAGCTGCCAGGGCCCACCCCACCCAAGGCATGGTGGAGAAGCTTGGCGCATGGATGAGTCTGCAGGCAGCCATGTGAAACAGCAACCGGCGGAGGAGAGAGGGGTTTTCCTCCGAGAGTCCTGTCAGTCAGACTGAAAGTTCAGCTAGTTGCGATTTAAAGTTCAAGCCTCTGCAACTGTTTGCTGCCTAAAGAAATCTGCTGTCATTTTTGGAGTCTGTGCATACGATTAGGCATGTAATTGAACTCCCTTTTGTGTGCACTGGATCTGGGACTTTCCAGTTCCTCTACATGACAACACTGGCTGTGTTTTATAACACAGCAATCTTAATTCAGTACGATAACCTTCAACCCTCATATAGCAAAATAGGAAAAAAAAATTGAAGAATAATCTAGTTTTAGCAATTACTAGCAGGGAAGCTCAAACAACCACACCGATTCAAAGTAAAAATAACAAAGAAGACCTGAATTTTACTTACATTTGCAGTTTGAGAAATATATTGATTTGCTTTTTTTTCTTTCTTTCCTTCTATTGATGACAGAACTAGATTCAGTAGCTGGAAGCTCTAGCTGACTGTGTTGTGTCTTTGCCCATCCCCTGCCCACCCCGCCAAAAAAAAAAAAAAAGAAACCTCAGACATGCAGCAGCTGTGGTAAAACTTCCGTCTCTGTCTCTGCTAATGATCCTGTTCCAGCAGCAACGTGAGATGGTTGTAAAAGAGGGTGCCAGGGTACAGGCAGGCAGCTGGCAGGGCAGAGGGCATTAGCCAGTGATCATCAGCTATACAGCTATATACAGCTAATGTCTGTTTTAGTAAGTACCTGCTTTTGTAAATAAGAACATATAATACTTAAAAATCTGCTGTGAGATAGCTTTTGTTGATTACAGATGTCTCACCATGGCAGCGAGTTAGCAAGGCCCACAGTGAAACAAGTTCTCAGAAGTATATTTCCCTAGGGGGCTTTTTTATTGTTATTTTTGTTAATGTATAGGTGTCTGTAAAGCAGCAGGGTGTGGTGTGTGTGGGTAGATGTGATGAATGGCTTCTTGCAGCCTTCCCATGCAGAAGCGAGAGGTTAACTGGCGCTCAGCACGTGGTCCCTGGCCAGCCAGGACCCCACGGGCAGATGCAAGCAAGCTCTGTCGGGCAGCAAGCAGGCTGGCAGCCAGCTCAGGCTCTGAAAGTTGAGCACCAACCCCAGGCTGGCAGGCACTCAGAGAACGCCTCTTGCTGCCGGGGAGGCACATCAGCTCGGGACTGGTATCACACCTATAACTGCAGTGCGACTCAAGAGTTTTCAAAGGGCAGGCAGAGCCCGCCCGCCCACCCCAAATGGGCCAAGCGAACTGGCAACTGCTCCTTCTACAGCATGCAAACCTAGTAGTTTAGGAGTGCCTTGGGACTTGTGGTGGTGGCAGCAATTAGTCATTTACCTACCCTCTGCCATCTTGCCATCTTCCCCTGCTGGGGAGTGTGGAGGCGAGGCGGCGATGCAGTGCGGCTGTGCGAGTGGCAGCCAGGTCTCCTGGCTCCAACCGAGAGCTCTGGGGGAAGCTTCTGTGCAGGGAACACTAAACAGTTAACTGGGAAGCTTCAAGGAAAAGTAGTTTTTGCCAATTATAAAGAAACATGATTCATTAATAATGAAGAAACTGAGGGTGAGGCTGGAGCTCATTTCACGGTTTGCTTATACTTGCTTCCCTGTTCTTCCTCCTCCTGCTTGATTAGGCGTCCTCCATTAATATCCTTTCCCTTTTCCATTGTTTTCTCAGGCGTGTAAGTGTAGAGAAAAAGCCCTTTTTTGCTAATGAGTCCCTAGATTTATAAATGTTTTTGTTGTTGTTCTCTGTTCCTGAATATTGCTTATGCGCAAATTTGACATATAGGAATACTTAAAACACAGAAATTAAATAACGTATTCTGTTCAAGTCAAGTCTTCATTCAAGTCGTCATTCTCCAGTAGCAGACCCACTAAAATCAGATTTTAATCAACTTTTTTATTTGTTGCTCTGACAGTTCTATCCTGTTTACTCGTGTGTATGCTGTTCATACATACACGGAAGACTGGCAGCTATTTTCACTGCAATAGCATTTGGTTTCTGTTAGAACACAGCAGACACAAGATATAGTTTTCTTAAAAAAAAAAAAAAGGTTGTATTCAGGATTGGTCTATTTCTGATAAGGGATGTTTGAAGCAGTTTGGCAAATGAGAACTGATCTAAATCTTTCATCCTACTGTCAAACTGAACACCTATTTTGGTTCAAGAACTTTAAAATTGATTTAATAATTAATTGAAGAATGATGTCTTAAATCTAGTCATGTTTCTTTCCTGGTTGAAGCAAAACTTCCTAGTAATAACTATCATTTATCTTCTTGAGATTATGGGGTATTTATACATAAGGGCTTGATACTCTGGGAAAGGTGAGTGCAAAGAGATACGAAACAACCCAGCAAGAGGAGGAGCTAAGAACAGACCCAGTATCTTTAACTTAAGGCTGGGCGACCTGCCCATGATGCCAGAAGGCCGCTTAACCAGAAGGCTGCAGGGCCAGAGACGTTTAACTGTCACTGTGTGGCAACCAGCTGTCTCCAGTTGGTAGCCAGGTGTATCTTGTATATGTTCACATCTTCTTTTGAACTTTTTCTGTTTCTCCCACCTACTTTCCATTTTCCCCATTAATCCATCTCCATCTCTTTGTGACATTTGGCTGAAGCAATCCAATAAATTTTGGCTCCTGTCAACCTGTGTCTGTGATAGAAGGTTAAATCCATTTAATCCAGTAAAACTTCTATTCATCAGCTTAGTCATTGTCAGGCAAAATGAAACATGGAGACCAAGTTCTTCCAAGAGGCAGGCCTCAGAGAAGACTCGAGCAAGCAGAAAATTCTCTTGGTCATGTTTTTACAATTTCTTTTTATTTCGGCCTTCTCTGCTGGCAAGTCTGACTTGCTGTCATTGAGTTCAGCATGAGGCTAATAGGGCAGGGGCATCCACTGACTTCAGAAGAGTGGTAATAACAAATTATCACTTATTTTGCAATAGCAAGAGTCACTTTGCCTTCTTGGGAAGAGAAAAAGCACAAAACTCTTCTAGCACAGAAAATAAAAATGAAATATTGAGCTCTAAACTCTTAAACTCCTCTTTTCCAGAACATAACCAATTCATTTTATAGCCTATAGAGAATAGATACTTAGTGGTTTCAGTTCATAACTGAATGGCACAGCTAAGGTATAGACTGGCAGCCATCAAATTCACAGTTCTTGTATGTAAAGCAGTAACAGGCAGACAATGTGAGCATGTGAGACACCTTCCCATGGTGGCTGACTGGGGAGAAGTTTCTTTCCTGCTTTCGTGGCTTGCTTCAGAAAGCCCTGAATCCATTTGCTCACTGTTGTGGTGTAAAATGTTGCAGAGCTTTTCTCAGACTGTGTATGATGACTTTTGTGTCTCCTGATATTTCCATTAGATCAGTCCCATTCATTCATTTTTTTTAATTATTTTTTCTATGGCTGTATTTCCTGGCTGCTTGCTGGATAGGAAATGATCATGGCAGTTCTGCTTTATTTTCTCCTTCTCCTTGGCCTGCCAAGTCTCACACATTATCTAGTAATGATACAGTTGGTGTTCATCCTGAATAGAGCCAGCATTAACTGGCTTTTAAGACAGTGAAACAATCTTATGCCATCATGGAAGGGTAAGGTCAGCACAGTTATTCTTTTTTTTTTTGGAGAAAATACAGGCATAAGTGTTAGACAGCGTTTTCTGTCTGTGTGGGTCCATGTGAACAAGAGAAAAGCATGATCATCCAGTTCTCCAGAAGGTGGCATATCCTGAGACTTGGAGATTATTGAGATCAGTGACGGCATCCAAATTTGTTTCCTGTTAACCCTTTGCCGAGATTATATTTTTGTCTCAGCAGTTCATATAACAAGTAGTTTGTGTTTCTGGACTTTGAGATCCTTTTTTTCTTTAGATCTTTGACATTTCCTAGGGACACCTGTTCCTATACGTGCCAATGGGGCCCAACACTATGGTAAATTAGAAAAGAGTACACAATATGTTACTCACAGACCAATGCAAGACAGGTAAAACGTTGTTAAACTGGTAAAATTCCTTAGCAACTTTTCTTTGCTGAGCAAAAAAGGAAAAGTCCAAAAACCCCTCTATTTGACTAGGTTACCCTTCAAAATAAAAGAGAGGCAATGTTATTTTCTTCAGTTGCTTCTTTGTTGTCACAATCCTATATAGACATATAGCACAGCTACAGCATTGAAAGTCTTGGGCCCAGCAAGGGTTATATGCCTATAAGAGTGTATATATAACCTGTAAAAGTGTTTACTGATAACATCTACTTAATGTTACAAAACTACATCTTCAAAGCTCCAGGAGGGCATTAGTAACGCAATGCAGTGCTCTCTTAACATATGCTACAACACCTTAGACATTTGAACTGGACATCAAGATGCCTAAGAAGTACTCCTTCTGTTTGTCATTTGCTGGATTGTTTCTGGCTCTGTAAAAGAGGAACCTGACTTATTCTTGAAAGAGAACCTGAATGCTTATGCTTTCTCAGTGTATTACGTTAGAAACAGGTGGAGTCTCTGATGAAATTTAGTTCTGTGTGGTCATTCTTTTTCTTGCATTACATGCAGTTCACATACATGTTACAACATTTGGTCTAGAGGGGGTAGCTCTCTCATGTGATGCATTTTATCAATACAATCAGTACAGTTGGAATCAGGCTTAATGTGTTTAAATTACCAGAGAACTTGAAGTTTCAAGTTTGAGTATATTGTTATTCAACAGAATAAAGATAACCTCAGCTAGTAAGAAACAAGTGAATTGACAAATATGTGGGGAGTGGAAAATAAAAGCTAGCTCTTTTTTTTTTTTTTTTTTTTTTTTTTGTAGGCTTTTGGAAGTCAGTGATTTTACCCCCACATTACAAGTAGGCAAACTGAGAGAAAGCAAGTAAGTTACCCAGCAATGTAGCTGGAATTAAAACGTTTTCTCCCAAGTCCCAAAGTTGTGCTTCATCAACAAGAGTAGTGTTCTTTTGCTTGAATTTCAGAAAGCAGCTATGATTTCATATACAAGGCTATTTCAGCTGAAGTAAGCATTTTTATTATTCATACCAAAAAAAAAAAAAAAAAGTCCTTGTGCAAAAGTTCTTCTACTGATGCAGAAGTTTACAAGAGTACAGGGGACTGGAACATTTTCTGGAAAGCTGGCATCTTAAAAACAGGAAACTCCTCAGTTACTGACCGTTTAGTAATCTGAGCCTGGCTATGCAATCCTTACTGCAGTTGAACAATCCATGTGAGAAAATGCTCCTGTCTGTGTTATGTTATGAGCAAGAGCTAAGTGTTTTTCTAATTTATGAAGCACCCAACTTTATAACCCATTGTTTGCAGACCTGCAATGAGTTTATTAACAGTATCAGTCAGACACTTTACTGACTTTATTACTGATACTCAGTGTTCAGGTCATATCACTTTATCAGCACACATCACAATCATATTGCTGTTGGCTCACAGGAAATTCAGGTGTGGGTACTGCAAGACAACATATTAACACCTTTTTTTTTTTTCCACCAAGAAAACCCTGTCATAATACAAATATGGCTACAGTTATAGCTATAGCAACATGTTCATGCCCTAATGTAAGACTGTCTTTTGCTTTTCAGTTTACTGGATTAGTAGCTTAAACTGATTGCTAAGCACCCAATATCTCCCATCCTTTCAGAAAAAAAAAAATAGTTTTAAGACTCAGCTGAATTAGCAGTATGTCAGGAAATGGTATAGTAAGGTGTGCCTAAGAGACTTTTGCACTATTCAAGAAAGACAAATGGGATCTATGCACAATAACTGGTAGCATATCATCTGGAAAAGTGTTTCCACTCTGCATCAGCTACTTCTATTATTCCTAAGAGAGATCTCCGCTTTGTGTAAAGAACTTCCCTCTTTTATTTTTCGCTAGTACGTGATGACATCTCCTCACTTCTCTTTTCAGAGTTCTTACTGGCTTCCTTTCCTTTTTATCTCAATCTAAGCTTCCTGGTCTCAATGACCTGGTAATAATGGGTCACACAAGAACAGCTGTTTGCTTTGTCTGATATATGTGATTTCTTTTGCTTCAAGAATGTAAGCAGTTTCATTGGAAAAAAAAAATATTCTCATGCTACCTATCTAGGGTTTTCTATTTATAAAGATGGCTTATGCCCGATTTGCTATTTGAATTGGCTCTTGCTCAGAGTGAATCTGACTTCAGAACACTTTCCACTGTCAAGAAACTTACAGCACATAAATTGAGGTCTGTCACTTTATCATTTGCAGTTCAAAGACTGATTTCATTCTGGATCTTTTCTTAAAATCCAGCTATATTTCATTAAAATAGAAGATTATTAGAAGCCATGAACATCACGGCAAAGTCACTGGCTTCACAATCATTCCAGCACTTCTGGAAGACAACAGTGCTTCACTACTTGAGGATTATTGCATGCAAACAATAGTGCATTGCCCTCACATACCTAAATGTGTTTAGGATTTAATGTAATATTTGAATTCACATAAGACTGAGGCCACACTGCCAATACTTCTTTCCAATTCTTGCCTTATGCATGCAAATCTTTACTGCTTCCCATGAATTTTTAAGTTAAAATATCTGGGGAAAATAAAGAAGTATGAAAGATATATGAGACCCAAGGTATATAGTTATTCTCTCCATATTTGCAATAGCCACAACATTATGTACATACTAATGTTAATTGGAAACATTAGAAATTAAACATAACTTTTTCCTTAACCATTTATAAAAAGATTCCAAACTAGGACTGTGCAAAGGACTGTAAGAAGTTTAACTGAACATGGGATACAAACAACCTGCATGCATCTCAAGAAAATTTCTTGATCTTTGGTATTTTCAGTATGTCTCAAGATCGTTGAAACTAGCATACAGATGGGTAGAGCTACATGGAGTGCAGAAAATGGAAACATTTTGCCACCAAAAATTCCGGCAGAGGCTTCCTGCTAGCCTAGGCGTTCTGGCTACAGGCTGTGTGATCACTGCCCTCCTGGTGTTGGGAAAAGTGGAGGGAGCAATGGGTGTGACACTGTTCTTTTCCGTGTGAGGAGGTTGCACTGATTTAAGTACATTTAACTTTCCCATTGACTTGCACAGACTCCAGAAAAGATTTGATTAAGCTGATGGTTTTAATCATTGCATGTACTTATATAAAGTGATCATTTCCAAAGCTGACTTTTTGTTTGAATCATACTTAATGCAGATCCCAAACCAAGTCGTTCTGACAATGAAAATCTTGGGATTTTTCACTTGGTCTGTCCTAATACTTCCAGAGTTAAATTTCACAGTCTTCAGGAAGTGCAAATGAAATGTGCATTTTATGAATTTGATTTTTTTCAATAATGTGTAGTATGCTTTCCAGTGCTCCTAAAAGTAACATGGTTGCCATCCCTCTATTGAAAATATACGCATGGCTTGGTGCTTCTTGTGTTTTCATGGACAGGAACACACTGGGATCAAACAACTCTACATCTCTGAAACTGCAGTAGCTTGTACACACAGCTGGATATTCATCTTTCATCTTTCAAGATAGCCTTTGAATTAACCTCTGCTAAATCTTCAGACTTCTTCCATGATCTATTCCTCAGAGAACTCTTTCTTCCAAGTTTGCTTCCTTCCTCTTTCATACCCAGCATTTCTGATCTCTTCAAATCATACCATTCGTAAGATCTTGTGCATAACAACGAACAGATAACAACCCTGTTGACAGAACTTACCCAAAATCCTGCTGGGGAAGAAAGCAGGGTTTCAATCTAACATCACAAAGGGAGACAGCTTCTTTTAGCCAACCATTGATTCAGATAAGTAGCTTTTTTTCAGTTTTTGTTCATGATTTAATTATCATTCAGCAGTTAATTGGGTTATAAATAGCTGGTCACAAACTCATCCAGTAATTTGTTAGGATAATGACTGTTCCAATGAACGCAAGTATCAGTGCTTATGACTCTTACATATTCTCCAGACCTTGGAAATGCAGATGATACCATATCTTATTTGGTTTATTTTTTTTTTGAAAATGGCAAGTATTCAGAAGGATGGGTTTCTAACTGCAAAGCTACATACAAAAATGACTTTTTTTTTTTTTTTTTTTAATTGGAGAAATCTGAATCTAGTATGAGTCATTAAAACATCCATTACATTGGAAATTTTGGTTCTCCAGTTTCAGTCTCCAGTGAGATCTTGGTCAAGTTCAGTGGACTGCTGTACAATATTTTAACCAATATGCAATTAAGATCTAAACTGTTTAAATTGCTACTTTGCATTATTCTGAAAGGTACTTCCTTGCAAATTCATACAAGAAACTTGTGTAAAAAGGTTCTTTTCTTTCTTTCTTTTTTTTTTTTTCATAATTTTCCCAGAAATTTGAGTGGGGAAGTGAAAGAAACTGTGTGTGAATTTATCTGCATTGCGAGGAAGCTGAATATTGAATAAGTACCGATAAGTACTCCTGTTTGGGCAGTTCTCTCTCCTGCATGGGTCATTTGTCCTCTGACATCTTACTTTGTGAGGCATATTCTAAGCATCCCTATTCTTTCTAGTGTGCAAAGATGACTAACATTATCTTTGTGTTAACTGGCTGGCTTTCAAGCTTTTAAAAAGATTCTTGAGGTTCCTTTCACTGTTGTTTTCTTGTGAAGTGGCCTTGTTAAAGTCAATAGATGTTTTACTTCTTACTCAAAGTCTTTTTTTTTCCTCTTTTCAGTTTTGATCATTGCTTGTTTTTCTGTAATGAACTTACTGTAAAATTGAACATAAAATGTTGAGAATATTTAATAGAAATTTTGTTTACTTAAGCTTTTTTTTTTTTTTTGAAAGTTTAGAAATTGTTTACCAGGAAATCAAAGTTTTTCAAGGTCACATGAATAATAGTTTCAAATCACACCTGGTATTATTATTGAGTAGCATGCTGCCAAATGGCAAAATCTGTCATTTATTGGACTTGCTGATCTGATGTCTGATTTTGTACGAGTTTCGTATCTAAATAACCACAAATGTTAAATCAGGCATCCCGTGACTTCTCAAAGCTTAGATGGAAGCTGACTGCAAAACTTGTAAGCACGCAATAAAACAACAGGGTGTTAGTTCTTTGCTCTTACAGCGTTCTTTATCGGTCAATCTTAAATTGCTTTATTAAGGAGGTTAGTTTCAAACTGAGGTAAAGAGAGATGAATTGGCTTATCTGTCTTATATCAGCAGGTGCAGGGAATAGACATAAAGCACTTTGAGCTCCAGGTTGGGGATCTGTCTTCTGAGCAGCACTGCATCCCACCTGCTTTTATCCCAAATGATTAAACAATTTGCTTTCAGTCAAACAATAAAGATCAGACTCCAACTATTATTCACCAGCTTTAGTTTCATGCACATTTCTTCACCTGGATTGCATGGAACCAGTCCCAACTGATTTGCTTCACAGTCCTTGTTACTCAGCCTTTGGGGTTAGACTACTCATTGTACAGCCTGAAGCGTTCCTGGTATCGACAACGATGATTATGTTTTCATCATCTCTAGGGGGGCATATCTGATAACTGTCTAATTCCAGGACTATGATTTCACTGCCTGCAATTTTTCCATTGAGGTACTGCACAGCTGTACTATGTTCCAGTGGAGTCTGAATGCTTTCAACCCACTGTTGGGTAAAACTATTACAAAAAGAATAATATTAATGTCAGCAGCAAGGAAGTTTATCGTAAGTGATGACACTGGATAGGCTCACTCAGGATGTTTACCAGAGCAACAGTTGCCAAGCAGATGAAGCATGTTTGGAAGATGCATTAGCAGACTTTTCCTTCCTGCAGCAGATGCAGAAGAATGAAACATATTTCTTGTACTTACTTGCATTTTGAGTGACTCTATGAATACTTGATTTACTAATAGTGCCACTCCCCCTCCATTTTTATAAAGGTAAATTAGTAGCCAGGAAAAGTATCAGATTAATATACAGATGATCTCTGCCTATCAGTAAACAAATACAGAAACAATGATTTTGGTGCATGGTAGGTACATTTATAAAGGAGAACAACTTAGAGGGAAGCCACGAGATTGAGCTCTGTTCCACATCTCTTTTCCAGTGTGTACTTAGTGAAGTAACACGGAAATATATAGAACACTTATTATGATCTGGTAAAGAAGGGAGATCCTCCTACTGCCATTCATCCCTCTTCAGCTACTGTCAATTTCCCTGCCACATCTCTCCTTATTTTTTTCATTTCATTTCAGCCCATTTGGCTCACAGGGTTAGCATGGTTATGCTTTGTTTTTTGTTTTGTTTTTTTTTTATGTAGTTAACAATATACACGGATGTGAGGAAGCTACCATCTTATTTGCCCTTTCAGCCAAAATTACTAGGTGCCCAAATATAACTGCATAGTAGAAACAGTTTTGGCACAACTTCAAAGAAAGGTCTGATTTTATACCTCTGCATCTATGGAGAGACATCTTCACTTTCTTGTCACCACACCCAGCTATTAAGAGCATGTTGTCTCTATTTTCAGAAGGCAGCCCTTGCAGCATGCAGGTAAATTCCTTTTAAAGTGTTTTCCTGGACTTTGCTGCCTTTAAAAAGCCAGCTGTGCAGAGAATTTTTTTTTCTGAATATCAGCAATCTGTTAGAGATACAGCAGTGATTTTTTTCTCTCCAATGATCTTTTCAAGGTTCAGAACCTTTTTCATATGCCAAACTGAAACAAAAATAAGAAATTTTTAAAAAAATTCTACAGGGAATTTTTGGATGGGGTTCCTTAAATCATCTACTTGTATTGAAACCGGTAAACATTTAAATTATTTTTTTCTGAAATTGCTTTAATTTTGTTTTAGTTTGTGCAAACCAATTAATAAGTTCAAAATGAGAGACAGTTTCAAACTGAAAAACAAATCTTTTGTTGTTGTTGTTGTTAAATGTCCACAAAGGATACTTAGAAAACACAAGGTATGGTTTATTCACACTGAATCTAAAAAAGGAATTTCCTATAAATCATTTTAGGTTTCACAACTTGGCAATACCCCAAGGAAAGTATTTCATCTGACAACTCCCAAGAATCTGTAAATTACTTTCACCTTATGCCAGCCATTATTTGGAGAAGCTTTGCTTATTAGGTGGCTTATTTCCTAGTTTGTTTCTGTGCTTTCTGTAGAGAGTGGTGGCTAGCAGACCAAGCATATCACAGCTGAGAGAAATGAAAAACATCACCCAGCCATGCTACATGACATGCATGTTGCTTGACCATTAGCACTTTTTTGTTGAGATGGTAAAGCGCTGCAACCTCACAGACACGTTTGCTTAACTCACGTGGATCCTGCAGAATTTGACTTCTAAATTTTGATCAGTGTGTAGTCATGCCAGTTCAGAGTCATATTTTCCCAGTACAGCTTTCCTTTCCCCATCAAGCCCTGAGGGATTCAGGTATAGGTGTGTTTTAATGATGTCGACACGTGTCTATTAGTGACTGGGGCTGGGACTAGTGAATCATTTTACATAACCTAGCAAACAGCTATCCAGTGGTTTTCAGCAGTACTGACCTGCGCTTTAGTCCAATTTCTGACAAAAAGGTGGAAGCCTCTGTATGCTATTACAGTTGACTGGGCTGTGAATTGCTTTAGCGAATGGTTTTACTAACAGACTCTAAGGAGATGGTGGAATACTCAGCAAATAACCGTTCCATCCGGGCCAGTTTGTATCTTAGTGTATTAGGTAATCCTGAACACTATTTTTGTACACTCAAGTTCTCCCAGTGGCCAAAATGGCAGTAGTTGTGCTATCTTAGTATTTCTGCACACAAAACGTCTTGGCTTCTGAAATGTTTCAGGAATTAATGCAACATTAGTTTTTGTATACTGTATTCTGATTTAGTCATGAAGTAGTTTTCCTGAGAAACGTTTAAAAAAAGCAAACTTCAACTGGAGATAGATCTGAACTGAAAACTGAGATCTGAATCGTTCAAACCTCCACAAATGTTAGGACTCATATCGTCCAATTTGTAGATTTATTTGGAGAGGAACAGAAATTACCAGGAGCCCTTTTTAAAAGTATTTAAATCTGTTTCTGAAATGCCACTTTCCTCTAATTCATTACCAGCATTAAAACAGGTGCTAATATTAAAAATGTAATTGTCTGTGCTAAGCTAGTTTTTTGTTCCTTTTTAGAAGTAAGCGTCAGTACAAGATTAAACAATCCATGATCATAAGGAAGCATTTACCCATCTATATCTTTCTGGACCTTGAAATCTGTTTAATAAATTTAGAACAAAGCTCTTACAACAAACTAAGAGTAAAAGCTATATAAGCAAATAGAGAAAGAAGCTATCTGCACCTTCAAAACCCTTGTTCTGTCCTGTTTTCAGCCCCAATTTATCACATCCTGGTGACCTATCAATCATCTTGAACCACAAACTAAAAACGAAAATCCCCATGAGAACACTGCATTAACATTTCCTGGTTGCCATGCACAAATAAAATACACACTGTGGTTTTACCAAGAAATCTGTTAACAACCTGGTGTCTAAGTATTCTTCTACAGTTTTTTTTTTGTAAAGGGGAATAGGATTTTTGCAAATCCTTCACTTCATTTACTTCTCATTTACATTTACTTTACATTATCTCTGCAGTTGTTAAAACCCTTTTTTTTTTTTTTAACATAAGACAGCATCCACCTTGAGAATGAAACCACTAGGTATTCTCCTGAAAGCAATCTAAAGCAGAGAGCAGTGCAAGAACCATCCACACAGCAGATCAAAAATCTTTATGGAAAAGTGACTCCAATGGGAAGAGTTTACATGAGTCAGCATTACTCATTGTGAGTAAAGGTTACAGAACCAGGGTGGAATTGGAAACTGCACCTGGCTTCTTACTGTGACAACTTCTAACAAGTCTTTGGTATTAATAAACGTGTGTAACTCACGATTTCATGAAGGGACAATGCTCTTCAGTCTTAGCCAGTTCTGTCACAACAGTGGGCCCTAGCTAGCAAACTGTGAAACTGGGTCTAGTGATTGTAGCTAAAAAGCATTATTTGAGCCTGGTTTAGATACAGGAATGTCAATACAATTGAAGAGTTTACTGAAGAAGAACTTGCAGTTGCTTTCTGATTACCTATGAATGACCAAAAAAAAAAAAAAAGAAAAAAAAAAAAGAAAGAAGAGCTGGAGAGAAAGGCAGAGCATCAGAAATCCCAGGAAATCAGGGAGAAATTACCTGTATGATAAGGTTTTCCATGCTTATAAAATTCAGTGCAGGCTTAGGGGCATTCCATGGTTTGGGGTTGAGTCAGCCAAGTCTCATGGTCTGGATAAGATTAATGATCATGACAATTCAGGCATGTTTAGTCTTTTTTCCTTTTCTAAGAGCTATTATTAAACAATATTGTCTTTCAGCTGCAGCAAATCATGAAGATGTCAGGGACAGATCATGGCCTGCCTGCTCTCAAAGCCTGCCAGCTATAAGAGGGGGCAGAAGGGAAGCTCTGGGTACTGGTTGTGATTCTGCTGTGAGTCCACTCTGAATCAGCTCCTATGAAACTTCAGACAGGGTGAAGGGATTGGTAGCAGCCTGACACACACGATGTGTTTTGCATTAGATGTTGAAACAGGAAAAATAGAAAGAAAAAAAAAAAAAGAAAAGAAAAGAAACAACATTTTTTTTGCATAGCTGCATTAAGGCCAAATAGGTAGCACTAGCATAAAAGTAATGGATTTGAACCTTTTCGATCTATAGGGAAAAGTGGGACATGTTTTGATTTGGATTTGGTAATCGTGTTTCTTCCCAAACTCAAAATTAGACCATAAGATTCAGCAGGGAAGAAAGAGGTTAAGGTGTTAACTTAATTTAGGCTCTGTGTTTTATTTTTAATAAATTTTGTATCAATATAACTAGAAATATTTTCTAAGGGTCCAAGTTGACTGGAAATTAAAATACAGGACCATCATGTAAGAACTCTGGAGTATGGTTTTTGGGTTCCCTGACTGACTGTATAGTTCTGGTCAGTGTTCTCTGCATCTGTATTTTGCCGTTTCTAAAATGTGGTAATTACTGCCTTTATAGAGGAAATGCTGGATTTATGCAATTTGTTGAGACTGTGAAACATCATGTGAGTTTTAGGTACTGCTGTAGTCCTTTTCTCACACTGACTGCTTCACAAACAGAAGTGCCTATACTGCAAAAGTGTTACAAACACTTTTAATAGCAGGTTTGGAAGATATAGTCAAAATAAAAACAATCAAAGCGCTATGTCTCCACACTACTTTAGGGCAAAGTGCCAGCTAATTGGATGGCCTCGAAACCAGTTTTGCAAATCGGATTGCCACATGTCTCCCCGGTGTTTCCTGACCAGCCACGTGATCTCACGCGCTGCATGCGTATGGCTTCCTGGGAGCTTGGTCCTTCTATGTGTTTGTGCAGTGCAGATGGTCAGTGCACGTGCAATGCATCTGGTGCTTCCCAGAAGTGTCCCAGTGTACACGATGTACACTGTTGGGCTAGTCTCAGCATTTCCATGGAAAACATACGTGTGCATAGCCGTAGCCTCCAAGTAGTTCAATTAATTTATTTCTGTAAATAATCCTATTTATTCTTAGCAGTCGGAGTTTAAGGAATCAGCTGCCTTAAAAATGGGATTCCCACAGACTGGATCTCTGGGTGGTAACAATACATATATTCTAATGTTTTAAAGTCCTAAATAGGCTGAGGTTTGATGACAGCTGAATCAAATTCCCTTTAAACAAAAGTGAACTTCATATTTCAGTGAAACTGGGATGAGTTGCAAGACTCAGATGCAACCCAAAGCAAGCATATGTGGTAATCTGCTTTCATAGTGAAAGTTCTTCAGAAATGAGCCCAAAGTTATTGGAAGAAAGGTTGATGTTCCAAAAAAATCTTGTTCCAAAATCACTGAACTTGTTACTTTTAATTAATCTAATAGGTCTTTGTGATGTGACCCCTGAATATAATATTGTCTTGAGCTTCACAGAGTATGCTTATTTATTAAGAAACATAGGCCCGCCTTGTTCTACAGGGGCAAGAGCAACATGAAGGGAAATGTAAAGAGAAGACCTTTCCTTGCCTGGATCATTTATGCTGAATACAGCTGCTGAGTGGACAGCTTCCAAAATAATGTCAGGCTTTGAATCAGGAACATTCAGAGACAAAGTAGAAGTCACTTGTGGCAGCTGTGAGAGCAGCTCCATTGCACAGTAGTTATGGGCCACATCCTCCTGCACATATTTAGTTCTTAGTTGTGTTGTTGTAAGAAGACGTCTGTTGGGATCTATAATGGGAATGTTTGTTGACATTCTGTCTGTTGATCTACAATGTGAATGTCTATTTGTGACTTATAGGTATACATATTGATGGCTTTAGAGCATGTTGTGCTGCTCAGTGAAGGTGTGTCTGCAGAAGGTCTTTAGTCCATCAGCTATCCTCAGGTGCAGTGCTGTGTGTGTCTGAGTCCAGTACTTGCAGAAACGTTGTCACTCCTTCTTAATTTATGTGTGGGAACTTGCCGAGGCTATCACTCTATGTTAATCCACTAGCTTCTCTTCTGACTGTGAAACTCAGACTTGATGCAAGACATGAAGTTCTCTGGAGAAAAAAATACATATTTGTTAGCCTCCTCTTCCTTCTGTACCAGCCCCTCGTTGTTGCCTTCAAAGCATTCTATGACATGGCTGTCATCAGTGAAATTTTAATAAAACTACTTTTATATAGAGAGAAGTCTCCAAGGAGCCCTTATAGTGGTCTTCCAGTACCTAAAGTGGGCCTACAAGAAAGCTGGAGAGGGTCTCTTTATCGGGGTGTGTAGTGATAGGATAAGGAATATTGACTTTAAGAGGATAGATTTAGCATAGATACAATGAAGAAATTAATTACTGAGAGTGTGGTGAGGCACTGGCACAGGTTGTCCAGAGAAGCTGTGGGTGTCCCGTCCCTGGAGGTGTTCAAGACCAGGTTGGATGGGGCTTTGAGCAATCTGGTCTAGTGGAAGGTGTCCCTGCCCATGGCAGGGGGGTTGGAACTAGATGATTTTTAAGGTTCCTTCCAACCCAAACCATTCTACATTTTTATGGTTCTATTTCTCCCTGGAAGAAAACAGCTGTGTCAAAATAAAGACATTTTGAGAAAACATGTTAGTCTTGCATAAATTTTATAAAATTAAAAATTGTGTCCTCTTGGTATTTTTGGATAACATGATTAAAAAAGAAAAAAAAAAACTATTAAGAACTGTAATCAACAAGATGTTAAGCAGCT
Source organism: Cygnus olor (assembly GCF_009769625.2). Classification (NCBI taxonomy): domain Eukaryota; kingdom Metazoa; phylum Chordata; class Aves; order Anseriformes; family Anatidae; genus Cygnus; species Cygnus olor. Next base: position 49,617,693 of record NC_049173.1, read on the forward strand.
ATGCAATGTATATCAATTTTGTTCACATAAAATTCTTTTGTCAGCTTAAATAGTTGTGTGGGAATAAAGTAGGACTGACTGGTATTGTTGATATCCTTTCTGTGGACATACAGTCCAACTAATGATAAGGATTAATTCCATTGTTACAATAAAGGCCTTTAAGATTTGATGCACAACTTTTGATTTCCTTTGGATGAGTAGTCAGCAATACTATTGGACTCCTACTTATCTTGTGAATATTGGTTGTCTTCTAATATGCTGTACAGTCTGGATCTAATCTGCTGTTTCATCTCCTTGATTGTTTCCTGTTACCCACGGAAAGAAACATTCCTTGCAGTTTACAACTGTGGTGAATATACAGGAGCACTGAGTAGATACACTGTAGATAGAATAACCTCTGTTTGCCAGTGAACAAAGGTAATTGAAGGTAGAGTGCACACCTTGATTATTATCATTTGCTTTCACATCTTTGCTATAGAAGAAAACAGACCATCAAACAAAAATGATGTTAAGAAAGTTGCTTGTTATTCACATAGAATGTGTCGATGCAAATTTACATGAATTGCATTTTGGGTGTTTTAGGAAAGTAGTTATTATATGGCATCTTTTATTTCAAACAGAAGAGACAGACACCTCCTTTAAATATTTGAAGACTGGTCTATTTTTCCCTTTCTTGCACGTGGAGTTCCCATTAAGATTAAGATAAAAATGAGTCATGCTCCTCTCTTCACTACAAATAATAGGCTGCTCCTATCAAGCATGCTTTGCAGTTGTTCTAGTCTGGAGTTGCTACCACACTTTTCTCTTGAGGGAAAGGTGGGGCAGAAGTAAAGTTAATTCACATTGCTTTGAAGCATCCTGTTCTTTCCCCGTTTTCTATGCCCATATTATTATTATTAACTCTTTCTTAGCTGTTCCTGTTTAAAATAATAAAAAAAAAAGACAATAAACAGATGTTTATATCGTCTCTCATTTTACTCAGCCAGACTTTGCTCAGATTATACAGTCATTCCCACTTTACATGTTGCACTGTGTAGGCAGCATCTTTCCAACATAGAGATGAACGGATTGTGATCACCTCATAGCCTCTAGACCTTATGCCTTTCATTCAGTGTCTGTAGTGAATTGAATGAGATGCTCCCCTCCCGCATGCTTTGCATGTACAGCAGCTTGCTCAGGGTTCCCAGGGTAAAGGCCAGGAAACAAATTGTACAATATAACTATGGCACCTACTTTTTATTTTATTTTATTTTATTTTATTTTATTTTATTTTATTTTATTTTATTTTTATTTATTTTGTTCGTCACATTTATCCTCTTAATGTACATCATATACACTTGCTTCCACATGTAAACTTGTAAAGCATTATTTAATTAAAATCCATTTAAGACATCCTTTATTATTAAAGATGCTGTAGTACATATTGAAATTCTGACGGGTTGATAGTAATATGTTTGCATGCAAGAGTGAGTTCTGAGTGCATCAAAAGAAAGCCTTTCAAAATGGAGAGAAATACTGTCAAAACTGAAGATCAGGCAGCAAAAAGTTCATCCAGATGATGAGTAATCAAAGGTTCTCTATATGCTGGCTGAATAAAAAGAGTTTAAAATTTGTCTTTCAGGGAGTATTTAATAGCATGATGTTGTTCTAGTTTAGAATATGTGTGCAGGTCACCTAGGTTTCATATCAGGCAGATCCAATAGTACCAAACCAGTGCAAGCTTTTCTCTTTTGTCTAGCTAATAATAAGGACTCATAGCTTTAACTAGTTCTGAAACTGTGGATTGACATATTGATTTGAAAGGATTCGTTGTGAAAGTATCACAATGAGAAGATTAAGGAAATTTATGATCATAAAGGCTCTGACTATACCACCATTTCATCTTTAAATAATTCTGTATCGAACAAAATATTATAAAATTCATTTGAATATTAGTAAATTTTACAGTAATGTGGCTTCAAAGACCTTCATGACATATTTGTATCTTCTGCACCGTTATAGTTGATTATGAGGTAAAAGTTTGAGCTACCTCAAAAAACATGTACTCTTTTTTTTCTTGCCTTTTTTGTTTTGTTTTGTTTTGTTTTGGTCATGTGTCTGAGCCCAAAGAGGGAAATATGGAGAAGGTGATTTAATGTGCTAGCTCTCTTTCTGAATGTATTGCTAGCTGCTGCTTGTTACCAGTTCACATTGAAAGCACTATACTTGAAAATAAATCATTTTCAGGTCTTCAGTGAAGCAGCAACTTCAACAATTAGTAATTTTTTTTTCTTTTCTTTCAATAACAGAATTCAATGTAAGTTGCAGATATAGAGGAGTTTTTCATGTGGAAAAAAATGGTCGCTACAGTCTCACACGAACTGAAGCAGCTGACCTTTGCAGAGCTCTCAATAGTACCTTGTCAACACTAGAACAGTTGGAAAAAGCTCACGAACTTGGATTTGAAACTTGCAGGTAAAGAAACTTTAGGAAAAATAATATATCGTGTCTGTTTGTCCGTCCATTCATTTATCCATCCAGTGTAATAATTACAGTTGATTTCATTCTAGTTGTTAATTACATGGCCATATCAGTCCTGAAGTAAGTTATATTATGTAACAAGCAAAACATCATTCTGTATGTGTATGTTTGCCCTGGGTCCTGTAATAAGTAAGTCCTTGACTGCATATTCTTTTTGCCATCTTGAGGAAATCATAACTTTCTACAGATAAAATCTAAAGATAACTAAAGATTGAGATTATAATAAACTAATAAGGATGGTGTTCAGATCATACTGTACCACTGACTAGTAAGATAAGTACATGCAATGTATTTATGATTTTTAATGACCTGATGTAGGGTAAAAGACTGCAGATGGTATATACAGTATAGGGAGCTCTGTCTTGTCAAGCAACACTAAAAAGCATCAAATCAGTAGTGTGGGGAGTGAACTGCTGACTTGTAGTGAAAAACTGGTGATGGTGTTAGTGCATTCTTGTAATTTGTGAATAGAGAAGTTTTGGTAGAGAGACAAAAATTAACACCCCCTTCCCGCCAACCCCCCCCCCCCCCCCCAACCAATGTCAAGTGACTTAAATACCCTCTGTAATTAATGATTTATAGGGAAATAAATGTGGATAATATGGACTCCTCAGTTTAGCAAAATATACACCTAGAGACTGGAAGTTGATCACAGATAATTTTGGACTCAAAAAATGAAGTGAACACTAGTACAACAACACTAGTTCTAGTCAAAGATAGTAATTTTTGGCTGAAACAACTTGCAAGGGTTGTAATAGATTCTTTGTCTAACCTAAACGCCATCAAGATTCAATATTTTTCCTAAGGATGCCATCTTGTTCAATCAGTAACCAAGTCAGGACAGTCCTGAGGTCTGTAAATAGGTCAGACTAGAAGACCAAGTGATTTTGCTGTACAAAATATGTAATACATTACCATGCAAATCATTCTAAACAAATGTAGAAGAAAGACTGAATTTAGGAGTTGTAAATTTGGAGTGGGTTTTAACTTACATTCTTGAATTCGTCGTTCCCTGAGAAGTAGCTGTAGTGTCAATACTGGTTGCTATTATTTCATGTGAACTATTTCGCTTCAGTTTAGTCAGTAGTGCTTTACTTTGTTAACTCCTAATGCATGAATGTTCCTTCCTTTTGATTTACAAACTCATGAGATTTAAATAAAGCTCCTTCAAATTAGTAGTATCCATACCAATTAATTTGTTTGACCGTCACAAAGAGATATACTTGCAGTGCTTTGAAAATATGAGAATAAATGTCATGCATTGCCATTAATGATGGTATATGGCACATTTGTTTTCACTAGGGTTATGCCCTGCACTATGGAAAAAGAGGTGGACTCTAGCACCAGGGAACAATGGATGGAAAAATCTTGAGGGTGTATGTGTTTAAAGAGTCTTCCACAAGAAGTGGGAATGTAGTTTAAAATACTGCCAAATACAGACTAGAGACAGTTGTTCACTGTGAGGGAAAAGTCCTGGATAATGTAGTAGGCAAGTTCATTCTTTAACATTGGCACACACACATCCTCAGTACTTTGAAATGTCCATCACTACACCACGTGTAGAGACAAAACATCAAATCCCAAATAAAGCCTATTGTTAGAGATCTCTAGTGCTGGCATTGTAAATATTCTGCAATGCAGAAAGCCTTTCCTGAAGTTAAAATGTGAACTTAATTGAAGGAAGGAGTAGAAGGGAAAAAAATGCAGCAGGGAGCTGTAGTTTTTCATTAATGATTGAATTTCTCTCTACTTCACAGCTTAGCAGAGGACAGATTTGGACATGTAAGGCATGTAGGTTCTTCCATCTCTCCCTTCTAGCCTGCCCTCCCACCCTCTTACTTTCATTTGCTGATCCTGTGTTAGAAGTCCTTGTCATTATGACTAGGCTCTTATCAAGCTTGAGTTGGAGAGAAAAAATAAACTGCACATAATAGCCAAAATACATGTGGAATGGCGAGTGAGTAAGGTGAATCAACAGACCGTAAGAGAAGAAGGTGATTAATAGGTTATACAGTGTCAACATTGTAGGCTCAGTTGGAAGTGTAAGTGAAGTAGTTTATAATTCCACCTACTACAGAGTTTTAGAACTGCAAGCATCTGCACATTAGGCATGCAACTGGAATGGAGCTCACAACTTCAAAAGGACTGCTAAGCTACGAAATTTATTTCTCCTGATAATTGTATGTCTTAAGAAGTAAAACAAAAAGCAAACCAAAACCCGGTTTTGTTACCACTCTATCACCCCTCCCAGCTAAATATATTGGAATTAAACAGGTGTTGCAGGATTGCAAAATAGTACTAATGCATTGTGCTTTGTGAAGCTCTGTTAGCTACAGTCTTCACTGAAATGTGTGAGCTCTGTACACAGTAGCCACGTTGTTCCACTGAAAGAAACAGTGAGAACATGTGAATGAATGACTGTTGTATCTGAATATTTTCCTAAGGTATCTGCTTTATAGAAAGAAGTGTGTGTCATTCTCTAAATTTAATCAGATTCTATAAAATTGAGCCCCAAATATTTATGTGTGAAATGGCACCGAGCAGTATGTTATGCTCAAAGTAAACAAAATGTGACTCCCTGAAGAAAAAAAAAAAAAAAAAAACAGCCAGTCTTTAGTGTCAGGTGATACAACCTCCCACAGAATAAAAAGTTCACTTAACTTTCCAGTCCCTCACTTTCACTGCCTTGCTCTGGAACCAATCATCCTAGCTAATGAGATCCTTAATTAAAATCGGTTTAGCTCTACGTGTTGCATTACATAGGCTGGAGACTGATGTAGCTACATGTATGAAAGAAACATCGTCTGTATACAAAAATTATGCATAAATGCATGTACTTTTTTAAAAAGATGAAAATTATGTCTTATTGGTATCTTCTTCATATTAGAAATATCTTGAGCATTTATGTTGTCTGCTATAGCATATAATGAGGTGCATTTTCCTCTGTACTTCCCAGGTATGGTTTTATAGTGGGGCATATTGCTATCCCACGAATCAATCCCTATCATCTTTGTGCAGCAAATCATACTGGAATTTATAAACTTTCAGCAAATACAACAGGCCGTTATGATGCGTATTGTTACAATGCAACAGGTATGTATATGTTTTATGATGTATTTTAGATATATATCAAATAACAATAATATATGTAATTCCTACGGTACTTGAATGAGATCTTTTATATTAAATATCATCTGATCTTCAGCTGAGAATAAATACATTTTGTCAGCCTCCAGAAGTGCATCTATAATACCAGCAATGAATTTGACCCATTTGGTCATTAGTGTTTCTCCAACTAAACAATTTGCTGCCTTGGGGACTAACTTAATAGCTTCACAACAGCTCATTACAACTATTTAGTGCAGCAAAACTCCCAACAGTGAATCTAAAAGATCCCAAAATCTATTAAAGGATTTAATAAGAGGGTACGGAAGGCTGCAGTGACAAGGCATGGGGCTTGGTCAGACAAGCATGCTGACCAACGCCTTTTATAATACTTTCTGTCTGGTTCCTCCTTTGTTCCTCCCATGTCCCCTTAGTCCTTACAATTTCTACAAATTCTGGAAAGCTAGGAGCTGGTGAGGATCATGGTTCTCATTTTCAGTGTATGTGATGCCTCTGGCAAACCGATGTTCAGACATTAGGCAGTTAGGTGGTGATGCAGCCAAGAAGCAGACTGAAGGTTATGAACTTTGTAATAGTTGGAAATATTTTATTATATTATTAGGAAAATGTAGATAATCTTGTGGCAGATGCTGAAAACAGTATTTCAAGATAAGATCTGGGTTAACTTCAAGTGTCTTGAATTTCAATAGATATTCCCAATGTAAACAGGCAGATCATACAGAGCTCAAAGCAAAACTCAGTGATGATCTGAATGGCAGCGACATTCTTGGATTTTGTTCATGGTGGTCATATCATTAAAAGCCACCTTTGCATTGGCATAGTGTTAGGTGAATCACCAGCCTCTACCATCCAGGGTGGCTCTTCACCTGCTTCAGTAGTGCCCATCCCTACTGGACCTTTATAAACACTTTCAAGTATTATCCCCTTCTGGCACTACAAGCAGGAGGTCACACAGTGGCCCCAAGCCTGGCACAGAAGCCCACCAGGGTGAGCAGAGCTCACCAGACCAGGGCACACTCTGCCTGTGCAGAGCCCCCATGGAAGGGATGCAGTCCTTCTAGCTATAGAGGGTTAGAGCTGCCATGACCCTAGGGCTGTGTGTATTGAAATGGCAGAATAAAGCTATTTTCATGGACATTGATTGCAACTGTTTTCTAGAACGGGTATGGAAAAAGGGAATCTCACGTTTAGCCGAGAGAACAATCTGAAGTGCCCCAGCTGGGAAAGAGCAGAAGGAACATAGGTAGATCAGTGAATGAACTTCGATTTGGAAATTATTTTTATATGTCCAGATTTCAAGATGTCTTTCTGTGATTATGTACAGTTGTGGAAATTTTCTGGGAAGTTTTCTGGACTGCCAGATAAGGAATCAAACCAAATGTCATCATCTTCAACTCTAGCTAAAAACATAATGCTTAGAAAAGGACAAGGTGATTTTCAAGAGTATTGGGGAAGTTTTCTAGCTAATTCATTTTGATAAGTCTTTGAATCTAATTTATATTGGTATACACTATACTTTTTCTCAGTTTTCTTAAATTAATATTTTCTCTTTTTCCTTCTTTTTCAGAAACAAGGGACAAAGCATGTGAGCCAATTGAAAGAATAGACACTTCTTTTCTCAATAATCAGAGTGAAATAGGTACTGTATTGATTAGAAAGACTTGCAATTTGTTTCATTTTCAGGATGTTTGTTTGTTTTGTTTTCTTAAAAACAATTGCTATTTTAAAAAAATCATTAATATTACTTAATTTTAAATTAATATTAATTTTAATTAATAAACTAATATTAATCCACAACTGTTTTTCTGTATTTTTTTGGTTCTAGGAATTAAGCTATCATAACTGAAATACAGCTATGTAGCTCCTGGGTATTAACAGCTGCCTAACGTTCTCTTTCCTACAGTCATTGACAATGAAGATGGCTCACGTTATAATGCAGATGGCACACGTCATAGTGGAGACTCCTCAACCTCAGGTGTGGATGACGAAAATGTAGGTAGTGGATCATCACATGACACAACTCCAGTAGATACCTCCATCAAGAGATCCAGTCCCTCGTATTATGGAAGTGTTACTCCAGTCTCACATCTGTCAGATCATTCTTCTGGAGGAGGTGAAAAGGATTTTCCTGTCAAAAATTCTGGTAAGGATGATGGGTTGCAACTATACCCTCTTTAAATCAACAAAGTGAAGAATTACCTAGCTAGGTAAATGATATCATGTAGGAATAGGAAGCACCGTCTCTAGTTTGCATCTCTGGGAAGAGAAAGGAGAAAGGTGTGTCTCTGGACAAAAAAAAAAAAAAAAAAAAAAAAAAAAGCTTTCTGAACTTCTACTGCAGTATATTACAGAATGCACAGAGTGATAAAAAAAGTCAAATTTAAATGTTATTAATACCTTCTTATTTTAGGTGATAAAATCAAATTTTAATTTCCTGAAACCTTACCAAATACAAATGCCATACTCATTGCTAGGGCATTCAGCACAGTGACAAATCAGTGAATTTGGGTACCTTGCCTGTATTTTGCTTTCTTGTGAAGGTGATTTGTATTTTATTTCATCTTTTATATTGCCTGCGTAGCTGAAATTATCAGAGGCCTAAAAGACTAGCTCCACTGAACCTAAGGGATACAAACAGATTTCATCCTCTAAGGGCAATGATGTTTTACTGTGTGACTTCTGACCACAGGCTTTCTTTCAAGTCACCAATAATTTAACAGTGAAATATAGCAGAAAAAAAAAAGGCAAAAAATACAAAATAAAAAAAGAAGAAGCAGTATATTAATGGCACCTTATGCTTTTTTGTCGATATAATTCACATCATGAAAGGTAATTCCTAACATTCTATTCCTGAGCAATTAGGATCAGAGTCATTCTCTCAGGTGTATGCTATGTAGTTCAATTGCTTACCATGACAATTCTTACCAACTCTGCTAATATTCAGAGCTTAATTTTTTGGACTAAAGCTCTGAATATTTCTCAGTAGAAAGGGAAGTACAATTAACTTCACATCTTGCTCTGGGTTCCTTGTACCCTCAGATGATACACAGGTACAATTAGAATTGAATAACATGAAGATTTTGAATAATCACTGCCAGATTTTGCATTACCACTAAAATATATGCTTCTCTTGAAATTATCTATTTTGGTGATACTCTTGCTGTGTTTGTAAATAAAGATATTTGGGGTTGAATTGTGTGAAGAACCTCCTCTATATCTTCCTTCTCCCTTGTGCTAATAAAAGGAGGAATGAAGTTTACAATATAGAATAATTGATGTAGTTGTGAGTACTGAGTTGCAGCTCAGATAATGAAATAGTAATCTTTCATCCATCGTTATACAGATGATGAAATTTCTCCTACATCAACTGATATCTCTTTGGTGACGGGATTTAATGATTTCGCCAAAGAAGATGATGAATGGCATCGTGGAAGTACTAGTAAGATTTATGCATTATAATAACTACATCAGTTATAGGTTGTATTAAAACTGCCTTCTTCTTTCAGCAGGGCTTTCTGGTAAGTGGTGAAATATACGTTTTCTCCAATTTTGGAAAGACATTGAAAGACACTACTTTCACGACTGATTAATTTAGAAATAAATTTCACTTTCTGGTGAAGTTTTTTTTCACTTATTTAAAGAGATAAAGGGAGCCAAAACATTTGCTTTTTCTTTTCTTCAGTGTTTATACATGAACTCTGAAAGACTGCTGTTTGGCTTATTCTGTGTTTCCCACTGCCTTTTTATTACATATATTTATGAGGTACCACAAATCGGTGTAATGAATTATCACTCAAAGTCACATTGTTCCTACCTCAGAGTTAGAAAAGGACATTGTCATCAATTTGTGATAAAAGTACATCTGTGATTCTAATATTCTTATGCTTGTGAAAGTGGATAATCCATGTCAAAACCATGGACTCACTCACCTAAACAATGCTATAAGTGGTAGTTCAGTTGCCAACCCACTTGTGTAATGCTAAAATTAATTTTGTTCTTGGTGGTGGCAAGATGCACAAAAAAAATTTTGAGCCTGTGATGTCTCTGCAGGCTTTGAAGGCTCAGAAGAACATTAGCCAATTTCTGGGCTGAGTGGGAAAAACAGATGTGATGCTTTTATGAATAGGTAGTGCACAGCAACTACAGCAAATAAAAACCTCTTGAAGTAATCTTACTTTTTCTTGAAGTGGAACTGTACATGTATTTGCTCAATTTCTTTTGAAGTGATATAGATCTTTGCAACCAACCAAAAAAGGGGAAAAAAAAAAAGGACATAAAAGAAGAACATTTGAATTTCACAGAGGAGATCTATAGAGGCATGATGGGTGGTTGTAGTCAAAAACAATAAAAACGAAAGTTTCTTCCTGCCAACAATTTTTTTTTTCCCACCAGAGAAGCACATGATAGTGATGAGTTTGCTTGGTTGTTTTTTGGGTGCTGACAGATAGTCAAATGGTCTATGCAACTTGGAGGGTCAGTGTCCTAGTTACTGTATTTAAAAATCACAGCACAGTATAAGAATTATTGTGTATTGTATACCGTTAGCAAAAGCTTTACTAAAATACAAAATAATTCAACAAAGCATCTTGTCACAGAAGATGAGAAGTTTAATAACACCTCTAAATATAAATGGAAATATATATATATATATATCAGCATGATTTTTCCCCAAACCTTGAAAACAAGTAGACAATTTTCTAAGTTTTGTTTCTAGTATGAGTTTTTGCTTCAGAGTATTGCCTGAAATGGGGAAAAAAATCCCATCTGGCAACAGTGGGGAGTTTGTCTGGTTGACACGAATGGTGATTTCACATTTATTTGCTTTTGTATGCTTGTGTGACTTAGTGCTTGCCTGTACAGATGTTTATTCACCCACTGCAAAAGACTGTGCATTGTTTCTAGGCAGCATTCTAGGAAAGTATTTGGTTTTGCTTTTACGACTTGATTTATCAAATATATTGATTCTAAACATCTATGTCCCTACCTGCTGCTAACAGTTCTCTGTCATGGACATAGGTATCCTACAGAAGGAAAACTAGAGGTGTTTAACGTTTAAAAAGATCAAATCAAGTACAGAGATATGTAATAAAACTATCAATGCTGATATATCTGTATTACAGAAGTGATAGCACTGGCATGATTGCATATTGGTTTGGGGCTGGCAGATTGATTTTCTAGGGAAGAAAAAAAAAAAAAGGTTATGAAAGTACTGCACCTGAGATTTTCTGATAGCTTCAGCTATTGCTTAGCAACATCACTTTAAAACCAAATAGACTCATTTTTTTTAATGTTACTGTACTATAAGCTAATGAGTAATTTAGCACTTTTTTCACAAGTTAAACATATGCTACGCATCTCCGTGAGAAGTCATAAAATATTCTGTATCATAGGAGAAAGTTACAAGAAGAAAAAACAAAAAGAGAAATTAAAGTCATGCCCCAGTGTCTAGTATTTGCATTATGCAACAGTGCAGGCTCATTGGAATATCCTGGCCAGAACTTAATTTCCTGGAGAAAAACCCCACTGGCAAGAAAGTATAAAATTAAGAAGCAAGTAAAAAAACTTCATCCCATTAGGCACATATCTTCAGATAGATAGGTAAAAACTTACCTGTCTAATTCTATAGTGTATGAATGTTAGACACAAAACCAGTGGCTATCTATACTACACCTTGTTTGTAAACTTAAAGTCTGGTGAAAAGATGCCTACCTTGATCAAAATAAGTCATTGCTATGGATCTGAAGTAAGAAATTGTTACATCTCCTTGTTTTTCACACTACCCTTTCATTATTGTTCTGACTTTGAGCATTATTGGCGATGTTTTCCATCAAGTGCACAGTCCAGATTAATACACTGCAAGCACTTTGCCATTGACATTCTTTATCTCTAAGCTGAAACAAGCTTTTCTTTGTTGCTAACAAGTTATGATTCATCTCCAGATGTGCCATGGATCAGATATCATAAAATTCTGTAGCTGATTGATGAGATACTTCCCTGAGTTATCAGCGCTAGTTACTCAAACAATAACTGCAGCTGCTTTTGTTCATCCATGTATAGTAGATGCTCCCATGCTGTAGTGGATTTTTCTTTTATTTGGTTTGGAGCATTCTCTAAAAAATGTCATTATTGGGAAAAAAATCTTATGTCCATACTTGGCTGATTTGATAGGAAAGCATCTGCATTGGTATTTTATATATGGAAGGAAGCCATGTATCCATATTCAAGCATTTCCATATTCAAGTAACTACGTTCTTAATGCTTGCTGTGGAGAGCAGGTAGAGGTGAGAATTTTGCTGTGATTACAAGAAGTCAGATGACAATTCAAGGCAAAGTTTAACAGATATAGAGATAAATAATAGTGATGCTTCTATTGAATGTTCACTAAAAACACACTCAACTTTGGTTCATCCATAAGAATGGATGCCAGAACAACAACAGAAACAACTAGTCCCTCCAGTTCAAGAATGTGAATTCAGATGTTTCTAGAAATAATAACACCTAGAGTTAGAAATAATAACACCAATAATAAAAGCTAGAAATAATAACACCTAGGAGTCGGCTGATGGCTAATAAATATTTTAGTCATTTGATATCTGTGATATAATTTCAGTACACAGTCTCCCATGACACACATTTTAATAGCAGCTTTTCTTCCTGAAATAAACAACATACAGTGGATTCATCTCTTGAGATGTGCTAAAGACAGAAGCTTCTCAGTCTATCATGTTCACCAGTAAGAAATGGAAGTCATCTTAAAGAATGATATCAGACACTCTTTTCTCTATAAAGTCGTGTCAATTCCTCAGTATAATCTGAAGCTTAAGAGGTACTAGAGTCCTGCAGCTCTGCTCTTCAGTTGTTTTCTTATTAACAATTTTTTGGCACTATCATTTTGATCATTTTTGTGTTCCATCCTAAAGCCCCAAATCTGAGACCACTATTTATTTACTTTTTGGTGTTCTGTTGCTCAGAGATCAGATTTTGAATGTCCAAGTCTCTGATTCTTAAAAACAAGCAAACCATGCTCTCCTTCTGCTCCCAAACGAAACTCCATCTGCACCTGTATTCAGAGTTTGAATTTTGTATCTAAAAATTGCCTCTCATTTCTGTGTGAATGCCTTCCTTGGTAAAGGAGGTTTGATGGCTTGGTGTAGAATAGAAATCTTAAGTCTTGAAATTAATAAGGCACAACCCAATCTTGTTGGCTGACTTTTTTCATTTCTGCTGGGCGTGTCTTCAGACCTCTTGGTCTTCTTACAGATCATCCAGATACTCTGCCTGCACTACTTCCTCCACTTTTTAATTAAAGCTGTCTTCACATTACTCTTTTTTCAATCTTTTTCAATAGAAAACTTCACCCCTCTGTAGAGGGGTCCAACAGCTCATTGCATGATTCATATCCTGATGCAGCCCATAAGGGCAAATGGAAGAGACAGATTTCCACTAAACATGTTCTGGTGGTGCAGGACTTGTATATTTTATATTAAATGCTCACTGGTATGTTTCTTTTTTTGTGGGAAAACAAAAGCCACCATAGCAGAATTTTAACAAGACTGGCATTTTGAAAAACCTGTCTTTGATCTTTCATCATTTATATTGCACTCAGATTTATCCTGTAATCTTTAGTATTCAAAGTGCCTCTGTCAGATTATTTCCTCATGCCAGTTTGTGAGAACGAACAGATCTGGAAAACAAATTAGATTCATAACATTTACACTGCTATGAGTATTTCGCTATTTGTAACTTTTTGTATAGTATTGTTTAATTCTTAATGGATTAAGAGAAGCTTTCTATGGAAGGTGATCGTTTTATACATTTTTCTTACTGAGAAGTTATGTCTTCGTAGAAACATTAGTGGAATTTTTCATGTAATTGTGTGTAATTATGTATAAATTAAATAGAAATATATGTTTACAACTGAAATTATGGAATTCGTTAAGGCTCTTCTAATCAAAATAGCCATACTCAGCCAGAACATATCTGCCAAAAATATGCACCACAATTGTATTTTTAAGGTTTTTTTCTTTGGTTGTATGGTTGGTTGATTTTTGTTTGCTTGTTTTTATGCATCACCCACGTATCTGTTATTCTTTTTGACACTGAGCACTGTAATCCTTTATTTCTGATACCAGAGTCAGAGTAGTACTATGTGTAAGGAGTAATTACTGAATGTAAGAAGAGAAAATAATTATTCAGCCAGGGACAGCTTTTCAGAAAGGGAAAATTGGTTAGGTTTTACTGTCATAACAGCTACTCTTTGTAAAAGAGCAGTTCTGAGTTTAAAACAGTACACTTTGTAGTTAACAAATAAGCAAAAATATAGCTACAGTAAACTGAAGACCATCAATTTATCCTACTAGATTATTAGAACTTTGACTTCTAGGTATTGCAATTTCCAGTGATTTCTTATATTGTGCAAAAATTGATCGAAAATAGTATCTTAGAGTTCAGTCTTCATGGTATTACTATGAATTCATTTTTCTTTCTCAAAAAGAGTACACAGTATAACTTCTTCTTCAAGATATAGAAGATAGTTTAAATGCTAACAAAAATATTGGTTAGGAAGTATGGGTCAGAATAAAAAAAAAAATCAGGGTAGTATTTTGAAGAAGATTTTGTTTTCTTTCATTCAATATGTTTACAACTTGAAGCACAGCTCTTACTGTAAGCTCTGTTTTTCAGTTGATTGCTTAAAAATGTTATTAGGAGGGAGAAAGGTTAAGTTATCAGCTGGCTTGCTTGGGGGGTTTCATTCTTGGTGTGCATGCTCTTACTAGCTCTGTATGCTTTTTGTCACAATATTAGGACATATTTCACACACAGTGCATATTTTGATCTCTTGCAGCTATTAAACCTATGCAGAATTCACTGATTTTGCTGGACTATCAGAGCTAGTTACATAATCTTATACTTTAGTAGAATAATTCAAACTTCTCTTACGCTAAAAAAAAAATAAATATTTTTGCTATTAGAGGAATGTAATGATACCACAGGTTCATACATTCCATTTGCACTCCCATCCATCTCAGTGGCATGAGCATGCTCAGGGTGCTGGTGCTGGTGGACTTAACTTTGATGGAGGAAATGTGCCTCTCAAGAAATAACAAGTTCTTGGTTCAATGAACCATGTCCTAACAGCTCCGGGGCCTCATCGTGTTCACCTGGAGAAAACTACCACCCAAACTTGGTGGAATCCATTTTCAAACGAGTGGTGGTGGTCAAATCCCAGAGAGAAGACACAAGAACCCACGCAGACAACAAGGGGTAAAGAGCATCGTGCTAATAGGGTGCTTTGTTTAAGGGCTGAATAATGATAGTTCCAAGGCAGAAAGCTTGAGAAACATTAAACGGAGGGGGGTTTCAATTGGCAGTACCTTTCTGCTTTTCATTACGATGTGTTGAAGACAGAAAAGCAAAGTACAGGGCTCTCCCTGGTTGACTGTAGGTATGGTAGCAACAAAGCACTTGTTCACATCATTCATGAACTGCATATCTGTGAGGGGTGAATGTGCCAAACATTTTGTAAAGGATGTATTCAAGTCTTTCACTTTTTCTTTTTGAAAATACTTTAGAAGTAGACTGTTTCAATGAGGAAGACTTATGGGAGAAAGGAAGAGATTGTTTTCTAGTCAGTACCCTATGCTTACTCTGCTAAAATGAGTCAGAGGTCAGTTAGTTCATTGCCTCCACAAGGCACTGCAATGTAGCTAACAGCTACTTTAGGGTGGCTTCAGCAGGGCCATGGCAGGGTGACGGATCTCCTCTGGGAGGAAGAACCAGTAGGGGATACAGACCGTGGCAAGCATGGTGCTGTTCAGCCTCCTCGGTGGCTGTGGGCTGCATGTAGGGGAGACAGCAAAGCATAACTGCTGCCAGCAGAAGGCCTTACGGGTTAGGGCTTCATGGCAGATTTAACATCACCACAGCAGATGTGACCTCAAGCGGCAATGGTTCAGATGATGAAGACTCTTCGGAGGAGACGACTTACCCTACGGTGTTTCCACGATGGGACATAAGTGTGGCCAAGAAAGAGTATGCTCCAAGTACTAGTAAGGAACTTCCCTTCTCTTTGGATGTCTTGTTTTGGGTTTGGGGTTTTTGCTTTTTGGCTTTGGGTGTTTGTTTTTTGTTATTATTTTTTTCTTTTTCCCTTTTCTACCCAAGGATCCTCTTCCTTCACCAAATGGGTACCATGTAAAGGGGTAGTTGCTGTTCTGATTGTCTCTTGTTTCAGAGATCTTTCCTGTGCCACAGGAAAAGCTGATGTAGAACTTGTGAGGTTCCAGTCCTTAGAAGGAACTTCTTTCAGTGCTGCTAGAATTTGTATCTTGTTTTCACATACATTGGATTTCTGGGCTTCCCATGTGGGTCTTTGTGTCCCGAGGAAAAATTCCTTTTTGGAGGGAATTTCCAGCCTGTACACATGATGTTCAAGTAGTTATGTTTGCATGCACTATATCTATTCGGCCTGCCTAGCGCAGCAGAGGAAAAGGGTGTAAGTCCTGTAATTTCTCTAGAGGAAAATCTATTTCCATCCTTAAATGTCTGTCACAAACTATGGGTCAATACTATTTGAAATGCTATGTTCTGAGAAAAAGTTGTGCAGGGGTAACATAACACAGGTAAAGCCGTGTCTCTGCAATGTGCTGATGCCTTCCTCAGAAGTGTTTCTGGTGTGGATTTTGCTGACTCCAGCAGGCTAAGGGGAGTGCATGTGTCTTTCAAGCAGAATGGCCATTCTTCTGAGCCCAGGTCTCTGGCAGTATTGGCTTCACAGGGTTGTCAGAGGAAGCAAAAGCAAAACTAATGGGTGTGCTTTTTTCTGGGTATCCTTTTCACCTGACGTGGATGCTTCTTTCACCTTTTGTGCCTGTTTTTGTGTCAAGTCTTGGTGGATGTTCCGTGTCCTGGAAGTTATCTCGGCCTATCTGTTCTCTCTTGCTGGCACAGCCTGTGAGGAGCTCATTAACCTTGTAGAAGAGCAAGAACAGATCCACGGGGCTTTGCAATGACTCCTCTCAAGGGACCATGTTCTTTCTTGGGACTGCCACTAGTGCCTTCGTCTGGCTAAGCGTCTGAGGAATGTAATGATACCACAGGTTCATACATTCCATTTGCACTCCCATCCATCTCAGTGGCATGAGCATGCTCAGGGTGCTGGTGCCGGTGGACTTGACTTTGATGGAGGAAATGTGCCTCTCAAGAAATAACAAGTTCTTGGTTCAATGAACCATGTCCTAACAGCTCCGGGGCCTCATCGTGTTCACCTGGAGAAAACTACCACCCAAACTTGGTGGAATCCATTTTCAAACGAGTGGTGGTGGTCAAATCCCAGAGAGAAGACACAAGAACCCACGCAGACAACAAGGGGTAAAGAGCATCGTGCTAATAGGGTGCTTTGTTTAAGGGCTGAATAATGATAGTTCCAAGGCAGAAAGCTTGAGAAGCATTAAATGGTGGGGGTTTTCAATGGACAGTACATGTTTCTGCTTTTCTGTATTACGTGTTTGAGGAGTGAAAACCTACGTTTTGGTCTCTTTCTCAGAGCCTGAACTTTTGGTAGTGGCAGAGGACACCATTTCACCTGAGGCTAGCAAATATACTGAGTAGGTAGTATACCTCTGAAAAGGAAAACAGTTGAATTTTGAAGATCAGTTAGGTAGTTTCAACCAATGGCAGAGTTGAAAAAAAAAATTTCCTTTGATATAGAATGGAAAGAAGTATGCTGTACTGAACAGAAAATGAATGACTTACTATTTCATAAACTACTTACAGTATTATTTGCATAGTGTTTATCACAGTGGGGAATGCTTGTGAAAAAAGGAAGAGACAATAAAAGATGTCTCTGGTTATAAGAACAAAATAAAGTAGATGGGAAATAGTTTTATTTCTATTGACTTCCTGTTTTTCTAAAGCACTGAAAGCTGTGTAAAAAGAGAATATGAAACATTAATTTAATTCTAAAAAAAAAAATCATTCATATGATCCCAGATCTCTCTTGATTGAAATTTACTGAAATTATCTTAATTGTTTGTCCTTACCTTTGCTAAGACATGACAGGGATCAGTTAGTGCTGTGACCCTCCACAGGGCACTGCTATGTAGCTAACAGCTACTTTAGGGTGGCTTCAGCAGGGCCATGGCAGGGTGATGGGTTTCCTCTGGGAGGAAGAACCAGTAGGGGATACAGACCGTGGCAAGCATGGTGCTGTTCAGCCTCCTCGGTGGCTGTGGGCTGCATGTAGGGGAGACAGCAAAGCATAACTGCTGCCAGCAGAAGGCCTTACGGGTTAGGGCTTCATGGCAGATTTAACATCACCACAGCAGATGTGACCTCAAGCGGTAATGGTTCAGATGATGAAGACTCTTCGGAGGAGACGACTTACCCTACGGTGTTTCCACGATGGGACATAAGTGTGGCCAAGAAAGAGTATGCTCCAAGTACTAGTAAGGAACTTCCCTTCTCTTTGGATGTCTTGTTTTGGGTTTGGGGTTTTTGCTTTTTGGCTTTGGGTGTTTGTTTTTTGTTATTATTTTTTTCTTTTTCCCTTTTCTACCCAAGGATCCTCTTCCTTCACCAAATGGGTACCATGTAAAGGGGTAGTTGCTGTTCTGATTGTCTCTTGTTTCAGAGATCTTTCCTGTGCCACAGGAAAAGCTGATGTAGAACTTGTGAGGTTCCAGTCCTTAGAAGGAACTTCTTTCAGTGCTGCTAGAATTTGTATCTTGTTTTCACATACATTGGATTTCTGGGCTTCCCATGTGGGTCTTTGTGTCCCGAGGAAAAATTCCTTTTTGGAGGGAATTTCCAGCCTGTACACATGATGTTCAAGTAGTTATGTTTGCATGCACTATATCTATTCGGCCTGCCTAGCGCAGCAGAGGAAAAGGGTGTAAGTCCTGTAATTTCTCTAGAGGAAAATCTATTTCCATCCTTAAATGTCTGTCACAAACTATGGGTCAATACTATTTGAAATGCTATGTTCTGAGAAAAAGTTGTGCAGGGGTAACATAACACAGGTAAAGCCGTGTCTCTGCAATGTGCTGATGCCTTCCTCAGAAGTGTTTCTGGTGTGGATTTTGCTGACTCCAGCAGGCTAAGGGGAGTGCATGTGTCTTTCAAGCAGAATGGCCATTCTTCTGAGCCCAGGTCTCTGGCAGTATTGGCTTCACAGGGTTGTCAGAGGAAGCAAAAGCAAAACTAATGGGTGTGCTTTTTTCTGGGTATCCTTTTCACCTGACGTGGATGCTTCTTTCACCTTTTGTGCCTGTTTTTGTGTCAAGTCTTGGTGGATGTTCCGTGTCCTGGAAGTTATCTCGGCCTATCTGTTCTCTCTTGCTGGCACAGCCTGTGAGGAGCTCATTAACCTTGTAGAAGAGCAAGAACAGATCCACGGGGCTTTGCAATGACTCCTCTCAAGGGACCATGTTCTTTCTTGGGACTGCCACTAGTGCCTTCGTCTGGCTAAGCGTCTGAGGAATGTAATGATACCACAGGTTCATACATTCCATTTGCACTCCCATCCATCTCAGTGGCATGAGCATGCTCAGGGTGCTGGTGCCGGTGGACTTGACTTTGATGGAGGAAATGTGCCTCTCAAGAAATAACAAGTTCTTGGTTCAATGAACCATGTCCTAACAGCTCCGGGGCCTCATCGTGTTCACCTGGAGAAAACTACCACCCAAACTTGGTGGAATCCATTTTCAAACGAGTGGTGGTGGTCAAATCCCAGAGAGAAGACACAAGAACCCACGCAGACAACAAGGGGTAAAGAGCATCGTGCTAATAGGGTGCTTTGTTTAAGGGCTGAATAATGATAGTTCCAAGGCAGAAAGCTTGAGAAGCATTAAATGGTGGGGGTTTTCAATGGACAGTACATGTTTCTGCTTTTCTGTATTACGTGTTTGAGGAGTGAAAACCTACGTTTTGGTCTCTTTCTCAGAGCCTGAACTTTTGGTAGTGGCAGAGGACACCATTTCACCTGAGGCTAGCAAATATACTGAGTAGGTAGTATACCTCTGAAAAGGAAAACAGTTGAATTTTGAAGATCAGTTAGGTAGTTTCAACCAATGGCAGAGTTGAAAAAAAAAATTTCCTTTGATATAGAATGGAAAGAAGTATGCTGTACTGAACAGAAAATGAATGACTTACTATTTCATAAACTACTTACAGTATTATTTGCATAGTGTTTATCACAGTGGGGAATGCTTGTGAAAAAAGGAAGAGACAATAAAAGATGTCTCTGGTTATAAGAACAAAATAAAGTAGATGGGAAATAGTTTTATTTCTATTGACTTCCTGTTTTTCTAAAGCACTGAAAGCTGTGTAAAAAGAGAATATGAAACATTAATTTAATTCTAAAAAAAAAAATCATTCATATGATCCCAGATCTCTCTTGATTGAAATTTACTGAAATTATCTTAATTGTTTGTCCTTACCTTTGCTAAGACATGACAGGGATCAGTTAGTGCTGTGACCCTCCACAGGGCACTGCTATGTAGCTAACAGCTACTTTAGGGTGGCTTCAGCAGGGCCATGGCAGGGTGATGGGTTTCCTCTGGGAGGAAGAACCAGTAGGGGATACAGACCGTGGCAAGCATGGTGCTGTTCAGCCTCCTCGGTGGCTGTGGGCTGCATGTAGGGGAGACAGCAAAGCATAACTGCTGCCAGCAGAAGGCCTTACGGGTTAGGGCTTCATGGCAGATTTAACATCACCACAGCAGATGTGACCTCAAGCGGTAATGGTTCAGATGATGAAGACTCTTCGGAGGAGACGACTTACCCTACGGTGTTTCCACGATGGGACATAAGTGTGGCCAAGAAAGAGTATGCTCCAAGTACTAGTAAGGAACTTCCCTTCTCTTTGGATGTCTTGTTTTGGGTTTGGGGTTTTTGCTTTTTGGCTTTGGGTGTTTGTTTTTTGTTATTATTTTTTTCTTTTTCCCTTTTCTACCCAAGGATCCTCTTCCTTCACCAAATGGGTACCATGTAAAGGGGTAGTTGCTGTTCTGATTGTCTCTTGTTTCAGAGATCTTTCCTGTGCCACAGGAAAAGCTGATGTAGAACTTGTGAGGTTCCAGTCCTTAGAAGGAACTTCTTTCAGTGCTGCTAGAATTTGTATCTTGTTTTCACATACATTGGATTTCTGGGCTTCCCATGTGGGTCTTTGTGTCCCGAGGAAAAATTCCTTTTTGGAGGGAATTTCCAGCCTGTACACATGATGTTCAAGTAGTTATGTTTGCATGCACTATATCTATTCGCCTGCCTAGCGCAGCAGAGGAAAAGGGTGTAAGTCCTGTAATTTCTCTAGAGGAAAATCTATTTCCATCCTTAAATGTCTGTCACAAACTATGGGTCAATACTATTTGAAATGCTATGTTCTGAGAAAAAGTTGTGCAGGGGTAACATAACACAGGTAAAGCCGTGTCTCTGCAATGTGCTGATGCCTTCCTCAGAAGTGTTTCTGGTGTGGATTTTGCTGACTCCAGCAGGCTAAGGGGAGTGCATGTGTCTTTCAAGCAGAATGGCCATTCTTCTGAGCCCAGGTCTCTGGCAGTATTGGCTTCACAGGGTTGTCAGAGGAAGCAAAAGCAAAACTAATGGGTGTGCTTTTTCTGGGTATCCTTTTCACCTGACGTGGATGCTTCTTTCACCTTTTGTGCCTGTTTTGTGTCAAGTCTTGGTGGATGTTCCGTGTCCTGGAAGTTATCTCGGCCTATCTGTTCTCTCTTGCTGGCACAGCCTGTGAGGAGCTCATTAACCTTGTAGAAGAGCAAGAACAGATCCACGGGGCTTTGCAATGACTCCTCTCAAGGGACCATGTTCTTTCTTGGGACTGCCACTAGTGCCTTCGTCTGGCTAAGCGTCTGAGGAATGTAATGATACCACAGGTTCATACATTCCATTTGCACTCCCATCCATCTCAGTGGCATGAGCATGCTCAGGGTGCTGGTGCTGGTGGACTTGACTTTGATGGAGGAAATGTGCCTCTCAAGAAATAACAAGTTCTTGGTTCAATGAACCATGTCCTAACAGCTCCGGGGCCTCATCGTGTTCACCTGGAGAAAACTACCACCCAAACTTGGTGGAATCCATTTTCAAACGAGTGGTGGTGGTCAAATCCCAGAGAGAAGACACAAGAATGAGGCAGGAGTCATTTTCTGCAATGACCTTCCATAGGGCACTGCAATATAGCTAACAGCCATGGCTGGGTGACTTCAGCAGGGCCATGGCAGGGTGATGGGTCTCCTCTGGGAGGAAGAACCAGTAGGGGATACAGACCGGGCAAGTATGGTGCTGTTCAGCCTCCTCGGTGGCTGTGGGCTGCATGTAGGGGAGACAGCAAAGCATAACTGCTGCCAGCAGAAGGCCTTACGGGTTAGGGCTTCATGGCAGATTTAACATCACCACAGCAGATGTGACCTCAAGCGGCAATGGTTCAGATGATGAAGACTCTTCGGAGGAGACGACTTACCCTACGGTGTTTTCACGATGGGACATAAGTGTGGCCAAGAAAGAGTATGCTCCAAGTACTAGTAAGGAACTTCCCTTCTCTTTGGATGCATTTTTTTTCCTTTTTCTTTTATGTTACACATGTTGTATGTCCTCCTTCTTTGCTACATGTATTTTGCATAAAGAGTGGACAGTCTTCTGTCAACTATTACTCATGAATGTTTCCTTTTCCATTGGAAAAATCTTATAAGACCCATATTAGTTGAATAGATATCTGTTCTATCATTACTTAAAATTGATATCACAATTTCATCCCTATTTGAACACATTCATTCATTCATTATCTTCTTGAAAGACATGTTTATCATTTTTTCCCAAGTTTTTTTGGTTTTGTTTTGTTTTGGAGGTGGGTGGGTGCAGGTGCAGGGAAACAATTTAAAAATAGTTCTGTTTTGTATTATTTGTAATCTACATCTACGTCATTAGTGAAATGTAATCCAGAGCTTGATCACTATTCTTTGATATGTTTTCTTAGTAGATTTCCTGTTTTTTTGTAAGATATTTGGTCACAATGTGGGGACGTCAAAGCCTAGGTTCTCATTTCATTAGGAAGTGCTACCCTACGCGCTCATGTTTGCCATCTTCTGCACTCTTCCCACATACTTTTCTAATATCATCCCATTTGTTTTTTTGACCTAAAATATTTAGGCATGATCTAATACCACGACCGAAAGATTTTAACACATAACCTTTTTTTTTTTTTTTTCTGGTATGAATAGTACCACAGTGATGATCTGATAACTCTTTCTTAACTAAAAAGTCATCCATACCTAAAATAATTTTCTTTTAAAACCAGAATATCTCCACATATGAGGCTTGAAGCCGAACGCTGTGTTCAATGAAGCACCCAGTATGTGCTACTTAGCCTCATGACCAGGGAATGTCCCCCACCCTCAGGCATTTCCGTTTCTTTTTTTTTTTTCTTTTGTTCAGTATAGATTTTGTTATTGATAACCATACTATATGTCTTTCATTTGTTCAAATATAATAACTTGCTCCTTTTTTTTTTGTAATTGAATGTAATTTAATATAATTTAAGCACATCTTAATGTCTTTTATTCTATGCACTTGTGCACTCAGTAGTGTCAAAAAATCTGTGCTTATAAGCATCTTACTTTTTTTTTCTGAATGCAGTGGAGGATTTTTCTGTTTGATTTTCAGCAGTAGTCTTTGTTTTTAGAGGAACATACAAAATGAGCAATTCAACTTGCTTAGGGATTTTTATTCTTTTGCCTACATTTTAGGTTTTTCTGGTATTAATTTCTTTAGCTTTTACTCTCTGCAGTTTACTCTCTAACTTATTCCACATAGAATATAATATTCAAACAAACTCTATGGCCTAGTGGTGTCTGCATGTTCCCCAGGTGAAAATGTATACAATCTCTGGTTATAGCTTCTCATAGCAGTTTTATTTTATCAGTTCAATCATATTATAACTTTGCTGACTAATATTGGCATTCTGGTGGCAGTCATGGTGCTTTCAGATTTTTGCTGATTACTTCTGTTGAGCTCTGTGGATATTCCAACATGAATCTCAATACTTGTTGAGTACTTAGCAAGCATGTTTTACATGTACTCAGGCATCTACTATATTCTTTAGGTACAGCATTAGTCTTCAAACTAGAATTTAAATGTCTAACTTCTGTAGTAGTCTTGCATTACTTCTGCTGTACATTATTCTTCTATTGCTTTTCCCCCTTATTCTTGGGAAACTTTGCATCTGTCTGATACAAGGAATAAAACCTAGTGGTTTGATCTAAAGGGATTTGATAAGAAGACTAGTGAGACTATGATCCAGTTATGCATGAATTTCCATAATCCATTATCTTTATGGCACACAATAACAGTAAGGTAATAATGATAGATGTACAGCATGATCAGCATTGAATCCTCCATTGTCCTAACAGCTATGGACTTGCAACATGGAGTGCTTCTGGAAATCTCCACACAAGATCATTGGAACCCCTCTTATACAGATGAAGAGGAGCAATATCCTAGCTCTGCGGGCAGGGGTAAAGCAATTTAGCATTTCAGATAATAGTCAGATTTATGACATAATTCAATGAAATATAACTCATTTATGGTGCAGCTGATTGTAATTCCTATACTATTAGCCTCAGTTATACCAGTACATTATTTGTGCTAGAGCCCTCAAAGGTGGCATCTATAATATTCATCTACCATTACAAATCTATCTTTGACAACCGATCTTCATTACTTGCCACTTTTCCCCATGTCTCCAGGGTTTTTAAACTTGCACTGCCAGTAGTACAATAAAACCAAGCAGATTGCAATGTGTAACATTTCGGTGACCCAGCTTGGTGAGGAAAAAAAATCCCCTTTTTTCACTACAAAATTCCTATCGTAAAATCTGAAGACGAAAACGAGAAAGGGAGCTGGTGATTCAAAAACATAAAGGTTAGATTAATCATAACTTCTCGGTTAAATCAGGTCTCCTGAACAACAAGCTCTTGTCAGGTACAAATATGACAAAATTCAACAGTAACCTCCTACTCTTTCCATTGTTTAGTACACATGTAAAACCATAGTACACATGTAAAACACTTACTGAAACATTTAGGGCAATATTTTAAAATTATGTAGGTGGAAAATCTGCAGATATAAAGCTCAGATCAATTTAAGTAAATTAATTAGTGTGAGATAATAAGATAATGTTAGTAGTATACATTTGGCAATGTTAAGTTAAAAAATTATCCAGCTGAAGTTAAACTGTGGTCTTCAAGACATACAGGGCTCAGCCTAGGATCCGTTACTGCTAAGGATTCATTCTGAGTGGAAGAGTAAACATTACATTCCTAACTGTGCTATGAAGGATAAAACGCTACCTCCAGACAAATGTGAACATTTTCCTACCAGAGTTAGAGCCAGCAGCCAACTGTGCTGTTGAAAATGTTCTCACATTCTTCAAGCCTAAAAAACTCTGTGGACAAAGGCCTATGGAGTGTATTCTCCAGCTATTTTTGTTGTGTACATAAATAGTCTCCAGTAATTTTTTTTAAAACATAGTTGAATATGAACTTCATTTTTGGCTATACCCTGTTAAAGTGAAGGGCAAAACTGAATAGCTGAAGGCACAGCTTTCTACAGCTGGATTAGGGGCCAGTCTTGTAATTGCATAAAATTAGATTGCACTGAAAATAAATATATTTCAGGTGGACTTGTGGAAAGCTTTCTTATCCCTCTGTAAAAACAAGCACTTTCTACATACAACAGTAGTTCTTTGGATTTATACGATCTACCTCCAATGGCTAGGTACAATTCTTTCTGATCCTGCAATTTTTGGGAGCAGTGTAACGTTATCCAGGTGACATAGGGCAGAAGCTATAATTACCTAAAAAGAATTTATGTGAAGACTTTATTTTAATTCTGAAGCATTGTTAAATTAGTTGTATTCATACACTTAATTTTAACATACAGTCCTACTAGATGCAAATTCAGGACCAAATATTACAGGATAATCTCTCTATATATTTGTTTTAATTACAAAAATAATGAATTACATTTGCAAGAATGACCTCTTTGTGAACATTTCATCATTTGAAATGTGAAGATATATATTCCTTCATTTCTGCTCTTTTAGGAAAATGCTTAGCATAGGTTTCTTTAGCAGGTGACTAAATGCATATGTAACAGGTCCAGCTAATTCTTTGCATCCTCTGGTTAAGGGTCTTTATTTTACCTTTCATGTATCACTCATGGAAATGTTTGCTACCTAATGCATTTTTTTTTTAAAAAACGGGTTCTAATGTTCATCTTAGTGTTACAAGTTTTTTTGTTTGTTTGTTTGTTTGTTTGTTTTTGGTATATCTTTTCTAAGACTTTTGCTGTTTATTAGAACATCTCTTATGGTGGTGGTACTTCAGATGACTTCTGACTGCATTTTCTGCTGTGTAAACAGCAAATTCAACAGCAAGCAATTAATTTATTTTAGCTTTAATTATTACTGAGTTCAAAGCTAGTATGCTTTTCAACCTCAAATACACAAACCTATTTATTTCCTCCATCCCACTGAATATTCTTTCAGTCGCAGAAGGAATGACAATTCCCATGGAGAAAGGAATTCCTTGCCTTGCAATTGTGTAATTGAGATATTAACTCAAAAGAGAAAGTTCATCATCTCTTTCACTTTTATAAACCCAGAATCTGCAGACTCAACAGTTATGTTAGTATTAATAAATACAAAGTAGAGATGCAAGCTGGTGTTCCCTATGTGTTCTTCCACTGCTTTTCCTATAGCTTTTCTCTGCCATTGGTCATTGGGATACTAAATCTTCCTCTGTTCCCGGTGAAGCTTCTGTGTGCAAAATGAGCTTCAGTTTCCAAAGCAGCTTTGCTTCCTTTCGTCTTTTACACCAAATGCAACAATTAAAAGAAAAAAGCAAAACAAAATCCAGCCTTACTGCATAGACCATGAAGATGAGGATAATATGACTGGTGTTGGGTATTTTGATCATTATTGATTCAATCATCATCTTATCAGCACTAGTTACAAGTGAAAATGAAAAACGTCAAGGACCAACCCAACATCCACTGTTACACAGTGCCCATTCTGGATGGATCAGTCAAGCACAAAACCCTGCAAATACGACTGGGAGTACTGAACATCAAGAATTTACTCTTCCAGGTGAAAATGATATTGAAAAGAAAACTTCTTATACAGGTAATACTACAGGTCAGATTTTAGTAAGTTATCAGGGTTTACTTAATGTTTACTTTTAGAAGTTTTTTACTAACAATTTTGCAATCTGAAGCCATAACAGATGTTCTGTGGACAAACCTGAGCAACAGAAATCTACAGGTTGCATTATATATATATATATGAAATCTATTCTTCAGACTTGGTCCTGGAGGTTTGTTTTCTCTCTCATTTGGACTGTGTGTCAAGACCTATAGTGGATTAATACTGCAATTGTCTCCTACATTTTGTGTTCTATCACATGCAGTCACAACTCTTTACCAGGCTATCTACCAGGCTTATATCTGTAGGAAACAGTAAATGTTTAAATAGAAAGATAATAATGTCTGTTGCATTTTTTGCATATTTGGGAGCTGTGTTCACACCCTTCTTGCAAGCCATAATTGGACCTGGTTTTTTACAGTTTTTGTTAATATAGCAATTTTAACTAAAAAAATAGTATCCAAAATTCCTACTCACTCCACTTTTGAAATATGACTAGATGATACTGAAGTGAAGAAAAAAAGCATACTCTAGAATAAGAGAGGCTTCTCTCTTCCATCAGCCTAATAAATTGAAATGTAAAAGATGCAATTCTACTGTAAAGCCAGTAACTGAAAATAGATAAATATTAGCTGATGTTCCTGTGAGTGTTTGTCTAGCTAATGACTGATGTACTATACGAAGCACTGCCAACAGTGAATGACTGATGTGCTGTACTAAGCACTGCCAACAGTCATCATCTGTTCTTACCAATTATCAAACACAGACCAATGAAGACAAGTATATCATAGACATTGTTTGGGATGCTGTATCATGTGGATATATTCCTTCAGCTAAATCTAAGCAAAAGTTTAAGGTAGCTCACTGCTTTAGTGATCCCTAAGCCTACGTTCTTCTCAGATATCAACTCCAGGTGCTTCATTAACACGCTTTAAAAATCTGGTGATGCAATGCAATATATTACTGATATATATATAAATATTAAACTACACTATTATAGCAATATAATTTGGCCTAGTAGCAATTTAATTTTTTACATCCTATGGTAATTTTCTTGTTTTATTTATTTGTTTGTTTTTATTAGGTTGGAGGTGTTTTTAATGGGGGATATGTTAAGATTTGGGTACTCTTTAGTTGTGACTCTAATAAAAGATACAGATTGCTTAATACGGACAATATCTTATTTTTCTAAATAATTGCAATATCAGATATCCTCCAGTCAAGTGTTCACTCACATACTATGTGCATCATTCACAAATCTGCATCTGCCAGCCTTCCCTGCTATCAGACTTGCTTGATCGTTTATTTTTTCCTGGAGAGGCTGCAACTAATAAAATAGTGACATGTTGAGGGGGAAAAGTTGGATATAGTCAATACATTCAAATTCTGTGATTAAAATCTTACTGGTGGGTCAGTTTCTTCCAGTTATTTCTGCCTTCTTTGTTCTTACTTATGCATCAGTGGATTTTAGTTTGATATTCAACCAATCCAAAGTCATGAAAAGCAAGACTCAAGGAAATACTTTTGGAAATCAATGAGATATCTTGATTCCGAAAAGCATATACTCAGTTTGAGGAAGGATTCAATCCTATTGGTGATGGTAGGCAGCTTTTCTAAACATAAACCAGAATGAGAAGCAAAACTGCTTTACTTCTCTTTGCCATTAAATGTAGTAGACATGTGAGCAAGGCCTGTCATAGAGACAAGAACCGAAGAGGAGAATAATATGAGAAATGGATCTTTATATACTGAGTTCATAATTGCTTCACCATCATCATAACAGCTATGGCCTCCAGTCATGGGGCCAGACAGAATGACTCAGCGCAAGACCCATTGGTGTATCCAGGTTGGGACAAGGGAGAGGATTATTCCACACAAGCCCCTGTAATGGATAGAGTTATTCCTTCCAGAGAAAGTAATCACGAAAAAGAGTCTTCCAATACAGGTACTAGTAATAATATCAGCTATGCATATTTCATCACTTCTATCTCTCTGGTGGCATGTTTTGAAACAATATTGTATGACCTGTAGAGAGGAGTAGTTTACTGATCTCTTTAGGATAGTGACATAAATTGCCTGGATGGTGGTGAGATTTTAGCTCTCTAGAAAACATTTATCTTATACTTACCAGTAACACATCTATTGCTTTCTGTTCTTCAGTTAAGCATGACTGTGGAGTTGCATCCAGTTCAGTACATATGTTATATTAATTTGTGTTGCCAAACAGTTATTACCATAATGCTGAATTCATAATTATGTTACTTGTATCTAAACAGGTTAATGCTTTTAATCTGTGAATAATGATCTGGTAGACAAGTGCTCTTTTCATAGATTTTTGCAAAACATCTATCACTCCGGTTCACAGAATTATGAGAGAAAGGAATTTAGAAATGTGACATGACACAACTCTAACATTGAATTTATGATGCAGCTTGGTATAGCACATACCATTTATGCCATTGAAGTATATTCTAAAATTATGATATGAGAAACATGATTTGTTTGTACTAAAATAAGAGGAAATGTAACTTTAACCCTTTCTCAATCAGACAATCCTCAGAATCTATTTTTAATTTTGTGACCAAAGTAATTCTGATGATTATAATCCTTCACTAATTCCAGAATATGAATTTCATTTTGAGAAGCAAATTACTCTTACTACTGCCATCAACAGAACAACAAATTAAAAACATTTTTTGTAACTTGTCACTACTCACATAGTCTTAAGCAGCAAAGGGGCATCAATGGTTGTAGAATGGGATCTTTACTGACAATACTGATATCTGCAAGGTAAAATACACTGTATCACCACTGGACAGTGGTGCTGAAGCTCTGTGATCAACCTGAGATACAGGGCAGGAATTGTCCTGACCTCTTTCCATGCCCTTTCACTGCATCCACTGACCTTGGGACTCTATTGGATTAAGTCATGAAGTGCACGTGAATAACAAGCAAAAAGATCTGCTCAAAATGTTGAGACAGTGATGAGGATGTACAGGGGCGTAGAAGGTCCCTCTTCTCTCACCCCTTTGTGGTGTGAAAAGGTTAGCAGTGGTTTAAGGTGAACAGGAGACTTGAATGTGGTGGGTATGGGAGGGGCACAGCAGGATGCATGTTGAATTCACAGCTGATTCAACCATCATCGTAACAGCTCTTGCCACTCCTGATGGTGCTCGACATGAAGACTCAACGCAGCCACCTCTGTCTTCAGGCAATGAAGCAGGATGGGGCACTGAAGGCATCACACATCCCACAGATGCCCCTGGGGGTGAGGTCCTCCACGGGCTGACTCCTGCTAGTACGAACGAAGCTGGAGATGACTCTCTCCTGATGGGTACCAGTAAGAATAATGGATCATACTCATTTCTCACGTGCTGTGTGAAATGAGGCATTATTTCTTCTGAATCTGACGCCTTTCACTATCTTTCTCATCTTGGGGATCTACAACCCTATTGCGGACTTGCAACCCAAAAATCTGTGGTGAGATCTGTGCTGTTGTTAGAACGACCTTCTGGAATGGTCGCAGGGGACTTCTTCCTGGTCCATTTGGTGGTTTCTGGTCTTTGCTGAAGCATGTTGCTGGGTGGCCTCCTGTCTCTTCTTCTGCAAGTCATGTGCCTTGGTGATCCCAAGTTCCCAGCCCCATCCTCCCATATTGCGCCTTGGTGGGGTCAGGCTTGGTATGCTTTGGTGCTGTGATTGGTGTGGTGGAGGTGCTCTGGTGGAATTAATTGGGTGATCTGCTCCTGTGACTCAGCAGTGACACCGTCACCAAGGAGGACTGTCCTGATGGTGAGAGCAGAGCAATCACGCAAGAATTATATCCCATAAATTCTGTCTTCCATTCCTTACTCCTCGCTGGGGGATTCACAGGCACGACCACCACGGATCGGGCTGTGGTATGGCTGCTCACTCCTGAGTTACAGGGTCAGGTTTTTGCTGCTGTGGTTTCTTCTTCTGAAGGTCTTCCCTCTCCATCTGTCACTGGGATACGTGGGTACAGCCAACGTCTCCCTCCAACACAACAAGCAAGTGTTGCTTAAGGGTCTCAAAAGCCAGTGGCAGCGTGGAAGAGGAAGGGGAGGCCTTCTCTTCATCCTTCTCCTGCCGTGCTTTAAACCAGGCAGAAGGACGTCCTTTCTGACTTGCTGTGATACAGAAAGAGGGAAATAACGTGGGCGGTGGTTTGGTGAGCATTAACGTTTAAAGCTGATCGTGCTGTCATCATGGCAGTCACAGAGTCCGCGGATATTGTCAGCCGAGAGGAAGCTACCAAAGAGCCGTTGGCACCCAGCACGCAGCCTGGAAGTGAAAGTGAACAAGCAAATACCACAGACGGCTCTTATGTCAATTTGGTACCTGGAGTTTTTTCAGACATTGATGATCGTCACAATCAATTACAGACCCCTCTTCCTCCTAGTAAGAAGTACAAATTAAAAGCATTTTTTGTAACTTGTCACTACTCACATAGTCTTAAGCAGCAAAGGGGCATCAATGGTTGTAGAATGGGATCTTTACTGACAATACTGATATCTGCAAGGTAAAATACACTGTATCACCACTGGACAGTGGTGCTGAAGCTCTGTGATCAACCTGAGATACAGGGTAGGAATTGTCCTGACCTCTTTCCATGCCCTTTCACTGCATCCACTGTCCTTGGGACTCTATTGGATTAAGTCATGAAGTGCACGTGAATAACAAGCAAAAAAGATCTGCTCAAAATGTTGAGACAGTGATGAGGATGTACAGGGGCGTAGAAGGTCCCTCTTCTCTCACCCCTTTGTGGTGTGAAAAGGTTAGCAGTGGTTTAAGGTGAACAGGAGACTTGAATGTGGTGGGTATGGGAGGGGCACAGCAGGATGCATGTTGAATTCACAGCTGATTCAACCATCATCGTAACAGCTCTTGCCACTCCTGATGGTGCTCGACATGAAGACTCAACGCAGCCACCTCTGTCTTCAGGCAATGAAGCAGGATGGGGCACTGAAGGCATCACACATCCCACAGATGCCCCTGGGGGTGAGGTCCTCCACGGGCTGACTCCTGCTAGTACGAACGAAGCTGGAGATGACTCTCTCCTGATGGGTACCAGTAAGAATAATGGATCATACTCATTTCTCACGTGCTGTGTGAAATGAGGCATTATTTCTTCTGAATCTGACGCCTTTCACTATCTTTCTCATCTTGGGGATCTACATTCTTGTTGCAGACTTGCAGTGCAAACTGATTTATAATTCTGTTGCATGTGAACATCCCAACAAGAAATGCTACCCATTAAGACTGCTTTTCCCTGGGTCTACTCTTTCTTATGCCCTCCAGATTTTTTCAATTTAAGTTTTAGTGGAAGGTGATACAGAGAAAATAATTTTTATTTTTTTAGAGGTAAATGAATCATATGTTTAAAAACAGTTTTTCATGTCTATTCATCCCTGGTCTTAGGATCACCACAGGTGCCATTAGTACTGTAAATTTAAAAATAACTTACTACATTTCATGAAGATCTACAAGGTTCAATTCCTATTTTCTGTATGTTATCATATTGAGTTATCCACCATCACAATATTGGATTTTTATCCTAAAATTTTATTGTTTAATACTGGACTTTTATGATGTTGTAGTACATTTGAAATGTTACATCTCTCATATTTTAGTAAGAAAAATAAAACTCTAAGGGAAAAATTAACATTTATGCTTTCCCTTTTCAACTTTCATTTTCTTCAGGATTACTTTAAATCACAACTCCTGGGATTTTCCAAAGAGCTATGAAAACCAAAACTTGTGTTGATAAAAAACAGTTCTTTTCTCTTCTTCCTCCTTTTGTTTTCCAAGAATGGAAAGGATCATGTAAAGCTTCACAGTTTATTGTCATCAGCTTGTTAAGTTTTATGTGGTTTGACAGATCAATTACAAATAAAACAAAAACAAACAAACAAAAACAACAACAACAACAGCAACAAAAACAGGATTTGACAATCTATTTAAGTGCTTTCTAACAGGTCATTCTAATCTTATTCCTATGTAATGATAGGAATTCTAATACTCATTCTATTCTGTAAATAATATGATTTTTCTTCCTTCTAAATAGTTGTTACTAGGTATTTTCCAAGATAACATTTTAGGCTCCCATTGTTTGGAAATGCATGTTTTGGTGTATCATTTTGCTTCACAATGTTAAATTTCAGTAGTGTAATTTTGCATGAATATTAGTCTTTATTATTCTGTTCATATTTTGGAGCATTTGCAATTTCTGCAAGTGCATTAGTTAGGCTATGCTATTTTTTGCATGTTTTTTGGACATCCTTACTCTTTTGCATCAGCAGCAGTCTCTTTAGAAAAGAGCACCGTATGAGTGATTGTGGGAAGGATATTAATTAATTAATTTCCTCAATTTTCCATTAGAATTCATTTTGAATTATTCTGTTGGGAGACCAGCATGCATTCTTATGAT
The DNA here is from genome assembly GCF_009769625.2 of Cygnus olor. Taxonomy (NCBI): domain Eukaryota; kingdom Metazoa; phylum Chordata; class Aves; order Anseriformes; family Anatidae; genus Cygnus; species Cygnus olor. Next base: position 49,650,998 of record NC_049173.1, read on the forward strand.
AATCTCATGGAAAATCAGGGATGAAAAATACACTAAAAAGGATATTTTATTAGATTGATGATGATGATCTTAATCTTAAATAGTCAGGTCTAAGTAGCTGCTATCTATTCTTTAAATAGTTTTTACACACTTCAAAGCTCACTGATATTAGGGGAAATGAGTAAGCAACTATTAGAATAATCAATAAATCATAGTTAAAGGAACAGAAAATAATAATAATAATAATGACAGATACAGATCTTGTTTGCTTGCCCCAACCCTTCCCCAAGGAAAAGGTAGACCTAGTTAAATGAAATGAAGAGAGAAAAATTGATAAGGTGGGATTTTGTAAATATCTTTGAGGTTAACTTAGCCATCATCACATCACAGCAGTAACAGCCAGCATTGATGTTCTGGAACCAGAAGATGTAACCCAGGAAGTGTGGGCACCTCGAGTCATCGTAACAGCTCTTGCCACTCCTGATGGTGCTCGACATGAAGACTCAACGCAGCCACCTCTGTCTTCAGGCAATGAAGCAGGATGGGGCACTGAAGGCATCACACATCCCACAGATGCCCCTGGGGGTGAGGTCCTCCACGGGCTGACTCCTGCTAGTACGAACGAAGCTGGAGATGACTCTCTCCTGATGGGTACCAGTAAGAATAATGGATCATACTCATTTCTCACGTGCTGTGTGAAATGAGGCATTATTTCTTCTGAATCTGACGCCTTTCACTATCTTTCTCATCTTGGGGATCTACAACCCTATTGCGGACTTGCAACCCAAAATCTGTGGTGGGATCTGTGCTGTTGTTAGAACGACCTTCTGGAATGGTCGCAGGGGACTTCTTCCTGGTCCATTTGGTGGTTTCTGGTCTTTGCTGAAGCATGTTGCTGGGTGGCCTCCTGTCTCTTCTTCTGCAAGTCATGTGCCTTGGTGATCCCAAGTTCCCAGCCCCATCCTCCCATATTGCGCCTTGGTGGGGTCAGGCTTGGTATGCTTTGGTGCTGTGATTGGTGTGGTGGAGGTGCTCTGGTGGAATTAATTGGGTGATCTGCTCCTGTGACTCAGCAGTGACACCGTCACCAAGGAGGACTGTCCTGATGGTGAGAGCAGAGCAATCACGCAAGAATTATATCCCATAAATTCTGTCTTCCATTCCTTACTCCTCGCTGGGGGATTCACAGGCACGACCACCACGGATCGGGCTGTGGTATGGCTGCTCACTCCTGAGTTACAGGGTCAGGTTTTTGCTGCTGTGGTTTCTTCTTCTGAAGGTCTTCCCTCTCCATCTGTCACTGGGATACGTGGGTACAGCCAACGTCTCCCTCCAACACAACAAGCAAGTGTTGCTTAAGGGTCTCAAAAGCCAGTGGCAGCGTGGAAGAGGAAGGGGAGGCCTTCTCTTCATCCTTCTCCTGCCGTGCTTTAAACCAGGCAGAAGGACGTCCTTTCTGACTTGCTGTGATACAGAAAGAGGGAAATAACGTGGGCGGTGGTTTGGTGAGCATTAACGTTTAAAGCTGATCGTGCTGTCATCATGGCAGTCACAGAGTCCGCGGATATTGTCAGCCGAGAGGAAGCTACCAAAGAGCCGTTGGCACCCAGCACGCAGCCTGGAAGTGAAAGTGAACAAGCAAATACCACAGACGGCTCTTATGTCAATTTGGTACCTGGAGTTTTTTCAGACATTGATGATCGTCACAATCAATTACAGACCCCTCTTCCTCCTAGTAAGAAGTACAAATTAAAATGGTTTTCATTTTTCCATGTCACTTGTTGTTTGGGACAATGATGATCCTCTGAAAGTATTTGCACTAACCAGGGTTTTCAGTTACGCCCATATTATAATTTGCTTTTTTGTTTATTATTATTGGCATTTCTAGATGTGTTTATGATCCACTTTTAATATGCCATGAAAGGAAATCTTTTACTCTGCAAAGCAGAGGACTTTTGCCAAATGACTGAAAGTACTGTTTTGCAAATAACTTTTTCTTACATTTTACTATCTTTATGTGACAACATATCTCATAAAATGAAAAAGCATAAGCTTTCTCCTCATGCCCATATACACATGATAGCATTTTTTCTTCCTATTTGATGGGCACAAGTGACATCTCTGTAACACTTAATTATCTTTCGCTTTTCCCCTGTCCTCATTCCTTCTGTGTCAGTTGAATATATAGCAAGAAAAAGTAATTCCCTCTGCAGTCCTTTTTTTTTTTTTTTTTCCACCCGCTAGGTACCTCTGCTGTTGGTATCTTGCCAATGAGTAATTATAGCTACATGTAGTGGGTTTTAACTGACATTTCCTTCAGGAACAGTTTCTTTTTTTAAGTGTTATTCTTCTGATAAAGTTAGTGGAGTTAACAGTAACCATGTTTACTTATTACACTACAAATATCTTTTTTTTTTTTTTGGTAACTTCTTAATAGTACAGGAAATGAAGGGACTTTTCCTTTTTCCTAAACACATCATGGTAATAGTTTTTTTTTTTTTTTTTTTTTTTTTTTTTTTTTTTTTTTTTTTTCAGAATCTAGTTATCTTACACACTAATCCAAATACTACTTCCATGCGCTTTCCTGGAAGTTAGTGGAACCTTGTCAGGTTTGGCCAATGCTCTGTGGTCATTCTTTACACACAAACATGATTATATACTTGTATAATGTCATACAGCAAGCACTTTAAAGATAATTTTATTGTTCATAATAGTTAGGAGTTAGAATTTGCTTCCAGTGAAAACATTAATTTTGAAAGACTTGAGTTAAAAATGGAATTTGGAGTGACAGCTAAATGTTTCTAGGTATGTCTGATTTCTCTCGACACTTTTACCCTGGGATAACTCCACTCAGTTTGGTGGAGTCTATTTTAATTAATTAATGTTAATTCATACGTTATCAGGTAGAATTTGTCTTCTTTTTTTTTTTTTTTTCCAGATTTTTATATAGGCACAGTAAAATCAAACCTACCAAAACCACGGTTAAAGTATTTTGACATAGGCACCGCAATATAAATGCAAAACATGTATTAGCATTTTATTGGAAAGATAAATATTTTTAGTAACTCTTTCCTACTACAACAAACTCATTTCTTAACACCCACTGCCCTATTAAATTGATTAGTCCAAGCAGCCTCCTTAATTTACTGTACAGACATTACAAACTTTGAAAAAAGGTTTCCTACCTTTCTGTTTTGAGCATATAAAACCTGTAAGGACTGGTTTTAAGACCTCTTTCTAGGTGAATGCCTGTGTAGAATCTTTGCATTGCCAGTGCCCTGGCAAAGTTTCATAAGGCCATCTTCTTAAACTTCCTTATTTTTCTCACTTACCTACCCTTTGTGCTTTGTAAAAACATAGTATAAGGGGATTACTAGGACACTACTGTTGTCATTTTTTTAAGTTAATTTATTGAAGGGTTCTTTCATTTTTAACGTTGCCCTATAAAGCTGTATTGGAGTGAAAAAGACTCAGTAATATATTGACAGACACTAGTTGAAGGCTCCCTCCAAACAAATTAATGGTTTCATGTAGTATACTCCCTTCTTCCACTTGCTTTTCCTCTACAGAAATGTTTAAGCTGTTGTCTGACATCACACTAATGACTGACCTGTTGTCCAAGTGCCGTAGTGGAATAACAAATCAGTCTACTGAAGGAATCCAAAAAATAAGTGTCAAAAAGAAGAAAAACTAGTATGTCATCAAAATGAAATGTAGAGTGCAACCGAGGAGCCCTCCCTGCCTTCTGCAGGCACTTCCCAGGAGCCAGAACACCAGGGGACATGACCAAATCCTGTTTCTTCTCAGTGCTCAGGGGAGGGGAAGAGCAAATTTAGCAGTTCTCTTAACACAGGAATCTTTAATAAATGTCTTTCTAAGGGCCTTTTTGGTGAAAAAGCTCTACCATTTCACAAGGATGATTTGAAGCACCTTAAAAAATCTGCTGACATGTCAGGCAGACAAGTCAGTACATTCCTCTTGCTCAGCTTTCTTGGAGGCTAGACTAGGTCCCATAGGTGCTGAGTTAGTGCTCTGTCCTTTGGGGTGAGATAGCACAAACCAACTCATTGGTCAATAAGTTCCTTGTTAACAAAAGTAATGAAAACATCTGGAATGTTCAACTACTTGTTGGCTATGCTTAACAGGAGGAAAATGTGCTTCTTAGTTTTGTATTTGCCAGCTGCCATTAGGAAATGAGATCAGACAGGCTGGCTAGAAGAGAGCTGCAATGTGTGTGACAGAATAAGAACTTTACAGCTGATTAGAGTGAGTGTCTAATTTGCTCTATCAGTGTCTGGAAGAATTCAGAGAGGTGGAGATCTGTAATATTGTTTTTGTACCGATAATGAAGTTGTAGTCCCATGTGAAACTACCGTATCTATAACATACAGATAATTTTAGACATGGGATACCCATATGGCAATAGAGTGGGCCACAAATATTACTGTCATCACATAAAACTTCAAGCAGTGTGACCATCACAGGAAATATGTGAGACTGGAAGTATGCATTTGAACTTAAGATCTAATTCAGTCTTAGAACCAAATTAAAAAACATTAAAAAGAGCCAAGGGATCCATATCTAAGTTTACGTAGAGTATTTTTGCTATTAGAGAGAATATTTAGAATTTTTAAGGTCCCACTTTATACATAGCTATCAAATTTAAAACCATCCAGAGTACTATACTTCTATTTTATGAAAGTAGGAAAGTTTTAGAAATTCCATATTATCCTGTATAGGAATAAAATTTAAAAAAAAAAGCCTTAAAATTTCTCCATATTGACCATTTTCAATTTAAATAAGAAAGTCAAATTCTTTTTCTCCCTCTACTCTTCTGTCATTCTCTTTTCTCCACGGAACAGACAAGACCTTTGGCTTATACAACAAAAGCCTCTTCAAAAAGTTTCCAACATTCAGAAGTCTTTATCTTCTCTCCAGAAAATTTCAAAGCAATTACAATTCTGTTTTGGTTCATGAAATTATTGCATAATCACAAATGAAACATATGAGAGTGGGGAAAGAGAAAAACCCTGAGCTTTGTTATTCAGAGTATGAAAACTAGCCATAGTTCAGAGTATGATGATTATAGTCTTCGTAATAGACACAGACACAGACACAGACACAGATTTCTAGGTTGGAAGAGACCTCAAGATCATCGAGTCCAACCTCCGACCTAACACTAAGCACTCCACTAAACCATATCGCTAAGCTCTACATCTAAACGTCTTTTAAAGACCTCAAGGGATGGTGACTCCACCACCTCCCTGGGCAGCCCGTTCCAAGGTTTCCAAATAGGAAAAATAGGTTCCAAGGTTTCCAAATAGGTTTCCATATAAATTTTAATGACCTCGGTGTGAACTTTCTAGAAATATTTTTTTTGTATTGTGAAAGTCATCATTTTTTACTTCCCTGTTATATATTCACTAAAGATATTTAGAGTAACATATAGTTTTGTTCTTTAGGATCTACATCCATTATAGGTGGTGATCATGGATCACGCAAGGGAAATGTTGAACCCACTTCCAACCCTGGAGAGAACGCAACAACAACAATAACGTCACAACCAAGGTCAGCCCAGGTACCAGGTAGGCTTCTGAATTCATATCTTTTAACAATTTAAGTACATAATGATAGTAATATGGACTGAAATAAGAGATGAAAATGTACATCAAGTATAGTTGTTCAGGTTTTGTTCTGAATCACATTGTCACTGAGAGTCTGAGAAATGGAGCATATTGCAACTCATAAAATATTCTAGCACTGTGTAGATGAAAGAAATCATGCATTTTGGAGAACAGGATTAAGAGATAAATAATTTTTATAAATTGATTTGCAATCAGGGAAAATTCAGTAAAGATATATGCAAAGTATCATAACTTTGAGAATATTCCGGGAAAACAATGTCTGATAAGTGTTACAGAAAAGGGCTTGCAGGTTAAAATAGAATAGAAAGAAGCCAACACAATGATACAATTGCAAAAGAATGACTTTTTTTTCTGGGATGTATTAACAGAACATCATTTTTAAGGCAGAGAGAGTAATTATTCCACTCTAAGTAGGCCTGGCAAGTCCCGAGCTGAAGTGCTGCATTCAATTTGAGGCATTGAATTAATTATATAGAAAAAACAGAGAAGAGCACAAAGATAAAATTTGGTAAGGTAACATAATATGAACAGCATGAAGAACGGGCTATGGAGAAGGTTGTGAAATCTCCTTTATTAAAAATGCTGAGAGCAAATGGAACATTTCTCAGAGATGTTCTTATTCATTCTGTTTCACTGGAGTGAAATATAACTGAGGTGATCTCTTTGGGTCCTTTCCAGTTTTACCTCTTTATCCTGGTTTTGTAGTTCCTTCTATTTTTTTTTGTTTAGGATTTGGCTTTTTTAAGATCTCCCTTAAAGTAAGATTTTAAATTAAAAAAAATAAAATAAAAATTAATGTAGACATTTCACTCTACCTTAAAGCCAACCTACTTTTGTACATGGGATTGCAGATGTGTCAACACTAAGCCTTTTCTTCTGCACTTGGAATAAATCAATGACACAACTCTTCACCTATGCCATCTAAAATACACTGATTCTAGATGCTAGAAGTGGCCAGGTATTTCATCGGTGTTGGCCTGGGTATAGCTGAGCACTTTCTTTGATCACATAGGCAGTGTGACTGATGAAAATGTACCTGATTTGCACAGAAGCAATTTGCAAAGTGAACAAACATTCATTCAAAAAGTCTTGCAGCCTAAAGAATGCACAAACATCTGTGAAACTGCAAAATTACATGGGATGGATTAACACATTCTCTCCCCCTCTCTTGACTCCCCCCAGAATGGCTGATCATCGTTGCTGCTCTCTTGGCACTGGCATTGATCCTTGCAGTGTGCATCGCCGTCAGCAGTCGGAGGAGGTAAGGTAGCCCTGCACTTTGAAGCACACCACAGCATGATGTGGGTGCTGGAATAAAGCACTGCCACATATCTTTTAGAGGTCATGGTGAAATAGGAAGGATATAAGGCATATGGTGAGATGGAAAAATCTATACCTTTCTTTCTGTTAAGTGACTCTGGAGTTACAAGCCCCGAACGGCACGGCTTATTGATTTATACATCACTCTGCTTTGCGTACAAAAGCAGAGGCTGCCATTGTTTCTTCCCTCTTAGCCCAGAGGCACCATAGAAACAGACAAATAGGGCCAGTATGACTAATTATAGACTGTATCTGACGAGAACTGAAACAATGTCAAAGCTAAAAATTACATCCTAGATACTGCAAGTGGAAAACATATCTTTTACTTAAAGCTGCCATGCAGCTGGGATTGAGACCCAAGGAGAAAAAGTGCACATGCGTCTGTGGGTGTGCAGGGTTCATGGATTGGATCCTACCAATACGCATCAAACCCTATGAAGATCAGTCTTTGAAGCACGGACATAATCTGGTATTCTTGAAACAGGTGTTTCAAAATAATTAAGAGATTCATCTATTCTGCTAAGTGATAATCTGCTGCAGACCCAGGGAGGGAGGTGCTGTGCAGTCACCACACTGTACACGAGCATCAGCTCATCTGAAAGTAGCTCTGCAGCTGTGCTGCAAGGGAACTGGGTAGGTGAAAAGGTGGACTGAGCATTCAGGGTTATCCGAGCAATAAAGTGAGAATATTCCAAGCATTCATTTACCTAAAAATGAGAACTGCAGATTTATTTTTATAATGCTGTCAGTTAAAAGGAATGTTGACAGCAGCTTCTCCAGTTTCACTCTCATTCTGGCTGCCTGTAAAAGCCTGTGGGCTGTAGGCTTTGGTTTCAAGGTAGTTAGCTTCTTGATTCAGAAATCAATAGACTTGGCCTTCGTAGTTACAAAGTCAGTATGGCAGGGATCTCAAGCATTTCCACCAAGCAATTGGTCCTTCTCAGTAAATAGCAAATTGCTTCACTATAGGGTTGTTGTTGATGTTGTTGAATTGGTCTTGTTTTAATAAAATTTGTGTTATCTTCACCAAAAAAAAAAAATGGCCCAAGGTTCAGTGTGAGGCAGTTTCCTTGTTTGATTGTTTATTTTTTTATTATTCCTCTTGTTGCAAAGAAGAATGCCGCTGTCTGGTTCCTGTTGTAAAAAGTGTTAGGATCTCCATCCAGAGTCCAACATTGGGTGCGGCACAGCCTGACCATCATGTCAGGAAAGAAAATCTGAGCTGCTCTTTTGAGAGGCTGTGGCCTCTCTTTCAGCATTTCATAGCTGCAGAGCAGGAATCATTCCCAAGTGTGTGCATAGCATTCACACAGCAAACTGAGCTGCTTTGGATAAAATAATCCTTACCTATCAGTCAGTAAGCATGAAAAAAGTAATACTTCAAAAAAATAATGGTATAATTAAACTGCCAAATTAGTCATTCGGACAAAATCTGTTTCAACGAAGAAGAAAATGCTTTAAAGTAAAACTTCAGAAAATTAGTGTCCCTCTTAACACACCTCTGGGCATTCAGTTTACACTAGGCCATTCAAGGACAACAAGTGGGATATTCAGCGCAGTGTACCCAGAGTTTTAACGGACTAGGGCAAATCTGATATCTGTGTAACTATTAATTTCTACTGCCCTGAAGAATACCCAGCCCACTTGGTCCAAAGTCCGGATGTACAATGACCCTGTCTGTATACTGGGATATATACAAATGTCATAAATGTGGATATATCCACACCTTAGAAAATCTTTTCTAGCTTTCAGTAATGCATGTTAGTCCTGTCTATAATGACACTGGATAGTAACTGAATCAGTAGGATCCTGCAAAAGTTTATGTATATAATTGTGGATTCTTTCAAAAATAAAATATTCAGCGTGGCGACACCTTACACCTTGCATTGATTGCATAGGTCTGCACTGACAGACACAAGTTTCATCTCTAAGCACCTTTTTCTAAATATTGACTCGAATTTTCTTTTCTTATTTCCATTAATCTCCATTTATGGTACTTATTTCCTTTTCATTTCTTTCTAGATGTGGGCAGAAGAAAAAGCTCGTGATCAATAACGGCAAAGGTGCAGTGGAGGACAGAAAGACGAGTGAATTAAATGGGGATGCCAGCAAATCACAAGAAATGGTGCACTTGGTTCACAAAGAACAGTCAAATGACCGAACAGGAGCATCTGACGAATTCCTCACCATTGACGAAACACAAAATCATCAGGAGCTGGATATGAAGAGTGGAGTGTAATGGTACCAACTCACCAAGTAGATCAGAGCTGGGGAAATCAAGATCACACGGAACTTGGGCCAGAATTCACAGATGCACTGTGCTACTGATGTCTTTTGAACACGATTAAACTTAAGTTGTCTTCATTTTTAATCATTTTAAAATGATGTCTGAGTTACAAAATAGACATTTGCTATCTGAAATAAGCCCCAAGAGTTGCATAAATTCGTCAGTTCCCAATTCCTACACAGAGGACACTTACTGTGTCCTGGGTATATCATTGATCCCCAGATACAGTGTCTTCGCTGTGCGGAGCTACAGAAGCATCCAGTTGCTCCATCTTACAGGTATTTAAGGTACTAAACTTGTCATGGTACAAGAGTAAGCAAGCAACAAATGTCGAGCAAAAAAAAAAAAGAAGCTTAAACCAAAAAGGCCTCCTATACAATGTCTAAAACAGCAGAATCTATCAGAAATGCCTTACAGCCAGGAAGAGCAGTAGGTGCATTGAAAGTCTGCCAGTAAAATCAAAAAGTGATGTTTTATAATGATTTATGACTTATTCTGTAACAAGGAAAACCCAGAAGGACAAATCTTATTTATCATTGTTTTAAAATGTCTGTGGGCATACAGCAAGTCTTTTTGGGAGGGGGAATAAAAAGATGAAAACATGAGATGATACATAATAAATATCATTACTTTATTATCTTAACAATCTGTACAGTTATCCTTGAGTTTTTGAAGAGTTATCCTTGAGTTTTTGAAGTGTTCATTGCTCTTCCCCCTCCCTCCTTCATTGGTCCCAGTTTGTGTATGTTTTTAATGAGTCTGTTAGTTAGTATAATTAATAAAACAGAATGACCCCAGCTCTATTGTGCATGCACAAATCAAGGAATTTGAAATCATCAGCAATGATGACAGTATTTTTATTCCTGAAGAATAGGTCTTTACTTTCCCCTGCTCAATCGTACTTAGGAGACGCTGAGCCTAGTAAAGCTTGTTTCCTCTGTAACTGTTGCATTACACCAGTTTGCTGATATTTTAAAAGTTACCTTTCTATGATCTCACTCACTTCTGAATTCTATTTTCTCCACATTTTATTTCTTCTTTTTAAAAATACCAAAACAAATACTGCTTGTTTACTGGTACCAGAAGTTGAAATTCTACAGAAAAGATCAAAGAGATTTAAAGGAAATTCTCCCAGCAATGTAATATAGTAAAATAGCTGCAGCTGCATTGTCATATGCTTTTGTTTTGTCATTGTATGTCTATTATGTAAAGTATTTGTATTAAGCTATGATGCTGTGCATTATATTGATATGAACTGCCAGAAAGAAAATTATTTACTACCAGTGGTCTGTGCCATTTTTAAGAAAGCATATTGGAATGGAGGGCGAATTGTAACTTCTAATCGGGCTGCCCCAAAAAAATGCAAGCAAAATCAACCAGAGGTAATAGCATACAGTGAGGTGTGTCAGCTGTGGGATGGGGAATACCAAGAGAAGTCCGTTCAGATGTTCCTGTTCACTGACCATAGCACCTTCATTGGAAAACACCGTTCTGCTAATGCATATTATTTTATGTTCTCCATCTGAAGCAATTGGAGGATGAGTATTCAGTTGGCTAAATATTAACATTATCTAGCACTGATCTTTACTGGAATACGAAGCACAATCAAAATAGTGTTTATGGTTCTCAGTTACATCCCTTCAGCAGTTTCCCAAGCGTTTCATTGAGTTGCTTAGTGCCCTAGTATCTGCAGGCAGATCTCCTCAGGGAAAATGTACACTTGGGCAAAAGGCCCCAGGACAAGATGTGATTTCAGAGTACACGTAGGACATTTTCTGACTCCATGTATGTAAAGATGTCTCATCTATGAGCAGTCACACAGCTCCAAAGGTGTTCAAACAAGCTGAAGCCAATAAGGTCAAGGTGACTAACACTATCAGTATATGTGGTCCATTGTCAAATTTCTCAGCCCTGCCATAAGCACATATTTTAATTCTGAGCTGTGTTGTGGGAAGTTTGTTGACTCTACATTGATTTTTAATTCCCGTAATGTTTTTAAGCTTTTCTTTTTCTCATTATAAATCAATAATGTGTAATTATATACTCTTTTCACTAAGTGTGGAGATCCAGAATAAGAACTTTGACTCTCTTTAAATCCCAATTGAATATAAGCCACAATCAAAAGGAGATTTTTCACTGTCTTGAAGGATAAAGTTTTCTTTTTTTTTTTTAAAAAAAAAAAAAAAAAGGTGGGAGAGATATTATTCATCTCCCTACTGAGATGTTCAATGGAGAAATTTATCTAATGTTCAGTAACTATAAATGCATGGACAACACTGGTTGGCTTCTTTTTATATTTTTAAATAGGGAGATGCTCAATTTCTCTTTAAAAAGGCAGTGCCATTATTTTATATACACTGATTCTTTTTAGATTATGTCATGCAACTGAAGTGCAATTAAGTAAGTTTCATTGTAGTTTCAAAACTAGATGGCCATTTCATATATGTAATACAGTACATATTTTTATTAATCTTGTTTTTTATTATTTCAGGGGTTGGTTGTTGTGTGTATGTGTTTTTTATACAGAGCACTAGATATATTTGCGTATTTATTTAACAGATTAATCAAAAAGAAAGAAAATAACACCTCTAAATTGTAATTAGAAATAACATTGCTAAAAAAAAAATATATGTAAATAAGCTTCCAAAAATAAACTTGACTCCACATTGAGCGTAATAATTAAGGTTAAAGTTACTAGTGGGAGAGAGGATGCATACGGCAGGGTAGTAATATATAGCAGTGGTGAGCCAGAGGTCAGTTCTGCCTGCAAGTTGCAAGCCAAACTCAGCTGAAGGCTGCAGGACCTTGCAGCACCCACGGGCTCCCCAGCTGCTCTGGGGGTTAGCGACAAGTTCAGCTCCCCTCGGAGCTGAATATCTCTGGGATATCTCAGTCCAAGTTAAGATCAACCCAGTAAGACAGAAGTAATGTTTAAAGCAGTACGTATATTTAAAAGAGAGGTTGTATGTTTTATGAGAATGTAATATTTCCGTCGAACAGTCCGGGGTGATTGCTTCACCTGTATTTTCTTGAAGCTTTTACAAGGAATGTTTGATTAAAGCAGTGAAAGGATGTGCAGCCTTCATGTCTATCTGTGTGGATATTTTAACCCTTTCCCACAACATCAGTCCCCAAATTGTATTTCTGCACAACAGTCTCTTCTTCATAGGGATGTCTTTTGTGTGTTCTTTGCCAAGAACACCAACATCAACTACCTCTGCGCTAAGTAGTGTACATTGGCTGGAATATTATTAGGAGAAAATTACCAGGTGTCTCGTAAACACCGACACATAGCCACAGTGCTGGGGAGAAGCAGAGATTTGTATATCGTCCTGGTAAGGGCTTCCTAGTCACTCTTTCTGTAGATGAAGGGAAGCAATAAAATCCTCTGAGAACTGTGTTCTGCCTCAGCATACTTCGTGTGCCAGCAGTTACTGGGTTTATTTTATGCTACATTAGGCTGTTAGCCAGCAATTATCTCTTGGCCTTATTAAACAACTGAAGGCTCAGACTTCTCTGGTTGCAAGATTTTGATTAGTTAAAGAACGTGAACCCTTTGGGTAACCACATGCACTGACAAGTTCTTTGTGGAAGGGGAGAGGACAAACAGGTGGAAGGGAAAGTGCTGAAGTGGGCTGGTCCCTGGGGAGCAGCTCCAGCTCTGTGGGCATGGGTGACAAAGCTCTCATTTCTTTCTGGGGGGCAAGAAACATGAAATGGTACTTTGAGGGTGGGAACTCCAGGGAATTCGGGGCAGACGGAGAGTGCAGTCACTGGGAGACGAAGTGAGGAAGAGTGAAATTTCTGTGCCACTGACTGGGAAAGTCCCCTCAACATCCCCAGGACTTTGTCACTTGAATGGTTCATAGCTCAGAGAAGGGAAAAAGAATCGGCCTTTTCCTGTGAACCCCCCACCTCCAGGTCACCCTCTGCACTCACCACATGATTTGCAAACTGATTTTAACCATTTTTCCCTGGTAGCTCCTTTCTCACTATTACTCTGCTGTGTTGCTGTGGCATTCACCAATGCCACGCTGAGAGCACCCAGCTGTGGCTATGGGAAATGAGAGGCAAAGTGCAAACTTCACAAAGATGACTAACAGTGTCTTTTGTGTAGCACAGAAGCTTCACTTTCTGTCCTCCTTGTCTCACCCATTCAAGGATGGGTAGGCAATGACAAGATTTCTAGAATATTTCTATTCTAGAAATTTCTATTCTATTCTATGCTCATCTTCCTGTTTTTAAAGCACCAGACTTAAACGGCTCTTCACACAGGTCAGCTGTGATGCAGCAACGTTTTTTGGGGGGTTGTTTTTTGGAGGTTTTTGGTGTTTTTTGTTTTGTTTTGGGTTTTGTTTTTGTTTGAGAATTGAAATTAAAGAAGAGAATCCATCCTCAGAGAAGAACCCCTGACTTCAAGGGAGCTGATTGTTGTTAAAGTGCAGGTAAAGCAGAGGCAGTAAAAGCTTTACACATGCTTTAAACACAGCTTTCTTTCAATTTTGTCTGCATGGCTCCAGCAAACAACAGAAACGTTTTGCCTGAGCTATAGCTTCAAGGGTTTGCAAACTTATTAAAGCTTCTTACTCTATAGGCAAAAGGGTTTGGATGAATAAATGGATGGATAAAAACCATTTTCATACATCCTCTGCCATGCATGGAATGCTGATGTGAATGGCATTAGTTTTGTGTTTTCTTTCAGAAAAAAAAAAAAAAAAAAAAAGACACTAAAATGATGAAGTTATGGACAAAGACTGTCAAATGGGAAAATAAGTATTTTTTGTTTTCAGAAATAGACATAGTTTTAGATAGTTTCATATCTGAAATAGGTACCTTTTTTTGTGGAAGAAGATGCCTAATACATAATACGTCTTTCCATTTGTACTGTGAAATGTTTATAAGTAATTGATTTCCCATTCTTAAAAAATGTAGAAATTTACAGGAAAATAAAGTTTGTCAAGTCAAATAGGATCTGACATAAATTTAAGTACATCTATGAAAAAGCCCTAAAAGACTTTTCACACTTTCAGTAAAAAAGTCTCTGTAGCACCCACCTAACAGACTCAAGCTCAACAGCAGCTTCTTTCTGGTGCTGGCTCTGAGGCGAGCAGATGCATTGCAAGTGATGCCAAATACACAGCTGAAGTTAGGAGTGTGTAGGCGGGCAGCAGGAAGTCAGCATGCAGTTCAGAGGCAGTGGTGGCTGTACAAATAAGAGACTCAGGGTCTGCTGAGTTAGTCCCAAAGTCTTTCAAACCCCCAGAGCAACGCAGGACAGAGGAGGACACAGGAAGACACTTTCCACCTTTTTTCCAGAGATTGTGAGTTTTGCACCTGGCATCTGAAAGCCCTGCCTCAGGCCATCGTGCTAGGGGGTTGTCAACTTGAATGCCCATGTGCTAGTCCCGTGTTGCAGTGCATAAACGGTTTGGTCGCAGCAGAGTTTTAGCCTTAAATCTAAATTTACTTGCAGTCATGAGTGTACATCTGCCTTCTGGCACCACATTTTCAAAAGTCTATTCTTTTTCCTGGCTTAATCAAAAAAAAATCTTAGATCATTTTCAGCATCCACATTTTCCTCTCGTGAATCAAGACTCCATGCTTTCATTTTACCCAGAACAAGCAGTAATAAACTGGGTATGTTTTGACTCACGATTGGAAACTAAGTCTGAGTTTGTATTCACCACTTTTTATCAGCCTGTTCTTTTTAACAACAGGCATCTGTTTTTGGGCTGCTGCTGGTGATTGCTATCAGCACCCCCTCCTTAGCCAGCTTAGAGAGACAGCTTCCAGCAGATTTCAGCCTGAGCCTGGAGGACGAGTTTCTCTAAGATGAACTCAGCGAAGCTGTGCCCAGTGCCCACTACTCAGTCTCAGCTGGCTGCAGCACAGCTCCTCAGCTCCTGGGCAAGGACAGTTTAGCAGTCATCACCACCATTAGGCATGTTTCGTTTTGCAGCAGCGGGACATCAGATTCACCAGTGGGGGCACGTTATGTTTACAGTTATTCGGAACTTCCCTGCATTTCTTTTGTGGTTCATTTTCTAGTTAATGTTTCTTTCACTCGTCAAGAGAAAGTTTGAAATGAACTCTGGGTAAATATACTTGTTTGTTCAGCTAGAGACTCAACAGAGTTTTCCTGTGTTCATGATGGGTTAAGTTCCCCCACACAGAGGGCAGACTCAAAGCCTACATGTGGGTTACATGCCATTTATGTGGCAGAAATTGAGCCCAGGTACAGCTGAGAGGGTCAGCTTTGTGCTGGCTTTCTGCAAAGTTGTGGGTCTTATGCACTGAGCCTTTTTAGAGCAACCTCACAGAATCACAAAATCATAGAATATCCTGTTGTAAGGGTCCCACAAGGATCATTGGTTCCAACTCCTGACTCCACACAAGAACACCCAAAAATCAGACCTCTGATCATATCTGAGAAAAATCATATGTATGAGAGTGTTGTCCAATCACTTCTTGAACTCTGGCAGGCTCAGTGAAGTGACCATATCCCTGGGGAGCCTGTCCCAGTGCCCGACCACACTCTGGGTGCAGAACTTTTTCCTAACACCCAGCCTGGCCCTCCCCTGTCCCAGCTCCACACCGTTCACTCAGGTCCTGTCACTGTCCCCAGAGAGCAGAGCTCAGCGCCTGCCCCTCCGCTCCCCTCAGGCCACCGTGAGGACTCCCCTCAGGCCACCGTGAGGCCTCCCCTCTGCCTGCTCTGCTCAGGGCTGAACAATGTGACCTCATACATCTTCCCGTCTAGACCTTTCACTTCCTTTGGGCACTCTTTAATAGTTTTATGTCCTCCTTACGTTGTGGTGCCCAAAACTACACACAGTGCTTGAGGTGAGGACACACCAGTGCAGAGCAGGGGGGCACAACTGTTTAGTCAGGACTTTCCCCTCATGAACCCATGTTGGCTGTGACCAATGACTGCATTATCTTTTAGGCATTTTTCAATAACTCCCAGAAAAATCTTCTCCATAATAATCCCCACTCATACAGAGTACTGCCTTCAAAAATTCTTGGTAAAAGGCAAGATAACTATATCTGTTTAATGCTAGCAATTTAGGTAGTCCTGGCAACTTGGGTGAAACCCTGCAATGAATTTTTAGATGTATTTCCTAGGCTCATCTCTGTTCCTGACCTTTCACAGAGTGTGGAGCCAATCTTCTATTTCTGGGGTGTCTCCACAGCAGAATCTCTCAAGTGATTCAGGCCGTGGGAACATGAGCCAGGAAGGCCCGTGGGTACCATGAGGATCAGTTTTACCAAACGACTATGGGAAGTGCTACCTTCTTTTCAGTTCGACCGTGAATGACTAGCACTGCAGCACTGTGAAGGACAGGCCCTAGGCCTAATACTGTGAGAGGCCCGGTTCCTTTGCCGCCCCTCCCCATGGGTTTCAGTGGGCAGCCACCAGCTTTGTTGTTTATCCGTCTCTGGTGACGCATTTTGCTTATCACTGCAGAACCTGCCTGCCACGCTAACGCCGCCATGACCGCAAGGCCCGGCATGCCGTGCACAGTCATTTCCTTCCTGCTCCCCCTGCAGCAGAGGGGAGCCGTGGCTGCCTGCTTTCTGGGTCAGGGGCCTGGTGCCAGCACAGGCCCTATGCAGCCACCCTTGCACCTCTGGAGCTCTGCCCCAAGCCCAGTCGGGGTGCCAGTCCTTGCTGGCCATGCGTGTGCTTGCTGCGGGGGTGCCTTCCAGCCTGCCGGCTGGTTGTTTTTTACGCTGCTCCCCTCCTACGTCGCAGCCTGTTGGGGCCACCTGTTTCTTTCATGTCCTTGTCCTGTTTACATGCACCGATGCAACGGAGGAGGCTGGTGGAGGTTTGGCAGCCCTGAAGTCTTCTCTCTTTTTCTTTCATGCCTGAGAAGGGATAGAGGAATGGCTCTCAGTATGGTCAATGCTTCGTGAGTATGCCAGTGATGGGGAATCCGGAGCTCTGAAGAGACCGGGGGTTTATGGCAGCAGAGCTAATTTATGAACAAGGCCAGGTCTGAACACAGTAATATCCTGCCTCTGGCAGCCTGCGTCAGCGGCTCAGACACCGTAACAAACCACAGTGCTGCAGGGGGCCTTCAGCCTGCTCCTGCTACACCGGGCCTTCCCTTGGAAGCTCCTCAGGTGAGGGCTGCCCTCGGCTGGGATGGCAGCCCATGGAGGTGCAGGCTGCTGTGCCTCACAGACTGGTTTAGATTACATCTATCAATCACCTAGTTGTGGTTAGGTGAGATCCATAGTGTGTCCTGCTGGGATCATAAATGCCGGGGCTTTCTCTCCATACATAGCAACGGCCAGTCCTTCAGGCCATGGCCCTTTCCATGAGCATCTCTCAATTCATGTACTAAACACAGTTTATTTCTTTACAAAGTTTACCAGGGGTTCAGCAAAAGGGTCTATTATTTATTTTTTGTTTAAGGCTAAGATGAAGAGATTTACTTTTTATCAGGCAGGGAAGCGAAGCATGTTTCTAAAGCAACTGCAACCAACTCATTGCATCCTCCTACTCTTCTAACATTTCTTCCTACTCCTCTAGTCTTCACTGCCAAGACTGCTTTAGACTTCACTGTGGTTAGCACATCCTGGACTTTGCAGCAAGGAAGCTCAGATGCAGCTGGCACCCTGGAACATTTAGAGCATACACATGAGGGGGCAGATTTCTGGTGCTTTGGCAAATCCAGGTCCAACATCCACCCTGCCTGCAGATCTCAGCCTCTCACATCTGTCTTCTTTATCTAACCTCTCACCCAAATTATGTCCAGGCTGACAGTAAAACTCACAGGTATAAGGCAGGAAAATTATGAATCAACATTTATTGATGATATGTACAGAAGAGGTACAACACTTAGTGAAATATTATATTCATGACTATTTCCAGTATAGAAAGAATGTCCAGTTTGTTTTATACATAAAAGTTACAGAAATCAGTTTACACCATAAGAAAGCATTAAAAGCAAATGACTACAGATAAGTGTAAGGATCTGAACTACAAAAATAGAATTAGTCTACAAGGCATTCCAGCTACAATATACAAGAACAGAGCCTCAAGTTGTGAAAAATTTTATCTGCATTCTTTAGTTTATAAAGTGTGCTATAGATACTGTACAGTATGTCATTTCAAAATTTGGGGAGCTTTTTGAGTGTAAGGAAAAGACCAACCTGACCCCTCTTGCTTTTTATTATTTTCAGCTGAAGCATCTGAAAATATTCCATCTTATGACTGGCCCCTTTTAAGAGGGGGAAGGAGTATCAGGAGCAGGAGCAGGCAGTGCACAGTCCCACAGCGTGTGATTCACACTGAAACATCGTAGGAGGACTCACCAAGAAGGATACTTCCCATGCTTTGGGGCCTAATTTTGATCTTTTTTCACTTACGGGGGATGAACATATTTATGAGAACCAGGCTCAGGTACCCTGGGCATGAACCAGTTTTTTTTTTCTTGCTGTCTCAAAATCTTTCAGAACCACCTTCAGTTTTTATCCCCAAAAAGTAATTTTCTTACAGATTATAGCCCTGATTTCAGAATAATTTTGCCACTGAATACATAGTTCATATGTCTGTTTTATTATTTGTTTTATGATAAGACATACTTCTTGTATATAACAGGCCTCCTGGACATCAACTACAGTAGCTTGAGAAGCACTTAGCTTTGCACTTAATTTCCAGTAGCTATCAATATCCTCTTCTAACACAGTCAGAAGCAGTGGATCCTTGCCCATGAGTCTGTGCATTTTCCTCATAGTCTGTTCCTACCAAGGGGACACAGCAGGGGCTGGTGCTCCAGAGAGGACAGGCAAACCCTTGCTGCCTGCAGCATGCAGCACACTGTGCAAGTAGCAGACAGGGCATCCAGCATAAGGCAGCTAGATTGATTTCCCCCTTGCTCATTGTGCTAATTTAAGCAGTGACTTACTGAACTTCTGGTGGTACAGTCCCAACACGTCAAGCAAACAAGAATAAAACAAAACATAAACTAATCATTCTGTGTGTGCATTAATTTTTAATGTCATAACAAATGTACTCATGAGGAACACATCTATGCTGGCATCACTTTCTCTCGCTGCCAGGGAAGCACACCTATGCAGGTACTAGCACGTACCATGCTGGTTAGAGAGCTGAAAACTAAAATCAACGTATTTACAGTAACTTGACTGCATACATTATTCTGAATGTTATCAGAACAGGATACCCCATAATCGAAAGATAAAACAGTTACTAAACTATGTAATGGACTCAGTTGAATGGCCAGAAGGAAAACAAACCCAGACAAAAGAACAAAAACCGAAAGTAAAACGGAATTTTAAAAGATGGCCTAATTTGATGCTATGGCTCAATACACACTGACGAGTCAAATTAAATTAAAGCACCGCTACACATACTGTGTACACCATTTCACTGAAATTACACGTTGATAGCTACATTATCTACACTAAGTGCAGAGAGGCACTGGACATCATGCTTCAACAAAATGTCAAAACTGGTATCAATAAGGTTTTACATCTATTAGTGACTCACTTAACACTATTCTACCTGCAGTTCCTATTAAGATAATACCTGGTACAATTGATTTAAAATACAAGAAAGAGATTAAAATACGAGGGTACATCAACACACTTCCTACATGTATATCTACCAGAAATTTAGTCTCCAAAACCTCAGCAGAATAACACACCCCGCAGATTTCTGAATAGATGAAGAGATACCCAGTATCAGTCACACTGGGATAGCAATATTTGCTGTTCAATGTTTTCTTTGTTTTTAATCATGATCAAGAAACTTGTTGACCATAAGGGAAACTTTCTGTGATATAAGTGTTATTAATATTTATATTAATTTATTTTTATTTCTCTCAAAACAGTACTTCGTTCATTAAATAAAATTATTGTAGCCATGGCCTTAATGCCAACAGGTATTTGCCTAATGGGAACAGACGACCATAAAAGAGAAGCAACTTTCACTTGTCCTGGTCAAAAAATATAGTGTTTGATCTCTCTAAAATACATAAGAATGCAGGAGGTATTTGTACAGATGCTACCCAATTGCATTGGTCCCATGGTGGTTCTGTTGGTCCCCTTTCAAGAAGGCAAAGATTGGTGGCCAAGTCATGAAGTCTTTCTGCAGGCTGAACAATTACATTAATTTTAATTAATTACTATTAATTTTAATTAATTACTACTAATTTAAGTAATTACTACATTACATTGTAGCAAGACAGACTAGGTACCTGAAAATCTATTTTTTGCCTACCCAGTTCTCCAATTTTCTTTCGTCAGCAGTCTGAGTGAGTCAATTACACATGATCAGGTCCTAAGAAAGAACTGCAAGATTTGGCAAAGGTAACACCAGGAAAAATGACAAAAATGAGGGGCAATTGCCCAAGACAGTCAATCTAGAAGATTGTTCAGGTTATTATAACATTGTTCTATAATGAACTGCAGCATTTAAGGACATCTTGAAATTCCTATTTGCTTCTTGCATTTTGTGCTTTGTTTATAATTCATCACTAAACATAACACAGAAACATTTCATTGATCCTAAATGTTATGAGAAAACTTTTTGTTCTAAGGTACAGATCACCTTTAAAGGCCTATCCCCCTATCTTATACGGTCATATAGAAAATATTATATGAAAATATGAGTGTCTGTAAATTACAGATACTAGGCAATTTAGTTCAGTCTAAACTGTAGTTTCCAGAGAACAAGTACAAACACCTAAAACCTATATTAATAACTACGTCAGGATTGAGCATATCATATTTAACAATATTAATATATGTGCAGCATTTTCTCATGCATTCTACAAGCTACAGCTCACACAGGACCATGGGAAATGGGATATATTTAAGAAGGGCACAGGATATGCTGAATAGAAGCGTATGCAATTGTTTTTAAGAAGGAAGGACAACCTGTAACACACAAGAACTCACAAGCCCATACAAAACACCAAAATGGACATGCGATAATCTACAATACTGACAGCAAAATCAATTTGTAAACACAGTTTGCATACAGTCTTTGAAAAACTGTAGAAAAGAAATAGAAAAGAATGATACAAAAATCCCTGCAAACTCTTCTATTTATTTACAAAACAATATAAAGGTACTAGACAACCCAGGTTGTATGATGCTGCCTATGACAGTTTCCCTTAGTGTAATGGTGTATGCCACAGAGCATCATTAAAAACAATTGCGGGGCTCCTGAATTTTGAAAAATCAAACTAGAAGGATTCGACACTCCAGCATCAATCAGCATTGGCTCTGCAGCAGAACACGGACATAAAAGGGGATCAAAGGTTGGGTGAGAAATCTCACTTGTCTTCGTGCTTTCCCAAATCTTGCCTTAGCTTGGTTATTTCCATCCTGGACTAGTAGAGACCCACTCGGTGGCTCAGTCATATGCTCTAGTTTTTTTTTTCAAAAAAAACCTAGCTGCAAAAGCACAACCACCTTATCCATGAGGATTTGTATCAGCTTGGTAGTGGGAAGCCACAAGGCTTCCCCCAAGCGTGGAAGAAGTCTCTGGGATGGTGGGCACAGCCATAGGATGGTTCCTTAGAGCCTGCTCATGCAGGAAGTAAAGGAACGATCAGCACCAAGGCATCAGCAGCTGTTTGGCTCATTCACAGCAGCAGATTTCAATTTAATATCAAACTTGACCAGGGGGAAAAAATGAGGGAGGAAAAAATGAGGGAGGCACCCCTTGTGCAGTGTACCGTAATGGGAGTCCTGCTGTAGGCATGCGGAACTGCAGAGCCTGCATCAGGGTTAGGGAGAGCCACAGCCTCTGTGTCTGCCAGGAAGAAAGATCAATGGCTTTGGAAGGAATATGGATTTAATAATCCGTAAAGATTTAATTTTTATTTTTTTTTGGGGGGGGGGGTTAAATTGTGAACAAGAACATAACTCTTTAAAAACCAACATGGTGAAGCTGAACACTTTGTTTACAGCCAGCTGCTTTCTCTGACACTTCAGCATTGTAATTCCTTCCCTCCCCCCAAGAACAAATCAAAACAAAACAAACAATAAAAAAAAACACTTGAAGCTATCCTCTATTTACAGTTATTCAGATAAGGAAAACTGGGAAAATATTTTTCCTTCAAAGTCATCAGTATTGTTGGAGAAAAGAAAATGACTGTTCAGGGAGGGCTTTCTGGTAGGAGCAGGAGCAGGAGCTTCCACACAATGTTATGCAGGGATGCAAGCAGAGCGATAGCCAAGGTGAACTGGCCCAATGGGCCATACACCTACTATAATGACTAGTATGAAAAATATCTTATTATTATCGTGTCCTTAGAAGTCACAGTAATAAAATCAAGGATAGTCTTCTGGCTCATAACAGACTAATATTACAGTACATTTTTTATAAAGTGCCCTTATTTACCCTTCTGTAAATGAACTCAAATGCAGCAATAAAAATAGATGAATGGAACTAATGAAAAGAGAAATAGTTATACCGTTAAGTCTCCACAAAAGCATTTCTCTGAGTCTGGTACTAAAGCTCAGAGCTTTCTTAAATTTATTTAAAGAAGCGGATGTCAGAGGTGAGGTTTAATGCTGCTTGTGTTTTTAGGGATTTGTGCGATTGCTGCTGTGTTGCTACAACAAGTCTGCAACAACACAAGAGAAGGCGAGGAAGCAAAGAAAAACCAGGCAGTTGCCAGAACAAATTTGTTCAAGCACTGTTGCTGCAGCTTCTCAGATGAGCAGTCTGCTCTTCTGAGTGTCGACTACCAGAATTGCAATGACCCTGGTAGTGCTGGAAAATAAATCAGAAATCCATATTACTCACATCTTACTCACACATTTTGGAGTGGCACAATGTTTGGAATTCCACGTGCTTTGAGAAAGAAATGGAGGTTAGCTGTATGTCAGGGACGGAACAGAAAACAAAAAAAAAACACAAAAACTTAATGACAGCGATCCCTATTTTTGTGCTGAGTTTTAAATTCATTGCTGGATTTGTAGAGCACAGAAATAATTAGGCAAAAAAAAAAAAAAAAAAGAAGCATCTTGGCAAAAACCTTGAGGGTGTGAGAATCGCCTTCATTTTAAGCAGCAGACAAAGACTACTGACTCAGACAGGATTGTGAAACACCTTATTACTTAGCGGAGACAGGAAGAGATCTGACCTTTCCTGGAAGCCCGTGACTCCCCTGGATTTCAGTGGGACCTTCTGTAGCCAGAGCATTGCTGGCACAGGTTTCACTACAGCAAACATAGCTTTTCAAAGATGTAATGAGTTTCTCACTGATTCAAATGGAGGGAGCGCATATCAGTATGGTTCACATGGCTTGTCCCCTACCTATCTGAAGCATCTTCCTGTGTAAGAACCATGCATGCTTCTTACAGTGCTGGTGCAGCCTTTGTTCTCTAAGGGAAGCAGTGAAGAAGAAAACTCAGTAGGAAAGTGCTCCACCTCTTCTTTAGCTTCAGCGTGCAGTGTGCTTTAGTTTCAATGAACAGGTATCAAGAGAATGCCGACCTAGCTTCAGCAGTGAATGCACAAAGTAAATACATATGTACTTAATTAGTCATGCAATTAACTGAGTCTTTGCCTGGTTTAGACTTTCCCATGTGCCAGAGTGCTGCCAATAATGTAAAGGGCAAAGGGTATCACAGCTGCACAGACAACGGGGGGGCGGACAGAGCAGCACACGAGGTGAGCATAAGAGAGAAATGTTAATTCCTCCAGGAACTGCACAGAAAGCAAATCACTTTCTACTGTGCTTTTCCTTTAACTTTGCCACCTCAGTCCTGGAAACAAACACAAAATATTTGCCACATGCAAATGAATGCATCAACATTCCTAGTGAAACTAAAAAGAGACTAGTCAGTGACCAGCCCTGCTTGCTGAAATGTGAACTTGTATTAGCTGAAGTGGCCGGGCCCTGGGTTAGTTTCTGTTTATTTAGTTAAGTAGCAACCCGGCCTCATGTGGAATGAGCAAATCGAGAAATGCAAGCCAAGAGTGAGTTACATTTTCCCAGCGAAATGGAAAGCTTTTTGATGGTTAAATACAGTGATGTGCTGGAGTAACACTATATTAAATATTCAGCCAGGCTAAAAGCAGAGGAGTTTACCAAAAACAACATTTCTCCTTCTCCCACATCCACATTTAAGTCGAGAAATGCCTCCATAATTATCTTTTGAAACTTCCCTGAGTTACTGTATCTACAGGATTACCATTTTAAAATCACATTCTGCTATTCCAGTCCTATCAAAAGGCCCAAATTTATTTTCCCTTGTGTGGGTGGAGTTTTTCTAGCATCTCATTCCTTCCTCCCCTAGCCTCCATCTGAAGAATCACTCTTCAAAGGACAGCACGTCCCAGGCGGATAAGCATAAGCACATAGTAAGTGTTTCTCAATATGCAATTTTGTGGAGCTGCCCAGTCACATGTTGCTGGCATTCCTTTTCATTTCCAACTGCTGAACGCTTTCAAAAGACAGCTAAAAGTCTGCAGACTGGTTTTCTGAAGCCACTCTCAAGGCAAGCGGTCACTGTGGCTGCTGCTAAAAGACTGCTGTGGCGAGCAGGACAGCAGGACAGGCACTACTGGGCAAACACGGCGTGCTGATCTTGGATATAACCACCACTCCAGTCACAGCAAATTTCACTTGATGCAAGCTCACGGACTCAGAACAGGGAACGTTTCAGAGTACCTGCACACTGCCCCAGCCACATTTCTGGCACATAACCCAGAAGAGAAATTGTCTTCAAATGCAGACTAGGGCCCTGATCCCCAGACACTCTCAATACCCAGACTTTCAGTTCAATAAGGACAGGTGGCATAATGCTTTCTTTTCTTGCTATCACAAATGCACTTTAAGAAAAAAACATTTGGGAGCATTCATGTGTGTACTGGGAGAAGCAGCAGCTCCAGGTTAATTCTGGGTATTATGATACCAATGACCGAAGAAAAGAGAAGACCATCTGCCTATCGCTTCTCTGGATATCCTATGGTTCCATTCATCAAAAAAGGATCCTTAAGATGATTCACAAGACCTCTGGAAAAGGTCTCCACCTCTAATATACATTAGAAGTCTACAGCATTCACAGTGGTTCAATACTTGCTAAATTATATAGGCCATTTTGCTTAGGATCATAGCAATGGATGTAAGTGAGGACAGAAATACAAGGGCAAGAAGAATAGTCCACATCAACAAACACGTGAATGAGGGGTGCTTTGACAATGAACTTGGTCTTGCACATCACTCATCATGCAAGCAGCCTTTGCTGGTTTATGTCCATGTGCGTTTTCAGAGGTCTTTATATGAATGCAGATGAGCAAAAGCAGATTATATTTATATTTTAATAGCTTCTACAGAGCCATATACCACTCCACAGTTCAACACATTATTCCTGCTTACACCCACAAAAAGTCCATGCACAGACACTCAATGGCGTGTGTCCCTAAATGTTTCAGCTCTGTTCTCGGCCATGTCTAAGCTCACGGTATGCTCGTACTCAGAGTCACTCTGAGAACCTCTGCGAGCTCCCCCAGACACTGCACAGGGCTCGCTCTGTGGGTGCAGCCTCCCAGGGCTGCTTGGCTCAGCTGCGCTATAGAACATTGCTAGTAGTACAGAGGCGTTCACCAGTGTCTGAACATTGCAGAATATTAACAAGCACCTTTAGAAAACACTTCACAAGGTGATTATTGTGGCTGTAATTTCTCCTGACAGGATGAGTCAGCTATATTATGTTGACAAAACACCATCTTGTTAATTCAGATGCCAGGTGCTCTAAGAAACATTTCTCTGACATTAGAAATGTATATGAATCATTACTCTACAAAACAGAGAAAGAGAGAAGTAATTCAACACATTGGTCTAAATCCTGTAATTCTTGCGTATTCTTCATTCAGTTCTGGCCCTGGCCAAATTCCACTGACCTTAATAAGGAATTTGGCTTAGTAATTATTTCAGGATTTAGCCATTCTCTGACCTATGACATGAACTTGGAAGACATACACTTCAAGTCAAATGCTACTGATGATTACATTCAAAACTCCCAATTATTTAGTGTAATATATTCAGATTTTTTTTTATAGATCATTATCAGGTACCCAATCATGACATCCTTGCTCACGCTTAGTAGTACCTTACTTGAGCCTCCCCTTCCACACGAGTAATCCCTCAGACTTCAGTGGAGCAGGGTGAAGAGTAAGATGCTACCTGCTTGGACTAAGAATGACATAACTGAGCCCATGGTATTCTATATTTTGTACATCAGACATTGGTTTAAGAACTATTACACCCTGCAATAATACTGCCTTGTATTATCTGATACACTGTGGTCACAGAGCAGCACAGACCCATAATAAAATGGAGCTGCACCTGCCCTGGGACAGCTGACAAAAACATATCATATGTACATGCAAATCTAAGGTCTTGTCTTAATGTCAAGTATTAGTTGTACTAATCTAACAAAAGGTCTGGGATGATTTATTGACTTCCATACATTAACCTTGCCCCTGGATCTAAGTTCAGTCTGAAGTACAAGTAGGCACAAAAATTCGGTGCTTCCTGTGCCAGGTTCTTCTTATTCTTGTAACAAATAGAAATCTTTGTGGGCATTTTCAAAAGCTATTTTAGCCATGCAGTGCCAACTAGATCAGGTGTGCCACAAGAGTCACTGAAACACTTGGAGGTCTGCATGAAGTTATATTTATCTGAAACAATTTGTGACCCTGAGTCCCTGTAGCGAACTGTACTGGCATTGCGATCTTCCCATTTCGCAGCATTTACATTCTCTGTGTCTTGAATGAACAGGGAGGCGGGTGAGAGCACATTGCACTGCATGGAGTATTCTCCAGCTGCATCATCCAAACAGTAACACAAGGGAGACAGATGGTTACGGATCATTGTTTGGCAAAGACGCTACAATGACTTTATGAGATCTTTGCTAAGTTTCAGTTAAGAAATTAAGTAAGCAGAAACTGTAGATGTTAAATTAAAAAAAAAAAAAAAAAGAGAGAGAGAAATCTTCCTTAATCATGGTATCTTTTACCAGAAGAGAGCTTC
Organism: Cygnus olor; assembly: GCF_009769625.2. Classification (NCBI taxonomy): domain Eukaryota; kingdom Metazoa; phylum Chordata; class Aves; order Anseriformes; family Anatidae; genus Cygnus; species Cygnus olor. The sequence goes on from NC_049173.1 coordinate 49,678,261, forward strand.
AGGGCTTATTAAAGATGGAGCTGGGAATCTCTTCCCTTAGTTTTCATGTTTCCAAGGCTCTTCTTCAACCACACTGAAGTCTGCAGATTTGCCATTGGTTGCCAGTGTTACCTGCAAGTAATTATCATCAACAACCAACTTAAAGGCCAAGGAACTTTGACAAGAAAAGTCATGATTTTTATATGGAAGATCATGATATTTACAGGAATTACATAATACACCATGCCTTATATATGTAAAATATATTTATTCAGAATTCACAACACTCACAAATAGTGAGACTCCTGTTCCTTTATTATATTGACTAGAAAACATTAGGAGTAGAAAAAGTTCAATATTTTCTTAGCCTTTATTGTAGTTTTGTTTTTAATAAATGTTTCAGATTACACTCCTATCTCCTATTGATTTTTCTGGGTTATTTCATAAACAGGCTTTGTTTGGTTGTTTTTGTTTCTTTGTTTGTTTTTTCTATGTAGAAATTTGTTGGTTTTTTTTTCAGTAAAATTCCCTCACAAAGCAAGATAGCTGATGCAAGGAAATAAAAAATGTGCAAGGCAGGAATAATCAAAGATATATATCTATACAAACTCACCTATAATTACACCACCTTTAAAGAAATAGAGGAAAAGATATGTTGTGAAAGCAATTTTCATTGTATAACTATTTCTTATAGTGTAGTGAAAGATTATGCCTATAGTAGGGCAAAAAATTCATAGCAATGCTATGTTTGTCTCATACAAATTACAGCAAAATGTCACTCTTGCCTGTAAAGATCCATGCTACATTTTTTAGTTTATAAGTATGGTAGAAGACGTACAGTGATCTACCAGCCCGTGGTAAACACCGGCCAGTATGTTGCATCCCCGAAATTGGTATAAATAAACCCACACTTCAACAAAGATAGCGCCAGCCAAGTGACTTAAAAAAAGGGAAAAAAAGGTAAAATATCAGTTTAACTTTACAAAAATAATCTAGATCTGCATAACTGTGAGAGAACCCTTCATTTAACGCCAAGTGGATGGCTCAATCTTTCCTAACTTACCTTGTAGGTTAACATCCTCGGCTTCAAATGAAAACTTAAAGACACAGCTGAAATTCCCCATGCTGGATAAACTGGATGCATGGAAGCATTGGGACATGGAAATATGACAAAATGCACTGATTTTCAAATAAAGTCAAGAATTTTCTTAGATAGTTGAAAGGGGAAAACATGCAAATACAGGAATGAGCAGCTTATTCAGAAATGAAAATCACATAGAGTCATGTGAAATGTGATAATAAAAAAATACAAAAATATCATGCAGTAACAACCACTCTACCCCAATATAAAGGTACACTAGTTATTAAAAATATACATTGACCATGCAAAATTATAAACTACTAGCATGATACATGGAGTATACTACAGAAAGTAAATAGAAATGACATGCTAGCAGATTAGCTTTTCAAAACTGATCAGAGTTGCAGTGAACTTTTTACCCCACCAGTGCAGGATGACAGGATTGACAGGATGAAGAGATGTCTCTTCACATTTAACAACTGGCTCCCCAAATCCTATACTGAGTTGCTTTTGCTACTCTTAACACTTAGCTGTAGACCACTTCAACATGATCCAAGTGCTTTGCAAATGTCAGCATGTATTCATAGCTTATAAAGTGGACTGTAATATCACATCCTTTTGGCAGCCTGCAAACAGACAAGTGACCTGCTCAAAGTCGGTCTTGTGCTCAATCCAGTAAACCCTGGCTCTTTTCACGAGTTTAAAAGTGCAAAAATGAGATCCCAAGCAGGGAAAAAATAAAGCAACAGAAAAGGGCAAAACCCTTCATGCTCATGCATCGTTGGTCCCAGATTTCTACTAAAGGGTGTGCTTAGGATGACTTACTGCACGATACGTCCATGTCTCTGAGGTAAACAAATGACTCAACTGATGGGAATGATAAGAGAAACTGAAGGAGAAAAGAAAGTACAGTAAATACTGTATCAAAGAGCTACTACTTCCTAGCTTGGCTTGGATCTCTGAGAGACTGGAAGGAGATAACGTTTTCAGTATGCAGCTCCACAAACCAATCAGGTGTTTCAGAATGATCTGTGGTAGCTGAATTTGTCTTAAACTCACTGAAATTAGAATATTCTATTTCACTGAAAAATTTTTCCAACAGAAATATTCAAAATAATCAAAAAGTGAGTTATTGGTGGTATTGCTTATTTTTAATGAGAATAAAATCTTTTATCAAATGAGGTATTTGTTATCAGGGAATTTCTTCCTTCCTTCAAGATTTTATCTCTTCAGTTTCCTTTCCTTTTCCGAGACATGCAAATTAATGACTTTTTAATTTGGGGTAAACAGGTATTCTCATTCAATTTTAAAATAATTTTTCTTTCATTTTTCTCACAGAAAATAATAGGTTTGAAGAAGAAGGGAAGAGGCATATCAGAACAAAATGTTTGATTTCATTATAAAAAATCACTTTATCAAAAATGTGTAAGATTTGGGAAAAAAAAAAAAAGGAATAAGTTGGATGATTTTTTGTGTTATTTTTGTTTGTTTGACTGTTTTTTTCCTGAATTCAGTATTACTTTGTCCCCTAGAAATTCAGGTTTGGTCTGACATTATCTAGAAGTAAGCACTGGAAAAGAAGATATTCTAAAGAACATTTCCAGACAGGGTGGAGATAGGTGAAAGTGGTAGAATAGGACTTATATTTCCAATATATACGGTGATTTGCTAAAGGACTTACTGTAGGCATTCACAGTTAGCAAGTGGCTCAATTGTGTCAACTGAAAGATGCAAGAGAATCTGCTTGGCTAAGGTAGGCTTGCTGCTTTACAGACCACTATATGTAAATTATATATATATATAAATATATATATAAATACTATGAAATGAAAAAGATACAGCTTGTTTTGGCCTCTTTCTCCTCCTTTTCAATTAAAAACTCTCTTGACTTTAAACTGACCTGTCCTAGTGGTGGGTTCTTTGTAAACCTCTAGCCACTAGCCATCCCAACCATTTTCTCCTTCAACTGGTGGGGTTTCTCAAGCTCACTTTACTCCAGTCAAGACATTATCATTACTATTAGTAATCCATGTTAGTTACAGCAAGGATTAGAGAGAAAATACGATATTCGTGTCTTAATGACCCAGGAACAATGATGGAAGCAAAGCATAAGCACGCTGTATGAGTGCAGGAGCATTCTGATGCTAAAGTGCATTCAACACGTCCATCTGAACAGCATATCATGGAAGGCAGTCAGCAAATGACTACACCTATATTTGGATTGCAGATACCCTTCATTTGAGTTGGCAAGTAAGTTCTTTGTTGCCAAAGAAAATTAGGTAAATGTCCATAGAAGGTGATGCCATGTTCTCGGTGTCTTGGCATATTCCATAATACGCTGCATCTTGCCTTTTCATATGTAAACAAGGTACATGATTTTTCTCCTCAAATGACAACTTTTAAGAAGAGAGCCAAAAAACATCTTTTGAACTGCTCAAACTCATTAAAAACGTCTGGGGTTCATGAAGCTTGTTGTCACTTTGTTATTTGCAGAACAATTTGAAAAATACATGCAGGTTAAAAAATAAAATAAAATAAAATAAAATAAAATAAAATAAAATAAAATAAAGCATGCAGTGCTATATACATGTCTCAATATCCATAAATGTGAAAGGTACCTTGCATTCATCTACTATGACTGAGTTGTGAGCTGCAAAAACACATTGGTTTGAGTTGTTTTCCCTATGATTTTTCAAGTCGTCATAGATTGACTGAGTCTTGGTCATTTCAATGTCTTCATGCCCTTTATGATGAGAATCAATGCTGTCAAGTTCTGCCTTGGAAAGGTGGTAGACGATGCCAGCACCAAAAGAATCCCCCACTACATTGACTGACGTTCTCATCCGGTCCCTACAAAAGAAGCAAAAGGCTGAATGGCACGAGAAGAAAAAGTGGGGCCTGAGAGCCCTGTTAAAGTTACAGTTACTGCATTTATTTCAGAAAATTTAAGTCATCTTTAGAATAGAAAGATGGTGGCTTTCAAGTGAAATTGGAAAAGCTTGTTTTCCCGTGGGACTTGTACAGACAGGAAGGATGTGCAAACTCCCATGTCCCAGCTGCTTACACTCATGGATTTTGGCAAGGAGTTTGCACAGGGGACACAGCCAAACTGCAGAGCTGTGCTTCACTGAAATCTCCCCAGTGCCTGCTTCTGGAGCTGGAGGTTTCAGTGTCAGGGTGCCAGGCTCACAGCACCCTTTTGCCAGGCCCTTTGTTTAATCTGAACTTATCAGGGCACTTAACTTACTTAACGCAGCCAGAGAAAAGGGTTTTGGATCTGATGAAGTGTTCTGATTGCTGGGACAGATTAACAAATGGCTTCTCCCCTTATTCTCAGCAAGCACACAAGCACACTACTGGGAAGAAATGCTTGAAATATCTCCATAAGGCTCAGGTCATCGCAGCTCCTCTCCTGGCACCATCTTTACAGATGGTCATCTGTCAGCATGGCAGCATGCCCGCCTACACGACCATACGCCAGCACTCAGCGGATGAGCCAGCCATATGTAGGTCACAGCCTACAAAATGATGAGCCCGTGACAGCACTCCAGCATCAAGTGCCCCTCACTGTACACAGGTGCCAGAGGAGGCCCACGTGCTCCAATACAGAGAAATACATCTCTTGGCACTTCCCGACAGACTGCCGTCGGACAGATGCGCTGCCTTTCTCCTGCCTCACATTTACAGTGTGAATCTATCCGCTGGCAGTGAAGTCATGGTTGTGGATTTTCCCTCATTGCAAAGTTCTGCCCAAAACCTCCCAAAAAAGGTCAATGGTCTTGCAGAGAACTGCAGGACTGTGAGCTCCTGCTATCTTTCCTACCTCAGACAGGCTGCATTGCACAATTTGAAATTGTTTACACCTGCCAACTAGATGTGAAGAGCTAATGGGTTTGGTGTTATATCTTAGCTGAAGCAGACCATTTTTATTTTTTAACCAAAAGGAAAAAAAAAAAAAGTACATAGGAGAAAAACATCCTTCTAGTTTTGCTTGACATGAATGAAGTGCTTTACAGATCTCATCCCATGCCTGTGAAGACTGTTTTAAACCCAGACAGAGTGGCAGGATAGGAAAATACAACTTTCTGAGGGTTACTTTTAATTAAGGCCATCAAATATACTGTACCCTGCCAAACAGCTCCACAGGAACACCTGCTTAATTTTTATTTGTATGAGTACCGTTAAATTTTGAAAGGATTCATTGATGCCAGACAAGGGGCGGGATAGTATAAAAGTTGCCAAAAAATGAGGAGGAGAGAATACATAAATATAATTGAGGCATGATTCAAATTTTGAATGGGTCACTTGAAGAGATGTTTCAGCCCATATTCATGAATTACTAGCCAATAGATTCAGCAACACAAGCTGCACACTGTTGCAGAACATCCTATACTGAGTGAGCTGAAGTAAACAAGAAACTTTCTTACAACCAAACAAAGTATCAGTGTCAGGAATCAGCACCAAGGTGCCATTGACATCTTTTGGGGCTAAGAACACCTTGAGAAGAAGCAAGACTGTATTTACTCTTCCATTAAAAACAGCCCACCAAATAATTCCAGCTATGCTGGAACAATGTAAACAAAATTAATATAGGAAAGCTGCAGTCTAGTCAATTGCCCAGTACAGCTACTTCTTTGCTGTCCATAACAGATCCCAAGAGGAACAATGGGAAGGAAAGTTAAAGTTCTCTCTCAAAAGCCAACTCAACATCTGGTAAGAATGTGCTTTGGAATTACTGGGAAGTAATCCTGATAAGGATTAATGCCCGATTTCCACCAACTGGCATATATAAGAACTGGAAGCTTGCCAATGTAGGCAAGAGGAAGGAGAGGAAATTTAACAGGCCCTCTTGTCATTAATGTCATAGTATCTATATAGTAATCTTCTATGCAAAAAAGGTACTTCTGCTCCCTGAAAGCTTGAAAACCCGGTGTATTAACCTTACTAGATTTTGGAAAGGAGATTAAAATCTTAGCACACCTGCTAAGACAAAGGTGAGGTGTTTAACTTGCCTCACCTCTAAGCTGTTGTAGGAAAGAGCTCTGGTTTTCTACAGTTTAATTCAATTCATCTGAGGCCTGTTTGTAACATTAGATGTTGACTAGGTACAAATGTTCTGAATTTAGATCTACACTAAGGAACAAAGTGAGAATTCAAGCAATCTTTTTCCGAACTACTGAACAAAGGTAGATGCTTTAAATACTGGAATGGCCGCCCAAGCCCATTTTCTCTAACTCCTCTTTCCTCACTGCAAAATACCACTGTATTTGAGGTTGGGCAATGGTATTTGCTAAGCTTGTCAGTCTCCCATTTGGAAGGTATCCAGCTTCTAGCTGGAGCAAAAGAAGCTTGTTTCATTCCAGCTGTTGCCATATAATTACTATCCTATTAAATGTCACTGCTGTGTTGTACTTAGTTTTAAACCGAGAAAACTATGAGAGTTGTGAAATCTTGGGAAACTTGCCTGGTGAAAAAACTCACTCTGTATGTATGCGTGGGAGGGGGAAAGGTTTAGCAACTTAATCTCTAGATATTGGAGAGGCTTGAGAAGGAATCGATACAGAAACCTTTTGGCTCCAATTTGAAGGAGAAACTGCCAAGTTTAAGGCCAATCAAAAGTCAGCTTTGTGTTGTACCATGACCAACTCTTACAAAGCTGGTTTTGGTAAGATTGCAGTTTCAGATGATGGCGGTATTGTAAAATCAATTGATGTTCTGATAGTTTCTTTCATCAGCAATATTTAAAATCTTACAAAATTGGCCATTTTGGACATTTTTGAAACTTTCACTAACTGGAATTCAAATGCTATAAACAGAACTATTCCAAAATATTTCTACTTTTTCCAGAAAAGTGGCTAGAATAAGGCCTCAGAGGTTTTCTTAACTTTCTCTTCTACATTCTGTTATAAATACTGCTGTAATTTTGTTTCGTGATCTAAAGAAATGGAAGAACAAAATGTTTGTAAGTAAAGAAAACTAATTTTTATGACTTTTTATTTTAGATATTCTTAGATCTGGTTTGTATGCCTAAAAGCTTGTTTGAAAGTTGGTTTGTGTGCCCCTTTTTAACATCACCAATGTGAGCAACTTCTTTTGCATATCTCTTTAGACCATCATGGCTGCCACAACACAACCACTAGAAGATGGAAAACAAAGCTGTTACCCCTTGAGATATGCTAATTAGCATTACACTTTCACCAACAAACTTTGTCTTAACTTTACAGCAGTAGTGGCATGACAAAGAGTTTTGCATCTCCTTTTTTATCGCTTTTCCCTTTTCCCTCTATCTTTCACTTCTGAATCACTCTGGAATTGCACTGCTGATTGTCAGGCCATAAGGATCCAAAACCAACCTTTTCAGCTGAAAGGTTCTTTGTCTGCCATTTATTTTGGAAAGATACCATAGAATATTTTTTTCAGGAGTACTTTCTCTGAATCTAGCCTTCCTACACTTACATTCACTGCTGCTACAGCTGTACTGTACAGAGGTTTTTATTTCTCTAAGCAGGGCTGCATTAGCCAGGGGTAACAATTCCCAAGCTGAGCCTGAAATGCAACAGCTACTACTGGATCACAGCTGCTGGTAACTTACAGATCAGAGGTTTGCTAGTGTGGGCAGAGCTTCTCAGTCCACAGGAATATTTTTAAATGACATTTCCCTAAAAACAAAACAAAACAAAACAAAACAACAACAACAACAAAAATAACAAACCACAGGCTCCTTTTGCACATCCTCCTACCAGCTGCAGAAACCTACCTATTTGCCTCACTTTGAGAGCCAGTAAAAATATACACTTAAAATGAGCATCCACTTCCCTTTTGTGCTCCTCTTACCAGCTGCAGATTCCTACACCATTTTCCTATTTTCAACCATGACCTCATAAATTTAACAAACCCACAGAATATCACATTTTTTCCCTTTGCCAGCTGTACTCTGACTGCTGAACCTGCCTCATTTTGCCATTCTGAGTCATGATATCATGATATTCAGTTATACATAAAATATGTAAGTCATCTTTTCCCTCTGCCTTCCCAAGCTGTAAGTTCCTCTTTCATTTTTACCTGAAGCAGAAAAAGAAGCTGTGCGCTATTTGTCACAACTCAGTGAAAAGACAGTTAATAATAGATACAGCTTAGAAGTCATGTCAGGGGATTGACCAAGATCTTGAATTCTTCTCAATAAGTTAAAAGATAATGACAGGAAAAAGAAAAGAAAAAAAAAAGAATCTATTTCATCTTAACATTTTCAACATTTCTATTCCTTCTTGCAGAGTTTTACTAGTGTATCTGATTGAAAGCTATCACAAGTGAGCAGCTGAGGCTGCAAGTGTAGGAGGAAATGCACAAATAGTACAGAATACTTACATCTCCCCTTCCTGGCACCACAGCTGGCACAATAGAAAAATACTTCTTTACTATATAAAAGTATATTAAGGGAGAGATGGCTGTTAAGCAGAATATTCTGTGCTGTAGCAGTACAGGACAATAAAAAACCTCCTAAAGCCAAGAACAACTTAGTAGGCTACTGAGTCACTGTCGGCTTTGCATACGTGACAGAAAGATGTCTACACTGTCAAATGACAACACAAGAAAAGACATGGCATTGCATATACTTTGTATTTACAGCTTGTGTATTCATATGTTGAACAACAAAAGCTTTGGACAACTATCCGTGGGTTAGCTGTTTCTTGTCAGAAGACTAGCAATGGCACTGAAACCATTTGGTTTGATGGATGGACATGGATCTCAAGTCCTTGAAAATGAAAATTGGGCTTTCCAGTTTGAAGGATCTGTCAGTAAAACCAGTCTAGGGAATGATCTTCATTCTTCCAGTTTGCTTTCTGATTTTTTTCTTTATATCCTGCTCTATAACAGTTTCTATCTTCAAAGCATTTTACTTTCTTATGTACAAAAACAAATTTAACTACTCCACTATAAGCAAAAACTTTTTATAATGCAAATGCCCAAATCCCCCTATAACATGTTGACAACATGGTTTTGGAACCCCCCTACTCAGCATTTATCCTTTATTTTAGCACAGAACTATAAGAAACAGAAAGATGAAAACAGAGATCAGAAAACTGCAGTTGACCTATGTCTGTGATAGGGTGTCATCATTAAGAAGACTAAAATACATGAACGTGGGCCCAAAGGTCATACAAGAAGATCGCTGGTTCATAGAAACAGACTTCAGTAGCTCTGTAATAATTTGTATCACCTGAGATGCCTATTTTCTCCTTTGCTTTATCTGTAGGGGAAATTCTTAGAGTTCTTTAAGATCAATAGGTGAAAAACATTACAGACAAGCATTACTTCACCATTTTTTCTGCATTGAGCAGTGGAGTCACCATAACTTACAAAAGCCAGTCAACAGCAACAAGCAAACTGATGTCCTGGGTAGGGAGACCCACTGCAGTAAGGATCAGAAGCATAGTGACGAGTCCCGCACTGGGAATACTGGCAGCTCCAACACTTGCAAGGGTGGCGGTCAAACTGCAAAAACAAAAATCAAATGGGAGTAGCAGGAGGGGAAACATATAATTTCATTGCATACTCATGTGATCAATAGGAAGGTCTTACTTTTAATGAGTTCTTCCCTGAAAACAGAGTACAATAAACCATGGCAAATTTGGTTGTTTGAATATCTCCAGTATCACGTGCTGGGTTTGGCAGACAAAACCTAATAACTTCCCATTCATTTGTGTTGGTACCTAGAGAGATAGTTCTTGTCATATCATTGCAGCAAAAATGTGCTGTTGCATGAAGAGGAGAACGAATGTTTTTCCTACAGATAGCCCAGAGGTTCCTGCTGCTTAGTATATGCAAGTCACAAGTTGGTGACCCCAGCCTTAAAATGGCGGGGTCAGACAGCGCTAGTGAGTCAGAGGTACTGAGGGGAAGAGGAGTAACTCTGCTTCAGGCTTAGCAAATCTCCTGGCCAGCATCCAATTCCTGACTTTAATTGCCCTGATCTTAGTTTGGTTTAAAGAGTAGCACCTCTAAAATTACTGTTCTCATTTTCATCAGGAGATATGAGTCACTAGGGTCTAGCATTTGCCTTCATTAGAAGCAGCACTGCACCTTTTAGAAACCTTGGTTTTTCTACTTTAGGGGCTGAGGCAAGAGGTAAAGAAATGGAAAATGTGCTGCTAATATAGCTGGGTAAGAAACATAGAATTATACTTCCCTATGCAGGAGTTTCTTTAGTGCTAAAAGGGTTTAATAAAAGAAAAGTTGGGTGGGTGGGTGAAAACTGCAGGAAGAAGGCAAACTTGGCAGCCTTCACTTGTGGTTTGAATTTTAACTATTCAAAATGTTAGGCCTGATGTCTTCATCGAGTTTTCCATTGTACATTAACTTTAGCTGCAGCAGTCATGACTTTGCCTTTGTTTTTTATTAGTCACTATACCTAATGGGTCTTAAAACTCCATTACGGTAAACAGTCTTCAATCACTCTTACCCATTTTGAGTGGGTACTTTCTTTGTCCTTCTAAAAATTCAGCTTTGTCCTTAATATGATGATTTGAAATGAAAAGATTAGAGCCAACATTCTCTGGGTTAGAGAGAAAAAGCCAGATTGTATCTAGACGATGCAGCAGGTAATCTCACCCTCAGGATGCTTTACAGTCAGCCCATTGTTTTTTGCTGTTCACAAAAGTCACAAAAAAAATACACACACACAAAAGAAGATATAGAAAAATTTTTAGGTATATTTTTCTCTCCCAATGTTTATAAACAGGTATATTCTAGAAAGTTAATGCCCCATATATCACTTGGGGCATCCCTCTGTACTAAAAGAAGGCACTGCATTGGACAAATAATGCTGTATTTCATCATGTATTGTCAACTGCAGAACAGCATAAATCACCACCAGCATGCATTGAGGCTGCAAATGATGGAAAATTCACATCACTAGAGAGCCAGGACCTATGTATATTACATTCCTTTGCATATCATTATTACAAATCCATGGGTTTCATAGCAGATTCCACAGCCACTGAGAAGACATCCAACCCAAAGCTTCACATTTTATAGTCTTTAGAAACAAAGCCTACGAGTGTTTTGAACTGACCTCACAGTAACTATCTGGCCTCCATCCAGCTCAATTCCATTCATCTGTGCTATGAAGATGGCAGCCACAGCCTCATAAAGGGCAGTTCCATCCATGTTAATTGTTGCTCCAACAGGAAGAACAAACCTTGTTACACGTTTATCAATGCCTAGATTTTCTTCAAGACACCGGAACGTGACAGGTAATGTTCCAGCACTGAAGGAAAGAACGCAAATAAGTACGAAAGACAACGTTATAATATAATATATACATGAGGGAGCAAAGTCAAATTCTGCTCTCTGTGTTTACACTTTCTACTTCTACTTTCAGCTGTGATTCAAGCTATCTTGGCCAATTTTTCAATTACATCTACATTTAGCTGGAGGTGGGACTGAGGCCAAGACACAAACATGACTCAAGGAGGGATGAGAGCTTGAGAGATTGTAGATGAAGCTTTCAGACTCCTCAATGAGTTATTTCTTGCATTTTGTTCAAAAAGACCAGTTCCAGATGTTTTCTGATGGACAGAACTACATGCAAAGGGACAAATATTTCTTTGATTGTAAATTTGCTCTGAAGGGATAAATCAGTGCTGCATCAAGGAAGAAAAAAGCCAGGCAAAAGCATACACAGCCCATGCAGTTCCCAGATGTTGGAGGACAGGAAAGGATATGAAACATTGGCGGATAAGAAAAGAAAGAAAAGATGGCTGGAAGAGAGGAATGGCTCTTTGAACAGATCCACAGTGCCTTGCCTTTGTGGGAATGGTTCAGGCTATTACATTAACTTCCTTAAAGTAAAACTCCATCTAAAAATACTCTTGAAAGCAGAACATACTCTTTGTATGATTACTACTCCCTGTAGATGCAAATATCTTCTACTTCCCTTCCCTAGCAGGTCTGCCTGCCTCAGGCAAAGGACTTCCTGCAACAAGTATGAAAGCCACACAGGAGCATGTTTTGGTTCCTTTCTTTTCCGTGTTATCTCTGAGGTCAAGTCCACCACTAAATGAAGTTGGTTGCTGCCTGAAAAGCTGTTCTGAAAACAAACTTGACCTGGGGAAATTCCTTTTAATTGGTGTTTCATACAGAAGCAGCTGGAGCACATCTGTTGTGGCTTATTTGAGTCTTCAACCTCATCTGAGTTGGCAGAATTTCTCAAAGGCCTTCACCATTACATACCACTAATGCTGGTGTCATTGTCCCTAAAAAATACTATTTTTCTTATAAAGGAGTAAAGAACTAGACTCACCAAATTTTCTCAGATAAATACTTACAGCATATTGTTTCTAGTGCCTTGTAACTTCAGAGTCTTTCCAACTCTTTCATTCATCCATTACCAGAGAGGTGCTATTGGGTACAAAAACTGTCATCTTTCCATTTTACAGATAATTAACCAAGGAAAAGGCAGATTGAGGGATGATTAGGTACCTAACTATAAATATGTAGCGCCATAATAAATGTCTTCAGTTATCTGGAACAATCCCATGAGGTTGATATACATCACATGAGATCTATTGGAAACTCAAACCCTTCTGTACTGGCAAACAGACCTAAGTCACTTTTTAAATGACTCCTTGTTCCACATCTATGGAAACAGGACTTAGAAGACATAAGCTTGTAGATCCCCATCTTGTACTCAAATGACCAGACCATTCTTTGTTCAGAGAGCTGACTTTTTTAGCAGTTGCCAATAAACCAGATACACAGTACCAATCATTTGTTCTAACATCTTTAGAAATATATTTGCATTTAGGATTTATTTTACTATGGTTTTAATTGAAGTTAATCATGTGTTGAATATTCTGTGTTTTTTTAGCCAAATCAGAGAGAATTCATAGTTTCTAAAAGCAATGTAGTATTCCCCCATAGGTTAACTCTAGCAGCTATATTTATAGCAGATAGTGGAAAATATCTGGTGAGTCATTAACTAATGTTTGCTTGTCAGTTTTCAAGTCAGTTCCATGATCACTTTGCCTTCTACATTAAAGGTGTTCCCATATCTTATTAAAAGAGGAATAGAAGAAGTAGTTGACTGACACACATTGAAATCCAGTCAGAGAAGTTTCTTTTTCTTCAGAAATACAAATCCCACCTTACCTTTGATTTCACAAATCAGATCATCAGCACAAGGTGTGTATCAGCCATAGGTTAACAGTGTTGTAATGAACCCTGGCTGGCTCAGCAGGCAGGGACTGCAAATATCTTCAAATATATGCATATATCTTGTGTATCTCCAAAGATATGCAAATATCTTCCCCCTTCAGTTCTGCCACCATGAGTGAGGACAGGTTAGCAGACCATGGAGACAAGGTTTCTTTATTAAAAGAGCACAGTAAATAGATGCCTTCCATGGTTCCTCAGCCTAGCCAAACAGAGGGCCTTAATAGGTCCCTGAACAGGAATCATTTGTGGCTCCCCAAGGTGCCAGGTTAGACTGTATTATGGTGGTTCTTGTCATGTGGCCACCTCCCTGTGGAGCTACGAACTGGTCCACTTCTGGTCAGTCAGTAATTCAGATCTCAATAGCAGTCAGGTGGTAAGCATAGCACCCAGATAAATCCATAAGCTGGAACCACTTAGAATCCCCTACATTTTTCTTCCATTGTGATCCTCCAGCAGGGGGAAAAAAAAAGAAAGAAAGAAAGAAAGAAAGAAAGAAAGAAAGAAAGAAAGAAAGAAAGAAAGAAAGAAAGAAAGAAAGAAAGAAAGAAAGAAAGAAAGAAAGAAAGAAAGAAGAAAGAAAGAAAAAAAAGTTCATACTGAAAAAACAAACCTGCAAATGTTGTGTATGCACACTGTAAAATGTTAATGAAAAATCTAGGTGGAAACTTGAATATTTAAGTGCAGAAAAGCCTTAGGGAAATTGTGGTTTAGTCAAAATCCTGTCCAGACTGCATCTCCTATAATGCCACAGTGTTTATGACAGAACTGGAGAATTATTGAAGTTGGAAGGCACCTCTGGAGCTCACCTATTGCAACCACTCTCATCAATGCAGGGACAACTAGAGCAAGGTGCACAGACTGTGCCCAACTGAGTTTTGAATATCTCCAGGGATGTTCCACAAATTCGCTGGGTAACCTGTGCTCCACCACCACCTCAGTAAAACAGATTCTTCTGTTCAGATGGAATTCCTTGTGTTTCGATTTGTGCCCACTGCTTCTTGTCTTATCACTGGGCACCACTGAGAAGAGTCCTCCTCCATCTTCTCTACACCATCCCATCAGATATTACATGCACATCAGTGATGTCCCCCCAGAGTCTCTCAGCCAGCAGAGCAGTTCTAACCCAAAGAGAGGCAGATGAGTTACTGGTCTCTTGAAGTGTTCCTGAAATCAAGATGGCTCAGGATTTTTGATGGTCAGTTTTGAATTTGGCTTTGTTGTTTTTACCTTTCCAATTGCAACAGAAGTTTTTATTTTCTTCAGAAACAAAGCATTTATTGAGGAAAAACATTTATTATAAAATATTCACTATTTCACTGAAAAAAAAAAAAAATTCAACAGACAATCTGCAGGTTGCCCCAGTGAAAAGCATCAATTTATTACTGGGAGTTATTCAGTTGCCTACCCCCTTTTCTGAGGCTGGTCTGTGTGTTACCAATGAGTCTAATATGCTCAGCTCTTTACTAAAGTCGCCTTGTTCTGCTAAATTGGATGAAAGAATAAAATGAAGGTTTTATAGTAACACCTTGCCACTGTTTGGGAACCAGCTTCTGTTTAAGCCTAATATGCATAGAGATTTTGTGTCCTCCACAGAAGAAAGGTCTTGAATGCACTGAAATCTTCACTGAGATCAGCAGATACACACAAATCGTACAGCCTCACTACAGCCTCTGCTGCCTACTACCATGATACTTCAAAACAGGAAGCAACTGGTAGCCACAGGACACCTTCATCCATTTATTTTGTAAAAGAGAAAAAAAAGTAGTTTTTATTCAATGGCATAAAATGTTTTTGCAGTGAAGGTCAAAACAGCAGATGTATCACTTCTAAACAGCATCTAATAACCTGCTAAAAAAATTTAATAAAGCTGTTATTTCTTGAGTGTACCTGGAAGCTGTGCCTAGTGCTGTGATCCATGCCTGGAAAATCCCAGCAAGGAATGAAAAGGGGCTTTTCCTCGTTATCACAAAGTAAAGCAGAGGCAGGAAGATCCCTCCATGGATGACAAGACCCACGATCACTGTTACCATGTACATGCCAAGTTGTCTAGCAACTACTTCTAAATCCTTGATTGCAATGATTTTTCCACAGATGAGGCAAGCAATGCCCAAAGGGGAATACCTGGAGAAAGAGAACAAGCATAAACAGAACTGGTCTTTGCAGCATGCAGTCATAAAATTAATGCTTAATATGGACTGGAGACAGACTAGGGCTTCCCAGGCTCAACCCTCAGAACCAGGTCAGGAAGTGATGGAAATTCAATGGATAGCTTTCACACCTCTTTTAAAAACACTGTCTATTTGCAGTGAATTCCACATCTACTTTATTTTATTCTATCTCACTGAATGGAATATGCATTTTCCTGAATGGTCTTTGATCCTGGAATAACATCCTATAAAAACATGATAATGTTATACAGGCTTGTGCTATTATGAAGAGTAGTGTAGTAGTTGTTTTCAGTTTGTGACTTTGAAAATTCATTGTTCATCTGGTTTCAGGAAGTTGTTTAATTTGTTTCAGCTAAACACCATGCTCCTGAGAGTGTTGTTAACTGCTGGAGTTACCACAGGAGTTCCAGCCCTCAGTGCAGAGAAGTCATAAACCAAACAATGTAATTCTGCATGAAAAGTGCAGTTGTCTTTATAAACACACACACACAAAAGCTGCTTCTAGCCACAGCAGTTCTTTAACAATTCTAGACTGAGGTGAACTAGTGGAACTCCCAGCACCTGCCTCCTTCGTTGAGAAAAAAATAAAAAGCAAATCAGTAAAAAAAAAAAAAAAAAGTGCAGTGAATTTCTTGAAATTGAATGGCTTCCTGCCATTGCAACACTGACCACTAGGGAAACTTTATAACTTCAGTAACACATTAAGTCTTGGCAACTGGTGCTAAGAGGAGTTAAGAGTAAATTCTCGCTCTTGTAGTGTTATGAGAGTATAGTCACTGTCTCTCTCCTGCACAGTCGAAAGCAGCAAATTACAATAACTACTGAAAGAAGAAGAGCTTTGTGATTAAAAGCAACTGTCTTTTTATGTGGCAAGATCCCCTATAGAAAAGCGGAAGCATAACAGGAATCGTTGCTTCAAGTTCTTTTGTTTGACGCATTTCCACATCACTGTTCCTACCTGAATCAGTCTTGCATAACTTATCGTTTGAAACACTGATGATGCTAAAGGTTCATGCTTTGGGCACCCTTCTCCCTTTTCTATAAACTTTGCCTATCTAAAGCCTCATAGAAAAGGTAGACTGCAGCCTTGTGACTCATGGAATAATTTCCAGGGACACCTGGGAATCACAGGAAGCAATGTGTCAGGATACATGCATTGTATTGGAGTGGCTATTTCTGCTCTTAAAAGACCTTGTAGATGCCAAAGCCAGTAGTATGATGCCACACGTAGCAATGTGCTTTTATGTTCCGAAAAACTGGCTTTGTGTGATCTGACCAGGTTTGGCACTGTGTACACATAGCTCTGGGGAAGCCCTCGGAAGAACCAGAGGGGGAGAGAGAGAGAGAGAGAGAGGGAGAATCCCCTTCCAGAAACGTAAACAAGGGCTCAGTCTTAATTGGGTAAGTCACTCCCTTGAAGGCAAGCCAGGCCCCGTTATTACAGATGGGTATACTTCAAAAACAGGATGGGTACCTTCCAGTGACCCCACTGCTGTGAGCCTCTAAGACTCAAGTTCTGCAGAAACTAGGGGGGGCGGAGCTATACATCACTGAAAGCTACTGGAATTTTATTTGCTGGTAAAGTATTTTTATTACAGAAGACAGCAATAAAGTATGTCTTCAGGCTTCTTTGTAATTATACCTTCTAGCTAATATCCTGGGATTACGCTAACCTCCCAGGAAGATTTGGATGTTCTTAATGTGGGGCGGTGTTCTATGCTTAGGTGTCCTTCTATATAGTGAACTTCAATAAGAAATGTGGCATTTGAAGGTCTTTGCTGGTACCTGCATGTCTTAGATTTTAGTAAACAAAGAACAGAACCTGTCATCTTCAGAAATATTTCAAAATCATTCCTAAATAGTCCTCAACAAATAGAAATAAAGCTGTTCTGGTTCTAGCATAGTGGTTAAGGCTTTAAAAACTGAAGTATTCATTCCATTGTTTACTAACAAACTGTGTTCACTACAATGCTATATTAGGGTCTTGTAAGATTTTTTAAATCTTTTTTTTTGTTGTTGTTGTGTTCTAGAAGATAGGACTTTGAACTTACCACATGATCATAGTTACTAACTTCATTACAATCTCATTCAGAATGTTGAAGAAATCCACCATCATCTTGGCCTGTTCTCCCATTTTCCCCATAGCAATGCCAAAAGCAATAAAGAATCCTATCAAACCTATTGGGAAAAAATTGCAACACAAAGAAAAGGAAGTAAAAACACATTTTTAGCAAGTTCTTGTACCTAGTCAATGTCTTCGTACTACATTGCACATCTCTTCGGTCTTTTAACATGATCTCACCCTCAACTTTCATGATCATATTCAGAAGAACATCCTTTAATATTTTACTACATTCCGGTTGAAATTGGAACTATGTTAAACTATGTTTTTTTCTTTTTTTCTGAGTTGATCTGATCAGCAAAAAAATACCTATACCCCAATCTTTCAGTGCCATGCAATTGCTAGAAACCTCGTAGCCCCTGGCAAATGGGAGAGGCAACACAGCACCGCACCACGACTGTTCTTTGTTGCTAAAACAGTCACTAGAGACCAAAAGCATTTTTGGCAAGCTTAAAAAAAAAAAACAAACAAAAACATGGCAGAGTCAACTTACAGACTAGTCAGTTTTGTAATTTGAAGTCCCAGAACACACTTTTCACAGGCCAGGAGTACCCACCTTAAACGAAGAAGGTAAGGGTGGGAGGAGAAGGTGGGTACTTGCACTTTAGGCTAAACCACACAGAATTCATATTAAACAGATTGCCCTCACTGAAACCAGCATCAGTGGATATCTAATCATAGATTCAGTATGAGTAGGATTGGACCCCAAAATTTAAATGACTAAGGTATGATAGTATGGACTGTTAGACTATCAGTGTGCCTGTCATGTATTCCTTTTGAGCTGTGTCTCCAAAGCTAACCTTTACTTTCCAGCAATTTTCAGTGTCCAGAGAGGAATTATTGGCTTTGAGGGTAAACTTTCAAACATACTATGAGTTAGTATTATCAAATGTGTGAACTCATCTGGGAAATTCCTAAGGAAAAACCCATCAGGATACAAAAGCATTCTAAAGAAGGGAATTTTAGCTAACAGTATTCTGTGAAAAGACAGCCTGTCCCATATCTTCACACTGGGTTTAACAACTTTTTTTTTTTTTTTTAATATCCATTCCACTGAATATAAGGTCATTCTCTAGCACCAAGATATTTCTGTTGAGTCACTTAAAGAGGGAAGTGAAATGTATGTGTGTGTGCTGCGGAGCATGGAGAAATGATGAAAAGTTTTTTAGTCAAAGACCAAGTAACTTCCTGGAATTCAGACTGTGCATCAGAAAATGTTTGTAGGTGGTTTTGTTCTGTTACTTCCAAACTAGGTGCTACATTAGTCAGAAAAGTCAAGTTGGTTCATACTTGCAGGAGTTTGCATAGTTTGCACCGTTTATGTAAGCTGGATGGCATTTCCCCAACATTTTCATTTCTTCATTAAAAAGAGGAGAAAAAAAGGGGGCGAGAGAAAAAAAAAAAGAAAAGAAAAAAAAAAAGCAAAAAAAAGCAAGCAAGCTCTGCAACATTGAGAGTCTTAATCAAACACTGCAGCATATATCCCACCTAAACTATAGTTTTAATACTGTGGCATTTCCTTCCTGTAGGAATTTTATTCAGCTTTCTAGCTCTTTTTTTATCCATGATGGGACCAGCACAACACAAATCCCACACTAAATGTAATGCATCTCTCACATCAGAAATACTGCTTCATTTTAGCACAAAATAAGAGCTCTAAGAGAGAAGGAAAAAAAAAAAAAAAAGCAGGTGATGATAACAGCATGAGCAATGAGCTGCTGCCTCACACAGGGTGCAGAATGCGCGATCAGCACCTTAAAGCAGTGCCTCTGCTCACAGATGCAGAGTGAAACGAGGCATCTTTGAGGCAGGCACAGTGCAGTGGCTCGGCTCTTGCAGAGCAGGCCGTTTCCCAGAGAAACAAATCATCTCAGGTAAGCTTACTGATGCTATCTCCCCTGTGTTCTGAGTGAAGCAGCCACTGCCAGCCTGCTCACCAACACCTGGAGCAGGTCTGCGGCACAGCAGCCACTGTCTCAGCAGGAACAGTCTCATCAGCTTTAGGGGTCTGTAAAGGGCCATTTGCCACTAAAAAGTGAGGGCCTAGCGTTGAGATAAAGCAGTGGATTAGGTGCTGCCAATACTGTCCCATTCTGAGGACAGTGCCTGTAAACACGGGTGTGGGCTGTGAAACCCTGTGTGTGCCCTGTGAACCCTGTGAACACGCTGCCCCAGAGCACATGAATCTCCAAGTGTAGGCGTGCTGATGAGTGGTACAAATTGAGGGCTAATTTGTGACCATCTTCACCCACATCCACAAAGAAGGTGAAGGTGGAGCACTCCTTTCCGAGCTGATAAAACTGAGTCTAGGCACAGAGGAGAAAATAGGAGTTGTGTGTCAACTCTTCATTCACCCACACCCCCGCCCCCAGTTTGAACAGGTGCTTCAGGAAGGAGTAGGAGATAGGCAAAACCTTCATACCACCCCACATGCTTGTACAGGACAAGATGGCACAATGGCAGTTGTTCATAATGTGCAGCTGGTAAAGGTCAGCAGCCAAGATGAAAGAGAGAGGGAGTTGTGACTCAGAGATGTGTCAGCCTCTCTGGGATTTTTCTTGGGTGGTGTGGTGCACACCCCCACCTCTCACTTCAGGCTGTGCCTCAAGCCAAAATCTAGTTCAACTTGCCCAGTAAACCTACTGGAAACAACTGAGCTCAAATGCATCAGGGGGTGGGTAGAGCATCGGCTCTTGAAGCTCTCCCCATACTGTTTGCCAATATGCATTAGTATTAGTCTAGGTAGGCTAGTTCTAGGATGAAAGGATATTTTGCGTACCTCCTACATGCTTCCCCACTGTACTCCAAACAATACCTGTAAAGCTGCCAATTCAGAATAATTTGCTTGATTGTTTCTGTGATATAGCCATAGTTCTACTAAGACCATTTGATTTTCACCTCAAAGACCAAAGGGCAGCCGGTAGGTGATAACATTTTATGACGATTATTTGTGGAGACTAAACTTGCACTGAGAAGCAGATCAGACAACACTGACTACCCAGTCACAGCCAAAAACAGTGTCATACATATGATGTACATATTTGACAGGCAAAAAGTTTCCCTACCCAGGACATTCATGCCATCCTTAAATTCAAGTCCCTTCTTAATGACCAGCTGGGCTTCTGGTGCTTCGCGCACTGTCTCATTCATTATAGCAAAAGCAGCATCAGTAACATTCGGTGGTTCTTCAATGGGTGGTGGCACCAACACTTTCTTGGTAACAGTTTGGATCTGAAGGCAATAAAAAGGGAGGATGATAATGGAAACAGACAAATGTAACATGGGAGATCAATAAATAATTTAAATTTTTCTCTTGAAATTCCAGGAAACTATATTTTAAAGGATTAGACATGCATTCCACAACCTCTACCCCTTCTTCCAAAAATAAGTTTGTTTTTCAATAGTTCCACATGTCACAAAGTCCTGGGAGGCTTCAGCATGACTCTGGTGTGAAAACTATGTTAAATACTTGCTCCGTATTGCTACTGCATAGCATTTAACAGATAGTTAGCCCCTTTGTCCAGATGGTTCACAAATGGTGCTTCACAGATTGCATGTTACACATAGATATAATTTATTTAGCACCAAAAGGCAGGCACCTCTAAGATCAGTCACAGCAGCAACTCTATAATAAGGCTTGTTATTCAGGATGGGCTGTCCAGCTCAAGTTATCACAGTTTGATGGTTAACTATGAATCAAAACTCACGGACATTTCAACACTTCGCTCAGTGACCGTGAGCTCAGAATGAAACACATGGAATCCCAGAGCTTTCCAATTAAAACATTTTGAGTGAGAGATAACAGAGCATCTAAGTTGCCAGGCACCTATTAAATCAAATCTGACGACCTTAAAAAGAAGACAACAGAATCTGAATGGCTCTGGACCTCTCCTGGCATACAAAAGGCAGGGTTAAGGGAAAGATAGGAAGGAATGGTAGAGGAGAAACAGGCTTGAGTTATGGCTGGGGCAGGAAGGGGCAGAAGGAGGAATATAAAGAGGGAGTTCTGTGGATTTGATCTGTTAAAAGGGACTGCATTTCTTCCCACATTCCCACCTTAAGCCTTTCCTGCCTCTTCATGGCTTTGAGGCAGGCAGAATGCTTGGGAAGCTACGACTGTTTTGCCATTGTTTCCCATCTGCTCCCTACTTTCCTTGTTTCCTAGAAATGATGCTTAAGCAAGGCATCAGATCCAGTGTGTTAGCCTTTCAAAGAACATTTGCACCTCCTTCTTGTTGAGATGACAAACTGTAGTACTATAGATGATGATCCAGATTTGATCCACATACCATTGTAACATACCTTACATATCTCCTTTGAAAACCTTCTGGTCTGCACCTACAGAGGGGGTTGTAAACAGAAAGCCTACACAGCTACTGTACAAGAAACTCTTCATTTGTCCTGAAACCATCCAACATGCCTGCATGTTTTCATTTATTTACAGATTTGAATTTTATCTGAGAAATGGTTAATAGTTAACTTGTTATGTAAGGTAGCCAGAATATGAGAGCAGAGTCACAGAAATTAACCTTAAACATTAAAGCACTCACAAATTCCACTGCGTCACTTAAGTCTTCAGCTTTTCATTGCATAAGGTCCTAGCACTAAAAATGCTGAGCCTAACATTAAGTTTAGATTACGACAGTCGTCTGAGGCCTGAAAATCATTTGAATGTATATTTAAACATAGGAGTCCATTTCTCTTCATGGCCACACAAGAACTTAAGTCTCTGCTGAATAGCAAGTTTTATTATAAATTAAGAATTTCTTGTGGACCATGGAAAAATCAACAGTACTGAGATCCCATGATGGCTCAGAGTTCAGTTTCCAAATGAGCTATATAAAAATTGTTATTTAATCCCTTCATTACTTGTAGAACTCCCACATGGGTCACTGCTGCATAGTACCACTGTTGTGCATGCTTCAAAATCACTCTGCAGGAACTCTGCAAAAATTGCTTCCTCCTAAGGGAACCTGGAACCACTGAATGCTCATGGAGAGAGTCTGAATAAAAGTAAGAAAGAGAAAATATATGCTGACGCCATTACAAGAAGTTAATTTTCCTACTAAATAAAGGGAGGGATAAGTAAAATGTAACTCTCTTACTGAGCAGGTTAAGAGCTAATAGAAGGCACAAGTTCCATTTGGAAAGGAGCATGACTGATTTTGCAAATGAAAGGTGGCTCTGTGCAGAGGCATTCAATGGCAATTAATTTGGAATCTGATAAGATGAAACTTTGGAAAGCCAAAAAAGCTCAGTAAGGGACCTATGATGATTTCAGGTGTCACCAAAATTACCAGGCCTGTGTCCACTGACTTTTACGGGCTTTGAAATAGGTCTGCATAGGCAAGTTTAAAAAACAATCAACGGAATTGGTAATCCATAACAAGTGAATTGAACTCAAGATTGATATTACACACACTGAAAAAGCAGTATTAACATTCCTAGAAAACTATTTGACATGCGTAGCTTAATTATTTTTTCTCCTGAATTTTGTCCCATGTCTAGATATTCAGCAACTCTCAACTGACCAGAAATTTAATTCTCTCTTCCACAGTTTAAACTGGGGAAAGGAAGGTAAAAAGAGAAAAAACACAAAAACCATAAGCACCCTGTTCTCCCCTCACTCAGTTTTGCAAAAACACATTTCATATTACATGTGGTGTTTGGCCAACCACAGTTTGACCACAACTGACATTCCCATGATGATTTGGAAATATGAGAATGTTCTCTCATTAAACCCAAAGGACTATGTGTTTTTATGTGGAAGTCTGTGAAGAAGTGAAGCAATCCAAATCCTTTTGGCATCTTAGGTTGCCCTCTGTTCTTCCACCCCCATGGCCTCTTCTCCCTTCCCCCTTTTCTCTTCACTCTTCAGCCATAACCACAGCTCCAGCTGTCATGCCATTTCACTTAGGAACATTTAAGAACAGGTTTGGCAACGAACCCCGTTTCATCCAAAAAAAAAAAAAATCCTCATTACTGCCAAACAGTTTAGTTGTAGGAAAAGAAGCTCACATAGAAGAAATTTGTTTAAGCAGAAGATCAGCAGCATACCATCTTCATTTCTTTTCCCCTCAAGTGAAGCCATTTTGATAAAGCATTAGCAGAAAGCTTTCAGACAAAATTATTTACCTACACAGCACGCAACACATTGTCTAACATCCATCTTTCCCAGCATCCCTCAAACCTGGCCTGATGGAGCCACCTGTAGGTGGGTCAGCCGCTTGAGTGTATTATCCCCATATAATCTGGGCTCTAATACAGCAATAGAAATTATGAGAGATTGGGTTTCACACTACATTTCCACTGGCAGCCAACCTGAATGAAGATCATCCATACATTATACACAGGCCCGTATAAAACCATCAGCTTTTTAAGACCAAGACCAAATTCAACCAGGGTGAAAGATACTTTAAGTCATCATCCATTCAGCCACAACCTAGCATTCATGACCTTACATACTGTATACAAAGTGAGGAAAAGTTTTAAGATTACTTAATAACAAACTAAAATATTTTTTCTAAAAGAAAAATATCTATGAACAAAATAACTACAACATAAAACAAAGCAGCAATAAATAATATTCATTCATTTACCTGCTCAAGACCTAAGACCTGTATTTTTCTTTGCATCATCATTTATGTCATTCACCCAGTGACATTAACTCTACAGACTACCACGGTAAATAAAAGATGTTTTTAAAAATATATTGCCAAGGAGTAGAAGGATTTACCTGCTGAAAACACGCTTGGACTAGATTTTCAGGGAACAGGTTTCGTATCAGATCCAAGAAGGCATCCAGACTAGATACTTCATCATTCTTTTTCCCTTGACCTAGCTGTTTCCTGAGTTTTGGATTCCCTGGATGGATAGCTAAAACCAGAATCACACCCAGCACGGCAGCAATAATAGTGGTGGACATGTAGTAGACCATGGCTCTTGTTCCCAATCGGCCACTCGCTTTAGCATCTAAACCAGACAGTCCTGCAGGTGTTTTATTTTTAAGAAACAAAGAAATAGTTTCAATATCCACTTCAATAATCATCACAGAAACTACTGTCTAATTTACATAGTTTAATAGTTTAATAGCCTACTTCTTGTCTATGTAAAATTCTCACCACTACATAGACTACTGAAGCTTCTCCGTCCAAATCTTATGTGAACAATGTTTGCTGTTACTCCTTTGAAGAGAAGCATTTGAGATTTCATCTGACTGCACAGGAGACATTGAAAAATATAGAAGATATCATACCATCTTTTGCCCTCCATACCTGCAAACTGGTCATGTTCTGGCTGACAGCACAGCTTTAAGTATGCTAGGCATTTGACTATCCTACCATATTATTTACAAGGTCCAATCCAGGAATTAGATATTAAGAAAATTCTCATGTTCAAGAAGGGAGTATGTGTGGATGTGTTTGAAAACAAATTCACCAGAGCATCTACCTATTAAAGTTAATCAGAAATTAACTCCAAAATACATGTTGTAACTACAAAGTCCCAGGATCACACTATTATTCTTCTTACATCACAAAAAGCAAACCAGGTGATTTCTGCAGCAAGCATCTTAAAGTATTAGATCTTACCTGTGATTAAACTGGAGATAATTAAAGGGAGGATCAACATTTTTAGCATCCTCATAAGTATATCTCCTGGGAAGGCTATTAACATGATGATGTCAGGGTCAATTGGTGTTGCTAGACGAAGAAGACCCCCACATAGTGCACCCAGGATGACACCTAGAAGGAGAATAGAGCGCAGCAAGTAGACAAGAAAAATATACCTGAATGTGCATTCATTACCCAGCAGAAAAGCCAAGAAGAAAAACATTTAAAGAAGGCAGCTGATTTTTGGTACAGAGACAGATTTTGGAAGGCTTAGCCTTCTAATTAATGCTGGCTGTAACATGCTTACCATGTATCTCACGATTAAAGAGAAATAGTCCTGAACTTACACCTCATATGTTATTTTGCTTCTGCATCATGTTTTCCCCACAACATTATCGAGGTTTACTAATTCTGAGTAGGCCTTGTAATATGCTGAGGGATAGTCAGACTTGAGACACCAAGAGGTGAAGTGATTTATACAAGGCCATTCAGGCTTGGTAGAAGAGCCAGGGTTAGAGCCCAGATCTTCTGAGTATGACATCTAGCTCTCAACATCAGAATGGTACTGCCTGAAAACAAGGACAGCATAAGTAGCTATTTTACAGACTAAGAAAAACCCTACAGGAAATATAGAATAGTTTTGTAAGGAAAATAGATTCAAGCTTGGCCACTCATTTATTAGCAACATGGTCATCTCTGGTTTTACCACTATCAGCATACTATTAAGCAAAATAGGAAATTAAGCGAGGAAAAAAAAAAAAAAAAGACCTAGCAGATTCCAGCTCCCTTCCCACCCCAAGCTCTGATGGATCCTTTCAAGCAACCAGACATCACTTTTCTACTCAAACCTGAAACTCCCACAGAGCTGTTTTTCATCCTTTTAAGTGCCTGACCTGAAATATAGCACATGAAGGAAACTTGATTGAAGAAAAACCTGATTCTTGGTACCAATTTACTACTCCCTCCCTTTGATGGACTGCATTCTTCTGTTCTAATTGTACTAACGCTCTCAAATAGTCATTACCACAAACAATCCCTTCATCACGTGTAGAAGTGTAGTGTGATAACACCTAAACCTCTCTCTCTATGGACTGAGGCTGCTAAAGCACTGTCTATATGACAAAAGGCCACATTTACTTCCATAATACAGTCTTTGTGAATGGATATTTTATGTTTACATCCAGGATGCTTTGTCTTCTTGATCCCAAGCCCATTAAAAAGTCTCGAGTATAATAACACTTGACAGAAAAGCCCGAGTTGTGATTTGCAGCAACTATGACTCTTTGAAGTATCAGTTTGATACAAAAGAAAACATACATATATTTAAAACTTTTTGTGGAATTGCATCAGGAACCTTCTAGAGATGATTCAAAGCAAATACCCTGTACAAATACTTCAGCAGTACGGGTTTTGAAGGATTAAATCTATGGATGTGAAATTTGCGGCTCAGGACCAGCTGCAGTTGGGCTTTCAAACAATAACAAAATAGAGCATGTCTACGAATTTGCTGCGTTAGGCTGTTAGGCTTTCAGTGAAAACAAGCCAGGCAAGGAGCCAGTGAACCACAATAAAATGTCAAACTGCTCCATATTTGGGAGTTGCTGAAGCCAGGGGCAATATTCAGCATGAGATCACTGAGCGCTGGCTTACAGCTACAGAGAGGGGGACAAACCTTAAAAGCAGCAGAGCAAGAACTGAGGGATAAAAAGATGAGGAGAAAGAAATTCTGAAAAGTTTTTGTCTTTTTTTTTTCAAGTGACTGAGAGGGAAAAAAAGTGCAGTGCTATTAGTTTTACTGAACTACATTGATCTGGCTCGCCTTGGGACTTAGGTGACATTCCATTAAAAAGGAGATGCTGCGTAGCTCAGTGGGGTGGACTTGCTTCATGCTGTGTTAGTAACACCCTGCACACCTGAACTAGAGTGACAGTGCCTAAGGGCATCCTATCTCAGCTAGAACAGCTGACAAGCGCAGAGAAAGGGGCTGTGGTCCTACAGGAACAAGTACAGATACACAGAGCATCCAGACAAACAGATGTAGCTTACCGAATACAGTAAGAGTCAGGAGCAGATTCCTGCGGAGCGACTGGCAAAACTGCACACATATGTTCCTGGATCTGTGCTCCACTGGACTCAAATGACTTTCATGCATCCGCACTTCTACTTGCTTAGGCATATTGTTGGCACTAGAATAAAAAATGAAAATCAAGTAAAGTTATAGCACAAGATGCCAAAAGTGAGAGGAAAGCCTGGATTACTTCCATCATATATAACTGGGGAATCTGATGCATATTCCATCGCTTCCCACATTTCATAAACACTTTATCTTCACTGCTCTAAGGAGAGGCCTCTGAAATGATAATGTCTGAAATGGTCCTTCTAAAGGTTTAGCCATCAGGGTATTTTTTTGTGGTTCTCTCTTAAACAGTGGAGATATAACCAGCATGAATTCACAGGACACATCATGCCAAGTGTTTCATGAATTAAAATATTTGTCTTGATCTGGACAATTTGGTTTCCCCAAAGACCATGGCTGTCTACTGAAATAGGAGAGATGTCTGAAGACCAAAGTTTCTATTAACAAGAAAATGCAGATTTTAATTCCATTCCAGAAAAAGAGTTTTAAAACAGAGAATTTATTTACAAAATATCCCATTCCAGACTATTTTGCTTAATCTTTGCAAAACTTTTCACTTCGACATTTAACATTTAATGTAATATAATCAGAATGTTGAGGTCAAAAGAATCTTTTTCAACCTGGTTCTAATGAGATTTGATCAACTGCCACTGAAAAAATCATCTGAAAACTACTCATTCTCTGTGAAAAACTTTGGTTTCATTGAATTGGCAGTGTTTAGAGGAAAATATTTTGTTGTTGTTGTTGTTTTTACCAATTGTTTTATATATGAGTAAGTGATACACAAATGAATGCAGGAGTTTGAAAGCCATGCAACTAACTTTAACTTTTTAATGCGCAAGAAATCATTAGTAACAGACTCTCTTTTTACATACAAAATCTTTAAATATACTTGGAAAAAATACACTAAAAATACTACCATAAATAAAACAGAGTTTCTTCAAATTTTGGGCTGTCTACTTAAACAGGAGAAATGAGTTAAGAACATTTTTAGCATTTTTATCATCAAGAAAAAATAAGAAAAAAAAAAGATTATGAGATCTGGTCTTACGCCAGATTAGAACAACATTTTAGAAAAAAAGGAAACCAAATCTGTCCTTGCAGTAGTAAATTGAGGTTTACAGACCTAAAATAGGCCTGAGAAGGCAGACAAAATTTTGATGCTCTAGTACTTTTAAAGATGTTATTAAGATATTGTCCCACTGTGAGTCTGTCTGGAGCATACCACTGTAACTGCCACAAAAGAAAACAAGCTAAAGCATCTCCAGGGAAGCAAAACATTTTTGTATTATATAGTACAGTTCATTTTCTTCATAAAGTTTCTCAACAGGGAGTTACAATTAGACCTGTAATAAGAATTCTGTCATTTTGACACAAACAGCTCCATGATGTTGCCACTCAAAGTGAAATGGCATTTTTTCCTAATACACCTGGTTGTTAAAAAGCAGCACCAGCAGAAAATATATTAGGTTAGGATATACTTTTTTTTTCTCTTTATTTAAGGTGTGGGGGGATTTCTAGGTGTTGCAATTTTGATTTTGTACCTTTTAAATATTTTACAGTGATAAAATGTACTTCTGACTGTGGAATAACAAAAAAGAATACCAGTGCATATTCTTACAGATTAAATGAGAGGCATGCCTACATCTTGAATAGTTATGAATGCAAATATCAGAGGTAAATAAGAATTAATCATGGGATAAATGTTCATAGCAGTTATTTGAGGTGCTGTAAGAGAAATTAGATAGTGTCTGTAGCATTCAGACACATGGGTAACAGAGCCATGAAATCACAAGCAGAAACATGCCACAAAACCAATGAATTTGGAATCAAACTTTGCAACTGGGTATCAGGTCTAGTCTCACTTGTACGCTGAATATAAGTGTGTCACTTGTTTGGACCTGTATTCACAACAGGTTGATCATATATATTCATCTGAAACTTTGAAATATGGGCAGTTGAAAGTAATTCAAAAGAAAATGTTAGAGACAACTGGGCAGTACTAGAATGGATCAGTAGGCAGACACACCTGATGATGTTACATATCTTTCCAGGATTTTGCTTTGAGCTAGGTTTAGTCTGGTTTCCCTGAATTCCCCTGCTGTCCCTTTCCCATCCAACCCCCTGCCCATAGCTTCATAGTGTCCAAAGAAAAGCCACCCTCACAAGTATCTTCTTCCTCAGCTGTGGGCTATTCTAAATGCCTTTTCCCAAACTCACAGACAGCAGAGGCATATCATTCCCTTGCCAGCACTGCTCAAAGAAGTCCTTCCATGAAGAAGCAGGCCTCTGATTCTGCTCTTGTATTCAAGCCTTATTTCTATTTACACTCACGTCTAAGTGACATCTTGCTGTTTGCTGGCTGTTTGCTGTTTGCCTCCTTGCATTCTGGCCAGCAACCAAAAAGCACAGGTTCACAAAGTGAGGGGGTTGGACCTCCTCCCACAGCCGCAGTGACCACTTCAGCATCATCCCCCAAGTGAGATGAACCCAGCTCTGCTTGAAGTTCTCAAACAACACAGAGGTTTTACATTACAACAAACCTCATATATCGAAATACCCACTGAGAAGAGAAGGAAATGAGGACACAAAGCTCTTTAAGGACATTTCTAAATTTCCAGGAACTTAATACCACGTTGTGTTTCTCTCTAAAATGTGAAAAATTGGTTTTGCACTCGCCAGCTCTTCAAGATTGTAAGCAAACCTCCAGCATGGACTGAAATTGTGACTGGTATGTTGTTTTTGTATTTTTGTTTTGTTTTTAAAGAAAAAGATCTAATATTAAAATGTGTTAACTGTGCAGATCTGT
This sequence comes from Cygnus olor, assembly GCF_009769625.2. Taxonomy (NCBI): domain Eukaryota; kingdom Metazoa; phylum Chordata; class Aves; order Anseriformes; family Anatidae; genus Cygnus; species Cygnus olor. The sequence goes on from NC_049173.1 coordinate 49,708,383, forward strand.
TACAAAAAGTGTTGACAGATGAACATAATCACGTATAAAACGGGACCACAAAGGATAATTATCTAAGCATCTGCACTGTTAGCACTGCTCTTAGCAACAAGATTTTTATCAGCAGACCAGAGACGAGGTATCTTCCAGGCTTTTGAGGATGTTGCAGAGTACTGGGGGGTTGTGCCTCTATTTGCACCTTGTAAATGCTATTTAGCTCCAAAACAATGCAGAACCTTTAGCATCTGAAGTCGGCTGTCACATACTGACATAACTGCAAGACGTTCCTGGAGAAGGCAATGAAAGATGTGCAGATCTAAGTTAGGGCAGAATCTGGGCCTTCATGGGCCCCGTCTGCCAGCCTGAGGTTGATTTCGGTGGACTACTTAAACAGAAAGGTACAGTTCACTCTGAGCAAGACTGGCCAAATACCCTCCACTGCCTATCAGAAGCCAATGTTAGCTACAGAAAGCACCAAGTGGTTGTTTTGTTTTCCTCACACTGAGGAGAGGAGTGGAGGACTGTGAATGGCCTAAACTACTGCGGTCTGATCTCACGATGCTCCAGCATCAGAGCAGCTGCACCCCAGAACACAGAAGCAGCATCGCTCTCTCCTTCCTAACACATCTCTGTCGTTGGGACCCCTGCCCTGTTCAGCCCTGCTCTCAGTGCCCAGGGCAGGCCCAGTGGCACACCAAGTCCCACCAGCAGAGGAACTCCCATTTTCCCAAAGGCGCACTGACATTGCTGTGAATGGCCAGAGCCATGCAGCAGTTCTGCCTGCGAGTGCCGTACGCACCCTACACAGATCTGTCTGTTTCTCTCACATTACTTTTGGGTACTACTTTCCTCCTTCACACCACATGGTCGCCTCCTCGGATGTCCAGGCGGAAACGCTCTTATTCCCTGACCTCTGAGGCGTTAGCAGCATCAAACTGAAGCTTTCTCACGGACACGTGCTTGGTGAGGAGCACATCCTTTACACACCTTCTAGCAACAAACAAACAAGAGAAAACTTGTGCCGCAGATTACTGTAAATTCAGTGAATATGTTACTCCAGCAACCCCCCTGGATCTGGCCTAATCCTCTGCTGTCTGTCTCTGACATCAGTGCATGCTCATGTGCTCCGCTTTCTCCATACCATGAAGGCCACAGTGCTGTGCAAAAGCATGCAGGGAAGGGGCTTAAACATGTATTAGGCTTCCCCGTGCTTCAGATTTTCCTGCTGAAGGAACAAATCAATGCACGCCAGAACAGAGCTTCAAGGCGCCCCAGCTCGTGGGCAGTGCCGGGGCCCCAGCGCAAAGCCAGAAGTGTACCGACAACGTAAGCCCCTCCTGTGTCACTGGACATTGCTAATATAATCTTTATGTTAATGGTACCTCTGTACGTAGGTGTCATAAAACAGCACTGGATGCATTTCAGCAGCTGTGATCTCTCAAACATGCAAATGATTACCTTGGTTAAATAAATTGTTGTTCCACTGCGCTGAGCTTCCATGGTTATTCAAACCAGCGGAGCATTCTGAATGCTCGTCTGAAACCCATCAGACCAAAACCTCTTTTAGTCTAACATCACTGAAGCCAGAACACTATAATATAAATTAACTCTGCTCATTATTTTCATGTGTCATAGTGACAAGCAGCCAAACAGCTAAGCTCAGGAATAGGCCCACAGAGAACTGTAAGAATTGAGACCTCTGAATAAAAGAAAAATAAACCAAATACTGGAAAATGCATAGCCATGTGAAACAGTACATACCAAGAGCTAGATGCACATAGTGGCTTTTGAATGATAAGTATGATCATCTGCCTAGCCCAGTCCACCAGCCTTTCTCCCTTTTGAGGCAGTACTTACCCCTAGAAAAGGAGAGGAACTCCTCTGAGCCCAGGAGAATTCATTTTTATTCACCTTAGGAGAGTATAGAAGAATCTCCAAGTGAATACAATCTGTTTTTTCAACTACTCCATATACCCTCTACTCTGCGAAGGCAATATATGCATGCATTAATAGAAACAAGTAACAAAATTCAATTTCCCTGCCTTTTAAGCAAGGAATCAAGTTCTTGCCCAAATAACCAGGAGGTTAGCCACTTGCTCATTCCAGTATCCTTCATCCCCACAGTATGCCCAATGTACAAGAACAAAATCTGTCCACAGATGTTTGATTTTAGATTACCTAAATGTCTAGAGTTACTTTTGCCTGTTAGATATACCGGGCTGTAAGAGAGAAATTATCTGTAATTTTTAAACTGTAGTTTGTTTCTCTTCTGGTTATTACACATAACGGTGTAAAAATGTAGGAAAACAATTTATTAAAACACAAGGGCCCCTGGGGTTTTCAGTCCTGTTTCCTCCAAACATTTTCCTTAGGTTTTATTTTCCCTCCCTCTGGGAAAGTCTGCTGTTATATTTCATTTCCACTCCTTTTTTCTTTCTCATATTCCCATTGAATACTCTAGACATAAGGGAGTGGAAAAAATTGTTTGTTTTCCTTGGTTACAAAATATAACTCATTTTCTCACAACAGTTAAGGGTTAACAATTCACATAGCACTTGAGTGACAATATCCTTTTATTTCCAGTCAGTCATGGGGAAAGAGCTCCCTATCACAGAACACTTAGCTTGGCATCAACCTAGAGCAGAGACTGGAGGGAAAGAATAATCTGTGATCTAAATGAAAAACATAGGCAAAGATCATAATGAGGCTAGTGAGAACAGATGCTGAGGACAGGGTAAATTAGCAGTGACCGTGTTTAATCTGTATAAGGTATTTTAGCTGTGTCAATGAATCAAGCCGGATTACTCAGTATAAAATACTGCCTTGGCTAATTTGGTTATTTGGCTTTTGGTTGGGATGGGATGGTGAGCTCTTGAGAGGAGAGGCTCTCGTTAGCATAACAAATGTCTCTTTTAGAGCAGGACAACAGAATGAGGGCATTCATATATTTAGGACCTAGCCGAATAGCTCTTGGAGGTATATTAAGGGTTATTCACCAGAGTTACTTAGGATTTCAGTAAAATCTTCAATAAGCATTTAGGGGAAATAGCACTCTCTTCCTGGAATGCCATGAATAAAACACTAGTTTATCTTTTGTAGTAATTACTTCAATCTGGGCAGCTGGAGCTATTCTTCAAAAAAACTATTTTGGACAGAATGGCTAAGTTTCAGTTCAGGTTCTGAAAACAGCTCTTGAGCTAGATGTTTGCTGTCAAACCAAGCACGGCTCTATTCTGGAGCGATGAGTAAGCAACAGGTATAAATGTCAGCACTTGTTCCTGGTAGGACTGGCCTTTTTAAGATGGGGGAAAAAATTGTTTTCTTGACCTCAAAATAACAAGTACAACTATCTAATGCTCAGACAGGTGGTACAAACGTGGTCACTGAAAACTCATGGCAAAAATGATATCACGAAGTTCCGTATATAGTAATCTTGGTGAGTCCTCACTCACTGAGCTTATTCTGGCAGTCAGTGGAATTGCATAGGAGTAAATGAGAGCTTAATCTGCCCTGAAGGGCATTTGTTAGCAGCAATGCTTGGATCAGGGTTGTATCTCTTCCCCTGACCATGGAGCATGGGAGAGATGGTGCCACTCAAGTGACTCAGGGCCATGTGCTATGTCTGTGACAGCATCGATCCACTCCGCCTCACCCAGGCAGCCGACTGTAGGGAAGGGTCTACTGTGGTTGCTAGATGAAAGACGAGTGACTAGGAAAAGTGATGGATAACATCACCAAGGCAAGAGTGATTTCATTACTTGAATGTCAGGAGTCCAGATCATCTGCCACAACTCTTGTGAAATGAAGCTCAAGCACCATCTTACCAGGAAACCCAGTTTGAGTTGAAGTAGAGTTATCTGTTGCTTAAATATCTTGTATCAAGACAAGAACTGCTGTGTTTCTTCTGGGAGCAAGTCTGGGACTATTTCTTGTTCTACTGCTGTAGTTTGAGGTTTTATATTTTTAGATTAGATACATTTTGTCAAACCACACTGGACCTGGAAAAGCTTACCACGTAGAGCCACAATATGAGGCTGCACAGGTCACACAGGTGAAAGAGCTAAAATACTTTTATTGTGCAAAGTATACATTAGCTTTGGCATCCTTTCTGCTATGTGACAGCCAGTTGCTAAATGGCATTTTTAACATCAGTACAATACCCTGATCAGGTCTCAACCTCTTCACAAACACAAAAGAAATGCAAAAACAAACACACAACTGCTACAAACAGAAGCAACATGAGCTTTAGTCCGCATTAATGAAGGGTTTATTTTAAGCCTCTTGCTGTCACTAAGCCCCTATATTCAATTTTAACTGCATTATGTAGGTTTTTCCTTGTTATTTGTAGGACAGTAATGAATTCTAAGTGGAGATTTAGTCATTGACCATGGAACCTGATTTGGCCTACAAACTGGTGTTATGAGCAACACCCTGTAGCATGACTTGCTTTTCACAGTGGGAGAACTTTTCTCCCTGGATCACTTTACGACCATGTTGTTTCCTCCAGGTTAGCATTTTGTATACGTTCTGCAAGTTTAACATGATCATATTTAAATATCTGACCAGCAGCATCCTCACTGAACCTGCAGGGAAGAGTGGCCTGAGTGAATCCACTCCTCTCCAAATTTGTTAGCAGTTACATGCATCACTTTCTTCTGACTTTTTAAAAATATTGTTCCTTGAGGTCATTTATGAAAACAGCTCTGCACAATCTACCTGAATTTCCAAACTTTGAACTTTGGCTCAATTTGTTTGCATTTTTAACTCTAATAGAGTTGGCATGAGGTTTCTGATGACTAAATTTTGCCTTTAATATTTTGTCCATCTTTTGTATCTGGCTCAAGAAGTGTAGTTGCACAGTAGGGAAAGGGTAGTTTAGAGACCATTTGAAAGCAGGAGCAAAGGAAAATGAAAGATAAGGTGACAGGGTTTTTTTACAAGCATATTGTCTTTTTATTATTTTACATATTTATGCAGGTCTTTCCACATATACTTATGCTGTGGAGCTGAGATTTTTTCCCCCTTTTCTTTAATGCCTGATCGACAAATATATATTGACTTACGTATTAATTGGGTTGCAGCAACACCTTTGAATAACAAGAAGTAAAGGTCCTGGCTCTGCCAGGTGGGAAGGAATTGATTTCTGCTCACAAACACAGTGACACGCTCTGTGCACGCCTGCGTGGATGACTTCGAATAACCTCTTTAGACAGACTGCAGTGCATGGATGAAGCCTCCTCCTGTGCAATATTTTTCCCATTAACTCGCAACTTAGATTTTACATAGTGCTTTATGGCATATTATACAGAATACAAAATTAGTCCCTGTAGAGAAGTTGTGACCTAAAGCTCACTTCTCTTGGAACCTTGTACCATAAACCACGAGACCAACAGATCACATTTAATCACGCTGGTTTTTCTTAAAAAGGTAATTGTACTTTTCACCAATGGTTATGTAACTGCAGACCTAGAAATGCAAAAGCAAGCGAAAGCCTGACTTTTGCGTTACCTTTGGTAGTGCCACATAGCTAGGGAGGAAAGGAACCAGGATAACACCTAGGTGTTTTACAGGAAGAGAGACGGAAATTTCTGCTGGTGATTGCAGGAAGGAGGGGGATGTGCAGCACCAAGCCCCGTGCCTGGTGGCTGCCACAATGGCAAGCCACAGGATGCTTGGTAGGTGGGACCGCAGGTGGCCATGCCTTCTTCAGGCACCTCTTACCCAGTCACATGAGGAACTGACTTTAACACCTCACAGAGAATGTCTGTGTGCATGCACTATAGAAAGTTAACTAATTTTGTAATAGCGCGGCATGACAAAGCCTGACAGAAGGAGATTAATTTCTGGTTCCCAAGAGCTAGGGGAAGGCAGCTATCCAGACCTCATAGAGAATGGCATCCCGAGAGCTTCTACGGCCTGGGGCAAGGAAGATCCCCAGCACTTTAACAGGGCAAAACTTTAGTGCTGGGAGATGCCCTCATTGCAGAACTACCTGAAAGGCCCAAAGGGGCTTATTGTGTCTGTACGTGTTCACCAGTCTACAAACTGGAGTAAGTGAGCAAAGACACTCTTCTCCTTGCAAGATTAGCTGTTGGTTTTAGGAAGAGAGAATTTGCAATATAGTTCACATTTTAGCAGACAAAGAAAAAGCCTCAATAACTCTTCCAATTTGCCAGGTCTTCTGATTCACGCCAGCTGAATATCTGGCTACAAACTCTTCTTTTTTAACAAGTCTTTAAATTTGTCGCTGACATATTTATTTATGTGAAACTCCAACTCTATCCATTTACTCTCTCTGCTTTCCTGGTTCTGAATCTCAGGCCTAACCAACCTAAAAAAGCAAATCCTACTATGACACAGTAAAGATTCAAATTTACTTTAAGTTTCCTTGATAGAACCTTAAAAGGACTATTAATTCTTTCTGGAAGAGTGGCTGATGGTTTGTTTCTTTTATTGAACAAAAGAGGTGCACTTCCATCTACAGCAATCATAGTCTATCCATCATCCAGAATCTACAACAAAAAGTGTATTTTAAAACACACAGTATAATAGCTGCTATAAATATGATCATTTATTTATGTAATGATGCACATGTGGAATATCTTTTCAACTGCCAAATTTCTGATAGGGCTTTACAGTGGTGTAACAACCTGGGAACACTGCCTTGCATGCTTCATTACCCCAGAATTATGTACTGAGGCTGAGATGGAGAGTAATAGAATTAAAGATGAATCATATTATTATTATGGCAAAGGATATAATAATGATGTGTTTTGTGCAAAAATTATCTACTTACATGCTCAGAAACTCGGAGACAAGTAAAATCATGATCTTCCATTTGCTTCTACCTGGGGTGTGCCAGGTAGCACAAAGAAAAAGGCTATGAAATGACTGGGGATTAACATAGTTCTCAAGGGCACTGAGCAAAGATTATCAAACCAGTTAGATTAGGCAAAGATCAGAAATGTGCTCCTAGCACACTGGCTAGGGTCAAAAGTGAGTAGAAATGTTGGTTTTTTTATATATATAATTCAGAGTAGTTCACAGAAAAGCAGACTGAACTCTGACTGAGATAGTAAGAATTACTTTTGTCGTGATGAGAGGAAACAAAATGCAAGTTCTAAGTTCTCCTAAGAATTTATTTCTCAAGTGATGGCTCTTGAAAGACTTTCTCCTGTGGTAAGGTCTCAGAGATTTGTCAGTAAAAGCAACTGCGCCAGTGATTTTGGACCACAACACTGGCACAGAACAAGTTTCTAGTGGGCATGTAAACCCCGATGGCTGAACTGGAGCATCACAGCTCTACAATTAAATTTTGACTAAATCTGAATTCAATTATTTAGTATTCATTTAGACTCTGCTAGGGATATACATATCAAATCTTTTTTTTGCTTATTTCTTTCCTCATCAAATCTCTGTCTTACCCATTTAGTAATAAAAGTGTGATATGTGTCAATGAGCAGAAAAAGTACAAAAAAACAAGGAAAACTTCCCATGCCTCTCCAGGAACGACTATTGCTCTTGGTATTCACTTTGAAAACTCCCTATAGCTTTGACGGCATCAAGCAAGTACTGATCATATACATTAGAAGTCTTATACTGCTGTGTTGCATTAACTTTCAAACAGAAATTCCCTCTCATCCTAAAGCTTCATCTTTCTTTTCCGTATGCTGTAGAAGGCACACAACCAACCACTTGCTTCTCAAAATATCAAAAAAACACTTTTGTTTGTAAAAGAAATTAGAAGAAGTTAAAAGTGCTAGGTTTGCTGTACACATTTAACTAGAAAAATCAAGTTGCAAAAATAAATAAATAAATAAAAGCTCCTCTCTGACTTCCAGTGGCTAAAGTCTGAGATAGCTGACCTTTCACATTTTCAGCATTTTCCTCTAAACCCTGCAAAGGACACAAATAGGTTCAAGTTTGACTAGACTTCAGATAAACTTAATAAAAAGAAGCCAATTCACTAAAAAACGCATTCTCTTCCATGGGATTTTTGTCAATGAGCCAGCACATAACATTGAGTCCAGCACTAATTCTGTTCTAAAACATTTCTCAGTGCTTCCTGTGTGGGAAATCTCTCTTCCAGAAAGCATTGTGGAGAGAGTCAGAAACTGTTTGCACAAAGAACAACTACTAAGAAGACTACACGAAAACAGTTGAATGTCTATGCAGAAAATGTCAGAGCTTGGATTAGTGTACGGAAATTCAAAGTCCCCGTTTGCTCCTACGTACCCTAACAGATGTTAATGCTGCTTTGACTGTAAATAATGGTGGTTCTCTGCTCTTTCCAAAATCTCTCTTAAAGGATATTTTAAACAACTATAAACTAATTTGCTACTGCAATCTCTGAGTTCCAGAAACCTCTATTCAAGTATGGAGGTCTGTTAGAATAGGATTATATTTGTTCACCAGTGCAACGTATTTATTTATTTCACAAGCAGAAAAAAATTAAACAAAAGACACTTCAAGCTTTTTCCCTCACCATATGGCATATTCTAGCTTAAAACACATCCTGTTCAAGAAACTTCTAGTCATTCTTTTCTGTTACTCATTTTGTAATTATTTTTCCAGAGTTCCTGCTTTTCTTTAATGCCAATACACTTTTATCATAGCCAGATATTCAGATTGCTTTAATCATAGCTATTGCTCTGGCAAAATTACTTTGGCCAAAGTCTGCTCATGTTCTTTACTGAGAACGGTCTCAACAAAACTTAGTTGGGCTGAGCCCCGAAAAAGCAAAGAAACTTAGTTTTGAAGACACACTAACTTCCTGTAGTATGTTAAAGAGATTATAGAAATGAAGTGTAGCATAATAGAATCTCTCGTGACAAATTATTTTAGCTCCTGAAGCTCAGCATGAGCTGTATTATCCTTTTTGACAGCTGTTGCTTGGAGCAGTATTTATGATCCCACACAGCAAGCTTTGATGAGTGCATGCCATCTGCTGGAACCAAGAAGGCTTTCAACTGAGTAAATCCTGAAATGCAGCAATAATTTTCACCCAGTGCAAAGCATCTTATTTGTTGTCTCATGTGCCTTCATAATTAAATTAGGGTTTGGAGCCTTCTTCTCATACTGTACCTGTGAAACTCATGAAAACAGCAGCAAACGCACTGCAACTACAGGTTGGGGAAAGGTGAGGAAAGTTTCCTATTCACATCGAAGAAGCTGTACGAAATGGAATGGACAGCTGAACTGGTTGTTCAGGTGATCTGATTATATTGTTCCCTCCTCATCAGCACGTCTGCCAGGAAACTGCAGGTTGCACCCAGAAAAACAACTGTATTTAAGATGGGAGCTCATGAATACAAAATAGCTTTCACAAAGAAGCGTGTATTTAGGATTATGGACCTGAACATGGATCACTGGGCTGTGCTCTCTTATATATTATACATGTGACGCCCTCAGGGCACGTGGCTCTCTGCCAAAGGATCCAGTTCAGGCGCAGTATGCAAGATTGGACTGCCTCTGTCTCCCTGGGGTCTTAGTACACTCATTTTACAGATGCAAAAGAATTGACAGAATTTCAGGGCTGGCAAGAATAGGATTATTCTTGGCATTCCCTAAGTCTCTATCCTAACAAGACTTTTTCTGAAGCATTTTATTTTTGCTGTTTATTTGCTGTTGTCTACTGGACTGTAGTATAGCACTGTGGGTAGCCTCGGCTGAACTTCAGCTGAGCCTGGCAGCACCTTCCTAGGGAGATGCCCCTCTTTGGGATGGAGCAGGACAGCCACTACAGTTGTGCTGAAAGCGAATCTTTGTGTATAAAAGTTCTGAGGCTCAACAGCACAATGCATTACTCTGAGCTGCAGCAGGCAGCTTTCTGCAGGATACAAATATTGTCACTTCATGGGGACAGAATAGCTTCTGTGAAAACCAGGATGGATTTCCTGATCTTGGCCAGCTTCCATGACCAAAACTTGATTTTTTTCAAAGTTCTTAGGAGAAATATAGAAAGGTTAAATTACCAATTATTCTGCAGTCCTCACCCTAGCGGCTTTTAATATGAAGGCTGAAGCAGGTCAAATTAGATGGCCCAGAGATTCAGATCCCTGACAATGATGAGCTCTGCATACCCAGGATGTGAAAGCAAGACGAGCGTGCAGCGTAGCATTTCCAAAGTATTGTTCTGGTATTCATCAGTCTGCGGGTGTGGATTTCAAGTGTTATCTCCACATAAGCTATAAGACTCCTTCAGTACAAAGTTAGAAAAGGGAAGTCCAAGCACACACCACGTGCATTTTTCCCCTTTTTTCCTTGTGAGACTTGTAAACCAGATTGCTTAAGAAGAGACCAAGCCTGAGATGGGACTGGGAACCTCTGCAGAACATGCTGCACACGTGGAAAGCTTGAACAGAGTTTTAGCTTGAATTATGCTCAGCTACGCCTCAAATCATAAATTACAGAATGATCTTAACCCCCACCACATTTACTACGGCTATATGTTTTCCATAGCAAATTCCAAAGCATATTATGTAAACATCATCTCCAATGAAATGGTGACGTATTGCAGAGCGTTGTCGTCCAAGGAATAAAAAGCCAAAGCTAAACCCTAAGGCTTTTATTCAGTTTTACTGAGGTTTCTACTAAAGCCACTTGAACATTTACCTAAAGCTGGAGCTGTGGAAAATCATTCACTTTTAGAGGAAATTATTGCCAAGAAATGAAAACTGCCCACACCACTAACCATCAAAACAATGGATGTCCTTAAGCGGGTTTGAAAAGGGCTAGTAAAACCGTGTGAAGCATTAAATCCCTCAGTGTAATGACTGGCCTGCTCCTGGGCCAATCTCAGAAGAATTGCGCAGAACTGGAGGCTCACTCACAGCACATGCCACAACCAACCACAATCTTCTGGTCTTTTGCTTTAACGAATAGTGATCTCCTGGGACACAACAATGTGTTAACTCAGCAGCTCTTACACAAGTCCTCAAAGTGAAGTATGTGTTTACCTGGGAGACTGAACTGGGCCCTAACCAGTGAACCACAGGAAAATATAACCCTAGAATTTACTAGGCTATTTTTTCTGACAAAAGGTTTACAACAGAATTGCAAACTGAAAGCAACCACTGTCTAAATTATGGTTGTGGGAAACACAGACTTTTTACTGTACTCATGCTATCTTTTTTTTTTTTTTTAAGACTAAATATTAGGCTTCTAGACATTTAGGGACTTTGAATTCAACAGTACTTTAAAAGATCCTAATGATTTTTTCCATTATATGCAGACCACCTAGACAGTTCTGACTTTTAGGACTACATGGGCTTTAGCTTACATTGCTTTTATTTATTGCATTTTCATTTTGTTGCCCGAACACTTTCACAGCCAATAATTCATTGCTACAGCAGTGCTGTTTGTGGAGCTCCAGCTTGGCACACAGCTTCTGAAACTGGGCACTCCGACCCAAGCTTGGGCTGCCAGGACAGCACAGCACAAGTGTCCTCAGTGACAGCCAGCAGACGCTTCCATCATTTACATTTACAGCTTTTTCCCCATCAACAAAGATTATTCTGTCAAAAGCTATGAAGTAGGGAAATAGCCATGGTGGACACATAGAAAACACAATGGACTAGGTTATGCTGTGGTTGTGCCCAATTCTAGGGCAAGATAATGCTCAGGGTAGGCTGAGTTTGTAAATATCTTCAGATCAATGACTTCATACATTCCAGTTATGATGCTGAGTTTTATGGCACCCTACAGCACTTCAAAGAAATGAAGAAATCTGTATTAAAAATCCTTATAGCACATAACTTAGCTCTGTGTCACCATAAACAGCACAGCATGTGCTAGTTTAAGTGCTTATCATCAGCTAAGCATTTAGCGTACAGACTGAAGTGGGGAATATGACGCTTTTCTGCTTAACAAACCTAACTGAGGAATCATTCTCGTCAAATGCTCCTTAAACCTCTCCCGCCCTTCCCATGTATCCTGCAGTACCAATGAGTCAGTTTAATCTCTGGTACTTTTCCGCCTGATTAATTAACACATGACACCAATCAAAGAGCAAAAGTCTGTACCAGTGAAATTCTTTAAAAGCAATAGGAATGAAAAAAATGTGCTCATGCATTTGTGTGTCTTTCCTCGGGCATCATGAAGTCCCTGACTTGAACTTACCATGTATTTTGCTCACTTCTTCCCACTCTTCCTGCCTAGTTCATCTCACACACTAACCTTGCTACTTTCTGATTACTTAAAACTATAGCTTTTCATCGCTGTATTTATCATAACACAGTTCAACAAATCAATCTTTTCTGGTGCTGTCATTCTTAAAATACTGAACTTGGGTCCTTCTGCTCTTAATGCTCCCTTATGCTGTCAGCACACTAAATGTCACCGCATCTCCCTGCCAGAGGACAGAAGGTCATTACCCAAGCAATTCTCCTGCAGTCACATGCCTTTCGGTCATTGTACTGTGCACATGACACTGGTCACGGTGTGTTTCAAAATACACAAGTGTCCCTGAGGACATTTACAAGAGCTCTCTGGCCAACACCAAGCATGATGAGCAAGCTCCTTCAGCTGGTGGAAAGCAGCAGCTTCGTCAAAATCACAGTTTGCCTCAGAAGAATTACCAAAAACACCCTCAGCATTTCCTCTGACCAATTTCTCTCCCTCTCCTCTCCTTCTTCTGTCTCCAGTCCTCTCCCCATGCCCCACTCCTCGCTGCCCCGCCACTTGCCAGCAGCACAGCTCTGCTGCGCCATGCTGTACACACAAGCTGCTTTCCCAGCTCTTAGGTGAAAGTCACTTTCTAGCAGTGCATGAGACTGACAAGTGGGAAATTTCATGCCAGAATCAATGCATCAATCCTCTTACAGTAATTATTGCATTTATCATACTTCTTGACAGATTCACTTGACCTTTTAAGGGGCAAAAGTACAGTTCACTCAGATTGATTGCCCTGAGCGCACTTTGTCAGCTGCACTAAATATAGAGCTACAAATGGTCACACTGTCTTCTGGTCTCCTGGCATGGGATGAAGTGTTATTTCTGACATTCTTCAGCAAGGTTTTGCCTGGTAATCATGGCATCATCTACAAAGAGAAAAATCTCTTCTGCCTCTTGCTACACGGCAGAAATCTGCTGGAGATGAATGGCCATATCTTTGGTAAAAAAATATGCATTTTTTCTAAAGTGAGTATTTTACACACTAGTATATCATGCCAGAAATAAATCTGGGCTAAACTGAAATTAGGTTCCTAAGGATGGCAGGGAGCTTGAGTTTTGGATCAGACAAACATAAATTTGGGAATTCTCAGAACTTCCTCTATTTTTTTGAGTTCTGGGCTTTAATTCTCAGGTGATAATCAAATCATTTTACAACACAATTCCCTTTATTTCAAGCTTGGATTTATTCCAATTCTGCCTCCTTCTTCCTTATTCTGTTTGAAACTCTCCAGCAACTGGAAATCAGAATACCTAAAGAAAAAAGGTATTTTCAGCTGAGCAGGAGGAAATGACTCTTGCTCGTAAACTGAACAGCACAAAGGTTGTGTTTCAGAGGCAAGAAGACTGATTCCAAATGGTCAGTGATGTGTCCACTTCTAGAGGTAGGAAACATGGTTTCTTGTGAAGATATGCTCCTTGCAACTTCCTCAACACCCCCTTTTGCTGCCAGGCAATGGTGTGTGTGCTGACCCAGACCTGCAGAGCACCGCGTGCTTGCTGGTGTTGTTCAAGTATGAGCTGCCTACCAGGCCTGGCCTTTCTCAAACCAGGTGGTGCAGGAGGATTGCAGCTAGGGAGGATGAAATTAATGGCCTCTGCATTTTTGCCCCTGGCTGTTGGTTTTAGTAATTTGACCACTTTTATGGCAAAGACTAACACAATAGATTTTTATACATCTTAACATTTTCCATGTGTTTCAATACAAGGCATTTACAAGGCATTGTTTGCAAATTTATTAGTAGCACAAATAATGACTCACAGGTGCTTTGCAGGTGATTATTTATAACAGGAAGCATAGGTGTTAGACAAGGAAATACAATCGCTCTTCACTCATGCTTAAAAATAAACAGAAAATGTGAACAGTAAGGGTGAACACACATATGTCAGGCAAAACAAGTGGGAAAATATATGACCATAGGGTAAAGTTACAAAACAGGTCCTTACATTTGTGTATGAAATACCATCTTTCAATGGCAATATAAGGACTTTGTATTTTAAATATATAGTTTTGTCTAATAAAGTGTTTCTCAGCTGCTCCTTCTTTTAGATATTCATCTCCAGAAGCATGGAGCATGACTATCTGCTATACAAGAATAGCATAGTGCTAAGGATGGAAAAGTCAAAGGCCACAGGATGGCTGCCAACAACCCACCCCATTAACCACGATCACCGCCGTACCTGGGCCTCCTCCTCACCACTGACATAGCCCCGGTGCTTCCCCAGGCTCTCCCACATCTCCCTCTGGGTGCAGACTGAGGGCCACTTGGGTTTCTCCAGGGTGTGAAGTGATATATTGGGGGCCCATATAAGCCCTGCACCAGATGAGGACAGACCATGCTCCATTCTGCCAGGAGACTGCTCGGAGGTTTCCTTAAGGCAACGTGGCCTCCTGTTTTTGGTCTGGCCATGCTACACACATTCAAATACATGCAACCACTTGTGAATACGTTCTAAGCCAAAATCTACTCAGAGAAGTATAAAAAATATTCCTGAATTAGTCTCCATGACTAACCCCTCTATCTCTGTAAGCAAACACTTGCATCTTGCTCGCCACCATGTTGTACCAAAAGTTCACTAGTGAATAAATTTGGACTCACTGGCTCATATTCCAGTGAGACACTACACCACTGTGCAGCCCAAACCTGGTTTTGAACTTCTCTGGAAAAACAAAGCTCTAGCCCTGCTCCAAGAAGGACCTTCCCACTTGGTCATTCTTCTTTGTGTTTGAGTACTTTTCTCATTTCCAGGTTCCAGAAGATAGCCTTGATAGCAACAGGAATCTCTTGGCAATCCTTGAGGGAGCTGCTTCAGACTAGGCAGGTTCAGCAAACATCCCCCAGTTTCCTTCTACCTAAACCCCAGAACAGTCTGAGCTCCTGCATCCCCTGTTAGCTCGTGCATCCCAAAGCCAGGCAGAATGCAGGTAGGAATTTTTCTGCCCTTGCTGATTTTGGCCTTATCTGTACCAAGCAGAACTTGGAGCCCGAGTTACATCACCTCCTGCAAGTCTCTGCATAAGATAATAACTCTAACGGCTCATGCCAGAGCCTGTTACATGGTTTCCTGTATTGTCTATACAAAGAAGAAAAAACATCATTCTAACTGCTCTTCCTCCTCTTACACATCACTTGGGTTGAAAACAATCTGGCTTGTTACCGCACTTGCAGGAAGTGTGGTACAGATTGTCTGGGATGATGAAATGCACACCTGCACTAGCAGCCAATCTACTTTTAAACTCATTAAAAGGGAAGTTGGTCTGCTTTGTTAACACGGTATTTTTCTAGTGCAGATACATGCTAAGCCCAGGCTTGTTTTTACATTCAGTCAGGGTTTATCTGCATCTGTCCTAGAAGAAGGGGAAGGTTGGGAGAATTCAACAGAATGTTACACAGTTTTAAAGGGTGAAACGACATGGTTGATATCCATCACTCACCCATTAGGCACATGTGAAATATTTTGAAGACCTTATAGCCCTTAGGGCTGCTGAGACACACGTATCTGACTTGTCTGTTGCTAAAATTGCTCTCAAAGTGGACGCAGTCTGCTCAGCCCATCTTCTGCTAGCTAACGCTGTGCCATCATTACTGGAAACCATGCATTATATTAGTGGATCCTTCCCTCATCCTTCCCTCTGGTTATTCCTGACAGGATACAAACTGATAAGGGACACGTTTACAACTTAAAGACATAGACCAATTACTCTTCACCAGGAGTAAGGATGGAAAAATGTTCTCAGAGTACTCCAAAACCACCCCACAGAGGGTCTCTTACACCTTTCCCAGAACCACTCCTTCTGTGGGCTGACATCCAACAGGGATTTATGCAGGTACAGCAAAAAATAGGCTTCCTAAAATTAGAGGGGTTGTAGGCTACAAAATTTTCCTTCTACTCTTTTCTCAGAACTATGAGCAAAGGGAATATTTTACAGTTCACTGTGCTGGGATTACTGAAGTCTGCATGAAGCCATGCTTGGGCTTCTTCTCTATGAGTACAGCTGAGGCCTACATGGGATTTTCTCGGGCCTTGGAGGAAATAATCTTTCTATGACTTCTTTGCCCCTGCCCTCCTCTCTGTTCTCAGATCCTGTTGGCAGTTCTGGCTTTCACACAACAAAAGCACTTAAGCAGTTTAAGGAACTTCAGTGCAGGATGTGCATGCATACAAGTATAGTGCCACTTTCTCTGCTTTCAGCAGAGGATGGAGTAAAAGTGAAAACACACCTAATTTAGCACACGATACATACAGGCAAGATTTTGCTGTATCCTAGTGTCCCCCATATATAAGCCAGCAACATTCTGGAAAGAAATCCTGACAGACACAGTAGGATCATTCATAACCTTGCCAATTTCTGTTGCCATTTATATTAGAGTGAGGTGGGTGCAAACCATTCCTGGGTTCACAATTCTCCACAACTGTACCCTAATGACGCCATTTTGTTTCCACCGTGCATTCCCTGAGTATGTCAAGCAGCCCCTATGTACTCTAAGAACATCCCATCGCACTAGATCTGATGCATTAGAGCATTACCCAAAGACTACAAACCCTCCTCCGAAGCAGCCAGCGATTATCCTTGATGCCAACACGTTCTGCCTTGAGGAGGAATGATAAGCAAAGCCACAGACAGGCAGGTCACAGCTCTCAGTACCATCTCTATCTATCCACATCACAACTCTTTGTGGCCCAAGAAAGCACACGCACAGACAGGCAAACGTGGTACATTCCCCAAAGACTTCTGGATATAGGTCTCCAAAACAAGATACAAGATTAGACAGAGTTTCAGTGTTCACATGTATTCTTTTCCAAGAAAAGGCCTGGGATTTTTGCACAGAGAGATGGGAAAGTTCGTATGCCATGCAGGTTTTTTTCTGTTTTGTGGTGGAAGTTGTTTCTTGTTTTGTTTTATTTTTTGTTTGCTTTTACAACGATTACCATTAAAATCTTTGCAAAAGTTTGGGCAAGAAGTAGAGCCCAGAATCTGCTTCTGATACCTGCTGTATCAAGACCTGTTAAATGCCAGAAGAACCAGAACATTATTATAGAAAGACCTTATCAAAGTGTAAAAGTTTTAACAGTAATTCTTACACTTGACTGTTGAGGTCTTGCACCTCCTATCTTCCTGACAAACAAAATTTTGCAATGTTGTTTCTCTTTCTCTCTCTATTTCCCTGTCCTAGATCACTTTTGTTATGATGCAGGAGTCCAGATTTCAGTATTGGATGGCTTTGCCAACAGCCACTGCAGTCAGCAAGATCTGGTCTGCTTGAAACAGGTGCTGTTGTTCTGAGCAAAGTGGGCTTGGACAGACCACAAAGAATTTACATCCTGAAGGCTACCTGGACTTCTTCCCAGATGTGCATTTATGCAATACAGGGTCCATTACAAACCAAAAGAGTTTATCCAAATTCCAGTATTTTGTGGAATCAGACTGTGCTCCGAATGTAATTTTAAGTACTCCAGCCTCAGAAAATCTCCTTAATATTAAGAACCATTGAAACTGTCTTTGGTCACTTCCTAAATCCTTTCTTTCCTTCCTGTTATGGGTGATATGGCTACATGTAATCTTGTGATGAGCCAGAATGCTCTTCAGTGAAAACCCAAAGGATTCTTGAATGGTAACAAAGATGGAGGATTCCGTATGCAATAGGAACCATCCATCCTAGCTGGGGAGAAAAAAAAAAAAAAAAGAAGAAAGATGACTACAGAGAGACCCTTTTGGTTAGTGCATTATTGGCCATAGTACACTAATATTGTGAACAACTGTACCAGTGAACTGAGCTTATCAACAGTATAAATGAGAAAAACTAACTGTGAGATAGGAGAGGCTGATATTTGCATAGGAAAATTTTAAGTCCAGCACATGCTTGTCTTCAACATTAACCCAACACATTTCTATGTCTTCCACACCTATGTGCACTGTGGACTGAACATGTTCTCTAGGTAGTTTCCAGAGACAAGCAGCAAGTCTTGTTACAAGCTGTTTTCACTGATGTGTACATCATTTGACGAGGAAAGGCATTGGAAACCAAAGTTCTTCATCTAAGCACAAGGTAACCAAAGAGCCACTGCAGATCGTGCTTAACACAGTGCTTCAAGTATCTTTTAGACTAAAAGCCTATCCTTTAGAACATATATCACCCATAGAAATTAGGCCATTATCATCCATTCTTCTACATATTGACTATCTCACTAACACTTTCTGTTAGCCCTCTCTGCCAGTACTATATTAGGATCACTGCCCTGAAGATGGAAAATTACTCTACAACAGCAAAGTGATCACAATAACTGCCTTGTGCACAACCTCACTCTCTACAGCCCATTACAATATCCCTTATAACATCTGCTGTCATTTTCTCTCTCCTTGTTTGCAGTTCCGTATTGAACAGAACGGAGAGCTATTGTCATTACAACCATGTGAGGTGGACACTGTTGAATTAATAGCGGAACTCCCTTACCTCATTCATGTGCTTGTCAAAGATCACATTTCAACTCCCTTTGCTCTTACTTTGGAATATAAAAGGTGAACCTCCACACTTGCCAGTCAGCAGGTTTCTTGCTTAGAAAAGAAGAGGCTTTCTACAGGCTTTCTACAAAGTCACTGGACTGACATGTCACAGTCTAGATCCACTTACTTCTACCAGGAATAATAACTCTTCAGACTAATATTCCATCTAGTAATCTCCCAGATTGCTAATGAGCATCACCTAAAAGAAAGCTCACATTCAGACTGAATCCCGATGCTTTTCCTCTTTATTAATTAGCTTTCCTGAGTTACACAAGGTCAGTACATCTCCTTTTTGTCTCTCACTTGCCTGCCCTTTTAATCTCCTTAGGTTTTGTTTCTTTTCCGAGCCACCACCTCTCACACACTGACAGAGGCATACAGTTTATATGAATTCTTAAGGCTTCGGTCCCCTGTGGAATCACCTTGATATTTTTTTTTCTCCTTGCTGTCACTTCTGTAGCAGAAGAGATTATTTCTTTCTGTTGATTGCATAGATACGTATGGGAAGGTAAGACCTGGCTCTATGAATGACCAAAATTAAGAGTGTATAAAGCTTAGCAATAATGTCTTTCCCAGAGGGGAAAAAAATTTATTACACGGGACTTGACCATGTCTCCCAATTTGCCTATTTACTCCTATTTATTTCTGATTCAGGGCGTAGTCAAAATTCAGGGTTTGAGAAGAATCCAGGAAAAGAAAGTTCAGAACAAATCCCCAGGCAAAGTATTCCAGTTTAGATATGCTGAAATGAAGGTCTCTAGCTACCTCAGGTCCATATATTTTTATCTGGGAAAGGGACATTAACATGATTCACTCTTCCTATCACGAGACATAATCTGACATTTAGCCCAGCCTGTTTAGAAGGGGAAACCATCTGGGTACCCACATTACAACTCCTGTGGCAAGACAACAGCATTCCACGTTGTGACAGTTTGATAGTTCAGCCAAGGTAGTTCTGATCTGAGGTTACTCTGCAGTGATTCGATTTCCATAGGAGGAAAAGAAAGCACGCCTCAGGATCTCTGTCTGCAAATTCCTTCCTCACACAAACTCTCCAGGCAGTTCAAACATCTGCTATAAAACCACATTCACAAAATTACCCCCCTTTTCTGAAACATTCTTCATCCCTGGGCCATATCTCTGTGACAATATAAATTAATCCTAGAATTCTGGAAAACCTATGTTTTAGTGCAGTTGTGACTTACAACATTTCTGATGCAACGTTATGCTTTTCTTTTTGAGTCATAACCACATCAGTTGTCCAACACAAATGGAGCAATATACATGTGCCTTTCATGTGTTCTCTGCATATAATACGTAAGCAAGAAAAATCCCAGGAAATCTACCAAATGCAAACATGCAAAAACAAAAAAAACATGTTATCACAACTTGCCAAGAGGCATGCTCGTCTCCTTTGTAACACCACTCCTCAGCAGATAGCCTCAGTGAGAAGTCTAATTAGCAGTAGATTTATAATTTCTACTCTTGGGATCCCTGACTAGGGGTCATGTGAATTACGATGAAGGTCAAAATGTGGATCTTCCTATCATAGAAAGGAAAAAAAAAAAAAAGGAAAAAACTTGCAGCTATTGATTTTGGACATTCTTACTAAAATACATAGATATGATGGAAAATGAAATCCAGGTAAGACTTTTGCCTCAAAAGTGAAATAAATAAGCAATTAAAAATAATATAAACAATTAGACTAAGTAGAAAACAGATCAATCTTTCTATTCACTATTTGATTTGTCTCTCTCCACCCATCCAGCAGCCCAACCCACAGGATGTGGTTTTGTTGTGCCTTTTTCTTTTTTTTTTTTTTAATATGAAATGCTTCTATTGTTTCCCTTTAATGTACAAGAGGTAAAAACTTCCCAAGAGGAGCCTTTACAATAAAAACGCTCACATTTCAAATGTTTTTTTCTCTATGTAGTATGAATAGTTTTGTGAAAACAGATCATAGCACAGAGCTGAAAGGGGAATTTGGCCAGAACATCATCTGCCCCTGCATCTCTCACTTATCCATTGCCTGGGGCATTAGCACATGTTGCACAGTCATACAATGACTCCAGCCCAGTGAGATAAAGTGTCTTATGGATATGCCATGGGAAGAGAATTCATAACCTGACGTTTCTTGCCTGCTGCCATTTCACCTAATGAATAAGCAGCCTTTTCACATCACCGTGATGCCCCTGCACGAGGTGCCATTGGGGCAGGACAGCTTACTCCTAAGACCCTTTGCTAGAAAAGAATTTACGGTGACATCCTGATACATCAAAAAGAAGAGATGTTCAGGGCACTGCAGTGGTGAGAAAGGCCTTTCAGAAGAACTGCACCTGCATTACACTAGAGAGGTGCAAAGTCTGTTTTCCTCTTGTGTTTCCATTCACCTAGGAGCAGGCATAATGGGGCTTTTAAAATTTTCTTACATTCTTACTACGGCTTGATCCTGAAACCATGACTGACACCCTGTCAGACTACTCACGTTAGTACTTTCAGTGTACAGAGTGGTATTTAAAGCAGGAAAAGTGGTGTGTCCATCTA
The DNA here is from genome assembly GCF_009769625.2 of Cygnus olor. NCBI lineage: Eukaryota > Metazoa > Chordata > Aves > Anseriformes > Anatidae > Cygnus > Cygnus olor. The sequence continues at coordinate 49,729,591 of NC_049173.1, forward strand.
GCAAGGGCTGCAGTATTAATACAGGTCTGAAGGAAGAACCTTTAGAAGAAGGGCTGTCCAGTGAGTCTCGCTGTGCACACACATGTATTTCATTCTTCCTGCTTCCTGATGGTGATTTTCAGCCTTAATCTCCCTACAGTCTGAATGAACCATTTTATCCTACTGCAACCACTCATAAAAATGGGGGGAAGGGAAGTTGGTTTTTTGAACAGCTGCACTTGCCGTATACATGCCAAGAAACCTGCAACCAGATAGTAGTATGAAATGTGGGATAAAGACTCAAAATGAAAGTTTACTGAAGAAGTAAGAAAGTAAGAAAGCAAACAGCATGAACAACTTGAATGAATGCCACCTTTGTTCTCTTTTAAATGCACATGAACGTGAAATCCTAACTCCAGTTTCACAACATAATATTCTGATGTAAATGTCGTACACAAGGAAAACAGAAAGATGGAAATGTTAATGCAATCTACTAACTTTTAAAGGTCTGGACCTCCTGAAGAAGGACACTTTCTCCTACTTGACTTTAGTTTACAAGGAAATAAACTCCCACAGAGTAAACTTTACCACGGGAACATTCAAGCTTCTGGTCTTTGAGGGGCACAAAGCTTGTGCTATTGTGCAATTAGAAGAGCTGGAGTGAACAAAATGTCATTTATGATTGAATGGCTTTGGTTTAGATCATGTTCTAATACAGTCTCGGGAGGTGTGTCTGTGACTGGCACTCAGGATAAGGGCTGGCAGACAGCAAATAACATGCCCTCACTGTGGTCATTCCCTCTGCTTTGTTGCTCTGTTTTTTGCAGATTTCCCTTTTGATTGGTTACTGATGGAGAAATAGGCACAACCTTGATTCACACTTCAAAACAAGCAAAGGGAAAAACAAACACGGGGAAAAATTAACTGCTGTTTCCAAAGAATTTGCTAGGGTCTCTGAAACCTCTGAGCCGATGCAAACTATTGCAAGTCTGAGCCTGCCCTAATCCAGACCTGGTGAGCTCTAAGATTGTCATACTGCAGTCTTCCATGGGCATGTTCAGAAGACGAAGCGAGGACGAGGTGAACAGTTTGTACCAGGATGCTTTTGCTCCCCGATCTGCTTTATACACTCCTGCCCATTCTTGTAATGCAGTTTCAGCTCAGGTATCAAAGGAGCAAGGCAATACCTTGGCGGACCTTCCATCAAAGGACACCGAACCATCACAGATGGAGCTCAGCAGTGGAAGGCTCGAGGGCTGAAGCGTTCGGGCCATGTGATACGTGCAGCTTCTTAGTGCAAGGTCAAGTACGCAAGAGTTGGGGTCATGATCTCAGGGGCTTGTCTGAGATGATAATGCCAAAGGCTTTAGAGAAAGAGCTTGTCTGGTTACTCGGCCTGACCCAGTTGATATCATTTAAAATACTACTACAACAGATTCAAATTATGCCATCCTGGGCTAGTATTATGGTCCTGCCATATAAGGCACATCGTGCTGCTGCATGACCCAGTCAGTGGTTGGTTCATCTTCTGAGTCAGCTGCATAATAATTATGTTATATGATATTATATTTTAAAAAATAAAATAAAATCCAAGTTACACAGAGTGAGCTCCTCGCAAGCAGTTGCCTCTCCAGAGGAAGCAGAAAGGGACTTGAACAACGGTTGCTATTATTCCGTGCCAACTATCAGAGATGACGAGGTGCAGGAGGGAGCACACCATGCACCCTACACGTGTGAGCAAAGCAGCGCTGTTCCCCCCCATCAGCACAGCTCACCAGAGCAGCAAAGCCACCTAGAGCCGCAGGGCTGCAGCAGGAGTCATTTGCTGAAGGTAAAACAAGTCGAGACAGAGCCCTGATCTCCTCTCTTCTTCCAAGACTCTGCTTTTGAACTTGAGCTAAACCATGCCAAAGTTAATGGAGGATTCCTATTTCTTTTAGTGATTTTCGGAGGAAGTCCTCAGACCTCAGAGCCACCTGATAGGAAGATGTGGGCTCCTTGCTCTGTGAAATCTTGAGCTGCCTGCCAGGAAAGGGATTTACCTGAGTAGGAAGACGGAGCACTCCCATTCCTGATTCTGTAGATATAAATCTCATTCACGCCTTGCTGGTTTTATGCACATTCACTCCTCGGTTGTTCAAGCAGAACAATGCAGCTGGCAATAGATTTCATTTTTTATATTGCTGGGGAAAAAAATAACGTGCAAGCACATCTGGAGTGCATGCACCCTCCCTCTGGACATAGAAGTATGACAGAGATGGTAGCAAAACTGCTCAGAGGCTTGGCAGTGCCCCACCAAACATGTCGTGTTGTCACACTTGTTTGTCACACTCGGCAGTTGGATCCTCTCTCAGTAAGATGCAGAGGAAGGCAACTGTAGTATCCCGGCATATGTAGTTAAAAACACAAAGCTGAGGGCACACAATACAGAGAAGCCTCCACCTCACTTCTCGGACTCATCTTAAATACTGTGCAACCATTGAAGTCAAAGCACATCTGTGCCTTAGCACTCCCTTACACACAACCAAGAATAAGTGGGAAAAAAATCCAATTTCTTCATCTCCTCCGCACGTTATGGGCTTCATTATGTTTTTGCCTAGTATGAAGCTGTTCCCCACAACCTCAAAGATATTTAAAAGCCAGCTGCTGCTAATCCATTCCTTCCCTCCATGTGACACCTCCTCCAAAGAGTCCCACTATACCCCCTAGTTTGTTTTTTTCTTGCTCAGTTATGAAACTTTCAAGTAATTAAAAAAATCATTCTGTATTGATATTCTGCACACTGGAGCTTCAAACCTTTTCTTCTGCAATTACGGTCTGCAGTGCCATCAAAGAGCACTCCCTTCTCCAAACTTGTGTTACTGGAGCACGGAAATAATTGGCTACAAAAGTGCCTTTTGGGGATACTGAGCGTAGATGTGCAATACCTTGGGAAAAAAAAAAAAAAAAAGAAAAAAAAAAGGTTCCTTACAATACTGTCAAACAAATATCTAATTACTTCTTTAAGCAAAACACCCTCTGACTTTTTGGGAGTGTATCACTTAGCTCCAAATGAAAGAGCAGACTTATTTTTAATGCACACAATATTGGTGTGCACTGAAGTAAACCCACAAGGACAATCAGTCCTCTTGTTTCAGGGAACACTCTCGCGAATGGAACAAGAGGAGGTGCCCACATGACTCCCTGCCAGGCTGCACACACTGAAAGGATCTTGGATCCACACAGGCAGTGTGCAGCAACCAACATTCAAAATAGTTGGTCAACATTTGCCTCTGGAAATGTTTTTCATCACAGTTTTTTGCTCATATGTTCTTTCTGTCTAGATTTCCCAGTCTAAGTTTGACAAATAAAAAATGATGTCTGCATTTGTTTATTTCTTTTTCATTAAAAAAAAATAAAAGTTAATGTGAATCTGAAAAATCATGTTATTAAAAACATATATACTTGTCAGTCGGAAAGAGACATAAAAATAATCAGTCCAAGAAAAAGCTATGTTTTATGTCCTACACTGACATATATTAAAGGCAGAACTAAAATTGTTATTGGAAAACACAGATGAATTGCATTCATGATCAGATCCTTTTTCCTTTAAGGTTATTGGAAGTTTTGCCTATAGACCTACCTTTTTTTTAATTTAGCCAAGAAAAAAAGAAAAGAGAGAAAACTACAACAGCAGATGAAAAAGTGTCAACCAAGCAGAAATAAGCTGTGTGGCAAACTTGGTAGACAGACCAAGAAACATGTGTGGGAACTTTATCACAGTTTGGCAACCCTTTCAAAGGCCTAACTGAGGGCAATTCATAGCAGGAATCCATAGGAGACAAGACAGCTGCTGAAAGACAAAGATATACACTCCAGTTCTTTTTTCAATCTGTTTTTCTTCTGCTGCGAATTCGAATCAGGATATGAATTAGAATAACAATTATTAGGACAGCTCGGCACTTCTAAGGGAATATTTACTGTGAAATAAGCCACCTCAGTTTTATTGACTGAAGTGGAGATAAGCTAGTTAATGATGAATTAGCCCACTGCATATTCAGAGTTATAGCTCCTTTATGCTTGTCCTTGACTCTGTTGTTGTTTCACCGTTACGTTGGTGACCTGCTGGACCTCCCTGCACCTCAGCTTACCCTCCAGTAAAGCAAATGTAACGCTGCCCACAGCTGTGCTGTTAGGGTGCAGAAGTGTGTTTGCAGGCCACTATGGAAACACGGAGTTTTTATTGCCCTTTTACTACAGCTTTGATGAAGCTTTCTCACCTGAAGGGCACGGGGGAAACGAGAACAGGAGACAGGCAGAGCGTGCTCCAGGGAGAATGAGGGAGGCCCTGATGCAATAACTCAATTGGGCCTATCCAGCACTGAAACAAACTCATGGCTAAGCCCGAAGGCTTCTGTCACTTTGTACCCACAGACAGGCTCCTGAGCATGGAAATCATACACAGCTGCTTCAGAACAGAAACCTAGAAGGAAGCCTCAGGGCTCGGCGGCCTACTCGTGATCTTGGGCTGGTGGCAGTAGACCAGGCACCTGTTTCGGTAGCCCTCACACAGACCAGAGCTACCTGCACACTGTTTTCCAGTGAAAGCAAACACTGTCCACTGCCATATTTGAGGTCATTGCAGAGCAACCCTTCATGATTCTAGCTGTATAATAAACCCCAGCATGTTTTTTCAAGCTCCCCTACCTCCCAGCAGTCTCCTATGGAGCAGATCAGTCTGTAGTGCATCTTCCTCATTTCAAGCACAGACGTGGTCTCTGCAAACTTCTATCTAAATCCTTTCATGCCCCCCACCTTTTGCCTTGAGAGGGAGAACAGACTGTAAAGACTTGTATGGAAAATACTACGGCATCATTACATACTGTTGAGAATTTCTGATGTTTCATAAGGACAATTTTTCCCTGTTTTATGGCCTTCTGCCTCAACCTACACCCCCGGATTTGACTTCTACGTAGCATTTATTTTACAAAGTAAATACTAGGACTCGCATTTGTTGCTTATCCTAAAGATCATCACCATGGGAAGGTCAGCTGGGTAAACTACTGTGTGCGTGTGCAGGTGCCATTACTTTGCAGAGTTGCCTTTGTACACATAACTTACTCTAAGTGCTTTCTCCCAAAGCAAAGTCTTAGACGTAATAAAGAAATGCTAGTGCAAACCTTAATGTATTTCTTCTTAACTGCACTTAGTAATGAGCCATCCTACATTTGCTGTTTCAAGATGCTAGATTCCAGTTACCACAATAAAACCCAGAAAACATAGGAACTGTTGTTACCACAATAAAAACCAGAAAACGTAGGAACTGTTACAGTGGTAATAATACAAAGGCATTTTCCACAGAACAGGCACCTAACCATCACCTATACACTGACATTTTAAAACACGGTCCTTATAAAAAGTACATAAATGACCTGACCCTCAGGTTTACCACACTAGTCTTGGAGAAGTCTGACCTTGCTGCATCTGATTCTTAAGCTGACATTGTGCAGTTCTTTATGGGGTCAACAGGAACTGCAGTGAGGACACAGACCATCAGTTTATTGGACTTGCTCTGGGCATTGTAGCAAGGCATCTCAAATGAAAATCAAGGCAAAGTCCCGGAGCACTCTTAGTCCAGAGTCACCACAAGCTTTATTCCTGGATTTTTATTTTGTTATACCACTCAGCTTAAGAGAGCTAAAACAGCATAAAACTGAACTGACCAACAATGCAGCATTTTGCTGTCTGCTCAATTAGTTGACTTAGCTGCCAGTGGAAAATCTTCTAAACATTTTCCTCTCACACTTTACCCCTGACTTAATAAACCATGGTGTTTTTATTGTCAGGTTCTTGGACAAATTTCATCAAAAAGCAGGGTGCATTAATCCAATGTACTAAAATCCTATTTTCTTATAATTACACTTCCCAAATGGTGCCTTTACAGAGAGAAAACAAAGAGGAAGCTAAGGTAGCCTAGTAAGTTAAACCCCACTTGTGGCTAAGCAGAATAATGAAAATGAAACACATTATTAGAAAAACATATTATTAAAAATGCCACCTAAATTTGCAACAAGCTCGTATCAAACTACACACTGTCACTCTTATTCACAATGAGGATCACCAGGTTTCACTTCAAGACACTATCCAAAATGCACCCAGTATTATATATGGAAAAGCAAATAAAATACAATTTTCTAGAAAGGAAACAAATACTGAAAAATAAGATAGACATCACTGGCCTAATGATACCAGTCCCTCACATACGCACGTGTATGTGCACACGCAGAATGTTTCGTGACCCACTGACCACTGTGATTGCTTTCGCCTTGCAAAGTTCTTTACTTTTCCTTTTTCTACATACGAAGGGAAAGCCCAGCCTGTCATTCTGAGAGTATATGCTGAGGACAGACAACCACCATGTTTGGCCCCAGGTGCCGGACACATAAACGCCTCAATACAGAAAAATGAGGTTAGTCCCCAAAGACGTCTTCCTGACATTTTTCAGTTAAAAAAAAAAAAAAAAAAAACACTTCCATTTTATGATCTAGGAGTTAAAATAGGCTCCCTGAACAGGTATAAAAAGGTGGAGCTTTCACAAAACAAGGGTTCTTTTTGCAAGCTATATATGTAAGAGACGCACTGAATCTTCCGTGCTCACAAAATGGAAACAGGTTTTGCTGAATACAACAAACCATCATTAAAATACCACATTATAAAAGCAAGTGGCTGATAGCTTTATTTTGGTCAGAACAAAAGAAGAACCTTATTCTGTGGTTGCACAGTGGGAACCAGGCACAGGACTGGATCTGTTGTAAGCTTTAATATACTAAATGTAATCCTTCTCATAAAACGTTAGCTATTTAAATTAAGATATAAGAAAAAGCAGTAATCAGAAAGGTCTTCCCTTATGAAATAGGCTGCTCTGTAAGACAGGAACTGTTTGGGGTTTTTTTGTTTTGTTTTGTTTTTTTATCTGTGGCTGAAATGGATAGAAGGAAAAAATCTTAAGGTTTAGCAAGGAGGCTAAGGCTAAGGCTCTAAAAAAACTTTTCTAATGATGCAGACGGTGACACTCGAGCATGCAGCAGAGGCTGGGGGATGCCCTTCACTGAGCCTGTTGTTTAACCAAAAACCTGTCAGAAGTGAGACCGAAACCACTGACCCATCTCAGATGAAGGATGGAAAACCTCCCAGGCTCCTTGCAGCATTACTTCCTTTGAGACTCTAAGGGCTGTCTTACAGCAGTGTTTTGGTGTTCACTAACATGGAATGAGCATTAACACAAACAAACAGCAAAGAGCTTTGGCTGCTTGATTGCCTTTAATCTCTTCCTAATTATCAGCCTGTCTCAGACAGTGCATGTGCTTTACAGTTTGTGCGGGGCTGGGGCGTCACGCTGCTCTCCTTGAACCACATCTGACAAGCTACATCTCCAGCAGTGATATCAGGGCTGACTGGGATGTAAAGCTCCCTATCACTTTCCAGATATCAAGGAATCTTTATGTCAGTGGTGTTCATTAGTGGGAAGGTTCCCACTGACATGTCTAAGTGCACATTTGATTAATAACATGATGCTCTTTAATCATTAAAAATAACCTAGAATTCCTGTTTCCTGCAGCAACCCCAAGCACCATCACACCCCATTTAGGGCAGAGGTATAGAAATTCGTATTTTACACATCCCAGAACAAGGCTGGTATTTATGCTTTTTCGCACCGTGACTCCATGTTGTCTTAAGCCCTGGTGTCTATTTGTAGTCCTTGTACTTATTCACGGATAAAAGCATGGTGGTTTATTTTTAGTGAACTTTTTTCCAAAGAGTTTTATTTTAAAGCCTGACTAACCTTTGCTGCACCATGGACTAGGCTGATCTCTTGATAAATCTTAGCTTAGATTGGTGGTGAGCTGCAAGAAGACACCGACTGCATTTTCAATTAATCGTCTTTTACATCCTACCTTAGGAGAGGGTAAAGGAGGCACATAAAAAGCCAGACAGCATGCAATGCTTCCCGAGGACTCTAGTGCAGCCTGGAAATCTGGGGGAGCCACAAGCATTTAGTTGTCCCTTGTTTCTTCCCACAGTATTTTTAGTGGCTCTGCAACACGTGGATTTATCTGCTCTGCCTGCAATTATTCACTGCATCTCAGAGACAGGAAAAACATACATCACGTTTGCTTACTCAGATTTTCTTACTTTTATCTCTTTCTCTCCAACTAGGCTGTTGGGGAAAAAAAATAGTGCTGAGAGAGAAATATATGTCAGTTTATGGAATGGTGCATTTTTAGAGGCTTCTTCTCTGTTTTTGGCTTTCCAGCTCCCAAAAATGAGTGTCCCATCCCTTGTATGCGGTAATACGGTTATTGCAGGTGCTGTGGAGGAGCTGGCATAAAGGTAAGGGCCTCCTGGCCGTCGTGCAATGAAAAGGTGGGATTTCTCCAGTGTTAGGGAGGTCCCAAAGGCCGAAATCCCTCCTCCAAACACCACCACAGTGGCTACATGGCTATGGGGAAAGCCATTTCACACTCAGAAGAGTTGTGAGGACAAATAGCAGACTCGCTGTGTGCTGAAGTGCCAGCCAAGACATTGGGTTACCCCCGGCTGGGCAGCAAATACATTTCCCTAATCTGTGCTGGAGCAATAGACACTTGGAAAATGTGGGAGCTCCGACAGGCACCTCCCAATGTCACCAAGTCTCAGGCCCAGACCAGTCTGATTTTCTTCAGCAAGAAAGAAAATCTTGGCTTTGGCTCCCTGACGTGCTCTGCTCTGCAGACAGTACGAACACAACTCTTATTTTTCCAAGTAACCTTGCAGGGACTGCTTATGAGCAAGCATTGCAACATCAGCCTTGAACTCTTCTGCCCCTAGCTTTGATAATGCTCCTTTCCTTTCCATTTTGGGGAGGGAAGGAAGGCGTACAAGCGCAAGAAACCACAAGAAACCCGTTTTTTGGTGAAATGACACCTAGATGTACCATTCATTTGAGATGTTTATTGAATTCCTGGGCAGTGGAATGCCTTGTAAATGCAAGCAAATGTCTCTAGAAATATTTGAATAAATCTTATAAATGAGGCTCCAGCTGTAACATTTTGCCCTTTTTCGGGCATGAATCTGAGACCTTATATCCCCTGGCCAACAGCCCTGAGACCTCTGCAGGAGAAATCAGCCGAGAGGGGGCAGGGCCCAGCACCACTGACCACAGAGATGACCAGGCTGCCTGCAGGACGGAGGAAAAGATGCAGATGTCAGGCAAGGGTGGAAAACAGCAAAAAGCAGCATTGCTTCTGCTACAATCAGAACTCCTGGGGTTTGTGGTAATTCTCTATTTTTATCTCAGTCAAGAAGTGATGACTGTGTCCAAATCAGTACACTGAGCACATCAGAGACCTGGGCCTTTCCCATTCAACAGCACACAGTTGCATTAGCCAGCCTCCAGGAGGTCTATTACATCCCACCCTTGGGGGATGAATGGTAATCAACAGAGCAAGCAAAAAAATACGTATTATTCCCAAGCCACGAGGATTTTCCTCAAGGTTTACTGCTTTTTATTTTTTATTTTTCCTTTTTTTTTTTTTTGTTCCCATCTGATTTGTAATGCTTCCGTTTTCAGTCACAAGGAAGAGGGAGTTGCCTTGAATATTCCTGATTCATGATTCTACCCAAGGTTACTGAATAGCTAAACTATCTGCCAAGCATAATCCCCCTGCTAACATTATAGCCCCGTGCACTCCCCGCAGGCCCAGCCTCTTCATCCCTGCTGTCTGGATGTTTTCAGTGGATTCCGTTTCAGGATCACTCCTTGGCTGTAGTACATAGACCATTCCCTACCACTGACTGCACTCTGCACAGGGAAGGGATATTTCCTTTCCTGCTAAAAGGCGGCTTTTGGACTGTGGTGCAGATCGCACAGTGATGAAGACGGGAGACAAGCACGTCTAGAAAGAACCTGGTGGAAGTTCTCAAAACCAGAGCACAACAGGATCCCCCTGTAGAAAAAGGAGGACTGAGTGTTTTTTACTTCCATTAGTGCCTTTGGACGTCTCTCCTCTCCAAGAAAGCTCTAAACCAGGTATCTAGTAGGTCATCTGGTCACTCCCCAGATAAAGCAGGCTGTGTGCCTGGTGATAAACTGGAGTGATTTGTCCAGTCTGCTCATTAAAGTTTTAAGGAATTTATCTTCCGTTACTTCCCCTGAGAATCTATGCAGTAGCCTAATGAATCTTGCCATTAATGCATAAATACATGTATACATTTGGATTTTTTTTTCAGTAAATTCAAGCTCATTTTTCCCTTGTTTATTTTCATCTGAATATTCCTAATTATATCTCACGAGGACCAAGCAAATTAATTTCCTTCTTTTCTTGATGATACCAACAGTTAACCAGCAGCAGTGCACCTCAGCTCAGAGCCCAGAAGAAGAATGTCCTCACACAAACACATGCAACTTCTGTACAATTTCACCCAAAATCACTGCTTCTCCTTCCCATGGCAATAAAAGTAAAGGCTGGCCCTGCTTTTCCATCTGATTACAGTGGCCTAGTACAGAAAACTTTCTTCTAACAAAAACCTGATAAAAAGCAAGAATCTGTGCTTTGAACTTCAAGTTTCCCCAAGAAGCCTGCTGTGCTGCCACTCATTTGAGGTCAGTTTGGCCCGACCTGCTCCCAGCTTCTCTGCCTGATTGAAGTCCACCATCCCTTCTGAAATGGGATCACACATTTACTTCTACAAAGCTGCAGTGAAGCATGATCTGAGCTGGAACAGCCGGTAAAAAAAATAAAAACTAATTTTAAATAAAAAAAAAAAGCTGCCTACTCTTCATTTTATTGCTTTTCCCAGAAACGATCAATGCACCTGCCAGGTGTCTCAGCAAAGCAAGGCATCTTACAGCTCTGATTTCCTGGTTTTATGTTTTTTTCCCAAGGACTCATTAAGGGCCTGTGATGGACAGCCAGGCAGATGCAGCTCGTGCCTGCTTGGCTAATGAGGTTATAGTATCTGCCCTAGACCATCAGCTTTGTATTTTAAACCCTGCACACAAAACCTGCCTTTGGCCTCAATACTGCATATCAAAGCCTAGCTGGAGTGTGAAGAGAGGAGGAGAAGAGCAGTGGAAAAATCAGCATTAATAAAGATAACTACAATTATCAGCATGCAGTAACACCTGAGTACACCAGCCACGCCAGTAGGGAGAGTTGGGGTTGAAAGGAGGAGCCCCCCACTGACTCTGATGGAGCAGCACAGCACCACAGCAAGCTCCAAATTCCCAAGTCCCTATTCCCAATGAATGAAGGTGGAGCTACACACAGCACCGTACTCCAGTTACCGATTTTTGAAAGAAAAGACTGTCTCCGGCCAGAAACAGCAGCCCAGTGAAAGACTCACATACCTCCCTTTCCAGAGCTAACACGAACACTTGCCTAGCTGGGACAGCCCAGCTGGGAGACACATTACTTCGAGGTGGGAGAATTTATGACGTGACTGATACCCACTCGGTTATCTAGTTATTTCAGCAAACGAGTGTAGGATCACATTTCTCCAGTATTTTTGAGAATAACTACGTCTACCAGATTTCCTCTGTAGCGTATTTGTTAAGAAAACTAATTGTACATTCATGAGAAATGTGATAAGGAGGATCATATTTTAGGTAGTTTTAAAGCAGTATTGTAAGATCCTACAAGAGCAGTTACTCAGAACCCTTTCAAAAAGTAAACAAGCTGTTAACCAGTTTTGTAAGCTTGAAGGAGTTGTCTCACCCTTACCAGAATATCTGCCATCTTCGGCAATATTAACACACAGAAGTACACATTGCTCTTGATATTAATGTTGGACAAGGGTCTGCCCTCAAGTCATGCCACCAGCATGTTTCATTTCCATGCGAACTGCCCTCTTATCCTCATGACGCTTTTCATACTACACCCTAGGAAGAACTTCCAGGAAATTTTGCAAAAGAAAATGTTTGAAATATGTTTTGGGGGAGGATCTGAGCAAGGAAATCCTTTACTAAAATTCTTAATAAAAAGAGCAGAACCAGAACTTCACAGCTCATCAATTTAGCTATAATTTTCTTAGAAAATTAAACACTCCACTCTTTCCTTAAGTATGCATTAGTTGGAAAAAAGTTTGTTGATTACTGAATGTGTAAAAAACCTTAAAATCTTCTGCAATATTTTTACAACCATGTTATTTCTGTATAGAAAAGCAGTACGAAAAAAATAGCAAGCAACATACACATTCTCTTCCTCAGTTTTGATTTTTATAGCTACCACCCAGATTCTAATTTAAAATAGTAAAATATTAAATGTCAGGAGGCCTTTTCTATATAAAATTTATAACAACTGAGTTTGGGATTCCAATTTTGAAGCTCAGAGGAAAAGATTCCCCTTTAAACACAACCTATTCTGCCTGTCAGCTAATGGTTAAATGAACTGCTAGAGCTGCTTAAAGCTTGAGAGTAGATGACAAAGCTCCAGGAAAAATATATAAAGAAAAGAAAAAAAAATCTTCTGGCTTACATATTGCACTGTGAACTCCCAGTGCTACAGAAGTCCTGCAGTATTTTCATAATAAAACACGATACCACGGTGCACAGCCATAAGGAATAGGATTTTCAATTTTCTGCTGCTGAAAAGCATTAATAATTTACTCCTGAATGACAGCATTAGGTTGCCATAGCAATGACTAAGATCTCTATTCATAAAAACATACTTGGGCTTCTTTGAACACGAACGGTGCGTGTCTTGACAAAGGGTAGATGTGTCTACATGAAAGGTGATGGCTGCCCCATAAAACGCAGTCTGTGACTGACTGAACGATGTATTGTCCCTATAAATTTCAGGCAAGTGGAAGGTCAAACCTCTGCTGATGCAAATTGACAGACCCGCACTGAAGTCTGCAGAGTGATGACCAGCGAGCACAAGCAGAAAATATAGCTCACTGTCTGCAAGGTCTCCTGGCTGAGGAGAAGTCACAATAAATATTCTTCATTTCCATGTTATTTCTCACTGCACTGGGGAATAGTTGGCCACACTATAACGGGATCTGTTTGCCCACCGGTTGTGTGTGTCCATGCACACACACAGCTGCCCTCCACGGCATTGCATCGGCCCTGGTCTGTGCCCTCTGGCCACGAAAGTCCACATCACATTTCTGCACAGTTCCTTCAGGTCCAAGTAAGTCCGGAGGAGTGGTGTCGGATACATGGATTGTTTTGTGCTACTGCCCATGACTTCAGAAGGAGGGTCTTGGAGCTTGGGCTGTTTTTTACCAGCATGAAGCTGTGATTATTATTAGCAACACATAATTCACCGCTGCGTGAGCTGCACACATGTATGCAGCCTTGCTTGCTTAGCAGGGCCACTCCTGCATGATGGATGTAGCAACAGCACTGTGTAATACCACAAGGAGTTTTATTTTGGGAGAGGCAGAGCGAGTTTTACGAAGTGGAGGGTGTTGGTGTTGCAGGATGCCCAGGGGAGGGGAGCTGGGCTCACCTCTGGACCCCGTCCAGCCCGTCTCGGCTGTGACCAGAGGCGCAACCGCTAACGGCAGCCCTGTGATGGATGTGGAGCAAGTGATTTCGGTTCCTAGGGAGCAGGCCCACAAACCACGAACACATTACTTGTGGTAGACTCAGCGGGGAGAAGCCAGAGGATAAATTGCCTGCTGGGACTGGATTCACTCCCTGCAAGAGACAGGATGAGATTTTTCAAACACACACAGATGTGTGGGTGAGTGTTGGGAGGCCTCTGCAAGGCCGTACTGAGGCAGCGCTGAGGCCTTCCTACCCACGGACAAATACCAACTGAAATCTTTTCTTCTTGGCTGCTCGTTCAGCTCCCTTCATCAGCACGGAGTTCACTCTGACCTAGAGCAGGCAAAGAGCATGCTAATGTGAAGTAAAACCATCACGTAATTATGGTTTAGATTAAAAACAAAGGAAAAGAAAAATAATTTCAGAGAAACTGCGTATGACTAAGCTCCGAAAGGCAAACAAAGAGGGAAAGAGATGCTCGGTATGCACATATTTGGGATAAGCTGTGAGCAAGGTGGCAGTGAGAAGAGGCTAACAGGTGACAAAGTTCATTCATATTCTTTGATGTCATGCTGGAATAGGAGTGTCCATATTAACAGCACTGTAAGAATTGTATTAAGAACTGTATCTAATTCTCTACAAAGGATTTTATTTCCCTAGAGGAAGGGTGCTGTTGGAGGGCTGGTCATTCAGTTCAGGTTCTTGCCTGGAGACCTGGTGGAGCTCAGATCCCAGCCCTACAATAACTGTGCTCTTCCTGCTTAACCAGGGTAAGTGACTTTGGGGTCAGCCTGCAGCCTGGTTGATGCACCACAGCGTTGACTTCCCATGCCCAAATGGCACACAGCATGCAGAAACAAACTCCCTCTGCTCGGGCTGACCAGCAGGGTTAGCATGATCCCAAACACAGCCAACAGACAAGGTGCGCTAGCTCACTGCTACTGCAGGCACACAGCTCCCCTCGACCAGAGCTGCCTTGCATCCCTCCAGCCCAGAGCACGCCAGCAACATCTACATCTTGAGCCAAGCCATATAAAAAGGCAGTGACGACATTACAGTTCTCCTAAATCCATTTCCAACCAAGCCCAGCTCTTTCTGTAGCTCAAGCATCCACCTGCATGTCCCCCATCTGAGTTTTTCCAGTACATTACTCCAAAGCCAGCTACAGCAGCATTAAGCAAATGCTCAGGGAGGAGCAGAGATGGATCTTTTTCTACTTCTTTAAAAAATGTTATTAGCTGGGTTTGATGATATGAACTGCCACTCCCTTTCTCTTCCGCTTTGGGGAGCCCCAGAAGAAAATCACAGCTGTAATGTTAAAAGTATGTCATGATGTGTATTACAAAGCAGATCTGAGTGTTGTGAATTCTATTTTTTTAACACAGCACATCTTTGCTGTCCATCTGCTGGCAGAATTGAATTCCAGATATGTATTTTTCTATGGCAGGAAAAAATGTGACTCCACGACTGCTGCTTGGAAATGGCATTGTCAGTGTATTCTTAAACAGAGTTTCATTAGCCTATTTACGGCATTTCATAAAACTTACCATCTGTGAGCACTTCCCTGACAGGCTCATTAGGGAAGTGTCTACTTGGCTTGCTTAGGTTTTCCCAAGCCATCTTTATTTAGTGCTAATTACACCCTCCCATGCAGCCCTGTTGCGTCCTTGCAGCGACTTATTACGGCGTGGCAGCACTCACTGCCAACAAAAGGCCTTGAGATGGGAGAACCGGGTATTTGTCTGCCCTTCACACCAGTGTTTGTGAGCTCTGCCTGCTGTTGTGTCCATGCCATCGCATGCCACTTGTGTCCACGAGTGTCCCACAGCCGGTGGGAAGCAGCTCCAGGCCCCCGTCCTGCTCCACTCACACCCACAGCGCGAGGTTACACCACAGAGGGAACGAGGCAAAGCCTGCAACAAGCAAAAGCCTGTTGCTCTGACACAGCCAAATTACATTTCTAAGATAAGTAACCAT
The DNA here is from genome assembly GCF_009769625.2 of Cygnus olor. Lineage (NCBI taxonomy): Eukaryota > Metazoa > Chordata > Aves > Anseriformes > Anatidae > Cygnus > Cygnus olor. The sequence continues at coordinate 49,745,060 of NC_049173.1, forward strand.
GAGTCAAATTTGTTTTGTGCATAAAATCCAGCGGTTTTATTAGCTGCCAGGCTCAAACTTGCAGAGTGCCTGGTGTGCTAGTGACTGGTAGTCAGAAAGGAGCAGAGGCAAAGTCAATTCTTCAACCCCATCTCCTGACTCGGCCGGGTGGTCGGGCTCACAGTGTGGCCACAGAAAAGGAAGCTTGCAAAACATGTGGTGGATGGAAAGAGGATGTGACTTTTAGGACAGCAAAACCTTTCCAACTCTGGGAACCTACTGTGGTACAGGCAAAGGTACAAATATACGCCATGCTGCCTATTCTACGCTTTCAAAGTAGAGGCAGGTACCCCACGTTTGCTTTGGGGCAAGTCTACCTGCAGGAGGAATGAGCAGAGTAGCTAGCACACTGCCAATTAGCCAGATAGCTTGCTTCACAGAAGGCAGGCCCATACATTTCCAGACCAAGTGTGAGCATGTTTGTGAGTAGCTGCAAAGGACTCCCAAAGAAAGACTTTCAGATCAACAGAAAATCCAGCGAAGCACCAGAATGAATGCATGAGGCATATCACGTATTCTATGGAAGTCCGCACTCGGGCAAAGACCAGCACACTCCACTGACAGTACTGTCAGCCACAGAGGTAACAATTGCACTGAAAAAAGACTAAGCCTGAGATAAAAATTTCCTTTATTTTAACTGAGGAGAAACAATTGTCAGAATATGGGCAAATAGACAGGACAGTTTGTACTGACAAACCCAAGCAAGCTATGCATAGTTGGCCAGGAAAGCTGCAATTAAAGCTGTACCACCTTCCTCACATTCTTTTGTAATTAACTTGTATTCATTCTTGCAATGAGTAAGCATTAAAAAAGTGACAAATGGGCAAAATACCTACCTTTCACCTATTAAAACAAGTATTTGTACAGCACTGTGAAAATTCTACAGTGCCCATCTTTCCCCTGCTTCCTTTACAACAAAAAAAAATCGGATCATGAATGAGTCCCAACAGCTATCAAGTCTGACTTTAGTTCACCTGAATAACCATTGCCACTGGACTGAAGAAAAAATGTGGTGAGAAAATCTGAGATTATTTCCACTGTTTATCAACAGTCCAAACAGAATAGAGTGAGTAGGCAGAATTGTTAAATCCTACTTTGGTCTGTTCAAAAAACTGATAGTGAAAAATTGTCAGCTTTAAGGTACACTAGAATGCATGTGAGATTAATGCATGTGAGATTTCTGTACAGACAAACCTGTGGGACACTGCATATGAACACTGACACTCACAAGAATGTGGCTCTCTGCACTCACAGATGCTGAGAAGATGAACCTTCACAAGAGAGACTGCTTCCTGAGCCTGCCAGGGACTGTCAAAGAGCAGAGCATACAGGGTCTCCAGCATGAGCTTCATCCACACTGGCACTGAAGAAGGTGGAGAAAATTTCCACTTGGGATGTGGATCAGTGAATAAAAAAAATAAAAAATTAAAAAAGCACTTAACAGAAGTGTTACTTAGGTGAATGTCACTAGGGGCAAATACTAAGTAGACCATGAAGCGTTAACTTCTAATTTTTCATTTTCCCACATGAAAACACCTAATGTATGATTCCATTGACGTGGAAGGATGCGTTTTAAACAAAACTTACACATTGCTCTAAGATCTTCATATAGCACATAGACTCGTGCATTGATCTGAAAGCCATTGGAACATATTTCAGTGGTGTCACTGATATGGAATCTAGATAGAAATGCAAAGCAGTAACTGCTGTGACCAGTGTGGAACAATGAGACCAAGGGGCCTCTCTCCCTGCTGGGGAGGTCATTGGTCATGGTCCTCGGCTGAGCTGTGGGTTGATTTTTTTGATGTGGATTTTTTATGTGAAATCAGAATCAGTATTACCCAACAAAACAGCCAACTTAACTTACCGTAATTGCTTTTACAGTGGGCATTTATGGTAATTTTTCTAATTATCCACAGACTAACCAAATGATACCTGTGCCATCTCTGCTTTAGTTTTTTTTTGCAGTAAATCAAATGGGGCAATTTAAAATTATGCCACATTTGTCAGTTATGTCCGAGAGACAGATGGCAACTTGACCACTTGGACATACGAGTGACTGCACGTTAGCATGTATTTTTTATAGTGTGTGTCCATACGTAAAAATGTCTTCCCTGACTCATCAGATGTGTGAACGTATTCTTTAAACTAGGAACACTCTCAGCTCAACAATTGTTTATGGATGATGTCAAGAAAACGCACTATTCCATTCTTCTTTTGTGTTTTGTCATGAAAAAAAAATGGACTACCAGGATGTTATCTTGCTTACCTAATTGCTTATTCAACCGATAGACTAATTTTTTTTCTTTCTCCTGCTATTCTGTCTTGCTAGGCAGAATCTGAAGTTATGTCAAGAGAGAAAACGCATGAGAAAGAACCATGAGAAACATGACACATTACACCCAAAAGTGTTAAAGAGACCACGGGCTTCAGACAGGTTGTGACTTTCCATTTCCTGAGTATTCTTTTGTAGTAGTCCATAAAACAAACAGTGAGTGGCAGGCTTGTGAATGGTGATATGCTGGTCATCTGCCAAGAAGGATCTTTCCATTCCGGCCTTCGGTGCACAGCTGGCACTAGTCTATTTCCTGTCACTGGGCAATGTCCTATATCTCCTTCAGGTATGCATTTGCTGGTGCCTAAAAGCCTAATTTTACAAATCAGCAACCGTTAATAAATGCATCAGTTCCACAACAGTGCCAGAAACAGAAGTTCTGAGAAACGTGGTCTGACTCTAAAAATAAATAAGTTGTTGTCAGGTTTTCAGATATTTTAAGCTTCATGGAAAAAATAAAAATAAAAACGAGAGAAAGCAAAAGTGGAACCTAAGCTTTCTCAAGCAATTCAATAAATCTGAAAACAACCTGATATTTTCTTTTTGCAAGAACAAGGAAGCCACTGCAGGTCCACACAAAGTAAATTCATCCCCTCATCTGGCCTCCCTCTGCTCTGGTCAGTCAGCAAAGGGACAAGCAACATCACCTGGGATGAAAAGTGTAGAAAACAGAGAGTTTTATGTTACCTGACTGGCTACTGAGACAGGACAACTCAGTTCTGTCTACAGTCACAGATCCTGTGTGAAAGCAAGCATACCTTACACCTCGGTTCTCCATCTATAAAGACCAGAACACATTACTTCCAAGCTGTCTCTGATTCCTCTGTTTAGACAAGAAGATAAATTAGGAGACATTTATCTTTCAGTACATATTTTAGCCCCAAAAGGCGCCTCTTAGGCATTCTGGTATCACAGGATTACTAATGCACGGCTTGGAAAAACAACACCTCCTTGTGGCCACTCTCGATATGCCACGGGTGAGAAGGGAGGTTGCCAAAACTATCGTTTTTCTTGAGTATAAATAGCAGGGAAACTGGGTGGAAGTTAAAATCCTCCTTCCCTCTCCTTTCTCTGCCCCTTCGAAATAATGAAGAAACAGTATATGACAGCTACTGTGATTTCCTTATGGTGTCTAAAATTATGGAAATACTTCACTTGGAGGATGATACATCGTCACTGCTGACCCCAGGGTAATTGCAAAGCATGAACACGCAGGTACAAGATGGGAATTAATTTGTCCCCCTCCTTTTCGGTTCTCAGCCTCGAGGCTGAGTCTGACCTCCTGACTTTGTTGCTCTTGTACCTCCCGTTTGCTGTGCCTGTCCAATCCACGTCCCATTCTGACTGGTCCCTGTCATCGGCTCCTGACCAGCTTTCAAACGATGACTTTCTATATTCGGTCACATACTGTCATTACACCAATTTGTCTAGGAGTCTATGAATGAACCGGTTTCATGCACAGGATGAATAGCATGATATAGAGCTGTGTGCTTTGGAAAATCAGTTGTACACATCAAAGCATATGAAATCTGGATCAAGTGCTCCAGACACAGGGGAAAATCTCACTGATGTAATATTATTGTTCTTCATGTTTTTATTGTTATGGGCTACATATGCTGGCTCCACAAGACGTTTTGGGGGCAGCCTGAAGCTCAAAATGCATAGGAATAAAGATCTTGGCATTCAAGCCTTTCTATGACTACATCCTAACCATTCCCTTATGACAGGAAAATGCATTCTTTTCTCCTGATTTAGACAGCACATCCAGATTAACTAACCCCACTGTTGTTCTAATTAGAAGCGTTTCTCTGTAGGCTGATGAATAGGCTAACACCTACAAACCGAGTTGGTTTCAGACTCCACCTTACTCCTACTCTCACTGAGATGTCAAAGCGTGGTTAACTGGTTAAACGTGGTTAAAAATCAGAGACAGGATGGTGGCTCTTTTTATATAGAAAACGGTTGCAGAGCACGAGGGGGCCCTGGCAGGAGCCAGCAAGCTGTCGGAGGCCGGCAGCTCCCGAAGGGATGCGACACGGGCCCCTGACGGGATGGCAGCGGGCGGGTCCCCGGGGAGCTCCAGCACCGAGTCCGGGGCACAGCGCCCGCCGCAGAGCCTCGCCCGGCCCCGCCGGCCGCCAGCGCTGCCCTCGGCCGCCCCCTGTCGGGCCGCGGCGATGCGGCCTCCGGGACACCCGGCCCGGCCGCTGGGGCCGGCCCCTCAGAGCCCGGGCTGCAAGCTCAGCCCCCGAGGGCCGCGGCGAGCCCCGCGGCACGGGAGGGTGCCGGCGGAGGCGTCCTGGTGTCGGTCAGGAGCCCGGAGGGGGAATGCCTCCGGCCGCCTTCCGCCGTGGGGCAGTGCCACCCGCCCGCCTTACATCCCTAAAATGGCGGGCGGGGAATTCGGACTTGTTTTTCGCTTCCTGTCCTAGATAGCTGTGATATAAATAGCAGCCAGGTGTTAATTAGGTCCCATATGCACGCCTGGGTGCGAGTGCCATGTGTTTTATCCACGTGCACTTGTAGAGACAAACCTTTTCTCAGTTGCTATAGGAAGAGCAGTTCTTACACGGATAAGGGGCCAGATGCTTAATTAAAAAGACCGCTTTCTGCCCCAAGGGGAGTATACTACGACTGTAGTAAACTCAGAAGGCTGTGCTTCTGCCACTGGAAGGGACCTGGAGCCCTCAGCACTCTTGCCATGACCTGGCAGAGGACACCACACCTGTGGCAGACCATGGGCCATGCTCGGCCCCAGCCTGTGCTCCACGTGATGCTCAGGGGCAGCTCACGTACCCCAGCATCTCCACAGGCCACAGCAGTGTCTTGGTGTCATGGCTGCAGCAGTGGCAGCACTGCCTGCGCACACGTTGGCCTCTCAGTACAAGGACACCGAGGCCATGGAGCACACCCTGAGAAGGGCTACGAAGCCTGGAACACAAGTCCTGTAAGGAGCAGCTGAGGGAACTGGGGTTGTTTAGTCTGGAGAAGAAGAGGCTCAGGAGAGACCTTATTGCTCTCTACAACTACCTGAAAGGAAGAGGTGGGGAGCTGGGAGTCGGCTTCTTCTCGCAGGTAACTAGCTATAGGTCTAGAAGAAATGGCCTCAAGTTGCGCCAGGGGAGGTTCAGGTTGGAAATTAGGAGATATTTCTTCTCAGAAAGAGCAGTCAGGCATTGGAACGGGTTGCCCAGGGAAGTGGTGGCATCACTGTCCCTGGGGGTGTTCAAGGAAAGGTTGGACCTGGTGCTTAGGGACATGGTTTAGTGGACAAGATTGCTAGTAGGGTGATGGTTGGATGATCTTGAAGATCTTTTCCAACCTTAATGATTCAGTGATTATATTCTATGATTCTATGTGTGCACCCAGCAGGTCACAGGAGGCCACCAGGAACTTGCCCAGCACGGAGCACTTACCTGAGGAGTCTCAGTAACCAGCTGAGGGCAAACCTACACTAGCAGTTTAGTCTGAACCAGGATGAGCTTCTGGAGTGAATTTCCTGATGGTGCCCACCTACTGCACTGTGGCTCGCATCGCAGAACTGTGCTGGGGCAGATGCACTGAATTGGGTTTGGGTGCAGTTACACCAGGAAATGCACTCCAGTAGCACACCAGCGGCACTCCACACACTCCACTCCAACTGTTCCTGTTGGGCTCAACTATTTATTCACGTAGGCAATCTCATGAAAGCTCAGGGACATGGAAGTAGTGTACAGAGTATGGGATGGTGTGCCAGCAGTATATGGCATCATGGCCACATCCAAGAACTGAGATATGAAGGCACTGCATGGAGACAGCTGTATGCTGTTTATTTGCAGTATACAGAAATGCAGAATAGGTATGTTTGGAAAGGAGCTCTGGAGACCCTCCAATACACTCCTATATTCCCAGATAAATGTTACATATGTGCTGGCATTTTTATCGATTAAGGAAGCCACAGTCCTAGATGGCTGGTAGTGAATAATCACAAGAGCTGGCCGTAATTTTCATACTCTTGAGGACAGAATGTCAACCTTTCTTCCTTGGACTAAGAAGCCTGTTGAGAAACAGGCTTTCAGGCTCTGTATGGACCTGACCTGGGGCAGGAAAGGTAACCATGTCTTCCTCCGTGCTAGCCCAGGACATCCATACTAACTCTCTGCTGCACTCAAGCTAATTAGCCTGGCTAAGAGGCAGTCATTAGCCTGGATACAGTGCTGGGCTAATGCAGTTACACCACCTTCAGTATCAAAACCGTTCCCTGATAGTGTTGCTCCTCCAGGTTGGAAAGATTTACCTAAGGCAACAGTCAACATCTCTAGGAGGGTGCTGGATGAGACCCATTTGCCCAAAGACCCTCCCACGGGAGTAGGAATGAACAAGTTCACGTGTAGCATGAGCCAGACACCCCCTTCCAACGGTGGGTAGTGCGTCAGAAGCTAAGCCGTGCGCGTGACTTGTTTACCTGTGATCTCTGTTGCAGTCCCCGTGAGAGAGCAAATCTCCAAGATCCAAAGTAAATTACAGGAGAAACGTGCAATGAGCGGTTGGAAAGGCAAACACCAGGGGTTCCTGCCTCGGGGGAAACAAAGTCCACGGGCCTGGAAGCCACATGGTACGTCTTGAGGAGGCCACAGGTAAATCAGAGGTGCAGTCACTCACAGGTTTGAAGCACAGCTTTTTCAGCAGGGCTAAGAGAGACTAACCTGATTCACACAGAAATGTGAACTAGCTGGTGATGTACTTATCGCTCCCCTTAGACCTGCTTACTGGTCTTCCCTGGGGTAGATGTACAGATGTAAGAAAAAAAAGATCGATTCCTGGATGGAGCTCCAGGACCCTGACTTCGGTAACAGAAGTTGCATCCTGCCCACCCAGCAGAGACAAGCAGGTCACAGCAGGCAGCCCCTATGCTGGTTACCTGCATTACGGCTACCAGCATCAACAACCAACACCACAAACCCGCAGCTGTGAAAATCAGCACCGCAAAGTACACTAACAGTTTTTGCGACTGACACATTAAACGTTCAAAACGTCCTGGCAATTTTGGAAGCAAAACCAGTGAACCAGCTGAAGCCAGAATCAGATATGCCTTTGTATGCTGCCAGAGAAAAAGAAACCTTTTACTCCAAACTAAACAGAATAGTACTGAAGTACAGAGACCTGCCAAAACTTCTCCTCAACTGGCTGTCTTCACAGAGAACTTAGGTGAACCTTCAGTGGCTACTGACCAGGACAGAGAAATATTATTAAAAAGACAAAACAGAAGCCATGAAGGACTAGAAATACAAGAATGACAACAGAAATGGTTGAAAGTATAGGAATTAGTCCAAATTCTAATGGTAAAAGAGAAAGTCAAAAGTTGCTGTGAAAATGTGTGCAAGAGGTAGAATCAAAGCACATCAATATGACAGAAACAGCAGCAAAGTCTGTTAAATAAAAACGTTGCAGAAAGGAGACTGTCTGAAATGGAGTGATGAAGCATAAAATAAACACACAACTCTATACATATATAAATTCAAATGCCTAAAGTAATAAACCACTGTTTTACTCATGTTGAAAAAATAGTAAGAAAGGGTACAGAGCAGAAAGCAGCCTGGAAAAATTACTGATTTTTGACATAGTGGTTATGTTTTAAAAAATATATATATCAAGGAAAAGATCAGTTGCAGTCACACTTAACAGCATATGTTTTGAGTTTGTCAGTGAAAGTTTAAAAAAAAAAAAACACACACAAAGAGGGCAAATATTGTTTTGGTCAACCCCAAATGCTTCCTTAATACACAGTGTTGTGTTTTCCTTTGTACTGGAGTCTCCCATCTTCATTTTAGTCTTCCTTTTTTTATTCCATGTTTTTCCAATTGAAAAATAGGTGTGAAATAGAAATTTTGAAAGCTCAAACGTTTCAAAAGCTGAAACTGAGCATTTATATTTGAAAAGTAAAAATTAAACACTTTTAATTTTTAAATTCCCTCTCCACTTTCTCTTCTTTAAAACACTACAATGAATTTGATTTCTCGGGTATTTCAGTGAACCTGAACTACTGCATTTTTGCGAATTTCACGCTGTTCTCCTAAGGACGCCTGTAATTAGCCTGTAATTAGCAGGAGTGTTTCTTAATGCTTTTATGCTTTGGTTCTTTTTTTGACCTTCCTTTTAAGGGTCCCCAATTTGGAATTGCTTAATACAAGATCAAATATGTTCTATATAAAAATTTTAAAATATGATCTTTGAACCTAGTCTGTTATCTTTCCCAAGCACTGAGACATATACTGCAGCTAATTGTCTTAAAGCTTTAAGTACACTGAGAGGCTTTGAAATTAATATAGAAGTAGGATTAAATATATAAAAGCACACTCATTTTTATTGCTCTCATGCCTGTGGAAACAGCATTTTAACTTAAAGGGCTGGAGGCTAAAAGTGTCAGATATTGTACTGACTTGGCAAAAGCGGAGTTTTCATTAGCAGATGGACAATAGCAGAGATGATGGATTTGACAGACCCATCTAGTGTTTTCAAGAACTCATATACTTAATTGTTCTAAATAGCAGGTATTGCAACACATCAGGCTGGGGAAGGGAATTAAATCTCACGGAAAATGAGAAGGCATTAAATGAGAAGGCAACAAAGATGAAGGTGCACTTGCTAGCACTGCGCCTTCTCTCTGCGCTCCTCCCATACAGAGCCTCAGCGTTTGCACCGCCGCGTGTGCCGGGAAGGACCCAGCACATGCCCCATGGGCCCGGACCTGCACCTTCCACGAAGCGTGGGGGTCTCACACAGAAGGTCGATGCTCTTTGCAAGATGCCCTCGACTGACAGCCCAGGGCTCCTGCCCACCTTCTGACAGGGGGGCAGCCTGCAGACTGGGAAGGGCTCCTGCACAACTTGACCGGCTGCACCCTAAGTGACGCCACCCTACCCTACCCAAAAGGCTTTACCCAGAGCTTTCTTCAAATTGTTGCATCGGCTAAAAACAACCGTCGTTTGGAGACCCACAGGCTTGGCCCTCATGCATACACACCACAGTAACCTGACCTGAGCAATGTGGTAAATCCTGGCAGGTTCACACCTGAACACATTTAAGGCCCCATGGAAAGATTATCAATGCATAGGGCACGGTGGTTTAAAAGCTGTATTTGCACTTTTGAAGGAACAGCGTTTGCTCCTACTGCCTATGCACTTACTTTGTCCATGCCTCCCTCACCTCTTACAAAAGCACTTGTTTTGCTGATCGGCTTTATATTCTCACTTCCTCCTGCTTGGTACAGCTAAGGAAGTTGTTGAAACTTGAATGCCTGTGCATGCCAGAAGAAGAAACAAAAGCAGTACAAGCTATTTTAAGTCTTCTAAAAATGTCCTTTATTATCTATGTCATGAGATATAAGCTATAAAATACAGTATTTCACAACTTAAGCCAAGGAATAGATGATTCATAGATCAAAACTAGATCTATCAATGTCAAATTGGGAAAGCAGGCACTGAAAAATCTGAGGTCTCCAATGTGATCTTAAAATTTCCGATTGTCAGGAATACTGAGATGGCTATTTCCAGTAATGGCACTACACAAAATATCAGACTTTCCAGGTGAGCTTTCCCTACCTACTGAATGTAGGCATTCAGTGACTGCTGGTCAAGGTCAGTACTGGAAGGAATGGATATCTATGCAAGTGGAGAAGAACAGAGATTTTATGACAGTAGTTTTTAACTGAAAAAATCTGACCCTTTAAATATTGTTCACAAATTTAATTATCAGTATTCTTGGTTAGGACAGACTGTAGATCAAGGGGAAATGCCAAGATCAATAAGAAAATTAAACGCAGTAACTTGTTAGTATAGAAATACAGAACTGCTTCATCAGGTGAATTCTTAGGGTGTTGTACATAAACATCTTAGCGTATGTTCATTGGGAGGAGGTGTGTACGTATTTATTCATTTCTTGGAACACTACAGTAAGCCAAGACTGTTGAAAACTTTATCCATTTTTTTAAGGAACAGATATCTATACAGCCTTTGTATATCTAATCCAATTCCCTAATCTGCTTTTTTTTTTCAAAAAGTTTAGAATGAATAAGCACTATAGACTTCTTAAAAAGCATTTTAATATTTGTGCCTTTACATAAGTGTCTGGGTTCCTACAAAAACTGAGTTAATGTCTAGATGATGACTTCTTTTTGAAAGTATAGCTCAAGGCCAAACTGAAGGCTGGGGTCATGAGAACTATCATGTCATCAGATTAATTTTAAGGAACGTGCATTATCTTCTACAGAGCCTCATTCTATTTCATCGAAATCGATGAGAGATTTGCAATCGGCAACAGTGAAATGAGGTCAGAGCCACAGCTGATATGTCTAATTAATAGGCTACATCCACTCCATCTGTCCCACAAAATGTCCGAGCGAGTATAGGGTAAAACATCTCCATCCTGAGTTGATACTGTTCAAAATCTGCATAAAAATAACAGTGAGAGCACTTGGAGGATTTCGTCCTCTGAAGTATCTAAACATTTGTGCCAGCACATTTCACCAAGTTTCCATTTAGAGGAGTTTTGTGGGTAAATTACAGAGTAAAAATTCAGATGACAAGAAATCTGTGGGTGTGCTTGTGTACACATTGTGGCAGATCCTGAAAACCCACTCTATGTAGGTGCCTAAAGCCTATCATGAAATGCAAAGCTAGTTTTTCTGACTCACTAAGGTGTGTTTCATTGTCTCCAGGCTAGGTGTATAATATATGTTGGCAATCTCCCTTTTGAGCTTTGTCTTGACGATGCAGCGAATGGCTTTAGGGCTTCTACTCCAAGATCCAAACCCACTACAGCCGCATGACTAAAACACTAATCCAGCGTAATAAATTCATTCTTAAGGATCAAATTTGTTCAAAAAATGTTGACAGGTTAACTGGCATCCACAGGGCTTGATGCTGGGCAAGGTACTTACTATTTATGCCTCCCATGTTAACTTTACCTTGAATTGACTAACAATCATCTTTCCACAGCTAGTGAAAAACCTTTGTAAGTTTCATGCAATATACTATGGCTAATTTCAGAGAACTCAGATCACGTGCCCCTCCCTGATGTGGACCAAATTCATGTTGCTTTGTGATCAGGTAGCGCAGACAGACTCTATTTCTGCCTGCGGAACTGTAGCTTCAGAGGCAGTGAAACCTGGGATGAAGAAAGAGCATCTGTAGAAGAATGTAGGAGTAGTCGGGCTGGGAGAGGAAGAAAAGCCCACAGCTGGGCTGCTGTTTTGTCTGTTAACTGAGGTAACGATAAAGGCAAACAAAGACAGGGATCTCTGTAGCTGACATGCAGCACATTTGCACCTCCAGACAGAATGGGAGCTCTGCCCCCATGCCAATCCATATAACGTAAACACCACTTGTATTAAGTGTACATAAAATTGTGAAGCACTTACAACTATTGCACTAATCAAATCACGATGCTAAGCAATTACCCAGAGACTTCTGTATTTCCAAACATCCTGATGTTTCAGCATGTTGTTCCACTTCACTGGATTTGTTTAGTAGCAGGGAGCATACACACACGCAGACGCACGCTTGCCGGGTACCTGTGCCCCGCATACCCGTACAGGTAACATCTCTGCTATTTATGCCAACCTGCCCCGGGACTGTTCCAGGCACTTAGACCAACTGCAGTGGAAGAGCACACATCTGTATCATTACCCTCTCCAAAACGCAGCGGTGGCATCCCAGCTGGCCCAGGCTGGCTGGGAGCTGGGGGTGCGCTACCTGCACGCAGAGGGCTGAGCTCCAGTGCTCAGACACCTGCTCTGCCTCTCCTTAACTTCTGCTCTAGACGCAGTGACAGTGTCTCCTAGTGGCTGCATTCTTAAAGGAGCTGATCCAAACCCAAACTTCACACCTGGAACTCCCACGCTTTGAATGCACACAAAATACAAACACGTCGCTGGGTTTTTAGAGTATTAAAAGAGCATCACTCCAGGAGGTAAAAAACAAGTAATTTGAACACTCCAGGTTTAATATCTGAGTTACAAAGTCACATGCTGATTTAAGATTTAAAACCTCTCTCTAGATACACAAGTGTAATTTAAAAAACTGTAGCAAATCATTGCATTATTTCCCTTTTGAAACAGTAACACTGCAGACAGCAATGAGAGCCACAACGAACCCAGCTGAGGCAAGGCGTTCAGGACTTTGCTCAAAGGTCTGGAGACAAGCATGGGAACCAACTGGGTCAGAGGCAATCTCATTTAACCTTTAGGTCCCCTCAGACCCTGTAAAAGCAAAGGAAAGGCTTAAATGCTCTACCATCTTAAAGCAGAAAGTCAGTCTCCATAGCTTCAACTTAGTGCGTACTGAGCACTATGCCAGATAGCAAAGGTTGAGCGTGAACTGGTGTTGCTGGATCTCTGAAACATGCTAAGGACTCACGAAAGGCAATCCTGGCACAGACCAAAAGGCCACATCTGCGAGCATCCTCTCTGCAGTCACAGCCAGCAGAGGAGGTTTAGATGGAGAGCACGAAAACAAGCAACCCTGAGCAGTACATCAATAACTGCTTCCAGCTCCTCCTCCCCAAACTCACTATTCTCAGTTTCCAGCACCAGCTATGCACCAAAAATCCACCTTGGTAATGAAATCGGTGTCAGGGGATTTTGTGAAAAGAAGACTTAACAGTCAAGATACCAGCCAGTGTATTCTTCGGCCTGCGGAAGCCCCAGTAGCTGAAACTGTAGCACGGCGGACACAGAGGCCACCTGGGTCTGATTCTGCCATTTTGGGGCACATTTCCTTTTTTTTAATTTTAAACTGATTGAAGTTTTCTGTTTTCCACATTTTCCTTTCTTGGAACAGAAAGTTTTGGGCAGCAAATTTCCATACATGGATAACTTTACCCAACTTAAACATTGGAAGAAAAAAAAAGGAAAAAAAAAAAAAAAGACTGGAAAGATGCAGACAAGGGAAGCTTTCCTAGCAAATCCTGGCTCTAAGACTATTTTTTAACAACATAATAGAGATTTGTCTTCCTCTGTGTATACATGGGGACCTTATTTTTTGCCAAATACCTTATCATACTCCTGACATCCCCAGTTTGGAGTTTTTATGTAAACTTGCCTGTTAGAGGAGAAATTGCACACTGTGAAAATGACCATGACTGGTCATTTTCACATATCAGGACAAAATAATGACTTTGTATACTACAAACCTCAACTAACATGTCTATTTGAACATCACAAGAGCCACCAGACATTAAACTGGAGTGCAGGCAGTCCGTCCCCACCACCAGCAGGTGCTTCTCCATGTACCTGCATGTGCCTAAGACACTGCTCTGCTGGCAGCAACGGGCACTTTCTGCTACCTGTCTTTCTTCCACTGTGCTGGTGCCAACGGAAAGCCTTTCTTGAACAAAGTCTGCCTGGTCCAGAATTCGTTTTCCCTGTTGATCCTTACAGTGCTCGAGTTTGCTGACCTTTACGCCAGCATGTAAAGCTGATCTCTCTCCTCAGCTTCTTACCTGAGGGGAGGGAAAGACAGCAGTTCAGTTTTGGAAGAGGTTCTCAGTGGCGAAAAGGGACTGACAACTGAAACGCTTTCCACTCAGCTTGTTTTCCACACCTACCTCAGCTATCACTGAGCATCAGTTGAAACACACCAAATAAGCAGTTTCAGCTTGTCTTTATCTATGTGAGTTTCCTAAAAAGTTTGAAAACAAAGCCTAAACTTTCTGCCTCTCTTCTCACCTTGACAATTTAGCTCCATCCAATAAGGAAAGCAAAACCAAACCTCTATCGAAGCCCTTCTACTTGTGGCATTCATCCTTTTTAGCCCACCTATTCAGGTAGCTTCTCTGAAAAGCGCCTCTCTTTCTGCACACATTTAAACCTCCTGAAGTTGACAAATCCCTGTGCTGCAGCCACCTCTCATCACATCTCTTCCTATTAAAGCCTTGCACAGCAAATCCCCCCTTGCCCCAGCAGTGTGAAACAAGCGGACACCTCTACACCTCCCTGTTCAGGAAGGGGGATGCTTTATGTGCAAGCAATATTTCTAAACACTTGTAGCAGTAGTCTCAAGTCAGCACTAACTGAGAGTTATGAGCCTCACGGTGAAAAGCAAAATGCTCTGTTACAGTAGCAAGTAATGGACATCATCCTGGCTAACTGTTGTGGTCCCTGATCCAGCCCTTCTGTACCTGGATCACCTCAGTATGGAAGGAAAGGAAGCCCTCTGTGCCTGAGCAGTGCTCTATTAATTTATTTATTTTTTTATGGTTGGACCAGATGATCTTGGAGGTCTTTTCCAACCTTAATGACTCTAAGTAAGCAGAGCACTCCAAGAAGAGCAAAAGTCAGGGTAGTCCGAGGAAACAGAAGCGGCAGAGGACATGGAGCTGCAACCATACGGACACAGGTGGTTTCCTCCATCTCCAAGCCTCTTCCCTGTGGCTCCAAGCATTTGTTGACAGTATCTACCTGGGTGATTTCATTGTTAAAGGGAACACTACAGGGCAGATTAAACTGCTGAGCAGCTACCAGTAGAGGAATGTACAAATTTGGAGTAGAAATTCCTAGCGAAGGCAAGACAAACGGCGAGTTAGTGACTCTGTGAGGTAGAAGAGCCCCATGGACCTGCCCTCTGTCAGCCCTGGGGGACTGTCCCGTTCCTAAAGCAACCGAAGCTAACACTTCCTAGCCTTCCCCTCAGCCCAAGCCAACTGTCCTCGGGCCGCTCTGTGGAGAGCGGGTTCCTTTTGCCATCTCGGTGATGGGACACCTGTGTGCACACCCCCCCGGCCATGTGCTAGGTTATTTAAAGCAGCTCAGCAAGTCTCCCAGCCCGAGAGACACAGCAGCAGTATCAACAGAGCTTCCTTTTGCACTCTGTCCTCAGAGAGTCCCATCCAGAGCAGATCACGCTGATACAACCTGACAACAGCCAGGGATAAAGGGGAGGCTCACACCACACGCAGCCTAATGCCAGCTACTATTAGAAGAGGGCAAGCAGAGATCAAAGAAACCTTTTCTTTTCTTGCACGCTGCCAGCCAGTCTGCAAAGCAGCAAGCCCCCGGCCCCACGGGAGCAGCAGGCAGCTGATCCTCACCATCCCTCCAGGGGCAGGCGACAGGTCTCTGTCAGGGGGGACGGGGCAGGGGACAGGTCTCCTTCAGGGGGACGTGGCCGTGGCGGGACTCGGACTGGGCTGGCTTGCCTCAAAGCCTCTTGTGTAACCCTTCGCCCTTCCCGGCACTTCCCTCGCTAGCGCTGCGTTTGGCACAAACCTGCAAAATTGCAAAACTCCTCGAGAAGTTGGATTTGCTTGTTGCCTTTTTAAGAGGCGGGCGGGGGGGGGGGGGGCAGCTCCCCATTTCTTTTTGAAGTATAGGTTATTGTTATTGTTAGTATTATTTTTAGGAGGCGGCTCCCCTCTCTGATTTAACCATATCACTCTCCCCGCAGGCAGCTTCCCGGCAGGTGCTTCGAGCCTGACGTGCCCTCCAGGGGTTAAATAAAGAACCGACGGGAGGGAAAACAAAACCTTTCCGGTGGCTCATATCCGAAACCCTTTTCTCTTTTCCCCTCTCTCTCTCGGTTCTCCCGCTCCTCGCTCCCCCGCTGCCCGCCGAGGGGCCGGGCGGGGCAGGCCGAGGCACGAAGCAGACCGCACGAAGCCGGTACCGGGCACGGCTCGGGACCCCCCTCGCCCCCCTATCCCCCCCCAGCAGACCCGGGGTCCCCCTCACCCGTCCGCCGACGCCATGGTCCCGGCAGCCCCCGGCTCCTCAGGGCCCCCGCGGGACGGCTCCGGGCAGCGGGGCGCGGGGCGCTGCGCTCCCTCCGGGCGGCCCTCGGCAGCGTCCGGGACGGGGCGAGCGGCTCCTTGTAATCCTCGGGGATCCGCCGGGCGGGAGCTGCCAGGCGGGGATCCGCCAGGCGGGGATCCCCCGCCCCGCCGCCGCCCGCCGAGGGGGCTCCGCGCCCCGGCTCCGCGCCCCGGGGCCGCCCAGCAGAGGCCGGCGGGGCGAGGGGCTGCGGGCACCTGGCGGGGGCCGGGCGGGGTCCTCCGGCCGCGGTGGGTGTGAGCGGGTGTGTGTGAGTGTGGGAGAGCCGGGGTGACTTCAGAGCGGCATGGTGCTGGCTGAGGCTGGATTGGAAGGCTTTAGCCTCCGCGCCGTGGATTTGCAGTCTATCCCTCTCTATTTTAGGCTCGGGCTGACATCACCGCCGCCGTGCCTCCCGCAAATCCCCCCAACCTCTCCTTTAAAGCAGGAGAGGAAGGCAAGGGGGAGGGGGCAGCGAGCCCCCCGCAGGGGGAGGACCGGCCGCTGCCGCCGCCCGCTACCTGCCCCGCACCGCTCCGCTCCGCACCGCGGGGGGGACGGGAAGGAGCCGCCCCCCGCCCCGCGGCCCCGCGCCCCGCACGCCCCGGCCCGCTCCCCGCTCCCCGCGGCCCAGCCGCCCGTCCGAGCCCAGCGCCCAGAGCCCCGGGGCCCGGCCTCGGCCCGGCGGCGGCGCGGTGCTGCCCCCTGACGGGCAGGCGGCGGCGGCGCGGCCCCACCTGCACGGCCCCGGCCCCGCCGGGCCCCGCCGGGCCCCGGCCCGCAGCCCCCCGCCGTACCTGAGGGTGAGGGGCCCCGCGGGGAGCCCCGGTCCGGTGAGGGGAGGGCGGCCGGGCTGCGGCCCCCCGGGCTGCTGGGTGCCCGTCCTTCCCCAGGGGGCGGTCAGGGTCCTCCACCTGGGCCGAGAGGGGAGATGCTCCGGGTTGGTCCGCGTCTTGAAGACAGGTCCTGGCGCTCCCAAGGAGCAGCGATTCCAGCTGGTGGGCTGGGTTTTGCGATCGTTCACCCCTCGTTTTCCCTCGCTGTCAGAGTTAGATGTTAACCCCTGCTCTGCTCGGGCTGTGAGGGCGGGCAGGCCCTGGGTGGGCAGGCTGAGCCAGGAGGATGTTCATAACCCCCGGGTACAGTACAGGTGCCTGGGTGTACTGCTGTGAACGCCCACCCCATGTGTGAATGTATATGTCACATAAAGCAGGAATAAAGCATGGTGGCTGCATTTGGAAATTAGCCAGAACTGGATCTAGGATTCAGCTCAATGGCAGTCCAGAAGCAGACCCCGATGCTGCAGCTAATTCCTCCTTCTATAAAGGACCAAGCTAAAATCTTAATCCTGGTGTCCAGTGAAGCCTGACCGTGTCCTTGCTTCTCTCTAAATAGCATCTCAATCCTGTGAAAGGAAGGGGGCTGAATTCTGCGGTGCATGCACAGCTGTAGCAACCTCCTCCCACGATGAGCCTTAACACACAGTGATTTTCATCCCATCAGTTCCTTCAACTCAAGTTTCTCTCCAAGAATACACTTTTGTGTGATACACAGCCAGGGAACAGCTATATTGTTGCTGCCCAAGCCCAGCAGATTTCAGCTTTACATTGCCAGATCTGCAGGGACTGAAACTACATGAGGATGGGATTCATCACTGAGGAGGAGCTGGAGGATCAGTAAATACTCAGTATGGGTGAGCTGCGGTAAAAGGAGAGGAGTGAGGAGTAAGGTTGGAATTAACTCAGACTTTGCAGTTCGGTGTGAACCACCTGGCTCTCTTTTGGACAAACCCTACAGGGAAAAACCCCTATGGCCTACCTTCTCAGTTGCAGCAGTGGAGAACAACACGATATAGAGCAGGGCAACTACAGTACCACAGTGGAGAAAAGAACCAGCTCATGGCCCTTTATGATTTCTGTTTTAGAAGAGAATTTCTCTTACCGTTAGGGTGTAGAGACTTTCATTGAACTTAATCACAGAAGAGCTCGCACTGGGCAAGCCATGCTCTAATAAATAATTATATTTCTTTGTCATTCCTTCATTTCATTCATTGTTGATGGTGTTAGGAAGAAACACGTGTCGACCTGCAAGTTTACTCTCCTCCAAAACTGTCACCTAATATCTTCTAAACCTTTCTGTAGGAGGACGAGTACCATACATTCACTGAAACATGCTCCTCCCAGCAGAGGAACACATCTCATTTTTCACATTTAATTCAGAATTTTTGTTGTCATGCAGTTTGTCAGCCAAGCATAATCTCCTGGCAGAAGGAGATAGACAAGCAACATAAAGAAAAGTAATTCACTTTGGTTGTAGCCCTTAAACTTTCTGATTCAAGTAACAAATAAATGGATCCTATCACCAGCAAAAATAAGAGAATTTCAAAAGCATTAAGTACTTTTGACCAGGAAAGCAAAAAGAAATTACACAGAATGGTCCCCAATACTAGTTGCCCTTTTAGCAGTAATTTTCAGATTCAAAAGTAGGTGGAAAAACTTCTGAGCACTAAGAAACACTAAATGAGATTTCACGGCATCAGAGAAATGAGAGTTGAAAACAGACTTGATAGCTTATAACAGCCATAGCCATGCAATAGGCGAGGCAGAACATGACTTCAGGATGCAAGTCCTTCCTGGTGAGAGTAACAAATCCCTTCATCACATCTTCACATCCAACTGTTGCTCTGACCTGGTTTGGGCTCTGTAATAATCTGGAAGTCCTACAAATTCCAGGGTGTCATAGATGATGTATCTGTGATAGGAGACATTCCTCCGTCCACACTCCCAAACTTTTTCTAGGGGTCATCTTCAGTCTTCATCCACAGCTGAACAGAGGAAAATGATTTAGGGAGAGCAGTAATTAAGGACCATGAGGAGACCAAGGTCTCTCCACTGGACAACATGTCCAACGGGAGAATCTTACGCTTGGATGTCAAAAAGTCCAGTTAAGAAAAGCCAATAATAAGCATGAGAGCTGGACATTATTCTTTACCCTGGTGGGCTACAGGGGAGTTATTTTACCCCAAAAGTGTGTGAACTGACAGAAAGCAGAACTTGTCCCAAGGTTTTCAGAGGTCTTTGAAATAATCCACAAGGAAAAATGCTTTGAAAACTGTGTTTCAGGTTTTCACCTGTTCAGAATAAAAGATGTGAGATAACCCTCCAGGTACATTTCATTGCAATGGCTCATGTACAACAATAGCAGCACTGGATGTATTAAGAAAAAAAAAAAAAAAAAAAGATTCTTGTTATTTATGCAGTAATTGAAATTAGTACTAATTTTGCCTTTCGGTGTGCCTGAAGAGTCCCAAGTGAGAGTCACACGCAAACAGACAAGGGCAGTAGGGATTCCCTAGAGTGTGACACAGATAAAGCAACAAGGAATCTAAATAATGTCAGACATGGGTATGTAGGTTAAAAAAACAAACCATAGTTTATTTAAATGTGTAAAGTACTTGGGAGGGAAAAAGATTACATTGTACTATGGCAATAGAGACAGCACATACCGTAACAAGCTCATCCATTGTAATGAATTCAGGCTACTCTTTCCAGCCTCTTATTCCTGTCAGTCACGCTGACCTTTGGAAGAGGCTCACTGTTGATTTCTCTAAGGGACTCCACACTACAGATTAATTTCAGTCAGAATTTGCTGTCCTGTTTCTGTATGTCAGACTCAGGAGCAGGGCATCGTCCTCCCACCAGGGGAGACAGGCAAAATATGACAAAACTTCCCATGCACAAGGACATTCTGCCATGAATTAAGAGTAGCCTGATGGAACATCTGATCCTAGGACAAATTACCAGGGTGTCTGCCTTAACCTTATCCCAGACGTGGCTCATCATTGGGTTGAGAAGCCTAAAGCAGCAGAGACTGTGAGAGATATTATGATAATTATAAAATGCCATTTCCAGACACAGCTTTTTATTTCAGGTTCTTCTCAATCCAGTCTTTGAAGGGAAAAGCTTTGGTGTAGCCACTGTAGAGTTCTAGGCTGCAAGTTTTATCATAACCCCAGCTCACTAATCCCATCAGGTGCCACCTTAGCTCAGGAGTTGCTTTTCCTGGTAAAGTTATGGCTGCAATCCCACCAGTTTCAGCAGGGCAGATATTCGAAAAGGCTGTGTGGTCCTGTTTGGCGCAGAACATGCTGTCAGTGATGCTGACCTGTATCCCATTATCCTCATACTGTTGCTCACACAACAGTGAGTCCACCATCCGAACAGCTCCCATGCGGATCGTATCGTTCTTGTATCCAGGTTCTTTAATGTCAGCCAGTACCTTCCAGCCAGTAACCATTATTTTTAAATCCTCTGTAGGTGAAGTCAAGTCATGAGAAGATGCCAAGCAAATGGGCTGAACACGACTGCTGATTCTGGCTTTGTCCAAAAGTTTTATGATAGCTATGTCAGAGTCAAGTAATATGGGGTCATAATTGGGATGCACTATGATGGCAGAAATCTGGGGAGGAAACAGAACAGGAACAATTGTAGCGTTAACAGCAATGGAAAATGAGCAATACTATTTCCATACCAATATATTTTAGTTTATTTAGCATTCCTTACCTCTCCCCTCTGCTCCCAAAGTGTTCTTTCACCTTAGAGCTCGCTCAGATGAGAAATAAGCAAAGAGATCAAGCGTCTTCTGTTAAGAACTCTTTTTTGGGGGGGTGGTTTTCAGGCTAGTTTTTATTGTACAAAACTCCTTCTAATGAAATACAGTCAAGGACATTTCCAAAAAAATATGGAGTTAATGTGCAGTTCAAGTTTTTCCACTGTTTACTGAAAAGAATTCACCTACGGTGTCATCTTCAGTCTGTATGATTTGAATTTGAGGGGCTTTTGAATTTAAATATTATATTCTTACTGAAATTCAACCATCTTCCCCCAAAAAAACAATGTTAGAAATACAGAACATAATACTGGGGCTAAGCATTTACTGCCAGCTAGCTTGATGAAACACTACAAAAAGAAAGAGGATTCCTACAGGGAAATATCATCAAAAAATAATATATCTAGGAAGGTCTGAGAAAGTTGGAATTAGAGAAAGAAACCAAAAATAAAGGGGAGAGAGGAATCAAATTAACTATGAATTATTGGATAAAATCCATTAATTAATTCACATATCCCCCCACCCCAGAAAAAGAGTCACAGCCAAAATTGCTGTATTTCTCCTCGTTTTGATTTCTACGTTCCTAGTTTTACTTGAAAAAAACAAACTATTCTGAGCCTGAGTTGCTGTTTTTGGAGCTGGAGTCAGATACAAACTTCTTTTGAGTTTAGAGCTGGACAGCCTTGGGGCTGAGATGTGAAATCCGTTCACGGTGTCAAACCAGGATCTAGAGCACAAGTGTTTCCTTCATAAATTATGCTAATCACTTTTGACAGTAGCTGGCATCTCTTCTCCTTTTTTTCTGGCAATATCACTCAAGACGTCATGGCCCATGGAACCTGAGCTATTTTCTCAATGATCGGTGTTAGGGGGGAAACACGCTGGTTGGACAGTGTCAAGGGAATTAACACACTACAGCATGTGCCCTCCTTGTGCCATGGCAGTTCTGTTAGTTGAATCTCTAGAGATGTATTTCAAGGAACAGTGTGTAAAACAATACATTGCCCAAAGGATAATCTTTTTCTCCCCATACGAGACGGATGTGATCAGCATCTGTCAGTGCTCATCATTTTCAGCTCCCAGCAGACTTACTCACCCGCAGGTTCTGGATGGTCTTTTCATCCCTGTCATCATCTCTGTAGAATTTCCCCAGAACCACCTTGAGCTCTGCTGACTTGAGCACGATGGTCTTGCCCAGGTCAGTGACACAGTGAGCTGCCACCACCACAGTGCGCTCATTCACCAGGGCCCCGCTGCAGATGAGGATCCAGGCGCCTTTTCGGAGACTGTTCTCCTTCACCCCATTGGCCGTCCGATAGATTGCTGCTTGCCAGGGCCACCTGGTAGAGGTCACTGTCTTCTGAAGAGTGATGTTTTCTGCCTTTCCGCAGACTGGGGAAACATGGACAAAGAATGAGGTGACACCTCTTCCCAATCAAAGAAACCAAACTACAATGGTTAGAATGAGGGACAGCTTTCTAATAAGCCTCTATCTCCAGACTGCAAAATGCAAACAGAAGATTATTTTCCATAGCTTAAAAAAAAAAAAAAAAACTTTTTTTGTTATTCTCTGAATTCCTGGCTGAAGGAGGAATGTGGAATTAGCACTGGAGCAGGTGAATTTTCATCACAACTTTATCAAGCTGCGCTATAATGAGAAAAGTGCATAAAGAAATGGAGAGAACACATCTGATTCTTGCTTGCAATAAAACACCATACAGCCAGCAGCGTACTAAAACCACTCTAGGCAGTCACAGAGCAATTGTGGGGTCCGCTCCTAGAACTGGCCTTAGCATAGCTGAGTTCATGCCTATGTGAACAGACTTGTCTTGCCACGAAACTTTGAACCAAACGCACATAAATTAATATCCACCCAAAGCAAAAGAAAAAGCCATGCCCTCTCCTAGGAATATACTACCCTGGGGTAAAATGTCTCGAATTAGGAAAAGTTCACTCACACTTTGCAATGTAAACCCTTCCTTAGCAGGGTATGTTACCGGAAGAGCCTCTTTAAAATGCAGGCTCTCCATTCCATTGCCGAAACCTTGATGTTATTGTAAGCTGTATGCCAAAGCACAGAGATGAAAGAAAAATCATTTTTGCAATAAAAATACAGGAAAACATGAGGTGATAGTAGGAACACATTTTCAAATCATGACAGAACCTCATTCCCTTTGCTCAGTGAAAGAGTAGAAAAACTGACGGCAAATTACCATGCCGAAAGCTTGATCCCTTTACCATCACCTACATCACCTACTGATGGTAAACAGAGCCATATATCCTCCGACCTTTATTCCTCCTATCTCCCAGCTGGAAGCATAGGCAGCCTACACTGTTGGGACTCCCTAATTATCTAAGACGAATACAGAGCCTGTTCCCCCATCCGCCAAGAGATGTGTGCTTTTTTTCCCTTTGAGACTCACTTGGAATACAAACGGGGGCCCTCCCACTCCATTTTCCTGTCTTCAGACAAGTCCTCCTGCTGCTACCCAGGCGGCGGTAGAAAGGAGAAATGCATTCGTACTGAAGCTGAGTGTGCAGATGCTGGTACCCTGGGGGCAGGTCTCCGAATGGCAGTGCTGGCTTCTTGGTTGGGTAGATTTCAAGCTTTTGCTTGCTGAATGCAGATGAGTAAAGCTGATGCAAAGGTGTTTCCCTGGTTCAATGCACAAAGAACACAAGGTCATGATAATAACACAATAAAAGAGATCATTTCCATAGCTTTATCACCAGCTGTCTTAAGTAACATTTAAAAATATAAGCAGGTAGTTTGCTTGTGAAAACGCAAGGCAAATATCCTTCCAACATAGTTTAGCAATACTGCCATTTACATCCCAGATATTTTATTTATGTATATACATATATATATATATATATATTCACATATTTTTAAATTATCTATTTGTATCTCTTTTTTATTTATTTATTTTACAGTTTCTGGATTGTCCTCACAAAGGACTGAGATACTGTGTTTTTAAATCGAGAAATTACACTAGAAGTTGGTACTGCCATAATTAATTCTCACTAGAGAGGAGTTAGGCACTTCTTTACTCTAGTGAACATTTTAATAGGCAGTATTAGGAATCGATTCAGATTAAATCATGTTGATAAAGTTGCTTGATTTAGCAATTAACAGATAATTACCTCACCACAGAGATTTCATAATTGCAATAATCACTAAGCTTCCATTTGGAAATTGTACTGATTAGCTGAAACATGGCACATAATTAAAAAAATAAATGTATGCACCAGCCTGGATATGGACCATAAGCTTGACTACAGTCATACTTAAATCTTCATCACTTAGAATATATTCCTTGTTCTAATGGTTAAAAGCACATATCTACACAAAAAAACTATTTACATCTGAAAAAATCAGCAGGAAAATAATTTCCATTGCTATTTTTGGAACTGCCTGTATCCAGAAAAACCATAAGAATGCTTTTTCACATGGTAATTCCGTTTTCGGTCAGAGAGAGACAGAGACTACCTTCACCATATAGAATTTGTGAGGAGATACATGACAGAACTCATGGAAAATAAACTTACTAAGAACAAGAGTAATAGGAAGTTTCTTGGTTTTTGGAAGAAGGATGAGAATTGCTCTGGTCATGCTCAGACTGCCTGGGTCCCATTCCCTATTCATGTGTGACCTCGCAATACTACAAAATCCACATTTGTCCTCTTTCTTTATCTGTGCTACTTCATGGGATCACGCTTCAAGGGACAAAAACAGTGCACAGACATGAGATGCAATCATGATGCTATGCAGGTGGGGGCATGTATGCACTCTCATACAGCTGGTGTTAATATCTGAAACGTTTAGCATAAAAAGACCTCCGTTCAAAAGTGAAGCAAGAAACGTAACTGAGCAATAAATCTTGATGGCTATGAAAGCCTCCTGATGGCTTCTCAGGGCCACCTCAACACACATACACTGCAGACAGCTGGAGAGTGGGAGAATATTTGGGGGAAGTACATCTTGCCCTGTTCCTAAAGGCTTCTCTCGGCATCAGCTACTGGCCATTGCCAGAGACAGGACACGGCTAGAGCTGGACCTTTATTCTGACCTCAAATGGCTGTTCTTAAGACCAAAGATGAGGACATTCTTGCACTGCATCTAAAAATAAATGAATTCTCTACTGAAAGAAAACACTGAAATGAGAAATGACTACTTGGACAAAAATTAAATTGAACATTTCAGCGTAACCAGATTCAGACTGTGTTCATTTCAAGAGATCAGCAAAAGGGCAAGTTCACACAAGGTCTAATTGTTCATTCACTTCTTCCCCTCCTATTCTCCTTCACCTTGTCCCTGTGCCCATCCCAAACCCAACTTTATATCAGCTGTGCTATAATTTGAAACCTAATGGGTAGTGAAACCTAATGGAAGCAGACTACATTGCCCTTTCACTTCTTGTGCTCTCCCCACTCATTTCTTCACGAAGTTAACACATTTTCATATTTTAAGATACATCCCCAGCTCCAGGGAACTGTTCCTCAGACTGTTCTTGTACTCTGTTACAAGCTTGCAAGCCAAATTCTGGCACTGTCCAGTAGTTTGCACACCTCTAACCATGCATTTCTTCCTGGCAGCCTACTGCAGCTTGCAAACCTGTGCTTAACCAGACCTCCCCTCCCAGCAGCTCTCATTGCTCGGTTATCAGTGGAGTACACATGAAGCATTTCCTAGGAAAGGCTGCTCATTCAGGGCATGGTCATGGGATGGAAAGGAGAGGAAAAGCAACCACATTTTTCTTAAAACTGTACTTGAGGTATTGCATTCTCACCTTGACTGAACCTGCATTGGAAGCACTTTCTGTCTCACCAGGTCAGAGATCTTTGGCTCTCTGCAGGCTAGAAAAAATATAACGTTGCACAGTACTTTTCCACATTCACAGCTAAAATGTTATGATTCATACCCATTTCCACCCTTTCCTCTCACTAGCAATAGGGGGCTGGATTAAGAAAAGAGGCAGTAAATTATGTGCATTGTAATAAAGGTAGGCCCTAAAAGGTAAAGCTTTAGGAAAATACTTCCCCACAGATCTCCGTATCTATCCATTTACAACCATGGAAGCAACTTAGCATCATCTGCACTGGACACTTTTAGCTCTGGAAGAAGATTTGTCTGTTAGTGTGTCTGAATGTCAGATTTACACGACCACAGCTGGCAGTTATGAATAACTTTAGCAATAATAGAACTATACAAAAAACATTTAATTTCCACCTATGTAGCCACACATATCTAGCGCCAGTGAGTCAGCACACTGAGAAAGGCTGCAGGATATTACAGACTTCTGAGAGCCTGTCTGCTTGGGCACCCTTTGGGAGGAGCTGGGGGCTCTGAATGAAATGAACACCACAGAGTTACCTGAATATGCACAAAATAACAGAAGGACAATTGAGGATTTCTAATTTTGCATATTCTGTTTATTTACTTTAAGAGCAGGATAAAATATTCAGCTTTATCACTTCAAATAACTGCAAGGATCTCCTTCCTGCTGCGCACAGTGGAAGAAAAGGAATCTTGCAGGATGTATTTCATCTGTATGCCTGAGCACTCATGTTCAGTGGGATTTAACAATATCTAGCTCTTTGTGATTACTGTATATGTTAACCTTTATGTCATTGTCAAAGTTAACTTCAATAAAGAAGCCTTCCACAAATGGAGATGATTATATGCTTCAGGGAGAGAGTATTTCCATCTAAAATAACAGAATAAAGCAAATTCCTCAGGGGACAGATATATTTCCTTACATTATCATTACTTCAGTTAACAAAAAAAAATCCATTAGAATATGTTTCAAAAAATTGCTTTGGGAAAATGAATTTGGCAGTTCCCCAGCCCAAATTCCTTCATCCATTCAGGGCTCTAGTCATGCTTACAGTAGCCCCAGGTCAACAGCATAACTCCCTTTCTAGCAAAGTATTTAAAGATGTGTTTCAATGTTTTGATGAACACAGATAGTTTAAGCATGTCCTCAAGTGGTTTTCTGAACCAAATGTCCAAGGCTGCAAACTACAGGCTTGACCTTATAAACCTTTACATTCAGGACTGGTCCCACCAACTGAACAGCGGTGTGAGAGGAGAGCTGGGTCCTGTCACAACAACTCTGATGACACAGTTATTTCCTTCTATTTCAGTTCCCTGCTGATCTTCCTTGTTTTTAATCTTACACAGATTTCATCCTAGAAAGAGGGTAATAAGGGTTATGGGGAGCATTACTCACCATCTTTAAAGATGAAAGCCTCTGCTGGAATCACTGGCAGCTTCTCTGGCTGAGTTTAGCAGCCAGTAAGAGCTGGCAAACTACCAATCTGAGTATCAGGTGTCAGTCAGAGTTTATTCTTAGGAAAAATGTTTCTTTGGCCAATGCAAAATATAAAATGCAAACTCCAGTAAAAACATAGCAGCTTGTATGAGTTGTTGTAAAAAAAATTAAAAAAAAAAAAAAGTAAACTACCTTTTATGCAGATTGGCTGCTTCCCTGACCATTCTCCATTGTCTTGGCAGGTCCTCTTTTCATTCCCACTAAGAACATATGAGTTGTTACAAAAGAAAGCAATGACTGTGCCAATTTTTGCATAGCGTCCATTCAAGAGCTCAGCGTCTTCCATTACTCTTCTGTAGCCATTGAGTGGGCCACCGGGATCTGAGCAGTTTTTTTCATCTAGAACTAATGATAGGGGGAAAAACAGTAACCATTTTATCAAGTTCACAGCATTATTTTCACCCATCAGACTGCTTGACATTTCATTCAGATTTTACAATGTATTCTGCACTTCATAAGGATGCCCCATGACCCATTTGGGATCCCAGTCTTAGAAGAGATCATATATTAAAGAAGCAATGATAATACAGATGTCTATTTATAATACATGTTTTGTCTTTGTTGAAAGTGTAAGACTCTCAAGTCATTAAAAAGTCCTTAAAACTTGGCTGACAACCCTGAAAAAGAACCTTGACTTTACATGATGTTAATGTCCCATTAACATTAACGGGGCTACTTCAGGAGCATAAAAGGATGCACTTAAACTATTTGCAGAAAACAGGCCCTTGGCATCCTTTTCCCTTTATATATTTCCAATACTTTACTGGACTTGAATAATAAACTAGACTACTTAATTTTGCTTTTATGTTTGGTTGCAGTTTGGTCTTTTAGCACTGACAGAGAGATCTCAATAATCCAGGGAAATACAGTAATTTAACTAAAACTTATATATATATTATGACACTAAAAGTTTAATGTGGAAATTCATAAGCATACTGCCTATAAAACCTCTTTTACTTTCTCCTTCCCAATATTTTCCTCTTCTTTTTATTTGCTGTTGTTCTTTTTTTCTTTCAATAAGCTTAAATTTTTGGCTTATATTTGACAATATTTGTCAATATTCCCTATCTGATGCTAATGAATGCTATTCCCTGTAATCTTGACCCCTCTGCTCTTTATAATTAGCAGCTGGAAAAGGTTGGTTTTTTGTTTTTCTTTTTTTCTTTTTTTTTTCTTTTTTTAGGATTTCATCTCAGTTTTCTTGTCAGGCTGATGGTAATATGCAATTCTATTTAACTCCTCTGTTGTCTCATTGCATGACATCCGGTGAAGATCTCATTTAGACAGTGTTGGTGCTGCTCTGTGCAGAGCGTCCTGAGAAGACCGTGATCTTTCAATTGACCAGAAATGACCCCTTCACGGCATTGCTTCAGACTCTGCTGAGCCTCACTTCACAAAAGCACCAACACAGACCAAAATGCTTAAAATCCCTGTGAAAGGAGCACAGTAAAAGTGCATAGGTATGGGCCTGACCTGTTCCCACATCCTCATGTCACCAGACGGAGCCCAGCCCAACAAAGATGTAAGCACATAGCTAACCATGGCAGTACAAGGTTCAATAAGGGCATGTGCTCTTAACACTGAGCGCATAATTCAAGTGAAGTGTGTATTTAACAATTGTGCTTTATTTAACAACACTGGATTTTGGTATATGCTGAATGTTTTACATGTACTTGAATACTTTTCCACATGAGTCATATTGAATAAACAAGAACGAGAGTTGAACTTCCTCTCAACCAGGAGAAAGGGAGAAGCCAAGCCCTGCCTCCTTTTCTTTTGGCTCTGTCTTTCTCCCCTGTATCTCACAGACTCTCTCACTTGTGAACCACAGATGACTTTTAACCTGATACTAACTAAAGACTGCAGGGAATCCCCCACAGTATAATGCTTCATTTGCAAGTTGCTTTCTGTGCTGATATCTAGCCTAGAGGCATCACCTGATGAGCAGAGTGCATTTGTTTCCAAATGTACCAAAGCTTGACCAAATAAGTCAACAAAGACCTTCTCTTATTTCATCCTGTGCCTATCAGTAACTTGAATCATGATTCTTTTCTTCTGTAAGTTCTGGGTTATGATTTTTCTGACAGATTAAAAACAAAGAGAAAACATCTGGGAAGGAGAGACCCAAATTTCAGCGCTGACACTACAGTAACAATCAAGTCTAGAGACAGATGTTTCAACAGATCTTTACCCAGGGACATCATGCAGCAGGAAACTATCCCATTTATTGCAATTGGAGGTGTTCTCTCTAGACAGAAGAATGCCTTTGCTTGCTTTTTCAGATGAACTTATATACAGCTCTTTCACGACACTTCCCCTGAAATTTGCACTGCTTGTCACAACACAGTTGTGAAAGCACTTTTCAAATTGATACAAATTATTCTGGAATATGGAAATAAAACTGTGCAATATGGAACAACTAAAGAAAAATTAGAAGTCTCTTTGGATGGGAAGAAGGGGCTTGAAATTTCACAGCTGAATCAAAGTGAATGGTAGATCTACCATAGGCATGCAAACTTGCACAGCAAGAATGAATAGAAGTTTCTGTTTTAACAGTTTTTCTCTAGGATGGGAATGCTGTTGATGTAAGAGTCTAGTCTTCATGTGGTAAGCCTCAATCACCTCCACGGAGTGCACCAGGCTCCTGCAGAGAAAGTATCAGAGGTACACAGCAATGGAAGTAGCTATCCACTGATGCACAAAGACCCTCATTTGGAGTTAGTCCTAGAAATTGCCAGTCTATGTGTAAGAAGGATGTATGCCTACAGTCTTTGAGATTATTTTTCAGTCATCCGATGTTTCAGTCAGACCTTTATATAAGTAAGTCTTGCAGGCTTGGGCTCCAGCTGAATAAAATAAGAATCCCTACTGCTATTTAAGGCAGGAAGACATAAGAACATCATGTTAAGCCATGGATCTACCAAATTTCAAGTGAGATTTGGATATTCTGGTTTCATGTGAATACAATGTTTGAAACATTTGATAAGAACCAAAACTTAAAGTGACCTTACCACATTCGGGATGATGTGTTGACCAAATCCCATCAAGCTGACAGTAGGCAACACGGCTGCCTTTTAAGCTGTAACCTGCGTTGCACTTGAAGTAAACCTGGGCCCCGTATTTAAAGTCATCTCCTTCCACAATACC
Source organism: Cygnus olor (assembly GCF_009769625.2). Taxonomy (NCBI): domain Eukaryota; kingdom Metazoa; phylum Chordata; class Aves; order Anseriformes; family Anatidae; genus Cygnus; species Cygnus olor. The sequence continues at coordinate 49,775,307 of NC_049173.1, forward strand.
ATGAGCGGGAGCACCTGGAGTCCTACACATCACCACTGACAGTTCAGATATTTCAAAAAAATCCACTTTATTACAAAAACAGGACTGTGTTAAGATGATTCTTTATTTAGAACACTGAAAAACCAATTAAAATGGGCACAGAAGTCAAAATTGCAAGACAACTGCTGATTTTAGAAAGTTTAGACCTCATTTCCACACACATATACGTCACTTTTCAAAACATGCCTAGATCCATTCAGTTCAATGGGATAACTCAAAATGATCATATGCGTAAGTATTTGTACCATTATGACTTTCATCTGCTCAAAATACTGGTACTTGAAGCACCTTCCACCTAAACAGGCTTTGAACCATTTTTGGTCAACAGAAAATTTAGATCCTTAAGAGCCTTAAATTTTAAACTCTTTCAAATTCTTCTTTCAACATTTATATACTTTTTCAGATAACGTCACTGAAATATTAAAGCATTGTTATTTGTATAGATCAAACATTATCATAATGACATTAAAAAGGAACCTTGATATTTACCAAACTGTGATATTTACTCTTTCCACAGGGTTTGTTCTATTGGGAAAATACTGACAGACAATGGTGTATTTAACTACTGCAAGTAGTAAATATTAGATTAAACATCCTAAGCAAGATTTCTCTGAGAATATCAAACCAGCCATACTAAATCAGACTGAAGGTCCATCCAGCACAGAATTCTGTCTTCAATGGTAGCAAAAGGTAGATTTGATAAAAAGAATGTAAAAACAGAGCAAGCATATAGAATGCTTTCCTGGCATAATCTGGTAGCATTCAGCAATCTGAGGCTCAAGAACTAACCAAGCTACGATGGTATCTTTGGTAAAATATACCCTGGTGAATTCTTTTATATTAGTTTGTCTAAGTATTTTCTAAACTCAGCTACATACTTTATATCCACAATATATTGTGGCAATGAGTTCTACAGAGTAAGCGTTGTGTCAAAAATACGCTGCATTCATAGGTTTGGTTTTTAGCCTGCCACATGATAACTTCATTTGATGCTTCCTTTGCTATCAGAGACAAAGAATGCCCACGTCCTATTCACCTTCTGCAAGTCACTTTTCAAGACCAACTTTCTGTATCAATGCAGAAATTAAAACAGTGTAGGAAATACAGATTTTGGTGTCTGCACAACCCAGCAGTTGCGGTACTCCATTGAAGATAGATAGATGAATGTTATAGAGATCACCCTTGCTTTATGTTTTTAGAATTTGATTTCCCTTTCTGTTTTGCCTTGTAGCTACTGGATCTGGACACACAAAGAATGTTGCTTACAGCCAAATTTTGATCCTTACACTTGCAGAGGAAAGACCTTTGTAAGGCCTCAGGCCTGTAATCCTTCCTCAGAACACGCATGACTCCATCTATTTATATGGAGCATGGACAATCCAATTATTCACATAAGGAAGAGATTCTTGAGTAAGTAACAGTCCTAAAGCAGTAGCACTCACAAGAACAAGGCTCAATAGAAATTCCCCTCATTTTATGGATTACTACAAATGTCAAACAATGATTTGGCAGAATCATTTGTGCACTAGTAAGCCCAAGTCCTGGAAAGAAAAACTGTCTAATACGTCGGCTTTAGAGATGAGCCCAGACTCACTACTCCAAGTCAAAACACATCCACTTAGGGAAGGTCAACATTTCCTCTTGGCTGCAAGCATTCTGCATCAGCGTCATCTTTTGCAAAAGAATAATGATGAAAATTCAACAAAATTCATTCCTTGCCCATAAGGTTTTTCATGTGAAATATACCCACGCGTATATACGTGTATACACAGGCACATACAGAAATGAACGGAAAATAATGGAAGCATAGATTTTCTAAGTGAATGCTTGTCATCCCAGTTATGATCTTTGTATTCCCACTAACTCCCTTCATATCTAAATATAAATTTATTGCATCATATTTGTATTTCTCTCTTTTGATATAAAGTCACACTCAGCTTGTCAAATGGAAAGAGTTGATTAGAAACATCTGTACACTACTTAGAGTCCTCTTTTTTATCATAAATACAGGTTTTCTGTTTTCTTGTGGTCCAGTTCAGCTCTGCAGAAAAAATTGTTTGGTGCTTTTATGTTCTAGGTCCCTCCTGGAAAAAACTTATCCAAGCTACACTTACTTTTTACGCACAAACTATGAGTGTTTGTTCTTGTTCAGTCTCCTGAGTGACTAAGATATTCAGTTTCTAGCTCTTGCGATTTGCTTTGGTTGCCAGTCTTTCTTTAGATTCTCTATGCCAGTGTGACCCAGCTGGAACAACTCTGGTTTTACTTATGAGGTAAATTCAGGATTTTGTGCACAGATTGATTTAGTAATGAAACTACGGCCTAGAATAGAGGATATGGAGGCAGAAGGTCATGAGATCTAATCATAGCTATGAAGCTGTGGCCATGGGTAAGTTGCTTAATTTGCTGTATCAATCAAATGAAAGCACCCTTTTCCTCACAGGGATGTTATAAGCATTAGCTCATATCCACTTGTGTCACAGAGTCGTGGAATTTCTCTGATTGCAAAACAGCTAAGTATTATTAAAAGGCATGTCCCTGTTGTTGCCCGTGCCTCTGTCTGCTGGTTGTCTCTTCTCTTGTTCTCATCATCCTCCCTCATGGTCTGTCCTAGTCTTTAACTGTGCCACTGGAGGCACAGCCACTCCTTTTATCTTTTCTTTGGATCATTTTGTAAGTTCATTCTTACTCTCTTCAAATTAAACATGGTTTTGAATCCTGAGATGTTCCCTGAATCTCAGTACCACAGCTGAGCTCTGTTTTCAGCTTATATTATCTAGTCTGAAAGTCACATACAGTTACTCTAGTACTTGCCTCTGCTGCTTTGATTTTGAGCTCTATAGCTTTTCTCCCTGTACAGTCTGACTTGCCTTTTATCCCTTTCACCTAATCAATTTCAGGTAGCTCTTTTGCACCCTGTCCTTTTACTTGTGAATACTTCAGGCAATTAAGTTTTGAACAGTTATTGTGAAGGGAATCCTAGCCTCTCGTGTGCTTCATCCAATTCACTCTTTCCTTTTTGTAGATGGCTTCCCATCAAGGGTATGAATTTGATGGGTTTTTACATCTTTCAGAATGTGCAGTATATTCTGCTGAATCTTAGGACAGCCTCCTTTGTTTGAGATATTGTACTGAAGTCTTTACATTCTCTCCTGGTGTAAGACTATATTCAACTCTCAAACAGACATTTCTCAAAAGTCAAAAAGAAAGAAAAAAGGAACATTTAGTAAATGTCATTCATACCTAGCTCTACCCTCTGGTTATACACAGTAGCCGAAAGATCCAACCATCTGAGCTGACCCAATTCTCTTCAGTTTCTAAGCTCTGTAAGGTATTTGTTATAGTGTCAGATTCTCTTGCCCAGGCAAGTTGGGCCTGATCCTGCCATCTACCAAGTATTTTTCAATATCAGTCCTTCTTGTCTGCTTGGTCCAACTTCAACAGCCACGAGGGCTGGATCTCCTCACGTCTGCCATCTCTCCCCCAGCTCTCGCCCAACCACAGCCATCTCCATCCCACCTCGTACCCACCCCCAATTATACCTGTACCTGGTCCAGCATGACCGCTATGCCAGAGACGAGGCTGTGAGCTGTCTGGACAGCATCTCCTCAGGAAGCAGGGGGTGGGCTGGCCAGCAGAACTCCACAGGTCTGAACCATTTCTAGGTCACTGGTTGGATTACTCTATTCTACATGAAATATGTGATTTCTACTGCCCTGTGATTCTGGCTTACTACTTTTAGAGTGTCTTAAATGTTTGTGGTTTGTGTTGTGTTTGGCATTAGTTGTCCATAGCAAAATAGTAGGAAAATCTGTCCTGATAATCCATGGGAGGACCTTCTCATTCATTCAGAAGTGGTTAAAGAAGGAACTAGCATCTATAGGTCTTATCCTTCTTAAAGGCCTTAGGAGCATTTCTCTTGTATTGGTGCAATGTCCTCTGAACAGCAGCCACTGCCTAGCTTCTCAAAAGATTAATACCTTACCTTTCCTCTCAGTGCCCTTTGCAATGCAGACAAAGATGCAAATGGCAAGGTAGAGAGCTTCAAACAGAATTATCTGAAGAACATCTATGAACTGTACCATGAGGTCAGTCATGCTCACCCTAAACTGTAATGTTTGAGACAATCCTGAAGAAATGGAACTAAGACTGTCAGGGATTTCAGGTTGCAGTGTTCAGTCTCTGCATCTTTCTTTCCACAAACAGAAGACCAAAGACACCAGGAATCCAGAAAATGGGATAGGTGAGTGAAAAATTATGTTATGAGATGGTAATGGACAACCAAATATGAAAGAGATTTCATGCAAAGTCTGCCAAAAAAAGTCTAAGCAACCCAGAGACCCCACGTCTGAGCCTGATCCCATTTCTCATGCCATGGTGTCATCACACCTATAAAGGCTCTGGGGATCTAAAAAGCTATCAGAAAAACTAGGGAATTAGGGAAAAATAATCTTGGGGAAAATTAGGGAAAAATAAGCTTGAGAAGAGACTAGGAGCTAAGAATGATGGCTCTGGTCGTGCAAAACTAAAAACTGCAATAATGTAAAAGCTAAAACCAGAAAGGATATAGCAAAATGTTTAAAGGAAGATAAAGAGGTATGTTCAGGCAGAATAAAATTAAGAACAGATTTTTTACTCAAGAAAAACTCTACAAAAGTCTCCTCGACAAATGTTTGAAAGACATAGTAGGATGTAAATTGAAATACGTCTCAGCATTTAAAAACTGAAAATCCAGCTAAAAAAAAAAAAAAAAAACAGAGCAGGCTTTGGAGAAAACTGACCATCACTAGCAAGCCCATTATGACCTAAGAGATTTTTTTGTTTGTTTTAATTTTTCCACATTTTGCCCCACCATGTTGTTCCTTGGAAGTCCCACAATTAATCTATATAGGCGTATAGATAATCCTTGTCACTTTAGTGTGTGAGGCAACTAGTGGCCTGAGAGAGCTCAGTTTATAAGAAAGTAAAGTAGAGAGGTGTAAGACAAGGTGGCTACAGACAATTCCATCAGAAATGCTGAACTGTGACAACCGTTGTTAGAGGGAGAACAAAAACCAGAACTGCCTCAAGTGTTTATATAACAAACTCACAGAATCCTAATAAAATTGATTATCCTTCTTGCCCCTCAACTTGTTGCCTTGGAAAACAAAACAAAAGAAATATTTTTGTCCCATATGAAGCACAAAAATGGTTCCACTTTCGCAGATAACTTTCTGCAATCAGAGAAAATCTAGGCTAGAGGAACAGTAAGTTCCTGAATTTTTAAGTAAATGTTCCATTATTAATAAAAACAGCGCAAATTTTACTCTCTTCTCAATTATAAGTAGGAGACATTCCTCAGATCTGAATTATCTGCCATTTAGAAATAGTTTCCATGTTCATTTTATAACCAGTGAGATAAATTAGATCATCTCTTAGGCTACACTTTTCTTTCTTCAGTGTCCTTCAAATCCTGCCTGATGGAATTAGCATTTGCTCTTGTCCCAGAGTCCCTTCATTAAATGAACACCACTTTATTCTGCTGCCTTCCTCTCACCCACTTCCTCATTAAATAATATATATCCCCTCACAGAAATCATACATTATCTCTAAATTCGGCACATCCTATTCAATAATATATTGCCTACCTGAAATAAATCTCATTTCTCATTGCTGTTATTAATTCAAGGTTTACATTTCCATTTTTGCTCCCCTCAGTATATTGGGTGAAAGAGTTAATAATTGTGTGGGGTTTTTTTTGTTCTAATTTGCTCACAGGATGTTTTAATGCTGCTACTGCTAAAGAAATTGATTTTGTTGCATATTCCCAAGTCAGAGTTTGGCTTTCAGACTGACCTGTGCTAATGTATATAGCACATTTTGACATCTAGTGGCTTTGGGGAAAATTTTTCTATTCGTTTGTAATATTGCTTTCACATAAGATGTGCTGGCAGGCTTAGTGGAGGCCAAACACTGAAAATGGCCACAGAAACTGTGCTTGATGATGAGCAGGGGTGCAGAGCAGCTTCTGCTGGTATGGCTCCTAGCATACGTTTTGTGCAGTGAAAGAGAGCTACAGACCTGCTCTGGGACCTAGAGTGCCACCACCATAGCCAAAACCACTCTAGTGACTGTCAAAGAAAGCCTGACAGAGACTTAAACTGAAGAAATTTAAATGACTATCCTCAGAAACAAAATCCCAAAACAGTCTCCAAATGGAATTTGGGCATTTTGTCAGCAGAAAGCCTAAACGCCATTCTTTTCTCCTGGGAACAGCACCATGACTCAGCCCCTTGCTGAAAGCCACAGCAGCCCCTGAGCCAGACAAAAGCTGTACAGGGACCCTCAGCAGCAAGATTTTGGACCCTGAGCTTTGCAGATTCCTGGCTCCACAGCAGCCTGGCTGGCAAGGTACTCTGGAGCCAGTGAACCTGGAAGCCCTGGAAATCACAGCTCCAAGATGCTCTTGCTGGAAAGAGCCTAACACCCAGGGGAGTGGGATTGGAAGTGATTTATTTTTTCTCTGCTTAATAAGTAATTAAAAGAAAAATTCAGCAGAAAATAGAAATTTATTTGAAAAGTGAATTTACCACTACAAAACCGTTCTAACAGAGAACTCCCAGCCAGTGGTACCCATGTGCACTTCATGCAGCTCACCAATAGCTGCAGTTGCTGCCTATGGCCAACCCTGCTGAAGTGAACAGTGGTAACTCCCATCAGGTTTGACTTTTGGCCTGTAAGTCTCTGATTTGATCAAAATCTTTTTCTTGGTTTAACTTTTGTTATGAGGGCAAGTCTAATTACATGACTACCTGAGTGTCGTTATATGGCAATTCCTAAAATTTATGATATCTGTATTTCCAAAGTCTTTGCAAAATAAGCTTCTGTCTGCATTTTACCGCTGGGGAAGCTGTAGCACAGACATATTAAGTGATTTACCAGAAGGCAAATAGTGAGTGAGTGGCAGAGCTAGGAAAAGAGCTGTTATCTCTGTATATTCCTATTAAGTTTACTTGCAAACTGGCCCAGCTTTCTGCAGAAACCAGCATTCAACAGCTGCGCCATTACGTAATCCAACGCGTTATTCTCAGCAGCAGTGTTGAGGTGATGGAGCGGTACAGGAGCAGATAGCTGCGTGCCCCTGAAGGCACAGCACAGGAGTTAAGGGGGAACCACCTGTGAGCAGCCCAGAAGTCACTGTGGGGTAGCAGGACACCCTTTGCAAAGCCCCTTGAATAAAAAGCTTTTCAGAATTCAGACTTACAGAATTTGTCATCTTCACTCATAACAGAGCTTATTTTCTATTCTTGGCCCTTGAGCTTTGTGAGTCCATGTAAATCTCTGGCACTATTTATTCCTACACTTATCCCTTCCCTCCCCAGCGGGCACCCAAAAGGTGAGGATGCCCCAGGTTCTCACAGGGTTTGCTGGCAGAGAAGAGCTGATGTGGAGGAGGACTCAGATGGCTCTCCTCAGACGTCATCCCCCTGCAGCTTGGCAGAGCAGCCCGGAGACGAGAATGCCTAACACATAAGCCCACAGATACTAACTTTAGCCAAAAGCATAAGGGCATTGGCTGTCAAAATGTTTTTGGAATGCCTGTGTCCTCACGGAGGGAATGAGGTGAGGGATTTCTGGAGGCTGTGGCTCAGAATGCTCAGGAGAATTTTTTTTTTTTCCTCATAAACAGTGAGCAGGACTTCCAAGCAAGTTTATGACACTGGCAGTGGGTTTGATGAAATTGCCCGCCAGCATCCTGAGGCACGTCCTGGGGCAGTGTGGCTCTGCACTCTCCTCTGAGCAGGGCAGTACCACCTCTGGGAGCCTGGGAGACCTTGATGCTTCAAGTCACACTACAGGGGAGGTGCCCTGACTCCAGACTCATGCTTTAGGACCTCCAGTCTCCTGATCTGGCCTTCAAAGCTGTCTGCATGCTGGGATCGTGGGCATATCATGAGCCTGCTGACTGCCACATTGGATACCTGAGGTCCTGCAGCAGGAGAACGGGTAGAGCTGCCACAGCCCCACGGCAGAAAGGTGCCAAGGTGCCATTGCTGGCGGATGACTCCAAGCAGGTCTCACTCAGTGGCTGACATATGAGAAACCTGCTCTGTCTAGCACCTAATAGAGCAAGCTGTGTTAGTGGAGGTGGGAATGCCCTCCTCTCTGTGACACCGCTAGAAGAGGAACAAGGATTCTTCCCCAAAAATGTCCCCTTTTGTTGCAGTAGCTTCCATTCACTTTGTTAGCCAGCAAGGATTTTGCATTAACTTGCCCTTGCTCACTTGTGTTTCAAAAAAGAGGAAACTATCAGCCCTCCGTCATGGCTCTTGTGGTGACACATTCTCTCAGTTCCAAAACCAGCTCAAGCCACATCTCCTGCAGAAATGCTGGGACACACAATTTACCACAAAGATAGTTGATCTTAATTTGTGCCCCCTGAAAGAGTCCTGGAAGCTCAAAAGCTCCTCTCATTGTTGATTTTTGCCAGTCCTCACATTAATCCTGGAAATGTCAAAGGAAATCATAACAAGAGCAGCTCATGAGCCAATCCCAAGTACTAGAGATTGTAGACTTCCAGTCCTACTTTCTGGGCCTCTTCACTTTCACAGCAGTTCCACCAGCTAGGAATAATTACACAAAACTATGACATAATCCCTACTGAAATTTAAATCTTTTCATTCCCTTCCAGCCAATTGGAACTCACTCCTGATGTTTTCCAGCTCCCTGCTTCTGTGAATGAGACAGTATCCATGTGAAAATATGCTTGGATCACCCACTGTGATTTATTCATCCGGAGGCAATTTGGAGGTTGTTGCTTACAATTAGCCACTTGATCTTTATCAGCATTGTTCCTAGCCCTTAGAAAGCTGTGTCTCTGGATACAACCTTTCCGGTATTCGGATGGCCTACTTAATTATACAACTGGATCTGTTTGTGCATGGGATACTGGACTGAGTGAAATCCTAATGAATGATCCTCAATATTCACTTTCTCTATCAGCAGCAAGAACTAATATTTAGAGTAAGTTCCCCAATGTGTCCCTTGGAAAACATCACAATATCACACTGCAGAGGAGAGCACCGTCTGCTCACAGGGAAGATTGTAGAGCCACAGAGAAGCTGATATGCTCGTTATTATACCAAATTACAAAAGAGAGTAAATCATCTTGAGGTGTTTCATTTTGGAGATGTCAGCCTTCCAGCTGAGCAGGGACAAGCCCAGCAATGCCGGATGGGAAAGACATTCTAAAGAAATGCAGGTTGCTTTGAAACAATGTTTGTGAATGTCCATTAACTGTAACAGGAAAACACCATTTAATGATATAGATTCACTCCGGTGTGGCTGACAGAATAGTTTATTCAGTCTTTGGAAGGGATCTAAGCTGGATTTCAGGCAGAAAAGATGATCTGGCATTGCCTGTTTAAGAGAAAGAGATCAAAATTACCAAGTGTTGAGATGAGGGTGTAGGGAAAAAGAAAATTAAGGGAATTAAAAAGCAGGAGAGTACTAAGGAAGTAGCAGGGCAATTTGGTTGGCTGTGAAAAGCAGTTGCTGAGCTCTTGAAGAATACAAAGAGGAGTATGGGAGCCATAAGAAAGAGCAAGTGGGATACTGCCTGATCGTTTGTGTCATCATGCCTACCGCCTGGGGCCATCCTGCTTTGGTAGTATTTTTTATCAGCTGCAAAGAGTGTGCAAGGCAGTGAAATCATGCCCAAGAGCACAACAAAGGGAAGTGCCTAAGGTACCTAGCCTCAGAGATGTTTGAGTGTAAAATCCTCAAGGAGGAACAAAGCCTTTGAATGAACTGGGGAGGGGGTCAGAGGGGGGACTGAAACTGTCAGCACTTAAGCATGCTGGTTACTCCAACAAGCTTTCAAAGTAGTTTTAAGGTTACCCGAAAGCACTGAAAGAACGTGCAGTCTACACATTTGCACCCGAAAAGCTATGAGCTATGTATTAGTAGTCTTCAGAGAGGACAAGGAGCAGTCCGAGGCAGAGACCCCAAATCTATAACTGCTCTGGGCCTTTCTCTCATTTCTTCTCACTCCAAAGATATCAAAAGATAATCCCCTGCCTCTTAGCTAGGAGGCAGAAAACATCTCCATCAGCAACTTACAGCTGTATACCAGCAACTCATAGTCAGCAACCTCTGCAATGGGTAGGGGTGACCCCAAAGTGTGTCAGTGATGCAAAGTTTTATTTGGCCGGCCATGCTGGAAAGCTGATTTACACCATAGACTGGAGCAGACCTGAGAGGATGACTTTGTCTCCTAAGTGATTCAGTGATGAAATGACAGGGAAAATTAGCTTTGTGCTGTCCAGAATGGCAAGAATACCTGAAACGTAGCTTGGGCTGAACTGTCCCCCTGTAATACTGATTCGTCTTTCCATATGGCAAGTCATACCAAGGAGAATCCCGTGCATGGTTTTACTCTAAGGCATGTTAGCAGACTGAGGAAAATGCTCAAGATTGTTTTGGGGTGTGGGGAGTGGAGATTTCCTATGAATTGATTTAACGTGGTTTAGAAATGCACCTCTTTTCCTACAGCAGGCTATCCTTGTATAGATTTCATCACAGAGAAAACAACTTTTGATTTAGATAATAGCAATGCCTGGAGCTATGCTCTGGGCAGAATGTTTTTTTACCAGACATGTTGCCTTTTTTGAAAAGTTTAAAAAAATGGTTACTTAATAAACATTGAGAAAATAATAAAGGGACCAAGACAAGTCGTCACTAAAGGAGTTATCCTGTCTCTTTAAGCCTTGTTATCAGCTACCCTTACTCACTGGGGTTTCAAAACTCTATAAAAATATTATGAAACCAAGCACTGCTAAACAGTATTAGCAACTTCCTTGCACAAACTGTGACTTGCCCAATCCAATAGTTGTATTGACAGAGCTGAAGGAAAGAGCAGTGTTAAGGACAAGTGTTCTGCAGTCTGATTCACAAGAAGCAGTTGTTGATTGCTTCAGACATTTGTAGTAATTTCCTACTAGGTGTTCCTGCTCTCCTTATGGGGGCATCTTGGCTGTTTGCGTAACAGAAGCTGAAGACCTTTAGTTTACAGCTCAGTGAATTAAGATAACCCAAAACTGATGTTAGGTTGCCTTAAAACATCAGGTGTCATGTTTTGTGCTTTGGCAGTTGCTATGTGAACAGTTCTGGCATCCTTCTACCCAAGGGAGAAACGTCCAGGAAATATACTGAACTGTAAAGAGGGAGCAGAAATCTCTATCTCCACCTCAAGCTAAGGCCTTTGAATACATGCACTAAGCACTAAACAATGCAGATCACACATCTTAAACACGTGATTGCAGAGACATCTTGAAGTTAGAGAGCTGGGCAATCACCAAACACATGAAGTTTAACAAGAGCAAGTACCAGGTTCTGCACCTGGGACAGGGCAACCCTGGCTATACGTACAGACTCAGGGATGAGAGGCTGGAGATCAGCCCTGCAAAAATGGATCTGGGGGTTTTGGTCGACGGCGAGTTGAATATGAGTCAACAGTGTGCCCCAGCAGCCAGGTGGGCTAACCAAATCCTGGGCTGCATCAGGCACAGTGTGGCTTGCTGGTCATGGGACAGATCATCCAGATCTGCTCTGTGCTGCTGCGGCCTCACCTTGAGCACTGTGTGAAGTTTTGGGCACCACAGTATAAGGAGGACATAAAACTATTAGAGAGTGTCCAAAGGAGGGCTACGAAGATCGTGAAGGGTCTGGAGGGCAAAATGTGTGAGGAGCAGCTGAGGTCTTTGAGGTTTGTTCAGCCCAGAGCAGAGCAGGCTGAGGGGAGGCCTCACGGCGGCCTGCAGCTCCCTCACGAGGGGAGCGGAGGGGCAGGCGCTAAGCTCTGCTCTCTGGGGACAGCGACAGGACCTGAGGGAATGGCGTGGAGCTGGGACAGGGGAGGGTCAGGCTGGATGTTAGGAAAAGGTTCTGCACCCAGAGGGTGGTCGGGAACTGGGACAGGCTCCCCAGGGAAGCTGTTAATAGCACCAAGCCTGCTGGAGTTCAAGAAACATTTGGACAACACTCTCAGACATACAGTTTGATTTTGGGGTGGTCCTGTGTGGAGCCAGGAGTTGGATTGATGATCCTTGTGGGTCCCTTCCAACTTGGAAAATTCTGTGATTCTACAATTCTCCTGGATAGCACCATATTGTATTACAGGGGAGCAACGATAACATCCTACCAAATGTCTAGCCAGTATCACAATATTCTGACCAGGTAGGGAGAATAAAAATATCCCACCAAAAGGTGACTTTTAAAACCTGAGCACTGCAGTACTGTTGTCTTACCCAGCTATGCAAAGAAACGTGGGCTACTAAAGCTTCCTGTATGACTGCACTGGCCATGTCTTCTCTGCAGAAGTATCTCACCCTGTCTGAACAAACTGTTTTGCTGAACAGTCTTGCTCATAAAGGGCAGTTTCAGTGAGTAACAGTGCTCAAGGCACAAGTAGTGATGCTACGTTGCCTCTCAGAGGGAGTCCCAGAAAGGTTCTGAGAACAAGCTATCTATGAGAGCATCTTGACTGTGTTCACATCATAGCTTTGCCATGACAGGCTAAAGGGTGGTGGTGGTTTAAGCTTTAGCCTGTTACCCCTACTAGGCCTGCAAAACCCGAGGATTTCCACATTCCAGTTAAAGGTTTTTGCTGGTGTGTAGGTCTCGAGGCAATTGAGCCCTTGTACAGTAATGGTGAATAAAAGGCCACTAGCCTTTACTCCTCATTATAGGACTGGCCAGAGTGGCAAGAAAGGGCTCAGGGGCATTTTCTTACACCTGAGGTTGTCCGCTATAATTATGCAGTATATGCATGGCTTAACACATGCAGGCTGCAAATGGCAGAGTATGCACCATTGACTATGGTGCTCCTTGACCTGTTATTGCGAATCTTTCCGACAGAAGGGAAAAAAAATAGCATATTCTTTGAAGTCTCTACATTACATGTCCATAGTTAGGTGAGAAAAATAGGTTTAACATCCAGAACCTTTCCCCTGTGCCTCATCCTAGACTCTGCTGAGTTTAAAACTCTGTCTAGTCTATGCCAAACACTGACAGCTGGGCTCATTTTTCCCCACAGCAGAAGAAGGCAGAGGATGGGGGAGTGTTAATGCTTTCTTCCTATTTTAAATATCAGTCCATCAGTGAAGGGTGAGGCCATCCCTAAGAACCAGCCCAAGTCATAGTTGCACGGCGGAGAGAAGGGTGGAAGGGGATTATTTCAGCAGTGGGGAAGGGTCTGAAAGCTATATTCAGAGGCTGACTGGAACACGGTAAGGCCAACCCTAGCAACATCAAAGGCTACAGCGTGGAGTTAGTTTATACAGCTTAGTCAGTTGGATTAGACCCTTCATTAGGATGCAGAACAAAGCTTTTCTTCTTGGCAACGAGGAGCGAGAAACAGAATGAAAATGGAAATCGGATCTGAGCCCTGAATTCCCCATTCAGCACGAGATCCCTTATTTGCGTAGGAACTCTAGTTTGCCTGGCTTTGTTTAAAATAAAGGTGACAGGAAATTTCAGGGCAGGATGAGGTCAAGGTCTCTTGCTTTGGGGCCAGCAGGCCCTGGGAGGACTCTTGAGTCAGAACGCCCTGTCCTAGGAGGAGAACAATCAGAGGGTGAGAGCATTTGCCATGGGGTACCAGCGTACCATCTTGCTACAGCTGCATCTTCAGAAGGCAAACTCAACACTGAGACTTTAGAAAAGACCTTGCTAAATTTGAGATGAACAAGTAGTCATCACACAGTACAGTGTCATTGACAGTGTGATATTTGTGTGGATGCTTTTTAGCATGTAGAGCACCAGGATCAGGACACTAATCAGCTGTTATTTTTTCCCTAACATATCTTTTGAGGAAGCTGCTGCTCCATTTCAGGATATTTCAGGCTAAGATAACAAGATGATCCTTTTTTGTCATTTCTTACACCTCTGATTGCGGGATTATTTGCATTAAAATAGACAGAGGTCATACAGAAAAGCCTGAGTTTGATCTCAATGATATCAGCATGGCTCAGAGGTCACTGGGAAGGGTGTGCTGGTATACTGCAAAATCAGCTTAAGATCAGGAAGAAGTCCAAGTATTTAAAATAGGAATTAAGATTCTCTACTTACTGTATCATCATAACAAAGCATGCTTATGTGTAAGAAGGTATTTGTTGCTGGTCGTTAGGCCTTTTCTTTACTGTGTTTTAGGAGAGAAGAAAGAAGATCTCACTCTATTGGTTAGCATCTATTTTACAATTTCTTATAGAAAAAAAAAAAATAATAATAATCTCCAGAGTCAAATCAGACATATTTAAATTAAGAATTTCTTGACCAGTGAATCAGTCATAAGTATGGCTGATTGAAATATTAACAGCTGTAAGAAAGGAATGTGCCTGCATTTCAACTTTCATGCCTTTAGATGATTGTATTAGCCCCTCAGATTGTAAACAAAAAGGCAATTGCCTGGCTGCCATAGAGAAAGAGAGAAGAGAGTACTAGTAATCTGCAATCTGTGCCTTTAATCGTTTTATTAATATTGCAAATTGCAACTAACAGCAATTAGGGCTGGATATTACCCCAGGAAAGTAGCTTGACCAATGTTGATCATCCTGTTAAAGAGATAGAATTTACTTTAACAGAGGAAAAAATAGGTTCCTTGAGGTTTATCTCATTAAAGTGATTTCCATAATTTCCACAATGCATCCCACACCTTTAAAACTAGACTTGGCAACAGACAAAAAGACATAGCTGTGCTGGGATGATGAGGGACTTCTAAAAGCTTTCTGTCATGGAATGTCTATTGCTGAATTTGTTTTATTTATTCCTCAGTGAGATAATCCCACAGCCTCCTTTCCTCCAAAGCAAGCCCTTGGATTTCTCTGACTAAATCTCTCATATCTCTCCAGCTACCTTCTGTTGCACCACCTCAAATCTTCTACATCCATTTAACATTAAGGGGCTCTAATTTTCTTCTCTCTTATACTTATTTTTCATCAACATAAATCCATTGTCTTTAACGGGATTGCACCTGGCATGCTCCAAGAAAACCAGACTGAAAGAATCATGATCACCGTGTCCAAAGTCATATTCGATATTCCAATAGTGACCATTTTACGACCATTTTCTGCAGAAATAAAGTTATAACCTTGGCTCCACCTCATAAGTCACAGGAAAGACAGCCCTGCTGCTGCAAGACCTAACACAGACAATGATTCTGAGCATGATGTGATCTCCCTTTAATATTTAAACTGCAATGTTATTCAGGAAACTACATGACTAATTTTTAAAGAATTATAGCCACAGATATTTTTTCCAGTTCTTCCATTTGCTCTTAGAAAACAAATCAAACTTTTATTTTCTGTCTCTTTTTCCCCTATACACTGGAAAATACTTAGGATATGCTTTGGCAAAACTGCAGGAAATATCTTTAAAAACACTTCTTTGAAGCCAGACTGAACAGAGATTTGCCATGATTTCCTTGCACTGTGAGGTTTGCTGTTTACATATAAGGAAAAAAAAAGTCAACCTTTATCTGTTATGGAAGACAGTAAAATAGATGTTGAAAGAAATATTTCTTAGCCTAAGCAAAAGGTCAGCATACGACCACAAACATCATAAAGTAACAGCATTTTATCCACCTGCCCTGTTCTTTCACAAATCAAACAAAAGGATTCCTGTCAAGTTAGACCTTACTGTATATATTTTTAAGTATCTCCTCCCTTCGCTTTGTTACTATATACAGCTTATTGTTTACACTAAAATAGAAGTCTCGTCCTATTGT
This sequence comes from Cygnus olor, assembly GCF_009769625.2. Taxonomy (NCBI): domain Eukaryota; kingdom Metazoa; phylum Chordata; class Aves; order Anseriformes; family Anatidae; genus Cygnus; species Cygnus olor. The sequence continues at coordinate 49,791,109 of NC_049173.1, forward strand.
TTATCCTTTACCTCCTCTGTTGTTTGCTGCTTGTGTTGCATGGATGAAGTTTCTACACTGGAATTACAAAAGAAAACTAGTAGAAGAATGCGAACTTCATTTCTTGCCTTGACTGTACTGTAAAGCCTGCCAAAAGTAGGGTTGAGGTTTTCTGGAAATTTAATTAATTTGAAATTTAGGTTGGTTCTGAACCAGACAGGAACCTTTTTTTTTTTTTTTTAATTTCTCTCCTACAGACAGCAACATAATCTCACTGAGCAGTTGAGAAAAGCTTCGAGTTTGCAGTCCCTAAATGACCTGCTACTGGCAGAAAAGGGTATTTTAGCAAAAGAGCTAGATACATTAGCCCTGAACCCTCAATTTTCAGCAGCTCTTTCCATATCAAAAACATGAGGAATCTGTGCAATCTGTCAGAATGTGGCACCCTTTTCTGAACCAAAACTTTTGGGGTTTACAGAATATGCAAAACTACCTCTCCTTTGGTCTGCTGAGAGAAAAAGTCAAGTCTTATGAGCTAGTTCTGGATCCATAGAAATCCAAAGGTCTTTTGTCTCAAAATGATCCATTTAATAATGTAAGGAGATACCATGTCACTATGATTTAACTCCCCTGAAGTAAAAGCAATTCCAGGACAGAAATTCATTTCTGAGGATGGCACAAGTGGGGGAAAGATTTTGAAGTGGTGAGGTTTAGTGTATACTGGCTATTCCGAAATAGAATTGAAAACTCTGAAAGCAGGCAAGGCATTGTGTGCCTTATGGCCAGATCAGTGCCACAGCAATGCCATAGTAAGCCATGCTTTCTGTCTTGGGCCAAATATTGTCCCTTCTGGATTTCACGAGTATCACTGAAATCCTCCAGGGTCAGCTGGAGCTCTAGCTCAGTGACTTTAAATATTGCACACTGCTTCTTTCAGTCAGTAGAGATGATATAGCCTTCATCATAGCATATATTGCACAATTTTTACTCCTTCTCGCTCTTTCAAGCCCCGTCAGATGAAGACATTTGCTCAAGCATGGAAAAAATGAAATTGCTAGAACAGACAATTGATTTGATCAGATTTGAATCCAGTTAATTTACAATTCACTTGACAGAACAAAAGCAGGTGTATATCTATACGTACAGGGAGGACTACCAAGACAGACGTGGATGGAATCAGCCATTTTCTGTTCATTCTGACCCCAAGGATCTCTGTCATTCATGGTGCCAGTGCTCTAACTTTCAGACCACTGTGAGGGAAGACAAACTTCCTAGGACTGGCTCTGGCTAAAGCATCAAATGCAGGGCTCAGCTGAGGTATGCACTGTTAGAAGAGAACAGCTACACACACAATGGGAAATAGCAGACAAATATACCTCTCTCCTGAAAAGGCCAGTCCATTACAAGATTACTCTCTCGTATCCTGTTTCTCAGCTCCAATTCTGTCCTACCCTCTTCCACATAGATATAAAGCTTCAGAGGTTTTCAGTGGAAATCATAAACTGCACACAATGTGTCTTTAAATGCCAGAAGTAGCTCAGTACGTTCTCTGGTACTGTGATTAACCTAACCTACGTATCAGTGACACTCCTAACATTCAAGCACCTGCATCAGTAACAACCCTGGAGGCTGGTCACACACACAGTGCCTGTACTCACAGTTTTCACAGCGACTCCCCGTATAGCCAGCCAGACAGGCGCATTTGTAGGTACCGCTTTTGTCTAGAATGCAAGTTCCATCATGAAGACATGGAGATGAAGAACAAGCTATAAAAGAGAAAAAAGAACATTCACGGTCTCTGATAGGTTGGAGTTCTTACATATTTTTCCTCATGATGGTTGGTCTTGGGGTAAATTATATATTCTGGTAAAAAGGTGGGAAGACAGTAAATGGCCTAACACTTGTCAAAAAGCCTTCTGCTCTTTTATACTTACTTCTAGGGATGGTAAGTTTTTTCGAAGCATTCATCATTTATTCTTACCATTTTCCTCTAACTGCTGTCCAGTGGTGAGAAAGGTTTATGGAAGAAAAATAATTTACAGCAAGCTCCAACAGTGTTTAGAGCTTAGCCTTTTATAGCCTTAAAGAAGTTTAATATCAAGCTACATTTCTCCTGCCATTCACCTCAGAGTTGAAGGATGAGTTATGGGATCTATAGTTTTGTTTTGGTTTGGTTTTGTATTGGACATATGTCATCTGAGACTTTGCAAGTTGTTTTGCCCCCGAGGAGCATTTATTTGGTGTTTGGTTCAGGAAGCTGAGCGGTCATGATGATCCTGAGCCTGCTAGGGAAGCTCTTGCATATCACAAATCGAACAGTGATGCACATCAAACAGTGTATATTAGTGTCCTGGTTTCAGTTAGGACAGAGTTAATTTTCCTCCTAGTAGCTGGCAGGGTGCTATGTTTTGGATTAGGATGAGAAGAGCGCTGATAACATGCTGATGTTTTAATTGTTGTAGAGCAGTGCTTACACCAAGCCAAGGACTTTTCAGCCTCTCTCTGTCCTGCTAGCGAGCAGGCTAGGGATGCAGCAGGAGCTGGGAGGGGACAGACCCAGGACAGCTGACCCAAACTGGCCAAAGGGGTCTTCCATACCATCTGACGTCATGCTGAACAATATATAGGGGTGGCTAGCCGGGGTGGAGGGGGGGGCCGGCTGCTCGGGGATAGGCTGGGCATCGGTCAACGGGTGGTGAGCAATTGCATTGTGCATCACTTATTTCGTACACATTATTACTATTAATACTATTATTATTATTATTGTTGTTGTTATTCTTTTCCCTGTCTTAATAAACTGTCTTTATCTCAACTCACAGACTTCACTTTCCCGTTTCTCTCCCCCATCCCGGAGAGGGAGGGGGGAGGGTGAGCGAACGGCTGTGTGGTGTTTGACTGCCAGCCGGGCTAAACCACAACAATTAGCATAATGGAGAAAGTATAATTGCGCCAGTTAATATAATCAAATTCCACTGTGCAATAACACATACACATTTTTTGGCCTCTAAGGGAAGACGATGGAGTAGAACATTAATTTACTCTCAGAAAAACAAAGACATAATTTCAGTCTAGATTATTTTCAAAACTGAATGTTGGTTTTAGCAGACAGAAAGTAGACCCCAAATTACAAGATTTAGATTCTGTTTCAGATTTGAGTATGTCCAACACCTGAAGAGTTATGGATCTTATGCCCCGCTTCAAGTCCCTCTTAACAAAACCAGACTGCAGCAAAGTTCACATCTTCATCCATTCCAAAAGCTGAGTCCATGTCGAGGTCCCATACTATCACATTTAAAGCATTCTCTTTGCTGCAGTTCAGAATGACAGATACCAGAATAAGCAGTTTTCCTTGCAAAGACTTCACTTGAAGCATGAACTTGGAATTACTTATATCCAGACAAGAAATATAAAGGTGCCACATATAAATTTCTCCAGAGGTTTCATGTGGTGATGTAACAGTAATTTGTATGTAGCTGGGAAATGAATATCTCCCAGGTGTCTTTGAGGACTAAGGTCAAACTAAGGACAATAATTTGTTTCTTAAAAGGAATATATATGTTGCAATTGTACTGTATCCAACTAACCTAAAGAATCACCAAGAAAGGGAAAGAGAAGCAGAAGAGCTTGTATAGGCTGATATTTCGCAGTCACTGGTTTGAAGCCAGTGAACTTTTAGCTTTGTCCTCACCCCAGCTTTGTCTCATGACTCTGTAGAAACAAGTAAACGAGGATAAGTGCCAGATACTATCCTGGAAAATGTCTGATTCTCAAGAGCACTAGATATTTTTCTTTTTAAAGGAGTCTTGATTGCCCGGCTTCAGTGAAACAACATGGGACAGTGCTACAAAATGTTAAAGCCCCTATGTTCTCTCAAAGATCACTAGCTTGGGGGTACAGAAAGTAAAGTGGTACTGAAATTCAACAACAGGCTTTCATCTAAACAGATCCAACATAAGTATAATCCCTAGGAGATCCTGATGCCTCCCCATCCGGCCCTCCATCCTTCTCATCTGAAGTCTGCCGAGTGGTTTCATGTCACTCATGCCAATTACTGGTTTTCATTTGACACTTGGCATGGGATGGGTGACAGAGCTCAGGGACCTAACACCTGTTTCCAGACCAGGCAGCACAGCAGCAGGTTGTATGGTTTCTTCCTTTAATAACTACACCTGCAGCAACTTTTCCAAAAGGGAATATAGGCTTCACAGCTTATTTTATGTTAATCTAAATCTTTCTGGCTGTCGAACCAGTGACCCCTATGCAGTCAGTGGCACTGCTTCAGCAGGCTGTGACTGATAAGCCAGCACAAAGCTCAGCGGAAGGGAAAACAGTGGCACAAGCCACTTTTCCAGTCCTCCCCATTACACCACTACAGTGTTGGCAACATCTGATCATCTCCACACCCTATAAGCACAAGTGCTGCTTCAGCTCTCACCTGCGCCACAGGGAATTGCTCTAGCAAGCCTCGAGCAGACTTTTCCCGAGACCTTGGCTTTTCACAAGGCTGTGCACAGAGGGAAATTTCAGGGGCAATGCTTCAGTTGGCAATGTGTTGCCAGAGCTTTCGATCTTGTGCTGCCCTTGCTTTCAATTCTACACTGCCCCATGCACGCCGTATTCTTCCCCTAAACCGTCCTGCTGGCCAGGTTAATGCTTCACATAAAGAGGCACTGGGAGTGTTTTAAAAGCCTTTCACTGCAGCTACACATTAGGCCAGAACAGCCTCATAATAAAGCCTACAATGAGACCTCCTCACAAACTCTAAGAAGCCCTTTGCAACATGCTCTGTGTGGATTACCACAGTTGCAACCACCCAGCCTCAGAATAATTACCACTAAAAATGGGGCGGAAATAAAGTGTTCAACAGTATTCGAATACCAAGTGTTCCCTGCTGGGCAGAGAAAACAGAATCAATTCAGCTTGCGCCATATGGAAAATGTTAGTTTCCTGAGTGTAGGCAGCCCTTATGCAACATAGCCCACACCACATTCATTTGTTCGATATCACCTCTCCTGCTGCAAGCCCAGGCAAGCTACCAATAGCTAACTGCTACCGCTACGTTACTAACGGGTACCAAAGGTAAAAGCTGAAGAACAGGGCAGGCTAAGAAATGGCACAGACACCGCATGCAGCGGTACGCACATTTCAGATTGCTAGTCACAACCCTGATCATTGGCAACAGCTGCCCCACAGTAGGTTTGTATATTTATATAGGAGTTATACAAACCAACTAAACTTCCTGAGCGAGATGTACCCTGGACAACCTCATGAAATGTGGGTCATTGGGGTATGTGGAAGGTAAATTATACTGAGTCACAGACCCTGCAGGGATTATCTGTGGCAAAGCAGCATGCTCTGATTAGCCTTCTGTGCCAGGAGCACTGTAGACAGATTTGGCCAAAATTCCCTACATAGCTAAACAAGGAAGGTCCAGGAAGAGCATACATACTGCAAAACCAGGAGCCAGCTACACTTTCTATGTTATTTTGCAGCCAGAAAGAAAAAAAATAAAATAGAAAGCAATGTGGGGGACTGAAGCACTGAGTACTAACAAAAACACTGGAATTCTGGAGCCCTACTTCTGTCATTCATAACACTGAGTTCATCACAGAATGGGAAATGCCTCTATTTTCTTCTTCAGAAAAGAATCTGTCCTTTGTACACACTTTTTTTTTTAACTTTTTTTTTTAAACTCTAATGGTATGACACATGAGACAATACAAGAGACATGTCAGGGCATTGTCACTTAACTAATTATGAGGCTTTGCATCAGGTTTCTGCTGAGTCAATGGCTCTGCTCCTGCACACAGCATTGAGCAATTCCACAATTGCAAAGATATACATGCCCCTTCCTCTATTTCCTTCTGTGCTCTTAGTTCTGATATTCACACAGAAAAGTCTCACAACACAGCAGCCTTTCTGTGCTCGCCAATGTGCTTGCCCTTCACACAGGTAGAGGGAATTTAGTCTTTGTTAGAAGAACCTCATGTTCACATGTTATCTGATGGCTTTTGAACCTTCCCTGCACTGACTTTGTTTAAGTTGCTGTTGGCAACACAGCATGAAAGTTTTTAATGAAGCAAAACAGGGAGAGAGATTAGCGAAATTGAATTAATGAGAATGAGCGGAATGTTCCACTTTTGGGACTATTTTACCTGTAATTTCTTCAAAGACAGCATGAAATCCATCAAAGTTCTTGGATCCATCAGACTGGAAAAGGACATGGAGAGAAGACCCAGTGCTTCGGATGGGAGGTGGCCTCTCATTTCCACAGAATTTCTTAATTATTCGGCTGTCCAAATTGTCCCCATCACGGACCTCCACATAATCATACTGGCACATGTAATCAAACTCCAGGCTCAGCATGGAAAACCTTGGGGAATAAGGACACGCATTCAGACCTCATACTCTGACCTGTGCACCCTGATTCTGTTTTATTTCGAAGCTTAGTTATGTTAGCACCCCCCACCTCCATGAATCAACAACTCCCAATCACATGAAGACCCCCTTGCTTCATCTCAGTTTTTGCAATGTGATCCTTGGAAGCCAGCTCAACCCTACAGAGTTGCTCCATGAGAATATTAAGTGGCACGACAGTGAAGCCAAAACTGAAGTCATACAGTCTGATCACTTGCATCAGGACCCTAACCACATCACAATGTTAAAGCTTTCATCTATGGTCAGATGCAGTAGGGGGTATATTTCTTTCATGGCTCTTTGTTAAAGATTGTTCTGTTTGCCCTAAATAAAGTCCTAAGTACTGAAAGTAACAGTATCAAAGACCAAGGATCAAAAGCTATTTACATTGTTATGTTCAAAAGCCAGCAATTTGGGGTACAATGAAAGCTCAGAGACGTGACAGAAGGAGAAACAGACAGAGAAAGGGAATCCGAAACAGTACAGCACGTTGTGCATTAGAAAGCAAAATGGTAGTAAATCCCCAATGTCTGGCACTTGCCCTTCTTTTAAGGGCAGAAATAAGGGACAGCAGTTAGTGCAGAAGGGAAATATTTAAAGCTTTTTCCTACAATGTCTGTCTTTCCTAGCTTTGATCCAGCCACTGCGCAAGGCTCTTGTTCATTAATAGCAATGTGATATGCTGCTGCTATTTGAGTTCAGTGGGGCACCGAGCCAAAGCATGCCACCAGAATATGAATGAGAAGCAGAGTGAGAAACACCAAGGGCCTCTGGAGAATAAGCAATGGCTAGGGGTGCTCGGCCCAGCCCTGGTACAGTGGATAAGAACTAGAAGATCTGGGCTGGGAGAAGGCCATGCTACTGTTTAGCTGAACATTTTATAAAAGAAACTCCCAAAGCATTCAGTTGTCCTGAGAATTCCTAACTCTGTAGATTATGTGTATTTAGGATCAGGCTATGTCTCCCACGTTGCGTATTCCAATGTGGGCCTAGTGATTTGGAAAGACTGTATTTTCACACCAAGGAGATGAGCCAAATTTTGGAGGCACTGCCACATCTCACAGTCTGAAGAGGCGAAAGAGTACAAGAGTCTATTTCCTGCTCTTCTCTTCTGGGGACTCAGGCCATAAGGAAGCCCCCATGTTCTGTAAAATGACCTTTCTTTGCCAACTCATGAACTGACCTAAGAGGCCTCTTCACTCAGTCACCTTTGTTCAGGTCATGTGGTTGGTTTTAGAGCATCAGGAATGCTCTACATAAAGAGAAGCAAATGAGCAGTTTTAGGAAGCTACAACAATGGAGCAGAGCCCCTCATTTTTTAAATTATCTGGTGGAATTTAGAAAAAGAGAAAAAAAAATGATATCTGCTTTTAATATACATAAGAGATTAATTCCACTTAGGTTTGCACAAAATACATGAGGTGGGAAGACTGAATTCTAATTCTGTCAGGTTTGCCAAAGACATCCTCGCAGGCATCAGGTTACACACTACATCTTCAAAATATTCTTTCACCTGTAGGTCAAATACCAGGGAGCTACCCTTATGGAAGTTATAAAGCAATGCAAATTAACCTATTCATCCTTGTCACACTTATCAGGCTACAGTTTATCCTGACTCACTCCTAAAGATATTTACTGGTTCTCTGAACTGATATATTTCTGACTAAAATTAAGTATGTGTGTAAGAATACCAGAAATGTTTCTGGGATGCCCGCCATGTAATGAGGGAAAGAACTGGGATAATACCATTAACTCTCTGCGTAGGACTATTTACAGATGCAGAGGCAAACTGTCTAGCAATGCATTCCTGAACAACAAGTATCAGGAGACATTACACAGAGTGAAGGCACAGAATGCAAGATTCATATACAGAAGACTGTTTTTAATCATTTTTTCTGATTTAAAAATGATGAAAACGGAGTGGAATATATGAAAGGCATAGGGGGTTCTGATTTGCATTTTATTTAACTTAGCACAGAAGCAGATACACTGTACTGATGACATTGGATCCCATGACTAAGACTCATAATTAGCAGGTCAAAAAACCTGCCATTCAAAACCTCTTGGCTATGGACTAGTTGACAGGACTCTAATTTAGAGACCACAACATCTATTGCTGTTTAAATCAGTTACAGTCTATGTAATGAACCTCACTTCCCTCACCTGTGAAACAGTGACTATATCCTAATTCTCTTATGTATTATGAAACTAAGTATTTAAATTTAGTGCTACTGATCACCAGAGACAAAAGGGAATGAAAAGTACTGTCTTGATTTCATTACTGTCTGCGGTGGGAATACATTCACCAACCCCTTTGAGGAAAGCTTCCAGCCAAAGGAAAAAATTTAAAACTACATCTCTGCTGGGGCATTAAAGAAAATGATTGAAAGTTGTGAGCTACTTCTACTGTGGTGTGACATCCTGGACGTGGCTCGCGCTGAGGGAGCCTATACATCACAACCTAAGGAAAAACAAGGGTGGAAAAAAAAAAAAAAAAGGAGGAAAACAAACTACCACTGCAATCTGGGCATCATTTATCAAAACAGCTCTGCTTAGCCAGCCCCCAAAGGACAGTGTGGCACAGCTTGAGGCAAGAGAAGATTTATTGGTGCTCCTGAGAGTTTCGCTCTTCCTGCCCTGTGTAAGTGGAGTCAAACCACTTTGTTCCCCCTTTGTATCACACTGTCCCTGTCCCTCGCCCTCGCAAGCCATCAGAGTGGCAGCAAACAGAATTTGTGGGGAATGCACAGAGAGAAGGAAGAAAGGAGTTCTTTTGTTAGCAGTGATGCTGATTCAGCACAACACTGGCTGTGTGCTACAGCTCTCAGCAGAGTTAGCACTCAGAGGGAATCAGTGTGTTTTTACAGAAATGCAGTGAAGGCAAAGGTTCGGCAGGGATGGCAGACCAGGAGGAAAATTCTGCAGGTCTGTTTGATTGTACCTGCCCTTCTGTGTAGGTACGGCCTAAAGGAGAAGCTTCTTGCTAAATGTACCAATTTTCCACAGTACTATCTGCTGAAGTACCCCAATGGCCACTTTGAGGTAGCCCACCTTGAAAACCTCAGCTTATTCAGAACACACGCCAGGGCTTCATTATATGAGACAGATATAGGTCCTTCTGCTCTGTTTGGCCTAGGGGTTCCCTCCTATGCCGTGCAGGGTTGCAGGAGTAAGTGTCCTTTGTTAAAATAGCCTTTCCTTCCTTTCTAGTACCGTGCACCTTGTGTCATTGGCTATCATCTCTTTACACTAATGATGGGTGCATTCACTAGTGATGTGCATGCATGGGATCCATTTCCCCTCTCACAGCTATTCCCATAAAAGTGAAGACAGGGTGACACCTGTAGCTGCTGAAGACCTTTTTTAGCCTTAAAATTGACAAAGTCTTGTTCATAAGTGTAAAAAATACTGGATTATCAGCTCTCCAAGCCTGTGCTGTACAAGCCATACACCTAGCCAACAATGTCTTTTAAAAACAGGGTAGGTACAGCTCATACCCACTGAGACCGAAACAAAGCTGTGTCACAAGAATGCCAAACTCTTCCTCACAGCATTGCTTCCCTGTGTCTCCCATGTGCCACATAATTCTCCAGTCAAGAGGCTCCAACACTAACCAGGCAATAATTACAGCTGCTCATAACTACACAATAGGCTTGCATTTGCAAGTCTAAAAAAAAGGGGGTTAGTGTGGGAATGCCATGAGCTCTTCATTTCTATTCAGTTCATTTCTGTTCCTCTTATTAAATCTTAAGTCTTGTTAAATATATAGGAAGAAATATGTGTGTGTGTCTAGCATAGTTCCTTTGCCTGGGCTCGAAAGCTGGTGAAATATTGATGTGGAGGCTTCAGCTACTGTTTTTATTATATTAGCTCGTGGGTTTTGAATGCGATCCCCTGCCAAGCTTCCTGCTGTGTGTGTGTGAGTTCCCTGCCACACACATACAAAAACAGTATTAATTACCCCAACTAGGGGCTCTCCTACTCTAGGCAAGATACCTGATCAAGAACTGTGAGTTTGAGTCACCAGGGGAAGGTAACAGGGCAAAGCATACACAGGTCAGAGCAGCAATGACTTGCAGGAGAGTCAGTCATATCTCCAGACATATGAATGGTAAGATGAATAACTGAGGCTGGTAGAGGACTGGGCTGGTAAAATGAGTGAAAGAAAATTAGGAGAGGGAAAATGTAGACTAACTGCAAAGCATGTCCCAAAGGCAACTCTCTCCTGGCGTGAGACATCACATCAAAATGCTCCCATAGCTTTTCTTCAAAGAATGTCTTAGGTCAGTCTGGTACATGCTTGAGAAAGTATTGGGTGCTGTGGCATCAAGGTGTTGAAGAGATCTGGAGAGATGCATTGTGCCCAATATCTGAGAAACTCTCCTTAGCATCCAGCTGTCCTAAAGGGGGACTGAAGGCAGAGCATCAATGATTTGCACAGTGGCTGCCCATCACAAGCTAAGCTAGGGGAAAGCTGAAGGTGCCAGATGCAAAGTGGAGGTAGTGTCTTCACTGTCCCAGAGCTCTCAGCTGCTGACACCTGCTGACTCTTTGGTTATTCATGTGCCCCAATGTCTACCTGAAACCAGTTCTGGCTGAAAGTCATTATGGCCTACCTTAATTCAATGTTAAATCCAGCTTGAACATGAATAGTCCATTCACATCGTGCATTCAGTGGGTAACTCTCCAGCAAAATCTGACCTCTAGAAGCCCGAAGAACCTGCCCGCACCCTGGGGAGCAAAAGAAGAAAAAAATCTGTCTGAGGAACCTTCAAACTGCATTTGAAGAAAATACAAGTAGTAACAACATTGGAATGAGAATACAGTGTGGCTTAGGAAGATACATAAAAGGCAGCACAGAAAACAATGGAATGGCCACGCAGAGGCTACAAAAAGTTATGATTCTATCAGAAGTCTTGTCTGTGTTAAGACTACCCCAAGAAAAGTTTTACTTTCTTGCTTTTCCCTGCTTTGCAAAGCAGCCCCATAACACTATTTCTTACTGCTTTTGTCCCACTCAGTATTAGCCCATCCACCCACCTGGCCAAAGCTCCAGCTCACAGAAGTTCTGATAGCTCTTATCTCAAACTGAAGCTGAAGAAGCTTGTGGGATAGTGTCAAAGGTACTATAAACACCTAAATTAGTTCAAGTGAGTAAAAAATTGAGAGGAGGAGTTGTTGCACCCAAAATCACTGTTTCAAGTCCTTCCCAAGGAGTCTCTTGGAGGAAAAACAGCCGATGTATTCCTACAGGAGGTGTCCATTTGCCCTCAGGATTCACCACATCATCCTTATGTGTGCCAATGGAGACATAAAACCGCCATGACCCCTCCACCTCACTGTAGCATACGTATCATATACAGCCCTCAACCCTTTTCTCAGGTTCATTCCTAACCTTTCTCTCCTCCTGTCCTACTCTATCTGTGTCACTCTCAGCTTTACATCACACCATAAAATCTACCTCAGTGCCCAGCATCAAGAGAATAAGAAGTACTCCAGTCACTTCTGCCCAGTCTGAAAAAAACATCAGAGGAGAGGGACCTGAATAGGCAGACAAGGTCACACTCAGAGGAAGCAGGATCTTTTCATGGCCATCCTGCAGCTGTCCCTAGGCAGCTGTCCAGAGATAGTTGCCCTAACTCCTCATTGTGGATGCTGAACATTTGTAGTCCAGAGAGTTCTCTCACCTTCTGTAACCTCTGCCTTTCCCCCAGCTATAAAATATGGCTAGAAGTATCTTCCTCTGTGGAAGAAGGAAAGTTGTTTAGCATTTTTTGTAGAGCCTTCTGTGATCTGTAAATGAAAATGCTAGCAAAATGAACAGTTAAATCATTACACATCAAGCAGAGCTCATTTCTCAGTTTCTACTTTCCTGACTACATCTTTTCGAATGGAGTCTTGCACATGGCTACATTCTCTAGTAAGCCTTCTGTTGTTTTGCTGGGGGATAAGGCTGTAACTGTAAGGCAGAAATTGCAATCAAGTCTAATAGCACATCTGAACCAGGGGGTCCTGATAGGCTCCACACCACAGGTAACTAGGAGAAGCCAAAGGGTCAAAAATGACCCAGCAGGCCTCCACGGCATGTCTCTCACTTCCTTTTATCTCCTTAGTCCAACATAAAGACCTGTTCCCTGCAATAAATTCTGAAGATGAATCCTACATTTTTAACAAGTAATGCAGGATGAATGTTCCCTATGGGAATGGTGGGTTTTAACACTTGCCCCAGGGCCCTTCTTTCCTTTGGGAAAAGAGGGAGACAGTGACCTGATTTGGTGAAGTAGAAAGCACCGCAGTTCCCATTGATCTTAGTGTCTGGAAATCTGTCCTGCTGCATCTTGTCTATGGGGAGACGTGAAAACCAAGGGTCAATTACTCCTCTTTCTTCTTAAGAAAGAGTTGCTTGAATGAAATACCCTTTGTTCATTTACCCTCAGTTACCCTTAATTAAGCAGGACCCAAGGAAAGAGAAATCCTGCTCAGAGGAGTTCCTCACAAGTGTTTCATCCTTCTCTGTGGCTTGCTTAGTTCCTTGTGTAAAAAGCAAGGATTAATGACTGTGCCCAGCAGCCACATTACGATTCAGCAAGTACGGCAGGATCTGCTGTGGTGCACATGATAATGCTCCTTCCCACAGCATGGAACGGGACCTTGTGCTGCCGCTGGCTCCTGCCTCAAAAACAACCTGAGACAAAGCTGCTAGAAATCTTCAGATGGTTTGACAGGGGGCTTGGATCACCTCAAAGAAAATTTCCCTTTCGTCCCGAAGGGCTTTTGAGTTTCCTGTGCCTTTAACAAAGGAAAGCCAAAGAACTGGTGCAAAGAGATACTTGTGTGCAAGGCATACTAAATGAACTTTTCTGTTTGCAGTGGTACAGCCTGAACCCTCTGAACACAGATGACAAGGAAGTTGGTTTGGCCAGCGAAGCAGGTGGTCCAGAGGCTAAAGAGGAGCCATTCAGTGACTGCATCCAAAAGAACATTCTCAGGTTTGCTACCACCTTCCTCTGCACAAAGCACCTTTGCGATCAGATCTGTGCTCCTCTATCTCCAGCACTTCTAGCAGAGGTTAGGCTGCCTCCCCAGACCAACAGTTCAGTTATCTGTTGATCAAAAGGAATCCTTTTCCTTCCTGAAATCTGCAGGAGACCTGGAAAGCTCTCAAGAATAATTTACATCCTAAACACAAATGCTGGCAAATTCTGCCTCATTTACAAAAAAAAAAAAAAAAAAAATCCACTTTGGCAGGCTGTCAACTTCCTTGTTCCGTTCCTGTTCCTGAAAAAAGGCAGCTTTCAGGGCCACAGTGAGATTTCCTCTAAGGCTTGTTACCGACAGAAAACAAAACAATTCAAGAGACCTCCGAGTTCCTGCCCACAGAGACCCGCGGCTCTGTGAAGGTAGAGGTCCTGAGGAGACCTCCACTGAGAACTTGCTACCTGCTGTTCGAGTGCTACAGCACCAATGCGGAGCTCCTTCAAAGCTCCAGTAGATGAGCAGAGGAGAATGACAGCAGAAATGCTACCGGTGTTCAGAGACAGAGAAGGCAGCTGTCATTTGTCTCACCCTGTTGGTACCTGTTGATCGTTGCAGACTGGTTACTACATGAGACACTGTAATTTTCAGTCTGCAAATGTACAGGTACTGCCATCACCGGGACCACATTCGGACAGGGAGGGAGCTGGTGGGTATCAGCACTTTCTCCTCTGCTCTGACGGAGTACCTTTTCAAGCGATGTGAACATCAGAGCTTGAGAAAGGCTTGAGGACTGGGTGCAGGGAAAAGGGTCCAGCAGGAGGGGTTGTTTATAGATTCTGATGTGCCTTGTATGGGACGACAGACCAGACCAGCCACCCACCCCATTAGGCGATGCCCTCTCCCCCCAGCTAACTCCATCCTCCGGCAAGGAGGGGCCGGGCCGGGCTCCTCCGGGGCTCCCGGGCGCCACCCCGCGGCCGCACCTCGCTACCGCAGCGCGGCCGCCTGAGGGGAAATGGCGCCGCGGGCGGGCGGGCGAGCGGAGCGGGGATCGGGTTTCACCGTGCCCCGCCGGCCGGGCCGGGCCCGGGGAGGGCAGAGCCGGCGCCAGGCGGAGCCCTCCCGCTTCGGCCGAGCCCGGAGCGGCCGGAGCCGGGAGAAGGAGCCCGGGGGTCGCCGCTGTGCGCGGCAGCGCCGCCCGCGGCCCGCGAGAGGGAGGCAGAGCACCGCGCTGCCGGGCGGCCGGGGGGCAATAGCCAGACCTCCCCACCCCACCTCTCTGAAGCACCCAGAACTATCCAGACAAGACCACCTTCCCGGCACCACACTACAGCCCTCAAAAGACCAAGTAGTAGGAAAACCACTAACAGACAAAGCTCTGTGAAATTTCAGTATTGCTAAAGCCTCCTAACGGGCTGCAGCGTGAGGTTGTGTTTGCTTTAAAACACAAGCAGGCTGAGCAGGCAACCGATCTACTCAGGCAGAGGGGGAAGGATTAGATGAGCTAATGATCGTTTCTTGGCTCTGCTTTTAAGTGCCAAGGGAGCTTTAGAATCGACCCAGAGCAAAAGGGCCTTAAACGTGCTATCAGAAATCAGACTGTAAATTGCAGGGGACTCAATTTATCAACTTCTGAAGAACCAAGGCTGAGTTAACCCTGCTGCAGAAACAATGGGTTCCCTACATTCTGCTTTTAAAGCAGTTACTTTATTTTGTTTGCTTTCACCTCCTTAATTGTCATGGGCTGTGTTTGATAGGAAGACAGATTAACTTGTTGCTCTAACATCTGTGACTAAGAGGAGATAAGCCTAAGGTGTGTAGAATAATGGACAGAACAGAGTAGGAAAGCAGACACTGCTTTCATCCCTTTCAGTGAAACACGAACAAAGAGGCAGTCAATAAAAGCTGAGGGAGGGTTGGTGAAAGGCTGTAGTTTACCCGTGGGAAATTGGTAAAGGAAATACATGCCTTAAATGGTCTCCAATTAGCTTATGGAATTCATTATTAAAAGATAGCACTGGGACCAACAACTTAGCAAAATCCAAGAAGGCAGGGCTTTTGAATCAAAACCTTCAGATAGCACTAGCAGGGCCTGAAAGAGCGTGTGTTATCCAGCGCTTCCTCTGAGTGTGTTAGAGCTGTGAGAAGGAGGGAGGGAGCACTGGGACTTCCTTGGGGCTGGTTCTGTAGCCTGGGGGTTGAAAGAGGACAGAGGAGAAGTTCTGTAACATAGCTGCTGCCCTCGTAAATGTTTATGCTTTGCTGAAGTCCTCTGGAGAATTAGTTATGCTGAAATATGTCCGAGAAATGCAGAGAACACAAGATTTCCATAGTCACAGTAGTTAAAGTTTTAAAATAAAACAAAACAAAACAAAACAAAAGGGTTTAGTAGGGTTGTAAACTCCCATGACTTGGGGCCTGCGCCAATCTCTAGCAGATGAGCCTTGGGAGAGAACTTTTCCCCACTATACATCTGCTCAGTGCCTGGTTGTGTTTGTCCTCTCCTGCCTGTGCCCTTTGCGAGGGTCATGGTACAGGAACAGCTGGAAAGGCACAGCATGGCTCTGGCTCCATCCCATCACTCCCTGTCTCTGACGTGCCTCTCTGCCCATGTAGGACACTTACTCATGCAGTCCCCTCCGTACCAGCCAGCTCTGCACTCCGCGCAGTAGATCCCCTTGATGTAAAAGTCGTCGAGTGTCCCTCCCCAGGAGCCGTTACGGCAGGACTTGCAGTTCTCAAAAATGGTGCAGCCTGAAAGGAGAGCCACCGTGTTAGAAGAAAGCCAAGGTGGATTGTCCTGAGGAAAGAGGAGCAGCCACTCTCTGTTTTTCACAATAAATGCCAACAACGTTATTGACTGCTGTGGCGCTGACAGCTTCCCAGCTGTGAACCATACCCAGCCTCCAACTCCAGGCCCTAGGCAGCTCAGACTCTGAGATCTGGAGCCAGACGCTCTGTTTCACTGGCCAAACCTCTAAATCTCATTGCTTCAGCTGTAAATGCCTCTCTCAGGAGTCTAAGCATGTTATGCTGGTGCAGGTTGGGCTCAGCCCAAGTGATTCTGACGTTTTCTGACCTGGTCCTGTCTCCTCCTGCTCTCACCTGTCACCCTGCCCCTCTCCTCCTTGCTAGTCAGACTTCCCCATCATCTCTCCCTTCTCGCCTTGGAGATGCAAATCATCCCTGAGCACCTATGAAACACTCCTGGTGGGCAGCCAGCTGCATCATCACCCTTTGGCAGCTGCCAAACCTGCCTGAGAAGCCCTGAGGACAGCTTTTCTGGTAGAAGAGGTTTTTTTGGGCGGCAATGCTACATTGCCATGTGCACTGCTGCTGCCACCAGAGCGACAGGGGGGTTCCTGAGGAGGCCCAGTGCCATCCCAGGCTCTCAGGGATGTGCATGCCCTCGCTGCTCTCCTGCTCAACAGTTGCCCTTACATGCTGGCCACAGGTCTGGTGTGAGCGCAGCGTGGCGGTATGCGTACCTGGGTGGATTAAGCAGGAGTCACACTCGTTCTCCTCATTCCTGCAGCAGGGAATGGTGTAGCCCACTTTTTCTTTCCGTCCTGGACAGACGCATTCAATTTGGTCATACTCACAGCACTCCCGGCACATGATGTTCCACTCCGCCCCAGGGCAGTTCTCATTGATCACCGTGTACTCTGCGAGCAGGGAGGGAAGGGGGGGACAACAGAAATAATCCACTCTCTGCAAAGGATTGACAGAATCTATTATTCAGCGATTTGTCAGATCATGCATGGCATGAGGTTGCCCTGGGTCTTCAGTGTAGAAAATTGCAAACTACGTGGTAACCCACATCCCAAATACCAGCTTGGGTGTCTAAGGGACACACGGGCAGTTTTGCAGGGACAGCCAGAGGAGGCAGACACGGCAGAGGTAAGAATATGTTCACTTAATTCTTTTCTCTGCAAGGCCTTCCACGTCAGCACTGAGAAAAATAATTCTAAAAAAAAATACAGGGGATGAGGTCATGTGATAAACTCTTCTTCAGATCTCAGTCTGACTTACAGCCTCGTATACAGTGTACATTATTTAAACTACGCTAGCATGTTTTGTTCAGCTTGTGAATTTGCTGCTGTCAAAGATGAGGGTGTCCAACAGGAAAGGCCAATTTCACGGCTGGATTTTAGCCAATTTCACTCCCTATTTTCACTCAGAAATACATAGTGTTATACTCAGTTTTGTTGCCAAAGGAAACAAGATTTTTCATTATTTTTAAAGGTTTGTTTTGTCTGGCATTTCTAATATGATAACATTATTAATGTCTTTTTATTATCTAGCATAACCTTATACATTGGTATTTAAGCTATGCTAGAAGTGCCCTTTTAGGAAAGGGCACTGTGATACCTCAGGTTGTGACTCCAGACTGCTGCAGTAAATGCAGACCCCACCTTCCATCGCCAGCGTGCTGTCTAAAGTCTACAAATTGAAGTCTAATGAGTGCACACTGCTGTCAGCATGTCTCAGCCAGCTGACAGACCTGACGGCTGCTTTCATGGAGCTTGATGGTAAGAAGTGTGAGAGCAGCCTGGAAAGATGAGACATGAAGGAAACATAATGAGACTCTCTCTTTCTACTTCCCTCTCCCCTCCCCTTTTTTCTTTTCTTATTGTGGTTAGGTAACATCCTTTTTTCTTTCGTTTTAAACTCTGAGTGACAGAGCTGCATTGCCATCGCAACCAGCTGTACATCTCTAAGGCGCAGCGCTCCCGCCTGTGCCCGTACCTGGCTCCCTTCTCACACCGCTGCTTTTGCTGTCGTTGTGCCTCATAACCGAATTACCGCATCTGCCAGACAGAGCTCCCTGCCACTGAACCTTGCTGCTCCGTCTCACTTGATTCTCCACGGGCTCGTGAAGGCCGGTTCCTGGAAGCTTATCTTTTTCCCTAATGATATTTATTTGCTCCATCAAAAAGGGACCACCAACTGTTTCTTCATTTTTTTCCCTTTGGCTGGGAAATGAAATTTAGCCCTTTGTGCTCCTCGCAGCTGAACCTTTCCCAGTCTACTGCAGTTCGGAGTTTGGAAACCAGGCTGCTGTTTGCGCTAAAACCCTTCTACTCCCTCCCAACCACAACCATTCCAAAAAGAAGAAAAGAGCCACATCTGTCTTTCAATAAAATTCTGTAATTTTTTATTCCAATAATAAATTCTTGCATCAAAATGACCTTAGTGTTTAGCAGTTATATAGCCTTGTGCCTGTAGATCTTGACATGCTTTACAAAGTGCTTTTTCCAGATGGGAAACTGAAGCACAAGAGAGGTGAAGTGACTTTGCTCAAGGTCCCAGAGAAAAACAATAGCAGAGCCAGGAATTAAACCCGTGCCTCCTAATTCCCAGAACAGCAGTCAATCAACTTGACCAAGTTGGGACTTCTTAACCTATAGCTATTATTCTCTTCTAATGAAGCCATTTATCTATGATCTGTATCTGATTCAGATTCCAGAGCAAATTGATTGCACGTGTCTAATTATCTTATTAGTACTGACACTCAGCTTGATCCATCTCATCATACATGACTGGAAATAGCTGTTTCTGTGGTGTATAGGGGCGTGTGTCTTGCTCCCTGTTGAAGGAAGAATCCCCAAAGTCTGAGCAATAAATAACTACCCAACACTCAGGAGCTTTTGCAAAGCCTCCTTCAAATTCTTCGGTCTTCCAGCTCAAGCTAGAAATCTAAATTCTCTCAAGATTGCCAATGCTCATTAATGAAATGGCTCTATCCATTTGGGTTGTAGCTATCTGTAAAACGATCCAAATGTTCACAGGCAGAGAGAACTGTGAAGGCTGACCAAGGCGTGTCTCCGTCCGTGCAGAAATGCCAAGCCTGGCTAGGTAAGGCTGCAGGCAGCACAAAGTGGCTTCCGAGTTAGCACTTCCCTGAGAGAGGGGCTGGACCAGACGACTGCCAGAGCCCCCTTTCAGCCTAAATTATTCTATGATTTTATAACAATATTACACACATATTTGTATGTGTAGAGTGTGTGTGTGTGTTCATAAACATATTTAATTTTCTATGTAGAGCTTGTGTATGCAACAGGGCCAAAAAGCCTATGTCACTCTTGTTGGATTCAGTGGGCCTATTGGTAGCATAAATTGAGCTTAAGGTAATGCTTAGTGTTAAGATGGGAGAAGCAGATCTTGGCCCTTAAAGAACTGTAAAAATAAATTCACTGTCACCTAGAAATGCTGTTTGCTTACTTCTTGCCCTTGTTTCAAGTGAGACAATGGAAATAGACTGTCTTTTGATTTACTGTCCATTGAATTCCCTTCCAGGTTCGCAGGTCCTGCAGTTTGGGCAGCATATTTTCCTTGACAGGGAAATTTGTGGGTCTGAGAATTTTATTTTTTTATTTTAAGTGATCATGTCTAGGATTTTCTTCAAATAAATCATGAAGTCTATTATTCTGAAGCTTTGTAGAAGCTATTTTTTAAGGAAATTTGTGCAAAGACTCAATGTACCCTTTTAACAACGGTAGCATCTCTTTTGTGTTGCACATATATCTCCTGACTGCTGAGCAGAAGGCAAAGGAACACTTTCCCTCAGAAATGCAAGAGGGAGATGCACAGAGCAGTCCGCATGCAACAAACATTTGTTTGGGTTGCTGAGCTCAGCCTGGCCCCAGGGAGGAAGAACTATCCCCCTCTGCACGTGGGGAACAGTAACCATGTCCCCACTGGTAGCTCCCTGCAGCCACACTTGGCCATTATTACCCCAAAAGAGAAGAGACTGAGGCAGGGAGGATCAGGGGGAGATTTCCTGAGTGAAATGCTGGAAAACAGGCCTTGGCCAGCTGCGGCTGCGATAATCACAGGGTACATTGTGGGCCTAACTGATAATCCTCCAGAGCAGGCAGGCTGGTGTGGAGGCAGTGGCTGTGTCTCCCAGTGTCAAACATAGTCCAGAAAGTGGTTTGACCTGATTTTGGAAGAAGCAGGAAGAAGCTGCTTGACAAGCCCTGCAAAATATTTAGCTAAAATCAACAAACAAGTCTCAGAACAGGCAAATAAACAGCGCATTAATTTACGGGATTTTAATGATGGAAGAAAAGCCCATTAAATCCAGGAATAGACAGCACGTGTGGAAGCAGCTCAAGACCACGGAAACTGAGCAAGAAGTAGTCGTGTGGGGAAGGCAGGCGAACAGCTGGGGGAAGGTGCTGGGGGAATGCCCGCTGGGCCCGGCAGCCTGGCAGGACACGGTGCCACGTTTCTCCTGTTTCTTCGAGTCCAGCCTGGGGGAAAAGTGCAAAGACAAGCACAGCAGTAACATGCAACCTAGCTGGTAGTTCTCATATGTTTCCAGGTTTGGATGGGTACACGTTCATTCTTTTTGCTGACATCTGCACCTAGTGAGACTGCCTCGCCCCCGCAGCACAGGGGCACGTTTCATATCCCGCAGCTTTCAGTGACTGATTCTGCAAGACAGCAGTGGGAGGGGATGTTCCCCAGCAGCACCCACGTTTCTGTGGGCTCTAAATGGCCTTCCTGTTGTCAGCATCAGCCCGAGGGCTGTTCCAGCAAAGGCAATTCATCACAGTCACACCGCCACCTCCCCTGCTCTCAAATATTAAGCTGGGTATTTGGAGGAGCCAAAGACTCCTCTCCCTGGGGAGCCGTCCCCACTAACAGGCAGGCCCTGAGCTTCCTCCATGAAAACCTGCGTGCAGATGACGAGCCACAGTGAGGAGAAGGTGCCGCAGGAGTGTCTCGAGGGAGCCGACTCCTGCTCTTGTCGTGGCTGAGCCTGCACTGGGAGCTGAGCTGCTGAAAGTAGATGAAGAGCAGCCACAGAGGAGCCAGCGCAGAATGAAGTGCACAGCTGATCTGCTGGATGCTCTAATGCTTACTGACATCCCTATGCAGACAGGGCCTTGCTTTCTCCACAGATTCTCAAGACTGCAAAGGCAAAGTGTTCAGCCTTTGCTCTTGATTTTGATTCAGCTCTGTGTTTGCCTTTGTACAAGTGGTGCTTATCTGCCTGCCTCTGTACCGTATACCCACAGGAGCCAGGGAAGGAGTGGAAGAAGGTTACTCCTGGTGCTCTAGTAGCTTTAAGGGGAAATACAGTTTTAATCCGCTGGACTACCAAGTTTCTACTGTCACGCACTCCATTCACAAAGTTGCAAAAAATTCAGCTGTGATTTAACTTGCCTGGTGCATCCACTTCCCTCACTTGCTCTGGCCCAGAGTTCTCTTATTTGCTTCTTATTTCTGCTTCACCTTTTCAAGAGGTGCTAATGTCCTCAGCCAAGATGTGCCTAGGCTAGGCAGCCTGGTGTGCAGAAGAGGAGCTTTAACAGTTGACAGTGAAGTTGTCATCTCCCTCACACAGATGGGTCTGTTATTCCTGTCCTCATGGTCAGGGCACACGTGTGACTCAGCCATCTCTGTCCTGGCCAAACCTCAAATACTATCCTTTTCCAAACTGCAGGACCTCAGAAAGTGAGGTGATGAAACCCCCACGATAAAATATTTTATTAGTACTTGGGAAAGATGGTGATGGAGGTTTGACAGAAATATTGTTTGAAATTGAATAGAAATGCAACCTTCCAAAAGGGCAGTTTTTACCATGCCATTCGGAAAGGGCAGAAGTCTCCTTGGAAGATAAGCGAAGGCTCCATTAGCACTCACCCTGAAGACTGGAGATATGTTACTTATTCTTATGCCAGTGAGTTCAAAAAGGATACCCAAGTAAGAAAAAATAGCTGTAAGGATAAGGCCATCTTAAAGCACTAGTTCTATTCAGTTCAAGGCCTGCTGGAAAGGATAGTGATGAGTCCTATGGGATATGCAATGAGCCCAGCCAAATCTCTCATTTGAGGGAAAAGCGGAGACCTATGAGGGATGGAAAAAGTCTGATCATCAAAGAAAGCTATGTCTTAGAGCTCAGGGATAAAGGGAGGACTGCCAAAAGCCAAGCTGAATTTGACCTTGCGAAGGAAATTAGAATAATAGTAAAAGGTTCTTCAGTCATAATAAGAAAATAAGGAAAGAAGAAAAGTGATTCTTGTGGGATGGGGATGCAGATGAAATGTAAGATGGTGGTGGACAGTGGGGTGAGTTACTCGCTTTCATCTTTAGGGAGTCTACATTAATGGGTTTGAGGGCGTGGAAACAATTAAGTTGTGATCCACATATTAGTGAACTTCTAACCAACTGCAGTTTGCAGCTTGGGATAGTCAAGTAAACCAGCTTCAAATTTGGTTTATCTTACTAGGTCAGGCTTAAAACTTTGGTGATTCGCAGATTCACAGGCACATTGCTGCCTCAAGGGTGGGTCAGACAGTTCATCGCTCTAAAACTTCAATTTTAGCACACTTTTCTTGTCATGGTGAATTTTCCTGTCATAGATACCTTACTAAATAGAAAGGGGATTTCTGTTCCAAAGGGCTTGGAGCTAGGAAAATTATATGGCTAGGATCTAAGGTGAATTAAAGCAAGCCTAATTACAGCAATTAACTTATATGTCTTCTACTTCTTTGGAAGAATGGCTTGTTTAGGCTGTAGTCATTTTAAGCTGATATAAATCCATGCTGCTGCTGCAATGGGACATCTTCCTCCGTTATGTCCCTGACTTCCCATTCCCACTCCCTATCTTTGTGCTGGCATTAGCTGCTACATAGAGGGATCAGAGTACTGATCCAACAGAAAGCCAGTTTGCAGTCTCCATTTCTCCCTGAAAAAAAAATAAAAAGGAAAAAAGCCTAAATATTCACCACAGTCCTACAAGATAGAGAGAGCCTCAAGACCTTGTTGTATATATGTATTTATCAGAACATGGAAGAAAGTGTTTTAAAAGGACATCCATACCTTGATCTGAACTGATGGAACTTCCTGTCCTACATATCGATTGTGTTACATAGAAAAGATGAGTTTTCCTCCCATGCCACAGTTCATCCATCAGCACATTGGTGTAACAATACTTACACTCAAAAAAAAAATTTCAAATTGCTTTGAAAAGTGCCATACAAATTAAAAGTGCATTGTAAATAAGAGCAGATACAAACATATACATCTCTAAAATTAGAGTCCATAGAAGATGTCTGTTTCAAAGTGTTTATTCAAACAGCTCATGTTCCACAAATGAGAGTATGTCCCCTTTTATTTGATTGCCTTTTTTTTTTTTCAGCATGATGCTCAATAACAATTACTGCCTCTGCAGAAGAAGCGAGCATCTGAGTTTGAAGGAGCAATTTCTTAAGGCTCTTATTAGGAAATGTTCAGCCATGTAATAATTCTGAAAAGAAGGTTTCTCATTTAAAGAAAGAATAAATCTGACAGAGGTGAAATCTAGTAAAAGCTAACACATTTTCTTTCTCTTCATGTCTGTCTCATTTTCATGATTGTTTTATCCTGCTCCTT
This sequence comes from Cygnus olor, assembly GCF_009769625.2. Classification (NCBI taxonomy): domain Eukaryota; kingdom Metazoa; phylum Chordata; class Aves; order Anseriformes; family Anatidae; genus Cygnus; species Cygnus olor. Next base: position 49,814,872 of record NC_049173.1, read on the forward strand.
ATTCAAGTCTACTCACATTGCACCACAGTGCAAGCTGGTCCCTATCCCATAGGTGTTATGTGTATGGATATTAACAACACGAAGAGCTCTGAGCATACAGAAGATCTAGAATTTCTCAACTGGAAATGAGAAACATGTTGGATCCACTTAGTAAGGCCAAGAGGAACAGACCTCAGGAGGGAAGAGAGTTGTTCCCTTAAGAAGTTTTAACTGGTGCACTTGGAGAACAGTTTAACCCCAAACCCTTAATTACGATGGAAAGTGCAGGTCTTTATTCCTAACCTTTTTATCCCTCAGATAATCCGTTGTGCAAATGATGCCTGTTTTCCTAATAGGTTAAGAAGACGAAAGGGAATAATGCTATCTCCAAAGAAGCTTGCTTCCCTTTGGAAATTATGTGCCTATTATTCTTTTTAGCAGCTGGGCTAATTAAAAGAGGAGCTAAAATACTTCCTTGTTTTAGTTTTACTCAGTGTGCTTCATTTATGGATTGCAGACCATTGTTGAAAAATCGGACTGCTTCTCCCAGTGAGCCAGTTTGCATCCTTTCCTAACTATTAGTGTGTGCTTTTACACAGCCATGAATGTGAGGGGAAAAAATGAAAGATTTTCTCACTAAAATAATAAATGAATAAAAATAAAAATAAAAATAAATAAATAAATAAAAGCTAGCATGTGAACACATGGTGAGGTCTACTATACTAAGCTGACTTGGTCCACTTACTAAACATGTAGCTATAAAATTCAGAAATAAATATTTCTGTTGATCCTAATAGGACATAGGTTTGCTTCAGCATGCTCCTACAGTAGTGCCTTTTTTACACTTGCAAGCTTCCACTCTTGACTGGGCTGTGATAAACAAATCATAAACTCACAACACCTCTGCTCCAACGAGAGAAGAATTGTTACTTCAATAAAAAGTCATTTTTGAGGTCTCCATCAGGTCCTTAACAGGAGTTCCCATATGACTTCCAAAGCTTGTACCTCACTCCACACTGCCTTGTTTTGCTTTGTCTATAATAAAAATCAAGTATCTCAGTGCAGTGTAACTGAAAGGAAATCCAAGTAAAAACTGTGCTTCCTCTTTGTGGTATATAGGAGTTGCCCATCTAAAAGCTATAGCAGTGGGTTAATGAATAAAGAGCATTAAGTGAAAATAGGAGTGTCCATTCAGTCATCTACACTACAAAACCCTGATGGTCCCAGTACCCCTCAGCCAACATCACCTCAGTTGCGATGCCCACCAGTTGTTCATGTTCTACCCATTTTCCTTCCAGAAAACCTGCCCGCCCTGCAGCCCCTCCTCGCCTGCCCTACTCCTGCTGAGGAGAAGCCCGGCAGGTAGGCCTCAGGCAGGGTGCTCGTTCTTATTAGAAACGTCCCGCTTCGCTTCTTCCTACATTTCAGCAGCCCTTTCTTGCAGATAGTGAGCTGTAACACACAAAATAGAGCTCTACTCCATACACTCCAAGTAGCAGCTCTGCTCCTTTCCCCTTTTTCTTGTACAAAGCCCTTATAATCCCTGCCTTCCCTCTGGGGACAGGCCAGTTGGCCCACAGGCCCGGAGCGCTGCAGCAGGCGTACACGCCTCCACCGCATCTCAGATGCTGTTCCAGTTTAAACCTCGCACTCCTCAGCACGCGTCTTCCCCCTGCCCTCAAAACACCACAGCTTCCTCTTTCTGTATCTTTTTGTCATGGCTGGATTTAAATTACAGGCCATCATCTATGCCATGAGCTGGGATGTTTTTAGCATCTAAAGCAACCTGCAGAAGTCTGCCCTAAACCTCCCCGTCCTTCACTTTCTCCTCTGTAATTATGAGACGGTATTTTTGATCTCATTATTGGCACCGTGGCATCGCATGTTCATCCAAGAAGGGCTGTGACAGGGCTGTAAAACAGCCAGGATAAGGCTGAAACTGAGTTTGCTACATTACCCAGCAGGCCTTGATTTGTTTCTGGGATAGAGAAGCTTATTCTGGCCAGGAAAATTACACTAGTGTGATTGGGAAGAGATTTTGTTTTTCCTGTGCTGCAAGACAAGGAACAGGAGTGGGTATGAACGCGGCACTTTTGAGATAGTGGCAGCATGCATGAGGTTGGAAAGCCCAGCCTTCATTAACGAGGCTGGGGAACAAAGCCAGACTGCTGTGATATGGGAGAATATTTGGGAATCTGTAGAAAAGAAACAGCTGTAATATTTAAATCTATGAGCACATAACATAGGGACATGCCTGTGTTAAACATGGAGAAGTGATGCCGGCCCTGTCTTGAGTGTTTGCTTGCTGTAGCGGTGTCAGATCTGGACCAGGTTGGCAGTTAACGTTGCCTGGATAGAAACAGCCTACACAGACAGCAGCAAAATCCCTGAGCCTCCACCTCAAGCTGTAAGCAGCTGCCCTGGGGCTGTAGTTCAGCCCTAGCCAAGGACCGCAGGGTGCCTCTGAGCTGCCGGCCCTATGCCCCTGCGGTGGGGAGGGCAACAAGCCAAACCACGGGGCACTCGAGGGCTTAACGGGACTCCTGGGAGCCCCTTGAGGTAGCCTCGGGGTTGAGCATGAGTAACCCCAGCTTTCCTCCAAAACAAAAAGAGAATCTCTCCCCCTTTGTCCATGCTAGGAACCTAAACGTGTGAACTGAAGTAACCCATTTGCTAAGATTGAATGCATCTGGATGCATCTGAGTGCATCTGGGCTCCACTTCTCTAGACAGAGGACAAAGGGGGAGGGGAGGAGAGATTGGGGAGGGTTGAGATAGGCAGGAGCACACATAAACACACATATATTTTTAAGGAAATATGAGTCACTTGCACTTCAAGTTTATTCCAAAAATCAACTCCCAGACCTCCCCTGACTCCTGCCCCCAACTCCAGAGGCAGGCCCTGTGCAACTGGGTGTGATAAATAGGGATAAAAATTGGATACATCTGTGGGGAGGAGGCAAAATGCTATTTTCCAACCTGCCCTGACATGCTCAGGCCACCGCACTTTTGAATCCTTCCCCTGGCTCCAAGCACCCCTCCCACCGCTGTGTGCAGGGCGAGCACCGACGCCAGTGACTCCTCTGGAGACAGGGCACAGACACACAGCGAGGACGGACAGGGCAGAGGGGTGGCTGTCCTCAATGTGGGACCCCCAGGCCCTTCAGTCACTGCCCCCGGTGCATGAGGAGCTGGTGCTGGGGAGAACGGGTGGGCAATAAGCCCCTCCACAGCACCCTGCCGCTGGCCAGCCACTGCCCATGCCTGGGAATGCTCTGGCACATAGCAGAGGGACAGGCTGCCGCGGGGACAAAAAGTGGGTGCACGTGGGACAGTGAGACCATGCTTTGTGCTGGTGCCCCTCGGGGAAGTCTTTGACAGGAGGTCAGTCTCCCTGTTGCCTGCACCCTGGGCCCCCAGGACCAGGGGGGAAGGACACCACAGAGGCAGACCCTCTGCCTCAGCCCCCAGAGAGGCGGGCTCTGTAGCCCCGTCTTTGACACTGATTATTTATAGCCATCACGATCGGGTTGCCTGCATACCTGGCACATCCCCTGGTCTGATGCGTCCCCCCGAGGTGCTTACCTGGCAGTTAATGTTGCCACAACCCAGCAGCTCGAAGGTCGGGCGATTCGGGGGCACTGCACCTCCCAGTGCTCAGGGCTGCGGCTCCTGAGGAGGCAGCCCGCGGGATGCTGACAGCCATCTGCAGCTTCAGCTGCTTCCAGGTGTAAGCAGCCCACGTTCGTGGCCACAACGACAGCAAATCTGCACTCACCAGTAAATGCCTTTCGCTTAACCTTATCAAGAAGAAACTGAACATGCTGGTTCAGCATAATCTGGAGCAAGGCTTGGCTATAAAAAAGATCATTCTGCTTTAACGAGGCTTCCCCTTCGAAAGAATAATATTGGCAGAACTAAAGCCCAGATCGGAAACAATGTGTGGCTTTTGTTTTCTTTTTTTCCTTCACTTTTTTCCTCCCTTGCCTTCATTCTTGGTGTTGGGGCTGGAGAGGAAAGTTTCTGTCTTGCCAAACTAAACAAATTACGCTTTACAATTCGGAGACTTAAATGCCTCTTTTTATCATCATTTCCTTAGCATTGAGTGTTGAGAAAATAAAGCAGTAGTAAGTGAAGTGATTGCATACCCTTTTCTTGATGGCCATTGGCAAACAAATCCAGCCAGTTGTTTCTCTTTAAGGCTATTAACTTTGCCTGGAAATCATCCCTGGGCAGACCTCCCCCCACACATGCTCTGTGCCGGCGAGAAAGGAATAAATAAAGCAGAGCCCCTTCTTTCTATTATTACCATCCCTGCAGATCTCTCCACTGCCCATGACAGCCCGTGAGTTCAAACCCCTCTGACCACACTGAAGGAATGGAACTGATCTGGCCATGCCGGGAACGCAGACGCTGACTTACGGTACCTCTCGGCAAGCAGGAGATGAGCAGGAGCTGGAGGAGGGTGAGTCCTACGTGTGTCCAGAGGGCTCGCTCCATACTGGCCAGGCCGGTGCAGCGGTGTGACTGCTCAGCAAGGGAAAGCAGGCAAACAGCTTTTACTGGGACCTCACCAGCTCCAGGCTGCGAGGGATCTCGGATTTCAGACCTCGGCTCGCTCCCATCCTCACCAGAGGGGAACTACCTTCAAGAGACTTCTCAGGCGTCCAGAAGCACGACGTCACCCCAAACCTCTCCAACTGCTGCCTTAACCCTTTCTGGACTCTGGCAGGCGATCCCTTTTGTGATGGGTTTGTTGTCTTGCACTGCTCAGCTCTGAGATAGCGATTTTCATCTCGGAAAGAAAGATATAGTAAAGGGGGGAGAAACAGAAATACAAATTTCTATTCATGAGTCATCCCTGTTGCTGTGGTGAGTTGAAGTTACAGAAGTCTCCAGAAGGAGGCACTTGGTACGTGCTCCCTCTGGGTGTGCAGGGCTGATGTGTCCCCAGGGTGCTGCCCTTGCCGCCGGGCTGGGTGCGGGGTGGGTGCGGAGAGGGATTCCTGGCCCACCGTCCTGTGACCGGACAGCCTGGCTAAGTGACATGTGCCATTTTACAACGCGCTTAAAATAGACGTGCTTTTTTATGGCAGGCCAGATGAATGAATGGGGCTCACTAAGTGTTCGCTCCCTCCACAGTGGATGAAAACCGCAAAACACAAAAGGAATCACTTGGAATACACGCGCTTGAGCTAGTCAGAAGCTTTTTACGGACTCCGTTTCTGCCAGAAAATGCAACTTTGGCAAAATTGAAATGTTTTGTCGGAACATGTTGATATTGAGGAAATGTTCAATCCAAACAAAGGAGACCATTGCATTTTGATTTTATCTTTGCGTCATGTTTTGGTTTGCCTTTTCTATTAGTACATGCTACTGATTTTACCTGTCTTCAGCTCATATTTAATAGCCGTATACTTCATTTTTCCTAATATTCTTCTTGCAAAATGTATCAATACTATCCAAGGGAAATATTTCATGGTTCTATACCATATTTCCTCAATTTCATATCTGTAGTGAACTTTCAAAATGTAGATCATTTGCAAAATGTGAAGGGTAAAAATTGGCATTTTCTGCAGAGTAGAAACCCAAGTATCTCAAAGGCTTTTACAAATACCTACAGCTGTTTGTAAAGCTCTTAGGCATATTGAGCAACCTCAAAAATTTGCAAGCAGTAGCCAATGGAAACCTTGAGTAATTTACTGCAGTGGAAAATCCATTACGCCTTCAGGTGGTCTTTCATGGGATGAATTCCTTTATCCAGACATCTCCTTAGGTTATCCTTGTCTAACAACCTATAGACTTTTAACTGTGAACAGTCTTTGTAGTATCTGTGCACCTTCCGTATAAAACAATACCGATGTGTTCATGACCATCTTTTTCTCTAAATCTCTTAACACGGATGCAAACATACCCAGTGAGATTTCTGATGTAAGAAGACATGAGACAGATGCCAAGATTTTGACGATTACGGCACACAGCACTACTCGGAACATAGTATTTAAAGTTCATTTTGCACTTAGCTGCCATTTGATTTACTGCATGGCAGTGGAACTGATGCTAACTTCAAATTTCCTTCAGGGCACAGCCACCTACTTTGGCGTGGGGACCTCCACAGGCTGCAGTATGGATATCTACCTGCTCCACAGCCTGATGGGGAATCTCCCCTCTCCCATGGAGTGTGCCCAGGTGGCCAACAAGGCCAACAGCATCCTGGTTTGTATCAGGAATAGTGTAGCCAGCAGGACCAGGGAGGTGATCGTACCCCTGTACTCTGCTCTGGTGAGGCCGCGCCTCGAGTACTGTGTTCAGCTTTGGTCCCCTCAGTACACGAAGGACACCAAAGCCCTGGAGCGTCTCCAGAGAAGGGCTACGAAGCTGGTGAAGGGCCTGGAACACAAGTCCTGTGAGGAGCAGCTGAGGGAACTGGGGTTGTTTAGTCTGGAGAAGAGGAGGCTCAGGGCAGACTATTGCTCTCTGCAACTGCCTGAAAGGAAGGTGTGGGGAGCTGGGCGTCGGCCTCTTCTCGCAGATAACCAGTGATAGGACTAGAGGGAAAAGCCTCAAATTCTGCCAGGGGAGGTTTAGGTTGGAAATGAGGAGACATTTCTTCTCAGAAAGAGCAGTCAGGCATTGGGACAGGTTGCCCAGGGAGGTGGTGGTATCACTTTCCCTGGGGGTGTTCAAATTGGCTGGAACAGACTGGAACTGGCTAGAACCAGCTGGAATCGGCTGGAACAGAATTGAACTGCCTGGAACAGACTAGAACTGCCTAGAACCAGCTGGAATCGTCCGGAACTGACTGGAACTGGCTGTAACCGGCTGGAACTGGCTGGAACTGGGGGGAACCAGCTGGAACTGACTGGAACTGCCTGGAACTGACTGGAACTGGCTGGAACTGACTGGAACCGGGTGGAACTGGCTGGAACTGAGGGGAACCATCTGGAACTGACTGGAACTCGCTGGAACTGACTGGAGCTGAGGGGAACCGGCTGGAACCAGCTGGAACTGACTGGATCTGGCTGTAACCGGCTGAAACTGACTGGAACCGGCTGGAACTGACTGAAACCGGCTGGAACTGACTGGAACTGGCTGGAACTGACTGGAACTGACTGGAACTGAGGGGAACTGGCTGGAACAGAGGGGAACCGGCTGGAACTGGCTGGAACTGACTGGAACTGACTGGAACTGAGGAGAACTGGCTGGAACCATCTGGAACTGACTGGAACCATCTGGAACTGACTGGAACTGGCTGGAACTGGCTGGAACTGAGGGGAACCAGCTGGAACTGACTGGAACTGGCTGGAACTGACTGGAACTGAGGGGAACCGGCTGGAACCAGCTGGAACTGACTGGATCTGGCTGTAACCGGCTGGAACTGACTGGAACCAGCTGGAACTGACTGAAACCGGCTGGAACTGACTGGAACTGGCTGGAACTGGTTGGAAATGACTGGAACTGGCTGGAACTGGCTGGAAATGACTGGAACTGGCTGGAACTGACTGGAACTGAGGGGAACCGGCTGGAACTGACTGGAACTGACTGGAACTGAGGGGAACTGGCTGGAACCATCTGGAACTGACTGGAACCATCTGGAACTGACTGGAACTGGCTGGAACTGGCTGGAACTGAGGGGAACCAGCTGGAACTGACTGGAAATGACTGGAACTGACTGGAACTGGCTGGAACTGACTGGAACTGAGGGGAACCGGCTGGAACTGGCTGGAATTGAGGGGAACCAGCTGGAACTCACTGGAATTGGCTGGAACTGACTGGAACTGAGGGGAACTGGCTGGAACCATCTGGAACTGACTGGAACTGACTGGAACTGAGGAGAACTGGCTGGAACCATCTGGAACTGACTGGAACCATCTGGAACTGACTGGAACTGGCTGGAACTGGCTGGAACTGAGGGGAACCAGCTGGAACTGACTGGAACTGGCTGGAACTGACTGGAACTGAGGGGAACCGGCTGGAACCAGCTGGAACTGACTGGATCTGGCTGTAACCGGCTGGAACTGACTGGAACCAGCTGGAACTGACTGAAACCGGCTGGAACTGACTGGAACTGGCTGGAACTGGTTGGAAATGACTGGAACTGGCTGGAACTGGCTGGAAATGACTGGAACTGGCTGGAACTGAGGGGAACTGGCTGGAACCATCTGGAACTGACTGGAACTGGCTGGAACTGACTGGAACCGGGTGGAACTGGCTGGAACTGAGGGGAACCGGCTGGAACTGACTGGAACTGACTGGAACTGGCTGGAAATGACTGGAACTGGCTGGAACCAGCTGGAACTGAGAGGAACCAGCTGGAACTGGCTGGAACTGACTGGAACTGACTGGAACTGAGGGGAACTGGCTGGAACCATCTGGAACTGACTGGAATCATCTGGAACTGACTGGAACTGGCTGGAACTGAGGGGAACTGGCTGGAACCATCTGGAACTGACTGGAACTGGCTGGAACTGACTGGAACCGGGTGGAACTGGCTGGAACTGAGGGGAACCAGCTGGAACTGACTGGAACTGGCTGGAACTGACTAGAGCTGAGGGGAACTGGCTGGAACCAGCTGGAACTGACTGGATCTGGCTGTAACCGGCTGGAACTGGCTGGAACCGGCTGAAACTGACTGAAACCGGCTGGAACTGACTGGAACTGGCTGGAACTGGCTGGAAATGACTGGAACTGGCTGGAACCAGCTGGAACTGAGGGGAACCAGCTGGAACTGGCTGGAACTGACTGGAACTGACTGGAACTGAGGGGAACTGGCTGGAACCATCTGGAACTGACTGGAACCATCTGGAACTGACTGGAACTGGCTGGAACTGGCTGGAACTGAGGGGAACCAGCTGGAACTGGCTGGAAATGGCTGGAACTGAGGGGAACCAGCTGGAACTGACTGGATCTGGCTGTAACCGGCTGAAACTGACTGGAACCGGCTGGAACTGACTGAAACCGGCTGGAACTGACTGGAACTGGCTGGAACTGACTGGAACTGACTGGAACTGAGGGGAACTGGCTGGAACAGAGGGGAACCGGCTGGAACTGGCTGGAACTGACTGGAACTGACTGGAACTGAGGAGAACTGGCTGGAACCATCTGGAACTGACTGGAACCATCTGGAACTGACTGGAACTGGCTGGAACTGGCTGGAACTGAGGGGAACCAGCTGGAACTGACTGGAACTGGCTGGAACTGACTGGAACTGAGGGGAACCGGCTGGAACCAGCTGGAACTGACTGGATCTGGCTGTAACCGGCTGGAACTGACTGGAACCAGCTGGAACTGACTGAAACCGGCTGGAACTGACTGGAACTGGCTGGAACTGGTTGGAAATGACTGGAACTGGCTGGAACTGGCTGGAAATGACTGGAACTGGCTGGAACTGACTGGAACTGAGGGGAACCGGCTGGAACTGACTGGAACTGACTGGAACTGAGGGGAACTGGCTGGAACCATCTGGAACTGACTGGAACCATCTGGAACTGACTGGAACTGGCTGGAACTGGCTGGAACTGAGGGGAACCAGCTGGAACTGACTGGAAATGACTGGAACTGACTGGAACTGGCTGGAACTGACTGGAACTGAGGGGAACCGGCTGGAACTGGCTGGAATTGAGGGGAACCAGCTGGAACTCACTGGAATTGGCTGGAACTGACTGGAACTGAGGGGAACTGGCTGGAACCATCTGGAACTGACTGGAACTGACTGGAACTGAGGAGAACTGGCTGGAACCATCTGGAACTGACTGGAACCATCTGGAACTGACTGGAACTGGCTGGAACTGGCTGGAACTGAGGGGAACCAGCTGGAACTGACTGGAACTGGCTGGAACTGACTGGAACTGAGGGGAACCGGCTGGAACCAGCTGGAACTGACTGGATCTGGCTGTAACCGGCTGGAACTGACTGGAACCAGCTGGAACTGACTGAAACCGGCTGGAACTGACTGGAACTGGCTGGAACTGGTTGGAAATGACTGGAACTGGCTGGAACTGGCTGGAAATGACTGGAACTGGCTGGAACTGAGGGGAACTGGCTGGAACCATCTGGAACTGACTGGAACTGGCTGGAACTGACTGGAACCGGGTGGAACTGGCTGGAACTGAGGGGAACCGGCTGGAACTGACTGGAACTGACTGGAACTGGCTGGAAATGACTGGAACTGGCTGGAACCAGCTGGAACTGAGAGGAACCAGCTGGAACTGGCTGGAACTGACTGGAACTGACTGGAACTGAGGGGAACTGGCTGGAACCATCTGGAACTGACTGGAATCATCTGGAACTGACTGGAACTGGCTGGAACTGAGGGGAACTGGCTGGAACCATCTGGAACTGACTGGAACTGGCTGGAACTGACTGGAACCGGGTGGAACTGGCTGGAACTGAGGGGAACCAGCTGGAACTGACTGGAACTGGCTGGAACTGACTAGAGCTGAGGGGAACTGGCTGGAACCAGCTGGAACTGACTGGATCTGGCTGTAACCGGCTGGAACTGGCTGGAACCGGCTGAAACTGACTGAAACCGGCTGGAACTGACTGGAACTGGCTGGAACTGGCTGGAACTGACTGGAACTGGCTGGAACCAGCTGGAACTGAGGGGAACCAGCTGGAACTGGCTGGAACTGACTGGAACTGACTGGAACTGAGGGGAACTGGCTGGAACCATCTGGAACTGACTGGAACCATCTGGAACTGACTGGAACTGGCTGGAACTGGCTGGAACTGAGGGGAACCAGCTGGAACTGGCTGGAAATGGCTGGAACTGAGGGGAACCAGCTGGAACTGACTGGAACTGGCTGGAACTGACTGGAACCGGGTGGAACTGGCTGGAACTGAGGGGAACCAGCTGGAACTGACTGGATCCGGTTGGAACCAGCTGGAACTGACTGGAGCCAACTGGAACCAGCTGGAACTGACTGGATCTGGCTGTAACTGGCTGGAACTGACTGGAACCGGCTGGAACTGACTGGAACTGACTGGAACTGAGGGGAACTGGCTGGAACCATCTGGAACTGACTGGAACCATCTGGAACTGGCTGGAACTGAGGGGAACCAGCTGGAACCAGCTGGAACTGACTGGATCTGGCTGTAACCGGCTGGATCTGGCTGGAACCATCTGGAACTGACTGAAACCGGCTGGAACTGACTGGAACTGGCTGGAACTGACTGGAACCGGGTGGAACTGGCTGGAACTGAGGGGAACCAGCTGGAACTGACTGGAATTGGCTGGAACTGACTGGAACCGGGTGGAACTGGCTGGAGCAGACTGGAACTGGCTGGAACCGACTGGAACCGGCTGGAACCAGCTGGAACTGAGGGGAACCGGCTGGAACTGACTGGAACCAGCTGGAACTGACTGGAACTGTCTGGAACTGACTGGATCCGGTTGGAACCATCTGGAACTGACTGGAGCCAACTGGAACCGGCTGGAACTGACTGGAACTGGCTGGAACTGGAACCAGCTGGAACTGACTGGATCCGGCTGGAACCAGCTGGAACTGACTGGCACCGGCTGGAACCGCCTGGAACTGACTGGAACTAGCTTAAACCAGCTGGAACTGAGGGGAACCAGCTGGAACTGACTGGAACTGTCTGGAACTGAGTGGAACTGGCCCTGCCTGGCACAAGACAGCCTTGACTGCTCCTCACAGAAACCACCCTGCAGCCCCTGCTACCAGCACCTCGCTGGGAACAACCAGGACAGTCATTTAGTTTCCACACAGGACTATATGTCATGGTAGCTCCTGTTCACCTCCATAGTCAGCTCTTGTAAAAGGTGAAGAAGGTGAGGGTGACAAGTGGAGAACCCTCTGTGGCCGTGGGGATCATTGCAGTGACAGTCCACAGCAAGCTGAAAACGATGTTATGACAAGCTGACTAAAGCTTTCCCCTGTATTTCCCCGTTTTTTTTTTTTCTTCATTACTTCCCACACAGACAACTGGAGCTAATCACTCTCCTCTGTGTTTAAGAAAAAAAAAATGAATTCCCCCAAAACAGATGAAAATAGAGAGCCCTTACCTCTTCACAAAGAAACATGCATTTTAATGTTTATAGAATCATAAGTAGTTCATTTCATACCCTGTTATTTCTAATAAACAATGAAATTATTTAACCTAGTAAGTCCTTTTAAGACTGAAAGTTGGCTTATACATACCTGAGGTTTAGCTGAAACTGAGGGGGAGCCCCAGGAGGACCCAGACCCAAATCTGTCCTTGATGTGTGAAGTCAGGGGAAATCCCAGAGCGTTGAACAAGGCTGAACACAGGGAACCAAAGAGTTAAGGACAAGCATAGAGGACCTAATACATAGGTTTTTCATAAAGGCCAGAACCATTGGGGGAAAAATAGCCACAAGGGCCACAAGTATTTGTTTATTTGAGCCAGTTGCTGTGGCAAGTCATTCAATATGGTGGAAAAGGACTAGCTGAGGTTGTGCTTCTGTCCTGTGTAAGGAGCAGTTCTGCAGGGCCACCTTCAGTTTTAAGCTGCAAAAGAGGTCTTTCTATTTTATGGAGGACTGGGCTAAGGAAGGGGAAAGCTGACTGGTCTTTGATATCTCTTATTTTTCTTGTCTCTGAGGGAAGTAAATTACATTCTCCAGGGAATATGATTGCACTCAGTGCCACTCTAAAGTGCTTCATTTAGCCCTTTGCAAAATCAAGTTGCATTGGTGGATCCACTGCATCTGTAGAGAATGGCTTGTCAGTCAAAAGAGTGAATTCAAACATGATCCCATAGATTTTACATGATCAAGTAGATTTATCCTATTTAGACTGGTTGTTTGGTGAGATGTAGCTTTAGCTCTGGGCAATTTACACAGTGCTCCTGAATGCACTTACTGCATTCCTATTAAGATGCAGAGACCAAACCAGGCAGATCACACCAGCCAAATATTTCAGGCTTTATGTAATTCTGCATGAAAGAAAGCTAAAAGCTCTTAGCCATGCGTCTGTGCTGCTGAGGAATCTCACTCTAGCATTTGGCTGCAGTGTTTGTATCTGCCCTATTGCTGAACATACGTAAGTACAGGTTTGAAAATTACATTCCACTGACACTGAATTGTAAAACAGATCTGCAAAAATGGATAGAGTTAATGTATCTTCTAGTCATTATCTAGTCATTATAAACTACCTAGCAACCCACTTCAACCTAGAGTAAAACAAGTGCTTTGATAATTAATAGTTAGCCACTGGATTAATAGTTAATGTGTAATTAATACCACTAGCTTCTAATAATCCACCATGAAAAACATGAGACATGAAAACACTGTGTGGTTCAGTCTATAAGAAGAGCAAGAAAGCCACCATCTTATAGGGGAGAAAAATTGAGGAGCTGAGGTTCATATCTTGTAGCAGTGCCAGAATGAGTTCACCCCTGTTTGGTACTTAAAGCTCTAGACTGTTCTGCTTGAGAGGACTCAGTGAAGAATAATTAGGGATGGATGTACAGTTCTGAATAAAATCAATTTTGGTTTGAAATAAAATCACTGTTTCAGAGCCAGAAGGGCTTTTTTTTTTTTTTTTTTTCAGTCAGAATGTTTAGTGAACTTTTTATTTCCCTTCACAAGGCATCCTTCTTACACAAATATTTTGAGCCCATTTCTTTCTCTTCTCACAGGCAAGATTCCCACTGAAACTAGTAGAGTCTTCTGCAAGAGAAAGAGTTTGAATCATCCAAGCTGAAATGTGCTCCCAGCAGAGTTGGTGGAGTTAGGTCTTGAACTTTAGTGACTGCCCGGTAATGCCCATCATACTTGAACAAAATCTGAAGAAACCATTTGTGAGACATTGTAAAAGAAAATGGACCCTCTGAAAGACTGGAAAGGGCTTGTATCTCACAGGAGAAATAAAGTTCAAATGAAACTCAGACTTGGAGCTTTAAGAGTAGCAGCAACAGCAGTTAATGAAAGATTAGCACTGATGTTTTATTCCTTCCCTCAAATCATTGTTGTTGAATGAGGGAGCCCTTTCAGAGGAGAAATTACGAAACGTTTGCCTTTAAAACACTGCTTTTAATAGAAATCACAGACCTTACTATAACATCCGAGGAACATTTTATAAGTTTCTGGGAGTATTTAGAGTATACTTTGCCCTTTTAGCTTCGAGTTCTGCCAAATGTGTGCAATGCAATATCAAGCACTTATAAACCACAGTAGAATTGTGGCAGCCATCCTACAAAGGCACCTGCAGGCAAGGGCACTTTGTGGGGCTTTTTCTGATCCAAGCTCCACAACCTATTCCCAGCTCTACGCGGGATGTTAATCCTCGGTGACTGAAGCATCACAGTCAAAGAAAGCAAATTGGATGAGAATGGGAGAAGCCAAAAGAGCAAGGAACTGTAGTGCCAGCACACATTACAGCTCCTGACCTAATGGGACTTGTAATGGCAATAGTAAAGCTTGTATTTGTTAAAAAGATTTTGTCAGGAAAACTGAGGTAGTTTAAAGCTTAGGATTCCAATTATGTTTCTGGGCAGGTGATCAACAAAATATGGCCAGAAAAATATGACTCCTTAATGGCACCTAACAAGCAGTATGGTTTTTGTTTTGTTTTGTGTTGTTCTTTCAGTTGGTACTGCATGTCTTAATCTGTCTGGATGTGGATTTTTTTCAGTGATCCTTCTGTGTTTCTCTTTTGTATATAGTCTATGATGATCTTCATCATAGCAATGTGTAAAAAAAAAAAAAAGAGACAGGTGGAAGATTTGGTTTGAATCTAAAACTAGCCATTAGTCAAACCTATTTATCAATCAGTCAGATACTGGTGTTACACTCTAAGGAGGTAACAGGAAAGGGTTGCAGTTACGTATTTCCCTATATGGAGGTGAACAATCTGTAGATTCAATTGTTGTTATGATACATATTTTGCTTCATAGGTTAATCAATAAGGTTTTGTAGGTTAACAAATAAGACTTTTAATCTGTACTGTAGGCTCAAACTGATCACCAAAACAACGACACAGAACATTAGCAACTGCTTTTGGTTTTTTGTTCGAAGTTGGACATTTGATAATCATGCTAACACGTGAGCCAATATGGAAGCCAAGAAGAGAACATGTGTTTGAGTCAGAAATCTAATGATGCGCAACCTGGAAGGCCAGCCTAGCACTGCAGCATGAAGTCCACCCAGAAGAATGTGTACATGAAATAAAGCTCAGAAAAATGTATGTTGGAAGCAATTGGTGGAAGGTCAGCTTTTCAGAGGTGCTGATTGTCTGCATTTCCAAACTGGAAATGTAGAATTGCAGCACTTCTTGAAATGTGATTCAGAATGAGATGTAACTGCATTGCAGTTAGATAGTAAGTGATGTAAGACTTGAGCAGTGCTACCTTACAAATTAAGAGCTTAGTCTAAAGTGCAGGTTTTTTGTGATCTCCTTTTCTCCTTTGATTGATCCCCATTACAGCTGAAATTAAGGCTCAATTTCTGTCCCTGTAGGTTGAATTTGCCAAAATGTCCTTATGAATGTTCTATGAAGAAATCAAGCTAGGAACAACTGTAAAATTCTAATTACAAAGAGTAATGAAATCATTCACCCTTTATATAGTTGTCTTATATGTGGTACAAGTAAATAATCAACAAATGTGCAGTAACATATCATTATCTGTTTCCTCCTGATGCATCTTTTGGGAGTTCTGCCATCAACCATTTAATACCGTCTTCTGCTAATCGCTATGCAGTTTTTCTGTTCTTCTCCCTTGATTGACTTGACTGACCTTGATGAAAAGGGTGGACCTGAAGAAGATGACAAAGACAATAAAAATGTACCCATTCAGAAATAGAGAGTAAGATTGCTAAAACTGAAAGGTGAAGCAGCTGAGATCTTTCAGAGCAGTAATCCATTCTTAGAGTAATTGGACAAGGTCACCAGGGTATTGCAAAATTTGATCTCACGATATAAAATGATATACTGATCAAAATCTCAGGCCATTATGCAGCCATCTCTTGAATTTTATTTTAAAATTAATCAGCATCTTCAACTACTGCAAAACCAGGTGCTGAAAGGCTGAGATGTAGCATCTCGTCCACCTCTTCTCTCTCTATCAGACACTGAAGTGGCAGTTGACAGTCCTGATGATCCTGCTTCCTCATATGTATTCTCCCTGTCATCCTTGTCATCTTTGAACTCTGGCATGCCAGACTACTATTGATTTTTCAGTTAAAAACACAGAAAAAAAAACATCATAGAAAGTGTTTCCTGCTAATTTTTTTTTTTATTATATTTTAGGCCTTGATATCAGGATATGAATGAGCAAGATCATATGTTGCAACATACTGTCCTTGGGTAAATTTAGACTGTGTAATTCCTAAGCACACATCCCACTCACTACCCTTAAATTAATTCTTATAGGAAAAGCTGTCTTGCAATCTGTCAAATCACTAACTGTCACACTTTTCAGGAATGCCTACCCAGTGGGTAGTAGGATATGTTTATATCAGGAAATCCCCCTTGGCATATCTAATGCAACAGAAAAATGCATCTTAGTATAATTCTGTTATTTATAGCTATGTAAATGAAAGCCAATGAGGTTTAGATAATTTATAAGCTGCTAATCAAGGAAAAAGACTCTATGCACAAAACCCATGAGCTAAAAAGTTCGTTCAAGTTAATGGAAGACTTTGTATAGCTCATAAGGCCTCTGTTTAAAATATCCATGAAGATACTTACACAATACTGATTGCAGTGGTATTTTAAGCTCTGACTTAGAAAAGACTTAAGCATGTGCTTAACTTTGTTTAAATCAGTAGTTCTACTGAATTCAGTACGGCTAAATGACATAATTTTAAGTCTTTGAACCCTAAAGGCCTTAGCGGGTAACCATAACTGAAATTCAGGGAAGTGACAATGCCAGAAGTCACATGAAATCTCTCTGCCTGAGTCTTGGGCTCCCTGAACTTCCCACACCTCTGGAGTCTTGGAGCACTGCTGTCATCACAGTAGTTGCTACCCCAAGCAGCAAACAGGCTCTCCTTTTGCAACATGTTGCCTGCTTAATACAGAGGATAAAAAGAAAGAGATTCCATCAGACCAGATTTCCCACAATGAATTAACAACAGACTGGCACTGGACTATTCACTGCTTTGTAGACGTTGAAAGAGTGACAGGAGTTTCTAAATAGGACAGCCTTCAGCATTCATTGTTAATAGGCATATCAGGGTTTTCAGTAAATATTTATGTAGCGGCCTCCAGGATTAGAAATCAACACTGACGCTTCCCTTTAAAGATTGAAAACCTCAATTGAAGCAAAGTGAAAGATTTTACTATACCATTGTCTCTCCCCTGGACTGTTAGCATTTAGTGGTATGCATGCTGACAGAGAGGGTATTGATTTTTTTACTTCAAACATTTCTTCATAGAAGAGAAGCAACAAAAAGGAATAGAAAAGAAATAATAGTGATTCTTGTTTTCTTCAGCAACACTTCGATCTTACAAGTATAAGCTGTAATAGTCTATTCCATTCCAGTCTGTCCTGCTAGAGAATCCACTTTTCTACATCCTTGTTACTACCTCTCTGTCCTGAAACCACGATCAGAGTACGTGCCTACTGACAGCATAGCTTTAAGCTTCTGATATCTATTCATGGGTCCCTGAGATCTTTCCAAATTCCTGTTGCACTACAACACACAATATCATGCAAAGAGAGAAAAGTCTACGTGGAAAAGTCTGTTTCAAGTAGCCTAAAACGCTTCAGGAAGGACCACAGAAAAGCCAGTCTTGGATCCAGTAGAGAATTTTAGTTTGTCCTAAAACGGTATTTACAATTGCATGTTTTTTTCCCCTATATGTTATTGTCTAATGATAATTCCATTGTTTGCATTCAGTCAGTGTCTTCTCTGTGAAGAATGTCTTGGCCATTGACATTTGTTTTAGATTTCTCTTCATTTATTTTTAAACCAAAACAGCTTGATCCAAAGCCACTGAAGTGAATGGAAAGTCTACCACTCAGTTCAGTGGCCTTCAGAACAGGCCCATAAGGATCCTTAATCATCAGCTGATACAAATTTGGCTAAAATGGATGGCCACATCTATGCTGTGTTGAAAGAGAAGCCTCTCGAATGCCTGTGAGCCTGGTTTGTTTCCTTTCCTGCCTGCCTGTGTCGATTTAACCCTTGGCCGGCCTGGGAATACATGGTCCTGTAGATGCTGGCAATGGTGCTCTGGTTGTACCTCAAGTCATGTCTGGTCGCTCACCCTGTAGCGGATAGATCATTCATCCCCTAGAGCAGTCGTGGGGCCATCCTTTGCAGGCAGTATAGGTATTGTTAATATGAGCGCACCACTTCAAATAACTCAGTCACCTAGATCCATGTGACTACAGGCTAGACTGTAAATTAAATATAATAATTCTGTCTGTGTTACACGTGTTAATGAACCAGGAATTTCCCAAACACTGACAAAGCAAGCATTAAGAATTAATCTCCCGTGTGGGCTGTTTATGTTGTAACAATCCCAAACTGGTTTTCTATGCTTTCAGCCGTAACCGCTGTCAAAGACAGGAGCACAACTGAGTATATCCAGCTACTTGATTTCTGATGGAAATTCTTCTCTTGCTGATGTTCTGGAGTTTTGTTTCACAAACATCTTTTTAAAATGTTTTGGTTTGTTAAAATTTGTGAACTATGCGTTTTTCCTGAGTCACCTAGCAAGCACTGGCTTTTAGACAATATCTTGCAACAGCAGCATCTCAAGGCCCTATCAATACCAGCACTTTGAAATGGATAGGTAGTTTTCATGTGCAGCTTTTACCTCAACCTAATCTGGTGAATTTACGTGAGGACTGCATGCCATACAAGAAAGTAAGATGCAAAGTCCAGAAACTCCTATTTCATGGGATGTATTCCACTGGTTTGGTTTGCCATTCAAAATATTGGCCTCTTCTGCAGAGTACAGGTGCCAGAAGGCTGGCAGGTAAGTACCACATGAGGGTCTGGCCTTCAGTGCACTGGATTTTGCAGTGCTTCTCTGCCATTTTATCAGGGTACAGCCTTTCTGGCCAGCACAGATGAGCTATGTTAAATGTTTTATGATTTTCTCAACCAAAACAAGCCACGGGGGTTACAGTGAAAACAAATAAAAGGGAACAACAAGATACAGATAAGAGAGTTCTGCATATTCCTGGATATGAATGGAGTGTCTTTACCATTATATCATCCCTTTCCTCCATGTGATCAAAACTAAGGTGGAACCAGAGCTTTTTTTTACAGCCCCTTCCTTTAAAGTATGGCATGTCAATTGCAAAAAGAAGAGAAAAAAGCTTAATCAATAGCACTCCAAAACAAGTTAGTGAGACTTTATTTTTTTTTCCTCTGTACATAGGCACAGAGTAAACAGGTTAATCAGTTTAAAATTCTTGTGTAAGGTCACAGTGCTCGGTATGATTTACTGGAGATGAAATTTGGCAGGCAATATGTTCATAATATGATCTAATCATGTTTGGTAGCGTGGGGAGGGAAATAAAGAAATTGGCTGAGAGGACTGCTTAAAAATTGGCAACCTTGCAAATACTGTGACTTCTCTATGGAAATCTCATCAGAATGATGAGCCAGCCAGCTTTTCAGAGCCTGTCCAGAATTTTTCCTTTCAAAATATTTGTGCATGAGTGATAATGGATACCTCCTATTACTGGATGGCTCTTGCAGTGCACTTCAGGACTGACCTGAAGTATCCCCTGCTATTTCAGCGTTGGACTCCAAACTGCTCTGCCAAAAAGCCACGCTCCTCAATCTCTCTTTTTCTCTCAGGTCTAGGGTTCACAAATCTGTTGGAATATTGTCACATAAATGCAGTCAGGCCACATGAGATTGCATAGTGTCCTGCCCCCAGAAATGACCAGGACCATAAATTTCAACAGATACAGACAATAAAATCATTTGGATAATCTGCTCTAGCCCACAGTCTCATCCTGTTCTCCACTGATAAAGACTAATTCAAGTCCTAAAGTGTTTATGGTTTACCAATTGCAATCCTGACCTCTGGCTACCTACCGGTGTGTCTAGTAACCCTTTTACGCTTGCTAAGATTTTGCTGCCAGGGGTATGCTGTGGAAAAGATCCATTACGTCCATCAGAAAAAAAAAAACATTTGTTCCTTCTCTTTCTTCCTTTCTCTCAGACAGTTTTGACCTATACACTTTGTTTCTCAGACATAATAGCTTGAATTTCTTTCTCTCCTTCCATAAGGCACCTCAGAAAGGGCTGCAGGGAAGTCTAGGCCACCAGCTCCTCTCTACCCACTGCTTTGCGCTCATGGAAATTCACGTGATTTCTGCCCTGCAGTGGTCATTGCTATTCCAAGCTCAGAGCTCCTCACAGCTCACGCATGGCTACCACTGGCCCCATCTGCTGCAGCCTCAGATGTTCCTGCTGAACTTCTGTCTCCACCTGTGCAATTCCCCATTATTTCCAAGGTGGACCCCACTGTAAAGAAGCCCTGTTTTCGTGTGCAATGGTGCCACAAGCCATTGCCAAATTTTACCATAGAGCTCATGATTTCTCTCTTCGTGCACTTTTTTCCCATATGCTCAAATACTCGGGGACAAGGTCCCATTGCACAATCACTAGAAGATGTCTGAAATTTTTGCACCAAAAAGAATTGGTCATGTTAAAAATGAAAAATAGTAGCACCACAGTCACTAAAGAATGATTCATCATTCTGTAAAGTTTTGGCAACGTGACAAAGGGCAAATGTTCAGGAAAAGAGAATATTTTCCCAGTGTTAGTAAAACGTTCAACAAAATAAATACAAACTCCCTGGAGATCACTGGCAATAAACATTTAATTTCAGCCTCCACAGAAATGCATCGTTGTTTCTATTATTTTTTGTAGTTCCTCGGGATAAGGAATCTATCTGTGAAAGATTAATCTCTAGATAGTGGGTTTCCCATGAAAGGCATTTACCTTTTCTGTAGTGTCTTTGGACTCTTTGGAAACCACCACAGGGCAGTTCTGAGCATTAATTGCCATTAATTGCTTGGTGCGGGGTGCAGCCTTGGGCATGCACTGCTGGAGAGATTCTTTTACCCTTGCAAACTGCCATCGATTTACCCATCTTACCTGCTGTGTAAAATAACTTTTGATTTATGAAAAGAGAACTAAATAGGTACTGGGACAGTGTAACAGCGAGCTCCATAACACATTCTGCGAGGACCTTTACTTGAGGCAGAAACCCCAGGTTGGAGCAGCTGTCTCTGTCTCAGGCAGAAGCCCTGGTTCCCAGAACTGCTCCACCATGGAAAGTGGGCCTGGTGGTGGTTCAGCAAGCGCCGGCCAGAAACATGAGGCATTGGTCATTAAACCTGACTTATAGCCTGGCTGAGGGAAACACTTTGGGAGGACGGGTTGGCTACAAGTGTTCGTCAGCTCCTCCAGCTCCTTCGCGGGCAGGAGAGGGGAAGTGGAAGATCTCTAACATCAAAGCAAAAGGTTATGGTCTATAAAACTGAGGAATTCACAAAGGACAGGAAATCCTAGCAGGTGAGAGGATCAAAGAAACATGTTTTCACAGCAGAAGGGATTTTCTTAGTGTAGGGGAATAGCCAAAGTGAAAACAAACTGTTCTGTAGCGGGGAAGAAAAGTGAGTGAAAGGAACACTGTGCCTGAAGAACAAAATCCTTTTCACCAGTTGTTCAAGTCAAATATCCTCTCAGAGAAAACTAAGATACAGACGTTCTTACAAGCATGTTCTCTACTTTGTCCACTACTTACTTGTACTTTTGCTTTTATTTAAGTCACTGTATTCTGCAAGACTTTACACCCTGTTTACCTTCCCTGCCATGGGGGTTGCAGTCCCAAGCACCCTCTGGGCAGCAATACCAGTAAGAGATGCTGCTACCCCTGTGCCCCACAGGAGGGCAGCTGCCAGGATGCCGGGGTGACACAGCCACAAGGACACTTTGGGCACGGTGGTGGCTTGCAAAAGAGGGTGACCCAGTGACTGTGCCCTCTGACATGCAGGAGGAGAGGGCACCTTACGGGGAGCTCCGCAGTCAAAAGAGCTCTCCAAGGGGTGCTTGCCTTCATGTGGCGCGATGTTTACATCTGAGTGGGTCCTTAAATGCCTTCTTGAACATGGATGGACTGAAATAAGTTCATCAGTCATGGCTGCAGTACCCCCAGGGGGAGAATTGTCATGCCAAGACCAAGTTTAAATTGATCTATCAAACGTGAGGCTTGCCAAAGCTCCAGAAGTGTAATTACTTTATATTCCTGATAGAAGGGATTAGCAGCTGTTTTGCCTTAACCTTTGCTTTTTCTGTCCCAACTAACTCAGCCTCTTTAAACAATTTATTCTTGTGTAATATAGGGAAAAGTCATGATTAAAATCACATGGCTAATAATACAGCACAGTTCACAGGAGGAGGAAAATTATTGATTAGGCCAAGTGATATAGCTGGAAAAAACAGTCAAGCTTTCAAGCACACAAGCATGAGCGAGCCCAGAAGGCTGTCAGTTTTTCCCAGCCATACCATTTGGTATAACAAGAGCTATTTCCTCTCTCTGGGACCTGGCCCGGATGGATCCTCTTGGGGCACAGTCTGGAGAATGCACTGGGAGAAAGGGAGCCCACCGAATGTCCCTAGCACCCCACTTAATAAATTGGCACAGACTTGGAGGAAAAGTGCCTTGTTATTATCCAGTTACCTTGAAATCGCTCTTAATTCAAGCCAGTATAGGATCAGCTAGAAATAAAATATTTATTCATCAGTTCCAAAACAGACAATGCCACAAAAACATTTATAAAAGGCAAAGTTAAAGCAATGGAAGAAAAAAATATGCTTGAGATTCAGAAGGGAAGCTCTCCCTCTTTTGCTGCCCCTCCTCTCTGCCCTTCTCCTGGCAGTTCAGGGCAGCCTTTCCCCATGCTCACCGAGCAGGGACGGTCTCATTAAGCTTCCTTCTGTGTCCTCCCCTGCCATACATGCCTAACTCGGTGCTCGTGACCTTACACTGAACCCCATCCTTCACAGCAATCTATACCTTAAGAAGCATGCTTGATACCAGCATCTCTGTGGGATGTGTACAGCTCCTCACCGGATTTTTGCCTGAAAGCAGACATGAGGGTAATTAAAATCTTTATGACAGTAGCTAATTTAGGGTTGTTGGCTGCTAGGATCTTTCTTCTAAACATACTAGGAGAAGTTTCTTGCCCTCGTGCCATTTAAGAATTAATGAATGCTTTCTCATAGCTCTGAGCAAGGACTTGATCAGCCTGCATCATTTTTTACTTGAGGGGCTGAAACAGATGGGCTGACAGAGGGATTAAGCTAAGGAGTGTGTTTGTATTCGTGGCCCAAAATGAGATGCCCAGGCTGTGGGGGCTTTTGTTTCTGTTTTAAATCCCATTCTTTTTTATAATACTATCAGAGCAAACTCCCATTGGCTTCCATTACCGCTGTCAGTGCCCACCTTCCTACGGTCAAATCTTGGGGTGGCAAGTGGGGAACCTAGATAAGTCAAATGCAAATAGCTGAAGGCTTGGCTGAAGGAGCCCAGGCGAGGTTTTTGGGTGTTCAGTGCCTCTCTGTTAACAGAGTTGTGGATAAAATCTGCAGGATTCTGCTTCCTTAAGGAGGAGACACCCACCTTTTCTTGAATTCCCCAGTTTGATTCTCAACATTACTACTAATGTCTGCAGGATATACAGCAGAGGTCTGACTACTTCCCACCTAGGTAAAACACTGTAAGGCAGCATCTGGCAAAAGCTTTCCCTTTGTGTCATTGTGTACGAGATAGGCAAAGCAGACCGCAGAAATGGTTGTTGTGACGATGCACCTTTCCTCGGGACTGTCAGTGCTCCCAGAAGGCCCCGCTGCCCGAGCAATCGCTCTGTTTTGGTTTTATTTTGTTCCTTTAAACATTCTGGGATGCTTCAAGCCCACGGTCGGTCACACGGCCGGCTTCTCAGGGCTGAGGGGGAGACGCAGCTGGGCCGCTTGCCACTTGGTGACTCTCCAGCCAGAAACTCCTGCTTTGGCCGCGGCTCTTCTGTGACATTTCCTGAGCTGCAAGGAGAGGCAGAAAGGTGAAATGGCAAAAGGAAGTGCAAGAGGAGTCTGTGCTACTCTTGTTCTTTTCTGAGATGGATATAAAAGGCCCGAAAAGTGTTACTTAGTCTTCTGTTCAAAAAGGCTCCATTCTCTCCTTATGTTTTAGCCTTTGAAGCATCAGAAAAGTCAAGACTCATCTTCGCTGCTTTTTCATGTGAAACTGTATGGATATCTCTGATATTGGCTGCACAGAGCAGGCTGAGCTGAATCTTTAGAAAACTGGTATTTTTGTCTACAGCTGTTTATAGGGAGGTTGCATTAAAAATGTACTAACAAAACCCGGCATTTTAAACAGCCTAGATAAAATTTACTTCTTCTCTCAGTTAATCGTGCTGTACCTTTATCATAGATATCATAATCCTTATAGATCTCAAGCTGTGCATGCAGTCTATCAGGAAAAACAGTAGAGACAAGATCTGAAATTTTGTGTCCAAAATATCCGCTGAAAAATTCGCTCAGAATATCTGTAAAATGAAAATTCATGCAGGACTGCTTTGTAGCTAGGAAAGGAAAAAATAAAAAGACATGGACCCATTTGTTCCTCTCCTGAGATCATTTCCAGAAGCCAGGAAAAGAGCTGTTTTTTCCTCGAGTAAGCTCAACTCAGCTCTTCACGGTGCCATGGCCCAGGCTGTCCTGAGAGCTGATGGCCTCTGGCTTTGAGCCCCCGCACCGATGGCAGCCCCTTCACTGCAGCGCAAGAGCTTGCGGATTTCCCTGCTCCGGGCCTGTAGGCTGCTTTCCAGATCTAGGAGGCACACAACTGACATACAGTGAAAAACAAAAGTCTTTCAGTTTTCAAAAGACGTTCCTCTGAAGGATAAAGACTCTGATCCCACTGACTGCTATTTCAACATGTTGTGTTCCTCCTCCGTGCCAAATGTTGTCTTGGGGTTGTATCAGGAGATAGCGTCAGAGATTTCCACCTGGAGCAGCGCCCTGACACCGCCTGATGCAGGCTGTTGAGCTGTGTGTGTGTGTGTGTGACACAGACAGGCAAGTGAAGCACTGGCACCGTGTTGTCCTGACGGGCTGGCATCAGCCGAGAGCCCTCGTCCTGAGCAGGGCTGTGAGAAATGCTCTCAGCTGACACACAAAATCGCGCGGAATGAATGTTACACGCTTGCAACCAGGCAGCTTGGTCAAAAAGGATCCCTTCGGCTGGAATGTACCTGGCCACAGTTCTGAGGAAACTTGGATGAAGTTGTGAAAACCATAAACTGCTTTTTTGTTTTTTGTTTTTTTTTTTCATTTACTTGGAAATTGCTGAAACTCGGGGAACACAAATCCACTGAGACAGAAGCAAAAGAAAAAGGTTGTCATTCTTCTCATTGACCATTGTGCCCACTTCTTCCCGACGCCTTGCCAGGACACACATCAAGAAGCTTAGCAAGTCCTTGAATGAAGGAACACAACTCTCTTTCTTTCTGCACAGTGAAAGCCGGTATATTTCTGTGTGACACCAGACAGTTATTCATCAAGGATGTTCTTTGTACAAATGAGAGACTTTGTCCAAGAGGACAATGGCTGCGATGCTGATAAAGCTAATAATCTGTAGCTTCTATCTGATGTTTTTCCTCCTCGCCTGCCAAAGGACTTTACAAAGGATGGCATTCTTATCCTGTCATTATAGAAAAGGGAACTAATGCAACAAAGAATGAAGAAACTAGTCCAAGATAAGTCAAGGTAAATCAAAGGGAGAGAAATAACCACTGTTCTGGTCCTGTCCCCCACGATCAGCCCACCCACGACGATGCTGAAGGTAAGAGTTGCATCCTCAGCCTGGTCTTCGGAGGGAGGAATTCACAGCCATGAAATTTCATCTTCTCCCTCCCTGCTGCCACTTATCCTTGTCCCTTCTTGCCATCCTGGCACGTGCTTTCTCCAGACCCTGAGAGGCCTGGACACAGAAGCGATATCAGCAAGAGGGACAGGTTTGACACGACTTCCTTTGCTTTCGTGGGCCGTGGTCAGTGCTTTGAGGTGTGCCACAGGCATCGTGTGCCATACGCAGGCAGAGACAGCTCGCGGGCAGTACACCTCCTCCTTATGACTTCTCTGCCTGGGACAGGCTCACAGCAAGGGCCTCAGAGTAAGGGCAAGGACAGAGGGGAAAGGCAAATTTTCAGGAGGGGAAAATTGGCCAGTCAGGGGGAGGGATGCTCAGAGCAGCTGAATGAGAAAAAGAAATGGAGTCACTTGCCCGAGATTCAGATGTCATTCCCATCGGGTGCTGAGGAGCAGGGTCTTACGACGTCATTTTCTTAAATTAAAAAACCAGTTCTACACAAGTTGAGAATTGCTCTATTTTTACAAGGAAATCTGTCTGTTTCACGATGACTTCCAAACTGTTATCCATAGATCATTAGGAAGCAGCAGTTCCAGGGCCCGGAAGCCCAGGCGCCGAGCTTCGCGAGGGAACATCCTGTCAGTACATTACTCAACAGGCTGACCCCGGGGCTTCGTGGAAGTACCTTTGCCAGGTCTCAGCTCAGGTTGAAGCCTCGTCACGACAGATAATGTAAGAGAGAGGCCGTGCCCAAATGGGTTACGGTCTCTCTAGCGCGGACACTTCAGAGCTCAGAGGCATGGGGAAGGGGGATGACTCGTGAAAGATCTCAAAGGAAGTTTATGACAGAGGTACACACACATTAAATTCAGACCTGCTGAGCTGAAGCCAGATTCCTGCCTTCAGCAGCCCCTGTCTTCAGCTGAGTGCTTTCAGACCACGTTACCTATCTCTCCTCTCCAGATGTTTGCTGGAAACTACTGTGCCATGGTGGCTAGAGGTTGAGATCCACAGAGGAATTAAAAGCCACAAGAAAAGCCTCCTTTGGGCTGCTCTGGATGGAAGTCAGAAGGTTTACATATGGAAATTATCTGTTTGCCAGGGACTCAGGGGTTGAAGGGAGACCTGTGAAGCGTTGGCGCCAGGGCCAGCGTAAACTGGGACAAAACCCAGCGTATCCTGAACACATACATCATTTTCAACAGGGAGCTGTCAAATAGCACAGAGCCAGTCAGATGTCACCGGAGAAAAATCTCTGCTCTTCAGGGACGGGAGGAATTTCTCCGTTACTCAAGAGCGGACAGCTTGGCAGCAGCAGCTCGGCCAACTCCTGTCAGTGGATTAACAAATTACGCAGATATGCTCTCCGCTTTGTATTTACAGCACATGACTGGAAAGAAGAAGGCGCAGTCGGAAGGGATAATGCGAGAAGAGCTCAGTTTCCACATGTAGTGTCAGCTGGATGGCCAGAAGGGAGTCTGATGAAAGCCAGCAGCCTGGAGCAGGATGCTGCCTGTCTGTCTATCTCAAGTGCCTATACCCTGGTGTTTAAGGGCATATGATCCCGTCTCCTCATCCCAGATAAGACAGAGAGTTATAAGCTACTGATATTTCCCTCTAATTCCCAACGCTTAAGTTAATGCTGAGCCTGTGTCTTTAAGTCCTGTTTGTTGCTCCTCTCGTTGCCATAGCATTTAGTGTTTCCATGTTGGAGATTTCCTTTTTTTTTTTTTTTTTTTTTCCAGACATTACCCCATCAGCACAGCTCCAGACCTGGGATTCCAGCCACTTCTTGGCTAAGAGGAAACTAATTCTTGTTGCTATAAAAGTATCAAGCCATGTAAATGCCTGTGGCTCAGATCTAGGTCCCTGTGTCTAGGAATAGCAGCACAGCTCTGAGGGAGTGGGAGAGGAGAGGAGGGAGCAAACAGACCTCTGCACATCTCATCTCATTCCTCCAAGTCAACCTGTCCTCCCCAAGCCAGGAAGAGGAATGGGCCTTCACAATCTTCCAGCACAGTAGCAAACCCTGTTTTTTTTCAGCGTGAAGGACGCTCACCTCCGGGTTTCACCTGCCTGAGAGGGCCGAGGCCACCAGCCCCACCGGCAGTGCTGACCCACTGTGAGGTCCTGGGCTGAGCCGCAGCTGACAGAAGATGTCCCCCGCTTGAGAATGCAATGACTCCAAGACAAAAGAAATTGTTTGGGCCAGATCCAAAGTCCAAGGTAGCAGGAGCTCATCCAGCCCTTTCAGAGGTGCCGCTCCCTGGTTAGATGCAGCCTGTCCATACGGACTTGGGGCATGTGGTGGGCACGGGACAAAGCATGGCACCAGAGCCCCCTCCCTTGCGACATCCCACCTTTGCAGCCGCATAAAACTGAGTCAAGTCTGCTCTTTGCACTCAGACATTAACACGGCCCTGAAATCACCACGCTGGCCGGAGCTTCTGCTTGCCTATCCGGAACACAGAAGTAATGAATGGATATTTAATTGCCATAGTAAAGTGTCTGCTGATACAGGGATGGAAAAATATGAGCTAAGCACAAAGTACCACTAATATTAAGCTATTTCTTACAGCATTGTTAACACTGCTTCGTGCAAATCATTGCTATTGACTCACCCTGGCACACATATTATTTATGCTGCGCAAAGTGTCAATCTGTCACATTGCAGCACAGATTGGGAGAATAAGATAAAATGCTCTGGGGAATACAGCATGAAGCTTTAACTGGCTCTGAGTAACAGCTACTGCTAATTATTAACATTATGCGTTCTATTAAATTACATTAAAATAATAAAGCATTTCAGCTACTGTATTATGTCATTGTAGTACATCAGATGCAGCAGTGCATACTAGTAATGGATCAGGAAATTACATAAGAAATGCAAATAATTTAAAAAGTGGGGAAAATCAAGTTCGAAGCAATACTGTGACGTAAAACAGAACACTTTCTACAGTGCTTTTTTATAACATCCTATTTCATGTGAAATTCTGAACACTTTTTTTCATTCCAATTCTGTTTTTGAGCCTCATGGACCTCAAGGAGAAACAAATCCAAGGTCTTTTCATGAGACTCAAATGGGAAGCGTGGTGCCAAATTCGAACGGTTTTCCTGGTTCCTACCCACTCTGTTTTCTTGTGGTTTTGGATGAATACTTCCTGTCTTATACTCGTGGGCTATGCTGCTGTACAGGCAAAACCCTTGAAAGAAAGGAATTTCAATAAAGAGCTTGTCGGCCCTACGACCGTGATTTATTTTTATTACTACTAGCACTAGAATTTTTTTTTTTTCTTTTTCTTTTCACTTTGCACATGAAAGGAAAAAATGTTTCTGGCAAAGGGGAAACTGATAAAATCCTCAGGGTGAAGGTCTCATATCTGAACTTTCTTGAAAGCCCAGGAGAAAAGAGGGCTGATGGCAGCAAGATTGAGGGAGCTGAACAAATCACGGCCAGGGAGGCAGAAAAGGTTGATGAGCCGTACCGGTCCCAGCGAGCCGGCATCCCCGGGCCCCGCTGCCAGGGCACTGTGTGACCGTGCAGAAACGCGCTGCAGCAGCAGCAAAGAGCCACAGCTCTGAAAAAGCCCAGCCAAGTGCCCTGGCTTCCCCATGGAAACTCTTCAACAGAGGCTGATAAGTCCTGACACAGCCCAAAGCAGGTCTGCAGCAGAGGAAAGGTTACAGGTGCATGTGTAGGGCAGCCATACAAAAGGACAACACAGTCCCTGACCTTCCTGACA
Organism: Cygnus olor; assembly: GCF_009769625.2. NCBI lineage: Eukaryota > Metazoa > Chordata > Aves > Anseriformes > Anatidae > Cygnus > Cygnus olor. The sequence continues at coordinate 49,844,434 of NC_049173.1, forward strand.
GATTCCCAGCTGGGATTTTTATTACCTGAATGGCCCACAGCATTGCATCTCTCCAGCTTTGCCAGGGTCTGTAATGAAGTCTGCTCAGCTGGCCAACAAGGAGCGCGTCAAGTAACTAGAAAAGAGTGAGTGCTAAGCAAGGCGATCTGGATCTCATCCTGCTCCGGGCTCCCCGGCAGCTAGTGAACCTGCCCATTTCCAGGCAAGTCAAATTAGAGCCCGTAGTAAATACCATGGGAATATAAAAGCATTTGGAAAATCAAGATGCATGTTCAAGCAGTGCCGTCTGACTCCGCGCAGCAGAATTGTAGTTGTGAAAATCAAATCACAACTTGGGAAAAACTTAAGCTGCATGTAAAATCCTAGGGTGGATTTTAAAGCATCCTAAAGAGTGTCCTAAATAAGGATGCGTGATGCCTAGAGTTTCACAAAGATTAGAGACATACAACCGTGTGTGGAAGATGCACGTGGGAGATCCCTGGCTCACATTTCCTGTTGGTGCAGGGCTCTGCTCTTACCCCTCAGGTGATGTGGGGTGGGGGCAACGCGGGGTGCCCCTTCTCTTCCCTGAGCTCCCTTCTGTCAACCCCAGGGTGCAGAGGGTTTCTGTTCCTGCCCCCTCACCTGCCCACCTAACTGCCCAGCTAATTGCCCCCTCACCTGCCATGCTAATGGCCAAGCCAAATTCAGTGTTCCGGTTTTCACCGATAGAAACTTCTTGGACATTTAATAGCAAAACTCTCCTCCTGCCACGGCTGCCTGAAGGGAAGTGCTGCAAGCAGCCAGCTCTCCTGGAGCAAAGATTGATTTCATCTGCTGTTGTTTTATTTTAAAGTTGCAGACCCCGGGTGATGTCATGCTTTTGCCAATTACACCCCTGTCAGCACGGTCGGCCCCGTCCAAGAAGAGGGGGTGTCAAGGGCTCTGAGCTCCAGGAAACGTCCCAGCTGGCTCCTGGCTCCCTGTGGGTTCTGGACGCGGCGCGCGCGTGCACGGGAGGCAGTCGCTGTCCCGTGTCAGAGCTGACATCCTGACCTGCAGAGCTCCCACCACGAGGTCTGGCTTTGATTGCGAGGTTTGGACTTCCCCACATGCCGCAGGGGCCCGCTTGCATGACCCCCCCAGCCCCTGTTCTGCCTGGATGCGAAGGAACCTCACCTCCCTTGTTTCTGGGGCTCCTTTTAGCTCAATGCCACGTGCATGAAACGCTTCATCTGTCTTTGCACCCTTGACCTGATTTCATCCAGAGGGGGGAAGAAGGCTGATATGGGCCAGTCGTGAGAGAGCTGAGCTCTTTGCTTCTATGCTGGCATTGTGACCACCGAGCTCTACTAAAAACAATAAATCTTGGAATAGCTTGGATTTTACTAGTGATTCCTAGCTGTACATTGATGACATTTTAACCACTTCCATCCACTCCAGAGCACTTGACCAGGAGTAGAAACTCCTAGATTCAACCTTGACATTTGAACATAATAAAGCAATTAGGATGGGTGTTGCACATTAAATATTATTTTGCTTCCTGATTAGAATTCACAAGATGAGCCCACCTGAGCCTGTCTCCGCACAGCCTGAACATCACCCTCCCACCTATCGCGTCTTTCTTGGCTTTGGCAGCGGGAGACGGGAAGCTCCCAAAGACCTCGTGGGAGCTCATGAGGACCTGGAGTGCTGCAGCCCCTGGAGAGAGAACGGTGCTACCGGGGGCTTGATCTGCTGGATGCTCTCTGCTCAGCCCTGGAACAGCCTGAGTCCGGGGGAAGGGTCTGCTCACATCCACTGCAAAGCTTAAGAAAGTAAACAGGTGTTATTTTCTCCATGATGCCTTTGCTCGTTGGTGCTCTCTCCTGTTATCTCCTTGCTCTGTTTTTTTGGTTTTTGTGACTCAGTGGAAAGTCAGCTCCTGTGATGACAAAGAGCAGGAGGAAGAGAGAGCTGACTTCAGTAACTCATGACCATGTTTGTTTTTCTCTTCTTTGGGGGATTTGTTTCATGACTCTCTCTAAAGTGTTTACAGAAAGTTTGACAGCTAGGCAGAAAGTCATTTGCAAGGAAACTGCGATAAATCAAAACAAAAGCGTTGGTCGGTTTCCCAGAGGAAGAAGAGCTCTTTGTAATGTCTGTGCTGCCCTTCCTCTCCACCCACAGGTTGGGGGAGCTCAAATGCAACAGGAGGGAGCAGAGCAGGGATGAGGGCTGAATGAACCAAGGCTGGGTGGAGGATGGAGGAACTGGGGAAACTCATGTATTCCCCAAACCCGTCTGCTTTTTTCCTCTCTTTAGTTTGATGTCAACGAGAAGGCTACACGAATCAGGAGTTAATTGCGATGTCAGTGAATAGCGACAACAGAAATAACACAGTTCTGCTGTGCTGATTTCCTCAAGTGCCCCCCAGCTGCTCCCAGCTGTCCAGAAGAACCTGGAGGCTGCTTTAGATGTCGCCAGATAACTTATGGTTACAGCACCCCATCCTGCAAGGGCAGAAACCGCAGCACGGGCACGCTGCATGGCTCACCTGGTGTGGCAGGGAGACGCAGCAGGGCCAGCTACAGAAACCAGCCCCGACACTACCTGTCTGGCAAACTGTGGCGTGCAAGAAAGGCTGAGTAAGAGACTCACTCCTGTGCTTTTCTGTTTCATTGCTCCTGACAAAAGCCACGCGTTGTGCCGCACATGGTAGGTGCTTCGTCCACTGCTCGCGCCTCAGCCTGCGCCGGCCTGAGGCTTCTGGAGGAGCTGAAATGCATTTTGATGTAAAAAAGTGTTATGGTATTTTTAATAAAGCCTATTGAATAAAAAATGGCGCTTAGATTTTGGGTAGAGCCGGCTCCTGCCTGCAGTCCTTAACCTCTGAAGGGTACTTGCCCACTGCCATTTAAATCCCATGCAGTAGCTCTCTCTTCCTTCTGACTCTTTATTCAGTCCTTAGGAGAATGCTAGTTAAATACCAGATAAGTAAATACGTAATCAATGAGACATTTATTGAATGTTAATGCCGTGTTTAATAAGGCTTAGAAATTTAAATGGGTCACATTAAGATGTAGAGTGCACAGCGGGGAAACTTCTCAATGTCACCAGCCCCGGTCACAGAAGAATCATGAGCTGGGGCCTTCAAAACGGGGACAGCTTTGTGACTCAGGTGCAGGGGGCTTCTTTTTCCTGCCTCTCGCCCCCAGCAGGAGGGCTCCATACAGAGATGTCTCCACTGTAGGACCGACCATGCAGGGATCTCTGTGGCTGTGAGACCCAAGCTGATAAGCGCAGTGAGTCTCAATTTAGGGTGGCCGTGCAGCATGGCAGTATCCCAGTGCTAACAACCCAAACCTGGGCTTCTGAGCCCAGGCAGCCTGGTGTTGCAGCCAGACCGCATCCAGGCTCCGCTGGCCCACCTCCAGGTTGGCTGTCCCTCCGTACATCACGGCAGACTCTGTTTATTTTCTGCAGCGAAGACTGAGAGCGTCGGTCAATAACTTAACAGCTGGAATGCGTAGAAAAACTATTACAATAGGAATCGCAGCCGCAGGCAAGGCTGCCAGCGGAGACGTCTGCAAGGTGGAAATCCCATCACCTGAGTCACTCGAAACTGGACCAAAAACGCTGGAGAATGCGGAGCAGGAAGGGCCCCCACAGGGAGGAGAAAGCCCCAGCGTGGCCTGATGTGGAGGAGCGCACCGGCACTGGAGGTGGGCCCATAACTTGGGAGACAGGACAGGGACCGGGATGCTGCTCCCTGCTGCCCACCTCCCAGCCTCGCATGGGGGCAGAGGGTTCCTGCACAGAGGGGAAAGGCCAGGGGAATTAAAGCAAAGGTCCAGGGAATCCATACATCACTTTCTTCTGTGCCTTCCCCTGTGCTCCTGGCAGCCAGGGGGGCTCCTCTGTCCTTGGAGGGGCTCCTGCTGCCCCTGCAGGCAGCGCAGTGAGAGAGGTTATTAGGGGCCTGGAAAATGGCTCGCTATTTAAGCCGGCCCTGTTCCCTGCACCGCTTGGAGGGAGCCACACCGCTGGCTTTACGCTGGCGCAGCTGGGGTTGTTACCCTATGGCTAATTAGAGCGCTTTCACCGGCCCTGCGAAAGCTGTGCCTTTTTAGGACTTGCTGAAAACTTTAAGATGTGTCTTGGGTGTAGTTTTGCTTCAGACGCTACATTTTATGAGCATTTTTTAACTTCCTCTAGCAATAGCAACTCTACCTTTAGGCTGGCCTCATTTCTCCAGGCAAGTCTGCTCCACCCCAGTCTTCAGCTGGGCCCGTCCCAGGGCTATCCAGTGCCTGCAGGGGGCATTAAGGGGAGGAGGACACTGTTAACAGTGAGGGTACTTAATCCCTCAGCCAGCTTGCCAGAAGATGACAGAAAGTCTCTCCTTAAAGGCAATATCCATCTGACGATGCATACTTCTTCACGGGTCTGCAGGATGGCTCAGGAGGTCTGGGGACTGTGGTCAGGGTGGCTGGCTCTTCTCTTCCAGAAAGACACTGGTTTGGGGTTTCCCCTCTCTCTTCTGTTACGCTACGTCAGGGCAGGTGCCTGAACTAGCTGTGCCAACAGCATTGAGCAGTGTTCTCCACTCACGTGTTTTGGCAGCCAGAAGGAGAGGAGATTTGCTATCAGTGCGTATGGCATGAAAATTGCAGGCAACGGGATCTGACCCTTCAGGATGCCCCATCAGAAAGCAGGGGCATGCACCCGATGCATTATTTATCCTCTCAGGTGGCGATTACCTTTCATCTCCCTGAATTGCCTCAGCAATTTCACTTGAAAGCATTCCTTGAGCCTCTTTACTTCCCGGCCTGGAAAAAATGCGCTTTGTGCAACGGATACAGGCGCCCATCCCCAGAAGGGGCTGCAGGCTGGGGTCAGCCGCTCCCTGCGGCACAGCTCGGCCAGCTCGAACCAGCCGAGGGCATTCCCCACACCACCAGCGGTGAGGTCATAGCCTGGTGTTGGATGCTCATGTGGAAAATCCTCCCAGCTGAGCCACCTGCCTCTGTCGGGGTTGGGCTGGTGCAAGGGGTGCTGCTGGTAGAGTGTTTTGGTCCAATTCTGTCAGGAGAGCCTGCTCCTGGGCACACTGGGCACCCTGAGAACATGGGGCCGAGCGCAGCACCCATCACTTCCCACCTTGGCAGCTCACCTTTAGCAGAGCTGAGAACAAATCCCGTGCCTGGCTGAGCATCGGCAGGCACCCGACAAGTTTTATGAACACTTACAAGAGCCAGGCTCAAGAACTCGAGCACTTACTCATTTATTGCCTTGATGTTAAAGGCAGAGTCACAGATATTAAGAACAGGGAGACTCAGGGTCCCGGGGAGATAGGATCTGTGCTGTATACGGAAATTGCTCGGCTTCATGTTCTACATGGTGCTTCAGATTGCAAAAAAAGACCTCAGGAGCCCCATCTGTCAGGGAGCTTTTCTGAGAAACCAGAAGCGGAGCCCAAGCAATAGAGAAGCTTCCCAAGTCTCCCTGCTCCGGGCTGAGACATGTTTGTAAAATACTTCCAGAAACTGCCCCCACACCTGAAGGGCAAGGTCTCTAATGCTCATCTCCCTGCTATGAAATGCCTTCTCCAGCCCTGCCTCCCAAAGTAAAAAGTGAACCCTGCCCTTCAGGTGCTGGGATGCCTCACCACGAGGGATGCTTTTAGGCTGAGACGCACAAATCCACCTTGACTGAGCCACGGCCAGGCACACACGCGGACTGCACCGCTGTTGTGTTTGTGCAGAGTGCTCCTAGGAAGGACGTAACGTATAGTGACACTAAGCACATAACATCTCTGCATACCAAGCGTTTGCCAGCAGAGTTTATTCCAAGAGTCCCACCCTTCCCCAGGAGAACCAAGCTGCACTGCCAGCAGCGCTGCTTTGCTGGTAGCCCTGCATCCATACTCGAAGCTTTTGCAGGCACAGCTCTTCCCCCTGCCCGGGGCAGCTCCCTTGCCAAGGGCAGTAGCGAGACATGCCAGCGGCATGACCGAGGGCTGTTCCAGGTGGGCAGCGATCCAGTGACACAAAACACAAAGGGTGGAAGCACAGGGGGATGGAAACGTGCAGCACTGAGGAAGCAGGAGCATCACTTCCCCAGCTGCAGCCCCTTTCACATCACCAGGACTGAGCCCAGCCCCACAGGTGCAGACACAATGCGCAGCATAGTCACCTGCACCTCTCCTGAGGGCAGCCTGGGCTGGTGCCTTTAAAGATAAATACAAATGGAGGTACTGCTTCGGGAGCTCATTGGCACCAGCCGACTGCCAGGAGCCAGAGCTACTAAATAGGAGTGAGAAGGAGCTGCCCAGGGATAGCAGGGAGGGGTGTTGGGGAAGGTGATGGGTAGGGAAGAAAAAGAGGGCAGGCTGATCTGGAGAAGCTCTCCCAGTGGGAAGGAGCTGCGCAAAGGGCTGTAGGAGGCTGCAATCTAGGGTCCTGGTGCTGCACTAGAGCAAGATGCCCTAATACCACCTCAGCCAGGATCTGGCGCCAGAATTGGAGGCAGAGAAAGGACTTGGTGCGTTGTGCTGCTGGGAGATGCTCACCATGCTGCCATCTCCAGGGGAGGAGCTCATGGCCCTTCAGAGCCTGGTACAGCACTCCCTGCACTCACGGACTTGGCATTGAGGTGAGTTAAATGCAGGATCAGGTATCCCCCAAACCAGAGGCGCTAGTTACTCAGAGCCTGACTTCACAAAGCAGCTAAAATGATGTTAATTTAAGAAGCAACAGAGGGAAGCCAGAAACTGTTGTCTTTCCACATGCTAGGACGCCGGGTCTGGGCAGCGGCCACCTCCCCCTTCCTTGGCGCAGGCCTGAGGAGCTTGCGGTGCCCACACACCTGGCAGCGGGGCGGCTCGGGGCCCGGCCCTGCCCCGGGGGTTTGGGGAGGCGGTGCGGCCGGAGCCGGGCGGGGCTCAGCCTGTTGATCGCCCGCCGGGCCCGCGGCTGACACGGGCGGGCGGCGGGGCGCAGGGCCCCGCGGCTTCCCCGGCCGGCGGCGGCTGCAGCTCGGCCCCGGGCCCTGCGGGGGGCGCTGGCGCCTCACGGGGGCGGGCGGGGGGCTCGGCCCGGCCCCACCGCCGCGTCGCCGCTTTTAGGGGCGGTGCCGGGGCGGCGCGGGGCCCCCCGCTGCCGGGGCTGGGCGCACAGGGCGCGGGGCTGCCGCCGGGCCGGGCCGGGCTCGCAGCGGCTCCGCTCCCCGCCGCCATGGGGCAGCGCCGCGCCGGGGCCGGGGCTGGGTCCGCGCCGCGTCCCGCAGCGTGAGGCGGCGGCGGGCGGCATGGAGCGGGGCGGCGCCGCGCCGCGCTGGGGCTGCTGGCGCTGGGCGCGCTGCTGGGGCTCTGCGCGCTGCCCCCGCCGGCGCCGGGCCGGAGCGGGGCGAGCCCCGGCGCGGCGGGCAGAAAACTTTCCGGGCGCTGCTGGCCGTGGGCCGGGAGCAGCAGCAGCAGAGGAGGAGGCGGCCGGCGGGCGGCGCCGGTGCGGCGGGGCATCTTCTGGAGCCGGGAGCTGGAGGCGCGGGTGCCGCCGGCTTCGCGGCCGAGGAGGCGGGCGTCGTGGCCGGCGGCCGCCCGCGCCGCCCGGGTGTCGTCGCTGGAGCGCGGCGGCTGCGGGCGCAGCTCGAACCGGCTGGCGCGGCTGTCGGACGGGAGCCGGGCCTGCGTGCGCTACGGGGTGAGCCCGGAGCAGATCCAGGGCGAGGCGCTGTCCTACCACCTGGCCGGCGTGCTGGGCATGCAGCAGCGCCTGCCGCCCATGGCGCTGGCGCTGGTGGAGCCCCGCGGGCGGCAGTGGGAGCCGGTGCGGGAGGAGCTGCGCGGCTCGCTGTGGGCCGAGGGCGCCGTGGTGAGCCTGACGCGCTGGGTGGACAACCTGACGGCCGTGGTGGCCCCCGCGCCCTGGGGCGCCGAGGCGGGCGGCGGGCGGCGGCCGCGGGCGCTGTCGGCGGCGGAGCTGGGCGGGCTGCCCGCGGCGCAGCTGGTGGAGCTGGTGCAGTGGAGCGACCTGATCCTCTTCGACTACCTGACGGCCAACTTCGACCGGCTGGCCAGCAACCTCTTCAGCCTGCAGTGGGACCCGCGCGTCATGCGGCGCGCCACCAGCAACCTGCTGCGCGGCCCCGACGGCGGGCTGGTCTTCATGGACAACGAGGCCGGGCTGGTGCACGGCTACCGCCTGCTCGCCGTCTGGGACCCCTACCACGAGCCGCTGCTGCGCTCCGTCTGCGTCTTCCGCGAGGGCACGGCCAGGCGGGTGGCCGAGCTGCACCGCCGCCGCAGCGCCGCCGCCGAGCTGCGCCGCCGCTACCGGGCCCGGGAGCCCCTCTGGGCCCACCTCGGCTTCCTCTCGGAGCGCCAGGCCGAGCTGCTGCAGGCCCGCGTCGACTTCGTGCACCGCCACATCGCCCACTGCCGCGCGCAGGCCGCCGCGCTCTGACCCCCGCCCCGGGGTGCCCGAAGCCGGGTGCTGGTGGTGGTCCCACGCACCCAGGGACCCGCCTCGGGCGGTTGCTGGATGTCGCCGCTGAGAAGGAAGCGTGTAGAAAGCCCCCGTCCCGGTAGCTGTTAGTCTGTGTCGTGGGCGCTCCTGGTTCGACTGCTGGGATCCCCGGTGTGTGTTCGTGATCGTCGCCATCCTTTGATTTGACCCGTAACGTAACCGGCGCGTGGGGGACGGAAGAGGATCTCCCAGGCTCCAGACGCATCGCTGTGTGCCAAGACTTTGATGTGATAGTTAAAGCGGAGAACGAAACTGTCCCATGCACTTTACTTTGACTTTTTAATTTTTTATAAAAAGGACCTTTTTATTTTACAAAGTCTGCCTTTTATGTACATTATAAATGTTCATAAGCTTTTCTGTAACATACTAAAGAAACTGATGTTTCAGTAAAGCGTGCCAGATGTTTTGCCTCTTTTGTCCCGACTGTGTGCCCTAGCCTGGAAAAAGAAGCGCACACCTCCACCGGCCCCGGTGAGTGACACGGCCCCGCTGCCTCCCAGCTGTTTCCTGCACCGAGCTTCAGCTAAACAGACTTGCCTGGTGGTTTTTGTTTGTGGGGTCTGGTTGCTGGTTGTTCTTCCCAAGCCTGAAACGATCTGCTTTTCCTAACACCAGTCGGTTTCAGTAAACTGATTTAGGTGGTGTGGGCTTAGGGGCTGGCAGCCCCTTTGGGCGCCCAGGCTGTGTCCCAGTGTCGTAATGTGGCTTGCTTCAAGTGTCACCGGACCAATAGCAGGTACCCAAAGCTTCCCCAGAGGTGCTAGATGCTTTTGGGAGGTGTTTGCACTGATTCTCTGCCCTCTGTTTCCATTTTGTCTATCTTTGCAACTGGGGCTGAGGCCAAACTGAAGAATAGGAGAGCTGTTCAGTCTTGCTAAAAGAGGTGTGTGTGTTTTTTTTTTCTACAAAAGTTTTTTTCGAGGTACAGCAAAGCAGCACCAGCGGGTGGACAAAACAAAGCATCTGCATCTCTTCTTGCTTTTTTTTATCATGTGCCGGTATCCACAGAAGAGGCAATTGTGCGGCTCAAACCACAGCCGGAATAGGGACAAAGGACAAGCTAATCCTCTTTGCGCCCCAGATGCCAGTACGCCTCCTGCTGTAACGGAGCGGCAGCGTAACCTCTGGTGCCGAGGCAGCAGCGCGCAGGGGGAATGCAAGGCGGTGGCTGCTGCCTTCCCGTGGTGAGCACCAGCCTCCCTGGACCTCAGTGAGAGCAGCGCCTTCATCCGTGTGGTGGGGGTCCTCGGGCTGTTAATATCATTATTTAGATTAAACTTCACACCGAGATGAGTTTCTTTGGCTGTTACCGTGTTTTCCTTGTGTGTGTGTGTGTGGTGTGGGTTGGTTGGTTGGTTTGTTCAAACAGGACAAGGGTTTTATAAACAGCTTTAACTTACCCGCTAGTTAGCTGTATTAGATGTTGCAACCTGCGCATATGTGTATTTATCTTAAAATGCTACAGCAGCCTCCAAGACTCGCTTCATTCAAGTGCTTAACTGACAGGGCTCTCTATTGAATTCGTATTTATAGTTCAGTGCATTTATCTTTCTGAACAATGCACAGAACCCCATGTGACATTCCCTTGCCATTTACATGATAATACACAATTTAGCTGTGTAATTTCTTAATTCCTCTTTAGTGCTGTTTGTCAGCCTACTTTGTAACTCAAAAGCAGCAGCTCGTTACATTCACCTAATGAAAATATGTCTAAGTAATAGACTGTTGGCGGTAAATCGTAAGTCACGGTGAAGATGCAAAACTGCTGTGCTGCAAACTTCCCTGGTTCTGTTTCTGTTTGAGTATTTCTACAAGTATCGGCACGACTCCGCTTTTGATGGCTAATGGGAAATAATCTCCTTTGCAGCGCCTTTAGAGCCAGACCCTAGATAATTACACCCTTCAGAAGGAAACGCGAGGCTCTATTTGTCGACCGGGTAACCACCTTGAGCTGTACGTGGGGTATGTGCTGAAAAGCGGTGTGTAGTTACGGGTCAGTGAGGGTGGAGGGTTACCGTGCTGGAGAGCCATGCCCAGGGGAAGAGAGGACTGGGGAATCGTGATGCTGCACCACCACAGCAGCTCCTGCATTTTGTTTGCTGCAGATTGTCTGCTGCTGTGCTGGAGAAGCTTTCAATCACTGTCACGTTAAGGAAAACTTACCTTTCTGCCGTGTGACTTCTTCGAGGCAAGCAGAAGCTTTTGTCAGTTCTTGCCTGGCGCATTCTTCGCGTGCCTCCAGCTCGATGCGCTGCCTGAGCCCGGGCTGTCTTTGAGCAGAAACAAAGGGCTGGGGTCACTGTCGGGCTTCTCCCGCGCTGAAATCACCTGGTGCTGCTCTAACGCCACGCTCCTTCTGTGGCTCCCTTTGCAACCAGCAGCGGGGCAGGCGCGGAGGACCTCTTAGAGAGTGGAAGACCTGCAGCCCCTGGAAGTTGTAAGCATCCAAGTGGTGCCGTGGGCAGGAGCTGGCCACGCACTGCTGGCAGCCCCGCTGCAGCTCGCTGGAGGAACCGTGCTGCTGGGTTCCTGCCGCATCCAGAGGTTTGCTGCTGGACACCAGGGAGGGGTGCGGGCTGGGGGTGGCTGTTGCTCGTGAGCTTGCCCACAAGGCTGGCACTCACAGGGCACGTTCCTCACGCTTTTGTTTGCGGGAGTCTGAAGGAGTTCTGAAGCTTGATGTGCTTCAGGGGTGCTTTTCTCCAGGTGAGGCTCCCCCCGCTCACACAGACATTCGCTTGTTGCTGCCACGCTTTGCTGCCCAGATGGGGCCATGCCAGCCCCTCACGGGTTTCTGGGAATAACTGGAAGAAGTGAAAAGGGAGCTGGTTACGCTTTGACTTACTGGGCATACAGCGTGCTCTTACCATCGCTAGCACTGTGGTTGTGGCTTGATTGCCCTTTGAAGTTCAGTGCATTTTTTTTTAATGGTAATAATTCTGAGAATTTTCTCACCGGCATACTAGGTGGTCCAGGACTAGCTTGGGTATGAGATATGTCAGGGCTTAACCCCATATTGCACGTTATTCCTACTTTGCTACCACAACATAAACCACGAGATGCTCCTCAGAGCCACTCTGCTCAGGCTTGGCCACAACCCAGAAACCTTCTCCCTCGGGCGCTGGCGTGGCTCTCACCACCGAAGAGAACAGGCGCTGCTGACCTGAGCCAGCAGTTACTTCCCCAACGTGGTGGGACTCCTGGCTGCAAAGTCGTTTTGCCCTGATTCAATTGGCATTTAACAAATATCACACACACCCTTGGGCAATGGTTTAATGTAACTCGTGTGCCTCGCTAATGGATTTCACCCCGTGTGTATGTGTGCTCAATAGGCTTTACTGCCCTCAGCGTTTGACACAAAGCATTTCATAATTTTGGGTAAATAATGTTGGACCATTGGAAATGCTCTTTCTTCCCTAGTCTGGAGCTGTGAGCAGTTCATTAAAAAGCTCACTTTCAGTGTCATAAAAAACGCTAATATAAAATTTCACATCTGAGCACGTACCAGCCCAGGGTTTCCCAAGCTGTGTGGAGGAGCGGATGCCATCAACCTCAGGGCACTCATGATGCGCACCTGTGGCTGTGTGATGCTGGGATTTCGCGGCCGTGCTGTACTGGGTTGGGTTGGGCAAGGGGCTGAGGAGCAGGCTGGGCACCAGGGCACAGTGACTCTGCGGGAGTTCACTTGTTGTTCCTGCTGTGCCCCGAAGCATTATCGTCTGTGGGACTGTGGTGATTCCTCTTGTAGCCGCAATCCAGCTAAAAAGCTTGTTCCCAAAGATATCTCACAGAAAGCAAAACAGCTGCTAAAGTGCCCCCCACACATGCCCTGCCACCCCTCCCTGAGCCCCCCTGCTGTCAAAAGCCCCGCACTGCATGGCTGCATCCCCGGGCACCCACCTGAAGCAGGTGGAAGCCCCCCTGCAGCACAGGATGCACTAACCAGCAGCAGGGCTTGTGCCAGGGCCCCATTGCAGCCCAGGACAAAGGGGTCTTATTTCTGCATATCTGTAAATTTCAGATGGAGGAATCATCATTTTTTAATGCGCCTGTCTGCTAGTTTCCTTTTTGTGTCCTGCTGGGGGGGGAAAGTGCATTAATTAAACTATGGGTTAAAGCTGCCGGTGTGAATTCTTTTTTCTTGTTCCTGATTTCTTGGAGATGAGCTAGGGACCTGCTCACCTATTTATTTGTTTAAGTGACAGCAGCCAGACAATTTGCTTAGTTTAGCTGGGTCACCTTCCTAATCCCCAAAGTCTTCTGTGCCCCTTCATATGTTCAAGCTAAGGAAACGTAACCATTTCCTTTGTTTTGTTAAAAATACACAGGATTTCTCATCTGGCAAAGAGTTATTTTTTTTCAGTTTTTAACAGTGCAGCGCCAAACCCAGGTGCCATACATTATGGATGAACCTGGATGCAAAGATCTGGAGGATATTAATGGTATTACTTCCTTTCACACCAGCTACGCAGCGAGGTGACTGCTCAGCAGAGATATCCCCCATTTTATAGCCACCAGAGATCAAAACCAGGCCCTCTGCTTGCGCTTTGTGAAGAGATCGGCTGCAGAGCCCCTGAGCCCTCCAACTTGCCGAAGGTGGGCGGCTGGAGCCAGTACAGTTAGGTTAAGCGGGTGCTCCTGGGTTGCCTCACGTTTTTCCATACGAAAAAAAAAATAATCCTTCTTTATGTTTCTAATATGCTTCTGATGATTAAAACTAAATTAGAAATGTAATTTAGTTGTCAGTGAGCTGTCTAGATGGTTATTTTGCTTGTGTTTTATTCATCTGAGTCAAGGCACGTTCTGTCGATGCTGCAGCTCAGAGCAGTTTCATTTCCCAGACCTCTCCCATGTGAGCGGGACACGGCGAGAGCTGTGCGGTCGGCCCTCCAGTCAGTGCTTCTTGAAAGGAAGCCATTCCTGTGAAAACACAAATCATTAACATGCTCTCTCTCTGTATTTTACAAAAGGGTATTTAGGATATTTTTCCCCGTGCGTCCTAACAGCCCCAGCTACCTGCTCTTTCTCTTTCCTTTATGCCGCAGGGAAAGCAGAGCACCAGCTCCCATGCTGGCACCTTGGAGGTGCCACGGTCCCAACACAAGGCAGACCCCCAGGAACCTCAGCCAGGCTGATAAGGGACATGCAATGTGATGTGATAAATGCAAACAAACACTTGCTTTCTTGTCATTTTTCAATCTGCCATCAGTGTGATGATCTCTGTCCGATTCTTTCCATCGTGGCCGTGATCAGTGTGCTCATCCTCATGATCATCAAGAGAATTACTTTCCAGAAAGCAAAGTGTACTCACCGAACAGCTTTAAAAATTGCCCTGCCTGATAGGAATTACTCACAAAGCTTGTTAACATTTCAGTTCTCAGTTTGCGTAAAGGCTGAAAAATATAGGTGTGCCAGATGGAGTCTTTTGTGCATTAGAAATGACAGAATTCTGACTTCTAACGCTTCAGATGCACGTTTATCTTCCTGAAATTGTTGGGAAAGGGCAGATGTAAGGAAAGCAGCTTCAGCATCTCCGTACCTGGAGCTGGGATATAGCATGGGTAGATAACAAATAATGCTTAATGGCAACGACACGTGCCATCTAGAGGCAGCAGCACAAGCAGTGCTGGGGTAGTGCTGAGGATGTGCTGCCAAAGCCCTGGACTTGTGCAGAGCCTCTCCTGTGGGTTCAGACCACTTCACAAGGACAAGTCAGGCATCACAGTGCTCTTTCAGCAAGTCTGTTATTGCCCTCGTATTACAGACAAGAAAGCAGGAATGGAGAAGCCAAGGGCACGTTGCATGCCATTAGCAGGGCCACTGCACCTAAATTAGCAGACAAGCGGTCCCCCAGCACTTGATTCCTCTGTGCACAGGGCAGGGTCTCCAACACTGCCTTCTCAGGGGCTGCACAGCTCCATCCCTGAGCTATCCGTGCTTCCCCTCATGCCCCAAGGACAGCAGGAGGGCATCAGAGTGAAGAGAAGCTCGCACAGTCCTAGGGTTACAGCTGTGAGCCTCAGATGTACCCGCAGGTGCAGCAGAGCCGTGCACAGTGACAGTCTGCACTTCGTGTGACACTTTGTCATTCTCATGTAAGATTACACCAGACAAGAAATGTAGGGTTTTATGCATTTTACTTGTTCTGTGCTTGGGCAGATAAAACCCATGGGATACAGCAGAAGAAAATCAGGCCACTTTATGCTGTTAACTACCTAATTTAATTAATGTTCAACCCAACTTCAGAATAATTGGGTTTGGAAAAAAAAGAAAGTAAATACACCTTTATTAAGACATCAAAGTAACAAACTATAAGCCTTAGAAACAGGTGAGGCTTCTGTAGATCACCAGATATGAAACCCAAAGCTGTCACAGATATCACCCGGTGTTAGTAACCCTTCCAGTATCCAGGGGCACAGCAAGGATTTTCTGCTGATTTGAACCACTGCATCTTGAAAACTGATTTTCTAGATTTCTGCCCATAGAAGTCAGATCAGAATTGGATTTCAAACGTTATTAGTGCAAAGCACAAAGTTGTGACCTTTCTCAGTGTTTTTTTGTCTTTTGACTTTTTTTTTTTTTTGAGGAGGAAGGATGATTTTTTTTTCTATTATTACTTTTTGAGAATGACTTGTTTGCATATTTGCTGAGGGTTGTTGGTGGCTCTGTTAGTTTGTACTAAGCTGCTAATTGTGGCAGCTGAAACAAGCCTGGCATTCCTATGCTCCTCACAGAGCCTCCAGTTTTGCTCTATCAACACTTTCCTTAAGTGCACTGCATTAAGGATGCTGTACACCCAGTTTGCATTAAGGATGCCATACGGAAGGCTTCCACCTGGAGGCAAAGCCTGCTCCCGCCTCCCCCTCCTTACTTGAAACCTGAAGTCTTCTCACATCGAGTATTTAATTTCCCTTTGTTCAGGATAAAATGATATGTATAGTGCATGTTGCCATGGATGCAAGGCTGCGTGCCGAGCGATCCTCCCCTTACCCAGGTAGATTTCAACCAGGGTATTCAACACCAGCCAGCACCGCAGCGTGGATGGGCTGGGGTGGGGAGAAACAACTTGCAAACTGAAGTTCCCGTAGCAAGAAAGCCTCTTGTTGAAACAAAGTGAGCCTCGTACCCCCCGCTCCCCCCAGGTGCTGCAGGCCTTGGGCTGGGTGCACTCAGCAGCACCTGTTTCTCTCCCTTCCCTCCTCAGCTTGCCCGAAGCAAGCGTCCCAGCCTGCAACCTGCCCCACTCGGCCCTCGGCCCACAGGAGCCAGGGGCACAGCCTGGTAATTAAACTTGGGGGGGGTGGGGAGGGACACAAAAGGGATGGACAATAAGGGGGTTTACAGCCTTCCCTAACTTAGTTTCAACCCTATTTTTTGTACCCATTGTACTCGGCACAGCTCCATATCCCTTCCTTGCCTCAGCAGCATACTTGTATAACAGTGTCAATTTGTCGTTGTAATTACACTGGGCTGTGGCCTCTACAGGCCTGCTCTAAAATCATTTCATTTAATTTTATCTAAAGAGCATAGCCTTGTCTCCCTAAGCTCACACCCAAATCTTCTCCTTTTACTACACGTTCTCTTTTCCCCCAGGAGCACATGGCTACAGCCTGCCCTTGCTCCTTGCAGCCCAGAGCACAAACTTCAGTCCCGCCCGGACCATGAGCTAAACACCTTTTTGATTAAGTTTTTCTTTTGGTGGGGGGACCTCCCGCACTCCGCTCCTCATCCGAGCGCCTCCACATGTCCCTTGCCGAGGGGGCAGCGTGGTGGTGGCTGCAGAAGCCGTGGCCGCCGCTCCCCCTGCTTCGTGCAGCGGTGCTCTTCTGGGCCCTCTGTCCTTTGTCACTCCTGAGAGCCACCGCAGCAGGAAGACGCCTTTTTTTTTTCTTTTTTTTCTCACTGGAATGGGCTTTAATAAAGCTATTGTATTTGATCAGCGGCTTAGGAAACAATAATTTAGCATAATAGGGAAAGATCATTAATGTTCAATGAACCTAACACTCTGCTCCGCTGCCCTAGAGAGATGGAGTAAACTCTTTTTCCTTAATTGAAGACTAAATAGAGTACATTTCATTTTTCATTCCCAGCACTTTTTCCAATAGGCTTGTGATGCTCACTAATGCGTGTAGAAAGGGGTAGACTGCCTGGCGGCAGGGGAAAAATTGGGTGGGAGGGTTTAGAGCACATAAAAACGCGCTCGCTCTTCATCAGATGCCTCTCCTGGGCCGTCGGCTTCTTCTGTGACAAGCCTCAATTTGGAGGCCCCCGCGGACGGAGCCGAGGAGATGCAATGGTCCCGATGGTCCCTCACGCCGCTGAGAGCAGGGCGATGCCCACTCCCCAGGGGCACAAGGGGATAGGGGCAGGGGCTAGCACTGGTGTCCGGGTGGCACGGTGACCGCCGCTGTGCCCACCAAGGCCGGCCGGGCACGGGCACCACGGGCAGGCCGTGGGCAGCGAAGGGCAGCGGGGCTGCGGCCGGAGCTCGCCCCCGCCGGCAGCGGAGCTCCGGGCCGCAGCCATGGGCGGCCCCCGCTGTCGCGAAGGGGAAATGTCACGCGTGGGGAGGGCACGGCCCTCCCTGCCGGCTCTGCCGGCCGCGATATCGCCGCTTTAAGCGGCGGGAGGCTCCCGGCGGAGGCGGGGTCCTGCCATGGCTCTGCCCCGCCAGCAGCCTCCCGGGCCCGCCTCGGCCCGGCCATGCCGCAGGAGCGGTCACGGAGGAGCCGGGGCAGGGCCGAGAACGAAGTCAAGTGGAGCCCGCGCATAAATCTCTCTGATTTTGCCTTCAGTGTCTGCAGCCTCTCCTGGGAGGAAGAAATGGTCTTGTTTTCTGCCTCCATCATTCACTTCAGGGGTGTGTTAATGGACTGCTGGGATGCTTCTTGGCTCGTTCGAGTCATCCTGCCGTCTGTCTTGAGTATAACTAGTCCCTCAGGACACTTGCCACTGATGCTGCTTAGGAAAAAAAAATGTATTTGGAAACAATCCTGCCAGCATACCATATGTTAGAGTTTAGGGTTTCCTTGTTTGGTGACTTGGGGCACCTCTGTGAAAACATTGTTGCTTTTTAATTTTCTCTCTTGCTGCTGTTTATGCTTGTTATGTCACAAGCTGATTGCTCGAGAGATAATTGTGCTGTCCAGAGTGCAGGATGCAGTACCTGGGAAGTCTGGTGATTGGCACTCCACAAGCACTACCAAAGTTAGAGCAAGAAAGGAGGGAAGAAGCGGAGGAAGTTCATCGGTGTTCCTGTGCTTATGTAGCTCTCTGAGGCAGGAGGAAAGATAATGTTGGGACCATGGACCAGAAACCAAATATATATGAAATGGGATTTGGCATTGTTTTGAGACTGGCTGGTGAATAGAGCTAGAGGGGTTTTCTACAGAGGGACGAGTGCTGTGAAGTGAGACAGTCTGTAGGTCGCAGTATTTGGTGTATGTGAAGTATTTGGTATGGTGAAGGAGCGATCACCTGCATCACAAGATGTGCTGTTAGGGTTGATCGAGATGCATCCAAAAAACCACGCGTTGGTGCTGTTGCTGGAAGCCCTCAGTGCCGTTGGGAGCTGATCTCCTTCCCCACCTCCCCTTGTCTCCAGTGATGCACCGAGTGTAGCCTGGTCTTTGCCAAATGCTCACTTTAAAAGGCTTCTATACTAGTCCTGAGCACCCCCATGGCCCACAGCTAGCCTTCACTTGCCAACAAGCAAAGAACGTGGTGTCAGAACAAAGCAAAAATGACCACAGCTCGATGATCAAACCCAGTCATCTCGCTGGGAGGTAGGCTGGCGGCTGGGATGTGCGCAGAGGACCTCCCGTGTTGTTCCTGCTCCTCAGCATGTGAGTAGGAAGGGGTTTGTCGTGAGTGGTGTCTGTGAGGGGCAAGGTTTGAGAAAGTTGCCTAGTGTAAGCATTGCTTCTCCCAGCCTCTGAGCCATCGGGCAACTCTAAAGCCAAATATTCCTCTGATGAGGGGCCTGGGTTTCCCCTGTTGTGATTGGTAACTATTTATGCAGAGTGGAGGTGCTTCAGTAGGAGAGAGGCCCCAGGAGGCCCAGCACACCAAGAGTTGGAGCTCTCCCTTCTCTTGAAGGGATCTGGCTTCGGGTGCACCAAGCGGACAGCCTCGCTGGGCCTGGTGTTGCAGGAGGTGCTGCCTGTGCAAGATGAGGGGAGCACTGCTTCGTTCTGGCTTAAACATGGCCTGCCTGTGGCCAAGGGTGAGGAACGGGGTGGATTGGATGGGAAACAGCCTGCAAAGCCACTGCCGGACTACATGGTCACTGAGACTAGGTGGTCTCTGTACACTCCGTGCCAAGGCGGGGGAGAAAAGGATGTCTAAGGTATTTTGTTGGCAGGTGCTTAAATGCTTTTAGGATTAGGTGAGGGGTTGAGGATTTACTTTTTGGATGCAGGCATTTGAATAGGAGGTTAGTTATCTAAGCCTCCCTCTAGCAAGGTCTCAGCACATTTTTCAGATTCTCTTCTGTTAAATGCTGTAGATAAAATCAGAAAATGCTCCTGGAAAAAGCCTCCCTTAGACTCGGCCCCAACTCTTTTATTTGTCAGCAAGCTGCTGCCTCTCAAATAAGAGTAACTTTTTTTTTTCTTTTTTTTTTTTTTTTCAGGGAGTAGATGAAGCAAAGGAAGCAAATATTTCAGGTATTCCTTAAGTACCTCACACTTCACTTTTTCTCTCCTGAAGCATGCATCTTTGATTGCTTCCTTAATTAGTACTTCTTAAACCTCTCTCTGCTCACATTTATAAATAAATCAAAATATAAATGCAGAGTATTAATTTATCAGGCACTCAATCTGTGTTCCAGAGAGCAAATTTAACACCTGTACATGAAAGGACCAAGTGCCTCCTACAAGCTTCTGAGCCACCGACTGTGGTGGTGTCAGTGGAGCATCCATGAGCATCTCTCAGAGCCCTGCTTCAGTAACAATTATGCAAGGAAGCCTTGAGAAAAATGAATTGCTTGTGCAGTTGCATTTAATTTTCATTCTAGCAGGTCTCCCAGTTCACTTGGCAGCCTTTCTTCCTTTCTTTCTTCTTTTCTTCCTTTCTTTCTTTCTTTCTTAATTCATGCTTGCTTGCTTTTTTCATTCTTTCTTGGTTGTTTTGACTGAACAAAAGCAGTCCCACAAGGGCAGGCTAATGTATTCATAGTTTTGCTGCAACTTGGCTGATAGAATAAGCTGAAAAATTGCTGCCTCCCATTGTTTACTGAGAATCTTTGTTGTGCTTTGTACAGTTGAAATAAGTTCTGTCTAGTGACCTCTGCTCTCCTTCCGTACAGAACAGAGCATGTTACACTGAACCTGGTCACACTGGAGATGGTGGAAAGGCTAAAGTTCAAGTTCACAGACCCCAAAGTAAGTTACTGAAGTGATTGTTTGTTTGAACATTTGCTTGCTTGCTCTTGCCTTTCATTCTCCTTGATCTAACCATAGTATATTGTTAATGCCTATTCGAACATTGCATTAAGCTCTAATTAAGCCTGCCAATCAGAAATAAAGAGAAAGCAGGCTTCTAATATGCCTGGTGGTAAGTCACATTTTCCCCCTCAATTTTCTGACTATGAACATGCTACTGGTAATTGTGGGTTTGTTTTTTTTCTCTGAACAACAGACAAGCGCGTAATGAACTTTTACCATAGTGTTTACCTCAAGGGTCAGCTTCAATTATAAAATTGTTTTGAACAAACATCACGTGGAAGGCCCAGACTTTGCCAGGCTGTAGCTAAGGTTATACTGGAGCAACATAGAGAAGTCAAAGAAGTTGTTTTCAGCTTTTCATGTAATGTCAGAAACTGTCTTAGAAATGTCTCGGAGGAGTAACGTGATCAGGAGGAGTCAATATGACAAAGATGCCTGGAAGGTCTTTTTGCAAATAGGAGAGAAGGTGCAACATCCAGAGTACCACATCCTGTTTCTGATATTGGAGCAAAAGCTACGCATGGTTACAGCTAGAGTAAATTCTAATTTGTTAACCAGAAACCAATAATGGCAATATCAAATGATGTGGCTGTTGAGCTTCCACTGAGGTCTTGGGATTGAGTGCTATTACTATTTATAAGCAACCGTAATAAAGGGAGGTGGCTTGTACTCCACAGCAGATTTGTGAAATGAAGCATATTGATAGAATTGAGATTACAGTGTTTTGTACGAGAAGCTTTTCATGATTGTAAGGTGATGGGATCAAACATTACAGAAAATTCCCAAATATCAGTCAGTAATACTCTTCATTTTAGGAGGACACCAGACGTTAGGTGCCTTATTTTGATGCAAAAACCAGGATAGAATAATAGTATAAACCAGGACCAGAGCTTCCAGCTAAGATAACCCAATAGATCTTTCCCTGATTGTTTATTAACCACGATGATGGTTTCCGCACTTCTCAGCTGCTGAGTGCTGTACTTTAGTGCTTGTAAAATTTGCATTGTGTAGAAATCATGTAGCAGGGGTAAGCCGATGCTAGACACCTGAAAGGATGGGGAACAAAGTTGTGACTGTGATGATATGCTGTCCTGCTTTGTGGACTTTAACAAGAGATCTTGGGCTAATTAAGCTTTAATGCTGTGGGTAGGGAAGGCTGACAGCTCTGCTCTAGCCTGACCCGTGTCTCAATGTGCTTTTGTGCCTGCCTGCTTTTTTTTTTCTTCCTTCCCCTGCTGTAATCCTTATGGAACATCTGCCTGAGCCAGAAACAAATGGCAGCTTGTTCTTGGGATGCGGCGTCCTTGCCTGTACGCTCGGGTCCTGAAATCCTTCAGCGCTTTGTTCCTGTAGTGCTTTTTCCCCCTCTAGCACCACAAGACTTGATTAATCCAAACGCTGAAATCCCGCAGGCACTGTAGTTATTTTTAGCATTAACATTAGCACTCTGCGAAGGGTGGATGAAGATTTATGATTTTGTCTAATATAAATCTCACAGCCTTTCCTTTCGTTGCTAAAACTTGGATGGATTCCAACAAACACCCACCCTCCCACCCCCCAATGCCCAAAGTTGCCTTTTATTTCTCTAATGAAAAAGTTACGGGGGCCAGCAATTCAGCCTGGTGACCGTGGGTCAGAGTAGGTACCACGCTTTGCAGTTGTGCACATTTAGAATTTCCACTCTCACTTTTGGCTGTTAAAACTTTATAAATCTTCATTCTGGAAAGAACCTTTTGAGAGCTTTCCGTTTCGAGAAGGGAATGGAGGTTGGAGGCGAGAGAGAGAAGAAAGGTGGCTTAAACAGAACCTTCCTGGTGGAAACTTGCTTTACTTTCTACTTCACAAGAATTTTTTCAATCTTCTCTTCCATTTCCTCCTGTAGCCAATATTTTTATGCTTGACTTTAGCTGGTACTGGGCTTGCTGTTCCAAGGGCACGGGGAAAGGCTTTTCAGTAAGAAATTTCAAGAATTAATTTGGCCAGACCACGTTCTTCCCTCATCTGTAAAGAGAGTGAGCAGTGGAAGAAAGAGGCTCAGTGCTGGTGGCAGAGAAACAGCAAACTGCTGCGTGGTGGTAGCTGTGTGATCGTTTGACCAAATCCTTGTAGCTGCACACGTGATGCACTGGATGCCCCATGCAGTTCTCTGGCAGGCGGACCAAGGCACAAGCAGCAGCGGGTGACCTGTGCTGGAAGAGTAAGTCACCGTGCTGTCTGCTCTGGAGCCTGCTGCTTCTGCCAGCAGTTCCAGAGACTCTCTCTGCTGGCATTTTGCATGCTGTTCTTCCTGGGCTGTGCACATCAAAGCACAACAGGGCGGTTACCGTCTGCCCGTGGCAGTTGTTCCCACTGCTTTTTCCAAGTCGGGCATGCCTTACTCCATACTTGTTTCCTGGCGTACCTAAGTCTGGTTTCCAGTTTACACCCCAAAACCCCACTTAAAATGAATTTAAAGTATCAGTAAAGGCAGCTGTAATTACCATATATTTTCCAGCATGTGCCTAGGCATGCAAATGTGCCCAGCTGTGCCAGCTGGGATCTGCTGCTTTAACCTTATGTCTTCCTCCTGCTTGCAGCCGCTGCTACACAAGCTTGCAGCGTAGCTTCCCATACACCATGAGGGCTGTACCCTGGGTCTGCAGGGGCACAGAATGCTCCCCGCTGACAAAATCAGGTGCTTAAGAAAACTTGTTACTGTCTAAATTATTCTGCTTTTCTGGAAACTAGATTTCTCTCTTCCGTGCGTTTTCTGAAATCTGCATGATTATCAGCAGTTCCTTGCAATCTGCCTTTGCAGAGGAGCTGCAGGCTTTGCAAAGCTGTTTTGTGGCTCTGGACGCAGCAGCAGTAGCAGTAGGAGAGCATCCCACCTTTTCCTTTGCAGGAGCAGGGTGGCTTTGCCAGCCACCGGGAGGGTAACCAGCCAGGGTGTCTGTAGCTATACATTTCCCCATACAAACATGAAATCAATATGCTGCAGCAATTAACTAGACTTCATAAACTTCAGCTGGCAAGCTTTCTGGAGTCGATTCAAAAAGGCAGCAACAGTTCCTGGCTTGCCCGAGAGGGAAATAAGCTTGGGTTATTTCTTTTCTTTAACTGGTGAGGAGGACATAGGCCAGCTGAAAGGGGAGAACACTTAATGACCTTGTATCAACCTCAATTTAAGGAAAAAAGAGAAAAAGAAAAAAAAAAAAAAGGACCTTCTCTATATCTTCTTCTGTGCCTCTGTTATGAGTGGAGAAAACAATCTTCTAAACATCTGAATAGAATAAAAAAAAAAAAAAAGCCTTTGCTCCCTGCCATCACCACCACCTCTTTTTTGTAGGCTTTAGTTAACAGATTCTAGTAACTTTTTGTTTGGCAAATGGTGATTCATTTGCCCAAAGATCTGAATGAAGCAAATGCTGTTTTGACAAGCAGAGCAAAGCTGTCAGGCTCCGTTTCCCTGCAGGCGACTGTACCTCGTGCTCCTGGTGCCAGATGATATTTGACATTTAATTTAAGACCCTCGGTGCCTGCATATAAAAGTTTACTGTGATAATAGTGATAAAGCAGCTGAGTGTCATATTGTTATATTTGACAGTCTTTTTTTCTGCTCTCCTAGTTCATCCCTGTGCTTGGTTTGGGCCGAAGGATCGGACTTGAATTAGGAGAGGAGACTTAACCCTGAATTTTTATGAATTGCAGAGACCTGACTTGCAGATAATGATCTAATCATGAATCTTACTCTGGCTCTGAGATCTTTCCCTGTCTTACTCCTAAGATGCCAAGCAGAATTTATGCAGAGAGAAAGGAACAGGTTAGGGATAATGTCAGCTGAAGAGAAGGACCTTCTGTTCATAATTCATTCAATTACTCATCTTCTCACAAAGTAGCACATCCTCTATTGATCAGTAATGCATTTCCCACAGGAAAAATGGCACTAATAGTATCGACAAGGCTGTGTTTGTATGAGGAGAGAGAACTGGATTTAAATTTATTTATTTTTTTAAATCATCTTGGTCTGCTTCCATGCCAGTGGCATGCTGTGGCTGCACAGGCTGAAGTAGGTCAGGCCGGCTCTGCCTGTGGCCGGATGGCTCCCGTGAGGAGAGGTCAGGACGCTGTGGCAGCTTTTCAAAGCACCTTCCCTCACCGGTGACACTGGCCGTGTGTCTGTCAGGACTGGGTAGGAGCTGAGGTGATGGGCCTGGTGCATCAGGTCGGTGGTTTTGTCCTCAGATAAAGAGATGGTTCCTGTAACAGCAGGTATAGGACCACAGTGAACTACTTTTTTTTCCTCTCCTGTTGCCTTCCCCTGTTTGAAAAAGCCCTGCTACTGAGATCAACACGAGTGCTCTGTCACTTGTGTTAGCTGAGCGGGGAGTAAACGCCATGGTGAGCTGTGCTTTTCATGTGGCGATTAAAATATTAGCAGTGAGTCTGTGCTGAAGATACTTCTTGCGCTACTGCTAGTAGAAAGCAACTGGGAGGGAAATTCTTAAGGGAAGAAAAAATGTTTTACAGTCTCTGGGATCTAACGTGCTTCCCATGAAGAAGTTACAAATTCAGTCCTACAGCAGCAACTAGAAAGAGGATATGGATGATGTTTGAAGTCTTTCAGTTTAAAGTGAGTGGGCATGGCACAGCATGGGGGGATGGATTTCCTCCGAGCAGAACAAACATATTCCACATCAGTGTTTAAAAATAGTGCCTGCCTGCACGAAAGCCCCCAGCTCCTTGTGTCACTTCCAGCCACCCGCTTCCTCCACAATTGTCTGGAGTGCAGTTGTTCC
Source organism: Cygnus olor (assembly GCF_009769625.2). Lineage (NCBI taxonomy): Eukaryota > Metazoa > Chordata > Aves > Anseriformes > Anatidae > Cygnus > Cygnus olor. Next base: position 49,869,145 of record NC_049173.1, read on the forward strand.
TCTCCAGCTTTTAGCAGCTGATAAGGAATCTGAGGGAAGAAAATAGCTGTTGCTCTCGGGGAGTGCTGGGGCTGCCTTGGGGTGTACGTGTTGGAGAGGATGTGTACTTGTTTAGGACGTGGTTAGAGCCTGGGGAAGGGACGGCCCACATGGGAGGTAAAGGCCCGCTGACCAGAGGCAGCTCCCCGGCAGCCTCTGCTCCAGCGTGCCCCTGTGCCTCCTTGGCGGGGCTCCGAAGGGGTTGCAGCCACCCTGGTGCTGCTTCTGGAGCAGGAGGCAGAGACCTACCAAAAATGCAGGTGGAAAGGGGAGCATGGAAGTCTGCCCTTCTCTCAGGGCAGGTTCATTTGCATCTGCCATTCCCAGCAGATGTTTTTCCGACCTGTTACAGAAAACCATCAGTGATGGAAATTCCGCAACTTCGTTGTGAAGCCCATGCAAGTCTGTTGCTATCCTGAGCAGCAGAAAGCTTTTCCTGATGTCTGTCTTAAATATTCCTGGCTGTAACTTAAACCTGCTACTGCTAGCTCTTGAATACTGTTACCACTGCAACTTACATTTTTGTTGAATAACTACTGCAAGTACTTACTCCTTATTAACAAGTGGTTTGCTCAGTGTCCACACTTGCAGAGGCTCTTCAGATGAGATGCTGTGACATGAATGTCAGGTTAATTAAGTAAAATGGAGGAACGATTGGAGGAACTGGCCACAGTGATCTAGAATAATCAGCTGTGTTAGCAGCATTAGTTAGAAAATATTTTAGGTTGTAGAAAGACTGGATGATAGTGTAATTCATGAAACACCAAAGCAGAAAGAAGATGTTTGCCAGTTTTCAGTGTAATCACACAGACCGCTGTAAGATTTTCTTCACTGCCTGAATGAGACATAGAGGATAGTGGTCCAAAAAATGAGTGAAGCTAGAGACCTAGCAAAGAGGTCTGGAAGGTTTTTTTTTACCACTTGATACAGCCATGGGGAGCTATGACTCACACAGTCAGAGATAGTGCTTAAACATTTGTTTTAGAGCTATGTGACTCTGCTGTGACTGAACTACTAACAGCAGCATCTGCAGAGGGATGCATTTGGCACCCTATTCCCTTTTTAGTGACTAATATTTGCAATGAGGAAATCCAATACATAGTTATTAAATTTTATTTATCTCTATTTTCCTTTCTGGAATTATCGTGAATTCCATTTAGTGGGGAGAGTAAGCAAGAAGTGAATAAATGATGGGGATATGTGGTGTAGTTTTTGTCTTCACTTGTAGCTAGACCTCATTAGCAGGATATAATGTACTCTAGCAAACACTGAATGGATTATAATATACAACTCTCTCTTTATTACCATGCACCTGCACTAGCAGGCAGAATGGTGGAGGACCCAGTATTCTGGGCCTATTCCTAGGTAGGATGGTCAATATGATACCCAAAACACTCACTAGCCTGTTCTTCTGCACTGGTGGAAGCTGAGTTTTCAGCTTCCTGAACTCTGACTCTGCCTTGTTATGCTTTAATCTCATCTGCTACTGTCTCTAGACTTTTCACCCTTTCTCTGATCTGAAACAGTAATCTGTGCTCATAATCTGCTCATTCAGAAAATAAATCCCTTCTCATGCTTGTAAAAGTACCTTATCTCAATCATCAAAGGAAAGGGAAGTCACCAGAGCACTGCCTCTTTGAGAGCTGTGAGGTGGGGACGGACTGTTTTGTTTTTCTAACCAATCCCTTCTGTTAGCCCTAAAGATAAGTAGAAATTCATGTGGGGTTGTAGCTCTCAGGGAGCAGGCTGGCAGAGAGCAACTTGTTTTTCAGCAGAAGTAAGGATGAACTGCACAGGAACTTGGGGAACAAAGGTTAAGTGTCACAGAAAGATGTATGCACTGAAAGCAGGTCCAAGTGAGCAGGGGATGAGGAGGTACTTGTGGGGAAGGGACAAGAGCACACAAGTATAACAGGGGCTGTGGGAATGATGCTGGAGAGTTTCTCACCACTGGCCCAAGGACCTGTACTTTGGTGGCATCTGTAGAGCAGAGCAGGAAGGAGTGGCTAATCCCACACAGACCTCCACACTGTTAAACTGCATGGGTCTGATGTGTGCATTTAAATGTTTCAAGTGCTAATTATAAGGTGGCTGGGCAGCATCACACTGCAAGCCTGCTTGCAGAGTTGCTCTTAGAGCATGTGTTTCTGTAGCATTTCCTTATAGGGGTTTATTACTTCACAGAACAGAAACTAGGACCAGCTCCAGCGTATTAAATAAATGGGTATGCTCTAGCAAGATACAAAATGTTGGCTGAGTATCTATAGAAAATGAAGTATTCTTTAGCTGTGTTGAGAAAGGACAGAAAGGACTGTTATACATTAACCCTCATTTATAGCAGCCAACCTACCTGGTACTCCAAGCAAGTGGCCATCAAAAGGTAAAGTACACATTGTGCTAATGAGATGCTACCTTGGTGTTAGAAACCTTGTTTGTGAGGGTACTAAACTGCATTTTAAACAGATGATCTTGGATATTTGTGAAGGACTGTTCCTGAAATTGCTGAGAGTGGAGAATGTGTTATTATTTGGCTGCTTTTTACTCTCATGAGTGCCTGGAACAGCAACTGAGAAGTTTGTTTGTCCTACAATGTCAGCGCCTAAAGGAGCTCGGGGGATTATTCTGCCCTCTGTCAATGACTGCACGAGGTGCAAAGCAACAGAACAAAGTACTCGAGCCTGGAGATCTGAACTCAGCGTCTTGTCATCCGTAAACTTGATCTGACCTGGGGAAGTCACTCAGACTGTGCCTCCATTCCCCTAGGCTGCTCAGCGTTTGTCATTTTACAGCACCACAGTTGGGGCGAAGGCCTCTGTGTTTGTCCTCTCCGGCCTTGCAGTTGCTTACGCAGCTGCTGTGTCCCTCTCTCCCTGTATTACATGATCTGCTGCTTTTAAGTGAGAATTTTCCTTTCTAGGAAGTGGAGTGATTGCAGTCTTGTGGGGATGCAGCTTCACGTTGGGTCTAAACCTCCCTTTGCACAGCCAGATTTTAATATATTTTTAGAATCCAATAAAAAAAATGTTAAAGCACCATTTAAAAAAGGCAAAACTGAAAAAAAAAAAAGAAGCTTGATTGCTAAGTCAGGTATCCCTCTCCATTCCCTTTTGAGCATCCAACAAGTTGTACTGCAAAAGACAGGGACAATTTGAGAGCAAAACAGAATTTGGTGTCATGATCACTTGCTGGTATATTTTCAGTAGGGCCAAGACCCCTCTCCCTGCATTAATTCCCTCATTGACTCAGGGGATTAGACCTTTTGGAGAATTTTACCAGGTACGTGGAGGTGGCCATGCCATTTGGTGGGGAAAGGAAGAAGTACCTCTAGGTGATGAGAGGCAGGGAAAGCACAGCCTCTTGCCTCTCTTTGCTGGAGAGAAGAAACTGTGCAAGGAGCCAGAAAGACAGTGGGGCTGTGTGGCACTGAGCAGCATTGCATTCAGTCAGAGTCACGCTGTTTTTCCCCGTGTTAATCAAGATAAATGTATTACTCTTAATTGCAGTGGTAGCCCTGTATCAAGTATCAGCAGAGGAATTGTGCCTTGACTCTCCTCTGCTGTCACACAGACTGCTGCCACCTAAGTACTGCATGAAGGCATCTCCTGCCAGCAGCCGGAAGGCAGGAAGGGGACCCTTGCTACACAGGGAGCACACGTAGCACCCTGTCTGTGGGATCACTTTCCTGTCTGGGGATTCCCTCAGTGAGTGAGGCCAGGCACGGATCTGGTGGAGTAGGGCTCAGCAGCATTTCCTCACCTGCTGCTGGCATCTCTCTGCCTTCCCAGTGGTGGAGCAGAGAACTCCAGCAGAGTTCTGGCAGGATAGATCTGGCTCTTTCCAATATTTTTTTTTTTACAGTCAGTTATTACTTGACAGGCTGCTATTTTTTTCTGAGGAACACAAACAAGGAAAGGAAGTTGCATTATTTTTCTGCTGTTTATAAAGCAATAAAGCTTGGATAGAGCTTCAATGAGTAGCAAAAAGGTGCTTCACTAGCTTGAAGGCTTTTCTGGATGACATTGCAAAGATGGATCCTTTCCAGGGAGGTATCAGTGCCAGACTTTTTCTAACAAAGAATGGGTTAATCTCTCAGTCTGGAAAGTCCCATGTAGCCAGCATAATGGGGAAGACTGTCTGCTTTTTCTCCATGAGTGTTGTAGGTATGAGTATCCTCTAGTTTCCCCAAACACTGCTGAATTTAACTATGCAACAGTTGGTGAGTAATGTGGCAGTCAAAGTTGTAGAAAGTCGCAGTAGTCCAGCTGTAGCACTGGATGTAGGTAGCGCTAACGTGTAAGGCATGGTGCTGGCATGTTGCTGCCATTTTCCTGACTTCTCAGGAAACTGCTTTACAGCAGTCTTACTGCTTACAGTATTTCCTGCAAAACAGAAATTATATTCAAGCCCAGATCAGAAATACATAGTTATTCTGCCAACCTTCCTGTGTGAAGCAAATTTCTATGTACGTGCTATGTGAGCATCTGAAGCTTCAAAAACAATTAGCTGATGAGCAGATACCAGTAAGTACTACTGAGAAATACCACCATCTGACTGGTCTTCACATTTTTTTCATCCCTCCTAAATGAATGAAGAGAGAAGCTAGACTGAAAATAATGTGAGGATTGCAAATTATCTCAAGGCATGGCCCTTACTTACAGTAATCAGGTTTTATTTTGGGAAGGGTATTTTTGGCATTCGGTTCCAGTCACCTAATTAAACTTCTCAAAACAACAACAACAAAATGCATCACCACAGCTTTGGAAAGCAGCCGGATAAATCTACTAAGAACAAATGCAAAAATTCCTGTTCCAGGGTTACAGGCTTCAAAACCTGGCTGTACTAACGCTCCAGTGACTGCTGCTGCTGCGTGGGCTGGGACAGGGCAGACCCTGGCTGGGAGAGGATGATCTCTTGCTCTTCTCTTTTGCTTACCGCCGTCCCCCTTCTTTTCAAAACCGTGACCGCTCAGATGAGCATCTGAGATGATGCTCCCAACTTGATTCTTATTATTAGATCTCTGCCTCGAATTGCACCTTCACTTCAATCCTTACTCCTTAAGATGAGGTGCTGAGTGGCTTCCTTTGTACCCGGCAGGAAGGCTGGTTAATAGGATGAGCGCTTCTGTGGCGAATGTGCCAGTTCGGCTGTCTGCGTGTGCTGCTTCCTGCCCTTGACCCTTGCAAGTTTTTGCTGGAGAACGCCCTGTGAGCAGTTTTCGAGGGAACTTTCCCTGCAGGCTTTTACTGTTATCTAACCCTGTTAATTAAAAGGAAAACTATAGTGTAGAAAGCTACCTGCTGGTACCAGCCTTGCACGTCAATCGGGGTTAACCTGCACTAGTTCAAAGACTGCTGCCTGTGGATGGTATCTAGCACAAGCTGTAAAGGGTGTATTTCTTCGGTCTCTGTTCTAATTGCAGTAAGACATTTTGGTAGTACATCTATTAAGACCACCTCAGCTCTCTGTCCTAAGCAGTTCTCAACTGATGATAGTGTTACCAAATTGTAAATATTTTAGCTGGAATTTTCTGCCTGGGATATCTATCTCACCATGATATTATTTTTAGGTTTACATTTACATTAAAACAAACAAGTGAATGTGACCTGGCAGCCACCTTCTCTGCAAGCTGCCGTGCCCCAGCTGCTTGGAATATGTTTTGGGGATTTGTTGGTGGGGTGGCCTTTGGGCTCATGTGTAAGCATTGCCCCAGCTGTAAGAGTCACCAAGTGTTATTTGTATTTGCCATATCATGTGTATGCAGAAATGATTTGAAAGTTTTGTTACTGAACTCCAAGGCCTCCTGTTTGCTGAAAGGCTAAACCTGTGCTTTCGCTTAGTCCTGACCAGCCTGCTGGTGAGCAGAGCAAGCAGCTGCAAATGTACTGCATGTACTATTTAGAGACAGGAGAAAGAGGCAGGTTAGGAGGATTCAAGCACTTAGGAGGAAAGGAGGGCCTGTGCTCAAGAAATCGTGCTCTGTCCTTCCCTCTAGAGAAGAAACCGTCATTTCTATCAGCCAGGATCACACTCCGCTCCCAGAGGTGGCAGCCTGACTCTCCCTTGCTCCAGTGGCATATTTCTAACTAGAAATCCAGGAAAAATAACCCGGGTTTTCTACTGGATCAGCTCCCTAACCTGGCTCCCCATGAGGTGACAAGTATTCATGGCATTTCGAAGGATTCAGGAGAACTGGGGGAACAGGGCAGCACTTCTCTGCAAGCAGATGTCCTGCAGAACCTATTGCCAGAGAGTATGTCTAACAGGCTGCCTCGATCCTTCTCCAGTTGGTCAACACATAGCCCAATAACTGTTGTTTGTGCAAGTTTTTATATTTGCCCAGGAAAGGAGGTCTAAGAGCAGGTTGGCAGGCTAAGCATTGCTGCTAGTCAACATGGATAACAATGCAAGGTCACATTATGGTACTTTTTTTTTCCCCTAGTTCTTTTTGTAGTTCATTTTGATTTGAACTTACATATGAAACATGTATTAAAAAGATCACTATTGAGGCTTCATGCTCAAACACTTGAAAGAAAAATAGTTTTGACTATGATGGACTTGCTCTGAGGATGAAAGGGGTTATGGAGGGATGAGAGGTGCTGTGTCCTTTCTTGTTTGTTGCAGAGGCTTTTCCATAAAGAGTGAGTAGAGGGTGCAGGGAAAAAAAATCTAAAGGTATGGTTAGAGCAGTTATGTTGATCATTACAGTGATTTCCCTTTCCCCCAAATCTACTGGATGTCTCCTTCTGATTAGTCTTAATTGAAGCAATTCTATTATTTAAACATCATAGTCCTCTTTTTACATTTTCAAAAAGTTCAGCTTTGGTAGTTTCATAGAAGCTCACACGAAGACACTCCTTTTATGTGTGCCTCAGTTCTTTAAGTGAGAAGGGGACCCTGCTGGGAGGTGATGTCCTTTTGTCCAGAACACTGAGTCCTGATACTATTACTCCTTTGTCCTTCTAAGAAGACCCTGAACAGAAGAGATTTTACCTTATATATCCTGCTTGGCTCAAGTACATGTAGGTAAAGGAGGAAATTTAGATCAAAGGTTCTACTTTGCCAAGTCTGATTCTGTTCTTTGTATGTACAAGACAAATAAAGATGGTCTCTGCCCTGAGGAGTACTGAAGACCCCTCTGATGCAAGGTCACAATCCTTTTGTTTGTGATTTTTTTCCTGAGTTCAAATAAGTTTGCAAAATGCATGTAGCACTATAAGATTGCTACGCTATGCTTTTTTTGGGGTGACCCATGAAGATAACTCAAACTCCATCCAGAGAGAATGGTGGTGCGTGCTTTCCTAGTGTTGTTTTTGTGTGGAATATATACATCTGTTTTGGTACTCCTGCATGCATGTAGAATTAGAGTGGTCATGCTATTTTTCCCTGAAAATTGCCTACTTTTGACCAGTGAAAAAGAATTGGTACTGGCAAACCTAGTCCCACCACTTATGTCTGGATACAGCATCTCTGAATTTCAGCTTGTAAAGGACATCTGATGTGACATCTGATCTTTTGAGGGAGAAGTCTGTGTTCACCTTTTCCAGGGTAAGTCCTGGTGTCTCTGGAAGCTGTTGCTTTTCTCACAAAGCAGCATCTGAGGCGGCGCGTTTCTAGGACATGTTGCAATGCCTATGAGAGGAAAGGTGGTCATGGTATATGGGCTCTGAACAGAAACTTCTCTTCAGGCACTGTGTTAAATGAAAAAAAGGTTTCAGAGTGCTCTTCATGTTTTGTGTTGAGCAATTGGATAATCTGTTTGTAGGAGTCATTACATGAACTTCTTGGTTAGAAACAGTTTTACAAATAAGGGACTTACTCTAAGCCATCCTGGGGGTTTTGCAAGGCAAGTGATTTACATCAAAACCTCAGCCATGCACAAAACAAAAATGCTTGCTTTGGCTCTCTTAAGACACCTGTAACTTGTCAACAGGAAGATATTCTGGATCATGAGGATGTCTCTTTTCTGACTTCCCTTGGCCCAGGTGGTAACAGTGAAGGCCCACAGGATTCCTCTTTATTTCTGGGGCTCAGTTGTCCCTGACCTTTAGGGGCTTGTTCTGGCTGCCCATTACCAACTGGTAGTTATTTGTTTTTATCTCCCTTAGAACTTGCGTTTTGCCATCAAATGCTATTAGTTCTGTTATCTCAAGGAAGTGTTTTGTTGCATAAATAATATATGTTAAGGTGAGAATACAAAATACCTTTTACTGATGTGCCAGTGATATGTATATGGCCGTAGTACTGAGACCTCAAATTGAGAACAGTGTGGATTTCTTTGCTATGTACGTATAATTATATACAGGTAACTTCTAATTAATTGTAACACAAAGGACATGCCAAAGTGGAAAAGTAGTTAGAGACTGTTGTATTTTGATGGATTCTGAAAGATGTCCTATTTGGGAGGTGTGAATTTATGCACTGCATTTCAGGCTCCTGCTCAGAAAGTGAATATTCATCAGGATTAGCAGATTCTTCTGTATGAGGTGTTAAAGTGGGCTGTCAGCGTAATGAATGTGTTGTGTTGTTCCCTGTGCTGAGGCTCGTTCTGCCATCTCCACTCGCCTTTTAAGAAGTGTTGGTTTATTTACTTGAAGCCAGTTATTACCCGCTGCGGCCTATATAGGCAGGTGGGGGCTGACAAGATGGACGGTCCTTTCCGGGGCTGGTGCAGGTGTGGGAGAGGCTTTAGGCCTCGTGGGCGACTGCCAGGGCCACGTCCCTCTGTCAGTCTAGGGCAGAAGAGGTGTCCTTTGAGTAAATAGAGCTGGAACAATTAGAGATGCTTTCAAACACATAGGCAACGCCTGATTTGGGTTTGTGTGCCTGAGAGCCTCTCTGCATCTCCCAGCTCTACTGCTTGTCTAATCTGAGATGCTCTGTCTGACCACAAACCTCGTGCTGATGAGCCTTCTCCGATGCCTACAGACCATAGAAACTTTGCTGGGGTGTGCTGATTAAGATGCACAACCTGCCTCTGCTCATTTGCGTGACTTTTTCTAGGACAAGATGAATAAAATGGATTTTTCAACAAATACATATTTTTTGTGGGCAAGGTAGGAAGCCTTGAACCAATGAAAGAACAATACAGTTTTGGGAAAGTACAGCTACTGTAGCTGTTCATAACTTCTTTTACTAAGAATCTAACTTTTATATTACTGTTTGAAACCTTCCTGGTTAAAATCAAATTACATTAATGAAATTTCTTTTTATTGCATTTAGCCTAGTTGTTTGCAATTGAGATAAATTTGGAAGTGGACACTACTTGGTAATTGAACTTGTCAGTTTTGTTAAGCCTGTGTAGGTTTAGCTTATCCCACCTCCATTATCAAGTTGTACATTAATTCTTAGAGAGGATTTTGTTTTCTGGAATCTCTTCTTCACTGATACAGTTGTTGTGGTTTAGCCCGGCTGGCAGCCAAACACCACACAGCCGTTCGCTCACCCTCCTCCCTCCCTCTCCGGGATGGGGGAGAGAAACGGGAAAGTGAAGCCTGTGAGTTGAGATAAAGACAGTTTATTAAGACAGGGAAAAGAATAACAACAACAATAATAATAATAATAGTATTAATAGTAATAACGTGTACGAAATAAGTGATGCACAATGCAATTGCTCACCACCCGTTGACCGATGCCCAGCCTATCCCCGAGCAGCCGGCCACACATCCACCCCGGCTAGCCACCCCTATATATTGTTCAGCATGACGTCAGATGGTATGGAATACCCCTTTGGCCAGTTTGGGTCAGCTGTCCTGGGTCTGTCCCCTCCCAGCTCCTGCTGCATCCCTAGCCTGCTCGCTAGCAGGACAGAGAGAGGCTGAAAAGTCCTTGGCTTGGTGTAAGCACTGCTCTACAACAATTAAAACATCAGCATGTTATCAGCGCTCTTCTCATCCTAATCCAAAACATAGCACCCTGCCAGCTACTAGGAGGAAAATTAACTCTGTCCTAACTGAAACCAGGACAACAGTGTTCATTCAATTCCATTTGTGGTGGTGTTTGACAGGGAACAGAGAATCAGAAATAAAATAGAGTTTAAAATTTTTACAGGTTCTGTCCAGATAACACGTGTTGGTGTTCCTCTGGGTCTGGTAGCAAATCCGTACTGTATCCCATGAGCCATATGGGCTGTGTTTCTGAGGATAATCAGCATTCACTCAAGGAAAGGGGAGAATGAGTTTCAGGGTGAAACGGACTCCTTCAAGACACAGTCTGGTATGCACTCTGCTTAGAGGCTATGTCCAGGAGTATAGCAGAAGATCAGTTATCAGTTTCAGGTGTGCTTTGTCTGCATCCCGGCTGTCCTTTGAGGAGGAACAGTGTAGACTTCATTAAAAAAAAATAAAAAATAAAACTAAGAAATGGATTGCTCTCTCCCAAAATCCATGGGTAATGTGGAGAGGCAAGGAGCTGTATTCTGCAGAAATTAGAGCGTGGCAGCTGGTCTGTCAGGAGGAACAGAGAGTTCTCCACCTTGATTTCAGCTAGCACTTCAGTGATACAAGCAGCAGCCACTGCTTCCTGCAGGTCCTCAATGTCCACCTGGCAACTTTGATCACTGAGATGGCAGACATCTAAAGGCAATCAAACGCCCACCTTCAATGATCTGATGTGCTCAAAACTGAGGTAAAAAACAAGAACACGTAAAGTGGATTACAGAAGGAGTCAGCAAAGCATTTATTTGGATGTCAAAGATGTGGAGTCTTCTATTGCTTGTATCATTGAATGTGTTCATAAATACCACTAAGTATCCAGGGTGGTAAGCCATGATGTGAGTAATAAGGCAGGATAAGTTATGTGGTTACCTTTAGATGGCCACATATTTCTAGTGGTTATGAGGGGCAAAAAGCCAAATGTCTTCAGACACTTAATACAGGGTTTCTGGTGTATCATACATAAAATTCTTGAGGGATGCTGTTGCTTCATAAAAACTGAAAGAGTGCTTTATCATTTTTTATAACTCAGTTGACAAATAGGGACTCCCAGCTACTCAGAGTTCTCCCGATAGTCCAATCACTTCTCTGTAATAATGCTTTCTGAAAGCAAGAGCTATTGTAGATGCAATATTGCATGTGTGTCCCTTGAAAAAGAAACAATCTAGTTGTTATTATTACAGCCACCATTCTTAAATCATCTAGATCCCCCAAGGCCTGCGTATCTGTAAGCTTTCTCCTCATTGCCTGGATCCTGGATAGTTGGTAGGTAGATCAATGAGGGATTTTCCTTCTTGCCTGATAGAGTATCCTACTACAAGCCACAATTTGCATATAGATTTGATCAATTATAGTTTGAAGACTTCATATGCAGAATTCTGCTTAGGCCCATTGCAGATAAGAACAATAAAGTATAGGTCTGAGCAGTCCATACTCTTATTTGCACAAGGCAGCCTTGATATTTAATTCCCTTAATATTACAGCTCTTCACATGGAGGCTATAAGTCATTTTGAGTAATTGCATGTCTAGAAACTCGATTTCTGGCACAGATACACATATGGAGAAATTAAAAAAAAACCTAACAAAAAGAAAATGAGACCCTTAGAAAACAGAGCTAAACAAACGAGAGGGAGATAGTAAGGCTGATCATCCTGATTGTATGGAGATAGGAGCTGCTCCTGATTTCTGAGAGCTCTGAGGCTGTATTTTAAAGTACTACCTTTTTGGACTCACTGCAGTAAATGATGCTGGGATGTGCTAGAGAGTGATGGGTGAAGAATAGTTGAATTTTCTCTTCAAATCTGTTCCACACAGGAATGCTGGCAGAGATATATTAAATTTTCACTCAAAATAATTTTTCAGGGAGCTGAACCAACTGGGTTTCTTGTTATTCTGCAAATAGGCCTATCTATTAATCAGCTTCCATTAATAAATTTGCCCTTAGAGCTAGCACTCTATACAAACAGAAACCTTTCATGTCCCAATGTTATCCTTAGTTATGTTAAGGTTTGCACTTGTATCCTAGAATGTATTTGTGTTTGTGTGTTTTTTTTTTAATGTTTCCCAGAAGGGAAATGTTATTCTTTTATTGTCTTTTTTAGTGCCTGCCCATTTCAGTGCTAAGCATTGTGTATCCAAGGTTTGGGTCGGATAAACTGCCATCCGAAATTCACTTACAGCTAGACTTCAGGCCCCTGGAATAAGTCTCATATGACACCTCTGGTTCTATAGTCCTGGTCTGAATCCAAAACACAAAGATGTTTAGGAGAAACTATGATTGTGACAAGGAGAAGAGAAACTTATCCAAACTTTTGGAAAATGTACAGATTGTATTTTTCTTGTTAACTTCTGAAAACCCTGTGATGTGGCTTCTGTGTTTTTTCCCCTGACAGCTTTGACTTTTCCACATTAATCATTTTACTCCTCAATTTGTTTTCCCTTTTCCTTCACTCAGTGAAAGCTTCATGAAACCCGTGCTGGTTTTAGTTTTGGTATGTGTTGAAAGGTGAGGAAAATTGCCCTGCTTAGGATCATAAAACAGTACAATTGCTGGATACGCACATATCAGGCAGGGCTTCGGCGTTCCACGCCAGAGCTTTCAAGTCTGTTCTTCACATGGGGCTCCTAAATAGATGTTTAAATTAGTGCTAAACCCATAAAGTGGCTGTTCGCATGCATGAATATCTGTGGTCTCAGTACGGAATTTCAATTTTTTTTCATGCAGTCAGTCAGAGCTCCATAACCAAAATGAGTACCTCATGTGCTTGGCATTGCACAGATGCTTGGTAAGAATCCAAGAGAATTTACCGTTCAGTACTGGTATTTCCTGAAGGTTTATATTTTTCAACTAGACGCCTGTCATCTCAGTATACACACTGTTAATTCACATAATTCTTTTAACTCCGTCCTCCAAAACTCAGCTCTGCTGAAATTGAGTTCATTGGACATTCAGTTCATCGGTGTTACAGCAGGGATGAACTCAGAAACTCAGATTTGAAAGAGCCCAGCCAAGTCTGACTGAAACATTTTTTAATGCTCCAGGGAGAAATTAATTCTGCTCAATCACTTTTGATTCACCTGAAACATAAAGGGAATTGCAGACACTTTAATAGCTGAATTGAAAGACTGTTGAGTCACCATTATATCTCTGTAGTCTTTGTTCACTTGCTATTTTGCAGCTGCTTTTACTGTTATTCACTGAGTTGCACAGAAATCTCTGATAGTGGTACTATGAGATTTTTATTTCCCTGGCAGTAGGAGAATCACAGTGCTAATCCAAATCATTACGGCTAGCACCAGGGGGCTTTGCATTTAAAGAGAAGGTTGTACGGTAGAATCTGTAACAGCAAGTGACTGTCTCCAAGTGGTAAGCAAGGTGTCCTGGTTTTGTGTATGAAGCTCTGGATACTTTTGAACTGGCCTTTAGAGGACTTGCATGAAATGTGCTGCATCTGGAACTTGAGACCTTAGGTACTTCCATAATATAAGTAATTAATAACTTAGTAAGTGGGTGGTTTTATCTCCATATTTTGGCCATGTGAATTGATCTGGATTGCCTCTTATGCGCAGGCTGCGATTCGTGAGTAGCACCGCGAACGAAGCTGCCTTGTCCTGCTCGTTTCTCAGAGGTGGTGCTGGCAGAAGACGTCACACATCCTGCAGTGCCTTCTGCACTCCAGAGTGGTACACAGCCCAGCGTACCAGAACGGGTACTTAACTACCTTTACCGTACTACATCTGGCTAGAAACTCTAAAGGTGTTTGGGTCATGAATGGTTTTACCATGCAGGCCACAAGCTCTCCAGTATGTAGGCGTGGGCCATGTGTTAGCAGGTACTGTGCACTAAGGCCCTTGTAATTTTCCATGCCACAAAGAAACAACTGAAAGAAAATTCAGAGGGGAGTTTTCTGTCTGACTGAAACAATAAAGAAAAGCTGATCCTTCTTTCTGCTCTTCTTTCCAGTGGCTATAAAGAGAGGAGCAAATTAGAGCAACTGCGCGCTACCCAAGGTCTCCCAATTACCCTCATGGCTACAGAGAACCGTAACAGCTGTGTTATACAGTAAGTTCAAAAGACAGTTTAAGCAATTTGTTGCTGATCACTTGCATAAAAGTGGATAAAAAAGCCACCATTCTGATATAGGAATTTGATAATTAGTGTATTTCATCGTCACATTTCATAATCAGATTGTGCAGCTGTGAGAGTTTAAAGCATCTTGCATCAAGTCAGGTGGACCTAGTGCAGTTTTCTGACAAAGCTAACTGGTAGGCTTATGCAGGAGCCTGCCTGCTCTTTCCAAAACCAAAGGAGCAAATCATTACATGCCTCGGCACCTCGGAGTAGCTATACCAGCGTCTCACTAGCTGCCCCCTGATGTGTTAGCAATTAATGTTTGGATTCTCTTATGCTACATGTAGCCTTTGGTAAGGTACTAAATGTATTTGTGTCTGGGGTCTCCTTTCCTGACTGTGCAATTGAGGATGCAGACTTTTTTTTATTATTATTATTATTTATTGTTTTAGAGGAAAGAAAAAAAAAGAGAGAATCTGTGGGGGTGGGGGTAGAAGCAGCAAATCTCTTGTATTTTCTCCTCTTCATTCAGATAAGTCTCTGTGTGTGACTCTTGCAATGATGCCTGCAACCCAGACTTGAGAGTCTTTTAGTACAGGCGAGACAAAGAAATGGATTGCATGCCTAGATCTCACTTGTGCTCCCCTCTGAGGTCAGAATTAGAATGAATTGTAAACAAAAGTTACAGTGTTTCCCTTACCCATTTCTCCTTGGAGAAAGGAAATTAAGTAAGAGACTGCATAATAATGAAAAGAAAGCCAGATTTTACAATTCTCTTTCTTATAGCCAGCAGTCTGGTGAATAGTCTCAGAGAAGGGATTTGCTTTTTAAGGGCCTAACTAGTTCCTAGCTTGACCACAGCCTTTGTGTTTTACTCTGTATCTCAGGTCCTTTGCAATGTCAGCCTACCACTGGTTGCTGACATCATATAGACAAAGGTAAAAAAACTCGTGGGATGTGTGAACATATCCAGCCAGATTTCTCTCCTGGCCCTGATGGATGGCGAAAAGCTAGCAATGAGAAGAGAGAGCAATCTACCTTATCCTAGTTCACGTAAATGCAAAAATAATAAGAAGAAAATTATCTCTAAGCAAATGTGTCTTAATGGCTTTCAAACTGCTGTCCACAAGGCTTCAGTTAACCTATAAGGTAAATACTTGAAGTGATCTGAGGTATGCTGTGTGTGTTTAGTTGGTTAATTTTGTGAAACATGTTAAATTGCATGATGGCTTTGGTTTATATAATATAATTCCCTTCCAGATTGTTTAAGCAATTATAAATCAAAGCTTGCCTAGTGCAGTTCTGTTGCTCTGCTTTTCTCTGGGTGAAAGTAGTGGGGAGCAGAGGAAAGGGTGTTTTTTGTGTGTGCCTATTGCTAAAAAAAAAAAAAAATCAGAAAAGATCATGCAAGATCATGTAATTCATGCAGTTACGATATCCTCTACTGTATAAACACCCGGTGTAAGTAATCTTGATGTCTTCTGTAACATGTATGACTTTTAAGAATGACGATTCTGTTCTGATACGTTTGACACCTCTGTATTTTTGTTGACCTGATCGGAGTTCTTTCTTATTACAGTGTTCTGTAAGAAGAAAGAATCTGTCCTTGTGTTCTGCAAAATTTAAACTCTGCTATGAGAAAGAAATGGGATCTCTGAAATGCTAGGTATCGTTAGGCTCTTGTGTATTTACACACCATCTGCTTCAGTACACGATGGACAGCTGATCAGCTCTTTTCTGTAGCAGGCAGTACCATGGTGCTACTGGGAGTGGATTTTATCAGTCCCAGTTCTCTACTGCTTGAAGAGGGTGTACATGTATTTAAATTCTTTGTAAACTGCTGTGATTGTATATTGTTGTGCTATTTAAATGCAGTAATAAAAACATTTGGCCCATTTTTAGGGACGTGGTTTAGTGGGTAATACTGGTGGTTGGGGAGTGGTTGCACCAGGTGACCTCGGAGGTCTTTTCCAACCTTAATGATTCTACAATTAACTCCTTCTTGATCCAGTCATATGCGAGTATGATGCCCTCAGCTATAAGAATGTAAGGTCTTGTCTCTCCTAATGACAGCAGGTGGTACATACTCCTACTGCTAAAGTGCTTGGTTCAGAAAGGATGGTTTTCTGAAGTGCTGAACCTAACAGTCTTGTCCTTCTCTTTTTTCCCCTGGCAGGGCCAAGCTGAGGAAGGCAGGCAAGAACACTTAATTTGTTCTGCCTTTCTCATCCTACCTCCTTTGATACCAGAAGCTCAGTTTTGAGAGCAGATGCTTTTAGAAAGTTAAGTGGGCCAGCGGGGACTGGTCACAGCATTAATGCTGAGAAACCAGATCGTTCTAATTCATTTTGTGCCAAGAGGTGCTTGTGGTTAAAATGCTCAAATGTTTGTATCTAAAAGCATGTTTAATTTTTTTTTTTTCCTTAGCCCATGCTATGCTTCCAGAGCTCCCATTAGCTTTGGCTGGACCTATGCTTTGATTTATATTTATTTAGGATCCAGCTTTAATTTTCTTATGCTCAATATACACACTGGCTTTATTTAGGCAGGATAGGAAAATTATAGGAAAATTTATAGGAAATTTATAACCTCAGGTGAAGTAGGTTCTTGAGCAAAAGAAGTAAGAGGACAAGATACCAAAGAGTTCTAGCATTGTTACGTTTATTAAAGGAATTATGTGCTTGAATCAAGATGGAGCTTGGGCTGCTGGCAGAGGGAAATGTGAGCAGTCTTGCAGCTGGTGGCCATGCAGTGTTTGAGATAGCCATGGTACAAAGGCAGAATTTAGCAGATAAGTTTCTTGAAATCTTACATGTTTGTGGGTATGGGCTCTTTCATGTATAGTCATAGAGTTAAAAATAATACTGTAAGCCTGAAGCAATGGAAACTATAGATGCTGACCCATTGGTTACTAGAATTATTTATAATTTGTATTTAATCTGAAATTCTTTCCTCTAAAATTAGGAAATTAGTGAGTATATGAATGTGAGAAACAAGCGTTGGATGTGCTTTGTACTGCTTTGTTTTATCCTCTTGTTTTCAGCATCTCCGGCCTCTTATTTGTCTGGTTACAAAATTACTTGTGTACCAGTCCATCTGCTAGGTTGCATCTGGGAAAAATGGGGATTCATCTGGACAACATCTGATGCAACACTTGGAAAGCATTTGTTTACTTGACTAATGTCAGTTAGGCAGCAATATTTAAGCTGTAAGCTCGCAAGCTGACATACTGCATGGTTCATTCAAGTCCTTTTCCCACATTTCCGCCAAACTTCCACAAACCCTTTCTGTTCCGCACCGAAGCGGTCCGTTTTAATTCTGCATGGATGCCCAGTGGTCTTAAATTCCCTGAGGAAACTGGTAGCAGCTACAGACTGCGAGTCCAGCCGAGGCTCAACAGGGTGCCTCCCTTTCTGAGGACCCACAGTCCCCTATGTCAGAGAAATTTTGAAGGTCTGTGATTTTGTGGATGCTGTGGTAGGAATGTGTTGATGAGGGTAACCGAGTGATGGAGAAAAAGCAGATCTTCCTGTTGATTGTGGCGCTCTTGGTCTGATAACATATGTTTTCATGTCATCTTGAGACTGAAGCCCGGAAATAGGCAGGAGTGCTAACTTCTTAGAAGCCAGTGATGGAGTGCTGCCTCCGCAGAGCTGCCCTGCTATGCTCGTTGGTGCTAATTAGTTTGCGTCTGTTGAGCTTCCTTCTGACTCGGTCTGTTCTAATTAACACTTCCCTGTAGATTGCTGCTGAACTCCAGAAATCTCATTCATTTGTGACACACATTTCACCATCCCGAGGAGACAAGTATATTTTGTTGACAAAGGTGCCGATAACACTATCGGACTGCGGTTTAATGCATGCTCTGAGATGGAGAGAGGCGACAAGACAGCCTGAGTGGGGAAATGATGTTAAAAATAACACTGAGAACTGCAGCTGCAGTTCGTCTACCAGTTTGAATTGTTTGAGCCCCAGACTGTGCAAGACTATCTGCTACAGGCAATTATATGAAGTGTTTATTCCTCTGTCCCTGCCTCTTCACCCTATGTACCAACATTAAAGATGCATTTGTTAGAATGTGAAACTTGAGAATTATATTTAGAAATATACACATGATATGTATGTTTATATAAACATAATATACTGGTATAGACGCTCTCTCTGTAGTCTGTATTTGGAGTCTATATTTATATTTTGCTTTTTAAAAAATCATCAGGAGTTACCGTATTAAATATAAGCCTCGAAAAGAGAATACGCCTGAAATTTTTTCAAAGTCTGCGTCAGAGGCTATCTTGCAATGGATTTAGAAATAATTTGCAACTGAGTGTGAGACCTTTTATACGTCGGCTGTGGCAGCTGTCAGTGGGGCTGTCTGCTGCGGCAGAGCGAGGAGTAATTGCAAAAGGCAGTCTGGCTCCACAGGTACTGCTCAAATGGCATCGGGTGAGGAGGTCAGGTAGACAGAAGCCTATCTGAAAGTGGGAAGTGCTGGCCCAAGAGCCAGGGCATTTGGTTTCTTCTTACCTTTCATGTGGGCACCTTTTGTTCTGATGTCCCGGTGGAGAATGGGCTACAGCCCCAGCCTTCTGGTCTACGTGACCTACTTTGTGTAAAAGTGCACGTCTCACAGGTAAAACCTTTAGTCAGTTTGTGAGATGGGTGCTTCCCTGATGTCCTTGGTCTTCCCCCTTCTCCGCACCTTGTATTGTTGCCTTCTACGTGGGCGTTGTGTTTTACTGCTGTTCTGTAGCATGACGAAAGCTCCTCTGGAAATGCAAAAGGCAATTTCTCTGTCTTAATGGCTAACTCAGAATGCCTTCGCTTTTGCCATTTATCTTTAATCCTCCCTGCAACATAACGAATGGCTTTTCTCATAGCGTTGTTTTCGTCAACCATTTCTATGTTGGTAATGCTAATACACTGCAGTATGCCAGGAAACAATATTTTCCTTCCACGTTGCTTATTTTCCAGGATCCAGCAGTAGTTATTCTAAGCATCTGACACGTGTCTCTAAGAAAGCTGAAGAGGCCAGTCTAAATTAGACAAGGACAAAATGAACCTTGAGCACTGGTAGAGCACGTGCTGTATGGAGCTTGCACGGACCCATCTGAGGTTTAGTGATATTGGACTCTAATGCTGGTTTTTACAGCCATGGGCTGCTTTTGCGGCCTCATTTACAAAGACCCTTCAATTTTATGTATCAAGGACGATCCCTGTTGTTAAAATGCCTTCCAAAAGTGACTTTGGGCACCCATTCAACCCTGGACTGCCTTTGGGGAATGCAAGCTGAGCTAAAGCTGTCTCCATTACAGTAAAGAGATGTTAACAGGATCCTAGCAGAAGAATAAATTACAAACCAGAACAATCTGCTCACCTTACACAGACCAATACTGCGCTAATAGCTTAGCTGGCCACTGGGGAGTAGTTGTCCATTGTCTTTCCATCTGCCCTTCTTCTGTCTCAGTTTGATTAGAAATGGCTTGAGTGGGGGCATATTGATGTGGCTGGAAATGGGGATTTAACTAGTGCTTAATCATTTTTAAAAGGGTTTTGCAAATAATAGGTTTTAAGAGTGGATGTTTAAACAGGAAGCTTCCTGTTTTGAAGAAACATTTTATTTTCTTTCTATTCTTCCTGAGTTTTCTTTCTCTTCGGCTGGGCTTTATCTTTTCCTTACCTTGTATGAGGGGAAAATGTTAAACTGTGGGAAATGTCACGGAAAAGCCTACCAGTCCAAATACCCAATTTTCTTGTGGTGATGAAAAAAGCAAGTGGTTTGCTTGATTTGAAGGCAAGTAAAGTATTTACCCTATCTTTTATATATCGAGAAGTACTATTACAGCTCACAGGCTCCCTATAATGCTCATGTCACTCTTCCTGTTCCCAGCAGAAGCCATACTTTACTTTAGTAATGCAACGTATACAAAAAAGGCACAAAATAGTTGGAAACTCAAATGATAACATCTTAGCAGTTCACAGTAGCAAACGCAGAGAACTTCAACATTTCCTGTGCTGGAACTCCTCATGGGGGGGAATACCTTAGCTTTAAAAATACTGCTGCTGTTCTTTCCGAGCCGATAGTCTTTCTCATACTGGGAACAAAGTTCTGATTCCTCTCATGCTGTGGTGAGAATAGTGTAATTTTGAAATTAAACAAGATAATTCCCAATTTCCCTAGGCATACCTAATGGGAGATTTTGGCTTCTCTTTTCACTTCACTGTTAGCATTTTCATTAGAGATAGCTGACATTGAGTAAAGCATTCATACTGGTGACCTGAGCAACATCTATTTTGAAGCAGGTATTTCATTAATTCTTGTCTACTGCTGCACAGTGGACACACAGAGTGCTTCTCCAGTCACTTTGTGGCACAAAGAACAGCTGCAATGCTTCAGCTGTTTCTTTCTTCTTTTCAGTTTACGGATTCATTGCTCTGTAGTTGTGTTATCTTAAATTCACTACACTTATGAAGAAACACAGGCATGTGGCGTGGGGCTAGGGAGGCATGGGATATGAGGGCATATAGCCACTCATCGCTCAGGCATTCTCGTAGGACTGACATGTGAAGTCCTCCTGCAGTGCCGATAAACTAAGTCCTTTCTTTGCCTCTTCTCCCCTTATGTAAGACAAAAGAGTTTTGTATAAGTTTAGGCAGTTCTTCTGGCTTTGTTTTTAATAAAGCAAAGTAGTAACTGATTTTCAGAATAAATAGCTCAGTAATCACACCTCTCACTCTGTAAGCTTCAGCATGTTTCTGACAGGCTCTTGTTCAAAACAGAACATGTGAAGTGATCTGTTAATAATTGCTTATTGTGTTTATTTAGTGAGGCTATATTAATTTATGATAGCTTGGATTTAACAGCAGTCTTCTCCGTACATCCTCACGCTTTCATTTTCTTCTAGCATCTTTAGTGGTAGCCTACACGCCACATACTTTTTTAGCATACCTTCTGCATGTTATTTAAAGAAGGGAAGGGAGGTCAGTTCAGAACAGGCAGGCAGAAATAAAAACCCAGATAACCACACTTTGGTCTGTGTTGTATGACTGAAGTCACTTCCTGAAAGACAAATCTCATCTGCTTGAGAGAGAGACGGGTTTGGGAATGGTTTTTTGGGGTGCCTGAGCGCTGCTCTGGAGCCAAAGCTGGCTAATCTTGCAGGCCATGCTCTGTGAAAACGGAGGGGTGCTGTAGCTTGTGTCCCTCGTGGGAGCTTTCAGACATGCCTTTGTGGACGTGGCTGTCGGTGGTGATCCCACAATGGCTGGGTAGGGAAGAGGTTGGGCACAGGAAGAAAAACCACACGGTAAACCTCTGTCTCTGGGTATTCACGGTGGTTTTTTTCAAGGAGGTTGGCTTATGTCAGAGAGCATCTGATAATTATTTATGAAATCCTTATTAGTAAGAATGGCTCCGTGCCCTGAAACAATATCCCTCTAGAGCTGCTGAACTCAGTATGAGAATTGACCACCCTACAATCCCTTTAAGAGGTACGGTGAGTGCCTTGTGGTACTGCTGGCATTAACATCTGTTGGCTCGTGATAGGAAAGCAGCAGGAATCAGTGAGCTACTTTCTCAGCCTGATTTAAAGGTAGGATTTGACTGGGGAGTCAGGATATGATGCTCCTTTCTCACCAAGCAGCCGGTTAGCTGACTGAAGCGCTTTGCTCTGACCTAGCTTTCTGTCCAATATATTTTCATTTTTAATAGTCGAGCAGAGTTTTAGCTATAAATGTTCCGGCATTTCATCCAAATATAGTCAGTACATCACCTGGGAAATTAAAGCCCACAAGTTCATGTGGACGAAATGAAAATCCTTGCAGAGTGTCATGTTTTTGTTGTTAATTTTATTTTTGCTATAGATGTGATTGACTCTTCAAATGCCCAGGCAATTTTTTATGACCACATCATTTCCAGTCTTCGAATGTTGTTCAATCCACTTTGCCCATAATTAACAAACGCTATTTTGCAAGGGCTCTTTCACTTGATGACCTGTCAGTAAGGATGGGACAAACATCTCTAATGAGGATCTGACCCATTTTAATTATCAGTGGTCTCTTTTGATTTGCATGGATTTGGTTGTGAGGCTGTTCCTGTTAATAGGCATTATTGAAGCAATTGTCAGGATAGGCAGGCTGAGGGAGGTCTGGGTTTTACAAAAGCCCAAGAAAATAAATAATAGAGAAGGGGAGAGTGTTTTACTTTAGTGCCCAATATTAAACATTCATGCTGTTTTCAACTTTCTCTACTCCTGCTGGTATCATATGGTTTGTAATAAAATTTCATATTCGTTTTACGACGGAGCCCAGATGGTAGACTTTGTGCTGACCAAAAAAAAAATGAAAAACCAGATAAAATCACTTAAGTTTATCTGGGCACTTACACTGTGGCATCTTTGTCAAAATACTGTTGTTCTGTGTTGTATGAGGTGAAGGCCTAAGTGAGGTCTTAAAAACATGCATTCTTCCTCAGTAACACAAAGTAATCTGAATTAGTCTGAAATACTGTGTTTTTCCCTCTGATATAGTGTGGTATTTAAAAGCTGGGGAAATGGGTTTAGAAAAAAACAACACAGATTTATCTTTCAGTAATGAGTTAATGAGTCAGATGCAGAGAAGAAGGCCCGTTCAAATACCTTTATACAGCTGGGGTGATTCAAAGCTTCTGCAAGACCCCCCAAGGATTCCCCCTGTACTGGGGGGATGTGATTTCCCCAAACAAAGGGTCTCTACTCAGGGGGTACAGGGAGCTGGAGAACTCTTAGAGGAAGGCTGTCATTTCTCCAATCTAACCCAAATGCTGCCAAAAACCCAAACTGGTGGCCTACGTCCTTTGTTTTTGTTCTCATGTCCTGCCCCAGGCCTTGTATTTGCTGAACTGGGGTCTCTGGTCATGGCATGCTTTTGTTATCAGGCAAAGCATTTATCCATTTACTGCAGATTGACGTAGGGAGAAATGGCCATATTTTACACATGCGAGGTGTCAGTTTTGACTTCCCATTTCACATCACCATGTTTATTTCCTCAAAGAGATCTTCAGACGGACAGGTGGGAGCCAACCACCATGGATTTTTTTTTTTTTATTTGAAGACAAATGTGCAACACCCGAAGTTTAAGGAGGGAGGTGAGCGCCCTTACTGACTGCAGGTGAGTCAGTGACAGTGCTGTGGGTGCAGGGTCACCCTGCCGTCCTTCAGCCTCGAGCCCTCTGTCCTCTGTAGCCTGCTCTGTCTGACTGGCTCACCGGGGGCTGCGGGAGCCTGGGGAACGCGGGCACCGCTCTCCTCCCGCCTCTGCCCAGCAGCATCCCCTCCTGCCAGGCTGTGCCCGGGCACCAGCTCCGCTGCGGTGCCCCGGGGATGCCAGCAGCTCCCGCTTCTAACACAACGGGCTCCATCCAGGCACAGCCTCCCCCATGCGCCGTAGGTTTGATTTCATAAGATAAACTTCCCGTGTTTCTTTCCCCCCCCACGCTCCTCCTCCCGGAGTTGAGCCGCTTGACAAGAAGCTGTTGGAATCTGGAGAAAAGCAATTAATGATGGAGTTGGGGTTTTTGACTGACATAGTAATTATGCTGGAAAATGTAATTTTCCCTGCATATTAGAGATGGGATTATTTCAAGGAGATCTCATTAATGTGCTGTTCACCAACAAAGAGCCCAGTAACCTCTCTCTTAATAAGATTAGCGTGGGGGTCATAATGCAGCAGGCTGCTAGGGCGATATATCCAAGCTTTTGTTCTAAAGAAATAAATTACCTTCTGCTGTCTGGTAAGGGCATCCGAGGAGTAGATTTCATTTAAAAGATGGAGACATGACATTTGCTCATTCCATGATAGCAAGCTGATAAACCTGTGCCCACTTCCTTTGCCCAGACGCCGTGCATCAGCAGTGAAAACTTGGGATTGAGGGAGTCTGGTGCAGCAGTCGGAGCAGCGAGGGCAGGCAGGCAGGTAGCTCCCCAGGAGCCCTCCTTACATCAGCATCTTTCCCCCTGGAAGCATAGCCCTCAATGCCTGCCTCTCTTTGTCTGTCTGTAACGTGGACAATAGCTGTCCAGAGCTCCTCAAAGATGAATGGCTGTTTGAACAGCTCTCCAGCTCCCCTGGTGAGAATACTGCTCCCCTCATCAGGGAGCACGGGTGCTGCTGTCGTGTGTGACCTCTTGTGCTCAAAAAGATAATGCAAGGGAACAGGAAAGGGTGCTTGGTCTTAGTTTGATCAACGTGTGAAAATTCAGGCGTCTTTGGGACACCCTGTAAGCAATGTAGATCCTTTTTCTGGTAGCGTAAGTCTTCCTCCTATCTCTGCTGATGCTTGTGGGGTGGTTTGGGGTGAGCCAGAGAGTGGCACTGCTAAAAACATTTCCAGGCAGCTTTCCCCTTCCTGACTCCGCTCACATCTGTCTACCATCTGTTTTCATTTCATCTCTGCTGTGCTGCTTGTAAACATCCTCTTGCAACGTCCAGGGCACTGACAGCCTGGGAGCTTCCCCCTTCCAGCATGGGAGAGATGCTGACCAGCGCTGAGCAGGAAAACCAGCTGGTATTTATTATTGGCACTGCTGGCCTGCAGAGGCATCTCAGTTATGGGTCAGGAATCCTTCTCATTTTGCTAATGTGCAGACAAGAGTCCCATCCCACCAGTGTCCTATGATAACCCTTCCACAGCAAACCCTACCACCATTTAGAAGTATTTTTAAGTTAAAAATACAAGCCAGCTCTACCCCAAAAAGGAAGATGTGCCAGGTGTGGAATCTTGAATGTCACTGTTGGTTTTACTTGAAAGGTACTGATTTATTGTAGTGGAGTGCAGTGGTGTAAAACCCCTTGAGAGTTTGCCAAGGGGATTCAGAACCTCTCTTGCATACAAGTTGTGTGTTTAACTGCTTTAGTACAAAAATAAATAAATAAAACTTTGCTTATCCTCTCGGTTTCTTGGTATCTCATTTACCTTTCAGATAATATGCAGAAAAGAAGTAAGGAAACAGTACTTCAGATTTATGTAGGTTGTAACTCTTTCAGCGCAGCGGTAATGAGCTGCGGTTAAGTATATTTTGATGCAATTTACTTATGAGCCGCAAAGCACCAAGTTGTAACGTTTTTATGCACGTGCATCCATAGATAGGACTGGTGCAACAAACTGCCGAGTTGTCGCTGCTGCTGTGTAATGTACTTTGGGATTTGTGTAAGATATTTTGTGTTAAATGTTATTAATGTATGTTTTGAGCCAGGGAAAGGGTGAAATGCCTGAGAACATCATTTTGGTTGACTTCATGAACTTAGAGCACGAGATTGTCTGTGTGCCCAAGAAATGCTTCTTGAAGGGTGTTTTAATGCCTGAAATACCGATAAATTGCTTATCTGTTTAGATGGTAAGATAATTAAGTTAACAACAGAGAAAAAGAGCCCTGAAGTGAGCAGAGGAGGGCTTGCAGTCATCCTTTTAGTGCCACAGTTACATTTCCTGGGCAGGAGAGAATAGTTTTTCTCTTCTCCCCAAATACCTTTCTCAAAGGCCATGATGAGTTAGCAGCTCAGAGTGGAATAGCCGCTTATTCATTTTGGAGGTTTTCAATATATTCATGTGTCTCAGTTGAGTGGCAAATAGGATTTTCATACTTCTGGAAAGGGAAATCATGGAAGGAGGTCTTGTGGCCTCACAATATTTTATTGCTTTATTTTAGCCAGCTGCAGGCATAGTGGAATTCCAGTTATGCTGTCGTATCTGCTCATCCTGTCTGTGCTAACAGCACTAAGGACTGAAGACTGATGATCACGGATTCCTTGGTGAACCTGGAAGGAATTCATAGCCAGTATAACTTTTCACCACTCAGAAATCTCAATTCCAGATTTCAGAGGCTCTTGGTTTCTTCTTACCTAATGTATCATACTTAAGTCTAATTAAAAAAAAAAGACTCTTGCCAAACAGTAAGTAATGCAATTGCATTTTCTATGTAGATAAACCAGGTCAGAATCTGTGTCAGCAGAGATAGCAGTGAGTTTACTCCACTTCAGTGGGTAAACAAAACCACCGATCATGTTTCTTTAGTTTGAAAGCTGTAAATATTGCTTCATCGTCTGCTAAAAAACTGGAGCGTCTGTGGTTTAACCTAGGATCTTGCTGTTAAGGCCAATTAACTCTGCTGCTGTTTGTTGGGCAATGCTTGCCTGGAGTAAAGAGCGTGTCAACGCTCTGCTGGACAGCCGCAAGAAGAAGTGAGTAGGGGAGAGGCGTGATTTCGGTGAGCTATTGGACGTTAAGGTTAGAAGGGAACGCCAGGCCATCTCTTCTGGCGGCCCAAGAAGTCAGGCTGAGAATTTCATCCAGTGCTCCTGCGCTGGACCCTGCTGCGTTTGCTCAGCTGAAGGCTGTCTGTCCAGAAAGACCTCAGCGTGGGGCCTGAGGGTTTGGGATGCCTGCTCCCCTCCGCTCCAGGCTAGTCGAGACCAGAAGTCGCTTACCCTTTTTCTCTCACTTTCATGGAATCACTTTTTTTTTTTCCCATCAGGCTCTTTGGAAACAACTTTTTTTTTTAATGTCTGGGTGTTCTGTCATCCCTGAACCAAAGTAAGAGCGGTGTTTTACTGTGCGCCTGTACAAAATAAACCAGAGGGAAGTCTATTACAGGGAATAGGGATTCTTAGTGTTTAGATTTTTTCACTGGCTTGGTTTACTGTCAAAGTGAGATAGATACGAGGGAAAATGTGCAAAATGGGTCCTCATCCGCTGTCGTGGTAGGGTTGTGATAAGACTGTAAAAGGTTTTTGTATTTGGAAGATGGAACTTTTCAGCTGATTGTAATTCAGCATCCAGCCTGAGTACAGGATTGCCAAACAGACTTCTTAAAAGTTTGTTGTTGTTGTTTTTTGTTGTTTTTTTTTCAATTTGCCTCTGCAATCTCCACAGTTTTACTGTGACATGCTGCCCATGGTGCCCACCTGCTTTAAAGTCTGGCACAGCGCATTTTTTGTTGCACTCGGGAAGGAGCATCTCTTGTCTGCTCGTCACGTGCCAGAGTCGTGGAGCTGTCCGCTGACAGAGGGAGAACTGTGTCCTGCCAATGCAGAACAAGAACTGTAAGATTCTCCCTCTGCATCAAAAACCAGGCGCAAACAAGAGGGGAAATAAATCCCAGGATGGAGCAGGGCAGCTTCGTGGCTGCGTTTGGAAACACGGTGGGAGACCTGTGTGGTGGTACCTTGTTTTCTTTCATACTGGGTTTGGAAGCCAGCAAAAACTCACAAAGGAGGGTACCCTGCTGCTGATGAATTCTCTGTAGCAGTAATTTTGGATATTATCGAGCAATAGCAGCCGTGGCACAGCTTGTGAGTGAGTTTCTATTACGGGCTGCTTTCTGGCTGCCTTTTCAGAAATCCACAAGAGCATCTCTTTGGGCTTGAATGTAGTGTGATTTTTTCTACAAAAACATTGATGTTGAAGCAAAGTGAATTTACAAGCATGAAAGCAGAGCTGCTGAATGAAAGTCTCTTGTGTGTTAGCACCCTGTAGCAAATACGAGAGGGAGATGTTTTCAAGTTAGTTTACCAAGCTCCTGTGAAATTACTTGTGGATGGAGTCGCATTTTATAAGCACACAGGAACACCTGAATCACCTATTTCTGAAAGCAGCTTACAGCATAAAGACCACTAACTTCTACCGAAATTTCAAGGCACTTGTACACAGAGATTGCTGCTGTGTATGAGAGCTCAAACCTACGTGTTCCCAGCATCTGAGCTTTTAATTTTTTTAAATAAAATTGCCAAGGTCGTAAATGCTGTTGCTGTCAAAGCATTCCCAGGAACATCAACTTAAGACAGCGCCAGCAAATGGTTGTTCCCTTTTCAAGGACAAAAAAGTAGAGTTTTGAGCTCTTTTTCAATTTATAGAGAAAGCTTAAAATGTAGCTCCATCACCCTGTTCTGGCCTGTCAGTGTTAAAAATGAAGCTTTTCATCATCAGAATGGTAGGAAAATACATTTATGGTGGCTGCTGTGTTTCTCACAAGCCTGGGGAGGCTCACGGGAGCTCTGACTTCTTGCTCTCCGTGGCGAGGGCCACAGGGTTTGCAACGTCCATAAAATGCTGGGGGCGCTGAGCCAAAATCAACACCGGTGGTACCGAGCAGTGCAAACACCCAGCCTGCAGCGGCAGGGAGGCAGCGTGGACACGGGGCAGCTCTTCCTTGCCTGTCTCTGGCTCTTTCGGAGTAGGAAGCCCCAGAGGCTGAGCCTGGGTGCCCACAGGAGCCACACACCCTGAAGAAGGGAAGAGGAGGAGCAGAAAGCCGCGGCAGTGGTTCCTCTTCCCCGCCGTCTCTTTTGAAGGCAGTTTGTGCTGTTGAGGGGGGTGCTGTGAGTTTCATGCACTCTGTGCCCTGCTGACGCGCTCTTCCTGAAGAGATGTCCTTTAAACTCTTCCCAAAACCTGCCTTAAGGGTTGCAGGGTGTGAAGCTGGGATTGCCCCAGATTTGGCATTTCCAGGGGAGGCTTTGGATGCCTGACATAGGGAGTGTTTCTGGCTAGCTAGTCTGTGCTTGTAGGCTCATAAACTTCCCTCGCATATTTTTGGACTTAGGTGAGCTTCTTAGCAGCCAGGGCTTTGCCTTCGGGAAGATGACTTTGCCCTTTGCTGGCTGATTTGTTGTAACAGTGGGAATGAAGCTTGCATGCCTCGGACGTCCTCCAGACCTAATCCTGTCTGTAGATGAACAAATGAAGAGAAGAGATTTGGGCTGAATTACAGGCCCTCATTCCTACCCTTAACATCTCAGAGATTGTGTAAAATTTCCCAGGGGGTTGTTAGAAAGCATCTCTGTTCAGATGTCTGAAAACGAGATTGGATAAGGCAGTACCAAGTATCCTGCAGGGAACACTTCTGCTCTGGAAGTGGTCTACGTGACGTACCTGGCTCAGGTTCAGAGGTGGAGAAAGATCCGTCGTCGTACAGAGCAACTATAATTGCACAGCTGAGGTGCTAAAAACCACATGCGCTTGTATTTCTCTTTGGAGCCTCTGAAGCAGCAGCTTGCCAGCGCGTGAGTTTCTCTTCAATTTATGTGGTGCACCCATTGCCTTGTTATTGCTTTTATAGACAAGGGATCCAGCAACACATTACTTTTTAAATGTCCAGCCATTATGAATACATTTGCTATTCATTGTAATAGCACCAATCATAATGAATTCATTTTGCATTCGTGTGTATGTCATCAGCACTTGGGATTGTTGGTGGTTTTTTTTTGTAATTTACATCAGCAAATGGACATTAAAAGCATTATCCATAAGCACATCGCTCCGCCAAGGGAGCAAGGGGGAAGCGTGCGAGTAGATTCAGGCTTGCACAATCCCCCGTGTAGCTGGGAGGCTTCTCCTGGCTAGAGATCAGCAACCAGCCCTTCAGGATTGATTGACTGCTCCCAGTGACAGCACGAGCCTTAATCGATGTGTGCGTACACAAGGGGCACATCTGGGTTCGTGCCGTGGGCGTTCCGCTCTCGTGTAGCGGCTGACTCAATTTAACGGGCCGCTTACTGTATCTGATATCTGCTTTGAGTTTCTGTGAGCAGGGAGGAGAAGGAGCTCCTAATTCATCAGAGGAACCGTCCCCTTCCTTTTTTGCAGCGTGCTCTGGGTGCTTCCCCTCCCATCGGCACGCTGGAGCCGCGCGGGGTTGGCGGCGCCGCGATAAGCCTCTTGTCGCTGGCTGAGCCCCGCAGCTCGCTGATGCAGAATCTCCGCTCGATGAACCGGGAGAGAGAAATAATTTGGTGGCAGATGCTTGGAGTTCAGACAGCACCGAACATCCAAACGCTGTTGTGAGTCGGAGAGAGGGCGGGGAGGGAACAGAAGGGAAGAGGCGCGGGGGGACCAGAGTGCTCCTGTAGGCCCAAGTACAGAGCAAAGTGCCAAAGGGAGGCATTTAAATGTCTCTGCAGCTCTCCTGCTCGAACCAAGTCACCCTGCCTATGTCACACCAGAGCAAAAGCACGCAGGATTTTGTACGCTGTGTGCTCACGTTGCTTCTTTGTGCTTCTTAAGTGTTGAAGACCTGAGCACTCCCAATGCCTGCAGATGTGTGGGCATCTCTGGAACCTCACCGGAGGTATTTTGTGTGTTGCTGGGACCACAGGGTGCCCAAGTTTCATAACGCTGCGGTGAGTCAGCTGAGGAGAGAGCAGCACTGAGAAACTACATGATCAGCTCAGGGTCGTAGATGAGGTTAGCTGCAGGAAGGGCTGGAATGTGAAAGCCCCCGTTCCCTGTTTCTTAGCCCTTTTCAGGATCCTCTGTTCTTTCCCCACATCTCGGTAGATGGATCTGAAAGCAGGAGTCCTTGGTGCCGCTTGACCGTATCAGAACCAAACTATCTGTGACTTCACACCATGACCAAGTGATTCTGGGGGATGTCCTGAGCGCTGAGTCGCCAAACGGAGCGGGCAGCTCTCAGGCTGGCGGGCTTTGATTTCAGAGGTTGGAAGAGGGAAAAGCTGAAAGGCTGGAAAGCCAACGAGAGACCTGGTTTGAACCGAGGCAGCAAAATTAGGGAATGCTGAGCTGAGACCTGTAGACTCTTTTGATAATGCAGTCACGATCTCATCATGAATAAAACAATGCGTTTCACCTGACCAATTCATCTAATAAGGACTCGCCTCCACTGGATTCCATCATTTTTGAAGTAATGAAATCTCCGCATCACCTTGAAAGAGATAATTTGACCCCAGTGTTTATATGCACGTACACGAGAGCAATTTCTAGGGGGCAGCTGGCAGGTCTGTTGCTGCTTGTTTTTTTGATGCAGGAGAAAGGCTCCTCCTAAGGTTTATTGGCTCAGACAGCTAGCTGGGAATCACGGTCTTGAAATGACTCTTCTGCCCCCTCCGTGTTAAGCACTTTTTCCACACCACAGATACTGCTGTGTGCTTTGGGCATAATCACTTCAGAAGCTAAACAGCAAAGAGGAATCCTTAATTTGCAAGGGGAGCATGCAGATGAGGGGTGAAAGCAAAACAGCTGCTGCGCCTCAAATATAGATTCTTAGGTTATTCTGAAAGAGCTTGGAAATATTTCCTCGTGGACGAGCTCTTAGAGGCACTATCCTTTATTGCTTTTCAGGTGGAAATTTGTAATGGCTGATAGTCTGCTGCTTCGTGTCTATTCTGGAAGAGGCTGGGGAGCAATAAGCTGCCCAGCTGCTACGTCCACTTGTTTGCCTAGTCTTAACATGTTAGACCAAATCAATTTTTGGTGCAAAGACTTCCACGCACCTCATTTCATAGCTGCATCTGATTGTTGTGATTTCTGGGCACTTTCATCCCTGGTTTAGTAGAAGTGAGGGGAACAGACTTAGTCCAGTCCTCTTGGCACGAGCCCCCACACCTTCCCCCTTGTAGTAACGCTATGGGAAGTGGCAGAGTTGTGGAACTCGATCCACCAAACTGCCCTGTCTTTCTGTCCTGACTCATTTTTGAGCCATTCCTGCAAAATGCCAAATACTTCTGGCATAAATCAAGCACTGAAGGTCCGTTCTCCTTCCTGTCTCGTGTTTCACTAATTACCTCAGGTGAGTTTCAAGCAAATCGCATCTTCAGGTGGAGATTTTATACACCTTAGTGGTTTATTTTCATGAATATTTTTTACGATCTGTTTTGGAAGTGTCCAAGAATCAACTCCAAATCAAATCTGGGAGCGGAGGCAGGCAGTGCAAGCACATGTGAGGTTAGAGTGGGAAGCAGGCTGCCATGAAAGCTTACTTTTGACTTCTCCACTTTGCAGGCAGCGGTGTGGCAGCAGTGACACAGAGCCTCAGGAGGCTGCTGTCAGGATCGGTCTGACCTCAAGGCTCTGCTGCTGCTGACTTGCTCGTGCTCACAGGAGCGCTGCCTGGGTGGCACAGAGCTCCTCACCCGCACAGTGCTCCTCTGCAAGGGACAAAGGAGCTCAGCCAGTGGGCCAGTTTGCAGCCCACGTCTTTTTGTTCAGCAAGTCCTTTGGTGTCAGCCCTTACAGACACGGGATCCGAGCGCTGCTTGGAAGTGCTGCGGGAGATTACTGGTGAGAGGTGAAGAAGAGGCCAGTGATGTCCAGAGGAAGGAAAATATCAGTGCTGTGGTGACAGCAGCGTAAGTGTTGGTGCTGATTCCGTCAGGAACTGTGTGTTGCCTTCAGGTCAAAACTGTTAACAGCAATCAGGTCATGCAAAATACCTGGGTGACCTGGTAGCACTGGACTGCGAAGCCTGCCGAGAAGAACGTGTACCATAATTCATCCCACCTGTCCCCAGGCACTGAGGTGGTGGAGCGTGGCGTGGTGTTTGTCCAGCCACCCTCAGAGGTGGGTCGGGTAGAGGGTGAAAAACAAGAACAGAAATCCCATGGTGGATTGGAGTGCTGGTTGACTCCTTTTGTTGCGTGCTTTTTTGTTTGTTTTCTTTTGTTTGTTTTCTTTTAATTCCCACTCTGGCTTTGCTCAGATGAGCCAAACGAGCTTCAGGAAACCACCCTGCAAGAGGCCTGGGGAGCTGCTGTTTCGCTGCTGGAGATGGGCCTGCCTTGGTTGACGGTCCCACCAGGGGAGTGAGCTGCGGGAAACGTGAGCCGTCGGGTCCTCCCCAAAGATGAGAAATGGACAGAGAAGATGTCATTATCCCAAAACACTGCACGTAGCTTCTGGGGAGGCATTTTTCTAAATTACTTCTAAGTGATTCTCACTGTTTAAAGAAAGGTGTATTTTGCAGACGTGTAGTCCTCACTCTGTGTAAAAACCATAAGGCCTCTCATGAAATGATACACATTGGTATAGCAGAGAATCTTTTCCATTTGAAAGCTGCATTTCCCTCTTGCTTTCTTTGGCCTGAAACCTTTGCCCTAGCTGGCCTGGTGACTCACTAAAGGTGTGCTCCTGCTTCTTCTTGCCTTTGTTATACAGAAAAGGGCACCCGTGGTTGTTAGCTCTGCTCTGTTTCATTAGTAGTATTTGTAGAAGTGCTTCCAGAAATGGACCAGAGATCTAAGGGGAGAATAGTTGCTGCCTGGAAAGTCTTGGTTAGCAAGAATCCGCTTACTTCAGCAGGAGGTTTGATTTGCTTTAGTTTGGATTTTGAAAAATGCGAGGATTTGGCCAGTATAACAGAAGTCTCTTGCCAGAGCAGCCAGCTGAGAAATCGGTCAGGCTAAGTTTCACTGTCAGCTGCTTTTTCCAGCTATATCTGAGTGCATATGTCTCCTGAGCAGCGTAGCTGGTTCCTGGAAGCAGCAGTGCTAACTGGCTGTCCCCTGGAGCACCCAGGCTGAGGACTTTGCTGGACACACAGGCAGCAGGATCAGGCCTGGGCTAGCTCGTTGCATCTCAGCTTTGTGCCTGCAAACGTGTCAGTACTTCAGGTTGGATTTGCCATCTGTAATTGTTGCAGACTGTTGTGGTTTTTGGCTGATTTGCAGGCAAGCGCTAGGAATTTTCTCCTAGCTACCATTGTGCATAAACGCAGTTCAATTTTGATCAATAATTATTAAAAATGAAGATGTGAACAGTTGGCTATTTTAGTCAGATACCTTGTTTCCATTCTGGCATCTAATGGCTGTGGGGAGGTAATTTTGTTGTCTGGTCTAGAAATGGAAAATTCTTGCAGGCTGCTTTTTTATTTATGGTCCCAGATGGGAAGCACTCAGGTCCTGAAATCCCTCCAGATGTCTCCGTGGCACATTTTCCCTGACTCTCCTGAGGGCATATGAAAGAGGGAAATCTACATCCTGCATTTATATCTACATGCTACCCCCTACCCACTTTCCTCATTTCCTTAACCACATCTCTCGGATACTTAATGGTGAAAAAAGTACTGCATTTCTTGTTCAGTTTTTCTGCCCTGCTTGCTGTATGATGTGAGTTGTCGAAAGAGACATTTGCTGTTGCAAAATAATCTCCTATGAATTCACGGGTCCGGAGGAGGCTGCAGAAAAGCAGGCTGAGTTTTGGGGCACTACAGAGTGCAAGGCAGTTTAGCTCTGGCCTTGGAGCCATCTCCCACTGTAAGTGACGAAGAACTGGAAACAGGAGCTCAGCTTTGCATGGGTCCCCCAGGGACGGAGGCCATGGGCTTTGGCCCCAGCTCTGTGGTGAAGTGGTAAGGAATTCACTTTGACTTAAAAACCTATTTGCTCGTTTTGACCAGTGTATCTGGAAGGAGAATTGTGAGCAAGTCGTGGTAACAGCTGTGAGCTCACAACCATTTAAACAGAGCTAATGAGCAGGCAGTGACTGTAATCTTTCCTCATCTGTCCTTCCCACCTTTTCTGATGTGTATTTAACAGTAAAGAAAACATTCCTGGGCCTCGATATCTTCTGTTACTGTTGTCCCTTCTGTGGGATCCCAGGGAGGCGTTCCTGTCTTTGCTGCGAGCCACGGTGCTACCTGCGTAGTAGATAAACACGGAGCTCACACCTGGCCACAGGGAGACATGGAAGAGTTGGTTATGGAGACAATCAGCTGGCCGACTTCTAAAACCTAAACAATGTCAGATTGCAATGCTGAATGAGAAGCGAAGCAACCTGAGTGGGTTTTGTGTTGGGGGGTTTACTTCTCACTGTCTCCTCCTCTCAGTGTTTTGGGCAATTACAGGGGAGGAGTCCTATTGACAGATGACTGAACTGTGGTGAATGCGACAAATGGAGAATCTCAGCTTTAGGGTTTCTCTTACTCCATACGGTAATTCCCACTTTTGGCATTAAAAACTTCTATTTTAAAAAGCAGAAATAGAATTAGAAAGTGGTACGAGCAGCTGTGTAACAGGGAGATGGCAGCAAGTAATACTGTAAAGAGAAGAAAGGTTGGAAGAGACTTTAATAAAATCTTTATCAGGACTCCCTCGTGGAACCAATCATGCTTAATATTTTTATTAGTGACTGGCTCAGAAACTGGAGAGAGTTAAAAGAGGGAGCTTGCTGCTGCTGACACAAAGTTGTGAGGGACATCAGTACAAGGAAGATCAAGATATGGTACAAGGAGAATTGGATGACCTTGAAGATTAAGCAGTAGAAATGTTGCAAAATTGAATGGGACAAAGCACAAGGTTATTCACCTAAGGATTAAACATAATTCACTTTGATGTAAACCAGATTCATGAATTAGAGAGGAGTGAGGCAGAGAAAGATGTGAGTAGCTTGGTGCAGGTAACGCTGCATTTCCTTTGTCTAAAAATTCAGTTACCTTATTGCAGGAAAGGATTGGGTTAATCTTAGGCAATATATTTTTTTGAAAACCTGAACTTTGCAGCATGGGATGCCAATGTGACGCATCTGGGGAAAAGGCCAAAGCAGTTGTAGCTGTAGAGAGAGAGGTGTCGACAGAGAGAGGCATTAAAGCTGTTGTATGTTTGGAATCGTGAGCACAGGTCTGGTCACTCACGTTCCAGAAAAATGAGCTTAGAAATATGTTCAGTGCTGGTTTACAATGATGAAAAGGTAATACAAAGGGGAAGATGATTTGTGTTGCTTAGTACAATGATGGCAGAGAGGCAATGTGATTGCTGTCTGTAAAACCAACAGGGGGTTGCCCTGTGTGTGGGAAAGGAATAATTTAAGCTAACAGACAGTGTTGGCACAGGAACAAATGGGCACGGACTGGTGATGAATATATTTAGGCTAGAAATTGGAATAAACTTTTTGGCCGTAGGAAGAGTGAGTTTCTGAAGCAGACCTCCAGTTCGAGAGTTTGGAACAGCATAATTTTGTTCCTATCAAAAACCAGAGGCAAAATATGGCTAGTTTGAGATGGAGCTTAATTTGGAGAGGGTGTGTTTACCTGTGGCGGGAGAAAACAAGGCTTGGGTGGCTCGGGAGGAGCCTCTGAGCCCTGGGTTCGGGGACTTGTGTCTTTTATCCCGGGATGAGCGAAGAGTGAATGAAGTTGCCCTGTGTTCCTGGAGATCTCAGTTTAACATATATAAAGCAGCGGTCGCTCCACATTTGTGCTCAAGAGCACGGTTTGGCTTCACTTGGTGCTGCGCTCCGGGAGCCTGAGCGGCGAGGTGGCGTTGGGCCGGGTGCTGGGGGAAGGCGCGGGTGAGAGCAGCACTGCAGCGACTGGGCTTCCAGCAGACGCGGTAATGGAGGCCTCCGCACCTCGTGGAAGCTCGGTACTACGTGGTAAGTCACCATGGCAAGGCTCTAGAGAAGTGCATCTGTGTCAAGCCAGTGCATCAAGGTGCGTGGTGTGTTTCTGGGGAGGAATGGCTGGGAGTGCTAGAAGGGTGCACCTCGCTGGCTTAAGGATGTGGGCTTTTGTTTTAATCTTCCTTGTCCCTCTTTCGGTAGTTTCCTGTCTGTCTAGCTTTCAGATCACATCAGGAAATTTCACAGCTCCCCATTTGCTAACGGGTATAATTATAATTGCTGGAATACAGTCTGTAGGTGTTCAGTTTTATAAAAGAAGGAGGAGGTATCTGAGCATGAGCCAAGGGCAGCCTGAGTACTCCTCTGATCTGGAGAAGTCAGGTGATTGTTCCTGGGAAGAAGACCAAACACTTACGATTTAGCAAACAGTTTATTTTCCAGGCAAAGTATAAAAAATAATATTAAAAAATCCCATTTATTCACGACCAGTTTCAAGATGAAAATGAGGAACGTGTAGAAATAATGATCACAAATCACTCTTCTGTTAAAGGTTCTCAATAAAGCCTTGCTTAGTCTGCCTTTGTCTAACTCAAACTGATTTCTAACACTGCAGGCACAGCTCATACACTGTCATTTCCACCATTTTGAGGAATCAAATAGGCTGACATTTGATGCAGAAGCACAGCTTGGTCACGTCTGTGTGCTGGAAATCTATCAGGGTCCTGAATATTGTAGAAAATGCACTTTCAGGCAGTCGTCTGGTTGAGTCCCTGCGTTTTTCCCTTAATACTGTAGAAATAGACAAAGACGCCGTCTTTGTGCAATAATTCATTTTTCTTCCAGCCTTGTGTCGGCAGAGGCAGCTTTCCAAAATGCTGAACTCAAAATTTCGAAGAGCACATTCTTGTTCCAGCAGAAAACCAGAGGGGAGCGGCGCGGAATAGGGCCGTCTTTCACGAGGCGATGAAATGACTGCTTGTCAGCCACTTCTCGCGGGTCACTTCTGTCGGGCAGCGGGAGTGAATTCCAGCCAGCCTGACATCCCCAGCGCGGGGAAATGTTTCGCTGTGCTGCGAAGTGGGCAGCTCTGCAGGGGTAGCAGTGTCCTTGAGGGCATGCCAGGACCTTCGTGGTCCTGCTTGTCTCCTTGGATCTCCTCGACATGTCTCTGGTGCAGACAGTCGTGGCCATCTCGGTCTTTCCTCCTCACTTTTGGATTTTTTACGCATGCCTGTGATACAAACTACAAGCTTTCATCCCTGTGCCGGAAGCTGGCTTGGTTTAAGAAAGGTGTCTTTACACAAACATTTGGTGGTCGTGAGTGGTGCAGAAGGTGTTTCCCATCCCTGAATGTGGCAGCTGCCCTTGTCCTACCGCAGCTCCGACGCAGAACAGCTAAAATGGACTCCCACATATTGCAGTGGGGGAGTGATGGCTTTCACGGGCTTTGGAATCCTGTTTCTTGTAAGAAGCTGAGACAGTATAGAAACAGTACAGGTGGTATAGGTGTTATTTAGTATGGTTTGCATTATAATGTATGTAGTGGTTCATAGAATACAAATAGGAAAGGGACAAGGCATTTGTCTTTTTAATTAGTGCTTTGAAAAGATGGTTGCCAAGCTCTGTTGGTATACAAAAGACCCTAGCACCCATACCGTCTAAAAAGCTTTACCTATTTAATTTGCAGAAACAATAATAAAAAGATGACCCAGTGTTTAAAACAGAAATGTGGGTTTTAAATTACTTTTATCCACTCTGGTCCCCTTGAATAATGAACACCAGCAGTGGAAGTCCGGGAAGTCTTTTCCCATGTACTTGTATATTCCCCTGTAATGTGTCTTCCAAAAACTTCTGTTGACTCCTTAGCAAGCCCACCTGAGGCTACTTTCTGTTTACAGAGCAGTGTAACATCACATCCCTTCTGTCAGTACTTGGACTCTGCATTACGTAGTGATGCTCTGTAATGCTGTCAGGATGTCAGGATTCCCACTCCGGCAGTGGTTGTTCTTCATAGCAGTAAACAGGTGGGTGAATAACGCTGCACGCTGCTGACGTGTGACCTGTTGGAGTTGGTTTCCACAGCTTGGATGACAGCGCCTGAGGAGCCCCTGAAGTTGTGCTGAGGACCAGGGCCTGGGTTCCTAGGTCCTGTTTTTTAGGAATCATTCATCATAACATTGGATGACCCAGCAGTGCTACAAATGTACTGAAGCTGTGGAAGTCAGACTGAACAGGTGAATAAAAGCAAGCAACCATGTACCTCCCTGCCAGAGCCCCTGCATGTGCAGCTTGCCGTGATAAAGCAGCACGTGGGTGTGTTCTCAACACTGACTCCACTGGGAGGAGACCGGAGTCTCATTAAAGAATTGCAAAGGCTTCATGAGGCTTAAAAGTCTCCTGTAAATCCATTAGTGTCCATATATAATTTAGTCTTCACGTTGCTCTTTCAGAGCTGTCAAATATCTTCGACGGTATTCCGCTTTCTTTAAAAACTTAAACGTGACCTGATATAACTACTTACTCTTAGAACAGTGAAACTGCTCTTTCATGAATTTATAAAATGTTTTTAATTATAAATCAAACAGTGAGTAATTACTTTGTCTTGGCAATCCAAGAGAAGAACCATTCAATTGACCTCATCTGCTTGGCAAAGCAGCATGTGAAGGAGAAGCGGTATCCTCAGCTGAGACAGCACCTCTGAGCACGCGTGCCCCTTTCCTGCCTACCAAGCTACCAGCCCCTTGATCAAGGGCCTGATTTTATTTCTGAAGTTATGGTGTCACAAAGTAAATGAGCTCTTATACTATGTTTTGTCTGCCTAAAAGTTCCCCGAAAGGAAAAGCTTTATGTGGTAGCCACAGTGGCAATTTTGGTAGGGACTGGTGTATGGGCCAACCGGCCAAATTTGCGTCTCAGCTACTCTGGCTTTCTCTCCGTACTTCTCCTCTGGGCAGCTCCTCCTCATCAGCACACCAAAACACAGAACTAACCCAGCAAACCTGACAGGAGCAAGCAGTCAGTCTAACACAAACAGTACAGGGGATAACCAGAGCCTAAAGGAATGGGGCATTGTAGATCCCAGCAAACCTTGGGGCAAGGAACAACATGTTGGTTGCCTAAGACGATGGCAACTTAAAATGAGGAATGAGAGTTACCTCTGTATCTCCTGTCTGCTGCTGGGAGACAGCCTGTTAGCAGCGACTTCTTCCTGTGATTCATCTGAAAGGAGTTTGCGGCGTCCCTTTGGCCATCAGTGAGATGTGGATCTGGCTTGTAAGAAGAAACTTGTTCTAGCAGACACGGTGTGAGGAAAAGGGCAGAGGCTCTGTATCACAGGGAAAATTCCTCCGGGCCAAGTCAGAGGTATGTTATCTGGGGAGTGCAAGCATGACTGCTGAATCTGTGAAATTAATCATTTGGGATTTTGCCCTTCTTCCTCCCCTTCCTTCTCATTGTCCAGTCCTGATTCATTTCAGGGTATCTGCATGCACGTCGCAGTCTCATCCCAAGAACTTGCTGTCAGGCTGTGAAGAGCCTCTAACGTTGTCTGTCTTTGTGAGGAGATGGTCAGATTGTGTGCACACTCAAATGAGCACTGCCACACGCCACGTTTGTGCTGCAGCAGCTCGTAATAAGGTAGACCTTAGTCATCCATCTGCCTTTCATAGGGGATCTTGCATATCTATTCTCCTATTTTCCAAAAGAAACTGCAGGCAATTAAAATCATCCTGAGGTCTCCCTGGCTTCCTGCTTCTAATCTACATTCTCAAGAGTGAATGAAAAGTGAGAAAAAATTGTGTTTGGTCCCATACTTTTCAGAGATCTGGAGATGAAGAGCAGGGGAGAAAAAGAAATGAGATATATTTATAAAGTGAGAATTCAGAATATATTCATCTGACATTTCAAGGTCTTACTTGGGCAGACACTGATGTAAAGAACAGGTATGTGCCTGCTGTCCCTCATTCCTCTTTCCAGCCCTTAATAAGAGGCTACAACGCTGCAACTGCTATTCCAAGTGGCTTTAATATATTTTTTACCTATTTTATCTTATTCTTTTGCTGCAGATTTTTTATGGGGTTGTTTTTATGTTGAGCCATATATTTTTATAGTATTTCCAAGAGGAAAAATGCAATGACATAGGTTGCTAGTTTAGGCTAATGGAGGTGGGTTTGGTTGGCACTCACCATCCCTGCGGCTGGGGCTGAGCAGGCTCTTACCTCTGGAGGTAAGTGAACGTTCTCTAAACCTGGTGTAGGACTGCCTACTGCTGGAGATTGTCCCTCAAAAGGGAAGGAAGCTCTGGGAGTCAGGTTGTGATGCTGGCCACTGCTGCACAGCCAACAACTAAAAGCTAAGGAGGGAATGTTCAGAGACGGGGCTTTGGATATGGAGCCTGCTCCCCGGACCCCAGCTAACCACTGCTCTCTGTTTTAGCTGCCGAGGCTGAAATGGTGCTGCCTCAACCCGCCTCCTGCCAGAGCTTCGTGCTAAGACAACTGCTGAATGGGGCACGTTCCTAGTCCAGAGCCATCTGTTTCAACGCAGGCAGAAAGGAAACCACACAAGCCAAAAATAAACTGCAGCAGCTGAGGAGCATGTACGCGTCCTCGGCCACCCCTGCTCTGCGGCACGAGACAGCCAGCAGGAGCTGGGCACCGTGTCAGCCAACAGGCAACCTGGCCACAAGTGCTGTGGATTGGAAATGTCCCTTCTGATTATTCCCCTTTCAAGTGTCTGCCCCAGGCTGTTCGCTGGAAGTTAAGGCCCTGCGTGAGAGGCTGCTGTGTGCAGTGCCTTCTTAAAGCCGAGCCCTGACCTCCCTGAGGGCCTTCGGCACAACTGTTGAACCAGCAGTCCCGTTTAAAAATGCTTGCAGCAGGCTTATGGGTGAAAAAATAGCATTTGTGTACTTTTATGTGGAGTGACCATTTGTTTCTAGGGAGCGTGCTCGTGTGTATATTATTCACAGCTACACAGAGGTGTGTGACTGAGGCGTGAAACCAGGGCCGCGTTTCATTTGCTGAGTGAGGAGAAACTTTGCTGCCTGTGTGCGTTGGTTTCCTTCTGATACTGACTGGACACTAAGCTGAGAAGGAATACAAAGGAAATTGAGCTGGCTTCCGTGGTAAATCATGCCTGATATGTGACCAGGAGAGGTGGCACGATCTGAATTTTCCTAAGCAAGTGTGAAACCTCTGGCAAAGGAAGAGGCAGATAAAAACACCAGTTCTGGGAGCTGCAGAGAGTGATTTTATTATCGTCTCGTCCCTGAAGATACCTTTCCCGGTGACAGCCCGATGACAGGCACATGTGCTATCATTCCAGCCGCTTTCCCACTTGTGTGCGAGGTGCGGGATGGCTCCGAGAGTCCCTGACCTGTGAGCGCAGGGCTGGAGCTGCCGCCTCTGCTTCAGACAGCTGTGTGGCTGCTGCCTCCAACAGGACCGAGCTGAGAATGGCCCTGGTTATCTCACACAAAAGGAAACGGAGCTAACGAACCTCAGGCTTCTTTCTTTCCTACAGGCTGTCAGTGCTGCCTGCTTTCTCCACGAGATACATAATATATTCTCTCCTATGAATATTTCACCTCTTCTTTTTGCTGTTTTCTGGCGTGGAGTCGTACTGTGCCAGCCATCACGGTTCAAGCCAGAGCTTGAAAATTAAGCGCGTTCAGCAGTACTACACAGATATAAAGCTGAGCCAGCACACGGGGCAGGTTTCTGTTAACCCTCATGTCTCCAGTCAAAGGTTTTCTTCTGAACGGGTGGGAGGGAGGCAGAGAGGTGATCTCTTTGCCACACAGAAAGCAAAAATTGGAGCTATTGGAAGAATTTACTGAAACTCCTTCCTTGAAGCTACGCACACATCCATCTGAGAAAGGGCAGCGTGTCTGACAGAAGTGAAAAGATTAGTCCCGGATGAGATTTAGCACAAAGCAGTTGGGTAGATTTATTAGGTGTACTCTCAAATGTGAAACTTGTGTGTGAGCTGTGGAAGTGCATGGCTGGCTAGCCCTGGGGCTCTTGGTACTGTCTGTTGCTTCTGCTTCAGGGCTGCCCGTCAATTAGACGTACACATAAAGTGGCTGAAATAAGGCTTGCAGCTAAAGAGATGTGGTGAATTTCTACCCCAGCTGCCTTGAGGGTGTTGCCCCCCAAGTGGCTCTTCCCAGTGTGGCCATTCAGCACTGCAGCTCGGGACGGGGCCTCCAGCTTCCCCTTACCACCACCCGACCCACGTGTACCTGGGCACTGGCACAACCATTAAAAGACATGGCCAACAGTAAAAACCTCTGTGTTAAAGGAGTGGGAAAGGCAACTGAGATGGTAGCATTGTTATAAAACGGGGATTCCACACACCTACAGATGGTAATTAAAATGCAGTAGGTTCCTGGAAGCGGCTCTGTTTTCTAAACATGAATTGCTTTGTACTGAGTGCACTTTCTACAGCAGCAGAGACTATAACTGCTGAATGGAAAAGTAATTAGCACCATTTCTATGCACGCATTAAATGGCTACACAGTAGTATTGAATAGAATAGGCACTTTTTTGCAGCAGTAGCATGCTGTAGAGATACCAGTGTGTACATACACACGTGCAGTCAAGGGCTGCTGCGCGCGGCATGGCGGTCGCTCAGCCCAAGCTTCATGTGGCACAGCCCCGTGTGCTCACTCGCAGTGGACTGGGGCATCCCTTGGGTTTGAGCTGAGCTCTGTGGTTTGCTGAGGAAAGGTGAACTGGTCAGCAGCATCTGAGCTGTGCTATCATGATTGCAAATCATCCAGGGAAAGACCCAGCAGAACAGCAGAGGCAGGGCTACCTGCCTTCCACCAGCACTCGGGGTGATGCTCACCAGCTCTCGGTAGCCACCCCAGCAGAGTCAGAGGACCGAAAGTCCCTGAGCACCAGACCCGGCTGTCGCTGACGGGACTTTCTGCAGCAGGGTGGGGGTTGGTGCCTGTTTTGTGGCTAAATGCAGGGGCATCAGCCTCCAGGCTGTGTCAGCAGCATGTTTCAGTGACTCTAAAGTCAGGCATCAAACCAAGCAAATGAATTTGTCATTGTGGGTTAGAAAGTGATTTCAAGGTTACAAAATGCAACTAGACTGATAGCATGAACGACACGGGCTAGTGCTCTCTTCACGTGCTAATTGGGACTCTCTCCTCGCTGGCGCTTTGCTTGCTCCTGCTAGTTTCCATTTTCTTTTCCCTGCGTGCCCTAATGAGGAGTGTGGATGTGCCTGTGGCCGTACAGCTCAGCGCCATGTCCACCTGCTGCAGAAGCCCTGGCGGTGCCGCCATCCACAAGGGCTGCAGAAGCTGGGAAGGGGGCTCCGGGAAGCTTCTGCTGATGTATGGTGTGTCTGCCTCTGCATCTGCCTGCGTGTCAACTTGTTTTCCCCTGCTGGATTCTCCCTAGCTGTAATGCCGCATTCTTTCCTAGCAGCCCGTCACCCACTTGTGTTGCTCGTTGGTGGAAGCAGATTTCCCTGTCTAACCTCCTTGGTACTAGGGAGGCCCAGTTGTTCTTTACTTCAGTTTACAATACGTTACCTACAACAGCGATTCAGTAGTCCCTTCTCAGTGCCCCATTCTTAAGGATGTGTTCGAGAAAGAGCAAACCCAGCTCTCATTTTACCTGCCTCTTGGAGAAATCACTGGACAGCCATGGCTGTGTCTTTGAAAGCAAAAGGGCTGCCCAGGTTATGAAATTCTCAAACATTAGCTCAGCATGGCTGAGCCGGGGGACAGGATGATGTGTGAACCCATTCATCATCGCGGGGCAGCTGCCAGCTCGCTGACTTTAATTGGGGCCTTCTAACATTTACGCTGTTTGGAGGTTTTTTCAGTGCTGCTGATAAAGGATTTCGTTCATCTCTCATGAGGCCGTGGAGAGACAGCGGAGATGTGAGCTTAATTCAAGGTTGCTGAATGACTTGCAGCTACGGGGGGAAATTACGTTACTCCATATTGTTTTCCTCCTGAAACTGCTGCCTTGGCTGCATCTCTAGTATTTTTGCATATTTATCTCCTCAAATTTCCTGTTCCTCAGACCGCTCCGTCCACACAGTTTCTAGTTGTGGCATTTTTATTGCAGGTCCCGTGGAAGTGAGGGGTCTCAGCAGGCACGTCTTTCCCACCAACCTCTCTTGAGAGGCGAAGGGGGGTGGAAGCGTTTCTTAATGGAAGGGGGTGGGGGTTGGAAAGCGTGGTATTGCCAATGTAACAGGTTGAAAAATTAGTTGTCTGAACTTAGATTACAGCTCTAGTTATAGCCTTTAAGAGCTCATTATACTTAAAAGAGCTCCTTTCGCTCACTGTGATGTGTCTGTCTGGGGACATGCTTTGGTGCTCGCTGGGCCAAGCCAAGCAC
This sequence comes from Cygnus olor, assembly GCF_009769625.2. Taxonomy (NCBI): domain Eukaryota; kingdom Metazoa; phylum Chordata; class Aves; order Anseriformes; family Anatidae; genus Cygnus; species Cygnus olor. Next base: position 49,913,657 of record NC_049173.1, read on the forward strand.
GGAGGTGGGAGCTTCCACACCCACGTGCAAAAAGTCCCCTTCACCCCTTCCCAGCCCGTGGGGCAGCTCCGAGGCCTTTACCTGCCGCCTGCTTCCAGCAGGGCAAAGCAGGGATGTTTGTGGGAGGAGAAGGAGCAAAACATCCCCCGGTGCTTACAAGGCAGCAGTGGCCTACTTAGGCTGTGTCTCCCCATGGGGTGGCAGGTGAGCTGGATTTCTGTCCTTTTTGGGGAGGGCTTGTGTCCAGCTCCACCCAGCTGTGTAACTGCAAACAGTGCAAGAAATATTCTGGCAGCCGCCTCCCCCAATTGCACTTACTGTGCTGCAAACACATACTAGTGAGCACAGGTGAGACAGTGGGGCTGAATCAGGTCTCTGAGCGGTTATGCCAGCGTACCTGCTCTGGTTTCTGTGCCATTAATCATGTCTTTATAGCAGAGTTAATGTGAGGGTAATCTGCCCCCCTTAACACAGCTTGAGGTTGCATTGCTTTTGCATCTGGTTGCTCTATCAGTTCAATTTGCAGCCCTTTGTCTGCGCTGGATATCCTTTGTAGGTCAGCTGCCATGCAGGGAGCCTACATTTGTGCCCTGCTTAATTGGTCTCTCTCAGCTCTTTCCCATTCTCTACTTTGTTTTGCTTACAGAGCTCAGCCTTTCCCTCCCATTTTTCCTTCCCAGGAGGGAAGGCAAGATGATGATGACAACGCATCCTCAGCTGATGGATGAGAGAGATGCTGAGACAGTGATTTTGGCTGCAAAGGAGACTTTGCAGGTATCTTGCACTTCACTCACCAGCCTCCCTCCGTGAAATGAAGGACCAAAAGCTTCCAGTGATATGACCTTTTTCCCTGGGACCTGTGCTGAAGCGATGGCTGGGAAGTCCCCCTCTTCCTGCCCTCACCAGGTCTGTAAATCAGCCTGGGTTTGGTTCTTTGCTGTGTCCTTCACCACACATCCTCTCCCCTCATGCGTAAAGCAGCACGATTGGGCTGTGTTGACTTCTCAGAGTTTCAGAGGGAAGAAAGTAAACATGAGGGTGCTTAGCAGGAGATTTTGTAAGAGGTTATGTTAGCTAGATTTCCAAATCCTCCAGAGTTGGAAGGGATTTTTGGAAGGGGCTTAATTCCTTCTAAAAATCCCATCCTTACCTAATACGTGCTAGTTAGCAAACAATACTATAGACTTGATAATACTTTATGTGATGAATGATCAGGGACTTATTATTAGAGTCTAGGACTAATCTCTTCACCATGTTTATGCACCTTAGCTCCTCTTACATTCTGGGGTACTCTTCTTGCCATAACAATGCTAACAGATTTTTTTAACGATAATAAAGTTGATTCATATCCTGGGAAAAATGCAGCTCATTCCTAGTTGATTAGTCAGATATTTTTAAATCTTTTTGGATTTCAAGTAGCAAAAGGAAAGGCAAACAATAAGATCTCACTTTAGGTTTAATACCAGTGGAGGCTGTGGATGCAGTTCAAACTCTGTAAGGCTTCTGGTGGGAGAGTTTGACAAAAGACACTTTGTCTCCTTTGGAACAAATACCACCGAATGGTGGAATTTATTTCTTAATTATTTTTCCAGGGCCCCTCTGTTTCCAGCATGCTCACAAACACTTCACATAGAGATTTGCTTCTTTGGAATGGCATGAGGGGGGACTAGCAGTGGGGATTTTCTTTCTATGCATGGCATGGTTTGCCTCGTCTGCATGAGCTCTTTCTTGTTCCTAGGATACACTTGCTTGACTTAATTTATGGGCTTGCTTTATTATTTTTTCCCTTTGGCTGAGATCTGTTTTGACTTTCCCACTAAGCTCCTTTCTGAGCAGGGGCAAAACCAACAACACTGAATTTATTTAAGTGGAATTAAAGGGCAGTCCTTGTGTTGAGGCTGGGGTCTGGGCTGCTAAAGCATGCTCAGCCTCCTGAGGTGCTAAAGAACCTCATGTTTCATTCAAAAGCCAATTGCACTGAATAGCAGAGAACCACTTCTAAAGACTGCAGTGGGGCTCTAAAACCAGCAGCACAGAATGAAAGAGGGGGCTTTAGAAAGCCATGGGATGTAAAATAAAAAGAGAAAAGAGTTGATCAACCAGGTTAGATTAAGGGACCAGTTACTTTTGTTGACCCAGAAGCAAAGTTTGGAAGATGACATAGTCCCTCTGCTCCTATGGTTCAATAGTGACTGTTAAAAATGGGGGGATAGTTAATGCATGTATAAACATTAAGAGCCTTTTTTTGTTAATAAAAATGAAATTCACCTTCTTGAGTAGTATTATGAATTGCAAAAAGGAATTTTTCTATATTGAATTATAAGTTGATGGCCCTTGAAAATTCAGCTGCAGTTTGGGTCTTTGCAGACATTTTTCTTGTTCATATGCTTGCTGTGTTTTTATTTTCCTTGTTCCTGTTTAAAATGAGAAGCAAGCTGACGTTTCCATCAGAACTATGTAGAAAAGCAGAGACTGAAGAAGAGAGCAGAGCATAAAAGCACATGGCTGTAGTGAGCACAAGGGTACCAGATGTGTAGGAGGCACATCTGCCCCAGCCACAGATGGTGTTTCTGCGGGTATTCAGAGCTGGCTCTGCAGTGTGATCCTGATGTCAAACCTCATGCAGACTGGCAGTCTCCTGTTGTAGTGTCGTTGTATGGGTGGGCACAGGGAACTGTCTGTGTAGGTGGGACAAGATCCCTTTCTTTTCTCCATGTTCTTTTCCCCCAAAGAGAAGAGCCAGAAGTAGATCTCAAGAATTTACATTTTCTCCCTCTTGACCGTAGGCTAGAATTACTCTGGGAAACACTTCAGGGAAAGTGATGATTATGTCTGTTTATCAAAATTCAGTCTCTAAATGAACAAGGCAACAGGTAAGGCGAGTTAATGAAACATCCAGTCCTGCCCTTGAAGGGCATAGATGGCTGCGGAGATCCAGTAACTCCAGACAGTCAAAGGTTTAAAATCTGTGCTCGTGCCTGCAGGTGGTGGGTCCTAGGTCAAAACTAAAGCTCGTTGGTGGGGAGTGGCACAAAAGAAAGTTGTATTTCCCACCCTGTGCTATGCCTGCTCTGTAGATAGAAGCTCAGCTTCCGGAGTGGTTACTCCTGCCTTTCCAGCTGGCACTAGATTAACTTGAAAAACTAACAGGACCTTTATATAAATTATCTCCAGAGGATCCATCTGATGGTAAAGGTCCCAGAAAACTACTTCTCATAGCACCTTTACTACAACCACATATGCTGTGGGTTAAAAGTTTTTGACCTTGTCAGATGTTGGTTGTGTGCAGCTGGGCTTGTGTTTGTCTCTTCTTGTTAAGAAGGTTGGAAGGGGAATGAGAGGTATAATGTAATACATTATTTATCTTGTAAGGAAAAAATCCAGTGTGGTCTCCTGAGCCTTCCCTTGCATTTTCTACTTTATCTCTGCTTGCTGAAGTCGTCGCTGGTCCCGGTATTTTCACAAGTAGTGAAATTGAAAGCACACAAATAAGAAAGGAACTATACAGAAGAAAGAATGACTCTTGTTCTACTCGGTGCAGGTGAATTTAAAGAGATGATGACTGGATACATCAGTGTTCCCAGAGGAAGAAAGCCCATTTACTGCATTTGACTCTAGGAAATGTACTGGGCATTACATACACAATCCAACCGATGCCTGGAGATCCTTACTCTTGATCACCGGCGGGTAGGAATTACATTAGAGAACCCAAAGCCAGCTCTCCTGTGAGGCAATGCCCATATCACAAACCAAGGAGGTGTCACAGCTGGCACGCAGGTGTGTCCACACAGCAAGGCAGAGGAGTGATTTTGATGCAGGTAGCTGGCCTAGGTAGCCAAAATGAAAATGTGGCATTAAAGGCTTCAGTGTGAGCTAACAACCAGGGTAAAGACTGCAGTCCTGCAGTTTGCACACACCACTGTTTTGTTGGGCCCTTCCTTAGAGTGTACAAGTGGGTCTTTGTTTCAAGTGTCTCTGCTGGTCAGAGAAAAGCTACCACAGCTGGCACCCCCGTGCCACAACCAGCCCTTTGCTTCCTAAGGAGACGCCCCTATCTGCCCTGAGCAGCTGGCAGGTCAGTAGGGTGCTCAGAGAGGGGTTCATGCAGATGAAACTCTTTTATCATTCCCGAGTCAGTTCCTCTAGGGGGAGGTGTACAAGTGCGGAGGAGTTCGCATGGTGGGCCTCCACCAAGTAGATCATCAGCTGGCCTCGGGGATGGGAATTTCATGACATTCTTAAATCAAGAAAAGGCAATGGCAGTCAGAGGATTGTGGTACTTCACTGGTAGGTGCCATCGGCCAGATGAGGCTTACTTTGGGCTAGGGTTGTTGTTTATGCATTTTATAGGTTTGATAAGAAATGTTCTTAATTTCTTCATTTAAGAGTACTACCTGGGGAGCCCTTCTTATCTTTGTAGGCAAAAAACTTACCCTGTAAATCTCTTCTTGTTTCCCTGCTTGACTTTTACTTACAAAAAAATTATTTTCCCTCTGTGGAAAGATCTCTATTAAGTCTCTGTCTGGTGATGAGTACAAGAAGTGTCTTGAGCCACACACACCTGCGGCAGCAGACACAGCTGATGTTTCCTCCTGTTCCTTCACTTTGACATGTCTTTGGTTTGCCTAGATAATGTGATTTTTTTCCACATCCTTCTCCTTCAGGACTTCACTGCTTGTCACACCTAATGACTTACTCACTCGTCACCCTTTTTTTAGGTTGACAAATATCCTGCAAAGATAAGACACTGGCCTTTGGAAATGCGGTGCCAATAATTAAAATGAAGAATGCATTACAGTAAAAAGTAGAAATGTGGATCTAAAAGCCACACTGGTATTTTTAGTGATGGGAGTAATTGAGAATTTCAGTTTAATAATTCAGTGCAGCTGAGATTAATAAATGATATGAGGTAGAAACGGTCTTTCAAGAAGAAGAATTTCGGAGGTACAGTTAACGGTTTAATTTAGTACATCCTGAAAGATGCTGCCTGAATTACTGCATAATAACTCAGCGGAGTCCTAAGACTTCTGAGCCTCTTTTGTAAAGGGAGGAATACGGATCCTGAGTGAGGACTGTGCAAAGTGAGGGAAGCCATCTCGGAAGAAGCCAAAAAGCCTGGAAACCCCAGCCTGGACGCTGGTTCCTGCTGTAGCCTGCAGCAAGTCGCTTTGTATCGCTATCAATCCCTGCACAGGCAGCAGCGGTGGGGGGACAGCAGGCTGCACTGAGGACCAGAGGTGTGCTGAGACCTGCTCTCACAACGAAGTGCTTGTGCATGACACGAGCCCTCCTGAATGGGCCAGGAGGAGATCCTCTCCTTGAGTCTAAGGGTAAGTCAGTACAGAGGGTGCAGGAGGAAATCACCAACATCTCGGTGAAACGTGGCAGGTCAGAGAGCAGTCCTGCGTACTGCCTCACACAGCTTAGAGCTGCTGGAAGAAGCTTTTCCCAGAGGCAGAGCATCGCCCTGGGTAGCTGCTGTGTTCAGGATCACATCTGTCCTTGCTCCATCTCAAGAGCCTCAGGGGGTGCCAGGCCAGCTTCCCTGCTTACTTAACGAATGTCAGGGCACCAGAACGGCTTTGAAGTTAAAAGGTTGCATGCATTGCTGGAGTCCGGTCCTGCAAATCTTACAAACACTATAAACATACTTCTTCCTACATGTAGTCCCCCACAGGGTTCATGGCCGTGCTGTCTTTGCAAGTGCTGTGCCAGAGAGCGTTCGCAGGTTAAATCCCTTAGTTTGCATTGAGTCCTACTCACACAGGAGATCTCCTGGTGTTGAGGCTGTGAGCTTCATCTGTTTACATTCCTTGGCTTAGCAAAATTTTTTGAAACTAAATAAACTTTAGACTTTCTGGCAGTGACTCTGATGCTCAAGTCTGGAGCTTTCTACAGGCTCAGGATTAGCTCTGTGTAGCCCGCGGAGCTGGTTGTCAGGACGGCTTGTTGTGTATTCCTTTAAGCATCACGGACATGTTTCATGAGAATTTTTGTTTGTTGTCAAAAGACTGAAGCTGATCACATTCTCCATTCGGGATGTGAGGCCAAGCAGCCCTGAGGTATGGCTGTGAGGCAGGCTTAAAATCTTCTGTTCTGCTACAGAATAGCTGTGTTTTGGTGTTGTCCTCTGGAAACGAGAAAGATGCTACTGCCCTGTTCCCCTGTAAGGATGCGTACGGTCGTGGTTGTAAAGCAAACTGGAAATCCGAAGTGCTTGCTGAGTGACAAGGACTTAGGAAATTGACATCAACTTCTTTTTCATGGCTTCCAGGAACATGGTCTGTCATGCTACCAGGTGTAAGGTCTGTAGCGTTCCCTCGATACCCTTCCTTACAGAGCTTTTCCGTGTGAATGTGAAATTGGGCTGTAGTTTCAGCTCCAGGTGCCTGCCTAGGTGCCCACACCACCCGAGCTGCTTCCCTCTTTGGGGCCAAAACATCAAGGCGAGTTTCCTCAGGCAGGCCTGGCCATTGTGATTCTTGTGTTTCCAGCCTGTTGGGCTCCATTTTTTGTTAATTTTAACTAGAATAGTCTCCAAAGAGCTGCGTGCGGTATGCAGCGGCAGCATGCAGCAGCCCAGACAGCTCCTCCGTGCCCTGAGCTGGCTCCAGGCGGGGGAGTCCGTTCACAGCTGCGTGTGGGCTGATCCCGAAATACTCCTTCCTTCCATGTTCGTGCCTTCCCTCCAGAGCTGCCGTCCCTGGTAACAATGAGGCTGTCATCCTGTTTGAACATAACAGCCGTGCCACAATCAGAAGCTGGCCCCAGACCAGCAATTTTACTCCCCTGCCAGAAGATAAAATCACCACCCATCAGCAAGATTCACTCCAGCTCCTGATTCAGCGAGATGCCTTAAGCATGTGAACGGCCCTCTGGGCTTCTTCCTGCCGTGGTGTTGGTGTAGGTAGGGTTAAGCTCAGCTGCTTTATCTTGTTACACTCAGACACTGGAAAAACCTTATTTCCTGTCTGTATTTCAGGTGGGTGAGCTACACTGCAAACGTACATTACAGCTGGAATGCACATGTTGTATGGAGTGTATAGCGCTGACTTCAGAGTGATGATTATACATATGTAAATTATTCATGCTTTCTCCCACTTGCTCCGCAAGGTTCACTGTGTACCTTGTTTGTATCCCCAATTTTCTGTCAAGCACAATGGAGGAGGGGAGCCGAGCTCATAGGCCACCCCAGTCCCTTTGAAGACTTGGAGGGGTGAATTAGTCTGCATATAATGCAAAATTTACCAAATTTCTATACATCTGTTTCTAGCTTTAATTTCTAGAATAACTTGAAATTATATGGGAAGGTTGAGGGAGACAGTGGTTTTTATTATAGCCACTCAGGTAGTAAGATCAATGAAACTGGTGATGGGAAGGAGGGAGGAAAACCAGGTCCTGAATCTTTTAGATTGAATCTTCCCCTCTCTCCTTACAGGGTCACATTCAGTCATCGTTAGTTGGGTGTACTGCAGCATTTGGTGGGTTCGGTTGCTTCTTAATTATCTGCCTGTGATTTTTTTCTCTAAGCCTAATTCTTTAGCTTGAAATATGATAAATTTCAAAGAAAATAATGTTTTGAATCCAGAGTCAATCATCTCAACTTCTTCTAAATTAAAATTTGCCTAACATAAAAGACCACAATCTAGAAACTGCATATAAAAACCTGTAATTTGGACAAAGAGGCACCACAGTAGTCTTAGGGAGAGTTCCAATCTTTTTTACAGCTTTTTACTGTCTAGGACACCTGATAAAGCTGGAAGCAGCAAGTACATTAAATACAGCACAATGGCTTATACAGAAAAGCCCAGGGCTTCTGGTTTATTCATTTTATCAGTTTAAGCTGTATGATATTTCCTGTGATTGCTACAGCAGGTACCTAAAAACTCCACGGTTCCACGTTAGTCCTTCAGCATGAAAATCACAGTTTCCATTTTGTTCTTAGACCATGCTGTTTAAGCAGTGATGTATTGCTCAGATTTGGACTGAGTTATGGTTTGATTTGTCGTGGCCTGCATTGCACCGCTCGCAGAAATAGCGAACAGGGCTTTATCGGGGAAGCAGGTAACAGCCTCTGGAATGAATCACGAGCAGAGTAAAGCTGATGGGTCACTAACCCAAGAGCAGAAACAGCTTCCTTTGGGCATGGCTCGTTTAGGTGGTGGTGTCCCCAGGTGAGTAACAGGAGCAGTAGGAGAGGGGCCTGTTTTTCCTAGGACATGGGTATAACCCGATTGAGCAGGAAGGGTCACACGGATCCTTTTGCTTTTGGTCTTTGGATTCTCTGTTTCAACAGCTGTCCCTAACTGCAGTTGCATACCTCAAGCAAGGCAAGGCATTGAGGGATGGTCTCCCCTCTACTGGCTCTGTGGCATGAGTGATAACATGAGGAGAAACTGAGGCACAAAACCTCTGTGATGGTCACAGGACCCCAGCTGACAGCGAGGAGTAAAAAGTTGGGCTTTTGACTTGTTGGGTTGGTCCCTCCCTTCTCTGCACAAAGATGGCTCCAGTGATCTGCTCCCTTGTTTTCAGCATCAACACACGAGTTTATCATTAATGTTATTGCTCTTACCATAGGAGCGTGGAAACCCACTCATTATCTGGAGCTGCACAAGGACACAACAGAAAGACGACCGCTGCCTTGCGGAGCCCGTAGCCGGAGCTTTCCCAATGTCACAGGGCACTCAGCAGCCGCCACACAACTCTTGTCCAGGCTGCCTTGCTGTTGCTTCAGGCTCACCGTTTACACAATACCAGAGAGGAGAGTTTGGAAGGAAAAAGCTTTTAAAATGGAACTGTTTATACCCTCTGATTCAAACTTGGCAATATTCAGCTTGGCCACTGTTCGCTTCCAGTACTTCTGGCCTACAGATGATGTTGCCCAACTTTTTTTTAGGCATACAGATCTTAAATATCCCATTGTGCTATTGAGGTCTTCAGCGCAGGTACACGTATTTTTGCCTTCCTTCCAAAAAGAGCATTTCCCATTAATATTGCCGCTAAAAAACAAACAAACAAACAAAAACAAAAACACCTTCAGCTTGCAAACTGGCATGAAACAGAAATGCTGCAGTGGAGATTTTTGCCACATCTTTGTAGATATTATGAACTTAGCTTCTGAGACTGTTGATTTGAACTCCAATTAATTTCTGTAAAGACCACAAATCAAGTCCTGTCATAACCAGAGAGCATGGTGTGCTATCATTATTGCTGGAGTCTGAATGAACCTGTAAAGGGAGGTGATCAATCCCAGCATAATTGCCAGTGTCACCAATTAATTGTTCCTGAGCAGCCGAGGGCCTTTTACACTGGCAGTCTGTCAGTCTCAGAAATTGCAAGGTGATGCGGCAGCCCTCTGGTGGGATGAAAACACCCTTTCGAGCAAACGTAAATTGTTGGCAGCGGGCTTTGCTTTTAACGTGTTGCTGCACCGCTCTGATTTCGCCATGCAGGCAGAGGTTCCCTGAGCCTGAACCTTCCCAGCACAGCCAGGATCAGCCTCCACCCACTTCAGCCACGCGTTTAAGCAGGTACTTAGTGCTAAGCAGGTGCTTAACTCCTGGTGAATTCAAAATTAGTCGGATACTTAAGGGCTTAATTTAGAAATTACCCCAGTAAAACCCATCCTTGCTCAGGCCTTAATCACACATGTTGCAGGGGAAGGCAATCATGCAGGAGCAGCACCTGGGCTGCTAGAAGATTATCACAGTCTGTACTCTCCAATGAAAGAAAACATGGCATATTATTTATAGAAGGTTTTAAAATATTTTTATCACTGTTTAGAATGAGTGCTGGCCTGAGCACGTTAGTAACTGTGAAGTTAATTCCAGGTAATTGGAGTTAATTCCAGCACTGATCTCTGTGGGCCTCTGTGTCTCCACCTGTACAATGGAGCCACATAAGGGGCCGTCTGTGGAAGCAGTTTCACTGTAACCTGTTACTCTCTGTAAGCTCTTGGTTTGATTTGCATTTAGCCTTTTTCCTTCCTTCTATCTGCTGAACACAAATCATTCGTGCCCCAGGCTTACGGAGCCAAGGTCACTTTTTCATAACATGACTGTTTAAAAAAACTCAAATCATGTCATGTGGCATCAATTTAAACGCAGTTCCCAGCTAATTAGTCCGGTAAAGTATCTATATTTGCAAACAAAGAATAACTATGATATTATCCCAGTGGAGATCTGCAAAGGAATTTGGGGAATGCAAATGTTGATAATGGTAGTTCCTGTGCTATAGTTAGCCCGAGCGGCCAGACGGCTGCCCTGAAGCAGACCCCTCCGGGTGCCAAGAGCTGCACACAGGACAAAAGACACAGATCCCATTGCAGGGGGAGAGGCCGGATTCTGATGTCCCCGTCCTTTCTCAGTCAAAGTTATCACAGGATATTTCCCAAAGAAAGACCAGGAAGAATCCCAAGAATCTTAAATAGATGAAGACTGGCATGTTTAATTCCTTTTTCTGAGAGAAGGCTGTAACTCTTTCCCCCCGACCCCGTCTTTTTTAACCTGTGCCTGAGTTGCTAACTAACCAATTTTAGTTTGGCCTGGTTGTGCAGATATATTCCCAGTGGCATTCCTTACAACACAGATGCTTTGGGGTATCTTGAAGAACTGTCTGTTTTTAACACTTGCCATTCCTCTGTCTTGGAAAGGAAAAACAACCTTATTTCTCTTTAAAAACAAGCAAACCAAAACCCACCACTACTATGCCAACCCGATATCTACTGTTTTGGCTTTGTTTGCATGGAGCTTTTACTTCATAACACAGCTTTTTAAAAGCACAGAATAAGCTGCCTGTCCCAAATGACCAACAGTATGGTGTCACTTTGGTTAGGCTGTGTTTCAGGAAGCATGCAAACAGCCCGTCAGATTGAAGTATTATCAACATCAGCACTATTTTTAGTGGGCTTGGAGACTCTTGAGGGTGAAACAAGCTTTGTCATAGAAATGACATTTTTTAAAAGGCAAATTGTGAAGTGGTTTTGGTTCTTTTTGCTTTTTCTGGAGCCCGTGTCCTACAGAGCTCAGAGGCACTGGCTTTCAGCTCTGCTTGCTCTCTGAGCCCACCCAGCAGTTACTGGAAAGTCAAAGCTCTGGGATGGCTATCAATGAAGCAAGCGAGTGGCCCATCTTAATGACAAGGGTAGAAATGGGAAGAAGTATTGCTTGAAATAGACCCAGTAGCAAGCTTTCAGTATGGCTTAAACACTGCTGCTGCCATCGTGGCTGTACTCACTTGGCTTCTGCTCTTGTGGGCTGAATGTAGACATGAGCCTCTGCAAAAGGTTGTTTCCAGCTGCAGGCAGCCTAAGAGTCTCAGCCTGGTGCTCCTTAATCATCGATTGTGTTGGAATGAGAAAAAAACACTGTGTGCCCTTGCAGGATGCTCTGGGTCCTGAACTTGAAGTCCTGCGGCACTCTCTCCATCCTGCACTGATGCTCCCAGGCATCTCCTTCCCTCCTGTCCCGGCTCCGTAGATGACCCCAATAGGAGCTGACACCCTCCCGACGGCCACATCACTTCTGTTTAAGGCACCGGAAGCTGAACACTGGCTGGCAGTGCTAACCCTGTTCCCTCACGAACCCTTCAGTAAGGAAGTCTCCAGGCAAAACAAAGCAGTTCGAAGAGGCTCAGGATTCACCATGTCCGGTCTCCTTACAGACATTGCATCAGACAGCTTTCTGGAGACTTGATTTAATTACACAAATCTAAGGTGCTACTAATCGCTTGACACCTCTCTGGTCTTTATACATGAAATGGGACTCAAAGCAGGGAAATTGTTGGCGTGCATGAGAGCACATTTAGCATCCAATTTCCTCTGCTGGCTAGAAAGCAATACAAGATGGTGCTCCTCAGCATGAGCTGGAGCGAAGGTGCCACAGATACGTGCTACCATTGCTTCCTTCCCCTAGGGCAGTGTGATTTCTGGTAGAGCTTTCCACTGTGAAGTACTTTGCACAGAGAGGTGAACATGAGCTGAGGAAGAAATGAAGTGCTGTGAAAAAAATGCCCAAAGTGGCCAAGGCACTTCATTACCGCGGACTAGCAGAGCAGCTAGTCCTGTTTGTGCCCTGGCATGTAGGAGCGTAGAGGGGAGACAATAGCTGATGAACCTTTTAATTTTATTTTCAATGATAAATTTTATCTTATCTGGTAGAGCTGCAGACATTATTCTGAACCATCCAAATGCCAGATCTTTGTTTAAAACTTACCTGTTTGCTTTACCTCCCTAACAGCTGATGGCTCTCATAGGTCACAGAAATCATCTGCTGTGGTGATGCTCAGCCTGTGCCTCTAGTGTACCTCATGCAGGCTGGCAGTAGTGTCCTCACATCTGCTGTCAGTGAGGCAGGCAGAGCCCGTCACAGGAGGCTGCAGGGGAGAGCAATGCCAGGCAGAGGAGTCACGTTCGCCTCCGCTTCTGCTACAGCCAAAAAGGAAGAGAAACATGCTCCTTCCCCTCAGGCAGCTGGAGGGGAAAAGAAACCACAGAGGACCACAAAACCATCGCAGGACAACATCTGCCAAGGCTGTGCACTGCCTCTAGCAGGCAGGGACACAAGCAGATGAAGATAACGCTGTGTGGCAAATTCACATCAGTTGTTCTGTGGTTTGCTTTCACATGCAAGGAATTAGGTGGAATCCAATGCAAGATCAGAGCTGACAATTATATTTAAAAAAAAAAAAAAAGAAGAAGAAGAAAAAAAAAAAGCCCACAATGTCTTAGGGACATACCCTTGCTCATACTGCTCCCAGCCCTCACAGTGCTCTCCCTCTACCAAACAGGAATGAGTGCCTGAAAGCCACCTTTATGCAGCTGGGGCAGCTTTTCCCATCAGGCAAAGCTTTATTAAGCAGACCTCTTTTTTTTTTTTTTTTTTTTTTTTAGGCTGGGGTTTTGAGGGCCCTTTTTTTATCTAGTTACATCTTATGCAAAAAATACAATAAAATCCTGAGTTTTTATTTTTTCTTCTGAGACTTCTCAGTTTGTAATAAGCCTTCAGCCTGATCCTAGCAAGAAGCAGGCCCAACTAACAGCTGGGGCAGAAAACCTGAGGAACACACTTTGTAAGCCCCTACCCGTTGCAGGTATGTGGTTGTTTCTCTTGGAGGGGTCTGTGAGCCAAGCCCTAGACAAGGTTTTCTAAGAGCTTGTAGATGATGTAGTTCTGTAGCTTGCAAAACTGGCAAAGGTAAGTGAGGCTTATTCATTTCAACAAGGGAGAAGCATAGAAGTGGTATAAGCAAGTATATCTTCTTGTAGGAAGCTTTTGCCTTCTGTAGCTATAGCTGCTTACTGGGGAAAGAAGGAAAAGGTAGTAGAGAAAGCTGACCACTTTTCTTGTAGCAGCCTTATATTTACAAGCCAACAGCAAGAAAACTAGCACAGACACCTGCCTTCAATTACTGGCTCACAAATATTTGAACTAGCCCTGCAGGCTTGTGCTCATCTGTCTGAATTAGCGGCCAAGGGAAGGAGATGCGCCTCCTCATGTGTCCTTTGTGTCCTGTCATCATATGCATGAGCACTTTTGTGATATGGGAGTTTATTTTTGAATGTGATGCTCCTTTCATCTGCGGTGCTGTGCCTGTGTGAGGGCAGCTTCTCAGCACAGCTTAAATGAGCTCTGCTCTCAAATTCTTCATTAACTGTAACCTCATCTGCCGTTAGAGGGGTTTAATTGTAACATGGTTTAGTGACAGTGTAACTAGTGGTAGAGAGAAGAGGTGGACCCTGACTGGGCACCCACTTTTGCTCAGTATCCACTTTCCAGGGTGTGTTCAAGCTGTGCCTGAAGGATGCCAGGCGCCTCTGGAAGCTCTCCAAAGGCAGGCGGCAGCCTGTGGCACAGCTGCAATTCAGCAAAGGCCAGGGTGCATGGTGTGTGCGTCTCCTTGGTGAATAAATTCACTGCCTTTAGCTTTCCCCAAGATTAAATGAACGTTTAATAATTACTTCTTGCAAAGCTGACAGAGAGGAGTGTTGAGAGGGGGCAGATTAAGGCGATGTTAAATAGCAGGTCCCGCCGTTGGAAAGTTGAAATGTGATTTAGCCCAACAACAGAGAGGAAACCACCCACCTGTAGGAGGGATGTAGCAAGCTGTGGAGAATTCCAGCGCAGTTGCTGAAGCTCCTCTGCTTTGTACTCATCGGTTTGTGCCAGGCTGTGTGTTTCTGGAGGCAGGAATGTGGTTTCTGGAGGCAGCAAGAGCTGCTGCCCTTTCTGTGGTTGTAGACCAAGGTGTGGTTTGGGGGTTAGCTTTTTGTTTTCCCTCCTACAAAGCTGCCCACCAGTGAACAGCTTTCACTGGGTGCAGAAATGGACCCAAGGGGCAAGACCCAGCTGGGGCAGGGGCTGTGGCCTCCCAGAGCTGCCGAGGATTTCCTCCTCTGTGAGCTTGGGCCTGCTGAGATCGCTCATAACCCCCTCTGAATGGGAAATGTGTGTGACGGGGCAAGACGGAAAAAAAATCAAGTCCAACACACGCAGAAATGTGGCTTGTGGACCCATGATTAGACCAGGCGGGTCTGTAGGGCTGCATCCTGCCCTGCTGTTCCGTCGTCACACGTGGCGCTGAGGGGCGAGGAGCGCCCGGCCCTGGCCACCACCTCACCCTTCCACGTGCTGCCGGCCGTGTGTGCTTGGGCCCTGCAGCCTGCTGGAGGAGACCTCTGCCTCCACAGGCTGCACCCTGCAGGGTCTCAGTGCGTGTCGCTGCTTCAAAACTTTAAGTTCCTTAGACTATGGGAAAGCCCAGATTCACATGCTAATCTCCAGGCCCCTGATGATGCCAGAGTGGTCTATGAGGGAGCTTTCTTTTTTTTTTTTTAAAAAAAAAGAAAAGCTAAACAGGTTTAAAAGAGTAGCAGTAATGAGCAGACCTTGTTCGCAGTGGGTGGCTTTGTCTTTCCTATGTAGGCAAATGTCAGAACCACAGGCAAAAAGATTTATTGCTGTACAGTACAGGAGAAGGCCGCAGGGAGCCATGGCTCCTCCTTGCTGCTGCCAGCCACATGGGGAGGGTGCCCCAGCACCGGCCACCGACAGGGAGTCTCCCCTCTGAATAATGCAGAATTGCATTGCTAAGTGATAGCAGCTGAGGTCTTTCCACAGGGAAGTAAATAAATAAGGAACTCCCCCCTTCCCTCCACCCTACTTGTTGCAGAAGAACCACCCATGGTGTGTTTGGGAGGTGGGAACAAGGTCTCTGTGCAAGTCCGAAGAAACTAAAAATGATGAATTCCTCCCTGTCGAGGTGCATGGCAAACCGCTTTGTCTTCAAGCACCAGAAAAGGCAGTATCCTTCTTGAGAGTGTGCCCGGCCCCTGGTGCACGCAGTGAGGGGCTGGGGCTGTGTCCGCCATGCCTGGCCTTACCCGGCCTTGCCCTGCTGCTGCTGCTGTGCATTTATGGTCTGAACAGGGTCCAGAGCACTGCTTCATGTCAGCAGCTGGCTCCCGCGGGGCAGCATCCGTGTGTGTGGCTCTGGGTAGAGGCACAGGCAGATGGCTCCTGTCCCTGATGAACTGTGTTGCAAAGAGGCAGAGCGTCCCAGAGCAGGCACAGATGTCTTTTTTGGTGCTTGTAGGGGGAAAACGGAGGCACAGAGCATTGGCTGCTGGAGCAGTGTCAGAAGCAAATCCTTGCCTGCCTCCAGTGGGAAGGACAGGGGGAGTGTGGCTGTGGGGCAGCAGCATCGCCCTGTGCCCGGCTCTTGCTGCAGGCAGCTTTAGCTGAGCCTGGGTTTGTTTCCTCGTGCCTCAGCACGGCCGCGGCCCCGCAGTGCCCCCGGCCCCCTGCACCTCCCGGCTCCTGACCGGGGCAGCTCGGAGGGTGTGCTGGGACGGATGTCAGCTCCCTCTGAGCCCTGGGGTTCCTTTCAGCACTCAGAGGCAGTCATTAGCCGCCAGACCTGAGGGCATCTCATCTGCCACACCGATTCCTCTCCTGGCTGCTGATCCGGGTCATAATTGCTTCATTTTTTTTTCCCAGGGTCAGGCATGAAGTAGACTGAAAATGAGTAGAAAGCTGGGGTCAAAGGAGGAAGAAGTACTAACCCCCAAGGAAAAACATTTCTTGGTTAATGAAGTGTGAATCCAAACGTGAGGGAGGGGATGAGGACCAGCAAGCTACCAGGCAGTGTTCATTAAACCTGTGAGTACTCAGAGATGTAACAAGGGCCCTGGGCCACAAAGGGGCCAGCCAAGAGGGAGATAGTCAGCTGCATTGGGGTCACTTCACCTCTTGGTTTCTCTCCTCTTTCTCTCCAGCTTGAAAAGGAGGAGAGGAGCTGTGATGGGGTCGGCCTGTGGTGTGGCTCACAGGTTGAGGGGACCACGTGGTGCCTGTGAGAGCAGGGTGAGCCATGGGGGCTGTGAGGATATCACAGCTACCAAGGGGCAGCACAAGCGTGTCCCTGCTGGGTGGGGGTGACGTGGGGGTGCAAGGAGAGCCCTGCCAAGCAAGGCTGCCTCTCATGGGCAGAAGGGCTGCACAGCACAGCCCGTCACACAGCTGGCTGCCCCCCTAATAGGGCAGGAGAGGTGCCACTGGCAACCCGAAGGGATGCAGAATAAACCTTTCCCATCCCTCTCTGTTCTGAATCTTGTGGGGATATCAGCAGAGAAAAACAACCAATACCTAAGGGATAGGAAGGGAGTGAGAGCTCCCGCTAAAAGGCAATAGATTTCCAAGTGAGAAGTATTATTTCCATGGCTTCCTCCCCATCTGCAGAGCAGACAAGACAAATATGGCCTCTTGTTCACAGGTGCTGGGCACCCATAAATCCCTCCCACTTTAGCGGGTGCTGCAGATGCTCGGTTCCTCTGCAGAACAGAAACCAGGTCATAAATCTCTCCTTCTACCTGTGTCTTTTTCAAACTTTTTAATTAAAACTCTGCTGTCTATTGTATCTGGGGTCTAGAAATTAATTGTCATTACTACGGTTTAAGGCACTGTTGCTCGGATCCTTTTGTCCTTCAGGTGTGTGGTGTGATCAGAAATCTGGAGCAGACCTCATCCCTGCTGCCTTAAGGGAAAAAATAATCCATTTTTAGAGTTCACCTTGCAATGGTCATGAGCCTCGTTAAGCTCAGTGCTGCTGCAGCTCCCCTATGATGGCTGGTGGTATTTCTGTCAAGATCCCTGTGTAACTGAATTAGACCTGCTCTGCTACTGCTGGTAAAGCCAGGCCTGTGAATAAGTGAGAACAGAACTGGGCAAGTGACATGAGACTGGTTTTCAGTTTGTGAACCTGGATGGATATTTTCCCAATATTTTATGTCCATATTCATCTTCCACCCTGACTTTTCTCCTCACTGCTAGGTGGCCATGGCCTCGGCTCGCTCTGCCCAGCACTAAGCTGTGTGGTCTATTTGGTGCGTAGCCCTCACAGTCTCTTGCGTTTGCCCAGAAGCAGCTGGTGAGCAGAGCACACCAACACACCCTGGGCCACTGTGGCTGTATCTTAGTTTCTTGCCTGCTTTTCTGTGCGTCATGGGAGGATTTCTCATTTGTGTGCTGTGTATTTCCAGGCATGCTACGTGTTCACAGGCACACATTCAGATGAAAGACAGTTGTGTTTAATGCTTTTTCTGCGTCCCCATCCAAAATCCAGCAAAAATAAACAAATCTCAAGAGTAAATGATCCCTTGGTGTATGTTAATTGCAGCTCTTCCAGATACTGCTTTTCTTCGCCAGCTTTTCCCTGTCACTTTGCTGTGCCACCTTATGTCACTGCTGGGCTGCTCCATGCCCTTGCAAACGGACACTGAGCTCAGGATGGAGCTACTGTTATTCCTTAATGTCCAATCTTTTTTGACATTGGTGATACCTGCGACGTGGCAAGGCTTCTCTGGAGTGAAGGTCCAAACCACGCCGATGTTGGAAGCCCTGTGTTTGCAGGGGACGCGTTAGCATTTCCCCAAGCACAGCTCCCACAGGCAGTGAGGGCAAACATGGCACTGAAGCTCTGCCCATCTTTATCTGATGTTGAGGCTGTTGAAGAAAGCATCTAGACCTGAGCAGCAGCAAACAGGTTTCATCTGTTCATGTAAATTTTATGAAATGCTTACAGGAGAACAAGCAACAGCTGTCATTTACCCTGTGGTTTATATGTAACAGCGCATAACCCCCAGGAGGAGGGAATGCCATCACTTTGGAAAGCTCCGTATTAGTAAATTTACATGGGAAGTATATGAAGGAAGATAATATTCTTATTTGTAGTTGCAGGAAACTAGCCTTGGTGGCCCATCAAGTCCCTTCTCTGTACTCTTCAAAACCTTCAAAATATTTGCCTTGTAGCCTGGAAGTGTCCCAGCAGCTTGTGGAAGAGAGGAGCAGAACGCCATGGCTGCCTGTGCCTGCGCCTCCAGCCGGCGGGCGGCTCTGTAGGGACACAAATCATTTAAAATACCTCTAACGCAGGCTGCATACTTTTTCTTTTTTTTTCTTAGTAACTAAAATGACTGAAAATGAGCAAAATGTGATCCTTGAGTTGGGGTTGCAACTCAAATCTAATCAGCCAAGTCATGAATTGGCAGCAGTATGAAATGAAGTCAACAGCTGATCAAATCATCAAACAAGCACATACAAGATTTGAGTAATGAAGCCACACAACATATGGCAAATTTCTTGAAACAATGAGCACTGCTCTTCCTTACTCCAGCTACGCTTGTCACTTGCCCACGCATACTTTCTTTCTCTTCTCCTTCCTTATATCCTTTTTTCCTAGGAAGTAACTGGAGAAGTGAAGGTAGGTTTCTTTGCTCTGATCCAGTAAAGACCACCTGTTGATGAGGGATGTATTTGGTGTAAAACCAGCTGAGGAAATACTAAGAGCTTGCAAAAAGGGGACAGTTGGAGTTTATCCTTGTTATTATGTACATCGTAATAGCTTTATTAGATGAGACTATTCCATAAGGTAGAGGGTCAAGGTTATTTGGAGAAGCAGGATGGGGAATAACAGAAACTGTCTGCTTTTCTTGAGAGCTTAGAAAAGGTCCTCGTGCATTGCACCCCAACCAGCTGCTGCAACTTTTACCTGGGTTTACTTTTTACCAGAGCTGCTGCCTGAGAACAGCTCTGATGCAGCCAGGGTTATGTGGGCTGTGCTGGGGGGTAAAGAGCAGCAGCACAAATTGGGCTGAAAACCTGATGGCCATCTGTGCTGTAGTTTGGATTGAGGTGTTTGGTGCGGGGATATAACGAGATACCTTGTGGTGATTAAGCTAAGGAAAGTAGGTGTGTGTTGAGAGGAGACATGAATGTATTAAAAAAAAAATGTAATTTGTCCTCAGCCACACTCAAACTCTTACTGACCTAAACAGCAGCTAGCTGTCACAATATCTACTTTTCTCATTGAAAATTATGTCAGCTGTCTGTGCATAATGCTTCCTCTCTCATCTAGATGAACAGAAGTGTCATGCGTGCACGCGTGTGTGATCTCAAGGATTTAAGATTCCTGGGGAAAGTCAGAGACAGAGCATTTAGATGCTCTATGCCTGCCTTTGTACTCCTGGTGTAGTTTACAGGCTCTCACTGTCACAGTGAAACAGCTTAGCAAAGGCCCCTCAGCAGTCCTAGCTCCTGGACCTGCGCGTTGTGTGCTTGCATGTTGAGCTGGGTCCTGTCCTCCTGTCTCACACTGGCTGGATTCCGGGGTCACATCTAGTGATGGTTCCCAGATAGCCACATATCCTTTGGGGGTAAGAAATCACAAAGACCCCTTGACAGGTGGCTCCTTATGGCTATGGGCCTAACCAACTCATCAGTGAGCAGAGGTGGGTGGGAAGCTGCTCAGCCCAGGTGCTGCTGATGTCCTGGATGAGCTCCCTGCCCAGGGCGCTCTTGTGGTCCAG
The DNA here is from genome assembly GCF_009769625.2 of Cygnus olor. Taxonomy (NCBI): domain Eukaryota; kingdom Metazoa; phylum Chordata; class Aves; order Anseriformes; family Anatidae; genus Cygnus; species Cygnus olor. The sequence goes on from NC_049173.1 coordinate 49,933,521, forward strand.
CATTTCAGGCAATCTGAACATGGAATCAAGCAGCAATTAAGCTGGGCGAATGTTTCGGTGGTGAGCCCATTGGTGTCCAGGGTATCTGTGTCCTTGGTTGTCAGCTGGGAGCTCTCCAAGCCCCTGTTCAGCTGCGGGGATTTGAATTTGTATTAAGAAGGATGGAAAGCCAAAGACTCAAGGCGAGTTCCAAAAAATGCCAGATGCTCAGTGGGTTGATCCATCATTTATTTCTAGCATTTGTCATCCTGGAGTGACTCTGCTGTGAAAACATAAAAAAGCCAGGTCCCCGCTGACTGCAGGGCAGCAAACTCAAGGTTCAAAGGCATGGCAGTGAAACTAAATAAAATAAACAGAAAGAAGGCAATAGCGTACCAAAGGCATCGATCGCAGCAAGAAAGTTTCAGGAAGTTGTTGTTGTGAAGGAGGAGGTCAGGAATGTGCTGGAAACTTGGGTCACTGTCTCAAAGACAACTGCAAACAAGTAGAGCCAAAGTCATTGCTACTGCAGGACAGCTGGCTACAGGGAATAAATTGGATGTAGCCCTGGTTCCTGTTGCTTGGGTCCCCCTTGCCACCAACTGCCAGGGGGAGGACAGTGATTTTTGAGCGCTCCCACCTCCCCGACCACCATTGCTGAGGCCAGGCAGGGGATGCTCTCGGTGCAGAGCGATGGCTTGCGGCATCCCTCAGTGTTTCCACTTCTCACTAGCATCACAGCCTGGCCCTAGGCTCTTATTCTGCGTCAAGACCTTTGCTACTTCAAAATTGTAAGACCATAAATTGCTCCCTATCATGTTTGCAGAGGGCGTGTAACCAGAGCTCTGCAGCTCTTGGAGATGGCTAGTCTTCTTAATAAGAGGGGTGAGGTGATGGTGTGCTAGAAAGATCCCCAGGGATGCATTTGCCACTCTTGGCACTTGAAACATGATGAGCTGCTAGATCAATCTCCCAAAAATATCACTTAGGCCAAAGTGGGTTGGTCAAAGGTGGTCAAAAGAGTTTGCAAAATGCTCCTTCAGGCTTACACATGGACAGATGGAAAATATAAGGTAGAAAAGAGTGGGAGCAGAGATTTTAAAAGCCATGAAGGGACAGCCACATCAGCATGCCCAGCCACTGCATGCCTGCCCAACTGTAATGCCATCTTCCTCAATGTCTTTCTCTACCTGAAAAAAGAGGCTTTGCTTGTGGGGAACAAAGGTCTGAATGCAATTTGGATAATTGCGGGATGGAGGGATAGTACTTAGATCAGGTAAGAATGGTAAGAATGGTAATTCAGGTAAGGGGAAGAAACAAAGCGCTGCATTTTGTGGTCAGGCATTAGGGCTCACCAGCTTCTTTCTCTACCCGTGTATGACCACTGAATTGACATTTCTTGCCTGAAGACACGGCCAGATCAGAACATGTTTATGAGCTGAGGATGCCTGCCTCTCTCCAAGGTGGGCGCACGCATTTCCTCTGCTGCAAGACATCTGACAGCTCCTCCAGCAGCACGGGGCATCGCCAGGATCCGGCTGCCATCTGCGGGAAAGAGCATCTCCCGTCTGTGCACGCTGGTATGAATTGTTCTCCCTTCCTACCACTCTGGTCTTTGCTACATAGGTGTCCTGTGCTTAGGCTGCAAAGGAAAAAAACCCTTTTTATCTTCTCGCTTTACTTATGCTTTGTGAGTGTATGCAGCTGAAGGGCAACATGCACCTGCTTGCACGAACTTCAGACAGGCCCATTTGCTCTCGCTGTTGAAGTGGGAGATCCAAGCAATGTCACATTTGGGCAGCTGTTGCCCGGAGGAAACGGTGGTGTCAACTTGTCACGCTTTGCTCCTGCAGCCTGGGTAGCGGAGGAGCAACCCACGCACAGCTGGAATTCCTGCCAACAAAAAGCAGTGGTCAGTGGGTGAAATCCGCACAGCGCATCATCTGGGGCTTTGAAATCAGACTCTTAGGCAACTCGAGTGCTGTGTGACCCTTTCTGCTGGGCTGCCAGACAGAGGTGCATTTTTCTTTTTGTGTGAACACAAACGAAAAATCATCTGCCTTCAAAGGATTCATTGTCAAAATGCTTTCCATCTGTGCAGCATTCTGTTTGTTATTTGCTTTTGTCTTCTGTTCCTGAGGGGTTAATGAAGACGTGTATCTTTCCTGGACTATTTCTTGTCTGCAGAGGGGCTGAAAACGCAGATTTGTTTTTATCTATGACAATATAGTCTGATGTCCTGATCGCTGCCGGCAGAGCTGGAAGCAGCTTACCAGACCAGCCGATATATCTCCCTCCTGATGCGAGGTTCATCCTTGAAGGGCAGTCCTCGTGTTTTAATCAATATGATATATAGGAGCTTCAATTACTTCCCTTGCTACCTCCCGTTTCTCTGCTGTTCGCAAATCCTAGAGCTAGCTGGAAACCCTGAGAAATTTGTTCTGTGTTTATAGTTTTGGCAGTGTGGGGAGGTCTGATTCTAGTTGCAGTTAATGCATATTAAGACACATGCACACATTTGTTTGGAGGTTTGCTTTTAGACTCTGGCCAGGCTGGGCTGCTCCGCCACAGCGTGGCTGCTGATGAACAAAGGAATATGTCCTTTGAGTTTTGCCTCAAACAGTGAAGTTCAACAGTTCCTGATCCCACAGAAGCCCATATCAAAGTGTTATCTTGCTGCTTATGGAGGTGCTGGGCCAGCATCGAAACCACCCCAGTGCAAGGGAACATGGTTGGTGCAAGGTGTTGTGTTCACTTGTGGAGCCTCTCTCTTTACAGTAATAACAAAAGGGTATGTTTCTTAAAAAGAGAGCAAGGTTGGGCTGTCATCAAGGAGAGCCCCATCCATACTGCAGTGCTGGCCACCAGAAAGACTACGTTTGTGTGACAATTTCTGCACCTCCAGCTCGTGAAGACCACAGGCCCTGCTTCCTGGCTCCATGAGTAGCACGGACGATAAGGGTGTTTTATCTCCATGAAAAGATTAATGTCAAGCACAAGGATTAGTTCTCTGCGGCGCAGGAGATTAAGTTTGGATTTTGCAAGCTTTCCCATTATCGGCTTTCTCCCAGGATGATCCCCACGCGAGTGGCTTGCCTCTCTATTTCCCACAGCAGTTAGGCTGGTGCTGGTCAGTGGGGACGTTTTGGGGACTGGCCTGTGCCTCTCCTCAAATTGCATCGCTGTCCTTGCAGGCTTGGTCTGCAGGACCCCACAGACGTGTGACCCAACCAGCAGCCACGCCAGGATTGTGCAGCCCGTGCCCTGTCCCCATTGAGCCGGCACTGAAGCAGTGAAATCTGAGAGCTGTAAAAAATGCGTTTTGAGTTGAATAATCAAGAAAGTGTCAAAGGAAAGGCCCTGTTTTATTATGAGCTATAAAATATGAGGAAAAGTCCCCATTCATTTTCACCGGTTTTATTTTTAATAGATTTACTTAATGGGTTGCTGCTGAGGTAAATATATGTGTGCATAAAGAGAGCTTCAAAACAACGGTGCCCATACTAATGACCCCTCGCAATGCTAATAAAAACAGAGCGTGTGAAAATGCAGCTAGCTCTCGATTTGTCAGGCCAGTTTTTATTTTGCACCCTAGCAAAGCCCCGGTCAGTCTCCAGCCATAACTCCTTCCCCTGCCTCCCGAGGCTTGCCCTTCCCACCCCGATACCAGACTGGCAATCCCAGCACAAACAGTGAAGACCAGTGCCCCAGGGTGGATGTGGTCAGGGCAGCCACTGGGCAACTGCCCGCTTAATCCGATTACCCGTGGTGACGCACTGAAGCCCGTTAACCTTGTTGTGACCAGCTCCGTGACACTTGTGGCAGAAATGAGGTGTGACGTGATTAACTGAGACTGATCAGTTTTGCTCACCAGTACAATGCCCGCAGCTGCTGTGCTGGGGATTTACAATGCGGGGGAAGCTTTGAAGTCCCATAATTTAGTTGTTCCGACTGCCTTCCCCTGGCTGGAGAGATGACTGTCCTCTCCAAACACGTGTAGCTCAGTGGGGGCATCATGAATGTATCTGCTGGGATGGTTCCAGTGGTTCTTTGCAGGACCCCAGCTCGGAGCTGGGGAGCAGAGCTGGTCCGTGCAGAGGACGGTAAACGTACCCCTAGAGAGAAAAGCAGGACAGCGTGAGCAGCACAGCTCCATAGACGTATTTGGTGTTCTAATGACATTTAGTTTTTTCAGGGGGTGTAGTTTTCGGCCAAGATGTTCGGGAGAATTATTAAAAGTGGAGGTGTTGGGCATGTAACAAGCCTGCTACTCTGCGATGGATTGTGTGAGCTGCCCTATGTGGTTGCTGCAAAGGGGTTGTTCCCCTGAGTTGAATTGACATGTATTTAGGGCCAGAAAGGCTGTTCTGAGCAGCCTGACCTTCTGTGCAGGGTTTCAGGGGCTTTCCTGGGGTGCAGGAGGGCAGTGTCCTCGGTGGGGAGTGCTCTGGCTGCTGGGGCTGGCGGTGTGGTGCTCTGAGCAGCCGCACGCATCTGTGTCTGCTGAGGTAATGTGCTGATGTGCCCTTCCTAAAGCAAAAAAAATAATCTCTGCTAACCTTGCAAGCCCTCTATTGTTTACTGGAAAAGGCTAATAGGAAAAAAGGAAGGAGACAGAAAGAAACAAGCCTTAAAATGAAAAGAAAATAATTGCATTGGATGGGATATGAAATCAAGGACAATATTTTTCCTCCCTGCTATAGGCATTTATTTTTACTAGTAGAGTACTGGGATAAGGAGACATTGTTCTCCTAACATAGTCAAAACAAACGTAAGATTCTCAGTCTGACATTGAAAATGACTGATGCTTTTGCAGGAGGCTGGACTCGGGCAATCCAGATCAGTATCGCTGTGTTTGCTCATGTTTAACTTGCCTCATTTATGTCCACATAGAAGAATCCCAAATAGGCAGCTCGGGGTACTGCCTATCAAATAAATACAGTATCTGTGGATGAGAGCAAAATGCATACAGAAACAAAATGCCTTAAATCTGCAGTATTATGTAAATTTTACTAATTGAGTTTGTTAATCAGTTGAGCTTTAGGAGCTACACAGAACTGTGTGTGCTTGCAAAGGATAGCACGGGAGATCACTAAGACCCCAAGCTCAGAGGGAGCGTGCTAAGGAAAAAGCTCTCTTGGAGAACAATAACTCAGCCTTCAGCTTCTAATAATTTTAGAAAAGATTTCATGGCCAAACACTCGCATGTTCGGGATTACCTAGCAGAAAATTATATGACTGTCGGCAAACCGAATCGTTTTGAATAGAGACGAGCAAGGCACGTAAGCTGAGTCAGAAAACTATTGTTAACTAATCACTTGTCTGACCTTAACTGCTCTCTAATAACAGCGTGTAGATGCTGGGTGCCTTAGATAAATGCTTATAATAACATAATGCCTGTTACAGAAAGACCAGCAGTGCCTCGTACATAGGCTCATCAAGTTGAGAACAGCTTTAAGCCCTGCGAGATGAAGCAGGGGCTGATGGCTGTCCTCTGGTTATCTCCCTGCTGCCCTGCCGTGGGATGGACCAAGTGGGACTTGGGGTGCTGCTTCAGTCCCCAGTTGTCCTCCCGGAGCGGGTGTCCCACAGCCCCTTTCCTCCCATCAGGGAGGGATCGGCTTCTCCACTGTTATGGGCTTCGGCCACCTGAGACCTCCTGCTGAAGAGCACCCGGCTGCGGGGGAAGACGAGCGTCTGGCTCCCCAGGAGCAGAAAGGCTATCTGATTACCTCAGGCACACGTTGGGCTGTACTCCCAAACACGTCTGTCGTAATGGCATCGCACAGAGGCCTCGGTCACGAGTGAAGTCTTCCTGGGGCCGAGCACAGTGCTAGCACACCGGGGAGCTATCGTCCAAACAGACAGAGAATAAAGGGGAAGCGATTGCAAAGAAACGCTGGGGTTAGCTTTTGGCTCACAAGAAGGAAAATGAATGGAATAGGATATCCTTTTGGTTAACTAATATAACTCGTGCTGGAAAGGGTTGCCAGCACTCCAGTACTCTGCCAAGGCCGAGACTTTCTGGGCTAGTCTTACAGCGCAAAATTGTTTTCCCATTCCTGGTTGAAGTCCCCCTCTCTCCTCTGGATGCAGGTTAAATTCAAAGGTGTCTTCTCCATTTTTAATAACCATCTTGTTTTTTTCCAGGTGTCTGCTTTTGCATTTCTCTGATGTTTCCTGTGGGGATTTTCCTCAGTGACTCCCTGCGATGACACTCAGGAAGACAAACTGCTAAATATGAATCACAGATGCTCTGAAGAATTCCCTGATAGCGCTACCAAAAGGGAGGTGGAGGAGGTAAGAGTTAAGGGCAAAAAGTAATATCATAGTGGAAGAGATTTTTTCAATCCTACATGCTGCAGGAAAGAATTTTGTTAATGGAGTGTTACAATCTTTTGAGTGTGTCCCTCTCCCAGAAGGATTTCTTGGAAGCTCATAAGCGCCTTTCGTAGGTCTTTGCATATAGGCCATATGTCTCTTGTGTGGAGGACTTGGAAACTCTAGCTCCTGCTTCAGAGCAGAAGGGCAGACCCTAAGCATTGGTTTAACTCTTTTATGTTTTATTTGGGACAGGATTGATGCAAGGTCTATTATAACATGCTGGACAGAAGTTGGCTTGACGTGATGATTTTAAGTTGTCTGATCTTAATAGCTGCTTGTTTATGTTCTTGTTGCCTTGCTTCCTGTTTAGTTACCACGTGCTTTAAAGTATTGTAACAGACCTGATGTGGGATCAATTCATTAACTCCTTCCTCCTCTGTACAAATAGCAAAAAAATTATGTCCTCCTGCATTAGTGTGAGATGAAGACAGGAGATTTGTCACGATCGACTAATGCTGTTGCTAGGATCCCTCTCACTCTTGAAAAAATACTTTTACAATTTTTTCCTCATTTTAGAGTCTTCAACTCTGTTTGCCCTAGAATTTTCCCAACTTTATTTTTCTTTACCCATCCATTTTCTGTAATTTATAATTCTGATTGATTGTATACCATAGAAACTTGTATTCAAATGTGTTCCTAACCTGGAGCTTCCATTTTGTGCAGAAATCGAAGTAGGGATGGCTATCTTTTAAATGACACTTCTTGGTTGGTTTTGGGCCAGTCTAATTTGACTTGTCACATCGCAGTGTGAGTTGCAATTTAGCCATTAATAATGTGAAATTTAGAAAGAAGAACTGACTGACTCAAGCATGAGCTTTGAGGTGAGGATTAATAAAGATAGTTCCCATTTTCATGCCATCCCAGCAGGTCCAGCTGCCAGCATTTCAAACAGCTCCACTAGGGCCTGACTTCCTTTAATGTTTGCAAGCTCAGGGCAGTGCTCCCTGTTTGTCACTTAATTTTTACAAGCTAACCCAAAGGAATGCCTATATGGCGCTGTAGTCACCCTTAAGAGGTTTCTAATAGTACACTGAATAAATAAGCGCTCAGCAGTTAACAAATAACCCAAATCAATCAACCCGATGGCCATGTAAAGGCAGGAAAAGCACATGCTAGGTGTTTGTGCAACATCTAGCGCAGGACTGTAAGTGTAATACAAACAGTAATGAAAGTATTTCATGAGCGTTAGCCCCAGCTTCTAAAAAAATGAACCCTTTGGACTTTGGGGACATTTTGTGCTCAGATCCAAATTTGCACTGGTTTTATATGAAAAATAAAATACTGTAAAACTGGAGCAACAGCTTCTCTAGCAGTGCTTCTGTGGTCTTTCTCTACATCCATGAAAGCTATACCTTGTCTCTAGAGGCCAGCTGGACAGTCTTACATGATGCCTTGTGTACTGTGAGCTTCATCTTGGTGTCCCAAACCTCATGAGTGGCTTTGCACAGGGCTCTGTTAACTCTGGCTGGAGTATGGGCAAACACAGCTTCTCTCTTAGTCAGTGAGACAAGGACACCACAGCACATTTCATAAACATAAGCTGTCCTGCAATGGAGCACACACTTGCTCCTTTTGTTGCACAGAGAAGAAGCAGAGGCTTTTGCAGGGGGAGATGCACAGGCCAGGTGAATCTGCTGGCAGGAGAGTTTCAGGTGCAACTGCGCTGCTGTGGATTCTGGTTTGCAGCACCATCATGTTTCGCTGTCGGCCCTGCTGATGCTCCCAGCAGCCCCTGGACCTGAAAACCCCTTTGTGCTTCTGGTGTGTGAAACAAATACCAATGCATGCGCAGGAGAGGTCACTTTGGATTTCCATACAGACAGGTTTTCCTTTTTCTTTTTTTTCTTCTTTTTTTCTTTAATGAGATTTCAGGAGAGGGCGAGGGAAGGTGGCTGATGGAACACTGTTATGGAGCCTGTAATTGCTTATACAGCTCTCTAAACTACCTGCACTGAGAAGAGCATGAGGGAAGAGAGGCAAGGGGCTGCTGCTCTCTAGAGCGCGGTGGGGAAGGGCAGGGATGCACGAGGGCAGGGGGGTGAGGGGTGGAGAAGGGCTCTTCTGACATTGCATGTGTAATCTAATCTAGGCCATAATCATTTCCTACTGGCTCAGCATCAGTCACATCGTTAGCCTAACACTGAAATTAGATCTTGCCCGTCAGTGACATTTGCTTTCCTATCTGGACCATCTCCATACTGCAGTACTTCCTGGCTCAATTCATATGGGACCAACAATCCCAGTTATGTCGATCCAGACATAGCAGAAAGCTTTTACTGAGCACTCCCTGCAGACCAAGGAAACCATCAAAGTGAGTGTTTCAATATGCCATTGCTCTCTTGTGTAAAATAAGAACAACTTCACGTTACAATTTGGGGTCTTACTCCCTTCCAACTCCCTGCATTGATCACAAACAAGCAACAAAGACTAAAAAGGTATGTGAAGAATATCCCATATCTAAATCCATGCTATAGCTGTGCCTATACTGCATGCAGTCTGGGTGAGACAACCGGTCTGCTGGGTCAGATTCCTTCAGCTGTTACTCCGCTTCCTCTGTTGGCCGTAGGATCACAGAGACGCAGTATTGCTAGCCCTTCTATCACACCTCTGGCCATACAAGCTTGGGATGTGATCTTACTTGTTCAACTCTGTTTAGCCAGCTCATTTCTCAGTTAGCAAGAATCGAAGTTTTCAGAAGTTGTGGCAAGGAAATGGGAAGTGCACTTTCCTCAAATCAGTGCTATTAGAGCCACCACACTGACAAGGTTACAAGCACTCAAGTTTTCCCTCTGTCCCATGCCCCCCAAATGACATGTCATTCAGAAGTCCTTGTAATAACCAGAGACTCCTTCACACTTCAGAATATCAGAGAAATCCGGACAAGATCCTGTGCGGATCATAAATTTCTGCTGGGTCTCCTGCACTGCCCAGGGTGCTGACTGCTCGTTGTACCCCACTACATTGACACGCTGCTGCATCTCTGCCAGCCAGCTGGCTGCACCTCAGGGGCAGCAGAAGTGATCTGAGCCCCAGTTTGGGCACCCCTCCTGCCCCAGGAGGATGGCAGCGAAGTAAAGGGGATGTGCTTCCAGGCATGGGCAGTCGCAGGTCTGCCTGTAAATGTGTGAGCGGTCACGCTGCGAGGGATTCATCCCCTCTTTGCTCAAGACATTTCCAGTGCAGTTGTTTCCACAACAGCTAGACTTCTTAAACGTTCAATGGAGAGAAATAGGCAAGCCTAGAGATCTAGTTCATCCTGAAGCAGATATTTTAAAACCCAGGTGAACCCTATAAGTGCTTTGTAGAAGGATGTTATCTGTGAAGAGCAGTAGACATTGAAAAGACTAACCTTTGGACAAACTCAAAGTTCCTTTTGCTACTTAAAAATAGAGCGTTCTGAATATTTTAATGTAAGCAAACATTCAATTTACTCTTGTTAGCAAACACAAAATGACTAAATTCACAATTTAAAAAATACCAGCAGGGTTTCCAGTTAGGAACTGCAAACACCATAAAAATGCCCTTCTCCCATCATCTTGTTGCCTTGCATTTCAGGAGGGCTTTGAAGAGCTAAGATGGGTTCCCTTTTTCACCTCTTATCTAATCTTGAAGTCCCTTTGTGGTCAAGACCATCTTTCACGCTCCTGGGAGGTTTGTCTGATTAAGGACCTCAGGCTTCAATTCCAAAAGAATAAATTTAAGATCTAGCATTCAGAAAATGCAGTTTAGCTTAGGTCTTATTTTCCCGTGAAGGTTTTAAGATCCTGGCTATTCCATTCCCTCCCAGCCTTGTATTTTTAATGACTTCTCTGCTTCTTGCTACGTTCCCTCTACCCTGTATACAAAGACATCAGTGTGAGATAGATAGCACAAATATTTTGAGAAAATATTAAAAAAAATAAAAATCCCACATCTGCACATAAAAAGAGGCTTTCATGATGTGTTTTTTCATGACCTGGAGCAAACGAGAGACACTCTGCTTTTAAAATAGGTGTTAAACCAGTGCCATGAATTAAACTGTCAGATCTTCAGGTGGCATAGATAGGTTGTGTAACATTTTACTTTAGCTGGGGATTTACACACGTAATGCAGTTTTATGGCATTTTCCTGCAAATTGAACCAAATTGTCATCATCCAGACATATCGATTTGCCTTTTGTTATTTATTTGTTAAAACCTCTTAAAGGGACAATTGGAGCTAAACTGCTGTGGTCCTGCTAGGGGATGTGTATTGATCTGGGCATTCATTTATTGATTATCTACTTTACTGCCAAATAATCCTCTCTGTTTGCTTGTCTTCGCCTACTTTGGATTCTGGAAGCAGACTGGAAATTTCACACACTGCCCATTATATTAATGGAAAGTATTGATATGCTAATTGTCCAGGAGGTGATCAGAAGAAGTGGGAACCACATAATCATCCTGCTGTTCTACTTCCTGTCTATGATTACTTATTTTAAAATCATTAGCTGAAAATATTGACATGTTAGGTAATGAATAAAATTCACATCAAAGAAACAAAATTACTTTTTGAATTAAAAAAAAAAAAAGCCTGCAAACATAATGGATTTATAATCAGTCCTTCCAGAAAATACAACTCCTCAGAAGGTCAAGTATAATAAAACTGCGAGCTGAGGCGATGAGAGGGGTGGGGGTGAGGAGCTCGCAAACAAGAAGACCTCTGTCTGGCTTTGTAGCTAGAAACTGTAACTACAGAACCGCCTAATTTATATGTACATTCATAAATATGTAGAATGGCAAGGAGGCAGTTTTTTGAAAGTGCTTTTATATTGCAATTGAATCTGTTAGGGTAGTCCCTGCTGCTTCAGAGTAGGATTAAAAGGTATAACAGGCATTACAACTTTGCATCATCATTTCTGATTTTGAACTTTGTCCTTTGCGTCAGAGTTGCTGAAATTGGGAGTTTGCTGGGCTTGAGAAAGTGGTGTAGGGGTGTGGAATTGTCTGCACAGACTGGGGCAGCCACGTACATGGGGGGTGGGCAGGGCAGAGGAGTGGGAGAACCGCTCTGAAAGTGCTCCAGATTAAATTTAACATCGCTCAGAGTGAAGTGGGGAGAAGGGAAGCCAGCTGTGTCCTGCCTGAATGATACAGCCTGGGGAGGGATAACAGATCTTTAGTGTTATGAGGTAAAAAGTAGACATCATTCAGTAATACTTGAGAGCTGCCATCACGGTGGGCAGACCGATGAGCTAAGCCCCTTGCCCTGCTGTTGGGCAGTGCCCTGGGATGTGCTGCTGCTGGCATGGTGCTCAGCTCCCTGCCATGGCTTTGGCAGTAGGGGAGAGCTCAAAACCCAGTGCAGCCTGTGTCATTAACTGTGGAGCAATCGTGCCAGCATGGACGCAGTTTGTGCTAAGGAAGGGCAGAAGGACAGGGCTGAAGTTGTGAGGCCCAAGGTTATGCCCTTGGCACAGGAAAGACGAGGAGAAGGGCCTTGGCCCACCCCAGGTCCCACCATCAGAAGCGAAGGCCAGATGGGAGGCAGGTGGAAGAGGCCTGGCAGAGCATGGGGGACTCCCATCTCCTGGAGGACAGGGGGCAGCCCCTCCGTGCAGGCCTGTAAGAGGGGCCTAGGCAGGAGACGGGAAGATTGTGCAAAAGAGAACAACCTCTGCACCGTCAAGGGCACGGACAAACTGACCTAACACGCCTTTTCCATCTGTAATTCCTGAGTCACAAACAGAGAATGCCATTACAACCGCAGCGCGGGCCAAGTGGGAGCTGCGCAGCAGGGGGCTCTTTGCAGATGGGTGATGTGCGAGGAATAAAATGAAAAGGAATGAGCCAGAGCTTTGGGGCCTTTCCTTTCCATCGCACTGGGACAGAAAGCCCAGCAGCTATTGGAGAGCAAGGAGTGCTGCAGTTTCTGTGCATTTTCTAATGTGCGGAGCCCACAGCCTGGGGGCTCAGGGAGAGGAAGAAGGGGGGTTAGCACTTAAACTAGCTTAATTTGTACAAGCAGAACATCCCAGATTGGGTCTGCCATAACACACTTTTTCTGGATGCTCATTAAAACCCTCTCCACACACAGAAAATAGAGCAGGTCGGATCTGCAGAGACCAGAGCTGGCGTTAACCATGTGCATGCCTCAGGCAGTGCTTTGGGAGCAGGCAGGCCGGGCACGGTGCCTCAGCGGTGCCTGCCCCCAAGCCTGGCGCTTCTGGGGCTCAAGGAAAGGTACATCCAGGTGCCTCCTGCGGCCATGGGCTCTGCTATCCGCAGTATGCAGGGGATGGGGAAGCTTGTTGCTCTCTTTGAGCTTTGTTGTGGTTGGGTTTGCTTTTCTGAGAAGGCTGCCAGTGGAATTGTGTGTCTGAAAATGGTTTCTTACTTTTGTGATGGGTACCAATGTATCAAGGCATACAATTTTTGCATGTTAAGGTGTTATGAGAGAAGCATATGAGTGATATGAGGGAATCTGAATGCTTATTATGACTCCTCCTTTGAAAACTGATCTCCAGCTCTGTTTTCTAAAGAGAATAATGTTGCAATATTCAGGAGAGCTTCAAGCTTGATGCAGAGCTAAAGATCAAAACACTCCAAAGCCATAATGGAGATGAATCCTAATGGATAGACGGATATAGGGTGATATGCTAATACTCCTGTTTAACTTGATAGGTGTTAATGGTGATGACAAATTGGTAAATGTATTTGGATCTACATTTATCATTTTGCTGCAATATATTAAAAACGGGATTACTATTATTTTGAATCCATCAAAAGCTGTTGCTAAGCACAGTGCCAAACTCTCTGGCTTTCTAAATGGCATTCAGTCATACACAAAACATTGCAATATATTATTACAAATTTTTATCCTTAATTAACACATTCCTGAATTTTCATCATCATTTTCATCAATCCTGTCAGTGGGCATGACAAATATAAATGACTAGAATTAATTTTTTTTCAAAGCACTATTTCCAGATTGAAGTCAGCAAGTTTAGATTGCATCTACAGACGTTATTGCATTTTGCTCCTGTGCCTCAAAACAGTCCAAACGCCCTAAAAAATCAACTGCTAGGTTATAAGAATGATTGTGAAATTAAATATGAGTTGTATACTGAGCTGCTTAGAAGGAGAAATGAAAAAAATCTGAGCTTCAGCTTACAATGTGCAGAGTACCGTTACCTCCTTAGCTCCTGGAGAGGTCAGGTGCTCGTGGAGATGCAGATCCTCTGCAACGTATTTACAATTAATCCTTTGTCCCTCAGAGTAAGGACTGGCACATCTGCCAATATGAGATGAAGACACTCCATAGTCTGCTATAACCTAAAGAGAGTTGTCTTTCAGTTAATAATCATTAGCTATAATCATTAATAATCATTAGCTATATTTCAATAAATACCTGCATAATTTTATGGTGGGAAACCCTTTAAGTTATCTGATACCTTTCATGCAGGCATCTCAAAAGGATATGTAACTAAAGGGGGTTTAAATCCCACAATCTTGGTGGCAGGCTTGCAATACTAAGCTTAAATGTCTGACCCTTTGCAGCACAGTAGATTGGAGAATGAAGTTGATGCCAAAGCCAAATATCCTCACATCTATTTTACTGTCATCAGACACCCAAGCTTTAACAGAGAGTTTACTGAGAGAATGCCTGACTTATTCAGAGAGATTGGGGTGTTTATAAAGTAGAGGACTGATAATTTCATTGCAAAAGGCATTTGGAAATGAAACGCCAGCAGCACAAACCCCACATCTTTTAGAGCAGTGAAGGAAGCACCAAAAACTTTGGCTAGTAGCAGTTGTGCTAATATAAATGAGCCTCTCTGACAAGCTTGGCTCTGAAGAAAATTTCCCTTTCTAGCCTTTAGTCATCATGCACAAAGCTACAATAAGTGGCTCTCTCATAATGGATCTTGCCAAGACCACAGGCCAAGCACAGCTCTTCATTACTCTGGCATAATTTACTGCGAAGCTAATAAAAGGAAGGAAAGAATCTTTTTTCAGAGTGTATTTCCTTGTTTGTTCTGATCATCTTTCTCTGCTGGTACCCTACATTACTGTTAGGCATTCAGAACCTAACCGCATTCTGAGCAACCTAAAATTATTCATTTATCCTTGCAGTATCTCTGTGGTGTAGGTGGCCTGTAGCCTCAGCACGAGTCAGAGCATGGGTTGTCAAGAGCGACTTGCTCAAGGCCACACAGAGTCTGGGATCGCATCTTGCTTCCAGGTACAAAACCAGAAATCCATCCTGGTGACACGAAAGCAGTTCATGTGAAGGCAATCAGAGCACTGCTGCCTGTTGCCCCGAGGTTGTGGTCCCACTCAGTTACAGATATTCAGACCTCTTATCTTGCTCGCTAGCTAATCTAGTTTAGTTTGCTAGTGTTCACACGTACCCTCAGAATTGACAGTGCATGTACACTTAAGATAGCTAGAAAGAGGTTTTATGGAGAATACAGGGCAGGCTGCGGTGATCCAACATAGGGCTTAGCTACACATGACCAGCCTCTTTCATCTGCTTTCCCCTTTACTTTCCCATGCTTTTTGTCCCTTGATCCACCTCAATCCCTCCCTATTACACTCTTTGGTCCTTGCCTTAAACATGGTATTAGGTCTTGCATGTTCCCAAATGCTGGTCCCACTGCATCCCATATTGTGCCCTACATGTAGGCAATAACCACCTTTAGTTTGCAAGGCATCTGAGAGACAGTTTCTTGGTTGACTCATCTTGGCAGGCTTCACAGGAGGCAACAAACAAGGTCTAATCAGTCTTCTCTGACGTGCTTTGGAGTAGCCAATTCGGTGTGCTTGGTTTTCGCTGACAAGGTTACCAGGGCTCCCGCAGGATCTTTGTGCTTGTAGCGATTACACTTTAATCATATAACCTAACACCCACAAGGTAACTAGGAGTCAGACCGGACCCTTTAGCTGGCTTTAGACCCTTTACATTTACAGCCCCAGAGCTTCCCACTTAATCGTAGTGAACCGGAAGATCTTGCTTTTCAGTAACTGCCCAGGAGACACCCGCCCACCTTGCTTCGCTTCTAACTCCCCTTGCTGCATATGGAGCCTCTGCCTCCCTTTTGTTGGCCGGGGCGAGCTGGCAGCAGCCAGCTGAACGGTGGGATCACGCTCGCTGGGTGGGCACATGGGGAACCCCTGCTGGGGGGACTGGCTGGGGATCAACTCCTGCCAGACGGAGGGATGCCGTGTCCCTTGGAGGTCAGAAAGCGCTCCTCCAGCTCGCCCCTGGCTTCTGGAAACCAGGTCCCAGGCAGACTTCCCCCTGGGGGTTAGCTGCTAGGGGTTAAAACACCATTACCCAACTAACAGAAGCTAGGTGTAGATATTCAGAAGAAACTCTTGTTTTGAATAAAAAATTGCATTCATCCTTTTAAATGATGTGAAATTCTTATCAAGAAATCTCCACGAGCTCCTCTGACTTCATTAAGTACAACTTTTAAGAATCCTGCCTGAGAGGGTATTTTTGTGCAGATTAGCTGAGCACAGTTTTAGAAATCATTTGGCAGCTTTTTACTGTTATGAACTGGCTTTAATTCTTAGCTAACGTAACGTATGCACTAAGCCTTTCTCCTCAGCCATTAAATACAGGCTGCGAGCTTTCTAGAGAGTTAAACTTTATTCTGTACACACGCAGATCTACTTATGTACTTGCCGCACACGGGGGAATACTTTACAACAAAAAGGTACCACTTAATGAAGAGACAGCGATTTTCCCATAAAAGCAGAACGGCTCACAAGCTAATGTGGGCTTCTTCGCTTTCGGTCATTATGTACTGAAAACTAATGTTCCTTAAAGGAAGGCCTGCGCCTCCTCCTATTGAAGGCAAGCGGGGTGAGGATTGGGCCCATACACTGGAAACGCAATTGGAAGTTTCCTACATTTTTTATGAGGGCATTAAACCTCGTGGGTAGCTCTGTTTGGCTGGCTGTAATGAAAATGTCTGTTTCACAACTGGGGGGTGAAGGTGTGAGGGGCACACACATGGAAGTGGTGGGAGGGGGCTGTGGAGAGGAAGGTGCCTTGGACGTGGTGCTTAGGGACATGGGTTAGTGGGTGACGCTGGTGGTAGGGAGCCGGTTGGACCAGATGATCTTGGGGGTCCTTCCCCAACATTCACCATTCTGTGGATCTCTGATTCAAGCGGCCGGGAGAGGCCGCGTGAGGGAAGCGGCGCTGCGGGCAGCCTGGCGCAGGGCCGCGGCCCTCCCGACCCGCGCCGTGCCGGGGGCTCCCTCCCGGCTCCCCGCGGCCGGCGGCGGCCCCGCGGGGCAGGTGCGGAGCGGGGCCCCGGGGCTTCGGCGGGGCGGCCTCGGCGGGGCCGGGGAGCCCGGCGGGGCGGGGCGGCAGCGGGCGCCGCCCCCGGGCCCTGCCGCCGCCGCCGCCTCCCCGCCCGCCGCCCCGGCCGCAGGCTCCGTGGGGGCCGGGCCGGCGGAGCAGCCCCCGAAGTTCGCGGAGCGGCCGGCGCCGGGGCCATGTGGCTGCTGTGGCTGCTGCTGGGCTCGGCGGGTGAGTGCGGGCGCGGGGGGCGGCGTGGGCACGGCGCGGCGGGGGAGGGCGCCGGGGCCTCCCGCCTCCCGGCGGCGCCTGGCGGGCCGGGCCGGGGGCCGCCGGCCTCCCCTCCCCTTCCCTCCCCTCCCCTCTCCTCCCCCGGGCGGGCCGAGCCGGGGGGGCCGGGCCGTGCCGGGGGGCTGCCCGGCGGGACGGTCGTGCCCCGGGACCCGGCCCCGCTTTGCTCGGGCGGTGCTCTCCGGGGGTGGCTGTCACGGGGTGGGGTCCGCGGGTGTCCTGCCCGGCTCTGCTGCAGGTGTGAGCCGCTCCCGCAGCGGGCGCGTGGCCGGCGGCTGCCCAGCAGGCGTGGGCAGCCTGTTTCCGTGCTTGGAGTTGCCCCTTGCAGTGGGTAAAACCCCGGTTATAAAGCTCTGTTTCGTTTATTTGAAGGATATTTGTTGTCATGAAGAACTTCGAAGTTTCACAGTTCCTACAGTAAAACTTCAGACCGGGTCCGGTTTAGATGTCTGGAAGGAGAAGAGGTGCAGTAGAAGTTGCACTTCTGAAATTGCATAACTGCGAGCCTCAGATGCTCTGTGCCTAACTGTCGTGTAGGTTCGGGTCCCTTCTCAAAATTATCCCAGCAGTGCCTTATTTGGAAGGCTTCAGGCAAAGCCTGGCTTTGTTTATCTGTGTTGTGTTGCCTTCTTCCTTATTAAGTTCCATTAGACTACAGAAACGCTGCCAAAATTTCACCCAATTATTCACAGCAAGGTACGCGCTTCCATGTGCTGAAGGGATTTGCGTGCGGTATCACCCTCAGGTTAACACGGAGGGCTCTGTGCTACCAGATCCCTGTCTGAACGGAGGAAGGCTTCCCAGGCGCCCCCAGCCCGTGTTCTCGTCCGCCTTCCCCTCGGGCCCTGGCCACGAAGACCTGTTTCTCATCTGGAAGTCAGCGCTGTGCTCCGTCTGCACGCCTATCCGATGCTCTTGCACAAGAGTCAGGCTGCAGTTATTTAACCAGAGTCCCTGGCTTACTTTGGGGCAGATTCAAAGAGTTTTCTGAAACTTCTTAAATGCGTTCGGTTTTTCTTTTGAAGACTGAAGTATTGAGTCTTTGGGGATTTTTTAAAAATGTTTCTTCCTCTGTATATTTTGGCACCCCTGTAACCTTCCCGCAGGGAGAATTAGTTTGTCTTTGCCCAGCCTTCGCTCTGTTTTGAATTTTAGTTTTGATAACTCCTGAAAGTATTTCTTTCCTTTTGAGTCTGTTTTGGGTACAGATCGGAAACTTTGAAGCCCTGGGGATCAATTTCAGTTAACAGAAAATAAACGCTGATTCAAGTCTCTGCCTAAACAATCGTTCCTGTTAGCTTGCAGAAATAACTGGTGACTTGGTTTGTGTCAGTGAAGATTTGCAAGGCAAAGTTCAGTACTTCATTTGAATCTTTTTTGTCAATAATATAGTTGGATCGAATACTGCTTTTGCTCCTGAAAGACCTTATCTGCATGGGAAACGTTTTATCTTGTCACGATACGTAGTGTGAACTTAACACAGGGCTGGTTTAATTTTACTGAGGACTGATTAGAAAGAGATTGTTGATCTGCAGCTGCAACCTCTGCACCCAGTGCAGGAGCTCCTCGCCTGCCTTGCTTTCTTTTTGCACTCCCCACCTCATTTCAAGTCCTATCAAGCTCTCACATGCGAGCACACGCAGGCTCTTTCATCTCTCTGTGCTCTTGCCCGTATACCCAGGTAGTGCTCGGCTCCGATCCCCTCCCGCTGCCTTCTTTGTGCCGTGCTCAGACCCGGTTCCCAGTGCTTTACATTGTCTCCGTGTCCGCTCGGGGGTTCCTGGTTGTGGGTTAGATCCTGCAAGGGTTCCCGTTACCGGCCTAGGCTGTAACAACACTATCAGGTTAAGTTAGTGTAGAGCATTTAGTTGGGAAACAGGCATCCGTGAGTGTGTTGTCTGTTGGGGAGGGAAGTGATGGCAGGAGCCACACATACTTAGCTGAATGAACTGCTTTTAAAAAGTGTGGTTACAAAGTGAGCTGAAAAGGAAGATTGCGTTTCTTCTGGCAACTACAAAACTTGTTCCTGTTTTAGGTATGAAGTAGTCTTACGAATGTCAGTCTTCAGCAGGCTGGGGAGTCAGAATGCAGTGCACAGCTGGAATTCCGACGTGTGGTCTCCAGGATGTCACAGTCCATTGCGAAGACCTTTCTAAATACCTAGTATAGATATTATACCTCTTAAAATGCACTCAACCTGCTCTGCTTTAGGGGGAGGCTTTTTCTTCCTGCTCCCCTGAGTCTTTTGAACTAATGCCGTTGGCATCCAGACCTTGTTCTACACAAAGCGTAAACGTGCAGGGCCACGTGTGCTGTCATCGCAATTTGCCACTACATCTCAACAGCTTGGAAGAGAAACAACATCCCCAAAACCAAGTAGGGGTGGAAAGCTGCTGAAGAGTAATGTTACCCCATCCATAATCTGCATTGTGTAATGGCCACTAGCTTAAAACTTCAATCTGCTACGAAGGAAATACCTGAGATTTCCCTGTGCAGGTGTTCATTTGTAGTGACGTACAGAGGTACTGCCTTGGTAGAATTGCTTTGCTGAAAAGCTCCATATGCCGCATGGGAGCTGAAGGGCTTTACAGCTCTGTTGCTGTATAAATAAAGAGAGCAAGAAAGCCGCTCTGTACTTGGAGACACGTGTCTGTCCTGTGCATACAGTACATTCATTTCAAATTCTTCATACAGTCCTCTTAAAAACTCTTAGACTGGGACTAGTGAGTCAATAACCAGTGTTTTCCTCTTTCATTACGTAGGGAAGCTGCAGAGTGGTGTAGCACATGGGTACGTGAGAGACGAACAAGGATTCTTGTAGTAGCTTTGGCAAGTCAAGAAACTGCCAGCTTGGCAAACTAATAGAAGAGGGGTGTTGCACAAGAGGCATTGGATATTTGCTGGAGGAGTAAACCTGCCAGCAGTCATGGTGAGAGCAGCTGGAGGTGCTATCTTGGTGACAAGCTCCATGTCCCTTCTGGGGAGGATGCCTGGGATTTCTAGCAGGAGATAGGGCCCACAGGCAGGTTCTCTCAGGTCACTTGCTGGTTATGGGGCGTTTGGTGTCTAAAGACTTCTTTTTAGACAACTGGTACCCTACTCCTTCTGTTGCTGTCCAAACCACTGTGTGCTGCGAAGTCTGTCTCTGCTTCCTTTGCTTTTGGGGTACGAACGGTTGCCAGGCTCTACTCTTGTAAGTACAGTTTTTGATGCAAGGACTCAAGTAAGTAGATGATTATTTTGTGCGTTTCATGTTAATGTCAGGGACTTCTGATAGTGACAGGGAAACGAAGGTGTCCTTGACTAGAGTTTTGTAAGTTTCCCATTGCTGCTGGGCTGTGGGGAGTTGCAGGGCCCAGGAGCTTCCAGCCGCCCTGCGTGGGACAGCGCGGTCTCAGCAGTAGCCTCAGGTGCCTGGGCTTGGGAGGCTGAAAGTGTGTGGCTGCAACGTTGCAGCCACATATTGGGATAGGAGGTGGAGCTTGTTAACTGTAAAGTAGATTGTAAAAATGCACCTTTTGTGCAAATGGGAAATAAAATGTTTAAGCTTACCATCAGTCGGCAGAGCCTGTTGCACCAAGAGGCTAGCAAGCTCTTTGGATGAAAAAAATTCATGGTGATAGTATAACACGTTTGTTGTGACAGCAGTAATCTGGCATCCTACTTCCATTTGCATGTTGATTATCTACCAGGTGAGGAATAAAATGGCTCCCCCCTTTGCTGTAAATCTGGGAGACTGTTTAGCAGGTGATGGTTTGTTAGACAGTGATGGTGGAACGAGCAGAGGTTCAGTCATCCCTCTGTTTCAGGGCAGTGGTCTGGGAAGGACTGATGCAAAATTAATTTATCACCTGGGGACAGATTTTGGTTTCTGTTTTTTGTTTGTTTGTTTAAGCCAATAAATCTTAGCAGAATAGCTTCTGTGACACCCTGTCCTGTGGTTGCTGTCTGCGCAGCCAGAAATGCAGTAATGTAGCAGGCCTGAAAAATCTCTAGTGTGAGGTCTGTAGTGATGACAGCCGTGCTTTAAATTTCAGTATTTCTGTTGTGGAAGCCACGTGATGACTTTTATGAAGTGGTAGGAAGCCTTGGAGGCTGTCATTGTTCGGTTGCCCTACCTGTTGCAGACAAGCTGTGGATGTCCTTCCTACCTTTGGTGGCAGGCACTCTGTGATGAGTATTTAAACTGGTGTCTTCAGAGCCTGAACTTGGAAATAATTTCATTGTCAGCAGGTAGATTTGGAAGATGAGGAAGGAAAAAAAATCTATATCTTAGTAGCTGGTTGGTTTTCTTCTGTTTCTTTTTTTTTTTTTTTTTTTTTTTTGTCTTTTTAAATATTAAAGCAAAACTCTCCTGCTCTGGCAAGATCTCCTAACAAGATATGCTAAGATGCAGAATGGAATATTTCAAGTGAAACCAGTTTTAATGATGAGATGCATTTTGAAGTGTCTCTAAAATGAAAAACTGAATGACAGACTGCCCTTTGCCTGAAATGTAAGTAGATCATGGCTGAAGGTAATTTTATAGTCAGCCATTAGTATAATCAGTTTATCGTAAATTTACTGAATGCTGAAGAATTTTTGAGGGGGAGCTTGTATGTCTTTATTAAAAAAAAAAAAAAAAGGGCAAACAGTTCTGCAGAAAAACATTTAACTAAATTAACATCTCTTCTAATGAAACTTTTAACTTATACATGATGAATGAAAGATTCAGTCTGTGAGTTTTACACTGCTTTTGGCGTGGACTAAGATTGTGTATCCAGATACTTATTTGACATGTAAAAACTTGTTAAGCTGCAGTAACTTGATCATGTTGTCTGAGCCTGCCTTTTTTTTTTTTTTTTCACGGATCCTCTTGCACAGTAAACCTGTCAGATTAAGAGCCAGTTCGAGCAAGCCTTACGTTGCATGCAGTGTTGTCTGTCAGGTCAGAAGAGTCCTTTTCAGGGAAAAAAGATGATGTAATGCTAATTGGTTTTGTTGTATTTTAATTTGCACATGTGAGGTAGTGAGGAGGTTTCTAAACAAAGCCACTGCTCTCTTTGTTCATTCTTGTTCTCAGCTGCCTGCACAGATAGCCGTATCTTGATTGCAGAGAAACCTGTGGAGTTAGATCTCTGATTTAGCTGCGGCTCACAGAAACATGCCCTTCAAAGTCTGAGAGCAAAGAGCGAGGCTTCCTGGTAGGGTGAGAAGTGTGTGGAGGGGCTGGGGAGTAACGTGGTAGGTAACCCGTGTGGCCCAGGTGAGTGAAATAAAAATGGAAGCGATTTGCAGGAGGGTTGCTGGTCAGGACCTTCTCCATTGCATTTCTTAAGCCTTCCTCCTGCGATGGCCTGACCAGCTGTGAACTTGAGCACAATTAAAACACACCAAGTAGAGCTGCTTTGTGTGTGAGTGAGCAGCTGTGTGAGTCGCTAAGTGATACACCTCCAGGTGAACAGGGAACCGAGGTAGAGTGATGTGGCAGTGGCACTCTGCTAAAATCATCTCTTCTGTGAGGGTGAGCCTTCACCCAGGTGTGCAGCATCAGTTAGGGTTAGGGGCTGGTGAACCCCTGGCAGATCATGCCTCTTAGCCAGATCGGGGAGCTCCTGAACGTCTCTTAGCCAGGGCATTCCCGTTTTAAAATGGGTATTGTACCTCTCAGGTGGCCTGTGAGGCTTAATTTATTAACGATTGTGAAGTGCTTAGGCTGCAGATGATTGAAGTGTGCTGTTGTGTTTTGAAATATCATTTTTTCAGTAGGCCCAAAATACAATTACTCAATTTTTAGTGGTGTATCTTTTTTTTCTCTTTAGCAGAGATCCTGATTTCTTTCTTCTTTAAATTAAAGAAAATGTCCCCAGGTTCCACACCTTGCCGTGAGTCTCTGGTGTTGTGATGTTACCTTTCATCCTCTTAGCAGACATTTTCGTATTTGAGATGGCTTATTATGAGGGGGAAAAATAAATGGAGATTTGTTTTTTCTTTGATTCTGGGTTCTTTTTATTGCAAATATCAGATGGAAACCAATTGGACCAGTCAAGGTAGGTTAGGTGAGGTGTATTTTGAAATAACCGTGTTTGTGGGACAAAGAGTTCAATTTTAAGTAATGTTTTCTTGAGTGGTTTTTATCTGTTTTTGATAAAGTACAGCAAGGCTACTGTAGCAAGTAGGTTGCAGTCCCATTAAATATCGAAGTGTGAATTCTGCCTACTTGAGTATCACTTTCTCCTTCCTGCCCTGTTTCCTTCATTCCGTGGAGTCTGTCTTCTTGCTTTATATATTTTGCACAAATTTATTAGCTAAATTATGAGCAATTAAGATGACACTTACAGCTCCCGGCAGAGCCCCGTTGCCAGCCAAATCTGTGTCGGTGGAAGACTGGCGCTGTGCTGGGCAGAGCTCTTCTGGCTCTTAGAGCAGCGCCTTGTTCTCCGGGCTGTGCGCCTGACTGCGGCGTGACTTTGACACAGGTTGTTGTTTTTGTTTTTGGAAACCATCTCTCTCTTCCCAGCCTTCCTTCAAGCTATTAGCACTGTGGATCCATAATTTTTGTCAGGAGCTACATGCTGCAGATAACTACAGACATGTTTCTAAAGTTCAAAATAGCTCTTCTCCTTGACATGTTCTGTATAGCTGGTAGGAGTTGGGTACAACGTAAGTAGTTTACTCAACACTATGAATTTTTCTCAGGTATTCCTGTTTTTCCTTTCTCTTCTTTTTTTGTTGTTGCTGTTACAGTAAGGATTCTTCATTAGTCATTACGATTCTTCAAACAGAAGAGTTTCAGGTTTAGCATAACATGAAACACGATATAAACACACTGACACAATTGTGAAAATCCATACAATTGGCAAGTTGCACGTTGTTTTCCTCTTGTAAGGCAGAGCAAGAGCTGGCAACTGGTAGCACTGTTGCTTGCCCGGAGGGCTCTGTGGGCAGCCTGCTGTGCAGCAGCGCCCCGTGCTGACCCTGCGACTGGTGCCCACTGGTTCCCTTCGCAGGGAGCGTGGCCATCGCCCCCACGGTTGTGTTTCTGAGTTTGGGGGCTGCAATACAGCCTTCTGGTGTTCTGCTGCTGTTCTCCTGACGCAAGGGGAAGTTATGTCAGGGGCTACGTCTTTCTATAAGCTTAGCTAGCGCTCTGCGGCTAAGCGTAGCTGCTATTTCTTAGACTGTGAATCCGTTTCTTGTCAGATTAAAACTTTTTTTCCTTTCTTTCTCTTCCTGTATCCCTGTTCTCTTGTTCTGTAGCTGCGTTTTGATGACTTAGTCTCCCTTTGCTTCTCTCCGTCCCTGAATCTTCTTACCTCTCTCCTACATGTACCTTGGTACCCCGTTGTCTTCTTTCCTTTGTGCCTCATGACTTCACCCAAAATTGTACCTGTTGGTGCTAGTTCTAGGCACGGGCTTCCTCCTCATGCCTCTGACTCTGTACTTGCTTATAAATGAAAAGCTGACACGTACGCTTCTTGTTCCTCTACCTACGTGCTAGGATTGTATACGTAGGAGGGCTGTATGGTTCTATAGGCCAACCTTGCAGCTCGGAGTTGTCCTCTTTCCCTTGCCTCCTAGTGCTCTGCACCCCTCTGCCTCTGTGGCTGCACACCGGTGTCCCAGTTCGTGTTGGTAGCGAGCAGCAGGTCGAGACACCGCCTTTACCAGGCCGTGCTCAACTTCACCTGCATTTTGATTTGAATCTCACGTTGCGTATTCAGTGGAACGTGATATCACTGATACAGGAGCCTTTGACACACAGGATGAGCTTATGGTGCTGAACTTGCTCCTTTTTATCCATCCTTCCCCTTATCCAGCACTTTGTGAAGGCACAGGCTATGCGAAGCTCCTGCTGTGGCTGGGGAAGGTGATGTTTGCTCAGAGCAGGCTGCGGGGCCTTGCTCTCCCTGGCTTCTCGACGCGGTTTGACAGGTGCATAGTGCCTCTTGAGCAGATTAATTAATTTCTCAGTGATTAGTTATGAAGTTCAGTTAATATTTACTTGCCACACAACGCAAGGTGTGCGTGTCTAAATGGCTCAATGTTTTGTGAATGTCAGCACTGCGGGAGAGACTGATACAAAATGTGCTAGACCGCTTCCTCGGGCTGTTAAATATGCAGAGAATCCCTGCTTTGCTTGATGTGCCAAAGCACATCAGTTCTTCGTGGATAGATAAATTAATAGACTCGGCACTTAAAACCTTGGAAGGAAACACGTTGCAGCAATGACAATGAACTTCAAAGGCAAAATAACTCCTCCAGCTTGCTAACCGGTCTCCTGTCAATGGCACAAGTTGTGCTTGTGGCTAGGGCTGAAAATAGGCAGTTTCCAGAGCCGGGTGGGAGTGCAGGCCACTAAAGCAAATACTTGGTCTAACTGGAACCTGTACCACGTGCGTTTTGTCTTGAGGAGAGCGGCTATCGACCTGAGGAGTTTGGGGCTCCCTGAGACTTGTCAGGATGCTGATCTTGGGGCTGGGGATCCGACAACCTTCCATGACCTGAACAATGATAAGAAACATGCCTTATCGGGGACTTGGCACGTTATGAAACAGAGTCGACAGCTTTGCTCGTTTGGGTAGCCGGGAAGACACAATACAGACGCTGAGATCGAGATCCGCTCAGGCTGGCAGAATGCAAACGGCGCTTGGCAAATCCTGGAGTCTGGAAGAACTATACTTACGGCTTAATCAGTTTTAAAAGACTATGTCATTAAACTAATTAGGCATAATTCAAAATTGGCTAACAGAAAGCAACAGCAGTGTGTTTGTGTTGATTGCAGTCTATTCAAACTCAAAATAGGCTTCTTTTTTTTTTCTCTTAAGACAACCTTTTGAAAGGTGGAAAGAAGGTGGAGAGGGCCCAAAAAAATCCACGTGGCTGATGTTAGTTATGTGTCTTAATGAAGTGCTGGCTGAATTTCAAGTGCAGGATTGTGACCAAAATAAAAGCCTCTCTGGAATAACAGGTAGAATTGTATTAAAGCAAAAACAAAAACATGTTGAACTTTTAAATGAATGGAGCACTCACTTTACCATGCAACTGAGGTCTTGCATGTTAAACCTGCCCTTTATTTAATCAAGTCCTGTTGGAATTCTAATTTACGTTCTCTAAGAAATTTTTGTTTGCTGGCCCCTTCTGAAAAGGTCAGATCTGCCTCCACTTGTTTGGCATTTTCAATCTTGTGGATGTACCAGCTTTGGATGTCAGCAAGCATGAAAGTGAGAGAAAAAAGGATGCCCTGTAATTTTTCAGTCTCTGAGCTCAAAAACAAACCGCAAGTATTTGTCCGTCTACAGTCAGTCTGAGGACTCCCCTGCTGATCTGCAAGCAGTGCGTGAGCTTCAGGAACCAATTCCTTACTGCTTCTTGAAGAAAGAACCACCAGGTGCAAAGAACAAATCGGGAGTGTACTTCTGGCCAAAGATCTGTGTGACTAACAGAGTAACAGAAGACGAAAATGACATTGCGGGTAGACTTTCTAGTGTTATTTATAAACTTCATAAACTCACAAATTGGCAGTACCGGTTAAACCCTAAAAATCTTCCATGAGGGGTGTTAGCTTCTGAATTGCAAGTTTGAGGTAGAGTGATGTTGTCAGCTCCTTTTTTCCCGTGAGGATTGCTGACAGCATCACATTTCGGCTTTTTAGAAGCATTTTTCAGTTGCAACCTTTATCTTCCAAAAGAGAGTCCAGAACAGTTGCAGTGACCTTATTTCATACTTGAATTACGTGTCCATTAAGGATAAGACCACAATTTTTCTTCCTCCTTCCAATTTTCATAAAATATAGAAACAAAATATTTTATAGTATACTTCCCTCTTTGCACTGCAGCTTCACGTGATCTTTTGAAATGCCTGTCCTTTGCAACAGCTAAGATATTAGTAGATATTTCGTGGAGAACTCCTGAATCGGAGTTCCTGGATGTTTGCTCTCCTGAGGTAAGGTATTACCGGTATTTGTCTCTTAGTTACGTGAACAGGGACCACCCAGATTTAGGGGTGTACTTGATGACATTGGTTTGCACAGCTATACCTGGTCATCAGGCTCACCTTTTATACAAGGTAGGAAGTTCCTGCTGTTCTTGCACAGACTATCCATAGTAGAGACAGCGGGCATTTCTGCTCTAATTTCTTGAATCAGCTTTGAAAACTTTCAAGCTTTCAAAGTTAAGGGCTCTCTGCTTACTAATGACTGCTACATGAGGTAGAGTTCAGAGTCTAATCGGATTGGGTGTCCTTAAAATTTCTAATGGGATCCTTGAAAATCTGCCAAGGGACTATATAGACTTTCTGATGAATTGTTTTAATGGAGCTCTGGCTTGCTATTTGGTTAACAGTCTTCAGCGTAGCCTCAGGCTGCTTACTTTCTAATTTTCTTGTGTTATCTGGAGATAAATGTCCACCTTATTGAAGCTTAATAGCCAATTAGCTGCGTGAAATAAAATCTGAAAATACAAAAAGCAGTCCTGATCACTGGCAGGATATTCTTGCCCTAACCAAGGCTGAGTCTGGAACTGCTTGCCTGGTGACTGCCGCTGCTCCTTGGAAGTGGTCTCAAGAGGAAGCTGTGTTCAGCCTGTAAAGCATGGTTTACCGGATTTTTTCCCTGCAGTGCTGCTGCTTCATTTGTTTGCTCATCAACAGTTGCAAAATTAGACTGCCCACCTCGGTGAGCAGACTTTCCCATTTAAGAAGCAATCAATGTGACTTCCTCTGGGTCTGTATAGAGCCCAAAGAGACCTGCATAAGGCCTGTCAGATCCTGTTAAAATTAAACCTGCGTGACTTAGACTTCTGAAATATCTGGTGATTATTTCTGTTTGGGGCAGGAAGCATGTCTGATAGGAGATAAGTCAAAGGGAAAGTGCCTTTTGGGAAGCAGAGCCCTCTTTCCACCTTTTCAAACACGCAGCTCGTTGTACCAGCAAGGGCCAGATTTGCAGACTCGAGCATTTCAAGCGACCGTATTCCTGTAAGAAACCGAACTTGGCACAGTTTTAGGAAGTATTCCAGTGTTGGTTCAGATTGGAAGGACTGTGTTGGCCTGTTTTGGAAAAAAATGTGCTATTGAAATGCTGTAGTGAATATTTTGGTTAGAGAGCGCCTGGAGTGAGAGCAAGCTCAGCTGTCAAAATTAAACCCTCGGTGTAAGCAGCTATAGGACGAGCTAGTCATTGCATGTTTCCAGGGCGAAATTGTTTTGGAGAAGGTGAAACATACAGATTCCTAATCTGTTTTTAAACAAGCTTCCCAGGTTGTTCCTTTCTCCTCCAAAGCACGCCCAGCATTAAACACAAGTGAATGTAGGTATGTACGCATGCAACAGAAAACCAAAAATTAACACCATAGCAGGGGTTCTTATCGAGCCCCAGTGAGCGCAAATAAAAGAAGGCAGTTAACTTATGTATGTAAAATGACTTGAATTTACTAGATTCAGGGGCTCACTTACCTCTAGAGTCACTGTGCAAGCAGTCTTGTTGGTAGTTGGGCAGGTGGGGGCGCGGGGAGGTGAGGTTGGTGTGTTACAGGGGGGTGCTTGTTTCTGAATCACAATCCCTGAACTGGGTTTTAGCTGCATACCTGCTCAAAGATTTCTGCATACGACTTTGCTTGTTTACTACCGAGGAATAAATTATTCAAGATATGGCTGTGGGCTTTTGATATTGATACGTTGCGCTTTTTTAATGATGCTCCTTCAAAAGCAGTTTACTTATTTGGAAAGCTGCTGATCAGTATATGTCTTCAGGTACCCATCTCCTTAGCATCTGAGTAGCATGGAAACATAAATTATGGATGCCTGCAGCATTCCCATGGGATAGGAGAGCATTAGTAATCATTAACAGATAAAGAAGGCTGAAGCCAAGGAAAGCACAGTAATATGATCACACGAGGCATCTGTGGTAGGGCTGAACCCTGTCTCCGGTCTTCTCAAATTCCACTCAGAAAGCTGCCCTTTCCTGAAAGGGATCCTGTCGACGAGGCTGGGCTGTGCCGCAAGTCCTGACATTAATCTTCCTCCTCCTGGAGCTCAGATCGCTGGCATTCCTGCCGGGGAGCGGATTAGGAGTCGGCACACTCGCGTTACACCAGCGCTTGTTTAACGCGGGTCAGATGAGATGCGGCTGAATCTGTGCCTGGCCCAGCTTCGTGCTGCTTTTGAGGGTGAAGCTCCAGGAGTGAGAGGCTGAAATAAGTGAGCATAGACAGTATGTGGGGCTGTCAGCTCCACAGGTTGGATAACACAGTGTGAGGTGAATGTCTATGCCATCCTCTGCCTGTTTGGTTTTAATGGTACAACTAAATAATGGCGTCAGTGGAAGGATCAGGTGTGAGGTGTGGTGAGAGAGGCCTGAGTTCTCTTTCCTACATTACTTTTATGCACTAGCAATGGAAATAGGCCCATGTGGCATTACTGGCAGCCTCGAGTGGCTGGCAAGAGTGTTTTGAATCCAAGACTCAATTTCTTGTCTTTCTACTGGGCTCATAGTTGAATTTATTTGCATTAGCAAAAAAAAAAAAAAAAAAAGCTCATTTGCAGGCATGCTCTGCACAGGCTTGAAGTTTCTTGAAATAGTAGGGCTTCAAGACCACCTTCGCTTCCTCAGGGCAAATCCTGCCACTGAACATATGTTGTAGATCACATTTTAAAAGTGTTTTTTTCCCTGCCTTCCCTTTCTGCTGCCTTTTCCTTTGAACAACAGTCTTCTCTTTCCTCTGAAAAAGTGGTAGGTTGCAGTAGTTACTGAAATTACTCAATTTTGTACATGAAGTACTCACGGTGCCTCTCTGAAGTGCGAATTTTTTACAAATGGGTAGAGCGGGACACAAATCAGGGTGTTGTGTGATCATGTACAAACAGAGCTGAGATAACATCCTGGAGATAACGCTGATCCTTGACAGGCATAACGTGACGTGAGGCGGATTGCTTGCTGTCTGCCTCCTCGTGCCTTGCTTCGGATGGCGGTGCCACTTACCCACCTCAGTTTCTTCGTTTTCATAAACGCTGGTAAGTGCTCAGTTCCTCAAAGTGAGTGGTATCAATAATTCATTACCACTTAATTGCTGGAGCTGGTTTCTGATTGATTTGGTAAGTAGGACGTGAGGAAATGGAAGCGTCCCCTGTCAGCTTGACTCCACTGCTTTGGCAGATGCTTCACGGGGGAGTTGTCCACGTGCCTTCTCATTCTTCTTCCCTGGATGCTTTGCCCCAGGGCCACAATAAAGCTGGGGAGCTTGCAAAAAGGATGAGGCAAACGGCATCAAATGGAGTTGGGGATGTTTTTGAATCTCTAGCATCCCTGAAGGGCTGGGCTGCAGGCAGGCTGGAGTCGAGGGCTCAGACCTGCACACATGGCACACGCCGTCACTGCGAGCCACCTCTGTTTCTCTCACGTGTTCATATACGGAGGCTCCTCCTGGACTGATGAGTTTTCTTCCTGCTGGTGCTCAAAGTGCTTAAAGCTCTACCGCTTGGTCCGATGCAGTTGTCGATAAGCCTGGCTGAGATGGCTGTTTCAGTTGCCCTGCTTTGAATTGTAGGGTATTTCTGATGGTTTTCCATCAAAGTAGGAATTCATCATTTTGGGATAGATGTCAGCTGTACTTTTTTTTTTTGCCGTATTTTTGTGAGGATCGCATTTCAGATCCCCCCATCAGACACAGACTGGGAATTAGGCAGGTTCTCCTTCCTAGCCGTGAGCGTTTCCCAGCCTTGAAAGGGCAAGTGCCTCCAGCCCCCAGCATGGAGAATGGCAGGTTTCTCTTCTGGCAGCAGTTTGGATGCTGGAGAGGGGAACTTTAAAATAGACGTCCAGGAAAATATGTGGTGCTTGTTTTTGTTAGCATAGGGTAGGCTCTGTACCGTGTAGGGTATGGAATAAAATAAAAATGAGGAAGCGGTGCGGTGTGACAGTCTCACATGCTTAGAAATGAGAGGTGGGAAAGGACTTCTGGTTTATCTGAGTAGTTTATTCCCTAGTGCTACTGTAAGCTTTTTTTTTTTCTTTTCCCAGTTCATTGTCCTGTCCAAAGGTAAGCAGGTACAACAGGACTTGAATCACTTTATCTTCTGATCACTTTTAGTTCAGGGCGTTGTCTATCGTAGAGAATCCGAACTGCTTAACACCTGGGTAGGATTCAGCCATGTGAATCCTTCCCAAAGGCTGTGCTACGGCCTAATAAATAGCACAGTCTCCAGAGCATGTGTTTTATCTGAGTCTGGTTTGCCCAGGAGGCACTGGAAGAGGAATGTATTGTTTTTTTTTTTTTTGTATGAACTTACACAGATTCCAAACAGATTTAGCTCTATCTGAAACACAGATCGAGAATTATTTTATTATTATTTTGTACATTTTTGGGGCTGCGTGTCGAGATTCTTCTGCTCTTCAAATGAGCCTACATGAGTGTATTGCAGTGGGTTAACTCCCTGTTTATCGACGACCTGATTCTCAGAAATGAGTCTTTTTGTTTTCAGGTGTTCTGGTGTCTTTAAACTTCATTGAAATGACAGGGCTGGAAAGAACATCAGCGTCACTAAGCTGCTTTGTGAGATTTCCTAAAGATTACTTCATTTCTTCAATTTCCAGTCAGCAAGTTTTCTTTAAAAAATGTTGGCTTCTAAAACCATATTTCAAAAGATGAAATTTCATTGAAACGGAAAGAAGTTAATCATTTTAGCCAGCTGTAATTTGTTCTCTTCACACAGTGTCACTCTTACCTCTCGTCAGAGGAAGAAGAGAATAATTGGACATAAAAGGTACTGCTGCTTCTTGTGAAGCTGTTGTTAAAACTGGGAGTTTGACTTGAATTTGGTGTGGCTGGGATGTTGCAAGCAGGCATGCACCTGCGCGGTGTGTTCCTAAAGATATGTTTTTTAAAAACTCACGGAAAGATTTATTGCGGACTTCTCTAGGCAGCGAATTGAGGAGGAGGAAAATAGTAATTTTAAAGCCTGAGTACCAATGGCTTAAGCCTCCATTTTTCACAAGCAGAATGCTTGTCTCTGTGCTCCTTTTCTCCAGTGTGACTCTGATGGCTTCAAAGGGGCAACTGCAGTGTAGGACCGGTGCAACGGGAGGAGGCATCCTGAGGTGGGCTGGTGGACGGGGAGCAGTGGCTGGGTTTCTGTATGCTGACGTACCGGAGGGGTTGTGGTGTCACCCTGCTCCAGCAGACACTGAACGACGTGACGATCTGCTACGTCTGGGCCTGATGAGAAAAGTCACTCCAGGTACATGAGCCTGTTGTGTCAGTGTGGCCTGGCCCTTCCTGAAACAAGTTGGTTGCAGGGTTATCTGAAACGTACTGAGAAGTACTCCATGGGCACTCACATAGCGACAGTGGAAAGGAAGAAAGAACGTTTATCATCAGCTTGAGGACATTCATGTTTGGGATAATGTTGTGTTACAGACGTTGAGGTGCCCCTTTTTTAGGCTCACGTGCGGAATTAGCTTGTGTTGTTCAGTGGTGATAACACGTTGGTTAGGTTTGTTCATGCGGTCATCGGTTGTCATGTAGTCAGTACTCAAAGCATTCCTTTTAAATTCGCCTCTCTGGAAATCTGGAGGAAATAAAGCCATAATGTAACAAGCTAGCGGATAATTTAAGTGTTGCTAGCTAAGCTGTGTCATCTGCTTCATATAAGAAGCACATGAATATGGCATAGGGCACTTACAGCCTGTGACTTCTTTACCAAGAAAGAAGTTGTTTCATGCTAGGGTCCTGGACAAGTTTTAGCATTGCGTTATGTTTTCTCTATCTTAGTTTTCCCATTATATTTTTCAGCTAGTCCACAGGATATAGAAAGGAAAGATTTATGCACATCCATGTTATAGACTAAATTGTGTTTGAATATGTGAAAATTAATTGCATAGGAGGCTAGGAAGATGGGAAAGACCCATAATAATCACATTGCCTTTTCTTTTCTTTTTGAGTGGTATACATTTAAGTAAAACGAATTCAGTTTATTAGTAGACCTTCACATGTTAGCCCTTTCTTGAAGGGGCTAACCCGTGAACAAAAGAGAAGCCCTGTTGCTTAAGCAGAAAGCAAAGACTAGAAGATCAGTGCTTTCAGTATAATGGACAACCGTGCAGTTAATTTTTTCCTGCAAATACTCCAGTTACATGGCCATTAGCGGTTACATTATTAATGAGGCACTGCTGAAGGAAGCTACTTTTGACTCTCTCCTCTGAGTGCCAGTCGCCAGGGTGGTAGGAGCCCCTTCCAGCCGAAGTGGTGCGAGGTGCAGACAGGCTTTCCTCCAGACTCGAAGAGGAGAACAGGGTGAGTTGTCGGTGTCTTTCACAAACCTCAGCACTTCTAGTTCTTGAATTTTCTGCTACATTACCATAACCAAGGAGCATCCTCTTCCATGCAGGCCAGCAAAGGCCTGTCGGGAAGGAGCAGGCTGGGTCTCTGGGCGCAGAGCAGCCGCCCTGCTGTGCAGCATGGGGCCGCAGGTTGTCCAGCCAGGTCGCTGTCTCCTGGCTGTGCTTGTCCTGTGCCCTGGGCAGCGTCGTGTGTTGTCTTCCACTAATGTCACGGTTGGAGTAGCCGTCCTGTTGAATTGCTGTGGCAGTGTGTCACACAGCATTAGTGTTTCTGAGGACAATAAGGAAAGGAATGTTTAAGAGGAGTGTCCTTTCTTGGAAGCATCTTAAAGGACAGTGACTTTTTTTTTTTTCATATAAGAATAAAAAAGATCCCTAATTCATGGTCGGTATGATCTAAATGCAGGATTCCTCATCTCAACCAAATATTTTTGACTTTGTAATGTTGACTTCTGTGCTAAAGTACTGATCTCCATGCACTTTGTGTCACTAGCACGTTACAGAAGTAGAAGTGAAAGGTAAGTTTAGGAAAGATTATGTCTAAATGTGCTAAATGAAAGCCCCCTCCTACTTCCTTTGTGGGAGGAAAATTGCTGGTGCTTAAGTCTGCTCTTTTTCACTTTTTCCTATTTGCCTTGCATCTGGCCTGAAGTATTGGATCTCTTTCTTAAGCTTTTAACTAATTTTCAGGAGTCACAGCAGGGTCTACTACCTCAGAGAGCTTTGTGCCCTACCCGTGAGGCCAGTTTCTGTGATCCTAATGAAGCAGATTCAGAGAAGAGAGAAAACATCAGTATTGATGGTCCTAGTTTACCAGGCTTTTTTTTTTTTTTGTCTTGAGAAAAAATTAGTTCTTGTGACAGCAGCGATGCTCAGATGTGATGGCTCTCAGAAATGCAGAGGCACGAGACCGCTTTGCCTTGTCGTTGCTGCAGCCCACCTGAGTGAAGTGGGATGTGAGAGGCTTGCTGGTGGTCTGTGTTTTTTTGGCAGTGGCTGTCAGTCTAGCACGATTACCTGCAGAGTGCCCTTAAACCATCCATTATGTACAGTTCTCGTTGTCTTCTGAATTCCTTGTAATGTGTTGTAATGTGTGGGAAGGACAGGAAGGAAAGTGCAAATGTGTGTGTAAGTGGTAGCAGAGAGCCTTAGAGCTAGCCAGTTACTGGTTTGAACACGATTGTTACAAAGAAAATATGCTCAGGTTCTCCTCTATCCCAGAGTTGTCTCTTCCTTCTTGCCTCATCTTTCCCAGATTTGATAGCTGCTTTGCAGAAATCTTGGCATTGCTCGGCACAAGCAATTCGCTGCTCACTGACCTAAAAGAAATTACTGTTGAAACTCAGCAATGCACAAGCTGTGCTGCCTTTGTCATTATGCAGTAAATACAGTGGTTTTTCTTGTTATTATTTCTAACCAGAGGTAGGGGAAAAAATAAACAAGCTTTCCTGAAATGCGATATACCTTTCTTTTAATTCTGATTAATCAAATAACATTCTCTACCAGTAAAATAAACACAACGTGAGACCCACCCAGTTAAATTTACACCCTGCAATTTTCAGACGTTCATTGCCACTAAATGGCTAGAGTGACTGGAGCCAGACACACCTGCTTTGCAATTATATCTACTGGGTTGGTATTTATGGCAATGCCCAGCTAAGCCAATGAGATGCAAAATTAAAAATTAACCCTTAATGGCAACATGCTGAAACTGCTTCTTCATTAGCATATTCATCAAGGCATTTGGCAACCCTTCTTATGGTCCATCTCAGGAGCTACCGCAAGTGATAACACTTGCTTTCCTAGAACCTTGAGAAAAGATTGGGAAATCCGTAAACTTAGTGGATCCTAAGTCTCAGTTCGCTTTTGTCTGAAACTAAGCGTATCCTGTTATGGAACCAAGTAGATAGGCATTTTGAGAACAAAAACTTTAATATTGAATATTTAGAAGCCATGTCTTCTGCCAAGGTATCTTGAGTTCCCTATAATATTATTGACTTTTGATTTTGTTGAAAGTTTTTGCAAAATTCATGAGTCTGTTCTCTCCAGGCCCCACCTGTAACTGCAGGCAGTTCCCCAGCTCATCGGTTTGCTTCACAGCTCCTGGCGTTTGCCAGTTTGGTGTTGTGTGTCAGGACATGCCTTTGCCCCAGCTTCATTGGAAAGTACTCCTTGCAGCCTGCATGAATACGACAGATGCCAGGGGGAAGGTGGAGCTTTTGGGGATTGTTTACCCAGCAAAATGATGCATGAAGTTATAGCAAGGTTTGAGAGATTCCCTGTGTTTTGTTTTGGCGCATTTAAGAATACCTGTTGCAAAAAATGTTGAGTGAAGTCTTAAGGTGAGAATGGTTTTGTAGTTAACTGGAAACTTGATAATTTGTGTTAACTCACTGTCTGTCCCATTCTTGGTCCATCCTACTAAAACACATCCAGGTTTGGAAGCTGCGAGTGGTTAAGTGAGGCACCCAAAATATACGGATAATTCTTCCTTAGCTGGAGCGTACTATGAGAGTTTTCTTCAAGATTTTTTGTCTAATAGGCACCTTGAGTGTGGTAGCATAACTTTTTTTTCTTTTCTTACTATATTTTCTGAGGCAAGGATTGGTATTTAAGAAGCAGGTACTACTTTTCTTTGTTGGATACTGTTCAGAGGATTTTAAGAAATAAAGGAAATGGAGTTGGCAGGAATCAGAAGAAAAGTGGAAAAAGAAGAAAGCTGTTACATCACGTAGACTAAATTCTGAACTGTTTCTTCTGTGGCTCCAGAGACTTGGGCCAGAGCTCTGCCACAGTTGCCTCCAGCTCTCTAGGGGGAGCGTTCAGTTTTCTCATGCATGCATTGAAAGTTTTTATGCTTTATCCTAAATCTTTTCTGCTCATCTTTGTCCCAGTATTCTTCACTCCTCTCTGTGGTGTTAAACGTAGCAACTGTTGAAAGAGCCAAAATCCATAACTGCATGTATTGCAAACAAACCGGACTTTACGGCAAGCTTGAAAGCATTTTGTAATATATGGTGTGCACGGATGGTGTCTTGCTGTGGCAGTATTTGCTGGGAAGAATCGGTCACAACTGCCTCACAAAAAGATCGCACACCCACGCTGCCCACCCCACATGAACATCCCCTCTGCCTGGAGGCACTACACGGGCTCCACTGTAATGGAGAAACATAATTCCTCTCAGCTTCTGGTACAGTGAATAAGTGAAATAGATAAGGTGAAACTAAACTCATGTGAAAGGAATGAGCCTCTCACTTCAATATAATCCCTGCTGTGTATCTTCCTAACAGCATGTTTCCCATTGACAAAATGCAAATGCCATTTATTTTTCTGTTATTGATTTGCTTATAGAAAGCAGCAGAAATCTAATCCATGCAGCAAATTCTGAGTCGCTTTATCTTCTGTATATATTTTTATTATTACTGCATAGAGCACATCAAAGAACTCTGTTTGAACAGGAGAAAATCACATTTTAGATAGGTGGTTATAAAAACTGTTATTTTTCACTCGAAGTGATTATTTTCTAGGTCTCTGGTAGTGATTATGGGAAATTCCCAACTTCAGCTAAATAACCAGTTGTATACATCTGTCATGCCCGTGTCCCATCTTATTCTCCCATTTAACTTGCTCTGAGGCTTGCTTAGTGGAGGACACATGACCAGAGCTACCAGTAAGGGGCAAATGTGCACCATTTTTTATAAAAGAAACCTCTCAAGTCTAAAGTAAAAGCTAAGTCTCTTTGGATAGACCTGGGACATGATGTTTGAAGAGACTTGTGCCTTGTGATGTCTTGCTGATGAATCAAACCAGTATGTGAGCAGCAATCTCTAAAATATCATTGCGAGAACGATGCGTAAGTCCTAGATGATCTGAAGGGTGCTGGTGTTGGCTGTGTCATGGCTTGTCACATTTTCAGTATAGGGTGGGTAAAAATTAGCTGTTGATAACCCAACCTGATGATCCTCAGAAGTCAAGGCTCTATTATTGCTTGTCACTTCAGAATTAGTTTTTGGAAAGGTGTTTCTGTCCATTTCTGTGTTATCGTTGCACTGGAGAGGAACAGTTTGCCTTTCCCCTTGAAGCTTCAAGGGGATTCTCAGTTCCCTTTGCACAGTGTTTTGTCACCCAGCTCATGTGGCATTTCCAGGTTTATGTTTGGCCTCTTTTTGGTCTAACTCTTCTCCTTGTTGGATTTACATTCCTGTTTGAAGAGGTTTACATCTATTTCCAGCAGATGCTTCTTTCCAGGACCAGCACTGCCCTGTCTCCACAGGTAGCGTGCTGCCACTGGCACATAGTACAGTCGCTCTGCTCTTCTTAAACTGTTGCCTTTCCTCAGCTCTGATTGCCTTCTGCTAACTGGTCCTCTAACTTTAGCAGTTGGTTCAGTGTATTGTTTGGAAAAACATTCTTGTTCCTCTTCCAGACTTTTTTAGCAGCCTCAGGAGAGAGGTTTCTGGTCTCCTTGTTTTCTGTTCGTAGGCCAAGACTTCAAAGCAAGAGCCGAGTTGCCTTCCTGGGGCAGGGAAGTCTGCAGATCTATCTCTCTGTGCTTAGATTAAAATCTTGGTTATCTGTCATCAATCTCCTCACACTTGGAAATTAGCTCAGTGCTGTTGAGTGAGAGGCTATGGGCTTTTTCTTTCTTGTTAAGGACGTTGTCGCTGTTTTGTTTTGTTGCCCTGGCCTGCTTCCTGGCCTGTCTGGGACAAGGCCTCTGCAGAGCCTCCTTCACTGCTGGGCCCTGAGGTGTGCCCTTCTCTTGCTGGCCCACAGCCACAGTGCTCCCCTTGTTCCCGCTGCCACTTACTGTCCCTCGCAGTTGTGCTTCACTGACATGCGGTCAAGTCCTAAGTGAATAAATTATAGGAGAATATTGTCAGAAATTCATCATTTTGTTTGCTCTCCCGCCTCTTGATTAACTTCATGCTTACACTGAGTTCGCGTTCAGAGCCCTGCGCGGTCCCCTCTCAGCATACCTGTCATCCTGGGTAAGATGTCAGCGTGGGATACCAGCCTCCTCCACCTACGTGCTTACTGGGACACAGCACAGCTTGTCTGCTTCTGGGGCGTGGCTTTCTTCCTTGCTGGGGAGGAAATTTTGATACGCAGCTGCCAAAATGATTATTGCTCTTGAAAACTTCTCGCTGCTTAAAGAAGAAATTGTAGCACGGTTGTTAGGGACAAGCAAATTTATTAGACTAAGTGATGTCTTTGGGGTTGAAAAATGCAGAACTAAGAACTAAAGGCTTTTGTGATAACTTCATTCA
Organism: Cygnus olor; assembly: GCF_009769625.2. Lineage (NCBI taxonomy): Eukaryota > Metazoa > Chordata > Aves > Anseriformes > Anatidae > Cygnus > Cygnus olor. Next base: position 49,972,035 of record NC_049173.1, read on the forward strand.
GGCTTGTTGCCACCTGTAGAGGAGTTTGCGCAACAGGATATCAAGAGGGAAGATGAGTTTATAGCCAGGGAATGGGGAAAGACAGGGGCTACTGAGCTCTGATTCAGATCAGCTTAAGCTGTTGAGGAGATGTACCTTTAGCTAGCTAATCACAGCTGTGTACAAGAAGCAGCTACGGTAGGTTTGCCATCATGCTTCTGCCACTGACCAGTATCATTCTGTAATGTCATCCTTTGCCGTATTTGGAGTCTAAGGTCTCTGGAGGTGCGCAAGTTGTTTTGTTCTCCTTGGTGGGAGGAATATTCTTCTGCTTACTAGTCATCAGTTTCTCTGAGCCACTTACAATGTGTAGTTCATACTTAAATTGCATTCACTTGCAGAGGTTGATTCTGTGTGTGATCGGTATGATGCTCTGGGAGAAAGGAGCGCAGAAATAATAAACATTCTTACGAGTGCTGAGTGACTATTTGATGGAGAAGGGGCAAAATGGTATCTTTCTAGCATCCTTCTAATGGAGCAGATCAGCATTCTCCTTTGTTACTGCTTTTCGTTTCCTTTCCTCTCCTATGTTCATCTCTTATTGCAAAATCAGGCACTGTTGCTTTCGTATGCGGGGGTGTAGAGAAGGCTAGTACTATCAGTATGAGCTACTAGTGCTGAACTTCTACAGTGCTTTTTATGCCTGTAAATTACAGCACACTGCAACCATTCGATGTAGTGAAATGCTCCTGGAGCATCTGTAATAAGAGTTGTTTTGTTTGTTTTCTTTACTGTCCTTTACACTGTAAGTGGCAAAGGTTCACAGTTAACTGTTCCCCCTCCTTGCGATTACTTCTCATAGGAGCATCGTTTAAGTTACTGTTACATGGCACAATAGCACAGATTGAGCTAGCACTTGAAAGTGGGGAAATAAACTAATACTGAAATAAGTTGTTTTCTCCAGACAGAATGGCCATAGGATTTTTCTTACGTCTGGTGTAAGCCAGACCTAACAGAGTCTGTTCAGCTAGAGGCCGGACATTCTAGAGTTTGCTAATAATCATCTGTGAAAGTCGCTAAGTACAGGTAATTCAATACATGTTTTTAAGCAAGAAAATGTGGTTAACAACAGCCTTTTATGACCTGTTGCATCTGTGTAGTGCAAAAAAACCCAACAACCAACCTTGTAGAAGTAAGTTTCAAACAGCAATTAAAAACCTGGGATCTTTGAATATAGTAGTTCAGACTTTGTGACTGGGAAACTTAAACCCAATTGTTCTAGGTAGGTGTGTTGTTTTTTTTTTAATTTTATTTCTATGGATAATGCAATATTGTGTGAGGGAATTTAAACTTAGCCCCTTCCAATTGTTAGGAAAACAAAGCAAAAAGGATCTCAGCCCTTGTTGTTAATTGGAATTTCCATTCATCAGGTTTGTTGTTACAGGCTATTTCTTTACGTTTGGTTAATTTTGACCATTGAGTTCACTTTTTTTCTGGATCTGCAGAGTTGTTAAAGTGGTGTTTGAAAAATGTTTCTTTACCTACTTGTCTCAAAAGCATGTACCCAAACTACACTGATAGGATTCATATGGGCTTTGCAGCCCTTCATCAAAATTCCAAATATAATTTCCATTCAAACTTTGTTGTTCTTCTTTTTTCTTCCTATCATTTAATTGAACAATGTATTTTATTATTTTCTTAATCTTAGTGTTCACTTTGTACGAGATTTACTGTCCTGCTCTGACGGCTGTCCCTACCGGTTTACACAAGCTTGTGATTTACACTGGGTGATGCTGTCGGAAGCGTCCTGCTGCCAAGGAAAACGTAAAACAAAGAGGGCTGTGTTTGCTGGGAGAACAAGTAGCTTGAACCTAGACATAACAGCAGAAAGCGACTATATACAGATCTGTATGTAGCAGTTTGGTTTCATCACGCATGAATATTTAAAGGATTGATTTATGGGTGACTGGTCAGGCCCTGCACTGCAAGAGCATTTTAAAATTTTATGTTCTGTTGTGTTTCGCAGACAGAATGTAGTTGTCTCAGTGGTCTGTGAAATAAAGGCAAGGGTGTATTTAATTTCTTAGGGAAGGAAGATCCTTGAATAAACTCAGACTCAGTGGTAGTATTCTTCCCATCTCTAAGATGTTTATCTGTTGATAGGAGACTGTTTCTTCCCTCCCCTCCCTATCAGTAGGCCAGGCAAGATTAGTCCTCTGACTTCCTGCTCTTGAAGAAAGGAGAAAAGAATCGGCCTGGAAATCTTATCACGAGGTGGACCATGAGTACATTTCTCTTACCATATCTTATCAGCAGAGCAAGCAGTGAGATGAGACTGGTGGAGGGAGTTTCCACGTGAAGAGTTGCTGTAGATAGAGGAATGTAAAGGCTGCCCCGACCGTGAGCGGTGTCGGTTCGCCCAGAAGGGTGGCCGCAGCCTCTGCGGTAGGTCGGCCCCACAGCGAGAGCTGGTGTTGCGGTGTGCGGGACTTCTGCTGCTTCAGGAAGCGTTTCCAGCATCTCTGCTCTAAGGGAGCTGGCGTTAGGGCTGTGGAAATCACGTGTGCTGTACCTTCCCAAATGGTGGTGGCTGGAAACTTGAGCATGAGGTCTGCTAAACTGAGATTTTCTGTAATCGTATGGGGGGAGTTTGATGTAAAGATTTGATCAGACCAGTTGTTTGGAACATAAACAAGTGTGGGATTACTCACTTTATACACTCTCTTTGTCTGTGCCCTATAAGAGTAATTTAGGCTGTGGTTTCAGGATGACTAGTACCAGATGAGCAGATAGTGCAGGCTTGCTGCAGACAGCCTATCTGTTCAGTTAGGTAACACACAGCAGTGTTGGCTCTGGGAGGACAGATGATGCTGTAGTGATCACAAAGTTTACCAAGGCATACTTACCCCTCTGCCCCCCTTATAAAATCCAAGCCTTTAAAGCATAACTGGCAGAACAGTCTCACAGGTTCTTTACTGTGTCAAGCTCTTGTGGTATTTTATTCATGTGACACTAGTTATGGTAAAACTTGATTTACTGTCTCTTCAAACCATGGTCCGAATCCATTTGAGAGGAAGGTAACACACCTAGCTGGTCATGAAGGTGTCGCAAAAATTGCAATGACTTCAGGCAGCCTGGCAGCGTAGCTGTATAATTATGACAAAGTACATGCAGGTGCCTTTCTTCAAAGGAAGAGAGGCAGAGCAAAACAAGATAAAATACTCTTCTGAGGTGCTAGACTCAGACTAGAAATTAACTTTTCTGTCCTGTGTAGGTGTCTGTGGTTCCTAGTGTGATCCGTGAGGTGGCTTACTGTTGTGCTTTGTCGCAAGGTAGCTGGAACGTAGTGATGAGAGTATTATATGTGTGGTTCGTGGAGAAGTTAGATTCTTTCCTATACGTGCAAGTTCCGTGATTTGTTAAGAAGAGCAAAATATGAAGTGTGCCGAAAGGGTATAAAATCAATAGGATTAGCTTTGCTTCTGACTTGTTTGAATGTAGAAATTGTCTTTACCTTTTGGTCCTTTTTTGCTGTTTTTGCTGCTCTCCCCATCAAGCTACACAAAGTTGGGTTGATTGAGAACCTGAGCGTGGAGCTGGTGTGGTGGCACTTAGCAGTCAGCTTCCTTCTGTCAGACGGTCGGTTCTCCCTGGGCTTGTTTCTGGGGGGCTGCTCGGTGCACTGGGCGGGCTGCCTGCTTTTGTTCAGCTGCACTACTGGAATCTCCTTTGTGCCACTGAGTGTCATCTGCTCTTTTGTGAAAGATGATGGTAACCTGTGGATGAGATGAAATGATAAGAAAAGATTGAGTGTTCAGTAACCTGAAGAGGATGGTTGGTGGAATATATTCTTTGTGTTTCATATTATTATTTTGTATTGTGTTAACTTTCCGTTTAAGTGCCCAGAGATAACAGCTATGCTCTTCTGAAAATATAAAGAAACACATAATTAGGGAAAATGTTTCTAACAATTAACATCCTCTGGAACGGAGGGTGCTGTGTAGGTGCATGTGCCAATTTGCTGTGCAGTCATGGTTTTCACAGTTTGCTTAAAATCCCTCGGGGTGGAACTGGAGAGGAGTCTGGGAAAGACAAAACAATCCTAAATTTGGAGTATTGATCTTGCTCTGAGGTTGTGGTGCATGTCTGGGAATCTTGCTGGGGAATGCTCCTTCTTCACGGTGTACCCAACTCAGTAATCTAAATAAGTGGTTCTGCCTCTTCTCTTCTTCTGTTCAAACTTGTACTAGTTTGAGGCTGTGGATGTGGTCCTTGTTCACTCTGTACTGCGAACAGCTGATAGCCTGCTTTTCTTCCACCACGCTAGCTGTGCCTAGAGCCCACGGACCTGGGAGATGTATTATTTCTGGTGTGTACTCAAGCAGCTGCACTGCAGACAGACAAATATGGGGGCTCCAGTGAAATGCCCTGTCCCCCAAATATAGAATCCAGCCACTGAGGCTGTAGGATTAAAATAAACTTGTTCACCTCAGCTCGCTTTCTGCTTCTGCACTTAGTGTTGCAAGGAAAAAGCAAGTGGTTGTTTATTAGGGAATGATTTAGAAGGCTATATTTAATTCAGGATTTCACATGGCTAAGTGCTGAATGGCAGCCACCTGCTATATGGAATGTGCCAATTGCCTCGACTAATACTGTAGGATGTTTAGAAATAGATATTCTATTCTATCCCTATTATATTATGTATGGTGGAGCTGGTGATGTGTTCATTTCTCTCTAGTTCAATAAAAGGTATCTTTTGCTGTGAGGAATTAGCGGGTCAAGGATGGGCATCCACTAGCACACTGACTTCCTGAGCACTGTGTTTTTTTGTATAAATTGAAAAAAGCTATCCGTTCCATAGAAATGTTGTTTGCATTGACTTTGGTTTGCCTTGGTAATGTTTAGTGTTTTAATCAGAAGTAGCTTTAGGAATTTCTGATGTTTTGGCTAGGCCTGATCCATTTTTAAGTCTTGAAAATGCTGGATACAGAATGTATTACATCTCAGAGATCAAAGCTGGAAAACTGAGGGAGGGAAAATTGAACCTAAATGGTGAGCGGTTCCTCGAATTAATCACTAACTTACGTGCTGCTTCAGCGAAGAAACGTTTTTGAGAACTTGTATTGCAGTGGAGCTGTCAATATGTCTTTACAAATAACCCTCATAACTTATAATGTTGTATAAGCAATGTAATCATCAGGCAGTTTAAATGAGGATAGGGGAGAGTAGGGATTAAAATTGTTCAAGGGGATTTAAGTTGTCAGATAATCACTGGCAGGTGTCCTTTACTTGTGACAGATGGCTCAGGTGTTGTCAATGGTTTCGCAGCAGAGCAAGAGAGAGCTTGTCTTACTCTTTACTTCCCAAAGCCATCCTGAATATGCACTGGGATGTTTTTCTTCTCTTCTGGCAAGGTATGTTTGCAGTAGCACATAGGAAAGCAAATCATGCTGAAGATAAGCATTTATGGGGATTTATGAGATACACTTACAAACATGCAGCTGCAAACAATTGTTTGGGTGATATCAAAGGTGTTAATGTAAGAGATGAAAAATAAACTTAGTTCTTGTTAGTGTACATACCCTTATCTGCTGGTGCTGTTAATGGACACTTACGCTCTATGTACTTGGATCCAGCGTGGGACATTCCTCTTAAAAGCTAGTGTCTTATTTTTATTTGAACAATGGGTAAATTGTAGAGAAGAGGTCGAGTAACTCTATTGTCACAGACTTTGGGCAGCTGCACTAGTCCTGACTTCGGTATGATCTCAGAAATACAAATCGTCAGTACCGTGGGTTTCACTGAGCTGTTACACCATGTCGGCCTTAGTTCCACCGGTGTTACCTTGCTGACACCTGTGTAGCCAGTGAAGTTTGTGCGTGTATGTGTTAAACTGAGGTTGATATGCAAAACATAATGTATGGGATTTCTTCATGCTCAGCTTTTGAATTTCTTTGCTGGATGCATCTGTGTTGGTAGACATCTGCAAAGGAGATGTGGATTTGGTGAGTCAGATGCTTCATATCAACATGAAGAAATATGAAGAGATGCATCTGTCCTCAGCGCCTAAATCCACAGAAGCAACTGGACCTGAATGTAAATATTTGTAAATAGTTTTGCAGTCTCTGAAGAAACAAGTCTTGTGATATCCTGCCAGGCACTTAGCACTGCTTGTTTGCTGTCTGAGACGACTGAGGAAGATATAAAAGCATTTGCTGGAGTCTGCAGGTATCTTAGAACTATAAAATATCCCGAGCTGAAAGACCCACAGGGATCATTGAGTCCAGCTCGTGGCTCCACAAAGGACCACCTGAAAATTGAACCATGTCTGTTGTTCCAAGGTCAATGCACTGAGAACACCATCTTACAACTTTCTTAACTGATATACAGAAAAGTGTTTAAATACTCCTGAAAGCTTAAAATAAAATTCCTGTAGTTTCTTCCAATAAAAAAACACAACAGACTATATATGCCTATGTTAACTAAAAAATAATATTTTTTAGAGAGGTTCATGACCGTTAAGTCATGAACTGAGGTTTTAATCACAAAAGAGGAAGTTAAAGTAACTCCTATCTTTAGTTGTGATGTTATTTGCTGGTGAGCAGGTACTGGAGGTATGTCTTCTTGATGCTGTCTTGTTGCAGATTCCAGCTACTGACTTATTCTAGTCTCTTTCTCATGTTGTTTTCACAACATGTTGCAGATCTCAGTAGAGTGAGGACAGATTGCTGATGTGCTGGCATCAAACCTGGTGTGGATTTACACCGGGCAAGGGAACGATCAGGAAGAAAGAAGGAATTCGTTCAAGTATGGAGCATACTGTGCATCGTGTGTTAGGCAGGTAGTCGTAAGTACCCATCCAGCATCACAGTTACACACCAGCCTGGATCAAAATCAGTCTCTTCGTGTTTGGAGAATTTTGTACAGAGATCCATTGAAGTATCCAGTGAAGATTCCCACAAAAGGCATGTCAGAGGTTTGGCAGTGGAGTTCATCCACTTCATCCTCGGTGACAGATCTTCTCTGCAGAGGCTGAAGTTACTGACATCATTCATGAGGATGTTAAACCCGTAAGTGTCTTGTATTTCTTCCTCAAAAGCTCCTTGGCCAGAACGACTGCCTGTTCTTACTGATTACACTTTCTGATACAGACACAGCAGTGTTATCAGCAGTGATCTGTTCTGTAATGTGCACTTCTCTGGAGTGCTTTCAGGTAAAGTGGTGGTTTTTTTTGGGGGGTGTGAAAGATATCCTTGACTTGCTTTGTTAATGTAGTGTGAAGTGTTCAGTATGACTTGTCCTTTTATTTATTTATTTTTTCTCTGATTCTTGTTTAGCAAGTATTAAATATTTAGATGCCAGCATTTTTGGAAGTGGCTGCTAAAACAGATTGGCTTTCCTTACTCAGTCCCCTTCAAAGTGAAACACGAGTCCCTTTTTTTTCATTCAGCCCAGATGGTATGCTTTTTAAAGTGAGCAGTGTGGTGCGGCGAAAACGGACTACTTCTTTCCCCTTCTTCCCCTCCTCCTTCACTTAACTGAACGCATCCGTGCAGCTCATATTTGGGTTGAATTCAAAATTAGTCAGAGAGGCTGCAGGGTAAATATGTCAGCTATTGGAAAGCCAGCTCTGCCAGATTGAAGGAATTTCTGCCCTGCCAACAAGCAGTATAGCAAGTTGGCTGCACGGAATCTGACATCTGTACAGACCTTATCAGAATTCTGCTTCAGTCCTCCAGAAAAATGGACGAGGTGATCTAATCTGGTCCTTTCCGTGCTGGTACCGCTGCTCCTCCCCACGTACACGTACAGAGCACCCCAGGGCCCTGCAGCGGCCGTGCACTCAGCAAGTGGGCAGGAGCATCGCATTCCTGCGGGCTGGGAGGTGATGACCACATGGAGGATTTCCTTGTGGGCCCTGAGGGCTTTTATATCCGATAGAGGAGGCTTCCAAAGTAAAGGAAGCGAAACGAGCTATAGGATTTAAGCGGTTCCACATGTGCCATTGCTTTGACAGTTCTTTGTCCACCGGTGGACTTTGTTGGAGAGGGAGTAACACACGTAGTGAGTTGCTAGGTGCATTGACTGTGACTCTGAAACTGCTCTGTCTGTAACCTGCGACTCCATTCCAGCAGCAGATGAAGGTTGTATTTTAAGAGAAAGTGCTCTTGCTTTGAAATAGAATTGAGTCAGAGTTCAGTGTTCCCATTCTGCAGCAGAGCTTGCACAGGGCTGTCAGCAAGTAACTTAATCTGCCTGTATCTTTTGTTTCCTCTTTAGTAAAAAGGTTAGTGCTACATCCTTATTGTAGAAGAGCATTAGAGGATATATTTATTATATAACAAAGGAAACATAAACAGCTTAATTTTAAACAAAAATTGGTATCTGTTCTTGGCAGGTCCCTTCAATTTAGTAGGGTTGGAGTACAGCCTTTATTTAAAGGTGTTGATAGCTTTTTTGGGGGCATTGTGTCTGGGTTTGAGTCTTTTGCTTTTTGGCATGGTCTACGTTTTTCATTAAAGAAGCATGGAGATACAGAGATCATGTTGACAGCTTTTCAGGCAAGATGCAGCAGCAGATTTGCCAGGAGCTGAACTTTGGTTGCTCTGTGTAGGAGGTGTTAGAGTCTTTGGAAATGCATCCAGTTATCACGTTGTCTCAGGAATACTGCGATGCTTAGAGGGGAAAAGACAATTTTCTAGTTAGGGCAGGTCTAGACCTAGCATGTGTTCTTAGCTAGCAGCTTGCCCAAGGAGGTCTTGCTGGAGTGTTGACAGCAGCGGTTTTCAGTTTGAGAGGTGCAGCTTCCATACGGAAGTAGAGCTGGTTAGGGGAGAGCTGTAGGTAGGAGGATTAGAAAAGAAGCTAGCAAAGAGCGACAACACGAATGAGAATGGCACCTTTTTCTGATGGTATTGCCTAAAGGTGCTGCCTAGGCGCTTAGGTTTTGAGAGAACTAAATCCTTGGTAATTCCTAGTTTCCTTGTGACACCTGAAACACCTTCACTTTACAGCAGAGATTTAGTCTTAGCTTGGAAACTAGCTTTGTCAATCTGTATTTGTAGTATTTGCAAACTTGTAAAGTTGCTCTGATGATAAATATGTTTTGTCAACTACCTGAAAAGTCTTCCAGTGGTACCAAACTGGCATGAAAGCTTTTTTTTTTTTTTTAAGAGTCAGGAAGGAGCTTAGGTTCTACTCCTGAAGCTCTTGGACACGTTACAACAAAGTTAAGAGTGTGGCATATTGGCTGTGTCTTTCCAGTGCAAAGAAAATCCTGATTTCTTCCGTGTCTCGATCTGCTGAAGGCACCTCTCACTTTGCAGAACTGGGGGAGGTTTCCTGCGGTTGCAGGCAGACGTGTTGTTAGCATGCAGGGGGTTTCCTAATAGGAGGTTGTGTAACGCTGACAACTTCTCCTTCTGTGCAGCTGTTTGAGTGTGGTGATTTTGGCTGGGTGATTACTTACCAGGTACAGGTCAGTGATACAAAGAAGGATTTGAATGTGTTCAAGCTCAGGTTTAAGGAAAACAAAAGCAAAAACCCACCCCACGCTTGTGGGTCGAACGTAAAACTGCAGCACGTTGTTACCAGCGATGCTGTAAGACTGCAGAAGCCCAGGGGTTGTCATTGACGGTGCTGTATCTGATCAGCATTTCCTTGCAGGACTAGCAAAGGACAAACCATTTTCATTGCTGGTTTAGGGACAGGGGCATGAAGAAGGGCTGGGCACGGCTCTTGCCGCATTGCTGCTGGGAGCAGGTACGTTCCTGAGGGAAGGCAGTGTGTCACCGGGCCAGAGCTGAGCTTCCCCCTGTCCGCACCCAGAAGCAGCCTCTTTGCATCGCGGCACAGAGAGCAGAACCACTCTTTCGTGGTCAGAAGAGCAGTGATGGAAAGGAATGAAAGCGATAAAAGCAAAAAGACATTAAATTGTCAGCTGCGTAGCCTGGGCTTGCTTTTTGCTGGCTGTCGCTTTCTTCCTTCAAGGTGCTAATAGCAGGAACATTGCACATGGCTCGAGGTGTGTGGCCAGTGGTTAAGGTTGCCACATCTGCCTCACAAGCCTGTGTTTCCACTTTGCTTCTGAATTACCTTGTCTTTCAACAGCTCAGGGCAAATTTCCATTAAGGTGTCTGCTCTGTGCTGGCAGAGTCTTAAAACATCCCAGGAGAGTCAGGCATTTGCAAGGAAGGAAATTTGAAAGGAAATGCGCTGTGTGGGGCAGAAATAGGCATAAAAATACTTTCCGAAGCATTCCTGTCATGCATCTCTTGAAACAGTGATGTAAACCTTAGCGGTGTTGCCTGTGCTAAGGGCAGAGCGTTTCACTACGCCACGGGGGTGCCGTCTCCACCTGGCTGGGTCCAGAGCTTCTGGAGAGCCTTGTGCTCAGGGGCATGCTGCTTCAGCGGCACGGTTCTCCATAGGTATTGTCTGCACCGAACCCCTTCCCCTCCGTGCTGCAGGATTGAGCTAGGAGAGGCTCTTCCCTGAACGTGGTGGGGGCCAGCAGCCATGATCTGCCAGGAAGGGTTTTGTTTCTGTTTTTTGGTGGAACGTGTACTTGGAGCACATTGCCTGGGACTAGTCTGGACTGTGACAGAGGAAGGTGGGAGAAGGATCTTCTTTCTCTCGTTCTCTGCCTTGTCTAGCTGCTTCCCTCCAGATCAATGGCTTGAAATGCCATTCGTGCTGCCGTTGTTTTGGGAGTGTCAGTCCTCTCGCACAATCTCCAAGCCCAACCTGCGTTTTGGACCTGTGGATGAATCTCTTTGCCTTATTAAAATATTTGTGCCATTAACTTCCTTCCCTGAGGTTTATGTTTCTGTCATCTGTGTTCCCAAAACAATGAAATTTGGAGGCACAATAAATGAAAATTACTAGCTAAAGCTGTTACAAAGGCAAATCTATTCTCTTCATCTCTTGCATCCTCCCGCTATACCCTCTCTACTTGGCAGCCTTTCTAATGTGCAGTTGCCTTACTTGCCTGTGGACAGATGTATGGCAGGGCGTTAGACTAAGACCAAGAAGCTCAGTTCTGACTTTGACCAACAGCCCTATGTTTGAAACTTAATTGAAAAGCTCATATGAATTAGTCAATGTGCTACATAGTTCCTAGCCCTTGGGTAACAACAACAACAAAAAACAACAAGTAATTCTGCAAGCTAAATACCGGTCTGACAGAAGCATGGGAGTGTGGAGCTGATGTCTTGTAGCCTCATCTATTTTACTTAGGAATTAGAGAGCTTTTTTAGCAAGTCACTTTAACCTGAGGATACGCAGAAGGCTAAATATATGTACTGAGGAAGAAAACAGCAAGAAAGAAATCAGTAAAATGGGGAGTGTGAATGGAGAACAGGTGAAATCATGATTTAAGGAATGAAGTACTACCAAATACTATATGTAGGATGCTGATAGGATGATATAACAAGATAACTGGTGTCAAGACTTTGCCTGAAGTTCGTTCTACCACTGATAAACATCTTGCTTCTGCTGTCTTTTTTGAATACCCTGTAAAGTTTTCTGTTTCTCTTTGTTGTTGTTGTTGCAGAGAGCCAACTGTTGCCTGGGAATAATTTCACCAATGAATGCAACATTCCTGGAAACTTCATGTGCAGTAATGGGCGCTGCATCCCAGGGGCCTGGCAGTGTGACGGGCTGCCAGATTGCTTCGATGACAGTGATGAGAAGGAATGCCGTAAGTGACCATTGCCGTGACCTTGGTGTGCCTGATACCACAAGGCTTGGCTAGGTAGCATTACTGGTGTGTTCGGTAGTATACGTTAAGTAAGCAATGAAGCTACTGCCAGTTTCTTAATTTCTTTATCGTTTGAGAAGATATATGGCCCTTCCTATTATTTCTGGTCTTTAAGGTTCTTTAAATTGGCCAACTTTGATTCAGTGCTTGGTAGCAGGTACCTAAAACCCTATTCACAGATGGATAAACTGAGACAGACTTGACCTGTGGCTCTTCCAGTGGAAGACTGATGCCCTGTGTGATTGCAGGGATTCAACATAAAGGCCTATATAATAAAGACCTTAGTTGTGTACTGCTGTAAGTTGACCTCCACAACCATCAAGAGAAGTCCCTTTGTTTCAAATTTTAGCTGTATCCTGTTACTTGTGTTCCACTCCTCTCAAATTGTAATTCTTAGCCCTTTGAAACTTAATAGTAACTTTCTGCAAAATAAAGGGAATGAATTGGCTAATAATGTTTGCATGTTTTAATCCTCCCTACAGCACTCCCAGTTCTAGAGAGCTTAAAAAGGCTTTGTGATTTCATCTCTTTGTTAGCACTAATTAAGTTTTAGTTAGTATTCTGCAACATTTAGTTAGCATGAAACTTTCTAGGCTATGCGGTGTATGCAGACATCAAAATTATGCTGCAGCATAACATCATGATATGAAATCCAGTTGGGAGGGAAAAACCCTCAAATGTTATGTTCTTCTAAAGTGTCTGAGAACTTTCTGAGAAGTAAGTTAGTGCTTTTTGTCTAACAAATGTTGCTCCTTTACATGTGTGCTTTATAGGGGTTTTTATTAATCTTTTTGAGAACCTTACCTTTCAGCCAACACGCTTCAAGGACGTTATTAGCTTCACTTGTGGAGCAGAATAAAGAATAGCTTCTTCCAAATTCAGTGACTAGAAATACGATGTTTTGTTAAATGCTTGCTTCTTTAATTTGATGCCTCACCTTTAATTCCAATTTTCCATCCCTTTCAAAATAAGGAGTCTTTAATAACTGTGCTGTGGAAATCCACATACATAGTCCTGCTTTAAACCAGTGAGCTTTTTTCTGCTTCTAAGGCATTAAAAGTATCTGTATAAAATATCTGATCCTTTGTAGTCTTTCTAAAGCGTCAGACTTATGTTGCAACATTGAAGACAGGTTAATTTATTGTTGTTGTAAGGATTGATCAGTTGTGCCTATCTTTTTAAACCCTAGCAGAATTGTTATTAGGGGGAGCTTTGACAAGAATAAAAAATGTCCAAAGTTCAACATGCACCTTTTGGTCAGATGTTCCTGATGACAGCAGCTGCGTGACTTGCAGGTTCCTTATTACCTAGCTGTTGAATATGCTGCTGGCATGGCTTTTGGCGTGCAGTCACTGCTTCTTAAAACGAGCTGAATGAAGGCACTTCTCTGTATTCGTAGGATGCAAACCCAGAGATTTCTGTCTCTCCTCCTAAGAATATTGTCATCCTCTGCCTCGCAGGAATTTCACTTCTCCTTGTTAGACTAGAAAATCATAATAAAAATTTACAGTAATCTTAAGGAAGATTTTCTTAATGAAGACTGGGCTGGACATTTGCTCATGAATCAGTAATGGGAAAATACGCTTCATGACTTGCTGTTCAAAAGCTTTCTTACTAAAATCAGTTGGGTCTAGTGAACTGCAGGCAATAATGAACATAGTAACTGACAATAAAATATAAATAGCTGCAAAATGACAGTTCATAAAAGTTATTCTTGTCATGACAGACTCAAATAAGCCTTACTGATCTAGGTTATGTTGCAACTACGAAATCATATTTCTGCGGAATTTTTCTTTCTTGGGTTTTTCATTTAGAGACTATCAACTCTCTTGATTGGCTAACAGTTTTCAGGACGAGCATCCTTTTGATCATACCCAAGTTAATGGAGGTAATTAGACTGTTCTTTCTTCTTCACATACATCTACCTGCTCTAACTGATCACCTTCATAATGTAAAATCAGCATGGAAAAGAGACAACAGGGAGAGCAAGGGATTCATATCCTGTGCTGGCTTGCTGTTAGCAGGTCAGATAAGCCAAAACAGAATGGAAATAGCGCTCATTTGAATCTCCAAGCAAGAAATTAATATTCATGCAAACAAGGCTCTGTAATGCATCCAGAGAGTTTTAAGCTGCCTGTTTTGCATCTCCTTCCTCTCTGTTTTACTAGACAGCTTTTAACAGCTGCTGTTTGTGGGGTGCTACGCCCCGTGCTCCTTGCAGAGTCATGGTGTGTGTGTGTGTGTTTGCTTTTTCCTGTTTAGGACCATGTCAGTGGTCACAAAGTTCACAAGAGAAATGATCTCGTCACCAGGGTCCCCTTCATTGGCAGGTGTGGCAAAGGGACAAGAGCTGTCCCTGGGAGGCAGAATTACGGAATTATGAAGGAGGCTGGAAAGGCTTCGTGGTGTTAGTTGTTGGCTTATGACTGAGTTCAAGAAGCTGGTTTACTGTCTCGAGGATGGATGATCCTTCTAACCCAGGAAATATCCCATTTTGAATCCCACTAAGCACCTAGACTTCTGGACTTGCTGATAAGCTTACGAGGGCCAATTCAGTCTCTTAAATATGTGGGTATAGTGAGTGCCACAAAAAAAGTTTTTGTTTTTGTGATGAATTTTGAAAATGGGCCAACTCTTCTGAGGTATTCTTATAGTTGTCACCAACCAGTCTTTTACATGGTGATGAAAATTTGGATCAGTTTAAACAATCCAAAAGTGGTGGTAGAGAGTTTCTAGGTCAGAGCTAAGCATTGAAAGGCATTTCGTTTGGGAAGGGTGGAGGATGAAAAATCACTTGTCTCTTCTCCCCCTCTCCAGCTTGTGCCAATCTGTAAAGAGAGGTTCATAGATTAATTTAAGCTGGAAAGGATTCTGGAGGTCTTTTGGTCCAGCTGCCTGCTCAAAGCAGGACTGGTGTGGATCAGAGTCGCTCAGAGCCTTGTCTGCTCAATTGCTGAGCATCTCCAAGGGTGAAGAGTCCGCAGCCTCACTGGAATCCTGCTCCAGTGTTTGTATATCCCTTCCAAGATTTTTTTCCCCCCTAATATATAATCACTTTCCAGTGATTGAAGCTGAAGCAAGCGACTTTTAAAGATATGCTGTGTGGTTAATGTGCAGGCCCTTAGTGTTGGGGAGAGAGGGGTGTAGGAGCCTAAGAACTGATCCTCCTGACTGCAGAAACAGCAGTGGGAAATTGAGCAGGTTGGCACTCAAGATGTATGTGTGTCACATCTGGCTGTGTCACTGCACCAGCAGCATTGGTTACTAGTGCCAAGTTCCTTAAGAGAGGGCAGCTGTGCCTGAAAGTGCTGTTCTAGGATCACAAGGCTTGAGGGACGTGCGTCTTTGTGTATAGGTAGAAAAGCTTTATTTTTTTAAATTGTTTTAGGCTAGGCTTTGTTACCTTCCTGCTATCAGAATAGGGCTCTCCTTACTACAGCTTACCTTGCAGCAAAAGCAGAGCCCTTTGTTTTCTGCTGTGATGTTGCTTTGCATTAGCTGAGCTGTTGATAGTGGAGACAAAGCCGTAGGAGTTGCATTAGCAGCACGAGATGGCTGAGTTCCCAGTGTGTTACTACCCTGAGCCATGCTTTAAGCTGCTTTGTCTGTGATTCCTCATCGACTAACTACTTCACATTTAAAGGCTTTAACCTTGCTTTAAAATGTTTGTCTGTGAATAGGAGCTTGCTTGCTGGATTCAGATGGTCCTGCAGGCTGATATCTTTGTGAAGCAAGTGCGCTGTGTTTTGGCGTGCCCACGGAGGCAGTTTCACACGTGTGCCGTCAAGTGCAACGTCTTTCCCTCCCTTTTGGATTGCCTTATGGTTGAACATGGGTGCCCAGCAACGTCTGATGAATTCCATTGCTGTGCCATTTTGTTCTGTTTATTACCCTTCGGAGATGAAAACTTACAACTCTGAAGTTCTGCTTTTTGTTTTCTGCAGCTCTTGTGTGAAAAATGCTGGTCTGGATTTGGAGGAATTCTGCAAAAGCAGAATTATGTATGCTTTGTCCATTCATGTCTGCTCTTCCTTCTGTTCCACTAGTGCTTTTTCTGTCTTCTCTGTGGAGGACCTTCTCTGTTAACCACGTCACTTTGCTTGTGGGTTTTTTCTTCATCTTCTGCATTTGCTAGAACCCATACCATCTGTCGTGTTCCTGGCTTCCTCTCTGCCCTGACCTGTGATCAGTTTAACACTTCCCATGCCAGCTGTCTGTACGCTGTTTGGCACACAGAATATCTTTACTCTTCCTTATGTCATGGTGACTTGGCAACAGAAAAACTTCATCCAGTTTTATCCAGGCAGGAGGGTTGAGAAAAGGCATAAGAGGGAGGGAAGAAGCTGAGACAGGGACTTACTGTTGTAAATGAGAAATGCCTCTCCTTGAAGCAGAGCATCTCTTTGGCTCTTCCTCCAAGCCACTAACTGAGCCTGGAAAGCAATTGACCATGTCAGTGTAAATGTTCCGGAGTATTTCTTGTTCTCAGTAGTGCAAATAACTTCCTTCAGTGCATCTCTCAGAATGGAGAAGCTTTCTGTAAGTTGTTCCCCCGGCTCTGCCATTTCTCATCTGTTGGATTGTTAGCTGGCCTGTGAACTCACGTACTGCTTGTGCAGTTCTCCTTTGAACGCTGGTGGGCTTTTAGTTGCTGCTACTATTGCTCTGTAGCTGTGTACATGATCTGTAACGGTAGCTGAGGCTCCTCTTGACAGGAGCAGAGTCTTTACCAACAGGACTTTCCTGGGGAGCATACAGTTGTTGACTGCATAGCTCCTGGATCGTGCTCCAGCTATATCCCAGGCGTATGTACGCCTGGAGCGTAGCGCTGGCGCGGGTCAGGATGGGCGCTGTGTGCTGTCAGCTGCTCTGCATTCCCAGTCTGTTAGCAGGTGTAGAAGATCCAGAATTACATGTGAGAGAATCTGAAGAGGAAGAGCCTAGAAATATTTTTGGATGTTTCAAAGCATTTTGAGGTACACAGATTATCTGTAATGCTGTCCGATATACCTGCCTGCTGACATATTCCTGCGGGGCCGAGGCCTCCATCGGGCTGCTGGGAGGGTTTTCTCTGGGAGATTTGGGAGTACAATAACGTTCTTAGTTAAGCTCCTAATGTACTCTGTCATCTTTGTTTCCTCCTTTCTTTGCTCTTTTGTACTTCTTTGTATTAGACTATTACCGAAAGAACAATGTGATCACTGAAAACGGCTTTTGTCAGCTAATGAGCAACAGCTAGTGGAGAGATGGCATGTTGCTGCCTTTGTCAGCTAACGAGCAGCAGATGGTGCAGATTCAGAGCACGGCACATCATCCGTGCTAAGTGCCTGGCATGACAGCAGCCAGAATGAGAGATACCAAATACCCAGAAGTCTAGATTTTCCTTCATCACTCTTCCGAAAGCCATTTCTTACAAGCCAAGTCGGTGTGTTCAGCTGTGAGCAAGTCGTGGTGCACAGTGAACACAGTGACCAGCTGTCTTAGTCTGAGGGCTGAAGGGTGTGGGTTGGGGGCTAGAAAAAGGTCTCACACTAGGACAGCCTCAGGGCAGTGGTTTCTTGTGTTAGGAGCTTACATATCTCATGCATTTCTGTTTCTTGTTCAAACATGAAGGAAAAGCAGGTTTTTGAATCAACGATAAAGGCTTTGTTTTGAGAGATGGCTGAGCAGTAGGGCATCGTTGGTGCTTGTAAGACTGTGCTGTCAACAGACTGACCTGTGCAGGCTTCTGAGAGCTGGCCCATGCAGGAACGTCTGGGACTGCATCAGGAAAAGGCTTGGTTTATCGCCAACAGTTCAGCAGCAGCAGATCTTACTGTGGTTGTCCTTCAGACAGTTAAGAGTCTTTACATGCAAGTCTTCTCTGTGGGGGAGAATGTCTTCATTAACTGAAGCGCTTCATGGAAATGGTGAACTTTAACTAGTGTTCCCCAGGCAGGTATTGAAGCCACCTGCCAAGCGAGCTTCTGCTGAGGGTCTGCCTAGTCTCACCTGATTGCAAAACCCATTCTTCTTCAGACACACGTGTGCAGGGTCCCCTTGCAGTCAGGATGGAAGGGCTTATGATGCTTGCAGTCCTGGGTTGCACTCTGCGTGGTGTGCTAAGCCAAGCTTCTCTGCGTTACTACACTAGCAGGCTAACTCACGTGGCCTTGAAGGCTGCAACTCCTATTAGGGCAATATGGGAAGTCAATTCAATTCAGGTGCCTAGCAGATCTGGTAGGAGCCTTTCTGGTTGTAAATCAGGGAACTGATGCTTTCAAAGTACATGCTGAAGCCAGGCTCCTGGTGGCTTTCCACCTCTTGGTGACAATTACACCAGGGAACTCCTAGACCCGTCAGGTCTAGGCATGTACTCGCATGCTATAGTGCTAAGATGAGTGTGCCTCATATGAGTGTGCCTATAGTGCTAAGATGATAGTGCCTGAGAAAACTTGTGTCTTTCTCTGTAGTCCATTTCCTTAGAAGAGAAGTGTTTTCTGGGGGAACTTCTTTGAGCAGTGAGTAGCAGGAGTGTTTTCTTGACCTATTTGTATTTTTGTGATTGTAGCCATACTTCCATTGTTCTTGTAAGCATTTTTAAATCTTTGGCAGAATAATACTTCAGGTAGCACTGTAGTTACTTGTTCATTGATGTGATGTTGGCATATTAATCCTTTATTTCTTCTTCTCTTGTACGTCTCTTAACCATGTTCTTGCTTTTTCCCTGTAGAGTTTGAGTTGTGTGTTTATATATAAACACCGTATATTTTCACACTCCACTCCATCTATCTTTTCTATATTGGGTATATTTTCAGTTCCATGTAATCTATTGAAATGCATGCAACATTTTATATAAATGTCTTATGGTCTCAGAAGACTTAATGAATCTTTTGATGTTGTCAGGAGGTGGAGTGAGGGGGTGGGAGGTGTGGCACAACTACACTTGCGTCATTCCTACATGTTTCTGTCTGCACTCTTGCTCTGCACTGACCTTACATTGGTGGGGAATTAGACTGGGTTAGCAATATAGTGTAGTTTGAAAATACAGGCCACAGTAACCATTTTTAAGTTTCCCAAAGGTTTCCTGTGCGTTTTTGTTCCGACTCCAATTTAAAAACCACCTACCAGACAAATGTTTACTGCTCCCTCTGGTGTTCGCTTCCAACAGGTTTTACCGCTCAACGTGTTAAGGAATGGAGTTGCTGCAGGAAAGTGTTCATAACAAACAATTACACTCAGTTGTGGGTAAGACAGAAAAAGTCTTTTTATAAGAATGCTAAAGGAAACCCACACTCTGCAATTAACAGCCTGAGTTTCGTAGATTATGTGCTGGATCTTTTCCTGTGCTCTGAAACCTTTTCAGTTGGAAAACTGAAAATCTTGCAGAACAAAGGCAGGTTTGTTCAGTTTTCATCTTCAAACTGGTGCTTCAGATGTATGTTGACTGACTTAATTACATTCAGTTTCAACAAGAGGTAGTTAATGAAGAACTGTGGGTGTTAAAAGCTAAACGATGTCAGAGGGATGGAAGGTTTTTTTCCTTTTAAAAAAGCCCACTGAAACTGAAGTCATAACTGATGAAGGTGCTCTATGGTTGTGCAAGCCCAACGCAGCCAGCAGTAGGAAGGAGGAGGACTGAGTGAGAACTGTACCAGCATAAAACCCATGTCACGTGCGTGGAAGCCTCAGGTTGGCATGGTCAAACTCCTTGTCCTGCCTTCTTGCTGATGCAGGGTAGATTTCAGAAGAGGCCCTTTAGATGATTTTTGCTTCTCACTGCTTTAAAAAATAAAAGTTTCATGAGGTTTACCCTTGGGATTAGGAGGATGCTTCAAATCTGTTCTATGGGAAGATTACACGCTGGAATTATATTAAGGCACATTATGTACTCGTGTTTTTCCCTGGGTAAGTCTCAAAATTAAAATGGCGAGATGGATTGAATTTACTAATAAAAGGTCATTGCTCTTGACCCAAATCTTTCTGGTGAGAGTCTGGATTTATGTGTTTGTCCTCACCTCTCCTTACACTTTGCTGTGAGAGCAGTCAAATTCATGACATCCACAGTGCTAAGAATAAGTAAGCAGATCTACTAGCCACTTTAAAAGATGGAGAGAAAAGGTCTTGTGGAGACAGTGGGTTCTGCGATCTCTATAAGCTATTTAATGGCTGCTTATTACCATACTACAATTATTACAGCTGCAGTTGTTTTGCTTGGGGTTTAGCCACTCAGCAGAGTCAGCCTGATGAATGGCTTTCATGTAAAGGAACAAAGGGCACAAAATAACTCCGGCTGCTATCCTTTTAAATACCAGGCTTTAGGCTCAACGAGCAGAGCTCAGTGCACTAGAGAATGAGCTGCAGCATTTTGTTAATAAGAAATGTCTGCCCAGTCGGAATTAACATCAGTAAGCTCCAGGGATTGTCTAAACCAGCTGAGATCTCCTCGAAATGCAGCAGCAGGCCAAGAGTCTTGAGTAGGTTTAATTCTACCCATCTGTAAAGACTACTTACTTCGTGGTGTTTAATATATCAGTGGTCACCACAAAACTACTCATAAAGCATCAGCTAAAGCTTGGTGTTAACTAAGAGTAATACCTCAGAGAAGGAGGGGGAGAGAGATTTTCAAGAGACACCATTGGATCCCTAGGAATAAGATCCAGCACTGCATGCCTTCGGCACCTTTGTGGACTCCCCATTGTCTCACCTGCTTCAGTCTGTTCCTGCTAGCCAGGTGCACTTTTAGCTTCAAGAAGTTCCCATTGGTGGTTTCTGATAATTGAGATTCTCTCTTGCTTGCTAATGGCTTATAATAGCGTGAGCTAATTAGTTGTGAAGTGTGTCGTATTGAAGCTCATCACATTTTGGAAAAGACGATAACAAATAATCAATACTTACAGGTAAGTGATTTAGCAACCTGTCACTTTTAAAAATGGAACTTCAGCATGAAAATCACTGTGACGCTTACGAGAATTGTATCTTAAGAGTCTAACACGCTGCAGAAGTAAGTATTAGAGCTGAGCTTGTGCTCTGCAGTTCTTCAAACCCATACCCACCACTTCAGGAAGTGTGGAGTGGCTGTGACATGGCTCGTGGTACTAACAGGAGGCTTAGGTGGCTGTGACCTTCAGGCACTGGTTGTGTGAAGTTTTGGAGATGGTGATGAGCCTCTGCTGTAAATGAATGTGTTCAGAGACAGCTGAACGGTTGATCTGCATAAGTGAGGTAGCAGACAAGTACTGGCTGATGTAAAGTACTCTGCAGTCCCCCATGAGCATGGAGGATGACATAAGAAGCAAGATAAAGACATAGAGATAAATATAAAAGCAGTATATTAAAATAACTAATATGATTACAGGAACTACAAGACTTCAAAACTCAGTGTTTCTGCTAAAAGATAAGTGAAATAGTAGAAGTATGAAGCTGCCTCTTTTCTCTTTTTTTTTTCCCTCTGAGAGAATGATCTGGGAATTTAACTTTCCATATAAGCTGGACTAACAGTCTACCATTGTGGTCTCCTACCTTTCTATTCCATTTCTGTAATAAAGCCTATAAGTAGTTTTTTGGTTTTTGTTTTTTTTTTCCCTTGACTACTTAATTATTTTTTTTTTTAATATATGGGATGAGAAAATGTAACATCAGGACCAGAATGAGGGAAGAGAGCTTGCAAACTGGAAAGCCCATGCCAGTCACAGTAAAAAAGCTGCAGCAAAAGTAGGTTTTGTGTATTTATGTTAATGGAGTAAGCATTGTCATGCACTAGGTTCCAGGCTGACAGATATTGTGCAAACAACAATCTTACAAAACTATACAAAAACAATCTTTAGTGGCCCGATTCTTATTTACAGTCTGGTAATAATGTGTATAAAAGGCTAATGAAACTAACGTATTTCTGCATAACTAGAACATATAGCAGAAAGTTAGGAGTTCCTCTATAAAAGCACTATGTACATATATATATATGCACAGAAAACCTCTGTCTTAAGATCAATGAGTGCTTTTAGGCATCCTTATATTTTTCTCAGTGCTTCCTGGTTGACCTGGAATATTTGTTGCTCAATGCTAATGCACCACCTGCAAATAATTTTCAGATACACCTCCAGGTTGCTAGACCTGGGAAAAACTCCTGGTTTCCTTCCTGGAACATCAACGCTCCTAAGGAAACCCAGCTTCAAAGGCAGAACACAAGTCTCTGAACCTTTGCCTGGAAGTCATCAGTATATCATGTTATCACTGCTTAGCTTTCACTGTCTCATACAGAGCAATGTTTTGCACTTCTGCTTAGAATCTGGGAAGCTTTTAGTAATCATGCAGCAGTTCTTTTGGCTGTAGTGTTTCTGATCTTCGGGGGGCTTTGAGCTGCATCTTGACTGTGCTGCTTCTAACATCTTGCCTCCTTGATCAGTGCGATACAGGTACCAGCCCGGCTCGCTTATTCCCTTTGGAAGACTAAAAAAAAAAATCCAGCTCAAATGACTGATTAGGTCGCTTGGTGTGAATCTTTGTTTCAGTTGCTTCGGTGGAACAGAAAAGCTTATGTGATCGAAGGGTCAGGAGGGGATGGGGAAGCATTTGGCACACTCTGGCCACAGGAGCGAGGAAGGACTCAGAGGAATCAGGCAGGTCAGATCCCCAGTGCCCAGCTCAGTCCCTTCAGGGGCCTGCTTTCCCAAGGCTGTCCATCGCACCGTGGTGGTACTCTGAAGGCCTACAGGTATTACTTACCTGTGTGTTTTTCTGTGATGTCTTATCTTCCAGAAGTGGAATTTCTCATAACAACTTTTGAAGTGATTTGTGAAGTGTTAGACAGCAAGTCTGAAAGCTGAAAGAAAACCCTGCTTTCCCAACCTGTAATAAGTTTCCAGTGTAAGGCTGGCTTTGCCATTAAGCTGTTACTGTTTTTATGGACCTTAATTTTTCACTCCAGCAAAATACTCTTTCCAAAGCTGCTGTAGGTAAGATACCCCCAAGAATCCAGCCTGTATTACAGCACTCATGAGAAGTGAAGCAAAAAGGGAATTGGCTTCTAAAATCTTGCTGGCTGCCTTCAGGTGTACATTCACTGACACAACTAGTAAGCAATCAAATGTCAAGGCTTTGCTGGCATTCATGTGGAGTGAGGGGGGCAGGTACAGAGGTGTTATATTTCATCTTGTGTTTATAATATAGAAACTCAGCTGGGAAAGGAGAATCATCATCTTTGGCAAAAGGATTTCTTAACTGCTCTTTGAATGTGCTGCTCTCCAGGATGTAAAAATAGCTTGGAGTGCCGTTTAGCCAGCAGAACCACTGGAATATCAGCTTTATTGAAGTTTTTTAGCAAATTTCTTAGGTAGGTGACAAACATCAGGATTCTTAAACAAAGCTGAACTTTAAACAATGCATGAAATGAGCATCTGCGTTAATTGAGAAGATGCTGTAAGCCAGCTGCTAATCTTTTTGTTACTTACTCAGATGGCTCACAAACTTGGAATATCAAACTAGAATTAACTCTTACTTTCATTCATGATTAAGCAACCAAACACTTTGAGTTAGTTATAATGCAGTTTATAATGAAGTGACCATGGTGAACATCTCATTTGAAGCTCAATTGCAGAAATTTACACATGAGTAAGGGCAAGTGCAATAGCATCTAGCATTTGATGGCTATTTATGCAAGGAGATCAAAAGGGTATGTGGTGCTAGGTATTTAATCCTCTTGATGGTCCCCTCTAGATGGGGGTCAGTAAATAGCCGGTTTGGAGAGCTTGGAACTGGGGCGGGTTTAACAACTGGGAGCAGTCAGTGGCAGGATGCAGTGTTGATCAGGTAGCTACTGCCACGGATGGGGTGAGGGATCAAAGTCCTTGCCACATGGATGTCCTCAGGAGCGTTTCCCCTGCTGCTGAAGTCCATTACTGCATTCTGTTTTGCTTATACAAATCCTGAACTGGCTTAGGATTTGTGCTTGTCTATGAAATTATTAAAAGAAGCATTACTTTACTCTTTGACAACAAGTAAAGGTCAGTGTCTCCACAGTACTCCAACTCTAAAGTGCCTTCTCTTTTTCCCCTTTTCAAAGGAAACAGTTGATTCTGTGGTAGCTGAGGGTTTTGTTTTGTTCTTTGTTTTTTAACTTTAGTATTTTTCTTTCTTACTATAAACTATAATGTAAATACTGCCCATGTAGGTGGGTGATGGTTTATTAGGTTGGAGGCAACCTCTGATGTTTCCTGTGGCTTTAGTTTCACTAATTTTTATAAAAACATTGCTGCTTTTAAGACAAGCTACTTGTTAGGCTCGCTTTCTCTGAGTTTCAATTAGCAGTTTCTGACTAGCAAGTTTTTCACATGAGTGGTTAAATAGGGAGCAGAGGTAAGAGTGCCCCAAGGGCTGTTTGTAGGTGCAACAAACGCTTTGTAATAGCTGTGTTTTGGATCAAAACTCATTAAGGTTTGTCTCGAATTGGAGAACTTCTGGTGTAGTAGACTTTTATGTGGATTTAATACTGGAAAATATTGCTTAAGTGCTACCTTTATTCTAGATAGGAAGAAACAAGAAGAGGAAGTGAAACTTCTCCTTGTCATTCTGTAGGGCAGCCCTGCTGAAGGGTTCCGTGAGCCCACAGATGATGCATTGGCGTGCTGTGCTGAGGCAGCTGCATGACTGCAGGTAGTGGTGGCTTTCCTGCTGGGAACCAAAGTGAAAATAAGGCCCAGACAGCAAATAACCAAAGTTAGTATTAGCTGGGTTAGCATTTATAGCAGTTCTTGAAGCGAAAGGCTGTCTTGGTGTTGTCCTGCCTGTTAAGTTGTGTTGTAAAATCAATCCTTCTCTGTAAATTCAAGTTAAAAACCATTTTTCAAAGAGCGAGGAGAAGTTGAAGAGATGGCTGGTTTTGTCTCCTTCATAGAGTTGTCACTGAAATGCTGTGCATAGCCACTCCTGGACCCACAGCGCTGTCTGATGTGGCTGCAGCATCTCTCAACACAAATTAACCCCAGGGAAGCGTAAGGTGGTTCACTGTCAAAGCCAGGAAAACACCTGTGGCTGGGCAATAGTGCAGCATCTGCACACAAGAGTTTCTGTTCAGAGAGTTGCTCTTGCATGTAAGTCCTCAGGTTTTGGTGAGCTGAATAAATCCCCGGCCATCGCTGGGTTGAGATGTGTGGGTGTGAAGCAGCGTACAGCTGTTTTGCCTGATCGCTACCTGGAGGGGTTCTGAGGCAACAGTTTGATTGCAAGGATGCTGATGCTGAAATACTGTGGAGTTTACTCCTAGCTGCAGGTTGTCGCAAAATGTCTGCTGCTGATCTGCTGCATCCTGTTTTCCTCACTCCAGATTGCAAAATGACTGAGACGCATTTCAAAATAGAATTGTTTGTAGTGTTAAAAGAAGGAAATGTGCTTGTCCTAGTGGCTGCATCGTGTGAGGTATGTTACGTGCTATCTTTGCATCTGCTGTGAAAAGAAGGGGAATGCTGGAGGTGTGGTTGAGCTGGCTCAACAGTTAAGGTTTGTCACAAAGTTTCTTCCCCAAAGCTTCATTAGCAAGACTGTGTACTGGCTTCTGTAAGAGAAAATTGACTTGTAATAAATGTTATAAATGTATAATGTCGTCTTTCCAAGCAATGTCTCAAACAGATCTAAATCAAACAGATCTAAAATTTTACTTTCTCAAAATAGTTTAGCATCTCCTTACAGTTACATGAGACTTTTTTTTTTTCCCCAAGAGGTTGGCTGTACCATTTTGTCCTGGCGATATCCCTCAAATCTGTAGTCCACAACTGCAATTCACTTGCTGATATATAGAGAAATCATTTGATGCCTTGCTGCTCAATTCCCATATTACCTATGGAAAGCAAATTGCTTGCCCATAACTGAAGAAGATTTGTTATAACCTTCTAATCAGGTTTCAGGACCTTGTAGCCAAGTCAGGGGTGTCAGAATTGCTTTTGTGCAAGGATGTATCTATATACAGTATATGGTTTCATAAAGTATATGCTAAATCTGTTTTTTTCCCCCCACTGTTCATCTTTTTGCTGAGAAATAATAAAATGGATTACACTTTTCGAAAAATACTTCTGTTTCACACTTGGTCCCCTAAAGATAGTAATATATTTTTCTGTTAATGCTGTAGAGCTGTGCCTGCAAACTGTCACATCCTCAGTGGGAACGTACAGCCGGTCCTGATTGGAAGTTACTAACTTTTTTTTTAGAGCCTTAAAAGAAGGGGGTGGGAGGATTGGTTTCTGCATAGCATAAGGAGTGAGTTCACACACTCGCACACATAACTGCCAAAATAGTTCTCTTGAACTTAAGTAAATCAATCTGGGGGGAACATTTGGCAAGCTTATACTGTGGCCAGGAGTTCTCTGCAAGCATCTTATCCCCTTCCTTCAGGTTTGAATTTCAAGAGACAAGAACAACTTGTCAGTGAGGAGCAGAGTTTCTTCGCATGGTTAGGAGAGTCAGGGGAGGCTCCTCCTGTGCATGGCAGTTCACTGGCACCTTTATCTCTAAATACCATGGGAATTCCATTTTGTTTAATGTAGATAAAATTCATGTTAATGTTTCATTCCTGGATTGCTTCTGCCATGACTAGGTAACAGCTGAAGAGAAGAACTGGGGTGAATGTCTCCTTTTCCACCATAGGTTTGGGGTGTTTTTGTGCTTGTTATAGTTCTGCAACTGATTCGTCATCTGGATCCAGAGTGGATCTGCTGTTTGAGTTGCCTTTCTTTAGACACAGTTTTGTAAGTTGCTGGGTGTTTTCTTGCTGTTTTCCAAGTGTGGCCTTCAGCCCTTTCCCCTTCCCCCCAGTTCATGGTCCCTCAGTTTCTTAGGTTTGGGAGTCCTGGGCTTGGGAGGATTTTTACCAGTTCCTTTGAAAACAACCAACTTCTCCCTTCCCTTTCCCTTGGCTGGTGATAACAGCAAGGCTAAAGAATAAAGAAGGTCAGATGATCCACATGTGTCTGTGTCCTTTTTCACTGCTCTTCTGCCATCTCCTGATACCCAAGTAATTTTTTATTATCCTGAGCCCATTTCAGCCGAGTGTGATGGAAAGATATAGATTGCAAAGATAATGATGTCCTTGAGAGCTTATCAAGGCTGAAGTCACTGAAGGAGCCAAATAGGTAACTGCCATTATATGAAAGTGAAGCTTTTCAGGTACGGATCTGCCTGAAAACTTGAGGCTTGTGCAGCAGAAGGAGATGTGCAAAGGAGAGGAAAACCTTTTTCATAAGTCATATAATGGGAGTAGGAATTGCAGAAGAGTGCTGTGGAGAGTGTGGCAAATGACTTGAATCCACCACAGGCAGTCATGGGCCTGGTAGATGTATCTGTTACTTGTGAGGGTGCCGAAGACCTCAAGAAAATGGATAGCCTCATTGTGTTAAGGGTATCATTGCAGAATGAGAAGGTACATTTACGCTTGGGAAGAAATAATTGTGTTTTCCATAGCAAGTTTGTGAGCAATGACCAAACAGCTCTTGCCTGAATACCTCAGGAAAGCTCTGCCAGAGGACAGCAAGGATGTTAAATTGGAAATAAAGCAGAAATTCCCCAGTAGGGATATCAAGAGTCTCAGGGTATGTGGCTTGGACTAAGCCATTAGTCCTCTTTTTTCCTGCATTTATACGCAGCACATGAGAAATGCGTTTTGTGTTTGGAATTGGATCTTGGAAGACAGGGCTCTGTTTGGGAGTGAGACTTGTGCCTACCAGTTGCAAGCTGTGTGGCTAGTGAGTCACAGCGGCACTTGAAACAATCCTTTATCTCTTCAGGGCATCTAACATGAGTGCACATTTGAGTTGGGATTGGCTGGTGTATGTATTATGCCTGTTGCAAGTATGCAGAAGTGCATTTGTTTTTTGTTTGCTGTTGTTTCCTTCCTTCAAGGATAAATCAACATATAATACATAAATTAAAAAAAAAAAATCTTGTTCTCTGGCTTGCTGTTTCAAGAGGAGGAGGAGCTAGGAAAAGGTTTGAAGAGAAAATTTTGAAGTAAACAGTTGTCCCAGCAGTACTTGCATTAATCAGTGTCCTGAAGTCCTGAATAGTTTCTCCCTCTTTTTGGTGGGGTATTGGGATGCTTTGGACAGACAGAATGCATTTTCCAGAAATACGACTTTTTTTGTGGTCACTCCAGCTCCCTTTTCCTCCAGATGTTGTGAAACATTAAATACTGCTTATGGTTTGCCTGTGGTAGCTGAAGGGAGTGCACCAGACGTGCTTGGGGCCTTCTCGGCTGAGGGGCCGGGAGAGCTGCGGTGGTGTGGGGTGGGTGGATTGTCAGCGATGGCGATATTGGCCAGAAACTTGATAGCCTCCAAATTCAGACCCCAAATTGTGACAGAAGTAAACCTGCTTGAAGAAACAGGATGCAGTAAGTGCTAACAGAGGCAACCCCACAGTTGCTGCTTCTTTACCCTCCATTTCTTGGAACTGTTCGGGCTCAAAATACTTGCGTCTAAAGGAGGAAGCTGTCCAGAGGCTGCCGTTCGGTCTGGGGAGTGGAAATGGTCTGGGGTGTGTTCCGTGGTGTGGAAGAGATGCTGGCTTTTAGAGAAAAGGGAAGAAAAAAAAAAAAAAGGGCAGAGCATTGGGAACCTCTTTATGTAGGAGCATTACAGCCACATGTTCCCAGCAGCAGTTTGGCTGGCTGGTTAGCGTGTCAAATGCTAATGCGGACAGCTTGCTTCAGTGACGGTCGTGGGATCTGTTCCTGAAGTGTTTGTTTTGCTGCTTTTGTTTGAAGAGTTGGGGTATGGCACGGCCTCAGACCTTGTGGTTACTGAATTATTTAGCTGAAATCAGTCTGCCACAAAACTCCAGCACGGGAGTTGCTCTTTGAAGCTGTGTGAAGAATTCAGGGGCTTGAGTGTCTTGGCTGAGGGTTTTCCATTGCTGGTGGTGTTGAGCACGGCAGCTACTTCAGAGTAATTTATCACCTGTTTTCCTACAAAGTAATGTCTCACTTTTTTTTTTTTTTTCCCCTAAGTGGACCTTGGATCTTGGATTCTCTTCAGAATATGTAGTACTTGAATATGTGTAACTCAGTGATACATTCCATTTTACACTCCATAATCCTAATTTAAAACTACTGGTATAATAATAAAGAAAAACATGTAACAGGGGAACTTGTAGAAATTTGCCTTGGGAGGACACTAAATCAAGCAAGAGTTACTGTAGCTGTGGTTTAAAGCTGTTTATATGTACTGCACTGAGTGATGGAAGATGGCTCTGCTACAGCTGCACTTGGTTTTTATCCTTCCAAGGGAGGTTCCCTTCCAAATTAAAACAAAGCTGCTTGTCCCCATTGAGTATATTTTGTTGTTGTTTTGTCTGTACTTCTGTGTTCCCTGACTTTGTCCTGACCTTATAAGACTGCCCACGTTGTCAGATTGGTGTGCCATACGGCTACATAAAAAGACTGCCTGCCACCGCGATCTCCAGATCTGTCACATCTCAAAACCTGGGAGTTGTAAACACATCTTGCACGTTTGGTGTAGAAGTAAGGAAAGAAGGAAAAATTTTCTCAAAATCCCTTAAGTTAGACAGCTGACTTCTGTACTGTTGTTCTCGTGTGAGTGGTCTGTGTGTGGCATTATGGCATGTTGGCGTCCTCCGTGCTCGCCTCCCTGCCGTCAGCCAGGCTCTGCTTTCCAGGGCACTTACTGAAGGGTCTGTGATGCAGTGCAGAAAATCAAGTTGCGTGCTAATCTCAAAAAAGGGAAGGAAGAAAAAAATCTAAATTAGGTTCAATTGTCTTTACTTTGGGAGTTGTTTTTTTCTAGGCTGGTGATAACACAAGACTGCACTGGTGCTTGCCTTGAGCAATGTGGAGGAAGCATCTGCATTACTCTTGCTGAGGGCAGTGTTCCCTTTTCCCTGCCATGAAGAGTTGCTGTGCAGTGAAGTAAAAAAATGCGAAGTGCTTGAGATCAAATGAGATTCTGTAATCATTTGTTAAACATGTTTTGATGCCATTGTTAGTATTTAGTGTTATGAATTGCTGTGCGAGTACGATGAAATAGATGTGGTTTATGTCCTGAAGAGCTTTATGATGAAAGCCATATGATGGAGAGATGTACAGTAACAGATGCAATTCATGCAACTCATGTTCCTTTTGCACCCAATTTTATATAATTTTCTATAAATTATGCTAAGTAACGGCAGTGTTAATTATAGCATTTTCTTTTTTTGAATTTGACTTTTACAGCCTTAAAAGTAGTTTAATGAAGGTTTCTTATATTTCGTCTTTTCAGAAAGACACTAACTCATTTTATATCTTTCTATTCCCCTTTCCCCCTCTGGATAATTCCTGCATCTTTATACACCTGTCTTTGCCCATTTCTTCCTCCAGATCCCAAATTCTCCAAACTTGCTGGTGTGTTCATTATCCCTATCCACCTTGGCCTCTCCACTTGTAGGCTTCTCTGAGCACCCTGTACTGCTACAGAAGTGTCTTTTAACCTTTGTAAGACATTTCCCTAATCTTTACCCTCTTCTGTGTGTTTCTTCTTGCAGCGAAAGCCAAGTCCAAGTGTGGTGCCACGTTCTTCCCCTGCGCCAGTGGCATCCACTGCATCATCGGCCGCTTCCGGTGCAATGGCTTTGAGGACTGTCCTGATGGCAGCGATGAGGAAAACTGCAGTAAGTAAAAAGCACGAGTGAAAGCATGTTTTCTTTTACCTTATCTATAGTACACAGAAAGGAAGCCTAGTTAGCCTTTAGCTTGAGTCAGATAACCTAGATGATGTGTGCTTTCTTTGTTTTTTTGGAGAGAGTCTCTCAGTTGCATCGAATGTTGATAGTGTTAACAAAATAAGTCAAATCTGCCTCAAAAGGAAATGTAAACTTTAGTTCTTACCTCAGAGGAGTCTCGTCAACCTCCTTGCACTTACTGCCTTACTTTCATCTTCCTTCGGAGGTGTATATGTTCTCTGATCCTGAAGCACTGCTGTTTGCTGCAAATCTTCTCTTCCAGTCTAGCTACTTAGTTTTGTCAGGCGCTGGCACTGCCTCCTGCAACTTGTTACAGGGTGTATTTTCATGGTTGTTGGTTCAGCAGCTCAGATGAGACTTATGCAACAGAACAATTGCTCTACAACAAGCAATTCAAGAGTGGTGGTAGGGTGACATCCAACTTCTTTGCAAACCACTGCTTTTTAAAATGGCATGATGGCCTAACTAATAAAGGCAAGGTTTCACCTGCTTTCATCTTGGTTTTGGTGATGTCCAATTTCCACCTACACATACATAAACACTGTCTTTTTCATTAGTGTATTCTCCATTTCTTCTTCACTGTATTTTTTTTCCAGTCTAAGTGGATGATTTCTTCAGCAGTGTTTTTTTTCTGGTTAATTTTAAGATGTTTTCTGAGCCAATCATTGCTACAGGATGGAGCCTGTGCTATTGCGTGCACTGTCAAGCAAAATTAGCAACACTCAAAATTTAGCCTCTTACTGCTGTCAGAGATAGAGAACCATGTGTGACATCTACATCACAAAAACAGGGCTTGCCTTAAAAAAATATATTTTTAAGGATCCAATCAGTAGGAGTGATCTTTTTATAAGGTCCAGCTCTGTTTTTTTGTACATAGTGTCTGTATATTATGTTAAGACGCATTTGTAATTTTGAAATGAGATTTAAGCTGCATCTTTGCTTGTAACAGGTTCTCTGTACTTGAATGCAATTCACATTGGGCAAATATTACAAATATGACTTAAAATTGTTTAATTCTTATTTTCCCATTTCTTGTCACCGAATAAGATTAATCATTTGTTTATCAGAGCATTTAGTCTTCTCTGTTTATACACGTTATCAAACAAGAAAAAATAAAAGAAAGGGTTGTTTAGTGAAACAGGTTCTTGGAAGGAGAAGCAGATTCTCAAAATCAGATGTGCCTGCCAACATGCAAGCTTGAGCTCCTGAGTCATTCAGCAGCTTGCAGGGAAGTCACAGCAGAGATATCATTTGAAGTACTACCTGACTTGGGCTAAAACCTTTGCGTGTGGCTGCATAGATCCATTTCTATCTGTAACTCTAGCAGGGATTTATCACAGCAGTAAGGAAAGGTTACGTTCGATCCCGCAGCCCTGCTGCTATTATCAGGAGCTGGTAAAAGCCCTGATGTTGCGTGGGTCTGTAGGCGGAAGCTCGCAGCAAATACTTGCTCATTCTCTTGTTGGAGCAGGCTGGGTTTTTCCTTTTAATGTCATTTAAAGGTCAGGAGGAGGCCAACAGACACCAGTTTTCAAAGATAACAAAACGGGCAATCTTTACCGTGATCTATCACTGTCTACTTTTTGGAGGACTTGCCTTTCTTGTTTGTGTGCTTCCCCCACGTGTTGAGGGAGTTTTGGCTCCTGGGAGGGCTGTGGCAGGGAGATAGCACCTCTATGGTGAGTATGAGGGTAGTGGAAGAAGGTTGAAGGCTAGGGAAATTACATTGCAGTCTTTGGGTTATCCTTGAACAAATGGACTAGAAAGAGGTTTTGACAAGTGTGCTTTGATTATCTTTGAGGTATTGGACAGACAAATGGCAGGTTTCAGTTTAAAACAACCATTCTGGTTATGGTTATGAATTCCTTAATTTCTCACGTGCTTGTAGCATGTAGCTCCAACAGGGCCTTCCAGCTGATCTTCCTTTTTCTCTTTGCCGTTTAAGCACACACGTGGTATTTTGCAGCATACCTAAGTGTCTTGTCACGGCTTTGCTTATGTAGAGAAACAGCGCTGTAGGCCCTAAAGTGACCTGCAAAATCAACATGCTCTGCAAGTACGCAGCAGTTCCAGACCAAAGGAGATTTGGCATGTTCATAATAAATGTGCTTTTGGGGAGCTGGAGGAATTGCCCAGATGTAGGGAGTGTTTGTTATGTATACTGCAGATTACATGCATAGCAGACTTTAAAGGTCTTTTTTTTTTTTTTAGAGACTCTTTAAGGGCAGTTCTTACTTTAAAGAATAAAAAAATAGTAAACCAGTCAGTATTTGGGAACTGTAATCCCCTTTGTTATTGTGGCAGAGAAGCACTTTGAAGCAGACAAGGCATCTAAACAGCTTTTTAAGATTTTCAGTTGGAATGCTGCAGTCGGTTTCAGTCACCTCATTACCAAAAATTGGCGGGAGTTCAGAGAAGAGTGACAAAAATGATTAAGGGACAGAGAGATTGATTTATGAGGAGATATTAAAAACTGCTAAATTATGCATATCTCAGCTAAGCCATGACTACGCAGGAAGATAAAGCTATCTACGCCGTATGCGCAGGGTGCAAACACTGTTCAAGGAGGGATTATGTAGTTATGTATGCTGGGGTATAGCTAAGAGTAGAAGGATGAAATTAGGAAAGAGAAAACAAAGATGAGTATCAAGGAAATCTCCTTGGCAGTCAGACACATTGAAGCTGGGATGTAATCTCCTAGAAATGTTGAAACTGTGCTGCCTAAGGTTTTTAAATGAGACTAGACAGAGCAGTAAATAAGCTATAAGGTGCTAGGTTTACAGTGGGTGAAAAGACTGCTCTACCTAAATGAGTCTGCTTAAAAACTATTCTGTTCTTACTGGGTGTGCATTCACCTAACTCACAGGGCCTTATTTTCCTGAAAGGATTTTCTGGGTGTGTATTACCCTCAAAAAGGAGTTTCAAATTCAAACTGAGAATTTGAGAAATGTCAACACTGCCATTGTATCAATTCAAAAAAGCAAGTTGGAGAAACCAGAACCAGTGGTAAATTAAACACTACACACCAGTTCTCGGCTAGAACTGTTGGCTTATAAGACTTGAGCAAAACTGAGTTTGTCATAAGGGGAAGCAAAAGGCAGTGCTGCCTTCCGTATGTCTTCAGGGTGAACAAAAGTTGAGCGCCTAACAGTGCTTGTTACAGGGACTCTCATGAAAGTGAACAGAAGGCTTAGCACAACTGTGGGTGGACTAAACCTCTGTTAATTCTAATGAATCTTGTATGAATTAGAAATTTCATCTCCCTTTGCTCAGAGAGACAAGGTGTGTTTGATTGCCAAGTTACTCCCACATATTCAGTGAATTGACCAACTGTTGCATTGTGACCTGTTGTTGATTGCTTAAAGGCTATTTCACTGCCTGGATAGGAGAATCTCTAATGAAAGATCTCACTTTCTCTTTTCGCAGCAGCAAATCCCTTGCTTTGTTCTACTGCCCGATTCCACTGTAAAAATGGTCTTTGCATTGATAAAAGCTTCGTCTGCGACAGTCAAAATAACTGTCAAGACAACAGTGATGAAGAAAGCTGTGAAAGCCCTCAAGGTAGGCATAAGGTTTTTATTCTAATCTGCAACATTATCCCAACTCCAACTAATGCGGAGCAGGCACAGTAGAAAATATGATTCTCTTGGCTTGCTCTGTGTTTGCTAGAGCTGTGGTTTCCTAATCCTGCAAATGAGTGAAAAACTGTGTGTGTTTTGTGTGTATGCGTGTATTTCATTATCAGTGTTCAGAGGACTGTTATCTTTCTCAGATTAATAAAAATGCACTGCTGCAGGAAGTGTTTATAATCTGTCATCCAGAGCTCGCTGAAGTTTCTGGGAATGCATTTAGTGACTTCCAAGAGAGACGGATTGGACCCAGAGGGATCAATAATAGAACTTCAGTTTGAGGAAGTTTGGTGGTCTGTCCGCTTACCAGATCAGTCCGTGTAGGCTTAAAGCTTTAGGCCCTCATTGCTCAGTTACTTTCTGCAGGGTATGTTTCACTGTGGGAGAAGACTACAGTGAAAGAATACATTACTACCCTTTTTAATTTCTGTTTCATAAGGAGAAAAAAAAATGAAGTCAGGGAAAAAGTTTTTACTAATGATTGAAAATTGTTTGTATTGAGTCTTGTGAGAATCTCAAAACACAATCTCTGGCATTTTTTTCTTTTCAACTTTTGCTCTATCTCTGCATACAGCGTTCCACGCATTTGTTTTTTGTAACTTAGTACCATGGTATTTTATGAAACATGAAATATATATGAATGACCTGAGGGTGACGAATGATGTGTATCAGGCATCAGCTGCTAAACATTTTCATGTCTGAGTTACTACTGAGAGACCAGAGTAGGAAAGAAGGGAGACTGGGTGGATGTTTGCAGGGATATCGCAGTGCGCTGGGACCTATAGAGAGCAGGATACATGAAGGGAGAGAGAAGGCAGGGTATGAAAGATGAAATCTGAGAAATTGAAGGAGAATTACTTCAATATTTAGCTGCACTGATGATTTAGTCCTTCATGAAAGAGAAAATAATTCAGAGCTCAACACGGTGATAAATATTCTTGACAACTCATAAGGGAAGAAGGAAAACAAGCAGCAGCGATGTCAACAAAAAAGGGTTTAGAGCAGTGGTGTGTGATGATCTCTTCTGTGTGGTTTCTCTGCTTAACCTACGAGCTCTTTGTTGGGCTCGGGATGTAAAAGCTGAATGGGTCATCCTGGTACTTGTCCTGGTACTCGCCCGGGCTGTGTCACGTCCCGGAGATGTAACTCAGCTCAGAGAGAACCTCTTGCACTGCGGTTGTCTTGGGGAAAGGGAAGGGAAAAAGGGCTTGTGAGTGCATAACACTCTGTATTGCTCCTGCAGTAGTGCTGCTGTGCTGAGGGGTGAATTGTTTTTCGCTATGGGCCTAGGGCAGCCTAATAAGATTAATGTGTGTGGTAAGGTTTTTTGTTGGGTTTCTCTTTTTTTGGCATCTGTAGCTTAAAGCAGCAGTGTTCTTTCCAAGGTTGGGATGGCTGCTTCCTCTGCAGATTAATTGGCTGGATTGCCTCCAGGTTGTTTGTTGTCATGACAATCTGCTTTTGGAAGTGACTGTCAGGCTCAGGAGAAGAAAAGAGCTGTATTTCATGAAGCCGCTACTTTGTCTTTATCTTTGGTCCTTCTGGAAAAGTCAGATTAGTAAAGGGGGTTAAGCAAAGTAATTCTGCCTCTTTCTATGCATGAAAGAGCCCCCAAACAAGGAAAAAGGAACTCTTTCATTAGGACCAGAGCAGCAAAGAGTTGTTTTTATTTATATATTAAAAAAGAAAAACACTCAAAGTACAAGATTGGGGATAAGGAGTTTCCGAGGTGAAATTCTGGTTCTGGGATGCGTGTGTGATTGTCTCTGTCCTTTAGCTGTTCAAGAGCTTCCCTGAATTGCCATTTCCCCATCTGTAAGTGGGATACGTTTGTATACCTGTCTTTCAAAGCGAGGATTAAACAGTGTAATGTGCTCAGCTTCCCATCTGAATGTAAATGAAGATTCCCTCTGGAGTTTGCAGCTATGGGTATGTCAGTCCTGGCTCCCAAAGACACCAAATACTTTGTGTGAATTGAGAATTTGAGGCTACAGTGGACAGGGTCTTTCATTTCTCACAATTCTTTCTATGGTAATTTATAATTACCATAATTATGATGAGTTTTGTGTTAACACAGCACCCAAGAATCCTGGTCATTAACCAGAACTCGAGTGTTCTGGGTGCTTAGGGACAGAACAAAGCAAATCTGTAGGGCATTATAAAAGTAAGATGGAGGATTTTCTTTCCACTAGGCATGTTATCATGTCAAATGTAGTGGCTTTAATTCAGTGCAATTGAGTGCAGTCTGACATAGGAGATTGCCCTTCTGTGCTATTTTCCTATCTAAAAAATTGTTGATTTAGCAATCAGTAAGCTTTTGAACCACTCCCTGTAGTATGATAGTGTCATTATCGCCATTTAACAGATGGGGAAGAAGAGGCACAGATCAGCTAAACAAAACATGCTCAGAGTAACATCCGGGCTGGTAGTAGAGCTTCATCTCTGCTTGTCTGCTTCAGGGGAATGTAGTGAGACTTAATCAGTGTTTGCAAACTGTTTTGAGATACTATGATAACATGTGGAATAGAAGTGTGAATTATTAATTGGTACTTTGCTCTCCTTCTGCTCTTGGGTATACTGACAAGTTTTCTAAATTAACACCCCTTCCTACTCTCCATGAACTTCAAAGGCCTCCTTTATCCTGCTGTCATTACTGGAAAGCTCCGGTACCATATCTGTTTGGGTTGTGTCAGGTACTCCTTCACGCATAGGGTTCGTTTCAGTCAAACACGGTCACTCTGCAGGCTGGAAAAGAGGAATGTAACCCCCTTCTGAAAAGTGTGTCCCATGTCAAAGCCAGGTCAACACTTCAAAATGCACTCTTCTTGACAAGTAATGGCTTTGCTTGAACGCTGTGAGTTGAGATGAGCCTGAAGCTGTGGGTTTATAAAGATTCCTTTTAGTCATAAATAGGGGTGGATTTGTTTGGGGACAGGGGGAGGAGACAGAGGCCCCAAGGCAAAAACGGGAGTAAGGTCAGATTTCTGAAAACAACTCCCTGCCCTTCTTTGTCCTTAGCACTTGTTGCACATCTTATAAGGGTTTGCACATCTTAAGGGTGCAAGCAAGTGCTGTGTATCTTACAAGGGTCTGTACGTCATGGGGGAAAGGGTCAGTTTAAAAACTTAAACCATGACAATCTAGAAGCAAGTCAAATGATTCTGCTCTCATTCCCGACATGGGTATTTTAACCTTGGGCTGCTGTGGTAATCCTCAGAGCTGTTCCTTTAGTCCCACCCCAGACACACTCCGCTTGTCTCTGGTTTCCAGCACTGAAGTTGAATGGCCAGACTTTTCCCTTAGTCTAGTCTGTGGTATATTCATCCAAGTATCTGCCCAGTTTTAGGACTGGATGGGAGGATATAATTCCTTGGGTTATCCATACCAGCACATACATGTAACTCCTGGAATTGCTCTTTCACAGGCTTTATTCTGGTTTTAATGACACTTGCAGTGGCAGGGACTTGCAGTGACTGGGATTTCTGCTCTCATTCTGCACTTACTGGATCTTTATCCAAAAAAGTTGCTCTCCCCATCCACTTTTTTCCTCTTAGAGCTTTGAGTCCCTCCCATGCCCTGAATCCACTGCTGGTGGTAACCCATCTGAGCGGCCTTCTGCCCAGCACAGGGGATTCCCTGCTCTCTGACAGCCATCCACCAAACTAGAAGGGAATTCCTTGTTCTTAATACTTTTCAACAACCGTGCAAATTTGTTCAGCTCGAGGGCTACGTAACTTATTCCTTTAATTGCTTTTAATCTAAATGTGTTTTCACACTGCTTCTTCCTTAAAATTCTCCATTTTGTACTGTTGGTCTAGAGAGATTTAACACCAACAAAAGCACACTGGCTATTTGAATTCAAACTCCTCTTCCTTTCATGACCCTTCTTTTCTTTCCTACTAAGTTTGTTAAATACTTTTTTTAGCCTTAACCCCGTTGCCTAGGAAAGAGGGTTTCTTTGCACTAAGTCCACAGTCACTCTGACTGGTGCTGGCTCCAGTAATGTTGCCACAATTGGAGCTCTGCAGTTGTTAGTAAACAGTGCCGCTGTGGTCAAGTTATACACCACATGTTTTGGAGGTGTCCTACATTTGCACATTTGTGCTACATTTCTACAATACATTTGGCAATGGCCGCTGTTGCACTTGTGGATGCTTCCTTATTTATTTTTGTGTACTTTTAATTGAGTTCTCATTAGGATTTTGGTGTACCCCAGTATTCTAAAACAAATCTAGTAGCGTACACAGTTGGCAGAAGTCTCTGATCTTTCTTCCGTGGCATATATAAATTGCTTGTATAAAAATTGGCAGCATGCTGAAAATTGAAAAATCTGACCGTGTCAAAAAATCTGACAGCCAAGTGGAACAAACACTCCAAATTTCAGTGATATACCACGATACCCGATCTATAAAAAACACAAACCAAATAGCTCTCAGAGCATCCTGCTCCGTGTGGAGCTTGTAGCCAGCCCTTTGCAGATGGCAAACAGAAATTCTGGAATTCCTGAGTGCTGTGGTATCACTTGGGCTTCCCAAAGCCCCATAGTCTGAGTCTGGCTGCACGCGTTTCCTCTTATCGAGTCTCTCTGTCTCATTATTGACTCAGTCTGTAAACTGGAGCTCAACTGGCAATTACTGTGTGTCAGCTTAGTCCAATTCAGCCTACAGCTGGAATTTAATACTCGGAGGTAGACTGAACAGAAGCACAAACTTAAGAAGGGATACAAATAAAATGTCACTGAATGTTTTATTAAATAGAAGCTATGCCTGAGCGTATTTAGCTCTCTAATAACCCTGTTTTATAACACTTGCTGGATGGAAGTGATCCCGTCAACTGTGAATTCTGTCTTTTCTCCATTCCCTGATCAAGTTCAGGGTGCTGCTTTCCCTTTTCCTCTCCTCGTGAGATTGTTTGAGAGGGTTTTTGTCAAAAAGCAGATTGATACATCTGTGTGGAGTAAGGTGAGCTCCAGGATGCCCACGTTGGTACTAGTTAGTACTGGCATTTTGGATGGCTGATCAGTTCACCTGTGAACTGGTTTCAACAGTGGGTTTCACACCACAGTCCCTGCTGCCTTTCAAGCCAGTATTTCCTTTGTAAAATTGTTCATTTTTCCATTTCATTTGAACAGCAGGAAATAACGCAGAGGTTTTAGATGGCCCCAGCCCAGTTCAGAAGCATGGTGACTTCTGAAGGGGGCAAGGAGAGGAATCCTGACCTGACTGCACACGGAGGCTGTGCAATTTCGGGAGTGTAAAAAGCTGTGGGGATCACAGGGAGAAGCCTGGGCAGCTGGTACGAGTGTGTTCGAGTTGCTGCACCTTGCAGTTCCTTCAGCTTGCAGGGATGTGGGGGTTTTGCTGCAGAAGAGGCTTACGTGCCTGAGGAGGAGCCTTGCGGTGCCCCTGGGCACTTCGGC
Organism: Cygnus olor; assembly: GCF_009769625.2. NCBI lineage: Eukaryota > Metazoa > Chordata > Aves > Anseriformes > Anatidae > Cygnus > Cygnus olor. Next base: position 50,011,519 of record NC_049173.1, read on the forward strand.
CTAGCATTTTGGCAGAGTAACAGAAGTGCTGCCAAAATGTTAGACCACTGCTGTTGGGAGAGCGGCTATTCTACTAGACGCAGCTGTAATGTATCCATAGACAAGCAGTGACTTCAGGTCTCCAAACGGGCAACAAACTTGCTGAAAAGGCTATCTGTGCATCTGGGAGGTGTCCAGCCCACCTTCCGTGGATTGGAGCTGAAAGCAGTTACAGCAGGGGATGACTTGGTTAGTGTAAAAATCAGTTGTATGACCTTCATTAAATCTTAGGTGAGTAGTTCTGCTACTCAGGGCTCACTGTGTTTGCCAACAGCTTTAGAAGCAGGAAAAAAAAAGGGGAGGATCTGGCGATTATCACCTGGCCCTGAAAGCAGTTCCTTAAAGACTGTATGGACACGGGTAGGGACCTGTCCCTGTCTCCAGCTCGTATTAAACCTGTTCTGTAAACAGGTTACTTGAGGATGCTGTGTAAGCCTTCCCTAAACTGCAGCTTACTCTAATGATGGAAATGTCCTTCTTATGGGAGTGCATTATTGGACTCTTGCTGTAATCTGGTGGTGGTGTGGTGTGGTTTTTTTTGTTTTTGTTTTTGGTAGCTGAGGCTGAAATTGTGGTTCTCAAGCTAGGTAGGAAAACAGTGCAGACAGGCGGTAACCACGTATCAGCTACTTTGCTTTCAGCCAGAGGCTGATTAGGGGAGCTGGGAATTGAGACTGTGAATGGCATGTTTTTTCTCACCTGTGCAGAAATGAAATAAGAGCTCTTAACAATTGTGTCCAGATATTTTTATCTTCACTTTGTTACATATGTCTCATTAACAGCTCCAGAAAAAGGTGATGACATGAGTATCCAGTTTCTTTGCCTGTGCTTCAAAACTTCAAAAACAGGTGATAAAATGTCAAGCTAGAGGAAGACAAGTTTAAAATAAAGGACATTTTTTCCCATTGTTCTTCAGGCTAATTAAATTCTCTCTTGAGCTCTCATTAGTAAAAATCAATTCCTTTCAAATACTTTTTCCACAAGTTTTTAACAGCATGTGGGTGTTTGAAATACGCCATACGTTTTGGCAATGTCATGCAATGTCCTGGCTGCTGAACTGCATTAACTTTTCAAAGATGTCAGTGTCATTTAATTGTGTGGAAGGCTTCTGTTGCAGAACAGTAGGCACAACCCCCCAGTCTTTTCGCTGGCAATGGGAGAGAATCCAGATGAAAGGCATGCATGTTGATTTTTGACTTTCTGTAGAAAGACATCAGTTCCAGGTAAGGTGGAAAAGGATTATAATGTTTGTATTTAAAAAGAAACTTGATTTCCTGTTAGCACAGTTTCAGTACCAGGAAGATCTTTTGTTGGTTTTGTTGTTGGAAAAAGTCATTGTCATAGCAAATGGGAGAAAAGGAATTAGGGAGTAAAGGGCCACAGCAAAGGCTTTCTGATTTAGGGCCACCGCACAGGTTTTCTGGTTTAAGTATTGAAGAGGAGTTCTCACTAGCAGAGTGAGAGTTACATTGGCCACCTCTTCATTTTCTAGCCCTAACCTTCATTCATCAGACCTGGCTGCCTTAATTCTGCTTCCAGGCCCAGCCGAGAACTGGTCTGCATGGAACTGGTCTGCATGGCTTTCCTGCCAACTCTGGCCCATCAGCCCTGCACCTTCCTTGGGGTGGCAATCCTTGGTCTTTAGCCTGACTATTAGCATTAATCTGAGCTAGCTGATAAAGCTTCAGCATAAGTCGAGCTTTGAGACCTATCTGTGTTGGCCATGGCAGCAGAAAGTCTAATGCTAATTTAACCTCCAGTGCCTTCACAAATCTTAGTTTGGCATTCTTGTGTCTGTAACCACTAATTAGAAATGATTTCCTAAAGGGAATGACTGGGGTAGCTTGCTACCTTAAGAAGTTTGTGCAGGAAATTGAGCGGAGAGCACAAGAATTTTCTTGCTCCTTAGGAGTGAGTTGAGTTGTTCTTTTTGTCAGCAGCAGGATTACATTGAAGATCAATTTTGCTGCTCAGACCTGCGTGAGCAGGAAGAAAACATCCCAGAATCTTCTGTGAGGCTTTTGGGTTTTGCTTTTTATTACTATCATCTTTATTTTTATTTTTTTTTTCCTGCAGCTGCTGCAGTAAAGTTGGTGGAAGTGGCTCCTAAAATGTCAGGCTGCAATTCTGTTCCCAGCTGAAACTATTTTTGCACATGGTTAAAATCTGTATCTGGGAATAATTTGTGACATGTGAGCTCTGACAAAGCTCATATGTGTGTTCTTACTCAAATGTAAAGCCACAAGCAAGTCAACATGACCAGGTGTAAAAATTAGTGTCTACAGCCAGACGTTGTAGCAGTTTAATACAGAATCAGTTATGTAATTGACTTAAATCAGCATGATTTCTGTGTAGACGGTCCCCGAGAGCAGGGTTACCAAGGTTTGTTGAAAAGTTTTACTGATATCTGCTCAGCAAGAATAAAAGCGGTGAGTCTGGGTCAGCCAGATGTCTCTGCAACTGGAAGCTGTGCTGGTGCACTGCACTTGCCTTGTAGGAGAGCAGTGAGAAATGCAGAATTGCCCTCAAATGCCCTGTGTTGGGGGGACCTTGTTAGGTCTGGACAGTTTGTGTCTGCTTTCTTGAGAAATCCTTGTTTAGATTAATTATGTTTTATCTGTAAGTGGCTTTACGTAGCTGGCATGGCCACAATTTTACCTTGCCTTACCGAAAATACAGCTTCATATATTTTAAGATAAATAAGGGTGTGGGAAGCTGTATGTATTTGAGGGATATCTCACAGCTGTGTTGGTATTAACGTCGGCGTGCCTACTAGACATCTCCATGCCTTTTTGGAAGAAGGAGTGGGAATGGAAAGCTGGTTGCAGCCAGTTCAGAGGGAGGGTTAACTTTCTGCAGCTGAAGCAAATGGCTTTTGTGTCTACTGCAGGTCATGCTTCAGTTGCTGTACCAGTCTGCTGTATTCACTGTGGAGCAAAATTGCTTCAGGGTGATGTTTAAAACCCAAGGAAGTTGCCAGCTGGGGTTCCAAAGAAAGGTATTTCATGCTGCCTGGTCTAAAACTAGCAAATGAAACTTGATAAGCAAATGGATTACCCCCAAAAACAAAGTTTGTTGCCAGACTTTAGATTAAACGAAGATTGATCCCCAGTCAAGCATTTCAGTACCTGTAAATCTGTGAAGGATGGGGCTGTTGAATTCTTAGCTTTACCTTCTTTGCTGCTCTTGCATTAAAACTTAGGTCCCAGAGTCTGATCAAGCTTTCTTGGAAAGCTGGGCACCACAGCAGGCTTTCTGCCTACTGAAAGTTGTGGTGAGAGACACCATGCCAGTCTTCAGTCTGTGTGCTGCTTCCTGAGCTTGCCAAACTAACTCAAGCTCCCATCTCACATTACCAGATATTCTGTGCTAATTTGCTGTAAAAGATTATGTTAAAAATCCATATTTATAAGGGATGTTAAAAACATAAAGCAATTACATGGTTTTCAATTACATAAACATCAACATGCAATGGGAATTAGAAGCTGAATAATTAATTTTCTGTTCACTTGTAATATGGAGTTTATGCAAACAGTAAAACCTGGAGAACAAGCAGAGGGAGGAGTGCAGAGGGAACAGTGAGGGAGTGCCATAACGTCTGGTCTCCAAACTAGCTTTTAGTATCTCTGTTCCAGTCCAGATCAGATGTCCAAGTAGATATTGGCTGCCGAGGAAAGGAGCGATCTGGTGAGAGCATCTGGTGAGCACTGGGTGCAGAAGTTGTGTTTGTACCTACACCCTGTAGTTAAGTAGTACTTATATTATCCTGGCTGAAGGTTTGGAAAATGGGGTGCATTTCTCATGTCCTGAGCACAGAGGTAGCAGCAGCGACAGCCACCTGGATTCTTCTTCCTGTTGACCTGGTTGACCGTGGGCTTTTTGGGTAAACTTGTCGTATGCCTTATCTCTGTTTTACAGGTGAAGAATACCAAACTTCTTACTTTTGAAAGCTTTATGATGGATTATAAAGTAATGTGAGGAAAATAAATATGAATCATTTCTGAATATTATCTGTCAGCTGCTGTGCACCTGCAAGTCACTGTGAGGTCCGGGCATTGGTGCCAAATTACATCCTCCCAGGCTTCAAAGCAGAAGCTTCAAGGTCTGCTCTCTACCTTACGTTAATTTATTTTAATAGCATTATTGCACCACAGTAAACGCAGCAATTACCAACTAGTTCTTAAGTGGAAATAATTTTGGGAATCCGATGTTTTGGTTAAGAGATTATGTAATATGTTCAACTGTACTAAAACCTCAGGGATTTAAACTAGCATTTTCCATTTGTTCAGCTGCTTATTCTTAGATCCTCATTTCCCTTTCCTTCCTATGTGCTGAATAGCTAGGAAGCACCAACCTCATTGTAGTGATGGCTGTCCAGGAAAACACTTCGAAGACTTCTTGAAATGGGCTTTTCCATGGTGGATGGTGCTCATGATTTACCCTCTACAAATGAAGACTTAAGGTTTGTAGAAGTAGAAAACAATAAGCATGTGACTTGAAGAAAGCAACGCTGTGAGGGAGAGGGAGGTTATTTCCTTGGTTAAGAGCTGGACGACTACGATCAACCAGGAAGAGGCAGGAGGATGAGAAGAGCATATGTTCGTTCAAGAGCTAGCAAATTCCAACTGTTTTTTTTTTTTTTTTCTTCTGTTGTTTATGCTTGCTAGTGAATCCAACTTTGGCTGACCAGGTCGGATCAGGTATGTTGGTGATCAGTTGGACTGAGAGGACCGTAAGAGTTGGGCTCAGACAGCAGGGTGGCTGCAGCAGGTGTGGGAGGACTGAAGCAGCTGTTGTGATAAAAGTGAAACATGGCGGTCGTGTGCAGAGCCTGGCTTTCAAACAGGGGATGGAGATGATAGGAAGGGCTGAAGTCGTGTTCCTGGTTTATAAAATTGTATTTTGTTTTATGAAAGGATCACTTGTCCTGTAGTCTTGCCATTTGCTCTTCTGTGGTATCCAGCTGATACAGCGTGAAGACTGAGATGGTGGTAACAATCAGCTCTTATACCCACCCATACCATTGTTTTTGTGATGAATCAGATGCCAAGGTTTACATTCCTGAGCCCGATACCTTATTCTTTCCATTGAGCTTGCAACACCCATGTGATTGAATCACTGAGTTTTTGTACAAGCCGCTGCTGGGCTATCTCTTGTCTTCCAGCCTGCCCTTTTCACCACTTTTTGATATATAAATCCCAGAAAGTTGATGATTAGTTGGTGGCGGCGAGAGATCAGATTCTAGTTATGACTGATAACTGTAAGAAAATATCCAGAGCACTTTCCTGGCCAAATTGGATGTAATTCAGGACTCTGTACGTGAAGGAATCTGGTTGGAGGTGCCTGAGGAAGCACACTGAGGCGTTATCGTGTGCTTCCATGCTGCAGCAAGGTGCAGCCTGATCCCTTTGCAAGCTGTATGGCTTGTCGGAGGTGGAAACCAAGCAACGTGGAAAAACACTTGAGAAATGAGCTAACCTGCTAATAATGAATTTTCCAAGAAGACACAAGAATGCTTTTGGTCTCTGCCTTTCTTATCTGTACATCAGTCTTGAGTTCAATCTTTCCTGAAAACCTACTATAAATACGGAACAGAAAAAACAGACTGAACATGTTCTTGCAATTTTGTGTTCATCATTTTAGATTATGTCAAATTTGTGCTTCTGTCTGGTTTTGTTTATTGCATCCTTTCCGATAAACCATCCAAACCTTTTCCTCTTGTTAGTTTGCTTTCTTTCTCTCTCCAGTTCTTGTCACGTTTTCTTCATATGCTTGGTTTTGGCTTTTGTTGATGCATCAAACAAGGGGAACTCTACATTAAGCTGAATTCAGACTTCAGTCACCTACACAGAGTTAAAATACTATCAAATTTTGTTGCTCTGTTCAGGTAAATCTTTCCTATTCAGTACTTATGTTCTAGTGTCACCCTGGAGGGGTAGGTGGTGGTCTAGGCTTTGAACACACAAATTCAGAAAACAAAAAAAAAAGAGTGAGAAATCATACATCCCTGAGAAGACTGGATAGAAATTCCTTTATTCCATACAGCTCTCTGATATGGACCATGTCTCTCCTCTCTGATATGAGTGCCAGATAGTGGCCCTCTGAGAACATCATCCAGCTGGCAGTATTCATAGCAAATGTGCATCTTGTTTATAATTTCAACAGACTTAATGCTACAAGTTTAATGGTGTCTGTAAGTCACAGGTAAGAGTGAGTAGGAGTCAATTCCTGATCCAGTTGTGCTAAAGCTGTTAGAGCAGGAATTTCCTTTCCACCTGTTTTACCACGTGATTTGTACTACGTATGCTTTATTGCCTTGATTTATAGCATATGTTATGAGTTCCTCTGACACTGTCAGCAATTCCATGCATACGGTTTGCCAGGTAGGAGCAGTCTCCTAATGCTTTTGCCATTAGCTCTGTGCTTTGGCAGCAGTGTTTTCCTGTAGGACACCGGAACCCAGCACGTGCAATGGAAAGGGGAATCTTGAAAGAAGCTGCTGCATTAGACTTCTGTTGGAGAGGGAAGTTTCCACAGGAGCTAGGCTAATAATCTACCTCCTGGGTGCCAGCTGTGAGCGACCAGTTGATCAGCCCTCTGTCATATGCAGCTCATGGCAGCAAATGAAGCATCGCAGCAGTTGGTGCAAAGCAGGAGCTGTGCTAGTTAAAGTTGCTCACTCCCATGTTAAAGGGATGAGGGTGAGGAGACGTTGCAGTATGGCAGAAGGCAGGCTGCTGCTGCAAGTCATCTTGCATCGTTTGTCATGGCTATGCATCCATGAATGGTGTGTTGGAAGAAAATCTCTCCTGGGTTTCTGATGTTTTTCAACCACAAGTCTTCTTTATTTGGAACAGGGTTGAGTTCTTTGCACTGCTCTTCCCTAAGCTTCTCCATCTCTGGAGCTGATTGAGGAGAGCAAAAGGGGGAGAAAACCACCAACAGAGAAAGTCATCCTTTTTCACTTCCTTGCTGTTCCAGATGCTACAAGACTGCCTCTCCAAAACAGCTACATTAATCTTATGGCAGTTGCCTCTGGAAGTGTAATCCCAACAAATTCTTCTCTCTCTCCCAATGTGTTCATCTCTTCTCTTGGCTGTTTGAAGGTGTTTCTTTAGCTTTTTCCTCTTCCTCTTCTCTTTCCTTCTTGTCCCTTCTACTTTTATGCTGCGTACCTCCATCCTTTTCACACAGGGAAAGGAATGTCTCTCTTGTGTGGGTGCTGTGGTTATGTTTCAGCAAGAAAACCAAAAGTTGTGATGGTGGATTTTTTTCAAAGTGCCTGTTTAGATGTACAAATAATGCCAATTTTAGTAGGTTCTGTGCTCCTAGGCATATTTGAAAACACCACCTTTTTATGTAAGATCAAGATTTTTAAAATGGAGATAAAAAAGCACTGTAGAAAACTTAATGCAGACAACTTTTCTCTGCTTGGGAGAGCACCAATTTGAACAGATACCACGTGGACTTTTGTTTCACTTCTCTCCTACTTAGAGGCTTCAGAAATGATCTCCTCTCCTTGCCAATTCCATTTGCCCTGTGAGCGCTGCTCTGCCAGGCTTTGTGCAGTGCAGGCTTCAAGGCCTCAGGTAGTGAGGATTTCGTTACAGTTCCCAGATCATTATTCTACCTGCAATTCTCACAGTAAGTTTTCCTGTTCTGACTTCACCTCTCCTCTAGAGCAAAGTAAAACTCTTTGAGTATTACGTTCCCTGCTTGGTTTCTGGGCCCCTACAAACCTGTAGTGCAGGTCACTTACTGCAGGTAGAGAATGACTCTAACCTTTACCTTTCCTTTCTGTTTTATGCTGAGAACAAACTCTAGTTCTTAAATATACCTGGAACCCAAATCAAGGAACGGATATATCTCAGCTTTTGTGGATGAAGACTGATGTTGAGATTAAAAAGCACCACCACACTACTTTACTTCTACTCTTACTATAAACCATACCCTGAATGTGCACCATGTGTTAGTGAACACCCATTCTGCGTGCATTTTTTATGAAGGTCTCAGGCTGGTTGTTGCTGACGCTTGCTAAATTACTCTTACAAGAAGATTCTGCTTGTCCTGAGATAGGGTCAGGTAGGACTGAGCATGCCTACTGGCTTGCTGATTTTTCAGTGGTGAAATCAAGCTGAATTCAGGACCACTCTGTCATTAGGAACCTATTAAACTGTTGCTCTATGGCTTCATCTTTAAATGTGGACCTTACTATTAACGTTTGGTGTGTGGTTCATGCTGTCCTGATTGCCTTCTGTCCTCTGTTTTCTGTTTTTGTTTTTTCCCAAGTCTCATATGTTTGCATAGGTGCATCATTTCAGAGGAATACAGGAGGGATGCAGATGTTATGACTTCATTTATTTATTACACTGTTTGGGCTTTTTTGATCTCTGGATCTCAAAACAACATTCAAATAAGGATTCTCTTTCATTTTTCTTGGCATTAGTTTCTCTCCCCATGGATGGAAGTGACTTAAGTTGGTTCTCACAGTCAGTGACTGATAAAAAAACATGACTCCACCCTCAGTCTAGTTGAATTTATTACGTATTTCTATTTTCCTAGATCTCAATTTCCAAGGCCTCCTTCTGCCCTGCACAGTTTACATTTAGGGTTTCAGGCTGAATGTGTGCCCTGTGGGCCTGGGGAGGGGAAAGCTTTGCGCAGGGTTTCCCTTTTCCATTTTGCTTGGCTGTCCCTTAGCCCCTTAGCCAAGGGTCCAGACCCTTGTCCCCAGCCTGGCCAGGTCCTTCCTTGCTGGGGACTGTGCCTGGGGCTGCAAGCTAAAGGCGGCAGCTCTGCGGTAGCCCCAGCAAGCTCTTGACAGCATCTGTTGTCATAGGCATTTTAAACTGCATGAAAACATGTTTCCTTTCTTCTCAGGAAGCAGAAACGTGTCTTACTTGCCAAGTATTGCATGAAATGTCCAGAAAGAAGATCTGGTTAGGAGGAGACCTTCCTTGGGAAGGTAGGAGAAGAGGAAGATAGGATTTGTGGGGTTTTGTTGTTACGTTTTGTTTCTGTTTTGGTTTACTGCTTTGAAACTACACCTATCACGGTTTATAAAATACTTAAATCTATCTGCCTACTGGCTTGTTAGTTTCCATTTTAAACCTGGATATAATTGACGTAATTTTATAAATACTGAAAAAAAAATGAGAAAGTGTAATACTACTTGAGGCACCTTGTTCTTCAGAGCATTATGTATATCGCTTTCTCTGCCAGTTCCTTTTGCAGAACGGTTATTTGCAGCTTCAAAGTATTTATACTGCTTAAGAGCAGTGTTAAGTATCTTAATTAGCTTGGAAAATGTTCTGGGCTTTTTTGTTCTTTAATATATTTTAAAGATATTTTCTATGGTGAGACTTCAAAGTGCCACTTCTGCAATTCCTTTGACTGTGCAAGTGAGCTGTCATATTCTCCAGAACTGAAGCTACCTGCTAGCATTTGTTTTGCTTTCAGGACATTTCATCAGATCCTTTTTTTGCAGATAGGCCCACAAGCCACATTCAAAATTGTCAAGAAGAGTTGGTGCTGCATCACTGAGCCGTTTATAGCAAGGAGGAGGGAGAAGGCTGGAGGGAATGCTGTATGCTTTGCTGGGGTGCAACATGTTAATGGGCTGCGTACATCCTCCTTGTACATTGCCCAAAGAAAAAGGGGCACCTGCCAAGAGCCTGGGGTCGGCACAGGAAACCAGCCTCTGTCCAGTGCTCTGGGGTCTATGCCCACCCCTCCAGTCCTCAGCTCTTTGCATTTTGTTGTTTCATCTCAGTGTTTCATTGTCAGTTAGCGAGCTACTGACAGATTTTAATAAATGTGTCGTTGCTAGAAGAATATACTCGAATGTTAAGCAGAAACTTCTGAAGCTGTAAGTGGGCATTAGAAGTTGTCTGAGGGAGTTCAGCTGGGTGGAAAGGGGGATCTCTTTGGCCAAAATACTGAACTCCCTGAGAGTCCCGTTTCTACCCCCACCCCCAGCAACTTGTTGCTGCTGCTTGTTAAAAACATATTTATCCAGTCTCACAAAGGTATTCAGCGCTCAGTCTCACATTCATTTGTTGGTGGTGCGGCACTAGTCGCCCTCTCACGACCCTTGGTGAAAATCCTTTCATTTGCCCTTCAAGTCATGCCTTCAAGTGCAGGCGGTCGTTTGACCTTCCGTCACTTGCTGAATCCGTGGGGATCTGCTGAAACGAGACAGAATATGTTCGCTATGGAAGAGCACAAGAAGGAGAGATTACTGCTCGTACTGGTAATTCTGAAGGCTGCCTATTCTCTTCTTTTACTCTCTAATTAGGCAAAATACTCTGGCATCTCCCCACCAGCTCGTTTGACAGTTTCTGATGGACATGAGAGGGATGGTGCGTGTTAGGCAGCATGTCTCAGTGGTATGAGAGCATCTCTGGGCTCTTCTGCTGTAGCTGATGCCACCCTTTCCTGGAGCTGTTTGCCACTAGAGATGGCAAACAGCCTTTGGGGAAAAAGCACTGTGTGGTTGGTGTGTTTTTGGCTCCATTGGTGCAGGAGCAATACTGGAAAAAGTAGAAAAGTAAACGTAAGTGGGAGATAAGACCCTTTCCCACTGTGCTGGCTCAGGGAGAGGAGGGCGAGGATTTCAGGGCTGTCCTGTGGCAGGTAAGTGTGGGTGGCGAATGTTGGCATGCTCCGAGTGGGTGCATTTGCAGAAGATGGCGTCATCCTGGCTTTTCCCAATTTGTTCTGTCCTGTACCTTAGCCAAGTGTTCTGTCAGCCCTGCAGAAAGCCACTGCCTCTTCTTTCACCTGCTTAGCTCAGCTCACGAACCTCACAAGGACGAGGCAGCTGTCTGCTGTCACTTAAGCAGTGCTCACTGTTACGGATTGTGGTGCCGGCTCTGCTCGAGCCTTGGGCGCGCTGTAATGGAAGCAGAGGTTGGGCCCGCTGAGGGAGAGCTGGCATGGCAGCAGAGGGTCTTGGTGAGACATGGTGCTCGTTCCTGCAGGTCGTAGTAATCTTGCTGTACTGACTCACGGTCAGTTAGATAAACATATTACTGCATCTTTTTTCATGTTGCATATATTTTTATCTATCAAATGTACGTTTTAAAAACATAGTACTTCATGTAGGCCTCCAGAGCCCAGGCTGGTTCTTTCCATGCTCAGTTGGATGCCTTTTACTTCCAATTTTTCCTCACAAACCACCAAAAGCTAATTTCATTAGAATAACTTGCTCAAAAGAAATGTGTTTGGAGAAGTCCAGAAGGCTAAGTGGGAGTCTGAGTGCTCTGACAGAGAAACCGCATTGCTATCGGTGAGCGCTTTGTGCTGTGGTAGTTCTGCTTTTAGGTAGCTTTCTAGATGTGTTGCATTGAGGGCAGTGGGCACAGACATTGTAATACAAGCCCTGTGAAAAATGCCAAAAATGAACTGCAGATCAGGTATTGAAACCTTGAAGTACAGGACCATATTTCAGTCAGAATGAAGCCTTTGAACGTTGCAGAATCTTCTAGTGCGATGCTGAGGCTTTCTCTAAAAATGGCTGCCTAATCTGCAGAATTCCTATTTCTACTGTTTGCAGTAGTGTTTTCGTTTTCTTTCCCTTTCTTCCTCTCTTCACACCATCACATGCATCTCAGGAAACTCATGTACCCTAATCCTATGCTTAGCCCATGAGACCCAATGAGCTAATAACCTGAGAGTAAATTGCTGTGGCAACTGCATTCACAAGTATCATGAACAGCTTCTTTAAAGTGGTGTTTGATTACTTGAGACATGGGTTTCAAAACATTAAAACAGCTTAAATAATTACTTGGCTAAAGCAATAAAGTTCTGTGAATAAATTTCATTTTTTCCAACCCTCATTTTTTTCCTTTCCAGAAAATGGACAAGAAGCCTGTATTAAAAAGTAATTAAATCCACAACCCAAGCAAGACAGAAAATTCAAAATTTAATGCAAATGCAGTTTTTTCATTTTGCAGTTGATTGTTGCCCATTCACACACACACAAGTATGCACATCATTAGCATTGACAAAGAGCTGATGGTTAACTTTGAAATTCTTGGTTTCCAGGAGTTTATCTCACAATCTCATTATGTAAATGCATTTTTTTTAACTTGAACAGTTGCCATGAGAATAAGTGTCCCTCTCGAGCCCTGCACAGGATGCATCCTGCAAAAGCTAGGCAGAACTATCTGTTCTGTTGAAAGGGAGTCATGTTGCTTTGATTTATAATTAATCTTTAAGAATCTAAAGCATCGTGACAGTATAAAACAAACAAATCTGACTGTCTGACAGTGGTGTTTGCCAGATGAGACAGTGTCCCACATTGCATTGTATGCATTGCACTGTATGCACGGCACTGAGGCTTGGTGGACTGCTGCTGTGTAATTGCTAGCACTCCTGAAGAAAAGCTGTGTGGTGTGTGAGGCCATGCCTTGGTCGAAAATCTGTAGAAAGGAATATACTTTAAGAACATGTATCTCTGGCTATCTGGTAAAAATTGAAAAAAAAAAATCAGTATTGGAGCCTTAATTTTGCCATGCATATTCAGGACATGTTTGTGGGGAGGGTGATATCTGAGAAAACCTTATTTCCCTTGCTTCTAAAGGCCAGCTGTGTTTGTTGTTGGTTACACAGCTGATCAATGTGAGGAGGAAGGAGGGGAATTGCTGGAGTAATCCAAAGCCTGAAGCAGGGCAGTTGCTGGAGCTCCTGCTTCAGGTAGTTCACCTACCAAAAGGTAGAAGAGAAGCCTCAGTAAAGTCTACTATGTGGCTGTTTTCCTCCCCTGGAAGTATGTTTTATTAGAATGGATCTAACAAACTTCAAACAGAAAGGAAAGGTGGGAAGTGGGGATGGTTACAGAGAGCTGGCAAAGGCAAGTGAGTAGGTGGGGGCCTCAACAAAACAGCCACCACCACCAACAAAAACCCCACACCCTTAGGTGAACGCCCTTAGGTGAGATTGTTGCTTGGTATGAGATAAGATTTTTGCATTAAAGAATTTTGTTTGTCAGTGAAGAACTGTCTTCCACCTCTCTGTTGTGCCCTGAAGATGGAGAATGGGGCTTCTCAGCACTAGAAGACTTGTAGTTTGATTGTTGCAGAATACTTAATAAGCTATGTGTAGCTAGAGATGGCTGTCCATTTTCTAATATGAATTCATTTTCATGTGTATATATATTTCTCCAGTGCAATGAGAAGGCTTAAACTTTAGAGTAACATACAATACCTTGATGATTACTCAATATAATCTCTGCAATATCTGTATCGTGGTTTGGTTTGAATGCTACTTTGCTATTACCAGTGCTACAGCGCATCCTTCTGATAATGCTTCATCTTCCTTCCTCCTCACACCAGCAAGGTAAGGACCTGAATTTTGTTGGCTTGGCCTTTGCAGCCAGATGCTGCTAATAATACTGCTTCAGAGGTGAGCCATCCCAGCATCTCAGCAAATGCAGTCTGGCTGTCAGCACAGTCACCAGCCAGGGCACTGCCTCCTGGAGTAATATCCTCATCTGTGACGGGCACAACCCTGTGGGAATCCGCAGACTCGGATCACCTCTGCTGGTGGTGGTTTCCTTTTCATGGCTTCATGGCTAGATTCATGCATATGCAATCCACCACCATGGATTTTAACATTCAAAACATTTTTTTCCTGGTCTGATATAGTCATTGCTTTGAAATCTGAACTAATGTTTGGACCGCTTCCCATGTTTTGCCCCAGACCTGCAGGTATGCCTGTTTCATCATACTTTTATCACTTGAAAATGGGCCACTTCAGACACTTTCCTATATGAAAATTGAGCTAGATCTTTCTTAAGATTAACCTTAAAATTAGAAACTTTGCACTTGAATGTCCAGGTTCTGTGTAATTTGCTATGACTGTAAACACATAGTCTCTGTCATGGAAAGGTCAAACACACCAAGCCATTTCTGCCTGCATTTCACCAGCTTTCATGCTCCCATTGTACAGGTAAAGAAAACTAGGTTCTGTTTTGGCTGGGGTTTTCTAGTGTTTTATAGACACTGAGTGACTGCGTGTGGTGTTGTCATGCTGTGTGTGACTGTGCTATCTTTAATATAAATGTGCCGTGCCAGGGTTACACCATTTATACTTGCAGTTTCTGCTTTGCTACCAAAGGTATCACATACATGCTGAGTGTGGTTTGTGTTTAGAATACTATGGCACAGAGAAGATCGTTCTTCTTTGGACTACATATAGAAAGCTCTGGAATAATATGGTTGATTTCCTATCGGAACAACTTGCCTTCTCCTCTGTCACTCCAGAGGATAATGTTTTCCCTTCTGGTTCCCATTACTGTAATTAGATGCATTCAGAGTATTCTGTTTCTATCTATTAACATGTAACCACGTGATTGATTCTTGCTTGCCAAGCAGACACTTTTTCCAAAGGAAGCATGTATTTTACGTGAGTTTTCAGAGCAGCTACGTAGACAGAGAGGCACAGTAACGTGCAGCTTGAACACTAATTAGTCTTTTGGACTTCCCTCTGTGCACTGCCTCCTTGTGCACCTCCCTAGCTTTCTGGTACTGTGATCATTGGTACCCATGCTACACTGCTTGCTCAGATGTTCAGAGCACTGGCTGTTTAACTTGCCAGGAGATGTTTCTGTATCATGGGGATTTTCTATTGATCAGGATTTAGTGGGAGGCTGACTCATCTTTCTGAACAGATCGCTTGTATTGGGGAAAGCTGCTGACCAAGGGTATTTTTAGACACTGTTAATAATCCAGGGAATGTACTGTCAAATATTTTCAGTCTTTTTTTCTTTCAGTTGGTATCGCATCAGGTTAACATTCAGCTTGTTCAGGACGTGGCTGCATCCTTTGGCACTATTAATTCGCTGCGTACTCTGTCCATAACAATTGCCAATAAAAATTTTGTGGCTGTGATTATTTCTGTACTCTCAGTTTCTTTCTTTTCCTGATGGAAGTGGATAATACTGCTTCCGAACCACAGTAGAATTGCTAAAAGGAGTCAGTAGTTCTTCAACAAACACACACACAAAAAGCCCCTGCTTTTCGGTCCCAAAGAATTAAATTTGATAAGGTATGGATGATAAATGCAGCCTGCCTTCAAACTCTCTTGTTTCAAGTTGGTCTCAGCATTAATTTTGGATTTGTGTGCTGCTGTGGCAGCCAGTAGTACCTGTTCAACCAACAGCTTTGTTGTTAGTCTAACACTGAGTTTAGTCAGCTGGAGGAGGCCAGATGATACTTATTCAGCACAAAGTCTTCAGGCACAGTCACTTACTCATTTTCAATGAATTTCCTCAGTAT
Organism: Cygnus olor; assembly: GCF_009769625.2. Taxonomy (NCBI): domain Eukaryota; kingdom Metazoa; phylum Chordata; class Aves; order Anseriformes; family Anatidae; genus Cygnus; species Cygnus olor. Next base: position 50,026,839 of record NC_049173.1, read on the forward strand.
AGCGAGTTTTATTCCAAACCAGCACTTTGTATAATGTGGCCAAGGTGGTTTTGATTTCAGATTACTGTCCGCGTCCCCAGGAGCTGCACTGGAGACAGAGCTGCTCAGCAGAACGTGTCTAATCCAAAACACAGGTATTTGAAGCCACACAGATGAGCAGAGATTTGCTGCACGTTCCATTTACTGCTATCCTGAGCTGAAATCGTCATCCTCGCCTAAAAGGAGGAACCCTCCTAATCCTCAGAGATGTAAAGAATTATGATGTAATTTCATTTCTTCATCCCTAATTCTCCAGTTCGTTGTGGCTTCAGAATTTGTTGTGGTTTATGATATAGGCCAGTGGCAAAGTAGATGAGAACATCCCCGCTGCTCCTGCCAGCACGGCCAATTGCTTTGCTGATGGACTCCAGAGCAGGGTGTCGGTGATACGTCTTGTGCTCGTAATCTGCTGCTGTATTGATACTCTGATTCTAATGATCCCTCCGTACGAGCCTCTTTCCGGCAGGCAGTGTTCCTTACGAGTCTCGGTGGAGCTCAGCTCGATGACTGTGTCCTCCAAAGGAGGAGCAGAGCCTGCGGCAGGGGGCTCAGCATCTGGTCACACGCTTGGTGGTGTGACTCAGAGTGCTCACCAGCTGAACACGCGGAGCTCTGCCTTGATGCTGAACTGCTCAGTGTTAATAAAGGAGGATCTGTGTTGTTGGCAACTAATTTTGCAAGTCAAAAAAGATGTCATTTTTATTTTCAGAAATACTTTTCTGCCATTGTAGCTGGAGTATAAATATAGGGATGATCTGTCAGTAGGCTTCTTGGCATAGCTCTAATTGTCACCACAGATCATAAAGGTAAAGATCAAAGAAAGCGTCCTTGCCACTTGGGCCATCCTAATCAACGGATTGAGAGATTGAATGCAGTTCCTTGATCATCTGCGATCCTACAATGCGATTTACAGCAGGTTGCTGCCTTGATATTTCCTTTTTTCTTTTTTTCAAATTTTAAAATAAGAAAAGTGCTCCTGCATCTCCCAAAGATGTAGTTGGAGATTATATAAACTTTTTGTTGATTGTTTACTAAGACTTTCTCTTAGATAATGAGAGTTGCAACAGTCCAAAAAGTTTGGATTTTTAACATTATTCTATGACACCCAAACCAGTGTATTCAAGCATTGACTCGTGTTTGCGTGGTGCTTGTATCTAGCTAGTTGTTGAAGGATGAATACTCTAGGTATCCCAGATTTATTAATGCCTCTTAGTCATCATGCTGCTGTGTTTGTTCAGTATTTGTTAAATGACAGACGTCAGCAAAAGCAAGGGCAGCATTTGCCTTGTCCACCACAGATGCAAGCAAAGCACAGACCTGCCAATCTACTAACTCTTTTTCTAACAAAATCTTGAAAAGAAAAGGGGCAGAGAAGAGTTTCCTTTCTTTCTCTGAAAGTAACGTGTGTATCCACAGCTCCTAAATGGCTAGGTTAGTACACCTTGTAGTGATGCTCAGTTGTGTGGGGCTTTTCTGCTGCAGTAAGATGAGAACTTCAGCCTATATTTACCACTGCAGCATTTTGGTGTTTGACACCCTGTCCCCCTCTTTTTTTTTTTTTTTTTTTTAAAAAAAAAAAAAAGGAGGATGGCTTTACTGTCAAAGTTGATAGATATTTGTGATGCCTGTCTTCAGCAACTTTTACTTGCACGTAATGCCTGTGTGGTCTAGAGAAGTGGGGCTGCAAATTTAGATTTAACATCATTGTTTTTACACTCTCTCCAAACTGTCAGAAAATAATGACAGGTGATAAACACACAGTTGTAAACATCTGATCACAGACACTTAACAGATTTATTATTTGATTTAGTGTTTTCAAGAGGCAGCATAAATTATTTTTAAATGTCAAACCGTTATGTTAGTAGGAAACAGTTTTGTTCTTTGCAGTCCTAAAATTTTCTTATATTGAGTATCCCTTCATGCTTACAACCATCACAACTGACTTATTTTTGACAGCATACATGTAAAATAGGTTCATCTCTCTCCTTATGGGCTCTTACAAGCTTTACGGGAGGAGGAGAATCATTTATGTAATTTTAAGCTTGGAAGAGTAGCTATAATTTCAAGTAATTAAAAAAGAGAGGGAAAAAAAAAAACAACCACCAAAACTCTGTTGTAGGTAATCAGTCAACTGAGTGCTGACAAAGGCAAAATCTCCTAGGCATGCTGTTTGGGTAATGTTGTTTGCACCTTAACGTGGTATCCGGATCCTGCGGTAGGTTACTTATTTGCTGAATGATTACATCTCTGTCTGCTTTTAACAGCATGTTTTGTATTACCTACACAAGCTGCAAAGCAAGAAGTTACAGTCTAAATAGAGCAGGACTTCTTAGAAATAGGAAAAATACATTTCATTGATTTTTTTTTTCTAAATGAATTGTGGTAATATCTTGCACTGAGATCTGAAAGTATTTATGCCAGTAGTCTTAAAATGGCCGTCAGGTGCATTTTAGTAGCCTGTCTGAGCATTAAAGTCTGGTCTTTTAGTATCCAGCAGGGCAGAAAGATACTGTCACAAGTTCACCTGAACACACTGTTCATGAAGAAGTTGATGAAGTACATGTTGGGAATCCTTGCATCTTTTGGACATACTCTTGGAAAAGGCTAAGAGTTGATGCATGCAGTTTCCCAGGGCATCTGCTGCAAGGTGTGTTGGAATAGGATGATGATTCATGGGCTGGGATCCTACTGTATGTTTTGGGATTTGATTCAATTTGTGCTTCTGCTAGTAGATTATTTCAGTGAGAGCATAGAGCTTGTGTATGTGGGGTTTCCCAGAAGATAACAAAACTTCATTACCCAAAATGCTAAACAGAACTGCTGTCTAACTGCTGCATGGATAAGGTGGGGATCTTTCTATATGTGCAAACACTTGTATCTCTCAGCTCTTAGAAGTGCAAGAAACAGATGTGTGCAGTTCCCTTTGACAGCCTGATGCTAACTTTTTAATCCTTGTTTTTAACACAACTTTTTTTATCCTTTGTTAATCCTCTTGAGAAATTAGAGGACAAGAAGACCCAATCACCTCTGAGTTCCTAGAAGCTAACACATGAGAACTGTATGGAAAAAACGTGGAGATGAGGATATTATACACATATACACGAGGATATTATACACATCTACATTCTGATCTCAGAATACTCACTTTGATCTCTAAATCTCTCCATAAAATGGTTTTTATTCTTATCTAGCAAAATATGAGAACATACACTCTCCCATTTTGTATTTACACCTTTTCATTTGATATGCACCTGGCAGTTGGTAAAGTAAGTATCAGAATCCCAGAACATAATTTAGTCACTCTTTTGCTTCCACTGTGCAAGTGAATAATGATGAAGTTTGTCAGTTGTCTCTTATTCTCTGTACTATTTTTTTGCTTACACTGGTAGGAAATTTATCAATTTCGCTATTTTTGAGAGGATGAAGGGCTTAGGTAGCCTCTTCCTAATTTTGGCATAAATATCTAGACTCATTAGAACTGTTTGTCCTCACCTTCCAATGTATTTTTTCATGGGTTTGTGGTTTGTATTTTTTTGGCTTTTGTTTTGTTTGTTCGTTTAAAGGTTGGTGTGCATTAGAAAGACAGATTTTAGTTCTTTGAAAGATTGCCTTTATTAAGGCACTTCTCATCAGGAGGAGAATACCTGTTAGCTCAAATAACGCAGTGCATTACCAATGTATGCACAGGGTTCTTTTTCAAGAACTAAGTTTAGGCACATTCAGGACATCTCTTCTTATAAGTCAGTGATATAGAAAGAGTGGATGTTTAGTTTTAAGTTAGTGAGGAAGGGACGAAACATGAAGTAAAACACAAGATATAGCACAGAAGAAGGTGATACTGAGGTGGTTTTTTTCATTTGATAGGATAGTGATAGGATAGCTTTTGTTTTATTACAGTAGCAGGGGAGGAGTCTCACTGTTACTAATTAACAGCAGAAAGAAGTGTCTGATGTTCCCTAGAAGGCTTTTACTTACAAAGCAATTTCTTTGTTGGTCTCTTGATAATGATCATGTTCATATGGTTTGGGTACATGCTAGCTTCTGTTTCCCTGAAGATAAAATACGCAAGCCCCTTGGAGTTTGAGGGGTGATGCAAAGGCTGTGGAGATACCAGGGGACAAAGACTCATTGCTACTTGATTTTGTGATGATCTCAAGGCTGTATGCTTGTGACGTTCTTGTCCCCCCTCAACTCCACAAAGATCATCTTGTGTTTGTTGATTGTTTTTCTAATATATATGTGGGAAGAAGCTATTTTGTTTGAGTCTGCAAGGATACTTAAAAGGACAATTAAAAGTCTTTTTCCATTCTGAAGACACTTCTGAAGTTTATATGATTCTGTAAGTACTGAAAAAGAAATAATATATAAAACATATCATGTAAAACACATGTAGAATATGTGAGATACGCAGTTCATTAATGTGAATTCCATATGCAGTGCTGCTCATCAAGCTGCTTCTGTTCAATTACTTTGGATAACCAAGTGAAACAGTCTTCAAGTTACCCAAATTTGCCATTGATCATTTTATAAGATATCAGTAATTATTTATTGGATAAATGTGATAGAAGTACAATCTCTACTACTTGAAATCATCAGTTCAAAGATACCAGTTGATGGAAAATCCGGCAGAAAGGGTCAGGACACTGTGTGAGGTGAAAAGATCATTACCTCAGAGTATCATTTTCTAAATAGGAAAGGCCAAGTGAGAAGAATAGAGGCTGAAACAATTATTAGAATTTATAGTAGTCAATGAACAATAAAGCAGTTGTCTATTACTGCGTTTCCGCATGGTAGACACACTTTCAAGTGAATATGATTTACCACGGAGCTTCACTACGTATCTCTGTAATACTAAACTAAGCAAAAATGGCAGCAGTGTGGCCATCAACTCCATGGGGAAGACTGGATGCTGGTGGTGACAGCAGTTGTTTGGGTACTGGTTGTGTGTTGTGTCACATTGGTGGGACACCGTCCTGAGCTCCTCAGAGTCTTGTGGTCTTAGAATTGTCCTTTGCTTGAAAACCGGTGTATTTTGCAAAGCCTTATACCATGAGACATTTGGGGATTTGCATTACTTGATTTCTTTCAGTGTCTGTAGAGGTGTGGAAGGAGGGAAGAAGGAGAAACAGTGCAAAAAAATACATATATTAAAATTTCACTAACACCAGATTAGGTTGTTATCTTTATAGGCAGACCTGCAGTGTGCAGCAGTACCCCCCCATTTTCATTTCCCTTCAGTCAAATGAGAAGAAATGCCTGCAGTAGCATCCCCTTTGTTTTGAGGGGAAATGTGCTGAGAGGAAGGACCATTACGTTACCTCTCTTGCAAACGCTCTTTTCATGGGCCAGGTGAATTTTGTGTCTTATAGAGAAGAACTGGTTGAATCTTTTCCTCATTTTTCCAAAATTAAGTATCAGTCATCTTATGACAAAAACAAGTCTTGGGCATTGTGAAATGGAGTTCTGAGGTGAAGGAAAATGGAGCTGTGCAGGTTTGTGTGTGAAGACAGCCTAATAATGCATCGCTACCGAATGGTAAGTTAACCTCATCCATATGTGTATATACCGAACCTTAAATAATCAGTTGACATCTCTTGGGTCACTTGATCTCAGCAGGAAGGAAAGAGACTGCTTCCCTTCCATTATCTAGATTGATTTTTGTCAAAGTCTGCCTGTCCTCATACCCCTTTCCTAACTGGAAACTATTAGCCAACCTGTAGGCTGTAAGGCTGGCATCACGTTCAGATGGAGGCTGTCTTATTTTAACAACACGGTATGTTAATAAGCTTACATTTGCATGAGTCTGAAAAATGAAATGTCCGTCTCACTTCAGGCTTCAGCAAGTACTCTAAGTTTGATGCCAATATTGGAGCATGAAGCTCGTACAAAATACTAATCAGTGTGACAGTATTTGTTACACTGTGAGAACTTGTCAAAGGGGCGTAAGGTTTCTGTTTTGTTGCTGTTGCTTTCAAAAAAACGAAAACCCAACAAACAAAAAAATGGGGGGGAGGGAATGTGAAGGGGAAAAAAAAATGTGTAAGTAGTTTAAATTGCTTTGTAGCTGTCATTGAGATGAATTTTCCAAGACGAGTTGCCCTAGGGGAATCAATATTAGGATTACCAAAATGTTAAGGACCTGCTCTCAGCATAATTTACTCCATTTGAAATGGATAGCAAGTCGTCTGGTATTGTTGTAATTAATACTGTGTAAATGAGATTAAAATCAGTATCAGATTAGTGGCTAAGGGGAGGCCCCTCATTGGAGCAAGTATGTCTTCAGGGGCAGGGGAGAAATCCTCTGAGCCAGTTCTGCCATGCAAACTCCTTTCTTTGTTCTTTCCCACGTTTGCTACCGTGCTTTGTGTCTGTGCCTGAACTTGCAAGCTCTCGTAATCTAGAGCACTGTGTGCTACAATTAAAGAGCCCTCCTTGGAGGGGAGTATTTAAAAATTGACTGCTAATCTACGCTAGGAAAGATAAACCTGAAACCAGAGAAGGTGGTTGAAATTTATAGCTATTAAAGAGTAGACGTTACAAAACTTCCTACCTAAGATTGGTGAAATTCGCTTATATTTGTCCTGCTCTCATATCAGGTCCCAGTTCTGTCTGCTTTTTCTCACCAGCTTGCTTTATTGTTCTTCGCTGCTTGCATTCAGGTTGCAGTGCAGCTGGCTGACAGATGAGGGGGAGTTGCATTTGTTTTTCTTTGAACAAACTGTATTAATTAAAATGCCTCCCACCGGGTTTGCCGTAAGTAGCACATATCATTAGCTTTTAAAAACCAACAGCATCATAAACTTAAGGCTGGCTTTAGCTTAAACGCTTCCTGATTTAAAATGCACGGCATAACCCCGAGGCAGGACAGTAAACTTGGACCTGGGTGTCCCGCAGAAGAATGTGCGCTTTTGTTGAGGGGGAGGAGGCTTTACTGACTGGAAGGGGGAGAAAGTTGCTTTTTAACCAGCAGAGTAGGTTAATTGTTTGACCAGAGCAAACAGAAGTGAAAATGAGAAAGGAACAGGCTGTTAAGACGGCATGGTGTGCCTGTGCCTTTATTACTGCAGAAAAGAGTGCCTGGGAGGTTTTCTTCCTGCCAAAAAGATCTCTGTAACAAGGAGCAGGCTTTATCCACGGCCAAGTCGTGGCTTTCAAAGTGTAGGTCTGTGTCCTGTTTCCAGCCTTTCACCTTAGGTTGGAATATCTTTCTAGGCAGGTGAAAGAGCTTGCTTGCCTCTTTCTAGGACATTTTAATGACCAGGAGTTTCCAAGTTACTCGTGCAGTGCAAGGAGGAGCGTGCCAGAGTTGTTCTTGCAGCGTGAGAAACTTTGGGTCCCATGGGAAGAAACAGATTGATTTCTCTGTGGGCCAGGAAGGGGTGGAAGAAAAAAATCAGAAGTAGCTAGCCTGCAATAAGAGATCATGGACATGGAAACATGTACTGGGTGCTTCAGGAAAAAAATGTCATTAGTTACAGGAGGAAGGCAGAGGCTCGGGTTGTTTCTGTACAACACAGTCTGGGGTAGCGCTTATTGACACGACTCCTTGAACTGTTAAAAATGATTGTGCAGTATACAATGGAAGAATGAACAGCAGCTTGCCTCTGCTGGAAAAGAAGGCATTTGTACGTAGTATTTAAAATGTTTATCTTACACCAGAAGCCCTAGAACTGAATGTATTGCCATGGCAAATGCCTGCACTTCGTGGCATGCATTCACTGAGTATCAGTAAATAGAAGAGATGAAGTCTGTCTGCTGGGCTTCAGATTAAGGGAAGTTTCCCTTAGTTAAGAAAGTGTTGGCCTTGGGTGATGTAATGCAAGATATTTTTTTTTTTTCTACTCAGCCCACTGTAAAAAATGCACTGCGTTAGGAAGGATCATTAAAGAAGGATGTGCAGTTCATTAAGTGAAGTACTTCATATCCGGTTAGCAAAGGAACAGAGAGCAACTAGTAAGCAAATGAAGAATTATATCTGGAGTTTCAGCCAAGAAACTGCATCAAAGACAAAGTCATAAAGAAAGCTTGTTGCTGATCTGTCCCCCGTTGTTTAGGACTACACTGCTGATAATGGTGGAGACAGCAGGATGAGAAGGACGCTTGTCTTTGCCACTGAGGCCTGGCAAGTAGTTGTTCAAAAACATAAAATAAAAATCTGCATAGGTTAATGCAGACGAGGTATTCTCTTTCTGCTTCCGTTTGGGCAGGGCAAAGCAGTTTGTCATCTGTCTCACACCTCTGTCTGATGGGGATGCTCCCAGCAGGAGTTTGTTTACCAAGGCCTCCCAAGGTGCAGGACTGACATGCACAAACAGGATTAAATTCCACCTGAAACGGAGCATTTGCATCCACTCGCCTCAGAAAGACCCAGGATAAGCTGCTTTTCCCTTTCATCCACTATCACAGTCAAATCTTTGTCCAAGGGTATGAAACACATTGCTGCCCTCATCCTAAGGTGATCAAAACCAATATGCTTTAGGAGAGAGCTGTTAAGTGTATGTCTTCAGGCTATTTGTGTGGAAACACTCTTTTCCTTCCTTTTCCTCCTTTGTAGGAGAGTATTTGAGAGTCTTGGGGCTGGTGAGGGTAAGACAGAGGCAGGATGCTGCAAAGATGGCTGGGGAGGAGGCAGCTCGGTATTCCATTCTCTGCCTTAAGTACAGCTTGTGCATTTGTATGTTGCGCTGTATAGAAAACCGTAAGCAGTCCCTGGGTGAGAGATCAGAATTGGCATCTCCTGCTTCCCAGGTGAACCCTCTAATTGCGAGGCCGCACATTACAGCCCAAGGAGGCTCGATAACTTCGGGGAGATCAAAGAGCATGGATCTGAATTCCCTTGAGCAGTTAAGATCACACAAGCCTGATATCCTTTGCTATCAGGTGCTGGTGAGGGAGAATAGAAAAAAAAAATTCTTCTGTGTTAAATGTCATAATGCTGCCGTTTTCTTAGGGAATTAGCATGCAATGAAGAACAGGTAAAATATCTGTTCTGTACAATGAGCATCAAGTTTAAAGTCTTTGTATAAGATGCCATATTGAAAAGAGGGTGTGCAGCACAGAAGTTCTCATTGATTTCCCCTTCACCTCTACAGATTGTTACTTCTATACTGGTTTAATTATTGTCCCGGGAATGGTCTCCTGCTGCTTATCCTTAAAGCATCATGGTTTAATTACCAAGCACAGAAAACCCCTCCTTTACTGAAGTTTGGCAAATCACTTTCAAAAAGATGCAGTTTTTTCTATTCTGCAAAACCTGATTTATTGGTTAATATCCCTCAGAGGATGTAGAAAGCGTCATATGTTATGTTCTGTGGGGCTTTGGTTTTTTGTTTTTGTCTAGACAGTGTATTAGAGTAGGGTTATAAAGATACCCAGGAACATCTGCAATTTGTAAATGCAAGAGGACTGTGTTACTAAGTACCTTCTCAGCCGCTGTCTGTTTTCCATGGAATACGTATGGTTTTCTTGAATAAAGGCAAATGCCTGCTGTTATCTACTAAACAGCTTTGGTGTTCAGCTACTCAGGTATCAATAAGCAAGTAATGGCTTTTGTTGCTTGGATTCTGCCCAGAACCAGAATCACAGTCTCCATCTGATACAGAGTCTTCTGAGGTTCTTGGTCGCAAATTTTAGTGCAGAAAAAGAAAGCAGATGTACGTAGCTTTGCTTTTACAGAGGACTGGAAATGGGTGAGGTGGGTTTCAGATTGCCGACAGCCAGCCTGGAAGTCCCTTTCGGGCATAAGGTGAGGAGAGAACAGAACCTTTTGTGATCGTGTTGGGTGTGGTTTTGGTCTCTTCCAAACCCTCAATGCAAACAGAAAACTCTGCAGAGACTCCGCTCGAGTGACAGCCCTCATTCTGCACGTCTGATGAGGAACACTCCTTTGCACGGATGCTGTGTACCTTGAAAGACTTCTGTCCCTCAGGTGCATCGACCCTCACTTCTGGCTCGAAGCTATTTCCTCGGTTTCCCCTTCTTTTTTCTCTTTTCTGTAGCACCTGCCATCCTCTATGAGAGCTCTGGCTGTTTCCCCTGGAGTGACTTGACCCCTGGCTCCGGTGCCAAGGTGGCTGTGTGAAGTGGTTGCTTAGAATAATGAGCCAGAGGAGAAAAATACCAGTCAGACCTGAGGATGTTGAGGGACTTATGACATTGAGCCCACTCCTCTTGAAGTGACAGAGCTCATGCTGAACAGGCCATTTGCCTCTAATGGTCCTGTTCATTTATTTCCATCAAGTGTTCAGATGTCATAAATCTCAGGTGTATTTGTATTAAACTTGTTAAACCAGTACTTCTTTGAGAGCGCTGTATTGCTGAGAATGGTATTTCAGCTGTGCCGGAGGGGACAAATTCCTGTGTCCAGCGACTTGCCAAACTGAGGATTTTTCATTAGACTGAGGTTATCCCGCTAACCTTCACTGGTGTCTCAAGGGGAAACAGGCTCTTTCTAAGCCTCAGCAGCAATTAAATCTGCATACCTACTTGACTGATTTGATATTTAATTAAAGCAGAAGTATTATGGTGGGTAGTTGAGATAAATGACAGTCAACATTTGCAAGACTGACGTCTGATTTTTTTTCCTTTTTTTTCTGAGGTTTTAAAAATGAATCTTATTATAGTATGTAGTGTGTATAGTGTGTATAGAGAAATCCTTAGAAAATATGGACTAGCCTGGAATGTCCCTGGCACCTGTTTTCCAAGTTTTGAGTAAGATGTTGAAGTCTCACTAGATGAAAGATGCAGAGTACATAAAAAAACGGAAGAATTTCACACCAAACCATTGATTATGTTTTTGTGTGTATATCTGTGTAATGTTATTGCTAACCATTAGCAGATTGAGGAAAAGCTACTTAAGAAAATGTTAGACTTGATTACAAAGCTTTGCAATTTTAAGTGACTTGAAGTATTTAAGTACAGGCAGTCCATAAAGGTATTCAACTGAACTTAAATTTTGCATCGCTTTTTAAATTGGACATGGTAAACAAGCAGGGGTTTTTCATCATTGAATTTAATATTATTTGTGGAAGAGAAATTGTTGCTTTCTGGCACTGTACCCGGGTCTAGTTTGTTCAGAACCTCCTGGTTAGCAATACACACGTGGATCACAGGTTCAACAGCTCTTAGGGTACAGAGGCACAGAACAAATACCATACTCATTTCCTGCACTGGTAAGGGAACTGAAAGTGTTTTTTTGGCATTCTTGGGCTCTTGACTTTCAATGCTTTTCTTAATTACCTTTTTAATTACTCCCTATCTACCCTGGGAACTCACTATTTGCTCTACACTGAGGAGTTTTAAAACAGGGAATTCCTTTTGGCAATTAAGGTTCCACCTTCCTTATAATAGCAACTCCAGTGACTACAATGTGTGTGTCTCCCTGAAGTGATGAAAATGTGTTTGTCTCTTACTGTAGTTGTGGCCCAAGGCTGCTTTAACCGTGTGCCCCGTCATACAATTTTTTATTGCTCAAGACTTCAGCACTATTGTCACATGCTCTAAGAGGCAGTTTCCAACACAGGAGATGGGATTAAGCGTCTGGGATCTGATTTTTGTTGCAACGAGATCCTGAAACATTCAGGTTTTATTACAACTGAGGTTGCTTGTATCAGTTTTTCTTGATATCTCCTGTATTGACATCGTGCTATATCTAAGGTGTTCCTCTTCAGCACTTTGCATCTTCACTCTTGGTAAGTAAAGGAGAAGTCAGCAGTAACGATTCCCTTCTGTCAGGATGGCCCACCCTGTGGATCTTTGTCACAATTTTATTGTGGACAGATCTTTCGCCCTGTTGGAGCAAAAGGGATTTTTTCAGAATCGCAGAACTGATAAACCTGTTTTATTCCCTTGATGTGATGATGATGTCTTGTTCAAGGAGCTGTTGCTATGTTATGCAACTTAAGATGAATTTGCTTTCTGATAGAGACCTTCTGCTGTTGCAATTCATCCTCCTCTTGTTCCCAAAAGCCTTGAAAGATTATAAGACAAAATTTACCCATGGAGTTGAGTTAGGTAAATGGCCTAGAGACTGTGGAGGAGTAAGGAACAAGTGCTTTGTCTGCAAATTTCTCTTGTCCTTTTGAAAGCCTACTAGCTGATTAGACATTGTCAAGTTTTCTTCACAGAAGAAAAAACTTAAATTTGATCAAACCCAGAAAGAAACCCTTTAGAATTAGGCTGATGAAGGTATTTGAAGAAGAGATAGGTTGACTTTTTTGTTGTTTGTTTTTCATTGATGAATTATTTTAATTGGCCAGAAAGTTAATATTGACATTATTAGGTAGCAAGGATATGGGTTTAAATGAAATAACCTTGATAGTTGGTTGATTCTCATGGGGCTATGTGGTGCAGGAGTATTACTGGTCCTGTTTGACCACCAGTTGCATTATGGAAACCTCTGGAGTCCCCATCTAGGACTTGTGACTTGTGCCTGCTGTTGCAACATGGATTTTGTAGACAGCAAGATTTCTTGGTGTACAGGGTCCTTCATAAAAGGCATATCCTAAATCAGTACACCACCACATGTACAAATGAAACAGACCACCCCAGCAAATGAGGAGACCCTGTTAAACATTTGCTTATAGCTTTGAAAGACTTAAACTGTTTATTTAAAAATTTGCCACATGGAACATGTGTTCCTAGGTAATTATTTTTCTAGGCGAAGTCAAAAAATTTCAGTCAATTATTTTTCTAGGCTAAGCTGAAATTTGGCTTTCCTATTTGATTCTTCCTTTTCCCCTGCCTCCCAAGAGAAGGAATATTTTCAAATTCTCTTGTTGAACTGGACATCCAAAATCATTAGTCGCCCTTGAAATATTAGGCAGAATGTTTGAACCACAGACAAAAAACAAAACCAGCTTTGAGCTTGATGTAAACTAACTATGGCACTGATGGAGTAGCTCGTGTCTCAGGGGATGACGTGCTAATGCATCACATGAGATGGCGAGTGGCAGTGGGCAGGCTGAATATTCTTTGAACAGTGCACAGCTAACAAGCATATAGTAAATATGTATTAAGCTAACAGTCTCTTATTTCAAAAGATAAAATTTGCAGTACTCTATGCTACGTTACTAAAAGCAATTAAAAGAACATTCTGGTGTATGGCACCATCAGAGGTAAAAGCACCAGGCTTACGAGAATGACTTGGTTTGAGAAATTTTAATTTTCAATTAAGCTTGAAAGGACAAAGTGCAAAATTAACTAACTTGCAATTAATTTCAGTAGTAATTATGTAAAAAATTCCAGGCATACAGAAGATGAGAAGCGTGGCATAATTAGTTGTGGAGGTTTTTTTACTCCTGTAATTACAGTGATGAATATGCATGAGGCTGTTTGGGGAAGGGAAGCACAGCAAGCAATTGTATTTAATTAAACTTTTAGCTGGCTTAGTTATGGAGGCTGTTCTTTGTTTTAATTCCTTCAAAATGGCTGTGAAACTCCTGAGGCAGGGTAGTGGCACCCCAGAGTGTGAAAATGGCCTTTTAGGATCTGGTTTTCCCATGTAGAGGTCTCCAAGGTCATCTGTCACTTCAAGAGTCATAGGTAACCATTATGTTCTAATTCTCCCGCTCTTGAAACTTGTGTGAAAAGCCCAATCAAGGCAAATTGCACCGTTTTATTGTTTGGGTATTCAGAAAGTTCGGAGAGAATGCTGTAGTGTTGCGCAGGTGAGTGCGAGTTCAAGGAACCAGCCTGGTCGTTGGGAGCACAAGGAAAGAGTGACTTCACTGTACTCGGTGTTATTGAGATCAGAGTCAGGCCCTTACCCTCCAGAGGTCTTTTTGATGGGGTCCTTATCTACAAAAATAGAAATTAGCTGAGAGATTAAAGGAAAATGGTTTGGAAAAGGAGAGAGGCATCATGAGGAGCAAGTGCGTGTGTGTTTTTTCCCCCAGTACTTTCCAGATGTTTGATATGTTCCACTTAGTCTAGAATCTGATGTAATTTTATTCTTTTTTATTTTCGTTCCTAGTTTGCGTCTAGTCAAGTTTTTAATCTCATATGTAGACATGCTAACTCAATCTCTGTCTTGAATGATGGACGCTTGAGATTACATGATAACATACAACATAGTGCTGGGGAGGACACCACTGAGTTGCTTGAGAATAATTAGGTTTGCTTTAGAGCAAAGCAATAAAACTACCTCTTCTGTGGTAGTAAAGACAAAGTAAATCTCTATAGAAGTATGTGTGGAGAGAAGGATCTGTGTGATGGAATCTGAGAACTCCTGGTTCTGATCCTGATGTTGAGTTCTGCAGCTTCGCGTAAGTCACTTTATTAGTCGGAGCCTTGCTTTTTAGGCGAGGAGCATATTTGTCTATCTTGTTGCATTGCTATAATGTTTTTGTGATTTCTCTGTAAATACTTGAAGGAAGAGTACTATAAAAGAAATAGCATAGTTATTTGCATATGCACTATCAAGGAGTAGCAAATGTTTTCGTTTCTTACAGTTTGAGATTATATGTCCCAGCTATTACAAAAGCTGCTCCCAAGAAGCTTGTCCCACATGATGTGGTTATTCCCTAGCACATAATTCTACAGTCACCCAGCTTTTGTTTATATTATCATCAGGCAACATCATGTCACCTATTTACTCTTCTATTTGTGAAATGTATTGTTAAACTTGTCCTGTATCTATTCCCTCTTGCCCTTGTTGCCTTTATTTGTGGTCTGCCCAACAGTCTAAAAATGAGTCACCCAGCTTCATTTTTATAACCCATGGCTATTATAAATACTTCAATCATGTCTCCTCTTAATCATCTTTTCTCTAGACCGAATAAATCCTACATTTTTTCTCTTGATATTTAAGCTCTGTTTCCCCATTCATCATCTTTGTTTCTGATGCTGTACTCTCACCAACCTAATTCTGTCTGTCTTCAAATAAGCTGGCCAAAATAGGATGCTACAGTTCAAACGTGGTTTCATTGGGGTTTTGTAGAATCGTGCAACAATACTTTAATATCCTTTGCTTGTGATAAGCCAGTTTTCCATTAACCTTCTTTACCACTGCTATGCATTAGACCAAGAATCTGTCAATAAAGGTTCATTTTCATGTGACACATTAGCTAATTCAGGGCCTTTTAAACTATGCTTAGCTGTACTAATCATTATTATTTGCCTCCAGTCTTTCCATACAGAATGTGAACTGTAAGTATGCTACCAAAAATCTCTTCATTTGTCCTTGCGTACAGTAATTATCTTGACATAGTTATTAATAATTATGATTCCTGCTTCTTAATACAAACGTTAAAATACATTTTTCTTTCTTGCATTGTACACAGATGCTTTTCATATCTAGAATTGCACAATTTAGTATGACTAGTTCAGTCAGTCAGCCAGGGTCAAAGGGAAGATAAATGTTTCCCCAGTCTCTGTGGAAACAAAAAGCAAGACTTCATCTTCAGTGAGAACAAATCTGGCACTCTCACATTCATTAGGCTGTGTTTGTCAGTGCTGAATAAACAACCTTTCATCAAATGCAGCAATTTTCTTCATTCTGTAATTAAAGATATTTTTTGCTTAATTTATTTATGTGAAAACTTGCTGAAGTGAGACCAAAATTTTTATAATGCATATTTCACAAAGAGGAATGAAGGTTCTGGAGAAAGTCCCAGGTGCTATAATATCTTGATTTACTGTCTGAAATGTTATACTGGATTCATCTACAAAGGAAAGATATCCAAGTTTCCTTTGCACATGAAAGGAGGAGATGAGCTCCTTCTTCCTTTATTAATGCGTGGTTAGCCTGGAAGGCTTGTACAATTTATAGGTTTGTCAATGAAGTATGAACTTCTACTGAACTTGACAGTAGGATGAGATCATGCAACAAATTAAATAAAATTATTTAAGAGGAGATCCGTGGTCATTGTTAGAAGTTTTTTTCAGTCGTTTTTTCTGTTTCTCTCAAGACAGACTTGGCGAAACTAGTGCTGGCTTGTCAGCTTACTTGAAAAAATAACCCAAATTTGGGTCTTGTGGGGTGTTGTGGGATATTTAGTTGGCAGGGTCTGTTGTTTTTTGGACTGCAGGCTAGCATATATATTCAGGACTGTCTAAGGTCTCAGGGGACCTCCAGAGAGGCATCTTGACCATCGTTGGCTGAACTGAAGTCATCTTTATCTCCATTATTCTTGGCACACGTATCTGCCATGTTCCGAAGGTCTCCGGTGATGCAGGTGTGGAGTCTCCGGAGGCGATCTATTCTAGTGCTTTATTTTATATCCTTGCCACTTAGAAAGCTGCCTCTGACACCGAGCTACCCACGTGGCTTAGGAAGTTGATAGGAGGTTGCTGTGGGACTTTGCCTTTTGGGGTAGGTGGCTCAGCTTCAACCTGGCTTGATTGAAAGCTGTAGGATTTTTGATATTCTGTAGAAAAGCTTTGGAAAACTCTCCTAAGGACATAAAGGGATGTTACTCCACATGAGAAAACCACAAGAACAGGCAGGGTAACCAGAAATCAGAGAGCACAAGGCACGGAGGCATGTGGTGGTATTACAGCTACTGCAGCTCAAACACAAGGTAGCAGCTCTAATCAATTAGACGTATGAAATAAAAGATGTGATCTCTCTTGTTATTCACTCGGGACACTTTCCTGCAGCTTTTGAAGGCACTGAGTTTATATTGTTAAATCAGGTATCGTTTCAATTTTCTCTCTCATTTCAAACCCAAACCAAAACGCTTCTGTATTTGAAAATATTAAGAAGGTTAATTCCCATGTTTTCTTCAGCCTGAACAAGCTTGATTCTTGCAACTTTTCATGGTAGACAGTGTCTTCAGGACATGCTGTTCTCCATCAAACTCTGTTTTCTTGTTGGTTTTTGTTGATTTTGTTTGTTTGAAGTGCGATGTCCTGAGCTTGCTAAATCCTCCAGCAGAGACACGCTGGGAGAGCTGAGCAGTGTTGGGGTTGCATATTTCATTGCCAATTAACACCTTATTCTCTGCTGACACCTGACTACATCTGCCCCAGACCATTTCAGCTATTTTCAGATCGTTTTGAATTTTAATCTTGTCCAGCTTTGTTAGCATTGCCTAACAGTGAACTGAATAAGTGCGTTCTCTCTTCTTTGTCATTCAGGTACTTACCGAACAGCAGCAGGTTGAGAATAGAGCCCCTTGGGCCCCTCTGAAATGCTTTCTGGTTTGTAGTGAGCCACTGGCAACCACAGCCTTTGAATGGTCCCCTCCCACTCCCTATTTTCACTGTCACATTTTCTGATCAAGTGAGATTTCAGCAGATGATGAAAAGCACAAGTTTATCTTCTTCTTCCTGGTGTTAATGCCTTCCAGATGCTCATTGATGTCCCATTTGTACGCTCTCACTTTCAAAGGCAATTTTTTCTGTTTTTTTTTTTCCACCTTGCTTCACTTGCTTCTCTCTTTTTTTTTCTTTGATTCAATTTTTTTCTTTTTTCTTCACTTCTTTTTTTCTCTTTTTTTTTTTTTAGACTTTTCTGTCTGTTCTGTGACTTGGAAAGCCAAACCAGACTATCCAATAACTGCTGTCACAACCAATTGTTGTCATCTTTGCTGTTGCTTTTTAGGCATTATTTCTTTTTTTATAATATTAAAGGAAAAATTTTGATTTTGATTTGCAACCAAGTATGACATTTGTTGAGACTTTTTTAGAGGTCCATTAGGAAGACAGTGATGCTTGTAAGGAAGCACTGGTTATAGAACAATCGGGATGCAAAGTTGGGATGGCTCCAAAGTGCAGCATCCTGTCATGCAGCTTCACACAGGTGCTTTCTCTGGTGGAACCAAGCGCTGAGCTCTGTCTTGGTATGAACCATCTGCCCAAATGCACTCTGTTGCTGAGATCTTGCTTTCCTCTCCGGCAGGCAGAGGCCAGCCAGGGCAGCCTGCAGGGCTCTAGCTAGAGTGGTTTTGCTGCTGGTTTCTTCTGTTGCATCCCAGACGCAGTCAGTGGAGGGGTGTTGGGTAGGTATGAGTGGGTGATGTGTAGTGTGTTGGGATGGCGTCTAGGTGACCTAGCAGGTCTTGTCTGTCTGTGCTTTCTGCTTTGATTTTTCCTCAAGGTCACATCCTGCTAACAGTTCCTAAATTGTTAGGACACGTTGTCATGGTTTTACAGCTCAGCACCACACAGCTGCTCTCTCACACTCCCCAAGTGGGATGGGGGAGAGAATCGGAAAGGTAAAAGCGTGAGAACTCCTGGGTAGAGATGAAGACAGCTTACTTGGTAAAGCAAAAGCCATGCGCACAAGCAAAGCCATCCCAGGAATTCATTCACCACTGCCCATCGGCAGGCAGGTGTTCAGCCGCGTCCAGGGAAGCAGGGATTGTCATGTGGAACGGTTTCTTGGGCGGACAAACGCCATCACTCTGAACATCCCCCCTTCCTCCTCCTTTACCCCAGCTGTTATTGCTGGGCATGACATCCCATGGTGTGGGACATCCCTTTGGCCAGTGTGGGCCAGCTGTCCTGGCTCTGTCCCCTCCCAGCTCCTGGGGCACCCCCAGCCTGCCCACTGGCAGGGCAGCACAAGGAGGTGGAAAGGTCTTGGCTCTGTGCAGGCACTGCTCTGCAGCGACTGAAAAGTGGGTGAGTTACCACCACTGTTTTCATCAAAAATCCAACACAACATCGTGTGAGCCACTGCGAAGAAAATTAACTCTGTCCCAGCTAAAACTGCGACAGCTGCGTAGACTGCTTATCTGTTAACATTTCTTCCTCTTCACAATTCTATCAAAAAATAGGATTCATAATAGTAATATATGAAACAGAGCGCATGGACTTCATACTAGAAGTTTTTCAGAAAGTAGATCCTTTAAAGTAGTCCTTGAAGGATTAGACTAAATTTAAAAGCTGATTAAAAAACTTAGTTTGCAGTGTATCTAAATCACACTTAAGCTAGCAATATTCCTTGCGAAGTACAGCTGACTCTGCAGGCTCCATAAACCCTGCACCACGTCTCTTCAAGCCTTATTATCCCTCTTACACACCAGCTGTCCATACCACTAATACAGCATCTAGGAAGAAGTTAATGTGCACATTCTCGCTGAACAGTGTGCCTCTCTTCTTACCAACCTCTGGTATAAACTCTGTAAAATGCAATTCATCTGCCTCTCCTGTGCAGCATCCCACATTCAGCTTTTTCCAGGCATTTTGTTGAAATAACATGCATTTTTTTGCAGGCATGTAGATTTAGATCATCCATGATAGCAGTATCAGTTTTGCAACGTGGTATAACTAAGCTTCAGGGTCAATAGATGATGAAAATGCAAACATTTAATCTGTTGATTTTCATCTTAATTAATTGAATTTTTGTTTTGATGTGTTCTGTTGTTTTTTTCTTTCTAGATGCTAAAACGATTGCAAGGAATGTTAGCTGAGCGTTTCATGGAAGCTTAGATTCCAAACTCTCAGGGTCAGACTGGAGTAGGAAAGGCAAGCTTACCCATGGCCTTTGATAAATGTATTTTCCTTCATTCTTTCGACTTGAAACTGCTTAAGACCTTTCAAAATTAATCTAGGTAGTGCGTGCTACTGTGCTGGCAGGGAGCAGAGTTGATGCAACATCCAGGCTCTTACCAACCTCAGGCTTCTGTTACACCAATTAACCTTTACAGAAGGCAGGACTGTGCACTTATGCATAAATTTGCCAGTGTTCCCAAAGATATTACAAGTGAATTTTCTACTAAATATCTTTGTTTAGTTAAAGAAGTAAAGACGAACCTGATGTCGGAGACTAAGTTTGAGTCCCCTTTGGTCTTGCTGTTTGAATTCCACAACTCTGTTAACTTTTCCATTGAAACATTGTTTTCCCTGATTTTTTTCTTGTTTTTATGCTATTTTTAACCTAAAATATTTTAGAGCCTAGGTGATTATGGATATTGCCTCTCAAGAACCTTGGTGACCTCCTACCTATGTCACCTTGCTGAGGTTTGGTGGGGAGGGGGTCCTGGAGATATCCCTTACACAGGTGACATAATTTTGTTCCAGCTGTAGGACCAAGTACTTACTGTTTCATTATTTCCAACGTTAACTTTCAAGACTATACAATACTGCTCATTAATTGTACACAGTGGATTACATAGATAATCCAGATAATCGGAATCTGGACTCTGTGCAGCTGGGGAATGCTGCTTGTGACTTGCACGAGGCAAGACTGGAACATCTCCTGGGAGATGAGGGGGGAGGAGCAGGCCGTGGCACAGGATCGTTGGCTCTTATTTCTGGTTTGGATGCAGTGCTTGTACTGGGGCTAGTACCTGGGTTGCTACTGGTTGTCACAGGTCTTGACAAGAGCCCATTTGTCATACAAAGAGAGTACAGTTTTTCTTTGAAGCACTTTTTATTTGGTAAGCTTGGGCCACCATTAGCATGCATTTCAAAAGAGCCTTAGATGTAGTGGTGCTGTTTGAGATTTTCATTCTCTAGAAGTGGTTTAACCAGGTGGCTGGGAGGGGGACAATAATAGTGGAAGCCCCTTGAGCTTTCAGTGCATCAGGCTCTTGCTGAGGGGCATCTTTCTGTCATAAAGTGTTGTTAAGAGAAATGTACAGTAACAAACTCCTTGCCATTCTCCTCGATTTTGATATCCCCTTTTCAAAAGAGGAAAAGGAAGCCAACAGAAGCAACTAAACCCCTCTACCTAGAGAGGAGGACTTTGGTAGGAGAACCTTCATCCCTTTTGTGTTCTTTCCCTGCTTTTATGCAGTTTCTATTCTGACTGTGAATTAATAATCAAATTACACCAGCCTTTTGGACTGATATGTCCAGAAAGTGCTGCTTAGATCAATGTCAGTGATCCTGAATTGCATTCTAGTAACACTTTTTTCCTCCTTGGCTTCCATCCAGGTGCCGAGCCTGGCCCTTTTGTTTCCATGCTCAATGGCACGTTTTGGCTTTGCAGGTTTTTACACTGCTGTCAAGTTAATTTTAGAACTTTAGTTGCCATGGCTACTGCTAAGTATTTCTTCGTTCTCTACTTATTTGCTCAGTTTGCTGGTTTTTTTTTCTGTTTTTTTTTTTTCTTTCTTTTAATGTTTAAACTGCAGTGTGTGAAGTGCAATGGAATAATTATCCAACCCTGCAGAAGATAAAAAGGAGGGTATGTGAGAGGTGAGGCTCTTGATCTGCAGACTGATGACTCAGCTGCTCTTTCGGCAGCTGCACAGACTTGAAAGCGCTGCTCCTCTAGTACGTGGTCAGGATGAGGGGGTTAAGTCTGGGGGGGAAGGCATGGGTGATGTACTCATTCTGGTGCACTGAATGAGATGTGTTTTGACTGCTGCTGATTTTGCTGACTAATGCTGTCTGGAGGTTCATCTGTGTTTCTCTGGCTAATTGTATGTGTGTCTGTATGTGTTTGCCTGTCCTCTGGCTTAGGCATGGCCTTAAACTCTGTTGAACAATGCCCATCGTCTTGCTCAGAGCCGGGACAGTACATAATACAGCGAAATCCTCTTTTCATTACTAGAGCTTCAAGGTGCTACACTGATACCAATAATGCTTAAAAAAAAAAAGTATGGATGGATAAGAAGCTTTCTATATCAAGATGTCCTGCTCTGTTTCGGTATACAAGGTCATGAATGTCTTTTCAGGCATCCGAAAGAATAGGCAAAGACGGAGCGGGCGGTGCTATTTAGACTTCTGAGCAATATTTGAAATACTTATGCTGTTGTGGAAGGTGTACTTCTTGTCGGTACAGAAGGTCTTGGAAGAAGGTCCTGAGAGCCTTTCTACAGACCAGGAGCTGTGGGGCAGTCTGCAGGGTGGTGGATCAAGACAGCACAAAACGGCTCATCTGTGCATAGCTTTTGTCCCCTCGGAAAGGGGCAGCAGTGCAGAGGGGCAGTAACATCTAGATTTTGCATGCACTTGTTATCGCTGTATCCAGCATTTCTCAAACACCATGGTCAGCACAGGGTGAAACACAACAGCCTGGGGCCCTTTCAGGCCAGGACATCTGTGCAGCTCAGTGTTGTCTGGATGTGAAGCCATCGCTCTTGTAGACGTACCTGGAAGAAATCAGGGGTTTCAATCTGCTCATTTCCTAGAAATCTTCTGCGCTTGCCAAGTACCTAATAAGGTGTAATCATACCATATTATTTTGGCCAATACCCATAGCTACCGTCTGTTTAGCATGTGTAACACCTCCATTAACAAACCTCTCCTCTGTGCCTGAAACAGAGAAAGCCACAGCAGGACAGGAATGCTCCTCCTTCAGTGCAGTTGAAAATAACTCCTTCTCTCAGGTGTCTAAGGGAAATATGAAGCTGTTTGGGGGAGGGAGAACAAATGATAACTGAGTATGAAACTGCCTGAAGTCAAGGGCCTGTGCTGTCTGGATTAGGTTGTGTTTGTAGCTTGGAAAAGGACCGTCGGGGGAGTTAAAAAATAAATAACAAGGTTAGAAAGGTCATCACTTGAACAAAGAATATTTTGAAAGTCCAGTGCACAAATCTATTTAAGGCTTGTTTAGTGGGACATAAAGTCATCAAAGATGAGAAATTTAAGGTTTGGAGACTTAGCTGGATGCCCTAGGAACTACTGCAGCACAAAAAGTAAATACAGGTTGGAGGCTCTGCCCGTCTGTGTTTGATTTTTGTCGTCTTTAACCTTCCAAGCTGCAGATCTGCTCTTTAACCAGTTGGAATTTAAATGTGTTGTTACAGTAGCGTCTTTGTTGGAGATGGACCGTGACTTGTGTTCATTAAGGCTACAGATGTCTGCTCAGATTATGTATTTCAAAAGCTTTTTCTCTGATGAACTGTGAAAAGCCAGGCTTGAGCAGAGAATTGCGAAAGATAAAATAATAGCCCCTCATCCCAGTGTCTGGCAGACTTAATGCAGTTACTCAGATCTTTTTAAAAACTTTGAGACAGCAAATTTGTTCACAGTCAATAAGATAGCCCTCTGAGCACAACCCGTTATGTTTCCTTTATCACTCTTTTCCTAAATTATTCACAAAGGTTTTTATACTCCAAAAATCTCCAGTCTGCAAATTCAGCGTTTCCCAGGTAATAAGGTTTAATAGGCGTAAGTGGCATTGATAAACTGTTTATACGTGGTGTGATTAGAAAACATAGATCTTCTTCAGGGAAAAAAACACGAAAGAATAAATACTCCATGAATTTAAGCTAAATTAGACTGCCTGCTCACCTTTTTTTTTTTTTTTTTTTTTTTTTTTGTGAATTTGCATTTAATAGAAGAGCAGACAAAACTTTTAAAACCTGCCTGGATAATACCTGCTGCTTCTGGGAGAAGATGACTGAATTACCAAGAAATTCAGTTCAGTGACTTCTGTGATGTGTAAACATTTGCTGAAAGTTACTGGAGCAGAACGAAAGGGTTGCAGCTTTTTCTTTCTGAAGTAGTATTGCATGTCCAGCTAAAATTTCTCAGGCGTTGTATCTCACCTTCTCCCTCTAAGGCACACAAAATGTGTACGGCTTCATAAAGCAGTCTCAGCTTCCCATCATTCATTCCCTTCCACACCCCTGTGTACTCTCATGACTCCGCAGCAAACTGGGATGAGACATCTTCGGAAGCAGCTGTTTGCACCCCGTTTTCTCTTTGTGCAAAGCTTTCTCCTCACATTCAAAGGCACTGTCGAAACAAAGCAGTAAGAGGAAAGGGAGCGTGTGTACCTTTCCCTTTTATTCTGCATGTTAGAGGTACAGAAGAGCTTAGGCACTGCAAGGGCATGGGAGAACGTGTTGAATCATCAATAAGTTACTCATTTCAACAGGATCAGGTAATAGAAGAAAAAGCATGCTCTAAATGTTTCTTGTAGTCAAAACTGTCTCATAGTTCTGCTACTTCTAGGTGCCATATAGATTAGTTGTCTTTCTGGAACATTATTTTGGAAGGAGACCGTTAAGAGAAGTTAATTTCTTTTCTTTGCATGGTAAGTGTTTTCTCTAGGACTGCAAGTCAAGCACTGATGACAGGCTCAGGTAACGTTACTTTCATCTTTTACAGTTTTGCATTTAATGATTTTGCTAGGGAAAAAGGAGAACCTGAGACATAAATTGGTCTTGGTTTAAACTGCACCACAATGGAAGTGGAATACCCTTGGACTTGTGACTGTCTTTTGCTAAGAGACTTTGGGATTTTGTATTTTCAGCCAGAAAACTCACCTCCAAGGCAAGAATGAGCTTGTTTGTGTGGTGGGAGAAGAAGGTATTTCAGTGTTGTTAGCTGAATCTTTCTAGGCAGAGCTCTGTTTCTGGGGTATGGTGCACTCTGTGGGTATAGAGACTGCCTATTTAGGGAGCTGGATTATTTGCGTGGGGAGAGAACATCTCTAGCAAAGTACTCGGCACTGCCCAGGGCTCAAGAAAGAGCACTTGACAGATGCAGCTTGATTTTTTCCCTCTTCAGAGGCTATATCTGTACTCCTCAGTGCAGCATCATGTTAGACATGCACAAACTGGTACTCTCTGAACTGATGGAGATGCTAATTTAGATCCCAAAAGCAATACCAGCAGTACAAACAAAGGCTTTGCCAGGTAGCGCTCTTCCAAGCCGCACCGTCTTGGCTGTGCTTGTGGTTCAGAGAGATCTACACTGCCCTGTCTTCCCTTGGGTACACGTGCCCTTAGATTGCTCTTGTTCTCAAAGATATGGTGAATTAAGTGGGAATACAAGCAATAAATCTAAAAACCTGAAAAGGAATAGATCATTAGCGGCAAACAACTGATTAGCCACAGTAATTCCAGAGATCCAAAACTGTACGTTAAGTGCAAACCTACCCCAAATCTTTGTAAGATAGGTAGGTTACCGTTGTGTGAAAAGGACAGTAAAACCAGATAAAACAAATGTGGTTTTTATTTTTTCTTCAGATTGTCCTAAAGCTGTTATGAGATCCCTCCTTTAAGACATCCGGCTTTTGGCAAAATCTCTTTGGATCTATGGAAGCTTTTCATGTGGGACCTAGAAGACACTATCCTAAACAGACAGATAACCCTAAGAGTTTTGAAAATAAGTTGACATATAATTCACTGCTCACATTTTCCTTCCCTTTCAATAAGATGGTGATTATAAAGAGAAGGGGCTGTGTTGCTGCAGAGTGATCCTATGGTAACTAATTAGGTCTCATCAAGTCTGCAAAGGCATCCTGTTCTCAATCCTATGCCAGTGCACTGTAACTAGTGAGCCAAGCTGAATGGAAGTCTTGTGGCATTTTACTGGGATGTCATAATATAGTTACCTTCCTTGCACTGAATAATCGCAGGCAGTGGTATTCATCCATGGATCAGTCCTTGCAAATAAACTTCTTGGTGTCTTCATAAAGCTGATCCCTACGCTGGCCCTTGTCTGTGTTATGTGACAAGCGTTCATTACTCAGCTAGTGAATTTAGGCAGCGTATTAGGGAAGCCCTAGCAGTATGTGATGAGCTGTAATTAAATTTCCTAGTGCATGTACACTCCTTTCTTCCCTTCTGCTCCGACGTACATTCTTCACGCAGACTTTGTTCACTTTGCTGTGTGAGGCAGAGCCCTCGTGTTGTGCGGTAACAATGATTTCTGCTCTCTTTCCAGCACTGTTGTGTGGGGAAATAAATTTATGGTGTGACACTAGATATCATGAAAACTGGGATGATTCTGTGGTGAAATGTGGCTTGCAGCTGGCCCGCAGAGCAGCTCTGCAGTTAGCGTGGCGTCATCAGTAAGACACGTCTATACAGAGCAGTAGTTTTCTTTGTAGTCAGTAACTGGACCAATAATCATGCTCTCTTAGTTCTGGTAAATTCTTTTTTGCCCTTCTCTTCCCTTCTTACTAAAAGCTCTTCTATTCTGCCAGGTACGTTGTGTATATACTTCATTATTTTGTTGCTGGAGAAGTTTGTAAGTGGCTCAGTTGCAACTGTGAGTGACCAAGAAGTGTTTTCAGTTGATAGGTGACAGAAAGGAAAAATCATATATTAAGATTTACTGTCCTAGCCTTCTGCTGTAGGGAATGAGAAATTTGGATAGATGGTCCTCTTGTGTGGATTTTGGAGGGTCAAGGGGTTGGGATTTCTTGTTTGTTTCTATTCAGCCTCGTGTTTTTGCTCGATTGAGGAAGGTGAACGTCTTGTGTCGGAATAACATTTTTATTTTTGTGACTGTAAGGAGTTATAGCCTCCACAGAAATGGAAATTCTCCAAAAAGAGAAGGTGATACTTAAATGCTGTTTGACTTTGTCAGCAGGGTGCTGAAATGGAGTCAGGAGAATGTGGCTGCTGGATCTGGCGCTGATCTGAAGTGTGACAATCGCATCAGTGTGTCTGTGTCATTTTGCTTCTCTGAGTCTCTTTCCTCCTTTGCATTTTGTTGGCTTTCTTATTTTTTTTTCCTCCTGAGATTTACATGAAGTTCAAGATCCGTGCGGTTGTGTCCAAAGTCAGTCCATTACCTTTTATTTCTCTGGGCCCAGAGCCTGGGTAGAAATTCCTTCTCCTGTGTCATGACTCTGAACAGACCCTATTTTAACTTTTTGTAATACTTGGTAACTTTGCTGATTCCTCAGTGCTTCCTGCACGTAAAGCGTTGACTGTGTGGTGTGTGAAGTACCCCTTCTGATCTGGTCTTAGTATCTCCTCTCATCATCAGTCTTCCTTCTACCGCTGCTGTTTGCGGCCACGCTCCTGCTCCCTGGCACTCACTCACCTTTTCCAGCCTTTCTGCGGACCATTTCCATGTCAAATTGAAGCTCACTTGCGTGATCTGTCACAGCCTCAGCCCTGATCATGTTTGACTCTTCCTCATTTTGTTATACCCTAACCCATCTTTTTAATTTGTTTGTTTTCACCATTCATTTCCTAGACTGCACTCTTTGATTTTAAGCTTTCACACCTTTTATTGGTATCATGGCTTACCAGGCTGACATCACTGTTTTTGTCTGCGGTTCCAACACCCTTTCTTCTTTTGCATTTCTTCCAGCAGGAGGTCTGCTGATCGCAAACATCCAAATAAGCACACTTACCTGAGCACATAGTTGTATTTTCTCTAGTATTTGTTTTGGACTGCTACATCTCCGGGGCAGAGGGTGTAGTTCCTAAATTTTTTGGTAAACTCTATGTAAACTTCAACTGCACTGCACGTTATCGCTAAAACTAAAGATTTCTGATTCTAGTATGCTTTGCAAGGTATAGAGAGCTAAGGTAGTGTGCTTGTGTCTCAGAAGTGGATGTTCTAACCTGTGGAAAAATAGTTATGATTGATAGGTAGGGCTGTGGGAGGTATTCTCAAGATGGTGCATGTTTCATACAGGTGTGTATTTTCCTGTTCTTCCGTTTCTCTCTCCCTGTTAATTCGTCTGCAGGCACTTAATGCGAGTGAGGATGGATAGTGATGGTCATCCAATCTTTGAATTGCATGCGTGTGGTTCTAATATGCTAATTTTCTTTCCGTTCAGAAAAAAAGGAAAACTTGCTTTGTCATACAGCATGCTAATGGAAAGCACAGTGTAGGCTGAAGAACACAATTTTATAGTGAAACTTATCTC
The DNA here is from genome assembly GCF_009769625.2 of Cygnus olor. Taxonomy (NCBI): domain Eukaryota; kingdom Metazoa; phylum Chordata; class Aves; order Anseriformes; family Anatidae; genus Cygnus; species Cygnus olor. The sequence continues at coordinate 50,054,344 of NC_049173.1, forward strand.
AGGCTTCCTTCTCCTTTTGTCTTGCAGAGGCAGGCAGCGGACAAGATTATGTGACCTCAGAAAATCAACTCCTCTACTACCCTAGTATTACGTACGCTATCATTGGCAGCTCCGTCATTTTTGTACTCGTGGTGGCCTTTCTTGCCTTAGTCCTGCATCACCAGCGAAAACGCAACAATCTCATGACCCTGCCGGTGCACCGACTGCAGCACCCCGTCCTGCTGTCCCGGCTGGTGGTCCTCGATCACCCACACCACTGCAGCGTCACTTACAACGTCAACAATGGGATCCAGTACATGTCCAACCAAGCCTACCACAGGCCAGTGGATCTGGACTCTCCACCATCCTATTCAGAGGCTGTGCTAGACCAAAGGTATGTACGGGAGCTGATTCTGCTCTCACCAGTTTCACACTGCTGGTTGCAGCTCTGTGAATGTGTACTTCTGCTTCTTGTTTAACCTTATTATTCCTTTTGATGGAGGTACTGTGTTGCTATTCTGTCAGGTCCCCTTGCTCTTATTAGTATTACAGGCATATAAGGCAGACTTAGGTCATGCTCTCTCTGCACATGCAGTTGAGCACTGCAGGAAAATGAAAAAAAAATGTATTGCTTCTCTCACAGAAATATCCTGTGCTGGTCTGGAATCAAAATATGAAAACTGAATTTGGATTTTTGCCAAAAGCCAGCTAGGCTGTAGGACATATTATTAAAAAGGAAAAAAAAAATGACGCTGGAGATGAGTGATAAGTATATGAAGTTGAGATCTGCATTTGGCATCAAGAAACTGTTGTCCCTCTGCTCTGTACCACTTCCCCTTTCACCCACAGAAGAGAAGTACTCTCAGATAGAAAGCTCTATTCTTATTTTAAGTAGCTGTAAGTGCTTTGAAGTTTTGTGGGTGTGTTACTTTTTGTAGTGGTGATACTGGTTTTATTTGTAGGTCGTTAACCTTTGTTTTAACTCTATCTGTAAATCCTTTCCAAAGAAAACTGCTGAACTGATGTCCTTGGTGCATAAAAAGGGCATGGTATGGATGATCCAGATCGTTCACTTGCACTCTGTCGGCATTCTTTACTGCAAACTCTGAGATCTGGGAACGATAATATAATAATTTATGTTCCTTTTTCTCTGCTGCATTTGGCAGCAGCTTCCTTGTCTTAATATTGACATTCATAATAGTGATATCTTTTCATTAGTAAGGACAACTAAATGAGCAGCAGTCCAGATTGTAATCGCTTCACACCTGGGCTGATACAAACCATCAGCAATTTCAGAGCTAATTGCTCCCGAGACCTCATATCAGTCTGCTAAGCCCTTCAGTCCCTTTACTTGTTTACTATCAGAACCAAAAAACAATTTTACTGAATCCGGTGCTCATTTTGTCTATGCCTACTTAGCAGTTGCTCTTCATGTGGTATCGTGATGGCAAAAATAATTTGTCTTGTGTAGAATGTAGTTCATTATTTATTTGTAGACTGTAAGCCATTAATCTCTGTCACTTAACAGAGGTTTCTTCAGAGCTTTCTTGTGTTCATATCTATATCCATAGGTATAAATCCAGTGCTTAATTTACTTACTTTCTCTTAGAGTGCTTTCTCAGATTGTGTAAATGTAAAAGAGGAAAATCTCACCTCTTGCAGCCCTCTTTGAGGGTAAGCCAAGACTTGTTTGTAAACACGTGAATGAAAATCCAGGTGTAGCGTGTTAAGCAGGAAGTCACTAGCTATGTTGCATCTTGACCAGAAACCTTGGTACCTGATGGTGCTGTGGAGGTTTTGGAATGACATGAATGGTGTAAGGCACCTAGGTCTGTTTGAGATCACCTGATAGGAGTCATCACGGAAATGCCAAGAAATACTGCTTGTTTTATTCTTAACTGAAAAACTCTTACATACTCCATACTGCTGTTTTCAGTAACTCTCACTGTGTTGTGTGTCTTACAGCAGACCACCTTGGTTTGACCTTCCTCCACCCCCTTATTGCTCTGAATCTGAATCCCCTAATCAGCCAGATCTTCCTCCTTACCGCTCACGGACGGGAAGCTCGGTGAGCACAGACACCCCCGTGGCCGGAAGCCCTCAGGGCACAGACAGCAGTTGGAGAAGAGATGTCCATGACAGCATGGATGGCCACAGAACTCTTCTTGAGAGGACAACAGATCAAAGTGATTCTCTGGTCAACCATGTTGATGAAAGAGAAGTGTAACTGCTCCAGTTTGCATGCCCATTTGGGATGGGCAGGAAGGGATTTACTTTTTCTTGTCTATATTGGTTAATCTGCTGTTTCTAAAAGGTTTCGGGCGGGAATGTGCCTGAATGATGACTTCATTTGAAACCATGTTAAGTTAATTTTTTAATTCAACATTTTGGGCTCATCAAAGACAGAGCTAGAGTCACATCAGCTCTCCACAGTATTCTTGCAAGCAGGTTCCAGTTCACATTAGCAAGAGAAACAGTGCTACCTTGAAGAACTGATGCGATATATTTCTTGGAATATATACTGTATATGAATGTATATATGTGCATGTATAATGTATACAGATGTTGCACACAAAATCTATGCCAGAGAGCTCTTGTTTGCAGACTGTCTGCTGTGGTGTGCGAGCCATTTCTTCCTACTGCCGAGCGCCAACTGGTGGTCGTTGAAGCACGAGAGAGGCAGTCTTTCACCTTGGAGGTCTGAAGCCCAGTCCTAGCCCACTGGCAGTGCTCAAATTGCAGAAAATGCTGTAGTTGACCCTTCTCTTCATGGCCTGGAACATTCTCACTCTGAATGTAATTTTCAAAGTTTAAACTTGTGAGGATGCAACAGAACAGCTCTCTAACTGAGCAAACAAGCGTGTTTTTTTTTTTTTTTTCCCAGATGCTAGTATCAAGGCCAAATTTGCATGGACGTCCTCAGGAAAATCACAAAGGTTGGCTTATCTGTCAAATTTCAAGGCTGAGCACAGAGGCACTGAAGCTTCTCAACAAACCGGCGCAAGACTTCTTTTCAAGCATGGCAAAACAACATTGCTCCATGCGTTTCTTCTTGAACAAACAACAACAAAATACCACACACACACAAAACCCAAAAAACTTTTCCAGCTAGATCTTAAACACCAAAACCATCCTGAAGCAAATACCCATAGTGGAAAGCTTCAGTGAGAATGACTAGCTTGTTAATCTTTGAAATAACTCAGAGCAGGGGATGTAGTGAAAGGTTTGGGGCTTAGTAGCATCATCTAGGCCGTGCCTATGTACGTGAATGGATACATGTGTTTAATACTCTATGTATGTAAGTAGTGCATTGCATAGGTTTAGTTCTATTTGTACCTGTAGAACTCTAAAATTTCAAAGTTTCTCTTATGATATTTTCATTGCTTTTTTTTATGGTTTGCCATTATTCATATTCATTTGGTTGAAATTCTCGTCTTTTCAGAAAAATATTTTGTCTTTTTTTTTTGTCTTAACTCTTAGAATGTTCTCCCATGAAATGTGTTTCAGTGCACAGTGTTGAATCACCCTTGAGAAAGCAACTCAAAGGTAAAAGTGTTCAGAGTGGAAAGAGGGAAGGTAAGCTGTGAATTTAAATGCCACTGCAGTGCTGTGCTTGTGTTTAGTATACAGAAAATAATGCAGTGTCTTTCTCTTGTCCAGAGAGAAAATGGCCTTGAAAAATAATTTCCACTTGTGTATTAGACACATTTCCCACTTCTCTTCCATGTAACAAACAGTGTCATTAAACAGGATTTTCTGTTTAATGGAAAGGACAGTAACTGTTTTCCCCACAACCTCTGTTTTTTTTCCTCCTTTTCTAAGGTAAATTCTTTCCCCCAAAGGTTAGATGCTCAGGACTCAAGAATTCTTGAGCATGGGTATATGTAGAGGAATGGCTCAAGTTCAGTCTCAGTTTCCACACACAAACCTGAATTGGTTTTATGACTTTTTTTTTCATTTCCATGTCTGGAGCCAACTGACATGGTATATGGGAGGCAGGCACCGGAGGGATTTACAAGCAGAGGTCCTTCAGGAGTGAGATGGCCCTGTGGGGAGACTGTAGAGCTCTAGTGCTTATGGTCTTGGCTTGCTGTGGAAACAAATTAACAGCAGCCTTTTCTTACGGGCTTAAGCAACCTATCCTGAAGCACACTGGAGAAGCAATCATTGTAAAGCAATGTGTAATACTGGGGCAGATTCCACTCTTGGTGGGAGCTCAAGCAATGCAGTTATGCTGTCCTGCACAAAGCAGGACCTGGCTCGTTAATCACTCCTTGCAACTCACCAGGCAGACAGTTGTTACTGACACATAGCAGGTAGTTGTTCTGTATTCTACAGGTAGGTTAAACTCAGGTACGTAGCTGAATTTGTGGCAAAGGTGGGCACAGGAGTGAGCACCAGGCCCTGGCGCCCCCTTGCCTTACTTTCGGGTTCTGCTCAGTCTTTTGTAAGAGCTATATAATACAGCCTCAGAGCTGGCCTTAACATTTTTCTGTTGCAGTTTTTAAAATGTTTTATACTTTAAAACGTACTATTGAAAAGTTTGCAGTGGTTTCGTTAGACTTTTATGTTTCCTGTTTAAGTACCCTAAAGCTACACTAGTGAAACTAAATCATTGTGTCCAGTGTAAATCACGTGGCACGTAGACCTCAGGCAAGCCTTCGATGGGGGACTGCATTTCACCATGTGTGTTCAAAGTCACCAGGGTGTGTGCAAACCAAACGTTTGCCTGTGGCGTCTGAAAAACATTGCCTTGCATTGCTAAGAAGTAGGAAAAGAGTGGACATAGCTTGCTGCTTCTGTCTGTGTCAGTCACTGTCATATGTGTACATATATACATATATATATAAAAGATACTCTTTCAGGCTGTATATATTCATGTAACTTTTGCATTAAGATAATCCATTTGGACTTTACAAAAAAAAAAAAAGGAAAAAAAAAAAGGAAGAAGCATTCTAAATGGTGTGACATTTTCCCTTCCAGCTAAGGGTGTATTTATCTTTGTACAGGAATCTTTTAGTTTTTAAGAATGCAAGTTATAAAAGGAGATTGTGCCTTTCTGATTGAATGTTGATTTGCTGGGCTGTTGACTACATTCCTGGGTGTTGTTACATATCATTGCCTAGAGATCCAAAAAGAGAGCCAAGTCTTGTCTTCCTCTCTGTTGTTACTTTTGGGGACCATTGACCTTGGAGGAGTACAGGAGTTAGTACCTTGTTCCAAAAAGGGCATGCTAAAACTTGAAGGAAGGTTTTCATCTTACTCCAGTTTTCTGGTATGTAGAACAGATTTGCTAGCAGGTTGCTTTGGAAATTGCTGTAGTATCATACAGAAATTGTTTATAACGTGTCACTTTTGGTAGTGTTAATACATCTCTATACTGCATTATTCAGTGGAATCTTTGGAGAAGCATGGTAGCAACAACCACGCTGATTAAATTAAATATTTCATTGAAAATCCTGCAGTTCCTTGATCTTCGCCTTGTAAGGCTGAAGCTAAATGTTCATGAAATACCATGTAGTAGGATTTCTTTTTGTAGCCAGTAAACTTGGAATTAATCATTCTGTTGTTTGCAATTGCTCTTAACCTTTTAGTTTGAAGTGAGTCTTCCAGGAGCTTTTCTTTGTACTTAATATTTAAACGAATGGTTTTTCAAAGATCTATTCTTAAACAAGTAAAACAGATTAAAGTTTTCCTCCAGAGCCAAACGGTGAATCCATATCTGTGTTGAATAGTGACCACTGGAATGAGCAGTTCCACTCAGAGCAGGGATTAATATATTTGATTTGTTTCAACAAAACAATTTGAAGAAATGACTGACTACTTGAGGTAAATGAAAGAATTACGTTTAGCCTGTTAGAAATAAGATTTGGGTTATTTAAAAAAATGAAATTAAACTTCAGAAGTTCTGAGTGTCTGTAACCTCTGCTGAAATCAGAGTGCTGTGTATTTTAAAATTAGGCCATTAGTGAGTCTGCTTGGTAGTAATCTGAAGTTCCTTGTAAGGCAAATTGCAATTTACCTCTCTGGTGGTATTGTGCTAATGGAAAATTGGCAGTAATGTTTTTAAAAGAGAGCCTCTGAATAATTTTCTCTGCTCTTGTCTGCAGTGACATACATGACAACACTGACTGCAATGTGATTTTTAAATAACTCTGCATTCGTTCTTCTTCTCCTTTTAAGTCAAATCAGTTTTATTTACACCACTTCACTTTGATACAGCTAATAGGGCCCTTGTGATAGATTTAGAAGTTCGGTGGAGGAAAGAGATGACTCTCATTTTAATTAATGCTGCAGCTTGTTAATCTTGTGCGTTTTACTTTTTAGACATCTTAGAGAAGACAAATGGTTTTAGTAGATAAGAAAAACTATTAATGATGAAAAGGATAGAGGGATACTGATTCTGAATTTAATTTTTAATGAATATTTAAAAATGTCTAAATGAAGGAGGAATTTAATGCTGTATTTTTAAAGTGGTGATCAAATGGCAAGTACTGTTTTTAACTGTTGCTCATTGGAAGCTGTTTTGCATATAATACCTGGAACTAAAATAGTAAGACAAGTGCTCTTCTTGCAGTTCGTACTAGATCTGAAATATATTGTATTAGCACAAGGCTGTAACTCACTCGTGGACTAAAATATGTGACTGCAGAAAGAATTTCAATACCATGCTGGATTCTGCTTGAATGTATCCAAGTACAGGATTGTGGCCTTCATTTGTTCTTTTTTTTTTTTTTTAAACTGGTTTGAGTTTTTTTCAACTTGAAATTGAGATGTTATGTAAGAGCTTTAAGGGAGGTTGTATGTTGAAACCCAACCTTGTCTTAAACTTTTGTAAACTGGAAATCTTTGAAAATGTATTCTGTATTCCTAAATAAAGTTGGTGTTTTAATACTGTTCACAAGTGCAGATGTCCCCTATCTCATCAAGTCTTGTTTGGTTTAGCTTTACAGCCGCCTACCTGAGGTCTCCTCCAACTTCTGCATTCGTTGTGAAGTTTTGATAAACCCTTGTGGGTTTTAAACCCTATTTTTAAAAAGGAAGTGATAATGGAAACCCACATGTGCATATGTGTATAAAAACATACTGATACGTATGTCTCATATTTATACAAATGAAAATTACATCATTTCTTTGTCTTCCCATTCGGTTTGTGCTGTCAAAGAGGAGGCATCTGAAGCAGCCCTGTTTGGTTGCTCTCTGGACTGTAGCAAAGCTCTGGAGACCTTGGCAGAGACTGGTGCTCTGCACTGGTGCTGCATACAGATTTATCGGCGGAGCTGCAGGGCCTTTAGCGTTAGCTTCTACCTCCCACTTTCTGCCTGCCCCTTTCCCACCACTTGCATCCCTGGTACAACATCCCTGTGTATCTCCAGCTCCGTGATCCACGTGCCAGACACGTGAGCCAGGATCGAGTTGAGACGCTTTGTGGAGGGTTGTGTCTGGCTGGAGTCCCACGTCAGGGCGCTTCCCCCAGCACACGCCTGATGCGAGCACCGCCGTCATCGTGGGAACTGTTCAGCCCACCAAGCCCAGATCCACTTTGTGTCTGGATCGTAGCCACTCTTCCTGTCGAGGTATGTGATTAGTCACAGTCCTCTCAGAGGGCTAGTGTTAAGAAATACCCTTTCTATTACGAAGTTATTTTCACAGACTAAGGAAAATGGCTCCAAATACTATGTCAAAATATTTCTGTCTCGAAAAGAATGTAGAGGCTGACATATTTCACTTCCATGACTCATCTCCACTCTCTACCTTGGCAAAGGCATGTCAGTTTTATCATTATCCCAGTTAATTAAGTCACATACCCTCACCAAAATGCTCAGACAGTAATCTTTGTTTGACACTGGCAAACTGCCCCCAGAATAAAGAGCTGTGGATTCAGAATTCACTCCAGCACCGCAAGGGAGAAGGATCTGTTGATGCTGCCACAATGTGTCCTCCGCGGGGGGGGTGGGGGGGGGGGGGGGAGCTTGGAGCTGGCTCATTCAGTCATGTCCCAGCAAGAGCTACGCTTCAGAAATGTTGATTCAGAAGACAGCCGCTTATGAAAACAAATAGCATGCTCTCCAGCTAAGCTCCCTGATTAATCATTTTTATTCTCTCTGCTTCCAATTTGTTTAAAGACCTTAATTTTTACACCTCAAAAATTAAATATGCAGTTTATTTCAGCAGTGATTTTATGGCGTCTTTTCTTGCTGATTTGTAGCAGCATCCTAATCTTTCAGCCTCGGTTATCTATTGGTGAGCGAGCTATGAGGCTTTTCACCTTTTGGGGAGCTATAGTCCAAAATGATGTGCTGTTATTACTTGAAGTAGAGGCATCTTCATGTGGAAATTCACAGCTCTTCAAGTGTGCTTTTCAAAGGAGAGTTGAAGGTATGCATATTGCATAAAGCCCTTTGGAAAAGTACTGGATTGATCTCTCTAGGGAATTAAATTTTCTGTTTATCCACAAAACATAGTGTGAATAGCTAAACTGAAATGTGATTCTCTGCTTCCCAAAATCCTAACAGTTCCTGATGGCCACATTGAGGGGACCACTGCTGATCTGGCCCTTAGCATTTCTATGGGAGTGCGCCCAAAGAGTTTCAGTCCCACAGTTGCTGAAGACCACACAGAAGACCACTTTTTCATTGAGAACTGATTTGGGACCATCAATGCCTATATTCTTCTCAACAGCCAGTATAGAAGCAAGTACTTTTTCCTCAGTAGATCTCACCTGAGATTAATTCATACCAGTCACCTTGAGGTAAAAACAAACAAACAAAAAAACAACAACAAAAAACCATCTCATTACTTAATGCCACAGCCTGTAACTCCTTCAAATTTAAGTGTGGTCATTTCTCAGCACAAAACTACAAGAGCCTTCATCAGTGTAAGAACAATATGGGTAATAGTCTAGTTTGACCCCAAACTGCTCATTTCTAGAAAAGCACCCTGGCAGTGTCAATTTGATTGAATGAATGAGTGGTCTGTCACATTTATTTGGAATACCTGCTGTTTCCTTGACAAATGTGAACCATGTCACAGCACAGTGATGAAGAAGTATGATGTTTTATTTGACAGAGTAGATTTTTCTTTTCATTTATTTGTGACAGGGTTATCTTAGAAAACGCTGTTTGCTCAACAATGCATCCAAAGTAGCACTTGCTTGCACAGGTTTGGGGTAGGGAGAGGAAGATAGGGTTGGTTGTTTGATACATGTTAAACTTCCAAAGGGGTTATACATGTCCATGCATAGTAACACTTATGAAGTGAAAGACCTACATTTTTCACTTCACAGATTAACCATTTCCTGTGACTGCTGAATATGCAATGAGAGGTACAGTACAAAATTTACTGCACGATACTTTCTAGAGAGGAGCAGTGTTCTTCATATTGCCTTTGCTGTATATTGTGGCCTCTTGTAGTAGCAGAGTGTGGATGTGCTCACTGAAACAATCCTGATCCAGGTCACAAGGAGATAGCAGGTACATTTGAGAGGATTTATTTGCAATGGAGAAGGCTGTCTTTCCAGTGTATTGTTCTATGTGGTAGTATTTTTCCCCTATTTTTAATGAAAACTGGTGTTTCCAACTTGTGTTTTGTTTCTGTGTTCCACCTGTTGTACCTGAAGAAGTAGTATTTAAATGCTGCACAGTAAATGTGTTTGCAAACTAAGGAAACATCATTGATATTTGGCTGTTCTTTTGCTGGTTTCTCTTTACCCAAATATGATGCAAAGGTGAGAGCAAAAATTTTTCATGCATCTGGTGTTGTATTTATTGGTATCCTTTGGTAGGCTGTGCAGAGCAGAGGAGTCAGCAGAACCGATGAATTATCCGAAGTGGATTTGGAGAATGCTCTGCTTCAGAAGTAATGGAGCTGGCTTAAAAACCTGCTTTCGAGGTGTCATGTTAGATATGCTGGTTAAGACATGGATTATGTAAGATAATACCCTACCTGAGCTTCTACAGAAAGAAAAGCGCGCCCACCTGAGAGATGGAGCAGATTTTCATTAGCGAAGCCTGTCTACAGAAGCTGCTTGGCCCCAGGCTTAGAAGTTCCTATGCTGTGAGCTCTGGTGGGCCTGGTGCTGAGACAGCAGTCACAGCTGTGAAAGCTGTGGTTATTACAGGTTTTGCAGCACATGTTGGTCTGTCTGGTATGTGAAAATAATTCTGGAATGACTGTCACCTTCCTTCAGGAAGCTAGATAGAAATCCTCTGGCTTCTTTGCTGAAGTCATGTTTCTCAAGCAACTAACTGCTCTTGTTTCTCTTAACAGCTGACTCCTCTTCTTTTTTCTCCATTGCAGGGGTGTGAGAAAGATTTGCACTCTTTCGTAAGTGAGAACATCTGAAACAAGGACAGACATCAAGATTGGTTTTGGGAACAACAAAACTGTCATCTTCCAAGATCCAGCCTCCTGACCATTGGGTGTGCTGTCTTATCCATCCATTTATAATCTTCTGAATCCATTCAGTTTTACAGAAGTGTATCACCTGCAAATTTAAGAAAAAAGACAAAGGAAAGTCTGGACCTGCAGGTAACTCTTTCAAGTTCTCTTCTTTTTTCAGAAAAATTAGGGCATCAGTAGAAACAAAAATTTAAATTCTGTATTTTCTTCTAACCTCTAGGTACTTGTTTGCATTATTTATATTTGCAGACTTATTGAAACAGTTATTCTGTATAGCTCTGTGTGTGGAGGCTTCCGTTCTAGAATAAGTTTCCACTTAATCCTGAGTAGGTATTTCGGGAGGTTTCCACAGGTTAACAAATATGTGGACTGTGAACATCTCCCAGAAGGGAGCTAGGGTGTATTGAAAGTGGCGTGCCATAAATAATGCTGATATAGATGCAAACTGCAGTTTGTGTGTGAAGGGTAGGGTTACGCGTGCAGGGGCTGTAGCAACACCTTGTCAGATGACTAACACCACCAGCTTTTGCTTTACGCCGTTGGGAAGGGAGCAAGGGGGAAGTAGAAGGAAGAGGTGTTGTTTTTAACCCGAGCATATAGGTAGCCCAAAGTGATATGGGAAACTACAGAGAGCAGAGAGCGACCTGGCTGTCTTTTATGCTGACATTTGAAAAATGAGCTCAAGATAGTGCTTTGAAGGGTGGCTTGGTGATATTATTTAAGAAAAAGAAGAAAGTACCTACTTTCTTTCCTTGATACCAGTAGTGAGAATGAGATGACTAACATGTTGGGGAGAGAGTGGTTTGAAATGATTTCTGGATTTTTTTTTCTTCCTTTGAAAATTTAGGTGAAGTTAATTATGGAATGGCAGCGGTGTCTGATCTGAAGCAGGTGCTTTCATCTCACCTCCTGCTTTTAAAATCGCTGCGCTCTTATCTCTGCTTGGAGGAAGGGGCATGGTGGGGAGCGCCCTGGTGCTCTCGTGGCCTGGTGGTGGCTGGATGAATGAAAAGCCTTGCAAGATCGAGGCCATTAAAGACTACGAGCAATGAATTAAGAGGAGTTTAGGAGCTAATTTCCCATGGTGATGGTGACTGGAGGAAGAAAAAAAATCTGTGGTCTGCAAAAAACAAAGAAAAAAAAAAATAAAAATTTAATGAGCCCAATTGCCTTAATACTGTCCAAAATAGGTTCTGTTTAAAAGAAAGATGAAGCAGGCAGGAGCTTGGGGATACGATGGGTGTTTCCCCTAATCTCTGCTCGCAGTCTCAGTCACAGAGATGCTGACATTAACCCTTCCCTTTGTTAATCAAGCTTCAGTTGCAACTATTACTCATTATTAAAAGCCTGCCAGTGTGCCAATAGCATTTTTTTTGTGTATATTAATCTGATAAAGCAAGCAGAGGAACTTAATTTCCAGCGCAGGTCAGGTGCGTTGTGTGGCACACAGCAGTGAGGGCTGAGGTGGGTATTGCTGTGTCAGGGCCCCACGGAGCTGCTGGTAACGAGGCCCCACGCACGGCTGGTGCTGCCACACAGTGTGCTGGGTGACACCGGCAGCTTCAGGTACTGGCCGTGATGTCCGAGTGACACAAAGCGTGACTGCGTAGGCACATCTGAGGATTTCATGTTCTTTTGAAGAAATAGGCGTTATTTTCAGTGGAAGCAGAGGCAGAACTGAGCTTAGACAATCACCTGTAGCTGGTTCATCCCTTGTCCTGCTGAGCTGTGCTGAGTTGTCTTTCGATGGTGACTTTGACCTTCTGCCCTACTTCTGAAGTAAGAAAGCCTTTAAGTAATTAATCACTCCTAGAATTTTTATTTTTCAGGTCACTGAGATGAGATCAGCATGAGAGGAGATTGTGGACTGCTGGATATCTTCCCACTGAGGGTTTCAGGCATCTTCCTCTTCCACTGACTGCGTATGGTAGCTGAGCCATGGGGTAAGCCAGTCTGAAAGCCCTTTGCCATGTTATGGGATTCAAGTACCCCCTTGAACAGAAGTGAAGTGGTTCACCTTTACCAAATGGACCGTGACAGATCCAAAGGGAAAGGGGGAAGAAGTGAGGGGGAGGGCGGGAGAGGTAAGATTTAGGTGGTGTTAACGCTGTTACATCTCAAACAAAAGCTTGGAGCTGTTGCTCTTAAACATGAAATGTTGTCATGAACCAAGCACGTGCTGCAGTCTCTGGAGAGTAACTGACTTCCCACCGCCAGCCAAACAGAGAGAGGCCTGCAAAGGGCCCCAAGAGGCGGTGGGGAGCCTTCTCTCTTCTGCTAGGGAAATGTCACTGGGTCTGTCTGCCCCCATCTCCATTTAGTCTGAGAGTTTAATGAAGGAGGCCCTGAAGAATTTCTTGTCATACTTGGGCCCATGGCTAGATCTCTGTCAGCTCCATTTTGCATTGCCCTGTGGTGAAGACCTGGTGCTTCAGCACGTGCTCAGCCTGAGGACTGAGGTCTGCCCTTGCAGTCCTTTTACATCTGCTTACGGGACTGCTGGGCAGTGCCCTGCTGTTGGAAGGTAACTCAAGCAGATAAAGGCCATCACTGAACTTTTCTGGGACATTCTCACAGCCCAACGTCTGCCAGTGGTTCTATGGCAACAGGGGGTGAGGCAGTCTTGTATGGATTTTGTACCCTCGTGTATGACAGGTTTTGTCCTCTGGCTTGCGGCAATGGAGCTGGTGTGGGTTCCTGCACTGCTGTGACTTGACCAGCTTCTTGGTTCTCCTGTCCCACCAGAGATACCCTGCCTGTCATGTCTTTAGGTGGCCAGTGGGAAGAAGGAAGCAAGTGTCATCTCTTCAGTGGCAGCAGGTTGAAGAAGTCTCTCCCAGCAGTACTTCAGCTATGGCTTGGTAGCACCAGACATCCCTGGGGGTGGAGGCACCGCTTACCCTGTCTTAATGCAGTGATTTTTCATAGTCAGTGGCCCGTGCAGATAGAAGTAGTAGTATTCTTCTCTGTAAGAAGCCTGGGTTCAGGCTGATTATCAGCGTGTTAGTTACGACGTGTTTGTGTTTTTCAAGTGTCTTGTTTTATCCAGTAGGAAATTATAGCTTTGGCTGTAGTCTGGTGAGTCTAGGAGTCACAGCCTAAGGAAGAACCTTTCAAATCCAGGATCTAAAACTATAAAACATCTGGGATGGTTACTGCTGAGTTAATGGCCCAGTGAAGAAACAAATCACTGTATGCCACTTCATGCTTCTCATCTGCCTGATCTCTGTTTTTCCCCGGCAGTCATGCTGCCCTCACTAATCAAATGCAATCCAATATAATCAAATGCAATGCAATAGTCTCCTTTTCCTCCTCAGGCAGGGTTTATTTTTCATCCTGTGCTACAGAACAAGGGGGCACATGGACATGAAGCTGAATTCATTGCTCTCCATCTGGGTCAGCAAGAAATGACTCGGATCTTTTCCTAGATCAATGAATTGCCATCATGTCCCCGCAACCTTGCACTCCCTGGTAGAGACAAGAAAAATGATCCTTCGTCTTCTGTGTGGCACTGGTACTGTGGCTGAAAAACGCTCCCCTTTTTGTGCCTGCGTATTTTATGGCATTGTGCGTTTTTCTACATGGGCTGTGTGACGGCCCTCTCGTTAATCAAATGTGTGCCCGCCTGTGAACCGCCAGCCCAGAGCAGTCTCTGCTAGGTTTGACCCCACTGAAGGTGGGATAGAGCGGCTGGTGATTCTGCGATGGTGTCCAGTAGTAACATCGTGTTTCTTTGAGAGCTGAACACTTGGATAAATAAGTGAATCCGTTGAGGATTAGCCTGGTTATTTAACAGCCTGTCTTTGAAATGTGTGAAGCATTTATTCTTCTTTGGTCTGCAAGTCGAGCAGTGATTCTCAGTTAAAGGTAAAAGGGGAGGGCAAAGAATCGAGAAATTGGCATTGGGCTGCTTTTAGGCGGGTCTCTGAAAAACGTCAAAGAATAGCACTTTGTTATTTTCCAGTTGATGATGTTGGTTCCAAGGCTATTAATTTTTGAATGTTGAATGCCCTGCTAAATACATCCACCCCACAAATGAGGCAGCTAATGAAACAAACAGATGGCAATCTGAATAGAGTAAAAGTACATAATAAAGATGTGCTTTGAAATAGCCAGACAGAGCAAATTATGCAGGAGGCTGGGAGAAGGAAGGCGATGGAAAACTGAGAACAAACCACCACCACTCTTCGTGTTATTCACCAAATGGACCAGCATGCAAGTGGGAAGGTGTTTGATAATCTTTCATAATCTGATATTCAAAAAGAGACATTTTGTTTTGTCCTGAAAATGTTGGGGTGATAGATAGGGAAATAGAGGCTTGTCCAAGCACGGGGGTCAGGCAGTGTCTGTGCATCTCGTTGCTGTCCTGGGGGCTGCGTGTATTAGCAATGACATTTGTTTACTTTCTATTTTGAGCATCGCCTTGGGGGGGGGAAAAAATTGTTTGCCTCTATTGCCAAACTAATGCAATTTGAAATGTTGTGCTAGAGATTCTGGGAGGCCTGGGGCAAATGCTAAAACTGCGATCCTCTGAATATTAGACTGTGTTATAGCAAGCAGAACACCTTTCTCCTGGAGTCAAGAAGAGGGCTGGGAGAGCATGGCCCCTGGGCTGGCTGCCTCATTCACTCCCCTCTCCTACTCCCTCCATACCATCTCTGGGCTGCCCCTGCTCCGTGCCAGCAGGCAGGCTGGTGCTGCAACGCGTTGGCCTTCCAGCTCTACTTTCTGGAGACCGCAGAGCGCTTTATGAGCTATGTATTAAGATTTATAAGTCTCTGTGAGGAGGCAGAATGACAAGAAGAAATAATTTACTTACTTCCAGGTCCAAAGTAAAAGCAGGTAGTGGACTGTGCCCTAAGACTGCAGGACATGGCAGTGGGGAAGCCCGTGAGGGATGCTGTAGCTGCTTCCCTCAGCGGTTGTGCTCCTGGAGCAATGGAGCACCTCCCTTTTATGGCCACTTTCCTAGCTCACTGCAGCCCGCTTTGCTGGCCCGTACCACGGTGCTGGAGGCAGTTACCTTACCGAGCTGCCGGGCACTTTGGGAAGTTACAAGCGATTCACTCGGACTACGATGAAATTCCTCAGGGTGGGAAGAGGAGAGGTGACACCATTGTTTCAGGCGTAGCTACTAAGGCTGGGAGGGAAAGAATGAGATTTAGAAGTATGTTTAGCTACAGATTAACCCCCTCCCTCATCTGCACTCAGCTACATGGAGGGTGACAAGCAAATCAATAGCCAAGACAAGCACATCTCCAAAGCTTTGTTATTTCAGCATCTGACATTGTGATACATGCAGTAAAAATTAATTGTTCTCTTCTGTTGGCTGAAGTCTCCGCAGCACCCTCATTAGCACACAGCCAAATTTTTCTTTGTTCTGTCCTGCTGGACTAGAAATCTGTTTTGTTTGCTTGGCTTTTGTTTGCTGTGAACAAAAGGCTTCCTTGTGTCTGTGGTGCCTCGTTGCACCCTGAAGGGTGGAGGAAGGCAGAGCCCTGTTCAGCGCCTCCGTAATCATCAAAGGACAGTTTTGCAGCCTGCCTGGAAGCATCACCTTGCACCTTCCCTTGCTCTGTGGCAAGTTCCCTGGTTTCCTCCTGCACCCTTTTCTCTGATCGTTAAAATTGTTAGGATCACGTCTCCCACAGCGGAAATAAATAGGAGCCCCGGCTGCCCTGATAGCCCAGCTTGCTGCAACTCAGTTCTGTGCCAAAACAACTGTGACAGCTGCTCACTCTCGCAGAGAAACTTTAGTATCACGTTGTGCTTTCTGCTAGGTTTACCGAATAATAAATATGTAACTTAAGAGCAAATTCCTCTTGTCCTCAGCACACGCATCCACTGCTCTCGCTGGAGGGAACTGAAACAACAAGCTAGCTGTGGCTTGAAATCACACAGACTGCTGTGCAGTCCCTTACAGAGAACTAAAGCATTTCAGCTTCTGTGAAAGCAAGGAAGAAGTGACGGGTCCAGCTTTTATCCTGGTGTATCTCACAGGCAGAGAGAGGAGCCACAGCCTGAGCTGTGGGAGCAGGACAGGACCAGTGGATCCTGGCTGGCGTTTCAGTTGCCCGCGTTGTCTGTGTGCCCCTTGGAGAAGAGGGATCACAACAGGAGATCTCCGAAAGCACCCACGGGCTTTGGAATTGCAAAGTGTGTTCCAAAGGGTGCTGCTGCCCTGTGCACGCTGAATACACCAGTGCTAAAGCTCTGCCTTCCTACAGGCTGTGTAAAAACTTAGGTTGCCTGCCATGGTTTTGAGGACAAAAGCTGTGATATCGAGCACCGGGATATCTGAATGTCTAGGCCAAAACACAATTAAGACACGGTTGTTTTTCATTACAAGGAATTAGCTTTTTGCTGATCTGTGCATCGTGAGCCCAATACTGCTGACAGAGACAAGAGAGCTTGCTTTTAGCTAAAGCGAGGTCTCCGATTTACCCCTGCTTTCGCTGCCTGCCACGTGCAGCGCAGTGGGAGCTGAGGCATCCAAGTAGCCGTCAATTAGTAAGAAGTGTTGCTACCTTTTTGGAAACGATAGGGAATCATCACAGTAATGCCTAAAAGTGAATTTTGCTACGCTTTAGAAGACAATTGGTTCACCAGCTCTGAGTATGGTAAAACCTCCAGATAATGTTATTTGAGGCTGGTTTTATTGCCTAGGCTTTCCTAGAGGTTTGGGTGTGGTGCAGTGGTTTTTAACCTCTTCATTTAAGCTTGTCTTGCTTAGACAAACCTTTTTGTGGTCTTCCAGAGCCTTTGCAAAGGGATGAGGCCAGGCAGAAGGACTCCAGGACAGCTAGGACCTCTCCAGTCTTCCAGAAGCGTTCCTGCACAGCTCCCCAAGGATGCGTGGCTGCCCTCTGGGATTGCAGGTGAGAAGGAGCCTCTGCGGTGCAGAGAGGAGTGCTGCCAAAAACCTTTTGCTGAGGTAGAGGCTTGGAGGATGTCCATAGGACAGGTGCAGTGGGCCTGGGAGCTGAGCTGGAGTCGAGGAAGGCGGTAAAGCTGTGGCCAATGTAAATCACTCCGTTTCTGAGTGTCCTCTCTGTAAAACCTTCTCATCTCAGTGCCTTTGAGAGGAGGTGTCTGTTAACAATTACATGGCACACAGGTTAAAACGTGATGGTTTGTGCGGGTAAACCCTGCTGTGTGTTTGGAGAGGCTGGACAAGAAACACTTGGGGCTGCATCCTAACGCTAACCCTTGGGAGGCTGCAGTTCGTTCAGTGTCAAAGTGGAGGGAGCGTTGTTAATCAGGTGGGTATGACCGGTTGTATTTCACAGTGCCCTTTCAAGCAGCCTCGGACGCTGTGAGGGGAGGCATGAGAGGAAACTTCAAACATGTAAAAGGCTGCTGAAAAGAGGGAGAGGATCATTTGTTCTCCCACTGCCTGGATGGGACAAGTAGAAATTGGCTAAAAATTCAGATCCAGGCTGGCGACCGGGGAACATAGCTTTGTTTAATAATAATAATTAAAAAAGTAGAGGGGCACAGGGTTGGGAAGTGTTTAATACCAGCGCAGAGAAAGAGGCGTCAGAAATGACCTTTTACCAGTCTCCTGCTGGAGTTGGTCTGTGGAGACCATCGGCCCAGCTTTCTGCCAGCTTTGATGTGGAGAGATGAGAGATCACGCTCATCCACTGACCCTGTCCTCGTGGTACATTTGCTGGGGAGTCATTTGTGGAGAGACTTCCATGCTTAGGTGCTGTTTTGCTGTTCTTTCTAAACTTTCCCTTGATTCATGCCTCTCAGCTTATGGTGTGGAAAAAACAGAGAACTCTCTCTCAGCAACCTTTCAGTAACTTTGAGCAGTTTCTAGCCTGGCCTCGTGACACACAGGCAGCTGTTTATTTATAAAGGAAGTTATGCAGACATGGCAAGGAGTTGGCCATTGACCCTTGCAAAGTGTTGTAATAAACTGGTGATGGAAGAAGGATAGGAAAAAATCAAAGCAAATCTTTACATCAAAGGCAGAGAGAGGAGCTGCAATTAACATGGTCAGATGTGGGAGATTCAGCAGGGGAGAGAGCCGGTACCAGAATCTGCACTGATGTCCCCCCTGTCCAGACCCTATCAATCTTGCCAGGGAATTTGACAGGCGAGGGAAGTCAAAGAGCAGCTGAGGGATTCTGAAATCAAAGGACTTTGAAAGCTGGATCAGAGAATGGAGCGCAATTTTCCCATCTGCTTTGAATTTATTGTTGCTAATGAGGAAGCAGCCTCTGGTCTGAGTGAGCATGTTGGACCAGAGGGGTCACTCGACATTTCCATCACATTCAAAGGAGGGTATCGGGGGACTTCTTCCTCCAAGTTAACCCTTTCACTGTAAAGCACGTACAAACGAGCAATGTAGAGTGAGATGGCAAAAGGGCAAAACATGTTTACTACTTTGGATTCCCAAACCACAGGGTCCTGTTTGGGTGCCTGACCGGTGGGAGCTCCTGCAGGCGGAGCTGAAAACCCCAGCATCAGTCCCTCCTGCTCACCAACTCAGAAGCGTATCTGTTCCTTCTGCTCTGTTGCTGATGTTTGCCATGTTCAGTCTTTTTCTGCAGAGCCAAAATTACAGGGCTGTGAATCCAAGACCTGCAAGTACCTTTGCTCTGTAACGTGTAATTTATGCACAAAGCTGGAAATAGTTGAGCTGACCACGTATTTGCATCCAGGCTCCACATCCCCTTCAGGTCAGGTGCTGTCCCTGTGAGCAGAATGTGTGTGACCAGGGAAGACCTCTCTTCTCCGCCCCCCCTGCTGTGTTTTCTAAGCAACAGGGACTGCACAGTGTGTGGGTGCAGGAGCAGATGAGAAAATTGGCTGATGAGCCTGAGGCGAGCGTTGGAGCTAATTGTGAGGCCTTTCGCATCCCATGAGAGTTAATCTTGAAATTGGCTGTTTTACATACCAGACGCTGACTTCTCCATCCCCAGATTCCCCAAAACCTTTCTGTGCTTCCTGGCCTTTGCTGCCCACTCATGCTGCTGCCATCACATTTGATGTTCTCTGGCTCCTCCTGATAAAGCTGAAGGCACCAAAAGCCGCGGGGATCTGCTCGCAGAGGTGGTGATCCTTGCCCTGGGCTGAGCCAGTTGTCGCCCTGGGCTGCCACTCACCTGCAGGGCAGGAGCGCTGGCAGAGACTCGCAGAGCTGCAGATCTTCAGCAGGAGACAGAGCGTGCAAGGCAAAATGTTGGTATACGAGAGCTGGCTCCCTGGCATACTCTAGGAGCTTGTTCATACAAGCTGAGGAGCTTTTGTTGCAACAGGGGCTTGGTGGCATGCACGCAAACTCCATCTTGTCTTCTGAGTGCTGCAGAGCTCTGAGCCCAGCTGGCTGCTGGGATGGATGGTGGTTGCAAACATTAGTTCAGGGTTTGAATTTGGGAAACTTGCAGAGTGGGTGCCTGGGTGCTTTGAGTGGGTTCACCTCCTGTGAATCCTTTTCTATTAAAACATGTTAAAACATAGCATGCGGTGAGGCAAATCAGCCCCAGCCATTCAGGAGACACAGCATGGCCTTACCTGGCACTTCCAACCCAACCAGGTCCTGTCTGAATGAGGCATGTCAGAGGCAGTTCATTTTGAGAGACAAAAGTGGTTTCCCAGGTTTCTAATTCTCTCTGGCTCCCTCTTCTGAAAACACTGTGGGTTACTTTTTATTACTTTTCTTTGTCTTACAGAAAGAGTTTTTGGGTACTGTTGTTTCTGCTTTAGTTCTTTGTTTCCCTTACGCCATGCCGCTGCAGTGATGTGCTTATCAAACATACAAAACGTGCTGATGTGATTGCTTACTTAACTGTGGTGGGCTGACTGGCTGAACCGGGAGATTTTCATGAGCTTAAAGCTCATTACTCTGACATTACTGACATTACTCTTTAAGGAATCATTCACGAGCAGTCTCAGTTTGCAATCAAACTAAGGTGCGTGACAGTGTCTGCTGTGCCCTTTCCTTCTTACTGCTCTTCTGAAAGACTTTCCCTTTCCTGAGGTATTTCTTCCCTGGTTGTCTCCTTGACTGTCAGGGTATGTGGTTTTAGGGTGATCCATCATCCAGGTTCAGCAGCACTGTGCTGGGTCTCTTAACAGCGCTGCTGAGGCTAGATCAGTGGATTGTGATCATGTAGGAAATACCAAACAGAAAAAGGTCCCAGAGTGGATGCAGGATGCTGGGGCCATTGGTCGCTGTGATATTTAGGATTATGTTTTCAAGTGAAACGTTGGGAATTAGCGAGACTATGAGTTTTCAAGGACATTGTATCTACTGGGAATGTTTAAACCCAGAAATATACAGTTGATAACGTAACAGGATTAAAGCTTGTTGCATCAGAACCAGCACAATTTTGTTGCCAACTAATAGCTAGGCACAAAAGCCCTTATGCAGCAGTTAATGGTCTTATCTGGAGACCTTCCTGCTTACAGCCCACTAAATTGCAAATACCAACTCCTGGTGTCAAAAACTTGTCTCTGAGCTGCCACCCAGCTCGTGCTGCTGCTGTACCAGCTGGAGGCAGAGCTGACTGAACCAGGCACCGAAACCCATGGGCGCAGATGCATCCTCTGCATGCGCCTAGCAGCACTGCGTGCCTCGGGGGGATCTGACCTTTCAGGGGCAGGCTAGAATTAGTGGGTATATTTTTAATACTAGCTGTGTTTTTTCTGGCGATCTATAGGTATCGATCCTCGAAGCCAAAGGTTTGTCTAAGTCTAATTTTGGTCAGGTGCTAGCAATCTACGAATGTGCTTTGAAATAGCAGTGTGGTGTAGGCCAAATCTCAGCCTTCGTGCCATCGCTGGGCTGACTGCCTGATGTCTTCTGTCTCGTTGCTCACAAAGTGTAGTAAAATTGATCCTTCCCCTTCATCCCTCCCTCTCTTTTTTTTCTTTAACGCTCCTAGAGCCAATTAAAAGGAAAGCTGTGGTAATCAGAGCGGCGTTGGTGCTGTCGCTCCCTTACTGCCGAGAGCCCCGTGCTGACCGCAGTCATGGCACAGACGTGCAAAGCTGGGATTAACATCAACAAGTCCCTGGTCCCAGTGGCAGGACTGCCCTCAGAGCAGGCTCCAAACCGCCACGAATGTGCTAGCAACAGGGCAGAGGGCAGCCGGGGAGGCGGCTTGGTCTGTTCTGTGATGTGCTTGGGGCTCCTGGTGGAGCGCTCCCGAGGACGTGAGGGGAGGACGAGAGGCAGAAGCAGTCTGAGGAGCCGTATCAAGGTTTTAAAAGAGCTTGTGACATTTTCTGCCCAAGTCGAGACACAATAGATCTCGAGGGGATAGTAATGGACCCATAAACCTCTTTGTGGGCCAGCCCTAATAAAGGACAACACCTGAGCATAACTGGTTCATTGCAGGCCTTTCTCTGCCAGGTGTGGGATTTCCAAACATTGTAAATGTGGTAATAAAAGTGGGTTAATAAGGCAATAAATGGCAATCATGAAGTCCCTGGTTGACTTCAGAAAAAAAAAAAAGAATCTGTATTTCTGTTTCACCTAGAATGGCTGAGACCTTGTGAGGTCCCTGCCCTTCTCCACCACTGAGGTGCTGCTGGATCTGCAGGCTCTGCAGGCCCCTCCCAAAGGCCTGCTGAGGCTATACCCCCCTCCAGGACAGATTAATCCTGTAGCAAATCCCACAGCAAAGGGCAGGAAACCAGGCAGCTCCAGCCAAACCACCCTGGGCAACAGGGACCTAGCTGTGTGGATGACATTTCTGCCCGTGAGTCAATCTGTATCATCCAGGCTCAGAGCACTCGGAGGCACCACAGCCCCTGCTGCTCTGCAGGGGCACATGCATCACAGGCAGGAGTACCAGGAGAATTCAGATACACAAAATTTCTTACAACCCAGCCAATTCATCTCCCCAGTCACAGATAAGTGAAAGGAGAGGGCAAGGCCAAAGCACAAAAAGCACTGGAGGTAGGGAGAAGAGCAGAGGCTGTATTCAGGAGAACCATCTCGATGGTTGCTGCTTGCTGAAAGCAGCTGCCAGTTTACCTGGAAGGTCTGAAATTGAGATGAGGCAAACGGGGCCTCTTCCGAAACAAACAAATGTGCTGCTCCTTCACTGTGGCCTCTATTCACAGCTTCCTTCTGAAGCTTTTCCATATGAATGAGGTGGAAGGACAAACTTGTAAAGTGGGTCAGGGAGAGGTGAAGACTTGCTCTCAGCTATAAACCCCAGCAGGACACGATTCCTTTGAAGAACATTATAATAATGATTTAGGTTTAAGTTCAGGAGTCAAAGCCTGTTGTATTTTCAAAGCTGTGTGGTGCTGTGCTTCTAAGGAACCGGAGAGAGTGATAAATTCTGCACAACACTGTTTTCTTTGTAGGCAGCAGAAAATAATTTCTGCTGCCTGCGCTGTCACAGGGAACACAATGCTCTGGCATTGACATTTTTTCTTGGCAGTATGCTCAGTACTCTTGTAAGTCCCTTTGCCTACACACTTCAAGAGGCTTAATACCAAGCAGATTGGTTAATTATCCCATCTCCCCTAAAATAGGTGTGACTGGCTTTCTACCTGCTAGGCAGGAGACAGAGAGATCAGGTGAGCCACGGCAGAGACAGGCACGCAGCTCAGAAGTCTGCACTTCCACTACCACCAAGGCTGCCCTCTGCAGTTTTCCTGAGGCCCCGGAGGTGACATCAAGTCCCCCAGTCCTGCATGAAGGCCAGGCCCAGCATTGCACACCGCTGATGTGCCTGGGGAGCTGCAGCTCCCCCCCGGGCACATTTTGTTCCCTCATCCAGAGCTGCAGGAGGCGTGCAGAGCTCTGGGCAAAACCAGGCTGAGGGCCAGAGCTGCACCCGTGCCCGCCATCAGAACAGCCCTGTGCTAGATGGTGCTCCCTCCCCAAACGCCTGCTAATGTTAAGCTGCCTCTGCTTAATGATGAGGATCATTAGTGACCGGGGTATTTATTTGGTATGCAGTCATCATCCCCAAAGCTATTTCCCTCTCTTTGGAGAATTACCAATAAATTGAATTCATCACCTGAAAGTCGAGTTCATTTTCAGTCACTAGCAGACTTCATAGCTCTTTTCATTGCTTCAATGGAGGCGTTAAGAGAGTCTGTGTATTTTTTTTTTATTTTTGAATGTTGGTACTTTGCATTTATTATTATTGAATTCTTGAAATAGGATGATGTCCTTTCACTGCCAGAGTGCGGTCTGCTCTGGAGTGGAGGATGACAGTGCATTTTGATAGAGAATGATTTGTTGGAGGTGTTGAGGAAGAAGTTTTAGCCAAAAATGCTACAAAAATTACTTCTCTCGTTGGGAATAGTCCTGGGACCCCTTCTGATCCTGCAGGCTGGCTGAGCCCGGAGGGAGGGTTATCGCAAGTCTATCAGAAGCATCTGAAGTTCCAACCAAAGGGTTCCATGCCTCTGAAAATGGGACTGCTGCTCCGTGAGCTGTCTCTGGAGACTCAATCCATCCATTACACTGCATAGATCTGTCTTACTTATCTAGCAAAAGATAAAAGACCACTGCTGTGTCAAGCAACTAGAAAGCCTGAAATCTGATCCTGAAATAACTGAACTGTCTTGTTGATGCATCACAAACAACAGACAGGATCCTTGTTGTTATTGATGGGAGTACTGGGGGCAGCAGCGGCACGCTATGAAGACAAGGTCTCTGCCTCAGAGAACCTGCAGTCTAAAGAGGTGCTGGGCAAACTGGGACAAAAAATGAGAATGACAGGTGCACCTTGATTAGACTTTTTACTTAGTTTTGCTTCTCTTTCTTTCTTTCTTTCTTTCTTTCTTTCTTTCTTTCTTTCTTTCTTTCTTTCTTTCTTTTTAGGCATAGGAAAGGTTTTTAATTTGTTTCTTCCCTGAGGACAAGGTAAAAACGTGTACAGCTTTCATTTCACTTTGAGGGTCTTTACTTTCCTGGGAGCTGTTACCACACCCACAAGGGCAGCTTTGAACACGTCTATTTTAGTGCCTTTCGTGTTAGCCAGGAACTTCTAAGTTGGCACCAAAATGAGAAATGAGGTCACTGGAAAGCAATGGATAGAAACTGTAAATAAGATTGCTTACAGGGCTGATGTTGCAGACAAGTGATGGTGATGTTTGAAGTTTACCATCTGTGCCCAGGAAGAGGAAAGCATTCCGAGAGACAGATGGTCAAGTGCGCTTTCATGCTGTCCTTCTCAGAGAGGGGGGAAAAAAAAAGTTGTCTTTAAATCCACGTTTCAACTTTGTGTTATGCAGTGCACTCAGTCATGAATTTGTGTTTCTTTTATTTCATTCTGATCTTCTGATTATTTATTTGTCAGAAGACATGTCTTTACAAAGGCGCTCAGCTGTCTGTTGACATCCAAGTCAAACTTTCTAGATTTTCCATGACTTTCTGCCTTTCTGGTTTAGCAGAGCATGGACTAACAGTGACTGTTATTAGTGGATTTCCCCCCCAAATATAATCAAAAGTAAGGGTCATGTGTCTTTGTGGACAGATAAATGAGGTAACTGCAGAAACAGGCGTGGGAATGAGGCTCTGAGGCCTAAATCCCACAAAGTGCTAAGGAACCAGAGTACTTCTGACAGTGCGTAACACGCTGATTCCGCTTGTAAATCTGCAAGTGAACTTTATTATCCAGGCTGAGCCCTGCTGCTATGCAGAGCAGAGGCACGGCTCAGCAAGTCTTGCTGACTTGTATAGTGCTTTGTGTGGAAGCAGCGATGAAATTTGCCTCAAGTCTTGCTGGTGCAGAATGGGGTCTTGGACACCTCTGGAGCTACAGGCACTGATACAGTTGTAAAGATGTCAGCGTTTTCCAATTAGCCCAATTCCCTGTCAGTGCAAAGGCCAGGCGCTGGTGTACTTTAGCCTTCTCATTTAGGTTTCTTATCTCATTCTTACAGCATGGTCCAGAGTGTCAAAGCAAATTTGATATTTATTTTTTTGTAAGAAACTAGAAAGCCTACTGCAAGGCCCAGATTTTCAATGTAAAGTTTTGTCTGCATCTTATTTGCATGGCTGAGTTATAACACTCTAAATTACAAACAGAAGCACTGGCAGACTCTAGCTAACAGCTCTAATGGATGCTATTATATTTCTGCTGCTAGCTGGCACTGAACCTTCACTATCTCATCAGCATAAAGGGACGCTGTCAACTTGAAAAATCGTGTCTTCCTTGGAGGGAAAAAAAGCTATACCTACAATTGTTCCAAGCCTTTGCAACAGCAGTAACTAGGAGAGAAAAAGGAGGGGAAGGAGATTCGAGTTAATTATCTCTGCTCAGTGCGTTTACTTGGGGCATTTGACAGCACTTTGTGGTGAGTCAGTGTTGCTGGTGTGCTTTAGCACCTCCTCTCCAACCAGCAAGACGATGCCTTTTGGGGAGGGGGATACTGTTGTCCCCGGCCTTGTGTTAACAACAGCAAAAGCGAGGTGACATCAGGAAAATGTGCCCATACACAGAGAACAGACGTCAGCTATGTAGGATGCCGTTCATTGTGCTCAGTACAGGGTTCAAAAATGGTTTGCAACATGCTTGGGTGAGCAGGAACTCTCCCCCACAGCCCCTCATCTGACCTCCTTCTCCAGACATGGTTTTTGCAGCACTCTCTTTGCTGCCATTTAACGACAAAACTGGCATTGTTTGAGGCGGGCCAGTTCTGAAATATTCCAAGTTCTTGGCATGTCTTTAGATACAACACTTATCTTTTCCTTGTGATCCCAAACCTGTCCCTGGAGGAATTTGCATCTAACCTGGCTTAAAAAAAAAAAAAAAAAAAAAAAAAGGGAAAGAAAAAAGGACGGGTTCATGCTTCTTTGTGATCAAATGACTGGTGTGCTGCAGGGAACCGTCAGCTACTACCATCCCTGCCGGCATCCCGTGAAGCGTGCTCTGCTGCCTCCCCCCGCAGCTGTGTTAGCAGATGACAGACCTTTTGCTAACCTGTGCCTGATATCCCCGTCGCCTCTGTTTTGCTGCTGGAGTAAATGGCTCTGTCGGGGATATTGCAGGCACCGATTGCTCCCAGCCCAGGCTGCTGCTGCCTGCCGGAACCGCGGTGGGACAGCGAGGGGAGACCAAGCTCGCCATCTGCTGTGGAAAAGGCACATATGCGTGCAGGAAAGTTTTGTGTCTTTCCTTCCTTTCATTCTCGCTCTTTTCTTTGTCAAAGGCTGACTGTAGGAGAAGGTGGTTCTCAAACATTTAAAATGGCAAGCGCTGCTTAGTGACTGCCCTGTGGAGCACAGGGAAATTACAAAAGCTACAGCAGATGATCTAGTTGCTGACTAGTCACAGTAAAACAAAAACACCTTAGTTTTCATTGTGTGTCGCTTCAAAAACTGGTGCCTCCCACGAGGCTTGGAAGGGTATTTATGGATTTTTGGGTGTAACTCCAAAATTCATGAGCATGTTCTCATCAGGCTTGCTACAAAGTCCCTTTGCTGGGGTTTGCGAGGTTTTACTCACCAACGTTGTAATGCAGGTGTAGTGCTCACACACAGGGGCCCTATGGATGCAAACCTTAGAGTTGTTTGAAAATGCTGGGCAGGATTACTGGATTCCGGGGTGTGGGGGAACAGGTCTCAGACTGGAATGCTGCAGGACTGTGCTAGTGCAGTGATACTCCTGACATGGGTGTTGGAAGGTGGTGAACCAACGGGATACTAAATTACATAACCTCTTAATCGAGTTACATCTCGAAGGTGACAGTTATTCAATCAAACAAGTCCCAAATGTCCCAATCATTATTAACCGTTTATATTAAAAATAGAAAAGTCAGCCACAGGCACAAGGGCTGCGTAGATGGGGGGGGAAATACAAAGATTAGTGCAATTACTGTGTCACAAAATAAGAGTTTCTGACTAAGGGGTCGAGAAGTTAGAAAAGGAACTGGGGAGGTGGGATTTCCAGTGCTGCTACTGATTTAGTACAACCTTGCGCACCTACGTTTATCCCTCTACAGCTTAGAGAGATTAATCTTTTAAGGAATACGTGCTAAAGATTAGCATAATCTTTAACCAGGTTACTTTTGTAGGGTTTTTGCTGTTGTTTTTATTGAAATATTCTTTAGCCTGTAAACAAAATTATTAGGACTCAGAATTACTACAGTCATAAAGCAGCTGAGGAAATGATGCTGCTAAATATGTTGTTCCTAATACCAAGAACTGACATTAAGCACAGCTTCTGTGATATTTGAAAGAGAGAGTTCATTTAACAAGAGATCTCTCTCAGATTTGCTATCAAAAAGGCCTGTTTCAGCCCTTATCTGGTCAAGGGGCCTGTCATATATTGTTAAATATAAACTATTATCTCCAGTGAAATAATGAGATACCAAACGTGTTGTGAAACTAACATATTTCACTTAGGACAAAACTCCAAATGTGTCATTGTGTTACCAGTAATGTTTTTGAGTGAAAGAGTAACACCTCAGTTAAATACAAAGCAAAAACTTTGTATAGGTGATAGTTTTGGACGAGCTTAAATGCGCAAATTTCATACATGGAACCCAAAATTTAAATGCAGAGTAACTATTATAGCTTTACCAAACTATCATGAGTCTTGTAAATTCCTCTGCTACTTTAAAACGATGTTTAAAGAGCATTATGATTCCTAGCTTCCACAACTGAAGGCCTTTCTCTTAAGTTCTTCATGCTTTCACCCACATCATCTATAGAATTTTTAGCCTGAACGCCCTAATGTATAAATTTCCGTTCTGTCACTTTGTGATAAGAAGAAACAAAATTTCATTTTATGGAAGTAGAATTTCATGTTTTAATGCTTTTCCAACACTTTGATACAGCTAGGTCCAACACAATGTCTGAATTTAAATTGTAATTTCATAATTCAATGTGCATACTTTATTTTACAAACAAATTTTTCACTAAGAGAAATTTGCTTAGAGATAACCCATTTTTACTTTGCTTGGTGTAACTAAGTTTTCACTTGACAAACAGTGTATGTGTAGGTGGTGTTTTCTACTTATCAAATAATACTGGAGTTTTTAAGCTCCGCTTCACAATGAGAGCTTGGGTTTTCCTGGGAGGAGGAGTTCACTCAAGTGATTCACTTATGACAGCTCCATTCTTTATTAATGCCCTTGGACCAGACTTCTCCAGAAATGAACAACTGTGGTGACCCCATCCAAGGGAGATGCAAAGTGTAAGTAAAGAATAGCCACTGTGATGCTGAAAGGCACAGAAAATAGAGCTTACACTGCTTAGTTGTCACAAGTGCAGGGGAATTTCACTGCTATCTCTAGGCATAAGGGAAAAAGGGAAAGCTGGAAGAGAACTAAGCTAAAGAGGAAAGTGTTGGCACAGGAACAAGCTGGTAATGAACTCATGTTGAACACATTTAGGCTAGCTTTCCAACCATCAGCAGTATGTGGAGGGAGGCTAAAAAACTGATTTTAAGAGAGCAATCATGTTATGGAAAAAATCAAATAATTGCCTGGAAGAGCAGGCATGCTATTTTCTGTCTGTGTAGCAGTCTCCATAGCTAGGACTTTAGGAACATTTAATGAAGTACTCTTGCTGGTTGGGTAATGACAGTCCTACTCAGCCTCTCGTGCTTTAAACAGCTTTTTCTGAGTGGTAAGTCTCAGCTCTTCTTGGCAAATGTGCTAAGAACCAACAAGAAAATGCCTAACACTTCATGCAAAGATTTGAAGGGAAGCTCTCTTGTAGCCTCCTACATCTTGAGCTGGAAAATACTGGCATCTCCTTGCAGAATGACTTGAGATATACCTCTTGAAGTCATTAGATGTTTGGCATACCTCTGATTCAGTGGGGAACCTCCTTTATTAAATCTCCATGAGCACTTTTTAGCTACCTGCAGATAGGGCTACTCTGACACGGGGACAGCCTCTTCAGTTCTAAGACTTTTCCTCACAGCTATTCTGTAGTTGTGTAATGGGTTCGTATGAGGACTCTGCACCTATCAGTTCTTCATTTCATTAGTCCTTACAATATTTTGGCTTTAACTTCAAGATTTACCTCAAAGTTTTCCTCTGTGTATTGACCTCCTCTGCTCCTCTAATATTATGAGTGCTTCATGTCATTATTCACCTCCTCAGTTGTTCCTACCTTCTAAGATAAACAGCATGATATATTTGAGACTTTTAAGGTTAGGCTAGAAAGCAACGAAACTTCCTCAGATTGAAGAAGTCAGTTATAAACATTATCCATAGCTTGAAACTTGTGGAACAGATTCTTAAGCATCTGTCTTCTGCCTTTGGATTTCCCTATTAAATAGGAAGTTTACTGGGTGATCTTGACAGTGCAAGTATTATGATCTTCACTAAGTGGACCCTAACACAGGGCTTGTCATACAGCTTGATGCACAAGCTGTATTACCTCAATCTTTTAAAAGCACAGATTTTATTTACATCTATATTCTAGCCTGCATGGAGATGTATAAAAATAACAAAGCACTGTAGCTTATGTACACATCCCACTTGATTTCATGTTTGCAAACACAAGAGATAATATTTTGTCTTGAAGGAGAGCCAAATGTTTTATGAAAGGTGGGACTTCACCATAAACAAAGCATTTGGATACAGTGTTCCAGTTCAGTGCCTTATACAAGATCATCAGAGAGATGAGCCTGAATTTTGTTCATTTTCTGTGCTTACTTCCCCATACAACGCACATATCTGTAAAAGTTTAGGTCAGGGTCATCACCTATACCTAGCACAGAGCTGGTACCTGTGCTAAAAGGTGCCCTGAGATGTTACTAAAATGGGATAGAAGACACTTTAAAAGATGAATCTATTTGAACAGGAAATAAAGAGCCCCTCTTCAGCAACAAAAGTGAACATCCATTACATCAGCCTAGAAACTAGGCACCATCACAAAAAGGCTGAGGTAACCCAGGACAACATCTCTTTTACACAGAAAAGGACTCCAAAAATCAATTAGCAGTTTGCTTTTTAATTAAATGGAGATTTATACAAACAAACATCAGAACACTTTGGGGAAATATAGGCACCAATTGCCATAGAAAGGTTTCCTACACCACAGACAAAGGCCATCAATTCTTTACTTTCCCAGTCTGTTTTCTTCTGCAGGGAAAGCAAAGCTCAAAGTCTAATAAACCCAAACATGAATTATCTGATCTCCTTTATTCTTTTCAGACAGAAGGAGGAAATTACTTGCTGCTAAAGATGTACAGACAGTCGTTTTGCAAATGGTGCTATGAAGCTGATCAGAAGGGAATGTGTTGTAGCATAATTGCCCTATTTCAAAGCATTATCCTGTAATAACAGTCTGCAGCATGGCTGTGCTTCATTGAAAGGGAGAGAGTAAAGGGAGAGAGTGCTACATCTAGCATGCACCTCAGTGCATGCACATTCCAGAGGGAAGTACCCTCCTTGTCTGCTAATGCTGGAAGGCAGCCCATTAACCAGCTTGAGCCTTTTAGATCCTAATTTCAGGGCAGGGAGATAGCACTTGCTTCATTGGTTGCAGCTATTTGCTATTTCCAATTATGACCCTTGTGATTAAACCAAGCTCTGAGCCCTTAAATCCTTTTCCAAAATACAGACCAATTTTTGTTCGACAACAGTATGAAAACACTTTCTGGCACCAGGCCAAAGGAATGTTTAAGAGTTAGCTTTTCAAAAGCTATCTTCTTAATTCAAAAAAGAAATATTCTTAATTTTGTTTGGTTAAAACATAAACCATGTTATACAAAACAAGGCTGCAACTTAGGAAAGCTACAGGTGTAGAATACTTCCCTTCCTGGTTGCTGGAATTCACGTCCTTGGGTATTCATTTGTTTGCAACAGCGGAAAGTTGGTCCCGGATCCTTCCTAGACCTTCTAACATAGTGTCCAGTGTTTCTTTACTCAGTTCCACAGTCAGTGCAGAAACAACAGGACTATTTCCACATAAGGCAGCATCTTCCTGAATCTGAAAACAGGAATGGAGTTAGGTGTATGAAAAATCCACTGATGTCTTTTCCAGCGCCACTAGGAAAGTCGGTGCTTAATGGACAGATTAAGAAAAAACTTGGCATCCAGCTCCATCCTGAAGCCCAGAACCCATCTCCTTGCTGTGTGCCTTTACCAGTGAAGTGCACTCCCTTTAACAGAGTGCCAGTAAGCACACAGAGCCGTGAATGTGGGGGAATTCTGAAGAGACTCATGGCAGGAAGCCGCATCCCTATCAGAAGCATCTTAGCAGATACCCCACACAACACGTAATCACATCCCACACACAGATTGTTCCTCCTCCTCTGAAGCCTACCCATCCCATTTTTACTGGTTTGGGGGAATCAAGAGTTCTGTAGAATATGAGCAGTAAGCTTGGCTATAGTCCCCGAATGACAGATGTGGACAGTGATGGAAATTATTAGTAATCAGAAGACATCTCCCATAGTCAGCTAAACATACTGCTGAGTGACTTAGAACTAAAAGCCAATGGCTTCTCTGTAATTTATCTTTCTTTCCATAGAGAACAATGATGACTAGGCAGAAGTATGCTGCTTTCTCTCATCATCATGCAAAGAAATCTCTCCTTCAGCACAAGAAGATGGCTTTCATCTTAGAGATCATTCCCAGGTTCTGTTGTATGTCAAAATCATCTCTGAGAAAGCCTGTTAATTGTTCAGGGCCTCTCTGCTCCCACCCTTCAGGCAGTAAGCAATCACCAGATGCCAAACTATTTTGTGCTGCCACTGGTAAATCAGGTGTTAGACACAGTTATTTTGGTCCTGTACAGGTACTGACATTACCTTTAACTGCAGCAGGCACGTAGGGACTGCCATTCTGTTGATTGTGTCTGACGATGTCTTGATGTCCACCCTCCAGTCCATGTCAACCAGCCGAGGCAAGGAGACTAAGGGATTAAAATACAGGGATCAATTAGGCGTGGCAGCACATGACGCCTCCAAAACCCATGACTGTCACCATAAACACGCCTCTCCACTAACAGAATCCTGCTGGCCCTGTGAAAAATGTACGGTTTTAGTGCTACTACCTGGCTTCACGTTATTTTTATGTTGTAATAAGCCAGTCAACAAGGCCTCCACATGACACTTGAATAACAAACAGGATTCTCCATCATCACAAGCAAGGATGCTAAAATGCAAGACAAGCACAGCTAAATTCAAAGCAGCTAAGAGAAGGGGAGCAATAAGATATCTTCACCTCTTCATACCCTGCCTGCAAGATTCAGTGTTTAAGCATGAGTTACTCTGGGACCTACTACACTCTGTTCTGTAACTGGCAAGAAAGTACATAGGAATCCTAAAAAACAAGCAATACAGAACTGGGAAACCAGAATTTTCACACATCCTGCCCACTTGTTAAAAATACTGAAGATGTAATTTCAGTTTTATCCCAGTTAGATCTCGCATAAGAGAAGTCATTCAGGAGTCTGATGCAGTACTGACATCCATAGTTCTGGGGCTGGAAATTCCATCAGCCTTCCAATGGGAAGGAACAGGTCCAACTTGGTTGCCCTGCCAAGAAACTTGTGCAGCTATCCCTTGCTGAGAAGAGATGGGGATAGTCACTTGTGATGGCATGTACTGAACGGAGTACTGCACATTGCACTGTGGACCCTTGTCATTTCCACTTTGGAGCTGTTGCATTTAAAAGACACAGAACACCTCTCGCATCTTTTTCAACTCAATTTTCTGGTAAAAGCTGAGCTACGCTTCTTGTGTTCAGAAGTGCAGCATCCAATTTCCTGCAAAAACCAGTAAATTCTCACTAGAACAAAGTCTACACTAGGGACATGGGAACAATGACAAACCCTCTCAGTTTGAAAACCGCATTTGCAGCTAGCAGGCTTAACTACTTTGTCAGAACTATGTCAGAACAAATGAGAACCAGGCACACAAGGAAACATTGTTCCTGTGTAGCTCAGGCTTTTGAAATGAGTCTGAAAGAAAGGTAGGACCAACCCCATAAAAGATCTGTATAGAGATGATAGTTTAAGAATAAACTCAGTTTAAAATCTCAGCTGTGGCGCTTGGTAAGTTTGAGCATATTTGCAAAGCCTTGGCAAATAACTGCTGGCAATCAGGTTTGATATCTATTTAAGGGTATCAGAGGTGGATGAAGAAGCAAAGACTAAACCTGCACTGAGTGCTGCAGAAAGAACTGTCCCAACAGGCAACTACAGCCTGTCTGGATTCTGCATGCCATAAGGTGCCTAGTTTCCTCCCCAGGGGCTGATCCCATCTGATCACTAGCTTTCCTTCTGATTCCTGGTGCTCAGAGGAATTTCTCTTTATCTGGGGAAAGGTTCCTCCTCCCCTCAGAACTCCAGGGGGCACTGCAGAATTGGCTGCCTTGCTCTTGTATTTGGAAGGAATTCCAGTTTACCATCCATCAGGGCCAGCACTTGGCAGTATTTGCAACAACATAAAATGCATCTGTTTAGTCTTGTATGTTAATTTGCAAAGATTGATTGCTGGCAGCTTGGAGGGACAGGAAACCATCCACATTTTTAGATTAACACAGAAAAATCAGTTGGAATGTCAGTTCTTTAAAACACTGCCTTGGCCCCTGTGTAATATGTGTTGGATATTTCATGAATATAACATTAAAATAATCCATCATTTCTTAAAAAAAATCAATCTCATTACAACAGGGCTAAATATTCATCTAATAAATATAAAAACATGCATCTCAGAGCAAAGCTCCAAGAGCCATACACCTAGCCTTGCTCCTTTGTGAAGGCCTAGCTAGTGTGTCACTGGCATATCATGCTTGTTCTCATTTCCTCTAAGGCATGATAGTGTTAAGGATACAGGAAAAAGCACTGCGTGTCTTGGTAACGCCAGAACAATGTTTAGACTAAGCAACTGCTGTATTTACTGTGTTAGCATTATGCAACAGCTTCCTCCCCCTCCCTATTTTTCTACCATTTATGCTATTAAGACTTTTGAGGGACAGTGGTTTTCCGGGTCTTGCTGTACTGTTTACTTCTTGGACATTATCTTCTCTGCAGGCTAAGAGAAAGGCCAAGAGGATCTATGCAGACCTCAGAGTATTCTTATTATGAATCAGCTCTCATTTCTAAGTGCTACAGCTGAAAAGAAAACCTCTTAAGGGAAAAAACAAACCAGTATAGCTGTGTGGAACACTTAACTAGAATGTAACTCACTGGCTGATGCTACTGATAACATTTGCACTGCTTAACTACATCACGCTTTAGAAAGGTGAGGAAAAAGCAAGTTATGAGTATGTGCCACATCTGGAGAGATGCGCGGAAGAGAAAGAATGCACAGAAGTGACTAAATGCGCACAGATAAGGCATTCCCCAATATGTACGTATGCTTTGCAGCTCATAGTTGTTAACTATGGACATCATTTAAAGACCTGAATGGGGAGGTCAGAGTGCTTCATATTCAGAAGTTTGGCAAATAGTTGCCATGTCCACACTGCATTCTGCAATGTAGCAACAGATTGAGCATTAAATGAAATTGCTTGAGTACTGGAAACAATTTAGCACAGTAGCACAGAACTGAATACAAACTTACTGGCCTCTCCTAAGCTCTATGATGCTCCAAGCATACAGCTTCATCTAAGGCAAACAGCAGTATCTTTTGTGCTACACTGCACTGAAACATGCTGCTATGCTCTATTCTAAACTCCAAGCTCTCTCAAATGATCTCAGGAGCATTAATTACATCCGGATGTGAGATACTACTTACTCTGACTTGCTTGTGCCTCATTCCTCCAAGCAGAGCTGTGAAAAGAAGAGAAAAAATGGTATCAGCAACACTTTAAAAAAATAAAAAATAAAGGTAGCGAAAGCATTCAGGGTGGTTTGTCTCTGATAGGAACGCTCCTGTAACCAGGGCTCCAGCAGTCAGCAGAACCCCCAGATCTGCAGGGCTGCTCTCCAGCCTCCCGTCCCCAATTCCGTACACATAGCCAGGGTTGCCCTGTCCCTTTTTGTTAAGGCAGAAGTGGTTTTACGTTATGTGAATTAGGTCCACACCCATTCCAAAAGCCTTGGGAAAGCCCTCCGTGCACACTGCAGCATTGTTTGCCATTCCATGCAGGTGATGTACTTCGTTCAACTCAGCTCATCCCGGGCGGTGTGATTAAGCCTGCAGCATACACAAGACTGCCAGAACCAAAACTGAATGCTGCCAACTACCCACGTACCAAACCACACAAACACACTTTAACTTTCCAACCAAAAGCAGATGGCAGGTGGGTAACACTCACATATTCTCCAAGATTATCTTAGTTAAAAGGTTTTTCAGGTTTTGGTGGAAGTTTTCTGGAAAGAGAGCGAGGATATCTTCTGCTCTTGTCAAGCCGCGGTACACGACGTGCCTGGTGAGGCTGTGCAAGGCGGACACCAGCTGTAGGAAAGGAAGATGGGAAAAGGACTCCGCAGGGCTGAAAAGCATCGCGTACAGCACAGGACAGGACTCAGTGCCCACACAAGAGGATATCTGCGAGGATATCTGTGCAGCCAGGCCACTGCACACCCCAGGACAGCGACAGCTTTAGCAGGTAGGGAGCCCCACTGCTCTCCCATCCCACGAGGAGCCCCCTGCCCCTCACGCACGCCCCCTCCGCATCCCTTTACCGCCGGACCCCGGGCGGAGGATCGCCTTCACCGAGCACGTCTCGTTAGGGGCTCCTACCTGCGCGGCCTCCTCGGGGCTGGCGGCGATGGCGGGGCAGGCGCGCTGCGCCAGCGGGCCGAGGCCGGCGGGCGGGCTGGAGAAGCACTCCTGGCACAGCTGCCGCACGGCCTCCTTCGACGGCGCCTGCCGGGGAGCAAAGCGGGACGCGCTCAGCCGCGGCCCGGCAGGAAGCAGCCCCCGCCGCCGGGCTGGGCGCCGCCTCCCCCGGCGGCAGCAGCAGCGCGGCGGCCCCGCGGCCCGCTCACCTTCAGCAGGCTCTGCAGGGCGGCGAACTCCCCCTCACGCAGCGCCGCCATCTTGGCGCCCTCAGCGGGGGCGGGCCCCGCGCCTCCCCTCCCGCCCCGCGCCTCCCCTCCCGCCCCGCCGCCATCTTGTTGGGGCGGTGCGGGGCGATAGGGCCGGGCACGCCGGGCGCTGTAGTCCTGCCGCCGGGGCCAGGCGGAGTAACAAGTTCAGGGGCTGTGCTTTTCCTCGGGTTCCTTGCGTGCTTTGACACACACAGGCTAAAAGTGAAAGCTGTGAAATATTTAAGCCTCAGCTCCACATCCGTAAAACAAGCTGCTGCGACAATTATTGGAGCTGAAATGCAGGATAATGTTTTGCACCAAATTGGTGTGCATCCTGTGTAAAATTTTACAGACCCACGCAACTACAGTACCCTTTTTGAAATACCTGAAGTGATACTTTTTTTCACCATTCAGTGCAATGAAGAGTGAAACCAGACACAGAGCTTAAGCCATGTGTAGCGGCTTAGACTCCCTTGCCACAAGGGTAAGGGGGATACCGAGAGGTGCCAGCAAGCTTCACGCCCATCTCCTTGGCTGACTGCAGGCCACTTGCACTCTGAACTCATGGTGTCTGCTCCATGCTGAGAGAGGAAATGACTTGGGACAGCAGTGGGAGGATGGTATTGTGGAGGCCCAGAGCTCGCCTGTGGCGTGCTGCCGTGCAGCTCCAAGGAGCAAGAGCTTGCGCTGAGGGGACCGGTCTCCATTCTTTGAGTGCCTGCAAGCATTTGGCCAAAGTCTGCTCTGGAGCATGTGCAAGGTAGGATGTGTACCATGTGAATGGTGCATGAGTTGGGCTTGAGATCAGAGCCTCAGGTACCTGACAGTGCAGTCATGACCTGTGTCAACAGTGAGATCGCTGGGGTAAGAGTAAGCCCTAAATACTCTGCTTCTCCCTCTCTGATTTAATCAGTTTTTTACTGTCAGTGCAAATCCCTTTGTTGGATGCAGAGTTTAGCAGTAAACACTCTATTTTCAGCCAGTGGGAACTGGAGGCAAAAGATTTATCATGGCATTGCTGCAATGATAGGGACCATTACCTTAGTAAACTGTGTACGTTTTACGCTTTGTAAAAGATATTCAAATAAATCCTCTTTCTGAGAGAGATATTGTCTCTTTTTTGTCTTGTATAATTCACAGCACATCTGGTACCAGGATATCTGTGTAATCTATGGGCTTTCTCATCACCTTTTCTGTCAAAACATCTTCATTTTCATTTGCATTGTTCTCCCGTAGGCAGAATAATACATGGTAAGAAATGCTAATAGGATGTCATTTGCATTGGGCTCCACAGGTTTGGCAAAGAAAAGGGATGCCTCTCACAGAGGAACTTATTTTACTTTCTCATGCTGGGAAACCTTCAAGGGCAGAAGAATCCAAAGGGAGAGTATTTTATTTTCTATCATTTTTCATGAGGAACAGGAAATGAGTCTCAGGGGGAACAATTTTGGGGGTATGAGTTTACCATCTGTAGCCTCTTCAAATTACTTAGTATGATTGACCAGTTCAGAGAGCTGCAATATACTTGTGCTGCTTTCTTTAGCACTGTGTTACCAATAAGTTTAACCCAGTGCAGGCAGTACATTATGGAAGGCTGAAGGTCTGCCATATGGAGTCTTCTTGATGGAGATGCCTTCCTGGGAGAACCGATGCGCTGCTGAATTTAGGTGGTAGGACTAAGTGGGCAGTGAGTCTTGTGGATGCCATTTGCTTATCCAGGTGATAGAACTATATAGCTCCTTACTCTGATCAGAAAAGGAAAACTAGCTACACAGGATCGGATTACAGGAACTGTGACATTGTCTATTCCTTCCCAAGAGGAAGAACCTGAAAGATTTGATGATGGTCTCTCTTCCACTGGTGCCACAGCTATCATTTCCCACCTACACAAATACAGCAGTATCTGCAAGCTACATATTAGAACAGACCAGAAGGTGAAGGGAAGGAGCTCCTAGTTTTTGTTTGCAAAATTAAAGGTTTGCAAAGTAAGTGATCTAAACAATTGCATCGCAAAGGAAAAAAATGTAGCAGTGGTTAGAGGTCAGGATTTAAGAGCCAGGAAACTGGAATCGTGTCTTTCTGATTCTGCTTCAGCTTTCACATGAAGCTGGGTAGCTTCATTTTTGTCACCTGAATGACAGGAAGGTAATGTAACTTCTGTGTTACGTAAAGCCCTGCATTAACAAATGCGGGCATTTATTAACATCAGCAGTGAATTTAGAGGTTGTGAAAGCATAAACTGAATGAAAGTGGTATAAAAAGGCAGCACTATGTTACAATCTCTGGGCAAATAAGCCTAAAGGGAAACAGGAGAACTGAATACAGGATATCACTTAATATTGTAATTGTATCAATGATCTCTTAAATTCTTCCTGCTTGTTTTGTTTACAAACCCATAAAACTAGCATTTTCTACAATCAGAGGTAAGCAGAATTTTTCTAACTGTTGAAGCTTCTGAAATGCCATCTCCAGCTGAGGAAGACAGTCACTAAGTTTTGGCAGGGCTCTTCTAAAGCAATCACTTTAAAACACTTACATGAAAGTCAGATTGATTTTAATGCCTAGTTAAGGACTTAATTGTACAGAATAACTTTGTCAGACAAATAGGTGGAGGGCTGCAAAGGGCGGCTGGGGGCGGGGAGCAGAGGGAGTAGATAACTATTATTGCTGTGAAGAAGTATGTGGCAAGGGAGAACATTTACCTGTAAGCCACGTATTCAGAACAAAGATATTGCCTGCCAGTAAACACTGCTGGCATCATGTTGGATTTGTTCTCCAGTCCACCTCCTATTGTTGTCATTTCCTCACTGTGGGAACCTTCTAATTATGAGGAAATAATGACAGGTTTGATTTAATATCAAAATCAAAGTGCTCCTTGTGTAGCACATGGGTGGTCAGAAGCCAACAGAAGTGCTTAGTAAACATGCTTTATCTGAGGATGAGTAAATTTTTGTTTCGGTTTGGTTTGGTTTTGTCACCATTTTTCCTTCCTTTGCTACTGTCTGTAGCTGTCCGCAAGGACCAGACCTCCAAAGTCAGATTTCCTGAAGCAGTAGAGGGTGAAGAGTGAGGTTGCATCATGTGAGAAAAGCTGGTCCTGTGATCAGTGTGCTTATCACGAAGTTTTTGAGAAACACCAGCTCAGTTATCTGCTCTGCCAGAGGCAATTCTCTCTGAGTTTGAAAAAAAAATCAGTTAAAGCAATGAGACAGATTGGATGACCTTCCTAGGTCTTCTCACAGCCCTTTTTTTCCATGATTTCATGTCTGCATCACCCAGTGGGACCCAGCTGGGAGCTCTGAGGCTGCCGGTGCTGTAGCACAGCACTCTGTGCAGGAATTGGCTTGGATCTCAGGCTTCTGTTTGTCCAGTCACTGAGTCTGAAAACTAAGCTCTGCTTCTGTGTAGGGCAAATTCACTTGTGCCTAGGCCTGGGTGATACAGCTGTAGTGCTGACTGATTTGGAGCTCTTTTGGTTGAGCCAGCCAGTGTACCTACAAATTGTCCTCCTTCAAATAGTGCAGATATATCCATATAAAAAAATATGCAGGCAACAACAGTTCAGGGGACTGGATAATCAAGCAGCTTGTGAGCCTCTTAAGACACTGGTGATAACTTTCTGAATTCAACATCTCCCAAATGTGGGGATGTGGGTGTATGGGTATACATACTTGTTACTTGCTGCTAGTGTAACCTCTATTCCCAGCCGTGTTAAAAAGAAAAAAGAAAAAAAAAAAGCAACAACAAACAAAAACATGTCAGAACTGGTAATTCATATGGGGAGAGAGGATTGGTGACCTTTTTGGCTGGGAATGACTTGAATGAGAAGGGAGGTGAGGTGGGAAAGGATGAATTTGGAAGGGTAGGTGGGAGGTTTCTGGTGGGAATTGGAGACCTCCTGGGGCTTGGAGTAGGAGAATAGTTATTCATTTGCCTTTTTACTTAAAATAGCAAATTATCTTTGTTTTCTGTATCTACTGTTACCTGGCTAGCAGGCTCCATGGTCATGAGAGTCTTTGTGTCCTCACAAATTCATGTAGTTGTAAGAGCAACATGGGTAATTACATGGGGCAAGAAACAGCCATGGGGAATTGCCTTGTTATCAGAAGCATATGCAGCTCTCTCCACTGGTCTCTGAGGTATTTAAATATCTCTGAGGTAATTAAATATTCCTACCTGGAAAATACTGGGAGGGAAGTTGCCTGTCTGCCCTTTGTCTTTTTTTTTTTTTTTTTTTTTTTTTTTTGATAGAGAGAAACTGCTGACCTGTTTTTTACAGAAAGAGAGAGAAAGGAGGGGGAGCTAACGGGAAGAACTGGGTATATCTCACATATGAAGCACTGCAAGAACTATGTGTATTTCACATCCAAAGTATTTCTCTTCTACAGAAGTCAACTATGGTGACAGAATAAATTCCATGAAACCGCAAGACAAAATCAAGAGATGGAAAACTGAATGGAAGAATTTCAGTAAGTTAGTGTAAAACATGCTTTGTATTTTTAGACATAGCTATATAACTCCAATGACAGATAAACATTTTGCAAAAATGTCATCTTTGTTATAGTCCATCAACTAGAGCAAGCACCCAAAATAAATGTATCTGAGAGGGAATGTGTTGGGAGGAAAAAGTCAGTCTTGCTGTTCCTAACAAGGTAAAAAATAGACATAATAAAGCAAGCAAATAACTTGACAAAACCCATTTCTGCCAGCTTTTTTTTCTTCTCTTTCTTTTCTTTTTTTTTTTTCTTTCCCTTAAGATGTAAAAAAGGAAAGGAATAAATTTAGCTTCCTTACAATTTTTGGTTTTAGAACTTTAACCTTTTACACTCCAGGAAAAGATGCTGACAGTTCTAGCTCACTTTGGCTGTTCAAGGCTCCGTCAGAGAGAAATCCTTGGGATAATAAGGTTCTGATGGGAAGAACCGTTAGGCTTTTCCCTGCAGTTGTAGCCTATATTCGCATGGAGCAGAACAATGGTTTCTTCTTTGTGGGCTTTCTGCTGCAAGGCAGGGCTGTGCTGTGTAACCGCACCCTGCTGGGTGTGTGCAATTTCTCTGCTGCAAGGAAAAGTGAAGCTGTTCTCCTGCCTTGCCTAAGAAGAGCTCCATAGTAGGTGATTCTGGATTACACAGCAAGTGAGATAAAGTGTGAGAGACATCTTTTCCTTAGTTACTTCTGCATTATTTGTGTTTTTAACAGTGTTTCTTTAGCAACAAATGAGCAAATAATAGGAAAGAAATTTTCACAGAGCATGCATGCATACTTGGGCTTACTAGTACTAGCTGCCTGCTTGTCATCATATTCTCCAAACAGGACTTTCCTGAAATGTCTCCAACTTTCTAAAGTCCCATTTATACCATCTTACGTTTTGATGGACATGTTAGCCTTTCCATTGCAGGGCTATGACAGAAGTTTCTTTTACAGTTGTTGTTACTGGGAATCATGCTTAGATGTTTTACTGGTAGGGCAAATTTCCCCCTAGATGTCTGGCTACATCTATACTAGTAAACTAAACAGTGACAAAGAACATTCCTGAGGCCATTACTGTTAAATTTCTCGTGCTGTTCTTGGCATTGTTTCCCCTCATACTGACTGTCACTCTCCCAAGCAGCTCCAGGGTATGGGTCAGGAGTTAGCACGGACTAGGAAGTAACCCCAGTGAGCAGTATGCATATGGCCACCCAGCCAAAGAGGCTGAGAGCCACACTGATGGAAACTGTCCCATGTCAGTTGGTGTCTGCAACAGAAACCACTCCAGAGCATGTTTAATTTACTAGCAGTAGGATTAATTTACTAGCACAAATCGAATTTTCACATACTTATCTTCACTTCTTTTGCTCCAGTTGCAATGAGCTTTCCAGAAGACTTGATCTCTGTTTAGTCCACCTAACCCACTACATGAATATCAGTCAACAGAAGCTACAACAGTCCTCCTAAGCTCTTGTGCCTAAGGGCAGAGAGAGACTGCAACACGTAAGCGGGCATGAAAGGTTAAAATCCAGGACTTTAATCCTCAGATTATGAAACCCATGTTATTTTAGTCACGTTGGCAGAGCCCTGTAGGGGAGCCCAACAGTGCAGTGTGAGGCATTTTTTCTACCCATGGGTTATCAGCCTGCAGGCTGACTACATGGATTAAAAATAAAATAAAATAAAATAAAATAAAAATGGTCTCGTATCAAAAAAAAAAAAAAAAAGAAAGAAAAAGAAAAAGAGAAAAAGAAAAAGGGGGCTTTGCTTGTACCTTTTTCTTTTACTTACATTCATGTCACAAGCTAAGAAGCTGGTACAACATCAACAGCATCCTAATACCCATAAGAAAAATCATATTCTTAGTGATAAAATTGCTTATCCTTTTCTAAATTGGAAGAGAGAGGTCTTAGCTTTTAAATTAATGCAGCAGAGGCATGGCATCATGTATATGTCAGTTGAACTGGAGGTAGACTACATGGTGACCAAGAGAAAATCTCTGTTCCCCAGCCAGATGGCAAATAAGTCCTGCAGAATTTCAAGGCACAGGATTTTAGGATGGCCACCTATCTGCCTGTCAGCAGTTACCAGCTCACAGAAGAGTCATCAGGAGAAATGCCTGTTTGTGCGGCATCCA
Source organism: Cygnus olor (assembly GCF_009769625.2). Taxonomy (NCBI): domain Eukaryota; kingdom Metazoa; phylum Chordata; class Aves; order Anseriformes; family Anatidae; genus Cygnus; species Cygnus olor. Next base: position 50,097,210 of record NC_049173.1, read on the forward strand.
CTGCAGTGCAGGCTGACACAGCTTCAGGACACCTTTGTCACCAGCAAAAGGACTTGAGGGAATGGCCTGGAACTGTGACAGGGGAGGCACAGGGTGGGTGTTAGGAAAAAGTTCTTCACTGAGAGGGTGGTCGGGCACTGGACAGACTCCCCAAGAAAGCTGTAACAGCACCAAGCCTGCTGGAGTTCAAGAAGCATTTGGACAATGCTCTCAGACACATGGTCTGATTTTTGGGTGGTCCTGTGTAGAGCAAGGAGTTGGACTCAATGATTCTTGTGTGTCTCTTCCAACTTGGGATGTTCGGTGATTCTGAAGCTGGATAGGAGATATTGCATGGGGGTATCTGAGCATTAGGCATACCTTCCCTGCTGGCAAGGCTTCTGCAGTAATAGCTGTTTCCTATAGAGGGTGAGAGGTTTGGAGTTATAATTTCTCAGGACACTACAGCAAGATTTGTTACAGCTTGCTTGCCAAAGTCCTTAGATTTCTCCTAGGTAAGTGACACACAAAACTAATTGTATCTACTTCTGTGATACATTTTGAGATTTAAAGATAGAAAACAACAGGCAAGTACTAAGTATGGGTGTCTTTTTGAAACAAAGCAGTTAAAAATATTGAAAAGTTATGCAAATAAGGCTACTTGACAGCAACCTTTGAATGTACATTGATTTAAAAACCTTTGCAGGCACAAAACCAAGGATCTTGTATTTAGCATTTTGACACATACTTCTTCAATTCAGAGACATTGATTGGTCTGCATGATTCAGGAAAAAATCTGTTTTGATCACTGCACCTGACAGATAATCCTTGCCTTAAGGACTTGTCTATGTTAGACTCTTTTCCTCTTGAAATTTCCACTATTTATTTCTGTTGGTGAATCCAGATTTTGTGAGCGTAAGAGTAGGGTAGAACCATTGGAGGCACATTGTTGGCATTAGCAGCGTTGGCCTGACTCTGCATGGCTTTGTGCCCTGTGCATTGTCAGAGTCTGTCATTTGTTCCAGTGGCTAAAAGAGGTCCAAGTAGTGTAGAACCGAGATCTTTCCTGGTCGCACTGATGTGGCATTTGGCTCCAGCTCTGCACACTAGATAGCTGTCATCCTAGCAGGTTTTGAATGTTCTTATGAATTTTTTAGGGATGGACTAAAACCACATGGTTATTACTCAGGTTTGTACTCCTCAGAGTCAATTCTCAATCATCTTTTTCAGATGACAGTATTCCTTCTTCCCTGGCCTCTCTGCTGAAGCAGCTAGTGCCTTCCCAGTTTCAATTGCTGATACTTGAGACTCTTCAGATGGGACTGCTAATTAGAGGATGAGACCACTGCTGACAGATGTGATCTGTAAAGCTCTGTGCTAACAGATACTCTCCATGTGCTGTGTAAGTGTGTGGACACTTGTCTGTATTAAAACTGGAAACTGAGCAGCTTAACACTGTTGTGAAGAAGCCACTGCATGTTAGTCGTTCATCTAAGGTATTTTCTCCCCCCTGCTGCAATACAGTCCCTATGAAATTTGACAGACAGGTTAGACTGTGTCAGTTCTTGAGATTTATGAATGTGTTCAAACAGCAAAGTATCATAAGAGCTAAAGGAAGCTGAACATTTTGCAGCAGAAAGCATTTGGCCAAGCATAATACCAAGCCTTTACGACTTTCTTTATCCAAGATCTCATCCAGACTTAACAACTATCCATTAATGCTCACAAAACTCCTGGGAGAAAATTTCATGCAACGTATCTTACAGCAGTGGAGCTTCATTTGCTTTTTTAAAGCTAATTAAAGCATTCTTTGAAACATTTTCCCCGAGGTGTTTGCAACCCCGACAGTGTAGCAGAGTCAGAACTGGCGAGACAGAAGGAGCAAACCACCAGGGACAAAAGTGAGACATTTAATCTCTCTTGTAAAAACAAAGAAGCAAACAAACCACAGAGCTGGCAAAGGATAAATACAAAGTTTAAAATTCATGGAAGGGGACATTTCTCTTCTTTTAAATGTATTAGCCTGTTGATGTCGCTCAGCATGACTTGGCTGTGCTGAGGTTGGGTGGTGAAGCAAAAGCCAACACCAGTATGGGCTCCCAGCCTCCCCCGTTAATGTGGCCACTGCCCCACCCTGCCAGTCACAGTATGGTGGAGAAGGCAGAAGGGGAAAGGCTCAAACCTGTCAAAGTTCATTGGTTAGCTGCAGCTGCCAGCAGCTGCCAGAAAGGGCTCCTTCAAGGCTGATATGTAAAACAGCAAAACTCAAACGTGCTTTTCAGTTGCATGGTTTCTTTCTTCCAACAGAGGCACTTACCTTCAGCAGGCAAGTGGTTAGTAGGTCCTGTCACTGGAAAACATTACTAGCAGGAGAGTAGTTTCTGTGTAGACAGTCCCAGCCACTCTGGGGACCTCTAGCCAGTTTAGGCTTCAAAACTGAGTGAAACATCAAGGACTGACTCTGAGAATGCAGCGATGCCAGTATCAACAAACAGACTGTAGAAATATTTCATCAGTTTAAAATTCTGTATTCATTACAAAGTCTTGCTACAGCACAGCCCTTTGGAGTCAGCTGCAGGCACAAACCAAGGTTATGATAATACAACCTGTAATCTCTGCTTAACCATTTTTATTCTGCTCGAGTTTCTTGCTTTCCTTCCACTTTTCCAGTCTAAACCCCACTTGATGACTGTCTTCTGCATTGCCTGCCTTAACCACTGGATGCCAGGGGGCCTCCCAGCAGGGAGCCTCTCATGCACCGACTCATCCTCCTGTGATGGGAATGCTGCCTGCAGGTAAGCAAAGGCATGTGAATACACCAGTGCAGTGTAAGCAAGATGTAGGGCGTAGAGAGCACAGAACTACTCGTTTTTGTAATGTGAATCGCTTGTAAATTTGCAGGGCACTGTACAAAATGCTCCAAGGAAGAGGCCAGTGTTCAACCACTTCATCTAGATGTGGTTGTGCTCAGCTTGTGCTTGTGATAAACGCAGGCTGTTAGGTGCACTGTGGGCAGTGGCAGAGAGAGCTGGCCTCACACACTTATAAGCTTCAAGAAATTGGCTGGTCTTGTGGCTTAGACTGCCTGCAGAGTTGTGAGGTAATGACAGCCGTAAAGTTGTGATCTTGGCTGCAACAAGAACCCCATCAGCTCATTTTGTATCAGAACAGGTGACAGAAGAGTCACCATTACTTTAAATTGCATCTTGGTAAGGAAAAGGATTCATATCCCATTATTAAGGAGTCAGTCAGGCCCCTTTGGTTGCAATTCCTGCCTTTTATTGATTTCAAATTGCAATTACAAAGGGCTTATTTTTGTCTAATGAGTTGGAATTGTCTTTTTGTTCTGTGTTAATATACCAGCTAGTTCAAAGAAGTCCAAGTTTAAGCAATAAGAAATAATAATCAAGAAACACATAAAACCTCAATTTATTTCAATAATACCTTCATCACACATATGAAACAACAGCAACAAAAAAGAAAACAATCAAAAAGAAGTTTCTTTCTCTAATTGTTTTGGGTGGCCTAAAACCCAGACAAGATGAGGTACACCCCATACACTCAGAAAAATCTCTGTAGAAATGCCTCAAAACAGAAGTACTGTAGAAGTACTGTAAATACTAAGAAACCAGAATATAAATGATATCCTTCTTTCTTCTGCTCTACCTCATCACAGCCACATTCTTAAATTGTCAAGGCATCATAAATGTCAAGATAAATGCTGTAAAAATGTCCTTCCCTCTGTTATTAACATCACCATGGACTATTAAAATTAAAGGGCACTTTAAAACATAATTGATTTTTCATTATTTATCTGCTATTGCTTAGGTGTGGGTAGTGAATCCCCAGAGGGGGTGTTTCATATATACTAGATATATCAGATATTTCACCTTTGACCTTTTAGAAATAGCACAAATGTAGTTGTGTTTGTGCACCTACAGTTTCAGGACATGAGCCAGCCTCTAGCAGATGAGACTACAAAAAGAAGCTTCCTGTAGGCAATCTATTTGTTATTGTCTTCTGCTAATTTTTATACATTTTTCTAAAATATCTATTAGTGACCATGGTGTCACTAGCGCTGTGATGAATGCTGTGGATTACTGTCCACTCAGTCATGGAAACTCCTAGCTCAAGTCATCCTGGGGCAAGAGCTGACCTTGAGCTTCTTGAACCTGCCATGGCTGGCCAGTTGTGTCTACAGCCTTTGGGTTTATGCCTGTTTGCACATATACGCTGGGAATAAGGGCTGAATAAGGACCGTGGCAGTATGAAACAAAATGGTTTTAGTGTAGTCAAAAGAAGAAATAATTCCATTTCCTTACTTGGTACTTACCATAAATTAAGAGCACGTTGTTTGCTGTGATAGCTCTATAATTTTGTGCTTATATTTCTGTTCACCTCAGAACAGCAGAAATTATCTAATTACTTTAAGACTTCAGATTATGTTAATGCGAAACATTATGCCACAAACAAATTGAATTCAGCTAGCTCTCTGCTGGCCTCTTACCAATAGGATAAGAAATACAAAATAGTACAAAATAATTATCTTTCTTTCAAGGAAAGCTCTTCGAGTGGGTCATGTGAGGTACATGGAAAGAGTCTTCATCCCCAGCCCACAACATGTACTAAACAGTAAATGAAGCATGTTTAAAAGAAATTAGTGCCAACTTTCACCAGAAGAAATACCTGTTACCATTGTGTATGCATTCGTTGTACCTCACAGTCCTCATTGCCAAAAATGTGGTTTAGATGGAAACATAATGAGCTACATTTGAAAGCACGGGAGCCCTGAAACTTGCATTTCTTTTGCCAGCATTATGCCTGCATTGGGACTGTTTTAGTCAAAAACAGGCTGGGGTTTTTGGCGAGCATTCTGCAACAGGAAACACCAAGCAGAACAGCCAACAGACAGCTAAAATACCAGCACAAGTGCCCCCAGGGCCAGCAGGGCGTGAGCTCTGCCCTGGAGAGCACAGTGTGGTGGAGGAGAGCTTCTGTGTGTGAGCTGCCCATGGCAATGCAACACAGGGCTGCTGTACCACACCTTGGGTAGCTGAGGCAGAAATAACCCTGTTGACTTTTACTGGGTCATGGAGAAACCTGGTAGCAGACAGAAAAATAATATTTGATTTTTTTTTTCCTGGCCCCACAGGGACTACACTTTTACTAAGCAAACACAAAGCTAGATTTGCCCCAAATGTAAAGTATTTCATTTCACTTCAGTCTCTGACAGCTTTTGATGTCCATTTTGCTATTCCTCTGCAGGAACCAGTACAAGTTCTCTCCTGCTTAAGAAAAGGAGCAGACTGGGAACAACCAGGTACACTAAGATACACCTAAGTGTATTGTCTGAACTGGGGGACGCTGGCTCTACAATGGCTACAGGCACTGAGTAATGAGAATGATTAGTGCTGTTGGAGCTGAAAACAAATAACACCGTTTCCCACATCTTCTTTCATGATGCTTCAGGCAGCGCTGTCCCGGGTTGCACAGCAGGGCCAGGGCCATGCCCAGCCGCTCTGCCTCTCCAAGGACGGAAGGATGTGCCAGGTGGGTGCCAACTCCCCAGGGGGATGCAGGATGGCAGCTGTGGCACTGCAAGGGTGTGAAGTGCAAACCAAGGCATGGGGTGGCAGGAGGGGGCCATCGGTGGTGTCACTTTCCCACTCTGTGTGAGGTTGAGCAGGGCAGCTTTGTCGGAGGGCAGGGCTGCAGCAAAGCGGGTGCCGGGGCCGAGGGGCATGCCACCGTGCTGGCCAAGGGGAGAGAGCAAGCTGGTGGAGATGGGAGCTGTCATTGATGGCTTATTTTTTGAAAGCATAAATTTTTTGCTTTGTTTACTAAGTCCCCATTGGTTCTCATTGATTTAATGTTATGTAATTGTTTATTTATTTATTTTTATTCAGAATGTGTTATGGATATGGCCATTTGTGGTGTTTTCCTCTCAGTATAAGGTCCATGCAGAATGGAGCTTGCAAAAAACCCCATTCTGTTAGGGCATGCTATCTGTAGTCCTGACACCTCAGATAGGTAGTTTGATGTGATAGCCTGGATCTTTTGCCATGCCAAGCAGAGCACCTAAGTATTAGTGTGCTTGTTGTTTTGTTTCCTGTGAAATGGTACATCCGGCAAACAATCTGACTTCATTCCTTTTCCCCACAATGACAGCATTGTGCACTTGAATGAAGCCACAAGTCAGCATCAACAATGGGATTCATGCCTCGTGGTACCAGAGATTGCATTGAAGGGGTACTGATGAGTGTCACAGCCTTAAGAATGGTGCAGCTGAACCTAGAATTTTGTTGTTGCTGTTATTGTTTTTTGTTAATCCTTTTTTTTTTAATGCCTGTTGTTTAAACCAAACTCCCCAATATTTCTCTGTAAAAACCATCTGCTTCTTACAAGGTTATAAAATTACCTTAGCTGAAGGGTAAACCCAGTGCCTGTGAGTCTAGCATCATCTCTCGGAAGTCATTCCTTGGCTTATAGCTACTGGTGTTGCCCTGTCACCAGGTACTTGGTTGCTTTTACCAAGGCCATGTATCATCACTGTGAAAGATTGTATTGGCAGAGCACCCACTGCCTGAGAGCAGGAGTTCAGAGAAGACAGCTGCAGACACGGCTTCATTGGTAGAGTGTTTCTCTGGTTTTGTGTCAGCTCAGGAAGAGGATTTATTCATGCAACAGAAAGGCTGGACATTGGTAGCTGACATCTATAGTTTCAGTGTGTCTGTTTAGAAGCCTGTGATTACACCAGGCAATATAAATATAGCGGAGCAAACCAGGTCTTAAAAGACTCTCCAGTTTTGCCTGTAACTCTTCACGCCAGTGCTACATGGGAGCACTACTGCCTGAATCCTCATGTTGTCACGATACTTTGCCAATATAGAGTGATGTAATGTTATGCAACTTCATTATACAGTAGCACAAATACCATGGAGCTGTAGCAATGCTTCCAAGAAAAATTCCTTCCACCAGGAAACATAACGCTTAAATCAACACAAGCCCAGGTTTTTGGTATTAAGTCAACTTAGTGACACCAGCTATTCTGAATCAGCGTGTCTGGAAGTGATGCAGAGTGAATTCTCATATCCTCAGATACAAACCATTACAGTTTAGACAAGTACAGTTACTTAGTCCTTCAGGAGATGCGTCCAGAGGCACGAGCTTATAACCAATCTGAAAACAGCAGAACTAAGTATGTGTCAGTCATTTATGCCTTTTCTCTGCATTGTGGTTGTAATTTGTAGAGAATTAAGGTAAATGTGGGACAGAATATCAGAAACCCCGTTGCAGCAGTCCTGCCAGAACTACTTATGATTTGTCCTCATTAGTGTGAGAGATCTCATGTCTCCTGGTTATCTCCATTTCCTGTTTTTTTGTTTTGCTTCTCGGGCTGATTTTGAAGTGCATGGAACAGATTATGTTGCAGTGAAACTAAACTGGAACGTGTTCTCAAGAAGTGCACTTAATGTACTCTGACCTCAATAGGTACTCAGCCCAGGAGACCCAGATGAAGATGGTTTGAATTAAAAAAACCTTTAATAAGTATAGTGTGGATTTCAGATCCTCAGCATCAACTCTAGCTCTGCAGATTCTTGGTCTACTGAACTTTACAATGCAGATGTAACCTCATCTGATTTTCAACAGGAGGTGTGAGAGCCTGCAGCTGGCCTCTGAAAATCAGGCTTCTAATTTTTGTTCGTCCTGCCCATATACGAAATGGACTGAGTGAAATTTTTATTCCTCCATTTAGTCATCAGTGAGGTAGTGTGTACACTGCAAATGCCATGTCATTGCTGTAAATGTAGAGGACATTGATTCTGATAACAGCGAGGAAAAGGTGTCATAATAACACTTTTTATTTTATAGCCCCAGAAAAGTTTTGCAACATATATAACTGGTAAACACTTGCAGTTGTTGCAGCCACTTCTGGAGTGGAACATGTCAGCACCCAAAATTACACTATACTTGTAGGAAGAGAGGGGAAAAAAACAATTGCATAAGAAATCCTACCTCCTACGTAAAATCAGCATATTGCAACCCAAATTGGATTTCGTCTAGCATTGGCCTCTGCTTTTATAGTAAGAGTCAGTGTGAATTTTTGAGTAGTCAGGATCCTCCCTGCTACATTTAATTGGGAAATATAGTGTGGAAATTAGCTAACTCAGTAAATTGAAGCAGGGGACAGAACTAGAAAAAAAAAAGTGCAGTAAGCAAAAATCCTTGATATTTTTCCTGTCTGCCTTTCTAAAAACAAAGAAATCATTTGAGATACCGGTTAATGTAAGGACTTATGTTAATAGGTAAATATTAACCAGTATGTGAAGAAAGTGGGATATTAATTAGTTATTAAATATATTATTAAATATGCTGCATTTTCAGCTGTTCATTCTTTTTTTTTTTTCTTTTTTTTTTTCTTCTTATTAAGCAGAAGGAAACAGGAAGCATAACTCTTTTGGTATCACCACTGTTTTGAGTTTGATTCAACTAGGAAAGAAAAGTCTGGAGTAAAAAAAAAAAATTTTATAAAATTAAAAGCCCTCTTTCCTTCCTGGAACAGGAAATATAAAAATAGAAATAGTCTACTTCCAAATCCTATGAAAAGAGGTGAAAATATCTCTTTTTTTGCCAAAAGGATTCTACCTTAGTTCTGACAAGGCAAGTATAGTGACCTAATCAGTTTCAGCTATAAATAATGCTTATTTGCTTTTCTTTTTTTTAAAGTGACATAGCAAACACTAAAGCACACAGAGATCCTAACTATCTTGATTTTCAAGATTGCTGTCACATGCTCTAAGACAGTGTCTATCAGCCTGTGAACCCTGGACCACCATCCCTCCATAAGATATTTCAGTACAGTCAGTGGAATGCTTGCTGACTTCCACCTACTGAAAGCCAGTTTGCATTATCAGTACTCCAGTTAAAGCATCTACAACTACAACATGTAAATTTTTTTTCTAAAATAATAGCATTTTATTAAATAGATGTCAAACACATTATTTATTAATCTCCTGATTGCTAAATACCATCAGTATAGAAAATGTTACAGAGATTTCCTGTCCCCCCCTTGTTATATTTTTCCAGAAAATTAGTTGGGCTGTTAATTACAAACGGTTGAGAACTGCTTTTGTTATGCTCCAGGCTTGGGCTCCGGTATTGATTCTGAGTTAGAAACTTCCTGTCCCAACTCTCTCTGTTCTCGTGGCCAGCTTACGTAAAGCCATAGCTTGAAAAATGGATGCCTTAGAATTTCAGATGTCCAAGAGAAGCTTCATTTTCAGAACCAGACAGATTTCTAATCCAAATAGGTATGCCCCAAATACTGCACAGTTCAAAACCCAAGCATCTTGAGCCTCAAATTCTAAAATTCTCCTTCCCTTGGAGTCATGAGATTCCCCATGTTTGTAAAACCATTCCTATTTCTCAAGATAAAGGAGCAGGAGAGGATTTTTGAATTTTTTAGGTCTGGTACATGTCTTGACTAAAGAAGCAGTCAGGTTTATGGGGGCTTGAGGAAAAGATGAACCTCTCCCAAATGCTAAGGCCAACTCTCCTCTCATCTAGTGCAGGAACATTTCTTCCAGAATACCTTCTTGGTTGCATTCAGCAGCATGCATTCATCTCTTGCAAATACAGTCTACATGATTAGCTGGAACTGAGTCACCCCCAGACTAGGGCACAGGATACAGGAGGATTTTATTACAAGTTAGGTTTCCTGGAGGGAAGTCCAGTTAAAGAGGAGGCTCACATTCTCCCCAGTCTATTGTTCAGTCAGACTCGGACCCTGGCCTTTTCTGTTTATTTATCCAAACAGCCCACCGCCTTGCATAGCGTTCTGTATGTGTACAGTAAACACTGGAAGCTCACTGTAGTGGTAATAACATGTTGCAGCTATAAGCATCCACATCTTCCTAGGGTCAGCTGCTAATCTGGGCTCCTTCTGCCCTCTCTTCCCTGTTGCCAGGCTCACGCAAGAAGGTACGTGCATACAGCCTGTATCCTGTGCGCACAGACTTTCTTTCCCCTGAGCACTGCTGCCTACTGGAACTTTCCTCAAATGAAAAAAATACCTTTCTGTCAGCAAAATATCTCTTACAGCGGTAAGGGAGGTGACGGAAGAATTCATTGCTCAAGCTTCTGTATTTATTGGAGAATTTTGGGGGTTAATTTTATGATTTGTATGTATAAAGAAGGGGACAATATGGAATTGGATTATGGTCAGTTAGAATCAACTTCACCGTCTTTGCAGTTCAGGCTGTGACTACATATTTGGCGACAACATTGCTTATCTCATCTTAACCCAGTTATTTCCTTTTGCCTCCTCCCAGAATCAGGTGCCATCATTGTGCCATGGAATTTCCTCAGCAAGACATCTGCCCTTCACAGACTTGGACAATACAGACGTGGAAATAAATTCAAATATGTCTGCAATTGTAAAGAAGGAGTGAATGAAGAGCAAAGAACATCCCTTGCTAGCTTTAGTTTGGCTAACACAGGTAAAAATAGTGATGGAGATCCTTTCTGGCCATTAATATGCTACATTGCCAAGTAACTAAACACAAGGTACCTGGGGTCCTGGATAGCCTGCCTGACCTGAGATTTATGCAGTCAGACAGGTTGCCAATTTTCAGTTGCTTGTAATGACAGCAAAATTAGACTAACCAAGAATCTCTGTCATTGGTAGAACTACTCATTTATAAACAGGTTGATCATTCGTGGTGAAAGTCGATCTGTCTGATGACACGTAACTGCATACCTTTCACTTTTGCCTTTCACTTCAAAAATCCTGTGTAGGCCTGAACATCACCTCTTTCTCACAGAGCAACCCCATGCACTAGATAAAGCCTGACACAGTATCTCTTCACTAGGCATGTTCCCAGGTGCAGGTGAACATCAGTCTGTTGCCCTTTACATATGTGCTGTACTTGACAGACATAGTGACCTGTGATGTAATGTAGCGCTAGCCCAGGCATTGCATTACTGATGTCTCATTAAAGGTATTTTTTCCACAGTTCACGACTGTGCCTTTCCTTAGCTGTGACCTCAGCAGATGCACTTTGTGTCGCAGAAAGAGGATGTGAGAGAGGACACGTGCTCAGGGCATAGTACACTTGGCACTGGTGAGTGATAATCCAGAGTAAATTACAGTCTAATTGAACTGGTTTTGCCATTTGGATTTCACACATTTCAGCAAGGTGTGCAAATGGTGGGGAAGGGAGGCCATTTTATTTGCTGTATTTTTTTGGTTGCAAAGCCTGAGTGTTGGCCTTATGTCTGTTCTAGTGAATTGCCACTGCACATACACACACACACACAAACTTGGATTTCCTTTATGAATAGCTGAAATTCCAGTCTTGCCTGGCACAAGGGTAAGTTTCACATAAAGAACAGCCTCTGTGGAGAGTTTTTCAAAATAAATCAAAAACCTGAGAGACTGAGAAAAATTCTGAGAATTGGAGATGTGACAAACCGCATTGCCCAGCTTCTTATTGGCACAGTTAGGATACGACTCTCATCTACGCAAATGTACAGTCCTAGACAAATTCCACAGCTGGTACTCAAACACCCAAGTAAGCTCTCTGCAGGAGAGCATGTCTGTACACACAGCCATTTGGCCACCGTACAGTACTGCTCATATGCAGTACGAATACATGCATATGGGCTTCTCTAGTTCAATACATTCATCCTTGCAATCACAAGCTGGGTTCCACACAGGCCCTGCTAGCTTACAGAGTTCTCATACGCAGAAGATTGATGCACAGTCTGCACCTTCATTTAAGTGAAGTAACTCTTTTGTCATGTTATATCCTTTCTCCCCTACACATACTACCCATCTCAGCTACACTGGTATAGTTTATAGCTTTTTGCTACAAAAGAGCTATCTCATAACAATAGATAATTTGGGATCAGAGGTGTCTGATAACATGGAGGAATATTCCTTGGAGCTGTCCTTCACTTGACCATTCCTATAGTTTTCACAAGCCATGTGTATTCTGGGTATTTGCATCTTACTCCGTGTATTCAAATGCAGTCTGTCATTCAAATCCCTCCCTTTGTGCACCAAGCCTTCTCAGCCTCTCTGCTTTAAACTTACAATATAGCCTCACTCATCACTTCTATGCCACTCTAGAGTATCTATATACATAGAGTTTAACTGGTCAAGAAAAGGGGGTATAGTTGCAGAGTTACAACACACTAACTCTGATAGTCCCTTTCTCTTTGAGTCGCTAAGGGTTTTCTTCTTCCCTTTTGTGCCCCACCACAGCATTCTCCCCCACAGCATGACCCCCTTCCTGGCAGAGAGACAAACTAAGATCCTTTAGTTACTAAAGGCATTGTCCAGTTTAGCTCGAGTAGTACTGCTACGTCTGGAAGACAGGACCTGGCATTTGCAGTGGGAGTCAAGAGTAGAAGAGTAAATAAGCACTGAACTGAAGACCAGTAAATTCAGACTGTGGCACCTGGCTGGGTTTTGTAGTTCCTCCCATTATCAAGCAAGTTCCAATCATCCCTGAGAGGTGGGGATGATTTGACAGTGACTGTGCTAGTTCAGCAGCACATGCCACGTGACAACAGATGAGAAACCTGCTCAGAGTGGAAAAGGCATGTCTGCCCATCATCCCACCGGTTGTGGGAAGGCTAAAATACAAACATCAGAGCCACTCTGATCACTTCTGATGCAACACATGATTTCTTCTTGGCCTCTGACTAAACTGCTCCTTGTGCCAGTCAGCTCAGGAGGTGAATGTGTCCTTCTGCTGTGTTCACACAGAATCATTGACTTCAGCTGGCTCTGAGAGCTACATAAAAGCACCGCGATGGTGCTGAATGCATTTAGACATTTTAAGGAAGAAAATCTGTATTTCTGACTGAGAGATCTACCCACAGTAAGTGGCTTTCACCACATCGGAATGCTTCTGTCTCAGCCATTTTATACCCACAGAGCGTAGCATGGTCAGCAAGCAAGATGTGGGAAGTAAAAAAAAGACAAACCAAAAACCAACAGATGAATCACAGCAAAGCAGGGATGAATACAGGAAGGCATCTTAGAAGCCTCTTGTTACTAGAACTGTGTGATTTGGCATTTGTTCACCAGTAAGAGTCATCTAACACCTAGTGATTCACTTGTTTTGCCATAAGAAAGATGCCTTATACCACATGCCTTATACCATGCGCATACTCTCCTGGGTGTGCAGCTCTGAAAGAGAATATAACCTCAAGCTGCTGCGAGCAGACAGCTGATACATGAAATGTCAGAACTCTTCACAGCTGGTACCCGAGCCATTGCCCACCTTGCCAAAATTACTTGCTGCAGTGACCTCTATACTGTCACAACTGGCAGGTCCTGAATGACCTGAAAGTGGCCCCATAAAGCAGGCTCACAAGCAGGCAGTGCTAGCAGCAGAGAAACTTGTGTCGCTGCTTTCTGGGGTCTTCCTTGCTCTAAGGAAGGATCTCAGAGGAGGATCTGAGATCTCAGCTCTCCTGGGCTCTTAGGCTGGTATCACTCACCAGCTCTGGCTAATTTTACAGGAAAATAGTTGATTTGGACTGGGTAAAAGTGAGGTATGAGACCTCCACAAAGAGTTCTCAGTGAGGTAGGCAGAGACACTGTTACAAGCTTGGTTCCTCTTTGCCAGCTTTGTCAGAAGGCAGAGGAAGGAGAGAGTGTGCAGAACAGTGGTGACTTTCTTTGGCAGGGGCTGAGAGCTGTGGTGATAAGTAGAGAACTGTCCAAGAGAGGGATGGAAAGTAAAAGGTATCACACTTGAAGTGAGAGGCTAGGGCAATGATGTTTGTAGCAGTACTCTGCGTGGGCATGAGTGAAGACCCATATCATTTTTGAAAGCTGAAGGAGGAGGTATCACAGTAATTTTGATACAAAGTGACAGGTCAGGCCGAGATGTATTGCTCTGTGAATAAATAAGGACATTATTTGAAAGAAACCACACAAAGTATCAGGAAAATGTAGGCATTGCTTGAATATGAGAATCTAGAGAGGAAATGTCTGAAATGAAGAGGCAGAAGCGTCATATCTTATATATATACATATATTATAAACTAGAAAAAGTAGAGAGTACAGCCATGCACTGGAAATTATTTTTTTTGGTGTGTGAAATTACTTGGAGACAAGATGAAGGAAAAGTGACCAAAACAAAAGACCCTCCTTCAGGAAGATAAAATGATGAAGCAGTCAAGGAGGTAGAACATGCAGGACAAAAGGATTTTACAAGAGGACAGCAGTGTGTTTCAAAAATGACTGATGCTTCAGAGGTGATGGGAGCTGGACTGAGGATTGACTGAAACATGGCATTTTGAAAATTTTACATGCCACTCAGGTCTAGGGTATAGAAACTAGATTTTTGAGAGGATTTAGGGTGGATGTGTAGGATTCTAAGTAATTAATTTAAACATTTAGTTTACTAATTTTGGGGATGAAAGCCAAGAGGGAGATGGAGATGCTAAAGAGACAAAATTGGGAGTAGGGTGGGGAAAATTAAAGCAGGAGGATGGAAAGAAGGGTTTGTTCTGCTTGCTTGTCCTCTTTGGAAATTTATATTATGATTTCTAACAGAGGTCAGTATAAAGAAGGCTTATTGCCACTCTTTTTGCCTGACTGTGATTCATGGTATGACTGTAAAGCATCACACACAAACATGCTTTAGTTCTTTTCTTCATTTAGATCTTCTCTCCCCAAGGGCTGGTTTGTTTGTCTTCTCCGTCGGAGGTTTGCCACTGACGTGACAAACAGCACTCTACGGAAGAGTAAGCTTTAGAAACACAGAAATTAGAGATGGAAAATTCCTCTGTAAAAGATCAACTAGCCCACTGTGCTTGGTAAGCCAAAGCATAAACACTAGCATTGTGCTTATTTAAGATACCACAAGAAGAAGTGTTCCTGAACAGCTGCTCCACCAGGTAGTGGATCTTATAGCCAAGTCATTGTAACAGTACTTATCCTAATCTTTGGTGTCTCATTTCATCCTCTTTTCTCCTTCTTCACAATAACAGTGCTCTTACTTCTGCAAACTCCCACAGTGCCTTATCCCATTTCTGATTTTTGTAGCGTTGTGTCCTATACCTCGTGCACAGCACAACCAGATGTGTTTAGCTCTTTCAGCTCATATGACAATGTCTGTAAATCAGTCCTTATCACTTCTACTTTCTAAAAATGTGTTCCTTTATATTTGTAAATGTCCTTCTGATGAGATGTTCAGAACTGAATGCAATATTCCAGGGGATTATACTATAATACTGCTAACACAGGCCTTTGTTACCATTTTTGTTTATGAAGCATACTGCCCATTGTGTTTTTTTTGTTATTTCTGTTCACCCCCAATCCACCCATCATCTCATATTACAGGCATGCCTAATTTACTGTCTGCTGTCCTGCTATCCTAGGTCACTTTCGGTGTTACAGCTTCTGAGAATCCTCCTTCCCAATGAATAGTTGTGATTTGAACTATTTCTCTCCAGATGTAATAGAGATGCATTTTTTTTTCTTCTGTGGAATTACATATTGTTTGCTGAATCTCATTTGTGCCAGAGCTTTGAATTGTAAAATTAGTAGAATAATGTACTCTCAACCCCACGCCTTGGAGATGTTTCCCTCCCTTTGCCTCTCCAAGTTTGAAACCATAAAAATTAATATTAGGAAAGAACTAAAGAAAAAAAAATGATCTTTTTGCATGAGTTCTTTGAGCTTCATAGCATCTCTGGTACACGGAATTTCCTCTCTGCTGCTCAAAGAGAAAGGTGAAACAATTTTTTAAACAATTTCCACAATGTCACTCCAAGCACTGCTAAACTCATTGTCCTCACAGTGACTGAGCTGGGATAGGAGGTTGCTGTTCCCAGAGTATCCCCAGCCATCTGCCCCACACTCCTTGCTAGAATCTGCAAGTTAACCACAAGCGTAGCTACTCCCTAACCCTCTTCTATCAAAACTACCCACTTCAGTGGAAGTCAATTTTTTATTGCTTCCTTGCGTGCTCTCTGTCTCACTTGCTCATTTGACAGCTAGAGCAAATGCGTGCTGTCCCAGCAGATGGAAAGGGAAAGAGATCTTTGGTGGCTAGAATAAGAGCAGACTGAATGATGGCAACCACTTAACCTGGTTCAGATGCAGCCCTCAGCCCCTTGAAAATTAGTGCCAGAATTAGGAATGTTCTTCAGACATTATGACTCTCCCCATTGCCCTGCTAGACCACCCTGTGTTTTTTTCCCCAGAACTCACTTCTGGGAAGCATATCATCTTGAAGACCTGTCAGATCACACACACAAAGCAATGGCTATATGCCGTGGATTCTTCCCATCATCAAGTGCATTATAAAGCAAGCCAATTAAAGGTCACATCTGTTAGTCACAACTTTTGTGGTTTGGCTCTTATTGAACACCAAACTGTGTGAGAGCAGGAGGTGTGTGTGCTCGAGGCTGTCTTGCTATCAAGTGTGCTGCAGAGAGGATGTGTGGTGTCAAGGCAGAGTGTCAAAAAAACAAAATTAAGGCTGTAGCTATTTTTCACATATCCGTTCAATCTGAATGTTAGTAGCAACATCTTTGATGTTGTCAGTTCGCTTGCTTTTCAGTTCTTTAGGATGATGCTGTAGACTTGAGCAAGGCCAAAGAAGAGAAAATTCCTCCCACACAAAGCAAACAGCAGTTCATTCACACCTCTTCTTGGCTCCAATGCTAAGAACAGACATTTGTAAATTATCACTTATCTGTGGGAAGCAAGGACCTTTCCTCAGAAACCATATTCTTTTCTTTTTGGTCTCACCAAAGCTAAAAGAGAGAATTGAGGTACTGAAGGTCATTTTCCTCACCTGTCAGTCTAGCAGATAGCTCTTTTCTCATCAGATCCCTTCCATTGCAACTCTGTCTCACTCAGGTAAGCTTTAGGGCAGGAGTTACTTAACTTTAGAAGTTGTGTGTTGTTTTGGGCAGCACCTTTCATAACCAGCTGAGGCAGAGAGATGTTTCCAGAGGGCAGTTCTTCTTAACCTAACAGCTGTCTGACCTACGTGAGGTGAATTACCTCTGGACATGCCTCTTTCCTCACTAAAGGAGCCCAGACAAGTAGATTACAAGAGGTTTTGTATTCTCTTAGATAGATAAAGTTGGGTAAGATGAATCCCAGTGTAAGCCTTTTATCTTTCTCTTCTGTGCTAACATTTCTAATTATCTTTCTTGTCTGTCCTTGCTGTGTATTAAAGTCTACCCAGTACATATGCTCCTGCATAATCGACAATGGCTGTCTCCTTTACACAGAGGCCTCGCTGCTTCCTAAAGAGTAAACTAAAGTGGCTCCCACCTTCTTCCTGTTGTGGTGGCAGGGATCTTTTCAGCTCTTTTCTCCGTCTTCTCCCACAAGCGGGAGTCCAGCCATGCAACAGGATGGTCACAGCGGGTCTGTGTTGCGGCAATGATGTCTCCTGGTGGTAGTCTTGAAGCTAGAGCCCCAGGTGTCTGGTGAACAGCTTTCCCCTCCTAAACTTGGGGTCTCAGACCTCTGCACATTCAGGTGTTCATCCCACACCTGAAATGTATTTTCAAGTTTTGATTCATAACCATGCGAGTTTAAACCTGGGGAAAGATGCTGGATTGTATGCTTTTTTGCCTTTTTTTTTTTTCTTCTTCTTTTTTTCCCCTAAAAAAACCAACCAACCAACCAAAAAAGAAACCACAGAGATTTTGCTATGCTCACATAATATCAGAATCTGAGATCTGTCCCAGGGTCTATACTGGTTTTACCTGAATGTTTATTTCTCACACAACCTGCCTGTTTTTTCTTGCAGTGTTTCTCTCAGATGGAGCACACCACTGACCAGGTATGTGAGGTCACCATTTGCTTCATGTGTAAATTCTTTAGGATCTTTGCTGGCCCATGGAGAACAGTTCAACTGTGATAAGCCACACCCTTGCTTCTCCAGTCTCAGAGCAGCCATCACTTCCCGGCCCTATCACGAGCCACAGATAGGAGACCACCACTCAAACTCCATTTCTGCAATGCTGTCTCTGAAAAATTAGTGATTGTTGGCTTGAAAAGCAGATGCAGAATGAATGACAATGTGTGCTTTTAATTGCTGGTAGGTTACCAGATGCGCTAAAACTTTAAGTGCTGGATAGATACCAGCTGTCATCATATGCCTCATCACTCTGGGACTGGAAGCATGTTTTTGTATGTGCTCATATAGCTTGTAACAAGGCAAGTTCCAAGTTTTCATGCTCATAAGAATACATCCTATTTGTGCAACTCTGGCAGTACCAGTGGGCAGTACGTAAGGTTCGCAGTGCCTCAGTGACTCTGTTTTACACATCTGGAGATGGAAAAGGAGGAACAGCCTCATGAGAACACCACTCCTACAAGGATGTGTGGTGAGTGGTGTCATCTGAGCTCCCTATGTCTACTTCCAGAACGACTCAGAGCATCAGAGGATCCCAGCATGGGCTCGTGGGTTAACCCAGTGCTTCCAGAGTAGCACCAGCTTTTCTGACATTCAGACCAGACCCAGCCCTGTTGTAAAATCATGATTTGAAGACATAAAACTGTCTGCAAAAACGGTGCATTGGGTTGCCAGGCATCAGCAACGCTGTGCGCTAATTCACATAATCCTCTTAAGCACTGGGAGCAAATGACACTGTTTTACAGATTCGGTCTGCCCCCTTCAAGCACTTCAAATCCCAGCACCTTAACCCAAGGAGCAGCTCTCCAAAAGTCGCCGTGACTGCCCGAGTTACGCATTCGATGCAACTGCTTGCTGATTGCACCTACTCTTGTCTTTTCTTTAATCTAGTGAACTTTTCAGCAGTTTCCTGAGCGATACCTGCTGCAGACGGCGACGGCTGAGCAGCACGCACTGCACGGGGCTGCAGGAGGAACCCCAAAAGGTAAGGCGAACCCCCAGCAAGCTCCAACCACTTCGCCGTCGCCGCGAACGTTTCAGCCCGCAGGGAGCAGATGCGGCTCGCTGCGGGGCCAAGCCCCCGGCCGGCGGCTGCGGCATCCCCCGGCCCCTTGGTGCGCCCCGCCGGGCCCGGCACGGGCCCCCAGCTCCCCCGGCCCTTCCCTCCCCGATTTCTTTCCCTCGAGGGCTGAGGAATCCAAACTCCGGGGTCGGAGCCCGGGGAGGGGGGGGGGAGCCGCTGCCGCAGCCCCTTGGGGGTGCCCGACCCCGCTCGGCCCGACCCGGCCTTTTGTCTGGGCGGGGAGGAGCCAGCAGAAGGCAGATCGTAAAAAAAAAAAAAAAAAAAAAAAAAAAAAAAAAAAAAAAAACAGGAGGGCTGGCCGGGAGCCAGGAAGTGTAAAAATCCTGGCCGGTTGGTGGCAAATTTCGCCAGATCGCGGCGAAGACCGCAGCGCGTCCTTCAGCCCGCGGCGGGCGCGGAGCGGGGCGGAGAGGTGCGGAGCGGCAGCAGCGGGGAGCAGCAGCGCGGAGCAGCCGGGGAGCAGCGGGGAGCAGCGCGGAGCAGCGCGGAGCAGCGCGGAGCAGCGCCCTTCGCTGCCGCCCGCCCCGCAGAGCGGCGGGGTGAGTGCGGGGGACGCCCCCGGGGTCCCTGCGGAGCGGGGAGCGGGGGCAGCGCGACCACGGGGCGGGGGTTCGTGCCGGGGAGACCCGCGGGAGGCGGCCGGGCCGAGCCCAGCCGTGCTGCCGGGGCAAGTTCTCCATTTAAAAATATTAAAAATAGCCCCTCCGGCTCCACGGTGCTGCCGAGTGAGTCATTTCCAAACCGAATGTCTCAGTCGCAGCCTTCCCCCCGGGAGACACAATAATTCTGAAACCGGGGGTGAAGGGAAAGAGAGTTTTTCCCTCCCCTCTTTTGCTAAATAGATTGAATTAACACGTAGCCGCTGCAGGAGAAGACAAAAGCCGTGAGCAGCGGGCTGCCTGTTAGAAAAAGTGAAGCATAGCTCCATCCTTTTCTCCCTTCCCTCGGGCCTCTCCCTGGTGGTGATGCCACCCGCATTTCCCTGAGAAGCACTGGGAGCCTCTGTGCCCAGGGCTGTCCGTTTTCGGGGACGAAATCTACTTTCCGTTCCTTCGGCTGTCAAACCCGTCCCCGTCCCCTTTGCTGCGGGATGTCAGCTGCAGCCAAGGGTCCTGCCAGCAGTGACCCCAGCCGACGCCGCTCCTGGCTGTCCGTGCTGAAAGAATAGTCCAAAGCAGGGCTATTTTTTTCTGCCTTTTCCAGTCATATGATGATTTGTTCATGTAAGCAGGCTGTCTCGAGCAGAGGGACTTTTTGTTTGTCAGCAACAAGTGCTGAACGTATTTATAGGCGATGCTGCAATTCTGTGGTATGAGAGGTTTCAGTTATGCAGAACTCGAAGGTACCTGGATCAGAGTGCAAGAGCTTTTTACATCTTTCATACAGCGCTGTGTGTGCATGCATATTTGAAGTATACACCCATAGCTCTTATTTCACGGTGAGGCGGCATGTCCTAGATACAGAAGCTGATGCGTAGGCTATGTAGTTTTGATTTGTTTTGTTTTTCTGAAACAGAAGCTACAGTCCAACTGTGCAGTAGTCCCTAATGGTAGAGACAGACCATGGGAGACAAGACGCTGCGCTGTCCTGATAAACCGGCTTTCCTTAAACTCGGAAGCCACCTAGCTAGGGGTAAAGTCCTGTCCTCTGACCCCTGTGAACAACTTTGTGAGTGCTTTGGCAACAAAAAATGACCTAGAGCTGAAAATATGTACAGTAAGATATGCCAGCTATTTTGCAGCCATGTGAAAGATGTTAGGTTCGAGAATACGATCTGTGGCAGTAACCCAAATCTAATGCCATTGCTGTGCTGGTAAGTAGAGAACTGTGATGCAAAAGCACTTTGCTTTCTTTTTTTGCTCATTAGATTCTTTTATTAATGCTATTTATATGTCTCACAGCCAGGAGAGACCACCATGATTGACTGACCTGTCACACAGGGTGCAGAGCGCTCAGGGATTCCTGCAGCAGGTCTGCGACTTTTTGTTCAGCTGTAACGTGCAGGAGATTCATCACCTTAAAAGTGCAACCAAATTACTAAACTGAAGGATGTAAATACAATTATTTTGTGTTCCAAAACACAAGAAAAAGCAGACTTAACAGCCCACGTAAATGAAAATTTCACAGTAATCCAAGACAAGGTATGCTCATGATACACAGTTCATAGTCAACATATGGCATTGTTGCTAAGATTTTAGTGCCATGCACTTCGATAACGTAGTGGAGGGAGGAAAACGCTTGGGCTTGGGTCAAAAATCAGCTGCTTTTTGTGAAGCAGCAGGTAAAGCTTGGGAGAAACTTTTCTAGAGGTGGATTATTCTGTATTTGTCTATAATGGGGCTGTTCTGAATCTCTGATTGAAATGGCTGTCCGGTCAGGTATGGCACGTTGCGCTGATGGGACTGCAGTGCCGAAGGTGGGCAGGGGAGTTGAAGCACACAAGCCCATATTGAAATCTTTTTTTTCCTATGTCAGTTTAGTAGTGTTTCCTTCTGGTAGTTTTACAGCAGACTTAAGGTGACAGTTTAGCTGCGTATAACATTTGTCTTCAGCCTTCAAGATAAAATTCTCTGTAATTATTTTCATGCAGTATGTTTATGGACTGTTTGATGTCAGCTCAGACTCTGATAAGACTTCCAAGGTTCACTTTTAAAGCTCAGCTGGAGCACAGGTAGCATCTTCCGACTCCTCAGTTCCTTCTGGAAGAATTTGAACACCTTAAATTTCCAGCAATGAAAGACACAGAATAGGTGAACAGATAGTTAACATTATATTTGAGAAATAAGTAAATGTAGCTTCCATTCTTCTGGAAAGAATGGAGGGATGGGACTTGAATAGATCATCAAAGGCTTAGATATAGCAGGCAAATACGCTCTAGAAGGATATCTTTTAAAACTCATTTTCTAGGCATCTTAGTTTTTGTGTTCTTTATTTCCCCCCATTTCTCTCTCTCTCTCTCTCTCTCTCTCTCTCTTTCTGTAATGTATGGCCTTTTGTATCCACTCTTTCTGCTGATGTGAATTCAAGCATAAATATACATTGACTAAGTATGTTCTGGGTTCCAGGGCTTATTCAATAGGGCGTAACAACCCATTCTTACTCCATGAGATAGGGCTAAGTGTAACTCAGAGGAAGGAAGATTGTGCTGAAGATTTTAGCAAAAGCCGCGTGATACAAGACCTGGCTGAGGGTGGGCTATAATGTAAAATCGGGCTACTTGACTGCCGTGTTTTGTAGTCCTAGGGTTAAAAATATGGGGTGTACTTCTGTTTCTAATAACAACAGTAGGAACTCTGGAAAAAAAAAAAAAAAAAGGAAAAAGCATGAAGTGCAAGAAAGCACGGGGAAGATAGATTGTCATTCTACTTGCAGCATAGACAGTTCCTAAAGTAATTGCAGTTGCTGATGTTTTGTTTGGTCTTAAAGAGGTGTATCTTGCCAGCTTCCTGATTAACATTCCTAGAAAATTAAACGTCATTACATTTAGACTGATACAACTTTTTGCTTCCCCTGAGAACCTGTGTTCTCCCCTCCGCCTCATCTTTTCAAAATGAGTGACCTTCTGCTTGGTGTCTTTAGGAAAGCATTGCTGTGGCTCTCCTTTGTCTGTTCCCCTCTAGTAACTTTATGAATTACTGAATTTCGCTGCATTTGACCAAAGAAGGAAAAGTCTAAAAGGATAATGTTTCTCTGAGCTTTGTGAAAGTGTTTTTAGAGCCTGTGCTGAAGGAAGGGCTCCGGGGAGGGTTATCCCCTCCTGCACATGTGAAACCCAGGAGGGAGCGTGATGTGGGAGATCAGGCCTGTTTTAGTTCTGCTGCTCATGTAACTGGTGAATATGAAGTTTATTTGTTGAACAGCTACATTTTTCATTCCCACAACAGCCCAAAGCTTCTCCATATGGTGAGCAAAACTGCTATGGTCTCTACAGACTGCCAATGTACTTTGTAGTTTGTTTTGAAATAGTTAATACAAGTATTTCCTGATTTTTGCAGCAGATGCTACTGGGGAGTTATTGGAAACAGGTTGAAGCTGCTAAAAGTTAATTTCTAGGTTTGAAAACACATTTGTCAATTCAATCTTAAAGCCTTTTCTGCAGCAAAAAGCCTGATAGCTTGCTCATACTGTTGTCATTCAAGTGATACATTCCTGGCCTGCTGTGCTCCAGGAGGGATGCACTTACTAGTGCATCTACCAAATGCTATTCCCGACAGTGGAAGGAAATAACTATTTATGTGTGTGTCATCCTTTTTTCCTGGTATAAATGTTTTCATGCTGTTGCTTGTTCCAGTGTAGCTGTGCTCATTAAAAGTCATTCTGGTAATCAGCAGAGTTTAAGGCTTCTAGGCCTAGGAATAAAATAGGCCATTGAACTCGCAGGCAGCTTTGGGGACTGAGCAACTTGGAGTACTATTTTCCTTTTAAATCGGTTATGTTTTTTAGAGTGTAATAGCATGAGTAATATATATAGTACAGAACTGGAGAAAAAACAATGGGGAATTTAACTCTTCTGTTGGAAGCTGGCTACAATGTTATGGGTGAAGCTCCGCAGAGGGATGCAGATAAGCTTTCCGTTGATCAGGAAATGGTGATACATCTCCATTTGTTCCCTCTTATCCCTTCCTCCTCTCTTGTGGATGCGGTTCTTATTTAACCAAAGACATGAGTGGATTTTTTCAGTCCCAATTCAGTCCATCAGTTTTATCATTCTGAAACTGCTACATTTCTGCTTCTTGCCTTCCCTAGCTAGGTCTTTGGTGTGGTTGTTACTTCCACGGGGAGTACAATAGTTTTCAACCAGATTAAGTCACTTGTTCATGCATCTAATTCAAATTTGTATCTAACTTCACACTGATCAGCTAAGTGATTCTTATGAGGTGTTCTTTTCTATTTTCCACCCAAGCATTTCAAAGCGTTTCATGAATATGTGGAGCCTTTTAACAGCCTTAACAATTTTCTCCATTTCCGAATGTGAGTTCAAAGAATTAAGTAAGGTTTCTAAGATAATACAGAAAACCTGTGATAGAGAACTAAGTACCTTTGTTGTCCTAGATGCTACTCCTATGTTATAAGATGCTTCTTTTTCTGTAAGTTCTTTCCTATGACTTGATCTCTTTAGTTCACGTTATACTGGTTTGTTCTGTGCCAGTCCTGTTTGCATATATATTTTTGTAAGAAATTGTACTATCATTTGTATAGATTTGAATTTGTCTTATTTCTAACAGTCCATCAACTCTAAAGGGGCTGCAATGGTCTCTGAATTACAGAGGAGCTTCTCAGACTGTGGTGGGCTCTAAGCAAAGGTTTTTCCCCCTCCTCTTCTCATATATTTCCTTCACTCTAACCAGAGTTTCACTTTGAGTTTCAGGTTTGCTTTAACCTCAAGAACTCAAAGCACAACTAAGTGGAAACCACGGAGTTTCTTTTCAAATGCTACATGGCTCTGGTACCAAAGCCAAGTTAGAGAGGTCTTTCTGTTAGGGAATTTGTTTGGGATGTATAATGAAAAACGGCATGATGTGGCTCCAGTTGGAGGAAGGAAATATGCAGAAGGAGGCAGGGACCCTGGGCTCATTTGTGAGAGGTGGGTGTGTAATAGGAGGACAGGGAAAGTGAGATCTTGCTTTGGGCGGTTGAAGAGTAGCAACAAAATTGCGGCTATATGGGTACATACCAGAGGTCAACAAACTATTGGGAGGGGTGTATTCCCATATTCTGCAGTTGCCACTTTTTTTTTTTTTTTAACGTACTGTATCTCCATACTTAAAATCTATCAGGGTTAATTAAGGATAGGTGAGCACAGTAGAACACCTCCAGACTCTTTATAGGGCACCAAGTTGCTGCCTTCATGGTGGGTGGCCCAGTAGAAAAAAAAATAAATTAAAAATTGACACCTTTTGGTATAGAGCCAACTGCGGAAAGAAGAGGTAGATCAGGTGATTCCTCGTTCTTTACAACGGTGTGGAATCCTTTGAAAAGTTTCATTAAAGGAGCTTAGAGGTATATGTTTTTTTGGTGAATAGGATCCTGGCTTGGGAGGTGGAAGACCTGGGTGAGTCATTTCACTGGCTTTGCAGCTTCATTTCCTCAGCCAGAAAATGGAGATAATGATTTTTACTCTCCTTATTAATAATCCTCCTAGAGCTCTCGATGAAAGGAGCGTTTTGCAGGGCTGAGTGGCCCATCCACCCGGGGCTGAGCCTGCCTGGGCTGCCTCGGGGCTTTCCCATGGCACGGCGTGGGGCGGGCAAGCATCCCCGCGGCGCTTGGCACTGCGCGCACTGGGGCCAGCCGGGGCTGCGAGCCCGTGCGCTGGGGCTGCAGGTAGTGCGCTTTGGCTGGCTGAGGTCCTGCCTTTGCCAGCTGGTGTGGACTGTGCTCCGAGAGCTTGAGGAACCGACCGGTGCTCCCTGCGGGACAGCAGCTCGGGCACAGCCCGGTGAGATGCTGGTGGAGCACTTGGCTTCTTCCCGCCCCGAGTGTGCCTGCGGTCTGCGATCCTCGATTGCAGCTTAACGACAGAGTTTCTGCTTGGTGAAGTTCTGAGCTGGGCTTGGCACTGGGATCTCAGAAACAGGTAGCATTAACATATGGGTCTGTCTTCTAAAGGCTGTAACTGGAGTCAGTCCTGCCGACAAGATTGCCATACCTGAAGGCTGCCCTTGCACCCTTCCATTTACCTCTCTGAACTGGGAATGTCTCTTAGCAGGGGCTGTGCCCCCACTGCTGGCATGAGCACATCTGACGATACGTTGCTGCGTATGTGAGGGGCTGCTAATATGACAAATTATTCACACTTTGCCTTGTTGTGTTGGAATTGATCCAAAACACGAACGCCAACATTTAGATTCTTATTGCTTTTGATGGGCTGTGAGTTAAGCACTAAAATTTTCATGAATCAGATTTCCAAAGGCGTAAAGGCATGCTGAGGATGTAGGAAAGACTGTGCCTTGAGACTGGGACCCAGCCTGCCTTCAAACAAATTTTTAGACTCTTAGTAACCTCTGACATATATGAGACACATCTTCTGATCAGTGCTGTCCAGAAGGAAATTTGTTAGTTATGGAGTAAATCTTGATTTGATCATCTCTCTTTCTGAAAAGCAAGACTTTTTTTTTTTTAAATTAAGAATCTGAGCAACTGGGGGCTCTAAGAGGAACCAAATGTGTTGCAAATTTAACGGTAGCAAATGCTGTCTGGTTTCTTAGTTCTTAGTTTCTAGGTTCATGCATGTGTGTGTGTAGTTGTGACGAATTAAAAGCCTTGAAGTTACAGGTTGTGCCCTGCTTTTCCACTTCTCACTATGGCTGTGTAACAAATAAATGAGGGATTTTTGTCAGAAGTAATGTTGTCTTGAGAGGTTGTCAGTTGAACTGAAAAAAGCATTTTGCCAATCACATAGTTTGTTAAAGATTTGCGGGGCTGGAGGGAGAAGCAGCTAATAAGAATCTAGATACTCTTCTGTGAATTTTTGTCTGAGGTGGGGTGAAACTGCTCATGATGGATCTGTAGGTCTAATATGGGCGGATTTTTCTTAAGATTATGCTTCTTCCATGCCCAAAGTCCTTACAAAAAATTCTGGCACATGTTGCAGTATCCAGACTCATAGGCCGTCAATGTCACAATTGCACAAAGCGTATAAAGGAGAAGAAAGTGGGCGAACCTCTATCTTTCTTCATGAAGGGGGCGAGTTTTCTACCGTTAAAAAAATTCAAATGGCACGACATCACTTATACCTGGATAACCCCTCATCCTTTGTTGCGGTATTTCAGGAGATCTGGGAAATGCTTCTTTGGATGAATAGAGCATCCTGTGTTTTCCCCCCTCTCCCCTTCCCTCCCTTGCCATCTGGTTTAGACCTGTGGCTTTTTGGTGTGAATGTGAAGTAGCATTGGTGCAAGTTACCCTCTAAGAAGAAAAAGAGTTGTAGTTCTTGCTGTTCCATCACTTCCATTAGCGGCTGTTGCTCTAAGAACTGCAGAGAAGGCATCAAAGTAAATTTAAAATGGCCTGTTCCTTTGTTAAGTCTTGGTTACCAGGGGCTTTTGGTTCTTTGGCCCAGGATTACCAAGAAGATTCATAATTTGGAGGAAGCGCTGCCAACCTATTCTTTGGGTTATACTTTTTTTTGTTTAGAGAGAGAACTAGGTGTATTGCCTGATCTTGCTTTTCCTCCAGACAGACACTGGTGTTTTGGTCTGTTGGAAGGAAAAAGTCTTTTCATTAAACCTTTTTAAAATGATTTCTCTGTTTGTTTTCATGGCTAGCAGGAAACAAATTACAAAAATTCCTAGTTTGATGACTAATGTTTTTATATATGTCTATATCTATCTGTGTGAGTGTGTGTGTTGGAAAAAGGTTTGTCTCCTTGTTTGATTCCTCTATTGAAAGATTCAAATTAATTCTCAAAGTGTTTACTCAGATGTGATGAATTAAAAGTGGATAAAATTACATCGTTGTCAGATTGCCTCATAGTCCTGCTCTCTCCCTCAGTTTTGAACACTGACATCCAGCTCTGAGTTATTTGCTCACTCCAAGACCTGGGTTTTACACAGTTGACATTTGCCTTGTTAGAGGTCTAGTGGGTTTTGATAGCTGAGTTTTGAGCTGACAATCACAGATAAGTGAAAAAGAGACCAGGGGTAGGACAGCTGGAAGAGAAGGAAGAGCAATACATCTTTCTCTGACTTACGACAAGCTCCTTGCCAAAAAAGACTTTCAGGATCATTGAATGAGAGGAGGAGAGTGGGGAATCCTTTATCAGCTGGCAAGCAGTCTGAAATGCCCTGATGCCACCTGAAGTGCTGCCCCAGCAGCTGGGGCATGTGGCAGTGAGAGATTATCTTGGTACGGCTGTGTCTCTTACACAGTCGCTGCACTTTTGTCTCCAGGTTTTTGTGCCTTTTATAATCAGTGGTGAGAGGTAGTGCTGCTTGGTGGCTACAACAACTGACATCCTGGTGTCTCCTTTCTCACAGTGGAAGTGATCCTGGTGTCTCCCTTCTCTCTTTTTCTTCTTTAGTAATTGCATCCCTAAAGCTTTTTCTAGTTCTGTGGTAGATAAATAGTAGGACTGTGATTATTAGATGCAGGTTTTATTTTATAATCTTCTAAACCACTTTAATCTTGGGAAGAGGAGATGTGAGGGAGTTTGGACTGAAGGCCTCTAGGAGAACAATAACCGTTTCTGAATATTTTTGCATAATTCTTTGAGAGTTTTCAGGGCAAACTGGAGAGGACAATTTTTCCTTGATGTACTTAGCACTTTGCCCAATAGTGTTCATTCCCACTAGATGAAATAGCCCAAATACCACAAAAGCTTAATGCTAACCTGCATGAATGCTTCACTTGCCACAAGGCAAGTTTTCTCTCAGCAAAAAGGAAGAAAAAAACCAACAAACTATTGAATGCACAACACGGACGTTACCAACAAACTGCTAATGGAACTTCCCTGCAAAAATGAAGCAGCATTTACAAGGGTGCCTTGTTCTTGGGAATACTTTGAGTGGAAACTAGTTGCTGAGAAAGGAAAATCTGGTCTGATGGAAGTGTGGGCGGGCGATGGAGTACTTCTGCAGCGATTGCAGAGAAACTACTTGAGGTTGGGGTCTGGTTCGGGGGCCTTGTTGTATGTTCAGATGCCTGCAAAATGCAAACGTTGTGCCAAAAGTCTGTTTTCTAGTAAGCACTCTCTTACCTCTGGCTTTAGGAAGTTCTGAAAATAGTTCAAGCAGGCTCTGGGCATGGGGAGAGGACAGTTCTTCTCACAGACCTTGGCATTTCAGTTCTGGTAACAGGACTGTCATTTATATTTGGATACCATTTGGCTAGCTGGCATCCAGAGGAACAGTTTACTATGCCTGCTATCTGACAGTTGCCATTTTAGGTAAGACAGATTTGTATCTTTGAATCCTGAAGAAATTAAATTCAGACTTTGGATCTGGCCTAATGCTGAAGATTTTTTCTTAAATTCCTGATGAGAAACTGAAATAAAGCTGACTTGACAGTAACACGGGATTGCAGACTGCGAGGCTGGGAGAAAAATGGGGAAGAGGGACGTCTTATCTGCTCCTCACAGACAAGAGCTTGTTATTATCTGTCCGGGTGACTTTAGCAGAGGTTAAGGAAAACAACGTGTATGTTTCCGTGAGCAGAGGCAAGCACGTTCCCTTGGTAAGAAGTGTTCAGGAAATTTGTCGGGGGGCCCCGTGTTTTGCTGTTGTGGAGTCAGTCTCGTAAATCCATAGACCAAGCTCAGGAGAGACCTTCGTGATGGCATTGTTTCACCTCTGCACAGATGTGCCAAAGAATTTCCTGTGCAGAATGTAAATATCTGTATGTTTAGGCACGAAGTCTCTTCTCCTGTTTTACACTTCTGAATTTAAACTTGCAACCTTGCAACTTAGTCTAACTGAAATTAATAGAAAGGCAGCTTTATAAAATGCTTTCATTGCCGGGGATAAGGGTGCTTGTATGCAGTTACAGCCTCTGGAGTAGTGAGAGGAGGATTGAGGGCTAACACAGGCATCTTAACCACTGCTTTCTAGCCCTGCTAAATGTCTATGCCTGGTCTAAAGTAACAAATATCTTACTATACAGCTCTGAAAATATATATGCTGTTTTCCCTGTATAAAAAATGATTGAAATAGAAATTTTACTGCACTGCTGGGAGAAGTCAGCTGCCACTCTTTCAGCTCTTCACACTGTCACCTTTGGGACTTCAAGATGACAAATACTGGCACGATTACTTGTTTTGCAACAGAAGCATCCCTTACAGTGACTCTGTGCCTCCCAGTCACCTCTTGGTGAGTTATGAGAGAAGTCTGCCCTCGGGTCTCCAAGGTGCTGTAGCTTTTTTCCTCTGACAATTTCTGATGTGGTTAGAATTGGCAATAGAGACATTGCTAGCAGATTGAAAATGTGTAGGCAATGTGAAATGAACTGGGTATTATTTCAAAATTCACACAGAAGGCAGTGCTGATTTAGTTGTATTATTTTATATTTGTTCGTAGTCTGTAAACGTTATGGTGGGTTTGTTGTTGCTGTTGTTTGTTTTTCTAATTGGAAGAGAGCAGCCACCAAGTCTGCAGCTTGCTGCCCTTTCAAGCAACACCTGTCAGGGCTCCGTTTTCTTCATGAAAGTCTGTCTGGGCTTTGTCATCTTGTGAGACAGCAAAGAGTTGTCTAAACATCTACCCAAACCGTAGTCAGCTTGTGGGGGATAACAAGTGTATTTATTTCTTGAATAGTACCAAGAACAACAGTACCTCACGTTCCAGTGCCTAACAAGTGAGGCGTTTGCTCTCTGTTTTCTCCTGTAACATCCCTGGCGGTGGGGCCTGTGGTGGCCGTGGCCGGGCTGAGGGCTTGCTCGGGCTTCACAGCGGGTGATCAGAACCAACGAGGCGATGTGGAGGCAGGGGTGGTGAGGTGAGCTCAGCACAACATGGGGCTGGCCTGGCCACGTGGGAAGAAAGCTGTTCTTTTACATGTAAAACGGTTAATTACAGTTTGTGGAGTGCAAAAAAAAATTCTGAAGCTGAGCACTAGCTAAATTAGAAGCACTATGCAGATACACAACATGCCTTTAGCTGATCGTATCTCTTTTCCCCCCTGTGCTGAAGATGTAGTGGAAAAGAAAAGATTTTGCTTTACATCTTCCATGTGCAGTTCAGTTACACAACTTTTTTTCTTTTTCTGTCTCTCTCTTTTCTCCCACATCTTCATTCTTCAAACTGCCAGCTGCATCTACTGCTTGTATTCGTCTGAAGTGGGAAGATTTTGAAGTGCAGAAGCTTTGCCAGAGTTCTTGTGTGGTTTTTATCCAAGTTCATTCTAACTTATTCTGTTTCTGTGGTTTACTTGGGGCTACGTATTCATCTATATGGAGATGATGATCAGAGGGGAAAGTACGGGTATTTCGTATTTGGCCAGCAACTACTTCTCGTTTTATAGAGAACTGAACAAACAAAACAGTCCTGCTTACCCTCAAAATATCTGGTTGTCAGACCTCTTTCACAGAAGCTCCTTGCGGTATCTTTTGGTAAAGGACTGATAATGAGTGGGTTTTATTCCCTTGCACAACCATTCTCAAAAACCATAGTGTTTGTCTTTTCATCTTTTCTTCTGTCGTTCATCTTTTGTCCCTTTCTTCTTTCTGATGACATAGATTTCTTTTTCTCCAGTTTCTCTAGTTTTATACTGGCCAAATGGCTGATTGTATTTAAAGGTATTTGTAAAGTGCCTCTGGCTGAAGAGTTTAGGCACCTCTGCTAATAGAAGTGGGAAGAGAGACCACGCTTGTTTTTCTGGCTGGCTGTGTTGGGTTGTTCTTTAAGGGGCAAGATGGGAAAGGGAGCTGCTGTTGAAGAGCTCCTGAAGATTTGCCCAAGTCTGCTGTTAGGATATTTTCACTCCTCCCTTTTCTGTCTTGCTCTTTTCCTTTCTCTTCACTTTGCAGGACTGCTTCAA
The DNA here is from genome assembly GCF_009769625.2 of Cygnus olor. Classification (NCBI taxonomy): domain Eukaryota; kingdom Metazoa; phylum Chordata; class Aves; order Anseriformes; family Anatidae; genus Cygnus; species Cygnus olor. The sequence continues at coordinate 50,128,653 of NC_049173.1, forward strand.
TTCTTGCAGTGCAAGTCCATGTCACAACCTGATGTGGTGGAGAACTGCTAGTCTGAGGCTGATTCTTTGCTTTAGTTGCAGGCTGAGTCCTTGGATTTGACGACTTGTTGATGCCAGTGAGATTCACACTTGGACCTTCAAGAGGAGAGACTTTCTGACAGCCCTGCTCCACTCCACCTGACCCTATGACTGGAGGGTTCACCATAGCTCCATCCTTTGCTCTCCAGTTCCACAAGATGGGTTCTTTCAGAAGGCCACGGCCTCGCTTCATGAGCTCCCCAGTCCTCAGTGACCTGCCACGTTTCCAGGCAGCCCGGCAGGCTCTGCAGCTCAGCTCCAACTCGGCGTGGAACAGGTGAGCAGCACCCGCTCAGGACAAGCCCCCTCTGTGCAGCAGCCCCTCCATAGTGACTGTGCGTGGCTGGTCTTTGTACTTCAGAACATTTATGGCCAAGCTTATTTGTTTATAAGCATGCATGAGTTTCTGGCATGCCCAAGCTTTGACAGCATTTAAAACCTCTGTGGAGGTGACAAGTTAGTAGTAGCTTTTAGCCAGCCTTGGTTTTGGCCAGTGTTTTTTGGAGGTATTGTCTTGAAGTAAAACAGAATTGCTCTGTGTTAACAGTTCCTTTTTTTTTCATTACCTTTTAGGCGAACACATTGTTATTAATGTAACAGAGGTCAGTTTCTTAATGCAAAGCAGGAATTTACTTGCATATTATGAAGCTTTTATTATGGTCCAGTTCTTCCGGGCAGGTACTAAGCTTGTGGCTTCTACTTCTACCAGCATTTCATACCGACAGTCCAGTCCTTTCTGCAGTGCATGTCACGCAGCAATGGCCACTGGAGAAATGATGTGTAGGGTGAAGCGTAAGATGTCCTGAGCTGATCTAATGGCCTGCTGTTACCAAAGGTGGATGTTCTCACCTTTCCCTCTGCTACTTTGCAGCAGCTCTGTGCTCCGCAGAGCCCTTTCTCTTGCTGACCTAACTCAGCTTAATAATGTTGCACAGAAGAAGCCCAGCAAAAGCACCACATAGTTGGTGACCTGAGGTCAGTGAAGTGTACAAGTGCCATAACTTGCTCACAAAAGGAAAGGCCTATCAAGAGAATGACACCTCCTCTTGTTGGGTGTGGCAAGCTTTTAGACCTGGCAAGCCGTCCTGTATACTGTCACTTCATCACTTCCTTTGCACCGATCAGAGAAGTATTAGTTAGAAGATCCTCCAACAGCTGTTGCCACACCTTACAAGCATTAGCAGGGCTTAAAATTGTGTCTGACTGAAGTGATGCTGGCTGCAGAATGTGCCTCAGCACAGCCAGGATCCTGCCAAATGCTGCAGGCCGGGTGCCTGTGGCTCAGCTAGTCCTGCCAGCATTGCTGGATAATGCAATGTGATGTGCTTGGCAAATATTGCCAAAAATCTATGTCTTCTCATAGCCACTAGCCTGTGGCACCTAGCAGAGATCTCCTAAATGTTCATTTTGAAGATATGTTTTGTGTGAACATGTTCTTTGTGAATGGTGTCCTTATAATGACTTTCCCTTGCTTACTCTAGGCACAGTTTAAGGTTGGTTCTGCTCTGTCTTCCGTGAGAGATGTAGGTAAATAAGAGCGATGATTTCCAGGGGAGAAAAAGTGGAAGTATTTAAGTGCAATTAACCTCTCCACCTCGTTATAACCACTCAGCTTTTGGCGGCTAGCTCACGTTGCTCTCTGTGTTAAATCATACTGGCGGCTATTATTTATGGATCTTGTACTGTCTCATTTCTTTTTTGGCAGCGTTCAAACAGCAGTGATAAATGTGTTCAAAGGGGGAGGCTTGCAGAACAATGAACTTTACACCCTCAATGAAAATATCAGGTAGGTTGCTGAAATGTATGGAAAATGGATTTTTGTTGCTGCTTGTTCAGTATTTGCTTGGTTTTGTTTCCTACAGAACTGTAGTTAGAGGACATTGCTGGGAGGAATGGGGTGGGAGCAAAGTTAGGCACAGCTTGAGAGTTTTGAGCTATCTTCCCTCATTTTTGCCATTGGGTGGTGTGAACAGCATGGGGCTTTTGGGTGATGTTTCTCTGGCTTATGTGGATGCGTAGCTTTGACAAGTAGAGGGTATGTATTGACTTGGATTAGAAGGGTCTTGTCCCTTCCTAGGGAGTTTTCCTGTTCCGTCGTTTTTTTTCCCCCATATTTTTATCAGGACATTCATAATGGTAGTAGCAAGTTTTTTTTTTTTTTTTCTCTAAAGCCAAATTTCTCAGAACCATGGAGCATTTAAAAAGAAAGTAAAACACAGCATTTCATATAAAAGCTTAATCTTCATATGATGATTGCAGAGCAAGACCTGAAAATACGAACCCTAAAGATTAAAAAACTAGAATTCTAACAAGCAGTTTCTAACACTGACGATAAAAGTATCATTTTTTATTTTAGGCAGCTCTCATGGTTATCTGTGGTTTCATTCTGATTGTTTGGAAACTTTACTTAGCAATAGACAGGATTATAGAGCAGATAAAGAGCAATCTATTCTTGTGCTGGTTCCAAGTGGTGCTCAGAGGAATATTGACAGAGGTCATGAGTGTAGTCCGTCCTTCCTGTCTCTTTCCCACTATATCCATACTCATCCATCATGAATGTTGTCATATAGGTCTCAACTTCCACGTTTGTATGCTTGCCCTATCCCTATTGCATTTTAGCTGTGTGCCAAGTTAAAGTTTAAGTGTCTATCAGGGCCAAGCACTTACTCAGCAGAAAACTACCCCTTTCCCTAATTTCAACATAAATGCAGCTTGCAGGGCATGAGACTCTGTCCTACTTGACCTGGTCCCAAAGGTGAAAGCTTTCCAAAATTCCTTTTGACAGCTGAGTGAGGGCAGTGTCTTGTGCCCTTACTTAGCAGTATTTAAGTGTGTTCAAAGCAGAAGTCCTCAAGTTAGATTTAAGTACTTGCAGCAGTCTAAATTCTCCATGGGATGAAGATTTCTGTATGTGAAAGGAAAAACAAATGTCGTAAGGCTTTGGAAACACCCTAACCCACAGCCCACTGGCAGACATGGGGACTGGCTTTGGGTTTTGTGGCTCGTCTCCCAGGCTGCTGCCCGCTGCGGTGGCTGCAGCCTGCTTTCCCACCCTGGTGCAAGCAGGTGCTCCTTCCCAGCCTCGTGGGGAGGAGGTATGCCGGAGAGAAATAGCTCGTTGGCTGGGCTTGGTCCCTGTGGTTGGACCTTGCTGTGTCTGTGTCGGTCACTGAAGTCAGTCTGCACTGTCAAGAGCTGGGTGAAGAGCAGGAAGTTCTTTGTGAAATGTGTGTGCTTTGCGAGCACTTCTGGTGGTGGGATGGGAAATTGGGTTTTCCACACACAGGCATTCACAGGCTGCACTTGGAAGCACTCACCTTGAAATACATGATTGATGTTCCTACAGGTGCTCTGAGCACTGCTTACGTCTCAAAATGTCATTCTCTAAATAGGCTGCATAAACATCCAAGTAGCTTATTAGTCCCACACTAAGGAGGAAAGGACGTGCATCTGCATGCATGTTTGTGTGCACATCTGCAGCTTCACACCTGTGGTTCTTGATATAACTCCCAACAAAATGTCGGTGCTGGGCGTGCAAGGCGAGCTGCTAGCCTGACACTGGGCAAGGAGCCAAACCTGTCAGCCTGCTCTTTTGTGCCATTAGATTGAGCTGCTGCGTCTTCCTCCTTTGTATTCCTCTACTCAGATCATTAGTGGAAGTTAGCAAATGCACTACTTCAGTAGTCACAGACTCTGCACAGTGCTTAATTGCTTGATAGTGGAGCACAGGAGAGTTTTAAAGTCATAATGACAGGCCCAGAGACAAGCAGGTGGTAACATTTTGCTTTGGATCGCTGCCACAAAGTTTTTATCTTGCTGTGATTTGATAGCATCTCACTGGATACTTTTTTTTTCTTTTTTTTTCTCCACTGCTCTGAAAGCTAGTTGTGACAGCAAGAGGAAATGTCAGAAATGCCGTCAGGATGTGGGATTTCAGGAACGAAGGGGTGACCTTGCCATGGTTACGGGGAGACTCCCCCAGGTTCTCTCTGGAGCACAAGCCTCTGGTTGCAGGTGCAGATGATCTACCTGAGGGAGCCAAAGTCCTGCCAGGGTCTGTGAATTAGCTGATCAAAAGCCCTCAGGAGTCTGCTGAAGCCAGTAGAAGAGAGTCTCACAAACAGGCCCTCAAAGATTTATCTGGTTTATCCATCTCATAGAGATAGAAATGTGCTTTAGGATGGGTGGGGTGAATGTAACTGATCTGAGAGAGAAAGAGTAGAGGTGTGTTTACATCTGAATAATAAAGAAGTTTTGCAAAATGTTTGAGGAGGAAGGTCAGTGTCAGCAGCTACTTTCACAAAAGGTTAGAAAAAAGAGCTGTAGTTTGTTAGTAAGATCCCAGCCCAAGAACTGGATGGTCCCTGACTCAAATACTGTTTTTGAGCACTCTTGGTAATTCTTTGGTGAAAAGTGAAACTCCTAAACCAGCAGAAAACGCAATGTTTTACAGAGGGAAATGTTGAGCACCTTTTAAATTTTAGGCAGAATTTACTGCTGCAAAATTTACCATCACAGTTACTGAAAGCTGAAAGTTGATATGCTCTGAACTTTGTGAGTTTTTTTTTAATGCTTCTTCTGATTTAAAACAAACCTGTTTTTCATAGCAGAATTTTGAGCTATAAATATATATAGGAACTAAAAACGTTTATCATAGACTGATTTAAAATCCCACAGTTTTTAATCAGAAATACTTGTTAGGAGCGCCTTCTGCTTGCATGTACATAAAACAGATTTTGTTAAATTTCTAGAACTCTTTTCTTGAAAATTGTGCCTTTCTTAAAAAATATTTTTTAACGCAGTAGTCATGGGGAAGCCGCAGCTTCTGCTTGCATTGTTTACTTTGTTGCTCCTCTCCTTATCCGCCCACCTTCTACTTCCAAGAGAAAAGGAAGTATTACATTGGGGAGATATGCTATTTTCAATAAAACGAAAGGTTGCTTTGTTTAAAGGAAAAACCAGAAGAAATGATGAATTTCAAACTAAATGAAAACTTGAAGTTATCATCCCAGCCTTTTGTGGATTTGGGGGTGTCAGTGGTTTTTTTTTTGCTTGTTCTAAATGCGTGGCTTATAAATAGAAGACTTCAGGGACACGATTTCATTCCTTCATAATTTTACAACAGCTTTTGTAAGCATTAGTAGAATATATACTTAGATGTAAAAGAAATCTAAATGTGGCCAAAATGACACATTCATATATATTCATGTGTCTTTGGTACGACTGGTAGTAAAGCGGGGATATACCTGTTAGAAACGACCAGCAATGGCTGTTACTTCATGGATGTGTTCCTTCTGTCTACAGACGGCTGCTGAAGAGTGAACTGGGATCCTTCATCACCGATTACTTTCAGGTAGTATTACACGATTTACTTGCTTTAAGATTTGGTCTCTTCAGCTTTTTGGCATACAGAACTCCTTATTACAAGCATGTAGCCTACAAGTTTCATTTCTGTTTTTCTGCAGAAGGTCCTGGAGGTCCTGAATCTTTTTAACATGGACCATATAGCCCTGAGGTTAACTGTATTTATGGGTGCATATGCTAAATTAGGAATAATCTTCCTTTGCACTAAAGAAAGGTTGCTAACAGCCTGCCACGGTCAAGAAGGAATTCGCTTATTTTTTTTTTAAGGATGGGATGCCTATTCCTAGTTTCTTATACTCTATTTCTATAGTGTAGAGAATTCTGGAGTAGATTTTCTGAAACATGGGCCAGGAAAGGGGAAGAGAACAGATAACGGCTTTCTGTTTTGGGGGGGGGGGGGGGCACGGAAGGAAGTCCCTATCAGCAGGAAATCAACCTGGTTACTGTTTGCCTTTTAGTCCTATAAATATAAACGCAATCTATGAAAAAGCAAAAGATGAAGGATGAGGGAAGACCTAATCGATCACAAATCTGTTATTGCCTTTTCCTGATACTGTCCAGATAGACAGAAGTTCACGTGCAACCACATGAAAGCGTGTGTAAGATGATTTTGAGAGAATGCTGATGGCTTTCAGTATTGCAAGTTGTTCAGTTGATTTAAAAAAAAGAAGAAGGAGGCTTCTGAAAACAAGAGGGATTTTTGTGTCAGTTTTATTCCCTTTGAGTAAGAGAGAGAGAATTTCAGTACTTTCTGAAGTGGCTGACACCGCTGTGTAGCGTGCCAATAGTTTAGAAAGGGGAAAAAAAAGACTTGTGTTGTTTCCTATCAGTATTAGATTACTTGATTTAAAAAAATCCCCCCACACTGCGCTGTCAAGTGAGAAGCAAACTCCTGCCCTGGGGGTAGTTATGTTTCGCTTCTTTAGGCCCTATCTGCACAAGTCATTTACTGGAAAGAGGCAGTTTCTGGTGGGACATTTCCTAGAATGGGAGCGCAGCAGAAAGGTGGTGAGCCCGTGGTACAAGCCTATAGTACAGCAGGCTGAAGTGGAAAGCTGCTGCTGCTCCAGCAAGCTTGAATACGTTTGAAATTTTGCACCTAAATATACGTGGCAACTTGAAATCTGAAAATGCTTCATCAGGCACTGAGGTACTGTGGTGTTAGGCAAGGCGTGGAGGTCTGGAATAAGCAGAAAATTTCCAGAGACAGCTTTGTGCGTCTTTAAGACTGAGCAGAGCACAGGGCCGTGCATGTTCCTGAGGGATGCAAGGTGCTGACGCACGACTGTTATCTGGTTTTGAAGATTCAGTGCATACTGGAGAAGGCCTGGGTGGCTTCCAGCACTGACCAGATGCAGCTGCATTGTGTTGCTGTGCAAGACGGGCCCAGGATGCCTGGGGACTGGACGGCTCTGAGCGCTGGGGTTTGGATGAGTTGTTCTCTTCCTTCAGCTTATAGATCTCCAGCCTGTTCTGATCATGCCAGAGCCAGTGGCGTTAACTGATGCTCCTCAGATCTCTTAGTTGTAGAGCTAAGGACTGAAGAGACTGCTTGCTGCTGAGGGCCACGCTGCTGGACCTGCTTTGTGTTGCTCTTAGCAAGCAGAAGGCACCTGAGCTTGTCCTGGGAGAAGGAGCTTATCACCAGCACTGTTTCCTGCAAAAGCAGGAGTAAAAAAAGTGCTCTTTCGCCCCAATGGCAGGGCTGTATTACTTCATTGGAAAGCCACAATCACAATGTATGTACTCAGCACTACGCTGTTGCAGTGGCCTTTGCCTTAGAGAGCTTGCAGTGCAAGGGTTTGGCTGCAGTCTGTTCTGAATTTGTTTTTCTGTCAGTCTATCTGCTCACACTTCTTGAAATACCTCAGCCTATATGTAGTAGTTCAGCTGCAGCTGCTGTTCTCCCACTGAAGTCACTGGGACTAAAATTTATTTTTGGGGGGATTTTTTTAACTCAACTTTAAAAGAAGTAACTTGGCATCCATCTGACTTAGCCTGAAGCAAAACTCTCAGTACTGGCAAGACATGAGACAAACAATGTAAGATAAAGGCTATTGTAGGAAACGAGCTTTTTTCCCCACTCTGAGCTAAGATGCAGGCATATTTCTGATTCTAGACTGAGAGCATGTGCCAGTGGTAAAAGTTACCATTCCCTCCTGAATGCCTTTACTAAAAATCCTAGGGCTGTGGAATGGAGAAAGACTATTCATGTGCTAAAGAAGAGCTGACAAAACTATTTCATTTGTCTGTGGATTCTGTTTCACTGTTGATGCCAGCTGATTTAAAGATATATTGCACCACCAAATGAGCAGAGTTGAATCAGCCTGTTTATTTGGCTGAAAACAAAGGAAAAGGGGGAAAAAAAGGAAATATATATTTTTTTTCTGTTGGGTCAGCTACCTCATTTTGGCTCCCTCTGACATGAGGGAGGTGATGGGAGCAGGTGACCAGGGTGGGGAGAGGAGTGAAATGCATCTTTTGGCAGGAACTTCCTCCTACGTCTCTTAAAGCCTGTCGAGAAACTGTCCTGAGATCCAAATTTACTCTTCTCTTAGGTTGAAATGAACCCTGAAAGATCTGCTCTCATGTGTAACCAGGCAGTTTTAAATATTCTAGCAGCAATTCGAACATCTAATTGGATCATGTAATATTTGGATACAACAAAACGACTTAAATATTTTCTATTTCTTATGCCACAGCACTTGTAATGGAAGCCACTAAGCTCATTTTTGTACAACGCATTTTCCATTGTTTTAGAGTCCTGGCTCTTACATAATGTATGTTTTATACCCATACGAACACTTTTTTGTTTCTTTTCCTAACCATTGATATTTAAGACTAAAATGGAGCAAAGGGTTTTTTTAGTGAGACGAACTGCTTTGGGGATCAATTTGAACTGATTGCTCACAAGCCATTTTCACCAGTGCTCGTGGAAATTACCGATTTTTAGCTCCTGAAGTTGCTAAAGGAATGTTTAGGAATCTGCTGGGGTTTAAGAAGTTGTTCTCTGTGACCAAACCTTCATTGTACCAGAGTCTGGTTTGTATTTGAAAGAGAAATGTAATTCCTACAAGGGTTCTGGTGGAAACTCAGATGTTTCCTTCTCAAGGAGATTTGTGTTTATAAATCTGCTGCTTTAGCAACTCTGTTAGATATACAAGCCATATCCTTGGATCAGAGTCTGAGTGTAAATGCCAGATAGCTGGGGCTCAGCACACTCGGTATTTGTTGCAGATCTGCCTTAACACAGTGCTCCCATGCTCCAGGCTTTCCAGTACTGCATTTGCCCATGTCCTGATGCAATGGTTTCCTGCTGCTGCCAAGGGGCACTTCGCACCCTCTCCTCTCTCTGCCCTGCTCAGTAACCCAGCAGGGCACCATCTGCTCCCACGGCTGGGTTAGCTGGCTGGCGGGTCAGTAAGCTGAGCCGCAGCAGGGAGGAGTCCCGTGGTAAGTGGCTGGGATTTGGAGGAACGTGGTGTACTGGGGACTGGGACTTCTCTGGGGCAGCTGTAAGATTTTTCAGGTAGGCTCCCTTCGTTTTCCTCCTGTCTGACCCTCGTGGTTGCGAAGAAGATTTCTGACATATAAAATCAGCGAGCGTTGGTAAATTGATGCGTTGTCTTCCTGATTCTGCACGCAGCCTGAACCAGCACCTTTGGAGAGGATCAACTGTTTCTTTTCACTCTCTGGGGCTTGTTAATCTTGAAACTCACAGAGGAAAATGGAAATGTTAGCCATTTCACAGCTAACTGCTTTAGCAGAACTGCCTGGTTTGTGCACGTTAACTCCAAGCTGTCTCCCCCCGAAGCAGAGGGACCCCGTCCTTGCCAGGGGCTGCACGTGTGGGCCAGGAGCCTGACGATCCGTTGGCAGAGCGGGCAGCTGAAGAAGGCAAGTTGGATGTGTTTGCTCATTTGCTTCAATGAGAGCTTTGGCATCTCAGAAACAGAAGTGAAGCTATTACATAATTTCCAGCCTGTTGCAGTGGAGGGCCCCAGGAGGCAAGAAGTCTTGACTCAGAGTTAGGCCTGGCTTTCTGTTTACATGCAAAACCATATTAACCACAGTGTACAAGACTCATGTCACTGGGGTGTCAAAGTCAGAATAACAAGATCAGAGCGGATAACTGCAAAAGCAAGCGGCAACAGCCACGGCACAAGCCCTGACCCGAGCCAAAATCGATTTTCTGTCCCCTGCCTTAGCACTGTTAGAAGTGCAGCTGGCTGGGCAGTCAGCAAGGAGCTCCTCTGGCTCCTGTGCCGGGTGGCCCCTTCTTAACCCCCTGCTGCATCCCTTCGCAGGACTCTAGCCCGGCGGATAGCTCTTGATGCTTTTTCTCCCTTGAAAGCCTGCTTTTTAAAGTCGTGCTAGCAGCAGCAAACATCGTGTGTCCCTCTTTCTTGCCCAGTCAAACAGAAAGCTGGCATGCGTGACATTTCTCTTCCTGGCGCCAGGCTCCTATTTCTGCCCGTTTCACGGTAAGGTGAGGAAAGTTGTGCGGGTGTTGAAGTGACTGTGGCTGCTCGGTGTTTGTCCGGCGAGCGCCGGCGGCTGGAGCCCCTGCGCGAAGGAAGGAGGGACCTTCAGCCTGGCGCGGTTTGCGGAGCTCAGCCGTGCGCCTGCAAGGGGCTGTTGGGTCAAGCTGCTCTTTGCTATTGTCTCTCTCTGCTCGCTGGCTGGGAACCCCTGTTCAGGCAGGTCTGCTAATTGCTTCTGCTTCGCCTGGCGCTTTCTAGGACGGAACTCGCATGGAGCAGCTCCAGAGGCTCCGTAGCGACTGTCCAGCTCTCTTAGCAGCTCGTCCCCTTACCGTGAGCCCAGCAGAAGACCTGATCCTGGGTGGCACTGGTAGGAGATGCACCTGCCTTCAGGCCTCGTGCACCTCTGCTCCGTGGACGTGCATGATTCATTGGGTGTTTCATACGAAACTTCCTGCGGGGCTGCACACAGGGCTGTCCCGCAGCGGGGCTCCGTGCAGAGCCATGCTTGTGGCACCCCAGCTGCGTGGGCACGGGCATGGGATTTTCCTGTAGCCGCTGCCAGAGCAGAGACATTGTGGTCTAGGTTGCAGCAGCGCTGCCCACTCGTCTGCCTGGTCTGCTCTCCTTCTTACTCCCTCTGCTTCACTTTCTCTTTTTACGTGGGATTTCTCTTTCAATCTGTATTTTGAGCACGGCTATCTCTATAGTGTTTTTTAGGACATTATATCATTTTTCTCTTACAATTTGTTCTCTATGGAGGATCAAAATGACCTCCCTGTTTCTATCATCATTTTCGCCTCTTTTTAGAAAGAACAAATAGGGCATGCTTCAGGTATGAAATTCTGCAGCTCACAGAGGTTTGCTTTTCTTAAACACTGTAAAAAAACTAGGTATGTGCTTGTGAGCTACTGGCAATAACTGGTTAGAAAATATCAGGTAAATATGTTTGGATTATGCTTTTTTCTCAAATTAATGCCAGAGCATCCAAGAAAGAGTGGCAGTGTGCCTGTAGAGCCTCTAGAAGTGTAGTTTAACGGTAGATTACATAGCCCCAGTTGGTTCAAAGAGGGAGTTTGCATTTCAGAAATGATGAAATGTTTAGATTATAAACCTTTTTTTTTTTTTTTTCCAACCAGCAAAATTAGGTCAATTATTTTGAGTTTGCTCTGGACCAGCGTACTTGTGTTCTAAGCTTTTGTTTCTGATCAATGAATTAGTATTAATTTGTTAATATTAATGTGGCTTTTAAAAGTCATACCGGCCATCTTCAGCTTGGAGAGCTGAAAGGAAAATAAAATTTGTCTATAATTAAACGGGTGTCCAGGTAAACCTTTTTCCCCCCAAGCGTGGTGGCTTATTGGGAAATAGTAATATTTTGTTGATTTGGGAGAATTCTGTTTTGCCTCGCTAAGGCTGCTAGTCACGGTGCTCAGAGAAGATGTGACATCTCCTGTGACAGGTTAAGCTTCCTTGATGTTTTCTGTGGAGCTCTTGTCAAAACCTACTCGGCTGCTGTTGACCACCTTCTGCTCGAGTACACCGCCCGCAGCAGAGCAAGGCACGCTAGTGGCAGGACCGCTGCCCAGAACAGATCCTGCTGGCTCTGCATAAAGGCTTTGTTTTAGCCACATTTATGAGCGGTGGACCTGAAACAGCTATTGTGGTTTTCTGCACTTCGTGAAAACAGGCGGCTTTCAACCTGTACGATTTCACCAGTTCACTTTTACCAGCTGCAGAACACCTCTCTCCAAATGTATCAGCAGCTGCGCTTCCTTGCGAGGGTCATCTCGGGGCTTTGCTTTGCAGGGCAGGTGCTGCAGCGGGAGCAGCGGCGGGTCTGCGGCACCCGGAATGAGCACACAGCAGGGCCGGGGCTTCGCGGTGGGGAGCCAGGGAAAGCTGATTTGGGAAGGGAGGGAATAACTGCCTAGTTAGCCCGTAATTGCATAGAGACGGGAGGTGGCAGCTGAACTTTTTCAGATAAATGCATCCTTCAAGCTTGCATGGTACACGTCTTAACCTGGTCCTGCTTGTAAATGTAGCATTTATTCTTCCTCTCGGCTCTGTGCCCCTATATTGCCTCTGGCAACTGGGGATAAAGCAGTAATGAGGCACGTAACCTAGGCAAGTCTGGTGCAGGCCTCCACTGTGGCTGCATTTATTGAATTGTATTGATTAGTCAGCAAACCGTGTAGGATTTCTTCATGAAAAAACCTGTCTTGCTTGATTCAAGGGGGTAGTATTTGGACTGAATCCATTTTTAAGCCTGTGACTTCAATAGAAAAGACAAAGAAATAACATTTCCAGAAAATTTTCAGATGGGGAGAAGGGAAATGATTTTTTTTTTGTAGTTGATTTTTTTTTTTAAAGTTTCCCTCTTCCATAGGAAAAGGGAAAATGTGAGAGGATGAAACATCTGCAGTAACTGTATGCTGTGGAACTCAACTTTTTCTTAGAAACCCTAAGAATGAGATTATGCAACCCATTTAGCACATGGAAAAAATGAGAGAGATTTTTATTAAAACCATTATAAATTCCTTGCATCGGGATAATGATTAATATATCTGTTTTTAGTTGATAAAACTGTGCTGCCCCTGAAGGTATACAGATGTATCTGCTGGCAGAGCTGTAAAACACAAAAATGACTCTGAAAGTAGAAAGCATCAGTAACGCAAACTTATGACCAAAGTAGCTGGAAAACTGTGTCTACAGTGCTCAGAAAGAGTATGTAAATTGAAACCTAATGTTCTAGTGCAGATAGAGAAGGCATTCATATTTCTCGAGACGCACACAGGAAAATAAGCGTGACATCCTCATATATACTTATATATACCGTTTTATCATGTAATAGTTTAAAATGCCACATTATTAAAGACTAACTGTAAATTTTCCCTGCAGTATATAAGATCTGTAATTACCTGGAGCTATAGGTTGGAAAATAAAGGCTTGAAATATTTTATTAATAAACAGAAAGCATTTGGAAGAATTAAAATGCAATATCACTCCAAGCATTACCTTATCATTCAGGCAGAAAAACATTTACAGTGTAAGTGGCTCTCATTTTTTCTTTTTTCCCCATAATTTTTTTCATTCCAGATTTCTTCCTCCCTCCTTTTTCACATTTTTTCTTTTTTTCCTGGAAAGTCTTCTCAGGCCTTTTTTTGTGTGTGTGTGTCCAGAGCCCGACACATGTAGTTGACACGTAGTCAATTATTTCTGCCAAAGCAATCTAAAGTTTGAATGGAGAGCCCAACAATTTTCGCCTCTCTCCAAAGCCCTTATTTCTGCTAGAGAAAATTTGCAAATAGTTACCTTCCTTTAGCTGGTGCAACGTTTGGAAGTGCTGCAATTGTTTTCACTGCGTGAACATCTTTATCCCCCTGCTGCTGGTGTCACTGCCCAGGAGGCAAGCTTTTCCCAGCCGCCTTCTCTCTTCGGCTTGCCCCATCCTTTGGCAGCCCCTTGCTCCCCGCTCTGGTGGGAACTCGGGCTTTCCATTTCTCTCAACCCTAACGCTCACCCCAGCCCAGGAGTGAGCCTTAGTCAAGGCTCCCAGCCACTGCCTAGATGAAACGTTTCTCACCGACAAGTTCCCCTTGCTCCCCGCAGTTTCCTTTGGCAGCCCGTTGTCACCTCGGTGATGATGACTAAATCAGAAAATAGGCATCTGCAGGGAAAAAAAACAAAGAGTTTCAATCTGCGGATATCGAAAGTCCAGAAAAGTAGGCTTTTATTTATTTATTTTCAGAAGTTTCTGCTGGGCAGGTGGGCACCTCTGTGTGGACGTGGCACCAGAGACCAGAGCCTGCCCTCCTCAACTGGAAACCACGCATGGTCTGAGACTTGGAAGCAGCTGCTTCCCTGTCTGTAGCACTACCAGAGTGCTGTGTTGGCAGCCACTGCATTTTAACCGCGGTTAATGAGAGTCATTTGTACACTATTTGTGAGCAGGTTCAGAAGGTCGCATGCAAAAGTCCTTTGGGCTCCTGTCTCCATGTAGTCGCCTGTGTGCAGAATTGCAATTTTAGCCATGTTCCCGTGCCAGACAGGACTGCTCAGGTCAGCTCTGATTCCTGTGCTGGAATCACTGGTGTTGGTGGATAGGAGACTATGGAAATTTTTAGTAGTTTGACTGTACTGCATGGATAGGATTGCTTTTGCACTTGTGCCAGCGCTAGGGAAGGTCAAAGTCTTGTGACTTGGATGGGCAATTCAAATACAGCTTCATCCTGTGTGATGACCCTAAAGTGCTCTGGTTTTGTTGTGTAACTAATTTAAAAGGAACCTAAATTCTACGTTACTTTGGGAATAAGAGTGTTCTAAATATTTTTGGTTTTGAATTCCAAAAAAACGAGCACTCCTGCTAGCAGGGCTAAATTAGCTTAAAACAAGCACGACCATTAACTGCTTCCCTCTTGGATGCACTGTATGGTATTTAACCATCACTGCTACTAACAGAGTTTACCACTGGTAGAATGGGTGGTCATTCCTCCCTGTGTCATGTCTCAACTCTGGATTCTCATAAGGGGATTCCCAACCAATACAGTGCATCTGGAGATGTTTCCTTACTGGTAGGATGTATGGGGGTGTCTCTTCAGTCCATTAGCCTCAATCTACTTGCAAAAGACTTTTGATTAGACATATTACTTAAAGAAGAGCCCTTCACTTTCTACACATTTCAATGATACCTGATGCTAACAAGTAGGACTTGTAAGTGGAAAGTTTTTTGCTTGTTCTGGAAAGTGAAGCACAAGCAGAGAATATCACAGAGCAATGTTTCTTTTTTTTGGTTATTTTTCCCCCTTCAGCCAGTTTAGTGTAGTTTCTTGTCGTAGGGAGGATGCAGAGGCGTGCTGCTCTCTTTGCTTGGGCTGACTGGTGCTGTGACCTGCTCGCGTATATCATGACCGAACCAGGCTGGTGCGTGGTTACAATGGGAAGCAGCTCTAATGCCCAGAGCAGCAGCACAAGGGCAGGTTTGTGATATGGCAACTGTCAGGAGGCTGCAGCACTGTGGCAGAATATTGTAAAGGCAATGTCCATGGGGACTGAAAACAGATGTGCCTTGCTTCTAGGCTGATAAGGGGGTTGAGAGGTGCAACTTTGACCAGGTTAGCCATTAAGAATAAAAGCTGGAGGATGAACATGAGAGAGCAAGAGACCTCTGAATATTGTGTGTTACCCTGATATTGAATCCTTTCAAAGGCTTTATTTTCTATCAGTATGATCTCTGTGGTGGGAGTGAACCTTCTGGGATGCAGTAATAGCTTGTTACCCTTCTGCAGCTCCTTTCTCTAGGATTCTCAAAGCATTTCAGAATAACTGATTTTTCTCATGCTTTTGGGAGAACAAAAAGGTGGGTATCGTTTTTTTTGCACCAATTTTACATTTGGGGAAATGGGACCTGAATGCCTATCGGATATTTAGAATTACAGATATTAATTAATTAATATCTTGTTCTGTCTGATCCTTGATAGTTAAGACTGTTTAGAAAGACTGTAGCTCCTGCCTCTTTCTTCTGCAGCTTGACACTGCACCCTGAGATGATTCAACTGCTCAATATAGGAAAAAAGAAAAAGGAAAAAAAAAAGCCTCATAGAAAGGGAATAGGTAGGGAAAGACAGAAAGATATGGGAGCTGATTTGGCTTACTGTGCAGGCAAGCAGTGAGCTAGTGGAAAGGAAGAAGAAAGTGGGACTTTAACGTAGCATTGGACCTTTTGATCACCTCTGTCATACGGCTGAGATGTAGCTAATGTGGCTGCACTCTTAGGTTAAGAACCATTTTATTTTTTTCACTCCCTCTCCATGACCCAGGACAGGGTCTTTCCTCCCGCTTTTGGCAAACAGTGTGCAAAACTCACAGTGAGACCAGGTCTGGTGGCGGTGCTGGGAGCAAGAACCGTGGCATGACTAATCGTTGGATAACTGCATGTAAAGTGGGTAACATCTGAAAAAAACACACATTCTTCCATGTTTATTTTAAATCTTGGAAAAGGCAAATGCATGTCTCTCTCTTCTCTCTTGGCAGAACCAGCTCCTTGCGAAAGGCTTGCTGTTTATAGAGGAGAAGGTTAAGCTGTGTGAAGGCAAGTATAGAAAGAAACCCATTTTGGAGTGGGCTCTTGGAGCGCCCTTTTGAGTCGCACTTTAATGTTTGGCCAGAGGAGGTGATTTGCATGTCTGAAATGCCTGCAGCCCTTTCTGGTACTGACTGAGAGGGTCACACAACCTCTTGGGGGCCAGGTTGCACTGCAGTCTGTGCTGCTTATGGGTGGCGGGCTGTTAGAATAACCGTGTGGCTGAAGCCACATCTGCTCTCGTGGTGAAGCCATGGCTGGAGTGTGGGTCCTGAGTGGCATTTGAACCTGAGCTCAAAGCAGTTCTAGGCTGGACATGTATCCTGTTGCAAAACTGTGCTGAGAGCCTTCTGCCTGTTATTTCTCAATGTGATTCGCAGCTCTGCAGTCCGGCCGTTTGCACTCTTGGAAGCATGATTTTGGTTACAGCAATACTGTGTCATTATGCTTTTGAGAGCTGAACCAACAGGCCTTGTGTAAATGTAAAGAAAAAAACGGTCACTTGGGTGGGAATGAAATCCTTCAGTAAAGAAGCCAACCATAGATGAAGTTCTGTTCAAACCACTGGGGCACAGACGCTTGCTACCACAGAGCCTGTGGACCAAGGCCAGCTTGGAGCAGCGACTCTCGGGGGTGGCTGTGGGGGGAGTTAGTCATGTTATGAATGGCTTTGCTCAAGCAGAGAGTGCTGCTCAGAGCACGGCTTTATTCAAAACCGGGCTGCCGTCTGATTTGACCCAGTTTTGTAGCCTGTAGGGAAGATCCCTTGCTAATTGTCAACCTGCCGTATCTGGGTCATTAAATGCCAATAGACGCTTATAATCTCGTGTCATTATTGGTGCTGGATTCCTCCACACTGTTCTTCATCAAGTGAGTTCTCCATTTGGCCAGCACACTGTGGGACCGGACCTTGATGGAGCTGTGCGGTTGCCAGCCTCCTGCTTGGTGTGTGCTTCTTGGCACAGACTCTGTAATGAAGGGAAGAAAGGTAGATTTGTACATTTTCATGAACATGGGTGCCTGTCCTGCTGCTGTCAGCTCCTCAGAAAAGGAGCCATGCAGCATATCGTAGGTTTTGTTTTATGTGTATTCATATAAAATTATTCCAATTTCTGCTTTAGCATGAAGAACATTGAGTTCCAGCCTGCAATAAGCTGAGAGCAGCCCAGAAGTAGTTTGCAGCTGCTCAGGTAGATTGGGTAGGATAAGATTTCCCAGGGAGACAGCAAAACCCCCTTCCTATGCCTCGTTTTTTCCCCCAGTTTGAAGTGACACTGGAGCCATTTTACCTGTGCAAGCTGGCATCTCTGCAGGAGATGACTCTTGTCACCTTTCTTTCACAACACGTAGGCTTGTTCCAGGTCTTGTGGTCTCAGCAACAAGAACTTGTATGTGCTTCTCAGCTTGTGCTCTCTTCCTGGAAAATTTCTCCCGTCCCAGTACTCAATGATGGAATCATGTTCCTGCTGCAGGGCATGGCAATGTTTCACTGTGTCTGTTTTTCAAATCTCATCCTCTTATTTTAATACAATTTTTCTTGATACAGCCTGTCAGAATCTCTTTCAATGCCTGTAGGATTATGATTTCTTGAAGAAACAAACCATTCTCTGTTTCCCTTCAGAAGGAAAAGGAATCTATGCCATTTCATTTCTAGCTCCACATACCAAAGCATTACAGTCATGGGGAAGAGACAGAAGAGGGAGAAGTTTAAGAATTCAATTCATCTGTTTCCTGTTGTCTTTCTCATTTACGGTTGTCAGTTTCTGGCAGTGGGTAGCTGTTACGGGGGTGTTGGGTAGGTGTTTGTGTGCCTGGAGCTCCAGTTTTGAAGCTGGTGTCGTGTCTGAGAGATGCTTCCCTCTCAGCCCTCCTGCAGTCAGTGAGGTCTCTGCTTGAAAGGAAACATCTGCAGAACCTGGCCCTGCTGCCTCTGCCCTCTGGCTGTGTTGTACACAACATGACCCATTGTCAACCACACTGAAAGCCCACGTGGAGGTCTCCAGATGGGGAAAACACTAGTGTATAGTGATAAGGCTCCCTTGAGTTGCAGTTTTGTGTGTTCCAGTTCCTCATGTAAGCTTGAGGCTGAGACTCCAAAGCTGCCTTGAGCAGCTGCTTCCCTTGCTGCTCCTTGAGTCCTGACTACTTGTGAGCCCCATCTGAGGCTCTGTGAAAGGTATCCTGGAAAATGATTTTGTCAGAAAACTTATGTTGTTAAACGTGGGTCTGTATTTGCACCTGAAATTTCTGGGGGTTTTATATAAAACTTGAAAAAAACATTGCAAAACTTTGTCCTTTGGGGTTGGAAAAATCCCCTAAAAAGCTCAGAGTTTTTTTGGGCCTAAATGCTGAGAAACATAGAGCTCTGTAAGTCAAGCCTAGGAGAATAATTTAAAACATCTATTCAAACTATTATGTTCAGTAAAGCATTTTTTGTTAATAATAGGCTTTTGACCACAGTTGTATTCTTATTATGGGAGTCATGAGTTGCATAACTTAGTCTGCCTTCATTTTAAATATCCACTTATGTTTGGGGATGTTTGTTGGAGTCGGATTCGCATGAGGGGTAACCACGAGTGGATTTCACTTGGGAGCCTTCCAAATTGCCACGTTTGAGAGGAGAAGCCCTGAGAGGAGCACGGTGGCTTTGTGGCTTGTCAGAGCTGTGGGTGAACAGCCTGCAGGAGTTCATGACTTCTGTGTCTGTGCTTGAGGCTGCTGAGATGGTGGAGAGGGGTCGGCTCTTATGAATGGTCTGACTCGGTTGCTGCAGGACAGCTAATGCTGGCTTTCATACGCAGCTGTTAGCATGCAGCCATGCTCCCCTGCTAGTTTAGTAATTAGCTAATTTGGTAATTTAGAACAGCGAGACTACCCAGTCCTTTGCTGAGGAGGTAAAGCCCCCTCTCGAAGTCATTCTTCACACTTTTGTTGGAGCTGGTCTCATGTTTTGCTCAGAGCTGTCCTCTTTGCAGTAAGTGACAGAGCAATCCATGGTTGCAGCCTGATGTCTCTGTCAGTTAAGGCAAAGCTTTGCCGGGTTACGTCTGCTTTCTGGGAAGAAACTGGGAACATGAAGGGTGGGTTTGTATCTCTTACCTGGGGACACGCGGAGTAGTGGGAAAATTCAACTTGATTTTAGTGTCCCTTTTGCTAAAGCTCTTTCTTGCTCTCAATCTCTGTTTGTGTAGGTGAGGATCGCATTGATATCCTGTCTGAAATTTGGGATCACTACTTTACAGAGACTCTTCCAACACTCCAGGCAATATTCTACCCTGTCCAGGTAATCTCAATTAAAATTCAGTCTTCAGGTGAAGCAATATAACTACAGTGTCTCCTAACAGCGCATCAAAACTTCTGTTTCAGCAGTACTGTTTGTCTGGTGGCTATACAGGCCTCAAAACCTTTAAACTACATCTGGGAGGAAGCAGAGTTTGCCCAAGTCAACGTTAGTTATCTGAGAAGGGCTGCTAAAACCAACCAGGCCTTCTGAGCTGAGTTTATTCCCATCTGTCTATCCACTCTCTGTTCTTAGCTAAGGTTGTACACCGAAATTATCGGACTGTACTTTGTCTAGACTGAAGCTCTGGACCATTTGCAATTGTAAGTTCTTCCATTTTTAAATCTCTGGAGCTCTGTTGGTGCACCTGACAACACTGACAACTTGTATTTAGATTTCTTCCTCTGAACACTAGAACAGAAACCAATATGTCTGACTTGTCCAAACTACTTTTGGAGGGCTTATATCCAAGTTGTGGCTTTTGAAAAGCCTCTTTTTTTTTTTTTTTAATCTTTAATACAGGGGCAAGTAAGCTTCTGGGTAGAGGACAAATGAACAACTTTATGTAAGACCCATTTACACTGGATATTTTACAGCTGATTATTCCATTGGAATTGTTGAGCTGTGTCAGTTTTTCCTGTAGCTTTGGTCAGGGTTTCCATACAAGCAGTCTGAATACCTCCCCAGTCTATTTTGATCTTCTGTCCCATCAGAGGAGAAGCAAAAACGTACTTCATGAGTAGACTGACATACTGAGAAATGCTAGCTGCCTCCTCCTGACTTTTGCCTGTTCCATGAGATGTGCTTTCTGGAGCCTTTTTTTATTTGTTTATATTATTATTTTCCCCTTGTATTGTTTGAAAGGCAGCATGTAAAGCTCAAAGGTTGCCCTTTTTCTCTAATCCTATTAAAGCTGGCATTTCCTAAAAGAGCAAAGGACTTCTGTAAAGACAGACACTAACCTTTTTACTGTGTTTATTTTTATTCTTTCCTTGCTGCAGATGCTTAAAGGTAGGTGTTTGGCAGCTCAGACTGCACAATTATAATATCCTCCATTTTTTTTCTCCTTTTGCAACTAACTCCCAGTCATAGAGTGACCTAATCTATTTATGTAGGGGTTTGTCCGCACTGCAGCTATCCGTGAACTGTAGAAACAGCTGAGCTAACTGTGTGTGATGTCTGCAGATGCTAATAATTCTTCCACTTAACAGAAAAATCTCCTCCGGTGCTATTAAATGTCTCTAATGAGAATCTGAACAAAAACTACTGCACGGTTGGTGCAGCTTTTGGAAGTAGCTTGATGGTGGTGGTGATGAAACCATGACTATGGGATGCTGAGACTCTTTGAAATCTTAACTTTCTTACTGCATCTATGTTGTCACAAAATCTGCATCCAAACTATTTTATAGAAGCTGTAAAGTTAAGGACGTATTGTTATTTTATAAATGAGGAACTGAAAGGTTACAGGCCACATATTTAAAGCTTTGCAAGCATCTAAGTCCTACACAAATGTATGGATTTAAACACCCTAAATAAATACATCTAAGAATCTGACTCAAAGTAAGCTGCCTTAGGCTACAACAAAGGGAATTGCCAGTGCCACGAGAAACTGAATCCTGATTGCTCTTATTCCAGAGCAGTGCCCTGATAACAAGGTTGGCCTTTTCCTACAAATAATAAGAAACTGTATGTGTCTATTTATCTGGTGCATCACCAAATGTAAAAAGAGGTCATCTAGCAAATCCCTTTCACCAAGTTGGAGTTCTCCATGAGCTACTCTGGTAGCTGAGGAAGCCTTTGCGTTGTTGGTTCCCCATCACCTGTGACTCCTTTGTTGTAAATGCCAACGCCAATGTAAACATTTTGTTGTGTCTTCTGTGATCCCAGCAACTCTCCATTCAGAATGAAAGTAAGTCACCCAAACTTGTGAGTCTGTTACCAATGGTAGTAACTAGAAGTAACTTCCTATCTCAGCTAAGTTTAAACCTGAGGCTCAGAGCTGTTGCAGGAATATGACCTTTAAGCAGCCAAGTTGGTTAAATTGCTGTACAGAGGGAAACTATGTAAACAGGTCACTGACTTTTATATAGTTTCAGCTGTTGATGTAACTACCTGGTGTGGAAAAAGAATAGCAAGTCTTGTTTTGTTTGGCACAGTGAGATGTTTGCATTTTGAAATGGGATACGAACTTAATGGGACTGAACTGCATGATATAAATAAAGTGTGCAGCTGCTGAAATACAGTTTAGAGATATGAACCGGTCCTTTCTACACCTTGATGATTCTAAACATGCAGCGATGGTTTAAACAGCAAAGTGCTTTTACTGTGGCCAAGCTGCCTGCCAGACCACTTGCTTTAGGTCATATTTACATATTGATGATGCTGTTAATTATGACATTAAACCCATTATGAATTAATGATTAACTGGTGTTAATTCCTTCCAGCTAAATATTTGCCTCGATGGTTGTGTTATGGAGACTATAAAATGGCTCCAAAAAGGAGCTCAGGGCACAGATTAACAGGCTGGAGAGAACTAGGAAAACTCTTCAGGCTGGAAAGTGCTGGGCAGGGCTGGGAGGAAAATTTCTGTGTTAAGTGGGACAAGAGGAAATCATATGTACGTTAAGCCTTACAGAAGGAAAGACAAACACCAGAATGACCAATGGAGTCCAACAATGTCTAAGTGCGCTAAGAAAAACTACAACGTCTTCATCTGTTAACCCTGCTCACTTGTGTTGTTGATGCTAAAGGCCACAGAACATCTTGTGGTGGAAATTAAATCTGTTGCTTTTATTATCTGTCCATTTTTTAATTTTATTTTTTTTTAATTTTGTTGGTACAAGCAGTCCAATTAGCTTTGTTCTAGCCTAAACCCTAACATCTGCAGTGGACTGCATTCTGGATTTTTGTCTTATCAGCAAGGTCTAAAGTGCAGATGTTGAACAGAAAGAGAATCCAACACAGACCAGAGGTAGGCTTGGCTAAGGAATGTTATGTACCAGCCTCTTTCTTTGCCAAATCTTTTGCAGTTTCTCAGCTCCAATTGTCAAATGTACCAGCTGCATCTGTCTTCAGATGTTTGTGACCAGATCTGCTGTCAGTTGGGTTTCATGAATATGCAGCCTTTTGTTGAAATACAGGTCCCTGTTTGGCTTCACTCCAAATCTAGTGGCACCTCAGATGAGGTGTTACTCCTTTCAGAATTTATGTGGGACAGAGACTGAGTGGGAAGCTACCAGAGAGTGCCAAAAGTCCTCACACCGAGCAGCTGAGGAGCTTCACCACAGCAGCGATGGGCAGGATAGGCCCTTTCTGTCTGTGTGCATGTATGTATTGGTGTGGTGCTCCCATGGCCCTTTACTCACTCTTGGGTTTTTGCCTACTGTGTTTTTCAGGGTCAGGAGTTGACTATCCGTCAGATTGCTCTTCTTGGCTTCAGAGACTTGGTGTTGCTAAAAGTGAAGTTGGAAGAAATTCTTCCTCTGGTCCAGACAAAGCTCCCAGCTTCCATTGTCCAGATGCTGTTGATTCTGCAGGTGGGGAGCCTCTCGTTTTCTTCATCTGACTCCGCTAGTGATTCTTGTCCTCACCTAGCTGAAACAAATCTTGGAATGGAGAATGGGGAAGGCAGAGGGTGTAATGAATGGGAAATTGTATGCTTATTTGGGAATGGTAAACATAGAAATGAGAGCTAAATTTGAATAGTTAATGCCCTGAACTTTCCTGGAAATGGGCAAGGATATTTCTGAGAGGGACAGGTTCTGCTCTTTTGTGTTTGCATTTTCCTTGGTACCTTGTCTCCCCAGCTAGGAACAGTCCCACAACTCTTATTTCCACATCGTCATCTACCAGCTTCTCCGAATGCCTCTTTGTGCCCTAGTTCTCTTGGTTTGTCAGCTTTGTAATGACCCGGTGAGTCTTATTCAAAGTCATGTAAGGGTAACATTGGCTTTTCGTGTTTGAATTTCAGAGTGTCCATGAGCCCACTGGCCCTAGTGAGGGCTACCTACAGCTGGAAGAACTGGTCAAGCAGGTGGTGTCACCGTACTTGGGTTTGTGTGAGGATCACAGCTTCTCTGGTGGCACCTGCTTGCTTGGTAAGATGTGTGTACTATACACGAGCTCTTTCAAACACTCTTATTGGGGTACATATGTCAGCTGATGTGAGGCAGTGCACATCTGCTAGAAAAGGAGACAGTGCATGACTACATGAGAGAGAAAGCAAAGGTTAAAGCACTTCCAAGAAGGTCCTGATTAATATGTTTCTGAATGGTGTGGTTTTTATTTTCCATCAGTGAGTGAACTATAAAGGTCCCACCACTGCCCACACATGCAAAATCTCCCCTCTTTCTGAAGGCAGTTGGGATTTTAAAGCTGCTCTCTCTGGTCCATGCCTGATGTGCTGCCCTCACCCTCTCTTGCTGGTGAGAAATTGCACCCATCCCTTGTCTGCCTGCTCGCTGTTGCTCGCTAACCTGCATTGACTGCCTCAACTCCACCACCCTTCACAGCCAGCTAAATTCTTGTTTACTCATCCTGAGAGATTACTCTATTTTTTTTTTTTTTCATGGAGTCTTTCTTCAATCTGAGGACTCTTTTAAAAAGAAAATCTGTATTTAAATGGTGGATAGATGGGGCTAGGAGAGAGAACTGGCACTGCACTTCAGAAAGGGGGTGCTTACTGTGGAAAACTTTAGACCTGATCCAGGAGCTCTGCTCACAATTATGGTGAGCAAGAAAAGATTGACCAGCTAAGAAATAGTTATGGCAATACTGTTTTGGTAACTATGAAGATTTAAATGGTGCAAGTGAAGAAAGCTTTGGTCCCCCTACTATTTTGCGGCACTTTATAAGCTGTAGCCTCTATCTGGATACACTCATGACAGCCCCAAGTTAGCTGAAGACATGCAGCCTGTCTTGTACTATGCCTCAGTAGCACAGGGTAAAGGATGGTGTTATGGTAGAAGGACTTTTCAGGATTCGGATGGTCTGTGTCAGCTCTTGTAGTTGTTGGGCAAATAAATACAATATCTTTTATACAAGTTAACACGGTTAGACTCTTCAGCATTGAGCTGCAGACCTGATCTGAGGCTAGATCTAGACCACAAACCTCCATAAACATTGAGCAAATTTGTTTGGCTGTTTATGGATGCCTGCATGCTGCTGGGATAGTGTGAAGTGTAGCTGCCTGATTTGTGCTGATGTTCCTAGCCATCCTGGATTTCTGCCAGCTGAACAAAGCACTAGTGTCATGAAACAAAAATTCACATGAACTGGCCTTGTAAAGTTTATGTGCCTCAAAATCATTGTGCTTGCTTTGATTTTAGCTCTGATTTATTTGTGTATATTTCCAGGGTGGCCTTTTGCCCCTGCTCCACCCTGTGCTGAACAGAAGGAAAGAAAAAACTTGTGTTTGCATTACACAGCACTGACAAAAGAGCAGCACCTTTCTGCAGATAATCTTGTCGTTTTCAAAGTGCTCCTGTGGTGGTCATTTCTTTTAATAACTGCCATTTCTCATCAAATTTCTTTCTCTTCCTCTTTCTCTCTTTCTGTCACCTTTGTGCTTTCTCAGAACCAGTTTATTCTCCCACTGGGCAGTCAGTAATGATGAGAATCCCAGTAGGTTCCTTGCCAAACAGTGGCTCTGTAGCAGCTCTTGTGAAACACGCAGTTGGGCGTCAGGTGTGCTTGTGTTCTCTTTGGATGCTGTGGAGTCCAAACTGCCATCTGGACCACAGCCTTCGAGATGCATGGGTGTTGGGGAATGTGACTGAAGAAGGTATCTTGTCATGGCTGCAAATAAACACTAGGCTTCAGCCTTCAAGGCTGCAGTATGTTAAACTTGATTTAAATCGAGAGAGGAGTGCGGCAGGAATAGTTGTGAAAGGGAGCAGAGAAGCTCACAGAAGGGATTCAAAGAAGGCAGCCTTCCTAATCAAACCAACAAATTACGAAGTCAAGATGGAGCATGGGGAAGAATGTTGTATCCCCAAACCCAACACAGATACCAAAGGCAGGTTGAACTGTGCCCACTTTAACCTCTGAGCTCTGTTGTTACCACTGCATTGGCAGAAGCATTGGGGTGTAGTTGCTTCAGTTGGTTTATGTTCCTTTTGCTGTGCTGTGGCACTCTCCTGTTATCCATCCTTCTTGCTTCTTCCATGTAAATAAGCCACAGCCTGCATTGTAAGGATGGAGTATGCTGAATGGATCCAGTTGTCTAAGAAACAATGTTTAAAGTATGAATGGGGAAGAAGATAAAACATTCACCCTATTTCCCCCATGTATTAAACCTAATATTATTGCTGATTTGAGTTTGCCTGCAAAAAATCCCTGAAAAACTGCATGACAGTTCCCTTAGGAGAGCATCTTTTGTGGCCATTGGCAAGGTGCACAACAGTCCCTGAGAGGTGAGATGACTTCCTTTCCTCTAGAAGCCCATGGGAACCCAAAAATTAATGTTTGCATTCTCTGCCAGCTCCTTTGCCTTCTACACCACGATGTGGTTGTGGTTGAACTTCAGTCACGGAGCATGCTGGAGCATAGCTCTGGGCAGCGGGGTTTGGGAGCATTAACCTGAGATTCTTTTCTCTCCAGAGGACTACTCCGAGGAAGATTTTTGAATGAGAAAGCTCCTAGGACAAGACCAGCATGCTTTATGTCAGCACTCAGCTGCTTTGTGCTTCTTTTCCTTTTAGACTTTGTCTACCTGGATGGAGTTCTGTGCATTACTGCTCTTATGGTGACTTGGTACGATGCATACATAGCATTACAGAGGTGAGGCAGTGCCCCACTGCATAATGAGATAAGAGAGAGATAAAGGACAGGTGGCTTGCAGAAAACAAAGCTGGAAGGTATCACACAGTCTGATGCTTCTCGGCCATCGGTTCATAGCTGGACGTTGTGCAAGAGTTGCAGGCTGTTTTAAATTTTACAGGGAACTGTGATTGCTCTATCAAGCAATTAAAGGGGGAAAAGTAAAACAATAAATGTATATTCAGAGGTTAGCTTAATTTTTATCTGACTCTCATCATAAAGGATTTTACCTTTGTTGCACAAAAATCATCTGTGGATATTTTTTCCTCAAGAGTCTGTTGATTGCAGACCTTATATTTGGCACTGGAAGGCATTGCTTAATGTCTTTGCTGCTGTGGGGAGAAAATACCACACGTGGATGCACGTTCTTCCTGATTCATGGGTGTTTTTGCGAGCTCAGCTGCAGTGTGCCTTCTGTGCCCTGGCAGTGTATATGGGTTATGGCGGTTACTTCAGTGTCACGGAGCTCAGGACCTTTGCTTTATTTGTGCACACAGCAGGCAGCACACTACGCCTGTTCCCATGCTGGTGTAGGTCTGGGGGGAAGTGTGTCATCTTCTGCTTTACTGTCCATGTTCCCTTCAATACCAGCAGGTTTTTGCAATCTGCCCGTCCAGATGCTGGTTAGATTTCAAGAGCTGAATGATGTCAGATTTTGAGGCACCGACTCACGCATCAGGTCTGTACAGTCTGCTCCGCAGTGAGTGCGTGTGTGTGCACAGATGCTCACGTGCACGAGTACACACGTGGTGCACAAGCCTCTGAAATGATGAATACAGAGCGGCTGGCTGGAGTGCAAACTGCTGCAGTAGTTGATGGAACAAGGGACACTTGTTGACCATTTTGCCACAGAAGCCAGGGATGTACCAGAAGAGGATGTCAGGACCAATTTTCCAGCGTACGTGCTGGCAGGGTAGCCAGGCTGGGCAGGAGTAATTAAATGTTATTGCTTCCTTCTCTATGCTTGCTCTCAGTGGACTTTAATCTCTCAGGTCATTGGGCTTGGCTGTTTCAGCAGCACTAAAAGTTTACATGCAAACTGGCATTTTTTTCTCACGGGAATATTTTTGTTTATTAGGTGAACATCAGGCCATGATCATGATTTTTCTTTTTCCTGTGTATCCCAGCTTTTTGGGAAGTGTTGCAAGCTGTCTCTGTTTAAATGAAGCATGTTTTCATTTTTAAATTTGCTGTTTAGGAACAGAGAAGAGCAAAGATTTTGCCTTTGCCTGCAAAACCTTCAGCGATGGAGTCTGGAGAATTGGCAGCTTTGTGCGTGGCTCAGTTCAGCTTAATCTCCTCAGGCCTCTCTCTCTAGCCAAGAGACCTCTGCATAGCTGAAGCCAAGGCAGGACAGACATAATGTAAACGTTAATTTGTGGAATGGGGCATTGTGATGAACACAACCTCAAGAAGCTACTGGCCTCCCTTTATCCTCTCAGCCACAGAGCTGAGCAGGTCTTAAAGGTGGCTGAGTTCCTAACTGAGACATGAGAGGGGCACCTAAGTGCATTTAGGAATCTCGGCCTGGATCAATCCCATTACAAGTAAATCACTGCCCCTACCGCTGCCTGCTCTCTTCTGGCATCAGTACCTTACTTAATTCACAGCAGTTAGAAATGAAACAGCCCTAAAAACTACTGGGGAAGCTGGAGAACCAGCCAATGACTCCTGTGTTACCTGAGTCTCGTCTATGTCAGAGCAACTTTTTGTGACCCAGGCGCGGGCAGCAGCAGAACACAAGTGCTGTGCGCGGGGTTTGGCAGTGCCGGTGCTCAAAACCTTGTTTGTGCATACTCTTAAGGGCAGAATGAACCATCTTAATGAACGCATTACTGAGAGCAGCGGGGTGAAGTGTTGTCATCGCCTGGCTGCTGCCAGTGGTGGGGTTTTGGCTGCTCAGCCATTCTTCTTTGTAACAATATCAAGCTTGTTTTCTGCCTTTCTTACTGATGCAAGCTTCCAAAACTGTTTCATAACCTTCAGCGATGAGCGCTCTGCTTTGAATTTTGTTACTGTCTCTTACGCTTTGTGGTCTTGGGGGAAGTATTGTACACAGTCTGAAAGGCTTCTGACTTCAGGAAATGAGACCCTGTGCTTCAAGGAAGTTGGTGAGGTACACAGACAGGCTGGGAATAGCTGTGTCAGCTGCCCTGGGGACAGATCACATGAGGTGTTTACCACACCACAGCGATGCTGCATGGCGGTGGAAGACAGGAGGTGAGAAGTGATGCTGTCTGATTAAACCTGCCAGGGGACCCAAGGCAAAAACCCAGGTGCCAGCTTTTCTTAAAATTTTCAGTGTCAGAACTGAAATGGCGCCCGTGAAGCGGGGCTGGGGACCGTGCCTGGGACTCAAGTTTTAAACTCAAGACTCATGACTCATTTGTCCCCCTGAACAGTCTGTCCCCCCAGACTGTTGTGCTGTGCACTGTGTTAGGTGTTTTCAGTGTCTAGCCCCAAATGCAGGCGTGTTTCAGAAGTGGATGAAATGTTCTTTTCCTTGCATGATCTTTAAAAAAAATACAGTGGGATGGTGCTACCAGCACAGCCTTTCCAAGCAGCCAGAGAGGCAATGCAATGTTGGCGTCGGGAACATCGTGTTGACACCAGCTGATGGCATCTCCTGAGAGAAATTTTCCAGATAAAAGGATGGCGAGTCAGGTCCTCACCAAATGTTTCTCTGAGAACTTGTGGCACTTAAATGCCGCTGATTTTAGAGAACTTGCACATGAGAGCTTCTGCTCTGTCCTCACCCGCTCTGTACGTAAGAGGACAATCAGGAAGCTGAAGAAGGCTCCTTTGCTGCACCCATTGCTTTTTGGCTTGCTTCTCTTGCAGGCAGCAGCTCTGCTGCCTGGCAGTGGAGTGGGAGGTGTTTCCTTACTGCAGGAGAGGCAGATCTCCTTTCCAAACCCCTGGCAGGATGAACTGCAGAGCATCTGAACAGTGGCACCAGGATGGGAAACTCAGCGTGGCTGCAAGCTGAGCCCTCTCTGTTCCCTGTGGCCAGCCTAGCAGTTCAGACAAGGCTTTGCCTGTGCCCTACTGATCATTCCTGCTTCCTTCTTCTCTTCCAGAGAGACGGTACTCCAGATCCCGTCCTAAGGCTGGTGCACTGAATTATTCGTCTCACCTGGTGACGAGTCGGCAGCCCAGCGAGATGGCCCTGACGCCGCTGACAGAGCAGGAGGGGGAGGCTTATCTGGAGAAATGTGGCAGCATCCGGCGCCACACCGTTGCCAACGCTCACTCGGATATTCAGCTCCTGGCGATGGCCTCCATGATGCACACAGGGATGGTGATCGAGGAGTCAGACAGTAACGACAAATGCCTCCTCCTGCAGCCCAGCTTCAGCCACAGGCAGTGCTCCAGCGAGCCCAGTATTGCTGACGGGCCAGAGGGAGTCATGGCCGCAGGTAGGCAGGACTCTGCAGAGCTGAACTGCACGTCGGTCAGCTAGAAGAAGCCTTGTTGAGGAGAGGAGAACTGTATGCACTAAGCTGGACAAACTGCCTTGTCGTCCCCGCTGGGAAAAGAGGAAAACTCATGTTTTGCTCCAGTCATTGAAATGGCCTTGTGGGACCTAATGTCTCTTTGGGAATGCTAGATTTGTTTTTCTTTTCTGTTTGTGATCGTTGTTGATAGAGGTACCAGCCTGCTCCCAAACGAGCACTGAGGGCTGCAAAGTTGAACATTGCAGTCTACTTTATATAAGCTTTCGTTCTGTACCAGCCCAAACCTTCTGGTCTCAGGTTTCCTTCTGTTTCCTTGGTATGATATAAATTAGCCTCTTTCTGCTTTTCTCTGTCTTTCCCGGTTTCATGCTACTTGTTTGCTCTTTGCTCCTGCAGTAGAAAGCCCTGTGCTGAATGTTCTGGCTGCTTCTGGCACTGGAGTGGGAATGGCTGAGGACTGCATTTTTTTCTTTTTAAGTTGAACTCAGGGGTGAAACCACTTGTCTTGCAGAAAGGTCTGCTCAGGTGGCTTGTGAGAGATCCTTTGGATCCTTTGCTTGCCTCCCATGGGTGTGGGTTTCAAGTCCAAATCTGAAGAAACCAGATTTTTCCCCCCCCGTACCTGAACAGAAGTGAATATACGTGGCATCTCAGACAAGCACTTCAAGTGTACTTTATTTAGTTCCAGTAATGGTGGTGTAAATTGGGTGCAGAGGAGGGAGGTGTAAATTAGGGACAAAATGCAGTCCTGAGCATCCTGGCACTTGGCATTAATTTTCTCTCAAATTTTTGGCAGTGGTAGGGCTGCAATGAAAGGAGAAACCTAAGTGGATCCCTCCAGAAAGGCAATGCTCAGCAGTGTCTGCGCTTCTGTTGTGAGAGAGAACTGAAGGTTCTCCAGGCTGGGCCATCCCCATTCCAGCCCAGGAGGTGACATACAGGATTTCATCCTTGGGCTGCGCTGGTACTCCCTGCACGTGCAGATTTTGTGAGACCAAGACAACCAGCTGGGTGCAGGAAGGAGCCTGTCTCTGTAGTACATTCGTGAAGTGCTTCTGACCTCCAGTGGTATCTGGTTCAGTGCAGCGTTTCTCTTAAGGTAAAGCAAGGGCTGTTTGCAGCCTTTGTTTCTGTTTTTATTCTGAAGATCAGGAGTGGGTCCAGCTTGCCAGTGTCTTTGTGTGCCAGGTGCTGCAGCCCACAGTGCTTGCTTTGTAGCCCCACTCGGCACTCAAACGCTGCTTCTATGGGAACAGACCCGATCTGTTCGAGCAGTCCCCTGGGATGCTCTGCTGATGTCTTGCTAAGCAGATTTGCAAGTGTAATTACAGGCTTAGAGGTGAACTGAAATGCTGCCTTAAATGTCAAATCCCATTAAAAAATATGGGTATAACACCACTGCCACTAGAATCCAGTCCCTGTGGTACTGACTGCAAATAAATCTATCCTGACAAGGAAACAGAAGGTTAGGATGAGAGCCTTCAGGACGTTTCTTTTTCGCACGCTATGACATCAGTTAGAGTTTGCCCTGCTGCTGTTGGGCATTAAGCACCCTTTGCTGCACTGAGAGTACAGCTCAGACCTGTCAGGAACTGGCCTTAGGAGCACATGCAGCAAAACACAAGCAGACGATTATTTTGTAACAAAGCATCTGAAATAGCAAAGCATCGCTGAGCATCAGCTCACGCTGATAAATAAGGGTGTTGCTTTGCTTCCTGTGGTTTGCAAGCCTTGAAATACTTGAAGAGGCCTCCATTTTCTTGCAGTCACCTACGGCACCCTCGCTACTGGCCTTTGTGGAAATGCAGCGCTCTGATCGCCAGCTGTGCCTACGTGCTGAAGGACAGAGATTTAGCCGAGCTGCCTGCCTCCTAGGAGGAGCGCACACAGTCCGGGGGGCAGGAAGACATGGCTGTAAGCAGTCTTTCCTTTAGGGGGATTCTAGGTGAAACTGCCTTCCTATTCCTAAATTGGACTGATCAGGCCAACTTACTTGATGCTGCCTGCCCCTGGCCGTGGGTTGTGGTGGAACTGCAGAATGCCCGTGGTGGCAGCCGAGCCCAGCAGACCATGCTGGTCTCACCTTGCATGGTCCTTCCAGCACGGGGCAGGTGGTGGCATCCTGCTCAAAAGGAATTTATTTGGCTACTTCCAGCCTTCTCTGAGCTGTGGTGGGGCACGTGGGGCAGTGGTATCCTCGCAGCATTTCAGTTCATTCTTACAAATGCTTGTCTTCTCTTTTCTTCTCCTCTCACTCCCCTTCTGTAAATACCCAAACCATTTGGATAAGTGAGCAGCGCCCTCTTTTATGATGAAAATAAGAATGATTTATTTATTTCCTGACATACTCTTGGATCATCTCTAGGGCTAATAGGAATCCAGTCCTGGTTTTAACTTGAATTTCTTTTATTTTACATGTATGTATAATTTGAGTTATTTTGATTTTGTACCTGTTATTTTGCAAAAATTTGCACCAAGCCACTCTGAATCGTGCACTTCCCCAGTTGTTTTGATTTTTAGGGAAAATTAAAGCTGGTGGCTTTCCTTTGTAAATTGAAGTAAACAAAACTTGTTCTGTAAACAACACTGAGGGTCTGGTCGTGAGCACCGCTTCTACAGGCGCGTGGGAGGCACAAGCCTCTGCCAGCACCTACCTGTTACCAGCAGACTGGGTGCACCTGGAAGCCTTTGGAAAGGCTGCCGTGATGGTGGCAGGAGGCTGGCACCAAAGGACCACTGGGGAAGACTGGGGGGCAGCTCGACGTCCTGCGCTCCACTAAGGATGTTCGCAGTCTGCTGAGGCCAAGCCCCTGGCAGCAAAGAGCAGAGACTGCCCCTGGGTGAGTGCAGCACGAGAAAAACTTTCATTTTGCATATGGGTATCTGGTCTGGCATTGCACCTCCTCTCAGCTCACTGTGTTGCACAGCCACGGCAAGGGTGCAGGGCGGATCTTTGCTATCCTGTGTTCGTCCACTTTAGAAAACCTCCTGAATAAGCTGTCAGGATGGGGAGAAGGGATTTCTCTCACCACTTCCAAAAGCCTGTGTGTTACTTTCTAATTAGATATGTATCTAGATTAAGTTACTTCCCACCTCACTGAATCTTCCTTTTGTCAGTGTTAGACCCTGCTGCCTTCTCTTTCTAAGGTAAGTGATTCACTCTCTAAGTCCATGAGACTCTGTCATACACGTACTGAGAGGACCTCAGCAGAAGGCTGTTCCCAATATAACCAGCCTCTCCCCCTGCATGCCTGACATGCAAGCAGCACGGTTTATTGCCATCAAGCAGAGCTTCTTCAGCCCCCAGCTGTTTGGGCAGCAATGTCTGAGCCACAGGCTGCCATTTCCTGTACAAACAAGCCCCAGTGCCCACCTAGGGCTGTGAACAGCAGAGCAGGTGAGCCACGAGCCAGCCCCTTCCCCACAGACTCATGAATCCTCCATGTGTTTTGGTGAGCAGCTTGTTTCAACAATGTTTGGGGGAAGATGGGAACGTACACGTTCCCATGAGCCTGCCCTTTGTGGCAAACCACCCTGTTGTGAGAGAGATGTGCGCCTTGTACCAAGGCTGGGGGCTCAGCCCACAGCTGGCTGCCTTCTCTCTCACAAACACCAACCTCCATAGGAATGTCGTTGTGAATTGTGCTCTTTATTTAAAGTGGCTGCCGGTCCTTCCTTGCCTATAGAATATACCCAAAGATACCTTGAGCATCTGTGTGAGCTACATCCAGTCGCTGTTCCCAGCTAAGAAAGTGCGCTGTATAATTGTTGTGTCAGGTTACTTCTCCCCGGTATGTAAGTTAAACCCCTCCAGGGGATGCAGCCTGCCCCCAGGCACTTCTCCAGGTCTGGTGAGAGCTGTCCCAAGCACAGGAGTGGTATCTCAGGATGTATGACTAGTTTGGGCTGTGTTTGTCAAGTCCAAATGATAAAAAGAAATAGCAATTACAGTGAGGAAATAAGTGAATTGAAAATTGTTGTCAGTCGACAGTTTTTAGATGCATATAGTCAACACCCTCTCTGGGCCACAAATATGGGTGTGTGTGTGTGCAGGAGCCACCTCCACATATGGGAGGATGTACTGGGAGAGGGCAAGGAAGAAGAAGAAACACATTCAGGCAAAGGAAATAGAGGGCTGGATTAATTTTTTCACAGAGAACTGGCATAGCACAAGGTGACGTAGAATTACTGTTTGGTCATCAGACTTTTTAATCAGCAAAAGGAAAGCAAACCTCTTAAAAAGACCAAAACAAAACAATATCTTAGGGTCTCATCTACCCTGAACTCATACCACAATATAGAGCAGCTTTGCAGTAGCTATAAATTGTAGCAATATTCAGGGAGCTGCTCTTTAAAGTGTCTGTCATTAGGCTTCAGAGCTAACTCCCACTTATGCCAAGAGCCAGTTCATAATTCTTGCGGAATAATTATTATGGACTGTATAGCAACAACCTCTGTTACATTGGCAAATTGACTGGAGTCACGGAATCATTCTTTCTGAGTTAAATATTTATGAAGACAGCTGCATTGGCTCACACCCAGAAGTTTGCTGCAGTTGCTATTATCATTGGAAAAAAAAAAAAACACATTTTTTTTCTTTAAACCTGAGAACATGAGTTCTGCGAGGATTGCTTGGGCTCCTCAAAGAGTAGACAGGCTGGTTATGAGATGCTCAGGGTTAAAGTCAGTGATGCAGCAGGACTAGCTGGAAAGTAATGGAGTTTATGTATATTAAATGTCAGTGAGAAACCACAAGATTGGTGCCATACGTCCTCTTCACTGTACGACTCTTAGAATGATTTATAACCATCATTGGTAAGCAAGCCCCCTTTTCCACTGTGGATTTTTAATCCACTTCACACTAAACAGCTATTGACTAACATATATTGATGGTTCTTGGAGTAGAAACAAGAAGTCCTCCCTTCACTCTTGTGTGTTTCAGAGGGGCAGTTTCACTATTACAAGAGCTATCTGCTGCCTTTCTTCAGGTTCATCTCAGCTCAATGAATTATCGTTTATCTGCTGTGTGGTTGCAAATGAAAAGGTGGGAGAGGCTGTTGTGAAGGAGGGAATTGATGGCATGTGTACCTGGAAAGCTCCTGCATAAGCAGATTTGGGTCTGAGTCCTCCTGGGTGTTACCAGGTTGAATGAGGAAGGTCCAGGTCATGAATGAAGATGGGGGGGGGGGGGGGGGAAGGACCGTGTGTGTGTGCAAAAAGTCCACCTTAATTGGTATATGCACTGTGTTTATGAGAAATACCCTACTCTAATCCTGTTTTTTGCCTTGGTGGGGATGGGAGGATGGGAAGGGAGCTCAAATGAGGATCTGGGACTTTTAATCTTGGGGATTCAAAATGACTCTCCTTTACAAATTTGTGGTAGTGCTGGGTAGAGGAAAGAGGAG
Source organism: Cygnus olor (assembly GCF_009769625.2). Taxonomy (NCBI): domain Eukaryota; kingdom Metazoa; phylum Chordata; class Aves; order Anseriformes; family Anatidae; genus Cygnus; species Cygnus olor. The sequence continues at coordinate 50,163,623 of NC_049173.1, forward strand.
GGGGGATTTCTTGTGGTTTTCCCCTGTCCTCAGTTTCTTCTCAAAAGATAGCAGGGGGCAGCTATTACATGCTGAGCAACGCATTTTTTGATAGCTCTTAGGAGATGGAGCTCCTCCATGCTGTGCAGCCTGGTGCTGCCTATCAATATCTTCTGAGGCCCTTAAACGCAAGGTGTCTTTCTCCCTGAAACCTGGCGGCAGGCTGGAGGGGCAGAGATGGATGCCCAGGTCCTGAGCACAGACCAGCTGGAGCTGCTGCCCAGGGCTGCTGGGGCTGTGACACTGGGAGGTAAGGTCCCCAGCAGCTCTGCTTGTGGCAGGCTGAAGGGGTTGTGCAAACACAGACGTGAGGTTTTGAGGCTGTACTGCGATAAATAATTATGTTGTGGCTTGGTAAGCTTCCCCAGAGGCTATTGAGCTGGCAGCAATGCACTGGGATGACAGTAGGTCACACAGTGCTGCTGCTGCTGCCCGATTCCTTCCCACCCCATACTTTGCTGTTGCCCAAAATCCCATCCCCTGCAGCATGCAGCCTCTCACCTTCCCCTTTGTCCCCTCCTGGCTTATTGAACTGCACAAGCTGGCCTGACCAAGGCCCCCAGAGAAACAGAAAAGCCCATCTTCATAAGCTTATTCCTTTGTCTTTCCATGATGCTTAAGCTAATTCACTGGCTGCCCGCATCATTATTGCCATCCTCCTTTGCTCCTGGTGTACAATGTGGAGCGGAAATTGGTTAAGATCTGCCCCCTCTTTGTCTCTCCTTTTTTTTCCCCAACCAGTTGTCATCATCAGGCTCACCTGCAGAGAGTGATGCCTTCAGAGGGCAACAGCAGCCCTCTGCCCATACCTCTGTCTTGGTGGAGGTTGTGAAAACTCAGCTCCATGTTCACGAGCTGCAAGGGTGCGTGCAGCAGCAGGCGCTCCTGTCTGCTATGGCTGTGGAGGTGGCTGTTTTGGGGGAGGAGAGCGCCCACAGGCCAAGCCTCCCAGTGCTCAATGCCACAGGCAGTCTCTGAGGCAAAAGCGAGGTGATATGCAGGAGATCACATTTTTGGGTTAGCCACAGCTGTGCCTGTAGTCAGTACGTCCTTGCAAATCGCCTCCTGTCCCCCACCTTCCTGGTCCTGCCACTAATGCTGACATCTCGGGTTTGCTTCAGACATGGGTAATTGATAGCAAAACCTGCAACACTGTTAGAAAGCTGCCAGTGAGAAATGTACCATGAAAGACTTGGATGGGAGAGGCCTATTATTTAGGTCACTGGACAGCAGGGGGATGCTGTTGTGAGAGGAAATTACCCATTTGCCCTCTCAGGGATTCAGCATGCAGGGTACACAAGGGTACCTCATGGCCTTGAAGGGAAGAAGCAAATGGAGGGGTAAACCAACTGTAACAGATTGGCTGAAGGGCAATTGGTGGAGCTCAGCAGCAGGCACAGGGTAGCTCTGCAGGCTGAAGGCCACACAACAGAGGGGAAACCCCTGTTCCTGCCTTGCTTCGTGTCAGAACTGCTCATCCAGAGCTGTCCCTTCCTGTGCCTCCCACCACAGCTCAGGGATGAGCTGTGGCCTTGGGGCCTGGTCTGAGAAACAGCATCTGGGAAACTAGACAAGGAAATGGGTTAGGAAATTCATCAACTGAAAATCTGGGAGAACGAACACTCCCCCACAGCCCCAGGCTGCGGCCGTGCAGGAGATCCAGGGCTGGGGATGGGTTTTGCACGTTTGTGACAGCGAAGGTGTGCTGGTGCCTGCACCTCGCTGCTGCTGGATCAAACAGGACAGGAAAGGGGCCTGGCCTCCTGGCCTTTTTTTTTTTTTTTTTTTTTCCACAGCCCAAAGAGATGCTGCTTGTTGGAGGGGATGGGGGTTAAAAAAAAACCACAACCGTGTGATTTTTGTCTGTGGAAAAACTCAACTCAGTAAAGACATTCTGCCCAGGCAAAAATAAAAATCTCCCTGCTGGGCGCCAGCGTGTCCTGTCAGGAGATGGGGTGTGATGGTGGCTGGCGGGCCGAGGGGAGCCGTGCGTGCCTGCGGGGCAGGCCGGCCGTGGTGTAGTGACACGTCGGGCATGTGGCCTTGTAGCGCCAGCTCAAGTCGATCAGCGCTGCGAGCTGAGGCAGGCCAAAAGGGCTGGCAGTTGTATCTTCAGTGCAACATTATATTGTCAGCTCTCAGCTGATGAGAAAGATTTGGCATGATGGGCCCCAGGCTGTGAAAAGCTGTTGCAACTGAGACCAAACTAAAATACTTCACATCTCAGACCTTGAGGCCTAAATGAGAGGGGAAATATATCCATACCATCTTTCTGGGCTATTTAGAGAAATTGTGACAAATTAGACAATGACCAAGCCCTTTCTATTCTGGAAATGACTTGCACGAAAATGATTTCTTTTGTCAGGGAAGTTTTAGGTGTTTTTAAATAAGGCCTGCTTAAGCAGTCTTCTGAAGAGACATATTCAGTGTGAATTACGGTGGTCAAGACACACCGAGGGCAGAATACTTCACTGGTAATGTGTGTTTTCTCCTCAGCATCAACTGGATCTATTGATGTTTTGGTGTGTTGGAAGACCCCCCAGCTCTGAATTTGTTAGAAATTGTCTGTCATGCTGTCTGCAGGAACAGCAGGATGGGTGTAGGTTACATGCTTATGGTTTTGCAGGCTACATCCTGCTAGATCCTGGAGAAAATTGTTCATGAGCTGGGATTCTCTGTCCTGTGACAAGTACTTGTGTTTTGGCAGTGAACTTTGCAGGTCAGCACACCTTCTTTCTGAAAAGGCCGCATTACTTTGACTCTTTGTTAGCATTCACAGACTTTCAGGAGTTGAATTTAACTTTGCAGTAGGAATCCTAGACCAAAATGGGTGCAAAGGTAGTAGTAAATTGACAAAAACTTTTCAGGAGTAACTGAGAGAGAGGGTGAGGTCTGGACACCCTGTACATTGCTCCATTCCTTGAGGTGGTCTCTGTAAATGGCATCATCCTCACTTCATGCGGCCTGGTGGTGCTTTATTCAGCTATCTTTTCAAGGAGCAACAAGCTTTGTCCAGTGATGATGATTAAAATTAAGAGAGAAAATTTAGGCACAGGATCTTTGAAATACATTTTGATACCCTCCAGCAGTCTGACTCCATAATTCCAGTGAAGCACTTCACTGCAGATGCTGGAAAAGAATCAAGAGGTCTCAGCCCTGTTTTACCTTCTCTGATTCAGGTAGGGATGTGTGATGGCGTGGGACACACAGATCTGGCTCAGAGGGACAGACCTGGGGATGATCAGTGCCTACGGTTGGACTGAGAATATTGTTAGGATCAGAAACAGGCAGAAGTTACGGTATGGTTCCTTTGCATTCACATGCTTGCTTCTATTGCAGTCTGAAATGGTTCTGGTCTTCCTGCCGCAAATCAGCTCATCTGTGAGGAAAGGCAGAACCCAATTTGATTTTTAAAACCTATTTAAGAGCAGCTAAATCTTTCCTGTCAAAGGCACCATTTTCTTGTACTGTCTCGAGTCAAATTTTAAATATTTATTCACTTTTTTTTTTTTTAATCTGGATGTATGAGGACAGGCATATGCCTATACAAAGAGTATTGGCATGAAGAATCCACAACTTTAGCCCAAGGAGCTGTTTCTAGGAGGTGAATCATACCGGAGGCACTTACTGAAGTAAGTCTGAACTTCACTTTATGTGAAGTTTATTGTACCTGGTGTAATACGGAAACTGGGAGAACTTGTGTGTGCCACTATTCCTTAGCAGTAGCTTGGTTGCTTGATGCAGTGCTGGCAAAGTCATGATTCATGTAGCTGGTACTACCCCTTTCTTAAAAGCATCAACAGAAACAAAGGTAAATCTTAGATGAAACAATAGAATGCATGCATGACTGAATACCAACATGGAAATTACAAGTCTAAGCTATAGCACACTGTTCTAGGGCTTGACAAGTCACACTCACTGACTTCATGTTTAAGAACAGAACAAATTGTAGGCACCCTGGTGCCCTCACACCCACTGCTACGGAGCTGGTGCTGGCAGTCACAGAGAGGGATGTTTTGTTCTGAAGGCAGAAAGGAAAACCAAGAAGGAACCAACATGAGTGCAGCAGAACTGCCAGGACTCTGCAAAAACCACCCTTCTCTGCAAATCAGCTGAGATGAGGTAAGGTTTCTCTTGTTGCCTTATTATTTTTTTAAGCACATTAAATAGCAAGCAAGTTGCATGGAAATTGGTTTCTGTACAGAGGGATAAGGAAACAAAAATTTTTTGGACAGTTCATCAGAAGGTATTTAGTGAGCTAGCACTTCTACTTTTAATAAGGTGAGAGAATGCAGGTTTTTTTTTTCCAAAACTGTCACTACCCAACTGCTAAAACACTGCTCCAATTAAACATTGCCTTCCTGGAGCCTTTGACCTTTCATTTTTAAATAAGACTCTCAAAAAAAGCCACCAGAAAATATACGTATGGCCTATTAATTCATTTAATTACAGGCCTGCATCTGCCAGCTCTGGCTGAGCTAGGTCAACCCAGCTGGTAGCTCAGAGAAAAACTATCAACCAGTCTCAAGGATCTTTAGGAATTTGAGTAGACCAGGGCTTTCCTGTGCTGCAGCTCTTGAAGAATGGCTGAGGAGAGGGTTGTGTGCCAACCTAAATAATTATCCATGGTCACATTAGCAAGCAGCTCACTCTCAGCTGCAGTTAAGATCTGGTCGTGACAAAAGAGCAGGAAAGCAGCAGCTCCAGCTGTCCTCCTCCACTAAAACAAAATCACTGATCTCAGGAACCTTCACAGGCTGCATTGGCTCAGATGAGTCAGAGCACAAACTGAAAGGAAAAGGTAGCTCATGCGTTGGAGTTTAGACTAAAGCTACCAGGGAAATGATTTTCCTCTTTCACTGCCTCCTCCTCTCAGTTTGAAAAATTTCCCCATTCCATCCGAAAGGGGGGAAAAAAAAACACCTGACAACCTAAACCTTTTAGAGTTGCAAATCCCAAGTGCTTCTTTGAATGGAACAAATGGGTTCAGTCACAATCCCCAAAAAACTAGACAGGGGAGTAGGGCTCCAGGTTTTCAGCAAAAAAAAAAAAAAAAAAAGCTTCACAGTGCTGTATTATCTGCTGTCTTTATCTGTCCCTCCCACCCCCTCCATCACAAAGCAGGAAGGTAAATTCATTTAGGCAATACTGTGTATTTTTCCCAAATGGAGAAAAAGTGCAGTCTTCTAGAGGGAATGAGAAGCCATGGTAATAATGGTTCTGCTTGGAATAAACATTAGTTAGGGTGGACTCAGGCAATGATTACTACATTAGAATCCCTTTCTGCTTCCTTGCAGGCACGGGGAAAAGAAGAGACAGTTTTTTATTTTTATTGTTACTTGTGAACTGGAAGAGACAGCAGTAAGCAAAAAATCTTCACACATTCTGAGACCTGACAAGCTTATAGGAACTGTTAAATAGTTACCTGTTTCACAGGAATGTATTTTTATCAGATAAGTGAGGTTTAATATATACATATAGTTTTAATATTAAAGCCAGTGAAGAAAAAAAGACATGAGGACCACAGATCCTGGAATTTTGTGTTCTAGGTCACAAAAACTCAAATCGTGAATGGGGGTGGTGGCACCAGAACCCACTCTGTCCAGGACAGACTGACTTTGTCCTTCCAAGTAGAACTGACAAAGGCTCAGTGGTGGGAAAATTAAGAGGGTGAGACTGGGGTGGTGACGGCAAAGTGTTTCCTTTGGTCATGGTCATTCTTCCTGCTAGCTATTTCCTCTTTCAGTGGTAGGAGTGTGGTTCTCTCCCTCTCCCCCTTTCTCTCTCTCTTTCTTTCTCTTTTGAGCCAAAAGGTGCAAGAGGCATAACTCACCAGCCATCATCCTTATTTCATCCAGACTGAAATATAAATCATACTTAACTGCCCTGTATTAGACATTATCTCTAGTAAATACCACCACATTTCCTCAGAGGAATTTGAGTCTAGAAAATTATACACTCCGAAGGGCATGGAGCCTGAGATCAAGTTTCTCCTACCTGCAGCTGCTGTTAAAAAGACAAGTCCAGAAGAATGTTGCAGGTGAAATAAATTAGCAGATTGCCACAAAACAAGCATTTATTTCTCTTACTGACAGAGAAACTCCCTTTGACTTCTGAGCATCTTGCAACAAAGCTTCAAATCATTGTCTTTGCTACTAACATAACAAGCAAGCAGGATGTGGCCACAGGTGATAATGTTAATTATTTTTCAGAGCTGCATCTTAAATTACAGGATGATCACACAAACAGTTTACTATCAATTACACGATCTCTGTCTTCTAGTAATGACTTGCACTAGCTGTATCTTCTAGTAATGACTAAAGCTATCACTACCCTTTATAAATTACAGAAATCTTTTAATCTTGAAATACTCTTTTCAGTTTTAGTGTTTGACCGCTCTATGATACACGATCACCCTCAATTATAAACCAGCCACCTCTGAAATCCACAAGACAGAGAGCAAATCCTTTATCCGTTCATCTTTTTAAGCAGCCCTCCATCTGAATAAAGATGCAAGATACACTGCACAGTTTAATTACTTTATTTTTTTAAAATCCTGTCAGAAATATAGCTGTGCATTAATTACAAAATATATTAAACAATCTATTGATACTTCGAAAGGAACAGGAGTACTTTCATTCTGTTCAAATGCAAACCAATACAAACCTTTAACACTGACCCCAGAATAATCTTTTGCATCCATCATCATCTAGTTGATAAGAAAGTGTCTCTAAATAAGAACAGAAAGGCCACCCTGATTTTATTTCATTAGCAAGTCTAATCCCTTGACAGCAAACATGACCAGGCATATCATGAGACCAGTTAAAAAAACAAGTCTATATATCTCACATTATCTGAGCTCCCACATATACATTACATACCAACATTTTTAGTAAAATAATTTTCCCTGCCCTGCAGGGGAAGACATTCAAAGGCAAAAAGAAAACACATTTGCAATATATTATAATTGGAAAATATGTGCCATAGCAGCTGTGCAAATACATATACTAAGAGTATCTGACTTTTAACACGTTCAAGACAACAAATTTGGAAGATAAGCTAAGCCACTTACTAAAACATCTTGAGATCTAACAATGCTGCAAAGCATCATGAGTGACAGACCTAGAGAACATCATTCCTGAAGAAATTATACATGAAACTGATTAAATCCTTGTATTACTTCATGTTTGTTTTAGAGACAACTATCAAGGCTGCATACCATTCTGCTTCCATTGAGGAGTTCTCCTAATTATACCTCAATCCACCATGGTATAATGATTTCTCAAAAAAAAAATTCTGTAAGAAGGGGGCAAGATGCTGTTTCACACAAACCTATTTTTACATAGAAACTGAATTGCTTAGAAAAGTTTGAATTAAAGATAATAGTCGTGAAGACTATACATTGAGATGGTACCAATCCAGACTCGTAAGTTCTTCCATTAGCTGAAGATGATATTCTTACTTGGAAGAGAAAGCTCTGGGAACTGCAGTTGAAGTGAACAGCAGTTTGGAAGATGGGTAAAGAATGAGGAAACTGGAACATATATGAATAAACACTTCATTGACATTTATGTGACAGAAATATTTAACTTTAAAAAAAGTAAATTCATATTTAGCAAGTTAGCTCTCAAAGTTTCTCATGTAAAACTCTGGCATTACAGTAATTTGGCATCACTCAGAGTTCTACTTGGTGATATTAAAATACAAAACCAGTAGAATAGCAGCAGTGACTAAAGCATTCATATTACTGTGGTTGATACAGAATTATACATGCACTAGCTTTCTATTCACTATTGGGTTGTGCTATCGTACAATACTAACCTGAATCATTTAAACTCCTGAACCTGCCACCAAGCTGAGTTTCTTCCCAAGGCAGAACTCTGTCAGATGTAGCAGATCAGGCTCAAAGCAAAAATTCAGCGTGTTGTACTTGAGGGTTCATAATACAAAGCTTCAAAAGTACAGGAAGTATTAATGCACTTAGTGGGTCTTGGTTATAAACACTTAGAACATAGACTGAGGTCGTTTTTGTTAACAACACTAGGGCTGAGAAAGGAACTGTGCCAGGAAGAAGCTCTCAAATTGCAAGCCCTTCTTCTACCTTTCTCCCCTAACACACACAGAAAAAGGATAATGGCCATCTCTGAACATCTTGGAAAAAGGATGGATACCGAACATAGCCTGAAAGTGACTGGAGAACTGGCATACAGTGTTAGGAACTGTCATCTGTATGCAGCGGATCTGGGCACTGTTAGATGTATGAAAAGATCTTCGTTAAGAATGGTTTAACTACCAACGCTGCTCTGATTGGAGACACTTCAAAACAATTCAGCTAACAGGATGAGGCTATTCAGTCTAAAAACTACTTAAGAGGTTTAAAAGTTTTAAAGCACGGATCTTTTCCTGTTTTCGAGTAATATATGTTCACCTGTCCTCTGAACTCACAGAACACACCAAGTCAGTCCCGACTATCACGTTTACCATGAGCCAGGACGTTCAGGTTTCAGTAGTGACAATGCTCAGCTACATACAGTCCGTCTTCAATTAGTAGGCTCTACCTGAAAATTAAATTTTGTTCAGCTGGATATGACGAACAATCAGTAAGGTTGGGTCCTGGAAATTTTAAGCTCATGCTGGTAGGCAGAGAATTAACCCATATCAATATCCTATAGTATTATTTCATGGAGTTTTATGTATGGCTTAGTTCTTTCTTTTGTATCAGACTGTGTACTTAAGTTATAGGGTGAACAAAATTTTCTTCTTCCCCCTTTTGAAAGGAGAAGATTCAGAACCTCATCAGCACCATGGTAAATTACTAGCACCAGTGAACTTAACTACTCAGTTTTGACTGGTCAAAACTAACATTTATATGGCATACAAACAAGCAGTATAGAAAACTAATACGTGCAGCACGAGGAAGCTCATGAATCCTTGAAATATTGAATTTAGTGTTTGGTTAAAGAGATGCTAAGGAAGCCAGATTTTTTTTTTTTTTCCGGAGAGCAAATGGGATTGCAGTTTTTCCTCAAACTAATTAATAGACTTTTCTTCCTTTCTGAAGTGTTGAGGGTGGCCCAGTTCCTATTGTCTAATGGGACAGGAAATGGCCACAACAGCTGGATGTTGATATGGCCGGCTGTCCACCGAGAATTAAGAGGAAATGATGTAGGTCATACATCACCCAGAACATCAAGGCATCACTCAAACAGATGCAGATCAAAAGTTAAACTTGGTACAAATTCAGGTTTCAACAACAGTAAAACAAATTCTGCAAGACGCTGTTTAGTTACTATACACCTTCGCTCACATATCCACCCGCAACCTGAAAAACGTCCAGTGCTAGCAGGAGATCCTATCAGCACAAAGGTATCTCATTCTAATGCCCCACTTTTACCGCTCTGCTGACAGTGATCCACGTTCTGGGCTTGGATCACACATTTATAAAAAAGATTGGTCAAAATAGAGAGAATTAGGGGGGGCACTTTCAGAAATTTCTTCAGTGAGCTTGACTCATAGTCATTTAACCTTCTTCACAATGCTACCACACACCTTTCAGCAATTCTATTATCAACTTTATATCGACATGCAACTTCCTGAAGCTAACTTCAGGAAGTTTGACCTTCTCAGCAGAGAAGGGTCAAAGCATCTCACTCTAGGTGATGTCAGCAAAGCCTTAAACTAACTTCAGATTTCAAGAGAAGCATAGCCAGTTCAAAGTTCTAGATAAGCCAATACAGAAACTGTCTGAACTCCAAAACAAAGCTTCCCCAAGCTCTGTGTAAATAATAAAAAAACAAACAGAACAATCAAATCCTCATCTTTATTAATTAGGCACTTTCCCTGCTACAGTATCTATTCCGAGGCACTGTGGCTCAAAGATTTACAGGTCTTTTCTGATATGACGTACGCTTGGCCAAACACAAATGTCTAGGTACTTCAGTAGGATTTTCTTGTAGGCAGTTAAGTTTTGATTAACCACACTTCATTTAGTTAGCTTGCTACAGAAGTTGCTTATTACTTTAATAGAGAACAATAAGTAGTATTTGAACACATTACCTCATAGGAAAAAAAAGTGTAGCAACAACAGAGTTCGATTCAGGTGAAGATCAACTATGTTGGCAACTATGATCTTTTTTACACATTCAGCCTATTGGACAATGAAGCATGCGTGTAATCTGTGGTGGAAGAGCATGACCAGGGGCTCCGTTCCTCTGGTTAAGACTTACAGGTTACACAGCACCATCAGTACTGCGAGCCTGAAATCCTTCTCTGCGAAGGCTGTTCAAATCCAGCCGTGTTAGAACTTCACAGCGTACCAGAAGGGTGTCATCTTTTACGAAGGTTCTTTGCTCCAAGTTCTGCAGGTGCATGAAAGTCACGTAACCAAAACCTTTTGGATTGCGGTGAATTGTTGGTCTCTGGAAGGCTAGCAACTCTGGCTTGGCTTCCATTACTTCTTCATGATTCTGCCGTTCAGGGCCTTCTGATTGATCCAAAATAGAAAGTCGTATAGTGCCTTGGAAAGGCCAAGGCAGATGGCTGTCGTATTCTCCTTGCATAGTGTGGACAAACAGAGATATAAAATTAGCACAACGCTGAGCATTTGGTAACTGGATATGCAAGCGCAAACACAGCTTGTAGCCAGGTTTTCCAGTATAGAAGCCAGGACTGTGCATCACAACAGGTCTCTCTTCTTTCTGTGCTTTCTGAAGTCCACTGAAGTTTTCAATCTTCCATATATAAATACCATTACATTGCTGTGCCTCCATTTCAGTAATTTTTCCCTCCAAATTTCGAATGGTACGTTTGAGTTCTGCCATGTGAATGTTCTGAGTCTCCATTTTAGCAATGAGTTCTCTGATTTGGTGATCTTGTCTTACCAGGCGACCTTCCAACTGCTGAATAGTTTCTTTGAAGTTTTCAACTTCCGGATTACAATTATATGGGGTATGTGACACATGGGAGAAGAGGGCAGGCTCAAATGGTAGTCCATTGATAAAGGGTACAGGATTTGTAGCAGTAACACTGATATTTTGAAAACTCTGAGCCATCATTCTCATGTGAACCTGAGTGAACTCCTGCATATGTCGTGCCAGTTCATTCCTCTGCATCTAGAATTTAAGAGACGTAGCATTAAAAATATATCACACATCATCTCTAATCACATCCTAAATGTGGCTCTGAAGAAAATCAAACAAGTTGCTTCTGTTACGTGAGAAAAACTGGAATGTAAATCAAAGAAAGGTGATGTGACAAAGTAGCACTACCAATGGAGGGCTTAAAATTTAAGATCACTTATGTCAAATGAAAAAATATTTTCAAATGGCAGCGGGCAAATACTGTTCAACTCAAAATTGACATGGTGTAAAAGTGTTAGTGATAAACAGGTATTTTTCTGTGTGCTAAATCAGCACTGTATTTCCTTCATTGATTTGTTGAAATGGCTCCACAGTACCAAATAATAAAGATGTATGAAAACCAGTGGGGAAAGGATGAAAATTTAGAGTTATTGCACAACTAAAAATGAGAGTATCTAGATTAAACAATTTTGGATTTAATCAAATTTAAAACATGCTCAAGTTTTCTTTACCAAACTCTAAAAGCCATAATTGCATTTGGTCACAACTTTTCAAGAAATGTTAGAAGAAGCTACTTTATTATTATGAAAGCTGAGAATACTCTCATGGATTAATAAAAGTATGTCCATCAAGCAAATAATTCACTTTTCTAAATTTGAGAAGGACTTTTGAAAGGCACTGCATCAGCACATACTGCTTTATAATTAAAATACTTCAGAACAAAAAAAAATACACTCCACAAATCAGTGAAGATTTGGACAGGTAGATGAGATGAGAACAGAAAAAGACATTGAAAAAAAGAAAGGTCTGCAACTCTTGATTACGATAAAAGGCTTACCTTTTCAGGACACCCAAAGGCACTATAAAAACATGGTACTGGGGCAGTAGGACAATCATTATCGTAATGGTTAGGCATCTAAAACAAACCAGATTTGCAATTAATTTTCCCATGAAGAGTATTCTCTTATAACATCCTAAAAGAATAGGGCTGGATGGACTCTGATTATGTACCTGAAGCCAGATCAGTTTATTCCTGTATCAGTTCTCAAAGAAATATGGAAGCTTTGAACACAAATGTTAGTTAATGATACAAGTTCTGTATCCTCCTTGCACGTACTTTAACACTTCATTGCCTTATAGTTTTTACATTATGCATCAGAAAGCATTCAGGTTTTTCCTCACATGAATGTAGGCCTTTCGTTTCTAACCTATACTCCAGCTAGATCACAATCTGTTTCTTTCCCTTCTGCAGGGCTATTTGCATATACTTATAAACAACTGTGGCACTCTTCATTATCTTCTTCTTCAGAAAGTCCACATTTATTTCAGTTTTTCTTATGGTCCATGTCTTCCAGACCCAATTATCTCACTGCTCTGAATCCTCCCTATCCATCCTCACCCCAAAAGCTGAACAGCTTCAGCTGATACCCTACCAGCCCTAATCAGAGCAAAAGATAATTCTGTGTTTCTCAGGCAAAATACTAGCTTATGTAACCCAAAACGTCTTGTTTAAATATCATGATGCAGTAGAGCACAAGCTTAACACAGGTCATCCGTTAATTCTAAATCGATACCTATTTTAGCATTCTCTGTTTCACAGTCTCACGACTCATTATTTGATCTAGTGACACATTTTTGCCGTTGTCATTACTGAACTCACTCCTGTTTTTCAGAGTACTTCTCTGATTTTTCAAGATCATTCTTTATTTTAATCTGAGTCATTAACATAGTTGCCATTCCATTCAAACAGATAGGCTGCAAATTAAGTAACATTTATCATTTTCCTGTCAATGAAGTAAGTTGTTACTGAATAGAAGAAATAGCAATGATTATTATGATAGTAATGGACATGCAGAATTCTACACAGCATCTACAGTTCAGTAGTGAATTATTTAGAGCTACTTTCCAATAATGACTTTCCAGTTAAAAATATTCTCCCTCTTTGCCCAAATTAAAGCTCTCTCTTCTAACATCAGCCATAATCACAAGCTGCTATTTGGTATTCTGTAACCCCCATTCAAGATCAGAAACACGCAGCATGGCAACTGTCAAGAAGCAGCATACCCAAACAATGTGATTTACACTTAGAAATCCTACAGTGGATGCAACTTTTTCAAAGAGAGGCAAGGAGAGATTTATTAGCCAGCAGACAAACTATTTCTTCAAATTTAATTTCAGATTAAAGCAGCAATGTAAATACAAAACATCTGATGCAGATTAAGCACAGAAAGCTACTCTCTTACCTGCTGTCTGATGAGCATTGTGTTGCAATATTCACAAAATACGTTGGCAAGGGGACAGGTTTGGTCATGAAGCTGTTATCGAACAGAGAAAAGAGAGGAAAAAGAATTAATAATGTTATGTCATTTAAAAGAATGCTAATCACTTCTAATGAGATGTTTTTATCTACATTTCAAATTTTGCATTTAGGTGAATGCACCTGTAAAACAAAGTTTAAAAAAAGCATAGCAAGGAGAAAACTTTAGTAGTGACCTAGGTCTTGTCTTGTGTTTTAGCACGTATTCCCCAAAAGATGCATCTCCTGACATCCTTTCTGCCAGGAATAAAAGCTGTAAACGTGTGATATTGTTTTGTATGTTACTTTGCCAGCACATGCTACCCCTTACCCCTCTCTGGTGGTAAGGCCAAAAATCAATGGTTGTTACACAAGTCTTTTTGCAGCACAGGGTTTCCGAGAATGGTGTATCTAAGCACAGCCTCTGCCCAGCTTTTGCCTGTTCTAGGCTAATGCCCTGGAGTTTGTAGCTTCTCACCTCTGCAGCTAAAAGAACTCTTCTAGACCATTTTTTTTTAAAATTGATGTCACATTTAAAAGCAAACCCTTGCCAGTGGAGGCTGGAAGACTAAGTACCTCTTTATCTTCATAAGCCATAGATGTGGCACAGTTGGGACAACAGACTTGACGCCGCAGACACTCCTGTGTCATGTGCTCTTTCAGATGGTTCTTCTGAAAGGCTCCTTGGCACTGCGGGCATTCCACAGTGGAGAAATCACAATGCGACTGGTGGTCCTGAATGTGGACAAAAGAGGGATCTCATACTACAAATAGGTACGAACTGCTCACCTGTTTTTCAGATAAAGCACAGTACAAGAGAAACAAACTGCAATCTTTCCTTCTTTCCTTCCAAGAAAACCCTCAGATGCTTACCCTGACTTTACTGGCAGTGTCGCATTAATAAGATCAGGACTTCATATATTCAGAGTGAACACGTTCACATATTAAAAGTACTCTCTGGTAAAATTCAGCTTTATGTTTTTTTCCTAATAACTGGGTATGTTATTTCCAAAACAATTACTTCAACTAATGTATCTAGCTGCTTTCAAGGAATATTAAACTGACCTTAGAGAACTTGTGTGAAGTACAGATAAAGCTGATCAAAAGATAAACATGAATGATCCTAAAGAGCTAGCTGCATTAGTACAATTTTCATGCACTACCATGTTCACTTGAGAATCACCTAATTACAACTAAACACTCATTAAAAACAAACATGCAGCTATCGGGTTGAATGAACAACACACTGAATCAGCATGAAGAGGTATCAGGTATGCTCATCTATATTAAGTTATTTTGAATTTTTTACGTGTTCATGAAAACAAGGTTCCATATTTTCAGAACTAATTCTCACCTCTAAATGCCTCAGCTCCATCTTCATGCAGCAGCCCTTGTTGGGACACTTCACCGTTAATGAAAGGATTTCCCGTTTAGCGAAGTTGTCAGGAAAAAGTTGATTTTCGAGCAGAATTTCGTTGTCTACTGGACATTTGTGACCTGCATCTCTACAATGCCAGAAAAAAGGGAAAAAGAGATTGAGTTTCCTTTGCCCTTAATTTAAAATATTTTTACACTAGCAAGACATAAGCGGGCAAATTAATAACACATTAAAATAGTCCTTGAAAACAATGGCATTTATGTGACAATTACCAGAAGTTATGTAAATCAGAAATGTAAACCAGAAAAATAGTCAGTACACAATTTCACTTGGGGTAGAACTATTGGGATCATAGAGCTGTTCTAGCTCAGTAGCTTTTAACTGACCAAAGGGCATGACAGATACCTTGCAAATAAACTTGAGGAGGATGTTGAGAACCTAAGAACTTACAGTCTCGTTTCTGTAAGTACTTCACATAGCTCAAACACAAAAGTATTATTTCAATACTATTTCAAAACAGTTCTTTAAAGGTTCTTAGACATTCTCTCCCTTCTTCCTCACTTGGGATATTCTATGATTCTATTTTCTTCTCACTTGGAAATATCAGTAATATGGAAAAATACATGGGGTGGAAAAATGTGAGAAAGCACTTGTGCTGCAAAGATCAAGTGTCAGATCATTGTCGTCGCTTGCAAGCGGGAGGGGAAGTAGAACTTAGTGGGCTGTGGAGGACAGGAGGGAATTTGTGCTCTTTGTTGGAAAAGGAAATAATTGGTCAGCACCTCCTTCATTAGCAATGCTGCTAGAGGAAGTGGGGGTAATGTTTAGACTTTAGAAAGAGACAATGAACTTCCTTTCCGAGGTTTTGCTCGCAAAAGTTAGATTGCCACAAGTCTGATAGTCATACTTCTAAACAAATGGAAAAAAGCAAATAACCTCGTGTGCCATTTTGTGTCACAGCTCACTGAGCAGCGTGCTGATCTTTGTCACAACTCAGAAGTGTTCCCCCAACGCACACACAATCCACAGGCAGCCACTTTTTAACGGGTATAACTTGGTTACAAACACCCTGCTTGATGCAGTATAATGGTAGTTTGGTACACCTGCTGCTAAGACAGTAGCTTTACTTCTACACATGAAAGATAACCACCTATAATAATAGCCAACAATATATTCATTATAAATAATGACACTAGATCTCCAGCTTAAATAACCAGCAGTCTAAGGGTAAAGTAAGAATGAATGGCAATTTTATAAAGATTATAAAAAGGAAAGAGCAAAGACATTGTGTAGAATATTAAACAGATATTAAACAAGTATTGGAATTGTGTTTAAAAGGCTGCTTATATCCATCCACAGACAAAGATGTGCTATACATTTCCTATCACAGAACTGAGTTTATGCACCTCTGTTCTAAGGTACTTTACAGTGGAGGTTTTCCTGTGCTGGAATTATTTATCAGGTTGAGTTGTGCCACCCACAACGGTAACTGTGAAACAGTAATCATCTACCATGAGGTACAATGAATATTCCTATGATTTCTGTTGCATTTTAAACATAGGTATGAAAAGCCAAGCCAGGATAATTTAGTTTAAAGAAAAAGACTGCTCCATGATTTTAACAACTGAGCAGTTTAGCCTAGAAGCAAAATAGTCGGCATATACTTTAATTGGAGCCATGTAGGTTGTCTAATGAACTGCCAGCACCCAAAGTTTTCCTTGCTGACCCTTGCCAGCTCACAATTCTGCTTATCAGATAAAAGAGGTTCTGCTGTTTGGTCAGCCCTACTGCAAGCCCTGAGTTAGCTTCGACCTAAGACAGGAGAAGAAAGACGAGACTTAAGTTTAATTAGCTATTGCATCTGAACTTAGTTCTTCCAAATTTTCTAATCAACTATTTTGTAGACAGCAATGTCTGTAAACTATTATTTGTAGTTACCACAGCAGATAAACTTCTTCACTCCCATGACTCATAGCACTTTAAAGCACTTCAGGCTGCCTTACTTAAAATGATAACAGGACTTGCTGGGAAGCAAACACTTACTGTGATTGAAACCCATCATGTCCCTCCCATTACAAGATCTAAGGCTAGAGTGCTTAACCCTCCCCCCCTTTTTTTTTGTTAATACAAATCTTTCTAGCTGCAGGCACAGCATCTTCAGCATGGGCAACCACAACTGCTGCCTAAGTGGCAAGAAGCAATTACTCAACAACTGTGTGTCCATCCTGTATCACTTAAAGTCCTCAATCAGCGTTCAATCAGACTAGACAGTGGGAAAATTAGTAAGAAAACAGAAACACTTTTTTCCTGACCACATAAAGGCTGTGACAATCACTTAATGAAAAAAATAGCACTTAGACAATGTAAAAATCACTTTCAATTCTCATTTTAGTTCTGTACAAACTTCTCAATGACATCCATCAATACTGTACTGTAGACACTCCAAATCAATACTGTACTGTGGAGACTACAGTGATAGTCCAAATCAATAGCTCAATCCACGTATCCCAATTAAGCGTGCAATTCAGCCCTTCAGAAGGGCCTGGCAATCCAAGTTCTGCTCTGCTTTTACAAGCATTCACTGCACTCCAAAGACAGATTCCAGTGGGGAATGAGGGAAAATATATACTACTACTGCAACATTTGAAATATCACAGTGATGATCTATTGTCTCCAAGATCAAAAAAGCTTGCCATCTGTGCTCAGTATTCAGGTGAATTGTAAGTTTACCTCTGGAGGTTAAGTAAAAAGCGGAAAGTATACAAGAAGGAAAAACTTCTGGTTATGAGAACTGTTTATAGACCAAAAAGTGTGAGTAAAGCAAATAGTCTGTTAATTTAACAGAGAAGAGAAGAGACACCATTTCCTATGCCTGAGGTTTAAGAAGGAAGTTTCTCTACCCGCTCTGAGATGTTATGTTGTGAGCACAAGCTTGCTGCAGTTCCTCACTAAGTACCAAGGAAAATTCTAACCAATGACCACAACTGTGCAGCTCTTCAGCAGAAGTGTTATAAAACAACATCACCATGCAGGATCCAAAAGACTGGATCCAAGACATCCACTTTTGGTAATTTTAAGTTTAGTTATCATAGGAATATGACTGTCTTTGAAATGCCTAGTGAATAGAAATTGCTAATGCTCACAATACTTCAGTACTGACTAATTTACCTTCAGGAGTTGCAGGCATCATCCTCCTGTGAGAAGGTTTAAAGATTTCTTACCTCTTCTTTCTTCCAGAAATTCCCAAATTAAAGAAGAGTATAAAAACCACTATTGCCAAAGAAAGCATAGCAAGCTCAGAGAGAGTAAGGAATTCCAAAATGCCTTTTGTAAGTACGAAAGTCTAATTTGATACTTACAAGGACACATGAATTTATGTATAATAATCTATTGAAATAATTTAGGTTGGAATCTGCAAAGTGAAGGCCAGAAAGTGAAGCCAAGTGCTTGTGCCTGGGAAGTTGGATACATACAATCAAAGCCAACAAGTTTACTTTCATTTTTGCTTTCTTCCATGCTTTTGGCTGACGTGAATGTCACTGAACGATGCAGTTGGGTAAGATCTGACTTACCCTTTATTTTTTTAAGGGATGTAGTGAATGAGGCAAGACACTGTGGGATTGGGGTGATCTCATGGTGTGATTACTAGAGAACAGAGTATCTCTTAGCTTCCCTCAGCAGAATATACAGGAGAGTTACTTTTCATGGGTGAACGATTTTGGTATTCTGCATTTTCTGGATAACGAACTTGTATCCTGTTCTCAGAAATGCTGATGAAACTAAATGTTAAAAAGAACTGTGCTGCAAACACAAAGTTTTTCTCTCTAGAGAAAAAAGTTTTTCTCTCTAGTTTCCTCTCTAGAGGAAAATAACTTGAACTTTTGCAAGTAGGGAATAACAGTAATAAGTAGGGAATGCAAAATTAAGTTCATCCTCTTGTACTGAGCTCCAACACTTTCCTCCTTGATGTAAAAGGGATGTCATGAAGAAATACATTAGCATCAGACACAACAGTGCAGAAACTACAGAGAAGCCTACAAAACCCACAAACCCTCTGTGTTCAGAGAATACCGCTGCTGGCATACCATATATTTGGTGAGCTACAAATGATGAACTATGGATAAAAAGAAATGGAACAGAACTATGAATAAATGGTATGGAAAACCAATCAAGAAAGCACTGCTCATTTTGCACGCTAAAAATAAGTGCACGTGAAAAAAAAGTAATGAAGTAATGCTGAAGATGATTTAATGATCTTATACACAAAGGTGTGCAAAGTAAGGTGGGAAATTAACCAACTCCACAGGTGGGTCGCACAGCGCTAAATAGATTCCTACCAAACTACTGTGACATTTGAGCTAAGGGAGCGATTTACAAGAAAACAATCTGGCTTATGCCGAGTAGAAAAAACAGCATAATATCTAGCTTTCTATCAATGTGTTCCAATACTCACTGGCATGTGCGGGACAGTGACGACTGTACTCCAGGTCTGAGGGAAGTTCGCTGTGCAGGTCTGCGTGCTTTCTGGTTTTGCATCCTCTTTCAACCGTTCAGTTTTAAGAGTTCGGCTTATTCTTGCCTTCACATCTCATTCCTACCCTCCTCATATGCCATTTCCCTCTCTCAACTCTTTGTCCCAGACTATTCCCTCCTTACCATCTCCAGATCAACAAGGACGCAGATTGCAAGCAGAGAACTGAAAGCATGAATTGCCCATCTGTGCCAAGAAATCAAATTGTTGGCAGTTGCCTGTAGTTATCAAGAGAAACAATCACAGGGGAAGGACAGGTATTTTAATCCCGGGCTGAAGATGGGATTTATTTGGAGGATTTGGCTACCAAGTTTTATTATTTTTATTTAACATTTACTCAAGTGAATTTCTTCTTAAAAACACTTTCCCTAAGTTTTCCCTTACCTTATTGATTTGACAATGCAGCCTTTGCAGAAACGGTGTCCACATGGCGTCTGCACTGCTTCCCGAAGAGCCATCAGACAGATTGGACACTCATATTTACTTTCCAAGGGCGGATCAAACTCCACATCGTATCCTTGTGTTTCCTCTGTAAACGAACTTGGAGGGTTTCCAGTCCCGCTGCTGACGCTTACACTATCTTCTTTCGCTCCTACGCTGCAGGCGCTGGCCATGGCTGCACAGCAGCCGCTTTCCAGGTCTCGGGCTCCACAACTGTTATTGCTCTGTAGCAAGCTCATAGTAGCTGATCAAGTACCACACGGAAACGCTCTGCAAGATGACAAAAAGATGTGTTAATTTAAAATATTCCAAGACCTTCCCTTCCAGACACGAACAGAGCTTATTTCTGGCCACAAGCACCGGAACAGCGCTGCACATTCGGTTCTGCTCACAATCACCAGTTTTGAATTGTCCCAGTTTCTCTGCTATATATCTTTTTTACTTATCTTGTGATATAAGGAAAGAGCACCGCATCCTGTCAGCCTGGTTCAAAAACACAAACACCTTTCTGTAATCTCTTTCATCTACCCAATTTTAGTAAATGGAGGAATATTCTCTCTCCTTGCTGCGCTTACTAAAAATGCCTCTACCCCTTCAGTATTATTTACTTCTAAAGCATTCCTAGTTTCATTGAAAAGTGCTGGAAAAATACAAGTTTTACTTGATAGCAGTAGCTCAACTCCATCTTTTCCTTGCAGTGACTAAACATTATATTTTCTGTACACAGAGATTTGTAGTATAGGTTTCCAATCAGTTGAGGTGCATATCCACAAATAAAACGTAAGCCTGGGTACCCAAACCTAGCAGGTGACACACTGCAAATGAAATTCAAATGCACAGCGCTGCTAGTAACGTTTTAAAACCATCAATAGGAGTAAGAAGCTGCACATGAGATAAGGCTAATATTTCTGCAGCTCAAAAAGCTATCTACAAACTAGTAGTACTCAACAGGTTTCTTGCTCTCCTCTCCCTCCTCTGGTACAGCAGGGAGGGAGGACAAGTGACATGACCATAAGAACAGAAGATAAAAATCACACTTCCCTGAAGCAGAGTAGGGCCTATTTTTAAAATACAGCTCACAAAGCAGGTTGAATTCACGGGTATGAAATTAAAAAATGCTGGTATCCCCAGCCTGTCGATATTTCTACACTGAATGAAGGAACTTTAAAGAAAGGTTTAAACAACAAATACCAATTGTGAAACTCCAAGAAACTTTCCTCTATCCCAGTTGTTTAATTGTTACAAACATTTCCCTAGAACCCTATTGTGGTTAATTGTCTTTAATTGACAACACCAAGTTGTCAATTAAATTATTCGGAGGTGCAAGGCAGCGTGAGCAGGCTGAGGGCTGCAGGGCCAGGCACACAAAGCCAGGTGCCCACTAACAGGAGCGCAGACAAAGGTCTTTGGAGATGTTCACCTAGTGCACTCACTGCAATACCGTCGCGTCTTTTAAAGCCTATTGGAGGTAGAAGCCTAAGGATTAGTTGAGAGCTGGGCTGTGAGGACCATTGATCTGCATCACTTCTGCAGAATCTGGGGGCGGCAAGGATGCAGAATGAGTAGGGTCTGAAGTATCTGAAAAGTAGTGTTCCTGCCACTTCCAAATCACCGTTATGGTGCAGTCTCAAAGCACCGTTTGACTGCCTGGAGCTGTACCGCACCAGGCAGCAATGCCTGCTTCACGCAGAAATAATTCCATCGCACGGCCGTCTGGAACTGCACCCAAGGGATGAAGCTTACGTCTTCTCCAGCTCTCTGTCCCCACGTATTTATTATTCCTGTATGTCATCTACCTCAACAAGCTTTACAGTCAAGGCTCCTAAATACAGCAAATACAAACTAAACCATCAAACAACTTTCCAGCAGTTGCTTGGGGCATAGCCCCAGAATTCCGAGTTTAATCCCATGGAACTGAACACAAGTACTTAGAATGGAAACAGAAGAATCAATGCTTAGAAAGATGCCCCGTGAAAGAAAGTTTTTTTAGGCTGTCACCAACAGGTCTCTTTTATTTAAGAGCTGCTGCAGAGGATGATTAGTCCAGAGGCCACACTTCATGAAAAAAATTCCAGGAACTAAGTTGGGCCAACGGAGTGTGAATGTGGGTGTGCAGGATATTGCACGGAGCAATATTGCACTGGAGCCCACAGGCCAGTCTGGGTCTGAAGACCTCGCATTCTTCTATACCACAAGGGTATATTTAGTGAGGCTAAGAAAGGGAAGAGGAACATGCATCCCTTTAGCCATGTCACAAAGGAATTCAGGAAGTCGCAAGGAGGAAAACATCACAGCTTTACTTAAATTCAGCTGTCATATTCATTGCAAAGCGAGCTGCTCTTCCCTTGGGCTGTTTCTAGAAATAAAACCTACAATTTGAAATACTGTTCTTGTAAGGAAGAAAACAGGACCTGACTCTTGATAGTTGAACACTTTGTAGATTTAAGTGCTGTCCTCTTTGCCCATTTAAACTGTTTCTACAGACAGAGCAGATATGTATATTCAGTCTATGGAAACAAAAATCCTATACCAGAGTCATTTTAACAAATGAGTCAGTGCAACCAGTCAACATCCCAGTCTCACACAAAAATCCCCCTATTCAGTGATACTCTCCACTCCTACATGGAGCTTTTTGTCCACATTATGACCAAAGGGTTCGCAAAAAAGAAGTGCAAGTATCATTATCTCTTTATGGCTGAATTTCCCTACCTGTAAAGAGGTGAAAATTAAAAAAGGTGATTAAGAGCCAGATCTTGAATTTTGTTCATGTTTTACATAAGGCGTGTAATAGGATTCCTCCTTCTACTCAGCTCCACTTCATTTTATCTCTAAGGAAACCTCTTCCTCCATATGCATTTATAGGCATGGGACAAGGCACAGGTTTCCAAATCAAAATCCACACACACTGCTGTTACTCAGACTAGTAAACAAAGCCCAATTACTTCATCACAGTTTAAAGCAATTCCTTCACAAGTTGTAAATGCTGTAATAGGAATTTTCTGTTCCATTTTGCCCTCCAGGAGCAGAAGATAGACTCATTCTTCTTGAACAAAGCAGTGCGAGGGCAAAACCAATTAGAGAAGAATAAAATGTTAATGTTGATGGCAGGTCTTTCCCCTGACCAAGATGTAGAAGACAGTTTGTAAGCCTACTGTGGCAGTTACGCAAGTTTCTTCCCTGGGGAATTTAAAAAAAATTTCAGGTTAGAAAAGGATGGCCTTTAAAACCCAGTGTACATCCCAAAATTTACATCAAATTGCTTTCATTTTAATTATGAAATAGATTACCAGTGAAGGAAAACCTAGCAAACATCCCCCGAAACCAAACCAGCTTTCTGTCCCATTAACAGTAGTTACTCTTTTTCCTCTGTGCTGAACAAAGTTTCTCGAGTCAAATACGACTACATGTACATATTAATTTGAATACCCTGTCTACACCAGAGCCTTTAGAATTCATCCAGCTTTTTGACATGGGTAGCGTAATGCAATAAACACTCTGCTAGCCTATTCTGTGACTTTTGTTTGGACAACATCAACCTACCAGCCCTCACTTCGAGGAACAAGTGAAATTAAAAGGGAGCACTGCGTGGCAATTCTAACTCTTGCTAGGATGAAGTTTCTCTGGCAGAGGAAACCTGAACACTATGTTTGATAATGCACCTGAAACGCCGTTCCCTAGAGCTAGGAAGTCCCATCACACTTGCTGAGCAGTCAGATAGTGGTTTTGGCTTGCATATATGGGGTACCCAAAGTCCTTGGGCCACCAAAGGCTGTTTTTTGTTTTTATTTTTCTCTCCAAGGCAACAGCTTTATATCATTTGGCCACAGAAAAGAAGGTGCTTTCCAGGCTAACTGGTAATGGTCAGAATGTTTGATCATTATTTATACCGCAGAAACCTGGAATGATCCATCTCTAAAGATCAAACCTTCATGTCCCCAAACCAGAGCAGACACAGGAGTCCCAACCCCTTTTTTCCAAATTCAAGACTAAACCATAACGAAACCTTTCTTCAGTAGGTAACCTGCGCTATGTTGCTATTTACACTCTGCATTACAAAACGATAAGGTTAATCTGTGATAGCACGGTCAGGCCAGAACAGCAAACTCCTGCGAGCATAATGTACCTTCTGATTCACAATTAAATTAAAAACCTTCTACACTTTAAATTACCGTGTCCAATAAAGCTCTGTAGTCTGACTTGCAAAGCCCCAAAGTAAAATGGAATTTAGCTCGGATTTTTAGAGATGTTCAAGCTCCACCTAAGAGCCACAGGATTAATTTATAAACTTTTCTAAATCAAAAGCCGTTAGTGGTACAGAAGATACCTTCCAATTGCCTGGAAAATTACACAACAATTTGAGTAATAGGGAGGGGATAAGACTAGGCATTGTACCCTATTTACACTGAAACATGAAATCGTATCTTTGTGCTTTTGACAAACGTGAAGGAACGCTGTACAGGGAGCGCAGCAGTTGTCATGAAGCAGAAAAATTTGAATATTAATCCATAAATATTGAATAGAATTAATTTCTATGTGATCTTTGCTAGAAAGTTCATACTGAGTAGCCACATAAAGAAGGAAATCAATACAGAGAACTATTCCAAATCCCTTTCCGTACTTGAGGTCCATAAACCTAACTAAACTGCTTTCAGCCTGGCCGACACATAGCCAGCAGAGGGCAATGCTCCAGGCAAAACTCTGCGTTTTCTCCTTCTGCCTCGTTAAGAACAGTTCTGTACGTACAGATTTCTGGGTCATGAGACTGACAGACCAGTGGAGTGACTTTGGGTGATTTGTTTATGAAGCAATACGTGCAATGCTTATTCTCAGGCATATCAATCAATGGTCTCCTGACAACTGATAAGCGCTATGCTCGGCAGCATTCGTAATATCAGCTTTACAATTATCATCACCATGGCCCCATCCTGGCAAAAACATAAAATGATGTAAGTTCATTTTAATTAATACCTATAAAGCACTTTCATTTCAAAGCAATCAAATAGCTAGACAAGAAAAAGCAGCAGCAGATTCAGGCAGAACTAATAACTGCAAAAAACAGCTTCTGTTTCTTGTAAAAACCTGCAAGCATGTTACAAGCATTTTGTTATCAACCCTTTTTTTTCCCCCCCTCTAATATCCATACCTATTAAGGCTTCCAAGTCACTTGGAGAACCCATATGCTTACTATTCCTCCACGTGAAACTAAACACTAAATAAAATCTTCTGTTTGAGGTGCATACAGCCTACCAACAATATGAGAAGTTCATCAGGCACTATCACTGCTCCAGTCACTGGCATGGAGTGACCTTTGGGGGCTTTCTGAACCTTTGTAGGTGGTTTCTCTTAGCTTGGAGAGAATGCTGTCAGACTTTAATCACGTGTATCATTTACATTAGGAGACTAGATGGAGGCATTTTCCAAGTTACGAATGTATTTTATCCTACTTAACTATGTCAAAACAAATTTAATTTTATTGAGCACTGGAAGTGCCATACGCTGTATTTAACACCAAAATATTCCATGGGTCTTTCCCTAATTAAAAAACAAAACAAAACCCCAAGCCCTTCAGCTGACTAAATTCTAGAGATATTTCACTGAGAATTGTTCAGATTAGCAAAAACAAGGCAAGCATTATTAGTGAGAAAAACAATACTATTCAAATTCTTTACTTTGGCAGAGACTCTGCTCTCTTTGGCCTCTGCTCTCCTGTTGCACATTGTGATATGTGTTGTGCCTTTCTGTATTCCTCAACAGATCTGCTGAGAAGTTAAGATGCTGTCACAATGCGGACAAGGTAAACATTAGGACAGAAAGTACTTCAAAAAGAGGTAGGGAAAAGTAGAGCTACGAACAAATGTAATTTCCACAAGGCACAGGCTGCAGAGTGGATTTAATTATCATCTACCTCAACAAGCAGTCAGCCTGTATGCGGTATTAGTAAAATTATTTGAGACACTGGGAAAGTAAATAGCGAGTCAGGCACACATCCTGAAACAGCTCAAGCATTTCCCCTTTTCACTCTGCCTTACGTTTACTTTTATTTTCTTTCTGAAGTGCTTTATACTCCCAAGCCTGTATCATTAGCTTTAACAGTGCGGATCTAAAACCTTTTTATATTCACTTAGCTAACGCGTGCCATTTTTTCACTCTGAAGTCCTGGCAGCAAGTATCCATTGTGCGTATTTCCTTTTTAAATACAGTAGGACATCATTTAAATAGAAAGCAGGGTTGCAAAGTTACAGTGCTACAGACCTCAGCCAGCCACGTACATGCCTTGGCTTCTCATTCAATGGAGCCTGAGCGAGCTCCACAGATCACCTGCCAGCGCTGCCACCACCGGCGGCTCGCACTTTTCCAGTCCCTAGCAGCGTCCTAGCGGCGTGCAGAACTTGTCAGAAGCAAACAGGGAGAAATACTTTCGGTTAGCTCTAACTGCTGGGTGTAAGGGATATAATTAGCACATCTTCCTTTCACCTACAGCTGAGACTTCCGTTCACATCCGAACAGACTCGGCGTGACCTATCTAAACCAGACGAAAGCGATGGAGAGCACTACTGAAGTAATAACTGCTGGCTGGCGTTAGGAAGGAAGCCTGTTATAAACGCATGGTGCTGCTGGGTACAAAACCCAGCTCTCCGTTTCAGCAGCAGTCCGGCCTCCTGCAAACGCCTCCCACCAGGCACCTCGGCGCGCTAACGCGTCCCGGAGCACTCGCTAAGGGGGGCTGAGCCCTTCCCAGGCCCCAGAGAAGCCGCCGGGCACCTGCCGGGCCCCGGCCGGGCGCAGCCCCCCGCATGGAGCCCCGCGGCCCCGGGCCGAGCCCTGTTCCCGTGTGGGCGCCGCTCAGGCCGAGCCCCAGCCCCAGCAGCCGCCCGCTCCCCGCTAAGCCCCGGCGCGAGTCGAGGCCCCGCGCCCCGCTTCTTCCGCCCGGGCAGCGCCGCGACCCCCGGCCCCCGCTCGCCGCCGGCCGCCCCCCGCTCACCGCCGGCCCCACCGGCCGCTCCCCGCCGGCGCCGCTTCCGCCTTCTCCTCGGGAGGCACCGGGGCGGCGGCCGCCCGGCCCGAGCGAGGGCCCGGCCCCGCGGCAGCGCCGCCTGTCGGCGCGGGGTCCCGCAGCCGGCGCCGGGGGCCGGGGGCCGGGGGCCGGGGGCCGAGCCCCGAGCCCCGAGCCCCGAGCCGGCCGCTGCTGCCCGGACGGGCGCCCGCGGGCAGAGCTGGGCCGCGGCGAGGAGCAGCGGGTGTGGGTGTCCCCCCGGTGCAGCGTGCGGGGCCGTGCTTAGGGACCTGTCCCGCCTGGGGATGCTGCACTGCTGCCCCCAAGCCTGGGAGCGCCTCCGCTCTCCAGCAAGGCCTCGGTGGGACCCCTCCGCTCGGGCTGCGCGGCAGGGAAATGCCCGCTGCAGGAGAGCCCCGAGCAGCGGGGTTCCTGCGGCACCAGGCCGCGGTGTCCCAGCGGGCACGGCCGTGCCCCCGCACCAGGCCCGCCGGACAAGGCGGTGCTGGCCTGGGGCGGTGGGGACGTTGGCTTCTAACACAGCTCGCCACAGCAGGCGGCTCTAAGGAAGTGAAAAAGCGGGCAGCGTGAACGCGAGCACAGCTTCATTTCCTTAAACACCAGGAGGGGGAATTTCGCTGTTTGCCTCGGTGACTTTCCTTGGCGAGCATCCCAGGCAAGCACGAATTTCAACCCAGGAAGCTCTCCTGTTCCCTGGGTCAGAGGAGCAGGCACTGGGAGTCCCGGCTCTGTGATGATGTGAGGGGTCCCTGGTAGAGCTGCAGGCTCCTGCCCTCACCAAAACTGCCCGTCTGCCCCGAGTGCTGAGCGGGCAGCGGGCAGGATGCTGCCTCTGGAGAAAAGGCTTACGGCAGCCCCTAAGACGCCCCTCCGAGTGCTGCTTTTGTCCTCAGGATTACTGAGGACATCTGCCAGGACCCACGAGGGAGTGAACAGTTAGAGGAGAGAGACAGAAATCGCATCAGCCGGGGTCCTCATATGGGGCTCTGAAGTGTGACATAAAACAGTTATATTAAGTGTAATTCCACAAACTTTGTGCACCCTTTGCTGGGCAACTGGCAAAATTTCAGAGCCATCTTTTTTTTTTTTTTTTTTTTTTTTTTTTTTTCCCTGCTGAATGGACAAACTATTATGTTATTTTCATTATCTGTAAAATGAGGAAATTTATCATTCCATACCTCTGTAAAACAGATACCCTCAGATGGACAGTTTTCTATGGCCCAAATCTACAGTTTTTAGCAATCTGTTAGGCAGTCAGAGCACTGATGCCCAGTTTATTTGGGTTGGGAAGGAATCTAAGGAACGGATCTGGAGTTTCTGCTCCAAATGTAAATGAAATGCCTTTTTTTCAGTGCAGTTGCCAAATCTGTATGGTTTATGGCAAGCTTAGGCCCACAGTCACGTATCAATGCCCATATTGCAACATAAAGCAGTGCAGAAATCCTGTTCTCCACGTGGTGGTGCCAGTTGCACAGGGAAACATTTTCCAGCACTGGATCAGTGCAGCTCGAGCTGTTGAGCAATTATGCTCATACAGATATAAAACACACCTAAAGCTGTAGCAATTTGAGATCAATTAAAGCCTTGTTTGCCTGCAGTATCCCTACAAGACAATATTTTTTCAAGACGATTTCCTGGGTACACTGGAAGTAAAGCGCTTGACTACGCTCACGTGTGCTCACCTGGCTGATTTGATGATCTGGGGCTGTTCGCACCAGCCCTTGAGCTCGCAGGGAACGGGGCCAGTAGCCAGCTACCAAGGTGAAGTTTTGAATAAGCACCCCAGAGGGATGGATTTGCTAAACTACTTCTCAAAGAGCCCCATATCCCTCAACGCTAACAATGCATATTGTCAGTGAGCGGCATCTGCTGTTTCAAGATAAGGGAGGAAACCAGCATGTGCCTGCAGCGAGTGATGTTGATTGATATCTGGCGTCGCAGCCTGACCTGATATCTTTTTGAAAAGGTCTCTCCAAATACCAGTGGGTGGATAGTGAAAACAAGCAGGTTGTTAAGAAGTCCTGGCAAAACAGGGAGGGCAGAATTGCTGGGCTCAGGACCGAACCACATGATCTTCTGCATGGTCAAGAAACGCCTCAGTCAGGATATCCTTGTCCTAACCTGCCTTGGCCTGGGAACAACCTCTGGGATTTCTGTTCCACCTTGCCCTGACACATGCAGTTGTTTCTACTGCCACACTGGGACTTTGTGTGAGTCAGAATCTGAGCAAGGTTATCAGGGTTTGGCCCCAAACTTTGTTTTCTTTTCCCTTACATCACTTGTTTCGGCATGAATCATTGCACTTGGTTACAGGAGGTGTTGGCCTCTCATGTGGCACAGTACAGGTGACTGACTGAGGTCTAACTACACTTCTCTAAGACTTGTCATCTTACAAGTCTTACAACCATCTTACAACCAGGAGCAATTGATGTTCTACAAGATCAAAGGTGATAATTGGGAGGGAATCCTCCCACCTTTTTTACCTGTAGCAAGTGTTGCTATTGCAAGCTCCTACTTCCGGAGTGTGAGTGTATGTTCACTTTTGGAAGGGCTTGGTGGATCATTAAAATCTGTTGCACAACGTTATGTGTGGAGACCGAAATCTTTCAGGGTGTTGTTGTGCGGCAGAATTGGTTTTCTTCTCACATGGAGATAGTTTCTGAGACAGTAGCTGTGTGGAAACTAAGCATGGGTGTTCAACTCTACTGCCCACTCTTTGTGGACCCTTGAGGTCTGCACCTGGTGTAGTATGTACAAGTCACTCAGAATATATAACAGTTTTTTACATTGGTGATTTGTTCCCCTGTCTGGGCTTTTCAAGATGTCGCCAGAGGGGTAATATCCCTGAAGGTGAGATAACTTGTATCAGCAGAAAGGACACCACTGTCTATTTACCCAAACCCCAGAAGCTTGGCTGACCTAGGAAGCAGGCCGCTAGCCTTCAGTGAGATAGCTTTGGTGTGTGACAGTAGTGTGACCAGACACCAGGGGCTCCTCTCTGATAGCTGACAGAGAAGAAACTAGCTCTGAAGCTAGAAAGAAGAAAGCTGAATGCAAAACTTTGTGTTAACAAACAGTGCAGGTGCTCCTCAGAGAGGCTCTGCATACTTATCTCAGAGCCCAGGAGCCTCACACAAGAAGACCTTGTTTTTATGAATTTTGTGGTTAAGCCTCACAAATTGCCAGGTGCCACCTGGATTCGAGAGTTCTGTATTGTGTTTAGTTGAAGTAACCTGTGGTTAGCAGCAGGGTGGTACTGGGAGCTCGAAGGGACAGGGATAAGTGAGATAAACAGCACTGCAGTGTCTTTAAAAAGCAGAGGGGCAAAGAAGGAGTGAGAGCACGCATGAGAGAGAGCACGCAAGCTTGACATTTGGAGCAAACTGAGCAGACATAGCTGCAGCTCTGCGCTCTGACAGTGAGCTAAAGGTAGGCTGGCAGTACTAATGACAGCAACCCAGGTGCTTGTAGGACACCCGAGTGTTGATTCATTTTTCCTGTTTTAATGTGCAGGTCAATTATTTTATTTTATATGTGCAGTGAGACTATTCATAAGCAAGGTCTTCCTTGGCATGAGTAAAAGTATTATAATCTTGCTCTTCTTCAGAAGTGTATGAAATATTGTGAGCTGGGAAGGGATTTCTTTTCCCTTTTCAAGGTAAAAAGAGGTGATACTGAACACAGCTGTCAGAGTTGATTAAATAACCGTGGCTGGGGTTCATGGCTGGGGTTCACTCTGTAAGAATCTGAGTGGGATAAATAGCAAGGAGAAAGATTGTTTGCTGTGACCCTCAACTAGAATAACAGACCAAAGGCAAATCTATCAGGAAATATTCCCAGCACTGGGAATATTTCTAGCTCTCCTGAGAGAGCTGCTGAAAACTCCACTGCCTGGGAGCCAGGCAATTCAAAGTGTTTGATGAGTAGCCTGTTGGCAGATATTATCTCCTGCAGAAGATGAAGGTCGGGTGACCTGAAACGGCTTGTTGCTCATTCATTTATTGTGGGGCATGTTCAATGAAGGCAAAACAAAAACAAAAACAAAAAACCAACAACCAACCAACCAAAAAAAAAACAAAAACAAAGAAAAAAAAACACACAACAACACCTACAAGAAACTGTTTGAACTTTTCTTGAGCAGAAGTAAACCCTGTCAGATTCATTTGAGTTGGCGATTAATAGCATTGGCCATGGGTTTGGAGGTCAGTACAGTACCACAGTGGCACTTAGTCAAAAGGCTAGATGAGGAGAGATAGTATTAAATATTTTGCTCTAAATGTATTCGGTGCTGGTTATTTCTTTACAATGAATTAGATATCACCCTGAGGAGGCATTGCTTGTGGTTTGAGACACTCTGAAGTTGCTGCGGGAGATGGTGAAACTGCACAAATTTGCGTAGGTGATATGTGGCAGAAAGGGATCTGTGACCAGCACAGGGCACCTAGCTCTGCAGGTAACAGAGCATACATACTATCTGTAGGAATGCAGGACTATTCAGGGGCAAGCAGGTTATTGCTCGGTGGATAGATTTTACCAAGTCTGCCACAGGACGCAGCCGAGAAAGCGGGACAGTAGCAATGCTGTGAATGTATCTGGGCACAGCTGCGCCTCGCAGATCTGTGGGCAGCAGAGCACAAGCAAGCATGTTGCCAGGCTGCCTCAGCGATGGCAGCAGGGGATGCAGTGCAGACAGTGATGTTCAGCAGCACAGGCAGCTAGACGGAGCAATGCAGGCAGATGGGGACAGTGGTATGGGCAGCTTGTTCTCACTGGGCTGAAATGAAGAGAAGCTGGGAAGGAAAAAAACCTTACTTTTAGTTGCCAAGGCCTAATGAACGATTTTGAACTTAAACACAGCTCTTAAGGAAAAAGCTGAGTAGACCGACTTGTCATTCTGTGTCTGGAACTTTATCAAAACATGCTGTCCTTTCCCAACTGACTCTGAAAGGTTGTGCAGAAATGTTGCTTTATTGAAGGGTTATAAATGAAATAATCTCAGAAACACCCTGAGCATCATCACTTTAGACCATGGCTTGGATGTATTTCTTATGAAGGACACCTTCCAAATAGACACAGAACTGAGATTTCTAGCAAGTTAAGTGAATTGTTAAGTGGGGATATAATCAGTCAGAGAAACCAAAGCCATACCCAAGTCATTTCTCATTCAACATATATAGTCTTAATGTTTAGTTTTTCTATTTTTTTTTCCTCACACCAGTCATATTAGGAAATATGATTTAATCTTCTCTATACTGTTTGTTCACCTTCAGCACTTCTCATAGTCAGGCAATGAAAAACAGGTTAGTCACTTTTGTGTTTGTTTCTACATGATTTTGTTTTCTAAGTCTGATGCAGTAGCACAAAGTTTCATTGTTTGAAGTGAAAGTCTTGTATTTATTTTTATACAATATCATATTCCCATGGCAACCACATTGATATTACTTTTGGTTGCGTCTCTATGAAAGCTAAAATTGGGGTCAAATTTGAACAGACATTTACAGCTTTCCAGTACCAGTAATCCTTACAAACAGAGTTCTCAGCAGGGTACTTAAACAGATGACTAACTTGAAATGTATAAATATTCTCTCTAGAGCAAATATGCAGCCAGTATAAATTGCTGTATCTCGTTTAGAATCCAGGGAACTATAGTGCTTTACATTGACAGAGGATACACTCCTACAGCTTTAATGGAGCCACTCACATTCAGCATGCACATACTAAAGTACCTTACAAAATTGAGGTCTGAATAAAGTCTACATAGAGACTGAGTCGTGTGTGCTGCTCTGCCTGTGTAGAAGGGCATGCATTAGACACTTCAGCTCAGAATCAAGGACTAAGAAGTGGTGTGAGAGCAGTGGTCTCGGTGACTTAAATAATATAGCATGAGACAGACAAAATTGTGTCTTGAATTGGCCACGCTGGTTCAGTTTCATGTGAAAAAGTCACCACACTTTCAAAATGTAATTCTGCTTTCTGATAGCTTTACTTATGGCAAGACCAGACAGGTATAAGAAGAAAGAGGCAGATTGGGATATTAGTATATGATGTATAAAGGCTCAATGCAGTGTGCATTGGTGTTGTAATGGACTGTGGATGCCTCAGCATGAAAGACAAAACACAGTCAGGTACTGATCTGAGGTACTGAGTGGACATCCACATCTGGGCCCCTCAGTTCAGTAGGTGTCTTGGGTGAGAAGGTAACTTAACCTTCAAAGCATTTCTCAGTTAAAGTGATTAGAGTTGTTCTATAAAAAAACATGTGCTTGTGTACTGGCATTATTTCTCATTTTCCAGTATAACTTACAGCCTTCTTCTCTTTCTCAGGTGATTTGGTTTCTGACACACCGGAGATGTCGATAGCATCACAAATGGACCTGCCTGAAGAGATTCAGCATCCTTATACAAAATTTTCTGAATGGAAATTCAAGCTGTTTAAAGTGAGACCATTTGAAAAAACATCTTCTAATAACAGCCAGTGCATAAACAAGGATCAAGCAGAAGAGGTAGCTTCTACAGACAAAGGCATCATGCTGCATAAAGATGAAGGAGTTCCAAGAGGAGAAAACTTAATTCTGACACAGACGGACTTAATGGGCAATAGGCAGGCACTTGGGAAAGATGCCAATGACATGAAAATACAAGACAACACAGATCATCAGAACAACCTGAAGCAACTTTGCCGCATCTGTGGAGTTTCATTTAAAACTGATTGTAACAAGAGAAGTCATCCAGTACATGGGCCAGTGGACAATGAAACTCTGTGTCTTCTGAGAAAGAAAGAGAAAAAAGCAACCTCTTGGCCAGATCTTATTGCTAAGGTTTTTAAGATTGATGTGAGAGGGGATGTTGACACTATCCATCCCACTCGATTTTGTCACAACTGCTGGAGTATTATCCACAGGAAATTCAGTAACTCTCCATGTGAAGTATATTTTCCTAGGAACAGCACGATGGAGTGGCAACCCCACTCTGCAAACTGTGATGTGTGCCATGGTACCAGTCGGGGAGTCAAAAGAAAAAGCCAGCCAGCCACCGTACAACATGGCAAACGTGTGAAGACCATTGCAGAACGTGCTCGAGTTAACAGAGGCATAAAGAACCAAGCACAGATAAAGAACAAAAATGTAATGAAAGAGATCACCAATTGCAAGAATACACATCTCAGTACCAAGCTGCTTGCAGTTGATTACCCAGTAGATTTCATTAAATCCATTTCTTGCCAGATTTGTGAACATATTTTGGCAGATCCAGTGGAAACAACATGTAGACACTTGTTTTGCAGAACTTGCATCCTTAAATGCATCAAAGTTATGGGCAGCTATTGCCCCTCCTGCTGGTATCCTTGCTTCCCTACTGATCTGGTTACCCCAGTGAGATCGTTCCTGAACATCCTTGATAGCCTGAGTATAAGATGCCCTGTAAAGGAATGTGATGAAGAGATCTTGCATGGAAAATATGGCCAGCACCTCTCCAGCCACAAGGAGATGAAAGATAGAGAGCTCTATAGCCACATAAATAAAGGTGGCCGACCGAGGCAGCATCTTCTGTCTTTGACCAGGAGAGCTCAGAAACATCGTCTGAGAGAACTGAAACGTCAAGTCAAGGCTTTTGCTGAGAAAGAAGAGGGTGGTGATATAAAGGCTGTATGCATGACTTTGTTCCTGCTAGCTTTAAGAGCAAAAAATGAACACAAACAAGCAGACGAATTGGAGGCTATAATGCAAGGGAGGGGATCTGGACTTCACCCTGCTGTCTGCCTGGCGATCCGAGTCAACACGTTTCTCAGCTGTAGCCAATATCACAAAATGTATAGAACTGTAAAAGCTGTCAGTGGGAGGCAGATTTTCCAGCCACTGCATGCTCTTCGCACTGCTGAGAAAGCTCTCTTACCAGGTTATCATCCATTCGAGTGGAAACCTCCCTTGAAAAGTGTCTCCACTAACACAGAAGTGGGAATTATAGATGGACTATCAGGATTGCCACTCTCAATTGATGACTACCCGGTAGACACAATTGCGAAGAGATTTCGATATGATACAGCCTTGGTTTCTGCCTTAAAGGACATGGAAGAAGAGATCTTGGAGGGCATGAAAGCAAAAAACCTGGATGACTACTTGAATGGTCCCTTCACTGTGGTAGTAAAAGAGTCCTGTGATGGAATGGGAGATGTCAGCGAGAAGCACGGAAATGGGCCTGCTGTCCCAGAGAAGGCCGTTCGCTTTTCTTTTACAGTTATGAACATTTCTATAGCCCATGGGAACGAAAGGATAAGGATCTTTGAAGAAGTAAAGCCCAATTCAGAGTTATGTTGCAAGCCCTTGTGCCTTATGCTGGCCGACGAATCGGATCATGAAACTCTGACGGCGATCCTGAGCCCTCTCATAGCAGAAAGAGAGGCTATGAAGAACAGCGAACTGCTACTTGAAATGGGAGGCATCCTGAGAACATTCAAATTCATCTTTCGGGGTACAGGATATGATGAGAAACTTGTACGGGAAGTGGAAGGGCTGGAGGCCTCAGGTTCCACTTACATCTGTACCCTCTGTGACGCGACCCGCCTGGAGGCATCCCAGAATTTGGTCTTCCACTCCATCACCAGGAGCCACGCTGAAAATCTGGAGAGATATGAAATATGGAGGTCCAACCCTTATAATGAATCTGTTGATGAGCTCCGTGACAGAGTGAAGGGTGTTTCAGCCAAACCTTTTATTGAGACTGTTCCCTCCATAGATGCGTTGCACTGTGACATTGGCAATGCAACGGAGTTCTACAGGATTTTCCAGATGGAGATCGGTGAAGTCTACAAGAATCCTGATGCATCTAAAGAGGAGAGGAAGAGATGGCAGTTGACTCTTGACAAACACCTCAGGAAGAAGATGAACTTAAAACCTATGATGAGGATGAGTGGAAACTTCGCGAGAAAGCTCATGTCCAAAGAGACGGTAGAGGCAGTATGTGAATTAATAAAGTGTGAGGAAAGGCATGAAGCCCTGAAAGAACTAATGGACCTTTATCTGAAAATGAAACCAGTGTGGCGATCTTCATGTCCTGCCAAGGAGTGCCCAGAATTGCTGTGCCAGTACAGCTACAATTCACAGCGTTTTGCTGAGCTCCTATCTACAAAGTTCAAGTACCGATATGAAGGCAAGATTACAAATTATTTCCACAAAACCCTTGCTCATGTTCCTGAAATCATTGAAAGAGATGGGTCCATTGGTGCCTGGGCAAGTGAAGGAAATGAGTCT
This sequence comes from Cygnus olor, assembly GCF_009769625.2. Classification (NCBI taxonomy): domain Eukaryota; kingdom Metazoa; phylum Chordata; class Aves; order Anseriformes; family Anatidae; genus Cygnus; species Cygnus olor. The sequence goes on from NC_049173.1 coordinate 50,199,646, forward strand.
GGAAACAAACTGTTTAGGAGGTTCCGAAAAATGAATGCCAGGCAGTCCAAATTCTATGAAATGGAGGATGTCTTGAAGCATCACTGGCTATATACATCTAAGTACCTCCAGAAGTTCATGAATGCTCATAAAACATTAAGAAGCCAGGGCTTCACCATTGATCCAGAGGATAGTTTAGGTGATTCCTTGCCGCTGGAGGTCTCTTTGGAAGGCAATGATTCAGAGGAACTCTAAACGTAAAGTGTGCTTGGTGTTGGGTTTGTGATGGTGTCTTCCTGTGAGGAGATAGCTTCCTTCTCAAGCCTGTAGAGGTACAGGGAAGTGTGAAACTATCATCTTTATACTCTATATAAAGGTGCTGAGTGGAGTTTAATAAAATACCATGTCTGTTGGGAGCTTCCAAAAGAGGCAATGCAGTGGTGCATTTACCAGTTATTATGTGAGCGGGAAGTGGAAACAAATTGCAAAGAAGCATCTCCAGTTTATTTTGGTCTCAGTGTTGTTTATACATGAGAAACCCAAAGTAAACGAGGTTTTATAGAGAGCAATACTTTGGAATGAATATGATTCTGGAGAGTTATGACACTTGCTGAAGAAGTGAGCATGGCTATTTGTTCTGTTTGCATTTTTTAAACTATTTTGCTATTTACTTTTCAAGAGGGTTTGATTATTTTATTGATGGTTATTTGGCTTTTATAAGTCAAGGTCTGGCAGTGAGACAGTTGGGTAATTGTTCTGGGATAAAGTTCAGGTATTTTTATATGATATATTGACTAAAGATGCAAACTGATTTCAAACATTTAAAAATATTATTTAACACGTAGATTGTAGTACTGCTTAGGAGCAGGCGGTGGTATCGGCAAGGTAATTTACTATATGAAGATATAGGAAGGTAACTATAATATTTTAAAGATATTTTTATCATAGTCCATTTACTCTAAAATGCAAACCAGTTCTTGTGCTCCTAAATCAGCATTTGCAGTGTCTTGTGCTTATCTCACTATTCAAACTACACTCAAGCTCTGCTGTGCAGCTTGTTGCTTGATATGCATTTTAGATTTCGATGGTAACCTCGGTATATAGTATAATTTGTATCAGTGTAATTTTAATGGGTGGATTCCTGGCCTTACTGAAGTCACCAGTAAATCGTCATGAATACCCACAGTTTCACAAGGTGACTACAAGTCACAGCAGAGTGGTTTCTCAGGGGATGGGCATTAACTTGATTAGGTACATGTCAGTGTTCTGATTTTCTGTATTAGAACAGTTCACTGACCACTTGCGATATGCTCTAACAGTATGCCATGCTGAGCTTTTTCACATCTGGGATATATCACTTACAGTCTCATTTTCTAGATATATAAAACGGGAATGACATTTATTAACCTCAAGGATAGTTTGCATAAAGGCGTAGTGAGAAAACAATGAGCTGCCTTGAAATTACTGCGTAGCATATTTTACATCATTACAACAATGTTTAGTTAGCATTCCTCTACTTATCTTATACTATATTAGGAGCACCATTATGTTGGTGGTATTTGCCTTTCTGAAGTGTCATTGCTACGTGACTGAAGGCCACTTAGATCAGATGAGATTGCACTGGTAATCCTTGTGGATAATGTAGTTTTTCATTAGCAGCCATGGGTAAAAGGGTTTCAAAGTTAACTTGTATAAGCTTTGAGATTTGGAACCTAAATTATTTCTGGACCTATCATCTCTGTAAAGGAGCAGGTCTAGACCTTCATTCAGCAAAGTGTTCAAGTGCAAGCTTAAATTCAAGTGTGTGAGTTGACCGTTGAATGCAAGCATGCTTACATCTTAAAAATATTTTTAAATATTAAAATCATATGAATTTCATTTAATGATATGGTCAAGAAATATACTCAGAAGTATCTGAGATACCTCTAAATCACCTAGCCTTTCTGAAACAAGAGTAAATGCATGAACAATCAAAGCAGAGATCTAAAAGAACCTGCTTTTTGTTTTTATTTTGATGTGGCAGGAGCTGGTTTGTGAGTGTGGAGATACAACAGATTTAAAGAATGGATGGTCTGAGGTTCGGGTAGTAGTATCTTGCTCATGTTATTTAATACATCTTTGAAGGTCTGGTATTTACTGTTTATGGACTATGAAAATGTAGGATTAAGTGTTAGTAACTAGTACAAATATTAATAACATTCTGATTATGCCTTTCTTTTGATTTTATTATTTTAAATCCTTATTTTTAAAATATTTTGTAATTTAGGATTTAGTTTTTATATGTTGTCTTTAAACATAGTTTAATATTATGTCAAAATTTTGGGCTGGAAATAATGCCTTTTGCTTAAAATATTTTCTTGTCTAAGCAGTCATAAGAACTGCAGTCTTTTGTATGGTTTACCATATACATCTGCACTTACTGAGTGTTCATTTGGAGATTAAATTATTTCTTTCAATTCTTTGAATAAAACAAGTATTTCCCATACAGCATAACTGCCAGGTTTACATAAGTATCGTTTTTTACCAATAAATGCAGGCAACAAGAACTGCTGTTTCCCATGGAGTAAAAATATCAGGTATATGATAAAGAACATCCTTTAGATGTAAATGCAGACAAAATTTGTATTTTTTTCATCTACTATGTTTCATTATGCAAATACTTGCATGCTGCTTCTTTTTTTTTTCTTTTTTTCTATTTTTTTTCTTTTTTTCCCTTGTGTGCCTATTTGGGGCAACTGTATTACCTTAAGTTTTTATTCTTGCCTCTACACGAATAACCTACAGCCTGGTTTAACAGTACTGACTCAGCTCATGGTGGCTTTCGCCCCCTTTGAATGGTTTATATATTCATGCTGCCTTTGCACAGGAGTGAACTTCACCCACAAGAAATCCTGACCTGTTCCTTGCATTGCATATGCGCCACTGGAGAGACAGGCCAGACTTTGGTCATTTTGCACATGTAATTTCAATGACTTTGCTGACATTTTCAAATTCCGAATTCACTTTTACAAGCTGCTTATACAAGAGCAAGCGATTCGTCTCACTACCTTCAAAAGGGTTGAGTAAATGTTATCCATATGTGTATGATTTCTCAAGACCAGCCTTAGATCCTGGCTGAACTCAACAGGCTGAACTCAACAGGCTGAACTGCGCATGGGCCGGGCCATGGGCATTCAGGGACATGCAAAATTATTCTTTTGTGAGATTTTATTGAGCCGTCGAGACACATTTCACATTCCACCAAGTATGGTAAGAACAGTTGACACAGACAACTATTACTATTCTTTTTCCTTTTCTTTAGACTTGAATCTAGTTTAATCTTTTCTTCTTTTTCCCATTGTTGACGTTTCCTGTAAATCAAGAGACTCTCTTTGAGAGTTTTGAACTCATTAAAACAAACAGCACTGAAAGAGTAGGTACCTGCAAGTGAAGCTTTGTAAACAGGAATAAAATAACAATGCTGCTTGCACACTGGCATGCATCTGAAGGCAAACAAATTTTGACTGCAGACAGGTGCATCATTTGTTTACTCAGGCTATTGTTAAGCATTTTGGTTTTGAAGAGGCTTTAGAAAAGTGGAGACACTTTTATTCATGGCACTCTCTCAAACCTTCACATTTTCTTTTTTAATGCTAATACTTGGTACAAATCCTTCAGTAATTACTTCATGGTGAATGCTTTTCTTATTTTGAAATTGTATTGACTGCATTTTTTTATACAATGACATTATGTATCTTGTTTTGTTTGGTTTTATTCAAGGGCTCCATATTGTGAATTGCTTTGTTATGAAACAATGTGAACTATGTTGGAAGCCATGATTCTGGTTTCATGTATTTTTTCCTCACAGGACTAATTCTATTGACTTTAAGCAAATCAGCGTTGACTTCTAGTCAGGTAGTTCGGACACAAATTCTGGATATTTACAGCGTCCTGATTTCTGACTGCACTGAGTTCTGTGTGGTGTCTCACAGCATGGCTTCATCATTTTGCTTTTTCTTATTGTACTGCAGTTACTTTATTCATAAAATCCGTTTAAAATAAATGCCTTGCAAATATTGAAGTTTCTGGATTTTGATTTCTTATCAGTTTTTCACCTGTGCACATAATTCCATGATAACAGTCTCGCTTTTCATTCAAATTGTGGATGCTTTTCATATTTGGACAGTTCTAATACTCAGAGACTACAGCTAGGATCTCAGTCCTGTTCCGAAGTCACCAAGTTAACATAAATGAAGATTGCTCTGTGCATCTCAATAGTCCTTTTAGCACCTTTCTTCACAGGCAGCTGTTTGAGAGAAAAATAAAACCAGTTTCATTTAGTCTGTAAATTACTTCTGCTTCATTTACAAATGCCACCCCAGTGTTTGTTTAAAACCAGCCTTGCACTGTTACATCCATACTGCTATGTTAAGCTTCTTTACTGGCTTCTATGCATCCTTCACATCCAATTTTGGCTCCCTGACATAGACTTAGCTGCAAAAATTAGTTTCAATCTACCTTTTAGTTCATGATTTTTAGTTCCCCTTTACTCCAGTTAGGAAAATCTTTCTTACTTCCCCTGCAATGATATCTCAGGGTCAAAAAACATACATAAACCACCTAGTCTGGATGGAATTAATGATAAGCAAATTGAGCATTTACATTATTAGCTACCTGATTTCCTGCTGCAATCAGGTAATTAGACATCTAATTCCTAGACTTTATATAACCGACTTAGTTCCTTAAGCTGACCATGAATAAAATTTGCTGGATGGAAAAAATTGGAAACCACAAAAAAAACAAACAAACCCAATCCCCAGAGAGCTTCCTGGCAAATTAGGATGATTTAATTCCTTTATTCCTAAATCCATAATAACTGACTGAACTTTACTTTCCATGTATTCTCATTAGAACCAGAATCAGATGAAGAATGATGAGGCCTAACATCGTTCTTCTTCAGAGCACAGCTTCAGATGACTGAATATGGCACGATTTTCAGAGCTTACCAGCTGCAACTCCTGAGTGTGGCAGCTTCTCTACCTTCTGCATCAAGCTTAATATTCTCCATAGTCCAAAAAGACACAATAGAAACGATTTAATCAGCACTTTTTCTAGCAGCACCAGGAGAGAGGCCAAGAGGTGAAATCGCTGTATTTTCAGTGCCTGGCTCTTCCTGTGAAGATGGGCATTTTGAGCCAGTGGACAAGGGAATAGAAGTATAGCTACCAACTGAAGGTGGCCCTGCACATGTGGTAGTGGCCAGTGTTCTCTTCTTCCTATGTACATGTATGTTTTGTGAAACCTGAAGGTTTATAACATGATTATCTTGCTTTTTGTTAAAGAAAAGAGGGGCTTTGGTGTCACAATTTTCAAATGCCAAATACAGATACCAAACTGGAGTTTGATTTTCAGGAGCTGTTGCTCAATATATTCTCAGAAGTTTAGTTTTGTTTGAAATGGGACAGGGTAGGAATAAAATGTGAAGGGAGCTATAGTCACCTATCATTAAAAACAGAAGTAAGCAAGTCCTGTCTGCACTGCACCAAATCTACCAGGAAATATTTTTACAGATTCTGTTTCAATCTGAATTCAACCTTTTCCTTTGGGCTTCCAGTAGCGGTATTTCCACTTCTTTCAGTGGTCTATTGGTGCAATGAGTCACTCCAAACTATGACACATGCTTTAGTGCTACCACTAAAGTTTGTTCCATGCCTTTCCTGTAGATTAATCAGGTGCTTCGGAGTCCAAGTACTTTTCACAAGCAGTAAAACCCATATATTATTCTCTTAAAAGCTGATAATAACAACATAGTGTTACTAAAATGTGACTGGGAACCCTGATGCTGCTTGTTGTGGTTACAAAACACATAGGTCAGTTGGATGCAGATACAGTAGCGATTTACTTCAGCACTCAAATCTGCTTCATTTTATCCTCTAATTCTACCCTGCATGAGGAAGAAACATCTTGTATTGATCAGCTGGTTTTTAAGACGATCAATACTCTAACAAGCACATGCCTCAAAAGCATCATCAGAATTATTAGGGAATTAAATATTTTCTGCAATCTTGAATGCTATGTCAAGTGTCTTCACTACAGGTTGTTGATCATATACCTCTGTACGTTTGAGTCCTTAGGAATATTATATTTTACCTTTCTTATTACTTTCTTTTCCAGCAGTAACTCTAAGCTGTGATTTAATGCTTGTTGTACTACCCTTTGCTGTGAGGCTGGGACATGGTTTGACTAAGCAATTTCTCCCTCCTTGCCAAATAACACATACATTTAGAAAAGGCACAGACCAAACAAATTCATCGCTCAATGTTGGGCCTCAGGACTTTGAGATATCGACAGTAATTGGGAGAGGTAACAGGCAAAACACAGACTGGGCATTGCCAGGGAGTGGAATAATTGTGAGGAGTCCTTTGCTGTTGTAAAATGGTGAAGGGACTTGTGTGTGCATATCGTCCACCTGTTGGTGTTGTGACGATGTTCTTTAATTTTTGCTGAGGGTATTTTCTGTTTTTGATGCAAATGAAGTTTGTCACGTGTGCTGAATGTATATTTTAAAGACAATTGAGCTGAGTAAGACCTATGACATGTAAGGGGATGTTTATTGAATTTCACCAGTTTGAAGAGACTTCACACGGCCATAATTTTCATGTATTCCTTTGGAAAACATATAGCATTACGTACTCTGAGCTCAGAAAGGAGCATGACAAAGGAAACAAGAAACTGGCATTAAAATCTATGGGTTTATACTAGTATCAAACTGATGAGAGGGGTCTCAGGATGACCTACCTCCCACTCTTAAGCTCTTCCCATATTATAACCTCCCTCAGCATATAAATAGGTTGGAAACTGAAATTTTGTCTTGTTGCCCTTTACTATCCTCCACTGTTGACTCGTGAAGGTGTCAAGGGGAGTACTGTGCATACATATTTGTGTTGATGGGAACACATTGGTGCTTTGTAAAGGAGTGGCTGCTCAGGGTCTGCACGTACTGATCTGGTGGCTGACAGCTGCTCCTGTTGCTTTTCTGTTTTATTCAGGGGTCCAGCATGAGAACTAGAATGTGGATGCTGAGCTATTAATGTTGGTTCACAAAAGTTCAGAGGATAGTATTGATTTTTTGAAAAGATGTTTGGAACAGTAATAAAAATAAAAAATAGTCAAGAGTGATGAGGCTTTACAGATAGCCAATAAAAGAATCCACAAAAAAGTTAGTAAACTCTTGGGTTATTCAACCTTGACAACATCCTTTTCAATCTGAATCCAATCTTGTCCTCATGCTTTGAGCAGCCAGCTGCATTTGTTTCCACCTTCACAATGCTCCACTGGCTCAATGAGTCATTCTGAGCAGCAGCTTATACTTTCACACTCTACACAGTCACCCCTGGGGGAGCAGACAAAGTTTAGTGGAGTACCTGAAGTAAACAATAAAAGTTATGTTGATCAGAAGGGACTTCTTCTGAAGTCAATGGAAGCTCACAGCATGGGGCAGCTGTGAAGCCAGACTCCTTATTAGACTTCAGATGGACCTCCCAAGCACACACATTGTCCTGTCATAGACTTTAGGATTTATAATGTTTGGTTTAGCTCATGAGTAGGTGGGAAAACAAAAAACAAACAAACAAACAAAAAAACAAAAACCACACTCATTTTTATTATAAACTTTATTAGCTGATATATATTTAAAAAATACAAATGCAAGTCAGTTGTTGAGCTCAGAGGTTTAAAAAAGGAATTTATTTTTTTACTTTGAGGTGATAGTCCATAACTCTAGCCAAAACTGACATATAAGCATTCAGTACCTTTCAAAATAGAAAATGTATTATCCAGAATGAAATGTTCCATGTTAATCTCCATCCTTTACTGGATGCAGGGGGGAACACGACTGCTGAGGATAAGGAAAAGGCTGAGGTTCGTAATGCCTTCTTTACATCTGTCTTTACTAGCCAGACCACTTATCCTTTGAGTACTCAGCTGCCCAACCTGGAAGTTTGGGATGGGGAGCAGAAGAAACCTCCTACAGTTCAGGTGGAAACAGTTAGAGACCTGCTGCTCCACCTGGAATGTCACAAGTCCATGGGGCCAGATGGGATCCACCTGAGGGTGCTAAGGGAGCTGGTGGAGCTGGTGGATGTGATTGATGGGCTGCTTTCCATCATCTATCAGTGGTCTTGGTCATCTGGAGAGGTCCCAGATGACTGCAGACTTGCTAATGTGATGCCCATCTACAAGAAGGGATGTAAGGAGGACCCAGGGAACTACAGGCCTGTCAGCCTGACCTCGGTGCCAGGAAAGGTGATGGAACAGTTCATCTTGAATGCAATCACACAATGTATGTGGGACAACCTGGGGGGGGATCAGGCCCAGTCAGCATGGGTTCATGAAAGGCAAGTCCTGCCTGACCAACCTCATGTCCTTCTATGACCGGGTGACCTGCCTGATCGATGAGGGAAAGCCTGTTAACGTAGTCTACCTAGATTTCAGCAAGGCCTTTGATACGGTCTCCCACAGCATTCTCCTGGAGAAGCTGGCAGCCCATGGCTTGGACAGGCACACTCTGCTGGGTTAAAAACTGGCTGGATGGGCGGGCCCAGAGGGTAGTGGGGAACGGAATGGCCTCAAGTTGTGCCAGGGGAGATTTAGGTTGGAAATTATGAGACATTTCTTCTCAGAAAGAGCAGTCAGGCATTGGAATGGGTTGCCCAGGGAAGTGGTGGAGTCTCCGTCCCTGGGGGTGTTCAAGGAAAGGTTGGACCTAGTGTTTAGGGACATGGTTTAATGCGTGACATTGGTAGTAGGGTGATGGTTGGACCAGATGATCTTGGAGGTCTTTTCCAACCTTAATGATTCTTTGATTCTATGATTCTATGATATGTAAGCTTTTCATTTTGGAAGTCCCTGAAGAAAACAGACCCTCAGTGTCTGAATATTTCATTATTTCTGACACAAGGGACTTAAGCCATCACTTCAGTTTAAAACCAGATGAATTAGTCTAGTTTTAGTTCATTACCTCAACATAAAATCACAGTAATGCAGTTATAAATTAGCCAAATATTTCTAGAACTACTAAGATAAAACATTAAAATGGAAAATATTTTTTTTTTTTTTTTTTTTTTTTTTATGGACAGATGCTAACACTACTGAGTACATGGGATAAGCAGTTCTACTAATTTCAGTGGGGTAACTGGGGATTTGGTTATAGTATAAAATACAGAACAAAGTTAACACTATCTGGCTGTATGTTTGCACAATGCACTCTGTGATGAATTTCCTATCTGGATATTGCAAAAATATACATAAGAAACAAAATAAATTCATGAGCTTTGAAATTAAATTGCAATGATAATTGATTATTTTAATTGATAATTAGAATCAATTAAATAAAAGATCCCTGTCTTTGACTCCCAGTTGAATACAAATCAGTGGTGTAAATCTATTCAAATAATCTCCGAAGAAAGGACTTTTTCACTGGTGTTGTTAAATTCATGGTTTTCTTTTGCGTAGTGGTTTCATGGGTTGCTTTTTCAGATGCATCACCTTTTGGGAGTTTGTAGCCCTTTATTAAGGTCAACATGCTCGTTGCAGAAATACTTGACATTTGCTTCTGAGAGATGTAGGAGCATGCTCTCTGACAGATCCATACATTGTGCATGGACCCAATGGCCAGCCCCATTGGAACACAGGATCATTGCGGGCTTGTTGAGTTCTGTTGAATAGAAAGGCACCCAAGTGTTAATATCAATATTGCAGCTGGCACAGCAGGTGATCCAGTAACCTGTTTCTGATTCATCTTCTTCATCATCTTCATTGTAAGTGTCGATATCATCAACATCAAAGCTACTGGCTTCAGCACTAAAACAAAACTCTTCTGAATCTTCAAACGGAGTGGAGTCTCCTTGGTCTTCGGTAGATGCCTGACTGCAAATTTGTGCTGTCAGTTCTTCCTCCTCATCCTCTTCTGTGCCTTTGCATCTCAAAATGTAGAAGTAGTTTGCATCTGAGATTAACTGTTTGTTGGCCCCTGGAATGCCCAGCAATACAGACCCTTTGCCCATATCACAGCCAAACCACATCCTGCAGTGTTTAATATCTGGTGTCCAGTCCGGGCTTGCCCTTTCAACAATCTCTATCTTATTATCTTCCAAAACTATGGTGTTACAGACCAACCGTTTCTGGTTGTCAGACTGGTAGCCCCCCACAAGGACAAATTCGGTATCACTGGTCTGAGTCACGATAGCACTTGACACAGATATTCCCCCTGGCAAGACACTGCAGGTCAGAGCTGGGCTGCCTAGCGGGAGGTCAACTTTTAGCTTGTATAAGCTGGGGGACCGGGTGTTATTTTGAAGTGAATGGCCTCCCAAAATGTAGATTGTATCATTCCTGGCAACTGAAACGTGGAAAGAAAGTCCATCTTGGAGCTCCGGAAGTATGTACGATGTACAGCATCCAAACTCAAAATCAACAAGAAACACAGACGGCAAACAGTCAACCACGCTGTTCCATCTTTCAGTGGTTCTTTGTGCGAGAGGAATATACGATCTACCTCCAAATATAACGCTCATGCTTTTTCCCCGGCTATGAACTACATTAATTGTATGTCCATATCTAGCTTCAGGGACATCCCCACCCAGATCTTTCTCAACACATTGAAAAGTGGTTTTCTTGCTAGTTTTGCTTACTAGACTCATAATGTAGATCTTATCAGAAAGATCATTGTTAGGCGTTTTCCCACCGTGAATGATATACTGGTGCTTATCGGACTCCTCATTGCCTCTAAACGTGCAAATTGCGGGGTAGCGGAGAGGGGGAAGGTAACATGAATCCTTAGAGAAGAAGACAGGTTTCATTTTGAGCTCATTCTGCTTTATATCAAGGAAGAAAACACCAGTGGGACAGGATCTCTTCGGCCATCCTTTCTGCCCAAAAAAGAAGACATGCCCATCAAAATTCAGCAGCGAACAGCCCGGCTGAAGCAAGGATGAATTACTGACAGCTGTCACCATCTGCAGTGACATTGCGTCTGCTGATTGGGTCATATTTTGGTATCTGAGAAAAAAAAAAAAAGACATGAAAGAAGCATGTTTTAAGTGCTCTACAAAAGCATGTAACTTTACTTGAAAAAATGGTATGAAATGTGCATTTTTGGTTCTGTGAGAACTGTGTATGAATTCTGCGGAATTCTGTAAAAACCACGGCCTGGAATTCAAAAGCAGAACACTTTGGCAGGGGCAGGGGCAGGACAGAGCCAGGCACAGAGGCATCAGGCCCCGGGGTCCGCTCCCCGCAGTTTCGGAGGCCCCTCAGCGGGCCCGGCCGTTGCCGTGGAGGCAGCGGCCGCGCGGGCTGCTGGGGCTTGTAGTTCTCGCTCGGCCGCTGGAGCAGGCCCGGCCCGGCTCGGCTCGGCCCCGGGGCCGCCCCGGGCCTGAGGAGCGGGACTGGCGGGGCCGGCGGGCCGGCGGCGGGGTGAGTGGGGCGGCGGGCGGTGAGCAGGCGATCCCAGCTCTGTGTCAGACCATCGTTAGGAAGTCGCCGGGGTGGAATCTGCCCGCTCGGGGATGTATATCCGGCGCTTGTGCAGCGCGCTGCCGGGCGGTCGACTCGTTGCTGGTGTTTGCTGTTCGGATTTGTCAGCGTGTGCTTTCATGAGTAGGCTGCAAGGGGTGGGTTTGTGCTTTTTGTTCACAAATCTGAAGTGCGTTGTGCAGTCGGGTTGGGTAGTAGCTCTGAGCTAGCTTTGGAGAGCTCAGGTGCTAGGGAAGGAAAACAACCGACCTGTTCGGTGGCGTTGGCCTTTGGTGACAGCACGGTTGTGCCTTGTAGTCAGTCCTTTAGTGAAGCCCTTCTCAAATCCGTGTGATGTAAGGTTGTAAACCATCTTTCAAGTACAATATTTGGAAAAAATAAAAAGCAAAAAACCCCAAAGCAAACAAAACAGCAACAACAACAACAAAAATAAAACTGCTTTACATTTTAAAATTAGTTCCTTTTTTTTTTTTTTTGATATCTTAAGGTTTCATATTTTCATTGTACCTGCTTTTCATTTTGCTCTAATAGCAAAAGCAAGAAACAAGGTTTCTTCTCTAAGGAAGGATGCGTATTTTCTAGTTGTGAGCTGTCAAAACCTGGGGATTCCAGGACAGCTGTGTGCAGTGAGATTTGTGTGAAATCATGGGAACTGACAGCACTGGCCACATCAAATTGCCATCGGAGTATGTTCTCATGTACAGCAAGAACTGTTGTACCACGTTCCTGCACTGCCTGCTGGCTCCACTTTGTAGGATGCAAGCTAGTGTATGGGTCTGCTCTTCAGTGCTTTCAAATGTAGGTAGGCCTGGTCAGATGTGCTTGGGCCACAGCACGTGGACAGGGTAGACGTGGCCACTACTGAGTCTATTTAACTATATATATAAATATATAATATATATATATATATATATATACACACACACCAGTCTTTTTGTACGCTGTGGAATCACTGAAGGATCACAGTCAAGTAGTGTTCGCTGTGTAGCCAATTCCTCTGTCCTAAAGGCAGTAGTTTTTTCTGAATTTAGATTCCTTTTCAGAAGTACTGCACTGTAGATGAAGTTCAGTTAGGATGTAATTAAATTAGTTAACTCTGTTCTGAGGATGTTGGTGTATACAGCAGCTTTTGTACTTGTTTGCATGGAGAGAGATTTGCCAGGTTGTTTACCTGCAGGCAAGATGTTGAACAGAAATCTCTGCAGCTTGTTTCTTACCACCATTCAAAAATGGTCTTTCTAGAGGAGTATGCATTAATTTGGGTTTACTGGGTTGTATTTCCTCTGTCTCTTCTGTCATACTGTGTGGTTACTTAGCTCCTTTGTTTTTACGAAGTTGTTAGAAAAGTAATAGAACTTCTACTCTGAGGATGCCATGAGCACATCAGCAAGTTAGCGTTCTATGTGACTACTGGTTTGTAATAATAATCTAATGAGTATTAAAAATGGCAAGCAATTGAACTGAACTGTTGACAATGCTCAGTTCTAAAGCGTATACTTTCTGGAGAAACTCTTGGAGATAGAGTGAAGAAAAGACGAATGAAAATCATTAAAAGTGAGATTGACAGACACACAAAACTCACAGGTTAAATAAACACAATTAAGCGCACTTCCTCCTTGTCATCTCTTAATGTTCCTTGCATTTACATAAGCAAGCACATCAGTACATAAAGCAGAAAATATTTATCCTAGATTCTGTGACAGATGTATCTCTTCAGGCACTTGCTGGAATTACTTTGGTTTTCCAGACTGTCCCATGTTAATTGTGGTAACACTGTGTGGTTGGCCTGTGCTCACCTCCACTTCTGGCCTTCCAGCACCACTGATGCCCTTGGGGCAATGCTTCTTTGACCCTGAACAGTTTTAGGGAGCCAAAAATACGGATTTTTTTTGGGTGGCTTTGTGCTTAAAACCATCTCGCTGTGGACTGGGCTTGGCATTAGTGCCAGAGTGAAGGGAAACAGACAAATGCCTTAGCCATGACGCAGCACAAAATAGAGAGGAAAGGACCCTACAAGAAGAAAAAGAAGAGGTGGATAAAAAGAGAAGGGTGGAGTTAAATAAACAATTACCAGTTACGGTGACTTGAGTCATGCTTTATCGTATTTGGTATATTTCTAAAAGACCAAGCTCCAAGGGTTTTACAAATAAGTGAGAATCTCAACATTAATTTTATAGCCCCTGAATTTGAAAAGTGAACTGTAGAGATCTGAGCTAGAAGCTAAAAAGAAGACAAAAACAAGTATTCTCTCTATTTTAGTTTGAAATCAAACTTATTATTTTGAGCTGAGTTTTTCAGTTAATAGTTGTATTGCAAAAGGATATTACAAGAAATTCAGATTTAGATAAATTCATTGGGAGATCTATTTAAGGAGGAGGATCAAATTAAGAGAGAAGGTGCTCTTCTAAAAGCACTAGCTAATATGATTTGAAATGTTCTTGGTATGGAAATAGAGGGACATATTTAAAATCTTGAGTGCGGGGGATTATTTCAGAAACTATATTAATCATTCAGTAAGAATTACAGGATATGTGTGCTTTAGAAAGAAAGAGTAGGATTCAGATGCCTAAACACTGAGTGATACTTCAGATGCCTTTGGCTATCCTTCTCGGCTTCTAGCTTCTGCTGTGGAAGGCTGCAGGTCTCCCATAGGATCTGTGCTCTAGGTCATAGCGTATCTAGGGTTTATAAAATGTCATTTCTTAAGGCACTGAGTCAGTTCCAGAGTGTGTTTACCACGTACTGTTCACTTTGACCATACATAGTAATTGTGTGCTGTGCCTGCTCCCCAATTAGGCAATGAAAGCATTTTAAACAGGAGAACAATAAGCTGTCAATACTGATGTTTAGTATGATCTTCCATATTAATATTTATTTTGTCAACATTAAAAAAAAACATATTCATGATAATTTCATGGTAATCTGAATGCCACCAAAAATGAATGCAAACCAAAAGTCCCTTTCAGGTACAAAATGAGGTATTTCAACAGCACTGATTAGATATGGAGAAAAAATGGATTGCAGCATAGCATGGAGTCTTCGTTGGTAAATGCTCATCACTAACCATCAGATTCTGTCATTAGTTTACAGTTATTGTAACTTGGCAAGAAAAACAGTAATCTGCAGTAGAATTAAATTTGGTTTGCAGTATTGTGTATCCTTTCTGTCTGACTGATCTGTGGGGTCTCCGTTTGCAAAAGGAAATAGAGCATATCCCTGAAAAGCAAGTGCTGTTCCCAGATTCTTCACAATCAAAGTCACATCCAGACACCTACAGAGCCTAGAAGTGCCCAATAAACAGGATTAAGAACAGGAAATTTTTATATACTATTTCTCAAAACATTTGCTGAGTGTATCAACCAAGTTTGCTTTGGGCAAAACAATAAGTCAGACGTACCTGGCTGATAGAGTGCTTTTGCGTCCTCCGAAAGCTTTCTATGTTATTGGGATTCAAATGTGAGCACTTTGAGGAATCTTCTCTGACAGCACGGGGGGCTTGTGGCATGGAGGGGAATCTATCTGCTTAATTTGCAGATGTGCTCCTGAGAACTCAGCCTGCTGTGGCTAACTGGCTGTGACCGTTTTTTTTTGTCTTTCCTCTCTTGTCTTCAGATGGCACAACAAGAAACCTGTCAGCCTTTAGAAGTGTTAACTCTTTGCAGTTGAACCAGACCAGAGTGGCAGGAGGTGTCTGTTGTTTAGGTTGTAAAAGCTTGCAGTAAGGCATAGTTTAATTCTTTACACTGCTAAACCTGTGAAGCTTGTGCTCTCTTTTGGAATTTTCCAATGCCAATGTAATGGAAAATATAAACGCAAGTAATTTTTGAGTTCAAACGCAAACTCATTTCAATATCTAGTAAAAGAAAATAACCGTGGGCTGACTGGTGCACTAACTGCTTTCCCCAGGAATGCTCAGCTGCAGGTAGGTAGTGACATTGAAACAGGGCAAAGGAATGGCAAATGCATGCAACCAAGTGAACGAGGACTGACTAAAATTCCAATCCAAAGTCCACTGAAGTAATTAGAAATGCTTTTTTTCCCCTACTTTAGTGGCCTTCCGATCAGATTTTAGAGACTAATATAAGTTTGCACCCTTCTGTGGCAGTTTTCATCAGATTCACGGAGCTTTTCTCCTACTAAATGTAATTAGACTCTGCCAAGTCCTATGGGAGCGTATTCTTTCAGCAGCTAGCAGCACTGAGGCACAGAGGGTAAGCCACTTGCATAACATTGCACAGCAAATAAACAGATGAACCTGGAAAACAATTCACTCTTCATAGCTCCCTGCTTCTGCTTTCCTGGACCTACTTCACCCACTCCTGAGTTACAACATCTGCTCCACAGTATTTTAGGAATATCTCATCTCCCATTTGAAACTGCAGTGAGAATAGAAATAGGAAGAGCTTGAAATGGAATTTGGTTATTACAGGAAAGCAAACATACCCAATGTTTGTGAAAATCATCCTGAGACGTTGAATAACTGTAATGCATATAGGATGTGGTGGTCTTTCTCAGCTGAAATACAGCAGCTCTGAGGCACTGTGCCCTGTAACGTCCACACGGGCCTATTACTTCTCTAGTGAAACAAAGAGCAGAAGTAAACTGCACTGCAGAGTTCAAGGCTAAAGAACTTAGCTTCCCCAAAATATAAGGGTATTCAGAGCAGATCTATTTGTATTTTTGGTAGTGCTTAGATGATATTTGACAGCTGCTTATCCGAGTGCTTGACATAGTCTAACCCTTGTCTGGGTCTGCAAACAAAAGATCTACTGACAAAAGAGATAGAAATGAGAGAAAATCCAGCCCCCAGTTGTCTCATTTAATATTGTACGTTCATTTTATTCTCCTCCTGCCAGTTGACGTCTTATCTTTAGAAATTCTTTTTCCAATTACTGTGGATGAGAAGACAGAGAAATTAAAGTTTGTTGGCAACGGCATGTCAGTTTTGGATGAGGATGTGGTCTGTCCAAGCTGGTCTTCTGTAACTGTCAGTGGCAAACTGCTTTGGAGGAGCTGCAAGCAGCAAGTAGCTTTGGGATAATGTATGTACAAGGCAGAAAAATCATGTTTAGAGCTGTCCAGCTCATAGCAGGAACACCTAGGGTTTGCATCCTGAATTTCTTTGGCAGAGAACCAATATGAAAATGAAAAAAATAGACTTCTTCTTCACAATTTCTATTTTAATAACATTGACCAAGGTAGTATGTTTTCAGCAGATTGCTCACTGTCATGGAAATGCTTAGTTTCACTTGATTTTCTTCTCCTACAGTTAATTAGTTAAAATAATATGTGGTTACGTCTTCATTCCAAATTGCATCGAGGCGTTTCCAGGCTTTTCAGCATATTTTCTGCGGGTGAAGTGCAGTCAGCTCAGAGGTTGGTCTCTGGGGGTGGCAGCAATATGCTCCAGCGAGGCCGAGGAAGGCAAGGCCGTCTGACTTGTGTAAGCCTCGCCAGCCAGCCTGCAAGTGCCTGCCTGGACATTTAGCCGAGACCCAGGAGCTGAAACCTGTGGAGAAAAAAGTGGCACGGGGCATCCAGTGTCCTAGAGTCTCATCTAAAACCACCAGTAACCAGTATTTAACATGTGAGAGACAGGGCTGTGTTTGGAGGCCTCATTTAGGGCATCTGATCACACCCAGCTGTGCTTTGACTGCGACATCCCAGCGGCCACCGTGCTTCACAGGTGTTTGGTGCGCAGGAAGGGTTACCCTTGTCAGAGGCCTCCGGGTGGTCTTTAAAGTGCACAGCACTCTTGAAGCCATTGGAAACTCATCAAAAAAACAAGAACAGCAACAAAAAACCCACCGCTCTGATCATGCCCGGGGCTGACACAGTAGCACCAAAATCCCCCAGGATCAATGTGCCTGCTGGCAATTAGAGCCCTCAGATACAGGCCTTAACAGCCCGTACGAGCTGCGCGTGAGAGGTGCGGGGCTCTGACCGTCACGAAGGTCGGCTCTGGGGCTCGGTAATGAGCTTACATAAGCAGATGCAGCTCCCGTTTGAGCAAATTGCTGATGCATTAAGTGCGTGCCCTTAAGACCTTCTCCTGCTGAAGGCAGTGGCAAACGTCCAGTTGATTTAAGTGGGATTAGCTGTTGCAGATCGCGCTGAATTGAGAGGCGCTGCAAGAAACGTCCTTCGAAAGGTTTTGTGCTTTGTAATTGAAACTTTTTATTTAGCTTGTCCCCACGGTTGGGTTGACCCGCAGCTGGCTGTGGCCAGGGCATCCTGTGGTCAGGCTGGTGCGGCCCTGCCGCCCTGCAGCTGGAGGGCTGCAGGGGGAGGAAGAGGAGGAGGATAAGAAGGAGAAGGATAAGAAGGAGAAGAAAGAGAAGTAGGGCTGGACTGCGGGCAGGGGGGGGCTTGCTTCTGTGGCTGTAGCTCTGCAGGTGTCCAGGCAACAAGGGAACAGCTCACTGGAGTGTGGTTAACCTTTCTGTGCTGCCCCACTGAAAACGTTTGATGCCTTTCTCAGTAGTCAGGAACTCGCAGGATCGATCCCTTCCCTTAGCCCACTTTCCAGGTGCCATCCTGGGATGCTTCTTAGGGTGACTGCAGTCCGTATGCAACAAAAAAGCATTTATCTAAGGACATGCAGGAGTTCTACCTTCGCATGCTTCTTTCCTGAACTAGCCAGGCCAAAACAGTCCTGGAAATCCAGGTCGTCCTAGTGCAGACCAACTTGTGAATGCTCTGTGGGTGAGAGCTGCTACAGAAATATTTGTTGCTTTGTTCTGTGTTGTGGGCTGTAAGACAGTGTGATTGCTTTTATGAGATGTTAGTTAAATCTGAAGTATTAAAGACTCCTTTGAAAAAGGTTGTGAGAGGTTTAGTTGCTGTGTTAGCTGTACAGGGAAAAAGATCAGGCAGTGTCCGGCATAGAAGAAGTAACGATAATGTATTTGTGTTCAATCTGATTTGTACAGACATAGTCTATAAAATCTTGAGAACAGGTGTATTTAGTGATGCTTACCATGAGCCTGCAAGTGATCTATAAACAAATATTTATTATTTTAATCAAGAATGATTTTTGGTAGGTCAAGTTGATATTGTAGCAACCTGACTTTAACCTATGCCAAAAGGACTAGCGAAGTGTTTTTTTCCTTTTTCTTTCTCAGTATAATAAAATGATGTGAGGTTATATTGACTTTATAGAGAGGAGTAGCTCATTGCTCTTCCCATTTAAAAATTCAGAATCCTGATTTTTCATTCATTACCTATGTTCTGTATAAAAGAAACATAATGAAACATTCAAAATGCAGCATACACAAGGAGAACCATATTCCACCACACTCCTTTGTTGTTTAATAGAACTAACAACTGCGTAACTGAAATCACGCGAATACTCACTTGACCTTCCTTTGTGATTCAATGCAGAGATTTCTGATTTGGCTTAAACTGCTAGAAAGAAGACTGCATGTTGAGAAATAAAATTGATTTTACACAATCTGCTGACGATCAGCAAGACTGAATGAATGATTGCCTCAAGAAACCTCATTATAGTAATTTGGATGAGTGAACAGCAGTGAAATGCAAAAAGAAAAAAGGATAGCTGCTGCTTGAATGCATCTCTTACTGATACTTGACTCTAAATCTATCCAGAGCCAGCACAGGGAAAGGATCAGATATCTTTGCCTTACTTTCTTTGAAACCTTTGATGGAGGTTGATGCCCTTCGGGAGAAAGGTAAGTTTTTGGTTCCGGTGGTAGTTACTGTCTAGCAGAACAGCGCAGTCATTTCATTCCTAGAGGTGTGATTGTATCCAGTTCATAAATTGCAGGTGATTCCAATCAATCATTATAAATTAAAATAACCTAGATTTATTTATTATTTTTTTCTGGAGAGTCTTCTCGTCAGTTTGTTTGCAGTTCTTTACATCACAAAACTCTGCACCTCACACATTTTGGGGTTCATTTAAGAAAGACTCAGAAATAAAGGAGATGGGAAAACAGCAGAAAACCAAAGTGAAATGAAAATGAAAAATATAAAAACCATAACAGTTTGAGAGCTAAGTTTTTGAACACCTCATCATGGTATCATCCATCCTAACCATATGTTCAGTTTCAGGAATAGTACTCGTTCTCCAAATACTGACATCTGTGCTTTCATGTAGGATGATGAAATAGTGCCCTGCCGTTCTTCAAAGTAATTGAAAATAGGTTGGACAGGTAGGTCTAGCTGCCAGTCTCTCCTCTCTGTTGGTTGAGAGAAGGGATGTTCTTCCGATAGAACCCAAGCTTTTATTAGGACCTAGCTGGTTCTTCTGTCTGATATCCTGATTCTGTAGAATTAAATAACAGCTTTGCAAGGCTAAATAACAGGCTGTGCAAGGAAAGGTTAAGACTGTGTTGGACTATTACTTCTGTATTCCATTTCGCATTTTATTTGTTGCTTTATATTTTTTAAACAAAACTGTGAATTTCTCATAAAAAGCAATGGAGATAAAATAAGCAGACGAATGCCAAAACTACAAATAGGGTTTTCTCCCCTCTTTTCCAATTTAGGATTTATTAAAATATGAATAATTCATTGCACTCGTGTTACAGAATATATTCTTTGTGTTTTTTAATATGGAAAAAATAAAGAAATGCCACCTATGAGTTGTAAGTTATTTCCTTAACCGTGATGAATGGCTTTGACACAGCTGATAGCAAACCTCATATACTAGTGTCAGCCAGCAACAACTATATTGGCTGTACGAGAAATACTCTGGATTTACTGCTTTGTCTTGGGTAAAAAATTGGTCCATATTTTGGTAAAAAACCCTGTCAGTCTTGAGAAAGACATCTTTTCCCATGCTTGGACTATCCAGGGAATTTTCTCTGCTTTTTTATTTATTTTTTTATTTTTTTAAAGTAATGCTATTTTGGTGAAGCTTCTCCCGGTGCATGCATATTGAAGTACATGCCAGATGAAAATGCATAGGCTCAGTGAAATGTATGTTTAAAACCTTTAGGGATAACTTCCTTTATAGGGTATATCAGGAGCTTTCAGGTATTGAATATTAGATTATATTCTAGCAGCATCCATTGCTGGCGTTTTCATGAGGCTGATATTCAGGTTTTTACAATTGTAATATGGCTAAAACTTTGTCAAGCTGAATTCAGCACTGCATTCCCTAGCTAACCATATGGAGTCAAAACCTAGTGTTTATCCAGGGTGTTGTTGTACTATTGCTCCTCCACAGCTTGTCCAGTACAGGATGTTAAAACCTGAAGGAAGTTTCCCAAGTTGTGCAGAAAGTAAAGGCTGCACAAGAGGGTGAGAATTGAGCTAGAGCATTTTGCTAGCACCTGGTCTGGTTGCTTAATTCTAAGCTGATGGCTGGGTGGCTGTAGCCACTGAGAAAGCAGCCGTTCAGTTTGGTTAATTATACAACTGTTTCCCCAAATTATCAACTTTCTATCTTATTAGAGCATTTTAGAGTAAAGGAATCTAAGCTGTATTGCCAGACGTCCTCTGTTTTGTTAATAAGTCATTTAAACTCTCTGTGACTCAGTTTTTCTCATCTGTTATTGGGAATAATATTTGTTCTTCCTCATGGGACTATTGTGAAGTTTATTTCATTAGTGTTTATAAAGGACTTGGAGATCCTAGATGCCAGACGCCAAAGAAAAACTAAAAATTATTACCATTTTCTTGATTAAATATATGTATGTATATTTTTCCCTTTGACACTGGCCTTACAAATCACTGCAGTCCTTCACATAATGAAATTTACCTCAAATGATGACTCTAATAACTGAACAGTAATGAGGAATAGAAAGGCATGCTTCCCTCTGAAACTACTGTAATTTGCATAAACCACTCTGAGACTCTGGTAAATGATATTGTGCTTGGTCAGTCCACACAGAGATTAATGCTTGTTTGTTTTTTGCAAAGCATGAGAAGACTTAAACTTCAGGTTATGTGGGTGTGCAGGTGTTTTTACATCTTCAGAACATCAGCTGCCTTTATGCGCTGGCAGTCCAACAAAATTAGAGCTAGACGTTAGAAATCACGCTTTATTTTCCTGCTGGGCTTGGAACAATTCTTGTTCGATCGTATTTAACTTTAAAATCAGGTTCTCAGCCCT
Organism: Cygnus olor; assembly: GCF_009769625.2. Taxonomy (NCBI): domain Eukaryota; kingdom Metazoa; phylum Chordata; class Aves; order Anseriformes; family Anatidae; genus Cygnus; species Cygnus olor. The sequence continues at coordinate 50,221,220 of NC_049173.1, forward strand.
TCCTTAGTGTAGTTGATTTGAGATTTTGCTGAAGAATTAAGGTTTCATTCCCCAAAGACACTTCCTAATGCTGTGGTATATCAGGGGAAGAAACAAGGGAACATGTAAAAATCATGCCCTAGGTGAATATTGCATTCTTGTATCTTTATCATATTAATGTATGCAAACTGGTCATTTAATTTTTTTTAGTTAGGTTGCCATGTATGAGAGAGTTAGGTCTGCCCATGCCTTCACCTGTGTCTTTCTACTTCCAGTACTCTGGCTCCATATGTATAAAAAGTTAGTAATATTAACTAGCTAATATCGCAGAGCTGTTAAAATGCGTTTATACAGGTTAAGAGAAGCATCCACAATGTTTCTTCAGCTCTCGGCATTTGTTTCCTTCTCAGGATGGGGTCTTGGCCCTCCTGTGTGGCTCCGCTCCATCATGCTCTTCTCGGCCTGTGTGCTGCCTCAGCATGCACGCGCACATCACTATAATTTAACGTGCCCTACAACATCTGGGTTTAGTGGCTTTGATGGTACAGTGAATAGTGCACCTGCAAAATGATGGATTCAGTCCAAGTTTTGAATGTACAGGTGTCCTACTTGTAAAATCCAATGTGCTAGCGAGTGGTGTCACTATTTCTGCAAAGAAGACAGGGGTTAGGCAGGTTTAACGCCAAGCAACTTACAACGAGGGGAAGGAGCCCCACTGAGAGAGGCTGGCACTTCTGTGGCCCATGGTACCCAAGGACTTAAATTTCAGGCATACATCTTCACATTCTTCCTTTGCACTTAAAATTACTGTGTCTCCTCGAATTCTGGGAAAATGTGGTGTAAAGTCCCACTGCAGAGATCAGTACTTCACAAGGAGTGAAATAAAAAATTGACATTCTGGTGCTTATAAATATGGGTTACGGACTCTTCAGTTAACATATTTTCTGCCTACAGATACACATGGCTCTTTTCTTTTTGTTGCAGAAGAAGCCTACTAAAGCAGATATACCTGTCTGACTGTGAAGGTGTGGATCATGGAAGAACAATCGTTAAACAACAGCATCCTTGATCAATTTATTAATAGCCATGAGCAGTCATATGACGAGTTTCTAAACTCATTCACTTATCTTTTGAAAGGTATGTACCACCCAAATTTCCCATTAGAAATTGCAGCCAGAAGGGAAGGTGAAAAGAGAAGGAGTAGTATTTAGTGTTGTTCTGTTACTCACTTGCTACATGACCTTAGGCAAATCCTTTTGATGCTTTTGTTTTTCCTATCAGCAGTGAAATCCCTCATGACAATTTTCCTTAGCTTGGTTCACAGACTGCTAAGGTAGGGCCCTACAGATGGTTAACCATGTTTTGCTCAGTTTAGGGAGGTTGTGGGGGGCAATATGTGGAAGGATAGACTCTCCAAGTAAGTCCCATGTCATTTTGCTAGGGAAATACTGAGACAAGAAGAAGAGCCTAAGGAAAGTACTTCATAGTACATGATGACCTAGGACCAGGGATGTGCAGTTTAACTCTGGTTTGCTGTGTAATGCTGTGGTATGCACCAAGCTGGCTGTACAAATAATGTGGATGAAGGGACATCCTATAGGGTAATTAGGCTGAAAAGACCTTATGCTTTGAAGATAAAATAAAAGGTGGGGCTTAACCTTGATCTGAGCACTTCTGATTACAGGAAGTTTCGATCTGTACCCAAATTATGTAGCTGAGGTTCATGTATTCTGTCTGTTTTAAGTCAGGTGCAATAAAGATAAAGGGGAGTTACATATTACTCAGTTATAATTGTCTTTACCACAGCTTTCCACTTGGAATGATATCCTCATCTTATTGCAGAAGCACTGTATTTTCCAATTACACTATGCAGCATGCTCCATTGATTGGCACTCAGAAGTCTGTCCTGTCCTTGTCCTTCAGGCAGAACTAAGTGTCAGTCACAGGCACTGAGCAGAAAACCAGTGGGGGAGTTGAAGCTGCCGTAGAAATAATTTTGTGGCAGCCTTCTGTCTCTCCTCCCAGTAAAAAATAGAAGAGAAAGGAGGCGCTGGGAGATGAGATAAGAGGATTGAAAATTAGGTTCTGGTCTTTTTTACGTATGATTGATACACTGGGGATAGGCCCTATCTTAGAAGCTTGCTGCATATCATGATACTACTTGCAAAAAGCCTCAGCATGTATTTCAGTTGCTGTCATTGTCACTACAGCATCTGCCACTAAAACTTTGTTTATCAAAGGTAGGGTTTTAACTGAATCAAATGCTTAGAAATGTAGTTTCATATGTTTGTATAAGCAAAATAGCTCAGGTTGTTTCTCTCCTGTCTTCATTTTCCTCAAAAAATACCCAAAGGTGCTGGTTTGCATTATAAACTAATGACCTGCAAAAATTCCACTTAAGGCGCAAGGCATTTCAGTACAGAGCAGTGCAAAATACTCTGCAAAATATCACATTCTTAGTTTCTTAATTTTGCACTTGAAAAGTAAGTCATTTGGCTTCTAAAAATATAATTTTAAAAAGCAACTATGATAGCTTAATAAGATTGTCTGTTAATAGGCTCCAGAAATGCTCTCTTTCGTGTCATGAGTTCTGATATTCACTGTGGACATACATTTGTGGTTAGTGTCAAGTAAAATCTGGCCGTTTACAGATTACCTTTCTGAATTTGGCCTGATAATAGTGTAGATCCATACTCTGCCTGTTAGTATAATTATCATTTGAATTAGAGTTTGCCATCCTGCATAATTAGATACGGAGGTACCTGTTTGTACACACAAATGACCCAGCCTATTCAGTTGTGTATGTAAATATAGAGAAGGTCTTAAAAAAAAATTGAAAATCATCACCGTGTAATAGATTTTTGACTGTTGTACCGTTGAAAACAGAAGAAACATAGAGAAGTAATTGGATTCCACTGATTTCACAGAGTACTGTATTTATATAAGGTGATTTCCACTTCTACATGAATTTGTACTAGCTCCCAGATTGGATTGCAAGAATATTTTCACTAGGAGTTTCTTTATTGTTCTTACAAGCATCTCATAAGAATCTGATTTCCTAATTAATATTTTATTTTTCTTGATCAATTAAATTTACACACAAGTTGAAGTTGAAAAGAATATACCTTAAGTACAAAACCATTGACTGTTCTGGGCTATCTATAATAATTTATTTTATTTATTTTAAAGCATTAATTTGTGTTGCTTTCAGAATCACTGAATATCCGTATGCTTTCGCCAAGTTAACGTATTTAGTTTTTGTTAGTTTGCTCTTTTAGCTTTGATTATAAAAAAGTCCAATAATAGAACAGCTAGCTGGCATTTGCTTTGAGGTTGTACAACTCTGCTATGTTGTATAAGTCCAATGAAAAATTGTGAATTTCTTGACTATGCAGTTGAAGCCTCAAAAGAGGTGGATTTAGAGAAGAATTCATGATACAGATTTCTGTAGATGTGGTCAGTGAGTGATCTCTTCAAAACTAAACACTAGAACATGTTTGGACAAAATATCATTGAAATAGACCCAGTCTCCGCTTTTTAAAAAAATGCTGCACAGGGCTCTTTCAGATCTTAGAAAGAATGCTTGAAATCTGGTGGAAAGAATTAGGTGTCCAAAATTAGAAAACAGCATCTGCTTCTAAACTCAGAGGAAGATTGGCAAATTCACTGGAGCATAAAATATTTCCTTTGACCTTCTATAAACAAAACAAAACAAATAAAAAAAGCACAGAAAAATGAAGTCCAAACTTTATGTTTTTCATCTAGATTTTAAATTACTCCTCTCGTTTTTTTTTTTTTTTTAAAAAAAGAAAAGAAAAGAAAAGAAAAAATTCCAGGATCCTGGATCAGTCAGCTGCTAGAATAAAAAGTTGCTGCTAGAATAAAATTCTTATCTAAACCCAAGTTTTGACTCATAGTTTTTCCATGCTCCTGGCCGTTTGGCCACTGGGATTAAATTCAGTCCGTTCCTGCTATTAAGTTTGCTCCATTTGATCTACTTTATCCTGCCTGGCGCTGAGTTGAGGTCTGAGGGCTTTGATCAGACCCATCTCTAAGCATACTGAACCTTGGCTATGTGCTTTATAGCCTCAGTGCTGCTCTTTTGATGCTTCTGTGCCCAGCAGCCTGTCAGGCAAAGGAAGTTGGAAGTGGCTGACCATTTCTCCGCTTCCAGGTGCCATACAAGAGCCATATTTTGTGTTGTGATCAAATTAATTTAATTCCCCAGTGAAAGCTTAGTGATGTTTAGTTCACAGTCCATTTAAAGGTAGCTGTCTCCTTCCCTTTTTTTGTTAACCATGTTTAGAAAAAACAACTTTAAACTTCCTACATAAGTGTCAGCAAAGGCATTTTACAAATTTGAGTCTAACCACAAAAAGCACACCAGAAAACTATATAAGAAATGACAGTAAATTTACTTTAATTTTAAAAAATGGACCAGTAGGACAATGCTAACCCCAAGAGAAATTTGCAGCCTTCTTTGTATGAGTGGATTTGCCAATAAAAACAACTAGGCAGTTCAATAAAACTAATTAAATTAATCTGTCATCCCCAGGGAACTTAAACAGGGCATGAAATAGGGAAACAGCGTCAATTCAGAGCTTTTTATTGATGTGTTTTGCTGGATCATTGGAAAGATTTGGCTGGGAGAAAAAATCTGCAGTTTTCTATTGATCATGAATGTAGTAGCCATCTCTCTGTAACCTTCATTCAATGTAGTATGAAGTCAAATACCATACAGAGCCCCTAAAGGTAGAAGAAAAGACATAGGGGTGCAAGCATAATAGATGATTTTTGACATAGCGGGGATCTGTTTTATGGTTATTTGTTGTCCTTAGATCTCAGTGCTATTTGCTATGTAAAGAACTTCATTTCCCTTGTACAGACAGAAAAAAGTAAGGCATGAAGAGGGGGAATTGCTGAGCACAGCAACTCACTGGCAGCCCCGGGTAAGGACAAGGCACCCTGGCTCCCTGAAAGCTGGACAGCCTGTGAGCAATGGTGCTTCCCTGATAGCATTTTTTTTTCTGTGATGCATATTTCACTTGAACAATTTCTAAAGTCTGTTTCAGATGGAAAAAAAGTATTTCTATTCTGTTGCATAACTTAGATTCTGCCTAGAATATAGGGAAGGGAAATAGTAGCTTTGCTGTTGTTATTTTAGTACAGATTTCATCCGATAGTGGTATATTGACTATGGTTAAATTCTGTTATGCTATATAAAACAGTAACATGGAAGGAACTCTTGCTCTACCTCATCACCTTGCCTTGAAAGACATTGAACTCCTAAATGCATGTTGGCTAAGTTTCATGACACGCCAGTGAGGTGAGAAACTGTTAGCCCTCTTTTCTAGGTGTGGAAATTACACAAAGCAAATAATGTCAGAGGTCAGAGCTTGGCAGCTCTGAGTGGCTCGGCAGGACAATCAGAAACAGAAATCAAGTGACCTCACTGTTGTTCTTCTCTGTGTCCAGTATAAAATCACATTGAAATGCCTAATTTCAAGAAAGTGAGTATTTGTCATTTTTTAAAATCAGGCCTTTCTGAAGATACCTTAATTTCTCAATTATGATGTCGAAAATCAAGCATTTTTTGAAATCTTGGGATGTCAGATGTTTGTTAATTAGTTCCCACCTGCTGCAATCTTTTTACTGGTACTATTTGTTAAGAAAGGAATACTTTGTGTTGAGTTGTGAGATGCTTTTAATTACATATCATTCCCCTGTTTCTTACAGTGCTTATCTACGTATCAGCTAGTGTTGAATTCTTCTAGTATGCAATTACATGGAAGGATTTCAAAACCAGTTCTGTCCTGATTTGTTAGTAAGCCACCTGCTCTTTTAAAGTGTTCCCATAATGTGTATTTAAAGTAGTTTCGTTGTGCTGAGGATGAATTTAAGCACATTTGTGGTTGCTTTGACTGTAATTAATAAATAAATAAATAAATAAATAAAAATTGTTGGAACTAGAGATCTCATCTAGTGCACTGGTACTAGTTGGTTGTGGTAGATGCCACGTGATCCCTGGTAGATATTAAGAGGCGTAGCTCCCTTACTAGGATCGAACTGGTTAATGTCAGTTGAGAATCTACTTTAAGACTTCTGTTATGGTTTTCTGAACTTTTAAAAGATTATTTTTGGTCATCATCTGTTGGAAGAAGCAAGATTTTGCTCTTGAAGGCTGCTGAGATGGTCAAATGCACATTTGCTGCGTTACTTAACTGACTGCATTATAGTATTCAAATGGAGAAGGTATCTGGCGACAGCACTATTGAACCGTGGCAGGATAATGTATGTTTTTAAATGATCAGCTGGGCTGAATGTGGCATAAACAGGAAATATTGCCACTTTTCTAACACTGACAATATTTAAAGCCCAACAGAGATATAGATATTGATACAGATAAAACAGTACATAAAAACACAGCATATAGATTCCATTAAGGAAAACGGGAGAGAGACTGATACAGTAAAAGAACAGTTCAGCTTTTGAAAATGAAGAGCTGAGTTAGTTATGAAGAAATATTGCTGTACATTAAGCTAAAGCAGGTGTATGAGTGGCTGAAATATACTTGATATAAGTCATTCTTCTTTCCTCTGAAGAAGCACATACAAAAAGTCCTTTCCTGTCTGTTTTTTAAAATACATTACAGTAAAATGTCAAAAAATGGCAGTTAAAAGTAATAATTAGGACTTAAAAGTTTACCCTTTTAAGTCAGAAATAGTCTGACTGAAGTTGTTGTCCCAGTCCATGGATTATTTATTTATTCTGGCTGAGGACCTGACATAGTGAAATTTCATTAGTAAGTTGGTGTTAGTGAAAAAAGAATCAAGCCCTTATTAGTGAATATAGTAAAAGCTGACCTTTTAAATGAAAAAAAAAAATTACAAGTAAACAATACTTCTTGCTGATTATTTGTGATTTAGTCAGGGTAAGATCAAAGACATGAGGGGAAAGGCTATACCAAGTGAATCTCAGCGCTTGTATAAACTGCAGAGCATTCCATAGGCATCCACGAGTTACACTGATGCAAAACTGCAGTGAAGGAAGGGGATCAAGCAGTGTAAATGCCCTTGTTAACTGAATAGGAGGTGAAGTGTAGAAATGGAAGACCATGCTGTTTTATGTATTGCACTTGCAAGATATGTTATGAATATTAATTTGTACACTGAGGCAAGTAAGTTATTTTCTTGGCTTTATAGGTTGAGTTACTTTGACAGAGGAGTTCTGCTTTTCCTGCTGCAGTGAGATCAGCGTCTTTGAAATCAGTGAGGGTTTTGGTTGAGCAAGATTGGAATAGGACTTAAGGAATTTGGATGTCTAGGGGATAGGTATTTCAGATGCTCAGGGTTGGCAGGTAAGATACATTATCTATGGAAAATCCACTGCCTTTCTGAGGAGCAGCAGGAGGATAGGCAGGATACCATAATGCTCTTAAAAGAGCACTAGATTACTGTTCAAGTGCTTGAGTTGTACTGGGACAGAATATAGGTGCCTAATTCTGAAATCCTCCTGCTATGTACTATGTGGGATGATTGGGCTTTTTGTTTGTCATGAAAAGTTGGGCAAACTCTGCATTGATTTACAGTGATTTATCCCTTTAAATACATGGGAACAGGAAGATAGCTCAAGAATGTAAATCAGAGCAGATTTTCTTGGTTAAGTAACTGAAAACACCAAGTTCTGTTCTCAGTGTGCACTACACAAGCAGGGGGAGGCTGCAAATTTAGATTGAGGTACTGTAGAATTATATCTGGGAGCTGGTTTGGATGAATTATTAAAGAAAAAAAAAAGAAAGAAAATAGAAAGCTTTAAAACTTATCCTCCCAACAAATTGGATTTTCAGGTTTTAAATCTGTTTTTTTTTTCTTATGGCTTGGCATTTAGGGTAAACTATCTCAGCGCCATATAACAGTATACATAGCTGCAAATAGGTAAATCCAGGTTCTCCTACTCTGTCTCCATCTGTTGAACATCCCGAAGTGGTATTTTATGGAAGCATTTCAGTGACAGGGTTTGTTCATGCTTTTAAACGTGGCAGTTTGCTGATGTGTTTGAGATAATAAATGAAATTGAAACTCGTGCTCTTGACCTCTCTACCATGCCTCTGTACCTCTGTACCATGTACCTCTTGTACTCAGTTACCATGCTTCTGTGAGTAAAATTACTTTTTGTTCAGGAGCCCTGCACAACGTCGCTGTGTTATTTGAATCCCAGGTGTTCCATCAAAGCATAATTTGGAAAGGCTTTAAGGGATTCACAGGCCTTCTGCTGGCCCTCTGTCCAGTGTTTTGAGGACAAGAAGTAGATTGGAATTTACAATAGTAGCTTTGTTGTATTAATTTTTTTTTATAGTTAAAAAGGGCCTTATTCTCAGCTGATTTTTATAAACATTTTTGGAATTCATTCATTGAATTGAAGGAGGAGGGAAATACCTGGTAGCTGCTATTGTTTAGTCCATTATGTTATCCCAGGCCAGGTATTCTACAGCATATTATTGATTGCCATGTCTGGTCTTGCTATGAAATGTTTTAAACCATGGGATTTCTGTCATTCTTCTAGGGCTCCTATTTCATCTAATAGATTTCACTGACAGGAAGTTTTTCCTGATACTCCTGATAGCTCTCTTCTCTGGCTTCGTGATAAGTGACCCCACTGTTTGAAATATATGGGTGATCACTGGATGTTTTCAAAAGGTTCCTTTCCAAATCGGAAGACAAAGAGAATTTTAGGCAATAGAAAGGATAGATAGCTGGCCAGAAAGGATGTATCAACCTGGATATACTCTCTGATAGAAATGTTTCTGAAGTCTGCAACATACCTTTCAGTGACACACAATAATGATGGATATTACTATTGAGAGACTGAGATTTACTTTTCTAGAGACCTAAGCTTGCTTGTTATTTCATTGTGAAGGTAGTGTCAGTGAAATTTCTAAAAAGTAAAACTGAAAAACTGTGGAGTGAATATATGAATCTTTCTGTCATTTCCACCTTCTTCTGCTACTTTTTATTGTGCTTGTACCCTTATTTATTTATTTATGTTGTCACATGTGGTAAAGGCCATTTTTGTACGTGCAGGTCTTGACAGGTTGCAAACTGTGACTGTGCCTAATGAGTCAATTATCACTTGGCCGGGGGTAGGCTGAGCAACCCTTTTGCTGGTTTACATCTGACCCCTTCTCCTTCCCATTCTCTTGCAAAAGTAGGGACAGAAAATTGAGAACACCATCAAAGGAATAAAGCTGTGAGATTCCTCTGCACGTTGCAGTTTCTTTAGATTTAGTATAATTTGTGTTCTTTTTAATACTTTTTTTGAGATCAGAACTGTTAAGACCTCAAGAGAGCCGGTTACATGATGCAGGATGAGAAACTGCAGGTATCAGTGCTTACTTCAGACACCTGAAGGGTAGGCCTCACTGGCCCCGGGGGCTGTGTTTGCAGCATAAGGTTTGGTTCACCTACCTCCCACCCGTTTATGTGGCACAGGCTCATCATGCATAGGGTTGCATGGCTGGCAGTCTGTCTGCAGCATGCGTTTCACAACTGCTTTGTGCTGCTCAGATGTTTTTCTTGTAAACTTTCTAGTATTAAATTGCAGTTGTGAACGTTTCATCAAATATAACGTTTTATGTTATCTAACCCAACAGTGCTGCAAAGGTCTTAGCCAAAAGTTTCTGACAGCCGCTTATGACTAATCTCTTTAGAAAAGGGATATAGTGCTTCTGGCTGTAGTCTCGGGTGAGTGAGTGGCACAGAAATACTGTGAATGCTCTTGATTTCTTGTTAGCTCACTTAATCTATCAGCCTTTTATCTGTGACAGTAGCTCAGCTATCCAGAAAATATATAATGTAATAAAATAAATTAGTGGGCTCATGTGTACTGTCTAATCATAACTGCTCAACTATGTGTCATATGCCTTCTGACGTTAAGTGATATTCTTCTGTTTGGAGTATTCAGAGTCTACACTTTGGAGAAGGTGGGTCTGATTGTAGCCCAGAAGAATGACCACAGTGGCACCCATGATAGGCACTGGTTTGTGCAGGAATCTTATGCTTATTCAGAGCTTATTGGTATATGAGTTATGATGCTGATCATTCACGTTGATGATTCCTTTTGTCTCTGTCTTGATCGTGATGAGAAACGTATTTGGCTTCCAGGCACTTTCTTCCAGATTTCATAGTGAAGGCCCCCTAAATGTGCACAGTGAGGATACTGGCCCCTCAACCCCTATTGCTAGTTGCACTGTAGGGCTGCACACATTTGGCTACATGAAGACATGAATATCCTTCTGTGTCTTGTCAGTCTTTAATATAAAACTTCTCAGTTCTTAGTATGAAACAGGAAGTTGATCCTGTTTACCTCTGTAATAACAAAAGTTTGAAACTTTTCGAGCAACTCTTCTAGTTCTTCCTATAAAGTAGGGTGACAATAAGAACATCTTCAATTAGTGGATGATCACTTTACCTATCAACAGTTTAAAAGAGGGTTTTGGATGTAATACAGCTTCATTTCCATGGCTTGAAAAAGAGAGCATATAGGAAGAAGACATTGCGCATATGTAGTGCTGTTCCCAAATATTGTTTTAGGAAAGTGCTTGCTAAAAAAGCGAGGATAAGCCAGATGTCGTATCAAGGGACCTGGGATTTAGGAATTATTCAGAGGATCCATCTGTGGTCTGAGAGGAGAAAACTGTTTGCTAGGCTGTTCTGATCTAGTGCAATTTACTTTTTATGAACCTTGACTTTTGCGAGTGTGGACTTCAGGTTATGTCCAGAATGCCAGCCCTTTCTGTGAGTCATAGTAACCGTGGCACAGAGCTGTCCATGGGGATTAATAAGTCTTTGGGAAAGTGGACTGCTGAATGTACTAACCCCAAGGGCATCATTAAGACTCTCCGCAAGAATTCCTTTAATGCCTATAATGTATAATTATGCTTTAGAAATGCACTGCAGTGTTTCTTATTGTTATAAAGTAGATTTTTCAAGCTAAACCCAAGAAATGCTGTTAAAATCAGCATTTATTTTTCATTAAGAACACGTAGTGTGAAGTTCACTTGCATTTATTGTACTATAGCTGCTGCATACTTGATAATGGATTTTTTTTTTTTAATAAAAAGGCAGTTCTATTTTGGCCATGATTAGTGTTTTTTTTTTCTCCATATTTTTTTCCAATTTTGTCAGAAAACAACTGTTCAGCATGAGTTTGGAAATCCAAACTTCTGTGCACATACTTGTCTTGATCTCTGATCAGCTCTTAGCTAAATCTGTACTGTTGAGTTTTTGTTTGATGATGGCCTAGCCATGTCGTAATTCTGAGGGACTGTTTTTCCAGTCCCTCTTTGAAGGCCAGAGGAATCCCCTAAGGGAACTGACCCTACTTGAACACCAGTATTTAATCTTTAATTGCAAGACCTAAACTTCTGACAACTAAATATCACTGGCATATGGCTGTTTGTAAGTCTTGGTGATACCAAGATATTGAGGTAGAAAATACACATTTTTTTGAGGGCCAGATCATCACTGCACTATGATAAAAAAACAAAGTCTTTTCTCGTGCTTGATAAGAAAGTAATCCATCAGTTAGGTATGTGAAGGTATATAAAGTTTTCTATATATTGCATAAACTTTTGAGATAATGAATTTTTCAGTATCAAGGAATAGGTCATACTCTGTGCACTGGAAGTTCAAACTTCGTATTCAGCTTTATGATAAAGATTGCAAAATAGATGTATATCATGCTCATGGAGGCTCTGAGCACGAGAAGAGAAATGAATATGTAAAAGAAGTCAGTATTAGGTCTAATGAAATTCATGTTTTTCTTTGTCTTGGATGGTGTATTGTGTTATCTGAAGTGGTGTGATTCTCCTTGCAGAGGAAGAGGGGAAGACGATTCAAGGACGTAAAAATTCTTTAAGAAAAACATTTTCTACTTCTGAGTTCTCAAACAGAGATAAACAGGATGGCTCACCTGGACGAAGCAAAGAAATATCAATGTGCCTCCCACCACAGACGCCAAATGAGAATGAGGTAATGAATTCACATTTGTCCATCTGGGCAAGCATCACATTCAAGAAGATTAAAGAAAAAAAAAGGTGTGGGGGGAGATATACTGTCTAAATGTTAGAGGCTAATGGTATTATCCCATCTGAGGCAAATATTTAAAATACTACCCAACTGTATAATGCTTACAGAGGCACCTGCAGGGATCACATTTGGCAGTGGCATTTGCAGAGCCCCTATAATCTGACTAATAAATAAGGAGCCCTGCAAAGACCATTGTCAGGTTTTCACTGAAGACTGCGGTTAATGGTAGGGGTTGGCAGAAAGGAAAAAGTCTTGAGAGTATGAATGCCAGCATGCACAGATTTGCTTTGTTGGAGGATTTTAGCAAGTATTGAATCCTGTGTTACTGAAGCTAGATTGTTTCAGCTACCTGAAGAAAACAGTTGGCAAACCAGAGGTCTTTTTAATCTTCTGAAACCTATGAGATTAGGGATTGAATGTGTAGGGACAGGAAAACCACAGGCATGATCTGGAGAGAGCAAGATGGAAATCTGAGTCCGCTTGTTAAGAACTACCCTCTTGCCTGAATAACAAATAATAAAGCTGTGAAACAAATAATAAAGCTGTGATCTTGCCTGTAACAAAACAAACAAACAAACAAGAAAAAAAACAACAAAAATAACAACAACAAAAAAACAACAACCCCCCCAAAAAACCACACACACAAAAAAAACCCACCAACAAACAGAAAAAAAGCTATCTTCATTAAGGTTCTTATTAAAAAAGAAGTAGCAGGTCATTTTGTGCAATACACAGAGCAGCACACTCAAATGACTTCAAATGATGGGGCTGCCAGGCCTCAGACAAAGAGAAAAAGCTGTTGTTTTCCTCCCTACTAACACATGCCTTTGAGGTAGAATCAAGCAAGGCTTTTAAAACAATCACATTCTGTCAGTTGATTGTATAACAATAATGACAAAAATCTTTTTTTGCCATTTTTCTTATGAAGAATATGGTTGCCTCATTGAGATAGACAGCCTTTGGGTCTCTTTCCTTAGCCACTTCGAATTGGCTTATGCTTTATGCTGTCCCATAAAGCAATGTGCAGCTTCTGTTATCCTTTATGTAATAGAACATCTTAATATTTGTCTTTTGTTGCTACAAAAAGAAAGTTTCAGCCATGACTGCATGTTTTTGTCACATTAGTGGTTTCAGAAATAAATATGGTAATAGTAGAATGCATTAGAAAAGCTGCTATAATAGTAATGGGAGGAGACTTCAATGCAGTAAGTTGGCCACGGTAACCTTTAAACCTGCCCTGAGGAAAGAAAGGAAAAAAATACTATTGAAAACAATGCTTCTGTTCTAAATGCTGCTTTTTAGGCCTGTTATGATTACTTATACTCTTGCTACAATTGAATCAGTCTGATCCTGTGTAGGATTTCAGAGGATTGCCTACATATGTTCTATTTTCAGCAGCATTGCATTCAATCTTTATAAAAATTGAAATGCACCATAAAGGATCTGATTGTGTAAATCAGTGGGAGCTTTGACTGTGATTTTGGTTCTGTTTCATGCATGTGAATATTTCTACATGTCTATCTACAGGCAGTCATGAATGAGAACTGGAAAGCTGGTGGCTCTGATGGAAATGATCTTGGCCTATCTGAAAGAGCGAAGGTGGGGTTTTCTTTGATTTTCTTCAAGGTGGGGATTATGAGTAGAAGGTGACTGAAAATTTTGCTTTATGCATTTACAAAGTATTTGCAATTTGTCAGTGTATTTCTTTCATGCCTATGAGAAAAATGAATGAGAGCATCGTCATCCAAATCTTTTTCCAAGTTTTAGCGAGTACGTACTATTGAAGTGTAAAGGTTGAGCAAGATAATAGTGTAAAATCAGTTTGGAAAAAATGAACTAAGAGCATCTCTGATTTCTGCATAGAAACGCAGAAAACTACTCAATGCATATAGTAAATCTTCCATTTACACATAGGCTGGGAAAGTCTTTTGACTCTCACCCCGTGCATTTATTCAGAGTGTTACCTGAAATAAGAAGCAACTCTTCTTGTGGTAAGTTGCATGTTTAGACCATTTTTTCAAGGGACATCAGCCTGGTAAAAGCAGTAGTGAAATGTCCCAGATGAAATATCAAAAATGTCATAATTCTTAGCTTTTTAAATTTTCCATTCAGATCACCATTAGTATCAAAATAGGAAGATCCAACTCTCCTTTGCTTGCAGCATATGCTGTGCCTGTGTAATATGTAGTGTCTTTGCAAAGCTGCAGAGTAATTTACGTAGATTTTTATATGACAACTTTACTTCTTCAGCTTCCTACCAAATTCCTGAAGAAGTTGCTGTTCAGCTTGAGCTTTCTCTTCACCGTAGTTGGTATGCAACAACTACAGTAGAAATTCTTTCTCAACACTTGAAAGTATTTCCTTTGGGTTTTGCATTTCAAAAAAATAATCACATGCTTTCCTAGAAAAATGCAGGGGAGAAGGGAGGTGATGAAGGAGGAAATTTAGTGCTTTTCTTTGCTTTTCTCTAAATTGTATTGAAAAGAATGGAATTAATACATTTTAATCTTTTTTTTCAATTTTGTGTTTTTACTGCAGGTGAACAAGTACTTAGACACAGGCACAGATGAAGAGACATGCAGTGGTAGGTTTTTTCCCCCTTCATATTCACAAAGATTTTCTGTCTTTGGATTGAAGTATATGGATATTCCTTTCTTTTTAGTGACTCTGAAACATTGTTTAACAGAACCATTTCTCCTCTAAAAATGATGTTCTTCCTCAGTTCTTCCATTGCCAGAAAATTCCCCCAGTTGCCCATACTCCCAGAATGGAACTACTTATTTCCTCAATTTAACAGTTAATGAAATAATAAGTTACAAAGATTATTTATTATACCATGTTCTGGTGAGCAGTGATTTTTTTTTCAACGTTTCTCAACTTTTTGCTAGCAACTTTTCTACATTTTTCCACACTTCTGTTTGTATTGAAATTATTTTAATTACAAAGTGTAACCCACAAAGTAAATTGGGTGCTGAGAGAGTTCTATAAAATGAAAATGTTGTACCTACTCACTATAGTGATTTTGTCCTGGGCTTATCATAAATGAGGCTTACCTGGAAAGCACACTGAACTTCCTTTAGCATTCCAATTATGAGCATTTCACATAGTGTTGAACTGCTTCATTATGCCTATAATGATTTTAACTCTCCTGCTTCTAAAAAAGTAAATAAAAATCTAGTGTTTGTAGGTATTTGTCTATTATAGGTGTTTGTGTGGTTTTTATTACCACCAGAAGACCTTTTGGTGATTAAATTTATTTTCCTCATCTGGATCTGTGACTGCACAAAGAAACCAAGCCACACAGATTAAGGGATTTGCCTAAGGTCACTGCAAGAAGCTGTGACAGAGCACTGCTTTGGTCCTTAGTTACTGCCATTTAATTAGTCTGTCTAATCCATTAACTCTTTGATTAGTCTTTTCTCTCTGTATGTGCAGAATCCTTATGAAGTCCAGAGGGTTTACAGACTGCCAGCTGATGAATATTGAGCTTGGTTGTAACTCCCAAGAAAACAATAGACCCCCCTAAGTCAAGTTTATTTACAGCAAATGTTCTTCCACCTAGACTGGGCATTCAGAAAGGAGGGAGTAAGATAGCTGTCCTGTATCAGATCTGGGAATTGAAGATTTCTTTTTGGTGCAGTGTTTGTGCGCCCGTTTTTCCCTTTGTTAGGACATTGTTCTGTGTTTGTCTTATATTGTGATAATATCTTAAAAACTGGGGCTCACTAGTGGAAGCCTAAACTCACATTTCATTGATGCAAAGAGGCTTTTCAGTATCTAGTTTGGTGGAAGTATTGTTAAATATCTCTAGCTCAAAACAGGCCCCAAATCAGATGATGAGAAATAAGCCCAACACTAAAATACGAGGCAGGGCAGTGACGAAAGAAGAGTTTTGGCAGAGCTTGGGGATAGCTGCCACTTTCTGGACCATGTCAGACCTTGCCTCTCTACAGGCTTTTAAGTCATTTCTGTGTGTGTGCGAGGGTAAACGCTAATCGCATACATCCAGAAACACCTAGTTATACAGACTGCATTTGAACAAGATGAGAATTACAAAAACAATCATCTGCTTGTACTGTTTGAACATCACTTTGTGAAAACCACAGCAGGAAAGTTTTTGTTACTGCTTTTATTGGTAATTATCAAAAATAATAAATATCATGTTATACCATCTCTACTGTAGATTATCAGTGTGCTAATTAGTAGATTTTTATGTGACATTTGATTTGGCTTTCAATATCTGCTGTCTTCAGCTTCTCCCATGAGACAGCACTCCCTGCACACACCCCTTCAGTGCAGAAAGAGGCCACATCAACCCCTAAGCAATCAACGGCTCTCAGTAACAACATGAAGCATTTAGATCATATTTTATAACATTGAAACACTGCATGGCCAGCAGCTAATTATTCCTTCTTTGCTGTGTAAAGAAAGTAAACAGCAACCTGACTTCTACCTGGGAAACCCACAGCCTGGATCTTGCACAGGGCTTCAAGGGAGACAGCTATTCAGTCAAGAAAAAAACAACCCCGTTGACTCCTAAGTCAGTGTGCAGAAAACAGGCCTCATCGTTGGATAGTTCCCTTATATGTTAAAATCCACTTAATAGGCTTCATTGTAAAAGATGTATATTCTTATTCTTATGGAAAGCATAGCAACAACATGCAAATTAAAATACAAACTGATACTGCTACTTCATACTGATACTGATACTTCACTTGTTTGCCATAGTGAAGTAACATAATATTGCTAATGGCCACCTTAATAAAGGATTACTGGTGAAGGGTTCCAATTAGTTTTAAGTGAGGCAAAGCATGGCACAAATTTGAAAGGCATGCTGTTGCTGGCCTCTTTAAATGCTGCCACTTGCATGCCAAATGATAGAGTTCATATTGGCACAACAAGCTAGGATACCCAGTGAAGAATACACCTTGCCAGTACAATTACAACAAGCTTTTATCTCTACTTGTTATTGGCAACTGTTCAGTATCTCTGTACTTCATGTAGCTTTAAGGGCGGATCACTTAGCTATCAACTGTACCTTCATACAATAGATAGTCACACTTAAGGGGAAATGACTCAAAGCTAAAGGTGTGAAAATCATGGTAGAAAATAGGTGTTAAAACATCCCATCTAAACCAGTGCCTTTTGGAGGATGATCTGGGAGAATCATTCTAGCAGTGGTCTTCTTTTTAATTTTCCTAAGTCCAGTATCTTTTGAGGTGAGAACACAGCTGCTTCTTATGGAAAAAGCAGCCCATAGATTTGGCCACTATGAAAATTTGTTGTAGCTGTTTTCATTAGACAGCACTGGGCTGCAAGCCTGAAACCAAGGCAGTGCTTTTTCATTGTGTATCTTTGGCTCAGTAAACCTTGATTGGCAAAGTAAAATTGCTGCCCTAAACCATAGCTTTAACCCATAGTGTAGAGACAGTATGCGTATGGTGGACTGTTTAATTGCTTTTTCTCATTGAATTTAATCTATAATTGTGAGTGGCTTAAGGCAACAATAGAAATGATCAGGCTTTCTCCAGGGACAGATGGAGAATGCCTAGTACCTGTGCTTTGGCAACAGAATTCCTTTCCAGGACTGGAGACAAATCACTTGCTGTAGGGCTGAAAGGATACTTAGGTAATAGTAGGTAATACTTGTATAAAATACAAAATATGTAGAAGCATGGCTAGGGACCTTGAGTGTGGTCTTTTTTAAATACAGGAGAATATTAAAATAGGACTAATTAAATGCATGAGTGAGGATGCATAAGCAAGGATATTGGAGTCTCATCAGGCTTAGAACACTGATAGACGAAAACTTGTCTTTTCAAGGTCCCAATTTTCTGTAGCCCCACAGAAGTTAAGGAGAACCTGAGTGACTCAGTCAATTTGAATGTGAGGGCAAGCATAACAATTTGATTCTTTAAATAAGCAGTCCTTTAAGCAAATCATATCAATATATTGTTTTCCATAATCTGTGCCTTCCCAGATATATTTTGAGCCTATTTTTACATCCAGAAAAATCCAGCTTGGGGAACAGGATTCAGAGTTCTGTAGATTTTTATCAAGTATGTGGCTCCACCAAACCTAAGAATCTGTTGCTTTTTTTCTCCTCCAGTCTCTGCAACCCATTTAACATTGCCTTAAGATGATTTCACACGAGACAGCTCTTTGGGGCTAGCAGTCTGAAGCTTGAGAAACAGAGGAGAGAGCAAAATTTAGCTTTTAATATTTTTCGTTACTGCTACCTTCCTCATCTCCCCATCAACAGAATTTTTGTCAAACATAGTGTCTGAAGGTGGTAAAGCCTGTCTTAGCCTATCTAGAGCTGTGCATCAGTTGGCTCGGTAATTGTAAAGATAAGACTTCAAACTTCTTCACTCCAGAGGGTTCACATCCAATTTATGACATCAAATTCTTTGTTTCTCTATTTATAATTAACGTCAATGGTACAAAACGAACAGCAACAAAACAATTTAGTGGTATTCACAAATTTAGTGGTCGCTTTCTGTGGGTCTATCACGTGAAAAAAAAGAACTAAAAAGAATTACTCAGTTTTGTAAACTGTTCCACTGCACTATACAGGACGTGAGTAAAACTGTAGAAGTTCATTGCCACATCATCCAGGAAGTTGGTTCTTCCTGGTATGAGGGAAGGTGTATTTCAAGATCTCTTCTCAGCTTCTTGATATCATGCCTGCTCAATTATCTCTATATATGGTGTCATTGGCAGTATTCAAGGCATTCCTGTTGCTAATTAATCACCTCCACAGAGAACATAATTAGCAGCTTAATTAGGATCATCATCCACTACTGCTGTAGCATCAGCTTAATCCAGCTGTGAGGTACTGGCTAGAACTTACAATAGCCTACAGTTCCTTTGGGAGCTCCCACTGAGAAGGACCGTCAAAACTCCCTATTTTTTCTCTCTGAAGGAGTTTCTTGATTAAACATTATCAGGGAAAGCAGCATTTACCAATTAGACTTTCATATGCTGTCATGCAGCCAGGATAGAGAGACAAAGCTCATTTCTGACATGTCTACTGGCAAACCAAGTTTGATTACCACATTCTTATGGGGTGATTGAAGGAAATTTCAAACATTGTTTGCATTACTAACGAGCCTTAAAAAATTGGAATTGACATTCTGAGTACGACAAGCACTTCTTGCTAAAAGCAAAAATAAATTTCCTTCTGTTGTCCCAATTTTTAAGAGTTGTCTTTTTGAGCCATTGCCAGGTGGTTACATAACAGTGCTTCCTCCTCATCTTTTCTCCACAGATTGGTCAGTTGTGGGGGAAAAACTGCTCTTAGTACAGAAATAAGTGCAGTGTTTATATTAGGAGATGATACAAACCTCTTGATGTCCAGGCTTTCCTCTCTTCAGTGGGGGTATATATTTAGGCTGCAAGTTTGAAACAATAGCAGAAGATGCCATTGCCTTTTAATGAGCATTCACATCTTCCTTCTGTCCTGTTTTGACACCAGTTATAAAGGAATGAAAAAAGCAGTTGCAGAACATGTGAAGCCGTAGAATATAGTCCTGTGGACTGCACAGTTTTTTTCAGAAAGCTGTCCTATATGACTGATGCAGAATAAGATCAAATGCTATGCTGAGAATAAGGACTGAAAGCACATAGATGACTAGAGGTAGATATAAGCAACCAAGAGTGTAGGCATGAAAATTGTAAACCACTTATATGTGAATCACAAACCAAAACACAAAAATCCAGGAATGAAATACCCAAGGGAGTAAATTCAGATCTTTAATAAATACATTCTACTTCACAAACCCAAAGTAGATAGGCCTTGAAATAAAGTTGTCAAGAGAAAAGCTAAATGAAGTATTTGATCATGGATTATTTTAAGGCATAGCTAGGAAATCATTATTTTGAAATGCAGGTTTACAGGAGGATAACAGGTCCTTGACCACACTGCTGTGGTGAAAATGTGTGCAGGTAGAGATAAATGGTCATTTCTTTCTTTTCACTGTGGATCTATATACCCTCTTGTTAGTTGCATTAAGTAACATTCAAGGAACATTTTCAAAGTTTATTCTGAGATTTCAAGAGGAAATCAAGCTACTAAAATCTAGTATAAAGTTGTAAGGAATTTGTGTACCAGGCAGAAAAAATAGTAGGTTGATTTATGTAATCCTTCAACTAAATTGCAAGACATATGGTTCCCTTAAGATTCTTCGTGGAAGCATTACTGAGACAAGATGGACACATCTGTGGTGTAGCTGAGCTGAGATTGATGCATGTTAAAAGATACTTCGAAAATCTAAGGCGTATCCTTCTAAGCTGTCACAGAAAGTAAATCTACTTTTCCCAGTATGAACGTTTTGCTTAAGTGTGTAAAGGAAAAGTGATTCAGAAATCTGTGTATTTGTGAACTATGGGCCAAATCCTGCCAATGTGAAAAGGTTATGTGTTCCTGTATCCTGGATATGTAGAATTCCTCTTCGGTGCCTCTGGAAAGTTCAGGGAGGGACAAACATCCCTGAAATATCCTTGGACAACAGTTATCTGGCACTCTAGTGGGAAATATTATTACTTCTTTCAGGTATTTTTACTTTATGCTTCAGGAGATTCACGTTAAGGCAAATGCATTGCAAAGATTCCTTATGCCCAATGTGTAAGAGGGTGAAACTCCAGGAAAAGAGCATTGAAATGGGCTGCCCAGGTAATCAGTGAAAATACCAGACTTAATCCTTGTTGTGCATAACTCCTATTGCCAAAGTTTCTGCTCAGGTCCTTCCTTCCTTCTCATGAAAGAGAGAAATCTAGTCCCAAGTTTTCTCTGAGTTTAGGAATATCTAGATCCAGAATTTTAATTCAGCATCCTCAGGAAAAAAGAGCTAGCCATCTGTTTAATCAAGTTTGATTTTTCCTTAGTATAGTATATTTTATTATCTAGATTCTAGCTCAGGACTGCATGCATCTGTTTGCAAGATAATTGCCTGTATTATATATTATGCAACAATAAGTACAACACACTGACTAACAAGCTTCTGTCTGTATCTAAGCACTACATGATTTTACACACGATTGTGTTAACATACATTGATAGAAGGATAAAGTTGAGTATTTTTTATTCAGCAGGGTCATTAGTTCTTCCAGGACAGGTGGAACAGACAGTGACTTGCTGTACACCAGCTTTTGATAAGCCTGTTCAGCGAAAGTTCGGAACCTTGTTGGTGCCACAGCCATTGGACAGCAAAACACAAGAGGTATGAGGTCAGATTTATTTATTTAAACACTTCTTTTTTTTAAAAAAACCTGTTGGCTTCTAATGTTATTCACAAGGGGACAGAGGGATTGTGTGGAACTGCTGTGAGTTTACAAATCACATTCTTAATGTTTGAATTAATGAATTCTGAAATACATTAAGAATTGAGGTAAATACTCTTAATACAAAGGTTCTGCTTTATCTTGCATACTGTTGCTATATAATCCTATGTTTTCAAATTGCAGACAAATTGCAACACTCCAAGTTGTATGTGGGCTTTTTAATATTTAATTGGTGTAATTTGCAAAATATTCAAGCAAACTCTTGCACTTCCTCACCTTTTAAGAAATCATAACTTACGTGGGCCATTTAATTTTCCAATGATTGCATGGTCTTACAACATCGTGCAGTTCTCATTGAGCTGGATATAGGAACTGTCTTCTGCAGCAATGAGGTAGTGAATGATCACTAATATGATATTTGAAGAAGGTTTTAGAATATATTGTGATCAGAATTGGAATTTGTTCTTTCGGAAATGAGTAGTAGCAAGATGCTGCTGAGGATCTGTATCATCTAGGTCTGGCATGGAGAGCTTTGTGGCATGGAGTCTCAGCCTTTTAATCAGACAAAATCAATACATGTTTTAATTTAGAATTGCCATTTTCCCCCAGAATTTCAGACAGAAGGTGTGGATTGCTCACAGGCTTACTTTAAGTCATTAAACTTCCTATCCAAATAGTCATTGTGAGCATTAACTTTCCAGGATGTTTATATTGAAAAGAATTTTTCACAACACTTTTTCCGTTGCCTGATCATCATAATAAAAGCTGAAGTTAGCTTCTGGCTAAAACTGGGCAGTTTTGATAGCTTCATATGTTTATTGATGTCCCATGAGGCTTAAACCAAGTTTATAAATGATGTGTGACCAAGGAAGGATTGATGGTGTGGCAGGGCATATGGTGTCTCATTTCCAGAGCTGAGTTGTAGTTGGTTCTTTGCAATAAACTCTTTACTATAAGGAACAAGTCTGCTTTGGGAAAAAGTAAATGTTCTAAAATGACCTTTCAAGCTCTAATACCTTCCATTCTGTGAATAAAAATATTTGCTCTTTTCCCTGAGGATTGACGTAATTCAAAGTTTTTTGCCTTGAGAAATATCCATTGGCACACAAAAAAACGTAGAATGAGGTTTTATAGTTTGCTCGTTTGATAACTTCTGTATAAAATCAAAGAAGGAGAGTTGTAGCAGCCTGCAGTGTTCATAAATGATTGCATATGACTCTTTAAGTTATAATTCATGAAAAATAGATGAAGATCCCACTGCATGCAAAATTCATTTCTGTTTGAGGAAAAGTTGGGTTTTGAAAGGGAAACTGACTACTATTACATTGGTTAAGGGTTGCTGCATTTTTCAAGAATAAATACTTAGGATTTTCACAACTGTTTGGTTGGTGCCAGACTCTGCAATACTCAAAATGAAGGCAGTCTTTCCCCTAAATTATACATGTTTTAGTGCCTTCACTTAGATAATAGAAATGTGGCCTGATTTTTAGAACTGTCAAGGCTGAACAGGTCTATTTTAAAATCCCTCAGTGCTTCAAATTGTCATTGCTGTGAAAATTAAGTCTTGCATTGCTTATGGCAGGACTACTTGAGAAAAAGATTTACCCTGAAGACATCCCTGCTTTGAAATGACTGTTCCCTGTCCATCAAAACAAATCTGTTAGGGAAGGGCAACAGAATGTGGCTGCCTATTTGTTTTTTGCAGGGCATAAGGGAAAACCCTTCTCTTTGAAAAATAAACAAGTGCAATGGAGGAGCAGAATATCTGTGCTATGGACATATTTGTGAGGGACTTCAGTGGAAGTTTTACATCTCTGAATGTATTGCTAGGGAAGGTTTAATGTAAAAAAGAAGCTCTGTTAAAGCGCAGTGCACAACTTGGCTAATTATTCAAGGACAGCTCTCCCTGAACATGTTTCTTCTATCAAAAGTTGTTGATACAGCAATGACACAAGAAATTATTTGGCCAGCAATTTTGCTTCCTCTTTCTACCCTGGTTTTAGACATTTTTATATATATATATATATATATCTATTCTGAAATTTTAATATAGACAGTGCACCATACATGACCTCCCACAAATTGAAAAAGTGGAAGCAGCATTCCCTCCATGATTGAAATACATTATCACGTAACATTTACCTCCCCTACCTGGATATTTATTCTCTTCATTATTTCTACTTAATACTTTCTTTCATAAAAGACAGGTTTTATGTTTATTTATTTATTAACTGTATGTGTTAATGTCTAGGTTCTTTATTTGTTCTTATTTCCCCCCTGCATGCATATAACTTCAGTTGAATGCATATTTTTCACGTACTTACTATTCACATTCATTCAAAGTGGGGCTCATCTCACCTAATTTCAGCTCTGAATTTAGTCTAATTTAGTCCTGTTATCAGGAGGAAGAGAGAAGCACCTCCAGTAAGTGATTCATCTCACTTGCTGTCAGTATTTGTCCTAAGATATAATATATCTCTGTCTGTTATCAGAGGCTGACTCTCAGGCTGGTTCTTTTTTGGCTGGCTGCTTTAATCTAGAAGCCTAATTTTTGTATAGCTGGGATTAGGAAAGATGAATTCTACCCTTCTATTCCCCATTGTTAGTCTTTAGTTTGAGCGTTCAAAAAAGTATTTACCGTGCCCCTTTTTATCATTTTAACTGTGGAATGGCAGCATCTAAAACCTAAAATGCAGCTTCCATTGACCTCTTTTGGTCTAAGATTCTACTGCTAGGCCTCAACTGATGTTTGTTTCTACTAAGTGCTATGCATAAATGCAACAAGAACAAGGAAGAACTTGTAACCTAAAGACAGGCTTGACAAAGTGAAGGAAGATGGAAGAGTTGTATCTTTTCAGAGGCTGGTAAAGACACAGAGATTGAGTGACTTGTCCAGGATGATGAAGCAGTAGTGGAAAATGGGCCATGATTTATTGACTTTCAGTCCAGTGCCCCTAGCTTAAGACAACCCTTTTTTTTCTCCAAGTAACCCATACTAAGTTTATATGATATAAAGGCATACATGCCTTTCCCCCTTTTTATACTCATAGTTATTGACTTGGTAAGTTTTCTTTTGAGTATACAATGAAATCATCAGTGAGTGTATGCACATCCTTTACATAACTTGAACAAGTGAATTGTAGTGTGCCGTAATTACACAGAAGTACAGGATTTAGAAGAGAGTCAAGCTGTTCAGTTAACTGTAACTCCACACAGATTAATAAAAAGAACTCAGTTGCCAATTATTAATAGACTTTTGAAAGTCTCAACTTTAAGGTGTTTTATTTACAAAATTATTATGAACAGCCTCTAGCAAAATACTTCAGTTATTAATATGAATATTGCATTCTTTTTCCCTTAATTTGGACATGCAGGATCTGTAAATGAAAATGATTCTTTCTTCAGAGAGTAAATCACAGGAGCAATCTTAAGCAAACTGGCAGTTTTCTAATAGAGCAGAATTCTATTCCCAGAGAGCTCTCAAAAATATTTCAATTAGATGTTAAATTAGACACCTGAAATTCACATATTTCTCTCAGCTCCTTAGGCAAAAATAACAAGATAATAACTCGATCAGCTCAGAGGATTCAGTGTTCTATTGCAAAATGTCTTCCTTTTGAAATAGATCAAAATTGCAGTTTGCAATATAAAAAATTTATACTGCTTGTCTGCATGGAAGGTTGAAGTGAATAGCTTCCTGAGAGAAGAAGAAAAGAATCCCTACTGCTTTGAATGCTCATTTGAGAGATGAAGCACACAGATAAATATGCAATGTGAATAAACTTTTCAAATGTGCAATGAATGTGTAATAGAAAAATAGGTATCAGTGAAAGCAGGTATGTTATACTTTGGCATCTATTTCCAGTTAGCATTTTGGGTTTCATTTTTTTTTTTTCCTAACCAAAATTTTTTCCATTTTTTTTCTGCATCTGCATAAAAAGTTATTGGAAAGACACAAAGTTCAACACAAGGGCACAGCGAATGACTGTCTCCGTAAACAGTGTTACAAGAGATTTGTTCTTATAGAATCCCTATGAAGGTTTACTGTAACTTAAACTGTTCTTAGCTTAATTACCTTTAGATGTGAATATTTTTACAACCAAACTGACTGAAAAATATTTGTACATTGCATTAGATTTTACAAGTGTTTTGTATTTCCTCAAAGGAAAGAAAGGTAGTAATGAAACCCAATTGCTAGTACCCTTACTATACGGAATTTTAGGAGTCTTTGCCTGTAGGAAAGATGAAACTGGCCATAAATATAGTGAGGAGGTCAAGGAGTTGATCATAGCCCTAATGGCAAAGAGAGCTTGTGGTGTGCAGACTTTGTGTTATGTAAAGATTTCCTGAATGTGCTGTTTATAAAAGTTAATGATGGCTTACCTGGGATAGTCTATGGACATAAGCAAGGTAATGTTTGCATGTAGAATTAATACCTTTTCCTAGACCAACTTTATCTACAAAGTTCATTTATCTTATTTATAAATGCCTATGGTCTAGGGGTCTGTATCTAGGATGATTTATATGCTCCAGCATCTGTTGAAGCCAATGTAAGCCAGGTCCCTGGAACATTAAGCAATGTAGGTGATTAATAAAATTATACAAAACTGGAAAAATATTTCCTGTTCAATCAGACAGAATATGCTTATTTGTTTTGTTGGATGCAAGGAAGGACACTCAGCATTTTACAGCCACTGCTCAATTTAGAAGACACAGTACCCCACAAAATTTATGTTAACATTTTATAAGAAGCTGCAGTGACACAGTTAATGACAGAGAATTATATATTATTCTTATTATATAATAATAAGTCGGAGAAGTTTCCTCTCCAGTAGCAGGGCACCCACCAGACATAGCAGTGAATATCTTGTAAGTATCCATGTAAAGGATGCATTATTAAGTAAACTGTAATGCTTCAATGAGGATTCGTCAGATGTTTGAAAATAAGTGTTTAAATGTTTGGTTGATTTGGTTCTGGAGTACTTAATTCTTGGAAACACAAAGCCCTTGAGGAGGTGTGCTATCTGTCATGGTTGAAATTTCTAGATATGTTATATTAATTTCTCAAAAGATAGAGAACATTTCTGTACAGTTTGGGCAGTGAGGATGTGTCTCCTGTGTAGCTGTGGAATTCATTTTATGTAAATGATTACCATAAACCTTTTGTGCTGTGGCCTCCTGCAGTTCCTTTTCAGCACACAGCCTGCCATAGTTATTTGTTTTCATTATTTTATTTTATAGGCAGAGAGTTAACTCTAAGATATTTCTGTGAGAAGCAATATAAGCAATATAGAAACACTGTACAATATGTCAGGAGAGCAAATATCGGCAAGCGCAGTAAGACCCTGTGTTCATTATGTAAGAAATCCAAACCATCAAATTGCGTATCTCTGAAATGGTGAAAATGATTAGAGTCTGAACATTGATTATGTGTCATTTTGCTTATTCCACTCCTGTCCTTTGTTGAAACTGTGTTCTGGGCAGCACGTTACATTAGTATCAGATGTACACTGACATTTTATGTGTCATTAGCCCAAATTTTAAGGATATGGAATCTGTCTTTGAAATTTAACATGGCTGTACATAACTTGCCCATATCCCCACAGCCCGGGCTCTACAAGTGGCAGAAATATAGTAGATGTGTGCAAGGAAGGTTCTTAGATTCCTCGCCTTGAGCAAAATTAGCTAATGATATTCATTCAGATATAGTGCAGTACAAATGGGGCACATTAAATGACTTAAATTAGGTCAAATTGAATAATTGAATTTATTCTTTTACTTAAAAACAGCTTAATCAGCTGAGAGTGCTGGAGTCAGAAGAAATAGTTTAATTAAATATTAATTAGAAGTTTATATTTTGAGCTTCCTTATCATTACTTGCAGCAATATTATTTATGCATCTGTTTTTGTTCATTACAGCTACTAGGGGATGATGTTCAACCATTCTTACTCGATGAAGAATTTGATTATGACAATGTGGCATTGACCCCAAAGTTCTCTGAAGCCGAGCTGAAGGCCATTATAGAATTGTCTGAAGAGAAGAAGAGAGGACAGATGTCAAGTCCAGCAGGAGCTGAAGACTGAATCAGATGCATCCTGAGTGACATTGTGTGCAGTGCTGGTGAAAAACATTTTAGGGGGTAAATCTAGCTTCTGGATTTACCCTTAGTGTTTTTATCTGTGTGGGCAGTAAATGACATCGTTAGGATTTTTTTTGTGTGTTTCACCAAGGTGCCTTGGAGCCTGAGGCTGCCTTTATACCTTCTTCTAGTCCAAATGAAAGCACAGAACAGGGACATAGTGCTTGCTCAGAGTTGCTTGTTTAGTAGCCCTTCAGCCAGCGAGGAACTTTTACTATCTTTTTGTATTCTGTACACTGATTTGCCTTGGCATTCAGGTTGGCTAAGGAGGCCTCTTTTGGTACCTAAACCCCATGGGATTTTTGAATATATCAGTAGCCTTTAATATTCTTATCCCCAGTGCTTAGCTTCTTTGCTGTTTTCCAGGTGGTACAAGGCAGTTGGAAAGATGTCTCAAACAACAGCTATGAATTCTCTTTTGTAAAAAAAGAAAAAAAATCCTTTACTGGAGTGAAGCCCATGTTGCCTCAGTCTAGGCATGCTGGAATAATTGCTCCATAGGACCAAAACAAGCTGGCATGATTCAGAATAGCTGTATGGCTACTCTGGCTTACATTTGGTACTGACTAGTCCAGAGGTAGTCCTAAAGCTGCCTTTGCCTATTCTTTCAGTAATGCAAGTAACAGCTTTTTGCAGCTGACGCATCAGTCTATAGACTTTTTCCCTGTCATTATAAGATTTAAAGATACAGAGTTATAACAGGGAATAAATCTGGGGATGTTTTTTTCCTCTGTTCTGAGTTACTTTAGTGCTGCAGAGAAATAAATATTCCTGTTTCCAATAAACTTTTTCGAACGAGTTGATCAAAATTGATGTTGTATAACTACTGACAATTAAACATGTACTGCTACAAAAACCCTTCCAGACAGAGAAAAATATAGTGGTCTAATCCATTAAAGAAATTGGCATTGAAAGGCTGTCAGATTTAACTTTTTTTTGCAGTAGATGATTCCAGATACTAGTTTATGGCTTATACTCAGCATCACTGAAATACAGTAAGCTTTGGAGCTTAGTAGAGTACACACAGTATGAGCGGGAGAGAAGAATGTGCATCTTTGGCACAAGATAGTATGAACTTGTGCCACAAGATGTTTGGAATTTATTTTTTTAGCTTACTGTAGAAGCTTTGCTCATGCGGCTTGGTTTAACATCACAATTCTGGATTGTATGACTGGTCTTTCTGGTATTACTCCATTAGCTAAAGTTGATTGATTGACCAACATCTTGCCCTTGGCTTATCTCCATTATTTCTGAAGTGGGTGATTAAAGTGATGAATATGGGAACAGTGCCTAAGTAGAGACTAGAGACCAAACCACAAGTTGTTTAAAGACTCTGAGTGAAATCCCTGCAGTTGATTGGCTGCTCCATTGTCAGAAATATAAGAAAACAATTAAAGTGTTTTGATGTTCCAAAGGAAATTTTTTTTTGATCAGTAACTTTCTAGACTGTAACCTTGCACCACTGAAATCTGAATAGCATTTGTTTTGAGGAATGGTATTTACCTCAATTAGAGGGATGTAACTTAAGGGGTAGGTTAACAGCAACAACAATAACAACAACAACAACAACAACAAAAGTAAGCTAAGGTAAGATGAGTGCTGTAAAACTACGAGTATGTTGTACAGAAGAACTGATCGGTACAGGACCTTGCTGTAGAAGGTAATGAGAAATATATTCTTAACATCTACACACAAAATACCTGTGCTGTAGTTGAAATAGATTTTGATGCAATTGATTGTGTAGTAGATTTTGCTGATGTTTGGGAAACTTTTTTTTTTTAATTGGACAGACTTAAATTCAATGAAGCATTTTGTTGAACCAAGATATTTTGAATGAAGTTCTTGAGATCTGACCAACTGGAATTTTCCAGTGAAACATTTGGATAAAAAATCCTGAGCAGGTCTGTTTTTAAAATTATCTTGTTCTTGAAGTTGCAGATGATGTGTATAAATGGGAGGGATAAGAAAGAAGTTCTTGTAGAGCTCCACGAGGAAGAAATAGAAAACTGCTGTACAAAAATATCAAGGTCAGCCTTTAAAGGCATCAACAGAAAAACAAGGAATGCAACCTCTTAACATACATATGTATAGCAAAGATACAGCAAAGGAACCTTTAGTCTAAGACCTCTGTGTATAATTTGCTATTCTGAAAACAAAGAATCAACCATAAATAAAGACGGGCTTTTGTGGGTTTGTGGAATGATTTAATGAAGATAATAAATTTGGCACTCTTTATATTCTTTTAGAAAGGTATGAGGCACAAAAGCTGTAGATCAGTCCTGCTGGAGTCCTATTGCCAGTATAGTCAATGAGAACTTGTCCAGGGGTTCATAATGATCTTCAGGCCAAATCAGCTCTGTAAACTCTTAAGTGCATTTTCTATTCATTTCATTAACGATTTTTCTCTGTGCATTAGGGATACATCCAGCCATTCACTTCCTTCTCTCACAGGCAGATGATTCGCTTACCAAATGTTCAGAGTACCTATTATGCTCCATAAGTGTCATTCAGTATAGTCATTATATGGTTCCGTTTGATATAAAGAAACACTTTGCTGCAGAATACCCAACAAAATTGGAACTCTTTAGTGACATTTATCTTATGCAGAGAAATGGGAATAATTCACTTACATTTACACTACTCATGAGTTAGATTTTTGCTCTTTATTAAGAGAGATGAATATCACTGTGGAGATTAGCCAATGCCGGCTACATTTTCTGAGCATGATGTTCTGTTGGCCTGCCCTTGGGCTTGTTTTGGCTTGTACCTTTTATTTGATTATACTTCTGAGAGAAGGCATATTTTCCTCTTTTCTCTTACCAAATGGTCATTTTAAAGAACATATATTATGTGCATGTTAAATTTTATATGCGTACATGGAATTAGTTATCTGGATTTGTGTCTGTATTTCTGAGGTGGAGTCTGAATAATATTAAAGAGGAAAAAAATATATATTTTAATTTTCATCAGGAGTTGTTGAGAGACATTCTCCTTTCCTATTTATGGTCTTTTCTAAACACTTTTCCTATTTTCCACAAGCATTAAAGACAAAACTCTGACATGGAACAGGAAACTGAGTGCTACTTGGAGTCAACTTTGTGACTGTTGCAGCAGGGAGTGGTACTAGCTTTCTAACCCACTGATGTGGATTTTGAAATGCAAAATCTCTGATGTTGGGCAAACTCACTGGAAATCAGGCCTACGTGATGCATCTCTCTAATCTCTTTGTATACATGATTTCATTGATGTCTAAGGTGCAATAGAGCCATGCACCCACATCAGTCAGAGAGCTTATCAGCATTAGACTTTTTGCTCACTGGGATGTTACTCTTTCCTTTCACAGTCTTGAAGGATCATGAGGTTGAATGGAGGATCATGAAGGATCAGTGGGGTGGAACTCTAAGTCTTATGGGAAGTTAGTACTACTTCCACTCTGGCAGGAATCTTAAGGGTTGTTTCCTTTGCTGGTTGTGGTGCAAGCTTAGCTATTAATTCTCAGTGTTACTCCTTGTGGGTGTAAAAAGAAGAGAAACTATTTGATGAGATAGTGGTTGTGAAAGAATAAGATAAAAATCGAGGAAGTGAAAAGAGATGCAGACAAATCTGTCTGGCAGACATTATGGTTCTAAATATAATTCTATTAATGCACAAAGGTATCATTATATATACTTGTATACACACAGTGCCACTGAAAGAAAATAATTTCAGTTTTGAGAGTACTCACCAGATAATTCAGAACCTTTTGAAGAAGGTGGCATGGAAACAAATCCTTGCTCATATGGAAAAGACCCTTTGATCCTCTGGCCTTCATTTTCTGCTGCTATAAACTGGCAGGGCTCCACTGAGGCCATTTGTATTCATACAGAGCAGACAGGGCCCTGGTGTTTACAGTCTTAGCTGAAAGACTACAAAACCAAATCAATTGCTGATTTAACTTTACTCAATATAAAACAATGTATATGACCCATTATCTTTATGTGAAAATATTTAAATGCAGAGCCAGTGCAAATTAAATGTGAAAAACATATCTTTAATTGTTCAATTGCTATTTTTACACAGGCCATTTTGGAGGTTCTCTGGTGGTGTGTGCTTAGAACATTGTTTTTTGCTTTAATAAAAATATCAGCTATGCTTTCAAGTCATGTTCAAATCATGAAACTTGATTATATACATTACTAATAATTCTCAACTCCTTTGAAGTTTTTTTTTCCCCTCTGTGACTTGGCAAGGGTTAGAAATGGACTTTGCTTTATCTCAAAATTGTTTTAAAATGATCTGACATCCTTTGTGAAAACATAGACTTTACACTGCTATACAGGAGCATTCTCTCAGTTTGTGGTGGAATGGGAACTTCGCAAATCAAAACAGGACCAAATTCTTAGTTATTCAGCATTTTTATGTATGCTTTGGTTTGGCTGAGCAGCCATTCTATATCAAGGGGGCTGCTTGGCTAGCAGGCTGATTTGTACCCTGTTGTCCTCTACCCTTAGTTTCACTCAGGGGTCTGAGTGGCACCTTGGTCCTCCCGGGTACAAATTCTTACAGCCCTGCAAAGACTGTTGGACATTTTGGCTACACTGACCAAAGGCACCGAAGCAGGAGCCTTCTGCTGGAGCTCCAAGCATGCTGATAGGGCTGGGGCAGAGGTTCTTCAGACCCCTTGGCTCACTGGGCTGTGCCGAGCACAAGGCTCACTGCCCTCCTCCGCAGGCTGCAGCAGCCAGCAGTCACTCAGGCTGCCCAGTAAAGCAAGGAAACCCTTGACAAGGGCTCTCACCAGCCTCATGAAACGAGTTCCCTGCACCGCAGAGCCGAGCGCCTGCGATAGCGGAGGGCATTCCCACCGCGGTGCGCTTTCTTGTGGCGGTGCGGCAGTTGGCGCAGGTGGCCCTGAGGTGCCACATGTGTCCGGGCTGTGCGGGGAGGGACGGGCCCTCGCCCTGACGGCAGGCCACCTTCGCCAGTCCCAGGCACACACGGTTCTCCCAGGTGCTAAGTGTTTGCCTCTCCCCTGGGAAAACAAGGCAGGCAGTTTTCTCTGAAATGGTACCGAGTAAGTTCTGCAACACCTGAAAAGATGACGAGTTTGCTAAGTTTGTGCTTGCCGGCTGCTGGACGCCTTGGTTTGGCTGGTAGAGTACTGTACGCCAGTGCTGCAGGTGTATGAGCTGTGAAATGCCACGGAGTTAGGACGGAGATTTCTTTAGTGCTTGTTTATGAGAAGTTTGCAAGAAGAAAAGCAAGTGTTAGAAGGTACTGTCGTTTTTATAGACAGGCTAATTTATTTGCAATTGCAGTGCCCCACAGTTAAAATGGAAATCAATTTTAATGCCTTACGAAAATGCAGAAATATTTGTCTCATTTACAGCACTTCCAAAAAGGACATATAATAAAATTCCCCTGATTAACAATCTATAATTTTATGTGCTCTGTGGTGTCTTTTTCAGAACATCTATCCACATAAACGTGTTTCAAAATAATAAGCAAAGATAGATCTGAACAAAATCCCTAAATCTAACTTCACACTGAATTTCAGACTTTAGCAACTCTCTGAATATTCAAAGCCCCCTTTCATCTGAATATCCCCAAACTTTGGGGAAGTAGATACTTTAAAATTCTCTAATCAAACATTTCTCAAGGAAAAACTCCAAACCAAAGCAAATGGGGACTTGTCTATATGAAAATAACCTATAGAATATAACGATTAAGGTTATTGCATTCCATAAGGAGGTAATGGTATTCTAAAGAATGAAATGGAAAGTGATATTTTTCTAGAGAGTGAACTATACTAAAATATTCTGTTGACTTGATACAATTCCTGAGAACCTTTCAGTGCCCAATTGAAAAATGAGTGTAATCATTTAGTAATTCATGTGGATTTACAACGCAGTTATCTCTTGAGCCATTAAAATGAGATTAAAAATGTGTGGGATTCTTCAGTGTATTTTGTGGCAGCACTAACACCATAAATTAGGGCTTTAGCCTCATTATATCATATGTTTCAGCAGAGTTTGTTCTTTTGTGGCTGTTGTGGTTGAGTACTTGGGCAGCACTGTTTGTGGAGTGCAGGTGTGTAGTTGCAGCAAGTAAACCTCATGTTTAATAGGCTTTCTTGAATCCATCTGCTTTTCTGTGCATATGTATAAAGCCTTGTAATAGGCAGTATGATATGCATAATTCTTAGAAAGAAGTAAGTGTCATTTATTATGTTGCTTATGCTCCTCAGAATAACTTAGCTAGAGGACAAATTCTGCCGATTACTTGGAAGTGTTGATTTTGCCAGTTAGATTTGCTGAATATTGTACACGTGTTCTTTGAGGGTGAAATGTTGAAATGCATTTTTTTTTCTCCTCTTTTCCTTATCTTTGTTTTTGTTTTTCCTACATGAGATTTACAGCTGGCTTCCCTACACTTGACAAGACACTGCATTAATCCAATGAGCTACTTTCCTGCTGGATGAAATTTTACAGTAAAAAAGATGGAAGGCTGGTGCCTGGGCCAGGAAACATCAAAGCACCGTTAACATTTCATGCACAAGCTTAGCATTTGCAAAGCTTTCAAAAACAAACAATTGGGAAAATACAAATAATGGTCAGCTGGCTTACTGAATGAAAATTTAATTCCCAATTGCCTTTGTTTAAGTCAGCTGCTTACATGCCGGTTCCTCTGCCCACCAAGGATTCTGCTAAGTAACATATTTCAAAATCCAGACTGTCAAAAATACTGACAGCTAGCACTAGCTGAATAGCATTTCCTACAACAAAACTCTGATCTGTTTAAGGCTCTTTGTTTTGGGTTGTGAAACTCTTCTTGAGTTCCACGGATTTATTTTCCACTTATGAACATTAATAATGTAAACTGTACAAAAAATAACAGCCTGGTGGATATCTTTCTGCTGAGATCAGGAAGAAAGGAGGTAATGGGAACAGAGATTGGCTGAACAGCCAAATATCACCTGGGCTGTGAATGTGACATTTAATGTCTTGCTTTTCATTCTTTTGCAATATTGGCATTAAAATCCCGACTGTCAAAAGAATACACCTTCTTACCTGCCAAAACACAGATTTATGAATGCACTGGCAAACCAGCAATCCAAATTCAAATGGTTACTGTTCCACGGGTAATAGTATTCATTGTGGGCTATATTTTGTGAGGTGCTTGCAGCTGAGGGTATTTTCCAAATGACAGGATTAGACCATGATCACAAATGTTCAAATAAATGTTTATCTGTTACTGATTGTAATGCTATAATTCTCAAAATTTCATTTTTGAAATATGTATTCTTTTTGATACTTTTCACTTGCTGCCCCAGAACCAACAGATCAAAGTCATCCTTCAAAGATGATACCGGAAAAAAATAACTTGGAGTGCTCTGAACAGAAGTGATGAAATTAAGAATGAAGTAAAATTAAGCAATGTTAAGTTTAGGGAAAACAGTTTGCTGAAATCATTATCTGCCAAACTCTGCAAGTAGCTCTGAAGTTAGTGGAGCTGATTTGCTAAGGGCAATTAAAAATAGTCTGAAAAAAATATCGGAGCATATTATAGTGGCAAAATACTGCATCAGCTGGAGTTGGATTTTATTAATATTTTCCCCATCAGAATAATATACACGAGAATGAATGGTTGAAGTCTGAAAATTTTTACTTGTTAAGACTGTTATCATCTTGGGATTTCAATTCTTATAACGGAAAAAAGTCTGGTTCAGTGCAGTGGTGCAGGTTTGGTCTGACTGTTTCAGTTCCAGAGCATCTCTACAAGCTCCTGATTTGTACACAGGCTGGACGATCCATTTATGAAGCATCACTGCCAGCATTTGCACAAATGAGAAATGATGTATTATTTAAATATTCTTTTTTTCTGAACAGCGTAGTTGCATTAAAATTGCACAGTAAGATAGAAGAGAGGGCTTTTTTTCTGCTCATAAAAAAAAAAAAAACCATCTTATTTTAGAGGTGAGCTTGAAGTGAAATTTTGGATCAGAACCACATTAGGGTTTTGAGAAAACCTGTATCTGCATGTAGCTCTGTGTCTCATGACTTTGTGGTTCAGCATTACTCTCTTTGACTAAGTAAATGACATCACTTTTGATCTTACTTTGGAATATGTGAAGTTAAACTTTTTTTCCATAATCCAAATACGCCATCAAGTTAATATTTGCAGGGCATGCTTTTATTTTACTGTTTATTCTCCATGCCTCTATTGGTCTTGACTGCCATACTACACAGCAATCAATATCATATCACACACAGAAGACAGGTTATGGCTTTGCCATATGTTCAGCAGGAGAGGGGAACCTTCTTCTGAGAGAGCTGAAGAGTCTATTGAAACACCTTTGGTTGGCAACTTGTCAATTTGAATGGCTGTGTGGGCTTAAGCCCATATTTTGATGATGTATTTTATTACACGTTATCAGGGAGGTGCTGCTAGTTGAAATAATTGGGAACAAAATTCAGTTCAATGAACTCCAAAACGTTGTGTCTTTTGGTCGCTGTAAGTTCCTCCTGATGCTCCCACCCCGTCGCAGCTCTGTCAGCATCAACATACACGACACGGGGACTCTCCCTGCAGTCTCTGGTAATTGGGCTCCTGTAAAATGCTGTCAATTCGCTGGGACACTTCTGATGAACTGCAGCTTCCCAAGAGGCTCCCCAGAGCCAACTGTATTTTTTATTTATTTTCCCTTCCAAAACACTTCCACATAACCCTGCCTCACCCTGTCCTCCCCAAAGGAAAGGCTAGAGCAGACTATCAATGCCTTGGCCATTTACCACTTGTTGGTTTAAATGAGTGTTCAATTTTGCTTTTCAGTTCACCTTCTCTAACCTTTCTTTTCCAGATGGGATTTTATGTCTAGTGCCAGGCCCTGAGAAAACAAAAATCTGTGTTCCTTTAAACCATCACAGTGTTAACATTCAGAAAGGGGTTTGCTGATGTATTCAGTAAGAGAGGAAACAGATTGCTACCTCACAGAAAAGTTTGTTTTAAATGTTAATTGTTTTAAAGCACCGTGGAGTTTTTTGGGGCCTCTAGGTCTTTTTTTCTTTCTCTTTTTTTTTTTTTTTTTTCTTTTATTTGATGGTTGATACAGTCTCTTACAAGAAGGGGAGAAAAAAAGTACTTTGTTGGCCTAGTTTCAGGTAACCTCTAAAAGTTCAAGTGGACCAATTACACATAAGAGAACAACAACTTTTGCAAAGCTTCATTTCAATCCCAGAGGGGAAAAATGATAGAAAATCAATTAACTTTCCACATGAAAAAATAGCTCATATTGCTAAGCTTTTCTTGCATAGTTCCTTGATTATGTTTGGAAGCAAATTGCCTTGATTATACCTTTGACGGGAAGGAAAGCCTTTTAATTAATTTAATACATGCTATAGCAGTGCTAAATTGTATCATGGAACGATTAAGTGGGCCTCCACCGATATTTTTGCCCTGTTGAAAATGGATATTGCTCACTTAGTGAGTCACGCTCTTGCTGGGTTGACGCAATTATCTGCTCATTGCAGAGCATGTGACATAAAAGCTATTAGGGCTATTTGTATATAAGAGAGGCTAAATGGAGTAAACAAAAAGCCAGTTTCAGTGGTAAGTCTGAAATGTCTCCTCTGGCCAAAATTTTGGAGCAACTTCAGCTAAACTTCACAGCCTGAACCCACGCTGGAGACTGAACTAGACCCCTGAGCCCTAACACAGCCCCTACTTTGGGGATATTCAGGCTTCAGGTCTGATCTCTGTTGGTCCTGGACTGAAATGAGAAATGGATGTGATTCTGTTTGTCATGTACTGACAGATGATCCTCAAACTGTTGTTCAGTTATGGACTAGTGATAGTAAATTTGTAGTAGAATCTACGGTGCACGAGCTGCTTAAAACCAGTGTTTGCCTCAAGCTCTTAGCCAAAACCAGTTATATTTGTTGTGTTGACCGAGAATAAGATTCTTAAATGAGACTGTTCATGCAAATGTTAAAAATATAACATATTCTTCTTTACAAATAAGGTGTTCTTGTATCATTAGTAATGTTACACTGTATTGTTGAAATAATAATAAGAAACATCTTGATTAGACTCTTGGTAATGTAGAATTGCTTTCATTGCTAACCAAGTACAAGTGGGTCACTTTGCTTTCCGTGGTGGATCTCGCCTGTTGGCCTGCTTTTTGCGTGGAGGGCTGCTGGCTCTTGCCTGGTGAGCTGTGGAAGCAAATATCCAAGAGCTGAATAATAAAGGAAAAAGTCCACCACCACCAGAGAATCTCTTTTATGAGTTCTCTCACAGCTGTCTGAACTCAGATAATATATGATCACACATTTTTCTAATATCCCAAGATCATAAGTAATGAAAAATAAAAAACTGCAAGTGAGGAGCAATACTCTCATTGTATGTGCTCTGTTCTTTCTGATTCCTCAGAGAAGAGCCAACTGGTGAGGGATCTGTTTATAAAAGGAAGCTTGTAACTATGGTTTGGGAGAGACTCAGGATGGGAGAGGAAGTTTTCTTGCAGCAGTGTGAGGGCAAATATGTGCTAGAAATGAATTTTAGAGGTGACGAATCGCGGCTGCAAATGCTGTACCACAGGACTGGTACGTTCTGAGCTAGTGGGTTCTGCATTATTTAGAGATTTAATTTAATTAGAGATCTTAGATTTAATAGCTAACATTTTGAATTGTGACAGAATTGGGCTGGCAAACATCAGTATGCAAGTAGCGTGGTCAGATGCACTCGTTAGACTTGTGTACCAGTAAAGATACTTCGTATTGACTAGCATGGCAAGGCCAGCAACCTGAATGGCTGCGTGACATTCCCTGGCACCGGGTAGAGAGATGCAATTAGCACCATTTACTTCAGTAAGGATTCACTTCCTTGAAGGCAGGTTTCACTTCCACTGGTGGCTGATGGGGAGCCGATGTGGTGCAAGCGCTGTAACTGTGCTCCTGCCCCTGCCCTGGTCCCACTGGCTGCTGGCCAACTCTGGGACCGGCTGTAGCTTCAGTGACCTGGACTGTGTTGCGCAGGCCTGACTGACTGAGTGCAGTCAGTGGATGTATTTGAGAAAGCAAATGTATTTGTTTTTCGCACTGTTGGTACAAACATGTATTTGCTCTTTGTGTTTGTGGCATGAGTGGTCCGATGTAGCTCTCTAACTTCCCATCAATAGCAATTATGCCAAAAAAATATTTTTCCTTTTGCATTATTTAAATTTCTTTCATCACAGTGCCATGCATTTATGTACTTCCTTAGTTCCCCTGAGTTAAAAATAGCAAAAATATAATATGCATTCACAGTACTGTATTTTGATTGCATTTAGGTTCTATTTTTAATGCTTAGCCTCTTCATCAAGAGAAAGAATATACACTGTCTGCTTGCTGCAAGGCAAAGACAGATAGTTTGGGAACGCTGCTAGTGCTGGGATCAACATCACAGTTAACCAAGACCTAACCCCTCTGAAAGATGGAAGCGCAGATCAAAGACTGAGAACTTCATAGAAGTGTAAAGGCAGTCAGGCATGTCTAACCATTACCACCATAAATGCTATGTCATCTCCATTGGGTTACTCTAGCAAATATGCTGCCTCATGGCTTCAGCAAAATATTAAATACTCCATTCTTAGGAAAAAAAAAAAAAAGATTTGATCTATTTCAGTACTTGAAATTTCCTCTCAGACCTGGGCTTGTTAATTCATAATTGAAGTTGTGCCCCCTGAGTCCAACAGGCCAGTAAGAGAATCCCAAGTGCTGCCAGCTAACTGACTCTCCTACGAGACCAACGGGTGGTGGGCAGCGCTTAAGGGAAAGCTGACACAGGGAGAGAAAAAAGAAAGAAAGGGTCACTAACTAAAAAGTGTTTTTCTCTGGACAAGGAAGATTGAAGGGGTGAAAGCAAATACATGAATCGGTTTGGGAAACTGGGTTGAAAATTGGTATGAAGCTTGCTGAGCATCATTTAAGAGTTCCAAATGCTCTGGCCACTGTTTTCCAGTACCTAAGTCCAAAATAAGTATTTTTTTAGGGAAAAATTTCTTAGTTACTTTTTTTTTTTCTTATTTCTCTAAAATAATGTGAACAGAGGGTAACTACTGACACTGCAAAAGCCATTCTCAGTACAGAGCACGTGGTGGCAATGTTGCACTGCTTCTGAAGGACCGTCATGCAGCCCTCACCCAGCCAGCATTCATTTACAAAGCAATAAATAGCTGGATCAGTAGAGTGGTGCTTTACCCAGGGAATATTATACTTGTACATGGTAGTACTGATTGTGTTTTCTATTAAAATAGTGAGTAAGGTATAGGAAAAAAATATTTTTTCTTTTTACTGCATGTGTTATTTTCATGCATCCTAAGCACTGATGCAATTTAAATTTTGCAGCAATAATGTAGCTGGTATAGGAAAAAGATATGACTAATTAGTTTCATTCCATAAAATCACCCATATCTGCCCGAGAGGAACACTTCAGGTAATAAAAGCCTCCACCCATCACACACACAGAATCGGGAACTGTGTTACTCTGACATGGCGAGGTTTCTCCCTCCCAAAAGAAAGCTTTTCTATTCAAACACGCTAACCACAAACTCTCGCTTTCAAAGAGATCTCTAGCCTAAATATCAGCTTCCCTAAATGGCTACAGAGAAATGGCAGAAGTGTTGCAGAAGAGCTGAGTTAGGGGCCTACCTCGGGGAGTTTCTGGGGTCAGCAGCTGTGGAGGGCTCTTGGCACTGCCAAGCCCCTCGCTGTTGCTGTGGTTTGGTCATAAAGCAACCATGGATTCATTCATCTGTGGCCTTGCTTCTCCTTCCAGTCTGACAGGAGGACCCTCAGAGGCAGGTTTGAGTAGGAGAGTACTTGTACTATAAACGCAATAGATGTTGGGTCTCTGGGGCTCTCATCTTTTGCAATTGTCCTGGTTTTGGTGTTGCTGTTGCCACCCTATGAGTTCCCTTCCCAAGCCATGGTCTTCCCTGTTTTTTGTTTTTTTTTTCTTCTACCTCTGTCAAGCTCTGTGCCTTGGTAGACAAACCCTTCCTGTGCTTCTGTCATGGCTCAGCTGATTTCCAGTTTACAAACACAAAATTAATGAGTTTTTTTCCTTCCATTTTTCAGTCTCCTAGGCCCAGACGTGTTATCAATCACTGTTGTCCTTATCTCCAGGAACCTTGACTCGAGTCTAGGTCCCAGTGACAGGAGCAGCAATTCAGCAGCAGTGCCCCAAGGTCCCTGCTGCAGTGCTCCCTTACTCACCGAGGGGAGAGGCCCAGGGGAGCAGGAAAGCTGCAAGGTCTTAAAATACCTTCTTACTCTGCAGGAAGGAAAACACTGGTTTCTTCGGCTAGGAAATAATAAAGCTCTGTGTTGTAATTGCTCCCTTCTCCCCACTCCACCAGCTACAAATATAAATCGAATTAAACAACCCCCAAAGCATGAGAGCAAGCACTCCAAGTAAGCCACACGAAACCAGCTGCTTAGATTCATGTTTCAAATTGGTTGGTATAGGCTGAGTGCTGTGAGCAACACATACCCACACAGGCCAGCAAATATAAACACTGGGAATTAAACAAGTATTTGGGTCATGTCACTGCTAGGGCTGCTATAAATAAAAGCTGGCTAGAAACACTGAAAATGTATTGAAGTAATTGATACATTAATAGCAGTGACTTTGATTAAGCCTTTTTTATTTATATTTATTTATTTTTTCCCAATGCCTAAAGTTCTTTCTCAGTATGCATTTCTAGGATGAAGATCAAGAGCCCTGTAATTTCACATCTTCTCTATTTATTCACAGGAGGTATAGATTAAGTTGTAGTAGAAAATAATATGAATGGAAGTTTGCCCACAGCTGCTAAGCAGGAGTTTGGTATGTAGGTAGGTTCTTCCTTTCACTGAGTATAACAACCAAGACCAAAGCCTTAAAATGCATTCAGGGAGGAAACATAAAAGCCATATAATTCCCTTTTACGTGTGTAACATAACCTACATGTTATGATCATTATTTCTACTGTCAGTAATTTTTAGCTAGAAAAGGAAGAAGCGGCCATGGCAATGAGTGTTCTTGAGATGTGTTGCTCTTGAGGGATGCAGCTGACAGCGGAGATCTCCAGACTGACACACACTTGCCAGTCTCTGAACCTATCACCCACCCTGCCAGCAGCCTCTCTGCATGGCTGGGGAAATGCTTTCCAGCTTGCCATCTTCCCTGCCTCTGAAAAAACAGCGAGAGCTCCCATAGCCCTTCAGCCAGTGCTGTTTTGCTTTTATTTCTCCCTGTTGAGGTTCTGCCAAGTCCCCACTTGCACAGCACCACCATAAATACTGCTTTGCGGCTGTACTGCTTCGTGTGGTCGTCTGCAACGCTTGGAGTACAGGCTGCGCTGCTGAGGAGTAACAGCCGGGATGAGTTTCCTCTCGAGTGCTTGGCCCCACTGCGTACAGTCAGAAGGCAAAGAAGTGCACAAGCCTACATGCCTAAGCAATTTGGTGTCCTGCTGCTTTCTGTTTTTATTTTAAATCTGAGCCTGAATTGATGAGAAATGAACTTAAACACTATTAGTAAGAAAATGATGAATCCCTTTTGTAAAAATGATCATCTGTGTAGTGCAGAGAAATGGCTAAGCTAAACATTTGTAATTTAAAAAGAAGGGCGTTAAGAAGATTCATTCCAAAACGCTTACACTTCTTTAAAAAAGTCTGTTGGCTTTTGCTTATTATGTCCCCTTGCATGAGTGAAATATTAGCTCTCTAGTCTCAAGTGCTAAAAAAGAAACATTTATTGGTCACTCGATTATCGATTAAGATAAAAAATTATGCTTTTTGTGTCTTGTATTAATGGCATGGTGATCTTCACCACCTTCTGCTAATCTTTTTTAAAGGACGGTACAAATGTCATTTTTCGTAGCTGAGGCACTGAGTCCCCAGGATGCCCAGAAAGGCCTCCTCGGTGTGCAGATTTATTTCCCCTGAGCAGCCAGAAGTATTTCAGTAAGAGAAAGATACTGGAGAGAAATGCAGTAGCTATAGATAGTAAAGACAGATGCTGTAGAGGACTGACTGAGGGCTAGGAAGTTACAGAGTTTGTGATGTTTAACGCTCATTGCTAGTTCACAGCTCATGTACCTTTACTTTCCTGTCCTTATAATATTTTGTGGTCAAGGTTTGATGAAAACAAACAACAAAATCCATAGTACATCATATATTTTCTCTTCCTTGGGAACAACACACAGAAAGTGTGTGAAGTTCACATACAGGTGCTGAATTAACAACCCTGTTTTCATGAAGTACATAGAAAGGATTTATTGGGTGGGTTTCAGATGTAATATAAGCTTTTGCAGAGGCAGAGGGCCAGATTCCCCATTCGCCTGTGCAAGTGTGGACAAAATACAACAATCGTAGTTCAGATAGGAAGGAGGAAACGCAATTGCCCAGCCTGCCTCACTGCTAAAACCAGCTTCTCATCTGAAGTGACACAGGCGTAGAAAATAGCCAGTGCAGAGAATGGCTCTGCTGTCCTGATTACCTTTCCGTTTATTCTTCTCTACTGCCCTGCAATCAGCAGGCAATCTGTTTTGGAGCAAACACCATTTGAGGCTCCATTGTCTTTGGGTCACTTCCATTTCATGCTTTAGTACATAACAGTGGAAGCTGCTTGCTTTGGGTGTTCTGAGCATCTGCAGCAATAGGAGAGAGCTCCAGCAAGATGCTTAAAAATATACTCCAACATTTTCCATGCTGTTCTGCGACAGATGTTTTGTCCAGTCATATTTATCTATCATCTTGAAAATCAGTTCATATTAAAGAAAACGCCTGACCTCAGTTTCCTCCCCACTTTTCCTTACTTCAAATAACTGTTCTAATGCTTTATTGAGGTCAAAGAAGTGGACCAGCAGTAGGCTGCATTAATTTTTCCCCTTTCCATAACTGTATTATCTTTCTGTTCCCAGACATACAATATTTTCCAAATTGAAAATTTATTAGAAATCCTTACTACTCGGCTTGCGATTCGATATATTGGGTTTCTTGCAGCTCTGGGATGAACTGCATCTGGTTCCCTTTATTGAGATCACTCGGGGATTTCTTCTTCCCCAGAAGCCATTATTTTAAAGATCCTCAGTTCCATTAGCCAACATGATTTGCCCACATGCACAACGTTGACGTCGCTACTGAAAACCAAGACTGGGATTTAGTTTGTGGGCTGTAGTGTGGTTTTGATCTCCCTGCCATACTCCTTGCCCACTGCATGATGATTCCATTTCTTCTTTCATTAATATCTGGGGCACAAAAAGGATACATCTGCTAATAAACTTTACTGGTGGCAGTGCTTGGGAAGTGCTTTCAGTATGGAAAAGGGTCAGAACACCACTCAGGGGGCATTGGTTTCCCTTGAGAATAGGAGCAATACAAATTAGATAGCAGTCAGTAATACAGAGTGAAAGGAAGTTCCTGTGGGGATTTGCCAATAACCAGCCTCCTGGGAAACCATCAGACTTCAAGTAAGAAGAGTGGGAAGGGAACACTGACCATGCCAGTGTAACACAAATACACCCCGGCTTCAAGTCCGATCTTCTGTCCTGGGCCTTTAAAATGCAGGTTTCTTTAGCAAGTAACATCTCGGACAATAACAGGGAAATAATGTATTCTTTTCCCATGATATAATAAAATTGTGTATCTGTTCGTTTAGTTTATTAATGGCTTGGCAGTGTCTTTGCAATAGAGGATTTTTGCTGTTCCAAACATTTGAAAGACAGAGGGAGAGAAAAGGCTATTGTCTAAGTTTTTGTTTTCTTTAAATGTTATCCCTGAAGGTGCATGTATTTGTTTGAAAATAATTGCAAATGTCACAACTCTGATTTCAGCTTATGTGTTGCCTGACTTTCAGGGATAAGGGCACTTAAGTTGCTAGTAAACTCCAGCCTAGAAATACTCTGGCCTTTTCAGATCCTAAAACATAATTCATAAGCAACATTTCCTTCCTAGCCTGCAGCAACAAGGTTTGACATTTATGTATTGCTCCACGCATACATCACATAATGCTGCCAGAATCTTTATGATTAACTGATGTAATTGACTTCTGAGATAAAACAAAATATATGTGGGAGAATCCACAGAATAAAACAAAGTTTCAATTTTATTCCACAGCCGAACTAAGGAAAGGAGGAAATAGATCTTTTTTCCTGAGGACAGCCATTCCTTCAGGAAAACAAGCATATGAAAAGCCACTGCATTAATACTGGTGAGAAGCAAGGGCAAGCCAAATTTATCCCCCACCTAGGCAGTGTATCAGATCAATGTATCAGAGAGAATGCAGGAAAATACAGAACAGACAATTCATCAAGGAAGCTGGAGCAGATAAGTAGTGTTCCCCAAGTTTGCAGTAAGTCTTCTGTCCTCAGAAAGGACTGAATCATACTTGTTTTTTTGTAC
Source organism: Cygnus olor (assembly GCF_009769625.2). Lineage (NCBI taxonomy): Eukaryota > Metazoa > Chordata > Aves > Anseriformes > Anatidae > Cygnus > Cygnus olor. The sequence continues at coordinate 50,266,115 of NC_049173.1, forward strand.
TGTCCCTTCATTGCTCAAGTATTAAGCTTCATTCCATGCCACAGCTGTTTAAATACACAGCCTCACGGCTGGATGTATCCTTGTGTCGTTAAAAAAAGAAAGACTTGAAAATATACTTTGGATCACAAAACTTGCACCTGGAATTGCAGAGGAGGATGCCTCATATTCCATTCTTTTACTACCCGATGGTTTGAGTGCGTTTTTGTCAGTATTACTGGGAAAAAATACCAATTAAAGCACTGAGCAGTTAATTCAGTGCTTAGTTTAGTCACCCACTCCTAAGAAGAAATTATAATTTGCTTTGAAACCACCTGAGCATCTCCGAATCTGCAGATTTCTGCAGTTCAATTCATTCAAAAACATTTTGTGTGGGAATTCCAGAAAATGGGGAACGTCAAAGCAACCTTCAAACAGTGCAATGCACGAGAAACCACACAGGTGGGTAGTCACTTGAACATCATGTCCTTGACATTAGGAATATTTCAAATTTCATTGCAACTATTACAAGAAGAAAAGGCTTTTGTTGGTGTCCTGAAAGCTTTCTATCTTAGCTTGCATCTCTAGCTTTTTACCACCATGTGTCTGGATAAAAGACTATCAGGATGAATATAATTTTCCATTTGCTTGATGATGAAAGGGTGTCAAATTAATCAGACTGATAGGAAAAAGGCTTTTGTTGATTTATTTATTTTTTACTGGAACGCAGCGTGGGTCTGGGAAATTTATCTTCCCAAGGAGGACAAGCTGTGAGAGCCCAGAGGGACGATCAGTGACGCCAGGGTAATTTGTAACTAGGGAGTGGTGTGTTGGGCCTCCCGTGTGGGAAGCTGAGGACGGCTATCTAATCTTCCTTACTGCATATATTGAGAGCTCCTCTTTTTGTTTCATATCGCAGCAACCAGCTGCAAGGAATGACAGGCACTGCGTGAACCCCCAGCTAGTTGGTTTTTCATTGCAGAAGTAAACTTCAGCAATGGGAAATAAATAAGAATACTTCAAGACCTAGAGAAACCTGTTGTTCTTGTGTTAATAAAAGAGAATTGAACGGAGGATGGAATAAGACAGAGAAGATTAAATGACTCCTTATCTCATAGCGCAGTGACATTTTCTTATCCTTCTTAGAATTCGTGGCCAGCTCTAGGAGTTGTGTTAGTAAACTTGTATATTAAAATTCAAACTACTTGCTGAACTTTAAAATATTTTCCCTAATGCCCATTAGATTGAAAAGAAATCTTCATTATTTCTCTATTTGTGAATGGCTTCCTTCTGTCAACGTTATTTTGTGAGTCACCAGTAGCTGATGCATTTCTTTACCTTTTAGAGTGGTTAGAAATATAGAGTGATACATATTATGAAGTAAGTAATACTTTATAACAAGGTGTGCAGTATGCAGAATGTCATATAGTTTGCAGAGATTAATGCATGAGCCAAGTGCAAATACATTAACTTAACCAACTATCTGGAAAGCAAGCTTAATGAAAGAGGGAAATGAATGCAACACAGGAAGAAAAAAGCATTGTGGTGACAGCATATTTTATATAGCATATGCATTTAATATAGGGACCTCTATGAATTAATAGCTCTTCTCTGAGTTCAAGTACACAGATACTCATCTCTGGTAGGGACGGTCATATAATTAGAGTGGGCCAGTTATGCCTGATCATCAAAACTCAGGAGCTGAAGGTTGAGTTTAGTAAAACTTACTCTGTTCCTGGATGCAACACATCAAGGTATAACCTTTCATAGCATGCTTGTGCAACATTTTAAAGCAAATATCCATGTCTCATTTTGCCAACTCCCATTTCTGCAACATGGATTAGTAGAAAAGGCAAGCCAATTCAGTGTCTTCAAATCCACGCATTTCTAATGAATTGCTGCATTTCGAGATCATTGGGAAAGATCTGCTTACACCTTTAGGCACATATGTAAAACCACAACTGCAAAATTTTGAATATGTATCTGTGGTCCATACTGAAGTCTGCTTCAAAAGACTCTAGGTTTCTTGCTTTCTCTTTATACCGAGAATATTTCATGTGATGACATCAGAATTTACACAGTAAATCTCCTGACCTTCAAGTCAGGTGTTTTCCCTGAAGTCTTCTGTGTTGACACTACTTACCTTACTAGTTCCTACGACTGGTACACTCTAATTTCAACCTTTACAGACACCAGTAAGCTTAGGCTTAATGAAGACCATCAGAACCTCAAAAAAAACCATCATCAAATGCAGGCCTGCCTTCTTACTCTTCCTATAGAGTGTCACACCATTTTCCTCCCTTCCTCCAATGCTACAGCTTGTTAGCCTACAGAAGAAGCCAGTCTATATTTCAGTATCTTTTCAGATAATGTGGACACAGCACACCCAGGTCTTTATGGGAATGCAGGAGAGATATGAAATAAAGTGAGCTTGAAGAAACAGGTTTAGAGAGAAGCATCCATTCTGGTTGATGTCCTTCTTCTGACCTAGAGGCTGTGGCAGTCCCTCCTGTGCACCCTGCAGGCTCTGCTGGTATGGTTTCTGAACCTCATTACAAATTGCCATGGGTGATAAAGATGACTAGCTATGTATTTACTCCTGCATTGTGGGCTACAGTGTGAAATTTAAGAGTCCCTCAATATATAGAAAGTCCAACTAGATGATTGAATTGGCCTTTCTAGTACCATGAATCTCTGCCTATAGATATATAACCATTAGGAACCTGCTTTCTGTAGACTGCACCATTAAATTTATGGGACTTGGCGGTCCGCAGAGGTAGCTGCCATTCTGTGAGATAGAACAGATGCTGCCTGCTACACTGAAATGCACAATACCTTGTTCTGAAAGTCTTTGTAGTACATATTAATCTAAAATAAATCAAATATATTGAAAACATACCCTAACTTTAGAGGCAAGGACAAATATGACATAATCTTGTTTGAATGACTTCTCTCCATTTGGAATTTGGACCAGAAATCATAAAACTGTAACCATAGGATGTCCATTAGAAATCAAGATTTCCTCCCATGGTATTTTATCATTGCTTATAGTTTTATTTCCATCATTTCTGTTTAAAGTGAAATCTTAAACTTATCCATTCAGATACAGTCCCTCTTGACAGATAATGTTCTCAAAGACCCCTTATGGAAAATAGTTTTACAATGGCTGTGATAATATTGACACTGATAACTTGAATACGTGCGAGTAAATATTAAATCGTACTATTCACTAATACAGAGATTATCCAGGTTTCAGAAAATCTGAGTTTTAACCTTTCATATATGTGACTTAACAAACAAAATAACAGTAAGGAATAGAAATGTTTCCTATTTTAATTCCTACCTTTAACTGATGATTAACAGAATTGTGAACAACAGGAACTATTTTCCATATTAGGAGCAGAAGAGTAGCTATTAAATATAGAGTAGAAGCAGCATATTACAGAATGGAAGTTGTCTGTTTTTAGCAAAATATTATTTATTTATTTTGTACTCACTTTAAATATGTGTGGTCTGCATTTTAACCAGCTTATGCATAATTCACCTAAGGAGTTTCTTGGTTAATATGGTAAGAGAAGGAAGACGTTTTAATTCCTTTTATTATTTAATTCCTGTGTCCATATAGCATGCATTTGATTTTGAAACCGAATACAAAATATCCTTTATCTATCTATCTATCTATCTATCTATCTATCTATCCATCCATCTATCTATCTATTTATTTATTTTGCATGTAGACATGACTGTAGGGTGGTAAGCATTACCATAAGAAAAATCCATGTGGAAAAAGCCATGTCTTCTGCTTTGTCTTTGCTTCAGGGACTTAGATGACATTGATAAAGAACAGTAGTAGCTACTGAACTGGCTTTCAGGGGGATGAACAAGACCAAAAGTCAGCTTGGCTAGTGTCAAGCAGTAGGTTTAAAGTTTCTAAGCAGCTCATTTCTGGGCCCAAGATTTGGCGAAGTCTCTTCAGTGAAAGTCGTGTACCAATTTTTTACTCATGCATGAATTAAGGAGTCCATGTATCGTATAATCACAGCTGCCACTAAGCTAATGTACTTCAAAAGTTTGTGCACATATTAGAGAAAAAGAGAGGTCATATCCCTCTTAAATATGCTCTGAAGGCTACCTTTTGTCTCAGTTTAAGAAAAATCATTAATTGGCTTTTTCTTAACAATGTGTTCTCTCATGCCTTTTGTACACTAGCTATTGTGATCATATGATCATTATGATTTTATCTAATCATAATTTTCAAGTGTTTTTCACTCCACAAGGGAGAAACTATACTGACAACAGTATTGTTTGCATCTGGCAATCTGGAGAGATTTGCTGGTTCATTTCTTTTCCACACAGTAACCTCACGATATCCATGCTGGCTGATATAATAGTTCTCAAAAGAAAAATGTTAAAAAACAAACAGTTTCTAACTTTAACTAGAGCCTTTTTACCTCATTGTTTCTTTTTGTGTCCTCCTTGGAATAACTCTTTAACTGGTTTTAAACTCTTTTCACTGATTATTTAGGAATATATAAGACCTGGATATTTAGGATATATAAGACCATTCAGGAACTGACTTCTGACTCACACTGGGATTAATACTAGAAAAATATATAAAGAGAATAAAGCCATATATATTTAATGAATGAAAATCCTTAAGATATATTTTATTAATGTATGTCTATTCTGTTCCTCATTCTATTTTGTCAAACAAACTTGGTACTCTGAATCCTTTCACATTTAATCATGCTGCATTATTGTGCTTGCTGTGCTTTTTGTTGAGGTTTGCCTCGAGGACTCCCCCAGAACAAGGTTCTTTTCCCCTAGGGACAGCCTGTCTTGCTCCCAGCCACTGCAGTGGAACCACTTGGTCCTCTTGAGGAGGGTCAACAGCACTCAGGCAAGGTTGCTAAAAGGTCCCCGCACTATTTTGCTTGCATGGTTCCAGTTTTTCTAGTGGCTTACAAATACGTAAAGGTTTCATAGTCAGCCCCAGTGGATGGGCTGTTCCCTTCCTCTCCCCTTGACACCCAGTGCCAGATGAGCTCCCCAGTGTGCTACAGGGACAGCGGCCCACCCTGGTCAGGGGCTGCTGTCATAGCGTGGCTACGGAGAAGTACAAATGAGCCAAGTGAGTATGAGCATCGGCATTCATGAAATAAGACAGAGCTTACGAGGTGCAATTTGAAGACCAATTAGGCATTTCTAATCAGTAAGTTTAAAAAAGATCAGCCTCTGTTTTTGGTTATGCAGTTACATGCTTTTTGTATCCATTTCCTTCTTGTGCATTGTGAAAACGGATGTCAGTCATAGAGGTGAGGTTAACAATGACCAAAAGTGCTGGTTTCCTTTATCTTCTATTCACTAAATGTACTGTGATTTTTCCTAGATTAAATGACCAATAAATGATACAGCTGTATGAATTGTGTTAATTTTCTGATGTGCAACATTTTGATCTCATTATGCCTATCCACATCCATTATAAACTAGAATCAGCATCCACAATGACATCTTTGCCCAGTAGGCCTGCACAGTATCCCACAATTTGTAGAAGCATAGAATGGTTTGGGTTGGAAGGGACCTTAAAGACCATCTAACTACAAGCCCCCTGCCATAGGCAGGAATGTCACCCACTAGATCAGGTCGGCCAAGGCCTCATCCAGCCTGGCCTTGTAGCTCATTTGAATTCTGATGTGTAATTATCTTCCATTTCTTTCTGTTTCTTGAGGAACGATAGTGAAAAATGCTGGAAGAAAACTTTGTTTCATGAACTTTTATTTCAATTATCTCTATTTTGTCTGCTAAGAAAAGGGCAAACCACTTTGGGTAAATATTTTATTACTTAATGAATTCCCTTCATTTTCCTTAGAATTAATATTTGAGAGAGAACTGTATAACTCAGTCCCCTTTGTTTCTGTTCAAACATATCCAGAGTGCCAATACTGTGTGTATTCCTTCTGCTTAGCTCGTAAGTTTTGTTTCATGTCATTTATCTTATAGCCAGAAATTGAACCATAATGCATTATTATTTTGAATAGTTCTGGGGTTGATTTTGAAGGGGTTGAAATATCCTGTAAAGTAGAATCTGCATAAAAAGGAAATTTTATGAATGACATTCACCGTTTTTATTGCTCTTTTTTTTTTTTATTTTATTTTTTTCCCATTTCTCTCATACTGTCAGCCAATAGTTCTGCTGACATGGCAAGAGGAAGCAAATCTGCTGATCGAGCAAGCCAAGGCTTGGTTTCCCAAAATGAAGGGGCTCTCAGGACTGCTTGACTGGGACATTGTGTTCCTGGCTGGTATAGTTCTCGACAGGAGAAGCTGAAGGTGGAGACAACCTTGCAGCATAGGGAATGGCCTCCAAAAATGTGCAATTAGTTGTGACTGTGATTAATAACCAATGTACATAAATACCTGAAGGGAGGGTGCAAAGAGGATGGAGACAGGCTCTTTTCATTGGTGTCCAGTGCCAGCACAAGAGGCAATGGGCACATACCGAAAGATGGGAGGATCCATCTGAACATCAGGAAGGATTTTACTGTTAGGGCGACCAAGCACTGGCCCAGGTTCCCTGAGAGGTTGTGGAGTCTTCATCCTTGGAGAGGAGCAACATCAGGAAAACAAAAGAAAAGCAGTTGATAATTATTAATTGGCAGAGCAAATCTCAAATATGCTGTCAAGGTGAAAGGCTCCCCTTGAACAAACTAATGAAGTATGTCACATCTCTCTGGAAGTTCATTGTTGCTGCAAATGCACCGTTCCTGGTACTCCTTGCTCGTATAAGTGAACTCTGGTGGGCCTCCACCCTGTGCTTGTTTGCAGTGTGAATGCAAAGCCTGCCTTGGGAGTTTCACCACAGAGGAAACCTATCACTTGCAGATGCCATTAGAAACTTTATGACAGGTATAACACCATTTTGTCGTATACCTGCCACGGTATTAGCAAAAATGAGAGAAGATAGGGCTTGGTAACTTAGGCAACACCAAAATGGCAGTCTTGTGGAGCTGTAGGTAGGGGCCAATCTCCTGAAGTGAATGCATGGGAAAGGGGAAATTCTGGGTACAGCCTGCCCTCATCTGTTACTTCAGGACCAGAGGACTGCAGTAAGACCAGGCTAGACTTGGCTAGCAAGAGTGATTCTCACACAGCTATGCTTCTTAGCCTTTAAAACCAGTTTGAGCATTACAGCTCAGACAAATATGAGACGCTTGGTCTTTTATTGAGTATCCATTTATCCTGACATCTGGAGAGTGAAGTGAGTTGTTTAGGTCAGGTAGAACTTTGTATGGAGATGTACATACAAGGCTGTTAATACCCTTTCAGAAGCTGCACATCAGTATACCCTGGTGCGTTAGTGTTTTTGATTCATTCAAAGGCTCTCAAGGGCACATGTTGAAACATATGAACTCAACAGGCAGTGAAGCAGTGTGTCTGAAAAGATGAGATGCAGTGAACGTTAGACAGTAAATGTGTCTGGTTTCTAGTTTCCTGGATAATCACAGCCTGGAACAGTGCTGCTGAAATATCTTAAACCATTCTGCAGGCTGAAAGCAGAGCTTGTGAAGCACAGACAGTCATATTTAAAGGGGTTTCTGATATCTGTCATTTTTTTATAGCAAAGACGTGAAGGCATTTTAACACAGTGAACCCCATATGCCACCTTAAAAGGAAGAAAGTGATAATAAAAAAAAAATAAATAAAAAAAATCCAACAATAGTTTCCCACGCAGGGAGGTGCCTGTAAAATGATAAATTCACCATTGGTTTATTACTCTTTGTGAGTCTTGCAAAATGAGCTGTTGAACATGGGACTATTTCTATTATTCACCCTTGCAAAAAACAAGGGCATGTGAGCAATGCATTGAGACTGTGCACAGAACCAGCAGAATTCATTCATCCAATACTTTCATTTCAGAAGGCCATGCGTTTTTATTGCCAAGTTAATGCATTAGCTTTCCATAATGCATATGGAAGAGAATGTGTCGAGGAACACAATAGTATTTTAAAATACAGTTAGCAGATCTGTATTAATAATAGGCTCATATCCCAAGGCAGATTTACTCTGTTTAATTTTGTCTGTTGCAAAGGAGAGGTTAAATCTAGATACATTATTAAGCAGATAAAGCAACTTTTTATACGGTGCTTAGAAGAGCAACATCAGTTCCTGGGAGATTTGTCATACTGCATAGGAAAACTGCATGTTTATCAAGCAGCTCCTGGAGCAGCATTATTAGCTTGAGCTGGGCTTTTTTACTTTTCTTCTTTTTTTTTTTTTTTTTTTAATAATAGATCTGCATAGGAAGACAGCATTCAATCATTCCAAAATGAATCAATCGATTTATTTTTTGCCAAATATTTGCATTTTGCTTTTTATTTATTTATTTTTTTTTTCAAGGGGGTAAAGAAAAGAGGGAGAAGGGAGAAAGCCAGCCAGAGCCTGCTCATGCTGGAGGACAGCCATGTGGCCCCGTGGTGGCTCTTGGGCTGAGTTCCCACCTGGAGCGAGGGGACTGAGCACTGCCTCCTCTGCCCCACACTGCACCCACGTCAGGGTCAAGCCAAAGCCTTGGCAGGAGGAGAAGGAAGCAGCCAAATGCCCAGCCTCAAGGCAGCATCACTAACAAAGATGCTACTCCTGATTTGAAACAGTGAAGTTGAATCGAGATAAGGTCTTTCCTGTGCCGTCACATTAAATTAATACATACAGATAGCTAAAACAAACCTGGTGGTAGAAAGCAGGAAGCTGTCGCCAGGCCAAAGTCCTGGGAGATGGAAGCAGAAGCAGTAATGTGGATGGCTTCTAAAAGGTCAGGATCTTCCTCCCCGTATGTGTTGTGACTGCCTGGGTAATAAGCTCTGTAATACCCAGCTTTGCTGTGCAGTCTTATCAAGTGCAGTAGATAGTTGGAGCAATTTTGGGAAAGAGAGGTGTAATGCTGTTTCAACTTATTTGTTCCCCAGATAACAGCAGTGGTTTGTTGAGCTTGATCTTTCCCATAGCAAAGTTCACTTTTATCCTTTTTGTTTCTGAGCTGAGCTGCTTTATAAGCTCTTAAGAGACCAAATTTGCTGCCTACAAGCAGGACTATTTAGTCTGTGCACACAAAGTATTTCCCACCTTCACACTGGCACTCAGACAGAGAGATCTCAAAGAGACAGCTTTAGTCTAGCCTGTCCTCCTCCTCTTATCTCTTTCAAGCTTTTTAATTATTCCTCACCAGACAGACAGAAGCTATTCTATATTTCTGTGTTTCCGTGAAGCTGAAAGATGAATGTTAGCAGTGGCTTCATAAAATTCACATCAGATTGTTGTTATGTTTTATTTGTCAGAGTTGCTTAGCTTGTGACATCCACAGGGCTCAGAATATATTACAATCTTCCCTGGGAGTGCAAGAGAGGCTTTTGCCGAAATTCAGAGCCTACTGTCTCCCCAGCCTGCACAGCCAACTCGTCTTTCGTGCTGAAAGAGATGAAGACATATCAAAGGGGTGAACTGATGCCCTACAAATTTACAAGGTCTGGGGTCAAAGATAAAACAGTATCAGGAGGCATACAGTTGTACATAAACAAACTAGTGGCCTTGACTTTCAGTGTACACTGAGCTGTGCACTTTTAGCCTGTGAGAAAGAGTAAAAAAATCCAACAGATTTGCAATGACGCTACCACACTGTTTCATAAAACATATACTGGTGACAACTTCTAAAGCATGCGCTGATATGCATAGCAAAAACACCTACCATCAAAAAGAGCAATTTTGAAATATACTCTGCCTTTCATGAATAGACTTCATTTTTTTTAACGAAGAATATGTGTGTTTTATGGTAACATTTCAATCTTTATGATACTGAGGGTAAGACCCCGAACTTGAGAGCTGCAGTAGGAGGTATCAGGGATGAATTCCCTATGAAGAATGTGACTTTGTGTGCATCTATATTTACATGGTTTGCTAGGCCTTTGAAAGGCTTTTTACTGGGACAGCATTCTGCTCTTCTGCATATACACATCGAGTACTGAGTAAGGAAGATTTCCAAAGTGCCTTGTCATTTTAGAAAGGCATGTCATTTGGCCTTCCTGCAAGAGGCATAGTCTCTTCTTGTCATACAGTGTTGCAAAGTTATGGCTTTATTATATTTTATTCCACTCTTCCTATAATCCAGTTTAATCAGACACAAAACACAGAAGGATTTACTTCACTTCTGCCTCATTTTATTACCGTGCTGTTAGCAGGTAGTTTACAATAGTGTCACTGGCCCTTATTTCTGCTCCATGTAGCCTATGTTATTCATGCACTATGTCTTACTCATTAATGTAAGGCCCTTTGAAGTTTAGTGTGGCTAAACTTCTCTGTGAGAATTCTAGTAATCCAAAGAAGAAAAAATTATATGGAGCCTTTAAGTACCCCTCTTCCTCTGAAAAAATGAGAGAAACGTAGGATACATGGAAGTCCTACCAAACTCAGGTTGCTATAAAACTGAAAATTTCATTTCTACAGTCCTCAGGGACAAACTGCAAGGAGTAAATCCCATGACAGTATCTATTTAATGGTGTGTATTTCAAAAGCTGTAGGACCGAAGTGAGAGAGAGAGAGAGAGAGGCACTCAGTGTGTGTGAGAGGTGAGCGTGGAGAAATAGGAAGGACTTGGTAGCATTAAATTAAATGACAGAAACATCCAATATTAACTGCTCTGCAGTAGAGCTATTCAGAAGTTGTATTTCAAAGTCCTAAACTTGGAAATGAATGGCTTACAGGGAAAAACAAGACTGGATAGCAGCTTATTGCATGTATGCCAACGCTGCGTAGACAAACTTCATGCAAGATTTGTTTGGTTGGTGTGTGTAGGTTGATGTTTTATAGGGACACGGAGAAGTTTTCATAGAGCCAGGGGCATAAAATGGATTCTGCAAACTGTTTAGGTGAGCAGCTCTCCATCATGCAGGGAGTCTCCTCAGGGGACCCTTCAGGCTTAGCACACACAGTAAGCACAGTGAGATTTGCTGCCCTCAGACTGAGGAGCCGGGATGGGTAAGGGCTGGGCTTGGAGAGCAGGGGCAGGTGCTGAGGCAGCAAGTGCAGCTTGGCGAGGGCAGCGCTGTCAGCCCTGCCTGTGACCCACGGCAGTGGCCCAGCCCTCGGAGAAGCAGCAGCCAGCTTGGCTTTCCAGGACGATGGTAAGCTGGAGAAAAATGCCAGCCCCCCCCTGCTTTGCTGGCCATGCAGGGGAGCACTGCAGAGAGTTGTCGCCTTTGCTGCATCCCGTGATTTAGTTACACGGTTATTAAGATAGAAGGAAATAATTTACAGGTAGGCAAAAAGAAGCAGCAAAAAATATGGGAGTACAACTTCTTTTCGTCTCTAAATTTTACGAACTAGCTTGGCCAGAAGGACCAGTCGTTTTTAACACTGAAGGAATGACACTGTAAGGCTAAAAGGATTTAGAAATGGAGATGCGGGGAAGGAGAGAAATACATTACACCAGAGATGTTAAACCATTAGCAAGAAGGATTTTTCTGGTTATTCTAGTCAGAGAGTGTCTCTGCCAAATCCAGCACAAAAAATTCTGGTAATTAATCCACAGAGACACTTATGCCTCTAATCAGATTTGAGATACCTGTGTTCTTGGCACAGGTAATGTTTCCTCATTACTTAAGACTGGTATAAATTGGCATTTAGCTGAAGCTAGCACCTGCACTGAACACGTGAACCTTTCCTTGTCAGTAAACTACCTCAGACTTGTTTGATAAGAGAAGTGGAGGGGAAGATATAGGAAAGCCGCATATCCCACTCGTAAGAGCAGATGGCATTGCAGACAATATTTTACCCTCTTTCCCCAGAAGCTACATCTCCAAACAATCACCAAGCCCAACTCTAATCATGCAGTTCTCGGGCCACCTCACTGCCTAATGGGAAGAAATGCTGATCTGAGCTCTGATTATGATGTGAATCTTCACCTCGCCATCAGAGGTGTGCTTACAGCACCATGGCTGTATTAATGAGTGGGAAACTGTCCTCCGGTCATGCAGTGTGCTGCAGGGAAGACACTTCCCTAGGCAAAGGAGAGTCTGCAGCAGACCCAGGAATTTAACCTGTTCCCTTGAGCCAGTCTTTTTAGGAGTAGTTCATCCTTTTTCATCCTGTTGAGGGACAATGCAAAGACAGCAGCTGGGATTCATCACACCTCCCTTAGACAACTTAAGCGCCTTAAGTTGGGGATATAGTAGTTATAGGCATCTTTTACAGTCAATGGCAAACTCTGTCTGTCTGACACCACCAGAGATGCCTCACTTCTTTTTGTTGACTAAAAGGAAGCTTATCTTTTGTCAGGTGACTGAAGCTGGAGTGGGTGAAAATGCATCTACTATGGCTGTAAAAGGTGGTACTATTAGTATATCCTTTCTAAATCTCAAGGCACGTTTCAAGTTAGTGGCTCTGCTCTGTACTGCCTATATCCGTAAGTACTGGAAGACCAATATGCTTTTAAACAAAAGTTTCAGAGTTCAGCAGCTGGTAGGGATTATCAGAAGGCAAGCAAAATGATGTCCTTAAACACTGGCAACTGGCAGGACCTTGAATGTGGACCACTACATCCAGTGACCTCTTTGTTTTATTTGTGCCAAATAATACCTATACAATGATCCTGATAGCCACTGGAGATTCCTTTAGGGAGCTGTAGTAAGTGAGAGCAGCTATAGTAAAGCATAGCTGCCTTCTGAGCAGTGATTTTGTCCAGTGATCTCAAATAAATACCGAGACTAATCCTTTCTAAGGAAATATTTCAGTCTGATGCTTTAAATAATATCTTCATATGATTTTCTATCAATAATGCGTTCTGGCAAAGTGGAATTGTGAAATTAAAAGAACACTGGACTCAGCCAATCATTTCAGTTTATATCAGCCTTTATAATTTGCGAGGCACTAAAAATAGACTGAAAAACAAAACAAAACATATCTCCCCATATACTTAACACTTATAGCTGAAAATAGACTATTGTTGCAAGGCATATTTAATACTGTCATTTGTTCGCTCTCAGAAGCAGAGGAAGAAGCAGAAGTTTTATTACTCTCAAGAGCTAGGGTGATTAGTGAAATAAAATAAGAAAAAAAAAAAGGATTATGATATCTCTATGATTAAATTCCTCTTAGGTCATTTTCATTTGGATGGAATTTTGGACCCTTATCCAGGCCTATCTAATAAACAAGTTTTTTAAAGCAAAAATATCCCCAATATTATCATCACAAATATCGGTACAGTATTCATACCTAAAATGTCTGACATTTTGAGTAGAACGATTTTTTCCTTTCACATGTAAAAGAGCGATCCCTAATGATTACTGGAAGTGGTAGAATCTTTTTTAGATTTCTCATTAAATTTATGTTAACAATCTGGGAACCAAAACTCACCATGTGACCTTGACGATTGACTGCACGGTGTGAATTATGTGCTAAAAATCATCAGTGTGCTGAAACAACAACTTGGTCTCAACAAGTCATAAAGGAATGTGTATTGCTGATTGATTGTCAACTCTTGTCTTCACAGGAACACATTCACCAAGCAAGAGGGCCAGATGAGGGGTCCAGATTAGAAAGTGTGTGAAAATGACTGCTCTCATGAATTACAGAAAGTGAACCTCTGGACTTCTGTGATAGGTTTTTAAAACAGGGGTGCCACAGTCTTATAAAGTTTCCTGTAGTCACAAAAAAGTGCTTTCCTTTCTTGAATGCAGACAGATTTTGAAGCAGAAGCTGCAGTATTACCAAGTGATTTACATATAAATTAATGCATATTAGACAATATGAATCATTCACTCCTTCAGGGGAATGATCACCATCCAGTTGGTCTGATCACCTAAGCCAAGTGAATATATAATGTTAATTGTGGTACGCGCTCCTGACATATCCATCATAATCAGCAGTTTCAAGCCATTAGGTAGACGCTCCTGTTAATGGGGCTTGTGTTTTAATTCTACTGGAAATTGGCCTCAGTAAGAAAGTCCAGTGCTGTACCTCGTTTCCAGTTATTTTGTGAGACCGAGTGATGCTGGAGCCGGTGGTGATGCTTCAGACAGGGCAGACACGGTCTGACACGCAGGAGCGCCAGGGAACTCTGGACTTGCGGACCTTCCTTATGGACACCGGGTCAAGGTAGTGACACTGGGTACACTTCTCACATCATGCAAGGAATTGTCACCACTTCCAGCCTCTTCTTTAGCAACGACTACCTCTAATTTCTACTAAAGAAACTGCTTAATTAGTGCCTTGGCACCAGGAGTTTAATTCCGCTGCTACGTCTCTTTCTCTGAAGTGGACGTGCTTAGGTTAAGGAGTGAAGGTGTTTAGAGAAAACAGAAATTGCCTGGTACTGGGGCTGTGAGCCTGACAATTCCCATATTCCCCCAGCTCCCTCTGGGAGCTCCATGTTGGTTTCTATCATAGAAGACAGTATTTCAGAATTAAAAAACAAACCAACCAACCAAACCAGCCCCGATCAATCTTGACTAATTTGCTGCAGCAGACGCGAAGTGAAAAATGCATAGAATTAAGGAAGGAGCTTTTCTTTCTTTTTTTCTCTATCTCTGGAGTCAAGTTAAAATGGAATACAGTCATTAAAAGGTTATCTAGTGTAACAACCTAGCCAGTAAAAGGCAGCAGCAGAAGGCTATATTCCTCTGTGAATTGTTTTATGAAGTATCTCATGGCTGACAATCAGTGAACTAAATCCTTCGACAAGGAGAGATTTACAAGGACTTGTCTGCAGAGACAAAGTGTTTCTACAGACTTCAGGCAGCCCTGGGACCACGGATTAGCAGAACTGCACATAAATACAGCTTACAGCTACAGAATGCCACAACTGGGAGCCTTCAATAGGAAACTATGTGTAAACATGCCTATGGATACAGGCTTTACATACTGATCATGAAATGTACAGGTTTTGTCTTGGACTTTGAAAAGTGCTTTCCTTCATTAACTCGAACTATGTGATTTATGCCCCTAGAATTCTGCAATCAGACATCTTTTTGTTCATGGCTATTTCAAAGTCTCCCACTCCTGTCTGGATTAAGGCTGTCATTCTCCACCTAGCGCTATCTTCGTAAGGGGCTGCTTGATTTTTTTTTTTTTTCTTTGATGAGTGATGAGCATTAGAAGATGGATCAGATAGAGTTTAAATATCTCAAGCTGTTGAATATTGAACACTTGAGGAATCCTTAATTAAGCAGCAGCACACAGCAGGCGGTCAGGTTCCGAGCGGCTATCGCCTGCCTGGGGTGGTACCACACTGGAAAAGCCTGCCTGATTACCTTTATTAGCCACCTCAGAGGGGTAGTAATCAACAACTGCAGAAATTTACTGCCTAAAAAGCACATTGTTATCAATGAAATGAATGTAAATTGTCACAACACTGCACTTAATGGGCATTACTGCCACACACAAAACAGTACTGGCAAATGATTTTGCATCCCATTTGTATTCAGGTAATATTAAAGCTGCTACATACTAGTGACTTTAAACAGGATTCAGCTGGGTAAAAAAATGGAGTAAAGATTGCTGCTACCTGTGTGGTGCTGGGAAATCTGTGGCTAGCATCCTTTGAGAAATGAAACTGGTGAATCTCAAGGCTTCAGAGAGTACGGGTACATCCACCCTGTGAAAATGTGTCCTTATTGCTTGATTGTGCTTTGACATTAACTGCCAAAACTGCAGACACTGTGACTTTGGTGTGGCTACGCATATCATTACAACATGAAATTTGTTCAAGAATCACCATGTCAGGGCAGCGTAGCGTCTGGGATCTGCTGTACTGCTGAAAGCACTGAATTTCATTCATGAGCATAAATTACCAGACCCCAACAATTAATGGTCACTTTAGCCATCTCGTCCTTTGTCATGTTGGGGTTTTTAACCCCATGTGCTCAACAAGGACAGGTCACTTTCCACATAACTAAATCTTCAGTAGAAGCAAGGAAGGATGCACACAGGTGTATGTCAGCTGCTGATTAAACATTTTTCTGCATCAAAATCTTAAATTGCCTGTTTCTTCTTTCAGCCGGATACAGGATCCATTTTCACGTCTTGCCCTAAGCTGCTGGGCATGCTCTGCCTGTGCACTGTAAACCAGTACGTGTACCTCATGGATGATTGCCGGGCACAGCAATCATTCCATTTACTTATTCCTGTCTTTCCAGAGTACATTAGTATGCTGGCAAATGTACTATTGCAGCCCCCTGAGCAGCTTCAAGGACCCAGCATCTCTTTCAAAATATCTCTGGCAGAAAATATATCCTTTCTCCCCTCTCAAAGGAGAATGATTTCCCAAGCCATCCAGTCAGAGCCCAGGGCCAGTGATGGGTTTCCTAACCATTAAAGTGCCATGACTTTGAAGCCCACTCTCTCTCCACCCTTGTGGGCCAGAAAGTAGGATTTTTATCCTTTTTGAAAGGGGAGAATTGCAACTTTGCTAGCTGTTGCTTCTAAACTCTGGAATGAGTAGAAACAACAAATGCAATGTCATGACACTGATATGGTTGAAAGAGGATTTTGAGAAAGGATGTTGTGACACATGCTGAGCCCTGTGCCGTTTGAGTCAAAATTATTGAAACATCCAGCGCTACCAGATGGGCTAGAAAAATTCTCATATAACTACTTAAAACTATCTGAAATGTTCCTGAAATAGTCTTTTTCTAACTGACAATGGATGAAAATGGTGCACATTTGTATAACTACAATTTCAGACCTGTGCCAAACACCTTTTTGTGTCATACTTCAACAACATTGGTTAGCAAAACACTCTAGAATCCTTAAGGATTATATGCATTACATCTGCGAAAGATATTATTGTTTATTAGCATATTTAATACATTATTTACCAAAGAAATCATTGCTACTATTGATACTTGCTATTTCATATACACTATGCTTCCTAAGAGTTTAATATCAACTCATTTATGCAAGTGAAACAGACAAAAGACAAGACAGTAACTTGGAAACCAGGAGACATTCTTTAAAAATGTCTTCAAATTATACTGCTATTTTTTAAGATCTGCCTTTGGCAGCCTTTCCTCCCTCAGCACAATTACTAGTCAAGACATTATTATTATTGCGTATGTGATGAGGATGTAGGATACTCTTTCAAAGGCTTTATTTAAAAGAAATAAAATCTATAAGCACTCTCATTCCCAACAGCACAGTGGAAACATTTTATAGGAACAAAGCAAAAAATTCTAGGGATCAGATTATGAAACAACAGTAGTTCAAGTTCATACTCATTCTCATTAAACAGTTTCATCTTTGCTCTCTGTACAATTTATTTCTTTTATTATACAGAAAAAGCTTGAGTCCCTGAAGTGGACCAGCTTGTAGCATTCAAGAGAGATTACAAAGAGAGATTGACAGTAAAAATAGTGGATAGCTTGTAAATAGTAAAGAAGTGGATAGCTTGAGTGACACTGAGTTACTACAGCAAGTACTGCACCACCAGCTTGCCTGACGCTCAGACAGATTTTTACTTCAGTTCTCAGATTCCTTCAACAGTATTGTTGTCTTAAGGAAAAAATATATTGAATAACTATAACAATTAACAGAAACACTTTCATTATGAGTTGCACGCAGTGTGCTCAAGGCATAAGGACACCCAATCCTGATTTCTCCTGATACTATGAAAATATCTTTATACTGTAAGGTAACATGTAAAGTGTCCATGCATTCTTTATCTTTTGGGCTTGAAATAAGAGCCTTGCACTGACAGAGTGAAATTTTCAAAGCATTTAAAGGTGAAGCCTAGTGTCATTTCCAAAAATGAACTTTCAATATTTAAGCCTCAGAACAGAACAGAAGCATCCTGGAACTTTGCTCTCAGACCCACCACCAGGAGCTGGGTGTCCCAAGTGACATAAAGTGGCACTGATGGGCCTGAAGTCCAAGGTCCTTAGGCCTGCTCCCTGACTCCTTAGATACCTGGAGTTCACAGGAATGTGAGCTTTTGCCGGGACCATATCCTGGGAGACCTGTCTCTATCCCAGGGGTTACCTGTACCTTTTCCCTTCTCAGGAAACAGAGAGCTTTGAGGAGGACCAAACATGTGAGCAGTGCATGTGGGGCACCGTGTTGCTTTGGCTGCACTGCCTGAGCCCTTTCTGGCCTGTTCAGACATCCCTACACCGGCGAGGCACTGGAAACCGAGATAAGTTGCACAAGCCACCATCTAAAAGCAAACAAGCCTGTAGTAACCAAGAGGGAATGATTTGGCATTTGTGGGTTGGTTGATGATGGACTGGGGGTGAGCACTGAAGCACAGGCATTTGAGAGAAGTAGCAAAATCTTTGTACCCTTGAGGGATAATATCACTAAGAGGTAGAAAGCCTTTAATAGAAGAGAATAATGAATATAGTTCTGATTCTATTTTATCACTTACAGCTTCTGGTGTTGTTGACATGCAAGAAGTGAGAATTTCTCTTTTTATGCTATTAAAGAGTCACTAGAAAAATGTGAAGCCAGTAGTTCTGAAACAGATCTTTCACTCAGGATGCAAAGCATTACTGCAGCTTTCTCCAAGAGATAAAGATTTTAGATGCTCTTTAAATTCAGCAATTTAATAGAAAAACTTCCTTTCATGTAACAGTAATTTGTTTACTTACAAGGTACTTAGATTTTAAATATTTTTGTACTATGAAGACACTCTTATCCTCAAAGCATCCAAATCAACTTTTTTTGTCTTTTTTATTTATGAAATGAGTTTTTGATTCAGATAAAACTGTGGAAAAATGCCCTTGGACTCTCTGTCAAGGCCACTCATTGGCTGCAGATCCCACTGAAGTCAGAGGGAGTTTTCTCACAGACTTCAGTCAGGTATTAGATCTGCCCTGCCTGGCTCAATTAATGGTAGCGAAAGTACTGCTATGAAAGCAGAATGTCTTGACACCGATTCTGATTGCTCACTGTCAGTTTTGTCAGTCAGTCCAGGGGGAAGTCATGCAAGAATTTAGGAGGCTGAATACAAAGGGAGCACCAGCTCACTCAAAATACATCTGAAAGAAAGGTTACAAGACGAGACCTGATTTCAGGAGGAAATGGAAATATACATAACATTTTAAAAGAAGTCAGAAGAGAATATCTATGCCCTCCTTTCTCATACAATTTGCAGGTACTTGGGTGGGTTGAGGCAGGAGTGGGGGATGTATTGCTTAAGTAACTGAAAGTGAGGAGGTGGCCAAAGCTGTGTGAGCAGATGAGGCTTTGGAGAGCGCTGTGGATGGGGGACACATTTACAGGAACTCTTGTGGCTCGGTGCCAAACTTCGAGCTGAGTCAGCTCCTTCCTGGAAAAACAGCCATGTGCTGAAGGAGCTCCCTCAGCTGGGTTCTGGAGGGCCAGGCGAACACTGCTCCTAGAAACATTTGGACAACTTTAATTACAGACACCTGCATCAGCCTGGCTTAGGTGATCGCCATTCCAGCCTCAAGAGGAGCCACAGGCTACCCTGCAGCTAGAAAGAGATTTTTAAAATCTAGGTCTCATTGGTGAAATAGCACCTAAATTGACAGGGAGAGGCAGAGGGTATTGACATACTTAAGTTAATTTTGTGATACCCTGTGAATTGAAGATATCACCCAGAAAACTTTGTAAACCCTCAAAGATTGCCTATTCCTAATTATTTATTATCTTTGCTCTTCCAGATTTTTTCTGTCGTACATTTAGGACATTGCTTCTTTTGCAGCCATCTTGTGATAACATTAATAATCCCCTTCTTTCATTTGTATTATCTCTTTGGAAATATTTATAGACTATGCTCATGTTCCCCTGAGTCCTTCTTTTTGCAGAGAGAATTAATTTTGTTTCCTCAATCACTCCCTCTCCTATGTGTTAGCCTATAATCCTTCCAAAGTGTCATTTTCTTGCCCTTCTTTGCATTGTCTTTACTTCAACAGTATCATTTTTTAATCACAGACAATAGAACTACATAGTACTTCTTAAATATAATTGAATCCATGCCACCTGCTCTTTTAGCTCCTTGACTGAACAAAATGTAAGGTCAGGATCTTACTTTCAACTTTCTTGTTGTGCAAGAACTCCCATTTGCAGACAAGAGACTGTGTAACACCCTGAAATTATTCAGTAGACATATGTGAAAATACAAGAGAAATATCTGTCTCTTTACAGACCTACAGAAGGCCCACAATTCAAAATGACCAAAAATAATTAATATACATGAACAATCTTGGGCAGACAGGAAAATAGATGTGGTGCAATCTTCTTATCAACAATAACAGCACTAATCAAAGTAACAATATACAAAATTATGTGCATTCCTGATACATTTCTGTGGCTGTACTCAGAAGTGAACTGAAGGAGACAGATCACACTGATATGAGGTTTTCATATTTCCAGCTCTATATATACATATATATATAAGATGCCATCCGAAAAACTCAAGGGGTCTTGTGCAATCTTGGCTCCAAGAGTACCCCTCACCATCTCTTTGTACACTATGCATGGCCACATGGCACCAGCAGCTCCCCCAGCCCACATTCAGCTCTCTCGGCACAGAAAGAAGCAGCAGTTGGACCCTCCTGTCCCATACCCCATGAGGTGGGTTATGTGTCCGTAAGGAGGGTGAGACTGGCCTTCCTTGGCAGTAGAAGGACCAAGTGTCCCTCATTTGATAGGGTGAGGTCTACCTGTGTACAGCAAGATAGGATGATTTTTTGGGGGTGTGATGAATGCAACCATGCTTCATTTGAAGTATTGAACTGTACTCTTAGGTTATATTAGTCTAAAAATAGTATGGAGGAGAGATTTTCAGCAACACAGCCTTAACATTCCCAACAGATGAACACAAAGGGGCAGAAGGAATGATTTCTAATCCTTTATCTTTTTTTCTTTTAATTTCAAATGGATAAAAACAGAGCCAGAGACAGGCAACATCAATACTTTTACTGAGTATTTTTCAAGCCATAAGGGAACAACCCATGAGGAGGATTTCATCTGTTAATTGTCCTCTAATACTTGGTGGGTGTCCAGCTATTGTCCTGTAATTTAACTCCTAGGCCAGCACTTTAAGTTTCATTCAGATAGATGTTCTGTATAGGAGCACCATTTCAGTTTAGATTAGAAAAATTATTAAGACTGCAATCTGTTCTTGTGATTCATATATCTATTCATTTGTTCCCGAATAGTACCACATCTACCAGCCTCATTAACCATAATAGACCTTTAAGCTCCCGGTGGGTTATAGGTTTCTAAAGTGTTACAAAGTAATTCATGTCACTATAATTTAAACATGATGTTGTTGTTATTACTGAATTTATTTTATGAAGTTTTCTGCCGTACTGGATATATGTAGAAATACTTGGTTGTATATTGCACTTGGCTGCAATGGTAACAAAATTCTGGGTAATTACAGATGATGAATGGTGGATACTGAGCTCTTGATTATCTAAAAGAACCTTCTGCTCTAGCACACCTCATTGTGAAAGTGCTCCAGTGTAATACTAATGAAGAATATTACATACCTGGCTCTGAAAATAAGCCCAAATTGTGATCATTATGTGTGAAGATACTCATATTCACTGTCAAGAACTTTGTCAATGAACCTTTTCGATATGTTCAAATGATACCAGCATCCTAAGGCATTATTGAAGCTCATACTGAGATCTTGGAATTTTTTGCCTGTATAAAGTAAGATTGTTCTAGTCATTAGGCAACAGTAGTGACAGGAAAATGCATCTTTTATTCAGTGCAAGGAGACTCCAGTCAAGCCCTAGATCAAGATCAAGATGTTGCTTGTATTCTGCAATGTAACTTGTCCCTGAGGAGTAACCAGCAAACTAATGCCTTTTGCTTTTATAATACTCATAGCATTTCTTCATCTCATATAATCATATTTTGCAATTATTCAGTGCCTTTCACTCAAAGATCTTAAAGGCTTTTTCAGCATAAACTAGTACAACTGAACCACCTGAGTGCTTGTTAAGAATGTTTGTTTTTATATACACTAAATGATTTCATATGGCAACTTCCCACCATTTCAAACACCTATAGTGGTGACATGATCGTAGAATGACTGAATATCCCAAGTTGGAAGGGACCCGCAAGGATCATCGAGTCCAACTTTTGGTTTCACACAGGACAACCCCAAAATCAAACCATATGTCTTAGAATGTTGTCCAAACACTTTTTGAAGTCCAACAGGCTTGCTGCAGTGACCACTTCCCCGGGGAGCCTGTTCCAGTGCCTGACCACCCTCTCAGTGAAGAACCTTTTCCTAATATCCAACCAGAATGCCCCCTTTCACAGCTTCATGCCATTCTCTCAGTTCCTACCACTGGTTACTCGAGAGCAGACATCAGCTCCCGCCCCTCTGCTCCCTTTGTGAAAGCCTAGTACGCCTTCCCTTTGCAGAGACCGAGACCTGTAGGCCTAGTCTAGGTCTCCTCTCAGTCTCCTCTTCTCTAGGCTGAATAAATGAAGCTGCTCCTCATACATCATGCTCTCTAGACCCTTCACCATCTTTGTAGCCCTCCTTTGAACACTCTCCGATAGTTTTATATCCTTTTATACTGTGGTGCCCAAAACTGCACACAGTACTCAAGATGAGGCTGCACCAGCGCAGAGCAGAGCAGGACAATCATTTCCCTTGACCAGCTAGCCAATGCTGTGCCCGATGCCCCCCAGGATATAGTCAGCCCTTTTGGCTGCCAGGGCACACTGGTGACTCAGATTCAGCTTGCCATCGACCAGAACCCCCAGATCCCTTTCTGTGGGGCTGCTCTCCGGCTTCTTATCCCCCAGTCTGTACATACATCCATGGCTGCCCCATTTCAGGTACAGAACTAGTACTTGCTCTTGTCAGAATCTAGTACTGATTATTAGAGAGACAGTCACACTTCCTTAATTTTCAGGATAAAGCTAGCCCCAGATATTTTAGATACTCTATTGTTGTATGTTTGTGACTCCAGTCAGTGTCAGACTTGGATTTGAAGAGCTTGATGTATGCTGAATTGCCATCTACAGGTGATTGTCTCCATTGACTTCATGCCCTAGAACTCTCTATCCTGCTAAGATATCCCTGCCCAGGGAACAGTATATTCTTTCCTACATGAGAGCCAGAAAAGTGCTGAGGAGTGCAATAAATCTAGAGGGAGCAGCTGGCATTTCCAGTATGATCAGGTGAAAATAGAAGTAAGAAATGCAGTTAAACTGGAAGTCAAAAATTGATCATTTTAACTACTTGGTGACAGATTCACATTAACTGGGATGTAACAATGCATTCTATTTTGGTAAAATCTAGCTAAGCAGCATGAGTAACAAGCTAAAATTATTTTGGAGTAATTAGAACAAGGTCTGCCTATACTCCTGCAGAGAGGTGGTCAAAATGGATAGAAAAACATCCTTTGTACTCAACAGGAAAAGGAATGTTATGCCATCAGATGCTGGGATTGGAGATCCTTTTCATTAAAGTACAGTGAAGGACTCACAACACTTATTAAATCACGTGGATTAGGAAAAGGACTTGTTCACAGGAAAACTGTAGAATATAAGAGAACTAACTCAGACTGCTTCTGCCTAGTATTTTTAACCTAGATTGTAGGGTAACCTACAAAGCTTTGGGTTTTCCCACCCTGTGGTATCAGTAATTCTGGTTAATAATCCTGTGAAGATATTCTTTGTTGATACAAAGATTTTTTTTTTCCCCAGTAAAATTCACAGCTTTTGTTCCTGGGATTAATTTTTCCTTTGTTCTTTGCTAACAATGCTACAAAGCAGACAATAGAGGAATACATACAATCCGATACTACTGATAGTGGCAAGCGACTTTGCCTGACAAACTTCAAATCTCCCTATTGTTATAATATTTGTTTATGATATCTCAAACTTTGCAGGCCTGTTAGGAATGTCACAGAGTGGCAGATTTTTACTATTTTTTTTTTTTCCTGAACCACAATAAAAAATCAGAGAACATAATTAGTTTTACTAGTGTATTAGCTTTTCCCCATGCTTTTTCTCTGTCTTGCATTTAAATGTGGGAGATGGAGAAAGAAATATTTGCTAAAACCATGCTACTGCAAATATGTGAAAATGTTCAAGAGAACAAGTGGCTTACTAATCATCAAAAAGGAATTGGCCAGCAATCCATAAAAGGCAAAAGTTTTTTGTTTCTGTGAAAGGTATTCTATTCTCTAGAATTTTCTCCCCTTGGCAGACTGACAACTGTGTGTCAATAATTACTCCAGCTGTTGAAGCTGATTTTGAAAACTTAAATCGAATTCAGGGGAGACCTGTGGTATGATAACCATGAGTTTTCCTATTGTTTTGTGATATAAATAGATCAGACATAACAGAAAGCTACACAAGAAACAGACGTCAATGGAAGCATCTTGGCTAAGATACAAGTTATAGACCGTAAGACTTCTTAACTGGAATCTCCTCACACTTCCTACACATTTACTGTTTCCAATAAAACCTCAGGTATTCTGGAAAATGATCAGACAGAATGTAACGCCCTAAATAAAGCTGAGCAGCTCAGAAGATGAAGGAAGAGACATATTTCACCTCAGGGACAAAACTACTGATCTACCTTCAGGCCCACACTGGGAGATTGTAAGAAAAATCTCATTTATGCAGAGATTTTATGCCTTTTTTTTTTTTCCTGAAAGAAATAAAACCTACAAAGCCATAAATGAATCTTGGCAAACACTGGCCCAATCTTTAACCAATTAAGCTATTTTTCAAATCTGGTAAGAATAGATTTTTTTTTTTTTTTTTTTTTTTTTTTTTAGTGAAACTGTGGAGGCTCCTTTTTGTGCAGGTTCACTCTTTGAAAAGTACTGAGGAAGACTGCTGCCTAAAGGGAATGACTAAAAGCACCAGGAGGAAAGAAAAAGCAGCGTTGTCTTCTTTCTCTTGAAAAGTCTTTGTATTGCAAATGTATGTGTTTTTCTTTGTGTGTATTTTCCCATAAAGACCATAGGTGAAAGAAGGGACAGAAATGAAAAAAAAAAATAAATCACAGAGTTTCAGAGAGATGAAGTTTCAACAATTCTGACACTCTGTCACCCAAGCCCATCAGAATCAACAGGGAGAGCAGTAGTGCTGGGAAGGCAGTCTTGGTGCAGAGCAAAGTTGCCTGTCCAAGTTGGCATAATTACAATATTTAGAGATTACTGATGAGGGTATTGCTTCTCAGCAGGGCTGCACTTTGGTGTGCCACTACCTACTTAAATTCTATTTGAAGGCAACCCTGTACCCCTATGCCTGTCAAAACCCCGCTATTCTATTCTGACCTGAAACAATAACTGTGGTCTTGGAATTGAAGATGCCCAAGAGACCAGAAATGCTCCCGTGTTGTCAGCACTGCCAAAGAGTCAAAGCCTGTAGCAAACCAGGCTTCGTATTAAGAACTCACGAAGTTGAATATCTTCAATGGATATTGCATTAATGCTGATTCTTTTGTTGAGCAATCCAATTAGAAGCTTTTGAGTTGTTTGGGAGGGGAGAAGAGACAGACAGGGAAAAGGCTTTTTTTTTTTTTTTTTTTTAAATGTGTGTGCATAAACCAGCTTAATTGTCTAGAAGTCATTAAGCTACAACACCAGATGTGAGTTGGGCTGTGAGAATTTTGATGTGGGTTGATTCTTCCACAGGGGAAAAATGAATGCTGCATATGTTTGGGAAATTCTTTTTAGGATGTTTTATTCACAAATAATAGGTATCTAAGGTCATGTTCACCTTGTAAAGAGATTGCAAAAGCAACAACAAGCCTTTACATAATCAATCCATCATCAAGACTTCAGCTGAAAATGCACCTGTGTTCCAGGCTCTGCTGATCAGCAGCTGCTGCCTGTCTCTGTCACCTGCTTTACCAAAAGTGTGATCACCTTTAGGAAATACTTTGCACTGGTTATTTTTGTATAGATGGATACTCTGGATTTTGGGAGTTGGAACAATGTGTTTCTGCAGACCACCGGTAAAATGGAATTTAGCCCATTATATCATGTTTGCTTCTGCTGGATGTGTGTATTACTATATCATTTCTAGCAGACATTTCTGTCGAAAGCCAAGCCAAGTATCGGAATCAAAACCAGTTCTCTGCTTCACATTAGTACCAAGAAAAAAGAGACTGATGTAGCACAACATATACTACACTATGTTAAAAAAAAAAAAAAGCCAACAACACACATCTGAACAAACAGAATGTCTCTGTATTGGTTTATGGATTTACATACGGTGGCAGTGACTTTTATCCAGTATCAAAGCCTGATTGAATGCCTGGGCATCCACAGCCTAAGGTTCTTAGTCACCATGTCCTCCCTGCACATAACTGGTATCAGCTGCCCTCCCTCTTTCAAACTGATTTACTGGCAGTATGGTATTTAAGGGGTGCTCAGTCCCAGCACTAGACCGGCTCTGGATCCTGGTACCCTGCCCTGCAGGCTTAGCTCTGTGCAAGACAAGTGGGGGCAGCAGCTGATGGGCTGACTCCGTGTCCCCCCAGCCTCTGTATCCCATACCATGCTGAATCTGGTACTGGAGTGGTAGGAGCTGCTCAGAAAGCTCCTTTCTACCACTCCATAGTGAAAAAAACTTGTTTGAAACAGACT
Organism: Cygnus olor; assembly: GCF_009769625.2. Taxonomy (NCBI): domain Eukaryota; kingdom Metazoa; phylum Chordata; class Aves; order Anseriformes; family Anatidae; genus Cygnus; species Cygnus olor. The sequence goes on from NC_049173.1 coordinate 50,292,682, forward strand.
GAATTCTTCTCAAGTTATAGCTAGAATATATCTCATGGAAAATCCGGGATTCTCACATTTAATTTCTAGGAAAGATACCACTGGAATGCAAATGATATTGCATAGCCAAATGCCGTGGGCTCTGTCTATCAGACTCGAATAAGTGCATCAGAATGATGGAAAACAGCATTTGGTACTAGGTATTTCTAAAAAAAAAAGAAGATAAAATTGCATCCCTTCCTTCACTCTATTCCCAACCACTGGAAAAACACATACAATTTTAGTGATATTTTCATTTAAGGCTGAAGGGAGTTCTTACCTTCAGATGGGGAAGAATTAGTGGGTACCCCTGTCACTAGGAATAATATCCATTTTGTTTTAAGAGCCTGTTTTCAGGTACAGGTGCATGCTGTCTTGAAGGCACTGAGTTAGTAAAGCCAAAGAGTTCAGCAGTGTTAGACATCTCCAGGTAAGGCTGTACATAACTGGTGAGCAGACTAGAACCAATTTGATTCAAATATTTTCTTCCTCAAAGGATAAAATTTAAGTGTATAATGGAATTCCAAAGCCTTAAAGATACTACAGCAATAAAATACCATTTAGACATACATAACAAGTCAGTACTGAATTATCATCCAACATGAGCTTTGCAGGGTTATAAAAATTAACTGCGTGTTATGGACCCAGCCTGTGCTTATTATCTATGAAGTTTCAGATCAGATTTCTTCTAAAATCTGAAAATCTTTCAGATTTTCTTGCTATTAAATTATGCCTCTTACCATAGGAATCAACAAATCTTATACTTCATCGATGACCCTCTTCCATTTCAAAAGCCAAGGTTTTCCACAACTAACATAATCTTGTTCGTTTCTTAATTTCTCCATATACATAGCAGGTAACAGGTACTCACCTCTCAGATAAGCTATGTTTTACTATTCTATTTGTGATTATACTCAAAAACTTATATTTTGCTGGATATCATGAAAGTCTTAACCAGTGCATGATTACACCTGACAGTTTCAAAAAGTACAGTTAGTTCTCTTTTGCTATATCACAGAAAACACTTAATTGTGCACTGGCTAGCCTAGGAAAATGAAATTCTCAGAAACACTGTTATGTGCTTTTGAAATTTAATATGAAGGAATAAACTAAACTACATGAATTTCATTTGCAGAAAAAATAATATTGTATTAACAAATGGATGGATATATATGTTTAGTAAAAAGCCCAAGTCCTGATTTATAAAGTAATGAAAGAAGTGTCAATGAAAAATGTACTGTCAGATTAGTGCTAGTCTAATGCTGTTCTTTCTGCAAAGAACATTATGCATTAGTGAGCTGAGAGCAACAAGCTGGAATTATTTTGAGATACTACATATTATTTCTTTAGAATAATACAATCAACTATTCTATCTCAGGCAAATCGGTCCCTTAAGCTATAAATGTATCCCAATTATTTATCTCATAAACAGCCAAATGGCACAGAAAAAAAAGAGGAGTTGTACTTTCCTCCTGAATTTCTCCTGTGTGGTAAACATGCTTGCAGAAACAATTAAGCACCCTGAAAATAACATCTCTCATTTCCTGTGATGCATAGCTGAATTTGGGAACCAGCATCTGTGAATACAAGAAAATTGCTGCAATACCTGGTTAGTCTCTACATATTTACAAAGAAATTGTCATCTACAGTGACCTTCATTGCATATGAAATACAATCATGTCTATTAGGGAATTTTATCTTCTTTGCTTTCAGTGAACTATATAAATAGATGAAAGATGTTGTACAGCATATTTTGAGAACGTGTCTTTTATTGGCATATGTCCAGTTACACTGGGCCTAAGACTACTTGCTTGTTCCTGTCTATTTTCTAGTCAAAATCTATGGGAACAATCACTTTCTTGAAGGAAGGATTAGACAAAGTCCTTCTTGTTACTCCTGCACTGCAGTTCCTCATTTCAAGGGGTTCTCCAGCCACAACAGGCTGTCTCAGAGGCTGCCTTTAGCTCTGCAGCCCGAGGGCAGCCAAGAAGAGACACACTCAGCAAAGACGAGCCTGGCCACTGCCCGGGTGCCACGGGGAGGATTGCTGGGGAGCGTGGTATAGGGCACAGCCCTTCAGATGCGGTGAAGAAAGGTTGGAGTGGAAAAGCATGTGCTAAATCCCTGGAACCTCTTCGTATTACATTGCAGAAGACACTCGGAAACGTTCATCTGACTGAAAGCCAACCCTTTGTGGGCCTGGCAAGGTATTGTAAGTATGATCTTGAGGCATGTCTAGAGATAGACTAATTAGCTAATTATTACTTGGATAATAACAATACTTATCTTCACCTCCATGAAACACTTCTGGCTAAAGGACAGCTTGGGATCTAGCAGAACTTGCATTCTTTACCGTTTTTAATAACATTACCTAAATGCGGCTTGGAGGAGGGCTGGGAGCTGTGGTACTGCTGCCTTATGCCTGCAGAGCTTGTGGGATTATGCTGCAGCATTGTCCCTGCCTGTGACCCCCACCATGTCTCCTCCTGCCTTGTGCTATCCTCTCCCTGGGAAAAACCTCCTCTTTTTGTACGGCCGGTCAGAGCCAGGAGCCCCTGGCCTTGAGTGAGGCCTGCTGGCCCCACTGCAATGTGGGGTGTGTGTTCAGGGCAGAAATGGGGGGTGAGACTGGAAACTGGTCTGCGTTTACCATTGTTAAAGCTTTTCAGGGCTGAGCCCCAGGCCTTTTTGACTGCAGACTTTCCAAACTTGCTCCTCACTCAGAATCACCAGCTCGACTAGGGCTTCTCTGTTTAAACAGCATGAATGGGCTCATATAGGGCTAGTTTATCTTCCAACAATTTTATTTCTTGGGTCATTAATGCTGTGAATTTGCTGAATTCTTCCATTTACCTCAGAGCATCATCTAGCTCTCTGTCTCACCATGGTAATGTGACAGTTTGCAAGAAAGAAATTAAATGCTAAAATTTCAGCAGGCAGATGAAAAACAGCATCATAAAACTACCTGTGCTTATGCAGAACCACGGAGAAAACATACTTCCATGGAGTGCTAAAAATGACCACTATAAGGTTTATTTGCTCCCCTCTCTCACCTTCACACCTTCGCCCAGCCCCTTGCTGACTGCACTGACTCCTGTGGAGTCAATCAGAAGTTTTGAAGCACAACTGTTATTTGAAGAACTGCTGAAAAAGGCCCATTTCTTTATAAGAGAACATGAATGGTATTTACCCTTTACTGGTAAACAATTAGCAGCAGCTTTCTGAGAGTGTTGAAATTTCTGTTTGAAAGCAGGCAAAATGAACTGCAAGTTCAGCTCTGGACACAAAATGCTGGCATCACCGATGTCAGTGCCTTGGCTCTCTTCTTCTGACCGGGTGACAAGGCAGGGTGAACAGATAAATGGACAGGGATGGGAAACAGCAAGCTTTTATACAGAAGTCTTATAAAAGTATCAAGATTTTTTTTTTCCTTTTCCACTGAAGCATTTCTAAGTAGCAACAAAAAGACCAGACGGTGAAGCTGTGCCCTGTCATCCTGATTGCTGCTGTAGGCTGATGCTGTCACCAAGTCATTTGACCGGGCGCCTTTCCCCCTCATCTGCAGTCCAACCACAGCTCTCTTTCCCTGACTTCTAAAGAGGGCTGTAAAGCTTAATTAGTACAAAGCCCTCTGAGCAGAGATTAAAGGAGAGCAGTGGTGGATGTTCCCCCTCCTCCAGCTTCAGGGCTGAGGCTGGTGCAGAGGACTGCCCTTCCTCAGCTGGTGCTACTCGGGAGCCAGGTAAGGGCACAGGCTAGCCCAAGAGAAACCCCTGGGGTGAGAGGGTCCTGGGAGGGATGGGATTTTCAAAAGCATCCTGAGCTGGCCTGGCTCCATCTCAGCTGGGCTCAGTTGTAAATGCTGCATTGTAAAAACATGAACAGAATTAGGGCAAGGGCTGAACCCACCGTGACAGTAAGAAAAAACCTTGGATCTAAGAGAAGTCCTGAGGGACACCCTCAGCACAAAGCCCTGCTCCCTTGGTGGGAAGCCACTGGCTGTGTTTTAACAAAAAATTCATACATGAATCAACAATTTATTTTCATAAGGTTAAAACCTGAGCCATGAACACCTTGTTATCTGAAGTGCATCCTGAAATTCCACCCTCAAGTCAACAAAACATCAAGGGTAGGACCAGGTTTCTTTTCCACATCGGTGTATAATAGAAGTCCCTAGGAAATGCGTGTGGAAATTGTTTCTGGTAGTGCCCACAGGTGAACGAGTGATGTAGAAAAAAACCCTTAGAGGTCCAAGGAGAATAAAGGAGAAGATGTGGCATCTGTACACGTCACAGAGGGGAGGGTGAGAAGAATTCTTGTCTTGTTACTTTGATGTAAGTCAGGAATAATTGCCACAGATCATTACTACTACTTAGGTAAATACCAGTGAGAAATCAGAATCAGGCCCAGGATGGATAAGAAGTGAGAGCAAGCAGATAAACATGAAAGGGTGCACGTTTATAGCTGGTTGTGCTAATGTGTTCTAATTAACAGCAGTAATAGGATTCACATAGCTAAATCCCTGTACATCACACTGAAAATTTACTCCTGATGCCTGCCTGCAAGGAGGTGTGTGGGGGAGGAGGCAGGAGGGGAGAGCAAGTAGAAGAATAACACAAATGACATTTCGCCCTGCTCTTTCAGAGGAATCATCTCATAATTACTGAGCAGGATTGACAACTCCCTTTAATGTTAGATTTTCTGAAGAGGGCTCTCTTTTCTGGGGCTGGGGTAGCAGGGAGGAAGGGAGGGTGAACTGAAGGATTAACGTAGTCTGGTAAACAATGAAACCTGAATCTTGGTGGTTTAAAACTCAGGATAATCCTAGCAAGTTGTTAGCTGTGCAGTGGGATAATTTGAAATGTAAATGTGACATTCTCCTTGGTAAATTAACAAGACATGACTGCAGGCTCTCCTCGTTACTGCAGTCACATTCAAAGAGTCACTCGCTCTCTCTCTTCATCTAATGCTATGACAATAGGCAATCACTAGGAGCCTTCTTCAAATAAATATCAAATCAAGCCTTCACCATATACAGAAGTGACATATGCGCTGAATTATCTTTTATTCATTTTGCCCAGAATCTTGTTGCTATAAACACCGTATTACAGGATGATGCAGCTAGGATGCTGTCCTCTCTCCTTCATCCCCTTGACACCAATTTCTTGCACACTTCCACAGAATAATGGGGAGAAGGTATCTAATTCATGGTTATGAAACCAAGATTTAAAGTTTATTATGCAATTGCCTAAAATAAAATGAAGAGGATTGTTTTTGCTTTGTTCATGATCGTCTTGAGGGATTTCTTTTTAGTTATTATTCTATTATTTTAAAATCTGTTAGAAAAATGTGATGGCCTGACACATCAACACCATAACAATCATAATTTATCATGCCAGATGCTATGATATCTGCATGATACAACTCTTGCAAATTAAATCTGTCCAGAAAGCGGGGGCATATCCTTCTGTTCTTCAAATAGAAGTGGATGGCAGTGTTTAAACTATTAATGCAGCTGCCCATTTTCTTGTGGAAGATCAGGGCAAGGGAACACTAGAGAGATGGTTCTTGCACTGTATTTTGTCCTAGCCTTATGGCAGTTTAGTGTGAACTTGAGTCTATAGTCCCTCGAGGATGGTCATCTGGGAATAGCTGGCATGCATATATCACAACCTGCCTCTACTCTTAATGCCTTGCCTCCCACATGCCTTTTAGGCTCTCTTCAGCCTTCAGCTCACCACTAAACTATCTTTGGAGATGTGTCAGAGTGGGAACACTCAGCCAGTACAACCAACCTCTGAGCAGCAGCAGTACTTAGTAGTAAGGGTTTATTTTTCTCAGAGCGTTTGCAGGGCACCTCTCACATTATTAAGCATATAGACAGGGGTAGAAGGATCTTCCTTGTGCACTTGATCAATGGCTCCACAACAGTGAGAGCTCAGCTTGTAACCCATAAGCTGTCCAGAGAAAGCTTCTTGCCAAGCTTGCTGCGCTATTTTGGACAGCCATGTGGACACTGCCTCAACCTGCTGATCAGCCCTCCATTAAACTTGTGACATGGTAGTACAGTACATGCTCAAGCATGGACATACTCTTCAGAAAGAAATGCTGATCTCTGCGCAGCTCCAATGAGTGTTATTCTGGTCATATGTATCTGCAGTAGAGAGGGAGCTGTTTTCTGCCCGTGGCACTGGTATTACTTTTCATTTGTATTTTCACAAATATGACAGAGATCAAGGTGTCTGAAAAAAAACCTTGGAGAGGAACCATTGCCAGTGCTTTAGCCTTCTCATTAATCTCTCAAAGCCAAATTGCTCTACAATAGAAGCTGGCCAGTTATCAACAGCAATCCTTTCCCAGAGGGTTTCATGTAACTTAAGCTTTGCCTATGTGCTAAAATGGCTTAAGTTAAATACTACTTTCTGTGTGCTAGCACAAACTCTCATGTGTCTAAACAGATATTTTCTTTTCCATGGGTGATTTTATGGACTTCCATCATAGTCATTACTCCATTTCAAAAGTGAAATTTTCTTTCTGTATTGTGGGTAAGGAACCTAAGTAGTACAACCTGTTGAATACTTGCCAAAATTTAAAGATTTCTAAGTCTTTTGCTAATCTTTTGGACAAACTTGACCCCAGTCCCATAAAACAGACTGGGACGTAGACATCTCTAGGTGGAAGCAAGACAGTGGTGACTGCACTAACAGAAACCATCTGCATCTCCTCCACAGCAACTCCTTACAGCACAATAACATTTTGTGCCAACTTAGGGATGAAGGGTTTAGAAATAAAGTAATCTCATTTCCTGGCTCGGTTAGGCGTGGTAGCAAAACTGACTCCAGTTCAAATATTCATCATAAACCCTGTATTGCCAGAAGAGTTACAGACATGGAGATTCAGTGCTGTGGATGAGACAGTAAACTAAGGACAGTGCTTTCTGACTTCATCATTTGATCAAATGCCATTTAAATTTCCCTTGATCTTTTCTCAAAGGGAAGACATGAGTCTCTGTGTTTACATTCCTTGCCAAAATAATGTGGGTGCTAGAGAACTGGAGCAGTTCTAGTATTTAAACAGGACCTCACAATCTTTGACTTGGAGTGCCTGCTCTCAGCCCCACGGTGGCTGATCCGGCAAGTCTTTCAGAACCAGGCCTCCACATGCACAGGTACCTCAACTGACCATGGATGAAGCTGCTGGCAGTGAGAGCTCAGCTTCCCAGTGCAGCTGCAGTACACAGCAGCTGCGTAACTCTGCTCTTTCTAGGCAAGGAGACACAGCGTGGCGTTGTCCCCAGGGAATGAGCTCGCCTGATGAACCGATCTTTTTGTCACATTTGTGTAATTCTTGGCTGTGGCCAATAACCCTGCTGATTCTCAGAGCACGCAGACCCTCTGCGCCATGCTTTACCTGCCTTTAATAGCACTGACAATGCCACAGAGGCCATATGCTGTGAGGCTGAACTAATGCACATTTGCAAAAATAACCCTTTGGGATCTGAGGCAAGAAAGAACTTACACAAATGCAAAGTAGAATAGCCTGGCGGTGGCCACTATTGTTAATAATTTCACGATCGATTTCAAACATAGTGGTTTTATTTCATGATTGAAATTTGCCCTTGTGTTTGACAGGAAGTGGGCAACATCAGAGAAAGCATTGAAGTAAATGTGTGCACTTACTACTAGAACATGCATGTTGACAAGTTGTTTTAAAATTCAAAAAGAATTTTTAATGTAATATCCTAGCACAGCAGTCAATTGATATATACTGGCTTGTGATCTGCAAGTTAAAGTTGCTGATTAACTATGATGCAAGAATGCTTTAAAGTAGAACCCTTTGATTTCCATATTTTCTGGCAGATATAAACTAGTTATTGAATAACATTTGCATGATTTGTCTGTTTTACATCCTTAATCAAATTAAAAGATTTAAAGGAAAATGTATTATTTATAAAGGCTTTATGCAACAGGGTTTCATCTTAGCCTGTTGAGTATTTACATTAATTACAGATATTTTGACAGAAGTTGACACTGTCCAAAACCTATGTAAAAGGAAAATATAGTCAAGAGTGGTTAACAACATCTCCTCGACACTGTTGGAATATGAAAACAGTAGCAAAAACAGTCTGCTGAGGTTCTACATTTGACAGATACTTCATACTCAGCAATATTTTTCCTTGCATGTGCTGCTGTGTTACAGTTGAAAGTTTTGTGCTTCTCCTCCACCGTGCAAAAATAAGAACTCACCCATTGTATAGTTTATTTTCATCTGGGTTATTGGACAGTATGATCAAATGCTGATGTTAAAACTGAAACATATCATCAATAGAATTACACATAATAAATATCAGAATCAAATGAAAAGGGTTCTCTGGTAGATGAGTTTTCAAAGAAATGCAGTAGCACCTCAAACATTGTGTAAATTGTATTGCAAGAGCAAGAACAAATTACCTTTTTCATCATTGGAAAGATTGTGTATATAAAATTAGAAATTAATTAACTTTTGTCCACAAGACCATTAAGTAGCTCCATGTACATTCCAAATCATCCATTCTTCATGCTTGGGTGGGTTTTCAAACAGTTTTTAGATTTTATTTTATTTTTTATAAACGGTTATCCTACTTTCATTCCTATGCTATATATCGCGTAGTAAGTACAATGATTTACAAACCCTATGAAATCAAATGTCTGTTTTCATTGACTTGTGCAGAACTTTAATATTGATATGGTTTCATTCAATTTGGTTTGGCTCAATCTTTTTCCTCCTGTCTCCCTCAGTTCCTAAATACTAAATGACAGATTTAGTGACCATTGGACAAACCAATTGATTTGATTTGACATCCATGTTCCAATAAATATGACACTGTTATTATTTTTCCTTTAGACAGTTGAAAAGAAAGATATTTAATCTTATGACAAAGTGTCACTGCAGTGACTTCAGGATCAAAAGAACACGTGAAGCAGTTAGACTGCATCAAGAGCAAGGACAAATGAGCACATATACCTGGTCAAAATACAGCCAAGGTCACCCACCCCACAGCACAATACACAGGCCAGGCTCTGTAGTGCCCGGCTGTAGTATGACCATTCAGCTTTCTCAATTCTTGTCACAGAAAGCACTTTGTTACAGAAGTCCCTTCATGGTCAGATGGTCTCCTAAGAGACCAGCTTTCATAATGGAAGTTGTGCTTGCACAACTACCAAATTTGCTGTAGAGTCTAAATCAGACACAACTGCTTTTTCTTTGGATTTTTAATAGGTGTTACACTGGCAAAGCCCAAGAACCTGCCTTTGAAAATGGGAGCTACTACCACAAGAACGATTTGAGCACTCACAAAGCCATGGTTTTGGTATGCTGCTCCTGCTCTGGAGGTTGGCCTTGCTCATGCAGTATACCATAATTCTACATTCGAGATGTCAATGGGACTTTCTGTGTTCATTTCAACAGGAACAGGATTAAGCATAGGACTACCAATATTTGAATATGCCAATATTTATTCCCAGCAAAATCCATGACAAATGCACGATGACATGAGGAATACAGATCCAGCTGGAAAGAAAAACTGTATAAAAAACCATTTCTGGGCTTGCTGTACTGCAGAAATGGGAGCAAATTTGAGTCCAAGCATCTTACAAGATCTCCTCCTATCATAACCAATTTCTTCCATCCCATATACAGGAAAGACATAAACCTCTTACCTCAGCACCCAATTCTTTGCACATATTTGAGGACAGAGGAATCTGGTAGTTGAAGCAAGTATGGGAAAGATTTAGTAAAGAAAACAACAAAAAATTGTGACAAGAGAAGGTAACAGCCTCCTCAGACAGTTTTGTTTGACTCACAGTGCACATTTCTGTCAGCTGCTATGACCAACCAAGACAATCTGCATCTGGGAAACAGGCTTATCATCAAGCCTCTCTACAAAAACAGAGCTCCCCTCAGCCTTTTGTTAGGGTTTTCAAAAGCTTCAAAGACTGTCTTTACCATAAATCTGTGTGTGAATCAGAAAGGGAGAAAATGTTTAAGAGGCAAGGACATTCAGTGGTCCTGCCTTGTCTCTCTCTCGCCCACTCAGACTTCACATTCTTTTTAAGGGAAAGGTCAGGGAATATTTTACCTCTGACTTTCTCTCAGGTTCTTGACAAAGGTCAGTGATAACTGTTGTTTTAATGCACCACCATGCTTATAACATATAATGATGCCAGCATCATTAAAAGTGGAATGATTGTTGTAAACAAAACCACTCATATTTGGAACAGTGTCTGCCCTGAGGAGACTTGTCTGCATTACACAAATGGTAAAATTATTCTGCTATAGTGGTGACAGTTTTTTTTTTTTTTTTTTTTTTTTTTTTTTTTTTTTTGCGCATGGAGAAATCCCTGCCTGGTTCTTGGTGGGTGACTGATCCACATAAACAAACAAGACTCTGAATGACTTACATGAATACAGTTCTGTGAAACTGACTCATCAGAGTGCTTACACTTAAACAGAATCATGAAGAACTTGCATTAAGACAATTTTGTGAAGACAAAACCAAACTGAACAACCAACAGATTCAGGTCCAGCAGGATGAACACTGCTGTAAGACTCAGAAGACTGCAGGACACACTTGGCATGGACCGTGCTTGACTATTGACTGTGCTTGACTGGTGACTTTGGTTAAGTTGCTTCCCTTGTCTTGGCCTTATTTCCTAACCTGTAAGAGGGATATTGAAACTTATTTTTGTTATAAAGTGCTCTCAGTTTCCTGGCTGAAAGTTTTCTTTAAAAGCTAGTCACTCTTCTCTTTAAACCTAGGTACTCAGAAAATTCCATTTCAAAACCAGATCAATTAGTCTATTTTAGTTTGTCCTCACTCAATAGTGGTCAATGATTGATTCATCAGGAACTAAATTATTTTATAATGCATGTAATTGCATTATAGATAAAAATAATACCCAAGAGAGAACTCTTCTTCCTGACTCAAGCTGATGATTGGCTTATACTTAGAAGCTTGTGGACTGATGGCTCTTATAATTTTATTCTACCTACTGTAACTACAGAAGGTTTTTTTTTTTTTTTTTTTTTTCCACACAGTATTCATATGTGTCCAATCCTTTTTTAGAATCTAGTTGCCTCAATAATTCACTTTACATTTGCTCTGGTTCTAATGTAGGTGAAGATTTGTAATATTCAGCACTCGTTCCAAAGCTCATCTTCTTGGTACTTCAAAATTCACAAAGAGCCTTGCCTCAAGGTTGTTAGTCATGGCTTCTTGGAAAATGTTGTGTGTATACATGATAAAATGAGGACATTAAACAGCATCCCAAGTTTAGCAGTATGCCTACTGTATAATGCAATGCCTTGTTTACAAGGTAGTACAAGTGAACACACATCTATTAACAAAATTAATGATGAACAATTGCTGTAATTTCTCCTTGCTTGGAAAATACCTCTTGCAAATAAATTGGGTTAATGGTAGCTTGCTGATTGGCTTTATTTTGCAAACAAGACAGTGAACAATGTTAACGAATTCACATCAGTAACATTAAGATTGTGGTACAAGCAGCAATACAAATTTGTGGGCTGTTATGGGGAGTGGGTGTAATCATATAATTGCCAGAGGAACTTTTTGTGCAAGACATTGTGCCTTCACCTCTGAGGTGTGTATTTACAGTAGCATAGTAGAAATGGCTTAGTACAACAAAAGCTATTCATCTACTCTGTGGAGGAAACTGTAAAATACTCATTGCATCAGTGACCAGGAGCCAAATGCAGTGATGACAATATTTACTACTTATATAAGACCAGTGTCTTTGTTAGCATAAATATGTTGTATGGAATAAGCATGGAAAAGTGTCAATGAGAAAGGACTGTTGTGTGTTCCCTCAGTCTGCACGTGTACTTAAAACCTTTTGTTCTACAATTAGGCCTTCTCAGAAAGAGGTATATTTTGAATTAAGAAGAATGGCCAGAAATAAATAAATAAAATAAATTAATAAAAAGAATGGAAACAAATGAGCTTTCCTAATTTTCAGCATTAGAGAGCTCCAGAGGTGATCCTTGGCTGGATGTGCTTCTCTGCCTAATATACAGAAAATTTATTTTGACTTTCAGTGGGATAAACACATTGGTTTGGGAAATATTTTGAAACACTTGTAAGAATATTTGCTTTATGAATGTATTGAGTAAGGTATACCCTATTCAAACAGATCCCTGAAACACTAGTACAGCCATTGCTTCCAGGCCGACATCAGGGAAGCTTCAGACATTTCAAGCCTTGCTCTAGAACCTGGTCTAGACTACGTCAGGAAATGATGAGACACAAAGCAACACCGAGGAAAGTGTGCAAAACATTGGATAGGTAACTCCTTTCTGTTATGGAGCCTTATAGGGTAGCATTTTACTCTAACCTCCTCTGCCTTCTCTGTTATGAATGTACAAGTACATGCACACACACAAATGGAAGGTTACAGAACTAACATGCTGTGATCAAAAACAGTCCGTGAAGAAGTACCTGGATCTCTTACCAATCAAGTTCTTTCTCAGCAGGATATTGACCTTCTCCGAAGTCACAAAACAGGACTCTAAGAAAATCTGAACAAAAAGAGGGAACAGTCATCCCTTTGCTAAAGAGATAGACGGCAAGGACCAGAGACTGAGATGGAAGGCAGAAGGAAGCTAATAAGTGATCTGGGGTGTCTGAGCATCATATGCACTCCTGCACTGTTTGCATGAGAAAGCACATCTTTGGCTGTGTTCATTTCCTTTTTTTTTTTTTTTTGTTTTGTTTCTTTGTTTGTTTGTATTTTATTGTTATTTTTCCTCATTTGTGAGTTAATATGTTTGTGAAAAGCAGCAATCCTGCAGAATGAAATTCTCCAGATATGCCCCAAAGTGTGACATGAGTACCTGAGTAGTCTGAATTTTTTCCATTTAATGGCCCATGAGCTCACTCTGCTGACTACACTTCAGAAAAAACTAATCTCCATTGTGTCCTGTTTTCCACATGAGACTGTCAGAAAAAAATGGTAGGTAGTTTCCACTTTTCTTTCTCTTGGGATTATTTTTATGATTTGGTATTTTCTTTCATGAGATATGCTGAAGTCATAAAATGCATTTCATAGTGACCACCACACAGGGTGTTAGGCAATTCATTCTGGGCCACTATTCACTGTCAGGTTGCAAATTTACAAATTACTTACAAATATATGCTTCTTATTGGTTTTATTTAAACAACTTCACATTGCTTTTCTAAAGAATGTACAAATACAGAGTTTGCAAGGTAGTGCTACTGCATCCAAAAAATTGGTCTCCTAAGCAATGAAGTGGCCAAAAATCATTCTTAAGCTCAGAATTGATAATTAAAGTACAGCACAGATTTCCAGAGTAGGCCAAGAACCAAAATAATATATACCACATAAAGTGACTAAATATAATGTCTTAAAGGAAAACAAACTGCTAAACAAGAGAAAACAAAATACTGATTAGACAGGTAAAGTTGGGAGGAAAGTTAAAAAAAAAAGTGTTCTCATAGTGGGTGATTGCATATTACAGGGATTAATTGGTTAAGCTTTTTCAGCTTTTGAAGAACTGTTAGACCCAGCCCTCCAAATCCATGTCTGACATGAATAGCCTGTAGCCCCTGTAACTGCAAATGAATTAATTTTGAAAGGAAAATTACTCACTTGGAATTTGAAATCAGACATCTAGTGATGAAAATGTTGACATGGGCACATAATTGCTTTCTGACAAATGGCTAAATAAAAAGTCCTGCCTGAAATCTATAATGTTAATGTTGCCATTCTGGTGCCTCTTTTTGCCTCTGTCTGTGGGACCAAATCCTGCATCCTGAAACCAGAGGTGGGAAAGCCTTCCAAAGTCTGATGTCTGATACTGACATCAAAGTCTGATACTGAACAAACTCTGAAATGGCTGGTCTCTCTGAAAGAGTCAAACTAGGCAGCACCTCAAAAACACTCTACATATGTCTTGTAGCCTACCATGCTTAGTAATGTAACTACCTGAAATCTGCCAAGAGAGCAAATGCCAGCTGAGGCTCTGAGACAGCTGGAAAAACTAAATACCAAGACCCTAGAATCCCTTACTGGAAGTTTGGCTTAGCATCAGGAAGTTGAAGAGCTTGCTTTACATCAGCCGTGACAACCTGTAAATACAAAGCCCAAATCCTCTTTAAAAAATCAAACCAGTGTTTTTTTTCCCCAAGTAATTTTCTGTGTCAGTGAAATATTATAGAGAAAATGGAAAAGGCTGTTCATTGTTCATTAATGAAGCACAATTACAGGTATAAAAGGAAACGATTTTCTTAATGTCTGTTATACTCCTGTGATGTGATTGATGGTTGCTGTTACTAAAACAACAGAGAAAAATCACTTAATAAGAAAATAATCTTTTTGTTAGGCTGGAAAGATGTCACAGGGATTGCTTTCCTCTAAAGCGTGCATTCTTGCTATCAGACCCCCAGAGGATTTCAGGGTTTAATTGCCACCCTGTTCTTTCTATATAAAGGAACCCAACCCGGTGAGGAAGCAGAAACACACTGGAGATCTTCCAGGTAAAAAGGGAAAAAAGAGGATCCTTGCACTGCAAAGATTAAACTCAGAGAAGGTTAATATGCAGTTATCTATGTAATCTGTCCATCCATCTCTGCTCCTAATTGACTTCATTAAATGAAACCACTTTTAAAATGGGATCTGATGAATGGGATTGAATACTATGATTGCCTGTGAGACTAGGAGAATGGACTCCACATCCCTTTCAGTGCCGCGTTTCTATGACTACTGCTGTGACTAGGAATCAGACAGAAACAGGCTGGCCTCCCTGGTGTGCCTATCGTCATGGTATCTAGGTACCACTAAATATAATTCCCTTCTGTTAAAAGAAATGGACTTTTTGTCATGTAAAGAGTAAATAATATTAGTTTTAATAAAGGTCATTGGGAGAAAAACAGCTAGCTTTGATCATTATCATGAGAATATTTTTTAAATCTATTTGCCACAACATTTATTTCTGCATTTTTTTCTTAATGTAATTGTTTGCTATTAAAAACACTGAGTTAGAAATAAATCTGTTTGAACTTACGAGGTGGAAAATGAATACACAAAGTATTTTCTTAGAAGAAAATGTACTTTTAAAATCCTATTATTAATATCTTCAGAATAATCATTGCTTTATGGCACCAGTGTCTCAACTTGTCATCCTTGCATATGGTATTATGGTATGTCTTTTGCAGAGGTCTGGAGATGATGTCTATCAATTGATTTCTCTTGGCAGTAAAATATGAGTATGAAAAAACAACTATTATTATCACTGTACATGGAAAACACCTCCAAAAGTAGAATTAAGGACTCTTGAAGCCAGTTAATTTTAGCTGGTGGTATTTGCCTAAGCACTCATCATTGTAGGTAGTCCTTGACCATTATCTGGCTGATAGGTGAATGGTACCTTGCAAAGGTCTAGGAGCAAACTACATTGACACACACAGGGTGTGGAGCAGGGACTGCATGACTTTGGATTGTAACTGAAGCTCTCTCTTGCATAGGGATAAACTCTGACAGAAGGTGCTCAATGAGTTGTTGCCATCTGACAGCTCATAAAGGAAACCCCTTACTGACAAATTTACTGGTATTTTTCCATCCTTTAATCTTCCTACAGCCTAGAAGAGCAGAATCATGCAGCTGAGAATGCAGAAAAAATTACCAGCTCTAAAAACATCACATACTTGTTACCTCCCATTGCTAGTTTGCTTTGAACCTCTCATTAAGACTTTTGTCCAAAGGGTGTGCCTCACATCAAGCCCTGGTACGCTGAGAGAAATGACTCAGTTCAGTGACAATAATAGCATTTACCAAGATTTCCACAAAAGAGAAGGTGCTGTCATAACAGATGCCAAGAGCTTGCAGATATATTGATGAAAAAGAGAGCATATGATCAACCGGGGCAACGTTAAAAGTGTTGAGAGGCACTATATCTTCCATTAACGATTTGCAGGTGCACATTCCAATAAACCAAGCCAAAGCAGTATCTTGACAAGGTTTTACTACTTTGAATGGAATATTCAGACAGAAAGATGACAGGTGATTTTAGAAAAGTACAATTAAATCAGTATTGAAAATGGAGAAAGTTGATCAAAGAACAAAGAAAGAATTGCATTAAAATTAATCACCCCAAGGTTGTAAAACCAGTTGTAAACCCTCAGCAATGAAAGATTAAATGAGGAGGAAGTTAATGTTTTAAATCAATTTAAATTTTCCAGTAGAGAACTTGATAGTTTCAACAGACTTTGGCCTCTCAGAATATTTACTACAGTTTCAGGCAGGCCTTGTCAAACCATAGGCAGCTGAAAAAGTCATCAAATAAAAATATCTAATGTTAGGTTCATTAAGCAAAAGCTCAGGGTTATTAAAAACACACACAAAACCAACAAAGACAAACAAACCAACTCATAACTCGAAAACCTGACACATATTTAACCAAGAAGAATATTGGTCTTTTCAGAGATCTTCGTTTATAGCTATTGAAGTTACTGGTATGGACCATGCTGCTTAATAATAATCAGACGAATGATAGTTCTGATATATTCATTAGCAGATCTCTGGTATTTAAAATCATGATGGACCAGAAACAGTATTATGGATGCATTCAATATCAGTATAGAGTTGTTAGGTTGCTCTGATATACATTCCACTTACATTTTTGTCACAATTGATTATGTTGAAAAGCTCTGGAAGTAATAACTTTTAACGATACAGCATTCATTTTTCCAAGGAAGCTTGAGCTATAGTTTAGCAACCCTACATTTCTCAGGGAAGATACAGCAGACTTTTGTAAACACACGCTCTGAAGAAGATTTTTTTCTACAGTGTTTGGTGCTGGCCACTGCTGGAGGAAGGATAACAAATTAAATGGCTCATTGATCTGTTCCAGCACAGAAAATCCTAGGTTTCTCTGTATTTATTGTAGCTGGTACTCTTCAATACCCAAAGGCTTAGTTTAACACCCTCAACAACTTCATATGAAAACTTGAGAGAATCCTTTGAAATAAGGACATTTCTGTAGGATGGCAACTTCTGCCACAGCCACAGATCCTATTTGATTTCTGTGAAGAAAAATTCTGAAATTTGCGTTTAGAAAAATTCTTGCTCATGCTTGGATTAATAGTCAAGGCTTCAGAATTAGGTCTAAGGTCAGTTTCAGCACCAATGATCCTAGTGCAAATAAAATGATTTACTGTGGTATAACATTTGTTTGGTAAGATACACAGTGCTTAAACTCAGCTCTTTCAAAAGAGTTATTAGAGGCACATCATATACCACTTAAATTCCATTTCTGTTATAGAAAACTTGTGCCTCAGTCTCATGTTAGTCCTGTGTGAGGTAAGTGTCAGTCAATAAAATTCGCTGTTGCTAGTGTTTAGTCCTAGGCTGTCTGCATAAAAGCTTCTACTTGATTAGCGTGTGCTTCACAGCAGAGCAAAACACTCATTAAGATGGATACTTTATTTGGAAAAAGAAAAGACCGTGGCATAACAAAATTTTAAGCAGGACTTTGAGTATTTTTAAGCAGGACATTAAGTATACAGTGATAATTATTTTCAAAAACTAAGCTAATTTCTAGTACTACATGGTAAAAACAATTAAAGACACTTGGTCACACCCTTTATCCAGCTATTGCCATACTGCCCTGAACGGAGCAGCAGCACTGGACGTGAACAGTGGATCTGACATTTCATTTATTGCACTTCAATTGTTGCATCTATTGACTAACAAAATCCCTTAAACCTCACAAATAGGGTTAAAGAAAAACACCAGCTACTTAAATATTAAAAGTGTGAGGAAACTTGTTTACATCTTTGTAGAATACATAATTGTAGTGCATTTTAATATATATGGTCATTATCAGTTAATACAATCTCACTTTTAGTATCAACATACACACTTTAAAATAAATATTGCTGCATCTGAGTTAGTATGCATACGTAAGAAGATAGGGTCTAAACTGTGAAGAATTTGAACTCCTTCCCTGAGAGGGTCAAAGATGTGTACTGAAAAATCACAACAGGTTATGTGAGAGGTGGTGAATCCTTATAGAGTGTAGTTGACCACTGATTTTTCAACTGCTTTGAAATGGCTTTTATGGTCTAAGGCATGGCTGTAGCACATCACTTTCTTAGAGATTGCTCCTTTATACTGTCACTAACACAAGTTTTACATTTTGCTGAACGGTGATTAGAATATTTATTCTGAATTAGCTGTTCTCACTGAGACAGATTTACCTCTGGCGTAATTGTGTGAAAGTCGATAGAGGAAAACTGTGAAAAAACTTGGTCTGTTGAGCTTATTGATTAAATTTGATACATACAAATCACAAGCCATATTCTATCCCTGAACACATAGATTCAACTTACATTGTGCCTAGTGAAAGCCATAAATGCACATCTGTTACCAGAACATGGCTGAAAAATTTGTAACTCATTATCTTAACACAAACATAATTGTCTCTGGCATGTAAACACAGCAATATCACGAGTTCTAATCTTGGGAAGAGTCACTGACCCCTTGTGTGAGTTCAGCAACTCACTTGGCCTCCTGTGCTTCAGTAAAACCCTGCTAAAATCTGTAAGCATCAAATCTGCAGGAAAAAGAGCAAGTCACTGACACTCAATTTAGCTATTATTTGTAAATAACGTTCACTATTGCTATAAATATATCACATAATACCTGAAGTGGAGCTGCAGAAAGAACTAAGATGATGCTAAAAATAGCTGGCATTGCCAGGCAGATACGTTAAGAAAAAGGCTTGTGGTTAATGTTCAAGTTTGTTTTCTTCTAATGTGATAATATGAATCAGAGCTTTGCAATTTAGAAGGCTTTAACATCTGATCTTTTGTCGCATGCTACTTAGAGTACTCAGATAGATTCTAGAGATCATTCCTGACAAAGCAAGCTTCACTGCAAGGAAATCAAGCCTCTTCCATAGGTCTTCTAAAAATATTTTTTTCTCCTCACATGGAAACATGAAATGTCTAAAAAGGTAAGTTACAAAGAAAGGTAGCAGCTAGGCTGTTTGCTATTGAGGTGCAAAGTCAATCAATATGGGGGAGGCATTTTGGGAGTATTCTTCCTAATACTCCTAGTATATAGAAAGGGTGTAGAAAATGTTAAGTGTCCAACACTTACTTAATTGCTTTGGCATGCTTAAAAAAGAGCTAACATACATTAGGGTGTAACTTGTTGTTTCCCCCTTAGCATTTCCTTCTCATCACAAGAAGATGTCTTTGGTAGTGCTTGAAAAATGTTTTGAACCTCTCATACTATTTCTGTAATTGTGCTACACAGATGAGCGTGATGGGTCTGTGCTGCCCCAAGAAAACAAATGAGAGGAGAGCTGTAGGATGTGTTCTGGTAGAGGTAAGGAGAGGAACTGCAGCTCTGAGTACTGGGCTGGGAGCCCTGACAGGGTTTAAAAACTGGTTTTGGTGGCCAAATACTGACCAAAACAGTGAACTGGCATATCCAAAGACAAAGTAACTGCACTAACAGAAGCTGATACTTAGGAAGTTGTGCTAACTCATCAAACCGAGAAATGCGGATGGTGAGATCAAGAGCCTGGTAGAGGCTTTTCTTTTGATGCATCCCAGGATACAGTTGGCTTTCTGGGCTGCAAGCTCCTGTTGCTGGCTCATGTTGAGTGTTTCTATGAACCAACACCCCCAAGTCTTCTCCTCAGGGCTGCCCTCAACCCATTCTCTTCTCAGCCTGTATTTGTGCTTGGGATTGCCCCAGCCCATGTGCAGGAACTTGCAGTTGGCCTTGCTAAACTTCGTGAGGTTTCTGTGATTATTGAAGAAACTCAGTAGAAAAAACACTTTATATAAAGCTAAGGAAATGGCACTATTAGTATGACTAATACATAAGCATCCCAAGTGTTAAAGCTGCTTTTCTTGAAGCAGTAGAAATAGTAGAGCTTCAAGTCTCGGTGAAAGGCCAAATACCTAAGAATCATTGTTAAAAGCAACAATTTCAGTTAGTTTATTTTTACAATACAAGAAATAACCACACCACAAATAAGTACTTATGAACTCTTTACAAGCATATCCTGACATTTCTCACCAGATTACTCTCTAGTTAGAGCAGAAGTGATTTATTTCCTGCCTGAGAACTAACCTGCCCAGCCTCTCCCTCCCTCCAAACAATATGGGTTGGAAGTTACAATATCAAGGGTAAGGCAGATCATAACAGAGGTCCTTCAATTCACTTGTATATCTGCTATCTGTGTCCCCACAGGAGTGCAAGGAGTAGTGTATGACCTAGGTTATAATATCAAAGGACGCATTAGCTGTTTACTAACATTGACAATAATGCAGTTTATGACCTGGTTCTTTGGACTCTGAGCATCACATTCTCCATCTAAATGCAACTGATGTTTTACTGAGCTAAAGCTATGTCTAGACAAATACGGGAGTCCTATCTAGCTTATGTGCTTACACTTACAAATACTGCAACATTTACCACAATTGCCCATAACTGTGACTAAACTGAATATATTGAAAGGTGCTGTGTTTTGCTTCATTAAAATACTACATAAGAGTATTTTTTCTCTTGATAGACCTGTGTAATCCAAATTTGTGTTTTTCTGGTTAATATTATGTTTCTTCCTTCTCCGAACCATGTCTCATAACAGAGAAGAGATTTAATACAAAAAGTAAAGAGGAGCTGTATATTATTTTCAAGAAATAAAACTGCTTGCAGAATTGCTGCTGATTCCTATCTTCAAGAACCTGATAACAAGGATCTGAGTAAGCGTTTTTTTAAATTCATTTTAATGAAGTGACGAATGTGGAAAGATGTGCACCGAATTCCTTAGTGAATGTTGTGGAAATAAGACAGAAAATATCAACCTCAAACCAAAACAAAAATAACTCTGGAGAGGAAAAGAAATTAATTTCAAGAACAACATAATACCATGCAGACCTGCTCTTACAGCAAACCATCAAGTTAATTTAATTCCGCAAACCCCATTGCTCCAACAAAATGTTGTTTAAATCAATTCATTCTTTCATTATGCCGCTTAAGAGCACCATGAAGTGATGAGAAATTACTGAGATGACTTTCATGTATCAGAATCCCCTCAGTTTCACTTCATTTTCTATCCTGACATGCGATTAATGTGCTGCATTTGCATGCTAAAATAGTATATTTAATTGTAAAAGTGGTGGTGTTAAATTACCTTGCAATGAGTTTATTTTAAATGGTTCATTAAAGTTTTTTAAATAGCTTACTATATTATTTTTATATATTTATATATAATATATATATATATTTTATTCCCTATTATATAGGGAATAATTCAGTTGCATCAATTCACTACCAGTGATACTTTACATTACAACTTCATGCTTCACTTTAGAAGATGTACATATAGATACAAAATTATATTTACAAGAACCACAGAATCCTTTAGGTTGGAAGGAGCCTTGAAATCATCTCGTCCATCCCTCCCAACTCAAGCAGGGTCAGCTACAACAGTTTGCTCAGGGCCTTGTCTAGTCAGGTTTTGAATGTCACCAAGGATGGAGACTCCACAGACTTTCTAGGCAATTTGTTCCAGTGTTAGACCACACTCACAGTAAAAGCGTTTCCCTGTGTCCAGTGGGAACCACCTGGTTTTTAATTTGTGCCTCTTGTCACCAGTCATTACTAAGAGTCCTGTTCCCTCATCTAATTTCCCCCATGCTGAATCTTCTGTTCTGCAGGCTGGAGTCTCAGCCCACTCGGAATTTCCTTATATTAAAAATGCTCCAGTTCTTCACTCATTTCTGTGGCCCTGTGTCGAATTCACTCCAGTAAATACATATATGTCTTGTGCTGAGGAGACCAGACAGGGCCACAACACTTCAGGTGTGAAAGAAACTCTGAGGAGCAGGGCAGAGCAGAGCAGAGCAGACTGCTACCAGGAGCCGCAAAGGTGAACTAAGGCAGCAAAGCCCCCCAGGAACCATCTTTCCCAAACAACTCTGTTCTCTCCAGTAACACTTACCTGTGTCTACCTGATGGATAAAAGATTTCTCTATACTTAAGAGCATTAGGCTTTTACTTTCAATTTAATCTGTATTTCCTGATTTTAGAGACCACGACCTGAAAGCTGCTGTAACAATCCAATTTTTAACTTGCTCTATGCAGATCTCTCTTGTCATTGCTCACATGAATATACTTGGAAACATAATGGGAGCCTCACTTCTGTCTCTTGATCTCAAAGGGAATTAAGCACTGAAATAACTTTGAAAAGCCACACATTAGTCGTTAGCTTGAAGGATAACAGCCCTATTTTGATTCCTTGCTGTGTCTTTTTAGCAAGTATTTCACAAATGTGCACAAATAGTTGTCTATATTTAGGTCAGCTACATGCACTGAAATGTAGCTTTTATTTTATGGTGAAGAGGAAGAATATCACCCCTTAGGGAAGAGTATTGTATCATTAAACTAATCTATACTATTATATCTATTATCACTTCTGCATACGTGCATTTTAAAATTAAAATAGTACATAGAGATACACATTTGGAAAATTGGTAGTATCACTGCTAATATCTACTCATTGGTACTGATTGGTATACTCCTTCCCTGACATTACCTAGCATATGCTGATTAATGTGAGGCAGTTACAGAGAAAAGAAAGTTTCCCTGGTCTATGCTGAAAGCAAAGACCACTGGTAGTGGATTGGGGTAATCTTGCAAGCCTTGGTGTTACGTTTGAGGTGTTCAAGATGGATTTGAAAATCAAGCAATTACTCCTTCAGGTCCCATACATGTGGACAATCTACATTCAGGCTGCACTCTTCTGTGTGGTTTAGACTGCGAGCAGTGAGAAGTGGAGTCATAAAATTGTGCACTATTTAGCAAATGAAAATACAAAAGACATGCAAGAAAATCTTGTTCAAGAGACTTGTAAAGTAAAATAGAAGAGGTCAGAGTTCAAGGTAAGCTTTCACTCCTGTTTTTGTATTTCTTAACTTGCAAGAACTTGTTCTGTTTTTAAAGATAATGTCAATACCTTTTCACTTGCTCTGTATTACACATTACCCAGATGTATATTTTAAAGTGGACAACCAAAACTATCCTTTAGTTTTGTGAATGATGATCTCAGCTTTAATTCATACATATGCTCTACATAGTTATATGCTTGAATGACAAAGCTGCATTACACAATTACTCCTATGAACAGATATTTATCAGCAAAAGGACACTGTTTTCACATTGTGAAAGTATCACTGCCCTTCCTTGGCACAAATGTGTGTACCACAGGCTGGACTGCCTGAAGGTATTTTGTCAAATATTGGTTTGATATTACTTATTGATTTAATATTATAGACAAGCTTTTGAATTTATTTTATATATATAATAATAATTAATTAATTATTATAATTAATAGTAATATTATTAATATTATATTATTAATATTATTAATAATATTAATATAATTAATATTATTAATATTATTATTATTATTATTATTATTATTATTATTATTATTATTATTATATAATTAATATTAATATTAATTAATTAAAAAAATTAATAGAATAATTTTGAATTTAGCCTCAGTGACAGCGGTAGAGTTTTACTTTGTAGACCCAGAATAAGCTTTTCCAGCAAAAACAAATCTAATATATATATGTATATATATATACATTTTTTTTGGGGGGGGGGGAGAAGGGGGGAGGGGGGAGGGTTATGCTACTTGAATGGTCTACCTAGCATATAATTGCAGTACACGTGTAGACAGTAAAGTTCTTAATGATGTATCTGCACAGCAGTTTTCTAGGTAGTACCTGTGATTTTACTGAGCAGTTTTTTTTTTTTTTTTTTTTTTCTTTAATCGCATTGCAGAAATAACTTTCAGGTGATTTGTTTTCTGTTGTTTGTGCACAAAGAGTTTTAGTCCAAGCCTTTAAACATGCTCTGGTTGTTCTTAATGCAAGTACTCAATGACTCCCTGAATAGAAAATTAAAACAAACAAGTGTCTGGTAAAATAATTTAACAAATAGAAAACAACTTTCATCAATCTCTCCCCTCTTCTTTTGACAACAGATGTGCTTTGTGAATCTGGAAACTACATTTTAGCAGGTGCTCTCATTTGCTTTCTCTTTTACAGAGAAGCAGGCAGAAGTCTCAACTTTGTCACCAGTTCATATTGGTTTAACTGCAGACTGTTCTAGCAGTCAGAAGGCAATGAAGGCCAAAACCATTAATGTTACATCAAGGTCAAAGGCGACGATTTTCATTTAATAATACAGTTCTCAATTCTTGAGACTTTCCAAGTCATACTGAGGTTATAAGAAACAACATGTGATATGTTATAGACTATTTGTTTTCAGGTACTGGCTTAGTTGCTCTGTTCTGGGCTGGTTGGCAAATTAAATCTTAGAAGACGGCATATATAAATCATGGATCTGATTTTTTTCTAGCTGTGCCAGCACTCAAGTATTATTGTCTGATATGTACATTGCACACCAGTTTTGAGAAATAGTAACTGCAGACAGGTAAAGATAAGCAGAGAATATATTTCTCATTTTTTTTCCCTAATGTTTTCCAGTCCTTCTGAAGGTTATAAGCCAAAATACATTTCTTCTAGGTAAAAATAATACCTGGCTGCTTTCACCTCTGCAGCTTAAATTATTTGATGGGGTTACTATTAGACTGCAAAGCCACAGTTTTCATTCTGTACTCCTGATTGCTACAGCCTTGCTATAGTTGATGCCTGGAGAAAATCTGCTAAGTGAATTGATGCTAGTCTTCCTCCTGGTGAGACACAGATCAGGCCTATGTCACACTTTAAGTCCTAGTCATTAGACAATCACATTTTTATTTCCTAGTGAAAATAAGTAGTTCTCTCTCCATTAAACAGGGTTGGACTTTAATCTGTGAAACCCTGCAGACGGGTCCAATCTGGGTAGGAGAATGTCATAACATTATGCTGATAATGCAACTTAGATACCTGCTGTTCCTAGACCACAACATACTCAAATTAGTGGTGGAATACAGCACAAGTTTCCTGGGCAGGACCGAAGCTATTTTTCCCCAGTAGAGAGGCACCAATTATGTTATACTAACAGCACTCATTAGCAGGCTTCAGGCCACTGCAGTTAGTACAACAAATTTCTTACATCTTTCTCTACCATGCCACTGCAGAACAAGTTAGCTTTAAAAGTGGGATTTCACACACACACACACACACACAAACAAACAAAAAAAAGAAAAGAAGAGGCAAATAAGTTTATAAAAGTCCCTTTAAATGGGGAAAAATAGAATTGACAGGACACCAAAGATGTAGGGCTGAATTAGGTCCAGGAGAAAAATAAGAGTAAAATGAAGAGGAATGAGATTTGCCATATACTAGAGGAGAAATATGATTCATTTGAGAAAATATGTTTACAAGGAGTTAAGGAACAGAAAATAGACCTTGTAGGTAGCACTTTCTCAATTAGGCTGAGAGCCCAGCAACACATCCCCTCCTCTTGCTGCCTGGCAAAGGAGGAAAGCAAATGCTGCTTTTGCAGGAATTTCCTCCTTCTAGAGCACAAACCGGATAGTCTATTGAAACAAAATATCCCAAATTTACTGGCAACCTCCTCATCTAGAACTTGCTACTTTCTCCCCTCGTTCTGTAACCATCTCACAGGTTTCTCCTGTAGGCCTTCAGCTCTAGAGGCCTTAAATAATGGGATCATCCTGTTCCCAGAACCCCCGCTCCACTCTGCCCCTCAAATTTCTTTGAAGACAGTCCTAGTTGCCTTTTTTTTTTTTTTTTAAATCTTCTTACAGATTATTGATGTGAGCTAATAGCAGCACCCTTTAACAAATCAGATCTATCTTTCAGCAGGGTAAGATGCAATAATACAGCCAAAGCTCTCCACAAAGATCTTTTTTTTTTCTCTTTTGTTTCCCATAAATATCCTTCCATTTCCATCTTTTATCTCCCTGCTTCTCAGACCTCATGTTTCCAGACTGCCTGTGATTTATGAGGCTGACATTGCCTGGGACTCCAGCATTTGCCAGTGCAGCCATGGACTCAGTGATGTATTCCAACAAAAATCCAGCATCTCCTTGACTCAGCTTTCCAGTTTAGCTGCTCCTGTTCCCTTCCCCCTCACTACCCTTGCCTTGTTGGCACACCAAGTCATAAAAGAGCACTTCCAAGGAGCAATAAGTAATGTAATTCCAAGGCTTGTTTTTTGGTATTAATATCAAAACCTGACAGATGACTGTCAGCAAGATCATCAATAACTGTTAGCAATGTAGCACAGCTGTTCTTTCTTTCTATTAATTCACTGATTTAACAATGGTTACTTGAATCATAAGAGAAATGTCACTGTAACTACACAATACCAAAAATAAATAGACCACAGCACCATTTATATATGTTCGTGGTTCTCTGAAGAATCACCACTCATCAAATGGCTTATTTGGACAGCTTTACAAGGCACCAGCAATGTTCTCTCTCAAAGTTCATGTTCAGATTTGTGACAGCATCTATGAATAGCTTAGTCAGGTTCAGTTTGGCTCAGTAAAGTTTCTGCATGCATTGTTTGTAAAATGAGAAGTAAAACCTAGCCTTGTAATTCCACATACTTCAGACTCTGGAAGTGTTCTCATGTCCAAGATCTCCTTGGAAGCAAACTTTAGCCCTCTACTTAGGGAGGATAGAAAGGGAAAATGGCTTGCCTAGATTTGGAGTGAAAATTAAAACACAGCTGAAATGTCATCACATTCAGATGAGTAGACAGGGGTGGTTCACTGCCCCTCTCAGCTGGCTCCAATTATTGTTTAGGAGGGGCTTTTGATAGAGAAAATCATAGAAAATGAGGTTTTATCTGTTTTGTTACTCTGAAGACATTCAGTATTTCAAAGTTCTTCCATGTAAATACAAAATAAAATTTACAAGGTAAATATAAAATTGTGTTTCTTTTTCCAAGTCCATGGACATGTAATACAATGGAATTAATTTACCCCTCTTAAATTGGAGCTGCATTAAAATCAAGTTCTGCTTGCATTACATATGCATAGCTACTTACTGTAAAATATTTTTGCACTTGTTTTGTATCATCCAAGATTTGAGATGTATCATGTGGAACCTATGCTCCGTCACTGCCATGTGCAGACTTCAGCCTCAGTGATGTGCAGACAATTACATAAACTTGTAGGAAGATATTCTCTCAGCTCTTGGCTTTAAAAATCCCTGGCATTTTCTACCTCCTTTCTGCCTGGTATCCCCACGGCACAAGAAGCAGACATATAAAATTATGCTTGTACAAAAGGGGCTGAAACATTTCTTTTCATGGAATGAGAGGAGGGAAGGGGAGAGCAAGATGCAGTGAATGAGCCATATGGCTTATGTATGAGGAAGGCTCTGAGAATGACAGCAGTTAACTGCATTTGCAGGACAGTTACTATTTTTTTGCTGTGAACAGGCAGCTCTGCAAGTGACAATGGATGTGAACAGAAAGCTCATGGATTTCATGCCCACCCACCCTTGCCCACCAACTGATAGCAGTAGCTTCCTCTCTGGGTCATGTATAAGGATACAAATCAAATGAAGGGAGGCTTTCCCAGGATGAAAGATTTGTATCATCTAGGATTTAGCTGGTAGGCTGTAAAGTGCTTTCAGATCCTTTAGATCTGTATACATGAAGGTGGATATCAGTAAAGTTGAATTGTGCAAACACCACCAAGAGCACAGATAACTCAAAGCTGATGAATTTAGCAGGAACCTTTTATTCTAGAGTCTATGAATTAGAGACAGGAGGAAAAGATTTTAGCAAAAAAGTTAAGGCAATAGGGACAGGTGGGGATAAGGAACTTGTATTTTTCACTTAGTACTTTACACCTTGGAAGTTCAAATAGATGCATTTCATCTAGCATGGAATCCCAGTACATACCAAATGGAGAAAAATATGAGGCATTATCCAATGCAAGCATAAAGCTTTACAGAAGGCAGTAAGCACACGATGACAATTTTTTCTTGTTCAACTAAAAGTATCTGTATCTGATTAACAACCTAATTTATCCCTTGGTAACACAAGAGGATCATTTTTCCCTTGGGTTATCATTTTGGTTCCGATGCCTCCTCTGTAACTACATAGATTATAACTGTAACCACTTGATATTAAATACGTTTATTTGTAACTAGAAGCAGAAGGATTTTTCAACAATACCATGGGCAGCACCAGCATAATCTCCATTCCGTACCTTCACCCAAGCGTGCCTGCTCTTTGATAGCTCTCCTCATTCAGTTCAGAGATGCAATCTGTGAGTGATTTCCAGGAATACGAAAGGCAAGCACTGGTTGTGTAGCAGAAAAAAACTAAATAAAGTCAATACAGTTCTTGCCATTACTGTCAGGAGTATCACATACTGCTAGCACACTGATGGACACAACTATTAGGCAACTACTAGATCACCAAAATCACCTTCCAGCCTGCTGAGCAGTCAAGGTTAACTTTTGGTTCTGACCTATTTAGGCTAGATCAGCAACAGACTCCACTACTCCTGTATCCCTGAACAAACTTTTATAGGGAAATGAAGTCCTTCAGTAGTCCTTTCAGTCCTGACTCTAGACTTCAGGCAGACCACAAGCTACATTTAGGTAAAATGTCAAAGAGTTGAAGTTTACTGAAGTCCGATGGGAACTTTTGCTATGATTTGGTGGTGGCTGTTTTTCTAAGGAGAATTGTTTTTACTGGGGTTAGTCTCACAAGGTTTCATTAGCAGTGGAACAACTCTGAAAGTAATTTTCTGTGACAGACAACATCGCAGCAAATATACATGTGTGAGAGTGAGGCTTCCACCTGCTCATTATGCTACTTTAAGCAAAGCTCTCCTTGTGAATAAGTGTTTTCAGCATTTCCACAAATAAATCCTTGGCCTGCTTTCTGCCTTTTCTCATACAGACACTAGGCTGTGGTTAGCTGTCACTTCTGAGATGCTGTATTGTGTTATACAGTCCACAAGAAGCCATAAGAGCCTGAAAAGTCAACGAAAGGAAGTGCTGAGAAAGGCAGAGGCAAAGAACAACTGCTTCAAAAGGCATGTCTCCTCACACCGGGGGATGCTCCGTTCCCTTGCTGCACAGCTGGC
Source organism: Cygnus olor (assembly GCF_009769625.2). Taxonomy (NCBI): domain Eukaryota; kingdom Metazoa; phylum Chordata; class Aves; order Anseriformes; family Anatidae; genus Cygnus; species Cygnus olor. The sequence goes on from NC_049173.1 coordinate 50,321,836, forward strand.
TCATGGTTTGATCACTCAGAATTCCTTTTCCAAAGCTGATCTGCATCCTGAGCTGTTATCCGGATCTAAGCAATTCCTACCTGTAATCTGGGTTGTGACCCTACCAAAGAGCAAAACCCTGCTGAGAATCAGACAGAACTCAAATCCCCAGCTCCTACATCCAGCAGTTTTGGTGCCTGGCACCCTTTGCCTGGTGCCCAGCACTCAGCACCCTGCACTCTCACTGAATCGGGCAGAGCCGAGTCAGCCTCAGCACCAAAAGCAGCCTTTCAACCGCAGCATGGGTTTTTTGCATGCTAATCTAACTCAGCTTCTCCAGACGGATCTGGAACTGCTTGTGAAAAAAGGGGGCTTTGTGTAGTATTACAGATACTGTCAACTGTTAGGCCAGTGCCAAGCGCCAGACTATCTGCTCCTCACAGCTGCAGCATGTTCCCTCTTCCAGGTGGCACCCAGAGGTGCTGCAGCGATGGCAGGAGCACAGCACTGTTTTGCTCACTCCAATCATCAACAACACAACTATGTGATTTACCTGACCCATTCGCACTCTGTATGACTGCAGCTTCCACAGTAATCTGTAAAGATGTAATTAGAGAACATTCATGGAAAAGCAAGTCATTTTTATTTACCCAGAACTGAGGTACCCTACCATTTTTCCTTAACATATCCTATTTTCTTTCAGGCAATATGTCCAGATTTACAGTAAACTCCTTAAGTCTATGGCAGTCAAAACCTTGCTTTTTCTGCCAATTTTAACAGTTGGTTGTAAAAGCTTGCCTATTAAATCCTAAGAGAGGAGAAACAAGGAAATAAAACCATTACTCAGTTCTCAAACTTTATTAGATGGAAGTAGTTCACAGCTGCCATTGGCTTGAATTAGATGGCATTCTGAAAGACCTAGAATTAAAAGTGTCATCTCACCACAAACTTTGTAAGTCATGCACCCATAAGAGTAGCAATCGATTTGTTTTCTGATATACAAACTGTTGGATAATTAGATGAGTTTTGGATAATTAGCATAGTTGAGAGAAAAACATGATTTATTGATGGTTTGCATATATGTAGATGTCTTGCTCAGTTGAGATATTTCAACTGTATTCATTTCACATAGAAATAATGCAATGCCCATTGTAGTTTTCCACTTTTGAAACATCTGCCCTCCTGAGCATTAAAATAAAAATTCCAGCCTAGCTTTGCGTAAAAGCACAAGCCCTTTGTACAGTAAATTACTACATGTCCTTTTATATACAATGTGCTCAAAAACAAGGAATTTGCATGTTGAATTTGAATAACAGGCCAAAATAAGATAGTTTCTCTTTGCTGACAGAAAAACATTAGCCTCAAACACATATAACCATTATTCAGTACAGAAATGTATTCTTTAAAGTAAGGGTAATTGCAAAACCGCTCACCAGAAAGGAAAATAGGTTCCAAAAAAATCACATCTGATTGATGTACTTGACAAGTGGGTAATAAAATTAAGTTCTGCTCAGAACAATTTGGAATAATTGATTTGGTTTATGACTTTGACCAAAGTATGCAAAAACGCAACATTCTTTCATAGTGTCACTATAATTGTTCATAGTCTTGAGAGAATATGAAAGAGGAAAAATGGCTATTAGAGTTTTGTTATGAAAATGGCTAATTAGAGAATCTGAATAGGATATTTGAAATACCACATTTACAATGCTCATGGACTGTGCAATGCATATAAAACACATACACTGCCCGTGACTCCAACCTAATTGTGTACAGTTTTACCCAGGCCTCTGACTTTTCTCCCACTATCCATTGTGGCTACAAATTACATCACTGAAATCCTCTGTTTCCTCTTCTGTGCTTCTCCAAAGGTCCTGAGACAGAATGATATGCTTGATGTGACAACTTCTAGGCTCTGTGCCTGAGGGAGATTATAATTAGCAAAAGGTACTTTGTTTTCTTTAGCTTACAAGTGAACTATGAAGTTGGGTGACTGGTAAAGCCAGACAGGGCTGCCCCTTGTGCTAGTATCCACAGCTTAGAATTTCATGCTCTTTACTGTGCATGAACACTGCCTCCCTGCCATAGCACAGAAGCCATTTCAAACCCTCTCAAGGGGCACAGGATGGAACAGGGAGCAGTCCAGGGAATGCCTGCACGTTGCTTTCTGTGTACAAAAATACATAAGTCTGTAGGCATCAAACTGGCCTGAAGAGAAACATAATTGACCTCTCCACAGCAAGGCTTGGTGACAGCAAGCAGCAGGGTTTGAAGGTATTGTTGGACTCAAGAGAACATTTTGTTTCTTGCAGAAAAACTGCAACATAAAATCAGAAAGTGTGTGAATATCTTAGTTCAGTCAACTAATTTAAAATGTGATTTTGGGGCCAGAAGCAATTCATTAGCTGCAGCCTACAGCTTTCCCAGTAAATCTCAGGAACAATTGAATGATTTCATATTATAAAAAACTTGTTATAACAAATTGACATTTTAAGTGCCGGGAGAATTTAAAGAACACTACCTTGCAGCAAAATCTTGTAAGGAGATGCAGACACTTCCTATTACTTGCTGTTTTGACCACTTCTGCATGCATTCAGTTGCTTGGCACCATTTGTGTACTCTCACATCCTCAGCGGAAACATTTTCCTAATTAGGAAAAATAAGAGAAATACAGAGAAATGTTTTTAGGATGTGTTAAAGGTGATAAAATGCTTAAGAATGACACAATCCCTTTAAGTCTTAAGAGTAGAATTTATTATGCAAGACAAAACAGCAGAGCTTTTTTCTTTGAAGTCCACTCCCACCTTTTTGTCAAATGGTAACTTGCACAGAAAGAATGCAATGAACTATTTTGTGTGGAAGATGGAAAGTTGGGTCTGTCAACAGGATTTATAATGTATTCTGTATAACCACTTGCTTAGAAGCATATCTTGTGAAATATCATACTACTCCAGGAGAGTGCCTTGTTTTGTTTCGTTTAATTGAAAATCAATAAATAGCTATTTTTGATACATCATCTTTCACCAGGCATGTGCCAGGTGTTCATTAAAGAACAGCTCTATATATTTACTATCCTTGACAGGTTAAAAATTAGTTCCTGTGAAGAAACCTTAAATCAGGACTTATAAACGCATTTAACATAAGGCAATTATTCCTTTAGAAAACTCAGTTAATCTGCATACAGAACTGAAGAATGCTGGAGAAGATGAGAAAGATCTTGGTATAGACCCACAAATAACTGCTTACTTTTTACTTAGGCGTAACTGCTAGCAACTTTGCTGGAATTCTCATCTAAGAAAAGATTGGAAAGGATTGAGTTGTGGGTCAAGAAGAAAGAGCTAAGATCTTCAAGCAGGTCACCACAGTCCCTCATTCCAAGCTTTAGTACATTTGAATCCAAAGCATCTCTTCCTTATCAGGCGCAGATACTGTAAGATTCTTTGCAAGCAAAGAAATACCTCAGATAAAATGTTTTGGGTCTTTACTGCTTTGGGCTTAGTCATGTTTTCAAACAGATCCTCGTAAGAATTTATATTATCACACCAGCCTGCATCTCTAATCTCTTAAATCCAAAATGCAGACATTTAAAATCCTGGGTCAGCATCTCTGGAGTGTGTTGCAAAAGGAATTCAGGACCTGTCCCAGCAATTGCTCTTAGTTGTATTGAATGCAGAAGAAAGCAAGGGCGAACAGCAGCTCTGTCCCTGGCTTTTTCTCAACTGTGCTGCCAGCTGCTCAAGGGCAGGCAATTTTAAGGCGTTCTCCCTTTATGCTGTATGCTTTTGATGCCCCCATGCTGAGGTTGAGCATCCTGTTCTCCAGTGGCCAAATTTCTCTAGGAGTTGAGAAAGCACCTTGCTTTCCTCAGTGGATTCTCTAGAGGCAGCAGAATGTCTGAAAGTCAGACAAAACTTCCACCTATTTTTTTTTTCATTGAAAACTATAAGGATTCCAAATTCTGTCACCCATGCACATAAAAAAGTCCTTCTTAAGCAGAATTAGGAAATAAAGGGACTCCTCTTCAGTATGTACAATACGTTTGGACTTGCTCTGTGGGGAGGGGGGAATGAGGTCAGAGGCATAGACTAAGTTACTGTCTGTTAATAAAAGCATAGTCACGGAGCAGAGTCTTTTCTGCATGTTGTTAATGCTCTGATCCAGAAGTGCAGGAGCTTAATTTTACATGTGTACATAGCTGGTTCAATTGATGGCCACAAAGAAAATCGTATCTCTAAATGTGCTGATGTGCTTTTCTGGCTTGCAGAGTGAATCCCTGATTGAACAGCTGTGGCAGAGCATTTTATCAGATGAAGGAAAAGATTCTTGCAGAATTTAGTTGTATATAGAGCCAAGTGACATTCAGAAGAAAAAGCTTGCCACAAATAATTCACTTTGCCGACACTAGGCACTATGCAGTCTGATTTTAACATCTATTCACACTAAGCAGATTAATGATTTTACTAGCTCGCTCTGTTCTTTCTAAAAGGCACCAAAAAACATTCTACAAGCCATGCTAATCTTTCACCTTAGTTAAACCATTAGAACAGTAAATGTTCACTCTGAGCTTTTCTTAAAGAGAATTGTTGAAAGAACTTGCACTGTTTCCTCTGGGATTTACACCATTGTAAAGTGCCTTATTTTGTGTAGTAGTTTCCCATTGCACAATTTCTACTTGTTTGATCTGAGGAAGAAATGCATCCAGGCACCTGGACAACATCTCTTATCTCTTATCAAAAGGACTCATTCTGTTCATACCAAAAAGAAAACCTTTCACTGACTTAAGTTGGAGCAGGACATGCTAAAGAGTAACAGAAGAATTTAGCAGCTTGCTCCCAATTACCCAGTTCTTATAGTCTTGATTCGTTATATTAAATGGCACTATGAAACCACTAGACTTTGTCTGGGTGGGTGGAAACAACCTTCAGCAAATGGTTAATGTTTGATTTTGTTCAACTAAAATGGATGGAATTTTGGTGCAAATGTCAATTTGATTAAAGATTGTATACAGTTATGCAGAAATAAGTGGATAACAGTGCATTTCTTGTGAAAAATGAGGGTATAAGAAACAGCAGGAGCACAGAAAGAAGATTAGAAAAAGAACTGAAGAGAACTGTTTAACAGCTAATTAGAGTCATCAGCTGAGCACTATTGGTTTGCATAACTGCAGACATTATGCCACTGAACAGGGGTGTGCATGGAATATCTCATTAGCTTCTGGGAATTCCCGCACTGAAAAGTTGTTGACAAATATTTCAAGAGGGACAACAAAAATCACCAGAGGTGAGGGATCAATTTAACAGGGTAGTTAGACACACATATGAAAAATTCACATAAACAGCTTGGCTAAACATTAGCTAGAATAGAGATGTTAGACTTGCATTTAGGAATAAAGAAGCTCAATTAACTAAGTTTGAATCTAATGGTGAAATCAAAGTTTCCTTTTAACCTCATGCATGTTCTCCCAATTTCCAATTTAATTTGCATCATCCTAAGTTTTAAGCAGTTTTTACCCTTAGCAATATCAGAAAAGTCTTTTAACTGCAGAGCCACAAATGGGCATTACCCACACTGTCTGAGCTGGACAAATCAAAGTAATGATTTCTTTAATTATTTCATCTTTGAAGTAGACCAATGTTTCGAAAGTAAAACATCTACACTCAAAATTTTCTGCAGATGTAGAATCTAGAAGCCACGGAACATTCTTCAAAAGGTTATCACCAGTGTAAAGGTAATCATAATCATCCGAGTTTCTCTTTCTGATGCCCAGTCAGATCTTTCAGGAATCTACCAGAAATCTGGTATTTGTCTACCACCCCTCCTCTTAAGTACACTTATAGTATGGCTTCACTGGGATCGTTTTAGGGAAAAAACAGAATAGCAAAACAATGTAAAAGCCACCATTCACTTGTACAACATGGGCATTTAGGTTTAACATTATTTGATGGATGCTAGGCAGAGTTCTGGGAATCCCTTTCCAGTCCATTTTTCACTGTAACCTCTCCATCAGTCAGACTGGGAACAATGGGCCTCAGTTCAGAGCAGCTTAGAGCCCTGCTGTGTGCAGTTTCAATTATTCATCTGGAACTTAGCAGTAAATAGGGGTAAACTGGGTAAGGCTTGTACTGTAATCTCTGTGCTGCCAGTCTAACATTTTTCATCAACAATAAAATTAACTTGGAAAAAACTCAACAGTAGTGTCACTTTAAATATAAAAAGTTATAACATGCTACTCTTTGGTATTAAATTCTAACAGTGTAGCAGATTACAATAATAAAATCACAAAGAAAAAATACACTTTCCACTTGTCAGGCACAAAAAGCATTGATCAAATATAATACACACAGGAGAATAGAGAGCAGGGTTCTTTTAAAAATAAAGATTAGCTAAAAACATTTAAAAGGCTTTACACACAAAAAGCCCCTACAGGGTGGGCTCTCTGAATAAAGATTCAAAACATTACCACAAAAGAATATGATTCATTATTATGGCTTTTATCAAGATGACTTCTCACACAGCTCTCCAAATGAATTCAACCTGGGAGCTAACCCTCCCACTGACAAGTCAGTTCATGGTATTTGGACCTCACAATCTCAAGTCCGAATGACAAACTGGATCAAGACGACATGGTTAAATCCAAGCCCTGCTCTGCTCCCTAAACAACTCTGTTGATGTCACTGCCTAGGGTTGAAAGCAAACACTTCAATATCTTTCCAAATCTTTAAAAAATTATCCTCAGATTTCCTGAAGGGTTTGGCCCGAAAACAGAATCCAGGCTAAGTATTGAATTCACAAAGAGTTCAGATTTCTGAATAATTGAATTATTTATGATAATTATATAATTTTGTATTATATTGTAATTAAACCTACATCTATGAAATACTGAATTATTCTAGTATTTATTCCTAAAGGCTGTCAGTATTAATACCTGAAAACCTCAAAATTAGTTCTTAGGTTAGGAACCACAGGCAATTCATTGAAAATATTTCTTTGGGCTTGTGGCATCATCTGAACATTGAATGAAGCTAGTTCCACCAAGCTTACCTCATCTCAGGGAAAGCAACCCCACTGCAAAATAGTATCAGGGCTACAGAAAGTGCCTGGACTAGCAGTGGAGAGTTTGTAGTCACTAGATCTGTAGGCTGTGCCCCCCTACATTAGAAAGCCAAACTTCATTGGAAGAGTGATCAAGCACGAGTTTTCATGTGCAGAGAAGATTCAAGTGAGCAGCGTTGCTCAGGTCATGATCAAATATTCCTTGCAGTGCAAACAAACTGACCCGCTTCTCTCTATCCATGCCACTGAAAGTCTTGAAAGAAAGGTCTCACTTTATGGACATTTTTTCCCTTTTGTTCTGCCGTACTCTCTCATGATTTTGATACTGTGGATTCTAGATAAATGTATAAAATCAAGGTTGTGAGAGCACGTTGAAATATCCTAATGACTGCTCCTACTTCAGCCCTGCATTGACTCAGACATGCCCATGGCTAACTGCAGATACAACCTCCTCTGATAAATCCAACAAGGTGTCTCAATGTTCTGTGTACAATTTCCTCATTCCAAGCATTCCCTCAATAGTAAAACATCATTTCCTGTATTAAGTTGTAAAACATTTCTATCAAATGCAGACATATGAAGAAAACATTCAACTTATGCCTCATAGTCTAACCTTTGGTAGTAATCCAGCTCTAAGGCATCAGGCATGAAACCTGTGCCCACAAGAGTCCTGTTTTTTCTTCTAGAATGAAGTTGTAAAATATTAAGGCAAAAGACTCCTTTTGACGTAAAATTCTGTCTTTGCAGTTTTCTGATCTGTTATTGCTGTTGCATTTTTGTGTCCATTTCTTTCTAAAGAAAATGCAATTTGTGGGCTTTCAGGGACAGAAGATAGTAGCAGGGACACCACTCCCATTCAAAATTTTACTTCTGGCTAGCATTAACAGTGTGTGGAAATATCACCACTGAACCCTAGCTATAAGCATGAAGGAAGCAGTTTTCTGCACACCTTAGGATGGAGAGGTAGCTGAGCTTTTGCAATTGCCATGTCTGCAAATCACAGCACAGCAAGTCTGTCGAGGAGAAATCATTCAAGAAATGTTGTGTAGAAATATGAAGACAAAAGGAGGTTTTGCTTGTATCCTATACAATTCTGAGCTCTGTGTGAATCTGTAAAAGGGGAAATGTTTCTCTTGCAATTTTATTGAACTTTCCTCAACCAAGGAATGATGTAATGTGCAGCCTAATTGCAATAATTCACAAAAGACAATTACAAACTTATTTTGAAACCATTTTATTTAACCTTAAACAGATAGTGTATATGAAAAACAGGAAATATGCATGAGAAACACTTTTTTCAGGACAGCGTGACAAAAACACCTAGACAGACTGAGTGGCATATATTCCAAAAGAACATTAGCCACATGGTGCTCTACTGACTGAAGTCCTCCATTTCCCACTGCTGAGCACAGGATTTCCCAGCTCACAAAACCATCCTGCCAGTCACCTCTGCTTACCAGTGACTCAGCTCTTCACCAGAGGTGTGCAGAGACCATCTGCAGGAGCTAGGCAGGGGCTGGGCTCTGTGCCCATTTGCAATCATTCCTGTCTCTGGAGGCTACAAATGAATTGCACATCAGTGACGGTTTTGATAGTAGCCTAGGAACTAAGCCTTAGTGACTGCATAGGTAGTTCACATCACTCATTTCAGATGGGCAGACATGCAGATGTCAAAACACTGTTCTCTTATAACTGAATAGGGCTAGGTTTGGAATGTTGAAGGTCACTGATTCTCTAGATAAGTTTATGTTGTCTGAGCATGCCAGTGATTCACTCTGTTGCTACTAGTATTTACATCCTTGCATCAAGCAAAGACTAGAGTAATATTGATTTAGGTTACAAATCTCCTCAGCAAGTAAACAAATGCACTGCTTGTGAAAGGCAATTCATGAGAGAAAAAATTCCATTTAAAAGGCTTAGCCACAGTCATGTTGCTTCTCTTTTCAGGGCAGAATTAACATTTCTGATCTGTCAGTGCAGCAGGTTCATTCATTTTGGTGATTTCCAATCAAGCTGTGTTCTTCCTTTGTCATTATCAGCCATCAGCCACAGCAACAAGCTGTGTGATCAGAACTTAAGCTATCAATTTGGTTATGATTCATGAGGCTCAGGGGAATCCAGCTTGCTCTTCTGCAATGATATCGATTCTGAAGTGCTGACGGTACTGAAGTTTGGTTATGTCAGTGCATTGCAGCATACATGATTTGGGTGGGAGACACAAGGAGTAGAGAGCACAGTAACAAGATGCCATAGATATATTGAACTAGGATTTATGGCTTTCATGCATCTACCTACAATTCTGACCAAGGGCACTACTAAGTCCTGGGTGAACTTCTTTTGAGCTTCTTCCACTCCTCACATAGGCTGTGAGAAAATGATCCAAATTGCCTGCCTAGGAGAGGGTGCAAGGAGAGTATTTTTGCCTCCCTCCAGATGGTACAAGATTAATTCCAAGCTGAGACACCCTTTTTATCTTAGTGCTTTATTAGTTTTTGCCCCCTTAATTTTGAGGCATACCAAACATACTTAAAATATAGGAACAGGATATATCTGTAAGGATACAGATTACTGAAATCTCCTAATTCAAGCAAAAGACACTTATTGCATCAGTAATGTCTCCTTTTGATTATCCCAGCAGAACTATGCAATACACAGAAATTACTATCGAAGATAACGGTGAAAGAATCACTGAAGTAACACTAGTCTAGGCCTGAAGAATTGAGCGCTATTCTTTCCCTTGCATAGTCCTTAAGAGTTGTTTGAACTGCATAAGTATACAAGAGTCTCAAGCTAGTGAGACAAGTGATTTAGCCCTACAATAGGAAGTCATACAGCTGCATCAGCATGGCGTTGTGCCCAAACCAACAAACATTGCTAGATAGCTAGCAGCAGTACTACCTTAAGGTCCCAACCTAGTTTTGCCACCACATCAAAATGACAACCTGCCTTCTTGAAGAAAAAAGGAGTATTCTATTTAGGTTATTCACACATTCTTTAAAGCAAGTTAATGGGACCCCCTATACCATCCACCAGCACCAATTCATTAGCTTCACAAAAGGACACCGCCTATAGTTTTCAGGTTCCACTTAGTCCTAGCCTAGTTTTACTGGTATTGAAGGAGTTTCCAAGTCTCCTGTTCTCCTGTTTCAGTAAAGCCAAAGTTTAAGGATTTGACAGCTTTCTACTCTTTTGTGCATAGAAACATTTACATTTAAATAGGCATTTTCTGAAATGCATAAATAACTGTCCTCCAGATCAATCAATTATGATTGATTAGGAAATTAAATAAATTAGAACACGTTTTCAGAATCTATAAGCTTTAAACCCAAGCATGACAAGTTATGATTTTTATCAATAAGCCACAATAATCAGATTTCTGAATTTCTAGTACAGCTTCCATCGACTTTCATTTTGATGAAAGAGACACTGTAAAAAATTAAATTACAACAGACAAAATTAGAGCTCAACCACAGATGCTCACAGAGGATGAGGAGGTCACAGCTTCTTCCTGTACAATTAGCTTGATCACCACTCTGACATTCACAGATCTTGCACTAGCCAGCAGAAAGGGCTACAAGCAGCTTGAAGATACTGGTCTAAGTTTTCCTGCTGGGCAGATCCTCCAAGGATCTACTGCTAAGGGAGACAGCAGCATCATAGCTGTGCCTCCCCCCTACTTCAAGCTTCATCGTGATGGAAGGTAGGGCAGGTACCAGCCCAGTAGGTTTTATACGTGCTGTGATCATCTCCACTTAGATAAAGTGAATTTACACCACCTCTAATTGATGCTGCCAGCTGGGAGAAGAAAGGACCAGTGAATGTGGTCTGGGAGGTTCAGCTACAGACACAACTGGAGAAAAGAAATCTTGCACAACACCAAGTAATCTTAATAGGCATGTTCAGTGATAAATCATTAAGAAGGTTTCCCTATGTACTCCTTTGGTACTGTTTTATACAAACTCATTGCCTTACTTTCATGCGACTAAAGTAAGATAGTAATACCTGCAATAAGATTATTAATATTAGTTGAACTTTCTGATGTTAGTCAGGGCTCCTGCCCCAAGATACCCTGTAGGAATGATCTTGTTCAGTTATGATTGCGGAGAATCAAATCCATTGCAAATCTTTAGAAACAGGCATTTTCTACTGGTAAAGACACTAGAAACCTCCCCTAAGGAAATGAACTTGGAAAGAGCAATATATTAAGAGCTGAAGCCTGAAATTCTGTGAAACCTGTGTAACAGGATTTTTCATATTCCTCTAACAGTTCAGGTTTGGCCTTTTGCCAGAAGGACTGTCTATTACAAAAAAATCAACATAAAGCAAGCATTAAAGGATTAAGATCTGGTTAAAAGCTTGTAGCCTCAACATGTCTTAAAAGATGTAATTTTTCATGTTATCTAGCCCAGGTCTCACATCTTCCATTCTGCCACTATTAAAACAATCTGTTCTGACTTGTTACCAGGGTTATTGCATTCTGTTCAGCAGTAATAAATGCAAAAAAAAAAACAAAACCAAAACCAAAACCAAACCAAACCAAACAAAAACAACTACTGAAAATTTATAAAGTTTTCTAGAGAAATATTCACTCTGCTGTATACACTATGAACATGCATGCATTTGATTTAATTTTGTTTTACCCATGTGATTACCCAGAGACACTAAAGAACTGGAAGAGACTTATAGAGGTGAAGCTGAGGTGGAGTTGAAACCAACATTGAAACCACAAGTATTAATTTGGATTTGGCTGTATCCTAAGTATACAACAGTGAAAAACCATAACACAAGAATTGACCGTGACCTTCAGAAGTAAAGACAAACTGCTACACTAGCCATACAACAGACACTGATGGCTTTACTAATTCATAGCTTTTGTGGATATGGTAACATTCTTTGGGAGTTTGCATCAACGCAGTCCCTCTGGTTAAAAACATACAATATTTTCATGCAGGTACATCTCATTTTAACATGCAGATTTTCAGAAGCTGCCCCGCAAGAGTACAGGTAGACATGTAATTAACAGCAGTCACAAATAAATTGCAAATGCTTTTGTACAGCACTTTAAATGCCGTTGTGCTTTTTGAACTAAAAATGACTAATATGTCAATGGTTCTCATGCTGTTAACTGCTTGCCGTCAGTTATTTTGAATAAGTTACATGAAATAGTTTTTAGTAATCATTGTTTCTGTAGCACCTCAAAACCTATCAAGCAGCTGTTACCTAAACCACAAAATGACACTGAACTGAGATACTCAGAGGGGTACCACATTTTGTCTAGTGGACCTTAGATACTGCTAGATTTTTTTTTCTTCCATTAGTAATTGTAGTATGGAAATAACCATAAAATCACCTCACCATTCAAATAATCTGCTTTCAGAAATTTATTTGCAACATATCTTACTTATTGCCTAATTCTCCAAAGTGTTCAATAACTGCATATTAAGTAGGGAGGCTCAGCTCTTACTATCCACCAATTTCTGCGGAAACTGCAAATGCTCATTAGGTTGCATGATGAGGTTTTGCAATCAAAAAGTATGGAAAAAAGTTTGATGTGCTTTCTTGCCCTTCACGGTCTTGAAGGACCTCCTGACCTTCTAAGCATGACCTGCCTCCTCTCTGCTGGTTTCCAACCACACAACCATGTTGGCAAACAGAACAGTTGAGAAGAGACTTAAGTAATGGAAGTTTCTGGACACATCTCAACCTGACACTTCCATTATTAATGTTTATATTGTTATGCCAGAAGTCAAATGAGTTAAGAGTTCATTGTATTAGATATGTTTAAGCATACAAATGCCATGTCTGTCAGCTAAGGATCTAATGGGAGCCATGGACTGCTAACCTCTGAAAAATATGTTTTGTTTTTAACAGAAGATCATGACAACTGCACCTTATTTTGCCCAAATAGCCATGATAATTTTCAAACAGAAGAGTACAATTGAACATAGGAAACATTCGTTTATTGACTGCTCACACAACATTAGGCATTGAATTTCCTCAATTTAGGTGATTTCATAATTGGAAGAACGAACATTTGCTCATTGTATATATATATATTCAAATATTCCAAACTTTAAAATACAGTTAAGTGTAACTTCTACTTATTTCAAGAAGTTTTTTATTATTTTATTTTATTTTATTTTATTTTATTTTATTTATTTATTTATTTGTTTTTTTACAGCAGGTGATACAGCAAGAGCAGAATAATATTGCAGAGGAACAATAAAATTTTCAATGTAACAATGTATGATGTGAATCCATGCACTGAAAAAAAAAAAAGATTGATCATTTAGCTATGTGGAAAAAAATGCCAAGAGAAATTAATTGCTAGAATCTGAAAGTCAGGAGACTAATCCAATTAAACATGTAAATGTGGTACCTATGGTGTTCATTTGCAGTGTCCTTCGAGCTAATAATTAAATGATGAATTTTAAAACTAATCATTAAGAAAAGTATCAGCTGTTAGTCTAAAATTCAGAGTGCTTTTAAACTTGTGCTGCCACATTAATCCTTGACAAAGTCATCTCAGCTCCCAGCCCTCACCTATTTCCAGCTTAGGGGACTGGAAGATGAAATCCTGTTTTTCAGTCTGGAAATGTGGATGGCTAGAATTACTCTGAATGTGTGTTGTCACAAATATATTCAAAATCCTGAACATTTGACAACCTAACCATGTCAAGGGCATTGAATAAAAGACCCTTTACATGACAAAATAGCACTGTCCAGAGGGTTTTGACATCAGCTACCTCACCTGAGAAACTGCCATAACCAGGGAACAGCTGAACAATTCCTGTAGCTATTTCTAATTGCAACAGCCACCTACAGGAGCAATCATAATATGCATGTGGTGACCACTAGTTATGGTCTGCTGTTATTTTATGACCAATTGATCTCATTTGACTTGTCAGCTTATGTAAAAATTAGGTATCTTTCCCTGCAAATTAGCATTAGTCTTAAAATCAGGAGTTTTATAAAGAATCTAAACATTTGAAACTTGGAGATAAAAACCCTGAAGATTTGAAAAAACTTAATTCCTCAAAGGAAAAGAAAAATAACATTTAATATCCTCACATGAATAAAAGACTGCTTATCGCATTTTTTGTTTGTTTTTGTTTTGTGGTGATTTGTCATCAGTACACTTGTAACCTTCAGATAATAATTCTTTGCTTGAAAAATTCTGACACGTTTGTAGTGGTTTGGTAATAAATAACCAAATTTTACTGTTATTTTGGTGCAAGTGTTCTTATGTGTAGTTACTGTTGTAATTGTCATAGTATTATTATTAGCAAATTTTAAAAAATTACCTGAACATTCAACACTCATATAGCAGTGTCCCCTTCCCTTCCTCTCTCCTCCCCACTTCACTATGTTCTAGTTGTTCCATCTTAAGCACCTATGATTGCCAGTTGATTATTTAAGCAGTAGCTCTGCCTGATAGCCCTGGATGAACCCAACATACCAAACTGGATTTAACAGCTTTACATCGGCCTTATTTCATGGGAGCCAATGAAGTGAAACTTGCGCCTGCCCATCTGAAGTTATTTTCCTCCAACAGCATTTTTATGGCCAAACACATCTATCATGTGTACAAATTGGCAAGAAGATAAGTCAATGAGACTCATGCAAACACCAGATACGAAGATGATCAAGCAGCTTTTCTATGAGAGGTGAAAAGAACAGGAAAAAAAAAACAGAAAAACATCCTTTTATGATTTAGCTATGCCAAAGGGGTAACATTTGAATAAAAATATTGCTTAAAATCGTAACTCATGCATTACAAAGTGTATGAAAGACATAACGCAGAATGAGTTTTATCTTCTGACATCAAGAATTTCTAGATGATCTATTGATCATTTGTGAGTTATAGCAGCTCATGTCTATAAGTTGTGTTGGAGTTAAATCCTGTTACTGGATTTTCTTCCATATGCATGGTATTCTACTTCTAACATGAAAATCTGTCTGTCCTTCATTTTTGTTTTTCAAAAATGCAAATATTACTAAACAGGAATACTGTTTATATCCAATATCATGGCTATTTTAGCTGTGTGTAGCTGTGTGTAGGAAATGCATCTTGTACAAATTAGTCTGAACTAGAGAGCAGTGATGGCATCTGAGAGTGCAGTGAGAAGAGTGACACGTGTGAGAGTGAACCCAAAAGTCTACACATCACATCCAAAAGTCTAAATCCACAAAGCAGCTATTTTCCAGATGAGTACATGTCTTACCTTGGAAACTGATAGTGTGAAACAGCCTTGTAAGTCATTGTCATCACCAGCTATTGCTTGTGATTATAGGTAGTCCAGGTGACAGCTATCTAGAATCAAGGCAGTTTGCAATGTTCTGATCACAGAAGTCTTTTCCTCCTGCATATTTATGCTCAACATTTCCATTTTTTTTTTCATGGAATGTGGAGTGTTTGATCCACATAGTTATGATAAAATGCTAAATGAATACAATCAAACCAGAAGTGTGACTCAGTTTTACCAGGACTCTAAAACTAAAACTTCAGCAAAGCCTCTGGCACCTACCATCATCACCCTCAAGACTGGAATATTCCTCATGTTAATATATATTTTTGAATTGTAAAAATATTTAGGGAACCCAGTTCCCTTTTCTGAAGTATGCAATAAACATGGAAACTTGTCTTGCATACGCTCTAGAATTCATATTTTCTGTAGTACATTTGTTGTATTGAGGAAACAGATATTTGGGGATTTTAGTCTTCTCACCCTGTCTGGGTGAGACATCCACCAAAATGAGACGCCATCAAAAACACTTCTAAGGCTGCTTTCCCCCACACCATGTTCTCCTCTTACTAAAACTCCAGTCTACAAAGTGTGCTCAAAACTCTTCTTCCTAAAAACTTTTTGCCAAGGAGCTTGTTCTGTCCTTTTATGCTGAACACCTCTCCACTGATAGCTATCCTTTACTGTGCCTGAGTATTGCTCCTGAGCGCTGCTGGACTGAACTTGTAAATTCCCGTCCCACAATTTGGGAACATTTTTGGTGCTTATCAAAGGAAAAACATCATTTTAGTAGACTGTTAGAATATCAGCAGCATTAACTTTTCCTCATGGTTTCCTTTGCCTCAGGAAGACAATGTTGCCACAAAAATGGCATAATTTGAAGGACTGTTAGCTTCAAGGTGTCTTCTCTGGATGCCCCACCAACAGGTTACATTGAGCACCAAATGTGTAGTTACAGATTCAATAGATGTTTTGCAAGGTTGCTCATTGTCTTGCCTATGACTCCACTAAGAAGTCTTCAAGAAAAATTACTAATTAGAGAGTGCAGTACTTCAAACAGTACCTGGCAATACTCTCATTCTTCATAGGCACTACAGAATAAAATTTTGAATGCTTATTCAAGCAGAACCCAGTCACAAAATTCATCCATTTCTAGAAGGAATTGAAAATGTATCTGTGACTACATGTATACAGACTCCTCATATCTATGTGGCATGTGGGCTAAAGCCCAGATCACTGCATTCCCCTGCTCAGCACATCTGCAGCACCAGAATCAGGCAGCCTGCAGTTTAGTGCAGCATCTGACTCACTGTGGTAATGCAGCTTCAGCTCAGGCTGCTTACAAGTATCACAAACCCTTACAGATAGTATCCTTGTAGTCATAATGCAGCAATGCTAGCTGGGATGGGATAAGAAGGTGGGACTTGCCAGTTAGCAAAGCTTTAAGCTTATCTATTAAGAACTCATGCAAAGCAGAGTTTTTCTAGAGTATTCTCCAAAACTCTTATCATTTGTACATCAATGCTGTATGGAAACAGGAAATCTGGCCTTTCATGAAGTATTCTACTACCTCGCAAAATATATTCTAACCAGCTCCATAGTTTTCTCATCAAATTAACACCATAATCATGCTTCTGATCTGTTCATGTCTACTTGCATAACTATTCACCATGGTTAGGAAAACTGCAAGTTAGCTTGGTCAGTTGGAGATCAGTCACAGGTATCATGGTCCTCATGTCCTTTTTGCCAATTTCTCTAAATGACATAGTTGCTGTGATTACAGTCATTCTGAACAGAGCAGTTTAGCTGTTATTAAAAAACATCTCTTTAGTCAGATTCATGGCTTCCCTATCCTATTTATAAGTTCTGCAACCAAATCACACATCCCTTTCCTACGACTTAAGTAGTCCCAAATCCATACCATGTCTGCAGTGCAGCAGTGTCTTTGGTGAGCTGCATTTTGCAATACAGCCATACTGTCAGATGTATTGCCTTACTCACCAACACAAGACTATACCAACTCAAAATTAAGAGAAACCAGTAATATTACTCCCCACTCCAAATTTCTGAAAACCTAGAAGCAAACATCATGCAGAGTTGACTGGCTTACATGCTGAATGGTTTAAGAATCTCATAGCAGTCTTCCAGTGCTTAACAGGGGCCTACAAGAAAGCTGGAGAGGGACTTTTTACAAGGTCAAGGGGTAATGGCCTTAAACTGAAAGAGGGTAGATTTAGATCAAAGGAAGAAATTCTTCACCAGGACAGCTGTGAGGCACTAGAACAGTTTACCCAGAGAAGTTGTTGGTGCCCCATCCCTGGAGGTGTTCAAGACCAGGTTGGATGGGGCTTTGGGCAACCTGGTCCAGTGGGTGGCATTCTTGCCCATGGCTGGGGGTTTGGAACTACGTGATTTTTAAGGTCCCTTCCAACCCAAACCGTTCTATGATTCTGCATAATTTCATCAGGTGCCATATGCATCAAAAGACTCACCACTTGTTTCAGCCTTTCAGTTCCCCTGTTCACCTACTGACTCAATGGTGATCCTTTGTGTTATAAGCGAATGGTGAGTGACTGATGCTGATCTTTCCATGCCCTGTGCAGCTCCCTGATGGACAGGTGTTACCTTTGTGCTTTTGTGTCCACCTGCTGTTTGACACTGCTTGCTTGTTAGCATTTTCTTCCTGACTTATTTCCTTGTTTGAAATTCAACCCTCAGATTCATTCATCCCTTAATTTGAAAATAAAGCTAGTTTCCTTTCCTGAACTTTCCAATATAAACAATTACACCTGCTACTTAGGAAAATTGAATTTTTTGGGGAGAGTGGGCATGAATATTTTCCACAACACATTAGCTGGTGACTTGCATACCTTGAAAAATACTTGGATAAGTTTTAGTGTGATAAGAAAAGAGGTGGACTAGCAGTGCTGAGATTTATACCCAGCTCTTGTTCCATCACCTGAAACAATTTTTTAGCCTCTATAGCTCATTTTATACCTATAGCTATCTATTTCATTGATTACCACAGGTTTTAATTAATTCAATTTTTAAACAACTAGGTGGTGATTTAGTGAGATGTGTTTAGCAAATTAAAGAACTATTAAGAAAGCTTATCTGAAAGCTCTGGGCTAGGCTTTCAGGCTTGCCTCATTTTCAAGTTGCTGCAAACAAGAAAACAAGTAATTCCTCAGAGAAGTACAAGCTCCCAGACAGTCATTATGAATATATTCCTAGGGGCCTTGTTTGTTTTGGGCAGAATGGTACATCGAGATTTCCTTATGTAGTAAAACTTACCATTGGAAAGAATAGAAATCATGATCTGAGCAAGGCTGGGACATCCAAAACTGTTTTGTAATGTATGAATTTCTACAGTCACTCCCTCCTGCTGCATACAGCAGCAGAATGCAGTCTGCCTTCAGTTTGCCCCATCACCTTCCAGTGCAGACATCAGGGGCCACCTCAGACCTAACCTAGATACCAGAAGTGTCCCCTGGCCTTTCAGCAGAGAAATCACTTGCTTTGATCCATCACCTTAACAGGTGGAAGAACCAAAAGGCCAGCGTGTTTTCAAAAGTGGGGCCACAACTGGATTTGATTAAGCTTTACCTCAGCACATCCCATAGATAAAAACTGTTCCTGCTTCTTTTACCCTGTTCTTAGACAACAGAGATTTTCAGGGGCAGAAGAGTACCTGTAGAGTACCAAGGATTAAAATGTATGTTCAAGGTGATGGAAAAATACTTACTGGTTACTATTTATTTTTCCACACCAAGACTACATTCAAGTGACCCTGTCTCATTTTCAAAGATGAATGATGGAAATTCAGACGGGGTTTAAAAATATTTTTCTGCAGTATGCAGAAATAAACTCCAACAGGTAAAAATTTATTCAGCATTTCCTGAAATAAATAAATAAATAAACCCACTGAACAGCTGAAAAAACATGCTATACATACTCTGCTTGAAATGACTTCTTCTATAGTCAGGAAGTGACACTTTAGAAAAACTTCTAAAGTCACATTTAAGCACAGAGAAGAGTGGCAAATTATTGCAAGTATAGAAAAAACACCTCCTAGAAGTCATAATGGGACAGGAACCAGGCAGGAAGAATAAGGCAGAGCTCACTAGCAGGTAATGTTTCTATGCAAATTTACCAAGCTGAGCAAATTGTGCCTTAAATAATCGTTGTTCTGGTGGGGAAGCAAGCCCATTAAATTTTTTAGTAGAGCAAATGGCCTTTGGATTTTAATTAAACTGAAAATCACTGAAAAGAACCATTAAAAAAAATTACATCTTTGATGTTCCCACTAGATATTTTAAGAATATCCCCACAGTTCAGCTAAACTGTAAATAAAGTCCTGTTAAAGTCTTTGTGACAGAACTGTAGATTAAGTTAGGGTGGCATTAATGAACTGCTAAAAAACTACTCAATGTTAATTTGAAGTTTAAGAATAGACATTTGTAGCTCACCACAGCAGCTGGAGAGGCAGGAGATGACACCCCAGGGTCCCACAGCAGCCCAAATCTGGCCCCTTCTCTCCCTCCTCAGGTGGTGCTACCAGGCTTGGCACAAGCCAAACCTTACCCCAGCTTTCATGAGCTTGTCACCTGCGTGTGCCTTGGTCCCTTCTGCATGGTGCCACCATTGCTGCTGTCTGGCTGCTGGCAGCACTGCTTTTCTTCTTCTCATTATTATTATTTTTTATTTTTATTTTAAACGGCCTCTGCTTGTCACTTTCTGTTGTCCTGGGTCCGAAGTTCACCTCTTCTCCCGTGTTTCTCCTCAGGGCCAAATTCTGGACCAGAGCAAAACCTAGTCAGGGCCTGCTGGGTCCAGTGCAGTGATCATGATTCCAGCTCATGATTTAACAAATTTGGAGTGCTTACTGGAAGCTTAATGCCGTGTTTGTCCTATTTCTTCTCTTGTACATCCAAATCAATACAGGTACAGAAATTTTGTAGTGTTTCTGTTGCTAAACTAAATATGTTTCCATTTCTGTATTTATATTTCCAGGGTTTGTTCCAGATGGTCAGGGACATGTTTACATCTTTGATTTTCTGGACACACTTGTTTCATCAAAACTGTGTAAAAAATGAAAATAAGTCAGTACAGTCTTTGATGACTGACATTTATGTGGATTGCGGAGTTAGCTGTCCCTGGGTATCTTCTGTGCCCATGAAGGGGCTCAGCCACAGCTCAGATGATGTCAGTGAGATCACCTGTCAGAAATATTGGGATGCTCAATTAAGGATGGAATGAAATGACCCCGATTTTCCATGCTGTGCATTTCCACGAAGGCATACGTTCTCTCAAGGGTATTCCAAGTGTGGCATCGAGACATGGAGGTGACTAATACTTTTGAAACTCAGAAATTTTGAAATTCATTGCTCCTCTGTTGTTTATTCAAGTCTGCCTTATCTGGCTAAGAAAGTTGGTTGCAGCAGTGAAATGTCTGCTAAGCTGCAGTAACACCTCTGCTCTGGTTACAGATTTCAAACACAAGTAAATAAATATTAATTGTAATTTGTTTTGCCTCCCTGTGCTTTGTAAAGTACATGCACACAAAGATTAATTCCATTAAAACGAACAGGCAGGAATCTGGCTCCCACAAGTGCCAAATCCAAACTCCTTGACTGTGTGTCAAAAGAATATGCTTGGCTTTCAGACATCTCTCAATTAAAGAGCCTGTGCACTGAAGGAGATGTCAGCTGGCAGCTTCTGTTCCCTACCCAGATAAATGCAAAGTGGTGCCTCCCTTAGCCCTGGCAAGGCAGGTACTTTGGGCACCTCAGTGCACCAGCTCTGGCAGTTTGTGTCCTTAAGGTGGCAGCAACTAACAAAAAAGCTTTTTTTTTTTTTTTTTTCTTTTTTTTTTTTTTTTCGTGGGGCAGGTAGTAGGGGACACACTAGAGAAGGAGCCTTAAAATTGGAAAGGAGAGAACTAATTCTTCAGAGCTCCTTCTTTAATCTTCCATTTTCTGCTCAGCAGAATCATATTCATAGCCAGATTATTCATTATTAAGAGTTTATTTCAGATCAAACCCTGTATGTCAGTAGATTAGGACACTGAGGAAGATTAGCTTCTCACTGTAGGTGGTGGGAGTAAGTTCTTTATCTTATTAGCATGGACATTCATGGTTTTTGATCATAATTATTAATTTTGCCAGCAGACTTTCACACAAGGATTAAAATGCAGATAGGTGTCATTTAAATAGCATAATCAAGCTGAAAGTGAGGTTTTGTGGCAGGCAAATCCTCAGTTTTATGACAGCCAATTTCATTTTTGGGGACTTTTAAGCATTTTTTGTTGTTTAAAAAATGAGTTTGTTTACTTTCATGTGCTTGTAATAGAATTTTATTAGCTATTTTTCTCCCTGAAAAAAAATATTGTTAGTATTCAGGTGAACTTTTACTCTGATTAGTATAAATGGCATGTAAAATTCTTAAGGAATGTTTCTGCACACCCTTGCATTGTTGTAAGTGGAAGCCAAGCATATAGATGAAGAATTACTGAATGAATTCAAATTAGGTATCTCCCCATCCTTCTCTCTTTCTCTGTTTTTTTTTTTGTTGTTGTTGTTGTTTTTGTTTTTTAATTCTCTGATGTTTTTGGGCTTTATTTTTTCCATGAATGTGGATATGTGACATGGCTCTGAATATAAAAGAATCCAAGACCTTGTCCTACTGCCAAGGTGAACTTTCTTAGAACATCAGGTAATGTAAGGTTGCTACATTTCTGAATATTATGAACAAAGAAGGAAAAAAAAAAAGAGTAGACAATATTTCATCAACAAAAGCCTTTTGGTTAGATTTGAAATCAAAATTCCATCAAAATAGGGGTCTGTATCATTTGCTAAAATATACGAGTGTTTAGTTGCATAATGAAACCAAATGATAATATTGTGTATCATTACAGTGTGTTCATAGAACTCTTATTTTGCAAAATGTAACATGCAGGAGGATGAGGAACAGATACAACACTGCAAAGAATATACAGCAGCAGCTCATACACACAACTGCAGTGAAGGTGGTTAGTTGGCAGCTGTTTCTGTTCTAAATTTAATCACATAGCTGATATGATGAACCACTTACAACACAGGTAGTGATTACACTCTTACCTGGAGATTTATTTATTTATTTATTTATTTATTTGTAGGCGTATGTCTTACATTTCACCTAACATTGCATGCTCTCTGGGGAGTATTTTGCTTTTTGTCACATTTTCATACAGCATCTACCCTGACAGGTCAGGCTCTTTTGAATAGCCCTGCAATTAACTGTAGAGATGTGTATTTAAACTGCACAGAAGAGGAAGCAGAGCTGAATGTTTGGTCCCCTGCCTCTAGTTATGCAAGGGCTTTGAAGGCAGCAGTGTTTTGGATCCTGAGAAACAATGGTATTGAATAAGTGCTGCTACAGAAGGAAAAAAATCAGTGGAGACATTTTAAAATGGGTAAACACTTAAAAATATGTGCAAATAGTCTGTCCAGTGTTATACAGAAATCTGGTAGTATAAAGAGGGCCCAGAGTCCTCCCAGGCACTTATCTCTAGCATCAAAATGGGAACTGTCTGGGTAATTAGGAGGCTCCTATGCATTTTTGCATACTTGCCTATCTTTTCAGTGTGTATACCATTTTTTCAATGGTTATAAGAGCTTCCTTCCAAGTCTGTTTGTATATTTAAACATACAGCAATGCTCACACCGCATCCTCCTTCTTGCTCCACAGTTCCTGAAAGCCATTGTTTAGTTTTTTTTTTTTTTTTTTTTTTCTCCTGGCATAAAGAATACTGCCTTGGGCAAACAGCATGTGCAGGGCTCATAGAGCCGTCAGGGAACACCTGACATGTTTTTCTCCTGTCATCTGAGAACATGCTGCCTGGCAAGTGCATGCAGACCAGGCAAAGCTTGTAATAGAAAACAAAACAAAACAAAACAAAAAAACCCCACCAACACACAACAAAACCATGACAGAAGTTTAAGACTAATGGAGAAGTTTATATTTGTTAAGATGTATCCCTAGTGAGTATATATATATATATATATATTTTTTTTTTTTTTGTGGCAGCAAATGCACTAAAAATAAAAATAAATTCACTATAGCTAGAATGGTGTAAGGGTTTGGAGCCCACTCATATACTTCTGTTCATGTAATTTCAACTATTAAAACTTGCATAATGCTTTAATACATTCCTATCTGAGTCATGTTGTAATTCTAAACAGAAAGTGCATTAGGGATTAAAACATGTTGAAAACAAAAAATTAGTCTTGATCATTTTTGTCTGTTAGCTTAGAATTAATTGAAAATCAGTGCAATTATTTCTTTGGCTGTTTTCAGCAGCAAAAGAATTTGAGATTTTTCTTCTGTGACAAGGCAGCAGCAAATCAATTCTGATCAGTAGATTTACCTGCTTGCTCAGGAGGGTGTCATAAACCCTCATGATTTAAGAGCACTGGCTGCTGTTGTGCATGTGTGAGAAATCCAGCTGTATCTCCAGGGTCTGTTACGCTGACGAATTTTCTGTTCTGTTCACTCATCCCAAGGTTCAGGTCATATCTCATCCTCCCTGTTAACAACATGATTTTATGGTGCCAAATCTAAGATGAATTAAAACTTGCTTGCACTCATTGGGGCCAAATTCTGCTGCCATTTATATCTGAATTCAGAATGATTTTTGGAAGTTTTCCATATCTGGCAACAGAAGCATAATTTCTTCAAAGGGAGCATATACTGACTGGAGACCAAGGGAAACCACTGGGAAGTTAGACCCTTATGATGTGAAACTCAACCCCAGCTCTGCAGCATGTCCTTAAAAAAAAAACAAAAACAAATATGCACAGGAGACCTTGGTCCACCCTTGTATCTATGCTGTTGTCTGAGAAGCATAAGACTATGTGGAGCTGACAGGACTGCTTTTAACCTTGCTCAGTGAAAGTGCAGGAAAAGATTGCTTGACACACTTGGAGAAGGTAAAATTCAATGCCATATGCAGTGATCAGGAGAAGGTGTGAAAATAAGAGCAGGGAAAGACACAAAAGTATTAGCCTTGATAGAAATGGGGGGAGTGAAGCAAGGAGGAGGAATAACGGGGGAACACGGGGAGAAGAGGGAACTGAGAAAGTTGAGAAGTTGGAATTTAATAGGAGAGAAAAAAAACAGAGAAAATATTGAGACTGTGATATTTGACTGAAGATGATCTTGAAAGAGGCTTTCAGCAGAGACAATGTAGAAAGCAAGGCCACACAAAGAGAAGGACGTGGCTGTCATAACGATAATATATAGTCATTTAGAATACACTTGATTTTGAAAAGTTTATTTATTTATTTTTTTAAAATGCTTCCCTTGGGCTGGAGTGTGTCCTCAAGATATTTTCAGAGCTTTCCATCTGTTTACCAAACAATTTTCACTTGAAACTTTAAAGTAGAAGCTAATTAGCATTAGTTTATTATGTGTGTGCTCTGTCTGCCCCCTTTCCGTAAGCAGTGAGTAAGCTATTGCAGGGAAGGAGGTTTGGCTGAGATTACAGACTGTGAACATATGCATACAGATGAGCAAACACATACAGTTACTTAAATATACACACAGGAAAATTGTATATACAGGCTAACATACTCTTATATATTCCTCAGTTTATAAGGAAATGGGTACAGTATGAACACATAAAGAGAAAGTGATGAGTTATGTCCCTGGGCTCTTTGATAGTGGGAGTATTGGTTTAGAGAGGGACAAGTGACTGGCTTTAAACAGCTTTTACCAGGCAGTTTAGCTGAGTTTGTTAAGTTCCCCTGTGAACGTACAGTAGCCCAAAGAGATATTTCAGCTACAAAGAAATTTGCTGGATACAATGAATGAGATTTTCTTGTTTGCCAAATAACTTATTTACTATCCAAGGATTATTTCATGCTGGGGCAACTTGGTTGGTTGGTTAGTCTAGGTTCCTGCATCCTTTTTGACATAAGTCCTATGGAAAACAGGTAGAATGGGAGCCAGACCTCTGTGTAGGGACTCCTGTTGACTTCACTGACATTTCAGAGGACAAATTTTGGGCTAGTAGCCAAGCAAGGTTTGTGTGCACATCCAATATGCTTTTGTCATTTGTTCCTTAATTAACTTCTCTCCATGGTTATATGATTTCTGACTGTCTCTGAGCAGGTTTAGATTATAATGAAGGCTTATCAAAAATAGAAACAAAACAAAACAAACAAACAAAAAAGAACCATTTATTGGAGCACAATGCAAAAAAAAAAAAAAAAAAAGCTTTTGAAGAGAAGGAAGCTGCATTGACAGCAGATGGATGAATACATAGGCAGTATGAAATAGATCTCAATTTTCTTTCACCTGGGGGTATAATCATGTAATCTGGGGAACTAAGGCCAAAAGATCTGTCTATAAGAACCAGTGTTCCAGTAAATTGGAGCCTCGGTGCTACTTGTTGCTGCTGTGACAGAGAAATGGATGAGACTGTCATGAAGAAGAAAGAGACCTTAACCTAAAGAGACATGGCATAAACCAAACAACTCCCCTTAAAATCATAGCTGAAGGAAAGAAATGAATTTAAAGTCAAATAATGAATAGTTCAGGTGTGGGTGTGTTGTCAGTATGAGCACAGTCAGAAATGCCAGGTTCCTAGTTTTTGGTTCTATTTTATCATACATCATACGAAGAAGAGGTTGGAGAAGGGATCTTGTAGAGGTCCATAGGGTCCAAAAAATTTCTGCTCACTGGCTTTTCTGATGCAAGAATTTGTGAATGTGGTATGATACTTTAAGGACATAGAGTAAATAAAAGTGTATATTTGGGGCATGAACTATTTTTCTTGCAAGATGTTGTGGGTGCTGAATTTTTACATAGGTTCAAAACCTGGATTAATAGTTTCATTGAAGGGAAAATCTGTAACAACAGCTAAATATAGAAAAGGGTAGGTGAAGAACTTTTAAGTGTAAGTTGTTGAAGTCTGACAAAATGCTCTGGGGAAGTATTGATACATCTTAGCCCCTGCACTCTTCTATATGTACATTTGCTGCTGGCTGCTTTTGGAGATCTCCATGTTACTGGCTTGTATGCAACTGTGGATATGGCCATTCTGTTGTAACAGGGTTGAACCTTCCACTCTCCATGTAGAAAGGCAAACACACACATGTTTTTGAGTCATTTTTAACTTGTTCAAGAAATGAATAATAAATTAAACTCCCTATTTCTCAAAGGCTGCTGTGGAAGTTAGGAGTTGTTTATCAGCCATTGAACCAAAGGATCTGAAAGTTTTCATTTTCATTAACAATGACTGTCAATATTGCCAACAGTGTTCAAACAGTGTTCTGTAAGGATTTGTAAGCCATGTAAGAAGTCAGAATACAGCAAACCAGAAAGAAAAACTCACAACCCCAAAACAGAACTTCAGTGAAATAAGAGAGATTTCTATATGATAGCTGAGATGCAGGAAAAAAAAAAATCCAAGAGTACTTTTGCCCTCGTTGCTCTCCTCAAAAACTTTGAAGCTGCCCATGAATGGGTAGGAATCAAAATGGTAGCAATTACGTTAATTTCATTACTAAAGGATCAAGGTCACAACAACAGCAATTACCTGCAATTTCCCATTCCTGCAATTATATTATTATGAAAATGAACACTTGCTAACTACAGCAAAGCTTTCAGGGGCACTAAAGTGAATTCTTTTTCATTTCAGCATGTTTGCTAATTGTGTCAGGACTTTAGTGTAATATGATTACTATTGCTTTGGTCTCATCAGAACAAGAAATAGTAGATTGGTAGTGCCTGATTCTTCTAGGCCTCATCTATACATAAATTTCATACCAGTATTTAGATTAGAAATGCTGTATTTTACTGAAATATTTATACTGCTATAAATCCTAGTACAATAAACCTTGTGGGAGTGAACTGTATTAGCATAGGTGCTTTTATTCTGTTATAATTGGGTCCAAAATAAGCAGTTGTACAGTTCTGTGACACCATGTTATAAGATGCAGAAAAATGTCCCATTTCTGATCCACCTGTGTTGGTGGAAGAAATTACCATGTCTGGCTGCTAGTCACTGGAATCGACCAGCAAAATATTATTCATGAGCATTCCTTAAACTACTTCAGGCAAAATCAGCCAATGTATGTCAGTACAAGAATTTGCCAGCAGTGGCCTGCCTGATTTTGCCTGGGATGAGTCAGGGGTGCCCACACAGACTGCTCGGCTGCCTGCCCAGTTTGGGTGAGACCTTCAGCATAGGGGCGCTCACAAGCTGCTGGAAACGGCTGCCTCTTTCTTTGGCAGGGAAGAATTTGTCAGTGCATGTCAACAGACTTACAGCTGTGTGGCATTCTAGTGGAAATAAGGCTTTACCCAGACTGGTTTTACGCTGACGGGGACACAGATTCAGTTGAATCTCCTGCTGCGGACAGCCATGGTCTAGAAACCCATTCAAAATATTTTCCAGCCTCATCTTACAACAAAATACTTCTGCTGTGATAGTGGTAGAATTAGGCTATTCCAGAATTTTAGTCTTCTAATGGCTAGAAACCTTCTTGCTTCCAGCCCAAATTTAGTCATGGCCTGTTTGTAACTCCTTGGCTGTTTACACCCTTTAGCTGTGGCTCTCTTCTCACATTGACATTTATGTCTGAGTTATCTGTAGAAAGCAGTCATGTCTCCTCTTAGTTTTTGTTTTACCTGAGCCTAACAAGTCAGACCATATGCTCTGTTCTCCAGCCATCTCCTCCTACTCCTCCCTGAATTGCTTCAGGTTGAGCTCATCGTTCTTCAACATCAGTATCCAGAACTGCATGTAATAAACAAGATTTTTCTTAGTGTTTTTACTACACAAATTTTCCATGTTCATACCAGAAAAGGTTGTCCTAAAGCATTCTTTTTCACTTTTGCCTTTATTAAGGCTGAATCATTTTAGTGTCTCATTGTTACCCAGTTATCTATAGATAACTCATTTCGATCATGTAGCAGAAACTCTTTTTGCTTCTACACTCATGACTTTGTACTCTGTCCTTTTATCTCATGCTTTGGTCCCATCGGTCTTTCAGCTCTTTTGCAATATTTCATATTTTTCCTGTATTGACATTATCTCCCAAACAGTGCTGGCAGTGAATTTCATTAGTACATTTATTTTTTTTTGGTGCCAATATCATTAATGAAAATATCTTTTAAAATTGTGTTGGGATTTATATCTGTCCATTCTCTCCAGGATCACTTGTTATCTCTTCATTAGCTAGTTCTTAGGATTTGTGGGGAACCATGTTTTTTAGCTTATAGTTCAGCAGCCTACCAATGATGTCCAATGAGTGGATTTCCTATAGAGCACTTTTTAAAGAGAAAATACATTTATCTTTACACAAAGAGGTTGTAGTAGAGAAGACAACAATAAAACAACAATGGGAGAAACTACCTGATTTTATAGATACTGAAAGAGGAGTAATTGGAGCTTCTGCTTTTGGAGCTCTGCATTTTCTGAATGTCAAAGATAGTGAGGAGGTGAGGGCTTCTGAAGGTCATTGACAGAGGCTGAAGCTACTAAACATGAATTTAAAAGCAGCCAACCTGGAGTCAATAGGAAGAGGGTAAAGGTGGATGAGCTGTTTATCTGGGGAGAAGGGGAGGGGAGAGAGGGAGCAGAAGGAAAAGCGAATAATGTGATCAGGACTGTTGGAAGGTATCTGCTGAGCAGCCCTGTGCCTGACCAGTGCAGCTCAGGCAGGCCAATAAGCCCATGGATGGACCATGCAGTATGTGTCTGGCTCAATTCTGCAGTTAGGGTTTGTCAAAAATGGTCTCCTATTGTGTTTCTCACTTTCAGGATGCTCTTGTGCTAGAGGAAGCAAAAAATGCCTCTGTGTTCCTTCTGAACACTTATGGATCAGAACCCTAACGATGGATTTTCATTCCCGTATTCACTGGTAATGACATATTTCATCCTTCGTTGTACTACAAGTGTGCAAAATATTTCTCTGGAACTTGGAGCTTTTATAAAAATACAGAGTTATGGAATATTTTCTGGGTATTTCATTCCCAACTCTTTTTATTTTATTATTTTATTTTATTTTATTTTATTATTTATTTTTAATGTATTATTATGAGTGTAATTCTGGTGGGTAGTGGTAATTTTACAGCCCTGAAAACACAGGCAATAATTTAGGTAAAGCTACCATTGTTACCAGTGTATCAGCATCAGGCTAGGTGTTTTGATCTTTTATGGTTTAAGCAAAATCCATAGTATTAATTACTGCAAATATAAGGGTGATAGATATTGTAGGATAGGACCAAGAAACTGTACTGAATTGCATCAGATAGCAAAGATCATTGAATAGTGTGCCCTCTGATTATAGTGTCACTAAACACATAAGTTGGATTTGAGCCCAGATAATTTGTGTGTTACGTTTGATGCTTAATGACAACTAAATGTCAAGTTGCAGCTTTTTGGTTCATATTACCCAAGAGCATGCATTATTTTTTTTCCTAAATATTTTTTCCACTAGTTCTTTCATATCAAGATATTTTCTTCTGAGAAGAGAAGACGAAAACCTGGGAAAAGATATTGTGATGTAGTTTTTAATTAACATGGCAACACAGCATTAGAGAACTCCTCAGTGACTGAGTTAGTGAGGTTATAGCCATAAGAAACAGTTTAGAAAAATTTGAAACTGCCCACAATTGCAGTATTTACCAATTATTTTCACATCTGTAATTAGTGTATGGATAGACCATCTATTGGAGATGTGGAATGACATTCATCATGGCCTAGTAACATCAATAGCCAATAGCTAAATCCCTGTCTTTACTGGAGAAAAGTAAAAACTTACCTCTGCATCAAACTTTTTACACGTTTTGTTACATCAAAATAGTGAACCTATAAAAATCCTAGCAGAAGGAAGGAACTGTAGTTTTTTACATTGATATAGCTGCTCGAAGTCTAGTAAAAGTAAAAGGTACCTATGTTTTGTCTCCAATTGGCTTCTATATCAAGATAATTATCTTGATGCTGGAAACACACCTTTACTGCAGGAAAGACGAACCCCAAGAGGGGCTGAATGGTTTAAGAGGGTTTTAAATTGTGGTTGCAAGTCAAAATCTCATCATTCTTCAAAACTACCTTCCAGTGAAACTGTCAGAGGGGAAGCTATGACTCATGGCGGTGCTGTGTTTGATTCTGGAAGAACAGAATGGTTTCAGTCTATGTACAGTGTCTGGAATCAGGCTATTACCTACTTAGAATTTGCTCGATAGAAAGGTTTCCAAATGCATTTGGCACAGTGATCTGTATTTGTACCAGAACTACCCAGTTAATAATGATGACATTTATCTATGGCAATTTTCATCTGAAATCTTTTCTCACTCTGTAGCCACTAGCTCCTAAACCTCTTTGAGTTAGCTGTGCATACTCACTTTTATTTTGGCATGGGATAAGTTGAGGAACAGATAGTCAGGTAGAACTAAGTATGGTTTCCTTTTCAAAAAAAATAGGTATGTAGATATGTAGATATGAAAAAAGCTACTTTGCAAAATTTAATTTGCTTCAAAATTATAGATATTCTGAATTTTCTATGAGGTAGCTTAGGTGAATTTAATACTGTAGACTTTCCTCTAAAGCTGGTCTGATGGAGAGTGAGTTAAGCATAAGCCAGTTTGGATCTTTCATGATCAAATTAATTAAAAAACTTAACTGACAAGAACTACATTTTCAGAATTACACTGTCTTTATAAATATTAATATTACAGCAATAAGTGGCTATGGATGACACGTGGATTTGTGACTGGGAGGAAATCCCTCCATTATAAGAAAATTCCAATCAGACCAGCTTTTATGTAGTGATTTCTGTTATAAATGCTAACACAGTAAAAATCACATTAAAATCTCTAAAAATCCTATAATTCCAACCCTCTCCCCCTACATCTTGCACACACAAATTAAGGGAAATAGTCTTGTACCAAACATGTGGAAAAATGCAGTAACCCTGCAAATTATCCACATGCCAAATTACCTCTGTATTGGCCCTGCACAATCATTTTTGACTTCACGTTTGGCCTTGACAACCACA
Organism: Cygnus olor; assembly: GCF_009769625.2. Lineage (NCBI taxonomy): Eukaryota > Metazoa > Chordata > Aves > Anseriformes > Anatidae > Cygnus > Cygnus olor. The sequence goes on from NC_049173.1 coordinate 50,353,163, forward strand.
GTATGTAAACTGTGTCTGAAATCTGTAACACTCTTGAATTCTGGATTTGTTAAAGGAGACAAACACTCAATTCTTTCACTGCAGCAGCCTGAATGCTAAAAACCAGGAAACACATCATGTCTTCAATAAGATGTGCCATGAAATAAAACACAATCTTCGTTGTGGCTTAAAAGATTTTTTTTAGGGGCATTTTTGCTGGTATTGGTTGTATGAAAGTTAAATAGAAACGATGTGTTATACTGAAAGGTGCTAATGGTTTATGCCCAGGCTGCTGATTTACAAGCATTCAGACCTTGGTGGAAGATGCTGCTCAGATTAAAGCATTCTTCTTCTCCTGGCATCTAAAGTTTCAAGGCTTCTTTATACTGTAAAGAAACTGTGCAGAAGGCACATGTTCACCTTTCTTTTAAAATCCATGATGTTTCAAAGGGAAGTGTTGAGAACTGAAGGGGAAAGCTTGGCGATGCAAGGCACGACCAAGTATGTCAGACTAGTCTGAAATTAGAGAGAGGAGAATGGGAGAGATGCCCAAGATGGGATAAAGTTCATTGACCTGTTAAGTTGGTGCCATGTGGCCCTCCTCCACTCCTTTCTGGTTTCTCTGCTGCACAAGGGAATAGGTTTGTACAAAGACACAAGTCTTATAGCCAGATACCTAGCTGTGTGGCACTGAGTTCTCCTGGATAGCAAATCTAAAGAGGCTAAACAGCTTCCTAACCCCTAACAAGGACATAGTTTAAACTTTGGAGGAACAAAAATACTTGCAGGGTTTTCCAATTTACAGCATGTCATTTATATTAAAACAGTAGTTCAAATAAGGGGGAAGTGGTAGAAAGGGTATAAACAAGTCTTCAGATTTCTTGGAGTATAATTCGTCTTTCACACATTACATAAATGAATCAGTAAAAATAATCTGGCTCAAATACATACAAACACTGATCAGCTTGCTGTATGTGCTAGAGGTAAAAGAATCACATGCAGCCATTCCGCATGTCCTCTGTAATTTATTGCTAGCTAGGTGACAAATTGCACAGTGGCATCCTCTCTTATACCTTTAAAGGCCATCTGCCCCCAGAGCAGCTGCTGATAAAGTCACATCAGTAAAAATGAACAAGGGGGGCGGGGTGGGGGTTGGGGAAGACATCAGCATGCCCAAAGACTGGATTTGGATAAATAACCCTTTTAGGTTGGATTTCATTTATTTATTTATTTTTTTCTGCAATGTCGAGTTATCATTGTATTCAGTTCGCAACACTAATCAACACTAGATAGACAGGAAATCAAACTGCTTAGTGCTCACGGGGTAAACATGAGGATTTGTATCAAACTGCAGCACTTACTTCCTAGCTAAGCCAGATTGTTCCCCTTGAGCTATTTTCAAAATGCATCAGCAAGAACGAGGTTATGTAAAAAGGCCTTAAACCATATGTTACCAGGTTGTACCCACTTACATCAAATACATTAAGACCGATTGTAGATGTCTGTACACTGTGCACAACACTTGCATGAAATGAATTTTTACCAAATAGGGCTGGATAGCCTGTCACTAACTCCTAGTGACAGAAGCTGATATATAATGTATGCTGCCTTTGCATTTTTGCTAATTAAATTACCAGGAAAAAGAATACCTGTACAAAAAACAAACATCTTCCTGGTGTGGGAGAACAAGAGTTCAGTGGATTTATCCCAAATATATTCAGTGGTCTGCACAGAGAGAAATGAAAAAAACTAATTTCCAAGATTAAATATGAGCCTGAATTACAAAGTCGATGCTCAGCAGGGCAAGCTAGGACAAGGTTGTGAGACAGTGAAGGTCAAACTGTCTGCTATTTATTTCCTCTTGATGGCTAATGTGAGACATTAGCTAAGGAGTGCTGGCTACTGTTTTAGCTGTAATCACTAATGATCAATTGCAAATGGGGTTAAGAGATGGATATGGTCCATTCATATTGCTGGTAAATATTCTATAGTCTACATCCAAGCTGTTTATTTTTTAACCCTGATGTAATTCTGTGCACCCTTATTTCCGCCCTGTGCAATGCTTTATGCTATTTTTCTCAAGTTTTACAGGTGATTTGAAAAAATAAATTATTTGGGTTTGATTTTTTTTTTCCTAACCTGTTTATAGGGAACACTAATTTCCACACCTCAGCTGTGTGTTGGATAAAATAATCTCAATTTATGTGTGTAACACAGGTAGCCAGGACACATCAGCAATCCATTCCTGAGCTAATGCTTATTTCTATGGACTTGCCTAGTTGCATGCAGGTGGAGAGAGAGATCAGCTTTCCCTTGTGTTTTTTTTTTTTTTTTTTTTCTTTCTCTCTCCAAATCTTATTCATTTTAGGGTGCTGTCCTTCAAATGAGCTGTATTTCTTTCCCAGACATATTTCAAAACTTGCAGGATATTGTACACCTGGAAGCACGTGTGAAACAAAGCAGCTTTGGTTTTATTTGGAGCAAATTCATTCAATTCAATTTGCATTAAGTTTGTGATTGCATTAATGTGTTGAAATGGAGTGCGTTTTGCAGCTTATACATTATGCAGTAGTACCTACAAGGTCAAGAAATATCTGCTTAGCCACTCTGTGCAGAACTCCTTTTGGCCTTTATTACAGACAGATATGTGGTCTCCTTAATTAATTAAAATGTAGCATCTTTGTCTAGCCAATGAGCTAATTAGGTAATGGTATAATTAAAGGGTGAACATTGTATTATTCATCATAAAAACAATTGAATCAAATTAAATGGAAGATAAAATAAATAATAAACTGAATTAAAGGGAAAAAGCACCAGGTCATTATATTTAGGCTAGATTTTGACACATTTGTATGTGACCCCCCTCCATAGACAGCCCCCATGGGCTTCAGAATGGCTGCTGTTGAAGACAAAGAAAACAGGCAATATGAGGTTGGGTATACTGCATACAGCTAGATGCAGAGGTACCTGATATCCCTGAAGTCCATTCTTACTGTCAGGACTGAGCTTGAAACCACCCCTAAAAACACTGAAAGAATAGGTTGCTGTTAAGCGCAAATCCTTTCCTGTACATCTCAAAAAACCTCCTCTGCTGTTAAAAAGGGGGAATAAAGTACAGTAGAAGATGTATTCATTTTCCAAAAGCAAATAGAAGCTGTAAGGGAAATAAAATAATGACTTGCAAGAATTAATGTGTTTAAAATTGTTTCATTTTAGTTTTGGGTTTTGTGGTTTATTCAAATGAAGGCTATTTATATGATTAGTTTTTCTAGCAGGTTTTCCAATGAAACTGTTAAATCATTTTCAGAGGTGAAGAGAGGCAGCATTTTCAGTGGATATGGTAGCTCCTGAGCACCATGCTAGTAAAATACACAGTACTGCTCAATATCACTAACTGTGTCACAGTTTTGCTGTCGAAAGGGATATGAATATGACACGAAACAGTCCATTCCTGTCTGACATGAACTGACCTTCCAGCTTCTAGACACATCTTTGCAGACAGTCTTAAGGAGATTCAGTGGTGATTAGCAAAACCTTTTTAATTGGCTATTTAGCTGAGACATTCAAGCATCCCTAGAATATAAGGATATTTTCTGAGAGAACTTCTCAAATGTAGAATTAATTCTGAAGCTCATCTGAGTATAACCTGGAGATTTTGATGATCAGTGCATGAGGCCAACTATTTCTGCTAAAACCTGCATGGGATGGCTTGAGTTCAGGCTAATTTAGGAAGGAAACTGTAGCAGGTGGGAGAAAAGTTCTGTAGTAGCAATGGGAAATTTTAACTAGTGGATTTGTCTTCATTCTTATAGGAAAAAGATGACATTTTTGGTGTCATTTAGATGTTATATATGTTATATATATGGTTATCTGTTTGTTATTCTAGAACTTGGGAAAAGATGATCATAAAATGGAAGATGGCCAACACAGCTAGTTTCTGGTCTGTCACAGAACAAAAAGCTGGAAAGACACTTTCAGGAACAGGGCTAAGGATGATTTTACATGTGGAGCAAAACCTCTTGGTGAAAAAGAAAGGCCAAAGATATGTAAAATGTGTCAACTTTAGCTACAGCAGGGAAAGTAACATTAATTTTCCAGTAAATTTATTTTTTTCTTTAGAAGAAATGAGTAGTCATCTCTGGGTGACTATGCAGGTAGAATATCTCAGTGCTTGTGAAAATTGCACATTCTATTGTACTTTTTAATATTATTAATATATATGATAAATCACATCCTGTCTATGGACAGTAATGACTTGGACATTCCATGTCTTGCATGTATATATATGTACACTTGGTACTTCTTTCTTTCATATGGAGACATAGCAGTTAAACTGCATATAATATGCTACCAACAATTATGAGTTTGTGTTAACCGAATCTCCTATCTAGCTTAAGCTGAATCTCCTGTCTAGCTTAAGCACTTCTTCCAAGCTCAGGATCGGTGCATTCCTAAGAGTAGGAAATCGGGAAGGGGGGTAGGAAAGCTGTGTGGATGAGCAAGGAGCTCATTGATAAGATCAAAAGGAAGAGGAAGGTCTATGAAATGTGGAAAAAGGGCCTGTCCTCTTGGGAGGAGTATAGAAGTGTTGTCAGGGCCTGCAGGGACACGACGAGGAAGGCTAATGCCCACCTAGAAATGAGGCTTGCAAAAGAGATAAAGGATAATAAGAAGGTTTTTTTTAAGTATGTAAACAGTAAAAGGAAGACTAGGGATAATGTGGGTCCCATACTGAACGAGGGGGTTGTCCTGGTAACGGGAGACGCCGAGAAGGTGGAGATACTGAATGCTTTCTTTGCTTCAGTCTTTGCTTCAAGGACTCCCCCCCAGGACTCCTCGACCCTGGCGGGAGGAGAAAGGGTCTGGGAAATGGAGGGCTCCCCCCTGGTTGACGAGAGAGTGGTTTGGGAGTGTCTGAGTGGGCTCAATGCACACAAATCCATGGGTCCCGATGGGATGCATCCACATGTGCTAAGGGAGTTGGCAGAGGTGATTGCCGAACCACTATCATCTTTGAAAGGTCCTGGAGAACAGGAGAGGTGCCTGAAGATCGGAGGATAGTCAATGTCACTCCGGTCTTCAAGAAGGGCAAGAAGGAGGATCCGGGAAACTACAGGCCAGTCAGTCTCACCTCTGTCCCTGGAAAGGTGTTGGAACAGCTTGTTCTGGACTCCATCTCCAAGCAATTGGAAGAGAAGAATGTTATGAGGAGTAGTCAGCATGGATTCACCAAGGGGAAGTCATGCTCGACCAACCTTATTGCCTTCTATGATGGCATCACCAGCTGGGTAGATGGGGGGAGAGCAGTGGATGTCATCTACCTTGACTTTAGCAAGGCTTTTGATACTGTCTCCCATGACATCCTGCTAGCAAAGCTGAGAAAGTGTGGGATAGAGGAGTGGACAGTAAGGTGAGTTGAGAACTGGATGACTGGCCGAGCTCAGAGGGTGGTGATTGGCAGTGCAGAGTCCGGCTGGAGACCTGTGACTAGCGGCGTTCCCCAGGGGTCGGTGCTGGTTCCGGTCTTGTTCAACATCTTCATCGACGACCTTGATGATGGAATAGTGTCTGCCCTCAGCAAGTACTCTGATGACACAAAGCTGGGAGGAGTGGCTGACACGCCAGAAGGCTTTGCTGCCATTCAGCGAGACCTGGATCAGCTGGAGAGATGGGCAGGAAGAAACCAAATGAGGTTTAATAAGAGCAAGTGTAGAGTCCTGCACCTGGGAAGGAACAACCAGACATATCAGCACAGGCTGGGGGACGACCTGCTGGAGAGGAGCTCTGAGGAGAAGGACCTGGGGGTCCTGGTGGACAACAGGTTGACCATGAGCCAGCAGTGTGCCCTCGTGGCCAAGAGGGCGAATGGGATCCTGGTGTGCATTAAAAGGAGTGTGGCCAGCAGGTCAAGGGAGGTGATCCTCCCCCTCTACTCTGCCCTGGTCAGGCTTCACCTGGAGTACTGTGTGCAGTTCTGGGCTCCCCGCTACAAAAAAGACAGGGATCTCCTGGAAAGAGTCCAGCGGAGGGCCACAAAGATGATACGGGGCCTGGAGCATCTTCCCTATGAGGAAAGGCTGAGAGACCTGGGTCTGTTCAGCCTGGAGAAAAGAAGACTGAGAGGGGATCTCATCAGTGTGTATAAATACCTGAGGTGTGGGAGACAGAGGGATTTGGCCAACCTCTTCTCAGTGGTGTGTGGGGACAGGACAAGGGGTAATGGCCCTAAGATGCAACACAGGAAGTTCCGCACCAACATGAGAAAGAACTTCTTCACGGTGAGGGTGACGGAGCACTGGAACAGGCTGCCCAGGGAGGTTGTGGAGTCTCCTTCTCTGGAGATATTCAAGGCCCGTCTGGACGCCTACCTGGGCAGCCTGCTCTAAGGAACCTGCTTTGGCAGGGGGGTTGGACCCGATGATATTTCGAGGTCCCTTCCAACCCCTTCAATTCTGTGATTCTGTGATTCTGTGATTCTGGAGTATGTTTTTGTAGGGTGTATTATAATATCCAAATAACTACACAGTGCAGCATAAATACAACATCAATAGGCTCTGACTATTATTTGCGATGATATTTAGGGAGAATGTTATTTCCCTGGGAGTTATTACAGTGAGTGTCATGGATTGAGAGAATGTCTGGCCCAGTTTGATGAAATTCTGAAAAATGTAACTTCTGTTCTTTTCAAGTTTTACTTTTTTTTTTTTTTTAATTTAATTTTACAACTGATCCACTCTATCAACTTGATCATGCCTAGTTCCTTTGCTGTGCTTTTCCTTGCTGCTATTTTTGTCTTCTACATGTAGATTATGATCTCATCCAGGCAAGATGAGTGTCTTATTCTGTGTTTGTAAAGTGCTTAGTGCAATGGGGCTCCTTTGAAGGAAAAAAAAAATATGAAGTCTAAAAAAATTCAGTAGTTCATAGAGACCTGCCTGACACAAAAAAGTTCGGATGCTCTTCAGGTCTGTACTTAGTTTATGCACAGTGGCTCCTGCTACTCCATAGCTCTTTGTTTCCCAGACACATTAGTCCTCCTTAAGATATGCATGATCTCTGGAGTGTATAGCAGCCTCTACCTATTTTTACATTTCCACATGCCTTTATTTTTCTATGATATATATTTTACAGTTCCTACTGTACCTTTTGTTTTGAAAATGGGCCCTATGTGCAGGTGAACTGTACACTAATGAGAACCAAACTACTCATAATCTTGCTTCTCTGACTTAAAATAGATTGCACAAATCCTGGCTGAAATCAACACGCACTCAACATTTCTTCTTGTATAGTAGGTGACTTTTCATACAATAATCTTCTTTAATGGACAGATATAATGGTAACTTATCTTACAGAATGACAGGTAAATTTTACTGTAAAAAAATCAATTTCCTTCCTCCAGTATTTCTTTTAATAATTTTGGACATCATATAACTTAGCAAGAAATGGTCTAAGCCACTGTGATTAACATGCAAAGCCGTTTCTTAACAGTATTCACTCTTATTTTAAAAATGACACTGAGAGCTTAGAGGCCCTTGTTCTTAATTTTTAAACCCACTAATTTCATTGTGTCTGACACAAAGCAGAACATCTTTGCCATAATTACTGTATAAGTTATTTTTTTTCCACAAAGTTGTAATTTTCCTAAAATAAGCTGGACTGCTTCAATTATGTAAATCAAATATCTAGAGAATATAATGTCTGCATTGGAGAAACACAATAGAACTTAACAGGAAGCTAGCAGAGAGAGGGAGAGAGGGAGAGAGGGATGGGAAGGCAAAAGCCCAAATGAGGATGTTTTTTTCAATTAGAACTGCAGCAAATTCTCTGCCCTGCTGGTAAACTGGCTCCTACAGCTCCTCACTCTGCCAGGTTTGCTCTTCCCTTGATGCCAGAGAGCGACCATTAAGATTGGCAGGAAGTCTAGGCTAAAATGAAAGCTAGTGTGCCGAGTTCAAGAGTGGTCGAAAAAAGCCTATGGTTTGCTCCTGGTATTGTTATCAGTGTGTGCTTGTATTCAAGCAAATATACAGGCAGTTGTGCCTAAAAGAGCCAAGGAGCTTATGATCCAAAATTTAACGTGACACATTTCAAGCCGTAGGAGATGAAACAATGACTAGGAGACAGAAAAAGGCCATAGTAATGGTTAAAAACTGTGTAAGTACTCAGAACTGACAGCAAGTATGAAATGGCTGAGTCTAGGTGGTTTTGATCCTGAAAGTCCTGAGAACAGCTGACTCTTTCATACATACATCTATGTGACCTCTATAAATCGTATAAACATGACTCCTATAAATCTATAAATGTGACTTCTTTAAATCCCCACCTTTCATGAGACCTTCTCACTGTAATTGGGATACAACTATTTTTATTTACTTTGCTCCGGATAAAATAATCAGATTGAAAAACAGCTATAAAAATGTGATATAACAACATTGATTCATATTATGAAGTCACTGCCCCTCTACTTTTAATCCTAACCTTTGTAATTTTAAAAATTATTTACAAATTTCTTTTAAGCAGGTAACACACCTTCAGCAGAGACCTTCACTGTTCTCTCTTCACTGATTCCCATTTATTTTTCTAAATAATTATAACTAATATAGAAGCCATTCAAGTTCAAGATTCATTCTGAAAATCCTTTCTGATTTTTTTCTTTTTCTTCTAATCATCATTGACCTTTGATGTGGCATAGAACTTGATTAAGTTCTTACAACCATTTACCTTGTCTGATTAGATGCTAGTTAGCTAAAATCAGTGTAGAAAAAGTTTTGCTTTGTGTGTGGGTGTTTTAAACAGTTGTAGTATGAAATCTTAGACATTCAAGTGTTGAAAATGTATCATGATCTATTCTAATTATAACCATTTTCGGTGTCATATTGAAGCTTCACTTTTCATCCTTGAAATATTTTGTTTTGTAGTTTTGTGGCAGAAAGCATCTGGTCTGATTTAACACTCTACCCTTTACTTGGTGATTTCCATGTTGAAATTATTCCACATCTTACAAAGGACTTTGTCAAAGTCTACAGTGAATTTCAAATGGATTCTATTACTTGATTTTCTTGTAGCCATCTTTTTTTCTGACATATTCATCTAGGTAATTTATAGTTTTGCCTTTAGTTAACATTTCAACTAACTAAACCGAGGTAGTTTAATTGCTTTCTACTCTGTAGCCTCCCCCACTGCACCCACTGCCTTTCCAAGAGATGGGCAAGATGTATAAATATCCCAGTAGTCTCATATAGATTCTGACTGATTCTTGCACTTATATAAATCTCTGTAACTGTTCCCTCGGACTCAGGTTCCTTTAGCATCCTACCCTAAGATTTTGTCGTCTAATACTTTGCTCCTGCAGTGCCTCTTTTGTCCCAGTCTCTGACATTATTCAGACAGAAAATTTTCAAAGAAGTTATGTGCCAAAATCTGATGAAAAAAGTCAACACCACCAAAGTGATTTTCTTCTTCTAGCAATCCCACTTATGCTATTACTTTTTCCTCCTTCATATAATCCTAATTAAATCCTTGTTTGTTTTTTATGTCAATGCTTCTCCAATTACCACTTGTAAAACAATTCTGTCATTTACTAAGGGAAAAGTACTTTCAGTCCAGCCAAAGCAACTGAAGAAAGAGAGCAGTTTGCTTTCTGCAGGGAGCTGCAGCAGGTAGTACCTAACAAGACTGGATTAATGGCTGTTTCATATAAGCAAATACCTAGTGGGAAAAGTTTTGTGGGACGTTATTTGCATTTGTCCTATTTGTGGACCAGTTGTGTTTCACTTGACCTTTTTTGGGGTGAAAATGTTATGTGAATATTGACTCCAAACATTCCTTGCATCCCTTACTTTGGTGGCTGCGTTGAAATACTGTGTTTTTTATCATACCTGCAGAGATGAAACACCTTTACGTAATTTTTGGTTCTAGCAAAAACATTGGAGAATAAGTATCAGAGTCAGATTGTAATTGCTGACAGGTAATCATCACTCTCCTTGTCATTGTAGGTCAGTTCAGGTAGGTGGCAGATATGTTTTATGCAGATTGAAGAGGAAAGCATAGCAGATATTTTGCATAACATAAGTCTGAGAGAAAGAAAAAATAGGCTAACAAATTAAATATAACAGAAAAATACTTATGCTTTATATGCATACTAGTAGCCATGAAGCACTCTCTCAAGTGTTGGAGAGAATAGCATGAATGTATATATTTATTTGTTTATTCATTTTATTTTTATATTGCCCAAAGCTGTTAGGTTAGTTGCATGTTATGGTCACTTGCTAATCTACAACATATTTTGCAGGGTTTGCATCCAAGATGACATGATTTTATTAGTAGTTTAAAACTGTACAAGGAAGTGTTTCAGGGAAATGCTTTACTAATAACACAAGCATGTAGAGGAAAAGTGGCATTCATAATGGCATTCAGCAGCATGTTTTGCTATTGCAAAGCTGAATTATTGTCATTATCCCTTAGCACACAAAACAGTCTTTAATATCTCAGATATCTGAATTCCCAGTATATAGAGGAAATATTTGTTCCCAGTTATCTCAACATATAAGAAGAAAAAAAAACCAAAACAATAAAAAAACAACAAACCAATAACTTTAACTTTAGCACAATCCCTATATGAAATAATAGGTGTAATTCTGAAGGAAACAACAGGGTATGTTTTGGCTATACTATTGCTACAGAATAACTAAAAACCACCGTTTTTTTCTTTGCTATCAAATGAAGCTTTGGATAAGACATTATTGTCTTTGAACTCCTTTAAACTCTGTCAAAAAGTAGACTGAGCTAAACAGACCAAAATTACTTCATTTACCACACACAGTTTCACCTGATTTGCTACAGACATCTGTAGGGGGACCTTCAATTATAGCATAGATAACAAGGTTCAATGTATTATAACTGAATCTAAGTACCAAAGAACATATAATAAAATTCAAGGAGAACTCACAAGAACTGCCGATTTATTTGTCCTGATAGATCTTGTCTCTGCTGTGTATTGTTGCTAACCAGGCTTCAACTAATTAAAAGTGTGAGAAAATGAGTCTTTAAAGACCAATATTCTTCAATTTAAGAAAGGTAAAAAAGGAGTATATTTTAAAATAATGCCCTGAAAGAACTGGAACTGAATGAGTCAGCACAGAGCAACAGAGAAACTATGACACAGAGCTCTAGATGCTCAGAGCTGTAGATGTTACTGCTCATTTCAAGAAGGCCTGTGAATTACAAATAAGGAAATATTATTTCAGCTCAGAGAGAACTTGGGAAAAGCTAACTCAAGTTTATTGAGCCAGGTATAATGATAAAAGATGGGTGAAGCTGCAGCATCATTTGCAATTTTTCTTGTTGTCACTTGGGAAATTATAAAAATCAAGAGTTTATGGGATTAAGTGAGCTCATAGTATCAGTCCATTTTATGAAGAAACAGGCAAAATCTCTCAGTGGTATCTGGTGTAACTGGATGTGATTTTATGCACTGTTAAACAGTGTAGATTTTTTTTAGAAAGCTGTGAAAGCAATTTATCCATCATAAGCGACACATAAAACCATCTGTAGGCAGTTTTAGAGGTCTGCTTGTAAACCCTGAAGAATGAGGGCTCAAAAACATTGGCCTAAGGAATGAGTAGTAACACAGTGGAAAACACGCTGGACTTGGATTTTTTTTTATTTTTTCATTTTAATATGGAAGTCTTAAGAGGAACTGTGGCTTAGCTCTGTCTTTTCATACTCCTGCCTTTTCTGCAGGTTAGACTTTTAGACATGACAATTACAAGTGGTTACTACCAATCCTTTCTGTTTCTTCAAATCTGTATGAAAGTATTCCCAAATGTTCCACACGGTAGGAATATTAAGACTGGAAGTTAGAGCAAAGTGCTACTCAATTAATCACAATTGAGTTGTCTTCCTTATTCCATTTGCACTGGCAATTCAGTAAAAGAGTTGTGATCTTTCAAGTTTACAGTTTTAGTTAAAGTCTCTATGTTCCCTCAAAGCTTATATAGATCCCATTTTCTCAGGTTTGCACTCTACATAGAGTCACAGTAGGTCTGACATACTGTGGTTCCTACACAAATAATTCCTCTTCAGTAAGGAACAAATGAAAGATAATTGCTGGAGAACATTTTCCATAACATCTGCCTGTTTTTATTTTATTTTTATACACATACACACAAAGAAAAAAAAAGATATTACGGTGTATGGACTTCAGCTCTGGAATAAATACAGGGAGAGAGAATATGGTCATGTAAGAATTTTCATCTACTTCCCCTTCCCCGTCCCCCTCTTTGTTTTTCTTTTATTATTTGTGTATAAAAGCAACTTGTTACTTACCTAGTCTTTTTTTTTTTTTTTTCTTTTATCTGGATACTTCAGTGAGATCCTCATAAAAAGGAAAACAATCCAGCAAAGATAATTAGTCCATTTTACTGACATGGAGTTTCTATGACTGATAAACATTTATGAAAACTTATGTTTACTGTCATAGTCCCAGGAGATGTGCATTTTTTTTTCCAAGAGTATCCTGTGGGACAACTACTGTATAAGCCTACTCGAGTGTCCTTCAGTGCAGTGTAAACAATTTAATGCAAGAGATTTATTATGAAATAGCAGTGCTGAACTGTTGCAATTTCAGTCTCTTTAACAACTCTGAGGCTTTTCAAGGTCATGCATCACACGATGTTTCATCTTGTTTGCAATAAAATGCTGGGCCAGGGACTACCCAAACCACACTACTCTTCTCTGTATATAAAAACACCAGTGCTTTTGAACAGATACTACTCTCAGATGAGGTGTTTTTGAAATGTGAGAATGGAATCAAACAAATGCTTTTAGGTAGGAGGTGACAGTCTGCTGAAGTCAGAGAGACTGTCCTTGAGTGGCATTATAAACACGTCCTGGTGGGACATGGAGCTGCTGCTGCAGTCAGTGCAGCTCTTCAATAAGGTGGTCATATCCAAGGCACGTATGTATGTTTTATTAGCAGAACAGGTGGGACACATTTTAACATCTGCCCCTTCTTATTTACTGATATCACTGGGGACCTGTTTTTGGAATTTAAAGTACTAGATCCATGGTAATTTGCCCCTTTGTGTTTTATATGCAACTCTGAGGAAGAAATTGCAACAAAAAGGAGAAACGAAACTTATGTTTTGTTCTTTTCCCTTAAATAAGTGACTAAAATACACATACTTCATGAAAGACCTCTCTCCTTCTTATGCTCGCAGATAGGAACATCTTCAGAGTCAAATGTACCTATTTGGAGACGCTCTATAGTAGTCTGCTTACTTCTGTTCCCTGCTGTACTTAACAGTCCATAAAGAACCTGAGAATCTGTGAAAGCTGTGTCTTTCTGAAGCCTCTCACTCCCTGTAGCATGGGTTCTTCTGATGCTCCAGCCCTTGACTCTGTCACCTATGCACAGAAGATAATAAAAAATCAAGATGAATCAAGATGCCTTTATAGAAAAGTCATGGCTCACTGATCTCATTAGGAACATACCTTGTTCTTTCTCAGCAGATCCTTTGGCTCTGGCACTTGAAGCTGTTTGAAATTCTCTGGCAGCTAAGGAGGGAGGCTGAATAGTGCGATATTTGTTCGCTCCTCATTGCCAGTCTGACAAGTGAACAGCAGTTCACCAGAGTTCAAACATCTGGCAAACAGCTCGCTGCTGCTCTAAGCTGTCACACATTAATAAAGACCAATTGTTCCGTCAAGAACATGTTGAGAAGTTTAAAGGAGGAGAAGAGCCAAGGGGAAACGTGCTAATTAAAAGTATCTATATGGAGCTGTAGTGAATAAAAGATGATTAATTTAACTTTCTTAAAGGTAAATCTATGTTAGGGGATAAGACAGGAACTTTGTTTAGCCTAATTAAAGAGGAGCAGAGTCTGCCACCCTTACTCCTGTTGAATGACACCTTATTTGCTGGGTAGTTCCATGGGATCCCAAACTCTGAGATGTATCTCTGTGGCTGATGTTCAGGGAAGACTGAAGGGCACATTTTCATACCAATTCATCTTCTAATTTTAAAATATACTAATCTGCTTCTGAAAGAGGACAGAAACATATCAATCCTCTTTGTTCTTGTCTTCAAACTGTTGTCAATACAATATGCATTCGATATTATACAGAGTATTGGTTTTAAAAAAAACGCCTTAAAAAGTCATAAGTGGAGAATGTCGTGAGAAGTGCACAATTTATATTTCATGGACATTCATGCATTTTCTATATCAAGAGATCTAACATTTGCCAAAACTTCCCAAATATCAGTTTTCTGCTATTTTCAGATACATGGCTTTTATACTGCATTGCAACATTAATTTTTAAAGAAAAATCCATAGCTCTTTTAGAAACAGACACAATATTTTAGCTTTTAATTCCATATCTCCAACCACTTCTCTTCATAACAGTTTATAAAAGAAGAAATATCTCCATTCGAACTATTCTTCTGTCTTTCCTTCAAAGTGGATGAATTCAGAAACATCTTTACTTCATGAATAATCTTATAAAACATGCTGATGCCTTAAGGGCAATACCAGAAACAGTCCACTCAAAAATTCGCTTGAATTTTGCCCTGTGGGAACAAGGAATGGTGTCTCTTGCCCAGGGTGTGCTTGGACAGAAGGAAGACGAGCTTGTTTCTCCTGTTTCTGTAGAAAGAGTGTGAGAAGCAGGGAAGTGGCTGGAGCTGATGGGCTGTGCTGGATCTTAACGATCACCCTACATGAGCAAAGATGTCTATTGTCATTGGTAGGTGCTCACAGAGATCTGGTAAGGGACAATGGTACCAGGATCACTTTGCACCCTGCTGGGCTGGGTGGATGCCTACTGCTTTTCACAGAGAGCTAGCCCTGGTATTGAGCAACTAGAAACAACTTTTATGCAACCTGTTTGAATAATCAGAGGATTTCATGTGGAAAATGAATGTCTTTTGGAAACCAGAAGTGGGCAAGGTATCTCTAAATATTTGGATCATGATCTGAAACCCTGCAACTGGTAGGAATTAATATTTTTGACAGTTAACGGTCTATCTGCAGGCAGTTTTGTTGGGAATAAGTTGCTCATCTTACAAATAACATAAGTCATCGCTACTGCCAAATAGAAACTAAAGGCAAGAAAGGCATACAATACTGAATCAGATTTCTTAAGAAGCATAACATGGAAACTTACATTATTACTACCTTTGTGTGCTACACTAAGAATACTTATATATTCTTAAATGACATTTCCACAGATTTTTTTTAAAGGCAGTTTAACATAAATATATGGAATTAGATCTGAAACATTTTTATTCATTTGATTTTTTTTTTCTCTGTCATTAAGCTGAGACATACTATTCCGCCTTATGAGTGATTTTTAAAATCCCTGTCCAGATTCCTTTAGGCTCTGTGAGTCAAACCCTCCAGGTGACACCTTCTGAGGGTACAACTACCAGCAGCAGGCTATGCTTGTGAAACAGAAATAATTCTTTTATAGGTGCAATTTAGAATTTAGAAAGAATTTAGGAACTCTTCACGTTATTTTACTTACTATTTTAACCTATAAAACAACAATTTATTTACTAGGTTAAAAAAATATTACCAGATTAAAAAATAATTTCATTGATGGGCCTGACATGCTGAAGTCTGTTCTTTTGCAGTGGACTTGGACATACAGTATCAGGATACACTGATGAGATCAAGCAATCTGCAAGATACCACACAACCAGCATGTACTCCTAGTTGTTAGATATATGAAGCCATACTTTCATTCTCCCTTGCAATGTGCTGTGCAAGGACTAGTCTATCCTTAGATGATCACAGTTATTCCTCCCACCTCATGAGTTTCCAGGTCTTGTGCCACATGACAGGTCACAGAATCATGTCTTGCAAGTGTAAGGCCAGTACAAAGGTAAGGAATCTGCCTTTAAAACTGCCTACCAAATAGAGACATCTAAGGTCTAAGAGCTTAGGATACGCTAATATTCTGCTAACCTTCCCGTGGAAGGTTTTCATCTTAGTGCCTTTATTAAGAACGACGAAGTTTGTCTGGAGAAGACTGAGTGATAAAAGCACTGCAGGATATGGTCTCAAGTAGTGGTCAATGTTGTTATAGACCATATCGGACTCCCTGTTCCAGAACTGTAACAGCTCAGGGTCACCAGGAGCTCTGTGCTGGCTAGAGATGAGCATGTAAAGCTGTACAGGTAGGACAGAGCATTGGCACTGCAGAGCTGTACTGCAGCTTCTCCTGTTGAATTTCAATTAGAAGATGCTTTTAATTGGACTAGAGTTTATGCTGTCACTGGCGTGCATAATTATTGGCAATGCATAATAGCAATACATAATAACTGTGCACCTTCATAGCTGAATGGTGTCTTTGCTTCCTGAGAGAAGTCCTCTGACAAGGCAGGAGAATTGTGCTGCTTCAGCCCCTGTTAGGCATGGACTTGTAGAGCATGACACAATGTGTTCATTCCTTCCAAATTTTGGTGATATGATGGGGTTAGTCAGAGAGGGATCCCAGACCCATCTGTGGGCAGCTGCCAGACAGAAGCTCTTGCCCTGACAAGTCTGGGTTCTGTTAGGCTGAAAATACAGCATAGGTGGCATGCAAACAGATGCAATGTTTACAATTGGAAAGAGTACAGGAGCCAAGTGACCATACGAGCAGTGCGAAACCCACCTCTCGTTACTAATACACATGGACTTCAGAGGCCTTAGGAATGACAGACCTGTTTGTGATGAGGCTTAATCTCCTCCAACATTGTCAGCAGTAATACATTTTACAGCCGTCTACCTGCCAAGAAATTCTTGCAGCCAAGACTAAACAGGGGTGACTCTTTGCATTGTGTTTGTCATCCTTGGCCCTGTGGTAATTACTCCATCTGGTGATTGCTGCAGCTGGTCCTCTACATCTATTCAACAAATCTTTGATGAATTCCTGGTTGAAGATGAAGTGCTTACATGCAGAAAGAAGCATGCAACTCTTCTTGGAGAGGCTCTTAGTCATCCTTCCCATTGCTATTGTTGTCTCTGTATTAGCATATAAGACAGCTGCATGTGGTCTTAATCATGAGCTTTTGAAGGTGTTTGAGATGCATGGTGGAGAGGCTGCTGGGGTGAGATGGGGACACATATATTCCAGTCCCACTGGGAGACAGAAACTGCAGGTTTCTGGCAGGGGAGTCCAAAGCCTGAAGCAGCCATGTTACTCATGCCTCCCTCCGTAGGCACTGCTATGATGCTCCTGTGGCAAGATGTGTGTTTGGTCAGTTTGTCCCTATGGCAATCTTGGAAGACTCGGTTGCAGAAGAGGGTAGGTAGACCTTGTGTATCTGTCTATCAAATGGAAACAGCACAAACTTCATTACATTGTGAGAAGAAATGGG
This sequence comes from Cygnus olor, assembly GCF_009769625.2. Taxonomy (NCBI): domain Eukaryota; kingdom Metazoa; phylum Chordata; class Aves; order Anseriformes; family Anatidae; genus Cygnus; species Cygnus olor. Next base: position 50,370,507 of record NC_049173.1, read on the forward strand.
TAAATATATAAAATAATAATAAAAATTCTACTATGACAATAGATGTCATATTTGTACATAAATACCTGCTACAGAATAGCCCAGATGTTTATCACAGTGCTCCCATTTCACTTCAGAAGAGCAATATTATTTTATTTTTACCTAAATGTGAAATATCATTTAAAAAATGGGGACTGAAATTATTACAAATTGCAATTTACTGTGAAGCACATCAGATAGATTGTAGCTGAGTGATCCATTTCTCCTCATTTAAAGTTGTAAATTTGTAACCTTGAGTTTCATTTCCCACTCAGCAGTTGTAGCATGGGTGACTTAGCTGCAGCAGTCTTTGCTGTATATAAATGCATTATATATATTATATAATATATATAATATATATATATATATTTGCAAAAGTAAATTTATAAAATCAATTTTAATAAGGCAAACTGACCAAAAATGGCACAAAAGTAGTGACGTCTTCTAAAACCATACTGCTAAGAGATCTGTAGCAGACTTTTCTTCTCTCCAAGATTTTTCAGTAGTAGCTGTACTGGTAGCACCAAAATTCTCTGGTAAATTACAATTCATCATGGTTTTATGGAACTATTTCCCCCCGGGTATCCTTGAGTTTTTGTAGAGTCTTACTAAGTATCCTGCTTATTTACAGTGCTCATCAATGCAAGTGATGGCAAAATAGCCTTCCAACATGTTTCACAATGTTATTGCTATTAAAATTATGTCTTTGCACTTTCTGATGAGCTGATTTTGTTCAGTGCATCTAAAGGAAGGTGTAGGAACAAAATATTAAGTGCATGTTAAAGTTACTCAACAGCAGCTGCAGTCTTCTGAAATCTTGGAAGCCCAATTCTTTCTCTAGCAATAACAATGTTGTTATGATGATGTAAAGTTCCTCTGTTGTATTTATAAGGTGATTATATACAAGTGGCCCAACACTTTAGTACACTATTTATTTCACAATGCTTAATCCACAGCTTTTGGAGTGTCAGAAAATATATTTAGCAAAGCAGAAAACAGAAGTTTAATATTTAAGGCATAGAATGACTATAATAATAATAATAATAGTCAAACAGTAAAAGAAAGCATGTGAAAAGATGAAATTTATTATCTATTATAAATAAGTGAGCCTACAGATTATCTTCTAAAAAATCAGTACTGTGGAGGAAGCCTCATGGTTTTATTATGAAATTACTCATATCCTCATTCTTGAGACTTAATTTTGCTATAGGCTTTAAGGTTCTGTTATCCATCATGAATTATTTTAATGCATGACTTCACATTATAAATTTGGGAGAGGAAAAAGGAGAAAAATATGGCCTGTTCTGTATGTATGTTTGATTCCACCTTGAAATATATAAGTGAAACATGGGAAGCTATTAGTAACCGGTAATAAATTTAAAGGATCACATTAGTTTTAAAGATTTCAGACTTGGCAGAATGTGTACTTTCAGTGTCACAAAGCTAGAAGGAAAATCTGTGACTTGAAATCCCAAAGTATTAATTTTTTTTTTTTTTTCACATAGCAGGGTTTAAGAATGGCATCTGCAGTTTGGGGAAGGGCGACCATTTTGTTCAAGATTTCCAGTATGTAAGCCTGTATTTCTCAAATATATCACTCTATAGAAAGACATAACTTTATAAATTCGAGATAGCATAGAGAAGACCTGTTAGTAATTGAAACCAGGGAGTCAGATCTTCATCCGGTAAATTGATGTAGCTCTGGTGATTTCATTCTGTAACATTTGCAGCTTAGTAAAACAATGGGGAATTAAAAGGTGAAAATTTCCACTCTTTTAATTGTTTGTGATTTCCTCTAGCAGTATGGAAACACTTATAAGTAATAACTGTACTAAAATACTGTGCTGTTCAGTCTCAGCTAACAGAAGCTGATAATAGTTTTTTGGATGCTTCTAAATCAAAGATATCAAAAAGCACATCAGGTAAGAAAGAAAGTAGAAAATGAAACAGAGATAAGAAACTCTAAACAATTTCAGATCTACACACATATTATGTCCTGGATCTAGTAAGACTAACCCCACAGATAAAAAGTAAATGGGAAATAAATTTGGAAAGCCAAAACCAAGATGAAACTTGACATGATTATTTTGTGGGAAGTATGTGTGTGTTTATATCACCCTCCCTTCCATCCTCACTCACCACATAACAATCAGCAACAGGTATCCTATAAGATTTAGCATCTTTTCTATAGAAATCTAGTATAGAGCAACATCTTGGTAAGTCAAAAATCCGTTAAGATATGCAGGTAGGGAATTAAGTATGTAGTCATGCCCAAGTACTGTGCTCAGTGACATTATCTATGTCACCATCCTGTCTAATACTGCTGCTCAACAGACACAAGTTTACTGATTATCATTTTAATATAAATTAATTATTTTACACTTTCATTATTGTCTCAGAGATTCCTGGCCTCCACTTCTCCTTCCTGTTCCTTCCCTGTGCCTGTAAAAGTTGTTGTCTTTGTTACATATACCAGAGACACACATTTATATCTGTGTGGCCTGGCCAAGTCCCCGACGGTGACCAGGGAAGCAGGAACTGCTGACAGCAGGACCTGTTCTCCTCTTGCACCCCTTTTAAACCCACTCAGTCTTGCACTTCCACCCATGTAGTTCTCTTATCTTATGGGAATGTCGAATTACAAACTGACTGTGTGTGTCATCCTCTTTTAACTGAGGGTATGAAATCCCTTGGCAGGGAGCTAGGAGAATATCAACTGTTGAGTATTACTTTTTGTAAGCTTTTCCTGGCTCTATTCATATGAAACAGCAGTCAGATTTTGTACCCATCATTTTGGTGAACCCGTGCATAATACTTCCCTTCAATGAAATCATGTGAATCATTCTTCTTGAGAAGATGAGCTGGCACTCAGCTCTTGCAAGCAGTAAATGCCAGAGGGCTTAGTGCTTGCTTCACGACCAGGGGAGGAGCTGCATGTTCTCAGGTGCATCTGCATTGCGACTCCAACTGAATGGGTTGGTGAGTACTGGTATGCTCTACCATGCCTTGAAAAAGGGGATTTTAGGTGCCTTATGGTCTGTTAGTGCAATAAAAATAGCACAAGATGAAAACCTCCTCCTCTTACAGTGTAAAAATATATATATATATATTTTAAACTTAGTGTCCAATGCCACAAATATAAACCATTAGGGGGACCCCCAGTAATACAGAAACAGTTATAAACAGATATGCTGCAGTATTCTTGTATTACTTTCGATGGAAGCATAACCAGAGCAGTATGTCTTACATTTTTAATCAATTTTCTATTTTACAGCATTATTTTGGGAAGCAGAGCTGGAGTTCTGTGTAGCCATCACTCCTGTGCTGTTGAATGTCCTCTTGGATTTTCTTTGCTGTAACAAAAGTCATAACTAGTAAATGTGTCATACTTATTTGCTACTGACTGATATGTAGCTGTTAAGCATGTTTTCATATAGATGAAAATCTTGGTACCATATTACACTGTAAGTAGGCAGAGAAATAGCTCCCCATGCCTGGGGAGTGTGTGCTGTTTGCAAAAGCTCCAAGCCAAGTGCTCTGCAGTTACAGTGCAGCCCCTCAGCTCACACCCGTGCAGTGTGCTCAGCCCAGCAAACCCTGATACACCAGGGCTGGAAATTAGCAAGGCTGAGGGCTAGATTCCATATGTGCTGGGGAAAGGGAACTCAGACCAAAGAAGCTTTAACCTCACAGAAAGCAAAACTGCCTGAAAAGCTGATGCACAACCTAAGCAGAGTCCAGCCCAGAACTTGGAGGAAGGTCACCCTGTGAAGGACACAAAACAGCCTGCCAGCTGCTTTCTTTCCTCCTAGTTGGTGCAAAACAGATACCTTGTACTTGTCGTGGACCTTGTTACCACTAGGCCTGTAAGCCACCTATCAGCAGAGTTTACAAGGTATAATACTGTCAGCTCTAGTTATACGGTTAAATTATGATTTGGGTATTCACATTTTGCTATTGGCTTAAATTTCCTCTGTAGTTTCTTCTGGTTATTCTGGGCTAAACTTAATTATCCACTTTATTAGATCAATTCTTCACAGATGGAAATTCACTGAAATGAGTGGCATCCCACTAACTTGATGGACATAGATTATCACTTCCCACCTATTCTTTCTGTTTTCGTGTCATTTAAACTATTAATGAGCTGCTAAAAATTTGTAGTGTCTCTCTAACTTTGTCAATACTTCAAGTTTTATTGGATGTTCTTACTTTAATTCATTAGTAGAAAAAGGCATCAAGCTTTGTTACGTGTTTTTAGCACCATTTCAACCTCAGAGATGAAAACAGCAGACAGAATTCCAGTTGCTAAAGGCACGAGATGTTCAGTAGCCAAGGAGCTCATGAACCTCCTCTCTCTGGCCCCAAGGGCCCCACTTTGATCATTTTTTTTCAGGCTGTAACCCTTTATATGACAAGGTTAATTTCAATACTGCTGATGGCACCAGAGACCAAAGATATCCCTTCCAGCCCTATGTTCTGTGTAGCTGTCATCCCCTCTCAGGTCTTAGAGGTTTTTGGCTGGATTTGCAATGATCCTGGGCCTTTGGGGATGTTTTCAAAGGCTTCAGTACCAGTCAGGCACCTAGTGAGAATTGCAACGGAAAGCCAATAAATGCTCTGGAACACAATGTTTTCCCCCTTAATTACTCCTATCTGTGAAGACTTTGAGGGAATGATTTCATCTGACAGTGGTTGTATTTCACACCTATTTTACATACACTCAGATGACTGTGTTGTGTACTGCCTTCTCTGTGTATACACTAGATTTTAGAGCCTATTTTTGAAAATTCTTTTTTCTCCCAAGAGGAGCATATTTGGATAGCTTTTTATTAAAAACATAAGCTTAATTGGACTATGTTTTTAAAGAAAGTGGGATGAATAAGGTCTTCAAAACACAATGATGGTTATTATTTTTGTTGTAGATCTATTTCTGCACCTCTTTTGAAATTATCTAACCCTGCCAGTGGCAGTGAAAGGAGTGACCTGAAAGTGTGAGATGTCAATGCACTGCCAATGGATTTTTTTTCATATTGCTGTGCTGGCATGGACTCAGCAGGTACATAAAATACAATGTTCCAACCCATTTCACCCTCCACGTTGGAGTGAGGTATGTTCATTTTCACTCTCTGCACTCACTGCCCGTTCTCAGTGAGAGAGTCTGAGCTCGTGTTGCTGTGCAATCTTGAGCTTCTTTTATGAGCTTAGCTGGAACGCTGCTGGGTATCTTTCTTCATTGCAGCTGTTTTAATCTTGGCTTGCAAAATCAGAAGCTCTTTCCTGGCTGCGCAGATGATTACCTTACTTTACGTAAAGTCTCAAATACCCTGAAGTATCTCACATAGGTTCTCACAATATCCTTTTTAGTTCTTTTTCATTACCACACTTCATGTGCCTTTTTAGTTCTGCACATTGGCTAATGGTGGATTCATTTTTATGACTGTGTAGTGGCCAGTCTGTCTTTGATTATGTTTCTTCTTGTATTTATCTTTGCTGCTGCTAGAGAACCATGAGAAAAAAGTTGAAAATGTTTGCCCTATTCATATCCTGAGAACAGACTGTGCTGTCAAGAGAGAAATATACAGGGATAATTTCAACAACAACAACTGCAAATATAAATCATGGACCAAAAGAGCAGTTTGCTTTGCTGCATTGAACCATGATGGTTTGCTGGAACATCTAACAAAGTGGTTTTTGGAAGACTGCAGTATCTTCACCCTCTTCTTTTCAGCCTTTTAAAAAAGAAATCAGAAGAAAACCATAACCCCAGATTGAAACACCCTCAAATGGATCAGAAAAATCTAAATATTGTTATAGACTCCTACACTGATTTTTGATTTAAACAAACTCTGAAATTTAAACTGATTAATGTTTGACAAGTGAACCCAATTTTGATTGAACCTTTTGATTCACTCTTCCTCATCTATATTTTGAATCTCTTGGTTCTTTTTAGAAGACATTAGGTTTGATGGATACCAGTCTACTCAATGGCCTGTGTCATTACAGAAACTGCATCCCTTGAAGACATGAATAAATTTGTTCTTCTCTAGCTTCCTCTTCCACTCTCACTTTACATATGGGAAAAAGAAGTACAGAAAGATTAAACAACTTTCTCAGGCTCACATTGGAGTTTGGTGGTAGAAATGATTGTCTTCATCCCAGTTCAGTTTTTTGAATAAACTACTGAACTTTGTTTGTTTTCATTTGGTGAGATACTTTGAAACAATTTCTAAAAATGTAGGATGAAATTTTAAATGTCAACTGTCCAATTACCTTCAATGGTTTTGTTTTTATTAAGTGTTGTTGGGATGTTCTCATTCCTCAGCAACCCAAAACAGTTTATCATTTTATTGCAGTATGATCAGTAGCACCCTACAAAGCAAACACTACTTGTAATTAGCAGGAAGTGGGGAATCTGCTGCTTGTCTTACAAGTGCAGCTATAGGATTTTTCAATTTCTGATGGTTTTGAGTGGCATTTTTAAAGAAGCCATATTTTGGAAAACTTTAATATTGACCTCACATATTGTAGGTGTTTCAAAAACAAGCAATCTCCAAGCTATAAAATTATTGTGCACTTATTTGTTAGTGAATTTGTAAGTGGTTTTAGTAACCTTTTCACTGACTTTCAAAGGTTATAAATATATATTATTGTTAATTATTTTTTACCCAATTAGTGTACTGTTTAGTTTGGTTTAGAGATTCAGAAGTTTTAGGCCTGATACCAACTGAAACTAAAAAAAACAGATTTTGATATTTCCATAAATGAACCAGATGCTCATCTCAGTGTCTTTTATGTGACTAGCTAATAAATGGACTCTTCTATTTGTGCGTATTGAGAGAAGAGTCAGGGATAATGGAAAAACTGTTGAAAAAAACATTTTAGATAAGTCATGACAAAGATGGCAAGCATTGCATTAACATTTAGAGAAAAAGTAGAAAGAGATGACAGAAATGACCTCAAGAAAGTGAAGGTTACTATAGATTGCTTGTTGCTTAACACTTTACTATGGTGGAGCAGAGTTTGGTGGGACTCCTTTAAATCAAGCAAAGTCAGATTCCTATTGACTTCAGTGACTTTTGGAACATGTCTTTAAATGTTGTGTTTGCTGAACAGCAAGCCAAAAGTTTCCAACTCCGTGCTGGAAACTCCTATGTTCTGATGATGATGTTGATAAATCATTTGTCAAAATAAAATGAAGTAAAGTTTCCAAGTCTCATAAAAGCCCTTCAGCCAAACAGTCCATTGAGTTAGGCTGCTAATGTTGATCCAGCCAACTTCCACAAACAATCCTCCACTTCTGTACCTCCTGAAAAAAGGAAATGTAACAATCATTCCACCTTACTTTCTGCCATTGTGGGGCTGCACATTCCTTTCCTTGTGATGGTAGATATTATATTAACCTTCAAAAAATATCCTATGTTTTAGTGGGCAGTCCTTGGCCAGCAGTCAAACATCTACCCAGCCTCTCACTCACTTCCTTGTCCTGCAGGATGAGGAGAACAAAGAAGGAATGTGAGAAGACCCATGGATCAAGATACTGGCCATTTGACAAAGAAAACAAATGCTGTGCCCACAAGCTAAGCAAAAACAGATGGTTCTGCCATCCTGCACAACATGTTCTAGGTGATCCTGCTCAGCAGGGGGGTTGGACTAGATGATCTTCAGAGGTCCTTTCCAACCTCGACCATTCTGTGATTCTATGATTCTGTGGTTTGTCCCAGCCTGCCAAGCTTTTGCTTACCCCCAGTCTACTCTCCATGGGGGAGGACAGGACATGGGGTTGCCTTGGTGCTGTGCAGCAATAGCCAAAACAAGGGGCTGGGAATGGAGCTTATCTGTATGCTTTTAGGTACAGATACACAACACCCTACAGGCTTCTATGAATAAAGTTACCTACATCCCAGCCAGACTTAGCGCACATATTTATCATACCCAGAAGTATGCTAATCACTTTTCTGAGTACCTTCCATAAAAGCCTTTTTGTCTGAATCTCAGTATTATATTGATCACCTAACAATGGACTTAAAGAATTTGAATTCTGAGGATATTCAGTATCACTGGCAAATACCACCTAATCTAGTGCAATTAGTTCTAGTGTTCCTAGGCTAAAACCACCTAGAATATCATTATTGCTTAATAAATTGCATATTTTCCTATTGAACAATATTAAATAATTGCCCCTCAGTGTTGCAACAGAAGGACTGTTCACATTGTGCATAATGCCTTATGAAATACTAATTGATGGCTTTGTGCAGTGTCTCAATGGAATAATTGCTTGTTTAGTGCAACACTTGCACTGAACAAATGGTTACTCTTTACATTTTTCCTTTTGAAAATAGCTTTCCTTACACTGTAATATTTTCAGAAAGATTTCTGATTTGGTGTAATTGGCCCATGATCTACAAGATCATTTATTTGCTGAGCAATGAGCTGTATGGACACTATTTCTATTTCTGGGGTTGTCTGCAAGCAGCTTTTTTATCTTCCCCTTTAAGATGCTTCATGCTTGGTTTTTCTGCTGTTAAATTTGCCATGCTGTATCCAAAAACTGTCATCAGACTGACTGTACAGCCTCTTACTCCAAGGTTTGGAGGAAGACAGAATGAATCCAGTGGCAATATGGAAAAAACTGTCTTCATATTTTTTTATGGTCATAAAGAATTGTGATAGAATTGTTTCTGGTTGGAAGCAGTCATCCTGAAACTTAAGTAGTGCCTACCTGCTTAGAAAATCTAGGTCGATTTGTGCTCCTGCAGGGACTTGATTGTTGAACAGTTTGTGTCCTGGTGAAATTCCTGTCAGCATGCCCTGTTGAGCAACCAGGTTCATCAGATGTGATCTCTCATTGGTAAATCTCCATGATTCCTATGTAAGCCTGAAGGAATGCAAAACTTCAGATGTGAAGGGGTGGTGTACTGGATACCTGCACCGAGATACTGCTGCGATGTCCTGGTGGGATGCAGCAGGAGCAAACAGCTGGAGTCAGGATATGGAAAATGCTTTCAGATCCCATAGCACAGATCAGTGAGCTAAGTTTAAATATGTTTTCAAGGAACAACATGAAAATAGCCAGGCACAGAAATCTGAGGATGAATCTGGCTATCAGAGACTACCTGGATAGTATGTAGTAAAAATGGTATGCCTGATGCTTGTCTTAAGCTTACACACAGGCTATCAGGACCACAGAGATATTAACTAGTAGATTGTACAACTGCCTTTTTGTATTAAGGAAGCAACGTTTTCAAATTCCCATAAATACAGTTTTATTTAATCATATATATATATATATATTTATTATGGCTATGAAATGAAGGGCTTAGTGGGTTCCCTTTGCCCAAAGCTAAAATTCCTTCCTTACTGGGACTATAAAAGGAGCAGTATGGAATTATGTCCTCACTGAGCTGATTATAATGTAGATCATTAAATCCCTGAAGATTTGGCATGCTGTTCAACAACTGTTTATTTATCAATAGAAAATGTTTTTGTTATTGTTGTTGTTGTTTCTTCTAGGGAAAGATTAACAAGAAAAAAACAAATGAACAAAAAAACCCTCTGTAACCCAGATTTAGCAGAAACCTCATTTATGAATGGTAAGGTGGTAGTTCTGCTTTGCATAATGTTTTAACTAGAAATCTGCTTACTATTTTTTTTCTTTTTGTTTATTTTCCTTGTCCCCAGCAAACTTCTTTTTTGAATGACTGAATGATCCAGTTTGGAGCCACATATTGAAAAGAAAAGAAAAGAAAAGAAAAGAAAAGAAAAGAAAAGAAAAGAAAAGAAAAGAAAAGAAAAGAAAAGAAAAGAAAAGAAAAGAAAAGAAAAGAACTATCATATATGAAAACTTCCTGTTGGAATTCAGCTATTGTAGATGCACATAGTGACAAAAGACACAAAATACTAAAGAATTCTGCCTTAGTTTAGTTGTCTCACCTATTAAAAAATCACTCTCAATTTTAATTTTAAGTTAAATAGAGGATATATTTTTATTCCACTGACTTGTGTATGATTCCACTTTGTTTCTTTTTATTTTAATTACTTTGACAAATTCAATATTAAGTGAAAAAGCATCAATGAATAAATGATAACAGTATAGAAAATCAAGATTATTTGGTGCTGAATGCTTTAATTCACAAATCCTACATTTTAGTCATGTGTTCCTTTATCTGTATTACAGTATGAAAATAAACTTCATTATTTCATATACCCTGCATATAAATAAGGAGGAAAAAAAATGTTTTTTGGCTGTCCTTGGGGTATGAAAGGATGTTTTAAGTTTTAGAAAATGATCTAAAAATCATTTTCTGAAAGAAGGCTACTAGAAATACATTTGCTAGTAAGAAAATAGAAAATAATTTAGTGTTTTAGCCATGTTATCAGAATACCATGGGCAAAAAGGCCAAAAAGTGGATGACAGAGGACATCTGATCTGATATGACTTTTTTTTCTTGCTTACATGACATCATGTTCTTTAGCTAGAATAATAATTTTGAACTTATTATGCTAGTATGCTGAAAACAAGACAAATCTTTCCATGGCATGTCTAGAAGCTTTGAAACAAGATTTGTAGAACCTGTATAGTTTATGACATTTTTATGAAGAAATCTTCCCACCATATAAATTAAAGACACTCATCTTCCAGCCACAGAATTTAGCTTAAGGATATCTTAAAGTCCCCACAAAACATACACATTCTTTTATGCACACTCCTGAAATTTAGGCACATCTAAAAAGTGAAAGCATTCACAAAAGCTTAAGCCTTACTGTCAGATTTTGTATCACTATTTTTTTTTGCATGAAGGAAGCATACAATCAGTCTTCCATTCTGATTCTTGGTAGGTTGTTGCTTATACAATGCCATGAAGGTGTTACAGCTTCAGAACAGATCTGAAAAGGGGCTGCCCTATTACAGATCCTTTTGAGCCCTCCAGATCTAACAGAATGACCTGTTCTTCTGCCTCGGTGAGGCTACTAATTAAGAAATTACCTATATCCCATCACCAATCCACCTTAACAGATGTGAATCATTTAGGTACTTAAAATAAAATTTAATTCTCTTTGAATATTTTTATTGTGAAGGTTTTTCTTTTTCCTTTTCTTTTTTTTTCCCTTTTTGAAACTTTCTAATTGTATTATCAACCAACAGCTGCTATTCTGTGCTTGAAGCCATAGTGTTATTTTTAAAATACTATTATTAATCTTTTTTTATTATTATTTCAAAGCTCTTTCTTTACCCATTGTTTCTTTACCCATAAATTAAGCTTGACAAAGTTTTTGTCTGATGAAAATTTAAGTAAAAGATTCAAATAGGAAAACAAATTGGTACAGCAAATGTTAGATTTATGCAGACACCATGAAAGTACAGTTTGTAGCTAATTACTTTAGCTCTCTTCCATGCAGGTGTTTAGCCCTAGGAAGCACTAAAGGGTAAAAGAGCCCCCAAAACAGGGTACAGTCAGATATGAGAGCAAAACGTGCAAGTGTTTGAAACCTTTTAAAGACCTCCAGCCCAAATTTGCTCAAATAAATGAGAACGTAAGCTCTTAGAGAATAGTAAGCAAGACATCCACTGCGTGAAAACATATTGGATGGGAGACTGTGTGACAGTGTTTGTCCTTGCCTTTAGGCAAAAAGACAAATCACAGAACTTTCTGAAAAAATCTTCAATGATTCCCAGCACTTGTGCATTATTTGTATTCTCATCTATCTGGATCCAGTGCTTCAGGGCATGAAAGAATCAGAAACATTTACTACTGTCCCAGCAAATTTGCTGGTGTGGCTCTGTAATGAGTTAGGGCCCAGCTTAGCTGCCATCAGAGTCATTGGGAAGAGTTTTGTTGCCTTGATAGCATGTTAATCAAGCTCTGAGTGCTCAGGGAAGTGGAACAGAACAGACCTGAACAGACTATTCTTTCTTATAATGTGACATTTCAGTTCCAAGAGGAAAAAGAAATCATATAGGAAAGATCAGGGACAGATTACATTTTAGAATAAGAGATAACATGCGAAAGATGGCCAAAACAACAATAATCCCAAGCACTTTCCAGCCTGGAAAAAGGCCATGACATGTGGCATTCTCTTGAGGTATACACATTCTTAATGGCTTGGAAAATGTCATTAGAAATTGCTATTTCCTGCCTTACAAACTCCATCATCTAAAGAGGATTATGAGATTACAATTTTAAGACAACTAGAAGAATGGGTTAAGTCTCAGCCAGTTCCTGTTCTCATTACTAGCATTGTCTCAAGGCGAGATTAAAGTTGTGCCATTTGCTGTTTCCATTAACCCCTTAATCTTAGAAGTGAATGTCAGGTTTATGTCTCAGGGATGGGCTGTGACACTGACTTCACATTTCTTTGTCCTTTCTCTCATCAATTTGATTGTTTTGCCACTGTTTGCCTTCTCCCATGTACCTTACCAGGCATTTTAGGAATGTGGTGCCTCAACCAATATTTGGTGTTTGTATGTTTTTTAAAGAACACTTTCTATGCAGCCCTCAAGTGGCAGATGTAAGAGTGACTATACAATGTCCACACGTGCAGTCATCCTTGTGCATGGGACTTTCATGTGAATGCCTGGGCAGCAGGTCATCATCCTGCTGTCATCCAACACCCTACTGAGTGGTTGGATGGTTTCTTCTGTCATCCTGGCAACAGAAAATTCTGTGTGCTTCAGAGGCTAACTTCTGCCTACAGCAAACCTGTCACAGATAATGAAAGGTCAGAAAAATAAAACTTATTTTCCTTTCCTGCAAATGATAAAGGTGAATTCCCTCCGTTGAACAGGGCTTCAAAGGGGATTCGAAAGGCTCCTCACCTCCCTCATGACTCCATCTTCAGGAAGAAGAAGAGAATATAACATCATTTTCTCCAGCACTCATTCTAGACTGTAACTTTATGGCCTTCCTTGGCTGCTGTGCCTGCCTGCAGTGGAGTGGGACAGAAAGTCCTTGCAGAAGCTGAAAGACAAATATATTCAGAAAACCAGGTAGAAGCAGTTTTTCATGCAAAAGAATAATAGAAATGTGGTACAATTTAACAAGTAACTGAGACAAAACCTCTGGAGGGAATTGAAATAACCAGCAAGGTGACATCCTAAGGGAAATAAAGTATTTAAAAGAGTGATGGGAGGAAAAGGTTTTACGAATTCCTTTAAAAAAATCTTATTATTAAAGGACAGCAATACTTCACTCACAAATCAATCAAAATTTTCTGGAGCCAGACTTGAGGACATTCTGTAGGGAAATGTATGGCATAGCAGAAAAGAGCAAGGCTTTGCTTTATGTATTAGAGATAAGGCTTCAATTTTTTATGTGAAGGATTCTTTCTCTGCCTTTGCTTTTCCTGAACAATCTGAGGTATCTTATCTGAGAACACAGAAATAGTAACAGAACCAGAAACATCAATTTTGTCTCTTAGTAAAGAAAGCAAAATGGAGGAGATGTCAGCCTTTCATATAGGGAAACAAAAGGATGAGAACGATGCTCAGATTGGCTTCAGGTGCACCTATGGCTGCTGAGGGGTTGCAGGTGCACATAGTAACCCTGTGTGTCTTCTGACACTGAACTTTGCAATGTATCAGTCCCTATAATGAAATAAAACTGCTATCTGCTCTTATTTACATCATATACCTAAAGAATCCAGGGCAGCTAACTCCGGAAACATCTGGCACGGAGAAATCTAGTTCTATTTTCTTGTCTTTGATGGCATAAAGAATCTTGAGTTAATCCTCATTTCTATTTATTAGTTCTCAAGGATCACAGGAAACTTGTTTAGTTGCATTCTTATCTAAAAGTGAAGGTGCAAGAAGGAAAAAAAAACGAAAAACAAAATGGTGTGCTTAGAGCACAACAGGTACTCCTGACAGAAGGAAAACCAAGGTAAAAAGCTAACACATTATTCATGGATACCCATATGCACACAAGAGAATTAAATACATATAAGCACGTCTTTATAGACTTTTCAGGAAGAGAAAAGACATAAACGTGAATTGAGGAAAAAGATCACAAGCGTGCTGTTAGCATCCTCAGACATCGTGAATGATACTTGGTGAGCAAGATCCATATGGGGCACAAGCAAGTTCTTTAAATACCAAGAATATTTTTGTAAGGGTTAGGTGGACACACGAGTGGCAGCAGCAATGACAGCAGATGCTTTATTGTGTTTTTGAGAGTGACTACAGCAATGTCAAAAGACTGAAAATGCTCAGCTATACTGAGTCTATACCAATGTGCAGATCACACTCCCTTGAGGCAATCACTCTTACTAATTTATCTTCAGTGTTGCGTGGGTGGTAATTATACTCCTCTTGTATATTAATCCCTTGTCCTGTTGGAACAGGAATTTTACCTTGTGCATTTCTGTGACGTTATTTCTGAACAAAATCTTGTGTACCACATGCTTCTTTGTGCTTATATTCTGCAGAAAATGTCTATTTCAGTTGGACAGAAGTTCATTTTCATCTCCAGCTCCAAAGTGTAAGTCTGCTGAGTTGTAGAAGAAAAATATAAAAAGATCAGTACTAGGTCCCAAATCTTCTGAGAAAGGTTGTTTTCTGATATGATACAGGCCTCTAGTGAATAATATCTCAGCTATAATAGCTGTTTTTGAGTTGAAGAAGTAAGCAACTGAAAGTTACTTATATCAGCTTGATACCCATAGTTTTGTTGTGGGGTTTCAGTAGTTTTATACTATACAGAAAATGAATTTTAAGAACATGCCATAAATGCCATGTATCTTTAGATGAATAGGACAACAATATTTTCATTAAGTTTTCTGAGAGTTTGCCAACTTTTTTTTTCTTTTTTTTTTTTTCCCTAGTACTTTGTAAGATACTAGGAACTGCTTTACTCACTCCAATCACTGGAAAAATCTGGAGCTTATTTCAAATGATTTTTCCAGCTTGACACAGTGTACTGACCCATGATTCCCAAAGCTGATTCAGCAAAATGCTGTCACCTGCATTGATATAAACTCTGAAAATATACAGCTGCTGTGGCATGAAAGTAATTTTAAGTGATGGGCAGAAATGCCAGAAGGTTGAAAAGGTTTTTGTTGCTCTTGTGAGAGTGAGGGAGGAACCAGAAAGGAAGTCACAATATTGCAAGAGTGAATGGGAACTGAAGTCACAGAGGATGCTGAAAGAGCTGAGGCATTAAATGAATACTTTACAAGCAAGAACACTAAAAGATGCGCCTGCTGAAACTGGCGGTTGTATCCACTATCACGGTTGACTTCAGAGCTAGTGAGGCACAGATATTGAATAAGTTAAGGAAAGTCAAAATCAACAAATCATCTGTGCTACGTGCAACCTTGAGGCTTTAAAAAGAGATTGGAATAGTACACAGCTCAGGTATGCTGGTCTTTACTCTGCAGCTACAAATGCCAAATTCACAAATACTAAAGAAAGAAAAACAGCATAGACTGAATGCTATAAAATCTTAATTACATTGTTGTCACTACAGGAAGTCCCCATTGAGTCAGATTTAACATGTATATTCCATTAGTAGATAGAGAATTTTATTTATGTATTTAGTTCAGTATGTCCCACTCACATGAAACATGCATGTTCGTATTCATGCACATTATAAGATAAAAGAGTATTTCACTGCTAGATTGCTAGTTTATAGAATGATAAACTGGATTAAGCAACAGGGAAGTGAGACTTTAATTCTCTTGCAGTGTTTTCTCCTCTCCTTCTTCCTCCCCTCCTTTTTTTTTTTTTTTTTTTTTTTTGGTAGGGAGGCAGAGGGGAGCAGATCAGACAATCATTCTGAGAAATCCTCATGTCATTTCCTTGGAAGGGAAGGTATACTTCCTAGGAATGATCCTTGTCATCCAGGCACATTGCACATTTTTCCATGTGTAGTTCTCCATTTCCTTAGTGGCTTTTGCTAAGCAGAAAGAAGCAGTACCTCTGCTTGAGTCCATTTTATGGAGCTGGCCATGGTGGTCCAGCAGGTCCATCTCTTGTTCTTTTTTTTCTCATGTTATCTGCCTTCGTGCAGCACTAAAATAAACCATCCATCATTCAAATGCCCAAAGTATAGTAAGATGTCTGGTAAGGCGGCTGTATTTTAATATGTCTTGAAAGATCACTTCCCTTGTTGGTTTTAACTGGACTAAGAAGAATACAAATGAGTATATAGCCTGATACACAGGAAGGATCACTATAGGCAGCATATCTTAATCCTAATCCTTATTTGCACCAACAGGATTATTCTTGTGAATACAAACTGCAAGATAAGATTTGTATTGATTGGTGTTTCAGGTTCAAGCTCATGTGAGGTGAGGGAAGGATGATTTTTCTTTGGTTTCGTACTTGGATTTAAAAACAAGCAGACAATTTTCACATAACTAAGTAGTTTTATAAATCATCATTTAACTTCTTTTAGAGATGATAGCTGTTGTTTACTTAACTTCCATTGTGCAGTTCCTTTCAGAACAGACATTAATTCTAAAGTAAAAGACTGCTTTGGCACCAGAATGAGCTATAAAAGGACGAGAGATATCAAAAATTGAACAAAGCATTTTCTGTGTGAAATGATTACGATTTGTTGCATAAAATTTAAACTACACTATTTAAAAAATATTTTAGTGAAATTGAAGTACTTATTTTTCATCAGGAAATACACATATCCAGTCCAAACTGAAATTACCACAGGAGATATGTGTTAGTTTCAAAAAACTGCAATTCTTTTCCCGAAATATGTTAATCAACATATTTTCACAGCTCTAGTAATGTAAAGCTTGTGAAGGCTATTCTGAAATATTTCTGACTGTTTTTCTTAACTTTGCAAATTTGAAGGAGAAACACTCAAAATAAAGGTAGGTTCTAAAATTACTTTTTTTTTGTAGGTTCTAAAATTACTTTAAGTTTTACACAATTTAGGCAGGTCCCCTAGGCCTGGTACTTTTTTTTTTTTTAATTTAATTTTATTTTTTTAACAAAATATGAAGCCATTTTCTTTCTACTCATCAAAGAATAATGAGTAATGTTAAAAAACAAACAAACAAAAACATTTTAATAAAGGACAGAATTTCTCCATTCTTTTTCTTACTTTACCAGAGCTTTTCTGAGCTCTCCAGCTTACTGTCCTGACAACTCAGCATGCACACTTTCTTCTGTAGGATAAACCAAAAAGAACCTGTAAGGTGGTTATGTTGTTTGGTTTGTAATTCAATTGAATAATTATTGGACCCTCATAATTTCTTTTCTGCACCCATTCAACTTGTACAGAAGCAGTTTTAAACACAACAGATTGATCCTGTGTGGACTATCTGCCCAACCTCATCATATAATGCTGTTGCCTTCAAATGCCCTCTCAGAATGGTAGCTGTGCCAAATGTTTCTGTACAGCGGTATTTAGGGATCAAAATCCATCACATAGAATTCTGTGGGCAGAATGTTGTTTCATCCAGAAAGAATTATGCTAGCCTTTAATCTGATTTGCTGTCTGGATTTAAAGAAATTTCACATATAGAGAGTAACTCTATCCATTTATAATATTTCCAAAGCGGTGCAGGCCTTTTTGCTGCTCTCATCTCTCATTTGGCCGTAGGCTCAGCTGCTGGATCCTAGAAGTCTGTAAAATGCCTGGCCCTTCCCAGGAAAGGATTTCATACAACATAGGATTTAGCTTATAAACTATCTTGAAATATGCTGATTGAAAAACAACAGCATTTTCCTCTATCTCTATAAAACATATGACCACGTGAAGAGTGATACAAAGGTTTTATCTATAAAATTCTGGGGTGAATAATTTTTAGAGGTGTTACTGGCATGGTGATCATATAATAATCTGCATTACCTGTAAGTAATAGTGTTACAGTGAAGGTGTGCGTTTGTCAGCCCAAACTATTGATAAGCCTATTATATGCTGTCTCGCTATTATTGTTTATTGCCAATGTGGTAGTCCCTATAGGTCTCAGTAGAGATGGCAGTGTTGAACAAACACAAATTAAGGGATAGTCTGTGCCCATAAAGAGCTTATTATTCGAATTAGTGAGGATCAGAAAGAGAAAAGGAGGATTATCATCTTCAATTTAAAAACAGAGCAGACTGAGACTGTGGGAGATGAAGTGCCTTCTCAAGTCTTTGCACAGTGCAAATGTCAGAGCCACAGTCATGTCCAGCAAGTTCCACTGCAGGTTGGGCACAAAAGCTTCTAAACAAAATGTGAGAGGCTTTGGTTGGCTTCATATTTATATGCAAATATGTGAAGAAAATCAGTGATTTACCATCATACCAATCAAAATAAAGTGATAGTATCAGTGAATTTTTAAAATCTGCCCATGAAATCCTCAAATATCTGTTCATAGAATCACAGAATATCCCAAGTTGGAAGGGACCTACAAGGACCATTGAGTCCAACTTCTGTCTCCACACAGGACCACCCTGAAATCAAACCATATGTCTGAGAGTGTTGTCCAAATGCTTCTTGAACTTCATCAGGTTCGGTGCCTCAAC
This sequence comes from Cygnus olor, assembly GCF_009769625.2. Taxonomy (NCBI): domain Eukaryota; kingdom Metazoa; phylum Chordata; class Aves; order Anseriformes; family Anatidae; genus Cygnus; species Cygnus olor. The sequence continues at coordinate 50,388,991 of NC_049173.1, forward strand.
CACTTTTCTGGGGAACCTGTTCCAGTACTTGAGTTCTCAGCTTTATAGGCCTGTATCTTAGTTTCTTCAAGATTTAGTCCAATTACACATACTACCATATAATAATCTATGACACCTGCTTCCATCCCAGTGCTCTACCGGGTCTAGTCACAGGACCATAACCCTAGCAGGACTTCAGAAATGCATGCTGCCAGTTTTTCTGCTCAGACAAGTAATTGCTACTTTAGGAAGAATGAATGAAGAGGAAAGAATTAAAGTTTATGTGAATGGGAGACAGGATACAAAACCAATGATTTTCAAAAATCATGTAGGTGATTTACAAGATTCCCAGACATCTGGAATATGACATCTAGTTTTTTCAGGTGTGGATTTACAGGTAAAGTTTGTAAGAATGTGGAAGGCAATCAAAAGTCTATGTAAAGGTTTTTATCATATTCATTTTTCATATATATATAGGTGCTTTCTCATGTACAGAATATTGCACACAATAGTCACTCAAATTCCTTCCACTAAACCCAAATATTTGAACTTTTTGCACTGCTAAGTGTAAAATACCAGCAGGGTCTGTTCCTAAGCAAAGAGACAGATTTCCAGTCCTGCACCTAAAACATGTTTGTGGGACTGTCACTGAGGTTCATGAGTGCTGAAGGAACGAATGTCCAAGAGCTTGTGGGGCAGACCTTGTTCAACCGGCAGTGCCTTCCGTTTGTGCATAGTACAGAGGACATTTGTGTACTCTAATATATACAATATATACTGATGTAGCTATACATCAGCTGAAAGATCCTGTAAAGGGATTTTTTTTTTAATAAACCATATTACAACTGCCCTCGACTTCATAAGCTCCAAAAAGCACCAAATTAAGTAAGAGAATCTTGAGCAGGATTTATAGCAGAACATAGAGGTAGCTGAAAATTCAAACAGAAGAGTAAAGCCATCCTATACACATGCACAGATACCTGAATACTTTTTTTTTTTTCTTATTGGTTTTGTCTTCTCTCACCTTAGGCTGTATAAACTTCCCAAAAGACAAAGAATGTAATACCTAAGATTCCAATCTCCTTCCAAAAGACTGTATTATCTCAGATTGAAAATTAGCAATATATCACATTGGTAGGATAGATGGATTCACTTATCAAATCCTGACTATAACCTTGAAATGAGAGCTCTAGCTGATGGCGAGCTTGCTCAAAATAGTAATTAGTAATAAAAAAATCTATCAGTAGAGATTTTTAATTTTAACGCTGCTTTCCTCAGCATTAATTTCAGGATCTGTAATCTCATTTGTTCTTGGGATTTCAATACATTGTATACGCAGAGAACAACTCTATCTGTTTATAAGATGTATAAGGAAAAAGAGGATATGGCTTTTTTTTACAGAGAATAGGCATCCACAAATAAGATAAGTAGACGCTACATTGCTGTGGCAGAATATGAACTGTTTCAAAGGCTGTCCAGGAGGTAAGTGGAGGGTGTTATCTATGAACTGCTGGTGCAGAATTAGTTCTGGGATCACAAACAGTTGAATTCTCTCCCTGAGAGTTACACAGGGGCATAAATCACTTTGGAAATAAAATGCTGTAGCAGCTAAAGATGTTGCCTCTTATCGACGTATGCTGAGAGATACCACATCTATTTTGGTGCTGAAGAACTCTTCCTAATTTGCTACACTGCAAAATTCAAAGAGATGAAGTTAAACCACCCTCTATCAATCAGAGTAATCTAAATAGGTGCTTTTGCAGTGAAATAGAGGAGTGCCCTCACTACCCTTCTGCTGGCCTGAGCTGTGGAAGCCAGAGCTAGGAGCAGCAGCGTCTGCAGGAACATCTGCTAGACCTAGCTCTGGGGAGACCTGGGCTGCCTCTCTAGATCCTATGATACAGCTCCCTTCTGAGGACAGTGAGAAAGAATGCAATTGCTTAATTACAATAACAATTTTAATTTGAGGCTAGCATAAAAAAACATAGAGAGATTCCTTAGATCCAGTTTAAGAAGTTGAGAAGAGCTTTTTGAGTGTGTGGTGGGAGTTTGTTTTACTTTAAGCATAAAATTAAAAATAATAATCTTTTGGCAGCAGGCCATAGGAAAGAAACAAAATGCTAACTAATCATATTTAATGTTAAAATCAATGGCACAGTGTTATGAAAGCCTGAAGGAATAGAAATGTCTTTTCTTAGCATACACAATAATAGACTTTGGGGTCAAGAAATGATATATTACTATAATATCTGCTGCCTTTTAAAATGACATCTGTAATAAATGGCATATATTCCTCTTATAATTTCTTTATTAGTAACACAAATTTCACCATCTGTGATTATTATCATGGATGGCAGATGAAAAATTCGCCTCTGCCAATGAACATACCAGTTGAGTTACACTAGGGAGGCACATGCCTTGCCATGCATATAAAGAGCTCAGCCAGTGGTTCCTTTGGTGTCATACAATAGCAATTATAAGCCTCTTTGCATGACAGGTGGCCTCTAACCTTGCTGGGCTTCTCTGAGCAGAGCATCAGGTTTCACAGGTGAGGGAATACATCAAAATTAGGGAACCACTTACTTTCTGCGTGCATTTGGCATAGTCCTGAGGACTGGCAATGTACCTTATCCCACAATCAATTTCTTTTCCATCGTGATTGAAGGAAATGTATGACTTAGCTGCAAGCTCTGTTGAATTCCCTACCACGATCTCTGCAGATATGTAAATGAACATTAGCTGCAGAATATCAGATTATGGAAATGCTTAAAGAACATTATGGCCTGAGGAAGAGAAAAAATAGTCTCTTCCCAGCAAGACATTTTCTCTTTGAAGGAAACACTTGAGTGACATGGAGTTGAGGCTAAAATATAAATTAAATATGAAAAGCTGAGTGAGAGGTAATTATTAAAATGATTTGGATTAGATGGAAAAATTCAAGGACTGTTTCAACAGAAAGCTTGCATGCCTGCATAAAGAAATATATGAATTCATTGTCAAGCAGTGACTTTCAGTGAATTGCTACAAAAGAAATAGTAGTTTTTTCAAAAAGAGCGTGGACAGACAGGAATTCAAATGAACATTATGAATTTGCTGCTGTATGAGCAAACTGATATCTAGTGTCAGATGGATCAAGGGTGACTTGTGCATTAGTGCCCTAAGCTTGCAGACGCTCCTGTCAGTTGACCAAACAAAACTATCTATTGCAACCTGACGTGCCTTTGGGTGTCCAGAGCCACCTCTCCAGGGGTGTGCAGGGCTCCTATTAGTCCCATCTCGCATCTGCCCAAACCCTGTGGGCATCCCAGATATAGTAGGGCATCTCCTATGCCTTATAGATACCTCTGTCTAGACTGAACACCAGATGACATATATCAAATGCTGGGAATCTTGTTTAGCTACCAAAGTCTTACTGTTTTATAGTAAAAAACTTCAAATCACTTACTACTGTATAATGATGTGCTGATTATGACGTTGACTGATTCACAAACACAAAAGAGTAGCCTGATTCAAATACTCTACATCACATTCCAAAGATTTCTTTTCACTAGGTTTATCCAATAGCTCATTCTGGAAAAGTCTGTCTATTTGTTTCTGTGTATGTGCAAATTTCAAAAGTTTTCTTTCTTCATCTAGATGTGGTGTGTTTTTTTCACAGAACACATTTTTTTTTTTTCCAAACCTACGTTTTATTACCACACAAAAGTAATCAAAAGAAGAAATAAAAGCTCAAGTAGGGAAGGGTTGAAAGGACATATTCAATAAATTTTATTCAGTGTTTCTCTTTTTAGGCTCAAAATAATGGTGACAAATAGAATGTCAACACTAAAAAAGAAGAAAACAACAACTTGGATCACTGTCCCAATCTCTACATAAATTTTGATAGACTCTGCCAAGGAGAGTAAGTTTATGTTTGCATTTTTATGAACATGATCAGATTGTGGATCTACAAGCCTGTACAAAGACATCTGTGTGTTTTAATAGGGATCATGATTCTACCACACATACATGCCTTTGTGGAAGTAAATATAAGGAGAATTATTTTCCTATTCCCCACTGGAATCCCATCTGGCACTACTAATCGACCAATTACCTTCAACAGCTAATGGATGAAATGATAAAGAAACTGTGCTGAAGGATTATATTTTTGGTTACTAATTTTGAACAGAAAAAAAATGTCAGTTTCTGTCTGTAGAAATAAACTGTTCTGCATAAATTTCAGTAAATTGCCTTTCTGACTGAAAGAAAATAGTTGGCAAAAGAAATTTTAGATTCTAGTGGGCTGTCTAACTTGGCTACTTCCTTTGATTGTGATCTTGCTTTAATTACTTTGCAACCTTCTCTTGCCTGTTAATGAACCTGTCCTTAATTGTCCAAGGCTCTCCAACTGAAGGCATATGCTCTCAAAATTGTGATCCACTGAGCCAGTACATTTCAAAATTCAGCTTTTTCTTGTTTTAAATGTTATTATGTATTCAGGAAATGATCACACAGAAACATTCAGGAAACCTGTCTCTCAAGTTTTTGTGAACTGTAATATAAATTTTCTTAATAAAATTCCTTTTTGTTCCCCTGATTGTTCTGAATGAGCTACATCCACCCATAACTTGAATCCTGTGATCTGTCCTGTGTGTCTCCATAAAACCCATTAAGTGTCATAGTTCTGGCTCTATTCTGAAACTGAAAAGGACTTTTACTTTAAATTATTCATATAATTGTATTTGAAATAGACATATGAAAACAACATACTTACCTTGGAGCAAACATTATGAACAACACATTATAAAATGTTATTTGATCAACTTGAAAACAGTGTAAGAAAATATTTGCTTTTAACTTTGAAATAAACATCCAGTTCACAAAATTCTTCATAATCAGATGTTTCAAAGTTTTGTTTTTTTTTCTTTTCTTTTCAGTTTTTTGGGATTTTTTTTTTTTTAAATAATAAATATTCAATGAGAATGGATGCTGATGCTTTTGAAAAGAAGGTATTCATCTTTTTTTTCCTCTCCTTTCAGTTAATCTGATCTAAGTGTATGAACAGACAAAAACTTGCACTGTTTAATCCCTCAGAGTAGCACTGGTGGTTGAATTACACAAGCCTTTAAATATGAGTTTGTGTCAGGCCTCTTAGATCTTTTGCACCATAAAAACATCTCCCTCAATTCAGAGATGTCAGGTCAGTAGCAGGACAGGAGGTCTGTTGTGCAGTCTGTTTGCTGAATAGAAATGCACTATTCTTGGTATAGGTATTTAACCACCTTGGTTAAATGATTACCACCTTTCTACCTTGGTTCTGTTTGATCCTGGGAAAAGAAGCTCTCTGTACTCACAAGTCAAGAATACACCCTGCTCAGAGCTTGGCACCGTGAGCCATGTTATGTTTTATTATATTAGCACATTTTTTGAAAATGTTGTGCTTCTTTCCCATTTTTCCAACTGTGTCAATCAAACAGCTCTCAACTTATAATTTCCCATGCATATTTTTGAGCTTCCTAGATTCATCACATATATTCACTAAATAGTCTTAGCAACTACATATTCCGACACAATGTAAATGCTAATCAGTACTGAAGGAAAAATGTACTGCTATTGCAGATGAAAAAAGCATCCTTAAAGTTCCATATTTCCAGGATATTAGAGAGGAGACAGTGGAGGCTTAGAAGCACCATGACTGACAGAGTGGGAAGTGATGCTTGCACTTGTTACTTGCTGCCTTTTCACAACCAGAAAGCCCGGGTGGTGCTGGCTCTTCTCTCTCACTGAGCTTGGGCCAATCTTTTCCTTAACAGTTCAACCAATGCACTGGCAGTTTGCTGATCGTCTGGGCCTTCCCATAGGTTATAACCTGAATAAGACTATGCTCAATTATTTGTTTCATTAAATCTCCTGTAGCTGACTGATTCAGCCCCTCTTCCGAAGACAGAAGATGAGTCCCAGGTTTACCACTATGGCACTATAACCAAGTTTCAGTTCTGAATACTTTCAGACTTTTTTTCCCATGGGATTAATTCTGGAAAGGAGATGTAGCAGGGGTTTTGAGAAAGAAGAAGAGACTTTTTGCTTTCCCCTAAGCAATTTCTAACTTCTTTGCCATGGAGAGGAAGCTCAATGTAACAGACATTTCTGCAGAAGCAAAATAATTCCATGCATATATATATATATTTTTTTCTCTAAAACATACTGTAATACTGTAATACTGTCGTCCATGACAGATTTTAATTTAATTTTAGAAATAATGTAGAATGTAAATGTAAACTACTATGTGGGAAAGAATTTAAGTCTGAGTGGCATAAATGGAGACTGGTGAACAATACAGTAGACCATTTCTCATAGAGTTTTCTTACATCTTATCTACCAGTTATTCTGAATAGCAGTAAGACTTGCTCAAATTAAAACATCGCTGAAGAATACTCTATTCTTGAAATATTATGTACTGATAAAAATTAATTACACATTCATATGTTGCTAGCCACAACTAGCTGGGACCCCCTGGTCACTCCCCAACCTGACAAAATCTATTCTGACTGAGTATCTCACAACACACCATGAAGCATTTATTAGTTGTTCAGGATTAGTGGCGTAACACTGAGAAGTTTATTTCTATCCAGGGCAAAGTACTGCTAGCACATGAACAGAGAATAATACCTAGTGTGTGGAACTGTCTATGGATATCATCAGATTTGAATATTATGAGAAAAAAGGCTTGATTCTGGGTCACATTCATTTTCAAAGTGATGGTATCTTTTATTTTTAGTTTGGACACATTTAAAATCTTGTGAGTATATGGTGCAAGAAACCAGTGCTGTCAAACCAGAATGGGAATCATAAAACTTAAGCTTCTGTCTGAAATTACAGTTTGCATATAGTCCACTTCAAACCGTAACAGCTTTCAACAAGACCCTGACTGTTTTATTTATATGGGAAAGACAGCTATGTGCATATGCCTCCAAACTCCAGCAACTTCCTATACCATTTATGCTTTCACTGAGTGCCAATAGAGTGGGATATTTTTCACAGCATTCAAAAAGCTTTCAATTCAAGCTGATACTAAATCAAAAATTGTTTTTTAATGACCATTGGAGTAGGGAAAATGCACCAGAAATTTCTTTCTAGCCTCAGCTGTTCAGTGCTTATTGGTTACTAATCTCAAAAGAGAAGGCAGAAGAAAATTGTTTTCTTGATTATCTAACTGAAGATATAAATACATGGCATGAGCAGTGTAGAGCATCTTACATTTCCTTTGTGTTGTTGAATATGTAGATTTTCTGGGGTGTCACAAGCTATAAAATTCTTATTTGTTCTGCAGAACCTGGCTTGCATAGGGCACAAAAAGCAGACCATGTGTTAAGAGCTTATATGTATTGCAGATCTTAACCTACAGATAAAAATCTAAGGGCACTGAAAATAGCCTATGGGCATGGAAACCAAGTGAAAAGAAATGTAGTGAAAACCTGTTCTCCATACGTATTGCACATGATGTCTTTCCAGCTCACCTGCAATGCCAGGCCAAAAAGCTAACGGCCATTAAGTGCCAAGTATAAATATGTTATTACTTTTTTTGGTATATAGCTGATCCCTTTTCCATCAGAATAGAAAGTGTTTCCCAATAATTTTGCTTCAAGGAAAAGAAGAATCTGAGTGCACAAACCTGCTATTCCCTTTCCACAGTAGAAGTAGAGACTGGAGGTATTATAATGATTTAAAAAAAAAAAAAGTTTTCAAAAGAAAGACTGAAGGATTTGAAATCCAAATGCAACAAGCTCTGGCCAGCAAACCCTTTCAGTGAATACCATGTGCTGCCTGCAGGGGGACAACCAGAGGAAGCAGGAGGTTTCCAGAATCTTAATGGAGTTCTGACTTTCTGCATTTATCACAGACTGAACCAAAACCTTCAGCCTGTACATTTTTCTTTCAACTAGAGATCTGAAATTTTGCTCTTTGGACCTACCTGTTATTCAGGGTTTGATCAATTATACCTTGATTTTATTAGGCTGAGGATTTTAGCTTTGTACTATATCATAAACACCTGAAAAGGGGGAGCTGGAAATTTATGAGAAGCACTAAGAGCCCCTTATCTACAGTGACAAAATTGCCACCACCATAATCTCTATTAAGTGCTACAAAATTACAGTGTAACAGCTCTGAAATTACATGTGACATCTGCATGAATACCAAATCGATTCATTACATTCAGCCCTATTACCAAAAACACTTACTGAATTTGTACTGATTACAACTCTTACAAATTAACAGTTACCCAAGCGAACTTACTTAGTGTACATATATTATTTAAAGATCATAGTTTAGTCAAATGGAGGTAGCAGTGCAAATAATACTACTACTTAGCATGGCATATAATATCTGAGTAAAATACCCCAATATTTAAAACTCTTTTAAAGTGCTTGATTTTAGAAAAGTCTCGTTTTCTTTTCTATTCTTTTCTCTTCTTTTCTCTTCCCCCCCTCTTTTTTTTTTTTTTTTGGTTAAGCATGCCATGCCATTCTTCCACCAAGTCTCTCAAAAATAGGGAAAAATCAAGGAAGAATATGATAAATGTTCACACTATGCAGAATTTGCCTTTTTCAAATCCCATTCCCCATTGTGCAAGCCAGAATTTTATAGAGATATAAATCACAAAGAAATAAGAAGCCAGTAATGAGATAGAAGTATATTTGAAATATAGATGCAAATCCTCACCACCTGCTGAGCAAAAATAGTCTGCAGAGACTGTCCTGAAAACTGAACTGCCATTAACATCTTGTAAGCACTAAATTTGCAGCAGAAGAATGTTGGAATTATATGTCTGTGAAATGCCAAAGGCCTCTTTGATTTATCTCTAAGCAGAATATTTTAGCTACATCTACATAAATATTTTAACAGGAATTTAATTTTCATTTTAGTCACACAATAAATCTTTTTATTGCACAACATCATCTTGTCCTAAATAAGTTACCTTTTGCATATGAGCATGAAGACAGTTGTGTTCATTCTCCTTCTGGTTTGATGAATACTATTTCAATATACAATGGATCAGTACACGTATTTACATAAAAATCTTGCCACAGGCTGTTTAATTTTGTCTAGAGCACCTATTCATTTAGACACAAATTATCGAATGACTATCACTTGACTTATATTTAACTTCAGCTCTGGACCTCTCAAGGGTACACCAGAATAGAGCAACAGTAAAAAATAACAAAATGAAACCCCTCTGAAAGTTATGAGTAGGTATACTTCCTGCCCTCCATGCACTGGCAAAGGAAAAATATCAGAGACTTACTGCTTATTTCCTTTTTGGTGCACTTTATAAACAGTATTAGGAACTCTGGCAGCTCCTGTCTTACTGAATCTTACTTACTGTGCATTTTGGATGTCATTGCTTTTACAGTTTGATTGTGTAGTGTTGGATGTGGCAGAAATATTTATCCAGTAACTTATAATGTTTCCAGAGGACAATAAAATGGGCATGGATTACCTTTTCTGCTTGGCAGGATCCTGAAAATAAGTTCCTAATAGAAGACAGTTTGTTGTGAGCAGGGCAGGCTGGTGCAGAGCTACCTGCCGTTCTCTGCCTGTTCGACAAACTGGAACACAAGCTGCAGGAGCGGGAGTGCTGACAGTGTGGATGAACGGGTGCATCTCTATGTGGCCTGTATGCTCTTCTATTTGCAAGCTCTTTACTTGCTTTCTTGCTGTAAAAAATTGTGACGGAGCTACTGTTAAGCCATCTCTTCAGGCATGTGGGTTCATTCTGCACAAATTGTACCGCCTTGCCTGCAAATTGATTATCATATCTGATTTATTTAATCTCAAATTCACAGCATAGAACATTTGTTCTAGCACTCAGAGGGGAACAGGCACAAGTGTAAATAACAACTGGCAGTTGGAATTAGGCTATTAAGAAAGAGATTTTCAAAGGCTTAAACAGAAACTAATATCAAGCAGCTCTAATCAAGTCTTTCATTGTGAGCTAGATACCTGCCACTCATTTCTGCCTCTAAAGATCTTCCCATAAAACTGTCCTGCCGTATAAATGTTCAAAATCAGAGGTAAGCATAAGTATACGTGCTTACAAACCTGTTGGCTTATTTTCTGGAAATCTGACTCCAAATTGTTCTCTACAGAAGTTTCAGGCTGCAAGCCAAATTGGTGTAAATAAGTTTGGACACATTATTTTAGCCTTCCCCAAGGCAGCAGACTGCCCTGTAGAGAAGTAAGAGGGCAACCAAAGTCAAGGTTGTCTAACCAGTCTTATTTAGAATAGCTAAGTAAATTATAAAAAATTAAGAAAAGAGCAGTTGGATACTATGCTAAAAACTTGGGCATCTTTAAACCTCAGATGACTGCACTACCCACAGCATACAAATATATAGTGCATAAGCAGATAGATGGCAGTGGAAAGATAGGTAGAAAGACAGCCTCTTGAAAGATAGACTCCAATATAGCACAGGACACAGCAATGCAATCTTCTTTCCATGCCTGCTTTGAAAGATAATTTGTAGTTGTCTTTGTAATTATTTCATCACTGACTTCTCTGCTATGCCTGTTGAGCCTAAGATGTCTTCTCCTTTCTAATTAACCAATTATAGCATTCTTCTTGTCTTTTCCATTTCCCTGATCGTCATATAAGCTGACCAGCAAGGAGTTTAAAGAGAGATCAAAACAGCAGTCTACAGAAAACAACACACCTCTCCTTGGGCTTTATTTTAAAGGAGGGTTGTGGCACAGTCCAGGGACTGAATTTCCTTTAGGCTATCACGACCATCAGAAAAGCTTCCCTTTTCCTTCCAAAGTGCATAATGGAGAAAGGAGAAACACAGCAAGTACACTGTTGTACTTCATACACCTTAGCAAGAAGTTAATTGACCTGCTTAGGAGCAGTGACATGCTCCGCCAGTCTTTGTGCTTAATTAATAGAGTCAATGACTATCTGGTTGAATGGGATCTTTGGAGGTCATCTGGTCTGACCTCCAGTTTGAAGCAGGGCTATTAACCATGAGCAAATCAGAAGAGATTGGCTTTTTTTCTCTGGCTTTTTCCAGTTGCATCTCTGGTCTGCTACAGGGCTACACAATTATTCTGTATGAGAGTTGTCTGTCTTCCCCAGTCATCAGGCATGATTCATTTTTAGAGGCAGGCCACCAGCTTACCAAACCTTTCTATATTACAGATAGACAATGCTTAGCCCTATTTTTTCCCCCAAGTTTCTCTATCTACCCTGAATTTATGGCCCCACCTTAAACCATAGAAACTTTTCACCACTGGGCTGACAATACACATTCTGAGGGATTGTGCAAATGTTACACCTTTTCCCCTTGAATCCATTTACAGTTGTTTAGTGTAGGTATTCCTATCATTGTAGTGTACTAGAAAAGTTCAGTCCTTATGCTCCCTCTTCATTTTCTATGGAACTACAGTAGACTATATGGGAAAGCCTGTGAGAGTACAGGCTGACTTCAGGCCCAACAAAGGACTCTCATTTTCTCTGTTGCCCTTTGGACACTTGTATGCAACTGCTCATTTTCACTCTAAAATCCACTCCCAGACACATAATATGTAATGACTCTTCTGTATGGCTAACGTACAGCAAAAATTCTGAGCGGATTCATCATGGAGAAGGCACAGAATTAAATCCATGTTTCCTCAAGCCCAAAGGAGAAGTACTGTGGAATAAAAATGTTCACTTAGCTGTAAACTTAATTGGGTGACAGCAGATTGTCAATACTCAGGAGCCAAGTAGCTGAAATTCCAACAGAGGGCAACACCTCTCAGAAATCAACACAGTATTACACAAAATTTCTTCTGTTCCAAAATTCTTCCATTTTGTTCACAGCTTAGTTAAGAGATCTACCTGAAACAGTTGACACAGTTAATTCCCAGATCAATCTGGTTTATTTGCTGGATGTCAGCTAAGTCTTCTGTATTATCGTAAATAGCCCATTTCTGACAAGCAACAAGTAGGGGGGACTTTTTTCCTGTGACATTGTGAAGGAATCCAATGAATACATACAGTGAAGATCATTTCAAAAAAAAATACAAAAAAAAGATTATGCATTCTAACTTATCAAAAGACATTATTATTATTATTATTATTATTATTATTATTATTATTATTATCATCATCATCATATTTTTAGTGGGACCTTGAACCAGTTTCATTTGCAGTGTAGATAATGTACTCAGTTTCAAGCTTGCTTGGTCATCATAGCTAAAGCAGAGCATCAACTTAATCTCACTGCTATCTTTTCATGGTTTCTTTTTGTTGTTATTGTGTAGCTTTGTCTTCAGCTGAAAACTCGAAGGTCACTTTCTTTGTCTGTATACTATACTTCACCATTTACTACTGCTGTGTTTTAGGTGATGTATGATCTCACAGTCAGAGTAAAGTGAGTTAGAGTCTTCATTGCACTGTTCTCATGCAGCTTCCTGTCCTTTGATAGATCCCATAAGACTGAATTCATAAATCTAATCCAAAACATCTCATTAGCTCATCTATTTTCAAAGCTATGTCATTTTCTCAAATGAAAAAAAAATCATAAAAACAATAATTCAATGCTGTTTATAACTTTTGAGTAAGTGTTTACGTAACTATTTTACTAGATATGGGATTATTTAGGCTGATAACCAATGTGATTTGATTAGCATAATCTTAGGCGGAAAGGGCATATACTCTCCAAGTTTGGCTTACCCAAAGCTTTCTTCTCTTCAGAAATAACTTTTTAATCAGAAAACCCAGATTCAAACCCAAAACATGAACTCCATATGGCAGGTTCAGTGAAATTAGTAGACAGCCAATGACACTTTAGACCAACAGAAAGTATATTCCTTTGGACTTGCACAGCTCAAGTAAAACAATACTTCCCTTCTCTCTCACACACACACTTTTTTCATTGTATTATGAAGTTTTGAACTTGAAGTGATAACTTTCCTGGCAAGAATTGCAAAACACTCCACTAAATACATTCCACTAATACACACCACTAAAATATCAACCAGACTTTTGGAATCCTTTCTGGGACACATAGGGGTTGCAATTATGTACAAATATAGAGCATGAGAATGAGAAGGCAGCTTGTTTCCCCACAGAGAGTGGACTGGAATGGAACACCAGCATGACCAACTTCACTGGGAAGATGGACCTAGTGACAATAGAGCTTTCTCCTATCAATAGAAATGGCATAGCAAATAATGGATCTGTTTAAAGAGTAACATAACAGCTAAATGTCAGAAGTACTGGGAAAGTTGGGCAAAAAATATTTTTTGTTACAGAAAGAAATGCTTGGGTAGTGCCCCCTTTTTTTTTAATTTTTATTTATTTTTATTTTTATTTTTTATTTATTTTGTGTGCTGGACATTGTAGTAGGAAAACCCCTTTGCCTAAAAAACATGATGGAGATTCCAGGGTAGAATTCAAGGCACTCACTGGCATAATGACTGTCTGCCTCCCACAAAGTACTTTGAATTATGCTTGTTTCCAGAGGGAACAATTATTGCTTGTTTTCCATTCTGGTTTCCAGATGTGGGAAGAGAAAGACAGAAAAATGACTTACTGCTATTTCTGTTGCAAACCACATGGCTTTTTCCTGTTTAGAGACCTTTTACAATTCAGTTTCCACAATAAGACTGTGGGACCCTTGGAGTAACAAAAGTGTCAAAATGTAATGTTGTTTCCTTCAAGGACTGAATAATGAGGTTTATAGATTTCCTGTGCAACTCTCCAATAGAAACAAACTAATAGAGTGAAAGGCAAGAGGGATAGTGAAAGAAATCCCTGGGATATATTTCATATGCTAGAGCTATTATTGAAATATAGGTGCCCATCTAGCTCAGGATCCCTGCTCACCAGAACAATTGTACAAATTGTCTCTGACTAATGACAATAAAAAGCCTGAATCTCTGTATTCCCTTGGCAATTTAAAATCTGAGTTTAATATATTGCAGTTTCATTTCTGAACTAATGCAATTGTATAAAAGACATTTTGTTTAAAAGAAGACTTTTCTGTAGAGAACGAAATACAGGCGGTATGGCTCAGAATGTTACCAACCACAGAAACTCTTAGAAGAATAATGTAGGGAAGAATACTGAAACCTACCTGTTTATCACCACAATAATAAACATAATTAATTGTTATTATTATCCATTTGGGCCATATAATCTGTTAAGACATGAAATTATGCTGTGTGATTTCTCAGGTGACTTACACTTAGACCTTTATTTAGAAAAAATAATCATAAAAAGCCCAGTAGTCTTAAATAGACCCCACTAGTTCAGATACCCCTATGCTTGCTGGTTTGGTGGTTTCTGTGTCAAGAAGATTTTGGTTTTCTCATGGTCACAATTGCACCTTTTCTAAGCTTGTATCACAGATAGTCTCTTTGCTCCTGCATGTGCAGCACAGCAAACCTTTCAGCACATAGGGTTCTGATCCATCAGGTTGCGGGTAGTAACCATATCAGCTACGCATATGTTTATTACATAAAACAGTCTGTGTGCTTCTTATGCAGATTTCACAAGAGAAGGGCATCTACTGCTGGCTTCAGATCCCACACTGACCTAGCAGCTGAAATCACCTCTGAAGAAAATGTTGTATCACTGCATATTTACACTCGGCTACAGTCCAGAAACCCTGATCAGGCTCTGCACTGCAGATATTTAAAAGAAGATCTCACCCCTACCTCAGACATTTTTGAACCTGAGATTTCAAGGGATATGTAAAAGAAAGGAGAAAATCAAAACAGAGGTGCTTTTCATGTGCAAATACACTCATATAAAAACCTATTTCTTGGAAATGTTCTTAACTAGTTGACTTCATCTAGGCATCACTACCTTGAGAAGTTAAACTACTGCAGTGAGTAGCTAAGGATTAATTTCCAAAAGCTTCAGGGTTCAAAATGATTTAGAAAAACTCCAAAAAAATGTAGAGACCCTAGAAAGACCACTATAAAGATCCCGAGTGTTCTCTTTAACATGCAGTGTGAACTGAACACCTGCTGAAGACAACTTGCAGCACAGCAGCTCCCTCTCTTCCATAAAGCAGTGCACAAAAACTTCTGCAACAAGGAAAATCTGAAAAATGTGGTGAAGCCAGAACACATTTTCTATTATGTGTATTATACGTCATGTAGTTACTAGTATTTCAAAATGGAAATACGTCTGTTACCATAAAACACTTTGAATTAGTTCACAGAAACCACCCAAATCCTCAATTAATTCATAATCTAGTCTGTATTTCACAGTCAGTGCTGTGTAAGACTATATTATTTCGCCTATCCTTTGCTCCCTTACAATTCTTCACAGAATCTGCTTAAAAAGCAATGTCAAAGTGTCAACGTGCTTTCTAAGGAGGGTATGGCTATCTATATCCTGCAGATAAATCAGAGCTCTCCTTCTCAGGTCACTCTCTGTAAGGTGCTGGATTTAGCATCAAGAAAGAAGTTTTAGCAGCAATATAATCATATGAATTATATTAAACTGGACTGGCTGAAGGACCAGCTGAAGCCCTGTATAATGAATGGATGTTGCTGAACTTCACTATTCACAAGAGAAATGTACAGTGAACTAATTACAATTTCTATTCTGTGTACTGTCATTCATTTCGCAGCTTCACCAAGTAACATTCCCTCTGTGACTGGGCAGCAGTAGACTGTCCCCAAAGGTCACATGTAGAGCCGTTATACAGAATCTGATGAGCATTGTTTCTGGGCTCTAATTGGAAGCTACATCATTTTGACTTGTCACGGCCTGTGTGTGTGTGTTCCTATCAGTAGTTCCACTCATGTCTGTTAAAACTCTTGTGGCCTTAAAGACCTTACAGTGCTGAAGGAGCTTGCTGACACAGGATCTTTCACATTGGATGGTCATTCACTGGTTGCTAACTAATGAGAAAAAAACACCAAATAAATCCAATGGATGAAAACTTATTCTATCATTTATCCAACAACGCCAAAGCTCTTTAGAAACTAACTTCAATTAGTGCCCCATGGCGAAGACAAACATAATTATCCTCATTTTACCAAGTGAGAAAATAAGATTAAAGGTCTTCTCCAATGTCATAGTGAATCAATGAAAGGAGCTTCCAGGACCCCACTGTTCATTAAGGCTGTAAACAGTGCCAGGCTTCATCAGAATGCATCAGCAGCTTCATCTGTAAGGAATTGCCCAATACTTTTGCTTTTGAGCCTCAGTAGAACATAACCTTCTACCCAATAAAAGTATTTGATGAAACTTTATGCAGAAAACTAGGAATATAGTCTCCCTGGACAATAAAACTTGAGTATTACATTATTCAGCCAACTCGCTAATGCAGGCTCCTTCTGCAGATGAGAGACTGCAATGTATAGGGCACTACTAGCGATGCTGTGCACAAGCACCTCATGTTCTTGGACAGACTTTATGAAAGATAAGCACATCGCTGCCTCTCTGCAGTGATATTTCCCCTTGGTCTTTCCACTCTAGCCAAGCACTTAACTTGGATCCCAATTAATCTCATTTGAAAAACTCATATGGTGGTTTTGTTCCCCTTCTTTTCCAGTGTATCTTATAGCCAACAAGTTTTTGGTATTTGATGCCAAATGTACTTGCTTAGGAGAAGGGCTTTTTTCATGTGTGGCTGTTAGGAACACCCACCTGCCAAGGAAGTTACTTCTGAAGAAGTGGTGAGAAAGCAGCTCCTTCCAAAGCTTTTAAAATAACTCTATAAGTCTAAGTTCATAGAAGATGGTCTGATCTCTGCTGTTAGTAAAGAGGAATGAGGAAAAAGGAATAAAAGAGGAAAAAGAGTAACTGCAATACGACAAACTCAGGGAATGTATCAAAGAGACATGCATGCAGATGGTTCACCAGTAATTTGAAAAAGGCTTCAAATGCTTCTACCTCAGGATATGTCATTATCTGGTAGATATCGAATGGAACTGAAGTTTGTATTAAATCAGTCAGCTTCAGTACATGCCTAGTATATAGTAAATCTTTATATAACGTTCAGCAGAGCTATTATATCACAGTTTCACAGCCTTTCTCCTAGCTGTTCAGCATTCTTTTTCTCTGTGTCAGATCCCTAACACCGGTTCCTCCCTGTTTCATCAGAGAATGGTGTTTAGTCCTTTCTGCGGCGGACTACTTTTTCCTAATCTGTGAATTTCTCAGCGTGGCTGATGCACCGGACCATTCTCACACGCCAGCCTCCCCCCTTCACAATATGGTCCAGCTACCCACTCACTCAAACAAGATTTAATTTGTTCTAGCGGATATTAACTCTAAATCCCAACCGTGCACTTATCCACCTTGCCTGTTATTTCAGCCCAGCTCTTGCTTGTGCTGTGGCTCTAATTATCTGGCTGGCTGGGGTCAGGGCTGCACGCCTCCCACATCGATGGGAAAAGCCAGCACGGTGTGCTGAGCCCCTGCACTGCAGCTGTGCCCCACGAGAGGCTTAAAAGCTGAGGGATGGGGGTAAGAGAGGACTGTGTCACACCCGATTTTTTCCCGTGGCTGATTGAGTTTGAGTTTTTATTTAATGAGCCTCCTTAGTGGGCTCCGCTGCAGATAAGACGAGTTGTTTTCTGCTCAGATGCAGCTGGAGCCAGGAGTTGCCAGGCAACTGCTCTCTGCACCGGTGGCACCAGCTCTGGCACCAGCACCAGCACCAGCACCAGCACCGGCAGTGCTGGACCGGGTCCTGCGGCAGGCCCCAGGCATCCCACTGCTCTCCCATGGTGGCAGTGTGAAGGCAAAGGGGGTGAAGCGGGGCAGCGGGAGGTCGATGCTCTCATTTTCTGCTCACCATGCGGTGGTGGGGCTGTGGCAAGCAGTGGCACCCAAAGTGCTAATGAAGCAGCATTCACAGGATGAACGATTTTGGCATTTTGACCTGTCTTGTGCTCAGGGAGTTGTCCTCTGTCTGTTCTTTTCAGAAAAGCTGAGGAGCAGTTATGGCTACAGTAAGGTGATGTACGCTCCTCTGCATGAAGAGCTACGCTTGCTCTTCAGTTAGACTTCTTTTATTGGGCCTGATATTGGCCTAACACTGGTGAAATTATTTCAGTATTTCTTTGAGGACAAGTATAAGGCCTGATGTTGGGGGCAGAACAGTGTGTATGTATCAGCACATTTTCAATACAGGAGTTTGGCTTAGGTAAAATCACAGATGTCACCCAAGGCAAAGGGCTGGGATGCTCCTGCAGACCTTCAGGCTTCTGAACTTGGTCCATGCCCAGTTCCCCAGCTGTGCAACAGCTGTGTTTGGGCTCTTCTACATGCAGAAGGGTAGGGGTGGTGGGGAACATGTACATATATGTATATCTATGCTATTTAGCAAATAAATATTAGATGGTGGCTGAATTTTCTGTTTCACTGGGAGATTTTTGGAAAACACTGTATAGCCAGCACCTAGAAACAGTGGCAGCAGTGTGCTGGTTTTTGTGATGGGTTCAACAAGTAAATTTTCTGAGAGAAAATCTCTGAAGAGATTTTTGTCAGGAGGCAGGACTGAGGTTTGGGGACAGTTATCACAACTCTCCCATATGGTACTGCTGGGTTCCTTGGTTGCTTGTGGACCAGCTATTCTAAACGGGGTCTCACTTTTCTCCTAAGTCAAGTCTGTTCTGCTTTGTGTGAATGATCATTTCTAGGCACTGAACCAGGTGTGCATGTCTTGTGTCCCAGATGATGTCTCAGCAGCTGGGCTAAAGCACCAAGGCCAGCACTCCTGCTTCCCCCTGCACCTCCAGCAGCTGAAGAGATGATCGGGATCTTGTCTTCCACCTCCCTTTGTCAGCAGCACAAGACAGGGACATGTCGCTGGAGCAAAGGCCCAGGTCCTGTCACACACTGGGGCAGCACTGTGTCACCAGCTGACTACGGAAGAGCCGGTGTCCCCAGGCTGCTGCCTGGGGATCACATACATACATTGCCAGGCATGTAGAATGAGGTTTGCATATGGGAGGAGAGGACAGCCTGCTGCCCTTGTGTGTGGCATTTTGCTGGCTGTTAGGGTGTGCTGCTGTGTAGTGCAATTGTCTTGTTCACCTGGAGCTCCATGCATAGCTCCCTTTCAGTCATGAATCTGAATAAATACTACCACTTAAATATGACAAAATTTACCAATTACTTCCTGAATTTTCAATATTCATTTTGGTGTTAACATTCACCAAAGAAAAGAAATGATGTTTATGGAACTATATATTTAAAATCTCATTCATCATCTTTTTTTTTTTCTTTTTTTTTTTTTTTTCTCTCAGATCATTGCTCATTAAATTCTTTATAGATTTAGACCACTGGGTATGCTTTGTTCAGCTGTACAATTTATATCATGTAGAGACAGGGCTTTCCTTCAGGTATTCAACAAAGCAATTAAGAACCCGCTGAATACAAACAACAGCCTTATGTGATAGGTGTTC
Organism: Cygnus olor; assembly: GCF_009769625.2. NCBI lineage: Eukaryota > Metazoa > Chordata > Aves > Anseriformes > Anatidae > Cygnus > Cygnus olor. The sequence goes on from NC_049173.1 coordinate 50,408,368, forward strand.
GCATTTGTACTTCCTTTCATTCTGTTGCCATTCTGAATCCTGCATGTTCATTTTCCTTTATGACTCTTCACTCATCACTTTTATGACAGGGATTTGTTTTGTAGCATTGACTTCCATGCAAAAATCAGCTAGGTGTAGCAGGGAGCAGGGGAAGAGCAGGATATCTGTAGTATCACTGGATGTACTGGGAAGCAGAGCATCAGGGAGACCAAAGGCAACAAGAAGCCACTCTGATCACTACCATTCACCTTTAGGTCCATGAAGATATCCTCAAATATTATATTCTGGTTTCTCCTCTACACAGCTACCTTTTTCATGATGACTTAGGGACTGGAGGCAATTGCTACAAGAGACTAAATGCAATATGCTGGCTGCTGCAGGAAAAGAGGTGCTCAGTCTCAGTTCACTAAGAGAAAAGGCCATTTTCTATCCCTCCTTGCTGTTGTTTGGGACCATGCAAAACCCATAGGAGGGATTATTTGTCCTCTACCTTTGGAGGACAGACTGGTCTATGGAGAGTGTCAAGTCTGACAAATAAGTCACACTGTCAATGCATTTGGCAGAAAATAAATCAATTGCCAAATAGGAGGAACTGACTGTGGGCTATGTGGAGGTCATTAGGTTGTCAGCTATTGCCTCTTTTAGGTGCAAACACTTATCATGATCCGGTTCTGCTCAGTCTTAGAGCATTAGAGAAGCTTCAAAGCAGCACATAGGAGTTAATATATATATATAGCTCCTGAAATACCACAGCCAGTGACAGCAAATGAAAAGGCTGTCTGTGGTGTGGCTGACCTGGGGCCATGCCAGCTGGCTGAAACAATAGGAAGAAAATAGGTCACTTCCACTTAGTGTTTCCTTTACTTCTTAACCCCCTAGCAAATTGTACTGCACTAATGCAGGCCCCAAAGGAAGTTCACATCACAACCATAATCTTAATAATGGATGTAGACCTCTAAAAGGTGAAAAATAAGCATTTAGTAACTCAGATCAGTTTTGGGAAAAGAGTGTATGTTGAAAATCTGTCAGGAAAGCCCATTTCCATGACTGTTTTCAGTGCATCTTGGTTTGGGATTGGCTTGGAAACACTGAGAGAACTCTCATTATATTTTTATGTGGCAACTTTTCTTGAGAAAATGGTTTGAAATTGTTACTTTCCTAGCAGAACTAAGGATTTTCAAACTATGTTGCTTTGTTTTCATAGAGCTGGTCTATAATCTCAAAAATCTAGGAACTTCCATATTGGTCCCATCCAACGTCTGTTTACTTTAATCATATCTCTAAAAAAAAGACACGTTTTTAAAAATAAATGAAAGAGAAAGAAAGAAAGAAAGAAAGAAAGAGAAAGAAGGAAAGCAGGAAAGAAGGAAAGCAGGAAAGAAAGAAAAAGAAAGAGAAGAAACGAAAGAAAAGAAAGAAAGGAAAATAAAACACCATCTCATAATAACCATGTTGGACAGTTCATCTCTCTTGTAAGGGGCATGTCTACAGTGAGCATCTGCAGAGTTCATTGCTCTTCTCATAAGAAGCATAACCTCCTTAATCTCCAGGTTTGGTGATACTTAATAGTTTAGAAACAGTGGTTTACCTTCAATTATTGAGATTATTATTTTTTTAGAAGTCAGTAGACACCTGGACCTTTTTTTCACATAATTTTAGTCAATGTAGTATTCCACCTCATTTAATACATTGTGCTTTTGTAAGCAAAGAAAAGATTTTGGAAAGAATAACCTAAAGGAATCGCTTGTATAGTATTAGAACATGCAGATCAAAACAGGAAGGGCAATAAAAAAGATAAAGATTCAAGACGACTGTGTTACAAAATGGCTTTTGGACAAGCTAAGCAATTAAAGTGAAGAGCAGTCTCCCAGAGAGTGAGATAGAAACTTCATTCATCAAGAAATTTAAAGTTATAACAAAGCAAGTATTATGTAAAATAAATAAATAAATAAAAATATCTGTACTAGAAAGGGAAAGCATATAAACCAAAATTTTTCTGCATCACTATTTTTATTCTTCTCAACTATGTTTCTATGTTGTTTCTTTTGTTTTGTTTTGTTTTTTAGAGACTAATTTAGAGACTAATCTTTTGACTCTCTAACATCCTGTCTTTTTCAGATCCCACTGGAAATCTACTCCTATAAGCAATGCTATTCTGTGTAGCAATTTTGGAAACACACATACACATACATAAAAAGTTGCTAAATGCCAGAACAAAGAATATGTAGCACCTGTTTCTCCAAAGCTCTTCAGTATTGCTTATGTCGTTACCAACATTCTTTCCTTCTTTTCTTTCTCTCTTTCTTTCTTTCTTTCTTTCTTTCTTTCTTTCTTTCTTTCTTTTTCTTTCTTTCTTTCTTTCTTTCTTTCTTTCTTTCTTTCTCTTTCCCTTTCTCTTTCTCTTTCTCTCTTTCTCTCTTTCCTTCTTTCCTTCTTTCCTTCTTTTTCTTTCTTTCTTTCTTTCTTTCTTTCTTTCTTTCTTTCTTTCTTTCTTTTTTCTTCCTTCCTTCCTTCCTTCCTTCCTTCCTTCCTTCCTTCCTTCCTTCCTTTCTTTCTTTCCTTCTTTCCTTCTTTCCTTCTTTCTCTTTCTCTTTCTTTCTCTTTCTTTCTTTCTTTCTTTCCTTTCTTTCTTTCTTTTTCTTTCTTTTTCTTTTTTTCTTTCTTTCTTTCCTTTCTTTCTTTCTTTCTCTTTCCTTCCTTCCTTCCTTCCTTCCTTCCTTCCTTCCTTCCTTCCTTCCTTCCTTCCTTTCTTTCTTTCTTTCTTTCTTTCTTTCTTTCTTTCTTTCTTTCTTTCTTTCTTTCTTTTTCTTTTTTCTTTCGTTCTTTTTTCTTTCATTCTTTCTTTTTTCTTTCGTTCTTTCATTTTCTTTTTCTTTCTCTCTCTTTCTTTTTATTTCTTTCTCTTTTTCTTTCTTTCTTTCTGTCTTTCTTTCAGAGCAAAGCACTTGCAGTTTAAAATTAGACTTTAAAACTACATTTCTTACTACTCTTGGAAAATATTAGTGACAGAGCCTTGCTGCTACCTGTTCACCCTAAAAAAATATTAGTTCACTTAATTATCAATGTTCTTTTTGCAAAGGAAAGGTGAAGCCCTGAAAGCAGCATTGTTTTTTGTTATATGGAATTCCTAAATTTGCCTTTATTATCCAACTTATGGAAAAAATAATCACCATTACCTATAATAAAAAGGGAAGCTTTTGTTCTTCTTGTTGTTTTCTGTTTAAAAAAAAAAAAAAAAAAGAGAGAGAGAGAGAACTAAAAGAGCAAATGTGAATCCAATTTAACGTATTCTCCATGACCTCTGCAGGTCAGGAAACTGATTCAAAAGAATAAATCACTAACAGTGGTTATTGCAGTATCTCCATAGAAGCAGCATAAGTTATGAACCAGAAACAGTGCCTCTGTACCTCTTGCAGGGGACACACTGCGTCTGCAGAATGTGGCAGCAGGTTCAGTCAGACAGTGAACTGCAACGGGTGCCTCCGGATAAAAGGCATTTTAGAGAGCACAACAGGACTTTAGTAGTCCTTTAATTTCACTTAGGTAGTTCAGCCCACACAAGACAAGACTAAGGACAGTTGCTGAGTGAGTTCAGTGATTGATATTGGAACATACGGAAGGCTGTCTGCCACAATCTTATGTGTGAGAATTTTGCTGTCCTTTGGACAGCTTTGGGTGGACTTCCGAAAGCAAAGATGGTACAGCTGTTAAGCCTCACCTTTCACCTTGGCTAGGGAACTTTCTGAAGGAGCAGATGGTCCTGAGTTTCAAACCATGAATCACTGTCGCAAAGTCTGTGCTACGCAGGGCTGATAAAACTCAGTAGGTAACATTTTCATTGCTATCTGTGTCACTCTGATCAAGCACTCTTGCTGCAGAGATGATCTTTATTACTACAGCACTAAAGCACAGGAAACAAATAGCAGGAGTCAGAAAGTCACACTGATTCAATGCCTTTAAGTGATGGAGGAAGAGTAGGAGCATAGATCCCTTGTATTCATTCAACTGTATTAACATAACGTGACAGCCCATTTGCTCTGTATTCAGAGGAAGCATATTGATGTTATGTGAAATGCAATTGCTCCTGATGCATTTTATAGATAACTTCTTTATCTTTGATATCATTTTCTCTATTAGAGGACATGCCCAAATAAGAATCATGAAATCTGGATAAAAGGCCAATCTTTCCAGGTTTCCAGGTCTATAAAATGTAGTTGAAGTTCTTGGAAAGAAAAAAAAAAAAAAAAAAGCACAAAAAAACAAGTGAATGCAAGATGAATGAAAAAGAGTGGGGGAAATGAGAACTTGATGAAATTTGTGATTGCCTTCAGAGACAGAGAGCAAAAAAGTGGTGTTGAAAAGTTCAGGGAAAATACAATTTTTGAGAAAGGGTGTGTGCAGATAGGAAGCAGAATAGAATTACCTGTTTATTAAAAACTTGTGGGTATTGAAGTAGATGGATGTGAACATTAGGAACCTAAGTACTTGAATGATCTGAAAAGTCTTGAAGGATTTAAACATTTCCTATTAATAACAATTGTAACTCTCAAAAAGACATTTCAAGTCCAGCAATCCTTTTGTTGATAGGTATGAACCATGGCTATTATAATGTGACAGAGCAAAGGTCTTTGAAAGCTGAGGAATTCACTCCCCTGCCTTGCCATTCCTTCCCTTCCTTTTCTTCCCTGCTATTGTCCTATACTATTTTGGAATAATTAAGACTGATTAAATTACCTCTTTACTGACTTTGATAATCATGTATTTCCTCTGCTGACAAGGAGACATGCTTTGGCTGTATGGTGAGTCCTAGGGGCCCTGCTGCTGGGAACAACATCCTCCTGGGCTGGGAACATGCTCCTGCTCTCTGTCATCCTCTCCACCCTGGAGACTGGTCTGAGTACCCTGAGCTGGGCAGGGTTGTGACTACCCCCTGTGTCTTTATCATAGGTTTTGTATCTGGAAGTTGGTGTTATCACTGGTTTGCCTCTATATTTTTAGTGAGAGCAAATTTTTTTATGTCACAAAAAAGGTTCAGCTCAGGCCAGTGGTTAGTTTTGTCTTCTCCTGTCCCAGCATCTAACTGCTGCCAAGGTCCCTTTTTCTGATGAACTTCCCTGAAGAATTCAGAGGCAAAAATGGCTTGGTTCAAGGGACACCATAAGTTAAGGGATGAAGTCAAACAATCTTCAGGCTGTTGCAAGATATAAAAATCCAAACTTGTATTTAATTTCACTAAAGAAATATGACCCACAAAGGTATTGAAAAGAGATGGATGCTATAGTATGAACCAAATCAGAAAATGTGAAGTTGCAAGCTAGTAAAATTAAGGCAAAGTTTCTGAAAAAGCTGTCTTCAGGCTCTGTGTCCAATCAAGTCTGTTAATGCAGCACTACAGACGCATGCTTGCATGTTAGGTACTGTTTGACACAGGGCACAGCACAAGAAAATTGCACCTTCAGACAGTACAGAAGAACAGCTGGCTAAAATCAAATTCCCTAGCATAGGACTATTATAGCTACTTCAGAATAGGTTGTGTGGGAAAATGTGTGCCAGTTCAGGTGGAGAACATTAAGCAGCTGCTGGAAAGATGGACTCTGTGATATGATGAAAAATACAATATTATATATGCATGATCCTTTGCCTTCCCTATAAAAGTGTATATATCAAGTTACTCGGTATATTATATATTTAGTTCAAATGTGTTCTATTCATGTGAAAGTACTCAAAGGGCTAGGCACCAGATACTTTGCTTTACAACTAGGCTTTAGAAATAAAATCATAAAATGTCTACTATTATTACATTACAATTGTAAATGAAAACATTTTTCTCTTCCAGTTTGCTGAGAAGAATAGTAAGACCATGGGTCTTTTCATGTCCAGTTAGACTGTTGTTTCAAATTAATAAAACAGCCTTCATATAAAAAATATTTTATAATGTGTATTTTCTTCTTAAAAATAAAATGTATTTTGTTTCAATTAAATATCTTTCCTTTCCAGCCTATATATTTAATAATGGCAGTTTGTGAAATGTATAAACATGGGTATCTGCACACACAGACTTTCACTTCCAACATTTTCTTCCAGGAGGTACAAAAGCTTTGGCCTCACAACACATCTGAAACTGCATTACAAATGCATGAAACAAGGCACTGAAAATCAAAGCGTTGGATTTTCAAAGTTTCTTTTGATAATCTAAGTGGAAACAATTCATCTAATTGCATCCTCTTGTGTTTTAAATTCTGTTAATTGTTTTCTACCACATCTTCTCTCTAGCGTGACATAGATTACTCTTAACATGAAGCAGTAGCAGAAGATGAAAGAAAGAAAGGACAAACGAACACACTGTCACCTTTGCAAATTACTACATTTGCAAGCAGAGCCACAGTGTATGAAGCAACATGACCAGATTTCTTTTGTACACACTGTCCATTTCCAGCTGCATAATGCATTTTTCAATGGGTTAAAATAACCCCTGTGCAGAAGGCCAGCCCTCAAACAATGTTCCATTTAAATACCTCTTAAGCTGTGCCCACCTCTGCCCTTTCCTACAGCCTGCTGTGTAAGAGTTAGTCTAGCTCAAGAGGGAATAGCAAGCCTCATTATTCAGAGAAAGAAACAGAAAGGACAAAACAAAACTGTGGATGCAGAATGGCCTGAAATCTGACTAAGCAGTTTGAAAAGTGATTTTATTTTATTTTTATTTATTTATTTTTTTTAAGTAAAAGAAAACCTTATTTTGGAGTGGCATTGAGTTTCTTCTGCTTTAACCATGTGAAAAATCAACAGATTTTTTTCCTGCAGTGACAGTTTAGTCCAAAGATTTTGATATTTCTGTAACATCTTCTTAATAAAATATAACTGAAAACAAGACAAGGACAGATAACTGCATGTAATAGTACCTTTAAATAATTTTGACATGTTTGGATGCTTTTTTTTTCCTGGTGATAATTCAAGAGATCATTACTTAAATATATGAGGTGAGCTACCCATATAAGGAAAAGGTTAGTGCCATCATAGGCCATGTAAATCTTCTTTTATGAAAAGGAACGCAAATGAAATGATCACCTAAGTCAAGGCTTTATAAAATATTGACTAGGATTATGTTTGCTTTGGGAGTAATTTTATTTTAATCCCTCATTTGAGATTCTATTCCTGTTTACATTAGACAATTAATCAAGAGATGTCACTGAATGGCAGGAGGAAATAAGGTCAAAAATGCAATATGCTTACCTTAGGAATTATTGAATATCTCTTTTATAGACTTGCAAATAGTGGCATGGATCTTTATCTTCAAGTGGTGTGCCTCATAGATCCAGCTGTGTGGGAAATGGAGAATACGTTTCTCCCAATGGATGCCAAAATTGATCCCACACTGCTTGTTACCAGTATCTGATGTAATTGCTACTACTTTCTTTCACACTAGACTGGAATTTAAATTTCTTAGGACGTCTTTTTTTTTTTTTTTTCCTTTTTTCTTTTTTTTTTTTTAATTTTTTTTAAGGGATCTCAACAACTTAAATTTACTGAAAATCCATGCTTTTATTTTGATGTCCTTTTGCAAGTAAAGTCTCCTGAGAGGTCTGTGACTCCTTCTTACTTAGGACCTGAGCCTACTTTAAAGAGCTAGCTTTTAGGGCTGTTTGTTGCATGTCTACCACATTACTGAATGCAAAATGTTTCATGATGGCATTTTATTTGGCAATAAAATATAAAGCATGCTGCTCTGGAGCTGTGAAACAAAAGCAAACATTTTTATCCTTTAGCTTTTCAGTCTGTCTTACAGCAAAGAAGGGTTAACAGAAACCCAAATGGATGCATTATTCAAACAAAAGCAACTTCAGTAGCAATTTCTGAGGTCTGGATTTGTGGTGGTGGTTCTGGTGGTTTCATAATTCCTACAAATATCTGGTCCGTCTATGCAAACATGCAATAGATAAATGTGCTGCCACCCTCATTAATGAGTTTTGGGACCTAAGACATAGAATATTGTATGTGAGTGTAGTACTAATTGTAGTACCACAGTATGAAGTGAGAGGGAAATGTTGGTTTTGACTGGAGGCCAATCTTCACCTCCCAGTGTTAACATGAATGTTCACATACTTGTATATCTCTTGTATATGAGATCAACATTTGGGCATAGAAATTTTCTACACTAAAAATTATTTAACTGTTGCACCCACAATTTCAATACTTTCTGTAGCAAATTCCCAAGTGAAGCTCCTAAGAAAAAAGAATTTCTACAGAAAGGTTTTCATTAGTTTAGCAAAGCAGGTCTCATAGCCTAAACAAAGCCCAGCAGATAGCCAGCAACTAGGGGCTTTCGGTACTTAGTTCACAATAAAAACTTTGGATATGTGATTTTAGTGTGTTGTATCTCATCTTCGTATTCTGAAAAAAATAAAAGTTGTTAATAATACTTAAAAGGCTGTTTTGAAAATTAATTGAAGTATGTTTAGCAGCGCTTTCAAAACCTTCACATGCCATGTCACTGCCAAGTGCTATTATTGTTATTGTAGCTTGAACAATAGCATCAGCCAGGGATTGGTCCAATCCAGGACTAAAAATATCCAGGGATAAAGACTTCCAGACGCTTCAAAAGAAGCAGCCACCAAAGCTTATTCTGAAAGGAGTGAGTGCTGGCATCATACTAGGAGAACTTACCAAAGAATCTGTGCCTTTTCCAGTTAATGGCTTCACATAGGTTACTCATTAGGCTTTCCTTTGAACAAAAACAGAAGAGGTTTTTTTTCTTTTTTTTCTTTTTCCCTGAAAATTCCTTTACGAAAATAAAGCTCATAGATTTTCTTCACAAAAGCACACAGAGTTCTTCTTCAATCTACCTACACTTTTTTTTTTTTTTTTTCCCACCTGCTATCATTCCAGGAATTTTCTTCACCTTTCTATCTGACATGGTTTTATAATTATTGTGTATCATATAGCAACTTGTACATCAAGTGTTCCTGTGTTAAAAAATGCTGGATACAAGTTTTCATGAGTGACCTAAATTTGACACAGCTATGTAGATGCATTTTTATCAATAAAATTCTAAATAACATGACAAGGTATTTCTTTCTTCTGACTGTAATGACAGTGAGGAGGCAAATTACTAATATTTGCTAATAATGAGAAGATAAGGAAATAGTGCTATTAATAATGCCATGCAAGAAGCACTACGTGGTGATGCTAGATTAATCCTGAAAGATGTGTTTGTTTCACACTTCACTGAAATACACGTATTATTTTTTGTTCCAAGGTTAGCTAGATTTCTGTTGGCTTGCTCTCCTTTCTGCCATGCTCCAACTTAATAATATTCTTCCCCTTTATACGACTGGAAGTTGAATTACGTTTTACAAGTGCAACGGATTTATTTATTATCCTTGCATACGTGCATCTGAAAATAAACTAAAGAGACATTTTAAATCAGCTAGTCTGGTACTGCAAATTTGCTGGTACAATGGAGACTTAGTTAAGAATGACCTACATACAGGCATGTCTTGTGTTATTGCACTTAATCACAGACAAAGGTGCATACACATGTGGCTAAAGAGATCACCAGTGCTATGTCTATTCAAACCTTCTAAGAAATACTTTTCCTCCTAACAAATTACAAGCACTGTGCAATACCTTGACAATGATTTTGCATTGTTCTGTCATGAGCAATAATTCACAAAAGGCATTCCTAACATAAGGGAGATTCTGAACAGTCAATTCTGACAAGAATTATAGATAATTTTGAAGAGTGAAAAAGAAAGGCATGCCCTTTTTATTGAGTTGCTAAAATAAAATGTCGAGCTCTTAGAAAAATCCTTCTCATAACTCCTGAACATCCTTGAAATCTCCTTTTGCCTCTGCCCTTGAAAGTGCTTCCAAGCAGGTCCATATTGCATTTTAAACTTTGGAACTAGTTTAATCTTTAATCCCATGTACTGCATGTTGAAATAATCACATTTCACCATGTCTAAATAATAAATTAAATTAAATGGAGTCTAAAGGAACTTGCTATATATTCCTATCTAGATACATGCAGGGAAAACCCTTTCCTGGTTGTGTTTTTAATATTTTTGCCCTTCCTTAAGTGATTCAACTGTTTGTAGACTGTTGAGTACAAATTACCAAGGAGGTTTAACTACCAGTGTAATAGAGAGAGAATATTTTTGCAGTATATGCAGTACTGGTCATAATGGTTTCTCCTACAACTAGTGTGTAAATCTCAAAGAGGAGAGAAAGAAAGAGAGAGAGAGAGAGAATTTGTATTTAGTTTTATGGATATTTCATTACATGATCTCCCAGTGATGGCTTTGTTGCTATGTATTACGGTCTCTCTTCAGGTTTTGATTGGCAGCAAAAGACAGTCACATAAATTTCAAGCACAGAGTCAAATTCTCTGCTCTCTATTCTTCTCCTCTTCTTCTCTATTCTCTATTCTATTCCTTCTGATTCCTTACTTGAAAATATCCTGATAATAAAGAGTGTCTGAACATTCATGCTGGGACACTTAGGGAACATAAATTAACTAAATATATATAGTTTGCAAGCAGCAGGCCATATTGGAGCCCCTTTCTGAACCTTCTGGTTCACCAGGACATGCCATTTGTCTTAGCTTAATCCCCATTCTGAAGGAAGTTTGCAGGTCCCTGTGGGGACAGTTTAGCTCAGCAAGGTTTCACTGCTAGTTGTTCTTTTATGGCCATGCTGACCTGGCTGCTTGTTAGGTTAGTGCAATGGCAAAATGGTGAAGTCAGAGATACAGAGCTGAGGACAGGAGGGAAACAGTGGCACGTGCCTAAATCACATTAAGAGCAAAAAAGCTGCAAGTGTGGCTGAAGGCACCTCTAGATCACCAAGAGGAATTGTCACATTGTGGGCAATTAAAGAAGAGAGTGAAGTAGCTCAGAAGTTGATGGAAAAAAAAATTATTTCTGTCCCTGTTGTAGAAGCCATTGGGGAAATTCCTAATCCAAGGACACTTTTTTAATGGAAATAACAGCATGGTCTTGACAGAGATTGAAGTCTCAGAGGAGGAAATTATGGAGCAACTCAGCAACTAGGACAGCAGTATATTCATCTGAGAGGCCTGAAGTAAGGAAAGTGTGAAGTAGAAGAGTAATGAAAAGGAATTTATCCTTAAAATGTTGACTGTGCTTGAAATAGGAAGGTCACTTCTTCGGTTCCTCCAATCAAAACAGAACCCAGTGAAAATCCTGTGAAGTACATGCTGGCAAATTGCAGTTTTACTCTGGGGAATGCCTTGAAAAGCCTAATTAAGGAATAAAGTAAGTAAGTGTAACCTGATATAGTCATGCCAATCTAGCTTCTCTGAGGAAAAGTGTGACTCATTTATCCTACAGAGTTGTTTGAAACAGTTAACCAAGTGGATAGATAAAGGTGCATATAATAGTTCACTGGGGTACTGGCAAAGATAAACTCTTAAACAGGTTACAAAAGTTTTTTAAATATGCACAGGATCAATCATGATGAATTAAACATCTCTGGAACCAAATACAAAAATAACCCCCAAATGTTCTTTATTGGATATCTATACAGTGGGTACCCTGTGCTCTACCTTTTTCGTATGCTGCGGTGTTCTTTTGTCCTTTGAGAGACACATTAGGTTTCAAAACACTCTGTAGTCATCATTGTGGTACATCCCCATGGTAGTTAGCAAAGTGCTGCAAACACTGGTGGGGTTGGTGCTCCAGTTGCAGCAGTCACAGGCTCTGCCTGGGGTAATACTTGCAGACATATGCGTCCACCCCAGCACACTGGGGTATACCTTGTCTCTGGGGGATACTAGGGAGCTGTAGGACAGCACGGAAGGACGGGTAAAAGCAGGTATGCAGCTGCTGCTGCACAGCTGGGTCATCTCTTGACACAAGGGTCTTTCTGAAAATTACCGACCCGCTGTTGGTCAACATACACCCTCTATTAGGTGTTAATGAGATATACCCAGAATTTTTGAGGTGTTCCAGAGTTAGACTTAAAGTGATATTTTATCAAGTTTGTTAGCTAAATGTATATTAAAAGTGATGTGGAACTTTACATTCCTGCAATGACCAAGGCTTTTTTTTTTTTTTTTTTTTTTACTATTTTTCTTTTTTCTTTGCCTGTTACCAACAGCACGCAGGTACCGACCATCGAGTATATTAGAAGCAGCAGTGTGATGTATATATGGAAGGGTCAAAGGTGAGGTGCACTGGGAATCAGAGATTCCTAAATTCTACAAGGAACTTCTCCGAGGTATGAGGTTGAAAGATAGATATTGTGTCAGGGGACCACCCATGTATGTTGTACTGTCAAAGTGAAAAAGGCATCTGAAATCATCCTGAAGAGCTTACACTTTGAATGTGTACAATTGCTTAGCCAGTCCTCAAGAGGGATCTCACAGACCTTAGTAAACACGGCCAGAAAACCTGCAACTCCCAGTGAGAAATAATACTCTCAAAAATCCTGAATGCCTGCACACTTTCAGCATCAACATTTCTGAGATCCCTTTTCACAAAACACAAAACAGACAAATCTTTTAACATTTACTAAGAAATGCTATGAACAGAGAAGGACCTAAAACAAATAAAGAAATTTGATGTCCTTGAACTGTGAGGAATCAAGTACTCAATCCTTGGCAGATGTGCTTATTCCTTAAGAACACTGCATACTCATAGGTGGCTTAAAACAGAAGCCTCTAAAGAGAGACTTTACACTAACGTGTCCTTCCAGGCCCAGCAAGAAATACTACTCTGCATTAATAAACTCAGTTATTGAGCTTGTGATTGACAGAAGTTAAAGTGAATGGAATTACTCTATTTTCAGGTCTATATGGTCAAATATCATGAGATTCCTTGGCCCTCATTTATCTGCGATATCAAGCAGGGCAGGATTATTTTTTTTTTTATTGTTTTATTTTTTTTTCAGAGGGGCTGGCCGATAGCAAGATCCTTTCTCTGGTCAGATCTTTCCAACAGTAATCCAATGTTCAGTGCAACAAGCCAGCTGGGCATAACCTTAAAGGATGTCAGCATCAGTGAGCTGGTAGGAAGTTCACAGGTATGAAGGAAGGAAGTGGAATAATGGAGATGGGCACCCATCAGGTATTCCCCATGTATTGCTTCTTGTTGCCAATTTTTTCTTGCTGGTCACAAGGATGAGGCTCTCTTGTGAGAAGAGAAATCTGCTGCCAGATACACAAATAGTGCTGCAGCAAGGATGAGGAATAGCCAATGGTAAACTGTGAAATGAAAAATACAGAAGAAAGAACTGTATGGCCTTGAGAAATGCAGTAATGCAAATGGGATCAAATGTAATAGTACAAAAGTACAAGATCATGCACTGGGAAGGAAAGGAATTTCTGCTACCAGCTGGGAGCTGATCAGCCAGAAGTGACAAAGTGGAAGAAAGATGTGGGTGTATGAATCAGTCACAGAATGACTCTGAGCAACCAACATGATGTGGCTGTAGAAAAAGATTAATTCCATGCTTGGGAATGTCAGAAAGGATGTGTCTGGCACAGAAATGTGTACAATGTATTTTGTACAAAACTCTGGTAAGGCTGGCTGCCTTTGTTCAGGAAAAGTAAGAGGAAGAAGGGATATAAATTGAAGGATGATGGCCCTGTTACCAGGGGTCTGGCCTCTGTGACTCATTATCTCTTCCAACCTATGTTTCTGATTGAAGGAGAGATGAACAGCTTTGTTACTTTACCATAAATGATTTTTTTTTTTTTCTGAAAACATACATAAAGTATGTAATTGCAACCATTTATACTGCATTTTCACTGGATTTATTTTACTTGTTTTAATAAAGACTTGTAATGCAAAATGTTACAAAACGTTACATTTAATTAAAAAATAATAATAATAAAACTAAAGCAAACTCCAGATAACCTACCTTTCTCACTACTTTATGATATTGTTCAGACAATGTCTCATTGTCCTGGGACTAAAGAAGGAACAGTTGTCAAGCACCTTTAGGTTTAAGGATGGGTGTTCTTTCCTGGACAACTTCTATGTAGAACAAATACCATTTATTTAGCTCCCACCTTTGCCCATTAAGGTTAGGTTTAGCATCAAGAAGATTCAAAGAAATCCAGAAAAGAGTTAATCTCAAAATATGTACCCATAAAGCCATTCATAGCAGAACTCACTAATTTCAGTCTTGCCAGGCTATTTAAACAAATTCCTGTAGTTAACATGATTTCAACAAATCCCGAGGATAAGGTGATTTCATCTGTCTTTGATATTTACCAGTCCTTTTTTTTTTTTTTTTTTTTTTTTTCCTGCTGATCTGTCAGTCCATGACCTTGAAATCATTATTACTCAGAGCCTAGCAAACTCTAGCTCATTACCGTCTCTCTTCTCCACAGGCAGCAGATACCTTTTTTTTTTTTTTTAAAGTTTTAAATGTTGAAGTTTATAATTAATGTAATTTAAATCACAAGGTAGCTAATTTTAGTACAGTAAATAGAATAAAAGTTTAAATCATTTTTGTGCCCTGGAGCTGGGAATGTCTAGGTTTCAAAAGAGAGTTGGTTTTCTAATCATCTGGCTCTGGTGGCAGAATAATTTAACTAGTATGGACACACACCAATCAGTGAAAGATGGGTTGTTAAAGAAATAGCTAACTACAGAAGAACAATAGAGATCTGAGTTGTTTAAGATGGGAATGCAAGATTATGGCTTTGAAAAAATGTCACAGTCAAATTATGTTAAAAATTTATTGCAGTCACATTCTTTGGCATGGCTAAATACGTGGTCACAATAAGTTGCCTTGCTGGTATTTTAACCCATGCTAAGAGAAAGGTCATTTTGAAAGTGGTTGTAGAGTGTTTTTACCTAATGTCTTACAATTTTTAAGATTGATAGGGACAAGTATGGTCCTGGAATATGGGGATTATCATCCAAATTCTAATTTGTTTTCCTTTTGTATCAGTTCATAGTGGCAAAGTACACAGTAACAATGTGGTTCTGTAGAGATGAGCTGAAAAAATATTTCTGCACTAGTACAGAGCAATAAGATCCTGTTTGATAGTGAGAGTCTTCCTTCAGAGCCTCAACATACATTGGCAACTGCATGCAGTACAATCTTGATAGAAGATTGTGTTATTCCCTCAGTGCAGATGGCACCCCAGCAAGCAAAATCAAACAGACCTTATCATACTCCAGAACAGCTTCCATTTTTGACAGTTCAGAAGGGAGAAGACTTGAAGATTTCTTTGAATGCTTGCTGTGGACAAGGGACAGTGTTCAGAGAACTTGACAGTGTGGAACAAAATTCATTTGGAAGTTTTATTTTCACCTTGAATCAATGAACTCTGTATTGCACTTTTTTTTTTTTTTTTTTTTCCCAAGGAAAGGTTTCTGGGTTTGTTTTCCTTTTTAATGGATGGATTTTAACAAAAAAAAATAAAATAAAAGAGAATGCATTCTGGAATTTGTGTTTAGGGAAGTCCTTTGGTAGTCATATTCCTCCTATGCTCTCACCTCTGTGTTCTAGCCTCCAGATGGGATGGTTAGGGCTACGGCATTGGAAAAGTTGCTGAATAATGCATTTGTCTGATAATAATCCATTCAGTGTTTTCACCGACTGCTCAGTTGTTCATTTTGAGCTAGTCGTCTCACCATGGTACATAACCATCATTCCACTTCTTAGCCTTGTCTGTCATATTGCCCAGCACAGACTTGCTCTTTTCTGAGTTTTTAATTTTGATGTATAAAATGTTTATGAATTTGGATGATAAAAATGTTTATGAGTAATTTAGCATGCATGCCGGAGTGTTTAAAACGGCTTATTGTGTCTGGCTGCACCATCTGCAGAGGAAGTCACTAGACTTTTCTACAGTTCTCATGGGAAACAGTTTTTTTAAGCCTAGTTTATTTTAACCAGTGCATTTGCCAACGTCACATAAACTGCATTTTGAAAATAAATTTTAAAAATATTCTTAAATATGTTCACTTTTAACTACAGCTAAGGAGTTAAGCATTCGGATTACTGGTGCACTAATTAATACTGAAATTCTGTGCCCTCTTGTAGAAAGTACAATGTTAATGACATCAGCTCTGGCCCAAAGGGAATCTGCCAATTCAGTCAGAATAAGCACAAAAACCTGCCAGCAGCTCTTCCCTTAGATTTCAGTTATGTGAAAGCATCTTGTTAACGTCTTTGATTAACAGATAAGTGACTATCCAAAATGGCATTATGTGGCTTTCCATATTTGTTCTTGTTCTCCATGGATTACATATCATGTCTGATCAGTTTACATTTTAAAAAATGTTTTCCCGCCTATGTCCTTATAGTACAATGTTCTGAGATTCCAACTACAAACATTGAGTTTCCTGGTGTAATGACATATACCAGATTCTGCAGAAAGCCAATATATCTTGCTATTTTTTCTATAATTAGCCATACATCATAGTTTAAAAACATTAATATCTTCACAAAGATGTGATTCAAATTATAATTTTAATAAAGAAGAGATGACTTCTTTTTTTCTCTGTCTCCAAAATGATAGTATTAATTCTTCTTTTGCATGCCTTCTCTGAGAAAGGGGGACTAAGAGTTCTAATTAGACAAAGTTTCTGTAATGCTACTGTAACATATAATAATAACAAAAAGAAGTAGAGATTTTATTTCTATAGAGGACACATTTACAAATTCTGGTGCAGCTATTTGATCACTTACTCTGCAAGATAGACATTCTCTCTGCAAACAGCTGTACCACCTACTGCGTTCCTATGAGCTGTTTTTATTGCCCCCAGTTCTACTGAAGAAAAAAAAAAGAAAAAAAAAAAAAGAGCATTTCAGGCAGTCAGACAGGTTAGAATAAACACCATATGAAAGTGGTTTGGGCTAACTCGAGTGACTGTGCCTGGAGGTCAAAATCAATTTATAGAGGGTGATGAATAACTTGAGTTGGGGGAAAGTCTGTAATATCTCCAGCTGGCACAGCAAGAGTCAGAACAGAAAGTATGCCTACAGCCGAAGTCATACTAGTTGCAATAAAAGGATGCTGGGACAGCCTTTCTCACCTTCACTAGCATATACATTATATCTATGCAAATGGGTATAAAAATACAAGCAAACAAGACTTGTCTACTGATATTTATGATAATATGTTAACCCTTATCTGAAATGATATATGAAAAATCACCAAATAGACCCACCTTTCCTCTCATTTAATATAACAGGAGAGTTATTTTGGAGATTATACAAAGGTTTCCCATCTCAGCTAAACTGTTTAATATGCTCAATGTTATGAAATGCAGTGCCTTGTTTACACAGCATATTTAGATCATGTTATGCATTAGGACTAATCTCATAGAATAGCTAATGTCTGATGCACTTCTCTCCTTTCAATCATATAGAAAAAATGTAAAGGCAAATGAGGGATGAAAATGCATCTAAACAATGAAATGTAGTGTTATTAAAGTAATACTAATCTCTACAAAGTTGGAAGAAAATAAAGATGCTTTTCAAGTTCCTTGGAGAGTGTGTGTATCCCAAGTGTGCTATATAAACTCTTTATTTCATACAGAAGGTATATAAAAAGGTTAGACTTCAAAAATTTGACATGTGTGTAATTTAATGGTGTCTGGTTCAGTTCTGACCATATCTGCTGTATTCATATAACTTTCTTCAAATATAAGAGGAAAAAAGAAAATTTCTTTTGCACAGCTGAACATCTGCTGCAGGCTACAAATTTTGACGAATTGATATGTTTTGGTCTGTAATATTTTATGGAAAAGAAAAAAAATCCTCCTGGGTATTAAATATTTCATGCAGTAGCTGAAAAGAAATATGTTGAAAGTAAGTTGTACTTATTTTCAATTCAGAGCTAACATCCAAGGAATTTACAAATTGGTGAAAAGGATCAGCAGAGTTAATTGTTTTTATCTGAAGTTTTCTTTAAGGATGTGAACAACAGGTTTCTTTTAGAGAATTGACATGTAAGGAGGAGCAGCATAAAAGCTAAAGGGGACTGCATCTGGTCTGCTGGGTGTAGAGTGGAGAAAAAACATGCAAGGAACTGTGCCTGGTTCCTTGAACTTCTTCAAGGGAACTAGTTGCATTCTTCAATCCTGGGCAATGTAATTTCTTTTTGCCTTACAGCTTTCCAGGCTGTCACAGGTTAAATGGATCTAGCATTCTTAAGGGACTGTAAAGGTCCCCAATTTAAATACTTCAGGAATATTTAAATTATTTAATGTACATAAGGCCTTTCCAACACCTGGAATGTCTTGAAGGCATCCTAGTCCACCTTTCCTGCTGAGCTACCATCTAAAATAAGCACGGGTTTCCTGGTAGTTGCAGAAGCTAGAAGCAGATCACACCTAGTTTCATGTCTTCGAAGTAAGAAAAGATCTTCCATCATGCATGACACAATGATCAAAAATTAAATGAAAATGAAACAAATCAAAATAAAATAAAATAAAATAAATAAAATAAAATAAAAATAAAAATAAAATAAAATAAAATAAAATAAAATAAAATAAAAAGAGAAATATTAAAACCAAATAGTAGCTGGCTTGGGCTTTCTACAGAGAGAGAAAACTGAGATACCTTTTAAAAGAAGAAAAGACTTCCAGGATATTCCAGGATAACTTCACCTGACAGGCTGCAATTACAGGGTCATGTTAGATTCATCACTTTTCCAAGACAGACAAAAAATAGAAGGAAGAAAAGTTTTCTGTCATCACTCTTTTTCCAGGACACATTAACTTTTTTAAGCAGAGCAAACCCTAGTAACTATGACTCATGTCATCGAAAGGTTGATTAGTGCTGGTTTAATGTTGGAAATGCTGGGAGAAAGGGCAGTGGTCCTTTTGCATTAACACATGCATTCTTTTAAAACAGAAAATAAAATATGTGTAGGTGGATTATACAGGCAAATGTCATCTACACAGAATAATGGCAAAGGATAATTACTCATTTTGAGTAATGTAGATTGTTGACTTATAAATCCCACTATATGAGGAAAAAGACTAGCCTTTCCTCCTTACTTTTTACGTATCTGTACTAAACTCTTGCCTAAGTAAGAGGCTATAGAGCCCACTAGATTACAAAGTACCAAATGTTCTTGAGGTCTATTTGTTCTTGGAATGTAAAATGAAAACGGCACCAGTTCTTCTCTCTCTGTATTAAGTGCACTGAGTCCCTGAAGGCACTAATTAGCCAAATGTCACAATAAGAAGTTTTATGTTTTACGCTTAAACTTGCCAGTCACTTAAGCTATAGTATAAAAATGCAGAAACAATCCCAGAACTTTATTTCAGGAAAATGGAAACCTCTCTTCAGGAAGATACATGCCTTTTGCAACACTGATGTCCCATGCCAAACATCAAAGAACAACAACAAGTGATTAGGAGATATTCTGAACCTGTATTTGGGCCTGAATTCATTCCCACACCATGTATGCTATGTGTGTGAATGTCATTCAGTTTGTGTTTATATCATTCAACAAACGTATATTTGATGGAAAAGAGAGCAAGGAGCATTGCAGTAAGCAAAATACTAAAGGAATGAAGTTGTGTAGCAACCATTCATATCAATACTATAAACAGTATTGTATCTGTACATTCCAATGTGGAAATGATCTTCATCCCAATCTGGGTTTTCTCCCTCTGTTTTTCGTATCACCTTAGTAAATCATTAGAAGTATGTTTTAACCTCTTTCTCTTCTTCTCCCTCCAAGAAAACATTTACTTTCCTCTAAAACATTTACAGCCTTTAGTAGTACTAACAGTAGTTAGTGGTACTTGAACATAATTAGGTATTTGGAGTCTTCATGTGACTGTGAAGTCCCATGAAGTTTAAGAAGCTCCTATTCCTTAGTCACTTGATGTTCCTTCTCCACAGAAAAATAATTGTTTCAAAAAGTGACTAGCTAGATTCTTGTAAAAGAAATCCATCAAAAGCTATTGAAACAAGCAAAGGAAAACCCCTCTGGCTTGGCCAGTCTTTGAGCCTAGCTCTAGGTTGCAATTCAAAGCAATGACATTGCATATAGTTGAGCTTGTGACATGGGTGATGGAAAATGCTTTCCAGATGCAGCTATTTATTTCTATTTAAGTACTTAATGTTTAGAAGCTTGAAAATTCCCATGTGCCTAGAACAACCTTTAGGCGTCTTTCAGGTCTTCAAGAGAAAGTATTGTCTCTGTGATAAAACAAGGACTTAAAGTAGATGAATCTTCTGCTGTTGATGTAGTTCTATCAGATCATGGGATATTTATTTATCAATATTAATAGCAATATTTACTTCACATTATTTTACCTAGCTTCATTAACTAATGTATGCAAATATTAGAAATTAGTAAATGAAAAAAGGCTGCAACATCAAAATTAAAAGCATTACTATTAATGTTGTTATTGTTATTATTATTATTCCTTTTATGATTTTGGAGTATGTTTTAAAATATTACCCCTTCTATACACAGGAATCATTTTCTCCCTTTTGCTCTTTGATACTTGATCTTACAAACAAGTTGTGTGAAAATGAAGAATTTAGGAGTATTGTTCATATGAAGGACATTGTTCCAGAATCAGGATTCTTCTCTGACTTTTTTTTTTTTTTTTTTGTCTGCATTATGTGAACAAACAATCGGTCAATCAGTTTAGACTCTAGATTTGAAATCTGGAGGCAAAGTAGTCACTTGCTCTGCAATTGACTTTTCTTTTAAATCACTTCCTCACAAAGGAGAGTATTCTTCACTATTAATGCTTAGTCAGATGCTGATCTATTTTATTTTTTATTTTTTGTAATAAAAGAATGAGTGGCATCCCAGTTTCCATTTTGACCATGGCTGGAACCCAGTCAGAACGTGACAAGTAACATTAACAGAACATAATAATTTCTCATCTATCGATGACCTTTAAAGAGAGTTGCAGTTATTACCTTAGAATATTCTCTCATTTATTACCTGTCTCATCACTGAATTCCAACGCCTTTATGTAGCAGAAATATAGATGCTTGGCTTCAAAACAGAGAAATATGATTTTACTATTATAATGGCTGCAGGCGCTGAAGTCTAATTCAATTTTTTTCACATTATATGGGATTTTTGAAGATGATGGTGGTTACTAGACCAGGCAGTTCACTGGAGAGAGGAGAATGAGTTTACATCTTAGGGCTAAATTATTCATAAAAGGGTATTTTCTCAGATCTGGCAGAAGTTCATTAAACTGATTAGGCGTGCTTCTTGGATAGCAATCTAAGCTATTATTATTGGTAAAGTCCCTCACATTGTAAGCAAAAAGATGGATATTGAGATGTGAGAAATGATTTGAACATTCACCCTTTTACAGAAGTAAAAGTTAACCAAGTCTATCTTTGGTGGAGCAAAACTCAGTGGCAGACCCAGTCTTTTCATTTTCCAGTCCCAAGCACTTCCATATGTCTTTTATTTCACCTTCTTGTTCCCAATGCTTTTGCAGTTGGTGCACAAATTTGTAATTCTTTCTTTCTTTTATATTGTAGTTAAATCCTCAGTGGTTTTGCTCTCCTGTGGGCTTTCCTGTGCTTAAGCATTTTCTATAGTTGAGTGTTTTCCTGGGTGGTCAAACAAATGCTGTCTTACCTTTTTTTGAACTTTGACATAATACCAAGTCCATAAATGGACAAATAGCATTTGTCCACAAATGGACAAAAATAGCAACACTTTGTAAGAATTAAATGGAAATATACAGTCCTCTGAAGGAAAAGTTTGTACAGACAGTTACTTCTGAGAGAATACCTAGATTATCCTGTTCATCATTAAAATTGTATCATTAAGATCAGTTGTTTTACTGTATCTTGTGAGAAAAAAACATAGATACAGTATCTCAAAAACATATATAACACTGATAAGTTCAACTTCATAATGCTAGTCAGAGAATTACAAATTGGAAGATTTAGTAATCATCATCACCAACAGTTCATTAAAACTAATGGCTCAGCAGCAGCAAATGTCCAAAAATAGTGGACATCATCCAAATACTGAGAACAAAGTCAGAAGATGCCTTTTTTCTGCATGTAAGACCATGTGCTCACACTTTAAATACTGTCTGCAGTTCTACCTCCCACATTTCAAGAAGTATCTAGTGGAATCAAAGACTACAGAGAAGGTAAAAGAAAATAATCAAGGGAATGAATCAGCTAGCCACCAAGTGCCACTGTTATACAACTAGGGTTTGCTTGTCCAGACTAGGTTTATTTAGAACAGATAAAATAGAGTAACAGGTGAAAAGTATCTTCTGATCTTTCCGTTTCTATCCATCCATTTCTAAATACCTGCTTTTTTCACAGTGGCTAATGAACTGAGGGAATTTGCTGGCACAGAATCTTGTGGTGGCAGATAGTATCAGCAGGTTCAAAAATGGATCAGACAGATTTATGCAATAGGTGAATAAAATGGATAGGCAGGATATACCCTCTAGGGACAGGCTTATGTGTCCTGCCTCAGTAGAAGCTCCAGTGGCTACAGTCAGGTTGGAATCACTGGCCAGACTGAGCTGTCCCAGTAGCATATTTCTTAAGCTCTTACAAGCATTTTTCTCCTATTGCTCATTTGTTTGTTTGTTATGCGGTTTTCTCTTCTAATTCTCAATTAGCTCATAAAACTTGCTTGTCTCTTACTATGTGTTAGCTCCTAAAGGAAAGGTATTACTAAAAGAAAGGCTTACTATGTATAGCTCCTAAAGGACAGGTACCTCAATTACACAGACACTTCTAGACTTAATTGTAATATCAACACTAATTCCTGTAGTCATACAAACTATTGGTAAAATATATTGTGAATTTTCAAACGTACGTAACCTGGCTTACTCACAGATATGGTATAAAGAGTTTAATGATGTATACAAGGAAAATATATAACTCATACTTCATTAAGAAAAAAGGTATTTATGTTGTTGTCGTAGTGTTCTGTGAGGTAGATGATGGGGGCAAAATGGACTAGCTTGGTTCACAGTTTTTTTCTGAGGTCTTTGTTGCCTTTCAAAGGCATCTCCTCACTGCAAATCTTTCTTTTCAAATAAAGAGTAGTGTGTACATTGAAAAAGATTTTCCAGAGGTTGAACTGAGTGATTTAAATTGTAGGCTCCTGGTTAAACTTGATCAGCACTATTTAAAATCACCCAAAAGCTAATCTGCCCAAGACATTATAACCTCACAGTTAATGAGGCTTGTTTTGATTCTGATGAGAATTTTCTTTTCAGGGCCAGCATAATTTCAACAAATCATGTTAAAAACTACTTGAAATAGCACACTCATGGGCCTCTGCCCTGTCTACTTTAATCAAGCTTTGTGGAAAGACTGAAACGGGTAAAGTATGGTCCAGCATTGTTATTTGGGTTATTACTTTGGCAATAGTCCCAATTTATTTAGCAATTTGGAACACACTAAAACTATCCTGCTGATAGTTCTGTAGACCCTTTAAAGCTTCACACTTATGAACCACAGACAAAAGGAAAAACAAATGGAAGAAGACCAGAGGTGTTATGCTCAGGGTGAAGTTGCCACAGAGCATAAATGTCATTTTCACCCCTAATCTTGAGTGCTGAAGGGAGGAGTAGGGAGTCATGGGAGTCTCATCGGCTGCAGAAGCCTCATCCTCAAATTGCATGTATCATTTCTGTTAGCAGAGAGCAGTAATTATGATAGTTCCTATCCTGTGCTCCAGGGCATAAAGTAGGGAATGTAAGCTCTTTGTCTTTTTTTTTTTTTTTATGACCTTAAGTACCCATACTGGAGATGGCATGACTCACAGGAAACCACACAGAATTGTGCTGACCACCCTACCCACCCCGTGACGTACAAAATTTTCTTCAGATATATTCAGATTGTCTCAACAGAATTGGCTTTCCCGTCTGTTAATTAATGTCCTAAAGTGTTTTAAATTGAGGTAAGTGCTTATTAAGTAACCCTTCTCTTTCATATGCCAGAGATGAAAGAAATTATTTATATATAGCACATAAAGTAAGTTCATTCTTCTGGACTGTAAAGAGACCATTTCTCTACTCTGCAAATACTGGCGTATGGTATGTGGCAAGGCCTGTGGTTTAGGCTGATGCTGTACACTATAAAACATTATCTTCTGAGTTACAATAACTTGACAACTTGATAACTTAATAACTTGACCAAGCTTAAAAAGGACCTGGGCTGAAAAGTTCCATGCCGGGTAGTTTAGCTGGTAATGTTTCAGCACTAATGGATCTGCTATTTTCAAACAGTTTAGGGAAAATACTTAAAACTGTTTTTTTAAGAAACCAAATTGTTTCCCCAAACTTGAAACCAATATTTAAATTTTAGCTAACATGTAACAAAAATGTTTTCATGAGGATGCCTGTTGACTTCTGCATGAAAAATACAGTTAGGCTTGTCCTTTGTAAAGTTGCATTTTTTTCACTGTGGAGAACAGTGAAGGATTTTGCAGCTTATTTCTCCGTGCTTTCTTGCCTGTCTCAAGACCACACTTAGTGCTTCTCTGTGCCAACCAAACTGGGATAATTCACAAAGCAAATATATCTCTCACTTGACAGTGAGTCATTGACCAAAGCTCAATCCATCCACCTGTAAATATTTCCAGTTTTCACAGATAATAATAGCAAAAATGATAACAACATTAAAGTTATATCGAGATTGTTAACTCAAATGCTTCAAATACCCTAATGTTTGAGCATTTTACTTCCTAAATGGAATATTATCTTTTCCTTTCTTCTTGAAAAGAGAACCTAGGTCCAATTCTTTTCCTACATGTCCACAGGGAAATGCATCCTTCCTCAGTGGATGGCATAAAAGATACAAAAAATGTGCTCGATGAATTAAAAGCATTTAGTTGACACAAAGATGTCATCAGTTTCCCTGGACAACGATGGACTGTGAGGTGTGAAAGTATGAAAGTCACTTACAGACATGTAGTAAATATTTTACCATGTCAGAGGGTAGTACCTGAACACCTGAACAGTTGTTTATCACAGATATATTTTTTTTTTTTAATGGCATTATGTACTTGCCATAAAGGCATATGTAACATTTAAGAACATCTGAGAAGCCCACTTAAACTGAACCTAATGTCCTCAGAAGCTGTTACTCTTTTTTTGGCTTTTTTTTTTTTTTTTTTTCCACTCTACAGATTCTTCTTGACACTGAAAAAAAATAAGGGGACTGTTGCGAATGTTGCTCTGCAGACTTCCCTTCAGCAGGCACAGACAGCATTACTCTGGCACGTATCAAAGCAGCTGCCTACATTAGTTATGTTTACTACACTAGAGATGTTTATCTGTTTCGTTCTGAAGGCATTGCTAACCTTGAAGGAGAAATTTGCAGTTCGCTTTCTTTTCTGACTGCATATGTATGTATCTGAAAATCACAAGATGACTTACATGGGATTGTTTATCAAGGCAGCAACTTAGAAGCATTGATTCAGTTTACCATAAAAACCACATATGGTTTTATACAGTTTTGCTATACACAAGGAGCATTTGGGAAAAGACCATATTCACGTAGTTATGACATGTATACATAAGACATACATATATATGTGATACGTATACATATCATATGCTTTAATCTATAACAATTATTTTAGCATGCTTTCCTGTAATTAAATAAATAAATAAATATATTTCACCAGTTATTGCATCTAAGTTAAATAAGAATTGATTTTCTAAAACAAATATGTTGTCATTTATTGGACACATAATTAATAGATATTTTTACACAACTATAATTCAGAAAACACTCGATTATGTTTCACACAATGCAAAGCCTATAAATAAAGCCTGCAAATCTATATTGAATATTTTTTGTGCTATACTTCCTTCAAAATTTCACTGTATTTTGTTCTTTCTATAGAAAATGATTTTATATGTTCCATTTAGAAGATTTGAATTAAGATGCATTATACCTACAGCTCATAGAAGAAATATCCTGAAGGAAATATATTGCATAGCAGGCTGTCCCCAAAATGGTACCAGAACTTTGTAAAATATTTACGGTGATATGTCTTCCTTTTGATTTTTTCTCATAACTCAAATTTAAAGCCTTGTCTTAGACCTGGATGCAGCACAGAGGTTAAAGGATACTTGTTGGGGGTGTTTATGTGTGGATGTCTGTCTTCATGCTGTATCCCTAACTCCCCATTAAACTTTACAAGATTTATTATTGTGAACTAAAAATAGGATTGTCTTTGTAGTGAGAAAAAACATTTGCAAACAGTATTTTATTTTTCTTTTCTAACCATTAATGCATCATGGCATGGCTGACTGTTGCTCAAGAAGTTCAAGGAGGTGAAGTCATACAAGCTACTTGCCCTCCATATCACCTCCTCACGTTTTGCATTTCTACACTCTTCCCACCATGTGGTCAGTGGAGCTGGAAGATGCGTCCTTACATCTAAACATGCATCTGATTTTATACTCAGCTACCTAGCATAACAGTCTAATGTACATACTAACAGGATTTCAACTGAATAATTACTGCTTGATATGAATGTGGCTGAAGAAAGCCTTTCACTGAAAATATGTCAACATGTTTGAGATTGTACTTGGTTCCTAAGAGCACTGCCCACATACAAAAGTGCCTAAATGTCTGTACTGCCCCATGAGAAGTTCTGAGTCCAAATATTAGGTCCTTAAATTGGGATCTCTTGCCTTCTATTGTCAAATAATACAATAAATATTTGTTTCATCTGTATTTGGAACTTGGTACTGTCACCTGCTTTTACTTACTTCTATTTCAAAACTAAAAACAAACAAAAAAGTTCATGAGTGCTTTCACACAAAACAATTGTGTACCAATTTAGAATGCCCGATGTAAATATTTTGAAGCTGCACTGGGGACAGCAGATACAGGGAAAAAAATAATTCTTACATTTTCAGAGAAGGAGGAATTGTACATCAATTGGATTTAGTTTATTAAGTGCTCAAACTTTTCTTAGCTTTAATATTGGTTAACAACTTTTAAATGCTTAGTTAGAGTTACATATTTAAAAGTTCTTCAGGGCTTTTTGATTTTTCCCTATCTGTATTTTAAAGGGAAGCAAGAGGTGGCAAGCCAGAAAAATGTGTCTAAAGTATTATAGTTACTGTGTCCTTTGAAAGAAGGGAAGAAAGAACATCAGACTTTAGTGATCTGAGCAGATTACTCATTAAACTTGACAGAAGCAAAGAGGTCAAGGCATTAAAGAATGGCATTGCCACAGGGAACAGAAAATTGTGCAGAATCAATTTGCTTGTTCGCATCTGGGGTGAGCCCTTCCAAGTCCTGCTGCCTCAGTTCAGTTTCGGGTGACTGCTTTCTGTGTCAGCTCCTGAGATGCAGACCTACACCTTGTAATGTGTTTCCTGAATTATTCAGGCTGTTTTCATAAATCAATAAAGACTGTGTGTCCCACCCATTTCCTAGTATCTCTGCCACTGAGATCTCAGAGGTCAGAGGGAGCGGTAATGTCTGAATGGAGCCAGAGAGAACAATATCAGGGATCACAGAATCACAGAATTGTCTAGGTTGGAAGAGACCTCCAAGACCACCCAGTCCAACCTCTGACCTAACACTAACAAGTCCTCCACTAAACCATATCACTAAGCTCAACATCTAAACGTCTCTTAAAGACCTCCAGGGATGGTGATTCAACCACTTCCCTGGGCAGCCTACTCCAATGCCTAACAACCCTTTCAGTAAAGAAGTTCTTCCTAATATCCAACCTAAACCTCCCCTGGCATAACTTTAGCCCATTCCCCCTTGTCCTGTCACCAGGCACTTGGGAGAATAGACCAACCCCTAACTCGCTACAGCCTCCCTTAAGGTACCTATAGAGAGCGATAAGGTCACCCCTGAGCCTCCTCTTCTCCAGGCTGAACAATCCCAGCTCCCTCAGCTGCTCCTCGTAAGACTTGTTCTCCAGACCCCTCACCAGCTTCGTCGCCCTTCTCTGGACTCTCTCGAGCACCTCCATGTCCTTCTTGTAGCGAGGGGCCCAAAACTGAACACAGTACTCGAGGTGCGGCCTCACCAGAGCCGAGTACATGGGGACAATCACTTCCCTAGACCTGCTGGCCACGCTGCTTCTTATGCAAGCCAGGATGCTGTTGGCCTTCTTGGCCACCTGAGCACACTGCTGGCTCATATTCAGCCGACTATCAACCAGTACTCCCAGGTCCTTCTCTGTCAGGCAGCTTTGCAACCACTCATCTCCCAGCCTGTAGCGCTGCTTGGGGTTGTTGCGCCCCAGGTGCAGGACCCGGCACTTGGCCTTGTTGAACTTCATACAGTTGACCTCAGCCCACTGGTCCAGCCTATCCAGATCCTCCTGCAGAGCCTTCCTACCCTCGAGCAGATCGACACACGCACCTAACTTGGTGTCGTCTGCAAACTTACTGAGGGTGTACTCAATCCCCTCATCCAGATCATCGATAAAGATATTGAAGAGGACTGGCCCCAGTACTGAGCCCTGGGGGACTCCACTAGTGACCGGCCTCCAACTGGATTTGACTCCATTCACCACAACTCTTTGGGCCCAGCTATCCAGACAGTTTTTAACCCAACGAAGCGTACACCAGTCCAAGCCACGAGCAGCCAGTTTTTTGAGGAGAATGTTGTGGGAAACGGTGTCAAAAGCCTTACTGAAATCAAGGTAGACCACATCCACAGCCTTTCCCTCATCCACTAAGCGTGTCACTTTGTCATAGAAGGAGATCAGGTTCGTCAAGCAGGACCTGCCCTTCATAAACCCATGCTGACTGGGCCTGATTGCCTGGTTGCCCTGTAAGTGCCGCGTGATGACACTCAAGAGAATCTGCTCCATGAGCTTCCCTGGCACTGACGTCAAACTAACAGGCCTATAGTTCCCCGGTCTACCCTCCGGCCCTTCTTGTAGATGGGCGTCACATTTGCTAGCCATTATGATGGTTAGAGGCCTTCAAGAACTACTTTATGAGGAAAGATTACACTTAGGCTAACGCATGCGTGAGTGAAGACAGATAACATTGTAATATTTTAAAGAAGAAACATCCAGGAGTATCAGGAATTAACAAGTGTGATATAAAGGCATATGGAAGAGAATAAAAGCAAGCTGGTCAAAACAACCACGGAAAATTTAAAATGCTCCTGATTTTGAAATGATCACTTGATGTTGTGCCTACCCAGAACTTATTGCAGAATTAAAGTGGGTGAAATGTGTCAAGATTTGGACTATGACAGGAACACAATGATTTGGAGTTTTTGGAGCTAGACTGTATAGTCTGAAGAGTCTCTTCATGCACAGTAAGCTGAAAGTCATCACAAACAATCTGTATACTCATACTACATCCAAAGTACATCCTAAAATCATTAGATATATGCTACTTTAAAGAAAAGGGTTTTCTATTGGAATTTTGGCTGCATCTTTTCATTATAATGTTCCTTGGGCATTATAAAAATAAAATATGTTCATTAGTAACAGTATAAATAATGCAGGAGTGCTGTGATTGACATCATGATTGACTGTGATTAACACTGTGATTGATAAATCCAGAAACATACACATTTCTATAGTGACTTTCTTCAAAGGATCCCAAAGTACTTTGGTGCATAAACATACTACTGACAAAATGCAGAAGTTATTCTGGGCCAGGAGTACTGCTAACAGCTTTTAAGAGGGGAAGTAATTAATAACTTATTTAATTGAAACTGCAGGAAACATTAGGGAGAAAGAATATAATTAGCCAACTTGGAATTTAGCCAATGACGTAGCTCTAATATGTCCTAACTGCTATGAAAAGTGCCATGGGATTGACTATAAACTCACTCCAGTTTCATTTCTTATGACAAAATTCACGGTGTTCTCCTGTGACTTTTAGGAAAATGTTGGGAGATACTAAATTCAGGCCATGTCAGGAAATCAGTTGCTATTGTGGTAAGATAGTCTCTGAAAAAAAGTTTAATAATGTATAAAAGACTAGAAACGTTGGATCAAGTGAAAAGAAACTTACCAGATGCATTCATCCTCTTTGCCTGTAATTCAGTTTAGTATCTGTCAACACCCGTAGTTGTCTCTTTAAAATCCCACTCAAGTCAGAAAGATTTCTCTCTACTTTTTTTGGAGGTTTTAATGCACACCCAGATGTTTAAATGAAAATAACAACTGTGACAAATTATTTCTTTGTTGTCTTTCTCTGTGTAGAGATTTCTGTCACTGTGTCTTGAAGAACATGTTTGACGCTGTGGTTGTCTCAGAAATAGTGTTGCACATTGTCTCCTGGCATGAAACTCTGCGTTGCTTGCTTGCCAGTTGACTTTTTAATGTAACAATCTGAATCTGAATTATTTTGCTTTTCAGAAGTCCAAAATGTGAAATGTTTGGCTGGCTATGAAAGACACATCTCTCCCAAACTGGTGAGACAGATGTTTTCACAGGTTGCCATGTTTTGCCTTTTCTGCTCCTCTGTCAGCAATGTTGTGATCTCTGATCCCATCCATATGGATGGTGGAGAATCTTGTTCCCAGTGCCTGTGGCAGATTGGATGGATGCCATCAAAATGAGAATAAAAACAAGAATTACAGATCCTCACACCAAACTGTAAATTAAGAAAGAAGCAATGAACTGTTCATGGACAAGTCAAGTCTGGGCAATTTGTGAGAGATGACAACAGGGCTGAGGGATTCTCTGTGCCAATGCATGTCTTCCACGTAAAATACAGAGGCTGACATCTACTGGTTCCTGGGATGTGCCTTCTTGCTTCGTGTAAGGACAAGGACAGACAGACGGATGGATGGACAGACAGATGGATAGACAGAAGTGGACAATTAGAATGAATCACCTAAGCATTTTCTGGTGATAATGTATGTATAACATGTCTACATTAATAATAATTGACTAACGTAGGACGGTACAATGTCCAAGTGTTTTTTATTAACAGAGAATTCTGGCTAGAGGAATAAAAAGTATTCTATTATTGAAAGAAATTAACCTGACAAAGTATTTGATCCAAAAGAGAGGTCTAGAGGGATCTGTAACGTTCATCTTAAATTTTAGAGTAATTCTTCACTGAGAGAATGAAGAGAACCATTTTTTTATTACTCTTTCATTAGCTGTATCTATCTCATCACAGTGGACAGCAATTCCATTTTCAGTTCTGTGTAATATTATCAACGACCCCTGAAGCACATTTGTATGGATGAATTCTTGTATGCTGATGAATTCTTGTTCTTAAAAAAGGCAGAACTCCCATCAATTTCCATAAATTATGTTACTTATAGAAGCAGAAGTAAATTTGTAAACTCAAAACAATCTGTTTCTCTTTTTCAGTATCTCTTTCCAGATTCCTCATTTTTCATGTGCTTTTTGTGAGTTTGCGTACAATGTGTGTGGTTGTGCCAGAGGTATAATTCTTGACTAGCACAGATAGAGTAGCTGAATACAGAGTATTCAGTAGAGAGTAGCTCTACTGAATACTCTGTAGAGTAGCTGAGTACACAGAACTTTATTAGTATTGCTAATATTGTTACCCTTTGTTTAGTTCTGGTTGAGATATACTTTACTGTTGTTATAAAGATTAGATTTATTTATATTCTCTTTGACTGACAAAGGAGCTTGATAAGGGTACTAACATAAAAATTCAATGCTGCCAACCTTCATGGTGATTTCGCCTGTTAAAAGGGCTATATGTATGCAAACATAGTGTCATTTTCAAGGAGAAAAGACAGTACTTGATGAATCATTGTAGTTCTGTGTAAATTCCAAACCTTGGATAGAAAATGGGGTAATATGGACCAGATTGCTGGAGAATAAACCCTTTCTCCTGCCCCTGGGTATGGGATATGTATGTGATTTCATCGGCCTTGGCTCTAGAACAACTAAACATCAAATTCAGAAATTAAAGTCTTCTGTATATTCCTAGAAAGAGCATTCATTTCCTTTTACACTGTTCTTCAAAGAGAGTATCTGCTGAAAGACTTCGCTAATATATTGCTGCTTGTGTACAGGAAAGGTTACTGCAGAAACTTTCATCTTCCAATGGTCTGTAAGGTCCCAAATAAATGAGACTTTTACTACTGATGTCAAGGACTGTATAATCAAACTCCAAGAAATTCAAACCCCACAATTTCCTAGGGACTCTGTTTGCATTTGTATTTTTACAGGATTACCTTGATCTTAACAGCACCTAGCTCCCTTATATTCATCAGCATAATCTCTGGTGACCATCCTACCCCAAAACAATGTGGAAAGGGAGGTAATTCCTTATACCAAATCTGTTAATGGATTTCAGTAATAGCGATAATACTCTGAATTAGAATGAAAGTTTTCTGTCTATTTAAAAAGACATTTTACAAGAAAATATCTTATAAATATTGATCTAAAACCATCATCAGGATAAGTATTGAAGTCAGTGAAGTCAGTATATCAGAAGTGATACTCTGAAATTGTATAGCATGAATTTGACCTCAGTGCTTGGAAAAATCTTTCTGTTAATTTTACTGCTCAAACAGATTTAGCAATAAACTATTTGTTTGCAACACACACAGTTTTTTTTCAAGGGATTGTAAGAGTTATTCTCTCGGCCCTAAGGGGTCTTTAACATATTAACATAATTGCCAGTGCAAACATGTGTCCAGTTAATTTAAATCACATTAGAATGCATTATTTTTTCTTAAGGTCTCACTGAAATCATGTTGCAAGGTTTTAAAACATGGCAATGTTACACATATTGGTCTTTCTGGTTGGAATTTGGGCAAATTCCCTCCTTGCAAACTTGAAAGCAGCATCTGGCCCCATCATTTGACATGAAATGAGATTACTGCTTCTTTTCATCATTTCATTTGAATTGGGGAAAAAAAAATTATTCTAATCTAAAATTTTAGGAAGGTGGCCTGTGGTAAATGCTAGACATAGCTATGGTAAATACTAGACATTTTACATTACACTGTATTTAAATACAAAGTAATATTTGCATATAAGCACCAGGTACAAAGTACAACATTAAGAAGGAGGAATAAAAAAAATGACAGGTCAGGCTAATATAGCCACGTGGAAGAGACACTGAAAACCAGACCACTTTTTCTCCAGTCCACAAACTGGCTATCAGTCAAACTGATACCAGTCAAACTGATGAAATAAATGAACAGTTTTAACCATCCACTGCGTACACACACATACACATGTGGAGACAAAGCTGTTCCCTTTCAGCAGCAAAATTGTTCCCTTTCTTTGTGGACATAATAAAGAGCCAAGAATTTTTTTTAAAACTGTGGAATTCTAAAGCTTTGTGCCAGCAGGAAAAGTTCAATATGTATCACTGGAGCTTCTGCTAGAGGTCACTTGATGCCAGGCACAGAAAAGTGGGCATGAAAAGGCCCTCTCTCCCCTGATACTTCTTGCCCCTGAGGATGGTGCAGGAGAAGAGGACGTGGTGGTCTCACTGACCTGGACACACTGGTAACCTTCAGGGTACCCTCCAAATGCAGCAAAGTCTGCACAGTACTCAGGGGCCTATAAATACTGGGATTCTTTTTTTTTTTTTTTTTTCTTTTGTGTGTGCGTGTGTTTTGTGAACTGCAATCCATAAAAGGGGAAAAAAAAATCCTATTGTTTCAGATTGTTCTTGAAGACTTGCCCTGTAGTTAAAAGTTGGGACTTTTTGTATCAGTTCCAGACCACATTTTACTTTCTACAATTTAGCGAAAAATACTTCAATTTTTCATTTTCTGACTTCAGAGTCAGGGCAACTCTCACCTCTATCAGAGGGATACAATTGAAAAGATGAATTAATATATACAATTTCAAAAACCTCAGATGAACAATGCTGGACTAAGAAACTAGTACAAAAAACAAAGGAGCTAATTATGACTTACAATTTGCCTTCAAAAGACCTGATTTGCAAGGCATCCTCTTAAAAAGCCAAATGAAACTCATCCCAGGGTACAACATTTGTGAATAAGATGTGCTATGAAGAGATTATCAGTTTACCTGCAAAAATTTTTTATCAACTTTTGTGACTTTGCTCTAAGGGAGACTCTTAAAACTACTCCAAGAACATTAGCTTGAACAAAGCTTTTCTGTATTTAGCAATATAACCAGTCAAATGAAAACTTCGTTTCTTTTCTTTTTATTCCTATTCTCTTCAAACTTTTTGGGGCACATCACCTCTGTCCTTTCAGTAAGCCTCTGCTTGGGAAGTGCTGTTTTGAAATATGCAGCCCACAGCTTTGATATAGTAAGTTACAGAAAGGCTCCAGTTTGACCGTCCTGTCAGGTGTTTAGCTGTACTCAGGTCCCGAACTAACCACTTCAAGTGGAAAATCCTCAGAACTTCCCTGGGAAATGTGTAACACATCAGCTGGGTGCCTTTGATTTTTCCCAAAACATTGGTATTTGAAACGGAGTTTAAGCAAGATCATTCATGAGACTCTTCCCTTACGTAGTACTCCCTCACTACTTCCCTCACTCCTAATCATGTATATGGAAATAATTACCTGCCTGCCTGAGTCCCCTGTTGTCAATATTGTTGTTGCCTTAGCTGTATCATTTGAAAGGCCATCTTCTAAATATTAAACCCACTGAGTGCTCAAGTAGTTGTATATATTTAGTTTTCACCCTGATATAGGTATAATGTCCTATTATTTCAAAAAGAGATAAAAAGAAATCAAATAGATATTTATTTCCTCTAGCCCATCCCTTATCCCTTGGGCATTTGAAGAGTTATTGGATTTTGAAACAGGCCTTTATATCATTTTTTGACAATATAGTGAGAAAGAATAACCTTTTTATCATCTGAAATCAACAAATCCTCACCATTTTCTCTATGCTTTCTCAATTGTATCGTTGTAACAAAGAATTGGCTCCTGTAGTATGTTTTTCAAGGAATGATGATCTAATACCGAGAGGTTTGTGGTCACCTTTTAAATTTGACTTTAAATGTCAGACCAGATAGGAGCTTCTCATAAAAAAGAATATGTCATTGGTGTCTTTCTTCATCCACTTGCTCCATTTCTTCTAAAATACATTTTGAAAAACAGTATGGAAGAACCTGAGCTTGGTATAAACTAGTTTTTATTTCTGTGGATTAATGTTAGTAGATATCAGGTTCTCCAATGCATTCTGGAAAGTGGGGTGGCAAAATAGACTTTAGATTTAATCTTTCTTAGCTTGTTAAAGGTCCCTCAGATTATATAGGATATATGGCTTTCCAGGAAGTAATGTTCTCTGCCTATTCTTGGGAATATACAGGATGTCAGTATGCTTACAGAGTCCTAGAGAAAAATAACTTCAACATTAGCATAGAAAATAAAGCAGAGCGGGAACTACACTAAAAATCCCCCTGATATGAAATAACTTAGTGTTCTCCAGATAATGGAAACAACAAAAACAAACAAATGAGCAAAAATTCCTGAAAAACAGGCCAAAAGAATTAATAATAGCAATGAAGTCAATAATATTTGCTGTGTGGGTTCTTGCTGGCCTTTTCTCATTTCAGATCAGACATACTATAAAAGTGCGTGGAACTGAAATATGTGGACCTAAAATTACTATACACCTGCACAGACTCATATTTTGGGATATTGTGAGTGGTCACTGTTACCAGAAGCTTAGCACTGAGTGCCTGAGGATGCTGATGTACCCTGTCCAAGCACAATTTGGCACTTAGAAAATCATGATCCCACCTTCTTCATTAAATTGAAAGAGATATGTTTATTTTTTTTTTTAAATCTGCCTTGTGGTAATCCTTATGAGAATTTTGAAATTGAGAGAAGGAGCTGTCCCAAACTTGGGTTTGGAATTGAAAAAAATCACCATGAGACCAGACTGAGGCATACTAGCAGAACCCTGCTTGGGAGACCTGAAGATCAAATGCAAGAACAAAGCTTATTTGCCTTTGTGCTTTTAAGTACTGTGCTTTCATTAGCAGTACATTTGCTAACCTATATCGAATGTATACATGTATTAAAAATCCATACATTTTCTCTTTTCTTCTCATTCAAGAACTGAAATCGATCAAACAAATCTTGCCTGTATGAGACACAAACTAAACATTTGGTATGAAAAAAGAAAAAGAAAAAAGAAAAAAGAGAGAGAGAGAGAGAGAATGGCTTACATGATATTACAACTTTATGGAATGGGTTAGATCAGGCAGCCACACTGGGAGAATCACAAGAGGGGGATCTTGTCATTTGCTGCTAGGTGAGGTTGGGTTATTGATTCGCTCCATATATTCCTAATAAAACACTCTACTCTTCACATGCTGAAGTAAATAACACAGTACTATTTGACACCCCACCACCCCGAGATGAAAAGTCATTACATACTATTACACGTATTTCACTCTGAAGGAACTGAGAAAATCCTGAACAACCCAGACTTTTTCCAAGCATCATTCTTAGTGCTTATTGCACAGATGCAGGTTACCTTTTACTAGCAAAATAAATAAATAAAGCTGCAGACTGTAAAATACTTACAGAAAATACTCCCCAAAGGGGAGAACTGTGTATGCAAGTTGGTTACTTAGATGAGGATCTCAAATTGCCTCTGTTGGAATGGGAGTTGCCTCTGTGTTGGCTTTAGAAGCCAATGCAGTAATAACACAAAAGAGCACCTTTCATTAGGCAGTCTTCAGAGCTTGAGAAACCTAGCAAAATCTCCCACCATCCTTGTGAGGTAAGTATGCAGCAACATTAAATGCATATTTAGTATTAATTGGAAGTCCGTGCTTTTGTTATACCCTTTTGTTATACCACAAATTTCTATCATTTGTGATTTTCTCTTCATCCCACATTGATAACAGAATTCAATATCTTAAAACTGTCTGCAATAAATATTACGATAAAAAGCTATTCTAGAAATTTCCGGAAGACCCTACTGACACGTTTAAATGGCTGCTTTTATTTCTGTCTTTTTTCACACAATACAAATAAATAAAATATGAACAACCAAAGCAAGTGAATTGAAATAAAATACTTTTTTTTTTTTTTTTAAGGCAGTGTTCTTACAAGTTTGAAACAAAATATATTGCCATTATCTAGTTAAATTTATTCCCTCCCCCCTAAATCTACATATATAAGTTCTGACAAAACAATCTGATTCCAAATTGCCATATGTGTTTATGTTCACATATATCTACATCATCTATATCTAATCATCTCTATCATTTGCATCTATACCTGTATCGTCTATATCCCTATGTCAATACATGTATTTGGCATGCATTTTTCAAGAGGATAATCCTGGTGTTATGAACAACCCTCTCATCCCAGCAGTGCAATGTCACTACCATGGAACCCAGTGGCAAGTCTGACTTTGTTGCATTTAGGCTATGACTTTTCATGAAAATAGGCTAACATATGAAACCTTACCAAGCACATTTGCCATACCTTCTTTTCACTCCTCTCCAACCCATCTTCTAGGCTTTACTGTGCACCCAGAAAAGTAGGGGTTAAGGTCAAAACATATAGGCAACTGAGCAATTGAGTACCTTGCTCTGTGGTTTATACCATAGGTTAAAACCTGAAGGCTACAGAAAGTTGTTCATATTTGTCAGATGTCCTTCAAGGCAAATGTTTCTTTAGAAGGATATTTCCTTTGTCTTTTGATTTCATTTAGCTTAACTGTCTTGCGTGTTTCTTTTTTTTATATCCCAGTCTTTCACCATGATTTGATTAATAGCCAGCCAGTGCCTTGTGATTGGAGCTCCAGTTTTGTCAATCTGTCAAATGTAGATATTTAAATATACAGTATGGGAAAAGAGAAAGAGTAATCATGTGTTCCCTGGGAACTGTTT
The DNA here is from genome assembly GCF_009769625.2 of Cygnus olor. Taxonomy (NCBI): domain Eukaryota; kingdom Metazoa; phylum Chordata; class Aves; order Anseriformes; family Anatidae; genus Cygnus; species Cygnus olor. Next base: position 50,446,083 of record NC_049173.1, read on the forward strand.
TATGGTTCTTTTTAAGGACAACACTTAAAAAAGAGAGCTTGCCAGGTATCTGTAGAAAGGTAACCACACATTTTAATATTTTATACTTTTTAGATATATTTCTCTTATCAATAGTATTTTTTATTGCTGGTGCTTTTTTTTTTTTTTTTTTTTTTTCCAGCTGTCATTCATCTAATTCACAGCAGTGGCCACCCAAATTGCTCTAGTCAATATGAGAGCCAAATTACTTTACCTGCCGACATTCTGCTTTTGTCTTCATTCTAAATATCGTTCAACTCTGAGAATATTGTCTCTGCAGGTGCAGAAGTGAGTAGGAATGCCAACAGAAATTAAATGACATTTTATCACTTTTGAGATGGGATGTCATTTGTTTTTAGGAGATGATTGCATTTTCTACACATATTTCATCAACTGGCATCTCTATTACTTCCTGATCCACACTCCCCTGAAGTCAAAGATAATTTTTCAGAGACTTCATACAGAGCTGGATTAAACCCAGTATGATTGATAGAAAGACAATAAATTTAACAATTAGGTTGGCAGTCATATTGCCTCAGTAATTCTTAAATTCTTAAGGAAACAACAGGTATCTGAATAGATGAAAATACCTATCCTTCTATTCTAATAACCTGTTCCTGGCAATGAGCCTGTTTCCTTCCTGACTCTTACAAGTTCTCCTATATGTAACCCCTGGCAAAGTAAAAAAAAATAAAAAAATAAAAAATAAATGAAAAAAATTGGATGTTTCTGTTCTCACTTGAATTTTCATAGTCACATTTTCACGAAAATCAAGAAGATGGCCAGAATCATCAATCTAAGAGTTGTTAAATCTGGTGAAATTCATAGGCAGAGTAGATTTTGTTTAAAGAGAAGCTGTCTTTCATTCACTTGTAAATTTCCTTCTTTCTGGACGTGCCTTTCTGGATTTGCCTGTCTTCAGCCCTCTTCCTCTCCCATGCAGAGTCAGTATTCTCACTTACTCAAGAAGTGTCAAGGTAGTTCCAGGTAATGAATCCACCGAACCTTTGTTTCAGTAGTGACAAGAACCTTTAAATGTTTACTCTGTCTCTGAAGCCCTGCTTAGCTGAAGGGCTAAGTGATGTAGCCATATCTTATTAAAACTGTATTGTAAAAAAATCATCTTCAATGCATATTTACTGATGTCTGTTTAAAAATAACTTTTGTGAGCAGGTGTTAATAAAACTCAGGTATATGAATGCTTGCCTAAAGTAATGATGCAAAGAACCCAAAACAGTATTTCATGAATTCATGTAACTGCTGAAACAAATATCCATAGAAAAATGGTTTTGGTACTAGCTCAGCTCTTGCCCAAACTTCAGAGAGGGCTTGTGAATGAAAATGTAGAAAGGAATAATCTAAAACATTTTCATTAGTCACACACACTTTTGACAGACTACTTTTGACTGAAGTAGAAATACATTCAGAAGTAGAAATACAGTATTGATGGGGTTATGTTTTTATTGGTCTTCTCATCAAAATGTAGTGGTGTTGGTAAAATGTGCTGCAAGAGTTTTTGCCATTTTTTAAGCGAAGAGATCTTACTCCTCTGATAGTTCCACTTGTTTCAACAGGAATAGGAAGTTGCTTGAGAAGTAAAACATTATTCAGCATGAATAAAGGTGGCAGACTATGTTTTCTTTTAGGACAGGGAAACCCATCTATCAGTATGATACAATAAGCAATTTGATTCATTCCAAGTCTTGCAAAACTCTGAATGCCTTTCAAGTTGAGATGTTTTACCACACAAGCCACAAACCCAAAGACAAACTTCAAGACGGCAGAAAAAGTTCTACAGAAATAATCCTAAAATGACAAACTGCTTATTCTGAAGTTAGATGCTCATTTTCTAGGAAACAGTTGACTGGATAATAAGTGTATCCATGGAAAAAGAAAACAAAAGCTCATGGATGGTCATTGTTAACAAACAAGACCATAGGTTAGCTTATTAGTTGTGAAATATTTCTATTTAAGGTCATCTACTGAATTCACTGTTACCTGAATTCATTACTGAATTAACTTATTGTCCAAAGAACATGGATAATCAAAATTTACATGAAAATCTTGTTTGGTGGAGCTAGATAGATTTTTTTACCCATAGCTATTTTGACAAATATTTTAACAAATAACTCTAATAAGTACTTACCATGTTTGGTGAGGATGCTTCATTTCAAAAAGCTGTCACTTAAAATTGTACAGGGACCAGAAGTACTAGATTTGGTATTTTTTTTTTTATTTTTATTTTTTTTACTTTTTAATAATCTGAACATGAACAACACCATAAGCTTAGAATTTTCAGTGTTAAAGTATTTAAAAAAATATTTTTGATCAAGCAGAGCAATTCTAATTCAATTCAAGAGAACTGAGTTAAAACTCATTTATGCAAAACAAAGCAAACAACACAGGCCTATTTCAGAAAGACTGTCATTGAAACAAACCTTTTGCATAAAATCTTATTTCCAAAATTTTAAATTTCATTTAAGTCATCATATTAGTACACAATATTCCTAGGCTCAACAAACTGTGTTCCTGAAGACTAAGGTTCCACTGATTTTCTTTTTAAGTCAGCTGCATGCTTCAGCTTTGATCTTGGGCATACTAATTCATAAGTACAACTAGGTGGTAAAACAAGTTTAATGTCATCCCTAGAGAAACAAAACAGAGGCAATATGGATACAAAAGGTAATAAAAAACCCTTAGTCAGTCTTACAGACTGTCAGAGCAAAGCAGAGGGCAAAATCCTCAGCAGATGTTAAAATCAGTGTGGCTAATCTCAATCCAATTAGTTCATGCTGATTTACACCAGCTGAAGTCCAGGAGGTGAATACCTGAGGTACAGACATAAACTATATAAGCTGCTCTAGCCTTTGCAGATACTTCTTCTGTCTTCAAGTCAATAATATGTTACTTAGGCATTATGATTATATTCATATTTACCTCTTGCCATTTACACCAGTCAGGTTGCAATGGCATCTGATCTTCACTTATGTAACTAATAACATTAGTCTATGGAGGTTTTTTTAAAACAATAATCTGTTTTTCCCAATGTGTGCATATGTACGGTGACCTTCCAGTGCCTTTCCAGATTTAACTAGCATCCGAAATATGTCTTCTTCAAACCTGTGCTATATATTCCAAAGGTCACTGCTAAGCTGAGGTTTTCAGATGTAAGCATTGTAATTTTTCTGCTTTTGTACTTATTACACTGAATCCTTGTGCAGTATTATATTGATTTTTATTATTCTTATTTGGTTATTTTCAGACTCTATTCTCTCTTACACCTTGACTGATCATTTAAGTGCCTGAGTTAGTCACACCTTCCTTTCAGTTTATTTAATCAAAATAGGCTTCTGCATTTAGTAAATATAAAAGTGGTTTCCTCTGCTTTGATTTCTAACCTACAGAATGTCCTCTCAAGGGCAACTGAGCCTGAAAGCCTCATCATTACTTGCACACTTCAAGGCCTTCCTGTTTGCAGTGCTGTCTCTTCCCACTGAAGCTTTGCTGTTGGCTTAACAAATTACTTTGTGTAGCTCTCAGTCTATAAATTTAGCTATATAAGAATAGTAAGAGTGATATTCATTATTAGTGTATGAATACATATTATAAGGCTGTCTGGAAATAACAGCAAAACCTTTTGAATGTAAAGAGAAGGTACTATATCAAATAAAATCAGCTGTTGCAATTATACAAGGTAGAACTCAGTTCACAAGAGCTCTTGAGCTTTGGAGCCCAAGCCAGATACCAGCAAGAGTCACAAACTGTTCTGCCTGGAGGGAGTATATGGGACGGAACGGGGATTTCCTTCCTGAACCATTTTAAATTCTTACAGTTTTGAGGAAAACAGCTTCTTACCTAGCATTCACAGTTGTTCAAAGGCCAGACCTAAACTGCTATGGACTGAGTCTCACAGTCATCAAAAAAATAATCAGCCACTGATGGTGTGACACATTCCACAAGAACCTCTAAGAAACTCTGTATCATGTGAAGAGGTCTCAGGAGCCATTTCTCTTTGGCTCAATAGTTTCAAATTAAGCAACTTGTTTTTGCGTGTGGTAGTGGTACTTGCATCTTCTGGATCCAAGCTCTTGGATCTTGGCCTTTGTCTTGAATTCAGACTTTGCTATATTTTTTCTGTTCCTACAGCAAAACATGAATAGGGTTTTACATTTTTTTCCACTTGAAGAGACCAAACACCAACACACAGGATGGCAGAAGTAAGCCAGAGTCTAAGTGCGTGCAGAGCCTCCAGTTGTACTTTTTCTAGTTCTTATCTTTCACAGTACTGAACTAGTGTTATTTTTTATAACATAGTGTTATTTTTTATATTTTTTATTTTATTATTTTTTATTTTTGAACATGTTAGTACTGTATGGGACAACCTCTCCATGAGTAGAAGGGTCCACTGGCATTGCGAGCCGATTGTCTGTTAGAGGAAACTCATTCTCTAGCAAGCCATGGAAGCACTGTTGCTTTTTTCATATACTAAAGGGAGGTCTTCTCCATAGCATGTATGAGCATATATAGATACCCTTGCCCATATGCCTCTGCTTCCTTGGGCCTTTATAATGCACTTCTTCAAGTCCAGCACCCATCTTTTCCTCCTGCACAGCAGCTGCAGAGTCCCCTGTGTCTTTGCTGTCACAGCCCAGCCTGTGCATAAGGGCACTGTTGTAGTTTGTTGTTGAGGAGTGACTCTCAGCTCACTGTAGGGGGCTGGAATACATCTGTGTGATTGTGTGTACATTTGCTGTCCTACTGCTGTACCGTGCCACCTTCACTCTAACAACATCTGCTCTTTAAAGACTTGGTTGTACACTAGATCCAAAAGCTTAGTCTATGACTATCATTTTGTTACACCTGCAAGGCTTTATTTGACAATCTTGTAGCATGGCTGCTTCTGTAACTGCCCTATGGAGCCTAATATCAATGGTAGTAATACAGTTCTTGCTGTTTGAAAAATGCAAGTGGTGGCAGTCACCACAGGGTAATTGAAAACAAAGTACATCAAACCCTGGCAGGGATCAGAAGAATCAGTTTAGGAAGGACTGCAGACTCATGCTTTGGGACTGCACAATTCAACACTTTGACTATACAGATCTATTTCAGAGATTTTCAGTCTTATTTTTTTATTTTTAGCAGATTTATGACTTTTAAAAGGTTTCATGCTGATGGCCACAGAGATGGAAATCCTTTATTCACAAAATAAGAAGTGGCAGTGCCTGCTTTCTTAACACTAATATGCCTCGTGTGCAACTCTTTCCTAAAGAAATTATTGCAGCCTTTACCTTCTTTCATGACTTTGCTGGGAGATTAACAGGCATGCTGTTGTGAGCCAGATGAGTGTTTTCTTTTCATTAGGTGAATACATATTCATTGCAGGCAGGATTTAGCTCATTACATGCCTTCATACAATAGGCTACAGACATGAAATGATGGAATTTTTGATCAAGACAAACTACATGATATGTTAATCAGTAGCATACACTTGAAAATGCCACCCTTTGTGTCTTGGTGAATCTACTGTAAAAGTCCCAGGACAGAAGTGTTACTCCTGACTCCAAGAATGAAGTAAGCCCTGTCCTAAAGGTAGGGCCAGACTTATAGAACAGTAAAAAAACAAAACAAAACAAAATAGTGAAAAACAAAAGATGTGTACGCATGATATATTAAATATTTATTATACCTTTATTGACTTCTTCATTAATGAGTCTTTCAGTGGGAAAAAAGGTGTGTTCACAACAGGAAATATCTACAGATTTTGAAATTCACAGGTTGTGTGATCTTTACCTAGGTGTTGTGACAGCATCTATAATACATGATGTACGGCATATTCTGTACAGAAACAAACAAACAAACAAACAAATCAAAACAAATGTATGGGGAACAATGAAGCAATGAGTAAGACTTTAGGTAGCATGTGTAGCTAATCTATATACCTAGGTATATATAGACAAAGATGCAGTTTTTTTTAGTTCATTTAAGAAGTTACTATTACCAAAGCTCCTCAGAGAAATTAGTGACCTTTGACTATAATAAATGAGCGTGGGTGCAGGGTGGTACACCTCGTGCACTGACAGCGGTCTTTCCCTTGTCTCTTTTTCCTCTGAACTATCCGCCTGCATAAATACCCAGAGCACAGCTGAACATCTAGGTCACCTTTAAATCTTTGAACAATGAGACTGCCTAAAAAGGAATAGTTACCAAGCTTTGAAAGCAAAAATTGTTCTGCCCAACCTTGTCTAAGGAAGTGCCTGAAGTTTATAGCAGCAGCTGCTCCCTACTGTTTTCTAGGCAGTTATGCTGATGCCATTTCTATTTGATTTCCAAGCTGCCGGTAAGCATGGTGCACAGATTAGTATGGTGGCCCAGAGATCCTTAGCTCTTGGGTTAGATGCACATTTTCCAGGAGGTTCCCTGGAAGTTTCTACCTGAAGATTACAACACAATTATTTTGCTTTCTCCATATGGATACTGCAGGGTGGCATTTTAAGCTTAGAAAAATGAAATGAAATGAAATGAAATGAAATGAAATGAAATGAAATGAAATGAAATGAAACAGAGTTAGTCCCTTGTGACGCTATATGAAATGGTTTGTTCTGATTTGTTGTATAATACTCTTCATCCCCCCCCCAAAAAAATGGACGAAAGTTTTTCCACTATTAAAAAAAAATAATCATGTGAAACTTTGTAAAAATATAAACTTTAACTATATGTGCAAATCATAACAGTAACTTTGGACCCACTGTGCACAGAAATAATTAGCTACAATTGTCAGAAGCACTGTTGACCCTGACCTGGAATGTTGGTCATATCTAAACAGTGATTCCTCTAATTATATCTCCATACATACGGATTTCGGTTCTCCTATGACTACAAATTGCATCCCTACCTGACCATTATTATGTGCTGATCCCACCTCCTCTGGATGGGATGACAAATGTGTAATTGGAAAATAAAGGCAGCAGTACCATAAATAACCCCAGTAGAAAGAAGCTGGGTTAGATGTAAGTAGCTACTTAATGAACATGCTACAGCATGCTCTAAAGCGCGTGCGCACACGTGCGCGCACACACACACACGAATCTAATGTAGTGTTTTCTTCTTTTTCCCAAGTCATTATGGGCTACGAGTCTCCTGGTATGCTCCTGGTATGCTCCACGAGAAAGAGGAGCTACTTTCCAGAAGCAGGACATAACCCTTAAGGCTATAGACAGCGGAGCATAATTTAAGGAGCCCCAAGGCTTTTCTAAATTACACTGGAGACTGAAGAACAACAAAAGAGATTTATAGCCACCTTGGTTTTTCCTCCTTTTCTCAGCCATGCCAAGCTTATATTGGCTTCACTTTAAGAATCTAAATTAGTTCCTTTTACACTTTTTTCATGCAATTCATGATAGACATAAAAGGTGATGTTTTCATTAAGCCATTTTGGCATTGTAAATCTCCTTAGGAAAGATAAAACTCTATTATGTATCTTCTATGATATTACTACCCCAGTTCTGGAAAATGCAGCTGATTGAATTCACTGTGATGGATATGCAACAAGGGCAACCACATGGTCTCTATTTTGAATAACTAGCTTTTTTAATCTTTGAAATTATTAAGGATTCTTAGAGGTCTATAAAGAAACAGGACTGTAGTAACAAGAAAATTATAATATTGATCAGAAATGAGGTTTAAACAAATGAAATTGTGTGACATGGTGCTAAATCAGGCGTATCACAAGGCACCCTACAACAATTTAATGCAAGTTTACCATTATTGCATAAAACTTGATGCCATTAAACAAGGTCGCTCTACCTAGCCTGTGATACCCACAAGTAACTCCATGAATACATCTATAGAGTTACTGTAAAGATACAAAAATGACAGGTATCACATGTGTAAATAAGGAAGTGATAATGTTAAGCAAATAAGAATCCTAAATATCTGTTACATATACCCTTTAATACAGTTTTTTGTTCGCTCTTCTCACTTTGTTCTTGTGTTCTGCGCCCTTACTGATGTGAATAGCTTTCTTGGTCATTATATTTGCAGTCCATAAGTCAATGTTTGGTTTAGATGAGACCATGGAGCATGTCCCACTGGAGAAGGACCCACTTCTGCTCCCACTGAAACTGGCTGACTTCAGCAAGAATGCAACTGGGTGACACTACATCCATAGGAGAGAGGGTCCTTAACATACTAGCATGAGATGCCAGCTGCACCATCCAATGGGACAAAACACTACTGGTAAAAGTCTGTGAAATATCTTAGTTCTGATGACTGCAGCCTCCTTCATCTTCTTGCTACCTGTTTTAGTAGCTATACTTCTTGCCTAAAGGCAGGAGAAGTATTTCCTTGTTTGTTTTAGGAGAAGACAGTCTGCAAGTAAATGGTACTTTGAATCCAAAACAAATTCTCTAAAAAATTTTTCAATGGTGAAGACTTAGCTTGGCAGACTTGGGTTTATTTCCTTTATAAATTCCTTCCTAACCTAAATGATCATTTAGTGATCATTATTTAGGTTATTATCTCAGTTTTGTCATCACACATTAAAATAACCTTGCCTAAAAGACCAAGGTAACCTGAAATGTGAAATCTTTCACATCCTTAGGCATTAAACAGGAAAAATAAAGCCACAGACTCGCAAAAGGTCTTAATAAGAAATACAACGGCATTGTAGACTTTACAGAAAAAAAAAAATCCATAATGCATAGTAAGGAACTGGAGTAGTATTTACCCACCTGCTTTGGTAGTGTGAAAGGGTTGTATAATTTCCCAAATGCTACAGATTCCTTTCCTATAAATTGCTTGCTGAATGAGAGCTGTAGTTTTTAAGTACTCTGGCAAAGAGAAATGTCACAGAGAAATCATTGTGACTGAATCAGAATGCCCTACCACAGAGAAGATCCCTTTGGGATAACCACAATACTCAGGGTTGCCACAAGAGCCCTGAAGGACATCTCTGTGACAGACACAATTCATGTGCAATACAGTCATTGTCCTCCTATAACTGATGCTTCTCTGAAAACTGTATAACATACCCTACTTAAATTATATAAAAATTATATAAATTATGTAAATCCATCTAAATAATTACTATTTCCACTAGCACCTGTGTACTTGTAATTGGTCTGAATGGTCTCTGAACCTGGTCATTGCCTCATCCATTTCAAGGGCATTTGGCCTTATGAAATAACACCATGTCAAATTCAGGAACAAAATATCCTGTAAAAAACAGCTAGTTTGTTCATTTGCTGTCAATTCATATTATTAGAAATTATTCATACATTTTCAGTGCACTGAAAACACTTCCAGGTAAAGACCTATTTTTAACTCACACCATTTTATGAAAGTCTAAATGTGTTGACTTCATGAACTTTACCTCTTGCTTATATTTGTATTTTAAGCTCATAATTTACCCTCTTCTCAAATTTGATCTTATTTTTCTAGCTGGAGACAACAAAAACAAGGAAAGAAGCAAGTCTTGAACACGTGTAATTGAATGAAGTTATTGAGCTCAGAGGAAATACTAGCAAAGTCCTAGAAAAGGATGGAAGTCCATAATTTTTTAAATTTTATATATCTCTAATTTTTTTGTTTAGTGTTTTCATGGTGTTCATGGCTTCATGGTGTTCATTGCTTCATGGTTAAATTAGGTTCAAATATGCTAAAAAAAAAAAAAAGAGTATGGAAGACTGTATGAAGAATGTTCTCCAGAGTCTGAGTAGTGCAAATAGAGGAGAACTCAGGCATTGAAACACCCAAGAGCAGTAGCATCGTTTGTGCTGAATAGTGGCAGCAGGACATTATATGTCTTGTATTTTGGGACACTGAATAGAAAGAAGTCAGTGACCCTGGTAGCCACACTGTGATTTTTTCTTTGCCTTTGTTCCAGATTTGCCTTTTTATTCAAGTCTATTTATGGAGAGGTTCTGCAAGAAAGCCATGCTCTCGTGCAAGAATATGGTATTTCATGCTGTGGTTTCTTTTTGGACCAAGTTCTTCCCCTCTATGGAAGAGCTTCAATAGTTCTTGCATGTCATAGACAGCAGGGAAATGAACAGTGAATTGCGCACTCTCCTGATTTGGCAAGGAAAAGGATGTTTTATTTACGCTATTTGGAAGCAAGATATTCGCAGAGCCCAGGAGATTAAATATCCCTTTTCCTTTTTTCTCGCTCACTTTCAGACAGACAAAGAAACGACACAAAATTATTTTCAAGTAAGTCTTCCTAGTTATATCTTACAGACAGATCTGTGTCTGTTAAGAACTGGGATAATGCATAAAGCCTTGAAAATAGACCAAAAAGAAGAAGAAGGAGGAATTTTTAAAGAAATAAATTTAAAAGAACTGCCATTCTGCATGAGGGATACTATTCCAGCAATCCCAAACTAAGATGTACAGGGTGGTACTGCCTTGGAGAGGTGGATCCACTCTGTAACCAGATCTCCATGAAGGCTGTACATCAGTGAAGCAATCTGAAGTTGCCAGATCCACAGGAATTTTCTGATTGAATCTTAGTGTGGAATAACAGGGATACCCTTGAATGTACAGAATGAAAGTTAAAAGCAAAGTAACTAAAATTAACACAGGAAATAAAAGATTAAAGATGATGTTTGTCTGCCCGGCCTTCTGGCAGTAGAAGAAAATAAAATACATAGACTTTTGCTTTCTTCCTCAGCCCACAGAAAGCCCCACAGCCAAAACATTGCATCTAATCCTAGTTTCTGTTTTGGTAAGTATGTTTCACTAAACAATTATATTACTGATTAATAATTAGTAAGTTGATTTTAGAGGCTGTTTTAGGTTAATTACTTTGTTAAAAATAATGACAAAATTTAATCTAGTTGGAAGTCAATAGTTATTTTTGGTATTTAAAATATACACAGCACAAGTAATAGTGCTGAAAAAAAGCCTATCTTCATTTTAGTTTAATTAAGCTGCTGAGAAGTAGCTAGTTGCTATAATCCCTGATTTTTATCTCTTTAAAAAAATATATTCTTTATTTATTAAATTACAGTTCTCCAGTTTTGAATTTGCTGATAGTAATCTGGTAATTCCTTTCATTGCCTTATTAGTTTTTTTTTGTTGTTTTGTTTTGTTTTAAATGAAACATTAATGTCTTAAAGCATTCTCACGTAATTTGAATTCTCCAACCTGAAATCCCAGCTCTGTGCAAGGTAACAGCAAAGGTCTGATTTATTTTAGTAGGATAAAGATTTCATTCTAGTGTAGAAAATAACAAGCTTCAAAACTGAATGCATGAGGAAAGTATTCATATTTGTGACAAACTGTCTAACCTTTATAGTTTTAAGTGCAACCCTTTGAATACACAGCATTCTTAAAGGAAACTGGCACTTTAGTTTTCTTTCTGGGTTGAGTATTAGCAGACAGCATCAAGGATTTAAATAAAACCTCCTGCACCAGCCATCAAAGGAGTTATGACAGTGGTAGTTGGGTTATTAATTGAAAGGAGAAGGTACCTATCTGCTTTCATCTGGGCTTGGTGGCTTTCTGTTATCAAAGCATTAGGTTTGTGCCAAAGGAGGGCTTTGGGCTCCCAGAGCCTAAACAAAGAGGAGACACTGGAGAGGATCTGACAGGGAAGTCACAGACATAAAAGCTTTGAAGAAATCAAGTTGCTTCATTATGTCAATGCAGAAGATACCGGGGCTGGGGGGAATACCCTCAACACAGGCCATTTACTGTGTTTACGCATTAGTCTGAATGTGTTGTGCCTTTGAGGAATGAATAAACCACACTGAATTTTGAAGAAACTACTTAGGCATCATGTTAATCCACTTCTGCCATGTGTTCCTGTTTGGAAATATTTGCAGGATTCAACCTATCTGGACCTGCTGAAATAACAATAGCTGGGACCAATGCAGCTGAAGTATCAGCTGTGGTTTGAGAGAAGATTAATGACAGATTTCAGTCTGGGGAGAGTTACAGCCTTGAGATCTGATGACTGAGAGGGGAATAGAGAAAGAAGTGGATGTGACCTTAGGTCAGCCACAGCTGTGCAGGGAATCCAGAGTCTCACAGAGGGTTCCCTAAAGATCCAAAAGCTTTTAAACAAACAGACAAACAAACTGTTTTAGTAGACTATACAGTAGCTTAAATAATGTTTTAAATACAGAAAAACAAAGACAGAGTAGCAATAGAAAGGGATAGTAAACCAATTTATCCATGTCCACTGTGTCCTGCAGGCAGACCATTGTCTCAGCCAGCTCCATGATTATCTGAAGTGTGGCAAACTTTGCACCATCCCTCTGGACACCTTGCAGTGTCTCAGGCCCATCAGCATTGCCAGGTCCTGTTCTCCTGACCAATACCCTGGCTGCTCTTGGAGCTGCAGGATCCTGGATGTCCTTCTTGAAGCACTTCTCCCTCATACCACTAACTTTCTCTGAAGCTATGCAATTCTTTGTGTCTGTGCAATTCCTCCCAAAGAACATTTTCCCTCATCCTCCAGAGGGTCACATATGATCCTGAACTCTCTTTTTTAAGGCGCATAGTGCCTACGCTGAAAAAAACAAAAAAAAAAAAGCAAAGGAAGCAAAGGGTAGTGTGTCACATGGCTGCTCTGCTAAAACCCTCAGAAAGGAAAAATGGTCTTCCTACTCCTGTTGCCATGACAATAACCATTTTTACAGAAAGGCACATTATGGTTAAGAAACATAGTATCTAGCTGTTTGAACAAAGCATCAGTATCATAACAATTACCGTACTCAATCAGACTAACAGGCTGCCATGTCCAATATCCCTTTTCTGACAGTGACTAGTACCAGATGCTTCAAGAGAAAGATGATAATACACTAGTTTTAAACAATTATGGAATAATCTGTTCTTAGAGGACATTTCTAACATTTCTAGCTGCTTTTAGGTAGAGATTAGTTCATGGCATAAGTCATAGGAGTTTATATATTTTTTCTGATTACATAGCCTTCCTATGCAATGTAAGTACAAGTTTTTACTACAGTCTTAAATCCGAAGTTGTTCTATGGCTGCGAGCTAGAGTCAATATTTTTACATTGTTTATAAATGTATTTTCAATCAGTTCATCATAGATCAACTTCTCTTTTTAACAAGTGCTCTACTCTACATAGAGCAAACAAAAACTTCCTCCACTTTAATAACTTTCTATTTGTCATGTCTCTACCACATGATAATAGAATATCCTGTTGGAATGGACCTACAAGGATCACTGAGTCCAACTCCTGGCTCCACACAGGACCAGCCAAAAATCAAACCATTTGTCTGAGAACACTGTCCAAATGTTTCTTGAACTGCAGCAGGCTCACTACTGTGACCACTTCCCTGGGGAGCCTGTCCCAGTGCCCAACCACCATCTCGGTGAAGAACCTTGCCCTCACCCCCAGCCTGACCCTCCCCTGTCCCAGCTCCATGCCATTCCCTCAGGTCCTGTCGCTGTCCCCAGAGAGCAGAGCTCAGGGCCTGCTCTTCCACTCCCCTCGTGAGGGAGCTGCAGGCCGCCATGAGGCCTCCCCTCAGCCTGCTCTGCTCCGGGCTGAACAAACGAAGGGACCTCAGCTGTTTCTCATATGCCTTGTCCTCTGGACCCTTCACCACCTTTGTTGCCCTCCTTTGGACACACTCCACTAGTTTTATGTCCTTCTTATATGTCCTCCTTTTATGTCCTTTTGGGTACCACAAGCGTCCAAAAACCTTACTTGTTTTTCTCACAAAACTAAACAGAATGTACTTGTTTACATTCACCTTGTCCATATGTTGGTCCCAGTCTCTATAAACTCTGACCAGATCTTCTGAGTGCAGCTATGTCTCTTTGGAATGAGGTCTGAACATAGTCTGAACATAGTCTAAGATGCACTGATTATCAGGGTAACAACATCAGACCAACTTCAGTGTTTATTTCTACCTTATCTCTATAAAACAACAAGAAAATGGAGGTATGGGTGATGGAAGTGTGCAAGGAGTGAAGAGATAAAAAGTTCAAAGGAAAAAGGAAATAAGAATGCGGATAATTACACCAGAGCATTATGTTTTTAAAATTGCAGCAGAAAAAAAATCCTTGGTTGGTTCGTCACAAGAGAGAATAGTTGAAGTGTGGCATGGACGATTCAATAGACCTGGACAGTAAGCCTGAGAAGTCATATAGGGATTTTGTGTCTTTTTGGATCCTGGTAAACTAATGGTGTCTTTTATGAACAGCTGACCTACTTCTTTAAAGGACTCATTGCATTTGTTTCTTTTCTGAGTGTCAGAGTAGTTCTTCAATGCAGTAGCAAGAGCAGACTTGGGCGCACTTGAAACAAAATACCGAAATTCTTCTTGTCAGGGAGTTGCTGTCCCAAGTTTTAACATGATAATAAGATAAGATACAATAACCATGATTTTTTCCCTTTTCTAATAGAAATTGCTGTCACAGTATTAATTATCCTCTTGTACATGAAACAACTGTGTTTGAAATTAAAAAAAAAGAGAGATAAAAAGGTTTTGAATCAAGAATATTACCCACAAGTCGGCTGTAATTCCATTTCACACAGAAAATAGCAAAAATTGAAGTAAAGCTTGAACTCAAATTTCAGTGAATGTAAGATGGTTGCAAACTAAGAGGTGAAAAGATACTGTGGGACTAATATCGTGACTTCAATGAAATTTTAAGTATTTGCACAGCTGAGTTAGAGAGCATCCTAGGCAAATATGAATACATTAAATTGTAAATCCAGTAAAATAAAATACGTATGAATAAGTTAAATACTCAAACATTCACCAAAATACAAAATATTTTTTTCAAATTTTAAATAAGTCAATCTTTTTTAAAATCAATATAAAATATTTAATATGCAAATTTCTGGGCAGCAGTGCATTCTGGAACAGACAGCTAAAAATGAATACATCAGAAAACTTGTCATAATATGATTTGCAGCTGGAATTGTTAGTATTTGCTCTAAAAATTAGGCTTAAATAGGTAAGATGAGAAAGTAAACATGACTGATGAAAGCAAAAGAATATGATGACTGCTATGCCCATTGGAAAGAGTACAAAATTTTGTAAATAAAATATCAAACTGCTGCTCAATGAAATTACCGGGGGGGGGAAGTTATATGTGTAAAGGAGGAGGGGAGCAATTTGTGAACAGAAGAAAGAAGTGCTATCTGTTGAGTGAATAAAATGATAACTGTCATAGTAAGAAATTTACATGAATGTTTTCATCTAAAAAATAGCAAAGTATAGAAGTATTTAGGTCTCCTCCTGAATCCTGAATTCTATGTATTTTGATACTGTTAGAAGCACTAGTCTACTTCAAGACTTTGCATGGACAAAACTTCTCTGTTGGGAGGGGTATTTCAGTAGCTTCTACAGAAAAAAAAAAAAGACAAAGCAAGGAAGAAAAACAGATAATCATCCTCATTTTATGAACTTACATATCCAAAACAAGAAAATAATTTAACAGAATTATGCAAGAATATTCATGCCTGACCCTCTCTCTTGAGTCCTAATTCCAGATTTTAGGTGGGAAGTACATGTCCTTCCTGCTCAGGGAAGGGAAAGGAAATGGAAGAAAAATGCCATTTAAACCCCTTCTTCTGTTTATTTCATGAAGATAATTATAAGATGGTGCAAATCAAACTATATTTGGCTGATACGTTTAGTGCTAGTACTGGAGAATAAAGTTCAGGAAAACGGGTAAGGTTCTATTTTCATCAAAAATGATATGTTACTAATATCTTTGCCAAAAAGCTGATATGTTACTAATATGTTTGCCAAAAAGCCAAATTTATCTCTTCAGTTTGCTAAAGAATAATCCGCAGAAAACATCTGAGACAGCTAGGAATTTAAAAGGAATCAAATTGAATGGGAGTGGAGGGTGAGAGGAGCAGATAATCAACACAGAGGCTGGTTTGAAGGGTAAAAATGGACCTGCAAGTGATCTCACAGAAATCCAATTCATATTAGAGAGCCAATCTCCAATCTCATTGCACAGTGCTTGTAGAGGGTGACAAATAAACAGAGCCATGGTGCAGTCTGCATGTAAAATGCCCCATAATTGAGTCTTTATTCATTTCTTGGTAGGATTTCTTGTAATTGCAGTGGGGTCCTTGGTTGTCTGGTGGTGGCCTGCTGCAGAGAGATCAAGCATCCCATTGAATTAAAGCAAATGTGTTCCAGTGAGGGAGCTAGAGATGAGAAACTGAACAGAAAATTGATAGAATTTTGTATTAATCAGGGGTATGACTTGTCTGTGGAGGTCACTGTGCATATTTCAGACCTACCAGCTAACATACACACTGGGGTGAATACAATAAATAGATGTGGACAGCACAGTAATTGCAGGCTTAGGAGAGTGTATGCTGCCAGAAAGGTCTTTGCAGGGCATAGAATCAAACAGAGGTTGAGTTTAGGATTTACACAGGGTAGTTTCATGTGACCTTGGTGTTTTCGGTGTCAGCAAGATCATGGCTGTGAACCCAGACAGGTAGTAAGAGCCAAAAAGAGTTCCAGAATAAAAATCCTTCTTGAAAATAACATCAGAAGAGGTTAAATTTTTGTTTTGTTTTGTTCTTGACAAATACAGTGAAACTTCAAATTAAAAATCCTCCTTCGTTTTTCACTTAGCCCATTAGGAGTAGGATCACTGCACTCTGTAATGATACACTCAATTTCATCTGTGAGCAATGATTATTGCTCCTGCTTGCATGGGAGACCTCTGAGACTACCCCAGGTCATTCTCGAGAAATGCTGTGGTCAATTAAGCACTGTGAGGGTCATTCTTCCTTCAGAATGAGCACCGAATCAAAATCGTAGCCTGCAACAGGCACTGAAGCTGTTTTCAGCTGAGACATTGAAGCCAGCATCCAAAAGATACAAAATTGCTTTAATGAAGAATGAAAGTGTTACTCTGAGCATATTAACTAAATCTTTTTTTTCTCATTAGATTTATTAGATTTGCCCCTAAATTCTGCCTATTTAGTAATTAAAGTATTTGTTGATATCATTCTGCTGTGTGCTGTCATTTTGCAAGGGACCTTAAAGAGATAGGATTTTTTTCTTTTTCTTTTTTCTTTTTTTTTTTTTTTTTTAGTTTTCATTGTTATTTCACTATCAGCAAGAAGCTACTTCCCCTAAATTTGGCTCACATAGCTCTAATGCACTTAAGTCAATGGATTTAAGTGGATATCAAACTCAGAACAAACTTTGAATCACCCTCATTAATGTCATGGTATCAAAACATACCACTCTAATTCAGTAATTTTGATTCATTAAATTTGAATTTTCTTTTCATTCATTAATTTGATGCCACTTACCATGTTATGGAATATATTAACATTATAAATGTTTATATTAAATATATTTAATGTAACCTAGAATGATCTCAGCAACCGAGCAGCCTAACTTTGAAGCCTAGTTTATTTCTCCTCCTTTCTCTCAGAGATTCTGTTTGCTCTGATGCCAATAATTCAGAATTAGAAAAGCTTCTGCACTGCTCTGCTGTATGAATTTCCCACTCACAACCACAGGCAGATAGCAGAGATGCTAAAGGTATTTCAGTAGTCATTAACTAACAATCCTAGCTCTACATTATTGGGAACAGTATTTAAAACAGAGATGCGTCATAAACCAAATATATCCTCCTCTCTGTGATTTCCATTTTCATTTCATTTGATCATAATAACCAACTCATATCACTCACCTGAATCCTGCATCTTAAATATAAAATTTACAAAATTTCCGCAAGTGTTTTACAGCAAACAGAGCAATTAGTCCCCTAAGCCAAAATAAAATCTCTCTCATGAAAGAAAAATTGAACCAGTCAATTAACGTGTGTGCATAGTACGACAATTTGGAATGGAAAATGATTATTGCAAAGCATTTTTGGAGAACAGCACAAAATCAAAAAAATATTACTGTATTAAAGCCTTTCTGATCTCAAACCTGTGATTACATGGGGAAATTATTTTAGAATGGTCTAGTGTTTATAGTATACTTGTATCTCACTATGGACTGTAAACATGACATGCATAATTAGAGGAAGAGAGAGAAATAAATTGACTATGTAGTGAACCATGCCACAGCTCAGTGTTAAAAGCTGTTCTGCATCTGCAGTAAAACCTGGTTACTGCAGCTCTGATACTGTATTCAGTTTCTGTACTTTTTATTCTACAGAGGTAGGCAAACTGAAGGAGTTAAGGGAGAGTTATGAAAGCCAACATGGTGCAGAAGTCAATGGTCTGTAGCCATACACAAAGAAAACACTGGGCATTGTTAAAAGCCAAACTGTTAACATTTATGTGGAAACAATTAGCAAAGTGAAAAATAAGTGAATAGAGATAACAGATTGAAATTAAGAAAATAAAAACGTAGTTTTTGCTAAAAAACTTCTGACAGCAATTATATGAACCTGTAGAAGTGTCCCTTAAAAAATACTGGAAAACCCGTATCTGATGTGGACCAAAACAATAGGAAGCATATGACAAGAAAGGGCTGTACTGGAAGAGTGACAGATTAGATGACCTACTGTCAGCTATTTCCCCTTCCAATTTCCATGAGCTGGAGCCCCCACAGATGTATCCCTAAAAACACAGGAGGAAATGGAAAGTAGTTGAGCTCAAATATTTGATTTTTTTTTCCTGCTCTTCTGTTTGTGTCTTTGAGTAAACATAGTGCAGGATAATTAAAAATCACTTCACTGAAAGCACAGTGACTACTAATACAATCAGACTGAATAGGTCTGACTTGAGGTTATATTAGACTAATACAGCAGTAGGAGTTGTGAAGAGCTGATCTTGACAAGTCCTTCAGGCAGGCTTGTCTTTGGAGCTGTAGCCAGCTGTACTGTCTTTGGTAGATGTGCTGCAATGGGCTGACATGCATTTACTTTACTGACCCTAATTTGCTCATGGCTCTTGCACTTCAATTCACTAGAACCAAATTCAGGACCCCTGCCTACCTCACAGGGGTCTTCTTGGTGACCAAGGGATCCCCTCTGAAACCTTCTCCTCTGCCTGCTGTCTGTGTTGTGCACAGCCCAGGGTCTGCTGGTACAGCCTATACTGCTGCACATGTGGTGCTTCCCCTGCTAGGGAGATCCCTGAGGGCCAATAGATTTGTTTCAGGCATAGATTTTTGGGAAATGCTGGGTGTAGCACTAGATGAAAGCTCCTGTATTATTGCTAATGTCTGAGCAGGCAGTAGTAGCTTGTCAGTCTGTTTTGCCTGGAATTGGTCTTTCATGTTAATGTCAAAGGGCACAAAACATTTGTATGAAAATAACTCCCTTTCAGTACTCCATCTTGAAGTCTGCTCCACAAGACCCCATGCAACCTGGAGGACCCTTATCCAATGCCCAGAGAATTCATTACCTTCTGGATTGTGTTATTTATAAAGTGGAAAATCATACTGAGGTGGCAAAATTCACCATTAAGGTTATCATAATAAAGTTGTGGAATCTCAACAGATGTTTCTTCTACACTTTTGTGGCCAATTGTGGAAGTTATTGCTAAACATGGGTCAATGTGCCTTCAAAATATGAGTTCACACATTTACTGCCCACTCCTGAGAGCTATAACTATAAACAGTAAAGGATATTATTACTTTATAGCATAGGGTCTGTGAACATTCATAGCCATCTCATGGACTGTGAATACGTAGGCTATACCGAATTCATGAAAGTTCTTGTTATTTCAAAAAAAAAAAAAAAAGCATCTTTGCTTTTAACCCGTTCAGTCTCAGATACTGCAAAAGTCTTGGCAACAGGAGACAAAGGCTTATGCCATGGGTGTTGCTCCAAACTCTCTGCTGCTCTTGGTCATTTTCCTTCAAAATGACAGAACCGGGTAAAGCTCTTCAAGCAAGCACTCATTTCCTGCAAGGCAGCTGTGGAGCCTGCATTCACATAATTAACTACAAATAGAAAATTTTGTATAATTTCCTGGACTTCATTGCCTTAAATTTCCTCTAATTATTGTAACATCCTCTGTGCTTCATAACTTCTTTGATGTCCCCATGAAATTGTTCTAACAGCAGTCTTCTCTGATGTCACCATCAAATTGTTTTAACAAGAGTGGGCTGAGCAATTCCAGACAGTTGGATAAGCATGTACCTGAAGATCCCAAGAGGAAGAAATAGTTTGGAAAGCTTTTCCCAAAGGTTTTATTCATAGTCAGTTTAACTCCTTTTAACTCCTCATGTCTTTATACATCACTGTTTATTTATTTATTTATTTTGCAATATCCTGAATTAATCCCTCCTTTCTGCTATGTTTTGCTCAAGTATTGCTTCCCTCATCTCTATTTCTATTGCAGACTCTTGAGTTTATAGATAGTTTGTTAGATTGCCAATCTAATTCTCTGTGTGATATGAACACTGCAATTTCATATGGCCCCTCTTGACAGGGTCAGCAACACTACTACAATGTCTGGTCAAAGGGAATGAAAAGTGCAAAATGCCCAGAAAAACTTAAAGAGGGTAGCGTTAGTAATCTTATTATGCTCATTCCTTCAGGAGAATGACAAAATCTCTTGCCATAGACCTTTTTTAGCCTACAGCAAGGATAGGAGCACCAGGGAAACCCAAAGCTCACAAGCACTTT
Organism: Cygnus olor; assembly: GCF_009769625.2. Lineage (NCBI taxonomy): Eukaryota > Metazoa > Chordata > Aves > Anseriformes > Anatidae > Cygnus > Cygnus olor. Next base: position 50,466,664 of record NC_049173.1, read on the forward strand.
AAATACTACCATCAAAAGAATAACTGCAAACTAGGATCAGAATTCTCCACCTTAATTCCAAAAAATGTCAGGATATGTTTGGTCCCCAGATAGCATAATTACATTAACTCAGGAAATAACTTTGATATTATTTGGGACAACATACATTACTAAACTTCACTCCGTTTGGAAAACAATTTGACATGTCTAATAGGCATCATTCTTCTGTTATGTGAACAGGTAGCAAATGAAAAGTTTGAGGCTCTTTCTCCTATCAGGAAGATAAGAATGAAGAAAGGTCTTGTGCTTGGGAGCTTCATACAAATCAGGAAAAGATCTGTTTTTATCTCCTCCAAGAATCCAAGCTGAAATTCAAAGTGTTCAATCAAATCAAATATAATTAAGAAATGTCCTAATAGATAAATTTTCCCAGCAAACCAGCCAGAAAGTGTATCTTCCCAAATCCTTTTTTACATCTCTGCTCAGATTAATTTTTCACTCTCATCTTCTGCTCCCACTGTATGAATGACACATGCCACAGTTAGCAGAGCCCCTGTTGCCATCCTGGCTGTGGCCAGGAGAAAATGGGGCAACTTAACTTGTTTCTTTCCATCATTGTCTGAAGTGTCCATCACTTCCCAACTCTTTTCCTTCAGTATATATCTAATCAGGAGCTAGTAATCATCCCTAAGAGGAGTTTTCAATGAAATCCTAGTCCTCATACCCAATTAGGCCATGCTCAATTTTTATTTATTTTTTAACAGTCTTTGTCTGGTGGTTGTCTTAAACCATAGTTTAAATCTCACTCCAGGTCTGCCCTGTTTGAGAGGTATTTGCACAGAGGGGCTTTCATTCACCCAGCACACAACAGGGGTACCAATCACAGAATCATAGAGTATTCCGAGTTGGAAGGGACCCACAAGGACCATTGAGTCCAACTCCTGGCTCCACACAGAACCATCCAAAGAATCAGACCATATGTCTGAGAGCACTGTCCAAATGCTTCTCCATCTCTGGCAGGGTCAGTGGCATAACCACTCCCCTGAGGAGCCTGTTCCAGTGCCCAACCATCCTCTCAGCGAAGAACCTTTTCCTAACACTCAGCCTGACCCAACTCTGCCACAGCTTCAGTCCTAAATTCCAGTGAAATTACAGATATGAAATCTTCTGAAGTCTTCTGTGGCATTCTGATGTAAAATAATGCTAGTATATTTCCCATTATTTCTTTCCAGCTATGATGCAAACTCTTTGCCCAGCTCTAGCTGTGAGCTAAAAAAAAAAAAAAAAAAAAAAAAGGGAAGTTTTATAAACATCCATTTTCTGAATCTTTCCTTACCCAATGAGTCTGATGAAGCTATTCTCTAAGTCCTAGCACACTGCTGAACGTGGAAGTAATCTTCTGCCAAGCACATTAGCAAAATCTTTTGAAGGTACGTAAGCAGTTTGACACACAAACCTGTATCCCTGCAGGTGATATAGGGCATAGTTTAAAACCTGACTGGAAACCAGAGTCTACTGCTTTGTAGTTTGTCTTAAAGTTCAATGAATGCCTAACATTTGAAGTTAATACCTTTCTGGATAGATTGGCTTTCTACAAAAAGAATATCAGTGTTTCAAAAGAAGATGGTACCTGGTGTAGTCCAACACACCCATTTAAGAAGGACGCTCATGCAGCATGCTACACCAAAACAAAAGCAACCTAACAAATAACCAGAGTGCATGTTTGCATGGTATTCAAATTGGTGATGTTTGACTTATGCCGTACAGATAGAAATCACATGATTGTACTTGTAGAGAGCAGCTCTTTTCCTTCCTTTTTTTTTTATTAGATGGGCATTTTTTTTTTCTTGAAATTGCAAATTAATAGCTGACATTTCTCTTCCCTTAAATTTATTACGCTGATTAATTCTGAGAAGTAATTCCAGTAAAGGTATCAAGCCAGACTACATTAAATGATAAGGATTACACTAATTCATCTGCAACATCTTGATAAACAATTTTTCAGTGACGGATGAGAAGAATTTAATTTCTACCAATGCTGGTCTGAATTCTTTCAGACTTTTATTAACTGCTGAAAAAGGTCTTCAGTACAGACATGCAAACTGACTCCGGTGACTGAAGCAATCAAAATAACTTCTGCCTGACTTCCAGCTCCAAATTTGTGAGCAGCAATTTGTTCATTGATGGTATTACATTCACAAAATAGTAGATTTGTTGGGACAGTTTTGAAGATTCTTGATACTCCTTTTTCATGAATGTGGCCTCCAATCCTGTTCTCAAAAGTGCTCGATATCTCGCATATTTTGCATCTTTATTACACCATGATTCGTGCTGAACACTAGCTAACTGGGAAAAATGGCACAGAACAAGTTTCATACAGAAGGAAGTATGATTTTTCCCAACAGATAGACAAACCTGAGTGAGGCCATCTCATGCAGCATAAAACACTTTAACTTGATTTTATAAAAATATTACACTCTAGTTATGATCAATTATGCAGCTGGAAAAAGGATGGCCAAAAACATACTAGCTAATCTGCCCCATAAATTTCAGTATAATAATGACTATAAAGTAGAATATAATATGTGTTTCATTTCTCTGTAACACATACAGTCTTATTACCTCCACTGATTTATCTTCAAGTATTTCTGTGCCGTATGGAGTCCACTACATATATAGTAATTTGTCCATCTGTAGGAAATATTTCATAATGGTGGGCTACACAATATATGCACATTTAGCTTCTGCAGTGCAGTAGTTTAAAATATGTTTTTCTCCATGACTAATACATACACAAGGCATTTCAGCCTAACCTCACTAATCTTCTTAAGCATTGTTATTCCTAACAGGCATATCTTCGAATCCTTTGGAAGGACAATATCAAACATTTGTCTATTATGCTATCCATTTTATTTGAAATCAAGTAGTTTGGAGATGTTTCTCTTCTCAGGAATAAAAACTGTTTTGCATTGTGCTACCAAGAACAGCGTAGTAAATGAGAAATGTAGACAAAAGATATGAGGAGACTATTATCTGAGCAAACAGAAAGTCACAAGTTAAAGAGCACAAGAGTGTACACAGGTTTCAGCTAAGGACTCAAACCACAGCATTGTGCTTCTACAACACATGCACGCACACACACACACACACAAAAAAAAGTGGCTATGGGACTCATCTGAGTATCCAGTTGCATGTAATTCTTCATTGCTTTCTCTTATTCCCTGTCCAATATATATTGTAACTTTTAATATTTACGTTAGAAAATTTGCTCAAATACATTAGTTGTTATGGAGTGAGTTCCCATACACTGTACTAGAATATAGATGGCTGTACTTCCACTTGCAAAGTTTCTTGTAGTAATCACTGACTCATACTCTCAGCTCTAATTCTTAGCACAAAATAGCATAGAATAACCTGAGGTGGAAGGGACCCACATGGATCTTCGAGTACAACAGCCCTGTCTTCCATTTGTGTTCAAGTCAGAATTTTTCCTTTCACACCTGCCCCGCCTCCTCAGTTCTCTGGAAAGTCTTTTCTAGAGGAGTTATGACTACTTAGATGTATCAAAATGCATTAATGAATTATGTTTGTGATGATTATTTTGAAAATATGTAGGCTGAAAATGACATACTTAACATTGACCTCAGGAGACTGTCAGGATTTGACAAGGCTAGATCACACCTACAAACTGTCTATGAAACTAAAACCATTTCTATAGCTAATTTTCATTATTATTTTTATTAATGTCAGTAGTACTTCTTTGAAGTAGCTTCTGTATCTTCTTATATTATGAGCATAAAAAAGAGTTTTGCATTCAAACTAGGGCTTAAATAAATCTAGATTTCAAGTGCATTCCTGTGTGAAATCTCAACTATGACACAGTGGAAAGAGTCAATGACATTAAAGAGCCAGCCACTCTTCTCCTTTGCACTTTGCAAATATTGCTGAACCAGCAATTTTGTACAATGGATTTTATCTAAATTAACATTGTTTCACACTCAATTTGTTGTGCTTAGTTTACCCTGCCTTTCATGCCAATTAGCTTCCAGAAATGCTTGGTGTGCAAAATGAGGAAGATCTAAATGAATTAAATAGGAACTTAATTGTACTATGTGATAATAGCTACTTTGGAGTTTACACAGCAGTCTCCATTAATATACGTGTGTTCTAATAAGTTGCATTTTTAATGTATTCACCTCAAAACCACTGGGAAGTCAAAGTAGGCAGCTGTTTCAAAAACCTGAATTCTATTTTGTTGTTATATTAAAGAGGACAAAAATATATATTTACTTGATAATCCATGAAAGATGCTTAACCTCACTTCAAGAAAAAGAAGTTACATGACGTCAACTGGGAACAAAATCTCTTGTGATAGTTAATTGTCTTGTTTATCTCCAGTAAATACCAATTAGTTAGCAGAACGTCCATTCCCTTTAGGTACATTAAGAGCAAAATTGAGTAACATTAACTTACCATGACTGTAGTAACCTCCGAGGTAAACAAATAATTTTTACAAATGCTGATCTAAATATTAGAAACCATTTCCACTGGTCAGAACACCAGCCTAGCAACCAGAAATAATGGGTGATTATACCTGATTCCTCCACAAACTTGATCTGGTTATTTTCTGAAATTTGAAAGTTCCCCACAATTAGTATAGAAATCTTACAGAAGGTAGATAATAATCTGTAAAATTTCTCTAAGATCTGTGGACAGAAATTTTCTGTACAAGTCCTGAAAAAGAGGAAAATCATCTGTAGAAATATGGAAGAAACCTATGTGAATCAAGGATCTTTGTGAATGGCTTATGAATGCTATGAATTTATCTGATCTACCATAGTGGTATTTATCCAGATCTGAGCTCTCTGTCTGCATTTAAATATGAGTAACATTCACTCCCACAAGCACTATTCTTAACATCTGCACCTACAACTCCAGACTGTGTTACACCCAATATGAACATCACCTGTGAAAGAGCACAACCCAGCTGCAAATTGCCCTGCTTGGAGTGAGCTCCCTTCCCGCTTGTCTTAATCCTTAATTGTAGAGGACAGCTCAGGGGCAGTATGAATTCCTGCCCACGAGGAAGCTAAGTCTGCTGTCAGGTCAAAAAGGGACTAACCATCTGGTCCTGAGGATTCAGAGTTTCCAAGACCAGTTATCAGTCATCTGTTGCAGCAGTTATTTGCTAGCATTTTGCATGCCTTTTAATAAGTTCAAGTAGATCTCATATGTTCTGGTGTTAATGTATTTCATGAGGTTTACATCAGGGTAACATATGACACTCCTTCGTTTGATTGTCAAAGCTGACATACTATCTCACGGTTCTTAGGTGATGAAAATGTAAGCGTACTATAATGGTGATGAATGTGGCATAAACATTAAAGAGAGAAACATAAAATGACAGAATCAGACAGGCAGATGTTTTCTTCCTAGTCCATACTGTAATCATTCCTGAATGCCAGTAAGCAATAGAAAAACCTGACAGAAATTGTTGAAGTGAGAATATAACAGAAGTGATTTTTTTTTAATCTGAATATAGTACTCTAAACTTAGCTGAATTTGGAAATGTAACATCTGTGAATGTAACCTGCAAAAAGGTTTCATGTGTATGTTGATATGCAATTATGCTCTATGTGTGTAATATAGTTCATGTAGCTATGACTGTATATTCCTCCCCTGTAGAGCATTCTAAGAAGCAGGCGCCCCTGCTGTTGGTAGAAATGAGACAGCATTTACCCAGGACCTGCAAATCTTCCAGCTCCTGTCCTGGATGGCCAGTTTTCAGAACTGAAAAGTCACACAGCCACCAGCCACCACTAAATTTAAAACAACTGTGAAAGTGGTCTTTAAAATGTGACACATGAGAAATCATGTTAACCACTTGTAGCATGGTTTTACTCTTAATTTTATACCACACAATTTTGAAGTGTTGAACAGGACAGGATTTAGCCCAGATGATGCAGCAGAACAGCTTTCCAGGATGATTTTTGACAGATGTGATAAATGGTCTCAAAACTAAATGAAATGCTAAATAAAATGTAGGACACCTCCTGAGTTAACATTCTTAGAAAATAAGCCTACTTTTCACTTCATACAGAAGGAAACAACCTAGTGAAGCACTTCACAACACAAAATGAAACTGAGAAGGGCTGTTTCCTAATGAAATCCAGAGAAGCCAAATTAGAAACTTCTGTACAATTTCACAGGACTCAGAGGGGTGCCCAGCATGATGCATCCACTCACAGATCTACACTCTTGTGAGGAATAGTTGATGGAGTGTTTGCCTGGAGGCATGACCCATATCAGTGCTAATTTTACAGACTTGGGGGACCAAGGAGTAATTAGACAAGCAGGGGTATCTTTAGAAGGTAGCATGTTTTCCTTTTCTTATAAATTTCAGCTACAACTTAGTTGTTTATAAAGGAGAAAGGAGCCAATGTTTTCTGCATTATTAAAATTTGGAGTTATATTTGGAATCTTAGCACATACAATCTTTCTCAAGACAAATGATGATAGACAAGCACTAGCCTCAACCAATCTATAAGGTAAACAAGGTAGCTAGTTACATTCACTTTCCAGCAGATGCAGAGGTTTATCCGTGCTTCTTTAAGGACTTGGCGAAAATGAAAGTATATCTCATTTGCAGCCATCGTAATCAGCTTACCTTTAATCTTTTGTTTCTTTTGTTTTCTTTATTAATAATGAAGATTTATTCATTTTGAACTGTCTAAAACCAGAGCTACCAAAGATCATCCAAGAACATTAATCTTTGTTCACTGCAACCTAATTTCTGAAAACTGGAGGCAAAGCAAAGGAGCAAGAAGGTTTGCAAGTGCTTTCAAAAAGTCAAATAAACACATTTTTTTCCAGATTCTGGGGCTGTTGTCACTGAGCTGAGGTGTGAGCAAAAGCATTTTTCTCCCAGCAAGCTGCAGTATTTAAGTTCAAGTATATTTTTGAAGTAAGTCTTTATTGATTCAGATTCTGTTTTAAATCCATCTCCACAAAATTTGTTGGCAAGTTGCCATCCTTTATTAAAATGCCTCCTCCCAGAATACTAAACACCAAGCAAGGATTAAAAGAGCCAATCAGCAGTCATTCATCATGCTGATGAATGTCAGAATTTGGCAATGCTGGTGGAATTAGGGCTTAAGCTTCAAACTGAACCAAACCAGATATTAGTGACACAGTTGATACGTTACAAACCTTAATTAATCTTATTAATTTCTTGCTTGCTCTAGTTGGGATGATAATTAATGTAGTTATGATTAATAACAGGATGGCTAATTGCTATTTTTCCTCACTTCTCTGTAAATGCCTGTTCTTTTTTATTATTATTATTATTATTATTATTATTATTTAAAGACAGTATTTTGTGTAACTTGTATTGCATGTTTCTGAAGCACTGATTTATTCTTCCCCCCAAGTATCTTATTAGAAGTGTATGACAAAGTGGTAATTACTGTCAGATCTGGGCAAAGCATGTCACAAGTTACAAAGTATTATTTAAATCTGTTATTGCACTTGTCAACTTAGTTTGTGCCCAGTGGGAAATATCAAGAAGAGTCAAAATTAATGTCAATACAAGGGACAAAATTAATGAAAGTGATAAATACAGTAAAAGGGTCCTAAACCAGACCATGGGTAGTAACCTACACAGCTAAGACTCAGTTACTTAATTCTAGGTCTGGAATTAATTTTTGTTGTCTTAAGTCAACAAGTCTGAGCATCACAAATTTATTAAAACAGTAAATTAACCAGAAAGACAGATCCTACATATCTCGTGTTAATTCTTCCAGTAAATCAACAGAAGCTTTAGAGGCTTAGAATCACCTGAAAGGAGCTCCAGTCATCAGCCTTATACTCTCTCATGGAGCTGGTGTGTGTATTTCTGTCCCTTAGAAATGATATTGGTTTAGTAAAGCTCATTGGAGCACTCTGAATGTTTATCCTTCAGTACATCTTCATGTAGATATTGAATACTGGTAAGAAGCTTTGTTTCTTATTCCATTAAGAACTAACGGAACTTTTAAAACATCCAAATAAAACAAGGTGAGCATTTTTGGTTAGAGGTAAAACTATTTCTTTTGACCTGTTTCAGACCGCTGTGTTGTCTGAATTACTGATTTATGAAAATATCTGAAATCAGCTGACATTATGGATCCTCCCATGCTATGATGTATTATGCTATTCATGTTCTTTAAAATAATATGTACAGATGAAAGGTGATCTCTGGATGGGCCAATAGTTCTTTTGCTCCAGTAGATTTCTAAAATGTTCCTCAATCTCTTAAAATAGAATTATGTATTTTTTGACAATTTAAAGGCTCTTTTCGAGACAATTTTCTTCCTGCAAGTACTGTATACAGTTCATTGTCTAAATACTCATTTAACATTACTACAATATCCAATACTTCCCTGACAAAAGCTTAAGCTAATTGTTAAGAAACTTCTTTTTTCTTAACAAACTAATTTCTTTCGCTGGGAAATGGTTCCAGTCAGTTTGGCAGCCAGGTTGTAAAAGACAATGACCTCACCAGATCTCATGGTCTGTGGCCTGTTGTGTTTGGAAGCAAAATTTTGGGGTGCTTTATGTGTGTGTGTGTGTGCATGTGTGTGTAAATTAGGTGCTCTAGTAGTAACTCATCAAGGTGAATTACTAATTAATGTGATTCAGATTAAAATCAAAGTTTTAGCATTTGTGCTGTTGTAGTTGACATTTGATGATGAATTATCACTTTTCACATACAAGACATAGGTAACTCTACATGTAGTGTCTTGTTCCAACACAAGAAATCATTTTCCATTTGTTTCCATTTCGTATATGGTTTCCAACAGTTGTGTTTTTTCAAATCTCTGCTTAGCTGTTGACTAGTGGAATGCTATGGAATAAGTAATATGTTCTACCTCAAACTGGGCTACATTTCGGTTATAGAAAATTGACCTGTTAAACACCCACAGAAAAAAAAGAAAAAAAGAAAAAAAAGAAAAAAATATCATTAAAAGCTCACTATTCTCTGCTCTAGGTAGCTGCAGTAACCATGGTACTGTTGTATACATAACACTGAGGGTACAGTACAATCCCTGCGGAATAGCAAATGTTGAATTTTAATGATTCCAGCTTTATTTAGGTTGTAAAGTGCTTTGGGATAGGTATCCTTCAAGATGAAAGGTAGTGCAGAAATGTAAGCTATTGCTATTATGCTTTGAATTAATCACTTTCTTTCCCCTCCAGAGCGATGCACAAAAACATCTTAACATCTATTTTACTTGAAGGCTGGAAAAAAAAAAAAAAGAAGAAAAAAAAAAAGAACACTTCCCCTCATAAAATATAATAAAAAAAGGCAAAATAAAAAGCTCCTTCAAATACAAGAGAAAAAAAAATCAGTTTCATGTTGATGTATATAGCTTTCATCCTACATTTCTTGAAATCGATATTCATTTGGAAGGAAGAGAATGAGCTACGGAAACAGGATTGAGTCTTTGGTTATTAAATATCTGCTAGGAACAGATTCTGACCGCGTAATGTCTGCGAGCCCCTAAAGTAGAGTAACTGAGAAGAAAAACCCTACCACCCACTTAACACCACTACTGTGAATGAGCTGCTATCATAATGCATAGTAATTAGGGTAATCAAGATGCAGACCCTTGCTTAATTAAACTTCACTGCAGTGTGTGAGGAGCAATAAATTTATAAAGAATAAAAGTAGAAATGATTTAAAACTAGGCTGGATAACATATTCATGGAAGTGATAATAAAATTTATGTATATGGACACAGAGATAATTAACACCTGTAAATTACTTAAAGGGGACCCTGTTTCAAATGTGCACTGGCACATACATAAGGGTTGCATGTATGTATGAGTGATTAATAGGATGTAAAGCAGTCTTTCATGTGATTTCTGTCACAGAAAAGAAAATCAAAATCACAGAAACTAGAGAATTAACATCAAGGCAAGGGACATCATGTTACCACGATATTTGGTGAAAAAGCACAGAATAACCAAGAAAGACTCTTGTATTGTACAAATACCCAAGAAAATGATTGCTGCCATCTCACTGAATTTATGATCTGAAAGTGTGTAGGTGCAGGTGAGGAGTACAAGAAGCAATGAAGAAAATATTGAGGAAAGGTTTGTTGTTTTGAGGACTTTGCCAGCAAAGCTGTTATTAGAGAGAGCAGCCATATAATTATGTAGTTGGTATAATTTATTACAGTTCTCCTAAAGCAAATAAACAGTACCTGCACAAGGACTTTTTCAAATGTATCATTTCCTTTGCTGTTCGATTTTAGCTACAGAGCGAAATAAGTGATGAACCAGAATTTTTTCATGCTCAAAATTGACAAAGCTTTATGAAGAAAATTAAAAAAATAAAATTATCATTCTGAACATGACACAATGATTTCAGACACCTGTTATGCTGTCCTTGTCACTAGTATATGCTTCACACTGGCAGTGGTCAGAAGGTGATGGCAGCTGAAGCTAGAAAACAAAAGAATGATCTTTTTACCTCACAAGTAATTGTAGATGCACATCTCTGGCCATGAATTCCCTAAATGAACCTTTCCTTAGCTCCCATGTTCTTCTCAGAGGCAACTATTGGCAATAGAAATAACATTTAATCTAGTTTAGAAAAAAAAATGGTGGGAAAAAAAGTGTATTTTGAAGGGCCAGGATGCAGCTGAACTGGAGGCTTCTTCTGTGCAGGAAATCCTCTGGACATGGGACATCCTCTGATGAGATACCTGTGTTGCATGTTCAGCACTAGAATGGTACTAGCAAAATGGGGATATAGCCAGTGATTTTCAACAGGATATATCTGGTAGACAAGAACGCCTCCTGCTGAAAGCTGTCTAGGTACTGCAGGCACAGCACAGATTATACCCATATGTGCTGTATTCTTCTTCTTCCTTACTGTGAAGCGTCCCATATACTCTGCGTTCTGCACAGGCGAGATAGTCTAATGCATGTTTGCAACCTTGATCATAGCAGAGAAGATTAAATTCTACTTTTTCTGTTCTCCTATTTGCCCGTTTGGGGAAAAGATGCTTTTTGCTATTACCCAACCTGACTAGAAAAGACATTCACTATAGCCATCATATCCAGAAGTTCATGGTGGGTGCACTTTGACTGATTCAAGACCAGAATCTTACAGAATCTGTATTTACAGACATCACAGTAGCCCTGAGTCTAATCTATACCACATACTCTATCACAGCACCCAGCAGTTATTCTGAGTCTTGAATTTGTGGAGCACAGGAAAATATGCTACAACTCTCTAGACCTGTTCTGTTCTTTGGGGGTTGCAATATATGTATGTTACATATAAATATGTGACACGTATGTATTGTTAACATATAAGCAGCTTTAGAGACTTTCAGTTACCTGAGGATTTGTTCTCTCAGGAATTCAGGTGGCTCCATGGTATCCTGACAGACAGAAGCCTCTAGCCTTTGTTTTTCAGTGTATTTGAGATACAGTTCTAAAAATGTAGGTCAATGAATCAGTAATGACTTGCACACATTTAATGAAAAAAAAATCATAAAGGAAAATACAGCAATGGAATTTAATTTCCTATAGTAACATCAACGAACAACATCTGAACTGTAGTCCCATCCTATGCCATAGGTATATATTTGTACTTCTTGCCTAGTGATACCAGAATCAGTTTCTGCCTGGCTTTCTAAATGGACTTCAGTCATGCCCATACTGGACTCAGTACTCCTTTAATGGTTGCTTTGAGTAGGCAGCTGCGTACTTTGTATATGGTGCAAAAATGCACCAAAGTTAACAGTTCAGCATACACTCCTAACTTACTGAAAATTTTTAAATGCTTTGCCAATTGTGCTGGTAAAGTGCTTGTTAACGTCTTCTTCATCCCTTCTTGAGAGTTCAAACATGTTAATGAATATGTTATTTACTATAATAAAGCCAGATTCTGTTATTCAATTAATAGGCAACTCAACCAAGAATCCCTTAAAGCTGTTTATCCCTGTTCTCCATGCAACTGAACTCCAGCTACTGTGGCTTTGGCCATTTGAATTCCACACTGTCCCATGGAAAATGCATGAATACTGTTCAATTACAGATGGTTATCATATTAAAGTTAATTTGATTTTTGCCCCGCTTCAGCCAATCATTTAAAGCAGCAATTGGTAATTAGATCTCTATGTTGATTTCATTCTTTGTCTTCTTTTCCTTTAAATAATCCCTTTCAATTTCTTCCTGATGATGGAAGATATGTCAGCATGTCTTGAGCAACAATCTATACTACTTTATCACAAACATTAATAATTTCTCCATTGCTAAAGAAGTTTAAAATTGGGTTTTCCTAGATCTGGGGAGGCATAAAGCACCCATGAATGTTTTCTCTAAAACTGCACTTACACATGAAGGCTGGATTGATTTTCAAAAACCTATGAAAGATTTTCAAACTCAAATCTATTTTTCTACGCTATTTTGCATCTCGGGAAAAGAGGCGTAAGAAAGACACTTGAGTCCCCGAGGTTTTTTTCATATGGAAAAGTAGAGAAGAAGGGATCTCACTATTCTCGCTCTATTAGCAGCCACAGTTTGATCACAAAACACACCCTTGTCAGATGGGACATCTAAATTCAGGTATGAATGACTAAGCAATTTTATTCTCAGAAGTGCCCAGTATTGTCTCTGGAGTGACTATTCATGATTTTAGCCTTCTGGGTAAAATACTTAGGTGGTATAAACTGACGTTATGTCATTGAAACTAATGGAGCCAAACCGAGTTATATGAGCTGAGTATCTGAATGTCTGTCACAGTTTCCTGAACCCAGTTCTTTGTACTAAAAAATGCCTCTTTATTTTCAGACTTTACTTCCCAAATAAAGATGTCATGTCTAGCAGGAAATCTGAATTCTGGTGCCAGAGACTCTGAGAGTGTTTCTCAGGTATCTCCTGTCTTGCTGGGCTTGGCTGATGCTTTGTTAAACAGTGCGTGAAACTGGTTGGACATGTGAGCACAGTGAGCACGGGAGAATTTTCATTTGTCAGATGGTCACAGCTTGCTTGCTTTCTAACATAATAAACTCCACACTTCCTAGGCCAGCTTCCTCAGAGAACTCCACACCCAAAAGCCTTTGTACATCCGAAATTGAAGGGAGGAAAAATAAGCTATTTACTCTTAGAAATGATGGGCCCAGTAGAGTTGCTCCCAAAGGTTTGGATCTCCACCTACTAGCTGAAAAATAAAGCAGCTTTCAGTGAATGGCTGTGTAGTCCACGTCTCTCCAAGACTGTCATGTTACTATTGTGTCAAGGAAAGTCTTCATTAAGGATTCTGCAGGTCTTTGAGACTGAATGTAAAAGATGTCAGCAGGATGGCTGAGTGACCCCAAGCAGAGCAGGGTGGGTTTTTTTTGTTTGTTTGTTTGTTTTTGTTTGTTTTTTTTTTTCAATGGCTGAATGTGCCTGAACAGTAGTTTAGGTGGAGCAGGAAGAAAAGCATTACCAGATTTTGTTATTTTATGAGACACATACATGTTAGTTTCACCGAAAGATCTAAATCCAACAATTACTTGAGACCATCACATCTTTTTTCTTTGTCTTTTGATTTTTGTTTCCTTGTCTTTGCAGACAGAAATCCAGAAAAAAACATAATCCAAATGAACTTGAAGTCTCAAAAAACATAATCTAAAGAGAATCATAAAGACATTATCATTTAAAATTCCTTTTTAAAACCTAACCTCTATTCCATGTATTCAATAATAAATAAATAAATAAATAAATAAATGATTAAGAAGGCTTAACCTGTGACATTCGAATTCTTGTTTTTGACGCTTCTTTTCAACCCAGATTAAAGGGTATTCCTTCAGCACTACATAATGATGGGGCTTTTATGCTGCTCTCAGAGTTTCTAGGGCAAAGTTTTTTAAAAGGCTCCATGGCCAAAATGCATTTGCACTATTCTGATCTTCCAGTGTACTTTGATTTCTTGTGACGCTTTGTAGTTATCAGAATTCATCAGCTAAAACTCAGAGCAAGGTGAGAGGGCAGTGGATCAGCTTTTGGAAAAACAGAGTGCAAAGATGAATTTTATGTCCATTTCTACAGACAAAGTCCAGTTCTGCTTGTGTCATACACACCCTAGAAACTGAGCAATGAATCCTATAGAGCATGAAAATGCAAGTGAAATCTATTTGTTGTGGTTTCCAATGTGAAAACTGAATCTGTTCAACAGGAGAAAATAGTAGCAATCTGAATTATTATTATTATTATTTTTTTTTGATAGATCCCTAGGAAGTGCATCAGATTTAGTTTTACAGTTCACCAAGAGAACTTTGCCTTTGACAGCTCAGCTTGGTCTAAGCAGTGCTCTTGATACAGTCATTTATAGGTAGCAAGTCTCTGCTGATTTCCTGAGCAGATGTCAGCCACGCAGCCCATCAATCACAGTTGGGAAGACAACTTGCTCAAACAGAAAAAGAAAAGAGAAAATGAAAACACATGTGGGCATTTCTAATTTTCCAGTCAGTGGGTCTCTCATATGAAACCTTAAATCCCGACTCCTTTGAAGCACCTTTCCCGTCCCCAGACACCACCACTTGTAGAGCAGTTGCTAAGTACTGGCCGTCATGCCAGTACACTGCACATTTTCAGGTACAAAAGACAGACAGATGAGAAGGCACTGTTCTCTTTTTTCCCTTGTTAAAAGTCATGAAACCTAACAGACTGGCTTCATAATCCGCTCACTGTAGCTATTCCTTATCTCATTTTTAAAAAGATGCGGGTGTGTTCTGCTGCGTGAACTCTTATCTCACGCTGTGACCCCTGTCGCAGGATAATTGCTTGTTGCTATGTGAGCATTAAAAATCAGATTGTGTGGATGGGGCTTAGATCTTCCTGCAAGGGAAGAGCTGGCCTCTGTTACTGTGGATTAAGGTGCATATCAGTTTTTAACAACACAGAGGCAATGAAATACAAAGCTGTTCTCAATTCTTCCACGAGAACATAATGATATTACTCATCAGCTAATAATGACAGTATTTAAGCTTCCTTTTTGTACATAGAAGAGAAGCATTTACACAAACTAGCAATTATTTCTTATGTTAAAGAACTACACTAACTATAAAGGATGAATTTGAGGTGGAAAGCCCTAAAGAACTAGAAGGCTGCATCTTGAACAGAATCAGTGAGCCAGTCTTTTCTTGCTTTATGAAACAATTAATAGTTCAATAATTTGTCTGTTTCTTGACAGTATTTCAGAAGAATGAATTATAGCAGAGTAGCCAGATGTTACTTTTATCTGTCAGCAAGAACTTCCTAGAGAAGCTGTGCATCTTCTGACAGTCACCTGAGACAAAAGTATTTTAAATACATTTTCAGAAGACTCTTCATACATGAAGAGAATATCTGTGGTTTATTATTAATTGTTTGTATTTCGCATTCTTTGTTCATTATCCTGTCCTTTCAGAAGCCCTATTTATCTGAGCACAGATTGGAAGTGGTATCTCATGAGTTGATGGACAGTCTCCTAATTCAAACTGCAAAAGATGAACTGCAAGAGCCTGGCAAACTGAAAATTATTTATCCAGTGACTTTTACTGCTTTTAAAATCCTCCTGGTCCTTTAAGAAAGAACTGCAGCAACTGAAGCCATTCTTCCCTGCAGCACAGAAATGGGTAATTTGGTAGCTTTCAACATGCAAAACAACTAAACTGATACAGAGAAATGGAGAGGCAGGAGGGATGCTAAATAAGAGCAGAAATACCAATACACTTAGAAGACCAACAGCCCAACCAGAATTAAATGAATTCAAGAATAAACTGAAGAAGTTGGAAGAAACAGAGTAATAAGGATGTTATATTTACTAATAACTGTGATTGTTCTTATAAGAAACATAATAAACATTTTTTCTACCAACTGTTCTTGAATAAAGTAATTTACTTCAAATCTCTCTTGTTCAGTCGGACGAACACCAAAGTGCCTCTAACAGGTATTCTTTAAGAGGGCAAATACGTACTTTCTATGAAGTTTGGTTATATCAGAATGTTCTCAAACAGTTCTCTAGTAACATGCTCATGAGCAACACATTTATAAAACTTGCTCATAAGCAAAACATTTATAAACACTCTGGAATAAAACTACAGTTACATTACGTAAGTGATCCCTACAATGACATCTGGAAAAAAAAAAAAATGCCAAACCCACAACTGACAACAATGCCACTTCTGCAGGCACTTAATGACTTATCTGCTAAGTATCCAGAAGACCAGAGGTTATTTCTTCTAGGAGCTGATATAGATTTCTATCTTCTATGCTGAGAATAATTCAATATTGTTGAAAGTATAAAAAAAGAGAAATTCAGTTAAAGAAGAAATACAATTCTATATACTGCCTTTCAGCACAGCTCTCAGTTACAGGTTTGATTCAAAGCTAGTGAGGTCAGTGATAGCTGTCCATTGACCTCACACTCCATGGGAGCAGACATGGGACCACGCAAATACTTTGTTATTTCTTTTCCACATTTCCTTTTTTTCAGTTTGCCATTTTGGGCACTGTTTATGGTAACAAGGACAGGTTTTGCTTTCAAGCCTTATTTTTGTCCTTTCTTTGAGATTAGCACCCCATGAAGTACAGTCCTGACCACTGAAAGGGGCTGTATTTATCTCTTGCTGAGGTCAGGGTTGATTTTCCCATTTCTGTTTCTTACCAACCAACAGAAAGACAGAAAATAATCTTCCCTGTAACTCTGTAAGTGGCACATGCAATAAGCCGTAAAGCAGGGACCATACCTGTGAAATGATTGCTGGATTGCCAGGGAAATTATGCTATTTAAGCATCTTTGACAGACGGATACCTACAAGCCCTGAATTGTCACAACTGGAGGGCACTCAGCCATCTCCTCACAGCACTTCATAGGAACAGATCATTTGTAAATAAAACAAGTTTGCTCAAAAATACCCTTTTTTTTCTTTTTTTTTGCAAAATATATGAAGAGATTTATTATTTTTAAATGCATTCTGCAAAGGCATGTCCATTTACAAATCATTTCCAATCAACTTGAGTGTGAATGTTTGATATACAAAATGTGAGCAGTGGCACTTGGCTCATGATTCACATAACACATTGGTGCAATCTTTCTGAGTCAGTTCCATATGCAAATGGTCATATTAATACTGATTTCAAAACGAAGCTTCTGAAAATCCTTCAATATCTTCTTTCCTAATGCTGGTTGCACTCAATCTAGTAATCTCAGAGACTGTTCGATTTATGAAAAACAACAGTAAAGGGAAACTACTAGGGAAAAAAAGAGCAAAAATTATGACAAGTCTTCACAGAAAAGTATTTGCAACTTTATCTAGCATTGGTTTTCAGCAAAGAATTGAAGCTTACCAAGGTCAACCTGAATTTCTCATGAAGTTATTCAACTTTTGCTGCTTCCCTTTGTTTCACTAACAAAATGTTTAATTTCTGGTGAGTATGGAGAATTCAGGGCTAAACCCAAGGCTCTTTTTTTCCTTCAGACCCACAGCTGACATTAAGCAGTAAAGGAAGAAAAGCTGTGATTGACACATGGGGATCTCAGCTTGACCATGGTGGTTAGCAACATAGTTGTCAAGAAATCCATCTCAGAGGTTACCATGGCCACTGCAGGGATAACTTCGCTGTTTATGGAGTCCAGCAGACCCTTTACATGCTCCCTACCAACCGATTCTAATAAGGCAGCATCTACCTCTCTTTTCCTCAACATGCAATTTGCAGCAGCTTAATTGCTGTGATTTGCAGCAGTTTAGTATAGTAGCCTGGCAGTTGAGCCACCTATCCAGTAGAGTGGGCACGAATAGTTGATGGTTGGACCTACAACCAAGAAGCCATTTTTTCTCATCACAGCCCTCTGATTCACAAAGCTGACAGGAAACAAAGCAACTGTAATTTTAAATAGATAACAATGCTGTGTTCCCAATGATTCTGTGTTCCTTTAAAGAAAAAAAAATAAATTGTCCTTCCGGGTCTAAGTTTTTGCACATTTTTTGTCACTTCAGGCATTTTTCTGCGCTGAGTCAAACCACTTAAATGCAACCCTAAAGAGTGGGCCCAGTCCACAGAAAAGTATAATAAAATTATTTTATTTTAACTATTCAGAAGGAGTAACCAACTGAGAGAACATAGGAGTGAGAATAAAACATGATTTCTTGTGTATTGTCGTAGTCACTGCTTGTAGGAGACAGTTATGACAGTGTACAGGCACATTCCATTTACGAGGGTTTAATTACAGCCAGATCAGCTAATTTAGCTTACAAGTTACCGCCAACCAGCTGATGGAATATTAATCAAGAAATGCTTTCAATGAGGTTAGGTTCATATGCACAGAAAGTATTGCTTCCTGGCTTTTTAATTCTAATGGCTTCCAATTTGAATATTCAAGTGCTTAGCATCATCTAAAAAGTGAAGATTCATACATGAATACGTTGAACAGCACTATTTACCGTACCTAATTTTTCTGTTTATATAAATAAACAGTAGGAATAAAAGATATACTGAAGATATTTCACAACTGTCTCAGATCAACTGTAAATCATACAATGTAATACAGTATTTTTATGTGCAGCACATGGACCATGCATAGGCAAGTTGCAATGAAATGAACAGTAAAGTGTTGTTTCTCTTCTTGCTTTCTACAGATAGCTAAATTATATGCTATGCATTCCTAATTCTACCTTTTTATATAATTTTATTTGACCACTGATAGAAGAAAGGGTGTTTTTTAGAGCTGGCTATGTAGAAGTGGTATGTACAAGAAAAATAACTGCAGGTGAGATGTTTGCTGCCAAAATGTTTTTGGTTTCCCAGAAGAAGGAAAAAATTATTAAATCTTATTATTTAAGAGACAACATAGATGACGATATTTGTCCTTAACACTGTTCAAACTAAGGGAAATATTAACCTTAAAAGTTTACAAGCTAAAAGGTAGATACTGAGAAGAAAGGACACAATAGGGATCCTGTGAATTGCAGTCACTAGCATATTGTTTTAAATTAACTCACTTCATGATGGTTTCATGAGAGATGTATTTAGCAAGCATCCTGGATAGGAAAGACTACTTTTAGAGCTGGCATGAATATTGCACTGCGCAGAATCACAGATTCATTGACAAACGGGCATTTGGTGCAGCAAGGCACATGGAAAAGCGGTGTTTCCCCTGGAAACTCAGCTCTTAAGACTGCACTTGGTCTGTGCATGGCATCTACTGCATAGCTGGAGGTTGTAACGAAGCTCTCAGTCATGTCTTCATTCCTCTTCATTTGCAGTTGGCAAATAGCTAGGCCTCTGCTGTGGTGCCTGTATCTCATAATTTGGCCTCTTCTTTGGGCCCATCCTCACTCTAAGTTGTCACCATGAAACTTTGTCTAATACTTAGATACTCGTTGTTCAAAACTGCTGGAAGATCCAGCCTTTATCCGTACTTCACCTTCTGATTACATCTTTGCATTTTGGCTGACAAATGCAGCCATACCCTACACGTCTTCATTCATAGTGCTGATGCTGTAAGTATTATTCTCCTGTTCAATCCCTTTGACAATGCCTTGCCTCTTTTTGTATTTTTCCTTCTAGTTTTCCTGTCTCCATTGCCTTCAACATGGCTACTTGTCAATATCTTCCCCATTCAGCACCAGGACAATGTTACCTCTTGCTAGCATCAGTTAGGTTTCTAAAGAAGGGCTCCTCTTGAGTCCTGCTCAAGGTTAGGACTGCAGGGAACATTGATCATACAGAGAGGAATTACCAGAAACAGGTCTGCCGAAAGTGTGTGCTATCTCTCCCTTTCACAATCCCAGCTTTTTCTGACCTCTCCTCTCGTGTGCATCTCAAACCCCAAATACCTGTGCCTGTCCTGTGTCTGGGCTGGACCTTTCACCTCACTGCAGTGCTCATCTGGCAGTTTAATTCCAAACAGAGGAGTACCTGTTTTAACAGAGTGGCTGATCAATAGTTTAATCAGCTATTTTGTTTCTAGTTCTCTCTGTGCTGCTGCTCTGTTTCTCTACTTTTGAATACTGCAGTTCCAGAGTCAGACTGGCGTCAGGCTGAGATGTGGGGGGTGTAAGAAAAGAAAGAATACATGCCTGGCTGTTGGATGTCTTTGAAACTGCCAGATGAAAGCAAACAGCACATGTAAATCCACATACCTGTACTGACTCCTTGCCTTGCCACAGGAACAGTTTATTCTTATGTAAAGATCACAACATTGTTTTAATGAGTAGGAAGCTTTCAGAAAAGGAAGCAAGAAGAGTGGCAATGTTAAGGGAAATTAAAACTGCATTTTTTCAGTCCCTCTGAATTAAAAAACGATTATTTATTTTTCACTGAGGTGCTGTGATTTACAGAATAGAATCTTGGAGGTGTTTTTTTGATTTATTTTTTGATTAATGTGAGCTACTAAAATATCTCTACATCAATCTTCTTCTGCAGATGCATTTGTTGATATTTACCAGGTAATTTATGCTAATACAGACAGCATTCCCAACTGGTCACTTCCAGTACTAGCACTTACAGGCATTTTGTCAAGCACTTAAAAACACAAGCTGTACAACTGGATTACTTAAACTTTTTAATTAGTACTGTTGCCAAGAAACAACTGTGAACAACAGAACGTATTTTTAAATGCTTAATCATAATAAATCTGTCAATAAACAAAAAGCACATTTCTAGCTGAAGTAATATGAGGGAAATGATCATCTTCAATATATCTGTTATGATTTTCACCAGGCTGGCATCTGATATACAATATGGTGTCTCTAATGAAAGAACGGAACGCAATGCAAGATTTCTCTCTGAAATGTTCTGTATGGGAGAAGGACAAAGTTCCAGATCTTGTCATCTCAAAAAATAATCAGCATTCATTTTGTAGTGTTGTTTCTGCTCATAGAAGAAACAAATGCATTTTTGCACTAGTCACAGGCATTTTTCCTCTACTTTATTTTGGCTGTCTTTTTAGACCTAATGAGACCACTCGCATGTCAGAACTAATCAGTAGTGAATGAACTACAAACATGGATTTAGTAATTGCTTCTTTGCTCGAATTTAATATTTGCCTTCCAGTAATCTAGCAAGGGAGTTAGTGCTGTTCAGCGCAGTTCCAAGGGATTAAGAAGAGTTTCCTAACTACAATATTTTTACTCTTTTGGATAATTTGTAATTAACTGAAGCATATAGTACAAACATCACTTCAGTAAATAAATAAATAAATAAATAAATTCATTCTCTTGCCCTGGGAGAGGCCTTTCACCATTTTAGTCTGGCTGAAAAACCTCCCTCGTTCTGCCAGTACCTATCTGTTTTTGTATGCTGGTAGAGACTTGGTAGATTTATATAGATTACAAAGCACAGGAGAAACTAAAAAAACACAGCTAACATTTCACCTGACATGTTATTGCTTAAAGTGTTAAAACTAGATTTAACCATTCACTACTCAGGCAAGGCTGCATGACTTTTTAACTGTCATTCCATTATTGCAGACCATGGTCTTCATAGAACCAAATATTTAGGATGGTCATAGTCTATTAATCAATACAAAAAATATCATGCTGAAACAGAGGGAATGGTGACATATAATCTGTAAAGTGTGAGATTTGACATTGAATTCTGTAGTTTTAAGAAAGAGTTGAGAAAGAGTTTTTAAGGAGTTAAGAAATACATCATTAACTATTTTATTTTAATAGCCTGTATCCAAAAAGGGATTTTAGAGTAAAGAGTTATCAAACCACTGGTCCATCAGAAATGTTTTTTTTTTTTTTTCCTAAAACCCACTGTTTACATGTTGTTTCCTGTTACACATATGAATTATATATTTCTACACATTCTAATTTTAATATTTAAATCTAATTCCTCCTAAGGAGGAAAACAGTAGCGATATTAGTATCAAGAAGAACAAAACCCAGAAACTTGCTATGGTATCAGAAAAGCACCCACCTGCTTTTGCAGTAGAATTTTCAGGAACAAACAAAACAAAACAAAAACAAACAGCAGCAACAACAACAACAAAAACAACAAACAACACATTTGAGAACAGTGATTTTCTACAATTAAGAAACAAAGAAAAGAAAGATGAACGCTACAATTCCTGCTATTTACTTGTCTATCGTAATATTAACTGATGGATGGCATTAAAAATGTCTGTTTGGCCATGGATGACATTGGCCAACAGTATGGTGGTTGATTGAACAAAAATGTAGTCAAGATACAAATTGGGCCAGACCATCAGGCAGCTGTAGCTACAGTAACATCTGCCATCTGAATGTTGTGCCCAGTATCTTGATTGGATTGAAATCAAATAAATATCTCTAATTAAATTTAATAGAGGTCCTTTCCTTTTGTGTATGAATGTAACCAGTAACAGACCAAATTAGATGGAAAAATTTGTTTGGAATAGGGAAAATGTAAGCGCTATAGTATTACTTAGCAGAAAGGTCTTCATATTAAGTGCATGTTTCTAACATAGGGAAGTGTTGGAAAATTAAAGTAGGCTACTGATAATACTAGTTTAATGATTTTAAATAAACATTGAGTATATTCAAATAGTTTTACTGGATGTTCCTCCATTGGCTGTCCAAGAAAAGAAGAGGAATATGTGCTTAATTTTACATGGTTACTCTTAGCTGATGCATTCCAACTTAAATGCATACCTTTAAGGTCAAACTGACATTTTATTTTTTAATTTATTTATTTCAAATACAGAAACAAAACCATCTTTTTTCAGTTTTGAAATTCCCCTCTACTGTGATTCTGAGAGACACACATCAAAATAGAAATAGCTGAGATGGTCCAAAATATAGCAGGACTGGCTACCCTGGATTCATGCAATCACAGCATGAAGTTCACATGCTTAAAACCTCATAAGGTGTTCTTTTGACATTTATGTCCAAACTTTTAGCTTGGAGATTATGATGATTCCATTACCATTTTCATGATGTTTGCCCCATATTTTATTGACATTTATTATTTTACACATTACAAGATCAGCAAAAGTCATTGAATAATGTGAAATATGGCTTCATGCATGGAAATTAATTATAATGTCCTATTGAAAAGTTTAAATTAAATAGTTTCTGTGTGGTAAATTATGAAAGAAACTTCTCACTGTTCTGATGGCAGGGCTCACAACAGGTCTGAAGCCCACAAAGATGTATGACTGGAGTTTCTGTCCACAGGTGAAAAGATGTTGTTTCAGAAGAACATCAAGGCAGAGGAGATTTCTCTCTGACTGATTATCCTGCCTTATTCATTTATAGCAGTTGTTATTGTCTGTGGCTTGTAAGGAGTTTAGGATAGCTGTGTTTTCTCTGAGTATTTCTATGCTCCATTGTTGATGTGACCAAATGATTTTGAATCATGGTAGTCTTTATCTAACGCGACAGCTACTGTGCCTTTGTGGCTGGAAAATTGTAGCTATATTACCCGATCTTCAACATTCTTTCAGGAGGGTGATAAATTTCACTCTCTTGAAAATGGGCTTTCTTTTCTTTTCTGTTCTGTCCCTGTCACTGAACTATTCAGGACTTCCTCTACATGTAGAAAATGTGGCACAAATCTCTTCTATCTTTTTCCTTTCTCTGCAAGATCTTGGCTTGACTTTTTGTTTGTATGGCCTGACCTTTTAAAATACCAATTTAAGCATGAAAATAAGGGTTGCTTGTGGCTGATACTGTGGGAGACAGAAATAAGTCAAGTCCTGATTTAAATATATTAACAATTTCAGAATTTTTCCTGATACTTGAGGTAACTTTTTAACTCTGGAATGATTATTAGTGGCTCTTCATCTATTTAGTGCTTACTGATAACTCCCAGCTGGCATTCCTGCCATTCTGCCAGTAGTATTTTACACTTACTTTGTTGCTTTTCATGTAAGGACCTCAAAGCACTTTAGAAAATAAAATTACGTACATTTCGCAGGTAAGAAAACTGAAGGAGAGAGGGAATGGAAGATTGGCTCCAGGCCTCCAAGCAATTCAATAGCAGAGTTAAAGAGACAATTCAAGAATCCTGCTCCTACTGTATTTAAAAAGTAAAGCACAAGGGTATGCAGAGACTTTGGGGAAGCTCAGAACAAAATGGATATGGTAGACAGTGGTAAATTGCACAACAAGACCCACAGGTATCTCCTGAAATCTATTGCTTTGAATGCAACAAATCCATTCTGAATGATATCAAAAATATCTGATCAATGCCACTAAATACCAAAATCTTATTTGTTTGGGGCTTTTTGGAAGGGCGTGTTTTGTTTTGTTTGGAATTTCATATCTGATGTAATGAAGAAACAGGATTACTTTGATAATTTGCTGACTTGTCTGATCTCTGATGATTTTCTCACAAAATGTAAATCAGATAACACATCTAATCTCATTTTGAAGTTCCTTGATCTCTAGCTACTGTGCTAATCTCTTTGTTTCTTCCATTTGCTTTATTTGCTCAGACTGCCATCCAATTTCTCAATGTCTGTTATCCGAAAGTCAATGCAGGAGTGTCAGTGCCTCTCCTACTCCTCCAAGATCCTGACAGCAGCCGGTGGATTCTGCCGAGCACCTGCAGACCTGCAAGTGATGTAGGCAGGGCTGCCGTCCCGCTTCTGCTGAGCAAGGGCAGCAGGGGATAACCACGTGCAAGTAAATGACATCTGCTGTAAAATGACAGCTTTACCCCAGACATCCATTAGCTGCTACCAATACAGTTCAGCTGCACAAGGCTGGCACTTTATATAGCAGCAGGATTTTCAGGTGATAACATAATAACAGAAACAATTAATCAGCCACATAATAAGTAAAATTGTGTGCTGTGAAGCTCTGCCATTTGAAATACACACGTCTCAGCAACCCCTCCCTGCCAAGGCTCAGGTCCTTGTGTGCACTGATCAGCTCAACATGTCTTTATCATTCCAGCATTAGGATAGATTATCCCCATTAAAATAAGTGTTTGAACATATATACATGCCGTTAGAAATGTTCATAGCTCAATGGATAATAGAAGACATCTTCACTGGCTACCATATCCCTTTTATTCCAGTCTCTGGTTCACTGAAAACACATTACTTGAGTGCAATTACCCTTCAATGCTTATTAATCAACCTGGCCAGGAAAATGGACCCTTCCTTGTTCAGTGTTCAAAATCCACGCAATCTGCCCTTATAACACACATTCCCAAAACACTGCCATGTACTTGAACAGCGCTGTGTACCTCAAGCAAGTTAGGACACTTGATGGCCCAAATCCTGCACCTGGAAGTGGTAGCATCCACTTCCTCTCCAGGAGCCTGCTATGGGCTTGCCGCAGGTCAAATATTCCTTGGAGCTAATTCAGCTCCCACTGGTGCCTCCCCGTGGATATCAACGCAAACACATCGGTGGCATTCAAAAGGAGAGGTAGTACAGCAATGGTAGAGGTGATACCCTAAAACTCATACCTGCTTCTCCTTTAGAATTTGTATTTATTTATTTACTTTTACAATTACAGTAACAATTTATATCTTGCAGTAAAGCAAGTCTTCAGACTTCTATGCAGTCTGAAATATGGTTACAATGAGTGGAAAGTGATTCATTTCTTATTTTACACCATTTTAAGTTCTGTTGGCTTCACTGAGGTTGCTTATGTGAGCATATATTTCTATCTGCATACATAAAGTGCTAATCACTACCATTGATTTGTGTTTTTAAAACAGTACTGGAGGCATAGAAAGGTTAAACGAGTTGAGAAGAACAGATATCTCAAAAAATGAATTCCCCTTATTTAAAATGCTGCTCTGTTTCTGCCTCTTTCCTTCTATGTGAAATATTCGAGCTAACCATAAGACAAGCATATTCTTTAGTTTGTTCACATTCAAAACACTGGGAGGAAACACAATTTTACTGCTATTCATTTGTGCCCTCCAATCAAAATAACCCTCTCCATGCTTGATTACCAGTATCCGAGGAGTCTTGGCTTGCATATTGCTATCCATCCCCATGCCTGATTGCCAGTATCCAGGGCTGCTGGCTTGCACTCTCTGGATCTCCAGAACAGATGCTAAGCCATCTTCCTTTGTGTGTGCTGGGATGTGCTGATGATATCCCATGACACTGCTCTGGGAACACTTTCCATAGCCTAAGAACTCCCTTATGTTTTCCCAACAGCCTCACAAAAAATAAAAAGATGCTGTACACCAGCTCCTGCCAGCTGCTTCCTCTTGCCTCAGGAAACAACCTTATAGGCAGACTCTGAAACGGCCTCATCAAACAGAAGGTGGCTCTTCTGGTGTCAGTGTCTCATCCTGAAACAACTTTAAAAGTGTCTCCCATATCAGGCATAGCTCTTTATACAACAGTTTATAGAGGTTCTGCTTTCAAAAAACATAAATAATAGCCAAAAGGCTAAGGGCTCCTGATGCCCAGCAAGCACTAGAGCTTTGCTCTCATCTCACAAACATGTACCATCACACACAGCATTGGAGTTAACACCAGACCTGCACTGGAGTGCAGCTGGGTGCCTGGGGCCAGAGGTGACCATTACAACCCTTCTGTTTGATCTCTTACTCAGTGACAGCCATAACATTTCCTGCGATTCCTTTTGTATGAATACAAAACCTTGTTTTAAACTTGATAATTTTGTTCCCCTGTTAATGCTTCTGAAGCTAAATATGAGGTGAATACTGAAAAGAATGTGATTGACATGTGGATGGATGTACCTAATGAAAAGACAATTAAGGTAATTAACAGGTAGTACATATGCAAGGAATCTTGCCTGAGTTCACATCAAAATGTCAGAAACTGATTCTTCTCTTCTACAATTTTTCAAGTACCGTAACTTCATTTTGCTTAGAATAAAAGTACTTCTGATTTATATGAGCAGGAAAAGGCTCATGTCTGCACTGCAAAGTAGCTTGTGCACCTAAACTGCTCAACTTGTTTTGGAAGGATCACACCAGCAATACACTTAAACTGGAATTCAAGGAATTTATTATCTGCTTATTGCAAGTAAGCTTTAGTTTTGCTCCAACGTGGCTTAAATATTAGGCAAGATGCCCCATTTCTCTTGCTGCCAATCCCTACTCCCTTCTGAATGGTATTCTGACTTATCAGCTGAGTACAACAATCTGTTGCCCTCTCCCCATTTCCCTTAGGTTCTTGTGGGTTTGCAGTCTCATGAGGTTTGGGTCTTATATTTATTTTTGCAGTTACTTGCACAAAAAGCTGTTTCCTTCAAACCTCAGAAAATGACTGCAAGCATTTCCATAACCCAGAGTCTACATCAACATTTGGAGTCGGTGCTGTATGTTTGCCTCATGCTCCCATTCAAGTGAGACTGGAAATCTACCTTTAATTCCCTTCATTAAGGAGAATCGACATCCTGCACCAGGGAAAGGTACAGACACATCCAAGAAGCCGAGCATGGGCAGCTGACACAATGTGCTTTTTGTGACAAGCTGGGGGCTTGGAAGGGCGACAAACCCCCCGAGCACCAGGGGATGGTACGCACACGCACCAATGGCAGAGAGGTACATGTCTAAGGATGGCATTAGTCGGAATCGCTTGCAGTGAATAGTTTCTGCCTTAATGTCCCGTCATCAGTCAGCATCCTGAGAAACTGAACAGTTTAATTGGATAGCTGTTAATGAAGGTAGAGTTCTTCATGTTCACCCAGGTTTAATTCTGGATTCCAGCAAATAAGAATGCTGCCATGGAGTTAGCAATTTAAAAGTTCTTGTTCGTGCAAAGAACAAAGATACTGTTCAAATAGTATACTGAACTTCAAATACAACACCCAAAACGTGACCCTTGTTTCACTATCCTTAGTAGTCTAATTCCATTTGGTTTAAATTAAGAGAAATGTAAAATGTGTATAATTAAAGCCAGCCTAGTTAACTTTTTTTTTTTTTAATCATTTAATTTGGGACAGAACTTGATATTCACAATGCCAGTCTGAAAATGAATTGTCATTATAATTTTTCTAAAGCATTTACTTGCATTAGTTTGAAAAATGAAGTCATTGTAATAGGGGTATATAATCTGATTATTTGAATGTTTAAAAGTTTTTATGGTAAGGAACATTGTTCAGTATGTTCTTAATTTAAGAAGAATAAATAATTTCAAAATTTTGTTTCTAAGCATAAAGTGTATTAAAGGCCAAGGAGCATTTTGGTCCTTATCCAGCTTAAATATATGTTTAGCTATAAGTACCAGAGCAATGCACTGAAACCACTGGAATGTTGTTCACACATGCTGTCATATTGTTACTTGGGCTAGTAAAACATTCTAGAATCAGTTTTTAATTTCAGGGAAGATTTTTGCTAAACATAAATGTTTCCAATCTGATTCATTTAAACTGCCTGGATTTGTTTTTTATGTTCAATGATTCACATCATATGTTGTTTGCACATTAGTTCAACTACCTACAACGTTGAAACAGCTAAATAGTTGTAGTTCTGTTTAAATGTATAGATTTATATCCATTTTATTTTAAAGATAACAGAATCAGTATTTCACCCTCTCCTATTTCTCTGCCATAGCATTTTATGGCCAGAGTGAAAGGAAAAACAATCAAGGCTAGGTCTGGCAACAACCATGTTTGTCATTTTGAGGAAAAAAACAGTATTTTGATAGGCTGCACAGTGTGTAATTAGAGATTTTTCAAAGCTGCATAGCCAAACAATGCTTTGTTGTCCTCAAACTACTGAAATCATTTGGAATGAGAACAGTGATAGAATAACCAGTATATTTGAAAGTTAAATATGGAAGTCCTTTGATTTTGTTTCTTTCTCCAGCAATATTTCATTCAGGACAGGACTGCTGAAACATCTCTGTACTGCAGCATCCAAGAAGGACTCTGAGGAGACATTCTTTAGCTTGTAAAGAGGAATACGTTACATATGTTTACTGCATCATTTCTCATTCTTGCTGTGATAGTTGCCAAGGAATGGATTAATGTTGCTCCGTTTCACAGCAGCAATGCAGCTGTAATTCACAAGTATAAAATGCATTCTCTTTGGATAACTGCTTCCTACTACTCAGAGAGAGAGAAAAAAAAGTGTTATATTATTAGAACAAAAACTTTGCGTGTGGTAATATTTTATGACTGTTTTACCACACAAGGTAAAGGTCAGCCAAAAAAATCCAGTACAAAGATTGGAAAAAAAAAATATATATCTGTTTCTTTGGCCAATTTCACACCAGCATCACTGAAAGAAATGTGTTAGCTTAAAAATGGGGCAAAAGACTCTGAGGAATAATTCCCCTAATGCTCCTTCAGCTGCTGCTTTTCTTCTATGTTTACAGTCTGTCCATGCCAATATAAGCAGATTTCAGTCTTCTGTATGTATATTTGGGGTTAATCCATTGCCAGCTATTTATGAATTTATTTTTTAGGGACAAAGATAACCACGATGGAAAACAGTTTCTTGGTAGCCAACTTGTTTTACAGATCTTCCTTGGATGTTTTTCCATTTGCTAAGGTGTAGTCTACCTGCTTGACCCTGTATCTCTGCACTTCTGACCTAACTCAAAGGTATAGGATGGGATCCAACTTTGCTTAAGGTATGGGCAAGCTCTCCAGTTCAAAATGTAGACTGCAAAGGTCATTTTTTGCCTAAGGCATAAAAGTAATATTTCACTCTTCCTTTGCATTCCTTAGCTATGCCATTCTTGGAAGAGGAAAATGCTGTGTAAGGTCTATTCCCAATGATATATGATTCATCGTTCTCTTTCCAAGTCATTTAGATACTTGGAGACAGCCACAGGAATGTTAGGATTCTCATGCCAACCCAGATGAATCTGTATGGCCTGTTCATACAATGTTCATCTGGACTCATATCCACCCTCAGTTTTTGTGCTATAAAAATACCACTCTGATGATGTGCAACAAAACCTCCGCTCCATATTTTCAACAAAAGCTCCGCTCCAATATTTCAGATATTTAAGTGTAAAAAATGTTATCTTAAGATTATCAGGGCACCTTACAGGTATAAGTGCATACCATCTATGTGGTGTATATACACCACTTCTATAGAATAAGTACTATATATATATATGTATATGGCAGTCTCCTGTAGAGAACTATCTCTATGCACTATGGCTGTGAAACAGTTTGGGCCATTTGGCTGCAGCATCAGGGTTGCCCCATGGTCACCTTTCCCTCAGCAGTATAGATACGGCCTCAGATGATTTAAATACTCCCCCTCCTACGTTATTTCCAGCATCAGAAACAGCCAGTCAGTGATAACGAAGCTGATCTTTGAAATCAATGTGAAGATTCCCATTACATTTTGCAGACCTTAATAAAGGCCCAGATGACCTGTTTATCTGTGAAATTGCTGCTGTCACCAGACGGATGAATTCCTGTGCATGAAGAAAGATAATAAGGGTGATGAGTTTGATTTAGGATAGATACACAGCATCTGTCTAGCTCAAGGATATTCTGTGGAAATCCTGCCTGAAAATACAGAAATCTAGCCTCTACATTTCCTTGTACTGAATGAAATTAAATTCCTTGTAAGGCTAGGACGTATTTACCAGTTGCTGTTAAAATTTAATAGTGGCCCAGTACAACATAAAGTAGAACAACAGTGCAAAGGGGGTCTTTCTCTGCAAAGCCAAGCTCTCACCAGGGCAGTAGCTGGAAATTCACAGTTAGATCTCTGAAATAGATTTAATCTTGCATTTCCGAGGCAGGAGCAAAGACAGGAGAGCTGAACAGAACACACAGCCCCACACTGATCAAGTTTCTGTCATTTTTCTCAAGTCACAAGGTGGTGGTGAGAAGGCGAGACACTCTACTGGTGCTGTGGAAGCTCAGATCACCCCTGCTGCCCCATACAAGGGCGGTGTGCAGCTGGGCAGCAGCCATGGGAGAGGTCTTTTACAGAAATAGAAAAACTGCTTTTAAAAGATTCTGCAGATGGGAAATCAGCAAAGGTCTTTGTACGGATTTGATAGGAAAAGAGGAAGTTTTTTCTCTGCTCTTGGAACTTTCTCTAGGTCCAGCACCAGCTTGGGGACAAATCTTACAGCCCAGACTGCCCGAATCTGCCATCTGCCTGGACACTGGCTCTTTGCTGACAGGACTCTCTTGGCCTCACTGTTATCCTTCTGAATGCAAGTGAAAGAAGAATCAAGTGTGACATCTCTGAAGAAACAGGTTTCTCCCACAAGACCTTGCACAGGGCACCACTGCACATATAAAGCTACAGAAAACTGCCTGGAAACCCTGGAAGTTTAGCTGCGTGGGAATTGATCTAGAAGAGTTATTTCTTGCTACAGAAGGTAGGAAGCAAGCATGCAGGCGTGTTTATCATAAACAGTGTCATGACAAGCTAACAAGGATGGAGAAAAAGAAATTTCCATATGGGTAAGCAAATAAATAGAACTGGCATATGGTGTAATACTACAGCCTAGTGTAAAAAAAGGCAGTATCCAGACCCCGTAAGGCCTAACTCCTGCTGGCAGACCCTGCCTCCATTATCTATTGCAGTATTTCAAATCACTCTCTAAATGTGAAGAAGTTCACGCATACACATCACTGAAAACAAACGATCTTGTATTTAAAATGTAAATTCATCAAGTGTATCACTCATTATTGATATTTACAGCTTGCATATCTGTTGTGCCCCGAAACCCTGTCAAGAACTGATGCCGCTTTGTGCTAGATTGCTGGTCATGGTAGAACTGCTCCTCCCTGCATAGTCCTGGTACAGGATGAAATGCTTCTAGCAACAGAACTACAAAATCAAATATTGTTCTCCTCACAGATATTTCTCTACTTTTACTGAAGAAATACTCATATTAGTGTATTCATTGTTCATGATAGCATGAGACATGATTTTAGGAAGTTCTCTACTATTAAATAATAAAATTTGCTTAATGGGTCTGTCACTTACCTAAGCAGCAGGAACACTGGTGAGTTCTGAATTGGGATGGCCTAAAATAAGTAGGTGCTAATGAAAAATGTTTTAATTGATCCTTACGGGTTTCTCTGATGTTTGACTTAGTGCAGCAACTGTGGCTAAAGCTGTATTTTGTTTATATCCTCTCTGAAATGTATTATTATGAATGATTATTATAATTCCTTATTTTATCTGCATTTACAAAACTTGCGCCTATTGTCTAAGCCTCTGGGCATGTTTACAATGGTTTTAAAGACACTTGCTAATATTGAATTGCTAAGAATGGGTAGCAGGCAGACAACACCCATATGAATCTGATGCAGTCTGTAATAGCACTTCACTATTAACCAAATGCTGCACATTTAGTCCATAAATAAGTACACTAAAACTCCACAAATTGAGATGGATATAGCAGTTAGTTTTCCCACACCCTGTTTTTCCATCATAGTCCTGATTATAAATCTTAGGAGCTGTCTTTTCATCACTACTGAAGATTAATATTTACACATCATAAATGTCCTTTACTTCTATGTGATTGGCACCTTTCACTTTCTTCTCTGGGACAGGAAAACACTGCCTAATGGAAAAGACATTCTCATGTAAGGCCACCTTTAACAGAGGTCTACAGTGTCCTTCCATTCCCTTATGTGACTGATGATTACACGATTAGAAGGTAACTTCCATTCAAAATTCTAATATAATTACTTTCTGCTGCCTGCCCGAAATGTATTTATTTTTATGGAAGGAATAATTCTGGAAGTTCAGTACTTCTGTATTATGGTAACCTTTATGCTAACCTTTTCCTGATAAGGCATAAAAAAGCAGGTTTAGACTTTTTTTTTGGAGCTGTCATTCACGTAGACTGCTAAAATTCACAGATTTCATTAGAGAAAGAGGAAGAACAGAAGACAAACAGAGCAGGATTTAAGCACAGACTTATACTAAGAACTAGCAAAGCACTTCTGGTAAGAAATACCCATTGAAAAATTGTATCTTAAAGTTACTATCAGGAAGGAAAGGGCCACTTCAGTCTAGCTGAATTGCATCATTCAAAGACCAAAAGACAAGCCCACAAAAATTAGGCGGATTTCAGGCTATGGCTTGCTTTATTATAATACCAATTTATTGGCCTTTTGAGACTTCAGTTCCATTTACCTTGTGTTTCGAAGCTTTTCTCTGCAGCTAGAAGCTCTGGAAAAATAAAATAATGAAAAAGACAGAGGCGGGCAACAGCTCTAGGAGCTGGGACTCTAGTAGGAATATCCACAAGCATAACAACTGGTATGACCATGATGCAGAGAGATGATCCTGGATGGCAAAACCCAGCTCATTTCTCTAGTAGTGGTATCAGTTATGAAAGTCAGAGAAAAGGAAAACATATTAATGACTTACTTCTGCTCCCAGTAAAAGGCCTACTGCTTGGATTAACTTTCTAGTGCAATGTTCTGTCTACTTTAAAAGTTTCAAGTGACGGCTGTTAGATGTGGAGAACCAATCCATATCAACTGCATTCACTCATGTACTTGCACAATATTTTCCTGTATATTACCCTTAGAACAGCACACTTTCAGCTGTTTTCCTGGAGATACATAAATCATGACTGACACTTTCAAAAAAGATAAGTAAGGTTGTAAGCCTGCCCCATATTTTGTGTTACACTCTAAAGCTTTTCTCAGAATACTGTTCCTAAACACTGTCTGAAAATCAGGTCTCTGAGAGATCTCATAAAAAATAGCCACTTTTGAAAGTGTTGATCACTGATGTTAAAGATACCTTCTTTCTATTTAATATTACAGTTTTTATCCTTATAAAGGGAAGGGAACAGGTACTAAATATAATAGTATAATAGAAAGATTCATTGAGAGTATATTCATGTAAAGAAAATTAATGCAAAAGTCTTTAGACTTTCATTCCATTGGGGGACATTATTAAACTACAGCAATTTTATTAGTATACTTTTTACTTAAACAAGATCTCATAAGTAGTTTAAATAGAAGACTTAATCTGAAAAATACTGCAAAATATCTATTAATCACTCCCTTCAAAAAATAGCTTTATTCCCATCGGAGGTAATCTCTTATAGTAATACTTGACTTCAAATTTTATGATTTTATATTAATACCTGACAACTGAAATTAGTAAAAATCAACTCTGTATCTAGATCTTGAATTTCCTGTATACTGAAGAATTAAGCTATTTAGACCATATATTTCTTATAATCAGAGCTAACTGGTAGAGCAACATTTGCACAGGCTATAATACGAATTTCAAGAGCAGCTATTTGATTACCCTGGAGTGTGTATGTCCAAGAGAAGCACAGATATGCTTTGCTTGGTCAAATGGTGCTTTTTCTTCCATAAGCTGATGTACTAATAAGTAACTTCCAGCAGGTGAAAAAAAAAATTGCAAAGCAATAGTTAGCTTCAGTTGTTTAACTTAAACATTAAGTATTTCACTTGCTTTATCACTGTAATTTTCACATTTAAATTTCCAATTCTCTTGTCAAGCACAAAGTTGTGTTCATGCTTCCAACACTGCAAGAAAAAGTTTTACACCCACCTCCTCCTGGTTATTATTTCGAAAGCAATTTAAAACAATCTCACAAAAACATGATTTCTCATATTATACTTAGTGAAATGGAATACTCAGTAAATTAATGTTATCATTGGTGTCTCAGGATAATGTTGAGAAATGTCTTACGCATTTTTCTTGGCTTTATAGCTTGTAAAGCATTATGTGCCATGCAAAGATTATCATTTTCAAGGGGCAAACACATTTTACATGTTTACCCATATCTCCATCCAAACATAAGATTGAAAAGCACCCAATATCTACCACTTTTTTTTTTTTTTTAGATCATTCATCAAATCTACTGTGCAGAACAGCTAGTCTAGCACAAGGTTAAAAGAGTATCATTTGCTGTAACTGACTACTGCAAATTACCAGCCAGATTTAAAGGGTAGGAGAAAAGCAATTGCATGTTCCCATTGACTTTCTCAAACAGGTAGTACATTCTTTAAACCAATTATTTAAGGTGCATTTCTCTGTTTCCAGAGAACTCCAGCCACATTTAGGAAAAGGATGGATAACAGAAGAGTAGTTATGCAAACTTTTATGGGCTAAGGTTAGCACACACAGGGAAGAAAGAAAGAAAAAGAGAGAGCAGTCACAGTGGCTACCTGACATACTCTAAGCACAGAGGTATTTGGTGAGGGATTTGTCGCATGAGGAGAGACAAGAATGATTTATTTCACTTGGATAACACCTAGAAACTACACATTTGTTTCCTAGATTGTGAATTCAAATTGCAATCCAGAGATACATGATATGACAGAGGTTAAAAACAGAGTGCAGACTGACCTTTTATTTTCATTCGCAGTCATGATCATCATAAACATTACTGCAAACAGGCCCCAAAGCACAATCAGCTTAATATTTGTCATTTCAGAATAGTCAGCTTCTTTTCTATTGCAATGAATCACACAAATACAAACAGGTTCTCCTTCCCCGGTTTAGGTCTTTCACATGTCCACTAATAGTTTGTGCACAGTGTTCCCAATTCCCCCATTTTTTAAAAAGACAATTAAAACCAGAAGCATGGCGTAGTTCTGGAATGGAAGTAAAATTAAAGGTGAAAAGTCAAGATAATCAACTATTTTCCAAGAAACTATACATTCTGAAAGAAAGGTGTACTCCCTCCGGACAACTGTTACTGATGTTCAGGTTTAACTAGCAGAAATCCATGAAAAATTAGAAAAGATAGAAATGTTGAACTTGTAGCAAATATAAAGTATGATCTAACTGGGGAGAAAATGACACACAGAATACAGTGTTTGTGACAGAAGAGTTGAACTCTAAAAAACAAAGAGAAAAGGAGAAACCAATGTGTAAAAACAGCATGCCAAAATCTGCTCGAGCTTTTCATTTGCATGGAAAACAAAGGTGGTCACTTTGGATCATCAGGGTCCTTTGTGATACTCCAGGTACATTGCTGAAGTGCTGGCATGCTGCAGTGATTCAAATTAAACTACAGGGATCCAGTTTCCTCTTCCATGTGACCGAAATTGCTGCTGTACTGGTAGATCTTTATTTATTTATTTTTTTATTATTATTTTTTTCCAGAAAAGGTGTGGAGTATCAGCCACAGGAAACACAGTTAAATAGAACGAGCATGAATTATACTTATGGAAGGGAAGGCAGTTTTTGCTGGTACTATTTATCAGAGTTTTATCACAGCAGGATTCCACTGATGAACCACTGATCCAACCTCCTTTTGACTGAATAACCTCCCATATCCATTTATGCTCCCCCACAACCATTTGAGCATTTAAGTATACTACCGGGTGCTTTTTAACTGGGCAAATGTTTTATAATTCTGTTTTATGACTTAATCACACCTAATATATAAGCTATGTTACTGTTTGTACCATTGCAGTATTTAAGCTATAAAAGACAAATTCTCTTCAAGGCTTTATTGGAGTATATCTAGAATAAGTCCACAGAAATTTGTGTCATATTTTGGATAGAATGGGCCCAGACAAAGTAGGTTGATTTATATTGCTATTACTGGAAGCAGTATTTGGCTCAGCCTCTCTGGACAGCACTAACTTTAAGCATGAGAGCAGTGAGTATGTCACTACCAATGGCTACAGCCTCGGTAGACAAATTAAAATCTGGAAAGTTAAATGACTAGGAAAAAAACGGTACACAGATAAAAATGTTTCATTTCCCTGCTTTATTTCATTCTTACATCTTTCAGTAGGGAAAAATAAGCCTACAAAGATTTAGGATGAATACTATCTTCATGGACACCATTGATCATAAGTAGATCCCAGAGATGCGGTAGCATATAGGAGGCCAAATTCCATGTAATAAGCCATTCCATATGCTGCGCATGTAATACAATCAATAGGCTATTACCTTAGTCTTATCCACAAACTAAAGTAACAAAATTAACAGATCACAATCTCCAGGCCAAGTCTGAAGCAAGAAAAATTTGGACTTTGAGTCACACAGTATGAGTTATGGCACAGAACACTGTTTCTGTGTAAAGTTTAGACCTGTCTTGAAATCATCAGTACAATGAAATTCGAAGATTTGGGTTTTAGTGAAATATATTCTTGAGGGCTGTGAATACTATACTGCTGAGATGTGGTTTATGATAGATAAATTATCATCATTGGATTTATTGTTTAATGGTAAGAAGCAAGAATAAAATACTTATTTGCAAATATATTGTTCTTGTAATTGACATAGCAAGCATGAAGAACAGCAGTAATGGTACCTCACCAACATTTATTACATTTCATGTAACACTGTTTCTGAGGATGGCTTGTTACCAGAATGAGATTTGGACAGAACTGATCCAAATTCCCTCCTTCTCAGTCTCTTGCCAATTAAATAGCAGACTCCAGTTGGTGCATATTTTTTCAAAAGCTAACACCCAAAGCACCAGCTGCCAAAATACTGCTCATTTTTCCTTTATTTTGGACATACCTGCATGGACAATTTAAGGGAAAAAAAAAAAAGTCCAAAACATTTACATTATGGTCTGAGGCAGCTGAAATTATTATTGTGGTGATCATCAAATGAAGTATAGTCATTTCATTTGGTTACCCTTTATTCTTCCAGGACACTCTTTCATGCCACATGTCAAATAAATACCATCAGAGACAGGATTCAATTTTGCTTTTCCTGGAAAGTATGGCTCATCCTCATACACCATCAAATGGTCCATGCACAAATATCAATACCTCTCACTCCTTTCATTTGTAAAGCACTATTCACTCTGGAAACTGACAGGTATCATCTATTGACAGAAAATGTGCAGTAATCATAACAGGGGAAAGGTCAAAGTAGTCACTTGGTGCTCCCAACCTCGCAGAAAACATAAAGAATCACCTACAAGACAGGACTGATGATGCTTGGCTGGCCTTTTAACAAATAAGAAGGAAATCAGGGTGATTTTTGGTCAAAGTAGAAATAACTGACCATCTGTGGTTTGTGCAACCAGCATTGCTGTGATTGATTTGTGTCCAAATAATTCAGCTAATACACAGCTAGTATATAAATGAAATGCATATTCTCCCTTACCAGAACTGACTGAATATCATGAGTAACACAGGTGTTACATGTATTTATAAAAATTAATGACTAACCAGTATCTCCAAACTTTATATAGTTTACCTATGAATACATTAATATTTACCTTGTTTGCTATGGAAACTGAAAAAAAATTATGCAAATGCTGTAAAATATTTAGAAAATTTAAGGGAAATTTAATATACAGTTACAAGCATTTGTTCCAGAAACCTAGTTCCAGTAATTATATACATCCAAACTGCAAACAGAAACACATGCTGTGACCTTCTGATACAGGTCCAGTGAACACTGCTTAAATTTCAAATGTTTGACTGATCTCTGTACAAACAAACTGCAGGACAAGGATTATCTCTGTATTTTTATTTTTTTCCCAAGAAATTATAAATAGAAGAAGTCATGCTCTCTTTGTTGAGAAATGCCAGGTACATAAAAAGAACTGGAGAGCTGGGCGATCACCAACCACATAAAGTTTAACAAAAGCAAGCGCCGGGTCCTGCACCTGCGACGGGGCAACCCTGGCTATACGTACAGACTGGGTGATGAGACGCTGGAGAGCAGCCCCGCAGAGAGGGATCTGGGGGTTGTGGTTGACAGCAAGTTGAATATGAGCCAGCAGTGTGCCCTGGCAGCCAGGAGGGCCAACCGTATCCTGGGATGCATCAAGCATGGCATTGCTAGTCAGTCGAGGGAAGTGATTGTCCCACCCTACTCTGCGCTGGTGCGGCCTCACCACGAGTAATGTGTGCAGTGCTTGGCACCACAGTACAAAAAGGACATTAAACTGTTGGAGAGTGTCCAGAGGAGGGCGACGAAGATGGTGAAGGGCCTAGAGGGGAAGACATACGAGGAGCAGCTGAGGTCACTTGGCCTGTTCAGCCTAGAGAAGAGGAGGCTGAGGGGGGATCTCATTGCAGTCTACAACTTCCTCGCGAGGGGGAGTGGAGAGGCAGGCGACCTACTCTCCGTTATCACCACTGATAGGACTCGCGGGAATGGTGTTAAGCTGAGGCAGGGGAAGTTTAGGCTGGACATCAGGAAGAGGTTCTTCACCGAGAGGGTGGTTGCACACTGGAACAGGCTCCCCAATGAAGTAGTCACTGCACCAAGCCTGTCTGAATTTAAGAAGAGATTGGACTGTGCACTTAGTCACACGGTCTAAACTTTTGGGTAGACCTGTGCGGTGCCAGGAGTTGGACTTGGTGATCCTTATGGGTCCCTTCCAACTCGGGATATTCTATGATTCTATGAACTGAAAGACAAAAATAAACATATTTGCTAATGATTAATTCCTGAGATAAACATCTTCTACTGACTACTGACAGATCTCTTCTTTGTTCTTTTTTTTTTTTTTTTTTTTTGGGGGGGTGGGTGGTGTTTAGGAGGAGAGTGATGGGGTGGAGGATGGTGGTGGTGGTTTGAGAGTCCTAGCTATCTAGAGATGACAGGACTCAAAAATCAGATTTTTGTTCATACAGATAAACTTATGGTGATATCCTTTGGTTGTTGTAGCTGAGTAATTCAAAGTATTAAATATAGATTGAGTGTGGATTTTCTCATGTGAGGTCGCATTTGAAATGGCTCCATTGTGCTTTTCTCCTTGCTTGGGAAAGTTGCCCCTCGGCTAACTGTTCTAGAGGGCTGGTGATAAGGTACTTAGAAGGGGCAAGGTCATGACCCTATGTATTTATTTCAACAATCAGCTTCAAAGCACCTTTACCAGCACTTCGAATCCAGACAACATTAGAGAATCTGTGCTATTGCATGCTATTGACTTTAATCACTTTTCTTTGAATTTCCCATTTATAGCATTCAGTTAATGGAACCTATCCACTCTTTGAGAGGCTTTTTTTAAACAGAATTAACTGTTGAAAGATATCAAGCATTTTACGTGCAGCTACACATGGAGAGATGCAAAGTATCACTGTCAATACTTCCACCCCTTTAACAAAGGCCAGAAACTTGAGATGAGATGTGGGTGCCCTACAGTTGTCTACTGTTTCACTGAGTCTCTCCTTTTAGCAGCGGTGATGCTGTAACCATGAAGATGTGAGGTCTGTAAACAGGCACAGTGTCTGGTCTAAGCTGGTCTAAGAAAAAATAACACATCTTCCTAAAAATGTCATGCAGCTTACGCAATTTAACTATCTTCTAAAACAAATCTGAAGATATATTTCAAATATCTTCACATCTAAAACAAATCTGAAGATATATTTCAAATATCTTCACAAAAAAAGATACTGATGATAATTCAACCTATTCAAATTGAAAAAAAGTAGCAGTCTATAAATTGGTCAGTGTGTACATTTTTGACACTCAGAAAATTATTAGTGGATTAATATCAAATTACTGTTGGTACAATGCATAAGGATTTATATTGTACAGAGGATTCCTAACAGATTGTAGACATCTTCAAAACATGCTTCAGGAGGTAAAAACCTGTTTTTGATTGTGTTTTTTGCCAGTACACAGCAGATGCTCAGTTGGACTAAATCTGTGCAACTACAGAGTGGTGACCTGACTGTAACTCAGCCGAAGTCCAGGATCTGCCTTAATAACTAATAAGAACTGTAAAATGTTGCCAAACTTGCTTTCTCTCCTTGTTTCTTTTATTTATTTGTGCATTTAATTATTTATTTATTGTTTAAGAAAAGAAGCGACAAAAAGATCAATCTGTATCAGCTAACCCAATTAGAATACATAACAAAAATATGTAAGCTAGTTTCACTACAAACAGAAACCAACAAAAGGAAAAACTTATCATAAATTATAATGATTTTAAGCTTGGATTACTTTTTTACCTTTAAGAAGTAGGTGCATGCAAGATGCTGTGCAGCACAAATTATATTTTCACAAAAAAGCTGATGTTATTTTTATTTTCCAAGTACTATCATTTTTTCTTCTTATAAAATCCTCCTATGAGAAAAATACCTTCAGCGTAAACATCACCAGTCTTGACATAATGTATTAAAAAAACAAAAGTGATACTCTTTTTCTGCTTCATACGCTCAAGAAGTAGCACTGAATAGAAGCACAATGCAGTTCAGCGTGTTTTTCCACATTCTGCCTATTGTGGCTGAGTACTTCAGAAAATAAACCCTACTTCCCTTGCAGTGAGTGGAAGGTTTCCCATCACTTTTCACACAGAATTTCAAGTTATCGTTAATTGGCAATTTGATAGGAATCCATGCAATTCTTACTTCTACCAAGTAAAATAAACAAATTGGGCACTATCTTACTGTCATATTTCTCAATATATGAAAGGATGAAGATGGGTTACCAAGCACTTACAGAAATGTCAGAATTTTCCAAAAGTTTAGTGCATTTAGACATTGTTTCATCTGCATATTCAGATTGGGATGTGTGCCATTTGCTGCTTCTTCTTTACTGTTTGAAATGTTTCAGTCATTCAGCCAGATGGACAAAATAACCAATTGCATAGCAAACAACGTGAACAGTTCACAAATGCCCCACAGTCTGACATTTTTTCATGTAAATTACTGGACAAATACTTATGAACAACAAACATATTGTCAGAAATCTGAGTCAGATTATAGATATGCCTTGACCATTAAATATCCCAAAAGCTCAGTCCCTGGTTTGTTAGTTCTGATATTGCTTCTCCTTTCTACTGTAAGGATGAGTCACTTTTGACTGAGCTGCTGACAGCAATGGTTTTAATGTTTAATTTTTCTAGCTGGAAAGAAAACCTTTTTAATCTGTGAACATGCTCAGCCAACCAGATGGACATAATACCTCCACAAATATGTGAAAGTTACCTTTAAAAAGGACTGCAGTGAGCTTTAAAACAAATTCTGAATGTTGCATCATATTATTTCTGAGATAAAATTAAATGAGTCTGTCCTGTCTTTAAAAAAATATGATGAAAGCGATGAACATAGGGTTAAGCAATTTTTTCTTATGTCAGAACAGGGAAGAATGCTCTAACTGTTAACCAAATGGCACAATTATAAGCAATCCATGTTACTTCTAGGTCAGTAAGCTGTTTCCTATTAGTGCTGTTCACATGTTCTTATGCACTAGACAAGAGGTATCAGATAGGACATCCTACATTAAAAATAAATAAATAATACACTTTTAGTTACCGATAAGCCTAAAATTCTAATCATAGCATTTGCACTGACTCATGACCAAATAGCATATCCACTGTCATGAGGTACATCATGCAAAACAGACTCAGGCATTTTGGAAGTGTGTTTGTTTTCATGTTTTCCTGTTCTACTGACTATAGCTATTATATCTGGAATTACTCCATTTTTTCATCCTGGCTTACCCACATGTATTGCTATTGTACAATTACCTCAGGACAGCCCTCTACACCATTAACAATCAAAGACATAAGAAACTGAAAGGAGAGGAAAAAAAATATTGCTTTTCTCTATGTAAAACACTTCTGTTATTTTTCTGCAATCAAACTATAAGATCGAAATGTACTTGTGAACAGCATGCTCTCAATTTTCAAAAGTATTTGAATAATATGACAATGCTACAAATATAGAGTAATAAAAAAAAATACTTTCCAAACTCTTTATGTATAGAAGACATCAAGATCTTTAAAAGGTTGAGTCCATTTCAGGCCATAGTTTGATTACAAATTAGAACAGCACAGTCTTTATGACAAATTGATTAATAGCATGAAAATGCTATGATAAAAAAAAGACCATTCATGACCATATTGTGGTCATGGCCTTACACCTTTGAAAATATTTACCAATGACTCTTCAGCAAGTCTGAACCATATTGTTGGTCGAA
The DNA here is from genome assembly GCF_009769625.2 of Cygnus olor. Lineage (NCBI taxonomy): Eukaryota > Metazoa > Chordata > Aves > Anseriformes > Anatidae > Cygnus > Cygnus olor. Next base: position 50,509,396 of record NC_049173.1, read on the forward strand.
TACAGAAATAGTTCACAGAACAGGCATAGATATTTCTGTAGAGAAAGGCTTCAAGGTACCATCATGGGAACAATCAGAGAACTGGAAACCATGACTTTCAATGAAAGACAGAGACCTGAATACATTTAACTTATTCCTCCCCAGAAAAAACAGGTGTGGTCAGTTTACAAATACTAACATGGGTAATATTTGGGAAAATATAGAAGCTGATCAACTGTTTATTAACCAGAATATATTTATAGCTGAAATGTGAAGCTGAGACTACAATAACTAGGCAAGTTGCATATTACCTAGATTGTGGAAAACAGGCTCACAGAACACATGAAACATTGTGGTGGTCATTATATTACGACTGGAAGGCCTATAAGCAAGACCGGCCATTTGTTTCTGTTATGCTCTAACTTGAACAGGATTTAAATCAAGGACATACAGTCCATACCAGGCTACTTGGTGAACGCTCTGGTCCCCCTTGGCTTTTCATCTTGGGAATCCGTGTAACATCAGGACTCCATCTTTCTGTGTGCAGGGCTGGGCAACCAGCCATCAGAAAAGCCTAGCCCTAGGCAGTGTGCCTAGCGCTTCAGCTGCAAGTTTGCCTTGCTCATGCTGGGCTGCTGCTTTTTTTCTGCTCTCAGTTTGTATCTCCCACAAATCTGTCTTGGAGTACACTTGTGTGAAGACTGCTGCTTCTACCCAAGTGCTTTTGATCAGCAACAAAGAGCGCTATGCTGTTTGCATTGTTACTATATGTGAAGTTTTGTGCTTCAGTCCATTAATGGGGAATCTGTCTCACATTTCTCTCTTTTTTTTTTATTTTATTTTAGGATAGCAATTTATTTCATTTTGAAATTTTCATGCTGCTTAATGGGCCTCTTCATGTCAGTCTAGAAAACTCACAGAAAAGAATAAATCTTGCTTTGATTTGTCCTTTTGAGAAAATGGGTTTGCTCCTCATAGAGGAAGGGGGTGTCTCAAAGCCCAAGAATCTTACAGACCCAGGGAGGCCACCGTTGCTTGATATCAGCAGCCTTCCCTCCAGGTAGCAGAGCTCTACATGAAGCCATGCATACAACGCAGTCTCTCATTACTGCCTGACTCATCCCTTCACAGAGAAAGACAGGATTTTACTGTTTGGGAACAGAATTAAAGATGTGAATATAAATATCTGTTTATCATTTAAAGCGTGCAGAAGAGAGACAGATTGCAATTACTGTGGTGTAAATCTGAAGTAACATTATGGAAATTCAGATCAGGATATGTGCTCAAACTCATAACGAAACTACTAGTCAGAGAAATTATTTCATTGATAATGAGGCCCAAGAAATGGAGAGAAATTGTAATTGTAGCCTTTTTTTTGTTGTTGTTGACAGAACCAACTTGTACTTGTTTCAGCTTTTTGAAATAGAGCATAATAATTGCATTCACAGGAGCTGGCTGAAAACAGGCAGCCAGTTCACAGGTGGAAGGAACATCTGACGAAATCCCTTTTAGCAGGGAAGCTGCCAGTGCATGCACCTGGCTTTTTGTTGGAGTCATTTCCATCTGACAAAAGCATTGTTGTGAAATGATGGGGAAAAATAAACAAGGAACAAGACATGCTGGAATTTAAACTGAAAGAGAATCTTGCCTGGGTTTAGGAAAGGCTAAGGGAAGCACTGGAGGGCCTAGCACTTTCCCACCAGCAAAACAGAGGAAAATGAATATTTGTGGGAACCTTATCTGCATTTCTCATGTTTTTCTTTCCTTTTTTTTTTCTTTTTTTTTTCCAACAGTCTTGAGAACCATATTGTTGGACAAGAGCCCCATTCTTTAGGCATTTTAACAATGCAAACAGAATTCTGGGTCTTTTTGCAAGGAGATAATATACAGTGGTTTGTAAACATTCACAAATGATGTCAAGCTCTTGCTAATGATATTTAAAAGCTGACAACTTTCAGCGTACAGGCTGAGTTCACAGGTGAGGTATGTCACTGCTGGGTGTGGTGTACCAGGAATTGCTGGCCTTCCCAACTGCCAAAATTAAGAGTCCAGAATGCAACCTAAGTGCTCAGGAACAAAATGTTAGAGTTTGTGATGAGGACTGAATTGAGTTTGTGATGAGGTCTAGAATAAAGAAAAAAAATATAAATCTTTCGTACTATAAAGCTATATCATATGCTATAATCACTTATTTAACCAGTCTCCATTAATTAATTTTTCTACTTAAAAATTACAATAGAAATAACAAAAATTATAACCCAAAGTGAGTGTGAAAGAGAACTGGGTCCTCTGGGCTTGATCCAAATTGAATCTCCTAAAAATCTCACAAAATCTTTAGCGTCTTAGAATGGCCAGCACAGCTGGCTCACTGCCATCCCGTAAGGTTTCTGCATAGGGACCATGCCAGGCAGATTCCTGGTTCCTGTCCTGTTGGGTCATTTTTCATGCTCCATGTATTTCTTACTGCTGAAATAGGCTGTTGACAGCCAGAAGCAGCCACTGTGCCTAATTCCTTAGTCCTTTTGCCAGATTCATCACTGGCAAGATGTGAATTCAGCTCTGAGCCTATAAACTAAAGCAAAACACTATAACTTACACCAATTTGCTGACATTACTGTCAGACCTCTCCAAATTCTGCATTGTACATTTTATAGTTCATCCCATTCTGCCTCCTCTTTTTTTGTATTGTAATTCTCTGCATGTGGAATGGAAGGCAGTTAATTGTCACTAATAAAAAGACTTTCCAGACAAGCTTTTTTACCATTCTTCTTTCTGTCCCTCTCCTCAAAAGAGAGAAGGAGACCTCCAACTTCTTGGATTTGAAGAGGAAGACAATATTTTGCATTTCTTTTATAGGAAAGGAAGGAAGAAAAGAAGGGGAGGTCTAAGTTACTAACAGCTATTGCACACAGCAAACATTTACTCTTTCCTTTTACCTCCTGTTATCAATACTTACTAATACTTGCCTGCCAACTTGAAAATCCCCTCCTTTTTGGATAAAGTAGACTATATCTAGGTGTCTAAGCTCATTATTTGAGCAGCACTGGGAAGTGGACAGCAAAAATCATCCTAAACTTCATTGAAATGCGGAATAAAGAAGATATTTCTAGGGACACCAGCTATAGGTCCCTGGAGGAGGTAGTGTTAGTTGAAATTCATGCGTTGTCTCTATTTTTTTAACTAATATATACGCTGATTTAATATCAGGGTAAAGCAAGTGCTTGGACAAGTATATAGTGGCTATATTTGGACAGAAAGAGGCATTTGTGGTTTTCTTACACTCAACTTTGACCTGAGTAATTTACACATAAACTCTCTACTCAAATGTTCCTGAAAAGGTTGGCCCCAAATTCAGCTTCCTTTATTTCCTCTATACAACACCAGTTAGATAAATACACGTGATAAGAAAATACATGAAAAAGAATTTTCCTGGTTTCACTAACTAAAATAAAACCCGGGCATATTACAGCACCAAACACTTCCTCATGGAAGTATAATGGATTGGCAGATATGAAGGTGGATGTTTTAAAAACTTGAATTTCTCTTCATGTCCCTTTGACCTATGGTTATGTTCTATGTATACAAAAGCTGAATGATGAAATGGGTGAAATTATTGAATGAATTTGGAACATGACATAAGAAATACATTTCATTAAATTCTGGCTAACATGCCATGTCTGAAGCTTTAGATGGTTATAGAAGCCTGTCTCCTGAACCAAGCAAAGATATCATTCAAGTGCTGGACATGCCCTTTCCCTTGTTAGTGCTTTGCTGTGGAAATCAATAGTTTAATTTCTTTTGTATTAAAGCCAGTATTTTGTATTAAGAACCGTCAGATTATAATCATGTCCTCTCTCTGAGAGATCTTTAAAAAAGCAAATAGAAAGGAAAATAAAAAATGTTTTCATGCAAAGACAACTTTTGTTTTGTAAGTGGTCATCTTTTCCAGCTGCTTCTTCTTCCCTTAAAGTCATAATCCTCTGCCTGCCACATCACAATTAGCAGTGGAGAAGTGTGGGATTCAGATACACAGGATTATGACTTTCAGAGACTAACAGGCAGCAAGAGTGAATGAAGTATGTGACATAAATCCTGTCTTCATGAAAATATATTTAGCAACAAAAGCAAAGTTTCAAACATATACAAAAGAAGTAAAATACATTTTCTTTATTCTCTAGGACACCAAGTGAAGAGAGGGGGCCAGGTCCCAATCAAACGTTAGTCACTTTCTTTACATATTTTGAAAAAGAACAGATAGAATATTTTTCAAGTTTTCATAAAGTTCTATAACTTCTGACAAGTCACAATGAACTTCAAGTGTCATTGCTACAAAGAGAACCAATCAGGCACAACCTCACGTGTCAAGAAATACCCTGATGTTTATTACCAGAGCAGATCTGTGAGAGCAGAAGAAATTCTCCAGCCAAACCACACAATTATTCTCTACTTCAGTGATATTTAGTGATAAATATTAGTGCCAAGGTAGAATTTTTGCCAGCTGGATCAGTGAGATGGACCTAAGTCCTGAGTAATGGCAGACCTAACCCATCTGCAGTTTTGATGATTTCTGTTAGGAAACACACTTCAACAACCAAACTGATGTGAAGCTGAAAAAAAATCATGCAGTGTTAAGCGTATTTCAGACAAAATTATAAATTCTAATGATGCTAAAGATTCTGGGCAAAACCTGACGAGTAGAAAAAATATTTTCCTATTAGTTGTAAAAATATTTGTCATAGCAGACCAAGAGTTTGGAACAAGTAAAGAACAAGTTAACATTCTGGTCCTTCTAAAGTACTATTCTTGTTCATGAAAACAGTCTTCAAGATTTTCTGTAAATGCTGGCTTCTTATTTGAATTCCTGTTCCTGTGCTGAAGAAGCTGACAATTTCTCAGCTTAAAAATTGCAAATTGTGATTCTGGTGCTATCCCTCCACCTCTGTGTCAAGGTGAAGGAGAACAGAAGAGGAACTGAACTGTTTGGTGCAGTGAGCTGCAGGGCACACAATACACATGGAAGAGGATCTACCACTCCTTTACCCATCTCCTTTCCTTCCACTAGACTTTATGTATCCTGCTCCTAAGCTTGTAACTGAAAAGATGAAACCTCCATGTAATATACAAGTGTTAAGTGTATAGCAGCAGATCATTAGACTGTTTCTGTTCCACACAACCAGGTAAGTCATTACAAGGCTTAATGGTAATTTCTCCTACACATGATAGAGAGTATTTAACGATAGCTATACTTGTAATCAAGTGCAGAATTAATCCATGTTAGCCTTTTCTCTTTTTTCAATGAGCTATTGCAAGTTAAAGTACAGTGATAAATCAAGAACTTCAGCTAAATTTCCTACCATCTCCGATGTGATCCGCATTCACTCTGGTGATACTGTTCAATTAACATTGCAGACATTGTAGACTCTTCCATATTAGATAGAGACTGATCTGGAGTTTACAGGAAAATTTGCCCTCTATTTCTTTCTTTAGAAAACTTGTAAACATAAAATTAGTACTATTTAATATAATTACCGTGGTTGCTTTCAAACTATAAAGAAAAATAGCTCAGATAAACCTTCTGAAGAGAACTAATCTACAGCTAATCTCACCCTAATCTACAATGAAATTCTGTTTTTAATGACTACTAGCATTTTACTCTGAAAATTTCTAAAATCCAAGAGCTAAAATCCAAGTGGATTCCCCTTGGAAACGTTTTACAGTGACGTTACTCTTACTGTTACTCAAATGATTGGGAACTGCAGGAGCTAAATCAGTACTTCATATGGTGCAGACTGGGTAGCTGATTAAAAATGTATCATTTCTCTGAATAATTTCACAGTTACACTGAACTCTAGATCAGCAAAATGCTGCTGATCTGTCATTAACAGAATAAAAATAAATTTTGCACTTTTCAAAAACAGCTTATTTCTTTAAACAAATAAACCAGCTTTGTACATATTGGTATATTAAACAAAAATTCTCATGCTTTACTAATGAGCTTAGTGGGAGAGCTTAATTCCAATATACCCAGAAATGGACATTAACAATAAAGAAATAGAGAGGGAGATCAGTAATCCTTCATTTAATCGGCATTAGGAATGAGCTTCATCTAATCACCCATTTTATTCCTTCACAACACCAGAGATAAGCTAGTGAGGTTTAGTATTCTCTGCAACTTAGACGCGTAACTTCAATTAGATATCTATTTAAAAGTTTTAGAGTAAAACAGACACCCAAACAGCAGAATTACTTGTGTTTACAGGTGGAAGTTGGTTTTCTATTCATAATGAGAAATTGCATTTCAAAATTATTTTAAAGTCATACTTGAATCTCTAAATGACTGCTACACTCCAAATACCCTTTGGTCCACTATCTCAAGCTGATATTTACATACAATGTGGGAATAATTGTCAAGCCCTCCAACCATCCATAGGGTATCAGAAAGAACACTGAATTATGTTCTTAATTTTCAGTGGAAGATATAATATGAATACTTGAGAAAAGATACCTGTTTGTCACAACAATCAAAACAGTACCCTAAAAGGTCAACCCATATTAACAGGGTCTTTCTAAGGGTCTCAGTGTGGCACAGAAACACTAATCCTTTTAAAACTGGGATAAACTGAGAAAAATAAAGATGCTGCAAGTAATGAACCATGACTAACCATACTACAAAAATAAATTCTGAAAACAAATTCAAAGTCCTACAGTAACTGTCCACCTTTAAAGTAGGCATTCCAAGTGAATGAATGGTTGCAAGTCACTTTTTCCCAGGATGAAATTCAAAAAGCAACCAAAAGAAAACAAAGAAATTGAGAAAAATATCAACAAAGCAACTGTACAAGTAACCTGCTGGAAATGGTAATCAATTAAGCCAATCCAGGGCTTGCTAATTGCAGTTTGAAGCCTGGTATGATCTCCAGAAATGCTGGATTAGCAATCTTCAAACTATTCCAGTTGCTTGGTTGCTCATTATACCTGTAAGCATATTATATGAGCTGTTGACGAAACGTAGAAAGACGTGAAAATTCATCTCTACATCTAGCATATCTGAGGCAGACATCAAGACTATGAAGCTAACACTGCAATTATAGTGAACACTTCCCTGATAATTGTATATAATTTTTCACAACTGAAACATGATTAGTAAATCATCAACACCTGGTACTGTATTTCCTATCAACAACAAAGCTAGGCAAAATGACTGGTTTGCCTGAATGCATTCCTGCCTTTTCTACTGCTCTATGTTCTTGCTTCTTGTCAGTGGAAAGCACTATTCCCCTCATTTCTCAGTGGCTCTTATCACCCAGAAATGTCTACTTGGGCCTTACAGGGAAAGCATCTGTTTTTATTTCTGTATCATATGTTCATGGAAGAAGGTAGCCTGAAGGATGAAGAATCAAGAGTTAAAGTCTTAACTTTGTCCCATAAGGGCTGAATGGCTCTATTTTCCTGCAAATTATCTGGAAAAAAATATATTGATGAGTAATGATCCTTGAAAACAAAAGTATTTTGTTAGTAGTGGCACACATTGAAAAACAAACTCTTAGAAAATAACAAATTTATTTTATAGGCTCCACCTATAATTTTCACAAGTCTGATAAGGAGGTAATGGTACAGAAGGTTCATATTTAATATTATTTAGCTTTTTAATTTCACCCTTTCCGTTTAATTGCTAAGGTATGAAAGCAGCAGTCCTGATCTGGTGAACGATAAGGAGGGTTGATAGGTGAGAGAAGGTTTGCTTTGCTTACCCTATTTCATTTCTAACCATTGAGTCAAAGAGATTAGGTGCCACTATAGGATGTTTCTTCCAGTCTAAGTTGAAGCTGCACCAGCAAATAAAAATTGAAGAACTTCCTAGCCTCTCATCATAATTATGAATACGGCCCCCAGATTATACTTGTTACAAAGCTGATTTCTCTGATTCACCTTGTGGCAATTAGTAAAATAAGCAAATGGAGTCTTTGTTTGGGTAAATAGTCTGGATGCTGTACTTAGCAACAACTGAAGCTGAGTCTTCTTTGATAAACTAAAATAGTGCAATGTATACATTAGCGTTTTAGTGAGGATCGGGGTGCAGTTTGAAACAAACCTGTTTGTGCCTGGTCACAGAGCCTTGGCTTGCCTCACAGAACAGTCTCAGAGCATATGAACTGTATTTCTTTTGGGTGAAACAACATTGAAAGATGTGCATACAGTACTCACTTGATGCCCTCCAGTAATTAATCCATGCTCAGTCTCTGGGACCCGAGTAAAACTAGTCCAAAGCAGCTCACCTCCTCGCCCATAAAGCATATTACAGATATCCAATCCTCCTTAATAACACTCTACAGATTTTCTCCTTTTATGCCATAGTACTTGCTAATATAGCCATAGACAATGGTGACATAAATGTCCTCCTGCTCATTGCAAATTTTATTCCTCTGAATTCACTCTAGGAACATTTGGAATATCACTATTGGCATGAAATCTGTTATCAGAAAATGACCTTAATTAGAATATAAGGGATGATAAGATAACTCAGCATTATAAGCCTTTTAGCCAACAGTGCTATCAGAAATATTTTACTGTGCAGCTCACATTCAAGGTTAGATATATTCATATCACCTTACATATCAAAACATAGAGTATACCTAAACCCTTGTGGAGATGCATTAAAACATTTTCACTGAGGACTCAAAATTTGCTATATATTTGTATGTAAAATTTTATGGCTTAGGGTAAAAGCAGTAAAAGGTGCTCATTTTTTCTGATATATATATATATATTTTCCAGTTCTAAACTGCAGATGATATCAAATGGTTAGAGATGAGCAGTTTTTTGTCATCTTTTTTCTTTTAAATCCAGTGTTCCCATTTATGTTCCTTTCACACAGGAAACTGATAAAACACCTTTTGTTTGACTGACATTCTCTAAATTTAATAAAAAGCTGCAGCCTGCTTTAGCAGTCTAATCAACACAAAACAGAACGGCAGAAATCAAAGTGCTGGTAGTATATTAAATATAGATGTCCTCTAAATTTGCCTTTGATAATCAATGCACAGTCAGATAATTTTAATGCATGAGGAAAATTATTTGTCTAGAGACTTTTATAATTGCAGATGTCATGTATAGGAAAAGGCTCATGGCATATTGTTGTTGAACTTGCCGTCACAGTCAGTAGGTGGAAGTCCCATCCTGACCAGGAGAGTGCACCCGGCCAGAGGCCTTGAGGTCTTGTTTCTCACAGGCCATTCCTCTAGATCCCACTTGCTTTTGACATCTAGCTTTCTTTTCAAGCTTGAGATCATTGGATCAAACAAACAGCTTGCTTAAAGAAAAGACTTGTTTACCAGCTGGATCAAAGCATTTAAAAACAAAATTCAAATCTCAACCAGGCAATAGTCTTCTCAAATTCTTAGGCAAGAGACTTGTATTTGTATATATTTACCCCTTTTTAAGTGCTTGTTAGTAAAAACACAGCTTTACAAGTATAAAACAGCATAACAGCACACAGCAAAAAGCTCCTCAGTCCTCACGTTTTATGTAACCTCAATTGAACTCTTCAAATTAAGAACTGTCCTGACCAAGAGGCTAAGCCTATTCCAATTCCCGGTAAGAGCTGAAGCAGTTAGTGACTGGTGCTAGATTCAGAAGATGCAAAACGAAGCATGGTAATCTCTTCTTCCCTCGGCACCAGGTTTACTGAACACACCAGAAATCTATTTTGATGAAAGGGTTTTATTTTAATGATCCAGACTGCAGTACAGTGGAATTGATTTAATACAGATGAATATTAAGCAGCAGCCTGACTCCTCAGCTGTTAATCACCATGTTTCCTAAATGATCATTTTTCTGAGTACCTAAAGTGATGTGTAATATCAGAAATGGCTAATAAACCTATGATTGCTGCACTAACTCTCCATCTTTTTTTCTGTTCCCTGGAAATGTGCACCTGTGAGTGCTAAGACCCTGTGGCAGAAACAAGGGATGAAAAACATCCTAGCGAATAAACATTTTTGTTTTTCCCTGGGCCATTAATAAACCATTTTTCATAATGCAACTCTGGTTGCTGAGACTAGCTCTAAGGGTATTTTCAAAACTAGCTCTGGAGTCAGGACTACACTGACTTTAGAAGTGGGGTTTGAGAAACAAGTCATGCCAGCTTAGGCAGTTTTTGACATTAGTTGGCACTCCTGCACAGAGTTTCATAGGCATTCATGTTATGTATTCTGAATGAAACTGAAATGAGCTAGCAGGTCTAAAGTACTTCTGTGAGATCTGCAATGTTACTGTGGGAACATAACATCTACTTTACTTCAGATATTGCTTGTAGCAGCAATGCTATTGGCATTGTAGGCCATTGCCTACTTAGAAACCACTGTTACTGTTTTCTTGAGCATGTTAGGTTTCATAATGAACCAATAAAGCCATTTCTGTATTTGAAACTTGCAACATAATTTTTCAAGGAAAAAAAAAAGTGTCCTTTTAGTGATGGCAAACGTGTATCTCTTTTCCTACCCAGATGAATTCCACTAACTGCAGGGTAAACGGCATTTGTAAAGCTAGGGAGAAGTTCCCTTGAACAAATGCAGCCAAATGAGCCAAAGAAAACACTCCCAGAAGAGCTAGGAGAAGTGTTTCAGAGACAACTATGAAAATCGATCTATAAGTGTGTCCTACACCCACATCATCAGGAGAGTACTTCAGAAAAGTTAACGGGCTGTATATGACACTATTCAAGGAAATTATCCTTGACAAAAATACTATCCTAATATTTCCAGTAGATTTGAGATCAACCCAATATAGTAATATTAAAAAGACTATTTATTAAACAGACCTCTCCAAGTATATGACCAAAAGCAACAGAGAGTTAGTTAGATCTGTTGGGTACAGAGATGTTTTGGGTAGATATAACCTCTAAATATGAAGAATGACATGCATTTAGTAGGACAGACTTCCTATTCCTGATGAAATTTCTGCACGTGGGATGGTGAACCTTGTGCTACCTATAGTATTACCACTACTTGTGAAGACAAAGTATTTTGTTCACCAGTTGCATGTGTATCATCATTATTTTACTCAGGATCATCAGCCACCATGAGCTGCTATTCTATGAACTCAGTGGCATTAAGGACTAGGAATCGGTATTCCAGTATTGATTTCTGTGTTGTGCTATTATTCAGTTCATTTATTAAGGGTAAAACATGTGGCTACTGAACTGGTAGAGGAGCTCTGCAGCTGTTCACAGATAATATTGATGCAGACCCCCACACAGAACAACTTTTTCTTAGAAGCAGCAAATATGTCTCTGTCCAGTAGCAGCCTACTTTTACAGCTGTACATTCAACAGAGGCCCATAATGTCTATACCCGAGAATTGCATTCATCAGAGTAGAAACAATATTAGCTTGCCTTGAACCCAAGCATACTAAAATACTGTAACCAGATGTATTTTGTTAGTGCAGGCCCACTGTATAAGTGTTTTGCATAAACATGTGAGCAGTGTGACCTCCAAAGGTAAAAACTTGTACAGCTGCACTCAGATAGCATAAGAAAACATGTAAACAGCAACACAAATAACAATTTGCAAGATCAAGAATAAAGAACAAACTGAACACATGGGACGGCAAATGAGCAGATCAGCATCTTGCTGAACATGCGAGAAGGACAACTGGCAAAACCATAAACAAGATACGATCCACTGGGAACAGATGACCTCCTTCTGGTTGGGCAAGCAATATAACACCACACTCAAGCAAAAAGAGGTGGGGAAAAAAAGTCACTCTTCAGTTTTGGCTGTCCTCATGGAAGAGCTCTGTAGCTTGCTCATCTTGACCTCAGAGACTGAGGGGCATGAAGGACTTCAGCTATCAGTCCTTACTACCTAGCATCATCTCTGTGGTAGGATGTAGTTACAGCTAATTTAAGATTCAAATGTTAAAATTTGACTGTATAGGAACTAACCATTAGCACAAAGTGAGTTGTTAATGAATGCCCGCCTAGCTCAGTTCTGTTTTAAAGTTTAAAATTGGCTTAATCTAGCAGTCTTCTAAATTTTCCCATTACAGCAATGTCTAACTCCATTACTGATATGTATACTTTTATTTACATATAGACACATTTATTCACTTTTGGCATCTGTATTTTTGTTCAATGTAATTTCACCTGTTGAAATGGAGGAGTCCAACAAAGGTACCAGAGTATTATTTCTTTGGTACTTCTTAAATGAGGGAGAGGCAGAGGAATTATTTTCTTGCAAAACATGAAAATAATTAGCAGAAGTTAAGAGTATGTAGTTTTCACAGACTGTAAATTCTCTACCTTTGCAATAGCAGGGATAGCATTTTTTTTTCTAAATCTAAAATCACTATTATCCAACAGCAGCATGTACATTTCTCTTAAGTATTGCTGTAAACACACTCTCAGTAGCAGACATATGGTGAGGCTCACCTGGAGTACAAGAGTTTCGGGTAGAGCTATTACTGGTACAGGCCAGCCCAGACCACTCCTTGGGAAATATAAACCTCAGTTACCCCCACAGTCATATCCAATTCTTGTTTCAATGTTAATATCTTGACAATTAATACTCAATATCACATTCTGTACAGCATCTACTGATTCCATTTGTTTTTGTTGCTGTTTATTTTTTAATGTAACTGCCACATATGAACAGTTTTCTTTAAAAAAAAAGTGGTTTATGATTTCGTTTCTAGAATTGCTGCTAATGATACACAGTAACAGCAGTTGTTTCTGCTCTCTATTTAGAAGAAATGGATTATTTTAGCAAATGGAAATACTTTGTTTAATCTAAATTATATCTTAGATCCTTGCAATCAGATCTTATACATGATGCTCAGACGATTAGCTACAAAACCGAATTTATTTTCTAAAAGTTATATATTCTCACTGCCAAGCTTGAATGATGCAGCTGGGATCTCAAATTTTGCCACGTAACTGAAGACCTTTTATTTTTTCTCTTTAATACAGTCTCTAAGTATATCTAGACATGATTTTTTCCCTTTTTTTTTTTTTTTTTTAAAGCTTGTAATGCTGGGATAATGTTTGTCTTTTACAATTGATCTGGGCCTACAATAAAGTTCTGATGGAAGCTTTTTTTTGTGTAGACTTTCAATATTGTTAATTAATAAAAATGTCAGGATTAGGAAACAATACTGAGATTCCCTCCGTAAAGCAAAACAATGAAAGCTGCACTAGGTTTTTGACTGAAATATTGCTGTAGGCAAACTCAGTTGTAGTGTAACTAATGATTCATGAACTGGGGACTTCCTTCTAAATTACATGTCCTGGACAGATACAAATGAGGGCTATTTTGTTAAAACTGATACCTGTCAAATGAGTTTGACTTTAAAACTCTTGTGAGCTGTTGATTTCAGAATCGTCTCTCTATCCGAAATTCCTGAATTTCAACTGTGTATTCAAATAATTATTTTTTCATTTGAACACCACCACCAAATAACATTTTTGCAGAGTTACCAAAGATATGCCTAATGACTGCACTTCTGTAGTGACATTTAAAACTACATCTTTTTTTCATGCACTTCTGAAAATAACTGCTCTGGAAAAGATTCCATATCCATCGTATTAGATGCTTGCAGTTTTGAATCCACAACATAATTGCTCTCAGAATGTTCCATATGTTTTTAATCCTATGTATACATCAAAGGAACAGCTTGAACTCAGAGAACCTATATGTACATACATAGATGGCAATTTAGGATTAAGCTTCAATTCAAGTTGGAGTTGGACCTGTCTTAAAATACAGAGTAACAAATGTGACTTAGTTATGCTAATGAAATCTTTAATTATACTATCAGAACAGTATATACTGAAGAGTGTTGAGAGAAAACAAGAATCTCACATTTGCAGGACACCATATATCACAGGATGGAGAGGAAACATGGGAACCTTTTATTCGGGATGACGTAACCCAACTATGTATAGAATTGTGCAAGAGCTTAAAGTTGCTTACAGTTAATAGGGTGGACAGTTGTCATAGTCATCAGCAGCAACAAGAACAAAAACATATCAGCTGTGCTTGTGCCACATAAAAATTCATGTGTGAAAAACTGATTACTTTAGCATCCAGTCTCTGTATGTCCATATTGTATCTGTGAAACATTATTTTACTATTATTAAAGTAAAATATGTTTCTAGTATTTGCATTTTGTCTTGTGTTCTGTTGCTTGTGTTTGGGAAGGCAGCCTATTGCTTCTTCACATCTGACAGCTCCTGCCCATGAGGCTTGGCTGTACTTCAGGTACAGCAGAAGAACTCAAAAGAAATTAGCATGTAAAGAGATTGAATAGTTAACTATTTTCTGACAAGAAAAACCTATACAAATGAAACAGGCAGTATTTAAATCAATTGGTACACAGAACATTTATCTCTGTGCATGTAAAAGAAGTGACCAGAGTAGGAGGTATCCTACCACTGAACATCTGACTGACAGCACAACACAGCAGATGCCAGCTGAAGCACTCAGTATATCAGCATGAAAGCAAAGACTAAACAGTTGCTTTTGTGCAGTTACATGAATCTGCGTAGATGAACTGGAAATGAAAATAGAATTATCAAAAACTGTTGGGTACCAAATAACAGCATATAGAATCAGACACTTTAGACTGCCTAATAAATCACAGCAATTCCTCCTGCAGGCATGTTTAAGTTCTTTAAGTTCTACATTTTATGACTGAGAAGAACAAATTTTGAAGGTATTCAAATTGAAAGAGATTGTACATTGTCTTTTTGGTCTCAGTTGCTCTTTGTTCATGTTGCCATCATCTAAAGATTAAGAACACTGGCAAAAAGAAAGTCTATTCCAAGTACTGACTAAAGTACAAATTAAGCATCGATATAATGAAAATCTGTAACTAATAATTTCAGGATTGTCTTCTGTTATCAATCAGTTTTGACTGTAGAAGCACTTTTGGATGTAGTTTGTTCAATTTTGGTTTCTTGAGGGAATTTTATTGTGGTCAAAACTAGCTTTAACTATAGTTTTGGTCTAAATAACATCATAGATCCCATAGAAACAACAGAAAATGTTTATGAAGGAAAACTTGTTAGTGTCATATAATACTCTCAAAATAAAACTAATACTGGCAGAATATACATAAAAGAAGTGTGTGTGTATATATATATGTTTCTCAGTTTAAGCCAGTCATTTGATTAAAAAATAGAAAGTTTTTTATGCGAGTAATTCTTCAGAGTTCCCTCTGTGAGATTCTTTCAGATTTATCACTAGGAAATTGGAGGCTGGAGGGTTGAAAAGAGTGTTCAGAGGTCATTAGTCACCTTCATGGTCCAAGGCAAAAAAAACTAAAAGAGATAACAAACGCATTTCTGGAAGATACCAGTCTAATCTATAGCTAAAGTCTCCAAATAGGAGATACCCCTAACCCTTTTATAGGCAGTAAACTCTGGTGCTCCTCTGCTATTATAATTAAAAAGATCTTGCTTAACACAACACTGCTGCAGTTTAAAGATATCCCTTCTCATCCTAATCTCAGTGAGTCTTCTCTTTCTCTACACTCAAGAAATCTATTTTTTATTAGGTCAAAAACAGAAGGTGGCCTGAAAATGAACTTATATTTTGTGCTCAAAAGGGACATAGTACTTCTGATGAAGCAAGATATTTATTTCACATGACTTGTAACTATTTTATAAGTGCAGAACTGCTACATGCAACTGTGTACTATGATTGCCATTCATTGATCCTCTTCAAGCATAGTGCTTTTCCATATTGATTAATATTTATTTTTTCAACCATGTCTCCAGTTTATCAAGACTATTTTTTATCCTAATCCTGTCCTGCTGGGTTTTTCCAATTTTGATAGTTTAGCATCATTTGCTATTTTAATACTCCTATTCTTCATTCTAGAAGTTCTTGGAGTTTTATATTAGTCTCCTCTGCTCTGAGTTTAGCTACTGCACGTGCAAAACTCACAGATCCCAAGCCACAAACTCCGTTTCCTTCTCTTTTCCCTATTATCTTATAAGAGATACAATGCTCTTCATACAGAAGAGGCAAGAAAAAGTCACTCTCAAACACAGGAGCAGCCTTGTAGAAAACCACCATGCACATCTTCCTGGTCTGACAGTGATCCATAGTTGAGTTGATAGTTGAGGATAATGTAACTGTCAGGAAAACTCTCTCATACCAGCATTACTTAGGTCATAACTGCTTAGGTTGCTCACCTAAGATCATTATATGAGGCCATACTAAAGTCCTGCTGAAGTCAAGTTTATTGCTACTTTATTGCTTATTCCTATTTACCCATGTTATATATAATATATATTATTGCTTATTCCTATTTACCTATAGGAATTGCAAGCTTGTCAGGAAAAAGCTGATTTTGATGCAGTATATTTCAGTCAAACATCTGAGTATAATTATTTCTTTGTTTTCCTGAGTGCATTTAAAAATGGATTAGTTCTGTTTCATTCTGAAAAATGAAGCTAAGTGAATTAACCTGTAATTCCTCAGATCTTTTGTAAGACAGGTATATTTCTTTTCATCCCAGTTTTTTGAAATGGTTTTCACATAGTACTTTTTATTTCAGAAATAAAACTGCTAAAAATACTAGGAGTAGAGGTCAGAGTAAAAAGGAATGCTAAAGGTTAAATTTCATTAGGTGATTTGAGAGCATCTGACTTAATATTGTCTAACTGGCTATTCATGACACATGTAAGAAAAGATAAACTTCCTACTTGACTTCTTAAAAACCATTAGCTTATTTCCTCCTAAATTAGTTTTAAGGTTGGTGAAATATTGTCATAAGAGGAAAATGAGAAGTCAAGATCATACTGTTAGAAGAAAAATATTTCTGAAGAAAAGAATATTACTATTATAGGTTAATCAGGCTAAAGCTTGCTTACTACTTTGATCAAGCTAGGACAATATGCTTCAAAAACACTTTAGTAATAAACTAGTCTACCTCTAATATAATTTAGCACATCTGAATACTGCCAGTCTATTTCCTTTCTTAGACAATGAAAAAACTATCCCTGAATTCTAAACACAAACTAATGAAGACCAGCAAACCCTACCCGTAACATTGCTTTGACTATAAACAATGAAAAGTCTTTTTTCTAAATCAGCCTATTTAAACCTGTTAATCTAATTAGGCTCAACTGCATCTAATTTCCACCAATATAGTGCCACTCTAATTATAAAAGCAAATCAGAAACACCAAAACTGTATACAAAATAGTAAGAGCAAAGGACATTTTTCACCCGCTTTGTCCCCCCTCAATACATTATACTGTAACAGTGAAATCTAGAGTTTGTGTATTTAATTTTGGAGAAATATATCCTTTTCAGACTTTCTATTAATTTCTCCATAGCCGTGTTATTTGTATTAGTGACTTTTCTTAATGTCAAGGTAGCAGAAGTTGAAAGTCTGTGCAGAGGACACTGGGCATGCATGACAGACCATTTAATATGAATTAAGATTTAGGACAAGACTGCTTGCAGCAATCTGATTACCTTTAGTCAGAAAGATGATTAAGGGTGATAAATTAAAACCTTAAAATTTTCTCTTCAGTGACTGCTCCTCCACAGTAGCAATTTGGACTTTAATAGTACCAACCACCTTAAAGATGTCCACTAACAACAACACAAATGTTTTCCTCTGTCTGCAAAAAATCCCATACTGTTCTTGAACTTCTATCAAGATGTTGTACAGGAGATGAATGACTGTATAGCTTAGAGTAAAAAAGTGATTATATTAATACCAACAAACTTAATCTATCGTACGCATGATATGGGTTTTGTTTTTACACTATTTGAACTTTTGAATAGTTTATTTTACATTCTGCAAGTTAACACTATGTAATCTTAGCACCAAAGTGAATTAACACAAAGCGTCTTACAAAAATGCATAAGCAAACATTTTAAAATGGAATTTATCTTCGTAACAGCATTCTCCCCTAAGGAAGTGAGTAATTGCTTCTGTAAGGATGTTTATTAACAGATAAAATAACTTTGATAAGAACCAAATGCTACTGTTGTTTCTAGCTGCATTATCCTAACTAACGAGTACTATTTATTAACAATTTGAAACGACAAAACAAGATGCAGATTCCCTTATTTTTCCACTTGGACATGCAAATAAGACAAGATGAAGTTACACATTTGTTTAGTAAGCAGTTACCAACATAAATATTCTCAGTGATATGTTCCACATCTTAATTACCTAATGAGCAATGACATTCTCAGGTCCCAAATTCACACATCATCTAAGAAGAAATATATGGCACCCCTTCATGGCTTTTTTTTTTTCTCTCTCTCCAGTATTAGACAAAAAGATAAATGTATTATATTGCAAACAGCTAGGAAACAAAGAAGATCGGCCCTGCCCCTCTGTGTTTGCCACTGTGAGGATGGCAACTGCTAGTGACATTAGTTTTTTTTTCTAGTTTCTGAAAGTAAGAGGTGATGTCCGGTTCAGAAATATATATTAAATTCCTGTGTTATTGCTGATGATAGAACATGAAATGAACCTGAAGAAAAAAATATCACTGATCGAGGATACTGATAAAAACATATTAAGATTTAGAATTTTTTAGAACCTCTGCCATCCTTCAGGTTTCAAAGAAGCATCGATCCAACAATCAGTCGCGGGTTTTTATCTTTCAAAAGAAAAAGAAATTAGTGAATGCCAAGCTTTGATTTTGTTTGTCAGAAACAGCTTTTCGTAAAAGCATAGAGGGTTTAACAAATTAGGGAAAGGACCAACAGATAACTACGTACTGTACAGAAGCGAAGAATGAGAGCAAGTAAGCTCTTGGATCATACTAAGACCATGACATGCTCATGGTGCTCTCCATTGCCTTTAAAAAATATTTTCTTTGAATCTTAATATGACAATAAAAGAGAAAATGCTTTAGAGTGTTTTTTATATATATTTCTATTGAAAGCCATGTTGCATTTTACCTTGGAGCTCTTCAATCTTTCTTTAAGAAAAGTTCTTCAGTGCTGTGTAGACTTCTTAGTTCCTAGAAGCAAAAGAATTTAAATTCATTTAGACGTGTTTGCATTGTCATGGGATACATAAAAACTTCAGACTTTTTTCTCTAAGAACTTTAAATTGAAAGGATAGTCATAAAGAGGGTAAAGAGATAGTTAGAGAACTTCTGTGAAGTGATTTACTGATAGATTCAAAGAATACGCAATTCTGTTTGAGAAAGCAAGGTATTCAAGAAAGGAATAGAAAATTATGCTGAGGAAAGAGTCAAAATGCATTCTTCCTTCTCAATTCACAGAGGCATATCTATTAGCAAGTTAAAAAAATACAACAGTATATAGATACTAATTGTGCTGGGGAGCATGTAGCAGCCCTACTCACCAACAAGGTATTAGCTATTCCATAAAGACACAAAGCAATCTACGTAAATGGGCCATTTGGACATTGCTAGTCATAAAACTGTATACTTCTCCAGAGAAAGGTAGATTTCACTCTTTCAGGAACAGCTTCCTTGCTCCCCTGCCACATACCTTTTATGATGTTCATGTTGGGCTGGACACAAGACTTCTAATACATTTCATGAAGCATTGTGTTGGCCAGCTAGGAAATCCTTCTATATGTTAGTTTTATGAAAAGGGAAATTGAAAGGTCAATGCCTTCTACAATATTTTGGAAATTATTTTTACTTTTGTCTTTAAGATTAATTAATTTTAAACATCCATAATAGTGTAAAGTTGTTGCAGATGAGGAAGCTAATTGACATTCACAATCAACACTAAGTCAAAAATGAATTAACTAGTTTCATTAACTCTTGTTGGTGAACACAAAAATGTAGCTCATTACTATTGAGCAGAGTAAAGTTTCATGCAGTTGTTAACTGTGTTAGCTAGAAGTGATAGAAAGAAGAAATAAACATAAATTTCAGGATATTACTTTCTTTTTCACTATCCTCAAAACACAATGGAAGGAAAAAACTGTAAGAAGATGACTTAAAGGAACTAGTAGGTGGAGTATAAAACATTATACACTGCTCCTTTTTTCCTCATATATACTTCTGGCTTCCAAGCAGTCACACGTAAACTTCCAGGATGGTTTAAATCTTTGGTAGAGAAAAGATTGAACTCAGTAGCACAGTAATTACTTGCCTGTGGTAGAAGAAATTAACATTTACAGTCTTGCATAAAAGCCATAGAATTGATAACAAAGCTTCATGGAGGTAATTAAACTTTAAGAACCTCAGCTGCTGAGTAGCTACTTTATCAAATAGCAAACAATAACTGAAAGTGGCTACACTTTTTTTTTTTTAAATGACTAGTGATAAACAGTATCTCAGTTTGCCCATTGCTAACATGAAAAACTTCATAATTGAAGATTAATTCTTTTGAAGGTAAGAGTAATTTTGCAAGTGCACACTGGTTACTTCAAAACACCAAACAAGTATGTAACAGTGACTAGTGTTAGTTTGGGGCAAATTTAACACCAGTCATAAAGCACTCATCACTTATTGTATGGATATATTTACTCAGTGCTTGAAAACAGTTTTATCCCAAACACATTTGGATATGTACATCAGACCCTGCTAGACTGATCTTCAGCAGTTTTAAGGACAGGAAACCTAGCAAATGGGATCAGACCAAAGCCCCTACAGTCCACAGAGACAGTTAGGTTCCAGTAAGGGCAAACAGAATTATTAAGGTAAATGGAGGAAAGAATTTACAAATTCAGAACATGTTGAAAGTCATCTTTTTCCTTCTATAGACTTCCAAGTGCCATCAACCAGTTTTATTTTTTGCTTGTTGCACCCTCCCCCCAGAGATTATATGACTCTTCAACCCCAAAGAGATTATGATAAACATTCCGACATTGAGTTCACTGAATATGACAGCAGAAGAGAAGACCTAGACTGGAAACAATAGTTAACTGACTAGCATAGGACAGAGGAACCTCACGTCTTACAGAGCCTACAAACCAAGATTACAGAAAAAGGTTTACTTCCAAGATGTAACCCAGTTTACTTGGTACATATAGAAGACTACCATCATAAAGGATGTGTTCCTGTTCCTTTCTGAGACTTTTTACATAGATTTCCTGCGTTCCAAAGTGATTTCTGTCAAGAGGAAGTTTTTAAGAAGTTTGAACATAAGGGACATTTCAAGAGCTAGAGTATATGGTGAAAGTACTTTCATGCCACAGTGCTACAATAAAACCTATTTGGAGTAAGGACAAATTTAGTAAATACAAGGTGAACAAGACCTTTGTTTCAACCAGTAACCACTAGCACTGAAGTTATGACAAGTATCTAAAAGAAATAGATGTAAAAGAGAGAGGTAAAGTTAGAAATGTCAAATTTACAAGTTTATCTGCCTTTAGCAAAAGTTTTTATAAACAACTTGGGAAAACAAAAGCCATTGGAAAGCCTATATTCCTTCCTTTAAGACACGCAAAAGAAGAAGAAACACATCCCAAGAGTTGTTTTTTTCTCTTTGTTTGAGAGAGAGAGCAGAAGCAAAGCCTACTGAAAGCATGACTTGAAGGAAACACTACAGGAATGGAGAGCTATTACAATTACCAAGGCAAGTTATGCAGAAAGAGCAAACAGTATAGCAATAGAAAGAGAAGTACTTCAGTTACAAGAAAAAAAAAAAAAATCAACAACAGGAGACAGACAGACAAGGCATCAGTAGAAACAGAGTAAATTCTGGAATGGTGGCAGAAACATCAGTGAAGAATTCAATTCATTTAGGGAAGTGTTACATACCAAATTTCTAGCATTCTGGTGACTTCACCCCAATGAGCAGCTGAACGCCACCACAACTGCTCTCTCTATCCCTTCTTAAAGGGAGAGGGGAAGAAAAGATGATAGAAAAGGGCTCAAGGGTTAAGATATGGAAAGGAAGAGTGCTCACCAATTACATACACGGGCCCTGCAGACTCAGCATAGGGAGATTAATATAATTTACTGCCTAACAGATTCAAGCAGTAAGAAACAAAAAGCAAACTCAAAATATCTCTGACCCAGACACCATCTTCTACATCCTCCCCCTGAGCAGAGCAGGGGAGCTGGGGCTGTGGCCGGACCCTAACACTGTCTCTGCCGTTCCTTCATGGTCACTCTCTGCCCCCACTCCACATGGGCTCCTCCACACGCTGCAGCTCCAGCCTGGGGCCTGCTCCTTCAGGGGCTCTCCATGGGCCGCAGCCTCCTCCAGGCCACATCCATCTGCTCCAACAGGGGCTCCTCCACGGGCTGCAGCGTGGAGATCTGCTCCATGTGGGACCCATGGGCTGCAGGGGAACAGCCTGCTCCACCAGGTGCCTCTCCACAGGCCACAGCAGAACTTCTGCTCGGGCACCGACAGCACATCCTTCTCCACTGACCTTGGTTTCTGCAAGGCTAGTTCTCTCTTTACAATTTCTCACCCCTCCCTCTAAGCTGCTGTTCCACAGCTGTTCCCCCACACCCCCTTTCTCCAATATGCTCTCTCAGAAGCACACCACGTGTCACGCACTCAGCTCTGGCCAGCAGCAGGTCCCTTTTGGAGCTGGCTCTGTTCTAACACAGGGCAACTGCTGGGCTCTGCTCACAGAAGCCACCCCTGCAGCCCCCCCACTACCAAACCCTTACCACATAAACCCAATACAACCATACCCGGTGAAATAGCAGCTGTAGATAATACACAGTTTTTCCTCCCACTAAAAAGAAAGTGGAGCACAACCTAACTTATAAAGCAGCTGCAGGAACATGTAATCACAATCAGAGTCTCATTTCATTCATCTGTGGTCATTAACAGTGTTACTTCCATCTCATTAGCTCATCTGCTGCATCCAATTTTGTTGTGCAGAGGATTGCAAAGACCAAAGAGAAGTGTCTCTGGGCTAGAGGCTCCTTTTAACTGTTTGAATAATATATCATGTTCTACTTGGTTTCTTTAGGGTGGTTTATGATGCAGATGCTTGCAAGAGGAAGATGTAGTGCAATATGACTAGAGTAATTACAAGACAAAGTGGTTAATACATATTTTCTAGTTTATAAGGGAGCTTAAATTGTCATATGGTCTTCTGTTGAAACAGCTTCAAAGTAGTTTGCTAGCCCACAAGGAAACCTGTCTGTATGGTTCTTCTAAAACCTGCTCTGGTCAAATTCTATTAGGATTTGAGGAAAAGGGGAAGGGAGCGCTCCATGATGGCAGTCGTAAGGCTTCAACTCGGTTTGAACATGGACCACATTCTGTGAAGATTTTCAGGGCTATTTGACTTATTAAATCCACCTAAATACTTAATTAATTGCTATGTGGATTATAAACTAATGTTCCGAAACTGATCCTGTCATGTTGCACGTTAACCCATTTCTTCAACTTCATTGAGCAAAATCCGTGTCTAAATGGCTGATGACTTTTACAGTCTATAAAGGTCTGTTATGCATACAAAATGCATTAATACTAAAAATTAGTTCCATTGTTTTTCTGAAATTTGAATCTAACTATATTTGCATAAATATAGCCATTTATCCACACTTACAGGACTTCACCTCTAAAGTGCGGTAAAATAACTACTAAACAAAATTTATTCTAAATCTTAAAAACAGCCCAAAGACCTCCTGTAAGTTTTTGCAGTGGACTATCTTCAGGATTGTCATTCATAAAATAATGAAGTATTAAATTCTTTTTTTTGTTGTTGTTTTTCAATTACTTTTTTTTTTTTTTTTCCCTCTGTGTTTCTGTCCTTTGTGTCATGGGGTTTGTCTCTTATTTCTGTCCCAAATTTTGTTACAATTCTGTCAGCTAGTTATAAACTAGAGGCAGTAACATGTACTTGTAAGTGTGCAATGCACATCCATAGGTCTATTTAAAAATCTCAGAAATTAAGTTCATAAAACAATAGGACTTAAAAACAAACAAACAAACAAAAAAACATCAAGTCACCAAATGTGTAGTCAACAAGAGATGCTTGGCTAAAATTTTCCTCCAAATTGTTTCATTTTGCTTTGAATCTGAATCTGAACTTCTTAGATCCATTTATGAGGCTAGCTTTGAATATTCAAGCCTGAAAATTGTAATCCTCTCATTAAATTGATAGAAACAGATACTGAAAAAGTATGTCTACCAAACCAACATTAAAATATTTCAGATATTTTTAAAAATAAACTTAATTCAGAAAAGACTAAAGATTGACAATCTGCAGGGATTTGTCTGTGATGCTCTTATGCAAAAGACTAAAGATTGATAATCTGCAGGGATTAGTCTGTGATGCTTTTATACTTATTCCCAAAACCTTCCTTGGGGTAAAATTAACTGAAAAGTTCAGACTTCACACTGAAAGGACCAGGAAATTCTAAAGTGATGAGGACTGGACTGTCTGATTACTGTAACCTGGAATAACAGTAAATATTTCTATTAGACTGATTAATTCTTTACTGGCCATATGTTTAGGATAATAAAGAATGGGACTATACAATATGCCATCATGAATTACTATAGCATGTTTGGAAGCTTTCCATAGTGACCAGTTAGGAAAAACAAACAAACAAAACAAAACAAAATACACAAGAATAGAAGGTGTGAAATCCATGTACAGTTCATAAAGAAAATTTTTCCTGGCCCCCGAAAGCTTGCTCATCAAGCATATCTGATATGGGAGGGAGGGATGGAGAAGGAAAATAAAAATAAATTAAAAAAATGAGGCTGAAAAGCTAGACTTCGGCATATCTTCCTTTATTTTATTGTTGTTGTTTTTGTTCTGCCTGTAAATCAGAATTTCTAATCAACTAAATGTGCAGCACTGTATCCAAAGTTCTTAGAATAACAACTAAGAACTTTGCCAGTGAAAGACAAACAGTGTAATAACTATGAGATATAGCTAAGATTTTGTATTGTTTTAGAGACGAGAATCCATAACTTCAAATCAGGAAGTATTTAATATCAAGCCTGATATGAAATGAGTAATTATTCTATCTAGCTGTTTTTGTGCATTGCTTGAGCACCAACAGTAAGCTTGCATGCAAAGTCTACTCTCCTTACAATGACACTCATCATGTCATCATCTGTGTTTGTGGTTTTCATCACTAAAGTTGAAAACTGAAAAATTATTCTTGAGAGGAAAGGCTACATGAATTTGGTTGACTGCATAGAGAAGTACAGAATGAAATGGAAAAGAAAAAATGTAAATCTAAATATGTCAGGGCATATTTTATTGTCAGTCAGGAGGAAGGAGCCTTGACTTCTGTTTGAGAGTTGCACTGTAAAGAGTGCTGTCTGACCTGCTGTTACAAAACATGTCAGTGTAGAGCTAGGACTAAGTGTTTAAACTCATCTTTCCCACTCCTGGGAAGTATCGTCCTATCATCTTTTTATTAGAGGTGTAATTTTTCATGGGCTCCAGCTGATGTCCTGCACTTTCAGCTCAATCTAGCAGAAAATATGCTTTGAGAAAATGTGGTCTTAAATCTCCATTTCCTGTTGGAGTTAGTCTTAGGCAATAATCAGTGTTGGGTACTTCTGGTTTTTGTCTGGGTTTAAGACCTTTCATTGGAATTATCTTTATTTAATAATTCTTGGCATGGAGTAGGCAAGAATCATAAAAGTACTCCTTTCTCAGACTGACAATCAAATTAATTTCAATCCCAATTCTCCACTTTTCTGTTCTCTGCTCTCTTCTCCCTGCACTATCGTTTATTCAACTGTCTTCTGGCACAGACAGCTGGTGTAAAGAAGAATTAATTTTCCAAATTTGGCACTGATGTGAAGAGGTTGGAAGTATAGACAGATCATTTTTGAAGTCATTAGTGAAATTCCAGCTCATTGCCAACCCTAATAAAGGATTATAATTTACAGACATGGAGAATGAACTTGAAAAGACATAAATGACACCGAATACTTCATAACTGAATGGACAAATCATGATAACCAAGTGACAATAGAAAAAAACTTGCGTCCATTATAAGAAATCAAAACTACGTGACAAATGTCATATAAAATCAATTCTAAAGCTTCCAAAAATCTTGGAAACCAGTTATTCTAACTCCTTTTTCAAATGATAGACTCATGTGGGTTTATATGTCTGTACTGCTCTACCTATTTCAGTAATCTAAATACATATTATTTTTTTTTCCCCTTACTGAAGAAGCATGAGGATTTTGTTAGCCCTTGGACTCAGAGTAGGGTAAGATATTTAATGGGACGTATGTTATGGGACAGGAAAACCACCTTTCAGATTCTGGGGACAGGCAGTCAGCTTCATGGGAAGAATTTCAATAGGACCACTACTTTCACTGAGCTTCCATGCAAACTCACTGAGAAGTCAAAATATACTATGTATAATCATATAACTCCACTAAAGCTTCAGATGAGTACTTTCTTACTTCTTCTGACACTTCACTGCTTGGGAGAAGCTCCTTTAAAAACAATGACCAAAAAAAAAAACCAACCATATTGCACTGTGGTTTTATTTTGGTGCTCAGAAAAAAAAAAAAAAGTGAGAGCTGTGAGCGATGCTTATCGTGCAAGCTAGTATTGTACCTTTGTTATCTTACTCTTTTTTCTACGTTTATTTTTTGTATTCACTTTTTTTTATTTTGCTGATTGCCATGAAGAAGGTGGGACCAAGAGCTTGCCTCCTCCCCATGCTGCCCACCTCCACCACACCCCAGCTGCGCTGACCCCACTCCCAACCTGCTGACTTGACTTCTTGGCTGGACCAGCGACCTGCCTCACTGCAGCTGTCTTGAATGCTGGGCTGAGGCTGATCCTGAGCACTGCCCCAGTCAGGGTCCTGACCCTGACCTGCTGGTACAGCCTCCCAGCTCCTCCTGGGGGACCTAGTCTCCAGCTCGCCTGCCCCGGCCAAGCAGCCTGACTGTGCTGCTCCCTTATATAGGGCTTGCTTTCCCTCTGTGTGCTCAGATGGAAGGGCCTGCAACAAAAGTGCAGGATTAGTACTGTTGCTTTGATTTTTCAACCAGTCACTATCTAAACTGAAAATCATCTGATTCCTTGGCTTAGATAATAAATGCCTCCCCCTGTAGTTCCTTCTTTTCCCTGACCCGAAGCATCCCTTTTTACAATCACTTTCCAAGAAGCAACACTCTGGTTTTTATCTTCACCTAAATTGTCTTAGTTACTGCCTTCAAGAAACACAGAGAACTTTACCATTAAAAAAAAAAAAAAAAAAAAAAAAGGAGAAAATATCCAAATAAATTGAACAAAAAGAATGATTGATAAAGGCATACTTCCAAATGCCATCAGTAACAGGACTAGTGACAATATGCGCCTGGAATACCTTATCATAAAAGGATGCAAATCAAAACCCATTTCCCTTTATTTTTCTTTGTTGACAGCAGATGTTAGGAACATTAGAAGCAGACAGTGAATGTGTGAAGAGATGTATTAAATGAGTCTCTGGGATGACTGGCACTTCGGAATTGCAGAGAATTCACTGATGAAGAGATGATGAAGTTTACTGACTTTCAGGCTATCACAGAGTTATCTTTGTGGAGTTCATAAAATGGAAATGCTGACTCAGAGTTTGATTAATAGTTTTATCTAGGAGCTAAATTATTCAACAATTAAAAACAACACTTTAAGAAGGAGAGATTCTTTTTTTTTTTTAGTCTCTTAAAAAGCTTAGAATGCTGATTAGATAGGCTATAAAATTCAAATCAGCATTCGTGTGATTTGTTTGCTTGTTTGTTTTGATAAAATGCTATTTTATCTGAAATCAAACATAAACTAAAAGACAATAATGGAGATAGATCCTGGTGGTCTGTTTCACCTATGGGAATTTCTTAGCATAGCTTTGCCAAGACTTGTTTTGTTGTTTTTAAGACCGTTTATGTAATGTTCACATAAATGTGAACCACAAGGACAGAATTACTTCATGTTTACAGATGTCAGTGTTTCAGCATTAATCCTGTTTATTTACAGAAGATAATAACATATCTTGTAATCTGTCTCCAACTGATGATCTACACTAGTGACTTCAGCTGTCTGATGAATATTTAACGTTGTCTTTGCTATCATACCATGTTACCATATCTGCATGAAATTCAAGCTGTTATGTTAACCTTTGTTTTTAAAAACAAATATATTTTTCATTCAGGTTCTGGTATTGGTAAAGTTGCAAGACAGATGACACCAGACAGGAGTTTTCATGGGACATGTTTTTTTGCCAAAGAATGGGAACACCTGCTCTTTTGTGGTGCCAGGGAAGCATTTGGAGATGTGTCACTGCGCTGTGCTAAAGGCACAGCATTTGTGTCAAGCTGGTCAGTTATGGGTTGATGTTACTCTCTCATGCCAGAGCTGACCCACTGACTTGGTAGAGTGCAGGGGTATCAATTCATCATTGCTACTGACTGACCATAATGTAGTAATTCATGCCTATTTATAACAATGTGAAGTAATCTACTATTTTATTTTATATTATTTTATTTATTTATTTATTTATTTATTTTAATTTATTTTATTTATTTTATTTATTTTTTATTTTTATTTTTGTTTGTTTGTTTGTTTTGAATCCTGGCATCATCCTTTGGCTTACAGTTCTATCAGTGCTGGTGGAGGCCATCTTAGCGCAAGTGAGACACCTCCTAATGCACTATATTAATGAGGATATTTGCAATCTTTTAGCTAAGAATGCCCTATCATTGAGCAGCAAGGAACATCTGCTTCTTCCATAAAAGAACAAGAAAAGCTGAATGGTGAATTTGAATTTGGTTCCATGCATTTGTTATGACGATGATTACCAAAGTATAACAGGGCTTTCCACAAAATCATAATTAGTACAGTGATGAATCCATGCTTTGGCTATGCAGGAGAAGGGAACTGATGCCCTGTCTGACAGCCAGTAAGATAGCCCATAACCCTTGCCTATCCCTTCTTTGTCTCACTTTATCCCTATGACTCCCATCCAGTACCAGAAGGAGGCCTCCCCTTGGCCATGCATTACAGTACATTGCATCTCCATTCTGGAGAGGTCCTGAGAGCGCGTAGCTAACAACACAGGGTGCAAACAATATTCAGTCTTGTTGGTGGCAGATTGCCTGTGATTTTCTAAGAAATGTGTCTACTGGACTGAATCGAGGCACAAATCTAGTTCCCGAGAGAGATGGTGATCTGGGAACAGTCTTGTTTGCCCTCCTCATGATTGAGGGTGCAGCTATGCCCCTGCTATCTGTGCAGGTTACTCCTGCTGATTTCTGAGTCTAACGTTTTGCAAAGGTCTTGTTGAGACACAGACACGTATGAGTCTCCAAGCTCTTTCTAAAGTAGTATGTAGTGAGAGTTGTAATGTAGGAGCGAGCCTATGTTTGTAGAGCCACAGAAGAGGGAGATTAAGAGGTGGTGTTGCATGTCTGCTCTGGAAACACCTCTTTCACACTGGTACAGTGACATAAAAAGGTCTGCAGGAAGGTGATTTCTCCATCTGACATCCCAGATACTTAGGGTTCTTCCTTCTCTGTAAGCAGGGGAGAAGGACACTTGTCCTTTGAGCAGCTGAATGACGACTAAAACCAGGCATCTAGTCTGGACAAGGTGTCTCACCCAATTTCAGATTACTGCTTTCAGTCAGAAAAATTGTAGCCATAGTGAAAAAGGAAATAAAATCTGGGAGCCTTCTGAGATTTCCTTGTCACAACTCTGCATACTAAACAAAGCACAAGTAAAAGCATATGGTGGGTATTTTAATGCCTTCACATGTCTGCGTATCTAGGGAAGAGAGCAGCTTATTCTCTTACATTCTGAGCAAGTTTAATAATTTCTATTAAAGTTCTCACAGCAAATTGATTTTTTTTCCTTTTTTTTTTTTTTTTTTTTTTGGTGCAACACATTTTTAGGGGAAAAACAAAGTTCCTTGAAAAGAAAAATTGCAGCTTTTATATTTTTCCCTGAAAGCATCTATTAAATTAAATTGTCAAAATATGCCAACCTCTTGACAGCTAGAAATTATGTGGGTGTTTCAATATAAGGAAAACTATTTTGTTTTTAATTGTGGCAGCATCTGGAGGAGTGTCCAATCTTATAAGTAGCTCATGCCTATCTAATTTAAAGAGCTGCCAGCTGGTTCACACTACACACATGGGTTTCATTTTCTTTACTGCAGGAAACTGAAGAATTCCACTGGAGCAAGTCATGTCTGAACAGTGCTTAGTGTTACTCGTTGGGGTATGGTGACAGCTTCATGTTGTTATAATACGATGCACTTCACTGAGAGCTCTGATTAATAGTACTAGGCTGATTTTTTGAAGGTATTTGACCAGGCAGCTGTTGCCTCATGTATTCAGATCAGTCTTTCAGAAAATCAAGAACGGAATTAGTGTTGTTGCTTCACTGCATGTATCATTCATCCTGAACTCTTTCATTATAAATGTTGAATACTTGTAATTTATGTCATCAATATGTTGCGGTCTTTTGCTTAATGCATAAAAGAGCACATTATTATTCTCTATAGACTCTCTAGCCATGGTAAAGCTAAACTGCAGTCATTTGAAAATCAGCTAAGCTCCTAAGAAAGTACTTACTGGCCAAAGCCTACTAGAGAAAACTTTCAGAATAAATAGGATGATTTACACTTGTAAATCCTAATACAGAAAACCAGTGAAAAAGAAAAGCAGCTTTTAAATATACACATGAGAAAGTAACAATGCAAACAAAACTTGTTTTATATAGGTATGATATCCTGAGCTGATACTTTCTTTAATGCTCTGGTTTTTGGGATAGATACTTGTCATAACTTAATGAACACATTGTCCAGGAAAGCGTACCTTGAAGTTTAAGTAGTAATTAGAAAGTTCAAGAAAAAATATTGTCCATTGGGGAAGGGAGGAAGCAAAGCTTTGCTTTTGACATGTTTGGATTGTTTTTTAGTATTAAAAAGGTCTGGCTTTATATCATTGGAATGTATTTCAGTTCTGTTTTTTCCAGAATGTTGTTCATTCATAGATCTATCTTCATTCAGACCTTTTACATTTTATAATTTAAAGCTGTCTTAAAATGACTTAAAATTATTTTTATAACCTTTTAATTTGTCCTCTTGTGCTTTTTTGTTTGTTTGTTTTCCCTGACTGTAACAAAACCAGATCTCAAGTGGGAAGGCTGTCGTGGACATGTGAGTTTCTAAGAAATGCATTCACAATGATTTAGACTTTCAGGGCTCTGAAGGTTTAAGAATCTGTTTCCTTTCTGAAACTTGAAACCTGAATTCAAACTATCTGAATCTGCAAGCATCTTTGGACAGAGAATAGCCTGCTTAGCTCATCATTTCTATCATTTCTATCTTTCTAGCATAGTTTCCACAAGACATTTTCTCATGTTTTAGTGCAGATGAGTTTTAGAAGCCTCCAGAGACAGAACTCAAACCATCCCCAGGGGGGAAATTATCCCACAGGCTGACAGACCTCTTGGTAGGGGGCAAAGTGAAACCGGGCCTCCCTGTGGGAATCCTGCAGCGACAAATTCTTGGCATGACTGTACTGTCAGAGCCTGCTCCCTCACTCAGCACCTCCGCTTCTGAATGCACATTAACCAGGGAGTTCAGTAATGATGAGCAATAGGATTAGAAACTCACTTGAATCTAAGGACAAGTTGCAACATGAGTTAAAGATGCTCTAAACCTCTTAGGATCACATCCCTGCTTCCAGACATCTTCCTAGGGTGTCCCAGTGTGGGCAGGAAATATGTTACAAATTGTACTCATGTTTGGGATGTTTCATTAAAACACAGTTAAATATTTGCAAACGCAGACAGTAACCTTGCGCATAGATGATGATTTTACAAACCCTGGAAGCAGTGGGCAGCTATAAAAAATGACTTGTGGCAGTACCCCACTCAAGCCTTAAATCTAGCCATGCTTCAACAATTCTTATTTAAAGGTGCTGTAAAATCACCAATTTGCATTCTGACCTGTTTTTCCTTACAATATAACATTGAAAAATATATTACAGTACATACTTCTTCTATTAGTAGTAATACATGCTATTTATTTTTGTGGTAACAAAAGGAAAAGATAGTACAGTAAGTACAGTAGATGCATACAAATTGTTTCCTGCATGGTAATAATGTGTGCATGAGTAGTTTCTCTTGCTGCACTTGAATGATCAGAATATCATACTTTAAGAAACATAATTTATTCTCACTTCTATTTGTTTTTAAAAAACACAAGCAATTATACTTGCTTTAACAACCAGGACTGTGTAATCTCTTTCTTTATATTTCTCTGCTTGCAAATACTGCATGAAGGGATGAGACTCACATATTTCATCTGAAGCCTCATTAAATATGTTCTGGTTGAAGCACCAACAATAAATGTGAAAAAGGATGCTATGCTACTCCCCCCACCCCCACCCCGTCTCCATGCCAAGTATGTATCACCATGCTGTTAAAACATTTAGCATGTGATTGAGAAAATCAGAGTGATGCACAAACAGCACTGCAGTAGGAAGTAGGAAATCCAACCTCAGTGACACAGAGAACAGCATGCAAAGTAGCTAATTCTGGAGGAACCTTGGCAGAATGAGAAACAGCTAATATTCTTGTGGCTCTCGATGGTGACTCCGTGAGCTTCATGGAGGGCCACACACTAAATCACAACCTGGGATCAATTTTCAGACTGGTTTAGGACTGTAGATGATAGACAATATTTGGGTAATGTATTTCACAATCTTTGGGCAAAACCCAGTGCTCTGCTTCTTTCTTTTTACATTGCAGAGGATGTTTGGCATGCCATGCCCCTTACATTGTGCATTCATCTGGTATAGGTGGTTCTTCACCCACAGTGCCCACTGATAAAGGGAAGTGCCAGTGTTGGACTATAACAAACTCATTTTCTTTATTTCAACTTACTCTTCATAGCTTTCAATGTAAGAACAATCCTTCTCTTTGATTAATATCATACTCAGCTGTGAACACTTTTTCTTCATATTCATTTCTACCAACAGATTAGCTAGTTCATGTCAAATCAAGAGGGGTCAGACTTATTTTTCAGTCTGTTTTCAAACTGAAGGGCTAAGAAGCCTACAGCATGAGTTTGCATTTAGTTTGGTTAGCTTCTAAAAATTATTAGAGAAATTAGGTTTCTGCAAGAGAATGTTAATTTTGAAAAATATCAAGTTAGTAGAAAGGAAAAAGTAAGCTTTCTCTTTTTTTCCTTAATCTCAATACAATATAGATGGTTGTATTATAAGTTCATTCTGTCTATCCCAGACTCCTGATTTCTTTTGGAGAGACTGATTTATGATCAAAGTCGAGTTCAGTTTTGATGGTATTATATGCTGCCCACACCAGTATATTCAGGAGACAGACCACAGAGACATCAAAGGGACTGTGTTGCTGGTGCATTTTATGATAAAACGTAACTTTCTCCTGGAAAATAAGCTGATACAATCCATTCACATCACACTGGGAACAGAACAGCCATCAAACAAAAATACTCTTATTGTCCTGAAATGGTGTTTTTCTAACACAAAACAAGTCTCCTATGAACACTCACTTAGGAAACATTTTGCCAGAATTTTTATATTGTCATATGAATTCTTCTTGACTATCTTTCACCTGTTTATAAACTCTTAATCCTCCAGATAAGACACAAAAATAGTATGAAATTATATGGATCCAGTAAAGAGAAGAATAAATTATAAAAAATAAAATAAAAAACATACAGAATGAAGGAAGTAACAGAAGCACTAAATTGTCTACAAGCCACGTAAGACCCCATAAGCTCGAGCTGTCTCCTGTTTCGCATTTGCATAAAATTTTCATTCTGTTTGAGGTGCTCATTTATGGAATTCAAAGTCATTGCAGATAATTCATAATCAGAAGCAAGCATTCAATGAATTTCTAAGATAACTTTCTTCAACCTGAGTAGTTAGCTTGGTGGATAAAAAGTGTGGGAAGAACCAAAGGACTAGTAGTAAATCCATATTCTCTTTTGCATTTCCTTCAAAGGCTGGGATCCAACATTTATTCCAAAATGAAATTAAACAATTTAACAATTACCTTCAAATGCTTGGCATTTAAATGCTTGAACATTTCATAAGACAAATTATCCATGTCTGGGGGAAGAAATTCTGAAAACCAGGTTATACTTCTTCAGGTTCATTAACTCTGAGTCCAACATTGTAATATAAATCATTTCCAACCCAATTTTCAAGAATAGAATTAAATATTAAAAAAAATTAATTCTTATGCTGCAAAAAGTCAGGTCCAGAGTTACCACCACTGCTATTATTAGCAAAACCCATCTATCTTCCATAATCTCAAATCACTTTTAATTAATCCATATATTGCAAGATAAATTCCATTACAGCTGACCCTTTCTATCTTATCCCACGTCTTATATAAAGTATTTTTATTAATAATATCTCAGACATCGCCTCTTTGAATTCAGTGTTGCCTTAAGTGGAAGGGTGCTTTGCTTCTGTGGTCTAGATCAGCTCATTCTGCTCATTATAAGCAGAATTGTTGTATTAGTAAAATCTTTTGCCAATTGCCATATCACTACTAGTGTTGAAGGGAATGACTGAAAATTGTTTAATGACAGATTTGGTACAATGGATCTTCTTATGGGATGACAAAGACACACAAAGTAGGATGCATGTCACCTAATTTCAGCTATGCCTAATAAATGGAAAGAGGTGCTTCCACAGGCCTTATCCTACTCACTTTAGACAAATCTTTAAAATGGAAATACCTATCTCGACATACCTGTCTTTGTCCATTGACTAAAAAGAAAACTTAGGAGACACATAAACTGTATACTGGCTTTTACACAGCTAGAATTGGAAGAGATGAACGATACCTGCAGTTTCTGAACAAATGCTAAAAATGATAAATCTTAGAGTGAGGAACTATCCACCAACTAAATAAAAACCTGGAATGTAAGTCTAGCACTGATTCTGTTGCAAGGATTTTCTCTTGCCATTGTGGCCAATGATTGCCCCATGCAATTCTGAGCAACTCATTTCTTTTTTCTTCTTGTTAAAAAAAGTAAGCCATACTAATTGTTAAATTAAACATTCAAGCACCCATGCTGATTTAAATGATTAAAATGTGCCTGCATTGAAAAAAAAAAAAAAAAAAAAAGAACTTGAGAATAACTTAGAATGTACCTCCACTTGGAAAAAAAAAAGGTATAGATGAGTGATTCAAAATACTGAATTGAAGCTTTCTGAGCCTTGAAAAGAGATTTCACATGAGTGAGCTGAGTATTGTAGATACAGAAGATGTATTTTCTTCTGTCATTATTGACATTGCACTGATCACCTACATGTCACCGATCTGGTGATGTAAGGATACTATTCAGACCAAAAGACTGCACCTACTCTTTTCCAATTAGATTTTAAAGGGTGTCCAGAGTTGGTTACCATTGAACAGAATATCATCTCACTGAGGTCTGGTTATTATCCTGATTTACAGATCACTCTCTAAAATCTTGCAAGAAGGCTAGAATAAGATGACAAAGCTCTAAGCAAACATGAAATAAAAGAAGACAATAAAGTAAATAAAAATGAGTAATAAAATGCTGTATATCTCCTCAATAGTATTTTCCATACTGTGTTATGGAATGAAATATTTTTCATTTAATTACCAATCAATAGAAAAAAATGTCAGACCTCAGTAGAGCAGAGGTAAATTGGTTTTCAAGGAAAAATAAGCAGAGAACTACTCTAGTTGTAAGTTTTGAGGAATACCTAAATTAATAACTTTCAGTCAGACTTCAGAAGGATAAGACTGCCCTCCTAACAGAAGGATAGTAATAAAAGCCTTCAAAAACTTCAGCTGTCTGTACTTCCAGGCATAGATTTACAGTAACATTTAGATCGTTACTTAAGCAGGGAATAAAGAAGGTCCAGATAGTGAATTGTCAGCATTATGTACTGTTCTTTCATCTTCACATTAAAAATTCATTGCATTTACAAGCCATGTGGTTTGAAAGTATGTTTCTTGGCTGATTAATTTTTATTTATGCTAACAGGGGTAAGCTCAGTGTCCAGTGACTCACTGAAAATTAACTAACTTAATGATTTCGGTAAGATGGAATCTAGAGACATGTTTTGCCAAAAGAAAAATGCACTGATCCTAAAGCTGACATTGTAACTGGAACTCATACTGTGCTCTAGCAGGAGAGCAAAGGGGGTATCCCTTCTCCTCTCATTGTCCCAGTGGGGCTGGGTGCAACAGGAGCCCAGGGAGCCTGGAGGAGCATGCTTGTTTGCATGCCCCAGGAATAACAATCTGCATCCTCAGCTTCCTTCCAGCCTGTGCAGCAGGCTGCCCTCAGAGACAGGAGCACCCTTCTGTGGAGCCTCTACAAATCTCACAGATTATCCATGGCTTCACGGACTGTTTCCACCTTCCCCTCTCCTGAGCTCTGCACATGGCAAGTCTTTGCTTCTGGTGTTCTTGCCACACTGAAGACTATCTTGATTTAATAGATTAGACACGGATTCTAGAAAGTACATGTGTGTTCAAGTATTTTGCTGATATAGGGCTTAGATATCATTATTTGTTCCCTGGGGATATGCTGTTGTGATTTGTGGCTGCATTATTTGTTATTTATACTGCACCATCAGCGTGTAATAGTCAGCAAACAAATGTTTCAGTCTTATTTGAACATCTGCTTAACCTCTTCTGTTATTCTAAACCTTGATTGTTGCAATGAAACAGAGGAAAACAAAAAATGAGAAGTAGATCACATCTTGGGGCTAGCAATTCTGCAGCACTGAATATAGATTAGAGCTCTTGATACATCTGCTAAGTACCACATCAGTATCGATAAAAATAAATGAGAGGTAAGACTGATGTATGGACTGGCATCACTGAGTCACCCCTCCCAGGCAGCCTTTGAAAAAATGCTTTGTGCTGTCCTCTGAGATGGAAACTGCTTCTCTTCTAGCACTGCAGTCCTCTAACCCCCTTTCAAGTGAGACTGCCCAGCCTGTTTCAAAAAGAGCTGGGAACTTGTCTTCACCCAAAATCTCAGGTGTGAGCCCTGGCAAACCTGCAGCAATTTACCACTGAATATTTTTTTTAAAGAAAGTTTTTAAATATTATGCTAGCCTTCTTTATTTAGTCATATCTTTACTCAGAGGTATACAAATGGCTGGATGGAAGATGGGGAGCAGACCCAGCCAAG
This sequence comes from Cygnus olor, assembly GCF_009769625.2. Taxonomy (NCBI): domain Eukaryota; kingdom Metazoa; phylum Chordata; class Aves; order Anseriformes; family Anatidae; genus Cygnus; species Cygnus olor. Next base: position 50,546,470 of record NC_049173.1, read on the forward strand.
TAGCAGTAACTGGTAAAGTGTGAACATCATTATGTGCATATCCGTGGGTGACCATCTCATGGTTATCGGAACTAGAAAACACAAGTTTTTGTTTAATAATTACATTCTTCTGAAATATTTTTACACATGACTGTTATTTTACCCTGAAAAGCAGTGAAACACCACGTAATTACCCACACCTACACATGCGTATTTTTGGCAAAGCATACAGTGTGGGCAGAATAAAATAACCAAGAAATTAAACCACATCCTTCAATCATTAGCAGTCAGGGCAGAGGTACCATGTTGCTTTAATGATCTCTGAAGACCAGAGCTTTTCTTTCCACAAGGAGGAAAAGCTTTGGCAGGCAGAAGCCACCACCTTTTCCTTGCTTTGTGTGATCTGATACAGGGCTACCTTTAGCAGCTGAGAGGGTGTTGGACCTAATACTAAGATGGATTAATACATGTAGGATCTAAGGAAACGTGTAGATTAATAGGAGTGATTTAAATGAAGAACCAATCTGTTCTCTGCTTCAAGGTAGGGAGACCAAACTCAATGTGAAAAGGGGAGGAGAGGCAAGATATACTAGAAATGGTGTGTTTTCTCCATGGTTTGGTCTTGGGTATCGTTTTTACTTGTGTTCCATTTAAACAAAACCTTACAGCCCCATGTCCATCCTGGACAACAGGAAAGGCTATCACAGAAGTCATACTTTCCTTCAGACTCATACTTTTCTGAAAAGCAAATGACTTGAATTCAGATGAGTTCCTGATTTCATTTTCCATGGTGGTGTATATATATATGTATACACACTATATATACGTACCATGTTCAAGCTGCATAGTTTTATTCTTACATGAAGATTCAAAACATATTTAAAAAGTAAAATGTGCATAATTAATTAGAGGAAAACATAATACTCAAAGACCAAATCTCCCCCCACTTAGAATAGTAAAGTTCCTATGCAGGAGTCAAAAAACTTTAATTTTCTGCTGATAACTCAATAAAAGTACTGTATGCTTTCTATTGAAAAATTAAAAGACCCTGTAGAAACTCCTGTCCCAAATACAAGTGTGTATTTGACTACAAATGGTACCATGTCATTTATCAAATAATAAATCTCTGCAGAGAACAAACACATTACAGTCAACAATGTCATGCTGTTGTGAAAAAGCATCATACTGGGAAGTATAAACAGGCATACAGACTGCAAGACACATACAGTAATTATGGCTTTCAGTGTGGGTGATGCCTTAGGTGATGTACTGTGTTCATTTTGGGCACCACAATTCAAAATGAACTGGACCATTTGGACAGCAAAAAGATTGATCAACCCTCTAAAAGTTATGACTTTTGGAGAAGGAGAGAACACACTAGAGTTATTAAGCTTACAAAAAAGAAAATTTAGGGGAGACACTGTAACCGTCTTCAATATGTTCTGCTTTCTGCCAAAGATGAATAATCTACTTTACTGTCCCTGGTGAACAGAGCAGGAAATAGTGGCCTCAATTGCAGAAAGGAAGAGACAGATTAGATGCTGGTGGGGGAGTGAGGGGAGGAACGAATCTTAAGCACACAGAAGTACCATATTAAAGTTTGCAATGGCTAAGAAGCTTTAACCAGTGACAATTTGCAGGGAGCAGATTAGAAATATTTTTCAGGAGTGACACAAATGTGTGTGAAGTTGTTTTGAAGGCAAGGACCAACTTAGTATTGCTTCTCCCCTGTTTTTTTGTTTCCACCACCCCCCCCCCCCCCCCCCCCCCCCCCCCCCCCCCCCCCCCCCCCCCCCCCCCCCCCCCCTTAGGATTCTGAGATTCTGAGACCTCTGAAAAGTGCATGGGGTCAATTTCAAGTCTGAAAAAAGAGGAGACTACAATATTCTTTTCTCTGATTTGAAGCACAGGGTGCTTGGCTTAGGCCAAAAATTAATTTAGCCAAATATTCTGTATCTGGCAATGGAACTTAGAAGTGTGGCAAAAAGAACAGGAAATATACAGAGAAATTTGTATACTTACTCAGTTTCCAGCTAGTAATTATTATATCAGTTTCTAGTTAGGCTCGCTGAGCCTAATAGTACTCATGGGTAATTGTGTTTAACACACACAGCTGGATTTATCCTCCTTGTATTCATTTAATTACTTTAGAACAGTCAAACCTGAATGCTAAAACTTGTGCACCAGTCTAGGACTCAAAGAAACAGAAGCTTTCATGCTGAAATCGAGTGGGGAAAAACAGCAACAACAACAACACAAAAAAACAAACAAACAGTATTAACTGAAAATGTTTAATCAGACTGTTCTGAGCTTTGAACAGTAGCCATAAGTATGAACAGTTTTCCTTCTCCCTTCAGAAAGCTAATGCTCTCTATTTTAATTTATTTTGCTTAACTACTTCACAGATCAATAAAATCAAAATGAGGCAGACCACAAAAATATGCTATGAGAGTCTTTTCATTTTGGCCCTGCACATGGGTGATCATGGAGTTACTATCCTGTAGTAATACTCATTGGTCTGAATGTCAAAAAGGACATGCAAAAAAAACCTGCAAATCTGTTTATGAGCATGTGTGCAGATGACCAATCTTCAGCATTAGTAAATTGATACAGAATTGGTGAAGATGATAGAAATGTGCCATTTCACATCAGACAGCTGTCTAAAATTATATGTGTACAGGAAGACTTTATTAAAAATGGAGTTAAATCATCTTAAATTTATTCCCCTAGAACCTCAGAAGTCAAACATGAATTGACCATCATTGCAAATCTGAAGATGGACTTGCACCACAAGAGGTAAATTTTGTTTTCTCAGGAAAATATTTTTGGACAGTACATAATCTAAAAAACTCAAAGTGATTGCGTCATTTAAAATTGCAGGCATTTTCTGAGGTGTTCATAGGTTTGTCCTTTCTTTTATTTGCTTGAGAAGAACAATTGATTACTTTAATTCTGAGTGTCATAAATTGAATTGTGGACTTCTGAGGAACAGTCAGTGGAGATAAGCAGAATTCAGAACCAAAGTGTGAATATAATCAGCTTTGAGGCGGTTTCATGAAAAAAGTTAACTTTGTAGACTTGATTCTCATTGTCAGAAAGAAACCAATTTGCTCAACTAATCTTTCACGTTATTAATTGTCCTAAAACCTTTGACCACATCGTTGCTTTTGGAAGTCAGAGGAAAGTGAAATTCAGAAGCAATTTTCTCATGAAATTTATTCTGCCTTGAAAAATATCTACAAAATATAAAATAAATCATAAGGCTAAACTTAACTGCTAATGAACCTTTCAAAACAAAAGGTCTTTCCTGACTTCTACAACTTCTACCTGAAAATGATGTTCTTTGATATGTAACCCCTACACTACCTATTATTTCATTACAAAATGTGAATGGTTGATGTGATGTTCAAAAATGGATCATTGTTATCTTTTCTTTTCAAAGTCAGGAAAAATCCTTAACCACATTCTTATACAGCCCAGAGTTAAATTGCTACTGCACTTTATCCTACCCTCCTTATAAGCTGTTCTCATCTTATCTGATTAATTCTGCAGTTACAATCTGCTGTAAACATCTGGCTGAATTTTTTTTTGACTATGTGATTATGTATCTTGAATACAAATAAAAAATGTAAAAAGAATGGAATCAAAAGAAACAGGTGCCTTCAACAGCATGTAGAGTGGGTTCTAAATATGACTTTACTCTTATAATAGATTATATATGGCTTTATAAGGTCACTTTTCAATTTTATATGCTGTGGACTACGGAGATGCTGAGTCCCAGCACTGAAGCTGGAAGCGTGCTTAGACTACAGGCAGAGCTCCCACAGAGAGACATGGGAGGTCTAGCATGAATGATGGAGGTAATGGCTTTCAGACAAAGAAACTGCATGGAAAGACACGAGGAGGTTATGTTCTGTCCTACAAAAGGATTCACTAAAATGACTACTTCCAAAGTCCTTCTGAAGATAATTGAGAGTAAATGGGTGCATGCCTGTATATCAGAATAGAAAAAACTGTTTTGCCCTGTTCTAGTTGCTGAACAACATTCCAAGCAAGGGCAAAAGTTCATATTTCCTTCTCTTGTTTCAGTGTTTAGTCACTGTATAATTGCTGCTTATCTTCACCTTCCTTTTATATTAAGATGAAGTAGATGAACAGCAAGGGGAATGAATATAACTTTTTTTTTTTTTTTGTTATGGAAAAATGCTCATTATTGAACTAAGCATAAAAATATTAATTGATTTAAATAGTCAAATCATAACTCTGGAGGAAGTGTAAAGGCACCTAGGCTAAACTGCAACAGCTAAATATTCTTCTAATAATGCCTTTGGCTAAGTAAAAATTGTGAAATCTGCCTGGATATATTAGTGACAGATATATTTTATTATAGGGCTGAATCATATAATAAAGATCAATCATTTGTTGTCTTTTATTGTTTAAGCCAGAAAGGCTTGAATGCTTGTGAAGAGTCTAAAAGAAGGGGAGTCATTTATGTCAGTAATTCAATATCACATTTTGTGAGTAAGGATAAATGCAGCATTTATTTTTGAAAACCAGACACAAAGGCCAGATTGCTCCAATATATACCAGTTTTGCTCCTGTTCCATCACTGAATCCAGGATGTACTACTTTCTATAGAGCCACTGAAGTGCCTGATAATTTTCATTCTATCATGTTACATTAACCGTGTGTCCTTCCCTGTATCTTTGACCTTGATGTATGTACACTGGCATCCTTAATATTTTTGGTTTGACAACACAATTCCAGGATGTGTAGGATTATGGTGTACATCTCTGAGTTCTTTGATTTAAATAGATTTCTTGTGTTACCTAGTGACATCATATACAGAGTTTCAAAAAAATAACAGAATCCTGTTGTGATGTAATAACTTTCCCAAGATGGTTGTTTTTGACACACTTCCTGGCAGAGGACAGCAAATTAGACATCAAAATGATGACATCCTCTGGACTTTTTAATTCCACCTACAAGCATTAATTATGCATTTGAAACATTGCAAAGCAGCTTTGATTTCCATCTTGCAGTAACAGTTGAAATTAGAAAAGTGTTAGTGTAAGTATGAGGGAGTGAGAAAGAGATAAATGCTTTGCCCTGATAGGATAAAATCAGGTAGGAGAAGCAGCAGAGAAAAAGCAAAAATAAACTGGGATCTTAAGGAGATTTCTTTTTTTTTTTTTTTCCTTAATTTTCTTTAACAAGATATTAATTATTGAGTTTAGCTAAAATTCCCACTCCCTTGTTGTACAGAGTAGTGGTATTATTTTTCTCTTACAGTCTGGAAGATTAGATGAAAGTAATAAGAATTAAAGCCATGTAAAAAATTTACAAGTAGCAATCTCTGAGCTAAATGTCTCCTCAGGGTTTAAATAAGACTGTATTCACAAATACATTCATAAGTTCCTCCTCACTGTGAATTTTAACTCTTTTAAAATTTGTTAACTCTGAATATTCATGCTCCGTATGTTGGATTAGTAGCTGTGATCATAATTTGGTGTTGTTTTTTAACCTGAATACAATAATACCAAGAAGAAACATAAACAAGGCTTAGGGGTAGGAAAGTATGTGCACAAATTAAAAGAGACCTCCTTCTTAAATAATGTCACACTGATGTGATGATACAAGATAGAATATGTGAATGTAATATTGTATTTGATATTACGTCCCTATGCCACACATTCTTGAGTTTACCAACTGTAACTTGATTTCACAAGAGCTTAAGATATACCCTTCCAGTTGTCAGCAAAGCCTTAGGATTTATGATATCACTGAGCGATAGGAGTTTCCTTTAAACTGTAAACACTGCCACTGTTCCAGATTGATCCCACAGATTTAATAACAACAACAGCATAGACAGTGTTACTATTATTAAGACACCACAATTGTTGTGCATCGATTCTATACATGGGAAGGTGAGTCAGAAAGTTTTTGAGGTTTTATTAAAGTCATTGTGAGCATTGCAAATAGACTCCCAAAGCTGTTTTCCCATGTCTTTAGCTAGGCATTAGAAACTTACATTTGTTCATGGACTGCCAGACAAATGTAGACAAATATAGTGATGGTTTTACGTGGCAAGTGTTTGGTAGCTGGGGCGCTGCAGGGATGGCCTCCGTGAGCAGAGCCCAGCAGCTGCCCCATGTCAGGCCAGAGCCAGCTACAGCCAGCTCCAAAAGGGACCCGCTGCTGGCCCGAGCCAAGCCAATGAGTGATGCTGGTTCGGCATCTGTGAGAGCACACTGGAGAAAGGGAAAAAAAAATAGCTGCACAACTGCAGATAGGAGAGGGGAGTGAGAAGCAGCCCTGCAGCCCCCAAGGCCAGCGCAGAAGGAGGGCTGAATGAAGATCCCCTGCGGCCTGTGGAGAGGCCCCTGGTGGAGCAGGCTGTCCCCCTGCAGCCATGGGTCCCACATGGAGCAGATCTCCATGCTGCAGCCCGTGGAGGAGCCCCCAGTGCAGCAGGTGGATGTGGCCTGGAGGAGGCTGTGGCCCATGGAGAGCCCACGCAGGAGCAAGCCCCAGGCCGGAGCTGCAGCCCGTGGAGAGGAGCCCTCGTAGGAGCAGGGCGTCTGGGGGGAGCTGGCACCTGTGGGGGACCCATGCTGGAGCAGTTTGCTCCTGGGGGATGAACCCTGAGGTACGGAGCCATGTGGGAGCAGTTCTTGAAGAGCTGCTGCCTGTGGGCAGCCCCCGCAGGATCAGTTCGGGAAGGACGGCATCCCGTGGGAGGGACCCCACGCGGAGCAGGGACAGAGAGTGACCCTGAAGGAGCAGTGGAGATGAAGTGTTAGGGACTGAGCACAGCCCCCATTACCCATTCCCCTGCACTGCTCAGGGGGAGAATGGAGAAGAGGGTGTCTGGGTCGGAGGCATTTTGAGTTTGCTTTTTGTTTCTTACTGCTGGAGTCTGTTAGTAAGAGGCAATGAATTATATTAATCTCCCTATGCTGAGTCTGCGGGGCCCATGTAATTGGCCCCCGTAAAATCTCCGTAAATCTCCCTGTCCATATCTCAACCCTTGAGCCCTTTTCCATCGTCTTTCTTCCCCCCTTCTTCTGAGAAGGGGTAGAGGGAGCAGTTGTGGTGGAGTTAGCTGCTCATCAGGGTAAAACCACCATAAGTAACCAGACAGCTGGACCAAGGTTTCCAGCTTCATATGAGCTTTTTAAGTGTGAGTCACTGAAAGGAATTTTGAGGGAAATTTGGAGAAATGTATCTAGACAATTCGGTGTATGAATTCAAAGCCTTAGTAACATGGCTGCTTTCTGTTCAGCTGTCGTTTTTCTCCTTGGAAATAATTTAGGAAGCAATTCAGTCTCTTGCATTCAAATATCAATGAAGTCAACATGGTGACCAAATTGATCTGCACAAAAAATATATGAAAGATGTGGGAAAGACTGCCAGGCAGCCTCATTATTGCTGTGATAGGGACATTCAAACCCCAGAGAAATATTTCTTGCATGCATTTCTCCAGTTTCCAGTCTTAGTAAAAAGAAGTTGTATGAGAATTTACCTTTAAATATTTAATGTCACTATTGTACCTGAATTAGTGTAATACAGAAATTATATTTTGAAGTAACATACATGTGACAGTGAAAAAAAAAAAAAAAACATTTTTTTTTTAAATCTTAAAATTAGTTTTTGATTAAGTCTTATGGTATGTATCAGTCACAACTTATGTGAACCAGCAGGTGCTGAGGTGAATCTCTTCTCTCAGGAGTGCATAGAAATTTATGGGGAAGTGCTAAATGTGGAAATCAGATTAATTTCCTCAGTTTCATAGCATATATGGTATCTGTCCAATGATTATATTTATACTACCAAATGGACATACTGTATACATACGCTAAGTGGGCTGTTAGTGCATTGAAAATAACACAAATGGCTTTCTCATGTCTAGGCCCTCCCTCTGCTCTGCAAAATATTATGTGACCTTAAATCCAAAGTGAAAACAACAGAATGAAATCTGATTAAAACATATGAAGTAACTAAAACATGAACATTATGATATGAAGCAAACTGATATTCTGCTAGGTTTTTATTTGCTTATTATTTGGAAGAGAAAGAAAAAAAAAGCACCCAAGATAAAGGGTATGTAAAAGAGGAAAAGAAAATGAAAGCATGATTAGAGGAAGCAAAAAACACCCGTAGCCAAGGGCCCTTCTCAAGCAAAAGTCCTATGAAAATGAATGGATTTGTTTACCTATTTCCCATAAGCTCTTAAGTAGTCATTTATTTGACTGCAGAGCATTAACTAAGTACAATAGGGTTTTCATTGCTACCAGCTCAGCAAAACACACATAATACTGACTTTACCACCACTTTGCACTCTGACTACATTGAAAGCAACATATTTGGGTCAAAATGCTCATCGTTATAAATCAAAATGATGAATAAACAAGTTCTATAGTGAAAACAATAACAAAAGCAAAAACCCTATCAATATTAGAACACTTTCATTTTAAAATATGAAGTACCTCAGTTATTTCATTGTACTCCCTTGGAGAGAAATGTTTAAATGACAAAATCCTTCGTGGCTTTCAAAATTAACTGACTCTCCTGTTGGCAGTCAAAGCCCACAAGCCAGCTATTCTTTTCCATGAAAATAATCCCTCCATGTCCTGGAAGGAGAATGGCTGTACTGATGGAGACGAGTGTCAAAAGCCACTGGTGACTTCATTCCCCCTGTTAATTGATTGTAGTTAATCTTCTGAGAACTGTCCTACTTTCTCAGTTTCATGATAATTAGCTTCTGTGTTACTTACTAGTATACACCAGTGACAGCAAGAACAAATAAAGTTTTTATGAACCTTGCATTAAATTTGAAAATCAGGCCGGGATGACTTTCTAGAAAGTATGGTGCAGACAATAAAAATTAAGTGGTGCCAATATAGCACTAACTAACTAAGTGTGTCTTCTGACAGAGAAGGAAATCATAGGACCTTAAAATTCTGCTAATCAAACAAACATTGTCAAAACTGAACAGAAAATGTAATAGTGGACTACTGGTGCAGAGAAAAAAAAAAAAAAAAGAGAGAGAGAAAAACTACCTTATATTAATGAAACCAAGGGAAAACAGCAGTAAAAATAAAGGTAAGCACAAATAATGAATCATAGCTGATATCTGTGAAAACATCATACACTATTCATACTATTGACAAGCATCCCAAATCATTCCAAAAGCAACTGTGGTAAAGCTCCACTGCATGATGATTTCACATGACACTCACCTGAGGATAAATTAAAAATTATTAATTCATAACTTTTATACATCATACACAGTATTTTTAACTTTTAGAAGTCCATCGGTTTACTGCTTTAACTTTATACTGGAAAGGACGATAGAAGGAACTAACACGGCTGACAAAACCAAGACTCTGAGGCCTGGTTTTGTTTGTGCTTTCCTGAAGACTGTAGCAAGTAATTTCCCTTTCATAGGTCCCTGAAATGTAACAGGTAGAGAACTTCTCAGAGACCAAATTTTGTTAATGGCAATATGGAAGTGAGAAAATGTCAAAGATGAATGGAGATAATATTAAAAGTTGTCTTTCATTTTTCAGTTAGATTGTATATGAAGATTTGTTTTTCTTATCAAAGGTGCAGCAGGAGATGGTCTGTCAGTGTGCTTTTAAATCACATAAGAAGGTGTTCATACATGGAAGAAAACGTTTAATTTATGTGACAGATGAATACTTTTTCTTTCATAAATTCTTTGTATGCCATTTATTTCCTTATTATAGTTCATATTTTGCCATCTCTAATAGCTTCACTTCAGGAAAGGTTTTCATTTCTCTCATCTTAATCAAAAGAGACAGTATTTTCTTTAAGTCCTGTATTACAACAAATTGTTTGTTGCACTTAAAACAGAAATAATAGAAAATATGTTAAATGCTATGTTGAGCAGACTGTTGCCATATTTTTTATGGGTAGAGTAGCAATGCTCAGATCTACTGACTCTCAGTGCATAAACCAAAACCCATGTGAGCTTTTAATCTCTTAGTTCATCTGGAAAGGATCATTATAACAATACGGGAAAAAATGTATTTCTTGGACAACTTCTTTTGGACTTCACATAATATGCGTAAATTTCTAATACGGCATTCATAACTCAGTTCTGTAATATAGGAACCCAGCTGCACACTTGAATTGCTATTGAATTGTCTGAAGCTAATTTTCATTTGTCTTAAGTATGACAGGAAAAACAGGCTTCAAAGTTTTAGAAGCAGAGTAAGTTGAATCAAAATTCCATTCCCAAGTGTTTCTGATTTGAACGTTAGATCAAACACATACCTGTGCATCATATTCAGTCAGACCAATATCTGCTTACAGGTCTAGAAACTGAGATCATTTTGTAGTGTTGGTTAAAATCTTTATGTGTGACAAAGTCTTTTCCTAAGTGATCTCTGTGATCAATTTAAAGAATCTCCCACTGAAAGCTGTAACACTGAAAGCAGCAAGGTCACACCAAGACACATGCATCTCTGTGGATGCTACTTGGTAAATTTAATTAAAATATGATTTTTCATCCCAGTATGATCATTCCATACAGGTAATGGGTCCTGGGAAGTCAAGACAGAGATTTGCAATAGTAACCCGTTAAATGCCAAGAATGCCATATATAGCACCATTACATTCTCTAACATCACAATATATCAGAATGATAATACAAAAATGTTTCTACTGGAGTAGCATTTCACTGGATAACTTTTTGCATACTATATTGAATCATGCAAAGACATTGCACTTCTGTGAGTCAACCTTCTTTGTAATTTGGTTTTAACAACCTCTGTCTCCTGTAAACAATCATGTATTCACATATATTTATCAGGAATCTTATACCTGCTTCTACTCAAAGAACAACTAGGAACATGTTTTCACAATGTTCAAAGAGTTCAAAGCATTATGACTGGCAGACCAAGAAATTCTTAGAAATGGCCAAATAGCATGCAAGATCATTTCCAATTCTTCATGTATAACACATCCTGTGGAGTCTAGGCTAGTCTCTTTGGAGTTAAACATCCTGGTTTAGCTGCACACTTGCACTAATTCCCTTAGTCTGAATTTTGCAAGGTAGGTAGGAGATGTGAGGCAGTCTTCCTTTCAGCTTTTGCTTAGGGTATGCTTAGACTGCTGAAGCATCCATTGCTCCATCTGTGCCAAGGGGATAGGAAAGGGAAAAATAAAAACCAACAAGCAAGGAAGTGGATATGCTAAAGTCCATATTGTTCAGCCTGGTTTTATGTATGTTTCTGCACAGATGTAACTGTGTAGTAAATCTAGGCACTTGAAACCTGTGGCAAAACATACCCTGAATTTCACAGGGTAAGAAAACTGTGAATTGTTTGTATCCTGACAAACTTAAGCTAGTTCTGAAGTGGGAGTACTGTCCCTTGTTATGAACAAGACACTGCCCTGAGTGGACCATTCACTTCCAACAGGATTGCACCCTCCAACAACTTGCTCTAAAACTTTGTCTCACATTTTCACTGCTGGGTTTTACATACTGTGTTCACAAGGGACAGAGTGGTGAAAATAAGATCACTCACTCTGCTGAATATGATTTTAGTGGCAAATTCAGAAATTTTCTTTCATACCATCTTTAACCAGAGTGTAATCAGAACTAACTGCAACTCTTGCTTTTCCCTGCCAAGGTAAACAGGCTTCTGAGTTCAGCACCCAGCTCAACTGGGTGCTGGGGCAGCAGCATTGCCCTTTGCCAGTTCTAGAGATTTGAAATTATCTTGAGCCGCAACTGGAGTGAGAAGAAACATAAGGCATGCTGAAAACCCATGGACCACAATCACAGAGAAAACCTACCATAAAAGGTTTAGCTTAGGAGAAAATCATAAAATCCCTGGATCTTCTACACAGTGCAGATTGGCACCATCACTGTTTTCCGTCATTTCACCACTGAGTCCGGCAGTGTTACTCAGCTTCCAACAGTCTTTTGAGAGAGAGTAATATTATGGCCTTGAGCACTTCTGGCTCTGAAGTGGAATGCAAATTTTGATAACCTTCTGGCAATGGACATAACATGCCCTTTCCCGTGTGGGCAGTGAGATCTTCAGACAGTTTGAGCTGTAGACACTTCCAGATGGCAAATCTTCAGATGCTCCTGATTTCTAAGATAAACTGGATCAGTGTGCTGCTATGACAATTGTGGCTTGCATGACTGTGAAACTGGAGAGTGCATCTAGCTTATCATCCAGCGGTCAATCTGTAACACAGATGTGTTTTAGCCCACCAGTTCACCAGCAGAAAGACCAGCAGCACTTGTGAAATGCACATCTTCAGCTGGCTTCTGGCCAGCAAGTCTGAGCTGACCTGCTTGGTATTACTGAAGGAAGGTGAGGTCCTTCAAGTCTGCTCTGCTTCTGCTGTGACTGTGCCCTTTGCCTTGATCACTGCCTCACTCTGCTAGTGAGGGATTGTATGGATCCTGACAGACAGCAACAGAAACTGATGAAAATAGGTAGAACAGAAGCATATAGAGAAGGGGAATACGGGCAATGCATTTGATTTTCAGTCCGGACAAAGGGAGGACAGTGACGAGTAGCTGACCTCTCCATAAAGATGTAATTGGTGTCCTTGGCAGCCTGGGTGAAGGGTCTCTGCTTGCTGTCACCTCCACTGCTGGTGGGACAGTTCTACAGCCAAATGCAGACACCTCCTCTAGCATGTCCTCAAGAGGGTCATGCCAATGGGAGTTTATCAGCTTGTCAAACAGGGAAACACTCATTTCTCCTTGATTGTATCATCACTGTTAATCTTTATACCCAGTTTTAACTTGGTCTTTTCTTCTACCAGCTAGAGCTATATATATGTTTTAAACACTTATCTAGAAAAATTGATGAGAATTATTAGAGAATAGAAGAAAACTATTAGAGAACAGACAAGACACTGCACAGACCCTCTTTTCATCACAGTTGGTCACTAAAATACCAGTCACCCTTTTTATTTGTGGGTGGGGAGAAGAAGGAAAAAAAGGAAATAGGGAAAGAAAGCTTTTTTTTTTTTTTTTTTTCCCTTTTTTTTTTTCTTGGCATTAAGACGTTTAAAATGTTAAAAATCGTTCACTAACCCCATTATTTCTCAACGTTAACATTCAATGTTTTTTGTTTTTGTTTTTTTTTTTTAAAAAAAGCCCAGATGGAAACTCTTCAAAGGGAAAGAGAATGTAAAAACAAATACATTGATGCAGGTTCCTCTCTCATCAGTTTTGAATTACAGTGCCGTGCTATTAAGCACTGTTGAAATACTGAAGAAAACTGCATACCTCATTTGAAGTCTAAGCAGATGTTTTAATCAAGTATGGTGGAATTTTTAATGCTATCATTCATTAATAGGGTGTCAGTTTTATGTCTCACATCTGAACGACAGCCGGCTCAGTGCAGAGCGCTGCTACTCATATGCCAGGGCTGCGCTCTGGCCTAGCCTTCTGATCTGTGCTGTGTCTGTGCCTGGTGATTTCCAAAAGCTCAGAAGGCAATTCATGAGGAAACAAAGCGGCATGGTTTTAATGAAAGGGGATTAAAGATTCTGGGTCAGGCAATCAGAGCAAAAAGGGGTCCCTCCTGATTTTGATGAAGTTTCTGGGAGCTAAGTGGTGCAATAAAGAATGACTTTTGCAATTCCCTCTCTTATCATTAGATTAATGTTGAAAAAAGTGACACTTTAAAAGGTTTATTGCCATGCTTAGAGCTGTAGTGCTGCTGCTAAGTGGATGCTTTTCTTGCTGAATGAGCAATGCAACATGGAAACTCATGTTGCTTCCTTTCCAAATTGCAGGTTTATATCCATTTATAGTTCTAATTCTAGACCATTATTGGAAATAGAGGATTGTCTTTCCTCCTCCCCCCTGCCACATTTCATTTTCCATGACTTCAATGACATTAACAGTTCTGAGTCAAGAATCAAGTCTTCTTATACTTCATGTAAAGAAGTCTTTTCAGATTGCATCTGCATTTCATTGTCTCGCTATAGGGATGGATCTTGTTCATACACATTTAAACAGGGAGATATGCTGCATGTTTTCTCTTTATAAACCCTCCTTCCCTGATTATTCATCTAAAAAAGATGAATCTCATTTCAGTTCTCTCTCTCAAGAAGCATGAGGTTTAATAAACTCTTTTCTAATGTTTTTATGCTTCAGAAGTATATCTTTCACACCACATTTCTAGAGATATTTTATTCAAGCAACTTTTGCACTGAAAGGTTGACGAGAAGAATTTTGGTTCAAAGCAGCTCTGTCTTGTGATCACAATTCTCTTTAATGTTGGCAGCAAAATTTTACTGCTCATGTCTTAAACCTATATGAAATATGGGCAATAAGTGTTAAAAAATGACTACACTTGGAGCCCAGCTCAACAGTGACTATGAATGAAGCACAGGAATGAAAAAAATCCAAACTATGCAATATCATAATTGCAAAATCTATAATTAGATATGACAGATATCCTCCAGGCAGTATAATATGCTGGCAGAATGCAATCGTTCTTCTAGGGCTGTTAAAACACATTTCAAAGCCAGTTTGATTTCTATTCCATATGTAAAATGTACTTCTGTTTCTTAACTATACCCATAGTTGTAGAAAGTTGGTTTATGCCATCCTTGTCTCCCGTTCAGCAAGGTCTGAGTTTTCTTGGAGACTGGAAACAGGGAGGAGTGTTGGTAGTGACAGGAGGAGAATCAATGGAAATCTCCATGTTGAATTCAATAGAGATAAAGAAGTTATATTCAAGAGAAGAAAAAAAATGTTTTGGTAGCTGTAATAGCTCATATCTAAGAGTAAGTGTGTAGCTTCAAGCAAGTAAGTCTTATTTTAAGCTTAGGGAAACAACTTATTTTCATAAAAGGGAGCATAATAACATGCTTAATAGCATTCTGTACTGGAGCAGAAAACAAAAAAAGCCAAACATCTGTCTCCCAGTGATTCATTCAGGTGAATAGGTAGAGTCCTGTATGGTTTAAAAATGCTACTCACAAAACAGAATGACAGTACCTCTCTCAGTTCTATAGCTTCATGTACCAAACTGGTTGGTTAAAGAAAAGACAGAAAAAATTACTGTTGAAAAAATTACTGATGAAGCAGAAATGGGCCAAACTTTTTTTTTTTTTTTGGTAACACTTTGTTCTTCCTGTGCTGTACGGGAAAAAAAGATGCCCCTATCTCTTTCAGGTTTTGATTCGTTTTCTTTCCTCTGATTTATTCATCTTACTCCCTCCCATGTTTTCTCATGGGAATATAGGAATATAATTCAAGATCTTACTATTTCAGGGCAGTAGATGCACACACATACTTGAGAATAAGCATGATAACATTTCCAGTGATAAAGATATGCAGTCCTTATATCTACATCTGGCCAGAATCTGTCTCACATGCTGTAGAAATCTATTCTTTGACTCTTATTGGCATTGACACAGCTTGAAAAATCTGATGGCTTGCAGGGAACGATAAAGCCCTACAGAGAGAAAACAGCTCTCACATGGCATTAACATCAAAAATCTCTTACATAGTTCAAATTTATTCACTTAAGTCAATCAGCTATGGACATGTTAAAGACAGTTTACTGATAACTCATAAAAGAAAACAAAACAAAACAAAACATGGGGTTAATATATGCAGATTATCACTAAAAGTTTTTGGGTTTAATTTTTTTAAATGATGCTTAGGCATCTTACAGAAAGCATTGAAGTCAGTGCAAAGTTCTTTCCTAAGTAATGCATCTTACCCAAGTAATTCAATCCAAGTGAAATCTTCTCCCCACCCCCCCCAGTAACATTTTGGATCTCACTCAAGTTTAGCATAGGAGTAAGCATAGTATGGATGTAGTGAGTTTATGAAAAGTAACCATTTTTGTTCCCTGTACCTGATCTGATTTCAGGTGTTTTGTGAATGCCCTTGAATTTAACTCCTCTGTGGCCATGCAGGATTTCAAAATCCTGCCACAGATTTTAAAGTCCTAATTGCTGCAGAAATGGTGATGTTATTGCACCATTTGCCTCCTGTTACATTGTGTCAGTTCTCACAAATGAAAATGAGATTTATACTGATGTAATTCAGTATGTAGCTTGTCTATGATTTTCATTACAATACTAGAACTAGATGGTAAAAATGACCAGCAAAATTATGATTTTAAAATGTCTAGTCATAGATAAAAAGGACATTTCAGACAGTGAGATATTTCTTATTAATCCTTAATAAGAAGGGGAAATGTAAAAATGAAATCAGATGTATAAATTCTTTGTAAAGTATACTGATTATTTATTTTGAAAACTCAAATGGTTCTTTTATGCATACTCATTTTTAGCAGCCATGGGTTAAGGCCAACAGTTCTAAAACTGCAACCCTAAAAATAAGCTGTTGACAATGTCAATTTTGAAAAATGTAAATTTCTAAAAAAATTCCTCCAAATAAACCAAGCTCACCTTTTCATATCGGGGAGCCTTAAATTAACAAATAACTAACACATTATTCAAGCAATAAAGCTCAAGTTCTGGTCAAGGGTCTTATGATGTTTGTCTTTTTTTTTTTTTTTGTGCAATTTTTCCTACGATGTGTATGTATGTCTTCTGCTAATAACTATTAAAAGATTAGGTAATGAAGAAACAATTCTGATACATTTGTGTATGGATAAAGAAAGCTTTATCCTACTGCTAGTACATCTTGGATAAGGCTTTCTGTGTAAGACTAGTACAAGGAGTAATTACCTGCTTGAGAGAATATCTGAAATCAGGTTTCCAGCACACCGGCTGTATCCCATTATTTCCTCCAGCACTTTGCGGACATGTCTTTTGTGTCAATGCACTCTGCTCAAACAAGTAAGATTGCACTGAAGCTTGGGATCTTGCCTGAAAGGTCAAGATCTTGGCACCGTGAGATGGGCGACTCCAGATCAAGCTGTAAACATCCTCCATCAGCTCTGCAGGGGGAGCAGCCCAACACCTTGCAGACGGAGTCTTCATCAAGACACTGGAGTTGGTCAAGATACTGGAGTTGGTGTCCTCAAGACACTGGAGTTGGTGTCATCAAGACACCTCTTGGTCCTAGCTGCAAATAAACAGCCTGAAAAGTGCCTCTCTCCCCGAGGCTGTTAGCTGCAGATGACAGTAACCACTTCATTTCCAGTTAGTTTACTAGTTCTCAGGGAGAAAACACATTTCTACTTTTTAGCTGGGCAGATAAATTAAAATAGTATTTGTAGAGTTGGTGTTTTAATGTTATGAGAAGAAAGTCTGAAAAGCATAATAATAATAGATGAAAAAACACCCAAGAAGAAATTCTACACAATAGAGAACAAGAGAGAAAGTGTGAAGAGGAAAACCTCAGTCAATACTGAAATAATAAATGTAACTAAATCAAATAAAAACTGTAAAAGCACAGTCTCAGTAATGAATAGCAGAGATACTGTGCAATACTGAGGATGAAACAACAGTATTATTTGCAACTGATCTATTCTTCATCCTGGTAAAATGTTAGGGTGTTTTATTAAAGTGGGAAGTCTGTTATTTTTCGGATCACAGCCAGATATTAGATTCCTGGCCAAGAGCTTCCAAACTCATCGTAAGTGCTGGGTGTCTCATTTCTGGATGTCCAACTTTAGATGCATCCATTGGACTGTTTTAATAAAATTACAGAGTAAACATATTTTGAAAATAAATTCCTTTCAAGAGCCTCCATTTTTGTACACAGAAATTAAAGCAGCTGAAAACACCAAATAACTGTTCTGAAATGTGTCCCAACCCTTAAGGGGCAGTTCATCACTTGTCAACCGCATGCAACTTACAGCTGGGAAACCAAGAAGTCTTTTCTGCTACTGAAATCAAAGCAAACTAAAAAGCCAAGCACCAGTTGTTTATTTATTTGTTCTTACTGTAAATACTTATCCAAGATTTTTTTTTTCCTTGCACCTAAATGGATATTCTTTAGCTACGATGACAGTTATGACCCAGATAAAATAAATAAATGTTTCCTCATCACCTGGAGAGAAGATTTTTTTTTTTTTTTTTAATAATGGAAGCTCCTATTCTATAAAATTAGCATTTTAAGTGTACATCCTAGTATATATTTACATGGGTCACTAAAATGTCAAACACTGAAAGTAATAAACTTTGGTATATTAACTTTTACTGTTAAGAATAAGGACACTAATTTGTCAAAACAGTCTTTAATGAGAGAGAAAGGTAGTCTCTGCCTGCTTTTTTTTTTTTTTTTTTTTTTTTTTTTTTTTTTTTACATTAAATATCTTCCAAGCATTTCATTTCAGAAGAATATGGGTGTTATTTTGCTAACTTGTCCCCAGCTTTCCATCTACCTAAAATTCTACCTGTAGTTTCAGCCGGGAGGAAGACAGTGGCTGCTTTTCACTTGCCCTTTCCAGCACCAAAGAAAAAACATTTCTGCATACATTATATGGCAAAGAATATTTTGTGAATTACTCAGAAGTGGCCGCATATCACTGGCAGTGAATAATCTTTATATGGCTGAAATCTGAAAAGCAATTTCTATCTGTAGCGATTTTTATTTTTAGCTCTGCACCTTTCGCTGCGTTTTGAGTACATTGCAGTCTTTTACAATTACATTCTTATAAAACTGAATTTTCATTTTAATGTCCTTTCTTCTTAAGAGAGATGAAAGGAAATGCTAGCAAGAGCCAATTTGTCCCACAAAGAGAGCCTATAGTCTTGATTAAACTCATCAGATGAATGTTAAATACAAGGTGGAGTGGATACTTGTCTGAAGGCTTCCACAAAAACCTTAATGCAGCATCTAATCCTGTTTTATAGTATGGTCCGCATCCCATTTTAGTAAGCAACTGTTCAAAGTACTGCTCATTGATCCTGCCACACCACTGTTTCAGACTGGGTGCAGCTTTGGTTTCTGGGTGACATGAGGCCCAAAGCCACCAGCTGTCCCTACCATGACTGTATGGTCTACCCAGGTCCTGATGCAGCAGGCCTAGGCCAGACGCAGACCTGGGAGCACCCTGGGAGCACACTCATGGCACCCCAGGCTACCCATGTCCAGCCCACAGTATCCCATAGAAATGGCTGTAAGAAAAGCTGCTGTTACCCAGGGCTGCAGCCCCAAACCAGGGATGGGGACAGGCATGGCTTCTGGGCTACTTGCACCTCTGGGTTGTTACAAGAGGAAAGTGAAGGTCACTCCTTCCATTTGAGTCTTTAAAGGTATGGATGAACTGGCATGTGCATATTTTGAGACAGCAGCTGAGGAAAGAGGATAGACTGGTAGAAGAGAAAGCAATTGTAGTACAATGGATAATGAGCAGCTGATATGGCTTTAAATTTCCTCCTTATCCAGAGAATGATCACTCAAACATAATTCTGGAAATCTGAATTAAAGAAAATCATGCACATATATATATACATATTTAGGATAGAAATTGTATTGTGAAGTACTTTGCGTAGAAACATGGCCATATGCAGAGTTTCAGTTTTAAGATATGACTTTTTCCAGAGATGGACATTTAATGGAAGAAGAAAAATTCTCAGATTCTGCTAACATTAGTCTACAGTTTCAGAGACAAAGAAATATTGAAATACAAAGAAATACTCTGAAATACTTCGTAGAGATCTTTGTGCCACCAAGGGAATCTATACTGTTCAAAAATGTATATTTTAAATTGTATATGTAATATAGTACTATAGTAATTGACTATACAATATAATATACTATTTCAATTCTACTTCGATTTTGCTAAACTTGATATTGTAATTCTATTAGTATTGTAATTCTATTGAACATTGCATCTATAGTGCTACATTTTGGGATTTATTTTTTTTTCTGTGCCAGAGCTATTAATTTACTGTTCTTATGTTAAAAAAAATATTCAAAGATGCCAAAAGCAAGACACAAAAAAAAAAAAAAAAAAAAAAAAAAAAAAAAAACACTTGTCCAGTTCTTGTTATAAAATAATAAAATAAACATGAAATAAGACCAAATCCTTTTAAAAAATACTCACAAGAATCTTCATATCCTGAAGTTGCTCAGTTTCTGTAGGGGGTGACTTTCCTTTTAACATCTGCCAGCCTTCATTGTCATATTGCAGAAACACATCTTTATGTATAAGCAGGGAAAAAGACTGACAAGGTCTATGCCAGTATGAAAATCTCTTCTTTGATCTTTTTGCCCACAAAGGGTGATGAAAAAACAACACTAATTTGCCTTTTGTACTTTCTGGTTGATGAAACATTACCAGTTGTCAGAGGATTTTTAAGTATTCATGAATACCAGTGCTCTACAACATGGATAATACAAGTGCCCTCGATTATTTATAACCTGAGACGTCAGATTGGAGGCTCTGAGCCAGCCAAGTATTTAGTTTACATTCTGGCTCTTTATTCTGTTTTGCTTTTTGCTTATTTGTTTCTCCAGAAGAGATTGCCTTCTGTTCCTGAAATGAATTCATTGCTGAGAAGTATTTGTAAATCAAAGAGCAGTCTTGCTTCCTTGCTGTCTTTTTCTTGCCGTGTGTCATTCTAGATGGACTACGCACTGTTCACATGAATTTGTTTCTCTTCAGCCATACCAATTCAAGAGGATGTCATTTTGTTCATTAACTAGTGGGTCTCTGTTTCCATAGCCTGCCAATTAGTAAGGGAATGGTGTCACACTTACAAACTTTTTTTCCTTTTTTAATAGTAGGCAAAACTGTTCATAAGATCCTTAAAACTATTTTTTCTGGGGTTTGATGTAATTTAAAATTTAATCTCCAGGCTCTATAAAGATATTGTGAAAGTCACCAGTTAGATCACAAAATGCAGGACATGCTTAGTTGGGTTACAGCCCTGCCTATAACTGAGTACCATGGCATGTGGTGCTGCTGTCCTAATCTTTCTCCCCGTGCCCCTTGCAGATGCCTCTCCCCTTTGGCATTTTTCTAGTTCCCTTACATTTCTGTCTTTGTATGACATCTTAAAACTGAAGTTCATAACTCTGATCCTTAGACCTTTCCTTATTTTTTGTGCTGCCTGCAGCTCCATTATTAATCGCCACAGATACTTTCTACTACTATAACAATCACTAGAACAAGTCACTATAACAATCCCAGAATGTTTCTTCTACTTGCTCAGTTTGTATATCTTCCATTCTTAATTTTTGTTTTGCACAGTTGGTAATTAAGACTCTTGATTTCCTTATTTCCATTGATGCAACCCCAATGGCTTCCTTCATCCTTTCTGACAACCTTGTCTGAATGTGGAATTTGCTTAACTACTCTGATTTCATCCACGTGTGCCTTGTGGTTTCTCGGTAGGTCCCTCCAAAGCTTTTTCCATAATTAGAGTATTTACAAATTCTCTCCCTCTCTCCACCATGTCTCTCCAGTGCTTAATACCTTATGAATTTGCAGGGCAATTTTTTTTATTTTTTTATTTTATTTTTTTTTTTGTATTTCAGGCATTACATTAGGAAATCAAAGTATTCAATTTATATCCATAGATCTACTTCAGGAACACAAACGACTCGACTTATCTTTGGAGAACCTTATAGCTATACCAGATTTGCTCAACATTTGTTAATGTGTGTGAAGTTATTGGAATGGGAGGAGAAGGACGGAGAAGAAAATTGGTATGCAACACGATAGAAACCTGCATCGTGACCAAATATTTTTCATTTAAAAACAAACGGGATTTGTTTCAGGTTATTCTATAATACTCATTAAAATCTTTTAATATTTTTGTCAGTTTTAATATTTCATTTGTATTACTAACTTGCCATGTTCTATTATGCTTTGCTTCATTTGCAGACTGCTTTGTTTCAGGCCTTTTTATATATTATTTTCATCTTGCAGTGCCTGAAGGCAGTCTGTTCTACAATCGTTCCAGAAAACAACTTGCTTAATTAGTTGGCTGTATCTCTTCACCTCTTCTTTCATCTCTTGGCTTTCTCTCTGATAAGCCTGATGAATCTCACACAAAGCATTATTTTGATGGTTTGTATGATTTTATTTGTGTTCCATGTCATACGCAGCATTGTGAATCACATTGGGATCTTCTACTTGCTACTCAGTCCTTTTAAATCGAGGAAACATTGCTATACAGGCGAATGCTGAAAAAGCTAAAGGCAGTGGGGGTGAAAGGCAAATGGGAAAGAGCAGTCCAGCTGGGAGGTGATAGTAAGGAGACAGGTAGGGGAGTCATTACTGCAAGTGACCGGCCAACCACGAATAAGACTTAATGCTATTGTACTCCTGCATCTGCAAGAGTGAGAGAGCCCTGAGGAGCTAAGCAGGGGAAGGAGCGAGAGATTCAGCTCTGGGGAAGCCTTCCTGCATATCAATTTGTTGCGGCATGGTAGGCACTTGGAGTCCACGGCTGTTTCAATTATACACATAGGTGAGCCTTTTAAATTCTTGAACCTTAATTGAGATACCACATAGATGAGCATAAAAAGGATGTGTGAAATCTCTCTGAGTGTGCTGTGTGTTATGATTTGCAGGGCACTTCTCTCAGTGGCAGTGTGTGAGCTGAGAAACTGCCTGGAGTAGATACCGATATGAACAATGGTCCAATAACATCCAGAGCCATGGGAAAAAGTAGCTGTATAGGAAGGATTACTGTGGTAGCAGCTGGTGGTGTAGCCAAGGGCTACAGTAAAGCTTATGGAGTAGAGCTGCACTGCCTGCATATTGATGGCTTAGCTTGCATATATATCCATGTACCCTGGGGCTGCAGAAATCAGGATCCTTATAGAGATGTGTAGGACAAAGAGATTTACTGACCATATCTCTGCCATCTGAATAAACACACTTCTCTAAAAAAAATCAGATTCATCCCTGGCATGCACATCATCAAATATGACAGGGGAACTGCATTTCCAGGGAGTTTCTGCTTCATTTTTCTGACTTCTTTACTCCAGGTGAGGAATCACAAGAATGTTCTCAAGCCATTGGATCTGCAGAGCCCCAGACTCACAGAGCTCACCTTTGAACTTGCCTGACTCCACCACTGCTTTGCACACAGGAGAGCTGGTGAGGGGCCTCTGCCCTGCCTTGCACCTTCTCTTTCTCTTCCCCTTCCCCTTCCTTTTCCTGTATGGCAGTAAATAAAGCTGTGGATGTGTTCCCACCTCAGGGAGAGACTTAATCTCCTGCAGAGATCTCAGCTAAGCCCTATTACTCTGAGATTTGCACGGGGAAGCAGTATGTAACTGGATGTGTTTTCATTTTTATAAATGAGGAGGTGCTTGCTGCAATGGTTTGGAGAGGCACTGTGTTGACCTGGGTCACCATCTAAAGAGGGAAGAAAAGGTGGCTGTTTCAGAAGTTTTTTTACCTCTTTCTTTTTAAGTAGGTGTGCTAAGCTTTCCAAGAGGATTAGTCAATCCTAACAAAATGTGAAAAAAAGCAGGATATGTACACATCATCAGAAGGAAATGGAGTCTAGTGTGTTTACCACAGCACAATTTATACACTTAATAAAGCCGTATATTTCTGTTTGGAGAAACAAGGAGAAAAGCACTTGGAGTAGAGACATGCTTGGCTTTATTAGATTGCAAATATTCAGGGCACTAGCTCGCACTTACAGACACAAGTTTGTACATCCTGCTTTGAGCTACAAAATTGTGCAGCATCATATTTTATTGCCAGAGACAATGGCAAACATTAAAGCGCTTGACAGCTTTCATCCTAGTCATGGTGTCTGATTTAACTTTGAAAAAATATATCTGTCCAGTGGAGATGAAAATTGTTGTTTTATTAAACCTGTAATTTGATGATGCTTACAATTCGACCTCTACTGGTTATAAATAAGATATTAAATGATCAAGTAACTACATGCAGAAACTACATAATATTGATGCCCTGTAATTTTAATGTCCTGCCATTGTTCCTTCAATAAAAACTTTAAAAAATGTTCTGTTTTCAAAATAGAGCTGCATTAACACAGTTTATTCTGTTTCAATAGCACATTACAATCTGATATCTCAAAATTGTATGGGAAATTTTAGAAGATACTAAACCTAGTTAGGTACCTTGAAAGGTGCTAGGCCAATTTTTGTCTCAGCATAAGTCAGTTCAACTCCAAATAGTAAACACTGCTGATAAAAAGGGGCAAAAGTATTTCACATTGGTAGAATTGTTCTGTCTCCTAAAAGAATATTTCCACAGGAAAACATCATATCTCAGTTATCATGGCGGAAAAAAAGAAGACATCCTTTCCTGAAAGTGCTAAACACAAACAAATGAACAACAATAACAAAAAAAAATCAACAAAAAGAAGAGAAAAAGAGAGAAAGAGGCAACGTGAGCTCCAAGGATTCTTTGCAGTCCTTAGAGCCAGAAATGCTGTCTGAGTACCTCGCCATTGCTGTGCAGATCTCTGGGTCTGACAAGGAATGAATGATGGCTTTGAATGCTAGCCAGTTTGTGTTTCAGTCTATGTAGTCCAGTTTAGCTTCTTCAGTAATGGAAACTGGGGATAAGAAACTGTGCAGCTTAGCTTCTGTGAAGCTACAACAAGCTGCTACAATACTGAAAAAGGACAGAGGGATGGAGGTTGTCATTCATAATTATTCATAATGTCATTTATGTGACTGGCTACTTGTGGTGCAATTGCCTAAAGTAACTAGGAAAAAAAACTAACATTCACTTTTGCTAAAGAAAATGTACAGCATTGAAGAGGCTTTCAGTTACAGTTAATCGTAATGGTTAATCGGCTACACCCCTTAACGCGACACTACTGAAAAGAAAATACAATAAATACCTCATAAAGAGCCTTGAAAGAAGATGTGAATACTGTTTTGGAAGGGAAAAAAGAACAAGCTGTCCCTTACTAGTGCTCCTGATGTGCCAGTGTCAGGGGCTGTACACCGAAGAGTGCATGTATCCTGCTGGAAACTTCTAATTTTCACAGTAGCTGGGAGCTCTAAGTAAACATGGGCACCTCTTCTAGTCTTTGTCCCCATGTAGTAATCTACATGAAAAGTTGTGAACTATCTTCAATTCACAAGACTGTTTGCCCTATTATCCCACAGGTGAAGAGGTCACTGCATTTCCTTGTGAAGAGACACCTGAAATATTTTTTTTTCAAAAAAAAAAAAAAAAAAAAAAAACAAGGTATAATAGTAATATTACTGTAATACTGTAATATTACTGTAATATTACTGCAATATTACTGTAATAGTGAAGGAGAAAGTTTAAGTAGGTGTTAAGGTAGAGTATTGAGCATTTTTATCTACTTCCAGAATAAACACAGGTGCCGTTTTCTAAGTGCCTGCTTTACTGTTGTTGAATGGCTCGTGAGATAGAGTACAGATTGCTTTGAATCAAAGCTGCATGTAACCAGAACACAGGATGAGGAGGCACAAGAAAGCAGGATGCTGAGCTGCTTGGAAGTCTTTCATGTGGCAGTCTGCAGTTGCTGAAGCCACCACAGGTGGGACCCTCTGCAGAGCCATGTTTCCTGTAGGAGAACACCTTTCACAGCTGGACCCTTCCAGTCTGTTCTGATAGTAATTATATGCTGGGGTAGGGACGTGTGCTGATGACACTGCTGAAAAGGGGTTGGCTGCAGGGGAGAAGACAAAATGGGTCTTTGGCTGTGATAAGTTGACAAACACATTTTCATGTGAACAGCAATGGCAAAGTGTTCAGTTTTGTTGTACCCTTTCACTAGAGATGCTGTGTGTAATGCAATGCACTGAATTACACTGGCCAAGACATTGCTTAATGAAGCCAAGAGAATGGCAGTTTTGAAACACGGAGTCTGAAACTACATGCAAAGCAAGAGCAGAAATGTCTGCTCTTCTGGAGACCACATCATTTAACTGTAGAGCTCATATAGTTTAATTGCTGTGCAGCTAAGTAATACAACTTACTGAATCTTTAAAGTGCCACAAATGGAGGACAATTCCTAGAATAGGTATGCATACACAATATGAAACAGAGTACTGCAAAGCTAAGAGGAACCACTGTGACATATGTCTTTATGGGGCCATCCAGAATCACTGGAAACATTTCCATTTATTCCATTAAATGCTGAATTTAAGCAGAGCTCACATACAAGTTGTCTGCCGAGTTACTGTGCCTAGATATTTTTTAACTCTTGATATCTGGCAGTACCAAAGAAATTTAAGAGGTTAGGAAATTATGATGATAGCCAGGGAAGCATTTATTTTGCAAAAATATTCTCTAGGAACCACATACATTCAAACCTTCACAAAAAAAAAAAAAA
This sequence comes from Cygnus olor, assembly GCF_009769625.2. Taxonomy (NCBI): domain Eukaryota; kingdom Metazoa; phylum Chordata; class Aves; order Anseriformes; family Anatidae; genus Cygnus; species Cygnus olor. Next base: position 50,572,654 of record NC_049173.1, read on the forward strand.
AAAAACACTAAGAATTAAGTGGTAGATATATCACCAGAATTGAAAGAAACAGATCTTCAGAACAGAAACTTTAGGTGTGTATTTTCCAATCTGAAATTTTGGAATTATCTATTTATTAATTTCAACAATTATTTGATCAACAGGTGCTCTATTTACAAGTCAAATGATTTTTCTAGTTGTGGTATCCACAAACTCACTATGGGGTCTGGAAGTCAGTGTGCTGATAGAAATGGTTTTATAACTGCAGCTGTGTCCTATGCAAAGAAAGAGTATAGATATTACTAGCAGTCAAAAGTGTGTTTAATCTTAAACGGGCACTTACTTGAATTTCTGTAACATACTAAAAGTTCTAGCTAACACTGATTAGTCAGAAAATTTTCCACAACCTACAAATCTGTCCACGTGGATTTTATTTTTAATTCCTGTTGCTGGAACCATGCTCCTGGTTAGATGCTCAGATCAGCTCTTCTAACCTCTGAAATACTTTGAATTCAGGCTTGTTTCTCTACTTAACATTAGATAATATGTTTCAAATGAAAAATATTCTATATAAGGAGAAAATAAATCATAGGAAAAAATAATTCATACAAAGATGGAAAATAACACCTGTAGCTATTCTATGAAGTTAAACAAACACTTCTGTATGTCTAGCAAAAATGATATATGCTGAATAAGAATAGAGAAGCTTAAAGTTAAAGCTTAAAAGGAAGCTTCATCCTTTTTTTTTCTTTTTTTTTTTTTTTTCTAGCTAATGAAATTTTAATATAGTGACGAGGGTTTTAGGCAAACTAATAGGGCAGCTTATGAAAGATGAGAGAGCAATAAAGAGTCAATTTACTAAATAGTCTTGTGTTACAGTTGGAAACTTATCTCAGTTCGATTTGAAGAAAATTTCTACCAGCTATATATATTTCATGTAGTTAATAAACTTGCAAGATAGCTTCTTTCGCAAGGTAGAAAAAAAAATATATTGGCTTCCTCAGTGCATATTTGGCTATTCAAGAAGAACTCTAGAAAATCTGACCTTTTTTCATCTTTGTAAGTATAACTTTCCTTGTAGAACTCTTATGCGCCAAAAGAACAATCAGACCACCTGTTTGCAAAATGTTTATCATCTCTAGAAAAGACATCAGGCTGCTATTCCTACTCCAACTGTCAGGTCAGAGAGGGTTTATTGATCCTGATAGTGTAAGTGAGGTCAATGAACACTGAAATATTTTAGGTGGGGAACATCTTGCCTCAGAAAATTCTTTCTATTTACCATGATTAAAACGCATTATTACAAGCAAAATATTTAAGCTATAAGTCAACGAATGTATCTATTACACATAAACAGTGTTTTCAATTTCTCCTTGCCTTCCTAACCTAAAATCTTCTTTTCCTTTAAAGGTACCCTGAAGCATGCATTTAGATTAGTTTTAATAACAAGATCATTAATCAGGTATCAGGGTTTCAAGACACTTTGTTGATCAGCAATTCTTTAAACAAATTAGGAAGTCTGTAAAGAAGACGCTGAACTGAATATAAAGCATCCTGTGCAATAGCTTGTTGGCTTGGTCAGTTTCATAGACAATATGATGATGTAGCAATATTTTCAACACTTTGAACAACAAAAACACATTAATTTTGATTGCCTTTTTCTGGTCAGTGGATAGCTTGGTATGGGGATAACACACCCAGGCAAATCTCCAAGTGAGTGCACTGAGTACTGTGTCCAAAGTAAACATTAGTGTAGTAGCTCTCCTCTAACTAAATTGTGGGTATAGGAGGAAGCAGAAAGAGAGAAGGGAATCAAAGAGGAAATAAGGAAGTAATAAGAAGAAAATAAAGAAGTTCTGAATAATGAGCCTCAGTTATCATTCATTTCATCAGTCTTATGGTAGAAAAATACAAGCAAAATGTAATTGGTTAGTCTTGGTAAAAGATTTCCAAAAATGAGGGTTTGAGGTTTGAAAGTTTCTTCTTGGATCAAAGGTTGTATTGAAGGATTAAGGGTTCTTTTTGCCATTGAATAAACATATTTATTGTCTTTTCTAAAATTAATATTACAAAATTTAATTTCACGCAAGCACCTCTGAAAAAAACAATTATAGGCAGAATGAAGTAGCAAGCTTTTTCTGTCAGTACCCCAAAAGTCTTCATTTTTCACTTGGGGAAGCAGATTAGCTCTGTCACTATGAACAGGCATTAAATCCTGTATCCCTGAACTGACGCTAATCATTTTCTAGGTCTTTAGAATCAGATTATTATTATTATTATTATTATTATTATTATTATTATTATTATTATTATTATTATTATTGTTCTGAAGAAGGAAGAAACAAAACAGAACCCAGACTTGAGATGAATTACACATGAAGAAAAATTATGGGAATATTTTATGCTATTAATGCAACACAAATATTATCTTATTCATTTAGCCACCAATTTTGCCATTAATCCCACTCTGCATTTCTCACAGGAAAGTAGGACATCTGTTATGACTCTGCTGGCTGCTTTGATTTCCCATTATTTGGAATCTGATAAGTCATCAGACAGGTTTGTTTTCCCGCTTGTTTTGGCTTTCTGATCACAGAATACCATATTGAAATGTGTCCTTTAGCACAAGTGTTACAGAACCCCCAAATTAAGAGAGATTAAACTCTTCCAGGCAAATTTAGGATTACACTTCCTCCAGAAAATGATTCTGAGGATTATAGAATTTTATTCCAAAGTCAATCATAAAACCAGCTTTCTGAAGTTATTCAGCACATCTTGAGTGAAGCTCTCCAACAGTAGAGTAGAAATGCTTTAGATGAAAAAGTGTTGATTGCTTATCTTGCTAAAGAAGATGTATGGCTTGGAATTCCTACTTATGCATGTGTTTGTAGATCTCAAGAAAATGAATATCACTTAACACAATTTTTGGCAGGGTAAGAATAGAAAAGATTCAGGATAAAAATTAATGGTCTTACAATAAAACATTGTGTCAGAGACAGGGTTTAAATCCACCTGTCCTGAATCCTGAACACAGGTAAATGTGTCTGGATTAAATGGAATGAAAGATACACTAGCTATCTCATTAATTTTATAAGCACTGGATTCCGCACTGAAACTGTTCTAATCGCAAGATCAAAGCACAAGTGATAAGTGCAATATTCAAACAGTATAGATAATATTAAGCATTATTTTCCAAATAGGAATATATTAGTTTCAATCATTCTATGCAATAGGACAGGAGGAAGGCAATGTAGCATTTAAATCCTTAAAAATATAGTCCTGCTGGCTCTGGGTTTCATAAAATATGAATAGTTTGCTGATAGTTAATGAAGAAAAAAAAAAGACCCTAACCTTCTAAGACAATTTTTCAAAACGTTGCATAATATTCATTATAGTATATTAATATTGTGGTCTATGTTTTTGTTGTTGTTGTTGTTGTTGTTGTTGTTGTTTTTCTTTTAACTCTCGATCATCAGGGATAGCCCTTCTCCAATTATCTTTGTCTCATTCATCCCCAAAAGGCTGACTGGAATAACTACATGGGTTGGACAATAGAAGTCAGAATGCGGAATCTAATCATGCTTCCTAAATAATGTATGCACATCATTACATTACTGCAGTAGGTTTCTCACAATAGAGCTTTGCTACTATGTGAGGGAGAAGACACGTACATTGTCATTAGAAGTAAATGTTAGGGTTCCCAGAAGAACTTCATTACCATTCTTAACCAGATGTGACAATCACCATTTACAGCACTTATCAGCAGAACAATTAACAGCGTTTGATAATCAGCTGATCTGGCAGGAAAAAAAAAGTTTTATATTGATACCTGACTAAGAGCCTTGATGCATGTTTTTTTCTGCATGTGTAAGTGCACTAACAGATATGCTAGGGGGGCTGCCCAATGCAACCTGTAAAAGATGAGAATGACTGTAATATTTGCTCCTAATGACAATCATTAGTCCTGAAGAGACATGAGAATTTCAGTGTCATTGTCAATGTAATTAATGTAACAATTCTTAACGCTTCAATTACAAACAGGCAAAGTTTCACATTGATGAGAGTGAGGATCATACATGAAGAAAAAATGGGGGTGGAAAAGATAAGATTTACAGGCATTATATCCATTAGCAATATAATAATTTATTCATAGAAATCTTCCTGCAACACAAATGAGTGAGCAAGGCCCTCAGATACTCCTTCTCCTCAGTGTCCTTCCTTTCTGAGAGATGTACACAAGGGGTATCATATGCACATTTCTCCTTCGTGACAAAGGCCCTTGCGTGCAATAAGAAAACTGCCTTTGGTAGCAATGGTGAAGGCATACAAGAGGAGATATATTTATCTCCCTTTAGCAAGTCTTTTCACTTCAAGACAGGACTATGCCATTTTTACTGGCCTGATCTTTCATTAGATGCAACATGTCTTTATGTGAAGATTTACAGAAAACTACTCCAGTTGTTTGAGTACAACTTTCTGTTGTACTCCAAGTTACTCAAAGATCCACTCTAAATTTATATTTTTTTTTACTAAATTTATAGTTAATTGCTGAGTTATTTCAGTTTCCTTTGAGCTTCTGAAGATTTGGGTATAACTTTTGAAATGCCTTAAACTTCTGTCCATAATTATGAAGGTTAGAAATTTGCAGAAAATGTAAAAAAAGTCTTTTGAACAATCACTTGCTACTAGGAGCAATGGCTTTGAGGAAAACAACAAATCTAGGCATACAGAAAGTTGTTACCAGATAAAAAACAGAAATAGCATTCCATGTTAATCAGTAATAGGTATGACTAGTAAAAGTTTATTAAAAATACCCAGAACAAAATATACTGGCCAATGTCAGAGGAAGTCCAGTTACTCACAAACCTTTATAACAATAACTTTATAATGATGTATAAACCTTGAAAAAACTTGAAAATAAATAAAAAGGGATTGAGATCTCTGCCTTTGCTCCAGGATGTAGAAACTCCTTGAAGATTGCAGGGAGTAGGGGCCCAGTAGCTAAAGCTTCTCTGCCTGTCTCCATTTTTACCTTATGCTTGATTGTGTCACTCTCATGGTAGAAGGCCCAAGGAGCCCAGGGGAAGATAAATGGCTGGCCATCCACTGACTGGCTACAACATTCATATCTTCCTCTACGAGTATGCCAGCACTGGATATGAAGTCAGGTTAACAGAATAATAAATGGAAAATACTTAAACAAATTCAAGATGGGCAAATTTTCATCTTTTATTTGTTGGGGTCAAATTATTTGTGTCTCTGGTTTTGAACCCCAGGAACGCTTTGATTCAAATTTCATGATCAAAACTCGTGTAAGAGCCTACAGATTTCCTATTTTTCCTTTTAGCCAGTCTGCCAAATTACTTGTATTAAAATTGTTTCTTATTGTCATCTTTGGATTTATATTTGGAGCTCATGAGATGAGAATTTCTCATTTAGTTATGATGAAGTGTGAGGTGTTTAGCCATGGACATTGATGTTACCATTAGGTTTGGCAAGAGAAGAAGAGCTTATTAAGTGATAAGAGTGTGTTTAGAATTCAAGGCATGATAATAAGCATTGATGTGAAAGACACATAGTGCAAGTAGGTGACAATATAACATGAATTTAGCAAGTCACTGCGATTTCTAAAGTTTGCTCAGGCATGACAGGACTCATTTGAACATTTTAGTTAAAATTACAGCACATATTTAATATGAGAAAGCTATATTGCATCTTGTGTGTGTTACACCAAATGCAATATAATTCACATTGGAACTAAATTGTAATATTTTTTTTTGCTGCCTCAGCAAATGTCTGTTTGTATCTACAGCTTTGTCAAAAGGCAATAAAGCAAAAAGCTTATTCATCTCACTTAGGGGATATAGGTTCTATTTACCTAAAATGAAATTCTAAGACATGCTGCTTCTGTTTTTGTATGAACAGTTTATTGCTGTCATTTACAAGGAGTGTATCTTCACCCTCAGTAAAACTGCCTTCCAGATGAAAAAATATGATGTTTACTTAGTGATAAACAATTTTCAGATGAGAGGTGATATTAGTCTTGAGATGAGTCGTGTGAATTTTGAAAATTAAAAGTACTAGCAGCATGTGTATATTAGGGATGTATTTAATAAAACAAGTATTCAAAGTCTGTGGGAATACAAACATTTCCTAGAGTGCAACAATCACACTTCTCAGAACTGGCTTTTCAATTAAAAAAGGAGAAAACATTTTATATTGAATACCAGCCACCTTAAATCTCCACATAAACCTCAAGAGGATTCTTATTCACACTTGTTTAAAGGTATTAAGGAAGAGTTCATGGGAACAGACTCATGTGATGAAGTGGGAAATACTAGGATGAGGATATGTTGACTACATGTATGCACTGCATCAGAAAGGTTGATGACAGAGGACTGGCTATAGTGTTAAACTGAAAGCGTTAGATGAAATGACAAAGCAGAAAATTTGTAAATGTTCTGGATATATTTAAAGCAAGAAAACCGAGGAATCAGCACTGGTAGATAGGGTTAGCAACGAATCCCGTGGCTATGATGTGAACAGGGCAACTGCATTTTTGGCCAGAGAGGGAAGTTAGATGGATTGAGAAAGCTAGTAAAGAAAATTAAAATCTAAGAACAAGCACATAGATTTTAGTTGCTTTTAATTTTTGCTATCCATGCTTCACAACTCAGAGAAAAGAAATAAAACTTCTCTGTTTTGAAGATTCTGTTCTTGAGTCACTTTAATCAACACAGGTCTCAGCAAAGGAAGGCTTGATAGAACCCAGTAGTGCGGGGCCTGTCTCCTTAGTACAATTTGGAAATAGCAAGGGCCTTAGGTGAAAAACATGCCTCTGAGGGAAACAGCTCCCAGTCAAGTCCAGAGGGTTATGTAAGGAGGGTTGTAAGGAACAGGTCATTCGAGAACTGTGACAACAGCTGTAATGTGCAGCTTGGTCCAGTATCTGAAATCTTTGTTACTGTATATTGTACCTAACAGCCTCTTGATTTCATCCTCTTCGATATTCTCACTGTCTTCTATTTGTCTCAACACATGAGTTTCAAGACATGAATGCCATGTGCAACTCAGACATGGGGGAAAGCGCATCACACCCTGAGGTCATGCAAGTCCGATTTCTCCACTGCAGTATCCACCAGGTCTGGTGGAAAGGGTAGCAAAAGTCACCAAAGAAGGACCTCCGTCTAATCTGACACCTTCCCTTATCCATGAATCAGAAATCCATCTGCCACATGACAAAAATCCAGGTGTTTCCTGTTTTCAGATGGGTGCATATCTGCTAATATTATGGAGGATGCCTATATCTAGGTCAGGGCACAGACATTGTGATGTACCATGTAAGCAGTGCCACATTACAGAGCACTGAAAATGTTCTTATCCTATCACTCGGTGAAAACCAAATTCCTGGAAATGGAACTGTGTGCTCCTATACTCTTGCAATTTCATAAGACAGTGAAAAAGGAGTTAAAGACCATAGTAATTCTTATACAGATTTTATGTAAGTAGAAGTATTCAGTACATTTCAGCTGACATATTCATTCATTGGTTTAAAATCGCAATCTTCCTCTTGCGAAAGAGGTTGGCCTCCCTCAGCCTAAGATTAACTAATATGTATGTAGTTTTCAAAATAGAATAAAAGATTTCTTCAGTTATAAGAGTTGTTTCTTTTTATTTATTTATTTTTTCCTGCCATAGGTGTGCTACACAATGGTTACAGGTGGACAAGCATTAATAGTAGTTAAGATCCCTGATCACTGTAGCATTAGTGGTGTTACAGAGGTATTCAATTACTGACAGATTAAATAAAATAAGGTAATAAAGCAATACATGTTACATATCAGATGAGAAACCTCTTGTTATTGGTTTTTCTGGCTAGAGTCTGGGTTACAAGCCAAGAATAATTCCTAGAGAGGTTTTTCAGTCTGCAGGTGTTACCTCCATTGTGCTCAGATTCTCTTTTCATTGGGATTTTGCTTCCAAACTAAAATATTATTAACATTCAATTAACTATATTTATATATTTATATTTATATTTATATTTATATAACTAGTTTAGTCACAGATACTCTCTCTTCTGTTTGCCATAATATAACTTGTACCTTTATTTTACATTGTGTCACACCTTTGTATTTTTTGCATGCTTTTGGCAATACTCAAAGGTTTGACTGAATTTACATCTCTGTATTGCTATCAAAGAGGTAAGAAAGAATGTGTTATATGACTTGCTCAATTGAACCAAAACAGATTCTAAATACATAAATGTCCGTATTTGTTTGTATATAATAAATAATAAATTATTTGCATTTACATTTCTGTTTGCTTGTTTACTGTACCTTCAAGGACATTTCCAGTGGAGTGCAATCTCCAACTTAGTGGAAAATGAGCTCTGAAATTTCTGATCTTCATCCTTTATTACTCACCCACTGACTAGACATCAAATAAATTGACAAACTGTTATACAAATGGGCAAATCCTTCCAAATTATTCTGTCTCTTCTGAAATTTTTGCCTGTTATTTCTTGATCCCCTGGTTGCAGTGGCTCACAGGATTTCTAAACACAGGTATACTGAAGAAAACTTCACAAGAAAATTATTTGTTAAAATGTTGTCTTCCCTAGAGTATATATAATGTAAAATTTGTTTTCCTTACTTTCAGTTCTGATTTTGCTATAGTCTATCACACAGTGTCCTGCCTCCTTCTTTGCAGAGGGGAAGCAGTCTGGACCACCTTATTTTTACACCACTCATTCTGGCATTTCTGGAAACAGACTTTTCAATTAAGCTCAAGATTGTCCAGTCATCAACGTTCAAAAAAACTGACTAAAAACTACTAAATATTGATTATAGTTAAATTTGGCCACCGTACTACTAGTGTTGACACACAAAAATGGACCTTCAAGTTTAAGTGATGGAGCCTGTGTTGTACCTGCAAGCCTGACTTTTGTGGAAGAAAATAGTCCAATGTTTTAAGTGCAAAACAAATACATGAGATAAATCACTTGGGGACAATGCAAGTAGCATCTGTAATGTCATTTTAATTCCTTTTTATATTAACACAATTGAATAATCATACAAACATGAATTTTATAAATGCACAAAATGAAGTCTTTAAGGAGATAGAAATCACCTGCCACCTGCTACTGTGTAGACCAAACCCAGGTGCTACGATCAGCTGGGTTAGGTGCCAGAAAAACTAGCAGACATTTTCTTTAAGGAAGAGAGCAAGAATTTCACTGGAGTTTGGATCGAGGGTTGAAAATCCATCTGTGTTTGCCAAGCCTAAAGACATAGACGAGAGCATGATCAGGGTCAGACAGAAGTCATGAATGGTGGATCAAGGCTGGGTGAGCTATCTGTAATCAGCAAGGCAGGATCAAGAGCCAGGACTGAGATCTAGGAGCAAGACAGCCTCAAAGGAAAGACTGCAGCTTGAGGCAGTTTAGAGGGAAAGTTTTTCCAGCTGATGCTTAAAATATCTGCACTAGGTGGGAAAGGATAGGTCTGTGCAAGCAGCAGCCACCGATGGGCTGTCTGAAAAATGATTCTTCCCCCTTCTGTTTGATGGATGACTCAGGATAAATCCACTGCTTATTATTTGTTGCTAAGTATTTGTAATATGGGTGTCATAAACTGATATGAAGTAGATGGCAAAATCATATTTTTTGCACTGAACAACCTTTCTTTATATCTTCTCATTAAGGAACTAGGCCATTAAAAATGATACAGAAAAATGTCCTCTGCTGATTTTTTTTATTCTTCCCATACAAAACAGGCAGAAGAAAAAATCTTACTCTAACACTCAGCCACATCACTTTTAAAAGCTTACTTGCTTTTAGTTACACATCAGTGCTAATGCTTTATAAGTTTAATGTGTGAAACAGCTTTGTAATAAATCAGTGCCTCCATTTTGTCTTTTACTTCATTTAAACTTTTTCTTCAAGAGCTCTGTTTGTAAATAATGATAGCATATTTGTGCCAAAATTTTTTCAATACTTTCATATCTCTGGAATAAATTATGGAACATTTTGCTAGACAGGGAGCAAAGAAAAAATAGGCTTGATATAAATTTATTTCAGTCTTACAGTGTGTGTAGTGCAGGGGGTAAAACATATTTGTAGCTGGTGGTAAATTCCTGATATATGGAGCCTGGTGCAAGCAGCAGTTTGGCTGTAGGAGATGCACATGTTCTGGTGTTTCAGCCTCTTACCTCTATGCATGTGAGAATGAGCTAACATCGGCCCCTCTTCTGCCCAAATCAGACACAAAATTGACTGAGAGAAAAATTGCCTGTCATTAATGAAAAAGTATTTTTAGCTGAATATCAGATAATATCTGTGATTCTGTGATTCTGTGATCAGATAAGAAGAGAGATGTGGTGATGTCTGACCATAAGCTTTAGGAATTTCTGATATTTGTATTGCAGCATACTGCTTGCTATTTGGTCCCCATAGATGCCTGTTATAGCATATGCCTGGTATAGAACTAGAAAGCTTAAAGCATCTCTACATTTTATTTAGACTGACTAGTGAGTAAGAGTATGAGTCAATACTTCACTGACACAAGTTACATCTTTTCTGTTTAGCATGCTTTGGAAGATGCCTAAGTGCAACATGTAGGTCTGCCACAGACTTCTCCCATGAGTGTTTGCAAGGTGCATAGACTATCTCCTGCTTCTTTAAAGTGAAGGTATTATTTTATTACCTAGGAGAGCAGTTGTAAACTGCTGCAAACACAAATTATTGTGAGGTACTGGGATACTAACCTGATGAAAACCAGTGAGTGTTCTGTTAAGGGGTAAGAAGTCTTAAAGCACATTAAAGTATTTGACGCTTTTGGAAGTTACTAGATAAATAGCCAAAACCATGCAAGGTCCTAAATTGATCTGAAAAATAAACACAGTGTGTCAATCAGACAAACACATTGTCATCATGATGTCTGCTCTACATTTTAAAAGGGTACATCCTAGAAATGAAGAACGGTTCTAGAGAAGGAGAAAATACAGTATATTTGTAATTCAGCAATTGTAATATTAGTAATTACATCTCTTGAGAATTATTTTTCTTTCTTTGACTCTTAAAAAGCATTTTCAGTAATTTCCCCTAATGACGATGCCATGCTTTAAGAATCAATTGAATGTTAATGCTATTATCGTATATATACAAGCAATATGAACACAGTTTTTGACATGTAGTGATGCAGCTGTATGATTTTGTAGCTGTATATCCGTTTAATTTACAGCCTACATATCTTGGTTCTCTCACTTGGTCTGCTGTTACTGCAACAATCAGAAGGCCATAAGAAAAAATAAATTTTATTGTGGGTTTTCCAAAGTATGGGTGTTTGTCCCAATTTCCCAGTTGGACAAATTAAACAGTGTATTGTTAACAGTTTATTTTCTGTATTTGGAGTTGGATATCCTATCTGTAGCTCACAAGCAAGGAAATAAAATGCCTGTTGAAACATACATGCTAATGTGACAGGGATTTGAACTGCAGAATCCAAGATCGAAGAAGCAGTACAAAATATTCCTTCCTGTTTTTTTTTTTTTTTTTTAACTGTAAAAGATTATAAACTGATGACATTTTTATGTGTATATAATATAGCACCACTTACGAGAAGACAAAGACTGTCAGCACTAGATGTCAGATAATTGTAATATGTCTGTAGCTGGAAGCATTAATGACCGTTTTTTTAGTTGCTTGGTGGACTTGAAAATAAATATAATCTTCCAGTACAACAATACAATCCACATTAGTAAGAAATGGCAGGTTTGTTTAGCACCTGTAGAAATCCCAAGCAATGCCTCAGGAAGTCACATTCAAGCCATTAAGCATACTACAGTTTTCAGCACAAGTCTGGCATTTGATATTAGCACTTAAGATGAATACTTAATCTCTGCTATCCATTTTGTGAATTCTGGGGATTTGGAAGGGAATTTGGCAAACATTGCTAGCAAGTAAACAAGTAGCTGGCATTTTCATACTACAACTTCTCAGGTAAAACATGTTTGTCTGCAGTCTTGGCAGCATAAGGGTTTGCATCATTTCTGACACTGTCCTATTGCTGAAGAAGTCAAATACCTTGTGGTATTTCCTTTGATTTCTCTATGAAAACAGAGCTACATACACAGATCCTTCCCTCTGATCCAAAATTTTCCCTCTGATCCAAGATATTCTTAGAGACTGATCCAAAGCCAACTTAATTCAACAAAACCTTTCATCCACTCTCTGTTTCTTGGATCATGTGCTTAACTAGTGTAGTCTATGATTTTTTCCAGCTTTTTATCAATATTTATTATGATAACTTCATTGCCCTTAGATTCATTGACTTCCAGCTCATACTTTATTTTATATCTGAATTAGACCGCTTGTGTTTTACAACGTAAAACCGAAGTATAAATTCCACTTCATGTTACCACTAACAGCTACCAACACTTTTGTGTGTACTAAAATGCATTCCTCGCAGTGCTTGACTCCAGTAAATGACATATATATATAGGGAACAGGCTGTACACTAGTGCTGGCTGACAAATAGGTTTCCAGTCTGGAACAGCTAAGGCAGTTTCCCAGAGGCTTATGTTTGCCACAGAGGGATGAGTAAGCAGCTGGGCCATCCAGGCGATGGCCGTGCCACGACATGCAATGAATCAAGGGTGCTGACACATCGGGTGTGGGCAGCACATTTCCTTTGTGGACAGGGAAAGGGGAATTTGTGTTGTAATGCCAGGAGATTTATGTCACCAAGAGGTGAATTACAGTTTCATTTCTGTTATGAAACAACTGCCAAATGGGTTGATAAAAAAATATAGTAACCTAACAAAATTAAGTCTCTTTTCTCTGCAAAGTTTTATTAATATTTGGAAAATCAGCCAGCTGGGTGCATTCAGTGCAGGTAGAGAAGGTTATAAAAAATGGAAAGAAACCTGCAGGCGCAAACAGACCCCACTATTTACTGCTAACTGTGACAGCCATTATTCTAAAATCACAGGCATTTAAGATCTGGCATGCTATTCATTTAATATTTAAATTTCTCAGCCATTGGGTCAGGACAGAAAGAACCTGTAGAGTTGCAAAGGGAAGCCACAGGCACCAAAGTAGACCTCTGGCCAAACAAGACCTTTGCAAAACTACAGCAGTGCGCTGTGTAAATTATTCAAGGGCAGCAAATCACTAGCAAAATAAATAAATAACTATCCATGCACCAGCATGTAGCATAGCACTATTACGAGTACAGTGAAGGAAAAATGTAGACCAGGAGGAGTAAAAGGGAAGAGCAGAAGAGAAGGACTAATAGTTACATGCAGCTGGAGCTTAAGTGGATGGATTACATAGCTACATTATATCTATTCTATATATATTTAAAATGTTCGGAGTCACAATCAGTGGGGGCTACAGTAAAAAGATCATTATATTATACAGATGAGAGCATCTGCCACCTGCCTCAAGAAGGGCCATTTGTTTGGTTGAAGAAATCTATGACCACAAGGAATTTTTCCCAGCAAATTTACCAAGGCTGCCACCTGTGTTACAGGAGTAAAACTGAGGATCAACTTACCACATGATAAAGATGGCTGCTGAAGGAATACGCCATAATAGCTTTGATATGAATTACCTGAACTACTGGCATAGGCTCTGAAGTGACAACAACTCTGGAAGTGATAATTGAATTGAATTTTGTAAGGATTGTGCTGCTCCATTATGCATAATGTATCAGCTTTCCCAAAATATTTCAAAAGTGATTCAGAGCTCTGCTTAATTACTTGCACTTCCTTCTAGGCCATCCAAAAATGTAATATTTGATCATTTTTTAATGGTACATGTTAGCGCAATCTACTCTTCAGCAATCCAGATATGGAAATTTATGTGTGCTGGTAAATTACATCAATTTATTTACCGTGGTTTAATTTCATTAACACACACGATAAGAGAGATTGAGCTCAACATCTCTCCTTTTATGTACAAATAACCCCCTGGGTGACATATCACATGAAACCCAATTACCACACATAATAAAATGACACCACAAATAAAAATGTATTTCCTAATTTGGTTATACTCAGAGAGGAACAGTTAGTAAACATGCTTTTGGCACGGCATCAATAATCAGCACAACTTCTTTGGTTAGGGAATAATCTAAAGCATATGATCCCTGGTAGCAGCAGAAGAGGGTGAGGAGCCCATGCTGGTTTCTTGGCCCATTTGCTCCTTGCTTCTGGCCCACTGGTTGCAGTGGGTAAAGTAAGGGCTGCTGTGGAGCAGCTCCTCGGGGCACTCCTGTGACAGGTCTGGGCTCTACACCAGCTCTCCATAGGATAAATTTCCAGCGCTCCTCCAAAACTGCAGCCAACTGATTTGTGAACCCATCTGTTTGCGACATGCAGATGCAGGTTTGGCATCTGTAAAATAAATGTGCCTCCATTTATTAGTAGCACTTGTCATTTCTATTGTAAAGCAGGATAGGTTAGTGACTTCTCGTCTACAGACTAGGAACTGATTTAGGAAGAGCTACTCCCTGTTCCAATACATGTATTTTGCAGCTGCTTTTTAGAGCCCCTTTAAAGGATCAACATTGGTATAAAATGGACATTTGAACTATGGAAGAACTGAACTTTGTATGGAGATGTGCCCTAGAGTGACTGTTACATCTCAAGTAGCAGAGATGGTCAGAAAGCCTGGCTGGTGGGTATTCAGCAGCCCTGGCACAAGGCCTCACAGGGAGTCAGCATGGTTGGAATCCATTTTCTTATGACTTTGAAATAATGCTCCTCTCTTTGCCATTTACTTCAGCTTCACCTGACATGCATTATCAATTTAGCTGTTTTGGTGTGTGAGACAGAACTGAGAAATGCAGTTAAATGAAAATTGTTTCAAAGGCTACTGCAAGCAGTCCAGTCTTTACACTCCCTGAAGCTCACCTTGTGATCCCTTACATAACCACCAAGATACTTGTCCCAGCTGAATCAAGCTTAAACAGAAATGTACAACATAAAAGTAAGCAAGACAGAAAGCTTATATTTGCTTTCTGTGTTTTCAGTGCTCTCTCCTGATACTATAAGCAACATTTCCCTTCCATATTTGCTTCCAGAAACAAATATGTCATTTTACACTAATTAAAAATACAGGGCAAATGTATATATGCATATGTACATTTGTGTATATATATATTATACACACACATATATATATATAGCTTGCATGGCAGTAATCTTGATCCTTCTCTGGAAATTTTTGAACTGCATCTTGTCATTATTAGGAATACACAATTTTAGATCTAAAGGAGTTAATGACAAAAGATCAGATACCATCAATTGTCCCCTAAGCTTTAACTGATATAATAGCCTTTGCTTGTTGTTCCAGTTGCTGTTTCAGAATGTCATGATTTCATAAACTTATATAGGATCCAAATAAATACATTCCCTTCTACATGAAAGCAGGACCATTTATCAACCCTGAGGATATTGTCAGGAGAAAATAAGGAAAGTCAAGTGCAGTAATGCTCTTGATATAGTGGTTAATGACACAACAAGATGTAAAACACAGCTAGGAAAAAAAACAGATACAACAAAGGGGTCGTTTTTCCTCAAGGCTTAGCCCCCTCAGGGATATGTGAAATAGCCCTTGAGACCTTTGGAAAGAAGAGAGCAAAATTACACAAACTTAAATGAGATAGAGTTCCTTCATTATTTTCCCTGAAATCTTTTTGGGTATCAAACATTGGCACTGCAGGAAATGTCAAGTACATATTGTGCAAGTAAAGCAATTATTTATAGAAGAGTTGGAACCAATACTGAAAGATTCTGAGTTTGGACTTGGTTCACAGAGAATTTGAAAGTTTGGGAACTTAACTGCAGCTTTTGGGCAAAATCAAGTGTGTATGTGCATACCACTAACTTGCCTTTGCAATGGGACAGAGACAGAATAAAGAAAATCTTGAGATTATGGCTAACTCTTAGACCCAGAATAAGGGTACAGTCAGTGATTTAATATGCTCTCTTTACTTGATAATGCCCTACCATGACTAGGGACTGCAAAGAAAAGTATGAAAGTAAGATGTGTTGAAGATAAGAAGTGTTGATGTAAGGAGTGACACAGGAAAACTGGATACAATTTACCATCTGTAGCATGGCATTTTCAGCAACAGTTTTTATTTTGGCTAGATTTATATTTTTGATTCTATATCCTAGTCAGAAAAAAGGTTTTCAAGTATTCTAAAAGAATTAATGATAAAAACATGCTGCAAATATTTTATCCAGCAGCCAAAAGAGGCTTCAGGTGAATGTCCTTTAATAAAGAAAGTCTGAGAAATGTGTTCGTGTTGAAGCAAACTGCTTATTTGTTATTAAATTAAATATATATATCTCACGATACGCGTCGGTATGTGCCTTATAAATATGTATCACCTAGATAAATTTACATTCTTTTCTTTAGTGTTTAAGCAATTCTGTCCTTGTTAATACAATCGCTATATTAATCTGACATGTACATAAGTTTACACAAACTTCCCCCTTAAAAGCAACAATTTACATTATTTTGCAAAGCACATTGGCTTGCAAATGTCAGTATGCAAAATATATAATGTGTCTGCCATGCAAAGAAAAGTAATCTGCTGCTCTATTTTATACACACATTTTTTTCCACTCAAAGATGAAAATAATGGATTTAGGTGAAATGAACAGTGTGTGAAAAAGTGACTCGTGTTCAGCAGAACTAGTTTCAAATCAGGTAGTATTTTGCTGACTGAAAGAGATGATTCTAGCACATAACGGAAAAGAACTGTAGTAGATCAACTGGTTCAACAGTAATTCAGAAAATTTGTGCTATTTTGCTGTTACAAAAAGAAAACCCATATCTTTCTTGACAGATTTGTCACTGTAATTAAATAGTTCTATCCTACAGAAGTATTTTCACAATCATCTTCTCTACCATTGCATCTTATAAAAATATTTTAATGTTTTCCATCATTATTATTGTTAATGAGTTTTCTATACTCTTCTGAGAGCTTGTTTTGACTTTCCAAAGCCAGGGTTTTTTTACTGCACCACTGAGAAGGCAGTTAAGCCCCAATTTCCTGTAAGGCATCAGGACAACTGACAAATAGCCTCAGAGGCTGGGATCCTACTTCATCCATGGGCCCAAACCCTTGTTTTGAAAGCTTCAGTGGTACACAAGGCTTGAAAAAAAGTCTTGAAATAGGATGAATTTTGACCTAGTAAAATTATAGCAGTAATAAAATGGCATTGAAGAATTAGGCAATTTTACTAAGAACTGTGAATATGCTGTACAGATAAATGGAACCTTGATAGCAGGTCTGATAGACAAATCTGACAAATGCTGTGAGGAAATCTAAAATGAGATTGTATCAATACACATGAGTATAAATCATTTAAATAGCTGTACCAAGTAATGCAACAGGATCACTTATGCTTTCAAGTTACAGATACATAATGGGGCACAAAGCCTAAAAGACTGCTGAAGTGAACAGCTTTATCTTCAAAGATGTGAACAAAATATGTATCTTCTAGTGGTAACTGGTTTATTGTAAAAGGCTAGTTATATGGCTGTAATAGGAAAAACCTAAAACTTGAAGACAAATTAAGAAAAAATTAAAAATATATTCATTTCTGTGGTTCAAGAAGCTTGTATGTGGAAACACCTGTCATCTCATCAGAGCCTTTCTGTTTGAGGAATCCTTAAATTTGACACACTTACTCCTCTACTCAGCTCAACAAATTGGTTTCACTCTTGCATGGCTGAAGATTATCTGTCAGAAAGGGATCCGCTTTCATATGCAGCCATCGAGTTAAAGAATCAATGTTTTCTTTCCACTGTGTGGTTAATTATTTGCACCATTAAAAATAATTGAATTTTATTTTAAACTTGTGATTTGAACAGGAATTTAGCCCTTAATAATTGTTACCTATTAAATGAAAAATAGCTTTGCAGTGCTTTTTTTTGCCTTGTTTGTATTCTTCTATCAGTATATCTTTGTTGAATAGGTAATCAAATTGCACTGTTTACTTTTCCAATAGCTGCACTACAATCATTTCCCTGGTTATCTGTAGAATTTTCAGAAGTTCTGGGTAGCAAGCCGAATGTAGATATTTACAAATATTAAAAATGAATATGAAAACATTCAATGCTAAATAGAGGACAGGCTGACATTTAAAAAGCTCACTCCAGGTTAGCTGAGATTTTGTTTTTGTTTGAACCCTGCTAAACTTTCAAGGTTGTTTTGTTGAACAAAAGATGCTGAAAATCAGAATTGTGTGCTTTCACAGAAGGGTATCTTCACAGCATTTTTTAATTGTCTTCATATCAATTTAATTCTTCTATCTTTCCTTAAAATCAATTTCTTCTAAAATTCTTGACTTCAATTGCAGTTTGTAACTTTGAACACGAGCTTCAATATATGTCAGATCCCATTGTCAGAAAAAAAATAATTCTTGGCAAGTATCCTCAAAAAAGAGAAAGTTCTGTACCCCGTATTTTGAATGGATCACTCTACCTTCTTTCCAGCACCAATTACAGTATTAAAGAGTGGATGGACAGCATTTTAGGGGGACATTTTCCTGGGAGTCACCTTTTCTTTTCATGTAGGCAGCTCCTTGCCTGGTCTCCAGGAGTCCAGAAAATCAGCACACCAACTTGGAGGCTGCCTAGAATTACATAAAAGTGAGTCCTCTGCAAACAATAATATATTTGGTCACAAATCATATAGTATAATTAGGACTGGGAGGGAAACATGTTTTATCAGTGTGTTTCTGAAGTTACCTTTAAATTTGTAGTACTATGCAAATGGTTTGCAATGAATTAAACAGCAAAAAATGCAATGAAAGTAGTTATCAGTATATTTTCCTGACAGTTCCTTTAAATGAAAACAATATCTGGTTAGCAGAATTTGAAACATTTCTGCATATCTCTTGAGTTATGGCAAATCCTTCGGATGAAGTAAGAATAGTATACATGCACAATTTCTTTGCTTGCATTTCTATACAACGAATTTTGATATTTATGGTTTTTTAGTTATTTTAAAATGCTTCACATGGTTTTATTTTAAAAGGCTTGCAGCAAAGTTCCATTTCATAAGAAAATGCAGATCATATCAGAGATCTTTTGTATCACACAAATGCATTTACTTCAGATGTGCTGTCACAGTGGTTCATATTAACTTCTTCTACAAGCTGGTTAGGAATCATGGATGGTTATTCTGGCTAATGAGAAGCCAACCCAACCACACAGCAGTCATTTCAAAGGTAATGTTAAGTAGCCACCAGTTTTTAAAAACATCCTAACTTTAACATATCCTGAATATTTACTAGAAACCTAGAGTGTTAAGTTGATGATTATGATTCTTTTTTTTTTTGGGGGGGGGGGGAGTTAATTTTGTACTGTAATAATATCTTACACTGCACTCAAACATGTGCCTAATTGGAAGCTTCCGATAATAAAAACAATTTATATGAGTGAGTGTCCTGGTTTCAGTTAGGACAGAGTTAATTTTCCTCCTAGTAGCTGATAGGGTGCTATGTTTTGGATTAGGATGAGAAGAGCGCTGATAACATGCTGATGTTTTAATTGTTGCAGAGCAGTGCTTACACCAAGCCAAGGACTTTTCAGCTTCTTGCTCTGTCCTGCCAGCGAGCAGGCTAGGGGTGCAGCAGGAGCTGGGAGGGGACAGACCCAGGACAGCTGACCCAAACTGGCCAAAGCGGTATTCCATACCATCTGACGTCATGCTAAACAATATATAGGGGTAGCTAGCCGGGGTGGGGGGCCGGCTGCTTGGGGATAGGCTGGGCATCGGTCAACGGGTGGTGAGCAATTGCATTGTGCATCACTTATTTCGTACACATTATTATTATTAATACTATTATTATTATTATTATTATTATTATTATTTTTCCTTTCTTAATAAACTGTCTTTATCTCAACTCACAGGCTTCACTTTCCCGTTTCTCTCCCCCATCCCGGAGAGGGAGGGGGGAGGGTGAGCGAACGGCTGTGTGGTGTTTAGCTGCCAGCCGGGCTAAACCACAACAGTGAGTAAAACCTAAGATATGAATTGAAGGTAAGCAGTCCATAATTGTTAAGTGCTGGAAATGTGTGTTTTTTTTTTCTTTTCTTTTTGTAAGAATAAAAGGAATTTCTCCAAATTTATCTGAAACAATGGAATATTCTTTAACAGTTTTAACTTCTCTGCCCATTTCAAGCATTTTAAATGAAAATTAAAATTATGATTTGTTCCAGCTGAAATAATTATTCTAAATCTTATTTTCTAAAACATGAATACTTTAAAAGATAAAAGTTTTAGCATAACTAGTCGTTAGATTTGGAAAAATATTTTTAAGATCTTAGATATTTTAGTATAAAACATCAATTTTCTCACACTTGATTTTTTATTAAAAATCTGGTTTTCATACATACAAGAGACTAGAAATTAATGCAAAATGTTTATAACTGTGATAACCATTTAAGATTACTTTTATCCTTTGCTTTATGATCCAGGGAAATTTAATCAGATGCCTTAAAATGAATATTGGCCGCATGAGTATTGCTCATTTTACACCACTGGTTAACTGCATATTCATTTCAGAAAGTCATTGGGAGTAACGGCATGCTCTTCACATAGAATCGGTGATGATTGCCAGTACATCAGTTACACTTTCAAAAGAAAAGTGGGATGCTGTTGAAAGAAACACCTTACTTAATTTATGTGCTGAACTTGTAAAGTCAACATTTTCACGCCATCAGTCGGAACTCCTGGCTATCTATCTGTGCACAGGGCTGTAAATTCTGGTCAGTCCCTGTTGGGAGGTTCGCCCTCATGCCTTGATCAGATGTGAGTACACTGCTTTCTTCCTTCTTCCAAGTTGTTTTCCACAGATGTATGTATAGTGCTGAGATTAAAGAGGACTGAAAATGCAATTTTGTTGACTTGCAGGGACAGAGGAGAAAGCAGAGACCTTAGTCCTTGGCTGTCACACAAGATCCCACAAGACCCAGCCCCAAGTTTTTCTCCTTCTCTCTGAGTCAGTAACATCCTACAACAGGCTTCACGTCCTTAAACACCTGCGGCTGAAAACTTCAAATTTTTGCAGTGATGGATTTGAAGCTGTTCTTGGTCTGTTTTTCACAGAATCACAGAATCACAGAATTGTAGGGGTTGGAAGGGACCTTGAAAGATCATCGGGTCCAAACCCCCTGCCAAAGCAGGTTCCTTAGAGCAGGCTGCCCAGGTAGGCGTCCATACGGGCCTTGAATATCTCCAGAGAAGGGGAATCCACAACCTCCCTGGGCAGCCTGTTCCAGTGGTCCGTCACCCTCACCGTGAAGAAGTTCTTTCTCATGTTGGTGCGGAACTTCCTGTGTTGCATCTTGTGGCCATTACCCCTTGTCCTGTCCCCACAAACCACTGAGAAGAGGTTGGCCAAATCCCTCTGTCTCCCACACCTCAGGTATTTATACACACTGATGAGATCCCCTCTCAGTCTTCTTTTCTCCAGGCTGAACAGGTCTCTCAGCCTTTCTTCATAGGGAAGATGCTCCAGGTCCCGTATCATCTTTGTGGCTCTCCGCTGGACTCTTTCCAGGAGATCCCTGTCTTTTTTGTACCGGGGAGCACAGAACTGGACACAGTACTCCAGGTGAGGCCTGACCAGGGCAGAGTAGAGGGGGAGGATCACCTCCCTTGACCTGCTGGCCACACTCCTTTTAATGCACACCAGGATCCCTTGGCCTTCTTGGCCACGAGGGCACACTGCTGGCTCATGGTCAACCTGTTGTCCACCAGGACCCCCAGGTCCTTCTCCTCAGAGCTCCTCTCCAGCAGGTCGTCCCCCAGCCTGTGCTGATATGTCTGGTTGTTCCTTCCCAGGTGCAGGACTCTACACTTGCTCTTATTAAACCTCATTTGGTTTCTTCCTGCCCATCTCTCCAGCTGGTCCAGGTCTTGCTGAATGGCAGAGCAGCCTTCTGGCATGTTGGTCACTCCTCCCAGCTTTGTGTCATCGGTGTACTTGCTGAGGGCAGACACTATTCCCTCATCAAGGTCGTCGATGAAGATGCTGAACAAGACTGGACCCAGCACCGACCCCTGGGGAACACCGCTAGTCACAGGTCTCCAGCCAGACTCTGCGCCACCGATCACCACCCTCTGAGCTCGGCCAGTCAGCCAGTTCTCAACTCACCTTACTGTCCACTCCTCTATCCCACACTTTCTCAGCTTTGCTAGCAGGATGTCGTGGGAGACAATATCGAAAGCCTTGCTAAAGTCAAGGTAGGTGACATCCACTGCTCTCCCCCAATCTACCCAGCTGATGATGCCATCATAGAAGGCAACGAGGTTGGCTGAGCACGACTTCCCCTTGGTGAATCCATGCTGACTACTCCTCATAACCTTCTTTTCCAATTGCTTGGAGATGGAGTCCAGAACAAGCTGTTCCAACACCTTTCCAGGGACAGAGGTGAGACTTTGCTTTGGTTTAAAAGCAGTAGTTAAGAAGCAGACAAAAGAAAGTTGGTGTTTTTTCTTCCTTGATAAGATTTTAAAGAAGCATCACTAATAATCAAGAAGCTATTAGAAACCGTGTATATAATGTGATCCAAAATGAAGAATGGATTCTGACTATCAATTAGCTTAGTTCTGAATTTTAATTATTGTCTTTCTATTTTTATTTATTTATTTATTTATTTATTGGCACAAAATTGTGTGTTCTTCAGTGTTTCTTGTATTTGTATTCTTACGTATACAAAATAAAAGCTTTTATTGTCTCAGTCTTTTCCGTTGACACCGGTGGCTATATAAAAATCAATTACAAGCCAATTTTAAAGACAATGTGTAATGCCATACAGAGATACAGGGGATAAGGAAAATAAACAAGACAGTATATATATATATATATATATATATTTATTTATATATAAAAGCCTCTGGAAGGAAATATACCCTGTAAACATTGCTTAATGTCAAAGCAAGCCTAATGCTTTTGTTGTAGGAGAGCAGGTCTTTGGGAGGGAAAGCTCTTCACACAGAAATAGTTCTCATTCTGAAGAGCATCATGTGCCAAATAAGTTGTGAACAACTAAAGTTCCTTCACTCAGTTTTCACATTCTCTTTGAATTCCTTAGCTTTTGATTTTAGACTTTATAAATCTCAGCTAAGCATAAACTTTTCATTAACCTGCAAATATATTCCTGATGGACAGGAAATCAGAGAAGAAATCTGCTAAAAATATTTATGTTAGACCTGAATGGAACAGTAGGTCTGGAAACTAGCCCTAGATTCCCACACTTCTGTACTTATGAAAGAAGACTGGTGAAAACAGCTTTTTGCCATCCCTTCTTTGGACTTGCAGCATGATAGACTCACTAAGAGCTAGCCTGGTTAGGACTGAAATTACGATTTTAATTTCAGTGCTAAACATTGGAAAAGAGTTATGGGCACTAGGGTTGACAGACAAGTAATAGAAGGCTCCATGTTAATATTTATTAGTGTCAAGCATGATGTAAAGTTGCAAAATAAATATACACCTGGTCCTTTTTCTTTTTTTTTTCTTTTTTTTTCTTTCTTTTTTTCTTTTTTTTCTTTTTTTCTTTTTTTTTCTTTTTTTTCCCCAGAACAGTTATTATCCAAGCATTCCTATTACAATAGAAATTGCAAAAAACTAATGATTTTCTCAAGAATTTCCACTATTGTTTAAAAGGCTTGAAATCTGATATTAATATTATAGATTTTTCATCAGAAAATCTGTGAAAATAAAAACAAAACAAAAACAACTTGAAGATTGAAATAGGAGGGCAGCATATTTAATAACACCCAGGTAAGCCCATCCCTGAATTTTTATAATACTCTCTAGAAAGTAAAGATAACATAAAATTCAGGCTGCTTTGAGAAGGAAGGAAAGGAAAAAAAATAAAATAAAAAAAAACAACAAACCACTCTCTACCATGTGAATTAATTACTTCATCATTAAATTAAGATTCACTTCAGATCCATATCCATTTGAAGATCATAGTCCTTAGCTATAAAACCTTAAACAGGCTAAGCTCCCTTTATGCCAAAGACCTCTGCAGTTCTGTTAGGCGTCTGTATTTAATGGGGCTTCAGCAACCTCTTTTTTCACATGGGTGAGCAGCAGTTGATTCTCACTGCAGTGACCCTGGCTGTAAACTTGTTACCACAAAGAATTATACAGCACGCAGATATGAGAATTTGGAGGGAGAACTTCATTTTCACTGAATTCATTCATCTGAGCTATGAGTACAGCTCTTACTACCGTGATATTTAAATCTTTGATTATTGAACCCCTGATCCTCATACTATGTGTTGTAATTGCACTGCTTTATAAGAACGTGAGGTTGCATTGGGAAATAAAAACCTTTTCTTGAAAACTGAAAATAAACACTTTCAACACAACAAAAGCAGTCACTATTGTGTTGTCTGATGAAACAGAGAAATAGTATATTGTGTACCTTTCAGAGAACAAAACAAAACAAACTAGATTATCTCCTGTCTTATGGCATTGACTGGTGCCATTGTATCTGACACCTGCAGAATGTTCTGTTCTGGAGTAGTTGTGATTTATACTGTCATTGCATTTCTTTTGTCCAATTAAGTGGTTAATATAAGGTCAAAGCTGTTTAGAAACTCCTCCACATCTTAAGAACAAGCAATATATATATGAATTTTCTCATAAGCCTACACATTTTATTTCCTTTCAAGCAGGAAGCTTCTTGAGAACAAAGACTGGTTTTGATTCTCAAGTAAATGAAGGTGAACTTAGCTTTGAACTCCCTAGGCTTTTCCTAGAATGCAGCATCTTACTCAGATAACACTGAATGCAGTGCTCAGTATTCAGTGAAATCTTCCTAAGTAGCTGCAAGCACAGCCTTCTGAGGAACAGAGAGAGGAACATCCTGAAATGCACTCAGAAGAGTCCTGTGGCTACACTCTTAACAAGTATACACTTGATTTCTGTGCATGTTATATGGAATACTGAATTGCTTACTACATTGCATGGAGGAGACTAAATTGAATGGTTATAGCTTGTAGAGAAATCAGAAACACAAAACCAGGAAGCTACAAGAAAGAGGATAAAGAAGAAAATGGAAAACTCTTGGTATGCAGGAGAAAATATAAATGCAGGAAGCAGCATGGTGAAGTGCCATATGAGTGGAGTGGATGGAAATGAGAGCATGACGGGCTGAGGTTATGTAAGAAAAAATTAGGGCAGAAGCTTTTGCAGAGAGAACACTATGAAAGGACTTAAAAACCCCTGACACTATGAAGTCAATTACTTCCCCAGCTAATAGAGAACTGTTCAAAGACAGCCAAGAGTGCAGAATTCTCAAACGACTTTGACCACTGCCAAAGCAGTAATAATAGAAAGCAAATACTATTTGTTATGCTTATTTTCCAATGTATGTATTTTTTCGCTTCTCCTATCTCTTCCCCTCTATCTGAGCACATTCGGATTAAATATTCTCTTCTATGGCAAAGTTTATGGAAAAAACAAATAATCAACTTCAAAGGCCAGTACTCTCAGGGGAGGGGATTCACTTCATGAAACCTGAAACAGGCAGTGACCTCCTACTTTCACCCTTAGTTCTTTCATACCTTGACGCCTCTGTTTTGAATGACTTTTCACACAGCAACACTTCAGGGTCTTTAAAGAAACCATGAAATGATGGGGTAAGAGAGAAAGACCTGTCATGGGCAAATAACTGCTTCAAACACAGAAGATACAGGAAACAAGAACAGTTAGTCACCTGTTGGGTTGGAAGGAGGTCCCTGGTGCAGTTCTGCAGGGTGCTGTCTCACTGTCTGTGCTGCTTAACACATTTATAAATGGTGTGGAATGGGAGGTGAGCAGGAAGGTGACAGAGGTTGCTTCTGATATGAATTTACTCAAGATAGAAAGAATAAGGGCAGACAGTGAAGCACTGCTAAAGGACTATAGAAGACTGGCTGAGTAATGAAAATAGCACATGAAATTTACAGAATCACAGAATCACAGAATTGTCTAGGTTGGAAGAGACCTCCGAGATCACGCAGTCCAACCTCTGACCTAACACTAACAAGTCCTCCACTAAACCATATCACTAAGTTCAGCATCTAAACGTCTCTTAAAGACCTCCAGGGATGGTGACTCAACCACTTCCCTGGACAGCCCATTCCAATGCCTAACAACCCTTTCAGTAAAGAAGTTCCTCCTAATATCCAACCTAAACTTCCCCTGGCACAACTTTAGTCCATTCCCCCTCGTCCTGTCACCAGGCACTTGGGAGAATAGACCAACCCCTAACTCGCTACAGCCTCCTTTAAGGTACCTGTAGAGAGCGATGAGGTCATCCCTGAGCCTCCTCTTCTCCAGGCTGAACAATCCCAGCTCCCTCAGCCACTCCTCGTAAGATTTGTTCTCCAGACCCCTCACCAGCTTCGTCGTCCTTCTCTGGACTCTCTCGAGCACCTCCATGTCCTTCTTGTAGCGAGGGGCCCAAAACTGAACACAGTACTCGAGGTGCGGCCTCACCAGAGCCGAGTACAGGGGGACAGTCACTTCCCTAGACCTGCTGGCCACACTGCTTCTTATACAAGCCAGGATGCTGTTGGCCTTCTTGGCCACCTGAGCACACTGCTGGCTCATATTCAGCTGCCTATCAACCAGTACTCCCAGGTCCTTCTCTGTCAGGCAGCTTTCCAATCGCTCATCTCCCAGCCTGTAGCGCTGCTTGGGGTTGTTGCGCCCCGGGTGCAGGACCCGGCACTTGGCCTTGTTGAACTTCATACAGTTGACCTCTGCCCATCGGTCCAGCCTATCCAGATCCTCCTGCAGAGCCTTCCTACCCTCGAGCAGATCGACACACGCACCTAACCTGGTGTCGTCTGCAAACTTACTGAGCGTGTACTCGATCCCTTCATCCAGATCATCGATAAAGATATTGAAGAGGACTGGCCCCAGTACTGAGCCCTGGGGGACTCCACTAGTGACCGGCCTCCAACTGGATTTGACTCCATTCACCACAACTCTTTGGGCCCGGCTATCCAGACAGTTTTTAACCCAACGAAGCATACACCAGTCCAAGCCACAAGCAGCCATTTTTTTGAGGAGAATGTTGTGGGAAACAGTGTCAAAAGCCTTACTGAAATCAAGGTAGACCACATCCACAGCCTTTCCCTCATCCACTAAGCGTGTCACTTGGTCATAGAAGGAGATCAGGTTCGTCAAGCAGGACCTGCCTTTCATAAACCCATGCTGACTGGGCCTGATTGCCTGGTTGCCCTGTAAGTGCCGCGTGATGACACTCAAGATAATCTGCTCCAAGAGCTTCCCTGGCACTGAGGTCAAACTAACAGGCCTATAGTTCCCCAGGTCTACCCTCCGGCCCTTCTTGTAGATGGGCATCACGTTTGCTAGCTGCCAGTCGACTGGGACCTCCCCTGATAGCCAGGACTGCTGATAAATGATGGAAAGCGGCTTGGCCAGCTCCTCTGCTGGTGGAGCACATTTAGTGTAAGGAATTGTAAAGTGATGCACGTGGGAAAAAGGCATTCTAGTTTCACATATAAAATGATGGGTTCTGGGCTGACCATTTGCACTGAGGAACACAGTCCTTATGCTATGATAAATAGCTCCAGGAAAAACCCACTTTCTTCTCATGGTTCTCGATGGACAATGACAGGACCAGTCTTTTATTTTCACTCTTTGGTTTTGCTTAAAAATGATGCTGCCAGAGGTACTCCAAGGGTTATCTCTAGATAATGGGCATTTTAAAGCACTACCTATTTTTCCAGTCTGGAAAGGCTGCAATGTTTGCCTTGTGCCACATTAATCTAATTCAATTTGTTCTATTGATAATTAGCAAAGGACACTTGTGGTGGCTCCTTAGTGTTGTGAAATGCTTTTTTATACTTGTGACACCATTCTGGGTACTCACGGCATTTTATATTAAGCTTCTGAGATGATACAAATGTCAGGATTTATAGTGGAAGCTGACAAGTGCACTTTAAAAAAGCCATAAATGTGAAGCCTATGGCCCTGTGAGTAACAAAATGGTCAGTGACTGAGGACAAAGGTTAACAAGGTGGAAGCAATAAATCTGATTTAAGTGAAGGGCTCTTCAAATCTATCTCAATATCACATCTTAATTTACCAGTGTTTTCCACACCACATGGGATTTTTTTTCCTTTCTTTTCAATAATTGGATAGATACTTGAAAGCACAATCAAGAAAACAGAGAGGTATAATAGAGTATGGAATTGCAGTCTGTTTATTATTGTTCTGCCTTTTCAAGGCATTGTAAGACATTTTTGCTTTAAAGATTGAGCTTCAGACTGAGCTTGAGTGGAAATTACACTGATTTAAAGATGGGTCTTTGGAGAGTTACATTTATGGACAGTTCTACCAAGTGTCCAATGTCTTCAAAATAAACCTGCTACCTCTTAGATACAGAAGAATTTCAGACTCAGACTTCATTACAGCCTGTACTGCAACATAAGCTTTTCAATATTTCTTGTCTGCAGGCAGTCAGAGAAAAAAAAGCATTAGAAGTAACCCTATTTCACTCAACAGGTTGGCTTTGGTGTAAATGAATCCAATTCCACTGCTTACTGACTAAAAATAAAAATAAAAATAAAAATAAAAATAAAAATAAAAATAAAGTATGAGGATTTGAATAATTCAAACTCTAACAGAAAAAAAAAAACCAACTTCATTTTGTCTATAGGGGACCGAGTTAATCGAATGTGATTTATAGTACTTGAATGAGCTGATTCACGTCAGTTATAAATTGTGAAAAACAAGCTTTTGTGTTCACAAATGGGTATAAATGCAGATATATGAATATTTTAGTATAAACTTAGGCACCTGTGATGACTTACTTTCATATCATACATTCACTGTTCAAATATTCGTAGCCTGAACAGCTCCATGTTTTTTTTATTCGCTTAGAATGAAGTGATATTAAATAATAATGAAACCTAATGTTGAACACCAAGCATGAAAAACCTTAAACATAAAAAAGGGATAGAAAAAAGAGACAAAAAAATCAGAAGCAAAAAGCAATAGAAAATTTCTGGAGAAAAAAGAATGAAAGCCTAAATACATATTTATCAACATAAATGAAAAAAGAAGCTACATAAATGTCTTCAAGGTCAGCTGTCAATTTTCACAAACCAGCTGCTTAGAAATTACCAAAAAATCCTATCCATGAGTCCACTGAGAATTTTACAGAATTGTAGCATAATCCAGTCAGAAGGGCTCAGATTTCACTGCCACACAACTAGCAGTAAAAATCAGTTACTTGGTCTTTAACCACCTTGCCCAGGTAGTTAGACTTTAGACAAAGAAAGAAAGAACAAACAAAAAATTCACCAAGAAAAACAACCCCACAACAAAATAAGCTAATTTGCAATGAATTATTGCCAATGCTGGACCTACGATACAGCTAAGCTGTTCTGATTATGTCTAATACCTAAAGAATAATTTTCACTGCATATACACAGCATTACAAGTGCTAAAATACTGTTAGATTTTTTAAAGAAAAATGCACTATCAGCACATTTTTTGTTTCTGTTCAAGAACAGCATCAGCCCACTTTTACTGTGTTTATTGCTTATCTATAGCAAAAGATTGTGAGACCTGCTCTGAGACAAGTAGATTACAGCAGAGTCAACTAACGTCAACAAGACTAAGAAGGCAGATTTCAGCTAACAAAGCAAAGGATGAAATATCAAGAAACAAGGAGAGCTGTCCCAAGATTCATTCAAAATATTCTCTCCTTTGAAATCAACACAGAACTTGCAATAGATTGACAGGCTGCCTTGAAGGCTGAATCCTGTCATCCTGTAACTATTGTCCAGAACAAAGTCCTCATTGCATGATATTAAAGATGCTTTTGGGAGGTGCAGCTTATTTTCCAGTTAACAGTCAAAGAATGACTTCAGCTAGAGATTAGAAAAACTAGGATTTCCTAGCGTCAGATTTCTTTTGCATTGTGTGCATGTGCTCTGAATATGTAGTGTTTTTGTTTGTTTGTTTGTTTGTTTAACATATATATTATTATTATTATTTTCTAGCTATTCTGTCCGTACATTTTCTCCCCTGCACCCATCACACAACAGTCTCATTGGTATATGAATCTGCAAAAGTGAAAAATTAAAAACTACAAAAAGAAATGCAAATTCTTTAGGGAAAATTTTCACTAAGGTGACATTCTGGCCTTTTGATAAATGGATTCATTTGTTTTCAGAAATGGAGTCAGAAAATTGTTACACTGAGTAGACTGCAATCTCTCTTTCTCTCTTACCCTTACCAACCTCTTCCCCAGCCATTTTTACTATAGCTTTTGGTTGCTGTTTGTTGAGGCTAACATCAAAAGAATTTTGGAGGAATAATACCAACAAG
Source organism: Cygnus olor (assembly GCF_009769625.2). Classification (NCBI taxonomy): domain Eukaryota; kingdom Metazoa; phylum Chordata; class Aves; order Anseriformes; family Anatidae; genus Cygnus; species Cygnus olor. Next base: position 50,603,038 of record NC_049173.1, read on the forward strand.
TAATGTCAGAGCCTCAAAGGAAAGATAAAAGAGAGTCTATCGATGGCTGGTCCTGTGAGTGCTCAAGAATTCAAGAAGTGTGACAATTTTTTTGTGGAAAAAGCACAGCAGCCAAGGCTTTTAAAACTGTCATCAAAGCATAAAAACAGAACAAAAGCATTACCAAAGACAATTCCAATCTGTAGATTTATACTGTTTTTTATTTAAAGACAGATGATCTTCACATGCTAAAAATCATGACCCAAAGTCCCCGTGGTAGACAATGGATAAATAACCGTGTCTACACTTTATGGTATCCGTAATGAATGCAACTATAAGAAACCTACAAATGATCTCTACTTGGTGAAAAATCTAGTTTTAAGTATTTTTATGTATTCTTCTGCTGAAGGCCTGAGTGACTGAGCTTTACGTATCTGAGTGCTCACGTGAAGTACTTGTTCATTTGCAAAGGAAGCAATGCATCTTTCAGGATGAACCACAGCCTGGCAGAACAGGAGAGGGCACTGTTCCACACGGATCCTGGTCCACCTCTGCCTTCCTCGTAATTAAATGAGCTGCGGAGAAATTTGGCTGCAATTTGTACAATGAACACGGTTACTATCTGCAAACAGCCTGTGATAATAAATGGACGTGAAATTTGCTTGCTGCAGTTTGGGCATCTTTGCACAGCGCCTATGTGAATGTACCAAGTTTTCCAAGCGGGGAGCGTGTGTACTGTGCATTTTTATAGACGTTATGCATACTTTGTTTAGAATGTTTAGGTTAGTTCAAAGTTCTGGATAAGAAGAATGCTGACTTGTATGAAATTATCTGTAATGCGTATGCATCACTTATAACGCTGACTGTTTCCTGCCTAGAAAATTCATACTGCTTTTCATGTGGAACCTCTACAGTATTTATCACAGGAATTCAGAAACAAACAAACAAACAGATAAACAAACAAACAAACAAACAAAACCCTAGTAATAGGGTTATAATTAAAGTAATAATTAAAAGAAGACCTAATAAGAGGTGGGTAGGAAGATATTGAAAATGACAAATTTAGAATAACAGGCAAATCAGATGTCCATATATCTTTCTTAATTGTGAAAAAATAATTAACAAGGTGAGAAAATTTATTTGCATTTGGAACAGATAAATGTTATTTTTGATAGATAGGAAGCAAGGTTAAGAGTTTAGATTTGTACTGCAACTTTTTGTTAATTGTCTACATCTTACTGGAATTTAGAAATTCCAGTTTACTTAAAATCAGGGCACAACCACAGAACCTCTAGCCATGACAGTGCCCACACACCATCTTGTCTGGGGTCTTTGGTGTCATTGCTGTCATATGAAAATGTGCTACATCAGCAGCTAAACAGCATGAGAGAAGTAGACCTGCTTAAATCCAAAGATGTGCAAGATGTTCAAGTTATACTAGTACATTAATATGAATGATTCCTTTTCTGTTATGAACATACGATATTTCAGAATGATAGAGAATAATGTAAGATACTGCACTGTGAAATACACACACGTGAGAAAAAAAAATATATCAAAATATGGGGTAAAAAGCCATATACTCTGTGCACAAATCAAAGAACAGGTGTTTTACAGATAAGCTTTTATCATTGAAAATTTCAAAACTAATATAGCTTCTCACATTCTCATCATGTTGTAAGGAAATTGAGGATGGTACTATTGATAAAAAAGTAAAACAGAAAGATGGAAATCTGTCTTTGCATATAGTAAAGCTCCTACTACATCTTTGTTTTCTGAAGAAGAAACAAGAAATAAGTTTGACAGTACTGAAATACCTTACTTTGAAAAACATTTTACTTAGAACAACTATTAAAAGCTCATCTTGTTCCCACTGAAAAATGGGTCCTTAAGGTTTTTAATTATAGCATAGAATACAGAATAAATTTGAGCAACTTTAAAAAATGTTAACATAAAAAATAAATTTCATGTTACCATAAATTGCTATATTCCTTAAATTATATTTTAAACTGTACAAAATTTCTTTTGATTCAGAATGAGTTTTTAAAAACTTTATGCTCTTTTTTTCAACAAGTCTAAGTGCAAGGTGCTGCACCTGGCTTGGGGCAATCCCAGACATGAGCACAGGCTCTTTGAGAGCACCCCTGCAGAGAAGGACCTGGGGGTTCTGGTGGATGAAAAGCTCAACATGAGCCAGCACTGGTTGCTTGCAGCTCAGAAGGCCAACTGCATCCTGGGCTGTATCAAGAGTTGTGACCAGCAGGTCAGGGAAGGTGACTGTGTCCCTCTGCTCTGCCCTTTTGAAGCCCCACCTGGAGTGCTGCATCCAGACCTGGGGCCCCCCAGCACAAGAAGGATGAGGACCTTTTAGAGTGGGTCCAGAGGAAACTATGAAGATGATCAAGGGTCTGGAGCACCTCTACTGTGAAGAAAGGCTGAGAGAGCTGGGGCTGTTTAGCCTGAAGAAGAGAAAGCTCCAGGGTGACCTCACTGAAGCTTTTCAGTACTTAAAGGGGGCTTATAAAAAAGGTTGAGAGTGACTTTTTGCTCAGGCAGGTAACTATAGGAAAAGAGGGAATGGTTTTAAATTAAAAGAGGGGAGATTTAGATTAGAGGTTAGGAGAAACTTCTTCACTCAGAGGGTGGTGAGACACTGGAACAGGTTGCCTAGAGAAGTGGATGCCCCATCCCTGGAGATATTCAAGAACAGGTTTGATGAGACCCTGGGCAACCTGATCTAGTGGGTGGCATCCCTGCCCATGGAAAGGAGGTTGGAAATAGATGATCTGTAAGGTCCCTTCCAATCCGAGACATGCTACGATTCTATGAATGTAGTAATACATGGGATATTTTGGATACAGTAATACATATTTCTGGTTTATAGTGACTGTCTTGAAGAATCTAAATTACAAACTCTATCAAATCTCTTATGAGAAGAGCTGTATGTTGCATTTATTCTTATTAAGTTTACTTTCTGTAATTTTATGGAACAATCCTTGATTTTCATTGCAGCAAATGGTAAATGAAGAAAATACTTAGAAACGTGAAATTGAAAAAAAAACATTTTGTTTTGAACTCAGTACACTGAAAAGTTCTCCTAAGTCAGTGAAACTATTCAAAGCTCCAATTCAGGAAATCCTTAACAAAGTGCTGTCCCGAATAAGACCAAATATTACACGCAGAATCAAGGTCTATAGGTAGATGAGAATTTAAAATGTTAGGAAACAAATCACCAATCCTTTCAAAGTCTAAACAAGGTCCATTTCTTTAGACACAGTGGCACATATCAAAATGGTTGATAGGTGTGACAATTACGACTATGCATGTCTCATTTCACTAGAAATGACATCACTACTTTTGCTGCACAATTTATAGTTTGCTCCTTAATGATAGTCCTGGGAGATATTCTGAAGAGAAAAAAAGATACTAGCTTTCGTAATTTATTGGATGTCTTAATGTCTGGGAGCAAATATTTGGATTTATTTGATCCTTTTTGACAGTGGCATATTTTTCTGAGAAATAATGGGGAGAAAAAAAAACATTGGTGTGATGTTAATATTCATTATAGCCACTTTTTTTTTTTTTTTTTTTATTGGATGTGGAAGATGACATCAGCTACAATCAAAGTGAAGGCTTAATAGAGACAATAAAGTTATAGTGTCCAAGACAAGGCCCTGTGGTGGCTAGTGCCATGTAACCTACCAAACTGAGAGATTGGCAAGGACAATCCTTTCCTGACATCCCATATGGGTGATTAAACTTGGATTTTTAACAATATTGCACTTTTTTTTTTTTCCATAGATCAACAGAAGCCCTCAGTGTTAACTATATCCATTATACGGTCCTATAAGGAGTTAAAGGAGAACCACTGCTGGAAACACACTTGCCTTGGTGTTCAGCCCAAGCAAGGGCAGGCAGCTGCTGCTATGTGTGATTTATGTATCATTAGAAATGTGCTGCTTGTTTCAACTGCCTATTTTATCAAGAGATTTGCTGATTAAACTAGAAATCCAAGTTAATACCTGACTCATTACCACTGCAAAAATGAGGTCACGCACAATGGTTTTGGAACCAGGGTCAGTTAGCCAGTGAAGGAGCAAGCTGAGAAGATGCAAGAAGGAATGCTCTGTAGTTGTATCACAGCATGTTTTGTCAGAGGGCTTGAATGCAGTTGATATCAGACCATTACAAAATATCATAGATCTAACTCTGTAATACAGTACAATTGTTTTCACTCCAAAAAAAATCTACATTTTGAACAATTCATACAATTAAGCTTGGGAACATAATTAAGTTTTGTAAGAGTATTTGTACCAAAGATTTCCTGATCTTATCTTTTTGATAAATGGAGGTCAACAATTCACCAGTAAAAGTCTGCTCCATTAAGCAGACTAAGACATTTGTTGAAAATTGTAAGCATCATCCTGACAAGTTTCAGAGACTTTTATAATATTTGTAAAAACGTCACCAAAACCCATGTCACCATTTCTCTATTCAGGCACATATGATAATATGCTCTCCATTCTCTGGATATGTTTTTTCTGAAATGACTTTCGTCACTGGAATCTATGTGATTGATGATGTAGGAAAGTATGTCCACATATAAGGCATCAGTGCAGTTAAAACCTGAAGGAACATTTAACACCTCCCAAAATGGATAAAGGTTGTTGTAGATGACCTTCAGGGATTTTTCAGTATGTTGATTTCTACTGAACACTTGTCATAATGGTTGGCTGTTGGATCAAGATGAACTTTCTTCTGGGATTTAAAAATCTGTAAGTTTATTCTTGGCTGTTGGTTAACGTTAATCAAACCCTATTTCATATTTCTAGTTACTCCCTTGGTGTTTCTACAAATAAGTTTTTGGTCCTCTCAGTGGATCCAAGAATAATCTTCACATCCACCACATGATACAGCCACCAGGAGACAAGAACAAATTCCCCTTTTGCTTCCCAAAAATACAGCATTTGTACTCTGATATAGATATGTGTCTTGTAAGAAAATTATAAATTATGTCAAATTATGTCAAATTATATTCAGCCATGAATTTATACTATGGTAAACTAGATATGAGGATAATAGGTTGAAGGCTTGTGCATGTGTACAATACAGCAGAACCATTTAATTTTCAAAAAATATGAAGATCCTTTAATCATAAGTGGGAAATAAAAGAAAACATATATTGAGATCTCTATCAAACTGGCTTATCTACTATCTAAATATAAGAAATTTTAAGCATAGATATGAAGAACATATCTTAACACCGTCCATGGATGTTTGATACTATCATGTGCAGCATTTCTAACACTAAACTGATGTATATTTTGTTTTATTTCTTCTTACAGAAGTTGGCATACCCAGAAGCTTTTTGTTTTGTAAATGCATATACTTTGAAACCATTATATGTATATTTGACTAATATTTCAAACTCCTAGAAAGTCTATCTGACTTTGCATTTTATACGCTGTATAACATTTCACATTTTTTATTTGCTTTTGGATGCACAAGTTCTTGTAAGTTTAATTTCCATAAATGTCAGATGAAAAATAAAGAGTTAGTAGGATGATGAGGAGGCAGACTTTAAGGAATAGTTACACTTAGCCATAACCAACTCAGATTACTAAGATCCTCAGTAGTTTCATAAATAATGTCAGGATATTCAATAAGACATATCTAGTGATGAAAGAACATGGACTAGTATATTTTTACTAATGATTTTTTTTTCTTAGTTTTGGGTTGTAATTCAAACATTCATCCTTTGCTCCCCAAAGGCCATCTCACCATACCAAAGGCCATAAGAGATCGTTAGCTTCAATAATATGCAATTTCTCTTTTTTCCCTGTTAAGTCCCTGCAAAGCTCCCTGTTCTGCCTTCTTATTTTTTTTCTGTCTGAAAAAAAATATTCCATCTTCCTGATCATGCAGGAGGCCATATGTCACTTTGTCGCAGAACTGGAGTTTCTTTCCAGTAACAGATTGGGCAAAGATGGAAAAAACACCCACTGAACTCAAATCTAATGGTATCTGCAGGCGTTGGACAGGATGATCCTTGTGGGTCCCTTCCAACTCAGATATTCTATGATTCTATGATCTGGTTGAAGGGAGCATAACCATCCAAATGTAACAACCTAGTGGCATTTTTCAATCCCACAAGCCATGTTAGATTTGCAGATTGTCTCTGTGAGCACTGTATGGTAGCAACTGGACAGCTGGTGTGGATTTTCTTTCTTTTCACTCATTATTGTCAAGGGGCCAGAATGGTGTGCTGTTTAGATTCCAAAAATGTGAGCTGGTACATGGGCTTGTATGTCAAGGTAGGCATTGAAACACAGCTGAGCAGCCTGTTATTGCCTCCTCAGAGATCCAGGCTACCAATTCCAGCCTGGGTCACAATGATGATTTCATTTCTGAGCTTTAGGTAGGCCTTTCTCTGAATAATGGTGACAGAAACTCGCCAAGTCTCTTTGTGGGGTAGGTTTCTGACAGCTAGCTTTCTGCCAGTTCACAGATTGGCATCTCTTCTTCTCCACATTGTAATTTCTTTAATAAATCCTGATTCTAAGCCTTAATGAAAACACAGTAAATTCTCCTGGGTGAAATGGAGGTGAATCTGTGGGTTAAAACTCCCAAATTATGAAAATGCATGAGCTTGTTGGGCAGGAAATTCTATGATCTATTAAACAATTTCAGTTTCTCAGTTTCATGTGCAAGCTTTTGTTATTCACTGTCAAATCCATTTCTATTTTTCTCTGGATTACTTGCCTTAGGACGCAATTAATGTAATAATCTTAGGTATCACCAATAGCAAAAATGCATTTGGTTACAGGACTGCTCATAAAACCTCTCTTAAAATTCCAGACAAAATTTCCCTTTAAACATGCTTTTCCTCTACCATTGCCTCTATATGATGCAGAGATAGGACATAAAAACCTATCCTGCATATGCTGAAGACAGTAAAAGTAAAAATAAAGTCTATGAATAGTCACAGAAACAAACATTAGTAACGTTCATTCCTTATTGCCAGGTAAACAAAGGTTTGCATTTAGCCTGGCCTCTCCTGTTGAACTCTAGGGAGAGAGTGTGTATGAACATAGTAATCTTTACTTTACAATGATTTGAACAAAATATCATTTGTATGGCTTTTAGTTTTAACTTGTAGATATAGATGTTTTCTCCATATACTATTATGAGAGGGTATTACACCCACTGGAAATGAATTACAAACATTTTCTTTTAGGATGTCACATATAGCTCAAAAAGTTTACGCGGAATTTCACCAAATTTCCCTAGCTACTACCTTAAGAATATACCTGGTTGTATATGAAGTTGAAAAAAAGAGATACACAATTAGACCTGAATTCAAAAAAGAAATTATGTTCACTGATATCAGAAAATGTTCCTGTAACAAGTTGGTCCTCACGCTTTCTAGATGAATGTGTTTTTCCTATTTCTAAATCTGCAAGTTTTCATTTTTCTTGCATGGGTCTTTTTGTACTGTCTGCAATAGCAAGACATGTCTTGTAGACTTTCTTGTATTTAGTTTCTGCATCCAAAGTCTACTGGCAACACGTAAATGAGGTTCAAGCCTGTGTACCACTCCATGTAACTCACTGTCTTTTCTTGGGAAGAGATGGGGAATTGATGTGAGCACAGTGAGTGGTGCCCAGGCAACTATCATGGCTGCTGTTACTGCCTCCCAGAAGCAGAAAAGGAGGCAGCAGGATCAAGGGAAGGCTTAAAATATCTCCTCTGGCTTATACCACCCTGTTAGCTTGCCTCTCCTGGAAGGCTGGAAAGAGAAGTTGGACTTGGGCCAGTTCTGGGATTGGGGCCACCGAATATGGAATAGCTCAGTTAGCCCAGATTTTTAAATATATTGTTTCAGAAAGTTTTTCTTCCACATTGTTTAAGCTTCTGCTGTTTCAACATGTTGAATTTATTTTTTAAATTGTTTTAGTAGTATTTATTTCTGTTGCTGATGCTATTACGGTGTATCAATTCCTGATGGTATTACTAATAGGGATCTGCCACATAGTCATTATCTTTTTTTTTTTTTTCCTAGATTGATATGTCATTATTTAAAAATTACTTGAATTGTTGTTACTAATTTTTCATCTTGCTCTGACTTACTGCAAATGCTAATTACACACATGTTCACAGAGCTGTGCAGTATCTACAGTACAAGAATGTCTGTATTGAAGACACAGTTCGTCAGACGTGCTTTGCCCTGCATTGGAAACTTACAGCAAGACCTTGAAAATCCCCTGCTTTTCTTTCATCTTTCAAGGGTCAACAGTTTCAGCTATGGCAAATGAACTGCACTGTTTCAGTATTTATCTGCCTGAGGGTCTTATTCATTTAACATGTAAAATGAAAATAAAGGGAGACTTTTCATGAACTGTATCGATTTCGTCACTGTGAGATTGCTAGTGGGTGTATTTGACACAGCTTCTAAAAAGCCATAAAGTAATTAACACTTCTTCGAAGTGCTTTAAGGGCATATTCTGTCTTTAGCTCTATGAGAAGTTCCCTAGAGTCTTCACAACTCATCTGGTTTCTGCTTCTTAAAAAGAAAAAGGAAAAGTTAGTAAGTATACATCTGTACATATGTATTTATGGAGGACGGAGTCAATTGATATGACAGCCCATGTGCTGTTTTTGGTAAAAGCCAAACAGGGTTAGGAATAAAATTTGTAACATGAGTTTTAAGATTTTAATGGTGTTTATCCTTTTTTTTTTTTTTTAAGACAACTAAGTAAAAATTAGTGAGGATGATGCTGAGAAGGGTAGAATATATTGTGAAAGTTGTCTGGTTCTGATTTAAAAAACTGCATGGATTGATATATATATATAATGTGAAAAGGACGAAACAACTGGATTTCCCACCCCTCCAAACCAGAGGAGTCTCTATTCAGGAGAAATGTCTTCAGGTAACCTCCACTTTCAAAGCTGAATAGGAGGTGTCAATGATTAAACTATATAAATATATTGCTGAAAAACAGATTCCATTTGTGTGATGCACATTATTTCTTGATAAAAGAATAATAGAAAATATGAAAATAAAATGAAAAAATGATTAAAAAGCCTTTTTTTTTCCATTTATATTCTCTCCATATTTGTCAGTCTTGAATAGCTGTGTGTCAGTTCTCAAGCTGTGGAAATGAAAGGTGTTGGCATGTCTTGTGCTTAGAACTCTTTTTTGGTAGGTTTTTATATTTACAAACTGAATAAGCAGAAAAAAACAGAAGTTCATAGCATAATGTTTTTGCTCAAATAAGGATCACTGTAAGACAATGTATTTGTGAAAACTGACTAGAGAGCTTTAAATTTTTCAGTATGTGGCTAAAATTATCAAATTGTCTGTGCTGCTGCTGTACTGAAACAATGTTTTGGCTTTGCAAGGTAGATTCTCCACTGTGTTATATATAACTGTGCAGAATGTCAAAACTCTGACACTAACGATAACTCTGCAGACTTGTCAAAAACAAAGCTGCTTGTTCTTTGAATTATCTGTCTTATTCCAGAATATGATAATTACGCATCTGATTTCACACTGATACAGGGTATATTGTTTGCACTCAGATCTCTATACATTGATCCCCTCTACTGCATTGTCATGAAAGGAGGTGCTGACATTTATATAAAACCTGAACTAAGAAATTAATAGATGAATGCTGTAATCAGGGTTTTTTGAAGACTTAAGTGAATTTGGCATCAGTAATCAGTGGAGACCCAGAAAGGCCTGTTAAACAATTGTTAAAGTCTTTATTTTCTGTCTGTATAACAACATTTGAAGTCTTTATTATTTAGCTATAAAAGATGTGTTGGTTGCTTTAAAACCACATTTCAGCTGCAAAGTAGTAGATGTCTTTTAGGAGTCTGCTTGTTTAACAAACAAGGTGTCATCTTTTATTGAATTAGAAAGTTAAATGTGGTAAAAACTGCATGCTTCAACTGTCAAACCACTTAACCAAGAGATTCAATTGTCTCAAATATCTTAACAAATATCTATTATTAAAAATAAGCTAATAGATATGATTGAGATTTAAATGAGTGAGCAGAAAGAGTCTTCTAACTCCTGCCTTATTTTTAAGACCGATTCCCACATCTCAAAACATTTGAGGATTGGTTTATTTGAAACCTGCAACATTGCCACTGAAGATGGCAACTTTCATCCTTTAATTTAAACAAATACCAATGTGTGCTGCAAGTGAGAGCTTTTGGAACTCCTATTTTCTGATATTCAAGCTGATATGTCATTCAAGAAAGATTAGTTTGGAAAAGGACACCCTGAAAAGAACACTACAAAGATAAACAGGTAATTGGAGAGTCTAACTTAGGATACTAAAAATGTTTGGCCTGTGTAGTCTGGAAAGAGGAGAGTGGTGTTTATTGTTCTCTATCAGTTCATCAAGGGAATAAACACCAGGGAAAGGGAAAAGCTATTAAAGTTAAGGACAAATTTGGCAAAAGAATAAATGAGTATAAATAGACTATGAATAAATAAGGTAGATATTGGAAGAAAGTTTCTAACCATTAAGGGAACGATATTCTGGAAAAAAAAAAAAGCCCTTGAACAAGAGAAAATGAGGAAAAAAATGTAATTAGTTTTACGAAGGAGCTACTTCTGTTTGCAATCAGCAGTTCCACTGTTGCCTGCAGTTTCCAAGGACTGTAATGATGAATCAAAATTCTTGTCTAGCTCCATGCCCCAATCTTCTCTGTGTAATACAGAAAATGTGCAGTTCATATGCACTGCTAGCCCTACTCACATGCAGGTCTCAGACCTTTGCTTAAACCATTAAGAAAGATATGTAGGTGCAGAGAAACCTGAGAATATCATGCATTTTTATGTAGCTGTAGGAGTCTTTGCTTCTTAGTCTTTGTATATGAATAGCTACACGTTTACAGTAACATGCCTATATCTTATCTATCAATTCTATAGCTGATAAACTAGTATATTCTCAACAAGCACTTTTAAAGTTTGCACTTTTCATCTTACAAAGGGAAATTACCTTAAAAAATTGGGTATGACATACAGTTTAGCCTATAGACTACTGCTAACTTCACCATCAGAACCCTGAGGTTGTCTGTACCATGTCCTTTTTTCTCATAAAGAAAGTTATAGGACAAAACAGTCACTCACCTAAAAGCTTCCAGCTCAGCAAAGAACTGGAAATTACAGTTAACATCCTTCTCATAGGGAAACTCCAGAGGCACACTGTGTTGCAGAGACAGAACTAAACAATGTGTGAATTCAGGTTTGGGGAGAAAACTGCACAGACTGAACCCAGACTAAGCCAAGGGCCTTTGAATCCTAACACTTTCCCCTCTGCCTAAGAACGGAACACTGAAGAAAGGAGGTACTGCTGAATGTAGGAAATGGTAAGACAAATTATTTCTGCAGAGCCAGAAAAGAAATTTTCAAGACTACAAACCAAGCAAATAGCATAATTAACTTAGTAGGAAAAAAAAAAAAAAAAAAAAGAATTAAGGAACATATGAATAAAGAGATATTAAATTCTTTGCTACAATGCATTTTTTAAATATGAAGCTTTAGAAATCTGTTCTTATTTCTTCTTCTTTAAGTAAAAGTTCTTCAACTGACTCTGGGGACAACCACTTACTTTCCTGTGTCAAGAGCACTGAAAATACAAATTCTGGCATCCTGCATACAGGTTTCTTCTTTGCCAGTATCCCAATACAAGTTCATGTTAGAACAAAGCTGGTAGATTAAGAGCTGTGACTACCCATGTAACTCTTGACAGAATAACTGATTGTGCCCAGTGTCAGTTATGCACTCTGGGTCATTTGAAATAGATATTCCCTCCAGGCTTCTCATCTCTTTGTGTTACCCTCTTCAACAGAGCACAGCAAGAGCAATTCAATTATGTTCAGAGACTCGAGGAAAATTAAGTATATGCAGTGCCAAAACGCAGTGCAACATGACATAGACGAAGCTAAACCTCCATGTAGCACATGCAGGACTTGCTCTCCAGTGGAGATCTCTATGCACAGAAGCAGTGTGCAGCCTGAGCCTTGCTGCACGCGCGCCTTTCTGTTGCTTCTCAGTAACGACTTCTGTTTTAAGAGTATAAAACACTGAACTTTGTTTTCGGTTCACCAGGGAACAGAGCCCTTTGCTTTCAGATGAGCCCTGCTTCTGAGTTTGTCTCACTTTTAAGTGTGATTTGAAGCTTAATGTTCTGTGCCTGGAGGTAGGCTGCAAGTGAAGCTGTTGCTAGCGCATAGCAATACCGGTGTCATATAATGACATCAGTGAGAAACCAAGCGCAGAGCTTGGCAAGGATCACCTGATTCTATCTAGAATAATCCATTTATATCTTCCAAACGAATAACTCTGTAATAACTAAATTGGGACCACTCTGAAAGTATCTTTTAATTTAAGCGGGAAAGGCATTTAATAATGCAAAAATTGTACATATATACTCCCTAGATCAGCAATAATACATTTTTCCCCCTATTCATTAAATGACCACCAGGAGCCTAAGATCTTCACTTAGCTTTCTTGTACAGGGAAATTAAACCAGCCCATTATTTCTGGTGTAAACCTCTCTCTGTAATCCATAGATACACTTCCCACTGCCTGCTTCCAGCTTCCTGTGCACCAAGGACCAAAGGCCCAGCTCTGATGCTGCACAGATGCATAGCCTTCACTCAGACTGCTGAGGAAGAGCTGTGAGGAAGTTCATAGATGGATAAGAAATTAGACAGAGACAGAGCTGTTAGGATAAAATCATTGGATCAAGCAGTTAAAGGGAAAACTCCATCATGGGAAGGGATAAATATCTATTGGAGAAAAAAATGGGAGCCTGACTGGGGCTGTGTTATTGGGTCATCACATCAAGTTATCAACATCACCTATGTTGACAAGGTGGTGGAAAATTATATCTCAACAACACAGAGGAGCAAAATCACAAGAGCTTCAGGGGCCAGTCTTTCCTCACTTGACTGGGGCTGCCTGACCAGCAAAGACTTTTCAGGTATTGTAGCAGAGGACGTGAGCAATAAATAATTGCTTGGTATCTTTAACTTTGGTATATTCTGCTTGCAGAGTCTCCCTGCACCCAGCTAAAGAAGACCAAACAAACTGATCCACTGGAAAGCTTCCTTGAGACCTGTCACCTCTGTTACATTTGTGAAAAAAGAAAAACAAAAATCTAACAGCCATAACTCAGCTGTATCTGTATTCCTGAAACACTAAAGAGTATTTGGAACTGGGTGGAAGATGGCAGATGTTTAATACCTTCTATGACTTGCATCAGCGAGCACATTTGGAGAGGAAGTGAAGATTATTACACCCAGTTGGAGTTTCAAGGAGAATTTAGTATAAAGCATAAGTAAGTATCCTCATCAGAATTTGTTCAAGAGGACACAGTAGTTAATAACACTTTTATTCTTTTGAAGAGCACCAATTTTTTCTCCATTTATTTTCACTACTTTACATAAGAGAATTTCTCTTTTGAGATTGAAAATTGATTATAAGATGCTCAGAAGTACAGAGACAAACAAGAATGCCATCACATTATTGGTTCAGCAAACAAAGCCCTTTACCCATTACTATCACCTCATTTTCCTAGTGCCACAAAGGAAAAAAAAAATTAAAAAAATCAAAAAGCAGGCAAAAAGGCTTTGAAATTTTAGCAATGCCTCTCCCCCCACTTTCTTTTTTGTTTGTTTTTTGTTGTTGTTGGAGAAAAACATTTTAAACAATACACAAATTCATATTTCCAACTATGTTATTTCCAACTGCTCAAAAGAAAAGTAGTTTAAATGTTTGGCTAGGCTAGCTATTAGAAATGCATTCCAGCTTATGATTAAATTCCATGGTGTTTACTGAAATGTAAATATTTACCAGTACTGTCACTCACATCCTAACATTGCACCTATTGAAATTCCACTGCAGCAGGTGGCTAGTATTGTTTCTTATAGGCCACAGAATATCTAAGGTCTACCTGACAGACAGAAGAAGATGACATACATAAGTTAATGGAGTTTATTTCAGCAGCATAACAAATAATAACAGAAAGATGGATAAAAAGAAGGAAAGTAGATATTCTATTTGCAACATTTTCATGCAGAAGAAAGATATATATAGAAGAAGGACCCATATGCTACTTTTTTCAAAACCGTATTGCTCATTTCAAAAATAAAAAAAATAAAAAATCTTCAGTTAGAGTCACTATAGACCTAATAGCTCACTGTTTTTTTTTTCTTATAACAATTATAATTGTCATTTTTTCTTTTGAGAGAGAAACTTACTGTCTTCTCTTTTTTTTTTTGTTTTGTTTTTAAAACATTTTAACTTTTTTAACTGTATCTGCTTTGAATACTTCACTATTATACTATATATGCTAAGTAAACAACAATTCTTCATGAAAAGCACTTTTTATGTTCAAAATGCTATGTAAACATTCACTACTGAAATTATAGAGATTAGAGTTGGAAGGAGCACTCTGGACTTTTTCCATAGCTCTATTCAATTAGGTACCATTTGAACTTATTTAGAAAACTTGCCTCCTTCTGACAATCAGTCTCAGCAGCCTCTCAAAATGAACCAACCTAACATAAAATAAGTCTGTTTAACACCCAACCTTGCTACATGGATATCATATTTTCTTTCAACACGCTTGTTCCTTTAAATTGGCAGCTGCCAACGACATTACAGAATAGATTTGCAGAGAGGCAGGAGGTGTTTTTACTTTTTTTTTTTTCAGCTAATCAACTTTCAGTTGCTTTTGACTTCAAAACAATGAAAAGATAGGGTTTTTTTTGTTTGTTTTTTTAACAGATGAAACATTATAATTTGCACTGTGTACATCACATATCAAGGGCTTTTTATATATTTTTGTCATTGTAATGATACATCTTTCACTTGATGTATGTATTCCTTTTTTTAAGCTAAGAAGACATTTTGTGGTGGTAAAAAGTAGTTGAAAATAAAGTGATCTGGCAGAAGAGAGGCCATTTCATATGTGCAGGTATGGGTACAACACAGTTAATGGTGATTTGGAGGTCTTTCTATACTCACTATGGAAGTTGTTCACAGTGCTGTGGCAGAATCCTTCAGGAGAAGAGCCTAATTCTGCCTCTGTACATTGTCACACCTTCCTAATGGGAAGCCTCCAGTAGAAGTAGCACTAAGAGAGGACAGTTGTGTAGACCCCTTTCTGCTGAGAAGCTATATATAAAAGTGCTAGTCTTGAATTAAACTTGTTCATAGGGTTATTCCAGCTCTGGATTGCACATAAAACTGTCAGGATAATGTTGATTTCAGGGCTAGTATTTGACTTTATCTGAATTCTAAAAGACTCTTCTGTCAGTTATTAATGGGCACAAGCACCAGATGATAGCTGTTTCTGGGCACTGTCAGCAGTCTCTGGCTACCACACAAAAAGAGTTCCTGTTCTGGAAGTACAGAAATGACATTACCACTTTGATAACTCATTCAGTGCCATCAACAGAAACTTCTACCCAGTGTATTTTAGTAGTATGAGATTTCAATAATAACGATCTTAAGTTGGGATCCTTTCAAAGAAAATTGATGAATTACTCAGAAGGTACGTTACTGAAAAACTACAAAAAGGTCAACAGAAAAATTGACGTACTTCTATTTCAAAAATGAAATGAAAACTGCTGCATCGAGACACCCTTGTGCCATCAAGTAGCTACTTAAATCAAACAAAAATGAATGAATGAAAACTTCTTCTCAGTCACCCCCTGTGAAGAACACACAGAGTGCACCAAAATTTTATGGTGCTGTAATTACTCTGATTTGTTTTAGCAGGCTCTGTCACTTACATGAAAACTGCCATGAACTGATGCAGCTGAGGATCACATATTCATTAGAGCTTCTTTTTTTGATTTATCCTTGTTATTTTCTCATCACTCCATAAATGACACCTAACCACTTCTGAGGACTTGCCAATGATAGTCGAGGAAATGATATTTGAGGTAAATCCTTCAAGGACACCCTCTCTTGTCCCAGAAGATCTAATGCATAGTTGCTTTTGACTTCCCCATGCATTGAATTTCTTGTATACAATTTACAGATAGTCTGTTACAGTGCCAATGTAACACCCAAATAATACACTGGAATCACTCACAATTATATAAATGAAGCATGTACATAGGCACATTTGGTTGCCTCTGAAGTCTGTTCAAACAGTCTTCAGCATGAATACTAGGACAGCACAGGCTCAGCCTGGCGGCTATCTTTAGACTGATTTCACAGTGCTACCTGCTCCTGTTGCAGTATGTGCAGCCACAAGAACATCAAAATGTTCCCTCTCAAGGAAGCAGAACCCACTGCAATCAGATTGCCTTTCTACTTTTTCATATAATCATCAAAATGCTGACTTTTTTATGAGCCTGGATAACTCTAGACCATTGTTATAAGATTTAAATGCTAACATGTATCTTCCAGCTTGCATAGGCTAGAACTGCAGTTGCTAGCACCAGCACAAACCAATTTGTTTGACAAATGTTCTAAGGTGAAGTGGTATTATTTTTAGAAATCAGGTCAGTGGATAATTATGGAGCAGAAAAAGCTGGTCTCATCCATGTTAGCTTACTTCAGATGTTTTCCTACAGCTGGCTGCAAAATATTTAAAAGACTAATAGGAATTCAACACTTCAATAAATGAATTAAATGGAAAAAAGAAAAAAGAAAAAGATATAAAAAGGAAGGAAGCATGAGCTCTTTTGCTTCAAGGGATTTTACATTTTAGTCTTTTCCATTGTGATAGGTAATTCTCTAATCCTTTTTACCATCATCCAAATTACATTTCTTATACACCTATATATGTTAATTCTACTAGGAAACCAAGATAATGAACAGCACTTAAGAGGAGCTTTAGAGACCTCAGTAAATGAAAAATTAAAAAAAAAAAAAAAAAAGGATTTTCTTTAACTGAGGTAATCCACACTTCTTCACTGCGTACAAAATCTGACAATCTGTTGTGAAAGGATTAGTATATATATAGGCCAACACTGAGGTACAATAATGGTTTCTTGGGATTGTTGTTCAGAGGGCTGCAGTACTTCTTGCCCCATTTAGAGCAATCCATGTCTCTATTTCTTGATTGATCAGCTGTGATAAACATATGCAGATAAGGAGCTGACGTGTTTCATTAGGCTTTGAACATATTGTCAGGAGAACTGTCATTATGTCTGATGCAAGAATAGGGTATATTTTATATATGTATATTTAGGCACACACATGCACAAGCATATATAAGTATATATATGTGTGTGTGTATATATATAAGTATGAATATTTACATATACAAGGTATGTTTGTAACTCTTGCACCTGCCCACTGGGGCACTGATTTAAGGGGATACTGCTGCGTGGAGTACCCATCACAGTCAGGCTTAGATGATGCATATCAGCTGTTGAAGTGTAAGTCTTTGGAGTTATCCCCACTGATAGATCTATATGCATCACTTTTCAGCCTAATACAAGGATAGTTTCTCTCTCTCTCTCTCTTTTTTTTTTTTTTTTTTTTTTTTTAATTCTAAACACTTCATAAAATGTTACCCTCCTTTAATCTTTACATATCTTTTAAAAATAAAGTCCAGGCCAGGTCTTTGTGAATTTAAAACAATTTCACATTACTCTGGCAGAATAGAAAGATGTGAAAGAGGAGGTAGATGAAACCCACATTGCCTTTACACTTCCAGAACAAGGTGAAGTGCCTGTGGCCTTAATGAGTCTTGGAAGACACTGGAAATAGACTCACAAAGAGAAACCTTGGTGGAAGTATGATATTACTTCATAAGATTTGCATAAATACACTCTTTTCATAAATATTGCATCTGTTGTATTTCCATGGTAACCATTTCAGAAAAAAAGTATAATATTGTTACTGCAGTAGTTTTAAACTTTGCTTGCAACCTTGTGCTTTGGCCCTATGCAGGGAATTCTAACAGCCTGCTTTTTTCGCCTATGTTGTATCTTTAGGGTGAAAAATGTGGTTTTTAAAAAAATGTGGTTCAGCTTTAGGGTGAAAAATGTGGTTTTTAAGGCAATCTCAGTGCTGTCGTCACATTGCATGCTATGATTTGCATCGCATAGCAGTCTGAGCTGGGTTATTTTTGATGAAAACAAACAGATATGCACCAGCTGCTAGTGGGTTTTCAGTCTGAGAGCCAAGTGCAATGATGGTCAAAATAAATTCCCAGCATCCTGTCCTCTGCTTGAGTGTGCATGTCAGGTCCTCAGCTCCAATTCTCTGCAGATCCTTCCTGTTGTACAAGACTACTTGTTGATGCAGACATTGCCTTAGTTATCCCTAGTGAACACCATGGTTTAAGACTACAGGTTCAAAGACACTATTACAGAGAAGTTAGCTTGAGGAATATATTTGTTACTTCGGTCTTCCTCCTGAGGAAATATTGGCTGATGGCTTCCTTTAGTGTTACATCAAACACTGACCTGAAAGTTATTTGGATATCAAATTGCCTTCTGCAACAGGCAGAATGTTTTTATCCGGGAGATTAAAAGAGTCAAAATCAAATGACTGATTTTCTGGTAGTGAGGAAGAGATGTATTATTTCAGAACTGATTAAACTTACAAAGTCACATCATACATAAGGCAGTATAAGTCCTGCCAGAGATCCTTTGGACAAACTCTTCTCTGGCTGTTTCCAAACTCCAAACAAAAGTTTGGAAAGATACTGAGTGATACTGCAGTAATCATGGTGGAAATGATCTGTCCAAGATACATCAAAGAAAATGCATGATTGTCAGCAGGAAAATTTGTTGTCTGTCACAGATACCTTTGCAGTAGGTCCATAACCTTTTTTTCTGCTTCTGTTGCATTATATGCAAAGCTGGCATATTCAGCCATCTGCTAGGTGGGAATCCCAGCCTAGTTTTAAAGTTTGTTCTGAGATTATTGGGTACAGGGTGATACGGAAGGTATTACTACATAAGAAAATACTTAAAATTAGAAAATTCATTGCCCACTTTAAATTATGATTTCTTGTTCACATTCTCACAGAGATAAGTAGAATAAAACCAAAAATACCCATTACTTCTAAAGACAGTCAGGATCCAATGGGGGAAAAAAAAAGATAAGAGAGATGGTTACCAGTCCCACTCACCTTCTTTTCTAATTTTCTCTATTGTACAGATTACTTAAAAGCACGCAAAATATATTTGGCATCCCGGTTGAGTGAAAGGGCTATTTGTGTATGACTGGAGAAAGCAGGTGGTTTATTTCATTTGTGAAAACCCCTTTTCACTCCCAGCTGGAAACACTGAAAAGTGGGAAAAAAGTGTCAGTTTCGCTTTTGGTACAAAAAAATCTCATTGCTCTTGGCAGTGACCTCAGCTTCCAAGAAGAGGTGTTAGTTTTGCATCATTTCACAGCACTGGCTGATCAGGAGTGGCATTAACCTAACTTTAGCAGAAGCTCATTTTAGCTCTCTCAGCCAGAAGAGAGTCAAAGTGACATGACACATATGAATGGTACAACAATGGAGAGATTACATTAAAGAAAAAAAAAAAAAGAAAAAAAAAAAAGCTTGACGTTTATGAAGGTTCGGGTCAGAATATATATAGATGGAATATTAACGCAGCACTGCAAATTTTGTGCCAACTCCAGATCTTGTTGAAAGTGATGCAGCTTTAGACCCTAACAATGTAATACAGAGATACCATCATGGACACATATGTGATTAACAATCATAGCTTTCTTCAATACAATAATAAGCAACATTATACATTGGCTAGGAATTGTTTTAACAGAACATTTCAGGATTTTCTGTCTAGGCCAAAGAAAAAGGAAGCACTTTGGTGTGGCAGTAGATTTGTAAAATTTGAAGAATATTTTTTCTTCATGAATGTTGCATTGTTGAAAAACAGTTTCATTCTACATTTTTTCAAGCACATTGAATTTTACATTGTCTGATCATTTGAGTTCAATAGTTGCATGTATATTTAAATAACCTGAACAAATACGTCAACATCTATATAGTTCCTAATTTGTAACTAATGTTCCAAAAAGTATTTGAGACAATTTAAAATACTGTAATTTGAAGTATATACTTATTTTATATTCAAAAATATATTTGAATGTGAAATTCTAAATGAAATATTGGAGTACTACACCATGATGAAATCACTTTTTTTCCCCAAAAATTTTATGTCTCAGGTTAAAAAGATACACAACCATCACTCATCATTCTGAATCGGAGCAAAATAAATGTTGGTATTTCTCAGCAGATTCCCTTGAAGAACAGAGATGCAATAGGCAATGTCACTGCAGACAACACAAAGGAGTGTACAGACAGATCTATCTTATATGAACGTTAGTGGCAAAATAACTGTGCATAGACATGCAATATCACTGTAAATATCTATGTGGTATGCATAATGACCCATTTGTTAGCATCTTTATATGTATTATATTGGTATAGCAGGCATTAGGTGGAGGCATAGCACTATGATACCTACTTATATTGTTCAGTCAAACTACATAGGTATCAAGGTTCATAGAATCAACAGAACAAGAGAGGTGGTGAGAAGCTTTCAGAGAAGAAAGTAGGTCAGTTGCATAGTGAGGTGACCAGAAATGATTCAAGCCTTCACTGGATATCTTATTCTACGAGGTTTTATTCACTACCCAGGTTTTGCAACTTACTACACACACCTTTGTATTTCTAGTAAAGAATAATACAGGCTTTTGTATTTTTAGTAAAGAATAACACAGGCTTACATCTCTATTTTAGCTAGTTTATACTTTTTATCTTCCTATTTTACTTACTATTTCAGCACAGCCAGTATTTAATTTCACATTTAAAAATTTAATTTTTACTGAATTCCTTCTTTAATGTATCTTGTTAAAATAGCTGCATTATTATAGTATACAGATTAAACTAGAGATAGAGAGCCTCTTCCTTGATATTTAATGAGATAAAGTTTCTATTCATTACATTAAAGATTGGTGGTAGCACAGATAACGTACTGACTCTCCTAATGCTCTTAACTCATGAATAGCAGATGTTTCAGCTCTTGCTAATTCCTCTTTTAATCCTCTTTCTTCCTTACACAATTTTGAAAAAAACTTTGCATGTAGTCTTGCAATGTCTGTTAATATTGTCTTTACATACGAATTCTTTCTTGTGTAAGAACTCTCTCTTTTATTTCTACAAATAATTACAGATTCATTATTGCCATTACCCTCTCCTCTGCTTTCACTGCTTTCCCTGAAAACAGCCATTTGTTGAATTTCATTAGCATTAATAAATACAGGACAAAGCTTAAGAATTTCCGTTAACCTAAGTAGGACTAGCACATTACACTCTGTAGGAGGTCAGAAAGGACAAGTTTCTTTAGCAGAATTTTCCATTAATAAAATGAATGTGATAATTCACTGGAAAAAGTATTCACTGCTGCTGAAAGCCTATTCTGTGTATGTTGCATAGGCAACAATCACTAGGTAAAGGAAGTGTGTAGGTGTAGTACTTTGCTTTTCCAGAGTAAAGCTCTGATTTCAGAAATGCTGAACGTGAACAACTGAGTGATTCCTGTTGGATTTCAGCAGGAGCTGTCAGTACCAGCAGTGAAAACATTACACCAGATTTGGTAGGCTCTTAGTAATAAGCACGAACTGGGAATAGGTCTTTGCAAGTAGCACTGGACAAATACCAGTGGATAGTAAATTCCCTGGAAGTATTATTGTAGTTCTGAAATTATTCACAGAGTTGACCTGAATTTAGTTCTGGCTGAAAGAAACCTCTCAAAATAAGAAGGCTCTAATCATTGAGAAGGTACTTAGAGCACTTGGAGATTATTTTTAAAGAATTCCTTCATCTACTTCAAATTTGAACAATATTTTGAAAGAGAACCACAAGACTACAAAAGGTTTTCAGCGTCTCTTACTCTCACAAAGTCACATACGAATAAAATCTTCGCTGATGCTAGAAACACACAGCATCCCTAGGTCAATATGTTCTATCAGGTAAGAAAGACAATCTCAATGACCTTTTTTGAGTAACAAGTACAAAATAGTGCACTTTCTCCAAAACCATCCTCAAAGACCTGGCTCCATAATATGCTTCAGAGGTAGTATGCATGTTCAAATACCCTTATACAGTGGAAAGAACAGCCAAATGTGAGTGATAATTTTGGTAGTCTCATTACCGAACTTCTAGGCCACAAAGGGCATGGCCAGCTGATTTTGAGACATTTAGTGATCTCAGCAAATACCACCTTTGCATTTTGCATATCTGACAAAGTAGAGCTATTTAGTTTGGGCTCATGTCAGACTCTGAGCTAAAACCAAAGAGAGGTCCACTAGTTACTAAGCCATATAAACAAAAACTAGAATGAAGGCTGGCATGAAACTGATGAACATTCACAGCATTTTGTGTTTAACCCTGTGTAAAGTCAGCTGTTGAACAGCCAGGGGAAAACTCTTGTTTCTGCAAGTTTGGACAGAGGTCTGTGGTTTGTTAGGAGGGATGACAGTGGCTTTGTTAGGGACCAATTTCCATTTATTTACTTTGCTGTCACTGAGTTCAAAAGGGTTTGTCCTGGCATGGAAAGCTGGCAGAGGAAAAGCAAAGTAAAAGCACTGTTTGGCACTTTGACTACTGCTTGCTTCTGCCTGTGAATAAAATTACTGTAAGAGACGTGTGTTAGTGACTATACAGTCTATAATATCCCTGTGAGATGAAATTGAGACAATCAGACATAATTCAATTATGTTTATAAAGGTGTATGTCATGTCAGACTTTTTCTTTTCACAATACTGGCCTTGTTATAAATGTTCTCAAACAAAACCTATTACTGACCTCTAAAAAATGAGGCTAAAAGCTTCCCCAGCTTTTCAGTGGGGCTTGATGACCCTGGAGAATTACTTCTGTCAGCATGTCTCGTGTACCGACAAAAAATGACAAGTAACCCTGTGCTTAATTCACATCTCTCTTTCATTGCTGAAGCTTTTTGTTAGTTACTGATACACTTCTGTGAGCACTGCAAGCAAGGGATGAACAGTGATGGGCAAAATCTTGAGGCTTTCTCTTAAACGACATGATTTCATGGAGAACAGTCACTTCCCATTTTCCTCATTTAACAGTATGGATGCTTGAACATCAACACTTTTAAACAAGATTCCCTGTAGAGTTACAATCCTTAGTCAAATGTAAATGTTACTCCTACAATAGTGGGGTTTCCTTGACTTGGACGATGACAAGAAACCTAACTGGAGTTATCTGCATCATCATGCAGAGTGTTAATCATAACAGGCACATCAAAGAGTCTTTTCTCTCTCGGTTATGATGTTCTTGAGAATCACCTCTTTAGTGGTATTTGTAAATATATTGTAAAGTTTAATGATCCAGGCTCTGTTGAGAGCTTGTCACTGTGCTGCTTCTCTCAGATAATAAAAGTAGATTAGAGCTAATAGATTTATGATTGCATCTCATGTACAATAAAATACATGTTGTATTTAACAGTGCGTATTCTCTCACTCTTCCCTCTGGTATCTTTGTTGGTAAATTGTGACCGCTCCCACCTGAGACAACGTTGGGATTTGTAACTGGAAACAATTTTGGTTTTCCAGTTCAGTAGTTCAAACAACTACTTCAGATTCATAAATCGGCATGTGTCTTGGCAATCCAAAAAGAAAGACATTTACTATTAACAGATAGTAATCTCTGCTTCAGCAGTGTCACCTGGCCTCCAAGAGACCGCAGCAAAGGCCAATAAGCACCAGAGCCACAAGCTCCTACAGGTCTGTGAGAGGGAAGTTCATCTCAAAAGCTGAAGTCACAAGCAGCAGGCCCTGCAGAAGCTGTTCAACGTGGATGAATTGTAGTAGCATACCCTTTATCAAGATTCTTTCCTGCTTTGGGTTGACTTGGAACACTATTATATATACTTTGACATCTAGTGTAAATCAGGCAACAAATAAAAGGTGCCGCCTTCACTTCTTCCTTCCAGCATGTTTTAAATGCTGATGACTTGATCTAGAGGTTTAGTTTAGTCTCCAATGGTACATAGCTTCTACTGAAACCGGACCCCTTCCAATGGTTTCACTAACCTGTTTTTCAGAAGTTATGAAGCTTTCCAAAACTCAAAAAAACATGCATTATTCTTTGCGTTTTTACAGAAAATAATTGAATCATGTTTATAGAGTCATTATATGTATGTAGAACAAAAACACAAAACACTAAGCTGCATGGTAAAAGGTTTGAACTACCACAGAGAAAGAGTAAAAAATCTAAATATGAGCCAAACACGATTCCACTTGCAGGGAAGTGTCCTAAAATAATTGAAGGGGGAAGGAAATGTTTTAAGAAGTGATAAGGAATCAGAACTGTTATTCAGCTGAACATTATTCATTGTTTCCCATGAGTTGTGGAGTACTCTTTAATTTATCATCTTAGCCTGGGTGTATGACACGACTTAAAAATTTAGAGGAAATGTACTTAGAGAGATGTCATTTTATTACTGTTATAAATAGAACATCATTTGGAAGTTTCTGCATTTATAAATAT
Organism: Cygnus olor; assembly: GCF_009769625.2. NCBI lineage: Eukaryota > Metazoa > Chordata > Aves > Anseriformes > Anatidae > Cygnus > Cygnus olor. The sequence goes on from NC_049173.1 coordinate 50,627,550, forward strand.
TTCATGGGGTTTGATGGTGTGCTAGAATGAAAACAGAATAAAGCCTTAGGGTCACAGGCAACCCCACAGGCATCTCTTTGCATTAGCAAAGGCTATTCACCCCAGGGAGATACTCCTTTCAGAAACCCAGACTGAGAAAGCTGCTATAAGCTTGGCTTTCTGAAGGGTACTGCTGACAGAGGTGATAGCTGCATTTCAATCTTCTGATTGCTTCCAATTGCAGTTCCAAACTGCTTGCTAACCCGCCTCAGCTCATGTCACTCACCTTTTGGGACAAAGTCCATCCTTTCTCTTGACAGACAGCAGTGTATAGGCAGTTTGTATCCTCACTGTCACACCTGCCATAACCTTTAAAAGCCAAAGACCCATAAAATACAGTATTTGCTAAATACTGGCCACACTGCCCCTTGAAAGAATATAGCCTGTATTAAACTCAAGGGCTAACTTTTAGCAAGAAGTCCCTTAGGGGTGAATCCTTCTGAACAAATGTTTTGAACTGAAAGAACAGCAACAGGTATTCAGTGCTCCACTTTCTAATAGACTTTCCCACAAATTACTCATTTAAGATGGATGCTGTTGTGCTCCTTAAATCCCCTATGTTAGAGAAGTTCATTTCCCCATTTTTTTCTAGATAGCTCATAACATATTTTAAACTTACACAGTAAAAGATGTGGGCTTTCTTTTTTCTTTTTCTTCCTCAACCTTTAAGGAAAGTGGTGAACCCTTATTCTCTTTTCATTTCCTACAGCAAGGAAAAAGCCTAGTTTGTAATCACTGAGGAGAAATGAGTAACCTATTGCAGAGATCCTTTCAGGCTTTCTAATTCCTATTATTTTATATCAGCAATGAATAATTCTCAACCTGGCAAGATCGGGGGGGGGGGGGGGGGGGGGGGGAGAAATGCAATCTTTCACCTAACTCAGACATGGAATTACTAAAGCACTACTTTATTAGTTGTCAACCATATCACCCTTAATTAGATCCAAAGGTCCAAGATATCACTCCATAAGACAATCAAAGTGTGAGAAAGAAAGAGAGAAGTGGCCGTAAGCGATTTCCTGTGGTACAGAACATTTTATGAGTTATCCAGCTAATGTTGGGAATTTGTTTAATGTCACCACAATATGCATTACCCTCACATTTAATCTAAAAAAAAAAAAAAAAGCTCAGTTTATTTAATACTGGTATCAGGGAGATTTATTTAATCTATCAACAGATGATTATTACAGGTTATACTTTTTCTTTCAAAATATTTAAATTGTTATCACCACAGAAGTAGAATCAGTTATAAAGGTACAAAGCTGCTTTATACCAATATGTGTGTGCGGTGTGTATGTGCATGTGTTTGTGTGTGCATACAAACACCTTTATTTTTACACAAAAAGGTAATAATAATATTTAGTTAGTGTTACAATCTATCCATAAAGACAAGGCCTTATCTGATTTTTCTGATAATTTTTGTTGCTCAAAATTTCATTTTCCAATAGGTCTAGTCCAATCCCATAACCAAAGAATTTTGCTTAAATTTACTAAAATCGAAATGTAATCCTTTGGCTGATTATCTTAGTTCTCAAGGAGTAACACTTGCAGTGTTCAGCAGTCTTTTCTCTGAACACAAACCCACTGAAGGAGATCCTTATCTGATCACATGTCTCTGCAGTGCCCTTTTCTAACATCTGCAAAGCTCAGTGTCTCACTGGTATGGCTTCCAGAGGAACCCACTTTATTCTAGGCTGCTAGAAATCTAGATTTTCATAAACATTAGTCATCCATGGTATACTGGCAAATTTACCTATATTTAATGGCTAGGAAATTTATTTTACAAATGATTTTAATGGATCTGTAAATGATTGCATAATCTTCCCGCCCATGGTCACTCTTAACACCAGAAGCTAAGCTAAGTCTTGCCGATTACTGTTTTTTGAACAATGCTAGGAAATAATACTCTTGCATAACTAGCATTTCAGAAGGACTGGGTAAAGTCCGACAGTTTCAGAGTCTGCTCAGCTTTACTTCATGTAGTATCAGATGCTATATTACAGCTACTGGTGGCTTCCACTGAAGACAAGCAGAACCTTCAACTGTATTTACAGACCAGTACATTTCTTTTCTCCCTTATTCTGCAATGTTTAGATTTTGAACAAGAGCTAGCACCAAATAATATATCAACCAAAACTGATGCACTGCATCCTTCATACTTCCATAGCAAGTTGCACTATGTCACCACATATTATAATAATTTATAGGTAAACATTACATCAAATGCTAGAAATTACACCCTATAGCTTTATTAATTATTCAAAAAATATATATAACCAAAAGGGAGCTCCTGTTATGCACTATTTTATTCATAAATTTATCTTGTCAAGCAAAGCTCTTCTAGCAGGAAAAATCTCCTCTCTCACTCTCTTTCTTCAGACTAAATTCAATAAAGACACTATACACTAGATTCTCTATTATTAGGTATTTTAAGAAATGTTATAGGCAAAATGAAATTGGTTAACATAGGCTAGAAATGGTTAACCATGATTAAAACAAGCTAACAACTCCATGATCCTACCAAGTTTCATTGGCTCACTCTGAGGGATATTTAAAAATGAAAATTTCCAAAGGTTGCAAACAAAACAAGCAAACAAACAAAAGGTTTTATCCTAGGACATACCACTAAAAGAGTAAGGAGGTAGGGCTGTTCTCTCTGATCTAGCGCATCAACAGGGTGCAGCAATTTTTTTTTTTTAGTATTCTTATTTTATTGTTTCTAGTTAACAATTTTAATTAAAGTGCAAAGGACAATGTCAGACTGTACTATGATTCTCAAGGTGTTCTTCAGATGTGCTTGATTTTTTCCTGAAAACATACTGAGAGTTTACTTTGCACCTCTTTCTGATGTGCTCAATCTTACTAAAAGAACAGTTAAAAGTAGACCAAGGTTGAATTAAGCTTGCTGTGAGATGTTCTTTAAAGCTAAGGACAGCTTGAGCTCAAGAAGAAACTCAGCTTGACAGAGTTACTGGAGGAACCCAGAAGAACAGCAGTCAAATTGACTTCGGTCTACTGGGCCTGACAATGGCTCAGGATTCAGTACACCCTTCTGTGCATTCAGAGATACAATTTGCTTGCTCTTAGGTGTAAGACAAAGTATGTAATTTATTTAAAATCAGCAATTTTCTGTCATGAGCAGGTGTATCAAATACTAGAATGTATCTGTCCTCAAACATAATAATCTTTACCTATTTATGCTGTGTGATTACTCTTGCACAAGTGAGTCCATGAGGATTTATTGACCTATCTGAGTTTTAAGCATGCAAAGGGTTGCAAGCTGTATGTTTGGAATGACCTTTCATGGACATGGCGTGGCTTAATTATTGAAAATTTACAAATTGCAGGTGAATCCATGGTTAAGACAAGACATGGCAAAAAAAAAAAAAAAAGTTATTTTGTTCTCTCTTAAAACTTTTTGACAACTTCTACTAGATAGGATTAAAGGTTATGACTTAAAGAAAACACAGTGTTCACTGGAGTAGTGATCACTACTAACTAGAAAGAGCAGACGAAAAAAGGGGGGGACTCACTGCCAAATTTTGGATCATCTGATGTGCTGATTCTGGTAGCTCTTATGCTTTTAATACTCAAATCCAGGCCACCCAATATTACAGAATGAAATTGCCTGATAGCGACACAGTAATAACTGCTGGAAGCAGAAAAACAGTCTTTTTTAAAGGAGTTATAGATTTGACAGAGTGCTATCCGGACTGCCACCCCTGCCCACATCACTGATTCATGAGTTCATCTCTGGTAAGACAGCAACAGAATTACTTTGCCACAGAGAAGTGCTAACATACTGGGGGAGAAGAGGGTCACCCTGTCACTTGGTGAATATCATACAACATAAAACTCAAACACTATAGCCCTGTAAAAACTCATCAGGTATCTCAGAAAACAAGGGCCTTGCTGCTGGGATTCTGTCAGGCAGCAATTTTTACTTTGATTACCTAAAGTCACTTCATCTGTCTCTCAGCATTACATCGCCTGTAGCCTCTCCCTCTTTCTCTAAAGGTTATTGAATAAAGTGTCAATCTTTCTCCATGAATTGTCATCTCTTACTCTATGCATAACCTTAAAAAAATCACCTCTTTGTCCCTTTACTTTACAACCCAAGTTCTAGTAAACTTTTCTAGGGAAAAAAAAAAAAACACCAAACATTCAGACACGTATGTTAATCTGTTTCCAAAATAATGATACTGACCTTTGCATATACCAGTGATAAGTTCCTGTGTTAAGGACAACATTTTTATGTCATGATCATTTCTCACAGGAAGGACAGACAACTGTCCAAAACAGCTACATGGTTTCGTGCAGGAAAAGAGCAAATGAAAGGCAGGGCTAGAGCTGCAAGAGATCTTTCAAGAGAGTACATGTAAATGTGATCCTGTCTTTCAAAATGTAGGTATATGCATAATCCTGGAAACTTTGTTTAACAGTATTGACAATGATTAGCATTTCTTTGTACCAGGCAAGAGACTATTTTATTTTACATTACTGAATTCATTTCTCTGTTGCTGGAAAATGGTTTCTAATGTTGTTTGCATGCACTGGTTTAGCACCGATCAGTTGACCATTAATATTCTGGTGTTTAATAAAGCTGCTAGGTATTTTTATGTTTTTATGCTTTTTTTTTTTTTTTTCCATATTTAAATTCCTGCTCTGGCAGTAACCGCTTACACAATACAATACTTGCAATGTTCTTACTCCCATTTCACAGGTAGAGAAACAGATACGAAGTGCAAGGGGTATGTCCAAGGCCACAGACTGATTCGGCAGCAATACTGGTGTTAGTGGTTTTAATACATAAACCACTTTAGAAGATTTAAGGTTGAGAAAGCTTAAACATGTGGCATTTAAGAAAAAAAGCCATTTTTATCTCCTTAAAGATGTTTGTGCATAAATTGCTTTACAGATTAAAAGGTGTTTAAGTACCAAAGCCCCTTTAAAACCTTAAGCTCTTAAAATGTCTTATGAACATAGAAATGATAGGTCACCCTGAGAATACAGAAATGGACTTTGCTTTTGATGGAGCTTGGTTTTGTAAAGAGAGAACTTGTGCCAAAAATGGTCAAAGCTGATGCTAATAAAGACAAAATCTGACCAGTGGCTTTGTGATTCTTGGTCTGGATGTGTTGACTCTAGTTTTGTGAAAGGGCCTACAAAGAGGTCTTTTCAGACTGATGGTCTCCATGGAGATACCAGTTAGACTGGTCGAGGAACCATCAGTGGTGGAACCAAAGTGGGGAGGAAAATGGTTAAGTCAGATAGAAATTGCTATTGATGGCACCAGTGAAGAACAGTTGTATGATGATGGCTCTGTTCGGGACAGGGATTTTGTTGAGTGGAATTCCTCCAGAATCAGGGTTTTGGACCTGCACCAGACTGGGATTTGGGGGATGATGTCTGAATTAATTTTGGATTCTTCCATACAGCAATGCTTTTCACTTAGCCCAGATCATGTTGCTGTTACCACTACTGATTGATACCTGGAGAACAACCCTCAGAGCTTCCTTAGCAGCTGAGAGAGTTTCAGATCTTTGAGGTCAGTTGGCACACACTTCCCATGTAAACTCAAAGCAGCAGCTTGCATACTGTATTTGAAGACAGCTTAGCAAAAGCGTATACAGAGGAAGTTTACTCTTTTCTCTGCTACAGACCCCCCGCCCCCCCCCCCATCTGCAAAAAATGTATGTATTTGTTCTTGTTTTGAACTTCCCTTGTTAGTCTGTCCATATAACGCTGCACTAGCAAACCCAGCTCTTTGTCTGTACCTGCTTATTAACTCCACTATTCAGAACAGTCTTCTCCATTTAAAAAAAATACATAAAACCTGCAGTTCTTTTCTGTGATGTTTACAATGAAACATTTCCAGATAATATTTCAATACCCTAATCCCACTAAAACATAATACAGATCATTACTTTTGCCTGCATCAGTATTTTTAGCCCTCTTTTCAAGGCCTTCTTACAGATTTTATTTATTTTTATTTTTTAACTTTCCATGAAATAAAAATTAGGGAGAGACCCCAGCCTTTGACATATTATTTAGTCCCCTGGGTAGCCACCCCTGTATTTGATTCAAGAAGGACAATACACTTACAGAAATTATTTTTGCACTTTGCTGTTTTCATTAGATCTAAGATAAATATTTAGTTGAGAGTCTATCCTTACTGCCATCTGAGATTGCTTAAGACTGCATTAATAAATAATGATTTCTAACTAATGAGAAAGAAGAAGTCTAATCTTCTTTAAAGATCTTGACCATAACAGCTAAACAGCTGATTCCATCTGCATTTTTGAATAAATAGAGAACAAGGGTATGAGGGAAGGGAAGAGAGTACCATTTGAAAACTCTAAGAGATTTCTTATATCTCTTAAACAAAACAAAAAAAAACACACTACTTCTCATTAAAACGTTAAAAACATCTAAAACCAAAACCAAGTTCTCAAAGATATGAAATACTTAATAGACATTTTTTTGCTAGCAACCTAAACAACATAGTTTTCCTCAGGAAGAAAAAAAAAAACAACAAACAAACGTGTATGTATATAATGCACTGACAAATGAGAGAAATATATGCACTTGAATGGCTTCTAGTAAGCTATTTAAATTGCTTTTGCAGCAAGATAACTACCTTTCACATTTTCTGAAGTTGCATATTTTGGATAGCTAAACTGATGATATTTTAGAAGGATTTCAAATTAATTCTTTTTGTCATTACCTCTTTGCACATAGTCTGTTTCAAGGGAAAAAGAAACCTTTCAAGCTGTTGAAAGATTACCTTCATTTTAAATTGTCTTACAGTGCTTCCAAAGGTGGTGTCAAACTCTGCTGCATGTGAAGAATTAAGTAGGCTATCCCATCTTCAAAATGCCATTGTCTGATAGGAATGTTTTCTGCTACCCATTTGAGCCCATAAACTCTGCAGAAATGTGTTTTTGTGCATGTGTGATGGCAGGAAAACAATTAGCACTTATGATACTGTTAAAAAGAGAAATATTTTTTTATTTTTTTTTCAGACGACCCAGAAGAATTATCATCCCTTTGGCAAAGTGAAGTCACTTCTACTAGTGCTATTAGTCATATAAAATTATTTTGTAGGCTTGTCTGCAGCTAGAAGAGACCTTACATATTTACTGGAATGGGCTTAAGGCAAACAGCATTCTCATCATCTTAGAAAGGTCCTTAGCTACTTGAATAAACATCAAGAAGTCAGCATGGTCCAGTGGACAGTGTAAGGGACTGAATGACGAGAAAACTGTTTACTGGGTTTGTTGCTGATTCACTTTCAGGGAATTTTAGCATCTGTGCATACAAATACAGTTCTGTGAGTGACAATATGATACAAACATAGTATGTGCTATCTATTACATTTGCTTGTACATGTGGGATGTATAATGACAACAGTATTCTGGATGTCCCATTTCATACCATTGTTTTGTATATCTTTCAAAATTTCCACTTTAAAACAAATATTTTACTCATTTTTGTTGCTTGTGTGTCTGAATTTTTTCTAACTGTTAGAAAGAAGTTAGTTAACCCTAACTTCATTTTTAGGGTACATGTGTGTATATGCAGTAAAATTGTCAGAGCTCACCACTAAATTTCCAGATTCCAGTAAGAACATATTAGAGATCCATAGAGCTATATTTTAATAATCTGCAGCTTATTAATTATTGAATACTAACACTCTTTGCTTTGCCTAAAATGAAGAATTTTTTTCAATCTTTCTATGTTTAGGTGAAGACATTTATATTCATGACAAGGAAATCATGTAATGGTAACTTGCAAAATGTGCAAGGCATAGAAACATGGAGAGACTGAAGCAGAAAAGGATGTAAACTTGGAGTGATATATGATGTATGGACAAAAACACTAGAATAAATGAGAGCAACAGATTTATGAATTCAGCCTCTCTGTGCAGGCTTTTGGACAAGTTTGAAGCATGAATCCTCTAATGCAATAACAGCATGATACTCAGTCATACTAAGATGTTCTTCAGTAATGTTTTGTGTTTTCTCAATGTCACTTAGAATCTCAGCAACAGTACAGGTTCATGATCATGACTGCTTAATGAATACCAGTTGTATTTTGCCATGAAGGCCTTTCTACTTACCAAGAATCTTGGTAGTCTGACAACAGCAGCAACAATAACAGCGTCAGGCCGTTCAAGGTATAGCTTGCACTGCTCACTCCTCCTTGGGACATGGCACTTCATCTGGTCCTTGTGGTGATGCTGAAAGCATAATCTTCTTTCTCTAGACAAAAACAGAGTAAGACAGAATTCACGTCTCTGCTTGTTACAGGACAAAAGAGCTTTTGGCTGAGGCCCATGAGAAACTAGTTAATTCTGAAAAAAAAAACAACTGCTGTCAAATCTGACTATAGATGTTTCCCACTTCAGTGCGACCTCTCCCTCTAACAAGGTAAGATGCATTCCCTCTAGAACTGGGCTTGTCACTGAAACTCCTGCTGCCTGGGGACCACAGAGAAATCCTCCATCTTAATATTCCCCTGGCCAAAAGAGCTTTTGTCATGGTGCCTGTTGAACCACATTATGTATTATCTACTAAATGCTTACCTACCAGCTAATTTCAGACAAGCTTGGAGTGAGGAACCACTTTTTAGTTAGAAAGAACTGGGAAACTGAAGTAAATGAAGTATTTGAAAGAAAGACAAAGTTCAGAAATGAAATTAAGGATTCAAATTTCTGTTTCCATTTACTAACAAAGTTAGACTTAAGTTATAGATCAATTTTGGCATCCACATACTGTGTTGCTTATATGGTTAGACTGTGAAAACCATGTTTTTAGGCTCAATATTTATTGGTTTTGTCTCTATTGCGCAGTCTCAATTTCTTTCTCCTCATTAGTCTGCCTTTTTTTTTTTTTTTGAATGCTTTTGCCTTCTTACACTCCTCTGTATCCATCTTAGGCTCATTCCAGCAATAATAAATGGCAGTAAGGTGAAGATATACATAGATAAATAGCCCAGAAGGGACATAATTATTGGAATTAGGGAATGAATTCCCAATGAGTTTTCCCCCACACCTTATTCCCTCAAATGTTTAACATGAGAACTGACAGTAGGAACAGCAAGTGCCTGTCTCAGTAGAGAATATGTTTCAAAATAAAGCTCCTGTGATAGTGAGAGACAGGAAGAGCGGTTGAATTTTCTGAAAAGTGGCTACTCCAATTAGGGCAGGCAAAGCAGTGAGACATTCTCAGCAGTTTCTGAACTGCTGCAATTTTTGCAGTATATGTTCAGAATCAGCGAATAATGACGTTTTCTCTTTTCTGAAGCAGGGGAGGTCAACCAACCCAGCATCTTTACAGTAAAGTATTTTATAGTGCCACAAGCAAAGCATTTAGAGACCTTGCTCTCTACTTGCATAGGTTACAAACATTTAGCTAAAAGTAAGCCCCCAGTGCAGTGTGTTTTGTAGTATGTAGACAACTTCCAACTAGTTTCTATCAGTTAGTAAAAAAACAAAGAAAAGGATTGTTACTACTTCTTGCTGTTTGAGTAACCTCTCCCCAAGTCCAATGAAATGGATTGCAACACCACTGGAGTCTGAGAAGCCAGGATTTATTTCTGTTGGAGGTACTCAAAAACCATGATTAAAAAGGACTATTTAGATGGCAACAATAAGAACAAAAAGCTTGTTCACTTGCTAAAGAAGCTAATTATGTTGAGTTTATTTAGTAATTAATCATAAAGGTCAGTAGAAACAAACAAAAACTACCAACCATCTTTCAGCAGTGGTTTTCAAACCCACAATAATTTAAGAAAATCATCAGGAAACACCAAAACTGCTGTACCTGCAGCAGTCATTCATTTTATAAATTTCAAAAAGAATTAGATCAATTTATGCAGATTTTTTTTATTACACAGTAGGGATGTTCTGTTAGGCACTATATACTGTGAGACCCTGTAAGACCAGCAAAAAATATCTGATCATTAATTTCAAGCCAGATTCATCACTCCTTGAATGAAGTCAGTAAATGCCACTTACAGTATAAAAGATTAAAATTTCAGGTGATCACTGCACATAATATATCTAAATTTAATCTAACAATTGTTAATTCCAGAGAATACTTTTCATATGCTGAACACCTTGCTTAAAATCACAGGTTTCATGCAGCCTATTCGATTGCAGGAAGAGTTCAGAAATACTCTTTTATTCCCTGGTTCATTTGCACATACCTGAATAGTTTAGGATTTTGCCTAAGAAATATGTAGACATTTGTACACACTTAGCACAGGTGTAGAGTTTTCATTGTATCTGGTTCAAATATTAACTATTAAAATATCGACTAAATGACTTTGTTTCCAATTTACATTTCTGAAATTTATTTCTCAATGTACTTCCTCACATATTCTCATACATTAAACTTTTGCTGTTCCTTTTTCATCTATGACATCTACATGGCCCTTCTCGGTTCAATACAGAATGTTTTTTTACCCAAATGACTCCTCTTTGTTTGGAATTTCAAATTTTCTTTTGCATCCTTCGTGCTAATCTAAAATTCTACATAGTGACTGGACTATTAATGTCTCTTTAAATCTCTCAGGCTGGAGACAATTTATGTATTACCAAGCACTCCTGGCAGGAGCCTCTGCAGCTGCAGCCCAGTACAAATTCACTGTGACTTTTTTGCATTTCTAGGATGGAATAAAGTCTCATTTGTTTTCCTACGATGTAAAAATGCTTCCACAGTATTAAAATGAGAGAGAATTATGCAAAGACACTGAGAATGTGAACTTCACCGTGCTTATATTCAGCCTCATTATTGACCCGCTGGAGGAATCTGATCATATCAGCCTCATGTAAAAATATTTTACTGCATGTGAAAATATTTATTTGACTCAGTGGAATGTTGTTAAGCTTAATTAATGTGCTGTGAATTTCTGAGATAACAAGTTCTACACAAAAGTGCAAAAATATTTGCTAGAGACTTGTTGCAGGAATACTAGCATTTTTAAAAGATCTTCTGAAATTGTGTGCTGCAGAATTTAAAATACACTGTAATAAGCCATAAGTATTCAAACTATCTTTTTCTTAAAACATTTTCATCACAGACAGTACTGTAAAGTACTGTAGAGATAGCCATACAGATTCATGGACTTAATCAAGAAGAGATGTAAAGATGAGAAATCTAATAATTCTAATTTATAAGTATCAAAAAATGATTACACCTTGAGCCATTGCCCCAGAGTAGCACTTTCTAGTTAGACTTCTATCTTATTTCCTCTCTGATATGATTCAAATGTAATAATCAAATTCCCCTAAACTCCATGAAGAATCTGTAGAGATGTATTTGGCATAAAAATGACCTACAGGTTCTTCAGCGCTATATAATAATACTGCAAAATGTGAAATGTCAAAAGTAATAGCCATAGTGAAGAATCTAATAGCATCACAGAGGAATTCTCTACATGAAGTGGAAGCATAGAAAACTGTTACATACTTTCCTAACTGTTTAATTTCTCTTTTTTAGTTTTTCCAGCTGAAATCTATTTTTTGACTTTCCACATCTGAGTACACTGCACAGCAGCATGCAAAGAAGGTGCATGGATTCAGGATGTTGATTTCTTCTTCTGATTTATGTTAAGATTTTCCCCAAAACAGATCATAAGCTCCCTTTTCTACATGAAGATCTCCTGTTGATAAATTAAGATCCTTCTGGTAGACTTGCTCACACTTAAGAAAAGTCCTGTGCTATACCACTTCAGGGATATTTGGTGATCTTACTTCAGAGTACTGAATGGAAATACTGAAGAGTATTTCCTAAGTACTGTGGTACCTTCAAATTAAAGGTTTTCATCCTAAAAGGCTAAGCGGTGTAGGAGGCTGAACACTTCAGACATTTCTGCTTCCTTTCATTTGCCCTCTGTGCAACTTAAATGACTCTGAGGCTCCGATCTTTAATTTCTTTTTTCTGATGCTAAAAAATTCTGTAACTACTTTCATAAAGGACAAATTTTTAGGAAGCTAATTGCAATAATTATTTCAGAAGCATCCTATAACAGAGCTACTGTTCTAGTTGATTTAGAGCATGGTAGGATTCACTCATGCAAATTAATTTTGCTGCCGTTCAGGTAATTAGGAGATAAAGAATAATGAATAAATGTGGGAAGATGTCATCTGACAAGAGTCTACAATAAGTAATTGACTTTATAGACATAGGAATAATGATCCTGGGTAGAAAGCATTCTGGAACTCTTTCATATCTGTGTTCTGTTTCTGTGATTAATTTCTAGCAACTGTTTTGAAGTCTGAATTGAATAAACATGCACAGAAAAAACATTCTATGGCTTACATTGATCATTTTTTTAGTAGTTAAGAAAACAGCTCAGTCAACACTGTGTCATTATCTTACAGTAAACAAGAAATTATAACTTTGTGTGTGATTTTATCTTCTTTTTGGCCTGATTCTTTCAGAGACATCTAAATCTATAGAACAGAAGAATCAGAAAGTTCAGAGTCCAGGATTCAGAATTTGCCTCCAGTTAATTTTTCTACCTCAGTAGCTTTTGCAAAATAAACTTGAAAATGTCATAAATACAAACTTTTACTGCATCGTTTATAGCTCTGGGCTTATCTCTAAACAGTAATTTACAGTTATAGAAGTAAAGGAAGAGGGAAATTTCAACACGCAGAACTGAGAAGGTATCATAGGTCTTTTGAGAGGATGATGCAAACTTAAGGTTTTCATTTGTATTTAATCTTTACTGTCCCGAATGATGATAAACAAATACACATAAGACCAATGCATCATAAAGAATGCTTCCATTATATCAGCTTGAATTAAATCTTACCTATAATTAGTTTTACAAGCATCATGAATTACAACTGAGATTATTCTCCTCTGGTTTTGGACTAGTGTCAGCTGGCAATTTAAATAGGTCAGAGAATCCCCTTTCAAACTGAAAAATGAAAAAAAAAAAAACCAGCCTGCCCCAAAATGTTAACTTTGAGACTTCTTCACAATTTCAAGATTCTGTGAATAGTCTGTGTATTTTGCAGAACTTTTCCAATTTGAACAGAAGATGAGTTAGGGTTCCAAACAGTGACTTGAATATGTGTTTAAAGATAACCTTTTACGGACAGAGGTCTTTGGTCATTAGGATTCCAGAGAAGAAACAATGACGATAAAAGAACAATTTAGAGTACCAATAGAACAGTTGACTGTACAAATCTCTTGAAGTCAAGATTGATCAAGCAAAAGATTTGTTGTATACAGTTCATCACATCCTCCATGAGGAAATAAAAGGTGCTTCAATCCCACAATCATCCCTTACACTCACTAAATGAATCAGCCAACTGGTAATTGTGACAAGAACAAGGAATGAATTGAGTATTATATGGAAAATAATGACGAACATTGCATTACTGTTACCGAACACTTTAGATGCAAATGTAGAAAACAGGAAATTATTAGCATTTACTGTATGTAACAGACATCTCCTGCTAATATTCTCTTCATTTCACTTAAGAGATATGCATAAATTATAGTGGAGAAAATGTACAAGTGAGAAGAATCAGATATGTTCAACTATCTCCACTCTGGAATGCTGTGTAGAATGTAGAGTTCCTCTCTGAACTGAACTTGTTTGTATGGACAGAACTAAGATTTTCCACGTGCGTACTCCATGCACAGACTAAGATTCTGATTTGTCAAAGCATTTAAGTTAATGCTTAACTCTAAAAAGGTGCCATGTGTTATATGACATGACAGCTATTTATAAGATAGTAAAAAAGAAGATAACGTGATCTTAAGTGTTATAGTGGTGAAATACGAAAAGTGCTAAAAGCCCTTAGTTAGGCTCAGTTATTTCATGTCACTCAGGCTATGTTTGACCGACTGTGTTAATCTTTATGCCGTCAACATATTTGTATTTCTCAAGTTTATTAACTATATCAAATAAATTTATGCATTTTTTAGACAACTGGTCCATAATCATAAAATACTTTAAAACACTGATATGAAATATATCTAAACAAAGTTTATGTAAGACATAATTAAAGAAAAAGAAGACAAAAAAAAAACAAAAAGAAAAAGAAAAAACAACCTGCCCTGCTCCCCTCCCGCCTCCCTCTCCAAGTAAAACCAAAAAGAAAGAAAGCTAAAGAGACTTCCCTAATTGCAACTGCAGGTGTTTTTGTTTTTTCCTATGTGTGTGGGACACTGTATACAGATTTGAAGCCACGTGATTTTTGTAAACATCAGAGAAGTGTTTTTTAGTACTTGTTCATATCTGTGCTTAAGAGATAACTGTCTGCATGTGTTTTTTGGTAGTCTTTATAGACCCAAAATAGGAAATTGAATTATGCCTTCTTTAAAAGTCACTTGTACAATACATGTGCTCACATACTGGAGAGAAGAGTTTTATAAGGCACATAGAATAGATAACCTCCAAGATTTTAAAATTAATTCGTCATCCATCTGTGGAATATATCCCAGATCAGTGAGACAAAAAAATACTTAATTGGCATTGGTAATCTATATTTTCACCACGTCTTTAGCCATTTGAGATGAATGGCTCAATTGGCCGCTTAAAATTATATTAGTAGAAGTAATGTGACAAGAGACTACTAACAAGGCATATTAATTGTCCCTAAGATTAAGCTTATTGTTGAATAGATTAAAAGAAAAATGACCACCACCTGAGGCAAGCATTACTCTGAACCAATGACTGATTATTTAAGTCAAGGAAGAAGCCATAAAAAAACATCAAGCTTGTCTGCAATAACTTAAGCTAAAGGTTTTAAGGCTTAATATCATGTATTCAATAGCTTTGGTATTTGTACCTGTGGCGAAATTTTTCAGGGATAGAAAGCATCCGTATTTCTGTGTCATTGCATATATGATGAAGAGATGCTGTTATCTAGAGGAAGACTCAAACAAGCAGATGACTTAGCGAGACTGAAGTCAGGCTGTAGGCACAAATGAGAACAACAGCTGTGTCTGCTCACAGCCTTCCTTTTCTTGTGAGGAAGTGTGCCATAATGTTCTGTACTAACTGGAGTCCTTGCTCAAGTTTGAGCCTCCTGTGGTTCTTTTTCTTTAGTGTAAAGACATGACTGTAGTGGGTTTACATGGCAAGGTTTTGGTAGCAGGGGGCCATAGGGGTGGCTTCTGTGAGAAGAATCTAGAAGCTGCCCCATGTTTGGTAAGGGCCCCGTTGCTGACCAGAGCCGAGCCAATAAGCGATGTTTGCACCTCTGTGAGGGCATATTTAAGACGGAAAAAAACCACGCTGTGCCATACAGCAGCTGAGAGAGTGAGAGGAGTGAGAAACAGCCTTGCAGGTGCCAAGGTCAGTGAAGAAGGAGGGGGAGAGGTGCTCCAGGCACCGGAGCAGAAGTCCCTGCGGCCTGTGGTGAGGACCATGGTGAAGCAGGCTGTCCCCCTGCGGTCCATGGAGTACCACGGTGGAGCAGGGTTCCACGCTGCAGCCCGTGGAGGAGACCACGGTGGAGCAGGTGGACCTGCACCAACGGAGGCTGTGGCCTGTGGAGGACCCCCGGCCAGAGCAGATTCTGGGCCAGAGCTGCAGCCTGTGGAGAGGAGCCCACACAGGAGCAGGTGACCTGGCAGGAGCTGCTGCCCATGGGGGACCCAGGTTGGACCAGTTTGCTCCTGAGGGATGGACCCCATGGTACGGACCCATATCTGGAGCAGTTCTTGAAGAGCTGCTGCCTGTGGGCAGCCCATGCCGGATCAGTTCAGCAAGGACTGTATCCTGTGGGAGGGACCCTACAGCACAGGGGATGAGAGTGATTGAGGAGTGGCGGCGAAGAAGCGCTATAGACTGACCATAACCCCCATTCCCCTGTGCCGCTCGGGGGAAGAAAGTGGAAGAGGGTGGATGGGGGGAAGGTTTTTTTGGTTTCTTTCCTTTGTTTCTCACTTCTCTAGCTTGGTAGTAACAGGCAATAAATCTTACTATCTCCCTATGCTGAGTCTGTTTTGCCCGTCACGATAATTGTTGAGTGATCTCCCCATCCTTATCTCAACCCTTGAGCCCTTTGCATCGTATTTTCTCCCCGTTCCTCTTTGAGGAGGGGGAGTGAGAGAGTGGTTGTGGTGGAGCTCGGCTGCCCACCCGAGTAAAACCACCACAGTGACAAAAGCATGTACAGCCAATGATACACTATTGCTCGTGGCTGACATTATATGCCAGAGCCTTCACACCACTGTGGAAGCCAGTAATGTTCCTAAACTTGAATTTGACATGACCTGTGGTGAGCATGTTTTTTTGGCAACAGGAAACAGCACCAAGACTGTGGTCCCTTGAAGTACTGCTCCTAGCCTACTGACAAGCTATTTTTTTCTATCTTTCTTTTCTTAAGTTCCGGACGTTGCTAGTAATTCAATCACTGGTTCAGGAAATCAAACATCAGATAATTCTGATGAGGCAAATTGTGAAAGAAACCAAAGATGAAAATATTAAGTAATTAAAATGTAGAATTGATCAGTTGATTTAAATGCTGTCCTGTAAGTAGGATTTTATACCCTTTCAAGTGAAAATTGATACTCCTCTGTGAAATTAATATAATTATATCATTTCTCGGATCAGCCGAGAATATTGCTGGCTGATCTAGGACAGCTGCCTTTCACTTCTTCTCTCAGCTGTGACATGGTAGCCTTATTAAGTTAGCGACACTAAGGAGCAGTCTCAGAAAACTGGTCACATAACCCCCCATAAAATAAAATTATTTCATTAGTTAAGGCCTGACTCTCAACTTTCTGAAATCAGTCCAAATTCTTCCATTGATTTCAGTGCCTATTAAAAGTTTTTGAGAAGTGATAATCCAAATGCAGCTCTTAGTTCAAACTAAACATCTCTATAATACATAAATATCAAATACAATGATTATGCATAGAGAAATGCAAAATTACTCTTTGTAATTTTGTTTTTACTGAGCAAAAGTTAGAAAAAGTGAAAAAGACAAGGTCAAAAAATCTATATCCAACTGTCCGACTATTTTGTCATTAATTTTCATCTGACATGCAGGAAACAACTTCTCTGATTTTGTTTCTGCAACTGAGTTTTTTGTGAAGATAGAGTGCAGCACCAATATTGCTCCAAATATTTGCTCTTTTTTGCAAGAAAGAGGTACTGTATCGGTGAAAATTCTTCGACTCAAGCTCTGCTTAAATCACCAGCAAAGTGCAGATTTATGATGAATGATTTACAACACTTCCTTCTAGGGAGAAATAAAATGGTGTACAACTCATGCTGCCACAACATATCATTCTTGGAACATAGAAAACGAGTTTCTCAAAAGGTATCAAGATGATTTTACCTTCACATATGCTAGGAAATGTACAGAACAAGAAAAGCATTCAGAGACCATGTCACTTTTGAACAAAGAGTAGAAAAGGTCCACTGACATGTGGACCTTCCACTTACTATCCAATCAAACTGATTTTTGTGCAGTTAATGCTCTTATCTTTTTCAATGTAAAGACAAGAAGGAGCTGAGACAGGAAACTGAGACAGGAAGTAGTGAGAGGTGGTAGAGATGAAAGGGACAGATGAACCACAAACAATGAAATCTTTAAGTACGGTAAAGATATCCAGAGCAAAATGTGGATTTCAGAATTTCAGGACAGTGTTTTTTTTTTTTGTTTGTTTGTTTGTTTGTGGGTTTTTTTTTTTTTTTTTTTTTGTGGTCCTGTGTGGACCCAGGAGTTTGACTTGATGATGCTTGTGGGTCCATTCCAACTCAGGAAGGATATTTGGAATCATATTCTATGATTTTACGATCATGAGATCCAGAGAAAGACAATGTGTATGGAATAAATCAGTGCGTTAATAGGATCCAAGTGCCACTGGTTAGTTTATGATGAGTGCACAAAGTATTAGAGGAGAAAAAAAAAAAGGAAGGGTAATCTGTAGCTTGATAGTGAAATGAATAGAAGGTAATGAACTTGTCTGAGGCATTGGGTCACATAGCTGTTGAAAGAGTAATGGCTTTTTGCATTTAAATTTTATTTTATTTCTGTGCTATAAATGTAATCCTTAGCTGAGCTTATAGAGTAGCTTCAATATTTGATCTAAAGATTTTGGCACTAACAGAAAAGAAATGTTCACTTTCACTCCTGTGGACTTACTTTATGGACTTTACAGACATTTAAATTGGTGAGAAAGTAATTTCTGCCAGGACATGATACATTATAACCTATGTATTCCTTGCTATGGGGCTGAAAGGAGCTCCCAGATAAATTTCTAGGTCATCCTTTTACTTCTACGGGCTTTGAGACAGGCTTAATATAACTAAACCATGACTAAAAGGATGTTTGCCAAATTTGTCTTTTTAAAATCTCTGTGAGGTGTGGGTTACAGTGTTTTGAAACTGTTTTGAGAAGCAGAAATGCTTTCCTCAAATCTAATCTAAATTCCACTTTTTATAAATGAAGTCAACTTCCATTTGTTATACTCTAGTTTGAAAACAGGTGATTGGCGTTCTCTTTGTAAAAAAGCTTTTAACATTACGTTCAAGAAACAGAAAAACAACAGTAGGATTCAAAGCATGGAACAGTTCCCATTGAAGGAGAAAGCAAGTTACTTAAGAGTGACAAACGATTTGGGGAAGATGCCCTGACACTTAGGAATGCTCTTTTTGGAGGTCGGAGGAAGACCTGCTCTCTTCCTCTTCTCTTTGATATTGCAGCACAGTCTCTCCCATGGGCTGGAGGCAGCTGCTCACTGAAACTCAACCTTGCTCTAAAATAAATCCATTTTGTGGACTGACCAAGAATAAATATCTTCATTTACTATTAGAAGCAGTCTGTTTTAATTTGTAATTGAGATATTTTCAGTTGATCCTTTAAGAAATGGGAAAATCAGTTTTGAAAAATGGTAACAAGCAATAGCATGTTTGACTCTTTCACTCATAAAAGTGGTAATACAGATCTGCCTATATCCCTTCAGGTCCAAGTGGTTTCTAAAGGATCTGTTGAAGCCTTAATCTTCTGAACTGTATTTAAAGTTGTATTGAAATTAGTTTTAGCATTCTTAAAATTAGCAATAAGCAAGGTCAGTCCACAAGGATCAAGCATTCACTTAGAAGTTAAATCATCTTAAAATGCATGGAACATTTTATCTACAGGAGTTCCAGGAAAAGATGATATTGAAAAAAATAAATAGCTCCTTAGGAAATCCTGAAACAAAAACATTTTCCAGGTTTCCTCTAAACAGTTAAAAAGCACAGCATAATATAAGACTTCACCTCTTGATATACATATCTGAATCAGAAAATAAAATTTATAGACCTTGACGGCTACTAAGCTTGTTTGTACATAAAGACAATCCTGACCTGTATGATATACCATTTTACCACATGGCATATTTATCCAATTTTGTTTAAATCAATGACTTACCACAGCTCTTGTAGTAAACATAACCTTACTTCTTTTTCTAAAAAGCTAATTAGGTGACAATCTTAATCCATCTTAAAAGTACCTTCATTATCTCAAGTCAATTACTGGTTGATTTATCAATTACTTTTGTCACTGATGGTTCCAGAAGCATTCTGCATTGCAATGTGGTTCAATTTAATCACATCAGAGTCTATTAGTACAGGCTTTAAGGCACTCAGAGAAATCTCTGGTGGTTAATAATAATAAACTATATTCAGGTCAAAATTTGAAAATATAAATTAGGAATTTCAAATGTCAATACTACAAAGCACAAGAGTATAGTGAAATATATATTCTGATGTTGATATACTTATGTTTCAGTTCTTACTTATTGCATTTTGATATGCTTTTCACTCTTTTAATACTCTGCAATGTTGTATATTGTTGAGCATCAAACAAGATGAAACTACATAATAAGACTGAGTTTTCAAAAAAGTTTGCAGACTCATAAAAATACTAGGGAAAAAATAATTATATGGGATACATTTATTAACATCATACATTCCTTTAAGAAAAATCATGCTTAAATAAATTTCAGACAGCCTGATTATTTACACAACATTATTTTTGCTTCCCTCTCCCAAAACATGAGTTCACCAACATACAAAATCTCATGGCTAATTTCAGAAGAATCTAGTAGGTGCTAAAAACCTGGTATTGTTCTATGAGTTTCATCTGCACAGATCATTTCGGTAGGTTTCTCAAAGCAAGCTCGAGTGGAAAACCAACCTATTCAAGTGAATGTCCATGCATGTTACTTAGAGATTCCTACTATCCAGCTCCAGTTGGGTCTAGTGGTTTTACACTTAGATCTCAACTAAAGAACTTGCAGAAGCAATTCAGAGGCTCATCTCAATAATGGAGTGTTTGAAGCATTCTCAAGGGTTATTTTCCTATTTCTGAATTACAGATCTTATCCACAGCTTCCAAGTTCACATTTTATTAATTGTTTTCTGTATGGGCTCCAAGAATAAGAAATGTTCTTGGCAATGGTTCATTGTTGAGCGAACATTGCATGGATTTCCTTTTATTTGAGTGGATGAAGATTACGTTGAAATATGCAAACACTAAGATTTCCGGTGTTTTAAATTTTGTAGTTAAGGCCTAGAGATACTAAATCAGCTCTTAGTAACACAGCTTGGAATAGGCCTGGCTGTGGGACAAATTAAGCCCCAGCTCCACTTCAATCCTACTTGTAAGAAGGCAGATGTCCTCTCATCACTTCTTCCCCAGCCCCGCACTTAAATTTGGTTCTTTTACAAGCTAATCCATTCTTTTGTGAAGAACTCTGTATGGCTTTTAGTAATAACAAGATTGGAGTCAGCTAAGAGGAAAAGAAATGGGAAAAGCAGAGGCAAGAGATCCATCTTGCTTTCCACAGCTTTCTGCTGTTAACATGTTTCCATAAACTGATTAATCATAAATTATTAATGTCAGCCACACTGAGATAGAGTGTATCTCCTTTATTGAAATCTGTCTCCCAGGCATTCTGGCAGTGTTTTTGACTGATAAGCCAATAGTACCGCTATTTGCATAATTGTGCTGGCACCTGGCTGCATAGCTAACTTACTGTAGTGTTGACACAATGGCATATGATATATTTGTGCCTGGCATAATCTTGATGGCCCACAAACAGTACTTTTGGATGAGAAGATTATAAATAAATCACAGTTTTAAGTTATAACTCTTTTTTGTTGTTAACACTTAGTTTTCATGATATGCCATCTAGAAGGAAGGAAGTTCCTTTTGGTGCATGTGAAACAGGTGCAGAATGTGTTATGCTAGGAAAGTAGCTGTAGAGAAGAGTAAATACAGCAAAACAAACCACTCTGTTTTTATCATACCAGGATATTACTGCCTTTTTTTTTTTTTTTTTTTTTAATTATGTTCATAGATACAAGCACTGTAGAAACACTGGTTAAATTCTTGGCAACACTGAATCATTATTATTTGAATTCTGTCTGAAGACCATTACTTCATTTTGCTTGAGTTTTCATACAAATTGAAGGTGCTCTTACAATAGCCAGAGCTTTACAGAAGATGGATCCTTCCTATTTCTCATGCAGACAGGCTGTCTTCGATAGAAGGATTCTTAAAGATGAAATAGTAGAGCTAGTCATAACTAAGTAATATTTTTGGCCAGAAAGTGAGATTTTAATGAAAATCTTTAAAAATCTATTAGATGGTGGAAATTATGACAAAAATGCTTGCAAAGGTTAAGAATGACTCAAAGCCAGTATATTTTTTGGCATTAACTTCTATTTATTTATTTCTAGTACTTCTTCCTGAGCTGGTCTCTCTATTTTATCCTGCCGTGTATATTCTAATTGTCCAAGGGAAGGTATTTCAGTTTAGTCATTTACCTAGTCTCTCTAAGATAGGACACATTTTATGTACGTTCAGCAGATCAAAACCAGATGACTTGCATCAGAAATTTTAACAAGTTCTTTTAAACATGAGGCATGGAAACTATTGTTCTTCTCCACTTCCTACACTAATTTCACGCTGCTAATCACATCAGCATCTTGTAGCTGTGAAGCTTGTATGCTCCTCCCCTGCTGCAAAATAAAAGTGGTGCCGTAAAACTGTGACTCCTATGCCCAGTCCCAGTCCATTTCATTTAGCTATAACTTGGTCACCCATCTGAGAAAATTTCAAAGATATGATCTCCCACAGGAACCAGATGGGGCAATTCAGCAGCAAAAAAGAACCTAGAAAGGTTTAAATAGAAAGCAGCCTTGCAGCATAAAGAGCCTGAAATGAAAGTCAGGAAACAAAATGAAAACCATTTTACCTGGTGCAGGGAAATTGTCTTCAAACGAATATTACTTGCATCTGTTTACTCCCCCAGGTAAAACCAGTGGTGGTGAGAACATGGCAAGAGCTGTATCTGCTAATAGCCCAAGAAGCTTTGTAGAAGTGGACCACTGCCTAGACCTGTAGACTCCTTCAGTGACTTGTTTCATTATTTCATTTCTAGAAAGTCCCTCACTAGCAGATACACACAATGTAAATGTCTCTGTAAAACTGTCTCCAATTCTTTTGGATAATTTTGAAGACATTAAACTGACTTTGCAAAATATTCTAGTAAGTTAGGGAGAAGTGGTACAATGTTTGAAGTTCTACTGCTATTGGCTCCAGACTTTGACTCAAAATGCTCAAAAAAAAGCTCTCAGACATTCTACTGTTAATTGTAAACAAGCGTCAGGTGAGTCTGCATTACTGTTTATGCCTGTCCAAGCTATTGTTTTGTAGCGAAAAGACATGACATTTGGGAATCATCTATAAACTTTAAAAAGGGAGCTATTAATGGGTACTAGGCTTTCCAGGGTAGATTAAAAGTAAGTTAAATTAACACAAAACAAAGAATCATACATACATTATTGACTCTTGTAGGTGAATTTAATTTACAAACATACAACACATCTGAATAAATGCTTTGGTGCACTATGAATTCCATCAATATCTCATTGCCGTGACCATTGAAGATTACATACAGAGGCAATATTATTCCCCTAGTAACCATTTAAATGCATATTAGTTCTTTCTCTCTTTTGTGTTGGCAAAGAAGAGGCAGGAATGCAGCTACTGAAAGGCTGGAGAGGAAAAATGAATGATTTTAAACAAGCAAGTTTTACTAGATACCTCATTGGTTGATTTTTTTCAGGCTTTGCACTTGAAATAGGTATGTGTAAGTATATACATACATTCCAATTTGTACATATGAATTGCCTATATATACACATGCAAAATTCAAATATAAAAGTCTTTTTTGTCAACATAAATGCATGCTAGTATTTTGACCTTGTCATATAGGACAGATGCTTATAGGACAGAAGAATAAGTACCAGCTGTTCATGGAGATCATATATTTATATCTTAGTGTAATAAAGTTATTCAAATGTGCTGCTGATTTTTTAAACTATTATTCTTTTTAACCTCTTTTAAACATTAGGCCCATGCATACCTTCTCTTCTACAACATACAAAGCCTATTAATTCTGTCCTTCAGTGACAAATCCCTTTGATTCCAACTGCTGCTCTGTTATGACTTTGGTCTTATCTATGCTCATTTTTAGACCAACCCTTAAGCTTTCTCATGGAAATATTTTAATCATGATCTTCCCTGCCTGTGAGATATCAAACCTTCACAGCACGGATTTTATATTCCTCAGTAGGCATTGAGAATTCTCAAAATTTTATTTTCATTTAAACTATGGTTAATTCTACTGCTTTTCAAGGTGCTTGCAGACTCAAATTTCTCATATGCATGAACAGCTATTTGTGTAGAGTGAGACAACTCTTGGCGGAATTTCTTCCTGGCAAAACTTTTCAGCATATAGCTATTATTCTCTTTTGGAGAATTTCTTTTGTAATATATAGGAAGGATGATGAAATGAAGAAAGCAACATCATTTGGACTGAAGACTTTTACAAAACAAATACAAAGTAAACATTTTTCTTATGCCTTCTATCAAAGGTATGAAGTGAGATTTCTTTGTGTGCGTCAATTTGCAACTGTAAGAGTAGGTAGGTAAGGTTGTTTTCTGCTGAGCACTTCTTAGGTTTTCTACTGAGACTTAGCAAAATCTTGACTATATTTGACGCAGATATCTGTCAACCAGGAAGTGCTCTAACATTGACTCTCAGAGTTAATAAGTGAAATTCCTGTCTTTTTTAGTATCTGAGAGATTATGGTCATTTTCAATTTTTTGCAGTAACAATCTGGAAGGACATAGACTTCTACTCCTTTGCATGTCCAGAAGCACTTCTACTTTAACAAAGCTGGATATCTTAGCACCTAACTCATGCTTAAATCCAATTCAGACTAACAAGACAGGTCCTGCCCTGTACCAAGCCTGAAGTTCCTATATGAAAGATGTATGGTTTGAGCACAATGAATATATGCTGTCAGCACTAATCAGACAAAAACATAGCTTTACATCGAGGTCATAGCATTTTCTCCTTAACCAACTAGAACACAAGCTCAGAAGATGGGATACATTTGTGCACACCATATCTTGACAACTTCAAAACAGTGTCCTAACAATCACCCTGGAGATGTCCTGGAGCACTCTCTACCCTTCTGCTTCAAGCATGTCCTTGAACAGTTGTAATAGTCTGATTCCCACAAGGCCAGAATGAACCTGAATTTTAATATACAGTCAGCTGGTTTTAAACATAGCTTCATGACCATGTGGCACGAGTATATCTACATGATAGAAAAATAAAGCTTCCAAGCACCAAGACTTGCTTTAATGAAAGTTACACGACGTACTGTTACTTTATACCAGGTTGAACAGCATCTTATTATGAGAAACAAATGACATCAGTTCACATGAAGTTAACAGCATTTCATTTTATGTTTAAAGAGATTTTCTTTGTCATTGCTTTCAATTTCCAAATGACAAAACTGGGAAATCACAGCAAGTGAATCTCAAAATCTGCTGAAGAAACATTCCTGATAATCCTTAATTGAGACAAAACCAATATATTCTATGTGAAGTTGTTCTGGGACAGTTAAAAATGGAGGTTATAGGCCTTTAGGAATGCCCTTCAGAAACAAAGAAATCCTTGTAAAACTTTTATTGTTAGCACAGTGTACAAAATGATTACAGAGGTGAATGTTTTCCTTTAGGACACCTGGGAGTCTGATGGGAAGTGAAAGGCCATTTACTTGCCCTTCCAGATGCAGAGGTAAGATAGCAGGGTGGTAGGATCCTCAGACAAGAGACCACAAAACTATGAGTCTGGAAATTACATGATATCGACTTTTAGTTTTAGCACTTTGATCAAGTGCTTCAGCTTTACACTAGCTGTAAAAACAAACTCTGAATTCTGTGTAAACATAATATGAATAATGATCAGACCATTACTGAAACTAAAAATAGGCCTAAAAAGGCCTGTTTGCTCATCAGTCCGTACCCAATATTGTAGAAAAAAACTTGGGAAGTAGGTTTTAGAAATTAAAAGACGAAGCTAGCTGCAGACCTTTGAGTCAAGTGTTGATATTAAAATCCTTATTCTCAGCAGAGGGACTACTTAAACAAGAGAGAGATGTTACTTTTAAACAGAAAGTTGACAGAAAGAAACTGAAATTTCAAATGAAAGTGAAAAGGACTGTGAAAACGGAAAGGTTATGAGCCAAGTGTGTATGCTTTGGAAACAATCAAAACTAACACAATTATCATGCTCAGCCACAGTCGTCCTACCTATGAAAATACATGCTTCATTGTGTCTTAGGATACCTTGAAAAATGAAGGTTAACTTAGCAATATTTACATTTAGTGAAAGACATTTAGCTTGATTCCAATAAAATAAGAAAATGGCACTTGTCAATAATACTTCTTTAATAATAGAGGCTATTAAAATCGAAGAGAAAAACACATTCTGCATATCTGGTCTGTAGAAATTTACCACAAAATGAGATTGAGGGCAATGGTTAAAATGCATATAAATAAAGAAGAAAATAATTATTTCAAGGGAATTGTCAAAAATATGCATTTCAAAAAATGTAAGGAATTATACCCACTGCTTCTTAACACCGAGTTCCTTGAGACTTCCTCTTCAGAATCAAGATACTATCCATACTATATTGTTTTACTGTATCAGAAGAAATATAAGTTTAAAGTATTTGCTGTTCCCCATTGGATTTGGACTATGATGAAAGAAATACTGCAATTACGAAGGAAATTAGTGTACCATATTAAAGGTCACAAGAGCGTGAAAGCTGATATTACTGTATAGGGAGGAGACACCTTGATCTACAATAAAGCTACTCAGTAGGATAAGCAAAAAATATAACATACTTGTATACCATGAAAACTGCATTGGAGATTTTAAACTAATGGAACAGAACTTCAATCAAACATTAAACGTTCCTTTCAATCACACCAAATCCAGTGTTTGAGCAATGGCTTTGTCTTTGCTTGAATCTATGATAGCTATTTAAAAGACTCACAATGAATATTATTAGTCTACTTTTCAGTCTAGCTTTTAAACATTTTTCAGGAAAACAAAAAAAATCCAGCTGTGCTGCACAAAAATGTAATGTCAAAAACGTACCAGCCTATTTATATCATAACTTGCTTGTTTCTCTCTTTTAATAGGTACACCACACCACATAATCTAAAAAATTGATTACAAAATGACTCTTAATGTGCTTGCTTCTTTTTAGAAAAGTATTTTCAAAGTCATAGTAAAAAGAGATTGGTCCCATTTACATATGATAAAATAAGGCAGATAGGGTGCATGCTGGGTCCTGTATCATATAATGCATAAAAATGAGATAGCATAATACAAACATTAAAATGTTCTTCATGTGCTCCTTTGTGTGCTCTGACCAGGGACAACCAGAGATTTAGGCATTAAAATCCCATTATGAGACAAGAATTCAGAATTTTTGCTCTCGTTTTCTTTACGCAAATCAATAAAAAAATGACTAGGCTGGATGGCTGCAAGGAAATTCTTGGAATTACAAATAAACTTCATCAAACCTGCTACCACTGGGGGAAAGGCAATGTCAAGGTCAGAATGGGAAGAAAATAAGTGTGTAGTAGCAGATTGTCACAGCATCACACTCAAGAGGATATATATATTTGGCTACCATGTCAGAGAAAAATGATAGGACTTTGCACTGACGAATGTGTTCCTTTAAACCACAGATTACTTATTGTCTGCACCACTTTTATGAATTAAAATTCATGTGATAAAGACCCTAAAAGAATGCAACACAAAAGACAACAGTTAGGTTCATCACTCTGTGTTTGCTCTTTATCCTTGTTGGTGTTTCCTGACAATTTCATATCTGTAAGAAAGCTTTTCTCATTTCTTTGGATTTTGCTTTTCCTTCAAGTTCTAATATATTTTCCAGATGAACTAAAATGGCAGCTGCACTAATGTGAGAACAGTACGTTTAAAATAAATGTTTTTTAAACAATTCTTCAGTTCAAAATTAAAATCCACTCTAATGTTACTATTTGTAGCAGGAATTTTTTCAAGACAAAAGCTGACATTTCATTGATATTTTGCTTTAATATTGAGTGCATAGATTTTCATGGTACTAATACACTTTCCTAACATGGCACGGATGGATCGAAGCCTACAAATAGATCTCAATAGAATTAAAATTTATTCCCCTTGCATCTCTCTTTAGAAACATTTAACATTTTACATAGGACACCCTGGGTAGTATGAGGAGCCACATTACCTTTCAAGAAGTAGCAACAGACATTTGTGTCTTTTCACTATGAAAGAGGATGCATAACCCAGCCATGCCTATCACAAGCTGCAAGAAATGAATTCATTGCATGTAGCCAGATGCAGTGTGCTGACAGGGTATGACACAACGCGACGGGGAAATACGTTAAGGAACTCCTGAAAAAAGCTGATCCCATTATTATAATAAACTACCTACCCTGAAACCTGCTTCCCGAGCATTCTTATATTAACTCAGATAGGAGGACCTTCAGGATCATATCTACACCAAACTATTCTGATAACCTACAAACCATGCACAGGTTAAATCACTTTTGCTTTTCAGAAAATATTTGGATATAAAGTGATCCTGGTGAAAGTAAAAGTTTTTACTTGCCTTATGCCCAGTTGTTAAAACAAACAAAAAGAGAATGCACAACTCCAGAAGGTCCCTCAGTCTCAAAGATGTTTCTTCCAGTTCATAGTATAATGGGATGGTAGCAGCACTAAATATTATTATCTGGACTTCAAAGATTTAAAAAAAAATCATGCCCAAAGTTTAAGCTAATGAGAGGAAGCAACCAGTCTAGGAAGTTGCGTTGGTACTTCTATTTCCTCTTCTATAAGACAAAATTTGTTGCAGGCTGTACAACAGAAGAGTTCATTTTTTCTGATTACTTGCAAACATTTGCCTTAGTGGGAGATGTATGAAGAAACAGCTCAGATTTCATAATGAAATTTTACATTGGAGAAGCTTCCCTAGTAGCTAGTATGCTACAGGATGGACAGCAATCTCCCGTGATCAGGAGCTTCACTCCAAAGGTCTGTATAGGCACTGTTGGGATATACCTCACAAACCTATTTAACAAAAGTACTGGGACTGCTCTTACTGCCTGATAAGTAAGACACACAGTGTACAGAAAGCTCTTAATCTCCAGCAATATTTTCTGCCAGACATTGTTTCACAGACACTTCTTTTCCAACCCATTACCTGCAGGCAAATATTGACAGCCAAGCATGGTACCTGCAGTTTGACTGAAAACAAATCACACTGGCATTTTATCTGTACTCCCTTTCCACTGTTCAGGCTTTAAAGCCAAGCTGATTTTCATGTGCACCCATTAATTAAGCAAAGACTTCTGTTGGTCTTGTGCAGATCTCCTCTTTCTAGTTTAGCAACTTTCCAGTAGACTACAAGAAGTTATCTATATTTATAAATACAGATGTTTAGAGGGGATTTAATTTAGTCTCTGCTTTTAAACTATGACAAGCCTTTTTATGCACACTGATATTCATACACCACATTGCAGGTGTGTTATTGGAAGATAGCACATAGGGAAAATATATATCCAAAGACAAAAATATTTACTCTCACTTTCAGTGATGAAAATCAGTTTTTCCTTTCTTCCCAGTATCAAATTGTCATTTTAAACTACCTGCTAAATTAGTTTACATACTAATACTCTATATGCAGTAGTATTAAATTCTATACTGAGAAAAATAGCAAATTTTAAATGTGACTTGACATTGAAAATCTGAAGTTTATTTCAAAATTATTGCACTTGATACTATTATAATCTGTTGTAATCTATGTATTGTTGTAAAGATTTCTGTTCTTAATGTTAGATTTTATGTCTTGTCTTCACAAAGTAGAGAAGAGCATCATTTGTGGATATGAAATGTTATTCTCCCTTCAATTCTATAATGGTGCCTTTTGCAATGGAAAGGGTTCATACATATTTTGAAATAGGGGATTTATCAGAAGATATACTGAACAGATTTGTGCAAATGGATTATCAAGAACTTTTCCAAGGTAGTTTCATTCACATATTGAAATTAATGCAGGGAATGATGCTTGAATACTACTTTTTAGGGAATACAAACCAAAGGAAGCAGATCATGAGACTGACCTTGGAAAACGGAGAAGACATGTCAGGATACCGTGATGAAACTTGGTAACCCAACAAGGAGAAAGATGGATTGAACACTTTAGGCAGGGAAGTAAATAATGTTAACAAGTTTTATTTTCCCATCCTGTTACTATAAGTTGCCTGACTAAATCAAAATGGTTTAAAAAAAGAAAAAAAATAAAAGTCTTCTCTCATAGATGCCAAGAATTGGGTCTGTACCGGGAATTCATATTCTTTTGGATTTCCTAACTTAGAAGAATGAGTTTTGCAGAAGCACAACCTCGTTACTTAATTTTTTTTCACAACAATATGTAATATTTTTCCACATTAATTATCACAACAAAGTGGTTGGGAAAACACTAGGACTAATAGGGTTCAATACTTTATATATAGGTCACAGGGAGGGTTAATGGAGACAGACACACTGAGCTGTTCTGCATATTGGAGTGGCTTCACACTGATCATACTCTTCACTGGGGTACCCTTCTCTTGATCTGCTCCATTAGGAACACTGTATGTGAAGTTGGTGAGACGTTATCTGAGCAACTCTGGCCTAGTGTTCACTCAGGATGGATTCATCTTTGTTCATTTGCAATACCAAACAAAGAACTTTTAAAATAAGTTCTGTTACATTATGGTGTTAATAAAGTCTCCTTGTTCCACTGAACACAGAACATCCTCTACATCACATCAAAACTGATATATCCCTACAAACTATTTCTGATGCAGTAAATACCATTTTCTACAAAACCTCAAAAAAAAAAAAAAAATCCAGTTTGATCCACTCATTAAAATTAAGTACACCAGCTTCTATGTAGTAGACTACTTTTTTTTTTTTTAAAAAAAAAAAAAAGCTGAAACTCTACAAGCTGCAATGCTGCTGGTTAAATGTGACCTTTGTTTTTCTTACTTGCTATCAGAGCAGTTGCAGAAACTGTAGGCTCTAAAAACATCCTTACGTGGTTTTACTTGGTGCAGTAAAATGATTTCAGAAGGATATTTGGAGGAAAAAAACGTCTCTACCTTGAACTCTTTCCTAGTATTCCTACTGAGATTTATATGCTATGAAGCAAGGACTCTCATCTACAGAGATATTACTCACCCTTCTTAGTCTACATTAGAAGTAAAGTTCTGATTTTAAGATTTTTATTTCCCTCTCACTTTTCCAAGGAGAGATTTCTTATTTCTAACAGTTTGTATGCTAGTCAAGAAATGTAAAACGTTCATCAGTGACTTGTAACTTTTCTGTTTCAACAGTTCCTGTACATCGCATGTCAAGGACAAAAAAGGTTTCATATATACATTACATCTGAATCTCATCTAAAGCACCTAAAACATACTGAACACTCTTGGAAGGCACTGACAACAGTTAATAAACTATATGCAAAGCTTGATGCATTTTTGTTTTAGTTAAATCTCTATGATGGTTTTAATTGGTTAGATATATACTTAGGAGAAACAAAAGTAAGAATTATCAAGTAGGAAACAGATTTTCAGGCATATTAATCATCCTCAGAATGATCTGTTGTCATTTGATCTACAGCAAGCAGGTATTGTTAAAAAAAGATTCAAAGACTGGCACAGAAGAAAACCTGGAATATTTTTCTCTTGGTCTTAAGATAAAAATTGTAATGTTATCTGAAGAGCAGCCTGTGACACTTTCCTGAAAGTGAATTATCTCCAAAGCATACTTTAAATTTGGATATGGAAGTACTGAAGGAAATTGGAATTCCATAATGTTCAGGTGGGAATCTGATCTTTAGATATACTTTTATTCTGCTTTTTAAAAATGTAATTGTATTGTAAACCCCAAGAGCATGGTGGTAGAAGTAAAAGGGTATCCAGAAGTTTACTTGCCAAAAGATGCTTTTGTGTTAATTTCCATTTTTATTCCAACTTTTCTTTGCCAAGGTACTCTTTCTAGACACTTTTAAGTCCCTGTTCAGTGCGTAGTCAAAGGAATACATTTAACAGTGGGAGGTACGAGAGAAAGAATGAAAAGATATATTCATAGTAGTCTGATAACTTTGAAAATGTTTTAGCAAGGAAAAGATCTTTCACACATTTTTGATTTGACGCAGTTGCTACAAAAAGCTATTTACTACGTGTAAGACCATTCATCTGTAAACTTTCTTGTATGAAGGGAAATGTCAGATCCATATACTTCCCCAGTCTGTAAGTCAAAAATACTGAACTGCTTTTCCCACTTTGAACGGAATGAAGGAAGGGCAGTCTTGGTGATGTACCCCAGGCCAATATTTAAATGTGAAGTACAAGGTAGGAATGCTCAAAGTAGAAAAATATATATGGAACAAGTGAGGTATAAAATACTAATTTAAATAACTTCTGGCTGGATTTTTCAGTACAGCTACTGGGAAACTTATCCAAGGGTAAATGCAGAAGCTGCCTAAGCTATTTTTTTTTTCCTCTACATTTTGTATCACCCATCTCACCTGATCAATACTAAGTCTAATTGTAAGATGCAATCTGATTAGCAAAGTAATCAAAATTAGGAGACTATGATGAATGCTTTACTCCAAAGATTCTCAACTATTAAAACTAAGGGTTTACTTAACCTTTTGAAAAAATCCTTGTGCTACGTACTGCTCCATACATTGGCTTTCGTTCACAACAGACTGATGTGGCAACTTAGCTAAACTTTGTCTTTTACCACTGCTTTCTACTTTTTTGCTCCCCCCCCTTTTTTTCTTTTTTTTTTTTTCTTTTTTTTTCTTTTTTTTTTTTTTTTGCATTTTTTCTTGCTTGTATATGCAAAAAATATTACTGAAACCCTTTTGCAGATCCTCTGTCAAGTCTCATGGACCACAGTTTGAGAAACACTGCTCTAGGTGTACTAACTAGAGAGAGTATCTGATACTCTTACCCAAGAAGTGCAAAGATAATTTTGTAACCTTCATTAGAACAACTGTAGGGAAAAAAATGACATAAATGGTATGGAGTAAGGGGTGGATATATGTCCTGGTTTTAGTTAGGACAGAGTTAATTTTCCTCCTAGTAGCTGATAGGGTGCTATGTTTTGGATTAGGATGAGAAGAGCGCTGAAACATGCTGATGTTTTAATTGTTGCAGAGCAGTGCTTACACCAAGCCAAGGACTTTTCAGCTTCTTGCTCTGTCCTGCCAGCGAGCAGGCTAGGGGTGCAGCAGGAGCTGGGAGGGGACAGACCCAGGACAGCTGACCCAAACTGGCCAAAGCGGTATTCCATACCATCTGACGTCATGCTAAACAATATATAGGGGTAGCTAGCCGGGGTGGGGGGCCGGCTGCTTGGGGATAGGCTGGGCATCGGTCAACGGGTGGTGAGCAATTGCATTGTGCATCACTTGTTTCATACACATTATTATTAGTAATATTATTATTATTATTATTATTATTATTTTCCTGTCTTAATAAACTGTCTTTATCTCAACTCACAGGCTTCACTTTCCCGTTTCTCTCCCCCATCCCAGAGAGGGAGAGGGGAGGGTGAGCAAACGGCTGTGTGGTGTTTAGCTGCTGGCCGGGTTAAACCACAACAGTCCTTTTAGCTAGGATGAGAGGGAAAGACTTCTAAAAACATCACTGAATATGGACGAAAATATTTCAGATGAAAGGTTACTACATAAATAACTGAGAATAAAATAAAGGTTAATAAAAAAGTAATTCTTTCCCAGTAAACTCTCAGTTTTTCACCTCAGGCTTAAAGACACAGATTAGAGTGGGGAAAGGAAACATTATTTGCTCAGATATCTTCCAGTAATAAATGCCTTAGCTATCTTGAGCCATATTCTACTACCAGATGTTGTGAATTAAAGTTATGTGCATCAAAATAAATTACAGTCCATGGTTCTTCTGAATGATGGTCTTTGGATGTCTGAGTGTTAACATATTGATAATTTATAAAATAGGAACAACTGCAACAGACCTAAAAAGATCAATCCCCACTTCAGTCTAGAACTGCTGTCAGAATATTGTTTAAGATATCATGATATGAACAGAAGAGATAAACCTAGCTGTCAACAGACCCCGTATTATGTAGGAGAATTTGCTTTGAACAACTTTCTGGTGAACAGAGAAAAGGACACAGAGCATATTTTAGAAACATCTGTCCCTGCTGTGTAAGTTTACATAAATGAATAGTTAAAGCATTACCAATGCCTTAAGAAACTGATAGTAACTGAGTATCTTTCCTCATTTCTCCTTTTTAACTTCAAGTCACTTTCCTAAGTTTTCTCAAGTTCTAAATTCCTTTGGAGGATCATAGTGTAATTTTATGATTATTTTAAAACGCTTCTCTAAAGAAGTCTGTTACATTCTAAGCAATTTTAGTCTTACCTAATAAATGGTTAAACCTTGAAAAATCAGCCTAGACAATCTGCAAATGGAAAAATAAAGAGAAGAGAGTAAGAGGGGAGTAATTCCTCCCTAGCTATTTAGTAAAATCTCAGAATACAAACTATTCTGATATTTGTATATAAAAAGGACTTAGTTTTATATGAACAACAATGCGGTAAGCACAAATCTAGAAGAAGCTTAGACAAGCAACATATCCCTGCCTTAGCCAAATTACATATTCTCGTCACCCCAAGCCAGTTCACGTGTGAGAGACTTATGTTGCTGGTCACATGATGTATGCTGCACACCTTGCTCAAAACAAATCGACAGAGCACTGTGCACAAAACCCAGTCTGTTGGTACCACACATTACTTTTCACATCTATATAGCATAATGTTCCATCTTGCAAGTTACAGAGTAAAGAAAATGAAGCAGTGAAATCTTTTTATGCTTTTCACATTTACTTACTCATCTGTCTAGGTTTGCTGAAAGAACTTGCTTTTTAGGAATTCAATTCACAAAGTACAATTTTAAATATATATATATGCAAGAGATGCAACAGGACCATGAATTTGACTGGGGATTTTAAACTGTCCTAGAAACATAATTCTAATTATTATTGAAATTGTCCTATCTATGGCTACAAGAATGTTCTGTAGCAATTCTGAAGACAAAAAACACAAGTTAGAAAAAAAAAAAAAAAAGATTCTAAAAATTCTCCGAGTTGGCTAAAGCTAGTAAGGAAGGGAACACTTGATGCAATTAAAATTATAGACAGTCTCCCCCCAAACATCTGTAAGTTTCCATTAATTCTTTTTAACTCACTGAAAAACCTTAACAAAAAAAAGTTTAAATGAGATCTAAGTGCTCCTAGTGTGAATGATAGAAAGCTGAGGGAAGAACTTATTCACCTAGAGAGAAAAGGTTACCAGCACTATAAGAAAACAAAAGCCTAGAGGAAACAAATATCAAAAATGGGAGTTATCCTGATCTTGAAAGAGCCTTTGCGTTGAATACACTGAGATCATTAAGTTGTCTCAAAAATATTTGAAAAAATGACATGCAGAGATGTCTGTTTCAAGGAAAATGTTCTTAGGGAAATAAGATGACCTGATTTCCATCTCAACAAGTTTACCCTTGTTCCCGCTCAATACTTTAAAGCTTTTTGAGCTTGTTAAAGATGCAGTGAACCATCCAGAGTTCTCAATTAGGATACATTTCAAAAAGCTGCATATAAAAGATAATAGGTCTATCTTGTGTTCTTAAAACATTAAACTTAGATTGAGATGCTCTATCAGTAGATCACCCTTTGAAAAAACGAAACATTACCATTTTAGATCAGAATTATATAGAAGTGATTTCTGATTTTGTTGATTCCATCTTCAGGAACATATTTCCCTGAACCTGTCATAATGGAAGCATTGCTGCATGCATTTCATTATAATCCAGATAAATATATGAAATCATCATAGAATTTCCTTTTATTTCCAGTCTCAAATGCCTAAAAAAAGATTAGGACCTGTCTCATTTATGTGAAAAACATTATTATAAAATAGTATAAACAATTTGAGGTGGCATAGCACACAGAATGGGGTTAATATTTTCTAACTTTTCAAACTATACATTTTCAGACGTAAACTAAGAGGAGTTAGAGTTGTATACCCACTTAAGAGTTATTTTTGTCTACATTGATGAAACTACGTGACTAATTTTTGGACAACTAATATTAACATTCATAACAATCCTAAATCATAATCTGGATATCTCTGTGACAAAACAAGTCAAAACAGAGCTTCAGCTGGCCAATAACCATCTTGTATGTAAACCCTGTTCTCTGCTTTGATTCTGTGATGGTCAACACTTAAGATGACATCTGTGTTGGTTACATTATGTTTTAGTTTTTAAGTCCTAAAAAAATGGTGATATGAAAGAAGCCACTAGTAAACACACACAAACAGAAAAATCAGCAAACTTAAGAAATCCAACATAATCTTTTTCTTATCAGTTTTCACACATTCATGATTTCTCCACTCTCAGCAGACACTAAGCAGTTAATAGCAAGTCAAATGGTGTTCTACTGAAGTGGCCAGGTTAAATGTCCAAGTGGGACAAGTATTGAAATAATGGATTTTGTACAGCGTTAATGCACTCAATAGAAAAAAGTGAACCTTTTTCTTTCTTCCTAATTTTTAACAGGTTGAAGATTCTTAGCAAATATTCTGCAATTTTATGTTACAGAGCATCACTATTTGGATCACCACAACAAGAGTAAGAGTTGAGTTCTGACCTGTCTTTGACAAACACACAGGCTTCTAGTGATGAAAGTTAAAGGGATTCTCTTATCTGTATATGCTCAACATGCAAAAAACAACCGAGTAAACCTCTGTCAGTCCAGCAGAAAGCAGAAAACACATCTCAGATCAAGCCTGCCTGCTGACTTGTCTGTAGCCTCCTGTTTGTGTGTCCTTCCACATTCCACAGTGGTTGTGTTTTCCTTTCTCTAGAGTTTATACCCCTAACTTTACACAAAAAGTTTAATTCTGATTGTGTAATCTTACTTCTTCATTAATTTAATTTGGGTCTAGCCTGTGACCACATGTATTTTCTTTTGGTTGAGATACAAAATAAACATCAACAATGCACTTTACACCTCTTGGAAGGTCCATCTGCCCTGGCTAAGCATCGACCTATATGTCTTTGAAAGTTTCAATTAGACACTTAACCTCTCCAGTTGTTATTCCCTAAACTAATACTGCTTAAAGACTGTCACTTTACATGGCAAAGTTGGAACTGCATTTCAGTAATGGAAGAAATTATAATTTTCCTTCAGGTAGTACTGTTTGATGTGAAATTTGAAGATCATGTATTTATACCATTCAAAGGTCAATTGGCAAATAAACAACTTTAAACAAAATGTATATTTTTATTACTTCAAGTCTGTAGATCACCCAGTAGCAAAGGTCAAAAATGATGTTTTTTAAAATCCTTTTTCTTCACTCAGTGCAATGGTATGGGCAGGTCATTATAATGGTGTGAGTACACACACAGAGATAAGAATTGATCAATTCATTAAGAAAATAGGTTAAGTGATTTATTCAGCAATCAAGAGATTCCTTTTTATGGAAAATTTTCTTTTTAAGTTGTTCATACTCCAGAGATCCTGACTTTACAGCAAAGAAAATACATGCACTAAAATTAAACAAATGTTTAAACCCTTTTTGTCGTGGAAAATGTATTTCAAAGTTAAGTATTAGACCTGTAGGCTTAATTACAATTCTAAACAGGAAGAAAAAATCTGAAATGTGAATGCACATTAGCATTTTAGTTTGGAGAAGGAATATGCTTTTGAAGTGAATGTTCCAATCATCTCCATTTACTATGCTTCAGTTCACATTGTGGAGAAGTCTTAGAGTGCATGAACTGAATTTCTTTCAGGAAAAAGTAAACTGAAAAATGCAGTCCCACATCACAGATTGTGTTCCAGCCACTAACAAGCATTCAGTAGACAAACTGTCTGTGGTCTTTTCACAGCAAAAGGGATACCATGTTTTGTAATATTTGAAGAATGTACAGGATGCCATATTTATATAATTTAATGATACCAGTGATACTGATATATTGGATTGTATTGGCTGCAAGAGGACTCCAGATACTACTGCAAGGATTTTCCTCCTATTACAAACCTTCACAGCTCTCTCATACCAATAGATCGTTTCTACTTAAGAGTGATCTTCCAAATGTTCTTACTATTTATGGGATTAAAGTGCCCCAAAGCAATACGACCTTCCTGGTTGTGGTTTGGAGCATTATGAATATCTGGTAATGTTCCTACATTCACTGAATAGAACAGTTCAGCTGAAAGGGACCTTCAAAGATTAAGTCCAACTGCCTGACCACTTCAGGACTAACCAAAAGGTAAAGCATGCTATTGAGGGCATTGTCCAACTGCCTCTTGAACAGGCATGGACACCAACCACCTCACTAGGAAGCCGGTTCCAGTGACTGATCACCCTCACGGTAAAGACAGTTTTCTTTGGATCTAGTCTGAACCTCCCCTCGTTCAGCTTTATGTTATTCCCAAGTCTCCTGTCATCAGTAACGAGAGAAAAAAAAAGCACCTTCTGCACTTCCCCTCCTCAGGAAGGTGTAGAGAGATTGAAGTATACTTTGGCTTTGGATGCATTTTGGAAATAGGTCCTCTCCTGCTTGTTGATCACTGCATCGTTGTCTGAGCTGTACATTTGGGCACTGAAACACTGAATTGGGCATTTTTACAGACAGGTATATATATGAAACTCCTAATGGTCACATATAGTCAGAAGCAAAGTGTTTTGTAAGATGTAGTACCTGTAATTAAAGACTAATTCTTTACTTGCCAAGGAGCAGTGTTAGAATCAAAGGCAAGCAATATGGGATTCAAGAGTGTGTTCTGCTGAAAATAGATATCCTGCAGAACAAAAGTCTGAAAGAGAAATGAGTAGCTTTGTAGACATCTATGACAAATATCCTTAAAGGACAAACTGGAAAGGATCCATTCTCCTGCCTGTAGGCAAGATTAATTATGCCTGTGTCATTTCTGCTTAATAGTCTGAACTTTTCTTAAAAGTCTCCCATGATATCTGAAAAATATTTCCTCTTTCAATCTTCCCTTGTAGGTCATATTTTCTGGTTCTATAATTGTTCCAACTTTCTAACAAAATCTCTGGAATCTTTCCTATCAGTCCACAACCTTCTCAAATGCTAGCAGAATCTATACACGGTACTTCAATTCAGGGACATACTAGTATGCATAGTAGAAAAGATACCTTGCCTATGTGATGATTTTCCTGCTTGTTACTTCACTCATTTCCTGAAATTTTAAAGCTCATAAACAAGGTGAACGAGGTGAAAACAAAATAGTATGTTTATCTGGATCAAGTAGTATGAGAATAAGTAGAAGCAGCTCTGGTGGATTTTTTTTTGTTTGTTTGTTTCGCTAGAGCAAAAAGAACACTTTACTTTGCTTTTGCTTCATTTGAGGAATATGGCTAAATATTTTGTACTCTATTTGACACAACAGTTCTTCATTTTAAATCCTGACAATCATACTTCCCTGCTTGTCCATTCCTGAAGGCTTACCTTAGGAGCAAAAGGTCTTTTATCACTTCATTTATGAATGCACAGTACTCTTCTTCCAGATGATACCTGTACCTAAGCATATCAAGAAATCTTATTTCATGGGTGCATAAGCACATCTATATTACTTGCAGTAATCTGCTGTTTATTTCCTTACATGCTATTTCCCATATAGTGACTGCATATTTTATATGCTCATATATCATACTTCAAGTACGGCAAGTAGCATAAAAAATTTGACCAAAGTTACAGTAGTATCTTTGGTATTTCTTTCCTTTTTCATTTTAAGCCTAAGAAACCTTGGTTCATATGTAAAAACAAATGCCACTTCAGCTTAGGACTCAATGAACAAGATAAATTTTGGAAGAGATAATTTCAACTGATAAAGGGAAAGAAAGTACAGAGAACATTGGCTGACAATGTATAGACAGCAAAGAAACAAGGGCTTTGATATTGAAAATCTGTATTTTGTAAGAGAAGAGTATTGTGCTTATGGCATGAAAGCAGATTGGAATGCTAAACAACAGATGAAAACTGCCAAAAATGTATGAGATTTCCATGGCAACAGGAGAGGCTAACACAAAAAGCTGTTCTACAAACACCAAAGTCCAGGTCCTGAGCTGCATCCCGGAGGCATAATAATAATAAAAAAAGATGGATAAAGGACTTAAGCCACAGGAATCTTCAGTTCTCCTGCACAGGCCTGAAGTAAGAGACCCTTCTTGTCTTAAGATCATTCCAGTAGATGGAACTTCCCTGGATGAAACTGGGATAACACTACCATCAGAAATAAGGACCAAAGTAATATATGCAAAAGGTTATCTACTCCGTCAGCATTAAGCATTGCTTCATTATGACATTGCTTTAGCTCTTCTGTTTCATTCATAACCGTATTTAAAACCTAACTTCCTGAGGGCTCAAAATTGTAATGGTTTTGGACAAGATGGCAGTGCTGT
The DNA here is from genome assembly GCF_009769625.2 of Cygnus olor. Taxonomy (NCBI): domain Eukaryota; kingdom Metazoa; phylum Chordata; class Aves; order Anseriformes; family Anatidae; genus Cygnus; species Cygnus olor. The sequence continues at coordinate 50,667,540 of NC_049173.1, forward strand.
GAGAATACACTACATAATTTCACATAATTCTTGGAAGTAATAAATAAGGTAACAGCAATATTCTGTAGAGATCAATGAGATTTTTGCATAATACTGTGTTCTAACATTGCCTTGGCACAGAGACAGGCTACTGCCAATTCAAGCTGGACAAGCATGGAACAGGAGTCACTGAAATGACTGTAAACATCATCTTTTGTGGCATGGCTAGCTTACGCTGCTTTGGTGATGTTTTCTACTCCTTATAATAGACAGCAAAGTTAAGAAGCCAACAGTTTGTGCTGAGGAAAAAATTTCTGAATCACATCCAGTAATCTCATTATATTTTCTGCCACAGAAATATGTTACAAGGCAAAAATCTCATGACAAGTAGTTGACAGGCAGTTTTGCATCTACCAGAAATGATGTTTAGTGACAACTTTGTATAAAATATTTCAGTTTTATAAGACTTGAAATGAAAGTCTGGGTATGAGATGAAGCATTTAATTTTAACCGTTATTTTACATTAATTTTAATTAGCTTAAGGTAAAACTTTTAATTAATGTAGTTTAATAAATATTTTTATTTTAAAAAAGCATGCAATGTTTGTCTGAATTATTTCAGCAGATTCAATTAAATGAGAATAATGTTGCCCATTTCACCAGCTCTTCCCATAAATTCTTAAATATGTTTACTGTTTGTCGAAAGCATTTTATGCAATTTTATTATTAACCTTCTACTGAAGTAGGTAGAATAGTTGTTCTACGTAATAAGTTTATTTTGAAGTCCTTGAGTTGGGTACCAAAAATCCTCTAGGCCAAAAGAAACCCGTCTTACAGATGTTCACTTTCATCATGTTTCACTGACTTCATACTTGTTCTTTGGTACCAAACCTGCCAAGTTTTCTGATTTGGAAAGTTAGTACTTGAACCTCACCAGATCAGTCCACTGCCGCAAAGTATTTTCACCATGCTATAATTACTCATACTCAGTAACACAAATATAAATCTTCCTTATGAATACCAGACAACTAAAGCAATGATTGTGTTTGACTAACTTGTTTGTAATATTAAAATACCAATCTCAGCCAAGGTCAAGAATAATTCCTCAGTTTGAAGTTAAACAGAATGTATCACAGGCTTATAAGGAAATATTCAATCCGAAATTTATTTCATCATGTACAGATGGGAGGCAGTTAACACCTTCTGTAATACAATGTCTAAAAGGCAAAGCACTACTGATAAATACCAGGAAGTTGCAGACTTTCAGGACTCAGGCTGACCTGATCTATTTTGTGTGATAATCTCACTGTAAGGGAAAAGTGGGACGAGACAATCTTATAAGCAACTTCTCCATGAACCTGTGGCCAACTGAACAACTCAAGTACTCACAGATTGTTATTAATGTATTGCCAGATGTGGAAATCTGTATTATTTTCATTCCTATTATGCACTCGATATCCTGTTTCTCCTCAGAAACTGGATAATAGGTTTGTGCTTTGGTATTTTTGCACCAAGGGTGTTCCACTACAGTCTCTTACTAAGTTGATCTCAAATTCCGAATCTTTGGTCTGAATTAAAACTCCCCATCTCCATGACCTAAATGTCCTTCCTGTAGAGTTGATAGCGATGTACTACAGTAACCCATTGACTTTTGCCAGACAACTTTGCTATCTGTAATAGCTATTATGCTATCAACGAATAATAGAACTGTCAAGGATTATGAATTGTAACCAAATCCTTACCTTGTCACAGAAAAAGCAAAGCTTGCATTGTTGTGTATTCCTACTGTTTACATTTTCCATGAATTGCATGTATATTATTTTCTACTACACAGTGTCATAAAGACTCAGTAGGAGACAACACAACAGACAATTCAAAACATTTAAAGAAATTCTTGTTGTTTTTTCCCCTCATCAGTTCAGTCACCCTACTCTTCATAATCATTCCTACCTCCTATTTGCACACTTTCTCTTCATGTTTGAAGGTTCTTCATACTATTTCATTATGAACTAAACCATCTTCTTTCAACTATATATCCCTACTTTTAATATATCCTTTTTTCTAGATTCTTTCTGTAGAGATACCTATACTGCTGTTATACTATAAAACAACAGACAACAAGATCCTTATTCTAAAAACAATGGTTGCCTTTTATTCTATACCACAAGAAGCACAAAGATTATTTTTTTTTTTTTTAAAACCAGTTCCAGTTAGGCTAGAGGACAGAAGCATGAGTCTGTAGTTCCTCCTAATACATAAAATGAAATAGGCCCCTTTCTTAAGGAAAATTCTGTGATAAAGGATATGTTAAGATCTTCTCATTTGGCAATGAATCAGTTCACTCCAAGGAAGAGTGGAAGGTTTTGTGTTAATCTGTAAGGGTTCATATGTCTTAGAGAAATATCCTGTCTATTCTCCATTCAGTTCTGGTCAGCATCAAAACCTTCACCGTAGCAAACAGCTACTTGGACTTTTTAGTTGGTATTTGAAGCATCAGAATGAAAAGACTCAAACTTGTGTAGGACTACTGGATAACAATTTGGTTGCTACTTAAGTATCTGTGCTTCCAGACATTTCTCCAGATATATGTCTGGAGAATATATTTTATATATATATATATATATATAGTTGCTAGTAATTGCTAATAATTTTAAAACAGAAAAAAAGACTTGCAACTCATCACAACAAAGTTTTATGAAGCTAAGAAAGCTGCTATGCATTTTTAAAAGTTAATCACTACAGTAAATGATGACTCTCTAAACTAAATTTGCATTTGTGTTGACAAAGCAGGAAATCTTGAAAATCATTGAATTAAGCCAGATTGTTAATGTACTTTTTAAACTGCCTGGAGAATTTGCTTACAAAGTTATTCTGTGCCGAAATGCATGGTAATCTTTAGCCTTCAAGAGTCATTGTTGCTCCTCACTATCTAATATGGGATCCAATAGTCTTTCAAAACAAATAGGAAAACCCATTCTCTGCTTGTATCAACTTTTCTAGTTTTTCTGTCTTGAAAAAAAAAAAAACATTTTGAAATACTTTATCTAGAGTATTTTACATCTAGATGGATTAAGACTTGCTAATGATAAATGCCATAACAAAATCAATGAGCAAGTCTCTAATAGCTTGCAAGAAAACAAATGACAGCCTGTACCATGACTTTCTGGACAAAGATTAAGTACTTAATTTTCAGTTGCTTGGATGTGCACGTATGCAGTACTATGGCATAGTTACAGCCATTATAGATTAACTGGATTTCACTCATGGCCTGCAAGGGAAAAAGATTTTCCATACTGCATGGCAGATGCTATTGCAGGGTTGATACAGCAAACTTTACCTGTATCTGTATTCACATTTACAACTCCAGGCCCCATCTCTCTTAGGGACTGAGGTAGTTTTCACAGTTACAGATTCAAGGACCCTGACTCTGTCTCTGAATTCAGCTGTTGACTTAAAGATAAGGATTCCACCTCAGTCATTGCACCAGTGTGACCTCCGTAGAAGAAGAAACAGGATCAAATGCCTGACAGCAGATGCACATTTCCTTTTGACTACTCCTGTTGTGCTCCTACATATTTCAAAGAACTGCAATGGGTACACTGCTGGTGGAGTCTCATAAGTGGATGGACTCCCTGTCTCACTGGTTGCCTTCGTAAAGATAGATTTAAGACTATGCAGGTATAGGTCAGGTTTTATGTTAGGGCTATTCGTATAATAACCTAAGTAACCTTTACCAAAAAAAAAAAAAAAAAAAGGTATATTTTCAGATGATTTATCCTGATCCCTGAGACACCCAGGCAACTCGTCTTCAAACAGAAGTTACACACAGAAAGCCAGGAAAAATAGAATTGAAAAAGACATCTGAAAAGTAGCTTCTGTCAAATGTTAGCCAAAAATATATCTCAAGATGCAGCTACAGATTGGTATTTGTTAGTGGAAGTTGCCAGTTTTCTGTCAGTTTTAAAACCTACAGAATATACAAACTTTATATAGTCAAGAACTTTCACCTTTTTATTGAGAATATTTGCAAGTGTCTGACCTTACTAATACAAAGGTATTCAAGGTTTCTGAGCTAGAATTCTAAGAATAGGTTTAAAGAACAGCATTAGGCACAGGTGAACATGACACATCACTACAGATTAACATTTTTTTATTCCCCCCCCCCCCCCAACAGTAAATATATGTCAGACAGCACTAAAAGGTTAAGACAATATAGTCAGTTTGCTTAGGGAAAAAAAGAAACTAAGCCTTTTGGTAGTCTGCTCCCTTCAAATAAATATATATATTTGCAATAGATGATACTTGTAACTTGTGATCTTGTTTTCTGTATACTGAACCTGTGAAATATCGACAGGTTTGTCTGCAGATAAGGCAGCTGACCTTCTGTGATGCAGAAATGGCTGCTTGAAATCTCCCATTTTTTCTTGCTCTGAATTATAAAAGTCACTAAAATAATAAGTCTGTTCTTCAGAAAAGAATAAATACTCTTTAAAAGAAAAAAAAAGAATTTAGAAAAAAGAATTGGAAGAATTTGAAAGGATGAACATGATGAGAAGTGAGTTTTAAAAGAAAAATATCAAAGTTTTAGAAATAAAAGATGGTGTTTGAGTAAATAAAAAGAGGGAAATTTGAATGATTATATTGTTTGATAAATATAAAAAATTGGAGAGCATGCTAAAACATTACCTATTTTATCTTGCGTTTATACTGAAACTTATGTTTTAATACAGCCTAGTTTTTGTATTAGAAGATACAGTTAATAAAAGCTCTGTTCTTAATCTTTCATTTTTGTTCAGGATGTTATAGACTTCCAGCAACATATCTCCCTTTAACTGTCTTTCCCAGCCTGAAAAGCCTTACTTTATGCAATTGTTCCTTGTATATAATTTATTCTGTATCTTTGACCATATTTATTGCCCTTTTCTGAAACTTTTCTGCTTATTTATCCTTTTTGAGATGTGGTAACAGATACTGCACATTGTATCAGAAGAGTGGACTAACTAAGTAGTATTTATAGCATCCTAATGAGTGTCTGTATGTTATCTTTCCTGCTATTCTCCTTACGTGATTGGTTACTGGCCACTACTGGACACCAAACTAACATTTTCCTAGCATTGTGTTTTATAGCCCCTAGATTTCATTCTGCATTGAAAAAGATATATTTTTTTCTTTTTCTTTTTTTTTCTGCATTAATCACTTAGTGTTAACCTGTTGAATTACATCTACCATTTTCGAGCTCAGCCACACAGTCTTTAAAGCCTCCAAAATTCTTTATGCCTAGATTTTGTCTTCACTATTTTGAATATCTTAGTAATATTTCTTTCTGATATTTCCCTTGCCACTCCTTTTCCAGACTGTTTATCAGTATCTCGATATGCACAGATCCCTCAGGAATTTCTACTGATGACTACCCTATACTGTTTACTTCTGCTACTTCTTAAATTCAACCAATATTTCAAACAAGATAGAACCTTCCTTCTTACACCATAATTGTTTTGTTTTGTGTTTTAATGAGATTTCAGTGAGAAGCATTGTAAAAGAAATTTTTGAAATCCAGGTAAGCATTATGCTACTCATTTTCTTTCAGTCAAATAAAGTTCTGGGGACCTTATGCTTTGGCTATAGCTTCTACTGGTAGCTCCTTACAGCACAGATGGAAGCTTTAAAAGCAGCAGCTTCTGTCCCTACCACCAGCTTTTCTCAATAGTTGATCCTACCTATTACATAATCATCACAGACACTCTCCTACAAGCAAAGCTGTGTGGTCCTGAAATGAAAATACAATATAAGCAATCCATGTAAAGCTGGAATGTGCACCAGAGACAAAAAAATGCTTTGACTAAATGAGAGAAGACCTATTGTAGCTGAAGGCTTTTCAGAAGTTGGGAAAAGATGAAGAGGGAAATCTTAAAAGATTAGTTTTATTCTGCCATAGATTTTTTTTTTTTTTTGGGGGGGGGAGGGAGTAGTGGGGGAAGTGGAGGACAAGTATCCAGATAATTTTATTGAAAAAAAAGTATGTCCTTCAGGGAATCTCCTCATCTTCACTAAAACACAGCCAGCTGAGGAATAGCACACTATATACCAAAGAATTTCAAATTGCTACTAGTAAGGAAAATTTCCCAACTGAAATTTGAACAGTACACTGAGCAGCAATGCACTTCTCAAATATAAATGCCAAGGGAGCATGAGATGAGTAACTGTCAGGACAGCAATCTTGCTGTTTATGCTAGCCATTTTTTCTGTATTTTGTAATAGTAATTGCTTCCTCATATTTGTGCAATGTCCTCTAAAGTACATGTATAGCATCATTTTCCAGAAGTAACTGAGAATCATGAATCTGCACTAGAGAAAAAAAGATCTGTTCACATTTATTGTTGTTGTGAACAATATACAATAACAATATATTATTGTGAAGTAAATTATTACTACTGTGTTGGCTAAAAGACGAAAGTGAATTGAGTTGATAATCAGGCTAGAAGTTAAACCAACACTGCTCTCAAACTAGGTAATTGTAGCCTTAAAAAGCACCATGCTAGTGCAATTCCCAAATATCATCATGATTGTGTATCCTAATGACAAATAGAAGTCAATGGCAATAGAAAACACAACAGATGTATTTTGTTTTTACTCGTGTTTCTTAAGTATTCTCGCCCTTCTTTGTAAATGCAAAATTTGCTTAGAAGTTCTCAAATGCTAATGCATTTGTTGAACTTGGAGATCTTTTTCTTTTTGAGTGATAGAGCTCCCTACTATTATATCACACAAATAAGAAAGTTTGCATGAGCAGACCAGGTTTCCTACAGTATGAAAAAGTCTGAAATATTCTAGCTCAATGGAATTATACTTATGAAGATCTCAGGAGGTATTAGCAGCTTCTAAGCTGCTCCTTCTGAAGAGACCTGTCTGAGACAATGTTCTGTTAGCCCTTTATTTTTATATTAAATTATCTTTTCCTATTTCTTCATTTATCGCAGATGAATTAGAAGAGACAACAGAAAACCCACAAGGTATTCAGCTAAAATCAATGTCTTAGGTGGATACTTAAAGAGTCTTGCTTCCTCAATACAGGACATAGGAGTCCTCTATCCCTTCTATTAGATATTCCTGGCAATTTTAGAATAGATAATTTGAAGAAAAATTCTTGCTTGCATCCACTGTATTTAAAATTAGGCTTCAAATATTAAATGATACTAGAAAAGGAGAAAATGGATCTAGCTAACTGCAAATGCATATTATTCATATTTTGATATATTGAGTTAAGAGTTTAAGCACTTATGAGTGCATAATATTTTTTGAAACACAAGGGTAACTGAATGAACTGCAATGGCCTATAGTATGCAAGGGTGAGGCTGGATGTTGACATGATTACTTCTGGCCCCATGCACAGTGAAACCTTGAACAGTTTAACAATCACTGCCAGACTTAATAGGGTTTCAGGTTAGCAAAAGTACAGTGAGCATCCTCTCAAACCAACACAAAAACCTACTTTCAGCTTTGCTGTCCTCATACAGAGACATATAGTTCTTTTATCCTGGAGATGCACATGGAGTTTGGGAGGTGGACCTTTGCTGCTGACAGCCCAGGACAAAGCAGTAAACATGTAGTTTTGTAAGAAGTTACTTCCAACCTGAAGAAGAGGTCAAAATAACTATTCAGTGAGCTGCAGCAAAATTACTGCCCTCTTACGTACTTGAATGCTGCTATAAGCTGAGAGGGACATAGCTGAGGAACAAAACACATGAATATGAAAAGTGCCTACTTGCTTTGGACATTGGGAGAATGAAGCACAAATCCTTCAATATGAGATAAAACTATCTGATGCAATTATAATTTCAGCATTATTGTACTGCAGCAAAACTTTACAACTGAAAGTCAGTGATAACAAGCAGCCTAATGAAGAGTCTGCAAAACATTCTCAGAATTACTGACATTATCACAGAAGTAGTGATAAAATGTGAAAAAATACTGGACAAATATCTGCTGCTTCCAAACTTAGAAGATAACTTAAAATGAGCTTGGCCTTGTGCTGATAAATGAATCAATTTCCCCAGAAAACAAGGGAGAGGGTAGCTAGAAAACAGAAGGAAAAGACTGAGACAAGCTCACAGTGTTCCAGCAGAGTTAACTGCCTAAAAATGACTTCCTTGCATCTACTCACATGGAAGGAATGAAAGCATACCTAAGACAGCCCAGTGTTCTGTAATTATATGGGATGATCCATGACCAAGATATTATATAGATTGTTGAATGTGTCTTGTGTAGTTTATTCAGGAAAAAAAAAAGACACTTAGGAAGCATTTAATGACTTTTGGCAATGCTTATTCAAGCAGACAATCTCTCATTAAACCTTCATGTGCCAAGGGAATGAAAAATAACATTCTTTGGCTATATGACAGCAGAAACTAATTAATATGAGTTCTAATTTAAAGGCATGCTGTCAATTTATACATGAAAATTACTGAAGCTTGTTTTTGTTTTCCATCTACTACTTGCAATAGTCAAATGTTACTGGCATGATAATAGCCAAAAGATTAGAGCAAAAGGTATTTTGCCTGCTTTAATTTTTCCATTATTCCTGCTGCTTGTATAGGTGTTTCACACAACAGCATAGGATAATATGCTTGAAAATGGTAGCAAAACACATACATGCACAGACAAGGATACTAAGAGATAGGGAATCTGAAATGGAATTTAACATTACCTAGAAATTAACTAATTTTCCCATCTGACAGTTCAGTTCAAACCTTTATAATATTGGTAATATGCTATACTTCAGTCACAAACATAACAGGAGGAACACTACAACTGATGGGTAAGGAGGCTCTGAAAAAAAAAATTGCTAATCAGTAATATGAACAATAAAGAAAAAATGTGGTTTCCATATTTGCATAGCTAGTTTTCATACCACTATGCTACCATCTTAATTGTCGTTCATAGGCATGTGGACACTTGGAGAACAAAAACCAACCAGTTTTCTTGATTGGTGTTTTTAAAAATTCCTTTTTTTTTGCAAACTCACAGTGCTCGTGTTGTGTGTGAAGTTTGGAAACGATTCATTAGAGAATTATGTAATTGCACATGCAATAAGGAAGAGTTCAATACTCTTGCCACGGAGCAAGCTTTTACTGTTTGATGAAAGATCTTGTCTATCAAAGTAGTTCACATGAAAGATGTGCAATCAGATTGGAAATAACATATACAGAGCTTTCGGACATATGCACCATTTGATTTTTTATAGGTATTCTAAGATAATGAGGAACACACATGCTCAATAATTTTATGGTTTAGTTATACATAGTATGACTTAACCAGTCAATTACTCCTGTTTCCAAGAGTAGGAGCTTCTGAATGCCATGTAGATTTCCAGTTAAATTTAAAATTAAGTTGAAGTATATGTGTTCTTTGTTTAAACTAAATAAGCAGATGTTTTCCCTTTTTGCATTTAGATTGTTGCATGTCCTTGGTGAGAAGAGGACACTGTATGTATTACCAGTATGAAAGGAAGATCCAAAATTGATAGCATTTTAATACGCAGCTTGAAAGCTGATCTCATTTCTGAGACAGATTTATACCATTACCAACTTCCTAAGAATACATTTTTATTCAAATAAGAACAAACTGGACTTTTAGTTGATCTTTTTTACCCTCAATATAACAATATACACTGCACTTTCGAGAAGTGTGCCAAGCCACAGTCTTTGTATCAGTAACTTGATACAAGAGATGAGTATTCAGATCTGTAACAAGAATTTCAAGGTGAATAAAATATTTCTGGGTAAAATATACCACACCAGAATGGAATCAACTACTATCCCTTAAGAGACCAAATGTCACCTGTACCTCAGGCCAGTGAAAATCCATATAATCGTGGATGGCAGATTGGTACGGTAAGAGACAAATCTGAGCGAAAACTAAACAGAACGGAGAATGAGAGCAAGAGGAGAAAATCTTTTCTATCTTCTGTGACATTTTAAAAAACGTATTACTTGGATAATGGAAGAAAGTCACGTTTTTCAGTTTAGAATGAGTTAGACATATTTTTTTTGCATCCAAATTAGAGCAGGTGACGTTCAAAAGTAGTAGTAAGGTCTAAATAAATGAAAATGTAAGTCACTGAATTACTCAGATTTGGAGTTTAATACAGCTATCCTATAGCTTAAGTAGCCAATAATATTGTATAAAGTTTCAGCAGTACCTATAATACTGCCAAAATTATCTTCTTGCCATAATAAGAACACCAAAAGCATTATATGCAACTCTGTACTATCAAGATTGATGATAAACGTAAGAATCTTGAAGTTAAAAAAAAAGCATGCATTTTCATCTGCTGGGTCCTGCTATGCTAAAATCACATGCAAGATTTCTTTTGATTTCAAAAGGCAGATGATCCTCACCTGGTCAGTTCATCAACTGGTATGTTTAGTTTAAAGGTTAATATGGCCCTATACAGACCATAAACAACAACAACAAATCCTCACCACTGAGTTGTGACAATACAGTGAAGGAATAATGCATTAGTTTTGCATTTTGCATTGTAAAGATTAACACAAACACTGCTTACTTGGCAGACTAAAATGATACTATCACTGTTAACTCAAGGACTTCTTAATTAGAAGTCACGGGAACGTAGTTTTTTTTTAAGTGCTTTTATAGAAGATTCTAAATTAAGAAGCAGAAAAATGGAAGAGAAAATCTATATTGTTTTCTCTGAAAATGGGAGAACCAAATGCAATTCGACACATAAGCCTTCGGAAGAAAAAAAAAAAAAAAAAGGAGAAAAAGCTCTTGAGTCAGCTCTTACCACTAGAAGCAACTGCATTAGAGATAACACCTTCCAGAAACTGAGAAAGCTCTACCTTAATGTGAGGGTGATATTTTTTTTAACCCCTTGGAAAATTGTTTCATTGCCTTATTACTAAAGACTGGAATTTTTCTTTTACTTTCAAGCTTTTGATAATTCTTGAACACTTTAAAACTGTTTGTTCTTCCACTGATAATGTTATATTTTGTGATGGGATCCCATTTTCATCCTACTCCTGCATGGTGTACACAAGTACCAGGTTTGAAATGGCGTATGGGTACAACTAACTTGCTAAATTAAATAACACTGTGATATATGGAGTAATAATTCGTGTCAAGAAGATGGTTGATGTTAATAAAGAAGGGGGAGATGTGGGAGTGTGGCCATGGGGGTCGACAAGCCCCACGGTTGGTGATAACATCGGACTCTTAACGATGAGGCCATCAGGAATGTAAAGAGTTTAGAGGGAACAAAGAAGGGTGATTCAGGAGACGCCATGCCGTCTCGGGTTGCTTGTTCTCCCGCCGTTAAGGCATGGAAGTTGCTAGGGGTTTGCTGGTTGCCGGGCAAAGTTGTTTGACCAATGTAGAGTTAGTGGAAAAGGACTGCTGTGGGGCGAATAGTATAAGAAGGGAGCCTGTCCTCAGTATGGGACGCAACACGATATGATGAGGTTCTGTCATCAATAAAGTAGTAGCAGTTACTGATCCTAAAAGAACCCTGGTGTCCGTGTGGTCGTTACGCCACAAATGGCACCCGAACAGGGACCTGAAGAAAACAAATAGGGACATGAAGAAAAACAGGGACATGAACAACAGGAACAGGGACAGGCTAACAGAACAGGGACCAAGACAGGAACAGGGACATTGATCGCCTAATGAAGATAGGTTCGGCCAAACTCAGCAAACCGCTCTGAGAAGCTCGTATAGAAAGTCGCTGGAAATAGGCGCGCCGGAGCTGGAAGGAAGCTCAAGCTGAGAGAAGAGGACCCGCGCACACAACTGCCCCTCGCTGGCCGAAGGTAAGCAGTTGCGTGCTACGGGGAATCATACGTCCTTAGAAACGAAGACTGTCCTGGTAACCTTACAGCTTTTTCCCTTTATTAACAATCAGACAGTTTATGATCCTGAAACATGGGACCAAATTGAGGTCAAGGTGTGGGACTCTGCTACTAAAAACGACAAGGTTGCGGTGGGATTGCTCGGCACCTGGTGAGCTATCTCTGAGGCCTTAAAGAGCCATGTGCGACCACAATCAGAAACGTGTGGTTTGCCAGATAGTGAGGGAGCTGCGGGCTCGTCCACCGATCCTTCTGCTACACCATCGGCCCTCCCCGCCCCGCGCCGCTACTGCCATCGCAGGCCTTTGCTGTTACGCCCCCTGGTGACCTGAACGTTCCTTTTCATCCACGCCCTATAGGCCCTGAAAAGGAGCCGGATCTGTTTCCCTTCGATCCGGGAGGAATAGGATACATAAGGCCCGAAGGCCGAGTTGCTTAACAACTTAAAGCGAGACATATTGTTCCCACGACTAGCCCTGGAACTCTCCGGTGTTTGTAATCAAGAAAAGGAATGGAAAATGGAGACAGTTATATGATCTGAGAAAAATTAATGAAGTCATGGAAGATATGGGAGCACTTCAACCAGGATTACCAACTCCAACTATGTCCCCCCAGTCATGGACATTAATAGTAATAGACTTAAAGGATTGTTTGTTAAACACTTGCCAGAATTCGGAAAACTTTGCCATGTTTATGTTTCAATTGATACCTTTTTTGATTGTACATATGTATAGGCGTACTCGGGTTTCTTATGAATATGTAAAAGCAACGTTCTATATATTTAGAAAGTTCAGCGGTTGTGTGTGTGTGTTGGTAGAGCGTAGACTCCCTGCACACCCAGCGCTGTTTACTTGCCTTTTATAAATATTACTAAATTCAGATTGAGTTGTATCTTCATTTATAACAACACTCATAAGAAAACACAGGTGTAGGTCCCCTGACCATCCTGAGCCTTACTTTGTTATAAAGGTTGTTGGTAGAATCAGTCCAAAACCCTATGCAGCTTTAGGGGCAGATCACTTAGGATTCTATGTCCTATAGCCAGTATGGCCAAGCAGCAATCGGGTTCCCCTTGTTCTGCCAGGCATAGTCCTCAAACTATATCAACATGTTTTATATCATTATACTCCCTTGTGTGTCCTCACACTATGCCCCTGGGCATGCCAAATACAGCTCCAGTGTTGTGCTTCAAATGTATAGTTGTCAGCAGTTTCAATTTTTTTCATGCATCATGTTCCAGCCACAGAGTAGGCCAGTGTACGGGCCAAAGAGATCAGGAACATAAGCACAAAATGGCTTGGGAATGAGGAAGCTTCACCTATACCTTGGTCAGGCTGACTGCATACACAAGTGGAAAAGTAGTAACAACATTAGCTAAAAAAAGTCATCGTGTCTTCCATGCCTACAGACATCCTGGTACAGTTCAAATTGGCTTCGGCATGTCAAGCTACACTGCAGGGAAGTTAACATCCCAGCCAGACCCACTACAACTTCACCTTGGGGGCACTTGTGAGAACCCTAAGTGTTCACAGCTCCCAACTCCTTGCATCCAGGCATCTGTTTTCTAGGAAGAATTTACCAATGCAACCTTGTCTGCCCTACCTGCTCCTATGCCATCTTCTGGGATAAGGGATACAGGGAAGTCCCCTTCTGCCCAGCTGCCGACCACCCCTCCCCTTCCAAGTGGAGTCATCTCTACACAATGATGTTCTTCATGCTGGGAGACAGGGCAAAGATCCGTGATAAACTTAGACACAAAGAACATAGAAAATTATCTCAATATCTTTGAAACGATGTATGAAACTCTCATTTGGTGATATCTTAGGCAGCAATCGTGTCAGACTCAATTCTCTAGGACTCCTATTTTCCACTGTACATTGGAACACATATTGGAAATATATATATAGTAGCATAAAAATTAAAAATTACAGAAAGATCAAGTATTTTGAAGGTAGACTAACTGGGTAACATAAAAAACTTTTAAAAATTCTTCCTTTAGCCCCAAATATTCTTTCTATCCCCTTTCTGCCTATCAGCAATCAATCCCTTTCTCTAACTTTAGCTGTTCAACTAGTGGGAAACTATTTAAGGCAGTGGACTTCAAACAGCCACAGGTCATTGCTGATCAACAGAGCTTATGGACACTGAGGTAATAAGAGTTTATAATGTAGCGTTAAGCACCCTGAACAAACAAATGTAAAGACAAAGATAGAGACCCATTATCATCTTTTTCGTCCCTCCTGTTTTGAATGTGGCATCCAAAATTCCTTTAAAATTAGCTGTTTTGTGAATACTATGCAGAGTACTCTGCACTGAGTTAGGACACAGATGATGCAAGAACTGTTTATCAGCATGAATAGATCTAACAGAAGAAAATATAAATATTACAGTCACTGAGCAATTATGGAGTAATTATGATGTAATAAGCTACAAAGTGTATACACATGTAAATAAAAGAAACAATTTCTTCATATTTATGAATATTTTTAGTCATTATATATGCCAAAATTGAATAATTCACTTCAAGAATCTTTATTTACTGTTGTAAATTGCTCATACATCCACTTATTTATCACAATTATTCATCATATGAATGAGATTTAAAGATGAATCAGTAATCTAAATGAACAGTTGGAGCAATCTGAGTGCTGCCATGAAAAATAAGGGGGGTTGTAATATTAAGGACAGAGCTTTTCATTACACAAGTATTGTAGATTGATTGCACTTGATTTTACTCTACAAGGATAGGTCAATGTAAATCAAATAATTCATTAAGTCTAAAAGTACAGATCTTTAAATGATCTGTGTTATGTTAAGGACTACCAGCAATAAACTGTTGTCGATAGACAACTGAATGTATGTTGCCTCTGTGTAAATTACAGTTCAATACCAAATCTACAAGTAGGATGGACAAAAAGTGAAAAAACTAGCTGAATAGTATTTTGCTGTCTGCTGAAATTGTGCAATTCTAGATTTTATTATTTATTTATTTATTTATTCTAAGATGTATGTATTGGTCTGTAATCCCTCTTTTCCTGATTCTGATGTTAAGTAGAATTCAGTCTTATCTTGAATGATATTTCCCCTTTTTGCAACATCCCAATACTGGGAGCTGGTATGTTTCTGTCATCTTCCGTTCCCTAGCTGTGTTTTTCCTTGTATTTGTGCTAACCATTGTTTCTTCCTATTCCTAAGCATAAAACCCTGCATTTTTTTAAAAAAGTTACATTCTGATTCATAAAGCCCTTATTCTAATTTTATTAGAGTATTTTTTTATTCCAACCCTGTACAGGTCTTATAGATCTCAATAGTTTAATATCATTCACATCTGCACCAAATAGAGGACATCCGTCCTCTCTATTCCATCATCTAGACTATCAATGAAATTACTGAATAGCACTCAATCCACAGCCATCTGCAAAATTTAATGAAAACATCCTTCTCTTTTGATAGCCTCTCTACAGCCCTGCATTATGACAATCTTTTCAAGAACTACAGTGAAGAACAGTTCTTAAATAATTGTATCACTGAGACGACATTCTACCTAAGATTTATAGATGACATCTTTATTATCTGGATTGGAAATTTGGACTCCCTTATTGATTTTTACCACAAATTCAATAATCACCACTCTCCATCAAACTGTCACTGTGACTGCAACACTCATACACTAGCACCACCTTCCCACAGCAACATCAGCAGTGGTAGCTTGCAAGTGTGATAAATAGAAAACTGAAGGCCACCACACCTGCAGACATCAAAAGTAGCCCTCCAGAAGCCTTTATATGCAGTTGAAGCCTGTGCTTCACACCCACTAAGAGCATACTCATGGTGTTTACTTTAGCAAGATGACACTTCCCCTCATCACTGAACATGCACCTTCTATTGTCACTTCCCATCCTACCCCAGAATATCATGCAGAATATCATTAAATAATTACAGCTTGTAATACAAGAAACGTCTTGCTCTTCAAACAGCCGTACAGCCTCACTAAATTTGTTTTGAAAAGGAATTCCTGGTGCTCTCAAGAACACTAAATGAATATAGATTTTGCTTGAGTAAAGAACAGAATATCTACCAACATATCCCTGCCATACCACAATAAATGTTCTCAACAGCAGAACAAGTAGTACTCAGTGAATATTACACCTGGCCTTCCTGGATGCTCCATCCACATTCTTCATAATTCCGTTCTTCATACACCACATTCACAAAATTGTGGAGGTGAAGTTAAACAACTTCCCCAATACAAGAATAATAGCTCGTACAAAATCTGCATAGGACCACATACTTCCAGAGAAATATTTACTGTGAAATTCACACTCCATAATGTCTTTAGTCTTGAGCCCTAAGGGGATACTGCAAAGCTTTTGAAAAAAAGCCTGCAACTTAAAATTCATTTGTGTTATTTTCACATCTAGAAAACTAATGATTTGCGTGTTTGATAAATTATAATCTTCCTCTTCTCGTACCTTCTCCATTTTGCATGTCATAAACTTCCTGTTGTCTACTTGCTTAAATTATTTATAACTTCCAACCTCTCCTCACTCGTTCTGCTCCATATGCACCAGCCACCTTTATTTCAGAAACCCTGAAATCTGAGGAAGTATGCAGTTTTTCCTCAATTTCTGTTGAGTTTTGAAATCATTCCTTCTGTTTCAGACCTAAAAAGTAGGTATGTTTGCCCCAAAGGCTGTTTAACTATTCTATCAACTGTTCTAAAGAGATACTTACACTACTTTCAAATCTCATCTGCCGGTCCTCCATAGCTTTAAAACAACATTTATATTCAAGTTGGTATCTAATGTTAATTTCACGAAAAATGTTTCCCTCTCTGGTTTACTTTTGATGCGGCTCTCTGAAACTGTTTCAAAGCCTCAGTAAATCCAAAGTATTAGAGATGACATTGAGGATCAACGATTCTCTGCAGATAGCTGGTTTTCACCCCACAGAAGAAACACATGGCAAGCACCTCTTAGATTCCAAGGAAGAATCACTTCCTTAGATTCTATCATTTGGAGAGAGATTATTTCTGGATGTTATAAATGAAGATACAACTCAATCTGAATTTAGTAATATTTATAAAAGGCAAGTAAACAGCGCTGGGTGTGCAGGGAGTCTACGCTCTACCAACACACACACACAACCGCTGAACTTTCTAAATATATAGAACGTTGCTTTTACATATTCATAAGAAACCCGAGTACGCCTATACATATGTACAATCAAAAAAGGTATCAATTGAAACATAAACATGGCAAAGTTTTCCGAATTCTGGCAAGTGTTTAACAAACAATCCTTTAAGTCTATTACTATTAATGTCCATGACTGGGGGAACATAGTTGGAGTTGGTAATCCTGGTTGAAGTGCTCCCATATCTTCCATGACTTCATTAATTTTTCTCAGATCATATAACTGTCTCCATTTTCCATTCCTTTTCTTGATTACAAACACCGGAGAGTTCCAGGGCTAGTCGTGGGAACAATATGTCTCGCTTTAAGTTGTTAAGCAACTCGGCCTTCGGGCCTTATGTATCCTATTCCTCCCGGATCGAAGGGAAACAGATCCGGCTCCTTTTCAGGGCCTATAGGGCGTGGATGAAAAGGAACGTTCAGGTCACCAGGGGGCGTAACAGCAAAGGCCTGCGATGGCAGTAGCGGCGCGGGGCGGGGAGGGCCGATGGTGTAGCAGAAGGATCGGTGGACGAGCCCGCAGCTCCCTCACTATCTGGCAAACCACACGTTTCTGATTGTGGTCGCACATGGCTCTTTAAGGCCTCAGAGATAGCTCACCAGGTGCCGAGCAATCCCACCGCAACCTTGTCGTTTTTAGTAGCAGAGTCCCACACCTTGACCTCAATTTGGTCCCATGTTTCAGGATCATAAACTGTCTGATTGTTAATAAAGGGAAAAAGCTGTAAGGTTACCAGGACAGTCTTCGTTTCTAAGGACGTATGATTCCCCGTAGCACGCAACTGCTTACCTTCGGCCAGCGAGGGGCAGTTGTGTGCGCGGGTCCTCTTCTCTCAGCTTGAGCTTCCTTCCAGCTCCGGCGCGCCTATTTCCAGCGACTTTCTATACGAGCTTCTCAGAGCGGTTTGCTGAGTTTGGCCGAACCTATCTTCATTAGGCGATCAATGTCCCTGTTCCTGTCTTGGTCCCTGTTCTGTTAGCCTGTCCCTGTTCCTGTTGTTCATGTCCCTGTTTTTCTTCATGTCCCTATTTGTTTTCTTCAGGTCCCTGTTCGGGTGCCATTTGTGGCGTAACGACCACACGGACACCAGGGTTCTTTTAGGATCAGTAACTGCTACTACTTTATTGATGACAGAACCTCATCATATCGTGTTGCGTCCCATACTGAGGACAGGCTCCCTTCTTATACTATTCGCCCCACAGCAGTCCTTTTCCACTAACTCTACATTGGTCAAACAACTTTGCCCGGCAACCAGCAAACCCCTAGCAACTTCCATGCCTTAACGGCGGGAGAACAAGCAACCCGAGACGGCATGGCGTCTCCTGAATCACCCTTCTTTGTTCCCTCTAAACTCTTTACATTCCTGATGGCCTCATCGTTAAGAGTCCGATGTTATCACCAACCGTGGGGCTTGTCGACCCCCATGGCCACACTCCCACATCTCCCCCTTCTTTATTAACATCAACCATCTTCTTGACACGAATTATTACTCCATATATCACATGGAGAATGGACACCCTGACATCATTCCTTGCCTGAACTAAATTGTTTTATTCTTGAAACAAGGATTTTGTTCTGTTTTACTTCTTCTCAATGTTAGTGAATGGCCAGCATAAGGAAGGTTGCCTCATATGTTACAAACTATGTTCCACCAATTATACTTTTAAGGCCCCTTCCTGAAGCTTTAAACTAAGCTCTGCATCTTCTGAGGCTCGTGTATTACACTTAATCCTATCCACTTCTCAAATATTCACTAGCTGCAAATACATAGCTTGTGGATGTCAGCAACATCAAAACAGTCCTCTGGATTTTGAGGGTCAGATTCAATCTGTTTCACACAAATAGACTCTTGCCTTCTTTGTAGCCAGCTTTTATAAATTAGTCTTTTGGATTCCCTGTCCTGGGAATGTGTCTGACAGGATTGCACATTATGCAAATTTGCTGCTGAAGCAACAAAAACGTTACTGCATCTTTGGGCTGAGTTTTTAACCTGTGTTCCCTTACATTATTCTCCAGTACTACATCAGAATCTTAATGCAAAATCTATGCACATAAACTCCTATGTTTTCGTAAATTAAGCTGGCAAGATATGCTGCCCTCCCCAGCCAAAAATTTTGAACAGTATTTTTGTTTTATCTGAGTAGAATATGGGAAAGAGACCTTAAGAGTAATAGATCCCACATCTTGACTTTCATGCCTGCTACCTTTCCAAACAGTTTCACCTTCTTCCTCTTATTTCAAGGTTTTATGGAAAAGTGAGTAGAGAAATGCTGAGAAAAAAAACTGATTAACTCATTTTGAGTCAGGGCTATAGCCTACAGTCACAGAGAAGAGACTAGTGCACTATAGTAAATCACCTCATGGGCATCCAAATCCAACATGGGGGCATCGTTCATCTTTTTTTTTTTTAATTAAATAAACATGAAATTTAACCGTGTAGTCTATGCCTCCTCTGCTTCCCTCTTCTCAAATTGCATCCATACTTTGATTTCCAAGGATGCTTTTATTTCTATGGTAATGACTTGGAAAAGAGTAAGCTTGCTGGAAGTGCTATCTTCACATTAATTCATTATGAAACATGCTACATAGATGAAGTGATTTTTTTATTTATTTTTGTAATCAACATTGAATTAGTATATCCCTATGTAGAATAGCACTGTGGCCAGTTTCTGAGAGTAATCTGCACAGACTTTTGTTTCATTTGCACAGTGGAAGTCTATGGTACCTTATTTAAAATACATAAGACTTATGCTAAACCTTTAGGTCATTTGCAGTTAGACTGCTAAAAATAGTAGACCATTTTGCATAATAACAAGATGTTGTTCAAAAGTCAGAAGCTGCAGGTTGGGAAAATCTTATCTTGTTAATATTTTCAACAGCATATTGAAAACGAAAAGTGTCAAATAATGTTTCCAAAATGCAAGCACAGACTCTGTTCCTTAGGCTATAAACTTTATTCATGCACGTTTCCTCTGAATTTTTCCACACAAGCTTTTGGTTTCTTGTTACACATACACATATATTTCAGAAGCCACTGTAAGTGCTGTCCTACAATCTAGGAAAGGCAATCTTCTAGCTTAGGAAACCAGTGAAACATTTAGCCATTTCCTAGTGAGTTAATAAAATAAGGTAATATGCTTCAAACCAAGGTTTTTAAGTTGTAAGATAGAGCTGAGACAATTTTGTTGAAGGATGGCATGTACTGCCTTCCTGATCCGTACCCTCATGTTTACGTTTTTCTTTGCCACTCTAAGGTATCTCTCAGAAATTCACTCTGTGCAGTAAATAGTGCATTGCTGCATCAGAGAAAAGACTGTTACCCTGAAACTCACATGATATTAAGTTGCTGTAGTGGACATACTCTACTTCCTTGTCCCAAGACATGTATTAAAATCCAGTTTCACCAACTTCCCAGAAATGTATACACAACCATTCTGATGAAATCAAAGAGCCCATTACAAGACAACGGCCTTTCTCCCCTAGGCTCAGAGACTTCTACAAAGGCAGCTCTCCAAAGAGTCAGAAGTACATAAAATAACATATCTACTTGGGGGTGAATTTAAACTCAAGTCAAGCACCCGCTGGGGACAGAATGACTTCAAGGGTATTATGAAACAGTCTTTTTACAGTGGCAGAGGAGATTGAAGAGAAAATTATAAAGCAAAGACCTCCCGACAGAAAAGGAAAGGACAATTCCTTCAAGCTATGTAAAGGAAGAAAGAGTCAGCTGCATAACAAAGATTAATAATGTAGTTCAAAGGGTTTTCTAGTATCTTCGCTCCAACTTTACTGTTTTAGAAGAACCACCTCATCTTCAATCTTTTGCATATTTCTGATGCATATTTGCAGTTCTATGAGGAAAGGTAATAGTAGAGGGAAAAGCAATGAAAACAGGGTAGCCTGTAGAAACTGTGTATTTGGAACACACTGTGTCAGCGCATGTGGTAGTGCTGAGAAGTAACATGCTCCCAAGGGGAGCCTGCAAAGGCACCAGAGGCTCAGTGGCTCTCCAGAGCAGTCCAGAAGGCTCATTGGGGAAACATTAAACCACAAGGATGGGCTCCATCTTCTCCACCTTCCTAATCCAATCCTGCTTCCCTTCACGCTGTAGGGAAGCCTTTGTGACTAGGCACAACACCAAAAGTGCTGCCATCCACACATAACAAGCTCTGGAAACCCATTATGACCCTATTTCTCCCAAGAAGTACTCTGCAGAGAAATAAAGCATTCCCCACTACTATTGTTGCAGACAGCAGTTTGGGATGCAGGTGCCTGCACAGAAGACGGGTAAAGGCAAGCATGCTGTGCAGGCTCTATGAAGGAACAGCTCACTCTTTCTGAAGAAACAAGGCCAGGATGGATGGGGCTTTGAGCGACCTGCTCAAAAACACTGTGGAAGGTGTCCCTGCCCAAGGCAGGTGGTTCGAACTAGATGATCTTTAGAGTCTCTTCCAATCCAAGTGATTCTATGAAAGAAGCTTACGCTAGCTGACAAAGGCAAGGAAGGTGTTTTTTCCTCCCTATGAAACCTAGCACAGATATGAACAAAGGGCATTCTTGTATTCAAGATCTTGATGTTAAATAGTAGCTATCAGCACTGAGCACTCAGATTGCCAATCTGAGGAGGAAGCACATACTGGTGTCACTTGAAGTGACTACAGAAGTGTCTACACATTCGTTGGGACAAAAAAGAAAGCATGTGCTGCTGGCAAGGTGTTGGAGCACAAAAAGGCCTATGGGATAGTGTTCCTTGCCAGATAACACTCCAACCACTTTACACTTGGGGCACGTTTGCCTTGTTTTAGAGGCCAGTAAGTTTATTAGCACTGGTACAGGTCCATTTTGTGCCAGATTTTTTCTACACCGTAACAATTCCCAGAGCTCTAATTTACTCATGTGACAAATAAGGCTACATACAAGGTTGCCTTGGAATTTACGGTTTAAATCAATTACTTACACATGTAATACAAATATACCTACATATATGAGTACATACACATAACTACATAGTCTGTATTTGCCCTCTACCCATGGTGAGTAAGGAGTTGCTGCCTCCCTACCATGTTTCACTCAAATATTCTTCACTGCAGTGACCAACACCAGAAACAAGTGATTTTCCTGGACAACGCTGAAGAAAATTTTCTAGGTGCTTAGGTGAAAAAGCAATAAGTTTGCTGAAAAGGCAGCTGCTCATCTTGAGACCACACAATGCCCAGACAGAAGAACTGTGACAGAATCTGAGAAACACAGCTACAGCATCCTATTTTTTTCATGCTTAGGGCACATGCTGCATCTAATATTTACACCAGCTCTTTGCTTGTTTGTTGATAAGAAACTCAGGCTTCTGCCCTAGAGGCAACCTGGAGATATGCAGTGGGTCCCCTGAGAAGGGGATCTTCTCAAGCAGGATCTTCAGAAATTGAAAAGTTAAAGGAGTTGTTTCTTACTGTATCTTTACTTGTGGTTTGTCTTCATTACTTGACTGTAGGGCAGAGTTACATTTCCCTTTGATAGGTGTGCTTATGCAGTACACATGTAAACAACAATTAAAGGTAAATTGGATAGACTTGAGAGGTTTTAGATTTCATCATACATATCTGGCTCAAGTATTTCTAGAAATGCTGCAAGAGGGGCTAGATGGTATGAGGTTTTATTTTATATAGTAAATGTAGAGCAAAATTTTGTAATATTTATAGAAATGAAATTACAGAATTGAATTAAATTGCTTATTGGCTTAAATGAAAAGTCTGATTGACATTTAACTGAAAAACTTTCTGGACTGTATTGTTTACTCACTGAAGTAGCTGCATTTCAAACAATGCCCCCTAAACTACCAAAATAAAAGCACTTTTTTTTTTTTTTTCTAAATTACAAATGCCACCTGGGGCTCAGTCTTAGATTTCCTGGACATCTTAGGTACTATTCCGTTTTTCTAGCTGAGCAATCAGGTGCAGTAAAGAGGCTGACCAGCACATCACCCAGGTTGCAGGGCAGAACAGTCAGCTGGCACCAACCAGGATATTTCAGAACATCTGATGTTCTTAACTGCCAGTGAGGGAATTTCAAAAGGAAGGAAGAGCAGAGGCAGTGGGCACATAATTCCCCCCCAACCTCTTCCCCCTCCCTCCTTCAAAATCCGTTTAGATTCTCAGGCTTTGCAACATGATTGCTGTATTGCAAATCCTGTAGTTTGTAATAAGGAAATATAAGAACTGTTATTGTAGGTCAACCTCTACAAATAAGATGTGTAACAAATTAGATAGTCTCTACTGTGGATGTTTGGGAAACATACAGCACACAAAACTTACTATTTTAAAGGTTCTCTCCAACAAAAGAATTGTGTTTCTTAAAGAACTGATGCACAGAGAAGTTTGGTTTGAAGATACTAATGACTACGGTTTAATATTGAGCTGAAACAAGGATTCATGTGTAGTGACATATCGGTGATTACCTTTGTTAATACAAGGACAAATAAAAGGCTGCTGTAAATGATAAAATGTTTGTTGAAACTATCCATTTCAGAGTTTAAGACAAAAATAAACTGACTCAATTAACTATGATATGCAGAGGATAAGATCTCATCTGTTCACCCGTTTCAACTTAAAATTTAACTAAGAACATCAGTCCCTCAAATAAATACAGCTTCAGGCAGGCAGATTATGACACTAAAATGCCTAACAATGAAAAGCCTGAGGGGATTAAATGAAATGCACACAGAAGCAGCTAGGTGGTGAAACACGTACACTGAAACATACAGGGTAAATGTCATTTTTATTTTTTTTAATAGCAAATATGGTCCTTATCTCAAATCTGAAGATCAGTTTAACTGATAAAGGCAGAAAGATGTACCATTAGATAAACAAGGAACAGATTACTGTGTCTTCCTGTAAACTTGACTTATTGCATCTAACAAGTCATTGACAGTCACCAGTGTCCTGGGGAAAAAAAACATCCCCGAATATATCTGGCCAGGTCTACCTCACCAACACCGCTGTCTTTCTGGATTATCCTGGGGCTGACTGAAGCCCTGAAGCCAACTCTTCAGAACTCTAGGTGTATGGACACATCAAAAGGAACATCTTCACTATAGACATCTGTTGTACTGATTACTTCACCTTCTCTTACTGGTTATTTGTTTTAGAGCATTTGTTTAGATTAATACTTGTCCAAACTTCCTTGCTCTTCACAATTTTTTTGGTAATCATCATGGCTAGCATGTTTATCAGCACTATTTTTAGTGTTTAAGAACACAATTTCATCCCAGCAGCATATTGACAAAATTATATTTCTCTACATCATATACCTGTTATTTGCATTTAAACTAACTGAAAATATTACTGATGAAATATAGAAAAAAATC
Organism: Cygnus olor; assembly: GCF_009769625.2. Classification (NCBI taxonomy): domain Eukaryota; kingdom Metazoa; phylum Chordata; class Aves; order Anseriformes; family Anatidae; genus Cygnus; species Cygnus olor. Next base: position 50,691,935 of record NC_049173.1, read on the forward strand.
TTGCTTCTGATAAGCAACTAAGTACAAATGGGGTTAAGCTTTTGTTACCTTGAAGTTGCCACTAATGAAACAGTGCTTCTTGTTGCAAAAAGCCGTGACACTTCAGGGACTCATGAAATAATTCAGATTGGGAGCAATGTTTGGAGAGCGTACAGTCCAACACTAAGCTCAGAGCAGAGCTTTTGTAGAGGTGGCTCCCTCCTATATCACAACACACAGAGAAGAGTTGCTCAAAAAATATTTCCTTGAAAAGAGCTTTGAAATGAAAGATTCTACCCCAACAGAAATTACAACTGTAACTGAAAGCCTCTTTGAAGCAGACAAATGTGCAACTGCTTGGAGTTGGCTACTGTTGGTTTATTTTATATTTACTTTGCTTACTTTTTGGGGGGCATCTATCTTTGATTTTGTAATTTAAACATTGAAACATTCTAATTAACTAGGCTTATATTACACGGCCTGTAAAATATTAACCAATGTGATTTTCTCACCTAATGGTACCGGAATGTTTTCTACTTGCAAGCTATCTGCTAGACATCCACTGCCCTTATAAAAAAAAGATATTAAATTATGATTATTGTTGTTAAAGAGCTGCAATATTAGCTGATTTGACATACTTAACATAGGCACAGCAATTATGAATTATTTATAACAGCTCCTTACAGCTCTATCTTCTATCATTCCTTTATAAGAACTACGCAATTCTCGTGTTGTACAAATCAGATATCTACCTCTAATCAAAACTCACGAATTTTGAATATGTACTGAAAATTAAAACAAGGTATAATTCTCCATTTAGTATTTAAATGATTTGTGACATGAAAGTGAGGAAAGATTAAGAATCTTGCATTTCACATATGTAGGAGATTTCACCCCTCTTGTTCCAGAGCATATTCTCTTTTGTTCACATTGCTTTACTAATCTACTCAGGTTTCTACATAGGAAGTGGGAAAGGAGGATTTGTATTTGGTGATTATTGCATGGATTTTTTTTTTTTTTAATAATTTCAAAGTGGATTAATTTCTGCGTTAAGGGGCCAAGATAGATATGCAAGTCTTTTATATTAACAATGTCCCTTTAAATTGTCCCTTTAAGTTAGGGATCTATAAATGCAAAGTCAGCCAATTATGAATGTTCGGATAGATCTCACCTGAAGAGCTAGTAAATGTATTAAAGAACTGTGAATGTTCCCCACCCACCCCACCCACTTTATGGCCATTAAAGCTATACAGAACTCTTCCATAATCACAATACTACTACTGAAAAAAATCAACTGAAAAAATTACTGTCAAAATATCTTTGCTTTCTATAAAATTAAACTCTAGTCTGATCTGCACACACTAATAGTAAAAGATTAAGCTCTTTGCATGATTATCATATCTACAGGGGGCTGCTCTCTTTCTCAAGGGAGTCAAAGATGTTTAGAATCCCATTCCAGTAATAGTTGTGTCAACATTTAGAAGTTTCTGAATATTATACAAATATTGCCAATTTAGTCATGTCCAAGTTCACAGGTACACCAAAACAATAGTTCCCCATATACTTTTATCTTAAGGAAGATCTCAGACCAGTTAATCGAGGAGAAGCCTGAGAAAGGCATCAGTTTTACCATTTCATTGTAGCTTCACTAACCAAACACTGGTGTGCATCTCCATAGGATCTGAGTGAAAACTATGCCCTCCTCCTCTGACAGCACTGCTTTTACATCTCATTGTAGCTGAATGAACTCTTACTATAGGGCTAAACAGGTACAGCTTTTGAAATCTCTAGACATCAAAAGAATAGTTCCCTGAGATTGTAATGCCATACAAATATATATCCTTATAGAAGGTTTTAGAGGATGTATGCAGTAGTTTTTAGCATTTTCTTCTGGAGTTTCAGTAGAGAATCATAAAATAGAGACAAAATACACTGAAGAATATCCTGCAAATGGCTCTATAAAAGCAAAACAAATCCACCTACACAAAGATACAAATAAACTCTGGTACAGATATCTATACCTACTATTCATTCTAGTTTTATAACTCCCAGCATTTTTCACTGTAATTCCCTTTCCCAGATAAAGAGCATGGAAGATCTTGTTTAATGAATTAGGAGTTTGCATAATCACCTAGAATAGTGCAACTGATCATCTAGAAGGAAACACTTTCTTCACAGAAAAGGTTTCTCGTGTATTCAAAGCCTGCATTTGTTTTGTACTCTTATTATTCATTAAGTACAAAGGGAACGTATTCAGAGCCCTACAAGTGAGAGCACTTTGTCCAAGAGAAAAACAATCCACTGGGCCATAAAGTAGCTTTTTACCTTTATTCATCTTTCTAAAGGTATATGATGTCCTGTATAGTTGGACTTTGTTGCCTCTAGCAAGTGCAGCTGCAGAGATACTCTGTGGGTAGGTTTTCATTCGAGGGCAAGGACCGATTCTTCTCTTCCTTTTAGTTCCATAAATTAGGTCCTGAATCCTCCCTACCAGGTAAAAATTTAAGACATGGGATGCTGCAACTGAATCCATGCATGAATAGCTGCTGATTTTAAAAAACAAATTCAACAGTGAACTCTCCAAATAACAGCACATTATATCTGCTGAGCCACAGCATGTTCCATCCATTCAATCACACCTTGAAACTTGGCAGAGGCTGAGCAGCAATTCCACTGTGAAAGGAGTGGATGCTACCAGCATCCTGCCAAGCCACATTCATATCAGCCTGATCATATGGCTTACCCTTAATATGGCTTCTATAAATACAACTAATATATTTACACAAGCAGATAAATATGTATGTATACAAATATATGTACATGCATAGTGAAGTAAATAAAGAGATTAACAATGTCAGCTGAATGCAAGTATGGCAAATTCATGTTGAAAAAGCCTTCCCAATCTAATTCCTTCTAATATTTAGTAATGTGTATTACACTTTAGCTACTGTAGTTTTAACTGATCAAATAGTGGAAAAAAAGTTAATATTCTTTGGAGAACTGGTTTAAGTATAATAAAACTGCATTTCATTGGTTTTGCTGCCTTTTTTCTGTATATATGGAAACAATTGTTTTACTGATGAATATCTAAAAGGTTCTGCTGTAGGTGGTTATTTGTACAAATAAATGCATGATATTCTGCCAGAAGCATGGTCATCTAGTTGGAGTTCTCATTATCACTGAAGTTTGGCCTAGATTACTACTGGTAAGTAAACAAAGAGGATCATTTTATAAAGCTGTGCTAAAAACAAATTTAATACTAATTTGTGATGAATAAGATAAGTCACATCTCTAATCATAAAAGGAAAGAGTTCATTCACTTCCTTATGTATTTTTAACACAGCTCTATTTATCAGGGATAAAACTGAATCATATCTGCTGGAGTCTTAACATCTTTTTCCTTTTTTTTTTTTTGTGTGTGTGTGTGTGCAATTCAGTAATAGAAATTCTGCATTCAGAAAGCAAGTGGAACCAAACAGAAACGTTTTTTTTTTTAATTCTGACTTCTTTTCAAGGTTTCTTCTCAAGCACTTAATAAGAAACTCTTCCATAGCAGCAACAGTTCCAGCTGAAAGTAACTGATGTCAATATGCTATCTACAACTGGAAAAAAACACAAGAAGGTACCAAGATTACTCCTTGCCTTTTGAAAAGCCTGATAACTAGAAGTATTCTTCCATCAGTAGTTTCTCAGAATGTTATATAAATATTATTCTACACTTGCAAGTATTACAGGATAGTATGAACATACCAGATAGACTGCAGTTTCCAAAAGTTAGAATTAACTAAGGTTGTAGAAAGGCCATCAAGTTCAGAACTTTAACAATCTTGTTCTTGGATTCATCTTACTGATGCGTGCACTTCTGATTTTAACCTCAAATAACTACAGTTAAAGAATTTCTGGATAATTAAGGATTTCCTAAAATGATTTGTACATTCAAATGCATAGTGTGGTTCCTCAGCCTACAATCAGAAATGGAGATGCCGTTATGTACTCTAAATTAATAGTTCTGCCTTTGCTATGCTCACTTATCTAGCTAGCTATTAAATAAGGACAATAAAAAAATCAGCAGAAGGGTTGGTTGGGAATTTGCTTTCAACAGTATATGTGAGAATATTAGTCTTTTAAAAGGGAAAGAAAAAGTAGAAAACTGCTGATTTTGCAGGCATTGGGCAATTTTCTGTCAGAAATTCCCCCTTAGTTGAACTACATCTAAGGAAAAACTCTATCAGTTCTGAAATGGATTGCATGATGTGGTTACCTGTAGTAAACAGGAACTGGAGTTGACAAATTAAACTGTCCCTACCATTTCTGACATACTTTGGCCATGCTATCTATGTCATCATGAATCATGAATAATACCTAAGTACAGAATTACCTTGCCCAAGTCCCTGAAGTAGCAAGACCATCCGTTCACTAAGCAACAATATAAATTGGGAACCTCAGTAATAACCTAATGAATTTGTATGTACACAAGGAAATGCAACCCAAAACTGAAAATAAAAGCAGGCTATTCAATCTCAGGAATACATTCAAGTCTTGGATCCCTGCTTTTGTCTACCAGAGACAGAGACTTGGTATAGTTTTAGGAGTTCAGGAATAACGTTTGATTGCCTCTTGAAGCCAGTTTATTAGAACACTTTTGTATGTATAGTCAATGTTGTCAACTTTTATGGAAAAGTTAAGCTGCTTTTTCTTTCCCTCATTCATTATCTTAAGCTTTATTTATTAATTAGGGCAATATAGTAAAGACTTTCCATGAGCAAAACCAAAGGCATTTTGGTGGGATGAAAGAAAAATATTTACCACAAGCAGCTAACTTAACTAGGCAAAATTAAAGGATTTCTTTCTGCTTGTGTTAATTTAAACTGCCAGAACTCCTTCCTGAATTGTGCATCTTTCAGCAGACTGTAAAATAAAGCAAGAAAGGGACTTGGGGACAGTTTAACAGCATGTGATTCTGATCTGCAGCTTGCACTACTAGCCATGCTCTGCAGACTAATTTTCCAGCTCCATCTGCCCTTTTGCTATGCAGACAACTTTCTTCAGCCATCAGAAAATTGAACAGAAATACACAAAAATAAGTAATTTTTTCATTCTGTATTTTTTGGTCTTGGTAAGATATTAGAAATAAAACAAATTAATATACCTTTTACTTATGTACATTTTGTTTTCTATTGTAGATTACAAGTAATAGCAAAGCAAGTGTTAAAGGAATAGTTGCACAAAACATCATTTGTGTAAGCAGAAAGGTTATTTTTTCATTGTTATATGTGCATATTCTGAAGATAGATATAAGGTAACTATTATTTAAGTCTGTACTGATCCCTAACATAGCTGTTATAAGCCCTGATAAACTTAAAACTGAATTCTACTCTACCCACAGAAACTAACATTTAGAGAAACAAAAGACATCTGGAAAATATTTGAATATCTAAGTAAACTGTAATCTGTACAGCATCAAGACTTGCCTCTTAATCTTCTATCTCAAGCTCTGCGTTAGCCAATCAATATAGTATGAACTGTAAAAGGAATAATGGAGAACTTACACTAACACATGGTAGAACCACAATTCAGAGGTATGTCTGCATCAAAGCCTCACTATTAGTCTGAAAGTCAAGAATTCTTTATTTCTTCTTTGATTCAGTAGTAAATGGAAATAGTTGTCTACCAAAGGAAAAGTAAAAAGAGTAATGGCTGCAATGTAGGTAAAGAACATTAGAGACATAAAAAGCAACAAAATACAATTCCTGAAAATGAAGGAAAGCAGAAGAGTATTTTTTATGTCCATGTTTGGTTATGTACATAATAGACAATATATGAAGAGAGACAACTTCCTTAGTTTAGCTTTCATAGAAATAAAGTAATCAGATAGCAAAATTAATTATCAGGAAAAGACAAGCTAATAAGGTAACATTTCAGACATATGAATATGGATTGTATTTATATCGGTACAGCTTGCTAAAATTCCTGTTTAGAATCATTAACAAACTTTCAGAAGTGGTCTCTGAACCATTACTAACTCTTTGCAAAAAATCATGCAAGGTAACTTTCAAGAGAAATAAAGAGTAAACAGTCATCTAAACTTCAGAAAAGTTATAAACCTATCACTAACCTTGATGCCTGAAGAAAGTACCAAAACATGAGGTATTTCACTCAAACATGGATAAGATCAGAAGTACGTTTTTTCTCTTATATAGAATAGCACTCTGCTATTATGGCTCTGGTGTCCATAAGATGTTGAGCACCCAGTGAAACTTCTCCAAGGTCAGGCAATTAGTAACATCTTCCCTATATGGATTCTCTAGTCTCTGGATGAGTTGAATCTTCAGTCTTTATCTTATAAAAGGCACTTTTCATTTACCTAGCTGCCTACTTCCCTGCAGTGCACAGAGATTTAATTATATTTGAGATTTCTATCCCTCTGGTCAATGTCAAACTTGGTTGAAAAGAGGTTATTAATCAGGAAGAACAGACACAGTGTGATTGCAGAAGCCTAATTTCCTTTGAAATTAAGCTAAGAAGTAACTGAAAAAGATTTCTCAAGGACAAATCCAGTCAAATCAATCTGATATTTGACATTGTCTCATATGACATTTTTCTAAGTGAAGGGAAGAAATATAACTGGGTGAAATAAGGGAGGCACAGCTGGCTGGAAATCTAAATTCAAACTGTAGCTAGTTACTGTTAGAGAAGCTAGGAAGACTTTTCAACTGTTTTTACAGTTTTGTTTCTAGTTGAATTCTTTTATATTCTGAATAAAGGTTTTGCACAACAGAACAGAAAGTTGTGAATGTCATCCACCTGAGAAACATCTTCAGCACTTCCAAGAAAAGTGATAAGAATTCAAAATGGACTTGAAAAAATAATCTATAAAGGAAATATAATAAGGTAAATGTAGAATTCTGTGTCCATTAAAAGACAACTCCAAAGCAGAAATATGGAATAGTTATCTGATTATAGGTGGTGTTGAAGAAAAGGCTTACAGATTTCAGTGGATTTCAGCCAATTCAAGTCATGAGTGGTTTGCCTCAGAGGGAAAAAAGAGGTAAACTTAGTTCATGAATGTATTAAGCTCAAGATACTCGAGGGACTTATTTCGCCCACTCAGCATTATTACAGCCTCAATGGGTATACTACTCTCAAGTTTTCCTGCCATACTAAGGTATAAATATGCAGAAGTGGAAAAGCAACAAAAACCACACAGGATGTTTTCCCCATACATAGAAAGGTGGTTATAGCAGTAATCATCTGTATTACTCTAATTTGATTTTTGTTTTACCACAGTTTTGTAATAGTAATCTTGAAGAACATAAAGTTCACACATTAGGAAAAAGCATTTTAACTGAAAAGTCGTTAATCATGGTTGGGTGAATTTGGGATATTTGAACAATGTATATTATTAGAATATAAGAACAATTCCAGGAAAAAAAATAACCAAAGCATAACAGCATCAGTGGCATGGAGATCTAGCTAGATCTTCCTGTTCCCTTCTCTCTAGGCATTTGTGTGACTTTACAAAGAGAAAAACACTGCAAATATTAAAAATTGTAGGTAACATTTTCTGTAACTATGGTGCATCAGACTTCAACAGATGTTCATTCACCAGGAGAAGCTAGAACTTTCATAGTCACTAACTTGGACAACTCCTATTAAAATCTAACATGTTGAACATTTTGATGTGCAAGTCAGTAGTGCATTGTGCATTCTTCAGTCTAATTTGGTTCTGAGATCTGCATTAGGAATTTTCTTTCTGTTGTGGTCAAAGATGTTATTCATTAGCTGTTCCATCATCGTTAATTATTCATTTATCCTGAATATAAAATCATGATATATAGCATTAAATAGCATTTCCTTTATATCCCTGTCATCTGAGTATGCGAGGCCTTTCAAATCCTGCATAATTATTACAGCTCTCTTGTCAGTTTGTATTATTGTATAATGCCTATTTTCACTGAAAAGGGGTTCATTATTGCATGAAGAATCAAGAGAGAACGCAGTAGACAAAACAGTTTCTTTTTCTGATTTCCACTTTAGTACCTCTCTCATGTATGTTATTTCCTAGATTTCCTCTAGATTTCATATGAAGTAAGCAAAATCCATTGTATTTCTGGACATTTACAGGAAGACAGTAGAAAAACATTAGCTCATGTGTAAGGTATCCTTCCATTTTTTCTATTGAATAGGACTTTAGTTTTATAATTAATTTTCACATTGAAATAATATTAAAATTTCTCAAGATAATCTTTTATTAATCTATGCAGAGTATTTATCACCATGTTTAACAGTTTCTACCACAGTAAAACACTGCTTTTCTTCTTCAAAGTTTAGTCAATCAGAGGCAATGTTCTTTAACCATAGCTTATTTGAAAAGGTTTTCTTACTGCTGTCAAAACCAATGTCCCTATCCTAGCACAGCAGCGAGCTCCCATCAAGCACCTCATTTAATAAACAGTTAATTGGGATATGGGTTACATCCCTCTCTAGTAAAACCCAAGCAAGCTTCATTGTATTTCTAAGATAAACCTACTGTGCATCACTTAAGGGTCTCTGCCTTGATATCCAAAGTAAAGGAAGAATCAACACTTCCGTATTGACTCAGTCTCCTTGATGAGTTTACATGGTAGTAAAGATAAGAGGAAAGTGATTGTTCCTTTAACACTAGTATGTATAGAAGAATTGTATGGATTAGCCTTGTCAACTACAGAAAACAGCAGGAGTTCAAGACCTCAGCAAATCAGCATTGCGAGACTGAGCAGAAAAACACCGAAGGAAAAAAAAATCAAACAGTGTACATAAAAAAGAACTTGGCACTTTGGACTGAAAACTAGGCTCCAACTGACATACAAGTAAAGGATAAAAGCGAGGTACCACAACTGAATTGTGCATTTATTATTCTGTATATCTTTGACTTTCAAGCATGATTGCTAAGGTTCATATTTGTGCTTCAGAATAAAAAGTGACTGCTCCAAGTTTCAAGAAAACTTATTCCTTCTCAGAACACAACTGTTTGAGAAAAGTGTTTTTGCTTTACTTTTTAAATCTCTAGGAATTTGCTAGTGATGTCTGTGATAGAAGTATGAACTTGATGTACTAGAGCTCTACCTTGATTTTTCTATTTTTAAGAACACTTCAGTATTTCCTTGTTTAGGAAAACTAAACTTTGATCTACACTGATCCTGGAAAACAAAAGCAAAGCATAGTTACAGCAGTAGTAGATTAAAATAATGGACATAGAGGAGAGAGCAATTGAGTCTCAAAGCATTATGGAAAAAATAAAACACACTGACAAAGAAGAGATTAAACCATGGTTATGCAGTTATTTGTCAGATAACACATACTGTCTAGTAAGAAACTGATCAGAAGAAAAGGTGTCCCTGTGCTCTGATTTTGCAGCACTTGTCAGACAGAATGGAATTGCTTACTGAGGAGTACATTTTAAACAAAATAAGTAAATCAGTACAAAACACCAAAGAGTGAGCCAGAATCCTTAACGAAAATTAGGTTTTATAGAGGCACCCAGCACAGTGGTTTTCCATTATGCATCAATCTTAAATCAAAAGACCCATTTATACAGATAAGATTGCTGTTCTGAGCCCACAAAATCTACTTAGTCAGTAGTGTCCCTCATGAGTCTATCTCGAGCTCTGCTCCTCACTGAGATATATACTACCTTTTATTTAAATGGAGTGAGAGTCTCATGAAAAGTATTTCCTGTGGGGGTTTTTAACCATGCTCAATCCTGGATTTGATGTTTACACATTTTTTTTTTTTTTGCAGGAGTAATATAATTATAGAGAAAGACATCAAAAATGTCTTTTTGATTAGAGAGCAATTTTATTTCCACTTTATGATTATAGCACATTCTTTGTATTGCTCTATATCACCTCAGGCAGAGCTCCTTTCTGTACAGTTGTAGGACATTGGAAACAAAGATAAAAATGATGTATTACTGCTGCCAGAGATTTGAATTTTCCTCCAAATTTATGTACACCAATGAATAAAAAGAAAAGGTCTGCTTTTACTTAAGCACATTTGCAGCCAATTTGTTACTTATGCATTAGTTGCATAATTTTATTGAGTGGATTGCAGCATTCGTCTCTGTCCTTCCAACCCTACCATAAGTAGTAGCAGTATCAATCAACTTGAAAATAAGAAGGGTTCCAGGTGCATTACCAATCATTTTATTCCCTTTTTCTACTCAAAGTCTGATAATGAAAAAAAGAGAGGAACATACTGACTTTAATATTACTTGTTGTGTTTCTAAGTCCTAATCAAGCTCATCACTAATTAAAGAAGGGCAAGGGAAGAAAAGTCTGTTTTCCTGATACCAGTCACATTAGAGGTGGTATAGTAAAACAGTCCAGTAAATAGTATGTTACACCAGTATTCTCTTTTAGTTCAAATTATATTGCAAATCTGACTGAAAAGCCATGTTCAGTCAAGGAAGATATTTAGCACAGTTTGCTAGCTAGAATCAGACAAAAGCCCTCCTACTGTTATCTCATTTTGAATGCAGGAGAATGTAGGATACAACCTCAAAGTACTGCTATATCTTCAAGAAGAGGTTGGTGAAATGCCCTGAGTATGAATTTGTTGTGTATTTAGTGACTGATTCAGCAAAAGTTATTGATGAACAGGTAGATAAGGGATACTAAAATATTTTATTCTTATTTTTCTTGTGTTATACATCAGCTGCTATTGTAAAATCATTTTGTTCTTTCTGTGAAATGATCCTAACAAGTTGTAGTACTGTTTTTCCATAAGTTAAGAAACTTACAGGTGGATGTAGATAGAAACTGTAAAGATACTGTTGGTATTTTTCACCTTACATAAGATAATGCATGGAATGTAGAGAAAAATGCAGGCCAATTAAGTCTTCAGGTTAAAAAGTTTAAATAAGTCTTGCAAAGTATTGTTTTTGAGTAGAGAGAGGCTGCAGAAATGAAAGTTCACGGCAGAGATTGTCTCATCCATATCAGGACAACTTTATTAAAAGTCTGGTTGCTTACAATTCAAAATGCAGTGAAAGTTGTATCCACTTAGGAGAAAGACTATGCCTCCAGAATGCAAATTTTAAAGTTACAAAATCTAACTGGAGGATAAAGTAATACATATTAGCAGTGCACTTTGTTTTAAAATTCATCATTATGCACAGAGCCTGGAAAGCCTTTTGTTTCCAGGGACAACTGATAATTCAACAATATCCGTTACTAACGGTCTCCACTTTGCAAGTTAGAGCATAAATACCTCTTGATACTTGGAATGGCAGCCTTCAGAGATACCCATGTAAATTTTAATTGGGCTGTACCATTAATATGTGTATATAGAGATGAGCAAAGGACTGTCTGTACCCTCATCATTTGGGAAGCTTTACACATTTATCACTTATAGAGCACAACAGACCTGCTTTATTAATGAGGTGTTGCACAGCTGCTAATTTTTATTCAGCCTGATAGCCATTCATCTCAAAGAGGAAGCCAAAATCTTGGTAAATAACCTACATCCAGGGAAGGGAGGAAAGATGGGCAGAGAAGACTTATTTCTGTTGAAACAATTTCAGTAAAGCTGTAATTACCGCTAAACACTAATGTGGTCATGGTTCAGTTGCTATGCAACCATGAGGAAGTTATAGTTACCTGCTGCAGAAAAAAAAATCAAGAGAAGAATAGCCAACTGACTGACAGGAGACATATCCTTACTTTATCAAACAAAGGACTGACCCTTTCACCTTCTGTTATATTATGCCAAACATTTTTCCTTTATCATTTTTAAGAACTTACATCAATACCTTGGCCTACAATACTTGAGCAGCTCCACCAGCCCAGCACAGGGTGCTTTGCCCTCCCAGGTGTAAATGGAGGCCTGCAGTAACCAAACAGCAGCACCCAAGCCATTCCTATGACAGCCAGCCTCTATTCTGTAGCTTCAGGCTTTTGTTTTCTGACTCTATAGTCCTAAATCTCACCCTAAACAACATTTAGGAGGAGTTGATCCACTAATTATGTTTCTTTTCTGCCTTACTAATTTCATGAGGAAAATAAGCAAAAGTCCTCATCTACTAGTTCACAATAGAAGTTCAGAACAGATAAAACACACTTCTGATAGCACAGACCGATGCATTTCACCAAGGCTTTATAAGCAAAAAATTTACATCCTTTCATGCAGTGCAGCTTCTGTAGTAATTCCTAGATACACTCTTACAAAAAGCAGCTACCAAACAGGGAGGGAGGGAAGAAGGAAAACCTCCCTTTTCCTCAAGCTCCGTTTATAATGTCCCTTAATGAGCTCATTACTACTAGGTGGGCTACTTACCCTGGTTGGCTGATCCCTAGAAGGTCTCAGCTGTGCACATAATGTCTTGCACAGGTTGGGACAAATGCTTACAAACCCTAGCAAGGCTGTGGCTTTCTGAGCTGGAATCCTGGTTCCTCAAAGTCTCTCACTGCCAGGCTGCTGGCACAAATGCATTACATCACCGTCATAGACACACCTGTCAGCTGCTCTTGAGAATTCATTTATAAGTTACTGAAAGTTTTGTAGTTTGTTGTATTATTTCAGCATCTTCCTGCAAACTAAAAAGCAGCAGCTTACTACGGAGTAAGCAGCAAAACCATCTCTGTAATTTTCAAGTTTTTCACACATGCATCTATCAAAAATGAAGTTAAAAATAAAAGTGCTTAATGATTGCCAAGTTTCTAACATTAAATGAGGTAGAAAAAGTAATTTCACAATAGAAAGGACCAGTATTGATGTGAAACTGGATTTTTTTAAAACCCTAACTCTTAATGACTATGTTCAGCAACATCTAGTAGAAATCTTTACTTAGCTGAATAAGGAAAAACAGAGAGAGAAAAAAAAAACTTCAATCTGTATTTCAGATATCCCTGATTCATGTGAATTTATTGAATGTGTTTTTTCCCTCTGAAATAAAAAATATATATTAAAAAAATAAATATACAAGCATTCAAAAATACAAATCAGCATGTTTTTTTTTTTTTTTTTTTCCCAGCAAGAATTGGCTTCAGTAGAAATGCAAGACTGTGTCTAGGCAGAACACATATTAGAATTTAATTTGGAATTTGGGGAATACTGAATGTTTTAAAAAGAGCTATAAGATTTAAAATAGAATTATTGGACCTCAAGAGCTTCTGAATTACATATTTATCATGACTTCTACCTAGATAAGTCTTTGAAGAATGAAGGTCCTTTTATCTGTTATTGAAAAATGCTGTCAATTACAATCCATTTCATGATGGAAAAATGTCTACTGCACTTAGAAGTAGTCAGATGACATAGTATTTTTCCATTTTGCTTGGAGTCACTGTGAGACCATTAAGCATTTACTTAAATCTCATGAGCCCCATGTTACTTACCTATGCAGTTAGGGTAATGATTCAAATATCTTGAAGATTTATGACCTCTCTGGAAAAAAAAAAAAAAAAAAAAAAGTATAAATATTTTGAATAAATAACAGCTAAATAGTTTACCGTGTCCTAATGTGTAAATGATGACAATACTCCTGGATTAAAGGAGTTCATATAATTCCACTTCTATGCCACTTAAATAATTCCCTGTGCCACTTCTAACAGCTATATGGTGACTTTTCTATGACCACTGGTCTTATCAGAAATAATTCATGTGAAAAAAATCATGTTTCTTGTCATCAGACTTGAGAATTTCAGGATAATGGCTAACTCTTGAAAAGATATGAGTACAAAATAACAACCCTCCTATTCTAATTTAGAAACTAAATAACACTGAGGGTCAAGATCGAGTTACAGTGGGGTGGTGTACAGCAAGAATCATTTAATGTGCTTTTTAATATTCTTTTGTTTGGAGAGTGTAGTAGGGGACTTCATATTCTAATAGCTTTTGAAGGCAGTCGAATTCAATCAAAAAAAGAAAATGCACATTAATTACAGTATGCAATAGACCAGAACAGCACTAAAAATGTACAACGCAGCTGAATATGTGTTTAGGATGTGAATTATGTATACTCCAAGAGGTAATGTAAAAATGACTCTATATAAACTCTGGTTGCTGATTTTTCTAAGCTAACTAGATTGTTCATTGTTTAAAAATACACCAATTAAGTGTTATTTGACAAATTTGCCTCCTTTTCCTATTTATAGGTTACTTTAAAAAAATCAGTTTCCTACAAATTAGGTTAAAGAATGCTTTATACATACTCACTATACATGATATTTCATAATTTGCATGCCATATGCATTAATATTTTCAACATTTCACCTTGTCATAAATGCACAAGCAAATCAATTCTTTTCTTTCAAAATTGTTTGTAAGGAGGGAAAAAGCAGCAAATCTCATGAAAATAAATCACATGCAGTGATGTGATTCAGCCATCTTATGGCTGAAGCCATTTGTCCAGGCCTGGCCAGTGCTGGTATGGAGAAAACTTGCAGCTTTTTTAAAACTATTTTTACATTTCCAGACAGACTTAAAAATAAAATAAATAAATAAATAAAAACCCCACCAATAATGCCAACAACAAAACACCAAGGTCAGAAAACCAAAAGTTATATGGGGTTGCTGTCCAAAACTGAGGTACAATGGAAGTAGCAGCCGTATGTACATTTTTTCTTTCAATTCAAGAAGAAAAACATTTGCAAGAGTGCAAAAGGATTGTTCCTCTTTTTGACCATGACATTTGAGATATTAAGCCTTTGTCTAGGTACAAATCTGTTTCTCTTGTTTTCTTCATGTTTCTTTACCACTAAGAAGAATTATCCTACTTCTTATAAACCCCTAGCTATTTTCTTGCAATAGCAGCAGCATGCAGCATGAACTGTATCCATCTGCACCCTCTGCATTGCGCTTAGCACCCTTCCATACAGCTCAGGTGAGCTCTAGGGAAGTTACATCCATTTACATCAGATGACTCTCCAGGACAATATCCAGTATATACATTTTGTTTTACTACTTTTCTTTAAATGTCTCAGTCATTAAACAGATCCTTTAAAACCAGCATATATTAAAGTGAATAAAATATTTCAGTTTCTTAGAGGTATTTTTTTCCCACCTTTCCCAGTCCTTTCAGCACAAACATATTGCACACACTATGCTGCTGAAGTCAGTGCATTTTCTTGCAATTTATCTGCCGTATTTTTACAAACCATAAATTGTCGCTTTGTCACTCTACTGACTGGCAGCCCATCCGCATTGAGCTGCAATATCCAGGTTTTTAAACTGACAGTATATTACTGTCTAGCATCAGCAAGTCCCAATTGATTTGAGTTGTAAATTAAATGCCCTGATGGTTGTAATATGGTGATTTATTACTAGAGTCAGTGGAGGTTTTTCTTTGCTGTGGATGTGAGTGCATGCACAAAAATACAAGTCTCTAGAG
Organism: Cygnus olor; assembly: GCF_009769625.2. NCBI lineage: Eukaryota > Metazoa > Chordata > Aves > Anseriformes > Anatidae > Cygnus > Cygnus olor. The sequence continues at coordinate 50,707,284 of NC_049173.1, forward strand.
TCACATTCAGAGTGTGAATATTCCATAATTTTCAAGCAAACCACAGCGTGAAACCTGGTCAACAGGGACTTTCAGGCAAATAAAGTTATGGAATTAAAGGACATCAGCTGTGAAAAGCAGACACTGAAAATGCTTTGTGTTCACATTTCTCTCTCTCTCTTTTTTTTTTTTTTTTAAGGAGACAAAAGTTCTCATGAACCTGCTAGTAACAAATCTCCTAAACTTGATTGCAAGAGGAGCTGAAACAGAGAATACAGAGGAAAAACAAGCAAAAGTTCTTTTTTTTTTTTTTTTTTCATTTTAAGAGGCTGTTTAGTATTTAATGGTAATAAAAAAAAAGATGAAACCCTAATCTCTTGGAATTATCTAAAATCCTCCATTTATTTTCTGCATCGGTATTAGTATTTCATTATTTTTTTTTACATATTGGAAGTGAAATGAGAAATTAATTTTCACTATTAATTTTCACATTTATTTTCTATGATAGTTATATCTTTCAAAAATCAAAATCAGTATATTTTGAACTTTGGACTTAGCAAAGGATTTTTTTTTTCTTTTTCTCTCTGTTTACTTACAGAAAACATTTCGTTTAGGCTTCACTGTACCTGATATCATACTATAAAGCACAAAAGTAGTTTTTAACAGGGTGACACACATAACGAGCATGCATTTGTCACCTTTCTCTGCTAGGCTAAACAGTTCAGTTGAATACTTTTCCAGACTACTTGTGGCTCACACTTTGTTTGCCATCCTAAATTACAATACTATCACTTTGACTGGAAAGGATTGAGAGTGCAATATTCCACAGAGTATTCCTAGGGCCAACAACCTCCTAAATTAGCTCCAGTAATTCCCCCATTAAAACAACAACAAAAAGAACACCACAAAAGCCTGTAAGTGTCACTTGGATTGCTGGGAAGAGAAGACGAGTGCCTCTCACAGAAGATAAGGAGGATAGGCAAGGAGTCAGAAATTCCTGCTAATGATCTGATTTTGTGTTAATGAGCCCAGGACGCTCACAAAAATCATTAATTCTGATACCCGATGTTCACTTTGATTTTGCTAGAGATTCAGACTATTTCACACAGTTCTTGTGACTGTATGATTTATAATATTTTACTAAAATCTTGTGTGATGCCCACAGGGTTCTGCAAGCTTTCCTTCCCGTTCCTGCAGTGCTTGAATGTGTACCCGTTGTGAAAGACAATTTGTTGTAACTATTCATATCAAAGAGACAGACAGAGAAGACTCTTCATCTGGTTGAGGGAAAGCTTTAAAATTTTTAGAAGACTATGCAACTTGAATCAATGATATAAATGCAATACAGATATTCACTCATTATCTATGAGAATAACCTTGTTGTTCCAAAAAGCGATATCTTGTTTTTTAGTTAAATTATGGTCTTCTTTTGCCTGAACCTTTTCAGGTAAATGCACAGCATCAAGCAGCACTGTACAACATCTTTAATAAAGAAAGTTGGAACTGGGGAGATACATGCTTAACTGTATACAAAACTGAGCACTTTAGATGGCATTGATTACCTTTAAAGTAAGGAAGTCAAAGGCAGAAAAACATGTGACTGATCATCTGGATCCCATCCAGTCAAAGGAGGGAACAAGCACACCAGAGAGTGTGTATTGCATTTTTTTGTAGGGTGTGACAAGTCATCATGTAAAAACATCCATCTATCCTACAGATTGTAACTGGAGGGTATGTGATCAACTGAGACCAAAATCCTACTTTTAGATGAGTAAATAATAATAATAATAATAATATTAATAAAATAATTCTAGTATTAGATTGTGCTAAAGAATGATATTAGAGAAACTGGACCTTTTTTTCACAGGAAAAATTCTTAGAAGGTTTTTAATACTGAAAGCAGATTAAGATATATTTTTTGTGAACAACAATCTACTTGATTAATTGGGGGAAAATCTGTAAACTGTCAAATTCTGATTGTTTAAGATAGCTATGTCTGGCCACTTACGTCACCAAGTCACTTAACGAAACAAAGCCACTTAAACATTAATGTATCGTTTCCTCAAGTAAGATAAATATTTCTTAGCTGTTTGTTAAATCCTGCAAAGTTTGTTTCAGTTTCTGTAGACACACATGTTTACCTAAAAAAAAAAATCACTTTCTAGTGAGTATTCATACCAGTCATTGAAAAGGAATTAAGCTGTTCCCTACCTGTGTCTGTTCGCTTTGGGGCTCCCACGCTGAGCCTGCCAACAGAGGTGGCTCATCACAGCAATCCTGTCACAGGCTGCCTGATGTTCACTCTGTTGCTACTGCCCTTCACCACGAGCCCTGAGACCTAGCTTCTATCTTTAAAGGCACATAAGAACTATACAACAATAACAGCGTTAAATTTAGTTACTTGAACCACACCTGACCTGAGATTCAGCTCTGTGTGCGTGACAATATTTCATTTACCCAGAATTGCAGGGTAAGGCTGGAAATATTCCTGTACGAGTAGATATCCTGCCAGGAGAAAATGATCATTAGGAGGAACTGAATGTTTTCTTTAGCATTACCACATCACTGAGTGACGGCTCACCAATAAGCAACTGCAAAATGTATCTATTCAATCCTTCATTCTAGGATGCAGATTTTGTCTGGGGACAAGATAATGTCAGAACATTGAGAGGTCTGTATGAGACCACTCTCCATTTTGCACTTCCATCACCTGCCTGCCACAGTATGTTATAAAAGAAGCCAAAAAAAAGGGCCTTCTAAGTCAGATTTCATGGTGATGGATTTTACTTGCTTGTGAACAACCTGGATCTCAAAATTAGGACAGCTTAAGGATTCAGTTGGAATTAAGGCCAAAGCTTGAAACACTGAAATGTTCATCATTTCTAAAGGTCTGAATGATCATAATTTCTGTTTCCATGGAGATTTTAAAACAGCTGTAGATTTTTTTCTTATGCAAGATTTTTTTTTTTCTTCATACTCTTATTAATCATCTCTAGCATTAAGGTAAACTATGCACATGGATGTTTCAGATGATCTCTGAACCTGACCTGTAGATAATAAAACCAATTCTAGCCCTCATCCTCTAGGAACATACAAGTCCCGTGATTTTGTTCTGTTGATATAAATTCCTTGTGCATTAACAAAGGCAGAAACTGCTTCTTAGAAAGATAGGAGGTGACTTATAAATGTTGGGTTTACAGCCCTGGCTACAACAAAAGCAACTTTTTCAAAATTAAAAAATGCATATTGACATGATGGAACATTTACAGAAATCTTGACAAGCGTAGGGCTACAGAACAGGATCATCAGAACAGATTAAACTTATCTCACCAGAGAAACAAGCACGCTTACATACAAACTAACATTTTGAATAAGGTTGTGAATGGTCATTCCTGTATTATTCTGTGTTTACTACCAATGATTGTACACCACTTGTGGGAAAGAAAAGCATAAGGTAGCTTTAGTTTCTGTTACTATTCATTTGGACTAATATGTAGTAATGGCTGCTAACGCTCTATAGACTTGTTTTTCCTTAATGTGTGAACAAAAATCCTGTTAATGCCAATGACAGTAACCTGAATGCTTGAGGGTTGAAGATATCACGTTTCGGTTAGCACTTCATCAACATTTCCACTGTTGATTATACAATCCTTTCCTTTTATTCTGGGTGGGTTTGCATTCCCTAGAAACTCATCTAAAATTAATCTGTTTTAATAAGACACAGTAGTCTTAGTTGTTGCAGTTTTGGCTTCTGCTACAGATGCAAGCCATATTCCATTCCAGCTTAAAATTAAAGTAGAAAAGTATTGCAAATAGACTGGGTAGATTTCCAAGAAAAGGAAGGGGAGAACCATTTCTGGATTGAAAGACAGAAAATACTGAATAACAAAACCATTTTCCTGGGTAATGCATGTAAGGAATTTACAGAGCTTATTCAAGACAAATAGTGAGTACCCCCAGGTTGGTGTTAAGATTACCAAGTTAATAGGTTAAGTTACCAAGTAAATAGGTTAGAAGTATTTAATATAACTTCAGTTATAGTTGTTTGATTGTAGATACTATTAGTATGAAAGAAAAAATTACTATGCAAAGATCTAGAAAGATAGCAATGCATAGAGAAGTATTAGGGTTTATACAGATAGATAATTTACATGAAACCAACATTCACACATAAAGTCTCAGTAAGATGGGCTTATCTAATTTTGATCAAACCAACTAGATTAAAAGAAGACATTTCTGGGAAAGTCGGTAATGCATAAAAAGGCTCACAAAGTTCCCGATGGTTGTCTGCACAAACCCCATCATTTTCTGCTTTTTCTGGATTTAACACACTAATACAAAAAGCTAAGAAATCAGGCTCTGGCATTGTTTTACCACCATACCTGGCTCAGCTCACAACGGAAGAAGCACCGACTGATACTGTCACTGCAAGAGTTTTAAAAATAACAGGCTCACCCCTTGACTAGTTGAAATGTGAGTGTATTGGCAAACTCATGGTCAGTGCTTTGCATTGTCCCAGCTGTTGGCAGGAAAGGTCTTCTAACTCACCCTGAGACCTGAGAGCATGTGTCAGGGGTAGAGGCTGCTTGGCTTTTTGCAGTTTGGGAAAGTTTGCAGAGTGCAGTATTTACCATATTTTTTCTATTGTTCCAAGTGCTTATCTGCTCCTTCTTGAGGGTGGCTATCACAAATGTAATTGCTATAAATCTGAAGAAGGTCATGTGTGCCTGAAAACCTGATCTTTTTTTTTTTTTTTTTTTTTTCTTTTAAATATCTCAGGAAATGCAGTGAAATATTTGCTTCTCCCTAAGAACATTGCCTTGTTAAAAGCAATGTGTGGTTTAAATAATACCCGCATTTGTGAAGGAACATATTCACTGGGGAGCAGCACAGAACAGAACTTTTTAGTACCTTGGATAAACTACCACCCTCTTTAAGGGGACAGTTGCTGAGGGTGAATACTGGGGCTTCTGTGAAGCCACTGATTTTACTGCCAGGGCTGAAAACCACATGAGCAAATGAGAGCACTGAAAACCGCTCTATCTGCTAACCAGACTTTGGGAAATTTTGGTTCCTACAAATAAAAGACAATGATGATCAATAACAGCTTTTCAGATCAGTTTATCTTAAAAAGGTAAAATTTCCATGCTACTTATATGCTGAATGGTAAAAGCCAAGCATCCGCAATCAGTCCTCCTGTGAGTTATAGGTACACTCGCTTTACCAACCAGCATGAGGCACTTTTTTCATCTGTGTGGCTAGTAGTAATATCATGGTAATATTTCACATGTGCAAGTCAATTTTTTGCCCAATCTTTAGGTTTCTGGCTTGGGTCTTTATTATTATTATTATTATTATTATTAATTATTATTATTATTATTATTCCCAAATGGAGTGCATTTCCTTAAACCTACTTATAAACTTCCTTTTGTCAAAAAAAAAAAAAAAATTAAAAAAATTAACCCTCTCTCTTGCATTGTCTGGTTACTTATACACGGATTGCTGAGTTGTTCTACAGAGGAAACACATTTAAGAAAACTCTCTTCTTACCAAAGAAAAAAACATGCATAATTCTCTCTATAACTGCAGAAGAGAAGAAAAAAAAAACAAAACACCTTTGTTGTTAATACCACATACTTTCCTGCCAATGTAGAACTGTCATAACAGAGAGTTTTTCCATTGTAATCCTCACTCACACAGGCACATGGTTGTGCAAAGAGTTGTTACCAGAGATTGTCTGAATACGAGATCGTTTTTTCTAAATCTTTGAAATTGTTACTTCTCTGTGATTATTTTTAACTAGAAGAGGGCACCTGGGTCATAAAGAAAAAAAAAAAAAAAAAAGGCAAGGTTTAAATGAGTTATTTAGTGCCTGAACACTATTATACTCTCTCATACTCCAAAGGAAGAAAGAGTATGCACTCATACAGCTTTGTACTAGACGCCAGCTGGCTACAGGAAATATTTTTCCCTGTCAGTAGTAGCAGGCTTTTCTAAAGAGTAATGTTGTAATTTGTCCACCTCCAATGCAGGAATAAAAAAGTAAGAATATTTAAAGAATTGCACATGGTGGAAAGGTGTGATATTCACTACCTCATCTGATATACATTACATGCAGCAATAAGATCATATATTTGTTTGCTGGCATTTGTCTGAAACAGTGCATCATCTCCTAGAGTTATTCTTACATATTATATCCCATTTTAATCCAAGGTAAATACATCCTTGTTTAATAGGATTTGCTTACAATTCAAGATGTCTTTGCTGGCATTATTATTACAGCTGAATTATGCTTGAACTATAATTTGATTATTTTTTAATCATTTAAGATGAAGAGATAAATTTTTGCTTAAGAAACATTCTGCTAAATTATTGTTGCTTAAACCAGAGATGGTTTGAACCTGGTATGTGGATTAGAAGTCTTTTGCTGTGAGACAATTACTCATTTTCAGGCAGTGAACTGCATAGATAAGAGACCTGAATGGCCTATCCCTTGTGTCATCTTCCTCTGTCAATGAAGCTACTCTGTACAACATATTATTTATACTATTCTACTACACTGTCAGTTGATTCAAATGATAGTGTACAGCAATTCTGTCTGCATACGAACATATACCTTGCCATGACCATATATTTTCTTGACATTCATCCTATAATTTCTTGTTCATAATTTCAACTTGTTACTGCTTTTTACAGCTCTGTGCATTAATCTATTAATATAAATCACCTCCCTCCATATACACCTATTTGTTTTTCATAAGCCATGCTAGTGATAATACATATTTACTTGGAAGGCAATCAATGACTGTGCTCTACATATTGCACTTTTTATTTTATTTTTTTAAATTCTGCAAAATAAATCTCAAAACCTGGGGAAGGAAAAGTGATAACTAAGTATAGAAGTAGCATGGTTAAAACTATAAGATGGACAGTAACAGTTTATGAGATCTGAAGAATAATAATAAAAAGAGAAAGTATGAATAATTTAAAATTAGGTAGGGTATTTGTAGAAATAATGGGATTAATTCAGAGATTAAGAAATCTCTTGCTTAATCTTCAAGAGTTCAATTGCCATTATAGTTTCGATGAGTAAAGATAAAATAAGTCTGTTATTCAAGAAATAAAGATTAAAAATTTGTGTTAGAACGTTAAGTCATAAACAATAATTGCTGAACTTTTAATATTTTCTCTATCACTCATTCAGGAAGTTGAACTCACCTTTGAGAATGAGTTCAGCCATGGAGGTGTTCTCTTTTCCAAGTAATTAAGAACAAAATACTAGACCAAAATTAGAGTAAAACTGTGAAAAGACAACCAAAAGATAGCTGAGACTGTCTTCAAGGCTATAATAACAATAGTAACAGTAGTTTCATTATTACATTAAAAATCAAATAATCACAAATTCAATGTAGATGCATTTTAAGTTTTGTAAGGATTGACCAAACATCAGACACAGCAATTTATATAATTTTATTAATAGCCATGTTGCAACATTGAACATTATCTCAATAGGTGGTTCAAATGAACTTTGAATCACTTTAGTAAGTTCTGAATTTTCTTGAGGCCATCTCTATTACTACAATTTAGGACTACAAAGTACAAAAAATCTTAGAAGTAATATCTTAATTCATGTGGTGTTGTTTGGGAAACATAACAATATGATGTTGCTTATTGGTCATGACCGACTGTTTGGGCATCAGGGAAAGTAAAATTGAATTGCATTGAGACAAGACAAAGGGTCAATCCATTTATGCTATAAGCTAAACAACAAACAAAAGGCAAACAGGCTGCATTTATGATTCCCAAAGTCTGATTGAAAAATCTCCGCCTCATAGTGCACATTTGGGATAAACTTACCCACCACATTTTATTTTCACATGCCTATTAAAATGAACGTAAGAGTACTCAACTCACAGATTTACTGCTATTTAATCTCTCAACGATTCCTACATCATATATCTGATGTAGATTTTTTATTATTATTATTATCCTTGATCATTTCCCACTTACACTTGTAAAATAGAATATTAAGGTGTGAAGACAATCAAGTATTAGTCTCACTTCTCTTTGGAATACACTAGCAAAACACAGAGATTACTAATGTATATTTGTGTTTCTCTTATAACACCATGTAACTCTGAATTCAGGCCCAGACTCTCTCTGACTACAATAGGATCAAATTTGTGTCTGTAATCCTTACCTAAGGCAGCTAGATACTAATGTGTTCATATAATTAATTTATCCTAGGGCCTATCTTACATTAAACAAGTGATTCAGAAATTAGACATTATCATGCCAAAATCATAGCAAGAGAGTACTCATACATTGAGTCATCACATATTACAGAGACCAAAAAGAAAAGAAAAATCCCGTATATTCTGGAGATTGCTAGATAAGGCAGAGAATAAAAACATAATTAAGAGCAAACAATAATTTTAAAGCAGTGACTTCCAATAAATTGTACTAAATATCCTTGCTTTAAGAAGATAGAAGAAACTAAAACCTATGAGAATAACATGACTTCCTGTATCCTTTGTTGAATACTGATGTGCAGGTAGGTATTTCGCTATCTTGATTTCATGTTTCCTATACACTAAGTTCATTGTAAGTGTCAAATATTATAATCATCATGGTCTTAATTGACATGACCGGTGTAAAATGCACAGCACTCAATAAGCACCATGTACAGGCCATCCATCACTCAAACTCAGGGACGATACTAGTGATGGACTGAAGTTGTGAAAACTGAAGGCAAGGTAAAATGTTTATTGTGATAATGGGAAGGATGTTTACAACAAGAAAAAACACAGGTGAATGAAGGCAAAACTCTCACATCACAGACATTATTTCCCTTTCTTCTTTACTTAGAGCATCCTTCCAATGCTTCAAAGACTTTGCACAGGCTTTAAAAGAGCTTCAGTATAAAGCAAACATGGAGTTAATAGGACACAGAGTTCCATATATCGATAGCATAAATGTCAAAAAACACAAAGCTGCTTCTTGACGATGAATCAGTCAAGGTCTTGACATGCTTGACAACAGAATACAGTCTTCTTATGCTAACCTAAGTCCATTCATATCAGTTCCATGCATTTCTAATACAGAAAAATCATGGTTTTCTTTCTCTGTCGGGGACTGGAGTTCTTTTATGTGCCTCAAATAATTTATTTTCAGTATGCTTACATCAACATCTATAGAAACAATAGACTAACTTTATGTAAATATTTGAGTATATAAAGCAGCTCTTAAGATTTATCCGCTATATTTGTAAAAGACTTAGCAAGCATGCAGCAACAGGTTTTGCATTTTTCCTCGGTTTATTGCAGGAATCACAAATATTGTACTGGATACTCTTTCTATGGGAGCTCATGTCAAAATACCTTTTAACTTCCCTGGGAGCAGGATGAGCTCCATTGGGTAATACTGTAACTCTTGCCTATGGCATTAGCTTGCTAATGTGTTCAAATAACTGACTCCCCTGAGGGTTTATCTTAAATGATGGAGACAAAGTAAAGAATTATGAATATATATAGCTAATACTTTTTTCCCTGAATATTTGCACTTTGGCCTAGTACAGTAATGGATCAAACTGAGCTTTGACTTCAAATGCTTCAGGAGCTTCATTTTTACATGTAACAATATCCAATGCTTTCCAGGTTTGTTTCTAAATGTAGAAGTGCCAGGAGGCAAAATACTTTAAATCTGACCTAGTAATCTTTGAATTTTGTGAGTTGTAAAAAGCAGGAAGAATCCCCCACACATAACGGGAAAAAAAATCATTTTTGCATACTGAGAGAAGTAGAAATTAAGAATGGGAACTGCAGAATGTCTGCTTCTTTAACATTACTGAGGGGTCATGAATACCTTTTAAAGTTCATTTTTCATGAGATAATATTAATTAAAATAATTCCATTGTTTTATAATTAGGAACTTCAAATATTTATCATGCTGCAGCTAAAAGATACCCTACAGGAAGCAAGAAAGATAAGTAATCTTAATGGTTTCACCAATGTTTTCTAAAACATGTTTTTCTTTCCACAACAACAAAGTCATTTGAAAGGTCTCAAACCTTAGTCATATTTTGATTAGTCAAAAATTACCAAAAATTAAAATATTTTCAGGACATATCAACCACAAGCAATTTTGTAGGACCACTTTTTTCTTTTCCAAAACAAAAAACAGTATTGTCTTTACTGCATTCAGAGATTGCTTGGCAAAGAAGTCTCCCTGAAGTATTTGGCTATTCTTAGTTAGTTGCACTCATTTCTGATCTAAAAAGCAAAAATGTTCTATAGTTATGCAATACTTGGTAATTTTTTTTTTCCTATAAGCACAGAGCTCTTCAGTCATATACAAGGCAGTCCCATCAAGGCCTAGAGAAAATTTGTTGTTGGAACGAAGTGGAATTTATATTACCAATCTTCTTCAAAGCAACAGTCTCAGGCATGACCACAACTATATCAAGATGAGATCAAGAGAAGTTGGTTTACCACATTTACATTTCCTCTCTCTCATAGTGAAAGAATGAAAGTGCTCAGACTCTTAAGGGGGAGGGAGACGAGACTTAGGTACCAACACGTCTTACTACAGTTCTGAATGTCTTTGCTGTTTGAATGTTAGCACTATAGTCCTGTTCATCTTCAGTGATGCAATAATTAAAAGTTTTCCAATTATAACATTGCTTGACCAAAATTAACAGCAACAATACAATGTATCATGGAAGTTACCAATGTGGACAAAGTACTTCTGGTTAGTTTTTTTCATACAATTCATCAATATTCAGTGCTAGAATGGCCTCCAATCCACCCAGAAGCGACAAAAACACCTTAGGGAGATGAGTGGCAAAGACAAATGTGGGGATCTTCCAAGGTGACATCTGAGACTGTTTAGCTGTGGAAACACCAATATTCTCAAATGACAAGACTTTCACTATCGAGTATCACACAAGGAAGAGAATATCTGTCAGTTACTGTTCTTCTGATTTATGTTTCTCACACTCTCAGTATCTTTCTGTGCTCTAGACTACGTGATCTTGTTGATCATGGGAATGAATGCAGTGATATGACATTTTATACTGAGCCCTGCCTTGCCATATGTTTCTCTTACTTTCCATCAAAAAGGTTCTTAATATATACAGAAAAGATTCAAAGCCTATGTGAAATCTCATATGAAATACCCTGCTTATTTAACATGTATTCTTTGGGGGAATTTATACCTGAGAGTTTAAATGCTGTCTTATTAGTATCTCAGACAAAACAGAACTAATTTTGTATGTATGAACACAGTCCCATGGATTTTCCTTTATCTGTACGTCAAATTATTTTCTTCCCCTTCATCCCACCTATACTTTGTGCAAGTGATCTGCTTTTATACTGTCTCCATCAAGTTTCCCCTTATGCAGAATTTATTAATCAGAAAAGTGCAAGACAATCAAATTAGGTCTAGCATGCTCCAGCTGTCAAAAATCACCCAGCTGTGATTGATTAATAGAAGAATGCATCTGATTTTGTGGTGCAAGCCTTTCCTCAAAACAAAACAAAACAAAACAAAAAACCAGTTGTTTAACATGTTTCTGTCAGCAAACCTTCTCAGCTGGCAATCTTTATGGAACAGCCATCTGTTTTTGAGGATATAAATACTTTATCAAAATATTTATGACGTTTCTCCTGAAAGATGATATCTTCTCCTTTTCGATAGGTTAATGTCTTAGGGGTAGCTGCAAAAGCTAACTATACAGTCAGAAAATAAACTTTACGATTTATCTAATTCACCAGCAAATGACATAGCCCATAGCCTCAGTCCATTTTTTACTGTCATAAGGGATATTAAACTAACATCAACACTCTCAGAGATACTGTCATTTTATTAACAGATTTAAAGGTCATGCTAAATCAAAAATAAGTAGAATTTAAAATGGTTAATTTGAGGTTGCATCTTCCCTCTTAGCCCTCCTCCTGATTTACTACTCATTTGTCTATTTCCTGTCTTGACATTTTTCTGTCATTTGAAGAAGAATTAGAATACAGAGATTTAAAGCATTCATCTTATAGATGCGGAGGTATTGCAGTCTCTGTTAATACTTTCCCTTTGCTGTCCTGCAATTATCCATATGAATAAAACAATTATTACTTATTATTTACCATTTATTTTTCTGCAGTGACCATAAGCATTAGCTAGATCAGGAAGATTTCACTAGACACAAAGCAAATATTAACTCTTGGCTATGGGGTTTTATAGGCTTGTAGAGAAGACATGATGTGTAAACAATCAAGTATCAATAAGGCATGAGAAAAGAGGACGAAGAAAAAAGAATGATTTTGCATTGAATAACTGTACATGCAGTTTGAATCAGTTTTGAGTTCTGAGCAGATCTGGAGAAGTAATATTAAGCTGCTATCCATCTCTTATCAGGTGGATATTTTTTGTAGGAAAAATCTTGACGGTGAGGTTAGCAATTGCATTATTTTAAAAATGAGTCTTAGGTTAACTTTGATAAAAGGCTTTACTTGCTTCCAGTGTTTTGTACCACAGTGACTTTGATTTTGTCCTCCTGTGTAATATATATTCAAGAGATCCACATATCTAGGAAAAGATTTTTTTTTTTTTTTCCAATTGTGACTAGAAGAAATATAAAAATAATGCTATCAAACACTGGAAAGCTACTTTATCTTTCCAAAATATCTTGTGTTTTAACTGTGTTATTTCTAACTGAACACCATTTCTTTATTTGATTTTCTTTTTATCTTTTTCCTCTCAAGCTTTTCAGTATGGAATGTTGAAGCCTTTCACACTGCTGAAATGCCTTTATTTTTTTATTTTTTATTTTTGTCAAAAAAGAAACTATTTGTAAATAATAAAATGATATCTTAAACTTTCCTGTCCTTCATAATCTTTTCAGATGTAAAAAATAAAGATTTTTGCCATTATTATCTGCTCAGTAAACACTATAGCTGTCTTTTAGATAGATTGCATTATGAACACACGTATAATAATTGAAAGGCCACTCCATAGCCTGCCTCCCTGACATTCAGTCATTTTTGTCCTGTGCTAATGGATATGACCCAATCCTGTGAACAAGATAACACTGTGCCTCCCATTACTCACAAGAACAACGCTTGGTGCATACAGAAATATTTGCAAAACTAAGATCTTGGTGGAAGAAATAAGGCAAAAAGCAGGATTGCTGCCCTGGACTTTCGGAGAGCCAACTTCGACCTCTTCCGGGACCTGCTTGGGGGTATCTGATGGGCTAGGTTGCTAGAAGGCAAGGGTGCTTGTGAAAGCTGGGCAACATTTAAACAGCACTTCTTCCAAGCTCAGGATTGGTTGCATCCCTAAGAGTAGGAAATTGGGGAAGGAGGGCAGGAAACCTGCGTGGATGAGCAAGGAGCTCATCGATAAGATCAAAAGGAAGATGAAATGTGGAAAAAGGGCCTGTCCTCTTGGAAGGAGTATAGAAGTGTTGTCAGGGCCTGCAGGGACACGACGAGGAAGGCTAATGCCCACCTAGAAATGAGGCTTGCAAAAGAGATAAAGGATAAAAAAGGTTTTTTTTAAGTATGTAAACAGTAAAAGGAAGACTAGGGATAATGTGGGTCCCTTGCTGAACGAGATGGGTGTCCGGGTAACAGGAGACACCGAGAAGGTGGAGATACTGAATGCTTTCTTTGCTTCAGTCTTTGCTTCAAGGACTCCCCCCTGGGACTCCTCGACCCTGGCAGGAGGAGAAAGGGTCTGGGAAATGGAGGGCTCCCCCCTGGTTGACGAGAGAGTGGTTCGGGAGTGTCTGAGTGGGCTCAACGCACACAAATCCATGGGTTCCGATGGGATGCATCCATGTGTGCTAAGGGAGTTGGCAGAGGTGATAGCCGAACCACTCTCTATCATCTTTGAAAGGTCCTGGAGAACAGGAGAGGTGCCTGAAGACTGGAGGATAGTCAATGTCACTCCGGTCTTCAAGAAGGGCAAGAAGGAGGATCCGGGAAACTACAGGCCAGTCAATCTCACCTCTGTCCCTGGAAAGGTGTTGGAACAGCTTGTTTTGGATGCCATCCCCAAGCAATTGAAAGAGAAGAATGTTATGAGGAGTAGTCAGCATGGATTCACCAAGGGGAAGTCGTGCTCAGCCAACCTTATTGCCTTCTATGATGGCATCATCAGCTGGGTAGATGGGGGGAGAGCAGTGGATGTCATCTACCTTGACTTTAGCAAGGCTTTCGATACTGTCTCCCATGACATCCTGCTAGCAAAGCTGAGAAAGTGTGGGATAGAGGAGTGGAGTGGAGTAAGGTGAGTTGAGAACTGGCTGACTGGCCGAGCTCAGAGGGTGGTGATTGGCGGTGCAGAGTCCGGCTGGAGACCTGTGACTAGCGGCGTTCCCCAGGGGTCGGTGCTGGTTCCGGTCTTGTTCAACATCTTCATCGACGACCTTGATGATGGAATAGTGTCTGCCCTCAGCAAGTACTCTGATGACACAAAGCTGGGAGGAGTGGCTGACACACCAGAAGGCTTTGCTGCCATTCAGCGAGACCTGGACAGGCTGGAGAGATGGGCAGGAAGAAACCAAATGAGGTTTAATAAGAGCAAGTGTAGAGTCCTGCACCTGGGAAGGAACAACCAGACATATCAGTACAGGCTGGGGACGACCTGCTGGAGAGGAGCTCTGAGGAGAAGGACCTGGGGGTCCTGGTGGACGACGAGGAGAAGGACCTGGGGGTCCTGGTGGACGACAGGTTGACCATGAGCCAGCAGTGTGCCCTCGTGGCCAAGAGGGCGAATGGGATCCTGGCGTGCATTAAAAGGAGCGTGGCCAGCAGGTCAAGGGAGGTGATCCTCCCTCTACTCTGCCCTGGTCAGGCCTCACCTGGAGTACTGTGTCCAGTTCTTAGCTCCCCGGTACAAAAAAGACAGGGATCTCCTGGAAAGAGTCCAGCTGAGGGCCACAAAGGTGATACGGGGCCTGGAGCACCTTCCCTATCAAGAAAGGCTGAGAGACCTGGGTCTGTTCAGCCTGGAGAAAAGTCTGATTCTGTGATCTGTGAAAGAAAGGTTTAAAAAGAATATGTGAGAAGTGTAGCAGAGAGCAAATTGGGCCATTATGTATACAGTGCTGATTGCCCCCCAGCAATGTTGATGCCACCTCTGGATGTCAGTAGTTGTTTTTAACGCAGCTCTGACCTCCAGGTGATGGGCAGAAACCCAAACTATCTAAATTTAACCCTCAGAACCACCACGGCTTAACTCTTACTCATCTTAATCCTACGGTTAAATTGAGGTGCTGGGGAAGGGGAGGAGCAGTTTGCTACAGCTTTTTGTAGAGATCAGCATTACCCTATATTGAAAGCAACTGTACAATTGATGGAGCCCTGCTAACAAAGAAAAATATGGATTCCTGAAGAAGAACAAAAGTACCTAATATTTTTTTCTTTAAATTATAATAAAACTATGGGTGAGAATAAACTATGAAAATAGATTTTGGGAATATATTTCATTCCTGAAAGAAAAGTCCATATTAAAGAAATCGAAGTGTGACTTCATGAAGTCAATGAAAAAAAGCTATTAGATACAAAGAGACCATGACTTCCTCTCTCTTTTTATTATCAACCCTAACAGATGCTTGTGTTTAACTTCGGCTGTACACACTCCTGTGTCACCCCACAACCTGCTGGTCTAACCAACCCTCTGGTTGGTCTCTGAGACCTATCAGTGTGCAGTGCTCCGAAGATCCTATACCCAGATGCATTCCTATAATGGGACAGGGATACAACGGAGCTTTTGGGCCCATCAAGTTCTTTCTCCACAGAGAGGGTGGTCAAACATTGGAACAGGCTGTCCAGGAAAGTGATGGAGTCCCAATCCCTGGAGGTATTTAGGAGACATGGATGTGGCACTTAGGGCCATGATTTAGTGATGGGACTTGGGTAGGTCAGGTTGATGGTTTGACTCAATGATCTTGAAGGTCTTTTCCAACCTAAATGATTTTATGATTCTATGATTTTATAGCTATGAGATTCCATTTCTGATTGAACAGCTTTTTCTTTCACTCACAGCCAGCCTTCCACAGAGAAGGAGATTTGCCAGTGCTTTTTATATGCACATTGCTTTGAATTTAATGTACCTCCAGGTTGCAAATCTGAAATTTCTGAAACTGAGACAGTTTCCCTACCATAAATTGCCTTCTAAACTTCTGAGCTTAGATCCAAACAACTCTGGCCCAAAATATCTGTTATTGAAATCTCATAAAAAGAAATGTTTCTTTTGTGTGGCTGGATAACATGGTTGTACACACAGCAAGCATCAAGGGAGTGCATCTTACACTGCTGTATTTTTCATACAGTCTTTGCATATGAATTAGATAAGTAGCTCAACACCATTAGCAGGCAAGATTTACAGTTTTGACATAAAGAGGTAAGATGGCCAGAGGCATATTTGTCCCTCTTTTGTTTCAGTACAGCAGTGATGACTAACTGAAAAAGAAGATTAACTTAGGGGAGAAAAATGACATAACTCAGCAAATTCTTGGAAAGTCTACCAGGAGATATGTATTTCAATAAATCTGCCACATTTCAGTTCTGGTTACTGTATGCAATGGAGCTTATTATTAATAAGAGAATGACTGCAACTTTGTGAAACAAGTATGTTTGTATCAATACATACTACTAATTTTAAACTACACACATACTCTGTGCATATGTCTAGTTCAAAACCCAGACAAATCCTAGCAAGAAAGTTGCCAATAGTAGGCAGTAGGAAATGAAGACCAGGGAGGAATAAAGGAATTCAATTTTCTTCCATATAATTGACAGCAGATAAGTTAGATTTCAATTCTTGGAGTTTCAGCCATCTCTGGTATTTGTATTACAAATAAGATTAAAAGAAAGACTTTGGGGAGAGTTTGGAATCAGACAAGTAACCAAATGACAGAACAAATGAGAAACAAAATCATTGTTAGGATTTTAATACTACTGAATTCAACTCCAAGCCTTACCTTGGACTCATCTTTGTGCTGTGATCCTCAGGAAGTATTCTAAATCTAGAATTCTTAACCAGGTATTTCTTATTTTATCTTTGACTGAAATAGTTTAAATAAGTAAGAATTTGAAACAGAGAGAGAGAGAGAGAGAGAGAGAAGAAAGAAAACCAAATTTACTAACGTGTAGTCTTATGAAAAACTGAAGATCATAGCACATGATAAATTTCTTAAGTCTAAAATGTGATTGTAGATGGAAAAAAAAAAAAGCAAAATACTGTAATGGGATATGGTAACAGTAACATCACTCACAAAATAAACCAGGTAATTACGCTTTTCCATGCAAGTAGGTTTCATGTGAAGTATTATAGCGAGCTTTGGGCTTTACGTTTCAAAATCTTTATCAATAAAATGGAGTAATTGTTTGGAGGAGATAAACAGGATTAAGATTTGAAAAATGTAATCCGTGAAGAAAGAGTAGGTAGAAACAAGAGTAATACGATCAAGAAAAAGGAAGGATGAGCTGACAGGAAATTAATGTCCAGAACCATTAACAAAACATAAATTGCGTTATGAGGAAGATAAATAATATCATGACTGAAACATGACAGAATAAGAAACAGAGAACTCAGTGAGCCATGAGAATTCCTGAGCCATGAAAATGGAAATTTATGCAACAGCACTAAAAATTTATGTTATACAAGCCCTGCAAGGGACTGTATTTCGTCATTGCGTCTCATTGTACTGGAATTCAGCAAGGCCACACTCACAGTGCAATTATATCATGGGTGGGAGTGGGGTTCTATGACATAATCAACTGCTTTCTGTTGTGACATCAGCAGGTAACCCATGTTGGAGCCCCAAACACTTTCTAAATGCTTGAACGTTACCACATGTTGGGTGTTTTGGGAAGGTCTACAACGTCAGAATTGTTTGTGACCTTTAATTTGTGACTGTATGACATTCCAAGTGATAAGACAAGGGGAACTGGCCTCATGTTGTGCCAGAGGAGGTTTAGGTTGGATATTAGGAGAAAATTATTTACTGAAAGGGTTGTGTGGCATTGGAATAAGCTGCTCAGGGAAGTGACAAGTCACCATTCCAGGAGATCTTCAAGAAATGTGTAGATTTGGAACTTAGTAGCATGGTTTAGTGATGGACTTGTCAGTACGAGGTTAAAGGTTGGACTAGATGATCTTAGAGGTCTTTTCCAACCTGAATGATTCTATGATTCTATGATTAAAAGGTCACAAGGTGAAAAATAGCCTTTTACCAGCACTACTAATGGCAGAAAAAAAGGATAAACTCTAGCAGGTTATAAAAACCTAGTCTAATCTTCATGGCTGAAATGTATCTCTGAGGATTAGATATATTTCTATTTTTTTTTTTTTTTTTAATTTGTTTTCTTAGCATTAAGTTCAACAGAATAAAGAACTGTAAAACACATTTTATTTTAAAAGACAGGTCTTAGTTGGCCAGGACATTTACCCTAAAATATAGGTTAAAGCAATGCTGATGAAATTAAAATCTTGATAGGATATTAATTTAAATTATAATAAATGGAATCCAGGCTGACCTCAGTTAAGTCCATGCTGTCTACTCATTTAGGGAGATACCTACCCAGGTAAATAGTCGTTAGGAATTGAAAAGACATGAAAAGATATGTTCAAAAGCCAAATCCAGAATTGTACCCACATGCATGAGACATACCTGAAACAGTTTAGTATAATTTCATCTTCTAAAGTGAACACATTTAGAAATTACCAAACCATAGGAGCAGGCAATTATTTTGGCTTAAGAATAAAAAGTATTTTAGCAATATGTAAGAACTTTTTAAAATAGTATATGCAGTGATGATACTTTAGTCTAATCTATAATACAATTACAATATTCCAAGAGATTAAGAAAAATATCTACAGGACTGCATGTAACAGGTCAGGAAAGATCATAATTTTACTCATATCTTTATTCAATAAATACTTATGCGTTTATGCATTTTCTCAAAAACCAGTGATTATGTGTTGCTGCTGACTCAAGCCTTCAAAGTTTTCCCTGCTTATGAAAGTAGTAAATAAAAACACAGAAGACAGAGGAAGGAAAAGTAAATGTAAAACCTCCAAGGACAAGAAATACCAGGTGAATGGTCAACTTTCTTGCTCAGAGCAACTCTTCAGATCATGGGCAGAAACACTGATTATTGATCCTGGATTCATCAGCTTCATAGCATGGATATCACTTCTAGTTAGAAATATTGATTTCTGGTTGATTTCCCTGATTTTTTATAACTTCCATGTGATGCAGCTTGCCAGCTCAAATGTTGACATGTCCATTCTCTTCATGCATACTGCGGATACACGTACTTCTGCTATTAACCGTTCTTCACTCATACTACTTTAATGCTCCTGGCCTTTAACTCAGAGCTACACAATCATATCAGCATGCAACTCTTAGTATTACTTCTCAACCACAGAAAGCAATGGCAATGTGAAGTAGGATGTACCTTCTATTTGCCAGTATCTTTTTTAAGGAATTACAATAGCTGTGTTTCCTGTTACATACTTCTGTCTTGGTTCCTCATCATGTATGGTAACACTTATAATTTCCTTATTACATAATCTGACAAAACTGAAGGGGCCAAAATTGTAGCGCCCTATTTCTAGCTCCCTAAATATTAGCATTGGTAGCAGAGAGAGAAGCAGCAGACTTACTGGTTTGTTTTGTTAAGGAGTTCTATTCATGTACATTGCTGAAAAATACCATTCTCTGGCAATGTTAATATTTATGGAATACTTAAGCCAATAGAAATAGAGATATTTGCCATGTATATAGAAAAGTGAAAGAATGAAAATGAAAAAAAGGAAGGAAAAAAAAAGAGGAGGTGTTTACAATCATATGAAAAAGAAAAAAGCAAAATTAAATATATTTTGTAGCAACATAAGGATGGGGGACAATCAAAAAGAAAACATTGCCGTTGCAGCTATGTTGATGTCAGCTTTTATCAAGCAATTTAAGTGCTTATCAAGGCTATAAATCACACTCTGAAATAGTAGCAGCTGTAATTGGACCTGACAATGTATTATTAAGAGTGCTCCCTTTCAATGATAATTTTTTTGATCCTCTGAAAAGACATTATCTGAATGTACGAAGTCTGATTTTTCTGTCTTTTTGCCAGTATACTTGTAAATTTGCTGTCTTTGCTGTCTGCACTAGAAAAGCAAAGGAGTATGTTGCTTTAAAGAACAGTTTACACAGAAAGGAGAGAACTGTGAAAGTAGAATCAATCAGACACCACATTTTTTTCTAATTTGCCCCCCTCAATCCACTAAAATGACAACTATGATATGCACTTTCCTTTGTATCATATTGGAGATTTACTATCAATATTCTTAAGAATATTCTTAAATGACAACTTTTCTATAATACTAACAAATTAATTATGTTTTGTTATTGTGTTAATAACGCCTTTGAACACTATTTACTCAATCAGGAAAAGGTTATGTAATTTAATGTGAGGCTATGTGGTTACTAGAGGTAAACTATGACATCCCCACCTTACATCGTCCAAGGTTCCCTTGTTCTATATCACATTTTCACATATTAAAAAAATCCCATCATGTTTATTCATATATAATCATTGCCCTATGCTGAACTAAAATGGCTTTTCTGAGGCTGACATTAATACATTTGCCTTTTACCCTCTCTCTTTCTCTGTTTTGAAAAAGGATCATTTTATGGCAATAAAAGCCAATTACTGAGGCCATGGATCTGTGTAATTCTATTAAATATTTTACTTCCTTATCTCTAAAGATCTGGAAAGCCTTTCAAATGGAATGAGCTATTTCATTGCTTCTACGGTATGAAATTAAAGGCTGATTCTAACACAATGCTTATATAAAGATATGTGCTTGTTAGGATGTCCATGCATGCTTGTGCTTCATACACAGAAACACGGATATGCACACACACACACAAAAGTGACCCAAATGCAAGTTTCAAACATGTAAGTTTTAAAAAGAAAATAGATTTTAAAGAGAATATTTCTGTTACAGCCATTTGATACAAACCATTTTTGCCAAACCTTTTAAAAGAACCATTTAAAAATAAGCTCAAAGGTGTTAAATACAAATTAGGGCCAAAGTGCAACCACAGAAGTCAGACTACTGCATGTATTCTGCAAACTTCTCCAATCACAGCAAGAATTGTTCTCATTTCCAATAATATTTCTCAAGAGAGATAAGTTCACTAAAGTCATGTACAGTAGTATTGCTGCCTACAAAGAAATCAGAGAGCTATTTGAGCTTCCAGGACAAAGTATCCTAAAGATAGCACCTGTCACAAAATCTTATTGCCTGCAGAGCAGGCAAAGCTGTTGGCAATCTGAGTGCTTAGCTGCTTTTCTTTATATGATGGCTTTGAATGTGCTACCAAAGATGAGATGCCTTCATGTCCACTGTATTTAGTGCAGCATCTTGCTTTCTACACATAATGTAAGAATGTATCCTAACCTTGGAAGGCAAAAAATAAGCTAAGTTAGTAAGTCAGAATAAGGTAAACTGGAAATTTACAATATTTGAAAAAATTAGTCCAAATTCCACCTTGCAACTTCACTGATCTCTAACAAAACTTACTTTTCCCCATGTGATCTTATATTCCAGTTTGATAACTTGGTGAAGTAAGACAAGGCATAAGAAAACCAGAAAGATGAGAAGGAGGACATTACAGCTAGCACTGGTGAAAAGAAGAAAAAGAATTGAGATAATATTGGTCTTTTTTGACTCTGGAGTGTGCTAATTGTTGGAAACTGGATGTAATACATTGGAGTAGTGACAGACTGTAGGAAACAGCCACTCTCCAGGAGATGGACACTACAGGAAAGGTAGATTGTTGTTTTCTGATTAGGTTAGATTTGTTGTGTAGTTGGAAGGCAGAAATACCATCAGCGACTTGCAAAGAGTATAATGGAAAGAAGGAGAATTAGGAGGGCCAGGAGATTTCTGCTTCTTAAGGTTAAATTTCTTGCAATTTCAAATGAATTAGTGCTCCAAAAATGGATTAAGCATGGGTAAACAAACATAGGCTATGAAAAGACACGACTTCACTAATCCAAAAGTCTCCTTCAGGACATGTTCCTGGAGCTGTATGCAGAATTCTGAACTAAACTCTTCAACGCTTCCCTGTGTTACCCCAGTGCAGGCTCAAGATCATCAAGTGTATGTAAAATTGCAGCTGCTGACATTTCAAGATCTGCTTCCCAATTTTTCAGAAGAGCCCTAGTGACTTTTACATAACTGTCATCAGAAAGTAGTAGAAGTAGCTGAATGCAATTCGTCTTTTCATGGTCAGTTGACTCTCTCAAAAATTAGAACATTATACTACTTAGGACCACCTGATCGTTGAGCTATTTTTCTTTTTATCTTCCTGTTGTCTTCCAGGCTAATGATATTAAGAGAGAGTGAAGACCTATCATGTAGAAAAGAAAGGGTATTTATTTTATCCTTATTTTAAATTCAGAATATTCCCTATATTTTGACTGACAACCTGCAGAAGAGAACAAAACAAAACAAAACAAAATATTTTGCACAATTGAGGTAGAATCTCTGTAATTAATATATACCCTCTAAGAAGTTTGAAGCTTAGAAATATATTAGATTATATGAAATCCATATTTCTTTCACTGTATTCATCAGAGCACTTTATTAAAGGTTTTCTTTCTTTAATATAAAACTCAATGAACTTTTCACTACTTCTTCATAGACACTGCTTCATTCTTTAGCAGTTTTCAGCAAAGAGATCTTTTTCCAATAAGAGACTACTCTTGTACAATTCAGAGTACATTTCTTCTTACATCTTTCCCTCCTTTAACTGTGATTCTCATTCCCTAAAATATTACACTGAAGAATTCCATGGTAGTTATCCACTTAAGTGCTCAAGGGTATTTACCACATTTTCTTCTAAAGGTGTGTCCTTAGAGTTGGTAAATATTAAACTGTTTGCCATCACTCAAGCTTCTTTTCACTTATCTTTTAAAGAGGCTACTTCACTTCTAGTGATCCATTCTTGGTAAATGGGTCATAAGATTGTAGAAAGTGTGAAAGAGGCATAATTGCAGTGGTCTTGGAGGGCTTTTCTCCCTGACTTCAACCTCTACTTTTTACCAACAGACAGAAAATTGTGGCACCAATCCAAGTGTTATTACTCCAGACGTTCACTTTCATATACAATGTGAACAGTAGTAATTGATAATGGGACTTAGGAAAAGGTAAAGTGAATTTTGTGTTCAACACAAAAATAACGGTATGAAAATAATGAAGATGATATATACGCTTTCTTGATACATTTTCTTTAGTTAAAGAATGTGACAGAATGAAAGAAAAAAAAAAAAAAAAGGAGCAAGGAGCATCAAAGCACATGTAGAAGCACAGTCCTGCCACAAATTAAAAATCTGTATATTTGCAGATCAGGCTCTTCACTGCCCAGCTAAATCCCAGCCAAATCCTCATCTCATAACTAACATTAAAAGGAGACAGCTATTTTCTGAGTAGTGATTTGCAGTCTCCGAACTACTAGGAAAACAGTATGGTATGAATATGCTATCCAGAGTTTCCTGAACATTCGCTTTTCTGCGCTTAGAATTCATAGTTTCCTTGGAAGTGTCAGTGAGCAGTGAAGCACAGCAATATATGTCCTACTGGGAAAAAATGCTGTGGGGGAAGGGAAAACAAGAAACCATTTTTATCCTACAGAGATTTCAGATTTTTTTTCTGTTTGCAGTGTGAATTGCAGAAGACAAACACAGCATTTTTGCCTCTGAAAGCTACATGTGCTACAGACACTTTGGAAATGACTTGTGCTCCCTAAAGAAGAGATATAAGCTCTACACACTTAAAAAAATTTTAAAACTACATTAGAAAATGGAAACTATGGGTCATTGTGTCAAAAAGACTTCTTGAATGACTATACTCTCCACTACTCTGTCTGGTTATATTGCACTACGTACCTGAGACTTTTCTATGGTGCCTTTTGTCATTGACTGACGCTTTGACAATATTCACTCACAGTCAGAGTATTTTTGGCTCTTGGTTACTGAGTGTTGGGGGTTCAAGTCAGAAGCTAAGAAAATAATTGGGAGGGTCATTTGTTCATTGAGAGGGAGAGGAATACAGATACTAGTCAAACACGTACAGGCTGTTATGCGGTAAGTCATTGATCTTTGTGATTTCATCCAGAGGGCCAGGAGAAAATGGTTCCATGCAGTTTCTTTTCCTAATTGTGGCATAGTAGGGAAAATCATCTGAGGATAGATCATAGTTGCTTTGGTGACTTAAGATTAGACTGAAAAATTAGTATGTGGGGGACACTGTATGGTATGAATATGATTATGACAATTACTTTTTTTTTTTTTTTTCTCTAGTATTGTCTTTTCTGGTAGTTTTACTCCTTTCTTTTCCAATAGAAAAACAAAACACATTCAAGAGAGGAAATCACAACTCAAGCTGCTATTTCTGAATTCAGATCCTTAGGCTGCCTAGAAAATTCACTGTAGGTGAGGCTGGCTTTAAATGCCACCAGTGACGAATTATGCTCACAGCAGAAAACTTGAGAATTTTAAGGACACCCTTTGGTAAGCGTATTGGATCCTGCATAGACAGCTGTTAAGGTTACTCTTTCATTTTTCACACCCAGCCGATATTTTGGAAAGGAAAATTTTCAGCTTTATCTATGTACCTTGAACTACAGTTTTGCTTAGGAGCTGTTTAGGCTAGCAAAAGTCACCTTACAACTTGAGTAAAGTTGAAAAATCTTTGTTTCTCAAAAAATAAGTCTTACTTTACCTTGAAGTAGAATTTAGGGAGTATTTCAATATACTGGTGGTCTGGAATTTTTTTTTATCTTTTTTTTTCAATCTTTTTGACCATTCTCAGAGAAGGAAAGAAACTTTGCACATATGGTAGCTTACTCTCTTCTACCATTTATTTTTCTAAGGCAACCTTGAAGGTTTACATGTTGTAGCCCTACTGCTGCCTTAGGTAATCCAAGTCATGTATACTGATGCAAATGGGGGTTTTTAGTGGAAATTTTAATGTAGTTTAGATTTATTTTTTATATATTAAGAAAAGCACATGAGAGTTCATAACAGCTAATGCATATTTATCCCTAATGGAACGGAATATATCAACCAGAAAACAAAGAAAAAAGAAAAAAAAAAAAAAAAAAAAAAAAAAAAAAAAGAAAATGGTAAATATACTGTATGCTAGAGATGTAAAGAATAACAATTCTGTGCTGAAGAAACAGGAGACTAAGCCAATGCATTCACTGAAGGTAGAATCTAAAATAATTTCCCAATATAAAATGCAGTTGGATTAAGAAAGTCTCTGCTAGGGAAAAAACAAAACAAACAAACAAACAAAACAAAACAAAACAAAACAAAACATCAAAGCAGATGGAATCTTCACAGAGGCTGCCAGATCTGGGCTTCCCAGAATGCTTAAAAATATGATAGAAAGCAGGGTACACAATTTCATTTCTGCTAAATGGAATGTCAGAATAAATGGTTATGGTTGGAAACTCTTCTAAGTGTGAAATTGATTAATTTGTTCTACAAACTCCTGTTTTGACCTACTTAGCACAGGAATAAAAAAAAGAAAAAGAAAATAAAGTTTAACCTAAGCCATAGTATTCAATGTGAGAGGTACCAGCTGTGCTGTATACCAATGCTTGCCACAGGAATTTCAGGATAATGGACTTCCTGAAATAGACTAAAATAAGATAAACTAAGGTATAATACTAGGGCTGCCTATTTACTTGTGTTCCAGAAGATTCAGATATTAAAAGTTGCCTGAGTTGCATAATAATAAATCAAGAATTGTGGCTAAAATCTTGTTAATCAACATACATATGGAAAGAAAACAATTCAGAGGTTCTGCTATCTTATCAATCAACCAGAAATTATTGTTTACAGTAGGACAATATTCAGTTTTGTACATGTGCAACAACATTTTCATGTGCCCTTGTGGCCAAGAAGGCCAATGGTATCCTGGGGTGCATTTGGAAGAGTGTTGCCTTCAGGCTTAGGGAGGTGATCCCCCCTCTACTCAGCCCTGGGGAGGCCACACCTGGAATATTGTGTCCAGTCCTGGGCTCCCCAGTACAAGAGGGACATGGAGCTACCTGTGCAAGTCCATAGGAGGGCTATAGGGGACTGGAGTATCTGTCATATGAGAGGCTGAGAGAGTGGGCCTGTTTAGCATGGAGAAGACCAAGAAGGGATCTTATCAATGTGTATAATAAACATCTGAAGAGAGGGTGTCAAGAGGATGGGGCTACCTTTTTTCAATGGTGCCCTGCAGCAGGACAAGACACAGACTGAACACGGGAAGTTCCATGTGAGTATGAGAAAACATTCTTTACTGTGACGGTGACAGTGCACTGGAACAGGTTGCCAGAGAGGTTGTGGAGTCTACCTCTCTGGAGATATTGAAAACTGCCTGGATGCCGTCCTGCGCAATGTGCTCTAGGTGATCCTGCTTGGCAGGAGGTTGGACTAGATGATCTCAGAGGTCCTTCCAACCTCAACCACGCTGTGATTCTGTGATCTTTAATAACAATAACTAACAGAGTAATAGAAAAAAAAAAAAAAAAAGTTAGATTCTACTCTCCTAGACATCCTAACAGAAAATATGGGAGAATAGGGATTTCAAGGGCACAGCACTATTCCCTAATTAACACTTCAAATACAGTGCTGAAATGAGCTTCCCTTCCTCCTAGGCTGTCAGAATACTGGGGGTAAGAAGTCAAAAAAACTGTCAAGGGAGTCATCTGACATTGGATATCATTGAAAATGCAAATCATTCAAAAGTGTTCAGAAGGAGGAAGACATTGTCTCTGAAACTAAGATTGGTGATTATTTATTTAGTTAGTTAGTTGCTGTTTCAACACAAAAGGATAAAAGCCAGGCTGGGGACGTAATAGAAAGTGTCATCTGTGAAAAGTAACAAACCGAAATAAGAGAGAATTCAGCAAAGCCAATAGCAATTCCAATACCTAGTGTGAAGTATCTAGGATTTCAGTTCATCTACAAACTATAAAAACTATAATCTGAGGTATAGTAGTTTGTGATTGAAAAAAGGAGGTCACTAAATTAATGTGACTTCCTTCTGAATTTTAGTGTCAAAAGAGTATTTGTGTGATGCATTTACAACACAAAACACTCTTCGTTTATTTCATATGTTTGCCATTTGAGAAGATCAACAGTTGATGTCATACAAAATGCTGAAAAATTTAAAATCCCATGCTAGTGGAGGATGGACTAGGTGACCTAATATTTTTGCTTTTTCTCTGAAACTGATAATTCTGTTCAGTGATTCCATAATGTTTTATTCTACCACAAGCCTTGCTGCAAGGCATAGCCTAGTGGCAATTTCTGGGTGCCAGTGATCTTGGCTTCTATTGCTATTCCATGACTGATGGCAAGGTCATAAGCTCTTGAAATTTTGCAAGTCGCTCCAAGGTATCTAAGCCTCAGGTATTTTATCACTTTCAGCAAAAAGAAAAAAAAAAAAAAAAAAAAAAAAAAAAAAAGAAAAAAAAACAAAAAAAAAAAAAAAAAAAAAAAAAAAAAAAAAAAAAAAAAAAAAAAAAAAAAAACAAAAAAAAAAAAAAAAAAAAAAAAAAAAAAAAAAAAAAAAAAAAAAAAAAAAAAAAAAAAAAAAAAAAAAAAAAAAAAAAAAAAAAAAAAAAGAAAAAAAAGAAAAAAAAAAGAATATTCAGCTTTGTAAATCACTTTGCGATCTATTTGAGTTTGAGCAGAGAAAGAAGGAAACACATTTTAAATGTCCAGCCCTAGCCCAGCTGTGTTGCATTTACAAGCATAAGGTGCCATATGAGCTGCTTTTGAGGGTGTAGGTGAGCAAAATAGATTAAATACTTTTGTTTTATCCTGTAATATTTCTGAGATTTTAAAAATATGCATAGTGTTCTTAAGGACAGACTATTCATATCAAAACACAAGAATTAGTTCTGCTTTGCTTTGGGCAGGGAGTAGATGACCTCAAGGAAAGCATTTAATCTGTCTTAATACAGCAACAGGTTACATACGCTGACAGTAATATTTTTACACTGCTTTTTAGACAATACCTTCCAGTCTTTCTTTAAAATTTATTTAGTTATCCCCGAATGGCACTGTACTGTGGTATGTTGAAATATTTCATGTTTCATTTTAACTGTAAGCTCATAAAAGTTAGAGCAACTGGCACAGCACCCTTCGAGCTCCATTTACAAAGGTTCTATAAGTGCTTTGCAAAATACTCAGAATAAACCAACAAACTACATAATTTTTCTAACACTGAAAATCTAATCTAGAATTGTATACAAGTCAATAAGGATCATGAAGTTGAGATTTATTTCACAAGAACAAGGCCTTGTTTGTTGTTTGTAAAGAAAGTTGTAATTGCTAGCTTAAATTAAACAAGGATCTTCCAGAAATACTGCTTGATGAAAGCATCATTATTTGTATAGCTCCAGTAATGAACTTCTGATACTGAGCTTCATGAGGCATAGTGAAATTTGGCTTTCTAACATACGTAAATCACTCCCTAATCCATAGATGAAAGTTGCTATGCTACAACAAGTGTATAAGATTACATTAGCTGAAAATCAAACTTTTAGTTTATATGGCAGAGGTAAAGGTTAATGTGACCAGACCACACATGTTTGGAAAGTAACAAAGTTACAGCCTAATTTGCTCTTTTCGTTCATTCCTATTTGGAAATCATATTTGCATGATTTCTTCATAAAACAAACAAACAAACAAACAAACCAAACAAGTCAAATTTAATCGTTACTAGATTCAAAAATGTTATTCTGTTTCTCCATGTAATGGAAGCAGCCATAAAGATGATCTGGTTATAACAGGGAAAATATTGACAGAAAATGCCTGCTAAAACACTGCCAGAAGAAAATACCTGCCAGTTTGAGAACTAGACCAGGAGTTCCTTGAAATGCACAGCTGGCCTCTCTGAAGTGCGTACCATCAGTAAGGGCAAAACCAAGGAAATGTAACAGCAACTTATCATCTGAGAAGGAGAAAACAGCCTGGGAAGGTGTTTTTTTTTTTTTTTTTCCTGAGAGAATAGGAAACATCATCGTCTATTGATTGTTTCGACTGAAACAGAAATTAACAGCATCTATTGGCTACTTTAAAGGTGGTGTCCTACATCTTTTTATGTCTCTGTGATATAAAAATGACTCATTTACCATTCATAATGGCACTCCTCTCTCTGAGAACTTCCAGTGCTGCAAGATTTTTTTTTTTTTCTTACCACATTTCCTAAACAAATTGAAACCTCACTAGTGCTGCCTGGCTGACTCCAAACTTGACACACATCATCTTTGAAATGAGACCTTGCTTGTTATTTATTTGGTTCCACTGCTGGGCCCGCTTCTGGAGAGCTGTCTCTTCTGAGACCAGTTTTCCTAATTAGGCCTTTCTGTGGTTGGTTTGACCTCCACTTCTGGGATCAGTGTGATGCACTTGGTACTGGTAATTTAATGAAATATATACATATATACATAATCTGTCATAAGCATAATCTTGATAAGTATAAACTCATAAGTATAATCATAAGTATATTCATTGTTACAGTATCAATAAGTTTGTTTAACCATAATAAGTACATTCACTGACAGAGTATCGATAAGTTTGTTGAACCTATAATACTAATCTATATTTGCTGCTATATTACTGACTTTTACGACATCTAATTGCCTCCCTACTACCTCTAATTGCTGCTATTAGTTGGTGGTATTCATTCAGTATCTACTACATATATATATTTGCTTCCTGGTAATATGTATAATAGCTTGTTGTCTATATACATGTTACTGGTGATTTTTGGTAATCTGTAGTAAATAGAAATTTTTTAAAATAAAGCCTCTGTGTCCTTCTGTGGCACAGAATTGTACAAATCCACTGTTGCCATCTCTACACGTGCACAGGCCTGGTAACCATTTAGATCATGACACCATACTGCCTGATTTTTAACATATCATTATTGATGCTTAAAAGAAAAAAACATGGAAAATCAGATTTTGCTGCACTATTTTTATTTGTGAGGCTGTAGATGTTAAACTCTTACTAGCTTTTATCAATGATTTTTATTCCCTTATAGTCTTATCAATTTTTTTATTTCCTAAACCGATTCAAAAAATAATAAATCCTCTATCCATCTGGCCTCATATTGATGCTGGGTTTGGGTTCCAATAGGAATTTCTTCCAAAATAATATTTGTCTGTGGGAAACTGGGAATTCATCACAGCTAGAATTTATCATGAAGATATATGTTTTAGCTATGATTAATTTTAATCAAGATGGAATTTCTGAGACAGAAAGAAGCCATTCCAAGAACAGAGAAAACCCTTCAGATTTGCTGACCAGGTAAGCTGCACCTGCTGGATAAGTGTCATTAACTATGAAGTTGAATAACAAGTAATAACAAAAGGATTTACTTTCACACTGCGGAATGATTTGACTCTGTCATGATGAAGAGCAAACATAAATTTCAAACTAAAAATTCTTGACTTCATTTTATTTTTATTTTTTCCCAGCAGCCCTGTGTCCTCTGTAGATTATTTACCTAAAATTTCCAAGGGTTCTTCAACAAAGTTTTTGAAATAGATTGTCCCAGAAGCAGCTCACAAGAAGCCTTGGCTAAGCAGTTCAAGAACTTCAGAAAACCCAGTTCCAGAAGCCGGTGACTTGAAGAGATATCCCAGAATGATTTCCGTTAATGAATTTTTACAACACTTACCATGCAGAAGATTCAAGATTATGCTTTCTTTACATTTTAAAACTTCTATCTCCCTGTAATTTCTTTGGAAATGTATTTTCAGATTCCACATTACTCTTTAGTTTGTGCTTTTTCCAGACACACAACATGGCGTCTGTAGAAATGGAAGAACACAGTGAATGTAAAGTACTGTTTATTTGTAATAGGAACTAAAAATAGAATTAGCAGACTAATCAATTACATTCAAGGATCTTCCAAACAGTGATCGGAATTCATGGTCAAGTTTCATGCCCTAAGTGATAAAAAATGTAACATTTCTTATCACTAGTTGCTTCTGGCGGTTGCTTCTTAAAACTTCTCTGAAAACTGACTGTAAAAATCTTGTTTTGGTCTGCCCTAAAATCTATGCGGCATCTCAGAACTAGATGGCTGATATATAGAGAGGCTTTCAGAGAACGCAATACTCTATAACGCTTTATAGTCTCTACATCAGCTCATCATCCTGAGAAAGATGATTTATGAATCTTATAACTGGTTACTAGCTGGATCTTACTGTCATAATTAGATCTTTCTCAAAATTGTATTAAAAGGGTTTTCTCCAGGCCATGAATTGTCTTGGAATAGAAGCCAATCACATGATATGGAAATCTGAATAAACTTAAAACAAAATAAGTGACATGGAATAAAAAGGATTTATAACTTCAAACATGAAACTAGATAATAGTATTTATAAGCCTATAAATTTTAAAGCTCCCAGACTAATTTAAAAGCAGTTCAGTGATACTGCCAGATGAGAAATGCATAAACAGAAGGTTCCTTTGATTATCAGAGTGTTTGCTTCTGAAAATTAGAACACAGCCATTTATCAGAGGGTGTCTCAAGGCTATAATCAGTTAAAGATATTCAAGAACTGAGGTAATTTAGTATGTTGAATGTCAATCAAGCCAGGGCAAAACATGAAGTAATGTGCTAATGTAAATGTGAAATATGCATATGCTAAGGTGACATAATAAAGTAAGTGATAGTCACGTTCCAGATGTGTTACAGCATTTCTAATATTCACAAATGTGTGAATTCAAATGGTGTACTTGTAAGGTTTCAAAATGCAGATCTGTATAGCCTAAATGACAAGTTTCAACAGCAAATGACTATTATTCTGTGATGACAGTTATCAGATAGTATCCCCATTTAGGTACTAGTCAGAAGGAATATGTAGAAAGAGGGCAGGACGCTTCCTTCCACTGTGTCTTTTTGAATTCCATACCAACATCAAGAGAGATCTTAATGTAGAAGCTTTGTTACATGAAAAACTCAGCTTATAGGGAAGACTTTGAATGAAACTGAAAACAGTTTAAGCACCATGATAATAAAATTATATTGGTATAGAGGCAAAGAGAAAACAAGCAGACAATGCAGTTCTCCACATGGACATACCTCGCCAATACCAGTTTTCTATGGCAAAGCCCTGTCATTTCCGTCAAAGAAAAAAAAAAAAGTGAAAAAGTGTTTCTACACTTCTACACAGGCTAATATTTCCTTTTGCCTGTATACGGTTTTCCACACAGCCATCCTGCTGTAAATCTTGGCAACACTGATGGATTGAGAAATAAATACTACTAGGTCTTTTCCTATGCCTTGGATTATAATTACAGGAACTGCATTTTTGACTAGTCATATTTTTGTCAAGGAAAACTTGTTTTGTTGTATTTGTTAATTGAACACTTGGATATGAGTCGTTTGGATTGGCTTACTTGTATTGTTTCATTCTGAGTAAAAGATGCTGTAGATGCTGAAAGTTTACACGGACACAGAGGACACTAAACAGGACCGAACTGAGGGTTCTCCACCCCATGCTGTAATAGCTGAAATTTGACTTGTCATTCAGTTAGTCTTTTTACAACTTTCTCCTCAGTCACCTGAGTAGCTATTACCCATATGTTACAGTTGTGCAAACAGTCATTTAGGGAAAGTGCAAATTTTTCTCAGTATTATTATTCAAAGTGGCTGTATTTGCCTACAAACACATTTGCACATGAATAAACAGCTTATATTCTGTATTGCCATTAGTTACACCTTCACCAAAGAATCCCACTTGCTCATTCATAGAATAGAAGCAATACCATGTACCCTAAGTGACTTAATCAATAACAGAAATTCAAATCAATATTTCTTTGATAATTATATTAATTACAGTGAATAAAGATAATGATACTGTGTTCTATTATTGATAAATTCCAAAGACAGTAGGGAGCTATAACTGTCAAACTATTTATTACAAATAGTTCATCTAGCTCTACCAGTAATGATGTCTGTTGGGTGTTTCCTATCTCACAGCAGAATGTTGTTTCAGTTGCAATGTTAGTGTCAGCAGCAAACAACATAGCTTTACTTAGTTTTCTATGAAATATCTCTAAGAGATTATATTGCTGTTACATACTATAAAATATTGGCATAGAATATGCACTTGTTTATATTATTTGAAGGAAATGGACTCATATTGCTCAACAATCTCCCAGTTAAAATTCTGATTTTGCCTTAATTCCACATGGAGAATATTTGTTTTCTGACTGAAGAGAAGCAAAGACTAATAAAAAAATGAGGCTCTGAAAGACTATTCCTTCAAAAAGCAATAAGGAGAAAATTTCACCACTATTATTGTTCTTATGCTGTCATGAAAGAATAACATGATCAAGCATAACATTCAACATCGTTGACAGTCTTAAAGGCTAACAAGGGATTGGCCTGATGGCATCTGAATAGGAGTTTCCCCAAGAACATGTAACTCCTCTGACATAGTAACATAATTCAGTAGTAGAGGACAGTCTTTGAGTATGCATTGATCATATATTTATGAAATATAGGAATACAGAAAAATAAGTTCAAAGACTACATTTAAAATGCATTGTCATTCAAGAACTACTGGGTTTCAGTGTAAATGTTGGAATCTTCTACTTTTCAGCCAAACTCTAACTCGAGTGATAACTTTCAACTTGCTGAACAAATTGCATTTGAAATTTCTAAAATGAGGGCAATATAAATTTATTCCTAACTAGTTATTTTATTCTACTTTGTACCACAAAAAAAATTTACCCTGTCTGCGATTTTGAGATGTTTGAAGTTACCTGTCTGTGGGAGTAGAACTTTGTTCTCTCTCTATTGAGACTGTCCTCTCTCTATTGAGACTTAAATGACTGCAGAATCAGGACAACAGTTTAAAACCTTTGGGATTGTAGGGGTTAAAAGGTGCTCTTGTAAGTGGAAGTCATTATTATTTACTCATGGTGAGCTGAGGTATATGACGAGAGTCACAGGGAAGCTTCTGCACGTATTACTTTTGCAAGATGTCTTAGTTGAAGTTCAGTAGGTTCAGGTAGTTATCATGAAACCATGGATTAACAAAAGAGTTGGAACATACCTGAGAATCTCGTTAAACTTCACTGGCAGGAAGTGTCTTACAAAGTCTTTCTCAGAGATCAAAACAGGAAAAACACTTAGAAATACACAGCGTGAGGAAAGACTGATGGCCTCTAAGAAAGGAAAGGCAGGCTTCACCATGTGGTTGGGTTTCTTTGAACACAAGACTACCGTAGGAGACAAAAAATAGGATTCAATGGACATGTCATGTTCAGATTTCCAGAAAGGATTTGACAAAAGTCCAGTTCATGTGTTGCTCTCTTTTACTGCAAAGTGGCTCAAAAGCACATGGGCTAGCTGCCTGTTAGCGGTGTCTTACTGTTCAAAGTGCAGTGGAGAATGGAGGAGGAACGAGCTGGGCTCTGGGGGCATCTGGGCGTGCTAACTGCTGTGAAATGTCATGCATTGATCTTACACATAGCAACATCAACTGTACTTAACTCTGTCTCTGCTGATTCCTATTGAAATGGCCAACTTTCCTTCTGGAGCACTGATTTTCTACTGAAATTCTTATTTTGATCTGCAGGGCTTTTTGACTTAGGTATGCTGGAAAAATTTTCAGCCATTACCTTTAAGATCTACTATAAATGGCTGAAATACGGCTACTATAATTTTACAGAAGCTATGCACAGAAGGTGATGCTTCACAGCAACATTTGCAAGCTTGTGTACTTCAGCAGATAAGAGGCTATTGTTGAACTGGGACCCTATCCAAAATACAATGAAGTCAGTTGACAGACTCCTATTGATTTTTAATAGATCATGAGAGTGACTGTTACCATGTGACCTCCAAGTTACTCTTCTTTTGTAGCAAGAATAAAATAAAGCTTAGCCAGCTTTATAGATTAAAGCTCTTATGTCCTCAAACATCCTACATTTTTGTGTATACTTGTTCATTTAACTCCCAAGTTCTGCAGGTTAACAGACCAGACTTGTTCATGACTTTCCTCCAGAAGGAACGCTTTCACCAATGCTTCAACTTGCTTCTCCTTCCACATAGCTTCAAATAGGAATGACCAATATCCAGCCTTCTGACACAAACAGCCCACAGATGTTAGCAATCCAGAGTCTAGTGCCTGTATATTTGCTAGTCTATTGAATATTAACTACTAGAGCTGGATATGACGTGGTCCATTATGGATTAAATCTAGACAGTGTAACATCAGGTTGTGAACACCCCTTCAGGGCATTTTTAGAGTCCTGAATATTGGGGTTTGCTTCTGGAGAAGGCTTTCAAGATCCTTTCATCACACATTCTTAAAAGGCTATATTAGGTCCATGAATTCTGTTAACTTATTTAGATTTTCTTTCCTCCAAGGAGTTCCTGTTTATTATATTGACACAAATTCTGTCAAATGCTTTCATTTAGTCTGATGAGAAATTGAATTTTTTACTGACATCAATATGTATTGTACAGATTGTATGGATTTGGGCCTTACCTCCAGAAGTAAAATTCTTTCTGTCAAGACAGTTCCTTCTCATCTTCTGTGAATGTACTCTTTAACTGCAGCCATTATTGTGAGATAATCAAAAGTATGACTTCATAAACCTTCCTTAAAGGACAATTGAAAAGAAAAAGTCTGAGTAAAAAAAAATAAATAAATATAGAAAGCTTTGATTGTTCAGGGCCTAAGAGATCTATCAGATCCTGGAAATCAACAGCAATTTGTATCAGTCAAATGACACCAGTCGTATTTGACAGATGGCATAAAAAGTCCTATGAGCAATTTAAATATATTTTTTCTTTCTTCATTTGCCTTCCTTTTTCACCATCCACAGCTTTTTTATTGAATTACACATTCCTATCTAGTTGCTTCTCAAAAAATACCTGTCATCATGAAAAATCTGTAGACCTTTTTAGAATTCATGTACTAAGATAATTAAATAGTTCTAAGGGCTTTTGTGCCTTGTTCTTTAGTGTTATGAAACACTAAAACAGTTATGTGAGTAAATAATAAACACAATTTACTGACTGCAAATTGCAATATTTTACAGGATTCAGTACCTTCAGAGTTACTAAATTATCATCATTGTGGGCCACAAGTACAGGCATAGAAGGAGATCTTGATTTTAAACATAAAAGTAATTTTCTTTAAAGCTGACGCTCCTGCTCACACGGCTAAAGTTAGACACATATGTGATCAGTTTGCTCTCTAAGATCTATTTCCTTTATTACATTTTTGTGCAGTAGCCAATAAAGGGATAGTAAGACATGACTTTGATTGCAAACACTGGCAATAAAAAAAGATTTTTCATAATATTATCACCATTCTCATATTCTTATGAAAGGTTCATATGTGGAAGGGGAAGGCAGAATGCCTCAATGCCTTTGCACGTTAGTGAACCTCATGCCTGTTGTCATTCTGAGCAATCTCTAACACATCCTGGCTCAAAGCATCAATTGGTGGAGCTAATTTTATCAGGTGATGGTCTGGTCCAGAATTTTTTATTTAAAATCACCCACTAGTGAAATGAATGGCACTGGAATGACCATGTTACTCAAGGCTACCATTTTTCTTAGCTATCATTACTCTTTTTCAGGCACTTACTATAGTAAAAAGCCTACATCTTCATAATGAAAATCTATTAAAACATAAAATATGCAATGTACAACTATGCATTGCTCTTTGGACCTGAAATTCTGAACAAATGATGTTAACATAAATTGTATACACTGATTTTTCAAAGGTGCTTCGAGAATCTAAGCAGTTTTTAAAAAGTGCTTCTAATGTGTGCATTCACAATTATCACTACAATAATATCCACCCAAGAAAGTAAGAAAATGCTTGAGCAGGTCACTTGTGAGGTCATAAAGCGAGACTGTACTGAACCATAAGAAAATGCCTCCTTATACAAATAGAAGTCCATTTTCAAAACTGAATTTAGATTTTACATTTCCTAACTATTCTCAGAAGTACAATCTCTCAAATCTGAAGTATAGTGAGATTAAAAATACATTTGAAAGTTGGTTTTAGAGATTTTAATTGAAAACTACACTGAAAGTATACAGATTTGCTAAATTAATTTCTACAGCAATGAGAAGTAATACTAAAATATATTTCACCAAAAATACTGTTAGTGATTTGGCATCTGTATTAGTCAAATATATGTGGATATACTCCTTTTGTTTAACTGCCTGTTGCAGGCTCTTTTTTTTTTTTTTTTTTTTTTCCAAATGTTACACAAGTGGATATGTGTAAGCTCAGTGGATTTATCACATCTGAGCTATATATAGATGATGTTAATTTGTGACTGAACAAGATTTTGCAAAAATCTGCATACTAAGGTGATTACCCTCCTCCTGATGAACTAAATGAATGTTTTTCCTTATGAATATACATATGCTATTACTGAGTCTCCTCAAAAAGCTATAGTTGGCCATATGAATCCATCTTTCCTACTTCAGTCTCAAGATGCTGAACAGTTTTAAAGAAGAAAATGAAAATCTTGATAGACTTTTTTTTTTTCTCTTCATTTTTCCTTTCTTCATTTTTCACGACTGAAAATATTTCTAGGAAAATTGCTTCAAAATGTTTCTAATGTTTATTTTCTTGAGTTTACTTTGGTGAGATAATCAAACCTAGAAAACATTAAAATCCACAAGGTGATTGGATACTAGTAACACAATTCTTGGAAATGTTGAAGAGAAAGGAAAAAGATTCAATAGATAATTTTTAAATATCTGCAGTCTGACAGTTTATAAATTGAAACTTCTGGTGAATCAAGATTTTCTGAGTGTCTTCTGAGCATAATATTCTATCAGCTACAAACATACCTTAGGTTTTAGATGACTGCAATGAGAAAGAAAGTCCCATAAATAATAATATTGAAATAACAGAAAATATAGTAATGATTATGATTTCACACTCTATCATCCACTTCAGCTGTAATCATTCCAGTTTGAAACTCTTCTTAAATTCTGCTTTGCTTTGAATTATTTATCTGGTACACACTATGCTTTCCACACTAGTTGCACAAAAACATGAAAAACTAGACCACGAATATTCTTTTCCTTCTTCTCTACTGATTGTAATGGTGTAACAACATAGCTGTATGTGTGAAGAAGCAGCCACTTTGTAACATGATACATTACAGTGCTTTTCTTACTTGGCTTGATAGTGCTTTTCCCACCTGACATTGCACACTTCTCTCTTAGCAGCTTGTTCAGCAAGTCTCACACTGCTCCTCTCCTCATTTTGTATCAAGCTGTGCCTTATATGAAATGTATGGCACTACATTAAGATGGCAACATATTCTTCACTCTAAGTTTAAGTCCAATATCATAACTGACAGAAGCAGTGGTTCCATTTACAGCTTCACAGCACTCTTGGAAACTTGGAGAGGTTGGTTATCTCTCTTTAGAGGTTCCTATTTAGCAGATAATTAT
Source organism: Cygnus olor (assembly GCF_009769625.2). Taxonomy (NCBI): domain Eukaryota; kingdom Metazoa; phylum Chordata; class Aves; order Anseriformes; family Anatidae; genus Cygnus; species Cygnus olor. Next base: position 50,745,816 of record NC_049173.1, read on the forward strand.
CTGTACCTCACCCAAAAAGAAACACTTCAGAATTGAACAGCAATTGCTCAAGTGGCAAAGTAGCCCTAGTGTACATCTAATAACAAACTGTGAAGATGAAGCACATCTCTGTTGCTATTAAGGGAGTAACAGTCAAGAGTGGCAGCCATGTGGCAGCAATCACATAACATTATAGTAATGCTAGAGCAGAGAATTAGAAGCCATGAAATGGTGAGGCCCAGATCCTCAAAGACATTCAGATAGGTAACTGTCATTGAGATCTACCTCTGAATAATTCTTAAATCTTTAGGAAAGTCAGTTTATCTTCTCTGTGTGTCAGTTACCTAACAGTAAAATACATAGAGTGAATGAAATGTTTGTAAATCACATTAAGATAACAGATACCACATAAATATTAGATACGAGATTGATGAACCTCCCTTGTTTACCCTAAAGACAGTAAAGACAGTAAATACACACACAATATATATATATAGTGGGCTATATATTTTATATATATATAGATAGGGGCTCTCCATAATTAACTCCCTGAATTATGATGCGCTGTAGCTAGGCCACCTATGACCTTTTGTATATTTAACATGAGTTTTGAACTGTAAAATTAACCAGCCAATACATTCAGTGTCTTATGTTTGAGCTGCCAAATGCTGCTGTTTTTTTCTGTGGGTTTCTGCATACTAAGACAAATCTTTCTCTCTATCTCAAGACACTAACAAGGCCGTTAACCTAGTCAACATGTACAGCAACATAATGAGACCATCTTGATACAAGGCCATGACTGAACCCTATCATTTGGCTTCTTTTCAAAAGAGCCAAATCTCGGGAAAACAACATACAAAAGTAACACCTGGAGCACAGGACCCTTGTTATTAGAACATGGTCTTATCTATTTTTTTCTCCTTTGGAGATACTTGGTACTTCAAGGGTCTTATGGACAAAATCTTGTCATTACGGAAGTTAACTTTGTGATAGCAGTTCATCTAATACTAAACTAGATGCATACATTTGTTCAGAAGAGTCATTCCCTAAGTTCCATAAATTATGTTGACCATATTTCTGTTGAATGTATTAGGAACTTAGATGATTAACTGAGAATGAGGAACCTTAACCAAAGAAAGTTAATGTTAAGCGAGATCAAACCCACTCTAGGAATTAATTCCTTTGCTTTATTCTTTAATTAAATTATAAAGACTGCAGTAAAAATTGTCATCTCAAGTATCTGTAAAAGCTCATGTCTTAGAAAAGTAACACAAGTTGTTTCACTTGTCCTGCATATTTAAATAACACATCTTTAAGTTACTTGGTGGCTTAAATCACACTGCTAAATCAAATTAAGGATGGTCCTTGGAAAAAGAATATCTGAATATCATAATGAGTTTGCTGATTTTTATCTTCATATAGCCCCTTTACAATGAAAAAAAAAAAATCTACAAAAAGGGTATAACAGTATAACAGTTCAAAGTATCATTGATATATTCAGTCTTTACTGAATATAAAATGCAATGAGGTAGATGACATTAGATTCTTCTTGAACTACCTGAGTTCCTATAACCAGATAATGCATTTCAGATGTACTGTGAGATTCTATCATTTCTTTTCATCATTTCTATTAAACATTTTAACAAAGGAATTATTGAAAGATGCTCCTGATGCTTACTGATTTCCAAGTTCTGATCACTCTGTATTTTGTTTGAAAATCCATTCATTTTTTGTCTAATCTGTAGGTGAAAAAAAAAATAACCAGCAATGAGACCTTATTGCTCTCTACAACTACCTGAAAGGAAGTTGCGGGAAGCTGGGGGTCAGCCTCTTCTCACAGATAATCATTGACGGTACTAGAGGCAATGGCCTCAAGTTGCGCCAGGGGACATTCGGGTTGGAAATTAGGATACATTTCTTCTCAGAAAGAGTGGTTAGGCATTGGAACAGGTTGCCCACGGAAGTGGTGGAGTCACCGTCCCTGGGGGTGTTTAAGGAAAGGTTGGACCTGGTGCTTAGGGACATGGTTTAGTGGGTGACATTGGTAGCAGGATGATGGTTGGACCAGATGATCACGGAGGTCTTTTCCAATCTTGATGATTCTATGAATCTATGTATGATAACAGTTAAAAATCAGCAAAACAACTGCCTCTTGAGAGGAAGGTGTTATTCCGACGTCAGTCCCTGAGTGCTGGGTGGTTCCCACAATGCTTAGAGACAAGGACAGGAGAGACTGCACTGCACTGTCACCTAACCATTCTTAATTGCCAGGGCTTAATTTGAACAAGTGTGAAATTGAATGGAAAAGTGAACATCAACAAAATATTATCTTAAATATGCTAACAAAATGATGGAGAAACATTTAATTTTGTTGATTTACTTAGAGTGATCAAGAATGATCAATGAGACATTTATAATGGATTGGCAATCCATTTGCAGCCTTGGTTGCATTATCTGCCGATTACCCTTTGCACAGCATACTGTCCTCAGTGAAGCGCACTTTCAAAGCTCTGCAGGAGGTTTATACTAGGAAACCGAGAGTGTAATTCAAGCCTCTATTTCAATTAGCATTTTCACTCCAAGAACATGTTTACTGTGATTCTGTCTCTGCTGCTAACAGCCAATGCCTGTGGACTGGTCTACTGACCATGCAGCTCTCCCAAATACTGAAGCTGAGCTACATTGCAGCTGCTTGTCAATGCCACTGGTTTGCTAACTACATATCCCTCATTTCTGCTATTGGCTTTTTATTCAGTATCCCCTGCAACAGTTAGATAAAATGTGCAGAGGAAAATCAGTTGTACAAACATTAGAAACCAGTCACTACTTGCTAAGATAAATGGTTGGTTATTTCCCAAATGCTACTGCAAAATCATGTAATAGACTCACCTGGGATAATCTCAAAAGTAAAAGCAAAGCTAGTGTGGTCCAAAATATTCATTACATTGGAGCTTTCACAATGTTTATTACAGTAATAGTCTATTTACTGTATTTGCCAATTCTGATGCCATTGTTGCCTGCCACCTGCCTTTTTCTCTATTTCCTTTCCTAATTTAAACTGCCTTTCAAATCATTGCATTTATAAATTCTCATTGATAGATGAAGAAAAGAGTTAGAGAAAAAGAGTTGACATCTTTCTTACAGAGATCAAAATGAGATTTATTGCTTCAAGTATTCAATCTGTTTCCTTAGGCTGTGTTATAAATGCACCTGCATTACCTTCTGCATGCCATCAAAGATCACAAGCAATTTGTTCTACAACAAAACTGGAAAAGTACAATCACTGTTAAATAACATCTGCAGAAATCAAGGTGATGCTGGTAATTTTGGAGAAGGCCTTTTTACTATCAATGTGTTTTGGATAACGGAATGTAATTGGGAATGAATGTTTTACCAGGTCCTAAATCAGTCAAGAGCTTTTGATGGTATCATAAGAAAAGAGAGAAAAACTTGACTAGTACAGGCCCCCATCAGAAGTCATAATGAACAATTGGCAGTAAATCCTTCATATATCTCATTATCGTGTGTCTCCTCATATCAAAGAATAGGAAAAGGAAAACTTACTGAGGAATTTGAATAATAATTTAGTAAATTGGATCAAGTATACCAAACAATTATTTACAAATAACAGAATTTACCAACACTTTGACAAGTAATAAAATAACAGGCCTAGTCTGAAATAGATTAGATATTTTTCTAAAACAAGATCGTATTCAAAGATCACAGATTCTGTTAGGCTCATCAATAATGAACTAGATTACTCCCATTCTTTTATATGTTTTTCTAATTTAATAATATAAATCTGATGAAGATGATAATGCCAAGCAGATTCAAGAAAAAGAAATATATTGTGTTCATATATTTTCTAGAAAAAAGGAAGAGGATGTTTAATTGCTCAGCTTAGCACAAATCACTGATAAAGAACAGTTAGCCTACAGATGACCAGCTGCCCTTGAAATAGGTGGTAAGAACCAGGACTGGCGCTGGGTCTATTACAGAAGAATACTTGCTCGTTTGAAATAGTGGAAATGGAAAAAAACAACATTCAGAACCCAGGTCTTTTGATCCTTGGAATGTGTTCAGTGCACTTTTGAGATAAACCTTAAGGGCTTTAGCAAATCAGATTCTTGAGGAGAGTCCACGAAAAATCAAAGTGCGTATGTGCATGTATGCGCGTGTGAGCGTCTGTGTCTTCTTCCATTTATACAAAAACCTGAAGGCCTTTTTTAAAACTTATTTTGAAGCAAGATAAAAGGAAAAAAAAAGCAAAGGTAATAGTTTTTATCTGTAGGGATTATCTCTGTAAAGTCTTATAGAGTTTTGAAAGTCAAAGTTATAAACAATTTTTAGAACTAGAAAATGCAGTTTTACTGAGACATGCTTATTTATACTGCATGCTGTCTTAGTGCACAGAGAACTATGCACATTAGGCTTGGGGAATGTGTGTATTTATGGGTAAATTAGTCTTCAGAGGATACAAAGCATTTGTTTTATGAGGTAAACATTGCTAACTACAACCATTTAAAGGAATGAATTTATAAAAGATTTTCAGCAATAATGTAAACAATGCCTAATTCTTTCCAGCCCAAGGGTGTGATTTAGGGGGCAGGGAAACAAACAAACAAAAAAAAGTGTTAGTTCTCAATAAGATTTATGTAGAAAAGCTTTAAAAATGCATTTGGAAAACATTAATGAAATAATAGGATACAACTTGACACAGGGTTCCAAATATGGGCTATTATTAATGTTAAAAGACTATTACACTCATTCTCATATGCAGGTTGCCACGTGTTATGTACAATACTAACCCCTGTCAGATAATTCAGTATGTCAGGTAGATGACCAGCTACGTAAGCACACAAAAAATAGGGTCTGTGTGGTTTAGCCATAAGTAGTTCCTTACTCTTTCTCATGGTCTGGCAGCAATACTTGAATAGGACTGACAGCTGTGAAATGTCTACAAACACTTTCAACTGAAAGACAGCACAGCTCTTCTTCAGGAATATACAAGCAGCTATTGCTTTTGGCATTCACATACCCAGACATAGCTTTCCATACCCTCTCCTAGAGCTGCAGATTCAGCCATGACTCAGGCTAGAAAGTGCCACAATTTTTTCCTGACGTCTTTTTGAAACACCGGGATGTTTGTTTATTTTTATCTCCTTTATGCTACCTGAAATTTAACAGCTATGAAAAAAAAAACCAACCACAAAACATAATGGCCTGATTTTGTTTCAACATAATAACTCTTTGTTTTCTAAATATACTTCTGTGGATAGAAGCAAGCAATGCATTGTACATTCGCTAGTGTGTAAACCATCCCAGGGGATACTTACTCTCTCATGGTGATGTTTTTATCTAATACCCTTTTAGGTTAAATGTGTACTGCAAAATATTAAATTCGGTATTTTTTCTAAACAATAAAACTGTAAATGTGTAAAGATATGCATAAGCTTTCACATATGTAATTACTGAAACCAGGCTCTCTTTTAAAAGATTTAACAATCATTAGTTAATGAAAAGTATCCCAGCACATGGAGGCATATATTATTTTTTCAGAACCATGGTGTATCATTCATTCTGTATGCTTAATATCAGCATCCAACCACTGCTATGCCTTCAATCCCTTCTTTTATAAATGACTTTCCTTTTACAAACACTCCATTCTAGGACCTGAGTTTCAGCATCAAACATTTTTTGGTGGAACACGTCCCACAGTCCATCATCTCCTTCCCTTCTCATCTCCTAAATACTCGATCCTTAGCTTCTGCTGCAAATTGATTCCTCTCATGTCTGTCTGATCCATGGACCATGCCAAATTCTTCTGAGGCTTTAAAGTTGGATTTAAGGGCACAGAATTAAACTGAAGTGCCAGCTGAGAAAAAATGAATAAGCAAATTGAAAATTTCAAATCACTGATGAGATAGTGTCAAATGCTTTAGTCTTTCCAAGCATTATATTTGCATTAAAATCTCTATCGTATAAACAGAATTAAACATACTTTTTCTTTCCTTTTTTTTTTTTTTTTTTTTTTTTTTTTGTGACACTATCATTTATAAATAAAAGAGCTGACAAACAGAAAAAGATCCAAGCATTTGCTTTCCTATGGCCAGTCTTGGTCTCTGTAAATCTCAGATGAGGCTGAGAAATTACTTTCTTCCTTTTATTTTTTGAAGAGAAAAATCTTTTTAACTTGAAAGAAATTGAATGTATGGAAGTAGAAATGGGTTAATCAAAAATGTGTGAGTATATACACTCAACACATAAGCCACCTGGAATAAAAGACAGTGAGGTGCAGTATGATTAAAGCAGAAGACAACTGCGTTCTTAAGCTTTCTGACAAATTTCACTCTTGTTGACTTGGTAAGTATAAGTAAGAAAACATTATTTACAGTTTCATTTAATTTAGATAGATATCTCTGAAAAGATTGAAACCTTCAGAGAGGAGCACTTAAGATAGCTGTCTATCAAGATAACTCAAGGGATAATTTCTCCCATTCAGCAAACCAAACTTGCTGGCAGAATTCTTCATCTGATGTCAAAGATGTTGTTATTCGGCAAGGTATTTGACTTTTTTTTTTTTTTTTAGTCTACTCATTGGAAATAATAACTAGGCTATTAATGAAGAAAAGTGGTGTCAAATATCATTAGAAAACAGATGAGGGAATGTTTACCTTTTAAAACAGATATAAAGCAAGATAATTGGTTATTTGGATAAAAATTTGAGATCTTTTATTACATTGAGCCAGGAAGATTTCCCTGCTTGAAAAATATATGAGTTCAAAAAAATAACTGAATGACAAAAAAGTTATTTTCAGTTCAAAAGGTCTGAAACTGACTAGGGCATATTGATTTATATAAGAGTTTTATCATCACTTTATTATAATGTATCCATACATGTGACTGTTCATTACTTGAACTACTGTTACTGCAGAATCAGACTCTACTATGAACTACCATGGCTATACTTTGATATTACATTCTGATTTACTGCTCCAGTCTCAGTTTTAGCTAGTAAACTTGCCTGGTATTAATTTGTCAGAAAACTAACATGTATGTAATGTGAGAAATGCAACCTTGAAAGTATGAGGAAAAATTTTGACTGATAATATGCAAATGGTCAAGAGTTCAAAACTTTAACAGAGAGATGCCCAAAGCTGTCATACAAGTCCATATACCACAAACTCTAGCAAAATAACTTAGAAAAATGTTTACTGATTACAGGTCCAATCCAAGTTACTCCCATATTATTTTGCAGTCATGAAACTTTCTAATTTTATCTGTGCTTCATATATCTCAGAGTTCTATATAGGCTGCCCTATCTGCCCTATGGACAAGACCTCCTTGTGCAACACCGTCATGTCTTCTTTGTGACTTGCTGTTCTGGAATTATTCTTTAATAATACTATTCCTGAAACATCACTATACTGGAGAATTAGAGAAGCTGTTAGGGAGTATAAAGTGTTGGGGTTGTTTGCGTGTTTTACACCTTAATGAGAGTATGAACATACATAAAATTAAGGATTTTTCTTACCTTCACTCCAGTCCCAACAATTTCCCAATCAGAAAGTCTGTCTTTCCCAAACAACACTAAGAGATAACTCATTTGGTGAAGGCAACAGAATATCTCTGTAGAATAAAATTTGTACTTCTGTCCTTCTAACCCCATCTCCCAGGAGTTCATTTTGTTGAGGTTAGGACAGGGGCAGAGAGGCAGCACAATATGAGGAAAACTCACGCTGCCTTTTGAATAAAATGAAAAGAATAAAATGAAGGCTCCAACTGCAGGGCTCTTGTTCCAGCACTTTTGCAAAAGCAAAATGTTTTTATCAAAGAAAGATTGAGTTTCCCAGTTGACTTGCAGCCCTACAAACCTTCACATACATGGTATGCTTTATTCATGAGCTGTGGACTCAAGTCACAGACAAAGTTGCTCTCTACTGAGATAGACTCAAGGCAGCATTTAAATGGTGACTTAAGCACTAGATCTTTTGAAATGCTTTATTATAAGCGAGCAAAGTTTTAGTAGCCTGCATCATGCACTCAGAGTAACTGCTGAAAAAATATTTCTCCAAAGTTTAACTTACTTAATTCAATGAAGAATCCATTACGAAGAGTCATAAAATAATCATTCCTACTGTTCTTCTAAGCACCCTCTGTTTTTTACACAATCACATTCAGAATATGAACATTAATTTAAAAATCATTCCAGTCTGCCAGGCGGACTATTTAAAGGAGCTGCAATAAAGTGCTCTTCATTTTAAAGTTCACAGAGACCAATATTATTGCAAATATTTCAATTCAGTGCACAAGGATGTTACACGAGGCTACCTCCACATCCGTGCCATCTCTGCTGTTGGGGTTGTGTGGATATTTTTAAACTAAGGGCAAAACTAGGAAAAGCAAGCTGAAATCATTAATGGAATGACTGCAATGACTATCATACCCAGTAAAAGTGAACCTAAAGTTGTCAGGGTAATACTCAAATTTTAAAACAAAAACAAAAACAAAACAAACAAACAAACAAATGAAAAAAGACCATTGTTTATATGAAAGAACATTTTTTATCAAGGATCACTTTCTCTGTGCAACTCTTCTTAGGTATCTCATTAACATAACAGGAAACTCTAAATCTGAGATACAAATCTCAGTAAGAAAATAACATATAGGATTCCTTAAAAATAGCAGAGACTTCCAATTTAGCAGCAAGTTAACGGTTTAAGTATTTGTCATCAGTGTAGCTGTATCAAGCCTGTTTACTTCTTTCACAGTTAATAAATTCCTAACAGGAAAAGATGGAGGTTTACATATCAGCATTATCAAAATACATTTGGAAAAAATACATTGTTTAGGAATAAGAAAATAAATAGATGACACATCCACATGTACATTAGTTCCATTCCCTCACAGAAACGTGATATTTGCATACTGTTGTAACATGTATTTCTGATATCTATAAATGTATTAACATGGAATAAAAGGCTGGCAGAATTTTAAAAAATTTTTTAAAATCATATAGAGAAATACTGCCTCATATTCTGTTATTGTAGGGTTTTTTTGACACTTGTTCCTCCATCAGAAGAGCTTAAAATACAGAATTTCAATTGAAAGTGATACTTAGTACCACAGACGTGCTCAGTATTTTTCAAAATCATGTTCAGCAAGCTCACATACACAAGACTGAAATAAATTAAAAATATTCTTAGCCTGGTCTTCAGCTAGCATGATTTTATACAGGTCCAGAAAAGTCAGTCCATTTGGTTTAGCTTATTTAAAATACACAAAAAATATCTACCATCGTTTTTACAGCTGTAGTAATCACAGAGCTTAAATAGCAAGGATGATTTTGACTTCAGGTGCCAGAAAGCAAAGATGCATCACTATATAGCTTGGAACATGAGCTACAGTTACCACAAATGGAAAGGTGTAGTTTTTGGATCACCCCCAATTCCATGTTCATACTAGTATATTTCCCAGAAGTCTACTTCAATTGTAAACACTGAGAGAGAAGAATTTGCCCAGAAATGTGGAAGAATGTGGGAATACCTTTTTCAGAACAATAAAGTTCCTTGTAACATCATATGATTTCTAAATTTCTATTTTTTAAATAATACGTATTTTAATGCATTATGTTTACAGCTGGCAAAAAAAAAAAAAAAAAAAAAAGAGCAGTCTCAAAATTAATCTGAATTTGAAATTGGAGTCAAGAATTGGAGTCACTAATACTGGAGATGTGTTCCTATTTTCATTATGTGTCTAACCAGAGCTTTCAATCAAAACGTTACAAAACTATGTGGAAGTTTAAGTACAATTATAAATCTCAAATGTGAAATTCCAGCCTCGCTTTAGATGATGGGTTCCTCACCCATCTCATCCTCTTTTACACTATCCTTTTTCACCTTCATATGTTTGCTACTAATTAATACTGTCATATCGCTACCCTCTTCCACAACATTCAGTCAATGTCAGCAACTAACCTTATGCTCTGTTGCTGCTTATAGATTAATTTACTGAGCCATCTGTCTGTTTTTTTTCTAGTCTAAGTATTTCCACATTGTGTGATATTGTAATAAGCCAAAGCCATTTAATCTAAAATATTATTTTAATCTGTGAAAGATGGAATGATTTGTGTGGAAACTGTAGATGGCTTCATGCAAATATCAGTGGTGCCACAATGATAGAAGAGACTAATCCTCTTTTTATTATCCTTATTTATACTTTTATTCTCATTTTCATTATTTTATTACTTCCTATTTTTCAGTCATACCGTCTCTTTCTGCCTCTCTTTCTGCATAGCCTGACATAGGAGAATTCTATTTATACTATATTAAGAAATAATCAAGTTGTCTTAAGAATAAAATAAAAATAAAAATAAATAATAGTAAAAAAAATCTAATATAGGAATGGGCAGCTAACAAAATAAACAAGTATTATCAGACTCTGCTGGAGAAAATTGTGTAGCCCGGTTACTTAGAGTGCTCTGTAACAAAAGTTATGCAGGTATCTAATCATAAAAGAGGCAGAATTCCAGATTGATGCTGTATATAAGAAGATGGATGCACAGTAAAAATGTGACTGAATAGTACTAAGTCTTTCTCAGGAATATACGTATCTAGATAAATCCTAATGCACTTCATTAATAGGTCAAATAATAATAATAATAATAATAAAAATAAAAAGATCTCAGGTTCATGTAGTTATATGAAATATTGGTATTGCCTTTGAAACCAGGAAATTTGATCCCCATTTACTTACTCCCCATTTTTCAATTGCAATTCACTTTCCTTCCAGTTGGGCTGTATGACGTTTGGTGGGACTATGTTTAAGTAAAACCATAAAAAGTGATTTGGGCTAAAAATAAGTATTCAAAAATAAATCTGAAATGGTTTGCAACAGCTGAAAATATATCCATTGGTGACTTGTTTTTACATAACATTGTATTGACATAGTCACACCAAACTTTTTATGGACTTCTTGGTAAACCTGAGGATATCTTTTAGAAAGAGATTGTATTTTATTTTAGAAAAATACAAATAAAATATTTATTTTAAAAATACAACTAGAAAGAAACGTCTAGATAGACATTATTTTTTTTCTAGGTGCAAAATGAGCAAAGCAAAATGTTAGATATACAAAAGGACTGCAATCTCCAACATGAAGGATTTTAAGAACAGGTTAGATAAACCTCTGTCAGGGTGACATGGATAGAGCTCAGGCTGCCATGGGGCAGAGCAAGTAGATATGGACTAGATAAAATTTGAGATGGCATCAGGACCTATAATTCTATTAAATTATCAAAATGATTCTGATATTAAATAATATTTTGCATTGGCATTTTTTCTGTTCATACTCTTCTATGAATCAGAAAGAACACTTTGGAAGTAAAATGAATGACTCAGTGGCATCAATGAGAGGAATATTAATCCAAAGACTCAATATTGCATAATGGCACAAGGTATGAGCACATGTAATGAATAAAAATAAAAACTGAAAATCTTACATTAACAGTTGATTTCAATATTCTCTTTGCATTGCTATAATCCACATATTACTTACAATAGTAATAAGGCATAAAACAAATCTAAGTTTTTTTGAGTTATGTTAGTTTTGAACTGTTACAGTCATACTCTTGCAACCACAGTGGTGTAAGGATATAAGAGGTGAGATCTTCAAGGAGAAATTTTATTTCTTATTAGACTCATCCATACAATTGGGTCAAAAAAGCTTCCACGGTCACAGTCTTTACCTCAGGTCTGCCAAGAATGAGAAAAATACAGACTTCATAGAGAATAGGCCGCTATTGTTCTTTACTACTTTGGTTACATTTTATAATGAAAGTAAGGAGTGGATAGCAACACTGGAAAAGAGGACCATGTTAAAAGGGAGATATGTGATACATCATTAACTCATCTGGAACAGAGAGAAAATAGCTTTCAGAGTTCACGTAACAGAGATGGATCAGAAAAAGAATTGCAATGGAATATAAAAACTGATGTAATTCTATTGAAATCAAAATTTTTAGTATCCAGAATTATAAGCTTTATTTCCCAGGTTCATCTTCTGGGAGTATTTTGCAAAGGTTCCTCTTAAAATCAGGACTGGAGAGGTCAGAGATGGAAGAGTTGTTCTGTGAAAAATGCCACTCCTGTGGTGATTAGACATTCCTGTCCTTTATTAATTGTCTGTATGGTGTACTCTAGTGCTAGGAGTTAATTTCACTCGTGTCACTGAAAAGGAATCAAGCTCATGAAACCAGTAATATTCTACTGGAAATACTTTGATAACAGAAATTGCTATTTTAAAATTCCTTCTTCTGCCATCTCATTGTTGTACTGATAGGACAGTAAGATTGTGGAGGTAAACACAGATCTTCTGTAATGTGATAAATAAAATACAAGCTGCATATTTTAGTGTCTTATTTATTTAGAACTGAACCATTAAACAAAAAGTTCAGGAGCACACCTTTATACTACTAGAGTATCTGTTCTCTGTGTCCTCATTTCAAACAAACAATGATAAAAAATCATAAGACAAAATAAAAGATAAGTGACTTTTCTGAAGATGATTCATTCCCGAGCTTCAAACAAAGTTTGAAACGTACCTTCAGTAATTTCTAACCATTTTCACCAAACCTCCTTGAACAAAGTAATTTTCCATTCAGGAAAATCTATTCAAGAGGTTCAATGGCTTTCTTTTTCATGATTTCAAATGCAGTATGATAGTGGGAGTATTACTTTCATGATCATTGAAATTAGCATCAAGGTAAATTCTGAACCTCTTTTTCCTCTTTCCTGTATTTTTCCTTCCAGTCTTCTTTGTTGCAAATTTAATGGACGCAAATGAAATTCACCACTGTAGGGTAAAAAAAATAACTTTGGCAGCAAGCCTTTTGAAAGGAGCTGTGCTAAGAATTTTGGCCTTTTTTGTTCACTTCCAGGTGGATTTGTGCTTGTCTTTTGTTAGCATTTAAGACAACCAGTCTGACTTTCCTTAAAATAGTTTCAGTGACAGAAATCTGGATAACAAAATGTTTCAAATAAAATGGCTTGACCCTCACACATAAATACATTTCATCTTGAAAGTGTAATTATGGGACCTTAATGAGAACAAAGCTTAATTTATTTGCTTTTTTGTTATTCTTGGTGTCCTTTAGCAGGGTCTTAGTTTGATTTTAATGACATTTAGTAGGAGATTCATTACCAAGGCTTTCTGTTTGTCACTCTTCCTACTTAAAAATACCTCCTTCAGAACTTATATTTCTGTGTATCACATCTTGTTTGAAAGAGATACAGTATATGGAGCATGAGCTGTTGCCTAAGTTTTCCCTTTTCTATTATCTCACCTTTTAATTCGCTGTCTCTGGAACAAGTAGTTGTCAAACCCTTTTCTGTGTTAAATTCTCTGATGACCCAGCAGGTGGTTCATCTGAATCTATCCAGCTCGTATCCTGTGTCTGAATTTAAAGCAAACAGGCAGTGTGGTGCTTTGCAATTCCATAAGGAAGAGTGGTAGGTGAAGTTGCTTCTAAATCCACATCTAAATCTACTGCATTTACAGGGCCATCAAATGCTTCTGAACCTTTAAAGGCATAATTCTATTGCTTATGTTTACTCTGATTTTTTTCTTTTTTTCTTCTTTTTTCTTTTTTTTTTCTTTCTAAAAAACAAACAAAACAAAACAAACAAAAAGACATGAGAACCTCATCCATTTGGCTTTAACTTTCACTGCTGTAAATTACTAGACGCTATAATTAAAATGTATTGCATTTTATATCCCCTACTCACAGAGGGTTTGCTGATGCTGTTCAGTATTTGAATTTCCTATGAACACTTCCTTATTAAGAAAACTAAGGAGTTTCACTTCCATACACATACACCTCTGAGATTTTTTTTTCTTTAATCTTATGTTAACCAAAATATATAATTACTTCAGTCTGGAAGTCCAATTCCTTGGCTGTTTTCTAAGGATATTTCAATGCTTTCACTTTCATTGTAGTTGTTTTATAGGTAAAATAAGAATTGTAAATATTCCCGTTCCCTAAGCATTATCTAATGAAATGCAAACATAGCATTTCACATTAATCACTAAGAAAATGAGATCTGGATATGTCAAAAGATTTAACAGACATGGTGTACTGTGATCATGGACAACGATGTCTTGTCATTGTTTTCAGAGTTTTGTAGACTACAACTTTTTGTGGTTTTGATCTTGGCAATCTGAATCAAAGACTTTTCCAAGAAATTTGTTCCTCTGATCATTAATCACCTAATTTTCAGCCTACATTTCCTTATGGTCAAATTTATCCATGTGCCCTTCCTTCAACATTGTCCATCTGTTTAAAGCACCAATTTTTTTGTGTGCCTCACAGTTTACTCACATATTTAAACAGAGCAATCGGATGTATCATTCTTTAAATCATACTCCTTTATGCTACTTTTGTAAGTCAGGCTTTCAATTCCCCTGATCATTGTTACAGTTATTTCCTACCTTTATTTCAGTTTGCAATTTTTATAAATTAACCTTCTGTCCCATCAATACATTTCTTTTCCTTCTCCTCCTTTTTTTTTTTTTTTTTCAAAATTAATAGCCACTGTAAAAATATTAGACTCAGTATCTATTTACTGGACTGAAACATTAACAAATGATTTTAAGAAATTCAGGATAAATTCACCTTCCATTTTTATCAACATTATTACCTCCTACAGTTAAATTTGTATAAATAAGCTGTTGAAAAGGTTCAATGGGTTAATAATATTATGGACTATTTCAATTATCCAGGCAATTTAAACTGAAAATTATTCATTAAACTAAAAATCTTAAAATAACTGAAGCCATGTTTGGATTTATTTTAGGTGGAAAAAATAAGTAGCTAAACTATGATGAGTAAAATTGCCGACTGCATAAAACATGCCCTTAAAATGTCATTCCTTGTCATTTGGATTTATGTAACACTAAATTGGCATTAGCTAGAAAAATAGTAAGACTGTCTAGACTGTAGTATTTGAATTTCTTCTATTTATGTCCTATTTGTGGTTTTAATTGCCATTTTCAATGCCATTTTTAAATGGCAAGAGAAATGACAGAAGCAAAAGAAGATAACCTTTATTTTTTTTTGAGATACCACAGTACTTAAATGTTGGAGATGTTGAAAATACTGTGAGGCATCGAGCTTTCCTTAAAAATACATTAATAAATATTAATAAATATTAAAATATATTAAATATATAAAAATATGAAAAAAATAGAAATTCTTCTGTACAGATGAGGATTATTTCATTTTACAATTATGCTTATGTTATATTTACCATAGCAGTCCCAGAGGTCACAAACAAGTGAAATAAAAAGAATAATAGAATCGAATTCTGAAGCGTAAGAATGAAATTCCTTTGAGGACTGCTGATCTTGGTGAAGAACTAGCAAAAATCAAGTTGTAATAATGTGTTAGACAAGGACACTAGCCAAGCAGAATCTCCTTGCTAATTAGGAAATAAGGTGTCTTAATTAGTCATCCTGCAAAACAGTGATACGTGGACCCAGATTTAAGGCTTTATTCTTCCACCGGATGATTACCTTATTAATGCATGAGTGGCAAAATTTACTTGGCTTGTGAGAAACTGTAATGGAAACTTGACTGATTGTATGTTGTTATCAATACTAAGCAAATACAATATGCTTCCTACAATTGATATACAAATACCTGGTTTATGACTTAAGGATATTTGCCCCTCAAATACTTGATCATCAGTTGAATTTTGGATTCTTTTTTCATCATATTCAAATTAGCTAGCTATATTTTCAAAGCCAAAGCCATCAGTATTCAGATACACGCCAAGCCAACATTGTTTTACGTGGTAAGGGTTTGGTAGCAGGGAGGCTGCAAGGATGGCCTCTATGCAGAGCCCAGCAGCTGACCCATATCAGGCCAGAGCCAGCTCCAGCCAGCTCCAAAAGGGACCTACTGCTGGCCAGAGCCAAGCCAGGGAGAGACGCTGGGTGGGCCTCTGGGAGAGCACATTGGAGAAAAGGGGTGTGGGGGGAACTGATGTGGGACAGCAGCTGGGAGAGAGGAGTGAGAAAATGTAAAAAGAAGCAGCCCAGCAGACAGCAAGGTCAGTGCAGCAGGAGGGCAGGAGGTGCTCCAGGCACAGAGCAGAAGCTCCCCTACAGCCTGTGGAGAGGCCCCTGGTGGAGCAGGCTGTCCCCCTGCAGCCCATGGGTCCCACATGGAGCAGATCTCCACGCTGCAGCCCGTGGAGGAGCCCCCAGTGCAGCAGGTGGGTGTGGCCTGAAGGAGGCTGCGGCCCATGGAGAGCACCCGCAGGAGCAGGCCCCGGGCCGGAGCTGCAGCCCGTGGAGAGGAGGCCATGCAGGAGCGGTGGGTCTGGGGGGAGCTGCCACCCATGGAGGACCCGTGCTGGAGCAGTTTGCTCCTGACGGATGGACCACATGGTATGGAGCCATGTGGGAGCAGTTCTTGAAGAGCTGCTGCCTGTGGGCAGCCCCCGCAGGCTCAGTTCGGGAAGGACGGCAGGAGGGACCCCACGTGGAGCAGGGACAGAGAGTGACTGTGAAGGAGCAGCGGAGATGAAGCATTAGGGACTGACCGAAGACCCCATTCCCCCTGTGCCTCTCAGGGGGAGGAGGTAGAAGAGGGTAGCTGGGGGCAGAAGGTGGTTTTATTTTGCTTTTAGTTCTAGTCTGCTAGTGATAGGCAATAAATCTCCTATTGTTGTGTCTGTTTTGCCCGGGACAATAACTGGCAAGTGATTTCCCGATCCTTATCTCAAACCTTGAGCCCTTTCCATTGTATTTCTCCCCCTTTTCCTTTGAGGAGGGGGAGTGAGAGCAGTTGTGCTGGAGTTCAGCTGCCCAGCTGGGTAAAACCACCACAAACAGGAGAAAGAAACAGACCACATAAATAAACAGATCACATAAATAATGGCCTCTTCCTCTTATTAAGGAAAAGGTATGATCTTTTCATGTGCAGAGAATAAAATGGTTTTCAGAAATTATTAGATGAATAAGTTTTACAGATGAGGCAAAGTGCTTAGTGGCTTCCACTGAGAACAAAGCTGTGTTTTGTGGTTATTAGTTTTAGGGCTGTTCAGCTTAAAACGCCTGCCTGAAGCCTGAAAGACTTTTTTTTTTTTTTTTTTCCTGAAGATGCATAGTCTATTCTACGATGGAGACGGAATTCTTAATACTTATGTTTTCCTATCTTTAACTAAACTTTACTAATGAAAATATATTCTGTTCTAACAAGAAAACAAATCCATGCTTTGGTTTTCTTCTAACTCTGTGTGTTAGCAGGAATATCACTTTACCTCCTGGTACCTCACTTTCCTATGAGTAGAGAAAGAAAATGATTACGTGAAATAGGTGTTTAGAGGCCTAATTAAGTACTGTTTGTATCATTCTGAGATCCTCAGAGAAAAGCAGTTAGTGCGTATGAAAAGTATTAGTATACTAATTAATTCATTACTGAAAAATGGCATGATTATCTGACATATTCCAAATTTAATTACACCCATTACTATTTTTAAGGCTCCCTTTCAACTTGCATGGAATTTCACACCTGAGAAAGAAAAATGTCCTCCTAATTGAATCATCAGTTCTATAAATAATCCAACAGTATCACTGTGTGCACAATACATCTGTAGGTTTCATTTCTTTTGTATGTACTTTCATCCAGTAAAGTGACAGCTGAGGAAAGAAGGTTAATAATAGGACACCATGGTGGTAGGAGAGAGGCTTTTTTTTTTTTCCTTTTATTAGTGTTACTCTTTGCTAAACCTTCAAGTTTCAGAAAGAGCTTGTTAAATGAATCCTGCATTTCATTTACAAAAGTGAACCAAAAAATGCAAACTAATTTCACATCTCAGTGTTTTCTGCTGGAGACTAGAAGCCTGTTCCTTTATTTCCTACAACTGACTTTCCACTTTTATTGCATCATATTTTCACTCAAGTTCTCTCAATATTAAGACCTTGGGCAGATGTTTTATGATATTAAACAAATAGTTTCTTTAGGGAAAAGTGTATCTCCCTCTCCTATAGCTAAAGTAGTATTGCCTGTAATGTCCTCAGTACTGTAAGATTTTTTGCCAAGTTCTTATGAAAAGTATTGTAACTACTATAAGACTTGTAGAGCATTTGGCATGACTGCGTCTCGATTGTGGTAGATATCTTTGGGCAACAGCACAACGTGAACATTCAGTTGAGTTGCGTAGGTAACAAAGTTCCACTTCTCCTTAACTCCAGCCAGGATTATGGGTGCAGGTCAACAAAGCATTCTTAAAATGATGAAAAAGACTTTTTCCACCATCACAGGTAATTATGTAAAGAAAGGCAATGCTTTTCCTATACAGATGTTTAGGAAAATGAACTAAATAATAGAACACTGTTGGGGAGCTGTAGGAAGAATATGCAGAACTTAAGAGTAAAAAGCTGCTTGTCAGTACTTATGAAGAAAGAATAGCGGACAAATGCTTTGCCATCTCTATTTCCTGGTATCAGATAACAAAATAGTGACATTTCACTGTTTCTGAAAGTCAGGTCTGTGAGTTAAATATGATGAGCAATATTTGGCAGCTGTACAACCTCTCCCAGTGGTGAATATATAACTTGTTTTTTAACTGTATCAACAAAACTCACACTGTTTATATAGCATTTGACATTCAGTGAGGATATTTTATGTGGCTTTAGTCTAAAGCATTGTTAAAGATGACAGCAGTACTCTTGCAAAACTGCTAGAATTTCACGTTTGCCACTTAATAACATAAAATGTAACATCTATTCTCTAAACCATGTTCCTGTATAGTATTATAATCATAAAAAGTACACATACAGAAGTATTGCAGCAATATGAAGTTAAAAACAAATTGAATTAATGGGAACAGATGGAGTAACTGCCTTCAAATATGCTGACAGTTAAAGTACTTTTAGAAACATTAACACTGCTACATTTTCTTTTATAAATATCACCTATGGGAATAAAAAGATGGCAGGCTGATCAGCAGAATGGGTGGGAATTAATGCATTCTCCTACTAAATTTCTGCTCCTACTCCTAATCAGCATAACAGCTATCAGGGTGCTGCTACCTATAGTCCATCTTTGAACAAATTCTGCACACTCCTAATTATCATTGCTACTATGTACCACAGAGTTGTTGTTTGGTCAAGAAAACATGGTGTGTGAGACTTTCTAGAAGAGAAATTCACCTTCTTGCTATAGGAAACAGTAATAAAAATAACAGGTGTTTGATATATATCTGCTCCTCCTGCGAAAAGTACCTTGATTTGACTTAATTTTGTTGACATTTTCCTCATCAAATTATAATCAAAAATAAATGATAGGAAAGTGAGACTTCACATGAAAGTTTTGTAATAGCAAAAACAGGATAAGGATAGAGCCATCATTTGAGAAAATACTTAAAACAACACTTCTGTGAGAGTTTTCTTAATGTATACGATTAGGTATGAAATTCCAAATTCTGCAGATATTTTACTAATTCCAGTTTTATTTGGGGGTCTGGAGAAGAAGCCCATACAAGCCTATATTCATTAGTTTCAGCTAGATACAGTTTGAGCAGGGACAGCCTTTTCTTTACAGCAAAGAACAGAAGAAGAAATGCAGACTCATGTCTATGATTTTTGGGTACCACTGAGGCAATGAGTACCATTATTGACTGCTACTCTCCTTGTGGGAATTTGGTCAGGCCCAGTGTAAAATTTATGAGAAGCAGAAAATCCAAAATGCTAGAAAAAACATGACTATTTCAATATGTTCAAATTTTCATCAAATTACAGATCAGGCTAATGAGAAATTGTTGCCCTTGAAGGGCATGAATAACTTTTCTGCTAAGACACATTCCTTCTTTACTAACTCAGTGTCTTTGGTAACAAAATTATTTCCTACTAAGTTGTTGCTTACACAGCTGTCTAAGAAATGTGGCACAAATACAACCCAAAGAATGAAGCAGCAACACAAGAATTTTACCCACTCTAGGCACATAAATACTTTACTCAGCCATACTTTTGCATACTTATTTTAATACCTGGTGCTGTTTATTTTGACTTTTTGCAGCAATTTTTATTAAAAAAAAAATAATCTAACGACTAAACTTTATGTACAAGAAAAGCAATTACGTTGTGTAAGACTGTATGCATTGAAAGAATTTTCTGGGTTTTGTCCTGCTTTCTCTCATGTTAATGAGCACCTGAGCTGCATTTGGGCATGGGCCATGAGTTTGTTTCAGCACATACACTCATTAGCTCCATTCTTCAGTCAATATGGCTGAGAGAAGTTCTTTATGTCATGTTCACTATTTTTAAATAAAGTTCGCACACACACCCTTTCCTTAAAATACTGACACATGCATTCATCTTACAGCACGTGAAATTTTGCACAAGGTAATCTCTTTGTAAGTTAAAACTGGCATATTCGCTTCATTGTACAATCCTTTGACTCAGTCACATTCTTTCTTACCTACAACTGTATAATTTCATGCCTTAAGCAGAATTGCTATACTATAGTTGATTAATCTGAAATATAATAGGAAAATCAATTCACATAAGTTCAAAATTTTTCTACAGTGTTTAACATGACTTTTCACAAATGTGAGTAATGCAAAAGAATACATAATTTTGCCTTTGGATTCTACTTTCAATACAGAATGAGTTTGTCTTATCTACAGACCTATCTGTGTTTTGATAAATACAATTAATGCAAAAAGAGTAAAACATAGCAAGCTGACATATTTGGAAAAAAAGTATAGAAAGCTAAGCTGTTAATAACTGCAATCTGGCTGGCGGATATTTCATGCTTCATTAGTGAGAACTATCTTAATTTGAACTAATGATGCTATGCTGTTGAACTCAGTAGTACAAAACCATTAAATTAAAATGATGTAGTTTAAAATTGTAAAAATTATAAAATCTCACAAAATATTATTACTGAAAGCTTCATTTCAGCAGAACCCCAAAAATCCCCTTACAGTCATAAAATTAATATTCAAGTACTTGCCCTTCAAGCAAGAATTAATCTCTCCCCATAGGCATTTATGTTGTAAGACATGAATTTAGATAGAATAACCTGAATGAGTTTTTTCATAAAATAAAATAAAGGAATCTTAAAAATATCTGGTTATAGTGTACTGTGGATTGTATGTACACTTTGTTCTTTAGGGTATAAATCTATGGAATTACATTCCCATACCTAAGAGTGGATCTGGTCCACAGAACAAGCAGAGAACAAACCTAAGCTGCAAATGAATTCCAATGTTGCAATGAACATTTTGAAGAATAAAGCTCATCATGTTTCCTATAAAGCTGCCTAGGACAAAAGAACTTAGAAGTAATTGTAGAACTAACTACAGCTATGAAAAATAAACTGAAAAGATAGTTACTGATCTTAAGTCTTTTCAGTGAAAGATAGAAATTGAATCTACAGTAACAGTTAATCACCTCTGAAAACATATGAAATGATACTACTGGACACTAAGACTTAAACTAGAAAAATTATAATCAAAGATTAATTGGCTTGAAACTTGAGAAAATGTACTAGTATAGATAATGAGTATGGAACAATTAACCTTAAAGATATAGCTAAATAAATTATACCTGCTTCAATCATAAATTTAATTAAACCTAAAGTGATGGGACATGAGCCTACAAGAGGGGAATTGCACTGGAACTAATGCAAAACAATTCTGTGAAATGAAGAGAGAATCTTAGTGATATGGGTAACATAAACAATGGTTAGTTTAAAATTTTCAACAAAATAACACAAAGTGATAGGGACTTACATTAAGACTATATATTGTGGCTGTTGTTTAATGTGAAATCAACAGACAAATGTAGAAAGGGAGTGTTGAAAGAAAGCAACCTGTAACCTCAGGCCATCGTTTCCATTCAGAGCTATTGAAATTGATTTGGACCCAGGGCAGATGGATATAGACTGCAGAGAATAAGACTTGTGAATCCAAGATAAAAAGAAATGAACTAAAACGGGATAGTTGAATATGTAATGACGGATACACAGCTGAATTGTACTAGTTCAACTAAAGATGATAGGAAATTAACTGAAAGATTGAGCTGTAGTCAAGCACAATGCCTCAGTGTGAAAGCAGCTATGCAATGAACTCTTAAAGAAAAAGATGCAGTGAAATGATGAGGATCTTTACAGAAGGGTACACTTAAGGCAGTTTAACAGCCACCTCACGAATGTTACTGAACATTACATACAATTTTGCACTGAATGTATAGCCTGGAGAATCAAATAAAGAGAACCAATAAGATCTCTAAAACAAATGAAATGTTCCTTTAAATGTAAAGAAAAAACAAATGAATCAAATACAATCTGAAGTAGCATTCAGACAGCATTCTTCCTCATTAAAAATAGTGGTTAATCGAAGCTGTAGCAATAGATAAAAACTAACCAAAATTCCAATCCCGTGTAACTCTTTAAAGCCAAACTGGGCTTTACTGAAGACTGAACACAAGAAGCTGAGTTTAACACCACCCATCTCCAGATACGCTGGATCTCAGTTGCGTTACTGCAAATTTACATGAGAAACTCCTCAGCAGTAGAATTTGGATAAACATTGGAATTTCTTCAAAGTTTACAGATACCTTACGTCTTGGGAGCTGACTTGAGTGTCAAATAGTGCTTATGTATATAATCTGCAAGTTATCAAGATATCTCCAAAAACAACGCACAAAGCTACATGAATTACGAATGCTGGGAAGCTTTTCTATTAATAGCTTAATAGTGCTTGCTACAAGTGTAGGGAGGATAGAAAATCTTTGCTTGCATTCATCTTGTGGACTGACATGTGTAAGGAAAGAACCACCATCAAAGTCTTCCTTTGAAAACTGAGCTAACATGAGACTATATAAAGACTTGAAAGCTGGGCATTTGAGATGAAATTTCAGCTCCATTACAACCATTGGTAGAGTTTGCCGTAGCTTCAGTAGCACTGGATATTTAATGTTTTAAATGCTTCTTAATTTTGTGGTATTGACCAGCAAATAGCAAAGGTACTTGTTTTCAGGGTTCTGTACTTCATATCAAAAAAGAGGTATATAACTTTGTCTTTGCAACACTCTCCAGGTCCTAAAATCCTTGTCTTATAAATATCTGCTTGATTTCCAGAGGACTGTAACTAAGAATGAAAGAAATTTTATATGGATGTTTTTATGATTCATTTATTAGCTGTTTAACAACAGAAGATATTTTCTTGCTATACATTTCAAAATCTCTCTAGATATACTTACATATGAATAGCTTTTTTGGTCACTGTGAGTTAATAAGCAAACCCTATACAGTAATCACAACTGCATGCCTAAATGTGTGTTTAATGGATTATCTATTTCATTTTTTTTTCTGGAATAGTATGGCTGATACATTTATTATGAAATGGAATAATATAGTACAAAACTTTTCATGTAAATGATGTTGCTTATATTTCCTGCATAATAAATAGCGAAGATGCTGGCTGTCATCATGAGATAAATACTCGACTTTCCATCACAGTGTAAGATACAATACTCATTCATTTTTCTGATATCAGAAAATAAAGGAAAGTGCTTCCATATAACACATTTTCTCTGTTGCAGTACCAGTAGCTTTTACATGCTTATTGTTCGGGGATTTTAAGAAGAAACGCAGTGAAAGCCCTGTTTGATTTGTAGAGATTTCAAATATGTGCACACAACATCTACCAAGAAATTGGATGAAATCATGAAAAGAGTTTACAAAGGAGAGCAAAAACAAGCTTTCTCAAAAGCTATTATTTATATACTGCAGAATCTTATGCTATAAACCAGGGCTCGAACTATCACTAGCTATATTGATAATATGCATGAATATGTCATCTCTGATGTAAAGGAATCCCCCAGCAACACAGTTATTTCAGTAGGCAAATGGGACAGTATTTACAGTGCTCAGGAGTCAAGAAAACCAACCAACCAAAAAACAAACCAAACCAACCAACCAAACAAAAAACAACAACAACAAACCCACAATCCAAAACCAGATCAAGAGAAAACTTTTGCCACAGCTAAAATGTTTGCAACACTTTAGAGAGATTGTAGCTGGCTTCACGAGAATTTTGTTAAGCCAACTACAGTCACTTCTGAAAAGGGCACAAACTCTTTATCAACATCCTAACTTAGAAAACTGATTACAGTCTAGACTTTAAAGAATGCAGAGTGTTCAGTCTCAAGTACCTAGTGATGGCACCCTTGTGCCTTAGGCCTTACACTGATATCTGTAGCCATATTTAGGCTCTTAGCAAGTAAAATCAACTTTCAAAGAGACAAGCCAGCGCTGTCGATTCTCATCTACATTAGACAGATGTACATATACTCAAGAGATCAAGAAATTAAATTCTCTTCATTTCAGTTTAAGTGACTGACTGAAAAAAAAGTGACTAGATTTGAGCTGTTCAATGTATTAAGGTAATTCACTTGCCCAGGGTCACAGAGCAAATTTGTGTGAGAATTTAATACAGAAGCCAGGCCTTCCAGTTCTTAGCCCTCCAGTCTTAACCACAATCAATACTAAACTGTTTCCCAGGAAGCCTGAAGTTTAATGAACTTTTCCACTCATGGATATAAAATAATTTATTTTTTTCCTTTTGGGTTTCCAGATGAGGCAGAGAACCAGAGATGTAGCATGAATTTAAGAAGTCTGTAATTCACCACATTATCTCATTTCTTTCTAGATATTTTAAACACTTAAGTTCCTGTTACTGAGCAATATATGCACATTAATACATATACAAGTTTCAAAGGCAGAACACTATGAAAAATAATAGGAAATACTCCATTATCTTAATGGTTAAGTACTGTGTTTATATATTCAACTCTTGTCTATCATCTAATGTATTTTCTATAGGCATACATTAGGTAACTAACCTACCACTTTGCATCATATATTTCGTTAGTATAACCAAGTTCTAACTTACTTTTTGAGTTTTCCAATCACAAAATTAGAAGTGGGAAAGAAATACAAGAAATACAAAAAAAAAAAAAAAAGTGGGAAATGGAAATACCTTTGATTTATTACCACCACAACCTTTGTTCACTTTTACCATAAAATATAAAGATGGAAGTCATACCATAAAGTCCAGTTGTAAGGGTAGGAACCGTCTGCTTATAAAACCTCTTCTTTTTCTCCATTCTTCATGGCTCAGACAAGAGCTAGAGGTAAACTTAGGTTCCAACCTGAACAAAGAAAGGAAACAAGCCTTAATGAAGTCATATGTGTCTATTTATCCCCCCTTCTTTATGTTTTACCCACTGGTAATTCAGGGCTAAGGAAAAAAAAATTACCTCACAAATTCAGCTCTTTCTTAGAACCACTAACAAATCAGCAAGAGACCAGGAGGAGAAGCACTTTTTATTGTTTCTTGGTACATAAAACAAAAACTAGGCTTTAGATTGAAGGAATATATGTTAGTCAGACCTCTTGACTTCCAGCAATTTATCAAATTTCGCAGTGCAATTCCTCTGTATACTACTTTTCTCAGTTTCTTTAGATATAATAACACTAGGGAAACTTCATTTATTGTTTCTTGTGTGGTACTGGCTGAAAGTTATTCAGAGCAGTGATTGTGCAAAGCTGCCCTCAGGGTTTAAGTGTTTCCTTTGCACCAGCTGGACAACTTTCCATCTAAAAAAAAAAAAAAAAAAGCTCTTTTCATACATTTTACTGTATACTTGAGAGACAGCATAATACTGCTGTGCTTCAAGGTGACTAAATCATTTGCAGAAAGTGATAATGATTTCAGGCAAAGCAATAAATTGAACTGCAGTTTCTTCAGTATTCCTCACGATTGTTCTAACCACACAATTACTTGTTAAGGAGGAATACACCTCCAGAATAAGACAAAAAGGTGATTTTTTTTCCCTCAGCCTTAGAAAGTTTCTGATCTGTTTTCTTGAAAAGTTTTGGTTTTCATGATTTTTTTTTCCTTTTTTTTTTTTTTTTTTAACAAATACTCATCCAAAAAGAAGAAAACAACAGCATCAACACAGAAAGCTAAAAGACTAGAAAAAAAAAGTCAGAGTACTTCAATATGAGGCTTTTTCATTGTTACATTTCATGTTGGAACAATTTTATTAAATGATGTGTTCCCAATAATTAATATTCAATATTAAAGCAATTACGTTTATTTCATTCAGTTATTCTGACTGGCCACCTACATATCTGGTCAGAACTGTCTTATTTATCAGGTTCAGTACACAATTTAAGATCTATTCTTGGCAGAGTGTACTTTTCTTTAGTTATTCAGTGTTCAGTCATTAATTCAAGAAGAGATTTCTGTACATTCATCCATCTGTAGTCACAAACCTAATTTCATTTTGATTTCTAAGTTAACACCATATTTAAATACTGCCCTGACCAGAACATTAATTCCCTTCAAAAATACATATTTTTTCACATGTACTTTGGATGCTATCAACAAGCATAGGGATTCATCTGAAGTATTAAGTGATGTGCAAATGCTGTCTGCAAAACACACACCAGCAACATTAGCTCAGAAAATGGTGTTCCACATGAGCGTTAGGTACATAGATGTTAATTTTGAAAATATAAATATAACCAATATAAAACCATTATAAAAAGTTGCAACGTAGTCTGCAGACTTTGTAGCTCCCATCTTGGTATCGTACAATAGCAATTAAGAGAAAGACAATAGAGAGGAAATGGAAAGTCAATCAGTCATGCTCAGTGATTAGTAGCCTGAAATGCATCTGGTTCATCTCTATCACATCATATAATGAATAGAGCTAAACAGGATTTTTCTGACAAAACTGTGCTTTTGTCATAAAACACTCATCTGCCAAACTGAAGCATTCTGCAGAAAGAGATTGTTTTTGATGAATTCTGATGAAATGCAGAAAGGCTGCAAATAGCATCCTGCCTGTTTTTCTGCCTGCTCACCTGTGGGGTTGCCTGAGTCTAAGGATATTCTAGAAAAGCAAAAAACAAAAGCAAAAAGCAAGCAAACAAACAAACAAAACAACCCTTCAGGCACTTATCTTTGGAGACACTCAAATGTTTGCTATGTGTCAAGACATGGATTAAAAAAAAAAAATTCCTCCTGAATATAACACTATGCTACCGAAGTGGAACGTAATAAATGAGCAAGAACCAGCTATATCACACATGATTACTACAGTGCTCTATGCAACCAGAACTACAAAGAGAAGAGTATAAAAATAATATTCCTCTGAATTTAGAGCTGTTAGGTGATATGCTAGAAGGAGCATCTTTGTACGTTGTGGAAAGTCCTCTGAGACCTTTATAAATGATAACAAAATTGAGTTTCCTTTTATGTGACCAGACAGTATCAAGTACACATTTCAGAATCTTTCACACATAAAATATTCCACCTCCTCTCACCAATGGCATTTGTCCAAGTATTCCTGCAGGTTTCTAGGCACACAAAGTTATCTGTATACAGGTGGTCAGGACCTGAATGTTTCAACCAAGGAACATCTGCTCTGTACAGTATAAGTCAAAACAAAATTGTAATAAAGTAAAAAACATAGTGGTTTTTGTTGTTGTTTTTATTTTATTTTTCTGAAATGGTACTATTTGTCATAGGAAATTATAAGTAAAAAGCCTTCATATTATCATTTTAATTATTTATTTCAACTCTGCTTAATGTGTGAGAGCTGACAAGACTGGAGCAAATAGTGACAGCAGATAATTGCTACATAGATATTTCTTTCTAGTAAAATACATGTCTCTAGGCAGTACTCAAAGTATAACAGTCTTCCGATCTATCATATATTTGCTGGGAAATACACTTTACACCTGTCATGCCTCCTGACTGTAAGTAGGAGGCTGCCTACTGAGGACACCACAGGAGCGCTGTGCATCCAGCTAGCGATGGATGAATGCCCCAGCCATCAGATGGGGGCTTGCATGGCAAATCCCCATGCTCAGGCCTTGCACTCTTCTATCTGCAGTGAGCAGTTTAAAAGGCAACATTGAAACAGGCCCAGCTGCTATATTGAAAAGCTGTGGAAAAGCTCAGTTCTCATTTGATCATTCAGGATCTAAAAATACAGCTCAAAAGACAGAATTTCTTTGTCGGTGTTGCTTCCGCTGACACAGCTTAGAGATGGTCAAAGTTAAAATCACATGAGCAAAAATAGAAATAATCAGAGCCTGTCCCAACTAGCCAGTTCAAGCAAAAAATAGAACTAAATACTCAAAAGATGAAAAAGGCAATCTAGCTTATGCAAACCACTTCCTTTTCAGTGCCAGACTTCCTGCTGCTCTACATTTTATTTACGAATCTAGCTAAAACATACCGAATGCCAAATTCACCATTTGCCAAAACATTTTATATGTTTCATTTACCAGAATTTTCCTTTCTAATTTAAATCTGCTTTTCCTACCTATTTCCTGATTTGTTACAATAAAAATACCCTTATTCAAGTCTGTACCCTGACACGTGTATACAGTTATCACCTCATCAGCCTTCACTGCCAGCCTGGCTACAATTTCACCTTTAATTATATTTCTTCATACTTCTGTCAACTTTTATAGTTTGCTTATGAAATAGCTTAACTTTGCCATAGTAATTCTGAATATGAATGAATGGCCTTAAGGCCACATCAGAGAGAAATGTACAACTCTATGTATGTTTTTTTTTTTTTTCACAGAAGTATACAAGAGAACCATTATCTTCCTTTCGTAAGTCACCTGCAAGTTTAAAGCTAGTTTACACTGATCCTTTTGTCTGCCTTTTTACTACCATTACTGCTTCTCACATTTCTCTTCCTCAGAGAATCTCTCTGTGGGTGATTATTGCTGTTTACGATCCCCAAGGTTTTTCTTTTATCTTTCCTAGGGAAGAGAGAAGAGGGAGGTAAAAGGGCAAAGAAGCATTCTCTCACTTTCAGTGAAAGGATGAAGACTCACTGCAGAGACCACACCTTCTACTTTGCTGGGGTAAATCTGGGCAGAAGTCACCCAGGAGCGAGGATGACTGCTCTCCGTGACAGAATCCTATGGAAGAGCTACAGATTCTCCACAAAGCGACTACATATCATTATCTTGTGTTGTGACAGGCAGTTTGCATTTGCTTGTCTTAATGCTTTATTTCTGAAGTACAAAATGTGATTTCACTCAGCAGGAACCATTCTCTATACTGTTAATTATTTTAGTATTATCCACTCTAGGTAGTCCAAAGAATTCCTAAATACGCACGATAGAAAGTGAGATTAAATGTGCTTTCATAATGAAAAAAAGAGATATTATGTACTTGTGATTAACTCTGTTGTAGTTTACTTAACAGTCTCAAAATGGAAAACAATATGCCAGCCACTGCAAGGAGAACTTATCGAGTGATTTTCACTAATAATTGGTGGAATTTCAGTGCATCTGTCTGCTAACTGACTTTGCCATACCCTTTGGCCATCCATCGAGGAAACAGCAGAGTAGATGAAGGGCTGCCTATGATTCGAGTAGGAAAGAAACACAAGCATTCAGAAAGAGCCAACATTAAATCTCTTAAAGCCCTGTGGCACTTAGGAGTCCATCCTACAGGTAGACATTTAACATTTAACAATCAATTTAACCATTCTTCTAAAAGGCATTTCTTTATGGGTCCCAAGAGCTACTTGCATAAGGGCTGCCAGATCTGCAGATGAAGTGTTTATAGACTTTGAAATGGGACAGCAATAGGTATGATTTACAATTCTTGTGACTTAGCTACCCCCAGAGTTTTCTCAGATACTTTTCCTCATTTGAATTCACTGAGAGACATTTTTGTGGATGACATTTCTGGAAAGATGAGGTAGCTTGTTTTAATTAATACCAAGCTCTTCATTATAATTTAAGTTTTAATTAAATTCTTTTATTTTATTTTTTTTTTTTTAATTTTTTAAATAAGCATAGGTCTAGATCACAGAAGTCAATTCCTCTCACATACACTGAAGGTATCAATGGCTGTTCAGCTACAAAAAATACGAATGATCTCTTCTTGTTCTAAAGGCTTTGTATTTGCCCAGAAATCAAAAAGAAGGGTATTATAATTGTAACTTTCTAACTGTAAAATTGAACTGGGAGACGAAGTGGGATCCATCTTTCCACTTATTCTTCCCTAATGAAAGCACCTCTAACTCAATCACAAAATTAAAGATCTTTTATTTTAAATATTTAATCAAGTCTCCCACAGGTCAGTGGGTCCTTCAAAATACACTTAGTCCTTCAATTTTAATTCTCTGCAACTATTGGAAGAAAAGCAAAGACATTAAGATCATTTATAAGGAATTAAGTAACCTATGTAAAATAGGCTGGCCATCATTTTTCCAGGAGTTACACAGAAGATGGACTAATAATTAGCTACTGAAGTTCCAGATGATTGACCTCAGCTACTTTTCCCTTCAAAGGCATAGACAAGCACACCTCTCTCTATGCCTAACTGTAAAATTGCCTACCTATAAAAGTAGGTACTCTTACTATAGTACCTCCTTTCCTCACCAGGGATTTGTGAGACTTTACATATTAAAACCTGTGGGCCTGGAAACTATAATACTCAACATTTTAGCACTATTTGTATCATCAGATGAGGATGAAGATGAACATCATGTGCAGTTGCAGTGCAAGGTTTTTATATGTTCATGTTTTTTATGTTTAATTTATAAAATGAAAACTAGGGAAGGAGAATTTCACTGCGCTTCTATAATCATCATATTTTATTGCTTTTATCAATTTCACGTTCTTAAGAACACTAAGTTTCTGTTACTGAAAACATGAAACTTTGTATATTTGTATAATTTGTATATAGAAAGATATTTAAACTTGATTTTACTGGCTCATTAACAAACTAGAATAAGTATGATCAGTACAACAGTAATTGCATACATAATATCTTTATGTTAAAGAATTGTGTTGTACTAATAAATCTTATTGCAATATTCAGGTTTCTAACATTTCAAGTATTTATATATGTATTAAGAATTAATAAAATTCATGCTATTAGCATCAAGTTAATGTTTGGCTTCTTTATCAGAAGAAATCCATACTTCCAATTAAAGAAGCAAGCAAGCTTTCTCCTCTAGTAAGCATTCTGTTTTTTTCTTGCTTTGCTATATCCTAAACAGTCTATATGGTCTATTATGGTAATTTGCAAACTGCTTTGGCAAGTAATTCTAGGTTTCACTGGTGAAGCAACCCTGGAAAACTATGCCCTCTTATTTAAGATTTTCTTAATCTTCTGATAATTTGGCATCAGAGGCTTATAATAGCTTCATTCAATATCAATAATTATTATACATATAACATTTTTAAGTCATATGCAATTTGTTTTATTTTGCATGTGCAACCCTCATTACACTTCCTATATAACAACATTATGCAACTACAAGATAAAAAGTAGCATTCCATCCACAAAATCTTTGCAATTTCAGTACAAGAGAAGAAACAATAAGAGATGTCAAGACAAGACTGTTCAACAGAAGAAATGAATCTCAGTGCAATGGCCTTACTCTTTTAGATTTTGTAGACATGTTGGCCAAGAAAGGTTTAAAGTTGGATAACTTTCATTATCTGTTAGAAACTGCTAAATGTGATTGACATGGGAAGCAGTTTTAAATCCTTGGATGACTAGAGGAAACAATTGATATTATAGTAGTGACTGATGGATAACAAACAGCTGAGAGTCTTGAAGTTTATCTCTAATGTGACAAAATAGGAGAATGACCATAGAGGGCAATCTTTGTCAAACTGCAACCAGGGTATGGCTGTGTGATAAGAAAGTTGTACAAATAGAAATTATATAAAACTCAGCAAGGATTTATATATATTGTATATTTGGTATTTGCACAAAAGCCACAGTCAAGACTCAGACTTCTCTTCTCTCCTCAGACTCATTTCACTCATCCACTGAACTGCTTCTACACTTCAGAGCACCTTCAAAATATTAACGATGTATCACCCAATTTTTCTCTGCTCAATAAAATCATATATTTGATATGGACTAAGGAAGAGATGTTCAACAAAATAAGGATGTCATGATATGAACACCCCTGTGAGGTTTGTATGAGTTACATTTGGCTTACGTATTTCCTATTCATTCTACCATGATTATATTTAGCTAAATAGATATTTTATACAAATACAGTTCTATTGCAAGGAAATGACTGTCTGCCCCAGCCAGCTTTGAGACAAATCTATTTTTCATATTAATGACACCACATAACGAAATTTTTGAACTTGCTGCCATAGCAACTATCACAATTGTAACTGTTTACCTCACTCTATTTGTGTCGGTCATATCAAAATATATTTTGCGTTTTTCTTTCACTCATGTATCTCAGTGCAGTGCATGATGGCAGTCTGATTTCCAAAAAGCTGTAATCCTATTTATTAAACCTTCCATGATTTTGTCCTTTTTGAAAGACAGTTCCCCTACCAACATTACTTCAAGAATACTATATTGCATATAAATATTAAAACTGAAATTAATCAAAATCAGATTTTTCTGAAAATAGCATTAAGTGTGCTGGATTATTTAATTTCCTAATGCAAGACACCATGAGCTCATGCTTAGATTTTAAAAAGTTATCAGTGACTTTTTGGTAACACAGATATGCTGTCCAGCTTTTGACTACACAATGCACACCATTAGTTATATAACACCTGTGCTATCTCAAAATGAGTGCCTCCAACTTAAGTAGCTAAACAAAATACTTCAAGAAATTTATATTTTTAGGTTGGTTTAGAGTACTCATTAAAAAAATAAACTGTTGTGCAAATGCCTTACCCTTAAAGAATCAGTAAAAAGAATGACCATTACATTTTCTTTTTTTTTTTTTTTTTTCTTTTTTTCATGTTTAACTCAAAGCTGAATTTAAATAACAAATCACAGAATCACAGAATCGTCTAGGTTGGAAGAGACCTCCAAGATCATCTAGTCCAACCTCTGTCCTAACACTAACAAGACCTCCACTAAACCATATCACTAAGGGCTACATCTAAACGTCTTTTAAAGACCTCCAGGGATGGCGTCAAGATGTTGTTTATAGAAAAACACAATATGTCATTCAGATAATACAGATTTCTTTTTCAGTGTGACTGACATCAAAGTTAAGTCATTCCCACAGTATATACTCAACCTTTGGAGATTGTTAAATCTGACCACCATATTTCTTAAAGTTTACCAGGAACACATCATTCGGATCCTGAAGATGAAATTCCTGTTACAATCTCCATTATGCACCTTTACTAGGAATACAGAAGAGTTTTCCTTAGAACCTTTCTTTCTGTTTTGTGAAAGTTCAAACTGGTGGTAGGGAAAGTATTTCACATTTAACAAAGGCACTACTTTGTGAAACTTTGTTTTGACAGAAAATTTCAAGCCAGTTTGATTTCAAATATAGAAAACATGCTTTCCCTTGAATGACACAGCAACAATACAGTAAGAGCTTATGTGCACTTTGGTTGTCTTCAGCTTTCCTGAAATTGTTTCCAACATGTACAATGCCTTGCCTTTTTACAGTTGTACTCCTAAGTCCATTTGAGGTTAATGGCACAATTGTATCACGCGTCACCAAAGCGTTTTAAAGTGCATATATTTAGGGTCAAAAAATGACCCCAAGTTAAAAATACAATAGTAAAGAAAACTGAGCTAAATCTGTTAGAATTACTGAGGATTTTGTACCATCA
This sequence comes from Cygnus olor, assembly GCF_009769625.2. Classification (NCBI taxonomy): domain Eukaryota; kingdom Metazoa; phylum Chordata; class Aves; order Anseriformes; family Anatidae; genus Cygnus; species Cygnus olor. Next base: position 50,779,489 of record NC_049173.1, read on the forward strand.
CTAGTAATTTTGCAACATACTGTCAAGCCAGCACACATATTACAAAGTTTTCTTGAAACTTCCTACATGAGGTTATTCATCTGTGAGAGTATAAAAGTAGTCTAGAGGACAAGATTTTCAGAGGTATTTTGCAACTATTTCAGTCCAAACACTTCAATATTGTAGGTCAAGTTCTTGAAACAGAGGTAGAATTCAAATATAGTAACCTTCTTGTTGTTATTTCCCAGCTTCTACTCAACACTGTTTAAATCAGAACTGGCGGTAACAAATTCCCTAAATGGAATATCATTCTAGATAGGGAAACATCATTGGAACTGTAATCATTTCTTACTGTGGCTACTGTGTGAAACAGCTGAGACTTCTTGAACATAATTTTAGTTTAACCTTGATTTCCTCTTTGCCCAAAGTGCTTAAAAGAATTACTTGGTATTCAGTAACTTGTTCTAGCCACGTCTGCCAAAGTAGAATTTTTAGAGGGACCTCTTCAAACCATCTCAAAGATAGAGTTCTCTTAAAAAAAAAAAAAATCAATACAGCTTTAAATTGTAAATTCTCCACTGCTAACAAACAAACATTAAAGTTAGTTCTTAGTAGTGGAGAGGTGTAAGACTGCTGTTTTTGACACTGTGCTCTTGAAATTAAGACCCATATGAGAGGGTGAGATATTAGCAGGTGACAACACTGCTGTTGGCAGTGAGTATCAGGAGTATCAGTGAGTATCAGGAGTACCTGATCCAACCTGATGATTATAAAACAGTTGTGGATCCTCACATTGTTTTCCTTTTCTGTTTTTTTTAGATTTATGACTCAACACTTTTGCAGACAACTCATTACCCACACATCAGGTTCTGTCACAGCAGATATCCCATTTCTGTTTCCCACTAAATATATATACATAATAATATTCCCACTTCTGTGGAATACAAATGTTTCATTAGTGAAATGCAATAATTAAATCATTTTAGTTGTGAACTGACATCTACTGCTACAAACTTTCTCAGATGCTGGTGTATCCTATTTCAGCCTGTTGGACTGGAGCTAATAAGAGCTAGTTCTTGTACATCTAACTTATGTCCCTTCATAACAGCCACATCCTTGGTGGTAATTCTCAGAAGTTCAGGTATATATTACCAAGCAAAGAAACAGATGCATCAATACAAAGGTCACCTCATTAGGGTAGGGAAGCAAGGAAGTTTTCTCATAAGTGTAGCAAAAAATCATTATTGTGTTTTGGTAAGACTGTTTCAGAAAATGAAAATGGTAGGTTAGAATTGCAGATTTGTTCCGGTCAACTCTGCTTCCTCGGGGAAATGTGAGCCTTTTGTGTCCACTCAAAGGAAGATCATCCTGAGGATAAAAAGCCCACCACGGCTAGTACACTGGATTAACTCTTTTCTTAGTGTAACAGCTGCTGTCCCAGCCTATCTTTGAATATGAAACCTCCAAAGTTAAAGCTAGAAACCTGGATCTTCAGATAAAAGTAATAAATTCTCAGCCTTGTGGATTAAGCAAAAAAGGGAAGATATGATAAATTTCCCCTAGTAGATACATATATTTGCAGGTTCTGAAATTGTGAGGTAGATTAAAGCAATTGCCCAACCCACTGAAAAGCAGTGTTACACTTGATATCTACATGCAGTAATATAGTAAACATTTTAAATACTCTTCAGTTCATATTTAACAATTACAAAAAGGCTTCTATTTGTTAGCCTATATTGAACAGTGACAGCAATGTGCCTTCAGGTTGTTGTAACAAGTCAGTGATCAAATGGTTTTATAAGCAGATTAAAACAAGGAAAAAAAAAAAAAGGAAAAAGCAGTCCCTCTCAACAATATATTGTTGTTTTTTTTTTTTTTTTTTTTTTTATACTGGACTTCCTACTTACAGAGCAAACCAGGACAGTGATTTGTACATACTTAGACTGCTCTTAGAATATACACTCATCTAACACAAGTATAATTATAAGAATTTTGAGAACAAGCTGAAAGATTTGCATATGTTATAGATTCTCCAGTGGTTGCTTTGTGATATGTTTTTCATGCAACATAATTGCACATGTCATCCAGTTTAAGTTTTGATTTTTTTAAACAGAAGCTTTTTAATTTTATCTTTAGCTGTTCTAAATAGTTTCAGAAAGCTGGAAAAAGTATACAAGGAATGTGGAAAAAAAAAAAGAGAAATAAATTTTAATATTTTTTCCAGATTAAATCTACAAATCAGTTCTATAATCGGTGCCATGTAAGGCAAGTTTGAGTGAAACATGTTTATTCATTAAGTTTAGTAAAGTCTTTTAAAGCATGCTAACTCTTCTACAGAAATGGCTTTTCTATGATGGTCAATGAAATCATAACTGAATGCTACAGCACCCATTTGCTTTGTTTAACTACCACTACTGATCTGTTTATAGCATTATAAAAGGTTTATTATTATTATTTATTATTTATTTATTTAGAGTAAATGTAATTGTTTTGTGGCAGAGTGAAAGCACGTCAAATTTACAGAGCTAAAAAGCAACTCAAAAGGCAGGTGACAATCTACAAACAAAAACAGTAGATGAATCACTCAGAAGATCTAACTGATCCAGTGTCACTTCCAGACTTTTCTGAAAGTTACTTAGATCACAAGTCACATTCTTGTTCTCCAAATCACCAAAAAAAAAAAAAAAAAAGAAATATCAGTGATTCAATATGACTGGAAGTGATTGAGAATTTTTACAAAGAAAAATAACAAAAATTTGAATGATGTGTCAAAAGATCATCACTCAAGCAGACTCCTCATAAATCAAAAACATATAAGAAGATTGTGTATATTTTCTTTTTAAAGAAAGATAAGTCTCTAGAAATGACAGGTTTCCAAATTACTGTTCAAGTAATACAGTGTCTACATTTGTAATTAGTGTTACATAGAAGAAGCTGATCTGTAGAACGAAACAGTTTATGCTAAAGATTCAGCATCTACATTCTGAGCATTTGCAGTGTTTTTCCTGAATTCTCATTATTATGTACTGCATTTTTTAACTAAGTTCCACCTGAATACTCCAGGAAAGCTCTGTGCTGAGAACCAAAGCACAAGTAGGGACTGTAGTCAAAAGTGCATTCCTGATCCAACCTATAGCAAAACCACAGAAAGTATAATTCACGATACTGTGTCATTATCACCAATTGCCATCTTTTCTATAGCAAAAAGAAGACAAAGATAAGTGTTGAAAACTGTAATAATGTTAAAGCATTGGAGTATTCTAAAATCATACATACCAAGGCATGTAACCTGCTTTTTATTTTATTTGGGTTTTGATCAAAAATAATGTTTTCTTAACTGAGAATAATATCTGTCCTAGACTTAAGAGATGAGAATGCATCCATCTTTGAAGTCTCTTTGAACACATCAGTAAAACCACTGAGCCATGCAGCAATAAACAAAAGCAAACTTTGGAAGAAATCACCTGAGTCTACGTGGGCAGTTTTTGAGTGTCCAGAAATTTATTAATAGGAATATTTTTACCAAGGGAGAGTTGGAATCAACAAATACAAAGAAACTGCCATCTAATTTGAATGGCTTTTAACTGTACTTCTAATTTGAATGGCTTTGCAGATGAGAAGTGACACTACAAGAAACAAATGGACTGCGTGTGGCCTCCTAAATCTGCAAATATTCAGGGGTTGTTCTAAACAGTGTGCTCTATTTGATCATACCACATATCAATCATTTGATCAATGAACAATAATGAGAGAAAGAGTGGTTGACAAGTAAAAATACTTTGTAGTGCATATGAATCTTTCTGCTGTGAGCTGAATGATTAACCGAGATAAAACCTCAGTGTTGTTCCTTAGTTATGTAGTAAACCAATAACTACATTGAATATGTTTTCTCAAGTCTATCATTTATCTCAGTGATACAGCTACTACCTTTTTATTTATTTATTTATTTATGTTTCACACAAGTACAAAGCTTTTCTACACTAAAGAACGCCTACTTAATCAGAGCAGACATTAAACATTTGCTCTATTCATGTTTCCACTAGCATGTAAATACTACCTAAGGTCAGCTGTTCTAAATTACTGTTTCAATGGAAACAATAGTGAAGAACTAATTTTCATGATCCAGTTTAGACAGTAGTCATGTAAGATCAAGAAAGCATCCAACTATTATCCAAAGACATTGAGCCTAGCACTTAACGTCCAACACACTTGCTGTTTGAAAGAACATTTTATTCATTCTTACAACATCACTTAAGGGTTCAGTAAGTATTTTGTTTTTCCTCAAAACATTTTTATTTAGAATTTTTTATAGTAAAATTAGAAGTTATTTTAGAAAAGTTCAAACGATTTTGGGGCCCCAGCACAAGAAAGATGTGGGTGGACCCGTTAAAGTGAGTCCAGAGGAGGGCTACAAGATGATCAGAGGGCTGGAGCACCTCTCCTATGAAGAAAGGCTGAGAAAGCTGGGGATGTTCAGCCTGGAGAGGAGAAGGCTCCATGGAGACCTCACTGCCTTTCAAATATAAAAAGAACGGAGAGGGACTCTTTACTTGGGTAGATAATGATAGGATGAGGGGAAATGGTCTTAAACTAAAAGAGGAGAGATTTAGATTAGATGTTAAGAGGAAATTCTTCACTGCAAGGGTAGTGAGGCACTGGAACAGGTTGCCAAGAGAAGCTGTGGATGCCCCATCTCTGGAGGCCAGGCTGGATGGGTCCTTAGCCAACTTGGTCTAGTGGGTGGCATCCTGCTTATGGCAGGGGTTTGGAGTTAGATGGTCCCTTCCAACCCAAGCCATTCTGTGAATCTATGATCTATGATTCTATGAAAATAGAGCATCCAATCTGATCTTTTTCTTTATTACTTTCTAGTTTGCTGTATATTTCAGAGAGCTCAAACAGATCTCAACAAATAAACTTTTATTTTGCAGAATTGCCAAAGAGCTGAAAGTTATTCACAGAAATCTCAGAATCATGAGTTCACACTTGCACATTTTTACAAACACAATAATGTTGACATTATTACTTCTGTAAGGACAAGGATGGAAAAAATAGAATTTCATGTATACAGAACTTTGGAAAATGTAGGAAATAAGCTTACAAGAGCAAATGATGGCCATCAGCAGTTCATATGCCCTTAGGAGTTGATGCAATCTCTGCAAAGCTTATCTAAATCAACAGATCTTTTGTGATGTTCCTTGGAAACGAAGGCATATCTGCTCTGTTCTCCTACCCTACAACACTGCATGCTCTGCATTTTAGACACGTTTGATAAAATATTTCCTGGACAACAGATGTCTTTTGTATTTTCGGACTGCCTTATGCTTTTATTAGGCGCTTTGAATCTATTGTTGTGAATCATTTTAAGCATATCTGTTCTGTATTGATACTCAGAAAGGTCTTTTTAAGAACTTAGTCCTCAGCACAGCTAAACTTCTGTTGAGATCTCTATGTGCGCAGCTGCATAAGAAATCAGTATGCCCAGAAATTTGGACCAAACCTCTGTAAAGCATTATTAATGTAAGCAATCATTTGAATACAAATACCAAAAAATGCACCAAATGATAAATGTATTAATTTAGAAATGCTCATTGTTTCTGCATAAGATGAATTGTTCCTCTCTCCATGACTCTAATAAATTAGATTTACTAATATTTTAGTTTAGGAAATGTTCTTTCCTTTTTTCACAGTAGGTCTTCTCAGTGCATATGACTTACCTACAGCAGTGCACAAATTTGTTCTTTCTAGGCTTGCTTATTATAACTCTCCCTGGAACTGCTGATCCTGGAAAACTTCCATTGATACTGTGGAACAAAAGCATGAAGATACAAGCATACAACAATATATATATATATATTACATGAACAAATTGAAATCTGATTGTGATGAAGTGGTTTAATATTCCATTTTGCTGGTTTACTCCAGTGCCAGTGAGAACCAAATGAGGTCTAAAAATACATATAAAAGGCTGCATCATAGGTGGCAACTCTCTCCACAGCTTTTGACAACATTGCAAGAACATCTGATAAAGTTGTGGTGGGTAAACTGTGAAGTGATCAAAATAATGGCAAAAGCCAGAGTCACAAGTTTGGGAGCATGTTCCAGATTTCTCTTAACGAAAAGAAAGTAAAAGTTCTGAACAAACTTAAGAGTGATGTGTTCTGAAAAAGTTGAACTGTTAGAGGGCGGGCATGAATGCAAGTGGTTGCAACATAAAAGAGGGAGGTTGAAATGGCTCTCACACATGGTCTTAAAAGATTTCAGGTTGTTGTTTATGTGCTACATATTTCTATCCAGATAACCACATGGTTGTGCCAGGATATTAAAGATTTTCTCAGCTGTACACATTTGTCTGAGCATGGTCATTCAAGTGACAATTTTTAAAGCTGTTTTAATACAATTACAAGATACAATTATTCAGCCTGAGCCTGAAAAGGAACACAAGAAATTACAATTACCAAATGAGTTAGCAGTATTAGCAACAGGTAGGGTTTTTTGGTGGCAATCAGTGATACCCCCTCTCCCTCCCTCCCTTTCCTTCCTTCTTCTAGTGTTCTAATGATCTATATGGTAGCGAAAGTTCCTGATATAATTGGCCAGCTTCTGGAAGGGATCTAACAGCATCTCCACCACACAAGATCAGTTGTGTGACACATTTGTAATACTATTTTTTCAAAACACAGATAAAAGTCAATCTGCTCTGTAGCAACCTATAAAGGGATTGAAAAGTAGTAAAATTTCATCACTGATTTAACAGTAACCCCTCTCCTCCTCCCAGTTAGTGAAAAGGATAGTCTAGTTAGGGTGACTGTTTTTGTTCATGGTATTAAAATAGAACTTCATATTGGAAGGTCTTTAATAGTCCTGTAGACTAAGTAACCTTTTGTGTCTTCCTATGCCTCCAGTACAACCACAGTTTCATGTTGTAGCAGGAAAAGAGAGCACACAGAAGTGTGAGCAGCAGCAAAACAAATGATCTCTCAAAGGGAATATATGAAAGTACAAATGGACAGGTCTGAAATCTGAGAAAATTTTTTATTATTTTGCACTTATGGAGATCTGAGCATAGCTCCTTTGAAATAAGATTTACTCTTGGGCAATAAATTGAGCTTTATGTTAAATTTGTTTTGATACTTACAGCATTTTCACTATCATAATATTAGAGTACAAACTGTGTTGGTTTACTACATTATGTGCTGTTCATTAACAATACTCTTGGTACATGTTGCAGCATAGACTCATTTTTAAACAGTCTCGCTCTGTTCATAAGTTTATAAATATCTTTTTTCCCCTTGTATAATGTTTAGTTTCAGACTATAAACTCATGTAGGATATGTTCCTTCTCATAAAAACTAGCAAAAAACATTGCTACTACATATTCAGCATATCCCTCCTCTCCAAATCCAAACTCTTTCCAGCTCTTTGTATCATTACAAAGGACACTAAGTCTTTTTGATATGTCTGGTAATCACACAGTAGTGGCAGGAACAGTCAAGAAGTGCAATGAAAATAACAATTCCTTTGCCCATGACTTACTTTTATATCCTTTTCACAAATCGGTAAGGTGAGCTAGGTTTTAAGTGGCAGTGCCTAGTTTCATTTTTTTATAAAATACAGTTTGATTTAATTCTCCTAGAATAGAATATTCACAAGCACATTGATTAGCAAACTATGCTATTCCATCAGCACCACAGTATTTGCTTCCTTCTAAAAGAACAAAAATCCCTGAATAAGGCACTAGCCTTTGATTCCCCAGGCAAGCTATAAAATGACCCTCCCTCTGTGTGTCTCAAAAATTTGAAAACGCAGTAAGTATTAACAAGCAGCCTGAACAGAGCTCCAATATTGACTAATTCTCTCAAACACAGACTGAAACTTACAACAGTTAAAGTCCAAAGAAGAATGAATAGAAAAATCATGTCTAGGCAACAGCAATTACATTTGCAGATATTTTGTTCTGTAGACACAATGTAGACACAATATACCGCTAAAGCTATTAGTTCCAAGAAAACCCTGTAATTTCTTCCTAGCATACTTCCCAATTTTTAAATTAACATATTTGGCCTCTAACAAAATTCCCCTGCAGTTCAATGCATTAATACTCTTTCCTCAATGTGATATACTGCACGTAACAGCACACAGTTGTTTATCTCTGTGACCAATCTAGGCACCAATGTTTACATATTAACCTATATATAAACCAGTAGGATTATAATAAGGTTGAATAAAGTGAATCATTAAGGGTTGAATTCAAAGTTTAAGCCCCTACTGAACCATGAAAATACATTTATCATTTAACAAATTCATCAGACTATTTGGGATATACACAGATTTTGACAACAGCTAGAAGTAGCAAATACAGTCCTTTCTACAAGTGCTCAAAAATACATCTTACACATCCTCCTGCACCTGCTGCAACAAGGAGTAGCAGAAACAAGCACTGAAGAACCAGCAATGCCAGTCCGACACAAAGGCATTCCCCCAGATCTCTTCCATTCACAGTACCATCCCTGGTGCTGGTAGAATACTACAGTCTGGAAAGAAACAGGGATCAAGCTGTAGTCCAGTCATTAACATTTCTATATTATAAACACTTATAAACCATATTTAACCTAAGCACAACAATTGCTTAATGCAAATTTCCATAAACCAGACATTTATTTTTATGTCTTCATATTAAAACAGAAACACAGAAAGCTGAAAAATTTTAGATTCAATAGGAGATTTACTAGAATGTTTTCCTCTGAGACATAAGCCTAAAATGCATTAACTGCTTTTTTCCTCCTCATATATTTAGTTGACGTGCTGGAAATTTATATCTTGTTGAAAAAAGGAAGCTAAGTAATACCTGGAGAAAAAAATAAAAAAAATAAATAAATAAAAACAACAGAAAGAACAGAACAGCTACTGAACAGATCCAAAAGCATTTTTTAAAAGTCCTGAGAAAGCAAGCAAACCCAGAAATGTATCAGATAGAAGAGTGCATCGTAATAGCCTAGAAAGGATCCAATATTGCTTCATTTGCTGTTACGTGTTGGTGTTTTTTCTCATTGTACTGAGCTTTAAGATTGTACCTCGTGTTAAGCCCACTCTGTTGGTATTCTTGGCAGAAGCTAACATAAAGCAGGTGGCAAAAGCATCTTCAGAATTGCAGTGAAATTTGCTAAGCACTCTCAGATCCATCCCAGAGCATTCTTCTGTCCTGAACAGAACACTTGTTTGCCTGAATCAGTAAAGGAAAGGACTAAGTAATAGTTCCCTGCTCCCTTTGTCATTGTGAAATGTTGTTTAGGCATTATCTACAACTATAAGACAAAGATGACTGACTTAATATTGATTTTACATATAATCTCACCAAAAGCTTTTGCACATTGTCCTTATTTGAATTCTTCAGCGCTTGAGAAAACTGGAAAGAATAAACCTAATGACACAAAGGTCTCAGGAAGTGTATGGAGCAAGTCAAACACCTATTTGACAGGTCAGCATCAGGCAAGAACTAAATAAAATGCTCACCAAAGCATCGCAGAATGTCCCAACTCAAAAAAATAAAATATCTATAATAAGCATTTGGTAACATGGGATGTTGTTAAAAAGAAAGAAAGAAAAAAAAAAAAGATTGCTGTCAAACAGCCATTGACTTTATTTTTGAGATGTTTAGAAATTCCCCTGCTCAGAAGAGCTTCCTGTCATCAGATCACAGATATGACACACTAATTTTTGTCCTCCACAATTTAGAAAAGGAGATGAATAGACCAACGCTACCACCAATGAATTCCAGCCTGCAGGAGTGCAGTTACTATTTCTTGAGTGTTACTTCCAATTCCCACCTCTGGCAAAGAAAAAGAACTGGGAAGAGAGCAGTGAAGATCAGCTGGAGAGTTATGCAGCAAGTTGTCCCTCCGGAATCAAGGACACACACATTAATCATCAGAACAAATTACTGCAGTGCTATATACAGTGATGGACCAAAACACTGCCTGAAAAGGTTAGAGAAAAGTCTCTGAGTTTTAGAAATAGTAATGTATTCCAATATATATATACAAACACACACTAGGAATACTAAATATGCTATATTAAATATTTCTAACTTAAATACCCTGTTTCACACGGGGTATTCAGAAATCACTTTCAAGCTGAGATTTGGCAATCCTTATATCAGCCTGATTTTGTGTGTGTGTGTGTTTTGTTGTTGTTTGTTTGTTTGTGTTTTATTTTGCTTTTTTTTTTTTCTTTTAATACTAATTAGTACACAATCAATACAGAGGTTCATGGTGAGAAGTTTCTTCATTTTTAAATGTACATAACTCTTATGTGTGGATTGTATTTTTAAAATGACCAATATATATATCCATTTGGATTTTGGACAGAACGACCATATCCTTGATAATCTTTTAAAAACTAGTAATAAGAAAAACTTACAAACGACATATTGAAGTGAAAGAGCCCACCAACAATAAATACAACTTATTTAAATTTAAACCTGTCTCAAAACATTTTTAAAAAGTGGATTAAAAAAAAAAAAAAAAAAAAAAAAAGCTGTTCAGGAAGGCCCAAAACCTCACACTTCTATCTTTCATCTTCCGTTATGTATTTCAAAATATTGTGGCGATGTTTGAGAACAGAGGAAAAAGACCACATGCATTCCTTGCATTGCCAAGTCTTCTTTTTAATCTTTATGAAAAATAAGTGTCTCTCAAAAACACCTGATAGCTATTTGCTTGGCGGTGTTAGAACAGGTCCCTTCATTCATCAAGAAAATTAACCAGGAGAGCTCGGTCCTTTAGCCAGACATGTTTCTCATGGTCTTCCAGGCACCAAAGGCCTAGTTTCAGGAAGCATGACTGTACAAAATGCTCTGAGCCTTTTGTTGCTTTCTCCAATATTATGTCAGACACCTAAAAATAATCACAACAAAATATTTTTGCAAGACATTTTGCTCCTCTCCTTCTTTAGAGAATTCCCCCTATAGTCTCTTCTGTTTCTTGCCTCCTTCCCACTCAACTTCTGCCTCAGAGCAAAAGCCCCCCCTTTTTGAGTGGCCTGAACCCAGTGAGGGCAGCAGCGCCAGGAGGTCTCGGATAATCGGCTGTTATTGGGACTGCCCCCAGAGGTGCTCCAACAGACACCCCTCGCTGATGCTGCTCTTGTCAAATCTTTTCCCTGTCTTTATGCAGTCACTGCAGGCAGGCAAGCAAATACTTTGCAAGGTACTGACAATTCTTGTTGTCTTTGTTTTCTCTCCAGGTTTACAGTCTCATCAAAAGCCATTCATTTTTAGAATCAAATTGATGGAGGGGAGTACAAGACCTACTGTCATCCTAGTCTGAAAAATGCATTGATATTGGCATCTTTTAGATTATTCAAAAGGTTTATTTATACAAATACAAGTATATACAAAGACTTCACAAACATCTCTTCAAACATTTAATCACATACTTTTAACAATCTGGAGCAAGCAAACAAAGTCACAGTCAGACCCTCAGATATGTCAATAAGCAGCAACAGAATTATTCCAGTTTACCTTATCTGAAAGTTTTGTCTCAGCTGTATTTTTCCAGATTTTCAGCAATTTTTTCTCCTCACAATCAGCAGAGGGCAATGTTCACTCAGTGTGCAAGCAAGAGAGTTCATACTTGTGAATGAGGCTGTGCCTAAGTTTTCTCTCTCCCCTGTTAGGCACTGATTTTCATTATGTTATCATAATTACATTTAACACTAAACAACTATACAGTAGGTTTTTACAAAAAGTTCTGGATAGTATTTTTTTTAGTACTATATACCTCTGTATCACTTCTATCATACCCATTTTACAGACAAGACACATTCCTATAAGACAAAGTGTCCGAAATCACAGTCACTGTTGAGCAAAATTACACAATATAAGGACTTGACAGTTCCTTTATTAAAAAAAAAAAAAGAAAAAAAAAAAGAAAAAAAAAAAGACTTATTTCCTGATAGGATTTTAAGAGATGCCCAACACACTGCTATACAAAATGGATCACATAAGCATAAACAGCGAAAAAAAATAAAATAAAATTCACATTGTAAGCAAGAAAAGAAAGCAGCTTTCTTCCACAGTCTGTTTGCTCGGTAAACCATTTTCAGTCCCTCACAATATTTATTTTCAATGTATATTAGCAACAAAATGAGCTGCCTGTTTTTACCATGGTAAAACACAGCTGTTCTCGTGGACTGTCCCACAGGGCTCTTTCTGCCTTTGCCAAATGTTTGCACTGTATTAGGTGCCCTTAGTTATTCTAAAAGCACCATCATCTGCTTTTCTCCAGAAGCCCCAAGCCTAATTCACACTTATGTGCTGTACCCAGCTACGCAGCTTCACTGAATGATCACTTTCAAACAGACTATATTGTTCAGCTGAAGTTTTACATTTTGTGAAATGCAGCCCAATACTGAGGGCCTAACCTGTTAGAAATTACATCTAACTGCAGCTTCCTCTGCTGAGATGCAAAGCAAAACAGACTTAAAAAAAAAAAAACAAAAAACTTTCCCTACCAGAACTAGATAAAGTCCATTTCCAGAAAGCCAGTTATTCAGCCATCTGTCTGTCTTTAAAAGGTGCTTAGTAAACAGCTAGTTGTCCCTCAGAGATACTCTGACCAATAAGTACGTCAATGTAATGGAAGGCAATGTTTTCAGGAAGTACTTTAACAGGTAACTGAGGGCTCTGAGCAAAAATACATAGATTTAGGTGAAAAACAACCAGCAGAATGCTACAATATTCTACGAGATATGAGATTTATTTATTTATTTTTTTAACTCACCCTAAATTATACCTTCAAGGCACCTTTAAATAATTTACTACTAACAAATTAAGTTTTGGAAAATATCCCTGTGGTATTTTTTGTGGAATATATAATAAGAACAGAAAGTCCTTTCCTTTGAAAGGCATTCTGGCGGGGGAACAGGCAACTGAAGCAAATAGCTGGAGCACACAGAATATCAGATGGTACAGTCTGGGTGAATGGGCCTCTAGCAGGTTTCACAAGAATGTCATTTTATGACAACTATCATTTGTGATTGAAGCTGGGGACATTCGTTTATGTGAGCACACATTATTGTTGGAAATTAATATTAATCACTTCAGCAATCACTCAGAATTTGCTGAGTTTCTGAAGTTGGTGATGAGGATGATTTCTTTAATCCTAGGTGTCCCAGCTACAGACTCCATATCATTAAACCCAAAACTTTCAAGGCCACTTTTGCCTCTGTTATGCCATTTCAGTGAGAATTCACAATATTGAACGATCTGGATTCCTAAGCTACTTGTTTTAAATTAAGGGCTGAAATGCTCCCATAAGCGCCTCAGTGGAAGTGATGATACAAGTTAATTTCACAACCAGCTTTTAGACAGGCTTCTTCTCTGAAGTACTACTAACTTTTGGACTAAGTTTTCTTAGACCAAGCTGCTATGTGTAACACACAGACTTTGGTTTCTGAAAGACATGTCAGTATCCATTAAATCTATTTAGATATATGGTTTAATTGATATATTTAACTATTGTTTGAATGTTTATCTACTTTAAAGTGCCTCTTAAGAAAAGGTATTATGAGGTTTAACATTAATCATTCCAGCAACCGCATATCACTTATGCATAACTTCAGTGGAGTACTTTTTTTTTTTTTTTTTTTTTTTATTTGCTGTCTAGTCACCAGCTCAGCTCAAGGCTTAAAACTGAGCTGTATTCTTCACAAATTACTATCCCTGATGGAAAAGCTGCAATTTAGCAGGTTATTTTTCTGATAATGAAGGAATCATAGTAGAATCAAGATTGCCCTTTCACAATGTGTTGGGCCTACAGAAATAAAATTTCATTCCTGGCACCAAAGTCACCAAAGAGTTTTCAAAAGCACTAAAGTTGAAACTAAACCAAAAAGTTTTTAAACGATTTGCCTTTTAACCTTGGCAGCTTCCAGTCTCTGAACACACTTGTCTATTTCTTTCACAACTAGAATGAGCATTAGCTGCTGTCTGCCAGAACGCACAAAGTCAATATGAATTGGGATACCAAAATATGCCCTAATTGAACTGAAAGTGTTACTTATGTCGCTTAATATCCCTCTCAGTTTAGATACATTAGGTAAATTAGAAGTTTTAAAATACAAATCCCTGCCTTTTGAATCGTGTAAATTTGTTTGAATTTGTATTTATTTTAATTTGTATCAGGTAATAAATTGGAGAAAAAATGTATCTGCACACAATCACACACTGCAAAAATGGCCAAGAACACTGTCAACACCTATTGAAATAAAGACAATTGTTAGGAGAGGGGAAGAAAAACAAAGCAACAAAAACTGACCACCACCTGGTCAGGGATTTGGTTCTCTTTTCCCAAAATTCTGTCAGGCTAGCTTTTATCAGTTTCATGAGGTATTTTGTAAGATTTAATCTGTTCTCTGTCAGTCAGATGTACTTCCATTAACAGATAATAAGCTGTTTGGTTATATACTTTTGTGCCACACCTTGTGTTACCATTCTACCATTTTTTTTTCATTATTGCTGTTTTCCCTTATATACTATAACTAGACCAGCACTCCTCCATACATGTATTCCAGTAACCCGTTCACCCACACATTGTGAAGTGTACAGATGAACATCTTTTACAGACATTCCCGTGTCTCATGGACAACCAACACTTCAGAAACTTAAGAGTAACTATAAACAAATTCAGTATTTTCACACAAGGCTTAAGAGCATCCTTTCCCCCTGTTTCTTATAAGCCCCGGGTATGAAATAATTATGATCTCCAAAGCAGCTAATTGTGCTGTCCACAAACATAGGATTATACTTTCCAGTGGAGAATAAGCAGCAGGAGAAGATGAACAACTTCCTTTCCATGCAATTATCACTAATAATGAATAGCTAGGCAGAAGGACTAGATGACTCAGAGTTTTAAGTTACAATTATGTTACTAAGGACTGTAGTGACCAAAGTCATTAATACCTGAAAACTCGAGAAGAATGTGAAATTATTTTTTCTTCTATTTCCTAGTAGACAAATGTCCATAATTAAGAAATATTAAGGAATCAACCAACATCTCCATATGCACCAAATATGGAGACTTGGCCCTTTTCAGCATCCTTGAAACCTTGACATGACCCACACATGCTAAGTATAGGTCCTTTAGGTAAGAACAGGTCCAAATTCATCTTGCTGTACTTGAGCCATTCTTATTTTTAGGGAAGAAAGTAAAAACCAAAATAAAAACCAAATGTCAGTGCCTAAAGAAGAACAGTTCTTTGAAATAACCACTAGATGTTTATGATTAGAAGTTGCCAGATTCCCATGTAAATGTTGTTTTATTTACGGAAGTTTTTCATTTGTTTGTTTTCGCCCCAAAAGTCCTCTGGGCAATTTACAAAAAAAATTCAAAGGCGTGAAATGATCCCTCATAGACATATGCATTCCAAGTACAATGTTCAAACATTTAAAGATCTATGCAAAAGAGCAGCAGGTTTCCAACAATTCTGTGAAAGTGGTAACAACCCATGTAATTTAGTCCATTTCAGATGTATTCTGAAAACATCTGAAGAAACCAAAACACTTATCCACGAGTTTTAAATACACATAAGGAATGACAATAGAAAAAAAATCATGAAAAATAGAACTCAAATTTGATTAAATTTTACAGAAATAAAATCCACTGTGAGCTGGTTGAAAAACACCTTCTGAATGCCCTTTGCAATTAGCCTTTTTTTTTTTTTCCTTGAATAAAGTGGACTAATTGTATGGTTCATATATGATCACAGAATACCTGTCTTCTCACTTAAAATGAGAATGGAAGGCATTGGAAGGCAGTAGTACCTCTTCTTCAAGATTAGATTCAAGTTCCTGCAAATCACATATCTTGTGATTAAAGGAAAAAATGGAGAGTCAAAATTGTCTGATGCATACCATGAAGAGTAACAGATAAGGAAGACTCACTAACAGCTAGTGCTCACCAAGGAGATCCAGTTTCTGATCCTGCCTGGCCTTTGACTTGACTCAAGATGTAACTTTGTTTATTGAAGTTTGCCTAAGAACATCACGGAGATGGCATGTCCTGCAGTGGAGATGTTATGATACAATCTGTGCATTCATTAAGCATTAATATATATGTTATAATGCGTTCATTAATTCACTAGGATTCGGCATTTAGAAGTGTTAGAGAAAAGAAGGGCATTGGAATATACCACTTATGTAACTAAACTGAATAGGACTAACATTAAATAGTGTTAATCTTAATAGAACAGCAGCAGAGAAGGTATTTTATCAAGTAATCCAAAATAACTTGGTCAGTAATACAGGTCAATTGCCATATAGATTCATATAAACACTTTTTGAGTTAGTCTATTTACTGTATTGTATAAATTTGGAGAATGTGTTTAACATCACAAAGCTGTTCAACAACCTATAACTTCCCTGAAGGTTAGTAACGTGTTATCCTTGTTATTTATTTATCTATTTATTTATTTTATGTAGCAAACAAGGATTCTTTTAAGGTTAAGACTTTTCTGAATAAAATTTTGGGCTTCTTGTGGATGGATCTCAAAGCCCCAGAGATGGCAGGGGACCACCAAGGCAGAAACACAGATGATCTGGGTCAAACTATACTGAATTAACAATTAATACAGCTTCCCTGGTCAGTGTAATTTTGTTTCTCTAATTGCAAGGATTTTATAAGAATCTCTAAGGGAATAAAGCTCCCAAATCCCATTAGAAATCAATACCAGCAGAAATACTATTAGCAAGGAGGCTTTAAAAAAAAACAACACACACACACAACTCAGTTAAGCTTCATGGACTACGTTCTCATATAAATTAGTCTCATCACAATGCACTGCTGAAGTAAGAGCTATCAGTGACAGTTGCACTTCTTATGTTGCAGAAGAATGTGGCCTGCAAGATTAACATTCACCATCCACCCAAACTTGTCTTAATCACTCCTTAATTTAGACTGCTTTAAACTTGGTTGTTATCCCCTTCACTGCATCTGCACCGGATATAAGTGAGGAGTGGGGAGCATGGAACGCCTGGCAAATCCATGCACATTCAGCAAGTCGATGAATATGTAATACAGTTTGTAATAATACCTAAGTATTCTTCCATTATGAACTCAATCCAATTCTACTATTTGATTTCTGAAATGGATTTTGAACACAGGCCTGTTTGACTAATCGGATAGTCATTTTCCTATTCTTTTTTTATTTAAATGTCGAGTGACATAGTTGTGTTTGGGAAGGGAGTAATTTCATTACACCAACAGAGGGAACTGCCATTCCAGCAAAGTGACAGGAGCCAAATTGGCCAGAGGAGCGTATTCCTTCCTAGGCTGAAGAGATCCACATGAGAAATTCAAGTGAAATGTCACCTCTCAAACAATGACGACAGGATTACAAAAATCTAATTAGCTGTTTCATTAGCCGAATCCTATCTGTGGTGATGGCAAACAATGGCTATTCGGAAGCTGTCCATCCATTTTTAATACAGGCGCTGTCATGGAGATACTGGGACTAATATATTCTCTGCGTTGCCTCTGATCACAGAGTGACTTCAAGGAGGCATTTTGTCTGGTTTGTAAGAAATGAAGACTTAAAGGCACAATGAATCTCTAGAATCACATATTGCCTACATCCTGCTGAAACAGTCTTTGTTTTTCTCTTCCCTACATCGTTTGATTGCACTTTTTCAGTCTGTTTGGACAGAAGCACCCTAAAAGCTTCAGAGCTAAATAAACATACAGAGAAATCTAATACACAAGTCTAATTAAGATTAATTGAACTGTTGGAGGTAATGAAGATAGCATCCGCAAGAGACTACTTGGTTTTTTGAAAAGAATACAAGGCAGCCCCTTCCTTCCCATTAAAAACAGTTTCATTAGTTTCATTTCCATTAAGCCATAATCAAAATAATACTGCTGGAAGCAAGCACTGAAACTGCAGTCCGAAACAGCAGGGATATTTCACATGAATGGTAGAGGCCTATCCTCACTTTGGAGTGTGGTTATTTACCTTGGTTATTCAAGGCTCCTGAATACACCAGAACTTGCCTCCTCTAACGTAGTTTGTGGTTGTAACGGCTCTTCACATTGACAATACAGGCTCAAGTATTTCAGGCCAACATTTGTTGCTCTATCAGTCAATGTTATTTTCTGTTCAAAGCAGAGTGGTACCAATACCAGCAGTTAAAGATAGTTCTGGGATTCCTTACAGATTGAACCAAGACCCATCTTTAATATCTTTAGTTGTGAAAGTCTGCTTATGAAAAATGTAACTAAAATTAATTTTTAATTAAATCCTTTGAGGCAGTATCAAGAACACAGGTCTCAATAACCAAAATAACCTTTTCCATGTATCCACAAACTAAAATCCATGCTCTGCACAACAAATTAATTACACATGAAAAGTAACCCCGTTCTACTGTAGGCAGTGTCTGCTACACTGAAAAAAAGCGTCTACCTGCCATGTTGAACATCCTTTGTAAAACATCATCTCAGGCTGCAAGTGTAATAAGAAAATCTCATAGTATTCTAAGCAGATCCCAAAGTATCCTAACTTTCTGGGTGATCTTAGTAACATAATGTTCTTAGGACACCAACAAATCTGCACTGGAGAACTGAGCTAGTATATAATTCAATTATATGCACCTGTCAGTTTGTTTGTTTTCTCATTCATCTCTGATTTATTTTTTTTTCAGTTATTTCCTTGGCTTTGAATAGCCAGTACAAAAGCATATTCCATCTTGGTGTGCAACTCTTGAACATTTCCATCCCAGCAATCCATTTACCCACTCGGCAGATAGTTTAAAGCATGGTATGGGAGGAAGACAGGGAGAGGTTAAAAAAATACAGTGGAAAAAGAGAATATTGATCTACAAGAGGAAGAAAAGAAAAATCACTCCTTCAAATTCAGCCAAACCAAGCTGGAGAGTCCCAAAGCATTTACAGAGAAGCAGAACAACTAATTCAATTTCAGGTACTCAGAAGCACATACAAATGGTCCAGCTAATAATACAGTTCCCTTTCTGCCACATAGTACTTCCCCAGCCCTGCACCAAACTAAGGTTTCCTAGAAATTCAGCCAGAGGTGGCATAGTTGTGATTTCAGCTTTCTCATCTGTTGTCTTGTTAACAGAATAGTCAAGATCTGATGAGGTCAGAAAGTACTCCTCCCTTTGTTAAAATGTTAAAAAAAAATCACAGGGGAATCTCATAGAGTGCAAAAAGTTATCAGAGAAGTAGAGCCATCAGTCAGGGTATTTGAAATGACGGTTGCACTGGAATTAGTAGTCCCTACAAATGTTTCAATTCATAATCAAATTAGCAGCTCGAGGTTTAGGGAGTAAATTCAAATAGATACACTCACTCTATGCAGACTTCATAATTTTTCATTCCTTCCTTTTATTTAGGGGATAATAATTAAATGTTATTTGAAATTGAATGCAATAAAGTACAGCTTAGAAGTATTTCAGGATTCTTAAAAATAATTAGATCCTCTGATATTATTTGAAACCACACTGCCATAACCCTTTATTAAAGTTTAAAAAAGGAAAAAAAGAAAGGAGGGGAGGAAGATGAATTTGTCAGTTTTATTGGAATCCAGAATGAAACTCTTTAAAGAGATACATACTATTTTTATTGCCTTAGCTATCTGGGGAAATCTCTTTCTGTGCTTCTTTCCTACTTTTCACTAAACTAAGGATTTCCACAGAAGTGTTTTGCAATGGCATTTATTTGGTGACAAAAATGTAACATGGAAATTAAATCTTGGGGAACAGGAGGAAATTGACAGTGTCCTCAAGTAACATGGAACGGAAATGTAAGATCAGCTGATAGGACTTGGAACACCACAGTGCATCTGAACAATCAAAGCGATCCTGAAAGCATCCTGAGCGTAGCTGCTGCCACCGGTCTCGGGGAGCAGGAGGTCCCTGACACCGAGGAGGGAAGGAGAGCCTGGCGGCAGCCAGCTGCTACTCTGAAACCTGCAGTTGGCCATGGACACAAAACCAACGTATCCGTAGGCTGCCTGAGAGTATTTCATGAAATACGAGGAAGAAAGTAGAAAGGAACACAGAAAACCTTGTATTTATATAGAAATACATCATTTAAAAACATCCTTCAGTAGAACATTTCGCTAAGTTGATTAGGCCTGATAGAAACAGTAGCCCATAGCCGCTTTTGAAATCCTAATTTCTTCTTCAGAGAGATTTGTATGAAGAGATCTTTTTCTTCTGGTTTGTATGAGAACAGCATGCTCTTTGATGACTTTACTGAAGCTCCCATTTCTGTTTCTTTTTCTTTAAGAAAAAAAAAGAAAGAAAAAGACCACACTCCTTTATTCAACGATAACAAGGGTCACACTGGGGAAGAGACACTGCCATTCAGATCTTTGCAATGAAAGTAACAGGCCTTGAAAGTGATCTTTTTAATTCATGCTGCTAAATTGAGGATTAGCCTTCATTCCTTTTCTATTTCCAATTCTTTTTCTTTTAGCTGCCATCGTATTTTTGGAAGAACATAAAGACAAAGTTACAGAGTTGGTCTTTTCAACAAAAAGAACTCTTTACTAAGTTCCTCCACCATTATGTAAGGAGTGAGTGCCAGTATCTATTTGTCCATCACAAGAGAACAAGCCAGACAGAATGACAGAAAGGTGCGCAACGCAGATGTTTTTAATGGGACAGTTTTGTCGAAGTGTAACTTTTTAAATTCTTTTTAAAATTCCTCTTATTTTCACCCATATTTTTTATTTCATGTGAAATACAAGATCACATTTCCACTGGAAGTGTGAAAAAATCTTGTGTTTTTCAATCAGGTCTACTCAAGAGTACTTAATTGCTTAAGATATTCAGAACTTATGACATCACATTACTGTGTGCAATAGATTTTACAGCCCGTTAGAAATAATTTAGATACTATTACGTATTTTTATGGCTACTACTCCTATCTGTAGAAGAACTATTAGCCCTTCTTATATTTGCCCCCAAAAAACATACATTATTTCTAAAATCTGACATTGGTCAAGAATGAACCTTCCCCTAGGATTTCTGATCAGTGACGTATTAGACCTTGCAGTTTAAGAGAAAACTTAAAAGAAAAAAAGACAGTCCAAGCTGTTCTGTGGTGGTAGGAAGTATAATACTTCATGCATTTAGACAATTCAGGAAGTACAATGTCCTCAGTTTATTTCTGCTAAGTGTTACCTGGCCATCACAATTATGGTTTTGCTCGTGTACAACCAGGTGAACAGAAATAATCAACAGGGTAAGACAAGGCAAAATCCTCAACTGAATAAGCTTTCCTCACAGGAATTTTGAAGTCCCTATTTTTACTCCCCAAAACTTAATTCATTTAAAACATGATGCTTAAAAGCAACATGAAACTAATATCTACAAAATACATTGCTCTTTCTGTCCAGAAAGGACTAAACCAAGCAATACTGATGTACATTACTCACACTGCTTCATCAGTAGAGAGCAGCCTGTGGACCTCGTTCCCTGCTAGGCAATGTCCTGCTTTAACTTTACCAGACAGACCTGTTTGTTATTCCGAATGCATTCTAATACAAACCCCAAGTCTCCTTCACTAAGTTTTCCTTTTCTCTTATTATTATTTTTTTTTCTAATTGACTCAGAAAATGCATCATTTAGAGTTTTTACCTTACATTTTTTACCTCTGCTCCTAGTATTTCCAATAGTGGTTGAACTAATTAAGCTTGGTTATTAGGAGTTTTCTTTTTCTCTCAAAATTGATAGAAAACAAATAAAATAAGGAGCTCATACAAGCATGAGGAGACAATGAAGCCAAACCTAAGCCAAGAGTCATCTGGTAACTGCAGTTGGAGAACTCACTACAGGAACGTACAGGTAGACCTTCCAAAAATCAATTCAAAGTCAGGAGAGGCAACAAATGCTGAGCCTGAATCACTTAGTACTATTAATTCAACCCATCTTCATATGATAAAGTATCATACAGAGACACAGCCCCCCAGCCCGTACATGTCTTACTGTATATTATTTGGGTTCTGAAGTATTCCATACTCCAATGAGTCTGAGCTGAAGAACTGGCTGCAACTCTCATCAAATAAAGCCTCAGCACAGTTGGCATTGGACAAAGGGTAATTAAACAACTCTGAAATAAACGCAAGTAAACAAGGGAGTGCAAACATCATTCTTCAGAATCTCCCATGGAAGCAATGTATCAGCCAAAGGACTTGAGACAAAGATACCAGGCATGCAGGCAGGCACCCACCAGGGGGAGGACCTGTCCTCCACAGGCTTTGTAGAAATGCATCTGTTCCTTTCACTGCTTCTTTGAGGCAGGTTAGTTTCTCCTCTAGGGGATGCAACCAGGGTACATGGCTGGGCTTTTGATTCATCAAGGACAGGATTTAGGTGAAGATTTGACCAGTTTGTTTTTCAAAAGGTAGTACATGTTTTTTTGTGGTTGATTTTTGTTCAATAAACTACTTGTGTCTGACGCTAGCAAAATAGTTAAAACATTTTTAATACTTAAAGCATTTTTCAAAGTAAAGCAGGGTACTATGGTCAAAGAGATTCCTGTTAAAATTCATCAGCAACTTGAAGCTAGTGCTACTTTGAAAAGTCGCTCTTAAGATCTGACTTAAAAATAAAGCACAAGAGCAATTTGCTCGAAGGACAAAGCCTAAGTCTTTCCTATGAGCCCTATGATGTCAGTCAATGAAGACGGATTTTGACATTATTTAGGGAGAGTTCTTTGTTAAATATGCATTTTGTAATCTCCAATGGAAGAATAAATGCAGACAGATCAGTAAATATATTTTTAGGCAGTATTTAAATTACATATTTATTATGTTCCTGAGAGATTGAAATGGCTGGCTTGGAGCTGTTCCAGTCTGTTATGCAAATCTATTTTTAATGTATTTTATTATGAAATAGCAGAACCATAGGAGTAAGAGATGGAAGAGATCTATTAGGTCATCCTGCCTCTCTGCTCAGTCTGGATTGCTTCAGTAAGTGTTACTGGTCATGGGCAGAGCAAATCAAAGGATATTCAAGTCATTCCTTTTCTAAACATCTAAGCAGCTTCTGACCACGATCCCTCTGCTCAAGGTCAGAAAATACTAAGTATTCCGAAAATATAATTTAAAAAATTAGCCATTCTTATTCAAATAAAAAGGAATCTTGAAGATTCAAGGCACAGCAGCAAATAAAACACATCTCATACACCGCTCTTCTAACCCCATACCACTATATCGTCTAGCTTGTAACCTTTAATTACATAGGATTATACAGAGATTTTTCAGGAAATAACTTGTGCAAAAAACAAAATTCCAAGCAAAAATAGCTAATAAAATCTGGAAGTAACCCATTCTGCATTCTCAGCCAACTAGGAATAGTGAGTTATAGCATGGATTAGGACCACTGACTTCCTCATTTATTTTTACCTTGTGTTTGATTATTCAGAGCTTTGAAACTTAGTCAATTCTGATGATTCCTAATGATATTTATAATGCCAGTGATTAAGAGCTCATACATTTGAAGAGTGTTACATAATGATAGATTTCTGTTTTCATTCTATTCAATCTAATGGTTTGGTTTTCACGGCATAGGATTATATAGTTTCTAGTTCTTCCCACATATAGTACTTTGCAACAAAATAAGAAAAAATCAGTATGCTAACCAACATTTATCTATAAAAATAAGAATGCAGATACACAATTTATTTGGATGTACTTGGCAGTTTAAGTTGGACGATATAAATAAGGCAAACTTGTTTAGATTATCAACAAATTCAGAAAGGATTATGTTAAAAATAAGTTTAATTATTTACACGTTTAAACCTTATATGATCAAACATTGTTTTTTCCCTTAAACCTCATTCAGGAGATGAACTCGGACAAGAAAATGCCCACTGGTGAGGTATCTTTTGCTATAAAATAGGTAACTGAAATTTGAGTGCTTCGCTGGCACTGCCTTTGGTGCTCTGAACTTGTAACTCTGAACTCATGGTACTTAGAAATTCAGAATGAGAACAATTGTAGTGGCTACTTTATAGACAATTAAATTGAAGGCTTTTTCCCCACTGAAGCGTTCAATTCACACAACCTATTTCTACAGGCTTTTTTTCTTCCCAGGGGTGAATAGCTTTTTCTTCCTTCCTTCAGATCTGCTTTCTGAAGGGAAGTTCAGTTTTTTAATAAATATTTCTTTGTATGGTATGACGTATTTTGAAGTTGCATGTCTTTTTGCTCTGACTGTTTAATTTTACTCAATGCATCTAAATTTAGGTGAATCTATTTAGAGTTCTTGATGACTTATCAAATCATTTGGAATAAAAAACTTGAAGTCAGATAAGACATCCTACATTTTACAATTATGGAACTATTATGAATATTTTGCAATTTCCATTTAGGTAAAACAACACTGAAGGTCAATTGGCTTCATCAGAAGGTTTCATATACGAAAGCATTGCCGGCATGCAAATAAAAAAATAATTAAAAAAAAAAAAAAAGAAATATGAAAAAGACTTCAGCTTTCTTTTGACTCCTATAGCTATCCTTCCATGGCTAATTTTTTTTTTTTTTTTTTAAACTAAGAACGGAGGAAAAATGCTGTCACTTTTAAGCAGAAATACTGCAAAATAACATTCAGATTAAGAAGAAGTTAATTTATGCACAATAGAGCAGCTCCTATTAAGACAGAGCATAAATTATGTACATACTTCTAAGTAGACCACAAAACTCCATAGGCAGACAAGTACTATTAGCAGATTTCCATATAGTTAAGTGTATATTTTTAATTATTTCTATTCTTTATATCCTGTTGTACAATCAAAAGCATACATAAGTTCATATAAAAATTTACATCCTCTACTCAAAGTTTAGACTGTGTAAGAAGTAATATAAAATATTTGTAAAAGGATTTCTGACCCCAAATTATAGACACTGACAAACAATTGTAGGAATATCCAAGAATGCACTCAAGCACATCACTGTACAGAGAAAAATGGAAAAAAAAAAAAAAGGCTTGTCAGGAGTGCCCTTGGCCTACGGAATACACACTGTAGGGGTAGTTTCTTGGCTGCCTGGAAGCCTAAGTAGTTTGTAGAAGGCTCGGTAGGCTTCAGAGTCCACGGGCTAAGCTAAGTGGACTTAAGTGGACTAACTTCCCTGCTTGAATACATCAGCTGTGTATATTTAATTCAGTCCGAACTGTAAACTTTGCCTAAGATGATGAATAACTCCTAAGGCCTTTATCCCTCACTGAATGCCTTGTTATCACAATCAAACTTTCAGGTGTATCTGAGCTAACTAGTATAGTACTCTATATTGCAATCATTAACATGACTTCATTTTTCCATCCCAAAAGGCTTGGATGTGGTCTGGTGTCCAGTGTGAACTGGTTTGTTCTGAGGTGGATGTGTGTTGCTGGATTATGTTTAAACCTAGGGCCAGAAATCACAAGCCAGACTTTTAACTTTTTTCTACTTTCAACCTTTTCTCCCAGCTTCCCACTTTTCTGTAGTGCCTATTAATAATGCTGCAGAGACTATCACCAAGAGTCTAGGATTTTGTTTCCTAAAGTGGATAAAATAGATTGCTTTTTCTCTTTTTATTAAAAAGGTTAACTACTGTTTGTAGTACATTCCAGACTTGCTATTTCCACTTTTTTTTTTTTTTTTTTTTTCCCCAGAATTCTCTCATCTTTGTAGGGCTTATTTAATCTATCTCTGTGGTCTCAGAAAACTAATGTGTGTGCACAAATACACTGACATATACAAAAACCATACAATACACACAGCCTTGCTTCCTTGGTGTTGCTTGATGTGAGAGCTGGTAGAGGTATGAATAACAGAAGAATATATATTGCTGAAGAGAAAGTAAAGGGACTCCAACAAAAGCCTGTGAGATGACCATTCTTTCCAAAACAAAGAATAACCATGAGGAGCACCTGCCTCTTTCCCAATTTCTCCCTTTCTATTCTACTTTTTAGACAAGACTATTTCAATCACCATCTTTTATGAACAGGAAAGAGTAAACTTAGAGTTGACTGGAAATCAGCAAAGAATTTAAAGTGTAAAAAATGCAGAAGGATAGCAGGGAACGGCATCTATTTGTCTCTCAAACACTATACACAATTGAGTTTTAATTGATTTGAGGCTTAGTTCCTTAGTCAAATAAACTGGCATTTAGCCTGCTGCACCCTTGCCAGCACTTACTGCATATTACTAGTGCTCATTGCTCTTTAGTGGAAGTATGTAATATAAAGGTGTGCTGAGTAAGGTTTTTAGGGTTTACCATCAGCAGTGTCACTTTTTTTATTATTAAAGTATGAGTGGAAGGCAAGGAATATTGTAACAACTTAGTAGGCTCAAGCTCAGCACTTTGTCTTGACGGAAAGTTCTCCAGTTCTATTAAAGCACCACAGAAACCAGAGAAATATTAGCAGCAGCATCACTCTTTAAAACCAGACTGACACCCTTCAATTAGCCCTAAATGATCTATGGATCAGGGAAATTCCCTATGTAAAATCCTGTATATTGGATCTCTGATTCTTGGAGGCTGTATCTGTATTAGTTAATTAAATCCAGAACTGTTGCAAGATCAACTGTCACAGAACAGACAGTGCCTCTGCCAGCAACCCCAGCCTCCAGGTTTAGGTGGCTACGTGCCCTCTGCTGACTGCCACAGTCCCCTTTCCCTAGCCAGGAAAGGGTTCTGTAGCACTCGGCAGAGTATGCTGGAGCCACACCAAGAATGGTTGTAGCAACCTGCTGGAGTATGATCACACATCAGTGCTCAGGTAAGTTCCTAAAGACTGCTTTATCCACATGCATTCTCTACTTCCACATTCAAAATATTTTGTAATAGAAACATATCAAAAAAGTTGATCTAATGGGATTTTTTTTGTTGCTTTTTTAAAATAACCACGTTAAATACTCATATATTTTTCTTTTACCTCTTATTTCTTGATGAGTAATATAATGGAACATTTGAACAAGTAACTTCAGACCCTATCCTACTCACTGAAATCAATGCCAGAACTCTTCCTCTTCTTGAAGCCCATATTTCTCACATCAGCATTTAAACAATCCCCTTCCACTGGGAAATAATATGACAGCTAATGAAGTGTAACATGACATTCTCTATTTGCTTATCATCCATTAAGCTACCTTTCACTCACCCACCAAATATACACAAAGGCCCTGCACAAAGATCTACATCATTAAAATATATTTAAAAGGCCACAATAATTACTTTAACAAAAATAGTAGGAGAGCATGCTAAAATAGTGCATAAAATAGAAGAATTGAAAGCACCATGTGTGAGCACAAGGGCTTTATTGATCAAATTACGTATTTCTTTAAAGTCAACTATGAACTGTATTGCGTGATTGATTATTGTATTATTCAAGCAGTAATTAAAATAGGAACTTAATTTGAAAAAGAAAGTCTTTTACTTGGGGAAAGGATGCCCTGATGTACACATTGTTAGAAGGGACATGCTTAAAGCAAAAAGGAATACCAGTTATCTATTAAATACTGGTTTGAAGTAGTTATCTAACCTACCTTTTAGTGAGCTCTTATCTTTCCAAGCCAAGGCAAAAATCCTTAATAAAAAAAAATAATCCTTAATTGCCAGTGTGTATTCAGCATTTCCCTATTATCTAGTCCTTCCAGAATTAAAATTACTCCTTCTTATGAATAAGGACCTTTTTTAAGCTTTACTTATGGTACCAGAGATGAATGCACTGAATGCTCTTCAACACTGTTGGGCAGAAGCAAGTAGTGCTCCGGTTTTTCCCCCTTTCAGCTTCAATCCATTAGTCCTACATTTAATATTTACGTTAAAATGTGCGTATATTTCCACAATTCACATCATTCTTTCCTATATTTTGCATATCTCACTTTATAACCTGGAAGATTTTACTCAGTTTGTACTGACAGATTTTAGTAGGTCTGATTCATACAAAAATAAAATAAAAAAAATCTGATCTTTTTTATAGCTAAAATAACTCAGTGTTTCACAATGTACAAGAGAAATAGATAAGACAGTCAATTTCCAAGAACACTTACACAAACTTTAGAAAGCCATTGGATTTTCTGACCAGACAACAGTCGGCTAGGAACTTTTAGAGCATCCTGAGAACTTTGCTTCTCACCACCACCAGCCCCCACAATTTCTGATACCCTGCTGGGCTGACAACTACAGTGTAAAGACGATTAAGTGCACTGGAGACCAGATACAGAAACAGTTATTGGTCAGGGAATACCTCTGTCCAGAACCAGAGGTCTTACTTGAACAAGGTAAGCAAATTCAGTTCAAATAGCGCTTGAGTATGCTTTAATGCTCTTTTCCTATATGAGGGAGATCTGATAATATATAGCTACCCTAAAATTGTATAAATTAGTTATTTATAGGTAAAGATTCCTTATATACACTA
The DNA here is from genome assembly GCF_009769625.2 of Cygnus olor. NCBI lineage: Eukaryota > Metazoa > Chordata > Aves > Anseriformes > Anatidae > Cygnus > Cygnus olor. The sequence continues at coordinate 50,807,894 of NC_049173.1, forward strand.
AGTTAACTTGGTATAAGACTCATGAATGTGGCCTACATGTAATTCTTTATATCACATTGATAATACACACTGTTGCTTAATTGCTATCACAGAGCTGTAGCCTTCAACCTTACGCACTCAGATTTAAGATTTACCAGCATCATTGTAGCACCTTGATCAAAGGAGCATCAACATAAAAAACAAACAAAAAAAATCACTCATTTCATTCTGTTTGAAGGTTACAGAAAGTAGTCTTATTTGAAGCTGTGTTCAATATTAGGTCTTTGACACATTTTCTTATCTTCTTCAGTCTTCCTTTGCTGAAGTTCTTCTGGGTAATGATCTGCAGGGACTTTATATGCCAGCAGCTTCCTATGGACAGAATTCAGTCCACTGATGTTACTGAACTGCTCTGTGTGCACATTAGTCATGAACTGATTTTGTAAGAAGGTCAAGTCTAAGTGCAGGTAATGTGACATTTAGTTACTCAAGGGTTACAACAACAGATCCTGTCCACTTAGCACAATAGCTTGTAACTTTTCATAAGTGATATCAAAAACTTGGCTTTATTTATATAATTATATCAACCTGGTGAAATATGCTGATATCTTCTGCATTTCTCTAAAACCATTGCATGGTATATTATTCTTGCTTTTGCAAGTTTTCACATCTAAGTTTCATGTTACTTTGGTGTACCACATAAAAGCAGTGTTGGTTGTCACTGATATGTAAATTATACCCCTTGAGTACTTTTCACATTTTGTGAAATTGTAATAGAGTTCAAAGAGTTCTGCTTCAAGTGCTGGTATCTCTAACCCTTTGGGGTTTTATTTATTTCTTATTTACTCATTCTTTCACAATCAATAGAATAAAATGAACTTAGCAGGGGAGCTGTGTTGTGTATTATTTCCAGGTTATTTCCAGGTTTACCAGTCACTTACTTAGGGTCATCTATTTTTTTTTCTTGTATGATTAGGAAGAAATTATATGGTTATTAGCAAGAGACTTCAATAGCATTCAAATGAATAGCAGTTCTGTATACTGCAATTTTCATAAAACTTCACCCACCCACCATTATTACATGTGGATAATAATTTGTGATTACATTTAAAGAATCTAAAAATAGCTAATAACTCTTCTACTGCATGGAATTTCAAAGAAAACCTATCACACAAGGCAACAAATCCTGTATTATAATGACATGCTTATTTCCAGAGACATAGCTGATTCCAGGATGGAATGTTGCAGGATTGTTTATACTTTAAAATTTTATTTACTTAACATGAGAACTCAACAGTTCTTACAGCTTAAGGAATATTCTTAATTGTTTCAGTTTCATACAATCTCTAACAGTATTTCAGACTTTTTGGGAGAGTTACTGTTGCCATTATTACTTACATGAAAAAAAATAAATCCATTAATATTTATTTGTAATATGTAATTTTAACACAAATTGGGTATTATGCAATAGTTACATGAAAAATGTTATCAAAACACTGGCACCTGACCCCACCAGTGATTTTGTGCCCTGAACTGACAAATATGGATGCTTTATACCGCCTATGGCAAGTGGCTAATCTAAAACCAGCTGAGAAAGTTCAAAACATTTGAGAGGAACTGATCAATGAGAAACAATAGGGAAGTGTAGATGTGAAGATGGTAGACAAAAAAGGTCTCAATTTCTCTTCCTGTTTAGGCATTTGGATTTTTTTCCTTTACTCAGAATTCAGATTGCAAGGACTTCTTCAAAGGCTATTTTCTCTTAAAGAGAAAAAGTAGAGACATGAATCATGGTGCATCATAATATTTTGAGTCTTCACAAGACAAACAGGAGATTTTAACTTGATTTTCCTCAGCAGGGTACTTCAAAGGACCACACTGTTTCCCCAAGTTTGTAAGCTGCAGAACAGTTTAAATAATGGAAGCATAGACCCCTTCCATTGAAGTTGGAACGACGCTGGAACATGGTAAAAGAGAACTCAAATCACAGGAATAGAGAAAGCAGGCAAAATGTGTTATGGTTCTATTTTTAAGGCATTGAGCTAGGAAGGAATATTTTCCATGTTGCACTGTTTACCTATGCATTTTATTCAGCTTTACAAAGGTCAGACTATAAAGGCAAACATGAAAAAAAAACAATTGTCTAGGGACTTGGGTACTTTTAACTGCGTCGCTGAATGAAAGACTGGAAATTCCATGCACCTTTACAGAGCTTCTAAAATAAAGCCCTTAGAGACCACAAGGAAATATACATTCAGTGAGAAGTCAGTATCTTCAGCTTAGTCAACTGCTGAAATACGAGCTCTTTGAATCGTGTTTCTCTCTTTCACAAAGAAAGTCCCCGCATTGCACTGTCACTGATCTTGAACATTTAATTCTCTAACTTGGCAAGCTTCTGCTGTTGCTTGGGCTTATCAGAGAGTGAATCATTGTTATTCTTATGCCATTGCTTCAAAGAAATTACTCAAAACCTTAAGAATTAGAAGTAGCTTGGACTAGAATTATGTAAGAGGTGGGATGGGGATTTCAAAATGACTAAGGAAGGGCATTTGGCTGTAGTCACTCAAGCATGTAAGTGCTGGTGAGACATGCAAGAACCACACATCTGCAGAGAAGTTCTTTGCAATTTATTGCCATGCTGACTCAACAATATCCTCACCCTAAAGTATAGATAGATAACTAGCAAATAAAGCTCAAGCCAGTGCTCAAATCAGCCACAGTTAGGAAAGACTGAACTACTGATTATTATAAAAGGATATAAGAGAATAAATATAGGAATACATATTCAAATAAAAAGAAGTCCCAAACACCTAGAGGAGCAGGCAAACGAAAGTATTCCTAATGTTGCTTTCTGTAGCTATTGTACAGCATGCTTCACACGCTTTCCGTTATGTTCTTTGCAGTAAGCAAGATAATCTGCACCTGGATTTATCACACTGAGAAGCCCCTTAAACTTTACCTGCAGTGTTAGTCTGCTCAAAGAGCATTTTTAGAATTATGAACATTGAAAGGGGTACCACTGCCTTCAGCAGTGACAATTAACTTTTATATACACTGTAAATGAAGATTACTCAGTATTATTTGGGAGAGAAATTGCTTTTGGGTGCTAGTAGTACAGAAGCAAAGTACACCATTTCAACTAGATTTTTCTTTTTTTAAAAGAAACACACTTGCATATTTATAGGCAACCAAGTTCCTACAAGAAAGCTTGCATGAAAGTAAGAATTCAGGAGGGACTTAGAAACATAACACATAAAATTTTAATAGATAGAATACATACATAGTAGCTTTAGCTCATTTGGGTATTTAAAAAAATAGGAACATAAGACTATTCAAATGTGCATATTTTTTGTTTTATTTTACACAGATTCCTTAACTGTCCTTGTTCTAATATTTAAATACCTTTGAATAGTACATTAAACAATGTCTAGCATCTACAGGTCATTCTGTTTTTCCTTCAGGGGAGAATACTATATGGCATTTCAGTTTTGTTTTGGATTTAATAAATAAATACATAATTATCTCCCTATCTCCATCTTGCCTAAGAAGATGTCATACCTGTTTTCTTAAACCAGATAATTCTGCCCAGGCTTCCAGAAAAATCCCCTGCAACTTAAATGTATGGAGGGCTAAACAAGAGCGCAGTTAATAATCCCTGCGTTCACATCAATGGCAATGGGACATCACATTGGACTTCCCTTCACTTCATGTGGTACAGTTGTTAATAGTGAAGGACATAAGGTATTGGCATCTTAATATATGCATTTCTCCTATTTATAAAGGAAATTCAAAGTTAAATCAAGGATGTCACTAAGGAAATACAGTCACATATGTTAATTTGAACACCAGTAAACGGAAACTCATCAGAAGGGATAAATGGCTGAGTTTTACTACAAAGGGTTATATAATGTGTACATATATAAAGTGACTTTTTCCCTAGAGCCAAAAATTTTAAGACTAAACCATTAAAAATAGTTTTGAATGTATTAACAATAAATCATTAAGCAATTCCAGAACTTAAGGTTCACTTACTTTAAGTTATCATCGATTTAAGTTCAACAGCAGACATGAATAGCTAAAAGTTAGGGTAAGCATTTTATCAAGGGAGAAAAAGTTTAAAAATAAGATATGATTTAACTTTCAGACATTGGCACGTGACGGTTTCTCAGGCAGAGAAAGACTTGTGAGTCATAAGGTCAATGATTTTATGAATCAGGATCCTATCAGCAGAGACTCTTGTGTGGTGTGACTCAGCACCATGGATAACCAGCTCGAGACAGCATTAAATCAAGGATCAGAGTAAGCAAATTTTAGAGACATCCTGTTTGTCAAGTGAATTGATACAAAGCAACTCCAAGCAAAAAAAAAAAAGATTTTGCACAATGTGTTACAATGATTGTGCTATGTCGTTTACCACATGATGTATGCAATTGCTCATGTTCATTAGAGCTTTACAAGTAAAATACAATAAGGGAAACGGAGCCCAACATATTCAGTTTTCTTCTCTGAAAGCAGGTGAGAAAATTGAGATGCTAACATTCTAGAAAAACATAGTAATGGTAACACTACGTCTTATTTCTGTGCTCTGTATACCACACAGACAATTCAAAAAAGGAAAACTCATTAGGTTTTCCCCTTCAGTGCTTATGAGAAGCTGAGGATAAGCTGGACAAAGGAGCAAATACAATTAAAAATCTAGCAAAAGTATTTTGAAAGGGAGGCATGCAATTTGCCACTTAAAAAAAGACTGATCATAGAATGTTATGCAAACGCCCATTTGGGTTAGTGGTCCATCAATATAAATCCCCTTTCAAGATAGGAAGCAAAAAGACAAATCAAGTATACAGTAGTGAGAGGAAAGGAAGAAAAATCATGGTGTGCAGTGTTGTAAGGGAAGAGATGAGAAATTGGAGGCTGTACATTCTTATCTTTATGTATACATATAAAAGCTTGCATAGGAAGTGTTGGTACTCAAGTGTGAATTCAGTAAATTTATACCTCAGAGAATCCACAATAAATTGCTTCAGGTAACACAATGAACTAGGGCAATAAAAAATTTGGTATCCATATAAATTTCAGTCAAGATATACAGAAACATCTTTGACACATTTTCATGATATGCTCAGTGTGCCAGTGAAGGCCACTTTGTCTTCACTGTATTTTCTGCCACTCAAAAAAAGCAAAAAGTAGAATGGAATATCTTCACACAGATGATTACAGTAATCCAGGTTAAATAAGATGTGTTGCTATAAGAAATCAGCAGTTTGATTAAAGTAGAAGCTGAAGAAAAGGTGGAGAAAGTTTTTTTTTTTTTGCACAGCTTCGTCACCTCTACAGTACTCCAGAAAAATAATAAAAAAAAAAATGTAATTGCAAAGATCATTCTGTGTGTAATTGCCTAATGCAATGAGGTTCCTTAGCTGTCAGTGTGGCACACTTAATAGCAATAGAAACATACTGGTTATTTTTCAGAAAAAAATAAAAATTGATGTTCCTCCAAAGTCATATCAGGTAGGCACACTTCCTATCGTGAATGTCAGCTATGCCCCTAGTGTAGTGCTTTTGCAAGATCACAGCCTACATTCACTGTATGGACTCTCCCAAAGTATAACTGACAGGCTAGGAAGAGATGCTTCGTCTCCAAGAGCCTGGAATAACTTGGTCATCCCAGGCAGGTGTTGAGTATTTTGATGACCTGAAAAAGACACAAGATAAATAAGAACATTATGGATACTTGTGCATATATACACACATGTACGTGAAAGCATGCATCTTTTATCTGATAATAGGAGATAAAGTATTTAAATTATCTTGAACAGTCGGGTGAGAGATGGACTTACATCCATAAAGTCACTGGAACTATAGGTGCAATTATTGTGCCCCCCCATGGAAACCTGCAAGACCATTGCCACAAGTGGATTGAAAGGCAAAATGACAAATAAAGAAGTACCAAAAAGTTTACTCTGTCGATGCTGCTGTAAACAAAATTCTAGTAAGAAAGAATAAAGAAATCTCATTGGTAACCTAAAGAAAAGCAAAAAAAGCCTTAGGCCCAAGGTATTTTTTGTTAAGAGTTAAGTGTTTCAGTTTCATGGTATAAAAGAAAATTTCTCTCTAGATTCTCAGCCTAAATTTGCTTACTGTGAAGCATAAGCTACTACATTTAACATTTGAAAGTTAAGGATGGAACACAAAGTAAAACTCCAGCTCTGTTCTCCAAATGGCATATCAGACTGCAGGCATATGGTCAGGCAAATAACACATTACTATCATCTTTTCTGGGCTGAAGGGTGTTATCTTAAGCCATTTCTGAACTGATGAAGAAAATGGTTTACACCATTCAGGAAGATAAAAATCAAAAGGAAGAAAAAAAAAATCAAACCAAAATATAGTCTCAGAAAGGATCAGTGCGCCAGATAAGAGTACATCCTGCTGCAACTGTTTCCAAAGATGAATGAATTGTAAATCTGTTTACATGTTCTTACGGACTAGTAATAGTATCTAGAAATGTACTGGGGATCCCGCAGATGGTTACATCTATGTTTGAGATTTCAATATAGTACTAGATGGAGATCCCTTTCCCACACGTATTGGGAAATCAGCAGGAAAGGAACAGTTTAATTGCCAAACCCAGGGACAATCTATTTCTACGAAGGAATAGCTATTCTGTGCCTCTCTCCAAGCAGAGTACTATCATAAATACATTGGTTGTTAAGTGTTGCCATTATACACTATTGCATATGACAATTGAGCACTATTGATTTACCATCAATTCCTTTATTTTCAGCTCAGCTGAGACAAAAATTGCTGACGGATTGTGAAGTTGCCAGAGTGTTTGTTGATGGCAGAGTTCCTTAATCCACTTCACTGAGCGGCCTAAAACTGTATTAGGTAAATTGACATTGACTCACAAGCTTGTAGTTTGTCTGAAATCTCCTCTTGAAACATGCTTCACTTGGTCTCTGTTAATCATCTCTACTGCTGGCAACCAAGTTTTCGTTAATATGGAAGACACTAATAACATGAATAAGGCAGCTGCAGGAAGCCACCATCTGTGGGCTTCATTTTTTCCTCATTTGTACCTTCCCTTTCTGTAGCTAGCTGAAAGCCTCTCCATAAAATCGAGGCTGAGGGATGAAACATCAAGTTGACTGCAAGAAAGGAGCCACGGCACAGGCAGCTGGAGTAGAACAAAAGGGGAGGGAAGGGAATGAAAGGGCAGGGAAGAATAGCAGAGGTCATTGCTGCTCTAGTATCGACACAGGGAAAGACTTACTGGGCCTAGCTAGTGCACCTGGATCAGGTGGTAATCAGAAACCAAACAAAACATTCACTTATCACCAATCAGATGCTTTTTAATGAGAATTATCTGATACAGTTCATAATCAGTATGACTGCAGTTATTCTCATGTACAGATGATTAACCTGAACTTATTTTAGATCTGCAGCCATTTTAGAGTCACTATATCGCATTTAGCTCTCATAATGAAGTCATGCAGGGTTAACTCCACCATATTTCATCATATGAACAGAAGTCATGATTCATGTTTGTGGGGTCATGCCACCTCCCCGGGAAACCTTTACTACTTATTCTACAAACTATACTTCACCTCCTAAATGAGTTATAAAAGAACACAAATTTGGCAAATTAATTTTGCCTGTGAAACATAATGACAGTTATGGAGTGTGGGCACTTACCCACATTTATAAATATGAAGTATTTATAGATAGTGTATTTAAATACAAGCAAGCTAAGTCTCACGTACTTGAAACATGGAATCACAGTTTTACCTGTTTCAATCACCTGCCTTTTTTTTTTTTTAAAATGAACTGTGGAAAAAAGCATTTTGTCCAACTTCAACTTTATAGGCAACTTAAAAAACTACAGAATAAAGAAATCTTCTACTGTACCTTCAGTCTCAGTATTACACCAGTCCGTGAACCTACTAATTGATGTAATAAAATAATCTCTGTAGTAACTAGAGTTTAGCAACCCCAAATCAATTCATAAAGCACTCTAAGGCACCATTAATAAATTTGATTTTAGTCCTCCCTATATTTACTCATGTAATTCACTTTATACCCTGTAAGTAATCCCATTGACCTCAAGGTGAACTCCTGGCCCTATTTAAGACACCGGCAAAACTCCCATTGATTACAGCACAGTCAAAATTTTACCTGCTACACAAGAACTACATATACGAACAAACCTCCTCTGAGTATCTTAAACCTCATAACACTCCATAGCATAAGCAAGTATCATAACTTTTGTTTTCACTTGGACTTGATTCAAGTCACTTGCGAAATTCTTATTGATGGTCTCAGAATAGGGTTTCTGACCTGTCAAAGGTTTCTCAGGCTATGTATAAAACCTTTATTCACCAATGGCAGGAAAACAGCTGAAATTTGCTCTACTCCCTGATAGCTGTGTGTATGATAACAGACACATAAAGGCCAGTTACTGCTCCTAGAGTGAGATTCATCTGATCTCCTCATACAGCTCAAGGGGAAATATTTAAAACAGCATTAGCTGTTCAGACTCAGTGGAGAGAAATGGCCATTCCTCAATGAAAGTTATTAATCCTGAGGTAGGCATCCAAAGGATGGCCAGTTTGTACATCAGCTGTTCTCTACATCCCTGCTTCCCACAGGGGTCACATTCACTGCAAGACAGCACAACAGGCACTGCGCCACAACTTGTCCACTCAACCCAGTAACTGAAGAAACTTGGATCCGTGATCTGGGATACATGCCCAGGTTTCCCACTTCAGCATTCTCCAGTGCTTCTCTACAGAATCACAGATGAACTCTGTCTTGTAATTACACACGGCCAGTCATGACTAACGAAATTTCACTTAATTTATTGTTAATTAACAGAAATATCTAAGGATTGATTTAGATACCAAAAAGGGGGAAAAAAGATGACAAGTTAAAAAACACTTTGGAAACTCTTCTTCCCCTTTCTAGGGGAAGTCTCTCTTGGTTTCAAGAGCATATAAAACTCAGACACTCCCAGCTCCATTGATGAGACAACATATTGGGCTCAGTGCACAATGGCTTCTTTTATTCCTTCATGTCTCTTACCCTTTTCCTCCACTGCCCCTTGCTTCTCTTCTCCCACATGGGCTACAGTCCCTTCAGTGCTGTACTTGTTCCAGTACGGCTTACCTGCAGGCCACATTCCCTTTGGGAGCATCCCTGCTCCCTGTTTGCAGGGATATCCCTGCCCTGGTATGGGGCACCTCTAATCTGCAGTCCCCTCAGAGGTACCTGCCTCGGGTATGGAGCACCCTCTTTCAAAAGGGTATTTTCTAGCTGTATGCCCAACAATGTCCCCTTCCTTGTCTCCTCTACTTTCTCCATTTTTTCCAAAACTTCTTCAGGTCTCCTTACATCTTTCCTTCTGTACATCCTCAGATCTGTTCCTTTGTCTCCTGACCCCAGCAGCTATTGCCCTTTCTGAGACACATTTGAGCTGCTCCATGTGCTCCTCTGATTTGGGGAAACTTTGGCTGGAACAAGCTGTGACTGACCAGAGGCTGTTCACACCAATTATAATGCCCCCACTCCCCCTCCAGGGTCTGGGGACACCACTGCTGAAAGCCTGCTATTTATACCCAAAACATTCCACCCTTCACCTTTGTGAAACAAATTATTTTAGAATCGCTTGAACCCAAATCCATTGTAATTGCTACTTTTACCGCCATGGCAACCTTAACACATATACCTTATAAACTCATCCTGCCAGACAATAGGAATAGACATTGGCACCATGTGCACATGCATACAAAACTCCACTCCTTGCCCTGATAAGCACATTTACTCTATATCCTATCATATTTAGTTCTCACAAACTCCACCACACACACTCGTATAACAGGCTGTTAACATTGTAAGTTTTACCCCTTGCTCCTACACAACCAAGAAGGTTACAACAGCGGAAACTTCCATTACAATCTCCACTCCTCTTGTCTTAATAGCATCAATTATTGAGTTTGACAACATAATAATCTTGTATTATGGAGCCCAAGGTGTTGTTCCTGGTTTGCAGGGACATCACAGCTGTGTCGGTATTTAGCTGACAAAAGGCACACGTTTTGACCCTCCACAGGGATGCCTCCTGCTGACTAAACCAGCAGGTTCGGGTCCCAGCTCCACGTACCCACAGCACAGCGTCTACAAGAGGTTCACACCCCAGGCTACCCAGAACAAGGCCGCCTTAAGCCGCCAGCTGCACCCCTCCCTCCAGGCACCAGTGGGCGGATGACACGAGCCACCGGCACCCCGACCCCGTACCTCCGCCACCGGTCGCTGCCCCGCCGCGGGTCCCCAGCCCGGCGCGGCGCAGCCTGGCCGTTAGCGCCATGTTTTGAGGACGGCGGCGAGGCGATGCGCGCCGCACCGATTGGCCGCCGGTTCGGGCGCCAGGGGCTCGGCCTCGCCCGCCTCAGGTGACCAGTGAGAGACGGGCACGGCCGGGAGCGGGGGCCGCGGGCCGGGCTCACAGGAGCGGAGCCCGGGCTGCCGCCGAAGGTCGCCCCGCCGGGCTTCCCGGTAGCTGGGGACACGAAGAGAGCTGCCCATGGCCAACAGCGCGCCTCAGTACGCTGCGCGGCTTGTATCATCCCGCCAAAGTGGCAAAGAGGCAAGTGTATCATCTTTTTTTTTTTTTTTTTTTTTTAACATAGAGGTAAAAACAGCGAGTACTTTATCTGTGTTTCTAGCAGTCAGTCATTCCCAGACTGTTTTGAAGTGTAGTTGCTAGCAGTGACACGCTATAAAAAATTTTACAGTCGCTTTGCAATCAAAAGCAAAGGGTTTGCGGAACAGTGACTTACCCAGAAACACCTATTCACACCTCCTGCTGATAATCTAGGAGAAAAGATATCATCTAAATATTTGATCTGAAGTTATTTCCTTCCCATTTTAATCCCCCCAACTGGCTGCTGCTCAAGTTTATCTCACCACAGGGAAGAAAAGAGAGAAATAGAGAAGCCTCCTTCTGCCTCTTTAGGAAGCTGAAAGACAAATTTTTGGAATGCTGCACAGGGCTGGAGAAGAAAAGGGAAACAATTAAACTGGGATGGGTTTTGAAGAAGGAGCCCAGCGAAGATGCAGCCTCTTTAGAAACTGCTCATAGGTTCACCATTCATGTTTATAGCTGAAAGGAATTTTCCTATCGATGCAGAGAGCTGAGACTAACACCCGTAAGTGTTCAGTTAGAATGAATGGAGGTGAATGGCCATAGGTTTTGGGTAGGCGTACTTCTGTGTTTCCCTTTTGAAGCACAGAGGAGATTGTATTTCATGGAATAGGAAGGCGATGCACACAGTGATCAGTCTTCTACATAACTCACAGGGGTGGCTTGGTGGCAACCTCTTTAAGAAGGTGACTATTTTACCTCCTTCTCCTCTATTACTATGAGATATCAATAACACCATAAGCTGACAGCTTTTGTTCTGAGAAACAAACTAATATTTTTCACTAGCATTTCCCCTGATGCAGTTTACGAGTTACACGTGTACAATTTTCTTCCAGAACAGTGTTTCATCACATGAGAAGTCACATAGTTGTGCAAAGCAAACTTTTTATTTTAAAATTCCTTTTCCCTTTTTGTATTGACATTTAAAATGTAACTCTTCAGAAACCCTCATGGAAGCATGCAGAAAAGAGAAGTGCCTCTCTTAATGGTTTCTGCTGTGCCAAACACTTAAAATTAAGAACTAAGAATAATGGACTGACAAGAAACTCTGCCTTAGCTCTTAGGCATGCTGCCCCTTATCTCTTGTAACGGTGAAGAACAAAGAGGAGAAATAGCATAGAGATTGAAAAGGGATTATTTACTTACTGCCAACATAGTAGGGACATCATTTTATTTTTTTCTTATTTGGTTTTCTTTCTCAGCAAGTCACAGGTCTAAGGCAGCTGACCGACGGGTTAGGTTTGAGTTGCTGTAATTTAATAGATGGAACTTTCTTGTGCAAGTATGTATTTATTTCATGAGGAACTATCTCCTGGAACTAAAATTGGAAATGAACTAAGCGGAAAAATTTGACAAATGAGTTGAGATTACTTATCTCTGACACAGCAAGGAAGAACACTTGCCCTGCCTCTTATATCTACATGTGATGGAAGGGAAGAAGGGTCCAAAAATGGGCTGACATTATCTTTCTGAAAGGTGGACCATACTTGCAGTGTATAAAATAATGCCTGGAAGTTTTATGATAAATTGCATTAATAAATTTGCTGTCTAATTAAGCCATATTCTTGGCATCTTATCTTTCACCCAAGTGTCATGGACAATGAAGTTTATTCATGGTTCTTGAGAAAGTCCACAGCTTTCTATTACTACAGACAGGTTATCGAGGCAGGTAGGAGCATTCAGTTTAGATCTCATAGAACTGAAAGATAAGACAGTTTTCCTAACTAAAGAAGCTATTTAACATTCATGCTCTAAAGGGTCCTTTAATGTATGATTTTATTGTTCAGTTCAGAAAATGACGCAGTGTAGCATTTTAGTGAACAGAATTACTTCTACTTGTTTACATTCATCTACCAAACGTCCTCATTTCATTTTGTACTCACTCACTCTTAAACGTGTTATTTTGGATCAGAAAAGTGATTGTGTCAGAATGGTATCCGATGTAGTCTTCTATGTCTTCGAAATTCTTCCCGATTGACTGACTTAACTTCTGTACTCGAAGTATGCCAAAGCCAGTGTAAACCAGTACATCCAGGGTCAAATTCTGAATGTAAATCTCCTGCTTCAGAAATCTACTTTGAGTTTTGGCTATTGTGTAGAGTTTACAGCGCAAGCATTCAAAACGGCCATGCAAGATAGACTAATTGTCGAACAAAAAAAACATAGTTTTCAATGCTATTTTAGAGCCAGTTAAAACTTGCTTTTTCAGTTGCATAGGTGAAACACAAAGTATATCTTTTGTGTATGTTAGAAAGCAAATTTTGTAGTTGATCTTACATGACTATCTGTTAATTTAATGTGCACACAGCAAGACACTTTAAGACATCTCAGTATTTGCAGCACATATATTTTGGTCAGGTACACAATGGATTAAAAACTATATATTCCAATTCCTCTTCATGCAAATTTGAATTTGTGCAAGCATAGATAACTTGCAAATGTACAATTAATACGAACGCACATTTTCAGGTAAAAACTTTAAAAATAAACATTTTTGAAAAGCTAATTTTCCTGTTTTCTCAAATAACAGAATGTGTTTCCAACTATTTCAGGATAAATATCCGTTCTAAATTACTATATAATTTAACAAAATTCTAGAGTCTCACTTAGAAGATATCTTCTTTATACTATAATACTATATAAAATTATGATTAGAATCTGGTCCATCTTTTTTTTTTTTTTTTTTTTTTAAATTTTAAAAGGGATTCTCAGGAAAAATAAAAAGTTGGTCTTTGAGGACTGTACTCCAAGTCCACAAGTTAACAATATACTATTCATTTACAGACTTAGGGAATTGGCTGAAGAACAGAGACAGATTAGCTTTTAGACAAAATAATATATAGGGAAAAACAGAAGGAAGGTGACCAACTCCTTTGTTATATATGCACATATATATATTTAACTCTTTTGAAAACTCTGCCATGTATGCAGTTACCAAGACAGTAGCTAGAAAGTACCAGTTGGAATTGCCCTGCTACCTTTTTCATATTGTTTGAATTGTTTTTTCTTGAGATATTTTTCTGATATCAGGTTTGCCCCTAAAACTACATGAATCACTTTGTTCCTACTCTTTCAATTCACTTAAAGCAGAGGGCAAAGCACAGCACAGTTAATAACTTTGAAATGAACTAGCGATTTTGAGACATCACAGTCTCAGCTCACTGACTGCTGAATGAAAGAGAGAAAGAGAGGGCCCTCCCATTGCTGTCAGTTTTGTTTTGTTTTGTTTTGGAAACAAACATATCATATTAGAGCTCTGGCTGGAGACGCCTAATGTACCTTGAAATAAGTTTTATTATGATGAAGTAGTGAATTGAAGTTAGAATGCTTCTGCAGGCCAGGGAAGTTTATAGAGGTTAGTACATCATGAAGGATGAAGTTTAAAATAAAGGTATAAATCTCAGGGGATTATAAATATTGCTTCCGCTGAAACTGCAAGGATTTTATAATAATAAAAAAGCACAAACAATTAAAATAAGTCCTATCTCTGTGCTTCTAACAGCTAGGAAAGATTCCTTCAGTTTCTATGGCAATACTTCCTGTTAAGGATATATGTAATCAGCTTTTGGCTCACTAGCACTGATTCCAAACTTGATTTTGAATTATAAACTAATTTCCCACTGCTTATTATTTAAACAGATTGCCCTCCTTTCTAAGAATGGGGACGCTGACCTTCCTATAACTCAATGGAAGAAAAAAAAAAGTTGTGATGCATGTTAACATTCCAAAAATTGAATAATCCTCCCTGAAGGCAATACACCCAAATCCCTAGTCTCTGAGGTGCAGAAAAATATTAAGAGGAACCATTAGAGAACTCACTGTTAAATTGCCTTGCTTCCACCATAAATAGTTTAACGGTTGCTTTCTCTGCAATAATCTTGGGGATGTTCGGGAGAACGATCTTGGGATCACAGCACAGAGCTATGTGCATGGGTATACATCTGCAGAGACCTAAATGGCAACCGTTATGTTTGACCAGCCTGTATTTTAACAGATCTTCTGCTTTTGAATTTTACAAAACCAAATGCAATTCCAAGCACATTTTTTCAAAACAGACAATTCTGTATTTTTCTTATAAAACAAAAACTGTAAGCCTCCAAAAATGCCAGCCAGATGTATTTTTTAACAGCTAAGTACTTACAAATCAACATCAACATCACTTCTAAGCAACCCTACAGTAGAAATTAGGTGTACAACAAAGAGAACCAAATATTAGGAAAAAAAACAAGAAGTCGATAAAGCATTGAGGGGCATTAAATGATTAAAGCTTATGTTTCTTCATATACAGTGAAACTGTGCCACAGAGAATAAGTGCACTTTTTGGTTTTTAAGTCCTAAAAGGACTTAAAGCTCACACAACCCCTGTATTTGTTGTCTAATTTAAGACAGCATGCCTGCCTTGTACCAGCTTCCTAGCATGTTCCTCTGTGTAACCTATTCTTACTTTCTTGTTTTTCTTCTTCTCTCCTTCCTTCCTTTCTGTCATCCCTTTTTTTTTTTTTTTTTAAATTTAAAACTTGAATTTATTCAGGTTATTTCTACTCAGTCTACTGATGTGGATATTCTGGAATTTCATCTTCCCCTCCAAATTTTCCCTGTTTCTACTTTCCATGCTTAAATTTGTGTGTGTAATCGGCAAAGTCTAGTCCTGTGGATAAATTCAGAATATGACTTCCTCTCAGTTTCAGTCATATTTTGAGGAATTATGTTGGCCACATGAGGAAACATGAGTTTACCTCCTGAGAAAGCAACAATGGACACAAATCCAAATAACATCAATGAAATTGAAGACTAAAATATTTATGTGCTTACTAATATGGATGACTTCAATGCACTGGTTTCATCCTGCTTTGCTTTCTTTGATTATCTTAGAGACCAGAGTTCATTTGTCATTACTTTCTATGCAGAATAGATGACCTGATTTAAATGCCCAGCACCTGCACTTGTGGCTCCAGAAGCATCGTGGTTACCAGCATCTTAATCCTCCACCAAGCTGAATAGACCCCAACAAGCTGGTAAGCTGTGCACCTGCCGCCCACAAGAAGGACAGCTATCAGTGCTGTAATGCTCATGCACACGCGCAGCTCAGCTAGAGGGCCCCCAGTGCCCTGATACCAAGGTTACCTGAACCATCAGCATCCCAGTTTTTACCTCACTTACATCATGGACGGTACAGTGTAAAACACCGTCCATAGGAGAACTGGATACTGGGGTGTATTTAAGAACCAACAGTATTTTTTCTGCTTGCTGATCTCATGCACTCACTCTCTTTCCCCGCTCCCCAGAAGGGAGATCACTGCTGGCCCAGGATGGTCAGGCAGAAAGTCATGTCAGCTCCTGCTGCACCGCTGCTCACAGCCACCTCTCGTGGGCACCACCAGCCATCATCCCTGCGTGGCCCTTGGTATTTGTCTCCATGCAGGTCTCTGATTTTCAGGATCTTCCCCGACTTCCAGGATTGTTCCTCCAGCCAGGATCTTTACCTTCTTTGCAGGTTACCTTCTACAGAAACCACTTAATTTATGGAACTCTTATTTTCCACCACCTGCTCTTGTTTAAAGAATGCCAAGCCCCATTTTCACAAGCTGATTAATCTGTATGAGAAAGCGCAACATGTGAGCAGCCTCCTAATTGACAGCTCTGGCTCATGTCTTTGTTAACTGGAGGATTCAGGACATGCCACTTTTCTTTAGATCTGGTGTTCTCAGAATTTACAAGCAGCCCATACCAGTTGCAGCCAGCGAGCATCAGGCTCTGCTTGAGAGTTCAACAGTTTAATTTTGGACATTCACCCCACACACACAGCTGTTAGTGTTTACAGTTTAAGTTATTTTTTCCCCTGTGACAAGTATAAGCTAGGAAGTTGTTACAGGAAAAACTCAAATGATTCAGAAGCCATGATCAAGTAAGCATCTTATTTTAGAGGATCTCTATCCAGTCTTTACACTAAATGCCAAGCTGCGTAGCACAATATGGCTTCAAGCTACAGTACGGTAATTGATCTTGAATGAAGACCTTGCTTCTCTGAAGCTTTTAAAACCAGAAATCTCACTGAAAGATAAATCCACATATCATTTCTAGCACTTTCTGTTCTATAATTTAGGTGTGGTTTTTTATCTTTTTAATTTTTTTTATTTTGTATCAGTTAGAGTGAAGGAATGCCAGGAGGAATCCTGGTGGACATACTTTAGATACAGCTTTTTCACATTGATTTCAGGCAATTTTCTGTTTTTTTTTCTGTTAAAACTACTGTTTCTTGTGGAAGTACTCAGCCCTACTTTTTTCAGTGAAAGCATCAAGCAAAGACTGTCTTGTATTATACTTTTGCTTTAAGATTGTATTTTTTCATCCTCATTTCATTCTAAAAAGGTGTTTTACCATTGCTACAGATGGGTGAAAGCTTTGTCTGAACAATGTTATACAATATAATCATATGCCAACCAAAACCTTTTTCTGTAACGTAAAAATCACAAATTTTGTGGAAAAACAAAAGGTTGTAAAACTGAAATTCTTCTAAGCATGTTATTGGAAGATACATCTTAGCTCAAGAGATACTGGGGAGGTGATCTGCCTTTTGAGTTTTGTGTTTTCAGTTCCGGCTGTAGCAATGGAGTCCAAAATATTAAGTCAAATGCACTGTTTGAGTCCTCTTCTATTGATGGCTCTGTCTGCAGCTCAGTCACAGCACCAAAGGGGACTAAAGGTTTTGTCTGATTTTGCCTCAACTAGTTGGACTGAACAAATTGCTAGATTCTGTTCATTGACTAATGGTTTGGTATACATCATAGCAGTTAGTGGAGTCTTTCCCTAGTGACTGAACAGAAAAATATGAAAGAAAAGATCCTGCTCTGGTTGGGTGAAGTACCAATTAAGTCAACGGGAAAATAGCCATTTGCAGCAGTTTTACCCCAAGCACAGTATTTCAAGAAGGCTGCTGGTTCTGCAGAGCTGTAGTTCTGCTGCCTTGTATTCAACCTTTTAATGGCTGTGGCTTAGCTGTCTTTCTTCACAGAGAAAATGGATTTCTCTGAGTTATATTTCTAAAGGTAACTGAAGCTTTTTGTTTTGCAGGTGAGAGGTGAATAAGCCTGAAAAGGGGAGACAAACTATGTTTCAGAGGAACATAGGCAGGGTGATAGTCGTAAAGAAACATTGCCAAAATGACATGAACAAGACCTAGTGGCTAGGCATGCTATTCAGCACTTCAGGATCTTCTACTAATTTAGTGTCATGCTTGAAATGAAATATTTCTTAAACTGGTTAGGTGTCGATCTCTAAAATAACTGCTTATGCCTTGTCTGGCCATCACAGAATGGCATCCCTTGAATTTTCTGTATGAAGTGCCCATGCTTTCTGCAGAGAGAGTTAGAGTATCAGATGTCCAAATGCTGCTGTAACAAAGCATAATTGCCCATGGTACAGGGAGAGCACAAGTGCTGTCATTCCTTTGCAGTCAATGCTTGCAGTGTTCATAGGCAAAGAGAGGGTATGATGATTGGGGCAGGCCTTTTGCTTTCTACTCTAATTGGACAGACTGACCTGGTTGGGAAACAGTAGGAGCCAAGACCTTTCATCCAGAACTGAAAACAAACACTTCTTACAATCATGAGTTTGTCTAAGATGAATATATCCCCCTCAGGAAGGGAAGGCAAAGTGCTGACTCCCCTCTTAGAAGAGGACGTAGCCAGGAATAAAGCCACTTGCAAGTACTTAAGGAACTGCAGAATTTCTCAATGGCATGTATGCATCCTGTCCAAAGAATTGAAGGATATCTGTAAGAAAGTCATAAATCCTACAGATTTGTGTCACACAAATACCACTGAATATAAGGGACTGATTTTTACACTAATCTTATATAAATACATCTGGACTGATTTTACTGGATTCATTTCCAATTTACTTCAGCGTGATGAGAGATAAGAATAAGGCATAAAAAAATTTACTTGCTCTCAGTAAATAAGCTACAATGCAGGTGGCCCTGACTGCTGAAGCATGAATGGATTAACATCAAAATATTTTTCTTTCTTCGTTTCCAACTGAAATTGCTTTCAGATCACAAAATTTCTAATGTATCTGCTGGTGATCACTTCCTCAGTCTCCCGTTCCCTCTTTGCTCTCATCTGCTCAGCTCTGATGATCATGCACCATGCAGAGGTATGAGCTGTATTTTTAGATACAGAGACATTATAATTGATTTTTCCCCTTCAATTGCTGCAAGGAGTAACCAGATACTTTGTCACTTTTAAGTTTAGAAACTCACTATTTCTTTACCTTCACCCCATTTCATCATACCTCAATGAGGATTGTGTTGAAGGGATATATGAATCCCTGCTGAGCCAACAGGCTACCTTTTAATTGTCTTTTATGAATCATTTTCAAGGTGTTTGAAATTGTACAAAAAAGTCTAATATAATTTAATGGGGATGTTGATTCCTTTTTCATCTTATTTTTTTGAAAAATTATTTTACAAATGTACGTACCTACATCATAAATAGTTTTGCTTTCTCAGTCTGGTTAAATCCTCAAATTAATGTTTCCAGTTAATAAACGTGGAGAAATTATTGTCTATCAAAAGATATTACCGTAGACTGTAAACCTCAATTTTTTGTTAAAAGCAATATGAAAATGAGATCTAATTACTATCATGTCCTACCTAAATCCATTTTCTAGCGCATAGAATTAATAGTCAGCTCACAAACATACTGGCAGCGCAACTGCATTTAGTAGTAGTTTTCATGCCAGAAGATAGAACTTCCTTGGAAGTATACATGGCATATCCTGTATTCCATATTATCCAAGAGATACTCAGTCTAGTTTCTTGCTTCATGAGAATAAAACCACTAACAGGAGCTCTGTGAATAGCATGGCAAAGAGCAGTGTTCCATGAATGCATTACAAAGCAACGAGGCTATTCCATTCCCACCTTTTTTTCTTAAATCATCTAAATATTTTTCTCGGCACTTCATGCTCCATAACACAATGTCTGTGCTTCTGCTCCTTTAATACGACAATGCAAAAACATTATGCTGCCTTTTTTTTTTTTTTTTTTTTAAATTGAACAGTCATTCACTGGAAAAAGAATTTCTGGATGTTTTTTCAGTGAAGTCATATTCTTTTTTTTTTAATGGTTTTAAACTTTCCTGATCAGTCATGTGAAAAGTCCAAATTCCTGTGATGATGTAATGTGAAACAAGTCTGAAAGTAATGAGACTGCAACTCTTATGCCCAAAGTCAACACAGAATTCAGAAAGAAATGTAGTCATGCAGCATGAAAGCTACAGCTTACAAACTCTGATTTCTCCTGGTGTGTCTCCAGTTACATCTATTACTTGTATTCCGCAAGAACATTACATGTAAAACAACTGAGACTTGAGAACCTTGAATGTTTCTATTTAATCTGCTGTTTTAAACATAAGCAATGGAATGAAGCTGTTTGAATGAAATTGCCTGTATCTAATACAGTACATCTTTACAATAGAAGTGTCATTTCTGTTCATTTAATATGCTCAGTTTGTCACCACACCACACTTATATATCCATTACACCAGAAGGGTTTCTACTTGTTTTCTCAGTCTTTCTTAGGCACAGTTTAACTCCTTCTGTTTGGAAAAAATAAATATTCATAAATTTTCAAGCATCTTAATAGGAAAATATGTAGAAATTTAGAGTTCACTGACATGAGCTTTGGTCTGCACATTTAAGCATTTTAATTAAGAAATTACATGCACTTAATATATCCGTACAATGGACAGTTACTGTTTCTTTCCTTTGATAGCCAATTTGCTTTCTAATCCATTGTTGCTATTAGTAGTTATCACCTTTAGTATCACTTTCTACCAGATAAAAGAAAAACAAACACAAAAACACTTGGAAAGCAATTGAGAAAGTAGAAGAAGGGAAAGAGCAAAAGGGCATCCAGGAATAAAGCTGAATTTAGCTTCAGTGGGGGAAAAAAGGACCTGCTGAGTTTACTGGAACAATGGCATCTCAGGTTGAGCAAAATAATGTATTTCATATTTCCCAAAATATTTTGTACAAGCCAAAACTTGTTAGTAAGTTTTCATTGGGAACTTTTTTCCTCAGAACATCGTTTGTCAGTATTAAAAGAAATATGTCAATTTAATTGTGTTTGTTTCTCTTCAGTTAGTACCACTTACCACATTTACCTTGAAATTGTTTTATTCACCTGAAACCATTTGTTAAACTACTCACTTCAAAACAAAGTTACTTAAGTAAGGAGAGGCAGAGGCAGTGCTAGAAATCTGTAAATGTTGTCTAGGAAACAGCTATAAAGGAATATATTTCAGCCCTTTTGGAGTTGCATAGCAGGACCAAGTTGATATGGTCCAAAATGGTACCGGATAATAGGAGAAAAAAAGAAAAACAAGGCAGAGGACATTGTCTACAATCATTGACTGTTCTATGGATAAAATAAATCTTTTCCATTTTTTGTTGTTACTGTTTGTAATTCACAAAATGCTGGCTCAGAGGCTTACTGACTCAGGTAAGTGCTCATGTAAGTGAAATCAGCTGATAGAGAGGACCAAGGTCAGCCTAAACTGAAGTGAAGCACTCTGAAGGAATGCTATTCCAAGTTTTTGGGTACAGATTGTAACGTTTTGGATAGAGAGACATGTTTGGCTTCTGAGTTGCATTCCTCAAAAAGTTTCATATTTACCAAAGAGCTGCGTTTCCAGGAAAGTATAAGTCATAAGCCAAAGGAAAACCTGTGGTAGATTTTACTCAGCAAGTGATGGCAAATTAATGAGGAGTCCACTAAAAAAAAAAAAAAAAAAAAACAAAAAAAAAAAAAGAGAGAAGATTTTAATTAAAAATATATTGTTATTGTAATTAACTTGACTACATCTCTAGATTTTGAAGCTTAACAGCTAGACACCAGACAGGCAGCTAGGTGTTTAATTATGAATAAACTGAAGGCACATTTTCTCTATTCTATTTCTGTGACATAAGATAAAAACAAATGGCAGCATTAGAACTATCAAAATAATCATCAGCTATGAAGTTAACTCCCAGCCCAAAGGTTAATCAAATTGACTGACATAGCACACCAGAAATTTTAAGGAGAGACATACACATACATTATTGGTAAAGCAAAATTCAACTAATCTCCAACCCTTTTCTTGTCTGTAGCACCTGAACACAACAGAAACATAAATGTAGGAAAAGCTAGTTGAAGAGAGCTCATGCAAGAGTATGTTCATGCTAGGGAGACCGTCAGTGATCAGAGACAAAAATT
The DNA here is from genome assembly GCF_009769625.2 of Cygnus olor. NCBI lineage: Eukaryota > Metazoa > Chordata > Aves > Anseriformes > Anatidae > Cygnus > Cygnus olor. The sequence goes on from NC_049173.1 coordinate 50,829,832, forward strand.
AACAAACTTAAGGATTCAGCTTGAATAAACAAAATTTTGCACTTGTGAAATAGGACAGATAATCCCCAAATTCTCCTTCTCAGCTAGCCTTTGATTTACTGAAGGAAAATTTTATTGTTTGAGGAAAGATGTTATTAATAAGAACTATTTATTCCAGTAGTGTAGCCCCAGATATTTTGTCAGGGACACAAACATATGCTTTTTATTTTTTTTGTGTGTGTGAAGCCTTTCTGATATATCTGGGACTTAAATTAATAGTGGCAAGAGTGATAACCAAGTCCCTGGGAGATATGTTCTTCCTTTTTGTCTTAATCATCCAGCAAGCAACACATTTCACAATTCAAACTAAATATGCCTAAACCAAGGCAGGACATAAAATTGAAAATAAAGTTAAGCACGCATTCAGATGCTTTACTGAACTGCAGCCAGAGCTTTAAACTGATTTTAATGTAGGATTAAACACTTCAGTTTTTTTTTTTTTTTTTTAATCTTAGCCATTAATGTCTGTAAATTATGTAATTTTAAAAAATCATATGTTCCTGCCTTTTGTGCTTAAGAGAATTTTATACAATTACATTCACCTTGCTTTCTCCTGCTGGCTTTCTGATGGTAATGATGCACGTTGGATCAGTATGAAGGGTAAAAGATCCAGAAGCTATCAAAATGTCCTTTGTAAGATATAAGTAAGTAATATGAAGGGATGTATTGGTTACCTATATACTATTTTTCTTACCTTTCCTCATTTGCGGCTGGGCACTGGAACTGGCTCCCCAGGGAAGGGGTCACAGCACCAAGCCTGCTGGAGTTCACGAAGCGTTTGGACATGTGGTCTGATTTTTGGGTGGTCCTGCGTGGAGCCAGGAGTCGGACTTGATCATCTTTGTGGGTGCCTTCCAACTCGGGATATTCTATGTTTTTTTCCCTTGTATGAATAAGTATGCTTGGGTACAACAGAGTGAAATAACTGTGGAAACTAAATCTTTTAAAAGACAGTATTGAATTCTGAGAAAACACAACTAAGCAGAGGAGCTATCTTCACATCAAGTCTGTTATTGCCAGCCTGACCCGATTTAACACAATCAGAACCTTCCAAATTCTTTAAAAAAATGCTATAGCACTTCTGATTGAGTGTTCCTTCGTGATTGGCACTGAGGAACATTGAAAACGAAGTTAATCTTCAGTAGGATTATCACAGTCACATATTCTACTTAAGGAAATTGAAATATTTCTGTCTTAATCTTGCTGTTTCATGTTCAAAGTGGGGAAGAAAAGTGAAAAAGGAGCTGAAACTTTTTTTTAAATAGCAATCTTACAGAATTGTTTGCATTAATACTCATTTAATTTAATGCAATACACCTGCAAGGTCCAATTACTTCTATACATTGCCTGAAAAAATATATATTTAAAGCCTTCTCTTCCAGAACAGCATTTGACTGTTGCTGGCCAAGATCAGTTTTCCTTCTCTATCAGCAACTGACACATGGGCAGCTTAATAATTTTGTTGTAAAACAGTAGCCATCTTCCCAGGGCCTATTACTTCATTGCTCCTAAACTTAAAATCACATCTATTAAGTTTGTTAGCTACTTACAGGAGGAACACCAGCTTCAAGCATTTCCTATGTTTCTGCATGTTGCACGAAAGCCATCACACACAAAGTATTAAATTAGCCAAATGAACAAAATGACAAGAATAAGTATAAAACCAACTTTACCACACATTTCCATCTTTTTTCTTTCTATCCTTTAAAAAGCAAGTAAATCTCATTGTTACTGATTGAGTTGAACTCAATCTTCCCTGGCCAGTTTGTTAAGGAGACTGCAACATTCATTGGTCGAAGACTTTCAGGGCTGTATGCCAATCATATCACTGAATGACATAACCATCACACCATGAGAAAAAAAAAAATTTGGACATTTTCCAAAATATGCAATTATCCGTGGATGGTAATGAATAAAAAATCCCAAGACTGAGCAGCTTGACAGCAGAAATGGAAAAGAGAATTGATTGTGCATGCTGATACCCTTAATTATGAACGGACTTCAATTTTTAACTAATCACTAAGTGTTAACAGTCTGTTGGCCTATTCTTGAATATACAACAAGTTGCAGAAAATTTGGAGAACTCTAACTAGCACATCTTAGCATCTGTGGTGTTTTTGTCCCTTTTAGCTCTGTAAACAGTTTGCACCAATATGTTCCTTTACCACAGCATAAAACTGAAGATCGCCTTGTTAAAAATATGAGTTTCTACATAGAAATCATGATTCTTCTTATTTTCTGACTATCACCCAGCTAAGAGCATCCCTAGTGATTAGTCCTCATAAAAACAGACCTAAGTCTCTCTGTGGAACACATCCTAATCCCTTGGGGACCTCTTCAGCTTCGTGAGAAAATCAGCCACCTTCTTTCAGCAGGAAAAGTGCATCTAAAGGAGTTGTTCCCTTTGTGCCTTTTTTTTTTTTTTCCTCCCAATCAGAATTTATTCCTTCAGACTGAGGACAACAGGCTTGTATATTCTCTCTAAAACTGTCATTTCATTCTGTTCCTGATAAAAAAAGGTCCTCAAAACTTCTGACAGACATCAGGGGCTTATATGACACAACAATGCTTAGCTTGAAGCATGTAGCTATTTCCCACTCATCCTGATTTAATAAGCAGTCACTCACTGCCCACAGAGTTTTTCTTCTGGGATTGATTTATATCAAATTATATTTTGAATTAATGAATAAAATCTGTAATTGTTTTACAGAGTTTGCTCTTTTCCAATAACAAACAATCAAGTTATTCCTCCCTGTAATAACTGACCTCTGTCCATACTCCTGTGTGTGCTCACTGTGTTAGGGCTCCAATCCACAGTGGTGCTCTACAGGCAAACAAAACAAAAGGCTCCATTTGCTGAATAATTTGTTCACACATTGACCTGTTCCAACCCAACCCCTCCTACCGTTTTGTCTACAGACAACTTCAGTGCACTTCCTCTGCTCTGTTCAATCACAGTTGGATATATGGCTCAGTGTACTACTTCATTTGATACAGATTTCCTCAAGGCAATGGCAGGAAATGACTCATGGCTACTCCAGAATCACTGCTGTATTCTGTAGCAATAGATGAAGAACTGTAGTGAATAAGAGCAGACCATTATTTACTATCCAGGTGTGCTGATTCTTTAATCTGCAAGGAAGATACAGTAAACCAGCGTAGCTTCCCCCTGCTGAAACAGTCTGTGCCCTTCTCAAAGGTAATGGATGAACATCAGCCAAACTGGGAATGACAGGAAACAGAACAGGCATATGTTTTAAAAAAGCAAAAGCAAATCCATTCCCTAATCCTGAATAATTATGTCAACTGCTATCACTACTATGGGATAAAGAGTATTTTTAAAGCTCTGCAATAAGGGTATATTGGTGACGACACTCGTCTGGCAACAAGCCGATTTCTCTAAACATTGTTAGCTACGTTTTGCAGATCTGATATGAATAAAAGAAAAGCCATATAAGTATCAAGCTCCTAGATACCTTTCAGAATAATTCATATTAATTTAGCCATTACTACATGGAAAGAGTTGCTAACAGTGTTAAGACAGATAATTAAATTCCTACTGCCTGCATGTCAGGTGAACTGCATTAAAAAACTGTGGTAGAAACATGAACCTGCACAATATATGTTTTCATACCATTTCACAATCATTAAAAATAATTAAACAGCCGCTCTTTTTTTTTTTTAACTATTAATAATAACAATATTTTCATTTACTTGACATTCAGAACTAAGTAGTGAAAATTTCTCACACATTTGAGAATGAGAGAATCACTCGAGGGCAGTTGTACAGATTAATCACTCAACATTTTCAAATCTAGATGAGGAAATGCTATGAAATGTATCATGGAACAATACAACACACCCTCTAGGGGTAGAATGAATGAGTTTATCAATCTTTGTTTCTTTCCTTTCCCCATGAAATTTTAGGAGGGAAATTTTGTGGAAAACCTTGTGTCCCCCTAATTCTCTGAATTTTGTACAGCCTTTGAGAGCACAATTCCTATCATAACTACTGTTCAAAAGCTTTTCAAAAAACACCTTGAGTCATCTATTGTGTAAATGCAACTGGTAAAAGAGCTTAATGTTACAATTTTTTCCTCACATTAGTGGAATAAAATGTTAAATTTGTCATTTTGAAAAGCAAGTTTATTTCCATGTCATTTTACATTTATTTGATGAAAATAACTCTGCAAAAGTCTCTCATGCTGTTCTTCTGTTCACCAGAGAAGCTAAATGTAAAAGTCAACATGTATTAAGTAGCATTATATGCTAACATTAAATGACTGCAAACTACTGATATGCTTTCACTTATCCCTCTGGGACATCTGTCAATATTAATATGGTAAGTGGCTAAGCAATTATCCCTAGTAAGTAAGTATCAGATCCAAACCCATCACCCTTCAAGCAATTAAATGGAAGCTTAGGGATAGAAGATTAACATACCATTATTTTTAATTGCATTATTTATGCCCATTTTTCTTTTATGAAAATTAGTAGGTGTTTAAAAAACAAACAGCAAGACCAGACTCAAATTCTTTAGGACACTCATAAACACTGCATCAAGTCAACTCTTTTTACCTAGCAGCCAGAGAAGAGTACCATTGGCTGCTGTTTTCCAACCTGTCACAGATTTGCTGAATTAACTTAGGTGACCCAACCAATCTCAACATCTCATGCAACTGGAAAATAAACACAAGAACCAGTAGCACAGAATAAGATAAACATTGGCAACGGAGTTCACACATTTCTTCAGAAAAAAATGAGGTGTCACTCACATCTATACCAGACCCTGTAAATTTACCTACTTTTGTATCTACCATTACACCTAAGAGAAAAGAATTCTGTGCTAGTAATATCAAAACAAACAGGGAGGATAACATGGAAGTAAGCTCTGAATGTTGCTGCTATCTTCTGTGTGCTCACTGCAGACTCCCAAAAAGCAAGAAAAATGCCTAAATTTTAATAGCTAGTAACAACTTGGTTAAAAAAAATAGTATATTATGAAGACAAACACATTAGAATCTGATTAGAATCAAATCTAGGTGTCTGGGAAGACACCTTTTAGTGCTGTCTTCTGAACAAGGGTATTTTCTGTTTCTTACAAGCACTTTATCATGAGCTGGCATTTAAATTAATCATAATCATTCTTCCTGCTGATCACTGTTGCTGATAATCAGTCTTCCACAGGCATCCTTAATGCAGATTAGGTCCTCTGTCCCTCAATGTAAAAGTACATCAGATCAGTGGGATGTCATGGGATTGTCACAAGCTTCCCATTTCAAGATTAAGCATGCTGTGGGAAGTAACTCATAACTTTAGCCAAGTTATATCAAATGTTAAAAGACAAGGCTATAAGCAGAGGTGCTTTATTATAGTCTAGTCATGTAACATCAACAAGAAGCTCTTCTGAAGAATCTTCAGATGCAATGGTCATTTGACCAATCCTGTACAAGTCTATGAGTCTACAAGTCTGCTTGTTTTTTTTTTTTTTTCATATAAATTGTAAAGTAAACTGGTTATGATTGAATTTTATAGATAATCAGTGGGTCCATTTTGGACTGGTATCATTAAATGATATCTACCTGTTTTAAGAAATTCTATCTGTAATTAAAGTAGGCAGTAATAACTGCTGCATGCACCAAATGCCTATGTGTGCATATATGAACTGGTGTAGCCTCTGTCCAAGATTTCCTCTAACTTTTATATCTAAAACGGTGGAGTTTTTCCATGAAATGCCTTCTGCAATTGCCAGTTAGCACTGTGGAAATACCAAGCATGTAGATGCTAATATAACCAGTGGGAATGTACAGCAAGATATGGTTGGAGAGAGCTGGGAGTACAACCTCTCTGCAACTTTAAATATTCAAGCTCTGCTGCTACAACTGTTATCTGTAATCCTCTAAGCTTTCTCATTGAGTATGCAAGATTTCTTTCTATGGCTATAGTTCCAGTAAGCTTTGTTTTAATTTTTTTTTAATTAAATTTGTTTTAAATTAAAATAAATTTTGTTTATTATAGTGAGAAGCAGCAAAAATATCTATGAAGTTTATGACAAGTTTGGACAATATAAACTGCTGGATAATAGCTTAAAATAGTCTGTTTGATGAATATGGTTGTGTCTAGCAGTGTGTGACTAACATGAACCTGTGAGAGTGGCAGAAAAATAAGATATCAGGGACAAAGAAGTGTGTGTGTGTGGGGGCTTTCAATCATGCCTGGAAATATGACATCCCTTCTCAAACATGCGATTTCTCATTAAATGTCTTTTGACATTCCCCAAGCATTAAGACACCTGTTAAGAAAATGGCATTTGTCCTGAGGACAAAAGAGAATGTCAGTTTTGAACAGCAAAGGCTGTAAGTCTACTTAGTGCCAGTACACTAAGTTTCAGAAACAAAACAAAACAAAACAAACAAACAAACAAAAAACCACCACCACTGTCAGTAAATAAGTAAATTAAGTTTTTTCCAAAGGGGGGGGGGAGAGAATCTTATCCAAAAATATACTGATGCACTGATGGAGATCAGAGTTTTCCCTTTAAATAAGTTTGTTCATGTCAAATTGTTAATATTCATATAGTTCTAGTGATCTTGTTCATGAAAAGCTGTAGCAAATTTGAAGACATGGAAATTACCATGATCTGAAATGAAGGAGGGGACTGCTGATGTCATGGCGTGACTAGAGAAAACTTGCAAAACTCTCTGATCCATTAAGTATCCTAACATCAAATGTAGCAATGAGTTCAGTATGTATCTACCAGCTATCCAGTAAGAACACCACAGAGGGAAATCATTACTTACGACAGTTTGCAATAGAAGTGCAATTGTGTGCAATTGCACAAATTAACATGCAGTGGTCTGTTTCAGGAGTTATAAGCCACATGTAAAAGGTAAATTAATTTGACCGCTCCATATTGGCAAGCTAGAATAGGCACACACTGCTCATTATATGAGCCTGCAGATCAGTCAACGCTTTCCTAATAAAAAATGGGTTTTATATTTAAAAGCACAGAATTTTTGCCCAACCATTATTCTATTTTTAATACATAATAAATAATGTTGTCAATCCAAAATGGAGTACATTGTTTCTGATGAACATTCAAGGTTTAAAAGTCTAACCTCAGTTAAGAACCTTTAAACTCCCATTTGGAGTAACCTCATGCTTCTTTCAAAGGGATAATTTATAAAGAGAAAGGAGGGCTATTACTTCAAATGGCAACTTTACCAAAATCAAAGCAGTACAAAAGCTAAAATAAATATAACTTACGCTTAAAGCCCAAGCTGTCTCTGTTTATAGTAAACATAAGGCCAAGGCCAAATATGCTGCTGTCAAACCTTCTACCACTTAAATTACTTTCCTGATATCCCCAGATCTGAAGGGGTAATCATCACACACACACAAAAAAAAAAAGCAGCTAAGTGTATGGGCATCACTGTTCTTCAAACAACATTGATTGCTATTGTCATATGGAAAAACATCTCCTAAATAATGAAATTGTCCATTTTAGAAAAAAAAATCTCTGGATGGATGGCTCTTCCAAGATTACAGTAAACTCTAAACTATATTTGTCTCCTCTTTTTTTTTTTTTTAAAGTGATGCAAATGTAATTTCTTCCCTACCCAGGTAGTTTATTATTCAGTCACATGTGTTATATTTGTGTATTTGCAATTAAGCAAAATATTAATTCCCATCAGAAACGTTTCTGTTCCTAACATGCACACACAATGGAATCTACTTATACAGCAAAACTGCAGTGAAGTAATTAAAAAGCTTTGATTTCTTTAGTCTGTAGATTACAATTACAGCGAAGGAGATGGGGAAAGAAAATTAGATTTTACCCTGAGCATCTTCAGAATGGGGTAGTACTACAAGTTCTGGAGGAGCGCAGTTTCTTACACTTCGTGCTGGATCTGTGGACCTCTACATTTTGATCATTCAGAGCTGATACTACTATAACTCAGCCTGAGGATTCAGCTGTGTGTGATCCAAAGCCTGCCTTTTTTAAAACACAGCTTTCTGACCTTGGCTTAGGTTTACTGACAAAATGGTCATTGAGCCGTGAGAAGGAACAAAAGCTAACTCTATGCAAGATGGAAAAGAACAGAAGCACAGATGGCAATAGTTAGTGACTCAAGGGCTTGAGAGACGAGCATCGATATGAAAAGATAGAAAAGCCTAGGAAAAAGCATGTTCAGTTGGATGCAGAAATCCAGCAGCACTTTGAGCAACAGAGGAGACCCTCTCCCTCCTGGCTGGTAACTGCCTGCCCCGTGAGGATGCAAGTGTTTAACCTGGTGATATGCTACTAATGACTACTCACTATAAGTATTCATTAATAAAAAATTTCTGTGTGCTCCTTAACTGTGCACTATGCTAGCAGAATTTCCTTGTGCGCAGTAGAAAGTAACCGAAGAGCCCCAGCAAGAAGAAGGTTATGCCATGGTTTAGACTTACCTCTGCGTTATAAGATTTTCAAAAAAACCCTTATCAGTTTAGCTGCCTATATCTATTACAGGTTAATTAACCTTAGAAACCTGACATTCCTTTGTTATGTCAAAAAAAAAAAAAATTATCCTAAATTATCCTTAGGGTTGCACGTGCTTGTTCAACTTAAGTAGCACAGCTATTATACAGGTGAAGGAACCGCTCACAGAACAGGATTAACCCAAACAGGATTAATGCTGTTTTTTTTTTTTTTTTTTTTTTTTTTTTTTAGCATTTCTGAGAATTAGGTCTTAAGAGACTTGGAAAAAGGTCAGAAGCTGAACTAAGAATTTCAAACAGGAAATCTTTCACCTGATCATCTGCGGTCATAAGCAAGTCTTTCATAAACTATTACAGTCTTATTAAAAATGACTTGGACTTTGCCTTTACTGTTTCTAATTGAAATCAGATCTATTTAAGAATGCTATGCCTGTGACAATCAGAAACCTTCTAATTTCCATCCTAGATTTATTCATAGAGAGTTTTTTCTTACACCAACATTGTTCTTTAAACTCAGTAGTTCTTTTCTTCTCTATGTTTATTCTCTTGATGAGTTGATAAAGAGAATCAGTTCCTCCTCATCTTTCATTTTCCCAGACTAGACAAGCCAATCTGTCAGATGTCTTCTGTGAAATAAGCTTTACCTTCTTGGTCATCTTAGCCACCCCTTCCAGTACTGGTTCTACTTGTAACCTTCCTTGGACATTTAGAAGCAAAATTTTGCAGAGGTGTATAACAGCGTGAAGCTTTATCCATGAGTAAATTAGTTTTGCTTTCTGAGGGTCACCCTTCCTCTCTTATACTCCCAGAAAAGACTTTGCATTATCAGTTCCAGGAATCTGTTAAGGCAGCTAGAGATTCATTTGGGGTATACAGCAGTTCATATATTACACCTCAGTATTGTTAAACCTATTATTTGGGAAGTTAATATGGACATGCATGCTAGCAAATGCATAGCCAAGCATCAAGCCAAAGGTAGTTACCCTCTCAAAGAATTAATAGCTTAGTTCAGCCCTATTAACATCACCAACCATGGAGACCAACAGTTAGGACACCATCTTCAGAATTAGGAGTATCAAGTATCCTTAAGCAGACCAAAAAATACACAAACAGTTCTACCAAAGGCCAGTATGAAGACCTTAACATGTTCTTTAGGTGAAAGACAGCATAGCTTAATTCAGTTTCCCTATGACATTTTTCCCCTGCTGAAACCCTTTCATAAATTCCATTGTAATGATTATTTTCTCTGGTCAATAACAACTATTAATTTTTTGAAGTAATGATCCTCCAGTTATGCCTCTATGTGTTTCTGTCTAACATAGCAAATTTGTTGTTTAGTTTTGGCATCCCATCTCAAGAACTAAAAAAAATAAGAAAGAGATATGGTATGACATCCACAGGTTGAATGACTGAACTACCAAGCATATGCATTTTAGAAGACAGAAAACTGAAGATGAGATATACTATGAAGTATAAAGGGCATGGAGAGAATAGATAAGAATGAAACGAAAATAGCCTTTTACATTGCAAGAATTAAAAGGTGTCAGATGAGGAGAAAATTCAAAAACACAAAAAAGGAGGTGATTTGTCACACACTTGAAGGTTGAACTTTAGTACTCTATGCCAAAGTGTGCTGAGGTTGCTAAATATTTACATGGGTTCAAGGAGACACTGGATAATGTAAAGGAATAAATAAAGATGGTTACAGAATACACACATTACACATCCAGCTACTATGCTTGCCCAGTTCTTGCATTTTCCATAGGCATGCCTTTACATTTGTCATAGGCCTTTGAGAGCTTCAGAGATTGAATTCTGTTTGATCCGTGGCAGTGTGTTTTATGCTGTATTCTAATTCCTAGTCTATAAGAAGCTTTTGCAGATAAATTTTGAACATTGACCATAAAAATTAGAACATTTATTGTGTTTAGTGTGATAGCATGAATTAAAAACTAGGGAATCATGAAAATGAAACTATGCCTGCCAATGAGTTGAGCAATGATTAGAACATCCAAACATATGTCAGTCTTACATAGAACAGGAAAATGAAGTACAATTTTTATTTTATTTTATTTTATTTTATTTTATTTTATTTTATTTTATTTTATTTTAAATATGTACAGGAGAATTAGGCCATCCTTGCATCTGTCTGATTTTTGGTCAACAATGACACTGGAGGCTCTTTAGAACAGTTCATAAACAACTGTCATAGTAGCAAGTGATTGGTACACATGAAAACTTGAGCTGTATGTCTGCAAGCTGTACACTAGCAATCAGGAGAAGCCTCTAGCAGAGACTACATGTGTTTATAACATTGAGAGTCTTTTAAAGCAGGTGAATAGTCAGAATCAGATGAAGGCCCATGTCAAATAACAGTCTTTTTAGTACTCACATCTATTATCTGATTTTCTTACTGTATGGGTATAGCAGCTTATGTGGATATATGAGAAATACTATGAATGTTAATTTTTAAATGTTAGAGATTATATGGGATGATAGAGTGATAATCATTGGGTGTCTTCACTGTTGTCAATATCTGCCTGGCACTTCCCAGCAAAATTAGGGAAAGAAGTCAGGTATCACAACAAGCTGCCACATAACAACAAGAAGCTACCAGTGAGCTTTCAAGTTCTAGAAAGGAATGGTATCAGTCAGGCAGATAAACAGTACTTAGTTATCTGGAAGTCAGCCACTACCATTTCCACAAAAAAAGTTTATTCCTAACCTACTTGAAGGAGGAAATTATAGTTCTACAAGTTCCAAAGGAAAACAATATACCAGATCTTCAAATAGTTAATATATTAATGTTAAAACAAATTCAGTGGTATGATGAGAATTAGTAATAGGTGCACTGTTTTCCAACTTTGTTTCACAAAATCTGGAAAAAAAAAAACACAACACTTTCAGCTTCAGGCATCTTATAACTCTGCTAGTTATGTGTAGGTGTTGGCAGCTCTGTGTGTTGGTTTTTGCTGGAACAAAATATTTATGATTCATAAATGTATGAATCATAACATTTATATAGCACTACTGGAGCAGATGCCACAAAAAGCCTAATTAAATATAAGAGCATACAATTAAAAGACAAAGCCAAATGAATAAACCTTAAAGAATGATTTAAATCCTGCAACTAAAAGCCCAGAAATAAAGATGCACTGTAATGTGTATGCAGATGCAGTATATCACACAGGCAAGTCACAGGCAAAATATAGTCTAGAAACAGGCAGACAAAAGTATTACACAAACAATTATTAATATGTAACATCTATTTCAAAGTACTCTACAGCACTTTACAAGTTTTCTCTGAATAGGTAGGAACCATTGCAACTTCTATTGAAATGCATGTCATAATACATGTTTTTAATTTGCCAGCTCCTTCAGTGGTAATTATTTATGATGATACTCTATAGCACACTAGTGAATGTAAACTACAATATTTTTGAAAAATGAGACATCAAGCCACCATCTGCTGTTCAATGCCTACTGTAAAGTTGGCATATACAGCCAGTTATCATCACAATTACAACACATACAATTTAGTATAAGGTAGAATATCTAAGTGTTCTAATACATTTGTTTAAAAAAAAAAAAAAAGATCTGAGGAGCTGATGTGAAATGATTCAGCCTAACAGCTTCAAATAAGTAGATTCTTAAAACCCCTAAAAAATCAATGAATCAATGGAATCACTAAATAATAACTAAATATAATATCTAAAAAATTTTAGTCTCTAACAGTAACAATTTCCACATTTGACCCAAATGACAATGGGATTTTCCAGCTTTCAGTGTGGACCTGCATATTTGTATTAGATGGCCACTAGGGGGTTGCGAACTCATTGAGAATGAATAGAGCAATGGCATCCCTTCAAGCCTTTTCAGCAACAGCTTAGATAACTTTCACAAGCTTCGTGCAAACTTCCTCATTTCCACTTATTTGCCATTTCTGTGCAAGTAAACTTACTTTTTCCAATGTTGGCTAGGAGATGATTAATAAAAAGCCATTTGAAAAGCTTTTGATAGGAAATTTCCACCTTTATGACTGCTTCTGCTGCTGTTGATCAAGTGGCCTATTTTTTGAGGTTTCCAGGTCACTAACGAAGATCACAAAGTCTATAAGAGCAAAGAGGGATCATCCAAATGTGGGGCTCTATATTTGGTCTATAAACAGCTTGTGAACTTATTTAATTTGTGAATTGCAGTCAGTGCAATTTTTAGATATGAGGTACCAGGAAGAAACAAAAGTTTGAATGGAAGTAAGCGTTAAGTGTGCCTTTCGGCCCCTCCCATTCCTAAACAGATGACTGTTGCAGTATTTTTTGACTCTTGCAAAGAGTTGTGGTGTCTTGAATCACAGCAAGGTTGTCTCACTGAAATACAATGGAGGGAGATGAAAGCAAAGATTTATATTTGCTTCCTGAGAAGGATACAATATGTGTCAATTTAAAAATGAAATTTCTTTTCAGGACATTTTGGTCTAGTTTTATGGCACTATAAATATTATCTGTGTTCCAAGTGACGTTTATTACTCTTTAGAGAACTAAAAACATGGAGGAATGCTTTTGTTTCTTGACTATGAGTTGTGCACGCTATGCATCATTTTCTTGATAGTTTTTTTGAAACTGATTTGGATTTACTGGAAGATCACAGCAACACAAAAGATTCCATTTTGGTGCAGTAAAAAGGGAGATGAGAAGAGGTCATGAGGCTAGACAGCAGTGGGAATGTGGATACTTTTGCCTGTAATTTCAGTCTTGTGCAAGATGGTAAGAAATGTTCCGATCTATGTGGGACTGCTCTGTATCTCTGTATTCCTCTAAGGGAAGCTCACAGCTGTACAGAGCATTAACCTCATCCTCCATGAAGCTTTAGCAGGAGAGAGCACCTGTGAAGTTAACCCAGGAGCAGTTTCCATAAAAGAACAACTCAATCTTTGTTTTCATTTTCACATATTTACTGCCATAACTTCAGAATTCAGGCACACTTTAAGGATTTATTTCTGCCCTCTTCTCCCCTTCTGTTCTAATAGGACCACTGTTAGAATAATATAATATCAGTATGAATCCAAATGGTACAATCACACCTAAATAATGAGAGATCTCATATGTACAACACAGTATGTGAAAAATCCTCATACTCTTGATAATACAAACACATTGCCTCATTGCAATACAGTAAGACAAAGCAAGAAAAATTGAAAAAATCTGCCTGGTGCACTTCTCTCCCCCTCATAAATCATACCCGGATTGATACAGAACATTAATGATTTTGTGGTTCGTCTGATGACAAAAATTGCTCTTACCCTTTCACCATTATCAGAGACATGCATGATGGCACAGAATTAGTTCTACAATATTTACCTTTATTTATGAGTTAAAAATATATTTTAAAGACATGGCTAATGTTGGCTAAACATTTAAACACCAAATTGTATACATGAAGTGGTGTATCGATAAATATTCCATGTTTACAGATAAAATAAGCTAACACTTAACTAGTGCTCAAACTAAAGCTCAAAACTACATAAAGTGACAGCTAGTCTGATTTACAGCATAAAAGTCAATGATAAGAACTGTATCTGCCAACAAGGTTTTACTCAGAACAGATCCATTGAGACAAATTGTGCTATGCAGAAGAATGCCAACTACAAAGTTTCTGTTGCGCAACTTGGATTACCAGTTTGATTGTTGAGGCTGCACAGGGCCTAGGCTTCCACAATACGGCATACTACCATAAATTAATACAGAATGCTGGGCAATACATGTGCAAATATATTTTCAAAGCCATTTGTTGCCATTCCCTGGCTTCACTTAAAGAGGTGGATGTGCACTGCAAGGGAGGCACAGTGGGAGTCCTAAGTAAATACAATCAAACTTGTCAGCTCTGACCATAGTCAACCAGGTATTTCTCCACCGTTCTTCCAAAATTAATCAATATGGATAATACCAACAGACGTAGAAACTCAGTCTTACCATGACTACTACAGCTGTCAGCAGGAGGAACCTGCTGTCCAAGGAGAAAAGGGAGACAGAATAAAGAAACAATGAGCAGCAGCAATCCTGGGTTAGGACAAGGCAGGCTTGAAGCCAGGGTTTTAGCACAGCAAGGCACAGACTGTAGCAAGGAGCTTTAGCCAGTAAGGCACAGAATTTTATCGCATTCCTCCAACTGAGAAGGATCTGAGAGCAGCTACCTTACTATAAGCCCTGTAATGAGGTGCATTATTAGAGTGCCTCGTGCAAACAACTGCAACATGGTTAGTTCCAGAAGTCATTTATTTAGGAGTTTGGTTATGTCAACTGAACTAAAGTACAAAAGTCAAAACAAATCTGGTGACATCTCATATCTACATGGCAACTACATGTTTTGGCTTGAGTGCTTGCAAGAAAAGAAAGAAAGAAACAAACAAAAAACCATCAGGGATAGTTTCACAAAAGATAAGAAGGAACGAATGAATCATCTAGTGAATCATCTCATCATCCAGAGTGAGAGACACCACGGTTCCTCTCCCTCATCCATCTCAGGATATTTGCATGCCCATGCCTTACCTCTGTAGGAAATTCTGAACATAAAAGTATATTGGATATATGAGATCACTAAGGAGAAAGGAAATAAGAGAGACCAGAGATTTACTGGGGAAAAGTAAATAAAAAAATTCTAATCTACCGTCATTGACTCACTTTAAAATAAAATCAAATTGGATCCAGCAGTTCCCCATGAGAAAAATATGCTTTTCAAGAGTTCTGAAGGACTATGGACATCTGTAGTCCTGTAGAGATGGACTCAGAGGCTCAAGAAAGTCAACTGATTTCTACGCAGAAGATCAAGAAAATTAAATGATTTCCTCTAAGTCAGCAGGAAAGTGTGCAGAGGACCAGCCCTCTCATCTGCGCAGTCTAACCACATCATTGTTTTAATATAGTACATAAGGCAAAAGGAACATTGCCTATAAAATTTCCACTCAAAAGAACCATCTAAGCATTTTTACTTACATGAAAATGCAGTGATTCCCAAAAGATTGAGGTCAATCCAGACATTCTCCCGTCACTTGGGAAATTGTACTTCCAATAACCGAAAATAAGCTTTTCTATTGAATATTTAATACACAACATGAACTGTATGCTCAGCTTTTAATGGGAAAAAAAAAAAAGTAATTCTTCTGCCATATTCTATATTCACTCCTGATCATTTTCTTCTTTTGCTGCTTCCCCCTTCCTTTCTTGCTTACAGCAGGGTGGGAACCACGGAATCCAACTGTGTTACTGGCTATATGTTAATATTTAATCATTTTACATTAGATATAATGATCACTGACCTGTAAAGGTATTTTAAGTGTGATTAACCTTGTATACTCTAGTAGAAGGTATAGGGGCTGATTTTTGTACTGACTAGTATGGAAGAAGAAAAAAAAAAAGTGGGCATAAGTAACTACCATCCTGATTCTGTATCAAACACTACTTGCAAACATATAACTATATTCTGTCCTACACAGTACATTATGTCAAACAGTGTAAAACTGCATCTATCTCAAGCACACTTATTGAACACCAAACAAGATTTAAGCCAAAACTTCTGTCAAAACCAGACATAAAATGTAAAAATATGCTCTGCATTACACGGAGTAAATGAAACAGGCAAAATACTTGACATAGTCTTCATTTCTAAGTGCTGTGAACAAAAACATATTTTGATGTAAAGAAGAGCTATAAAGCCCTACCATGGTATTTCAGTAGTGCAAGGGGAGCAGAACCATACTGAGACATCAGAGACCTTACAGGCTCTGTCCTGCCCTGAGCTCTCAGCTGTTCTGGTACTGCCAAGCCAGACGTCATGTTACTCCATACCAAACGCCATGCCAAGCTAGCACAAACCAGGTTTTAGGTAAAGGTCAGGAATATCTGGAGGTATTATAACAAGACTTTAATTGAACTAAATGCATAAATCATTATTTATTTATTTAAACTTCATTTGAAGTACAGAGTCAAGGACTGCCTGTGTCTCTTTTGTTATATAACACAAACAGGAAAAGATAAAGAACTAGGCATTTTTCTCTGGAGAAATTATATGGGAATAGTTGAAGAACCTTCACCTACACTAGACACATTAGGAGACGTTACAGTAGCCTTTTATCTATATATAAGGAGTAATAGGAATTCTAATTATTGCTTTTCTGTGTTTCTATTGCAGAGGACCCTAAAACCAAGAGAAAACATGATGGCACAAGATAACATTGGGAGTTTTCCAGTTTTAGTAACTTCTTTTAGCATGCAGAACTTCCAGAAGAGTTTGGTATTTGCCATGAGAAATAAGGGCAACTTAGTTACAGGAATAAAATCAAAAATAGTAGTTCAGTGAGCAATATTTCTCTCTCCTAAGTTATTCATTGCTCATGAGTATCCTTACCTGAACCATCCCTGTTCTAAGCAGGTGGAGTTCAGAGAAGCAAATACATTATCATATAATCATAAACTGCTTCAGTTACCATAGCTTTTGATAAGCAAATGGGTAGCTAATTAGATGTACTCTGTTCCCACCTATTGCAACAGAAGGAGCTTTCTAGATGCAGAACTTTCTAGAGGTGCCTCTGACTCTGAAGGATATGATTGACCCCGTGGCACCTCATTGCTGCCACCAGACTTACACCTTTTCCTCATTTGACATTCTTCCTTTTAGGTTGAACAACGAGTGGGCACCAATTCCATGCAACATTCGTTACATCCTGTTTGAGCAGAGCCATTATGCTTGTCCTTTAACAGTGTGGTGAGTTGTCACCCCAGGAACACAGTCATGTAACAGTTTTCAGGTAAGCAACTCTTAATATATATTACTTTCTGATGCTGATCTATTCATTTATGAATGTATAGCTCTTAGTTCAACTAAAATACAGAAGATACATGATACATGTCAAAAATGTGAAAGCAGAATTTCAATGAGAAAAATCTTAAGATGTAACTCGATTTGATTTTTTTTTCCTCCACAAATTTGCAATCTGAATGAACGCTTCATTTCCCATAAGCAATGCAAAAACATTGTTGAAGTGGTGACAGAACTGGTAGACAGATTAAATCATGGATACTCTAGAGCAGGTAAAGATCAGATAAAGATTTTCAAATAGAAATGTTTTACCTCTTAAAATGGCCAATCCTTTGTGAAAAGCTGCTTAGAAGTCAAATACATAATTATATATTAAACACTTCCAAGACAGAAAGTGTTTGTTATTTCACAAAGTTTTCACATTTGTTTTTCCTTTCCTTCCCTAATCCTTTTTGATTTAATCGATTTAGTTTGACTAAACTTAATTTCTTCTCTGCTGCTTTTTATTTTCAGTTCCTACCCATACTATTCTAATTTCATTAATTCTTTAACTTTTCAAAATTAGTTTATCACATGGAAAAATGTGAAAAGAATGAAAAAGATAATGGTTTCAATTAAGTAAAAAAACATACAAAACCTCCTGCTTTTAAACAGTTCAAATAAAAAAAAATAAAAAAATAAAAAAACAAACAAACAAAAACTAAAAAAACTTAATTGTTACTAATTAGTTTTTTTTTTTTGGTAAGGACACTTCAAAATTCATAAACAGAACTCAGCTAGCTTTACTGGAAACTCTTCATCTTCTGTGCATGTAGGAAGAACAGAGGAGTTGAAAAAGATAAGGCAGTTTGCCTGAACTCAACCAGGATTGACAATTAAAAAACCTCTAGTTTGTTGTCACTCATGATAGATTATTCCAGAAACTCCATTTTTGTGTAAGTGGGAGAGGGGAGTAAGGGTGGTAGAAAAATTTTAATGCATATGGCAAACAGCCTTCAAAATAAATCCAAATAAAACCAAACATTTTAGTTTTCTTTTTATGAGATTTTTACCCTCCTTTAGATTTCTAATTTCCTCATAATTGCATAGTATTTTTAGTTAGTCTTTCTCAATCACACGATATTTCCTTTTTTTTTTTTTTTTGCCAAAGTATATCCAAGTAAGATGGAGAAAAGCAAGTAGATAAACAATGTTTTAAAAATCTATTTACAAGAATTAACTTGAAAATAATTTTTGTACCCCTTTTATGTAGACAGCCAACCACTTAAAATTTACTAACAAAAGATGGTAATTATGAGCAGATTTAAATATCACCTCCAAAAATGGATTAATATTCATTTGTATAAGTTTCTAACACATGGGTCTATGGCAAGGAAGAGAAACAATGAATTGAAAAAAAGAAGCTGTAGAGCTCTACGCAGTATCTCCTTTTCTCTTACAGAAGTTACAAGTTTTTTTCATGGCTGTACAAAGCTTGGTAGCAGGCAGTGGGTTGACAGGGAGGCTTGGTGAAGACTTAATCTGGGAGAACCTATTTTTCCTTTTGAGGGAATTGACAGTCCCAGGAGAACAGTCAAGGGAGGATAAAGAATACAGATGCACTGAAGTATGCCAAGGTCGAAGGCTTAGCCCTCTTACATATGATTTTCATTGAAAGGAGAATGCTTATCTGTAACAAAGGTTGTAACTTCAATTAACTGGGAATGAAAGTGCTTATTAGATCAACAATGTATTTCAAGGAATAAATTTGATAAAAGCTAGGCAAGGCGATACAGATATTTATTGTCTAAACCAAAATTGACATTAAACATCAGGTAAAGTTTCTGCCTGTTTAAACTAAGCCTTATTCACAGACTTTAGTGGTTCTTTCAAAAGAAAAATAGTTAGATGAGCAGCAGAACATCTATTCAGCTACTGCATGACAAGATTCCTGTTCTAAATTTGCAAGTCACATGCTTCATCCACTTTAGGTGTCAAATTTTGGAAAAGTCTGGAAAGTGTTTCACAAGCTTTTTCCTACAGATTTTGTTGTTGCCTATATCTTTCAAAGGACAGGTCATACTTGAATTTCTACTATAGTATTCACAAGAACATTGAAAGAACAGACAGATAAATAGAAATTCAATTGACAGGGACTGGAAAGTTTTCAAGTTGTTCAAAAGTTGTTCTTTTGCATATGTCTCTAGAACTGGAATAAGCAGTAATTAAAATGTCCCATTAGATAGTAACTAGGAATGGGAATTAGAATGAGTGAAGGACTCAGACAGCAAGATTAAAAGACTACATTAAATAGATGCTTATCTAATGAGTATGGTGTCTGTCTCCCATGAGTGTGATGGGTTTCTTCAGAAAACTGAATGATAATTATATGATCAGAGATTATATTATAATGCACACCTACAGAGTAGCCAAATTAAAATATGGTAGTTCTGGTCTTTAACTTGAACACCTGTCTTTTTCAGCATCAATAATTTCTGTGTTTAAGCATAATTATTGCATTAGCTCAAGTGCTGAAGAACAAGAAAGGACTGACAGGTGTTCTCTACACAAGATGAGTTAAAAGTCATAACGTTGCAGAAGAGTGGGAGGTATTGTCCTGTTCCAAAAACAATAATTACAAAAGATTTTATTTTATTTTTATTTATTTTTTTAACCTGGAACTCTTATTGCCTCCACAAAAGAGTTTGGTTGCAAAACTCCTCCCTCCTACCCTACTCACTTCTTGGTATTGCTACATAGTCAAATTCCACATAAAAACAGCTGCCAGGCTTTTTAATCTCCCAAAAACCCTTCTGTTGAGCCTTAATGAAGGTGCTGCCTCCTTCAGTAGAGGCGCATGTGCTGGTATTGACCAAACAATATACATTCCCTGGGATGTTCTAGTTGTAGCGCACTCTTCACAATATACAGATTAGGTGAGTTCTAGAATTTAACTTGAGATGGTAAAGAAAGATGAACAGTGAAACATTTATACTGTAGATGTCCCCATTTTGAGTCAGTGTAAAGGGGCTTATCTATCTATCTATCTATTTATTTATTTATTTTTAAGGAAACAGAATCAAAATACATTTAGGGAGCAATTCCTATAACATTTTAGAAGTCTACTTTCAAATGAGATGAACCACACCCTGAATGTGCCTATTCCTTTCTTCTCTAACAGAAAGTACAGATGGAGACAGTAAAAATACAAAGTTAGAAAGAATGAACCTCACTTGGAAAAAACATGATATCATATGTAGTATAGCTAGTTATTCCATGCATGGGACATCATACTATGCATTCAAAGAAAATCATACCTTGATCATGTTGATACAACATTTGCAGTTTCTTGTTTTTCTTGTTCTTTTCTTTTCTTTTCTTTTCTTTTCTTTTCTTTTCTTTTCTTTTCTTTTCTTTTCTTTTCTTTTCTTTTTAAATCTTAGTCTTCTTTTCTTTGATATGTGTACTTTTTAGCCCAATGCCAGTGCTCTGCCTGTCACAATGGTGTTCAGTCTATGGCTAGGCTTTAAGTATAAGCAATATTAGTTCTGTTTATTTTTATTTTTATATTTTTCTTCCAAGAAATATCATTTAAAAAAAAAAGAACATTAACTTGGGTGCTTGCATATAACTCATCTTCCTTAATAAAAAGATAATTATTCTAAAGTAAGTTTTGGAAGTGAACTACGGTTGTATATTATGAGTTTTGAGGAAACTGCAGTTTGTCATAATGCTCTATTGTGTAGTACTTTATGTGAACATTTTTGAATTTTAAGTTAGAATTGACAAAGATTACTATAGACAGATAAAGCCCAATGAGTACTGAGATAAGAAAACTATATAAAGTCTTCAAATGGAAAACTCAGTAGAATATATTAAGGCTAAGGTTCTGAAAAAAGAAGGGAAGAGTGTTTTTCTATTACAAATAAAGGAACAAAAAATGCATTAAGTACGTTGCATATCTGATATCTTAAAGGCAATGTCATTCCCTGAACAGCTTTTTTGAAGAAAAGAACAATCAAGTCAATCTTGCAAAATGAGAAAATGTCTTGGATAAGTTTCTGCTTTCACTACAGGCCTACTACAGTGCACTGCAATCTCCATCTTTGTAGTCCTTTATGGAACAAGAGCATTTGACATGTCTGTGTTCTGTGGACCCCAAAATCACTTTGACTTGTATGGCATGCTAATTGCTGCAAGATTAGTTGAAGAAAAAAGAAGTGAGTTGACTATAGCGTAGCAGTGTAATAATAAGACATTCTAACTGAGATGTGGGACATATTTTTCATACTACATTTCAAAGTGACCAATTTCCTTAGCAACACTGCAGCTTTTAAAAAACACTAGTCTTTGAGAATGTGCTTCTCACAGTCTTTTAGAGGCAAGTGTTCCGGAAGAGTCTAATTTGTCAGCGTGTGGGGTCAGGCAGTGCTGCAGAGAGATAACTCTGTGGTGCCACAGTGAGAAACAGCTGTGTGGAACCATAAATATTGGGGGATATGCTCCTGCAACAGCTAACATCACTAAACTTGTATTTCTCAGTGTTTGATTTCCTTTGTAGTGGTTCCGCTACCCACCCCTTTTAAGGACAAACTAGATGGGATGCACAACTTATATCATCTATGCCCTTTTGATTTAAAGCACGTTCTTCCAGTACTTTAACCTAACAAGTCTAACCCATGCAACTCTCCTTATCTATGAGGAGTCTTAGTGACTTCAGTATTAATTCACAAAACACGGCCAATGCAAGAGTGATATAATGCTAGCATTAGCCTGCAGAATTTATTTGCCACTGTTGCATTTTTCTGACCCTTATCTGAGACCAATTTCCATTCTTGTATTTTTTACTTTTTTATTTATTTTTTTTTTGGGGGGGAGGAGTGGTGGGGGTAATAAAACACAAGGGTTTTCCCATATAGCTTCAGAATCCCCTCCCTTCTCTCTACCAAAATATGCCAGCTGAATTAACTTTATCATCATTTTCTCACCTTGCTGCATAACAGATACACTTTCACAGCTTCCAAAAGCCTGTAAAGATAAAGGAAAATTTATATGTTCTGTGTTTATCACTATCATTCTTGGCAATTAGCTAATATTGATAGTATTGATAATGTGAACTTCAAAACAAAACTAAAAAACAACAACAACAACAACAAAAAACTTTAACCACATTTTCAGTCTGGACAACTTGATTGATATTAGATTAAGAAAAGGCAGATATGTTAAAATAAGTTATGCTGGATAGCTTTTACCTTTCCAAAATTGCTACAGAGTCCACCTCACTTGAATTTCAACTGCTTGAACCCTAAGGTCACCCAGAACATAGAAAGGAAAGGAAAGAAACTCAAAACCTGGATGCCATATAGTTGCAGAATAAGATAATGCCCATGAGTGGAAGAACTGATTGGAACCTCATTTGTGTCTACACTAGCCAATACCAGTTTCATTTACTCTTAAAATGGGCCTTGATTGTCAGTGAATATTAACAGTTACATGAGATATATTTACAACTTTTTAAAATAGAACTTTCTGGTTAAATGCCAAATAAATCTTGATATATTTGTAGTATGTGGACTTTAATCACCCTAAACATCATCTCATAAATATTTTAGTCTGTACAACCTGGCACCTTAAAGTAATTAGGAGTCTTCATCCATTGCTTATCAGCTGTTTCTGGATATTCACTAAGACTTAATAATTGTCCTTCCCCACTATCACATTATTAGGAAACATTATTATAAATATCATCAAATAGATTATCAAATAGATAAGTAACAATAGGACAATAGGGAATGGCCTCAAGTTGCAACAGGGGAGGTTCAGGTTGGAAATTAGGAGACGTTTCTTCTCAGAAAGAGTGGTTAGACATTGGAATGGGTTGCCCAGGGAGGTGGTGGAGTCACCATCCCTGGGAATGTTTAAGGAAAGCTTGTATGTGATACTTAGGGTCATAGTTTAGTGGGTAATGGTGGTGGTAGGAGGACAGTTGGACCAGATGATCTTGGAGGTCTTTTCCAGCCTTAATGATTCTATGATTCTATGACCTCTGCAAGTTTTTACCCCACACAGATTGTATTGTTTTGTTGATTTTTGTTGTTGTTGTTGTTGTTGTTAGAAACTTGGGTTTATATGTCCAACAGCAGCTTCTCTATGTTGCTGTTCTATGGAAGATGAGCCAAAGAAAATAGCATTCAGTAATGAAAATTGTAACTAGGTCTTTTGTATCATCTTCATAGGTCACTGTGGTTCACTGAATCTTGCAATGGAACAGAGGAGACTCAAAATCTGTCACTAATTCAACCAACCTGTCTTCAGGAAAGATGAAGACCTCTGCATTTCAGTCATGTAAACATTTGAGAACTTCATAGAAGACTGCTGGCTGAATACTGCTTTTGACAAAAAGCAGTGCACATTGAAACCAAAAATATGTATACCATTACAGAAGTATTCACAACTTAAGGGAAAGTTTTCCCCACAGAACACATTCTTGACCCTCTAGAAACTACATTATTGCCGTAGGTGCATGTTCCATTTTAACTTTACCTTTTCAAGAATAGTGACTACTGATACTATGAAGCTTTGGCTTAGTCCACTTTTAAGTGGAAAAATTCTATTCTGAAGTTTCCCTTCATCCTTTTTTTTCCTTTCTTCTATCAAGGATCTGACTGACCTCTCCATCTTAAAGTGATACCTTTCAGAAGGCCTCTGCTCTCTGGCTGAAAATAACTTTATACAAAGAGAAGTGTCATTGCATGCTTGCTGATGCACAGTGAAGCACGCAAGGATCGATGAACTAAAAGTAATGCTATTATATCTACTTACGAACTACACAATAGCAGATGTAATTATTGAAAATTGTATTTTTGTGTAATATAGCACACCACTAAAACTTATAGAAAGATAGGACTTTTTAGGTCAAGTCTTAAAGCATCAATTCTCTGGAAGCCTTGTTGGTCAGAGCTCAGAGGGAGCTCATGTATTCCCAAAATATTCCACCAAATATCCTAGCAAACACTGAACTATAACCTCAATTACAGAATTTTGTTTGTTTAGTGGTCAGTGAACCCTGAAAATGTTTGAAATTCAGGCTAGTGTGTACTGGGTACAATCTACAATTTAAAGGCTGCAAGTCACATAACAGTCACATAAATATACAAAGACACACATGATCCATAAATAGTAAGGACATTTCTATGAGTTAGCTAGTTTTGTCCCCTCCCTTATGTCTCCTGGATATGGAAATTGGACTTTTTAATATGTAAAGCTTGTTTCCTTTGCAAATGAGCATATAGTCTCCAGGAATCTCCCTTCCTATAATATGATACACTCAGCTCACAAAGATCTTGAGTGATCACTTGAGTGAATTAACTTCTGGTTATTATAGTGAAAAAAAATGAGAGTCAATAGATGGAAGGGACACTCATAAAAGTGGATTAATTTTATGGACACAGCTGACTAGCTGACTTTAGGAAGGATTAAACTTTAAAGTTTTACATGCAGCATTTGACCAGTCCTTAATTTGACAGCACAATCCAACGTATCTGCAATAATTCTGCCCTACCCGCAATGTCAGCGGTGTGCACCTAAACTGAACGCAGCTCTATAACTTCCTAGAACTGAAACATAAGTTCTGACAAATAAATGATGAGAACACCTGTTATTAAGATTATATATTGGGGGAAATATACATACATATACACATACAAATTTCCATTAAGTGTTATGGAAACCAAAAATCTTCATGAGTCAGACATCCAAACAACCAAGCATGTACAAAGTCGTTCAGTCTTTGTCTAGACTGTTATATTTTTTCATTTGTTAGTCATCTCAGGACAATAAGAATAGCCAGTGGAAGAACCACTAAGTTACCACCAGAGAGTGAGTTTGGGTTGTTCCCAGGTGTACAGCTCAGATACAAACAGGATTTGGGCTAAGAATTCTCTGTAAGGAGACAATTTAACATTGAGTCTTACAGACAAAGTATGTTTATCCAACCATAGTATTCAGAAAATTTACTATATCCAGGAATTAGACTGGATTTATTCATGATACCACTCCTTTTACAAATACATCTCCATATGTAAGCAAGCATCTTCTCCATTTCTAGAGTTCTATTTTTAAATAAATTAGTCAAGAAATGTTCACGAGTGTTTAATATACAGACCAAAATCACATTTTTAATAAATGCAGATAGAAGTTTGTTTCAATGATAGTCAAAAGAGCTTTTAAGTTACTCATACTTGTATGAAAATCTCCTCTAAAATGTACAATTAAAATCTGGCGTTTTGTATCAGTATCAGACTAAAAATTATTCAGGGCTCACTCACTGCCTGGCATAAAGAGTGATTGTTAGTAAAAATGGGTAAAATGGTAAAAGCATTTGTTAGTTTACACACACAAGGGGTGCCTCCTGTAACTTATAACTGCTGGGGGCTGGTATTCTCTAACCCAGAGAATACAAATTCAATGTCATTAAAAAAAACAAAATCTCTTTTGCAATGTATTTTATTCATCACAGAAACTTAAAGGAAATATCAAACTGTACATGTCTGGCTGCAGTTCTAAGGGTCTTTCATATTGCTTTGTTCTTCAGGACTTACTGCAAGAGCTTGTTTCCCTTCAGCTGAGACTCTCAGGTAATTTTAAGGAATGAGGCCCTATCCCACTTTAGGTCCAAGAAGGGGAGCAATAGAAGATAATCCTAGAAATATGTAGGGTATCTAGTTACTGTTCTTTTGTCTCATTATAAATTTTTTTCTCACTAGATAAACGGCTGCTGTAGTCCTCTAAATGCTGGTGTAGTCATACGTTAACAAAATTACAAAGCTATGCAGGCATTAGCTAATGCAAGGCCAAACTGCTGCTGAAGATATTACCCATGACTGAAAATTTTTGGTGTTGGCATTACTTAACATTCCAGTCCTCCTTTTTAAATTCAGTTATTCTTCATTTATGGTACTGCGACAATTAGAACCCTATGTACAAGGAAATAAAACTTTTCAGAGGCTGACTAGTTTGATTGTGATCTAATTTGAGAGATAGGAGGTCAGTACAATTCCAGCAAACAACTGATATCTGAATTAGGCCTTAAAGGAAAAAGATTAAATCAACTTTTAAACTTAGCTGCCTAAAATAGGTTCCTAAACAGATTAACATAAATTCATATTTTTATATTTATAGAGCTGAACTTTTTGTTCTGTTATCAGGCTTGAAGAAACTGGTCAGACCAACAGAAAGGATAAATGGTGCTGACTAAAGACAAAAAGTGACAACAGGCAAGGAAATATTTGCTATAGCTACCCAAACTTAAAGTAAATTTCATCATGTTATAGAGAAAGATGGAAGTGGAAAGATAAAGATCTAAATGGCATTCAGGAAAGCCATTTCATCGTTTTGCTCTTTGCAATGCTTTCAAACCATTTAAGACTGAATCCACTATCAATGTAAATTCCTTTTGACTACAATGCTGCAATACCAAAAAGTCAGTTTTTAAATTATTTGCTCCATAAATCACTGCAGGACTAGTATTTATTACACTAAATGAACTGAACATGTCCAATATTTTTATCCATTTTGAATAAGGCAGATGTTGACAGGATTGAGGGCATAAAACCATTTAAGTGAATTACTTTTCAAGGATACTCAGTTTATTTCATCAGTTCGTTGGATATTAACCTTGGTTTCTTAGTTTAAGCTCCTTTATACCCTTTCACAGATATTTTAGAATTAGATAATTTCTGCTTTGGCTCTGAAGGTTAACAGATTAGTGACAGTGGATGTATTCATGATTGTAAGCTACAACCTTACCAGACCTCAGATGCATCAGAAATAGGAAACAGACGGTGAAGGTCCACAGCTTGCCATGCCCTAGGACTCTGTCCGGTAGTCCTTCCCTTTCTGGCCTGGACTGAAGTGCAATTGTACTAGGGAACTACCTTCATGTCAGTAAACTAGGTTATTTGCTTTAACACAAAGGAAAACACGGTTCACTATATTTTCTAACTTGAGCTATGCATTCCTTTTTTGGAAGGATTTTATGCTTCCTATACCACCACTGATAATACGAATAAAGCCAACCTGGTATTATCGTAGATAGGTGGAATTTTCTCTAGCTTGTTTTTCAACCATATCTGCATCCCACAGGTGCAGATACATGAAGTCATCTAGGCTAGTAAATAGTTCTGACCTTACATCAGCCTATTCTGAACCTTGATTTTATATCAAAGCTGCTGTACCAAAAAGAACGAAGAGAAGATTGGTTCTCGGATTGGGTAATTTGTTTTATTCTTTTTAAAATGTTCTTACCTGTTTACTTCTTTTTACCTTGGCAATAACAACATTGACATGATGCACTACTATGTGAAAATGATATTTTTCACACTAAATCATACTTGCACTCCTCTGGGTCTCCCATTTTAGCTAGTACTTTATCAGGTCTTACAGCTATTGAATTTCTTTGTTTTCTTTCTGCGTAAGTGAATTTTATTACTTTGGAAGGGTGCTATGTTGACAGCCCAAGAGAATTGAGTCCTCTGTTCATCCACAGAGCAATTTATTTTAAACTTCAGTTAGAGATTGAAAACAGTGTTAACACTTGCCCACTATTTTTATGAACATTAGGACTACCTAGCGTAAGAACACTACTGGTTTTGCACGGCTTGCAAAGAAGTCACCCATAATAGCATTTTCAATCATTAGAAGTTATACTGCATTTTAAACAGAATCCCCCTTCCTTACCATTCATCTTCCACAAAGGGATGGAGATCAAAAATGGATGGCACCACTTTGAACGTTTGCACCCACAACTGTCTGGGTTCATGCATCTATTATACCCTTTTCTCTTGTTTCAGCTTTTCCCTTAGACTTCTTGCCATTATGAGAAGTTGTTTAACCCAGTTTTCCTGTTGCAAGTTCACCAGGAGCTTGGCTCAGCCCACAGGACCACTTCAGCCCCAGCCTCCCAAGAAAAAAGGGTACAGTACAAAAAGCCATTTCACTGAAATGCCACTGGAAAGTAGTCAGCATAATCTGAAGCTGCTTCAGCTAATATCCATAATAGCTAGTTAACTTATTTTGCTGGTTCATATCTATTTTCATAAAGCCAATTTCCTCTTTATAGCACAATGCTCACTTATTTCAGTGAATTTTGTTCAGAGCAAACTGACCTGAGGAGAGTTACAAGCTTGGTCACAAACGGTCTGTGTTGACTCTAATACCTTAAGTTATACACAAATAGCTTAAGCTTTCCTGAAATGACAGTCTTTCTGAAAAGTAGAACATCTAGATCCCTGTAAAACTGTTCTAAAAGGGTTACTCAATTTAAAGCATCTATAAGGAAAATTGTTTATGTCATATTTCACCACTGATTTTTAAATCTGTCTTGTGTTTTCATGGGTTTGGTTAGACAGTCCCCCATTTCGCCCCTCTTCTCCTGCTCACCACATAGACGTTACTTTTATAATGCTGCTGTTCCATGGCGAAAATGTTAACAAGTTTTAAATTTATAGCTTCATTTTGGAGAAAACATTTAATGCATCAGAGCTTCCGTACTTTTGTTCAAAGATGGACTAAATCACAGTACTTTCACAGTCGGCACAGCACCATGACTTTTGCTCCAATTCTTAACCACTGAATATTATCAGGCACCAGAAATCTAGACACCTCAGTACAACAGACCAAGGTTAGAATTTGAGAGAAAAATGTGAATGTAGTGTAAAAATCTGCACAAATTCATAATCAGTTTATATTTCCAAACAGAAATATCCTCACAGCTTAACCACAACTTTGTAAAACAACATTGCACAGAAAATTGCATGTCAAGATGATAAATTTGTCAATTTGTAAAGCTGCTTATTGTCATGGGTATGACACCAACAATAAAATAAGAAAAACTTCATCCTGGATAAAAAAGATGTATCACACCTGATCTTCATTTACTTTTGCATGTAACTAGCTGCATTTATTCCTACTTGCCTCTTGACCAAAAGGAAGAAAGAGAAATACAAGCATAATTTCCTGCACAAAGTTGCCTGTCTTTACAATAGGCATACCAGTGTTACTTTCAGAGCAAAGACTGTATTTATCAGTATACAACTAATATTCTAAACATTAGCCCTAGCCATCTGCAATGTCAAATGGTGACCATAACAACCCATCATCAGGAAATCTCAGTCTTTGGCTAAGTAAACGAAATGTGATTGGGGTAACTGCTTTTACTGATACTGGAAAAAAGTTGCTGAGTGGTGAATGGAATGATTTCTTAAAAAGTACTGTAAAATTCCCTGCAGCTGGATCTGCAAACTAGACTGACAACAGGTCTCGAGGAAAAGAATGGTTTGATCCTGATGCATTGCTGCATTTTCTAGTTCCACGTTCCCCATTTCAGACATAGGTTTACAAACTGCAGGTTTAGAACAAATTTGCAAGTGACATTTTTCTTTTAGTCTTTCCTTTTGGGAAAACTCCGGTTAGAACCCTAAGGTAATCTCAAATTTACATTCAATTTCCACTGTATGTTGAAGCATTTATCAAAAGCAATCTATTACAGGTCAATTATAGTGTAAATTTTCCATGTGAAATACAGCATAATAAATCAATTTTGCATGGACTGAGAGGATGTGCCTTCAGGAGCTTAGTGGATTCTGCACCAATGACTCTGGTGCATACATTATGATTTTACTTGGTAAAAGAAAGTATGAAAGGAAAGACTAATGGTCATAATACAAATGGAAATGCATAACTGATAAAATTACATAATGACTTCAATGCATGGAAAGACTGACTTTTAGGGTGCCAGAAGCCAGTTTGTTCCACTTTATTTACTGGCTCAGAAAGAGATACCAAAGAACTGTAACTCATGGAGGAAACCTTTCTTCTTTACTTATGTGAAGACTAGCACCACCAATATCAACTGTCCAAACATTTGCAACTTCTTTCTTTTGGTTGAACTCCCCCAAACCTTACACCAATTCTTTCAAAACATTACTAATCCTCTTTCAGATTCAAATCTTAAATTTCAGACACATTGTTCCTTTTTGATCCATCACTATTCCAAATACAGTATTTGTACTTTTTTCTCCTCCTATTTGCACGATGCTTGGTGTTCAAATAGAAATTATTCCAAAGCCATTAAACTCTGCTTAAACAACCAGCTCCGACAAACCCAACAGTAACATTTTCATTAGGAATCAGTTGAGAGGTATGATGCATACACTGGACACGTCTTAAGCTTTGCAAAAAGTCAGAACAGATACCCCTTGTGGAAAGCAGTGCAAGATATTGTGCCTTCAAACTGTAGATGATCCTCATCGTCACTCTTTTGCATTATCATTTGAGCTTCATCCTGCCAGCTTTTGTGCATATGGTTAACTTGAGGTGCTTTAATAATTATTTCCACTAAATTACACAGAATGTTAAACCATTACAGTTAGCAGTAAAATAGAACTCTAAGAGCAAAAACAATACCTAAAAAACTGCCTGGTGGGGGAAAAAATAAAAAAAATATATAAAAAAATAGACCTCCAGCTGTATAATACTGAAAGCTACAAAATCACTCTGAACTTGTGGAAATGAAGAAAGGAGCAAGGAGCATAAGAACTGTCAATTTTGTAATAATCTTGCAGATTTTCTCAGGAAAATGCTACTTGGAAAGAAATTGGACTTCTGTGTGTAAATGAACTTACACTGCTTATATGCTTTCATGTTACTGCTGGTGATGTTTCTTCAAGCCATCAAAATCAGTCAAAAGGGGATTTTTATTTATACCCGGAAAGATGTGATATGTGCTTGGAATAACTGTTGACTTATTTCCTATTACAATTGTTTAGGTGGGAAAGGAGAAAGTATCAAACTAAACTCACATCTGAACATATCTTACCATTAAGCTAGCTTGCATATTTACTTATGAAAACAGGAAAAGAATTACAGTAGTTACTCAGATCATAAGTCTGACGTGTGCTAGGCTCCAAGCCTAGGGACTTTTCATTTAGATTTTGACTGCAGCTAGGGATCATTCTGTGATGGCATTGAGAACCCCTTGGCATCATCTAGTTTTCGAAGGATTTTAAGGTCAGATTATCCAAAGATTTTATGATTATTTTTTTAAGCAATAATAAAATACTTAGCTACATTTTTCATCCTTGGAATTTCATACATCTGCCACGAAGGCCCACTGATTTCTTCCAGAAGTGGGTTGAATTCCTTGTTATGTTGAAGAGCTGGAGAGCAAATGCAGTCATGAGAAGAAGGGTCTGTCCACCTCCATGCTACAGCAGAATTCATGTCATAGGACTGACCTGAGACCAAAAGTGCACCCACATGTAAGACAGGGCTTAATGGCTCCTTTTGCATCATTGCCATGGCAGTTTGCAGTCACCATTCTGCCTGAAGGATATACAAACTGAATAAACCTATGTAAATGGAATAAACCCAACTTCTGACTTGTTTTCAAGTCACTGTTCAAAAGAAAAATGAAATTATAGACAAATGAGTATAGTTTGTTTCTGTATTTCCTTTCAAAGCTGAAAATGCTTTCCCCTGCGTTAACCCCAGTAGAATCAAATCTCTCTATATCATTATATTTAGCATTAGGTTAACTAAAGTTGTAGTTTTGAAGAAATTAAAGGGAAAAAAAAAAGCATAGCAAAATATAATGTTATTTAAAAAAGTTTAGGGAATGTTTTATATGCTGAACTCTACTTCATCAAAGATTATCTTGTGAATTCTTTTTTTTCCACAATTTCCTAACATTCCAGTGGCAAATCTAGAGACTACTGACATGGAGAAGTAATTGAAAAATATGTAATGCATCTTCAGCTATCAGTTATTTTTCAGACAGAAAGATGGAAGCAAATCAAGAACAAACTGAAGAGTTAAGACCAAGCAGAATATTTTAGCATAAACTAAGTAGGATTCACAGATCTCTGTTTGAAAATCACTAATTATAAATCCTAATCAGGACTTCCTTTTACATTTTGTGAAGGTAATGAGTATATTTCTCTTCTTGCTACTAATTACACATCATGATTATCCTCTTTCCTTCTGTTTGTGTGTGGCAGTGAAGTACACCTAGCTTTTTTTCCTTTAGATTTTATTTTGTATTATTTTACTGACTGAGATGTTAAAAATGAATTGTTTTAAATATTTTTAAACTTAGTCTTTCTTAAAGTAGGATTCAGACACTGCTCAATAATTAAGTAAAAATGTTTTCTTGTAAGCATCTGATGTCAACTTTGGCTCTAGCACAGATGGCACTGCAATGCCATTCACAGTTCTAACAACAATTCATCCCTCACTTCACCTGAGCAGCCACAGAAGCCCTATTCTCATATGAGCCTAATTTCAGGATACTGAGGAAAATTTTCAGAATGTAATAATAATAATAATAATAATAATCAGCACTGAGCTTGTACTAGTGGTTAAAATATCACAGTAACAATACAGTTTGGAACACGTATTATTTACTGAGTGAAATAATCTGCTTTAGCATCATAACTCACACTCAGAAACTTAAATCAAGTAATGAAGACTTGTAGCAAATTCTCACTTTTTATTTTTATTTTTCTCATGGCACAGCAAGCTTTTCAAAAGAACAGGAGATATTTCCAGAAGTACTACTAAATCCACTTAAAATACTACAGAAGATGCATTAAGCCCCTTATTTTAGTTTGGCAAAGAATACTCTGGATGAGTTGCAAAGATGTGTACAGACATATCAATAGTTTATGCCATGAGAAGCTTAGTAGAGAAACTGTTGATGTTGGATCATTTATTTCATCTTCCCATTAATGCAGGCCTATTTTCAATGCCTTGGCCAGTGTTATTTTAGTGAATCATTTGATGCAATACACATCAATTACTCTAGTAATACTTACATTTCCTAGCTTTCAATATTAAGACTTATTTTCCTTTCATTGCTTATAATTTTTCCATACCATTACCCTTACTTTAACATATAATAAAAATAAAATAAATATTATACACAACAATACTACAATATTTTATATTGTAGTATATACACAACAACACTACAATAAAAATTTGTAGATTCTTGTTCAAAAGCACTCTGCATCCTGGCAGATCAAGGGTTCCTCCTTCGGCCTCTCATGATCCATGATTTTTCTCTTGGCTGCTTTGACAGTTTGATTTTAGGTGACTCACAATCTATCTGGATACAAAAATATCACTTCTTCCAAATAGCAGAACAAGTACACAGCAAGGAAATTCTCTGCCGCAGGCATCAACTTAAATGTCTGTTGCTCTAAGAGTCTACCTTTTCTTCAGAGATGTCCTTACCCCAGGTGAACTCCAGGCCCTCCAGGAACATTTTTAGAGATCTCCACTCCCATCTGAACAGAAGTGAGGGTGGGACAGGTCATCCTTCTGGCTTTCTGCCACGTCACTAACATCTCTTCCTTCCTCCCTTGAACAGAGAGGGGCTGGTAGTTGTCAAGGATAATGCCTCAACATGGCACCCTCATCTCCTGGCCAGGAGTGCTCTTCAGCCTTGGGAATCCACGGTATGGCTTGCTCCTGAACTCCAAAGCAAACTTGCCCTTTCACTGTCCTAAGATCTCTTCCTGCATGCCATCCTGATCTGTCTGGAGGGCATTTTCTTCAAGGTCTTTCCCAGAGCTTCATTTTCTTTTCTAGTACAGTCCCAGAGTTCAGAGGCTGTGCAAAATCTTTCCTTCCAGGGTTTGTCAGGGCGAGAAATTCTGATTCTGAGAATCCTTCCTGAACTCCCACTATTGAAAGGAGGCTTAGAAGGGACAAATAGCCCCACTACAGTTATCAAATTCATCAGAGCTTCTTCATTTGGACAAGTTTAAAACATTTTTGTATGTTATAATTTTATTCCTCCTGATATGTAATCATCTGCAACTGCTCTTTCCTGAATTTCTTCTCTGCTAATGTCTCTCAAAGTGTTCAAAATGGAAAAGAACATTCCAGATGCTGTTTGACTAAGTACCTATTTCATGATGATTGCATTTTAAGCAGCATCCAAGAGACATCACCATTTCAGGATGTGTTTTACAAACCTTTATATTGCCATCTGAATGTGGCAAAGGAGGTAGTTTTCAGAGGCAATTATATCCGCCACTAAATATCAACTGTGCAAAGACAGAAATTGAGTAGTTTGAATTACTTGCTGA
Source organism: Cygnus olor (assembly GCF_009769625.2). Classification (NCBI taxonomy): domain Eukaryota; kingdom Metazoa; phylum Chordata; class Aves; order Anseriformes; family Anatidae; genus Cygnus; species Cygnus olor. The sequence continues at coordinate 50,864,298 of NC_049173.1, forward strand.
AATGAAGCATGGAAATATTTGAAATGGCTTTGAGAAGTGTTTGACTACTCCAGCCTATAGAAACCTTTTTCTGCATTTTTTGGTACCAAGTGTTGAAATTTGAATTGAAGTCACCCCATGAGCTATATACAACTTAATCTGAAATGTGCAAGGGAGCTAAAATGTAAGCCTTCAAAAGAAAATGGCTTTACAGAGTTTTAGCATCAAGAACTGAGCTAAGATAGAAGCAAAATCATCTGAACGTCTATGTATCCATATGAACATAAGTAAAGCTCATAAGTTTTACATACGTAAAACTGCTTATTTGGTTGAATATGCTTTAAAAATATATAGCTCTAATTTTGATTACAGTTGATTATGCTGATAAGAAAAATCTCATTGTGATTAAATAAGCATATAGAGTTTCTGCTTTTGGCAGACTTAAACACATAGTTTGAATAAGTTGATAAAGAACTTATTTCCCGTAATGATCTTTAGAAATTACAACTGTTTGCACATGACAGTAATATAAAAGACATGACAGACTTGCTCCCACATATACCATGTACACCCAAAATACTCATTTAAATTTTCCAAATAAACTGTCTATTTGAGTAGAATGTATTACCTCTGCATGCAGATCCTGCTTTATCTGTGCCCTTATATAGCCACTACTATAACCATGTAGATATTTACTCCCTAAGAAGAATTCAGGCAATACTTGGCATATGCCACATTTGGATTCATATCTTGACAGAGCTCAGTTTGAGCAATAGAATCATGGAATCATTCAGGTAGGAAAAGGCCTCTAAGGTCACCTAGTCCAACCTTTAACCTAGTACTGCACAGTACTGGCTGTGATGTGACAGGTGTCCAAAACTGTCTCTTCTGGTGAGAGTTTGATTCAAATTACTTAATTATAAATTATCAGTTTTGACACAACTGCATTTTTGGAAAAAAAAAAAGAAAAACACAACAAAAACAACAACAAAACCACTTCACTGAAACAGAATCTTTATGTAGTCTACTTTAAATAAAGAGTTGCCTATACAGCCTTGTACTGAAAAACATTTGGAAGAGCTGATGAAAATCATTACTGTAAGTCCTCTATGGTGTCACTACTAATACAAGCAGAATACATTAAAGATTTTAAAATGCATTTCCATGTACCTTCCCATCCTCACTGATGGGCTATAATAGGCTTATGCAGTAGAAGAGAGAGATTTCTGAAATATCTATTCTTAATCATTTCCCAAGTTAAGACATGTTATGGAAAGAAGTCTTATAAATGATGAGGGGAAAGCCCTGTTAATCATTGCTGGAGTATTTACATCCCTATTGCTTTCCTTGAAAATATTACTGAGTCCTGAAAATGTTTAAGTAAACCACACATTTAAAGGTTGATACCTGAAATGGTCTCCATGATTAATATTTGCAAAAACACTGATGCACGATGCAAATTATTAAGTCTGGAAGTGTATTGTAGAAAAGTATTGCTACAAACTTTTTTGACACTATTTTCTGATTTGCTGTCAGTGAGAAAGATATGTTTTTATGATGGATGGATTTTTAATCTAATCCAGAAGAGCTGTAATTCAACAATATTGAAATTCTGCAGTTAAGTCATGGGATAGCCACTTCTCCATGACATTAGTGTCCAATCACATCAGAATGACAATGAAATTAACACTTCTATAGTGTGAAGACTAAATTTTCCCTTTAATTGCTGATTTGCTATTAAGGGCAATTTTTACCCTCAGCTACTCTTCAAAACTGTTTTTCAGGATGACTGTTCTTAGAGTTATTTTTATAGATTAAAGTAATAATTAAACAGTTTACTGGTAAAAAAAAAAAAATCAGTACTTCTCTGGTTGCAAACTGATGCGTTTGTTAGACAATTTACTCATGGTTAATTAGTTGACTAAGGGAAATTTGTCTGTCTATTCTTGCATTACAATGCAGACAGTATGCTTGCTCGAGTACTGTGTGCAGTTCTGGGCACCACAGTACAAAAAGGACATTAAAATGTTGGAGAGTGTCCAGAGGAGGGTGACGAAGATGGTGAAGGGCCTAGAGGGGAAGACATATGAAGAGTGGCTGAGGTCACTTGGCCTGTTCAGCCTGGAGAAGAGAAGGCTGAGGGGGGACCTCATCGCAGTCTACAACTTCCTCGCGAGGGGGAGTGGAGAGGCAGGCGACCTATTCTCCATTATCACCAGTGATAGGACCCGCGGGAACGGTGTTAAGCTGAGGCAGGGGAAGTTTAGGCTAGACATCAGGAAGAGGTTCTTCACTGAGAGGGTGGTTGCACACTGTAACAGGCTCTCCAGTGAAGTAGTCGCTGCACCAAGCCTGTCTGAATTTAAGAAGAGATTGGACTGTGCACTTAGTCACATGGTCTAAACTTTTGGGAGGACCTGTGCGGTGCCAGGAGTTGGACTTGGTGATCCTTATGGGTCCTTTCCAGCTCGGGATATTCTATGATTCTATGATTCTACACAAGCTAATAAAATATCTGGGGAAAAAAAAAAAAAAAAGAAAAAGAAAGAAAAAAAAACAGAGGTACTCTTGGCAATTATAGGTTGTAATAATTTAACTAGGACTTATGCATGTAGTCTCTCATACATCTAAATATTAATTCATGTGTTCCAAATATGTATGATGTTATAATGGCACCACAGCAGTCAAATAGAAGCAAGAGCTACGTTAAATGCTTACAACAAGTGTCAGCAGGTCATTCAAGCAGTGCTGAAAGATCTAGACAACAAGAAAAACTGAGTATTTAATTAACCCTCACTGCAGTTTCAAGTCACTTTTGTGCTCTTTGAAATAAGTCATTTTTCAGGAGTAAAGACTATAGGATAAAGATTAGTTTTCCCATCACTAAAACAGAGTGAATGACAGACCAACGTGATTTTTATCTAGTGATCAAATAGTTGTTTCGCTACTTTTCTACTGTGATGACACTGTGTTGTTTATTAGGCATCTCATATTACCTGAGTAACTTACCACCCCATTCATCAGATTTACTTCTCGTTTTCAGTACCGTTATGTTAAGTAAGGCAACTCACAGTAAACCTGAAACATTTTAAATAAAATTGCTACTGTTCTTCTAACCTCATTTTGGTATGTAATCTTCCTAAGCACTTTTCCTCACCACTATTCCAAGCGGAGTTGAAAGCAGTCTATTTCTTGCCTTCTCTTTCTGCTCCAGAAAACAAACTACTTTTTCTCTGCTTGGTGAATTAACATAGATACCAGTAAAGCTACAAAATCAAAATATATTACTCTTGAAACAAGCCTTCAGAAATAATGCTATGGTTTTAAAACCTAAGAAAAAGAGACTGAAGGGACTTTTTTCTCACCAGTTTGAAAAACATCTTGTTCTCTGAAGAATAATTCTGGGGAATTGCAGAAGTAGATTTCTTGCACAAATGCCACTTCAGTGGTATTATGTCAGGTAGAAATTATCTGGATTTATTATATAAAATGTTTCCTCACCATGCAGTCCATCAACACTCACATTATTAGAGACCAAAAGTTTGCACTCAATCTCCTCTTTGGTTTTCCAGCCAGAAGTAGAGCAGAAGCTTTTTATAAACCTTCTAGATTACTGCATATATTACTACTCAGAGCATGACATAAATTGCCCCCAGAAGCACTCTGACTAGCACACGTAGCACCTACTTCCATAACCATCTCCTTGTTTTGATGATTTTGAGGAGAGAAGTGAAACAAAGGGGGTAAGCTATAAAGTGCACATTTATTTCTTTTCTTTCTTTTTTTTTTCTTTTCTTAAACTTATTAGTGGGCATGACAGCTTGTTACCTCCTTATATTACTTTTATTTGGACCACACAAAATAAGAATTTGTCTCTAAAACCTCTTTTTCAATGAATGTTCAAGTAGTTAGCAGATTTCTGTTAAGCTGTTTTTCACTGTTCAAGAAAATAGTGGGTGACAAGCCTCTTCCTAGGGAGGCCTTTTGTTCTTCAGACTTCCTTGTTAACAGTATCCTGATTTGAAATCTGCAACCCCAAACCCAAGCAGATCATTTCAAAGTAGCAAATGCTATTTCACTGTGTGTGACACTAAAATATCAGATATGACTTGAGTAGTTTGGGCTTGCATGCCAAAAAAAGAATAAAGCACTACAAAGGTTTCTTGTCTGTCTAAGCAAGCTACATTATCCATGCTGACGTACAGATTGTACAGACTGTACAGATTGTACGGGATTCTTATATATCCTCCCATTTTCTTCTGTGTATTATATTACAGCAGGAAACAGGAAGGTGTCTATCCAGTGTGCTTTTTCAGCACACATCATGTGTCAGTCACTCTAGCTGCACCATATGCTGGGAACACATGCAGTGCCAGTTTTAGACAGTACATAGACCTGTCTCTTGTCTGGGGCAAGTTATAAGCTTATGGTCATATGAGTTAGAACAGAATAAATATATAGTGTAAAACTATCTCAGGTGGAATCATCAGACAAAACAGCCAGTTTTAAAGGCTCTGTCAATGACATTGAGATAGTTTAGATCAAGCTTGGAGCTCAGGTGAGTTCTGGTGCATCACACAGTAAGAACATCTTTTTTAACCATGTAGCCATATGTAACAGAAAGATTAATACGTTGATATTTCTGGGTGTAATATGTCCCTCCTCCTGCCACGACATTACCCCCAGAAAAAAGCCAGTTCTAGGAATTCATCATTAAAGGGCAATAAAAATCAAGCAGGAGTTTATGGTGAAGCTGGAAGCCAAAAGCAACAGCTAAAGCTGTAGAAACCATCCAAGAGATAAAAGAAACCTATCCTAAAAAGCTGAAAGACCGATGTTTTCTTGGAAACCTGCAACTTTCAGCTGTAGAGTATAAGCTCTACAAAGCAAATGATTCAGACCTTTGCAGTAAAATGGATTTCTGCAGGTAAAACAGTGGAGGATGCAGAGACACATTTTAGCGGGGCATACCAATTGTTCAAACTTGGGAGAACAACTGATGGCAGTTGTTCTGTTGGACTCTGGGACCAAGAAAAAACAATCTAGCTGAGGGCAAAAAAAAAATAATAAAAATGACCCTGGTCTATCTAGATCATTAAAAAGAATCAGTACCCAAAGGCAGATAGATGATAAATTAATGGCCTTTACTCAGAGTGTTTGGAAAGAAAGAAATTCCTTCAGCCACACTTGTATGAAACAGAATGATTTATTCTGGACCACAAAGCTAAATTAGTCTGGAGGAGAGACTTCAATCTTCTGATCTGAAAGCACTGGAATCAGACAGGAAGACTTTCTAAAAACAAAAACAAACAACAACACAATATCTGAGACTTCATGTAAAACAATAAAAATTTCTTATGGGCTTGAGAAGGAAGCACAGCTTTACACCGAGAGTAGAGGTATGGCCTGGATCATGGCTGTAAATAATTTGCTGGACCTGCAAAATCAACAGGTCTGGAAAAATACTTTCTCAGTTAGAAAGTACTTTTGGCACAGATGTGGGGAGGTATTACTGCATATCAGAAAGCTCTTGAACAGTACATAAAAGCACTCAGGAAGTGTACTTTAAGAAGGGAACACTCCATGTATTGCCAAGACCTCTTCATGCTGGCAGGACTCCAAGTTAAAAGGCATAGACAGACAAAAGACACAACTTTTGTCACTGCACATCTCTTCTGGGAGGTATGTGATGTATTCACCTAATGCTCTGCACTCAGAGCAGTTTGGCATAGTGCAGGGTCAGATACTGTCTGTCTCTGCCCTCATGTTAGCTCAAGTATCTTAAAAGGTTTCCTGAGGTAACTAAAACAGAGTCCTCAGCAAGGAGCAAGTCATAAGCTGGCACCATTTATGCTAAGTTTTTCCTGTTTTATTTTTCTATTTTACAAGAAACAGTCCTCAAGTTTAAAAAAAATAAATGCAGGATTTTACAATTCTGTGTAAAGTAATCAGACTCGTAATTTTCCATAATTTTCCATAACAAGGTCTTTTCTATTTGTTTTAAGATACAGTTTCTTCTTCACTAGCATTTGAAGCATTCAGAGGTCCCACAGAAATACTTGTATGTATACTGGAAAGGTTGCGTACATGTAAAATATAATCCCTGTAGACTTTGGAGAAGGTTTTCATATATTAATCAAATCAGACCTCGCATATAGTCAGAACTGTTGTAAACACTGATGTTTCCTAAGAAGTCCATAAAGCAACAACAAAGAGACAAAGTGAATGAGACACATTGTCAGACCAACAACATATCAAGAAATTTTTACAAACACTACCTCCAATGTCAGTAAAACTCATTAGCAATTTAGCTGGCACAAAACCATTTTATATGTAAACATGCAAGATTAAAAAATAATCTAAATAACCTTTGTCAAATTCATCACTGAATTTTGGAGAACTGGTAATCAAACATTAAATAATACCTAAATATAGTGCTGAGGAGAGGTACATACACTTTAGATGCAATGGGTAGCTCAGTGAGGAAGTGACAGCTGCTATCTTAAAAAAAAAAAAAAAAGAAAAAAAAGACATAAACCTTTTGCTATTGAAGTATATTACACAGGTCTTTCTAACCTGCTCGAATCACTGTTTTCTTTTATTACTTTTGATCCTGAGGTAAACTGTTGAGAAATAATCAGTGTCATTGACCCCTACTTGGCTAACTCTATTCTTCAGTGGTCTCTGAGGTTAATACCAGTTTTATTACCTTTTTACTGGGTAACATTATTGAATGTCATGGGGTACAGTACTAAAAGCCACTGATGAAAAGAAAGAACGTCTGCAATAGTCTGTGTGGAAGCAAAACTCCAGTAGAATCACAGAAACCTGTTTATTTTTTTTTTTTTTCAGGAAAAAAAAATCATATCATCCTGTGCAGGGAATTTTGTTAGAGTCAAGCAGAATGAGCTACCAGTATCTGCTCAGGGGTTATTAACAAAAGCATACCATACTGCACTGACAGAGCAAATGCAAGTGGAAGAATGCATGTTGAGTTGCAAAAACAAAGCTTTCACATCGATCCTATCACGTATCTTGATGTAATAGCCAAGATTTACTGGAAACAAAAACAACCATTGAAAATGAATATTGTAAGGATAGTTTCAAATAGAGGAAGAGATGATTTAAGTGATAACATCAGAAAGAGGTGGCTACATCAATATTTTCCCAATTTTGCACTATGAAATGTATTTTTTCAATCTAACATTGTTGCACAGGAATATTAAAAAGGTGGTAAAGTAGATAAGCACCTGCAGATTTTTGACCATAAAAAAAAATATAGTGTATTTGTTCAATATCCTGTCCTGATCTCAGTAAATGAGGGAGAGTCAAAAAAGAAAAAAGATCACCAGATAATCATTTATGCGCTTCTTACATAAGGATACAAAGTGGGACTCCATCTGGCTTGAACAAGTATCCAAACAGTTCAACAATTTACTTTTGCAGTTCTTTACTCTCTGAAGTGCAGGGACACACAATAGACAGGCAGTTCTATTTAAGCTGAGAGAAGCTCATCATGCCTGGCTAAATTACATTTCTTGTCTTAACAACAGCAGAATTAGCCTGTGCAGCTAACATGGCTAGCACAGTAGGATCACCATTTTATGAGTGGAAGAAGTGTACTTGAAAGTGTATTAGCAGTGCTTAAGAGCAGTACCTGAACACCTGCTCCTTACATTGATTTTTCTGTATGTTTATGGCTTTTCACCAACTGGGAAAAAAAGTAGCTTTTCTTTTGATGCTTGATTGTAGATTTAGAAACCTGAACTGAAGACTGAAGGCATATGTTGCTTTTTTCCCTCCTAACCCTTGCACGTATCACAATTCCTTTGAATTAACTATCTCCTGTTTAATAAAGTAACTTCATAAAATGACACTTCATGTTATACATATGCATCAGTACATATATATGCATGCATATGAATTAATTGCACTATCAATAATTTTGCAGATTTGTAAACTGCTTAGCACAGAACAGAAAAGCAGTTTAAGTGATAGAGATGACATAATAACACTCTGCTTGAAGCAGTCCTTGCTTCTAGTAAAGTCTGTGTTTATCTCTTAAAATGTTTCTCTCTATTGACAGAACTATAAAACATATATTGCCTTCTGACATTTGTTTACTGTTACATACATACTGAAATATTGAAAATTTGAGGTGTCCTAAGCAGACACTCCTTTCCCATAAAGTATCAAATAAAGCCAGAACAGTGGAAATAAGAGTGCTTTGAGCACTTTAAATACTAAGACTTTAAATATTAAGAATTCAGAAAGAATACTAAGAATTCAAAAGCCAAACTTTGAATACCTCAACCCATGGTAATGACACCCACAAAAACATACAAGTTGTATTAAACCAAAAACATGAATGGAAGAACTCTCTAGATCTTTACAATAACACAAAAAAGTTCAACAACAAAAAACTCCACAATACCCTTTAAATTTTCCCTGCAAAGAAATAAAACAAAGATTTCCTATGAAGTTACTCCAGCTTTTATAGCTCTCCCCACACTCCCCACCTGCCGCACACACCTGAGGTGTTCTGTGACCACTCATTGCCTCAATGGACTGAACAGCCCCACCTGGCTCCCTGCCTCCCTGCCCGCGGGCTTGGGCCTCTATTTTTAGCTCCCGCTGGGGGAGCACCTATGGGTTGTGGCTATGGGGGCTGCTAGAGGGCTGCTAGAAGGCCCTGCCCTTCAGGGAGGGTAAGGCTGTACTGGGTACTGCAGGCCTCCCTTCATTGGTGACTGCTCTTGCTGCTTGTGGATGAGATAATTTTTTTTTTTTTTTTGCCAAGGTAGCCCTAAATCTAGATAAGTTTAATCTAACTAAAGCTTAAGGAATTGATGAGGGAAGGGAGAGGTGCTCTGCAACTTTTAATAATAGAGGAAAATGCAGTGGCAGTTTCTACTTGTAAAGCTCAATCATACCTGGATTTGCTGGCAAGCTTATGTGGCTGATTTTGAAGGGGTATTTTTCACTGCTTGACTTTAATCTTCTGATTTTGAAGCTTAGTCTTCTTGTGCTCCCTCTGAGGGGGAAATGAGCAGGCTCCTGCAGAGAGGTGTAACAAGTACATGCATGATTTTCAAAAAATATTCCTTCTCCAGATGATTTTGGTCACACCACTCTGCTGTTGCAACTTAAAACCAATGCTGATGTGATGGGGAGGGCTGTGCTCCTGTGGAGCTGTGTCATAGTCAGTAGCCCCTATTTAAGCTAACTGTTTGAAGATCTGTTTAGAAATGTAATATGTCAATAGAAACTATTTCCCATTTCTATTGTGTTTATTTGAATGAGATAAAGTTTGGACTGATGTATCCTTCTTTGTGAAGTACTGTGAACAGGGTGAAGCTTGAAGGAACACCAGGAAAGGTTGTGTGGCTACCAATTAAAGTGTGGGCAGTATTTTGGTGTCCTTAACAAAAGTGGGGTGTTTATGGTTCAGCAGAGAACCAAGTGTGTGCTGTGGAAAGGATTAAAGAGATACAACAGTGTATTACATGCCTTGAAAAGGAGATTCTGAACATAGTATGGGACAACTAAAGACTAGAGAGGGCCAAGTCAATGGATGTATGTGCTGTACCACAGAGGAATCCAGGTGGCTCTGTCTCATTTTGGGTGCCCAGGTGTCAAAGCAGGCAAAACAGCTATGAAAAAGCAAAAAAATATATTCACGTATTTGGGAGTAGATTATAGGGGCTATTTAGCTTTACTTTACGAGGGAATGCTATTTCCTAGTATCTATGGCTACCATGCACATCACTGGATTTTATTTAATATGCACGCATAAATACCAATTGAATTTGGCTTGCAGTAGATAAGAATGTCAAAAAATTCAAAGATGGTACAAAGAAATACATTTCAATCAATTTACCCTGAATTTAATATTTCTGAGCTGGATTAAGTGTTGTATGTCAATAATTTGCTTTTTCCTACTTTGACTTAGTTTTTAACTCAGTTCAAGCCTTTTGCTTTCTGATGGCTTTGTATGGTATAACTACAGGTGAGAAAATTCTGGAGAGGAGGATGTAAATTCAGATTCTTCCAGGCTGCCACTTAACTCTGTGTCTTTCAGGAGTTCTCACAGCTCTAAATCTATTTACATTCTTGTCCCTTCCTGGCTGTCACTTTTCTGACAATTCAACCATTTTATGAGTTTCTTTCAGAGACAAGGAAGTCTTTTGTCTACAATGCATTTTACAGGTGAAGCTCCTCATATAATGTATGAAATGTCAAGAACATTAGTTGCACTGAGGTGTTGGACCTTAGAAGTGTTTCAGCTGAGATCTTGACAAGTTGAAAGTTTATTAAAGCAAGTTTGTATATGACAAAAAGTTAACTTAAGTTGTGCTCTGCCTCATACCTTCGTTCTTCCAATGATTCCTCTCAAATGCCTGGTGAATGCCATCTTCTTGTTTACTGCCTCTCTCAAAAGCTGGAGAGCTGTTAACCTGGATTAGTAGCTGAAATTCTGGACTAATACAGCTGAGAAGAATTCTAATGAATGATTTTAGCAGTCTGCACATGCTGCCTGAGGTACTTTTGTTTTATTGCTTTGGAGGTGAATATACCTCAATGCAGCCATTCTTATGAGCTGAGATTATCCCTTTGCCCTGTGGCTGGCAAAGGGGAATAGGGGGAAGCACCCAGAACTGGAGATGTGTGTGCAGTCCTGATGCAGGTTGCTAGCCAGGGTGATCAGAGGGTAAAGCTTTGACTCTGGATTCAAGTGAGACAGTAAACTGACAAGAACATAGGCTGGAGGCATATTCATTTTAAGAGGAAATGTGCGGGGATTTGTAATCTGGCTTCCAAAAGGCTTTTAGTGGCTTGGAGAAGCAGGGGGATGCATAAATAAAGAACATTATTTTAAACATTCTTCCTAACATGCCCTCTGTGAAAAATAAGCATTCTAACTGGAAAGATTAGCTTGTTTCTAACACCCATGTTACACTGGCAATAATCTCCTAAAGAAAAGTTTTATTTCTAGGGGGAGATGTAGGTGAAAAATGTGGCTGGAGGTGTGTATCTCCTGCCATTAATACCTTTAAACATGCTTCCAAAAAAAGATAAAGTAGCATGTGTTTGAAGTAGGGTTAAAATAAGGAAAAAATCCCTTATTTAATGAAATCAAATAGATGTTTACTCAAAATTTTGGGACAAGTGTACTTGAGAAGGAAAAAAATAGGCTGCCAGGAAGTGTATTATTCCTTGCTCATGAGTCTACAATTTAAGAAGTTTAAGTCACTTATTCAAAACAGGAACAGCACATTAATAATTAAATTACACAAGTACACAGATTAATTTTTGCAAGATAATGTAGTGGTGCTGCTTGCATGAAATATTCCATCAGATAATATGCAAAGTATTTTATAAATATTTGGGGAGAGATTCATAAAATAAAGGTTTATTGAATGAATTATTTGTAAACAGAAAAAGCAGCTGTTGCTTCTGAGGTAGCTGCATTATTCAAGGACTCAGCCGAACTTTTCACAAGAGCAGTATTTGCAGAGGTATCTTTGGCCCAAACTTATGCTTCCTACCCTTACACTCTCCTGATTCTCTTAGCTAAGAATGCCGGTGTAGTTCTTCTATGTACTAGTTTGTATAGCACTCTGATACCATGTGAGATGAAAAACTGTACATAGCTAAAACATCTGTTACTGTAAGCTCAAACCATTTAGCTTCAGTGCTATAATGTCTCATGGGCTGTGCTTGTTAAATTAATGTACTCTTAATTAGGGTAGTCAAGTATTATATTAAAACTTTGAATTGAGAAACTCTGCATTCTCCCCATCTACTTGCAACTATGGCCATGCACCTCTGTTAATCAGATTCCCTGAACAATGTAGTCTCTAAAGTAATCAAGTATTTTCTTGGCACATAGCTGAACAATAGCTTGCTTGGCAGAGGAATGAGCTGAAAATGAGCTCCTTTTCAGCTTCACAGAGAGGTTTTGATGTGAAAATACACTCAATTTCATGTGTAGCAGAAACATATGTTTAGGATCTGTGCATGCAAGGAAGGGGACAAGTGAAACTGCACATGCTGGACTGATGTCACTTCTCCAATGCCCTGGGGCACATCCCAGGAGCTTGGTTCTTTTCCTGGCCCTTCTACTGTAATGTTTGAAGAGGTCCCCTGAAATCAAAGGTGAAAGGAGATCTCAATATGTGCAAGCTGTGTAGCCAGGCTACAAGGTAATACAGGCCTTGCTAATTTATATAATGCTAAATCGATTTCAGTCAGTGCTAGAACAGGTGTTTTGCAGTTGCAATTCAGATATTGCTCACTTTCATTTCAGACTAAATCCAAAACAGCAAATGAGTATCAATCATATCCATTTTGTGCACACTGTGTCAAGTTGGTGCAAGTGACTGGCATATTATTCTGTCCTGAATTTAAACTGAAGCAAGGGTTTGAGAGTTGGACTCAGGATAGCAAGGCACACTAACTGCTAGGCTGTCAAACCAGTCACTCATTACTTAGTCTGCTTTTTATTTTTTGCCAAACAACCAGAACTTCAGGGCAGGTGGAAAGTGTCTCTTGCCTTTATCTCCTGGTGTCTTCCTTCCATATAGCCCTGCATCTGTAAGAAATAGTAATTGGGACACTAAGATGGATGAGAATGGGAACAGAAAGGACTGACTGGCTGTGGGAGTTGGATGGCAGAGAAAGGGCTGTAGGACCTGCATGTGTTGCTGCACACCTTCCCAGGATGCCTAGTGCAGAAAATAGGACAATGAGCAAGTCCTAGTGTCCAGCCCAGGTGGGATGTGATGACAGACCAGTAATCCATGTAAGCTTCTGGGTGGTACCAAAATCTCACCCAAGTCCAGCACGTATTGTAGCTGGAAGAACCCAGTGACCAGGAGTAGATGTCTGGGGCCTGCTGTCACCCAAGACACTGCATGAGATCCTGGTCAACCTGCCTGGAGGTGTGCCCCCAGCTGGATGCCAGGCATCAACTGAAGGGCACTTGTAGTTCTTGCAAGTGAACGAAACCAGTCTAGTTCTAAAATTAAATCTCCTTCCCTCTTTGTTTTGCTTTGCTACAAGCTTGCTGTGGTGTTGCAACTTTATTTCATACATAACTATAGAGTAGGCTTGTTTTCAGATAATGAAGCATGGAAGTGAGGAAGCTGACTGTGAATTCCAGTATGTGGAGAGGAAAAAGCTGCTTCCCCACTTGATTATTGTAGTTTAAAAAAAAAAAAAGTTTTAAAAAGATTTAAATAAAAAGGGTCTGTCTGACCTACTACCTTCAAGAACATTTGGGGATTTAAAGGGGGCGGGGGGAGGAGGAGGAGAAGGCAGAGGGGACACATGTTTCTTCCCTATCTGAATAATGCCAGGTTTTTTGGCTCTCGGAATTTCCTGATGAACTGGCAATAGGAAGCTAATGGGTTCGTGACTGAGTTAAGCCATCTCACTGCTCCTTTTATGGCTCCAGATGCCTTTCTGAGAGTCTCAACTGAGCATAGAGCTTAACAGAGGCTTCTGGGCTCCATTTTTGCTTCATCTACCTTAAAAGGGGGTACTGGGTTTCTAAGTTGCTGGCTCTGGCCTTGAGTACTCTTGGACAGCTTATTCATACCACTTGTGAGTGAAAATCTTCCAAGTGGCTGGCTGGGCAGTTGCCAAGCCATTTAACCTAAATCTGTGCATTGCAGCTGCCTTCAATTTTAAATGCATCACACTGATTTCAGAAGATAGTTCATCTGTAACTATTTGGTAAGGATTCTTTGAAACAGCTTCTGCATGTTGGAAATTCAACAAATGAAATATGAACCCCCTGAGATATTAATTCTGCTAAAATGAATCAACACATTAATAAATGGCAGGAACCTGAGAAAATAGTCTCAGAAAAAAGGCACAGTGAAGGATAAAACTTTGGAGGTCTTCCTCTTGAATAATGATTTAAGAGCAGAAAAGAATAACTTATATGGGCTTATTATTTCCATTTCATGTCTTTATCCATTGCCAGAAAAATTTAATTAAATTGGAATAGGACTTCCTCCTGATATGACAACTACATAACAGCTTACAATGTTACTTTTAATGGTTGTGAGATGGATGACATAACAGAGGCAAAGCTTACTCAGCTGTACCTAGCAGTGTCCTAATGATGCCTGCTAATGCTACTCCAGATAGAAACCTTTGCCTAGTAGAAAGGGCACATTTTTCCTGTTAAAGCAATAACTGCATACCACGGGCATGTATAGTTTAAGCGGCATTTATAAAATTCAGTTTCAATCACTCAAAATGTGCAATGAAAGGAAGACAGGTGCATTTGGGGGTTTGAGAATGTTTTTGCATATTGCTCTGCTTAATTATGTCCAGATAAATGATTTGAAAATCTAAAATTTGTAATGAGAAATATAAGCAAATGTTCTTGGTGGTATGTGATAAACTGTCTTGCTGTAAATCATGATTTCATAAAGTATTAGAAATAAGATATATCTTAGCAATTGGAAGGGAAACTAATTAGAGAAAGGCTTTTCTATCTATAAAACCCTCCCCTTGTTCTAGGAAAAACTGGCAATGCTTCAAAGATTTTGATGTGTTCATCCACACTTGCAAGTGAATTATTCTTACTGTGTTAACATGTCTTTCATTTTTATTAATATTGTTTATATTTATCTTACTTGTATTACCCTGTCTGTCATAATACTTGAGTAGGTAGTACATTCTAGCAAATTTCACTGATAGAACCACTGTTGAAAAGACATCTGGAAGCAGTGAAGCAGGATGGTACATGAAGAGTGACTTGAAATTAGTATTTCACATTCATACTAAAATATCACACCTATGGTATGCATACAGGTATCTACTAGGGAAAAACAGCAAGCAGACAACTGAAAATCTGTTCCAAACTCAACATGTAAATCAAAACAGCATTACTGCATTTGTGCATTACTTATGTGTCTGACTCTTATTAGGCAGATTTCAAGCATGCATTATCCTGCAAGAGTTTATTGGTTTTTGGTTGCTACAGTCTTTATTACAAATATGCAGAATATCTAAGGCCAATGCTGAGAGTTGTTTTACTTGTGTATAATTATTGGAAATAATTTTACTGCTCTGAGTTCCAAGCTACTATGAAAAATATTTTTAAGCATGCATTTAATTAGCCATGAATAAGGAGGAAAAGGAAGCAACCACCAATGTAAACTTTAAACCAAACCATCAGCTTATCAAATGTTTTCAAAGCCAGCTAAGAATCTAATTCTTTACAACAAGTGCCAAGGGAAGTTCAAGCTACAGATACCCTGGTGTTTTTAGTTATCCTTACAATATTTAAATAGGTATTGCACCTTGTAGCTGTATGGGATGAATGCATTAAAGTTTTTGATATGGTGTTTAGAAGTTAAAGCAGGCAATTAGATGCAAGGAGTGCCAGCTTTATTTTTATTACTGTCTGCTGCTAAAGAGGAATTCCACCTACCCTGACAGCCTGAATTTCATAAATGTTTTTTTGGCTTGTAGATCTGTTCTTGAGGTCCCAACCCTGCCATAACTTTCTGGGCTTTGGACCCCGATCACTTTAATCTTGGTATTCTTTCATTTATTTTCCTAGTCTGTAAGTGTTATGCAATGTGTTCAGTAGTTATTAAACTCAGATGCTACAGCTCTGTGGACAACACAGCACAAAGGCTGCCAGCCTCAGGAGTCAAAAGGCTAAAGAGCTTAGCTTGTGTCAAGCACCCCAGTACTCCTGAGTAAAGGAGCACTTAATAAAAGGAAACTCATTAAAAGCTTTGAGTGGTGAGGTAAACTGATATGCAGATGTAACTTTGAGGAGATTCCTTTTATTTTTAACATAAAATGCTCAGATGTAGTTTTCTTGGTGTCAGACTAGCATCAGTGCATTGTGACAGCATATTAAATAACCTGTTGACTTTTAGCAAGTTATTCGTGGTCAGAATGATTGACTTGAGAATCGCCATCCTGACACCAACACTGCTCAGTGGCTGTCTCACCTTGCCTATATCGTGAATTACTGAAACTAAGCTAAATAGGCCTAATGCTCGTTTGCCAAAAAATGAAATTACAGTTCCTCATTGCATGTAGTCTCCATCTTCACATGCAAACCTATGTTTGAGTTACTTGTACTCACCTGACAGTAAACAATCATGTGAAACCATTTGCAAAAAGCTGTGATGACATGACTTTGAAGGTTGAGAGCTCTTCTTTGAACTCAAGTGACTCATGTGAATTACTTTGTGCTTCTGAGTGCTGATGTTGAAACTTTTAAATCAAATACTCTAAACTTATAGTGAAAAACACAAGTATGTTTGTACAGCATGCAAGTTTCCTCTGTGCAGAGAACTTCTGTAAGGCCTTCGCACTCACTCAAGTCTCACTGAAGTATTTCCAGAATGGGTTTTGAAGCAGCACAAAATGCACAGTAAGCTTTGGCTGGGGCCGCCTCACTGAAGTGAATCAAACTTGAAGCAGGGAGATTTTTTTTTCAGCTTCTCCCTTGTGACTCCAGTCTGTAAAGAAAGGTCTAGATTCATAAATGAAAGGCCATGCAATTAGCAGCTCCCTGCTGGAAGTACCAGAAGACCATGGCTGTGGCAAGTGGTGATTTTTGTCTGTGCATTCCCTTATTGTCTTTGAGAACTGCATTTTGTTCTTCCACCCCATGCAATTAATACACGGCTGGGTGGTGTCCTGTAAGCCTGCATCAGTTGTGCTGTGTTACATGGGCAGGCTGATGCTGCTGGTGTGATCTGAGGTGATTTTTGAAGTGATTTCTCATGAGAGAAGGTAAATATTTTTTTTAAAAAAGTAATTGTTTTCTAATAACTGATTTTTCTTTTCAGTTATTTTGTAAAAGCATTATGAAACCAACCCACAGGGACTTGTCTTTCCAAAACAACACAGAGGAACTCATCTTTTCAACTCATTAGCTAATATTTTCACTACCTTCCTCCTTCAAAAATAAGACAACTCTTCAAATAAACTGTATAAATAGTGATAATTCAGTGACTTTTCCTTATCAAGAAAGTGCATATAGAAAGCATGGACACTACTCTTATGGAATGTAGATTATACATATTTCTGTAACAACATATAGAACAACATTTTACTGTGTTGTTTTAAAACTACGTATTCAATTTTTTTAGTGATATTGTAATGAAATTATCTACCAAAGATGAGGATTCCTCCATTGACATCTGACAGGGCTTTAAACCAAGCCAAATTTATTAACATCCTGAAGTACAGCCACAGGACCACAGTTGCTCAAAGTGTATAACCACACCAACTCCTAGATGTTGCAGCAGATAAAGAGCTTAAGATTTTAAACATGTGTATGAAAGACATATTCTAACTCCCAATAAATTAGTAGATCCTTACCCCAGCAGGCAGAGACAGTATATTTATAAAGACATCTCAAGTAACAAGACAGTGTGGCTTACCTAATGTAAAGATATGATATGGTGTAGCATAGTTCAGGTCTGGGTTTGAGGCAGCATATGCCCCATGTGGCAGACAAGATGCCTGGATGCTCCTGCTGATGGTAGGCCCTCCTTTCCCCATCACTTTCCCAATGCAGCTTGTGTTCAGCTATTGCCTCTTTCACCTCTGCATACATCAAGGGGACAAATCACCAATTCAATGTGCCAGCAGAAAATAAGGAAATATATGCAAACAACTAAACAGAAATTAGAGCAGGACAGAACTGTTTAATTAGCAATATATGCTACAGCAAGTAAGAATTAATACCAGCTGCATTGTATTAAACATATTGAGAGATGGGTGTTATGTACTGAAACTCTATTGTGTGTAGAAATCATTCAAATTAATCCCCAGCCTTTCTCCTTGAGCTTCAATATTTATTGCTTCTAACTCTACTCTTTCTACAACAGAAGCTACAACAAAAGCAAATATTACTGATTTTACAGAAAGTGTCAGGTACTTTTTAATGATTAAGCATATTTTGATCTCATTCAAAAGTAATGTTAAGAGGAAACAAAATAAAATGAAGATAGAGGTAAGGAAGAATTTAAATAAATCACTAACCCCAAAGTGTCAGATTCTTTTTTGTCCCTTTGCAGGTAGAATAAATTAATAAATGAGCAGTCTTGGCACCAGTCCTGTAGCATTGCTCTGAGGTGCCAGGGGATGTGTGTGCTCTGGGATGTACTAACAGGAGACATGCCAGGATGTTTCACTCTTCCTTGCTCTTCACTGTTCTTTGTAGGGGTCATCCTCTGATTAATCTTTCCCATTACAGGTTCCAGTTTGTGGAACCATTCTAAATCTTTCCTAATATTCTTTCAATAACTTATTTGCTTACAGTGCCTATTCTGCTGTTCAAGTTCTTCCAAACCCCAAGTAAATAAATTAACAGAAAGGGAGCTTCTTTTTGTCAAGTAAAGGGATATGTCCTTGATAAACTGTATCAGTGGTTTTTTTTTGTTATGCTGTAGACTTATGTAGTAGTTAAGTCCTTGCTGTTTGAGCAGGAAACTAATAAGTTAAAACAGACCAAAGCAGTAGTGATGCAACTCCTAGCTAGGTAATGTTTATCATGTGAACTTGCAGATAACAGTAGTAAAGCCCAGGGTAATTTTAACTGCTATTCTAATGAAAAAGTTGGTAGTATAAATACTGCAATGTTTGATATAGAGTAAATAATAAAAGGCCGGAGCAAGTTAGGAAAAAGATGCCAACATTTTGCACTCCTCAGATTTTTCACTCAATGTTTCACACACGCACAGGGAGAAATTTGTCACTCCGAGTATCAAGTTATGAAGTGTATCTTCAGAGATGAGAAATGCAGTAGCTCAGGTGGTCAAGTTCAATTCTGAAATTTCCAGAAGGGTGATTAGTAGGAAGATTTGAAAAGGAGATTGTAAGCATTTTTTGCTATATTAACTCTGCTGTTGGGAGGTTTGTATACATATTAGGAGTGGGGATTTATAAACATACATTGACTATTTCAGTTACAAGCAGTTTGGGGAAGGCTTGACTTAGTATCCTGTTCAATGCTGAGCACATTGTTAGCAGTTCAATAAATAATGAACATATTTTCACAGCCTGTTTCATGTTTCACAATGAGGTGACATTCACAACACTCACTGTGACACTGAAATGTTTTCCCACCTCTTTGTAGCAGAAGGGGCAGAGAGAAGCATTACCATTAGAAAGCACGGTGATAGACTGTTAGAGTTAAGTATTGTGAAACTATTGTCAGAAGCCCAAGATGAAGGATTGAAGGACTCTGGATTTGAGCGTTGTGCTTCAGTTTCAATCTGAAAAAAAATATTTATATAAAAGTGCACATTTACAGTTAAGTCCTTTTGAAAAACTGTTCTTTATCGTGAATCTAAGGCACTTTTTTCATTCCTTAGTGTTTGAAAATCAAAAGGTAATCTTTGATTGCATAGTGGTTTAATGTGTCTCAGGTTACCTTTAATCTGAGGTTTAATTACTCCAGATTGCCTTCTAATGATTTACTGGAGAATCTTTATTTACCAGTGGGCAATAGACTAAAAGCAATGATTCCGAGCATTAATGATTTCAGAGATTAATACCCTATGCAATTTGTCTCCAAGAATTTATTCAGACCAGATGAGCTGAAGAGAGGGTAGAATAGAAACAGATATGACCTCAATGTAATTTCCATCATTTTTCTGAAAACTATGTGGACTGTTTGACTTCAAGCAGTTCAGTCCTGCATAGTGGCTCAGAGGTTGTACTCTGTATCATACTGGGGTATCCCAGAAGGAAAAGTAGCTTATAGAAAAAACACAGCATTTCCAGCACAATTTACTCATGTTTTACTTTAAGAATAAAATGGGTTTACAATGTGTATCTCTGTAAAACTGAAAAAAAACCAAACCACCATGGAGTGTACTCAGATTTGAAAAACTTTAATAATTATTTTGCTGTGGTTGAGACATGATATTAATGAAACACTAGCTATTTTCACACATCTAGAAACTGATACACTGAATTTCACCTCTTTTTTTTTTTTTTTAAGTTACTGCTTTCACTAGATGGCACTTTCTCTTCATCACAATGTTTAACTTGTTAAAACTCCTTAACTGATGAATGCTCACTATTGTCTCACCACCCTCATATGGACTTGTTCATAGCTTAGCATTTGTGTTTACAGTCCTTTAAGTAATAAACCTGTTGAATAAAGCTTTTTCAAGTAAAGATGCATGGGGTGGGAAAGCTTTGCATGCAGCCTACAGGCCCTGTAAAGAATGGAGGACACATTTATAAAAGCATTATATCTGACAGATAAGTGTGGGAAAGGCTTTTTTCCTCCTCTGACCCTGAAGCATGAGAAAAGTGACTGCATTGTCACTAAACATATTTGAAGACTCATGGTTTTTCTAATAAGAGTGTAAGCCAAGAGTGCAGCTAACTGTTTTAACACCCACTAAATTTTCTCATATAAATTGAACTGCAGAATGCAGCCTACATTTCAACTTGCAGTTGAAAAACAGATGTTTTGTGGGGGACGTTGCCTGTCGGATGGTCAAAGTCTTCTATTCACTGCTTGATAAACACATATTCAGTGTGTTAAGTGCTCCAGAAGAAGGAAGTAGCATGTGAGCCCATACCCTTTACTTCCCTGCCCATTCTCTATCACCATTTACTCCATTTCTCTATCTTCCCTGTAGTTCCATTGATTGTTGCCCAGTGTGAATGTGTGATAAGGTTCAGTGTGGTGAGTACTTAGGTTTTTTGATTTGGGTTTAATGTTTAAGTCAGAAAAATGAAAGACTGTCAAAAATCAAAACAAAAAAAATCGTAATGCATTTGAGTTGGAGAACCCTACAGGTAGGCATAGTGAGTCATGGCTATTCTTATTCTAACTTATCTTCTAGCCATTGGCAGTTATAGGCTATTTGATTCTTTGATGTTTTATTTTTAGTTATGGTACCGTAAACAACTTTCAGAGATCACATGAGTACCAGTATCAGCAGGGATAATTTAGAGTATATAATAAAATTAAGTCACAAGAGCCACGTAAAAGATTGTTCCCCTTTATATAGGGGTCATTTCTCAGCTTGAGGGAATTTTCCAAAAACCTAAAGAATTTCTTACTATATGCAGTGTACGTTTTAAATTAAAATTCCTTGGGATTTCATATATACAGGTATGAAAACCAGGAAATGAAAATGAGGAACCACTTCATCCTGTTACTTATGTGGTAGGGCAGGTAGAAGATTAGGTAAAACATGTTCTAACCCACATTGCAAACAGCAGAGCGTTGGCCAAAGTGATTATATGTGATTGTGTGCATTCTCTTAGGCAGTATTCCTCTTTGTAAGTGTTTTTAAAGGACGGAAGTTCCAGAGGAAACAGCTATCTATCAGTGACACCAAAGAGTTGGAATTAGTATCTGTACTTGCAGATATCCTGAACATCTGTATATACTTAAAGTATTTAAATATACCAGTTTGAGCAGAGGAGGAAGTATAATCAGAATAACAAATACCATACGAATATTTGTCTTCACATGAAATAAAATACTAATTTATAATAACTTATAATCAATGCTATGCATTTTATATAAAATCAATGTCCTCATTGCTTTTTGTCACATAGATTTCCTACTAGCTTCCATAGAAACAATACTAACTATTTCAAAGTGTCATGTTGTAGTAAAACTGCCATATGTTGGAATCCTAAGTCAATAAAATAGTTTACCTTCTTGCTTTTTAGTCATTACTGGTTGTATGCATTTACATTTATTTTGTAAAATTAGTGTTGTCATCCAAAATTTGTGTGCATGAAGCACTGTCAAGCTTTATATGCTAAGGCTGAGATTCTTCTATAAAAGATCTATCTGCTAGGAAAACATCTTTTTTCAATCAATTTTTTAAAACAGCTGACCACACTGGCTTTTCAGCAGGCAGATGAAATTTAGCTTAGTCACCTTTGTGTCATGGATGTCTTTTGCTATTTTGTGACAGCTTGCTCAAATGTGTTTATTTTGAAAGGTGGTCAGATGCAATAGATGCATCTTAGTGTTTCGGAGCTGAAACTGGTATAAACAAATTCCATTCTCATTAAGCATATCCATCTCTTCATAGATGGTTGCCATGCAATTACAATTCCATACTAAATCTCCCCGAGGAGTGCTGACAATGCTGACAATAAGAATGAACACCAGTGCAGCTCCTTGTTCATGTCCCAGATGCTTGCTGAGGAAGAGCAGGAATCCAAAGACTGCAATGCTGGTGATATCACAGATGATTCTGATATCCTGAAAACACCATGTGGCAGGAGTTCCTTTGAATACATTGTTTTAATTGTTTTGTTTTTCAAGCCTAAGGATCTTCATGTCATATCACAGTCTGGGCGAGAGTTCTGTGGAAAAAATAATATACAACTATGTAATCAAGACTTTACCATAAGGCATGTTTAGAGAGGGACCAGTGAAGTTTATAGAAGGAGCACTTATTCTGGAAGCTTTTGAATCATTGACATTGTAGCCTTAATCTTTTTAATGTAATGCAAGTGTTTGTGTGCGTAGCTTGGTATAAAATGAACGAAAGTTGTATATAAGGCTCTTTAATGGTCCCAGGTTGACATTTACTGATTAACATGTCATGCAATTAACATGCATGACACTTTGGAGAGAAGAACAGCAGATGAGTTTTTCCTTAAGCATTCTAGGTCCTGTTAGAGAATAAGATTCAAAGTTAGCCTGAAGAGACTGCTATTGCGCGTTTGTTTCTAGCAAGAGAAACTTCTCAAAGTTTATGCATGAAATTGATTTTACAAAGCATTGAATACAGTCCTTGACAGATCTGTGACACAGAATGAACATTTCAGTGAAGACTGTAATCTCCTTTGGGCTAAAACTAGGTTGAATGCTTCTGAGGATGAGACTGGATGAATGTAACCTGCAAAACAACAAAGGGGCTGTTGATGGATCTATGCTTCATGAATTTGACTAGTTTTGTTTTTTAAACTCATGTATATTTTACACTATAGCATATTACAGCACACGGTTCTACTGTGTAGTTTTGTGTGATATGGAGAAAAAAAAAATCCTTTGGCTGTTTTAAATGAGATGCTGGTAACTTAATGAGGTACCTGCCAGTTCTTGTGTTAAGGGACAGTGAATAATTATTCCCAGTGCAACTTCTCCATGTCATACACATCTTTTTGCATCTCTCTTCCAAAGTAAAGAATCCTAATATCCCTGGTTTGCCTCAAGTCAATGTCATTCTCTTCCTTTGGCCATCCTTGCTGCTTTTTTCCTGTATATTTTCTAGTTTCTTTTAAAATTGCATTTAAGAGGGAGAAAACTTGCACAGGACTTGTAATAAGCAGTACTGAAGGGATTTATATAGTGTCATTTTCTTTTTTGCCCTCAATTTCTTTCCTAGTAAGTATCAACATTCAATTTTCTTTTGACTACAAATGAATATTGAATGATATTTTCAAAGAACTGTCCATGACTTCCTAATCACTTTTCTGAGTATCAATAGATTTAGAGCTATCACTGTATATATTTATTTCTCCAGAACAGTACTTTCTTCATACACACTCATTTTGCATTGGACTTTATCTGCTATTTTATCACCAAGTAAGTCATTTAGTGTTTTGAGATCTTTCTGCTATTCTTCGTTGTTCACTGTTTTTTTTACTGTCTTAAACTTTAAAAGCAGAGATCCCAATGCAGATTTCTGTGGGCATTTTAATACTTGCCACAATTTTTCTACCTTTGTGTTAGCTTTTAATCAGTTATCAATTAATGAAGAAAAAGTCCTCTTTACCCCATGATAGCATGGCCTTTTTACCCTTAAATTTTCAAAGCTAATACCTTGGAAACCAAATGTATTTTATCAACTTCTTTGCAAACATTTTAATAAGTTGTTGAACACAGGCTCACTCAATCAGATTGTTAACAAGGCTAAAGTTGCTCATTGAAGCTTCTGGTGTCACCAACAAATCAGAAATGTAAGGCATCCAGCAACTGTTTGGCAAGCTATTGCAAATGCTGGGGCTAGTATTTTATTGGGCAGTCAGCAATAGCATTAATTTCAACCAAGGTAGATGCTAGGTGCTGCCCCTGGGATGGAGTAATGCCGATTACAGGCACAGACTGGGAGCTGAGTGGCTGGTGAGCAGCTCAGCAGGAAGGGACCTGGGGGTGCTGCTTGGCAGCAGGCTCAGCATGAGCCAGCAGCATGCCCTGGCAGCCAGGAGGACAAATGGTGTTTTAGGACATGTAACACAGCATCGCCAGCTGGTCAAAAGAGGTGATTCTCCCACTGTATTTAGTGGTGGTGCAGACTCACCTTGGATATTGTGCGCAGTTCTGGGCTCCACAACATAAAAAGGATGTTAAAGTGCTTGAAGGTGTCCAGAGGAGGGCAACAAAACTGGTAAAAGGGCTGTAGGCATGTGCTGTGAGGAGAGGTTGAGGACACTTAGGCTGTCCAGCCTGAAGCAGAGGAGGCTGAGTGACCTCACTGCTTTCTGCAGCCTCCTGAGAGGGAGGCGCCAGCCTCTGCTCCCTGAGAACCAATGGCAGGATGTGAGGAACAGCACACAGCTGCACAAGGGGAGGGTCAGACCAGATGTTGGGAAAAATGTACTTACCTTGAGGGTGGTCAGACACTGGAACAGGCTTCCTGGCAAGGTGGTTGATGTCCCCTGCCTGTCGGTGTTCAAGAGGCAGTTGGACAATGCCC
The DNA here is from genome assembly GCF_009769625.2 of Cygnus olor. Taxonomy (NCBI): domain Eukaryota; kingdom Metazoa; phylum Chordata; class Aves; order Anseriformes; family Anatidae; genus Cygnus; species Cygnus olor. The sequence goes on from NC_049173.1 coordinate 50,888,969, forward strand.
TCATAGCATTCTTTACCTTTTGGTTAGCACCAAAGAAGTTAGGCAGTTTGGACTAGACAATCTTTAAAGGTCCCTTTCAACTGAACTATTCTACTAATAGACAGTCATGATACCTTGGATATAAGAATGTTTTCTGTGACCTATTAATCTTTTTTACTGGTGAAAGGTGACTTTGACAGTCAGATGACCAAGGTTAAAATTAGATCCCTGATTGGACCCTACCAATCTGTCAGACATTCCAGCAGAAAGTTCTCTTTAGAACAGTCATTACATGGAAATAAGGAAAACAAGATAGAATTTGATAAAAATCACTTCTAAATTGTGACCCAGAATATTTTCTTCTATTTCTGATGGCCATACATCCTCAAACATGAAGATCTTCAAGCAGGCAAGAAGAGTCAGTATATAGGCAAGTCTATATCATATTAATTAGAGTTTTTATGTAGGAGTAGTAAATTCCTCTAAGATAGAGAAGAACTAGGATTGAATCAGATGGGCTGAGGGTCCTTCGAAGTGTTCTGTCTAATCTGATATAAAGGAGGGATGTCTTGGTTTCCTTGGGGAAGGGCAGGCTTTGGTTATATATTTAGCACCAAAAGAGGGCTAACAACTGACAATTTGAGCAAAAGTAGGTGACTAACACTGAACTACATATTATGCCTGTACAATGAGATATCAAAGAGATGGTTGAGCATGCTTTGAAACTGGAAGCAGTATAATCATGATCATGCTAATTAGCCTCACAGAAAGACTGGGTCTGCCACCTTAGGTACAGTGTCACACTAATAGAGGCTGGTTGCTTTTGGATCCAGACAAATGTACCAGCTCAGACACATCCTTTCAGGGATCCCAGCAAGTAGTTTCTTAACATGCCCTTGACATTCCCTAAACTCCCTTGGCGTCCCACAGTGCATTAAGATAGTTTTCAGGTGAGGTATGTATGTATAATGATCTGTATGAAACAAGTTGTTCAAGACCTGGAACTTTGTTATGTTGGTTTAGTCATAGCCATCATGTAACAAATAGTTGGTGGATGCTGCTATGCTCATCTTTTATTTCCCTTCCAATTTGCCAGTAACTGTTCTTTGTCATCTGTTCAATGCTGTATTTGCCTTAGTAGAACAACTTGTAGTAGGCTCTTTCTTTGGAAATTACTTATCTAATGAGGTCCTTGACCTCAAACGTGCTAATAAAGCCAACTTAATCATATGATTGTCTTTAAAATAAATACATAAGAAATATGAATCCTTTTTTAAAGGACAGGCAAGTGTTATTTCAATCAAGTAATGAACAAAGTAGGAGAATAAAGTTAAGAAATTTTGAGAAAAGGAATTATGTCTAGACAAACTTTTAAGGAAATACATTGTCTGGTAGTATTTCAATGCTTGAAACTCAGTTTCAGCTGTTCTATTAATCTTGTTCTTCTGTTTTAGAACTCTTTTGTACAGTATGTTACATTAGTAAGCATAATATTACCAGTAAAACTAAGGAAAAGAGGTCAAATCCTACTTTTCTTCTCAGTTATACAAATTCAATACCAATTGATTCAACTCAATAGAGATTTTTGACACTCAGATATGAGATGTGAATGCAATATCAGGAATTCTGGATATGTGTAGTCACTTCTATTGCACTTCAAGTGCAACAGAAAGAATACTCAAGATAGATGAATTAGTCTCCAGATTATAAAGGAGATCACAAATCATAAAGCAAAGTGTGACACTACAGCCAGGCAGACAGACACACAGACCAAATACTGCCAGTCCTTCCTGCTTTCCCTGTTCATATCTTAGTAAGAGATCAAAATAACTTGGTGCATAATGGATTCTTGCTAAAGTCTTCCGTTTTTAAAGATGTTACTGGAAGATCTCACTGAAGTATAACTGACTAACAGCATGCATCTGTCTTCCCTTGCCAAACCTGAGGAAATTAGTTCATGGGAATCTTGTGATGTTCCAGATTCCTCACACACCTAATTCATTAGGCAACATGAGTAGAATTGAATATAATCTGAGGCAGCATTACAGTCCTCCCACAGCATCAGAGCAGTTGCACATAGGAGACATTTGTGATCTGCTTTTTAAGAATTTCCCCTTGAAAAGTCCAATAAGCACTTGAAAATAACCTATGTGATCACTGTTAGCAGAGGCCAAAAGAAGCCAGGGAGGTCAAGATCCACCTAATGTCCCTTAATTGCCACAGGTGTATGAATCAGGAAGATGGACTTCCTCCACAGCCAAAACCCTGTGGGTCCAAGGGAAATTTGTAAGGATTATAGGCTTACCCATCTAGCATAAAACACAAACTTAGGGCAAGGAAAATAAGAATATAAATTCTTATAGGTAAGAACTTATATCAGGGTGAAAACTAAACCACAATTATCAGTTGCCTAATATGGCTAGGATGATTGCTACTCAGAATGGTCTCTCAAATGATTAACTTCAGAAAACAGGTGTTCAGCACTGCTTCAAGTATTTAACTTTACAGAAACACTAGTATGAACTGTACTTTTCGGAGAATATTATTTCATTGTTCTTTTGTATTTATACTGAAGAAAGCTATAAAATGAACTATACAAACTTATATACACAGAAATACAAGGAAATCAGCCATTCTAAAAGGGAAGCAGGATAATCAAATGTCTGAGTAAAAAAAAAAAAAAAAGAGGCACTTTAAATGTTTTGTTATGTTTTCCAATCTGTACAGTCAGTCATCTGTTCTTTTTCCCCCTGCCTCATCAGGATGTTGCAAATATGCAGCTGCCTGCTCAATGGAGTTAATGAATTCCAGCACAGGTGCTCTTGATTGTATTGCATAATCGAAACCCTTTTTCTTTCTCCTATTCCTGTCTTTGCGTCTTTATTGTGCTTTACATTTCCTTTCTTGCTCTCTCTGGATGGCTCTGAGTTGGGTGGTTGAGGGAACTGAGGGTTGGTATTTACATTGCAAAATGAAAAACAGCTCTGATAAAAAGAGCTAATGTAACAGAGCTGAGTTTGAAGGAGTTTAAACATTGAGCAAGCACAGAACCAGTGCAGAAACTGAGTTTTGCAGATATGTTATTGACATTGTTTGTAACCTGAGATTTCGTAAGGTGTCTGTTTTTGGTAAGACTTCTGTGGGACTTTGAAGCATTTTGAATTTGTGATATACTAAATATAGAAGGTAGAATAGAGAAGACTGAATGCTAAAACAGACATCTCTTAATAAAAATGAAATGCTGGCCCAACTGAAGTTGTGGCAAAATTCCCATCAACTTCATTAGACTCAGGAAATCAGGACTTTTTTTTCAAGGCAGATAGAAAACTTAGCTGTGTATGGCTCAGAGTTGCCATTAACTGTATTCAAGATGTCTTTTTGTGTGGAAAAAACATTCTGGTTCAGGCTTCTTTATCAGAGAAAGCCTTGGATAGTATCATGTTAGGCTGTGATATTAGAAACCCTCTGAATTTCTAGGACATATGAATGGAATAAAGCAGATCTCAACTGTATAGAAAGTCTATAGAGGACAGCTAGAAAGTTTGATTTGCACAGGCAGTTCCTAGATGGCAATTGTCAGCTGACAAACACTTTGGATATGGCAAATGCATTAAAAATGACTAAGCTCCATGCATTTAGCTGGCAGCAGATGGAAAGAAAAACCCAATAAATGAGAGATTATTTTGGTTTACTGACAAGGAATGCTATTTATGTGTCTTATAGAATGAGAACTCTCAGTGGAGAGAGCCATGCAGTAGCTCACCACTGTCATCCCATTAGCAAGAAAATGCAGCGTGGAACAGAGATAAAGCTGTTTAGTGCCACCCACTTCAAAAACAAGCAAACAAACAAACAAAAAAAAACCTTGAAGTTTTGGAAAATAAATGAACAGGAAAGCAACAGACAAGAAGACTAAAACTGCTTGTACTTTCCAGAGTCGTGAGCTTAAAACAGAAGGTAAATTACCTGTCACTGAGACATGAAATTTCAGAAATGGTACACAAGGTATTTTTCTAAAATAAAATAGTGAAAGATATCAAAAAGGCTAGAACTGAGAACTGATTTAAGAATTTGGTAAAACACAACGAAAATGTAGTCTCGTCTTAGCATGTAATTCAACAGAACAAAAATGTTTATTAAAAATATTAAAAGATAAGGCTGTTCACAGTAGTTAACATTTAATTCAGAAAGTTCTTATCTTTGAGTCAATACAGCTGAAAATACAACACCACGTACAAAGTCTTATTTTTAGCATTAATATGCAACTTATCTACAACAAGTAGATGGTATGGGAACTAGCCTTGCACAGCAGACAAACAAATACTGAATGCTGCTGTAAAAAAGCCAGTTGTAAGAGCTCCAAAGCCCACGTATGATGTGGCTGTAGCATCAGGCACACTTCAGGGGCTGTTGAAGACCAAAACAATGTGAGTGGCAGGGCACTGGTAGCGCTGTGTGGTGCTGGGGTCCCCCAGCCCTGCACTGTGCCCCAGCTCTGTCCTCGCTACTTGTGGGCAGCCAAGAGTTGAGTGGTGTTGCTGGAGCTGTCAGATGTTTTTCTAAAACATAACTCAAGACCCTGTGGTCTAGGGACTGCTGATGGTATCTTCCAATAGCAGCAGTTCTAGATGGTGATGCTAACAAAGGAGTTAAATATATGCAGGAGAGATGAGGTGAATAAATTCCATCCTCAGCTAATGGCTGGATGAAAAATGCTTTGCCTTCAAGCTTTAACTTTCAGGTCATGCTATTAAATTACTTGAGCCCTCTATCTAATGTGCTGGAACATCAAGGGTTGATCAACTTCAGGTGGGGGACACAGGAAAAAAATGCTTATGCAATGGGGAAGATAGATGAGATGGGACCTGATTTAACTCTCAGAATGCTTCCAGCTTATTATTGGCCTAAGAGGAGTCCAGTACTGCATCAGACAAAATACCTAATGTATTTAATATTCCAGAGGAAAGGCATACTGAGTAAACTGAAAACTGAAGCACTGGCACTGATGCAGCTGTCTTGCAACTTAGCGTTGTACTGTTCCAGAGATACCACCGCTGAAGTCCTCAACGTATCACTTTCTTTGCTTCCCTGCGTGCCAACAACCATGTATATTCTAACGAGTGTAGTATGATAGTGCCTAACCTATCTGGGTATCAGCATACTCTTCTAAACAAAATTCAGGAAAGCCAAATCTATAGAAAAGAAAGGTACTGCTTAATTAGTTAATATTCATAAAATATACGTGTTAGTTTTCCCAAAGTCTGGGAAGAATCCAGACACAGGACTTGTGTATAAACTGTGCATCACCAAATTCAATTTTCTTTTCTTGTATACTTGGTGCTTTATTTCCCATGAATGGCTTCAAAAGAAAATAATATTCTTTGTGTTTTTTTTTTTTTTTTAAGGACAATCCCTCTCATGCATGGTCCTTTCCACCCCTTCCTTTTATCTTTTTAATAGAGGCTGTATCACACAGCTTTTTACTGGCTCACTTGTTACTGTTTGTGTGGTGTTGTCCATTATGGTATCACCAGATTTGCCAGCAAAGCCTGTGGTAATGTTATTTTGTGCATAAATGCAATGTCCTCAAAGCTATGCAAAAGATGACAAAGATCACTTCTGCCCTGTAACTCATCATCATAAAGACTTATCAAGCAGTTATTTTCTCACAAACACTCCTGATGACCTCATACTGCAACCTTTTAATCAATTCAGACTTCTTTAAGAGCAATGTTAAAATGCTTTACGGAAATGCTTTACAGAACAGGAGGGGTAAAGCAGAACTATTATCTGCAGTCTTATAATAAGAAAACTGAAAAAAAAATAGTCTGATTCCCTGATCAGTTGCTGCTGTTACATTTTCTGGATGTGAGTTAGTTTTACTTGAATTAATGAGATCAGCTGATCTTGGAGAGAATTTTAATTTATAGGGATGCAATTTGAGAGTGCTAGTTATCCAGTGTGCTCAAATAGTGAGTAAGTGCATCTACCTCAAGACTTTGTGTTTATGTCCCTATCAAAAGGGATTTTAAGGTCTCAAATCTAAGAAGATAAATACCCTAGGAGTGAATGAAAGGAGAACTCTGGATTTGTAGTTTGATCGTTAATCTTACACAGTGTTGATTAGTTGGTGTTGTCTGTGAAATCATAGATTTACCTCAGTTTTGTACCTCAGTTTTCACGTGCAGGGCCAGCTCAGCAACTCATGTGCACCTAAATTAATGAGGAACAGGGAAAATTGTGATATCTGGAGACAGTCTTTGAGCAAACTCGTATGCACAGCCTAATCTGACTCTCCATGAAATGCAGTGACAGATTTCTGTTTTGTTTTAAGAATGTGCCTGGAAGTGAAACTGAGCAGTACAGGTGAGCTGCATTCACATTGCCAGTGAAATGTGTATTTTGCTCAAACTCTGAGGTAGGCTTTCAAGGGAAGCATGAGGTGAAAGCGATGTGTTAAGGTGGAATGGAGCATACAATCTCAGTAACCCACCACGTATAAAGATATTTCAGTTATCTCCAGGCTAACAGCTACAAATCCAAGAAATTGAGTTAAAAATATTAAAAATTAAAAATTTGGAATGAATGCTAAATTGCAAGTACAGTTAAGGTATCAGAAGAGGTTGAACTAGAACCTAGCAGCGAGAACTGAATATTTGTTGCATTTTCTGATTTACATTCCCACTAGTAGAAGTGGGGGGAGATGATCAAACTTAGAAGCAGACTTCCAAAATAGTCCTGGGCAAAGATTCTCCAGACTCCACTGATACACTTGTCTTTTCCTTTTATAAACCATTTCCATGAATTCCTCTCATATTACTTGATTTACTGTAAGCATAACTAATATACTTTTCCTCACTATGAAAGGATTTGTGTAGATATACACAATGAATCAAGTCAGAATATAAATCAGCTCAGAATTTTGGAGGGATCACATGGCAGACTGTTTCAGAGAAGCATTTATATATTTACTGTGAGATCTAAAGCTGAATTCAAAAGGTGCTTTTCACTTTATAGATATTTATAGTAATCAACTATAACACCTGAGGAGAGGAAAAGAGCCTAAAAGCAGCCCACAAAAACAAATGATGAAGAAAGAGTGGCTATTTCACTGTGTCCATAATTGCAGCTGTCTTTTAAACAGCTGTGAGCTCATTTTTATTTAGTGCTTGCTTTTAAGTATGGTAATATCCTTATTAATAAAATGTCCCATTAAAACATACAACAAAACACCTGAAAATTAATTTACTGGAAGGATTTTTTTACTACTGTATTTAATTTATCCCAGTAAAATTATATCTATGGCTATTGAGATGTCTGAAAGTATGTATTTTTATTAATGAAAATATGGTATTACACATTAAAACCAGCCTCTTATGCCACGAATAATAAGTCAATTTGTTGTTGGTGTGAAGCAAGGATAGCAGAAGGAAGAAGACAGGAAATGGGTCTCTGGACTCTTTTCTGTTAATGTAAGCAATCAAATGCTGTGAAAGGTTACCAGATATCATTCCATCAAATATTTCTCTGAGGTTAAAGGGGTTGACTGGCTGTTGTAGAGACCAGATGTATCTATGGAGTATGACTAAGGACTATATCATTCACAAAGTAACTCGTCTAGATCGATCTTCTCCAGATTTTGGTGATTGTGGATCATTTTCAAGATATGAGGCTCAATGTGATTATATGAAGATTTATTACATGAATTTACCCTTTTTTGATGAAATCACAATGAAAGGAACTGCTAAGAGGGTGTAAATTATAAAGATAATTAAGCCATTCTAATACAAATCATTGAATGAAAGGTTGGTTTAAAATCTGACTTTTTAAATGCTTGCATTTTAATAGCATTGAATAATTTACATTTAAAAAAAAAAAAAAGGAAAACCTACTTTTCATTGTAGTGTTTCTTTGTACAGCATTTCCTTCAGAGCAATATGCCAATAGATTTTCCAGTGGAGGCTCCTCTGTGATGGCATTGCTTTTTGTGTTTTGAAGGTTTCTCTGTGATGGTACTGCACCAGATGGTGGTGCCCGGTGTTACCTGGTGCTTCTCCAACAGGCATCCTCTGCAGGGGGAGCACAGTGGGGGCTGAGTTACCTTCTGACACCAGGTTATCTGTAGGCCACTTCTTTGTTCAACCTGTCAGGTGCAGAACAGAGACAGGAATCAGCACTTCTTAGTAACCAGAGCTAGGAAACTTGGTGATGTCATAAGCGGCCTTAATTTTCTTTGATCCTCAAAAATTGCAAGTTCTGACTGAAAATATCATGACTGAGATTCTCTTCTTGAGCTGCTTTCTGTTTTTAATGTAGTTTTATTTGCTTTAGGTTTTTACCAGGGATAGAAAAAATGCTGGAGAAAGAGGATTTTGTTTTCCTTTTTGAGGAGGTTTTTAGTGTTAGTGCTTGTTTGCTTATAGAGAGCCCATAACGTTTCTCTTCTTGAAATGATTTCATTGTGATCAATATATCAGCCTTCAACAACGTTAATGTGGTACAACAGAGCGAACTTTTGGATGTTGATTCATTCCTTATCTTCCAAGAGGCTGTGTGGGAAGCTTGCTTGAAAAATAAAAACCACTGAAACTCCCTTGGTGGAGAGAGAGAGGCGGTTGGAAGAAGTGCAGTCCTGGTTTTACTCCCTAATGAGATTTCACTGGCATACACGAGAAAAAACCTTTGGCCTGAAGGTTGCATTAGCTAAGAAAGTCTTTTGTTCCACACTTCAGTAAGATAGGTGAAGCTGCGTCACTTGAAAATAGTCAATTATAATTGTTCTGGCTACGTGACCAATATTTATTATGGCCACAAGAACGAGAACAATTGCAAAACTTAATGGCAAAAGGCTGTAGTTGGAGTAAGATAGAAGGAAGGAAATCAAGTAATTAGGGACATAGACCAACAGCTGCCAAGATTTTCTGTGGTTTGGACAACCACATCTGTAAAATGAAAAGAAAATAGCGGTGGGGGGAGCGGGGGGGGCAGAGGGAGGGATGTCTTTCACAACTACAAGAAAAATCGCGCCAGTGTTGGTGGTGAAGCTGCAGCCGCGGCAGGGGGTGAGGCAGCCGCGCGAGGGGCGGTTGGAAGGGCGGGCCGTACGCGCGCCCTCTAACGGTCGCTCGGCGGCCGTTGAGAGGAGCCCAGCCGTTGTGAGGCGATGGCCGGTCACTGCCTCGCAGGGCGGGCTCCGGCGACCTTCGGGGCAGGGAGGCCAGGGTGTCACGGCATAAGGCGGCTGAAGTGAAAATAAGAACGCTCTTGTGGGCTGTGGGCGTAAGCTCTGGAGTGCGTCAGTGGGAGGCGGAGTAGCAGCACTGGTGTTGTCCAGGGATCTAGAGAGATGTTCCAGTCTCTTCAGGGTATTCTGCACGGTACGGCTGTAATGGATAAAGATTTGGCTCACATATTTCTGCAAGAAAGTATTGATGATTTGCAAACAACATTCAGGTGCAGTCAGATCAACCTAATAGTCACTCCATGTGGATATGAATTTGGAAACTGAAGAATAATGCTATTATTTAGCCCTTTAGTACTGACAAATTCAGACAACTCTTGGGAGAAACCCCATGGAGAATCCCTTGCATTCAAGAAGAACTGATAGTCATATAAGTGCTTATTGCTATCAAATCAAATTGTTATCAAAGGGAGTTGCCAAAATCCTGTATTACACAGAATGGTTTCTCAGGTGTTTCTGTGGAAGCTGTTTGCATTCCCAGATGCTTGCCAACCAGGACTGCTGGGCCTGCGGCAAAACTTTTGCTGTGTACATGCAGATACATTGCATGTATAAGTGCAATGCTGCAATTAATCTGTACATGGATAATGACTCACTATTGCAATCACAATGAGTTTGTCACAGTTACTTTCTGTGAATGTGAGGTTTATCTAGAACTACTCCAATGTTCAACATTCAAAAATTGTCAGCTGTAACGTCAGGACAAAAGAAAAATGGCAGAGGCTATGCTACAATCAATTCTCTGCTGGCATGGCATATGTTAGTGGCGTTATGTGAACATCTTACATTGAAATTGCCTTTCCACCACATGACTTTAAGGCATATTCATGGCAGTGAGAGCAGAATCTGGAAGCTTCAAGCTGTTCCTTACCATCCTTGCTTATTGACTGCAATGGGCATCTGTGCAGAAGATGTAGGAGTGTTATCATCTTGCTATCAGGAGATGAAATTTCTCAATTCAGGTAAGAAGTCCCCCATCAGAGAAGGACTGCCCCTTCTCATTATGGATCAATGTATGTAGTAGTCAGAAGAGGTCTGAGAATCCCACTTGCAAATGAAAAATGAGATCCATACATGAAAAATATAGCAAGTGACCAGGAAATTAGGTGTGTAAATGATATTACGTCTCTGATTTAAGGGATAAAACTCAGATGCAGGATCTGTACTTAAATACTGAAGTAATACTGTAACACATGACCTTCACAGGTAGGATCTCCACATGAAAGATAGTAAAGCAGGATGAGGCCGGGCATCCTTAATCCATTAAAAGCTGGTTAGAGCAACACCATTTTAGAATAATGAGAGAGATAAAGTATAAAAGTATACTTTTATAAGTATAAAAATATTGACTTTTTTTTTTTGAATTTGAGCTTTTTGAGGAAAATAAAAGGGGATTCTGCATTAGCAACTTGTGTTTTACAATGCAATGTAAATTGGCAAAGTGTGAGGCACAAAAAATGTTTCACAATTTGCAGTTGTGATGAGTATCACTGGGCAGAAGGATAAAGCTGTGAGTTTCAAATTGGATAAACCGGTGGTCCTCACCTATAAAAACTTTCTAAGTTGCCATGGAATCAGGGTATTTTACATAGCAACCGTCTACCTCTATATAAATTTGCAGCAATAAGGAAAAAGTCATTTCTCCACTAATTGTTGTGGAGAAAGTCTGGCATTTATTCACTTGGAACAAGAGGGTCTACTTCTGCTTCATTGCAAAGATTAAAATTGGTGATTAAGGTACCCAAGGTAAAACAATTTTAGGCCCTCTAAGTAGTGATTCCATGGCAACAGCTCTTCTTTCCCTCCCCTCTGCAGTCAATCCAACTACTGCTCTACTCCCTAACTTATGCATGGTGTGAGTGTACTGATCTGTTCCGGCATGATGGATCCATCTTTTATAACAGGCATTAGATAAGTGGCAAAATCCTATAATGGACTGGGTTTGACTATGTCATAAATACTCTAACAAGGAAGAATAGACATGAGAGCACCTAAGGCAGAGTCAGTGTGACAGACCATAGTGAAGAGCTATAGGCAGATCTTGCCAGTCAGCCTCAGCTAAGGTCAGGAAATACCCTAGCAGGCTTTGAGGTTTCTCTGAAGGGTGAAGGTTTACGAATAGGCACCATTCTCTGTCTTGCTTTTACAAATCTCTTCTCTCACCTTTACAACATGTTGCCTAACCAGTAAGAGGAATTTTAGTAGTAATCACAGTATTAGCACTACTGAGGAGTTGCAGTATGTTATGTCCATGCACCAGGCCTAAAAAGTGGGCCTAAAAACATAGGAAAAGTAGTGTCTTGCAATTAAACTATTTTTGTGTCCATCGAATGCTTTCACCAGAATCTTGGTGATGCAGATGAAAACACCTACTAAGATTGCATAGCAAATTAATAGCAGAGCTAAAAATAGTTTTTTAGAATAGAATAGAATTTTTGAAATTCCACTATAATTCTTCATGCAATCCATTTGTGAGGTTCCTTTTGCACCTGCTTTATTTCTTAGGTGCTTTAGACATCAACATATCTAAACTGTGATGATTTTCATTTTATATGAAGAAACAGAAATTTTTTGATTAAATACTTTGAAAAATTTTCTTGGTTCATGTATTTATATGTTGTCAAAGTTGCCATAATTTATATGAGAAGTACATTGTCTAAAGTCTTGCTTTAAACTCAGATTGGAAAGAATATGTGAGTGCTTTAAAGTGATGTTTTTGTTGCACTCTAATATATATTTTGAAGCATAAGCCTAGGATTGCAGTGATTACTGCAAAATTAAATCTGTGTTACTACTGACTGTTAAAAGCACAAAAAGCAAAATACGAAATGGAAGTTAATGGTACACTTAATGGCTGCAAAGATGTAAAATTACAAAATATTTGATTTTATATTTTTGGACAGTAAAAAAGTATTAATACTTGAATTGTTTTAAGTTTTAATATTGTTAGAGAAAGCTACTCTTATGGCTCTAGAACTTTCAGTCACTTTTCATCAAAATATTTCATTCATATTGCAACAAGACTATTTTGCAATTTAGGTGTAGTCATACTACTTAACTTTATTCTTTCAAGCCTTTATATTACAGAATTGTTCTGAACCAACCCATTAAATGGTCTACCTCCTTAGCTAAGTAAGAAATTCAAGCCTCCTGAATAATAAAAAAAGGCTTTGTCTTCATTAGCAAGCTCTGTGGCTCATGAGGAGTCAGTCTGTAGGCAGCAGAAATTTGTGCTTGAAACTTAACTACAGCATTCTCATTTTCTTCTGTTTTTTATTGAGAGAGGATGATTTTTTTTGGTCTCAAAGTAGTTCTACTCAAAGTAGTTCAATGACCATTAGTAAGTGCAGTGCAGTAGATTAGGTACAATCCTATTTCAGTTCTTTAAAACAAGAATCCTGTTTTTGTGTTCCTGGGCTGCTCTGTGACATGAACCAAAGTGTACTAAATGGGAATGATAGGGATTGCCTTCAAAAAATACACCCCTAATGTAAACTGAAAATGGTAATGTGTCCCACACAGGTAACATGATGCGTCGTCTGTCCCCGTGGCCTCATTAGTGTAGCTATTTAAAAATACCAGGACAGCTCCAAAAGGCAAATCTGACAGAGGACTCACACAGCTCACCTAAATGTGTATTCTTGTGACATTTGCTTAAGTTTTGCTTTAATGCAAAATTCTATTCCATATTCTATATAATATCGGTTAACACCAGGTCATATTAATGATATTTATTTCCCCCAAAATGCCTATCTAAGAGTATTTCTGGATAGCTTAATATCCCTTGTGGAACAGACTAGATTAAATTTAAATTCCATCCTGGAATTCTTCTATATTTTATTCGTACGCCTGTCCTATTTTCTGGGCTTTCTCTTCTAAAACAATTTGGATAGCTGTCTGCACAGCTGTCTGTCTTGTAAGGGCTGTTTTCTTAGGTTCTGAGCTCTCTCATTGGTTTTTAAGTGTGTAGACTCCATTACTCAGCAGTTTGGATTTGATTAAGTATTTACTCATACTGTGTGTCTACTGTGAGATTTCAGTAGGTTTTTTGTTACTTGTATGTCAGAAAACCACAGTATAATATGGAAAAATGTAATGTTTATGCAGTAATATTTTTCTGAGCCTCAAAAGAGAACATTTTTTGCAGAATTTTCTATGTATTTCTTATACCTTTCTATACATGCAGAAAAAAAATCTAGGTTTGACCAAGTTCAAGTGATTCTGTGATTTTTTTTTTTTTTTTTTTTAAATTTAACTCTTTTTAGGAAGAGTAAGCCAAAGACAGATTTTGGTATATAAATGACATTAATTTCACCTTCTTTATTCAGGCTTTTTAAGGGGAAAGAAAAAATCAGACTTGCCCTATTACTTCTAATGTCTGCTATTAGGTCGTCATATTTCTGCCAGTGCAGATAATATCTGAGTTTGGTAACCTGCTGCATAGGACTCAGTGCTGTAAGTATGCCTTTCTCATTATGTCTTTCTCAAACTGTGTTTTCCTTTATTTGGTAAAGACTATTATGGTATTGTCATCCCACTTCTGTACCCAACTCAATATCTCTGTGGTAGGATGATGAAAACCCGACTGTGAAAAATCCCTTTCCCTGACTGCTTTCTCTTGCACCTGTGTCCTCTTCAGTAATGCTCTTAGGTTCCTCTGATCCCACTGATGTCACTTGACCTTTTCTGTCCCCCTTGGTTCCAAAGCCTGTCTGTAGAATTGGTCAGCTTCCCAAGACCCTTACAAAGCATGCAGCACAGGATTTCTGCACTCGGGAGGAGGAAGATTATTGTGAGGAAAAGTAGGGAAGAAGGGATTTTCTCAAACTAAACAGTGCATTCATGGTAATGAATTTGGTAGTGCATTTGGTGACAGTTTGTTTGTAAACATCTCTTAAATCCTGGATTGCTGTTTATTGATAGGCAAATTTCTGATGTTAGTACTGAAAATGGTTTGCAAAGTTGATCCTTGCCATTCTGCATGATATATTTTTTCTGCTCAGCCCTGTGTATTGGCTTAGCTGTATGTGTGGTAATGTTTCTTTAGTTGCTAATTTAAGGATAAAAATACCCTATTACAATCTAATCAAGGTTCTCTTTTCATTCCAATTGTATTTGTATTGATCGCTCCCACTTCCCACTTATTAAAGGATTTTTAAAATAAATATTGGGAATATAAATTCCACAGTTTATAATTTTGCAGTGCTAGGAAGCATTTCAAATTGTGAACAAACCAAATTCAACGTCATTTAGTGCAGTATACAAATAGTCATAGAAATTAAGTGAATGGTGGGGTGGCAGGAGGACAGACAGGAAAGAGAAAAAAGCAAAGCCGAAAAGTAGTAGATTTACTTATACTTACTACTGCATCATTTGGTTTAACTCAACAAGAAATGGCTTCTTTTCCTCTGAAATTACTTGGAACATGGTATATGGAACATGGTATATAAGTGTTTAACTATCCTGTAAAGAGTCTGTTTGGGTCAAAGCTTTTATCTGCACTGAAGCTTCAAACTTTATTTCCACTGAAACAGCCCCTTAGTACTTCTTGATAGGATCTCATCCTTCTCCTTATGTAAATCTTGTTTTTTGCATTCTGCAAGAATAACCACATCGTATTTTGTTTACTCCCTAACAACTTCCAGGTAATCCCATTGCATTTCCCTGTATTTAACACATACAGCAGTAACTTCAGTACCTTCTTGCTCAACTAAATTACTGACATTCCCTTTGATTTCAAAATCTACAACAAATAATCCAAAGATTCCAGTAAACCACAAATTGTTGTCATACCACTTTCTCTGCAGTTGCTGCTGTTTGAAACTTCTACTAGGTGACCATCCATGTTTTCTTGACTGTCTTCTGAAATCAAATTGTAATTCCATTCAATTTTAATTAAAAGTACCCAAAAGTGCGAGTGTGATATGGTATTTTGTAATATTTGGCAAAATTACTATTTGTATTCTATTTTTTTTTTAAAATCAAGCAGGTCTTCAGCTAATATTCGTCACACTGGGATCTACAATATACAAGAAGTGGTAATGTTCTTTAGTTGTGAACAAACATGATATAGTTTATGCTAGTCTTTATTCAAATCCTCCTTCTGCTTTAGTGAAGGTTAGCATTTTTCTCCTTTCTACAGCACAATAAATTTTGCCCCTTGCATGCCTATCAACACATTATTTGAACGCGTCTGTTCAGAAATCTAGAACAGTGGTGAACAGCTATATCTGCTTCCAAAATGAAAAGTATAGATGTAAATCTATGTTATCAATGTAAATAACAAGATGAACCGCTCTCAGAATAGCAAATAATGGGCTGCTGAAATCCTAAACTGAGATTTGGAAGTGTTTGGAAGAAGTAAACACAAATTTAAACTCAAGTTTTTAAAGCAGATCTGAATCTTAATGAATCTTAATTTTTCTGATATTAAGCGTGTTGCAGGATGATCAAGATCAATCAAAGTAATGTGGCTTGAAGTTATTGCCCATCCATTTAGCCACTGTCTGCATCAGGGCTGGTACTCTGAAGCTTCTCAGCTGTGAACTGTGATGTTAGCCAAACAACCTGCTTCTATTTCAGATAGGTTGCAAAATTATGCCTGCTTTTATAGTCTCTTTTTACAGTAATGAACAAAGAAAACCAGATTTCCAAAAGAGTGTTGATAAATTTCTTGATGCGTAACAGTGCAGCCTAATTACTAGGTCTTTGATACTTACAGTGGTGTCATCAAAGGTGATATATTGTGTTTTGACCTTTCCAAGCAGAAGCCTGGGCTTCTGTTTCCTCAGCCTATATTCTGTCTATTAATCTAATGCATAAAAGAAAATACCACTTTCTGAAAATATCCTTTTCCTCTTCCTAATCTGGTTGCAGTTGGAGTGAGGGTAGAAAGAAGCAGGTACGCTTGCTCAGTTCTTTGAAGGAAAGGATATCAGTATCTGTCTCCAAGGTGGTTACCTGGGGGAATTAAGCAGATGTTAATCCTGTTTTCATATGATAAAATCCTGAAGAGGGATAAGGAATTGTCATACGGCATTTGTTAGCTCAAGGTCAACAGCACCTGTATCTTGCATCTCCTTGCCCAATCTACCTGCCCATGCCTTGGCAGGAGGCACTCACTGGCAGTGGAGGGAACCTCTATGGCCATCACAGAGGTCTGTGCACCCTGACACCTAAAATTTGAATTCTTGTATTTAGCCCATGTAGTTTGTTCTATACAGCATATACAAATATTTTATTAATAAGCAGTAAGAGAATGCCAGATCTCACTTGCAACCTCCTGCCTCAAGCAGCATTCACTGATTCCTTTGCTACTGAGCTAACCTGAGAAAACTTAAAGCTACTCTTAACTAAGGACATAGATTTTATTCTTCTCAATGTCCAGGACCCCAATTCAGTCTGAAATCAACGGACACTGTGGATACAGAGTGTAAAAGAACAATGTGGTAGTTATTCTGATAATTAAATTCTAGTTTGGAAACTATAGTGGGAGAAGAGCTATATTTTACCATTGAAAAGGACCGTGGCTAAAAAGGGTTGCTCTTAATTATATTACAAATTAAAGAGTATATTTTCAGTTTAGAATCCCACATTTCAATATATACTTCCCCTACTAATAAAAGAGGAAACAAATACCAAAAATCTTGTTAAAGGAGTGATCTCTGGTCAAAGAAGTAACGTGTTTTAACAATACCTAAGTACTAACTATGTGTTTATTTTATTGAAAACTGTAGGAGTAACACATTTAGTCACGGTGACACTACTGTGTTATCCAGTGATAATATGGTAAATACCCCATGGCAATTCTTGGTAGTTTCTTTCTAATTTAGTAATACAATTTTGTAATTTCCTACTATAGCTCTACAGAGACATAATTTTTGAAAAAGGGAAGGTGTTTTTTTAAGCAGCTGACTGAACAATAAGTAAAGAATTGCTTGGCTTCACTCTGAAGCATTCTGGCAACTTCTGGCTGTGTATGTTTTCTGAAATTTACTTTAAACTGTATTTTATTCATGGGTCTCTTTGTCTATAAAAAAATAGGCTTTTTTATATTCACAGGGATTTACTTGTCTATTTTTGAAGGGAAAACAAGAGAGGAAAAGTAAAATATAAATTCTGTTTATGGAATTCAAGCACACCCAAGTGTGGTATTAACAGAAGACAGGTTACATTCGCTGGCTTTGCACTTCTAAGCTCTTTGGGAACAGAAAGCTTAGTGTTACAGAGAGTACCTAAACTCCCCAGTGTTTAAATTGTATGCCTGCTGAGAACTACAGACAGGGTGGCAGCTTCCCCTAACCAGCTGGCTCAGCAGGGATTATACATTTAGGGTCTATCTTCAGCACAGGAAGTCTTATTATAAGTTCTATTGAAATAGCCAGCCTAGGATAAAAGTTCTGTTTATGAAATCCTTCGGTTCAAAAAAAAAAAAAAAAAAAAGTGTTTGGGCCTTCTCCAAACTCTTCATAAAGCTGAGTTTGCACTGTATCCCAGTAAAGCCAAAGAAAAATTGTCATTTGAGGAGACCTGGATTAGTCCCTGTATATTAATGACTTTTGGTTTGCTTAAAACTCTAACTGCACTTATTTTCCTGAGCAATTGTAAAGACTGCTGCTTCACCTTGCACTTTCTCTTTTTGAGAAGTTAGCCTAAGAGGCTAGCTTGAAGCCCTGTCTGAAATCAAGGGCCAAGGGAGCTCACTTTAAGAAAAAAAAAAGTTTCTCTTACCTTAAAGAAGATGATGCCTTGCTTATCAAAACTGGCTTTGGGCATGTAGTTCAAAGTTTCTGTGTCTGAAGCAAATGGAAAATAGTAAGTGGGAAGAGTTCTTCAGTGTTTTAAGTCACCATGGAGTAAGATGTCTATTTAAAATAATTTGTGGAACCTCACAAGCTATATGATAGATTTCTTTGTTTCTTTTCTTGGTCAGGCAGGCAGAAAGTGCTTTCTATATTAGCTGCCTATGGCTTGCTCTTAACTTGATACAGTTTCCCTTTCCTTACAGTTTGGTGTGTGACAGACAGATCAACTCTGCCAGCTCAAGCAGGAATTAAAAAAAAAAAAAAAAGAAAAAAAGAAAAGAAAAAAAAAGGCAGCATTCTTTGAGCTGCTTTTCAGCACTAAGCACTACCCAAAAGTAACGGCCTTGTTTACAGAGGGCTCCAGTCGTTAAACTTAGATGTCTATGACAGAAATGAGTTCAGAATACATTTAAAAAGTGATGGTAATAACCAGGTGGCTATAAAATCAAAAGGTGCTGAAACAGAACAAAAAGCTGAGTTAAGAGGAATATAGATATGTATCTTGTTGCCTTTCTTGAAGACAGAAGTAGCTACCTTCAGTTGTCTTCTTGACAACTTCTTCACAACATTCATTTTTCAGTACAGTTGTTACCATGATATACTAACAGGAAAACAGGTGGCTTGAACATATGTAAATCACTTCTAACTTAAAAAGGATTGTTACACAAGCCTAAACATCCTTTGTGTTGTTCTATTCATGAATTGTGGGGCTGGAAATAGAAGCACAAACAACAAGTAAAGAAAAGTTGAACGCTCCAATAGCAGTTGTGGCTGATGAGACGTTAAATTTGCTTTATGATGACATTTTGCATCGAGCATCAAGGTCCTCCTTACAGTATCTGCAGCAGTCAGGAAAGTACTGTGCTAGTTTGGACTGGATTGAATTAATATAAATAGTCTGTATATCTGATCTGAGAGAAATGCGTGAAGTCACAATTATATTGCAGTCAAGAGGCCCAGCCCCTAAAATCCCATGATTCTGCACTGCATTCTCTACCCTTGTTTTTTTCTGTCCTTTCCTTAACAAACGTATGTCTACTTCTCAATCAAGCTGTGAGCTTCCAAGTGAAGGAAGGAGGCAAAGAAGGTTTCTTTTCCATCTTTTCTGAAGGGGAAAAGAAGGAAGTGAATTGGTGTAGAATGATAGAGACTGAGGAGAGAATTGTGGGCTTGCATTAATTGAAGCAGTCTTGAAGTGTCTCACAGCTTGTCCTTGTATCTTTCTCCCTTCTTTACACAGGAAAAAGAGTATATAACATGCTGGAAAAATCAGAGCAGTTGTATTTCACACTAGATTAGTGCATTATAAATTATGAAGTACTTTAGAAGAAACCATCTTTAAAGCAGCTTTTATTTTTTTAACTTAAAGGTATTATAATAAGAGCAACATACTGGCTGCAGATTCAATAAACTCTAAGGAAGGAAGTATTTTCTGTTGAAGAGATTCTTATTTGACAACTGGTTCAACAAAGCAGAAAATGAATAGAATCTACTGCTAATCATGTAAACAGTTTGTGTAATGCTAATCTTAATTTTATTAAGACTGGAGATGCTTGTCCATATCTTTTTTTCTGTATCACTTTGTCTTCTGAAATCCTCCCAGAAAAAAGGAAAACAGCCTTGCCACCCTAAAAATAAATGGCAGAGCAATCTTCTAGCCGCCTGTTTCAAAGCTTTACTTAAATGAGTTTAAATGAGTTTTTGGAAACTCTTGTTAAGATATTAGACTCATATTGATGAATAAAATATTATAATATGTGGATGAACAGCTGAGAATGTCTGCAGTTTCCCCCAAAATGTCTTTTTTCACTGGACACTGCTTAGTTCCCTAAGATGAAACACCTCATGAATCCTTTTAGTTTGAGTAGATCATTTTAAGTCTGCTGTAGACTTTTTGAATGAACCGGAGTCCAAAATAGTCAATATAGAAAATGTGCTATATGTGCTTACTTCTTTGAAGATCCATGCTCATATCCCTCATATGCTTGATCTTTTTTAGGTGTTATTAATTCATATACCTCACACGTTAAAAAAAAACAACAACAACAAAAAAACTTATTTTCTGTAACCGAAATTACCAAGTAACTACATTCCTGTTTTGAGTGAGCACTAAATACAAGTACAGATATTTAGAAGTCACTTGGCAAGACGATAATAAAGTAAGCCAGTTTTTAAATTTTATTTACTTTTAACACAATTCACCAGAAATACAGTTTTATTTTCAGTTTCCATCAATCATTTATTAGTGAATAACTAATGAATTAATTGAATAATTATGTTGGAAAACTTGGCACATTGGAACAGTTGAGACATTTCAGAAGTAAAATTGCTGGTTTTAAAGAGCTTTGTTTTCTAAAGTGTATTGTATATGTAAGTGTGATAAGAATAATAAATCTGTAAATAAAGGAAATTTCATATGTCAGAAAATATTTTTGAAGCATATACACAGAAATTTACACTTTATTTCTAATTTTACACTTTATTTCTAATTATACCTTATGGTGAAGTTAAAATGATGATTCTTCTATTTTTCATCACTAGACCTAGTGCTCCAGTGTTTATTATTCCCATCTGTATAATACAGTCCTTAAACAGTCGTGCTTCTGACTGCTGTGTAGTAAAAAGACAAATTTAAATTTACGTTCTCAAATAGTTTAAATGAAACAACACCAAAAATTGATTTGAACTAGATTATTACTATTTGAATTAATATGTTGAAAAGTCCAGAAACAACAGAACTACAAACAGAACAGTGAAATTTGACACTGCTTCTGGACTTTGTGTTTATACATGATAATTTCACCGAATGATTCATGTACTAAGCCTAATAATTGTTTCTATTGGACTCTGTAGCCCATATATACGTTTAGAAAGAACTGACAATAACTGTCAATTGAAAACAAACATTCATTTTTGAATGTAGAAAGACTTATGCTTGCTTGGTGTAAAGTATCCCTATTACTTGTTCATCTTTATGGTGCTTACTCTAGGGCCAAATATATCTTGCTAACACAGATAAAGCTAAGTGTAATCTATACTGTTTAGATGTAATAGATAGTACACCATGTAACTAAAACTTTAAGAGCTGTCTGCCTGTAAGAAGAGAAACAGGGAGAAAAATGTGACAGACCATAATCCAGTAGATAGATTTTTTTCTAGTTGCTTGTCTCCTTTCTTTCCTATACTCTCTCCTATTTTTTCCTCAGTATGCCTCTATTTGTCCCAGAATAAATACTTGAAATGTTGGTTAACTACACGAATAAAGGAAAGTTTAATCTAACTAAATTGCAAGTGATTTACAAAACTGCATTTTCCCATCTTCTTTACAGAGGAAGAGAATTGCTGCTTTAACATTTAAGCGCATGACATTTAGGAGTACATTAAAAACAGCTACAATCCTATATTTCAGCTAGGGAAGTGGGAATAGTTAACATGAACATACACTGATATAATTTAACTCTCTCAGGGCACTTAAAGATACAGTTATCTTTTTTTAGCTTTGTTTTTAGCAATAGGAAAAAAAAAGAAATAATTGATAAAGTGATTAAAATTCTTGTTTTGCAAAGTCTGGGTGGCAAACAACAATTTAGTCATGGAGCCACACATGATGAATGTTCTGTGTTATCCAGTTTACACACTTGTGAAAGGAAGGATTCATTGTAAAAATAGCTGGCTGTCCTTATTGGAGATATATATGAATGTATATAAAGAAAATGAAAGAATTAAGGATGCTGTCTTTATTTTGTCATTTTCTGACTTTAATCATTTTAAGTCATTTTCTTTGTAGTCATTGCTCTTTCAGTGACTTTATTTTATATAAATGTTATATATCTTACCCAGTTTGGTTAATTTATTACAAGATAACTCTTTTTCTAATTAAGCCCTGTACCAGAAATCTCTGTTCTAGACATGCTATTCCAATTCATTTCTTAATGAGGAGGGTTTGCAATTTGGACTAGAAATCTTTTTTTTTTTTTTTTTTTTTTTTTAAAGGCATAGTTTTACTGATCTGCTCAACATCACAGCAATAAAACAGATTACAGCACAGGAGTTCATGGTTCCCACTGATGAATTCAAGCTTACTAAAATATAGAACTTCATTCCTTCCCTGCATAAAATGTTCCTGTAATTCAGTTCTTTGCAATGATTTTGTATATACAAAGACAGGCAATTTACCCTTCTTTTACCTGAAACAAAGTTGTTAATGTCAAAAAATTGTCAGCCAAACTATGCATTTCTGGAATGAGATCTTCCTATTTCAAAGAAAGACTCATGCATCGAAGAGTTCATTTCCATTACCTGTGGTGTCTGTCAGTAAAATAACATTTCCTGTTTGCAGCTACAGTTGTTAATCCTCATGAATGTGATCCCATACAAATCGTAGCTTTACATTGTGATTTGAGAGAGAAACATTTTTTGCCTGATAGCCGTATGTCTGGTTTAGTGACATAGCATTTCAGTTTAACAGTTCAGCAGCGCATAGATCAGCAAAGTCATTGTCTGAAGTAGAAAAAAAAAAAAAGATTTCACTTAGTAGTTTTGTTAACTAACAGATTATGAACTACATTCATTTTAATTTCTTTTAATACTATTTTAATTTATCTTTAATATTAATGTTCTGTGGCTGGTTTTGATGAACACTTTGAGGCATCCAAGGATTACTTCCTTGTTACTATATTACAGTGACAAAATATGGATGTGTGTATAGCAAGTGAATATACGTATGTAACAAGAGGGGAGAAAGGCAGTGTCTCAGTAAGATGCATATTATCGAAGCTGGTTGCAACAAGCTAGAACTGGTTTGTTTTGACAGTACTTAATTTAGGCTTTCTGAAAGATTATAATTCTGTTTATTTCCAGCTATTCATGAATTTAATCAGTAATCAGTATTGTCCTTTTTACCGATTGCTTTCTAGAATACTTTCTGTCAGAAGAAAATTCTGGAAATTAGAGACTTAGATAATTTGTGAATTGTAGTATATTCAGTGTCATTTGCTACTTTTGCAATGAGTAACTCTCTCTACATAAAATTTGTTGAAACTATTATTATTAGTTGAAACTATTTATTTAGAGGTTATGCAAAAATAATATAATCTAGGCCTATTCTGTGTGTTATTTAACATACGGATATCAAAATTTAATCTTCTGTAGAGTGAGGAAAATTACAGCAATGAGTTTTTGCTAATTTAGCATAAGTTATAAATGGCTTTAAATTCTTTTGAAGAAAGTTGATCTGTAAATGAAAAAAACGATTTTTCACCTCTTTACAGTTTGAAATGTATACATTTAGGATAATGTTAAATCTTCATGGTAACATATGTAAAGATAAGTAAATAAAAAAATATATATAAACACATGACCAGTAGTTGACATAACTGAGAAGTATCTGCATATCACTAAGAAAAAAACATTAGCTTGAAAAGTGCATGATCTACCTTATCCAAACAAGTATTAAGTAAATGCAAGGTTACACAAATATTCGCATACCCTGTTTAAAAGTACAGTGTGTGTGAGGAATAGCAACAGGCATTGATTCTGGGACTGAGAACATAGTGAGATGTTATTTTAATGCAAGTTCCCACCTATTCAGGGAATTCTTGTTGCTGCTGTGCTGTCATCGAGTCTTTTATCATATTGCAGAGGAGTGAAGAAGTAGAAAAACACATTCTTTGAAGAGACAAAATCATAATTATTTTCTATTTTTTGTAAATCATGAAAGTTTTTCTTTAACTATGTAAAAGCCAATATGTTTTATAGCAGTTGGTTTTCTGGCATTAGTTCCCTTACTGCTAAACTTTACTGCTTAAGCAACAAATGTGCCAAGTACTCTAAATGGAAGTCTATAATCTGAGAAAATTCAGTAATCTTTGCAATCAGATCTGTTCTTAGTGAAAGGTAGCATCTACTTGCCTTTTGTTTTATAATTCCATTCTTATTAACTACTCAGTTAATTCCCCTTACCAGGAATTAATTGAACATCTACAGGTTTCATTACTAGAACTCTAGAGCTCAGTTGTATCTTGAACAAAGATTGTGGAATTAACAAAAAAAAAATGCTCCTCCTTTGGAAGGAGATGTTTGATCCTCAGATTAATATGGCATTGCTGAATAAATGCTTAAAAAAAAAAAAAAAAGAGGAACAGTCAAAGGGCCTTATTACATTTTCTTTATCATTTTTTAGCTCTTGAAGATTTCTGTTTTCCAACTTGAAACTTCAGCTTAAAGAAGAAATATATATGTTAACCTATAACTGATGCATTTAGTCACTTCATTTTTATTATTCTAATATTTTTCAGCATTCTGTTCTTGTGTAATGCTCTTCTGTATCTCAGGATCACAGGTCTTAAGAATCTTTCCCCATCCTTACACAAGTCACAAACGGAAGTTTTATGCGAAGTTGTATGCATGAGATTTTTTTCAAAGGGTGTTTGAAGTTGTCAATGAGATGGAGCTAGGCTGTACACAAGTGCATGGTGGAAGGATGAGAGACAGCCTGCAGGAATTTAAAGTCAGTCTGAACCTCACACTTAAGGAGAAACTTTAACTGTGTGGACAGTGAGAATGCTGGAACAGGTTGTCCAGAGAGGTTGTGCAGCCTCCATCCTTGTGGACTTTCAAGGCTGGACTGGATAAAACCCCGAGAAATGTGGTCTTATGTCATAGCTGACCCCGCTTTGAACTGGAGGTTGAACTAGCTGACTTAACAAGGTCTCTTCTAGCCTGAATTATTCTATAAATTTAGTGAGAGATCTCAAAAATTCCTTTCAAGTGATTTGAGATTCGGTGCAAAATATTTAATGCAGGCCTTAACACGAAATCTAGCTAAATAGCTATTTGCTGGATGCTTACCCAGTCTCCAAAGCTGTAAAGGAATTTTTGATTTCTTTCCACCTCACATATTTTTATGTATTTTTTGCAGATAGCTTTATAATAATTCTAGTTCTACAGACATTGCAAAGCATAAAGTAGTGATGTGCATGCTTATAGGCAGCAATTTTCAGCATTCTTTGTTTTCTATTAATCCTCTCATTGGTAGCTGGTGATTTTTTGCTTACTAAATTGATGAAGCCAGTGAGCTCATCTGAAGGAAGATTAGGAGTCCAAAAGCACTAACAAATCAGTTCTCCCTACATCCCCAACATCCCCATATGGATACTGTTTCCTAGCTCTTTCACCCATCTCCATCTCTTCACTCTTGGGTCTTTTGATCTTTCTTCCAAACAAAGCATCTCAGCCCATCAGAGCATGCTGCTAGCCCACTGCGTTTAGCTGAACATAGCATCACTTTCGCCTCTGACTGACACCACGTCTTAAGCATTTGTAAAGTACAGTTTTCAATCTCAAATGTGCTTAGTAATACAACCTTGATTCTTTTTTGTGTGGTTTGTATATGCATGTCACGTTAAGGGGTGTAGCCAATTAACCGTTACAGGTCCGGTCAGATTCAGGGTACTAAACTATCACAATCACAGATTCACCAATAACACATTAACTGATATGGGTCTGGTCGGATTCAGAGCACTGAACTACCACGGTCACAGATTCACCAATAACGTATAACTGCCCTTACTCTAGTCGTGTTCAATGAGAACTATCAGGGCTAGGAACAATGCAGTTAAGTGCAATTTATTACAGCAACAGGTACATAGGTTCTTTGGATTGCCGGCAATAGTTACTGTCTGCAAAAGCAAGCTAGCATGCATGAAATACACAGGTGCGCAGCCTGGAAATTAACATGTTAAAAGGCACAAGGACTCTCTAGAGATTTCTAAGTTTCTGCGGAGACACACAGTATAACCAAGTGTTCAAATCTCACCCAAAAGCGTCCCAACAGGGGGGCGGGGGGGGGGGGGTGGGGGAAGAGAGGCTCAGCCTGTCGACTGATCCCAGGAGTCAGGAGGTCCTCGGGATGGTGTATTCCCTCGGGATGGTATCTTCCTTAATGATAGTATCTTCCCCCGACATCCCCTCTCTCTTAGGCCAATTTATATTATTTTTTATCTTTTAGGTGGAGCTCGAGTGACTGTAGTCAAGCATATCGTAGTTATGATTGGTGAAAAGTTTTCCCGTCTCCATTTAAAGGAATAGGCTCCGAGAAATTCAGAGCGCGTGCTCAGTGAGGGGTGGTCGCACTTTGGAGGCAGGTAGCTTTTGGGATGGAGGTGTGTTTTGGTATTATAATGATATTATAATGAGCAAAAGTTCACTAGAGTACAGCATTTGTCAAAATATGACAGGTCGTTAGCTCAGGGTAGCAAAAAGTGCGGCTTATCGGTCTCGGTGTGCACAAGAACAATCAAGTCCCCCTCTTGTCACAGAGCCTAGCCGTGGTGTCTCCACTCCACTCTGTGCTTCGTATTGTTCCTTAGAGTCAGCACACCAGGTTTCCCCAGTGCGATAGCATCTAAGGTTGGAAGCCTAGGGAACACTCAGGTAATGGAGCTACACCCTACCCTGAAAGCCTCTTCAATGCTGTACATTTTCTTTAAAATGTGAATATTAGTTTTATTTTCCTAGTTACTTTAGGCGATTGCACCACAATGAATATGGATTTTTTTAATGGGAAGAAATGTAATTCTTAAAAAATGTGTCTGACTATCTTTGAAGTAAGTTAAAACTGAATGACTGTTTTGGTGACGAACTAAATTTTAATTTTTGGATAGAAAAATGGATTATAAAGATGACTGAGGGGAAAAAACTAATTAAGGAGCGAATTCCAATTTGGCACAAGAAAAACAACAGATCCAGGGTTCTGTGCCAGTGGGCAAAGCCTTGGTGCCGATGACAACATTGCGAGATTCATTAAGCCTGCTTGTTATTGTTTATCTTCTGGTTGATCATCATTATTTGTAACCATCCAATTCCTTGCAAATCCAATACTGGAGAATGATGACTCCCTACCTACTTACAGATACAAAGTTGGCTGATGTATAAAGCTTTGAGTGTCAAAATATGTAAAAATTTCCAGTTCAGTCTTTGTAGGGATTTGTAAGGTTTCTGTATTTCCTATTTGCTTGCCCTCAGGAATCTCTTTATAGTCACCACTATTTTTTACTAGTTACTTGCTGTTGTGTTAAGGGGTGTAGCTGACTAACCGTTACGGGTCCGGTCAGATTCAGGTTACTGAACTATCACAGTCACAGATTCACCAGTAACAGATTAACCTATATGGGTCTGGTTGGATTCAGGGTACCGAACTATCATGGTTATGCATTCACCAACAACGTAACACGCCCTCACTCTAGTCGTGTTCAGTGAGAACTATCAGGGCTAGGAACAATGCAGTTAAGTGCAATTTATTACAGCAACAGGTACATAGGTTCTTTGGATTGCTGACAATAATTTACTCTGCAAAAGCAAGCTAGCATGCATGAAATACACAGGTGCACAGCCTGGAAATTAACATGTTAAAAGGCACAAGGACTCTCTAGAGATTTCTAAGTTTCCGCGGAGACACACAGTATAACCAAGTGTTCAAATCTCACCCAAAAGCATCCCAGTGGTGGGTTGGAAGAGAAGCTCAGCCCATTGACTGATCCTAGAAGTCAGGATGGTATCTTCCCTGACTATGGTATCTTCCCTAACATCCCCTCTATCTTAAGCCAATTGATATTATTTTCTATCTTTTAGGTGGAACTTGAGTGACTCTAGTCAAGCAAATCTTAGTTATGATATGTGAAAAGTTTTCTCACCTTCGTTTAAAGGTATAGGCTCTGAGAAATTCAGAGCATGTGCTCATTGAGGGGTGGTCACACCTTGGAGGTGGGTAGCTTTTGGGATGGAGGTGTCTTTTGGTATTATAATGATATTATAATGAGCAAAAGTTCACTAGAGTACAGCATTTTGTCGAAAACATTACAGGTCATTGGCTCAGGGTAGCAAATGTGCCATTTACTGGTCTTGGTGTGCACAAGAACAATTGAGTCCCCCTCTTGTCACAGAGCCTAGCCACGGTGTCTCCACTCTGCTATACACTCCATACCGTTCCTTAGAGTCAGCACACCAGGTTGCCCTAGTACAGTAACATCTAAGGTTGGATACCTGGGGAATGCTCAGGTAATGCAGCTACGCCCTACCCTGGAAACCTCTTCAATACTGTACATTTTCGTTTAAAATGTGAATATTAGTTTAATTTTCCTAGTTACCTTAGGCAGTTACTCCACACTTACAATGAAACTTTAAGTCATAAGGTGGAAGTGTGCTGGGGAACCATTCAAAGGAGATTGCTTTCATCTACCTGACCATCTACCCGATAGTTTGTTTCTCTAGTGAGTTGATGTTGCTTCTTTGCATCTATGTGCATTTTCAAATGTGTCAGGGGGGAGGAACACCAGTATACGTAGGGGTGTGGGGGAGTAAGAGGGGATTGGTGGAGGGGGGAACAACAACAAAAATACCAGCAAACTCAGGAAGGCTTACTGCAGGTAAAGGAACAGTGAGTTTCTTAACAGCATTTACAGAAGGGCAGAGGGTCTCTCACAAATACATCTCCAGAAAGACAATCATCAGTATTCAGCCCTTGCAGATAGAAGTTGTGCATATTCAAAATCTGAGATATGAAGGTAATCAAGTGATGGGAGGAGCACTAGCGTGATTCTAGATCAATGGGAGATTTTCTTGGAGGAAGATGCAAAAGATGCAAAGAGAAATAATTTAGAAATGTGAGATGTTTCACGGGGAAGTAAGATAGGAGCTGGATAATGTAGGCTTTTGTATGAATCATAAATTTGGCAAATTCCTCAAAATAAGGAGAATTTCATTGTTCTCAATTTTAAGAAAATATGAATTATTTCTTGACTTTTAGCTTGAGTTTTTGGAATATACCAGAATCAAATTTTCCAGCCTTTTAATACTATTAGGCAACTTATTTTTTACTGCACTGACGCTGAGCTAAATTATTTCCTCAGGAGCTCAAAACTTTAAAAATCAGTTGGAAGAAGAATTTATAAAAATATATTTATCTTCTGAATAATTTATTGTTCTGCATTTGTAGGTAAAAATCTCAGTAACCCCATCTCTCAACGAATTCTAAGAACATTAATTACTTATCTTGCTTAGATACGTTTATTAAAAACAAAGTACCAGCTAGAGCATGACTTTGAAAAATTGCCTTTGACTAAGTATTGTAGCCTGAAGTCATAGCCTTGCATCACAAAGTATGTTAGCCAATTTTCCATTAATTCACACACCAATAATTTTACATTATGAATGCTGACCTTTGGAAGAACATCTTTTGTTTTCTTTACTAATGAATTATACCCATTTTTATTATCAACTGTGATTTAATTTCACAGCCATCCTAATAAGCCCTACTAGTTTTAATATTAAAGAGATAAATATGGCAAGAGGACACTTATAGAATGCTTAGGAACCTCAGAACAAACATGGTATGAGGAAGAAAAAAGGAAATGGGGTTTGGGATTTTTTTAAAGGAATGTCTTTCACAAAACAATTCTGAAACAAAGCTAGAACAATTAGCTATTTAATATATGTATGTTAGTGCAGATAGGGTATATTGCATAGGTAAGAACATTTTATAAGAACTGCTGCTTTCATTAAAGAAAAAAACACAGTAAAAGTCAAAACCTGGCAAAAGTATATGCATGTATATACACATATAGAGAAAAACTTAAAATGCAGGATAGAGGGCCTGCAAAGGGAGAGAAAAATAGTATTTTAACTGGGGAATAAGGAGGTTAATCTAGAAGCCAAAAGTAGAAATGGTAAAATATGTTGCTCATTACTGATTATAACAAACATACCAAGGTGTATTAATATTATGTATAAACTCAAATTTTCTAAATATAAAGGCTTTATTGCCTGTATGATTCTCTAGGCTACAGAATTTACTCAATGTTGATCATACTATTGCTGTAACAGTAGCCATAATCAGGTTCAGTAAGAACCACCAAAAATCAGGGAGACAATGAGAGCAACTGTTTGTCATATTTTCTGTAGGAAAGGACTGGATATCTTAGAGAATAACAAGTTCACACTAGGTTTCTACCTTAATTAGAGAGACTTATAAGGTCCAAATGGTTCAAATAACCCATTTCCAAATCATCAGAACTTCCAAACAAACTCCTTTTGAAGATTTAATCAATAAATTACCATCCTGTTATGCTGACTGAAGCACAATAACATAAGGCTCAATTTAGCACGGTGTCTGTCAGATGTTCTCTTAAAGAGAATGAAAAAGGAGAGCTTAACATAAAGGAAAAAAAGTGAAATAAAAGAAAATTCCTGTACTTAGCAAGTTTTTTTTTATATATATATATTTTTTTCTCAGAACACTACGGAGAACAAACATATTCTTAAATCAAAAGTCTTATGCTTTCAGCAGGGTACTGTGTCTACATTCTCCTTCATGTATTATACATTTGTAGCATACTATATCATAGTATATATTTAAATGCACCATTTTATTGTACTAGACAAAGAAAAAAATGGCTGTTATAATAAATGTGATGCATTTAGTTCTTCTGCTTTGCCTTAAAAGTCAGGAACAAAGTGACGCATAACATTAAGTCACTGCTTCTGCCTCCCTTTATCTCACAAATTCCCTGTATTTACCGATAGTTTTTCTGGCATTTATCCCAAGAGTTCAATCGGGCATCTTCTGAGCTGCTTTAATCAACATGTTACTAGCCATTTACTCATCTTAATATTAATAAGGGGACCTGATATCATTGGCATTCTAGTACTTGCTTAAGCAGTCATTTTTTCTCTTTGTTTCCCTTCTGGTTCTCTTCTCACGCATTATTTTATACAGCCACAAGTATATTGTGTATATATGTAAATTTACCAGCACTGAACTGTAGGCTACAAAAGGCTGCAGTTACAGTGAAATGAATTCATGATTTGGTTTAAGAAAGATAGAATCTTTATTCAAGCAGCTGAAATTAAGCTTTTCATTTATAATTGAAACACATCAGCAGCAAGACTGCTCCAAATTTCAATGGGCAGCAATAGAATTTTATGAACTATACTCCTTAATAATTAGTAGACTTTATATAGATTTATCTTTCACTGAAACACAAGATAAATGTCTTTGTGCTTTCAAGTGTGTTTTGAGTCAAGAATAATTTTTCAGATTAATCAGGAAGACTGAAGTTATTTTATAGTGTTGTTTGATAAACACTTCACTGAAAAAACAGTTATAATCCAATCAAAAAGGTTGATTTTCACTTTTGTTCATGGGCACTTGAGAGAGAAATGCAAACAGACAGATGGAAGTAAATAACAAATGAACAACAATTGGCTAATCTTGGAGGAATTTTTGTGCCAAGTTCTCTGAGTGGAGTTTTCATGGTTCTTTTCTGTCTTCTGAGGGACAATACTAAGAACATTAAAGCAGAGAGTTCTGGAGAAATTCTCAAAAGAAGTATGTGCAAAAATCTAAGGCAAATAACCATCTTGTAATGTATTTGCATTCTGTTACCAAGATAACTAACATCACTGAGCCACCTTCTTGTGGCAATTATGTAAAATGTGATGCTTCTAAGTGGAGCTCTCTGGGGTATACCACTTCCCCCATCTCCAGTTGGCTCATGGAAATTTTGAGTGCACTAAAGGTGGATTTAGACTTTTTTTTTTTTTTTTTTGTCCCATGTTCTCCAAGACACGTCCTTCTCTCAGGATGCCTCTAGAGTAATTTTGTGACAGGAGAAAAGTAGGAATCAGCATTGTCAGGAAATCTTGCAGTTTCTGCTAAGAGATGGGTAACAGCTGTTCCACTGTGTGTCATAATTCCTATTTCTACAAATTCTTCTAGTTTAGAGTCAGATGCATCAAATTTAAAAACATTCTACTGTTCCATCACTGCTGCTTGCAATGTTCCCAGTTGCTATAACTTGCAGCATAGTGACAACCACAAAGTCCTTGGTGACTACAGATTTGTTACAACACTCTCCGTTTATATTTATCCCAAAGGATAACAAAGTGTTTTATATACCAGGCACACAGCAGTCACTTCACCTACCAGTGAATCAGACACCACTGGGGTGGAATACAGCAGATGTTTAACAGCATAAAGCAATATTACACAACAGTTTTAGGAGAGAAAGTGAAAAATGTCTTATCAAAGTGACACAACAGAAGGAATTTAGGAAGGCAGAATGTAATTAAGCTAACTGCAGTTTATACAAGAAACTGATGGTAACATTATTCTTGCAAAACAACTTCATAAGATCTTTACAGACAAGAGTGATAAGACTTCGGTTTTACATCTCACCTGCAAACATTCAGCAGCACAGTAGCCTTTAATACAATACTACAGATAGATAACTGCCAATATTTAGAAGGTACAATTAATGCAAGATAGTCAATCACTGAATAACAAGAATAGTATTAAATATCTAAAAAGGTAATAAAACAGCTTGATCATGAGAAGGCACAAAACACTGGTAACTGATAGCAACATCACTCTGAAAAAATGTTTAGCTTCAGTGAAATTGTTGTGGATTTCTATCACCGTATGAGGTGCCAGATGCTGACACAGAGCCTATAATACTTAATTTGGTTGAAATATCAAATAATGAATAAACTTTGATTCCTACACAGTTTTCCATTTTCTTAAGAGCATAGCGTATGTTACACCCTAGCATGACTCTGGTTGGTTCATACATTTTACAAACTGTCCACCTAAATCACACTGCAAACCAACAAAAATGTTGTCATCCCCCCAAGTACATTTCAAATAAAGGAAGCATCATGCCAATAAATTGCATATTTTTTAAACTCATGTGACTGTTGCATGAGCTTTCTTAGCTTTAGTACCACCAGGAGGGCAAGATTGAGAGAAATGAGAGTTTAACTACATTATGTTTGGTGAGAATAAATCAAGCCTTGAAAATTAATTCAACAGCAGTAATCTATCTGAAATTATCCTCAGCATCAGTCAGTTACTGATTTTGATAGTTTATAGAGGTAACAAATGGTTTGAAATTGATTAGTGATTTGTTCAGATAACTAGATTTGTTCAGCTGACTAGATAATGCTTACATTGCTTACTGCACGTTAATTTTTGTGGGCCTTTTTATTCCTCCAGTTAAGCATTTGAGGTTGTGTTGCGTTGTGTCGTTGCTTGGTGTTTTTTTTTTTTTATTTAATCTCTACACGACAGTTTGTGGAAAGCCTATTATGGGTAAATCTTCACAAGTTTGCAAATTTTATCTCTATCCATATTTCTCATTTTGTGTAAAAAAAGAAATCTTGGCTACAGCACTCCCTGCTAAGTAGTTTCATGACTTTTTTTTTTTTTTCCTGTGGTACTACTTATAAATCCAGAAGAGAAAAGTAAAATTTTAAGTACTTTGAAAAATACTGCTGCTACTGAAATAAACATAAACCCCATAAATTATGCAGGGCCTAATCATATTATAAGATAAAGTAGTCTATACACATTATGGACAGCAGTAGAAATTCACAGTGAGGAAGGATTTTTTTTTATTATTTGCATCCCTGTCATTCTGACTACTGTAAAGGCAAAACAGCAAACTGCTAGAAAGAGACAAAGTCATTTAGGAATAGTCATCATAGTTCAGTGGTTGGCACCCCAGTAGTTGAAGTCTGAGATCCCTATGTAACAACCGGAAAGAGTGAGAGGTCTCATTTCCCTGGAAGGCACACATGCAATTGAACACTTCACAAAAACTTCAGCCTGAAGCCTTGCTTGAACTAATGTGACAGTTCTGTAACTTTCGCAGTTCTGCTGTGACATGTTCCTAAGGAGGAAGTTTATGCATTTTAATATCAACACTTGCTGGATCTTCAAATTGTATATATATCTGAAGGTAGTTGAAGGCGGTTATACTCGTTCTGAATCCAGAATGCATCCTGAAATTTGCCCCTTACTGAATTACTTATATTGTATCATATGAGGAATCAGGACTTTCACCACTGTGCTTGATGCTGTTTAAGTTACTTGTTATGTTTATTAACGATCATGCTCAGAATACCATTACAATATACTTAAAAATAATTGTATTCTTCTAAATAGCAAAAGAAAAGGAGTTTCAAAATTCAGAAATAAAGGAATAATATTTAATAGATGCTCTTTCACAGTTACTGATATTAGTGGGTTTTTTTGTTTTTTTTTTTTTTTTTGTTTGTTTTTTTATATATTTAACAAGAGAAGATACTGCATGAAGTGCATAAAAACATTGTCTGGTTTGGATGAGCTACAGGTTTTCCATAGCACATTAAAAGTACCATTCATGGTTTTTGAACTTAATGAGTGTTTCATTGAGGAGGTATTCTGTGTAGTATTATCATGACACCTTATTGTGATTATTATTGTTAGGTATTATTATGATATCCAACACAAATTTAAATTCATGGTCTGTGTAGAGATTTTTTGAAGGATTTGAAAGGAACTGCTTTCTAGACATATACTGTATTTTCAAAGAAGAACACAAACTAGTTTGTCACAAGCAAAATAACAGGATTTAAAGATTACTGAATATCCACTTGAAACTCCTTAGCTTATTCTAACATTTTGTCCTAGCTTAGTTACAATATTAGTATATTTAGTATCTTATTTGCCAGCTGATGGACAGTGAAAAACAAATGGCACCTTTTAGCTCGTAAGAAAGTTAACATAAAACATTTGCAATTGAACAGGTCTATGGCAAGTTCAGGAATATTTGTAATAATATAATTTCCTGCACCTACTTAGTATCTTTCATTCCATGTCAATGCATTTTAAAATTATTAATTCTCTGAACTGTCACAGAACAGAGAATCAAATCGGACTCCTAACTGACAGGCAAATGCTCCACCTCCTCAATAAACATTCACTTTCAAGCAATGAAGCAGAAATCTAACTAGCTCATTGATTAATATCATATTGTAAGGTAATTTATTTATTTAAGTTACAGCCTTATGCAAATTTGGGAGTCCAGTCTATAGCCTGGTATTACCCAGCTCCACAACTCTCACTGCAGCTATTATAACTGAAATGTGTAGAAGACAACCATGAGATCTTACAAGAAGTCAGCCAGGAAGCCAATCAAATACCCAGATGCTACACTGGAAACACAGATTTGAGAGCTTTCCATCTGGGATCTTGCATCTGCCAAATTTGTCACATAAGTGGTCACAGCAGTTAGGCTCTGTGCTCCAGATGAGAGAGAAAGGCACTGAAGGGAGCCATTTACCACCCTGCAATCAACAGGAAAATGCTGTGCCAACTGAAAGTGTAATCATATCTACAGCAATGTGCTAATGAGCTCCAAAAATGTTCAGTAGAATAGAAGTCTCTAGAATATAAAGAGATCAAATACACTGTCCACAGATATCAAATTATGTGGTAACATTTATGATTAAAAATCTTCATCAGCCATTAGCTGTCTGTGAAAACAGTAAAAACAAACCAATAGCTAAACTATGCTGGATTGCCTGGCTTGATTACATACTTGTGGTTCTTTCTTCACAGGTAGCTCAACCATTAAGCCAGTAAAAGCATCATTTGTTCTTCAATCTTTTGTCTGAGAGAGGCTAAATATAAGGTTTTTTGTTTGTTTGTTTGTTTTCCTCCTAGCTAAATATTAGAAATTTGATTGGTCAGTGGAGAAAAAGACAAACCAGAAAAAAAAAAAAAAAAAGAAAACTCAAGATCACATTTGATCATTCAGGGGTAAAAAGTGTTATTGTTTCATTCACTATTTTTCTCCTAAGTGATTAACAGTGCTACAAGTGAAACAGTCTTCTTTCCCGAGGTGACACTGAGCTGTATAGAACTTTGGCAAAATGAGGGATTGTCTTTCTCCACCTTTTGCCTAGGTTAGATTATAAACTGAGCTAGGGCCCATTTTGCGATGTTTCTGTGCAGAACGTGATATGGCAAACTTGACTGTGTTCTATAGACTATATATATAAATAGACCGACAACAATGACCCCTATGGATACTGTAAACAGAAAGAACAGAGTGCAACCTCCAGAAATCAGGAAATGTCTTTTGACTAAGAAGTGATAGATAATCATCTAGTACATTTCTAAACAACATAATTAGAAAATACAAGTTGTATACAAGTTTAATAGGGTGAACCCATTTAATAAAGATTGGCAATAAAAGTATATATTTTTTATATAATAAAATGTATGTAATCAAATTATATACTTTTATTGTCAATTCTTCTACAACTTAACAAGAGACCAAAAACAGACTGAAAAGCTTTTTCCTTAAAGATATCCTAATTCTTTTTTTTACTTTTCTTTACAGAAGAGAAAGATTGTTTGAAGATATGGAGGTTCTCCTGAACTGACCCTAATAAACCATGAGGCATACTGTGATACAGCTAATGCATGCTAATGAAGGAGCCATATGAATTCCATTTGTTATTCTTGATAACGTATAGCCTTGGGAAGACAGCAAATTGGGGAATCTACAGAGTAACAAATCATCCCACTCCTTCTGGCTGTTTGTTCCAGTAGTTCATTAATTTATATAGCAAAAGTGGAAAATATCAATATATCATCAATATTAATGTAGTACTATTATGGGTGTAAAATATTTATCTGGGACAGCTGGTGATGATGTGCTCTCTGTCACTCTCCTTTATGTCAGTACTCTGAGCATGAGATAATTTTTCCTTAAAAGGCAATGTACTGGCTTTTTCTATTCTAACAATATAGTCCACCTGTGCCCTGTTTACACAGGTACAGTATATCTTTACAAAATGAAACCCTTTCAGAAGTGAAGGGGTTACACAAGCAAGTTGCACAACTTTCATCATTGTGCAATAGGTTTCTGAAAGTGTGGAGGACAATGAAATCTCTTGTGTTTCCTCAGATCAGGGATTCCTATCTGAATTCCAGGAGTTTGGCAGACTGTATTTTGGCTAGTTTTCCAGACCAGATGGCACTGAAGGGTAATACTAACTGGCTTGCATCCTTTAAAATCAGCCAACCCCTTTCTCTTGACAGTTTGTCCAAAGAGCTACTTATTTTCCATCAAGGCTATTAAATAAATGAGGCTGAATTGCATTATATGTTGAAGTTTCTGCTAATGAAGCAAAATGAAACATAAAGCAAGCTTCTTATTAACTCACAGTGAAGTACCTGTGGAACTGCTGTACTTCCTACAAGGATTCTCTTTAAAAGAGTATCAAGGAAGACCTAAAGGCAAGGTTAAACAAAAATCAGCATGCAAACACCTCCGGATTATGCAATAACTAATTTATGAACAACATAAAGAGGAGACAGATGTCTCCTCTTAAATTGCTATGTCCATTTCTTTTACATTTCTTTTTGCTGTATTTCATGAGTAAACTAGATAGTCTCTGATAAAATTCAGACTGGTTAAAATTTTTTTGGAAGATAGCGCAATCCTCCACTTACATGCTTAACAAAACCAAACCAAAACAAAAAAAAAAAGCTAGGAATTTTCCTCCTTTTTTGTCACCGCAGAAGGCACTGCTACCTCAAATTCCTCCTCCTCTTCTGCTGCTGCCACCTCGCAAAGCCTCGGGAGCTGTACATTGAAAAAAATCACAGAAAGCTGAAACCATTTGTTGTGTTATGCAAAGGAGAAAATCATGCAATACTAACTTGCTGATTGCTAACAAATTTTTCAAGCACCAACAGAATGCAATAGGTCTGTTACCTCAGAGAAATTCTTCATGAGAGTCATGAGCAGAAGATGAGAACTGTCAGCCAGAAATGTTTTACATTTAACTGCAAAGAGGTGCACAATAGTAGATACCATGATTTTGAGAAAACACATAGGCAATAAAAGATAAAAAAGAGATCTTCAGCCTATAGCATAAGTTAAAATAGTATGTAAATGGAATGTGTCAAACATAGCAAACTAGAATAAAATGCATCTTGCAATATTGTGGCAGAAGAACAGGTTTAAAAGGAGTGACGTGCTTGGTCTTGCACAGTTAATACATTCATGAGAAAACATCCAAAGTGCTTGAGAAGATTCTGCAGATGACAGAAAAACTGAAGTAGAACTGAAACAGTAATGCTCCTTAGAGAGTCTTCATCACCCTACATCTGAATCTCAGGGAGGTCTATTGTTGCGGCAACACTTTAGGCATAGCTGTTGAATAGACACAGAATTCAAATCTTATGTTAAAAGTTAGAGATAGATCTTGAAAACTGATCCAGCATTCCCAATGGGAGAAGGCTCAACTTTAGAGTGAGCTATACAATTTCACATGCAAACTGTAAGATCTCCAAAAGCACTTTTTGAAATTGAAGTGTGTGTAAAGCTTCAGTTTGGGATATAACCGTGTCCTGAAAGTCCCAAGACAGAGGAAGATAGGAAACACTAAATCAGACTTACCTGAAAATTTCATGGGCCAGTGATGACTGCATTTTGAGTGCTTACCTCATAGCCTTCACACTTTCAGTGGTGATGCAAATGTCTGGGGAGATGGACACAACTCAGAGACTAAGCCAATTGAATCACCTAGCCATTTGTGCAACCACACAGGCACAGGATAAATGTTGCCTGGCATATAAGTAGGCAAGTTAGGATCCAATGGGCTTCCAATGGACAGGACTTCACATCAAGAGGATTATTTTTGCATTATCTTTAAGCAAACTATGCTCACCTATGCGCTTGCAAGTATGAACACCAGAAGTCAGTCTTGCAAGAAGATATTAAAACTAATAGGAAAACTGAGTAGAAGACTTAGGTTTTGTTTTCTAATCTGGATGTTAATGGTTTTTCCCCTATTCATGCATCTGGAGCTGTTTTGATACTGAGTGATGCATGGACAGTTTAAAGGGCATGCTAGTGTGGTAGTGCAAAGTGTGTAGTGCACTGAGCTCAGCATACAGTCTCCACCTTAAGTCATAAGAGCTTAATCAAAGATCCTGATCAACTCATCGCAACGAGCAATGTTCCACAGTCCAACACTTCTGCAAATCTTAATAACCTCTTCCCCTTAAAATAGAAGCAAACTCATTGCAGAAAGTCTATAAAGCAATAAAAATATTCCAGAGTAATAAGCTAAGAACTCTTATCTATGAGGAGATATTCCTGCTTAAATTCTTCCAAAACCAGTGAGAGCTGTCTCTTATGAGTCAAGGTTAACTGGAAAGCCAGTATAGGGTCAATGTTATCCTGGTTATTGCAGTTGAAGAGGAAAGATAATATTAATTCTATTTGTTCACCAGATTTTTTTTTTCCTCTCTCTTTGTATCATTTGAAATACTCAAAGCTACTTGTTCTGGCATTAATTGCTAGCAGAATCACTACTGTACTGCTTAACCTCGTCTTTGCCTTGAGGTCAGTGACAAGCTTTTTTGAGGATGTGGACAAAAGTTAGGTCTACAAAATGATGAGCCTTAAGAGCAAAAGATATACAAGTAATGGATTCTGAAAAACAGAAAAATAAAAGTGCATAGTCATGCATATATGGTTGGAAGGTTGGATATACATCTTCAAAATACCAACAATTGAATGATTCACTAAGTCTTAATAATGTCTTGTTTTTTGGTCCATATGATAAAAAATATTAACTTTCATGAAAATCCCATTGCCATTTTGTACTTCATTTTAATTATTTTCTTTGAAAGTTATCATCTCTGATAAAGGTTTTAAAAGTGTTCTGAGAAATATATCTACCATACAAGCCAGCCCAGAAATTGAATTTATTCTCAGTGCTTTTTGTCTTCCTTGTAATTTCAGGATATCAGTTTTCATTGTACCTAAAAATGTATACTCAAAAGTAGTGTATGGTAGACAAACTTCTGTGGAGGTCAGTTACTGGAAAATTTAAAAAAATCTGAATTTCTCATTAACAAGTGATACATGATTTAAAAATCTGGTCTTAAAATGCTGCGTTTAGTTCTGTAGTGTCACAAGTGGATAGATGAAATGATCACCCTCAACCATTGATCATTCATTTGCAACTACTACTAACTATGCTTTCTGAGGTCTATCATAGTCTCAAACACTGTACATATGAACAGAGTGCTTTTTACACAAAATTGGGCTAATAGCAAATCAGAAACTGCTCTGAACTGCCACTAAATACACTTTATTAGTAGTAGTTGTGTTAACTGCTCAGGTAGTAGACAATGGTGAAGGATACCTGGTAACTAAAATTATATTAATTCAGTTGAATAACTCCTGGAAAAAAAAAAAAAAAAGTTATTTTCTGCGTGTAGAGAGCTGGGAAAGGGAAACTGTCTACGACAGGCTGCAGGGGAATTGAAGGGGAGAAGGGGATAATGCAGATTCTTTTTACAATAATTATTTTTTACAATAATAAATTCTACATTATCAAGTAACAATAATGTGGCCTAGGAAGTTTCCATCACTGGAAATTTTAAAGATGTTAATTATAGAATGACATGGATTGGAAGGGACCTTAAAGATCATCTAGTTTCAAGCCCCGTGCTGTAGGCAGGGTTGCCACCCACTAGATCAGGTTGGCCAAGGCCCCATCCAGCTTGGCCTTGAACACCTCCAGGGATGGGTCATCCACAACTTCTCTTGGCAACCTGGTGCAGTGCCTCATACACTTACAGTGAAGAATTGTCTCCTAAAGAGTCCTCCCCCATCCTTTTTATAGGACCCCATTAAGTATTGAAAGATTGCAATGAGGTCTCACCAGAGCCTTCTCTTCTCCAGGCTGAACAAGCCCAGCTCTCTCAGCTTTTCTTCATAGGAGAGGTGCTCCAGCCCTCTGATCATCTTTGTAGCCCTCCCCTGGACTCTCTCTGACAGGTCCACATCCTTCTTGTGCTGGGGGCCCCAAACCTGGATGCAGCTTTCTAGGTGGGGCCTCACAAGGGCAGAGTAGAGGGGTGACAATCACCTCCCTCAACCTGCTGGTCACACCTCTTTTGATGCAGCCCAGTATGCAGTTGGCCATCTGGGCCGTCAGTGCACACTGCTGGCTCATGTTGAACCTTTTGTCCACCAGAACCCCCAAGTACTTCTCTGCAAAAGAGACAAACCTTTGTCCTGAACATTAAAAGAAATGTTTGTCTGGGGAACTGAGGGCTATATGATCTGCTGAGCTTCTTCCCAACACTTCAAAACAAAATAAAGATTATAGCAATGGAAGGTCTCCCTAATCCTCTCTCTTCTGTGGCTCATCACTGCTTCAGATAAACCCTCTTGTGATCAGACCTTTTCCTTTCATTCATTAATAGTAGATGAAAAAACAAACAAACAAACAAAAAAACAGACGTCAAAGACAGCACGTGTATCCAACTAAAAGAGAAGGCATTCAGAAAACAAACTGCTATTTAAAGCTCCACATTACTACTTATAAACAAGTATAACTGTTTTCATGAAAGGTATGTGCACATTGAATCAGGAAGTGCCATTTTCTAATCAAGACTATATTTCCACACAAAGATTTTCAGCAATAAAAAGGATGATATTTTCTCTCCAATCAAAGACAGTTGATAGAAGCAATTTGTAAGAAAAAAAAACAAAAACAAACAGTAAACTTTTAACTAACAATATTTCAATTTCATATTGTATGGATAGGTAGCAAGCAGAGTGGCTATATATATATAAATTGTAGGTACTCCATACAGACATTTATTTGTTACTACTGTTAGAGAGAAAAAAAAAAAAAAAAAAAAAAAAAGTCCTTTATCCTAAGGCAGAAGACCGGGATTCATGCTGAAGAGCTTCAAACTTCTAAGATATGGCTTAGATAGTAACAGTGGGTAGTACTTCCTTTGAATCAGAATTTAAACATTCAATAAAATTTCATAATTTTCTATTTCACTGTAAATACTTCACAGATTTACTGAATAATCTTGTTGTTTATTCTGCCTCAGTAAAAATGCAAACTTTTTTTTAAGTGTAAGTTAAGTTTTACAGAACAGGAAGCTCATTTTCTAGGCAATTTATCTGAAAAGAAAGAAGGAACTCTTATACTCAGAAAAAAACACTACTCAGTGTGGTGTGTATTCATTGGATATAAAGCATAAAGTCATGTGGCTATACTACCCTTCAATGCTACAAGATTTACTTAAGAGTTAGTCACAGGCACAGCTAGAGAACACCAGATCTGTCATGGCTTCCATATCCTGAATGTCTTGTGAAGAACAGTGAATATCAGAATGGGATCTATTATACGGTCCCATTTCTTTCCCACTTCCTATTATTACTCTTTATTTTATTGGTGGCCAAATTATCAACTATCCTTCTC
This sequence comes from Cygnus olor, assembly GCF_009769625.2. Lineage (NCBI taxonomy): Eukaryota > Metazoa > Chordata > Aves > Anseriformes > Anatidae > Cygnus > Cygnus olor. The sequence goes on from NC_049173.1 coordinate 50,931,131, forward strand.
ATAGCTGGACTTTTCAATGCAGACACTGAAGAGTGAGCAAAGTAAACCTTGGAGAAAGGAAGAGTAACATCTACCTCCTGCAACATTGCTCTCAGATTTAGGACAGAACAATTCTTGAATACTGGAGATGGCTAAAACTTTTTAAAATTAAAATTTCAATCTTCTCTGTCTTTTTTTCCCCTCCAGTCTTCCTTCCCTCAGTAGAAGCTTCCTGCTTGAACTAACACTCAGGTTGCTTAATTCAGTTTCATAAATCTGTGCATAAAGGCTCACAATAGTTTTACAAGAAATCTCAGAAAATGAGATTTGACTTTTCTGACTACCAGTTGCTGACTGCATGTAACCCTTTTGCTAAACCTGAAAATAGGAAGGTAGTATATCAGTATCATAATACACCTAACTTTCCAGTCCCTGAAGGAGCTATTGCAGGGGAGCGATTTTTTATTTTATTTTTTTTAAATAACAGGTCACTGTAGAAAGCAGATAGATATTTAATTTTCTCTGTATGAGAGACTGAGTCTGAACACACATTAGAACATTTTCTCCAGAGAAGTACTGTCATCTGCTGAAGACAAAACAAAACAAACAAAAAAAAACCTTCAATTTTTTAGGAGCAAATTTCTTCATAGTTTCCCATATAATAAATAGAAGTACTAGCAGCCACAACATGAGCATATTTTGATTGACACTCTGACCAGGATTTTGCTGGAATACAGTATGACTGTTGTTACTAATAAAGTGATTAGGGAATTTCCCCAAGTATGGGAATTAAAAGGAGCTGTAGGACAAGACACCTGGGGAATGTTTGTCTCTTAGAATTTCAAAAAGAACCCTGCCTTCAAACAAGATTCTGAATTCTTTCATCATTGCCAATATCAGACCAGTTTGCACTGGATCTTTGCTCAGGCACACATGGACTGGTAGAAAGCCAGAAATCGTATTCTATGTACTTTTATTCCATTAAAGTGACCAAGTATAATCACAGAACTTTTATCTCATAAGCACAAAAACTGTTTTTGGAGTGTGTACATTCTCAGATCTCCCTTTGTAATAAAACCCAACACTTTTACACAATGCTTTCCAATTTATGTCAGCTGAAATGTTAAATTATTTTAACTAAGGCTTATAACACTAATTATAAAACTAATTGCGGTGATACGTGGTATCAGAGGCCTCAAAGCCCAACTAAATATTTAAATCCAATGTTCTTCAATATGGAGAGATGTTTGGATTTGGTGTTTGATTCCTACATAACAGTGAGTTCTAACAAGGAATCAGTCTGCAGAATTCAGGAGGATCTGAACCTAGGATCATGAGAATTGCCAAGAAAATGTAATAACAATGAAGTTAAAGATCTAACTACAGACAAAGCAGCATAAGCCTATGGTGAGAAGAATTGTTTTAATTTTGGATTTGGATAGGGATGTCAAGTTTTCTGTAATTAGCTGTTTGTCCTGGGAGCTCGTATTCTTGATACAAACATGCCGGTAGCACATGCAAGGAATGAACAAAACAAAACTAAACTGTAAATTAAAGCAGCAGTGGTAACACTTGTATTATAAACATTATATTCCCTTTTCAGCTAACATGCAATATTGTCCATAGAACGATCCTTAGGAATTCACACACGACAGTAATAAACAGTCTCTATCAAGATACAGAATGCTGCTATCCTAGACAGCATTTCAATTGATGGACTAATTTAATCAATGCCCAAGAATAGAGCAACATTAGTTTCTTTTTTTCCAAGGGGGGTGAGAATGGGGAACAGTCATGTGTGTCAAATAGTCTAGTACACCTAGCAAGATACTAACAAGAGGGAAAAAGTTCTCACATGAGCTTAGCTGGTCACTACATACAACTACTCTGGAGAAACTCAGGCTGCAGTCTGTGGCAGTTACTTGCTCAGATTCACACATCTGATACCCATGTTTCCATGACTCCTTTTCCTCAGCACCATCTTTTCTGATCTTGCTGCTGTCATGTATTCCTTTCATGGAATGCTAACATTTTTGTTAGTAGCACTTAAAATATTCTCCATCGACTACACTATTTGTCTTTATTAGTCAACAGCTGTTAGATGCTTTTAAAACATTTTCACAGGATTTGTGAAAGTGTGATGACTAATTACCTTTAATTTCACATCAATTTACTAATTTCCTGGCCAACAGGACACCCCTTGTCATAGATCTACAAGGATTGGCTTTTAATGGCCTCAACGCAGTCAGCTGTTATTGGAATCACTTCATACCTAATATGGTTTCAAGATGTCCTTATCTGTATAAGCTTCCCAAGAATGAGTTTAAAATAAAAGAATGAAATGACAAAGTTTTCAAAATGGTTTTAACAAAGAAACCTTTAATATTCTTTCTTTCCTCCCCCAGGCAATGGTCTAAGTATTACACATTTGCAATAGGTAGATCTTGTAAAGCTTTGTCTTTTTTGTACAGTCAAAGTTTGGAAGTTTTTCTGAAATTCTCAAACAGAATTTCTTAGATGTTTTAGCCTACAACAGCCTCAAAAGGCATTGAAGTTGATTTGGCTTTTTGATATGCTAAATCAGTAATATAACTGACAAGAATTCAGTTATACTGCTTTCCCAAAATTAGCACAGAAACTAAGGAGGTTATGGGTGGCTTAGTGCCATTTTGGATATTTAAGACTCCACTATGTGTTTGGATCTGCTGGATGATCCCATTCAATGAACCTCTCCTCCATACAGAATACTAATAAAAGTAATATTCTATTTCAAATTAACATTTAGTGTCTAGAACACTTAGACTACCTTTTATCATATTATTTTATCTGTATTAACAGGAGAATAACACTTAGAAGTTGCAGTGCCATGATGTTAGATCTTTTATAAACTCCTAAACAATTCACTAAAGAAGGATGGTATGCATCTCTAGCCAGGCAACCATTTACAGTTTTGGACAAATCTTAAATGGCAACAGTTTGAATTTAAACACTGAACCTATTTACAAGGTTCACCTCTTTCTTTCTCCTCCTATGTCCTCTACTTCTGTAAACACAGACAACTCAATATAAAATTTCAAACAGGGTATTCCTTAAATTAATGAGAAGAAAATATTTTCTTGTGTTGAAAATGGAAAATCCATATAGACATAGACCCAGTATCCAAGATTATCCTCCATATTAAAAACATTACTAATTTAGAGAGGAGTAACTCTTCTTGTAAAACATTCATTTTAATTCTGGGATTGTTCTTCCATGACAACAGGAAATTCCACTGGGATTTCTCTTTTGCTAACTATTAAAGGTTTCCCCCTCCCAGCATCAAAGTGTCAAGTCTTTGTAAGATTTTACATTAATGTAAGACTCTTAAGGTAATACATATGCCAATATACCACCACTTTTTCTAAAGCATCTCTGCAAATACATATGTGCATTTTATTAAAATGCATTAGCACAACACGATGTATATTCATTCAAACCCTGACACATCACATGTTTAAAACAAATGGTTTTGCCTTCTAGTTGCTTTTCTCATCCTTGTGAGAACACTAGTATGAATTTCAGATCTGAATTCTGGCTTCCTAGATGTATTTGGAACTAGGATTCTGATTCAAGCAAATCTTTGCTAAATATTTGTAGTGGTTGGCAAAAGACTTTAAGAAGCGCATATTTTAGAAGTCCCCAGCTTATAATTTACACTAAGGCATTATACCAAATAATGAATCTATTTATTCCCTTTCTTTTACATTGCTTACAATTGCAGCTGCTTTTAGAAAGTTTTTTTTTTTTTAAAGATATAAAGAAGAAAATCCTCAAATACCTCAGACTTCTGAGCTGAAAAACAAAGATAATTTCTGCCCTACCTTGTGTTTTTGAAAAGTAATCAGTCCTAGTTAGTAGCAGAGCAACTTCAGTAAGCCCTAGCTTGTAATTCAATAGACTGAATTCTCCTGACCCTTTCCAAATTCCATTTCCAGTTCTACAGTCAGGATTAGTGTAGATTTAGCCCCTGATAGACAGATAAAACTAGCAGTATGTGCAGACATGCTATTTATTAGACTGGATCTCAGGTATCAGTGGTTGCTGAAATGGACTGTCAGTTAAAGTAGATGGGGAAAAGAGGAGTAGTATCTTGCTGTCCCTTAAAACAATAATGTCACTATTCTCTCCAGTCCCTAAATCAGAAGATATCTGCTTTGTTCTGTCTTTGATATGCTTGAAAGAATACTCACAAAATTTTAAACTGAATGTTTTTTAAATGAATTCTAATAAATTTAATATAATATCAACAAATAATAAATATAAGTCTGATGAATGAACTCTGTTAAGAAATTAATTCCCAGTGTTGTAAATGTAGGTACTTTTACTTACTGTTACCTACCATTACTTTGCGTAGAAAACCCTAGAACTTAGTCAAAGCTGAAAATACAGCAGCAAGTGACCACTCTGGGAATGATGATGCAACTGTAATGTTTAGATCATGAAGACTGCTTGGACTTAAAGTTTGCTTACACAGTACTTCAAATTCATTTATATTCTCAGCAATTCCAAGAGCCTTATAAATCACAGTTCTGTAGAGTACAGATATCTGTACTAAAATATCTTTTGTGAGTCAGCAAAGCTACATTTTAGGACAACATGCCAATAAAGATTTTTACTCTGCCTATTCCCCTCTTTGTGACAAGAATTTAGAAAAATGAATGTAGTTTGCCTTGTGGGGCGTGGGATGCCTTTTACAACGTTTTTAGGTATATCACACAATAATCAGGATCAAGATCCTCTAAGAGCTAATTAGCATTGGAGGAAACTGGGAAAAAAAAAAGGAATAAAAACAGAACTCTGAAGAGACTGAATACCTTCTCAGAGTTGAAAGGAGTGACTGGACTTTTCAGAAGAGATTAAAATGTTTGCACATTCTTCATCTACATCATACATGATCACTTCTAAATATCATCTGTGTTTAGAGCTACCTGTTAGATATAGGATCTGCCTTCACTTACTCCAAAATGAAACAGAACAAAAATTTCCAGTCACAGCTAAAATTGCAAGTCTTGAGATACCTTTTCAAGGAAATATAATGAAAACCAAAACACGGTCAGAAAAGTGCAAGTAAATAGTTAATGTCTTACTGAGGTTTTGTTTGTTTATTTTTCCAGTTGTGGCAAGAGAAGCAAGGAAAGCATTCTTTACATTCACAACCTTGTATGCGTATATAAAGAGATAACTGAGAGGCTAGGGTTACAGGTTGCCATGCTTCTTCTCCTCTTACATCACATGTATGAAGAGGTCTTTCTATGTCACTTGCAACTTAGATCCTCAACTCTACTTTCCTTACCCATCAGACTAAGGAATGTAATTATAACGAAGACAATACTGTTTGAAGATCTGGGAAAATGAAAACAAAAACCCTCTGGGAGGCTTCATAAAGCCAGTAAAAATAAAAATAGTAATAAAAAAAATCAAATGTTCCTTAATTTTATTTCTAGACATTAATCCTCCCTCTAGGACAGTTTTCTAGAACTGCTGCTATTACCTCTCTCACACACCCTTTTTCTTATACCTATTTGCTTGTTCTTATATTCCTCCCTAGCCTTCTGCAGAAAAATTATGCTGTTTCTGCAACACTTTAGAATCATAAAGATTAGAAAAGACCTCCAAGATCATCCGGTCCAACCATTCTCCTACCACCAATATCACCCACTAAACCATGTCCCTAAGCATCACGTCCAACCTTTCTTTAAACACCCCCGGGGATGGTGACTCCACCACCTCCCTGGACAACCCGCCCCAATGCCTAACTACTCTTTCTGAGAAGAAACGTCTCCTAATTTGCAACCTGAACCTCCCCTGGCACAACTTGAGAACCTCTAGTTCTGTCTGCAAGAAGAGGCCAACCCCCAGCTCCCCACAACTTGCTTTCAGGTAGTTGTAGAGAGCAATAAGGTCTTCCCTGAGCTTCCTCTTCTTCAGACTAAACAACCCCAGTTCCCTCAGCCACTCCCCATAGGACTTGTGTTCCAGACCCTTCACCAGCTTTGTAGCCATTCTCTGGACATGCTCCAGGGTCTCGATGTCCTTCTTGTACTGAGGGGCCCGAAACTGAACACAGTACTTAAGGTGAGGCCTCACCAGAGCAGAGTACAGGGGGATGACCACCTCCCTGGTCCTGCTGGCTACACTAATATTGATACAAGCCAAGATGCCGTTGGCCTTGTTGGTCACCTGGACACACTGCTGGCTCATGTTCAGGTGAGCATCAACCTCCAGATCCTTTTCCTCTGTACAGCTTTCCAGCCACTCTGCCCCAAACCTGTAGTGCTGCATGGGATTGTTGTGGCCAAAGTGCAGGACCTGGCACTTAGACGTGTTGAACGGGATGAATCCCATTGGCCTTTGCCCATCCTCTGCCCTCTTCAAGGCTAGTCCATTCCTTGATGTCATAATATAACAAGAAACAGGACAAAATAAATCTTTTTCCTTCTTTTTATGCACTAGTCAGGAAAAAAAAATAAAAAAATCCTAAAAGTAGTATTAGCAGTTGTCAAGGGAATAAGTGTTCTGGGATTTCTGATAGAAAAAGGAAGCTATAGTCTGTCATCAATAGGCTTCTTTAATATACCTCTGGAAATCACACAAGCTGAAAGAAACCCTGGTGGTATGAAGGCTTAGATAGTAGAATATACAAAGTACGTTTATGCTTACATGTTTAAGTGTACATTGCTAAAAAAGTACAAAAATATTTAATGAAGAGGCAAGTGAGAAGACCCTTCTTGTAGTGAAGGGAGTGATGGTTCATTATAACTGTTCAGCTCTCCAGGTCTGTCATCATTAAATAGCTTTCTGTGGTCTTCTTCCTTCATGAATTTTTCATCCTAATTTATTCAATCATTTCCCATATAGAACATGCTCTATACCTTTTCTCATCCTTGGTGTCCTTCTCTAAATCCTTTCCATCTTTACCGTTTCTTTCTTGAGAGAGAAAAGGAAAAGTTACTGATATTCCATGGAGTCCATCTATTTCTACAGCAGCACAATGATTATCTTATTTTAGTCACTACTTCTTTCCCAATAATTTTTAGGATTCAGTTTATTCTTCTGGCTGCTATTGAACTGGTATTTTCATAGAACTACTTATTATAACTCAAAGGTCTTATTCCTGAATGGTAACGGTTATGCTGTGAGCCCATTGCTATGTGTGTAAACTTAAAATTGATCGAGTGGAGCGAGGGATACTCTGTACTTAACTACATTCAATTTTCACATTGACATTTTATAACTTAATCACTGGGTATTGTAAGGAAATTCTGCAGTTCTTCATATTCAGATTCTGTCTCTACCAAATAATTTAAGATTATCAGCAAATTCTGTCACTGTTATTCACAGCTTTTTTCACATGTGCATGTGTGCACTGAATGATATAGATCCTATGGAAGGTCACTAGTGACCTTCACTGTGAGAACAGATAATTTAGTCTTATTCTGTAATTGTTGTTTTCCTCTTTGGTAATGAGGACCATATAAAAAGTTCACTAAAATTACAAAAAGCTTATTTTTTTTTTAAACTGATTTCATTTGTCCATACTTTTTTTTTTTTTTTTTTTGTATTTTTTTCCCGATTCTTTTAAGGATCTGCAGAAGATTTATGAGACATAACTTTTAAGATCATGACAAATCTTACTTGTATATTGTTCATTTATGGGTACCCTAACTGTTTCTTTGTGTAGATCCTATTAGTTACCCTCATAAAATATCTGGCTTATCAGTTACAGGTATTCAGACTTGTGGAATCTTAGAGGAAAAAAAAAGTGTAATTTTTCACAATATTAGATTATCTATTTCATAGTTCAATTTCTTTACAGCTGTTGCATTTCCTCCTTATTTCCTACATTCTTTAATACAGATGTTTAATTATTCTGCAGGTGCAAGGATTGATTTATTTTCTGTCCCCCTTTGATTTTCTCTTAAATAAATTTACTAATTTCTTATGTAGACCCTTTCTTCAAATTAGGCAAAAATAGTAATCACTCAGAGTTAAGATTTGGATGTGCTGTGAAAGCCTATTAATGAACACAACCAACAAGTAATAGAAATCTTAATAAAGAACCCAGAAGACAATAATTCTTCCATAATGCTTACATTTTTTAAAGCATTGCACAAAGGAATTTATAAACCTGCATAATCAACTATGTGGCTGTGGAATAGAAGTATTTCAATTAGCAAACACTGTCAATACACAAATATTCTTTTTTCTCCATGTTTTTATGTATAAACCTCCAGAGAAGCAAGGGGAGAAGAATATCTCCAGAAATATGCTCTATTTTCCAGTTTCTAATGCTCAATTTTCCAAATGCAATTAGAAAATAAAGTCAGTAGTTTCTGACCTAGCGGCAACAAATAAACATATTTTTCACATTACCTTACAATATGCTTTCCGCCTTTGAATTCAAATCACAGTAACCTCTAAGATAATATACAGTCAAGTAACAATTCAATTAAATCAGCAAATGATCTATCACCAGTCCTTAGTGATTAAAATGTCCTCTGTTTTCATCACTATCATCCATTAGTTAAATGCAAGATTCATTTCAACAGAGCAAAAATCAGCAAAATCAGATGCAACAAATGTGATTAATCAGCTCTTAATTACCAAAGACTGACAGCATTTTTTTTTTTAAGAAGGAAATCCAGAATCAACTAGCAAGCAAATGCCTGAAGATGAAAATAATGAAAAGCTAGTTATAGAATTTCTTCAGTTGAATTTTAAAAAAATTGTATTTGTGATTGTCTGTGAGTTGTCAGTATTAGATATCATTAACCTTTTCGTAGCATTATGTGCAAAGCTTTACACGTGCACTTTGCTTGAGATAGAACAGACTGCTTTCATCACTGAATTAAAGTGTAATGGATGCAGAAGCTTAGGCTATCTGGCAATAATATTTTGAAGATGAACAGTAGTATTACAAATCCAGAAGATTAAAAAAAACAACAACAACAACAACAACAAAAAGAAATTGTACTACACTGGCATCTTCAGATTTGCTCAACACAAACATATATAGGACACAACATTTAGAGCAAGGTGTGGATCCGTTACACACACAGTCAATGACAGTGAGCAAGGTGTAGGAAAAACAGCGTTTTGCTTTCTTTTTCGTCTGCTTTTTCACACCAGTCTTTGTACACCTTACAAAAAGAAAAAAAAATAAAAAGGACGTTATATATGCTCTTTTTATATCTATATGTAATAACCGCAAAAAAAAGTCTAAAACTGCAGCTTTAGAGGAGATTAGTGATACCATCCAAGTGTTGTGTCTAGGATTTTTAAAGTCCTCACAGAGGTGAAGGAAAGGTTCTTATATAGTCTGAATTGCCATTCTTTTCTGATTTCCCTTTAGAATTTTCTCTCTCTGTTAACCTCTGTTATTCAAAGAAGTCATCTTTATGCATCTATATTGAGTCCTATAGGTGAAAATTTGGATACAACCAAAAATATCTATATTTCCTTCCACTTTTAAAGCCCCTTTCCTCACTATTTTTATTGTTGTTTATCAGTTTTCAAAGTTTTTTTTTTTTTTTAATGAAAAAAGAATTTATATCTCCATCTGTAGCCACAGAAATATAACTGCCTAATTTTAGTTAAATAGTCAATAGAAAGTGGATTCTTATGAATGGGAATTTGTCAATAACACATTATTTAATCAAATGATGATGATTTGTTAACCTCAATAAGGTTACATGTTCCCATATTTTTGTTTTTACTCTTAGCTATGGATATCCATTTCAGGATATTGAAATAATGAAAATCCAGTTTCAAAAAATTCCTCTTATGTTTCATGAAAGACAATTCAAGTTAGCTTTGATTTTGGATCTAGTTCACATTTAATTCAAATTAATAAGAGTTTAGATGTAAAGGAGATTGCCTTTGGGGTGTTTTTGGGGTTGAGTGAACTGTATTCCTATGATGCTTTTACTTGCTTTAATGAGAAATGGCTCTACCTTGAGTACTTCAAGTACATTTTAAAAAACCTCCATGTACTTCTCAGGGTGAACCTACTATATAGTGAAGGCAGGACCTTGTCTTCGCTTATGGAGTATTTTCTGCATTTGTTGGCCTTGTGCATAATTGCATTAAAATAGAAAAGAGAACTATGATATATACATCCTTGCTAAATATATTTCCAGTCTAAATAAGTGCATTGTTTTAATCTTGCATTTGTTTTATACCTTACTGTTCCAGATTTTGTTGAGAAAAGCCTGTAATTATAAGCACTGGCAAATAGATCAGATTTTCCTTTCTGCTTGCATGCTAATTACCTAACTTATTCTGATATCAACTGTGTTATACATCAAATGGTAGTAAACAAAGCAACAGGTACTGCAATCCCAGACAATATTGTGGCCAGATATTCAGGTAGTGAAAAGTGTATTGTTAAACAAGAGTTCATTGCAGAAGGCCGCCTCAGATCAGTGATGAAATTTAATTTCTCCCATATACCACTTCACAAAAAAGTCTATTGGAAGAAAATTAATTCAATTTATTAATTTAGTAAAGCATGGAAGGAGTTTATCTTTCACAGAATCACAGAATCGTCTAGGTTGGAAGAGACCTCCAAGATCACCCAGTCCAACCTCTGACCTAATAGTGACAAGTCCTCCACTAAACCATATCACTAAGCTCAACATCTAAACGTCTCTTAAAGACCTCCAGGGATGGTGACTCAACCACTTCCCTGGGCAGCCCATTCCAATACCTAACAACCCTTTCAGTAAAGAAGTTCTTCCTAATATCCAACCTAAACCTCCCCTGGCACAACTTTAGCCCATTCCCCCTTGTCCTGTCACCAGGCACGTGGGAGAATAGACCAACCCCCACCTCTCTACAGCCTCCTTTAAGGTACCTGTAGAGAGCGATGAGGTCGCCCCTGAGCCTCCTCTTCTCCAGGCTGAACAATCCCAGCTCCCTCAGCTGCTCCTCATAAGACTTGTTCTCCAGACCCCTCACCAGCTTCGTCGCCCTTCTCTGGACTCTCTCGAGCACCTCGACGTCCTTCTTGTGGCAAGGGGCCCAAAACTGAACACAGTGCTCGAGGTGCGGCCTCACCAGAGCCGAGTACAGGGGGACAATCACTTCCCTAGACCTGCTGGCCACGCTGCTTCTTATACAAGCCAGGATGCTGTTGGCCTTCTTGGCCACCTGAGCACACTGCTGGCTCATATTCAGCCAACTATCAACCAGTACTCCCATGTCCTTCTCTGCCAGAGAATAATATTTTAATAATAGTTAATATTTATATTATTCATATTTTTAATATTATTTTAATAATTTAATATTATACAACAAAGTATATATTATATTATACAAAAATATGTATATATTATATAATATATACAAAGTATATATTATATTATACAAGTATAATTTAATATTATACAACAAAATTTTCATTGTAAATGTCATTTTCTGAGATCTAGTCTGTACTTTTCAACTTATCAGCCTTCATGGATAAAGTGATAAATCATCCTGTTGATGAGAAGTCATATCTTTTTCACCCTTAATTTCTTGAAGCTCAATTCTTCCTGTTTTCTGTGTTTTCAGAAATCCAATTTTCTGTGGAAGAATATGCCTATCACCTCATACATATTTACGATAAGAAGATGGGCTTTCACTTTTCAGTGTGATCAATAAGTAAACAAAATAAATAAATAAATAAATCTCCTATTTTAGGGTTCTAGTGTTGGATATTCTTCCCCATTCCTCTTTCTCTCCTTTTCCAACTATTGTTTGCAACATCAGCTAGTTTTTATTTCCTAACTGAAAATGACACAAAAGGAAGGCTCACCAAAAATAAGTCATTCTGGCTTTTGTGGAAAGCAGGCTTATTCTTACAACTTCATTAATCTATGGAACTACTTCTGCTGATGTAAAATATCCTATTTATTTTTCTCACTACCTTGTCTCTCAAGAAGGCCAATGTGTCTCATATAGCTCTCTTGTATGTCATTCTTACTACAAAAATCTCACTTTGTGTAGTATTTAATGTTAATTACAATCTATCCCTCTCAATTAGAGTAATTGTTATTCTCTCCCTCCCTCCTGTGGCTGTTTACTATGCCTACAATCTATCTACGTAAATGTTATGGGTTGTAAATGTACGTCCTCTCTCTGGGTGGCTATTACATGTATAATCCTTTACCTTGTTTCCATTACACTAATAATTGGATGACACTTTTGACCAGAACAATCTGGCTTCTTTGAACGAAGTTTTAAAACTTAGCAAAGATAATTGAAAATAATTGTTGGTTGGAAAAGAAAATGTCTGGTTTAGACTCATTCCATTGCAAGGGGCTTCTAAAACTGGAAACAAAATTAGCAACATATTGTTCGGCATTTTATGGTTGCTTCCATAAAAGCAACCAAGCTTGTTCCCAAGGCATGTATCCCTGGCCTTTTTCATTCCTTTAGTGAAATTATTTCCACTAATGTATTTTATAAGACCAGGATTGTCTTTCCTGTTTCAAAACACTGTAAGAACTGACCTACCTTTCCTGTTTCATAATATTATTAACACAGGGGTACATATGTTATTAGGAATATCATTGATGGATTATAGATGGGATGTTATTAAAGACCCAAACATTTCTTTGACACAGTCACCAATTCAAATTCAACTAGTTGACAAGTCATAATTATTATGAAGCCATACAACATGATTTTGATGGTCATTCATGAAGTGATGGATAAAATTTGTCAAGTAGATGACCACATAATTAAAACTAATAAAATAAATAAATAAATAATTAAAAAAAAAAAAGAAACAAAATTGATCAAAACACTTAACTATGAGAAAAGATGAAAAATTCTACAACTATAGTTGTATAGTTCTCTCGGAAGGTTTGTCAGGACTCATAGTAATGTGGGTAATTCTAGACAGAACGATATAAGAAAATAGGTTTGCTCTGACGGGACCACAAGACAAAAAGAACTTTTATTCTAAAGCGAATGCTAATAATTAACATTTGAATAAAACATCATGCGCTCTTTCAGATCAGGTCCTTGATTTGAAACTTCTTTTCAGCCAAATCTGACTTCCTGAGTTGCCACAACTTCTGCAGAATACATTAGGAAATACCTTTTCATCACCTGCCTGTTGTCTCTCTCCAAAAGTCTTTGTCTCACTCATGAGCTGCTGTGGTGGTTTTACCGTGCTAGGCAGCTGAACACCACAACCGCTCTCTCACTCCCCCTCCTTAGATGAGGAGGGGAAGAAGTAAAGGAAAGAACAACTCACGGGTTGAGATAAGGATGATTTAATTAAAGGGAAGAAAAAAAAAATTATTAAGGAAAGATTATTATTAATTAAACAATTTAACTAAACAATTTAACTAAACAATTAACAATTTAACTAAAGGGGAAAAAAAGGAAAGGGGAAAAGGGAGGGGGAAAGAGAAAACTAAACAAAACAAGTAAAGGCTATGTGGAAGTGCAGAGGAAAGAAATTACTCTCTACTTCCCACAAATGAGCGATGCTTGACCACATCCTTGAAGCAGGGCCACAACGCACGTAGCCGGTGTTCGGGAGGAGGACAGACGTTTTCACAACAAGAGCCCACCCTCCCCTCTTCCTCCTTTTTCCACCTTTATTGCTGAGTGTGACATCATATGGTATGGAATATCCCTTTGGTTGGTTTAGGTCAGCTGCCCTGGTGATGTTTCTTTTCTCACATCTTCGCCCACCCCTAGGGGGGTTAGAGAGAGTCCTGATGCTGTGCCAGCACTGTTCAGCAGCAGACACAACACTGGTGTGATACCATTGCTGTTTTAGCTACAAGTGCAGAGCGCAGCACTGTATGGCTGCTGCAGGGGAAGTTAACATCCTAGCCCGACCCAATACAACCTTGCACCCTCCTTTGAGTCAGTTTTTCATTCTTTGTGTATGATAATCCTGTGTCTCTGAAACTCTTCCTAGTCAAGGTTCTCAGCTATCCCCTAAAGAAGCAGCACTTTCCCTTACATTTCATCTGACCCAATTGTTCACATTTTTAGAGGAAGTCGACAATACTGTGAACAACAAAAATCTACCAACCAACCAACCAACCAACAAATAAATAAATACATATACTCTGCTTCATACTAGTCAATTAAGGTTCCAAATGCTGAACGTTTCGAAACGTGTCCTGCAGACAAGGGAGATAGGCCCAATATATATATGTATTTAACATTCCATTTTTGCAGCTCCATCTATATTTGTGTGTGTATATCTATACACATCATCTATATATGTGTTCCATCTATATACGTGTGTGGTTCTTTAATAAAGACCACGCTTCACACACAGAGGATTCTCAATGCAATATTCTGATTATAACAAAGTTCACGGCTTTGCAGTTACGGGGGTGATGTCCCAAAGCATGTGACTGACAGTGTAAAGGAAATGACAGTGGATCACAGAATGTAGTGATTGTTTTAGCATCTGTGGAAAAAGTATAGAGTATATAGAGTTGTCAGTCCTGTGTCACATTTTTTTTTAAAGTAAATTAAAAATTAATTTAGTAATATACATTGCAAATTTGAAGCTAAATTAAAAAATTAATCTGTGTTTTAGCTCTACCTTCTCTATTTAAGTCTGCTTTCACTAGCAAGAGAGGGTAACTCCATAAAAAGTACTCATCAACCCCATTTTTCTTTGAAAATAAAATAAAATCAAATAAAATAAATAAAATAAAATAAAATAAAATAAAATAAAATAAAATGGTATCAAGTGTCATAGTTGACAAAGAGGAAATACATGAGTTTTTCTGGAAATAATTTAATTTCCTGTTTCTCATTAAGTTATTTAATCTTCCACAGCATACATCTTGAATTAGAAGTATGATTTGAGTCAGCCTACATTCGTTCATTTCGTTGTAGCTACTGAGAAAAAGTAGAAAAATCCATCACCACAGTACAGTTTCCAGTTGTTATGTCATATGTAACTCAAAATAATAATAAAGAAAATCTGGTTTAAAATGCATTAACATATGTAGACTAATGTTTTCTCTTCATGACAAGTTCTCTTCTCATTGCTATACCTGCATGCTCAGTATAGGTGAGGGTCTTTTCAAATCTTGTAGAAGGGGTTATTTAGGAACTAGATTAAGCCAGTAGGTGTGTAATACTCTGTGAAACTGCATTTTTTTTTTTAAATAAATATGCCAACATTGTCCTACCCACTACACAGAAATATTTTTGAATTTTGCATTGAATGATGGTTACGTTCTTATCCAAATGTATCACATTTAAACATATTCATAATTCTTTATACAATTAAAGCAAATATTCTAAATCCTTTAGTATATTTAGAGTACATCTTTAATTAGGATTAACATCTGAAAAAATGTGTTTTTTTTTTTTCCACAGTATCATATTATGTTCCGTGTCGTTCCAATTCAGTACTTTATTCTCATTCATCAAAGTTTTTAGCCATGTTTATTTCTAAGATAAAAGCTGCATATATTTCTCCAAAGTTTTGCAAATTGTAAGGCACAAGGATTGACATATTCAAAACACATGTATGCATGTGTGATTTATATGGGATTCAATCAATATATCTGTTGTAGAAGCGTTTGTGAACATTACTCTGTGAAATAATATTTGTATTATAAGCCCTCATATTGCTATTGTAGGCTATAAAGTGACTAAGACTAATATAGATTCAGCGCCAAAAGGAATGCAATAAAATAAATGAAGAATATTAATGAAAATTATATTTGATTATAGCTGTGCAAGGTAAAAATTTAAGACAATCAAGCGATAATGTAAATTCCACTTGTCTCTATATTGCTTTAACCCCCCTATCTTTTCCCCTTGATCTTGACAATATTTTTTTGAATATTAAGTTGCATTAAGGAGATTCGTGCTTGCAGGAGAGGTACAGGCCAAAAAAAAAAAAAAAAGAGAGAGGTAGACTGAAAGGGAAAAAAGACCCCAACACAACTTTTCAATGTCAGTATTGTATGACCCAGAATGAAGGTAGGATCTGAGAAAGCATCAGCATGAAAATGTGATGAATCTATTTTTATCATTTTGCATGTTGGTAGTCTAAAGAGAGTGCTAAAATTCCATGTGCTCAGTCAGAAATTTTAAACATAATATTCAGACTTGCTTTTTGTTCCAATATCAAGTAACAATGTTAATGGTTGGGAAAACTAGCAGGAAAGGAAAGGATGAAAGAAGATGGAAGGAAAGTATAAGCTGTAGTGTTATGTTCAGGAATGAAATGGGTTAAGATTCAATAACTAAACTGCTCCTCAATGAGAGATTAAAACAAAGAACTTGGAAATAGTGCTGACAAATTTCCCCTTTAGCTTAACAAGATTTTTTTTTTTTTTTTTTTTTTGGTATTCAGCTTTAATAATCTAAGTATATACAATAATTTTTCAGTTATAAAACTGACCTATATAGCATCAGTGATAGACATATAAAGCATTTATCTTGTACTATGCTAAGTTTTCTATATGATAATGGTAATTAAAAGTAATATCTGCCTAAGGAGCTTTGGTGTCATATCTGAAAGAAGCACAGTGTAATATCACAGTATTTCTGGTATATTGGAACTAGGCACATACTGAACACATTGGACACATTCTGTATTGCGTGAAACAATATATCTAATGCATAATGCCTCATTAACAACAAAAAGTATGAGTGAAGGACTGGAATAGCTTCTGTATAGATGTTTTATTTTATTTTAAATACTTTAAATGATGATTTCTGTCTTTTATTCTATAAACAGAACCAAAGAGGGGAAAATAAAACCACTTTAAAAATTCTTGTTATTCTTCTTTCTGTCTGTTCCTGTTCACCAGAAAAGTTTGTTTTTTCTTCTTTGTTTTACATCATGTTATGAAGAAAAACTTGCTACAAGATGAGCAGACTGGTAGTTAAGTCCCAAACTCAAAATAACAAGGATTCAACACTGTATTCAGTCCTGAAGCTAGTATGTGCTAGTATGCAATTTCTACCCAAAGTCTGCTAGATCTTTATTTCTATAAAGGAAATTGTATAGTATATTAAAATTCATATGAAAACTGCATCACAGAATCTCAGATACTCCCTGTCATGCATTGCATATATCCAGCATGGTTTACAAATACCCATATTTTAAATGTGTGGAAAACTAACTTTATAAAACAGTGCACAAATACTGTTTGGTGTCTATGAATATTATCTGTCCTCTTGCCCTGTGCTTTATTCAAACAAACAAGCCAACACATTAATAATCTTGCCTCTGACAACAGTACAACACTATTTAACATTCTTTTCATGTGGAAGCTGTTGTCTGATCATTAATCATGTTTAGTTGCACCTGCAATTATTTTTTTGTATCTTTAATATGCCAATTTTATTGCAGTGACTGCTCTCAGGAGGTTTATAATAGTGATTAAAGCAATGTTAATTGTTGTGTTCATTTCAGGATTACTTCAATGTCAATGATCAAAGGTGATATTGAGAATGTCAAGGTTTACACAAGTGTAGAAAGTTTTGGTTAGAATTTGCAAACCTGTTTAAAACTGTCATTTACAGAAGTCAGACTCTGTTTCTGTCTGGTCCCAGAAACAAACAAACAAACAAAACAAATGAAACCAAAGCACACACCACACACAAAACAAAAACAAAACAAAAACCAAAACACTTCCATTAATTGATAAGTAACACTTATTTATAGTCCCAGGACATTATGTATTCTGGCTGTTACCTTAACATCCTCTCTATCTCCTCAGAAGTCTCTTTTCCTCTTGCAAACTCCTTTGCAAATAGCCGATAAAACCTGAGTGATCAGAGTGTAGTCAGTGTCTGATATAGTATAAAAATTGATTGCATTTGGAATGCAGACATTTAGACATGTTGGAAAAAAAAAAAAAAAAGGAAAGAAATATTGAGGAGTCGAGAGTCTGATATGAGAAAGTATGAGCTTTACACTGCATGTTGACTTTTTTCTAAGCACAGTCTATGTCAGAACCTCAAGGGATTTTTGGTTCTTTGCTGAAGAGGCCACAATTTTTTCTAACAGTGTAAGCCAGTCCATTTCTTTTGAAAGGAAAGTCATTTATTCAGTCTAGATCATTGCTACAATATGCATCAGAACTCTCAAATGTGGCATGTTTATAAAAGAAAACCAAAATTCATGAACAGTTTTGTTTGAAGCAGGCTGCTCAGAAACGCTGTTTTATAATATTTTGTAATAATATGCAATATAGTTATGTCAGTCTGCTGCTGACCTCTCAGTACCATTTGTCCTATGAAACTCAAGACTAGTGCTTGGGCTTCTGTAGTAGAAATCTGAATTTGATTTCAGTTTATAACAGGCAATCATTCTACTATGGTATATGAAATCATAGCATCTTGTGCAGTTCTCAAAGCTTCCCAAATTTTGTCATAACCTCACATACGGGTATTTTTGGTAACTGTGACTAGAATAGGTCAATATAGAAGTAAAACAGATTAGTGTTCCAGAATAGGTAGTTAGAGTGGAAATTGCATGGTATGATCTCCCACTGTACTTGTAAGTCTATGCCTTCATTAGATAATAAATTCATTAGATCAGTAACATAGACAGCTTTATTGGTAGTCCACAATGTAATAATACTTAATTCTTAATAAAGGCTGCAGATAAAATGAACTATCCAATTCATCTAGTTAGGAAGTCTAATAAGAACATTTCAGGTGGATCTGACTTAGTTTCTCTTTGTTTAGGTTCTTGTCTTGATTTTGGCTAGGATAGAGTTAATTTTCCTCCTAGTAACTGGTAGGGTGCTATGTTTTGGATTAGGATGAGAAGAGCGCTGATAACATGCTGATGTTTTAATTGTTGCAGAGCAGTGCTTACAGAGGGCCAAGACCTTTCCAGCTTCTCACTCTGACCTGTAAGAAAGGAGGCTGGGGGTGCACACTTTCTGCGAGGGGACAGACCAGGACAGCTGGCCTACACTGGCAGTAGGGATGTCCCACACCATGTGACATTGTGCTGAACAATAAAGATGGGGTGGCTGGCTATGTGGGGTGTTGCTTGGGGATAGGATAGGCATCAGTCAGTGGGTGGTGAGCAATTGCATTGTGCATCACTTACTTTGTAGATTCTACCATCATCATTATCATTATCATCATTACTATTATAATTTATCTTCCTTTTCTGTCCTATTAAGCTGTCTTTATCTCAGCCCATGAGATTTTAATTTTTTTTTCCTCCTGATTCTCTCCCCATCCCACTGGGAGGGGGAGTGAGTGAAAGGCTGTGTGGTGCTGAGCTGCCTGCTAGGTTA
The DNA here is from genome assembly GCF_009769625.2 of Cygnus olor. Lineage (NCBI taxonomy): Eukaryota > Metazoa > Chordata > Aves > Anseriformes > Anatidae > Cygnus > Cygnus olor. The sequence continues at coordinate 50,950,405 of NC_049173.1, forward strand.
GACCACAACAGTTCTTCAGGGTACAGTTTGCCTGTTTAGTTGACAAACTTCACTCAATTTAGATCTATATGAGAATAGTATTTATTAAATTAATTATACTAAAATGTCTTTCCTGAAGGGGACTAAAATACAAGTAATTCTTCATGTCCATTTGCTTTTTCTCTCAAGCTAGAAAGTATTCAGCAAGTATGTGTCCAACAAATGACTGTTTTCTGCAGTTTTGATGGTAATCACCTCTATTTACAAAAATCTTAGAAGTGAAAACATTGGACTTTGTCTTGTTCATTGGCTTGACGTGTAGTGGTGATCTTCTGCACGGTATAGCAGGAGTAGGAGAAAAATGATTTGCCAAGTAATTCCACAAGGAACATAGTGTCTCAGCAGCTGCAGGTCTTTGTGTTTAGACAATCTGATATGACCTTCTTCATAAAGTTGAAAATCTGCTCATCTTATTCATGTTCTGCTAATTTACAGATGTTTCACTTATCAAAAAAGGGGGAAGCAATGAAACAAATTTTTGAGGCTGCTGACATAGAGTTGCCATCTTCACATACACACAAATATTCCTGTATCATCCTCTTTGTAATATTTATTCCCAGACAAGTTTATAGGCAGCATCATAGTCCCAAGGTTAACAACCTGTAGTATGTGCAATCTGGCAATAAATACTGTTATCTACTGTTCCAATGGACATTGCTGCCCGGTGAAGCTGGTAAATCTGTGATTTTAGTCTGAAGTAGCTTGAGTGATACCGGATGGGTTGTTCTTCTCAGTTATCTCATTTAAACTTAAGAATGGATCTTGACAGCTACACACAATTATTTCCAGCTCTAAAATACTGATGATTTAATACACACAAATACACAGTGTAATTTGAAGCTTTTGCTTTGTCAGAACTTGAATGATTGACAACATTCTGTATCCATTCAAATATATTTCTTCCATATAAACTCACAAAATGAACCCAGAAATTAATTCCCCCTGAGAAATGATAAAACTGGATATATATATAGTACAGCTGTATTGAAATCCCATCCTGGCGACAAGCAATTATTATTGAAAAATTGGGGCAGGAAATTCCTATGGTAGCTTGGGTTTGTTTTCAAACACCAACCAGTCTTTTTTATAGTCTACAGAAATTCAGTCCTCCAATGTTTAGGCTGTTACATGAAATCGAGAACTCATATTTGGGAGTGTATTCTTAAACTGAGTAAAATCTCTTAGCATAAGTGGAATAAGTGTTATCTTGAAGCTACAACACTACAATAACCTAAAGTACTGGATCTACTCTTAACCTAAGCTTCAGAATCTATGCTTTGGATTCTACTGAACATAATACGAAAAGAGAAAGAGTACTAAAAGTCTATTTTATTATTATTATTATTATTTTTTAAGAATATATTAACTGTTCTAAATAATGTGATGTGGCACCTTTCTCTAGCTTGTTGATCCAACCCTTCTCTTTTTCTCATGCAAATTTCTCTGTCTTCATAACAGAAAATATCATAAACTAAAATATATTCCCTGAATAGTTGATCTATCTAATCCTGCGAGTTAACAGTGAAGGAAGGTAACTGTTCTTAGGAAGAAAGCTAATATTATTCTTTCTTATTTTCTCATTGTTAAAAAGATTTGGGGACGGGACAGTGAGTGAGGCTACATCCCTTGCTCAGATTCACCCTTTGAAGACTAACACCCTTTGAAGACTAACAAATTTACAGTTGTCTTCACAGGTGTATTTATCAGGGAAATTATCTCATTTGCAGACTCTGAGGATTCTGATGCAATGACAGTCAGCGGTCACTGTCAAACCTAGCCTTTATAGAAGAAACAGATAGAGAGAAGCTACAGTTGGCTTCAGGCTCTGCTTCACTGAAATTCATGATGGTGTGGCTGTGGAAGAATTATGTTTGGTTTTGATGAGCAGCTTTAAATTCCTGTATTTCACATTGAAATAAACCTTTATAGTTGAACTTCTCAGGAAACAGAAATTGTAAAATTTTGATCAACTCTCATATATGTACTGACCTAATATATGTATCCTATTCGTCATGTAGGTGATTCCTTGGTCTGCTTGTTAGATAGTTCAGGGAATGAGTGATTTCCAGTCTGGGACTTTGAAGTGAGAATGCCTGAACCCCTGGTAAAACGATTATAAAATGAAGACAGCTTTCATCTGTTCCTTGGACTTCTGTTCAACTGCTTAACTGAAGGGAGGCTTCAAACACTCTCAATACTTCAATAGTTTCTTAGAAAAATTGTAGAGGACATGAAATTCCTATAGATGTTAATTAATTTGGATGACTTGATTATATTTAGAAGACTAGGAACTTGAAGAAAGAATTCTGAGAACTCCAGGCTGGTAAGAGCCTGCAAATGAAAGCTATAATATGCTAAATGGGTGCTTTACATGATATATGGTTCTGCACAACATACAGAAAGTGTAATGTATTTCTTGATGATACAGAACAGCTTCCAAAACAATATGGTTTTCCAAATTAAATATCTGTAGTTTCTTTTTAATAAAGCTAATTGTTTGAAATGCTATTTAATTTATTTAAGAGAGAATATCAGCCCACAAAGTAGCAAAGGAAATGGAAGTTAATTGGAAGAGAAAACTAAACAGAGAAATTTTATTAGGGATCACTGATGTGAGAATTGTGACAAGGCCATGTAGTAAATTATAGTTGTATAACACTGCCAAGAGTTTGAGTTTACTCAGGAGATTGTTGTTTCTAATAATAATGGACATACAACATAATATATCTTTAGCTATTCTTCATAAGAACTTCTCGTCTCTGCTTGAATAAGGATTAATTTATACAAAGGGAAAAACTATACTTTGGGATTTTTGAGTTCTTATGCATTAAGTACTTGATGTGTACTAACTTCACGTAAAACACCTTAACAAAAGTCTCTATGCTGCCAAGTATGTTTCCTTCTTTTATTTTTCCTTATCCATGGCAATGAGTGTTAATGTGTTCCTAATTTGATTTTTGATGGGTTCTTACCTAATTAGCACTTAAAGAGTTTTACAAACTTAAGAAAGATGTTCTGAAGAAGTGGAATGATTTATACCCTTTTTACATAGCAGCACAAAAGATTCCCGATGACAAAAAAAATACATTTTCATATTCTTGCCTGACCTATCAAGCCTTCTGATTTTCTAATCTCATTTTGTATTTGAAAGCTTCAGTCAGTCTTAGAATCTGACACATGCTATGTAAGATATGTGCTTCTCTTGCTCTGACTACTAATTAATCTTTATAATTATAGCATCTTCAACAATAATCATGATCATAAAGTGGGTAATAGCAGTTAAAAGGAAAGAAGTGCCTTCATATACACTGCAGATTAAAATACCCTCAACTTGATGGAAGATGGTGAAAGGGAAATATAATTTTACAATAATGGACTTCCACTTATGAGGATTTAAGTATAACTTGATCACTGCATTTTTTTATTTTTTTTTCCTTGCTCTCTCTCTAGCTTTTCCAGGGAAAACACTAATGATGTGTTATGACAAATCAGATAGAAGAACTCTTCTAAATGGAGTCCTTGACATGGACAGTATTATTTTTCTTGCCAGAGAGAACATAGCTAATTGCTTTGATATATCAGGAGAAAGACAGTTAGTACTAATGGTCATTCATAGATCTATTAAAGTGGCAAATCTCTTTTATACCAACTATTGTGTAAGCCTATAATATGTCAGACTTACTTAAGTGATTTTCTTTTTTCCTGATGTGCAAGGCTATTAATGCAGGTGTTCCCTGGCATATATATCTAAACCTCTGTCTACATCATGTTTAGTCATTTTCCTGTTTGTAAGCGTTTATGATATTTTACCAGATCAGAATTTATTCCTTATCTTATAAATTTAATTAATGTAGATTTTGGCAGTTTAAGGCATCCTACACATTACAGCTGAGGTCTGTAAAACTGTAGCTTTAACTATAAAAACATAGCTAAAATGTGACAACTTATTATACAAAGAGTAGGCATTACGAAGGAATTGATAAAATGTTTTATGATGGTGCAATTATTCTTTTTTGAGTAGAGAAATTAGGGATATTTAAAACATATAGCTGATTTAGCTGAGGCTGATATAAATCCTATAGCTGATCAGCTAATATAGCTGATTTAAGTGTATAAATCCATATTGAATGTGGATTTATATACATATAAATATGAATTAAGTAAATATAAATTTGTGTATGTACATTTACATATATGTATATTATTATGAGCTTTCTCCTGTCCTTGACTATAAAATATACTGGTAGAAAATTCCTTTGCAGAGTAGGTTTATTGATTGGTGCTGTAAATACTGCTTAAGGAACCACAATTTAGGATGAAAAATTGTTCCCTTTTCCTTCCCTGCTCACCAAAAGAAAATTTGATTCCCATTGTCCTGTATTTTGTGTTATTCTCTATATAGGCTTCAATAAAATGCTAGCATTCTTCTTTCTAATGCACATCAAAAGTATCCAAAGTTTTGGGCATGAGTTGTAACATTAACATTTCTCACCCCAGAATGCACAAATGTTATCATATAGCTGAATCTATTTGAAGATTAACAAGAAATTTTGGAGAGTAGAGAGTTTAAACATTTTCTTTTCCTACCAGTTTCAAAAGATAATTCAGTACAACTGAGATACGTTTTTATGAAGATTAACAAAAAATAGCAATCTAATGATAGTCTAAGTTCAGGCATTTTACTTCCCTTTTACATAGTGCCTAGGAATATGAAAGTGGCCAGTTACAATAGTCCAGCTGATGTCTGATCATCTACTTTGTCACAATAATTTATTATTTGTACTCATACAAACTCCACTCAGTCATTTATTTAAAGAGTCAAAGTATGGTGGGAGAAAACAATTTTTAATGGAAGAAGTCATTTTTAGAAAATTCCATGTCTGATGTATTTCTAAGGGCAATTATATAAATACTGCAAGAATTATTCTATGTGAAAAAGTGAAAAGAGATTTAACTTCACCAAGAAAATAAAAATATATTCCAGTGATCCTTTAGCTGCTGAGTCTCATTGAGTTTTCTAGTTTACATCGTGCTACTTTGTTTTTCTTTCTTATTTATGGTGTCAATTACAGTTAGGTATATTATGTTTCTCATGTTGAGGAGAGATGCCACTGATAAGGGAAAGAGCTTCAAGAATGCCATATTTTGATACCTGACTCACTGAAAACTACAATGTATGCTTTTAAGGATCATTCTCAGACAAGGAGAATACATCTTAATTCCAATGAAGACAGCCTCTTACTTCATTACTTCATCCTATTTTGGAATCTATTTTGGAAAATGATTGCTTTTCAAAAGACATATAAGACAAATGTCAACAATTCTGCTATCACAACAGTTAACATGTGTTCCTAATTAATTCTTAAGCAGATAATCAGCTACAAGTTTATTGTGAAATCAGATGGTCTAAGATTTCCAGGATATCTTGCAGTGAAGGATTCTTCATTATAAATTCTGTGTTGAGAGCAGGTTTGCTCATAGGCATGCAATGTATGTTCTAATTGAAGGTAAACTAAGCAACTTTGAAATATGAAAAATTGAGAAAAGCAGATTCATTTTTCAAAGCTTTTTTTTTTCTCACTTTATTTTTCTTTCATATGACTTTTCTTGCATACCAAAATAATTTTAGATCTATTTCCAAGAATGCTAAATACATTCTCAATAATATTATTGAAAACTAATTTATTGTATTTTATTCTATGATACTATAATAAAATTTTCATTAATTTCTCTAGATATTCTGCAAATATACCCAAAGATATTATTTCTGCCTTTAACAATTTAGCCGTATAAAACTGGCTTTTTTTGGTCTGAGTTTTTGGGTGGTCCTTTGGGGATCCAGGAGTTGGACTTGACCTTGTGGGTCCCTTCCAACTCAGATATTCTATGATTCTATGATTCTTGTGTTCTAAGACAAAAGTAAGAAGAGAGAATCAGTATATAACTATATTACATATAAGCTATATAACTTCTGTAAACCATTCTGTGTTCTTAGACTCTCCTTATAGTTTGTTCATTATACAGAAAACATATTATCTTAATTTTTAATTAAATTAATTTTAATTTAATTTAATAAAAATCTCTAATGACCCTAAATTTGTTATATCCTTTTGAGATTTGAGATACCCAGCTCTGTGTAAAGGCTAGCTGACACTGCAATACTGGACTACACACTAGTGTGATAGTATTTTTTTCATTAGTCTTTACCTTTTTTGTGCACTGTTTGTTTAGCTTAGTTCAGCTACATTCATAGAAGAGATACCAACTTAATCAAAATGGAAAACAGGGTTTTTTTATATCTAATTCCTTTAACTTAGGTCTGTAATGTATGTTAAATGGGGTATTAGACTATCTCTACCTCTGATATGTGTTACTTAACACTTGTCAGAACTGAACTTTGTATCCCTATATTGTAGAGAAAAATTACTTACTGCAGGAGCTAAACAAAACAGAAATTGCACTCTTTTTGTCAATGAGTTCTCAACAAAAACTGAGATCTTGGAGAACACATATCAATGATGAGAAGAGACCTTTCCTGTCCATTCAAAATGCATTTATTTATTTATTATTTATTGTCAATGTGCAATTCAACTTTCTACAAATGTATCTTGTGAACATTATCCTGCTATCCTGTTTCATCTTTTGAGTTAAAAGCATCTTTGGCATCAGCACTTCGGTATCAAAACACCCATCAAAATAATGTCATACACTGCAAATGGTATTTATTATTTACACTTAATGACTCACTAATATGGCATTTGCCTCTTTCCCTTTTTTGTATAGCTAAGATTTTTTGATGTAGGTGTAATCTATGTCTGGAGTACGGGAATTAAGAAATATTTGTGAAAGCAGAAATCACATGTATATTTTCTACATTTTCAAGCACTATTGTGCTGAATTCAGTGATAGCATTGGCAATGTTGGAAATGACTGCTTTGATATGTTAAAATAAACTTGAAAACAAATTCTGCTCTGATTAAAGATGTAAAGTGAAATACTTTGTTTTACAGAGTAATCCTGTACAAGACTTAATTTTTACTCTGGTTAAGCTACAGGTGGAAATATACCTGACTAAGTATATAAAACAGTTACCTAAATGCCATTCCTAGCTTCAAAATCTGGTGTACTGTATACTCTGTAAATTCAGGATATGGCTACTGTGGGTCTATTCTGATATGGATGAGATTTCTTGGTAATGTAGAATACTCTCAACTCCACAGGTTTCTTGAATTCCTCAACCAGTTATAAGTTTTCTCCTCTGCAAAATAATTTTCAAAATTAGTTGTTTAGAAACTGATTGTTAAGTGTGAGGATAAGAATATTCAAGCATAACATTAATTATGCTAGTAGGGACTGTTAGGTAAATCAAATCCACATCCTGTTCAGATTAGTGCTCCTCCAACACCTGTCATAAATATTCTTTCCTCATGGTTTGCAGAAGGTGATCATACTGAAAAGCATATGCACGTGTTCTAAAGGCATACATTGGAATAGCCATAGGCCTTCCTAGACAAGGGCTGGCCTCTTTAGCCTGTCTGCGTGCACCACAGCAAGGTGGTGCTGCCCAGCACCACGCATGTGGCAGCTGTACTCTGCTCTATGGAGTTCAGTTGCCCTGAACTTAACAAGACTATGCTAGTATGGTGGGATGAGTTAAATTTACTTCTGCTTTAGAGCAAATGTATAACTACAAAAGCAGCAATATTTAAATTGTAGTAAGCTCTTATAGTTGCTATCACCCTTGTATTTCCATACTTGCATCTGAATGGAGGTACGTTTAAGGTTTGGATCTGATCTTTTAGTTTCACTGAAACTACTTATGCAGGCACTCCCTGATTAAGTCAGTGGTCCTGTTGGAAGCAAAGTCATTTCAATCTAGAAAATGAATTTTTCTGATGCAGAATTCTTTCATCTGCAGCCTCTATAAACACCAGTATCAATTAATAGTTTTGAGTTTATATATAAGGTCTTTCTTCATGTGGTTTATTAGCGGCAAAGGTCTTTACTGGCAATTATTTTCCATGTACTTATTTATTTTTATTTTTAGAGGCAAAGGCAGTTATTTTGATAGCAAAGGAATGAAAATGGATTAATTGAGTTTACCATAGGAATAAAATATAAATGGAGCTACTGTTGCACATATTCCATTGCTTCTACAGTTCAATTAACTTCAATTAGTTTATTATTTAAACAAATTACCTGTTTGCAGCTGGTGGATCACATCATTTGAACATTAACCATTATTAATATTCTATCAGTCAGAGAAGCATTAAATAGAAGGCAAACTATTCAAGAAGGTGTAAGTTATAAGACAAGTGATATTTCTGTTGTCAAGGGCATTGCATAATGCTAAGAAAAGGCAAAGGCTGATATTTTTAATTTGTGCACTAGAAACGTGGCACCTCTGCCAAATGGGCTAAATACCTAATACTTAGTGAAATGGCAGGGGTGTAGGCGTCTACAAGTTCGTGAGTACATGGGCCTTAAAACTGTATTTAAAGAAAAGCAGCCAAGTGATTTCTAGACTGTGAGGTTAATTATGCAACAGGCAAAATCAGAAGAAATTTTAGTATTTATAGAAATCATTTATAGAAAGTATTTTAGTATTTATAGAAATCATTTGCTCTCATGATTACTGGATTGCATTTAATCTAACATGTTAAATGTGTAATAAAAGAAAATAAAAATAAAATAAAAAAAATTAACAAAGCCTGGAGTTCGTAGCAAGTCTGAGTGCAGTTTGCAATTCACAATAATGGAGGGGCTTGATGTGTTTAATTCCTAGATGAATGTTCTAAGAGCTGAATTGTCCCATATGAGGATAACTATCCTTCTAAGAGGCCTGAGCATCAATATAACAAAACCACAAACATTCTGTTTTAAACCGGATTCTATTAAAATATGAAAACTTGGATGTGAGACGTAACTGACAGGAATCTTTTCTCTCTCCTTCGAGACTTTTTTTTTTTTTTAGTCATCTTAGTTATACTCAGTGACAAAAATTCTTTTATATTGTCTCAAAATATATTTTAGGGATCCTCTCTGACTGAGTTTAAAACAGTGTTCATTCCAAAGGATGATTGATCGATGATCAAAAGACTTACTTCTAGGTGTAATGGCAGATACACCTTATCTGCCGTTGGTGTAAGGGAGACTGTCAATGCTGAGACTATAGCAGTTCTAGTGCTGGAAGTTCTGAAGTTCTGGAATTGCCAAGTTCAGCAGCATAGCAAATATAAAAGCAAATCAGAGCAGTGCTTGAGGAGTTTGGGCATATGGTTCAGTCTGTCTCCAGGACCAGTCACCATCTGAGTGGGCAGTTCCTAAGCTATAAAACCTTGTCAAGTCTTGGCGTAGCAGTAGCTTAGAACAAAATGATGTGAAGAACTTGTATCTGATTGTTGAGAAGAAGAAGAAGAACAACAACAAAAAACAGAAATGACAAAAACAAAAACAAAAGAAGAAGAAGAATGATGTAATAGTTGTCATGCTTCCAACACTTAAATTGTCTCCAAATGCAGAATGGGAATGTTTCCTTTCTCAGTACTTCTCCATGCAGTAACTGCCTTCAATGAAATCCAGTTTACTTATTATCTTTTCTCATATTGGTAGTTATTCTCTTTTGCATTGTCCGTATAATTATCCCAAATTCACTATATTAAAAATATTTAGGATATCGGTAGAATTCTACTGAGGGTCATTGTTTCTTAAGATATGGGCTAAGATCTTTACAATCTTTTTGCAACCTTTGCACTCTATTTGTAAAGGTGGATAAATTTAAACTTGTGGAATGTGGCTACACAAGATGTAGTCACTGAACGGTGGGATGCCAGTTTCAGAAATACCGTCTCTGTGGAGTTTTGACATCTTAAATTTTAACAGCAAAAATGCTTAGCTGTTCATAAGTAATGTAAACTGTTGTCTTGTCTGGGTGATTTTTGCCAGATATTTCAGAGAGAGGTATAAATCATAGTATAGAAAACATAGCAAAGATTTTCAGTAGTTTGATTAACAATTGTACAATTTAAATGTAAACCAATAAAGAATAATTAGCCTCCAGTCAGTTGCTAACCAGATGAAACAAGATACTTAAATTTGCTGCTATGCTTTACCATTTAAAAAGTATCATTTTAAATGATTTCTATCAGTTCATTTATTAATATGGAATACAAAATGGAATGTGAAACTACTGATCGTGATGATATGCCATGTCAATGATGTTAACTCCATAAATTCCTTTTTCACATGCTTTATTATAACCTATTGACCTAAGTACAGATAGGTAAAGATAGGTAAAGATAAGTAAGAGTTCATGTTATAACATTCTTTCTTTCCATTTCTGTCGTGGACAAATCACTTAATTATATTCTTTACTATTTGCAGAAGCTAAAATTATTTGGAGATTAAAGACCTAAATGTTGATTATCATCCATTTGAAACATCTCTAATAAAAATCTCAAAATACCTCAAAAAAAAAAAAAAAAAAACATTCACCATCACTACATGTGTGGAGTATGGATAATAATGCAGGCATGATGGGAATAGTTATTGCCCATACTCAGAGTAGAATTCCCCCGTTAAAATTTTTCCCGCACCTTTTTGCCAATTTACCTTGTACCAGTCCATATGTTGAAGTCTCAATGTATTTTCCTCAGTAAGAAGCTTTACCCTTATTTCCTACTCAGGACACATGAATCATATGTTAGCTACATTGTTGATCATGGATAATTTTTTATTCTGTAATTTTAACAAGCTACTACAGCTTTTTTTCACTGCTGAGGCTCAAGAACAACCTTGGTCTCCTTCTTGAGTCATTAAATGCACTATATTTCTGGACCACTGGCACTGCAGTGCATTTGTGCTGCTTCAGTTCTGACAAAGATTTACGAGTATTTGACCTTTTCACTGAGACAAAACCTTCCACTTCTGAATGTTTCTGCATATATATTCATTTCCAATTCTATTTCTTAACAGACTAAAAAATTACGTGACAGACACTAATGACATTAGCGATATTGGATTAGTACCAGATGAAAGCTAGATGCAAAATACTATTCATATGGAGTGTAGAGTGTGCTATGCAAAAAAGAAAGTCAGAAATAAGCACTGTGTTGTACTGTCTGGATAAAATAACAAAAGAACCCTGAGTAAGCGTGACTGGAAGTTGTGCTGTGAAAATTTCTGAGAAATTTGTTCCTTTCTTTATGTGAGGAATGTATAAAATACCATTCCGGATTGGAAGTGCATTTGACATATAAATATTCTCCAAATGGCAACTGTTGGTCTATGAAACATATTAAGTACACTGTTTAATGCAACTTTTTTCTGCTGCCTTTTATTATTATTATTATTATTATTATTATTATTATTATTATTATTATTATTATTATTTTTACTTGAATATGCAGTATATGCTTATTCTTGCTCTTCTGGATATTTTTTTAAAGACAGAATTACAAGGAACAAACAGATCACAAAGGAATATTTTTGTTACCAACTACTCACAAGGACCTCACAGTTTCTGGAAGAAGCTGAAGTATTTGGGCCCTCTGGAAGTGTAATAAGTGCATGGAAGGTAAAAACAATGTCCCTGATGAAATTCAACACTGAACACAGACTCTGGGTTGCTTACAGTGTTAAACAGAGGGGCAAGCTGAATGGGTGCCAAGGCAAAATGCTGGAAAACCACTATTTCTGCTGCAGCCACTGTTGTCATCCACAAAGAGGAGCTGTAGACCCATGACAGTGGCGTGCATAAAATGGTGTCTACTGCCCAAAGAAAAATGTGGGATGGCATTGTGGAGATTAAAGTATTTTCTGCAGCTCTTTTTGTAACTGCAGCAATGTTAATATCACATTATCAAAGTACAGATTGTCCCCCCCTCCAGAGGGCATAAAGGCTTTCAAGGGATTCAGAGCTGACTGCATTGGCAATACGCCCACCCACTCTGGCAACCTGAGTGAGAAAGTGTTGACAGGAACATGTTGGTATAGAAAGATATTATAGCATGGCTGCACTTCAGAAATGAACTGCAAAATAAAGTATTTCATGTAGTTGCTCTGTCTTCTACCACAGCTAACTCAGCTCCAGATACCCTAAGGGTGGGAGTAATTTTCTCTTCATCCATCTACTGGGCTCTGATTTTTTTTTTTTTTTATATAAAATAAAAATAATATTATCAAAATGGTGGTTCCTTTTGAATAGATTTTTTTTTAATTCTCTTTCTTTTTTCTTCTATTCTTTCCCTTTCCTGACAAAAGAGAAAAGAAGAGGTTTCTCATATCATATATGACCTAATAAATGATGTCAGGTTCACAGCTGCTTAGCTGTATCCTATGATTTCTATCCTTCTTTCATATTCCATGTGCATTATGTGTGGTAATCCCCAAGACAGGTTTTTGATGAGTAGGACAGTGGATTTCCATTAGTAAGAACACTCTTTTTCCATTCAAAATTATCCCTTATCCTGGAAATAAAATTATTCGTATTATGTTGATTTTGTCTCTGATAACTTCAGTATTTAAATAGCCAGAGATCACAAGTAGCTTTGGAGAGTGCTGTCACACACCTTTATTTCCTTTCATTTCAGTGTCATTGTTACTCCAAGATTTTTGTTTGTTAGCACCCAAAACCATTGAATATAAGCAAATATTCCCAAGCACAATCACACAGACGCCCAGGTTAATAACAGTAATATCTTCCTCTTTAATGGTACTATTCAGTTGAAGAACTAGATTTGTTTAGACAGTGATATATTCACAATAGATACTGCAAAATTTGCAAAATATGAGACATAAATACTTTTCAGCAAAAACTGTTAGTACACAACAGCCTATTTGCTTTTCAATATTCCTGTATGTTGTTTGTATATAACACTGAATAGTTCTGTTCCAAAAATGTGAGTTAAAATAACATTTAAAATCAACTATAAATGATATAATCCAGAAAAATAGTAGGAATTCTTAGAAACAGCCATCTGCATTCTTGGTGTCTTTTAGTTATTTGGTTCTGGAAAAGCCAAACAAATTGGAGGTTATCTATTTGTTTACACTATATATATATAGTGAATATACATATATACACATATATATGAAATTGGCGGTATCTGGAAAAAAAAATAGAAAAAATGTTTCCTAAGATATGTGGCAGATAATTCACACCAGTGGCTTTGTGAATAACATACCCATTTCTGTTACATTCAGAACAAAAGAATATTTTTTTGACATAACATTCACAATTTGTTTTTCCTCCGTACCTTATCTGTGAGTTACTACCAGATGCTTAATCTTTCCATTCTTTACAAATATGTGAGAGTTTGTTTTGAATGTGTTCCCTTACTGCAGATATCATAATGCTCTGTTATTTTAAAAAGAAAGTCTTAATTAAAGTTATTTATTTGTAATTTTATCTCAGGTGGGTGCTTACTTCTTGAAACAAATTAAAACTTGTTTGTTTCTTAAAGATCTTAAAGATTCTGAATACATAGGAAAATTTGCAATGTTTATGGGCTAGTCACAGAGGGAGAAGAAAGAGGAGAGGAACAAAAAGCTGAAAGAAGAGATGGGGAAGAGGAGGAGAGGGAAAGAAACGGGAGAGAAGAGGGGAGAGAAATGGAACAGAACACTAAGGTGAAGAGAGGAAAAAGGGGGAAAAAAAGGAAAAAAGGAGGAAAAAAGGATTTAAAAAAATTAAAAAGGGGAAAAAAGATTTAAAAGGGATAAAAGGAAAAGGTAATCTTTAAATACCAGTCATATCTCTGGTCAAATAGATGGTATGCTAATAGATATTCTTCTAAAAAAGTCACACAACAAAGTTAACAGCATATTTTTTCCTGTATCCTTTTCTACTCATTTCCCATACCTATTAAATCCAGGGAAAAGGAATTCCTCATTAAACAAAGAAATGTTCCTTAATTTCATAAAAAATGATTATTTCATTATATATATGAAGTTGTTATTCACAGACTTTTTACATTATGGGCTGCTTGAAGAGAAAAATTTCGTTGTTGAGATGACACAGTAGGTAGTCTAGAAGCAATTAGGAAGAAAAAAAAAAGTTAATTAAATCTGTTCTGAGACTCCCAACACAGATGAGCAGCTGTTGCCTGTTCAGCCATTCTGGCTGACCAAACACAGGGCTAAACTTCTCTGGAGTATTAACTGATTAGAGATTGTAAAGTTTTACTATTCTTCTTTTCTCCCCCCACCAAGGGTTAGAAGACCCAAGCATAAGATGAGTATTTAAAAAAAAAAAAAAAAGTTATTCTTTATGAAGATTATAAAAATCTATTAAATTCTTACACCTATTCTTTTAATCAGTTGCAGATATCAGCTGCACAATCGGTTCTGACTTTTATTTGCAGGAAAAAAAATCTGTTTGTCTCCTCTCCTCCTCTCTAGCTGTACTGGCACCTAACCATCTCTGACAGTAAAAGCCGCAGAACTCAAAATATCTCTGCACTTCTGAGCTGAGGAGACCCAATGCTGCCTCAGTCCATTACAGAAACAATGGCAGGCTGCAAAGACTATCTGGGGACTCTACCAAATTTAGGTTCAATTATCTGATCCTGGCAGTTGCCTATTGTCATTAATTAGATTGAAGCCTATGTTGTATTGAGGGTCATAGCATAAGTGTGTTATTTAACATACCTCCTTGCCTAACAAAGCTGAAAGCAATGGGAAGTGTAGAGAATAAAGGAAGAGTCTCTGTCTTTAAAACAGGTAAATTCCAAAAGCGGTGCTACAGAGAACTGGACATTTGTCAAATATCGACTGACTGTAGCCAAATTGCTTGAAAAGCAAAACACTGTAAATTGATTTAATATTGAGCTAACATTAGGAGAAAATTTTTATTCTAATATGGCTCATATCCCAATTTCTCTCATTAATTAATGACAGTTAATAAGAGGTTGTAAAATGACAGATTTCAGATGAATTCATGGATGGGTAGTAGTTGACAGGAAATTGGGTCCTTTTTGTCTAGGCTTCAAATGTAGCCCACTTACTTAAAACCTGAAGTTGCCAAGCATGGATTTTTGCACAATGGAGAGCCAAGTTGTCAAACTCAGTCAGCTTCCAATTTGAGTTTGTACTAGAGGAAAATAATCCCAGTTGGTACTAGCTGGCATCCCTACATGCAGTGTGAGGAGAAGCTAATGCTATACTGACTGCAGAGACGGAAAAAGTACCTTGAAGAAAGTTCTGCTGACGGAGCCTAAGACAAGGATTGGAGTAGGGAGTGGTGCATGCGCTAATTCTGCTGTTTCTAAAAGAGATCCCTAAGACCTAACTGGGAGTTGTGCTAATGCAATGCAAAGATTATCTAAGTAATAGTTACAATGATAGCTAATTATTCTTTGAACTTCTTGACATGTACCGGTAAACATACCTAAACACTAACCAAAAGATGCAGAGGGATGAAAGTGCTGTTTGACATTTATTCTGCCCTTCTGATAAGGTAAAGGTAAAAGAAGGGACTTAGTTTCATGATCTCTAAAAGGATCTGGATATCACAAAAATATGGCAAAGTGGAGTGTCATTTAAATTATCAATATATATTTGATGAAGGACTTAAAAAATTCTGCTTGCAAATCCATTTCCTAGTTTGCACTCAGTGAAAGATGCTTTCTTCTGTGACAAATCTCAGAACAGACAACTGAGCACACAAGGAGCTATTTCCTTTTTAATACATGTGTATAACTGTAGTTTCAGATGGCTAAACAGGTAGTACAGTATTTTGGGCATTCGTTTGTGCATTTATGCATACACTAAATTCTGTGTCCGACATAACATAAAACAGTGGGTACATTTTTAGCTGTCAGACCTCTTGCTTCCTGATGTTTTATTATATCTTTTGAATAGGAACTGCTGATTAAGTAGAAAATGATACTTGCTTTATTCAAGAGATTCTGAAGGTTTTATAACATATTCTGGCACTGGCAGATGATAAAAGAAAGAGAGTCCAGTGTAACTTACAGATAAATTTGATAAGTCCCACAGTTTGTTCCTGGCAGAGAAGTCAAATCTGCTGCTTCCTGAAAGACTAGCTATTTTTTCTTATTATTATTATTTTTCATGTGTTGTGCAAATTCTTTCATTCAATTTTGTATTTAACAAAGATTTTCATTTGGTAAAGAATAGAATCTATAGGCTACTAATCATTATGTAGCCAATTTTGTACATACACTGCATGAATGTATATTTTATTAACAAAATATTCTCATGAAGAAAAAAGCTACATGAAAAGCTAGATGAACTCTTCTGTATACTGTTTTTTACTAGTTACTCATGCAGCAGTGATTTACAGTTGGGACTAAAGTGCTCAGTGGTGTGTTGTTTTGCCACCAACACATGATTGCAGGAATGCCTAATATATTTTGTCCAATAAGTACATTGAACAAAGTAGTTGTTTTGCAGAAAGCTATTTCTGCAAAACACATCCATATTCCTGTGGTAGTCTCTTTAGCAGAGATTTTTCAGCTTGTCGCAAAGATCCTCATACAGTTCTTAAATTCTTAGTGTAATATGTTTTTAAGCTCTACATGTACATCTCTTCTTTGACAAGAGACAGAACTTTTTTCTTTTTTCTCAGAGAGCTAGGAGAAAAGCTCTAAACCCAAAAAAATACTTACACATTTAAGACTTCCCAGAGCTTTAATTTCAAGTATAATTTGATACTTCCCACAAAACTTCCAAGCATTTCTTTTCAGAGCTGTTGTAGTCCACTGCAAGTGAAAGCAGAAGACATGCACTCATACCATTGTTCACACTACTTTAAACAATGGAAAATGCCCAATTTTCTGTGCAAAAAAATCCAGGCAGGTAATGTACTGAAAGAAAAGTGCAATACTGCGTACAAACAACAGACTTAGTTCTTTCAGAGTGTCCTTTGCATGTATTTCTACTTCCAGATTCCTGTCTGGAGCTTACTCAGACTTGGTGTATGGCTGTTGAGGAATTCTGTCACTCCCAAATCAAGGACTGTTGCACAGGCACAGTACTTCCTCTTCTGTGGTTATGTTGCCTTGCTGAGACAAAGTCTATGCTTATTGCAAAGACAGTGGTTTGCCGGCCTTGAACTCATGTTCTCAGTGCAAAAGCTACCCCTGTGTGTGGACATAGCAGCCTGGGTCAGCACTTGCTGAGGGATCTTTGTGCAGTGCAGGCATGTCCTAGTTATGATCCTGTTCTAACTCCAAGCAAGCAACATTAATGGCTAATGAAGATTGCTATAATGTACATTGTTAAAATGTTAAAGCTTCAAAGCCAAGCTGTCACTCCTACTCAGGTTTCAATTTTTACTACATCATCCTGAATTTTTCCTGAATTTACTACACTCGTCCTATTTATAATCCCAACACAGATTTTTTTTCTGACAGCCAGTTCTAGCAGATCCACCAATCTCTGTATTTTTTTTATTTTTATGTTTTTACATAGGGCTGAATGGGTTGAAACATTATAGAATTTTGAAGCAGTAGTAAAATGTATATACCATTTTTTATGCCTCTAAACCATTCTCTGTATTTTGTAAGAAATGCATTCCTCTCCAGAAAGCTACGTCAGCAAACGGGTTCTGTTGCAAGGACAGTCTTCAGTGGTGCACTGGTGATGTGCTAATCGTGTGTGTGGTAATGGAAAAAATCACTTTACTGAATCTCATTCTGTCTTCTTAATAGACTTTTCTTTGATTTTGTATTTTCTCTTCCAATATATTTATTGTACTTCTAGGCTTCGTTTTCCTTTCCTTATTTTTGGGCTCTTCATATTCTAGTTTTCCCACTCAAGCGTTTCAGTCCCTCTTGTCAGTATTTTCTCTTCGGATTCAAACCCTGCTGTACTACCATTTCTTCCTAAGAAGTCAAAGTAAACTTCAAACCTTTTCAAATGAAGAGTCACAATTTATACTCATTTAGATTTCTCTTGAATGAAGCATAACATCTTACATTTTAATTTACAGAGAGGGATAAATTTGTGGGAATGAGAAAGGTATTACAAAAAATGATTTCCTTGGAAGAATGTACCCTTAGAGCAAAGTTTCACATGAGATGCATCATGTTGATAGTTTTTGATGTAAAAATACTGATTTTAATTTGGTGTGTATGCAATGCTATTTAACTTTAGTAAGGTGAGGATGGTGAAGTGTTAATGTTTAGTGCTTCTAAGAAATTCCTTACCCAAGGCTGAATGGTAGTTAATGATCTGAGTGTTGGGGTCATAACCTTTGATTTAAAATTCTGTTGTGCTTTTCATTGCTTTCCTGAAAGGACCATTCTCCCAGAAATTTTTGAGACAACATCAGTGCTAAAATGAATACACAGATATTTTCTTTATAAACCTCAGTTTGTCTTGTTTAAGAGAAAGGAACAAAACTGCAAGAAAGTACCTAAAAACAGGATCATTTATCATAACAACATGAATGTTAGAAAGGGAAAAAAAAGATTTATTCCCCAAAACCAGGAGAATCTCTGGAAATAAGAAGCAATTCAGTGTTTAACTACAATTAGAATATATTAATTTCATGAATCTGCTGACTGTTTCTGACCAGCATGTGGTTTTAACAAGCAATTTAAGCCTTTCCTGACTTGGTTCTTCACTTAGAAGCAGTTTCTTCTTTAAGAACAATTTTTAAACTGTTTTTGGAAGTCTATTTTGGAATTGCCTATATTCTAATATTTACCTTAAGAAGTAGATATCTATTCTATGTAACAATATAGCTGAGCCTATACACCCTTGGCACCCAGCTTGCCTTCCCTTGCGATGCAGCCTAGTGCTCCTGCTCCCTTGTGAATTCGGAGGCAGGCCCATGTATGTGCTAGTGTGCTCTCCTATACTGTAAACTTTAAAAGTTTACAGTGTGCTCTCCTATTCTGTAAACTTTAAAAGTTTACAGTAAGCTCTCCTATACTGTAAACTTTAAACTGTAAAAGGTATTGGGACTTTTGTCATAGATTTCAGTGTCATTAAGTTTTAGTCCTGAAGCCTTAAATGTATGCTTGCTGTATGGATTGGATGAATTTCTCTCAGGATGAATTCCACCAAGTGACATTGACTTTCTGTAACAAGGAAACCCCACTTTCTGAATGCTAAGTGATTCTTAAGCCTTATGAACTGAGGTGGATAGAATATGGCATGAAAACTGTTAATCTTCATTTCTGAGTATCTGATAATCACTGAATCACTTTCCTAATATTGAAGAAAAACAGTATGATTAGACATACGTTTGCATAAAGAGAGAAAGAGCATTCATTTTGGAATTTAAAATATTGTGTAATTATATTTAGATCAAAGATCTACATTGTCTTATAATGTGTTTCTTACTGTGGTCCCTAGTGGGGACAAGTTCTTGTGAACAGGATTTATTTAATGTGATATTTCCTCTGATGTACTATCCCTGGCTGGAGACCTCATCTTGAGCTGTAACTGGACTAATATCTTTAATAGTCAATAGGGAACCACAGAGAATGTTTTTTTCTATGAATTTTCCTAATCTCATTTTGGACTAACTTGCAATTTTAGTTCATATAACTTCCTGGGCTATGAGTTCTACAAATAATTATCTGTTGTATATAAAACAAACAAACAAACAAACAACTTTGCTTTATAAAGACTTGAGTTCAAATATGTGCCAGGTCCATGGATTCAGCTAATTAACTTTAATTTAGATATGGAATCCAATGTTACAAAGCACAAAAAAGCAGAGTGATTCACTAATGCAATATATCCTCCTTCAAATATGTCCCATGTGACTGTTTGAAATCTAAATCTTGTGAAGTCATCAGGAATAGTGGCTGTCTTTTAAAGGTTTTGTGAGTCTCTTGCAGTCATGCTGTTTTGTTTAATAGCCTTGGGTCCTGGCTCAGTATTGAAGGTGAGAATCACCATCATTGTACCCTCAGGCATAAGATCTTTGTCATCCAAGGACTCAAATAGATTAAAAATTATACATACAGAAATAGGAATTGGCAGGACTGTAATCTAAGTTTGTGTAAATCACAAGAATGTTAGTTTAGGTCATGTTATTTACAAAGATACTGGTAAACTTTGCGGTTAGATAAATAAACTTGATGTGAAAAATTATATCACATTTAGTCTGATTTGCTTTAGAAAATGCATTTTTTTTTTTCCTGCAGGATATGTACAGTATAGAATACTGTTGATAGCAGGCAGTATTGTTGCATGACATGTTTTCTTCAAACAATCTTTTCGTCAAACTTGACCATATCCGTTATTAGGTACAGAGAAGCAGCAAACAGAGCTTTTAAATGCTTTCCCTCTAGATAATGCAGATTTCTTTGAATCCTTACAAATTCATCTATCTGGCAACATAACTGTTCAGTGTCAAGAATGTCAGTAAGTGGTGAAATATGGAAAACAATGACATATCCTCTGAATTTTTTTGTTTTTGTTTTTCATCTGAGGAAACCTAGCACTACAGATTAGGGTAAATGTGAGCAAATTAAGGCACAGCCATCAAACTCATGTTAATGAAGCTGAATGTTTACCAGTCATAACTGAAATCAGCCTTTTTCTCACTTGTCATCAGTTCATTTTGTTGTCTCTTTCTCCATTTCCAACTGGCCACTTTATGAAACAAAATGTTCAGTCAAAGCATTGCTGTTTACTCATCATACTATTGTTAGAGATTCAGAGTTTTGGCTTATTCAAACATCTGTAACTCTTAAAATTTATTCACAAATTCAGGGTGAGATGCTTAGCCACAATGCACTCATCTTGATATACGCCTATCTCAGAGATTTCAAAGGTGTTTTAATTGTGAAACTCTTGTCCTCGTTCTTACAAATTCAGTCTAGATCTCAAGAGGTATATAAAGCTATAAAGAGTAGCAGCATAGCTAATATCTGGAAGGTGACCAGTTAAAGGTACTCATCAAGAACACTCCTTTACTCAGAGAATAGCTTGTCACTAAACTGGTGTTGTAGGGATCATGATTCTATGATTCTGTGATAGAGATGGCAGGTGGTACTGCATGTCTACTATCTTAAATGTGCGCTAACCAAAGAAAATATAGACTGCAGCAAAGGACGGTCATGATTAAGTGTAAACTTTTCAGAAGTATCTAAATACAGCATAAGAATCATTTTGAAAAAATACAATAACATGTTTCATCATCTTTAAGAAATAAGTAAATTATTCTTACTCCTGTATTTTGTGCAGAGAAATATTTGCTGAACTCACGTTCTGAATTACCAGAAAATGATCTAAGCCAGCAGCATCGGCACAGTGTTCAGAGTAACCTAATATAATTTGTCTGTCACCAGCTGTATTAGTACAGTTTCACTGACAGACATTGTACAGTCTTATTGCTTTTGATTTTTTTCAGAGAGTGTCTAGAAAGAAATTTCATCTGCTCACAAATGTAGCAGGTAGATGCAGTCTCCCTTCTGAGAATGAGCTTTAGCTTCTTGAGCACATAAATGAGTTTGAGAGATTTAGACTAATCTCAAAAATAAGGTTCTGTTTCAGCCTTCTCCCATTTCTGATTATACTGGAAATACTGTGAGTTTGACAGTAATCTTTTGAGTGACAGTAAATGAAAATGCAATCATATAAGGTTCATTATATGGATTCTAATGAGATTTCCTCACCAAATTCTCAGAACTTAACTAATAGCAAAGGATGCTAACTTTTCAGTGAAGCCTTTGGGAAAATTCGGTTTTCCTTAATATTAATTTGCATCACTCTCTCTGGTGTTACAGTCCAACAAATAATCTTCCTTGCTTCCTTTATTACTTGATTTTGTTTTAAAAAGTGATCCACCAATACATCTGGAACAGTTTAATATGTCTTTAAAGGAAGATCACCTTTGTGACCAACAAATCTTCTCAGCACTCTTCAGTGCCATTCCTGGCCAAGATTTCTTATCTTTTCCTTTATCCTGAGTGCTAAATAGAAGACTATTAGCCATGCACTTCAAGAAATGAAAAGGAAGGGAAGAGAAGAGCAAATACTATTTAATATCTGTGTTTCCTAACTCTTCTTAAAAGTTGTACAGTTCTACAACTAGGTATGCAAGTTGTTATTCTGCATTTCTTTCATATACAGCCTGGTCATATATAAAAGTATAAGAAATTACTGACAAGGTTTACTCTAAGTATGATTTTTATCTATGCACAACTGGTTGATATCTGTGCAACTAACCATATTTTCTCCTCTGTCATGTTGATGACATATAAACAACAAGTTGCCATTTCTACTTATTCTATCCTTATATGCTTTTTTGTTGTTTGTGCGGGTGGAAACCCTTCAGGTTATGTGTAGCTGATTTGCCTAGATCTTCAACTGAAAATGCAAAGCTTCATGGGAAGAATTATTGAAGTATACCTCTCCAGGCATGACCTGTGTATCATGTAGCCTTCATATGGGAAGTGATTGCTGTCCAGAGTTTTTGAGAGAACATAGAGACAAGCAGAATTAAAAACACAAGTTCAAAAACATAAGCATTGTTGAATGTTGAAATCGAGAGAGAAATCATGCTGGTGAAGCACAGATTCAACAGCTTTACTGTTACCCAGATAAAAATTGTGTTAATTAAATAATGATTTGAATGAAACGTCACAGAGCTGATACCCAGGGTATAGGATAGTGACATCTTACGGTCACTACTAGCATCTGATGACACTGTTACACTAAAAAGGCAAGGGAAAAAAATAAAAGTCATATGAACTCATTTATTTACAAAGGAAGCACAAGTTTACTTTTGATATTGCACAGATACAGGTCTGTAAAAATAAAACACGACCATGACATATTTGTGCGAAAATATTTTACTCTATTACTCTATTATTCTTATGGAAGAAATGGACACTGGAGAGTTTATCAGAACAAATGATATTTTTTGAATGTCATATGGAGACATTTTCTCAAATGTATTCGAATTTTATAAATAGTAACTTTTAAAGAACATGACCAAGTACATCCTGACCAATAAAACATGTCAGATTTCAATAGTATAGAATTGAAAGGTGTAAACATTTAAGAAAGAACACTGTGCACTGCAAACATGGTAGTTATTCCGAAAAAAAGGATCATACATTCTTTCCTTAGTGAAGAGTGAGTGTTTTTCAGGAAGGTAGCACAAATGAGGAAGACATACAGTTCTTAACAATGTCCATTAAGCTGTGGTATGTCCATTAGTGAATGACAGGATGACAGTTTTGTTTTTTTTTCTTCTTTTTTTTTTTTTCCTTTTTTTTTCCTTTTTTTTTTTTTTTTGAGTATGCCACTGCCTAGGGTGAGTGCCATAAATCAACATTTACAATTTCATGTAGCCATATGGTGGCTTCTTTGTTTTCAGAACTCACAACAGTGATAAAATTTCAAATTATTTCCAAACTGATAAATATGAGCCACAGTTAAGTACCCTAGGGTACTAGGTACCCTTTTGAGTTTCAGGTCTCTTTTCCATCTGATTCGTCCATGAACATTGCTCTGACCTAAACGGTGACAAACTCTGCAGAATGCCTTCACATAGAAGAAAATGCAAATTCGTTGATCATCTGTAATAATAAAACAGAAATATTTGATGTGTTGTCTTATTTACATTAAGCAAACGCAGTGTAGTTTGTCCTACTGACCAGGGACTGAGAAGAAAGGAAACCCTTTTTTCACAAGTAATTAAATTCACACCAGAGAGAAAGCCTCAAATGAAGTCAACTGCTTATATATAAGTTGGAGTTAAGGTGCACATGACTGACATGTAAGACTAATTTTCACTGATGATCTATGAAATGCTGAAAAGTATTGAACAAGAGTGGTTTTTTTTTTTCTTATACAAAAAAGAAGCATGCATACATAGAAGAAATAGCTTCTGTATTTCTTTTAATCCAATCCAAGATCAGAAGCAATGGAAGATGATTTAAAGAAATCTTTTCTTCTCCTCAAGGATAATTTGTTCACCTGAAATCCTATAGTTATTCATTTAAGCTTCAGCATATGCAAGTATAATGAGTACTTAAAAAACAAAACAAACAAAAAAAAACAACACACTAATATTATACATCAGTACTGTTTGAATTGATCATGCTATTTCCAAGTCTAAAAACAATTTCAGGTATATCTTCTGATTGATTTAATGCCATAACTGCTAGTAGTGAACTGAATGTGTCATTGCTCTAACTCTGTTTCTAATTAGATTTTATTCTTCTGTACAAGTGCAAGTATGTGGTGGGCTTTAAAGTAAAAAAGTTATATATAGAAAACATATATTAGAAAATAGTATACTTGATAAATAATATATATTAGATAAAAATAATGCAATACACA
Organism: Cygnus olor; assembly: GCF_009769625.2. Taxonomy (NCBI): domain Eukaryota; kingdom Metazoa; phylum Chordata; class Aves; order Anseriformes; family Anatidae; genus Cygnus; species Cygnus olor. The sequence goes on from NC_049173.1 coordinate 50,974,726, forward strand.
AGATACATATATAATATCGAATGTAGGATATTGTATGTGCTGTTTGGGGTAATGACCTTAATTATTTTTCTGTACTAAAATTTTTGAGTGTTTAAAAGCCACCGTGATTAGATGGAGCTGACTGAAAAAAAAAAAAAAAAGGCATTTTAAAAAGTTTATTTTCCAGCCTGAGTTAAAATAGACTGCATTGCTGTATGCTTCCTGCTTGTCTGTATATTTTGAGTAACTGTGTTACTCAAAATACTTTTTGGTGCTTGTAATATTTTAAGTGTAATAAACTAGTCAGAATTATTATGTTTCTTCTATTCTATCTAATATTTTCATTTCTCATACAGGAATTACCATACTGACCACATAATAGTGCACTAATCCTAACCTGATCTGCATTTTAGGAAAGAAGGTGAATTGCCCGTGGAAGGCAAGTAGTAGTAATAAAACAGTCATGCAAACTACATAGAAGTCATTGAACATTCTTGAAGGTATTCATCTCATACAAATTGGATGTAAATAAAACTTTTAAGAGAACAGAAAAAAAAAAAAGTAATTTTTTAATTCTTGGGGAACACAATTTCTGAAATGCTGTATACCAACAGCTGAGATTAATGTCAACTAGAATTTACAAATTAGAGTATTTAATGCTGCTTTTAAACAATCATTTCTATACTCAAATAGTTATCAGTAATAGATCAGTAGGGTTGGGGTATCATCACTAATAGTTGACATCTCATACTACATAGTATCTGTACTGTGTTTTATTAGATGCTGTTTTTAATATTAATATAGCCAGTACACTCTTGGTTGTCTGAGAGTTTGGCCTTGTAAGAGTTTATGAATTAAAAAAAGAAACATCAAAAGAACAGTATGACGTGTGACTAAGATTAATAGTGTTTGTGACCTGTTCATGGACTTAGATCACTTAACTTGTTAAGCAGGAGTGGAAAATATAAATATTAGAATATGAGAATTAATCATACAGACCAGATTAAAAGTCTGTCTGGATATCCTCTCTGTGACATTTTTCAGTAGCAGATGAGCAAAGAATAAAGTAAGAAAAGGTAAAATATATATGTGAGTGATTCTCCCCTTGGAATACTAACTCAGTTTTCTGGAATTAATGGTGTACAAATTTTAGGATATAGAAATTACATCCACACTGTTATGTTTAATAGTCAAAACCAGAAATAACCTTTGAACCTATTATTGAACTTTTGTGACGAAGTGCTCTACAAATAACTACTAAGTGTGAAGCAAGAAAAAGTATTTTCTTTGAAGTACTGCCTTTGAAACTGCTGTCTGATCATTTCCTAGAACGTACTCATTTTTCACTATGAAATAAATAATACTTATTTTCTTCAAACTCTTTATGTTTATAGATTTTTATTTATTTATATCATTTGAATAAATGATAGCCTATTTAAGTTATTTCTAGAGTTGTATAAAGCTATGATAATAATTTTTTTTTTTTTCCAGAAAGTAATGAGGCGTAGGTAGTCTGGGTGTACATGACAAAATTAATGTTTAATTCCATGCTAAAGATAACAATATTACAATTTATTATTTATTTATTTATTTATTTATTTTTATTATTCACATTGTTATGGCTCAGTCCTGCTAAGCTGTGTAACACAGGTAAGTGTAGCATTTAAGGTGCTAATCTGATGGCGCTATTCACATGTGTAAAGGTGAACTTGTACATAAACCTTTGCAGGGCTGGGCCAGTGAGAAGAAGCAACATCAGTGGTTAAGCAAAGCAGATTCAAAATGACAACAAAGTTCCAAGCTCAATTTGAACATTTACTTTCCTCCTGGATGTCTCCTGAGATTTAGTGCAGATGTGGAACTACCTTTGGCCATAAGCAAACATCATAAATATGATATTTTCCTCCTTCCCACAACACTAAAAATTTTAGCTTTCACTTTATTTCAGATATTCACACTTACGACTATAATTAATGGGATGATGATGGTGTACAACACTCTCAGCTAACAAATAATTTGTGTGTGATTGTAGATGCCAGGAAAGAAAATGTACTATTTTACATTTGAGAACGCAATGTTTTTTGAGCATTTACTGGCACTTTTTAAAGTCACAAGGTCAGTGACACAAGTTTGGGTAATGTGGGCTAAGGATACCAGGCCATGAAAGCAGCATCTGTTTTCTGGCACTCTCTGTGGCTATTGAACTGACAGCTCAAAACCCTCTTCTGGATCTATTTCTTGTTCAGCACCTGACCCTCCTGAGTACTTTTTTTCTTATGCTTACTTTGGTCTTAGAAGACTTTATCTATTTTTGCTTATTGAAGATTATGCTCCTGGTAAGGTCTTTAATGAAAGTCTTTAATGGAAGTTAATCCCATCTCCCCATTTCTCCCTGTTGAAAAGAAGGGGAACTCAGCTAATCTCAAGTATCACTCATTTTTGTATAAATAAGTATTGCATAGTCTTTCTTGTAGTTAATTGGATAGTCAGAACTGTATATTCAATGTATAGCTATAGTCATATACACATTCTCTACATAAATTAATACTGCATCTCACACAGCATGGCTTACAGCAGAATTGTTGTCAGTCTGAAGTATATAAATCTTAAGAGATAAAATATGCAAGTGAAATTGACTTAAGAAACATTTGTCTTTACTATAAGCAATAAGACATCCCACTGCCCTGTTTAGTATTCTTTCCCTGATACATATCTCAGGCTGTAAAATATGAATTATTAAATGTTTTTGGATGAAGAGTGGTTAAATAGCTGGTTAATTAGCTTGCTTTGCAGTTAAGAGGATTATAGTTGGATATTAAGGAGAACTTTCTAACTGCAAGAGTTGTTAAGCTAAAACATTCTACCGAGTAGTAGAATATCTTTCACTGGAGGTTGGTAAGAAGAGATTACACAATTATTCCTCCATACCTTACTTCAAGGATTTTAACCAGGTAGGGCTGGGAAATCTTTAGGATGCATAGGGTATTTTGGAAGGTGATACAATTCAGTCTGTTATCAAGAAGTCTGTCACGTAAGCCAATGCTGGTATACTTCTCTACAAATGCAATAAAGGCATAATTACAGGGATATTTTGAAGGAAACTGTGAAAGCTAACATGGTTAGTGGACACTTACTTCAGTCAGTTATAATTTTCAGAGATAGTAGTGAGTTTAGTTCAACTTGAGATAGGAGATGAGAGTCTAAGAACTCCCTTGTAGTGAGAATGACATAGTATATATTGGATACTTTCTATGCCAAATTGTTTGAGAAAGTTATATTTTCTAAAACACAAAATCCTGCTTTTCCTAATTAGTAGAAGTTATCAATTCAGTTTTTGTTGAGACAAATACGTCACCTATTCTGCAATCAGAAATATTTTAGTTCACATACTAAGCTATACTTAAAACATAGTAAAAGCCTTACTTAAATTTTCAAGAATGTGACTCAAACAGGTTTTAAATGGTATGCAAACATTAATTATGTGCTCGTGTTACAAACATGGGAAGAGTGGTACACAGTAGGCAAATGTCACAGAAGATTTTGGTGATCATTAATTGTATATTTTGTTATATCAATATGTATGCAGTGAAATTAGAAATATTTAGAGTGGACTGTTCACATGGTTTTAGACTTGTTAGACATGTGACACAGAGGTTGCTCCCGATTTTCACTGAAGGCAACGCATATAAACACATACAGTTTTGTTTAGAATTTTTTATTTTTTCTCTGTGGCATTTTTTTTATCATGATGCTGTTTTCCAGGTGCACACTTTTCTGTCTACAAGGACAACAACAACATGTAATTGTGCACAATACTCTGTAATATTGAAACACCGACTCCTTAACCTGTTTAGCACTCCTTCTATCTTAATGTATAATTTAATTTGCGTAAGCAAACATAAGAAGAGGCTGAGAAGAAAGTAAAGTCAAGAATAAAGCTTAGAGATAAGAAATACAAAGGAGTGCAACAAATAATAGTTGAGATAATGAGGAGGGTAAAACCATAGTGAATGTTGATTACAGGGAGTTGAGTATTTCTACTAGCTTATGTGTTTGTCTTATATCTACCAGTCCAAAAAAAAAAACAATAATAATAATAATAAATTCATCTTCAAAACCCCTTCAGGCATCTTTTTAACCCACTTAACTTTCTTGTAGCTTCTGGAAGAACTTGGAAAAAAAAATACTAGATATGTCTAATTCAGCTGAAATGAAAACGAAAGAGAACTCCATCCCTTAGGCATGGTGGTGATGCCTGGCTTGGCAGGAAAGGAAAGGATTTTTTGACTGTAGGATCTTACAGAGACATATGTTGCATGGGAGGATGGGCTAGTTTTGCCATCTTTGCGGAATCAGAAATCTTCTCATATAGATTTCCAAGGAAGAGAATTAAAAAGGAACTGTTTTAATTATATTGGATGAGAATGAAGAAGTGAGTCTGGAGAAAAGAAATGGTGGCCTGAATATTTAAATCTCTTAAGCTTAAATAGAAAGGAAAAGGTTTTTGTTTGTTTGTTTTTGTTTGTTTGCTTTTCAAGCCAAACATTAAAATGCAAGCAGTAGAAAATATTTTGGCTGCTAGCATTCATTTGAGACTGCAAAAAGTGCCAAACCGTGAAGAACTGGGTAGTTTTTGTAAGGCTTGGAATTGCATTAAGTTCTGGGGAAATAATGAAGGGGTCTGGAGGATGGACATCATCTGTAGTCCTTTCAAGTTTCCTAAGTTGTATGGGTTTTATCTAATCAGCTAGCAGAAACATATTACTCATAATACAAAATCAGGATCCTGATAAAGGTTTATATGGTAAGATGAAAAATTTCATCATCTTAGAGGAAAATAAAACCAAATAGGAATGTTCTTGGGTTCCTTGTAATTTTGTTCATAGAACTGACACAGTGTGCTCCATGCTCATTTATATATGTGGATGAATATCAGCTCTAATTGAACAACCTTTTTTTTTTTTTTTTTTTTTGACAAAGTATCATAATAAAACAAAACAATGTCCTTCAGAGAGCCTTAGGTCTTTGTGTGATGATATAATAACATCTCGAAGATACTTCTGCTTGCCTTGTCTCTCGGCATATTCTTCTCTTGCATAGTTTTGATATATTATTTATATTAGTGGCCCCAAGTCTTTGTCTATGCAAGAGAGAGTGATGGGCTTTCAAAGCAGCCTTTGGAGACTGAAGTGCTTAGGAGTTTTGACAGTTTCAGAATGCCCCAGGGTCCATACACTTCTGCCACAATAAAAAGCCTGCTGTTGAAATCAGTGAGTGGTTCTGTAGATATCTGTTCATTAAATAGAAAAGAGAGAGAGTATATGTGTGTACTCATTTCATCTTTGCTTGAGCCTAAGTATTGGGAGTGATTTTGTCATATTTTGCTCCCTTGAGATTTGAAGGACAGAAACATAAGGTGTTTTTTTTTTTTTTTTTTTTTTTTTTTTTTTTTTTTTGTTAAAGTGATTTTATATCTGAGATGCTGAGTATTTCAAAAATAAAAATAATATGTTCTTTCAGTGCTCCCCTATAGACATGCATTGGACGCAGTGCGAAGTATTAGTTTTGGAAAAACTTCAAATAACACTAAACTTCAGAGATAGCAACAGTTGGTAGGGGAAAGAAAGAGAGGCAGAGAGACTATTAAAACCTCTAGATCCATGAAGGACTCTCAAGAGGTATGGCCAGTCCTCTGGGAGATGAAGAAAATAGGCTCTGAGATGAGAGAAATGTCCTATAACTATCAGCAGCACGGAACAAACTAAGGATGGGGGAAAATTAAAATTCTATTTAGAATCAGTACTAGGAACCATTGTCAAGAAACCTGTAAAATACAGTACTTAATTAAGAGGGAAAACAAAAATAAGAAAAAAAATAAGGACAGAAATAGTAAAATACAGGTAGTATGTAACACACAGATACAGCTTCTAGATTCAAGCTATGAGAGTACAGACTAGATGGAAGTTTAACTGCATGTGTGTACCTACAGTTATATATATACTGCATGCATACCTGTGTGAGCCTGGGTGCCTGCAAACAAAAAAGGAAAAGAACATTTTTTTGAAAAATTCAATGACTTTTGACTCAGATATTGTTCTAACCTGTGAAACCCTAGATCACTAACCCAATCTTACCAGAAATTCCTAAATAGCAAGCAGCAAAGCTTCCAGGTTAAGACTGATGAGTTATGTTTCAAATTTTGATCCTGCTTCTGGCAATACTACTTAACACCGGCTCATGTGTCTGAAGATACCTCTCTAGCTCACAGACAAAATCCTTCTCATCTTAAATGCTTAGTATGAAAACTCGAATAGTATTAAAAAGCTATTAAGTGAATGTGATACTCATTATAAAGCCCCCAAAACACTTCAATTTTATAGAATCAAAAAAATGATGGCTATGAAAGTATATAAAGTCTTGAAAAGGACCTTCACATTTCCACTTTCTCTCTGGCTTTTCTTCATAAGTGTGTTACCAAACTATTTTCCTTAGCAAGGAATGGAAATGATATCAGTGTCTTGCAAGTGCTATACGTTACATGACAATTTTGGAAGCTTAACAGAAGTAAAGATACATTAGTTGAGATTATTATCTCAATCTTATCCTAATAATTTAAATGAAGCCTAATGTAAAGTAATGTTTGTTCTTCTTGGTTTCCACCAAGTCCAGTCCTTCACAAGGCTATAATCTATAATCTATAATCTATAATCTATTTCATAAACATAGTTAAACAGGTGTCACATATTCTGGCATTCTGTAAATTAAAACTGTCCTTCAGGAGAAGCTAGATGAAAAGGGGACTATTTCAATCAAAAACCAGTTCTCTTTTAGTCAATTTAAAACAATAACTGAAGTATAGTTTTGCAATTAGGTATTATAAATATCCCATTGTTATTACTCAAGGAGTTTGTATACAACTATTTTTAATTGATTTATCACAAAACTGAACAATTTTAGCAAAACTTCAGTAGATACAGCAGCAGTGTGAGACAATGAGGTGAAGAGTTGGTTCATATCGAATAAATTAAAGAAAACATGTATTTTTATATCAATTGAAGCTGAGTTTCTTTCCTTTCCATTATGAAAGGTGGAGATCATAATATCCTTAACTAATCACTATTTCCAAATAATAAATAACAGCTTGAAAGATTTTTTAATGAAATACATTTTTTTTTTAAAATTTCTGAACAAATTATTAACAAAATATCCTTATTCCTTGGTGAAGTGTTTGTTAATCTCTTGATACAAACCAGTCAACCAAACTAAAAAAAAAAAAATAAAAAAATTGCACTTTATGACTTCTCAGTCTTACAGTACTAAACAAAGAAATAAGAAATCATTACCCATTAACTAAAATTTTGTTTGAATTAACAAACTACCTGGTTTTGTAGGTAGGATACACACATATATCAGGATTCTTGATTTTTCTATGTGCAATCCTGTGCTTCAGTTTGTCCATTGTAAAATGCAGACATTTATACTACCCACAAAATGCACCTTGAATTTTTGGAATAGATATTGTATATAAATTATATTTTAAAAGGAAAATTATCCACAAAAGCCTTCATGCCAAAGACGGAAATGAAACACACATAAAACCAACCAACCAAACAAAAAACCACCATATTTTAGATTTGTTAAAATTCCGAATAATTTTGGAAAGCAAATCACTTCATAAAAGGAAAAATAAAAATGATTCAGAAAACAAGCTCAACAGACAGCAGAAAATCTTCAAAGGCAATAAGTCAACAACACTAGTTGAAAGTTACCATTTTATTTCTCATCATAGGCACACCTCAAATAATTTTATTATAATAATTTGCAGCAAGAAATTAATAAAACAGTGACAATTCTTGCACAGGTGCAAATAGCAGACCCAGGAATAAATCTCATGGCACCCACTCAACTTTAATAAAAATATTTCAGTTTATACTTCATCTTCCAAATAATTTGCTTCTTTTCTCTCCCTCCACTCTTTTTAGTCTTCATTCTTAGAGCAATTGAATATTCAGTGGAAATGTTTAATTTGATAATAACTATTGGATGAAGCTATGGATATAACTTCAGGTGAGGCCATGTACAAAGTACATGCCTGAAATGAAATGAAAAGGGAAACAAGGTGTCTGTTCTCCATCTCTGTTCTGTTCATAATGTACAGAAGTTAGGAAATCAAAATAGACATTGACACATGCTTTGAAAGGCAGTAATAACTTTACTGTTTGTACTTTGCTGAAATCTGTATGTCAGATGTGTATTCATGATTAAAGTACTATGATCTGTGATTTCTTCATAGCTGGGATTCATGTAGGTTTTTACTTTTGTTTTTTTTAAAGACAAGTATAAATTTGTTCTGCCAGTTGTAGCAGATCAATTTTATATATATTATTTATATATATAATATATATATTATTAATTTATTTATATATATAATATATATATTATTAATTATCCTTTATAATTTTATAAAGGAGATGTTTCTACAGCTGCTTTCATTCTTTCATGATAGTAACATTATACCTATAAAATAGGTGCTTCCTGAATATATATATATATATATTTTTATATAGTAAGACATATCTATCTTTAAATTTTAAGATGTCCTAATTAAAAAAAAAAAAAGTTTTGTTTCATATCTGAAATACACAAAGTCTCATTTCATTAGAAGAACGTGCTGTAGTAATCCTAGTTAAGATAAAAATGCAATAATATTCAGATCATAAACCAGGCTGGTCAGGTAACAAGCTCCAAAAAGAAAGATGGGACTGTGAATGGAAACACATATGTCTAAACAATGTTCCTGAGTCTTCTGTCAACATTTTTAGATCTTTGAGTGTTTTCTGCACTTCCAGGAATACTTCTGGGCTGGTCATGCCCCATGCCATTTTAAAAGATGCACATATATGTTTTGTCGGTTTATCTTGTTTACTCATTTAGAGGTTTTTGTGGCAAGTAGTGATTCTTTCTGGCATTGTTTTATCCAAAATCAGAGATTTCTGTGACCTTTGATTTGGCTTCTGTATGATTTTAGGTGTTGATAGAATTTTCTGAAGCACTGAATTTGATGCTTCTCTGTTCACAAATACGTTTATCCAGCAGGACTTTTTTTTTTTTTTCCAGATACTTTATATTCACAATTTCAGTGTGATTGACGTAGTTTTAAAAGAAAGGGGAGAAGAAAAAAAAAAAAAAGATACTGCTATGGAATTAATAAGGCATTTTCTGCTTTAGACTGAATGTTGGTGACAGAGGAAACAGGAGTGGGTAAATTACTGTGGAATGATTTAGTTTATGATCGCTTACAGGAAAAGGTATCTGGAAATGACAGATGTGTTTCTGATTGGAATTTGCAAATAAAATGCTGCAAGGAACGAATGCCTGATGAAGGGACAATGTGGGGACAATGTGAATTTTCACCTTCCAAACAATCACAGCTTAGTATATATATATAAATATATCTTATATTTATATAAAATATGTAAATCTATATATTTAATCAAGCAGGACTTGTGATTTAACAATTAGAACAGAGACCCCACATAGTGAAGGCACCCAGAGAAGTCCTGTTCAATTATGGTCAGGGAGAAATTTGCCGTTAAATTTAGTGAAATAAGAATTTCCCTATAAGAACCAGAATTCCTAAAATACCTTCTTTTTTTTTTTTTTTTTTTAATGTGATTTCTTGTGGCTGTTTAGACCCCAAAGTCCCTCACAGCCACATATCCAACCAGAGAAATGTTTTCTTGTGAAAAATGAGTTATGAACTCTTCTTTACATTCTCCCAATGTGGAAGCAGAAATAACATTTTTATTTTGCAGCCACAGTCATCAAGAACACTTCTATCATTACCAAAGATATACATATATATATAAGTGTATATATATTTACTGATTTTTTTTTCTTCAGTTGATAAAAAACATGAACCTCAAATGAATTCATGTTCCCTCGTGGAAACCAGGGTATTAAACACCAAGTGTGTACAGTTGTCTCTCATCAGGAAATGCAAATATGACAAGGCACATGGGACCTTATCCAGGTCTCTCCTCTTCACTGTTTGCCTTACCTTCCATTGCTCACATTGAAAAATAAATGTCCATAACATGTCTGGAGGTGTTTAAAAGATGCATGCACAAGAAATGGAGGATTATTTTAAATTTTTTTTTACTCATATTGAGCTAAGAGTTCTAGGATTAATAAAATTTGAAATCCAAGAAATATGATTAATAAACTGATTAGCGGTGACCTAAGAATAGAATAATATAGAAAAATAATATATTCAATGTTTTTGCAAGTTATAAACCTCTGCTATAATCATAATTTCTATGATTTTTTTAACTTAGGAATATGTAACATTGAAGAACACTATCAAAATGGGTTTATATTTAAAACAATGGTAAATTTGGGTTAAAATTGCTTACCAGAGTTATAATGAAATGTATTTTTGAAAGATGGATACATTCCTAGCACTAATAAATTCTATTTTCATGCTTCTTATGCCTAAGAACAAAAGAAATAGCTGCAATCCCACAGTGATGGAAATCTGTAACTTTCTGCTCTGTATGAGGTCATTTTCCAAAGTCAGGGTGTTCTTTGCCTTATGATACAGGACATATTTAGCAGTTATGTGCACATATGTAAGCCTGTCATGAAAAATGAAAAGTAAAATATCTATATTAGTTAGTAATACAGTCTAGACAGTAAAGAACTGCAGCCTCATCTTTCTAGGTAAGTAAAGCATAGAAATTTGCAGAACAGGAAGAAAATTGATAAAACTGTGTGATGAAGAAGGAAATAAAGACTCCAGGCTTTCAAGATAAATAGGTAGATAGATGACTGACAGAATGAACAGCAAAAAGCAAGCAAGCTGTACATAGTTTTATTACTTCAATAAGAACTATGATTAACCTCCTGGAAGCCAGCCACTATATCGCAATAATGATCTCATTTACAAAAACATGGGATCCACTTATATGGGTTAAATGGAGATGTTACCAGCTGTGTGCCAGCTTACTACACCTACTCACTGTAAAGAACTGCTAAGCAAGAAAGGAAGCTTGAAGATTTTGTGGAGGATAGATTAGTGATTTGGTTAAGGCTGCAGCTGACTGAAAACCTACTAGAATCAGAATGATAATACAGTAATCTCATTTGTCACAAGGAGAAAGACCTGTACCTTTAGTGAAATGAGGAAAAGAGGCCTTCAGAAAGGCTAACTTTGTACATGGAAGTAGGGTACAAAACAATGAAGCCTTGAAGTTCTGTTGAGTTTCAGGGTTTCTGTGGTGCAATTACGTACAGGTGGATGGTTTTCTGCCTCTGTGGAAGTCTACAGTGATCTATTTATATCTAAGGGATAGAAAAACAAGTCAAAGAAGAGGATTGGCAGCTTAATCTCAGAAAAATGTGTGAGGGGGAAATGCTACCCAGTATGTGAAATAGTTAGAGGCCTTCTAATGGTTATACTTCTAGTTAAAACTTTTTTGAAGTGTTTGAATTTCTTTATAGGCTTTACTAACTAGGCAACTGGACCAGAAAGGAAGTTCTGAGACTTTCCTTCAATTACAGGTAATTGAGACAAATTGAATCACACATCCTGGGACAGCAGGCTCTGAAAACCATTCTTCTCAGACTCCTATGGAAATTTTAATTGATCTAAGAGCATCAGAAGCAATATTATTATTATTTATTTTAAGAGGTTCTTTAGAAGTAAACATTTCCACATAGAACAGGATAAAAAAGAAAATAAGTGTTTTGATGAGTGGTAACCTCAAAGCTGCCTACCGCCATCAGATCTGGTGGCAGTTGCTTGCGTTTTGATTGCTTCTCCAAGCTACATCGTAGTGGTGTGCTAACTCAGATGATGAATCCATAGATGCAGTTGAAAACAATCATATGTTGTGATAATTAAAATCCACATCTTTCTGAGGTACTTGCATGTTAGTACAAATATCTAATAACAACTTTTGCTTCATCTTTGAAATAAAGGATAAGAAAAGAACAGTTAATGATGACTATTAACTGAATAGAGGCTGATGCTGCTAATCTGTGCTGTGAATACACCTTCACAGAATTTAATCATCTCTTTAAAGAAAACATGATTATCCTTTTCCTGTCACAGATGAATAACATGATTTGCCAAACACATGCCTGGAAACAGGAGAGTCAGAATTCTCAAATCTGTTTTTCATGTAGTAAACCAAAGCTTTTTTTTTTTTTTTTCCTCTAACCATATAGTATAGTGACTATAGGAAAGAAAAGTGTTACTTTTAACTTAGTGAGATCTCCAAAGCAGAGATGGATCCTCAAGTTCACTACTATGCAACAGTACTAACCACAGATAAATTACATAGTGCCAGCAGTAAACTGATAAGTCAAGTGAAGGGGCAATGAGCCATGCTTTGTGCCAGAGCTCCAGGGATAGATTTTTAGAACCTCAGCTGATCTCTGTTGATGATGTGTGGATAAAATTGTGGATTAATGCCAAATCTAACACACCTACCTTTGCAAAGTTTACACTTGGTGGAATACAAAAATCTGTTTTCACTGACTCTATATAAACTCTTTTTTCATATTAAGTAAATAGCAAAAAATTACTTGCTTTACTAAAAGAGTTATTTAATTTGTGACAATTCCTACTCATTTTTTATTTTGTAGTTAATTTTTATTGGTCAAAAAGTAAGAGTACTTTTTTTCCAGCACATTATTAAACATGTTTTTTGTAGATCTTAGAGTCTGTGTGTCTGTTTTAAAAGAAAAAGTGCATACTTATTTACCTAAACCATTTTTGGTCTGAAGACTTAAGCATGTAGGTAATGTTGCTCCTGGGAAGGTGTCTGGGAGAGTGAATAGGACTAACTACACATACAACTACTTTTGCAATGCTAAGGAGTTTACCCTGCAAAGGGGTTTCTCTTGCACCCCTACTTGCTGGATAGCCGGAGACCTTTTGAATACAGTATATGATCTGCTGTAATTTATAGTCATGAGCCAAGGTACTCTGGTGGCTCCCATTCTCTCATTCAAGCACTTCAGGAGACACAGGCTAACAAGGGAAACATTTATGTTTACACAAGTTCCATTCAATTAGCAGATCAGTATAAAAGATCCTTCTTTTATTTTCAGGACCATAGGCCAATAATCAAATTTGACAATGGTCCTGTATTTGAAGTCATTTAAAAAGTGAGCCTACTTTAAGAAAGACATTTCAAACACTAAACAATGACAACACTGGCTAGTATGAGAAAGGAAAGAACTGATGAGGGAAGAAAGTAGTAATTGTGTCTATAAGCAGTATTTGAAGTGTTGTAATATATAACAATGTTCTGCATAACATAAACCAAAGAACAATGAGGTAGTAAAATGGTAAGAAGTAAGACTGTAAGAACATTATTGTGAGAGAAGTTTGAATCAAGAAAATCTTAGAACAAATTACTGTTGCAGGCTCAGGGTAAGCACAAGACCTTCTCACCTGGAAGAGGATTTAACTGCAAGAAGTATTTTGAGAAGGAATTTTCCTTTACCTGAAAAAAATTTAAACCCTTATTATCTGTTGCATCATATGAGTGTCAGAACCTACAATTAAAAATCATGAATACCCTATTACACATTGTCATGCAACATAAATATTTAAAATATTGCAATTAATAAAGATATTCATTGTTGCATGGCTATTCACCATCACTACAGTAATGCAGACTTTTATGGATTTTCTTTAAAAAGTTACCAAATTATTAAAGAATTATTTTATTTCTAAATATAAGGAGCAGTGAATCCACAAAATCACTACCTTGACTTGCAGGAATATCAATAGGAGAAAATATATTCTACGTTCCAAATAGTCTAAAGAAAATTCTATGCATACATGTTTATTTCAGTTATTTGAATTAGAAGAAAAAAAAATTGATTAAAAATACTTGATAGTATGTTAAGACTGTTTTTTTTTTTTAATAACAAGTAAAAAATTTTTTCTTTAAGTTCTTTGAGGGGTGTTTAGTACTCGTTAACTCTATCCTCTAGATATTTTTAGTTAAGCGCCAATGCAAAGCTGATTAAGAGACACTATTAGAGGGCCCTCATAAGCATGGCACCTTGCAAAGAATAATTAACCCTGTGACTATCATTCCTAAACCATATACTTCAGAGTTTAAGAAGCTGTCTTTTACAAAATCTGAGAGTGAACCACTAATATCTAAAGCATCAAACTAATAACAGAAGGAAATCCTTCCTTGGTGTGCAAGAGAATGTTTTGCTAGGTGTGAATTGAATAGCGTTTATGAGTGTGAAAAGGAGAGATTTGGCCCAGATCCCTAGAGCTCTTTTGTTTTCTCATGCCCAGATAGCATGTTCATTTTCTAAGCTAAAATTTCTGGCTTCGTGGGCACCCCTTCCTAAATCAGAATCTCTAATCAAATGTACCAGGAACCCTACTTTCTCAGAGAAATTACACTAATGGTAGATTTTTAAGGACTGAATTAGGGATAAATAATACAGTCTTAGTGATATTTTGTTTTATTTTATTTTTTTCTGGGTGCATTGTTTAACAAGGAAACTGCTAAGCTCATCAGTGTGCTGATCAGTAAGCTAGTTTCTTACGTTTGGGGAATCCATTGTTTATCTGTAGGGGTACCTAAGGAGTCACTAGACTGAACGTAGTTAATGGTTCTGGATTAGGAGTGAAAATAACTCTGTAGCTACCTGTATGTTTGTTCATTTTTATTCTCAGTGTTGTGATTTCTGACTGGCACCAGCATGAAGAGAAGTCAAAGACACACAATTATGTTCAATAGTGTATTAAACTGAAGATGCTAGAATACGAAGACTCAGATTACTTATATTCTTCCTACCTTGTAATTTGGCTTGCAGTGTCCACCTCATGTACAGAACAGTGCCCAAGTTTCAGTCCTGTACGTTCTTTTTCAAACAGTTAAGCTTTTGAACCCGGCTTGTTGTGTAACTGGATCAGGAGTATGTCCACTCGATTAATTATATGCTCAGTTATACTGTCTTAATGGGAAACATTTAAGGGTTAAGAGGTTAGGAAGCTTTTCATACTCATCTTTCAGTTACTAATTTCTGAGTTTAACTGATATGGGAATGCTCTGCCCAGTAGTGGAATAAAGGAAGAGAGCAAGTTTGAAATCAGCTCCACCCTCAGCAAAAGCTTGCATTTGCTTTTAAAAAGACTGGCAGAGCTTGAGACTCTCTGGGCTAAAAGTGAAACTGCAAGTCATTCTATGATTCATTTGAAACTCCACGAAGAAGGATAGGACTCTAAGTCCCACTACCTAGCCCCAGGCTCCTTATATGGTGGTGTTTTTTTGAAGGTCCAGAGAAATAAGTCACCTGAAAAATAATTGTTTTGTTTGTGTCCAAAGCCTAGTGAAGTGAATGAGATGTCAGTTACCAGGTCTTATATGTTGTGGGATCAAAACGGGAAGCTTGATGCTTAATTGTGTTTTCTAATATAATAAGGTGGTGGAAGGCAGAGAGATTATGTATGCTGAAAATGGGTTTTTAAAAATCTTCCTGCGTGGTTTATAGAGGACTTGCTCAATATAAAGGTCCTAGAACAACAGATGTGTTTCTAATTGCATTCTTAAAACGAAATGCTTTTATTCAGAGTCTGCAGCACAGGAAATATCCTTCAGAAAAAGGCACCAGCTGCAAAACAATAAGAGGAGCTTTAAACATTTATCCAGTGACTGCACCTTTAGACCTTATAAAGTTCATGTGTATTCATGCAAAATGTAAAAAAGGAATTTTAGCTGTTTTTAAGCCCTAAAATAAACTAGATCATTTTAACTATTCATGCAGTAATTGGCACGAAATAAAAGGCTGTGGATACCTGCAGTACAAGATTTGTGATTTAAATGGGCACTGCACTGCCAGCTTTGAAAATTGAGTACTAACATGTTTCAGTCACCTGAACACTACTGAAGACAGTAGTATACTGACATTATTTATCTGGACAGAGTAATTGGTTACAGTGTTGGCAATCCCCACATGCAGGCTGGCATTTCACCACAAATTATGTATTAATTTAAAACTACTTTAAAGAGCATTTTTAAAAAAGTTTCCCTATGCACAAAAATGGGGTAGCATTGCATCCAACACAGGTCTTGAGAAATGAGCACAGAACTGATTATACGGCTGATATTTACTTTTAGTCATATGTTGGTGGCAGCATGTTGACCTTAGAGTACCTGCTATTAACTAACCTCTTTCACTGACCTGCTTGAGCATATCACTTCACTTATTAGTGCCTATTTTTTTATTTTCTCACTAAACTCTCTCACCTGTTTAAATTCTTAGCTGCAAATTTCAAATGAAGTTTCTAAGCATTGTTGCACTAAAAAGAAAGATGTCAGTGGGGTAAATGAAATTTTTTCTAATATAGGCATAGGAAGGAAAAGAATCTTTTGCTGGCACACACACACACACGCGCGATATAAAAATGAGAGTGTGATATAATCACAAATATTATTCTGAAGATAATATTTAACTGACAGAATAGGATTAAATGGAAGCTACTAAGACCTGAGTGGCAAGAAATGATAGAGCAATAAAAAGAGGAAGTTACATCTGAACCAAGATAACTCCTGGAAGAGAATTTCAATTCAAAAGTTCAAATAATTAAATGCTAAAGGCCTTAGATATTCTTTGCCCACTCCCTGAGGCTACCAGACACCCTGTTAATTAGTTTTAGGTTAGTTTTAGCAAGGAAAGTATAAAATGGTGTGTTTGGAAAGGAGAGGAGCAGAGAGGAGATTAAATTTTTGAGAAACAAAAAACCTGTGTAGGGAATCTAGAAAAAAAAAATGAGGCTTCAGAATAAAAAATAAACAACAACAACAAAAACACTAGATGGCTAAAATACAGATAAGCACAGGAGATATCATGATTGGTGAAATTATCTTTCTACTGGAGAACAGCTACCTATAGTATTTTGTCTCCTTTGCAAGGAAAAAAATGGGAAATGTGAGAAACATTGAAATACATCCTGTGATTCAAACCATTTCTTCTTTGTTAAGGTGGGAGTTTGTCTGGGGAGAACAGGAGATTGAAAGTAAATATTTCTGCCTTTTGTTCCCAGTTCAGCTGATTAACTGTGTAACACAGGTAAACAAAAACCTGGACATTAGTTGGGTGTAATCTTGCTCAAGATCCTAATGGAAGTCTTAGGCAGAGCAGATAATTAAATTTAGGATGATGCCATGACACTCAACTAATTACTTAACCCAATCTACCCTTCTCCCTGTGTAGGCAGTGGCCCATAATTCTTTGAACAAAACTGGCAAAAAATATATATATATAAAAACTGGGGTCTCTAGAATAAAATATATAAATCTAGCAAAATTGCTGTTGTGACTGCTTATGTAGCCAAGGGTAAATATTTTGTATAGATTGTCTCCTTTGATCATTGTAACTATTCCTCTCTAGTTAGGGAAAAGAAAAGGTTCTCTGTATCAAATAAGACACAAGTTTTCCTTTCTGATAGGATTTAAGCTTCATTGCTTCATGCTCTTCATTTTCCCTTTTGTTTTTCTGTGTTTTGTGAAATGAAAAAAAATGTGTTTGAAGAGAACTTTGTCCTTTTCCTCTTGCCGTTACTATTTGTATTAGATGCTGAGTTAACTAAGGTCTCACTTGTGTTTTCTGATTGCCATAAACTATCATTTAAGTAGTTATTTGTTGTTGCTTGGGAAATTTAAGCATTGTAAGCCCCGTGTAAGTTTATAATTTAGTCTGTTCAGACCTAGACTATGTAACATTCCATATAATTTCTGATAATACTTCAGTGAAGTTCTGTGGCAGGAAATGTGCTGGTATTATAGGAGCTTTCATTCCTTTTGTTGAAGCAAGTCACTTCTTTTTATGGCATCATTAACTTTTCTCTCCCCTCAGTCTTGTTGCAGAACTCAGAAGAAAGGAAATTTTATGTTACTGTGGAAAGTCAGAAGGTACTATGGCAAGGAAGCTGTATTTTCATTATTTCCAAAGCTGATAATCTGGCAAAGAGTTAGGATCAAATTTAGTTACATATATGTTTTATAGACTTAAATTGAGTAGTACAAATTACATAATAGCATTATCTAGACCTAAGACATTTCTATATGAATGGCTTATTAACTTTCATATGCACATATATGTAATCCAATATTTCTTAGATTTTCTTAATACATGTCCATAGAACATTCAGTCCCTGGAAGAGACAGAGTTCTTCTCAACTGTTTGTTCCAAACAGAAGGGTCTTCTAAAAATTTGCTATTTCTTTTTATGCACAGAATTCCTGACAAAAGAATCAAGTATGCATGCTCCTCTGCAACTCTCGCAATTAAAAATAATACTTTCTAAGTAGGCAATTTTGCATTTTTTTCTGATTTTTTTTGTTTGTTTGCACATGATCTTGGTACTAAATTACAAGAGAGGATAGTGGAAGAATGACTGAGAAAAGGGAGAGAACAAATAAAAAGAATAGCAGAAAGAAAAGTAAACAATAGAAAACCCAGGATCAGATTCTGTATCTGGGAGCAAAACACCGGCAAAATGCTGCAGTCAAAGGGAAGTCAGGCTAATTAGACTCTAATGGCAGTAGGCTGTGCATGCTTGGGATCTAGAAGGGGAAGAAAAAAATCAGTCATACATTCAGTTAGGTGACAAAAAAGCAAGCTTATTCTTCTCATTACTTGTGAGCTACTGCCATTATCTTCATGCTACTTCAAAATTACTATCCTTACATTTGTAAACTATAGAGGAGGAATAGAGAAATTATATCTTAGCTATAAATCCTCATTCAGGAGGCATGATTGCTGCATTGCTGTATGGACCAAGGGGCTCCTTAAAAGAGGGAGGCAGCTTGGGCAATATTGCCATGCAGATGATTGCAAAACAACCCTTACACATATGACTGGCTTAAGGCATTTTAAACTACAGTGCAAAAATGTGTGCTAACTCAAATCCACTTTCCAATCTTGTACACTTAAATACAGAGGTTGTGGAGTTTGATAAAACTTAACATTAGAAATTACCTGGATATTGACTAATACATTCTGCATTATTGCTTTCAGTTATTATGTTAGCTTTAACTCAGTGGTGCATAAACCAGTTTAGGATTGGTTCTTGTTTTATTTCCAGCAGCTATACTTATAATAATTCATATTTATAGTTGCAATATTTAATTTCCAGTTGTTTTGAGTGAAGGGAAAATTAGATTTGCTCTTAGATTTCACAGTCCTTTACAGGAGTCTATACGTTAATGATTTCCTACAGGAGTAATTCTGAGTATTTTATGGACAAGAAAAAATTTGAATAATGATTATTATTTATAAATAGAAATATATTTGGTTACTTTTGTAGTCTTGATCAGGTTTCATTTCAGCAGCCCATCGATATTAATTTTTGGCAATGTTTATTTGTGTCTTTTTTTTGTTATTATTATTATTTTTTTCCTGAATATATGCTTCAGTCTTCAGTTGTTTTCTCTTTTTCATTTGTTATTTTTGTTTGGTTATTGCAACTCTTTGCACCTTGCTATGCCATCTTTTTTATTTGCTTCAACCATCTCTTATTTTGTTGATCTTTTAATTCCCTTTTAATTTAAATGCGCTTTATTTGCAGAATAAATAAATTGATTACATTCCACATGCTATATTGTATGTTCTAGGATAGATAGTTTTGCTCTGCTAATTATTTCTACTGTCAGATGAAATGGACATATTCAGTATTAGCATATAAAATAAGAATCAGTTCCTTGAGAAAAGGCAAGGATTAAAAAATGCTTAGACAGTCCTATTTTGAATTTGAACTTTTTTGAGTGTGTGTATGTGTGTCTGGTAACATGATTTATTTTGTTATCACTGAAATGAAAAATAAAATTTAGGATTTGAAGTTCTAGACAGTTCATTGAAGTAAAGAAATAGAAAAGCAGATCCCAGGAAGGAGTTTGTTTTGACCAAGTTCTGTGTGGTTTACAGTGGTACAAGCAGGAAGTGAATGTTATGTCTAGCACAGTATATGTCTAGAACAATTCTTAAATATCCTTTGCATTATTTTCAGACTTTACTTACTAAGTAAAGGAACTCTTTAGTGCAGGGCTCTTGAAAATCTTCCACAATTCAGTATTTGATATGCTCAATAAAATCCAAAATATCCCTTGAAAGTTTCAGCTAAGTTTTTGTTTTGTTCTATTTTTAATATTTCTTGACGTTTTTCAACAGAAAGTAAGGTAATAATTTGTCTAGCTTTGGGGCCATCTATGTACAGAATCCTTGGCAGTAGTACCTAAACACATGCTGGGTTTCTTGTTACTTTAGACAATTTAGACATTTTGTCTTCATTCATCACCCCATTTGCTCTGCTGCAATATTTTTCTCAGGTACCTTTCTTTTATCTGTCCATAATTATAAAGAATTCAGAGAGATACATGAAGAGCCCTCAAATTACATTAAATGCATGTTAGCATTATAATATTTATGTGTGTTCATGTTGGAGAATATACTTTCATTATTATGTTCTCAGTGCGAAACAATAGCCTTCTGTTTAAATTCAATTTCAGAACAAATTGATTTCTGGTTCTAATATGACAGTCAGGAATGTGGTTGAAACAATTGAGAAAGTGAGGCTGCAGGTTATCAGAATATCTTATATCTAATCAAAGATATAGGTAGAATGGGTGTTTTGATTTTATTTTTTATAGTTGGGAAATTTATAATGTAGTGGACAGTAATAATAGTAGCTTTATTAATCTTGGTGCATGCATAGAAAATAGAGTGCTGGGGAAATTCCTGACAATGACATACAGAAAGAGGACTCTGGAAAGGAAGATGGCCCTCTGATGTTTCATTATTAGAAAGCACTGCTTAGCATACAGATTAATTAAACTTCTAAATAGATAGTGGAGGCCCTAACTGAAACTAGAATAGGAAATAGGAGGGCAAGAGGTGCTCCAGGTGCCAGAGCAGATGTTCCTCTATGACCCATGGAGAGGTCCACTGTTGAGCATGCTGTCCCCCTGCAGCACTTGGGGGGAGGGTGTAGAATAGGGTGGATGGGAGGAAGGTGTTTTTAGTTTGTTCTTAGTTTCTCACTGCTCAAGTTTGTTAGTAAGAGGCAATAAATCATATTAATCTCCCTACGCTGAGTCTGTTTTGCATATGATGATGTGGACGGTCTCCCTGTCCTTATCTCAATACTTGAGCCTTTTTCATTGTATTTTCTCCTCCTTTTCCTTTGAGGAGGGGGAGTGAGAGGGTGGCTGTGGTGGAGCTTGGCTTCCCAGCAGCGTAAAACCACTACAGCTTGTCTTGCATCTTCTACACCAGTATATTAACCACTAGTCCATTCATTTTCGACTTGTCCACATTCACCATAGAAAGAGCAAGAGGAATGCATAAATTTATCTCTCATATTACTCAGCAGTGCTTTCAAACATAATAGTTTGTTGAGGAAATTATAGTATTTTGTAAGAATTCTAATAGGGTCAAGTATATCAAAAAGCAAACCTGATTTTGTAGGCTTTAGTGACAGTGAAAAATTTTATGTTGGGTTGTTAGAAAGATTCTTTTGAATGACCTGAGCATTCCTGGGTCCTGGGTTATCTTCATTTATTATTATACCTGTTCTAGCTGATACTACTGTTGGCTAGCAGTTACCACCAATTCAGTCCTTTCCCACAGGCAGAGCTACCTTCAGCATCCCTGTAATTTTATTGCCTTTCTTAAATGGTGAGTTCAACATCTAAACTACTCTTAACAGTCCACAAAGCCATTCTATGTACCTTTCTCTCAGTTAGCAATGATGCTGGTAGCTGTTACTGCACAACCACTTTATTTATGCAAGCATAACTTGTATGCCATATATTTATATAGGGCATGCAAGTACACAGTATAGTACTTAGTAGAACAAAGTAGTGAAATACCAGATGTAAAATAATTATGGATATGCCCTGGCATGGAAATTCAAACTCTTGTGCTGGCTCATCTTTAAGGTCAGTACAGGCCTAGAAATAAGAAGCTGGGGGCAGGGAAAAAGGAAGTCCGTACGAAAGCACTGTCACCGAGAAACCAGCTTGTAGAATTGCATCCGTGTTGCCCTCATGAGAGTTCAGGCTTTTATCAACCGATGTGTCATTGGTGAAAGTTAGTACCTTGATTTGAAGTCAGTGATGCATGGGGCATACTGGGAATACTTTTCTTCCTGACAACAAGTGTAATATTATTAAGTAAATAATAGCAGCAGCCAGTATGAGCTGTATATGCAGTCTCCTCATGCTATTGGCTTTTTCTTTAAAAGTCACTTTAAAATGTAGAGATCAATATTAAACTACATTTGGGGTGTTTCCTTATTAAAAGCCACAATTTGTGGTATTTTTTTTTTTCAGGGATTATTTATATTGAACAAATCAAACCAAATATTCTTTTCAGCCTAGGAATATGATAATTTGGTTTAACCTACTGTATGTGCCACCAGAAGTAAAACTTTGTATCCCACAGTTATGAGACCAGAACTGTCAAAAGACTTCCATGTCATGCTGGTGTACAGTAATTGTTGTTTTAGAGAAGATTCTGACTGTAAAGTTTATTTACACCAGAGAGAGTAATAGATACATCAAATAGCTTTGCATAGGAATGAAAAAAAGGCATCAGGTTTGCTAAGATACAGGATACTTTATTATGTATTCTTTTGGTCAATGCCCTCAGATGTTTATATTTCATTACAATCACCAAAAGCTTTTGTTTTCAGTTTTGGGCAACAACATCTGCCATTTATACTCTAGACCTGTTTTAACACCTATTTCTTTGGCCTCAGAGGGAAGTGATAATAGAAATAAACCATCAGTACCATTCTTGTACATGTTTTCTTGTGAATCTTCTGATCTTGGGATCAGAGGTGCTCTCATCAGCTGAAATACCATCTGAATAGCACATTACATAGGAGCTGCCAGCCAGGGCTCTGTCTTTGCTAGAATTCAAGCAATTTTAATTCCTCCTGTAGCTGATGAATTAGTGGTGTGATGAGGGGGGAGATACTGGGTACAACTACCCTCATTTTGGGCTAGCTTAAAGCAGTAACTTCAAACAGTTTGGTAAACTGTCCATTTTCTTAAAATAAAAAGTTCTTTAGAATATGTGAGTTAAGAAGCTTTTCAAGGTTTTGCTTACATGTTTATTCAAAAAGGGAAGTTTTATTTAAATTGTGCATTTATATGCTGTAGAAGAAAAAACATTTCCCAGTTGTACTGTGAATCCAAGCAAAATAATCATGCTTTGTGTAAGAACCAGAAACTCAAACTGATGATAAACAAAAAGGAGGAGGCTTGTCCTCCGCCATTGTTTCACCCATGTTAATTCTGAAGAGTATTGGGGTGGAGGCAGAGGAAAGAATAGAATGGGAATGTAGAACATCAGTATTAGAAGTGCAAAAAGACAAATATACAAAGTCAAATGGCATATCATGAATGATTCAAAACAATAGAAGCAAAATAAATAAATAAAAAGTAACTATTGATCTTATATTTCATGATCATACTTTTTTCTTTAAAAGAGAAAATTAAAAATTGAAAATGTAACTTAAATTAAACTCATGGTAAGTACTGGTCATATAGTTCCCCTGTCTTTTCTGAAGTGCATTTAAATTTTATTTACTTATATTTATTCAGCAAGTGGTTTAGGAGTCAATGTTCTTCTGCTTTCTTTTTAAATGAAGTTACGTTTACTGTGCTGGTATAGGCCTTGCACCAGATCTAATTGAACTTAGGGGAAATAAATCTCTATGTTTAAATAGGCTCATGACCTTTTCAGACAATATGGCAATCTGTGCAAATGCCAATGTAGTATAACAGAAATGACCCATCATATTTCTCTTAGATTCAATGGATCAGAAAATCTTCCAGTTCATGGGTGGCTGGGTGGGCCATCAAATTTATAGAAAAAATACAAAGTGCTCACTAGTTGCAGGCAAAGATAGAGAAAACCTTTATTACTATTTTTTTTCCTGAGGTAGGAATATGTCTTCCTACCTTGCATTTTGAATTTATTACCTATTCAGGCTCCATTTTATCTCAATCAATTGCATCTAGGACCCGGATAAGTGTACTTTGTTATCGCTATCTTCTAGCAGCCTGGAGGGTTACATTCTTTATTTTTTGTTAAACTTTTTACAATATAGTCCACTAAAATTTATTTGGGATGTCCATGCCATTATTCAGTGGGTGGGGAAAATGGAGAATTCTTAAGGTTTAACAAACTAATTATACTGCCCTCTATATATTTAAGACTCCAGTAGTATGCCCAAGTCACTAACAAAGCTGATATTTTCAAAAATCAGTTAGCTGCTTTGAAGTCCTACATTTTTGAATGCCAGAATTGTAATGCCTTCTATAGAAATGGCATTTCATAAAATGATTAAGAGTTAGATGTTTTACAATTGCCTCCCTATGAGCACCTTGATACTGAAGAGTGTTCATCATTTCTATTCACTTGGCAATCCAAATCTACTTTTCTTGTGCCTCTATATTCTGGTTTCTCTCTCTGTTTCTCTCTCTCTTTCTTTTCCAAGTTCAGTGTAGTTAGATATTAGAAATCCTAGCTAAACTCCTCTCTTCCTTTAACTTCCCTCTAGTATCCAGTGCGTCTGCAAGGGACCTGTACATTGAATCTTCTTTCCATGTGCAATAAGAGATTTGAAGTGCATACACAATATCTATGGTCCTTGAGTGTGCATTTTAAATAACAATTCTTTCACATCTCTTGGGATGGTGATATCATTCTGGAAATGTCTCAGAAGCAACTTCTTCACCATATGCTCCTGTTTCTCCTATATGAAAAATAAAGAAATGAGAAATTACCATTAATTATTTTTAAATGTAAGCTGAATCCTCTTAGCAAGTGAACATTATTTAAATTTGTTCTGATTTAGCTTGTGTGTCAAACTGCATTGTTCTTTGGGGTCCTCTAAAAAAAAAAAAATAAATAAATAAAAAATGTACCTATCCTTACCAGAAGCATAAATAGATAGGCAGTTGGAAAATTCTGCAAATAGAACTGTATGTATTTCAATGAGCATGCATGTATATGTCTGTTCTTATTATTTTTCCTGAAGGAGAGTCAATCATCTGTAAATACCTTTGATATTAATTAGTTATTACAGCAATCGGTGAAAATAAATCTGTGAGCAATCTCATTTCTATTGCCTCTTTGTCCTCAGAATTTTGTGAGTAGGATGGAAAGAGACAGTCATAGTTAATTATAAGTAGCTCACAATTACCTCAAATACCATAATGTGTCTGTATATACAGAGATTTTTAAAGACACTTTCTTACTTTGGAGACGATAACCCACTGGAAAATGTGTTACCTAATTAGCAGCGGTACGCTTGATTTTTTGTTATAGTAGTTGATCTCACAAATAATGTCTCAGCTTGCTCCAGTCATGGGAGATAACCTTTAGTTTGTTGCTGAGCTCTGTGGAACTGAATTATGTAGGTTCTAGCCTACAGATTCTGAACATGTGCCCAATTTAAATAGCTACATCTGTTTTCTGAAAGATATAGATTTATTGTAACACTTGCACATCTCCGCTGTGTTTGTTGATGTCTGTAGTTAAAAGATTTTGCATCTAAGAATATAAAAAAAATCAGACATACAGAAATTCATCTGTTGTCTATTCCAGAGCAGTTCATTTATATAAAATGAAATGTTTTAGGTATTGATACATTGATGGCACACATCCAGGGGGGTGGGAGGGTGGGGGAATCTGCTGTCATTAAAAGTTTAGGTGAATACGAGCAAGCATCAGTATTCAACAGTTCATATCAAAAATAATTAGACTAATATCTGCCTTGTAGATGTTTAACTAAACTACTGTGTTATGTTAGATATCCAAGACATTACACAAAGGTGTATATTAAATACCTATATTCATGGATGTCAATGTAAATTTCTTCTACAAAGACATTTATGTCAGATACAAATTTATTTCTCACTTTGAGAGAACTGTAGATAAGTTTTGAATTGGGTAACAACAGTCACTGTTTCATTAACTGCCAGTACTGCTAAACAGATTGAAAGCCTGGATTTAGTCTCTTATTTGTGTAAGTGTCTCATCCCATATAACCCTCAAGGGCTTTCTGCATATTTGATTTTAAATACCCAGCATTTAGAAAATGTGAAGCAAAATACAAAAGGAATATTAATATTTAAGATAAACAAGCTTCATAACTAAATTCAAGAGAACTTTCACATCAGGCATTTGGAAAAGCAGCCTAACATATGGTAATTATATGAAATGAACTGCATAATATTCACATGATGACGGGTTTCATGAGGTCAGGAAGGGAATTTAAGAGTACAGCAGTAATAAATGAGTTCAGGTTTTCAGTGGCTCAGCTCCTGTTTAGGGGCATTTGGCCAGTTTTCTATAACTATTAACTATAGGAAAAAGGAGAATGGTGAAAAGACTCTAGACTTTGCAAACACCTCTGATATCAGAAACGGTTCTTTAATACATGCCTTTTTTTTTTTTTCTTCTGAAAAAGGATTCCACTGGACTAGGCATTTATCATTTTCTTAATGGAGGAATGTGTGAGAGGCAGTGGAAAATTGGTGCCATGAGATGTGTATTTATTTCTTTATATTTATTTAGGATATAATAAATTACATATTAGGTAATGTGGGAAAAGAAAGAAGAACAGAGAGAAGTTTAAGCAAGAAAAAGATGAGTGACAGTTGAGGAAGGGCAAGTGCAAGATTGTGCCAAACAACCAGGCAATGTTGTGCAGGGCAGACAAAATTGTAGAAAATTATCTGCAAAGCTTCAATCCTTTCTGTTGACCATTGTGGCCTTTTTTTTTTTTTTTTTTTTTTTGCCTTTCCGATTGAGGAGCTAACTGAATTTTTGTGCCTCTTCTTTCTTCTTCTCCTTCTCCTTCTTGTCCTTCTTCTTTCTTCCTCTCCTCATTTCTGTTTTGCATCTCATACAAAATAAAATAAACCAAATAAATATTTCAATCTATGTTTCTTGCAAAAATGCATCTCCCTTGATTTTAAAAATAAATATTGCACTTTCTTACAAATTATGCTAATACTTCTGTGCTTCTGATATAAGTTACAGGGTATTGCAAAGACTATTAGGTGCCTCAGAGTATTAGGATTATTTTACCCTAAAAGGCATTAGCAGAGTTTTAAAATATTCACCCTATAAATCAGAAACTGTATTTGAATTTCTACATATGCTGAAAATATCCAATATCATATTATTATTCTGCTTATCACATAATTCTTCTCTATAATGTACAGAGTTGATGGAAACAAACAAAATGTTACTGATACGTTTTTTCTGTATAATCACTTTCTCAGTACTTCTCCTCCTAATACCCCATTTTGTCTGTTTTTCATACCTGTCTCAGATTTTGTATCACTTCTAAATTTTTTAAAGAAAACAATTTATTTTCAGTGTCCTGTAACCTTTCTGGAAATGAAGAGCAGAGGAAAAGTAATCTGTTCCACTTCCACTCAAAATTTTGGTACTCTCTCATATTCATGAACAACTACATTTCCTTTGCACAGTGCCCAAATTTCAACTAAAACTCCTGAAATTAAGATATGAAGGTAATTTGGTATTAGCTCTGTAGCTCTGCCAAAAATAGGAGTCAAGTAATGTTACTGCTGAAATGAATTAACTATTAGGAGATTGGGAAATTCCTGTTTTCTTCCTAACATTCAAGAAAGTCTTAAATTTTAATAAAGATTTTGTTGTTTGTGTTTGAAGTATATATTTTGAGATCAGTTTCTAAGCAATTTAATACAGAGATTCAAACTTTGGTTTGGTTCAAACTTTGGTGGATTTGATTATTTTATGTAACCATTTTGTTTTGACATTTTCCTATGTGTGAAAAATACAAGTGCTCTAAATAGAGAAAGAAAACTTCATAAAATTCCTTAATGAACGTTGTGTGTATTTCATTGGAATGTACTGCTGTGCTTACTAAGTGTTCTAGTGAGTGAAATATTGCACTCACGGCACTCACACTCATTTTAGCTACTTGGGTTTACAACACCTGTGCAAACCAGTTACTATATGCAAAAAAACATGATGAAGTTGATTTAAGTGCTTTCTGGATCTCTGACTGCCACGTTTTTATGGACTCATGATTAATGCACAGTGATTGATTCTGAAGGCCCAGCAAGAAATAAACTGTGGGTCTGTGCCTATAATGGTAACACCATTAAGTTCTTTCCTTCTGTTACTAAAGCTGGACTAATATTAACAAAACTCTATGCATTAATATTTAAGGAAAGATGTTATATCATAAGTGACAAAGTTCTGCCCTTCTAACTAACTAGCATGTTTCATTATGATACAAATGAATTCACGTACTCTTTAGGCCTTGTCTTAGGCTCTGCTCTACAACAGGAGAACTATCATGTTAGGTAGGTCTTGGTGAATGAATACAGAAATGAAAATGAGATTTTTTTCTGAATATTAATTCAGAGCAGAGGAAAGAAATCATCAA
Organism: Cygnus olor; assembly: GCF_009769625.2. Taxonomy (NCBI): domain Eukaryota; kingdom Metazoa; phylum Chordata; class Aves; order Anseriformes; family Anatidae; genus Cygnus; species Cygnus olor. The sequence goes on from NC_049173.1 coordinate 51,003,211, forward strand.
ATTGCCACTTTTGGTTTTATCATTGTATTACACTTTCAGCAGTAAAATTGTTAGTTATTTTTTCTCTTTTAAGATTAGAGGCATTTTGGGACTTAGTGTGTCTGGAAACAAAATTTTATTTCTATCCTGAATGCCTTCTGTCCAGAAGCTTCCTGTGACAATCATATCTAGTGATATGATTTTACTGAATGTCAATAACTCAAATTTTTTGGATATGATACAATTCAAGAATGATACTCTCATGTGATTAGGATGCAAAATAAAAACGTAGATAGACAAGTAATGTTATTAGTAGTTCTGCAAAGGGATCTTTGCAATTAGAAAATAGGAAAAATCTCTCTTTGAAGATGGGGATTTATATATCATTCATGTGCTCTCAGTGTCTAAATTAAATTCCTATGGATCTTGGCTTTCTGAATGGATACACAGTTAATTCTGACAGGTCAGCCACTATGCTGTAGCATGAGAGGGTGGCAAGTGGGATGAACAGAGCCAAAACTGCTTGTCTGTACAGAGTATCTCTCCTCTCCATGTGTCTTCTTTTTGAGATGATCAACATGCAGGCCCATTGAAGCTTTGTCTCTCTATGTGAGATGCTTTCCTGTGTTCTAGGTCAGCTCCCAGGCAGGGCAATTTGTTGAACAAAGCCTGCTGCTTCTAGCTATCAGTAGGAGGAAGCTCAAGTTACATTAGTTACACTTAAAATCAATGCTCTCTTTTGATAACCTGGTAAATATATTTGAAACAGATTAGAAGAAAAATAGTAAAGCCCTCTGGCTGACAGGAAAAACAAGCAGTTTGGCTTTTATGGTCAGGTGGGTAGCCTGCTTTCAACCGCTGCTGCCATAAATTATGGCATATCTGATTACTTAATCATAATACCTCAAGAGAAAGATTGCAACTACTGAATGTGTTTCTATAAGCATTGAAGTATTGCCTTTTGTAAACTCAGTAGTTCCATTAAACTGGAGATTGTGAAACTTGAGTTACTTGCTTACCCGTTTACTAACAAATGTATCAATTTAATAGTTATGTTGCTTTTCCATAGGTAAAAGGCTTCTCACTTAAATAACTCGTTTACATACTTTTCAAATATTGATTCCGCTAAAGCCATAATCAGTCTGTTATAAAAACTGTTCTGAGCCCCAAATGGTATTCAGGAGTTTTTCAGAGAAGAGGCATATACCATGAACTGTGTACATGATAGCATTTCTAATGAACTTTTGCTGCACAACATGTAGGCATCCTTAGCACACTATTAAAATAAATAAATAAATAAATAAATATATAATGTAGACCAGCATTCATGATTTACTTGGTGATTTAGTCTGGAGGTTTGATTTTTTATTTATTTTTTTCCTCCTTTAGAAAATATGAGTTTGGGTGCATTTTAATCTGATTTTGTTTGTTTGTTTGTTTTTGCTTTTTAAGGAAATGAGTTTTTATGACAGAGTGAAAGAGACAAATAGCATGATTTTTCTCTTCTCCCCCTACAGCACCCTGTCACCTAGAAAAAATATTGAATCTGTTGGTGAGTTTTGAACAAGTCTGTCCAAGAGACAGGAGTAAAAAATTTATACTTTTTTAAGTCTGGGGAAATTGATAGCTATTTGGAGGATAGCTATGATGAGTTTTCCTTCGGAACTAGTTTACTTCAAACTCTAGTCAAGTTTAAGGGAGAATAGCCAAAAAAGTAGTACATGCATGCTGGCCATCGCAGAAGTTGATTCACTACTCTAAGTTAGCCCAAGCATATACTTCACACTTGCTTATCAAGATGAACATGTTTGTTAAAGGAAGAGATGAGGAGATGAGAGATGAGGAAAAACTTGTGAAGTTGGTATATGAGGAAATGAAGTTGGCTCAGAGGTATATGAGGAAATGAAGTTGGCTCAGAGGAAAATGCTTGGAAAAATGTAGGGACACAAGCATAGAGAAAACCAAGTTCTGTTCATTCTACTAACATAAATAGTTGTTTCTGCATCCCTTTTTAATAATGAAGAAGTGTGAATAGCCTTTCAAAATATGCATTCAGAAATGCCAGAGATGAGCCAAGTGGCATGGTACTGCTTCAAGAAGGCAGCATCATGGGCAAAATTTATCCAATTTTGAGTCTGAGGTTCTTTCAAAAAAATGTTGTTACTTTATACAATGTTTTAATATCAACTGAACAGATAAAAGTTGAGTATTTTTTTCCTTATATATAGATATTTTGAAGCAGTTTTTAATAGCGCATCTTAATTGTGTATATCTGTCACTTAATGGAGAAACTCAACTCTTGTCCCATGGATTCAGAAATTTTTTTTTTTTTAAATGCCTATTCCAATAAAGAACTTGTGCTAGTGAGAAAAGTCCAACATCTTACCAAAAATTCCAGACTTTTGGGGTTTTACCTGTAGGATGAATGTTTTCCTTCTTTCGTTCTTTCTAAATTTGGTACAGGCTTTACTGCATAAATGCATTCTTGCATCTTTAACAAGGAATCAAGGAAAAGCATCTTTAATATAAATCAAGGAAATCTGCATATGCCGCTCTAAAAGTATATATACCATGCACGGTAAGGCATCTTATAAACTAGCCTTCATTATTCTGTGTTAATCTTCACTTTCCTGTCTTTTGTATGTAGGACAAGTCAATCTCAGGCAAGTGAACCTAGTAGGGTATAAATCACATTGTCTGAACTCTTGCTTCCCGTTTACACTTATCTAGGTAGAGCTCCGATAGTATCGGAGAAAGAGATTGTGACAAAGTACCACCCGAGCTGGAGGAAGAGAATTGAATATAGCATGAAAAAAGTACTTCTACCTTGTCTGTTCTCTGCCATCTATCCTCTAGAAGGTTTTCATTCTCAAATACACCTGTCAAAGTCCTTTTCTGCTTGAGCAAGTAGAAGTATCTTGATCTTTGTAGGAAATGATCCTAAACAGAGCCACACGCTTCATCAGACAGTACAATGCAGGTATATGTGGAAAAGAAGACATTAAGGACCTTTAAATGTAAGGAGGGCATTTGTTGCTTGCCTAGAATTTTCCATCCCCTGGTAGAAGCCACTTATTGGCCCTTATCTGAACAAGTCATGTTCCAGAGTATTTTCCCCTCATGCAGTCCCCAGAGCCTTTTGCTGCAATAGAGGAGTAGGGCTCATAGCTGGCTACCCGTTGCATCTAAGCCACCATCCTCTGTTCACTGAGAAACAGGATAAGATTTGGCTTCAGGTTTTTAGCTTCCAGCAGAGGAAGGTAAACATTTCTTTAGACAAATGTTACAGGCACCAGAAAGTCTGATTTACTGTGGGAGATGATAATTTAGGCAATGGCTATTTAATAGTGCAGGTGGGAGGAAAAATGATTGTTGTCCTGTCATCGGTGATAAAGGAAAGCATAGGACCAAAAGACTAGCAAAATTGAAGCATAAAACTCCAAAGATCATAATCTAACTCCTAAATCCTTTTCTTTTTTTCCCAATTTATTTTATATTTTTAAGGAACAATGCACCTTTATCAATAAATCTGTATTGTTGCTCTGTATATCTTTAGATTTATATCTGTAACTTTTTTATTTCAGTTCTAAGTTCTCTGTAAGAAAAATGAAAACCTTTTGGAAGTGGAGAACCATACAGAAACAGCAAATCCTTGAATAGTTTTCTGCTCTTAATAGCCCAGGTGAGCATGGAAATATGCTCACTTGCTCTATTGGCTTAATCTGTGACCTAATCCATTCATACATTTTTAGATGGATGTAGAATCATGGATTTAAAAATTCATTTGAAAAAATGTCTTTACAAACATAATTATTTACAGAATTATCAAAATACTTTTCATTATTAATCTTAATTTTTAAAATAAATGTTTATTTTTCTAAAAGACAAAAAGAGAAAATAATTATCAAACAATCAAATTTTTATTGTTGTTGTTGTTTTGTTTTGTTTTGGGGGTCTTAGGCAGCTCTTAGAGCCCTTCTAAGAAACCTGTACAGACTGATATTGACTCCTGATTAAATATTTAATAATTAAATTATTTGAATGACAGATGGTAACTCACCTGGAAAATTCAGGTCTTCAGACTTTTTTGAGTCAGATTTTCAGTGTCTGTTAAATCCTAATGAATCTAAAATATACTGCTTGGGAAAACTGTTTTTATTTGTTTGTTTTTAATTCAGTCATAGTTTTAAACATGCTTTGGGACTTCTTTTCTACAAAGAAAAGAGTAATAAAATTCTACTACATATGAATTCAGCAGACAAGGTATTAAATAAATGGTTGCTACCATTTAAAGTATAGTAACATGCCTACAGAGTTACTGAACCAAAGAAGAGAACACATTCAATAATTTCAAATACAGATCATTCTGAAAGATTTAACTTTTATTTATTTAGAAACTTTTGAGAAGGGAGTGAGCTGAACTAAGTGATAAATTATTTCTAGCTACTCTTGTCCTCATTTATGCAATATTCCATTCAGCTTGTGTTTCTACAGGCAAGATACGTATCTCGTGGTTATTGAGATTGTTTGTTTCATTATTCTATACACAAATTGGAAGAAAAATCAGGGAGTCAAAACCTGAATTTCTAGTTTTGGTTTAATCCTTAAAGTGAATAAAATATATATATATATTTTATTATTTATTTTTTTTTTGACATAGAATTCTAATAAATTTTGATTAGGAAATGCTGAGCAATAGTGTTTCCAGTGCAGAATACAAGTTCCAGAACTCTCCATCAACACTAACTGATACTGATATTCCTCCTGTCAGATCTATTGCTTACCACCTGTAGATAGTAGTCAAAAAATTGAGAAATGATTCCCTAAGCCACTGAACTCAACAACTTCCACACCTACCCTGCAAGTGTATGTGTTTCTTAAAAGGACATATATTTCTTTTTATAAAATTATTTATCTTAACTGGAAAATGCAGTTTTAGGTCAGCCAAATAATATTCATTATGTGGTTTTCTCTGAAAATATGAGGAAAGCAGGTTTGAATGTTTCTTATGTTGTTTTATTCATACACTTTAATTTCAAATGGAGGTTTTATTTCAGAATTGAACTAGATTTATTTGTATCCTTTGCATGACTTATTTCAAAAATGAAAACAAAGCTTAAAATCTGCTAAGATCTCTTCTTCATAGTTTCTTAATTTAAGCCACCAAACACCAAAATAACCAGTATTCACTCTGCCTTACCCATCAGTGCTTTGTAGTTTTCAGTATAAAATTTCTCCAAATTCAGTGTAATTCCAGAAAATATCTGCAACAGAAGTTACTCAAATGTGTATATGGAAGCAGGGAGATCAAAGGGATAGTCACTGTAGCTTCAGGAAATAAAAGTAATTATCTACAGAATTTTATCACTAATGGAAAGCATTACTTCCACTATTTCTTTACCAAATTCTTTGTGGTCTGTCTGAATTTTCTTTTCTGAATACAAAACAGCCTTTTTTTCTTTTTCCCCTTGTTCACTCATTTTTTTTTTTATTTTTTTTTTTAACCTCCCTGTTGACAGTTAACCAGGTTACTTGCATTAGCTGTGTAAGCATTCCATGCTATTTGACTATATTCAGGCTCCTGCAAATACCTGGACTTGTTGTTGTTGTTATTGTTTTCCAAAAGAACTCAGCATTAACCTCAGTCTTCTTCTGAAAATTGCAGATAAATTGCAGTAGGGTCCAATGCTGCAGATTTAGGCCAAACTGCACAGAGTTTCTAAATCGAAGTCTTATTATTGAGCATCTCTAGAAGCCTGAAGCCACATTAGAATTTCTCCATTGATACAGCATTTGATTTACATAGTTATTTCCATGCCAATAATATGATATTATTATTATTATCTGTTGGAAAAACTCTACCTTCTAAGTTCTTCAAGGTCTTGCTGATGTCTTTCCTCTTATTTTTCCTCTTATTTCTTCTGATACTTCCAGGAACTTTTCCAGAAATGAACATGCTGTGACTGCAGCACAGCAGTAGGCCTCAGAGAGATTGTCTTTGGCAGTTTTCACTTTGCTGCACACATAACTTGTCCATTTCCCTAAAGAAACAGAAAAGTGAATCTTACCAAAGCAAGATAATTGGTCTTGGAAGATCAGTATTTTGACGGAGAGAGATATAGAAATGCAACCAGGTGGTGAGCTGAAATGATTGTGGGCAGTAGAAGAAGGTCTGTATAGATGCAGGAGAAAAACAAACAAACAAACAAACAAAACAAAAAAAAACCCTCTCTCATTATCTTGGAAAATGTGTTTGCAAGTTCTAATTTGTGGGTTACATTTAATTAAAGTACCCCACCTCTCAATTCTCTTTCTCTCAACCTTTAAACATTGCTTCTAGTAAATGAATCTTAAAACTAGGCGGTATTTCCTCTTAGATTTTTAAAAATCGTGAATAAATTAACCCTAAATGAAATTTATGCAAATGAAGGGTAGACAAATTGCAATGAAATCTTGAGAAATTTAAAGAAAATTAATCTATAAGGTATTTGTTAGATGTAAAGCCTAAAAACAAAACAAAACAAAACAAAAACAGAAACACACACACACACACACACAAAAAAAAAAAAAAACAACAACAAAAAAACACAAGATCTGCAGAAAGGAATGATTACAGAAATTGAAAAAATGACAAGCTATTTAATGGTGCTGTATTGTATTAGGATTACACCAGCATTACTAATGTATTTTCGTAATGATGATTTAATTGACATTATTTCTAATAGATCCTGATAGAGTATAACTTTTCTCAATTACCATTCTTACTCAAAATTGACTAGAAAATGCCCCAAACTGTGAACAGTTTTGTCTAGTTTTTTGTTTTGTTTTGTTGTTGTTGTTTTGGGCTTGTTTATTGTTTGTCTTTTTTATTGTTTGTTTGTTTTTCCTTCAAAAGGGGAAGAGAGTCTGTTTTCACACACTTCTAAACAGGATAGTTACAATTACAATCAGTTTGTCAGTGAGTATTTTGTGACAGTCTAATTATAGACCAAAATAAAGAGAAAAATATTACTCTGTCTTGTCTGATTTATGTATAATGCATATGCATTTATAATGCCTGAAGAATATAAGTACTGTTATCATAGTAGCTGAATGCTCTAGGTATGATTTATGATAATTTATTCACATTCAGTAATTTCTTGGGAAATTTGTTTAGTCTATAAATTTATACGTTTGCAAGCCAAACTATTTATTTATAACTATGAGCAGTGAAAATTCATACCAAAACAGAAAATAATATTGTATCTTTTTCAGAGGTAAGTGTCCTGGTTTCAGCTGCGATAGAGTTAATTTTCCTCCTAGCAGCTGGTATGATGCTGTGTTTGGGATTTAGGATGAGAATAATGTTGATAACATGCTGATGTTTTAATTGTTGCAGAGCAGTGCTTACACTAAGCCAAGGACTTTTCAGCTTCTCATGGAGGCTGGGGATGCACAAGGAGCTGGGATGGGACAGCTGGCCCACACTGGCCAAAGAGATATTACATACCATAGGACATCATGCTGAACAATTGATATGGGGTGGCTGGCCAGGGTAGGAGGGACCGCTGCTCAGGGACAGGCTGGGCATCAGCCAGTGGGTCGTGAGCAATTGCATTGTATATCACTTGATTTGTACATATTGTTAGTAGTAGTACTATTATTATTATTATTATTATTATTATTATTATTATTATTATTATTATTATTATTATCTTTATTTTCTGTCCTAATAAACTGTCCTAATACACTGCTTTAACCATGAGCCAGCAGTGTGCCCTGGTGGCCAAGAGGGCCAGTGGGATCCTGGCGTGCATTAAAAGGAGCGTGGCCAGCAGGTCAAGGGAGGTGATCCTCCCCCTCTACTCTGCCCTGGTCAGGCCTCACCTGGAGTACTGTGTCCAGTTCTGTGCTCCCCAGTACAAAAAAGACAGAGATCTCCTGGAAGGAGTCCAGCGGAGGGCCACAAAGATGATACGGGGTCTGGAGCATCTTCCCTATGAAGAAAGGCTGAGAGACCTGGGTCTGTTCAGCCTGGAGAAAAGAAGACTGAGAGGGGATCTCATCAATGTGTATAAATACCTGAGGTGTGGGAGACAGAGGGATTTGGCCAACCTCTTCTCAGTGGTTTGTGGGGACAGGACAAGGGGTAATGGCCACAAGATGGAACACAGAAAGTTCCGCACCAACATGAGAAAGAACTTCTTCACGGTGAGGGTGACGGACCACTGGAACAGGCTGCCCAGGGAGGTTGTGGAGTCTCCTTCTCTGGAAATATTCAAGGCCTGTCTGGACACCTACCTGGGCAGCCTGCTCTAAGGAACCTGCTTTGGCAGGGGGGTTGGACCCTATGATCTTTCAAGGTCCCTTCCAACCCCTATAATTCTGTGATTCTGTGTGATTCTGTCTTTATCTCAACCCACAGGCTTTCACTGTTTTTGTTTGTTTTTTGTTTTGTTTTATTTTGTTTCTCTCCCCCATCCCACGGGGTGGGTGGGGAATGGTGAGCGAAAGGCTGTGTGGTGCTGAGCTGCCAGATGGGTTAAACCACAACAGTCCTTTTGGCGCCCAATGTGGGGCTCAAAGGGTTGAGACAACGACAGATCTGACCAGACCATGTTAAAACAAAATTGTTATAAGCATTAGATCAGTTTAATAGTTGCTAATCACAATGTTGATTTTTTTGATCTCAGGTCTGCTATGTCTGTTCTCCAAACTGAGTTACATAGGTGCTAAAAGACTTCTAAACATATCTGACAAGTCATTTGGTAATATCTGATACATGACAGAATCCTGTTCACTCTTCCAGGGAGTCTGGATCTCCAGGTCTGTCACCAATGAAGTTCACGGCAATTTGGAATCTGCTATTTCTGAGCTCATTTCAGGTCAGCTGTCAGCCTGAATGTAGCAATCAGGTTGCATTACTTGTGGAAATCAGTCATCTTTTCTTCAGCACCATTTTTCCTTTCCCACTACCATATCAGAGGCTGGAATCTGGAGGGCAGCAGTTAGTCAAAAGTAAATGTAATGTGACAGAAGTGATTTAAGAGAGCAAACATATACCAGGTTTATAGTTGGACTTCTGAACTTTGCTTGTCCTCTAGTACTGAAGAGATTGAACTTTATGGTTGAAAATTTACAGAACTCAGGGTGATCTTGAATTCCCAGGTAACTTCGTAGTTCAAGTTTCTCATCATGGTATAGCTTGACCTTCAAGAGATCTCCGTTTGATCCAATTGTGTTCACTGCAGTCTGTCGTGCTGTACTGCTATGGTAGTATTTGTGTACTGATTTTCTCATTCATGTTTCAATATAACCTCAGGTTTAAGAAGGTGCTAGAAGTTCAAGGTGTGACAACATATGCTTGACTTCATAGAAGGTTTTATAATATTGATTTATTTTATGATGTATTCAAACATTTTAATTTTCTTTTTTGGTAGGATTCTAACTTTGATTTATCATTCTTTGTACTACTGGATTATACTATTTTGACTTAAATATAAACTATAAAGTAGAATTTAGCTTTATGCAGTGTACTTATGATGCAGTGCTTTAAATAATAACAACAAAAAATCTGAAAGAGATTCAGTCTAGATATCAAATGCATTCTCTGTGTAATTGTCTTGCATTGTTTGAACATTTAGATCAAGTTTCACAGTCCTCGTGCAGATGTATAAGCAATGTGTTAGCTCCACATTTTCGTAATGGTCACTTGCATCTCAGTCCAAAGCTTCTGGAATTACCTACTGTCTGTTGTGACAATTTCTATATTTTTCCACAATCAAATTCCCCAAAAGAGAAAGGAGGTCCCAAATTTGACTTGTGGTAAATCCAATTAATACTAGAAGTGATTCCAGAAGTGATTTTTATTCATTCAATCATGGTAATGATACCACAGCTATAACCTCTTTGACATCATGAAGGACAGTAACATCCTTTTGGAGTGCTTAATATTCTGATCCAGGACTAGAAAGTTATATTTTTAGCACAGTAGAAGTGATGTGTTTCTTAAAATAGATACCAAAGATGAAAGTTCCACATCCTATTCTTGACTTCATCATTGATTAATTTTTTCTTTGGTGCTTTTCTTAGTACACACATCTATAGAATGTATTTCATTTCATTCACAGTACAGATGTTAAATTCCTTTGTTAGTTTAATCTCTTAAATCTGAGGGATAGTAAAGGGTGACTTTTAGTTCTGCAGATTTAACTTCTACTCTTTAATTTTTATCCTGAGTTTAAATTGGCTCAGATGTGCCCCATATCTTTAAAGGGCTTCTGTCCTTCCGATCTGCCAGGGACACTGTCATGACTGAAAACATGGTCAGATCCTGGGATCAATCCTCCTTCCCCTTCTTTCCCAGTACTCCCTTCATGTAATTTCTTGACTACTTTGAATTCATAAAACCACAGAAGAAAATGACATTAAGTAAAAAAGCAGCAAGCTCTGCGTATGCTCTTCAATTTACAAAAATGGAGATCTAGCAGTTGCTAAGGAAACAAAAACCACCTCTTTTTTCCATGCACCTGAGGAATTATCAAATCATTATAGACCAGAAAAGAGATAAGTAAGAGATAAATATAAATATTTCAGTAATGTGATATGAATATAGCTTTTTTTTTTTTTTTTTTTTTTTTTTTTTTCCTGGAATGCTTTCAGTTCTCACTGCTGTCACTTTGAATACTGAAATCCACTTTGCCATGAAAACCAGTCTGTGATATATGTTGGCCAGCTTTTTGATATCTATCCATATAGAATTATTAGCGCATCTTTTATGTTAAAGCAAAAATGCAGTACATTATGTTTCACTGCAAATTATAGAATGAAAGCTCATGAATGTCCCATGAAGCAATGGGAATTCTATCAAAAATGCAGAAATGTTGTGATATGCAATTAGAATGAAATCTTTAGGATTGCTCCTCACCTTCCCCTTGCCTCCCCTCACACCGCAACCCTAACCCCATCTCCTAACATGTTTCACTCTTACCTATTTCAGAAAATGCTTATTAAGAATCTGATGATACTGAGTATTTCCTCTTACAGTTTTGGATACTGTTAAACCCAGTTAGCAAGGGAAAGTGTAGAGCGCTTACAATGACACAGTTTTCATTTCTTACATAATCCTGTATTGGGGACCTATTTATGAGCTATCAGGATTACATAAATGTACCTCCTGAAGAAACATTTCTGTCAAATGAGTGAGAGACTCAGAAGAGATACCTACCTTATCAATTCTGAACACTAATTAGCCATTAATAATAAAATTACATGTAAGAGACTTCATGTCCAAAGCTTTTACCTTGTCTTCTTTTTTTTTTCTTTCCTTAGTCCTTTGCTAATATCTAACTACTTATAAAAAAAGATAATTTCTAAATCATTTAATGACTTTTATACCAAATTCAGGCACCTACCTTTTCCTTTCTGATATTTATACCAAAAAAGAACGAGGTCTTTTAAAACACGCCAAACATCCATCCAACATGCAAAACATGCCAAACAAGTAACCCTGCTTATTCTTACCCTATTATGGGGAGAATAAAATAAAATAAAATAAAATAAAATAAAATAAAATAAAATAAAATAAAACAAAACAAAACAAAACAAAACAAAACAAAACAAAATAACTATATCCATTGAATTAAAAACCTGTGTGTAATTAATTAGCTAACATTAATTAGCATTTAAACTTCTTAGAATACTGTCTTGTCTACAGATCTGTAGAAGATCTTGTTAACTGTAGAAATATACCTGAAGATATATCTCATTTTGGAATTACTGTAACATAGTTTCTCTCTCGGCTATTTTAAATTTACTTAGAAAGTACTGAAAATCTAACATAATTGTCCTAACATAACCAACATAGGCCTACATAGTAGATGGACAACAGAGGTACTTATTACATGAACAACAACAGAAGCCTTCCAATCCAACTTGCCATCTCCAACAATGACTAGCAATAGATGATTCAAAGGAAATGCAAAAAAGTTATCTAGCCATCTGGAGTTAATTTGATTTAAAATGGAATTTTAATATGACAGTAACATTTGAATATATATTTAAGATATGTGATAATTATATTTTAAAATAGCCCACTTCCCTGTGATTTAACATAAGACTCCAATTGCATTCCAATGTTTTTGGTTTTACTGTTATGAACAGAAGTAGGTTTAAACAAACAAACAAAAATATGATATTGTATTTCATGCAAGATTTCAATATTTTAGTGCTTGATTTAATGCCATTTTAGAACACATATAGAACGTGCCAAAATGTGTCTAAGAAGAGAGATAGGATCCTGCCCCTGAGAGTTGTAGTGGCTGTGGTACAAAGCATAGGCCTGTGCTCTGGAGCCTTCAATCCCTTCCTACTCTGTTTCCAAACTCCATGTTGCTTGACTGCCATACAGAAAAGAAAGTAGGTTTTGGAGCCTTCCTTTCCCTCCTCCCATCACTTCATTGAACTGGGAAAGATTCTGTTTCAGATAAGCATATTGCACGCACATAAGAGTTTATTTCAGGTATTGGTATGATTCTATGTTCACTATCTACATAGTAATGTGACTGATAGTGTTTAGGTATGAGCAGAATGGCTTTTTCTTATTGTTCTTTTAATTACAAAAATAAGATTTTATGAGCAAATACAGACATGGTAAACCAATAAGATGTGATACTGTTGTAATAAATTCAGATCCAATAAGGATTAGTACATGTAAGTGGTGTTTTCTTCTGCTGCATTGGGGCTGCTACTAACCTCACTGGTATGGAGATTTCTGCTTTCAATTGCCTGAGCCAATTGAAAGACAAACAACTATAACCTTTGGCCCTTAAAATTACAGATGATGTGATCTGAAGAACAAAAATAATTGCTTTCAGAGAGAAAATGTTGTCTGTCATATATTCTATTCCACAGCTTTATGACAGTCTGTTTACTTTGATTTATAATCAAGATGTTCTTATTAGCTCCATGCTTGCTGTCTCTCATTTATGCTTCAGCTTGGGTTAAAACCAAGAGTGAAAAGAAATGATACAATGAAAGGCTAAAGCCTGAAGTAAATTGAATTGCTTAGTTTACATGAATGAATAAATAAATAAATAAATAAAATAACAATAAAAAAGCGCTGATAAAATGATTGATGTTATGAAGGGTAAATACATTATTTTATTTTTATTATTATACTTATTGCAGTCATTCCCAGCTTAGGAACAATTACAGAATAAGTCAAAGGTCACTGAAAAACAATGTTAGACATCAAAAAGGAGAAAATTAAATTACAAGCAGAACCTGAAGCGGCATAAATGCAAAATCATAGTGAAATTCCTTGGTGCTGTAATTTAAAGTGATACAACTGAAAATGCCATGCCATTTGGCTGTATTTGGTTTGTTAGAGCATGCTGCTGGTACTCAATTGTTGTCAGGAGGCTGTGAGACTGAATACAAATGTGTACCACATATGATGACAAAGGAGGAATTAGGTTTCTTACTAGGGCTTAGCCACTAGTAACTTACTCCTCATGTGACAATGGTGAGCCAGCTGTTAGTATTGCTTTTATTCTACATGTTGCAGGGCTAGTAATATTGGGGTGCACAGTAAATTATGTAAGTGAGGTGCTGCAGTGTACAGTGTCAAAGAAATGTCACAGAGTTGGGGCTTTCTGAACTGAATTTATAATATCCTGCAGGATAGTGACAATCAATGAGGATCAAATATTTTCAAACCTTTGGAAAATAGGTTTGTATTTTAAATGTATGAGGTGATGTAGAGGTATAAATCCCACTGTGTTCTCTGTACACTGATTTTGGAAACAGGAAAATGTACATGGGTATTGAAAAGGATAGAAACACAAACACTGTCTGTTGTAATTCTGTGGGTTTGTATTCCCTTGCATGAATTTAAGCTTAAGCAAGATTTACACATCCAAGCATCTTAAGTCAAATAGGTACAAGGCACTTATGATTACACTAACCTAAGTCCTATAAACATAAAAGAGATGTAACAAAATACATTTCCTCATAGAGATCACAGTGATTTGTTTTTGAGTGGTTTATGGAGAGAGGGGGCACTGATAGTGTTACAGAAATGTTGTAACTCCATATCAAAATCACACACAGACAGTGCTCTGCAGTTTTTATCCCCAATATGGTGGACTTCCATTTCTTGTGGGCAGTATATGTTGCCATTCCTATATTGATAACTTGTACTGATTAAGTTAGGAAACAGGTGATATTCAGTCTGGCTTTGGAATCAGACACAGATTCCTAGACTTTCATTGATTAGACATTGAGATTGTTTATGTATTTGTTTGTTTGTGTGCTACTAAATACCCACCATTACTGAAATTCATAGGGATTTTTAGATTCTGATTTTAAATCTGGATGCCTATTAGTAAGTATTTGAGGGGAGCTAAATCAGCATCTCTGAATACTACTACTCTTTTACTTAGGTTCTTAGATATGTATTCAAATATGATGATGTTTTTCCTATGTTTGTATAAAGTAAAGTCTCTCTTTTAGCAAGTCCAATCTAAAGTATGCAATTGTAAAAGAATACTCTCATAATATAGCTAGAAAGTTTAGTTTGTGTCTATCAGCTGGATTAGTTACATGACTTTATGACTTAAAATACAAGAAAGAAACACCGTATGCCACCAACAATGTCATAGGAAGAAGATGCAAAATCAAAAAAAAAAAAAAGCAACATGAAATTTATCAAACAAGTATAATGTATGAATACATCTCCTTCTCAATTCTGATAAACTAAAAGATGCAAATTCAGGAAGACAAACTGAGGGGACCTTAAAGTGAAAGGCCAACTCATGTGCCTAAAGACAACAAAAATTGTTCCATCAGGGAGAAAGATGAACAGAAAGAACTGAAGTTGTAGTGAACTTATTGACACAAGCTAGCTCACCACCATGGCTAAAATACCCTGCCTTATTGAAAGTGTTCATTCCACTGTGGGTAGAACTATTGTAAGATCAACAAACAAACAAGTTGAGGTGTAAAAAAAAAAACAACAAAAAAAACATTTTCCAAGAATTATATTGACCTGAGTATTTGATGATCTTCTAGTGGGCCATGTGTCCCTTCAGAAGCCTTGTTTCTGGAGCAACAGGAATCAACAATGCGGAATGGGTCTAACTTGTGGCGTGTAGCTAAAAATATATCTACTAACCTTTTTGCCAGTTTATGAAAAATAAAAGCATAGCTACATACAGAAACAAAGCAAAGAAATTCTAGAATTTTGGTGATTAAAGCTTTTATTGGGCAGTCAGAAATCAAAAATCTTTTTTTTTTTTACATAATAACTATATCAATCCCCTAATAAACACATTAGTAATTCAGACAGATATGGCTCTTCTTATACATCAACTGTTTCCTAAGGAAAGATTACATCTGTGTACGCAGAGTCATAATTACTCACAGAATCAAAAGTCAAAATAAGATGATTTTAAACTGAAATGACATTGATCAAGAAATTTCAAATGCAAGTTAATAGTAGATACTTTAGAAATCGCAGAACTTTGTTCACGTTACATATAATTTGCAAAGTCATAGCGATATTGAGAAAAAATGTGAGGTTGTTCAGACCCACTCGATTAAAGTAGAAAAGCCAGGCTATTTCCAATTTTGTTGTTGTTGTTGGGTTTTGTTTGTTTGTTTGGGGAGCGGGGAATTGGCTTGGGAAATATTATGACATTCTTGAAAGAATGATAATGGTAGAAGAAGATGGCCTTGGTAGTCAGCTACCTATCAAGACCTCTGTTCATCGAATAAGACTGTCAGCTTGCCCTGCAGTTCATCTGCTTGTCATCTGCATATACTGTGTTTTCTTAAAATCTAGAAAGTGTAGAGGCACAAATTAATGCTTTTTGTTTTAATATATGTGCTGTGTGGGTGGAGGAGGAAGAGTAAATCTTAGATTTATTCATTGTTTCAGGTATAATGTGAAAATGTAACTTTGAATGGAAGCTATAAAATTTGCATTTTCAAATTTATATCTAGTTTGACACCCTCTGGGCCATGACAAGGAACAGATGCTGTCAATACAAATTACAGCACTTACATAATATTGAGTCATATTTGAGTGAATTCAAGTTTTCATCTCAACTGCCTACCTTTTACAAGGGCAACCACTTTTCACATCTATCCTTCTTCTTTCTTATATTCTGTACCCCATTCTTTAGGAAAAAACAAACAAACAAACAAACAAAAAAAAAACACTAAAAACCATTTCCTACAAATATCCACGAATATTCTTGCATGTGAAAAACATTTACCAAGAATACTATAGACGTTGATACTATGCAGTGAGAGTGGTACATTCCAAAATTGCCTTGAAAGCCAAACAATTTCACTGGAAACTTTTCCCTTCTTTTGCTTTTCCAGCCATTTACTTTAATACTGCACTCCTACTTGCTAGGAGTAAGATGATATGATTTTTCTAGTCTTGGAATGATATACAAGAAGGCAGACACCTTTCCTTTCATCTGAAACAAGATGTGAAAGAAACTAACAACAAAAGGGAAAATACAAAGATGATAAACATCAGGTGATTTACCTTTTTGCACATTACATTTTTATTCAATTGCAGTACATGAGAAGAGTTGTACCATTAAACTATCTGCAATAATCAGGGTGATGACTACAGTGGATATTTTTCACTTCCTACTGGGAGTTGTACTGGGCTGAAGTTGACTTAAATATGAGAGGGATATAAACTGGAGCAACTTTTATGACAGGGCCTGGAGGGCCTATGGATTGATTCACCAGCCATTGCTTATCAAGTAGTTAGTATCAGTTTCACCAAATAGCTTATACTAATTAATTTTAATTAAAAATCCTAATAATTATCTCAAGACATTTATTCCAACCTTTTGAGGTCATTGGCCAATTAAGGGAAAACTCAGTTGAGACAGGTGGTTAGAATGTGCCTGAGAAATATAAGTAGAATTGAATGCCAGTATTGTAAAATTCATTAATCTGAATGACCTGCTTAGTTGAATTTTAAACTGCTCTTGTCCCAGCTGCTTATGATGTCATTGCTGCTGCAGGGATTTGGTGTTGGTTTATAACATATAAAATTGTTTCTTTTATGTTCTAAAATGATTTTTAAAACTTTCTTAAGAGAAAATGCTAATAGCATATCTGAAAAACACATAGTTATTCTAGGAGCCCCAACACACCGTGTGATAAACTTTGTCCAATTCAGTCAGGAGCTAACAGCAAAAGCCTTTTTAAACTTTTCGTTTGTTTGTTTGTTTCCAATTATTCACTTTTTCTACTAGTATATGGACATAAGTAATTACACACGTATGCACGCTACATACAAGCACTGTCAGCTACATGTTCAGCTGAAATTTTTGGAAGCAGTTGCTAGAACTTATCTACATCAGATAATAATGCAAATGGTGTAAGGGAAACAGTTAGAAATTAGGATATCAAGGCAGCTCAAAAAAAAAAAAAATTAAAAGTAAAGAATACAATTGCTGCTGGAGGGCAACTTTGCTCCAATATACCCACTCTTTTGCATAAAGAACAGCTGAAATTTCTCACAAATCACTCCAGAAGCATTAAGCCCAGGTGGTAAAAGAATTACATTCTTAAAAAACACCATTAATTATGGGATGATAAAAGTAGAGAAATACTTACTTTTTTTGAGAACTCTTACCTGATGGTTCTTTCTGAGTGAATATTATTCAAGGGGTAAAAAAAAAAACAGGAGTTTTTTGTTGATTTTTGTTCATCAGGTTTGGAATTTTTATGTCTGTCAAATATGCTCACAGGACCACTGGAGGGTAGGACTTGCTTCAGTCTACTGAGTTTTCCTGCTTATCTAAGGCTATGTAAGTAGAATCACCAGTCACTCAGAATGTCATTGTTGAAAACAACTTGGACATCTTCTACAGATGCATAGTATGTCATAGGTTTGATAGCCACAAATATTACATTAGAGAACTTCTCCTCACGTGTTTTTTTTTTTTTTTTCTTTCTGACATTAACCTGTGTTGTTTTTTTCTCAATATACCTTTGTTTTGATCACCAGTCTCTCTGCTTCTATATTACCCTTTCAGATATCAAATTCATATGAGACCTAAAAGTAGCATGGCCAGTTTCCATGTGAGAATAATAGGAACAAAATGTCCTCCTAAAATACAATACGACAAAAATAGCACACATCCAGCCATTGAACGGCATGCTGCAGGGCTCACACAGAGTAGTGGGAGAAAAGTGATCTTGAAAGAGCACTCAGTGTCAGTGGTCCTCATCTCATTCACATTGAGGTCAAAACTTAGGAAAAGATGAAAACTGTGATATGTTTCCTTACACAGAGAGAAACTGTCTCAGAAGATTATCAACAATAGTTTGCCTATTTAAAAGGCAGCATTTCTTGGCTCTGACTGAGTTTCTGCTGGCAGACACAAACCTTGGAATTTGGGAAAGACAAAAGACAGTCTGGCAAGCTCTCTGAAAGGTGTTCAACCTCTATACTAAGTTGCATGCACAAAGATCTGCACACACACACCCCTCCCCCCTTAATAAATTATCTGGGTTACCCAACTTATTTTTTTCTAAACATATTGTAATAGCTGTTTTGACATGAACTACCACCATTTCACACCTATCTGTCACGCAGAAAATATTACCTCCCAGTTGTCCTTAATTGAGGCATAGAAAATTGAAATTAATTGTAATCAACCAGCTACTAACTGTATTAAACTTTAGTGTCTTTTCAACAGTGTATTTCCTATCTTCAGTTTATATATACCTATATATATGTTAAAGACATGAAATAAATTTGGTTGTTAGCACCCTAAACAGTAGGAAGAGTATATATTAGGCTAATAACTACATTTCCTTTGCATCAGTATTTCTTTCATATCAGCATCTGTGTTAACAGGAGATATTTCTTTATTGCTACCTATATTCTTTTCTTCTATTGATAATTTTATCACACCTTCATATTGCTATTCATGTTTTTCCTGTTTCATCCACCTCAGTGATATCTTCTGTGCTGTTTCATTTTAAAGAAATTCTTCTTATTTAATGTATAAATGGCTCAGTCCTGGAAATCTTCAAAATGTTCACCTCTTCTTGTGAGGATACCTACTGTGACCTCCACATCTAACTAACTAATTCTATAGAGTATGCCATAAACACTTTTAACATTTAATGTTAAAGAAACATTTTAATGTTTCTTTTGGAAGCAGGTAGGCTTATAAGGCCTTTCAGTAGTAAGTTTCCTAAAGCAAGATTTTTACTTTTTATTTGGCATCTTTCACCTGTGATACAACAGTGTGTCAGCTGGTTGATTACATACCTGACAATATCAGACAAGTTACGTGCAAACTTTGGGTTATGTTCTAGATTTCATCCATAACTCCTGTCCCCAAATTGCTGGCTAGGAGTATTGGCTTATTTATTTCATATTAAAAACTGAGAACTGTTACAGACTCAAGACAAATCTACATGTTGCTGAAATTCAAGACTGGAATAAGGCATAACAAAGAAAGATGATTTAACCTTATTTCTTGAAAAATATTTAATATCATCATCATGGGCAATACTGGTGCATTGATTAGTATTTCAGCTTTTAGGAGCAAAAGAAAATCTGAACAAAACTCGAACTCTTCAGACTAAAAAACAGAAGTCACAGTCCTTATTGGCTTTGACAAGCCATGTCATCATCTTTCAAGAAAAAAAAAATAATAAAAAAATGGGTGAAAACCTGCTGTTCTAGGGATCCTGTCTCTGTAAAACAAAAGAAGCATTTGATAAAACAACAAAACTTTGAGGATCAGGGAAATGTAATCCTGAATTACAGCACCCTTTTTCTAGAGTAAGATTGGTATGTAGAAGATGAAAAGGTACAGTGAAAATGAAAAGGTTTGGTTATTTGAGTAAGTCATCTGTTCAAATTATATACATTCTTACTCTACTTTTGAAATTATTATACTGAAATTGTAGGCAGCACAGGCCAACTGCTCCTTAAGCAACGGACTGCCAGGAATAACGGGGGGTCCCCAAAGGGGCATGGTGATGGTCCCACCGCCCCCAGTGAGGGTGCAAAGCAGACTAGTGTCAGTGGAAAAAACAGGTTCAACTGAGGCCCAGCTGGAGTTGAGGTAGGGCCCAGCACTGGAGCCTGGGCCCAAAGTAGCTCCTGCAGGATGGGGCGGGCCCTGACCCAGCTTCCTCTCAGTGCTGACAGGGCGTTGCACTCCAAGGCCAGCGCATGAGGGGACTGCACTTGGCTGCGCTGGCCCTGGGCCCCCCAGACAAACCCCTCCAGAGGGGGATGCACCTGAGGCCGTGACAGCAGTTTCTCCTTTCATCAGGGTTTGTCCTCACATCTTACACAGCCCTGGGTGTGCAGACACTTGGCTATGAAACACTGGTTGTAGCTGGCGGTGTGCTGGCTCCTAGGCCATGGCAGGAGCCCCTGTGAGGCTACTTGAGGGGCCTGTAGAGCTGTCTGGGTTGGAGTCACAAAGGATCAGTCCCTGGACACTATGGGGCTCACCCAGGCAGGTATTGCCAGGGAGCAGTTATTAGATAAAGGGGTGTGCAGGGTCTCAGATCACCACTGAAGAGCTTCCAAGGCCAAGTGGAAGATCTGGGCTGCCCCTGAGAGGCCTCTTGGCTGAATGAAGGGGTTCAGGTCACCACAGAGGAAGTCAGGTTAGGGGTCAGCACTGTGGGGAAGCCTTGGGGCAGGCCTATATCACTCAGCTCATGGGAAGCTATGAGAACAATCCCCTGCGTTGCCAAGGGCCAGAATCCATGCTGTTTAGCTAGGGGATTGAGACAGCCTGATCTAACCATCAGAAAGCATGAGGAACTGGGAGTCAAATGTGGTGCCCTGGCCAGCCCAGCAATAATCCTTATCTCCAGGTGCAATCCCACAGCACAAAGCCCGGCAAGCAGAGCAGGATGCTGACAGCAACAGGTCTTACTGACAGTACAGTGACCAGCAGGCAAATACAAGGTCACTAACCAGGCTCAGATTAATTCCAGGAAATCCAGGCAATCCAGGAAGAGGGCTGGAGGCTGGTACTGCTATGACTTGTTTGGGCAGGGACTGATGGCCTCAGGCTGAGCTGAAATGGGACTCCTAGGCCCGTGGGCAAGGGTCAGGGAAGGCTCCAGGGAGAAGGCTGTTGAAGTCTATCGATTCACCCAGGCCCTGACATTTATATAAAACGATCATACCAATGGGTGCCTCTGTTCACAGAAGATGTGTCAGACATCCATCTCTCAGAGGTCAGGCACTAAGGCAGACAACAGTAATGAAATACCAGGTTATTGGAGTGGAAATGTCTGGCCCAGTGAATGTCCTCATATCTCAATATAGGGATTGAAGTCTGGGGACTAGTATATGATCTAATTCAGAAGACAGAGAGGAAGGTGCATTTATTCAACTAGGAAAATTATAGAAATAGGGAGGATTAGTGAAGCTCATATAACAGTAAAGGAGTTGTGCCAATAAAGAAAGAGTATGCATTTGTAGTAAGGGTAAACTCAATTTACCTGAAAAATAGCTAAAATAATTTTCTACAGAGCAGAAAGAAAAGAAGTTTAATTTGTAGACAACTCCTGAGCTACAAGAGAAAGTTCATGTGTCTGACCTGTGCCCATTTAATGCTCAAGAAAAATAATGACATTGAAGCAGGACCATTATTGCGAAGCTTGTTATTTTGACAATACAAGTGTATATATCATAAAAAATAAGCAATTTTAGAATCTGACATTATAACTGATTTTTTTTGGGGGGGGAGGGAGGGGGTTCTTTTTTTTTTTCATCTTTTTCCAGTCATGTGATACTGAGCAGACAAAACTTAAAACTAAAAAACTTGAGAAGAATAGTTGCAAAACAGTGTATATTAAAGAATCTGGAGAGTTTAGGTGCATGCTGCTAGTCCTTGAGGAAGAGAAAAACGTAGCAGAGTTTAGAATGAGAGCCCTAGATTCCTAGCCCAGAATATTTGCCAGACTTATCAAGAAGATAAAATGTGGAGCAGTTTGTTAAGGTCAAATACTGCTTGTTGGGATCCAGTACAATGACCTGGCGAAAGTCTACACTACACCTTGTAAAACAGGTATATTTTTTCTATTTATGCAAGCCCTCCTGTCAACTATTCAATTCGTACGGTCATGGCAGATATATGTTGTAAATTTGGTGGTCTAATAGCTATGATAGATTTGTTAATATTGATGTTTACCACCTTGAAATAGAAGGTGGAATCTTTTTCTAATGAAGAAAATATTTACAGATAAAACCAAAAAAAAATGTCATTTTGGTATTTTTTTGTTAGTTACTCTACTAAAGCTACTTACACATGTATGTTGCAAGCATACCTCCAGGCACCCTTTCTCTTCCCCTTCCTATTTATGCTGGGAATCGCACTATCAGTTAGTAAGTAACAGAGATTTTCCTGAGAAAAACGTCTTCTAACTGTCATCTTTGGCCAAACCAAAGGACTGATGTGGCTGCAGCAGGAAGAAATTAAGGCTCCAAACAGAAACTTTTATTCCTACTTCTGAATATGAAATTCTTACTGAGTTAAAGAGTTTTCTTTACAAGTTGTTAGTCTTGAACTCTTGCTGCCTCCATTTATTCTCCATTATTGTATTGCACTTATTTATCTTCTGTAAGATAGCCACTGGAGAAAATGTATAGACTTCCCAATATCATACAAATCCCTATTAAAAAGTCTGTGTTCTAGTTATAGTACATTTTTTTCTTCATTATTAGTTATATGCTCAGTGGTGACAATAAATATAAAAGTGTCTTCTGCCTCCAAAGATTAACCCTATTTGCAAAAAGTATAAAATCCATTTTGCTGAATTAAAAAACAAACAAACAAACAAAAACTACAATACAGATTACATATTTGAACCAAATTTATTTCTATACCCATGAAGGATGTGGTATTGGATATGTTTTGTGAAACGTAGCCAAATATTTTTCAAATTCCAAATACTTGCATAATTATGCTGTTTGCTTTGACTCATAACTTGGTTGTTTCAACAAGTTCAGAACAAATACTAAATTTGTATTTTTCTGGCATCCATTAATAAAGATGCAGATATGACAGGGCATGGTAAAATAATAGGAAAAATGCAGTTATGTCATTCTCTGTTATTTTTATGGTATATAATTTTCTAGATAGATTTCTAGATTATGGAGACTAGGTTTATGATTCTGCAATAGCTACGTGAAAGACGAATTGAGTGTGCCACACGTCCTATCTCTTTAGAAATTTATCATGAAATGGTTTTAGAAACTGAAAATAGATTTCAGCTTGGGTAATGACAGAGAAAATACTTATTTTAAAACATACGAATTGCTTTTAAATTTTGGTGGAACAGACTAAAAATGAAATTAGATTAATTTTAATACATATGAAATAGCTGTGTGGTTCCAGACCATTTCACAAAACGTGATCACAGCAGAATTTTTACCTCTTCTATGGATGTTAACAGAAATGAGCTGAAAACCTGAGATGACAGTGAAAACTGAAAAGCTTCCCTCAGTCATGGACTCCCTGTAAGGTTTCACAGGATGCTTTTCTCACAGTAAGGTTGTCAGGATGCTTTATGATAAACAGATGTCAGCTCATGAATGAATAAATTCAAGAATGAATAAAAAACTTCAGAGCAGGCTTTTGTCTTCCCTTTTATTCATGACAAGAATTGTATATGAAGTAATTTAGATCCCTGACATTAAAAAAATTGTGTATATATATATAAACAAAAATAATAATGCTAGGTGTCAGATCTCAATGCCTCTTCCACTTAATAATAATTTCCAAAGAACAAAACTGGCAACAGCCAGAGATACTTCATACACTTAAGAAGAGAGCCAAGTCTCCATTTTGCCCTCCTTGATTTGCCCCACTTTCATCATTTCCCAAGTTCCAGACTTTCCCCTGCAGATCTCCCGTTTCTTCCCTGCTTAATTCTTGCATGACAATTGTTGGCATTCTTGTTCCTTCAAAGATATAATTCATAAAAAGTTTTTATTTGTGTAGACTTATGATTCTCGTCAACTCTATGCTTACAGTATATTATCAGAAAGATCATCATAGTGGAGTTATCTTGTTGTGTTCGTTTGAATTACATATTATTCCTTATTTTACATTGTATAAACGGACAAAAAAGGAAAATAAAAAGAAAAAGAGACAGGAAGTTAAGCCCCTTAGAGACTGACTCACCTGAGCCAGCAGCAGAGTCGGGGTTAAATACATTTTACAGTTATGGATATTCTAATTTCTTCTCTAGTGCTTTCAGCACTACTCTCCTGTTTACTTCTCAGATTAATTTGCTGTGAGTTTTTGTAACTAACAAATCAAAAAGCATAAGGAATCCTTTAAAAGTCATTTGGAAAGAGAATGGTGGTGCTGTATGAAGCTTAGAAAAAATGACAAAAAAAAAAATCTAATTGAAACAACAGAAAGCTAAAAAGGATCAGTTGCCATATAAACTCATTACTTTCATGATTTGTATTTCTTAAATTAAACTACTCAAGTATATGACCTCGAGAAAAAACATATTGTTCCAGCTCAAATATTGAATGAAAGCTGAAGAATAAATATTTATTTGCAGTGGACAAAGAAACATTCAAAGCAGTTCATTAAATCAGTGGCTAGTCTATGAAAGCATAGAGCAGGATTAATTTATGTCATTTGTTATCCCAATATAACCAAGAGGAAAATTTTTAATTAAAATCTTATTTGAAGTGCTTGATTTATTACTTCAAATAAATCAGTTTAAAAATTTCTTTCTATGTAAATGTAAGGTATTCTCAATTTCTTTATTAAATGCAGTTCCTTGTCTTTAGACATTGTAGAGGGTTATAGTCCTGAACTAGACCTTCTTAAAACAGGGTTTACTGAGGTAAAGCACAACTTTTCTTCCTATGTAATGATAGATTCCACAGATTTTGTTAAACTTGACATATCCAGGGGTTTCATTTATTTGTTTATTCAAAAACAAAAAACACAATCTAGCTGTAATCATGTTCTATATAGTTCCAGTTGCCAAATGCTCTTCTAGGACTTCACATTGACTACCATTTTGGTGAAGATTCCTTGACAGTATTAATCACAAGAAGGTGGCTCTTATTAAAGATTTGAAATTAATTTGAGTTTATATCTGTTCAGATTGTGTAGCTTCATAGTTCTGCATGTTAGTAATTTTCACATTTATTTAATCAAATGTGTCTACTTCTGAACTCAAGCAAGAACATGGAGAAAAAAAAAAAGAAAAGAAAAGAAAAAAAAAATATTGCCTGCTTCTAGATTTTGCCTCTGTCAATGGAAGAAATAAATATATGTGTATATATATATATATATTTCTGAATAGAACAGATAGAAGAGTTCAAAAAGGAATGACATTATGTACAAATGTGCTTTGAAGGATCAAAATGCCATCGAAAGACAGATGCAGAAAAGGACCTGAGGGTTCTGGTGGATGAAAAGCTTGACATGAGCCAGCAGTGTGTGCTTGCGGCCCAGAAGGCCAACTGCATCCTGGGCTGCATCAACAGAGATGTGGCCAGCAGCCTGAGGGAGGTGATAGTCCCCCTCTGCTCTGTCCTTGTGAGGACCCACTTGGAGTGCTGCATCCAGGTCTGGGGCCACCAGCACAAGAAAGATGTAACATGTTAGAGTGGGTCCAATGGAGAGCTACAAATATGATCAGAGGGCTGGAGCACCTCTCCTATGAAGATATGCTGAGAGAGCTGGGGATGTTCAGCCTGGAGATGAGCTCTGGGGAGTCCTCATTTTGAATGTTCATTGAAACCTAACAGGGACTTACAAAAAAAGGAGTGTGACTTTTTACATGGTCAGATGGGGGAATGATTTTAAACTGAAAGAGGGGAGATTTAGATTACATGTTAGGAGGAAATTCTTTACTGCTGTGGTGGCGAGGCTGTGGCATGGGTTGTCCAGAGAAGCTGTGGATGCCCCATCCCTGGAGATGTTCAGGGCCAGGTTGGGCCCTGGGCAGCCTGATCTAGTGGATGGCGTCCCTGCCCATGGCAGGGGGCTGGGACTAGGTGATCTTTAAGGTTGCTTCCAACCCAAGCCATTCTATGATTCCATGATTTTGAGAACAAATCGAAGGAATAAATAAAAAATAAATGGTTGCAGTGTGCTTCATGTTATCTTTTCATTTTCCAAAACTTACCTGCTCAGCTTAGTTGTTCTTTTCAGACTGTAAAACTGAATATGTTTGGTATTTATTTTGGGGAGAGATGGAAACACTGATAATTTTAAACCAAGGCTTGCTATGAATCTGTAGTGATTTGCTACTCAGGCCTCTATTTTGATGGGTATAAAGCTGACATCATCACCCACATTGTACAAGAAATTTCACCATGGAGGGCTACATTTTCAAATATATAGCCTAGAATTCAGTGATAACTCAGCAATAATTTCAATTGGAACAGGGTTAATAATTTGAAAAGTCTACCCTATTTGTCTGTCTGTCTTAGTAATTATATATATCCTTTTATTATTGAAACACAACTATAAACCCAATTGGATGTCAGTTAAAAATCATGGCAAATGAAAGGCATATTTGCTTTGAAATATTAGTCAGTAATTTTGTGGTTTTGTATGGTATCTCTGCATCTAACACAGCAGCTGTTCTGGTATGGGGGCTTCCTCTCGGATCTTCTTTGTAGTTCTAGAGGCACAATAATAAAATAATACGGTGTTTGAAAACACATACACTTACTTTACACACTTCAAAAACATTTAATATTCAAATTTTTTAAAGTGCTAAAATAGAAGCTAAATGTAGATCTCTTGCTTCTTTGTAGGGATTTTCATGCAACTTGACTAAGGCTATGATGTACCTCCTCCAAGTTGAAAGTTCTAGATGTTAATCCGCTTGCATACCCTAAGTAACAGCACCTTTAATATTAAGTGGGTGTGTTCTGTGGAGATCAGTCTCCTACAACACAATGACTTCTGAGTGTAAGCCTCTGTTTGTGCAAATAAGGGATTAACTCCTATTCACTACTGTGATAAATAGCTCATAAATAGTAGTAGCTTGAAGAGAAAACCCACTGATTACACATTTTTCTTCTACTCTTTAATGGATGATTGTTCATTCTGTTTCAGGGCAAGACATAATTAGTCTGACCAAACATTTGCAGATTTTGGCTCTATGCTGACAAGCTTTCCCAAGCTTCATTAAAACATAGCCAAAAGCTTATTAAGACACATGAATAACAACAATTAACTTAAGTGTGGGTTCAGATGAGGTTCAAACTGGGTTTCAAATGTAATGCTGTCAAAGAAGCTGAACTGGAAGTTACCTATGCCACACATCAGAAGCTTAAACATGTTCACAGTGCTACATGAATGAACTGCGTTGTTTATCATATTTAATACATTTCAAAGTCATAGAAAAATATTACAGCAATAAAAAATCATAAACTGCTGAGATACAATGTATTGTGCAGTATATTGTTCAGAATGACTCCAAGGGGCTAACAATAACTCATGCAAAGGAATAGCACAAATGATCCAGAAAAAATAAGTTAGTGGTGCTCATATACTTTATTCTCTCCCAAAATGTTATTTTTTTTCCAGAAGTCAGCCTAAGCCAAGCTCTTCATAGGTCATTAAAACTAAATACTAAATTAGTCTTTTTTTTTTTTTTTTTTCTCACTCTATTTTAAGGCATAGTGTTAATTCTACGCTATGATTCAAAGGGTATGCTACACTCTGACCAGTGCTGCTGTGCACTAGGATGCATTAATACTTGTTCAGGAGCCTCTAAATGGCACCACTTCTGAAAGAATGAAAGAGGTTGACCAGTATCTTTACAGATTTGTAGTGTGATCTTACCATGTATTTTATTAAACTGTTAAAAGTTTCTACAAATTAATTTAGAGACCTGTTACCTTGACTTTTGTATAAGAAGATAAAATAGAGCACTAGGAAATATGCTTTAGAGAATTAGCATGCACTGACAAGGGGACAGATTGAGTGACCTATAGAAATGTAATCAGCTCTAAATTTCAAGACTTTGTTAGTAATCGCATGCCTAGAGCAACTGGTTTTTGTCCTTTCAGTTTTGATCTAGTCTAGTATTTGTGGTTAGAGACAAAAAGAAACCTCTCGGGTTTTATTATGTTTTCCTCTTCTCCTCTTGACATGAAACTTTATTGTTTATTTAATTGCAAGTTTTCTATCTACTTTGTTAACATCTGGTTTAAATACATTCAACATTAGCCATCAGTAGAAAACCATACCAGGAAAATGACAATTTTCCTTACGTTGTTCAGTGTTCCTGTTTATAGGACACTGAAGGAGTGTCATTGAGGGTGTAAGTACATCTGGCTCTACATATCTGCACATTCTGGAATAGATTTAATATTAGATCCTCATATATATATATATATATATATATATATATATATATAATGGTTGCTACTCCTGATTAGACCAGTTTAATACAGAAATAAAAATCAAGTGAATACAAGGATTATATTTCTCTTGGATGACTCAAAAATAGCTAGTAAGAAATAGAGGAATGTTTATCAGTGCAAACAAATTCCACAGAGATCTATGTTGAATTTACCTCGCTGGGAAAAGCCAATGTAATACCTCTGAAAGGAATAAAACTTTTAAACTGGCTGTATTATATACTGGGACACCATATCAGGTTCAATTGTTTTAATTTAGTTATACTCCAGAGTACAACCAAAACTGTGGCAGCCAATTATCCATAGCATATTCAAATTTTTTTTTTTTCCTGTCCATGCTGATCTGGCTAACAAACAGAAGATAGGGACACTGGTCCTCACCATTTGGTTGCTCTGTGCACAGTCTAAGACAATGTCAAGGTGCAGTGAGGCTGGAGACTCCCAGGAGCAGGAGGGCCCATCCCACCACCCTCCCTAGGCAGCAGGGCAGCTGTGGGGTAGCTGGTGTGCCACTGGGTCCTCAAGGTGCTCCCAGGGTCCTGGTACTAAGCACCCAAGTGTTTTCTGCTCCTGTTCAGCAGGAGTAAAATGCCAATTATTTTTCATCAGCAGTCTTCTAAAATATTGCATGGTACAGGGAACAAGACTATTCTAGTATAAGTATGCTGACATGGAAGTCCATAATTAGAATTTAGTACAGAGGTCCTGAATTAGGTTGTTAATACTTTTGTGTATTAACAATTAATTTCTTCATTAATAAATAGCGTGTGATGTTACTGGTGACAAGAATTATTAAAAGCTCAATATTAAAAATTTTATGTCCAGAATGGATTTATAATCATTTATAGGTTTAAAGGGAATTTTTCATGTAGGTTTGGAAAACTATGGTTTCTAAAAGCAAGAGATTTTTCTTGGGAGAGGGTGGGTGTGTGTTGGGTTGGGAATTGGAACCTATCTAAGAGAGGTTACTTTATGAATTTTCAATATTTCTTAGCAGCCTCTTACAGCAGCAGTCTTGATTTTTGTGATTCAGAACAGAGCTGTGTGAATAAACAGTTCTTAGGATTAGGTCTATTCACTGGCATTCATGGCTGTTGAAATCTAGATTTCAAAGTATAGAACACTGTTACTTCCAGGCACACAGCTAAATCATATTGTGTTAGATTTGACACAAAATAATATTTTCCTATCCCTTCATTTGGTTCCATGCTTGTAACACTGTGAGGCATTTGAAAACAAATTCAATCCTTCAGTGTCACAGAGCTCACTGTAGCACTCCTCTAAGTGATAGAGGATTTCTTCACATGGCTTGTGTTAGGTGCATTGCACCCTGTACATTAGCTATTGGAGAAAAATTGTTGCATGTGTGAGGCAGAAGTAAATATAGCAGCTACCAGCATTAAATGTTTTAAGCATCTTCTTTCCTGCTTATGTTTTACTATGACACAGAATCTTGCCAGAACAGTATACAAGTGGTGTGAATTTATACTCTCACCCTATTTTTCTTTTCCTCTCTCCTAGTAGATATGCATTATGTCCACTCCTCCTTTTTGCCTCATGCCAGTACTCTTAAAATGTTGTTCAAGTTCTCTGATCATAATTATTCTTCAAGAAATATTTCAGGCTTTCTTGATAAGAATGTATCGTTGCAAACAACAGACCTGGTAGACTTGTGTCAGCTGTCTCCACAAAAATCAGTAGATAACATGCTTCTTTTTCTTTCCCTGTTTCATTCTTTCTTCTGTTGGAGAGGTCATCCTTCACCTACTCACCCACTCTTCTGGATGTTGTTGTGTTTGTTTTTTGTTGTTGTTGTTTTTTTTTCTGTATTCTTCCATCCTATTTTTTATTTATTGCATTACTTCCATGATCAAACCACTGAATGTTTCTCTCTAAAATCCAGCCTCAACTTCCCTATAACTGTTTATGCTAAATTCAAATATCAGAAAATGAAGCAGTGCAGACATCTGAAATTAACACTGTATTTATTATTTTTATAAAAAATGAAATAAGATCTAACTGAAAATGATGAACTGTGGAAGTTAATAGCCTATGCAAATATGTTATATTCATATTACCTTCTTTTTCTCTTCTTTTGTCTCTTTTATTTTGTCTTGGATCTGGCTGGAGACTTTGGGAGATATACAGAACTGTTCTGCGCAACTTCATGTAGTGAAATACAAATCTTAAATTGAAGTCATAGGGGCTACGCTAAATCAGTTAATAAAGGATAGTAACTCATGTCTAATTCCCATCAAGAAACATCGAAACTCTAGAGTTCGAGTTTCTAGAGTTCTAGTTTCGAAGAAACTTCGAAAACTCTACTGAAATGAAATATGGTTCTGCAATAAATTTAGTGACACCTGTATTTACTTTATTTTCAGGTACCTTTCCAGAATCAGATTTGACAAGGCTGATCTTTCCAGCTTAAACCAAGAAGCAGGGCATTCCTATGGTACCGTGCCACTCATCACTGATGGAAATAAATGGCAAGTTACTGAAAATAACCTTCATCCTCCCTTTATAGCAAGCCCTTGCCTTGAATGTCATCTAGCATTCTTAGCAATAGCATCCTGTATGTGTTTTGATGTAAGATAGCAGAGCTCAATTGTGTTGAATGACCTTTTGAAAATAATGATTTGCTGCCTATTCACGGTGCCTGTTGCTCTTAAAATTACCGGTAATCTTTGCAATGCTATCTCTGAACCTTCAATATTGCATTGATAAGTGTTTAAAGGTGTACTGAAAATCATTTTTTCTGAGCTGTGGGACACCCAAGCTGATAGCAGATTGTATAGGTAGACCTGAAAATAATAAATATTTGTTTTCTAAAAACAAGAGGGTGGAAAATCACCTTCCTGCTTTCATTTACCTTCCAAGACCAGAATTTACATTTCTATTTTACCTGAATTGGTTATTATAGCACTTAGTTCCTTCATCAGAAGGAACAAAATTTTCAATCTCTTTAAAGAAAGTTAAGCTAGAGAGTAATTATATCTATCAACAGGGAAAACTCAATGTTTTGGAAAAAAAGTAGAACAAAGCAAGGATTTTCATATGTGATTCACAGTGCATACAAGCCTGTATTCAGGAAAAACTTGATCATTGTAACAGTAAACGTAGGCTCCTGACCTCCTTGTAGAATGGCAGCATTTTCAAAATGTGCAGTTTTCTTGATAATGCAATGATTTTAAAATATAATATAGGATTGTTTCTTTTTGCTGTTATATTCATTCCTATTTGTGATATTTTCCTGCTCTTTCTTATTGTTTATGTAGGAAAAGTTATGTGATTTATTACACAAATAGAAGGGTAAATTGGTGAACTAGGCATGTTTGGGAAAGGAACAATTCCATTCATTCCTATTTGTATAAAGACTTATTCCTTATTTCCTTAAACAGAATTTTTCTTCAGTGGTTGATATGAATGAGGTATGTGTAAATATAAATAAATGCATAAGGAAGGAAAGACTATTATGTAATATGTATGAAGTTGAATTGGCTCAATTTAGTCAAAACATCATATGTCTTTCTGTTTTTAAATAATAATATTCTACTATTCTACATAATACTGTTTCTATATTTCCCCAAGGAATTATATTCTTTATGCTTTTGAATCTTTTTGTATAGCATTTCCTCGTCTTACAGCCACTTATGTTATGTCTCTAAGATTGCACATAAGACAGCATCTAGTAGATGCTTCTTATATTATCATTACAAAGAGCAGCAGTAAATTCACCCCAAATACACATACACAGTCAGACCTTTGGGACTACCCATGTATAGGTTAATAAGTAAAAGTGAAATCCTAAACCCCCTGAAACTAATGATTTCAGCAAAATCAGAGTTTCAATTTTAGTTTGGCCAGGTGAAGAAAGTCATACAGAACAAAAGAAATGTATTCAAAAAATATTGCAGTTTGGATAACTTTTGTGGTATGGTCTCTAATTTCATTGTTTTTTATTGGGTGATGAATATCTCTTTGCTTAAACCCTATTTAAAACTCTAGACTAAATGTAAATTGCCATAAGAAATCCCTCCTCCTCGCTTTCTCAGAATATATAATATAAATCATGTTTTTTAAACTTTGATCCAGAAGTGTACTCAGGCACCCTATATTGACTGGAACAATTCACATCTAAATTTAGGCTGTATCATTTTGTCATTACTGTGCAATATTTATATTTCATTAAAAATTAAATGTAATATTTTTACTGTAGAGCATAAGCTCAATTTCGTGTATGAAGGCTACATAGAACATGTTGAGGTAATTACATGTCTAAGTGAAATAATCTGCAGAATGATGATGAATGTGGAAAAAATCCGGAAGAATTACCATTCCCCTGGATACACAAGAAAATGGGTGAACTTTTCAATCCTTGGGGTTTGCTTTCAGTGAAGATACACATACCACACAAATATCTTATCCTGTGTATTTGTACTACTACTAACAATAATTAGAAAATATTCAGAAAATCAATCATTCTTCATGCACATCAGCACAAAATACGGTAAGTTTGACCAACTTAAATGATGTCCTACAGTGGTCACTTGTGAAACATGACTTTTTTCCTGCTAAGTAACTTATGTCAGTGGTTCTCTGAGGCCATTAAAAATGGAAATGTTCTGTTCCTTCTCAAAAGAAAGGCAAAACTTTCAAAAGGAAGGCAAAAAGAAAGAAAAAATGAAAAAAAAAAAAAAAAAAACAAACAACCGAAGGCATGTTAGCAGTTTCTCTTGTGTACATGAGGACACATCTGCTGTTATGTAGCTGGATTTAACATCTGCTATGCCAACATGAAACTAGTGAAAAACGTTCTAGTGAAATAGTTCTTCATCTTCTGAGTTGTATATTTAGACTATGAATGAGTGAATGGATACTTTGGAAAAGCTGAAGGATTGTACTGTTTGCAATTGATATTGCCATGTGTCCAAACATGTCACCTGCTGTGGAGATGTTTTAGGTTGCAATATTTTATCAGAAGCTTTCAAATGTTCATGAGTGAAGATTCCTCCTGTTTTATAGGCTGAAAGAAATTGCTTAGCAATGTGTATATGTATATGTATAAATTTCACAATTAAAAAAAAATGAAAAAAAAAAATCCCTTTAATTATAAAATATCTGCCTATTATTCCATGCCACAATGACAGTGTTTTAAATTTTCAAACACTATCTTTCAGTCCTTTGAGAAGACATTTCCTCTAAAAAATACAAGTTTTATTTTTACCACATAAAGAGTATGTTCATGTTTATCTCTGAAAAGCAGCAAAGTTTACATAGCAAGGTGTTTTTTTTTTTTTATGTTTTAAATAATAATAATGTTTCTTACTTACTTCTAGATGTATAGAAAATAGTCCAAACTTACCTCTCTTTAAGGGCAAAAATCTACATGTACCAACAGTGATATAACGTCTCCGCTTGCAATTAATTCCATCCAGTATGGATTATGCCAGAATGCCACTTTGTAGACATGATCTGTATAAAATGGAATGCACAGAATTAACATGGTGTGTTATTACCATTCAAGCTATTCAGGATGGTTCTAGATTTTTGCTTGTGACCCTGTATCAAAATGTGGAGTGCCTGAAATGGCAGATTTTGTCTCCTTATTTATTGTACCTTTCCTCTTCCTCCCCACTTAGCTGCCAGTTGAGATTATCATGTCTCCTAATATATAACAATACCAATGCCTAGAAAAAGGAATGGTAATAAGCAGAGAGTTCCATGGGTGTTTTGTCCTAGCTTTACAGGTAGCATGAGTGTAGTTTTGAATAAAAGTCTTAAGAAGATGAAGTTTGCAATGAAAGAGACAGCTGACATGGTAGAAAGGAGATATAATATATAGGATATATATATTTTTTTCCTTATATTTTGGCCAAAAGGAGGTAGATCATACTAGACAGATTTAAAAAGAAAGAGAAAAAAAAAAGTGTTAATATTTCTAAAAGTGTTAATATTTCTGAAAGTGTTTAATATATTTTATCCCTATTAATGTTTGTTAGAGGCCAAATTTAGACTATTTTTAGACTTTAACTTACATAAATTTTCAGCCATTTTAACAACATTCTCTGCATGTACGTCTGTGTTATATATTCACGAAACACATCCAACTATCTTAATGAACATTTATCCTATCAATGTGTCCGTGCCCCTTATTTCAAAACAATGTTGTAGATGCTGCTTCCAGGAATCAAAACATCCCATTTTTAACAAGTGCAGTGAATGGCTTCATTTTTTACTGTGTTGAAATTTGGCAAGTAAACCCCTGTCCCTAAAATACTACTTCAATTTATAGCAAATTCGTTCTATTATGAAATGTTCAACTCATGTTCTCCATCTTCTCAGCTCAATGGGCCAGCTGAGCTAGATAATGGCTACAGAATTACTTTTCAAGTGTTCTGTTAGATGTCAGGCTACCATTTCACATGCCATTCTTCCTGCTTGTTCAAAACAAACAAGCAGAGTTTCAAGCAGAACGGAAAAATCTATATATGAATCTATTTCAGAATAAATTATACTCCCTGCTATGAAAACAAACTTTTTAGTTTATTTCTGTAAATTCATATTGCTCCAAAACTAGTCTCGGAAAGCCTAACTAGAACAGGTTCTTGCTATGTTTAGGTTTCTCTATTCATTTTCTCTGGTTCTTTGACCCTTTTTATTCTTATTATGCCTGAAAAAAAATTAAAAAAAAAGTCAATCAAACAAACAAACAAACACACACACACACACACACACACACACAAAAAAAAAGCTCCAAGGTAAAGTTTCAAACAATTCAGAGGATTTGAAATGCTTTATATTAAGAAATATAGTTATAATTGTTTTGAAAATATTTATCCAATACAAATTACTAAAACAATTTATTGAGAATTTAAAACATGATTAGCATAGCATTCAAGAACTATTTCTATATAGAGAAGTTATGTACATGTCAATATTTAATCTGCTTTAACCCAAAAGGAGGTAAATATTTTTAATATAAAGTATATAATCTAAGAAATATTTAATGCATAAATTGAAATGATTTCCAGATATGGAAAATTACACTGTATTCCAAAACTTGTTTTTAACTGGAAATGTTATATGCCAAGAATGAATGAAAGGTATAAATGAGGGTTTCAGTCTTAATGTGCACATTTATCACATTTAGTATAGGGAAGAAGAAACATTCTCTGGTTGAGAAGAAGGGTTGGGAGTTAAGCAATCCAAGGTAAATGTTTTGCTCTAGATTTCCCATGTCATCTGCAAATCATCTGGACACTCTGGGTCTTCTCTTCCTCATTAATGCGGGTTTTGCACCAGTATATTTCTAGTGGTACTGTCACAGAGAGCTAAGGTCCTAAAGCTTTCATTTCCCAACTCTTAAATAGAGATGTTTCTTATATTCTTATCCTTGGTTTATGGGTATTCATTAATTCATATCCATGTACTCTTCTCCACAGAAAAGTTGTAAACCTGGCAGTATAGAATGCTGATCTAGTAATTGGCAATGTAGTTCCAAAAGGAAGGCAACCTCAAAGGAGGATAGGAAATACAGAGACTTCATTGCTCACTTACACTAGTGTGCTATGTAACCCTTGACAATTGTTTTACTGTTCTCTGCTTCTTCTTTCCTGACTCCATCTCTTGTATTTAGTGAAGTGACTTTTCAGTACAGATGTGTCTTAGAGTGATCATACTTGTATATCTGTTATGGTTTCTAGGTGCTTCCTTAATATAACTAACATGGAAGAGTAACACTTCCTGTTTCACTTTTCCTGAAATCTTCAAGTGTGCATTATAAAAATAAAATCAAGACAGGCCAATAATTACCCACTCTGCTAAAATGATTTCCATTGTTCCTGCTTGAAACCACTTTTTCAATGTTCTTAGTTCTTCACATTTTTAAAATGTGAAATATTGAATTCCAAGAAATAGTAATGAATTGAGGAAAACTTTAAAAAATATATAAATATTCTAAAGTATATTCATGAGATAAATTCAACCAAAAAATGAGACAGTTTTATTTTGACTGTTGATTTTGACTTTAATGAAAAATCTTGAAAAAGAAGAGATAAAGTATTCAAACAGATAAAAATTAGAAAAATGAGAAAAAAAATAGATAAAGTATTCACTAGCAGATTGTTTTCTTAGCTTTGTCTGGAACTAAAAAGATAATGTCAGTTTGAAGAAATATAAAAACAATTTTTTATATATATATTATTATATATTAATCATAATAACTTGTATTTTAAAGTAACTGAAAACACTTCCTATAGAAATACTCTTGTTGCAATTCATTGGAGTGTTTCTCATGTTGGATTTCATGATGGGAACTTAGATTGAGTACTTACTCATGATGAAAATGTTACTCTCACTTAACATTTTATGAAGTACTAGAGATAATTTGAAACTTACTGAGTTAAATCCTGTAATCCTTATTCTGACAAAAATCTCTGACAAAATTCAAGCCAATGTGAGTTCTGCCTGGAAAAAGACAGATTCTGTTTGCCTAACCATATTCAAGGCAAAAGTCTCAAGTCTTTGATGGAACAAATTCTAAAGAACTTGATCCATGCAATGTTATTGACTCCAAGCATCCACAAATATATGTATATATATTATTTTTATTTTTTTTTTTTACTGTAATGGGATTTTAATTCATTTAGCTTTTCAGTTAATGCATTTATGTTTTGTTTTGTTTTTAAATTTTATTTCACGTCTTTAAAAAAGCAACTTTAGGGGCTAGATTTTCAAGCTGCTATTTTCAGCACTATGGACAGAAATTTCCGTTTTCAGAGATAATGCAGGCTTATGATCTCCTGCAGTTCTGAGAGGAGTATCAAGTAGTATGAGAAGCACAAATATTTGATAACACTATCCATAATTTGGACTGAACAAATACACTTTAAAAATGGTACATTAATGAAGATTCCTTGTAATGCCTTTGAAGAGGGGGTACAGAACATCCAGAAGACAATTTAATGTCTTACAGTTCATTTTGCCACTTTCCAGATGGATTGTGTCCACGAAACTGCTTATTATCAAGTATTAGAATAAGGATGGACATTGTTAGTTTTAAGGCAATTACACAGAGAAAAAATGTGCTTGGTAAAACCTTTCCTTAGACCTTGAGGAGTCACAAATTCCCATTAATATAAAAATAAAAATATAGAAAAAGAAGATGGGGTTCTTTTTCATTTTAATTTACCTGTGGATTCATGATATTTTATCTAGTGATTGCTTTTTGAGTCAATGTCTGTTAAGTATGCTTCTCCAAAGTTCACTGGAAAAACAATTGCCAAGGTTTCTTCTTTCTTAACTGAGAGAGAAGTGTATGAATACAAAATTTCAATAAATAGCGACATATAAATGTTCATTCAACAGAATTTGCCATACTTTTAGGATTCTTGAAATCATAATATTTCATTAAGAGGGTTTGTATTGAAGTTTGAGAGTACCATTGAGACTTTGATTGTGCAATATATTGTGCAAACAAATCATTTAATTATTTGACACAAAAAAATACACTGGGAAGATGGTTGATGTATTTTATTGAATATTTAATTCTGGCTATATTTGGAGAATTGGACTGGACATTTGTCTGCTTAGCTCCTACCAGTATTTTCTGGAGACCAATAGTTGTCTTCAGCTTTGCACAATCAAAGTATTCCAAGGCTTGATTTCATGTCAAATATAAGACAAATTTCATACGTTTCCTAGCTGGCTGTTTCTTGAAGTGTTAAGTTGTGCCAAGAAAAAAAAAATCTATGGTGTTCGTCTTAATATTAATTTTCCCATTTAAAATAAATGCAGTTTAACATGAGTTTTTTTATTCACATTACATCATAGATGAGATACTCAGGCCAATATAAACATGTTTTCTTGATGCACTGTATTCATGACAGTATAGATTAATTAATGCCATAATTTACTGTGCTTATTAGTAATTTAATTAGGATTGTGCTTATTTTTAAATGACTGAACTGTTAATTTGAAATACGTCTCAAAACATTACAGATTTTTGTTTCAGAAATGCAAAAAATAGTTGAGTACATTAATGATATCAACATAAGTATTCATTTAGATACACTCATTTAAAGGAAAAAGATTGAGTAGTGTTTTTTTTTTGTTTTTTTGTTTGTTTGTTTGTTTGTTTGTTTTAATACTAGTTAAAAAATATCTATAAAATAAAATATCTGTAAAAATAGAATGAACGACTATGGAAGTGATTATCCCCTTGCATTGGTGGGACTGCACCTTGAGTACTGTGCTCAGTTTTGGGCGCCTAACTACAAGAATGAGTTGCTGGAACACATTTAGAGAAGATAAGCACAAATATATAACTTAAAAATATTATTTTAAGTTTGGTCATCGTACTAACAGCAAAATAAAAGCTCTGAAAGGGTGAAAGCCTGCTTGCTTAATCTTAGCTTGCTAAAACTTAGTTGCCTAAGTGTTTAGAGTAGTTGCTAAAATAGGTGGCAATTGGAATGGAGTTTATTGCAATATACGTTAAAGAAATGGCTTGCACAGTTATCTAGACAGCTGATTTATGTGAAATACTGGAAAGTTAGCAAAAGTATTCCAGAACAATTAAAAACCGTGAAGTAAGCACCTCAGAATCATCCGGTAGCAGGAGGTATCTGTCTGACTAGTCTAATTCAAGTTAGGTGCTTAAATGTAGCAAGTGTGAGTATCCTCCAATATCTCTATTAAAAATGAATTTTGTATATAATATATCCTTTTACACTTTAAAATTATATCAGTAATAACAAGGCAGCACTAAGCTCTACACATGACAACAGTTGAACTTTAAAGTTAAATGTTTCCTCCAGCCATCTCTCTGTAGGTTACACCCTGATTTGCTGTCTGAAAGGTGCCAGCAAAAATTGTCAGAACCCTGAGAGTAGGAGGGGAAAATCAAATGGCAGAACAAAAAGAAAAATAGGAATTGAAAGTACTTTTTTTCAAAGACAGTTGACAGACAACTTTGGTCTAGTTTATGCACAAGTGGAGCTTTGAAGAGCTTAAATTTTCTCTGCCTAAGTGGGTGCCAAAGTTCATTATTTGAACAGCCCCTGACTGTTCCAAAATTTTACTTTTTTTTTTTTTTGTAACATTGCTTTTTATTTAGAAAGTGCAGCAATGACTTTCCCACAGGCAAGTTCCACCTTTTGGAGTATAAAGCATTATTTTTGATTTCTAAATGAATTAGG
The DNA here is from genome assembly GCF_009769625.2 of Cygnus olor. Classification (NCBI taxonomy): domain Eukaryota; kingdom Metazoa; phylum Chordata; class Aves; order Anseriformes; family Anatidae; genus Cygnus; species Cygnus olor. The sequence continues at coordinate 51,042,820 of NC_049173.1, forward strand.
GTAAAGTATCTGTTTACTCCTTCGTACTATATATTTTTTTCTTTCTTTCTCTAGTGAAATCTCATTTGAATGATCTTTTAATTCTGAAGTGCCATGGGGAACTACTGGCATGTGATTATGTTTGTCATGTATTTTCCAGATAAAAAAGTGAAGTGTAGTAAATCCTTTAAGTATTTGAAGCGCCTCTGATACTTACAATATGTGGAAATATGTATGTTAAATATATCACCATAAATGCCTAGCTAAAGAGAAATGCAGTTAAAGAATTTTACACACAGTAGTTCCCTATATATGCCTATTATTGCTGTGTGTACTAGTGTTCCGTGAGTACTGTAATCAGTGATAACAGACCTATTCTTTATACATTTAAATGGTTGATAGTATGAACTAGCAATAAAAATAATCATCCCTAAAGAATATTACTATATAAGTCTTCTGGAATTAGTTTTGTCATTTCTTCCAAGACTAAATTTTCCAAACATTACAGAAGTAGACATTTTTGTTTAATCACTACAAACAGTAGGAACTTGCAATAGTTTTAGTAATCATTCAGTTACATGCAAACCTTTACACACTTAAGTGTGCTAAATTCAGAATTTAAAATACTTTGTGCACTTCAAGTAACTGTCATCAGTGACTTGCTCTACTGCTGGGTTGAGAACCCACCTCAAAACGTGTGTTTCATGACTGTACTCTAACTGCTTATTTAGAGGCGATGATAAATGCAAGATTTAGTTTTTGCATGCCAGTGTGCAAACAGAGAAGAGCAGAAACCAAAACACATATCAATCAAACAGAAAGGGAATTTGGGGAAAATTAATTTAATCTATTGCCAATTAAAATAGATTTGGGTATTGAGAAACAAAGTCAACATTAAAACAACATCTTTCCCCCATGCCTCATTCTCAGTTTTTTCAAGGCTCAATTTTACCCTGTACCCTTTCCCTGAGCAGTGCAGAAGTTGTGTTCAGTCCATAAGAACTCCTCTCTGCTGCTCCTACCTCCACGCTTCTCCCCTTTTTACGGCTGTGGGCTCTCCACCACCCAAAATTCCTTAAGGAAATATTCAGCTGCTCCAGCATGGGGTACTGTGTGGTCTTCAGTGTGGATATCTGCTCCAATGAATCTACCAATATCATTTTTTTTTATGTATTCCAAGTCTTATCCTTTCTTTCCACACTGTAAGTCATCTATGAAATTGCTCTGTGCATGTCTTGCTGTCAAATAAGCTCATCATGGCTCATGATCTTATCATAGAATTCTTCAAGAGCTATCCCCTGTTTCTTAAACCAATAAAGCTACTGGCATGTTTATTAACGTCCTTTTCTAATTAAACTCTTTTTAAATCCATGTAGTTGTTTTTCTTCAGCCTCTTTGGGAACTGGTTATCTTACAGCCTGTACAACTAAAATTATTATTACTACCTTTGCTATTTCCATTTTCTGATTTCTGACATTTTTCCTTTCATTGCTTATTCTCTGACATCCAAAATATTGTCCCATTGTTGTCCATCAGAAATAGTCCATTAATTTCACCTTTTTTTTTTTTTCTTTTTTTTTCTAACCAGTCTGACTTTATCCCCCTTCCTTTGGTCTCCCCAAACAAAACACACTTCCAACATTCATTTTTGGAATTAGGTTATCTTTAAGTTCTTCTGTAAGTTTTAATGAATGCATCACAAATAACATCACCGTGTTCAAATGCATTTTCTTTTACATCTCTGTGAGGGATATGAGGATAGTCTCTGTAATATCCTGTTTGCTAGACTTTCACATTTAGAATGTTTTGTCTTCATGACACTATAAATAAGGAATGTATTTCCAGAGGAGATGTATAGAGACACATGAGGAAGATAACATCCAAAAGCTAATATGATTATTTAGTAAAGACCTCTACATAATCCTATGCTTATTTACAGTAACTGTTAATCCTCCATTTTGATGTGGACTTACACTTGCTGAATAGCAACATATTTAAGAAGATAAATATAAGTAACTTGTCCAAACTCAGACAGTGTTGGAATTGAAAGTAAAAATCAGGAGCCCTTTTCTCCTACAACCTAATTCTATACTGTGCAGACAGGGCTGTAAGTGAAATGTGAGTCCCAGCAGAAAATATTACAAATTTCTCATTTTGAACCTGATGTTACCTTACAGGCCAACTTTATTTATTTATTTATTTATTATTTTTTTTAACAATATAAATAATTTGACTCACAAAATTTGATTTTTTCCCTAAGTAAGTATCAATGGTTGTTTAAAGAACCTTCCATTCAGAGTGGGTAAATAGCCCCATTTCAAAACTACTCATTAGTAGTTATGATTAAGTAGTGTGAAGAATAATGAGGTATCTGAAATGAGAGTACCAATGCTTAAATTGATTGCATGAATTCTTGGATTAATAAAATCCAATTATTCTCATATGTAATTGGCACAAATTTTATTTGTATCTCCTTCTTAATAAGTTTGCTAATGCTATCAGAAAGTAAACAAAACAAGCTAATTGCAAATGAATACAAAGTTCAATTAAACCTCAAAACCCTGCCAAGCCAGCTTTGTGTACAGATTAGTCAAAGTCCTCATTTATCCATTGAATGCATACAGAGCTAATGGGCAGAGCAATACTCACATGTGAGTAGATGATATGGAGAAATTGGATCAGCATGTTACATGCCTGGGAGACAACTAGATATGCAAAAATTGGAACAGAATGTTTCATGCCTGGGAGAGAACTAGAAGTTTTTTAGTTTGTTTTGTTTTGTTTGTTTGTTTGTTTTTATTTTTTTATTTTATTTAATGGGGCATATTTTTCAGATCATGAAATTATAGAACTTTTACCTCTTATATATATATTGTCTTTAACAATGAATTGTGGTTGCTTTTATAGAATAGGTAAGCTTGGTGCTCAGGACGTAGAGACAACTTACAATATTCTAAGGAGATTTTTAGGGGGATTTTTTAATATGGATTTGAGGAAGACCCATTAATTGATTTCCCTTTATTTCCAACAAGAAAACAGATTTTATTTTGTTAATAATCACTGGAGATTATTATAGATGATCAAGAAATAACTATTTATAACAAGAACAGTCTGAACTAGAATGAGAAAATATCTCAAAAAATTTATAGATGGAAGATTAACAAAATGTAGTCAGAGGCTTGGTGAGACTTACTGAATGTCTTATTAAAAGAGTAACACTTGTTCAAAGATATGAAGATGGGTAAAAGGCTTATAGGAATGAAATTGCATCCAAGTAAGAACTTAAAAGAAAACAATAAAATATGTCATAAATACATGCATATATGTAAAAATATTTTTAAAAGAGTGACAGGTGGTTCTGACCATACATGGTTAGAACAAATATTTATCTAGTTCAGTGTTCTTCTTCCAGCTGTAAAGGAAGGGTAGAAAAGTGAAGGGTAGAAAAAAGATATATATATATTGCCAGTACAAATTTTGTTTAAAGAAGGCAACAGAATTGAGTTATGGCAAAGAATTATTATTGATTCTCAACATTTCAATGAAAACGCTTCTTGTATTTCTTACCACATCTGAAACTTGGGTTTTATAAACCAGTGGCAGGAAAAAATGGAAAAGCCACAGCAAGAAGGGCTCTTCCCTTATTCAATTTTATGGTGTATTTTATTTTATAGCAAAAGCTATTGATTTGCTTTGTAATGCAGATTAATGTTTTTATCTTGTTTGAGGGTCTCCAAACTCGCAATACCCCCATGAGTCATATTAGACACTACAATCAATTGAAATGGGAGTTGCCAAGATAAAATGGCTATTAAAACACTAATTTTTTTCATTGTTATTCAGTATTTGTGTAGGCGTGATGAACCAAAGCTGTAAGGGTCTTAGTGTTGCCTGTATGGTTTAGAAATATCTAAAGGCAGACCATTCTCCGAATATTTTTACTTTTACACATTTGAGAAGTACATTGCACTCATACAAATAGGTACATATAAGTATTTATAAAACTCAGTGCTGAATAAAAAGCAAATGAAAAATGAGGAAAAGAAGATGTGAGATGTTTTTCAAGAGGAAAATGAAAATACTAGGAATACATATGTGGTTTTGCCAGTATGAGAGAGGAATGCCTCTTTAGGTTCTTTTGTCTTTTTTATGTGCTGTAGGTCTGCATATAAAAACCTATGGTTAAACATACAAATATCTGCTTTAGAGAATTATCTGTCTGTTTGAACAGTTTGAGACTCTATTGTACGTAAAGCGATGAACACAGACATTTTGCTATGATCTTGTTTTCTCTACTGCTTTTTTAAGCTGTAGATAGCATTCCATTATTGTGCTGTTTTTGCTACTTCTGTTGTTCCCCCAGTATTCAACTTAGACAAATCCATACCTTTTCTAGCTTTAATTTCTTATGTAGAAAAATAGTTTCTAAAGATGTCACAAATACATTGATAATACAAAAAAAGCCTAATGCCTTACTGATCACTCAGAGTCTATGGTAAAAAATACATAATCCTAAATAGAGATAGTCTGATACCATTCTGGAAGATACTACTGCTTCTAAGTTTAATAAAATAAGATTGACTTGCTGTCTTTATCATGACCAAGATCACATTCTTATAACAATACAAAATGACACACTGACAATCACTGCTGAAATGCAGAACTTGGAGGCTCAATATTCAGTTCAGTAAAAACTCTCTCCTTCTGAAAACTACTTTTCTTGTGCTGCAGTCAGACCATGTGCTCTCTTTTCTGTATAGTCAGGTTGAAAACGTTTGCAAAACTTTAAAAGAGCCCCCAGTGTCAAAGCAAGCCTGCCTAATTTCTTCTCTGAGACTGTACTATCCGTAGCTGTGGCCTTCCCTGAATTCTCAGAACAGTCCATAGAAAGAAATTTGCTAAAACTTCTATAGTATGTGAAGAAGTAATATGACCAGATGTAATTACACTGATTCATGAAACCTTTTCACAATGAAACATTGTTTATTAATCAACTAGAATCTACTGCACAAAGCCCTGCTGTTCACACAACCAAGCCAAACCTTAACTTTGACTGTGTTTTAGCAAAGCTCTCTGCCTTGTTTGTAAGAGTCTTTGTTTCTCTGTTCTGATCTTCTGTAAAAGGGCTTTAGTCCTTAGTTGTTAGAAAAAAAAGGATGCCCGCTCATAGGAGTTTAAAAAAATAAAATAAAAAAAAAAGGCAAAAAAAAAAAGCTGAATTGATCATATACATGATTACCACTTTAAATATATAGAAAGAAAAAATATGTTACAACTTGTGTTGTTAACATTCAACCATTTTTTCTTTCTGATTTCTTTTTAAAGCTTATTCAAATGAATCAGACAGTAGCATTTGTGTGAAGGTTGATATACCTTCCTGGTCATGTATTCTTATGGAGACACAAAATGTCTGTGCAGTCACCTATGACCAGAGCAGTAATAATGGCACATTTAAAATAGTGTAGGACTGATGTGTGGGTTATCACAAATTGCCGTGAATTTAGCAAATTATTGGTCTTCCATTTGTATGAGGTGCAAATCAGTCGTAAATATGTCTGATAAGTAAGTTACTCAAAAGGCAAACCATTTCTTTTTGTCTTTTTCTTTTTTTTTTTCCCTCTACTGTCTATAACTATTAAATGCAAGCAGACATAAGAATATATTTTATATTCTCTGTCCAATATGCTTTAAAATCAAGTGTAAGGAACAACCCCTCCCCCAGGAAAAGTCAGTTTCATGCGTTATTTGTTGATTTATACATGCAGACACGCACACACATAACCTTGATAGTCCACAGTGAAGGGCAAGTGCACATCTTCCATTTGGATTTGTGTTAAGATAAAATGTCTGATAATTGTAGATTTTATATTCTTTATTCATCCAAAGAGACCACAAAGTCTAATAAAGTTATAGAAAGAGATCATGAAAATTTGCTGTGATATTTTGATATTAAAGCAAATAACAGAAGAGGGAAAATACCAGTTTCTAATTAGAACAACACAAATATTGATTTCTTTCTGGCTTTGATGCTTAACAGGTTAATTGACATGAAATATTTTCTAGTACATGTTTTTAAAATGCATTTACAAATGTTTGAATTGTGCAATACTGGTGTCTCTGAATTTCTTCAAGAACCGGTGGTGAGATACAGCTTCTTCCAGAGTATGAATAACCTTTGCAGAAGCCTTTCACTCTTTACTGAATGTAGAACTGGTGTTCCTGGGATAAAATTAGCTTTTGCAAACTGCTCTTATTGAAACAAGAGCCACCAGTTATCAATTCTTCTTGTTGTCCTTTTTTCATTTGAGGCAAGTTGAAATGCCTTGTTTTAAGTGATCATACTAATGTTGGGTTTCAGAAATGCTCATAGCTAGACACTCTAGTCATTTGAGTAGTGAATGAATTGCATATTGACACATGTAGGTCTTATTCATTACTATACTGGAGACTCTCCTGATGTGAAGGACAGACTGGATTCAGTTGCCCACTTGCAAAGGTGCGTGGTAAAATTGGCAACCAGCATTTCTTTCACCCCACTGGGAAATCTGGCCATTAGATTTTAATTTTTATTATCTCCAACTAAAACTCAAGTGCTTTGAAAGCGTCAAAATGAAGTTAACTGATACAAAACTCAAAATACAAATTCTGTTTCAGTTGAGTCTCTTCAGTTAATCAGGCTGAAACTATTTCAGTCCTCTTGCAATTACCTTTTCAGGCTACTAACCAGTTAATCAAAAATTCACCAAACAAACAAAAGAGAAACTGTAATAAACTCTCTAATACAGCTGTAATTCTAATGTCTAAACTACAGTAATATGAGGTTTCGGAAAACCATTGGGTACAATGTCCAAGTACAGTTAAGGGAGACCATTATTTAGGTAAGTGTTATCTTCTCTTTTGATAATGCAGCATAACATACAAGACTTAGTCAATTCATAAACCAGATCCCAATTCTCTCAACAGAGGTTGTTGACATTCACAGAGACCTCGCAATTAATAGTGGTGGGAGGATAATGAAGCAGTCTTGTTTTCATTCAGGATAGATTGCTAATTAAAATAAATTAATAAATAAATACGTTTGTCTATATTTGGGTTGAGATCTACTTTACTCTTCTGCAGAGCACCTGAAATTTTGCCTTTGAAGAAGATAAAGATAAGACACTTTTTTCCCTGCCTAAGGTTTTCTAATATTCTATAGTTGTCCAGAGGATATAGAGTGAGTAAAAAGAACATTCTGTGTAAATATTATGGGTTTTGGAAACATTTTCCTAGGAACTGTTAGACACAAATTCTGAACTTTCCTTAGCAGGAGTATGTGCAGTGCTTTGCCACAGGATTACATTTCCTTCTTCTTCCTCAAAGAAAGGAAAAAGTCCGAAGACAGTTAAATAAAAATGTAGGCATGTATGACTAAGGCATGTTTAGAGCATCCTACCTTACATATACAAGCCTTCAGATTCCCAAGGTGATGTAAAGACCCAACCCTACAAAGCGCTAAATGTCTTTGTCAAAGACTGAGAACACTCATATTAAAAAATGACATTCCAGCACCATGAAAATAAACACAATATCAATGTTTAAATATGCAGAGTCAGTATACAGGAAGTTTGTTTTAACTATATTGACACATATTCAGAACCTACTTCATACCTTTGTGTTTATCGTGGTGCAACACAAAACACGAAAGTATTTCAAACAGAACTCTTAATAGGATTTATGACAGGATTCTTTCACAAAACATAGTTAGCAATAAGTTACTGAAAATACAGTGATGAAAAGAGGACTAACGCTAGATGATCTATATAGCACTAAATCTGCAATCCCCACTCCTCTATCTGAAATAGCATTCCTTTATATCACAAAACAGGGAAATGTACAACCACAATGAATATAACAAAACAGATGCATCCTCTCTTGCATCTTATATAAAGGGAAAAAATAAATAAATGGGTCAAACGCAATAGCTCTAATGTTCTCTTTTAATTCTACTTCCAGCACTTGAAACACACCTTAAAATTTAAATCCTGTTGAACCATTAGTGTGCTAACTCTACTATAAACTATTCCCTATTAGCAGCATGGTGTTTTGTTACATTACAATAAGCTTTCAAAATCAATAGCTGTCAGTTGCACCAGTGGAAGTGATATTAAAATTTATCTAGTGCTTTTGTTTAAAATACTGTGGAAGAACTCTGTACAGTTTAAACAAAATTCTTTGCTTGTTTTCTATTCTATTATACTGATGACCTCCACAGACAGAAAAACTACTTCAAGATCCAGTGAAATTCATCATTTTGCCACAGCAAATTATTGTGGTTTACATCACAGCTGAATAATTTATTGGAACTTAAGCCTGTCATTTTACCTTGAGTTACCCCAATATGCTTGGCTTAAATAGATGCAGGTTCGCAGAGTACTTAGTAGCAAGGAAACATCTTTCCTCATTTTCCTCCTGTGGTAACTTCTGTAATAGCAAAGACAAAAAGAAGACGCACTGTCTAGCATTAGAAAGTAGACACAAGGAGCCCACACTTCTCTAAGCTGAGAGACTTTCCATTCATCTTCTAGAGCTCATGGTCCACAGCTTTTAGAAGAACAGCTGAGATCATCTTGATGACTCTTGCATCTATGCACAGCCTTTTTGGTCAAAAGAACCCTTAGATAAGAATAATTTTAGGACTAACTTGTGCTCAGCTCAAAAGTTAACTGTACAAAAGTGTTGACTAACCCATTCCTAGATATTATTAAAAAATCAGAAGCATGAAGTGTCTTGAATCTTGCATTACTTGTGTATGTAAAGTTCTGTTCAATTCAGACTGGAATCTCTCAAAGATCTTGATAAGATTTCCATATGATCTTCAGCTAAAAGAAATCAGGGCCTCTTTCCAGCCTTGATTTAATTTCTTTCTTTCTTTCTTTCTTTCTTTCTTTCTTTCTTTCTTTCTTTCTTTCTTTCTTTCTTTCTATCGATCTATCTATCTATCTATCTATCTATCTATCTATCTATTTAAAATACCATCTATAAATGTAGCCTAAATTGGTTACAGAAGATCCCTTTCCTTATTGCCAAATTCTACTTGGTATTCTGTTGTCTACTCCTTAATGAAACCAGTTTCCTTTCTGGTCTATATCTGGAAGCTGAGTCTTATTGCTCATAGAAATTACCTGTATGAAGAATAGACAAATATTAGAAGATTTTGTAAACTTAAGGACAAAGAAATTTCTATTGTCAGCCTCTTCAGAAGAAAAGTGGGAAACTTCATCTTGATTAAACAAGACCTCATCAAATAATGAACAGAGACTGATAGTTATAGCCACTGTTGGCTTTTTGTGTAGAAAGAAATGAATTAATCTCCTTCTACATTTTATTTCCATAAGACATAAAAAGAGAGAGAGAGGCAAAGCTTTTATATGAAAAAATGAGAAAATGAGAAACTTTTCGTATGCATGGGAAAGTACAGTGTGGATGTAAGCCAGCACACTGACTAAACTGCTTCAGTCATTTGCCATAAATTCCTGTTAGTTACAGCAAGATAAAGAACATCTCATTCAATGTAATGAGGAACATTCACAGAACAATCACCTCTGAAGTGTAAACAAACATTTATTACAGCATTTTGGCTTTGTAAGTCTCTCTTTTATTGTTTTCACAGTCTCAAACAGGTGGAGATTTTTAACACATACATCTTGTGACATTCTTTTAAATAAATGCAATTTAAACAATACTAATTTTAAAATAGTATTATTGAAATATAATTATTTTCCAAAATTATTGGATAATTATTTGAAAATCTCCATAAATTAGATAAAGCTCTGGATAGTTGACAAGAAAAGTTGCTGAATCCATGTCTCATATTATAGTATACAAACAAAAAAGAGCAGAATTTTTACCCAAGTTATAGAGTTCCTGTTTTAAGAGAATATGACTCTTCACTCCATTTGACAATGAAAGAAATTGTGACTACTCAGTCCCTGAAAATCAGAGATTAAGTGCAAGAGGAATAATTCGTCTTTTATGGATGACTCTAATAAATATATTAGTTCAAGCAAGAGCAGAATCTGACTTTCAATCAGCAAGTTTCGCCCAATTGTAAATAGTCTAATTCCTGTTATTTGATACTTCCAAATAAAAGGTTAGTCATGCTCCAAAAATAATGTAAATGCAACTAAAATAAAGGTTAATCTGTCTCTCAGGATTACATGGTTTTAAGGTTATACAGGCAATTTCTTTAAAGGAGATGTGTTCAAGCCCACATAACCTGTCAGTGCTAGGAAGAACATCTGGAAATATTGATCTAAACTGGGTAATTTGTTATTACTTCCAGAGAATGAAATACTAAAATTAAGGCAGCATCCTGACAAATTAAGCTCAGGCATATTTTATCTTCTTTCCTTTGTTCTAAGGACAGAAAACCAGTTTAAGTGTATTGGACGGCATTGTGTAGTTCTACCAATTATATGGAGAAAACTACCATTGATTGTGTCCCTTGGAAACTAATATTAGTAACGAATAAAAAGTTTCTATCCAGCTCCCAGTTTGCTGCTGGAGAATTGTTTACTGTTGTCATGTGCCCAATTTACTACTTCAAAATGGCAACTTAACTGAACTGAAAAGGAATTGAAATTCATCTTTGTTTATTTTTCTTTATCATCCCTCTCTATTCACTACTATATGATCAGAATAGCCTTGTATTCCCAGGCACAGAGTGTGGAGTGGCTTGGGTTTTCTGCCCCCTGCATAACCTGTGAAGTCTTTGTTTGCTGCAATGTTTGGATATTAAAACTAACTTACCATTTATGCATCTTATAATGAACTAAAACAATAATAATAATAATAATAGTAATAATTAAAAAAATCTATTACTTAAAAGAAAGCAAAACAATGCAAACAGAAGAGCATGCAATTAACGAGTCTAAACCTTGTATTTCATAAGTTAAATTATATATGAGGTTATAATTTATGTCTCATAAACCAGTTGCACAAGTATAAAATACGTCAAGAAAAACAAAGCTATGACAATTACTGTCCACATAGTTGTTTTATCTCTTTTATTGCTTTCTGGGAGTCAAAAGCCTGCCAAGTGTTGTAATGTTCAAGCAGAAGACCAATGAAATGATCATAGCTCCTAGAGCATTTTAGTCAAAACTGCCATTGATTGTTCCTTTTCTGACTTTTGAAAGACATTCTAGGCTCTTGAAGTAATTGACATTTAACACTTACGGAGTAATGAGATAAATTCCTTTAGTAACCCACAGACAAGGTTAGGCATAAGTTAAATAAGGATATCACGAGTCATATCTTTAACATTATGGCTGGTACATTGCACTAATTCAAGTGTACCACCATATTTAACAATATCTTACAAACTCATGAACTGGAGTTTGAGTTTAAATTTAAAATCAGATAGGAGAAAATACAGGCTTTCTATATATCATTAGCCTTTTAGATTTCCCAAATCAAAGTATATTTAAAATGTGTTTTCCCCACACATACATTATTGCTTTTTTTTATTTTTTATATTATACTATATTATATTATATTATTTATTTTCCAGGATTGGAGCTATCTACACATTTCATTAAAATTACTTTTGTATTGTAATATCATTTTTTTTTCCTAATATCACCTTTTTTTTTCTTTTTTTCTTTTTTTTTTTTCTTTTTACTAGTTCCAAGCTTATTATACAAGTTCCAAATTGTCTGGTTCTCAAAAAAAAAAAAAAAAAAAAAAAAAAGCACCTTAAAATTCCAAGCAACGCCAAACAACACATTTGATCATCAATGATTCTACAAGATATATTTAGAAACTGCAGTACAATTTTACCTTTTTCTGTTGTTGCAATGCGATAGAAATTTTACCCTTATACTCTACCTTTTGTAATCATGGATGTTCTTTATCAAACAGGTGTTAAACTTCACCCAGGAGAAATTTTTTCCTTAATAACAGGAAAAGCGACTTCATTATACCCTGTAACTTCATCAGAGGGCTTCCTAAAAGTTAATATTTTTAAAACATTTTGAGAATCTTGATTTATAGTTTATTTGGAGATATAGATTCTCATTGTCTCATTAAAGCCTTTATTACCATTTTCACCCATGCATTCTTGAATGTTCTTTAAATTTTGGGGAAAGTTAGGAGATGTTATAAATAACATCCATCTCAGCCTCTGCAACTAAATAGCAATGACCTTTCCAAAATTCAGAAAGCATTTTGCAAGTAGTTGCAGGGAATCTTACTGTGCAAAGCAGAGTGGAGTCCTCCCTGGCTTCAGTGCTCTAGCACAGCTGACTTAATTTACAACATTTGAGCAAGACTTGCAACATCAGACCATATGTTTGATAACTGGAACATTTGCAGTAGGGCAAAGCCTGAGTGTATATTGATCACTTAGCTGCTGGCTCCTACATCTGCTGTAACAAAGAAAATACATGTCTAATGCTGCACCTCATCTGAAAGGAAAATTACTACTTCTGAAATGGTAACAGTTGAACAGACTGCCAGCTATTTCAAGGGGTACTGCCAAGATCTGATCACCAGAGGTTCTGAAGTAAGGATCAGCTTTAATGGGGTTGAAGTTCCTTGAGTAACTTTGAAGAGAAAAAGGTTGCTGTCATGTCTTTCTTTCAGTATGCAAATTGCTTTTAAATTCTTTTGCAGAAAAAGTAGCTTCATAGTACTTTATGGAAAAAATAACAGGGCTTTACCTTTTATAGTACCTTCCTTCCAAAGACTGCAATATATTTTAATACCGAATAATGAAATTTCACAATACCTTTTCTAGATTCAGTTATATGAGGAACTGGGGACAGGAAACTGTTGCAAGATTGCATCAGAGGCCAAGAAAAGATATTGGGAAATCTAAGTCTGTACTTTCTGGGAGCGTTTTTGGTTTGGTTTGGTTTATTTTGTTGTTGTTGGGTGCAGGTGTTTTGTTTGTTAGTTTGTTTTGCTTTATTTATTTTAATTAAAAAAATCTTTGTAATTTGGTCATTAAATATTTTAATGATTAAGAAAGAGGTTTTCTTAATGTAAGTCTCATCATATTTACTATGAGCCGCAGATTGTTCTGATCTTGTCTAACAGCCCGTTACATTGCATTTATTGCACTTTATTCTTCTCATCCTTAGACGAACCAGCTCCCACTCCTTTGATCACTCAACATCATACTTACTAGACTTCTACTCACACTCAGCCTGCTCCTCTGTCCTCATTCACCCTTCCTAAAGTGCTGGTCCAAAAACATGACTTCAACTGATGTTTTGTGAATATTCATAGAAACAGTACCCTGTTTCAAATCTACGACATGATTTTCTTTTCACAAAAAGCATAATCCTGTGGTCAGCTTGTGGAAAACTGAAAATCCTAAATCTCTTTCTGCAAAAGAGCTGCCTAGCCTACAGCTGTTCTCATTTACTGCTTCCCCTCTGTGCAAGAGACCTTTCACTTTTCGTGAACCATTGACTTCTGGTTACTGCCAATGACGGTACAGAAGGCTAGATACACCTTCTTTCACACTGTACAGCTTATTCCTGACCATTTTTTAGCTGGAATATAGTCACAATTAACATTTTGACTGACTTAGAGTAGTTGATTTTCTTTTATGATGGATATTTTTTCTTGCTAAGCATAGAGATGATGGTATTCCTGCTTCTTCATAGTATATAATTTATCAATCCTCTTAGTTTTTTGAAGGAAATTTTAATACAGGCAGAGGAAAAGTATGTTTAATGGGCATATGTTACCTGTTTTTGTGGGAACATCAGGCACTTGTTGTGAATGATGGCAAAACACAGATAAAAGTATGCCTTTCTCTAGGTTTTTCTGCAAAGTGCAAAATTTATTCTATTTTAAATTGTCCAAAGCTGAATCAGATGCCCTGTATTGAGAATTTATGACTGGATTATGTACATGTGGCAGAATATTAAGAAGAAGATAGTAGAAGGAGAATCAGAGAGGAAATGCATAGTATCATTTCACAGTTATCTACGAGGAGATATATCTATGATATATCTAAAGAATGAATATCGACATAGGGATGAATTTCTGATCTGGAGTTTGCCTCCATTGCCCCATAAGAAGTCATTAAAGAAATGTAAGCTTTTCAAAAATCTAGCTATCTTGTTTATGTAGTCAGTGCAGTGAGAAAGAACTTACACCAAATTGCAGAAGGCGCCGTATTCATGCACAGGAAAAAAATGTATTTACTTTTCCTGATCCATAACTACCATTTTTTCTTGGTTCTAATCAGCCTCATATTACTCAGGAAATATTGGATTCATTCTGTCAGTGCAAGTGAAATATTCTGTAATTACTGCATATGTCACAAGGGCTAAGAACAACGGTAGAACATCTGTGATGGAACTGAAAGAGTATTGCAAAAACCTGCTTGGCCAGCAAGTGCTCTTTCTCTCTTTATAGCTGAATAAGCTCATTATGTAAACGCACAGGATGATATTAAGCAAAGAAGTTTAAGACTGAACACTAAGAAAAATTTCCCATGATGATGATTCTGTTAACTTCCTGAGAAATGTGAAATATGTAAAAATGGATTAGATAAAAGATTGGTAAATGTGTCTCAGGAACACCCAGCCAGCACTCTGATACTGAAAGATGATTAGATATCCTCAAGGAACTTCCAATTTTGTGATCACAGAAACTGATGACATAATGTTCCTCAACCATTGTCCTCAACCATTGACCTTCTGCTACTGCAAAGTGTATTTTGTTACCTGAACTCTTGGTGTCTGTACTACCACGGTAGTCCGTTGTTGTGGTAAATGCCAAAGAATAACAAGGCAGTTTGAAGGAAGATAAGACAGGCAGTAGTAAGCTCAGTGTAAACTCTCCGTGCCTGGCTTGCTAAGCCCAGCCATCTCGGGAGAGAGCTATTGCAGTTCCCTCTGCTCAGCAATGACAGTATAGCAACAGAGCAGAAAGTTGGTGGTGTGAGGGGGTAAGCACAGCCTAAGTGATAAGAAAAAAAAATAATAAAATGTTATGGTGGAGAATGTCTTCTTCTGTCATGGTTTTGGTCACAAAGCACTTGTTCAGCTCTGAGGAACCCTTTGGAGATAGTGGATGAACTTCTCTCTCCTTATATGTGGAAATTCCAGTTAGCAAGCATAAGGTATGAGCGTGGTAATTTAGGAAGTTCAGAGACAGATTAATAAAGCAAAAGTTTTGGCTAGGAAACTACAAGGGAGAAGGGGAAGAAACAGGGTTATGGGTTCCTCTTGCATAAGATCCATTTGGTCCAGAGCAAAAAGTGGGTACCACAGCTACTCCAGCTGCCAGCTACAGCAGGTACTACTCCCTCTCTGACTGTGAAGTTCTCACTTTGGCTGTGTAACCAAGCAACCTAAGTTCATTGTCTTTTTGTTCTAGAGTCTCAAAGTTTAGCAAATGTAGATATTTTAGAAAGTGTTTTAGTTTCAGGCTTAGTTACAAAGTCAGTTACAGTCATACAACCTGCATTCTGGCTACCGTAAACAGATGGGATTAAAAAGCCTCCCACTATATATATCCCAAGGAACAGATGGATATGAGTAGTCAGATCTCCTTTTCTCTGACATGTTATTTAACTTTATCCTTGGGACAAGCCTTGTCCATGTTGATACTTGGGAAGGAATTAAATCCTTATTACCATGTTTCTTGTACCTTTTGTTTTTGAGGATTGGACAGAGTTCTTTGTATCACCCCCTTCTTCATACCTATTTAAATGTCCTGAGAAATAGGTGTCCCATAAAACCTGTTTTCCCTATCCTGCCATTCTATTTCCTTGATGTGATATTATATCACTTCATTCCCAAGAGTAGTGTCTGAAAGTCATAAGTTGCTATAATTATTTTTTATTTTCTGCACTATATATTGAATCAGACCTTAGATATCTTATTTAGGATTACACAGTATTCTAAGAGGTTACAGCTATGTAAATGAGAACACACAACTTCTTTAATCTTTTTTGATTCCTTCGTCCCAGATCAGTTTAAAATAATAGAAGTGAGCTGTTCTTTTTGCATCCTCTAGATGCCTCATGATAAGCTAACACCAGGGCTTTTTAAATTTGAAATTCATTGCTGTGTCAAGCAGAAAGATGCTTTTATTTAACACAGGAAAACAATTGGATGCCTGAGGCACCTGCATTCTATTCTCATCTGTTGTTAATTCACTATGTGTCTTAAGCAATTCACTGAGACCAAACTGTTTACATTCAATCAGCTAAATATATCTGAATAAACAGCCTGATTCTGCAATTTTTAAAGAATCTGTGGATGTTTGGTGTATCAGAAAATCATACTTCACCATCAACTGCTTTCATGTGAATTGAGGTGCCTGTTTTCTACATTTGAAAAGTTTAGACTGAAGATTTTGAATTTCCCTTGGCTTCAGCATTTTTATTTTATTTTTCATAAACGTAAAATATCCTAGGCTGAATTCTCAGCCTTTTAAAGGGTTTTAATACATTTGGATAAAATTATTCTATAAAAGCAGAATATAATATTATTCAAGGAGAGAGAAAAATATAGAGTATAGGAAATAAGGAAATGGTCACCATGTTCTCTTTCTCTCTGTTCAATCAATCTACTTCCCTCCTAAAAAGTCAGGAAAGAACTTACATCTTGTATCCCTGAGATTTTCCCTGTGATTTTCTTCAGCAATCAAGCTCAGCAGTGTTACACCTTGCACGTGATCTGGATCATTTTTTGGCCATTTCAGTCCCCTCACGCATTTCTCCTTTTTTTTTTTTTTTTTTTTTTTTCTTCTTTCCTTTGAACAGTGGTATTATTAGCACGAATTACATATTTTTTATTGAAATTAATAATTTCTAAACATACCTTTGGATCAGATATGAGACTTTGGACAGGGCTCTGAGACATGGGGTACTACACTCAGATTCCAATTGTAACCTTAAAGTCTGCAAGCATTTGAAAATATGTTCTAGGCTGAGCTATATTTTAAATTATGATAGTAAAAGTCAAGAATATCCTTAAAGCTTGGATTTATTCTGCTGATATTACAAAAATATGAAATATGATCTCCAAACCTGAATTACACTTGTGTTAGTTACAAAGTTAGTAACTAAGTGCTTATCATACAACCTGTGCTTCAGCTACCACAAACAGATGGGATTAAAAAGCTTCTCTCTGTATATACCCCAAGGAACAGATGGATATGGGAAGTCATATCCCCTTTTCTTTGACCCGACAGCAATTTCTCATCTCCCACCATGAAATTAAACTGACAGGACCTTTTGGGGTTGACCTGTTCATCTGCAAGCCACTGTTTGTATGCTCTGTCTTGAGAATGTTTTCTGGTGCAGTAGCTAGTGTTGCAAAGGAAAAAAAGGTGTTTCCACAGACAGGAAGCATTAATGCACGTTCATCTACACTTACGTAAACATTTTTATATAGTTGTATCCAAATAAAAGGCAAGTCAATATAGTCTACCAAACATTGCAAATGTAAAAAGTTTGGTATTTTGTTACATTTTTTGTATTTGCTCTAAGTTAAATGTTATAAATGTTTCTACTTTTTGAACTAATTTATCAAGTGCCCTACTGAATATAATTTATTTACAAGATGAGATTGTGCAAGACTGATATAGATTTCAATTATGAAGCTGTAAATCAGATGTAGCTCTGGTGAAATGACTGTGAGAATCAAATCTGTTATACAAAATAATGTATTTCCTTCTTAATTAAACCTTGTCCAACATTCTAATTAGGGATTATTTATTTTTTTTTTTAACCTATTTCTGCTGTATCTGCCACTCCAGAGGTCTGAATTCTTTTGTAATGAGATGGGAGAAGCAAAAAATTAATTTGTTGCCCATGGATTTTATAGTATATGTCTCAAAACCTCTTTTTAAAAGTGCTCTTTCTCAAACCTGTCCACTTCCCAGTATATTGTTTATTTTATCAGGAAGCCCTTCAGTTCTCTGTTCCTTGGTTGTGGTGGGGTGTTTTTGTTTTGTCCATCCATCCCATCCCCCTTCCCCGATTTTAAATCATCAAATGCAGGTGTTTCTGTTGATTTTTTTTTTCTTTAGTCAATATTTCTATATTTCTTGTTTTCTCTTTTACTAAAACCCATTTAGTTTGAATTTGGTAATCATTCCGGTCCCATAGTGTTTGAAAGATCATTAATCAGTGAGACAGTTCCAAATTCTTAATGAAATGGTATTTTCTACATTTTTCATTCATTACTTCCTGCTTCTGAAAGACACGTTCTCTTAAAATTCCAGATATCATAAAATTTACCTCATGCATTCAAGCCTTTTCATTCTTTGAAACTCAGAGTGGATCAATTGAAAAACAGCAATGTTATCAAAGATGAAAGAAAATGACACGTTCAGCTTTTGAATATTTAATTATGTGAATGCTGTTTGAGATTTTGTTAATTTCCAAGTAGATATAAGACAGGAATTCATGTACTTCTTACACAAATTTAATTTTTTTTTTGAATTGTGTAGGATGAATTAATAGTCTCCTTCATATGCAATCTGAAGCGTGTGAAAAAGAAATCTCTGAAAATCCATAAACAAAAAATCATGATCATATAATTAAGGGATATTCAAATAGGTAAGGTCAGATAAAAGAAGTTTAAATCCTAAAGTTATATACATTTTTAAAATGGTAAAGTTTTATGGCTGAGCCTAAGCCATCCCTGTTCAGGATTTCAAAACTTGCATAATGTTATTGTTAGAGGTGCATCATCAGGATAATCTGTAGTGAGTGTCTTTTCTTTTGAATACGATCTACTTCAAACTTGTTTTATTCAAGTACATTCTGCCCCTGTTAACAATGCAGGGCTTTTTGTTGTAAAATTTCTTTTTCCCTTTTTCTGCCCTACAAGCTGAATGATTGATTCTGCTTTAACATTGACTAAGAACTGATTTTTAGCTTTACCAGTACTCATCTGCCACCTCACAGGTTAACCAGTCAAGTACTAAAGAGATAAAGCTTCCTTAGAGTTGTGAGTGAAATATTAGCATACAACAAAGACTTAGTATATATATATCTACTTCTGCCTCTTGGTTTGAAGAAAAATAGAGCATTAGCTCCTGTTTTGTTCTGTGCTGGATTTGGCTGGGATACAGTTCATTTTCTTCATAGTAGCTCATCTGGTTCCCAAGAAACTTGGACAAAAATTTGAGTTTTTCTCCATGGGACTGCCTCAGGCTAGAGTCCACCTAAAGGAAGTCATAAATATCTTTAAAAGTACCACAAGGTATTTCATAGTAATATGCTGATGATATTTAGCCGCTAATTCTAAATGTTTAGACAACTCCACAATGATTTGCTGTATATCTGTAATTCACTGTTGAAACTGAGACAATCTGAGCTTAAAACATTTTGTGCAGAAAATGTATGTTGCCTCCTAACTTAGTGAGTTAAAGACCAGAGTGCCAGTTGGGTCACACATACAATCTGGAGAAGGTGAGGGAAACCCAAGCTAGCAAGAAAACTCAAGACATCAGTATTGAATTACTTCTTTCCCTTCTATATAAACACATCCTTATGTATAAAAATATGGTTTCTCAGTATTGCTATCTTTGGTTGGTTAAGCCATCTGGTTAATCTCCTAGTTGATAACAAACCTGAAGGACACATTCTGGCTTCTGGTAAAGAGAGAATAAAGTTAGATAAGGACAAGTTTGGTGTCTATATTAAGCAGGAGTCAAGAAAAGTAAAGGTTCTCTAGGAATTTTCAGTTAATTTGTAACTATTTCTGACTTAAACATCCTCCAGGCTTCCAGGCTTCCTTGATTTCTTAAATCAGTGAAGTTGAAAGAAGGGGGGGGGGAGGTGGGTGGGTAGGGAAACCCCAGAATAAATAAGGTCTATTAAGAATGCCACTTTTTATTTTCTTTTTTGTTTGTTTGTTTGTTTTGCAAAAAAAAAAAACAAACAGGAAGATTCACATCTTCATACTAGGTTACTGATATCAGCTAAAAAAGTGTTTCATGTGTTAATAAGGCTGTGGAATGGTCTTGCCTAAATTTATGAAAGACATGACTTGTTTGTGGGAGGCCTAGTAAGTGCCAGACTATTTCCGTCCACTTAATAATTTTATTTAACACAAAATTATCGGATTGTGTTTTCATTTTGTAAACTTGGTTTGTTGTTCTTCTGCACTGATTATGTACCTTATAAACTGCAGGAGAAAATGATCTTTGATAGATGATTGCAATCAGGATGATAATATATAATTTTGATTAATCAACAGAGTTTGATTAATTTTGACGTTGAACTTAGAATAATCCTGTACTGGAAGAAAGCTGTTTGCTGTCATTCAAGATGAGTTATAATACAGAGTTAGGGGAATGCTTATTTACAGCTTCTCCAAACAGTGAGCTATAGCTTTCCTACACTTTGTCTGGAAAAGGTAAACAAGGCATAACACTGTATAGTGAATTCCACATTAGTGATATAAGTACGTATATTATATGAGATGACTGTAAGTTGCCTGAGATCTCTGGAATACCTCCCAATTTTTTTATATGTTCCAGTTCCTAAAAGACTTCTGTGATTATTATTTTCTGCTTTGTTTCCCCATGTTACCTATAGTGCCATTCCTAAGAGTCACACAAAATGTTACTCTGTAGGCCAGAGTTATGTCCACTTTACAATCTATTGGTTACTGTATACCCGAGAGTCATTTTAAAGTAGTAGCCAGTTGTCTTTATTCAGTATTGTAGATTTGCTTGTATTTCCTTATAATTGTCAAAGGACGTACTGAGAATGTATTTAGCTGGTCTTTTTGGCAGTTTTGTATTGGTATGCTCTTTCTCCTCTTTCATAAATAAGAGAACCACATGTAGCCTGAGAGGTCATGAGAAATGATACCAAGTGATGCACACTGCATATAATTCAAAGGGTGTATTAAAGAGAGAGAAGAAAGGAACCAATAGAGTTACAATGGGCCGCTGACCATCATTAAATCAAACCAGCTAATCCTGGCATTCATATTAATTTGAGAATAACTACTATAATTAATTGTTATTCACAACAAACAGTGGGGGTATCCAAGTTTGGAGCTGACACAAATTGTGATGGAGTCAAGAAATGCAATTTTAGTTATAAGGTGTTAAACTCAAATTACAGGTTGCATTTATTTCTCCTGTATTCTCCTGAGCTACTTCTGTGGCCATGTTTAACTTTATGTAAAGGGTGTGTATTCCAGTGCCAAATAGAATCACATCTACCTGTGACAGAAAAAAAAAAAACAACTTATAATGCATTTCATTCAGTTTTATTGATCTAGATTTTTTTTTTTTTTTTTTACAGTTTTATACTGTTAATTTCAGCTGAACTGCCAGGGTTACAGAGAATAGGAGAAGTGATAAAGATACCTTTCAGTCACTTTCTGTGCATGCCCAATGCCCAGATAAATCCAGGGCACTGAACATCTGTTTTAACCCAGAGAGAGGCATGAAGGCTATTATAAAAGCACAACCTAATGCTCCCTTCTGGCCTCAGTGTTTGGTTTAGCATATAGATATTCTCATCTCTATTGCACATAGCTAGATAAAGCACACTGAAAATCTGTCCTGGTAATATCACCATTTGCAATTATGACTTAGTGGAAAATTGCTATATGTTATGCATAAAGGTTAGCATATAGTGACAAATTGAAGCATGCTTTCAATGTCATTGGTTCTTGCAAAGCCAAAGAACACTGAAGGTCACATACAAGTTGAGCAACAGACATGAGATAGGAAATGCATTACAAGATTTATTACTATTATAATAGCAGTGAGAAGCATTCCGGCCATAATTGTAAGAAACACTTAAAACAGTTGAGATGTTCCTAGTGATAAATGCTAACTTACTTTGCTCATAGCTTTCAGATGCAGCACTTCCATGTAAATACAGAAGCCTGCACCAAAAAAATGAGAAGCACTGTCTGTATTTCTTGGTGTTAGAAAAATTTTAAACCTAGTATTAGTAGAACTACTAGTACCTAGTAGTGAATTGTTATCACTAACTCTACAGAACTAAGCATGCTTTTGAATGTTTCTGTGTGGCCAGCTCTGAGGCCTTCTTACATTCATGCTGGCCTCAGGTGCTTGATGACTATAACCACTATTGCCCTCAGAAATAAGAAGCTTCAGATTCCAAGGTCTCAATCAATGCATTCACTTCTCAGAGTTATGTGGACTCTCAGAGGTGCTTTTCATCACAAGAGAACATGAAATTATTGACTGATGATTACAAAGAAACAGGAGAACAATGTTCTAATGTAGATGTAAGCACAGGTATGATGTTTTTTGTTCTATTTCAGAGAAGTTCTGTGGGACATTTTTTTTATAAACTGCAAAAATCTAGGGAAACTTTGGATCAGACTACATTAATTTAGAACACTAAAATCAGGAGCTTAGAGACTGTGTCTAGTTTTCTTAAAAAACAAACTAGAATAGTTTGAATACTTTACAACTCAATATATCTATACATATTCCAAAACACAAAATCCTCAAACTTAGCTCCTGTTAAACCAAATCAGTAAAGTTTATGAGAAAGTGAACTGAAGAATATATCACTAGACAAACAAATATTGCCTAACAGGATCTGTACACTGATGTTGAGCAACAGCTCTCTAAAACTGGACTTGTACTAGCATGCTTTTGATGATAGAAAAGCAAACAAACAACAATAAAAACAAAATTAACTATACTCTTTAAATCAAGGAATACCAATATTGCTATAATTTAACAATTTTTAATGAGTTTTTCTCAGTTCTGTACTACAGATTTAAACCTGGTTCAGGTATCAAATTTAAAAGCATTGTGATTTTTCTGTGTCTCAACAGCAGCTGATTTATGTAAAATACAAACTGCCACAAACTGCTGTGTTGCCAGCATTCTCTGAACATTCTGGTATAGCAGGAACAGAAGGCAGCTTTGGCAAGAAAAAATACTAGTGTTTAGAGAAGTTTGCACATTTGAGTTTCTTTTATTTAAAAGCTATCAGCATATATGTCTCTGACTAGCCAAATAAGCTGACATCAAAGCATTGGATGGGGATTTTGGTGGGGGGAGAACCAGCATACCTAATTAGATTCAGGTTACTAGATTTCAAGGGAAGTGTATCTTCATTTATTCTTTCTTGCATGCTCACCAAAGATCTGAAGTTCTATTTTTGCATTATGGATATGAATACTTTAAAGTAAAGAAAATAAGCTTCATATGGCACCAAAAAGGGTCCAGGATCCCCTTGCTAATGAAATGAGCTGCCTTGAATAGCACAGAAATCCACAAAAACATTTACATATGCCTTCTAGACCTATAAACTACCCACAGAGTGTGGAAAGATTTTCTTCTAAGAATGCCCAAATGAATTATAAAAGAATACTTTACTTTTATGTTCACATGGCCCATTAAATCCTTTTTAATGCAGTATTCTTTGGAATCAATAAGTTTTGAATGTACCAGAGAAGTAGAATAAGCTATGGTTTTCACCAAAAGGAGAGATTGTTATTCGTATATGTCTATTATAATCGTTCACTTAGTCTTAACCTCAGTCTTAAAAATGTAGACTAGGGTTCTATTATTATTTAGGAAAACAGACCTTTCAGAAAAATCGGTCTGAATACTATGTTAGATATACTTTATCCATGCAGGCATTCCTGTTAGACTCTTTGTTTAATATGTTGCCTGCAAACCTTTCCGCCTTTCTGCTCGAGTTTTGCTTTTAATCACAGATTTTGTCAAAGACTGTATTGTTTTAATTCCGTCTCCATGTAGCACTAGTCTCAGTGAAAGACTACAAATGTAAACTTTTTTGGGACTAGCCGTTGCAGAAGATCATGCAAAGGAAATCATTTTAATACAGATAGACGTTTTTGAGAAAACCATTGCATTTCTACATCTCTCACACTTGGAAGATAATGTTGATCAGCTGCTCTTGTCTTCCAGATCCTACAGCACTGAGAAATTAATGTCATCTACTTCCCACCCAATATAAAAATCCATATTCATCAATCTTCAATTTTTACACAAAGTCATTATTTTGCCACAATGAGACGATACCATTCTGTCTGAATTCAGAGCAAAATATGAGCTGAGAACTCTGTAATGACCAAAAACTCATTGCTACATAAGCAAGATACCTGTAATCTGCTGGGAGAGCTTCTTCATTCAAGAACTATACTCCTCTCCATCTTCCTTCCTCCATTTAGAGTGAGAAGTGTTATAATAGTGGATAAAATATTAGGACATGAAAATGGCAAGAGGGCCTAGAGTCTAAAAAGATTTATTTGAGAAGCACAGAAATAAGTATTATTATTTCTTACGTATACTGAAGGAAAGAGTTTTATCAACAGCCTTGCTCAGAATGACACTTGAGGCTGTAAGTTAACCTTTGTGCCAGAACTGGGATATGCAGACAGCACTCTCAGGGTCTCCTTTTGACATTTAAACCTCAAGCATAACCTTTGTTTTATCCTATGTATATGTATGCTCAAAGGATTTTATTTACTGGGGAAAAAAATGTAGCCTCCTGTTAAGGTCTGGGGCAGTCAGTGTGGTTCCACAACATGGCAAGGGAGAGCAACAGTTTTTTTTTACAGCTGTACAAAAACATACACATATTTTCATTTGTAGCCAGAGACACAGTATAACAAGACTCCTCATGGTATTACACTTCAATTAAAGCAGAGGTGATCTGGAAAGAAACCATGAGCAGAATTTCTGGTTTTGTCACTGTGGTGGGCCAGCAACAAAGCACCTACCAGCCACTCACACACTTCCTGACCCCCACAAGCCTTCCTGCCCCTCAGGGGTCAGGGAGAAATCAGAAGTGCAAAAGCAAGAAAACAATTATGGGTCAAGATAGAGATAGTTTAGTAAGTGAAAGAAAGAGGAAAAAAGCAAGTGATGCAAAGGCAATCACTTACCATCTCCCCCAGGCAGACTGATGCTCAGCCAGCCTCTGAACAATGGCCACTGTAGAAAGATCATCTCCCAGTTTTATTGCTGAGCAAGATCTTCTATTCATGGAATATCCTTTTGGTCAATTAGTGTCAACTGTCCCAGCAGTGTCACCTGTGTCACTTTTGCCCACCCCTAGCCAACTTGCTGGGAAGGCAGAATGAGAAATAGAGAAGACTACTAATAAGCTCTGACACCGTCTTGGTTTAAAGTATGGATGTGTATATATACACTATATAGTATATATTACTTATATATAATACACTATTATACTATTATAGATATTACATATATATATGTGTGTATATATATATACTTTTATTATATAATATATTCTTATTTCCATCAACCTCTAAGTCTTCCCAGAGAGGAGTTAAATTAACAGAATAAAGTCTGACCTTAAAAATCTCTCATGAGGTTTTACAGGTCTTGAGCTTTGAGTTATTCAGGTACTGTCAGCAGCTGTTCTTGATGTTTACCTAGCCTGAACTGACCCTGAACTGAATGTTTGCCACTCACAAATAAAAGGTTCTAATGAGTTTATTATTGGATTTAAAGTTTTCCTTTGGGGAATTTGTTTTCATACACATGCATGAGAATATTTGCAATGTAAAACTCAGGATGCTCAAGGGTGGTCAGTTTCTGTTTTAAAAACTTCTGTAATGTTGCAGACTTTACTCAAGATCCTTTTAAGTGCAGGAACTGTTGCAGCTGAGAGACCTTGACTTTTGCCGTCTAGTGCTACTTATCCTTTTAGCTCAGCCACTGGCAAAGAAGGCCTGCTCAGAGCATATTTAAAGAGACTGTAATAAGTTCAGAAATCTTTTTTGAGAATGGAAAATAGGAGCTTGTATGTGGTGTTCTAGATTGGGGGCAGCTAATTTGTGAGTTTAAAACAAGTCACTTTTTCACGGTCCATATTCAAAAACCTCATTTCCATTAAAATCAGATGAAGCTTAAGATATTGCCAAATGTCTACCTAAGGCATGTAGGTATTTATGTTCCTATGCAAATGTTGGTAATTCATTTCCTAAAGCAGTTAGGCACATTAGAATTTTCTTGGCCTAGAACTCATAAATGTGACTGTTTCATTTTCGAGATGTAGACAGTTGTTGGCTTTAAGTCCAATTATGGCTACCATCTAGTACCTTGGATTTTAACTACAAAACTCAATTTCTTATACTGAGTTTTCAAAAACCTGAGCACCAAAAAAATATTTTTATATTTCACCTTGCAGCTCTCAGTAAGTCTCCTTTTGTCTTACAAAATGATGAGACGAGGTAATTGCTAGGGAGCAGCAAAGGTGGCAGCTCTGCAAAGCAAAGTGAGCTGGGAGCCAAGGATGACAGCTGGGCAGTGGGACAGTGCCCCACCTGCTGAGGGATGCAGTTGCAGAGAACTTGACAAGGGAAGGGCATCTTTGGGGACGGTGACCAGTCACGGCCAGCATTTCAGTGACCAGCATGCAAGTCTGCAGTAACAAAGGAGATCTGAGATCAGGTACAAGGCTGAGAATAGACAGAGTTGCAACAGGTCAGGTAAGAATAAAGGGCAAATGCCTGAATTAAATGCAGGCATTCTCAAACAGAATGGGAGCTGGAGGATGTGGATAAGTCTCCCAATATATCTTTTAATGCAAGCATCTTTGAAGGTCTCACAGCTGCACCATATTACTGTTAAGTTGTAGCACAGGCTATATGGTCTCTAAAGGGGCAGAGGAAGACATTGTAGAGCTTTGGTGGGGGGCGGCAAGGGGAGAGACAAGCAGAGAGACAAGCAGGACTCTGGCAACTTTGCAGGTACTGTGAGTTTGAATAAACATGGAACTGATGAAGGCTTCATATCTGTTTAAGCAAAATTCAGGTTTACTATGGTGCCAGCTTAGGTTTTGGTAGAAGATAGACAAGTGAAGGTCTGGTAGTTTGCAGGAACATGCAGTAAATCTCTACTTTTTGTTCTGTTCATCTATTTGCTATAGTATTTTCCTGGAGCTGCTTGCTTTCAGTTTGGATTCAAGTATGCAAGTCCAAACAAATCAAGACTTTATGCTAATGATGAGCAGCACCAGGTTACATCACATCACTTAACAAAACCATTTCTACTCAAAGATTTCTTTGAAAAGTAAGCATGAGTGGTGAAAGAAGAATGACAGAAACAAATGAATATTTCTTTACAAAAGTGTTTCTCCAACAAGGCTGTGTGAGAAAAACCTAGTCCTTGATTGCTTTAATATGAAGTTCTATCTCCAAAAGAGAGAAATTCATCAGAGTTGTTGGTTATTTGCTTTTTTAAGAATCAAGGATCTGCTTTCTATCAAGAGATTGCAGTATCAAATAAACTGTGAGTTATAGTTTTAATACTCCATTTTTTATAATCTTAATTTCTTCTAATCCATAGCAAAAGAGTAACATTACTGCCTCTACAAAATCTTAGTAAGATGAAAGCTGTTGCCTGGACCACAGGTGGCAGTACATGTTTAAGTATGAATATATCTAAGCAGCTTATGTTAGTAAAACATAGAAACTTGATCATTACTTGCTCTAGTTCAGCTATTCAGTATCAAATATTGTATATCTTAAACTGTATGAAGACAGGCCTGAGTTTGAAAGGCTGCAGTAAATGTAGTGAAGTAATATTAGAGTACACAAGAATGAGATGTGTTTATGTCCTAAAGTAACTGTGATTCCAATAAGTAATGCTATAGAATGGAAAAAAGGTTCTCTGTATTGCTATTGTCTGAGTTCTGATTGCTATTTCTGGGCAGATGAATTAACTTGTCAAAGCTAAACATGGATTGATTTGTTAATGGCCCCATTTCTACTCAGGTATATATAAGTTCCAGCATTTTTCTGATCTTTTTTTTTTCTTTTAGCTTTTCTAGTTAAAGTAGACAGTGGTTACTAGCAACCTTTAATTATAGCTACCAGAGGCGACTCAAAATCTGAAGAGACCAGACTGTTCAAAATAAATGTATACTATGAAAATACTAGAAATCAGTTACATTCAATAGCAAATCGTTAGTTTTGCCACCTGTATAGTTAAATATTTTCATTTCTGTATCACAATTTACTACAACTATCTGATGAATTCTGAGGTATGAAGTAATTAAAAGGCTTGTAGTGAAGCTACACAGTGGGGGAAAAATAGTAAGAGAGCAGCTGGATCCATATAAGGTGCCTCTTGTTAGACTTAGAGACAACTATAAGAACTACTAGGCTTTCTTTTTACTTCTGGAACTCAACCTTTGTTAACAAAGTAACAAACATATAGGTATCCAAAGATAGTGATCCAAGGGGCTCCTTCTGTCCACTTATCTTCGTAAATGAACAGATGCTACTAAACTGTTATCGTATGCTCTTCTGGATTTTTACTTAAAAAAAAAAAAAAAAAAAGAAAAAGTTATTTTAATGTATAATCCTCACTATGGTAGAATTTCTCTTCTCTAGAAGGAAATGACCTTGAATTCAAGTTCTGCAAAATACATACGTTGCCTTTTCAGTTGGTTTTTCAATGTAAAACAAGTAGCTAACTCACGGAACTGTTCTAAAGAAGTTGTATCACTTTTTCATATGTATTGCAATGACTAGGTTACTAGACAACTGTATTTTTATAGAATTTATGGTAAAGAGATTTTGTACTGTTATCTCAAGTAAGGAAGAATTTTTCTCCTTTTTTATTTTGCAACCAGACCTTTATTTGAGAAAGTCCTATTTCTCCTCAGCATGTTTTGCAAGGTTAATATAAAATGAGCAAGGTCTTGAATGAGTAACTCTAAGACATATACTATGCAACCTTTCTAAGCATTTTCTCAATTTTTAGGGGTGTGTGTGTGTATTCAAGGAAGCTGAATGCAGTGTTATGTTAAAGATCTCAGAATCATCTAGGTTGGAAGAGACCTCCAAGATCACCTAGTCCTACCAATGCTCTCTGTACAATGTAATTATTAAATATATCTGGTGGAAATATCTTACTAGACAATGTGTGATACATCCTATAATTGCAATTACCTTCCCAGTAATTCCTGACAGCCAGTCACTTACTGATATCCAAGTGCTGGACTCGGTATGCAATATCATTATACTTTCACCCTTTTCCTGTGTAGTGCAGTCAGCAAATCACCTCAAGGTTAACTATTTTTTTTGCGTTGAAGGTGCTTTCCCAGTTTATTTCATTAGTACTTCTGCCTTTTGTGCAATTGTCATTAATGAAAAATACAGCCACACTACCTCAGAAGAGACTGAGTTTTATTTCACTGAATAAAACATCGTTCACTTCAGTCATCACCCTAGAAGATCATAATATATTTTCTCACTTTTTTTTTTATTTCAATTTACTTTGTATATAGGACAGCATACTCTGCTCTTAATATTTCTGTGGTTCCACTAGTCTTTTGAATTCAAGACAGGAGATCAACTTGCAGGTAATTTCTGTTGGTTTCTTACACAAACCTTACCTGATGCTCCAAGGGGGAAAAGTGCAATTGTCTTCTAGGAAAGAAATACACATGCATGCAGTCTGATGAATACTAAGATACTACTTTATCTAGAAATGGAGGAAATACCTTTTATTTTTTTTCATTAAAAGTTTTTGAAACTACATTTTTTTTTTAGTGTTTCAGAAAGAAAATAAGACTTATAATTTGTAATAGAGTCATTGTTTGAGAAACCTTATCCTTGGTTTCTGCAATTCAGAAAAGTTAAGGGCATGGAAAGTTGTTGCTGGAATATGAGTGTCCTGTGCACTGCTGTGCATGAGGGAGCAAATCTGTTGAATAAAATAAAAGCACATAGTAGACTTTTTTTCTTCACTCTTCTATAATTTGTTCTCAAATGCTGTATACAATTTTGCTATAAATCATTTATTTAAATTAATGATTCACATTGAGAAAAGAGATCATCCCACTAAGGAGAGTCTGTTTAGATTTTTAGTCTTAAATTCTGGTCCCTACTGGTAAACCAGCCTTAAAAAACACAAATGGTGGTATCATTCAGTGACCCGGAGTGTGTAAATTGTGATCCTAAATTCTAGTGTCATCTTAACCACTTCAAAGATTGAAGTTGTTTTATTATTAAAAAAAAAAAAAAAAAGCCCACCTTTCTTTTTCAGATAATTCCAGGATAGCACTGCTCTATACTTTCAGATTAGCAGTCATGTATGTATGTGTATGTAGTATATATGTATGTATGTATTTTGGATACTTACTCTTCTGTTGTAAGTGACAAGTATTCTAATCAGAATTGTCAACAGATAGACAGGAAATGATAAAATAAGCATTAACTTATCAAACAGAATATTGGCTTATCCTTGAGTTGTTGATGGTGCCTTATGAATATACTAGAAGCAGAGCTTCCTGCTCCCTTTTTTTTATTAACCCACACAACACCCCTGCAACTCTAAAGAAGACACTGCATCTTGTTAGAAGGTCTGACATGAAAATTCATAAATGTCTAGTTGTGTGGTTTAAGCCGGTCGGCAGCTAAACACCACACAGCCATTTGCTCACCCTGCCCCCTCCCCCTCTGGGACGGGGGAGAGAAATGGGAAAGTGAAGCCTGTGAGTTGAGATAAAGACAGTTTATTAAGACAGGAAAATAATATAATATAATAACAACAATAATAATAATAGTACTAATAATAATAAGGTGTACAAAACAAGTGATGCACAATGCAATTGCTCACCACCGCTGACCGATGCCTAGCCTATCCCCGAGCAGCCAGCCCCCCGACCCGGCTAGCCACCCCTATATATTGTTTAGCATGACATCAGATGGTATGGAATACCCCTTTGGCCAGTTTGGGTCAGCTGTCCTGGGTCTGTCCCCTCCCAGTTCCTGCTGCACCCCTAGCCTGCGCTGGCAGGACAGAGTGAGAAGCTGAAAAGTCCTTGACTTGGTGTAACTGCTCTGCAACAATTAAAACATCAGCATGTTATCAGCGCTCTTCTCATCCTAATCCAAAACATAGCACCCTACCAGCTACTAGGAGGAAAATTAACACTGTCCTAACTGAAACCAGGACATATATCCACCCCTTATTCCATACCATTTATGTCATGCTCAGGTTACACTCTTTCCAACACATTCTAATTAATCACCATTTTCATTTATGGTGTATAGCAATCATGGCAGTGATGACATACAGTATTATATAATAATTAACATAATACAATTCAACTCATGGGCATTCTCACCCAGTATTAAATCCCCTTGAGGTACACACTGGACTTACCCGTTCTTTTGCATTACCCACCAAGGTCCCTGAGCAAAAGCAATCCACGAATGGGTTTGCCTTTTCCTGAGGCAGGAATAGCCCAGACTGTTTTACCCCAGCATGTTTTTTACATGCACTACAGGAACTTTATCGCCTTCTACAGTACATAACAGGTTTGATTGGTCAGGTCCAGCTCGGTTGGCAGAATCCCCTAGTATTGACTAAGCAGGTGGCCTTTGCCAAATGTGTATCCCAATTTTTGAATGTCCCAGCACCCATTGCTTTCAGTGTAGTCTTTAACAGTCCATTGTATCGTTCAACTTTCCCGGAGGCTGGTGCATGATAGGGGAGGTGATACACCCACTCAATACCATGTTCTTTGCCCAAGTGTCTATAAGGTTGTTTCGGAAATGAGTCCCATTGTCTGACTCAGGTCTTTCTGGGGTGCCATGTCGCCATAGGACTTGCTTTTCAAGGCCCAGGATAGTGTTCCGGGCGGTGGCATGGGGCACAGATATGTTTCCAGCCATCCGGTGGTTGCTTCCACCATTGTAAGTACGTGGCGCTTGCCGTTGCGGGTTTTGGGGAGTGTGATATAATCAATCTGCCAGGCCTCTCCATATTTGTATTTCAGCCGTTGTCCTCCATACCAAAGAGGCTTTGACCGTTTGGCTTGTTTAATTGCAGCACATGTTTTCACAATCATGAATAACCTGTGCTATAGTGTCCATGGTCAGGTCCACCCCCTCGGTCACGAGCCCATCTGTATGTTGCATCTCTACCTTGATGGCCTGAGGTGTCATGGGCCCATCAGGCTATAAATAATTCACCTTTATGTTGCCAGTCCAGGTCCACCTGAGCCACTTCAATCTTAGCAGCCTGATCCACCTGCTGGTTGTTTTGATGTTCTTCAGTAGCCCGATTCCTGGGCACATGAGCATCTACATGGAGTACCTTTACAAACCAGGTTCTCTACCCGGGCAGCAATATCTTGCCACAATGCCGCAGCCAGATGGGTTTGCCCGGCGTTCCCAGTTGTTCTGATTCCATTGCTGTAACCACCCCCACAGGGCATTTGCTACCAATCCGTGAATCAGTATTAGAGATAGAGCACTGGCCACTTTTCCCGCTCAGCAATATCTAAGGCCAGCTGAATAGCTTTAACCTCCGCAAACTGACTCGATTCACCTTCTCCCTCAGCAGCTTCTGCAACTCGTCGTGTAGGACTCCATACAGCAGCTTTCCATCTCCAATGCTTTCCCACAATACGACAGGACCCATCAGTGAACAGGGCATATTTCTTCTCATTTTCTGGTAGCTTGTTGTACAGTGGGGCTTATTCGGCACGGACCACCTCCTCCTCTGATGATATCCCAAAGTACTTGCCTTCTGGCCAGTCCATAATCACTTCCAGGATTCCTGGGCGACTGGGGTTTCCTATTCGAGCCCGCCGAGTAATCAGTGCAACCCACTTACTCCATGTAGCATCGGTTGCATGATGTGTAGAGGGGGACCCTTCCTTTGAACATCCAACCTAGTACCGGCAGTCGGGGTGCCAGGAGGAGCTGCGCTTCAGTACCGACCACTTCCGAAGTAGATCGAACTCCCTCATATGCTGCCAATATCTCCTTTTTGGTTGGAGTGTAGCGGGCCTCAGATCCTCTGTATCCCCGACTCCAAAACCCCAGGGGTTGACACTTGAGTTTCCCCAGGTTCTTTCTGCCAGAGGCTCCAGGTGGGACCATTCTCCCCGGCTGCGGTGTAGAGCACATTCTTTACATCTGGTCCTGTTCGGACTGGCCCAAGGGCTACTGCATGAACTATTTCCTGTTTAATTTGTTCAAGGCTTGTCGTTGCTCAGGGCCCCATTCGAAAGCATTCTTCTTACGAGTTACTTGGTAGAGCGGGTTTACAATCAGACTGTAATTTGGAATATGCATTCTCCAAACCCCTCGACACCTAGGAAAGTTTGTGTTTCCTTTTTGCTAGTTGGTGGAGACATAGCTGTTATTTTGTTGATCACATCCTTTGGGATTTGACGACGTCCATCTTGCCATTTTATTCCTAAAAACTGGATCTCTCGTGCAGGTCCTTTAACTTTATTTTGTTTTATGGCAAAACCGGCCTTCAGAAGGATTTGGACTATTTTCTTCCCTTTCTCGAAAAACTTCCTCTGCAGTGTCACCCCACACAATGATGTCATCGATGTACTGCAGGTGTTCAGGAGCCTCCCCCTGCTCCAGCGCAGACTGGATCAGTCCATGGCAAATGGTAGGGCTATGTTTCCCACCCCTGGGGCAGCCGATTCCAAGTATATTGGACTCCCCTCCAAGTGAAAGCAAACTGTGGCCTGCACTCTGTTGCTAGAGGGATGGAGAAAAATGCATTAGCAATATCAGTTGTGGCATACCACTTGGCTGCCTTTGATTCCAGTTCGTACTGGAGTTCTAGCATGTTCGGCACTGCAGCACTCAGTGGTGGTGTGACTTCGTTCAGGCCACGATAGTCTACTGTTAGTCTCCACTCACCATTAGACTTTCGCACTGGCCATATGGGACTATTAAAAGGTGAATGGGTCTTGCTGATCACTCCTTGGCTCTCCAGTTGATGAATTAGCTCGTGGATGGGAATCAGGGAGTCTCGGTTGGTGCGATATTGCCGACGGTGCACAGTTGTGGTAGCGATTGGCACTTGCTGTTCTTCAACCCTCAGCAACCCCACAACAGAAGGGTCCTCTGAGAGACCGGGCAAGGTAGACAACTGTTTAATGTCCTCTGTCTCTAAGGCAGCTATGCCAAAGGCCCAGCGGAACCCTTTTGGGTCCTTGAAATATCCTCTTCTAAGATAGTCTATGCCAAGGGATGCACGGAGCATCCGGGCCAGTCACATACGGTGCTTTTGCCACTCATTTCCGGTTAGACTCACTTCAGCTTCCAATACAGTTGACTGCTGGGATCCCCCCTGTCACGCCATAAATACAGATGGGCTCTGGCCCTTTACAGCTTGATGGCATTAGAGTACATTGTGCACCGGTGTCTACTAGAGCCTTATACTTCTGTGCGTCAGACGTGCCAGGCCATCGAATCCACACAGTCCAATAAACTCGGTTGTCCCTTTCCTCCCCCTGGCTGGAGGCAGGGCCCCTCTAGTCCTGGTCAGAATCTTCGTTTCTGTGTTTAAAAGACTGCCTGCTAGAAGTTGGAGCAGCAAACTTTTCAGAGAACCCCTTTCTTCCGATTGTTTTCTTTTGCAACTCACGTACCCGTGCCTCTAGGGTCTCAGTAGACTTTCCATCCCATTTTCTCAGGTCCTGTCCATGGTCACGTAGGTAAAACCACAGGGTGGCGCGGGGTGTGTACCCACCATATTGTCTTCTTTGCACAGATGCACGTTTACCCCTAATAGCCGAGACACTGGTTTGTACAGGTGGGGAAGAAAATACACTCTCTTTAAGTTGGTGGACCTCTTCAAAAAGTTTCTCCAAAGTATTCTCTTTTAGTTGGTGGCCACTGGTTCGTTCAGGTGGGTGGGAAGATAAATTCTCTTTAAGTTGGTGGAACTCTTCAGAGAGTTTCTCCACAGCCGAGATGCAGGCCTGTAGGGAAGAGGAGAGATTTCCTTCGTACTCCCGGAGTTGTTTAGCCATGTCACACACTGTGGGATCTTCACCGTTCTTCCAGGTTATTATTGTCAATGTGCTGGCCCATGATGATGGTGCATTCCATACAAACTTCCGCCACATGGGTCGAGTACACTGGACTTCATCTGGATCTGTGGATGTTTGTGCGTCGTCTAGGTCCTTATAAATTACTTCCCGTACGGCTAATTCCCTCAGGTACTGAATTCCCTTCTCCATGGTGGTCCACTTGACTGGTAGACATACAAGTTCTTCCTTGTAGGGATACCTTTCCTTCACAGCTAACAGGAGATGCCTCCAGAGGCTGTGAGATCGTGCTCCATCTCCAATTGCTTTGTCAATGCTTGCATCCCTAGCAAGGGATCCCAACCGCCTGGCTTCCCTGCCCTCTAATTCCACACCATTGGCTCCAGTGTCCCAGCACCGGAGCAGCCAGGTGACAAGCTGTTCACCTATACAGCGACCAAATCTTTTCGCACATCTCGTAGCTCACGCTGGTATAGGGTTCGGGTAGTTACTGTTGATTTTCTGACATCCTCATCCTCATCTTCATCCTCCTGCACACTTGATGGCCCAGCCTCGTCTTCTCCACACCCAGACTTAGCAGAAGACTTTCTGCGTTCTAAACGACCTGAGCTTCTATACCATTTTTTCACCTTTTCT
Source organism: Cygnus olor (assembly GCF_009769625.2). Lineage (NCBI taxonomy): Eukaryota > Metazoa > Chordata > Aves > Anseriformes > Anatidae > Cygnus > Cygnus olor. Next base: position 51,078,239 of record NC_049173.1, read on the forward strand.
ACAGGGGCAACTTGCACTGCTACAGCTCGCCTCTCTGACCCAGCCACAGGGTCTGCCACAGGGGTTGGAATACCCTCTGCAGGGGCAACTTGCACTGCTACAGTTCGTTCCTCCGACCCAGCCACAGGGTCTACCACAGGGGTTGGAACACCCTCTGCAGGGGCAACTTGCACTGCTACAGTTCGTTTCTCTGACCCAGCCACAGGAGTGGGAGCGGCTGCAGGAGCTGGAGCAGCTGCAGGGGCTGGAACGGCTGCGGGAGCTGGAGCTGGAACGGCTGCGGGAGCTGGAGCTGGAACGGCTGCGGGAGCTGAGCTGGAACGGCTGCAGGAGCCGGGACTGGAACGGCTGCAGGGTCTGTCACTAGGTTGATAGTAGCATCAATTGCAGCTCGATAGGCACAAGCCAGACCCCAGCATGCCACAGTGATTTGTGTCACTTTGGAACTGCCAGAGTCATGACACCTTTTTTTCAAGCATTCTACCAGTTTTTTAGGATTTTGCAGTTGTTCAGGGGTGAATGTCCAAAACACTGGAGGTGCCCCACTGCTCTAGAAACCTGCCCATATCCTCCCACACTCCCTGCCACTCGCAAATATCCCGCCTCAAGACAGATCTCCGGATGAGATTCCTAAGTAGTTGTTTAACCTTAAACAAAACCTGAAGCGCATTCAGGAGACATAACAACAAGAACATGCTGGTCTGAGTATCCCAAGGATATTCAACATCTTGGAGAGCTACCGTAACTAGCTCGGGGGATAAGAGGGTGGTGAAGGAGGAAGGGAGAGTGAACAGGTAGGAAAAAATATCTTCCCCTGTCCCCTCCACAGATTGACTCCCTGATGAAAAAAGGCAATAGGTGTAATTGCTAATAGTTTCTGAGATATGGCTTCCGAAGTATAGAGTCGACGACAGTGCTGAGTACAAATACCAGGTTAGAGTCATGACCAGAAATCTCATCATTTCATAAGCCACCATTACACCACACAGTACCATAACAATCTTAAACCAGGGCCCGGAAAGGATAAACAGCACGACAGGGAGCACATACAGAAAGTAACTTGCTATAAAACTCAATTTGGGAAACAGGCACAGCAGACTTGAGATTAAGGCAATCAACATTGTGACTAGCAACTATTAAGCAGGTCGAATACTTATACCAATTTTAGTTTAACACACTCTGGTCAAATCTGTCGATATCTCAACCCTTCGAGCCCCACGTTGGGCGCCAAATGGACTGTTGTGGTTTAGCCCGGCTGGCAGCCAAACACCACACAGCCATTCGCTCACCCTCCCCCCTCCCTCTCCGGGATGGGGGAGAGAAACGGGAAAGTGAAGCCTGTGAGTTGAGATAAAGACAGTTTATTAAGACAGGAAAATAATAATAATAATAACAACAATAATAATAATAGTACTACTAATAATAAGGTGTACAAAACAAGTGATGCACAATGCAATTGCTCACCACCCGCTGACCGATGCCTAGCCTATCCCCGAGCAGCCAGCCCCCCCTCCACCCCAGCTAGCCACCCCTATATATTGTTCAGCATGACATCAGATGGTATGGAATACCCCTTTGGCCAGTTTGGGTCAGCTGTCCTGGGTCTGTCCCCTCCCAGTTCCTGCTGCATCCCTAGCCTGCTCGCTGGCAGGACAGAGTGAGAAGCTGAAAAGTCCTTGGCTTGGTGTAAGCACTGCTCTACAACAATTAAAACATCAGCATGTTATCAGCGCTCTTCTCATTCTAATCCAAAACATAGCACCCTGCCAGCTACTAGGAGGAAAATTAACTCTGTTCTACCTGAAACCAGGACACACATATATAACAGTGATAAAGTCTTGCAAACTAACGTGCATTACCAGTGAAATTGCCTTCTCTGGAGGTACTTTAAAAGTAAGTTTCTGTGGGATAAAGGGAGATGAAGGGTATTTCTCCTTGTTTGGGTATTCCAATAAACTAGGAAAACCTAGTTCTATAACTTAACATGCAAATTTAATGTGGTAACAGCTTGCAGCAAGTGTTATTTTCTAAAATGAGTTAATTCTGTTACTGACAAATATCTAATAATACATTTTAAAAAAGACATGTTCCAAAGCACCACGTCCAACCTTTCCTTAAACACCCCCAGGGACGGTGACTCTACCACTCCCCTGGGCAACCTGTTCCAATACCTTACTACTCTTTCTGAGAAAAGTCTCCTAATTTCCAACCTAAACCTCCCCCAGTGCAACTTGAGGCCATTCCCTCTAGTCCTATCACTAGTTATCTGTGAGAAGAGGCCAACTCCCAGATCCCCCACACCTTCCTTTCAGGTAGTTGTAGAGAGCAATAAGGTCTCCCCTGAGCCTTCTCTTCTCCAGACTAAACAACCTCAGTTCTCTCAGCTGCTCCTCATAGGACTTGTGTTCCAGACCCTTCACCAGCTTCATAGCCCTTTTCTGGATGCATTCCAGGGCCTTGATATCTTTTGAAGGGCTCAAAACTGAACCCAGTACTTGAGGTGCGGCCTCACCAGAGCAGAGTACAGGAGGACGATCACCTCCCTGGTCCTGCTGCTACACTATTCCTGATACAAGCCAGTATGCCATTGGACTTCTTGGCCACCCGGGCACACTGCCAGCTCATGTTCAGGCAAGCATCAATCAGCATCCCCAGATCCTTTTCCTCTGCACAGTTTTCGGGCCACTCTGCCTCAAGCCTGTAGCGTTACATGGGGTTGTTGTGGCCAAAGTGCAGGACCCAGCACTTAGCTGTATTGAACCTCATCCCATTGGCCTCTACCCATTGACCTATCCTGTCCAGGTCCCTCTGCAGGGTTTCCTACCCTCTGTCAGATTGTCACTTGCCCCATATTATATATTCAATATATCGATATTTCTATGGATATGCTAAGGCTTTCTTTTCCCTGCCCCTATTACCTATTCTGGATTACTCTTGTTTTAGTTTCCAACTTCAGAGCATGGGAATTTTATGGCATCTGGAGTCCTGTCACTTTGAAAAATTGCCATTTCAGGCATCTATGCTCTCCTTTAATTCTTGTTGTCTGGGCTGGAATTTGATCCTGAATAACCACTTGATCAAGAAGAAATTACCACACTGTATTACTGACAGACTGAGCTGCTGGTGGCAGAGCAGTATTGGGAAGTAGACCTGGTGTTTCTATACTCTAATGGTGGGCTGATATAGCTGGATAATTTCAAATTACAAAAAGTAAGTCTGATCTCCAGAAATACTTTCCATCAATTTATCAAGTAGTATCCAGGGTCAGTGGACAGTGTGACAGTAGATATGGGCTAGTCTAATGAAGACACATGGCTGAATGATGGAGAATGAAAAGGCAATCAGTTGGCAGCAACTTAACATCATGTAAGACAGATACTGTCTGCTGGCAAATTTGTAACCTGACGTTTCTGGAAGCTAAATACAAGTTGGTGATTCCAGTGTGCTTCTTAAACACAATTCTAAAATGAGAAAGAAAAAATTTTGTTCTTTCCCAAGTGGTCCCTTAACTGCAAGAACAAGATGTAACAGACGTGGTTTCTGAAATTAATATTTAACTTTCAGTGAAGCACAAATTCTGCCCCAATAAACATTGCAGTTGCAGATGATGCTTAACAATGAAAGCTTCAGCACAGTTTGTGCATTTTCACTGCCTTTTAATGCTAATCAATGTAAATTGCCAGCTCACTAGAAACCTTGGATCATCAAAATCGCAGTACCTGAGGGGATGCCCTTTCTTATTCTACTGAAGTTCTGTTGTACCCGATGTTTCTTCTAAGGTGAAAAACGAAGTCTAGAAACCAGCAGACCAAAATAATGACTGCATCACTCTATTTCTGCTGAAAAATTTTATTTTCTCTGGATATATAACCACCTAATGATCCCTAGCTAAGAACAATTTAGCAATGTGCGTTGTATATAAAGGAACACAATATTTAGATCTATTTTTTTGTTGTTTTGTTTTGTTTGTTTGTTTTTGCTTTGCATTGCAAACCTAAAATTAAAGAATATTGCCCTGTTTTCAAAATCATGCCATACTCAACAATTATAATGTGACAATTAAGGACCTTTATGGAGCCTTTCATTTCAAAAGTGTTGTGACAATTTTCAGCTTTATAAACATTTCTGTCCAGACAAAAATAGAGGTCCATTCTTTGAACTGTGCCTCTGAGCGATGTAGGAGGTACAGAATAACTTGGAAAAAGAAACAAAGTTGGCTATATAAGCAATCTGTTGCCTCTGCTTTAAATGCTTTAAATTGCACCCACAATTTTTTTGCTCATTTTGTGTAAATTCATCTGATTACCTAGCAGAGGTTTCTTTAGTAAGACCGAGATATGCTTCTTTAAGAAACAAATACATGGGTGCTAATTGAAAACTGTCAGTGGTTGTCTTTTTTAGAAGCAGTCTTAAAACTTGAAAGAAGAAATTCAGAAAGACCAAGAGTACATGCTTAGAACTATGTGGAGTATATATGTGTATGATAGGGAAGCATTACTGGAAGTTTAACATTTTTAGTAGAAGCTGTATGACAAAACTCTATGCAATTTCTTCATAATGCTTCATACTTTTTGGTCTGTATCACAAGTGGCACTCACCAAGTTTTGCAGGGTTTCCTTTTTCTAGACATTTCCAAATAGCATAGTTATGTCCTATAATTCGTTGCTAGTTAATCATACAAATTTTATATGGCATCAATCAGAATTCAACAAATAACTAAAGGTAGATCAAAAGTTAGAAAGCAGATGTAAGCACAATGTGAAGTAACACATATTAGTGGTACCTTTATAAAATTCAACTATGTTCCATGTGATAGCAGCAACTTTCCAAGTATCAACTTGCTCAAACTACCAGATAAAGTGAAAATCTATAAAAACCTCTGTAGAACTGCTCCATTTTAAAATGGTACTTTTCAAGGGGATTCTCATAATGCTTCAAACTCTGTAATGATTTTCTTCACAGTCCTCAGCAAATTAGTCAGTTCTTTTGATAAGAAATCAATGGTTCTTGTGTCAACCGTATAAACAGAAAAAATATACTTTCATTACTGGAAAGATTTTTAACTTTTTGGGGGGCTGCTTTAAAAACTTGAGGATTCCCTTTTACTTATGAATTCACAGCATTCTCTTTCATAATATCTTATGCTAAAATGTCTAGTAAACTGTCATTTAGTACTCTCTGGGCATTTTAATGTGCTTTCAGTAGCACCTTTATGGATATGTAAAATTTTGATTTCGCTATTATAATGTGGAACTCAGTAAATCAATTCATGTAGCTGTGTCAAATGAAGTACCTTTAGTTATACCCATCTATGAGTTCTGAATACCCGGAATATTCAAGGAATATGTTGAATATCAAACAGATGTTTCTGTGACCTTTAAATATTTTCTGCTGTGGTACGTGTGAGTTATTGGCATTATTCAATGTATTTTCCTTGAAAATTTCAACACGCAATTGCAGACGGATTCTAAGAATTGAAATAATGCAGGTGACAAAAGAAAGGATGAAAATAAAGTAAAAAGTAAAATGAAATAGGCTGAATTTCATGCAAACTGTGGAATTATTTGAACTTCCTTTAAATAAGTAAATGTTTTTTTCAGAACTGCAACATTCTCACGTACCTTCTATGACCCACTGTTTTGATCCTATTGGACCTCCGTGTACTTCTTAAACATGCATTTTTTTGCTGGTGCCTGAAGTCATGGCCTCTAACTTTTTGCACAACTGCAAAGCAAGTCTTGGTGTGTTATGGAACTGAATAAGATGTTACAGCACAAAGGTATTTTGCTTTTGCTTATTTCAGATTTGATGTACCAAAAGTTTTCTCCTAAGGTATCTTTACCTGGTTTCCATTTTGGTTATTGATTTTTACTGTACTCGACAGCTAACTAAAACAAATAGGTAAAGAGAACAATCTTGTCAGGAAAAAGTGTGAGTTCTAGAAGACGTTAATATATCTTTTTCATTCTGTGTATTTACTTGTACCATTAAAGAGGCCTGATATTCCCACCTGGCAATTACTTGACATAAATTAAAATAATTTTAATTACTCCAAGAAAGATGATTGATTAGGGCTACCTGATTTTTTAATTGCATGTTCGTTCATTTAGAACCTAATACAAATGATTTTTTTTAAATTTCTAAACTTTTAACTTATTTTGGAGGAAGACCAGAAAACTAGAAACTATTTGTTTTACAGATATAGCCTACGGTCTTTGTTAGCAAACCTTTAACTTCATGTTAAAGTTTATATTACGTTTGTTAGTAAAAATGTATTTGCTGTGTCACCATAATTAATTTTTGTTTCTTTGGAAGCATTTGAACTGGAGACTTTGGCTTCAGTGGAACAAATTGTGGAAGTTAGGAAAGGACCTTATACTTACCATTCAAGTACTTCCATATGCCACAATACTGCAGGTACAGCAGAACTGTTCCTCCCATTTTTGAACTGAAAGGCATGCTAAGAAAACATGTTGGAACTAAATTAAATGCACAGATATATACTTATGTGACTAACTTTAAAATGCACCTAGACATTTCAAAATAGCTATAGACACATGAGCCTTCTTCCTCCACCTCCTTTTGATGGAAAACTTCATAGTGCGTTTGCATTTTGTCATGCTATGCAAGTGAGTTTTCACATCCATAGCAATGGTTCTGACCATAGAAGGCTAGTAATTCTGCTCTAGTATGTGTTACCATCTGGTGTCCAATTAGAGAATTACAACATGTGTATCTATATACAGCATCCATATACATACAGACATCTACATATGTACATGTAAGTTATACACATTTTTAATGCATTTCCATCTGGTGTCTGATGCTAAAATTATACCTAGTGAGTGAGAGTTGGAATCCTATCACTGAAACTCACTATGGCAAGGTCTTGCTTAATTACAAATTAAAATAAATAAATAAATAAATGTACCAGAAGCTTTTGTTAAACCTAATGTTTTTATTGATGAAATACAAAGAACATTGTCCCAAAGACTCAAAGGATGTTTACATGCTGGAACTATTGAACCAGAACTTAAACCTTTTGGGCTTTGATTTTTGGTTTGTTAATGTAGTTTTCAATCCGTTTTTTCCTGTACTAGAGTCAGTAACTGTGATTTGACATATAGATAGTACTTAAGACCATTGGTTACTCTCCAATGTGCATTGTAGTTCTGAAAGAAGTTATATACTTATGGTAAGTTAACCACACAATAAGTAATACTGGTGGTTTATATTTGTTATAAATTACTACTGAAGCTCAAGAATTTGTATTCCAAATTTATAGACATCTATCAGTTCATGTGAAGGAGTGGTTTTTTTTGTTTGTTTGTTTGTTTTTTTTCCTTGACTTCTGAATTATGTATGAGAAGCTTTATTTATCTCATTGTATTTGAGAGTGGAAAACACAAAATACTGTTTTTCTACAGGAAAAGTCAGTCTGGAAATGTGACTGTTTAACAACAGTCAGTTGGGACAATCTTTTTACTAGTCTTTCTAGTTGGGAACAAAACTGAAAGGAGAAACAAATTCGGTTGCCCGTTGTTCTGACAGACATCTGCAAGCATAGAAATCTGAGGGGAAAAAATTGTATATCAGTATCAACACAAGCATGGAAGTCCACAGTCTGTGTGGAATAATCATGGAATCACACAATGATTTGGAAAGGACCTTTAAAGATCATCCTGTTCCAACTCCATATAGAGTGAAAGAGACTGAAGCTGTCATCAAAACCTGTATTACATTTAAATACCATTGGTAATTCATGTTGTATTCACATTAACTCCACAATAATTCATCTTGATTAATATTTTTATGAATATCAAAGACATTAATAATGATTAACTTATTTATTGCAGCATCTTGCTGACTGGGATAATGTTTTGTAAAACTGGCACTAACATTGTGCATCTGTCTTTGCTATTTATGTAGACCTAGGTGCAGAATAAATTGACTGCTACAGCTCTAAAAATGTAGGCTTCATGAGTCTGTCTTTTTTCTGTGCCTGATTTCAAATTCAGTGGCACTTGCCAACGGGCTTAGGGAATGCCAGATGAGTTTTTCTTCATTTTGTAAGGTTTTGTTACATATCAATGTATTTTTGTTTCTGAATATAGACTAGTTGAAAGTGAGGGGCTTAGCATATATACATTAGATGTATTTTCCAAGAGTCATATTAAAGACATTACACAAGTCAGGAATTTTCTCAATTCACATTGCTCAGCACTGGATTTTAAAAGATACTTCAATGTCTATGAAATTATCTAAGCCACTCAATAGGACACTCAGATATAGAGAAAATTAGACAACTTTGCAAGACCAACATCTGAAACTGGAATGTACGTGGTGTCTTGCATAAAAATGGAAAAAATATCTGCTCAAAATGATTGATTACTTTTGAAATACCTAGTAGGGAGAAAAAAATGTACTTTTTCAATCGTAGTAATATCTAGAAATCAGCTATCTGTATTTTCAGAGGTTGTATAAATATTAAGGACTTCAATTTCTTTAACATGTTTTTAATAGAAATTATTCACAGATATTTTTCTCAAAATAATGAAGTGAACAAAATATTTCCCTTTTTGTTCTTTTAAAAGATATTTTACAAGGATTTTACATAGGAACAAACCTTATTCATGAATGAAAGATTATTTCAAGAAAAGTTAAGTAGATGAATTCTAATGATAGGATTGGAATTCTTTCTTAGGTATCAGCAAAAACATGACATGCATTGTGGCTTACTATTTCTATAATTAAATATGATTAAGAGGCAAGGAAGTAGTACAACTATGGTAAAAGAAATGCCTGCTATTTTATATAGAGGAATAATTAGACATGCTTTAGACAATTCTGAAAGCTGGAGAGCTGGTTGTGGTGGGGTGTTCATTTGCTTTCTCAATACAGTATTCAAAATCTGTCAAATATATTGTTAAATTACAGTGTTTTTTTTTCCCCTGCTTTAACTCAGAAGTTTGATAATAAACCCAATCTCAAAACCACACTAGAACTAATGCACGTTCCAGTAAACAATTACTTTTTTTTTTTTTTTTTTAAATGGAATAGTTATACAAGTGCAATTTTAAGGGTGTCTTCTCCTAGCTTCTGAGGTTTTACATCTGCGGTCTAAATTCTTCAGTCAAAAAAATCCTGAAAGATGGCAAAAGAGCCCTTTGGTGTCCTTGAGTGTATCATTTTTGCATTAGACGTGTAACCTCTTGACACTGCTCCCACAGACAATCTAACATCAGCTATAAGAGCACAGAAGCTGCTGATATTTGTTTCTGGTATAAAATTATCCTACTGAATGAAGCATGGAGATAATTGATGTCAAGGAGGTGTCTCAAAGCTATTATAGTTCATACGGTTCTTTTAGAGTTCAGCTAGCCTCACTGCTTATGGGATGCCTTTTTAGGTAATCTAGCAGTATATAATTCTAAATTTATTTATTTATTATTTATTTATTATAGTAGAACATTTTCATAAAATAGTGAAAGAATTTCCTGACTCATCTCAAAATCAGCTGCTCATATATGTTCAACATCATAAGCTTTAAGTGATAAATAAGGAATACAAAAGTTATTTTTATTTGTTTCCTTCACCCCTTGCATGACCTTTTAATAATTCTCACTTTGAGGGTAGGGCTTCTCACACACTTCTCATTTCAATAACGTTATTCTGCTCTGAGATGGGTGCAGGGTTCTGGATCTCAAAAAGAAATGCCTAATTACAAATGGCCAATAAGATAACTACTTAAAAAAGAATAAGAGGAGGAATATAGATATTGAGTGAATATTATATCCCTTCAGATGCTGAGCATCCCCTGTTTGAACAGCATCAGACAGAGCCTGGACAGATTTTCTCATGGTGTGTTGCACAGAGCAGACACTGCCCATGGTGAGAAACTTTCCCTTTCTGTTATTTGAGCTATCATACGATTTCATTACAAGAAAACAACTGTATTCCTTAATGATATTCTAATGAGAAACTCTTGCTGCCAAATTCAGGCAAGGCCACGTAGGTAGTGCAATTGCTGCTACCAACGTAGAAGGTGCCTGCAGGCTCCTCTGTTATGATGAGCTCTCTGAGTCTGTCTTGTAGCCAAAGAACTTGTGCAGCTCAACATTGGCCTAAAAGCCACACCATATGTGCAACACAGGCCTGCACCTACTCATGTTGACTGGTTTGTGGATAACTGGCTCCTGCATACACACCAGCCTCCGAGTCAGGATCAATACAAATATCCTGTTGCCATTATTAAGGGGATTAAAACTTTGACAAAGGTAAAAAACAGTCAGAAAGGTGAAAGTATGTTGTCTCTGGTTAACTCAGTTGTGCATGCATGCTATGAAAATTTGTAATGCTTCTAGAATTCAGTTGTGCATAAAACCACATTCCTGTTTGTGTGTGTTCTGGAATGCTGGGAGCTGGAAGAGTAAAAGAAAAGCTGACATTTCTGAGAACAATTATTTTCACCTTCAACAATCAAGCCCTAAATTGTATTAGAAAAGATCCAATTGGTCCATATAATACTTGTGACATTGAACTTTGTAATCCTTTATTGATAGGTTCTCCTACAAAATCTTTTCTTAGTTTGCCTATCAAACTCTTTTAGCAAGCTCTTCATAGTAAAGATTTACAATATAACGGTCACTTAGAGTCCCTTTCCTGTGTAGAAGGGACAGTACTTAGCTGCTGGGCCTTTTTTTGTTGTTTTTTTTTTTTTTTTGTTGTTGTTGTTTTTTTTTTTTTTTTTTGTTTTTTTTTTTTATCTTCGCTTCTTCCAGAGTTTTCTTTTTCAGTCACTACTATGGAAGGAAGAGGTAGATACAATTGCTCACTATTAGTGAGAATATGGGTGTCTAAGGAAAACAGGCAATTAAGAAGAGATTTTGTTGAGATATAAATAATGATATACATTAGTTTAGAACTCATCTAATTTTTTAAATCCTTTAATTAACAGAGATGCAGCCTATGCAAAGTAGTGCACTTTATTTTCTGTTGACTTCCTGACCTTTTGATGAATCTGAATTGATTCCTGATTGAACTCATGTTTCTTTTGGAAAACAATATTGAATAAAAAATCACTATTACAGAGAATCCACCATAACTGCAGGTAGTTCTTCTAATACCTAATTTACTCTGTTAAACAGTGGGCATTGTAATCTAGTCTTTTCTAATCTCTGCTCAGTGATAACCACTGGAAGACAAAGGTAATCTGGTTGATGTCTACTAGATGCAAAGCCCTCTTCTACATTTCATTTTCAAGTTTGTGTTCTTTTTGGATTGCTACAGTAGCTCCTTGAGCTTCTTTTACTGTAAGGCTCTCTTCACATTATCAACATGCACTCTGATTTATGGACATCATTGCTACAGGAGTAGTCAGCAAGCATCAAATGAGAGGTTATATGTTCTCCTTAACCTTATTCAGCATTCTCCTTTTTGATTGTCCAAAGATAACATCTTTATTTTGGGCACAGCACAGCACTGAGTTCATTCATCATTATCCATGAGTTCTTTTCAGTATCATTGTTTCTCATGGTAAATTTTGCCAAGATGGGTTATGTGGTTATGACATTAATTTTTTTTTATCCTTTTACTTACCTTAAATATGGATTTATTATAACATTTATTTATTAGTGTATTTTGCTCTGTCTATCTTTCCAAGAGATTCTGCAAAGAACTTGTGGGAGGCACCATCCTCTAATTTAATATATGACTATCTGTAATCCTCTTGAGAAGTAAGTGCTCTGTTCTTTCCGAGGAATCACAGTAATATACATACACTCATTTGACTTTTTCATTCAGACCTGACATCTCCTTTTCTTTTTTTGACAGTCAGATTTCAATTGTAATTCATGATATATCCCAATCAGAAGTGTAACCAGGAATCTATGCATGGATTCCTAGCTACTAATTTCAAACTCATCAGGGTTTAGTGACTAAGATTCTGGGGTCCAGAAAATAACTGAATTATCCTTTATTCTGCTTCTTATAAAGTGTACATTACAATATTTTGAAATGTTTTATGTGCATACTCAGAGCTCCTTGCTTAATATGCTTGGTTTTCATATAATGTTGACTGAGCTATCATTCCATTGATTCGCTAGATGAATATGTTCATCAGTTTCCATTCCATTCAAGTGTCTGAAGTCATAGAATCATAGAGTCATTTAGGTTCGAAAAGACCCTCAATATCATCAAGTCCAAACATCAGGCTAACACTACCAAGTCTACTGTTAAACCATGTCCCTAAGTGCCATAGTGCCTCTTAGATACCTCAAGGAGTAGGGACTCAACCACTTCCTTGGACAGCCCGTTCCAATGCTTGACCACCTCTCTGTGAAGAAATTCTTCCTGATACCCAATCTAAACCTTACTTGGCTCAGCTTGAAGCTGTTTCCTCATGTCCTTTCAAAGGAGAGATGAGGTTTCCCCTTTTCTCCTTTTTTCCAGACTAAACACCAGTTCCCTTAGCTACTCCTAATATGTCTTGTTCTGTAGTCCTTTTACCAGTTTTGTTGCTTTTCTGTGAGCACATTCCAGCAATGCTTTCTTGTAGTGAGGGGCCCAAAACTGAACACAGTATGATGAGTACCAGTGATGAGTACAGAAGGACAATCACATCCCTAGTACTGCTGGCCACACTATTTCTGATGCAGGTCAGGATGGCATTGGCCTTGGACACCTGGACACACTGCTGGCTCGTGTTCAGACAGCTGTTTACCTGCACCCATAGGTCCTTTCCTGCCAGGCAACTTTCCAGCCACTCTTCCCCTAGCGTGGGGTTGTTATGACCCAAGTGCAGCACCCAGAATTTAGCCCTGTTGAAGGCCATACAATTGGACATAGCCTGTTGATCTTGCCTATCCAGATCCCTCTGCAGAGCCTTCCTGTCCTCAAGCAGCTCAACATTCCTGCCCAATTTGGTGTTGTCTGCAAACTTACCAAGGAAATTTAAGAACTATCTGCAGTTCCTGTAATGAAATATGCTAATGGCTGGATACTCTCTGAGCATTATAGTCTCCCCAAGCTATTGTCACCTTCACTTCTGTTGTGCTGCTGGAAACTCTCAGGCAATCTTCCTTTGCGTTTGTGCTTTGTTTTTTTTCCCCTTGAATCACAAGTACTAAAGTTCTTCGTACTCAGATTTCAAGTACTGGAGTTAATCAATAGAATAATTGTTATTATCAACACCTATGCATTATCAGACTCATCACCTTGTATGTGCTTTTGTATAGCATTGTATGGTATATGGCTGTTTTTTCCCTTAACTTAATCTTTACTTTAGAAATTTTCCTCTTGACAGAAATCTTTACTTCAGAAATCTCTTCTCCTGATTACTAGATATACCAAAATCAAAAAGTCTCTCTAACTGGAGTCTACATCATGTATGGTGCAGGCAGGCACACCACTTTCTTACAACTCTTTTGTGTTTGATGCTGTGGTTTTACATCTCATTTCTTCTAATTCTTCCACCTTTAAAAAAAAATAAATAGCAGGAATCAATAACAATGTGAAATAAAGTGTGTGGGCAGGGGAAGAAGGCAGTATTGTTTCAATCTAAGACAAAAATACTTTGTACAGCATTCTCATTTACTGAATTACTGTACTGAGAACTAAAAGGGGCAGAAAAATGCTCTATTCTGACAAATATTGATTGTAGATTCACTGTTTTACTTCTACACAGTAATTTTTTTTTTTTTTTGAGTAGGAGTTTATTCATTGAAGCATTTGGAAGTCAGTGGTAGTTAAAATTATTTCTGAATACTGGTCAAATACAGGCAAAATGGTTAGATTACAAAATTAAAGGAAAAGGTTTAATTTTTATTTATTTATTTATTTTATTTTATTTTGAAATGAGGTCTCAAGATCAATTGTATCTAAATGTAATGTAACAGGAACAAAAAACATACTTCTGCTAGTCTAAAAGCCAACATGTATAATTTGATCTGAAAGCTGAAAATAAGGTTATTAGAAAAAGGTAAATTAATTTCATTAAGACTTATTTAGAAAATATATCAGCCTTGGAACAGAGAATAATTTATTTGGACGTTTTTACCATGATCTCATAGAAGCACTCTTGGGGTGTAAGTAGTATCCCTCAACTTTTGAAATACCCACTGACTTTAGATATAACAGAGTGTTCCCTTTGCTTCTGTGCTGGTGATAATAGAATCAACACTAGCTCCACAAAGTATCTTTGCTTCAGGTGTTTGCCTAACACATGAAATATGGATCTATATTAAATATGGATAACTGCAAACAAATATTATAGTGCAATGAAATTCAGGGACATTCCAAATATAAATTGCTAGCCTTCTGCTTATGTATTCTTTCGTCCCAAATGGATTTTCAAATTGATAATTTACATGCCTTTTGACTGTCAGTTGACCCTGAACAGGTCTGTTTTGAGCTCTCCCTGTGTCTAAATTCTGAATTCTTTCTAAAAGATTAGAAGATGACATTATATATGAAGAATGAGATTGTACCTTTTTCAATCATTGGGGCCTGTATGTGATTATGTACTATACATTCAATATTTTCACTAAAGCTTTTTGAGGATTTTCAATATTTTCTCCAGCAGATAAAATTAATAACTACTTGTATGCCTATTTTACAGTCCTCCCCGATCATTGCTGTTTTTAATTGTACCATTCCAGAACTGTCACTGAGTATTGGGCAAATTGGTAGAATATAACTATATGCTTATAGTTTTTACTTTGTCCTAACTAACTGTGAAATTTCAGGGAAGAGATTTGCTCTTACTATTCATTACTATTATAGAGCAGGATTCATCTATCATAATTTAGAGATTTAGAAATGTGTGGTTCAAAAGTAAGCTGGTTAGTAAGCTAAGTGTTTATATTTCTAAGGTCAGTGGAGAAATATATAATGAATATAGTTGGGATGAGTTATTCTCTGGAAGCACCTATTTCCTATTTCATATCATAAAAAAAGCCAAGACAAACAATTAGCACTTATTCAACTAACGTTCATACATTGAACATTTTTTTTTTTTATTGTACCATGAAAGGTTTTTTGCTTTTTCTTCTCAAGCAATAAATATATTAGGACCATTAGCTATTTTGGAGATGCATTTCATAACTCAGAGCATTGTAATATTTTTACTGCCAGATATGCTGATTATCCTACTGAGTTTGTATGTGTTTGTAATTATAGTTTTTTTTTTCTTCTTTGTTTTGTTTTGTTTTGTTTTTCCGTGAAGGAAAACAGTGCTTCAACAATCCCCAAATCACTCTAGTGACTCTCTGTAAGAAAGCTCATTCTTCTTTGGTACAGTTGGTGATTTAAATATCTGTCTACTGTGTCACAGTGTATTCATTACCTCTTCTTGGCAGTGTAGAATTCACAAAGACATAATATGCAGTAATAAACTTTTCAAACAGATTGATAGAACAATCAATCTAGCCAAATGTTTGAGGTCACATGTAAAACTGAAGCATTTTATGATAAATAGTCTCTCTGTGTTTTCAGAAAGAGTGATTAAAATAAAAATACTTTGAAAACAGTGATAGTCTGAAAATTAGGGAATGAAGCAGACCTATTATTTCAGTGAACATTAGATCTCTGGAGTTCTAGTGATAGATAAGGAACTAGACTTATCTCTTAGGTTCAGAGTGGGGGGGGTCTAGCCAAATGTTGGAGGCCAGAGTTGTTTACAGGTGCCTTCCATGCTGTGCTCATGGTGTAAGCAAGGTATGTGTTATAGCTCAGTACAAATTCCAAACAAGTTAGAATTTCATAGTGGGCTGCAGAAGGAGCAACAGCCAACTTTTTAAAGTCCTTTTCCCAAGCCATGAACTAGACTGAAATAGAAATTTAACACCAAAAAACAAGGGCTCAAGAAAAATAGTGTTCAGGAGATAAACTTGTAGCTTTTTAGTGCAAAAAAAAATAAGAAATATAATCTTATGTATTAGGGTTGCATGTAACTAGCAACTGTTCTTAATTTTATCTTGGCTGTTATATTTAAAAAACAATTTCTGAACTTCTGGAAAACATAAACTCTTTATTTCAATATTCTCTAACTTCCCAAATAACGGTTAAAAAAAAAAATTCCAGTTTCTGACAAAAATCAGGGTGCTGTTTCATGTTGGATGCTGTTTACCATTTAAATTCAACATATCTTCACCGAAGCACGGCATGACGTATGATAATGGGAGATGAGAAATCTAATTTCTTAAAAAGAAAAGTTTTCATTGAAAATGAAAGTGGTGGGGTTGGCAGCTGCTCAAATGATGCAGGACAATATGCTAAATAAGCTCTTTTTTTGAAGCACAAAATGATACTTCAAAATAAATTGTTGCCTAAGGCCTACTGAACATAAAGGACAAGCTTAGTGTGGTAACTCCTTAAAGAAGTGGATGGAAACAAAAGAAAGTATTGAGCTGTTCTTCTGTGTTTAAACCAAAGTCTATTTTTCCTATACAACATTGGAAAATAGTTTGAAGTACTATGCCTTATTCTAGCTTAATTATTTCTACTTATAATTATTTCTACTCATGATCTTTCTATTTTAGTGTGAGAGAGAATTTTGAGAAAACAGCAAGTACATTGATAATCTAAATATACTTACAGAAAAAATGGCCCGATCAGCTTTTCCTGTTTGCCACATGGTGAACTTTTAGATAAAAGGCAGAAGTGCCTTGAGGCAGAAGGCTTGAAGTCTCAAGGAAAATATTAAATTATTGTCCATAGACTACTCATTTTTTTTTG
Source organism: Cygnus olor (assembly GCF_009769625.2). Lineage (NCBI taxonomy): Eukaryota > Metazoa > Chordata > Aves > Anseriformes > Anatidae > Cygnus > Cygnus olor. Next base: position 51,094,973 of record NC_049173.1, read on the forward strand.
GCGTGGACTAAAAGCTCAGCAGCTGTAGAAGGCATTAAAACATCCAGCTGCTTTTCTCCACACATTGGAAGGAAGAAAACACAGTGACAGACAAAATAGAAAAATAAGCATGTAAATACTACAAACAAAACACAATAGCACAAAGTCATCTGGGTTAGTCAAAGATCCTTCTCATCTCACTTGTAAAAATAACTGACATAAATGGGTGAAGTTTTGCACATTCTCTTTTCCTTACTTTTGTGCATGAAATAGCAGTAATAATATTTTCTGTACCACATGGATAAGAGAATTAAATTTCTTTCTATCATGGTTTCAGCAAATGTTGTCACAGGGACAACAGGAAAAAGCATACTAGTAAAGGAAACTAATGACATTTCACAAAAACCACTGAACAGCCATCAAGTAGTAAAAACAAGTTCTGAACTGTGACATCTAAATCACTAAAGTTCTCTGAACAACCTCACAGAACGAACAACATTCATCAAACTTTACTTTTTATAAGAGTATGAAACTGCACAACAGGCATCTGTTTCTGGATGTTTTCACCTTCTATTTCTTGGCGGAAGAGTTCCCCTTAAGTGGACTGAAGGTCCAAGCTATGCCTTAGAATTTTATTTTTGCCATTCATAGGTATAGCTACACTTTCACTACCAAGAGTTGCTGTATGAAACTAACACTGGATAAAACTTCTCCACTGAGGATGATTTGTCATGTTATATATGAAAAAAATATATTTTTTATTATTACTATTTTTTAAAGCAATATCTTGTTTGTCTTTTCAGATACCTATTTTAGATCTTCAAATTTATTTTATTTAGTATTGGGAGAAGAGAGAAAAAAAAATCTTTCTTTAATTTTCCATGGCACTATAGATGGTGCTTGTTAAGTGCAAAACCCAATAAACTTGATTATAATTGCACAGCATCAGTTATAAAGTCCCCGTTTAACTTAATCCCTTGCACGTGAGGTTTCTTACAATGAACACTAGAAGTCAGCAACTTCTGAAGTTGGTTTCATCCTGTTTACCTTTTCTAGAATGTACAAAGTCTGTTTCTAATCTGTACTAAGTCTTCATTGGATTTGAGCATGATTTATTTATTTATAGATCCTCTTCTGCTAGAAATATAATCAGAACATAGCCTTTGAGAACTTTTAACCATTCAGTTTAGATCATTTGGGAATATACATTCAGTTGACATGCTGTTTTAATAATAAATGAGAATTCATGTTCCTAAGAATCTTGAGCTGGATAGTAACCCCAAATGCTGGTTAACAAGTGTACAGTTAAGGGCCCATTAGTATTGTTTGCTAGGCATGCATAATAGCATATTAATAGTCCTGCTGAGATTATAAAATAGCTGAAATGGAAAACATTCAAAACTGTTTCATAGCAGCATTTGAAAGATTTTGAAAGTTTGTTCTTCATACCTACAAATATATATTGATTTTATGAAAGATAAAGCTTAAAAAAATATTTAGCTATGTACCTAAAACTTCTGTTCAACAGAAATCAATTAGTGAAATCTTAAAGCTGTCTAAAATATGGATAAAATTTCAACTTTTTAAAGAAATGTCAAACTGTAGGTACCTTAAAACTCAGTGACTTACACTGTTTAATAAATTCTGGAGGTAGGGCATCTCTTACCAGAATAAGACCTAGAAATAGAAGTTGGGACCATTTCCCTAGTTATGAAATCATTACGACTTTTTGAAGTAGTTGTGTAATAAAATACTACTGATAAACATTGAGACTCCATTTTTTTCTTGAAGATTCTAAATGAATGTCTTTGTTTCCAAAAACAAAACAAACAAATATATATATATATATATTCCTAAGAAACAGCTGTGATTAATATATTCTCTCCTTCTGCAGCTCCCTGCAGCTTCATGTAATGTGGCAAGAAAATAAATAAATAAATAAATAAAAATCTTAACACCTGAAGTGATATAGAAAAGTCCTTTGAGGGAAGCAAAGGAGCTTGGTATCAGTTGAGGAAAGTTGTGTCTGACTCGAGTGGTACAAGCAGCAGTAGACAGTGCACAGATGGGGGAAAGAATATTAAAGATTTTAGTATTGTTTTTTTACTGCTGTTTATATTTTAATAAGATGTTATTTCCTGTTTGACTTCTGAGCTTGCTCTCTCTCATATAACTATGTGTGTATTTTTTTTTTCTTTTAAGATCAATACATTGTTATTTTGTTGTAATTTATTTTTGGACAACTATCAGCTTGATGCACCAACTGGTTAAGGCCAAGTGAGAACTTGCTTGCCAGCATAGCTTATGTATTTCTGTCAGTTTTTGCCTTCTGAAATCATACTCCTTTCTGCAGTAGCTAGCAATGGTGAGAACAGAAGCCAAGAATAAATGATCAGGTTTTTCTTTCCAAGTTTTATTATGTTGCACACTTAGAACCCAAAGAGGAGGCAGATTGTGTCTCCATTTATAAAAGACAATGAAATCTGATTGAATTATCCTTACTTCTGATTATCTGAAGGTTCATAAACAGAAGACAAACTTCACTGTTGTAAGCAAGATGGTGAACAAGTCACAGTGTGGACATACTGAAATAATCCTTTTTGTTTGGCTTACAGCAACGCACAGAGATTAGACTAAGTTTTGAATTGTCAACTTTTCAATTTTATAATACAAAGTAATGGGAGGAAAGTTTATAAAAAGTTCTCTTTCTTCAAAAAGCTTTATGCATGTTTCTTATTTTACTATTTTCCTTTGTGCAGACAACATTACTAAATCCACAGAAGCATTGCCATTGAGTTCTGTGAATTTAGTATCAAGAGCTCTGTATCTGGTCTCTGCAAGAAATCATTTTGTGTCATAATGCTACACCCACCATGTGTATGTTTTTTTCCTTAGGAAAACTATCTTCTAAGTGACAGATGAAGAATAAATATATACTATTTAATACTGTTGACAAGAAAGCTGATAAATTGTCTTTCTAGTCTGGAAAGCATTTTTAACTATGTTGTTTGTTTTATGGTTATAGCACCTACGTGACATGCAGTCGTATTTTCTCACTTAATGGGAAAACCATTACTGTGGTTCTTTTTTTTGTTTGTTTGTTTTTGATATGACATTCAACCTCAGACAAAAAAAGACAAGTTAGATTTGTTCCTCTTACAGTTATAAAAAAAAGTTTACACAATAAAAATAAAAATTGCAGTTCCTCTCAGTAATAAAAATTCTTAAGACCACTTTTTCCTTATGCATACTTGCAGCTGTTGAACATCAGAATTTCAAAATCTGCTCTGTTCTGTCTCACAGAACCTATTTATCTCAATGGTGACTCACATCTGCATAATCTCTATAACTAAAATTTTGGCTGAAAACTACAGAATTGCTCAAATGATCTAGCTTATTTACTCAAGTGACTTATTTTTAAAAGAAGTTATAATTTAAAATGAAATTGTACTTTTGACATTAATAGGTTAGAATCACAGAAAAAAAAGAAAAAGAAAAAACGAAAAAAGAAAAAAAAAAAGAAAGTCCTCTACTTCCAGATCCTCTCACTAAAATAACAGTTCTTTAATTGTTCAAAGCTCATCTCTCACTTTTCAGTATTGTGTAATTCTTTTAAAATAGCCATGCATTTAGACCATGACATATTTTTAGTTGTGTTTTGCTTTGTCTAGTTTCACTGGTTGAGACACAAGTGCTTGCTTGTCTTATTGCCAACATGTAAAGCATGTCTGGAAAATTCTTGTTTAGTGGCAGCATGCCTTTCCACTTTTTCTTTCTCATTATTCAGATCAATTTGTAAAGTTATGAAAGATATATCTATTGATGTATATCCATTTTTAACAAAAATGTTAATATAACATCAGAAGTTTGACCCATGCATGTAACAATGAGAAAATAATAATAATAATGTCTTTAAGAAAATATATTATTACTTATACACAATCTTGTCATTAGAGGGTGAGAAAAAATTAGGAGAGGAAAAAAAAAAAAAAAAGACTACCAGTACAAAAACATTATCATAATTTTTATTATCTGCAAATTTACTAACTATGGACTATAGTTCAAAGAAATTGCACTGTAATTAATCATTTGAATTTTTAATAGATGATCTTCCCTAACTGTATGGTATGATGGGATGTCTGAATTATTTTTTCCTGTTTACATGTCGTTAAGGTTTAATATTAGTCAAAAATTTTTGTTTTAGTGGGATATCACATCTACTTACATTTGAAGATTGGTGTCCTTAAGCGTTTTTATTTTTATGATTTGATGTGCACAAAATTCTGATGCAATTCAGGTAGGTTTCTCAGTAAATTTATCAGGACTTTAATTTTCTATTATGAAATCTTATTTTTGATTGAGTATTACTTTAAGCATAAAATATTCAATTCAAATGTTTTATTGATGTGTCTCTCCTGAAAGGTGTCTTTGGTACCAGGATTGAGTTAGTGAGAAAATGTAGATGAACAATGAAGAAAAGTTGGGTAGAGAATGAGGGAAAATAGGTTTTCAGTCGAGGAAACGAGGAATCTTAACATGACTTACCAGAATTTGGTAGCAATATTTAAGTAAATAAACAGATATTTTGGGGCTAGGTCATCAAATAAGATAGATGTAGATTTTACAGGATAGGGATATTTGAAAAAAAAAAAAAAAGACAATGTGTTTTCTAATTTCTAAAGGTTTCATTTTAAAGCCTTCATTATTCTTTTATAATTCAATTAATCAGATATAGTATACATAAATAATACTGAAATCATTGTATGATCATTTGAAATCCAAATGCTTGAATACCTGGCTCAGTTCTGGTAATTGAGAATTTACATGTCTGTCATATTTAATTTTTGTCTTTTTTGCCTGAGATTGCATGTCATATCAAAAATAAAAATAAAAATAAAAATAGTTTTCCCATTCACTAAGAAAATAAGACTGCATGCCACGTAGGTGCTATAACCATAAAACAACATAGTTAAATATGTCTGTCATATTTAATTATTTTTGTAGGATTTGCTTCTAAAATTCTCATCTTCTCTAAAAATTTTCTCTAAAATTCTCACTTCTAGAACTGTTTAGTATGAACTCACTTGAGTGAAATTGAAGAATATTTCTCTTCCCAACCCTCCAAAAGTGGGTAGGGTGAGGATGTTATTTCCAACTTAGTTTATCTTACAGAAAAAAAGGATGCATATGACACCCTGATTTTTTTTTTGATATCAAGGTTTGTAATTTACAGCTTTTGGGGAAGCTTTTGGATTCGTAATAATAATTATTTTTTTTTTTTTCTATGAAACTGAACTTACATCTCTAAACTCTTTGTTTGTTCCCAATTTTTGTTTTTTTAAAGAGTGCCTTATCTTCCAATATTGCTAATATTTTTTTCCTGTTTATAAATACTTTAAATCAAACTCTTTATTAAAATTATTTTATTCAGAAATTCACATAATAGTTAATTTTAGTCAGTAAACCTCTGGACATAATTGAATATTATTATGTTGGAAAATTTGCTTTGTAGTTGTCGGTCTCAAACAGAATGACTGCTACTTTTGGATTAATTAATGTAATGAGACAAGTCATTCACAGAACAATTGTTTCTTTGGTTACATTTATGCTTCATTATATTTTAACTAGGTAAATATTTTCCAGTCCTCCCTTCTTCTATCTGGTTTAAGTGTTAAAAATATTTTTGTGGTAATATAAATACTGGCTAAATAAGAGAATCCTCAGTTTGCTCTGAATCCTAAACATCATATTGTAGAGCAGAAACACTTCAGATCAAGGAGGTAGGATTAGGTGACTCCCACAAAGGAACTCAAATATTTTATGCTTTTGCTTTATGCATGCAAACAACAGAGGTTGAGCTGGCCTGTTCAGCTTCACATGGGAGCAGCATGGGGCAAGTCAAGAAAGACTATGCACCTCTTTATAATTTATTCTCAGCAGCCAAGGATGCCCCCGAGCTTTAGGAGCTCCCCTTGATTTCTCTTCCTGTGCAGTGATGTACCAGTGTGGTTCATCAAAAGGGACTAAATATGATCAAAATGGACTAAAATCACTCAGCCTCTTTGCTAGTCTGTTGCGATTACTACCTTGCAGCTGATGCACACTAACTGTGAATGGTTCTAATGAACTTCACATCAACATAAAGCAAGTTAGCTCAAACCACCTTAAATCACTTAGATTATTTTTCACTTTTCAGAGTATATCTATTATATACTAAGACAACTGAAATTCAGATGAGCCAGTTCCCCCAAAAAAAAAAAAAAAAAAAAAAAAAAAGTAGGAGGAGGTGACTGGCATAATACTTCGAATTTAAAGGTAGTTGTTATAGAAATTGCCCAGCAAGTATAAAATACAGATTCATCTTTCTCTCTTATCTGAGATGGCTCAGACTCAGGCTCTTAATTCCCAAGGCAGTGTCTTGATCCCAGTAAACAGAGCAATGCCAGATGATGCTGTTCACCATCCCTCATGTTTAAATTGTGCTGTCCCTGGATTCCTGGGACCAGAGTGCGTGAATGGAAACAGAATTTTGTAGTGCATTTATGGATCTCCTTTGAGAGTTCTTGTCCTGCTCCTAGTTTGTATTTTACTTAATAACTATTTAAAGTAAACACATTTTTGGGACCCTACCATTTAGGGTAGCCAACAGATTTTTACAGTTAAGTTTTATACTTTTCAGATAAACCAAGCTACAATGTAGTGCCCCCCATGGGCCCAATTAATTTTGGATTCCTTTTTTTTTTTTTTTTGGTAAGTAAACAGCTCCAATAAGAGATGTGCACATAGGTTGTTTGTAAGGGTCCTCTCGTGGGAGATAGGAGATGCAGGTTCAGAACTCTTAGGCAGAAAAGAAAATCAAAACTAAAATCTGCTACATCCTACTTGCTCTTGAACAGCCAAGCAACTATAAAAAAGGCCAAAATGATCACTAGTCATTTCCTTTTTAAAGAACTTATTTGGGAATTACCTAGTCTCATGATCCTGCTCATGATTACATATGAGTGTAGGACTAAGACAATTAGCCAAGTCACAGCTACTGCTATTAGAAACATAGAAGAGGGATAATTCTAGGCGCTTGGTAAACCTTAATATTTACCTCAATGAGTTTTTTTTTTTCAGAATTTGCATTTTATTTTTAAGATTCCTTACAAACTGTATTATTTGCTCATCAGTGTATTTTAAATCTACTGCTAATGAAATTCTGAAATTAAATGATAATTTAACCAACTGCACTGATTAAGTCAATGTATTTACCCCACATTAACCTGTACACTATAATGCATATGGAGGTGAATGCTCTAAGACAAATATTCAGTAAGACTCTTGTACTGATAGGAAAGTCCCCAAAGTACAAATGATTTATTAACACAATTCACTTATTAAGACTTATTTGCTAGTGGGGAAAACTGCACCAGTACTAAGTAGAGACCTACAGCTGAAATAAGATGGTTGGAAGATAATTGATAGTGCTCACTATTGTAGGAGTTTAAGGCAACATACATATCTAAGTGACAGATGCAGGAGTCTGTAAAGTCATGAGTTATGAACAGAAGCAGAGTATATGCAAACATTTTAATTTTGGTATAGAACAGATTAATAAAAATGTTTAAACTGTCATCATTCTAAACACAAAACAAAAACCATGCTAAACATTTGAAGACACTCATTTTAAATAAATTCAAATTACTTTCATACTAATAAATATTACTTTTTAATTTCTATTGCCAACTGTTTACCAGCATGCTGCTTATTACTTATCATAAATAACAATATTATACTAATAGCTTTTTAATGAGTAATAAATAATTGCTCCATTAATACAAAATGCACTAATTTGCTCTACTCTTGGTTTCATTTCTCTCCTTGTTATGCATCTATTAAAAAAAAAAAAACACACCTCTGGATATTTGAATTATTTTTAAAAGTGCAAACAATACTACACTAATAACTAATAGATAATGAGTGACACTGATACTTTCAGGGCATGAGTATAGTGCAAGTTCTTTTTCTGTCTTTATGATTACTAATATCCAATGAAATTACACTGTTTCTGCATTTAATTTAAACTTGTCTTGCCCCATTCATTTGGATAAAAGTAACACAAATGGAAGTTGAAATATCTACTCATTAGGCCAATTCTCAATGGATGTCTTGCTTGAATAAAAGCTTACTATTCCACGGTAATTATTAAATATATGGAGAACAATTGCAGATCAAAATTTATAAAATTCTAGGGTAATTACATAGTAGTTAAAATATTTGGGCTAAGATATGGAAGCTACAAATCTTAACACAATAAAATTGACCCCCAAAATTGCACAGTTTATTCATTTTATTTATTTATTTTTTAAACTACTTTCAGTCAGTTTTCATTCAGTTATAAGTCCATTAATTTTGCATTTTATTCAGAATTCCATTATCTTTTCTACATAAGTAGATCCAGAAAATTCCATATCCTGGGATATTTGCTGTGTGAAAAACTGAGAATAAACAGAATAAATATATAGAATTTCAGTTTGTGAATGAGATTTTCTTCTCAAAGCAGAGGAGAATCCAGATGTATATTTTAAAAGATCAAACTTGAAAGCTTCAGTGGTCTTAACTGGTATGCAGCTTTTGATTAAGCTCTCTGCATACACAGGACTTTTTTCTTGTGGGAATATATTTTAAGGTACATGTAACCTGTATATGTAGAGTTCTGTTCAGTTTTAAGCTCTGAAACATCATAACACAAGACACATTTGTTGCATTGTTTGCATTAGTATTGTCTTGTTAAATTGGTAGCTGTTCTCAATGCTCCAGGATAACAACATGCAAAAATTTGTGGATATTCTTCCTGATAGTCTCCTATAGAGCTTTAATTTTCCAGTATTTTTATACCTATAGAATTATTCTGTCTCTAGACAAATACTCTTTGAAACACCATGCACCAATTTAGAAATTGATGTTATGCCTACGATGAGAATTCTATTTTCATTAAGGGAAATTCTCCTGATATATTATTTTCTTTTTCTGTGCTTTTGGAGGTGTTTGTTGTTGCTGTGTAAAAAATATAGTATTTTTCTTTGTTTCTAATAGCATGCCCTTTATCTCACCCTGAGTGATATTTACAGTACTGTAGAAATATAAAATGTTTCTTCTGCTGGCTAAAACCAGAAGCTGAGCTCTATGCTCAGAGGTCTGTGTATATAAAAAGTCTCTGAGATGCATAGCCATTTTGAGAGATTTACTCAGTGAAGGCACTGATTCTGATGTCTGGTTTGCAGATTGCTTTGTCTAAATCAATAAAACCATACTGACTGATGTAAGAATCGGCCCAGAATTGGCCCAGCGTCTTTAGAATTTCCTTGCAAATATTTAACATAATTATAGTTCTAGCACACTCATACTTGGATAAACAAATACAGAATGATATTCCTATAACTTTCATCAAACTGAAATCTTAAGCATTAAGGTATGCCCAAAATTTCATATATGAAAGGAATATAAGAGATTGCTCCAAGCAAGGTTTGGTCTAGAAGCACATTGGCCATGCAATCACGGTGAAAGACCTGGGTTGTAAACTCTTCTGAGAGGCTTTTACATGGTGCTACGCTAACATGGACCCACAGATTTTGGACTGGTTCTCAAAAGTTCGAAAAGCTGAGGGTTTTTTTCCAGTCAATGGCCATTGAAATAACGGGGTGGTAAAATTTAAGAAACTAAGGAAAGTGAGGAACAAAAGTATTAAGAAGAACAAGCAGAATCCCTTATTTAGGGAAGTAGCAGGCAGCATCCTGTGTGGGTCTGAACAGCAAAGGAGAGATGACTTATGTTGAAGACAAACTCCTTCTAACATAGAAACAGACAATTTCATTGTACAAGAAATACAGCAGGAATGACTGGACTGTTAGTTGAAATTCTACCTGAGTTCCAATGCAGAACGGAAATGCTATGGCAGGTGGAAGTGATGTAGCCAAAGCAGAATACTGAGACAACCATAGATTTTAACTAAACAGATTGGGAGATAATTATTAGGTTGCTTTGAATCAACTAAGAATTTGTTTTGAAGCTGGTCTGACCAATCAGTATTTTAAACTCTACCATCACAGCAATCTCTACTTCTCTGAGACAGGTGTAGATATATATGCATATATATATACATATATACTTGCACACACATATAATATACACGTACATATGTGCAATGATGGAGATGCTACCAAGAACAGATATATAAGCCTTATCCAGATACACAGTGACAGTTAGGAAGGTCAAAGCTCAGCTGGAAATGAAATTATGTAGAACGAAGTACATAAAGAAACTGCATTTTATTGGAAATCTAACTAGCATTCAGTTACAAATATTCCTCAAGGTATGACACTGGGCTGATAAATCAACTGGAGTAGATTTAATATCTTTTTCAATGATTTAAACACTAGTTAGCATGCACTGTCAGCAACTCCACTGATGGTATTAAATTTAGGGTGGCATGCCAGAGAGCAAGGCTAAAATTTGGAAAGCTATCAACAGCTGGAGGTACAGTCAAAATGTGAAATCCTGTGTTTGGAAAGGTATAGGATTTGGAGAAATAGATCTGGTGGTGGGTGAATGGTTGAACATGAGTCAGGAGCTTACCCTTGTGGTAGTGAGATACCTACAGAGGTTCACTGGTGTGGTGTAGCTGACGTGGAGAGAAGTGATTATTTCAGTCTATCAGGTACTTAGGAGACTGAATCTAGACTACTATGTCCAGTTTTACACCCCTAGTAAAAGAGACTATTTCTCTTCTATGAGTTTAAATCATGCCATTGATTACCATTTGATTTTAAACTCTAAAAAAGTTGTCATTATCAGATTTGTTTGGATGTTTAATGAGAAAATATTCAATTAAAATAACCTTCCCACCACCACCTCCTCCGTTTAATCTTGTCTCTAAGAGTAAGTAAAATAATCTGTTGGCATCTCACTTTTGAAAGTACTTCTTCAAATGTATTTTTTCTATATACAGTGAAATTAGATTGCCCAAATACTTCCCCAAATAAGAGAGAATTTGATTTTAGGTGGTTCTCTTTTATATAGAAAGTCTTGTTACAATTACATTAATAAACATTGTGGGTGTTCTGAAACAGTTTAGAATCTCAACACCTGTTTTTTAGAATTCAGGCTGTCACTAAAGCCTTTTTTGATGATTTTTTCAATCTTTTTCAAAAAAAGAGCATCCTGGCTCTTTAACAGAGATACCATAAATCCTTCATGCATTATCATATTTACTCAATGATAAACCCATTAAAATTCCAGATATGCAAGATTCTTTAATCATCAATTCAAACCTGCCTAATTAGAATGTTCTCCTTAAAATAATTAGTCCCTCTCCTGAAGGGCTAATCCATTGATCCGTATTACTTCTATGTTAAGCCTAGCACTAATGCCCTTCCCAAGATGAAGATCTATCAATAATAAAAGACCATGAATTAAGTGCTGATTAAAGAGATTTTTAGTACTGCTTGTACTTTTATTAACAGAAGGTGTTTTTAATAATATCTTTCTGTTATTGTCTTTCATCCCCCCAACCTACTCTATGTGTATATCCAAAAAAAAAAAAAAGTTTCATATGATGCATAGAAGTTAGAGGGCATGTCTTAATCTGGATATCTATCATCCTCTTTTTCCCCTACCTGTTTTTAAAACATTATCAGACATGACCAAATTCTGACCAGGCAAAATCCCACTTGCCTGAGAAAGAATTTCCAAAATTGAAAATGTTAGTAGAAACTCTCAGACTGAAGAATTTATTTGGGAACTGCAAATTATACAGCTAGACTTGGGCAACTTTAATAAAAGACAGAGTTTGTTCTTTAGCATTTGTGTATTTTAAGCTAAATTACCACCTGTGAAAGACTACATTTCAACTCATTGAACATGTATTAATCAAGTAATAATGACTGAAACAGTCATAATTTTGGAGGGAAATTCTCTCTACTTCTCCAGAAGTTGTTATACTTGAAATAATTCAAAACAAGGGAATGTTCAGCTCTGCTCAAAAATGTTCATTATGAACATTACAGGATGCTGATTTGTGCAGCCTAAGCACAATTCCAACAGTGTACTTCTAAATGTTTTCATCTAAAACTCAACATTAATTCTGATGAAATGCTACTGTGGTTGATAAGTTTTAGTCCTGGGAATCTAGTATCTTGCATCTATTCTTGATTTTCTACAGACTTGCTTCCTGGCTTGTCCTCACTCTTCACTTAGAAACTTCAAGCTATATTCCTAAATCCAAGGGTAAGCAATTCCCTCTAGAATTTACAAAAACACTTACAGAATTTAATTATCTCTACTCAACCTAGAGAGTATTCTACAATACCTTCAAGTGTTCACACTTCAAAAGGGAGAACAACAGTCATTTCTCCAGGATGTCAGAGGAAACCAGTTTATTAACAAAAGTAAAAAGCAGTTTGAACTTTCTGGATAAAACAGATCATAGGCTGTTGACTCTTGGATTTCCTGTTCATTTTCAGTCTTTTGAATTAAATATAGAATCATAGAATGGTTTGGGTTGGAAGGGACCTTAAAGATCACCTAATTCCAACTTTCCCTGCCATGGGAAAGTTCTACTTCTACTAGACCAGATCACTCAAAGCCCCTGGATGGGCTTAGCCTAGCCTTAAACACTTCCATGGATGGGGCATCCACAATTTCTCTGGGCAACCAGTTCCAGTCCCTCACCACCCTCATAGTAAAGAATTTCTTCCTAATCTAATCTAAATCTACCCTCTTTTAGTTTAAAGCCATTACTTTTTTTTCCTATCACTACACTCCCTGACAAAAGAGTCCCTCCCCAAAATACAGGTAAAAGTAATGGTTCTAAAAAATTGATATCAGAAATTAGTCCATTATGAACACATTTCTACCTGAACCAGGGTTGTTTTCCCTAGTTAAAATTGTTTAAAAATGGAAGGTTTGGGTTTGGTATGCTATGAAATAAGCCCTTTCTTAAACTCAATACAGTAGCATTGCAAACAATTTCTATCAGTAAGAGCAGCCAATATGATAGGGCTCTGGTAGAATAAAGCAACAATTATGGAGTTTGTACTTAAAATCTGAATAAGAATTTTCCTATTTGAAAAGGAACATTGTCAGCCCCTGTGTATATATTAACATCTAGAGATCCTGAGATCATAAAAGCTGGTGTATCTTTCCCATACACTTGGAAATGCACTCTACAGAAATAGTGGAAGAATGAAAGCAATTCAGTACAGTCAGAGATCAAATAGAGAGAAAAGTAGAGAAAGGATACAATTGAAAATTAAAAATTATATTATATGTTAATATATATGTAATAATATATATATATATATATATATATATATATATATATATATAAAAAAGACATAATTAAAAGCCAAAAATCCCACCATAGAAGCCAGAAAAAGATAGCTCTCAGCTTTCATCCTGAACCTATTCTGGTCTTTGACCAGTGATGTAACTATAATCACATGGGTACGCCATGCAAAGTTATGCAGGAGGTTCAGTGTAAATGTACAACAGAATTTCTACACACAGATTCAGGTTCTATTCACTTACAACTACAGGTGACAGCATTCTCTTCCAAGGCAAAGAATCGTCAGTATTAAAAATGTTGTGATAGGAGTTGAAATAAATTTCTTCATCTTTATTGAATTCTAGTTTTTTTAAAGTAACTTGACTGCTTTAGCATTATTATTATTGTTCTGTGTGTTTGGATAGTAGGAAAGGATTCTGAATGTTTTCTAAATTAATGCAAATTGCAGGTTGAGCAGAGAGGCTGTCATGCTAATTATACCTGGGTAATTAGTGAACAGCAATCTTAAATGCACTAAGTCCAATTATATATTTCTAGTTGGGAGTGAACAAACAAATCTGGATTTTTAATTCTGTAATGAAGTATACACAAAAGTCTCTGAAAAGTTTAGACACTGAAACTTAAGCTGACATGTTTAGTATCTATGTTTTCTGAATGTTTTTAGCAATGTAATTTAGCAGACATTACAGATAAGAGTTACCTTAAACACCTTGCCTTTTTAGTAAACAACTTGTTCTTTGATAACTCAGAATCACTATTATGCTACGAATATTTAATGAGGCATCTTTAGAAATTTCTTTCTCTACATTTTAATGTAAGTTTGCCAATAGCTTTGTACTTATGAACAAACTAAAAAGCAAAGGAAAAGTATCATTTTAAACTCACTTCAATCATAGAATACAGGCAGCACCAGTAGAAGGAATGAAATCAAAATATCTTACATAAGAGCAGCTTGTATTAACATTTTTATGAACAAAATAATAAAATTTTCCTTGAAAAAATATTTCCATGTGTAGGACGTCATTAAAGCCAAATCTGAAGGAAACATTTAATTCAAAATTTCTATGGAATTGAACAGGAAAAATACAAGAACGTGTAATATCAGTATTTTCCTTTAAAGGCATTAAAAAAATGCATTTTTATGATTCTTTTTTATACATTGTGTTGATATGTCTAGAACTTGACATTTAAGGCTATAATAGAATAATAGAAATAAGTTATTTTGAAATGAAAAGTTGAAAGAATTGATTCTGAGAGACAAAACATATGGTTCTCATGCAAAAGTGTTTCCCAGAAATAGTTTAATGTTCTTCATACTAGAATTAAATATTAAATATATATATGGCAAAAGTAGATTTTATCAAACTTATACTGAAAAAGTACTTTATTTTCATAGCAGATTTGTCGCAAGAAACGTGAGAACCTCCAAGACAGTTTTCCATATCATGCATCTAGAAAACAGTATGCTTAAATAAGTTCTTGTCTCACGTGGAAATAGAGTTTCTCAAAGGGGACATAAATATACATAGAACATGATATTAAAAAAAAAAAAAAAAAAGTGGGCCAGAGTCTTGCTGCTGTTGAACTCAAGAATGAGCTGAAGTGCCTCTGCTTCTATGAGAACAAGACTTACAAAGACCCAGTTCTGCTTAAGTTGCTCTAATTTTGCAGTTTTAGAAAAAAGCATGGATGACATGGCAATGGTGCAACCTGTAACAGCAGAAGACTTAGGTTAAGTGTGTCTGCACTGCACTCCAGTCTTCTATAATCTGACTAAAGTTGATGTTTATAATTATCTCTGGATTTATGCAAGAGAGAAATGTGTATAGTCACACCTTTATAAAGCTATTTAAAACAGTTTTTGCAAAATTTGTCTTCCATTTTATCAAAAATATTGGAAGATCTTCAGATCTATCTGGTTGTGCAACAGGGAATTATTTAGTACATTAATAACTACACTTTGTATAGTGGTGACATTCTTGTCACACAGGGACAGTCCATGACTGAAAGTCTACTCTTGCACCATGTGTTGCCCAACACAGCAGCCCATCTCGCCTCTCTGTGCACTGTCAATTTACTACCATGTAAGCCTGATAAAGTCTACAAAAGATGTGACCAAATGTCCTTTATACATCTGGGAGCAGTGTTATATACAAGTAATTCCATTTATAGAACAGATTTTCCATGACTTTATTTTCATTTTTAACACATAATTATATTAAAAAATGATAGTAATAAAAGTGAAAGAGGAATCATTTTATATGGGTAAAAGTGCAGCTTAGTCATAAATGAAAAGCATCATATTCAAAGCACAGGTGGATAAAGGCAGTGCTTATTGCTTCCTTTATTACGTTTAAATAATTTATCAGCTCTACATCCTACTTATTGATTCTCTGAGCATGCAGAAAGATCAGGAATTGAAAATATTTGATGCACCTTTTCCTCCATTTTTTATCAATTTCATGATGTGTAATTGATTTATAATTTCAAATGCTGGAAGCAAACAGTTTTTGTTACTTCCGTCTGCTGGGAACACTGTTGAGAACATCAATACTTTTCTTTAGGAAACCTCACATTTTTTAGAAAAGAATTTTTTTTTTTTTTTTTTTTTTTCAGATAATACAAAGGAGTTCTACCATCATTTAAGCCTAGACTGAATCTTCAGGAACATCATGAATAAGCTCTGCCACAGTAGGCATGATACTGCAATTTGAAATCACAATTCTTTCTGTACTGGTTAAGAAAAGTACTTTGTTTATTCCTTGAGTCAAATGTTTATTCATTACAATTTGACTAGAGATGACAGTAAGATGGAACGAAGTAGGAAAGGAAAGGAAAGGAAAGGAGCGGAAAGGAAACGAGCAGAAAGAAAAGGAGCGGAAAGGAGCAGAAAGGAAAGGAAAAGGAAAGGAAAGGAAAGGAAAGGAAAAGGAAAGGAAAGGAAAGGAAAGGAAAGGAAAGGAAAGGAAAGGAAAGGAAAGGAAAGGAAAAGGAAAGGAAAGGAAAGGAAAAGGAAAGGAAAGGAAAGGAAAGGAAAGGAAAGGAAAGGAAAGGAAAGGAAAGGAAAGGAAAGGAAAGGAAAGGAAAGGAAAGGAAAGGAAAAGGAAAGGAAAAGGAAAGGAGCGGAAAGGAAAGGAAAGGAGCGGAAAGGAAAGGAGCGGAAAGGAAAAGCCCCACACTTCCTATATTTGCCTAATGTAGTGGTGCACAAGAGGTGAGATGGATTTTACTAACCTTTATTTCCCTCAGCAGTGCTTTAAAGTTAATTTATCAGGTTACTGTTTGCAAGTGTTGGACATTAACCTATCTTGGTCAAAACTGCATTTCAATGGTTACATGGCCTCTGATTATGATTAAGCATCTTGTCCCTGATACTGATACTACCAAAAAAAATTACATGATTTTGCCTTGGAAATGCAGCAGTGATAGAAAAATTCCCACACAAGAAAAGGAAAAAAAAATAGTTTTAGATGGCAAACGTGTCTGTCTCTACAAGATTTGAACATTGACAGATATAATAAGAAAATTACCTACTTGCTGTGAGAATTACCTCACTCTTACTAAAGTCTATAAATGCTTTCAAGTGTTGAACCAAATCATCAAATAATACACATCAGTTGTATTGATTGTAAAGAAACTACTCTGATTTACCCCAGCTGGAGATATTATCCCAAATATTTAAGCAGAAATATGATCATCACCATGGGCTAATGTTTCTATTTGTGTCTTAGTTTACCAAATTGAAGGAATAATACTATCCATCTCACAGATATACTGAGAAGAGAACTAGTTATCTTTTGCAGAAGTACTCTAGCAGTCTTGAGTGTACTATGCATATATCATCACAATCATCACTACAGAAACAAATAAAGATAGGTAGCAATATAACAGTTTTCCCAGTCTGGAGAAAATGTAAGGCAGATTTCACAGAATAAAGCCTTGCTAAACCAAAAAAGTAGGGTATCTATTCAGAGCTTACTTTCAGAACAGCAGACTCAGTCATCAGCTGAGACAAGTTTACGTTTGGAAGACTTGAAGGGGAGAAGTGGCTTACTGTTAAGGCACATTATTGTTCCCCCCTATACTGCAAATTGCAGGGCTGTGCACGAAGTGCCAATTTAGCTTCAAAGAAACTAGATATCATATCAAAAGCAGTGTGGACATAGCAGCACAGCACTTGGCACAGGAAAAGTCGTCCTAGTAAGTATCTTACTTTAAGGTAAGGAGAATACAAAGAAGTTTCTTTGCTACTGTACCATCCTCTAAGGAGGTATTCTTGGATTGAGTCAATATTGTACCCAAGATTGTTTTCTGCAGGACTGGGGTTCTGATGAATTACAGCAGCTGTTGGCTGCTACTGAACCAGTATTTTCAGTCCTCCTCTGTGATGGGGACTATTACCTCTTTTTGAGACCTTCTAATTCACTTCACATACCTGATGTGCTTCATACTGGGCACACTGGACAAAGTTGGAAGTAGAGCACTGGTATGAGCAAAATGTTGCCCTTTCTGGATCATTTTGGTACAGAGAAAAAAATTCCTTCTGTTAACTTTATTTTTTCTAGCATTTGTTAACCTATTGTTTTGCTGTTTAAGACTCTTCATAGCTCTACCTCAAGATTTTTGCATTGCTAAACCAAATAACATGTTGAAGCTAATCACATAAGCTTTTTCTCACCCAAAGATTCTTCTTCTCAAGTGCAAATTTTCAGATATCCCCTCAGGGCAGATTTTTCTGTTTTATGCCTAGGAGTGCTGATTTGTTGGGACATGGACCATGGTTCTCATTTTGTTGTCTAAAGATTTATAAAACTTAAACGTTGATATGTCATGGAAATATATGTGTGCAATTTTGTTGTTCTTACTCATGTATATTGTGTAAAGGCTTTCTCCAGTTACATTGCAGCATAAGCTTTCAAGGCCTGTATACAAGCTTTTGGTGTAGAATTTTAAAGATCATATTGACTCCTTGAAAGCTACGGAAAATAGTTTATTCAGGTAGCAATATCTCTGCTACTATTTTATAAATGCTTAGCATTTCTGTATTTCTTTCAAACAGTTCTGTCAATTCAAATTTAGATTTCCTTGTAATAAATTATAAAATTAATCTAAGTAAAGCATTTCTAAAGTATCATTGTAATACTTCAAAAGTAAACAAAGAAAATATATTGGTATGCCCATACTTTCAGCGAGTCTAAACTTAAGCAGTATTACATCATCACTGAAGATTTACCAAATTATATACGAATGACTTAAATATGCATGTGGTAAGTCTAGCTCTATTTTCCTTTTTCATAAATAAAAGTAATATGAAATTCAATGCTCTGCGTTGAAGCTCTATACAGCACAGCTTTCATTATTAAAACTAGCAAGTGGTTTGTAGAACTTGCTGCACAAGTAAAAGTTGTTTCAATACCTCATGGAGCCGATAATTAAACACTTTCTTTTAATTCCATCCTAAAAGTGTTTACTGTTCACTGCTTGTGCCAATGCTGTCTTTCAACTTTAGTACTTATTTCCCTCCCAGGTATATACACTGTCATTGCTTTTAAAGAGAATTGTCATATCCCTTCAATATTCCTTCAATCATATATGTATATATATATATATATATATATATGTATAAAAAAGTATTTTTTTGTTCTGCTCACTCATTTTCAGGGAGATACAAAATAAAACCTTCCTCACTTCCCTATATTTACCATCCTGGCACTGGAATGATAAGCTGTAAAATTAACATTGCAAGGCTTTTCTAGAATCTTTCCTCTAAATCATTCTCCAAAATCTATCTCCTTAAAATCACACAGAAGAATGAAGTAAGGCATAGGCAGCCAAAGATATTTTCTCTTAGCGCAAGTAGTGCAAAGGAAACCCACAAAGCTGCCCTCCTAACTACCCCTTATTGGACAGTTGCTGAAGATTGACCAGAAAACAAATGGCTTTAAAAGTTCTGCTATAGGTCATCTTCATATTTAGATGGGTGGTTCCTGAACTTTCCTTTCTTATTTTTCTATTTCATTACTGCCTTTATAAGCTGTATTGTAGTAGCACTTTTCTGTCTAGGTCAGTGACTTATTTGTGAGTCAGCCAAGATACGTGATATTAGGGTGGTGTGAGGTGGGGGTGGGGTGGGGGAGAGGGTTTGTAGTATATCGAATTGAAAGTAACAGAGTAGAGTTTGCTATTCAAAAATAACCTACAAACATAAATTGTTCAGACAGTGTTTTTAAATGATTGAAGTTGCTAAGAATCTTTGGGGACGTACATGCAAATTTAATATTTTCTATTTTAATTTGGATTTTGTTCTATTTTCTCCCCCTTGAGTGAAAAGAATAAAAAAGTGAATAAAATCTACATCTATCACTTCTCAGAAATAGGGATTGCAGTACAACAGGAAACAGCACATTTTAACGTCAAAGTGGCTTTCCCATTCTTCCTTCTTTCTCTAGATATATTGTATACCTAAAAATGGAAAAAAAAAAAAAAAAAAGGAAAAAAAAAGTTGGGAAGGAAACCACAGCTGTGTCTTTTTATTAGGGAGAATCCATTTTTATTAAAATTGTATGAAAAGAGAAGTAAAAGTCTCATGTCAGTCAAATAACTGCAATAGACAGACTACAAACTCATAAAAGTCAATCCTTCTGACAAAGTTTTTAAAGCGCCTTTTCATTTTGTTTAATAAAATTTGATATTTTTTTTATTAAGCCTTCCAGCCAAGCACAGGCAGTTTTTGTTACTAAATCACGGTGATTTTTTTAGGTTAATTATTTCTTACAAGACTAACCTCTTCCCATGATTTTAATTACTCCTTTATGTCAGCGTGTGTTTCTTTTCTGTTTACTACTGACTTATCAACAAAGAATGTTCAAGGTCCTTTTCATGATAATTAAAACAAATCCAGACATGGCCATTAATTTATTTGAATAAGATTATGAGTGTAAATTTTTTCTTGTGATAACATTTGGAGAAGTGCAAGCCTTCCAAATTAATTTCTTAATTAATAAGTGAGAGAGGAAATGGTGTGCAGCTCTGTTAGATTTGGTATTAGCAACTTGCTGACTGGTCTTTAGTGGTATTTAGAACCTGTCCCCGGAAACCTTTCATCAGATTACTATTTTTTACCCAAAACAGAAAACTTGCTGAATGAAAAGTTCACCTTTTGCAAACTGAATTGCAACTATTGTATGGCTTCTGCATATCATGTGCCCCTCAGGAATTAAATATGTGAGGAGTCTAGGGAGAGATGGATATACTGTTTTTAACACCCAAACCAGTGGAATAAGTTGTATTTTGAATATTACTGTAACGTTTTCTGTGTGGTGTGTGTATGTCAGGGCGTGCTCCAGCAAAAGTGAACTGGTCTTTCTCACAGTGCCTTCTCCTGAGGTGAACTGTTTACAGGCATATTCTTTCTGAGGGCTAGGTAATTAAGGATTTGAGGATCATGCCCTGAACTGTTGAATCTCAGCAGTTTGCTCAGTTGTCATATAGATATAATAATGCTTACCTTCTCCTCAGAGAGAAAGTGTGTAATTAGTTGTCTAATAAATGGTTGTGAAGTACTTTGAAACTGTTAAATGAGAGATGATTCTGTTACTGTGTGTGGAGAAAAATGTAATTTTCTTCTTTTCACCACTTCAGTTTCCTTTTCACACTGCAGTATTTGTCATGTGGGCCATAAAATCTTTAAAACATCTGGTAAGTCACAGTTAATTAGCCAGACAGTATAGTGCACTCACACATTTCAGATCAAAATATCACCAACATACTTTAGCCAATGTGAAACAATATGCCAGAAAATGTAATGTATGCTACATAGTTTTGGCTAAGTAATTTTTTGTCAGTGAAAAAGAAACGTCAGCTAAAGAAGAAAGGTTCAGAGTGCAATCACATCTTGGGCTCATCCAATGACTAGAGTGAACTTGAGTGTCAGATTCATCTCTGCTGGTACTGACAGAGACGAAGAAGAAAAATCAAATACTATTAGAGAGACAGGCTAATTTGGCAATACAGGATAAAATTTTCAGTGGTGAATACTTCAGGCTGCACGCCCACTTCTCTTTCCCAGATGGACTCAAAACCAGGGTAATAGGTTCACTGAATTCCCATTACATTGTGACTGTCATATACCTCAATACAGACATGTCATGTCAACCCCCCAGCCTTCAGTACTGTCTCTTGCTTACTCTAGACTGTGTGCTATTTGCATGCTGTGACTACAGCCTGCACACTTAGTTTGAGAATGTAGATGTTTTTTCTCAGAATGAATTGCAAAACAGGTGCATTACTATACAGAAAGATGATTTTTCCCTCTTTGTTTGGGGGGAAAAAATGGATTTAAGATTTAGAACAAAGACCCTTAAGGAAAAGCTTATTTACTTGTAAGATCTTTCTTTCAGAATGCAATATAACTTGTCATTTTCACAGTAATTGTTCTCAGTAATTTCTTAGTTGCTACAACTGTCAGTTCAAGGTACTTTGGTTGCCCTTTTTATTTTGGATTTTGGTGTGTTTTCATTATGTGGTATGTAACAATATTAGTTTCAATAAACTTCTTTGGTTGCTTTTACTTTATGTTTCTGAAGCATTTGGATTTAGACTTTCAACCTTAATTCATTTCAATAAGCCTTTGTTCATACACTAAGTCCTTAGAATGAGGTCTAAAGTTCAAATGAAGTCAATGAAAATGTTTTAATATGTAAGTAATAACAGCTTCTTGTCATTATGACTAATGTTTGTGTCTCAATTCCAAAACATTATGGTGAACCGGTGGTAAGCAGAATAAGTTACTGTCCTCTCTGCTGACATTGGACATCTTGTGTAAATCTTGATTGTAAACTAAATTCTTAGTCGTAATACATATTCTTGCATTAAGCAAGCAATTAGAAGTACTGAATACTTGAGACAAAAAGGACTTAAGCTTCTAAATTAAGGGTTATATTATCTTTAGAAACAGATGCTTCATTAGTCAGACCTAAAAGTTCTTAAGCCTGCTCAGTTTTTCCTTTCAAGACTGAAAGATCCGTATGCAGCTGAACTTCTGCTTGTGTGCATGACCCTTATGGTTCAGTTTTAACATTCCAGGTTATAGTCAAAGACATCTTTAAGTTTCATGTACAGTATTAAACAGGGAATATTAGATGTTCAGAACATACTTTACATTGACAGAATCAGTCTTCACAAAACAAACAAAAAAACAACCAACCAAACAACTACAACAACAAAAAACTATTGTAGAGGTTTACTTTCCTAAAACCAAAAAAAGTATGGTAGGAAGAGTCCAATAATGTCAGTGGTTATTATCTTCCATTGTACAGATGATGCAGAGATGTTACTCCTCAAATTATTAGAAGAATACATCTGAATGACCTGTCATAAATTGATTTTTAAATTGAAACAATTTCCTGTTCTTCAGAAGCATTTACTTCAGGTTTCAGTTAAGCAAAGCTTTTCTCCTTTCTCTCCACTGTGTTAATCTAGAACAGACATAAGCCTAGATCATGGGACAAAAAAAATATATATATTTTGCTTTCGAAAGACAGAATAGTTTTGAACAGCCACTATGAAATAATAGAAACTACATTCTCAGGTGTTCAGACTGCACAGTTTGTGCCTCCTTGTTTTCTTGCAATTTACAAAAGATTGTTAATCCCTAGTGGCATCTCTCCAGTGACTGCTTGACAATGTGAATTTGAAGTAGTTGCCCTCAACAAATAGCTAGTAATAGTGGATTTCAGTATTGGAAAATGAAGGTTGAGATTCACTTTTATTTCTATGTGATAATGCATGTGTGTGTTTATAAGGGATTATAACGACTTGATTTTTTTCTCTCTCAGGGAAAGCTTGTGTTGAAACTGAAAAAAAAAAATCGAGGGTGATTGGAGAAGTATTTTTGAGCTCGTATTAAATTCTTATGAAGGACTATCTTCCTTAGGCAGCAATCAAATTCAGTGGATTCAGGTTCCTATTTTGAAAATGAAAAGCTTATTTGCTGGGGAAAATAATATTTTAAAAGTATACAGGCAAGGTTATAATGGTTCATCCAGGGCTGTAACATGTATTTAAAATGTAAAATTTATCACAGAAATAAAAACAGAAGCCTCCAGAAAACAGGGAAATAAAATGTTACACTGCTCCAGCTGTGAGTTTTCCTTTGTAATTGTATGCATTTGGGGCCTCTACACACTCTTCTTTATTCTTAAGACTAGAAAGATCTAAAGATTGATACTTTTGACAACTGTAGGTAAAGGGAAACAAAGCTTAACATCTGGTCTTCATGAAAAATGGCTTTCCTATATCTTTCTCATTTAATCAAGAGAGCTTTTCATTAGGCAACATATGGTATTGTTAATGCAAGTATGGTCATGTTCTACTGTGCTCATTTTAAAGTAAATTCTCGTGCCAAGGTCATATATGACATATTTATATCAAACCCAACGTCCATCAGGCATTCGGTAGTGATCTTCATGCATGCACAATAAAAGACCATCATTTGTTATATAATTAGTAAAACAATATTACTATGCTCTAATATTATCACATATTATGGAATTGAGAAAAAATGATATAGAATGCTCTTAGAAAAATCTTATAGTTGACAGCTCTCGATTACAGATTTACCAAATCTATTTATCTTTAGTTACTCCATAGTCTTTTTCTGTTAGTGGTCTAACTGTGAATGTCTGAAAAGATAACAGATACTAGATAACATGTAAATGCTCCCTCTAGAGAGATTCGGCATATCTTCTCCTGAATGTAATATGCAGGTCTTAGCAAACTCTTGTGGTTCTTACAAAGTGTCTAACCAACGTGGCAGTGTCTATCGTAGTGCCAATAGTAGCAAAATATCAAAAAATTCATAACAGAAAATTGCAGGTGACCATAGTGGTCCCCAGCTTATTATCTTCAACTCCTCAGGCAGCTGAAGTGTTAAAGTTGATGGTGTCACCTATCACAACAACCAAAAAAGCAAAAATGAGGTCCATGTGGAATGACAAAATTATTGTTCAGATTCTAAGCAGAGCCTTTGCCTACCTATTCAGAAGCATAACTTTGGTGATGATAATCAATTGTCTGAGAGAACAGTTGTTTCTAATTGCTTTGTTAGTTTAGAGAAAAGAGCTGTGAGGCAAAAGTTGTTAGAGCAGGTGTGGCAGGAGTTTCAGTGGTTTCTGATGGAGAAGACAAGCAACCCATAAGCTCAGCATTCAGACAAAAGTTGTGTACAGAGTCACATGCTCTGTATGTCAGTTTACAGGACACTCTAGTTGCAAAACTGATTTAGCTGGAAAGCTACCATTCTGTAACAAGAAATACCATATTGGGGAAAATTTACTTTAGTCCCTGAATTTCACATTCTGTTGAGAAAGACATTCTGCATGAGTGATGATGATAAAATCATACTTTTATGTGAAAAGTGGCATTTGGACTAAAGCAATTGCTAATGCTCTATGCAGGTATTCCTTTTTCATACACAATAACCAGCATATGTAATGTTAAAATATTTAAAATTTAAATAAGGATTTGTAATACAATAGAGAACCTGAATCTGCTCTTCAAGAAGACAGTGGGAATGATTCAGGTTACTGGAGACATGTTGATTTAGTGGATTATAGGAAATGAAACAAGAGAGACTAACATGGATGTAAACAGCTCCCAGTCAGCATGGTTTTAGGCTAAGGATCCTGTGAATTCTGCGTACTTCAAAGACACGGTTCAAGCAATGTATAGCAGTGACAACAGTATTATCCAGCACATGGTATTCAGCTTATAGAAGGCTCCTTTTTTCCAAGTTTCACCCTGTTAAAGTAAGCATCCTTTACAATGAAGGCAAGATACCTGAACTCTGAAAAACAATGCATATAGGATCTGAAATAAAATCAAGTTTTGCTTTACCTACAAAATAGCACTGAGTTGATTAGTAATTTTTCTTTCATCTAAAAGACTTCCCCTGAATTGAAATTCAAATGAAATTAGAGATCTGTAGGTATCTTGCTGTAAAATATATATATATATATATATGTATATATAATAATACTAATAATTAACTAACTCAATTTGCAGCACAGGAAATAGAAAAAAAATAAATTGGGAAGAAAAAGGTAGTAGTGAATGAAGCATGAACTCACACTTTGACAGGTTTGACAGGCACTGTTTCAGTTTGAAGTCTTTCCTGTAATTCTACCAAGTCTCCTACGTTTGACTTGCTTATGTGCTTGTGTTTGATCAAGACTTTAAGAAGCAACTCCACAATGCGTGTATACATAAGAGGCCTGAACCAAACATCTTAAAGGTCTACTATATGTCCAACTCAGCTCCTGGTGCCTCTGTACCTATCTTGTCCACTCCCTCAGGATGACTATACCTACTCTTCACTTTGCACTGTTGTGTGTTTTGTTTTGTGTTGAGTTACAGGAATGTGATGACTTCCATTTGACTTTGTGAAAGTGTTGGAGAAAACGTTTCATGTGATAGAGCCAACAAGAAGGAAATAAAAACACAGGATATTACATTTCACAGGCTACTGAGTCTATCTTCATAATCTCAGCAGCATCAAAGAAAAAAAAGTCTTGAATTTTTTGGTAGTGTAGTGGCACTTTGAAATGGGGCTGCATCTATCAGTAGATCTCTGCAATACTGTCTGTGTTTTGAAGTGAATGCTGAGAAGACAGGGCCTTTTCTCTCAAGCCTAAATTCTGATGACTGATACTATCATGGGTCCATGTGGGTGTGTATACATTTGCACATGTACACTTGAATTTTATTAAATCTCAGATTTAAACCACTCTTCTCCAGGCATCATTTCCAAGGCACTGACCTAAAGAGACCTAAATTTGGTGAAAGCACAGAGAGAAGCAAACACACACAACTGAGTGTCATGAATATTCAAAGGATGATCTTACAAAAGCTATAGCAGAGGATCAAAGACACAATTTCTATCTCTCAGTTAAAAAGCTCAAAAGGTACACTATGTCCCATCTGAAGAAAACTTGACATAAAAGGTCAAGTTCTTATACTTTTGACACAGCTCTGTGAAAGTACATTATCTTTGCATGTTGAGATGTGATCCTTAAGTCCTCATTCACACCTTTCTCTGACCTTATATCAACATTTTTGACTTTAGTAAACACTGTAGGAAAACCCCGTTGGCTTAGGTTGTGGAGTGTTATTACTATGGACTGCAAAATTGCCAGTCTGTAAGGGAAAATTCTTCCAGCTCCTTCATGAACATGAAAAAACGTTATTTTCCGAATCATGTTAAATTGCATTGTGTTTGTATGTAATTAAAAATAAATAAATAAAAAAATCTTAATTAGCACTGTCTCAAGTATATACTGACAGCTGGCCAAAAAATATTTTTAACAGATCTAAACCACATTTTTTGAAATTTCAGATCTTCAAAAACTGTACAGAATTTAAGCTACAAAACTTTTGTTATAAAGTTATGTCCCTGGAACTATTTCATGTAAGCATGAAGAAGAAACCCGACAATTTATTTCTGCACAGAGCTAACTTGAATGAATATTCAATGACAGTTAATAATTAAGGATAGGAGTCAGATCTTAATTTAAATAAATATTCCTCTACTTTTTTTTTTTTTTTTTTTCTGGACCAATTGTAATGGTGAAAAGATAATTGATTCCAGGGAAGGGTTTTTTTTTTTTTTTGGTTTGGTTTGGTTTGTTTTTTTTTTTGATTGGTTGGTTTGGTTTGGTTTTGTTTATTGGTTTATCTCCACTGTTTGGATGTTACTGGCTCAAGCATTTTGCTGCTCTAGATAAAAAAAATATATATATAATTCTTCTGTATTGACAATGCATAGCACTGTGTGGTGGTAAAAACAGATTTTACAATATCCCAGCTTGATAGTTTATACACTAATACAAAGCTTCGGGGAAAAACAAGTGGCCACTATAAGCAATACAATAAACCTCCCTTACCTTATTCTGTATTTTTTTTTTTTGAACATCAACACATGAGCAAGAAATAAGAAAATTGCCTTTTGTAGACATAATTTCAGAAGGAAATCCCAATTTATGCTGCTTTACTAGTGGTAGCATATACTCAAAAATTTATTATCAAATCATTAACTTCCATAATTTTTTACCATTTTGTCTAGCCAAAGTCTCCCATTTGTAGTAAGGCTAATACAGATCACAGAGTTGTCCTTCATTTTGAAGAAAGTTCATTGTTATCTGAATTTGCTGATAATACTATTTATGATTTAATTTTCCTGAGTAAAATTTAGTTACTGAGGCTGCCATAAGCACACATTATAGAAGATAGGGTTTTTTTTTTTTTTTTTCATAAAACATTGCAACTGCTAGTGTACTGTGCATTGCCTTCTTTGCTTCTGCCTTGATAGCCCAAATGTTCCAGTGCTGTCAGAGACCATCAAGGTTGTCTGAACCAAGACATGTCAGCAGTTTTCATCACCATAAAGAGTTACCAAATGATAGGATATACATCTGGCATGCAGCCTGAAGGAATCATAAATCTAAAGGGAATGGTAAGCAAAAGTAAATGTTAGTTACCAATATCAGTTTCTGACTGCACAGTTAGGAAATCTTCTAGAAATCAAAGTGCCAAAGTCATTTCTGTCCCTAGGCAAGTCTGGTATTTCTATCACTGGAAACGTCAATTTCCTATAGAGGAACAATTGGATTGTGTGAAGCAGACTGAGGAACTAAGCATCACGTTGCCTCAATGGAACATTCAAAAGTGATGTCTTTGTTTCCTCTGTCACAAACTAGCATATATTTCATATGGATGCAGTTAACAAGTTGCGTTTCTACAAACATGTTTTGACCAGTATTTTCTATAGTAGATGGAATTTCTGATGTTGCTACCATTGATCACAGTCAGCTGTAATGCTGCTGCATCCTGTAACCTGAAAGAGATCAGGTCATGTCTGTACCTGGATGGGAGAACTCCAGCTGCCACCTTTCTGTTACAACATGTAGATATCAGTGACTGAGAACTGGTCGTTCTTTTCTTTGGCCTGTTAGTGAAAGATTGCTTCTGGATAGCGCAAGAGGCCAATGTATGTGTAGAAGTGTGAATTTTTGATTGAGACATAAAAGCATTCTTTTCAAGACCCTACACTACTTTTCCTCATAGGATAGGGATTTGGAAAATGTTCATTTCACTAAACATATATATAGATATTTCCTCTAGAACCTCTACCTGAATTGTCAGTGGTTAGTACTGTAGTAAAGTACTATGACTGTCATTTGTGGCTCTGATCTTGGCTCTATGCTGTAAAAGCTGCATTTCAACTTGTTGTTGTTGTTTAACAGTAATGGTTGAAGTTATATGTAACACAGATCTATACATAAAATATTTTGGGCAACTAGCTTGGCTTTTATGATTCAATGTTATGTATATTAATAAATATTAAGAAATCATGGTAATTGTATTCACATTTACTTCTGTGAATAGAAAGAACTTGAAGGAACAAGACGCTTTAGAAAGTGAACAATGAGATAAATAATATTTCATAATAAGGTAATGAATCTAACTCTAATTCAAATATATAAATAACTGCTTTTTTACCAGGCTGCTGTTTTGTGACCTTCATGAAATGGATGTGATGTTTTCATACTTCGGTGTCCACATCCCAGCAGAACACTAGCATTTTACTATACGGTCTCTACATTTGCAAGGCCCAGATGGCAGCTTGGATTTGCTTGTCAACAGCTGACCTATTTTTTTGACATTCACAGTAGATTCCTCCAAATCCAAACAGGACCTGGAGTACTCCATATGGTTTTGTTTGGTGCTTCAGTTTGCACTCCTGTCATTTAATAGGTGTAGAGGTAGCTACTAAACACTTAAATGTCTGAGCAAATCATAACGCCTTTCATTGTCTCCCAGTATCCAAAGGATTAAAACAAACAACAAAAAAAAAGTTGCATAATATTTTCTGTTTCATAATTTCTTTCTCCTTGACCTTTATTAGTCATTTTAACAGTGGCAATTGCAGCTACATACATATTTTCTGTTTGTAGCAAAGTTCTGTTTTTGATCCTGCTCATTCTCTGATGTGATACATTTGGTATTTTCCCATGGCTCTCATCAAGTTCCAAACTTGTTCCAAATTTATGCCCTTATGCTTTTTCTTGGATTCCTCTTCTGAGACTTTGGTGCCAATGAGTAATTGGCAGGGTTTATTGTTCTTCTGCACTAATACTTACATCATTTGGTTTCCCAAATTGCTTTATTCCTTCTCTTAGCACAAGACAGTCTAGAATGTGTTCCCTTGGCCTTTCATACAAATGTATGAAGCAGCACCAACAGCAGATGATGTGGTGATAGCAGCCGGTTTGGCACCAGGAGTGGCAGCATCAGGAGCCTCAGCAGGAACAGAGAATGCTTTTTGTGGCAGTACCCTCATGCTGTGTCAGAAAGCCAACCTGCTCTTGGCTTTCTTGTGTGAGGGAAGTTCTAGTTTGATTATTTCTGTTTCAGCTTTCCTCCATGTATGTTCTTATTTAGAGAAGGGAAGGAGGATGAAAGATATTTTTTTCTGCCTTGCTTCAATATGTATTTGAGTGCTGCTATGTAGGTTTTTATTGCAGAAGTACTTTGTAAATGGATCCCACACAGTTCTCTATACAGATCAACCACAGTAAATGAAATTAATATAGTGGAATAGTATAAAAACAGAAACTGTAGATAAGAATAACAGTGTAGAGTACGTAGTTCTTTCTTCCTATGCAAGACAGTATTACAGTGTTTTTTCCAAGCCACTTAAAATGTACCAAACAAAAAAACCTATGGCACTTTCCTAGTGAGGTTGTTCTGTTATTTAATAGATATCACTCAGGAGGTGTTTATTTGATATTCACTTTAAATTTTCACTCTTGTCTTTAGCATAAGTACTGCATTTAGCAGTGACTGAGGTTCCTACATGAACTACAACCATTTTTAAAATTACAGACTCTATCTCAATCTTTTTAGAAGAATTATCTTATTACAGCAAAATTTTGATGGAGCACATGGTTGGATCAAATTTGTATTGCAATGAATTCATATGATTCAGGAAAATATTGAAGACTGCTAAAGACAGCTAGTAGTCCATCAATTTGGTTAAAACAAGTATTAAAATTAATAAAATAAAATGTTGCATATGATTATTATGTTATGTTATTCATACAGTAATGTCTTTGCTCTTTCAGCAACTCTAGATATTTAATCTGGAGTATTATTCAAAATAGTCTCCAATAATTTTACTTCTATACAATAAGTATACTTTCATATCAGTTAAACAGCTCTGATCATACTGAGGGATTGCTGAAATATCTTTAGTGTATTGTCTTCCAGTTCAATGTCAAATTCCTTCTATCTCTAATTAATCATAGATTCATGGCAAGAGTTGCTGGTCGCCTTGCAATTCAGTCAAATGGGATTGAGCAGTATTGTGAGAATGAGTGTTTTTGATTGTATTTCATACTCTTTCACTATTAATAAATTTGGAAATAAAAGTCTGCTATTGATTTCCCATGTGTGTTTGCGTTACTCTGCAGCAGTTGTACTACTAATAAAAAAGAAATTCCTTATAATTTCATTTGTTAGCAAAGGAAATTGGCTAAGTAAAATAAGTCAACAAATGAGAAAAATATGGAATTACATTTTTTTGCAAAGTTATTTCTCTTACTGTGTTATGGTAGTATTCCTCTATTCTAGCTCAAACATAAATTGAATAAGGTCCTATGTAAGAATTAAAACAAACAAACAAACAAACAAACAAAAAATCTTCTGTGAGTCATTATAACAGAATCAAAATTTACTGTGAGGGAATAAAAATGACTACTATCACTATAATTTCTAGAACATTACTCAAGTTGTGAAGGAGGTCTTAATTTTTCTTACAAAAAGTCGGTTGCCACCTGTGTCTCGCAACATATCTGTAAATAACAGATTGCACCAATTATGTTAGTGTTTTGCTGCAGTGCATTAAAATGAAATGCAGCAGTAGGAATGATTTATAGCAGAATGCACCGTTTTGGTTTCTAAAGCTGATAAGCAGAGAAGCATGGATTATTAAACTGAGTAGCCTCTTTACAGAAAGGCGAGTAGTCAAGATTTGCTTGCACAAAACAAGAAAGCTGTGACTAATTTCATATAATGATGTTTGCCTAACAAAACAGTACATTTAAAGGTCAGCTTAATAGTGGAAATCTGATTTCAAGGCAAAGAAACACCTTTGCTTTTTCTGTGTAATTCTACTGGCACATACACAGTAGAACATCAAGTTTTGAGTGAAATAATGTAGAATCCCACCATTACTTCAAAAGGAAGAGCAAGGAAAAAAAAAAAAAAAGATAATGCTGTATTTTAAAGCCAACGAGAAAATTTTATTTATTTATTTATTTATTTATTTGACATTGTAAAGACAAAGACCATAATATTTCAGGTGTCATAAAAAAGTCTTCGAGTGTGTCTTAAAATGTTCAGTTTACAATTCATAGTTCATCAGGACTGACTTTTAATAATTTGGTTTTCTATATAGGCTGAAATTAACTTTAAAGAGTAGCTTCTTTTTTCCCTGTGCTTCTGCCCCTCTCTGTTTCCAGTTCATCAGAGGACAAAAAGCACAGATGAGTATATATACGAAACTTTTTCTCTCTACATAACCAGAACCAAAACAGTAAACTTCTTTGTTAAGACAGATGTTTTCTCTCTAACTCAGTTCCTATGGTTACAAAATTCTGTACCTTCTGTACCAAACCAATATCAACTGTGAAAGTCTCAAAATTAGAGTACTTGACTGAAAGGAAATAGCACAGAAACATGCCTAGGGGCATATCCAGAGCTACAATTTTAGGTGAATAATTTCTCAAGGTTGACAAAATTAGCATAAAACATTTAGGTACAGTAAGTAAGGAAAACAAGTAAAATAAAAATAAAATAATAAAAATAAATACATAAATAAATAAAACAGGGACTCTGCTGTATGATGTTCAGTTTTGTCCTGTGTTTTCACTCTGTAAGAATGCAGAGTGTTATCTTGTGAAAGCAATGAATGTCATGGTTTTTGGATCTATGACTACATGGGTCAGCGAGGAAAGTGTCTCAATTTCTGCAAAATTAGTAGAAGTCTGGTCTGTACTTTCATGTTGATCCCTGGGAACGAAGTTCTCTTTCTCCTACTTCCAGAGGATTTCTTTACTACTGACTTATTATTTGGGAACCATAGGATTTCACATAGTTTTCTGTGTCGTGTTTCCTTCAAATTTTATCTTTGTGAATTTCCTCACTGTTGATGTCTCTTTCTGGAAATACTTTGTTTGCTGAATTTCTCCTACTTAGGAAGAGTTTCTTCCTTCTCTTATCTAATCTCAGCATACTCTTTAGCATAACTTTTAGCATAGGGGTCATTTCATCAGTTGTAAGACATTCTTAGCCTTTAATAAGAACTCTCATTTCTATATTACCCCTCTCAAGTTTTCATTTGGTGCTATCATCATTGCTTTCCCTTACTCTTTTTTTTTTTTTTGTCTGAGTACAAGATGTTCAGTTCCTTTTTGCTTTGCTCATATATCAAGAGTCTGAAGTTACACAAAGAAAAGAACACAAAGAAATTAATATCTGAGCCAGTCAGAACTATTTTAGCACTTTCACAACAGATACACTGCAAACAGACTTGTTATTTAACAATGACAGCCCCAATTCTCTTTCTGATGGCCTTTTAGTACTTCCAGCATTTGCATCAACTGTTTGCAAATCCTCAGAAACAGATTTAAAATATTTACAAGGCTTTGAGTGTTTTACATTTACTGTCACCTTGTAACAATATTGATCTTGGATGTTGGTGCTTGTCTCAATTTAGTAACACTTACAGCATTTTAGTTCTATAGTTTGCTTTGAGTATAATAAAATAAAAGAAAAAGTTTGTAGAGGAGTACAGAGTAAACTAAAATGTTTTTAAAGAAAAATAACCTCACACAGTGTAATAAAGGATCCCACATAACTCCCACTGGAAAAGCCTTTAGAAAGACTTCTCAGGGAGATAAACCGAGGTGCAGTGAGTGAAGGAGGGATTCCTTATAAAAGCAGAAAATCTCTTCCCATAACTAATGGAAAAGAGATATATAAAATACAAAGGATACTGAAATCCTTCTTGAAGTAGTTGCACTTTCTTAATGAAACATATGGTGTCTAGATATCGTAGTGATAGGCTTTCATTATTGTTATTATTACTACTGCTTGTCTATATTTATATACTAAGGGCAAGATCTTCACTCATGAAATATCTTCCAGACAGACATACAGATCAACTTTGCACTACTCTCCATACAGAAAACACATCAGGTACTGAAACTGGGAACATTTCATGGACTGAGCCCTTTATAACTTGCAGAAGAGAGTAGAGATGCTGTGTCAAATACCTTTTTACAAAAGTTTCTTTGCTCTAAACCCTGACAATTAAGGTACTGGCTGCCCCTCATTTCATTAGAAACATGGTAATAAAGACTTCTCTGTACTGAATCACACCTGATTTATTTTTTATTTCAGTGTATTTGTGGTTTTCAGTATTGGGCATCTCTACATGTTTTGGAACCTAAAACTGTTTCTGTCATACCAGAACTTTTGAGCTGTATAAGTAGAAACAATTTTCCTCCCTTCTCCTTTCATATATAGGCCTCCAGAAAAAAATGATCACTGCAAACAGCCAATTGATAGAATAGACCTTACAGCCTTCAATAGTTTAATGTATATAGCTGTAACATTTATTCGGTTACACATTTTTTAAAAATTAGTATAAAATCATGAGATATAGGGGATAGAAGTTCAACTTTCTAGTGCTCTGATTATTATCCAGTTGTTACACGTGTTTAGCTATGATGCTTTTCTTGCTACTTCCTTCACAACTTGGAAAGTTTGAGTATATCACCCTCTCAGAACAAAAAAAAATCTTGGAAGTGGCAAGAACTATCATGAGATATCTTTTCTAGCTTTGCTTGTCAATCTACCTTCTCAGGATCCACTTGAATCTCTTACAAAGAGTGAGTAATAAGAAGTATGTGGTTAAAAAAACAGTAAAAATAATAATAATAAAAAAAGGCTTTGTTGCTCTACAGCTGTGTAAAACAAATGCTTTTTCTGGTAGTTTGTAGTCAGGTAGACCTCACTATTCTCTTTTTTTTTTTTTTTTTTTTTTTCCTCTAGTGTCAATGAAGGGTGAACTGTATCAAGCACATGTATGATTTCACGTTTTATTCTAATGCATTCAGCATATCCTTAAAAGTACAAAACTGTAATAAGACTGTTTTAAAAACATAGCTAGCTTAAAATGGTTACTAATGCTTTTAGAACATGATAAGCGCTTTAAAATTGGTTTCTAACAATACAGGTATAACAGAGAACACATGTAAAAATTGCCACTTGTAAGTTAGAAAATAGCGATGTTTGCTTCAATTTAGTCAAATCTGAAACTATGGTGAAAGCTATACATTTTCTGAATGTCAGAAAAAGTAAAGACAAAATACTATGAATTAACCTATGCTATAATACAGTCTGCATAAATACAGGAAATAGTTCATATTCCTAAATTATGAAAGTTAAGATTTCTGCCACCTTGTATTAATATAGCAGCTAGGTGGGTAAAATACTTGAATTTGATTCATGACAACATGATTTCAACCCTTAATGTGAAGTAAACTAAATGGACTTGGTTTTAAATACTTAACATGATATCCTAACCACTGGGCTATTAAATATTTGTATGTCTGCCTAACCCCTAACCACCTCCTAAGAAAAACTCCCTACTTAGCTGGCATATTTTTGTCAGAGCTCTTAGGGAGTTTTCTTGCTGTGCTAACATTATTCTTATCCTCATTCTCTATGAAAGTATCTGTTGAAAAACTGCATGAGTCATGCCATCTTAAAACTATTTTGAGATAACTACATCTTAATGGAAAGAAAAATATTCAGTTACTATAAGACAGGAGATGATAGACAATAATACTTAAGTAACATCTGTACAATGAAATTCATATCTGAAATTCAGGGATTTATTAGATTTTTAGAAATTTACTACAGTTAGTTGCCAATCAAACTAAAGCTTGAAGTACTTGACCCTTGAATACAATCAGAATTATTTTCATTTCTGTGTAATAAAACTATTATTGCATTCAATACATTTATGGTTTTTATAAAGTTGCCTCTGTATGTATGATTTTTACAATTTTTACAATGTTGTATTATAGAGCTTTAAGGAAAATGAAATTTATTTCTGAGTTTTGTTAATATTCCTTTTAATGGTTCTGATAAAAATAAAAATATTTAAATAAAAAGAAAGTTCATATTATAATACAAATGGTTCATTATAATATTCAAATAGTTCATATTATAGTTCATTATAATATGAATAGAATAATTTTGGTTTTTGTTTTTCACTGAGCAGTTAACTTGAATGAACACTTCTCCACAGGTTTTAGCTCAAGAACCTGTTCTAGTATTACTACCAACATATATAATTCAAAGCACTGTTATAAAGAATGGCTGCCTAAACCTGTACTTAAAACACAGTGTACACTTAAGTGTTTGTTGAGCTAGAATACAGAATTAGATATTTGAAATAGAAACAGCTTTCAAAAACTGTATATAAAATCTGCATAAATTCAGCGTAGTAAAAGATTTTATTTATTTATTTATTTATTTTTTATTAATACGTCAAGTATGTTTCAGTGGATCATCAGAAAAGTAGAGCATGATCAGAGTAGAACAGAAAATGTTAGGACCAAAATGTGTATTTCTCCTGCTTCCTAAAATGAAGTTTGTTGGGTGGAAGGAAATACATAAATAAAGTGCTACAACTGACACCCCAAAGCTGTTTTCCACTATCCTGTCTATATATGTACTAATATTGGCTAGCAGAAAGTAGTCAGATTCATGTTTCCAAGTCTTCCTAAATAAGCAGATTTTACTAAGTGTTTGCTACGATAGGTTTATTAATTTCACAGAGTGATGATGTATCAATTAAAACGAATCTATCTTCGAAGTAGAAACTGTTGAAACTTCTTTTATCCTCAGGAAGTGAGTGCATGAATCAGTAATTACAAAGCATCGCTCAGCTCCTCCATTTACTTTCATCTTGTGAGGAGATTAATAGCCATCCTTGGGACACCAGCTGCTTTCTATTTATCAAAGGGATGCCACAGAGGCTGGTAGTTCTGCTGGAGGACTAAGGGCAAGGCGGGATATGAAGAGCCAGCAGCAGCTTTAGAGTCAGACAGAGGGAGGAAAAGCAAGTGCTAGTTTGTACATCTGATTCTTCCAAGTGCTCCCCCCACTCCTTCTTTGTACACAGGTTACTTGTTATCCTTCTCAGCTAAGCTAGTTACCTGGACCTAAGGTCAAATGAATGTGTTATTGCAAAGAACTGCAAATTAATTCTATTTGAACTCTCTCTCCTTGCTCCCCTGTCACACCCCAACAAACAGTAAGGCCACCTTTCAGCTAAAATTATTGTAATCAGTGTACTGTGAGTCATGAAATTTCATTTGGGACAGCCATTTTGCATTTCCCATCTCTACTGCCTATGGCAAATCTACCAGATTTGTGCATCTTTCCATTTCATTTTTACCATTAAACACAGTATGTTCTTGCAAGGTCAAAGGTGAAAGTTATGACAGTAATTTCCATATCTTTGTCTTCTAGTAAACTAAAGTAAAATATTTATAAAGGCTTTTGTTTCTCTTTTCCCATTTATTTTCAAATGTTCAATTTGAATATCTTGCATAATAAAAGTGATCAAGATACAGGTCAGTCTGTTTTCTCCACAGTACTAAAAAGGTATGTGAAAATGTACTCTTTTTTGTCTTAATAGAACCTAGATTTTAACTCTGTCCTCAACTGCAGTGAAAATGGTAGTATTGGACCTAATAACTAAAGAATGCTGTAAAAACAAATTTAACTTTCCAGAGTACTGAAGATATTAATGGCTTACAGTTGATGTTAAAATACAGACCAGAAATTTAAAAATTCTCATTTACATACAGAAAAAATCACATGGGGCTTCAATATACTTTAGATTTTAATATTAAGCTTTTTATATTTATATTCAGTGACTTGCACAACATAATGTTGGAATATTTTTCCATCTTTCCCAGTCAGTATTCTTTAGTAGCAGTTCAGCTGCTGAGATACAGCACCACATAATCCTTTATATTTCCAAAGCAGAATTTAACAAAGCACTTGAGTTCCAGTAAATGGTTGAAAAGTATATTTTGAAGTTCATCTATCTCAATATTCTAGTTTGTAACTGGTAAAATAATGGAAAATATGATATACAAGTTAACTTGATATACTGTTTGCAAGATATTATTTTAAAATTCCTAGACTAAGTATTCACAGGTGAAAATTGCATAGCATTATTCAAGTCATGGCATGAAAAGAATGCTTACAGGCACTGTGAAAACAGTTATCTGTTACCTCAACTGAAACAGAATAATTTTCAAAATGTGATTACTGAACATTTTCTGCAAGCAGCTTACTATGCAAATTACTTACAGAAATTTTCTGGCAAGTTTAAAAAATATAGTTTATTTCATAGAATGAGAAATGATCATAATTAGCAGAAGTATAAATAGTTGCAATTATACCTTTTAAGTTTCATCCAGCCTTTTTCTATCCTAAAGCAACTCTTCCGTCTTTTTTTTAGTGTCATTGAGTAAAAACTGAAAACAGATCAAGTATTTCAGAATTAGGTCATAAGAAAGTTATATGAAAAATAGTAGTCCTGACTAGAGTGAGAAATAAATGGGTGTCCACCTTGTAGTGCAGCAACATTCAAACTAGCTCTGTGTAGACCTGTATCCTGGAACAACAAATGAAGTAGGACAGAGAGGTAGATTGAACGTATATTCTAGAAGCTGAACAGGGAGCAATGCTTGAGTGTGGTGATTTATCCACGCTAATATGCCCCATTCATCAGTACTGATATACTTATGCTCATGTTAAGTCTAAGATATTTGCACAGAGCTTCATTGCAAATGTTTCTATGGTTCATAGAAGCCCAGGACAATTCAGTTTAGAAGGGACCTCAATACATTTCTGATTCAACATCTTGCTCAAAACAGGGTGGTCTGTGAGGTTGGCTGCTGGAGGTGAAACTGCAGTGTCAATACTGAAAACAAAACAAAACAAAGTAACCAAAATTTTCTTTAGGTTTATATTTTTAAGAGAGGTCTGAATGCTGATGGTCTGATCTCCATGAATGAACAAAAAGTCTTCTGGAATTTCCAGAGATCAGATAAAGTGTCAAAAATAAATAAATAAATAAATATAAAGAAGCATTAAATAATTTTCCTTTACATACACTGATGATATCTCTTTCCCTTCATCTCAACTGGCAAACATCCATATTGTGAAATGTAATGTAATAAGAGCTTAAATGAAGTCCTTCAAAATTAGTTGGTTGGGAATACTGAAGTTTTGCAAGATTCATTTCTTTTCTGTAAATGATTCTTTCTCCACTACAGCCTGTATTCCTATGAAAATTCCTTTTAGTCAAAAGAAGTTTTTACGGAATTATGAATCTTAGGGACTTACATACAATCACCCATGAATTCAACAACACTTAAGAAACACTCTTCTTTCTCTCCATGGTATATAAGATCATCACAGTATAGCAGTATAATAGATAGTGGGTATCTTAAATATATCTTTTTTTTTTTTCTGCTTATGAATAATCATATCATAAACTGTAACATAGCTTTCGTTTACGTCTTTTAAATGAGTCTTAGCTGTGACAGGAAGCTTAGTAATAAGAAAGACTAATTTTGTTTCATGTGTTCTGGTCATACAAAATTCAGTAGAGGCACAGTATAATTTCATTAGCCTTCCTCATGCCAAGTTTTCTCTTGTTGCATTGATGACTTCCAGCATGTTTCACGTAAGTTTTATTTTCTTTTATCTACTATTCTTCCTTCTTGGAAATAAAAAGACAATCTGTCACTGGAAATGAGATAATTATGTATAATTTTGTTTTCATCATTATCCATATTCTATTACAGTACATCCCTGGGCAATACAAGTACTTAAGTTTCGTGGATAATATTGCAATGGACTTCCCTGGGTGAAGCATATATATATATATTATTTTCATTATGACTAGCTAAAGCATTACAGTCTAATGTTTAGATGAGGGAAATTGGAGATACAGGGCTTCTGCTTTCTATTAAAATTGGGCAAACCACAAATCAGCAAGTACATTTAGATGTGCATTTAGATTTTTTTTCTTATGTATCTGGGAAATACTTCATTATTTCATCTGTTATTATTCATAGCTATTGTAGTGAATGTAGTGAATGATTTTCTTTGGCTATGTCCTTAGCAACTGTACCTTTCTAATAGCATAAGTAAAGGCTTTATTAGCAAAGCTGAGCCTTGGACAGCTCCTTGGTATTAGATAATACCTGAAGAACTACTTCTGTTATGCTATAAAATCTCTAAAACCATCTGCATTTCTATCCACAGGGCCTCTGGTACCTTAATGTGCCCCTACTTTAAAAGTTTCTGCTATAATCATGGGGCCTGTTACAATTTCATGGTTGTATACCCTACATACAGTGATAACTTAGGAGGGGAAGTAAGTGTATATGGCATTTAATGTGTGCACACATACATATTGTATATATTTATATGATTAGATAGTCGTTTTCATAGAATATTAAATATGTGTTTATGTATGACATACATTATACTTTTGCAACTACACTTTCAATAACATCTATCCAAGCTTGTTTTTGTTCATGTTACAATAGTCTGGCAGTTTGGGGATGTTAGCTTATTGTTTCTTTGCCTTTTATTTCAAGCACCAAGTAGTAAGACTTTCCTGTTCGCTATTTCCTAAATATTTTTTCTAGATTTTTTTTTCAAGTCATACATTTTATTCAGCCCAAAATACATAATATTTTATATTATTTACAGGAAGAAAACAAGACAAAGTGAGCAACTGGATTCACGTTTTATAACTTAATCCTGGTTAAGTTTGAGGTTTGTAATGATTAAAGTAGTCATATGTCTCATTTTATTAGTTCCCTTACCAGATCATTTTTCATGAAGCTCTGTCATGAACAACTTCAACTACTTTGTCATCACCAACTGTATTTCTTCATTTTTCTGTCTGGCCAAGGCAAAGAATCCTTATCCAAAAAGTTAGGATTGAGTTCAGCATTAATCAATTTTTAAAAGTTTTTTTTTTGTGTGTGTGTGTGTGGAGGGGAACAGTCACTCAATATTTTTTAATAACATTTATACGAACTAATTACATAAAGAGCACATTCTAGTGCTTTTAGGAGAATTTGGGAATTTGGATGTTGGGGAGTAATAGGGCCTGGAAATATATATTAGAATTTATTTCTGCATTAGTTACCAGCTAAAATCCTCTCTTGGATTTTCCAGTAGGAGGAAATTGTAGACATATAATACCAAACCACAACATCCTGCTTTGGGAGGCAAGCTGTAGATGTACATAGTATTGCTACAGAAATGATAAGGGGAGTAAAAGGAGATTTTTTTTTTTTCTACATGTCTTTTCAGCAGATTCTGGCTATTGACTGTAATTACTGAATTTAAGAGTGTACAGCACCTGTTTTTTGCTACTTCCCATTATTTCAATATTCATGCAATTTCTGTCATGGAAAAGCAGATACACACCTTCTGACAGAAACACTTTTTCTTCCTGATTATTCACATATGTTGGACTTCATTTGAAAATATTTTGTCACTTGAGTCTTATATGTCACCGTGCATACATATGTTCCTGAAAACAGCTTAGGAAAGGAATATAAAATGATAGTATTCTACTATGAAGAGGAGAATTTGGAGAAACAACTTGCAAGAGTATTTGAAAGGGATAAAAGTAATAAAAATATGACTGCTCTTTACAAGTCTTTCCTCTCACATGGTTCTTAGATCCTCATGACTAGAGCAAGACTACTATTAATTAATGAAGAATTGTTCAACACTAATTTCTTTCTTTCATAGAGAAAGGCTGGCACGTTTGAATTTTAATGACAAAAATGCCCATTGTGTGGACTTTTCCCCTTTGCTTTTCATCTTGCTGCCTTTGGGGAAGTATATTAATACATAAAGCACTGGGATTAAGCCAGCTCTTTTCTGCCTTTTGACTTTCTGCTAGCCTTCAAACCATAGGGTCCACAGACCTGCAGGTTCTTGTGTGAGAATAAGGTCACTGTTCAGTATGAAGGATGATTAACGTCTCTGCATCGCTACCCTGAGGAACTGACCTTCACACTGGTGAAACCTGAATCAGTGAGAAATCCCTATCTCATCTTTCATTAAAATTACCCATCATGGCCAAAGCACAGCTGAGATACTGGACAGTTAAGTGAATCACAAAATGATCTTTTATCATCAACAAATGCAAGCTCTCCCATGTACAGTTTTTACAAATAGTAGCTGTGTAGCAATTGAGGCAAAGGAAATGTGTGTATGTGTGAGGAGGAGAACAATGCATAGCACATGGTTATTTTTCCTTTCTCCCTCACCTGGCATTTCTTTTCTTAAATAGCTCAGTGGTAATATTAGCAATTACATGAATCATGCTACATGATTTTAACTTTCTTGGATGTTATATAACAATAGCTTAGAAGTTTTAGAAATCACTTTCATTATGGCTATGAAACTGCTCAATTATTCAATATTTACTTTTTTTATTATTATTTATTTATTTATTTATTTTTAGGAACAAACTGTTTTCTGAGTGTTCTTTCTATTGCTTTTGGCAAATTATCCCAGAAAATCTGTCTGTCATACTCTAGCACTTCTACATCTTAACGGTACTACAATTAGAGATATTTTTTATTTT
Organism: Cygnus olor; assembly: GCF_009769625.2. Lineage (NCBI taxonomy): Eukaryota > Metazoa > Chordata > Aves > Anseriformes > Anatidae > Cygnus > Cygnus olor. The sequence goes on from NC_049173.1 coordinate 51,137,122, forward strand.
CTGTTATATTTGCATCTCATTCCCTGAGCATCAACCCCATGGATTTCCAAATAAGCAGACTGTGTGTAAGCACTGTCTGCTTCCAGTATTTGTAGGAAGTATTTGTTTCTGCTTTCACTTCCAGGAAAATGCCTGGAATCATTTAAATGTAATCATTTAAAGCCAATGGAGAAAAAAAAAAAAAAAAAAAAGCTAATAATATAAACTAAAATAAATAATAAAAATAGATAATAATAAAATAAATTATATTAAATAAATAATAATAATAATAAAGCAGTAAAAAGCTTATCATGCTAAGCCAATACCAGTGAAACTAATGGCAATAAATATTATTGAATTTAGTGGTACAAATGCAAGTCCTAAATGGAACTGTGATATTGATGAATTACATAACAGGGAATAGACATATAGAAAGGTCAGAAACTAGTAGTAAGATTTCATTGCCGTAGAGAAGACTTCCAGAAAAAAAAAAAAAAAAAAAAAAAAGAGAGATTTTTCCTCTTTCCAAAAACTTGTATTTGATTAAGCAGCATTTTAATATAGTTAATATTAAATTTCCAATTTAAGTACGTCATGACCCCCTGTATTTTTATAGTTATGTGTCAAAATAAATTCAGGAGTAGAAGAGGAAGTTCCACAGCTATGGAAGTTCTAAATATTTCTGGAAGCTTGCATGTATTTGTAGCCTCTATTTTTAATAGTACATTAATATTCATATCACAGTGACAAAACAAGGGGTAAAGGATTTGCATGTTTGTATTCAGGAAAATAATAAAAAATAAATACCAAAGTTCCTTCAAACTTCATTGAGGAAACTAGAGCTGAGCTGACTCAAACGTTACAAAGGAATAGCTAAACACCTATATCAAAAAGCTCAAAATCTTTAGGAACTGAAAAAATATAGCCTCAGAAGTCTGCTGAGAGAGATTGTGCTGCTGTTTGGGACTTATATAAAAAATTCTGATAGCTTTTTATTGGAGAAATATTCAGTAAGGTTTGCTTGTTTCTTCCTTGGTGCTACAGAAATGTTGATTGCATTCTTTTCAGTACTTTTCAATGTCATGGCCCCTTTATGTTCCAAACTGTAAGTGACCTTTCTAGGATGGCTACAGCAACTCCTTCAGGTAATTTACATATTTAAAATGCTTTAAGAACTCATTTAAGGAAATGAAAAGTGTTGCCTAATTTCACTGTAATAGATTGATTTTTATAGTTAGCAGAACTGCAGAAGAATTTATTGGGGGGGGAGGGGGGACATGAGAAAGTCTGGATATTCCATTCTTCTTTCTCTTCTTTGTCTTATCCTGAGAATTTAGAAAATCACACACATGTTCTTTCTTCTCTTATCTCTACCAGAAGCTATTAATTTACCTCACTCCAAGTTGATCATTAATTAACACTACAGTCACGAGCTCAAGAGAAGAAAGAGAGACATGGAAGTAGTAAGACAGATAGTTGTGCTGCCTTGCAGCTCAGAATTATGAGATCAATGCCTAAGCTTCTGCTGTGAACTGTCATGAGGCTTTCATTAAATGGATATGTTATTCACTTGCTTTTTTTTCAGTAATACCTTACTGAAAAACTGAGCTTTTGTTTTAAAGAAAACTTTTGTTCTGTTCTTCCTTTTATTCTTTACCTTGTAAGAACTTGTTTGCAGGTCTGTGTCAGGGCCTGGACCAGTAAGATCCAACAGTGGTTGAAGGTGAGGGCCCAGGACATGAACCTCAGCATAAAGCAGCTCTGGGTGAAGGGCTCGCCCTGCAGATGTTCCTGCAGAGCTGTCCCCCCACAGCCACCAGCAGCACTCTCTTGGAGCTGTCCTCTTGAGTCCCAGCAGCCAAAGCGTAAGGAGAGCAGGGATGCTGTCACAGCCCTGGCAGTCAGTCACTGTAGCCTTTGACTGAAGTTAGCTTGAGTTGTTCTTTTGACTGCTAGATACATTTCAGAATAGCTGCTGGTTATTTTTGTTGTGTCAGGTGTGAAGAGAGACAGAACCTCCTCTGAGCAAGTGAAGCTCAGCTCTCCTTTCTCAGCATGTTTCCTATATCTATATTTATTTTAAAACCCCACTCATTCACCACCTCTCTCAAGCTGAACAATTATTCCTTCTATGATGAAAGAAGAAACAACAGTCACAGAATCATAGGTTGACTTTAGTACTGACTCTGTGTCCTCACATTGTGGATAATAATAGTAGATAAACTACTTAATTACTCATGAACAATAAAGTTATCTCCTGGAATTTTACCCCCTATCAATTGCTTATAGTCACATTTATTCACGCTAGTCTATGTGAGATAGACAGTCACAATAATTATCCCAAACACGGAAAGCGTATTTCCTTTTTAAATGAGTATTTCATAATTTAGCAGTACTTTAAAATGAATTTAACACTCAGGAAAAGTGTTGACAGCCTTAGAAATTGACTTATGTCTTTATCTACAGAGGCTACATCACTAGCACAAGTACAAGCTTCTGTCATAATTCTCTAAAAATAAGCCAGCTAATTATTTGCTCTGCTCCCTTACTGGGTCTTTAATTGGGGAATGATACTGGAAGAAAGTTTTATGCTGCTTAAAGTTTCATGAAATGGAAATGCAGAGATGGAGGGGGAGAAGAAAAGATGAGTAAGAGCACTTCCTTCTTTAATTGTTTGATTTCACAAATGTTTCTGCTAAACTCCGTGGGTTTATGAATATGCACAAAGATAATGAAATAGTTTAATGAAAGACAGAAAATCAAACAAACTAACGAATAAAAATATATTTTTTTCTTGCAGTAGGCTATTATTTCTTCCCCTAAACGTATTTCCTTGCTGATGTTGAGAATAGTTGATCCACATTTTTTATTTTCTTGTTAGTCTACCTACATAAACATATTTTGTGGAAATGACATCACAGCATTTCAAGACTCTGGAGGCAGTTAGTATAGTATTGATTATATTTGGGTTCCACTGAGTTTTCAAAGTGGCCAATTGTTGGTTTATTTTTTCAATATAAATCAGAGCAGGCCATATACTTCTTTAATTTGTGAAATGCCCAAAAGTTTGTGTTGCTCCAGAAAGCAGATAAGCTGACATTATAACAAAGGCTAAAACCCTTTACTCTTTCTGTACCTCTAAAACTCTGAAACTAGTGACCTGCAGGGGGACAATCTAGTTGTCAGTCATGTAAGATTGAGCAGAACCTGAGGCTCTGTCTCTTACATGTCAAAGAATTGCCCAGCCATTACTCTACTCTACATTACTATGCCCAGACATAATATGCTGTGATGGTAGGAGGAAGTTTCAAATCTACTGTAATGAGCAGATATTTAAAGACTTTCTTTCCCAAAAGCAACACCCAGAAGCAGTCAGATGATAACAGTTTTTATTCAGTTCCAAGTCAAGAGTAAATATACTCAAAAATAATAATAATAAAAATTGTGTATCTTAAATTCTGAAATATGTTTATAAAAATAATAAAGCTTACTGGTCTCACTTGACAATTTGAAATCTTATTTCAATTCTGCGGAGTAATCAAAAGAAAAAAATCATTTAGGTAATTCTTTTGGCCTATGCAATTATTGCATAAAACTGTGATTTATGCAAAAAATCTTCAAGCAATTAAATTTTATTAGTGTCATGTAATAAAGTAATCACAGAGATGATAACTATAGCAGTGACTTTTTACCTAAAGCAAATAAAATAGAAGTTTTAAAAGCATCTAGAGATATATAGCTATCATTTATGAGCACAAACAGTTAATTATAATTAAGGGTCATCTGAGAATAAATATATGACTCCAACACATTTATTTCATCTTTCTTTAAACTGGCAGTGGTGCACTGGAAAATGACAACAGCAATTCTGTAAGGCATGCTTACACGCCTTACGTGTGCTATGGGAAAGCTGGGAAGAGTTCTATAGTTGCAGAGGCAAAATAGCAAACTGTAAAATAGGAACAGTAGTGCATATGTATATTTTTATAATGATTTTACGAGGTCACAGGGAATAATATTCTGATTTGCATATTGTAGCTTGCCAGCAAAGTAAATGAGTAAGAAATGAATGCTGTAAAGAATTTTGCTTTGTCAGGGAGAGGTTAAATCTTGAAAAATGACTTATATGTTCTGCAAGTATAGAAAAAAATGCTCATAAAACACAAATGCATGTGCAAATGCATGCACAGAAAAACTGCTTTGAAGAAAATCTGTTCTCTTGTAAGTGTGCATAGAACCTCTCATGTTTGATCTAATGCAAAACAGAGCCCATCATGAGCAGCATATGCCTCATCTCCGGAAGTTCATGAGATCATCCTCAAAGCAGATGATGAAATATAAAGGAGTCATTTCTTATTCATGTTCATTTAAATGACAGCCACTGAATCCACACAACATGAAGGAGTATTGTCTAAATCGGGAGATGTACAACTCGGTCACTTTTACATTTTACAATTTTCCTGAGGGTCACAGTGAGATTATGGTGAAACACAAATACAGGTGTGGTGATGTAAATTAAAGATGTAGGTGTTTTCTCTCTTTTGTTTATTGCATAGAATATGACTGGGTTTATATTATTGTACTGGTAAACAAAATATAAGCTTCAGTGAAAGATTTGCTCTGCTTTGCACACTCTTTGTCTATATTGTGCTCTAAATCATGAATCCAATAGAAGTTATAAGCTTTAAATTAAGAATTGCTCTATTATACATGCAATTGTTCCTTTGTTAAAATTCAAGATTAAACATGCACAAATATTAAAATGCATATACTGTTAAACACATTATAATCCTTCAGGTTAAATAGATTTAATATGCTATTTTTAAATTTCACTGTACAGTTAGACAAAAGTTGTTAAATCTACAAAACAGGAACATTAATGAAGTTATCTAGACAACTATTTAAAGGAGCTTGTTTCACCTTTTCCAGTGTATTTTTTCATATTTTACAGATTTCAAAAATCAGGGAAATAAAATTACTTTAATATTAGGAATGTTTTGTATATTAATATAAAGACATTAAGATCAAAGAAAACCAACATCCTTTTCTACTACGGTTAAGAGCTGTGTTTAAACAAATCAAATATATATATATAGTTACTCTAATGCTATTGCTTGCAGGCTCTGTCATGCTAATTTCTCATGTTGAAAGACGTGCATGTCAGTTATTAGCTAATCAGCCAGAGGATCCTTCAAAGAGACTTTTTCCCCAAAGAACACACACAAGTTGCATTTGATGCATCAAGACGGGCTTCAAATGACAATACACATATGAATATAAAAATAAATTTATTGGTAATAAAATTATCAGGGAAATAAAAAGAATGTTGTATTGATAGAACACCAAATTAATTTGCAATTGTTAAAAGCTAAAAGTATTATATTGAATGAAACACTGTATGTCCTCTATGACAATATTCATTTTACCTCAGTTCAGACTTGCCTACTGCTTATCCTGTATTATAGATTATCAGTGAAATTTTTTCATCTTCAGTCCAAATGATATGTATAAATACTAAAATTATGTAAAAGAAAAGACTACCGTAAATTCTCTAGAGTTTTTTGAATAAAACTTTGTAGAGGTAAAATAGCATATGAGACAAAATAGTGTAAGTTGGTTCCTGGTTCCTCCTACCTTAGATTTGTTTCTACTTTGTCCTTTTGTATCTCATTCCTAAATGCATATGAAATGGAAATTTGTTTGAAAGCAAACTTAGTTGGGGTTTCTGGGCATAGCAGTATTACAAATACCAGTGGAATCAATAATAATAATAATAATAATAATAATAATAATAATTGGGGAGCGTATTGGCTTTTTAAAATTTGCCTAATTCTCATCCCAGAGATACATCTATTACTATTATCAGAGATGTCATAATACCATGAAATTTCAGCAACATTTTGCAAAGCAACAACCTTTGATCCTGTGTCTGATGTGCCGAGGAAAACTCAATGCTCTTCTAGTAACTGGTCTGCCCCTGGACAAGGAAGGAAAATGGTTAGCTCTGTTTTGTACATTAACTTTCATCGCACTTGCTGCTTCAAGTCTAGAATACTTCTAGGGTGTTCAGTGGACAGCTAGCCTTAGATCCAAATTTTGTATCAAACTTTCCTTTCTCCAGACTACTACAGTGTTTTTCAGTAAGACTTTAACATTCCTCTTGAACCATTTATTAACATAATTCTTATCTTCTTGATTTCCTCTTGGAAAATTCATCTGTTTGCATGTATCAGATAATTAATAACATCAGGATTCCTTTGATCATTAGAGTTCAGCTAAAAAGTTTTTAATTGTGACCACCAGAAAAACCGAAAATTAAAAACAGTGGTCATACTGATATTGCTGTACTTGAAATGGTAACATTCACAGACAGGAACATGTCAGGAATAAGAAGAAAGAAACAGCTTTAGAAAACTTTAATTGTCAGGAGCCTTTAAATGAAAGTTCATAACCAAAGCTAAAAGTGTTTATGCTGTCATCATTATTTAAAAACGTTTCTCTCTTTTTGTATCTAAACATGATGTTGCTGTTTGTGCAATGTGCCAGATGGACTAAACTGGAGATACAGTTATTGCTTGTTTACAGAATAAACTTAGCAGAAACACTGTGGTGTGTTTCCATTGCTCTGACCCTGATGTAGAGAGATTCTGTTGTAGGGCATTTAAGTCATTATATTGGCCTCTTTCTTGCTCATTGAAACCAACATGTCTTTATCGCCGAGGCGATCGGCTCCCGGGCAGACGCATTCTGCAGCGGAGCGGGGGATTGAGGCAGGCAGGGCTTTTTTTCCGGCATCAAGGCCACTGGCGGCAGCCGAGGGAGCCGCCAGGACCCGGCAGCCCTTGCGAGGGAGGCTGACGAGGCGTAGGCAGAGCCAGCAACGCCCCTCTACCCTGATGTTCAAAAGCAGCCCCTACGGAGCGCGAGCAACCGGGAGCACGGAGACCAGGATGGGCAAACAGGGCGTGGTGCGTCAGAAGGGCGGGGTGTGGCAGTTTGCGCAGCAGTTCGCGCGGCCCATAAGTACAACTCATCTAATGGCTGTCTACCACTAGCTAGGCCGCAATGGTCTACACTAGGCAGAGAGCTCTCTCTAGAAAGTCTGTAACCACCCAGACTGACTGACTGCTCAAAAATGCGGCAGTTCAGGTCTCTGGATGCAGGGAGTGTCTGAGCCTGTTGCTGCCATCTGAGGGAGGCAGAGATACTGTGTGTGTGAGGTGCGAGCAGGTGGATGACCTGGTCCGCCTGGTGGCAGAGCTCAAGGAGGAGGTGGAGAGGTTGAGGGCCATCAGGGAGTGTGAGCAGGAGATAGACTGGTGGAGCAACTCCCTGCAAGGCCTGAAGGAGAGGTACCGGGTGAGACACCTCAAATGGGGGTGGACCCCCGGCCCTGTCACTGTCGGGCAGAGGGAGGGGACCTAGGAGTTGAGGAGGAATGGAGGCAGGTCCCTGCTCGACCTCACAGACAACGCCCCCCCCTACCAGACCCACCTTCCCAGGTGCCCTTACGCAACAGATTTGAGACCCTGGAGCTTGAGAGACTGGTGGGTGAGGATGAGATAGAAAGGAGGATGCCTAGGGCGAGGAAGTCAACTCCACACCTCAAGACTGTCTCCACCAAGAAAGACAGAAGGGTAATCGTTGTAGGCGACTCCCTTCTCAGAGGAACAGAGGGCCCTATTTGTTGGCCTGACCCTACCCATAGGGAAGTCTGCTGCCTCCCTGGGGCCAAGGTCAGGGATGTTGCCAGAAAGCTTCCCAACCTGGTTTGCCCCTCTGATTACTATCCTCTTCTGATAGTCCAGGCTGGCAGTGACAATATTGAAGAGAGAAGCCTGAAGGCTATCAAACGGGATTTTAGGGGACTGGGACGGTTAGTGGATGGAGCGGGAGTACAGGTGGTGTTTTCGTCCATCCCTACAGTGGCAGGGAGGGGTACAGAGAGGACGCGGAAAGCCCACCTGATAAACACGTGGCTCAGAGGCTGGTGCCAACACAGAAATTTTGGTTTTTTTGACCATGGGGCGCTTTACTCGGCACCTGTCCTGATGGCCGCAGACGGGTCCCACCTATCTCTAAGGGGAAAATGGATCCTAGCTCAGGAGCTGGCAGGGCTTATTGAGAGGGCTTTAAACTAGGTAAGAAGGGGGACGGGGCTGAAATAAGGCTTGTTAGAGGTGTGCTGGGGGAACAATGGCAAGGCCGGGGGAGAGGGCAATGGCCCAACTGAAGTACATCTACACTAATGTACGCAGCATGGGTAACAAACAAGAGGAGCTGGAAGCCATCATGCAGCAGGCAGGCTATGACTTGGTTGCCATCACGGAAAAGTGGTGGGACCACTCTCATGACTGGAGTGCTGCAATGTCTGGCTATAGGCTCTTCAGAAGGGACAGGCAGCACAGAAGGGGTGGTGGTGTGGCTGTCTATATTAGAGAGTGTTTTGATGTTGTGGAACTTGAGGCTGGAATTATAAGGTTGAGTCCCTGTGGGTTAGGATCAGCGGGAAGGCCAACAAGGCAAGCATCCTGGTGGGGGTCTGTTATAGACCGCCAAACCAGGATGAGGAGACGGATGAGGAGTTCTACAGGCAGCTGGAAGAAGTTGTGGAATCATCAGCACTTGTTCTCGTGGGGGACTTCAACTTCCCAGACATCCTGGAAGCACGACACAGCCCAGAGAAAGCTGTCTAGGAGGTTTCTGGAGACCGTGGGAGATAGCTTCCTGACGCAGCTGGTTAGTGAGCCTACCAGGGGAGGTGCCCCGCTAGACCTTCTGTTCACAAACAGAGAAGGACTGGTGGGAGATGTGGTGGTCGGGAGCTGTCTTGGGCAGAGTGACCACGAAATGGTAGAGTTCTCTATTCTTGGTGAAGTCAGGAAGGGGACCAGTAAAACTGCTGTCTTGGACTTCCGGAGGGCTGACTTTGAGCTGTTCAGGACACTGGTTGGCAGAGTCCCTTGGGAGGTGGTTCTGAAGGGCAGAGAAGTCCAGGAAGGCTGGGCACTCTTCAAGAAGGAAATCTTAATGGCTCAGGAGCGGTCTGTCCCCACGTGCCCAAAGACAAGCCGGCGCGGAAGAAGACCAGCCTGGCTGAACAGAGAGTTGTGGCTTGAGCTTAGGAGAAAAAAGAGGGTTTATAATCTTTGGAAAAGAGGGCGGGCCACTCAGGAAGGACTATAAGGATGTTGCGAGGCTGTGCAGGGACAAAATTAGAAAGGCCAAAGCTCATCTGGAGCTCAATCTGGCTACTGCCGTTAAAGATAACAAAAAATGTTTTTACAAATACATCAACACAAAAAGGAGGACTAAGGAGAATCTCCATCCTTTACTGGATGCGGGGGGAAACTTAGTTACAAGATATGAGGAAAAGGCTGAGGTGCTTAATGCCTTCTTTGTCTCAGTCTTTAGCGGCAAAACCAGTTGTTCTCTGGATACCCAGTACCCTGAGCTGGTGGAAGGGGATGGGGAGCAGAATGTGGCCCTCATAATCCATGAGGAAATGTTTGGCGACCTGCTACAGCACTTGGATGTACGCAAGTCGATGGGGCCGGATGGGATCCACCCGAGGGTACTGAGAGAACTGGCGGAGGAGCTGGCCAAGCCGCTTTCCATCATTTATCGGCAGTCCTGGCTATCAGGGGAGGTCCCAGTCGACTGGCGGCTAGCAAATGTGACGCCCATCTACAAGAAGGGTCGGAGGGTAGACCCGGGGAACTATAGGCCTGTTAGTTTGACCTCAGTGCCAGGGAAGCTCTTGGAGCAGATTATCTTGAGTGTCATCACGCGGCATTTACAGGGCAACCAGGCGATCAGGCCCAGTCAGCATGGGTTTATGAAGGGCAGGTCCTGCTTGACGAACCTGATCTCCTTCTATGACAAAGTGACACGCTTAGTGGATGAGGGAAAGGCTGTGGATGTGGTCTACCTTGACTTCAGTAAGGCTTTTGACACTGTTTCCCACAACATTCTCCTCAAGAAACTGGCTGCTTGTGGCTTGGACTGGCGTATGCTTCATTGGGTTAAAAACTGGCTGGATAGCCGGGCCCAAAGAGTTGTGGTGAATGGAGTCAAATCCAGATGGAGGCTGGTCACTAGTGGCGTCCCCCAGGGCTCATTACTGGGGCCAGTCCTCTTTAATATCTTTATCGATGATCTGGGTGAGGGGATTGAGTGCACCCTCAGCAAGTTTGCAGATGACACCAAGTTAGGTGCATGTGTCGATCTGCTCGAGGGTAGGAAGGCTCTGCAGGAGGATCTGGGTAGGCTGGACCGATGGGCTGAGGTCAACTGTATGAGGTTCAACAAGGCCAAGTGCTGGGTCCTGCACCTGGGGCATAACAACCCCAAGCAGCACTACAGGCTGGGAGATGAGTGGTTGCAAAGCTGCCTGGCCGAGAAGGACCTGGGAGTACTGGTTGATAGTCGGCTGAATATGAGCCAGCAGTGTGCTCAGGTGGCCAAGAAGGCCAACAGCATCCTGGCTTGTATAAGAAGCAGTGTGGCCAGCAGGTCTAGGGAAGTGACTGTCCCCCTGTACTCGGCTCTGGTGAGGCCGCACCTCGAGTACTGTGTTCAGTTTTGGGCCCCTCACTACAAGAAGGACATGGAGGTTCTCGAGAGAGTCCAGAGAAGGGCGACGAGGCTGGTGAGGGGTCTGGAGAACAAGTCTTATGAGGAGCAGCTGAGGGAGCTGGGATTGTTCAGCCTGGAGAAGAGGAGGCTCAGGGGCGACCTCATCGCTCTCTACAGGTACCTTAAAGGAGGCTGTAGAGAGGTGGGGATTGGTCTATTCTCCCACGTGCCTGGTGACAGGACGAGGGGGAATGGGCTAAAGTTGCACCAGGGGAGGTTTAGGTTGGATATTAGGAAAAACTTCATTACCAAAAGGGTTGTTAGGCATTGGAATGGGCTGCCCAGGGAAGTCATTGAGTCACCATCCCTGGAGGTCTTTAAAAGACATTTAGATGTTGAGCTTAGTGATATGGTTTAGTGGAGGACTTGTTAGTGTTAGGTCAGAGGTTGGACTAGGTGGTCTTGGAGGTCTTTTCCAACCTAGACGATTCTGTGATTCTGTGATTCTGATTTGTTTGTTTGTGTAGCACCATGAAGAGCTATCTATTACAGATCATTTGTTTTAGAGTAAACCTATCTACCTATTGGTAACATAATTTATTAAAGGGTCCCAACTCTACCAGCTTTCTCTCAATCTCTACTTTTTACTGTGAAATTGATTCCTCTGCTGTCACATTGGTAGTAACAGAACACATCTTTTTATATTCATTGCAAATGTTGATGCTATTTAAAGTAAAATTTCAGAGAAGTCTTTGCCACATTCTTTTTCCTACTTAGCTTTCTACTGCTGAAAGTACTACTGCAAATTTATGGCAAAATTGTTAAGAATATCAAAACAAAACTTTTAGCTGTAGGAAAGCACGATATTCTTCATCTAGGGACTGATTGATCTCTCTTGGTGCATTATTTTTCACTTCAAAAAATAGTCATTAATTTGTAAAAGGAGCTGTCACTGGCAAAGAATGAAGGCAAATGAATCTAAAAATATTAAAGAGGAAGTGGAACCTGATATACAACATGCCCAGGAAGGCGGTGAAACCACTGTCCCTGTGGGTGTTTAAGGAAAGGTCGGACGTGGCACTTAGGGACGTGGTCTAATGGGTGATATTGATGGTAGGGGGATGGTTGGACCAGATGGTCTTGGAGGTCTTTTCCAACCTTAATGATTCTATGATTCTGTAAGTAACAGGAGACAGCTAATAGTACCATAGTATACTTTTCATGAGGGAGAAGCTCACTTCAAGTTTCAGGTCTTTGTATTTAAGAAACTCTCCTTCAATGTCACAGAGACTGGCAGCCAAGCTGTCTAGTCCTCCTTAGAAAATCAATGCAATGGGGACTTAGGGTTTTGATAGAAAAGCTACCTCTACTGTATCATACTGTTAATATTTCACAAAGAAAATAAAAACTTCTGCTACTCTATTCTGCATGTACCTAGCTGAGTTTTCATGCATGTTGTCTGTGTGCAGACTGTTCAAAAACAGCTTTGCTTGCTGGGCAGTCTCTGATGGTTTTGGGGACAGAGGAGAAGAAGTAGGGATGAACAGGCATGAGATCTGCCTGTATGTAGCAGCTCCTGATAGAACTGATGGCACAGGCAGGGATGCTGGAGCATGCTGTGGGTGGCCAGCACAGTCATATTTGGTTGCAATGTTCACTGCTCGCAATGGAATGGATGCAGGCAAAGCACATGCTGTCTTTGAGACCCAGTATCAGTAGGTTCCCATTCTCTTAAACAGGTCTCTAAACCTCATTATTTGGGATAAGATGGCTGTGGCTGTGACTGTGCACAACCATTCTGTAGTTAGGCTCTCATATACAATTCCTCTCTGTTTCTGGAGGATTACTAGCATGAAAACATAATCAGTCTTGTAAAGAAAGTAAAGGGCAAGTCCTGACTGTCTTGAAGGGTTGGTGAATGCACAGGAGTGCTTCCACGTCTGGGCAGTCCCAAACCTTGTGCTATTAAAAACTGCTGACAGAGGGAGGGTATCCCTCGCAGTACTTTAGGTGCTCTTCTATCAGTTCAGGCTGCATTCCAGTCTCACCAATACCAGAGATGCTACCAGAGATGGATGTAAACCTGGCTTTGTATTCCTACCAACTGCAGAATGAGATAGGAATATGTATCATTACTATACAAACACACACATACACAAATAGAAAATATTTCCATTACTATATTTACTATTGGTCTTCCTATTCCTGAGTTTATTTTTGAAGTTTTTGAGGGGAGGGAGCTGCTTTTGCAGGAAGCCTCCAATCTAAGATCAAATCCTGTGTGGGCTCTTAAAGCTGAGTTACTATTGCATTTCCTATGTGGCCAAAGGTTGAATACTTTCGCTGAGGATTAAACATTGAAACTGCAAGTAAGCAAAGAAAGGAATTGCATGGCCAGACTGCTTGGAGAATTGCATCACTGTTTCCATGGTTTATGATTTTGTATCATGAAAAGGCATGGGAACGCCTGCTGGGTATAAAATAATAAATTGTTACAACATGGAATATGGAGTGTTTTGAGTTAGCATAGGAAATGAAAGTTACTTAAAGATGAGCTCTTAGTGACAGAGATGTAGCTTTCTTTTTTTTTTTTCATTTGTTTGTTTCTCTTTTGCTTTGTAATACTACAAAAAGAAAAATCAGTATTAGTAATAAAATTGGATGCTATTTTAGGTGTTTACATAGTCCCATATATACAAATGATAGAATGGCATTACTTCCTTTCTTCCCTGTTGGCTGTCTGAATAGTAGTTAAATTATTCCCAACTGATATATTAGGAACTGTCCAGATGAATAACGCCAATTTACAATGGTTTCTGAGGCAACGTAACAAATTTTTAAAGATAAACTTAATGATTTATTGTCAGCCCTGGCTACCTGTTGTGCTCAGTGCCTTTCCCCACTATGAACTCATTTCTTGAAAAATATATACAAGCCCCATGAAAAAATGAATGATAACCATTCTACCACACAGAAATTCACCCTATAACCCCCTACTGTTCTTGCTTTTCTTTTAAATATATTATGAAGGAGTAGCAAAACATAACTATAGAGTTACTCCATTAGATGGAGTGAAAGCTAACATTAAATTTAACCTGGAAGTATATATATATATTGGAAATTTATTTTTAACCAAAGGAAAAATAGTTTTAAGTAGAATCATTTTGCTTTTAATAAGTAATTCTAAACATAACAGTGAAAAACATTTAAAATGAAAGAAGTCTAACTAGAGTTGTCATGTATTGAAAACACTAATTCCTTAGAATGTAGTTTATAAAATGTCTTTAATAGTTCACTCTATCATAAACACAATTGTTGAAAACCACATTAATTTTCTAGAGAGGGAAACTTGGCATTTTACCTCCTGATAAGGTTCATTTCATTAGGTCAAGCTGGAACAGAAACTATTATAGCTTTTCAGACCAAAGTTGCTGAATGAAGGAGATTGCATGCTTGCTAAATGACAGAAATAACTCTGAAAATATGTTTTTGCAAGAAATGAATTTACTGCACAGTTTCAAATCAGTGCATTTCTGTGGTTGCAATTTGTTAGACTCAGATGCTGATTTAAAAAAAAAAAAAAAGAAAAAGAAAAAAAGAAAGCAGTAGAGGGAATGGTAAAAGAAAGGTGATGGAGATTTCTTTTTTACCCTTCTTAAGAGGAGAGACAACTGGAGGAAATTTCGAATGAGAAGAATTTCTGTAACAGCTTGCTAAGATCATTCCCAGAACACAAACATCCATTAATGAGCAAGAAAAACACTGGAAAGGACTGCAGGGTTTGCTTATATTTCAACGGTTCTTTGTAGACACCTAGGCTATTCAATGAAGTATCAATTAGACAAACCTGTAGCTGATATTCTGTGCTATCACCTTTTGAGAGAAGGAGAATTTGCTTATACCCCTTTTACATGTGTGTCTTATGCCTCAGCTATTAAATTCTTCAGTCTGAAGAGCTTTTCTAACACAGTTATGAATGACAAAAGAGAGACCTACATATGCTCCTGTCTTAAATATTGAAGGTTCTGATTTCTCTTGCACATCAAATGGTGTCTGTAAAGCCAAAAAAAAAAAAAAAAGGAGGAGTATAGTGTGGCCAGGCCATCAACCGTTAGTTGTTTCTTGTATTTGAAGGAAACATACTCCCTCAAGAAGTAAAACAGAACAAATAAATAGACTTACACTTCTGTATCTGTATGTGAATTTTAAACTCTGCTAATTTTATACATAACAGTTGTTCCAGGCAGACTCTATTTACAGTATTCCTGTAGTTAGCAAGACATTGATATTCTCTGGCAATGAGTGTTTCCATAAGAAAACCTGCTATTGTGGTGCCTCATTCCAGTGCACTAGTCATATGTTATTATGCTTTTGGAACATCAGTTACATACAAGAACTGAAGTTAAAATAAATTCTAGGGGGCGTTATTATTATTATTTAAAGCTAGAAATTTGAAGAAGGGCAGTATCAAAATATGCATAGTAAAAGTAGCTAATATCTAACATTCAGAACATGAGTTTGAATATCCTACATTATGGCTGAGCATGATCATAAGCTAAGACCTTTCTGCCGCACAGGAGAGAAATGGACACTGATCTTACAGGCCTGATTCTTTCCAGACATAACAACTGGCTAAATTAAAAGAAAACCAGCATCTGTAAAATGTTTGCTATGATGAGGTGAGGAAGAGATAGAGCATAACCTTTGTATTCAAGATGTATTTGATTGCATCTAGCTCCCTACATTTAATACGGCCATTGCTCTAATAGTCTTTCATTGCACAAAGATTTATTGTATTTTTATTATTATTATTATTATTATTATTATTATTATTATTATTATTATTATTATTATTATTTTGCAAGGACTCCAGTCCCTGCTGCTCTTATAAAATCTTAAAAAATGCATTAACACATTAAAGCAGTTTGAGCTACATGTCAGTGTGGTGTGATTGGATACAAACATGTCAATACCGAACCAAAATAGAAAAAAGGGACAGATCACATTATAGGAGGGCACTGTATCAGAAAGCTACAATCAGTTTCATCAGGGCAATGAATTTTAGTTGTGTATTAAGAACTGTTGAGAACTTAAATCTGTGGAAAGAGGCATCTTGACAACTTAACTCATATTTTAGGTTGAATGAGTCTGGGCATTAAAATCATCATTCATATCTCACTTCTTTATATGCACATCCTGGTCTCTTGGCAGAAACATAGAAGAGGCCATACGTTTAGAATCTCACTTCTTATCCGCAGTTGTAGTAAATCTTGAATTCTAGAAAAGATAGAAAATAGAAAAGTATAACTCCATGCTATCTTTTTTGCTGTTATTACATGACGATGTGGACATACCTGCTGCTCCAGTACACTGGCCTATGTTTTGTTCATGTCCTGTGTGGACACAGGCTCCCCCCAGACCCCCTGCTCGTGCATGGGCTCCTCTCCACAGGCTACAGGTCCAGCCCGGGGCGTGCTCCTGCAGGGGCTCTCCATGGGCCGCAGCCTCCTCCAGGCCACATCCACCTGCTCCACTGGGGGCTCCTCCACGGGCTGCAGTGTGGAGATCTGTTCCACAGAAATACCCGTGGGCCGCAGGGGGACAGCCTGCTCCACCATGGATCCCTTGACAGCCCCCTGGGGAACTTCAGCTCCAGCACCTGGAGCCCCTACTGCCCCACCTTCTTCACTGACCTTGGTGTCTGCAGGGCTGGTTCTTGCTCTTCTCTCCCAGCTGCTGTTGCCCAGCATTTTTTTTCCCTTCCTTAAATCTGCGCTCACAGAGCCGCAAATAACATCGCTTATTGGCTCGGGCCAATTTGGAGCCTTTTTTTCATTTTCTTCCCCTATCCATGAATGCTGTAACCCTGTCATAGAAGGCCACCAGATTTGTGCATCTCCCAGCTTGGTGTATTACCTAGTAATCTTTGTCAGAAGAGGTATTAGATTTTCTGCTTCCCTTACAAATTGGGGAGCATCTCCCTTTTAAAGGAAAAAATCATCATAATTGATTGTATTTCTTATAGTCAGTGATCCAAAATCATATATGCAGCTATTGATATCACTAAGGCAGCAAAACAATCATGTTTTTTAAAGTTGTCTTATCTGTGAACACTTAGATAAAACTTCTTCTAAGTGGTATTTCAGGAGGGACAAAGTGTTTTCTTAAGTTTGGTGCTTTCCAAAACAGGGATGAATATATTTTTATGCAATTTTTAATATTTGTTTGTGAGGTGAGTTATATAAATAAGGAACTAAAAAGAATGTAGCATTCCTAAGTAATATTTTTCCTACCTGAAGGTCTATTAGATGTATTGCAAGGCACTTTTGAAATACATATTTCCTTCTCACATCTGCAAGATGTAAGACGCTCTTGCAAACCATACTCCTTTGAGTCAATGGTTGTCTGACTAATTCAGGATGTGAACTTGTATATCTGTTTAGGAGAGGAAGAAATTATTTCCATGCTAATCTAAGAATTATTTACTATATCATTTTGTGGAGGCTGACTGCATTGTCCCTCGATTACAATTGGATAGCTCCTTGACACTTTCTGTTTAAAACCTGCAATTAGCCATTGTATGTACTGAAAAGTATTACAGAATTTACATGATTGGGTAAATAAGAGCTCAGCAACAAGTTTTACAAGAAACCAAAATTGTGACCTCCACCTTGGAAAAACAACAAAATATGGGAAGGTTATCACACTTTGATAAATAAATAAATCAGTTGAATCAAGTTAGTTTTACAAATGACTTTGTATGTCCCAGGCATGGTCCCCTCACCTGATAATTTTCCTCAAATATTCTTGTCTCAAACTAGAATCTAGACTCTCACTAAAAGGAATTACAATAAAAACCATCTTCTAGAACCCAAAAAACAAGCAGAGACAAGCAGGGTCCCTGGAACCTGCAGGGACCTAGCCTGACACAAAGCTTAAAGGCTAAAGCTGAGATTCTGATTCTCTTGATCAAGTCAAAGTCATGAGCCAATCAGATATAAGAATCTGCATTTAAGAGCATGAATTTGTCTTTATTATTTCCTGAATTTGAAGCCAGTTTGATAAACAGTACTCTGCAGAGATGTTAAATAATTATGCTTCACTTAATTCACAGTGGTATTCTTAATTACTTAACAGTTGGAGCAGTGGAAGGAGGGTGGCAGATGTATTCATGAGAACTGTAGTTGCCTTGGTAGAGAACTAATATCTAGATTAAGTTCACCTTGATGTTTCCCTAGGAAGTGGGAACTAAATCAAGTCTGAGCCTTGATCAGCTACTTGCTTTGGGTGAGTGAATTCTGGCTACATTGTGGGTAAACATGTATGAAAAATTATTTGGTTAACTTTTGTCCTTTTGTTCTCAGATCCTTTTGAACATGAAATTTTCACTCAATTTTAAGATTAAAAAAAAGGGGGGAAGGCAGGGGGGGACAACAAATAAGCATTACTTGCAAAGATTAGTTTGATCCAGGAAGAATTAATTGATATTTGAAGAATGAAACAAAACAAAAAAGAACCAAACCAAACAAACAAACAAACAAAGAACCACTCTGCTTCCTAGATAAATGAGTTATTTCATGGGTCTTGTTCTTCCTGATAGTCATGCAGTCTCTACTGTACTAATGTGCACCTGATTTAATGAAGGAAACGGACTTTCTTACATAATAGTTTTTAAAAAAACTATTTTAATAGAATTTGCTGCATGAGTTATTATAACAATAAACTTATTTAACTGAAGAGACCAATAGCAGTCTCCTACATGAAAAGTAAAGACTTCAGCTTGTGAATTTTAGGTTCTGCATGGCTCACTGGATTGATAAGCTATGAGCTCTAGGCTTTGATTAAAATGGAACTAGAATAACTTAAATAGTTAAGGCAAACTTAAACTTCTGGCTTTTTGTTGCTTTTGTGACAAGGAAGATATCTAAAACTGGCACATGGCCTATGTGTTTAAATAGAGTATGCTCAAAGACATGAGTACTGTGAAAAAGTGATAGAAAGGGTGAATCAGATTGGAGAGGGTCATGTTCAAGTCATACTCAATTGGAAGTGAATTTACCAATTAATCATGCCTGTTGCATACTGTAACTTGTCATTTTCTAGGTAATTGGAGATCTGCAAATAATAATTGCATTTTACTGTCTAGATCCCATTTGTCTCCCTGGAGGAGCTTTAAATTTTGGTAGTCTGATACATCATGGTGTTTCTACCATTTGATAATCCTTTACCGCTGTTAAAATTACATATTCTGATAAAAGTCAGGACAGAAACTTAATAAATAAAATTAACCAAAAGTGTCTCTGTAAAGGTAAACAAATATAAGTATCTTCCATTTTTCTATGCGATTCACTTTGAGATAGTTGTGTTTGTTTTGCCTTAAGTACTAACAGAATTTCTATAATCTGTTTTTAAGAATTTATTCATATGTGCGTCTAAAGAATTATGACAAGCACCTAAGGATTATTTCATTTATAAATATACTATTGTATAGACTTTATTGTATGTGTGGCAGAATCAAATTAAAACCTTTATTCTTAGCAGTACTGAATTGATGGCAAAATTCATCTGGAGGAAAAATAAAAATAAAAAATCATGATTTGCTCCTATCTTGGTAACACTGAGAAAGGTCATTGACAAGTTCCTTAGCAAATATGCCACCTAGAGTCAGTCAGCATGCAGTCTGTAGAAGTGTGCACTCTCTTGTATTTGTGGTTGTGTTTTCTGATCTAAGAAAGAAAATTGGAATCAATGCAAATAAACCACTAAATAAGAGTAGGATTTTTCATTATTGTTATTGTTGTTGTTGAATAATTAGGAAGAAGGAAAAAGTACGGAACATCTGATCATAATCTGTGGAATTCTTTGCAGGAGGGATTCAATAACAGATGTTCACATTTTTTTACAAAATAAGTTTAATAGGACTGGATAATTCCAGACCTAATAAAAAATGTATTTTATGCATGATCAGATCAAGATAATCAAATTTCCTGCTTCTGGGTATAAGCAGACTGGTGCAAGAGCAAAAGAATTTACATATCTATCTCTCCTTTCATGACAGATATCTCAGAAGATACAGTCCTGGTGTTTCGTTTTATTTTGACATAAATAAGGGGGAAGGAGGCTTCCCTGTTCATAAGAAATAGTTATCAGCCTAGGATCGTGAGAGAATGATTCTAGGTCCTGAATTAATTGCCTACCAAGATAATGTCATAATTTATGTTACCATACTAAAAAGAAAATAAGAAAGGTGTAGCTAAAATAATAAGAACATTGTTAGGCAAAAACTTACATTTTCTTTTCATTCTACCCTTTTTAAGAAATAATTTTACAGCTTGACTAAGTGATTCACTAAACCAACATTTTACGTAGAAAATGCCATAGTGTGTATTTATCACTAATTGTGAAAGCACAATTTTTGAATTCCAGTCTATACTTTTTTATTATTTTATATAAATGTTGATAGAATAAATACAGGGCTTTATAGAAGTAGAAAGCTGCTACATTTTAAGAGTAAAAACAAAAAAAAAAAAGCAAAAAAAAAAGGGGGGGAAAAAATGCTTTCTGTTATTTGCTTCTATTATACACTGTTGCTTTTCCCTGTAAAATTAGATATTGCTCATTTTGTATTTTGTTTCTTCTGATTCTTGTTTATATGTTTCATTTTTCAAATGTGGCCTCCACAGATGTAAATTCTCCTGGAGAAGAAAGACTTCAAGAAACTGCAGATTGTTACTCATATCTGATATTTCCAAAATCATAAATTAACTGCTTTGTATCCTCATGTTCTTGTCAATTCTTTAGTATGACACAGTACTTCAAGGCATAGTTTCCCTACAGCATAATCAGAAAGTGGAGAACAGTCTAAGCATCATAGTCTTAGCCATCGTTCTTAACATATTGTTTCCATTAATGTCTGATCCAACGCATTCATTACACTGGCAATCAGACTATGTCAGATTGTTTAGGTCAGTACCTCCTGCACACTGTTGATCTATGATCCACACCTGAACTTCGCTGTGAAGTGATAATTACTGATGTAGCTCACGGGACCATTCTTGCAGTACTGACAGTGGAGGCATACAGATGTGTTAGTGTGCTGCGATACACACTAACAACTAACAACTTATACTGTTGTAAGTATAAACTAGTCAAAGTAGGAATGACAAAACAAAGAGAAGAATGGTCAAGCTTAAAAGTAGGGCATCCAAGCAAGATTACTGGCCCAAGCAAAATTAGCCATATTTATATTTAGAGTACTGTGATCATGATGTAATATAAATTATTTTTCTCAAAACAGAACTTTGACAGCTACTCATTATTAACCAGAGTGCTAAGGTTATTGATGCCTTCTGGGAACAAATCAATCTCTGTAGGTCTCTAAGACCATAAGAGATTTTTATGATCATCTGACTTTTCCTCCTTAGAAAACCTGTAGATTTTCACCTCCAAATTTCTGTCTTTCACAATGACATATAGTGGAAACAAGACATAAAAATGCTATTACTGAAATGTGATCGTACATTAAACATTTCAAGGGCTTAAGAGTCATATTCCCTCACAACTATAATAGTTTATTTACAGAAAAATGAGTGTCTACGTCTTTTGCAACAATTGTAAGGAAAATGTCTTCTCCTTGGATTATCATATTCTAATGGTAGTCAGTAGAATGGTGTTACCGAAGAAGAGTTTACTGGTCTCTCAATACATCTTGGATTTCTGTTCAAATTAATGTAGTGCTAGAGGAAGTAGCTGACTTTAAAAAGTACCAACTCAAATCTTAGTCTGTTATTTCTTCCTTTGAGCCCAAAGGTGTTATATGTTACTCCCCCACTTCTTGCAGCTTCAGTGATGTGAAGAAATATATTTTCATATACAGAACGCAGGATCCCAATTATGTCAGTCAGCTGAGGTAGTGTAAAGTCTAGAGTTAGTTGCAAATAACAGGTAATAATACTAAAATCAGTTTATCTCATTATACCACAAAAATATGATATGCTCCTATGCTCATAATTACATTTCCTCCTACACAGTATTCCCTGAGATCTTTTAGTGGCATCCTTCTCTGACAAAATAAAATTAGAGTGGTCAGAGATCCTACAGTATCTTTAGAGTTTTCCCATATTATTATAAAACTGTTATTATTATAAAACTGTTCTACTAAAAAGAAAAAGTTAAATGGCCCAGTTTCTGTAGATACTACTGCTCTAATTAGATGGCAGTTCTCCAAGACTTGGGATGCTATTGCAATTAAGGTGTTGGATTTAAACATACGAAATTTGAGTTCTTTTCTAGCTTTCCAAAACACTCTTTCTAGTCTTGTCTTCAGATTACATTATTACATTACATAAATATTACATAAATTATTACATATTACATAAATATTACATTATTATTGTTATTATTGTTATTGTTATTATTATCATAAATAATTATAAATTATTATATATTAATTTTTATAAATAATTAATCCATACAGGTGTATGTAGAATTACATTACACATATATAAACTATAAATAGTATAGTTAATGTAATCTTTATTTAGAATACATTTTTCCTTCTGACTTTCTCTTTTGTTCTTGGCTCTGCTTTTTATTTTTTTATTTTATTTTTACCCCCTCTTTTCTATTTGATAGAATATGCTTAGAGTTCATAATGGTGTCTATACATGTTGTTTTAACACACAGGTCAAATACTGTCAAAAGTACAAAAGTATACATACTACTCAAGAACTTCTATACAGGCCAATGCTACAGATACTGCAATTTGTAATTTTTAAATGAAATCATTTACTTTTAATTCCAAATATTGCAAGAAAGTCCTTTGCTACTATATCTGTATATTTCAGAAAGTATCAAGAGATTCAACATATCCAGCTGAATTCAGATCTATTTAAATTTCTTCTTAAAATCATACTATCTGTGGGGCTCAAGGGCACAGCTGTATTTCCACAGCAGTCAATGAATGTCTAAAGTGAGCAGAAAGAACCAGTATGTGTGCATCTTAGTAACTTACTAAAATTTCCTGTAGGAGGATGGGAAAATAGAGCAGGGGCTTTACTTGTCCTGTTCTCAAATTTAAACAGAAGAGACAGAGAGAGAAAAAAAAAAAAGGGGGGGGGGGGGGTGTTGGGGAGCACAAAAAGAAAGAATAAAAATGAGCAGCTTATTCAAGAGTCAAACTGCAAGTGTTCTTCAGTATTCAGTTTTGCCCTGTGTAGCTTTGGTTCAGCACTGTAGGAGTTCTTCAGCCTTTACTGTCTGTGACCAGGCTGTGAGCTCCAGCTCAGTTCAACACCTCTGTCTTGCAGGCAGTTCCTGGGTTTCCCACCTATCTCTGTGTTGTACTTCCCAGCTGAGCATTACCAGAGTGTAGCCTATTTTTATTCTTTTCCGTGCACTACCTGTGGCTGAAAAGGAAATGGTTTCATTTATTTATTTATTTTTATGAAAGGGCAATAGCATTAAAGATGAGCCAAAACAAACCCCAGAGCTTTGGCTTCTATATTTTAAGTGGAAATCAACTGTGTCCAGTTCTGTATCTAATCCCTGTGTTAAGGTCAAATGAACCCCTGCATCTGAGTCCTTCTGGGAGGTTATCCCAATCTCTAATAAAATCAGCTCTTTTTTATAAGAAAAATAATATAATTCGCTCAAACAGGGAAGCAATATTGTATTAAAAGATACTCTTGGTAGACAGACATTTTACCCCAATGGTACAGAAGAGGTTCCTGTGACTACTGTAGAAATCCAGTTTCATGTGCTATAAGTGCAACCAGATCCGCTTACAGAGCAGAGATTCTGAAATAGGATATATTCAGTAGGACATTCAGCATTGCTGACAGTCAAAGCATTGCTGAGGTGCCACAGTGTCTATTATCAATAAGTTTAGTAGTTTCCTTTGAACAGATAGTAAATCCTGCGTGGGCTTCATCACTCTCATTCTTTTACCAAAGAAATAAAAAATAATAAAAAAAAAAGTCCTTAAATCCTTCTCCTCTTGCTTCTGAAGAATACTTCAGGGAAAGAAGCTGGCCCTGTTATCTTCATGCACTGCAGAGTTTATTAACAGAAGAACCAATTCCTAGCACCATAGCACCTTTAAAAACTTATTAAATTACAGCAATAATTTTCTGTTAGCCATGCTACTGATCCCGTTTGAGTTTAAAGCTATGGCTCGTTATGTTTAGCATCTGCTTTATGCACACTGTTTTCTCATTATGAATAAATCAATAAATCAATTAGGGGCAGTCAGCTTTGCAGGAGGAAAACTGAAGATTATGTTAGTTAACCCATGATGTGTCAAGAAACTGTTTTCCTACTACAGGCCTGTCTAGAAAAAAAGAGAATATTGACAAGTGACAGGATTGGAAAAATAAGGCATCCCGCTAAAGGGAGAGAGAGTTTGGCTAACATCTTAGTTAGATTTCCAGGATACCTATAGGCTTGATGTAAATATGCTTAGGGGTAGAGAATCTGGGAGGGGTAACCCTGACATTGTTGCTTTCAGCACCTGAATGGATGAGAAAATATAATATCTTCCTCTTCTATATAGATGCCAGTTGTTACCCTCACATTTGGAGAAAGTTGATCTCAATAATAGGCCCCTGTGTTGGCGTAACAGGCCAAACTACAAGGTGTTCACTTAGCAAATTTCACCCCAAATCTAACTCATGCCAAAAAATATATATATATTCATATATATATATATATATATATATATATATATCACACTATATTATTTCAGCTTTTCACCATCTCTTGCAGGATTTTGGCTGTTGTGGGGATAAAACATCTTTCCTTCTACATAACTCTAAGTGAAATCTCCTGGATAAAATTAAGCTTGTATCTGGAGGGTGATCATTGCTGTAGTCTACTGCGAATTCACAGATAATGCAAACAATGTAATTCTGTGTAGCATTTCTTAGAATAACTATAATAATAATAAAATGAACAGCACATTTAGTTCCCAACCCAAGCAAGAAATCTTTAGCATCAGTTTTGACAGAACTACCACCAAGTTATCAGGATTATTCTGGCTTCTGCAGATGCCTGTATAATAATGGTAGAGAGATGGAGCAATATCAGCAAGAATCCTTGTACTTAACAGATTTCCAGGAATTCAAAATTCTCCCCAAATCACTATTTGTGGGTTTGATCCCTCCTCCTTTCCTCCCTCTCCAATCCCCAGGGAACACTGTTTTTTTTCCCGAAACCCACATCTGATATCAAAGAAGCTCAGTTACAGATTCAGGGATATTTTTAACATTCACAAAATGAAATTCTTCTTGAAATCCGTATATGAAAATGCCACAAGTGGTTCATTAAAAACCCTGGTAACTCAAAACTGAACAGTCCCCTGTGAGTCTTCTGTACTGTAGTTGCCACTTTTTCCTCTGCTCAGGTGACATGATGCTTCCTTGGAATCAAGAAGATCAAAGCAACTTCTGACCTCAGGCGGTTCTTGTGGTTGTGAATTATGCAACCAACTACAGCTGCTTCAGAAACTGTCACATTGCCTGGAGTTTCAAGTGTAAATTTAGCAGAATAACATGGAAGATGAGAGTAGAGGAGGGAAGAGCACTAATAGGAAGAAAGAAGTATGTGAATAAGTTTCTGAGTTTTAATGTTTTCTTTAGGATGAACTAATACATCTCATAACCTGAGAAAACTTATCCTAATGCAAACTCTTTTCAAGTAATTCTGGACATAAAACCTCATATGTTTTGATGTTCTTAACAGAATGGACAAGATGAAAGTAATTTCCTTCTGTTCCTCCTATTCTGTCTTTCACGCATAGAGCAGAAAAAAAAAAAAGACTTGTTGGATTTTGATTGTCAGGAAATGTTCTTCCTACAAATTCCTTTAGGTTAATACCTGCTTCTTAATTCCTAATCTAACATATTGCATGCTTTTACCAAAATCACAACAAAATAAAATACAGAAAACCAAACCAAACTAAAAAAAAAAAAGCAAAAAACCACCAACAAAAACTTTAGTGAGTGAATAGACCTCAGGGAAAAAAAATAAACTAATAAAGGAAAGAAAGTCTCTTTACACTTTCTTTTCTTTCTTTTTGGCAGAAGAATTGCTCAGTTGCAAGGCTTGGAATAAATTGTTCATTTATATATTCCTACTATTAATCAAGAACAAAAAGATGTGATTTGATTTTGAATAAGTTGTACACCATTGCCTACTGTGTTTTGATTGTGCTCTTGAAATCAAAGCTTTAGTAAATCAATTCAAATAATTAAGTAGAGGAGTCATAAAACAATTTTTTTTTTTTTTACTAGAGATTCCTTTGGAATCGAGTGGCTAAAATGTGGCCCCAAATTTTGCTTCTATGAGACACTGACTCCAGCAAAGCTTGGATGACTGTGTTCCAAGTCATCTGCTGATATATTTGATAGAACTAGACTAATACACAAATATATTAAATGCAAGTACTAATTCAAATTTTAAATATAGAAGACAATCTTACTTGAATCCCCAGTGTTAGCTTTCCATTAAAACTCATATAGGTGTAATTTTTTATAGAAATCATAGCAAAAATAAATTACAAACAAGAAATAATTTTAACATCTTTTTGGAAAACAGAACAAAATAAAATGTGCTGGCTTTCACTTGAACAGGGTGTGTTTATACACCTGAAATGTCACTTTTTCACAGAACATTTCTTCTAAAAATTAAAGGGGCCCCCAATCCCATGAATGTCTGGGAACAGTTTTCTCTTTAGGCGATGAGAAATTGTATTCTCTATGTGTCTATGCAAGTGAATTTATTTCTTTTCACCCCTTCTTATTAAGATTTTTCTTTTAGTCCATAGGGATAAGATCCTCTTTCTAGATCTCATTTCCCATGATGCAGCAGAGCTGTGCAGGAGTGCTCCTTGAAGCCAGCCTCCACAAAAAGTGAATCTGGTATATTAGTGTCAGCACAAATAAATAAAGTGACCTGGACTACAGAGTTTGAGATAGGCAAAATGCAAGTCCTTCAAGGATTGCTGTGACATGACAAAATTAAATACTTAACTTTTTAACTGGTACTTTTAAGGGACATTCAGATACTTTTAAGGGACAAAAACAGTCCGGTTAACTCATTGCATTTTGCTATTTAGAGCAAGGTAACAAACAAGATGTTTGACTGCAGTAAACAGGTATTTAAGAAAACTTGGTCTCACAACATACAATAGCTAAAACTATAGATAAATGGACACAGTTTTTAAAAATAACAAATCCAATCAACTTATCTTGACATAATTGTTTTTCTTGACATGACATTTTGGGAAATACATGCATATTATGCAGGTGTGCTTAAGTTTAAAAATATTTAATTCTAAGACTCATATGGTGTTTTGTTCTCTCTCTGCATCTTCTTCAGTTTCATCCCAATACTAAAAGCTAAGGGTTTCTGGTTTTCTAAATGAGGACACCTTCTAAGAGAAGCACCAAAATGACCCATTTTCTAGTTCTAGTTTCTTTTAAGTATTTGCAACAAAACAGTTTGTTATTATATAAAAAAAAAAAGTTTATCACTGTGTTTTTTAAATAATTTTGCATAAGAAATTTTGCATGAGTTAATTTAAGAAAACTGATATCAATTTTTCCATTAAAAAGAAAACAACACCTTTGCACCTTTGAAGAAAGGTTGGTGTTTAGAGCCAGCAAAAAATAAATAAATAAATAAATAAAAATAAAAATAGAATGCTGGTAAATTCATTGGGTGAAAGGTATGCAACTTTCATACTAAGTTTGTGTCATTTTATTTTGTCTGAGTAACAGTACCATGTAGAAATCTGCGGTGAAAACTTTGTTATTTTGTAGATTATTATTTATTTTCCTTTTTTTCTTTAATATCTTCTGCCTGTAAACATGTGACAGCCATATTCTTACCTGATTGTGGCTATAAAAAGAAAGAAAAGAGTCATCTCTCTGAGTAGCAATAAGTGGCATGAGACAAATTATATGTTAATAATAATAATAATAGTTTTCCTGGATTTTTGACCAGCATTTCTAATATAGATCATGTTATCATGATCATCACTGACTCTTTCCTTATTCCTGTAGTCTGAGTGATACCATGAAATATTAGTCAACCACTCTAAGTACTGATGAATAATAATCATCTTTCCCTTAGGATATACTCACTCATTCATTCGTTCGTTCATTCATTCATTGATGCTGTTTCTATGCTGGCATGCATCAGTGTTTGTTTAGAAAAGAAAAGCACTACAGGAACCAACAGTTCTGATAGTCAAGACAGGCAAAATCAGAAGTAATGCATGCACTTTTCACAGTGATGGCAATTAAATTTTGGAATATCTACAAAGAGAAACAGTGGATTCATCATATTTTCAAGTGTTACCAAGCCTGGATGTTTTTCTGTAAATTTCAGTGTTAGGGACAGTTATATGAAAACATACTATTTTGAATAATAGAAGACGCTTTAAATCAGTAATTTCATACAGCTCTTTTGTCTAAGAATCTTTCTTGTGTTACATCGTGTGAGGTTTGTATTATCCCATTTCATATTCTAACTGCAATTGTTGATGAAATTCAGAGCACAGTCTAGCCTTCCTGAAGCTGAAGTCACCATATTCCTAACATAACATTTGTTAAAGATTTGCTACGTTGCCATCTAAAACCTAACCACTGTTCCAAATTCTCTTCTTCCCTATATCACAAGTTTGGGAGGAACTGGAGATTCTCAAGGAATTTAACTTTCTACTTTTACTTTTGACAAAATAACTTGACCATAGCTTAATTTCGTTCCAGGGTTGGTATATGTATTATTTATTAAAAAAAAAAAAATTCAAACTGAGTCTGAAAGAGACAAAATTTCTGAAGTGTATACCAATATTCAATGCGAATTTTGAGATCATTTGAAACCTGAGTATTTGGGCATTTTGGCTGAAGTTCAGTGAAAACAACTGTTACAATCTATACATGTAACCATGTTCAGTATTTTTTTAAGCAAATGAAATTTTTAATAATATTGGTTAGACTGATAAGAAAATTTCCTAGAATTCTTTTATTTTTCTCTTTTCATAAGTCATGGAATCATAAAATATCCTGAGGGTAACCTGGTAGGGACCCACAATGATAACTGAGTCCACATATGACCACCCAAAAATCAGACCATATGGCTGGAAGTACTGTCCAAACGCTTCTTGAACTCTGGCACGCTGGTGCTGTGACCCTGGGGAGCCTGTTCCAGTGCCCAGCCACCTTCTCAGTGAAGAACCTTTTTCCGAGACCCAGCCTGACCCTCTCCTGTCCCAGCTCCATGCTGTTCCCTCGAGTGCTGTCGCTGTCCCCAGAGAGCAGAGCTCAGCACCTGCCCCTCCGCTCCCCTCGTGAGGGAGCTGCAGGCCGCCATGAGGCCTCCCCTCAGCCTGCTCTGTTCTGGGCTGAACAAACCAAGGGACCTCAGCCACTCCTCATGTGTTTTGCCCTCTAGACCCTTCACCGTCTTTGTAGCCCTCCTTTAGACACATTATATATAATTTTACGTTATATTAAAGTAACTGTGGATGTACTATGTACTGCATAATCTGTTTTCAGGATCTTTAGTAGCTATTTCTTTCCCTTTCGAAGATTACCTTTAAATACCTCACTTTCTGGAATTGATTGCCTCTAGTCAGCTGAGCAGAAAAGATACCCCTCTCCAATATTTTAGTTCCTTGGAGCCAAAACCCAACCTACTTACAGTTCCCTAAAATCAGAGTCTTTGGCAGCTCTCTAAGGTAATTCCAAGTCTTTGAAATCATCCTAATCCATTTCTCTTCTTCTTCAGGCACCATTTGCCTTTAACAATCCATTTATTTATAAGGCACCTCCTGACAGGAGCTTGCAGGCAGATGTCTGTCATAAACCACTGGGAGTCTCTTGAGAAGCTGCAGGACTGGGAATTGTATAACTCATCTGCTTGGGTGACAGCAAATTTGGCTCTAATACTGATCACAGCCATACTGTGATTACTAACACGGTTGTGCAGCCACAGCCTCCCAAGAGATGGAGCAGGTGTGGACGGCAGCTACACAAACACTCCAGTAGTCACATGCAGGGGTACAGGAGCAGTAACTTCATAGCACTGCAGGCAGAAGAAACAGGCTGGGCAGACACCATCAGACTGCCATCTTCTTAAGAAAAGCTGCTTGCCCCTGTTCCCCAGAAGCAAAAGATATGTAAGTGCCAGGGCTGCTCCGTGAATCACAGAATACCTGTCTTCTGCTGTCTGTGAAATCAGAACATTAAAACATTTTGCTCTGGCCTTAGCTCAGCCCAGTCAAAGGATTTGCACCTTTAATTTTAAGCAGTAAGGTTCTAGGATTTACCACACTGCAGTTCTGACTGCAGAAACATGAAATAAAATGATTTAGAAATGCTCTAGTGGAAACATTGTAACAAACAAGAGAACATGTTAAATTAAAATAATAATAACAATAATAAATTTTACAAAAAACATAAGTAATATTTTCCCCATCTGACTGCTTTTACCAAAGCATTGCATTCCACTACTGCAGTCATTGGATAGTAGGACCACAGACTTGACCAGTGTTAATAAAAGATGCTTAACTGAAATCATAAAATCCTAGTTCACCTCTTCAGAGACACCAGTATAATTTGTGTCATAACCCAACAAATACTCTGGACTTTGTTACACTCAGTCTTGTTTATGGACAAAGAGGAATCACGCTTAATATAGAATTAGAGACAATAATTATTGTTTGTATAGTTACAATATTAAAAGTCTAATAATTAATTTTCCAGATGTAATTACTACAGAAAAAGAAAGTCTAATAATGCAGTTAAAATTGTTATATGCACACCCCTTCTTTTCCACCCCTTTTTCTCATGTTTTGCTCACTCTTCCCGTGCTCCTCTGGGTGCTAGGGTCAGCAGTTTCATTCTGATGGTGGAGGATGTTACCAGGAGTTGTCAGCAACTGGAATCCTTTTCCAGGATGAGTAAAATATTCATATCAATGGTTTCTTCTGCCTCCATCTAAGTCAACATGGGAGTTCTTTTTTATGTTTGTAAGTAAACTTTAACGCTGTTGCTTTTTCTTTCTTGATATGGACCTTCATTCCACATGCATATTTGTTATCTGTGCTGCTTTTTACATATATTAGGTGCTATTTCTTTGTTGTCTTCATTGTTCTTAAAACTAGCTTTGTCCAGCTCCAGGTCTACATTTTTTAACAGACTGTGTTAGCAGTGTATACTCATGGGATGTCTGGTGCCAAACCTGTGCCCTGCCTGGTATCAGTCTCTGCCTGTGCTCCTCTACACCGCACCCTGCGTCTCCACTTCTCAAGACTGAGGATATCATAGCAACTCAGTATTTCTCTGCACTAAATCATTGTGTTATAGTCATAAGTATTTCATTCATAAGTATTTCATTCTTCAATAAATAATTATCTATCTGTATAGAACTATGGTGGTACCAAGGGAAACAAAAGTAAAACGGATTAGCCATAGACACCTGGTCAATTAGAGAAAGTGCTGCTACAGCTAAACCAAGTAAAACAAAGCTGCAGGCAGGTCAGTAAAGTTTTAGAAGGAGCAGACCTGGAAGGCCTCTGTTGTGAGGCCTTACAAATTCAGTGCAAAGCTAATTGCCTGTGTCTGGGACTGGCACACCATACTGCCAGGCTGTTTGGCTACAACTTGGTCCTCTGGCAGGTAAAAATGGGAAGACATGGACAAATCCATTATTTCCAAAGGCATTGGTGTTGATATTGGGGTGTATTTTAGAACACAGCATTACAGATTACGTCTAAAACAAAATAAAGCATTCAGAAATTAGAAAAGATGTCAATTTAATCTTGACCTCTGATTTAAATAATCCTGAAAATTAAATCTATCAATTCAGTCCACTAAATTTCTTCATTGGAAAGTATGATTGCTACATGACAGCAGAGTTCTGTTCTTGTAAAGTTTTGTTGCCTTGTTATGCAGGAATTACAGCAGTATGTGATGATATAAAGATGCTTGAGTCAATCTATAAAAACTTTCAAAGCAAAGCTTATACTGACAGTTCATAACAAAATATTTACAAGGCTGCTAATCATATGGTTGCTGATGTCTTCTGGAGAAACCCAAATTTCTTTTGTCTTTTCCTTGTAAGGATGATCTTCACATACATGTTATCAGTCAGATGCAGGTATTATATTTTTTCTCATAGTTTTGCTGAAATAATGATAAGCTGATGTCTAACTCTACTCATGCTATATTTTTAGTGACTGAAGCATGAGGCTAGCTTGTAGCATGTTTATTTTACTCCAGTTTTGATAGCCTTCATGCTACTGCAACAAAGCTCCTTAGTGCTGATGTCCAACATAGCTCAGTTTTTCTTACTAGTCAGTGGCCTCTTAAGAAATAAAATTTAGCACATTATGAAAGTTAACTACACAGGTAAATAAATAAAAAGACATCTGGGTGGTTTATAAATTATTTAGAGTGGAATACTTGGAGGCAAATGTTAATTAATTAATTAATTAATTAATTTTTATTCCAAATAAAGTTTATCCTCCTTTGGTTGTTGTTGTTGTTGTTCCAGGTCAGGCCACCCACTAATAACAAGTAAAAATTATTCACACATGAGCAGAAATACATAATCTATATGGATCAATGTGTGTGTGTGGATAAATTCTTCTCCCATGGACAGGGGTCACAGTTCTGAGAAGAAGTTCCTATTTACTACTGAGCCAACCTGTCAGGTTCTGTTTTTTCTCTGCCCCTGAGACCAAAACAATGTGCACACAACTAGCATAGAAGGACAAAGATGTTACTGCAAACGCCATACACGGCAGTAAAAATATTTAACTCAGTTTGCTTCAGGTTCACATTTCACACTTGCAACGGGACAAATTAAATGTTGTTCAAGGCAAGAACCAAGCAGCTAGAGATGTATTTTCACTTGAACATATATATGAAACCCAATTTCCTAAAAATAATGGCATTTCATATCCAGAGTGATATATTAACAGATGTGCATCAGGACTCTGGTCTGGTCAGACTGTCACTAAATATTTCCATTTTTATCTCTTGTTGACATTTAATACATATTTTTCTTGAAGAATCCATTAGCCAGATGTGTTATTAGAGAAAAGAAAAAAAAAAAAAAGCTACATTAGAAAAACAGATCACAATATTAAGATATCATTATTGTAAGGAATAAAAAGTGAAAAATGTGACAGCGAGGGAGTTCATCTGTGTGAAGCTAGCTCTAGTTGGAGGCTTTTGCAGAGTAAATTAATAAACATTTGACTAAACCTTCAGCAGAGAAATGTTTTGTCTTTCAGAAAGGTTCTCCAAACATAGAACACCATTGGTCTTTCTTTAATTTTATTTTGCTCAAGTTTAACTTTATTAATATATTTCAGTCTTCAAGAATAAAGATTTGGAAAATTGTTCTCATTACTTTTTGAATAATTGTTTGAAAGTGTAAAGTGTCTGTTTGCTTGCCGAGCTTCCCAGGCTAATTTCACTTGTTTTGTTTCTCTTTGAGTGTCCTTTTCCTACATCAAATGTAGTCTGATCTTCAGTTATGATTTTAGGTAAAGGAAAAGAGTGTGCAAAACCTGTGGCTGCTTTATGATGAGACTTATTTTTCTATGTCCAGTCAGATAAGCTCATAAAGAGGCTAATTCAGAGCCCTTGTATAGGTTTACCATCTTCTGTCTTTTTTTTCTGTTGATTACATATGGACCATAAGAGATGCCTTGTGTCCTAGTCTCTCCTTTCTCCATCTAGGTCAGTTACATTTTCTTCCACTTTTGGAGCCTGTGATGGCAGGTATAAGAGCCTTGCAATATTTATTAAAGTATTAGAGAACAGAATTTTATATAGAAAGTTTATGTGTGTTTAATTTCTAATAATCATATATTTTATTATAAGACAAAATAGACTTATTTACTGAGTTATGTAAAAATATTAAAACTGAGTTTTTATAATTTACTTGACTGGAGAATACTATAATAGGCAATGTAACAAGCATTTTAATTCCAAGCAAGACATCTTTCACCATTCCCCAGTCTTCACAATATCTTCCTTTTCCCAAAGACACCTCTGCCATTTTTTGCTTTTGGATCCAATTACTTTGCTGTTCTGTGGCTGGATGAAGATGAAAATGTTGAATATTTATGCTAGTCAATTTGCAGGTTGTGAAACTAATAGTGCTCGCACAAATTCAGAGAAGGAGAGTAACTGTGGGGAAGAGACCAGTGATAAGAAATTGAAAGGTGTTTTTTTATTTTTTTATTTTTTTAGCACAGTTATGAAGAGGTTATCTGTCTAGAGCCTACAGTATTGCAATGTCTAATGGCTGGTTAGCTAGCAACTTTGTAAATAGTCAAGAAAAAACAAAGAATGAAAAGGTAAACAATATTATTTGTGTTTTGGAGACAAGGTTTGATAAGATAAAATCAATTTCTCACAAAAAGATGTGGAGTTTTCTCACAGCAGAAGTGGTGTAAAAGCTGCACTTGAATTTCATGATCTTCATTCCAGATGATCCAGCAGGGAACCAGTACCTGATCACCTGACGCACATTTGGTAAAATTTGAACCTGAATCTATCTGACTTGATTGATTCAATATTTCAGGCCTAATCTCTTCTCCTTTAACCCTTTGTTATATCACTGTTGCACAAACATTGTACAAGCTCAGTGAGAAGTAAATTAGTGAAGGCAAAGTAGCTGCCACGCTGTAAGTTTGCAATGTTTTTTTTTTCTTGTGTTGTTGTTGTTAAGAAAACAAACAAACAAAAAAAAACCAAACCACTAAATCTATGATTGGTAAGATTGATTTTCAATATTAATAATTTTAATTTTCTCTGAAAGGATTGACTAACCAATGGAGTGATAGATGGTGGCAAAACGATTTATAATAAGCCAAAAAAATTATCAAGTGTTAACTCTCACCGGTTTTATGTTAATTTGTCCTCTGTTTGATTCAAAATTTAAAATGCGCATGGCAATTATTTCAGTTCAGCAGTGTATAAAGAATTCAAAAAATCATCAACAGTATAATACAATTACAATATAAAACTTTTTGGAAAAGTTGTTTTAGTCTGAGTCCATTGAATATAACCACTGTTTAAATGGCACTATAAGAAGACTATTTTTCTTTTTGATTGGAAAGACTATAATTAAATGCTCATTTCAAAAGTGCTCTATGAAGTCCTTTTATCTCATTTTTTCATGTGTAGAAACTCCAGGTAAACATTCTCAGAAATTGCATAGTATGTATTCTCCATTATATGAAAGGAGGAAGAAACAATCATCACATTGACAAATTTTGTTGGGTTTGGAAAAGCTCTGCTGAGTTTTAGCTTGCTTATTCGTATATTTTGATTTTTTTTACTAAATAGAAAAGGGTCATCTATTACTTAATGGCACCAGCTGAAGGGGAAATAACTTAAGCTTTATCTCCTCTGACATTTTGAAAATTAGTGAAAGTTTCAACACTGTTTCTGCTGGGTTTAACAGGGTTGCTTACATAGTCTGAATAAATTTCTCATGAGCTGTCAGATCTCTAACATTTATCAATACCTGTTATCAATCCAAATTTTCAATACATTTTCATCATTACTTTAGTTTCAATGCTGTTTCAATGAAAGTGTTATTTCATTTACAGTTTTCTTGCAATATGAGACATATCCTTTGAAGTTGCAAGGAAATGTGGGGAACTGTGCCTTTCAAAAGCTTGGGCAAGAGCTGGTGGGAACCTTTGTGTCATGCTGCACAATGCCAATTCTTCCTGTGCACACAGTGAATAAAGTAAATATTTGCTATCCCCTTTTTTTCTCTGAGTAGTTACTGAACATGGAAAAATGTCGCAGTTCCCTTACAGGCTGCTCAGACTGGGTGCACTCTTGCCTACTGCCTCATTTTCAGTGGAAAATTAAGCAGTGTGAAAAAAAAGTCTATATTTTAAGTTGTTTACATTTTATTTTCAACACTTTCACCTTTTTTCTTTGTTTTAAAAAGCACATTAAAGCACAGAAAATAAAAATTAAAAATAACCCATTTTGGAAGGCTAAACTGAAACTAACAGAAAAATATCATCATATCTGCAATTCAAAAAAAAATAGTTTTCACTTTGTCTTTAAATGTTTTACTGATCACTTTTTTGACCAATCCTATGCGGAAATAACTTTTTAAAACATGAAGTGAAGAAAACTTAGTGAGTCTACATAGTTTGAGATTCTCAAACCTTCTCATATGCACAGATGCCTGTGAAAGTCAACTTTATGTACATACCACTATAGATGTCACTGGGACTATTCCTTTTAAATATACCAATGATGGAGCACAAGCATTTGTTTGGTCCATGTGTTTTCTGGGTGTGATAGTTTGTCTTTTCATCAGAGGTTTGAATATTTTACTATATTGAAAGTTCAACATAGCAGAATGCTAGTGAAGTTGAAAAGGGAGTGTCCAACCATATTATATGTGTTTAAAAAAGAAAAAAAAAGTGTTGCTAACAGAACTGAGTCTGTAGCCTTTATTCATTGTTTAGTTGATTTAGTATGTTTTTTAAGCAGAAAACAGTTTGTACTGGAAAAAATACTGATTCACTGAAATCAAAATACCTATGAGAATGTGCTGACATTTATATGTTTATTTGTTTAGAAAGGAATTAAGAGAGTAGCTGTTGGAAATTCCCCATTTCTTTACTATGTCAGCCTGACAAAACTGATCAACATAATCTCATAATCTCTCTCATAAAATCTCTCATAATCTCCAGCTCCAGACAGTTAAATGAATGATTGGATAGCCCTGAGGGCCATGCTCCAGGCTGCCTCTATGCATGTGGATCCAAAGACATTATTCGTATGCTGTAACATGGGATCGGGAAATCCAGACCATAAGGGACTTCCATATATCCTGATATGGAAATATAACTTTGGAAGACCTGCAAACACCATTTTTTTTTAAGGTCCCTACTGTTGCAAACTTTCTGAGGCATTCTGATGTTTAATGAGATTTCTGTGGAAGTTAGAAAGCAAACTAACACCTTCAGTAAAGAATGAACAACCTAGCAAGTCTCAAATGAGCATTGTTCAAATATGAAGCTTAAATAAAATCTAAAACAAACCCTTGTTATTATATTGTTGTCCATAAACAAAACCTTTTTTTTTTTTTTCAGACACTCTTTTTTTTTTTTTTTAATAAGATACAGACAATTGTAGGTTGGGATGAAATCAATGATTTGGGGAAGGGGGCAAAACATGTCTAGAAAAAGCAAATAATTCTATATACTATTCTAAGAGGACAAGTGTACTAACAAATATAGAGAAGAATAGGTTTTCAGGAGACAGAAAGCATATGTGGGCAGAGTAAGGAAGGATGAAGAAAAGAACAAAATAAGGAAGAAAGATTTCAGAGAGGAGATAGGTAATACACAGAGAACGTGCCTCTAGTATTTTCCTATGAGCAGTGGAATCCATAGGACTTTATTATTTGTGGAAATACATATAGTAAAGTAATCAAGTGAGACACCACATGGGTTTAATAAAAATGAAACCACAACTAGTTCTGTTGCCTTAACAGTTTAAGGACATTTCCTGTAAGACTTTAAACTGTCTGCATGAACTTTGGGAAATGTCATGAAGTTGCCATTATCATCTGTTGACATTTGGAAACAAAACATACTATGTCAATTCTGGATTTGACTGGAACATACTAGAGACCTTAGTTATCTTACTAGGAGAGAAGTTAGATTTAATGGTACTGATAATATTCTTCTTTGTATTAATAGTAGATACTGTCACTGTAGAATAAACAAAAAGGAAATGGCTCATCTAGAAAAGAAAGAGCTCTTCAAATTCAAACCCTTAATTTAGGATAAATGGCTGGAAAATATCACCATTTACCATATGATATTTGTCTGGGGGGCAGGGGGAAATGGGACAGGTGTATGTATGTGTGTGTCTTTGTACTTATTTCATCCTAGCCTGCAATGTAAGGAATTTTTAATGAGAGACACTGATAGACATGCAATATAGTAACAAATACTATTTGGTTTATTTGGTTTTGCACATTTAACATATAACAGCTTTCTGAAGAAAAACAAAATACCCCATTTCCCAACTATTTTTTTAACTTCCTCCTTTTCTTCTTGCAGAGGGAGTTGAATTTCAAAATCCTATAGTTTATTTTACCAAGAGTCTTTGTCAAGTGGTGACTCATTTCTGAATGTATGCTGAATGTATGCTATTCTTCTGTAAACGGCTGCAATATTATCACTTTGATTTAGAACTAAAAACTGATATTAAGCAGTAGCAAAAAGGAAATATTTCTCTAATTTTGCAACCTTTTGGGCAAACAACTATTTCCAAGGATGTTTTTGAGCAACATATATATATGTGTGTGTGTATATATATGTATGTGTGTGTATATATATATATATTTGTCTGTTGCAAATCAGTTCTCCAATGCTATCTGGCATTGTGCTTGTTAAATTAGTTTATAAAAGAAAATAATTTTTATTTTTTTTTAAAATCTGTTTCCTTTTCTAATGAAAAGTGTTGCAAACATTCTAACTGGTCTGCAGTTGTCTGACAGAAAGAAGATAGATACACAAGTCTTCTTTACAAATTTCAACTGATTTTAACAGTTAAAAAATAAAATAATAAAATAATAAAATAAACTTTTAATGGTATGTGAATGTGAAAGGACCTGCTGCTTTGTCCAGCAGGTGAATTACCGTTAGCGTGCCCTTCTCAAACACTAAGGGGAAAGTCTATTGTTCTGGCCTCTGTAGGGGAATGGCACCAATATTTTTCCCACTATAGAGTTCTAGGCTAACAGTGTCTATTAGACAGGTGGAAAGGTTTTATCTACCCTGGGCAATGGGATAAGACTGAACTGTTAAGTTAAATGACTCTCCTTTTCAACATACTGAAGAGATTTAACTATTTATGGCAAACAGCTTTCAAGAGCAAATCTTGTGGAAGAGACATGTAGTGAGTTTTTTATTTAAAAGTACTGTTGCTGTCAGTAGTACAACTACATCACTACAATGCTGGAGCCTTTGCTAAGATGACATTTTCAGCATGCAAATTTAAGGGACAGAGGTCAGAAAGCATCCAGCCAAAATGGATAACTACTTTGACTTCCAGTGATGGTATTTACAGAGAGGAGGAACGTGTGTGGTAACTTTGTTATGCAAGTTGATACATACCTGAACTGTAAATGGCCATGTTTTCAAATTTATATAATGAAAAAGCCCAGGGTTGATGATTCATATAATGGCTAAATTCTATAAGTATTAGTTGTTGCTTCCCTATTATAGATATAGGATAAAATAGGTTGATATTTCAAATTCAGCTAATAGAAGAAGATATAACATTAAATGACTAGCAACCTGGCTGGCAGCCTCTGTAAAGAAGTCAAAAAACAAATGATTAACAGCAGCTGAGCTGTCTTTTCACTTATTGGGTTTGTTTTCAAGTAGACTTGAAGAAGTTTGGACAGAAATAGTAGAAACTTGCTTGTCATTTCTTGCTTCTTCCCTGTGGAGAGAAACTTTTCAGTCTGGCACTTTCACAAGCTTTCTTATATAAAAATCTCTTAAAAGTCCTGAGATGTTCCTAACTTCTTGACATTGAATAAAGAAATCACTTTCTTAAATATTTATCCATATGCCAGAAATATGCAGAAAAGAACAGAATAATCACTTCCTGTAGAGCCTTTTTATTCCAGCTATCTAAAAAAAAAAAAAAAAAAAAGAGTAGCAAAGAGTAGCTTTCCATCTCTGCTGGCACTGCAGTAAGTAGGTAGAGAGCACCTACTATGCTTTTACTAATAGCTTTCATACATTGTATGTTAGACAGGACATTATATGTTTTTACATTGTATGTTTCAGGACATTGGGACAATGCCTGAAGTTCTTTCACAATACTTTGCACTTCCCTCTTTCTTTCCTTATAACTTCAGAAATTAACTGGATATTCAAAACTCCAGCTTAAATTTCAGGTATTATGTTAATGAAAACTTAAGAAAAATCTGTTAAACAAATAGAAAAATACAATTTTTCTGAGTGCTGCTGTTCAACTCCAGGAACTCTGAGCATAAAAACTC
The DNA here is from genome assembly GCF_009769625.2 of Cygnus olor. Taxonomy (NCBI): domain Eukaryota; kingdom Metazoa; phylum Chordata; class Aves; order Anseriformes; family Anatidae; genus Cygnus; species Cygnus olor. The sequence continues at coordinate 51,176,770 of NC_049173.1, forward strand.
TTTGAGAGACTCTTCTACCTCTCCTCCTTCTTCTTGTGAACATACAATATGTTCTTCTAAGGCTAATTTACTTAAAGTGTTATAAAACTTATTCTACTTACTTTAGCTGTTTCTGTTCATTATTTGTAACACCAGTGATATGTGACAAGATTTAAATGCATTGAAGCCATCTCTATTAATTGTAAATAAACCTTTAAAAGTCTCTTACGAATCTTCTCTTCTTCAAGCATTCACACAAGGAAAAGGAACAGAAAGATATTGCCATCACTGTACACGCAGAAATCTTAAGCTGCATAGCTGAGCATAGACCAAGGCAGGTTTCCGAGGTGGCTGGGTACACCCATCAGGGCACTGGGGGCACCAGCAGTCCTTGTAATGTCTGTCCCTGCCCATCCCAAGTATTGAGCTGCCTGTGCTCCCCCAGCACCCATCCAGCACAGCTAGGTAACCAGCATCAGGCCTCTGTGATGAGGTCAATGAAGGAGAGCTGTGAGGTGCCTCCTCAGGGACCACCTCCCCTTCCTTCCTCTCTGCCGTAGTATTTAAACTCAATCCTTGCCAGAGGTACATCTTTTGTTAGTCCTGACTCAGGCCTGCTGACCTGGCTTGCTAGATTGATCTTGGACCTGCTTCATCACTTATAGGTTTCTTTGGCCACCATTGACTGTAAGAGGTTACAGATCTTCCTTACTCTGTTTGCTTAGATGCCATAGGTCAGTGGTCTTGCTTGTGGTACTATAGCTTTGTTAGTTCTACTTGTTGCCACTCCGGGTTCCCTGTTGGAGCTGCCTGCTTGGGCTGCCATGGCACTATCCTCTGATCCTGGGACCAGGTGGGGGCTGAAGTAAGTCATGCATCTCTACCTGGCCATGGTGCACTGCTTCAGGATGATGTTTCTGTAGTGTTGGTCCTTGCAGCAGCACCTTCCATAACAGAGGCCAGACATTATTGTAGATAAACTACCGTAGTGATGCTGGATGTTCGATGATTCCCTTTGGCAGCCAAAGCTCTTAGAGACTGCTTGTACTAGAACTGTGTCTCTGTGCTTGGCTGCGTGACCTCTGGCCCTAGGTCTCATATATAATTAAGAGGCTGGACTTTATTTTTTTCTCATGGAAGTTGTTTGCAATTCTGGAACAGAAGTAATTCATGTTCACGCTAATGTAGGTAAGAATAGTACACATCACTGCATAAATGATGTGGCAAGTGGATAATTTTTATTTTTTCTTTACTTATCTAGAGGCAATATAAGAGAAACTACTATTATTTTTTAAAATGTTTAGTGGTAAGAAAGAAATGTCTACATCCAATAGCATGAATGAGTAGAATAAGATTTTCTTGTGGCCAGAGGTTATGTCTGAGAGTTTGACTATGAAGTTTTTGTTGTGGTGGTGGTAGTTTGGTATATATATATTGTTGTTGTTGTTGCTTTCTTGATGTTCTTTTTTTCTTATTATTTCTCTTCTTGCAATATGATGGTGGACTACTAAAATGAAAGAGCTGCTGTTTCAAGGTCGTTGTGAGGAAAAATAAAAAATACTAACTGAATATGCGTTGCATGTTAGTACTTCTAGGGATACGTGGCACTCTGAACAGTCTGGGTCTTAACTGTTAGTTGTCTTGACAATACAAGCTGTTGGCTTGTTTTATTTCTAGTTAATATTCTCATGGATTTGTTGATTTGTATTAGATGTTGTGGGTCACGTCCTCAGCTGGTGTGAGTACTTGAGGTTACTGTTTGAAGTAACCTTTAGTAACTGACACTATCTGATGCTCTGAGAATCTAGTCTGTGCATCCCTAACCTTCTATGAAAATACCATGGATTATATATTTTAAAAGGCTGAAGGAGGCCATGGGCAACCTTGGTTTTTGGAAGACTGTCTGGCTCTAAGGACCATTAATGAGTTAAACCTCCATCTTAAAGTCAAGTTTTGAAACTTTCCAAAGCCTTTAACAACAAAGTCATTGTTATACGGAAAATTGGTGGTTTGTGTTCAAATAAGCTTTAAATTGGGTTCAAAAATATTAATAACATAAATCACCATTATATTTGCTCTTGTCGAGAGTAGTGCCAAAGACTAATATCTCTAGATAAAAGGCATTCTGAAGAGCACACTTAATGGGGAGTTACATATGTACCAAAAATTCATTATTGTTGTTATTATAGCTCAGTAAAGTGGAGTTTATCAGAGGTCTGAAGTACTTTGTGATGCTCTGCAAAGTTGCATTTGGAAAGTTTTTGACAAAAGTTTTTTGGAGATAAAAAGATGTTTGTGTAAAACTATCTGTATTGCATCTGTCATGAATTCTATTTTTACTTATTCATTTGTTATTTGTTGCAGAGGATTATTCTGTTTGTTTCTAAAGCAAACTTCAAAGGTAGGTGCATTAAAATTTTACAGCCATTTCTCATTTAAAGAATAAACCTAGAGCTACAGTTTTGATGGTCTAATTCTAAACTTGCTTTGCCCCTATTATTTCTCAGAACAGATTTATAAAGTTCAAACTTACCTTGGGTGTAGAAACTTCCTATCTTACTGGTGCTTGTTAAAGTGAGACAAAGGTCTTGGGAGCATTTTTAAGCCCCTCTCCCACCAATAACAACAGTTATCTACTTCTAGTTTGCCTGTGTTAAGTCTGAGAAGTCTCACTTTGTTTTGCTTTATTTCTCAGAAGTACACATTAACATTTGTGACCATACATGTTCTTATGTATAAAGATGCATGTATGTAATACCTTTCTGTCAGTGAAGACTATACCACTTCTGAATTTGAGAACTTTGAGACAGGTGTGTAAACAGCAGTCTATCTGCTCAGGTTATGGTACATTCTTGTAACTCTTCAACACTTTTAATCAATGGCAAAAAGATTGTTAAACTACCAACGTGCATCTAAGCTAAAATATCTCAGAAGAGAATCTATTTGAATTACTAAAAACATTTCCTTCCTAATATTTATTCTTAAATAGTTGCTGTTTTCATGCTAGTAGATACAACAGCAACTCAGAAATAAGTAAAAAATTGACAAAAAAAAAAAACCTGACAAATATTTGCTGTATACAACTTATAAGGTGATCGGTACAACTACAGAATATAAAAGCACTACAGGATTTAAGTTGGTGCTACACAGGAAATCAGTAAGTTACACAGGATATTAAACAATATTATTTTGTATCTTGTGTATTGGATGCAGGCAGATTATTTAATAAAAAAGGTCCCAAATCTTCAAAGAAAGACTTGGGGGAAGAAAAATTCACTTAGTCCAAGTTTCTCAAACAAGTATCTTGGACTTCTTTAAAAATAATAAGAAGAAGAATTCTCCAGATCATGAATACTAGGCCTTCCTCACTAAGTTACAACAATGCATTTTTCAGATAAATAGTGTGCATAAAACCCTGTAAAATTCAATGTGGAATGTTTGTTAGGTAGTTCAGACAGGTATTATATTAAATAAGCTAAATCCATTGCTCTTGTAATTTTTTGCTTGTAGCTTCAAAGACTCTTAAAGTGGATGAAGTCTAAATAGAAAGCTGTTTGTTGAATAGATTCTTCTCCCACAAACACATTTCATGAGAAATAACGTATGATAACATGCAACGTTGCACATTCCCTTCAGCCCACAATCTCTGTGGTTAAAACCAGAGGATCCATGAGAGTCAGTTGATGTCTCTGGAGACTGGTTCTGTGTACCAAAAGCACAGTGATCTACAGATTTCTGTAGGTATAAATTTGTATTCAATGTCCCAAAACAAGTGGAAAAGGTGCAACAGGCAACAAATTGATTCAACTAACCCATAGCACCCCTAATATTCTATAAGAAGGATGGTTCTAAACTAAACTTTCCACTTGCAAGTGGAAACCCACAAGGAGGACTATTAAATAAGCTGTTTATTTTAAATTTAAAGTGTTTGTACTATCAAAACCGCTTCATTGCTCTTCTCATAAAGAATTTCAGTAGCATTTATTTGAGCTTGCAGTTTTTCAGATCTTGAATTTTAGGGCTCACAGCTCCTTTTCTCTACACTTTTTTGTATTTTCCATGTTTTAATGACTTGTAGTTCATGTAAATCAATCAACAGACTCAGTCTAAAATTATCATTATTATTAGTCTTATTAAGTCTGTGAAAGTCTTAGTCTAAGCTAAAAGTAAAACTTTTTGAAAAAGCAAGAGGTAGTGGGGATAATGACACTGATGTACACTCTATGAACTGAATTTTCAGTCCCTTAAATTAATGTAAAAATTTCTTAAGACCAAATTTCTGTACAATTTTAGGAATGTTCTGAAATCATTTTCTTAAAACAGCAACCTTCTTATGGCTTTTTTAAAAACAATATAAGCTACAGATCACAGAATGAAGAACACTTGTGAAAGGCTTTGTTATTCATCTGGTCTTTTGTAAAGAGGAAGTAGCCCATCTGAATAAAAAATTTTGGAAATATAATGAGAAAATATAAATCAAACAATACTGAAAAGCGTGACTGAACATGGTTTTTATTAAGCATGACCTTTCTCCAGATCATAAAACAACACAGAAATAATGGAAATAAAATACAGAGGAAATGCAAGTACAGTGAGACCTCCATACCCAGAAATGCTGGGATTAATTTTTCCCATATGTTCTGGCAGAAGCTGTTTCTTGACCCTTACAGCACAGGGAAAGACTTATCTATTCTTCCAAATACTTGTTTGAAGAAGTGGCTTATATTTTGATGGGGGGAGGATGATGATGACTGCCTGACTTTTTTTTCCTTTCTCTACTGGGTGGGGTGGGGAGAAAATACTTTAAAGTGTGTACTTCTATATAGATTTAGCTTCACTGAATGTAAAATGGAATAATATAAAACAGAACTCAAAACTTCCTCAGTTAAGGTTTTCAAAGTTTGAGACAAATGTTAACTTCAAGAATCAAATGTGCAATGTTACTGTTGCATGCATCTACTGTAATTTATACTGGTGTAAAGGACATATAAAATATTATTCTGCTTTTGTTCTACAAAATCTTTGTAGTCATTGTACAGTGTTGCAGAAGACAGTCACAAAAATAATATAAAAATGTTATATTTAGATGATTACCTATTTTATTCCCTTAACCCAGGGTCAAACATATGGCCATGTGTTCTGCTTTCACATTATGTTAGGTATGGAATAAATTACAAACTTCTAATTAAATTGAGCACTTCCATTTATTTTTAGATGAAAAATTTGGAAAAATCAGAGAAAGCAGTGGATGTACAAGGCTAATTCAGAACATCCTTTCTGGAATTACCACTGCAACCACTGGAGCAAATATGATGAAGAGAATTACCAGCACTGTTACTCAATATAAATGGCTCAGAAAATGCCTTTCCTCCCTCTGTAAAATATCTATCTCAAACGTTTAAAATAAATAAAATAATGGAGCTAGCTGAGTAATCAGCCTTAAAATTTGTTACATAGTATAACACCATCTCTTGTTTGCAGGTATTATAAAAAGTTTTTTATGGCACTAAACACCTGGTGTTATGTTATTTTTGTAAAAATATATCTTCATGTAATTGAAATCAATGTTGACTCAGTCAACTTGAGTTCATGCATATGTCAATCATAGAATTGTTCTGCCAAGACACTACTTACTAAACGGAGGACAGGCAGACACAAGGGAAGAAAGGAAGGGAAGAAGGATTTTTAAACATGCTGCAAAAAAATATTGTGACTACGTTCAATTGTTCAATGCAGTTTTTTAGAGAGGCAGAACTCTCCTATTGTGGCTTGGAAAGCTGTTCACTTTCTGCTTCTTTCAGTGAAGTACAAATTCTGTGTTTGAACATTCTGAATATTTGAACTCAAATTATAAGGGATTTGTAGTTATACAAAAGAGCTTGAGAAATGACCTAAGATCTCAGTTGAGAACCTGTAAGAGGCTATTTATTATCATGTACATCTACATTCACATCTCTCCTTCCCTGTCATTTGGTTCATTTGCATGTCTGACTGTAGGGCTTATGAGCATGGGAGAACAATCAAAGCCCAAATAAAGACAACTACTTCCAATCAGTGAGCTAAATGTTTATATTCCATTGAAGGCACATTCATTTAATACCAGCATATTTGACTAACTGCTTCATGGCAATTCAGCAAGTCTCAAAGGTGGAAGGGAATCGACAGAAAAGCACTAAATAAAAGATGGTTGCAAGACGGTAGCAGCATCTCAAATCAAGAAGGTCTGCAACTGGCCTCTTAACTTGCTTTTGTAAAAGTGAGGATAAATTCTTTTTTTCTTTGTACAGACTTCTAACTGATGAGAAATTACCTTGCCTCAGTCATTGTCCTCTTTGAACCATTGATCCATCTGTACTGGCTGACCAACAGCAGTAATAAAGCATGGAGGGCATAATCACTATGTGCTTAAATAAGTATTTATTCATTGATATAAAATCAAATTTGAATTAATACTAATATTAAATTTTATTATTATAAAATTGAAATATAATTTTGTCAATGTATGCAATGCCTAAAACATATAATACTGTAAATCCCACAAGAGCAAATATTTTAAAATGATACAGGATGCTGAGAAAGGACACTTCAGTGTTAACTTTAAGTACCTACCTTGAGGTCAAGAAAGTCCCTTACTATGGCTTGCTGAAGAGAAGAATGAGTTGTAAATCCATCTGCGTGCATACTTGGACTACTGCTAGTGAATAATTAGGTCTGCACAACAATCACAGACTCATTGGGCTACAGGGACACCTTTAAGTGCAGCACTTCCCCAGCAGTATGGGGGATATAAACCTGTAAAGGGAATATAAAGTCTGTAAAGCACAAATTTTGATAAAATAGTTTCAAATGCGTGTTTCTGTTATTCTGATACCCATTTCTGCACAAATTTCTTTACACTACTTCTGCTGTGAAGCCACCAGACTTCTCATGCACGTGAATAGAGGGCCAAGGTCAAGATTTGTTCTATAAATACAGAGCTGTTACTGTGATTGCTGACAACAGAAGGTAGGCTTTCTTTGATGGTCATGTTTAAAAATCCCAGCATCCTGCTTTGAAAAGGCATTTCAAATTTCTTTCAGCTAACAGTTGTAAATTGTAAACATGCTAAGAGATTACTTTCTAATTTTTTCTTGTACTGTTAATTATTTTTTTTAAATCTCAGTATCAAATGAGTTCATCATCATAACTATGAGATATTAGCTTGAAATAAGGATAATATAAGCAATACAAACATAAGTGTTAACAACATGCTTAGTAAATATTCTGCCATTCTCAGATAGTGAACTGGTTATTGATATTTCTGTAATTTTGTGTCCAGCTTAGAGCTCATTGGGCTGAAACTGGGAATGGTCTATACCTTTTGTAACAGATCAGTCTGGAAGACTAGAACATCCACATAAGCACCAAAACTGACAGATCTCAATGTTACTGCATGTTTGTGGTTTTTTGTTTTGTTTTTTTAGATTACTCTTCTAGCAACAGAAGATGGAAGAGGTTGAGTCTGCCTGGGCTTAGTCCTTGATTCTAGGCTACTTTGTGAGGAAAATTTAGTACCACATCATGTCTACAAGAGCCACACTGAGACCCTTACAAGTCTCATTCTCGGTTGTATGTTTTTATTCCTTGGACCTTACCCAAAGTCTCTATCTAGCACATGAGACACAGAGGTTGTTGCCAGTATATTAGATTATATATACCAGATAGTTTCATTCCACCAGCTTAACAGGGACTTTAGTACACTTTACCTGTTGTATTTTCTACTGTGAAGCTAGGAACTAGCTGTTTTGTCTTGGGCAATAAGGCAAACAAAGTCACTGTCTATCCTTGGAGCATGTTTTCTGAGATTTGCTAGGAGATTCTAGTTCTTATTGGCACTTTGGGGTATTTCACAGAATTAGAACACAAGTCATGTAAGGAAAACATTGATTTCTAGAAAAGTTAATAATATATAATTAAAGTGGAAAGAAATAATCAAAAAATGAGGGATACATTGTCAACTGTAGCATTTTCCAAAAATGCTATTTGGAAAAAATTTTGGCTTCAGTTTGGTTGGATTGGACTCCATACTACATTTTATCAGTAGTAGGTACTATTATTTTTGCTGATGATCTTTCTGAAAGGAACTGTGTCATTACTCTAATCTTTTTGGCATTTCAGTTTTCTTTAACTTCTGTAGAATAGCATGCAGTTCTGCAGTTAGCCGTATGTAGATGTCATTTTGCACATGGAGCCCCTCTGCACTGACACAGCAGAATTGAAATCTTAATCTCCACTTTCTTTCAGTAGAGCAGTAAATCACAATACTAGAATATTAGAGATGATAGCCATTTTAGATAAATGTTATGTTCCAAAATCTTTTCCAGTTGAGCCTCAGAGTTTTTGACCAATGATGCTTCCACTGATTCCCTGAAAAACAATACTACTGTTAAAATGCACACAAAATTATGGATTTTTATGTACTTTTTAGATTCACTTCCAAAATAGTGCATATCTAAATCAAAATGCCAGTCTTCTGTATTGGTGATAATCAGTTATTTTTAGATTCACCAGAAGCCAAAACAAAGATATTAATTGTAACCATCAATTAATATGCTACCCATTTGTCAGGAGGATCTAATGACCTAATTATTAGACCATTATTCTTTGCTTTACCATCATATTCCCTGCAGCTGTTGTGCAGACTGTCAGCAAGGCATACAAACTACTGCCAGAAGCCAGCTCTCCACAGCTGGGGGAGACCTGAGGGCCAGGCACTGAAGAGGCCAAGTCACACAGCCAATTCTCCAGACTTTTCTCTAGTACTTATGGTCTTTTTAACATGAATGGAATAGATAGGTCCTTATTTTGTAACACTTACATAAAGACTTTCAACATTAGGATCACGAAACGTTCTTATATGATCAAGGAATCCCCTTCCAGCAAGGCATGCAAATAGTAACAGAGGCACCCACCTTGTGTTAGTGAGACACTTTGTATAGCTGTATCTTAAAAGTTGAAACACAACTCAAAACTTCATCTGTGAATGCTTTGTCACATCTGAAATCCATATCAGTATTCTATCTGTTTTATTTTAGTACTTATTCTGGTATCACAATGACAGTGTATTTTGCAAGGCCAGATAGCTGGTCTTTGTGTTAATTTTAATGAAGTGATCTATAAGGTCTAACAGGTTGTAGTTATTACTGGACTTATAAAACATTTTGTAGTGTTTATACTCACTGAATACAGATAATGGATACTGAAGTAATGCCCAAACTATTAAGTATATCAATAAAATGCAGCATCAAAAAATAAATGAAAAATGACCTTTGTTTTATAAGTACTGCTTTTTTGCAGTTTAAAATAAAATAGTCTAACCTATGAAAGAAGTCTATCAAGAGCTATTAAAGGCAAAGCTGAAGACAAAGTTTTCATGTAAGAAGATATTGAATTCCAAATAGCTGGAAACTGAGAGAGTACACAGGAAAGACTTGCATCATAAATTTCTCTGTTCTGGTACTTTTTTCCCTAAGCATTCACAACTGAATATTTTCAGAAACAAGATACTAGGCTGAATGAATCATGTAGAGCTGTTCCATTATATTCTTTGGCAGAATAAATCAGTCTTAAAGAGATAATTTTAACCTTTTTTAAAATCCAGTCTTCCCTGACATCATTTGTTACACAATTTGTTACAGCAGATGAAAGCAACTGCTTGGTTTGAACCTACAGAAGAATGTAAATAAACGAGTTTTGTAATTAATTCACCCAGAGATATAGCCAGTATATTGGACTGAAAATGTGTTTTGTGAAACATGCAGATACCACAAATAACACAAATACACACACAAAACCTTTTGTTTTCCTATTATTCCCGCTTTTTTAGTATGAATGCCAGGTTGTAGAGTAGTTTTTGTTGCCAGTTTGTGATGTCATACATCACATATGAGGACACCGTAGAACAGAGACCCTACCTACTTGTATTGCATAGTGGTGGTAAGTGGTGATGGAGTCTTTGTATTTTCTTTCTCTTTACTGAACCTTGCAGGTTCTCCTAACAGGAGCATCCAAGGCACAGGTCTGGTAGATTTGTGATGTTTTTTTTTGGTGTTTCCTACAGCAGTGATACTTTATGTCTGCTAGTAATTAGTTAGCATTACTCTGGCACTGCATATTACAGGGGAAGTTTTAGAAGAGGAGCTGAAGCGAACAGATTCTCGGGTACCTCTAAATAATGTTAGTTAATTAATTGACCTTCATATCACATAATATGGCTGGAAGAATGTTAACAGAGTAAAACAGCTAATCACTTTCACCGTATCATCTGTATAGTGAAAGACCACTGCAAAAATAATTAAATAAAAACTTAATATGAAATATCTCTGGGTTTACCACTGATGGTGTCCTACAAATCAGTTTCCACTATTTAACTGCTTAAGCTTTAGCAAGTCCAAACTTCTTTTTTAATTAAATCAACCCTCATGACACGTTAATCTGAATTGTAATGGATTGCTTCTCTAAGGTATCTAAGACTTATTCTGTCTCTATTATGTCTGCAAAGCTTATACCATGGTGATTGTTTTCTGATATATTAAAAGCATATGGATTCATGAGGAGATAGGATTTTGAGATTTCTTTTCTTTTTGATTTTGTGATTTGTATTTTAATAACCCTGAGGTCCTTTCCCCCAGCTGTTGTTTGTCAAAACATACAGTATGCTCTATACTTAACTCCTTCAAAAGTGCAAGGACACCTTTCTCATTTCTGTAAAGAAAAGTGACCTTGAATACAACTTGAGACATCATGAGATCTTTCAGAAAATGTTGTTTAAGAACACCTAAATAATGTATTTCTGGATACCATTTCTGTTCAGCTGTCAAGTACTTAAGAATATCAATGTGAAAGAAAGTTTAAAAATACTGGTTAAATAGTTTATTAATTTATTCTTAGCACAATTTACTCATATAGATTGCTGTTATTTTTCTCTTATTCTTTATTCTTTGATTCCAAACAGGCACAAAACATGGGATTCATCTTGTCTAATTTCAAATGTCTGAAAGATTGTCTCGATCTAAGCCAGTCATATGTATGAACTCTCATTATTGAGAGAACTAGACATTGTAGGCAGACAATTTGTCTAAGCTGTCTTAGATGCTTATCTTCAATGAGATGAATCGCTCCCTGAAGGTGTTTATTTCTCTCCATTGACTATAAAGAAAGACTAGATGACTAGTTTGGATGACAACTTTTAGTTGTCTGATGTTTACTGAGATGGATCTTACACAAAGTGCCCAAAAGCACTCTGGTTTATGAGGCACTGAAGCATTACCTCTTCCAAAGCCAGATTTCTGACAAAAATGGTCTAGATTTCCTTAGACAAACCTACTTTCCTCTGATCCTCTCTGATCCTTCAAAGTTGATTAGAAACATTTAGAATTAAAAAAAAAAAATGTATTGATGGCTCTGTAGAAAAAGAAAATTTTGCCAAAAAGTTTGAATTCAGTGTTCTAAAGCAATACTGTAGAGAATGAAATATGCAAACAAATAAAATGCTAAAATGCTAATACTTTCATCTTTTCTTGATGATTAATCCCCCTTTTGTTTCAGAATTATGATAATACTGAATAGATCAAAACTCTTATTGGCTTATTTTCCACTACCTTGTACTTAATCTTACCTTTCAGTCATCTGCAAATTACCTTGCTATATACAGCATTTAAATTTCATACACCTATTCATACCCTATTCAAAAGTACTGGGATTTAATATACGCCTGTAGAAGTAACCATTAACCAAAACTCATTATTTTCTGCCTGTGTTACAAACTTTAAATATTTTTTTTGCAAGTTCTTATCACTGACAAAATATTATTAACAATATTGGGACAGTGTTGCTCATTCACTGCCCACATTTCACAGGACGCTCACCAGTATCCCTCAAAGAATATGCACTTGAAGATGCATAGAGGAAATACTGGAGACTAGCAGAAGTCACAGAGCTGTTGCAAATGGCTGCTGAACTTGAAATGCAAATACTGTTTAAAAATAAAATAAAATAAATAAATAAAAGTAAAGATAAATCTCTTGACGAGTTACTTTTATTCTAACAGGATTTATACCACTCTATGCTTGTGCTACTCTAACTTTATAGTGACTCAATATCATCACCTGCCTCCTCCTAGGCAAAATAAACACTAACATGACTTGGCTAATTTGATAGAAATTTGTTCAGTTTATGGGTCAAACCTGCCTTATGTGGTGGTCCTGTAATAGGTATTGACATAGTATTAGTAATATTAAACATTAATATAACTAAACCCATGGCCGAAATTCTATCATCTTAGTCTGTAGAAGACTAGTCAACTTGAATGTCTGTCTTTTGATTCATAAGTGGTTTAAAAAAAGAAAGTGTTTCTTTTACATGAACATCATGGAATGAGCTAAGGGGAAAAAAAGTCCATCACAATGACCTTGCAGTTTCAAATACACTATTCACTAGATTGCATTTATATTTTTTTCTGTGAGCATGTTCTTTACACTAAGCTTTCAGGGACCTTTAATGTTTTGTACCTGCTGCACAATTAAATTAAGAAGTATATATTTCTAGGTCTGACAAAATGGTTAATCGTGACTAGAATAAGATCAGCTATATTAAAACTTTAAAATTTTATGAACCTTATCAACTCTAGGTAATACTGTTGTCATTTTTTTTACATTGAGATCTCTGTCCTTTGTTCTGGAGAGGACTGAAATGAATATCCTATGATATGCCTTGTTTTCATCAATTTCTCACCTTTCTCGGGAAAGATAGCTCAGAATAATCTAAATGAAGATATCACAAGCTGAAGGGCTTATCTGAACTTCTAAAATGTTTAACATTCATCTATTAACAACAAGGTTATTTATTTTACCGCTAGTAAAAGAACTTAGCGCTTTGATATAATGATGAGAGACTTGATGTCTTGATGTACACAATATTAGCTGATTAAGAACAGTTTCCTTGTACATGAACTATTTTTTCCATACTTTAATTGAACAGTAGTAATAGCACTCAGCTCTTTTTTTTAACAAGCTACTAAATAAGTTATCAACTATGATGACTATTCAGAGCGATGTCTCAATGAAGCAGATCATTACTCTGATTAATTATATAAAATCAAATTTGCAATACAAGTCTCAATGGAGGCACTTCTGTTGTTTAAATACTGAAGAATAAGACTTACTATTATATTTTTCTTATAACCTTGCACACCGAACTTCATAGCAGGGCTGACCTTTACGTTATGTGGGAAATAGATTGGACTCATTGCAATTTCAGAAATGATATGATGAAGCTAATATTCCCTGTTATGCAATTGTAAAACAAAAACAGGTCAACATCTGCTTAAGTGCTTTAATAATTACAGTTAAATTTAAGCATTTGTTTAAGTTTAAAAATATATATCAGTACATTAAATCAAATTCTACAAGCTCTATCTTCATCCAGAGCATTTTAAATAGGATGACTCATCTATAGTCTATTGATGAAAAAATGTCAGAAGTCAACAAAATCCTTGAAGATTATAAAATACATTTCAGAATATCACTTTTTAAGCACTATTTTTCAACTATTTCTAACCTCCTCAGAAAAAAATAAAAAAAATAAAAAAAGGTTGAATACTATTGAATATGATGCTAACAATTTACTTTAAATATCCCATGCAGAGGAAAAATATTCTGCAACCAAACTGAATAGATTTATTTTAGGCCTATCACACTATATTTAGTGTATGAGGTGAAGTAGCTGAAATCAGCATCCTGATCAATGTTAAATTGCTGTAATCTGGTAGAATATGTCCCATGTTTTCACAGGAAGATTATTGTTTTTAAGTTTTGTTTTCAGGGAGATAACAAAAAATGCAAGCATGTTTATAATATCATAAAATATATGCCTTCTACTCCTCCTGATTCTGCATGTACTTGTGTGTACGTGCAGTATTTTTACATGTACATTTACGTGGTACTTATGTGAAGTGTACCAACATTATTGCAGATTGGAGATAAGGAATAAGGTATCCCCTATAAAGCCTATTGCTGAAATATAACCTATATTAGTATATTATACATTTTGAACTAACAGTAGAGTTAGTATTCTCATTTATCTTGAAAACTAATGTACAGTTACTCTGAAAAAAATCCTGTTTAAATGGCATACTTCCTAAAATTTCAGGTTCTTTCTAAATTATCCTACCATTTCAGTATTTCTCACAACATGTTATGTATTAAATTAGTATAATAGTATTAGGTATTAAATTTGTATAATTATTTTACATAACATTATTCACACCCACCTTTATTCTCACATGTCAAAGGTTTAATTGTATTTACATACCTGAGTCCAATATTTGACACTTTATTGTGAATTGTTCTTTGCCATATCCATTCTCTAGTCATGATTAATTTTAATTTAATACAGAAAAAGGAAATACATCAGTACAGAATCATAGAATTTATGACTACATATCTTTTCCCCACTGTGATTAGGACAACTGCTGAAAAAGATTTTACCGGAGAAATGTTGTATAGTAAAAGATTGAACAAGGGACAGGTAGATAGAGTAATCTTGGAGAACTGTCAGCACATCCATCTTGTTTCTGAAGGAAATTTGTCAGTGGTAGTTGATTGGCTCTAATCTGAGTATAATGAATATGATATTTTGATGCTGTATATGACATTTCTTACCTTGGCAGCAGCCATTTAGGCCTTGACTACCAACTGCCTATAGAACTTCAATTTATGTAAGGTTTCTAATATGCCTATGATGCAGACCCCATTATAACTGCACATTTTATGAATGTTAAAGTGTTCGGTCAATCAACACCCCTGTGAGGTGAGAGACTATAATTATGCTACCTTTATAGGCAGAGAAATTGAAGCACAGAGAGGACAAATGATTTGTCCATGATTACATGACCTAAGCAGAGAAGCACAGCCTTTGATTTTTGCTTGTTACTGTACTCTAACTTTTTCTGCTAAAGAAAAAAAAATCACTTGTGAGACATTAGTTATTCTGAAGAGTAACAGGAGAAGCATTTTTCCTGTTTATTCATTTTTTCTTACCACGAGGGACATGGGTCCCTCAGCTATGGTAACACTATGATTCCTGCATCTTCCAGAATTCATTATTCTGCTGAAGCCTGACTGCTGCTTTTCATTTTGACTTTTTTCCACTTACTGTTCAGACTCAAATTTCCTGTGAAAATTAATATGTACATTTCTTGATGAAGGGCAGTAATGTTCCACAGAATGACAGAAAACACCTTTGTTCATTACTTGGAAAAAGGGAGAAGTTCTCATCTCTCTCACACCTCTTGTCGTTTCTAATAGATGGTAACTCACCCTCTAGGAGAGGCTTGTACTACCAGCATTTACACCTTCTGTCATCATTCTAAATTCCTCTGAGACCACCAATGGCATAAGGCTTTGTATGGCTGACAAGACAGGATAAAAGTACTCTGGATATTGGTAATCAGATATGGAGTCTTTAATTTTCTATGCGAATAATTTCAGATAAAGTTCAGAGTGATTAAAATTCATTATTACTTGTAGACAGCTCTTTCATAATGAAATTGGTGTCTATCAATTTCTTAATAGAAAAATACTCATTCCATTTAAAAGAAAAAAGTATCACTGCAAGTGGTACTAAATAGTCCCTTTTCTTTAACACTTCACCATGGTAGTAAGATATGGTATGAAACAAAGACATTTGTTCTTGAGAAAAGCAAAAGTTGTAATGCTCTAACATGTCCTTGGGATATCTGGACTTGGTAATGGACCCTTGCCAGAATGAAAGAAGGAAAAAAAAAATTTACCACCAAGCCATGTCAACCACTCTACTTCACAGATACAGGCTCAGTTCTCCGTTTTCCTTACTTCAGGCATAGTCAGTTTCTCTTTAATAGCATGTAAATACAGTAAATGCAGCTGCTAATGTGTTATTCTCCAGTCATTTGTTGCAGCTGATTAAGGAGAAAAATGTAAAAGGTTAATTTTCTAATTACATACTCCCCCGAGGTAAATTATGCATGTTATCACATCCATTGACACTCTACAATGGGCACTTTTTATTGCCGAGTGATTTTCTATGGAACTGTGCATCTTTGTACAGTTTATTTTTAGTAAGCAAGAAGATGGAGGGAAAAAAATATACATCCTATCAAAATTTCTTAACTCTTTCTAGAGAGCTTGCTAACAGGATATTAAGGCTTGCCAATAAAAATTCACATTCTCACATCTCATTTTTAATTTCTATGAAACTGCAATAAATGGAAGAGAAAAAAATTAAAATGGGCTAAAAGACACGCCCATGTTGGATGGCTCTCAGTAAAAGTTTTGAAAGGCATCTACATCTGAAATATTATATTTTAAAAGAATTTCCTTTAGTAAACAGTGTAGCGTTTACTAGTAAAGAACCACTTTACAGCTATATCGGACCTATTAATTACAAGCCACATGCTACCCTACCTGGTGTGAAAGCTGCTTTTCAGGATCCTTGTGCCCTCTGAACAACAGTGAATAGTACATTCATATGAGTAGTTTTTTTTAAAAAAAATATTAAAAAATAAAATAAAAAGTGCTTTGTTAGTTTGCTTTCTATTCTACTATAGCTTTATATTGCCATCTCAAATGGTGGAATAGAAAAGCAACAGTGACACAGGCGATCACGAATCATTTATGATATTAGCCTCGTTTCAATCTAGAAACAGATGGTTTGCACTCAGTAAATTTGTCATTTATTAAAGATAATAAAACAGTGGGAAAATAAGCCAGAAAATAGAGAAAGATGACAAAAGCTGATAAGAATATTTCCCTTAACATTTTTCCTTATCCCCAATGTACAGTAGAGCAGGGGAATGCTATGCCGTTGGCCTTTCATTTCATATTGGTTGGGAGGTTTATGTTTTACACTGAGTCTTATTCAAGAAAAAATGTTATGTGGAAATCCTTCAAATAAATTCAATATTTCAATAGTTTTACTAAATAAGATCTGCTAACACATCTGCTTATGGCAAACGAAGCATGCAAAACCAGGGGGGAACAAAACAGAAAACAAAGTTTATTTTCTCAGAAATCATTCTATTTCAGGATTTTTTAATGCATTACATTCATATATATATCAATGTTATATATTTTTACATTTTTTTCCAGAAAAAAAAAATTTGCAGGCCAAAATTGTTTCAATAAGAATTTTCATCCAACGCTAACGAGCATAAGTTAGACATTAATTTAACGATCATATGAACTAAAGTTGTATCATACTGGAAACTTCCTAACCCAGATCCAGAGGTCTGAGAGTAGTATAAAACTTTAAACTGGCAGATCAGACAGAGAGAAAAGGAACTTTGAATTAGTTGAGACCATGGCCTTGTTTCATTTCCTGCCAGCAGACAATAATCTATTTTTTGGGCAGTGCTGGTACACTAGTAGTTATTTTCTCCTTCCCAGCCTTTAATATAAAGGGGGTTTATGGCCCTTTACTGCTATGTAGCTTTTGTATCTCTTCAAACTTTATCGCTATTAAGTTTGGCTGGTGTAGACTATATACTACATCTAGTCTGATAAATTGAAGGCAAATAAACAAAATGTTAACCCATTTTATGTGTCTGAAACATAGCTCCTATTAATGGATACACAGAGCTCTACAGAAACACCGCTAAGTCCAGGTACACCAGTGAAAAATTTGGTCTTTCCATATTTTGAACATCAAGCTAAGCCAAGCTAAGCCTCTTCCTCTTTCTCTCACAAAAAAAAAAAAAAAAAAAAAAAAAAAAAAAAAGTTCTGAAAAATAATCTTTGAGCTTTTGTATACTTCGTTTCTTACATATAAGTTTAATTCAACTTTTTTGCTACAGAAACAAAACAATTTATTTCTAACTTTTGGTGTTATAATCTTATGGAAATCAGTCTCTCTCCTCTCTATCCTCCACTGCCTAATTTTTCTAAGTTAGGTAATGAGTGTAAATTTTTGTCTAATTTTTCACAGTTAGGTAATGAGTGATAGCTTTTCACAAGTAAAATTTGGTCTGATTCAGTCTTTAATTATATGGGATTCCTCTACGTTTCGAACACATTTTGGATCAAGCTAAATATAGAAGCAACCAGTGGTCAGACTGCAGCTGCTAGGTAATAGGAGGCCACAGTGCACAATCAGCATTCCAGCACATCTGCCTGAAGTTCTACCAGACACACACTTCTGGAGAGAAAGAATAGTTTAGGCTGCTGATGTCTGATGATGTTGAAACAGGATTGACATACAGATCACTGTCAGATCCAAAATGGTAGAAAAAGACACATCCCAAACTCGCACATATCACCAATCTGAGTACCCAGAATGTGTACAGCTGGTGTCCTCCTTGCCTTCTTCGTCACTGCAACAGATCCTAGACACTGCATGTGGACACAAGCATCATGGTGCCTGCGGGCAGACAGATTGAACACCCCTGCCCTTGTGCCTGACTGCAGGACAGACTTCCTGGACACTACACACAGTTCTGGTGTTTGAGAATATGGAACAGTGAGTGAGGGAAAACTTGTTTCAAGGTTTCGTTTTAGATAAAATCACTGTCACTCCCAGTGTTTCTTATCTCTATCTGACAGAGAACTGTGTCAAAAGACACATCAATGTGTAGAATTATTAACCGAGTTCATGAGATTTAAATTTCTGGGAAGTTTGCTTGCTTTTTAAGATTCTACTTTACATGTTATACTTTAGCATCTGTAAGTCTAACGTCAAAATCATCTGATAACAAGCAAACCTGATTAAGATCGAGCACAGTTTTATGATGGTGACAGTCTCTGTGATGATGAACCCATTATCTTGCTCCTGTGCTGTTTGGAGAATGAAATTGGTGATGCATTTATGAAGCAAGAAAAAAAAGGCCAGAGACATATGTGAGTACCTACATCTGACCAAAACAGTCCTAAAGTGAGAGCCAGACATTTTCAAGTACTGAATATCTAGCTAATTCTTTATAGATCAAACATCTTTTCTTGGCTACCCTTGGAATTTCTTTCTATTTCACATCTTCACGGAAGGAAGGTACCATGGTAATTTGCTGCAGCTTTGTACACCTATCCACCACCAAACTACTTTGATCCCTCATGTAAGCACATCCATTCTAAAGGAATTACACAAAGTATGATTTTGTCTCATATTATTCATTCACACAGTAAATGCTAGGATTGTTTACCCACCACATCAACCCAACTATTCACCCACAATCCATTTGCAGCACAGAGATTGCTGAGCAGCCAGGACAAGAAGGGTGACTTGAGGGCAAGAAGCTCTGATATGCCAAAGGTTATATGCAGTGTCTTATGACTGCTAAACATTAGCTGGAAAAATCCTAGAGTGCAATAATCAGCTTACTGACAGTACTACAAGAATGAATATTAGCACAGAGGATAATCTAATGTCTTTTTTTTTTCTCTCTCTTTCTTTCTATTCTTAATGTAATAAAATAAAACTAATATAGCACAATTGTGGATGGAATATATACACAACAAGAAACCCCTTTCTTTCCCCATATATTTTTGTTGAAATATAATTTGCTAAAAGTGCAGTTGTGGTCATATCATAAAATAGTCTCATTTTCTGTCTTCTTTCAAAGCTCTCAGTTCACAGTTTTCTTATGTTGATTGACTCTAAGAATCCTCATGCAAAATCCATTCAACTTTGCTGTGAAACTTTTCTGCCCCAAACGTTCAATAAATGGTCTGTAACACAACATTTTTTTTAGTAACATCTGAAACAATATCATTCAAACTTTTCATGCCAACTGCTGAAGCTATTTATATCATGTCTGTAATTTAAACGCTTTCGCTAAATCTTATTCTTGTTGCCTGCAATTCACAAACCAAAGCTGTTTGCTGCAAGGCTGTTAAGTAGTGATGGGTGAATCTTACGAGATATAGGCTAATTACATTGTTCCATTTGTTTTTACTATAACCAATTTATTGCTTGTATTTATTATTAAACGTATTTTGAAATACTGCATATCTATACAACCCTACTTTAAACGGACTTTAATGATGATAAAGCACATTTCATGTGGGTAGCAAAGCACAGTATTATAATTTACTGTTTATAGACTGCACAGCTAATTTATGTTGGTGGAAGGGAAAAATAGATACAGAAATAGAAATCTTTTAACTTTGGTAAAACTATTGGTGACAAGAAACTAAGCTTTCAGTCCTGGCTCCTAATTTAAGATTCAGCGTTTAGTTTTCATATATAAACAATTGTTGTTTTTGTGGTGAGATTACCTACACATCAATATTAGTGGTAATGTTTTAATTGATACAGTCATCGCTCAAAAGGGTCTGAAATCAAAATCCTTCAAATGTTAACTTCTGCCTCCATGAGCTTAAACTTGGCTGGAGATTCCAGATTGTCATCAAATTTCTAAATCTTCTCATAATCTCATATAACCTATGTTATTATTATTACTACTATATGTTATGTTGTTATTATACAGTAATGATACACCATTTTAGCCATGCTGGCTTCAACCTTACTGCTCATTGGTCTTGTATTCTCTGGATCATCAACCAGCATGATCATTCTGACGCTGTTAAATATAAACATCATCTAGAAGCCTGTTATTTTTATTTTTCCCTAAATAAAATTAATTACTTAATGATTTTTTTATTATTTTATTTTGCATTTATGAATTTTGACTGATTAATTCTAGTAAACCAGTAAATATGTTGTCTGTGAACTACTGGTGTTTGTTACATATCTGTGTTCACAGAAGAGAGCATAAAAAGGAGATACAATGTAAAGTGTATGAGTAAAGGAAATGAGCTGATAAACAGGAATTGTGTATCCTTCAGGATACTACTTTTAGCAGCTAACCAGAGGTTCATCTCCTTGGTAACTTTGATCACACAATCACATGCCTGGGAAAGCCTCTAACATAGGTTGTTGTAAGTTTAAAAAACAAAAACAACAACAAATAAAGTTTTTTGTTTGTTTGTTTTTTCCTGCAGATTTGGTCAGATCAGATAGAGAAAGTGCAAATTCTGGGAGCAAACAGAAGTTCATGAGAACTTTAAGGAAATTCTCAGAAGTGCCAGAAGTCTCCAGGAATGGTAAGGAAATTTAAGCTTTGAGAAATCATGTTTTTGTTTCTCTCAAAAAAGTGTATTTGCTTGCAAGGTTAATTATGTTACCCTTGTCAGCTGCCACCGGTGCCCAGGGAAAGAATTTTAAACTAGACTGGAATTTATGGAAACTGGTTTTAAGTAGTTGAATTATTGTGGAAAGTGCAACAGAATAACTCTTGGATGGGCCATTTTTTAAATGAGTCACAGAGTATTTGTCTAAGTAATGATTTGTAGAAGCCATGGAAAAAGGTGTTGAAGCTTACTGAAGACCAAGGAGACTTAAATGCCTATAATCCAACAACACAGTGTTCCCTGAAAGCCTCTGCTGGTAAATGTTCAATAGGTGGTGAGTGTCCTATGTCTTTGCTGTGTTTGTTCCCAGCTACCACAAAGATTTGTGTAATTCATTTAAGCATAGTTTTCCAACTTTATTCACGTTTTGAAACTCAGAGGAGCAAAGGGGAGTACATTTCCCTAATTCTGACAGGAGATAAATTGCTCCTTCTTTGGGATTATGTCTTGATGGTCATGCTCTGAACATTCAGAAATATTTAGCTGTGTTTTGAGGCTTTTTGTGATGGGGAAGGTTCTTTTTTTGTTTGTTTCTTTTATATTTTTTTTTTCAGATTTGGAAACAAAGCTCAAAAATTGATACCAGTGGTAGTTTCTGGTTGCATTTTGATCTAGTTCAGACATAACCTCACTTCATTTTGGAAAGGGAGTTTGTTGATTCAGAAGGCTAGGACTTCTATAGCTGTCACATCAGCTCTATTTTGAGGATGAGGCAGGAGAACCCATTCACCGAACAATAATCTAATTATATATTTGGATTTACTTTTAAAATGCAAGGACAAAATTGCATTGTTAATAAATTCACAAATCCTTTTAAAATCTTTGCAGAGCTTCAATGTGTATTTCAACTTATTCTTCAGACTCACAGTTGAGTCTGAAGCTCTCCACCTTCTTCCAGTTTTGCATCGTTCTTCCTTCTGCTCAGATGCTTCCTAAAATACAGAACTGCTGGCAGGAATCTCACGGCAAAATGTCCAGTGTGTCTTTAAATATAATGGAGATGTTCTTTGCTGCAGCCCTGCCAAGTTGCTGATTGCTGGCAGCAGATGGCCATGCAGCTCTATCTGCACCCTATTGAGATGAACAAGTGACAATCTGCAAAATGCTCAAAACTAATTTAAACTGTTTTAACCTCAGGAAACCCAAGAGTCTCTTAGGTTTCTTTGGTGAAGTGTAGGCAGATTTTGTGCTTTTTCATGCTCTCCGTCATAAAGATCTCAATGCTCTCAACACAAGTACATCTCATCAATTATGCCCCAAGCACAGAGATATCAGAACTGCCAGTGGAAAAAAAGCTGCAAGGGCATTCTGCTTATTGACATGCAAGTGATATTGAGCATTGTGCATTTTTCAAGAATTCATTCGTCTGAAGGGTCTTCAGCAAGCACAGCTTTTTCAGATAGCATGATACTTTCTTAGGCCATATATGAAATCAAACCCCCAAAAGTACTGGACTTTCATCTGAGGCACATTAGCAAAAGTGATAGAAGAGTTAGACTAAGGGATGACTGAAAGAAAACAGTAATATTAGCTAGGCTGGACACATAGAATTTGAACTTGGACTGATTTAATGAAGAGATTCTAACAATTACGTTACTATATCTTATTCTGATGCAGGTGGTTCTGAAAAATATCTGGCAGTATATCAGATTTTTCAGTTAGTATTCTTTCCTTAGTTCTGTTGCATTATAATTTTTTCCATTGTTCTTGTCTTCAAAATTAGACAAAAGCTATGTGAGGCAAATTCAACTCATGTTTTCAGTAAGTTCTTTCCTACGTGCATCCTTTCAGGCTATAGTTTCACAGTTATTAATACTAGTTTTCTTCACGCTGTAACACCCATCGGGATCCAGATCGGGTAGAGAGATGTGATGTATAACAGGGATTTTCTGCTGACATTGCACTTTCAGACTAACTGTTCGTTTTAATAAATCTGAATTAGTGAAAATTCAGTGAAAACACACTGGTTCTGCACTGCTGTCTTCAACATTCATATTCTGGACTTGGCACCCCTAAATTTGGATTCAAATTTGTGAACCTTATTCTCAAACTCCCTTTGCCTTTTTGTTAGGGAGAACAGGGATCGCCTTAACTGGGCAGAGAAGAACAAACCAGAGTGTTCATTTGTCCAGCCTTACCTAAAACTCATTTAGGACATTTCTAGTGAAAATGAAATTCGTACTTTTTCGCCAGCAGTGGTGAGTAGAGGAAAACAAAAGGTTTCCTGAAAGGTAACAAATTACCTCTCCTCTCCCCCATATATTAGGGCTATATATGATAACTCAAATCTTATAGCACCTTAAGAAGGATCTTGCTGAAGCCTCTTCAGAATCAAATGAAGCAACAAATCCCTTAAATCTGGGGACAGATGTATGCTTACTGTGATTTGTAGCCCTGCATGCACTCTGATGAGGGTGTCTGGTATTGTATTCTTGTGAAAACAAAAGAGTGGATAAAAAACAGGCAAAGGAGAAGGACCGTAAAGAAACTTCTGATTTCTCTTAGAAGGGAAATGAAACATGCTTGAGATGTAAAAACACAATAAAAAGTTTGCAAAATAAGTTTTAGGTCACGGATGACCTCTATGTCAGAAATGAAATATTGGTTCTACTTGGACCCATAAGAGATTTGATGCAGACTACATGCATATCTACATATTTGGAGCCTTTAAATTCTTATGAAATAAATATGTCACAGGAAAAAAATACCATTAGCGATCCCACTGGCCTGTTTTAAAGAGTATATAAAATGAATTTAATATGTTGGTTTATCAATAAGTTACTAGTACAGAAAAATCTACTTAATATTCTGGGTAACTTTTTTTTTTTAAATCAAACTATGTGAGTTTTTTTCTCACATGTGATTTCTCTTCTGTCCTAATGAGTTTTTCAATATGATTATTACAGACAACTGTATACATATTTATCTAATGTGTAAATTGACTGGGTGTATAGTCAGGCATAACTCTTCAGGACAACATAAGTAGGAACGGGAAAACATAATCTTTCAGTACTGAAATCTCCTTTTGGAAGTTGCCAGTATAGTGAGTATCCTACAGTTTAAGATTAGGGACAAGGCTTCTAATGCTGCTTGTTTCAGGTATACAGATGGGTACAGGTAGGAAAAATATTTTTAATCAAATAATTTTGATAGAAGAAGAAATATCAAAACATTTCATATCTTCAGTTTTTCTTCCAAGCATTAACATGATGAAGCAGAATGAAATTGTGAAAGTCTTCAGTCTTTCAAGTGTATCAAGTTATTGTTAGATTTTGACTGGATTTCAAATTACTTAAATATTGTTTTAAAACCTTCAATTTTGATTGACATGCTTTCTAATTAGACAGTGTTAGAATTTTAAGTGAAACCTCTGTGAGAGGTTTTGGGGTTTTTTATTCTTAGGACAAATGTATTTTAGTTTTTAAATAAAAAAATGATGGTTTGAATAGGAATTTCCATAAATTATTGATTTGATGTAATCCCACCACCAAAAACCTCACTATAATTGTCAGTAAAGCTGAAATATTAGTTATTTACATAGCTTTAGGATGCACTGGAACTTTATGCATCCTCTGGCAAATGCTACGATGAGTTAATTGATGATTTGCAAGGAAATTATTCATGTTAAGCTCTCATTTAATTTATAACAATAACGTAAGAGATTACATGAGTATTGCTTCTAAACAATGGATAAATGCTATGCCTAGCACTGTGTGCAAGCCCATTCAGCGTAATTAACAGGTGTGAATTGTTGTTTGCTGGGATGAGCCTCCCACTGTGCAGCTCTTTGTTGGCTGCAGGCTGCTTTCCTGCTGTATTACTGCTTCTAAATGAGCCAATCTGACTTTAATGTAGGATTTTACATATGTTAATTCTTTGTACACTTGTTTATTTTAAAGTAGTTGAGGCAATAACAGTGAATCTCTTCAAAAAGCCTGTATTTCTGCAAGCTTCTGATTACCTTGCACCACTCCAGCCTTTTTTGTGTTTCTCTTTTCAGCGGTGTCTGTTTCAATTAAAAGGAACTACAGTGGCAACTTGTAAGAGCATCAATCTGACAATCTGACTCCTTAGCTGTAAAATAAAAGTCTGTTCTGCAGTTTAGAGAATCAGAAATCTGCTCCGTTAGGTTCTTTACCTCAAATTATATAAGAAAAGTATAGAGAGTACAGAGAAGTTTATGGACTTCTGTATCTATAGGCTTGGCAAGCTTTGAAATGAAATTTTTAATTTTAGTTTCGAAATTCTCATAAATCTTTGCAAATCCCATATTTGGTTCATCTGTAAAGACACAAAAGATGTCCTAAATTGGAAAAAAGTTTTGGGATTCAGACAGTCAAAACCAAAACGAAACAAAAAACACTTGTTGCAGTTTAGGCATGAAGTACTATCTCTCTGTCAATAGACTATCTGAATTCAAGGATATCATTACATAAATCTCTTATATACTCTTAAAACTTTTCCATATCTTTATTTTTCTATTGTTTGTGTTTTAAATTTAGTTGAGGAATGGCAGGACTAGGAATACAAATCAGATTAACTATTGTCTTTTTCCCCATGTCTCTCTTTCACATAGTTGCTAAATTACAGAATTGTTAAAAATGTTTTTGCATTTTATGACGTCATAAGAAATATTAAAATGTCATCATAGTTGATTCTGTTTTTGTTTATTTGTTTGTTTGTTTGTTTTTTTCAGCTAATACAGACAAGAGGGAAATTAACCCGTTATTATAAAAAATTCTTTACCATATTTTCTATTTCTTTTGCCTTCAGTGTTAACACAGGTTTGAGCAAGTCCAGAGAGGTCTACATATAGGACCAGAAAGACAGTTTGATAGACTTAGGTCTTGATAGGTTAGCGTCAAGAATTTCAACTACAGAGTTTAGAAGCTGGCCTTACTAGGAGATGTGTGTAGCCTTCATATTTCTTTTAATGAGGCACTGAGACAAGCACTTATTCTTACAATTTCTGACTCTGCCTCATTGTGCTTATGCTTTTTTCTGCCACCTTAGAACATCTTTGAAGTTTATAAGTATAGATAAGCACTATTTTTTTTGTTTTGTTTTTCCCTCCAAGGTACTCTAAAACCTGCAATTTAATTTGGCTGAAAACCTGATGGTTTTGCTGATACGTGGGCAGATCCCAGGAAATCTGCTTTCCACTCATACCTCTGGCATTCATTAAGTATTATTTTCCTAATCTGAAAAAATATATGGACTTTCTGTACTCTAGTATAGTTAAAAGGGTTATTTATTTCATTCTCCTTTCACCACACAAGAACCTATATCACAGATGAAGAGTTTAGTCATTCCCTGAAACATGAGTTTTAGTCATTCCCTGAAACATAATTGAAGTTATTGAAGTAAATTAAATGTGTTGACCTTCCTTTTTACTTTTTTTTTTTTTACTTTTACTTTTTCTTTTACTTTTTTTTTTTTTTTTTTTTTTTTTTTAAATGGAGAAAGAGAAATCCTGAGTTACTACTACTCTCAGGTTTTCCTTTCTGGAGAGAAAAATATATTTCATATTTAATGCAGTACCAGTGGTCACCATATAGTTTGGACATAAATTTGCTAGTAGACTGTAACCTGGCCCAAACACTCAAAGCTCCTTGGTTAAAATATTGATCTAATTGAGGCTAAAATTGGGATGCTGAAATACTCTTAGAAGAGAAAATTCTGCCTGCCTAGAAAGACGTTCTCGGTTTGTTTAGACTGGAATATGATTGTGTTGTTGGACTGCTTAAATATTGGATAATACAGAATCTATTAAAAAATAATTATCAATAATGGTTGATAGTTGTAATTGATTTAGTCTAGCTTTATCCACATATTGTGTGGGATCAGCACTAAGAAATATTTTATGAAATTATTGCATCAGCTGAAATAATCTCAGAACAGGTCATCTGTGGTTAAAACCATAGTGAATATTCCAAAATATTTATATAATCAATAATTTACTCATTAGTAATTTTTTTCCAATCTCATGATTTCTCTTGGGTAATTAACATCATTACGAAAAAGTTTGCTATGAGAAATACTGAATAAATAGATTTTTTTTTTTCAATGCAGTAGAGTGCTTTTGTATTTATTTGCATACTGATAGTAGAGCTGATGATAAACATTTTGCTGGTTTTACTGTTTCGGAAAGGGAAAAATATGAGTATGTGTGTTAGGAGAGGGATTCTCTGTTATGTATGCAAAAGAAATCGTCATTTACAATAAAAACGCTGCCACTAAGCAAAAATGTCCTGCATTTCAGTGTCATCATAGCTGTTTTAACATATACTACTTAACTTGAACTCTCATTCTCTGTTTTTATTCTCATTTCCACATCTTGTTTAAATCCCACTGCACTCTGGAAGATGGGATAAAAGTTGCTGCCAATATGGTCATAAAAAGTGAAAAGGGAGAGAGTGATTTTTATCTTTTACAAAGAGTCTTTTCTCAATATTTGATAATGTCCTTTATATCCATCATAATATGGAGATCCTAAGACTGGACGTGTCTATTGGTAAGTGGTTAATAGCTGAATCTAGAATGTGATATTCGGGGATAGTGGAAATATTCTGGCTAGAATGCATTTCTGTAAAGATTGAAAATCCTTTGGAGAATCTCAGTAAGTTACCAGCTTGTTGTCATATTTGTAAATAAACAGAATTATTTTTATAATAATTCAGCAGTGTGTGACATTTATTTTAGCTGGAGATCTCAAATGAGCTCAAAAAACAGCTTTAGGGCTGAGCAACGACTATATAAATATAAACACTGAGACAAACAGGCAGATTTCCTCTCTATATCATAAGAGCACATATTGTATCACTGCCAAACTGGCAAGCTCTATATACAATAGAATGTTTAAAAAAAAAAAAAAAAAAAAGGAAAGGAAAGAAAGAAAAAGGAAAAAAAAAAAAAGAGCTGACCTGATGAGCCCCTGGCATTCTCTTTCCTTTGATGCAGAGCTATTTCCAATCTAGTCTGCAAAAAGAAAAAAAAAAAAAAGGTTTTATGAATAATAGCATGGTACACCCATTCTTTAAAGTTGCCATGTTGTACTAGGTTAATCAAGTGTTTCATTCCAGCTCAGTTTGATTTATTGGGACAAGCAGAATTACTGACTCTAGGAAAAAAAAAGTATTTTCCAGTACTTTGAATGTAAATCAATTTCATTTTAGGATGTGTTTTGACTGACATTTTGGGTTGGAGGAATTGTTTGTTTTCTGTGTCATGGCAGGGATGTGTTCTCCGCCAACTGTATGTTTCTGACCTTGAGTTCTGTAACCATTATTATGGCATGTGGTGGAAAAAAACAGTGATCTCAGTATTGTTGCTGAATAAGTACATTTTCAGACCCTGACAGAGCCAAACTGAGCTCAAGCAAATTCTGACTGAGGTATGACCTATTTTTACTGTTGAATTTATGATTACTCTTTATTAAAAAAATAATAATAATAATAAATTAAAGTTTCCAGAAGTGTAGTTAGAGGATTTTGCATGTTTGACATAAAATAAATGGTGATAAGAAAACTGGGAGAACTTAGTTTAGTGATATACTTTTCCTAGACCCCCACAGTGGTCTAAAAGCCTCGTCTTTCATGGATCAGTTGAGAGTACAACTCACATATAGCAGAAGCTCTTGGCAAGTACTTACAACTCCTAGTCTGGAACACCCCAAATCTGTCTCTTTTCTAGCTGTAGAATTGCTCCAGGGGTATTAGCTTCCAAGGCTTACTACTACACATACACAAAGGCATCCTTTATAAAAAGTATGTCACAAAATACTAGTCTTATAGGAGAACCTGAGGGCAGCACAGCTTGAAAATAAAATAAAAATGGAAAGCCAACTCTAGAGTTGGAAAATCCAAATCAGCAGTAACTGACCTTTAAATCTGTAGAGCTCAAAATCATAGAATCATAGAATCATTAAGGTGGGAACAGACCTCCAATATCATCCGGTCTGACCATCAGTCCCTAGAAGAAACAAGACACTCAAGGCTGACTGTGACAGTGGAGCCCAAAGCAGACTGTGAGGAGGTTTGGTCCGTAGGGTCGCACCAAGCCGAGCGCAAAGTCTCTGCTCTCAACAAGGCCTGAAACTTCCCATGCCTCTGTTTCCCCCCTAGAGCCTATGTAACTGTTTCACTGCTCTTCCTCAATATTCTTTTATTCTCCTAGAATACTTACTGGTACATGTATAATGAAAAACTCTACTATCCAGATGTAGATGATAGGAGTTTGTGTATGACAGGATGGGCCACTATACAACTTCTTAGGCAGGCTTATTGCTTGATTTAGGATTTGTTTGTCTTTTTGCATGGGGGCAATTGGTTTTAGAAAGGCTGAAGAATTATGCTCTAGTCATATCTAGATATGTTCTCTAGCAAACATATTATCATGTATGAAACATGATGTTTATTCCAGATCTAGAGACACAGACTTCAGTATCCTGCAGCCAATCTGCCCTCTTCAAACAACACGGATCCTAAGGACAGCCCTAAGAGAAACCATGCAGTTGTGATACCAAATACAAAGATTTAACTCATGAGCAAATTTCTGTCAGTGCCATCCACTAGAATGGAACCAGTAACCTAGGAATGAGGAACAACTTTCCTTTCATCTTCAACTTTTGGCTCAGGAAACTGCTTTTCCATAGGATCCTATGAGCTGAGTTCATTATGCTGAAGCAGTATCTGTACAAA
The DNA here is from genome assembly GCF_009769625.2 of Cygnus olor. Classification (NCBI taxonomy): domain Eukaryota; kingdom Metazoa; phylum Chordata; class Aves; order Anseriformes; family Anatidae; genus Cygnus; species Cygnus olor. The sequence continues at coordinate 51,206,645 of NC_049173.1, forward strand.
ATACAGATTACAGAGCAACCTTCCTTGCAGCGCAGACCATCGTTCCTACATATTTAATGGAAAAAAAAATATGAATGGGAAATTGGTTCTGGCAATGTATGAGTTAAATTGGTACCATTATATTTTGTGACCATGAACGCAGGACTGCTAGTGCAAGGCAATGAAACTGCAGTTTTACATTTACTATATGCAGGTGGCAGCTAGCTTTAGTGCAAAAATAACATCAACATTAAACCTTCAGAATTTGCCATAGTGACTGGCAAACCAAGTCCTCACTACTACCAGAAAATACAGTTTGGGGGAATAAACTCAGCTGCTGCTGCACCTCAAAAATGTTGGGTTTTGATTCTCTCCTGAACTGCACAATCTGTTTAAACTGTAGTGTAGCCAAAGCAGAGGCCTGTGACATCTACAGATTTTATGTTCACTAAGCAGGGTATAATTAATATTGATGTGCCTTGAACCCAAATACAAGCATACTAAAGTAGTGTTACTAACAGCTGTATATAGGTACTTCATAAGACTGTGACAACATGGCCATGATGGATAAATATTTTAAGTATGAGCAATGTGACTGCCATCAAGGTGTGAACCATAAAGGACCACAACCATGATCACCAGCTATCAGTTTGTATAGTATTGTATGCCCACAACCAATACAGCATACAAATGTTTTGTAATGAATGCATTTAATAAATTATGTTTTAAAATTTAATACGTATGCGATTTATCAGTCTTCTAAACACTTCCAACACAGTGATAGCTAATTCCCTGATACATACATTACTTAATTTATATTCTTGCACACTTGCAATAAGAATCCCAAGTGACAGTTTTTCCCTGATTCCTATTAATCAAATTAGCTATTTTGATTGGTTATCCTTCTTCCTGCACTGTGCCATTAATGCGAGCACAATCAGGAGCTGTGCTTTTTTGTCCAGCCTTCACATTTCATTTATTTAGCCACATTCCTCTTCAGGAATGGCAAATGGGTATTTCTTTACCTTGCAGTAACGCAGGTAACTAAAATAATAGGTTCTACTAAAGGTGAAGTACAACAAGAATTACAGTTTCTTTTCTATCCTGTATCTATTTCTATCTTGATTATGATAATAGGAAAGAGAAAAAAAATGTTAACTAGTAACTCTTCAGTTAGAGCTAGATCATCTGTGTAAGGATAGTTCATCACAGATCATCTATGTCATAGATCATCTATGTCAGGATAGTTTTGCTGCCAGATTTCTTTAAGAGAGGCTACCTTTGAGAAAATGAAGAGCTTCTATTCCTGTTAGTGATGACTGTGCATGGTAAGGAAGATTACTGTTTCTTGCCTCTCTGTTAGCAGCCATGAATGATCACAAAGCTTGAAGGCCAATAAATAGGAAAGTGACTATTTTGTAAACACTAGGGATGCGGAATACTCACCCTCTACAGCTGCAACTGTTTGAAAAATGTGTTAATAAAGCCTCACACATTTTTAAACTGATTAGTATTTTAAAACTCAACTCAACGGCAAAGGTCCGAGCTACTGAGCATAGTGGGAGGTTGTACGTTCAGCTTCCTAAGTCATCAATCACTTTAAAAGGCTGTATAAACCTAAAATGCAATACGTTTTGTGCCTCTTTTTCTTCCCACAACCTATATGTATGCCTTTGTGAATCTCATCACCTGCTACTGAACAGAATGACCAACTTGTCAAATGCATTTTACCACATGCTTCCTTATTACCAGTTTATCGACACTTTAAACTTTGCATCTACTGAGTAAATTTGCTATGCAACATGAAGTAATCTGTTTTGGGAATATTACTTTCCAAGTAATGTAGAATAATAAAAATAAAAATAAAAAAAATTGGTTGCACCTGATTAGATGAGTGGCATGCAATTTGTGTTTTCTCCTTCAGCTTCCCTTACTTATGCCTGATATTTTTATTCTGTTGCTCTCTGTTCACAAACATGGGGTTCCCTCTTCTCCCCATGCTGCTTATCAACTTTCTTGTTTCTTTGGGTAGATGTTCCCCCAACTCGCAGTCCATTATCATTATTTTTTCCTTATTTAGACAACTTTGGTCACTTGGATGCCTTCTGTATGCAAATACACCTGTTTTTCTTTGCCATTTTGGTGGTCCTACCGCTCACACAGTTATATTAAAAGTTTATACATTGTGACTGGCTATGCTATCACAGTGTTGTAAAATAGCAATATACATTTATTAGCAATATATATTTGGGTTCAAAGCATGCTAATAAATCAATTTACATGCTACCTAATGCGCTTATGATTTATAGGTATTACAAGTCTTGGCTTTGGGCACATTCCTGATCCATTTTCACTTTGAAAGATATTTAGATGCCTAATATCCAATGAAAAACATATTTTTAAAACGCGCCTTGTTTAGATTTTCCACTATGGCTTTGTATTTTAAGGACTAAATGATAATACATATTTAGCTATCTATCCTAGGATTCCTCTTGCCTAACTTTAGCTTAGATCAGATGTCTTATTTTTAGATGAATACTCCCTTATGCTTCATCCATAGTCAACAGAAAGAAAGGCACAACAAGTAGTGATTCATCTCTTCCTATAATAGATGTCTTGAGTAGGTGGGCTTCATCACAAGTAACTACCTCTTCTACTGACAAAGAAATAAAAAATCTAAATTTGATTTAAAAAAAAAAAAAAAAAGGACAGAACTATCCATAAAAGTGGATTTACAAGGTTTTCTTCCCTTTCCAGAGCAAACTGAAGTATATGTGAAATTAAACTATGCATTGTATCATTTAGCATTTTGAATGGAATAAATCACACACTCTATTATTGCAAGAAGCAGATGAACAATACTGTTTTTTTTTTGTCTTTTTGTTTTTTAGGTTCTATAAAATGCATCCATATTAACCCTTGTGCTAGCTATAGACAGCTAACTTGGTAAAATGGGAATTGCTATCAAACTGATTCAAACCTCACAACAATGCAGAGTTTTAAAATGTCTCATTCATTTTTTTCTTTGCCAGTACCATCGTTAATACTAGTACTGATCTCTTTGATACACCAAAACATTTAGAAAAGGTTGCAAAGGGGATCTTTCTCACTAAATGAGTTACATGAAATGTTGCTAAATGTGCATAGTGAGTTACACTTAGAGAGGCTTTCAAACCATTCTCTAGACTGAAGGAGATTAGATAAACAAATTATTTAATGCTGAGGATGCAAAAGTTATTTGAAATAAAAACTAAAGAAAGTGATAAAAATGTAGACTATTTCAACCAAGAAGCTTTTATTTTTTTCTCTCTTTCTGTACAGGGAAAAAAAGAGGGAGGGGGAGGGGGGAAGGAGTGAGGGGAAGAATATATTGGTTGGTATCCAATGCAGTCTAAAACAGATGATTCAGAATATAACAGGGTGAAGTATTTATGCTATTACTGTTTTTTTAAAACTTGAATAAGAAAAACCTTGAGGTCCTATTACCCTATAATGTAGTTCTGTAGCTCAGCTATTGCATTGCAAAACCTAAAGAATTCTAGACTATAGGGCATTTCATATTGCATTCAGTTATCAGCATACCTTGTCAGGAAGAAAAGCAAGTGTCTAATTTTCCTCTTCTAGGGGGATGGTAATACTTCAGTTACTTAGCAGTTTCTCTTTTCATTCTCTTTCTGGCTACGGGCCTTTCAGATTATAACTTGAATGACTTCTCAGATGAGAGCAAGTGGGGGATTTTTAGGTGCTGCTCCAGCAAGGCATTACAAGCTGCCATTTCCTATTACACAGCTTGTGGTTTCAAACAGGACAGAATTCTTCATTTCTTCCCAACAGCTTGACATTTCTGAGTTTTTGTTCTGTTTCACTTTTACCAGACTGATGGCAAATTCTCAGTACATGAGAGTCTCCACTGAATCTGGTTCATGAATTGTACAGAACCTAGTAGGTACTTGATGAGTAAGCGGTGTGATTTTTCCCTACCTTCCCGGGTGATAAGAGCCTCTTTAAAATAGCAAGGTGTTAATTTTAGACTTTGGTTGAAATTTTAACCTCTTAGCTCACATTGTAGTGAGATTTGTAGTATAAGCACTAGGGACAGTATGAACAGAGAACAAACTGGAATAGCTGTGCACAAACACACAAGGAAGAAAGGCAGAAGGCTTGGATGGCACCCAGGCCAGCTGGCCGTTAGGAGCACAGCACATCCACAGGCAGCTTCTCATGACACCCAGATCTAGAAAAGGAAGGAAGCCAAAAAACAAGGGGCAGCCTCTACTTTGTTCTTATACACATATTTTGTTCTGTCCTCCTAACTCTTCATTCTGAAAGTTTCATGAAGATTTTGGTTTTCTTTTCAGTCCACATTCTTACTTTTGTCTCTGTATGAACTGTTTAAATTCAGATAAGGATCACACCAATTCCAGATTAACAAGATTAAAATAATATTTAAATATCAATTAAAACTTAACAAATTTTGATCTGTTATTAAGTACGATGCCTGTGACTTTTCAGGAATTATAAATAACCCATGCATTGCTTTAGGTCTGTAAAATTACCAAGAATCCCTCAAATTATGTGGTTAAAATGTGTGACAGAGTTGAACGTCCTGAAGGATGTTTTAAAACAATATAATTGAATTAGAAATGTCCACATTTTCTTTTTTGTCATTGCAATGCATACTGCCAAATATTTCTTTTTCACCCCTTTGAAAAGAACCAGCAACACAAATGCTATGGACACAGAACTGACATATTAATTCAGCCTTGTCTTTTCATTCAGGACATAAGTTTATGGTAGAATGAATATGGCAGGTTGGAGTGTATAAATCCTGCTTTTAAATTCAGTGTCTGAAGTACCAGATGCCAAATTAATAACGGCCTACTTGTCAGTCCCAGGAGTATTTAATCTCTTTAGAAAATGAGGGTAGTGTGCAGAGTTGAGAAATAATGTTATTACATAGCAGAAGTGGACATTGTATGAAAAGACGAGTAGTTTATTTCATGTTGGGTTGTGAACCTACTATTGTAGGACCTGATGATTTCAATCCAGGTTCCTACCTTAATCATGCTGCAAATGAATATGGGCCAGTCTCTGTGAAAAACGCTTAGAAGGCACTGGAAAAGCAGGACCATGTAAGTGTGGACCTTGGGGGGTTAAACTGGAGAGATCAGATATCTCTTCCTGGAACCTGCTTATCTGTTAGATACTGAGAAAAACTAATGGACATTGTGATAGAATTTAACTTCTTCCTCAAAGTTCAAGGAGTTTAGTACAGAGTTTTTTGGGCTCCTATTTGAGTAGAAGGATATTTCATCAAAAAGATGGAATGGATAGGTGTGAGAAGAGGCTGACACAGTCAATGGAGTAAAGTAGGGAGATGAACTAATTTAGGTACGAAAGAAATAATTAGGTACAGGTCAAGCTGATTCTTATACTCAGATCTCATGAAGAAGTATGAGAAGTAAAAATGATGAAAAATTGTTTATAGGCAACCAGACTGTAATCCATTTGGTGGCTCCTCCGTTGTCTTCTACAGATGTTTCAAATGTGGAGTTTTATTTTCTATTTAGTTTCTCATAAATATATCAACTTCATAGCTATTGCTTTAGCGGATGGGAGCTAGTCATCAAGTGTTTGTTGAACTGATGAGATCCCATAATCTTTTTGTAACTTTTAGTGTATTATCAAATGTGTGTATATATATATATAGGATTAATTTGAACACACCTCATGTTCTTAAACAGATTTTAAGTGACAACTAAAATTGTTTGCCTTATGTCACTTTCCAGTGAGAAAACAAGTCACAGTAGTGTTTTTTTGGTGGTGGTGGTGGTGTTTTATTGTATTTTTTTTTTTGGTGGTGGTAGGTTTTTTTTTTGTGTTCGTTTGCTTGCTTTTCGTTTATTATGCTGGTAATTATGTTTGCTTGCTGCTATTTATTCACCCGAATAAATAAAACAAGACCCTAGTCTTCACCCATGCAATATGTAAAAGGTTCTACTGGTTTACAAACACTTCTTCCAAATTATATAATTTGAATTATATACTAGGTCTACCACCATTGGAGTGCAACAAATTAATGAAACAGTGGGGAAAACAGCTGTGCTCTAACTTCAACTGCAAAGTTAGAGTTACCAAATTGCTTGATTAGCAGCCAGATTGAAATAGTTAATTAGGCTTTCTGCTAATTTAATTGTATGGCATGTTGAATCAAAGTAAAGACTTTCAGCTTATATTTAAATTTTGACATCTGAACAGATCAAAACATAAAATAAAAAGTCCTCCGCTATTTAGTCATTAAGTAAATGTTCTTGCTGATTTCATTTTATCATGTGAAAAAAGAAAAAAGAAACAAAATACTTAATGAAACTCTTACATACAGTTACCATGGCAACAAAAGTTGATCAAACCATGGGAGTCTCTTGAAGAATTTTTTAAATACATAATTTTTAATTCTAGCCAAGTCTCTACATATCAATTTTGATATAAAGAGACTATTCTCTCTGCAGTACTATATCAAATGTAATAAATTGAGATTTCCCCTGTTAGTGTATATTGAATAATTCAGCATATTATGCAAATTAAAAAAAAAAAAAAAAGAATTTACCTTATGACAGCTTCACATCAACTGTTGTCTGTCTTAGAATCTTACAGAATATCCTTAGTAAAAAGGGGCCCACATGGATAATCGAGTCGAACTCCTGGCTCCACACAGGACCACCCCAAAATCAGACCATATGGCTGACAGCATTGTTCAAACATTTACTGAACTCCAGCAGGTTTGCTGCTATGACAGGCTCCCTGGGGAGCCTGTTGCAGTGCCCAACCACCCTCTCAGTGAAGAACTTTTTCCTAACACCCAGCCTAACCCTCCCCTGTCACAGCTCCATGCTGTTCCCTCGGGTCCTGTCGCTGTCCCCAGAGAGCAGAGCTCAGCACCCGTCCCTCCGCTCCGCTCATGTGGAAGCTGCAGGCCACCATGAGGCCTCCCCTCAGCCTGCTCTGCTCTGGGCTGAACAAACCAAGGGACCTCAGCCACTGCTCATATGTCTTGTCCTCTGGACCCTTCACCGCCCTTGTTGCCCTCCTTTGGTCACACTCTGTACCTGCCCCTCTGCTCCCCTCGTGAGGAAGCTGTAGGCATAGTCTAGGTCTTGCCTAGTCAATGGTTCTAAAGTAACTCACCATGCTACTTCACAGGTTTTGGAAATGTAGGCCTAACTTGGGCCCCAAACCACCAACAGATGGTACATTTCTGAATCACTGTTTCTAAAATCCATACCACGGTATAGAACTTAGCATACTGGTGTCTGTTTAGGGTACGACAGTCTTAGTGGATTTGTTCTATATGTGCTTTAGTATGAGGATCTTTACTGAATTTAAATCCAATTTTACTTCTCAGAATAGTTTGAATTTCTGAGCTGCATAATCCACAATAAACTAGGTGGAAGTCCTACTTCAACTTGAGAGGGGAGGGAGGGGCTTCTGTGAAAATTTTGATTGACAATATGAAAGTGGGACAATCTGTCCCACTGGTAAGAACAGCTATTATGCATGCAGATTCAGACTGCATGCTCTAGGTGAAGGTTTTGGGTAAGTTAGGCATAGAGCAATCCAACGTGGACATCACTGACTGTTAATTAATTAATGTTTTGAGGCCTAATTCAAGAAAAATGTTACTGTAATTTGAAAGTTATATGGTTTTGTTTGTGACACGTTTTCAGTTTTGATCTTGAAAACTTGATACTATGTATAATCCTGTTATTTATTTATTTATTTTTAAATAATTGACAAATATATTAATAAATGTTTGGTTTTCACAGTTTCAGATCTCTTCTATTATACAAAACGGGTATCAGCTAAAGGAAAAATATGGTGTTAATCATCTATTGATTACAAGACCTCTACTCCAAGAAGAATAGGAGAGGGTTTTTTTTCTTTTCCTTTTTTTTTTTTCCAGAAAAAATATAATAAAGTCAGCAAAAAGTAAAATGAAACTTCCTTTTTTTTTTTTTACTAAAATTTTAGCAAGAAATTTACAAAACCTCGTTCTTCGGTATCTCATTAGTAAAAAATATCTGCCCTTTCAAGCTGCCCAACTGTAACATCACACAAATATATGCAATCTAGGAAAAGTTGAAATGTTACCTCAGTTTATCTGAACCATTGAATTTTGGGAAACTGGGAAAAAGATTTTGATTTGGGTTTATTTCTTAAAACAAATTGTTACAATACAGTTGAATTTCAGATATGCACTCTAAGTGTCAATATTAGAAATATTCGTGAAATGAAAGGTGTCACTGATGGTGTCTGAGTTACATGACAGCTTGAGCATTTGAGAAAAAGAAGGAAATACTGTTTTGCACCAAAACATAGGTAATGTTGGCCTTTAGATTGCCTATCTGTCAAGTTTAGAAAGTTGACCTGAACTAGATGATCTACCAAAGTTTCTTCCAAACTTACTTTCTATGACTGATCTATTTTAAATTTTCTCTCTGATCTGTTTACCTAACAACTGCCTGTAATGGTTTTACATATCTTCTTTTATATTCCCTCAGAATCTACAAAGGGGAAAAATTAATCTATTCAATTAAAAGTAAAATTAACACCTCAGCTTAAAATGGCTTTGAACTGAAGTTAAGCAGCAGGACTTTGCCCTTCTTCAGCTGAGAACAAGACAGAGGTTGAAAAGCTCCTTATGAAATTGTCATCTTGATGATGTCCTTGTTCTGTGTATATTTTAAAAGCCAGAAAGGCAAAACCTCTGCCAACATAATTCCATCAGAAAATCACTTAAAAGACTTTTTATCCTCCGCCTACGCCTCTAAGAGAATGAATTCTTTCTTTACAGAAGAGGGCTTGTTCTACTCAGTAATATTATCTTTGTCCCCAGGGTAGTCTCTGACTTTCAGAGCCTGACAGCTTCATCAAAGTTTTCAAATTACATTTTTTTTCTGTTTCAAAGCAAAAGATTTTTGCTAACCTCTAACTAGATTCAGGTCACCAGCAGTGCTCAGCCACTGAGCCCCAGTGCTGATGAAGTTTTCATGATGACCCCTTCACACCAGTAGTTTGTATTGACCTTATTTTCTAACCATACCCAATAGAATAGAAGTAGGTGTTTGAGTCACATATGATCACATAAGCTTGGGTGGGATAAAAATGACATTCTCTTGGTTAAATACTGGTATTTGACAGCTGCAAATAATATGCTAATACACAGAAAAATGTTACTGCTGCTTTAAGGTGCATATATATCACTTCTGATGTATGTGTGTGTGTGTTATGAGAATCACAACAATATGATGGCCTTCCAGTGAACTTTAGCTGCTTAGTTTCTACTGCATAAACAAAATATTAAGATATACAGAAAGAAATCTGCAGTTTTTCAGAACCATGGAAACTAAACTCACTTACACCTTCTGCTGTTTCACCTTGTCCAGGTACACTAAGTACCTGGACATCTGGTACAAACATCTGGTACAATTGAAGAAATGTGGTTTTTTTTTTTGTTTTGTTTGTTTGTTTTTGTTTTCCCCACAACTTTTTTATCATGAGGGAACCTACGGAGCTTAACAGGCTAACATAGACTAACTAAATTAAGAGCTTAAAATTACAACCTTCTATTTTCCACCAGAATGACTCTTTTAATTAATAAAGCTAATAGCTTATTTATTTTCATATTTCCTTAGAGCCAGATCCTACTTAATATAAAGACATTCAGTCTGATAACAGTGTGTCAGAATGGCTTTACATTGGTAGCTGTGGACTGTGAGTGCTAGCTTGTGTAAAATTAGCGTAACTTTCTCTCATGCCTGTTTGAGCATTATAAGGAAATGGAAAAGTTGGAATGAAATTGGCTTAGGACTCAACAGGATGTATCAATTATATTTTCCAACAGTGTCTGTATATAAGCAGAATAAAGTTGACCAAATAAAGTTATTTGAGTTGTGTGTTGTTAAGCTGGCCAAAAGTCAGAAAGAGCAGAACAATAGCTGAGAACTGTCCTCCTCTTTTGCAGAGGTAATAACCTCTATTTCTCCATAATTGTTAATTGATAATAGGCATCATAATACAAAAGGTCAACAAAAAATAAAACAAATACTATCTTACTCTGTTTCCTCACTTCTCATCCTTTCCACAAGATCTTAAGCACCAATCCATTGTCCAAATCACCAGGTGCCTTTTTCTTTTGTAGTGCTAATTCAATATCATGAAATGGATTCAGTGATCTGTAGCAGTACTTATACCGCTGCAAATACAAATTACCACATTAGTAACAGTGAAATCAAGACAACTCAAATTTTACAAATATTCTGCACCTAGTCCTTTATGGTAAAGAAAAATGGTTAATTTTAGTTATAACCACTAATTTAAATTGCCCCTGGGGAATTTTGCATACTTTGGAAAGCTTGTGGAAGTTCATGTGCTTTGACAAGCCGTTGGTTTATTAGACTACAGTTTATACCTGACCAAGTTATCATTAGACTAGAATATTAGAGCAGATGCAGAAGTGAGGGGACAGTGCTGCAGCCTGTTGGTTCCCACTTCTGTAAGTCCAGTAGAAAGTGGATAGCACAGGCATTTTAGGAAGCTAGGAGGAAGAGATCTGCATGGTGATGGAATCTCTCTCTGGTATTCAGATTGCTGAGAATATCTGGACCACTAGGTACAAAGCTTATGCAAAAGCAATAGTTTCTTAAACATAATGTCCTTTCTGGTAACTACCTAAAATTCCTCCCTGCAAAAATTGAGAAGAATCAATGTCTTCTCTACTTCTCGTAGACTAACCAGTTTAGCTATCTGTTTCTCAAGGAGACCATTTTCAATACATCTCACATCTCAGAATCTTCTCACAGTTCTGGTAATCTACAAAGAAAGGGAAGCCCAGCTATTGTGGCTGTATTTAGCTGTGTATGGTGTTACAAGAAGCAAGGTTTTTATTTACAGACTTTACAGAATTTTATTTATTTTAAAGAAAAAAGAGAAATTGGCTGAAGAAATGGTGCCAATTTTGTGATCAGACAAATTCAAGTTGACACAGAATTCTTCAGCAAGGATTAAGATATATTCTGCAAGGATATTAGATTTTTTTCCGGTTGTACATAACATCCCTTTGGGTATGGAGTGCAAAGAAAGAGGAATGACCGTAATGAAATAGCATCTGTATAGAAAAAGAGGAGGGGGGCAATTATTCCCACACAAAATTTTGTGTTAAAATTCCAGTTTGACTGCTTCGTTCATTATATGTTGTATTGTTTCAAGGTGGCTGAGGAAAAACATACCAGCAGAGGAATCTAGTATATCCTTAATATCCCAAGGGCAATCTTACATGGTATCATTCATGTTTTTCTTGCAGATGGCATCTATTGCTGTGGTGTTTTTAATAATTCCCTGAGGTGAAATTGCATGACAGAATCATCCATTTAAACTGTCAGAAGGAGAAAAGTCAACACATTTATGATAAGTGGCTGAGAACTTTCTTGTTTGTTTTGCTGTTGACATTTGGTTTATTTGATAACTTCTATCACACAAACCATCAGTGGGATCAACTCATGACATTATCTGCTTTGTCCTTCTGTGCCTAAAGCTGTGTCCAATTAAGGGGTTTTGATTTACAGGGCTTTTTAGAAGGTTTTTGTTTTTGTTTTTGTTTTTGTTTTTGTTTTTGTTTTTTAACTAGCTTCTCATTCTTCATGTTGTCTAAAGCTCAGTTTAGATACATGTGAAATTTTCCTCTATGATTCTAATATACTGGAACTAAGAAATACGGCAATTTTTAAAGACAATTCTCTATATTTTAGGATTTCAAACCTAATACCGTCATGAGTTTCAGTAAGAGATTAAGCGAGGATAGGTAGGATAATAGGTTCAATGAATTTGTATTAGGTTTGTGTTGTAAAAATTTTATGCACTATGAGCATATTTTTAAATTATAAATGGTGCCATCATTCATCTTACATTTGTGTTATATTATTTGTTCTGCTTTTTTTTTTTTTCATTATTTTATTATTAGTATTTTTATTCCCTGGGTCCTGTTGAACAAAGATCCAACCAGTCAATTTATTTTTATTTCTTCTGTGATTACTGTTACTGCTAAGACTCCATTGTTATTACTGAAGTTGACTATTTTCTATTCTTTGTTTTATTTTTTCCATGAGTTATGTCCTAGCTAACAGACAATAACAGTTTGGGCACGTACTGTTGTTCTCAGCCAATTTGTAGGTAGCCCTATATAACAGACCTAGAATTGATTGTGACCTTTGGTGTTACTGCAATGGAGATATCAGCATATTTTACTTTTGTAGTGTTGTAGAAAAAGTTGTTTTTTGTTTGTTTGTTTGTTTTTTCCCTTTCTTTTTGTTTGTTTTTGTTTTGTGTTTTTCCTCCCTTTTTTGTTGGCTGAACAAACAAAATAAAACAGTGTGTGTGTGTGCTTGTATGCACACACGAATGTGTATAAATTTCAGGTCAAACAATTCTACCTGAAACTCAATGTTTCTTGTTTAACCTTCTAAAAAGTAAAATGCTTAAGCTGAGCAATATTTGCTCCATCTATAATCAGTGGAAACACATTTATTCAGAGAATGATTCATACAGCTGTTTTAAACACCTATATAAAGATGAAAAATATTTAGAGTAGTCTCTCACTCTTCTTCACTTTTCAGTAACATCAGAGCTAGAGATTAAAAGAAATGTTCCTAGAGATGTTGATAGATCAGATAATATTGTTTATTTAAACAATATTATATTTGATTTACAGGGATTTTTAGAGTTTTTTAATATATTTCTTTATTCTAGTTTCTCATTCGTCATATTGTCTAAAGCTCTGATTCAGATTTTATATGTCTAAACAATATTTATTTGGCCAAAGTGAAATGCAATGAATCCCACCTTAAATGCTTACCTTATTGAGTGTAGACAGAGTTCAAAAATATCAATTTCTAAATAAATTATTGTTTCATTTACAAAACTGAAGTTGAAAAACAAATTCATTTTCTGGCCTCAATATTTTTATAAAAAAGCCTTTGTATTTTATGTGGACCTGATTAAAATTTTGTATGAAAATTTGTTCCCACTCCAGTGCTTATTATAGTTATTGCAAGTCTTCATTTTGTTATAGTTGATTAATTGCTTCTTTCAAAATAACATTATAGTTGCTCATATATCATAACCCCCATGACACTTGCATAACAAAGTGCAAGTATTTATATAAGTGTGTCAGACTGCTACAGAGCAGGGATGGTATTTGGAATTAACAATGTGTATATCTGGTATAGTGTTGGATTTTCAAGACAATTTTGTCCAGCACTGCTCGCAAGCATGTGAGCTACATGTTACTGAACAACAGGGCTCTTATGTGTGTCTCTCTGGTAGCTTTATGGACCCAGGAGGAGAGGTTATATCTTCAAAAGCATCTGGGCCAAAGTAGTGCTGGTGTCTAAGTCCATCTATGAGAACTTTAAGCACTGCATTCTTATTTGAAATTCCATTTCTACATATAATAATAGTTGGACTAGAGGAATTTACCTGTGGATCACTAGCATGGCTATACCCTCAATGTTGGGGCTTTTCAGGCTTCAAGTACAAGACTGAGTACAGCAGATATGGCTTGTCCAAGGTCACTAGTTCCTCGAATGCAAGGAAGAACTTTTGCCGCAAGACTGATGATAGAGGGAAGATAGTAAAAGCAACTTCTACATGCAAAGCCCTGTCCTCTGCCATAGACACTTCCAACAGATTCCAGGGAAAGGTACTTGTATATGTGCCAACTTAACTGGCTTTCTTAAAGGTGGCTCTCTACAGGTACGAGGGAGTCTAAAGGGAAAGGTTGTCTTACGATGCCTGAATCACAGAGAGCAGCAATGCACTCAAAACAAAACATTTTCAAGAAATCGTGTGTTTTAACATTTATGTTCTTAAATGCTGTAACTTTATTAGTCAATGGACTGAAAAGAAGAGGATATTTTATTACATATCATAAATTACACATTTAGAAACTCTGTTGTATAGTCAGTTGCATACAGATGGGGAAACTATTTCTTTTTTAACTACTGCATGGCAATATGAAAACACAACTCAAAAACATTAGCCATTTGCATACTACTGAAAATGGCCTGACAACATCAGCAGTACTAGAGCTCATGATACAAACCTAAACATTTATTTCCTTTTTATTCTTGTTAACTATGGAAAAATGAATAGCTTTATTTATTTTATTCTGAAGGAAGAAAATATCACAACATATGAAGTGTCTAACTAATCAGATAGATAGGATTTATCGTAGTGATAAAGAATAGAGGAGCATGAAAAGCAGTGTGGCATCTATAATTACAGAAGTGCATATGCACTACAACAAGGGCATTTGGATAATAGCTATAGAATCAAAAACGTGCGATCAGAAAATGTTTCTATAACACATGATGATCACCAGTGCATACAGATTTCATCATAACTTTACTTCTACTAACAGGGATTGTCTCTAAGGTTTTCAATAGTGAGCAACTGAGTATTTTATACCAGGATAGAGAAAATTTAAGGCAAATACTGTAAGGACAAACTGGTGTCATTATCACAAAAAGTTTTACTTAATTATTGGTTAAAAATAAAATTAAAAAAAAAATTAACACTGTATCCCATATGCATTAGGACTAGTTAAACTATCAAAGCATAAATATATTATTAGTTCATACGTTCCAAGGTAGCCCTTAAAGAATCAAATAGACAAAAATAATAAAAGTAAATGGAAAAAGCAGTCTTGGCTTAAAGAGATTTCTTGTGTATTCAATTGCAATCAACTATTATTTCTCTTCCACTGTTGGGAGTGGACTGAAGGAAGCAAACAAGAAGAAGCTTATGAGCTATAGAAAGCACAAGCAGAAGTATACACTGTTGGCCAATAGAGGAGCTAGGGCAATAATTCAAAGCAAAGTCCGCATTCTGAATCATGTGGCTATCAATCATATGAGTCTGTCCAATGTCACTGCTTTTTGACTCTGTTATTGCTCACGTAAATGCTAATACAGAATAAAGCTAGCACATTAAATTCAGAAGTTTTTAAAGGCTCTCAAAATCATATTTGAACAGTTTGGTGCATTTTCTCTTTTTCTTGCCAAGGATCTCCTTCCTCTTTCTTTAGCTACACAGTCAGATCCCAAAACACACAATCCAACTCTGTTCCAAAGCAAATGTATTTTCACAGAGGTTGATTTCATAGCCTGCAGAAACCTAGCTAAGGAACTGACACTCTTCCTATTGTATGAAATAAATACTATGCTACTCTGGTTAAAGTAAATTTCATCTGTCTTGCCAGCAGAAGTCAACGTACCATCTAGGTTATTTTGGTTTAGTGATGAAGATAGTTATGATTGAGTTGCATTTTAGTTAAATTGGTATTTCCCAGACCAGAATTTGATTTTAATACATTTTGTGTAGGAATTGTTAAAGCAGGAATACTTCATAAGGTGAATGAAAACTCCTTACATGAATGAGGACTAATCATGTAAGAATTTTAAGATAAAACGCCAAACTCTAACCAACCACATTGGCCTTTCAGAAATAAATAATTTGTATTTGATGTCCTTCCTAAATTTAGAGGACTTTTTTTCTTCTTTTAATAAAGTCATTTCCAATGCTGTAATGAGTAAAGTATAACAAATGACATTTTCGTTGCCATAGTGACATATTTTTTCTTATATGTTCCCAGGCTGAATGCCTTTTTCTTTTCTCCTAGCTTTGTTTTAACAGGATAAAGGCCACAGCTATAATAAATGCAACTTCACTTTTCTTTATTATAAATAAATGTAAGAAAAAGCATATATCCTCTAATAATAGAATATATTCATACTTAATTACCAGGTGCCATTATTTTGAAGGCGTAATGTTGCTGACAAATATAGAGGCTTCCTTCTCCACAGAGTAATTAATAGTGTTGTTTATTGTGCTATAAGTTTTTCTCTTTTTTCAGACACAATTTGTTAAATAAATTAGATACTGAAATGCATATGGGCTTAAAAGATAGCGAATAATAAAGTATTAGCAAGGATATAATGATACTGAAATAGCTAGAGGGAAAAGTAGTATTCTGATGCAAACAGTTTCCATGGTAATGGCTTAAAGCCTTCAATACCACAGGAAAGAAAAACAAACAAACAAAAAAAATCACCAAAAACATAATTTTAAACCTGTACACTTATATATATATATATATATATTTAAAATGGAGATGCATAAGGCATGCCAGTACTCCAGTTCAGACAAAATCTTTCATCTTAGAATCCACTGCAGACCAAAGCAAATTCAGTGGATAGATATCGCGTTCACAGAAGAGCTGTCACCTCTGCATGAACCAGTGTGCTTTTGCTCCTCAGTGGAATTGGGATTGTTTTACCAGTCTTTCATATTTCAAAAATCCACTCTAAGAATTCATTTTGTATGTTTTAAGCCTAATTGCATGTAATCATCTAGCTATGAACAGGTGAATCCCTTCTTCACATGTTTGCTGTCTATAACTATTGGCTCTTGAAATCCTGACTATGGATCATGAAATGCTTCCACATCACTGAAATTTGAATGTCCTGAATTACATACCTATATGTCAAACCAATGTGGATAACTAGTAATTAAAAAGTTGAAAATATAGACGTCATATTTGCAAATCAGCTCTTAAAGTTTCCCTTTCAAACAATACAACATGAGCACTTGCACTTTTGGGAATAAACACCCTCTTGACAAATTTTATTTCCCATGTATGGCAAATGAACTGAAAGTTTAAAAACAAAATTTACAAGTTTCGTTTTCTTTCAATTTATAAGGAATGTAAATATACTCTTTAAAACTTTCATAATCCAAGTCTAGCCGTACTTCCCAGGCCTATATAATAATAATAATAATAATAATAATAATAATAATAATAATAATAAGTTGTTGTTTTAACATTTGGTTAAAAGGAAACACAGTATATTAATTTAGAAGGTAGTGACTATAAAGACCAGTGACCAGGAATATTCTGGCTCAAATTTTGTATAGTACAAGTCATATGAGGATAGACACTTTTCTTTCAACTACAGTCAGAAAACTCCACCAAATGGTTTCAAAAATCACTCTTGATATCTCTCAGCTTTTTACAACCCCCTGCATTCCTCAAAAGAAGGGGAAGCCAATACTTTATTCCACTACTTTGTGGCTTATCTTTGAAGAATAAAGTCATCCAGAATATTAAATTTCTCTGGGGAATCTCTAATTATTCGGTTGAAAAAGTGCTAAAAATTACATGCTCATATAAATAAGAGAAAGTGTCTAAAATCCATAATTATCTATTTTCTTTTGTCAGTAAATTCATTTTTAATCCTTCCTATTTAGGCAAAAATGTTATTGATTATTATAAAGTTCTAAGACTTCCCCAAGACCAATTGCCCACAACCACAGTAAAAGTCTCACAATAGAATAGAAACATCACAAATGATAAATTAATTGCGGTGTATAGACCAGGATTAGAATGGGTATTATATTATGATCTGACCTGAAATCAAAAACCTATGGTGTTCTATAGGATGGAGATCAAGAAAAGCTGTTTTTCCTAAATGGTCTCATGTTCAAATACTTTAAAATGATAGAAACAGGTAAAATTGTGAATAGTTATTTTGGACAAGTTAATTGTTCATTTTAGTTGATGGTAGCAATATTAGTAATAAAATAAAAGTAAAGAAACATAGATTTCTTTCTTTTGGGGGAGCTGGGGAGACTTTCCAACTGGTAGCCAAATCAAAACCAGAAGTACAAATTTCTATATAAAAGTATATTTCAGATTGTTGACAGAGAGGTCAGAAAGAATTTGAGTTCAGCCATCCTGCAATTAAAATTTGTCACTGGTACAATTATATGATATTCAGCATACATTATCTAGCACCTGTATATTATCCCCCCCCCCCCCCCCCCCCCAAAAAAAAAAAAAAAAAAAATAAATCACAGAATCACAGAATTGTAGGGGTTGGAAGGGACCTCGAAAGATCATCGGGTCCAACCCCCCCTGCCAAAGCAGGTTCCTTAGGTTGGACCCGAAAATCAAGAATCACCACTGGGAAAATGAATTAATTCATGTAAGAAAGCATTGTATCATCTCCCATACCTTTTTAAAATGGATGAAATGGATCACAGGATTTTCTTTTTGCTGCCGCTGAATTGCTGAAAGGGACCTTAGTGGGCAGAGGTTAAAGATCTGAGAGAAAAAAGGACACTGTAGCATGTTTGCCTTTTTGTTCTGGGAACCCTCCTGCTCTAGCACTGCCTGTAAGGTCCAGTTTTACTGCCATTCGAATCCTGCCTTAATGAACAAAAGTACATATCAGAAAGAGAGTAAAAAGCATCTATGTTGCCTCTCTACCTTTTACAGAGTTCTCTTGATGATTCTCTCTAGGATCAGTTCTAAGCTTTGTTTGGAAGTATTTACTGCAAGTGCTATGTGGCCGCAGTACTGAAAAGGCTCAACGGACTTCACGTATTCCAAAAGGAAATCTCATGCACACAGAATTCAGCTGTATTGCTAGATTTGTACAAAAATAATGAAAACAATCAAAATTTCCAGACAAACTCTTATGATAATTGCCAAGGAGAAAGGGATTACAGTTGTTTCAATCCCTATTTAATGTGATTGTATGAAGGCAGTGTTGAAATACTTATTTCAGGCTTATTTTTTAAAATGCCCTTTTTATTCTTACAGTTGGAAGTGTGACTAAACTAGGAACTATAGAGGTTGTTAGGGAATGAGCTGATTTCTGCCAGGAAATTCAGAAGAGAAGATTTAAACACCTAAGGTATTAACAACAAATAGATTCCTTCCTTCTTCTATGTATTCTCATAATTCAGTTAATCTGTACCATTTGTACCACCTTTTTTTTTTTTTTTTTTTTTTTCAGCAAGAAAATATATATTTTTACCACTGACTAAACCCACCAAATGTCAGGTGCTGCTTTATATTTCTGTTATTCATGAAGGAGTTATAGGAGCAAGTGTTCATAGGAACTGACTTTAGGCAACCACTGTGGCCCACTGAGTTGTGTGCAAAGCTGGGTCAGGTGAATGTTCCTCCTCGATGATCCTTGAAGGCAGCCTAGTGGTAATAAAATGAATCAGAAGCAAACAGCTCTTGCTTCATGTAGGAGAAAAGCTTTGTCTTTAGAGACATAACTTTAGCAGAGTAAGGTGTTTTTTTTTTTTTTTTTGGGGGGGGGGAGAAAATGGAGGTGAGAAGTTTGATAAACAAGTCAAGATATAAACTTATAAACTTCTTAATGATATGACTAGACATGGTATTCTGAATATAGGTAGCAGAGAAACAAAGACCTTAGATGCTTAAAGAATAAGTCCCAGACCTGACATTTCTTTATCAGTCAGACTGTGCTTCTATGTGGAAAGAGAAATCCGCCATTCTTCCCTCATTCAAGCAGCTTATTAAATCTTACATTTGGATTTTCATAAGGCCAGGAGAAACCATTAGATCATTCACTTAAGTTTACCATTAGCAATCATTTAGTAGACACCCTGTAATTTATTAAATACATATTTTTTAATTAAGATGGATTCTCACAAGACAAAATGTAATGTAAGCACCTGAAACAGCTATGATGTTATATCCTGTCTATATTCTGGTGGTGTTAAGGAACATACCTATCTGTCATCAAAACACCAACCTGTTACTTTTTCATTTACCATACTGTTGGCTGCATTTTTTATGGATCAGTCTTTCATTTTTGTATTTTACTAGATTTGGAGGGAAAAATCAGCAAATAAAAAAAAATGAGGTGTTCGTAACAGATGATACTCATATATCATCATAACAAGCTTGCTATATTCTCTATTTTAGAGAAAAGTTATAAATTAATAGCAAAACAAACAAACAAATAAAAAAACAGAAGGTATCCAACTAATCAAGGGGGAGATTTTTGTCTAACCCTATATGAAGTGAACAATATAAATCTGAATATGTATGAAAGGCAAATCAACCAGACACTTTAGGGTTTTTTGTACCGTATCCAAAAACTTGTCTATTGTAAGATATTATTTCATTTTCCATCCACACTGTGATACAACAGTATACTAAATAAAACTTCAGTTATTTTGTAGTAGTTGTTATCCAATAAAAAATAAGACAAAAAAAGAAAAGTTTGAACAATGAGCCTTTTTTATTTTATGTGGAATCCATTCTATGTTTATAGTAAATCAAGACATAACCTATTATTGTGTTCTTTTGCACAAGATAAAGTCTGAAAAAAAAAAAAAAAAGCTGAAATAAGATAGGTGCTTTATCTTGTACTATAATTTTAAACTCCAGAAAAATACCATTGTATCCCTGTATCACCAGTGGGCCATGTTTTGATTATTACGATATTGTGCCCAAAAAGATGTTTGGAAAGAAAAAAAAAAAAATCTAAAACTGTAATGTGCACAAATGTTTTGATGAATAACCCATACAATTACTTTTCCAGGCTAACCAGACAGAAGATGCATTATTTTTTTCTTAACTGTTAATTGAAGGAAATATGGAAATGGCAGTCCTCTAGCTCTTATTAATTTCCCCATCTTTCCAATACTCACTTATTAAATATTGATATTAAAGTTTCACATGGATTTTTAAATAGTTAATTTTAGATCTTCTGTTACATATTTTTCATGCATGAGGAATTGAAATTCTTTAAATTTAGCTTATGTTTCTGTCTCTTTTCCTCTAGATTATCTTCTATGCCCACTTCTTTCACATAGAATAGTATCCAACATCCATACATCCATTTCAGCTACAGAACAGGGATGCATTTAATGTTTCCTTTTTTTTTTTTTTTTTTTAATGTTTAAAGATGTAGTCTTATTGTTTCAGCAAAGTCTTATGGCTTTTTTTTTTGTTGTTGTTGTTTTGGTTTTTGTGAGTAATTGCTGAGTTACTAATAGGCCACCTCATGTTCTTACCCTTCTTAGGTACTTTATATGTGAATATGATATGAATATAAATATAAATAAATATAATTGCTGTCAAATTACTGTCTGTGTTTTTGTTTGCAAGTTTGTTTGTTTTGGCCTCAAGTAGCGAAGGCGCTGTGGCTGTTATAGGGCTTCTTTTTTTTTTTTTTCTTAATATATTTAAAGACGTAGTCTTTTTGTTTCTGATTCCACTGACACAGAGCGCAGTGAGCCTTTATCATCAGTAATTTCTATGCCCTTCTTTTACCATTTTCCAATGTTTACACACATAGGGATGAATGAAAAAAGTAAGAGGTAAATAGCAAAGATAAATTGCATCTATAACTATCCAAGTCATCTATATTTAAATCCCTTTCCAGATATCTAATTAGCTAGTATGGCTTTTTCTCTGGCATAATTTCTGTATATGTTTGCTATGCCTATCACAAGGCAGACACATTAACTTTACAAATTAACACAAAATTAAAGAATGTTAACAGACTGAACACAGGGCAAGGTTTTCAACTCTAAATTTGCCAGCTATGTTAAATGAGAAAAACAGGTATTGTCAGTGAGGGAGACAAACAGAAAGGACAATCCTGAATCCTAAAACCAATTATTTTTTGAAATAGTTACCACAGGCTGGCACTCGCCACCACTATTGATTTAACTACTTTTTTACTTCTTTCAGAGACAAAACCAAAACCAAAATCAAACAACAACAACAAACAAACACCTGTTGCTTATTATATTTTTTACCTTTATCACACACACTAGACATACACACACAGACACATATGTAGTGAGAGTATACATAGGTAAAATATGACCTATATACATCCTATATACATGGATACATATATTTAGCATGTATATATGTCATTTTATAGAAATGGCAATCACTAAAATAAGTTTCATAATCCTTTCCTTTTTTTTTTTTTTTTTTTCCCCCCACAGTACTCCAGGCTTGAAGGCATTGCCACATTTTTAAGCCAAAAGCTATATATGTGCGGGACTTTGCTTTGTCTTCCTCAGAGCATACAAAACGGCCAGAAATTAACTGGTATGTGTCAAGAGGAATTTTAGAAATGCAGACTTAAATCTTTGTTTTATTTAGCTGCTTAAGAATTTTTCAAACATTTCCTACTTTGTCTATTTTATTTCTCTAGTTTCTGCATTGTCTTTGATTGCCTAAAAAAAAAAAAAGAGGAGTAAAAAAATGCCTCATGTGACTAAAGACTTATTAATGTAGTAATATTTCCATGATTCATCATAGTTTTAGTAACATTAAAATATTGTTCTTTCTATCATTTCAATAATTTTTCCATTTTCTTTAATACACTGGTTGCAAAACTGATATGGCTCTAAGATCAAGTTATCATTCTCACACATAGAGTATATTGCTCTAAAGATAAATGATGGTTCCTTTTACCTCAGCATTTGTTCATTATGTTGATTCATTCAACAGGAAAGGACAATTGTCAATGGATAATTTCCTGACAAGCAGTCAGTTAAATCATCTTTGATTAGATATATTGGTTTTAAATATTTTTTCATGTTAAATAATGTATTTCAGGTAAGATTATTCAAAACTACTCATTATGAGTAATGTTGTGAATTTAACACCTATGTTTTGATGAATGTATTGTTCGAAAACCAGCCTTGTTTTGCCCTCATTTCTTAGATATCTGTATGTAATCAATAAGTTGACTGAAAGTTGTTCATCAAAATCTCTGAAATACTTTGCTGAATACACATTAAGCGATGTAGTACTCACCATATTAGTTGTGCTTGGTTACTTGGATTACACATCTTTACTTTGGATACTTGGAACAACTACATACTGAATGATGAACATCAAGCATGGTGTTTCCTAGAGAAATTCTGAGGTGAAAGAAGTCATCCAAAAATCAAACTAAGTTTCGCTGTATGTACTTTTCTAGACCTTACCCAGACACTCATCAATAACAATTATATTATGAAATGAAACAGAATGTCACTGAATGTAGTGGTTTTACTCTCAGAAGTATTCACTCAGCATTTTTTTCCCTACAGGACAACTTATGATTTGTACCTGTTAACATTAAAAGAAAACTGACAAAATAAGCATACAGTGTGAGTTTATCTTGTACTTGCCCATACTTGATATTTCTATCAAATTGAAGAGCTAATTTTTGTACACTGAAGATTACCAAGGATCTTTTATAAACAAAGGCTTTTAAAGCTTTTTTTTTTTTTTTTTTTTTTTTTTTTTGCCACTTGATAAAGTGTCCTGGAAGTGTACATTCCTACCAATACCTTCAGACCATTTGAACATGCTGTAAATCTAGACTACTATGCTCCAAAGTAAATGACTTCAGTATGGAATGTTGCTTCTCATTAAATTTGATATATCTGACAATTTTTGATCTCTGTTTTGCTCTTCACTCCTAAATACTCTGCATGAATCTCTGTGAAAGGCAAAGCCTTCATGACTCAAGAAGGTGGTTTGATGGAGCAAGTTTTGTTCTTACGGATCCCAGGATTGATGCACTTTATGTATTTATTTATTTATTTATTTTGATACACTGAATTATGTATATATTAGGTTTCCTGACTTTCTACACATTGGAAAAGCATGGACGGACATTACAGTAATGATGCAAGTTCAGCACAGTTCAACACAATGATGCACAGTTCAGCAAGACAAAAAGACGGGGCTATGTAGAGTCTCCATGACAGAAAATCAAACAGACTTAGATGCGAGAAGTTACTATTACAAAATGGGCATCCTGTCCATGGAAGTGGTACATGAATCTTCACAATGGCATCATGCAACAGAAGTTGTTACATCCTATAAACTCGGGAAAGATTGCTAGAGGCTAAATCAAGTAACTTAGGAGAAGTTTTTATCACAGAGTTATCACAGACCACTGTTTCTCCATGCTTCAGTCTTGCCCTGACAGTGTTGGAGGGCAGGTATGGAAGCAGAACAGGTGTGGGCGAGAGACGTGAACTTAGAATAAGGATAATTTACAATTTTATTACTTCTTTTTCAGCCTTTTACAAGTTTAGTTCCTTGAAATATGATTAAAGGTGATAAAAGATTGAAGTGATGCATTGGGGCACCTAAGCTTTGGACAAGAAAATACTCTTGTAATTCTTACCTAGAATACAGGTAGTTTTAGATAGCTAAGGAGAAAGAGAACAAGAAGGAGATAAAGGTAGATTATTGTTATCTAATTTGTATCAGAAATAACAAGATGAAACTGAAGAAGGAAAACAGAAATATGGGAAAGTATAGACAGTATTAAAGACAGGCAAAGTCAGTGGTTCAAAGCATATTTCCCTAAAACACGCTGATACACATATAGAACCGCATTAAAGATTACCTCAAAATCGGTTTATGACCTTTAAAGTTGGGGGGGAGACAATTATTGTTAAAAGAGGTGATTAGTAGCTTAAATTCCCAGCTCTGCCTTGTTATTGAGTGCATCAGGAAAGATGAATATGCTACTACATTTCTCACCAAAAATTGATCCATAGGAGAAAGAGTATGGTAAAGAACTGAAATTCACATTTTAAACAATACATATGTACTGTGCATGATTTTAGGCTGAATCAAAACCTGTATTTTAAAGGCAAACCTCATATTTTTTAGACTGGTTCTACCAGGTTGATAGCAGTAAGTCTCTGTAGTTTCAGCTAGTGAACATAAGAAATAGCACTGCAGACTGCTTTTATTAGAATATATATGTCTCCTCAGTTTATTTTCTCTAGAAATAAGTTAAACTGATTTGACTCTCATCCTGCAGGAGTCATCTTAACCAATATTCACGTAGCTCCAAAAAAGTATTTTATCAAAAAACTTAATCCCCCTAAGCCAAACAAAATATAAAATCCCTCAGGCAAAACCTGAGGGCAGTGTATGTTACCAAAGACTAATTTTTTTCCTAACACCACTATCTTCTTGGTCAATCAGGTAAAACAAAGCCCCCAAAATGTTTTATACATGTATGTTATTTCAAGTAATTCAAAAACAGGAAATAAACTGTATAAATCCTATAAATCCTAACTGCTTTTCTGCTTTTTTTTTTTTTTTTTGACAATAACATTGTCAAAACATAAACAAAGTTTATTTTCTATGAAATACACATCATTGAAGTATATTCAATGTTTCAACTGCATGTATCAAACTCTTAATAAAGAGATGTTTCTGAATACACAATTCAGTCTAGCCTGCAGCTCTGCCACTTCTAACTAGTTCATATGGCCTTCATCAGTAGATACTTAGAGTTAACATCATCCAGCAATGCATTTTGTTATAAACAGTATTCTGACATTCTGAAATGGCCTTGGTTCAATTACCTAACCTTGTCCAAATTTTCTTTTGATCTTAATGTGACTAGTGATACTTGCCTACCTATCTGACAGAATTAATTAGCTAATATTGTAGTTCGTGTATGATTATCTTACTGCTGGCAGGACCACTTGTGCCAGCACACAGTGTGCTTCCATGCTCCCCAAGTTAGTACTGCCAGCAGAGGATGCACAGGGCTTGGCAGTCTATACAAATTCAACACTGTATACATCTGTACTTCATCACACGTGGAGAATGGAGCCCATATGTATCCCTGAACTTCTTTCAACATGCAAATTTACATGGTGCAATATACATTGAAACAGGAACACCTTACTCTAACTCAATCAAAATAATATAATCTACATAAACAAGGTTATTTCAGTTTGTGGCTACACTATGGCTTCCAGGGTGAATCTGCTGGAGGAACCCTGCACAGTGCTCTGCTGAGTAATACAAAACCTTCCTTCTGTCATCTTAGATTTCCTTTTGTTACACTTTACTTTTGGTGAAACATATGCAGGTCCTGGGAGAGGTGGAATAATGTATGAGCATCTTAAATACTGGGCTGGAAATGTGTCTAGATCGCAGCTGAAATTAATGAAAGATATTTTTGGTACAATTGTTAGGAAAGGGAGAATAGATGCTGTTCCTATGCACTAGCGGCACCAACTAAAACACCTCCACCCAGTGCATCTCACCTTTCTCCTAAGAAATTTCAGATGTGTAATTACTGGAAAAAAATGACCAGTCCTTACACTCAAAGTCCTTTTAACCCTTTTTTTCCCCATACCTGTCTGTCATATATTTCAACACATAACTGAATAACAATATTGCATATTTAATTCAGAAGTCTACCTGAGGGGAGTAAAAATTATTCCAAGGGAGGTTTGCTTCAACAAATCCCTGCTGACTATTAAATTTCCCAGTTGTTTGAAGCCCTTCAGAACAATAATCAAACAGAAGTGGGCAAATGTGTGTGGAAGGAAGATTGTTATTTTTTCTGCTGTTTGTTTTTTTATTTTTTTTTTTCTTAACAGTAAGAAATTACTGAGCTGGAAAAAGCTATTAGGAGCCAAAGAGGGAGATCTGGTGCCTCCTACTTACTTGGTGGGGCCATGGCTGTATCTCATTTGTATACAAAAGGATTGGCCTTTTGTAGCCTGCTGAAAAACCATAAAGGCAATGACAGCAAGAATGACTGCATCGCAAGTGCACCCTTTCTCATTTCCATCTCTGCTCTCCTCTGAGACTGACATTATTAGAAAGTCAAATGCAGTGACTGCAGGGGTTCTTGCTTCTCTCTCCCTCTCTCTTTCTTCTTTTAGATTTTACTTTATTTCATGCCACAATCCGAGCTCCCTGCATTCCTGTTCACAATCCAGCCACTTCCCAATGGGCACACATTACCAGTGAAGTCTCGCTCTTGCTGCTTTTTGTCTGAAATAATTTCATCAAAACACAGCTGTTTCTGTAATACAGAATTTAAGCTTGAGAGATACTTTTCTAATGATCTCATTAATAAAAAATGTTGATAAACAATAGACTTAAACAAAGAAAAACAGTGAAAAAAGTAAAAATCCCTCACTATTCATACATTGAGTTAACCGTGACAATGACTTTTTAAATGTATTTGCACCTTAATGCCTTCCTTGAATTTGGGGCTCAGTAGAACATAATCTTACTGAAGGACATCACTTGACTCAGGAAGATGATTCTAATGATAACATGTGACTGAAGACTGTAATTGTGAATGAGCTAACAAAACATGCAAGAGTGTTTTAACACTAGCAGAAACATATCATTAAAAGAACAGCTACGATTCAAAGATTTTGACATAAAATTTATTTTGAACATAAGAACACGAGATATTGATCTATTTCTTTACTCATCAGAGGAATGTTTCCAAACTTGCTTTCAGTAAAAGGTATCATAGCAGAAATAAGGAGGGAAGAAAAAAAAAAAAAGTCTAGTTATTGGCCTTTGCTGACTGACTGGAGATGAACATCTTTTGCAGGAAAACCATTTAAAAAAAATCTAAAACTACATGTGAAGGAAATAAGCAAAAGACTGATGTGGACAATTAACATGCAGACACAAAAAGAATCTCCACACCAAAACTGTGAATGAGGAGATGCACTATTCAAAGGACTGTGTTTTATGGGAAACGTTTAAGCAGTATATAAAGAGCAAATAAATGGAATGCCATGACATTTACTATGCACTGCTCTTTCTGTGCTGCATGGACATTAAAGAGCCTAGGGCAATTTCCCTGTCAGCAGGATTTGTCCCAGAGTCCTTGACCAAAATTTGTCTTCCTCTCTCTTGCTGTGCTGCATGCTGATTTTTCCTGGTCTATTTGTTTGCCAGCATCTATCGCAAAGGTAAATTTATTTCAGTGGTGATTGTAGACACACAGCTGTAGGACAGGAAATGTTGTACAGAAATTAGGAATTTAAAATGTTATTATTATTGCTATTATGGTGTCATAAACACAGAATTTGGAATTCCAACTAGCAACAGAAAAGTTCAAAGACCCAGCCTTTGAGATTCAGTGTTCTAGCTCTGCTTCTGGAAGTAATAAACCTGAACCACCCTAACGGGAAACAGATCCAAACCTCTCCTACTCCTAGGTGCACGGTCCACTTCCCATTGTGCAATAATTCTGCTTTTCCTCCTCTTAAGAAGGTTTAATATTAAAAAGAAAGATATTATTAATTAAAGGTAATACAACGTTGTTAATGTTAATTATATGACATTACATAGTTAATAATAACATATAGAGGTAACGTGCTACCACTGAGCAAAAATTCCCCACATAAGTGGAATATCTAGGAAAAAAAAAAAAAAATCTGACCTACATCAGGTAAACATTTTTACTCAGTGTTATTAAAGAATATGGAACACAATGGGGTTCTTTCTTTCTGTATCTTCTATGGAGGATTTTAACCATGAGCTGTTTATATGCATTGCTCTTATCACCACCCTTCTGCTTCCCAACCCAGCAAGGTGCTGACTATCAGAAGATGTCTCATTGGTTTCCATGAGCTGCTGGAGCAGATGACCTTCTCCTCCTCCACATGTGTTTTTCTCCTCTTCTATCAAACCCCAAAGTGGGAAAGTTTCTTGCTTATTCTGTGTGCACTTGAATTTCACGGTGCTCCAGAATTGACTTTTGTACCTGTGGGGACTTCTGCTAGCATAGTAAGTATTAAGCAGTATGGCTACTGCCTGAAGACACTGGAAACTGCAGCACCTTCAGTTAGAGATTCAGTAGGAGCACACCTCTCCCCCCAGATTTGCAAATGGGATGCTTCTGTTTCTAGGAAATAGGTCTACTGTGCACTGTTTGTCCTGAGTTGGTAACTCCCTGCACAGACAAACCCGCATGCACCTCACTCCACAGCCTGAAGTACAAATGTCACAAAGCACTTTAGCACCTGTCAATATAAACAACCCACAACCAAAAGAAATGGTAGAGCATGTGTGGCCTTGTGGCTGAGCATGATGAACAGACCGTGGCCTTCAGACCTCTGAGAGTCTCTGGTGGTATTGCTGCTGTGTCCAGGGACCAGCTGGGCTTGATAGGACTGGGTGAGCAGTTCCCTGAGCACAGGCAGCTTCCAAAACAGCCACAGCAGCACAGCAGCCACAGCAGCAGCAGCAGCAGCAAAATCCTGATGCTGCTGTTACCGTGGAGACAGCCAGAGAGACCATAAGTGTGCATGTGTGTGTGTGTGAGGTGGTGGCTTGAGGAAGGAAAAGCGGGGTGAACATCAGGAACAAGCATTTTCTGGCCTATTTTACAAGCGCAATGATGGCTTTGTTCTGCTTTACCCACACATGCTGCAATTCCCCATTGCACAAATGGGTAGTGGCAATAGGTTCAACAGTAGCTCTGTGCAAAAAAAAACACCTTTTGACTACATTTATTGTACTTTCCCCTTTATAAAGAGGACTCCATAAGGACTTGTTAGTGCCTTGCCTTGCAGAAGCACCAGAAAAAAAAAAATGAGTCAAAAGACAATGATTGCAGCTGAATTGGATATCAGTGTTTACCAAAAGTAACTCCTTCTGCTCTATTGTTTTGCATTACATAACAAATATTTCCATAACATTTCTTTAGCATCTGTATGAACTCTCAGTGAAACTAAAGACTCTGCAAAGGTCATTGCTGCTGAAGGAAGTTGAGTGGAAATTCCTTTCTGCACTGTCCTTATAGAGACTATTTCTGTTCTTTATGTGCTGTATTCAGTCCCTGTGATGTCTTTGCCATTACGTTCAAGGGGCGATCTTTGTATTCAGACCTTAGAAAAGGTTAATGGTTATTACTGCTCTTTTATACTGTAGGTAGAGTTCAGAATGGTAATTCAGATTCATGCCCATACCTGAATATCAGCAGAAATTCCATTGTTTCCATCTATCAGTCCACCTCAGACCTGATTTTCTACTCATCCACACACAAGGCCACAATGCCACATGACGCTTGTACCTGTTAAACCTCCTTGCTCATGGATTCATTGTCCTTGATTGAAAGCAGCTGTTATGACCTTAAGGCTGGCCATTCTCAAACATTTTCTATTTTATGGTTAATATTTCAAATTAAACCAGGATTGGTGTGCAGATGTCCTAGGGAAAAAAACATCTTTGGAACTTAATTTATTGATATAACATTGTCCAAATATGGTAACTCTGAATGATGTTATATACATTTTATATTCGAGAAATACATGGAAAACTGGCATACTTGCTGACCTAGAGTGACATGGCTGGTAGGGAAATTATGCACTACTCAGTCATAGTTGCTTAAGATTTTCTTTCACAAGGATCTTGTTTCCAGTTGTTGATACTTTTGCTGATTTCAATAATTTGGGCTAAATGGTTCCACTAAACATGATGTCATTGTGTGAACTTACCTGGAAAGTCATTTCAAATAAGAAAATATTAAGTATGTTATGAGAACGTATTTTGTTTTGTCCAGATGAAAACACTATTCCAACTTCCCCACTTAGAAACCATAATGTCTCCATTCTCACTCTGTAGGTGTAAGAAAGTTTTGTTTATTAATTTGTTTTGGTGTTGTCTGTCATCAGGGGTGTCTTCTTATATTTAGAAGAAATACAAAAACATCTCAAAAGGAAAAAGAAAGTTGCAGTTTGCTGGGAAAAGTAGTTCTGCAAGGAACCATCAAAGCATTTTTAGGAACAGTGATAGCCAGGAGGGTTGGGATGGGGGGAGTGTCAGGTAACGGAGTCAAAGGAAGAGAGAAACAAAAAAAGGTAGTGAAGGGAACTCACAGAAAAGCCAAAACATTTTCCGTACTGAGAACACTGACCAACAACTTCAAATAGATTTGCTAGTGTGGCTAAACAGGTAGGCTCTGACACAGTACAGTGCCTAAACATGTGCCAAACAAGGAAAGAGCTATTAGTTTTTGAAAACTGCATTTTGGTAAGCTGGATACATGAAATGCTTGATGTATTCCCCACATCAGATAATTTGTATACAGCCACTCCAGCTGTCAAAAAATCTTAAGTCTAAAAGTTCCAGGAATACCTGTATATTATTTGGTTATTATTCTTACTCAATCCTACTATCTACAAAAAAAAAAAAAAAAAAAAAAAAAAAAAAAAAAAAAAAAAACACTAAAATTCCAATAAAACCCCTGTTTTCTATATGTTATTCTGGATGAATATTCCTATGATTATCACTTGAAAAACCTTTAATATATCTATAAAAATGCTTCTCAGAATTTCTGCAATGGGAACAGAACTTTATGATGAAAATAAAGCCTATCCCTTAAAATAGAAAACAGACTGAGTCCGTCTGGATGTATTGCCCAAGAATTTATAAAGAATAAATTTGTTTTACACGACCGCCTGTTTTCAGATGAGAATATTTTCCCCTTATGCTATGTACATGTGGATGCAGTAATTTAAGAACCTTTCCCTGATAACACAGATCAATGGATTTCTCTTTAAACTACCACTAGATGTCATGCACCGATATCAGTCCCAACTGTGTAGGCCACGATGTCAGGTCGAGGTATAGAAATATCTGAAAAGTCTTCCCTTTACACTTTTTTTTTTTTCCATTTTTTCTTGTCATTTAAAATGTCAACAGATACATTATTTTAATTCAGAAAAAAGGGTGACATTACAGGTAGCAATCAATGATGGAATGCACGACATCCAGAAATATCAAAGGTAATGAAACAAAAATGCACAAGTATAGTGGCTAAAACTACCTAAAAAGTAAGACAAATATGATGTCTCCTGTTTTAGCAGAGTTTCTGCCATGCTCTCAGTGCGAGCCTTCTCTAAGTGGTATTTAATTGTGGAATTACATATTTCTAATAGTAGAAAATTTTTCTCTAAAAGTATATTAAGTATCTAAATTCTTATTTTAAAATATTAAACAATATCTATAAACAGTTGTAGGTCGTTTTCATGCATGTGTGAGCTGAACAGAAATATTATCACAATTTTGAATGAGAGTAGAGAGTATCTTAGAGAGCAGCTTGACCATTAACATTTTTCTTTCTGTAGGCAGTTAAGGTAACAATAGCAGCCAAATTCACTTCTGGCATCATTTAGAAGGGTGGGTCATGCCTGCCCCCATTTTATATTAGGTTGCCTGTTTTGGGGAGATATCTCAGAGTACCAGAACTGATTAATAATAATAATAATAATAATAATAATAATAATAATAATAATAATAATAATCCTTCAGAGCATTTTTCCTAGCAGAAAATTGTTTGTTCAATACATTATACTTTTTTTTTTTCCTAAAAAATGTCCTTTTTACTGGAAAGAAAAAAAACTATTTTTTTTTCAGTTTCAAGCCAACATTTTGGCAAAGACTATTTGGATTTTGTTTTCACGAAATGAATGAAAAACTTAACTATTTAAAGAACGTTATACAAAAAAAATCATAAATAGGCATGAAAAATTTGTTTTGTAACTGTATCTCTGCAGAAGGCCTTTGAGATATTTTTTTTCTATGCCATTTTATAATGAGGTAAAGTGATTTGCCTCAGTTCATGTAATGCATTGGTAACAGAAACACAAATAGACTCTCAGCATCCAGATTTTCGGTCTTTTGTTTTAACTGACTGCTCCCAGTAAAACAGCAAGCAATATAATTTTAAGGTCCCAGATCTCTCAGTGCCTCTGTGTGATTGCCTAATAATGCCTCCTCCCAAAGATATGTATAACACACTATTTAAAAACAGACTAGATATGTGGAGAACAACAGAAAACCATGGAAACAAGATGAGGTTAGTGGCACAAGTCCATGCACTATATATATATATTGAATGTTGCAGTTACTTCGCTAAGCAACAGCTTAATATATGTTATAAAAATAAATGTTAGAATATTTTAAAAGTCTAGATTAGACAAAAATCACATAAAAAGACAAAAAAAGCCCCGTACAGTGGCAGTATCCATACTATCTTGATAAAAATCTTTGTTGCTTACAGAGTTGGGCCTGATGTTGTTTATTAGATTCTGAAGTAGCTCAAAAGGTCATGAAAGCCTCTCTATAAAATTATTATGGTATAATAGAAAAAGGTAACTC
Organism: Cygnus olor; assembly: GCF_009769625.2. NCBI lineage: Eukaryota > Metazoa > Chordata > Aves > Anseriformes > Anatidae > Cygnus > Cygnus olor. The sequence goes on from NC_049173.1 coordinate 51,239,493, forward strand.
ACTCAATCCCCTAGTTACTACTTGATTTTATTGAATTTCTTTATTAATTTCTGCTTAATTAGAAATAAAATTCAATTTATTTCATTGCCAAGTTGTCAGCATCCTTTTTTTTTTTTTTTTCAAATCACATTAACAAACAAAATGAAAGTTTTCAGATAATATTTATGTTTGCACGAAAACCTGACTGCCTGTTTTTTGTTACCTGAGAGAATGAAATATTTGTGATTGATAGCCCAGTCCGTTCTTGGTGATTAATGGTGAAAATAGAACAATGGACACTTAAACTGAATAGAGATGTGTGGTAATCTAGGGAGGACTGTGACTTTAAATGCTGTAAATGAATAAATTTCATGTTAATACAAATGAAGTATTCAAAAGCACTGAGTTGAGCCATATGTGTCAGAACTAGTGGGATAGCTGCTGAAAGGTCAAATGTGATGAGTAAAGAAAGGTTTCACAGAACATGACAGAAATTCTTAGGCTCAAAAAAAATCTTTTCTTGGTGAAAGTAGAATCCTCAAAATCAAGTATTTACAAGTTATAGTCCAGCATTAGCACAGTCCTGAGAGAAAGTCAGGGAGGCTCCAAAGATATCTTGCCCAACAAAACTAAGTCAGTACCTGACTCCTAAGCGCTCAACCATTTCTGGGAGCCCTTTTGGGCAGCTGGTGAGCCAGGTCTGAAAGGGGAGGGATGGGGGGTGTGATGGGGGGCTGAAAGATTGGCTCATAACAAGGATTTAGGCTGAGGTATCTATGTGTACTGGGTCTGGCTGGGATGGAGTTAACTTTCCCCGCAGCAGCCCATACAGTTCTGTGCTCTGCACTTGTAGCTAGAAAAGCGCTGGTATCACACCAGTGTTGTATCTACTGTTGAGCAATGCAGGCACAGCGTCAGGACTCCCTTTAACCTCTCCGAGAGCCAGTAGGCTGGGGGTGGGTAAGAGGTGGGGAGAGGACATCACCAGGGCAGCTGACCTAAACCAGCCGAAGGGATATTCCATACCATATGGTGTCACACTCAGCAATAAAAGGTGGGAAAGGGGAAAGGGGAAGGTGGTGGAGGGGCCTCTCATGGTGAAGATATCTGTCCTACCAAACACCCACCATGCATATTGAGGCCCTGCTTCCTGGGACGTGGCTGAACATCGCTCATTGATGGGAAGTAGAGAATAATATGTTTTTTTTTCTCTCTCTGTGTTAGTTTTTTTCTCCCTTCCTTTTCCCTTTAATTTAATTATCCTTACCTCAAACCATGAGCCTTTTTTTTTTTTTCTTTCCAGCGTACTTTCTTCTCTCCCTCTTCTTCTGAGGGGGAGTGAGAGGGCAGTTGTGGTGGAGTTCAGCTGCCCAGAAAGCTAAAACCCCCAAAACAGTATGCCCAAAGTGCGTCCTGTTTCCCCTTCCTTTCTGTCCAACTCTTGCACTCAAAGAGATTCAAGTCCCTAGCCTCTCTTGCTAGTAAGCAGTAAAGATTTGGGAATTGGTACTTTCAGGTCTTTTCAATGCTTCCAACTTACTACTGCATCTTGGGCTATTCCATTCCATTCCATTCCAATTGTAAGATGTTACAGGAAAAAGACGGCTTTTGTGTGAAAGTGCACTAACACTATCATCTTTGCATCTCTGCAGTAGTCATGAGCCTGGGCTCTCACATTGTTCTGGTGATACACCTTGCGCTCCACCAGAGACACTACAGTCGTTCGTTTCTTGAGGATCTCATTTAATACAACACAGCTGTTGTTATACGATACCTAAATTGTCAGTATTGCCTTAAAAATCTGGCTAACCAGCCAGTTTGTATGGAAGAATGTGAAACTCTTCCCAATTAAGACAATAGAAGATCCTATAAAAATGTTCTTCTAAACAACTTTTTGAGAGGTTTATGTAAATGGAGTGATATTTAAAAGATAACCAGTAGTTACTATCAATACCTAAGCATTTATCATCCCTGTTCTTACCACAGTAGCTTCAGTGTATAAGTAGAATAAAAACAAACAAACAAACAAACAAAAAAAAAAAAACAACTAAGCCTTTCTCGAAAAAGAGAGAAGATATTTTTGCTCTTCATCTATGACTGCCTTGGAACTCTTTAATATCTTCTCCCCTACTATTTTACTCCTATCTATGATTACCTTTATAAAAGATGGCTTGTACTCCTAAATGTTACTCCCCAAACATGTACAGTCTCAAGGGCTATAAGAAATCCAATGTAGAATGCAAGTAATAAATTTAACATGAGATGACAGAGGTTTTCAGTCATATTTCAGCAACAAATATACTTCATAAGAGTTAATATTTATAGCTACACTGTTGTGATAATGGTAAAAGGAAATAAAACTGCTGTAGGCTAGGCTTTCTGCTTATGCAAAAGAGCAAAGCATGCCAGGAGGATCTCAGTGTGCTATGGAGAATCAGAACTGGAGCGTCTCTCACATTGTAATCTCTGGCAAAGCCACAATTATCTCCTGTTAGCATTTTAAAATTGTGTTAATCCAAAAATAGTCTCTATATATTGAATTATAATAATTAGGAATGCAGAAAATTAGTTTTGATCCTAACCATTCTAGGTAGAAACAAGGAGTATTATCCCTCTTTCCTTTCATCCTAAAAAAAAATAGATTTTAAAGTCATTCCTTAAAAATGACTTTTGATCATTTAATGTTGTTTGGACTAAGGACAGTCTTCAAAAGTTAGGAAGCATTGTGCTTAGACCACTGGCACTTGTCAGTCAGAAACTGTTGGAGAGTAAGCAAAGCTGGAAACATCATGCTTAGAAAAATAACTTAATTTCTGTTTTTATGCTGAAGTGTTCTATCCATCCCCTGAAGTGTCAAATATTACTGGAGAGAAAAGACATATATATATATTGATTACTTTTTCAATATATCTGACTTTGATCTTCTGACATCTGTATAAGTAGACCATTTCATTATACCTCATAGAAGAGGTTTGCTAAAAGCTGGATCATGTAAAATAGACTAAGTGAGCACAGAGTGTTATAGGAATAGGATATTCCAGTATATTCCAGATATTCCACTGTATCCCTGCTTAGCAGGCCTCAGAGTTAATAAGGCTTTGGTCCCATTTCACATGCAAATTATTCCTTATTGATTCGATGACATAATCTTTAAGCAATAGCCTTTGACGTGGGGGAAGGAGTACTGTCAGCAAGTGCAAGAAGATTTCACTATGTTTCTAGAAGTTACAAAGAAGCAGTGAGAGAATTGTCATGTTTCATAATTACACATGGATATGTACCTAATTATTTGTCTTACCCTGCAGTAAATAGAAGGTGTGCTGAATTATCTGTGTCTTGTATAATTCAAGGAAGAGTCCTGACATATACTTCCTTCCTACCACTCTGTGGTTATGTTGCCTTTTTTCTTTTACCTTTCTAAGCTCCTCTCTTGAAAGGATTGACAGCTTTGAACTATCTTCCCAAAGATCTAAAGCAGGGAAAAAGAACCAACACAACAGCGGTTTCTCTAAAAAACAAAGTCACAATTCCCAATCTGTTTAAAGTGCTGCAGAAAGCACCCAACAGAGGATTAGGGCAACAAGAATCAAAGTCACCTTGATAATAATGCTGTTAGGAAGTTGTTTTTTAAGGACCGAATGAGAGCATATGGTCTTTGAACATACATGAAGAGGCAGACAGTAGCTGTAGCCATTTCTCTAACTTCCCTTCCTCCTTAAAACTGTAGCAATGCAAAACATAACCAGGCACTTTAACCTAACTTTTTAGCTCTTATTGCTGCTTTCCTTTATATTCAGCTCACATGGGGTGAAGTCACCTCTGATCTGACTGCTGTACGGTCTGGCTGTGTTACCTGCCCAACATCTTAAGATGGTGATTAACCTACATGCTCTCCGGAATGCAAGAGAATTCAAAAACTTCCCTCTCACGCTGAGTTCTGCCTCTGTCAATCTCTTTCTTGCAGGAGCAGCTAGAGGAAACATTTTCCAAATGGAATGAATGAACCACAATCAGCCTGAACTCTGATTACCCTCTGCTAGGAAACACCTCATGTGTAATGTTCACACTGTTTTGGCTATTTGAGTACAACCTTGAAAAAAAAGAGGTGGGCTTTGAACAAAAGTAAATGATCATAGCTCCATAGAATATGCCAATTTCCACTGCTGAGGATATAACTTAAGAAATAGTCTTTATCAGTACAGACACGGTACATTCAAAATAAAATAAAAAAAAAGTAACTTTTTCTTTTAACTGTTAAAAAAAAAAAAAAGGAAAAGGGTAATGTGAATATATATGTTCTTTACTTGTGGTGTGTTAGCTAAGTGACAGGAACTAAGAATTTACCTATATGTCCCCAAAAGGCAAATATTGAACACTGCCTTCTGTCTGTGACTTTTCCTCACAGATTCTTCATCTGAGATTAGTCTCCATGCTTGAGTAACTCCCTTTGGCACAATTGCAAGCGAAGCACTACTGTATGCCAATCTTCTAAATTAATCATTTGTGAGTGTAGTACCCCAGGATTGAGAACCTGCAGGCTTAAAATTAACATGAATCCATTTTTTTGTAGTTCTGGCACTGAGCAAAGTGCTCTAAAGCATGATCTGTTGCATCAGATCTGTTGAAAAAAATAAATAAAATAAATAAATAAATAAATAAATAAATCATTTCTGTTTTGCTTTTCTTTCCTACAGTGGGTGAGAGCTTTGTTTTTGGTTTGTGTTATTTACCAGTTGTTATTTTGCACCATTTTGTCTGAAGTCTGCTATTTTACGTGGGCATCTGTGTCAGTGGCTATCTAAAAATAAACACTCCTAAATGAGTTCTGAATTCTCCCTCACTTTTATATACAAACATAACAGAAGAAAACACTGCAGATGAGCACTCATGGTCAGGCATACTTCTGGACATGGAGACTGACTAAACCTAGAAGCAGCACTTTCACATGGATCTGGTGATCTGTCAGCAAAAAGTTCAAGTAGAAGTTTGATTTGTGCAAAACCTTAGGTTTCAAAATCTGATTATCTTAGAAAAAATGTTTTAGAATTGCTGATAACCTGGGCTGGAGGAACAAGAGGAAGTGGGGGTTTAGGACATCTGCCAGAGATGATTTGAAACACAGACCGCTGTGACTATTAGCCGAGTCAGGAAGAGATGAGGAGGCAAAGGATCGCTTTGAATTCAATTGAATGCTATAATCACCAATCCAGTCTGAAGCAGATCTTATTTCCAGCTCAATTCTACAAAACATTCCCATGACCACTTTTACTCTGCTGAACATATTATTTTCAAAGAAAAAATACTCTGAAAATAAATTCCCAGTCTGTTCTATCCACTATAAATTTTGCACTTGGCAATGAGTCTCAGACACCTGAGTGCTTTAGGGGAAAAAAAAAAAAAAGTCAGACCTCATTGCAACCTTCCTTTACATAAAGGCGGACTACAAGAAATCTGGGGAGGGACTCTTTGTCAGGGAGTATAGTGACAGAACAAGGATATATGGCTTTAAAATAAACGAGGGGAGATATAGGTTAGATGTTAGGAAGAAATTCTTAACTCAGAGGGTGGTGAGGCACTGGAACAGGTTGCCCAGAGAAGCTGTGGATGACCCATCCCTGGAAGTGTTTAAGGGCAATTTGGACGGGGCTTTGAGCAACTTGGTCTAGTGGAAGGTGTCCCATGGCAGGAGTGGTGGAACTAGGTACTCTTTAAGATCCCTTCCCACACAAACCATTCTATGATTCTATGAAGCAAGATAGTTTTTATCTCCTCTGCTTCTCAGCACCTCAAATTCTTTTGACCTTACTGTGTTCAGTATTGGTCCAGACCAATCCAGAAGCTTGCAAAACAAAAGTTTCATTTCAGTTTTGGTGTTCAAAGTGAGTTCCCTGACACTTTCTCCAGAAGCTCTATTCTCTAATTATTGACTTATTCTAGTTGGCTTTGCTGGAATGCCTTCTAATTTTTCCGATGTTATTTATGTAATGAGAGGACCATTATTTGTATGAGAATTACTATCATCTGTCTTATTAAAAGCTCAATCACTTACGTATACTGTATTTCCCTTAGGTTTCTATTAAGTTATTAGCTATCCCAGCCTTTACCCCTGAAAACAACATTGTATATGAAAAATGCCCCAAATTTCCCTCCTTGTGTATTCCCAGTTGTTCCTCTTTATTCTCTCTACTGGACTTCCTTAACAACTCTGTTGAACATTAGTGGTACCTTTTAAAGAGATTTTTTATGCTTCTATTAATTCTTGCACATGGGAAATGATCATGTTGCATGTAGTTCCTAATTACTTCCAAAGATGAAATTGTGCTCCAATAATCTACCTCTAGAAATTCCCACTTTTCAACACATGTAGAACAGCATGTCACCTGTTATGAAATGTGAAGAAAATAATAACCTGGCTTGTTAAGGAGTTTTACTGAAAGTGCTATTGCATCTGTAGTCCAAAGTTCTTATGAGTATGCAGCACTGAATTCAAATTTTCAAGTTTCTACATACTTATTATTAGATAATTACCTTACATAAGAATTTCACTTATTCTGAAAAGCATTATTGGCATTTCATCACTATCAGTCAAAAATAGCTTTCTGAAAGATAGAAACTTTTGCTATCCTGTTACTCTGGTTTGAAGCACTGACATCAAATTTTATTTGAACATAATCTGTTTCAAAAGGCAGTCCATGCCCCACTGAAATTATAAAAGACAGACCATTTAAATTCTGTAGATGTGAAGTTAGTGGAAAAATTTTCCTTATCATTTGGTCTCACCAAAGAAACTTCTTTATGCACAATACCTTTTTTTTTCTTTTTTTTTTTTTTTTTTTTGAGCCAAGATAAATCAAAGGAAATAATTCTCCTAATATAACTGAGGTGATTTGAGGATAAATCCACTGTTGGTTATAAGAGCTCAGACGCTAATGTGATGAACTCTGCTCAGAAGCTGTTAAATAAAGAAATTAATTCACAATTAATGTGTTGCCAGTTCATTCCCATAACAGTGATTGCTTCTTTTTCTTCAATTTCTGACCCTGCCACAAAACTTTCTCAGCTACCCATGTAGTCTAGGCTTTAACTTGGCATCTCTCAAAAGTTTCAGTGAAATTTGTTCCATTGTTGCCATTGTCTACCATCTCCTATTTATACTTATATACTACTACCAGCAATAGACAAGTAAACAGAAAAATAGAAGGCACATTAGGCTATCTGTTAGGCTGTTATGATAGGCATTATTACAGTTGCTTAGCAGCCAAGAAGACAAGATAACAAGTAACTTTCATACATGGAATGAAAGAGAAAGTAAATTTAGGCAGTTCATTATAATATAAATAACCAGCTAAGATCCTGCTGTTAAAGGCTGGGATCATGAATAATCTCAAGAGATCAGCACCAGAACTTTGGTTTCAAGTTTCTCATTTGAAATATCTATATATTCTGTAAGAAAATGTTTCCTCCAGGTACGGGTTAGTTTCACAAAGGGCCTCAGCATTACACCACCACACTTTCCCTCAATGGCCTCCTATGTTAATTAGCCAATCCACAGATGAGTAAACCTGATATTTTTACCATTCAAATTAATAAAATCTTTTCTAAAATTTGAATTTTGGAACCACATGGTTAAAAATTATACATTGGTGAAAATCCAGTGGGATTTTTTAAAAGGAAATCATGTGACACACATCTAGTGAAATTCATGAAAGGAATCAATAGGCATATTGGCAAGAGAAATTCAGCTGATGTAGTCTGCCTTGATTTTCAAAAAAGGTTTGGCAAAGTCTTTCACCAAAGCTTCTTAAAAAAATTAGACTGTCATAGAATGACAGAAAAACTTTACACACACAGAGAAATCTGTAACATAAAAAAAAAAAAAAAAAAACAATCGTAGGAGAACAAGGTCAGCCTTTAAAGTGGTAGAATGCCACCCATGTGATTCTCCATTGGTATCTGTGTCATTTCACATAATCACAAATGAATTATAAAAGAAGATGAAATGGGGGAGGTGGATGAGTTATTCATGGTAACAAATAAATTATTATGGGTAGGAAAGATGATGGTTTGCAGCCAAAGAAGAGTTCAAAAAACTGGATAACTTGGTAATAAAAGGCAGACTAAATTGAATATGAATAAATGTAAAGTGGTGCATATAGGGAAAAAGATATTCTAATTTCTATTTATATTCTATATATTCTAAATATATATATATATATAAGGGTTCTAAACTGACTATTTGGATTTATAATGAGTTCTATGTAATGTTAAGCTAATTATAATTGTCAAGAAAGCAAATAGAAGTTTAGGTGCTATTTCAAAAGGAACAGAAATGAAAAGTGGAAGCCTTGTAATGCCATAGTTAAATCCATGGTACTTCTACTCTTGAATACTTGTTCAGTTCCAGCCTTTCTATTTCACAAATAATATGATAAAATGGAGAAGATGCAGAGAAGGCTGAAAGTGATGTTCAAAGATATGGTATGGCTTTTGTATGATGAAAAAAATAAGTAATTTAATAGTTTTCAATCTGGAAAAGAGTAAGATGAGCAGGGAGTATGATGAAGGTCTGTAAAATTCGAAGTGGCATTGAAAAAGCATATAGGGGATAAAATTGTTTTGTCTCCTAAAGTAGAAAGCATCAAATAAACCTAGCACAAGATTAAAAAAAAAAAAAAAAAAAAAAGGAGGGGGGGTGGGGTGTGGCAGGGAATACCCTTTGATACAGATAATACCTATTTAATAGTTTACATGGAAGAGTTTACTGATGAATGCTTTAGGTACTGAAACCATTCAAACGTTTAAAAAAAGGACTGGAAGAAAAAAATGTCCATCTAGAACTATTGAATACAAAATGTTATTAAATTCGAGAAGTCTCTGAACATCAAATTACTGAAGAACTGGCAAGTATTGCAGGAAAGTAGATGGTGACATCCACTTTAATTTCTTCTGCAGGCTGTCCTAGTCACTCACAAACAGTCACAGCTGAAGACAGAGTAGTTAACCTTTAAAAAGATGAATGAATGTTTAGCTTCTTGCTCTAGAAAGTGTGTAAATATGAATTCATCCTTAGTGCAGACTCAGATGCTTGTGGGAGTGTTCAGAAGCAGATTTTTAGGTGCTCATGGAATTTTATTAGTAGGAAAATGAAATGGTGTTGGATTATAGGCACTTCCCAGGTCCACAGGCTTCCCAGGTTCAGGCTAAACTGAACATTGATCACTATCTCAGGTGCCTAAATTGCCTAAATCTTTTTGTAGGCATCACTCAGGAAATCCAATTCACAGATTAGTTTAAGACATTAGACACCCTAAGTATGAAAGGTATCCACATCAAAGTAAACGTTCTAATCCACTTATATTTAGATTTAAGATTTAAGATCTAATATAGTGGAATGTGCCTTTTTTTTTTTTTGCCTTTTTTTCTTCTTCTTCTTTTTTTTTTTTTTTTTCCAAATCAGCTCATGTAAGAATTTCCAAAGCAAAGTAAATATATATATATATATATGCATATATATATATTATATTATATATGTATATATATATATATATATCATTTAAGTTTCTGAAATCTATGTTTATGTATTCCTTTTTGGTAAATATCCAGTAAGATATGTACTAGCTCAGCCGTCAAAAGCTTCATTGCTCCCTAATCCTTTAATAAATGTCTACTATAAATCTTAGAAGCAGATTATGTACATGCCAAATCCATTTATATAGTGGCTGAGTAGATTTAAAGTCCAAAGATATTATGTTGATAGCATCGCTTTGCTGGTTATAAACACGTGTAAAGAAATGTGACATTCACTATGAGCTATTTGTTGTTTTCCAGGTCTCACAAACCGAAGTTCTGATTAGATTGCACTGTAAGCAGGATGTTATTAAAAGCTACCTTTCCAATTTTTTGGAAAAACAATTCATGCTCAATTGGATCTGCCAGTCTACATTTTTCTCCCATTTCAGGTATTTTTCATTGTGATCTTAACACCAAAAGGAATAGGAAGATACAACAATTTTCAATTTCAGAGCTTCTTAGCTTGCAACACAGACATATCAGCTTTCAAAAATTTTTGCACTGCTGTAGAAGCACAGTCTAGACCTTAAGGATTCACCCTTGCTACTTCATTATTCAGATGATTACAATGAGAAGTAGATGAAGACCTTAGAATTCAGAGGTTTAAGAGACTTTTCCTGCTCACAATTCATTGTTAAAATTTATATTGATTTTCATGTGAAATGACTGTGCCCCAAACGTTTGAAGAAAAACTGTATTGGTGTTGGGTTTTACTAGGAACATCTCAGAGAAAAATAAAATAAAATATAACACAACCTGAATTCAGCTTTTATTCTTTATGTTAAGAGGCAATTTGGGCATAAAATGGAATGTTCTGGGAACGGGGCATTTGCATTATATGCTTACAATTTGGTCACAGTTAGACTATTATTGTTACAACAATATAATTTGCTGTGTAGACTTTTTTTTTTTTTTAACCTGTTTAATTCATTTATATTTTTAAGTATAGTAGTATTACATTAGTTATATAGCTTAGGTTTTATGTTAATAAATATCCCCATGCAGGTGGACCATTAAAACCTAGCCAGAATATGGATTTGATTTAATTTTGAACTGGGAAGTTGGTATTCAATGTCTGGGATTCTCTGATTTGACTACTGTTGTGTTTATATTGGAGCAGAACATTGGTTTTAAAAGAATACATAGCTATATATTTCTATGTATGTTTAATTATACAATAGATCATGTCTACAAGCATAATCTGGATTTGCTACTTGCAACTAGATCCTAAGACCTAGCCTTACTTTGTCTGGATTAGGGCACAAATTGCCTTATAGGAGAGGTGAAGAGTACTATGTTGGCCTCCCAGCCAGAGGCCTTGTCCTCCTTTCTGTTCCAGTATAATTAGTCATATCGGTGAAGATCACAGATAGCTTAATTTAAAATTCTTGACTTTAAAGAGAAACAGAGGTGAAAAATTGTTTGTACAGATGGCTGTGGTCTCATGATTTGCCAACGAGGGCAATGCACTTATATATGAATACTTTCCCACTACCCATTACATGTGATTTAATCAAATTTGTTTGACTTTACTCTGAAGAAGGACAGAGAGAAGAGCAAACGTCTGTCATCAACCTTGATTGGGATGCATCAACACAGCACCACTTCAGTTCACTCCCACAAACACCTGAGCTACTACTGTTGTGCCCATATCCCAGTCTTTCACTGACCCAAGGACTACATAGGTAAGAAGCTCAGTGCGATGGAACAAGTACACCCAGTCTCAACCCTGGTCTGATCATGCATACTGGATGCACCCTGACACTGTGTGCCAAATCACTCACATTGCGCTGAGCTTTGGTCAGTATAGAAGGATTTAGCAGTCAGAATGAAGGCTATTTAATTTTTGGTTTCTTCCTTACAGTTTAGCAGTTTCTAATGAATTCTGCCTTGAGAGCCTGAAATTTAAGCTAACAGTACAAGGAAGGAAGTAACAGAAACAGAAACTCAAAAAGGACTTCTGTGAAATATCCTCTTAGACTAACTAATTTCTACCATAAGTACTATCTGGAGTGCCTTCTATGATGCCTAATGAGAAAGGTGTTTAAGAATCTCTTGGTGGCCATGTAAAACACACTAACTTGGGATAAGGGAAGCTTTACCATTAATATCCATATGTCTCTTTTGGCAGCAATGTCATCAGCTCTATGTTCTTTTATATCATCACAGATGTATTTCATTATTAGTATTTATTGAATCAGCACTGCACCACAGCGAGGCAATTTGGTCTTCCAGAGCACTGATAAAAAACCTTTGAGGCATTGGTGCCAAAGGATGACATTTTTATTGGTTGTCCTGTGCCAGCTCCAGCAGTATGTCTGCTGTCCCTCTGATCCATGTTTAGCCTGATTTTCCTTCCATTATTCTTCTTTTTCTGCTCCCCTGCACTAAATGACGCAACACTATCCCATTGATGTTGTTCTCTTGTAATCCCTCTGTTGCATAAATCCTGATAGTTTCAAGAATCACATTTTAAAAAATGAGCAAAACCTCATAGCAAAGCTTAAGGGATTTCTGTGACTTCTGAAATTGCATCAGAACATTATCACATCCAGAAGCAAAATTACAAAATAATGTTATCTAATGATTTGACAGTCTTATTTCCCTACAGATCTGCTTGGAGAAAACCTCTTGCTACAAAAATGCATACTCAAGAGTAACAGTTTACTTTTCAATTTATTTATGCATTTGAAAATGCAAACAATTATAGAACTGTATGAATTTCAGAGGCATTGAAAGCTCTAATCAAATAAAGTCTTGCCTTTTTTTTTTTTTTTTTTTTTTTTTTTAACAGCACAGATAAGCTCAAAATATAGGGGGAAATGAAATATGCTTTTTTTGTTTGTTTCTTTTTGAGATGTTAGGCACTGATAAAGGCAAAACTACTGAATCATGCCTCAATGTGCAAATAGCATTTCATGTTGAGAGTTTAAGGTAACATTTCAGAAAGCAGGAAACTATTTTTGGTGATAATACACAAAATTTAACATTTCAGTTGTCAGCCTGTCACCTGACAGAATGGAAGACAGTGAAATCCTTTCCAGTGAGTTTGAAAGACGCTGCTGTGTATTTACTCAACACATTTTTGGTAGCAAAGTTGACTATCAAAATTTCCAGTAATCTTACCCCCAGCTCACTCCTATCCCAGGAGTAGTTTATAACCCCTTTGGCTGTTTTGATACAAAAGTATAAACTAAATGATTGAAAATATATCAGAAATAAGTAAATAACCACAATTTTATCTCTCTTTTTTTTTTTTTTTTTAACCTGGACCATTTCATGAATCTCCTTTATAAAAAAATCCCAGTTATGCTGACACAACTGTATAGGCTGCAAATCGTATTGGAGGACTTGAAATAATCATCCAAGCATAAGCACTAACTTTCGTTCCCAACGCACTTTTTTAAAAACAAGCGATTAAGCTCCATGAAAACTAAGACTCAGAGAAAATAAGCTGCTCTCCCACCATCAGATCTAGCAATGAAACTCTGTAGTCCTAATTTTCACTTTCCTACTTAATTACATAATATGTCTGAAAAGAAAGGCTGTGAAACTTTTACTAAAGGGCTTTACTTCAGAATGGACAATGGAGCTCTTCTTTCTACTCTGAAGATCTAGATTTGAATTTAGGTACAGCTTACAGTGAAATTCTCTGTACTAAATAAAGCCTGTAATAAATCTTTGTCACAGTATTTGCCTTTTCAAGGAATATATCACGAAAGAAAAAGCCATGTTTACAATTGTTTAAACATGTATCCTAAAGCTCGGCATAAATATTGCTCATTGCTGCACAGTGGCACATCACCACATCACCATTATGAGCTCCAAACTTCAAGCTCAAAGTGAGTTTTAATGTGATTTACCATTTGCAGTTCTGATTGTGATTAGCTAAACTCAGCCAAAATGTAGATTCTTGTAGGGCTTTTTATTTCTATTTTCTGTAGTGTCTTCCCTCTGATTTATTTCACATTGGCCTCATTTTAAATCATTTTTAATTTCTCCATTGATTCTAATTAAACTGCTGCTAGGGCTTATGAGCTTCATTTAATTAAATTAATTAAGGTATTTATTTATATAATAAAAGATAACCAACTCATCAAGCTTGCTTTCCAAAACTCTCACAGCTCTAATAGAAAGAAAATCAAAGACACCAATTTTAAAATTAAGTGCCTGCAGCAAAGCAGCACTGTGATAAAGTAACAGAACCTTGACTAGACAAATACTTCACAATCTTTTGTTGCCGTTGTTTCCTTTTTTGTTTGTTTTTTAAGGCATTGCTGCATCTCTTTGGTGTTTAGAATGATTTTTGTAATGATGCTGTATTAGGAAAGTCATTTGCTCTAAAAAGAAAGGTCTTAATCACACAAGCTGGAGGAACTTGTTTTCACATTCAGGGTTTATGATGTATAAGTGAGCATTTTTGTTTGAATTCTCTAAGACTCATACAAGGAGAAGATAAATCACAAAACATTCAGGATTGTAGAAATAATTTCATTTTCTGATATAATTATGACTGCTGAGGAATTGCTTGGGATACAATGGTGTGAATTCTGATCCTTGACCTGAGTACTTTGCTCAGTGAAAGATACCCAGTTTTAGCACTGTGTAATGTCTCAGAGGACTACTTAGGAATTTGCAGGGGGTTCTATGGCTAAATCAGCTTTTATGTCACTGCATTCTGCAGTTGTGCTTCTTTGCAGTCAAGGCATATTCTACTGCTCTGGAGACAAAAAGACACTTTCTAAATATGCCTTTCTTGGTTATGGACATCCTACAGTCAGACCTGCATTAATCATTTCCATCAACACAGCAAAAAGTTAAGTGTTTGCCATACAAACAAGATATAATTTCACCAGCTGGATGCTGCCAGCCTCTTTACAGCACACTGCTCTTGTCACAGTGGTTGGGCACAGTTTTAAAATACATTTACTTTAGCCTCAGGCTAGTGTGAAGCCTTTTTGCTTGTTTGCTTTTCTTTTACTTTCTCCCAATATCGTGAAAGGTGCTGAAAGGGAAGACCTTGATGAGCCATGTAAAGCCAGGATTGGTTAAAGAGTATTGATAAGAAATATCTCATCTTAACTCATCTTTCCAATTGATTTATTTGTGACAAATAACATCCCTTTTTTTTTTTTTTTTTCTTTTTTTAGTAGGCAAAAAGAGATCGTGGCCTGCACTTGCATGGTATACAGGAGACATGCACGGAGCCGTGAAAATAACTGTGTGTACACACTCTCCTCCACTGCAACAAGACCATCACCTGTTTCATAATGACATGACGGACCAAATCACACCTATCTATTCTGGACAATATCTGAATCTTATACGCATGCAGATAATAATGCTCTACTCTGTCTAGTAGACTGTTAACTGACAATGGTAAGCAGAACTAACTCTAAGTCATTATGTAAAACCTTTCCCATGAAAAAGAAAGAATGGGGGTTATAGTAAATTTTCTGCAAGCTCAACAGAAGGCTGAAGTTACCTCAAAAAATATTCAATGTAGTAGTGTCTGACACATGTAGTATAGTAACCATATATAGTAAACATTTATAATGGTTATTGATATATATTTTCCCACCATAGATATAACTTTGTGGAACTAAAATTCCGGAATAAGGCAATACATAAGGATTTTGGAATACTACCCTGTGCTGCAATTAAAAGCTGTCAGAAACTCACTTATAAGCTCCAAGAGCATGAAAAAGGAATGGAACGGTTATCTCTGGAGAGTAACAAAGGTTTTATCCACTCATTCCTCTTTTTCTGATCTATTTCATCTGTACTTGTTTGTTTTCATTAAGTATAATCTTAATTACAAATCATGGTCCAGCTCAGCTGTTTGCTATGTATTCAGCCATACCAACCTGGGCAGTTTTTTCATGATCTATCAAAGATTAAGTAGGGTTAAACTAGGTCATCACTAAGGTGGAATGAAACCCCAGATGCTAAAATGATTATTTAAGAGATTGTGGTTTTTCTTCAGCTACTACATATCTGCTTGGAAATTTGAAGTCACTTTCCAGTAACATATTTGGACATACAGATTTTCTTTATTTAAAATGATAGAATATTACTTAATTTGACAAAAAAAATACAAAATAAATGGATTTATATAATTTTTACCTTTTCATTAAAAATATAATTAAACAGAAAAAAATCAGTTACAATAGTTTTGATAATGACTCCATCTAACAAGTGTCTCAGGGTTATCGTTCAAGTCCCTTATTTGGCTGATTTCTAAAACTGACTGTACAGATTCATTTCCATCAGCAGACCATATTTTGCTATGGTTTTCATGAGCAAGAAAGTAATTTTTTTAAAGACTATACCAGAAACCAGATGGAGCATGCTTCCCGTGTCCCTGATATGATAGTTGCAGTTTCAGTTGAAAAATGTTTCCTATTTCTGCTCTATGCAAAGCAGCAAAATTTTAGTCTACAAGTTTAGCCTTTAAGTATGGGACTTATGTGCTGTGTATATGTGAGAACATATCCACAGTGGCAAATAAAACACGGCCTGGAAGTGTTTGATGGTTCTAAGTCCAAGTGACACAAGTGGCTGTATCTGTGCTTGACAGAGGCTGGCCCTGGGTTTGCAAAAGTTTCAGTTATTGTTAATTCTATTTGATGTGCTTTCTGCTTGTCTAATATTAATATAAGGACCCTATTACAGTACATTAGAATGTTTTTAATAGCATGAACCTCAGGGTGAGCGCTGCTTGCCACTGGTTGTGGTATGAAGGCCTATAATGTTAGCTGGAGAAAAAAATTACAACAATATTGAATAACACTGTTAGAAAATTAATAAAAAAAGTGAGCAAAACATGTGGTGGCTCTTTGCGTATTGCCTGTTCAGAATGTTTTATCCTCTTGGCCATACAGAAGTATTGCCTTGAAGAGAACCACTTCAGACAGGACAAAGCTAAACAGGGAAGACGCTAATAACAGTTGAGGGTGATAGTTTGCCAGTTCTGTGCCTTAGCTTTGCTTAGTACACTAAATTATATATAACCTGTTAGGCTACATAAATGCATTTCTTTATTTCCCACAATATTATGCAGTTTAAAACAAAATTATTAATGTTAATACGGAAAAAATACATTATCTTAGATGAACTACTTCCCTTTAAAAAAAAAAAAAAAAAAGACTTCTAAAGAATTTTAGTGATATTACATGAATTTATGCAGAGTTTCACATGGCTCCTCTAAACATCTGCATTCAAACTACCAATTATTTTTAAGAAAAAATTCTTCATCTAGTTGCATATTTCTGCTTATAACTACATGTCTTTTCCATCAAATATCTCCTCAATACAACTACAGACAGATATCACTTGCTGTCTTTCCCTAATCATTTTCATGCAAATAATTACTCAGGTGAAAAATAATTGTTGGATTTTGTTAATATCTGCTGTCTCTCTAAAACAAACGAATGTGCCTACAACTAGAGTGTAGCACAATTTTTGAAGATGAAATGGAGATGGATCTCAAACCATCAATATATTTTGCAGAAATTAGCCAAAAGTATGCTTCCTATTTCAAATGTATTGTTTTACAGCTACAAGAGCTTAAATGATATTGGAACTTCTTTCCTGGATTTATAAATGTGATCCTTATCTGGCCTGTAACATGAAGATTCTTTGCTGGGGAATGCAGGACTGCAGAGCTGTAGTACTCAAAGATATTTCAAGGCTATCTTAACTGGAAACAGGGACTCAACAGATGTCACAGGATCATGATACTGGGTGTGATAGCATCTCATTCAAGATGACATTACAGTCAGTTGTCAGATCAAAGAAGATATGAGCAGGACAACCCTGCATACTGATGATCCTTAAGTCCTTTGGAGTTATAAAAACTTGGGCTGTACTGTGCAAAACTGTAAGCATCCTGAGAACCAGATGCAAACTGAATATAGGCTAGATGGAAACCAAGAAAGCTTCAGGATGAGAGAACTGAAGAAGTTTTATGCCAAACAATGTAACTTTTCATCTCAAAGAATAGTTTTTCTACATTAAGGGATCTGAGCCTATTGATATCTACTGTTAGTAGACACCAGAATGGATGTTTAAACACTTGTCTGGATGATCCTCCAAACAGAAAAGCCAGAAGCTGCTCTACCTGCATGTTGACCTGCCAAATTAGAAATAATGCATATAACTGCCTCTTGGGAAGTAAATCTAGCACCCTTATTGAGGTCCATACCTACTTATTGATGATATTTCAGCAGTCATACTGCACCAGCAAAAACAATGCTGACCAAACCTCCTCAACAGGTATGAAAGGAAGAGGCACTATGGGTATTCCAGTCTCCAGTCCTTTAGCTGCTAGTGTAATAGATTCAAGAACAAATACAAGACATTGTTCAAAAAATTCTCAAGTTTGGAAACTGTTATTTTCTCTCTCTGAGAATAAAGTATTAAAAATAATGATACATAGTACTTGATTTCCTCATGAGTATTACAAAGCATAACTCTTCTTCCACGCACTACAAAAATATTAACACTTTAAGCTTTGCATTTTCCTTGTGACAGATATGCTACATTCATCTATCCGTCTATTGTAGAAACTGAAATGCAGATTTTTCCATAATGGACTGAAGTTTTATTACAGTAGTCCACAATTATTTTTTATTCCCTGTATTCTGTGCATAAACAATGTTTTAGGACAATATAAAAGTAAGACAACCCCCCAAGTGTT
The DNA here is from genome assembly GCF_009769625.2 of Cygnus olor. Lineage (NCBI taxonomy): Eukaryota > Metazoa > Chordata > Aves > Anseriformes > Anatidae > Cygnus > Cygnus olor. The sequence continues at coordinate 51,257,743 of NC_049173.1, forward strand.
ACATATTATTATTATTAATATTAATATTGTTATTATTATATGTTATTATTATACATCACTATTATTATATTACCTTTATTATTATTTTTATTATTTTTAAGATAACATGTATTCCACTCTCTTACCAGTCTCAGGAGTTAGATGGTGGTTAATAGAATGAAAAAAAAAAGCAAGCACATTTGAAGGAATAGAAGTACCTGTTAGTAAACAGTCCCAAGATGTTCATTCATGGTTATGTGAAATGGCTTTTCTATTGAAAATGTTCTCAGCATCCATACTTTCACCAGCTGCTGCATATGTTGCTAATTGGACTATAATAAGCAGGAAATGTCATGCTGTCTTGAAAAAATTTACAATTATCATCCAACCTGTGTAGGTGGGTGGAGAATTGCTCATGTCCCCCAGCATACCAAGGTGCATACCCTACCACAGCATAGTGCTGCTTCAGCTGGTGACCTGCTGTGTGTCCCACTTGAAATGATTTTCAAATCTTATTTAATTCCCACTCCTTTAAAATCCTTAAAGGCCAAGTGTGTAAGTATTGCAGGATCATGACCTTTGAGTGTTTAGTTTTGAAAGTGAAAATGAAAGAGATGTCAATAAATCCCAAAGCACAGCACATCAGTCAAGGCGCAAGGTATCCCAGAAGCCCAAGACTGTTACCACTGGGATATTATCTAGTGAGGAGAAATCCAGGCTTCATTCATATTATAGGAAGATTGCAGTAAATTACAAATTAATGTTCTGAAGTTAATGAATTTAATTGATTTCAAGCAGAGTAAAGGAGTTAAGGCTGGTATTCCAACAAGGAGAGAGTATTTAAATTTAGCTATCATTAGCTGGCACAAGTTGCGCTCACCAAATGTCATGACTTTTTACTCTCACAGTATGTGGTGAGGCCACGTGAAGTCTTAGACTTGTTTCCTTCAACAGAGTGGGGAAAGGCTCGTAATTTTTAGACAGGATAACAAATGATAAATATAAGACTTTTAATTATAGTAGAGGGGAATATATAACTGTCCTAAGTGGAAGTTTATGGCATTGGTTAGGTTCAGAAGGTTGAACCACACTCTGTGGCAGATCTTGTTCTTTACAAACACCACTATGTCAGGTTCTAGTTTTCCTAGAGGAAAACCTCCTGATACATAACTATGTTCTTTAGCAGATATATTGCTTACTAAAGAGAAAGAATATAAAGAAATGAAAAGTCAGGAAAAAAATGTAACTATGATGAACAGGTACTATTTCATAATCTTTCACTGACAGTATTTTAATGATTGATGATCATTCTATGCTTTGCATCTTAGACATAAAAGATAACCATATTGATTTCTTAGTATATTAGCCAAACTTTTTTTTTCTTTTTTTCCCAGTGATACCACTCTGAGCTTGCTACTACTATCTTTGAATGAAAATGTAGTATCTTGCATATATTTCTTTTATTTTATTAAAAGGAAGTTTAAGACTAATGGTTTACATCATTAGATTTCAGTGTTAATGTCACAGATGTACTGTAAAAACTGCACAATTATAAGATAAATATGTGGGATAATTAAAATAACAATGATTCCCTGCTTCATGCAGCATCTTAGAGATTCAGTGCTTTAATGCCTGTAAAACATTTAAAGCTATCTGAGAAAAAATATACTTTGTAAGTGCAGAATGATATTCAAACACCATGTGACAGGTATTAGAACAGACAGATTCTCAAATACCAGAGAGTAACATTGAAGTCATATTTGAAATTTAAGTGACACACAAGGAATACAAATTTTTGCTCTGAAACATGCTTGCTTACTCTTTATGTCTTCACTGTCCTGTGCATATTTGTGCAATAAATGTTTCTCTGCGTAATCTTCTGGGAACACTTTTTCTCACTTCATTCTCTAGTATACAAATGCACACATCTGCATATGCATTTGACACTTGTTATTTCTTCAGGAAATGCCACAACCAACATAAAAAATGTTCGCTGTCCTTCTCAGAGTAGAAATGCAATTTAATCAGTCTGCTTATTTATTATGATTACTACTATTTCTAATTCCTTATAATATTTCGAAAACGAACCAGCAGCTACAAGATCAATTCACAGAACCCGGTTCAGTCTCACTCACATAAATACACAGTAATAGTTTCTGCTCCATAGGGAGCACAAGTTAAAGGACAGAAGATGAATAATGACACCTAGATGAGAATTGAAAGGAAACAGCATAGCAGTAAACAGCAGACAAAGACACAACTGTAACATAGTTTAACCACAGATCCATCTTTAGGATAACACCATAATAAGATTTTGTGTCACAGTTCAGCAAAAGTCATGCAAGTATTACTATCACTCAAAAGCTGAAGTCTTTCCAAAAATAACTCAGTGAATATGTCCTCACTACACTTATAAAAGTAGCGCAATATAGTAAGGACATAGCCCCATTTGGCCTTCACATGTTCTTTTATCTGCCTGTGGCTTAAAGACTCTCTGTAAATAACTCAAATGCATAAAGGCACGTTCACTCACGGTTGAAAACTGTCCACTGAAGAAAATTTTGCATATTCTAACCTACTTTGAATTTTGTTTTTATAATTCTAATTTTATTTGATCTCCAAAGTGACTGGTGATTGCTACACATCCACTTTCATTCTCATATTTTCCTGCAGAATTATTTGGAATCTGCTTTTCTTTTAGTTGCAAAACTAATGTAATACCCTTTCTAGCAATCACAAAGAAGTGATTTGAAAGTGATATCCTCTGTGATAAATATGGAGCTTGTCAGCTTGGAAAGAAAAATAATAAGTGTCAAAGAAACTGAGAAATCACAGCCTCCAGATAGGTTACAAGAGGACAGGACAGCTTAATGCCTGAGCAGCTTCACTGGAGTATTTATCAACCCCCATTTTTGCACATCTTTAAAATAATTAAAAAATAATAATAATTATAATTTCAGGACACATATACAGTACTCAGGCAAAAGATACTTTGATATTAGTCAAATGAAATCAGTGACAGGGAAAGAACTGAAAGAAAGTAATGTTAGATTCAGCAAAAATAAAAGCAATGGAAGCAGTGTCCAAAAGTTACAGATCAGGAATATATGCGATTCATATTAAAGTAATGTCTCTGTTCAGTTTTATTGAAGGCAATATAATAAGTAATAAATCACTATTAATTCCTTTGATAACCATGGAAATCATGTTAATCACAATCAAATGCTTTTGGAGCTGGTAGAGCTGTAATGCATAATTTCGTAAGCATCATATACCAAATAATGTATGACCAAGGCGGATGAAGAGATGATCATAACTTACTGATCAACATGACTACATTGATACCATGAGAACTAACCCCTCTGTCTTCTCTTCTAAAATAAAGGTGTCCCCCCTGCCTTTAACATTTATTTGTCTGCTACAGCTTCTGCAATGATATGGTGTGTTTTAATGTGATTTTTTAATGAATTATTTGTAGTGGCAAGTTTATAAACTAACATTTGTAAACTAAGTGTGATTTTATGTAGTTTATTTTGAAAACAACTTATTTACAAGTTAATTTGTACGCCTAAATAATAGTGATTCTAACATCTTATTCCCAGTACAGTATTTCAAGGTCCTACATGAAATAAAAATTGACCCACAGTTTCTGCCTAATGCAACCTTGTTAAGGCAGGCTATATAGGGCAGACTATGTCAGTGTCCAGACAGGGTCTTGACCAGTGAATTCAAAATGGGAGATGAAGATTCTTATGAAACTGTGATGGGGTGGGCTAGTGTGTCCTGTGAAAACTGTTCAGGGCAGCTGTTTCATTACATTCAGCAATTTGGGCTACCACTATGTCAATATGTCAATATTCACCTCTGGGAAGAAATTCTCCAATAGTAATGGCAAAGGTATTTCGTTCTTTGTCTCTCTCCCTCTCTCTCTTTTTTCTTTTTTCTTTTTTTTCCTGTGCATTTATCTAGGCCAGTAAAATTTCACATTGAAAATTTTACCATAGATATAAAAAGATTAAAAGTATTTTTTTCTGTGTTCGTTTAAAGAAAAGCTCTAAAGCCTTGACAGTATTAAAAAAGTACAGTTTAGTTTTTATGCTAATTAGTGAACCTCTCGGTTCTGCAATTATGCAGTTCTCTTCAAAGATAATATTTGTGCCTAATTTTCTGGAAAGAATTACAATGACCCTCTCAGAATAATGTTATCTTGATCCTGACCCCTCTGTCTTGGGCAGCAGTGGAAAGAACTGGATGGATGGCAGCAGTAGAAGTAGTAAATAGAGTGGAAATACTTCTGAAATCTTGTCACTGGTTACTTAAATGCACATTATAAAAATCTTTAGAAAGTCTTCTCACTTTGAGAGACCGTTTGGGGCAGCAGTTGCCCGACAGGCCTGGACATCAAAGAACAATTCTACTCCTCACCACTGTGCCTGCCTTCTTTTCCAACTCCAGTAAATCCTTGCCTTCTCTACTTGCCTGTTTTGCAAGCTTTCCTTATTTTCCTGCTGTTACATATGAAAATTATATCTTTCTCTAGTGCTAGTCCAGCCTTCATTGTAGAGACAAATAGATTTAGTCCATTTCAGTGGGAATGGTTTATATCTTAATCTGTAGTATCAATTTACATCATTCATTTACTAATTCATTTTTATAAAATAAACTTTGAAATTTAGGTTAGTTTGCCACCAGTCTGTCATTATTTCCTCCCTCAAGCTTCTCTTACTGAATGGAAAGAAAGTTGAAAATTATTCATTTAGTATTTCATTGTTTCATAAATTTTCATATTTTACTTTGTATTCTAACATTTTTTTCTGAGGTTTTTAGTGATATATGCCTTTATATACCTATATACCAGGGTAATGGCATTTTCCTGTATGCTTCCCAGGGAATGTCACATCTTTCCTTTAGGAAACATGCCTGAGGACCTAATTTGTCTTTCTTGCAACTAGGTTCTTTTTCCCTCTAGGCCTTTAATGGTTTTCTCTTCTTGGAGATCTCTCAGCTAGTATAGCTACAGTTGCTCCAATAACAGCTGAAGTTCATAAAGAAGATCATGGACTTCATGGACTTTAGCTGTGAAGGTGAAAAAGCTTCCTGGAAAAAATAAGCCTGCAATGACTTTAGGAAAAAATATTAAAATTCTAAGAGACCTTTCTTTTTTTTTTTTTTTTTTTTTTCTTTTCCAATGACCTAAGCTTATATTTGAGCTTGCTTTTTTTAATGCATAAATGATCAGCAGTTCAAAACACACTCAGTATGTAAAACTGCTTGTGCAAAAAGAAGTCTACCTGAAGGGCCTGTACTTCTGCCTCTCCCTCTATCATTGTTTCTCTAAGAAGAATATATAGGCATTCTTCCTTTACTTCTTACTGCTACTGTTGGTGTTTCAGTGGCATCCTCCTGCTCATACTTCCCTTTAATACATTCACTCATTTAAGTTAGAGAGATAGATAGACAGTGCAATGGCTCTTTGCAGTATTTGTTTTCATGTATTCCTTCATTATGGAACTCGTTTCAGCTGGACCATTAAATAACTTCCAAGCAGTGAGAGAGAGGCAGTATATCCACAACATAGTGAACATGCAGCATTTAATGCAGATCTCAGATCAATCCTTTTCTTCCATTGCTAATTTTTATTTATTTTTCCTCCCCAAGGGGCTTAGCAAATAAAATACGATATTCCTGACAGTGTGGATTTATAACACCAGGAAGGAGATGAAATAAGAGACCGAAGCTTTCTCTGTTAGCTCTTATGCATAAAGTATTTCTACTTGTCAGATGTTTGCTGAGGATTTGAGAATGCGATATTTCTCCTCCCTCTCAGTTTGACCACTTTGTCTCAAGTCCACATATCACTCAGCAGAGGCCAAATTCAATGACTGAGGTGAGTCGTTCCTGTGCCCAGCACACATGGTCTGGGCTTTCCTCCCAGGGAAAGCTTAGTTAACATTCCGAAAGCAGAAACCAAGACCACATCTTCATAAGCACAGAAATTTTCAAAGGAAAAAAGATTACTTCCTCCTGGGATTTTTGATCTTCATTGTATTTCTGGCATAATTGCTATAGAGAATAAAGCAAGATCGGGCCTACAGAGAATTCACTTTTGGTTTGGATTTCTCAGATCTTTCCTTAAGTGAAGGCCTTTCATGTTACCAAATTGATTTCATGTCAATATGCTGTCCAAAGTTCAAGTCAGGAAAAAATGATGTCATATTTCTAAAGCATTTTAGAAAAAACACAGTATACTTTCCAAATAACAGACTTTCTCCCCCACCTTCTCTGTCATCTTCTTCCAGACACTCTGTCCCTATAAAACCTTGTCAAAAACTTTGGCTCATAATAGTTTTAAACATTTCCTACTAATGGACCTACGTAAGGTCCTAAGTGATATTTTTTTAGATAATTATTTCAAAATATCAAGACGTTTAAAATATCAAGATAGTTCTTGACAATCTCACATGTTTTTTTCCTTTGTGCTACACATTCTACACATTAACAGTTAAGCACCTAAAAATCAGATAAAATTTACTTTATGTATGATATAGCCAAAAGAAGGAAAAAAATATAAATTGCTTTTGGAGTAATGATAAAATAACTTGTGTGGACCATTTGATAATTTTTAACCTGTGAATATGTAACAGCATGACATTTTGACTTAAAAGCAAAGAAAGACAGGTTCCTATGTTTTCATTACTCATCTGCAGGGGATATTAACATTTCCAATAAATATTCATATCAGATGAATCTTGAAAATACCTATCCAACAGCAGCTAGAGTTGTTCTGAATTTTTGTTGTTTTTTTTAAGAAAATCCTTAGCAGATGCCACAATTAAAATATAATATCAGGAAATTTGCCACTGGTAAGAATCCCTTATGTTAATAATTTGGCATGAAACCAGCCAGCTTTAGAATTTCCTTTGTCAGTGGTAGCCAAATATCAACGAACCAGGCTTCAGAAAGGAACTGTGGATAGATTTTGACACATTCAACTTCCTCATTCAAGATTTCTACAGAGCAGGGTATAAATGACCTGAAGACACCACATGATTTTGGATAAAAAGTATGTGCTAGAAGTATATATTAATTATTAGCAATCAAAATCCAAAAAATAGCTGCTTTGTTGTTTATTACAATTTGTCTGTACGTGCACTTTAGAATATGGATCTTTGGCTTTGGAACTGCAGATACAGAAAATAATCTCTTGACCCGCTCTATTTAGTTTATCTAGTAGTTGCGGGAGAATATTCTACAAACCACTCTATGTCTCTTGATACTTCTAAGAGAGAAATCCAAGTACAATATTTATTTAAAGGTTTTTCATATGTTGACGTTTATATATTCAGCAAGACCAGAAAAAGCCATTGGGGATTACAAGCGAAGAGCACTGGTTCAGTGAAAGAGATCCCACCAGTCCCTTATTGAAACCAGCCTGTCTGTGAAGGACAGGGAACAAAGTTGTGAGCTAGGAGGAAAAAGCATATTTCCCACAAAAACAGCAGCCATACTATTCAAAGCATCAGACTGTTTTTTTTTTTTTACTGACAAATTTGCTGGTAATTTACAGTAATTTCAGCCATCACAGTTTGCCACTTATTGTTACTGTACAGCTCCTGTGTTTTTTTTTCGTTTTTTTTTTTTTTTTCCAACAATCACCTCAGTTGTTTCTTGCATCAGTTCTATTTGCCTCCTTTCATGTTCTGGTTTGTGTCTGGAGAATCATGCATAAGGATTTGAGCACATCTCTTTAGTGAAAATACCAGCAACCCAGAAACCTGCCAGGGGAACTTTGATCCCACAGTCTCAAAAAGCCCTGGGGTGTAAAGAATCCTATGTCCTGAGTAATACTGTGGCTATAATAGTATATGCTCTGCATAGAAGGGTCATCGTGCACCAGCTCCAGTTCCTCATAACTTGCCTCTGGTGTTTTTTTATATTATTATTATTATTATTATTATTATTATTATTATTATTAAAGAATGTGTAGAGATTTAAATCTCACTGAATGCTAATGGGGATAGCCTCTTAGGACTGATCTGCTCTGGAGAAAAGTTCTTTTTTGTTGTTGTTGTTCTTTTTGTTTGCTTGTTTACTTTAATTTTGTGGAATTCACTGTGGTTAATCATTGTTGAGATCATTTCTCTTATTACTGACTTGCTAGTGGCAAATGCCTGAAGCACTTACTTTTTTCGATGCTCTCCACCTTCTTCACATTTTGCCTGAGGGCAACACAGGAAGGAGACTGGTCTCTGCATTTTCTAAGATACTGTCACTTCCACAGTAAATCTGATTTAAAAAAAAAAAAAAAGTGTAAATTCTTCGGACTAATACAGTTCACGCTCTGTGAAAGACCTTTTTCTCTAGAGTATATTCTATGCATAATCTGATTCCTTTTATTTTTTTTTTAGGAGAAAACTTATGACTAATATTGAATAAGGACCCTAGCTTTTAAGAAGGGTCCTGTACCCGTAAGAGGGAGACTGTAGAGCTGAGGGGCTCAGTGGAACACAGGCTAATGGAAATTTGTATAGTATCTTGTGGCTGAACACTTTGGGGAAAAACAAACAAAACAAACATGCCTCAATATCATTTGCAAGTCTTTCTTTTTCTCAAAATTTCTCTCACTTTCTGAACGTCACCTTACCACCATGAATGTGGCTTGCCCCATCTATTCTGCAAAATAATCCTTAGTCTGAGGACCTGGCAATCTCCCTGAAAAAATATCATGCACTTTGTCACTTAGCACTGTGTGAAGAATGAAAGCACGTCTCTACTATTGGTCCTATCACTATAAGACAGGAACTATTAAATGCTAGTAGGGATGAAATACATACATCTATAATAACTTAGGCATCTTCATTTTCCCTTCTTAGGTAAGAAAGGAATTCTGCATTTTCATACTTCAAAAAGAAAATAAATCCCCTGAGGGAAAGGAGTAGATTTCACTCATTTCTATGCCTGCTTTTGTTTTCTCTCAGTTTAGTACCAGGCCACAACGATGTGTTACTCAAACATACAGTTTCACTGTTCTTAAAGCCAAAAGGTTCCTTCAAGAATCCACCCCTGCTCTTGGACACAGGACAATCTGGTCTGTTCCCTTGTTTTTCATGGTGGTTTTTGTTGTTGTTGTTGTTACATTGTTTGTTTGTTTGTTTGGTTGGTTTTTTCCCAAAGCAAATTGCTCTATCATCCTAATAAAAAGAGAATAGTCAATGAGGAGTAAACTGGCAGATTTACCCCAAATGATGTAGTTTTGCTTTTATGTATCATGATTCATTGGCATTCCTGATTCCTACAGTGTTTGTTAATTGTCTGTATACACAGCACCAGGCACAGGCATTGGCTGACAAAAGGATAGCTTTTGAGATTTATGCAATAAAACACTATTTTTAAAAATCAGAATCTATTGTAATAAATAACAACCTTTAGATAAAAATATTTCAATTTTGATGATCTGCCTCTGAAAACTACTTCAAATCTTCACAGTCTCAAGGCCTCCTCTCATACAATCGATTTCTAAGAAGGGTGGGATTATACTGTCTCCTGGGTGCCAGGAACATCAATAGTGGTGCCAGAAACTACATATCTGTAATAGCTGCTTGAGCATGGGATAGTTCAGGCTTTCTAGGCTTCCTGTTGAGAGACCGCCTAGAAATATTGATCTCTGTAGGAGCTTCTAGTAATACATGCATCTATCTGCATGTCAGCATCTGACCAGCTGCTTTCAAGATTCCTAGTACTCTTCTTTCTGCTTCTCCAGCTCAGAAGGACAGTCTCAGAACTTCCAGAATTCCTGCTTCTTTGAAGAAATTCACCTAGCTTTCTAGGACTTCCTGATACAGATTTCCAGAATCCCTCCCTCATTTTGTTCTTCATCATTCTGGATATCTCAGAAATATTTTGAAGATTTATGAAGGCAGGAAGGTTGTGTAGCTTACTACAAAGCAATGGGAAATCGGAAGTGCTACTGATGGCACTTGTTGATAGACATTTCATATTGAAAAAATCAAACGAATAATATAGCTCTTCCCAACAACACTAAATCAGCTATAGTTATAAACTAAGATGTCTATTAGCATTAGAGATGGAAAAGAAAATCACATAATACTAACCTTAGATATTGAAAAGCAGTCACAGTCTTTCAGTACTCACACACAGAAGTCCCCAGTTTCCTTATATGTAAGAAAAGGATTCAAAAATTGGCCATGCCATTCAGCATGATCTCAGAAGTTAACTCAAACATTTACTCAGAGTTTGACTTTACACCCAGACTGGTTATTTAAATCACCATAGTTGCTTTCTTCACTTGGTAGGAGAGTTATAGTCAAGGGATGAAATGAACAGAAAAGCTAGAACTAGAGGTGTGCATCTAAACAACAATTCTGCAAAATGCAGTTGGTATGAGCCGTTTTGAAAAGAAAGTAGACTGACTGGATGACCTTGTAAATGCCCTGGAAATACAGAACCACATAATCTGGCAGCACTTTTACAACACCTAAATAGGTTATGCTCATCCAAGTAATATTTTTAGGTTGTTTTCACCTTATTTCAACTGTGCTTTTATGTATTTTTAGTCAAGTTTTCTGTCTCCTCATGCTGAAAAACTGCTGATGTTTTCACTCTGCAGAAATTGAGGACATATCTGCTCTCTATGCTGTATGAATCAGCAAATCTTCCCTTTAAAAAAATCAACATTTCAGAACAAAGCAGGAATAAATAGTGAACTTGCAATTTTTCTTCTGTTGCTGCTTTTTAATTAGGAAAGGAGAAATTAGTCTAAGAATTGTTTTGAGATCTTCTTTCCAGAGCTCAGGTGGGATCATTCTTTCTACAACTTATCCCTCAACTGTTTGCATGTCTGGATTTTGTCCTATTGCCATTGTTTGAGATGAGTGATTGCTTATACAGGGTGTCAAAACAGAAAACCAAACCTCAATTCCTGGAAAAGGAAACATGAATTTCAGACAATATATATATATTTTTTTTTTCTGTTAGAAAAGACTAGGAGTATATTTTGAGAATGCCTTTTTCACATTTCTGCTCACTTTTCTTCACAGTACACATTTTGGTATTCTGCCCAATTTCATTTAGCATATTATGAATAAAATGGTTCCTTTTCATTTCTCAGTTTTATATATAACTACATAGAATGAAAGCAACTATTATTTGTTAATGAGAGAAAGACTGAATATCCTGAGTTGGAAGGGACCCACAAGGATCATCGAGTCCAACTTCTGGTTTCGCACAAGACAACCCCAAAATCAAACCATATGTCTGAGAGTGTTGTCCAAACACTTTTTGAAGTCCAACAGGCTTGCTGCAGTGACTACTTCCCCGGGGAGCCTGTTCCAGTGCCTGACCACCCTCTCGGTGAAGAACCTTTTCCTAATATCTAACCTGAATGTTCCCTTTCACAGCTTCATGCCATTCCCTCAGTTCCTACCACTGGTTACCAGAAAGATCAGCTCCTGCCCCTCTGCTCCCTTTCTGAAGGCCTAGTACGCCTTCCCTTTGCAGAGACCGAGACCTGTAGGCCTAGTCTAGGTCTCCTCTCAGTCTCCTCTTCTCTAGGCAGAAAAAACCAAGCTGCTCCTCATACATCATGCTCTCTAGACCCTTCACCATCTTTGTAGCCCTCCTTTGAACACTCTCCAATAGTTTTATATCCTTTTTATACTGTGGTGCCCAAAACTGCACACAGTACTCAAGATGAGGCTGCACCAGCACAGAGCAGAGGACGGTCATTTCCCTTGACCAGCTAGCCATGCTGTGCCTGATGCCCCGCAGGATATAGTCAGCCTTTTTGGCTGCCAGTGCACACTGGTGACTCAGATTCAGCTTGCCATCAACCAGAACCCCCAGATCCCTTTCTGCGGGGCTGCTCTCCAGCTTCTCATCCCCTTCTCAGTCTGTACATATATCCATGGCTGCCCTATTCCAGGTATAGTACTTGCTCTTGTCAAACTTCATATTGTTGGTGATTGCCCAGCCCTCTAATTAGTCAAGATCTCTTTGCAAGGCCTCTATCCTCTCTACCCTCCACATAGATGTTAGAGATCTCTCTACCCTCCATGGCGTCAACAGCTCCTCCAAATTTAGTGTAATCTACAAACTTCCTTAGTATACCTTCAAGTCCTGAATCCAAGCCATTTATGAAAAAATTGAGGAGAAGTGGCCCTAAAATGGAGCCCTGTGGAACCCCACTAGTGACTGGCCACCAGCCTCATGTAACTCCATGTACTACAACCCTTAGCTCAACCCATCACCCAATTGTTCAACCACCACATAATGTTTTTATCTGGCTGTTATCTATATCTATTGCTTTTTGTTTGTTTGTTTGTTTGTTTTTTAGTTTAGTTTGCTTTGTTAAGCCAGTCACTACCAAAAACTATGATGATTTGTACTTTTTTTTCATGTAATTATGTCACTAGTTATTTGCCAGTAGTTACATAAAGCACACCACTGGTGTAAGCAAGCAAAGTACTAAAAAGAGCAGAGATTAACAGCAGCAACAACAATGACAAAAAGCTATTTGTGGCTTTCTTTTCCAATGTGAGGGCAAGAGTTTTACATAAGTTTGCCTTCTGGAGAGTTGATGACCTGTACACTTCTTATAGAATCATAGAATGGTTTCGGTTGGAAGGGCCTTTAAAGATCATCTAGTTCCAACTCTCCTACCTTCATCAGGGACACTTTCCACTAGACCAGGTTGCTCAAAGCCCCATCCAACCTAGCCTTGAACACTTCCAGAGATGGTTCTCACACAATACTTCTTTTTATTATTTTTAACTGGTCGCCCAAAATGTAAGTCACCAAAGTGTCATTACTTCATTTGCAAAGTAGGGGTCCTCAGGTTTCAATAATAAACACAAATTAAAAATCATCTAGGAAAAGACTCCAAATTTGCCTGTGGACAAATGCTTTTCAACATTAGTGGAAAATGGCATTCTTACTCTGATTTTAAAATTTCTGTGACTTACAGGAGGGAAGGTGGCAGCTGAGGACTGCAAAAGGAGTGTGGCTACACAAGAACATCACTGTATCCTGAAATTTGCAAAGCTTTTAACACACAATTCACATCACCAAAATGAATTCTCTGTTCTTTTTGTCTCATCTTCTGCTCCCCAAAGCAGCACTGCTCTGAAGCAGATGTTTATATTTTCAAATTCATGTATTAATAATTTATGCTTAGCCTAACACAACCTCCAGAATGGAAGAAAAAAATAGAAAAAGATGGTATGGTGATAAGTAGACACTTTTTGATGGCTGAGAGCAGACAATTAATTTAGCAAGAATTCTATGATGCTATGATTCTAAGAAGTGTCAAGCAAATTTCTTTTTCCTTAAGCGAGAATTTATTTTAAGAATTCAGATTTCTGGGATTGATGGCATAATTCACGAAGGTCACACAACAAAAAAAGAATGAAAGAGAAACAAAAATATCAACTATATATGTCTTTCTGGGTATGAAATCTATTCTTTGTCCACTTCAGATTCCAATTCACATAAAGAAAAAACAAACAAACCTACACATACCCTGTAGCTTCCAGTGCTGTAAGACTAAACTGAGAGATTTATTGAATACCCCCCCCACCTCCTAGAGGTTTAGTGTATCCATTTACATCAGAGCTACAGCCGGTGTTAGTTTAAAGAGCAGTGCAAGAACCAGGGCTTGTATCCAAACGTGGGGACGAGAACTACGCCTCACTAAGATAGTGAGGTGGTCTGTAATCTTCCCTGATGGAAGGCTGGTTCCTCCTGCCCACCTCAAGCACATGGTAGCACAAAACATTAATGACGCCCACTAATGATGCCTGGAAGTGTAAGAACTAAAATTATGGTTTTGCAGTGGAAAATTCCACTAACCTTGCATATTTGAAAGTGATTGTACAGGCATAAGAGTGCCATAACAGTGGCGGGAATGTTAAGCAGATAAGGGGACAGTGGAAGGTCCCAGTGTTCCAAAATAAGGAGGATGGCTAAGAAACACAAGACAAGCAGTTGCGGAATCAGCAAAAAGAAAACAGTCACAGGTGCTTCCAGTCACGAGAGAAGAAGAAAAAAAAAAAATATGGAAAAGGAGAAATTAAAGGTTGGTCAAATAAAATTGCATATATATGGTATGGTAACAACTGTTGAGTAGGTTGTGACCCTGTAGTACTCAGCCAGTGAGGAAACAGGGGAGGAATCAAGTGTAATAGAGGTAACAGGGAATATAAGATTATGATAAACTTCTGCTGTAAGCTCCTGCTCGCAGGACACCCGCTATTGCAATCACAAATAAAAATGCTGCTTCACTGAGATCCTTGCCTGAGCCCGTGTTTCTCACAGATTGTTTCTCACAAAAGCAGCTAAGTAGATAACAGCCAGAGAGGATTCTCATCGGTCTGCTAATTCTTATAAATTCTCCAGATTTGATTCGTCCCTCAACCACACTGTTTAAATCTGTAATTAATTCCATTGATGGTGGGACTGTTGCACTACTGCTCTATGTGGGTAACTGAGAGGAAAATAAGGCCTTTTGTGCCAAGAGCGTGGCAGCAACAAACTACAAAATTTGCCTCCAAGTCATTAATTTAAATTCTGTATTTTTTTTTTTAAGTCACAACAACATTAGCATTATCTAAGGAAGTACAAATGACATTCTTTCCACTTTTAAGATATTACAAGAAAGAACAGACATAAAAAGATGGATGTAACAGGAAAGGAAGTGAATATTTGAAGTTGTTTTATGCTTCTTTTACTTACCTTTATTATTTTCTGCCAAAACAATGTGGCAGAAAATATATTAGGACTACATTTGCTGGAATTGAAGAAAAAGTGAATCCTTGGAAAGAATTTCAATAATGAGAATAGAAACTGCATGTGCTCAAACAGATTTTTAAACACATTACAGACAAAGGGCAATAAAAGGAGTGAAGAGAGTGGGCAGAAAATAAAAAGCAGATTACAAGCAATATTCATAGGCAGTCATTAAGATATATTCAATGTGATTTTCACATTTATGTTGAGTCTTTAGCATAACAGGTAGACTAACAAACATTTTCAAGAGGTTTTGTTAGAGATATTTCTTTTTTTTTCTTTTTTTTTTTTTTTATTACTCAAGCTGTTCATACCATTAGTCTTACTCAGAATTGTTCAGAGCATGGAACATTTTGTCCAAAGCCTGGTAATGGGAAGTACTTTGTATCCTTTATTTTCTAAAAGAAATGTATTTATAATACATAGTTTTTAACCAGTCTATCAATTGGTCTCTGAATAATCTCATACGATCAGAACTCTGTTTTACTCAGATTTTGCATTGTTCTGCAAGTTTGTTCTTACTTTGTGCTACTTAATCTACTGTCTTCTGTTTAGATTTTGCATAAGGACTCAATCCTCTTTTTTTTTTCTTTTTTTTTTTTCCCCCTCTGATCTTCCTTTTGTAGAAGATAATTTCAGTTCTATTCTAGGTCTGTTCTCATTTAGCAGTCATCTTCCAGGGGCAAAGAATAATTTCACATGAATCTTCTGCTTCTTTCACTGTTAGTCATACTGCACACACATTATCTTGCTGTTGAAAAGGGTCATGTGGAATAGAATCATAGAATCACAGAATATCCCGAATTGGAAGGGACCCATAAGGATCATCAAGTCCAACTCCTGGCACCGCACAGGTCTGCCCAAAAGTTTAGACCATGTGACTAAGTGCACAGTCCAATCGCTTCTTAAATTCAGACAGGCTTGGTGCAGTGACTACTTCACTGGGGAGCCTGTTCCAGTGTTCGACCACCCTCTCGGTGAAGAACCTCTTCCTGATGTCCAGCCTAAACTTCCCCTGCCTCAGCTTAACACCGTTCCTGCGGGTCCTGTCCCTGGTGATAACAGAGAATAGGTCATCTGCCTCTCCACTCCCCCTCGCGAGGAAGTTGTAGACTGCGATGAGGTCCCCCCTCAGCCTCCTCTTCTCCAGGCTGAACAGGCCCAGTGACCTCAGCCGCTCCTCATATGTCTTCCCCTCTAGGCCCTTCACCATCTTCGTCGCCCTCCTCTGGACACTCTCCAACAGTTTAATGTCCTTTTTGTACTGTGGTGCCCAGAACTGCACACAGTACTCGAGGTGAGGCCGCACCAGTGCAGAGCAGAACGGGACAATCACTTCCCTCGACCGACTAGCAATGCCGTGCTTGATGCACCCCAGGATACGGTTGGCCCTCCTGGCTGCCAGGGCACGCTGCTGGCTCATATTCAACTTGCTGTCAACCACAACCCCCAGATCCCTCTCTGCAGGGCTGCTCTCCAGCGTCTCGTCGCCCAGTCTGTACGTATAGCCAGGGTTGCCCCGTCCCAGGTGCAGGACCTGGCACTTGCTTTTGTTAAACTTCATGTGGTTGGTGATTGCCCAGCTCTCCAATCTGTCCAGGTCTGTCTGCAAGGCCTTTCCACCCTCATCCGAGTCCACAACTCCTCCAAGTTTAGTGTCGTCGGCAAATTTGCTCAGAACACCTTCTAGTCCTACATCCAAATCATTTATAAAAACATTGAAGAGGACTGGCCCTAAAATGGAGCCTTGAGGGACCCCACTAGTGACCACCCGCCAGCCAGATGTGGCCCCATTTACCACAACCCTTTGAGCCCTGCCCGTCAGCCAATTGCTCATCCATCGTATGATGTTTTTGTTTAGCTGTATGCTGGACATTTTGTCCAGTAGGATCCTATGGGAAACCGTGTCAAAAGCTTTGCTGAAGTCCAAAAAGATCACATCAGCTGGTTTCCCTTGATCAACTAGATGGGTGATCTTATCATAAAAGGAAATCAAATCTGTTAGGCAGGACGTACCCCTCATGAACCCATGTTGGCTGGGACCAATGACTGCATTGTCCCCCAGGTGCGCTTCAGTAACTTCAAGGATCATCCTCTCCATAATTCTACCAGGCACTGACGTGAGACTGACAGGCCTGTAATTGCTAGGGTCTTCTTTCTTACCCTTCTTGAAAATTGGCACAACATTTGCCAGCTTCCAGTCCAATGGGACCTCACCAGATTCCCAAGATCACTGAAAAATAATTGAGAGAGGTCCCGCGATGATGTCTGCCAGCTCTTTAAGCACCCTGGGATGAATCCCATCCAGACCCATGGACTTGTATGGATCCAGGTGGAGCAGCAAATCCCGCACACGTTCAGGGTCGGTTGGGAGTTTGTCATTCCCACCGCCATGGTCCTCCAGCTCAGGGCACCCTGGGTCCCGAAGCCCATCATCAGTGTTGAAGACAGAGGCGAAGAAGGCATTAAACATCTCTGCTTTGCCTATGTCATTGTCTGTGAGGAGACCTTCCCCATCTAGTAGCGGACCTGTGTTTTCTTTGGTTCTCCTTTTTCTGTTCACATATCTAAAAAAACCCTTTTTTATTGTCTCCCACAGACATGGCCAGCTTCAACTCTAGTTGGGCTTTGGCCACACGAATTTTCTCCCTACAAACATGAATAGCATCCCTATATTCCTTCATCATCGCCTGACCCTCCTTCCAGCAGCCGTACACTTCCTTTTTTCGCCTTAGCCCCAGTAGAAGATCCCTGGTCAGCCAGGCCGGCCTTCTGCCCCGCTTGCCTGACTTCCGATATTTTGGAATTGCCTGATCTTGAGCTTTTAGGAGGCAGTGCTTAAAGATGGACCAGCACTGATGGACACCAATGCCTTCAAAAGCAGTTTCCCAGGGGACCTTGCTGACTAATTCCCTGAGCAGCCTGAAGTCTGCTTTCCCCACATCCAGGGCTGAAGTTTTGGTGGCAGTTTTCCTTCTGTCACCATAAAATCTAAACTCAGCCACTTCATGGTCACTATGACCGAGACGGCCGCCAATTGCCACGTCTCCCACAAGACCCTCTCTGTTCTCCAGCAACAGATCTAGGAGGGCGCCTTTCCTAGTTGGCTCCCTTAGCACCTGCACCAAGAAGTTATCATCTAGGTGCTTTATGAACGGCCTGGACTTGCTCGTGTCAGCCGTGTGGTGATCCCAGTTGATGTCTGGCAAGTTAAAATCCTCCATTAGGATGAGGGGAGTCGATCTCGAGGCATCTCTTAGTTCTGCAAAGAATAATTCATCAGCGTTGTCGTCCTGGCCAGGTGGTCTGTAATAGACTTCCACAACTACATCCCCTTTATTTGTTCATCCCTTAATCCTTACCCAGAGGCTCTCAACTTTGCCATCGCCAACTTGAAGTTCCACACAGTCCAGCCCATTCTTCACATACGTCGCCACCCCACCACCTCACCTACCCTGCCTGTTCCTCCTGAAGAGCCTGTAACCATCTATTGCAACACACCAGCCACAGGACTCATCCCACCAGGTTTCGCTTATGCCGATGATGTCGTAGCTGTGGGACTGGGCCAAGACTTCCAGCTCATCCATTTTATTCCTCATACTGCGTGCATTTGTGTAGAAGCACTTCAAATGCACCTCCCTACACGCAGCACCTTGTGTATCCGACCGAAGGGCCTCACTAGGACACAGCCCCTCTGATTCTAGCACACCATCCCTTAGCTCGTCACCGGCGTGCCTGGTCCTATCCCCTTCCCACTTTGACTCTAGTTTAAAGCCCTATCTATCAGCTCAGCCAACTCCTGAGCAAAAATCTTCACCCCTCTCTGAGAGAGGCGCATCCCATCTGGTGCCAGCAGGCCTGGGGTTGCGTAGACCTTCCCGTGATCGAAAAACCCAAAATTCTGCCGGTTGCACCAGTCCCAAAGCCACGTGTTAATGTGATGCGTCTGCTTGTCAGCTTCGATCCCTCCTATCAGAAGAACAGAGGCAAACACAACCTGTGCCCCTGATCCTTTAAGTAGTCGCCCAAAAGCCCTAAAGTCCCTTTTGATCGCTCTCGGACTTCTCGTTGCTACCTCGTCATTACCAGCCTGAAAGACCAGTAGCGGGTAGTAGTCGGTGGGCCGTACCAGGCACTTGACTTTCCTAGCGAAGTCTCTCACCCGAGCCCCAGGGAGGCAACAGACTTCCCTGTGGGTAGGGTCCAGTCGGCATATTGGGCCCTCTGTCCCTTTCAAAAGGGAGTCCCCCATGTCAATAACCCTTCTTTCTTTTTTGAGAACTGATGTAGCAATGTGGGGGGTAGGGGACCTTGCCTTAGGCATCCTCACCAACCGGGACAGGCTTTCGCCTGCTTCGTCGTTCTGGTTGTCATGTTCTAGAGCTTCATACCTGTTATATAAGGGTAGATGGGAAGGTGAGGTGGGCAGGGACAGGGCTCGTCTACTCCCCAAACAGGAACCTGCCTCCATTCCCCCCCTTGGCTTAGGTCCCCTCCTGCTGCCTGGCGGGATGAGGGAACTTTTGTCTTCTGCGTAGCAGGAGACATTTGTGCTATGGCAGGCTCGTGAGTCTGTCTCAGAGAGGGCAGAGTACACCTCCACCCATCAATTTCCCTCTCTGACTCCCTGATACTTCTGAGCCTGCTCACCTCCTCCTGAAGCTCCGCTACCTGGCTGAGCAGCTCTTCAACCTGGGCACACCTCCCACAGGCATACCCCTCGCTGCTGCTGTTGGATACCGACAGAAGACTCGGGCACACCCTGCAGCCCAAGACCTGGACGGCTGTGTGTTTCCCCGAGCCCTCCGTCTGAGTAGCCACATCGGTGACAGCAGCTGGAGAGGCCGCAAGAGATGCGGAGGCCATGGTTTTCTGCCTGGTTGATACCATGGCCAGGTTCCTCGCAGGCAGGTTACAGGTATCAAAGGGAAAGACCGCTGCAAAAGACTGGCGAGGGGCCCTCCCTGCTCACACTGCAGGCGCGAACTGCTGCGCCACACCCTCCTGACACGCCACGCCCTGTTTGCCCGCCCTGGTCGCCGCGCTCCTGGTCGCTTGCACTCCCTAGGGGCTGCTTTTGAACAGCTGGGGAGGGGGCGCTGCTGGCTCCGCCTACGCCTCGTCAGCCTCCCTCGCGAGGGCTGCCAGGTCCTGGCAGCGCCCTCGAGTGGCCTCGATGCTGGAAAAAAAAGCCCTGCCTGTCCCGATCCACCGCTCCGCTGCAGAACGCGTCTGCCCCGGAGCTGATCGCCTCGGCAATGTTTTAGCACACCATATTTTCTCTTTGACCTTTTTATACTATTCATAAGAATTTAGAGTATCCTTGTTTACATCTTTTAGTAGTTACACAGTCAGGTAGTCTCATTTTAAACTTCCTGTCAAACGGTATGTTTGGTACCGACAATTCCAGGCTCAAGATTATTGCTGCATAATTTAGTTGTGTCAGTTATAGTCCCCCAAAATTTTAACAGATCTTTGAATAATTGAGAAACTATCTTGTGTGAGACCATTAAACTGTGGATACCCTGGGATTAGAAGATCGTGTTTAGAATTATACTCTTGAGGGAAAAAAAATTAAATGCACGAAATCAGATTATCTATTCTCTATCATTACCATAGTTGATTTCCCACAATTTTAATATCTGAGATGTAATGCAACTGCAACCTTTAATAATGCTATTTCTGTCTAGTGTGATAAAAATCCAGAGCAAGCACTCTTTTTCAGCACAAGCAAACAAATTTATAGCCACCAGTAACCATGTACCTACAGTTCAATTAGGTTTAATTACTTATGCAGCATCAGTCAACGATCTTTGTGGTAGCCTTCAGTTTCTTTTCCTTTTTTTTTTTTTTAATAATCATTTGTCAATCTGTTAATAACTTGGCTTTGCTTTTTGCTGGTTCATTTAGATTCTCTAGCCACTTTAAAAATATGTTCTCATGTGCTCAAGCTCTTCATCATTACCTTTCTCTCAAAAAGGCTACCTTGTCTGACGTGCCAACTCTGTCTTACATCCTGTATTGTCTCAAACAATAACAAAATTATTCAATGTTATTTTACTTTAACACCTAATTTGTACAATACAGTAAAAAAATAAAATAAAAAAAAAATCTGCAGTACGTAATCAACAGATTACAGAATCAACAGATTTTTCTACATTCAGTTTTATTTTTTCTCATTATAACAGCTTAGGTTTTTAACATGTTGTCTCATGCACTAGTGTGCTACTCATATGTAATAATTCTAATTCTGCTTATAAGCTGCCATTTGAACAATTTCTAGTAGTTACATTTATAACAATTCCTCTTCTTCTCCCTTTTTGCCCTTCACTTCTCTTCTGGATTTTTTCTTCTCTCTACAATTTGTAAAATGTTTTTTCCATCTAAAAAGCCTACCAGTTTGTGCAAAGGCAGGACATTGCTTAGGTTTCATGAAGAGAAAAATCACATTTAAATCTTTTCCATTGCTCCCATTGCTTCCAATACAACTTAAGCCTGTATGTGAGGATGATATGCTCCTCTTACCACCTTTGTTCAAGTGTTGAATTTCAAAGGATGAGATTAATTTCACTCAGTAATGTGAATGCCTTCAAGGTAGAGCTTTTATCTCCAGGACAGTTGTCTAACATCTCATAAACCTAAATCAACATAAACCTAAATCATACAGTGAATGGAATCTAAAAAGCAATTCTCCTTGTCCTATAGGAGACATCAAAACTTGCTCCAGTTAACCTCCCTCCAAGATATACTGATTGTTCTGCTGTTCTCACTTTTTGTAACATTTCAGGTCTAGATTGTTAAGGAAATATCCTTATAAACAGGAAAAAAATTGTAATTTGCTAAGTGATTTCACTGTAAGATTGTTCAATTCTTCATCCAGAGCATTCCATCAGCTTGAAAAATTATGACTGCTATTTTAAGTTTGAGACAGTAACTTCCATAAACCCTATCTCAGTTGCAGGCTTTCAACCATAAATTAGTCTTGAATTAGTAGTTCTCCAGTTAATGGTCTTACAACTATCAAAAATATTTCAACGTCTTCCTCTTTTTCATTTCCCAGACGCAGTTGATAACTTAAAAATGAGAAATTTTCTGACAGAACAGTGTTTTCCAGACATCTGTGTCTCAGTTTGATAATTCACCTGTTCTTTCTCAATACTAGTTTTAATCCCAAAGAAATTAACAAAATAACGTACTTCATCTTTTCAGTAGCTTCACTTAACTTCATGATGAGATAATTCTTATTTGAATCTCTGCTAGCTGTTTGCTTTATTTTTTAAATTTTAAGCATCATTAGAACCCCACATACTTAATTCAGGAACTCTCTCTGTCTGACATGAAACTCTTCTGGTTTTATGAATTTTTACTACATCTAAGTCTGTTGCTCTGGCTTCTTACTGGAACTGTTATCCATACAGATAAGACAACATTCTGAATAACAGAAATGAGACCCCAAATCAACAGAAAGACCTAGACTTTTCAGGACATACCAGTGAAAGCAGAAAATAAAGAGACAGCTGACTGTTATGTTATATTGCAAGCTGTATACATGTATCTTCTCAAATCCATGCACTGTAGCATAACTGCCTCAGAAGAGTTACTGGGTGAGATTCATTCTTGCAGTAAAAGTTCGGTACCGCAGGTGCTATAGGTGTTATTAATTTACAGCTAAAGCTTTTCTGTTTACCACATGCTTTCAGCTGGCAGAACAGGCCAATTGCTACTTTAAAAGAGTCATACAACCAAATCACTTTCTAGCAAACTGCCATAAGAATTCCATGGAAACTGTGGAGGAAGAAAAGCCAAAAAATTGTTTTGGTTTTAAGTGGTTTATTTTTAATCAAGCATTTAGCTGCTCTTCACTGAGCTGGAATTCTCCTGAGTCTAGAACACAGTAAGTATAAAACATTAAACACTGGAGAATCTTTAAGTGCTTCATAAACACAGTAGTTGCAATGTTCTATTGAATATATATATATATCAAAATTATATTCCTCTTTTCTGCATGCCAGTAACCAAATGTTAGAATATATATATTATTATATTATTTTATTTATTTTTATTTTTTTCCAAGAGCAGCTTTGGTCAAGACTAGACTAATTGCATGCTCAGTGAATGGAAAAATAAACATACACATAAACAAACAAAAAAACAAAACAAAACTGATATGTAGATAGACTTTAGTATATCATTGTTTTCACCCTTCAGTTTCTATGCAGCACGTTTTGCAGTTCTGGGCCACTGGAGCCAGTTATGCAAACTTTGAAAACTGTAGGGTGCAAGTGTGTCATGTATTCAGAATATACAATGTATTCAGAAGCTGGAAACTCAGAGATTTCTAAAGCTGTACATGCACTAGGGGCACAGGTCAGCCCTGCTAGAATTCTGGTGTTGCTAGGAAAGCCCAGTGAAGCCAAATATACAAATGGGCCATTAAATGTTTTGTTCTTCTATATGGCGGAACACCTCTGTCAGCAGGTACTGTTATGTGTTTCACTGCAAAATCCGAGATTTCAAAATCACGTTGACTATTGCCTATAGGTTTTACAATAACATAAAAAGTAAATTAGCCTAAATTTATTCCATAAAGGATTGCAGTCTCATCAGATTTCATAAATCAAGTTATGCTAGGTCAGTACTTTGTTAAGAAGATTAGAAATGCATTTCAGGAAAAAGAAAACAAACAAAAAAAAAAGTAACTGAAAAGGAATTCAGTTCTCAGCATGGCACAGATTTTGTTGTTAGTCCTTAGGCAAGATATAAAGAACTCAGAAAGGTAAAGGTAGATCCTTGTAGCTTTTGAGAACTTATCCCTCCCTCCCACGCTACTCTCTTGTTTCTCTGAAGTGTAGCACATAAAGCTATGTTAGGCTTCTACTTCTGCCTACATTATTCAAGACATCTTGAAACAAAATAAAAAAAGCAATAGGATATTGAAAAGAGACACATTTAGAGCTAGCTGAGTGAAAACTGAGCAATAGCCACTTTGGAAGACAAAAGTATTCTGACATCCCTCCCCAAACCACTGCCTTCTGAAGCTAAAATCATTCAAAGATGCACAAAAATATTTCTTGATACTTGGAGTGCAGAGTATAGTCTGAGAGAAGAGCAGAGGAAAGAATCAAATACTAATTTTTAGACCTTGTTACAAGGTTTGATTCTGTATTTTGCATCCACATAAAACAAATTTTGTAAGAATTTGTGGAGTAGTTATTTGAAGTTAAAGCCTTCCCCATTTTTAGACAAATTTGTCAGCCATAGGAGCCCAACAACTTTAATTTGTACATCCTCTCTGCTGAATTGTTTGCCTGGAAGTGACACCACTTCATCAGGAAAGAAAATTTTTTGCTTTAGACAACAGCCTGCCTGCTGTTGATCTGCCCTTTGAGTATTACCTTGATTTTGTTATCACAACACAGAGTGTGAATGTTGGAAAATCCCCAAGAAAGAGGAATAGCATTGACTATTTTAGGGAAAAATCTGTGGTTCTTACAGAACCAACAAAATCCGTCAGAAAAGACTAAGCCCATTAACGTGCCTCTTGCATTACATCAATTAAATATTCAGAAGGAAAACAACAAAAAATAAAACTAAACCAAAGAAACAAAACAAAAACACCCCACAACCACAGCTACAGGCAGAGTATACTACCACAACAGCATATATACTTAAGTTCTTCACTATAAGTTTGGCCCCACCCAGAGGATACAGCTGAATGAAGCTTATTACTGTAACACTGAGGTAGCTAAGAAAGCCCAATTATTTAAAGCCTATGCATTTAATTGCTGACGGGAAAAAAAAATCAACTAAAAGGCAAAAGTAATTTCTAAATGAGAAATAAGAAATGCCACTGATAAGTGTATTGTCTTCATGACAACATCTAATTGCTGACCCTATAATCCTATTGCGCCAAATGACAGCGGATCTTACTGATGAACTTCCTGATTCTGGGGAGAAGAAATGAAATTAAAACCTTGGATCAGACTGCTCTTGTATCAGACTGATCCTGATGGGCTTCATTCTGGAAGATGCTGAGTGCTGCTATGAAGCACAGATCATCTGTATCTTCCAGAGGAGAGCTGAGAGCCTTCAGTATCTCCCTGTAGACCCCAGGACCCTGCAGAATAGAGCTTCTTATCCAGGGCTTAGGAAACAGCTTTGGGACTAATTACTGCATATTGTCTCCTTCCTCAGCATTTAGCATTGATGTCATCTGTCTATAAACCTTATCAGATCAAATCAATTTCAAACCAAAACCCTGACAAAAACAAGCTCAAAGCAAGTATTTTTTTTTCTTTTGATTGTTACCTTAAGTCCCCCACTGTCTGTCCTATGGTTTATGTATACTGTGATGTAGGTGTACACACAGGCTAAATTAGCTTATGGGCTCATATATACTGCTTCTGAAATAGTATGTTAACATGCTGTACAATACACTGCACAGTAACAATAGTGCTAACACGTGAATTAGTAAAATGGAAAAAGGATCTACAAGTCAATACATTGAAGTCAAAACCCCTTGCACCTTAATTTAGCCAGTGAAAATTAATGATTCCCACATTCCTACCCTAAAATTAAAGGCAGTTATTACTGGGAGACAATGTCATCTATGGGTTAGTAAGCAGGAAGACAGCAGAGATCTAAATGCTGCTCTCTAGACTGATTTTGCTTATTCTTCAAAGGTGTGTGTTCCCGTGAATATACAGTAGGACAATAACATTTGCAAGTGAACTGAGACTTTACTAAATATACATTAGGTAGACAAGATTATTTAAACTGTCTCTTTTCTTGGCATTTTTATCAGGACAAAACTTGGTATATAATACAGCACTATTCACTGATGTAGTCATATGCCTCAGTTTCCCTGGTGAGGGAAGTGATTCTGCAATTCTTTCCTTGATCTCAAGTGCGGCATTGAACTGAAATTTTGCAAGTATTTCAGAACTAAATGTTTCATCTTTTCAACTCTCAATCTAAATTTTTCATTTTTATGCTTTTGAAATTCTTCATTTGGCTTCACTTTTTATTATTAACTATCAGCCAAATGAAAAGCTATTTCCAAAGTATGTGGAACTGTTGTATTTCAAAATGTTTAAATATGCATTTTGTCTGCTTCAGAACTCTGTCAGGGTGTTTTCTAAATAGAAAATTTATCAAAACAAGTTCTTGGTTTTGATGAATCTGTGTGTTCTATAAAAAAGTGATCAAGATATTCTGGAGCAGCTCTGCTGTGGTGCTTTATTAATGTTTGATCAGCACTTTGAGAGCCTACCTATGGAAGTGTAAATTGCTCTGAATAGGATTGTTAAAAATTTCACAGCAAAATGAGAAGACAGGAACGAAAGATAAATAAAGAAAAGCAGGTGACAGTAGGAATGAAAGTATCTAAAGTTACTGAAGAGTCTTGAAATAGGTTGTTCAATAGGTAGAATTTTGACCCATTACATCCACCAGGACAGAAAGAAAACATGGTCAGAATGACTAAAAATATCAAATTAAAATGCTAATAAATGTCTTCAAATAACTCTAGTAAACACACACAATGTAATTTTAAAAAGATCAAGCATCTATTATAAAACATTTTTTCCAACATCAAATAAGTGGATGTATCAAAGAATTGATAGTGGCATATGTGGATTTCACATATAATTCCTATTAAACTAAACATGTCATATGGATCAGTCATTTGATGCTCTGCAGAAACTCCTTGTGCCTCAAAGGCTTCCTCATACAAGAGGCATGAGGATAAGCCAGAACAAATAAAAAGCATAATACTAAAAACCTCACAAAAATAGATCATAAAGGTGTTCCAACTTCCAAAACTGTAAACGTGATAAGCCACCTAAGGTTGGCTGTAATTGCTGCTTTGTGGCTCTGCAACTAGGATGAGAAATTAAGCAAAGGTACATTTTGTTAATGGAGATGGACTAATGGCAAGAACTGTCAGATTCTTCAGACTACCAGCCTAGGTCCTCAAGTATCAAAGTCAATTGAACTTTTGTATCTGACATGAGTAAGAAACAGCTCAAGCTTTGGTCCTAGCTGTACCAATTATTTGTCATCCCCATGCAAACAAACATTAATCCACAGCAGAGAGACAGTGCCCTCAAACAACGATGACAGTTCCTCCAAGGATGAAAATGTTGCCCTCTAAATTAAAAGTAGTTAGTGATTTCACCAGTCATAGGCATGCAGCTTCCTCAGGAATACAGTGGTGCCTATCCTAACAGAAGTCATACAAACAGTGTATTATATTAGTATGCAGATCAGTGGGTTGTTTGATAGAGATTGTCAGGGAGATACTGTGGGCTGATTTACCTTTTACCTTTCTGTTTGTCCAAATACTTGGAGACTTTGTAATGACCATAACATTTTTTTTTCTTTTTATATTTTTCTTTTTTTTTTTTTTCAGTCTCCTGTGATTTATCTAACATTTTATTATACTCCCACCAAACCATTGACAAATCCGCCTCCCTCTGAGCGCTGGTATTCCACTAAATAATAGCATATTTAAAGTAAAATTAGAAACTCATCTCTTGAAAATAACTAGTTTAGAGAATTCCCAATTCAGTTCATTTATTCTTCATCTTCTGTTTTGTCAAAGATGAAACACAGCAGACAAAACGCTAGAGCATTTACTAGCTGACTTTCCAGTAAGAATGACACAATTTGTCCAGAAATGGCAAGTGCCCCAGTTTATACTGTAGCTGCCAACCCTCTTTAATAGTCAGAGTCTAATGTCTGCACAGTTATCAAAGGCAAACACTTGTTTCTACTTACTCAAGTGAAGCAATATTCTAGCTAAAAGTACAGCCTCTTTCCCCTGGGCTTTTCAAAATTCTTTCAAATAAATACATGTTATTTGGGGAAAAATAAATAAATAAATAAAATAATAATAAAAAAAACCTTTCCATTTCTTTTCTACCAAACAGTGCTAGATTAATGAGCTTCTTCATATTTTTGATGTGACCAAAACTATCTAAACTCATCCTCCAACATTCATTTCTTTCCTGTGAAAAACAGATACCTGATCCTGATCAAACATCTGACATTTTGTCTGGTGGAAGAAGAAATGAGTGAAGGTAGAAGTCCACCGAAATGAACAAAATATTTTTGTTATTCCCATGCATGAATAGGATTGAATTGGCCACCTTTTATTCAAATAATATGAAGTCACAATCTGGAAAAAAAAAGGCTATGTACTGACAAAAAAAACAAAAGAGGAAAAAAAAATTGACCTCTGCTGAACTCTACATGTAATTCTTTAACTTTAGTTTCAATAGTAAAAATGGCAATGATTATTGTTGATCACAGTATTTCAGCACATATGTACACAGGGAATTCTGCAGTAGTTCTCTCGAAAATATTTCCATGCAATAAGAATTCCATAGTCAGTTCCCACAGCATGACATTTTATGCCAGCAATGAACCATTGATTTTGGATGGGTAAAAATGTAAATTTGACAAAGACAGATACACAACCTCTGTACAACATCTGCTTAGATATTCAAAAAATAGGTAAAATTAAATTATTTAAAATCTGAGTATGAAACATTACCCTTGTTTGGGAGTTAACTGAAGTGAAATTGTGCATTTTGATCTGTTAGTTTAATAATTCATGAGGTATTTAGTAAGAAAGAATAACAAAAAAAAGATCTTCTGAAAGTCCATTAAGACA
The DNA here is from genome assembly GCF_009769625.2 of Cygnus olor. Lineage (NCBI taxonomy): Eukaryota > Metazoa > Chordata > Aves > Anseriformes > Anatidae > Cygnus > Cygnus olor. The sequence goes on from NC_049173.1 coordinate 51,286,202, forward strand.
CTCAATTAGCTAGATGCTAAATTATATATATATAATATATAATATTATATATTTTATATATAAATTAGATACTAAATTATATACTGAATACATTGTAGAAATGTTTTTTTTTTATTTTTTTAATTTTTTTTTTACTGAATTCAAGTGCTGCACCTCACTGAAACAAACTTGTCTGTTTTCTCTGAAACCCACAGAGGTTAATGGTGTTAGGCATCCATAAGATCCAGATATATGAATTAGAAATGATGAAGTATCAGCTAGTCCATTAATAACTGAAGGAAAGAATAAAATATGTAACAGCCCTACATGGTCTTCTCTTTACTGTCCAGGCATTTCTATGTATCATGCTCCTTTCTAGAATTGGCCAAATCCCTGTACTGATTTTATTGGCATTTTGAAGAAAATTTGAATTTGAAGAAAACCTAAGACTTCAGAATTACTATTAAGTTATCAGACTTCTCAAATGAAAGATTTCTGTTTTTTCAGTACCCAGTATCTGTAGTCAACCCTTTTTCCCTCTGTACACGTTTTCCTATGGGGAAACCACTAGGGTTAAACAAGACCTTACAGACAGACAAATGCTATTCATTTTCACTAAGATTCTAGTCTCAGTAAAATGAGAATAAATGAAGATTTAACCTAACAGGTGGTATTTGTAATCTGTCAGGATATGATCCAAATCTATAAGTCCCTTTCAGGAGTGATTATATTTTTTCCTTCAGATCATTTATAATAATAATAAAAAAAATAAATAAGTACTATTAAGCTAAAAAGACACCTCTGAGATACTTAAATAGAAACACCCCATCAATGATGATCCTCCATTAGCAAGTAGACTTTGAGAGCTATTACACAATTCCTTTTAAAATTTGCTGAATATGACCTATTTAGCGCATTTTTCCATAATGCTTTTGAGCTATTTCTTTCATGCTCAGTGTTTGCTCTGGATTTGATTCATTTTCACACAATTTTCTTATTAGCATGCAAGAGCAGAGAACAAACCATTTACTCTCCTATTTTATGAGCCTAGTCCTTAATTTTAGATCAACAGCAAGATGAAACAAGTAGGCTGCAGCTAATGCTCAGCCAGCCTTGAACCCAACAACAGAGTGACATAGAGAAGTATTCTTTTACAACTTTTTGATTTCTTCCACAGAGAAACATTTTCTTTCTCCCTCTCTCTCCAAATTAATATGCTTCTCAAATTTTCATTAACGTATGTCATAACTGATTTGAAAAACGTCTGTAGCTGTAAGTATTCTAAATAATCTTGAAATTATATTGGTTTAATCCAAATTTTCATAGAATCATAGAATGGCTTGGGTTGGAAAGGACCTTAAAGTTCATCTATTTCCAACCTCCCTGCCATAGGTAGGGATGCCACCCACTAGATCAGGTTTGCCAGGGCCCCATCCAGCCTGTCCTTGAACACCTCCAGGGATGGGGCATCCACAACCTCTCTGGGCAATCTGTTCCAGTGCCTCACCACCCTCTGAGTGAAGAATTTCTTCCTAACATCTAACCCATATCTCCCCTCTTTCAGTTTAAAACCGTTCCCTCTTTTACTATCATTATCTACACAAGCAAAGAGTCCCTCTCCATCCTTTTTATAAGAACCCTTTAAGTATTGAAAGGCCACTCCACGGAGTCTTCTCTTCTCCAGGCTGAACATCCCCAGCTCTCTCAGCCTTTCTTCACAGAAGAGGTGCTCCAGCCCTCTGATCACTTTTGTGGCCCTCCTCTGGACCCGTTCTAACAGGTCCACATTTTTCTTGTGCTGGGGGCCCTAGATCTGAAAGAAGTACACCAAGTGTGGCCTCATGAGGGCAGAGTTGGGGGGACAATCAACAACCTTGACCTGCTGGCTATGCCTTTCTTGATGCAGCCCAGGATACACTTGGCCTTCTCAGCTGCAAGTGCAAACTGCTGGCTCTTGTTGAGCTTCTCATCCACTAGAACCCCCAAATCCCTCTCCACAGGGCTGCTCTCAATGAGTTCTCGCAGTCTGTGCTCATGCCTGGGATTCCTCTGACCCAGGTGCAGCACCCTGCACTTGGACTTGTTGAATCTCATTTGGTTCATGTGGGCCCACTTCTCAAGCTTATCCAGGTCCCTTTGGATGGCATCCCTTCCTTCTGTTGTATCAACTGTACCACTCAACTTGGTGTCATCTGCAAACTTGCTGAGGGTGCACTCAATCCCATCATCTATGTCATTGATGAAGATATTGAAAAGCAAAGGTCCCAAGACAGACCCTTAAGGGACACTGCTCGTCACCGGCCTCCACCTGGACATAGAACCATTGACCACTACTCTCTGTGTGTGTCCATCAAACCAACCCCTTATCCACCAAATGGTCCACCCTTCAAATCCATATCACTCCAATTTAGAAATCAGGATGTCATGTGAGACCATGTCAAAAGCCTTACAGAAGTCCAGGTAGATGACATTGGTTGGTCTTCCCTTGTCAACTGATGCAGTCACTCCATCATAGAAGGCCACCAGATTGGTCAGGCATGATTTGCCCTTGGTGAAGCCACGCTGGCTGTCTCAGATCACCTCCTGGTCTTGCACATGCCTTAACATTGCTTCCAGGAGTATCCGTTCCATGATCTTGCCAGGCACAGAGATGAGGCTCATCAGTCTGTAGTTCTCCAGATCTTCCTTTCTACCCTTTTTAAAAATGGGAGTGATGTTTCCCTTTTTCCAGTCACCAGGGACTTCGCCTGGCTGCCATGACCTTCCTAATATGATGGAGAGTGGCTTGGCAGCAACACCAGCCAGTTCCCTCAGGACCCTGGGATGGATGTCATCAGGCCCCATAGACTTGTAGCTGTTCAGTTGCATCAGGTGGTCACAAACCTGCTCTTTGCTTACAGTGGGAAGGACTCTGCTCCCCCAGCCCCTGCCTAGAGGTTCAGAGACTCAAGAGATGTGGGAAGCCTGACTGCCAGTGAAGACTGAGGCAAAGAAGTTAAGTACCTCAGCCTTCTCCATGTCTGTTATCAGTCCTCCATCTACATTTTTCAGAGGTGGTACACTCTCCTTAGTCTTTCTTTTCTGGACAACATACTTGTAGAATCCCTTCTTGTTATATTTTTGCATCTCTTGCCAAGTTAACTCTGTCAGTGCCTTGGCTTTCCTGATCCCATCCCTGCATGTCCAGACAGCGTTTCTGTACTCTTCCTAGGGCACATGGCCCTGTTTCCACTGCCTGTGCAGTTCCTTCTTTTGCCTAAGTTTGACCAGGAGGTCATTGCTCAGCCATACCGGTTTCCTGCTTTCCCTGCTAGATTTATTGCACATAGGGATGGAGAGCTCCTGCGTTCTAAGGAAAATATCCTTAAGGAGTTGCCAGCTCTGATCAGATCCTCTGTCCCTAAGGCCTGTGTCCCATGAGATCTCATCCACTAATTCCTTGAACAACTGGAAGTTTGCTCTTCTAAATTTGAGGGTCCTGTCTCTTTGCCAGGCCCACATCTCTTGAGATCACAAACTCAGCCAGGGCATGGTCACTGCAACCCAGACTGCCTCCAATCTTAATCTCTTTAATGAGGTCATCCACATTGGTGAGCACCAAGTACAGAAACACTTCTCCTCTGGTTGGTTTGTCTAACACCTGGACGAGGAAGTCGTCCTCAATGCACTCCAGGAGTCTCCTGGATTTCTTACTTCCTGCCGTGTAGCTTTCCCAGCAGACATCCAGGTGGCTGAAATCCCCCAACAGGAAGAGCACCCGTGAGTGCAATGTTTCTTGTAGCTGGAGCAAGAAGGCTTCATCAAAAGGCTCCCCTTGATCGGCCTTTTTAGAGGAGTCATTCCCAGTTCCTATGGGATGATTCATAGGTGCCTCCCCATTGTTTTCTAGAGTATTGGAATCCACTGGTTCTTTTGCATCTCTTACAGGTACATCCTCTTCCTCCACTGAGTCCAGTTTAAAGCCCTACTAATGAGTCCAGCCAGCTTCCTGCCCAGGACACTCTGGCCCTACTTCGTCAGGTGTGCCACATCTGGTGCCAGCATTCCTGGTCTCTCAGAAAAATGCCTGAGATCGTAGAACCCAAAACCCTGAGCATGACACCAGCTACGCAGCCAATCGTTGACCTGATTTGTATGTTGCCTCCTCCTTGGGTCCCAGTCTCCAGCTGGGAGAATTGAGAACACCACTTGCGCTCCTGATCCCTTCAACATCTTTCCAAGAGACATAAAGCCCCTTTTGGTGTTTCGTAGTTTCCTTGTTGCAACCTCATTTGTCCCTACTTGAAATTCGACTAGGAATGCGTGGTACTCGTGTGGTTTAACCAAGCTTGGTAGCCTCTTTGTCATGTTGCAAATGCAGGCCCTGGGCAGGCAGCAAACCTCTCAAGAGAGATAATCTGTGCAGCAAATGGGCACTTCAATGCCCCTCAGAGAAGAATCTCCAACTGCCAACACCCTTCGTGCTTTTTTTTTTTTTTTTGCCTTTTTTTTTTTTTGCCTTTTTTTTTTTTGCCTTTTTTTTTTTTTTTGTGGCGCTGGTTCTTACACATGTGGTTTGCTGGTCCACCTTTACACTGTTGCCCTTTCCTGGGGCTTGACCATTACCATTCTTGTTATTATTATCCTCTCCTTTTTTGAGCCCCAGAACATCATATCTATTGCGTAGGGGCACTTTGGGGGCAAGGGGGAGAGTCCTCCTTCTGATCCGAGCAGAGATGAGCGTCCAGCTTCCTTGGTCTTGCAAGTCCATTAATTGTGCCAATTCAGGGTTGGAGGCTCCCTTACCAGTCCCTTGTGAGGACGTAAGACATGTCTGTTGGTCAGTCTGTGCCAGCACTTGATATCATGCATCAATCTCTTGCGCAGATTCCCAGACACTTCGCAGCCTGTTGAGCTCCTCTCGCAGACAGCAGCTTGCTCAAAAAGCTCATCCAGCTGGGCACAGTTGCACCCACAACACCCAATTCTGCCTTTGGGCCCCAGGGATACTTCCAGACTCCGGAGTTCCCTGCAACTGGGGGTCTGGGAAGCTCCTTCAGTCCTCGGGGGCTCTGTCAGCATGCAGGCATCTGCCATGGGGGGTCGTGGCCCCTCCGTCTGGGTTTTGGCCTCTGCCCGGCAGGTGCAGCGGGTGGACGCCATTCTTGCTTCAGTATAAGCCTGCGCCTCGTCACTGCGAGAACTGAGTGGCCGCCTCCTGCCCTTCGCACAAACGCCCACGCCACGGCCCGGCCGCCCGCACTGCTCGCCGCGCTATGGGGCGCTGGCGCTCCCTTGGGTCTGCCTTTGTACGTGAGGGCGGCAACGGGCGCTGCTACCGGCTCCGCCCATGCCTGGTCAGCCGCGGGCTGGGGCAGAAAACCCCTCTCACTGCGCGACCCACTGCTCTGCTGCAGAGCTGGTCGGACCCGGCGCCGATCGCCTCAGTGAGTGACCGTTTGATTTCGAATTTTGATTCAGTTCTTTCCAGGAATAAGAAAGTTCTTGCCTAAGAGCTAGCTCTTCCCATACTGCACTGGACTAGAATAGAAGCATGGCAAGTCTTGCCAGGAAATTGCTTAGGAAATCTCTTAGGGGAAATTAGATGAAAATTAACAATTTATTGTGGCTCTAGGTGATGACAACACAAGAGTGAAACTCCAGTGTTTGAATTTTTACATTATAGCTATTCATGGCTTCAATTTCCTAAGAGCATTAAGAAATCAACTTCAAAGTCCTTGTCCTAGAAATAGATTACAATTCCAACATCTTCAATAAGCGTTATAACAAAGTTACATGTATTACTTACTTGAACTGTGAAAGAGCAAGTAGGAACTGGAATCACCACTCACTTAGGTTAGGGGATTTTTTTTTTTTCTTGTTTACCACATGATAGGAAGCCCCTGCTATCATCAAAAACTACTTTTGCATACTCACTGAATTTCATTCAAACACTTGGAGAAATAGGGCTCTTCCCGTATCTTGCAGCTTACAACATTCATATTATGTCAGAATAACGAAACCCAGAGAAGCAGATGTATTTTGCAAAATATTCAACAACTCCAAAGGAGATAACAGCTAAAAAATAAAAAATCTTGGACAAGACATATAAAGGTAATCATTCTCTTGGATATTTTAGTTTAGATTATGAAATGGTTGATATACACACACACACATACTTTAAATCAAGCTAGAAGTTACCAAATATAATGAACACAGGCTTTTTGTGTAGTCTCTTCTGTTTAAGAGGTGAACTACTGAATCCCTTAGGTGTTTTTCAGAGGCATCCAAGTAAGGAGTTGTTTCTCAGCAGAACTGTAGAAAACTAAGGATTGATTGGAATTGGACTTACTCCAACACAAGCTACAAATACCTCTAGTTGCCAGGAGGCATCTTCTCAACCCTTTCACATTTGGAAACAGCAAAATCAACTCTTTGGGGTGATGCACTTATCTTGAAAAGCACACAATAATCCTACTACTCTTCTTTTTGTACCGAAACCTCAAGAATATATTCTGTCAGACAAAGTCAATCCAAGCAGCTGTGGAAAACCAAGTTGCTTGGTGCATTGATACATTGCACAGGCATCACAAAAGACATTACACTTTCTTGTGTGGCACATAAGCAGCGTTACCAAATATTAATAACTATAGATTTTTCCTGTTTAATTTGAAAGATGGCTTTTGCTTTCCAGATAATGTGATCTTGCTGTTGTTTAGGTTCAAAAGAAAAATGGATATTTTTCTTCTAGATATTCTGATATCAGCTACATGCAAGTACAATAATCAATCCCTGTAAGATTTTCTTCGGGTTTACACAAATTTGAGTCACATAATTCCTCCCTTGCAAGCTACATTTTATCTTTCAAGAGTCTACACAACTATTTTACACACAAGTTTTCTGGTTGCAAACATTTGAAACATTCTTGTTTAAAAAAGAAAAAAAGGTGTGAATAAGTTTACAGAAGAAGCCTATTGCACTGAGAAAGCAAAAATTTATAGAAAGATCTGGAAATAATAAGAACAACTAGCCAATGGAGTAGAATTCTTGTAGGAGAGATCCAAGAAATGCTGTGCACTTTACGCGGGGTCAGCTCAGTGAGTGGGTTTCCGTTGAACTGCATGAGATAGTTAACATTGAATTGGTAACCACTGAGAACACCAAACACCATTAAAGAAATACTGTACTTAATTTTATGAACCATTTCTGATTTCATGTCACAGATGTCTAGTGCTCAGAAAAAAAATTCCCAAAGATTTCTGTTGCTGTTCAGTTTCTAAAACGTTTTCTTTGACCTTATGAGGCAGAGTTTCAGAGTCTCAGTCCATTTTACATTGACATAACATATTTCACCCTGAAAGATTCCTAAACACTTTATAAACATTCAAGATTCAGTTTGCCCTCTAGTGAAATAGAGTCTGATGTAAGGTGGAAAACAGTTATTCCTCTAGGTCTTCTAAAGTGCATTTTAGGGCAAGACATGTTAAAAAAAAAATAGAAAAAATCACAACCAGCTAAAGCTACAGAGAGAGTCTAGCTATGTATGACACTGGGGCTAACACTGTTACCCTGTTACCGTTGTAAAATATACAAATGGCTTTAAATAACCTTGTGGGAGAATTCTGATGCTTAAGGAAACACCTCCACAATTCTTTCCACTAGCTACCTTTAAGGCATAAGAAATATCCCCCATAAAAATTAGTAATCCTTTGATAAGCTACGTCAACTCATAGACTCTTATTTCACTTCTTTCTAGGTTGAAAAGGAAACAAACTAACAAACAAAACCATAGTCCTTTCAGTTACCTTTGCTAAAGGGAGTAAAAAATGATTTAAGACCCTAAGAATTCTTGCTATTTATGCTCAGAGTTTTGTTACCTTATTCAGTCTTAGACCAAGACAAACAGATGTTGAATTAGTTTTTACCCTGGAGACATTTAACTTCTTTTGCAAATTTATGATTGAGGCTTTTGTCATTTCAGTGGTGGCTCAGATATAACATTGAGCTGACTGGAATAAAAAGTTATAAAAATGATTCACTATAAAATACTTCTCTTCCAGGTAATGCCATTCCTTTTCCGTCCTTTACTCCTACATTTACCAGACTACTTCAAAGTCTGCTTCAGTATTTGAGTCTTCTGCTCTACTGGCAAAACGATATGTAGATATGGAAATACTAAAAAGCTGAAGAAAAAAACTAACAGTGGCAAAGAAAACCTTTTTCTCAATGTGGGGATCAGATTTTTTTTTTAAACGCTCTATAGTCTAAAATAGACTCATAGTCAATAGACTATATTCATTTTAATTTTTGTAACACAGATTGATTTTTAGGTTCAAATCATCAATGTCAATCAACATAGCCATGTTACACACTGAAATGTCACAACCTGTCCAATGTGGAGACACTAAATGTAGATTTTTATAGTGATTACAGATATCTACACTTCCTAAAGGTCCACAGCCCCTGTGAGGAGGAAATGTGAATAATAGTTAGAAGGATAATGTTACAATTTTCTGAGATCTGTTATTTCCATTACATAACTTTAGAGCTTGATGATTAAGTTTGGAAGAATTTATACTTTGTGAAGAGTAGTAGTAGTAATATGATAGACAACTAGTATTAAGACATCCATCTTACAAAGCAAAACACTTTCCTTCACTGGTATACTACTAAGGCCTCTAACTCTGGCTGGCAAAGTGACATTTGGCAAATCTTTTGCTCCCATTGCACCATTTTTTCCTTTTAATAACAGTATTAAAAGGTAATAACAATGCTTTTGACAGAACAGGTTTAAAATGCCCAGATAGAACTTTATATGATATTTTATTTAATTTTATTTTATTGCCATCTTCAACGAAGCAATCCTGCTTTGATTATCTAGTTGAGATGTCCTAGCACCTAGAATATCAAAGCTTAAATTTTCTGCAGACAGTATGCTGACTGGTGTCAGAGATGGGACAAATGGAATGTCCAGAACAGACAGTCCTAGGCCAAACGTGCAGGCCAGATTTGCACTATAGGTGAGAAAGCCAAGGGCCTGCTATAGTGTTGAAATCAACTGGAGTTGTAAGGTCAAGGGGATCACTGATGTTCTAAAAAATATTAGCTTCAGTTCACACTAGACTAACCGGGAAATCTACATTTTCAGAGAGCTCTCACAAAGAATTCTCTATCCGTGTTGGGAAAAAAAAGTGCAGATACGATTTTTTTCTTCATTTGCAAAAATACCATATCTTGATATACCTGTACAATTTTGGATGCATCTTCTGTGTCAATGCCAATGAGCAATTCAGTGTCTCTATAAAAATTATAATCAATTGATATGGGAAATGGGAAATGACTCCTATCTGAAAAGCAAAAGCTTGTGACACTGAGCTTTCATGTAGCAATTACTTACTGAAATTGAGATACTGAGAGAGCATATGTACTTCTCTTCAATTTCACCACATATTATAGGACATCTAAATAACAGAATTATCTTACTTATTGCTCCCTGACGTCAGGAAATGGTTACTTAAAGCGAGTTAAACAACACCTCTTTCTTCCCCAGGAGTCAGGGATTTCTCAATGGTCTTATGTATGCACATTGGAGGTATAAGGGTTAAGTTAGATGACTGCATTTCCTCCATATCTAAACAGGGTCTAGTACAGAGCTCCATCATGTGAATTTAGTGACTCAAATCTTCATTAGCATTGAGATATTGGTATAGTATTTGCTTGGATGGCATAGACATTCTTTCATTTCCAGTATTAAAATTGCTTAGTTGACATTCTGGGCTGATGCGACATAACTTTGGATCTGTTTTTTTAGGTAACCTTTTACCTAAAAGGTTAACCTTTTACCTAAAAGCTTCTCCAGAGCTAGCTCTTAAAGGTCTTATCAGCTCCACCAATACTACCTGTGGAAGAAGCACATATCTGCACACCTTAGTTTTGAATTAGATAGGGAAAACAAGTTTTATCTACCCCGTATGTCTTCTTTGGATGGATTAAATTTTGGATTAAATACATGTTCTCTAAGGCACTCAAGTTCACATCAGCTCTTCTATATCTGTCACAAAAGGAACTAACAATGTATAAGGGAGAATCTCAGGATTTCTGCCAATATGTAAACTGTGTAGACAGTTGAAGGACTAGAACACCAAAATAAAGAAAATACAGATATGAAGGACAGTTGCAATAAGGTGTAGCATTTAACAGATTGGTCTCTGCACCAAAAGGACGAAAGCTAGCACAGGAAAAGTATTTTCTCAGGACACAGGAGATACTGCTTTGCCTGCTGAAAATTACCAACTCACAGCTCAGGTGATTGCTCCAAATCTTGCAAGTTTTCAAGGTTCTCAAAGCAGAACACGTCTGTAATTCATATTATTCATCATTTCATTAAATATAAATGACACCAGTAAAGGAGTTTGAGAAACCCAAGTTTCAATATAATTGCTTGCTCTGCTGTATTAAGTGCTTGGAAATTTGTACCTCTCTCACCCATGGGTTCTTGCCATTACACAATACGTAAATAGTACATGCAGAGTGTATCATCTTCAACAACAGCTTCTGCTTTAGATTTCCTTACAACTTACAGTTACAACTGACTGTTGAAAGCTGGAAGTTCAATTACATTCAGACAGGGAGCAGAAAATGTGGTGTTTCGTTGGTTGGTTGGTTGTTTTTTACCTACTCATGAGTATTCCACGCATACAGCTCCTGATGTCTTCCTTAAGAGAAAGAAAGAAAGAAGTCATCTCAACACAAAAGTTCATTAATGGCATTAGGAATTGATTTGCAAACCAGAATTAAATCCTATATCCCAGGGAGAGACAACTGCTTAGGAAACAACATTCCTGTTGGTATTTCCTTCTACTGACTATGATTTTGGTGATTTGCTTAGACAACTACTTTAACGCATGTGGCTTCAGTGTTATTAGTGTATTGATAGAATAAAGTGCCTAAAAAGTAGGTGTTACAGTGCTCAGTGTTGTGAAATATTTTTGTAGATCTAAATATTTTATGTATTAGATGCTACCTATCATCTATTTCTTGCTGTTCTTACTATTTGAACATCAATATACGTAATATATTGCCTAAAACAACTCACTCAAACAAGAGCTGAACTTTTATACAGAGACATGCAAGTTTCAGCTCAGGCACTAATGAAAAATAATAATAAATCACAGATGCTATCAAAGATGTTATGTAAAGTTTTTACTTTTCAATAATATAATATGAAGTGTCTTGTGTAGCAGATAAAAAATAATCCAGAAAGCCCCCTCATGACTGCTTTGATGTGGTCCTCAAATATGTAGTTTTTTTCCAGAAAACCTTTTACTCCAAAGTGAGATTCATGTCTGCACAGATATGAAGCATAAGGCTATGAACTACCTATTACAATTCACCTACATCCTTAATTTAGAATTATAATGAAAATAATGTAAATTGGTCTTCTGTTGGTTCCAAGATCAATGGTGAGTCTCATGTTTTAACCATGTAGCAAGTGAACAGAAAGATTTTTCTGTTAATTTGACTTAATTTTCCCCCCATTTTCAAGGCAGCAATTTGAAAGACAGAAATAAGTAAACTTATTTAAAGTATCAATGCTAATGCTGCCACTGTGGACCTTGAAAAATCGAGAATCATCAGTGCCAGAATCTGCAATGACTTCAGTTCAGGGCTCCAAATCCCAAATCAGGTTGATGTTGACTCTTTGTTAATATATAAATCATTCACTGAAACATTGCCAGTCAAAACAGAATACCATTTGTGTGCACGTGAAGCTCTGATTGTTCCTGCCAAGAGTGACTCATGTTTAAGGGGTACAAAGGAAAAAAGGGCTCTAAATGGATAATTAGGGTCTGGGTTTTTTGTTGCTTGTAGCTTGTACCAGGATTTCTACCTGTGTGAAATACTGCCCAGTTCAGAAAGTTTAATACTTGCTTATACAGAAATGACTGTACAAATTATTAATGAATGAAAGCTCAGGTTCACAGAATATGCCATGTATGCAAATAAAGGTCATATAAAAATGATTACGCTACATGGATGAGCTAGGAATGAATGACTGTCATGATTTTTTCCATATTTTGTTGCAGAAGAAGATTAGGTTTTATAAATTGACTTGTACACTCTTTGTTTTTCCTAGCTGCTGTGCTAACAGAAATAGATGAGAGCAGAACAGAACTGCTTTCAGTGATCGTCACTTACGTGCTGATAAATGTAAGTTACTCTGTTTATTGCATATGGTACTGTAGTGGGCAAAGATGTCTCAAACTTAAAGCCCTATTTGTGATAGCAGTTGTAAATACATAACAAAAAGATAATCCCTCGCTATCTGAAAGCCAACCATTTAATTCCTCATCAACATGGGAACATTTATCAATTATATTCCTTTGTATATCCTCTTAGTGACTACCCTCTTCTTGGAATGCAAGTAACTTCTCATGTTTAGCTGAAACAACCTCCCAGGCAACAGAAAATAAATAAATAAATAAATCATTAATATTTATATATATGTATATGTGTGTGTATATATATATTTAAACCCACAAAATAAAGGGATCATGCATGCATTACTGCATTAAACTGTACTAGTTTAATTTAATATCTTTGCTTTGGACAGTCTCACTCACTTTTTCATATAGTGAAGCAACAACAGATGAAAGAAACACCTAGAAACTAGATAGGGGAAGCCATCAGATATTGTGGTCAGCACATCATCAGTGGCTGCAGCAAATCAGGATCTTTATCCAGAGTCGTCATTATTTCAGCCAAAGTAGGATGAATTCCTGCTCTCTACCTCTGACAGCAATTTGGATGCTAACTGATAACTGACTTGTAACAGTTAAAGCCTCTGTATGTTGGAATATGACTGTGGAAACTCCTCAATTAGAATAGATATTTGAGTCTGCACTCAAAATGAGCATCTCTACTGAGAATTCTGTAAGAATTGAAGAGTTCAGCCTGGTATTCCAATGGTTCCTCTGCAAGATTATGCATGAGAGTGGGCTTGTGTTTGACATTCCTCTTTTAAATCTGTTACTTACTATTGGCAAGACCAGTGTAGACTTGTACCTGAGGACAAGTATATGCATGCATTCATTCTTGTGAGAGATTTGAAACAGCAGCAGTTGAAATTAATCATAATTTTTTACTAACTAAAAACCTGATGGGAGGAAAAAAGACAATAAACTTCAGCTCTTCCTGACAGCTGACCTTTCAAGATTAAAAAAGGATGATAACAATGCAAAATAAGTCTTGAGCTGGTCAAAACATTATCCATCACATCAGCCAAGGCCCTGCTTGCAATGTCAGTGCTTAAGACTCTTTGTTCAGGGTCTGTAAAGCCTATTCATGTTTTTATACACGCATGAAAGAATGAATTTAGTGCATACTAGAGAATAACTGGTAAGACTGTTTTGAGTGGGTTGAAAATGTGAACTTTCAATACAACATTCTTTGACAATAAAAAAAATCATGATACCCTGCAATACAACTGGTAATCTGGTTCCAAACTCCACATAACTACACTACTCAATCCACCTATTTAAGTATATAGGCAGACTCTCCTGAGAGCCCAGAAAAAGCAATGCATTTCCTGTTACTTACATGAACTCTAAGTGTCATTTCAAAAGATGTAATGAAATCAAGTAAACAAATACTTTCATGAACAGCGATCTCTGGCTACATGGATAAGTTCAAAACTCAACCCCCACAAAAGATCCTTCATGAAGTAGCACAGCCGAGGTTGCATGTTAGTCCCTTGTGTACATGACTGTTTGTCTTACTGTTTCAGCTTCAGTCAATTTCTTCTATCCCTTTCTTACTCTAAATAAAACTGTCAATGTTTTGATTCAATCAACAATGGGTGAACTAGTAACTGAAATAGAATAATTGTTTCAGAAAGTGGGCTTTTTAATAATTACGTTTATAGGAACAAAATTGTTTTTCAGTGTGTACCAACCAATGTAACAAAGTGACAGTGCACTACTTAACATGGTATTTCCCAATACAATTTTAGTAGCTGCCCTCATAGGTTGCACAAAAAGTGTGCTGAAAGACATCATTTTGAACCCTGTGTTACATCTCTGTCATCTTGACTGCAGTGTTTAAGGGCTCTCACAGAAAATTATTTCCTAAAGACATAATTGTACTGTGTAGAAATATTTCATTTTCAGTAGTGGGACAGACATTTTCTCACTCAGTTAAGACTCAAAACAGAAGACATGAAAGCTTTGTCAGTAGTGGGAGATGGAATTTCCACTATTTTGGATTAAGAGGAATAAGTCAATCAGTCAGTCACATTACCGTGTTTTTTTCAATTTTGTGTGCAAACAACGTATCTTTTTTCCTTGATAAACAAAAGGGTCAATGAGAAGTCTTTACCATAGGTTTGGGAGCAACTATCACACTCTAGTTCTACAATGAAAATTTCAATTTTGCTGTAATCAAATCAATAAAATTAACATTGATTTAATGTAGGAATGCATTAACTTTTCCAAACAAATGAGAACCCAGCCTGAAGAAACCATAGCTGTAGTTATGTGTTAAAGTGTTACTTTTTCATTTCTTCTCTGTATGTGGATTTTCCCCTCGTTTGCAATTTTCTTTCTTTGCAATTGCCTTAAACATAGTCCTTTACTTCAATGACTGACAAAAACACATTTTTAACATACTCGTACTCATCCTATTATTATTGTTATTGTTGTTGTTATTTCCTTCCTTCTTTCTTTTAGTGAATTTCAGTATCTTCGGTTTATGCTGGAATCTTAATCTTGAAAAGCCACTTTCGATTTCTACATTCTTTAAGGGTATTTCACTGTACAGTGCTTTCCACTAGGGTAGCTTTATGACTGAGGTTCTCTGTATCACGTGAAAGACGCTGAGGATATGTTTCAAAATTACTTTTTTTTTTTTTTTTTTTTAACACCTATTGCTGACATATTCTTACTTGCAGAGTGAATATAGATGTATATTACAAGCCATTGCTTATTAAAACTCTAAACAGGCTTGAAACAAATGGCAGGGTATTCTTAATGACTCTTTCAGTCAGTCCCTTACTGCTCTAAATCAACCAAAAGTCCTTAGTAGCAGACGATGACACTCTTTATGTACTTTTGTAAATCATTAATAATACTGCAGCACTGAAAACATTCTGGGTACTAAGGATGAATGTAAGGCTACTGTGAATACCTCAAAAGCATTAAAAAGTCAAAAGGCAAGACTACACACTTTTCAAGCATGACTTTATATGCCAAGAAAAAATGCACTTCTGGAGTTTTGGTAGCAAAGGGTGTTTACCACTGCAGCCTCAGTGGCATTTCATCAGAGCACAGCAGCACAAGTGACAGGTTGGAGGCCCAGCAGAAAACGGTCAATAAATCCTACAATGTATTTCAAGATGCCATCAATAAAAGCCAGTTTTTCTACCTTTCCTTCTGCCTAGCCTATGCTTTAGTTTAAACCAGAGGAATTCTAACTCTCAGTTGTAAAGAAATAAAACAAACATAAAACCCAATATGACTCCTTAGGTTACAATGACACAATCTTTCTTGTTCCTGTTCTATCAAGTGACCATACTGTGGTTGTTCAGGAAACAGGACCTGCTTGTCTTGTCAACAAGTATATTGACTCATATTGACATTGATTCATTGCCTTTTCCAAGAACTGAAGAGACAGAGAAGGTCTTCAGTTAAGTGGTTGCAGTATTTACAGTGTTCAGTCTTTAGAACAGAAATAGAAATATCTTGAATCAAGCCCTATGTATTTGTGAATTTAAATTTGCAAAGCTTTTAACCAGCATGATAGATTTTTTTCCTCTAGAAAATGGAATTCTTACCTTTTAGAATCTCATGCTGGTTCTCCTTTCTTGAAAGAATAATTAATAATATCATTGTTCTTTATATACCTAATTCTGAGCGAATATTCTATCACACCTCAGTACTTGCACCTCAGTAAAGTTCATTAAGTGTTACAATAACGTGGAGACACAAATACCAATTGACAGGGATATAGGAAAAGAAACTGAATACAGAATTAGTCAAAACAAGTAGGATTTTGCTTCAACTTGGTAGTTCAATAAGGATAATAAACAGTAGAAACCAAAAAGATGAAGAAAAAACAATTGTATAAGAAATGTTTTTGAAATTTAGCTACATGAAATTGAATGGCACAATCTATTAACCCACAACCATCATTTTGAGACTGAGAAGACTGTCAAACCCAAAGTATTCCCGTTTCCTCCACAGATTTGCTCCCTGAGGAGAAAAGGTAAATGGCATAGCTATTAATAGTTTCTGAGATACGGTTTCTGAAGTATGGAGATGAGAGCAATGCTGAGTACAAATAAAAAATTAGTCTCATGACTAGTAATTTTATCATATCATAAGCTAGTGTTACACAGTATAGCAAAATAAAAACCTTAAACCAGCCCCCAGAAATGATAAACATTGTAACAGGAAATGCATACAGTTAGTAATGTGCTATATAACTCAAATGAGGAAACAAGCACTGCAGACCTGACATCAAAAAAATCAACACTGTGATTAGCAACTATTAAACTGATCTAATGCTTATAACGATTTTGTTTTAACACGCTCTGGTCAGATCTGTTGTTATCTCAACCCTTCAAGTCCCACGTTGGGCGCCAAAAGGACTGTTGTGGTTTAACCCGGCTGGCAGCTCAGCACCACTCAGCTGTTCGCTCACCCTCCCCTCCAGTGGCATGGGGCAGAGAACTGGGAAAAAAAAAAAAAAGCGAAAGCTTTTGGATTGAGAAAAATATGGTTTAATAGGACAGAAAAGAAAGAGAAATAATAACAACAATAACAACAACAATAATAATAATTTGTAAAAAACATGTGATGCACAATGCAATTGCTCATGACCCACCGACTGATGCCCATCCCATCCCTGAGCAGCTGTCCCCCCTACCCTGGCCAGCCACCCCATATTAATTGTTCAGCATGATGTCCTATGGTATGGAATATCCCTTTGGCCAGTTTGGGTCAGGTGTCCTGGCTCTGTTCCTTCCCAGCTCCTTGTGCACCCCTAGCATCCTCACTGACAAGGCGGCATGAGAAGCTGAAATGTCCTTGACTTAGTGTAAGCAATGCTCTGCAACAATTAAAATATCAGCATTTTATCAACATTATTCTCATCCTAAATCCAAAACACAGCACCATACCAGATGCTAGGATGAAAATTAATTCGATCCTAGCTGAAACACAGACAACCACTTTTTCCATCAGGCATTCTCAAATATTCAAACAGAATTCAGTTTAAGTATACATGACTGATTATATATTAAGTTAAACATATTTCAACCCAAGTGTTTTGTTTTAAAAGTGTTTTTTTTTTTTTTTTGTTTTTTTTTTTATCTTTATAACTGAAATGAACTAAATATGAAATTGAGGCAACTGCAAACCAAAACCTGTTTATTCTCTACAGCTTTACCAAATCTGTAAAAACATATAAATATGTTTTTATGTTTATATATATATGTTTTTATATTTTTTATATAAAACCTGTATTAGGTTTTATATAAATCATTGGACAATAACACAGAACTCCAGTAGAAGATTTACAAATTATACTTACTCTCTCATAAAATAGTTGTTTGTGGAAAAAACTCACATTACCCAATCTTCATCGCAACTTAAACTCCAAATAAAACATAGCATTCCTGATTTTTTTTCCTTTTCCCTTGAAGTCCAACATTTAATTCATATAACACTACAAAAAAAAAAAAAAAAAAGATTGTTTAACATTACCATAACTTTTTATAATTTAATAATAAAGAATTTGCCACATATTGTTTTCTGAAATGTAACCTCCAATGAATACACTATATGTTAAGCATATCATTAAGTATAACGTATAACTCAACATACTGGTAGATTGTTTCAATGCAGAGCTTTTCTAAAAGACGTTTTTAGGACATTGTGAAATAACTTTTTGACAGATGAAATATAGTCAAGAATGTTAGTTATGCAACCTTAAGAGTCAAGTCATAATTATATGTACTGTGCTTTGTTCAGTTGCGCAACATGTGAACTGGACAATTAGGTAGGTGAAAACATTCATTTTCCTTTCTCCTTGCTATAGAGAAAGCGGTATTGCCTAAAGTTGAAGTACCATTCACTGTTTCATATGGTGATTCACTGTCAATTTTCAAACCATTTGACAGTAATTCGTGCCTCTAATGCAGTTTCATTTCTGACTCGAAAATGCAAAAGCAGACAATGGGTCATTTCTCTTTCATGACTGGTAATAAGAAACTAGTGAAAACATGTTATGATTTCCAGTTCTTGAAGGAGGAGTACTTGCAGGCAAAATACATTCTTAACCAAAAACAAACAAACAAACAAACAAAAAAACACCACCAACTATTGTTTTCTTAACTGAAAGAATGACTTATATTGTGCTGGAAATTCACAGTTATTGTATCACCAAGTGGTACAATGATGCTAGAAAAATGCAAGTCAAGATCAAAATGGGTGGCGACTGACAAAATTATAGTTCTATTTGAGAACACCGCTTAGTTTGTTTCTTTTCTGAAATTCCTACCTGGCCGTACCAAGCAAACCAAGAATACATCTTTTTCCAGCTCCATCACAGGTTCTAAGGCTGCACTGAAACCTACCTGGCAGCTGAGAACAGACCAGCAGTTCGAAGCGGCCAAGTGTCCAATAAATGCAATGCTTCTCTAGCACAAACGCCTCACCTTTGTATAAAAATTTGCAGATGTTTCTGGTAAGCCATTGAGATCACACCAGAAGGAGCTGATTTCCATTGCTGTTTCAAAACTACCATTGGCATACAGCCCTCCTTTTCTTTCTCCAATTAAAAACATTATCTGTATGTTGAAGGAAATGGTAATTACCTTGAACATCACTAGAAATTTCCTTCCACTATTGTTTTCCTCTACCATTGTTTTCTTTCTATTTCCCTAATTTAAAATATAGGATTATAAAGTCCTTTTTTTTTTTTTAAATAAATAATTCAGTATGCATATAACTCTTTCAAAGCTCTAAGATTATCTTTGTTGCAACACTAGGTTTCTTCAAGCTGAATTTCACACTATAAGAAAACTTATAGCAATTGTACTATCTCCCACTACAAAGATTTACTCAGTGGTTTCAGTCTTCCCTTTATTCACGTGGCATATGAATGAAATGAGAGATGTACCTTAAGTAAGAGGTAGGTTATCAGCCTACTTAAAACATATGTTTAATGAGGATAACTGGTCTTCATCTTGACCGATCATGAACTTAATTTTATACACACGTGATAGTTTTGTCTGTCTCGGTCTTCCTCATGCACTGTTTTCTTTCCTCTGCAAGTTAGTTCCAGATCTGAGGGGAAAATAACCACAGAATAAAGAGGACTTAAACAGGCCATGCAAAAATCATTAAAAAAAAAAAAAAAAAAAAAAGCAGTGAGCCTAGATTTAGTTGGTTTTGCAATTCAGAGCTTCTGTTCAGGACTTATTAGCATATCATAAGCTGTGGAATTCTGTTTTCTTGCATATTTTGTTTGAAATCCTGACCTCATTTAACTGCATTGTTCAGTAACAGGGTTGCATAAACATCTATGACCCTTTGGTCCAATTTAGTCCAATTACATTTACATAGCGCTAAAATATTAGCTTTTAGATGTCAGTTGTCTGGCTAAATTTAATAACTAACACACTTTACCAGCTTTTATGATATGAACAGATATTTACTGCCTGCATGATGGTAATAATAACGTAGCAAACAGCACAGTTATTTGACAAACTGCCTTCTTCACATCTTTTGCCCTTTGTGAACTAGTCCATAAGACTTCAAATGTTTTGTCTGCCATTTTTTAAATCCGTATTAAAACCTCTTGCTTCTTTTGCCGTATACTGGCCTCCAAATGACCATCATTCATCACAAAGCTTAAACTTCCTACCAGTCACAGTCTAAAATATGAAAACGTGATATATTATCACTC
Source organism: Cygnus olor (assembly GCF_009769625.2). Classification (NCBI taxonomy): domain Eukaryota; kingdom Metazoa; phylum Chordata; class Aves; order Anseriformes; family Anatidae; genus Cygnus; species Cygnus olor. The sequence continues at coordinate 51,306,128 of NC_049173.1, forward strand.
ATTAAGAATAAAAATAGAATGGCTATTGCAGTAGAAAACAAAAGCTATTTCTTTTGCAAGGACAGAAAGATCAGGTCCATGGTTTGTAAATCAGTGTAGTATGCAGAGCATTTAATGATTCAAAGGAATAAAAAGAGCCTATATAAAACGGAAGATCATTATCACCATTTGCTCTTTCAATCAGCGAATCCATGCTGTGACTGTGCAGGACTTCAAGATCCAGAAACTAATGCTATATTCAAATAAACACAGAAGCACCTTGAAAAGGTCATTTCTTACCATAGCTCTTTCCAGGTTTTGGACTGTAACAATGAAATCCTGTAACAATAAAAGCATCAGCAAATGACAGTGTTGGATTGCAAACCCTGTCATGTAACCCTAGAAGGAAAAAAATATATATATATTCTTCCCTTCATAGGTCATGCACTGTTAGACTACAGTTAATTCATGGTATCACATACAGCTTTACAAAATACTTTTGTGTTTCTGAAAACTAGAATTACCTGAAACAGGTAAGAAAGGCCCACATCAAGCTTAAGCCTTTTCATATTTAATAGTATATTCATCCAAGCGTCATATTTTCCAGTGTCATTAAAAAAAAAAAAAAAAGTTATAGGATATAATTATGCAGAAAAGAAGACTTGGTAACAATTTTTATAATCAATACCCCAAACCTAGGGGGAGCAGAGAGTAATATTTAAAACGAGCTCAAAGTAGTCTGCGATATTGATTTGATTCCACTACAGCATATTTCCAGCACTGCTATTCTCTGTGAGTCTTATGGCTATAATTATTCTGTCCTTCAGGAACTATACTGGTTAAGGAAAAAATGACAAAACTGAATACATTTTGTCTTATATATTTTTTAGTACCATATTGCCCTTTAATACTGCGTAGGAAGGTATTTTTTTTCTGTCGTTTGTTACATACTTAAGAAAGATGGAAGGATTGAAAGTGGGTAGCTCTTGACAATTTTCAGGTAGGTTTATTCTTTTGTAAGCTGTGCATCCCATATTCTTACATAAATCTAGGATGCTTTCTGTTGTCGGGCTATCCCCAAAAATAAAGACAACAATGACATCATTTTCTCCTGTCAGTTTTCCTACTTGTAAGGGAGGATAAAAATTATATTTACTAACTAACAAACCTAGCACACAAGATGTATGGGAGGATGCACTTGCTGACAAGCTGCATTCTGGAAGCCTAGTAAAGATCAAACATCTATTTAAATGTGCAGTGCATGTGCATTTCTATAAAACTGTATACATTTCAAAAGTTCTTACTTTTTGGAAATTAGTAGTTGCTTGAAGATGAAGGTCTCAATTTTAGCTTAGCTAAACACAAAAGTAGAGGTTTATATTTCAAAACTGTTAAAAACCTGTGATAATCAGGACACCCTGAGAGTGTGCAAGTCTGCTGTTCTGTGCAATACTAGCAAATATTCACAAGACGCACAATAGCAGTCAGGACATTGTTGACTGTACTGCTAATGGAGAAGTGTCTGCTGGAAATGATCACCTTATATGTAGGAAGTGGGAGAATGGTCTTAATTCTTTCCTTAGACTGAGCTGTATCCACCTCACATCTGCTATTTCCTTTGCACATGCTTTAACCATGAAAATGTACACAAGATGCTCTCTTCATGATATAGTTATAGATTTTCGTATTAACGATACAAGACTGACCAGGCCAGAGACAGAAAATACAAGACACCTTACGATTATGTTGTCTCTTACAGAGTTACACATAAGTCCTTATTAGTATTTAAACATGTAGCAGTGTCAGGTGTTTTCAGCTGACCTTTGGATTCCCTCGAGCTATACAGTGCATGTGAGAAGGCATGGCCCATGTTCATGCTGAAACATACAGTGCAATATCATCAATTTTATATATTGGAAGTTCTCTGTTTCTAAATTTTTCATACCTTATTGTACCTCCTTAGTGCTGTTTATAGAATTCTCAGCACTGCTAGATGTGTTGTTTACTACTTTTCTATGTATTAAAGCACACAATACATTTTAGATCAAGACAAAAACTTGCATGTGTCTTTTCTGGAGTCTCTGCTAGGATCCAAGAGAACTGAAATCTTTATCTAAATGTGAAACCATCTTGAAAAACCATGTCTAGAATTTTATTCCGTTTGTGTGAATGAAATTGAAAGGAATGTAATTCAAAGCAGTACAGCAGAAGTATACATTCTTATCCAAAAGGTAAATATCTTCATCAAAGTAGACTAGCCAGACATATGTCACCATGCAAGGTTAACTTCTACAAAACCAATTTCAGTATTTTTATGTATGTGCCAAGAAGACTGCATGTATCTTGATATGCACATATTCATAAAAACATTCATGTATACATGTTAAAATACAATTCTCACAAATATTATATTAAGTAGATTACCAATACATAGGACACTCAAAGTTTCTAGATTTGAATTACATCCAATGAATATTTCATCTACCTATAAATAAATTCTAGCTTTTAGATTTTAATATTTCCCATCAGCATGCCATGATTTTATATTCTGATCCATTATAAAAATTATCACAGTCTGCGTAATGCTTTCAGTGCATCCCAGTTTCACATTTAAAATTCTATACATAAGGATATGACTGTGATATTAAGACTGTTCAAGATGGCTCTGCCAATAGAGATCACTTATGGCATACATCCCCATTATGCAAGTCTTGAATTTCCAATAATCTACTGAAAAGCATTTCACTCTGATTTGCTATTTTTATTTTCTACCAATAAAACTTGTTCATCTGTTTTGGGAAATACTTATATTTTAAATACCCTCATTTGTTCAGATCTACCAAGCAACACTGTTTATTGTATTCCCAAGCCATTATGCCCACTGCCCAGTCTCCATTCCACTGAATCCAAGGGATTTAGGTTCAGATTTTAACCTTGTATTTCCTCAGAATAATTCATCTGTATTTCAGGCAGGTTTTATTGAGAGGCAGCTATCCATTAGAAAGCATTAATCTGTAAATGATGTAATCAACTACATGCTTGTATCTCGTGATTAGGAAAGATCCCAGTTCTGCTGTACCCCATAATAGCATATAAAATGATTCTATTAACTACTTAAATCAGTTTTAGTTTAAATGATTCCAGACACCTAACTTTCTCCTGTATCGTCTATACTACCATAAATCACAGGAATCAAATCCACTTTCTCATTTACCCCAACAGATTATAAAGTTAGTAAATGGGAGTAGCATGAAATGAGAATTTGGCTTGACTATGTAAAGATGATTGAAAAGGGGGATAAATCCAATCAGTATAGGTTCTAATGTAAGCTTTATGAATATATAGATACTTTAAAAGAAATAACAATCTTATACAGCTCATACTCAATGCTGAAATATTTTGGCAGCTCCAACTTTTGTTGGATTTATTTCTACTTACATCTTAGATGGGGTTCAGATAAAAAAACGTTTCCGTTTGAATATTATTTTTCTTTCAAGTACATCCTTTCAAAATGAATAGACATTGATACATATATTACAAAAATATCACAGGTATAGTATGTAAATATTTAAAAAGTATTTTACCCTCATAATGACACTATTCCCTTAGCAAGCAATCATGTATCAAAAACTTTTATTACAAAATGTTTTAAAGTTTAGTATGCATATAAACTTCTATTAGAAACCACGTATCATTGTAAAAGATTAAAGTTTTTATCCAAAGTCCAGTGGATTCAGTGCAGTCTTTACACTCATAATGTACTTGTGAGTACATTTGGGTTTATAAAAGACTGAAGGAAACTCTCTTCCTAAATTGGTTTAAATTTACTAAAATTTAGATAGAAATAGAAATATAAGTAGAAACAGAAATAGAAAGTAGCTAATGGAGATTATTGAGGAAAAGAATGTAATTAACATGTTCTATCAGACTTCAGCACTTTGAACAATTGCAGAAATTGGATAGACAGATTTTTATCTAAACTCAGTAACAAAGTATATGAGACAAAAAAGAACCACACAGGAAACCATAAGGAAATTATAGTGCAGAACAGGAAAATTAAATATTGAGAATCTGAGATCTGATTCTGTTGAAAGAAAAAAAAAAATGTTTGTTGGTTCATTTGTCCCAATGTAAGCTTATGAACTGAACATTTAGGGACTATAGCCTCCTCTCAGGCTTACATATTAACATATAAATATATTTAAATTGACTGTTTTAAGGTTTACCTATGTTTCTCTTTATATATGCCTCCCCTTGTTTTTCTCACTTTAAGATAACAATGAAAATGTCCACAACAGTGGTCCTATTTGCCTTTTCCCCTTACTGTTAACATAGTTGAATATATTCTTTACAATTTCTGGATTTCACATTAGTCAATTCTGTCCTAGGCTTTTTTTCAGCTTCTTTAAATTGCGCTCAACTAAAACTACCTGCATAAAGCCTCCTTGTTAAATCTCTTAATAACCATTGCAGTAGTCGTGAACTCTTCTAGTTCCCCTTCTTTGTCCTTTCCTAATTCTGTCTATTCCCTTCTCTTTGAAGTTCCTAGATATTCTGTCCTGACTGCTGCATGATGTCCTTCAGCTGTGACTCTGATTTTACTGGAAAGTATCACTGTTCAGCATGTCTTTTCTGTCTGTACTGGGTCTTGCTGGAAGTTCATTTTCATGAAGTTCATTTTCTTTGTCCGTATGGTGATGTGCTCTGCATTTGTGGCTAAACCACTACTAATAACACACCATTGTACTGCTGGACAATGTTTGCATGCCATTAAGGCTTTCTGTCTCTCTTAACTCCCCCAACCTAAAAGTGAGTAAGCTGGGTGTGGACAAGAAGATGGGAGACGACACAGCTACTACATCTGACCCCAACTGAAAAAAGGGATATTCTATGCCATCCACATGAAGTTGTGCTCATCAATAAAAGCTGGAGGAAAGAAGGAGGAAGGGGAGAGACATTCATTGTTTCAGGAGTTTGTCTTCCCAAGCAGCTGGTAAGTGTGCTGAAGACCAGCTTTCAAAGAAGTAGCTGGACAAGTGCCTGACAATGGGAAACAGTGAACAATTTCCTCTTTCAACATCCTTCTTTTTCCCCTCCACCCCACAGAAAAAGAAAGTGAGTAAGAAGCAGGGTGGGTGTTGGCTGCTGTCTGTATAATGTCACTTATTGACACAGATTGATCTTTCATTACTGTATAAGTCATTCACAAATGTCCCAGTCTTTTCTGTCCAGAAATTTCCAAACAGTAACAATAACTTTTTTTCTTATGGTTGTCTACATGAACATAGCTGAATCAGTTCAGAATCCTCCCCTCCATGAAGCATTCCTTGTTACCACCTTCTGTGATAACTCTGCATACTGTATCCTGACTATCTCTCAGGCCCATAAGAAGAAAGTATTTGCCAGTCTGCAGTATTTCACACATAAGCTATGCAACAATCCTGAAAATTGTCTCTCTAACAATACCAAAACATAACCCCTTTAATCCATTAAAACATCAATCCTAGTTATTATTACATTCCAGCTACTGTACGTCCTTTACCTAGCCTTGACAAATTCTGTCTCAACCCCATTATATGTATGTTAATGCAAGGACCATTTTCCAAGGAAATTTAGTGGCCACTATTTAAACACTTGCTGTCTAATCTATCCAAAATATATAATTATCCTCATTATCAGAACTATAACAGAAGAGCATTTAGATCTTCATTCAGGAAAGTACACGTAGTCAGAAAAGTATATAAGCATATGGTTAAACAGACGGCAAGATAGCATTTAATGAACCACTGAAACATAAACAGGGCCTAACATGAATATTTTCTATGATATTTCTTTAGCTGCCTTTAACATGCACTTTCATAAATAATGAATCAGACACAACTAGTATCAATTATTGCGATTTTGGGAAAGAGTGCAGGAGTTTAAAACTGTCTTGCATCTTCTTCATGGTTTGCTGTGATGTGGGAGCATCAAGTACAATGACTAGGGCCATTAAGTTATGTCATGTGCAGCAAGATGAAGCAGCACTTTCATTGTGGTGAATACATGAGTGTATACACATAAAACTATGATGGGGATACTGGTTTCCAGAGGATTACTAGAGCTGGCTGAACACTGCAAAACTGGGCTTATGACTATTTAATAGTGAGTTGCTGTCTGTTTCAACCACATTCTTTCTTATTCCTATTCATGTGTGTTTGTGAAGGTTCTCATAAATCTTGATGAAAGCTCATCTAGTATATCAGGTCTTATAGTCATAGGTGGTCAAAAGTATCTGTAAGAAAAAGGGTATTTTTCTGATATTCATTCATCTCTCGAATAAAATTGTCATCTATACAGTAAGCAACCACAATATTACAATCAGCTGGGAGGAGCTGCAAGAAAGTGTCCACAAACTTTAATGTTTAAATAGTATTTCTAGGTAAGAACATCTGTCACATATCTATGTTACAGATAACAGATGATCTGAATGTCCACCTACTTAAAGTTTGGTGGCACTTTTAGGCATGTAGAGGAGACATGAAACACTGACAATTTAGTATGGAAATAACTTATACCTTAAATTTGTTCTCCTATTATACATGCATAAATTACTTCAGTAGCTGAAACTAGTTAAGTATTGTGTTCTTTAAGAAGAACAGAAACTCATGTTCAATACATGTTGAATATTAACAATAACTATTCAGACTGCTACCATCTGAAAGATATTAGTCTAGCCCCCTTTAAGTATCTACTACTTGGTCTTGCCTATTGCAAATCATTTCTGAGGCACAAATCTTAACAGTAATGGAAAAAGTAAGCTCAAATATAATATGACACATGTAGTCTATAGTTGTTATCTTTCCTGACTACAGTGATTTTTTATTGCTGTTAAATGCAATTCATGCCCATTAAGACAGGAGATACTCAGCACTTTTCTGAATTGAAGCAATAGAAAAGAAACAGAAATGAATGACCTGTGAGAGTCCTACTTAATTTGATTTTCTAACATTATCTTTGCTCTGCTTTAGATATGTAAATAACTTAAGATTTGAAAAATCTTTTAGAATTATCAGGAATTGCATCTATGCCTTGAGAGAAGAATAGGCACCTCATGTTTATAATTGATTCATTAACAATGTGCACAATATTGTGGGCAGATCTTTAATTGCATTAGCTTCTGATGAGTGTCTATGTCACCATTACCCACAATATTTAATTTTTTTTCTTCTAATGACAAGTTTATGGTGTGCTTAGCTGTGCATCATCTGCTTGTGGAAGGACATTTCAGGCTGAGAAAGACATTATCTTATCTTCTGTGACATCTGTGTTCTTTAAACTAGATTACAGGGGAATTTAACTTCCCATTTCTCACCTGTCTGGCCCTGTAGGGGTATCCACACTTGTGAGGTGATTCCTGGGGATCCTATACAGTGCATAGAGTGACTTAATCAAGAAAAAAAGGATTTCTGCAAGCCAGGAGGTCCCTAGCACAAAATTCCAACAAGGACAGTGCTTTACCTCACTTTCTTAAGCACTGAGGTACCTTCTTCTAATTGGTACTCACAGTCAAATCTTTTTACTGGAGCTGGAAATCTAAGCCATGCCTGTGTAAAGACAACAAAAGCTGCTGCTTCCAAAACGCTCAAGTAGGGCAGAATATTAGAAGACTGAGATACAAGCCTTTACCCTTACTGAGATGTGTCACTTCCACTGAAACTCTTCCAGTTTTTAAAAAATATTTAAATATTCATTGATCCAAGGAAAATGTGGAAATGACTCTGTAGCCAATGAAGCAGCACACTGTGCTGGAAGACCATCATTCTGCTCCCTGCATCAGTGAGTATCTAAATGTAACAATCACTGTGCTGTTTGCAGATTGCTTTTCACAAGCTGAACTTTTATTACAATTAAACAACTTTCTTTTTCTCATTTACAGCCCAAATGGACCATCTAAAGCCTGCTAAGGCTAAAAAAAGTATTAAGAAAAAACTCCTGTCTAGTAGAAAACTGATCAGAATTGCTTGCACTACTCAGCAACACTTACCAGAATATGAACCACAGACCAAACTCATTCTAGAACAAAACCTAATTTTATCAATTATTTTTACAGAATATCTTTCCAGATATTATGAAGACTGCAATCCTAGAGTGAACACCTATTGCAGAATGTCCAAAGGTTCACCGTGAGCCACAAATCAGATCTTTATAATTAATGTCTATCAGTTTTTGATACTGTGTCAACTAATACAGGTTACATGTAGCTATCATGGATCTCACTTTCTGAGAGTAAATATATGGAGAGACAGAAGTCCACATTCCAATTTCAGAAAGTCAGCAATCATTTAAAAATAAATATTTGAGCAACTTTTGCATAGTTTTTCCTTAATACAAACATCCATTTTACTTAAGAAATAGTTTTGAGTGAGTAGAAATGAGTAAAAGACAGGAATTTGGCCACATTTGAACCTAGCATATAAAAAAAAGCAGAATTGCTAGAACAATATTTTGATCTTTCTGTAGCAGGCCCATTAAGACTAATGTCATCCTTTCAACAGTGGATTATATCCAGATTAAAACAATTCCTAGCTGTTGAGAACTGCACAGAGAGAAAATGCTCTCATTTTCATTGTCAAGATGGCTTTGAACCTGAAAATTTACCTACCACTTCTTGGATATATACTGTGTTCATGTGAATAAAAGTTTTCTTTCAGAACTATCTCTGTGTAAATTACTCTGAACTTCAGCCGCAGTTAACACTGTACTTATGTTAGGTGGAAGCTCATCCCCATGCAAAGTGTTAGCACAAAACAGAGAACTGAATTCTATTCACAGGTAATATTGATGATTTCAGGCAGACAGACATCTCACTTTTTTAAACTTCTGAATAAAATTGATTCTAGTATTTTCTCAGGATGCACAGAATTATACTTTGATCTATGTTAGAGTTACAGAGGGTCTTCTTGCTGTTTGGCTATTTGCTGCAAATCTTCATTTTGAAAGATGATGTACCTTTTATTTGATCACATGGAATGAACATGTACATATTTTATGTGTGGGGGAAAAAAAAAAAAAGGAAAGTAAAAGTACACATATATCAATCACTTTTCCAAGGTGATACTATTCTACTTTGTCCAAGTACAGTAAATCGCAAAATATTCATTGAATGTGATGAGGTCATCCTCTCCTTTTCATTTGTGTTAGATGCATTTTTTTTCTCTGTGAAAACATGTATATTCTGGAATTCATTTTCTCTCACTTCAGATACAGGACCAAAACACATCACTAAAACTTAAGGCAGTGCTACTTTTTTCTGGAAAAAATATAAAAGTGGAATGAGCCGTCTGTGACTAATGCTGCAGTTTTAGGATGTTAAAACAGTTCGATCTGAGAGGCAATTTTGCCTAGATCAGGCAAGAAATATGCAAGATTGTGTTTTGTATCAGTTAATCTCCTAGTAAACATATATTTTGAAATTGGGTTTTGCTGCTTTCCTTGTCTCTCTTACCTTTTTCTTTCTCAAAAAAAAAAAAAAAAAACAGAATATGTCTATAAAATGAAATCCTGTTTCTCATTTCATGTAGTTATCAACAAACACCTGAAAGAAACTGAAACTTTTGTGCATCTTGTTTAGGCAAGTATGATAAAAAAGAAAAGGGACATTGACCTTGAAATTCAATGCACTCAAAATCTGTTTGTCCTACATGAAGAAACTTCATGGTTGTTTGACTTCTTGTGAGAGGTTTTTGAGACTGAAGCAGCAATAATACAGCCTGCTTCATTCCTGGCTCCAGACCCAAGAGAATTATTGTTGGCCAAGATGAGCTTTGAAGATATCCTTCTCTGCAAAATATTCCAAAAGGGATTATTGTTGCCTGAAATAAGCCTGCTGATAACTCCCTGCAAAAGACTCCTCCAACATAAGTTGACAAACTTCTTGTGGTTTCAAATGCTAATAGTCTAAAAACATTGAAATTAATTATTATTGAGGCATGAAATTTCAATTATTTGGGTCAGTGATATTTTTTATGACATCTAAGTCATTCAAGAGCAGTGATTTTAGAGGAACAAAAACTGGATGACAGGAATATAAAACTATATTCCCAATGAAGAAATACAAAATAACCCTGATAGGAAAATGTATTTAATTCAACACTGTGTATGACTGATATTATTTATTACTTAACAGATGCACAGTTTCTGAAACACAAATTACTGGAAGAATATCAACAAACAAAAGGAATTAAACTGCTTCTCTGTTTCTGAAGGAATAAATATGATATAAAGTAGTATTAAAGAAGGCAGATTTCATGATCTTTAATTGCTTTGAGTGTTGTAAGCAAGAAGAACAAAACACATAAAAGCTTATATACAATGTCTAGTCTACTCACAGCACTCATTCCCACAAGATATCATTAAGGCCAAAATTCAGGCTTTAAGAAAAGATTAAAGGTTTATATAGTTGGCAATAAAAAAATTAGAAGAGGAGGTATGTGGGGGGTGAGAATGAGACACTGATTTTCAAGGGAACATATAGAAGTTGTGTTTAATTCCCACTAGAATCCCAGTTCCGAGTTTATATATGTTTCATACAGGCAGACATTAAAACTATGAAAACCCTCTCAAAATTGCAGCTTTAACACCTTTGAAATCAAATTACGTTTTGTCATGGCGTACAGTGCATGGGTTATCTACAGCATAAGGCTCCTTCAAGTAAGTATGAAAAAATCAGTGAAGCTGAATCAGTTGTCACCCCTGAAACTTCAAGAAAACAAAGTAGGGTGAAATAATTTCCATTTTTTTTATTATTATTTATTATCAGCTCTATTCACAATCAATAATTTGACTTGATTGTTTCACCTATTTCTACATTTATATGTAAGATTTACAAAGATTCATAGTTAGGAAAAAAATTCCTGGGATCAGATGGAAAAAAATGGCTTAAATTTGTTGCTAAACTGCTCATTTTATTCATAACTTGTGAGCGGTAAGCTGCCCATGCTTAAACTTGGAAGTATAAATATGTATCCAAAGTGATATTTTTATGAATTCATTAAGTGTGAAACAAGGAACCAATTGATAATATGATGCAAAGGGATGGTGGAAAGGAAGGAACAGGCCAGGAAATGTGGCTGGATAATATCCTTGCATTTGGGGAGAAGCATGCTGAGGTTGGAGGGTGTGCTGGTTTTGACTGGGAGAGAGTTATTTTTCTACATGGCAGCACATATGGTGAGATGTTTTGAATTTGAGATGAAAACAGTGTTGATAACACACTGATTATTTAGTTGTGAGCAGTGCTTACACAGAGTCAAGGTATTTTTTGTTTCTCACGCTGTCCTGCCATCATGGAAGCAGGGGGTCATGCAAGGAATTGGGAAAGGACACAGCCAGGACAGCTGACCCCAAGTAACCAAGGAGACATTCAATGCCCATGTTTGCTTACTTTTTTTTTTACTCAGAAAGAATATACGTAAATGCTGTGAAGACCAAAAAAAAAAAAAAAAACAAAAAAGAAAAGAATTAGTCTCAGCAGGCAGATAAAAACGTTAAAAGCAGTTAAGACTTCATCTTCGGAATCGAGACAAAAGGAAAATATTTTGGCCCTTTAAAGTATGAAGATCGATTGTGTGGTACTACTGCAATTGGAAATTAAGATTTGTGACATCTAAGTAACTGTGGTTTGCATAGAAATGGAAATGTGTTTTAGGATGATGGAACAGAAGCTGAAAAAACAGCACAGAATTATAGATTATAGGGATCTGAAAGAAAAAGCACCAAGCAAACATAGATGTAAACTCAGAGCAGGCTATTTTAAAACACATGGAAGCTAAAGAATTACTGTAGATCAATGCTAATACAGAATGCAAGTCCAGAAGAAGACTTTAACTTTTTAACTCAATAATAAAGTTGAAGACTAGGAAGATATGAAAATCCTTGTGGCTATATTTGAGGTAAGATTGGAAATTACTGACAGGTTTATATTCTGACCTTTACATTGGATAGAAAAATTAGGCCTATAGAGGAGAATATTTAAGTAAATATACAGTAACAATTTTCCCTTTAAGGAAATGAAGTTAACAGGTCATTCCTACATCATTTGGGCAGAACAGGCACCATTACCTTCTTTGTTTTATTTGCAGTAAAGTTAATGTTAGTGAATTGGAATCCCAAAGACTGAAGCTCATCATCATGATTGATAAAACCAGTATAAAAATAGGAACACTGTCTTATTCTCTTTCAAATAAACAAACCTTACAATTAGATTTTTTAGATGTTTTCTAAAGTCTAATTTTCTAATTCTCAGGTTGCTCAATTGTTGTGGAAGGAATTATACACTTCACTTGTAAGAGAGAAACAGCAATATATTTATTGATGGAAACAGTGATTTAGCAGGGCTTAATTGTGAATAAGACAGCGATTCAACAAAGCTCTAATGGTAAATGTAACATTAACAAGATTCATGATGGCAAGGTCACTTGATTATTTACTACACAGAAGACAGGGTCAGCCTAAAAGCATAAGGGAGACCCTCAAGTTGAGTCATGAGGATCAGAATCGAGTCACTTTTGCTGTCCAAACTCTGAGGTGTCTAGATACAACTGGGTCTTATCCCAATCCCAGACTTAATGGTTTATGCCTAAAGGACTATATGCATAATCAATCCTATATATCACTTAGCTAAGATTAAAAAGTTTCAGCACGCTTAGCAAATTACTTGCAGATTTTCAACAAGTTAGCTATTAGTCACTTAACTGAGTATCTGTTGCAGGTAAGGAATCTCTTGAACTCGAGGAGTAACCTTGAGAAGCATCCCTGCTCAAGGGTAAGATCCTGGCATGCAGCCCAATGCAATACAGGAGAGCTCAAAAGCCTCTGGGCTGTCCCCTATTTATGGAGTAAGATGATTGACTACTAGTCAGATTTGCATACCGGCTGTATTTGGTTGGTGCATGCTCCATTAGCCCCTGGATCTATCTTTCCCGAATCCATCTTGAGCCCAGTTTTGCTATTACAACCAGATGCATTCATCACGGTCATCACTGAAGGTTATCGGCCAAGCAGGGTTATGAAGAGTCAGGTTTGGGGGGAGGGAAGGGTAAAGAGGCAGGGGGAATACACCACCACATCAATGTATGCATGTTTTTTTAGTTCTGCTTATGAGCATTTGTGATCTCTATCCTATATTTTGTACACATTGTGAATATATAAAAATCCACTCACTGACTCAGAATGTGAGAGCTTCTAGAATGATCATGAATGAAATTTTCTAGAGGTCCAAAGAACAGATGTTCAGTACTACTGAAATGGAAATGGGCATTAATCCAGTAAAGTAGCTAAGCCCACAGTAGTGTTTAAGTGCAGAGTTCATTCCACTGCAGTTAATGTAACTACATATATAGTTTTATATAAATAAAATGTATGCTTAAGTTCTTTGGTGGATCATAAGCATAAATGGAAAAAGTATCAGTTTCAATATCTTACACTGACCCTGTAGCACCCCTTTTTCAGTTGACTCATGGTAATTAAAAGTGTTATACGTTGTCATGAAAAACACATTCTCCATAGACAAATCTTTTAAGTTTGCCCTCTGTATAAGAGGTGTCACATTTGCATATACGCATTGCAATATGAGAGGTAAATTATATTCCTATGACCCTGAAAAAGGCAAATAAAAAGCATGTAAAAGTTTAGTTAGGATCACCTCCAGTTATAAAGATTATGTTTTTCAACACTTTCAAATGAATTGGAACCATGTTCTTAATCATCTTGTCATCCCTGTGGTATTCATACAGGCTTAGTTACCCAGGGTGCCTTTTTATTAATGCTTTCAAATTTTCCTTTGATTTGAGGATCAACACAAATATTTGCTCATTATTCACTTTTCTTACCATTCTTTAGATGTTGGAAAGTCTATTCCTGTCTTAAGTACCTTTGAAGAGATAGCATCAAAAATGAAGCATCCTAGAAACACCAGCAAGCTTTGACAAACTAAGAAAAATTTCCTTTCTACTGCCTATTTGATAAGAGTTTCCTGCAACTTTTGTGTTTTGCTTTTTATGTCCTACAGTGTGAACATTATTCTTCCTAGTTAAAAATAACATCGTGTTGACTTGGCTCACCACATCTCTCTTGTCATGCATGGCTTGTGCTATCATCCAAATCCAGAAATGAACAAGCCCTGCCGCCAGCTCAGGAAAGTGTCTGTGCCCACTGCTCTTGAGCAAAAGACTGTGAGTGCTGTCTTGAGCCTGAGCAAGAAAAAAGCAGGACGCTGAAGTATTGGCTTTACACATATGAATAGTCCCAATGACTTGAGGGGTTTTGGTAGTTTGCATAACTGTTCACAGTTTCACTGCTTCTATGATCAGAACAGCTAGCTCTTCTTCAGAAGGGCTAGACATATCACATATCACAAATCCAATGCATGAAATATCAGGTCTTGAGTGACAAATTCTCTTTTACATCCTTTTACTTCAACAGTTAAAGAGGTAGACCTCACTTCCAGTCTAAACATATACTGTTTAGACTTCACCCTATCCATGCAATTCCTTGATATACTAGAAAGCCCTGAATCATTCTTTCTGACCAAGTCACTGATTTATTTTTTCTTTTAGGTAAACGTGCAAGAACTTAACATTTTTCAGAACTCAAAACTTTCTGTAACTCATCATGTGCACACCAGTACTGATGCTACATTTCAGCTACTGATACAGCACGATGGAATCACAGAAGTAGGACTCCATTATAAATAAGCTGTCAAGCACATGCCTGAAAAGTTTTTTAAACAGTATTGAACCAATAAATGAGGATTATAATATCTCAAGATATTTTTTCCTCTATTGTGATAATTTGAACTGTGTTCTGGCAAGATCTGTGAAAACCAAACTAAAATATAATACTGTAAATGAAAAGAAGAACATGATACCAAAAGGGCACCAACAAAATATCCCTGTCTGCTCATTTTCTCTAAGATTTCAAAAGCTGATTTTTGAACACTTCTAGATAATACATATCTGCAAGTCATTCAAATGTCAACACAAACTCATGTGTGCTGGTAAAATGTTAAATGTGGCTTACATAAATGACCATGGAATTAAAGACCAGTTTGAAAATTGAATTCATTGTTTATGTGAGATTGTTCCCAAATACTTCTCTGCAATTTGTCCACCACTGGACATTACTACCCAATTATTACTACCCAAGTTATGCAGTTTTGCTTCTTTGCTTTGTTACAAAGTATTTGATTATGTCATAAAACCTGAAGAAAGAAGTGTTTTGTTCTATTTTAAATATCAGATAAGACAGTAACTCCTCAATTACACTGTGTTTTTTTTTGTTTGGTCGGTTGATTTTTGCTCTTCACTTCTACCTTTTAATTATTTTAATTTATTTGAAGAGAGGTTTTCTCTCACTTGCCACTGCAATTGAATGAGCCATTAAAACAAGCTACAACAGGCTCACTTTTGGGTTTATTTTTACTTATTCAAGTATCTTGTTATTTTAATATACAGCTTAGTGTTTTAAGCATCAGCCAGTTTCTGTGTATAGTCATAGAGAATCAGGGACAGCTCAAATATGCTAACAGCATTAAGGGCAAAAATAAATTTTACAACAAGGGGTTGGATAATATCACTTATTTTGGGCAAGTTGTGAGGTTCTTTCATACCAGCTCCTCACCACAAAGCCGTTTAGTGGGTACAGCACTCACAATTTTTTCAACCGCCTCTCTTTTCTGTTAATTCTTATTAATTCTGTGTATTACCCTACTTCAACTTTTCAGTTGCTATGTCCAGAAGCAGATGTCTGGTTTCTACTAGGGTTTACTGCCGCATACTTTCCTCACAAACACAACATATGTATATTTATTGAACATTTCAGCTTTTTAATATTATTACTGACATATTTCCATTCAATGCTACATTATACCAGTATTATATTATACTAGTACTACTGTTCTTCACCAGTTTGTCAAAGATTTCTGAGATTTTTTTCATTCCCTTATCTTTTTTCCTGTAATCTAGTCCTTTTCTATTATATTCAATATTATAATTTTCCTTTTCCCCTTGTTTTGTTATACATTTTCTTCCATTTCTACTCTTAACCAATACTTTTTTTAAAAAAAAAGTGTGGGGGGGTTTCTCAACTTTTCCCTTTATATGGTACAATAGGTTGAATTTTATTCCCAAATGTCATTTATGTTTTCTTTTTCAGTACCTCTTCACATTATTTAGCTCATAATCATTTACATGTGTGGGTATACATATAAATCAGTCAATCAATCAAGTTCATATACTGTTGTTTGTGCATCACAAAATTAATAAAATCACCAAAATTTTGCTCCTAAACAAAAAATTTTTAATCCACAATCAGTTCTTTCTCATAATGAAATCATGCCTAATATAAACTGTTCCTACTCTTGGTGCAGCCTCTTTTGAACAACGAATATTTCATCCATAAATCTTTAAAAATTCTGTCAATATTTTGTCAGTCGTAAACTTTCAAGCAAGCCTCTCAGATTGAAGACCCCTATGATATTTGTGTTTCATTTTGTTTTGCTTTTATCTAAACTTAATGAGTATGTCCTTAGGGAGCCAATCATCTTCTTTAAGCCTCACTCAGAAAGAGGTCTTTTTCATAAAATGTCACTTGACTTTGTTTTCATCCAGTTACATAGATCATTACCATTGATGCCAGCGTTCAAGTCATATGAATCACACCATCAAGTTTCATTAATGTCAGATTTGTCAAATATGTACTCATAAATGAATAATTTCTCTTTTTCATTACCCAGCCTTGGGATTACAGTCATTCCAAGTATTCCACTGATGAATTATGGTTCCAGTTCAAATAATCTTTGCATCAAAATTTTGAATGAAATCTCTCATTGTTCAGTTTTTCATTTTGCTTCACTTTCATCTCAGTAAAACACTTTAATGCAAAACCATAGCTGGTTAAAAAGAGAGCCCTGGGCAGTAATATTGTGCCATTCATTTTCGATCCTGTTAAAAAAAAAATTTGCAGTCTTCCTATGTGTTAATGGATCTCTCACTGGGCTTGCCCAATATTCTGAGCCCAGACCTCCCCCTTTCTGTTGCCCTGAAGCCATATGTCATTTCAAGACTGCCAGTTATACAAATCTTTTTTTTTTTCCTGTGATGCCTACACAACTCAATACTAAAAGTGTAAAAAACATTACTTCCTACTTCTCCTACCACACCAACATCAGAAACTGCGCTAAGGAGGTGCAAGTAGATTCTTTAAACTGTATTTTCTTCAGTCTGTATTGTGCCAGAGTACATTTACTTGCTTTCATATTTATTTCGAAGTGTGAAGTTTACCCTTTTCACGCTGTGGCCTATACATTCATTTTCACAGGCCAAATCAGCCTGTTAGCAGCCTATTTTTACCTTTCTGGATTGATCCAACCAAATAGACACTTGCTTAGCAGTTGCACTCTATCCTATAAAGTTTGTGAAATCAGAATGACAGTTTTCAACCAGAGCAGAAAATAATTCAATGAACCAATTAAATCACCCTGAACACAGATTTTCATTTGAATCTCTCTCAAGGCATGGAGAATACTCCTGATGTAGTAACACCATTTAAAAATTCAAGTGCAAATGTCTTTGGGGGTAATGTATTTCTAACACTCACTCCCTTGTAGCAGTAGTCTGTAAAAGAATTACTTGACATTGTGACCTGCTGGGAGAAATAGGGTTTAGATTTCTAATTCACTTTTACTTCTGTTTTATCAAAATTGTCCAGTGAAAGTCTCTTCTAAATAAAAATACTGCCTCTTAAATACACTTCACTGCATTTGGAAACAATTTCTGACAGAAAGAAAAATGTGCAAAGCAGTAAAAAACTAAAACTCATTGAAGAGATTTTAAGATATAGATGATGCATACTTTAGAACCTGAGGTTGCAGTACCTTGGATCAGAATAGAAAATGGTTCCTAGGAGCACCTAGGAGCACAAAACACTGCTAGCCATCATTCACAGAGAAGACAGGTACATCTGTCATGATACCTGCAAAAGAAGCATGGATTTGCAATAGCCTGCAGTGAACAAATCATAATAGACAAAACCAGAAATGATTGTTCTTCTTACTGCTAAGCATAATATCAATGGTCATGATGCCAGGCCTTGATCCAACAAAAGCCTTTCAAATATTGATTATTTTAAACTTGCACATTTATCTGGTGCCTTTTTTTTTTTTTTTTTTTTTTTTTTTTTTTTAATTTTGGAGGAGATAATTGTCTGAGCTTAATTCGATTTCTGTGGCCAAAAAGAAACCATGGTGAAAAAAGTTTGATTTTTCATACCGTTTCTGTCAACTGTTCTCATTTGGAGCAGATATAAGGTGAAATAGAGCAAGCTCTTCCCATCAGTGACTGGCAGTAAGGTTCAGTGACAGGTTGTCAGAGATGACAGGATCCTAGTTCTTCATAAGACAAAAACAGAGAAGTGTCCCTCTTCATCAAATTATTAGGAAATTTATACTGTCCCATTCCTAACAAAACTGTATTTATTCTGCAAAGATAAGGGAATTTAAAGCACCTCTGGCGAAGAAATCAGAGAAGCTTACAATAAGTACCCATCATCAACAAAGACCTATGCTACCTTCATTTGTTCTCTCTCTTAAACAAAACCAAACACAAATAACCACTGAATTCCCAAAGCTTCTAGATTGCTGGATTGTAATAACTGAAATTCACATCTAATCAATGCAAATGTTATTAGTCTCTGTGTTCCTTTCTGTCTGTTCTAGCTGACTGCATTGTTGAGTTAGTGCACAGAAAAACAATGCACTTTGGTTTGCTTTCAAGGACCGTGGACAGAGTCATTAAAACAATTCTTAAGGAGACAAAAATAAAATTGCCATTAACATTAAACTTGGAGGAAAAAGCAAAAAACAACAACAACAAAGTACACACATAAAGACAACACAATAGCAGACCACAATAAATAAATAAATAAATAATAATTTAAAAAAAATGCATCAAATTAATTTGGCCAGAGATGTTGACTACATGTATTTTTAAAAATCATTAGGGCTTGGCCTATTTAAAAATCACGCAGGTAGGAAAAGTGAGAAAAAGAAATATATAGGTGAGTGATGGAATATAGAAGAAGAGAAACTATATCTGCTGGAGAGTGAATCTACTATGGAAACAACCCTCCCAAATGTAATGGGGACCAAATGTAACAGGAAGGCAAAGAATGGCAATTTCAACTCTTCTGCAGATGGAGGTTGAAACACAAAGACTTACAGGACTGAAGGAGAAAACAATTATGCTGTGTTTTTACAGGACAGGAAATACAGGAGAGGTTTCTATCAGACTGTCCATGATCTCATCTTTATCTTAACACAAGGATTCAGCAATATGCACAAATACGGGTTCAAATATTATTTCAGATTTCAAGTCTATCATTTGTCCACCTGGTTTATTTGATTCTATAAAGTTCTATAAAATTTCCATATTAACCTTTCTGAAGAAGAATTTACCATTGTTTCTTACTTAATATCATCACTACTAGTAGTATGTTTAGTTTCAGAAAAATAAAAACACTATAATTCTGTCTATCCTTTTACCCAAAAGGATACAGGCTGATGGAAAATTGTACCCAGAAGGATGGATTTATGAAAAATAGAAAGAAAGAAAAAAAAAAAAAGCCGTTTACAACTAAAATGAGAGACATGGCCAATACTGAAATTATTTTTTTAAATGGTACCTTTGTCTTCCAGTAACTTAATAGTCAAGATCATACTGGGGATAATCTGAGGTTTGAAGGCAATTTTCTGTTGAATAAAAAGATAAGAATGAAATATTGCATATGGCTAGATAGTAAAAATGTCTGTGGAAACAAACTATCTACCGATAATCCAATTACCTGTTGCTTGCAGAACTTCAGTCTGTTAATTATCTCCATTCATTCTGAATCACTTCTCTGTTACTGAGATTCATTAAAGGTCCATTCAGGTCTCTCAAACTATTTAACATCTTTTGTGTCCAAAGATATACAGCATCGTCAAGCTTTCAAACCTCAGAGGTAGGGCTATGTCCTTGAATATATTTATGTATTTCACATTGTAGTCAAATAATATGGAATACAGTAACTGACCAACCATGTTTGTTTTTTTCCCTGTTTTATCTCTACTTAAATTTTTCTTTATGTACATTTATGATTTCTAATATCAGCTAGAGATAAGCAGCAGTTTAATGCCTGTTTATCTGAATACCTGAAAATTCAAATGTTATATCTACATACAGTCAGATCTTTTTGTTTTTATTATATTTATCCCTCCATCGTGACTCAGTATGTTTTGAGAGTGGTTCTGTTTTCATGAAATATTGTAACTAATTAAACACTTAGATTTGAGAAGGGGTATTGTGACAGATACTCAGTATGGGAACTGTACTCCTAAGAATGAATGCACTCACCACTGAGAGTTAAACACTGCAAATTTATGCTGATATTCAGAGGAGCATTAGGATCTTTAGTACAATAAAATAATTATGGGCAATGATTAGTCGTCAAAGAAATGCAACCTCCAAAATAGCAAATTTTGTAGAGGAGCTTATACTAAATATTAAAGTTTGTGGATCTGCCCTTTCAAAGATCCTGAGAATCCTCACGTGAGACTAGAAGAAGATACTATCCTTACCTGGGATTCATAAGAGCTGAAATAAATTAGTTCTTCTGGCTTTGATTAGAGGAGCAGAAAGAAATGTCCTTCCTTTGTCTAATATTTAAAGCAGGCATTGGAGATAAGAAAAAACAGGGTATTTATATAATACTGTTTATATAATATATATTGTTGTATCATGTGAGTGTTTTGTTTTCAATTGAAATATTCTTTTTTTTTTTTTTTTAATGTGTTTCTGAAGCCTGTTATAGCGATATATGATTCAAGGTGGCTCTAGTTACTAAATACTTTCAATTATGTGTGGAAAGTTTTCACCACTGAAAGCTTATTAACTGTCTAAACAGGTAAGCAATGAAAAGACCCCTTTGTTATCCAATTTTTGTCACGGTTTTCTGAGAAGTATGACATTATAATATAATTTCTCTCAGTACAGATAGAGAGATTTGAAATTAGTTTGTTCATATCCCACATGACTATTCTAGGCACTCTTTCGTCTTCATCTATATGTTCTGAGGACACTCATTATTTAAGAAGGTGGACTTACTAAAATCCCTGTAATATCGTATCTCCAATACCACTTTGGTTAACTTTTCCAAAGTAACTACTGAAAGTTTTAGAATTTGTACCTTAGATTCTTTAAATATTAATTCTACCAGAAGAATATTATTTTTCTCCCATTTTCATGTGAGTTTAACTATTGAGAGAAGTATTTGTGTAACCATTCACAGATTACAGACTTTTTTTTTTCAATAGACAAGAAGAGCAATATGGATAGCAGCAGTGGTATCCTCCCGTTCCCAACACTCTCACCAGTACTACTGTAGCCTATCAAGGACCACATGGTCCTTATGGTTTCCCTGCAGATCCAGAAGAATAACCAGATTTGCACAGACACCAGGGAAACAGAATTTGGCCACCAATTCTTTATTGCCATTGAATAGAATAGAAAAGTCCAATTGGAAGGGACCTTCAAAGATCATGTAGTCCAACTGCCTGACCGCTTCAGAGCTAACCAAAAACATGTCATCGAGGGCATTGTCCAAATGCCTCTTGAACACTGACATTCATGGGGCTTCAACCACCTCGCTAGGAAGCCTGTTCCAGTGTTTGACCACCCTTACAATAAAGAATTTTTTCTTATGTATAAGCTGGACCTCTTCTGGCACAGCTTTGTGCTATTCCCATGTGTTCTTTCATCGATTACCAGGGAGAAGAGACCAACACTTCTGTCTCCACTTCCCTTCCTCAGGAAGAGAGCAATGAGGTTGTCTCTTGGCCTCCTCTGCTCCAGGCTGGACAATCCAAGTGTCCTCAGCCTCTCCATATAAGGCACACCTGCCACTCCTTTTACCAGCTTTGTTGCCCTCCTCTGGACACCTTCAAGCACTTTAACATCCGTTTTATGTTGTGGAGCCCAGAACAGCACAAAATATCCAAGGTGAGGCTGCACGAACCCTAAATACAGTGGGAGAATCACCTTTTGACCAGCTGGCGATGCTGTGTTACATGTCCTAAAACAAAGGTTGTCCTCCTGGTTGCCAGGGCACACTGCTGGCTCATGCTGAGCCTGCTGCCAAGCAGCACCCCCAGGTCCCTTCCTGCTGAGCTGCTCACCAGCCATTCAGCTCCCACTCTGTGCCTGTAATTGGCATTGCTCCATCCCAGCCAGGGACAGCACCTGGCATCTATCTTTGTTGAACTTCATTCTGTTGGCAATTGCACGGTGCTCCAATGTATCTAGTTCCCTCTGCAAGGCCTCTCATTCCTCCAGCGAGTCAACAACACCTTCTAATTTAGTATTATCAGCAAATGTTGTTGAAAGACAAAACATTTAATATGACTACCAGACCATCAACTGCATTTGTAGCTTCAAGACTTGAGGCAAAACCCAACTATGATTACAACTAAAAGAACACCACCCCACTTCTTCTGCCCAATACTCTTTTACTTACAAATTGAAGACCTTTGATCTGTAACATTTTGAATATATAAAGAAAGCACTTACTTCGAGTAGCAGTTTTTACATCATCACAGAATGAATCTCCCTTAGTGCAGAAAGCTATTGATTACCTCTTTGATACTGATTTCCACTAGAAACTGAGAAAACATCCAATCAAACATGGACTCAGTCCTTCCTGCAACTGTCTCTCTTAAAATGATGGGGAGTCATGAAAATAATTTAACTACCCTGGAGATATATTCACATTCCATTGACAGCCACAAAGATGCCTTTCTAGGACTCTTTCATTACTATAGATTAGGAGCCACAGCTTACATTTTTCACTCATACTGTTATTCTACAGATATGATAATTGATCCCATTCTGGTGTTTTTGAAAAACGTGTAGTATGCCAAGGGTATCTTACAGCTTTATTCACATAACAGTCAACTACAAGCTGTTAGTGTGAGCTATACAGAAAAACTTCAAAGACTTAGATGGCTTAATGAAAAAATAAATTATTTACATGTAAGAAATACTTCCTTAATATTGAGGAACTACTAATACTAAGATGAAAAAGTGCTTAGTGGGACTAATGTATTATATTGATATGAGAACAACCTTCTAAACTTAGCCCCTTGAAAAGGATGTAATTTCCAATAGCTGATCAAATCAAATCTATTTCAAGATATGTTAGTCAGCCTTCTTGGAAACCTATAATTAGTGAGCCATTAGTTGGGTCATCATTTTCATATGCAAAATCTGATGCTAAATACTTTGCATTTCTCACATTCACTTATCTTCTAAGTCATGCTAAGAAACAGAAAATGAAATAAAGCAGTGTATTTGAAATAAAGGGCACATTGATGCTTCAACTCATTATTTTCAATGCTGAGACAAAAAAAAAAAAAAAAAAAAGCAAACAACAAAACAAACAAAAAAACAGGATGCCATTTCCAAACGTCCCTATCTATATCTATTTAAGAAGAAGGACATGGATTCATAGGGCAGCAGTGTCATCCAATACAAAGTAGGAAGAAAGCCTGATTTTCCCCTTTCCATTCAACCACAGTCCCAAATTCTGTGAACTATTCACTTCAGTGTGTGCAGCTAATAGCTGCAGAACAGAGATCTGATATCAAAGTCACTGCAGGTTAAAGGGTGGTAATTAGCTGTGAGGTGAACATAAAAAAGAGGGCAATGCAAGGTGTGCGAGCAGAGTTATTGTCGATAAAGAGCCAACGTGAATTTGTTTAAGCTGTATAAGCTCAAAGAATGATAGTCTGAACTTTCTTCATCTGTGCTGTTGTCTTTGATAAATCCAGCAAGGAAGCCTGACAGCCTCATACCAAACTACCAGACTGAAGCTGTCCACTAAGGCAGGTAGGAAAAGAAAGAGTGCACAAATGGAAAAAGAAAACAGAAAAAAAAATCCGAATAGAATTCCTCCACTTTATGTTTAAAATTATTTCAGGGAGACAAATGCAAGTTAAATGTTCAGTGCTAACTCCTGGTCAGCCCACATTATCCTTGTCCATTTATTATATTTGTAGCACCAGAGGCATGCACAGGTCTACTAGTAAATATTACAGAATATAAAAATGCTTTTTTCATTATAACTTGTAAACTTATGGGGAAATAGCATAATGGTTGGCCATTTCATAAACACCTACTCTTTAAACTGTTAGCAAATGCTCTTCTCTGATTATGCCCAAGAAATGTTTGGGAAGATGCTGACCAACCCCCCAACCCCTGCCCCCTGAAGGGTGTATTAAGGTGTGTTCCCAGTTAGCACTGTGCATGCAGAAAAATTGTTTTGGGAAGAAGAAAATTTAAGAACACAGAAGATAAGCCATACTACTCAGCTCAAGGCCAGTAAACAGTTCCTGAGGCCTCAAACCCACAGTCTAGTGATTAAGATCATCTTATATAAGACAGAAGTCAGCCTCATTAGGCTAAGAGAGTAACTGTAATTTGACCTCTTTTTGTCTGACAAGAAGGGTAAGAGATCACCATCACCACCCACAATACAGAGGTTAACTTGTTTCTGGTTACAAACGGTTCCTGACTGTACACTGGAAGTAGAGCAGCATTTCATGGAATCATAGAACAGCTTGGGCTGGAAAGGACCTTAAAGATCACCTACTTCCAATTCCTCTGCCATGGGCAGGGATGCCACCCACTAGATCAGGTTGCCCAGGGCCTTGTCCAACCTAGCCTTGAACACCTTCAGAGATGGGGCATCCACAACTTCTCTGGGCAACATGTTCCAGTGCCTCACCACCCTCTGAGTGAAGAATTTCCTCCTAACTAATCTAAATCTCCTCTCTTTTAGTTGAAAACCATTCCTCCTTGTCCTCACGAAATGAATTTCATGAGGAACATGAAATTCTTCAGCTCTGGGACACAAGGAAAAGGGGAGGTGGGACCCTAAACACACCCACATTTGAGTAGTTTCCTATAAACTCACTCTGGGTTATGACACTTCTTTCTCAAAGTTAAGTTTTGGCATCAGCATTTAGGGGGATTTAATTCTCTCCATGTGCTGTACCAAGAGCACAGACATTTCTATCCTTGGACTCCAAAAATCCCTAGGCTAGAGTAAGGTAAAGCACTACCTTACTGAAGGTCCAAGTCCAAGGTGTTGCAAAAGCATTGAATCATTACTAAATACTGGGTTAGCTTGAATTGATTGTGTAGGAATTTAAATTAACTAATTTTATAAGCAATATGATTTGTTTGTAAAAATTTGTCATCTCACCATGTTACCTCTGGTACAGGAAAAAGTTGGATGGGATATATAAGAATTATGCCATGCACTGAATGCAAGGATTAGAATACTCGGACTTCCTTAGACCAACTGGAAAAGCCAATTCCAACATTACTGACCCTGAAGCAGGATACTTAACAATTTCCATGTACTTTCTCTGGGTTAACTCATAGATTTATTCTGTCACTACATAGGAAAGAAGCAAATGTACTATGCTTCAGTGAAATTGGGCTGGGATAACCAAAACATGAGCAAGAGCCAGAACATACCTTGTTTTCAACTTGCAATTCAAGACTACAGGCCTCAAACTTTGCAGGCCAACGAATATCTTTCTGCATTATCTGTATCTCTGCATTCACTGTCTCTAGAGATGCTTATAGATGTGATATATGAGCTCATAAGGTGGCTGCCTCAGATTCTGTGCAGTTTAGGATCAGTGGAAATGTTGCATAAAGCAGACAGCAAGAATTTGGCAGTCACCCGCATGTGAATAATTTTTAAAATGGGGGTCAGAGATATGAAGTAGAACAAAGTTATTAGATTACGTTCTCCAAGCAGTGAGTTCTAGAAATGGTGCCTTCTCTGTCACAGTAACCTTCAGCCCTGGGAATGCTGAACTGCATGGGCTGTGCTTCTGTGAGGCAAAGTAAAATGTTTTAATACAAATACAATACGTGCAGGTTATTTCTGTGTAACTAAATTTAACACAACAGGGCATGTTGGCAAACACAGAGCACCAGCTGTCAGCACTCAGAGCTGACATGGTTGTTCTCTGTTCAGACAATTATCTAGGTTGGTTCATTGCTATATTGCAGTCTAATTATAGTAGAAGTTAGATGAGCACTCCTTTCACTTGGCTGTATGGATCAAATCTTACTTTCAAAAGCAAAATTTTCTCATTTGTATTTGGAACTTAAGATTACAGAGATGAGCACTGGAACTACTCTTTTCATTTCCCTTCATCATTTTAATGGCAATAGGATTTTTGTTGTTGATTTGTTTTTATTTTATTCCTAAGGCTCAGTTTCAGGTGATGAATATTCTGGGAAGAGAGAGATTTTGGAGTGTGGGATCTATGAAGCTTTGCACACAGCCTTCATCAAAGGAAGAGCCTCAAAACAATTGTCTAAGAGTTTGTTCACAACTGTCATCCTACATAGCAGGCTGAAGGTCAGAGTGTGATCCTATCCCTGATAAGGATCAGAAAGCTTTGACTCAGTAAACTCAAATATATTTTTGTTTTATCAATATGCATCCCATCCCACACAGTCCATTCTTCTGTTCCTACCGAGAAGTAATGGAAATTTCATGAGAGACTCTACTAATGAAACCAGATAATAGCAAATATTGCTTCTGAATAAAATGCAAGTTCTCACAAAAGCCAATTGTATCCACATACTTTGTATGGAGAGTCCTGTCATACGTGTTGATCATATGGAACCATTAAACTCAAAGGCACAGATTTTTCTTAGATTCTTTAGGCTTTAAGTAATTACTCGGCAGCTTCAGATTTCTGACATTTTGTATGGATTTCAAAACAGCACAGATTATTTAGTCCGGGTAGTACAGCTCATGAGTGAACCACTGTCACTGTGCCATATCACAAAGAATGGATTCTGTTTATAGGCAACAGTTTCTCTTTCTTTTAATCTGTGAAAGATGCCAGGAACAAAGATTAAAACACAGATTAACACCAGATTATATCTTGAATCCCACTGTAGATTAAATCCATATTATAACACAGTCCTAATTCTGCATTGAACCATTTTACTCTACTAAAATAAATGGGAATATGCTGTGTCACCACTTCAGAGAACAGTACTTACAGGACATTTTCTAAAAGAATTACAAAAATCTGAATGTTCAACTGGGAGGTTATGCCTTGCATCTGTTTTTACACATGCAAAGAAATGCTATGGAGGTATTATGAAAGCTTGTGTTTGTCCTTAATAACCTAAGAAAAGGCTTTACTCTGTACACTAATGCTGAACTTCTCTCTAATGTGGCACTGCACCACACATCAAGTTTTACCTCTTCGACTCATAATATAAAAGTCCATTTATAGCGCAGAATAATGTGCATACTTCATTGCCAATTAAGATTACTCATCTGCTCACACCCACCAAGATTTCTACTGTACTTTTAATTTATCATTGCTTACTTTAATACACCCAGTTTCATCACAGTAGCACCAGGAATCAGATCATTATAGCCAGAGCTTTACTGAACTAATTTAATCTTCTTGGGGGAAAACGAAAAAGGAAAAGCGTGAGAGAACATTTTAGATTCAAAGATATGTGGGATTTTAAATTAATTCTTTTTTTCAGCATTACTTATCACTTCCCATTTTATTTAAAAACTGCCTAAAATGATGAGGCTGACATACTGGTTTGACTAACCACCACTTTGACTCCAAAAAAAATGTTAACTCTCCATCCGGAATTGTACAACATTGAGATATATGTTACAAGGAGTACAAATTGATTTGATGTACCAGTAACAGGAAAAAATGAACAGATGAAAGAATGTAAAGGCAGTAGCTTTTAAATCTCAGCTCAGGACTAAAGTTTGCTAAAATTCTATAGAATAGCCATATTTTATTTCCCACTTTTGTACATTTTGAAAACACCGTAGACATTTTCCAATGCCTGTCTATTTCTGTGCAAGAGACCATATACAGGGGATACTGAAGACCAGGACAGAGCTGTTCTGACAAAGCTGCTTCAGGAGTATCAGAATATTACTTCAGAAACTACTCCAAGCCAAGATCAAAATGCTATGTTGAAATAGCAGAGAGCTACAGATAAGAATTACTACTACTTGTGATATACAGGAGACGTGAAGGAGTGTGAGTCCTGACACTGCAAATACATGAAGGGTTAGGATTGCAGTGAATCATAGTAACAGCTGAAGGATCCTCTCTCACAATCTTCTGCTACAAAGACATTTCCAGGACTGAACTGTCACAATTGAAATATACGTTTTTAGAAGTAGACACCATTTCACGTTAAAACTTTGCTGGTTGCTCAATTAGCTCCAAATCTTTCACTTAAGGAAACAGAGGGCATAGCCTTATTTTCTTGGTAAGAGTTATTTTGCACCATATAGTAGAGATTTATTCATACTGGTTGCAAGTATTAAAGGCATTTTTGGTTCTACAATGCAGCAATGCAGCTGACCAATGAAAGTGTTTAAACCTAGTGATGTATCTATTTTTGTCAACAGGAAAAAAAAATAAAAATAAAAAAAGGACATTGTTACTGTTCCATGCAGTTAGCTGAATTTATTTTCTAAGTGTATTCTAAACTCAAGTTAGTATCAACATCAATTTTGTAGTCTCTTGGCAAGCTTCCTTATGAACCACTTAGTCACCAAGTAGTTCAATCAGTAGAGAAGCAAGAAGTCCCAAAGGTCATTTTCCAAAGTGATTGTTTTAGGATGTGAATACCCACTGGCCCATGAGTTGCTCTGTTCATTGTCATGAAAAACATCTTAACCACCTAGTGTTTGAGGGAGGTCCCAGATAAGGAGCTCAGAATAGGAAAATCCTGTTATACTGAAATTTGATTCAATTTGTAGACCCTTCACACTCTACTGACAGCATAAATAAACACAGCCTTCAGTATGCAAGAGTAACCAGAGTAAAAACAACCACTGAAAAGAAGCATCTTGTAAACTAGGATGGGTCTCTATGCAGATCTCCAGCAGTACTGAATTTTTTTTTGAAGCCTTAATACCTGCTTTACACATATGCATTTCTGTTCTAGAAAGACCTAGCAAGAGAAAGGAAGAAGGTGAAGGACTAAGGTGCATCTGCAATCAGTCTCAAAGGTATAGAAATAGTATTTCAGGGAGTGTTTTCAGCCAACAACAAAATCCAATGTTAGAAGAGAAGTTGAATACAACAAAAAGATAAGGTATGCCACAAGATGCAGAAATAATAGTTTCAGAAAGAATCATAGAATCATAGATTCTTCCATAAGTACTAAATACTTAAGAAAGCCTTAAATACTTTCAGAAGCCAAAAATAAAGCAACATATACAACATTGCAGCTCATGTCAGGAAATAAGATATAAGTGCACGTAAGCAATTTTCAGTAGAATGAACTGCGTTGCCTTTTTCCTATAAGATTTGCAACAATAGTTGCTTGCTGTACATCAGCTTGTTGCTATACTGGCAGTGAGGCTTTTCCTATTAAGCCTAGTAAGCATTCATTACTTATGGTAATGAGTGACTTAGTTCTTCTGCTGTTGTTCATTTCAAATGTATAGGAACTGATATGCTTCTTTCCGTAAAGAAACTGTAATTTTCAGCCCAGCTTGAAATATTTTTACTTGTTCATCAGAAAAGGATGAAATTAATCTTTTTTTTTTTTCCTTGGAGGTTCTCTACAAAGAGAAATGTATTGACAGGTAAAAGGCATTTTAGGAATATTGTCAGACATATCTGACACTCCTACTAATAGTTATCACTAGTGGTGTATACATGTTGGAAGGTTCCATGGAGCCCTATTCCCAGAAATGCAAGTAAATGCACTTTTGGACATTTTGTGAAAATTTACCCACCTTTTTGGCAAATACATTTTAGGAGGGATTTTCTAGCCTCATCTCCCAAAAGACAGGTAGAAACAGCATGCTCTTTCTTATATACACTGTAAGAGGTGAACAGTATATCCTTACTGGGACAGGGAAACTAATTATTCCGTATGGTTCATAAAGAGTTAACCAAGATCACAGAAATCAAAGGACCTCAGAAAGAAGAAAAGGAGCTTGAAAATAACAACAGTGTTAGTTGCATGAATTTCAACAATTTAATTCAAGACAATTTGACATTCTACAGTAAATTTGTCCTTCTAAACTAAATCTGCTTGAGGTTGGAACACAGTTGTAAGCAGAAGGGAGTTATGGGAATCTGGAGGGGGTCAGTTCAATGCTATAAACAGACAACCTGATTCTGCAGAATTGTCAATCTGGCCTTTTCACAGAACATTAAATTAATTAAATAATAAGACAAAAACATTTCTGTGCTTGAATTACTCCATTTTTTCCTGAGAGTGACAGAATATAATTATGCTCACATATGTAAGAGGCTCCTATAAAAACTAAAATCTATTAATCAGGTCACACTTTAATAGAACCTTTAATGCTGTGCATCCAGGGGTGCTTTACCAAAAGGCAAATTAGAAACTCAATTAATTTTGAATTATTCTAATATATGGCTTGTAAACCTGGATTTAAGGGGGCTATACACCTGTGGACATAGCAAATTAACATGGGTATGGGAACCCCAAAGCTAGGATGAACCACAGCTGGAAACATCACAAATAGATAAGACTAGAAATCTCTTTAATCTGAATCAAGAAAACAAACTGAAAGCTACTGAATTTTGAAGATCCTACATAGAAATCTAGTCATACAGGTCAAAGAGGAAGAAGTAAGTTTAACAGACTGCAAACTTCCCAGTGGTTATCAGTATGCTAAATACTTTCCTGGTGCCAAAGCATGCAATAAGATCTGTAAGAATTGGGGTTAATGGATCTGAAAAAGAAAAACTTTCTATAGAACAGAATCTAAGTAGTTCACTTCATGTCTGCTGTGATCTGGAAACAGGCTGAGCAGAAGTCAGGCCCGGCAGCGGGACCATCAAAAACAAATAAACAAAACAAACAAATTAACAAAAAAACACTACATTTTCCATTCCAGGTACTTAATAACTCTGTCATATTAGCATACTCAAAATATGAAATTTCTGCAGTACCACATTACTATGCAGGACAACTGCAGTGCTTTTGGTGCCTACAGAATTAGTAATACTTTTTATTTTTTTTTTTTAATGTAGACATATTTTATTGCCTTTGCTGTGGATTTAAAGAATCATTCTTAGGCTTTCTATTGCCTATGTGCTATGGCTTACTAGGGGCTTTGTTCAATTCCCTATATGAAGGGAAAAGAAAGTTTGTAAACTGCAGTCTCTCTAAGTCCCTCGGGTACTCAGAGAGCTGTACAGTCAAAGCAATAAAATAACATGCAATACCATTGTTTATATGGGAATGGAGAACATTTTACTATGGATGGTACTTGAGTATCATCAGCTTTCTGTCTTTTGGTTATTTTGCCTCTCCTCGCAGCAGACAGATTCACTCCTGTCTGTCCTGCTTCTAACCCTCCATGACTCCTCACCCTTTACAAGATAGTGAGTATTTACAAATGGCTCTGACAACTTCCCATTGCTCTCTACCTTGTCTTAGAAGCCAGTGAAAGCCTCCACATGGCCAGACTTTCAGTAAACAATGGCTCAGGAGATGTAATGCTGTCTTTGATGAGAAAACATGTAGACTGCTGAACCAAGAAAGGTGAGTGGAAACTGGAACAACTCAATATTTAGCTGGATATCCAGGCATAGAGCCCTCACTGAATACTTTTATATAAAAGGTTGTCAACTGGAAAAGTCCTACAAGAGTTAACATGAACAAATCAGTCTGACATCTTTGTAGACTCCAGTGAAAAAGCATATATTGCCCACAAATTGTTCCATTGCTTCTGGAGAATGTTTTCCCAAAAATTGATTTTTATTTATTTATTTATTTTCTGGCCATATAGCTGCAAAGTGGTATATACTTCTGTGCTCAACAGAAAGATTTACAATAATTACCAAAGTAATTGTTTTATTGTAGCAATACAGAAAGACTACTACCTCTGGGTTGCATGTGGAATATGTTTACCCTTTCTAATTGTATTCATCTGATATATTTTGTTTTGTTTATTGGGTACCTTACCAAAGGTACTTAAATTCCACTTTCTTCATTCTTTGGATTTTCATCACCAGAATTGCTCTTGCAACACAAAGTGGGAAAATCAAGTGGCTTATGATCAGAAATCAAAAATGAGTAGCAGGCTTTGTTGAAACAAGCAGCAGTTATAGAATTCAAGACATATTGGTGCCTGCTTCTGACAGAACTGTTGCACCGTGGTAACAATTCAAGGACTCAAGGGGGTAGGAGTTGAAAACGCAAAAATGCTAGTCTGGTAAGAAAACAGATGGTGAACTGAGAAAGCAAGTTACATTTGAAATTTATCTTACCTGGCTGGAAGAGGCTAAGGAAGAACCAGTCTAAGGAATCCCGAGAATTTCTACAGCCTCATTTACAAAGCCATTAACGGTTTAATTTACACACACACACAATGCGCCTTTTTTTTTTTTTTAATGGAAAAAGGCACTGATGTTTTAAAATTATCACATTACTTTGTGGTTATCAAAACTGGTATTGTATCTCTTGAGTCCCTTGCACAATATGAATGCCAAAATTTTCCCAGACTATTCTGCATACATGTATGTCAGTTTCACATCTAAGGATATGAATGACATGAGGATGCTTGATACAAAATGTAAACACAATCCTGGGTTTTATGTAAATGTGAGTCTAGTTCCCAAATCCATAGTAGGAGTGGTCATCCACCATTCCATGCATTCAATCTTGAAACTAATCTTACAATATGAACCAGACTTTATAACATATTGTGCATTATAGCAAAGCACAAAGACATTCAGTAGTACTGCCTAAAACCAAGAGATAATCAAGCTTGCTCTCTGTAAGGCCCATTCTGCTAAAGTTTCAACACCTGATAAACAACTAATGTTTAACAGCCTTCACCTGAACCAAATCCATAAACTCATGGCACAAAAGTGATCACAGACTGAAAAAATAAATTAAAAAAAAAAAAAAAAGCTATTTGAGAATTAGGAGATGTTAAAAATGCTTAGAAACTATGCACATTGATAATAATGCTTCTAGATAAAGGAACAAACAGCTCAATCTTGCAAAGTATTTCTAGTAATTCCAGTAATTTCTAGGATTTTTTTAATATTCCTTGAAATCAGAATGCATTGGAAAAGCTAAAACAATGAAAGGCCAGAAGTTTCTAAGGATGTCAAAACTATTCTGAGTTATAACGAATAACTCTTAAAAATTTGGAAAGAATATTAAACTTCAGGGTAATCTCTGATTTAGCTAATCTCCAATTACTAAAGTAGGAATGGATGTGAATGTCTTACAGCTTTATCTAAAACATTAGAACTATATGTTATTGGATTTTGATACTACATACACACACTCACAAATAAACTCTGGGTCCGGTTCACCAAGGAAAAAGAAAATCTTTGTTTTTATCTAAAATGAAAAAAGATTTTTACATTCACTTTAAATAGTAGTGGAAGCAAATTTGAGAGTATATACAAAATAGATATAGAACGACTAGGTCTATTCTATAAAATGTGGGATTTTTTTTTTTCTTTTTAATAGTTCTGTTTTTCCAATACTTTGTGAAACGTGCTTAATACAAACACAGAAAATGAAATGAGGTAAATTTAAATTAATAACACTTAAAATAGCTTTTGGAAGGGAAAAAGATTTTAAAAAAACAACAAACAAAAACACAGTAGAGAGACCAGATTATTGAAGCAAGAGAGAGATTAAAGCTTGACTGTTCTTAATTAGTTTCTTTCTAATTCAGTGCAATCTACTTGGATTCTTTTCAAAGTTGAAACTAAAGATGCATCTTGTTACACACTTGCTTATAAATAAGCATCTGTGTTGTCCTCTGATGTGCAGTACTATTAAAGTTTTGGCCTAACTTTCTAAGATATGATTATTGATAGGTTAATTTCTGGATACCTAATAATTTTGAAAGCACCTAAAATACAGAGTTGTGAAATGTCTTTTCATCTCCTCTAAAAATTCTGGAACTGGGAATTTAAAAATACTAATAACTTTAGAAAACTGTCTGCCCTGAATACTAACTTCCACATCAGTACTCTGTCAGCATGATATGGCCAATTTAAATTCCTTACGTAACACAAGATTTATACCATCAGTGTACAGTAAAAATAAAATAAAATTATAACTATTAAGTGCCAGAAATATGATTTACAGATGAAAAAGGACATGCAAAATTGAAGGTGATTTTTTTTTTGACATTATCCTTAGATGCCTAATACTTTCTGTTACTTGTGTTTTTTTGTTTGTTTGGTTGGTTGTTTTTCTAAGCAGAACAATATAAGGGTGCTGCTGAAATACATTGTCTTTTTTTCTTGGAAGATCTAGAAATCCTGAAAGAGAAGGTGATAATAAAAGAAGGGAATCATTTAGCCTTTTGAAGCCCTATGAATTTTTCTGTGTAGATGTTTCCTTTCCTCCTTTGTTTTAGAGTTGCTGAGGTCACTGCAAGCAGCTGGAAGAAAGTGCAGAAGCAGGCACTGGACAGACTGAGCCACTCCCACTTGGCTGACTGAGCTCATGTCTGTGAATGAAGAATGATTTTTCTTGATAAATTATATGATCTACTATTTTATAAGGAGTAACATCAAAAGCACATTTTCCATGGAATGTCTAGCCTGTTGTCATTATTATTTTAATATTAAAACCAGATGGTATTAGTCCTTTTGAAATCATTCATGTTAATCTCCCACATTTATCTTTTTATTTTTACAAAAAATCAAATATAGTAGTTCTAAAGCAAAATAGTATTAAACTGTTGACTAGTAATATTTACTATGATATTCTTTATTGCTTTATTTCTGAAAAGGTGAAAGTCACTACTAAAGATACATTTTCCTCTTCTAGGACCAGAAAAAAAGCATTGGACTAGCTTGTTACTTGTCAGCTTATTGTCTTATGGCTTGCATCCCTGCATTTGGGAGGCATTGGAATTTAAATTCACACTGATATCTAATGGTGGCAAGAGGCACCTTTTGCTTCAGATTTCCCTCTGTGAATATTAACTATTAACTAATGTCTCCAAACATCAAGCACTTCTGTGATGAATTAGAAAGATGCATACACACACATGCTAACAGGATAAAATCATTGTTTAAATAGTTGTAGGAGGCCAAAGAAAGAGGTTGCAGTCTTCTCCTTGTACGAGTGAAGTTGTAAGCAGCAGATAACTTCTTTTTGGCAAGAAGAGCCTCAGAAGGCATTTCCCCACATCTTCCTTTAAAATTAAGCATACAGTAGCACTGTGTAGTGGACATTAAAGTAGATGGAAATAACAAATAAACAAACATCTCCAAAAGCCACTTGAAACAAATTCTAAATGTGGGTAACATATGATACTCAGTATACTCAATCTGCATGTGATATCAAATGAATAGATAGCGATGATTAGAAACTCATCCTTGAAATCATCTACTGTGTGTTATTTCACTCATTGTAAGGCCATTGCTCTAGAAAATAACCAAGAAAAAAATGTTTTGGTCCCACGAGCCACAGCAAAATAACAGGCATTTTGATTTTCTTACTTCTAAAACACTAATTATAAGCAAAGTAATCAAAGATTAGTAAAAGACAGACAGTAGGTACCTCCTGAGTCAGAATCAACAGATAGCCTAAAGTGTAATTCTGCACCATCATTTCTATCATTTCCTTCATATGCTTCAAAAATTTTATTTCCTCTCATTCAGCTGTAGAAATTGTCCATCTTGTTTTCTAGAGAAATTCAGAGAGCTAACTGCTTGGCTTTAGGAAGTGCTTAAAACTACAAGGTTTAATGCAAATGGAAATTATGACTATACTCTAGTAGTTATACTTGAAATACAGGAACAAATTTCCTTGGTTCTGCTTTGTATGTGATACATTCAAACCAGATAACTTTCCCTCAAGGCAAAAAATATCATATTTGCAATGAACAGTGCCTACAATTCTGTGCAAATAATAATTATTTTAATCCACCCCCACTTTATGTATGTGAATTTTTTTTTTCAAAAGGGTATAACTAGTATAAAATCAGTGAGCTATAAAGCTGGATATGTTTTCGTATTGCATCACTTAATATGAGAACACGTTCACAGTCTATGCTTTATTGGGCAGGCACAAATTCCTTGATGATCAGCTAGAAGTTGAGAGACTGCTTGACTCTAAAGACATAAGATATGCTCTTTCAAGACTCCACTCTTTTAAGGCATTCTCACTTCGTAAGTATAAACCAACTTCAATGATAGCTGAATTTCAAAAGTCAGTTATTTGATTTTTATTATTATTATTATTATTATTTTTTAAAAATCACATTTTTCTAGTGGGAAATAATTCAATCATTATACAAGACTCCATTACCATTTCAGGACAAACCTTACCTGATCACCTGGCTAACTGATATTTGTCCAATTGTTAGTTAACTGAAATTGTCAATTCAATATGCATTCTGCACTAGAAGCAAAATAATGAAAATTTCAAGAGTCATCTTAATAGAAAGGTAAAAAAAAGAAAGGAGAAAGAAACAGGGAATGTACTTTAACACTATCCATGCTAATCAATAGTAAAGGTGAGGAAGGATGTCTCTGGCCAATATTACATAGCTTGTTTTACAGGAATTTGATCTTATTATGGTGCAGATTTTCCAAAGAGGGGGTAGGAGAGAAAAGAAATACATATATAAAAATATGTTTATGACTAATAATGATAATGAAAATTTATGAAACCTAGGTCTCACTGAAACCAGTGTATATATATTAAAAAAAAAAAAAAAAAAAGCTGAATTCTGATCTGGATCAAAGTAAAAGTATACTAGTACAATCCTAATCGCTTAATGAGAATTAATGAATTTTTACATTATGAATTTTTCACAGATATAAGATATATTTAAATTGAGTAACTGACTGAAGTAAGTTCTGCTCTAGGTGGTGTAAAACAAGATCAACCTTACAGAAGTCAGTGAAGTCACTTCGTATTTCTGATGTTGGTACCAAGAATAGAATACATTTGCTACTATCATTACTCATTTATTTGCTACTGTCATTCCTCATTTATTGTTTCGATGTCATTTACATGCAGAGCTGAGATGCTGGAAGATATTCCAGAGATTTCATAACCCTCCTTTTATTATTACATATTTAATTACCTTTGCTGAAAGTTCCATATAAGTATTATGGACAGTACATAGTAAAATTCTCTACAATGAGATGAAAATGTCTACGCCCTTAAAATTTTAATCTATCATTTACTGTCAAAATACATTATATATTTAAGTTCAGTCATATTATTTTCCAGCTTGTATATAGCTTTCAAAGTCTTGAGGGGATTCTGAACAAATCCTTTACAGCTCTGCAAGTCTGCAAGCAATCTAGTGCAATTGTATGTGGCAGAAACAAACAAACAAACAAAACCAAAAAAAACAACCCACAAATTATTCACAAGGAAAGATCAATAAAGTTTTGTGTTACTGAAGACTGCCCTTTATCCTCCAAAGAAAGAAGACAGAAAACTGAAGGTCGTTTAACTTGGTCTCCTGCTTTGACAAGTGACTTCCTTGTGGTGTCTCATTCACAAATAACTTAAGCTTTACATTTAATTTGGCTATATAGTTTTCTCTGCTTCTGCTTTCCAAATGTAACTCTCATTCCAACCTTATTGGCTAAAGTCACATGTAGTCCCTTTATCTCCATTTATTCTTGTGCTGAAATTGTCCTCAAGTTCAAACAGCTCATTTCATCTCTGGTGTTATCCTCTGAGGCATTCTTAGCAACCACACATCTTCCCTCTCAGCTTTTGTTTTATTAGGTTAAATATCACGTTCTTCTGGACCACAAAATAAGCTCTCTGTTCTCCTGGTTATTTTAGTTGCTCTTGTCTTTACCTGCTCTGAATTTAGCAGTCATGGACACTTGCCCTGGATGTGTTCTTACTAGTGATTTGTACAGTGGTATTAATACTTCTCTACCACTTCTGAAACATATCTGACGTTTCTATAGCCATTTCACATTGATTGGTTACAGTCTTTTCTATGTATATTCCCCAGTGCCGGTATACACTTTGTGGAACAATCTAAACTGACTATGATTAAAAAGTGCTGCCTCTGAAACTTGTGCTTGAACAAGTATTAACATGTGCTTGAACAGCTTACATAATATATGAAACCATCAGGCTTCTTTTCAGTAGAACAATAATATGCCTAAATCAAGTTCTTTCATTATTACTGTATGAGAAAAGCACTGAATGCTCAGCAAATCTGATGCATCCTGCAGTGTTCAGATCCAGACAAAACAGAGTAGGTTCACTTCATAATTAAAATATATATATATATTTTATGATACCATTTTTGTCAGTATGGTTTCAATAACGAGCTGTTATCTTTAAAAGAAGCTTGGGATTTTCAGTGTCTCAAGTATTACGCGCATCAAAAAATTATTTTTTTTAGCACTTAAAAATCTATTTAGTAGCTTTTGTTAATGTCCCATTGTGTGTGATCTCATTAGGGCTCTCAAGGTATGCTAGCAGGAGAAGCAGACTCTGCAGAGCATAACAGCTGTGCTGAGGACTCAGCATCCACAGTGACATTACAAATGGGGTTTACTTTAGACTGACTCTAGCCTTATCCCAGGGATTAAGCAGCCATTAGCAGCTGGAGTTATCTTCCTCCTGGAGAACATCCTTTGATTTAGTTTTCTGAAATTGGGACTAAAAGACTGGCTTCAAAGGCACACTCATGATCCAAACTAAAATGACAGGGTAGACACATCCTTAAGCTAAGTCTGTACAGGAGATCTCCATGTAACAAAGGCACTATCTACTCTTAGTAAGAGAGTTAGATATAAAGTGATGTCCAGATTGCACTACAAAACAAAGTGATGAATATGTTGCCATAGAAGTGTAAAATAAAAGAGCTTGACCTGGCAGCCATCTCTTCCCTCTATAAACACATCATTATCGGTTGTCTTCTGTATAAACTGCTAAAATATATATATATATATATATATATATATATCAAAAGCCAAGGAAGGAACGCGCACAGTTTGTTCACAATATGTTTGAGGCCAGAATCTCAGCTGGAATTTTGCCTGCACGCTTGAGGCAGATGAAATTGTGACAGCTAAGGAGTTGGTCCTAACATCTTAGTCAATCACACCTGCAATGGCTCAGGACTTAGATAACAAAGCCCAAATCCTTCCTGAGCAGGAATGCTATGCAATGTCAAGCATGCTGTAGGTTTTTAGTGATATAAATCCTTTGATTTCCCATAAGAATTGTTCCCACCTTATCTGTAGTTTCAAAACACAATATATTAGGATAGCTCAGGAAGAACAGATACTCCATGAGAGCGTGACATACTGAAATATATATGCTACTCTTGGGACAGCTTTAATATTGTGCTGCCATAGGGGTTAATGAACAAACAAGAATGATTTCCATGAGCTGCATAAGAAAACCTGCTGTTTCAACTCCGCAACACGAGCCATGATAAAAGTTTGGTGATGAATAGTGATTGGCTCTAATGACTATTAGTTAAAACATTTGCCATATGTACTGCAGAAACACTCACATGGCCTTCTTTGAATTGATTAAAAATACCACTTACTCAAACAGCTAAGGATCTATAGCCTTTTGCCTTACATTTGCACAAGAAAACAGACTTTCCTAGGGAGCAATAAAGCAGGCAAACCTGAAGATAGACTTTCCCTTAAAAAGCATTTACTTAATTTAAGTCTGAAGTGAAAGTAAGGTTTGTTATCACTACGCCAGCATTTTGTTTCTGTGTAGCTACACAAACAGATTGTGGTGTTTAATTGTACCATACCTAATTTATTAAAGATAACAGAGAAACATGGGAGTTTTCAAACTTTTTCACAGAATGGTTCTGATATTAAAAAAGGCTGTTATACATAGATTCGTGTATGTATTTGTGTGTATATATATTCATACATGCACACGTAGCCTTCATATTCACAGTGTAGAGGAACTCACCATAGTCTTTTTTAACCTTATTTCAGCTTTAACTGACAATTGATGCTGTGTAGTCACTGACTTACTCTCCGTTTCACTTCACCTTCCAAACCTAAATTTCTGTATCTGTAAAGCTGCATCGCAGGTAGACGCTGTCTGGCTATAACAACTTATAGAGCAGTTGAGGTCTATTCTAGAATCTCTGTATTTCTGCCTATAAAACTCTGTATATGTATTTGGGGCCATGTTTTTTGAGAAAAAAAAATTACAAAATTAAGAACTGTTACATCTAGTGTAATAAACACAATGTAACTGAGTAATGAAATGGCAGATTGTTACAGCCTCCTAGTTTTAACATCTATTAAAAAACAACCTCCGATGAATGCTAGAAAACACAGTGAAAAATATTAAGTAGTCTCCCACCCCTTGAATCCTGAGTTCAGGGGCACTGATCACTACGGATTCAAGTAGCTGAAGATATTTTCAATAGTGTTGGCAAAACTAAAGTACTTAAAGCCACTATGTTAATACAGAATGAGTTCCAAGACTTCTGATTACACTGAAAATTT
Source organism: Cygnus olor (assembly GCF_009769625.2). NCBI lineage: Eukaryota > Metazoa > Chordata > Aves > Anseriformes > Anatidae > Cygnus > Cygnus olor. Next base: position 51,346,731 of record NC_049173.1, read on the forward strand.
CGCTGTTGGCATCTCTGTGATAACTCTCAAGACTGATTGAAATATGCTAGCTATAAAAGGAATTCCAGGTTTTTGTGCAGGGCCTTTTTCCTTCCCCGATAGACAAGAAAGCTATGGGTAAGAACTTTTAGCCCAATTAAGTTAACAAACTCTTATCTGGAGCACAGGAAGCAGAGTAAGTTGTCAGGGATTTTTCAAAATGCAGCTCTCCATCACCTGTCCTCAGCGGTTGCCACTGTGAGGTGCTTCCTGCTTTGCTACACTATGCCACTGCCTCTAACTCTGCCACCACAGTGAAACCTGCACACATGGGAAGGGACCTGTTGATTCATCTGAAAGCTGATGAAAACATAACAAAAAGTTCTGATGTCAGTTCTCAAAAGTATTAGACTGTGCCAATTTCATTTTATATCCCCCCCCCACCCCAGTTATGAAGTATTCACTATATAAGGTTTGGAATGAACTAACTCACTCTTACTCACTATTTACCTCAGCATAACACATTCAGTTAGGGAGTAGTTGATTACAAATAGAAAATCCTGAACCAATAAAACACCATGCCTTCATTCTAAATACACATACTACCTTTCCAAATTTCATGATCACCTGTTTTCTAGTGATTTCTGCACTCCTTGAATGTGTATTTTCTGAAGCAATTTGCAAATGTACATTAAATCTGGTACAACAAACCCTATTAATCTAAGTTGTCACGTTGGGTGTATAATATGTGAAATCTATCCAAAAAAAAATGTGAAAGAAAATAAAGGGAGATTTTGTCAATCAAAGATGCTGAAAATTAAATACAAGTTTGGTCCTTATACAGTGAGATCTCTGCATTCATACAGTGGAGCCTCTGGGCTTTACAGAAAACATTCATGACAAACAATAAGACTGATCACTCACATAAGCGTTTGGAAATACTGAACTACCTGCTTGATCTGATCTTTATGATTTAATCTATAATATCATTTACCAATTCTGATCACACTCTCCATTCTGATTTAAGTTACCAGTGGAACTCACACCACCTTCTGCAAGAACAGGATGGGAACCAGCTTAAAACTTCGGCTTTGCTGACTGCAGGACAGCTGGTCAGTAAGATGAGGTTAGTTGATCCATTTTGTATTTCACCAAGATGTATTCTCAGTTCCTCCCAGCTCTGAATCTGGGCTGGAGGACGGACATCCCAGGGTGGTGACTTCAGAGGCTCTGGGTTTAGTCACAGCAGCATTCTGGAGCCACGGTTATGTTCTCTGATATTTTACACTGCTTTAGATTAATGTTTGTGAAGTGGAAAAAAAAATAAAATACTTCCCTGTAACAGACACTGTTTAAGTGTTGTGAGATGTTTAGTTACTATAATTGTTAACACCAGGGAGACAGATAATTTGATCTCAGGGAGCAGGCTGTAGAGTTATTTGTGTTACAGGGTGAAGTCAGTACTCTGGAGAATGGTGTCTGCTGAAGCTCTTTAAAGGCAGATAAAGAAGGAGGAATGCATAATGCATTTTAAGAGATACTTACATGTTAAACAGTGGTAATATATTATTCTGAGACAGAGCTTTGAATTTATAAATTCTTTGGAATTATATATATTTTAAAGCCTTTTGATTCTACTTTTTATAATTAAACCAATGCAGCCTAAATATGCATAATAGAAAGTGCCAGAACATGCTAACACACCTTTGGGAACATGACCGTGTGGTACTTCTTGCAACTTTATTTAGTCTCAGAAAATTAATGCTAACATTGACAAGCAACACTTACCACAAATTCAGGTCAGATAGTGCTTCTTTACCTCATCTGGAGAGTAGAAATCATTTCAAAGACTTACGTCTCCCTCTGTGCTGTGCTCAGAATCTTGAATTTCAGCACCCAAGGCACTCAGTTGCTAACAGTGTTTCATCAATGGAACATCAAATTAAGCTTCACTTTAATGCTAACTTACATGCGTACATGAGGTTGTGGTAAGAAACGAGTATAGTTTCATGTGACACCTTGAAAACTGTATTTTTTTTCTTGACAGCAAGATTGGTGACTATTTTTAACTTGTCTTCCTTTAGAACTCTGATGGAAAAATATATAAATCTCTTATTTGTTTTCAGCTCTATAAGAAACAGAATACATTTTTCATGATAAATAATTTTTGAATCACAAATGGATTTGACTGGGTAAGCTCCAGGGACTTGTATCAAGATACAGAGCATTTCACTCCTATGACATTGGTTTGAAATTAGCCTGGGTGAACAGAGAGCAAGAGTCATTTTCATCTAATGTCTGTTCAGCAGCCTACACAAAATGAGTTACTGGGGTTTAATTCATGCAGCTCCTTGGGTTCACACAGCCACTTTATAGAAACCAACATTAATCAGAAGTCAGCCTGAATTATGAGTATGCACAGACAAACTAGCAGTAGTATGCAAACTGATGCACATGGGGAAGGAACTGCTCTAACTAAACACACAGAAATGGACTCCAAATGACCGCCAGCTATTCAGGAGAAAAACCTTGATGTCAGGGTGGGTAGTTCTTTGATATCATCGACCTGAAGCATGCAGCACAACAGCGATCAAAAAGGCAAACAGACGTTCAATAGTTGCTAAAAAGTACACAGAGAAAACTGGGAGCACTGTTGTTCTTCTGAATGAATCCACAATGAAATCCTCACCTGGAGTATTATTTCATTTTCTCATTGCCCCATCTTAAGAATACTGGAGACCTAGAAAAGTTCATAGTAAAGACAAGGGAACAGTGATGGTGGCAGTAACTGAGAATGAAGAAAGATGAGCCAGACAATTCTTCCATTTGGAGGAGTCAATGAAGATGCATGAAAAACTAGTGAATTTATGAATGGCTTGAAGAGAAAGAACTGTCAGGTTTATCTATTTTTTTCCACATAGTAGAAGAACTAAGAGACATTAAATGAAATTATTAGGCAGCAGGTGTAAAATAAACAGATGTACTTTTTCACGCTATATGTAATCAAATTATGGAAAACATTGCCACAGGATGTTACAAAACCCAAATGTGTTTAGAAAGTGGTTAGATAGGTTCATGGAAGTAAAGGCCCATCAAGGATTATTAGCAATGCAGCTGCAGCTTCTGGTGCTGCCCAGACTACTGTTACAAGGAGCTTAGAATACCAGCTTGGAGGAAGCATTTATCTATGCTACCATTATATTTACATTTTCCAAAAATATTTTTCTCCGTAGGCTACTAGGTTGAATGGTATTTCCATTTCTACAATTGTTTCAGAAGTCCTACTTGACTATTTTTTTTGTGAATATATTAACAAAAAAAAGTTTGTTTGTTTGTTTTCATGGCAAACGTATTTACAAAGTACCCACCATGTGACCAAAATGAGTACAGGAAGCAAATTATTCTCCAAAGGCAAAATACCTCCTAGAGGTTTTTGTTTGTTTGTTTGTTTTAGGGTGTTTAATGTAACTGCTTTTTTATCGTTAATTCGAATATGCCATTATAATTGGCTCTTAATATGCATAGTGAGAAATATTTGGTGGATATATTGGAGTGAATTTATTTGAATTTATAATTCAGGGCAGAAATATGTTTAATACTTAAGGAAAAAAAGAAAATAACGTTCAGGGTGTTTGCACTTTATGCAAAAAAATATATATTTGCTTCAAATTCAACTTTCTAAATATTCATTATGCCTAATAAATGTAAGGGCTCATCTCAAATTATCTTCTGGAGCATCCAGTTTGCTCTAATTTGGAGATGGATAAGAAATTCTCTTCACACTGAGATTGTCCTCTTCTTGGCATATGTAGGAATTGCCTGTTATGACTTCTTTTTCCTTGTGTGTTTTCAAGAGAAGTTGTTCCAAGAGAGTTGTTTCCTATGTTTATTATAGAGGAAGTTCACATTTTCTATGTGGAAGCAGTTATGTACATAAACATTATGTATTCCCATTGTACTTACTTCCCTTGTATTTTTTAGTTTCTATGAATAGAACAAACAAACAAACAAACAAACAACAGAAAAAAAAACAAACAATTCAAATTGTTGTTGTGCTCTTGAATTTAAGTCTCTCGTATGCAAGCATCCTGTGTTTTCTTCTTTTAAATAAATAGGTTGTGTTTTTGGTTAGTTTTCAAGCATCTAACATAAAAGTGACTATTTTTCTAAGGAACAAGCAAACAGTGCACAAAATGGACTTCATTATAAGAGTTGCAAATGGATCAAGGCAATGGTTGAAGAAGCAAGCAGGACCACTTCTGTAATTCAACCAATATGTTGGAACAAGCCTGGTATGCTTCAGCATGAAAGGCAAAGAAATTCATATACATCATCAACATTATTGCTCAAAATCTCAACACATATACATTGATAATTTATATTCAACTAGGTTCAGGATGAATATGTAACTTCTCATATGCACAAATACCAAAAGAAAAAAAAGGAAAAAATACAATAGTTTTACATGATGGGATCCATAAGAGCAATATAACTTGCCATTACTGTAATCAAATTCGAATGTCTGGATCACTACTGAACATACTAGATTGAAGTTTTTTTGTGTTGTTTGTTTTTCTGTTATTTCTTTCTATTTCATTTGAAGTACTGTTACACATAATGACAAATGATATTTGGATCTGATCTTTAAACTCATCAGATACTGGCAACTGTTCATCAAGACTGTTGAAAAATATATTTAACACATTCCTGGTTAAATTCTAAGCTAACATTGAGCACTTACATCTCCTAGTCATCAAAGCATGAGGGACCTTAGCCATATTTATGAAAGCTTAGAAAAAGTAGAGGATCATTACAAAACTGGAGGCTCTTTCCATAACAATGGTAAGACTAACTTAACTAATTGATAAGAAACACGTTTAGCCTCTTGCTGAGATCTCTTCTACAGAGAAGTACCAAAGTCCTAGATCAAGAGAAGGAGGTAAAAACTTTATGCTGACCCTGAACAAATAACAATACATTAGAGAATAAGTGACAGCAATCTTCTCTCTAAATCATGCATATAGTTTCAATTAGCTTCTCAAATAGCTACTGAGATGAAATTGTTTTAGACAACAATAAATTACACTTGGAAATTTTGCGCAATAATCAAGCAAAAAGATTCAGTCAGCTTGAGTATCATGTGAAGCTTTGTTTTTATAGAAATGCTGTTTTAGATTCCAGTCACCAGAGGCTGCAGGTCTTAGAAAAGAGAATGCAGATATTAATGATGTGAACATGATGGACAACCCAAGCCAGCAGACAGCGAGCACTGAAATATGCAGACTGGACAAGAAAAGAGTCAAAACCGGTTACATGCCTGTGCAGAAAGTTCATGGTTTGGTAAACCTGAATTCGCATAGAGCTGCTCGTTCTAAACCTAGCCTTGGTTTCTCAATGTGTAAATCATTTATGGAAAGGGGTTAGTCTTTTCTAAATATATATATACATACACATACACACACACACACACATATTTTTATGAGAGAATATTCTGCAATCATTAATTCCTCCTGTGTGGACATGCTATCTCCAGCACATACATACATACATATTTGGCAATAAATTCTTTGCTGTAATTATTTGCATCCATTATAATTATTTTTTTTTTTTTTACTTTTCATAGAATAAAATTTTTCTGGGTCTTGCATTATGATTATATTTCTCTCTCAGACTAGGATAATAATTCACATAAATAACATACCTTCTTTTCTCCCTTCTTTTTCCACAACAATTTCTTAGTCCCAATATATTCTTATGTAACCAGTCTTCAAGATTATCATTGTTCCTTAAATGTTTTTCACTAGATGCCTCATGCCATCCATTCATATCAAGACATTCTTATTCTACTGAAATTTCCATATGATTTTTTCCTTCAGCTGAAGTTCTTTAGACCCACGACTGTAAAGAATTCCTCCCTAAGACCTATGAAGACAAAATCTTACCTCACAGAGTTTAAGAAATGACAAAAAGCAATATGAAATAGGTAAAAACATCAGCTTCCCTCAACATATCACTACTTGGTAGGGCACAACAGGCAGCTGAGGTTTTGGGATCCATTTCTGAAAGATTTCTGAAAGTGAACATGCAGCCCAACATCTGCACATTTGACCACAGAACAGGAAAACAGCTTGCATCATTATGCACATCTTTCTGTATTTTCATATTTTTTTTGCCTTTGGTTAATTAAGTTCTCCCTTGGATGTCTGACTAAAGCAAGATAATCTCTACTTTGCAAAGATTAACCCCATTAATACCAATTAATGCATAACAATAAAGGCTTTTAATGTTTTACAGCAGCAGAATAGGGAGGATGGTGCAGAGGATTAGAGGGGTCACCTGTATCTTTAGTTTATGACATCTCATTAAATAACATATAATAACCATTGAACATTTTATACTGAAGAAGATGTAAATGTTTAAGTAGTAGGATCCATTAATTGCAGTGGAGAGGAGAGATTTCTCTCATGCTGTTTAACACAGACTGAAAGAGGAAAAAAGGCAAGTGGTACAGAGGTCCTAAGGAAAGCAAAGGCTCAGAGACATACCTCCAGAACATGGAGTTGCTTGTCACTCTCCCACTACCACGAGGGTCAATTATGAGTTATAGCTTGTGTTTATAGTGAAAGAAACTCAGGACCATATTCAGGCAACTGCCACATCATGTGGGACAGACACAGCATTTGGCCATTGTTTTAAGTGTTCAGCATACACCAGCATCATTTTCTGCTAATAACACATGTTTGTGCCATACCAGCTCCCTGTTGGGCCCATTTGTAATAAATATGCTTGTAATGCAGCTACTCTTGTGAGTAAGAGCATACGCCGCACTGATATAACTTTGTAGGCAACATACTAAAGAATTTTCCTAGAACACTTTTAATCAAAGGAGTTCATACAGAAATCAGCCTTTGCTTCTTCATTTACAGAAAAAGATCCCTCTCTCCCCTCTCTATTTTACTTTTTCTTAAAAAGAACATCAGGAAACTTCATCTGCTATAGCAATTTTTATCAACAGATCTCAAAGCCATCAGAAAACAAAAACAAATCTACTGTCCCCACTTAAAGCATCCCAAGGTCAATGGCGAAATTCTCTTTTCGTTGTGATTACTGATACTGATTATACTGTCTCAATTTCTTTTCATTTAACTCTAGTGATCCCAAAGAAAATCTGACCAATGTCAATGAAGTAATGCGTTTTTTATTTCAGATTTAGAAATTTTAAAATATTCTATTTTACATTTAATTTGTATTTTTAAATACATGGAGGATTTTATTTTCACTTGAAAACAATTACATTCTTCCTAGCTCTCAAATCAATTCTTTCAAACTTTTAGTTAATTGAGAATAGGGTCCTCCTGAGCTAGGAATCTCTACAAAAATACTAAGAACCCTTGTCCTGAGGCCTTTACAAGGGACATCAGAAAAACAGAAGAGGTAAAAAGCTGCATATTATTATTCTACATTTACAGAATGAATTTATGAAAAAGGAGAAATTCAAATATATTTTTTTAAACAGCGCCATGAATTGAATTTATAAATGAACCTATATTTAATTTTCATTTATCTTGAGCATACCCACACTGATATTCCCCCTCCTCTTTTTAAGTGGTTTACTCATTGGATTATTTTCATAGGAAAATAATCTCATTGGATATATTAACATTTTTTTTTTTTTTTATGAACAACCATTGAATTACTAGCCTTTTTTTAAAAAAACAACTACTTTTGAGCACAGAAGTCAGAAATGTTTAAACGAATGAATGCATATTGAAGACCTTGAGAAATATACTTCATATGTTTCTTAATATAAAATATTCTTGTGGGGACATAAACTGTAAAAGTATTTTTTTTCTACTGTACAAAATGCTACCTTTAAAAGCTACCTTTAAAAGGCAAGATATAAAATAGATCCTTGCATATTTGATAAAAGCCAAGTCTCTAGTCAAGTGCTCTGTTATGCTCCTCTACATCTGCCACCCTCATATTCTGCTGGTATTTTATTCTTCTTCCAAATATCTGAGAACATATCAGGCATAAAAGCTTCTGCTTGGGGGAGTTTATGTAAGAGGGTGCTAGTATCAGGAACACCTATAGTTAGTGCATTTCAATAACTATATTAATTATACTGAACTACCTATATAAATATTGCTGACTATATAAAGGATTTCAAACCTGGCTGAGGGCTAGAGGCAATCTTTTTTTTTTCCCTTTTTTTTTTTTTTTTTCCCAGAAGTAGTTGAACAAATTCAGAAGCAGGTACGATATCACCCTGTGAAAACAGTCACCACAACCCTAATTCACGTTACTTACCAACAGTTTTTGTGTTGGTGAGTAAAATGACAGAAAACCTAGAAAGAGGAGTTCTAAAGGGGTCCTCTTTCCCTTTCCCACCCCACTTCACTTCGTTGAACTGCTGCTGCTGTCGCCGACACAGGTGCACTGACTCAGCCGTCCTGCAGCTCCCACGCATCCTCCCTACCAGTTGCCAGGTAACAGGAAGAGGTTTGTCAGCCAGCCCCAAACTGGCTCAATGGCTTGGGCAAAAACTTTTGTAATTTGTTAAATAGCAAATACAGAAATCAAAATTTGTGAGCTGATGGCAAAATTGCAACTCAAGGATGTGTTGCCCTCTGTGGAAGCACTTTTTTTTTTTTCAGTAAGAACAGAGCCATGGTGTTTTTACAGTATATTCCACAGGGATATCAAACCAGAAAGCCATCTAGAAAAAAAAAAAAAAGGCATTATCTCCTACGTGAACATTATGTACCCTCTCAGAATTTCAAGAGGCCATTATGAACAATGTGCTATTCAATAGCTAATACGTCAAACATGCTTTAAAACTTCAGATATAGTAAGAAAACACATTTGTGTATATGCTCATCATATTTCAAAGAATATCTCAAAGTATTGTGGAAATAGAGAAATAATGGATGTGTACATAGTTGTTTTACTTCTAGCAGACTCCAGCAGCAACACTGTTTGAGAAAAGAAAAAGGGAAAACATACATGTGTTTAAGGACGTCAACCTCTCACAGTAAGTTTGCTCACAGCATTTCTTTGCAATTATAACTGTCTGTGGCATAAAGGTGATGTCAAAGATTATTAATCTCTCTACCACCCATTCTATAGTTACAGAAAAGGACATTTTTCACCCATTAAATTATCCAGTTGAAGAAGGTATACATACGTTTTGTTCATCATCTTCTCCTTTTCCCTCAGAACTACTTTCTGCAAAACTGATTTCTGATTTTACTACTTCTACTTGTCATTTTACTGTCTAACCCACAGCATAGAGACCCTTGCCTCTGTCCCAGCCTTCCATGCTTCAGACATTTCCTTAAAAAGACACATTTTTCCAAAAGACTTATAGCCTGAGGTTACCCCCTTGCTCTCTCGCAGAGACACATTAACAAATCTTATGACAGTTCAAATGAGACAGCTGCTGGCAATCACAGAATTTGCAAGAGGTGTGCTAACCTCACTTAGTCACCTGACTTTCATTACATCCCATCACCTCACAACTAAATCATCACATCTCTTTACAAAAAATTCCCTTTGACTCCATTAGACTTTATTCTCTGTTTGTTCACCAAGAAGACCAGCAGTGACAGAGTCCTTCCGGTTCCCAAACCTGGATTCGATACATGGCACAATAAGGAACCTGGCAAAAATAGAATATGGTACTCCTCCCGAGTCCTCTGTATTATTCGTATTGCATGAATAGCCATGATGCCAAACACTATATAATTGTTATGTAAGTCCTGTGCTTGAGATTACATTTGCATCCTAACAGTTGAAGATACTATAACTGGCAAAAATATCACTACTGCACTGCTGACACTAGCAAACATCTTCAAGTCCCAGAAATCTGGTCATCTGATCATACCAGATTTAGCAGAATCTAATATTGAAGTTATCGTGGTTTTAAAATGTGCAATTTTATTGACTCTACCATCTAAATCCAGCTCATGTAGCCTCCAATGTCTTTAAATTAAAACCAAGCCCAGCCCTCTCCATGTACGATAAGTAAATAAAGGACCAAACAAAAAAAAAGAAAAGAGAGAGAGACACAAAAAGGACCAAAGAGAGAGAGGGGGGGAAAAACCTACACCCCCCCCCGCCCCACACACACTAAAAAAACACACTCTGTCATTTGGTCATTTGAATTGTTTCTCTGTGCTTCAGATATGACCCTGAATAGCAAATTCTGGTCTGGCAATGATGTAATCTGTCCGGATGATTACAGTTGCCAAGGGGATCATGATGCAGAGTTCTCTTATCCTGGAGGTGTATAATTGCAGGTACTCAGAAAATACATGAATGTCTATTCAGCTTTCGATGATGCTCTATGATCTGCCTTATTATATCACAGAAAAAGAAGGAAAAGAGCAAAATTAGAAATGAAAATTTACAATGCAGAAAGTGGATGGTAATGTATCTAGCGTCACGAGACATTTGGATTAGACCCTCAAGTAGCAAAGCTCCTGTGACATGCCCAACTCAGACATTCTGAGAATCCAGATGCAGAAATGTGCGTCACCATCAAAACATCACACAGGGAGCAACAGCATACAAGTTAGGAAGTTCTTGTGTCAAAACACATGTATTTACTTCTCCGTGTGCAGACCAGGTCATCATCTGGTATTGCCTGGGTTCAGCATGGACAAACCACCAAGCTCTGAACAAAACTTCAGCAGTCCCCAGGGGGAAGGTTTTGCCTGAGTGGAATGTGAAGGGCTACATACATATGGAAAGTATGTTTTACTTATGTGCCATGGATTCTTGTGTGTTTGTGACTCAGACCAACACAGGTGTTTCTAACTCCAGTGTAGAAACCTGTCAAAAGGTTTACAGAAGCACTGTGCCAACATGGTGATTTCACTATACTTTGTTTGGGGTTTCCATTTAATTTTTTGCTTTTCTTGAAATAAAACTGATCCAAACAGTATGTCACTGATTTCTGTTTCCAGAAAATCCATAAGGTGATGTGAATGAATGTAAACCCCAGTTTCTTTCAAACTTTCTTTCAAACTTTCAAAACATAACTGATGCAATAGACACCTGATACTAAACCGTTTCTCATTTGGATCAACTGAAAAAAGCCTGCATCTCTTTAACCAAAATCTCCACATCATTCTCTTTATCAGCTGCGTGGAGTGAAAGTACTAATCTTTAAATTTAAGCCATACATCATGTGCCCATTATGCAGAGGGATGTGTTCTGGACATGGAATTCACCATAATATATAACGTAAGCTAGCTAGTGGGTAAATTTCACATAAAATACTGTCAAAAGTCACTATTAAATAGTAACATAATTCTGAGATAACTGACATTATCTCAAAAGTGAATTTTCTAAATCCCCAAAGAGTACTATTTATTTGCATGGCAAAAAACAAACCGAACAAACTGAACAAACAAAAAAAAAAAAAGAAAACTTACAAAATGGTCAATCAAACCCTATATAATCAACAAATATATATATATAAATATATATATATAAATATATATATACAAATATATAAAACCCTATATAATCATCAAATCCAGCAACTTCCAGTACTCCACCACAGCTATGAGCCCAGATTAAAAATACTGCATATTCAATCACATTTTCTGAAAACACGTATATGAGAGGGATGATATTTTGCTTTTCACATTAAGAGTTAAGTCTGAATATTATATTCCTGTAAATTGAAGCCATTTACTATTTGCTAATTAAACTGTGCAGGAAAACTGGAAAAAAAAAAGAATTTGATTCAATAACTTCTGATAGGCAAGGCTTCATAATGGTTCAGTAGATTGTTCAAGTTATATATAGTTATTTGGAGCTCAGCAGAAGTGACTTTAAGTAATAGCAGATTTTGCTATCAAAAGTAAATACTCTGGGAGGACAAGTTCATGTTTTTTTTTTTTTTTCTCCACAGAAACACTGTAACCAATTAAATTCCATTGACAACAAAGAAATTAAAGCAACCAAAACAAATTAAAAAAAAGTAAGAAAAAGAACCATAACACTTAAAATTCCTGATAAGCTTTAAAATGGACAACATGGGACGAATTTTGCATGAGGGCTAATGTTTTCCTTTATGACATATAAAAGCGTTAGCACATCCCTCAGCATGATTCAGCTCTCTCATCAAGCCATTAAGTTATATAAATATTATATCTATTTCATTGCTTCTCTAAGGATATTTGAAGGTGTATATATATATATATATATATATATATATATATACATCCAGAGAGTGTATTTTTTTAAAAGAACAAATAAATAAGCTCAAAGTGCCATTTTTCATTTACAGCGAAAAGTTTGAGCTCACTTAGCAATAAAGACCTGCAGATTTGCCCCAAGAGCTTTAGAAACTTAAGTGGAAAGCATTCTCCACTGCATGTGCTGCATATGAGAGAGAAGGATATTGGTAAGACTGTACTCAGTTTCACAGAAGATGTTTACGAATGCAGTTTCTCACACACATCTACATGTTCACACTCAGATTCCTCCCAAAGAGGCTCAACTATCAACCTCAGATTAAATAAACATACATGACAACAAACCTAATCTATGGGAGTGCTTTTCATGCTAGTGCTCTTCATTAAAAGTCTCTAATTGCGATCATTTTAGTCACACACAGGCAACTAAGAAGAAGCATCCCTAATTTTGGGAAAAGTTAGCAAAGTCCAGTTTCTGAGAGGAAAATTTACACCGGCAAAAAAAGAATCACTTCATACTTTTTCATCATGATGCCATCAAACTTCCTGACAATAAAAGTGAATTAAACCAAAAATGAGTATTTTGCGACCCACTAGTTCCAGTTTTAACGAGATAAATACAAACCTGTCTCCTCCGGAAATCTTGACTTTCATGTGCTTTTTTTGTCTCTCAATGTTTATGCTGCTTGCTTCCTGGACATGAATTCATGCTTTTGGATCTTACTACCTTCTCTATGACCCCATCTTTCATCTTCGATATCCTAACTTTGTACTTCAGAGAATGGAGCTGGAAAATAGCATACCATTCATGAATTCTTGAGCACTCTTTCCCACAATCTGCTTTTCAAATCTCTAGTAACAGTCTGCCCAAACTAACCACCTGAATGCAGCAGTCCAAGCAAGCCTTTGTTCCATTTGGTTGTTACTTCCCAATAGTATGTTGTTTTCCTATTTAATATACTATTATTTGTTCTCACATATGTATCAGAAATTGTGTTTTGCAGTGAACTGATTTGAGCAACACTAATCATAGACAATTCAAGCTATATAATATATATATATATATATATATATATGTATAAACAGAAAGACAGTGATTTGAGAGTGGGATGAAGAAAAAAATTTTAAAAAATCAATGATTGTAAGGAAACCAGATTTGATGCAGATCAAAAGTACATGTTGTATGGAACCACACTCTCTTTCTCTTCTTTGCAATCAAACCTATGAATTCCTAATCAGTAGGGAATATCTTAAAATGAACAAATTAAAGTATTGGAAACCAAGCTGTAACCTATTTTCTGCAGAGTGGAAATGTTAATCCTTGAAAATCCTCCTCAACCTCCAAATAAACTTTATTCTATGCAATTAAGATCAATTATTTCAATTTTTTGAAGCCAGGGAAGTGCTGGGAAGTACCTCAGGGCGTAGAAGTAAATTGCAATATACAAGGCATACATAGCTAATAAAAGTTTTTTATCATGTTATCTGGACTATAAAGTCCAGATAACTATAAAGTCACCCTGGCTTTATTGCTGGAAGTCATCGTGCAGGGTAGAAGATGCTTATGTATTCAAATAAACATATGAATATAATTTACTGAATTTCAATCAGAGGTAAATATGGCCCTTTGCAGCACAATTAAGTTACAGAGTACTTCAACTCTTTTAGGTTATTAATACTTTTTGACAGGTGAGCTTCACTTTTTCTTCTGTGTTGCAACAAAAGTTATTCACTGGCAAATATGTGCATTTTAATCTAGACTATATAGTCTGAAGCATAAAAGTGTGTTAATAATCTTAGAAGCTTGAATGCATTCCATTGGCTATTTATTCACAAGTGAAATTTCAATCTCTTGTATATGGCCTCACAATTCCCATTTGTTTCCTCAAATAGTTATAATTGAAATCGTACTTAAAACAAGCTCAATCTATATCTACTTTTTGTGATAGACATTGCATTGAGTAATGCAACATAATTGTGTTATTTCAGGCAATATAACAGTTATCCACCACGAAAAAATAATCAAGCAATTTAAAATGTGGTTATGGTTGCCTGAGCAGCCTGATTCTTTTTTTTAAAAAAACTGGCTGTGTAACTCTGAATATAACTATTGTTTTTTAAAGGGAAAACATCTTGCTACGCAAGTATTATTTTTGGGGGGTAAAAAGGGTATCCAGCGTTGTTCTCTCTCTCTAATTTGTTTTTTTTTAGAGCCAAGAATTCAACCTGTGGAGTTTATTTGTTAATTTACTATGATACTGTAAGAAATACAAGAAGCAGTTAATAAATCCTACAGACAAGGAAGCAGTTGGAGAAGGCTGGAAGACAGATGATAGTTATATCAAGAAGAGCATGTTCTTCATAGAATAAGCTTCTTTATATAGACTTCACAGCCAGGCCTGAGGCACTGAATCCAAATGAAATTGATTGACATCATATACACCAACCATCAAGTTAGAATCTGCAACTTAATCTACCATGTATTTAAGGTTCTGTCACTCAGACTCAGTCCCATCATCCCCCTCCCCCCTCCCCCCCCCTTTTTTTTTTTTTTTTTTAAGTGTTTAAGACAGAGCCAGCTGTAGCAGTATTGGGTGTTAAAATGTGATTCTGGACTCTGTTAAATAAAGTATCACTATCATATCAGGTAGCCCAATACTATTAATTTTTTTTTTTTTTTAGAACATACGAATGTAGGTTGTAGAACAAGGATGTAGGTTGGAAATCTCTTTCTCCTCCTACATCAACTTCCATTTGACTTTCACACCCAATTTCCTACCGGCCCTCACTGTATGGAGAACCATATTTTCCAGCTTCCTAAGACACATGCCCAATACCAGGATGTGCTCTTTCCCTTTAAGCCACAGTCTTCCCCACCTGGCACCATTTCTGACTCAGGACATGCAGAGACTCTTGACCTCATGAAGAACACCTGCAGCTCTCAGCAGGAAGAAAAAGGGAAAATGAGAACATTGTCTGTCTGTTTACACCTCCACCTACTGATCATCACCAGAGCTAGAAGCTCAGGAGACCTCAGCTCTGACAAGAGAAGTTCAGTAGAAGGCAAAACCAACACAAGCTGGCATCACAGGGCTGGGCAGCAACCAATGAAACAAAAAAGTAGGATCTCAAGCAGGCACCAAACAGCTTTGGTGGTGTTAGATATCCTGTATCTCAAAAACACGATTCTACTAAAGTATAAATATATTGTCCAGCACCAAGCAATAATCCAGCATGAACAGCATGATTGCATCAGACTGGTATGTAATGACATTACCTAACCCAGTATGCCCACTGTCCTTTGCATCATACCAACCACACATCACCTGCTCCCAAATCCTTTTACAATCTATTCTCTGTAAATAGCTTTCTCCTCATATTTCAGTTACAGTGAAGGTCCCTTTTCTCACAGTTCAGTAACCACAGACCTCTGAACACTGCTCATTCTCCTTTATCGACTGGGACATTTTTCATCATTACAAACTTAATTATATCAGAATAGTTTAAATCAGCAGCCCCCCAAATCCTCAAACTCTGTAACTACAATGAAAATACAGTTCCTTCTAATATTTCACAAAAACCACTGAATTTTTATCTTCTGCTTAAAAATACTGTGAAAGTAAATCCTGTTCTTCCCTACAAAACTTGGTCCTTGTCATTTCTGTCTTAACTCAGATGGAGACAACAACAAAATATTACTTGCTTATACATCACTTTCTAGAGTAAAATACATACATATATATTAACCTATCCATACACATTAACCTATCCATACAACTCATCTCTCCTAACTTAGGAGTCAGAACATTGATGAAAATATTTTATTAGTGACAATTAGTGGCTTGTAATCTGTTGCAAAAGTATTTTTCTATGATGAGATAATGCTGAAGCTTTTATACATTGTATTGAGAAAATAACTCTGAGAGCTAAACTTCTGGTACCTCAGAGAGCATCACTTAAACAATTGTGCTAATAATAGAGGACCAAAAAATCAGAATGTCCAGTGGTACCTCATTAGATACGCATTATTAGTTGGTCAAAGAGAATTTTATTGTATTTAGTTGTTTCTACACATAAGTTTGTTTCTATATTTTTTTGAAATTAGAACTATTTGCTAGCAGTAATGTAACAAGGCTAAATACCAGACAAAGAAACATTTGAACTCTTAAACTATTCTGGTTATGCAAGATTTACTTTCAATGACTGTACCTCCTAATACTTATTTATTATTAAATATAACAATATTATGATTTAAAATACATATACTCTTCATAATCACATGCACTCTTCAGCATTTATATTTCTCATTTACCCTCAGCCTTTCTATTTCAGAAAAAAAAAAAAAGGAAACATGCAGTTTGTTAGCTTTGCTCTTCAGTTCTCATAAACTGTAAGAACGCAGCACTGTTTCAGTTGCTAACACTAGCAAGAGAGTACATCTTTGCATTTGAATGCTAGAGTTAGGAAATATTTATTTTGATTTTGTGTTCTTTTTTAATTGAGAGAGCAGTGCTGAATTTTAAAAACTGATTCTAAAACATACTGTTCTGTTCTATGTTACTAATACACTGTTGAGGAAGCAGTTGCTTGAAGAAATGTATTATAGGGATGTATTTGACCTCAATTAAAGGAAGAGAACTCAAAGTACTCAAAGAATTTTGCTCAATCTTGAACAGTAATATAAAATAATAAAGAAATAACACCTTTTTGATCAAATGATTTGTCAGCAATGAGAGGAGATTTATTTAATGCCAAGAGTATGGACACAAGCTTGGATATTACCGTTTCCAAATATTTCTTTAAAAAAAATGTTGATACAAAAATAACGATATATTGTAGGACATTTATACCATATATATTGGAGCCTAGAAGTAAAGCATTCACACAGTAAAAGGGAAAAGAAGAAAGATTACTTTCTACCTGTGCTACAACACAATTCAACTGGTCTTTGTCTCAGATCACTCCATTCTAGAATAGATATCATACTTCTTTAAAAGAAATAAAAGGCAGCCTGAACTTTGAGATGAATATAACAAGACCACTCCTTACTGCAATATCATTGAAGACGATTAAAAAATTTTAAGCACAAAAGCCAGGCACTTTTAAATATATATGTATACACTAAAATAATTAACCTTCTAAATAGATAATAGTAAAGAGAATTTAAACTAGAACGATGTATACATCAATCTCCCTCCCCTCGCTGGCTGTCTCCTTAACTGCTATCAGCAAACTCTGTGCTTCCTCTGAGTTGCCAGAATTTATTTATTTTTTTACACCACAGAAAGGCAAAGCTTAGCGCTGCTTTGCTGCAGGACCTCAGCAAATTTCTTCCCCTTTCCATCCATGATCCTCTGCAGCCTCCCCTCCCCAAATGCTCCCAGCCATGCCATGGGATAAGCATTTCCCCTAGCAGCTGAGGTCCCCCTGTTCCAGTCACTTATTATGTAAAGTAGCACTCACAAATTGGGAAGAAATAACAGACAATTTTTATCACAATTTCCCTCCTTTTACAGATGATGAGGAGGGAGATTTCCAGTAAATGTTTGTAAACTCATGGAAGATTTGCTGAAGTAATAAATAACAGCAACTCCTCCTTACCCCTATAATCATGAACACATACTCTGTTCACACACTTCCTTCAGTCAACTCCTCGCTCTTTAATGTTACATTACTTTTCCATAACTGTGTTCTGCCCTTTAGTAGAATCAATCTTCTTGAAGACAGAACACTTTACAGTCCATGCTAAAGATAACAGGTAAGGCTGAACATGATGCTAAGAATCAAAATCCACAACAATCTGCAAAAGTTTACTTACTCAGGAGAAGTCTTTTTCTTGGAGGAAGAAGGGAAGCCATTTCCTACACCTTCCCCAGGTGAAATGCATCTCACCCCAACTCTGAGTGCTGCTCAACACTTCTGATTGCTTCATACAGCTGTGCATGTAACCCTTCACTTTCTTCCTATAGAATAGGAAATATGGTCTGTTTTACCCTTTCTCCCAAAGCAAAAATCTGGGAAAGCTACAAGAGAAATGAGGAGTGTATTGCAGAATTTGTTTACATCTGACACAATCTGAATGTGTTGTCACTGTCCACAGTTGTTGTCAGTGATATCACAGGTGTGCAACAGACACAACACAACATAACCTTCAAGTAGCACCACCAAATCATGTATTTCTTTTATTTGAAGATCATCAGTGAAGACAATTTCCATTACGATCCTCAAAGAGAATCACCGAATGCTTAAGAAACACAAGGAAAAAATCCTACCTCAGAAAAAACAGCAACAGAAGTAATGACCAGCATTTCAACTGCTTTTTGTATTTGTGTTTCCCAACACACCTTGAAAATGGGGAAGCTGTTTCAAAAGGTCATAAAAAGATTTTTTTTTTTTACAAGGCAATCACATGTACCCTTGGCAAACTACACAGACATTCACCTTCTTCTGCTTTCAGATGCCTAAACTTCTAATGCCTAATGTCTAGATGCCTAATGCCTAATGTCTAGATGCCTAAACTAGAGTACACCCTTCCTGGTGAAGGGTCTTACCTTTTTCCCTAGGCAATAGATAAGGAGACCTACCTTTCTCTCTTTAGGTTCTTTGACTTTCATCTTAATTTAATAGCTGAAGTAGCTGTGGTATCTCAACTTGACAATGAAATTGTTCAGTGCCCTATGTCTTCATTTAAGCCATTTCACAAGAAGGTGGAGCCAACTAGACAGCAGATCCTCCAGACTCACTGCATTGTATCCAGAGGGTTGACTCTTACCTCAGGGATAGCAGGGGCCCATCCCCACCAGAACTTTTGCCTTGGTGAAAGCTTTTTGTGTCTTAGTTTCCTCCTCTGCCAAGCATGTCATCAGGCAGATAGCCCCAGGGCCAGTGTCGCGATGCACCCAATAGGAAGTGCACTGCATCTCTACTAAAGGGAACTGCTGAAAAGCATCAGAGCCACAGACCATGTATGTATATACCCATGTTTATATTTATACCTATATATGTGTATATGTATATACAATAAAGTATGGGATTTATATTTGTTTTGAATCTTTTGTGTCTTGAAAGATCTATTTCTTCCAAGATATATATATGTGTGTGTATATATATATACATATATACATATATACATATATATATATATATTTCCCCCCTGCCCCATGGGCTCTTTACACAAATATTTGGATTCACATATGTCCTGGGAGCAAAATCACCAACTTCTTTCTTCTTGCCATTACTTGTGCCATTCCTTGGAAGCTGCCTGAGAAAAGAAATGGAATAAAGAGAATTAATCTTATCAATTAGGATTGCAGAGAAACATAACTATTGGAAGTTACTGTAAAGGACTGTCAGAGAGCAGTTAGTATCCAAACAACAGATATATAGTGATGACTCATTTACTTTTGCATAACTTACCCTCCAAAGAGAGGATCTTAGCTATCAATCACTTTGCAGCTACACTACTTGTAGAGCACTTGAAATAAGATATACAATGCTAACCCAAGGCCAAATGCAGGAGGAAGAGAGATTATATTTATTACCCCATGATTTGTATACTGTGGTCTATTTGCAAAGCATCTAATAGCGTTTGTATCTCAGAGTAAATATTCTTACTGAGAACTTGCATTTGTCACAGAAGACTGGTTGCATGGGAGCAGATACAGAAACTGAATGCTTCTCAACCACTGCTGCTGCACCCTTAAAGTCAAAGCTGCAATGCTGTCACAGTGAAGCAATGGGAAGAATGTGATTCTTAGCCCAGCAAGTCTCTTAGGGCATAAATAACGTTTAAAAGAACAAAATAACTCCTTCTACTGAACCATTAAAGCAGCATATCAGGTTTCAACTTTAAAATTAAACTAAACCAACAGACCACTACCAGTAGATTAGATGCCATGAATCTGCACAACTGTAAAATGTTGGCATTGTTTCTAGTAATGTGCCTCCTTAACCATTAAATCAGTACTTTACAGTCATTTAAAAAAAGACCCATAGTTAACTGTGGTCATCAGGAAGAAAATCCATGTAAAAACAAGCTGATCTGATCCGTCAGTGATGCTGATTAAATATCAGTCTTGCAGCATCTCCATCAACTGTGCATGAAATATGATTTCAGAAATCTAAATCAATAGAGTTCAGAAATTTTAAATATGAAAACAATTTACTAAAAACCCAAGCTTCCTTGTTACTGAGGTTGTAAGACAATCTTTAGAGGATACAGAGAGCTCTTCTATTCCAAGATAGCATCTACCCATTTTAAGATGTACACAAGAGATGAATTATTTCACACCAATCAGGGTGTTTTGCTGGTTTTCTGCAGCCAAACCCCAATTGCCACAAAAGCCTGGAAAGTTTGAGTTTATGGGATTTTGCTGTTAAGCCCTGAAACGCGTTCTGGACAGTCATACTGCTCCACACTTGGCAACACTTTTTGTGGAGGAAATATGCCTAAAAATTTCAGGTATTCAATTAGATGAAAGGAATGATACAACCAAATAATGGTGCAAGGGTACAGACTGAAAGCAGATAATAAACATCAGTACTGCCAGAAAGTTAGGGAGGACATAGAACAGGGCAATTCATATTTAAATTCTACTACTGTGTGTCACAGAAAAAATATGTAATGAAAAGAGACTAAGCTTTTGAGAAAATATGTTGACTGAAAACTGAAGGTACAGAAAAACACTAAGATTGTAAAAAGAGACAAGGAAAAAGGCTTCAAATCTATAACATAATGAAATCCATAGAAAATTTATTTGGCCAGTGCAGGAAAATATCATATCCAAAAACTAAGGAATCATGAAGAAAAAGAAAAAAAAATAAGAAGGACCTTATTGGTCTTCCTACCCTTTCGTGACTGAAACGTAGAATGAAATTAAGAAAATGGCAAGTACATATAAAAGTTGCATATTCACAAACTTCACTGTAGAGTCAGGATTTTTATCTTCCCATATTATTTGCTTTATTTCTATTTGTTTGTAAAGGCAAGAAGAGGCAACTTAAAACAAAAAGCAAAAGTAAACTACCAGATGACCAGGGGTTTCTTTTTTTTTTTTTTTTTTTCCAAAATTCTAACACCAGTGGCATTAACCAGCCAAAAATAAAAAATAAAAATTATATTCCCAGTTGAGTGGATGAAGTAAAAATAAGCCTCTTCTTAGTTTCCAATTAAAAATAATCTATTACTTAAATAATCAAAGAAGATAGAAATAGAAAGTAGTACTAATTTAAACATTTCACTAATACCATCCTTGCCTTTTCTACGCATTTTCTTACAGATTCATTTTAAGGGACCAATTTTAAAATCAGCAGAGACAAATGTTAAAGTCAGCAGAAGCTAATGTTAAAATGATATTTACATGCAGAAATTGCCAATTGTGTGATCCCAGCATACAAATTTCTACTTTTTTCTCTTGGTTGGGAAACTATTTTTAGTGGTAAATAAGAACAGTCATTTTCAGGCTTCCAACTTAATTCTATCTCTAGATACAGTAACCTTGTAGTGTTTTAGTACAATATCTAACATCCTAAATAGTCCTCTGAGACTGGTTTGACCCATGCAAGGCTAAGGACTTCTGTTTTATTACTTTGAAAATAATTCCTCAGACAGTTTTCAAAATGATTTATTTAGAACGCATTCACCAGTGTATTTAACTATTATCCAGTTATACCAAGAGTGGTATAACTGAAATGAAGAAAAAAAAGGAAGGAAAGGAAAGAGCTTCTCACTCCTTTTCATCTTTTTTCTTCTCTGTATTTTCTTTTCCTTTCCTTCCCCCCTCCCACCCCTACCTGTAGTGCTTAGTTATTTTTCAGGACTCTTCTCTCCCCATTACCACTGCATTTTATTTTATTCGTCCCTGCCTGGCTCAGCAGCCCTTTATTATTTCACTGTTGTGTTAGGTGGGCCAAGGCTTCCTTTTCAGTGAATTGATTGCTTCCCCATAGAAGTGTCAGAAATTAGCAGAGAGATGAAAAGAGAAACACCCAGAGCCAACGTTTCTCCAGGCAGAAAGAAGATGTGACAGTATTTCAAACAATAACTGCTCAAATCTATCCTGATGAAAGCACTACTGACGTAAGCAATATAATTTATAAAAAAGAAAATAAGCAGTACAAAATAATCTCTGTCATTACGTCTTAGTAAAAGCCATGGCACTTATTGGTGTCTCTGCTTTATTCAGTCTGATAAGACCTTGATGACTTTGCAGAGTCAAATAGATACATTGTTCTTAATAAACAAACAAAGACAGAAAAAACAGGGGGAAATACTGTTTGTTTAGGCATTTGCTTTCTAGGAATGATCAGCGAGCATTCCTATTTATCATCCAGGCGGCAGGTGATCAACAAACATAACCATACATACAAGATTAAAAAAAAATACACAAGTGATTCATGTAACTACTTTGCAGTATAAAATAGGAAGTAGTTGTTTAGAAGTTAATGGACTTAAACACCTAGTACCCAGGCCTTCAGAAGCTCTACTTAATGTTACAACACTGACCTTTTGTCTGTCCCATTGACCACTGAAATTCGATCTGAAGACAGGATGGAGAGATGAGTGCCTTAGGAAGACAGCTTCAAAAAAAGACAGTTGAACAGTGAGACAGAAATGGCAAGCCAAGAAAGGCAGGGAAAGGGGAAGACAGTGGGTACTGTCAGAAACAAAACTCAGATTTCCACTGACTCAGCTCTGTCAACTATCCATCCTTTTGAGGAATTAAATGAGCAGATTAAATCAAATTGAATTACACATTACAGCATTAAATTAGTCATAGGGGTTGGATTAATTCAGTGGTCCACTAACTCCAGTTCCATTTTACTAGATCATCTCCCAGCAAACTTATTCTGTCTTTTCCTATTTGTGCATTTCTTCTTTTACTCCATTTATCTCACCTGTAAAATCACAGACTCACATTTTAATTCTACACACATAAAAACCTGTACATGAACAGGATTACAAGTTTCATTTTTTTTTTTTTTTGGTAATTTGGATGGGTTTACCTGAGCTACTGTGAAAGGAACAGAAATACTTTTCAAGGTAACAGAATTCAAAATTTCCTACCAAAATAAAATACAACTGCAATTTATATTTTAAATATGATGAGAGTATAACCCATGCAAAACCATATTCTTCAAACTCATATGTGCAGCACATATTACTATTGCAGAACAGAATCAAAGAAATTGAGGAATCTTTCACTGTACAAGCCATTTCCAAACTATGGAAAACCCCAGAGAATACTAAACATGAACCTGCAGTGAATGGAGTTTGGATATTAAAAGAGAATTGCCTTGCATGGCCTGTCTGAGAAATTGTTCCAGAGCTGAAAGCCCAGATTACATCATTCATATACTTCAACATTTAAAATGAAAACAGAAATCTGTGGATAGGGCAGCCAGAATACTTGAACAAGCTGAATGATACATAAAGTTGTTCAAATGTTTGAGTTTGCATATAGTATTAAAAAGATGTTAAGTTTATCTAGGATGTCTGACTTCCACTTCTTGCTGTAATCATTACACCTTACTGTTACTTCCAAGTTCAAAACAAAAATGTTCTGATATCTTCTATTTTTTAAAAAACTAGTTTTCTACTTTTGCTTAAGATTGGGTTTTCAAAGTTCTTAAAATGACAGACCTTATTTTCCTTTTTCTTACTGTACAAAGGATAGTAATAAAATCATCATCTGATGATGTCATCATTTCAGTACCTCCTTGTCATTTCAAAATTGAGTAATTCACTAGAATTACAGTATAGGAAAGATTTTTTCACTTTTAAAAGTCAGCCAGGCTTCACTGATTCAGTCCTTTTGAGATTACTCAAATTACACTCTGAGTATAAGTTTATAAATGTATGAAAGGACTTAAAACAAGGCAAATTAAAAACAGTATTTTGTTTAACAAATCTTACCTAGGGAAATCTCAAATTATTCTTATGGAAGTAAATGGCATGTAACTACTTAAGTACAGATCGCATTTGTTCTTAAGAGTTCTTAATAGTGCAAAGACTTTCCCAGACTCCTTTAAACCAGCATTAGCATTTTGTTGAAGCATAATGACTTTGTCCTTTGTGTAAACTTACACTGTAGGCCTGTAATTTTTTTTATTCTTCAAGGTTTCAGTTTAGTGTACACTAAGCCTTAAAACCTATCAGCGATTAAATTCAATAAACAAGAAAAATAATTCCTTCATTTCTAGTCATGCACTGCATGTCTGAAACTGAGTTATTATACCCCGATTAGTTTTGCATCTATGCTCTTAGCTGGGGAGCAGCCAATGAACTTGTTCCTAACTCAGAGCTCTCCTACCCTGCCATATTCTTCCAGCTGCAAAGTACACAAAACCACAGCATTTCCATGGGACATCACCACGGAGTGAGGCTGCAGGGCCAACAAACATTGCAGATTTACCAGACAGGTTTCCCAGAATCTCCCCAAACCCATCTCCTGCTAGCACTGCTGTATTTTAGTAGTGATAGCTGTAGCTATCATTCTACTCTGGTACTAATATAATACTAATAATACCACCTCCACACTAAAGCATCCACCATTATGTTCAGACTAACTGTAGACTGAATTTCAGATATACGTTTGAACTGAAGATTTCTCTGGCAACATCTACACAAATGAGAAAAAGATGCATTAAATAGTTCTAGTAAGAAAAACAGAAACCCAGACACTGAAGTCCAACTCTCCTTATTATATCTTGAAGATAAGGATATATTAATTCATTTACCTCTTTTGGTATGAGATTGAAAGGTAGCTCCTAACATTTCTTAGGCCTTCATTGCCTGGACTTTAAAAAAAAATAAATAAAAAGAAAAATTCAAAACATGCTGTGCTTAGCTCATGTAAAAATTGGAATATAGGGAGAAGGGTTTGAAAAGATTTTCCATTCTCATCATTGAAATGACTACAGGAATGGTCATATAACACATAAAAGCTGTTATGAAATATTTTCACAAGACTATGAAGCTAGTACATCTAAATGTGCTAGTACATCTAAATACAATATCAATTTAGTTATCTTTTCTCTAATGCTGTGATTAACCTATAATGCCATCAGTGGGGAAAGGGAATCTCAAAACCACTAAATATAATTTTTAATTCATTAAGATGAGCAAAGAAAAATACAATTACTGTAATATTTTTCATGTATATTTTCATGTAGCCCTTTTCAAAGTAAAATAAAATGTCTGTCTTGTATAATGAATTGGATGGAACTCGCTTTGCTTTTCACATGTTATTTCTCTACATGGCAAGATTTATAAGACTTGATGACACTTCCAGAAAGAAAATGCTCTGTTGTTTGTATTCATATAGGACAACAGGGAACCATCTTCAAACTCCATCAAATAATCTGAAGAACAATTCATACTTTCTCATGAGCCCACTAGAAAGTAATAGCTCATAATCAAGGTCACATTTTTTTTCCCACAATTCTTTTACATCATACACAACCACGTCACCTGTAAAAGAAACTTCATTAGGGCTTTCTATCAGTTATGCTATAGGAGACTCGGGCTTCATTCTTAACACTGTAGTCTTTGCAAGAGTTGCAGGCTGCATTAGCTTGTGATCTAAACACCAAAACAAGAAAGTGCACAGCACTCCCCTCACATTATTGCAGAACTCAGTTCAGAATTTAAGCTGTGATATTCTCTAACTCTGGTATTAAATTAATCTGCAAAAATAATCTCTGTAGTTCCAAGAAGGATAGGGAAGATGCAGGGAATGTCATAACTAGTACAGTTTCCACTTAATACATATATCTTCTCCTAACCAAACACACTAAAATGCCTTTTCTTTATCCCTATTATGAACAAGCAGGAATATCTTTTCTTTTTTTTTTTCTTTTTTTTTTTTTTTTTAAGTATTATTCAATTAGTCAATATAACCTGATTAACACTCAATAAGAATATATATATATTTTTAAAAACAGTTACTGATATTATTTTGTATCACTTCAAAGAGGAATAAAGATTGTTACTGACACTGTGTCCTGGTTTGCAATAGCTCTATCTTTTATTATTTTTATTTTTTTTTCTTAAAGGCCTCCAAACACTTAACCTTTAGCAGTTAGTAAAAACTGCATGTTTATAAAACCATGGTTACCTAAGGTGCTTTAGCAGATAGCAGCTAGGGAGTAGCCATCTTTTTAAAATATAAACCTGTTGATTACAGATGGTCCAGATTTAGGTTTCCCGGAAGCAACTTTTTCAATTGTCAGATAAGTATTGGCCACGGACATAATGTTACTAGCCAGATGGGCAAAATACAAATACCCGTGTACTTGCAGCATTTCTGTACAGACTTTATCACAACACTTAGAAGAAATCACCAACGAAATTCTGTAATGCACTTCGAAGAAATAGGCAAAGCGAGGAATCACAACTTCAGTGTTTTACATTCAGGTCCATATTTGTCCTCTATTAAAATTCTCTCAGAGTAGCTATTATTTCTCATGTAGTACATCAAAGGATAATGTCTTGCCAAATGTTTCTTTGAGATTATTATAGAACTTTTGGTTTCATTCTGCATTATACTTATCAGACTCCTTCCACTGCATGATTCATTGTCACATATCTTAACATTGTCCTTTTTAAATGAGACCTTCTTCCTGCTACATTCATTTGCAACCTTGAGAACTGTGTATCCAACAAGATATTTACCCCATCAACCTACCTAGATATTCCTTCTTAAATTTACGGAATAGAAGTATATTGTTCAGGAAGATCTTTGTCCTGCATGCTGTTGCATACCAGAAAGGTCCACAGAAATTTTGGTAAGAACTAAGTACATTATTTACCTGGAATATGTCAACTGAAACTCACAGTATGTGTAGTTAAGGAAAGAAATCAGTGAAAAGACATTCAGAACTGATATTCAGTATATGATTCCTTTTCCTAATCTATATTGTCTTAAAATGCTTCTTCTCAGTTGCCAATGCATAGTTTAATTCAATAGTTTAATTCTACACTTGGAAGAATACAGTGTCCTGAGTCTGTTTTTTTCTTAAGCAAAGCCTTCCTTTTACCTTTCAGCACACAAGATATACACCATTCCTATACCAGTAAGCTAAATCCACAGAACTTATAAAAATAGAAAAGAAATGAGTGTACAATTCCTATTGGTAAATGAGTCTGAGTTTTAATTAAACTAAACTGGTTACTTTATAAGCAGTCTAATTGTCATGCATATTACACTAAACTGATCTGGCTAAGCCTGTCCTGTCTTTTTTCTTCCTTTTTTTTTTTTTTTTGAAATCAAAATCCTTGGACGTCCTCTGAGTTACACCTTCAACAGCATTTTGATTTAATTTTGCACACAGAGATACAGATCTAAACATGGGCCTTATAGATATCTAAAGATATTTCATATTTTTGTCTAGGAATAGCAGAATAACTGAACTGGAAACTACTAGCTTTGATACAAAAAAATGAATTTTCTTATTGATAGCTATAGATAATAAAAAATAGAACATACTTTTCATCCTTGTCTAATAAATCCAGTGATACCCAAAACTTTTTGTAGAACTTTCCCTGGTATTGTAGGATACATCTGGTGATATAAAAGAGATAACTGTTAACACTGTTAGAAGATATCGTCATTATTTTGCATTAAAAGCCAAGCAACCTTGTTTGCTAGTGTACTACTTACACACGCTAAAATGAAAACTGTGCTATTCTTCAGTAATGATCCAAAGTTATTTAATTATTCTCTTTAAAGTGATTGTGTTTTGGACCATCACAGCAGAATATTGTAAGAATTTTAAAAAGCTTTTGATGTTTAAAGCCACGCTAAAAATGAGCTATATCCAAGTACAGAAAAAAAAAACCACAATATTTTATTTATAATCTTAGTTTAGTGTTTGAACTACAAATTCTGGTTCTAGAATTGCTTAAAAGATCATGGGTTTTATAGGTTTTCACAAGTAAATTCTTTTTTTTTTTTTTAACTTTTTCTTCCTTTTTTCACAGAATGATCCTTTTGGTAAATACAGAGCAAATCATCAAATAATTACATGGAGAAAAAAAAAAAGTTTGCTTGTTTGTTTTGCTCACTTGTAAAGCTGCTGCTAATATTCCATTCCCTGTTGAATAATTTCAAAAAGGGCATGACAAAACAAAAGAAAAAGAAGAGAAAAAGAAGTGACAAAATAGACCGAATCTCACCACTAGAATTCACCATAAAAATTCCCAAGGTGTAACAGAATTCTTACAAAATTTCCTAGACCAGTTCTTTTAGGGAATCAAGATCTCCTATGAAAAATATGGCAAATGGGAATCAGGGTTGGCTGGGAAGGAAAAAGGGAAGGAGGAGGGTAAATAAGTGCAGCAAAAAACAGGTTCTGAGGAATACACATAATTTTGTCTGCTTTAGATCACAATAGAATTTTTAATAAATAAATTTCTTTTTCTTTGTAAAGACACTTTTTTGAAACAGTAGATTTAGCCCAGTCATTTGTATAATTTGCTTTATAAACCATCTTTTTTTTTTTGTCCCCACCCCCACCCCATAATGTCTTAAATGTTTTAGATCTGAGTCTCTTGTACATTGTCTTTTGAGTTCATTCGGATCAATAACGGTTCATGCACTGAACTGTGTATTGAATTTATTGTGTTAACTGTTGTTGTGTGGTTGAAAGGAGACTTATAAGAGTTATAGTGATTTAGGTGCTCATGCTCTATTGCTGGCATGGGCAAGTGACTCTCTATGGGTGTGTCACCTGTAAGCTCATCATCCACATTAATGATCTCTACAGTCCGTGTTGGAGCATGATGGTTCTGCCGGTGATGCTGTTTCCTCATTTTGTAGAAAATTACCAGCATCACAGCAGCCATGAGAGTGATAGCCACAAAACAACCAATTATGATTTTGGTAGTCTTCATAACCTCATCTATTCCTGGGATCCCGTTGTTTGCGTCCGTCACAGGAACGGTGAACGTTTTTTCTGTTGATCTTGTGCTCTGTGGAGTGAGTGAGGTTGTCATGTTAGTGGTCTCCCAGTTGGTAACTGGTGTGGGCCCAACCTGCTCTGTGGTCTGTGCCTCATCCTGAGAAGGTTCCACAGTCTCTACTGTGACAGTTGAAAAGTATGTGTAACCAGGGTTATCCAGGGCAGTCACATTCAGTGTGGCAGAAGCTGTGGTATTCCCAACAGAGTTACTCACCATGCATGTATACAAACCCGTGTCTTGCACAGTTACCTTTGTAAAATTCAACGTGCCATCACTGAGCACAGCAATCCGAACTCTGTATGCCCCATGTGTCATAACAGATCCATTTGGAGTAATCCAAGATACAGAGGTCAGGGAGGTTGATGCCCGGCATTTCATCTCTGCAGCCATGCCTTCTGTGACGTTGAGGTCTGCTGGTGGCTCCACTATGACTGGAGCGTAACACGTGAAGTAGTTCAGGTCCAGCTCACCAATGTACCTTCCTTTCAAACTAGGAGGTGTGTGGCAACGGGCACAGCATGCAGTATTGGAGGGTGCCTTGTCTTTAATCCACCAGCTGAGCCAAAGGATATCACAGTTGCAGTTCCAAGGATTGTGATGCAGGTGGATCCTTTCTAGACGGAGCGGTGTGAACAGGTCATGAGGCAGTAGTGTTAAATTATTGTGTGCCAGATTGATCTCCACAAGTGATTGAAGGTTATCGAAAGCATTCCTTTCTATCACTTGAATCTGGGACTGTATCATCCACAGTTTCTGAAGATGCATTAACCCTTGGAAGGAACCTGGCCGGATGGCAGTCAGATGATTCCCAGAAAGATCTAACTCATCCAGTTTTACAAGTGGGGTGAGGTTAGGAATCTCTCGAAGATTGCACATGGCAAGGTTCAAATACCTCAAGTTGGACAGACCTTCAAAGGCACCTTCTGAGATATATGAAAGCCTTTTCAATTCTCCCAAATCCAACCTCCGGAGAGAAGGAATTCTGTTAAAAGCATAAGAAGGAATGCTCTCAATGGGGTTGTTTCTCAACCAAAGTTCCTTCAGTTTTGACAGGTATACAAAAGCCCCATTCGGGATAGTGGTCAGACGATTGTCAAAAAGTTCCAAAGTATTGAGATTGGCCAGACCATTGAAGGCCCCTATTTCAATTGTTCTGATGTGATTCCTGCTGAGCTGCAGGATTTCTAGGTGCCTCAGATGCTTGAAGCTATTCACTTTAATTATTTGGATCTGATTCTCATGGAGGTTGAGTAACCGGGTGTTGGTGGAGATGCCGTCTGGCACGTCTCTCAGATTTTTCCGTACACAAATCACTTTACTGAACTGGTTGCTGCAGGAGCAGACAGAAGGGCAAGTTTGAGCCCTCACTAGACCAGCCACCACAAGAAGCTGAAGAGCCAACAGCACCACAAGCAGGGGGTCAAATAGGGCCCTGTTAAACCTAGGACCTATCATTATCTGCTGTGGATGTAAGGTCATCTTGTTCAACATTCATAATTTATTTGGTGTTGGTCCTTCTGGAATTTCAATAGTCTGAAAGAAAGAAGGGAAAAGGAGAATATTAAATTAATCTCAAATATTTAAATGTGCTCTCTAAACAGAGAGACTTCTCAAGTCCTTTCAGTCAACTCTACCAATTTCATCAAACTGTAGTATGAATAGCTATACAAATTCTAATATTTTGTTTCCTGTAAAGCAATGCTAGGTGTAATTGGCAATGAGATAGGAAATATCCAGACACTAGCTTTTCCTGCTCATTCCAAAGTATAATGCACGTAGCTTGATGGCAGATAAGTTCAACCACACTGCATACCTATGAGTAATGTTCTAACTCAAGAGAAGAGTTGAAAGAAGTGTCAAGAACCTCAAAAAGCAAAAATGAGTAAGATAACAATCATCAGAATATTCAAGGATTGAACTTTGTTAATATTAAAGTAAATCAAGACAAGAAATAATATGAAGACTAAACGGAGACTCCTGTTTTTATTATTATTATTATTATTACCATTGGTGAAACTCTTTATCTATACAAATGTGATTCCTGCATCAGAATCTGACTGAAAGTAAAGCCTTTAATACTGAATGTAGCAGATCATGGAAATGTTAGGGCAAGATCTTGCCTATTTCAGATTTTAAAAATGAAATACAAAACAAACATGCTGAGCATCAGTTCTTCCCTACTGTTAAACAGTATCATCCAATTTCATGATATTTCCTCCTCAATTCTTTTGTTTGGCACCAGCAGCAGCAGAGAAGCAAGCATTAGTAAATGTGTGCTGAACACAGAAATAAGAATAGCCATTTAAATGCTGACAAATATCTCTGTAGCTGCAGAGTGGACAATTTCATTAGTACCTCTAAAAAAATCCTACAGATGTTACTATAAGGGGGAAAAAGGCCTTTACCCTACAAATTATCATTCTAAGTCTTTCAGTACTGATTCATTTGGGGTAATTCTTAAAGCCTCCAGCCCTCAGTTCATTTTCAATCTTCTGCTCACTACAAGGTCCCTCTGCTGTAGAGATTAATGAAATTTCCTATAAATCAGCCAAAAGTGAAGTCTTATAAATTACATCATGCTTAGAGCATATTTATAACCTAGAGCACCCAAAAATGCATAATACATGTATTCAGTAAAACAAAATACTAAAAGGCAAAAGCTTTCTACTCAAGGCTTTAAATTGTTTCATTCTGTGTGAAGAAGCTATCTTTTTTTAAAAAATAAATAATTATTAATAAAAAACCCATAACTTGCATCTTCATAGCAATTCATTTAATGAAAGACTTTTTCTAATTATATATTCAGACAATGTATTTTTTTTGAGAATTCACTTTTGCATTTTTTTTTTAACTTGTTATAATGGTTCAGAGCTAGCAAGTGTTCTCATCTCACTTTTAATAATTCACTGCAGAGAAAGCCAATATAATGGCTTAAATACCGGTGAATGGGAATTGGAAGATCTGGGCTGTTTGTTTGATCTGCTCTGTTAAGTGCTATTTATAAAGCATCAGTCTTGGTATGAAAGATTCATGAAACTAATGTGTTTTGCAACCTTGAGCAAGTCACTCAACTTCTCTGCCCGTGGCTTAACTTTTGCCATATGAACCTGGATAACCTCGTGGCTGTAGCATTAGATGCTCCTGCTTCTCCATCTGCCAATACCCATACTCCTGAACATTGGCTTCATGGGTTTAGGATAATGTACTAGACTCTGATGAGGGGTAGCTGTTGTACACACGTTCCCTTTTACTGCAGATTTACAAGCATCTCTTCAGAGGTGCTCAACACAATATATAGAAACACTCCCAAACTAATCCCTAAAGCTCACTAAAAGACAAGTTCTCTTACACAAACAATCCACTGTAGTACAACTATCGGAAAAAAAAAAAAGGTTTGAAAAGGGCCTGTTTCCCATTTGAATTAAATTGAATATTTATTTATGAATTGATCAATATTGATTTCAGACTTTTTAGTTAAGATCTATGATCCATGAATTTTGCTGTTGAATATTTATTAACCAGCTTATATGATAGTTAATGTGACTCTATTAGCATTTTTTTTTTTGTCTCTAGTTTTGTTTTACTGGGTAGATTTATCTTTTTTTTTTCCTGCCTCATTTTTTAAAAGTCTTTTAAAACTTATTCCTTAATGACTTAGACTGAATAAATGCATTATCAAGTAATAAAACAGATGCAGAAGCACACCAAACTAATTATTCTACCATCACACTAGTGTGATGTTATTGTCTTCACTGTAACTGAGACGAGAACTCTGCTCTGTCAAGCTTCAGAGCTGCCAGTTATCTTTGTATGGCTGGTGGGGCATGGAGAGCACAGGGAACACGTGGCTTGCAGAGCTAGAGCAATCTTTTATGTTCTATAAACCTATCTCATACCCATGCATCATTACAGGCCAGCTTTGCAACATAGCATATGGTTTCTCTAACTTTCTTTTTGCTACTTTCCACTCTCATTCCTGTATCCTGGATAACCTGAAGGAGTTGGAAAATGATGGGACTGGTAGAACAAGAAAGTGTAGCAAACATAACAAAGGTCATGGGAGAGCAAGTATCCTCAACATCAGCCAGCATATGCATAAACTCCCTTCAGTTGCTTTGCCAGTCTCCATAAAGCCAATCATTTCAACTGCAACTTTCAAGCACTGCAAGGCACTTCCTTCCTGTTCCAACTTCTAGCTCCCACCATCTCCCACCATCTCCCTAACTCACTCCCTTTATCCAGAAAATCTTCCCTTATATGCATATATGCTCCAAGGTTAAAATAAATAAATAAATAAAAGATAAAAACATTTTACATGAATACTGTACTGAAGTACAGGGAATCTGACGATATGAAAAGCCGTCATGGCCAGCAGAAGCTATGCCACGCAGCTTCTTGCAAGTCCTCACTGCCAACCTGCAAGCTTTGCATGAGGCTAATAGGCTAATATACTGCAGTGAGAATTCTTGTGCTGTAGGAATGTATTAAAAAAGGTCCTTTTCTTTTATACCGGTATATTTTTATATACCGGTATACTTTCCACAGCCCTGAGCTTAAGTATTCAGGAAGTCTTTGTGCAGTCATTTCACATCAGAGTCATTTCAAATATAAATAGTCTGGAAATACCCTGGGAAAAAGAAATAGCCAGTGCAAAAAAACTGTAGAAAATTCATTTAAAGCTTTGAAGAACATTATGGAAATATTTTAATGGGCTTTACATAAAGACCCATTTGGAACTCTGTACTAGAGTAATTTGCTATTCAATATCTGTCTATTATGCTAGAGACACATGAAGGTTTAGCTTTATAAATCCACACATGGAACACAGACCATCAACCAGCTTCTTTAGTCTATCTTGACAACTCTTTGTCTTCTAAGCATTTTTTTTTTCGTCTGTCTAGTACCAAAATATCAACTCTATGGTCAATTCAATAACACTAGTGCCCTCTGCTGCATACATTTAAAATTTGTTTAAAATATCCTTACTGTTCCATCCATTTTCCAGACACCATACAATTATAA
Organism: Cygnus olor; assembly: GCF_009769625.2. Lineage (NCBI taxonomy): Eukaryota > Metazoa > Chordata > Aves > Anseriformes > Anatidae > Cygnus > Cygnus olor. The sequence continues at coordinate 51,380,907 of NC_049173.1, forward strand.
AACTATGTTTATACAGTAATGTATATTTTCTTTATGGTAATGGAGACGCACATTCACACATATATATAGCTATTTGTTTTGTTTTCTATTTCCACAGAACTCAGAAAGTCTTTACTCAAATTGACTTCTGATATGCATGTTCTCCTCTCTATAGCTTACCTGATACGTAGTCCTGATGTACTACACATTTTCCTTTGAGCAAAAAGCATTGCCCTCTTTAGTTCCAATGCAGAAGATGAAGCAAGGAATGACAAAGCTAGTCTGGCTCTACAGAGACGTACAGTGCAGCTTTCCTTAGGGACCACTTGAAGGATGCAGCAGTTATGCTATTGAAACGTAACTTTGCTGAACATGCGTACACAGAGATGCCTTCCTTATGTGGGCATTGTAGTGGAACCAGTTGTTCTTTTTTTTTAATTATTTTTTTATTTCTTTAATTAGGTCTTAAGCCTGATATGCTTCTTTGATCACTTTTTGTTACTTTACCAGTATAATGTGACTACACTAACTCCGATTATTGAGGGATTTTCCTGTAATGATGGACTTTGATTACAAAAAAAAAGAACTTCAACACCTTTCCCAAAAATCCATCTGATGAGGTATGCAGACAGCAAAGATATTTTCCCAAGTTTGAGTGATCCCTGGCTGGATCACTCCAGTTTAGTTGCTGTTGGCAACTCATCTTTAGTTTTCTATGTAGTCTGTGGGTCTATCAATAACAGTCTCAGCAGTGGAGCAGCGTGGTGCAAAGGCTGTAGCATTAGCCCAGTATATGGGTTATGACACAACATAATCTAATACACATCGGTTGGTGCTGTATATCTGCCTTAAAATTGAATGAGATGTGATGCTATACGTCACTGCATTGAAAACATGATGAGAACATCAGATAGCAGGTGATTAAATTATCACAGTACAATTAAATCTTCACAACTCTCCCTTAGGTTCATGCCAGAAATATTCTGGATGAGAGCATTCAGATCACTTTTTATAACTAAATTAACAAATATGTGGCTACATTAAGAAAAGACACCTTTGTTTCACTTTATATAGCAGTTATGTATGCTGTACACCACAGCATTTTAAAAAGCTTATTGAAAGAAAAACACGTTGCAAAGATATCTGCACTTTTTAGAAAACAAGCCACTCTAAAATTACAAATTAAATGGCAAATTTCCACGCATATGAAGAGGAGCTAGATGCATCAAGCAGCTTATTATGCTGGAAAGTCTCTCCCACTAGTATCAGCACTGGAGCATGCAAATAGTTTCTGTATGGAACAGAGCATGGCGTACAGTAATAAATAGGTCTACACCTCAGGATGACCTTATGCAGAATTGACTCTTTTGCTTCTCTTTTGAGGAATTCTGACTGCTCTGAGTGTGTGGCTGATTCCCTTCAGGCAGCGATGCTTAGAGAGTTTCAGTGTAGATACTAGGAGACAAGCACACAATCTGTTTTAGCTGCACAAAATGCTAAAACACAGAAGGGCAAACTCCAATCCCTGAACAGAGACTGAACTGTGGGCAGGGAGCTCCACTGGGGTCAGAAATCCTCCACCAACATCTGCTCTGCAAATGCTTCTGCAGCCTCAGATGTTTGTCCCCATATGGCTGTGAAGGGTTGGGCTGATGGAAACACGTTGTTACGGATTCACTCACCATATCCTCCTGTCCTCCTTCCTGCCTTTTCTGTCCTGAAATTCCTTTCCACCTGGACGAACCCCAGAGGACTAGTGCTCCTCAGTTCAATACAAGTACAAACAGTTTTCATGCCGTTCCCTGTCCACATACAGTAAAACGACACCAATCTTTTTTTCTTCATTGTCTTTGCTGCCAACAGAGGAAAACATGCTATGTTCTTTACTGAGCATTACAATATAATGACACAAAATCAGTAAATAGACTGGGCTAAAGCACATTTCATGTCTTTTCTTCCTAGCCTTTTTTTTTATTTTTATTTTTTTTTTTTATCACTGCAACTATATAGCTATGCATCTTTTCCTCCATTCTTAAAAATCTCTTTTCCCTTTCCACTGCTATAGGACTTTAAAAGTCTCAACAACAGTTTAGGGAGTCATTGCAATAATGCCTAAAAACCTGGGAGGTTTCAAAGCCCAGCAGCTTTTATCTATTTGTTTTTTATTTTATTTTTAGTTAAATACAGCGGAGGCCAAAGAAGCAGCCCTGCAATGCAAACTGATTACACGAGACCAAATAAATCAAGACACTCACAATGCAAACTATGCTCCTCTTTGCATGTTTCACTGCTTTCCTCTCAGATATCGTCAGGATTTCCTATGTCCCCTTGAAGCATGCAAGTGTAGGATGCAGAGGGGATATTGCTGTACCATGGATGCATTCCAGTTTTCTTCTGAACATCCTCTAAGACTCAGCTGAATCACTAAGACACTGACCTGAAAGACCTAAATGCGATTGGACACATTCGATCCTCCTAAATCACCATTCATTTCAGGGGAGTTCAATCAAGGATGAGTTTGATCCAGTCTGCCTTTTACTTCTCTTCTTTCATTTTGTTATATAGAAAACATCTTTATTTCATACCCCTCATTTTCCACCATGATTTCATTGTTTCCTCTTCCTAAGATTTTTAATTTTCTCCTTAACTTCAGGCAACAGAAATGAACATGAAATAGATATTTTTAAAATGAGATTTTTAGTGCACATTGGTCCAGGCAGGAATATTCACATTTTAGCTGGAAATAAAGAGATTTCACAGAGTTTTAAATTAAATCAGTTTGGCATGCGCCTTTATTTATACATCTTCTTTTACTCCCAAGCTTGACTTGTACTTTGTATCTTCAGTACAACTGAAAACATTTGCTAATTTATATGCAATATGAATGGATATTTCTTTAGGACATGCTATTTTTATTTAGAGTAATTTTTTATTTTCTTTATTGATCATCGTACTTTGCCTGGATGCCACCCAAAGGGTGGAAAGGATAAAATCTCTCTGTTCAGACTACTCACAGTTGTGTGAATGGAAGCAATCTATGAACTGTCCACTATGAAAGAGCTTAAATTCTTTCATAAAAGCCATCAGAATAGAGCTTGGTAATAGTCCACCCAGAAACATTCTAGAAATTTAATTGGAATTAACTTTTAAAGTGGGTTAATTATATTGCATTAAATCTTTGTGTGGACACTCTTATTTAGAATTTAATTTAAGCTAAATTGAATCAAGGCCACTGTAATTTCAATTAAGAGTGTCCATAAAAGAATGTAATGCAGTTTAGCTAGTCCCTTTTCAAAGTTAATTTGGATTCATTTTCTTGAGACCCCATGTAGACATTGGGAACTTTCATTCTGTATTGACTTGGGCTCAATTCAAACCAATTACATAAAGGTAAAAAGGTTTTCTATTACATCACCAATCCCTTGGGTTATTCAAGTCCCATTTTCCTCTTCTCCTTCACTAATTCAGTTGATAAAACACCATTTCTCTGAACGTACTATTTTGCTTTCATCTTCTGTATTCTTCTAGACAGATATTTATCTGGGGGGGAACCAGAGAACTGTACAGAAGAAATTTTGCAATAGCCCTGATAACAAAATTCTTTTAATTAGTTACAGCAGCATGTCACTACATCCCATGTGCCAAACATGATATAAACAGAAGTCATACAAGCACCTTCAGCATTTCACCTGAAGGTGTGTTATTTCTTATACCAGAAATACCTCAGTGAACCACTATTAAACTGCAGTATATCTATAATTATTGGAAGAATGATTTCTTAATCTGTGTTTGGTTTATTATCGAAACAAAATCACAGTTCCCCTTTTTTGGAAGGCATCTGCGAACCACAAACAAATTAGTATAAAAGCAACCCTTAGTAAAAAATTATATGATACTCTAAAGCCATGCTCCAAAACACTGCAGTCTTCACTCCTGCCACACTGGGGTCATTATTTTGGAACACTGTAGTACTTCTGTGTTTTTAACAGACTAGCAGTGATTAAAGACATCTATTTAAAGGTACTACAGTAATACTTCATTTCAAACAAACTACTTTTCGTTAGGTAGAATATTATCAATTTTTACAAGCAAATAATAAATCCTACAAATTAGCATAATTTCCAAAAACACGCTACAAGGTTTTAAACTATCAGGCAAAAATTGGGAGGTTAGATCTATAGGTTAATAAAATGCCGTGCATTTTAAAAGATGCAAAGGCAAAAAACTGAAAGACTGACGGAAACCAAGACTCTAGCCCTGATTCCTCCCCAAATCTTCTCCCTGCTCACAAACTATAATACAGAGATGGTGGAAATGTCAGATCAGACCACCACATAGTCTAACAAGGCATATGCAAATATAACCAGTACAACGAAGATCAACAGATAGAAATGAGTATAAGAGCATATACTAACCCTTAAGAAAGTTTCATCCTAATGTTATAAAATTAGAGTTCAGATTTTAAAATCAAAAGTGATAGGATTTAACATCCTTTCCTAAATCACAATATGCATATTAATTTATTGAATACGCAAATGGTGAATATTTTTGTTAGCAATACAAATCATCCTTTGATCCTTGCTGAGTTCCTGACCTCAGTAGCTAATATAAACTAGTAGACAAATTTTTCAGTCTGATAAAAATATAGTGCAGCTGTGAATCAGCAATACCTTCTATACATTGGCAAAAAGAATGATCAGTAAAATTTGAAGTCATTTAGAAAAATATTAAGATTATTTTGAGATTAATAAATCAGAGGATTGTCCACATCAGTGGCATACAGAATCATGTCTGGGCTTTAACAAGTGCAGTTTTTCAAAATGCATTTTGTAATGTGTAAAACAGAGGAGACTGACGGATGAAAGGAAATTATATTAAAGCAGCAATGCAAAATCTTCACTAATGCTTTTTGTGGATTAATTAAAACATATCTGCCTAAATACATCTATGCTGTAATACTGTGTTAAGAAAGGTGCTTTCCTATTTTAAGATACGAATTATCAGATGTTAAGCTGGAGAAGTGCTGGATAGGTATTTCATAACCTTGGTAACTATAGACTGTACTGCCAGTATGCATTATTCTAAAAGATGTTCTGGGAGAAACATACCCAGCTAATAACACACTAAAGCACCAGAGTCCATTTTGCATCATTGCATTTGTAGTGGCTAACTGAGTCCAAATTACTCCCTCATTCTGTTAATAAACAAAGAGACAAAGAGAAAGAGAGACAGGAGATAAAAAGTTAAGGCTGTGAATAGCCTCGAGTCTGGCAAATGATGGTTAAACTTCTTGTCCTTGGTAACTATGGAAACCCCTTAAGGTAAGAGTGAAACACAGGCATTTTCTGGTCTGCAATTTACAAGCTGTTTATTTAATTATGAAGGAATATGAAACTGTTAGGGGCAATGCAATTATCATACTGTGATAGCATTTTGAGAGAAAAAAAATAGGTACAGAAAATAATGAGAAGTTAATTTTTTGGAAAATTACTTGTTTTAGAACTTCTATGAAACTGCAGTGCATTGTTTTTTATTGAGAGTTGAGTTTTGTTTTTTTTTTTTCTTTTTTCAAAAGGGTGTGAGTAGCCAAAATTAGTAATATGACATTTTGCCATAATATCCCTCAGTAGATTCATAGTAATTATGTCCATTCTATGCCCCATGAACAAAACCAAGGTCAGGGTGTATTTCAGTTAAACCCTAGGTTTTACCAAAGTGCAGCACAGTGAGAATAGCAAGCACATTATTACCAGATCTATCACTGCTGAGCAATGAATAGGTCACAGGTGCTCTTGCATACACTATTTGTACACCTTTGAATATTACAAATGGGAAAATGTTTTGACTCAATTTAGGAGGCAGCTAGTGAAATAAAATTAAGACTGTACCTATGTGATGACTCGGGGGGGACTGTAACAACTACCTACAAGCATTTTCCTAGATCTGAACAACAAACTTTGACCTGCTACTTCTGTTTTTTGGGAGTTGCATGAATGTAGGGGCTACAGGGCCCTTTGCACACACTGGAAACTTTGGCAACAATGCATTGTTGCCTGGACTGTCTTAATAAAACATCACACACAAACACATCCTCACAATGCCTCTGAAAAAGAAATAAGATTATTCCAGTTTATGACTGAAGAAACTGATGCATTAATACATTAAATCAGTTGGCAAAATTTAGCATGTGTCTATGTGATACTTCGCAAACATGAGATTCACACTCCATGCTGACTAGATGTAATGCATGTTGCTCCACATGACAGCCATGCAGTAACTCTTTGTTGCTGACCCTAAGCTAAGATGCCTCACAGCACTGCTCCAACCTAGCCCCAAAAGCACAAAGACAGAGTCTGCATCTGAATGGAGTGTGGATGAATCCCGCTCAGAGCAGTCCACGGGAGACTAAGTGGATATGCTATAATGAAAGTTGTCAGTAGCAGAGGCAGGACTGGGAGCCAGAACTCTAGAATCACATTTCTATTCAAATATGGACTTTATGTACATATTAAAGGGTGTGATGCTCAAGCTTTAGAAGACCAACATGCTATGACATTTAAATCTGAATTTGATTAAATAGTAAAAAATATTCAGTCCTATTCTATAGATTCCTGTATTATTCTTACCATAGTATTTGCACACCTTCCAGAAATGCATTAAATATCCTAAATTTGACATTTTCATCTGCATATTAGAACCATAGAATCATTTAGGGTGCAAAAGACCTTGAAGATCCTCAAGTCCAACTATCCACCTAACACTACCAAGTCCACTGCTAAACAATGTCCCTAAGCACCACATCCCCACATCTCTTAAATATCCCCAGGGATGGGGACTCCATCACCTCCCTGGCAGCCTGTTCCAACGCCTGAGCACCTTTTCTGCGAAGACATTCTCCATGATATCCAATCTAAACCTCCCCTGGCACAACTTGAGGCCATTGCCTTGTGTCCTTTCACTTGTCACCTGAGAAAAGAGACTGACACCCTCCTCTCTGTTTATACTGTGCTAAGTCTTATAGAGAAAAATAATAGGTTACTTCATATTTTCATGAAGACTTGCTCTTTAAACCCAGGAATACATGTATATGTGATGGAATATCTTCTCTGAGTAGACTGCTTATAGGCTGCTTATTGAAATCATTGGCAAAATTCAATGTATTATTACATAAATATGAAATTCATAGCAGAACTATGAAGGCTGGCATATACTTCTTAAATAAATGATAAGTTTCACTGTAGTGCTGTTTATCTGCTTCTAGTCAACCAACGTGATAAAATTTCCAGTAACAGAAGTGCTGCCTGCTTGTTCACCAATTCAGATTCTGAAGTGCTGATGCAGTATTCTAAATTCATGGGTTGACCACTTTAACAAGATCTATGAGAGAAAGTCATAGTAAAAACTGACTCCTACAGAAATCAATGGGAGTTTTGTCTTTGATTTCAGCAGCCAGGACTCCATCTCATATGTGAATAAAAATTTGGTATACCGAGTCAACTGCACATTACTGCTGATGTGAGCACTTAGACTTTGATGTCTTTCTTTTAGGATAGTTTTTAGGGAGATGGAAATTTAATTTTCATTTAATTAAAACTGTCACATAAAGTAAGTAGTAACTGAGCTAGCTAAAAAGACAGAGTTCACGTGTGTGACAGAGTACTATGAAACAAAAGTAATTTAATATTATAAAATGTCAAGATATTAATATATTGGATTCCTAAAAGATCCCAAGCAATTATGCTGCTACTTTAAAAATGTAATGAAAGAGTGAATCCAAGGTTTGAAACAAATTTCAAAATTATCTGTTCAAACCAGAATAAATTTAATAGCTGATGTTATCTGAGGATATAAATATGTCTGTAGTAAACCTTTCCATTTTTATGCTGACATATATGGCAATACACATGTATTTATTACAGACAGCAATGATACCATCTATTATTAAGGATGTCCAATATCTACCATTGTGAAATGCTGTTTTGTTTCTTAATGTAAATTTTTAACCATTTGCAGATGAAATGTTCCATGCAAAGGATATACCTATACTGTGGTCATTGAAAGTTTTACAGACATCCTCAAGGCAGCTTTGAAGCAACTGGTGCCTTTATGGTAGTAAGTAATAGTAACAAAAATGCAACATTACCAATAAGTACCCAAGTACTAAATTCAGGCTGCTTTTTCATTCTTTACATTGAGAGACACAGGGTTTCTATAAGACAAACATGATCCGGTCATGTAGTTAAAGATAGTATCAAAACACGGGCAGCCAATGACGTCTGCATACAAATATTTGTATTTGTTTATGCACAGGTATACCTAATATGCTTTGTAAAATATAGCCCAAAATTATTTCTAAAAATTATGTTTCCTATTAGGAAAAAAATAAAAAAAATTAGCTACTGATCCAGGCTGAGCACATCAAAAATAAAATTGAATGGTAGAAGTACTAATGCATCCAGATCTCTCTGGCTGAGACCTATATCCTGGATTCTCATCTATACTCCCTACTGTACCATGGATGCATACGGATAAGCACACTAAATATCTTCAGACAACCATTAGTAGGGGTCATAAGTATTTCAAGAAAATAAATTCATTGATAATGCAGACCTTCCCTGAAGCATGCAGGAGAAGACTTGTGGCATCATCAGGCACTCTATTACCAAAGTATTTCATGCCAGTTCCATGTGGTTGTGGGCTGCAAAGAACAATGATAAATATAAGCGCTAAGAAATGTACGTGCTAACATTGCACTGAAATACTGACACTGTACAGTGTATATATTCCCAGCACAGTTTTGCTTACAGACCTACATCAGATAGTGGGCCATTTAGTCTGGAAGCTTACATAAGTAAATGTAGAGTATCTTTTCCTATTTATCTGGTATTTCTGACTATAACCACTTGTGCAAGTGTGCCTAATGGTGGCTATTACCAAGCAATTGGCTGCCAATATCTGACCTTGATCTGCAAGAATGATTTGAAACCCTGGATTCAAATAACTTGGGAAAAACATCTTCATTTCTTTACTCATACTGCTGTCCATAGAAAGCTCAAGACCTGACAAGACATAATACCAGCAGCTAGAACCAGTGAACACTACAGGAAGTTACATTTCACAGTGCAACTTCACAGAAGCACAGAGATCTCTTTTACTAGCCCTGATTTCTGGACTGGGATCTAAGTCTCAGAAGGATCTCAATGAAGATAGAGGAGCTGCTTGGTATCACGGATAAGGAGCATGAACAGATTTAAGAACTTCCTCTAATACTGCAGCCATAGATCTAAACCTGAGCTATCACTATGAGAGAGTAGATGATGGAGTTTTTTTGTTTTTTTTTTTTCAATATGTGGGCTCCTCTATGGCTCTGAGGAGGAAAAAAAGCACAAGTTATATATATATAGAACGTTCCCATTATTTCTTTTCTTTATAATTCTTTCCATTCCAGAATTGTGAAGGCAATATTTATCTCTAAAATTCTATAGAAATTGGTCTATATAATTCTATAGAATTGAATTTGGTCTAATTCTCAGATGGGATAAACTGGCATTGCTCTATTCAAGTCAATGAAACCAGAATGATTTTTATTCTAGCTGAAGTTTGTGAGTCTTGTTACCCTTTAAATTAGACTGATGCATTCTTCTAAACTATCAGAAGGTTTAGACAGCCAATCGCTAAGAAAATGTAGCTTTTATAAAATAGGCTTCAAATGGTAAAGATAAGACAAATGCTTTTTTAAAGTATGCAAATAAGCGAGATCTGCTTTCTGATTGCTGAAATGCTGAAAGAATGTTAATTAAGACTGGATTTAGCTTTAGTTCTTAAAACAAACAAACAAAAACCTCTCTTTTTCAAAATAATCATCTCTTCTTTTTCTCTTTTTGTTCCTTACTACCATAAAATACAGGGTTGCAATGGTGGCTCTGAACTGAAAACAGCAGATATAGCCTGTGATGAATCAAGAGAGGTCCTTATCTCCAACCTTTATAATGTATTATGTCTGGGTGTACATGGGATTTAGGAGGCTTTACATTGACAAATAGATGGTAATAGCTTACAGATATACACCGACTTTTATCTAGAAGTTCGCCTGTGAGCTTTAAATCCTACACTGACAAACAACATATATGGTATATTAGAATTACCTTATCCTCCACTTAAATTCAGCTATTTCTGGAGAGAAACATAGAGGCTTTTTTACAGTATACCATGTTATATTAGGAAATACTGAAGACTGCTACCTTCAATTCAAACTGAAGGCAAACTTTTTAAATGTGGGGTATATATCTGTGTTCAAATTTGACCTACAGCATCAGGGTAAAATTCCATACTGCTTTGGAAACCGCTTTTTGGAAAGAAGGCTTGACTCGGGATTTTTTCATTCACTTGTATCATGTTAGAGAGTATTTGTGTTAGTACAGCACTAGAGCACTGCTGTAGGATTAGCTTGGAAGAACAATCAGCTTTTACAGAATTGTTAAAATAGCTTCTCATAGCTCTCTGTCTTGTTCGGCAGATATAACAGATCTTTTTTCAGCATAGACAGAAAACTAGGTTTCCAGCATGAGGAGACTACTATTCCACAACCTTTAGTCAACAGTAACACATGCATACCGATAATCTATCAGTATTTGCAGAAGGATGTGATAGGCAGTCACTCTTATTCCTGACATCTGTCTTGAGTAAGCCAGGACATGACAGATTTCTTGGGAAAGAGTTAGCCATGAATTATCTTCTGTCATCTTAAAAGTGAAGACAAATACTGCAAAAGAGTAGGCATAATTTGGTAAGATCTATAAAAATTCAAAATCTGCTGATTAGACTGCTTTCAGCCGCTGATGCTTCTTTTCTTACAACAGGCACCAATTTAATGCTCAGTGGCATATACTGGGATTTAAAGTCCTCTCTGTAGGTAACCACAAGTACAAGAGAGCAAAGCTATATTAAAATCTTACCATCATTCTTTAATGCTGTTTAAGGGGGTAAAGCTTGCTGCTGCTCCACAAAGCAGCCCAGCAATGTAACCTGCATGACTGCAGTACACTGCAGTCACCAAAACAGCCTTAATAGTTTCTCCTTAATATATTAAGGTACCATAGCAAGACACCTTCCAATTTAATTAAGGGTGTGCCAGGAACTTACAAACTTCATTCTTCCTTTTTAAAGAGTAAAAATCCTCCTTCTAAAATTTCATTTACCTGCAGCCTGGTGTCCAAGTTGTCAGCATTTTTTTTTTCCTGAAGTGCAGTACAAATTGCTAAGTCATTTTAAAATTATATAGCAGCAAAAAGAACTTTTTTTTTTCTTTTAATGGTTTGGGGTGTTTTTCTTCTCACCAGGATTCCTCACATTTACACTAAATACAGCTTCATTTTTCAAAATGAAATTTAACAAGCAGTACTTACGAGTGAGAAAGGCACTTACTAGTCTAAATTCAATTGCTCTTCACTGCTATTCTTTATCTCCCAATTTTTACTGAAAGGCAAAGTAAGAACATACTAGGGAGTGAGAGGAATAATTTCATTAGTGATTGCTGAACAGACAATGCAGCCACAGCAGACAGTGCACCTGGAAGTTGGTATGGGGCTACTACTGTCCTCTTCTTGAAACTCTGTTTCTCAGATTATCGATTCAAGGATTTCGAACATGGATTTGCTGTACCTCCCCCGCAAACTGCAAGGAATAATGACTGACTCCATTTACAACAAAAATGCTTTTACTTAATTTCTCTCTAAATATTGTGAACATAAGGTTTATAGGTGGATACAAACGCCAAAGAGATCATCAGTGATCAGTTTGGGCATTCACTTTTTCCTTTCTCCCAGACATTTGTGTGCACTATGCGAGGGAGAGGCCTTGTGAAGACCTTGGGACTTATGATGGTCATTGGATATGCCACTCTGCCCATTCCTTGCTGGCACAATCATCAGTGATATCAATAATTTCAATGATCCAGATTTTGTACATCAGCTACGGTGACCTCCCCCTGTCCCTGAAAAACAAAACAAAACAAAAAAACACCAACAAAAAAGCAAACAAAACAAACAACCACCACCACCACCAAATACTACCACTTCCATCTTCTGAATCCACACTGAATTTTGTTTTCTTGGGACATTCATTTAAGAGGAAGCTTCTAGTTCAATTCAGTGCAGGAAGATCAGGTCATTCAACACAAAATTACAGTTATGGATGCTGAAACAGCACTCTGTAGCATGAAGAATGCGTGTAGGAAGTCCTGACTGTGCTGTAATACTGTTTGCTGTCAAAAATAAAATTCACAGGCCAGATCCACAGCTTGTATAAATCAGTGTAGCTTCACTGGCACAGGATCTGGCTCACTGCATCCATTTAGATAGTTTCTCAAACCCCTGATCCTGCATTTCTATCCAAGCACTGGTAAAAAAACAACTGAGGGCGAACTCACATTTAATAAATAAATAATAATTTAAAAAAAAAACACAGTAAAAAAGGGATATTCCTCATCTCTTTGTTCACTGTTAATGGTATGCCTGTATTGTCACATACAAGAATGAAGATTAGGTTTTAAATATGTCTGGTAATTATTTATTATAGTCAAATATATATATATACACACACATATTCGTTATGTTCATATAAATACATATATTCATGAGTATATTCATTATATTCATATAAAAATTATCGAATTAATTAATTCTCAAAAATGCTTGAACTCAATCAACAGGGTCAAAAAATCCACCTGCAAGTTTTTGCGTGTCTGTTCTTTAGAATGACTACTGGATTTGTGTCACAAAAAAATCAACAAAGGGATGTTTCTAGGAGGTGTGGATGATGGTTCTGAGGAATTCAGTGTTTGATACTCATGGTGAGAGCCTTCTCTCTGGAATGAAGACATTAAGTCATTAAGTGATGCAATTTTTTTTTTATTTTCATTTTTTTTACTCCTCTGCTGATGAATTATGACTTGCCAAAGCCATACCATAAGTAACTAACAAATTCAAGATAACATTGAAAGGCCCCCAGTTCAAGTTCACTTTTTTTGTCTAACCAATAATGTCTTCTAGATAATATTAAATCCACCTTAAGCTTACTTACACAATCAGGTAGTAAATGCTCAGTTGTTTTGAACCACAGATATCAAATGAATCACTCTGTCTTCCCTATTTGCCCAGTCAGTTCACTCAAAGGTAAGTCATGCCATTCACCAATGAAGTGATTAAGAGGATTTCAAAAGAGAAATTGGGATGATTGCTTCTACATGTTTCAATTACATTGCTGCTTGTCATTTGTCCCTTTGGGCAAATGCCATACCCCTTACCAATATCACATTCTCTTATGCAATATGCAGAAATCTCTCTGTTCTCTTTAAAGTTACAGATCCATCTTAAACACAAGTTAACAAAGTATAATGCAGAAGATCAGAGACTTCCATTATCTTGAATGTTTGATCTTAATGAGGCCTGACTGCACTTCAACTGAGTTAGAACAAAGTTTGTGAAACTATCAGGACTGTATTAGAAAACAGCACCCATATTCTTTGATGTTTGATTCCTTTCTTATTCATACAAAGGCAAGTATAAGCTAATAAATTTTTTCTTGTTACTCAAAGCAGCTGGTTGCAAAATCTGGAAACTGCAAAAAGGCTTTGCAAAGAGATTGCACTTCAAGATTGTTCTAAAGCTGATTGAAGGTCTGAAATTTATTTTCCAAAATGTATTTAAAAAGGCAATTTGCTACAGCTTACAGTGCAACTCAAAATGTTTGAGTAGGAAGAAAATTATTCATACTCACTTAAAAGGGCAGATTTCCAGGTTTTCTGGACATAAAAATGGCATTTGCCCAAACAAATCATTCTTTTAGGGATTTCGTTTTTGCTGTACACATGCCTACGTGTAGTATGATACCTGTTGTATCTGAGCAATGCAAGTAATCAGTTTTCAAGAGTTAAACTTACACATGCTATGAAAAAACATCAGCACTGTATGTAGCATAGCATAAGCATTGCATGTAGAAATTGAAGACTCGTGCACATATATACATATTTTATAACTAGAGCAACTCCATGGACAAATGCATAATATTAGATGAAAGGTTTGTAACATTTTTTTCCTCAAATACCAAATAGACCTGCAATGAATAAAAGCTTTACTTATTCTGTTTTTTTCTTTTGTTTTTTTTTTTTGACTGAGACTTGAGACTAGCATGAGACTCTAGAATTATACAAAATTTTAACTCCACAGTCCATTTCTTTTTGCAAGTATCAAGAGGCAGAATAAAAATTTTAGTATAAAATCTACTTGTGTGATTATCTAATAATAATAAAATTTGAAATCTAACAATGTGCAGACTTCAGTGAAATCTACAAAGTCAGCAAAAAGTACATACACTTTTTTTTTTTTTTATGTTAAAATGGTGTTATTTTTTCCCACCAATCATACACTGTCAAGCTATAGTATTGATCTGTAGCTGATGTCTCAAATGCAAGTGTACTGGAGTACCTCTGACCAGATTAGTAGGGGCAAGCATTTCTGATGACAAGAGAATAGGACAATAATTTAAGTTTTGCTTCAGTTCAGGAGAACTGGATGCTAAAAGCCCATCTTCTCCTCTTCACATTAGTCAAAGAACTTTACAAAGCTACAGATTCACCAACAGTTAGAGGGAGTCCTAAAAGCATAGTCTAGGTAACATATATTTGGATCTATGGAAAGAATTAAAGCCAATGGTGATGTAGAAGGGAATTAGAGATTGAACAGATGATACTTCACATACTGCCCTGTCTGCTAAGAACACTCCCATACTCCTAATGCCTCACTCATGGTTTTTCAATACATAATGTTACCATATGGATTGTTGGTGTTGTGATGCAGATGCAGTGACATAAATGGCAATAATAAGCAACGGGAAAATGGGATTGGCTTAGCATTAGTCTGATATACATGTTTTAATTCTATTACTGAGAACAAGCATGACCCTGAGCTTCAAAATATGGTATGAACTGGATGACTGGTCTGCCAAATCACCTGGTGTGGTCTCTGCTTCCTATCTGGGTGACTGGAGGATGAGCACTTGAAGGGCAAATAGAATATAACTCAAGTTTTAGTTTGCAATTGTAAAATACATCATCCCCATATAATTAAAACATTGTCATACATTTTTTTCTGCAAGCTGGGTACAGTAGTGAATAAATACATTCAAGTAGAATTAAAACTTGTCTTCTGTAAGCAGTTTAGGGATTATTTTACCCTACGTGTACACTCACAGTGGAGCTGAGTGGTGTGCACTGCATTTGCCAATAGCTGCAACTCTTAGGTGAAGAAAACACTTCTATAGCACAGTTAATGGAGTTATTCCTGCAATACATGTAGCAGAACTTTTGTGCTGTGATACTGACGACTATAAATTTATACCCTGCTGCTGAAAGATGCTGGGGGGGGGGGGTCATTACACAATCTGAGCTGAAGCTGATTTGATCTTGAAACTCAGCAGACTAGCTTCCTGACTCAAGAGCATAGTTATACAGTCTCTCTCTATAAAGGGTTTGGTTGCAAAAAAAAAAAAAAAAAAAAAGAAAAAAGGGGGGGGGGCAAAAAAAAAAAAAAGCTCATCTCAGTTAATTACTACAGCCATATCTGGCTCATTAGTGCCATTGACTCATGTGGTGCTAAAAAAAAAACACCACAACTATAAAGGTTGCACCCCAGCAAACTAAACATGAAAAATGCTCTTTTGTAATTATGAATGAAATAGAAACATTGATTTATGGTTAATTATTCCTTTGACCATCTGATATATCTATAACTTAAGGAGTAGGCAATGATAAAATACACAGGGCTTGCCAGAGAAAATTAATTTAAATTTAGATTTAATTAGAAGCCATGTTTTCTTTTTAAGTTGCCTTCTTAATATTCTTTGTATTCATTTTTTTTCTTCATCTCCTTATCCATTCCAAAACCTCTGCCAATAGTATTTACTAAACAATAGCCTGTTATGCAATACAATGAAATGTACACAGTGGTTTTGATGTTAGCAAACTATTCAGAGGCCTAGAAATATTTTTTTGCAGAGCCTAGGGATAAAAATCTAAAGAATTTAATTTCTATAGACCTTACAAGTGACTTTTATATGTCCTACAAGATAACCCCAAACCACTATCTAAAAGAAATCATTTTTAATTAGGTTCTAAGGAGAAAATGATGGCCCCAGTAAAATCGTTAGAAAAACACTTTCCTTCCACAAGAGGTTCATTATACTCCATAAGTTTTTAGAAGAGAAAGAAAAGATCTCTATTCTTCTCGTCCCTGTTAAAAGCTACATCCAGACTCCCCCTCACTCATACATAGTTTCTCATACATCAGTTATACATAAGCATAGGTACTTGGTGATGAAAAGGACTGAGGTGAAAATACTTCATTGTAATCATATCTTTAATTCCTAAAGTAGGAGTAAGGTATCTACCTAGTTCTGTGGATCTAAGCCAGAGTCACTCTCCATGACTTGCTACTGCATTATTTATTGTAATTTTCAAGGAGTTTTTAAAGACGCCTTATCCTGGGTTCAGTTGAGTAATATATAGATCACCTGTTTCTAAGTTAAAGAGAGAAGCATGTTGTGATTTCCTCTATCCCTAATTTAACCTCTTCACTTCTTAAGTTCTTACTAGTGCTGCAGAAATAGGAAAAATGGTGGAGCTGAGAAAGTGCAGAATTATACTGTGCAATGGATGTTTACACAGAGGGTCTGAAATCATTACCAGTCCTTTGTGAGGGTCTGGAGAGACTAGGATTCAACAACTTGAATATTGTGCCACGCAAATAAAACAGAATTGCTTCTAGGAAGAGGTAATGAAAAGGGAAGATGAGTGTCTTTGTTACCATTTTCTATTTCATAGAATAATCATGCCTTAAAGCTCCTAAGACCAGTTCCTCAGATACTTGTTTGCAATGTGGGGTTCCAGACAAATAATGACATTTACAGAGGCTATTTCATCCTGCCAAGGACTTTAGGTCAACTATCTATTTTGTTAATTGAGAGATGAGTACAGATATGTACAAACATTCAAGGCACACATATATCACAGACACATCTGCTTAAAAAAGAGGTAGGGTCTGAAATTAAGATCTCAAAAGAGGAAATTAACTCACTTGCCTACTGACTCACCCTAGCTTAGCCTTGTTTGAGGGTAGTCATGTGATCCACTGATTTGAAATCTAATTATGCCCTACTGCTAAGAACAAATGCAGGGAACTGCATGTACCCAAGGAGACATTTCAAAGAGCTTTCCTCCATGGAATGTCTGCAATACCTATTTTTAAATAAAGGACCCAAGATTTTGCCTCCACTGAAATGAAGCTAATCTCTGCACAGCAAACCAAAAGAGCATTCTCCTAATTAGCTTTGTCTGTATTAAGCCAGACACAAACATGAGAGGTTTCCACTGCAGTCCCCAGAATCAATCAAAACCTCCTTCAAATACTTCTTGTGCATTTGATAAATACATGGTCCTATATGACTGCAAAAAAAAAAATCCACTTAAAAAAAAATTGCTAACTCTACATTTTAGTTATGGTGGCTGATGAAATTTTTGAATCCCAGTTCATCCTTTTGGATAAAATAGCGTTTGAAAACAACTCTGCCAACAAAGGAATAGATCTGCATAGCCTGACTTTTCTAAGAACAAAGAAGCTGGAAAATCTTTCTTCACTGAAGAGCTGTTTCTTTTTAAAATGCAGTTCTTGTGACATCATGGATATCCTTATGTCTACAAAATACTATCAGTTCTGGATTTTGTGTTTCCTTTGAAAAGATATCCAGCAGCCTAACAACAATGAACAGCTTACTGGGGATGAGATTCAGCATGCACTAAGAAGACCTCCTGAAACACTGCATAACCAAAAATTTCATATAAAAATGTATCACCCATAGTTCGGGTACTTTTTAAATCTTGAAAATGAAATGAAATTAAACATGGTGAACATTTTAGTCTCATTATCACCAGCATATAGAATTCAAGCAAAATTATCACAGCCAATAAAAATCAAACATCCCTGTTTTTAAAATTACATGATCACTAGAACATGGAAATCACTATCAGTTTCTAAGAACAGCTGTAGGATGGACAGTGCTCTTATAACCCATTAAAGCTATCTTAATTTGTACATCCTTATCAGCATTCCACTGTCTCAACAAATTGGTGCTTCATGGGAGCTTTATCTGAACACATGGTGTTCCATACCAGTGGCCCTGCAATCAGCAATAAAACATAACAAAACAACGTTAACAGCACAGTGTGCTGGTTTGAGTAGCATGTAATTCAATAAGTTTTGGTAGCTTGGCTAGTGTAATTCCAACCTGTCTGTAGATTCAGATAAAAAGATAGAAAAGACATTTTCAGCAAGTCTGAATTGCACATGTATTCTCTCTCACCGTACCTTTTCCCAGACCTGAATTGTTCCCAAGTCCAACTACAGACAGAAGGGACCAATGGCTCTGCAATCTATAAAAGAATTAACTATGCTTTTGTTTTATGGGCCAGAAGAGAAGTTAAAATAAACCCTTTTCTTATGCCACACCTAATTCTCCAGTTACATTGTTAGGTTCTTTCAGCTTCATTTAAAACATCAAGTATTAGTTGCTGCTTAAAGCAAAATGCTGGATGTCTTTTTTTTTTTTTTTTTTGGTGACCTGATCCAATAGGGTAAAACCTCTCCTTGTACGAAGTAGACTGCTAGATCTCTCTGATTGCAGCTGCTGCCTTAGCTGCACTCTGTGCAATGGTGTGTCTGCCGGGGGGGGGGGACTTATGGTATGCACTGCAGGCAAAGGGGGGTGGGCAGCTGGGGGCACAGCAGCCGGGGTGCGGAAAGGTTGTGCAGTGCTGGCAGTCCCCTCCAGGCTGTACTGCAGAAAAAATGGGAGAGCGAGGGAGCTGCTGACAGCCCACACATTGGATGATCGGTTTCTTTCTGAAATGAGGAAAGTAAAACAACACTCAGCAGTGATGAAAAGAAGTAAAAGAGCAGCCCTGAACTATCACTTCTGTCAGTGTTGCAGGGACTGGCTTCATGCCCAAGGCAAAATTACGTCTAAACTCTCACACGCAGCTGAGCGAAAAATGCTGGAGTGTGCAGGGACTATCTGAGTTGAAGTTCCCATTTCCATGTGATCCTAAAAACAGCTGAAGATCCCAACCTCAGGATTTGGCCTAAATGCTATAAATATATATATTTTTTTCACCCTTGCATAGCCTAATGTAGTGGTTTTCAGCAATGCAGAAGTGTCTCTATAGGAAACTTAAAACTTTCTTATCCAAGAAAGCTGCAGCTCAGAAATGATTCCCCAGAGCTGTGCTCTCACATCTGTGCTGCACTGACACCACAGAACCTCTATGAGCCCTTCCCCAAAAAAAGCAGCTGGTCTGTGATATTCACCACTGTGAAGTACCACCAAGGGTAGGAGCTTACCTAGACTTAAATGTGGGGATGAGGGGATGTTTGTCAATACTGTGAACATCCGAAGTGGCTTAAAACTACAACTTTAGTGGTACGAATTAAAAAGCTACAAACCCCTGAGTTTCCAAGCAGGCCTTGATATATAATTAGATGAATTTAAAAGAAAACTCCCCTATGCACAGGTTATTTTATAATTGCCATCTGTGCAGAATTTTTATACTTAACACTGAAGCAATCTGCACTGCCCACTCCCAGAGATGGGAAACTGGATGAGAATAACACTAGGTTGAGCTAGTAAGACAGTTCCACAGCTATGTCCCTATAGAGGGGACATGGGAGAGACGCTACAGATCAGTTACACGACAGACAGATATTTCATTTTTTAAGATGATGAATGCACTAGTTCATTACAATCTGAAAGGTGAAGCTCTTCAGACAGTTCAAATTGAAATCTAACTATAATTCTTCTTGCTTTCATGTCTATATCTGCATTTTTTTTTCACTCCAATAGATAACATTGCCAGCCTTCTAAAGGAATGTTGTTAGCTGTTTTTTACACTGAGAGAGGGTCACTGTCTGTGAGATCAGCTTGTCTGAGAATAATCAACATACTGTACTCAACTCTTGTCACAGAAGAGAGCTGCTTTTGTTTCCTCCCCAGTTCAAGTTTAATTTTCTCTCCTCAATCTGAGTTTTAATGGGTCTTACAGAAGTGTCAACTCTGTGTTGCTTGATGATGGAATTTTATTAGTCTAAGGTGACATTTCAGGTTTTGTTTTAATCGTTTCTACTGTTATTGCTTCCTGCAGGGAAGAATTCTTTTAAATCGACGCCACGTTGCTGTGCACAGTAGAGACCTCCCTTGGCAGGATATAAGAAAAAAATCGTACTTCAACGATAGCTATTCATACCCCAAAAGCAGGCAGAGAGTAACAAGGAATAAAGCAGTCAGAGAATCTCTGAATATGGTCATCTTTTGCAAAAAAGAGTACTGGAGGATAAGGCATGGTCTGTAGTTGTTGAGGAAAACTGTATGGCATACAAAAGCAATTCCAACTCCTATTACCGTAGTCCAAAAATAAATCTGTGGCATTTCTTTCTGCATCACACTTACAAATAAGTATGTATATGCATATGGATAAAGCCTGTATGAATATACCACAACCTGATTTGCAATATCCCTTATATAGAACTAGAAATATCCAGCAAAATGTGATAAAGGAGAATTTGAGAAATCTATTAAAAAATTCTTTTGACCACAACAGTCAAAGTCCAGCTCTATATTTTCTGTCGCCTAACACTCCTACAAATTTACACTTACCCTCGCCAGATGATTCCATTAGAATCAATGTCAGCAGCCAAATGCTATTATATTAATTTTTCTAGACAAAGTTAACACCTAAATCGCAAGACCAGAATGCTCAATATTTATTTCTAAAGTTGTTCTATTGTCTGTGCATATAAACAGGATTTAAGTATTCAAAAATTAGTAAGATACAGAGATTTTTGACAAGGTTTTGTATCTGCTAATTCCTTTCCTTTTGAGCTCAAAGGCAAGCTATTTTATCACTTGGTTTTATAAATCTATCTGGAACTTAAGATCTCAGTTTAAAAATAGAGCTTTCTCCTATATACAAACAAAAATGCATTTTTGCTTATTAGGAACATACGAGGAGTGATGTCAATCTTAATAATGAGATTATGAAAGCCACTGGACACATTTAAATTTTGTAATATTTAGATATTTATATTTTCCATTAAAGAAAGGAATATTACAAGAATGTACTGTCAACAGAAAATTTAATTTAAACCCAAGAGATTATTTGCCTGTTTTTCACCTTTTCTTCTTTGCATTTTAAGATTTTCCTGCAATTTTATTACACATATATCAGCATTGTGCTGGCGCGTGAACAGAAACAGAAACTGATTGGTATTTATTCATTGCCCAAGCTGAAGAAAGTGCAGAGTGCACAGAGCATATGCATTAGCTATAAAAATTCTGTCAGTTTTAATAATTTACGTTATTATTAGTAACACTGTGTGAGCAGGCATGTTTCCCAGGATTCACTAAAAACAAAGCAGAGTCCAAAATTCATGTCTTTCCTATGGTTAGGCTTTATTATTCCATCGAAAATAACAAAACAGCTTAACAGTTAAAAATATATATGTTTCTCTATAGACCTCCTCAAACTTAGCTGCTGGTAGTTTTCCTCCCTTAGGATGTATTAATTTTTTCTCTTCAACAGAGCCAATCCTTCTTCCTTTATATTTAGGTCATGATAATGAGTTACCTGCCTCGGTGAGTCATTGTGCTGCTATTGACAATTCTTATGATTTTATAATGAGATATTATTTTTAAGTGTCAAATTATATTGCCTTCCTACAGTCAGTCATAATGCTTTCTGTACTTTGAAATGACTACCAGCCACATTTCTATACTGGCATTTGCTGCAGATGCAGCTACAGTCCATTTGAATACTACTGCTTTTTGCTGTTTTGAATAATAATAATTAAAAAATAAATAAAAATGCCAGGCTTCCCTGAGAGTTAATGGCCACCTCCTACATTTGATTTTATGCTTAGTGGGCTGAATAATAAGACTGGTCAGGAATTTTACAAGACATTATTTTTTCAGAAAATCCTTGGCAAAAAGACAAATTTCTCAAGGCTTCCAGTGGAGTGGGAAGCCCAGAAAGCTCGTCAGCCCTGTTTAGAGGATGTATCTGATACCATCCTTCTGCCTGGTGCACAGTGAGGGGCCTGGTGGCCCTGGAGCACACAACTTTAAAGCTCTGTAAGCTTGGCTTACACTGATTCTCCAAGAGTTTCTTGTTGCCTATCTTTGCATTTGTGTTAGAAGGAATGCCAGTTTCCTCAGCAGCCCAAGAATCTTGTAATTTTTTTAGCCTCACTTGCTTGAAACTATCTCGGAATTTCTAGGTCATGTGAAATTTGTAAATCTTATTCTGCTATTAATATTTTGTGCTCTTATTTTTTACTTTTGTAGTAATGAGTTTCAGTAAACAGTTTCACTGCATAAAGGGATGGGAACATTTAAGCAGAATGGGACAGTCTGCAGGAAGTTGAAAATAATACAGAAAAATAAATTTTGTAAAAGGGGGAAAAGCTGTGGAGAGAGGTTTTGTGAAGTTATAGTAGATAACTATAAAAACAATTTTACAGCAGTCAGAAAAACACCAGGATTAGGGATTATAAGAGAAAGAATAGAAAACAAAAACATTGACATTCTCTTAAGTTCCTGACATTCCCACTTCTTGAATACTGTGACACATTTTAAAAGGATATAAAAGAACAAAAGAAAGTTTACAGCACAGTAGCTGAAATGATGAAAGACATGGAACAGATTCGCATGGGACATGACCAAATGGGCTAGAATTCTGCAAAAGAAACAGAGGAGGGCAAAATAACTGAAATCTAAAAAGTAACAAGTGATATAGAAAAAAAAATAACAGGAATTGACCAGTTTCTGCTGTTTCTCCCTATGAAAGTATAAAGTGTGTATCAAGACACAAAAGGAATTTTTTTTTTTTTCAGAAAACATAGTTAAACAAATGGATGCTGGACAATTATTTGGGAGAGCAACCCAGTAAGAGTTATTAAATATAAGTCCACTTTGGGGTCATAAATTCATCTAAGCTGAAAACAGTCAGAGACTGGACAAGTACTTAGTTAGGGGAAGAAGCCTATGCAGTTGACCTGCTGTTTGGTGTGGGGGACTTTGATGTGTTCATAAAACTACTGTTGAAAAGAGAATACCAGCACAGACAATCCTGTGGTGATACTGTAGCAGCATCAGCTCTGAGGTTAACAGAGGCATTCATTGTGATAAAACCAAGCACCTGGGTAAACTTCCATCAAATACTGAAGAAACAAGCTAGCAGAATGAAAAGCTATCAAGAGTACCACAGAAATAAAATCCCAGAGAAGTCCCAAGTTAAAAATACTGGAGAGTAAACCGATAAATTATTATTACACTTTTTGTTCTTTTCCTATTTCCTACATATCCACTGTGTGCTACGACAGGAGAAGGATATTGATCTAGATGGATCTATGGCCTGACATGGAAAGGTCATGTTAGTATGAACACTCCTATGTTCATGCTCTTAAGAAAGGATGGCATCAGTAAGAGACCAGAAATATTAGCAATTTCATACATTTTAGGGAACATGTTAACTAGATCTTCAGAGCAACTAATCTTCCGAGCAAAATACCTCCTAGAGAAGTTAAAAAGGTGTCAGCATGGTGATATCAGAAGAAAATGGAAAGAGCTAATATATAAGTGACATTGTTAGACGTGAGGAGGTTTACTTTTTTGATTTTGAATTTCTGCATGAATTTTGGACTTAAATCTGAAAACAAGTGTGTGACTAAAGCACAAAATAAAATGGAGAGCACATCTCACAAAGTGTGAATAATGTTCAAGACAGAACACTTAAATACTTAACATGGATGGTGGTGGAAGCAAGATAACAATTAACCCTTTCGAAATTGGATTGGTATCTGCATACTGAGTGGGATGTTTTAATGTTTCTAGTTACATGAGGTACTTCCTTTATTACTATATATATATATATATATATATATATATAGTATGAATATATATATATAATATATATATATTCACACCAACACCTCAAAGTATCTCTCTTTTAATTCAAGCAGTGTAGAGAGATTAGTTGAGTCAGTGGAGATGTTTTCCAATAACGGAGCAAAATAATAGACAATTCTACTGGTGGTCTAGGAGCCTGAAAGAAAAACTGAACCTTCTCTGGTGGAATGCTACCAGACAATACACCATTCACGACTGTAATACAAACAAAATATCTAAGTAATAATAGGATTCCACCCTATCCACCACTAGTGCAGATGGAAACAATTTATCTTCCTATTGCTCAAAAGCTTTCATCCTATCAAAGCTACACAGTAAAATAAGAAGACAAATAAAAACAGTGGATTTTTTTTTTTAACAAAACATGTTTCAAAGTTAACCTTCACGACTAGAGAACACAATGAACAGAAATATTTGACCGAGAGCACTGTACATATGTATATTTGTACACACTCACACAGCTGTGCATGGTGTAGACACACAAAACCTTTTTTTATTTTTCCCACCCTTTCTGGAGTAAGTTTCTGCCTCTTAAATCACTTTGAACAGCTGAAAAAAATGTTTCCTTTGATCCTTGTTTATGTACTTATTTGGCCAAAGTTAGATGCCCATAGGGAATTTATTGAATCCTTGATTTTTTTAATTGTAGCTATTAAATTTTAAGGGACTTGTTAATTGCCCCTGCAAGTTCCTTTGCATCATATACTATTTCTTTGCTTATAGCCCCAAAATTCAATATAGAGGAATATCCTCTAAATTGTCTAACAGCTAGAATTCCAGCGCAGACATAGAGAAGTGGAACACAACCTACAGATAGGCAGATCAGCCAGACCCCCAAAATTGCTTACATTTTCTTTTTCCTAAAATTTATGTTTATTGCACAGCATAATGTGTCCTTTTTATAATTTCAAAAGCCAAGATGAACCTCAACCCATCTTTGTTACCAGTTCATCTAATCTGACAGGGTTGGGTCTAAGCTCCCATTTGAAATAGGATATAGTCAGGCATATCTCATGCTCATACAGAGCAGTAGTGAGTTTATTGTGAATCCACTAATTTAGGGCAATTTTAAAGTTTGGGGCATTTCTCTATATTATATGTGAATCAAAACCAAAATTGCTCATTAATTCAGCTTTCCTTCTAAATAAAACTGAGCCAATATCCTCAAGCGATGTCAAAGAGAAATAGACTGCTGGCTATGTATATTTTCAGAACATGCAAATCGTTTCTTTTTTACTTATGGAAGTAAAATTCTCAAAATAATTACAGTTGGATTATCAACTGCATTCCCATTTTTTTTCCTGCAATCAAAAGACTTCAATTAAAAGCATACTTTCTACTTAAACTTCTCTGCCCTGCTTTACATGACATCTACCAGATGTCATGTGTAGTTACATTTCAATTTGCAGTTTGAAAGCATTTCCACGGGTGTACAAAGAAGCTGTGATTCTTAACGTGCTTTCAATAGCAATAAAGAGCAACATTTGATGATAATCTGCAAGCAAATTCTGGATCTTGCTAGTTTCATGTTTAGGTAATATGAAATTGGACATGTTTAAAAAATATACTTTATATATAGAAATAAATAGATCTAGCAGTGCAGACAACCAGAACACAAAAGAGTATTCCTCAAAGAAACTTGATAATATCAAGAAGCTCATGAGACGCAACGGTTTGCAGAGCAAGGGAACCCTGCCTACATTCCTGGGGGTCCGTCACTGAACTGTAAACCATGAAAGATGCTTGCATTAGAAATAAAATGGATATAAATATTAATTTCTGATTGTCTGAAGGGGAACTTCCACTTACTTCCATTCAAAGTTTTTTGTTTTTTTTTTTTCCTAGTAAATGGTTGTTTGTTCACTTTTGTTTTTCACCTACTGATATTCATTAGAGACTTAGAAGTATTTTACAAAAGCACCACATAGGCGCCACACAACAGTCACTCAGCATTAGCCTTATTCTGATGCCAGAGAAATTGATGAAGTGGGAGCAAAGATGATTCAATATTATCTCTCACCTATTCAACATAAACCTAGATATAAACAAATGATAATTCAAATGAAAATCTTCAGTTAACATCCAATGAACTATTTGTCTTCTATGTTTAAGATAGATATGTTCAAAATATTATTACTTTTATGCTGCATGGCCACACAGGCATTTTTTTGCACTAACAGCTTAATTACATTGGTTTCTCTCCTTTTCTTTCTAGAGGAGCTGTCACTAAGATTAAAATTGTTGTTCAAGGCACATCTAAGCAAGAAGATGACTTTAGGGTTCATTATCTAATTGATCAAACAACCTGCTAATTAAATGTATCTGGGCCTAATCAAAGTACAGACAATGCAGAAGCATAGTGAAACTGTCAGCTAGGTGCATGAGACTCAAGCCACCAAGGTGACTGCAGCTCAGTATTTTACTTGATTACATTAAAGCTAAGATTTTCAAAGGAGCCTAGCAGAGGGAATTGGTGGTCTACCTTACATTGCCCTGCATATGTAATGCCATGGTTTTGTGGTGCCTGTATCTTAGCAATAAGATCTGTTTCATATGACTGCTCTTGCCAAGCTTGGCCAGCTCCTACAGTTTTGACACAGAAATATGAGTCTAGTGCAAAATCTGGGTTAAATTATCTAAGTGAATGGTCATCTTCATGGTGCCGAAGTCAGACATATAGATCTGTCATACGTCTAGTGTTCAACAAGAAACAGAACAAACAACAAAAAAAATTGTTTCCACTGTTTAAAAGCAGTGAGCTGCTATAATGTATGTACAAAACTGCTTTATGCCATTTCTCTCTTAACTCTGTACAAACAGTAGCATTTTATTTCTCATTAAGGCCTATCCCCATTCTGAAAATACAAATAAGCAGCTGATGATGCCTTATTCCTGGAAGTGTTCAAGGCCAGGTCAGATGGGGCATTGAGCAACCTGGTCTGGTGGAAGGTGTCCCTGCTCAAGGCAGCAGGGTTGGAACTACATGATCTTTAAGGTCCCTTCCAACCCAAACAATTCTGTGATTTCTTATGAGTACTATGACTTAAAGCATTTGATAATATCTATAACTCATAAAAATAAAAAATAGGGTGAAAGTACTGTGTTCTCCACATGCATATAACATTTTCTGTACTCAGATGGTATGACAAAGACAATGAGATCATTTGAGAACAGATTTAACAGTCTGGTTGACGACACAGGTTGGAGCCAGAGGTAATATATGCTTATATCTATCTGAACAATAACAGGTTAGTCTCAGTGATTCAAGACTAATCTATTCAAACAGGTGGTAAGATCCCGGGCACTCAAGCAGTTCTTATGCAAAGGTAAACCACATTATTTTTCATTACTGTTATTATACATGTTGCGATAGCATCTGGAAGTCCGAATCATGCCTGTAACACTGAAAGATACCTCAAAATTCACCTTAAAAGTGAGAACAGATGCAAGATGATCTGTTTAATGCCATGCAATGAATCAGAAGCACAACTATGACTGAAAAACACTGGCATCATTCTTCTACTCTAACTCATAGCCAAAACTCCAGTTGTTTAATGATGCATATAAAAACTCTAAGGCATGGCTCTGCCTGGTGTCACTCCTGGTTAGAGACCAACTGTACATTGCCCTGGAGCTGAACATGGTTATCGCCTAATGTTATAGAGTGGTATCTCCAGAATGGAATAAATTAGTTGCTAATGCTGTTCACACACAGCTTGCCACATATCTACTAATTGGCTGAGTGTTTTTGAACTTCTGATTACTAAGAAAGATATGTAGCAGTAACCACCAACTGACAGAACTATCTTCTGTGAGGTGATTTGCAGCCACTTGTCTGGGTACAGTAGAGATCTCTGGTAATAATATATATGAAAAGTAGGATGAATCTCATAATTCACACTGTGCCTCTTAAACATAAAATTGAAATAGATAATGTAGTTTTATAAATTTGAACAAAGTAAAATTAGTAGGTTCCAAAGAATCTAATGAAATTCACTTCAATGTGAATAGAAGGTGAGAATAGGAAGGAAGACAGAGTAAAAGCCTGTTCTTACACAGACTTTGCAGTCAAGCCAGATCTCAGAGACTCTGACTTTAATCATGTTCTCAAGCATTGTAGCTCTTCCATTTGGGAAGCATCACCTGGTTTTAAACCAACTTTCTTCTGATATAAGTTTAGCATATTCACTAACAGCTCCTCAAAGATATGATCAACATA
This sequence comes from Cygnus olor, assembly GCF_009769625.2. Lineage (NCBI taxonomy): Eukaryota > Metazoa > Chordata > Aves > Anseriformes > Anatidae > Cygnus > Cygnus olor. The sequence goes on from NC_049173.1 coordinate 51,409,171, forward strand.
CTCTGATTTGAATTTCAGCCATTATGGGATCATCTAGCCACTGGATCTGAGACTCTTACTAAACTCAGTGGCATTTAATATGCCTCAGAGACTGTTACAGCAACAGAAATTACAACATAAGTCTTTTAAATGAAAATATTTAAACATTGAACAAAAATGTCCATGGAAAGTTCATGCGTACATCAGGAAGAAAGCATGCATGTATAGGAATATACATGTGCATATGTATATGAACTGAAATACTGAGTTCCAGTTATGTTACAGAAGAAATTTCATATATGACCCACAGCTTTCAGAGGCAACAGACCATTAATCTGCAGTGCTACTCAATTCCCAGCAGCCCCTCCTGTTCTTCAGTTTTACTTTTGAATTATTTTTTATGAACTGAATACCTGAAGTTGAAAAATAAAAAAACATGTCTTAACATGTTTGTGTAAAGAGCCTTAAAAAAAGTCTTCCAGCCTTTCTTTAAGCTGGAAGCCCATCAAAAAGAAGCATTAGTTCAGAAACAGAAGTTGCCTGTTCCAAAAGTTTAGCACAGCTAGCAGTTTCAGAGTCTACAACCTGGATGGAGTCAAGGACACAGATTTGGAAAGAAACTTCATCTGGTAAACCTATAAACGTCTAAGGTATTAAAACCTTAAGAAATTGAGGGGCATTATTCAGATTCAACCAAAAGACCTTGTGAGATTTATTTTTTTCTAATTGCTCTACTGAACAACTAGGGCAGAGTCAAGGAAAATTCAATGGCTGGTAAAATAGGCCACAACAACAATAGGTCAAGCAGTATTTTTCATCCCATAGAGTCTGAATCAGATTTAGGCAGATGCCAGCTTTGCTCATACCAGGATCCCCTTCTGCAATGCTGAAAATCTCAAGAGCTCACTAGGAAATTGTCTGAGACGACAATATTTTTTGCTCTTGCTTCAGTGACAAAGGATTCCCAGTTTGCGGTTTACATCTGCCTAGAGCATTTAAGAATTGCATTTTGTATCTTGCTCTCCAAAGGCTTTGCAAGAGAAAGCTATTTAAATCTTTGCATCCTCTGTAAATGTGTATTTATTATCTCATGTATTATCTCATGTATCTCAAGTACATTTTTAAAAAGAGTTATTACAGACAAAAGGGTGGGAACTAGCAATGATGAAGGTGGAGCAGTTTTACTGAAGTTTTACTATTATGGTTTAACAAAAAAAAAAAGATAACATTCAAAAAAATAAAAAGGATTTTTGATTTCACTTCAGCTAGCCTTTCAAAAGCATTCAAGAAATTAAGGAGGCAGGAACAGATGACTTGTCTCTTGCTCCTACTCTCTGCCTTTGCCAGAACATCACCTTCCTTCCTATCATGAAAATAGAATCATGGAATCATAGAATTATAAAGGTTGGAAAAGACCTCCAAGATCATCTGGTCCCACCATTGCCCTACTGCCAACGCCACCCACTACAGCATGTCCCTAAGCACCAGGTCCAACCTTTAATATCCTGCCCCAAATTCCTGCTTTATTAGAACTTAGCAGCAATTAAGTGAGTGCAGGTATTTAATGCATCAACATCTAATGCAAATATCTAACAGCCCATCCCTCTTTGTACATACACAGAAAGAGTATGAAATGAGCAATGTAATATCCCCTATACTCTTCTACTGAAATGTTGGCAGTGCAGCAAAACATTAATGGTCATATTTTAAAACATATTTGTGACATTAAGAAGGAAGAAAAACAATAGGAGCTCCTGTAGGGTGGAAACAACACATCTTGAATTGAAAATCAGGGGTTTGGATGTTCTTTTGAACGTGGTCATTGGCTCTCCTATTTCTACCCGAAGGGGAACCAAAGCAGGGAAAGGTGGGATGCTGTGGCACAGACTATAGACACTGCACATCAGTGGAAGAGCAAAGAAGAATTCAGTTCTCTGACTTCTAGCTCACTTCATTTCCTCCACAACAGATGCATTATCTACTAAAGAAGAGGGAGTAGAGCCATCCAGATCAGTGAGTAATTGCTCGTCTTAATCCAGCAATCTGCATTTTATATTTCTTCACAGTACTAACAAATGCAGTGCAAGATGCCCAGCCAAATGAGAATGCTGTTTTCTCTCCTTTTGAAAAGCAAATGATCCTTGCATGATTTGCAGTTACTGTATTAATTATGAAAACATCTACTTACTTAGGATTTTTCTAAACCACTCTGAAAGTAAAACCATTTAAATGTTGATTCAGTTTCAGTGCCCAAGTGAACTGCCCCCAAGGAATCCCAGCCACTGAATCGCTTGAAAATGCCCTTGTAAATTAGCAAGCATTGCACAAACACTGCTGGCAAATTCAATCATTTCTATGTCGTGCTGCATTGTTATCTGCTGCTTACTTAGAGAGTTCATTCTTCCTTAATTCCATGTAGGTTAGTGAGATGATATGAATGACTTTGCTTAAGTGGCACTGACTCTATTAATACTTAACTTCAGAGAATAATAAAAACAGAGCCAAAAGACTTTAAACTATCACTTGCATAGCATTTCCTCATGCTCTCTATTTTTTAAATATCTATTATCTCTTCAATGATACTTTTCCATTTACAAAAATCCTTTGTACAGTAATTGAGTTTAATGTAGTGCTATTAGAAGAAAGAAATGTTGAAGATCAAGGTTCAGGCTACAGAAAAATCTCATGGCTTTCAATCCCTATGGACTTCCACAGAACTAACCAGGGCCAGGATTCTGAAAACCAGATGATGCCTATGCTAAGGCTGTCAGTGGCTTCTATTACAGCTGTTGCTGTATCAGCCCTTCCAGAAATCAGAGCCTTGACAGCTCTTAAATAAAATAAATTCACTCGCTTATTTATTCTTTCATTGCTTGCTTCCCAAGTTACTGGAGAACTGAGAAAAATACTCAAAAGTATGCTTTTCAATGAAACTGAAATATCCGATATATTCTTTCAACAGTAAAGATAACAATAGCATATTAAAATGTCAAAAGCAGAGAATTATATTCCTACTATAAATTTGCATTACAACCTTGCAAGCAGCCATTTTGTGAGTGCAAACTCTATATGTCAAGGATAAAAAGTAAGATTTGAAAATTTATTCTCATATTTTATAAAAAGTTTCCTAAGTTTTAGACCTCTTGACTTCATCGTATAATTATTTTGATCAGGATATAATCATTTATATTAGTGATTAATGTGATTACATAAGTATTTAAATGCCTGAAGTACTGTAAGTTAAATATAAATTACAAAAAAAGGATGTATTTATATATCTTTTCCATTTTCAACATAGGTAATTTTTGCAGAAGATTAGGAAGCAGTTTCTAATTCTAATAAAATGCATAGAACATTTTATATAACTTTGTACTACACAGCTTTTCATTAAAACAGGGTTAAAAATGTTAACTCTTGGTGGAGTAGTGATGATTTAATTAAAGTTTGCAAATGCTGTGTTTCCAATATTTGTAAAGGAACATGAAAGATATGCAGAGTAATTCTTACTATAGTATTACAAGTGTTATTCCCTGACAGTCTATTAATATTTTCCCCGTTTTATTCCCCAAACTCAAATAATTCTAATGTTGTTCTCAGACATATTACAAACCTCCTGCCTCTTCTGTTCTTTTAGTTTCACAAACTCAGAGCAATCAGTGCTGTCTATATTTGTATAGATAAGTACATGTTCTTCCTTAATTCTGGAGCAATCCTTTCTTGCATTGCATGTTAATAGAAATGATTAAGCAACATTTGGGTAGAGAACTATAGCCCCAGTTGGCTGGCCCTCCTACCAGCTAATATTTCAGCCTTAATGAAGTTAGTCATCTTACATTAAATATAATGGTGCCAGGCAAATTGTGAATGATGCCAATAACTTGTGTAATTTTCTGAAAAACCACTTTAGCTGTTAAATTGTCCTACTTCTTCATTCTCGTGATTTTGGTAATGGAAGCATTTGAAATTATGGCAAGCTAAAAGCATAAATAAGCTATAAATAAAATGGTGTATTTTGTTATAACACAAGGAGGATGCCATTCCTGGGTCTTGGTCTTACAAGCACTTAATGCAACCATATTCGTTACTTACATATGAGATTTATTTACACCGTGAGGATAGACTCTTTCCATACAAAAGTGGAGTAGATTTTAGTATAGGAAATAAATTGATTAACTAATTATTCTGCACTTATGATATTTAAGTAAACCATAACATTCGTCAGAATAAGAATGATACCTTAAATTTCAGGAACCTGGTGAAATTCAGATTCCATCAGTCTAAAACTCCAATTACAATTACAAATGTTCTTCAGTACTTTCGCAATTTTGCACTGTGCACTCTTAAAAGGTTTCCCTAGACTTAGCTGTGTTTCAGAGATTATAGCACACACCGAGCACTTGTATTGTATCCCATTCACCCCCCCCCCCCCCCCCCATAAGAAACATTAACATATGGTGAAAAAGCAAGTTGGGATTTAGGTACCCTTGTCAAATTACTTCATAGTACCAGAAAGTATTAATAAACAATCCTCCACACATTTGTCCTGTTTAAGACTCTCACTCCAAGAAACATGCCTCAACTGTAAACAGCATATTTTCATTGCTTGCTGCAAACTGCAGACAAGGTAAAAAAAAGAAAATGATCTACAGTTTTCAAGTGGCTTATTTTGTAATTAAGAATTTCAGTCATTCATATAGAATATAAATATCTTTAAAGTCCTCTCTGATACATGTATGCACAATAAGCAATCATTATATAGTGGTAGAACTGAGATGTGAAATAGCACAGGTATGACCCACAAAATGAAGCACCATGTGTGGAGAGAATGAAACTAACAAAAAAAAGTCCCCAACCCTTAGGACTTTGGGCTTAAATCCAGGAAATTAAATAAATTTATTGTTATGACTATTACATGCCATTCCAAATGAGTAATGCAAAGGATTTTTTTTCCAAAGGATTCATTAATTAGACCACAATAATCCAGTGAATTAAGTATTGTGGTATTCATTTTAAAGACCATCAAATGTAAGCATGGACAGCTTGAGTGACATACCCCAGGAGTGTCTAATATAGAACTGAGGTACAAGAAAAACTCAGGCATCTTAGTTCCCTTGGAAACTAAGAGGAGAAACTTCAACATTAATTTTGTGAAGAATACAGCAGGTAAAAAAGAGAAGGGATCTTGACCATCACATGAAAGTGCAGTAAAGAATCAAAAGTTAGCAAGAGGCAATGAGAAGACCGAGCCTGGAAAAAATGGAAAGTAAATAACATGTTATATCTGTTAAATGTGATTTAGTTATTAACTGAAACAAGAACGTAATGTGAACTGGAGGTGGCATAGAATCATAAAGGGAAATTACATGCAATATTGAGATTATTTTGATTGTAGACATTTGCTAGATACCCACATGATCAGGAGAAGCAAAATAAGAATGAGGTGATAATTGAAATGCAAAGCAAGCAGATGAAAAGATGACACAGGGGGCAATAAAGGGGAGATTTTGACAGCTGCTTGGGCAAGTGCTGGAATCCATTAAATTGAATTACAAAATGTCACCAGTGCAGCAGCCAGTCGGATTCAGTTTACAGTAGTTTGGCACAGTGGAGAGGTCATGTTTCATTAGGATTAGCCCTGTTTCTCTTTAACACAGTTCCCTGAATATCAAGCAAGAAGCAATAGAGTTCCAATTTTCACAAGTTGACGGGTCTCTTGTATGCACCACTGTCATTTTAAATACTCATCTACAGCATATATTTTTGTTGTAGCTGCGCTTGCAGCAATTTAACTGCATCTTCCACACTGCGTATATCACTTAGGCAAGCAAAAATAATGTTAAAATTCCAAAAGTCTAAACCTAGATTATCACAGAGCTCTTTAAGAAACAGTACAGATTCTTATCTTGTTTACTTATACTTGCAGTCTTTCTCATTCTGTTCAGTTCTGGATCTTTGTGACCTTTGATTACTTGCTGCTCTCAAGAACTGTCATATAACTCTGGTCACTATCTTCATGCTTCCTCCTCAGAACCTTACATTTTCTGAAGATATACTTTAAAACAGTCTACCATTAAGCAACCAATACCAAATCCAGTAGTCACAACAGTAGTGTTGTTGTTGTTGTTTTTTTCTTTCACCCAAAAGAAAGAAAGGTAACAAACAGTACTTTTAGTATTATCTCTTACTTTCTCATCATTTGCCTTAGAGGCTGTAGCTTCCTCATGGACACCTCTTTGCATATAAGAGTTATGAATAAAACAGCACTACTGATTAACTTATCAGGTAAGTGCAGCACCTGCTTTATGAGCACAGAGTGTAATATGCACTGTGACAAGTATGAATGAAATGAATATGGTAAGTTTATTTCAAAATCATTTTCTACGATCTTGACTTCAAAATGCAGCCATTTTTCCTCTTACAGATACATTATGCCAAATATCTGAGCCTCCAGACAGAAAAAAATATAGAATGCAGCACTAAGATACAAGTCTGAATTTTAGAAAGCACTGATCTCCCAAAAGCCTCGTAACTTGAAACACATTAAGAATACTTAGACCCTCACAGTTTCAGATTTCATATTACTCAGGCTGGTACAACAACACTTCTGTGAGTGTTCTGGAGCTTATAAAAGTTAATTATTTCATGGAATCATAGAATCATTTAGGTTGGAAAAAGCCTTCAAGGTCAAACTGTCAACCTGACCTACCCAAGTCCCATCACTTGTCCCTAAGTGCCACAAGCATGTCGCTTAAATACCACCAGGGATGGGAACTCCACCACTTCCCTGGAAAGCCTCATTGTCTCCTCATGTCCTATCACATCAAGTATTCTCCAAACGGCACATCATCTGGCTACAGAGGTGAAGAATGTGTCAAAGTGGTACGCTGTCTTAGAGGAATTGACTTTGGTGTAGGGTTTCATGGTTTCATCTTTCTGTCTGATTTCTTGAGGTTTTTTCCTGTTCCTTCAAAGTTTTATCTGAACACATCATATGGATTGTAATTACAAAATTTCACTGTCAAATTCATTTGATATTTGAACTTATTATATGACACAATATATACAAGATATTATATTTGTTATTTGAACATATTACACACTGACATAAAAGAAATCAGGAAGTAAATTTAAGAGAAGAAAAATCCCTCCTCATATTCTCTAGAAAGGTGACGGCAATACTGAATAACTTAACCAGTCATTTAATGGCTTATATTAAATCATAGTCATATCATGTAAGTATCAAATTTTTCCTTTCTGCAAACCTGGAAAAAAATCAGTGAATATACCTCATTTTATTTCCTCATTCCAAGACCACACTCTGATATTGAAGGATGTCTAGCAGCATTGGAAGCAGCTTAGAATTTCCAATGGGAATAATTTATTGTGATATGCAATAACAACAAGAACATTTGAGATGGAGACAGTTTGGGATCAGCTCCAGAGAGATGCTGAGAAAGAATTTAAGCATGCATTTTAGGTCTATATCCCTCAGTTGGTTAGACCCACTGTTCCCCAAATATGTGATGTCTCAGGAAACAAGACAGTGTTTAATGAGATGGAACAGTTATTCCCCAGGACAATAGTACTCTATTAGTACTCAACCTGTGTATGATGTAAATCTTTAGTGGTTGTTTACCCAGCAATATCTTATAGCGGAATATTTATATATGCTGATGTAAAAACATATTGACAGCACAAGGCCATGCAGATCTCTTAAACACTCGGAGTAATAGCTAAATGTAATAATTAATGATTATTTTAAAAGCCCGAGATTAGCAAAATTAATCACACAGTAAAGAAAGACTTCACAGGTAGATAAGAAAAATTATATAGGGAAAGGGGATGAGGTTGCATTGCCATTAGCTGCTCTCTGTGATAGCTCATTGGGTTAGCTATTACCAAAGAAGTCAAACCTAAGTATGCGTATGTAGTAGCTGAAACATAAAAAGCAAGCAGGAAGCTCCTGCTGGGAACATAGGAAGAAGAGGTCTTAGATTTCTCTGCATGAGGTTAGAGAAATGTTTGGAGATATGTTCCCCTGTGGAGTTCAACAGCAAAGTAACCATTAAACAGCCAAAAGCATGGCACCAGCAAAGGAGAAAGAGAAAAGGGAAAACGCCTCTACAGCAGCAGATGTGCTGTGTTAGTGACAAAAACTGGATCTCATGGTCATTACTCATAATTTTCAGCTACACTGAGATAGATTAGAAAAGTATTAAAAGTAATCACGAGCCTTAAAATAAGGACCACTTGGATTTTTTTTGATAAAATGTAGAATAATTAGAATAAAGATCGAAAATTTATCTGTCCATACATGAGTGCAAAGAAAAAGAAAGAAAGGAAACCTTCTCCTGTTGCTGGCCAGTATAGGAAAAAAAAAGATTAAAAAAAAAAAAAAAAGATTGACAAGAGGAGAAATTGCAGTCTTGTTTGTCCAGAGCTGATGGGGAAATAGGAGGATCACAAACTCTACACTGGAAAGCCAGCTTAACAACTTGCTTTCTGCATCTTACATGATCCCCACCAAAAATAAAATCCCCAACAAGCCATAATGCTTATAGTGGAACAGGAGCCAGCTCCTCCTATAAAAACACTGTTTTGGCATGATTTTATAAAATGTGCATCTTTGTCAGTAAAATAGACTGCAAAGATCAACTTGGATCAAAAACTAGGTAAGAAAGTGCCATCTCTATGTCATCTCTTTGCCCCAAGGCTGCGTCCAATTGGATCTTACATCACAGACATCCAATGTTTTCTTGTGCCTAGTTAACTTGAACTTTTTGACGAGCTTCATGTTCCACACATAAATCTCCTAGTAAAATAAATAATGCATGTTGCATTTCTCCTAAGACCGATGGTGTTCCAAAAGAGAAAAGAAAAGTGTATGACACGTTTTCTTCAGAGAAAGGTGGCATCTGAGACCAGGAAGGGCACTGGATAAGTAATGTTTTCTCTAACTGTGGGCCGTAAATCTCTTGGAGGTCATCCAAAGGTTTAAAAAGAAACCTGCCAGTGAGCAACAGCTCAGTCCTGCAGAGCTGGGAATTAAGAGGGATTATTATTACTTACTCCATTTTTTACACTTCCTAGAAAGCTTCAAATCATCCTTAATTGATGGAAATAGTTCAGGTTCTTCAAAATGAGGACATCAATAAGCACAGTTGTTTTCTGCTCTCCTGTCCTGGAGAAACTGGTTACTACTGACTGGTGGAGATCACTCAAAAATAGATGAGCTGAAAGGGCCCTTAACTTTCAGAAAGTTGGCTAAATGTAATAATTAAAGCAAAAGATGTGAGGAGAAATGACAAGGCAAATAGACCATCGTTCCACACACATCTCTCTTGGCAACAGTGCCTTTCTCAGGAAGCTCCTGCATCCTGTGTCCCCAGCTACTGTTTCCATCCTCTGAACACCCATTTGGTTGTGCTGATATAATTCCACTCACTCAACAGACCACCGGGGAACCAGGTTATAATATCCATATCAAAAGCAAGCCTCCCTATAAAGGGGGATTATTTTTAAAACATTATTTTTAATCTATCTTCTTCATCATGCAACCCCATAAACAGTGGTATGGACAAGCAATGGGGACAGAATCAACATAAGCACAATGAGCTACTGAATAACTGCCTCAGGACAGAGCAGGAATAGAGCTAGGTGACACAAGGAGAAGGACTCATTACTAACTAGAACACTGATCTGGAAGACAGAATGACGAGGTGTCAGTTAACCATGGTACCTATCTAGGGCAGAGGACACGGTGAGTCAGCAACACAACAAACAAACAAAAAAACCCAACACATAATTAGATGCAAATGAAATCAACGAAATGTTGGCAGAATTGTTTCCAAGAAGAATGTTTTTCAGTGTTTTCATGAGGTCTTTATAAGCACGAAATATGATGAGACTACAGAAGCTTGCAAGGCAGAACTGCAAGACCAAGTCAATACAGAAGCATTGATTAAATGCAGAAGGAGGAGAGTAAGAGTAGATCAAAGGAGATGAAAAATATCTCTGCAGAGTTGAGGTAGGGAAAAATTGGAAGGTTAATCAATTCTATCAATTCTCCTGTTAAATTATATAAATAATAAGTTAATAATAATAAAAAATCCTATTGTAAATACTTACTCATTTCTTTTGGAGCGAAATTCACGGAGTATAAAATAAGCAAATGACAGCACAAAGTCAGGGCATCTGGAGTATTTAGCTCTTAACAATTTTCCTCTTTATACTACCTACAGGCAGAGGAAGCAAAGGTCTAGGGAAGCACCTTCCTTTCTCAGACACACTACTGAGCTCAACTCAACATTCCACTTCTCCTCCATGTACAGACCTCCAGCTGTTTTTACTGGGAGTTCTGGGCACTGACTGACAGAGTTTGAACTTCCTAATAACAGCAGGAAATAAGTGTGTATGTACTACACCTGAAACACATTACACTCTCTCTCTCAAAAAAAAAAAAAAAAAAAAAAAGTTCTCAGCTGTAAAGACAAGCATTTAAAAATTTCCCAGATTTTCTTTCTCTACAGTTACTTTTTTAAGTAATCCTGTGCAATGAATGAGGTCTCAGTGGATGGCAGATACATAGGAAGGAATGACTAAGACATGATCACACACTTGAAGATAGTGACATAATATTTATGTGGATGTAAACAGTTTATCATTCTATCCCTCCCAAATTTACATTTTACTGGAAATGGTTTTCTACCACAGCAATCCTTATGTAGGAACTAAACTATTTCTGAGGAGGGAAGAAGTTGCAAATTTCTACTTCATTTTTTCTAAGAAAATGAAGAAAGCAGAAAGCAGAGGTGTTAATGGCATGTGCATGAACACTTTTATTACAGTTGTCATAGGAGGTTAAAATCCTAAAGCCAAACAGTTCCAAATTATTTAACCTATTGATAAGTTTTACAGTCATCACAAGTTCAGATTCATTTTAAGTCTTATTATAACCAGTACATACAAGGGTCAGCACAGTTGTTTACTTATCCTCATTATCATTTCTTGTGTGCACTAAATTCATCGCATGACCAGGGAATCTGCAGCCTCTTTAAGTAGAGAATGTAATGTATGAGAGTGGATTTGTCCTTTTCTTCTGCAGGGGACTAGAAATAACCGTGGCATTCCTGGTATGACAGTGGGCATACATACATCAATGGCTCTATAACCTCACCGTGAATGGAAGGAATTTAACTTTGTGTGTGTGTGTGTGTTTCAAATATACATAACTGTTATAGCCAACAAATAGCTCTTCTGAATTCTAAGTCAGTCCTTCCTCTCATTCCTTCCTCTCACTCCTCCTTCCTTCATTTCAGTTGTTGCCAGCACTCATAAATTTTATATTTTATCTGTAATAATGAGTAAACATCAACACACATACTTAAAATTGTATCAACACTAACAAGTTTCTGTCCAAGCTATTAAGAAAATAATCAAGCACATACATTTTTATGTATCTAAATAGACTAGCACCTTATTATTAAGTCAAAGTTTCAACCCCATCCTGTTGAAAATGAGAAACTGCCTTTCTATCAGGATTAAGAGGTTTCAAATCAGGCCCTATTTGTAGAAGTCTTTTGTTTTCTGAAAGTCTTTACTCTTTCCCTATTTCTCTTTTTTGTTCTATGTTGACTCCTGAGATAAGGAATAACAAATAACTGGGAAAAAACAACAACCCCACACTGAAATTTGCTTCTGGGACTAAAAATGGGGGATTATGAAGATGGCAATATAATTCTCTGATCTATGTGATCCATAGTTAAGTTTTCAAATGTTCCTTATTTGTAACCACTTGTGTAAACACTTTTTTAAGTGCCTAACTTGAAAATAGAGGAATGAATAAGTGATACCCCTAAGAGAACATAGAGAATACTGTATTTCTTTTATAGTATAGAATAGTGTAGATTACTATATTTCTTTTCAGGAAGTCACTTCTAAGCATGACGGAATACTTTCTGTTATTTCATTCACAGGATGGCACAGCTTACAGTTTTCATCCTGGAATTTTCACCAAATTCTACATTAGACTGTCCAATAGGAAATTGCTTGTTCACACATGGCTCAGGAAAATCTGAAAATTTGGCAAGTGAGATAAATAATGTCTAATATTCCTTCTTCATCATCCATAAATCAATGAAACTAAAAAAACCCATTCTGTAAACTGGAATTGAAAATGCATGCCAGCAAGTTCAAGTAAAACACATGTAATAGAAGATTATGTTTACATTTCCCTCACATCAGATTAAATCCCATGAAAATCAGATTTCACTCTTCACCTTCTAAAGCATTTCTCACATTGTGATTTTAATCAAACTGAAATAAAAAATAAAAAGAGAAAAAATGCATCTATTGCAAGCTGCTGTATTTCTGGTTTATTCAGATTTTCTTAGTGATCTTCAGTTGTTACTTGAATCTCATCAGTCTGTTAATTGGGACAGTGGAAAGGTCACTAGAAAAATATTTCTGGTGGCATTCTGTCTGAAACAGAATTAGAATAAAAGAATTCTGGGAATATTTAAGAAAAAAAAATAGCAAGGAAGAAAAATTTCCGAAACATGGAGTTCAGGAAAGGTGCAAGCTATCATTTGATCTTGGATTAATAATCAAGAGGTTCAGCTAGCAGAGCCTGACTGACATAGGAGAGTATGCCAGGTACAGCACTGGTGTCATTGCTTTGACACAAATTGCTAAACCCAGCATGCACTTTCTAGATTTTTTTGTTCATTTTGTTAATTAGAATTTTTGTTTAAGCAAGTGAATAACCATTGATTTCCTTCTGTGACCATGTAGGATGCATAAAGTTTATATACAGCTTGAATTCGATTTGTTATTGTTAACACTGATAAACCCAATTTTGTTTATGAGCCCCATTTTTCACTTTTATTTTCTTTTTGGATCATGACAGATGGAAATTCCATTATTAAATGGCCACCAATTCAGACTTAAATGACTTCTTCTACTAAAAGAACACTGATTTTTCATGTTGGTCATTTTAAATTTAACTTTTTGCTGCAGTAAAGGAATGGATTACAGTAGCTCTCAGATCAGTCACTAGTGGATATTACTGATATTACCCATTACTGTGAAACCTAGCCACTAGTTGCAATGCTTTGTGTATATTTAGATGAGCCAAGGACATGAGAAATAAGAAGATCTTATGCTTAGTGCTCCTAACATGCAGATTGTGTGATGCCGAAACTTTAGTATTCCTCACAAAACTAAACAGGGCCACTTGTGCAACTGGGCAATTTTGTCTACCTTAGCCATTAACCCCTTTCTATAAAAAGTGCTACTTTATCTTTAAAAAAGTGCACGGGAGTGAACAGTAGATCATCACTCTCTCTCTTTATTCTACTTCTGTGACTTAAGCAGCCTTTTCTGTTTAGACAAGTTATCATAACTTCTAGTTGTGGTATCTTGGATTCTCAAAGAGCTGTAAAGACATGTGATAATGAATTTAAATGGTCTAAGTGGAAAAAGGCTCAGATTTCAAAGACAATAGGAAAGAGTCCTAAACCCTAACTTTCTTAATCCTTCACGTTTGTGTCTTACCTTCTTTATTTGTAAAACTGGAATAAAGATCAAACAACAGGAGTTGCAAAGGTTAAAAAAAAAAAAAAACCTACTCACTTGTAGAATATACTGCTTCTAAACATGAAGTTTTGCTAAAGAAACCCACTTCTGAGTGCAGTGTTCAGAGAAGTTGAGCACTTTTGTGCTGCTTGGTTATTTAATATACTAGGCAGCGTGCTACCATTTTCACTATGATGTACTGTATTTTTAAGTATTGATCAGAGGCTCACTGTGTTCAGAGAGAGGCACCTCTTGTTTCTTTATGCATCTGAAGGAATTAATGACTGTGAAGCAGTCAAATACTCTTGTAATCAGCACACACACACAAAAAAACAGATATAAATCAAGGGGATTAAATAAAGACACTGCTTCACTCATTTTGGCATACATCTCAATGTCATAGAACACCCTTTTGCTCTTTGCTTATATAGCTCTTTTCGTAAGGTATCATAGTGCCATAATATGCCAATGTTAGAAAACTACTGAAAATAATAATAAGATAGTATATAATAGTCTATCTGTCCAATATAAAGCAATGCTTTAATATATTAGAAATATATTCTCAATTTAGCTTTAGTTCACCTATGTTAGCTACTATATTTTATGCCATATAAAATCAGTTTTATCTGTACAGCTCACTTGCTTTACAGAAAAAAATGCAGGGATTACCCCCAAAATAAATTTTATTTTACTTAATTTGGTTCAAATATCTGTATGGCTGAAAAGAACAACAATTTACTGGATTAAAATAATCTTCAGCCCCAAAAGACAAAGCATATCTGCCTGGTGATGTGGGCTGCCTCTTTGCCATCTGCTCCTAAGGAGGAAGAACACAGGACAGTTCTGCCAGAGGAAATTCCTTCCCAAAGGCTGCTATTTGGCAGCCACCGTCTCCATACTGATGCTTATGGAGCAGTAGGAAGCATTCCCAGCACCTGTGTCTCAAGGTACAGCTCCCTTTAATTTACCTGCATACATAATCTTTTGAATTTTTACCCACAGCAGTGTAGGCAGTCCTGTTTCACTCGATTCATTTTTATCCCCAATACAAGACCAGTTTAAAAATAAAAAAGAAAGCTATACCTAGCAAAACTTGAGATTAAAGTTTTGCACAGTGCAAGCAAGCAGATCATTGCAAGCCAAAACAAAGCAAACAAAGAAACAAAACATAAAATGTTATTCTAATCAAAATGTTGTTTCAATCTATGCTTACAACTAGGTTTCATTCACATCCCTCATGCAAAATGTCTTTCAGTGTGTTTTTGCTCAACGGCTATAAAGTCATGTTTTATAGAATCATGTCCCCTTCATGCAGCTCCACAAGAATAACTGTCTTCTCCAGCTACTTTGATACAGCTTTAAATGCCCTAGGGAGTTCTAGCTGCAGTCAGACACCTTGTTGGTTTCATAAATTGGTTTCAGTTTGCTCTTTTAATAATCATATTGCTTAATGCAGGCAGTTCATTTGGTAATATTCAATTCTCGTTACAGCTATCAATACCTTCATAATAAACGTTATTCCAGACATCGCATATAAATAAAAGCTGGTGTGCGTCTGACGGTTTCTTACAGAAACCTCACCTCCTACATACAGACAAATGGCAAAGAAATAAAAAGTGCTTTGCCTGCTGCATCTGAGAATAAATCCTTTTCTTCCCCTTTCTCCTCCTTTTACATAGCTTCTTTTGTCACAACACATTTAAAGTAGTTTGGAGCTATTTTTTTTTTAATCAATTATATGTTGTTAAACAAATGGCTAATCTTTTGCAAGTTCCCAAGAGGTCAAAGGAATTAAGGAATTTCACTGAGTATTCTTTATTTGGATCAATTTTTCTACCACCAGTTTCATTCTACTGTAACCAAACCAAAACTTCCACTAAAGCAGGTGTTAAAAATTGCAGGACAGGAGCCTGAAACAGGACAGGAACTAGAATATTCTGAGGAAGGTACCTAAAACATTCAGTCTCAGAAAGAATAAATGCCCTATACTGCTCTCCTTCAGTACCAAACAACTAGTTTCCTGCCCCATGTCATAACAGAACTTGAGGAAATTGGGATAAGTAGCCACAATAGGTAAAAAATTAAATAATAATGAAGAAATAACAATACAAAACAAAAGTGATAGATGAACAAAAACAACAATGCTAGAGAGGGAGAAAAGAAAGAAGTAAATTGGGACACTGAATCCCTTGCATCCTGACACACTGAAGGGGTGAGCTTTTCTACCAGTTTTTAATGAAGGAGGAATTTCACACAGTGAGTTTAAACAAAAAGAAGGCATCAGTTTTCCCACAAAACATACAAAATTCATTAAATAGGGTGTTCTCAGCTGTGGAATACAATGTGTATAGCATTGAGTAACACCAGTGAGGGCTGCTTGGTAACTTGTCTCCTTTATACTTGATTTCTCAGATCACTCCAAAGATCCAATGGTCTGTTTCTGGGATGTCACAATCTTTAGGTTTCTGTAAAATATTAAAGAAATTGCTAAGTTTTCCTAACTCCATTTGGCACGAGGGCTATTAACTTCAGTTCTATCTAAGGGTTCTTTCTTCTTAGATAAATCCCTGGAGGTCTCTTGGTAAAAAAAAACAACAAAAAAAACACCTTCAGAGTTTTCATTTATGGATACAAAGAATATATATATATAATTACTTAGTTGAGTGTTCCCTTTGCCTGATAGCAATGGACACTGCCTACACAGTTTTGCATGGAAAACATCCCTGCTTTGTGATTGCAGTCTCAATTGCCAGCTGTGTTAGAGCTAGTTGTTGTCGCACAGGTCAGTATCCATAGCCATTCAAAACAAGTTTTTTTCTAAATATGTCTATATGAATTGTTACTAGGTGAAAAGAACTTCTGGTTTGATTTGAATATCTCATTTCTGCTGTTCCAAACACTGGAACATACCTCATTCTCAAATGCAATTTTTCATTGTGTATAAGGACATTATTAATTCTGAAGCTGAATGTCCTTTCAATTAATTTGAAAGGCTTGAACTTTTCCATGAAACATAAAACAGAACTGGTTACTTAGCTGGTTACTTAGGAAAGGAAGAAGAAAAACAGAACAACATTGACTACTACAACTTTACCGTAGACACCTTTGCAGAAACACAGCAATTCATAGAATGGCTTGGGTCAGAGAGGACCTTAAAGATCATCTAGTTCCAGCCCCAGTTGCCACAGGAAAAAAAAAAAAAAAAAAGTAAAAAAAAAAAAAAGTTAGAAACATTCACCTTAAAATAGACCAAAAATAAGTACTTACCATACAGAAACAGAAAAGTGAAATGCAAACACATCCGGAGTAAGCTGAGCAGCAAAAGAAATGCAAGTAAAGAGCTCCATGTGCTGGAACAATGTGAAACATTTGAAGTTCCCACCGGGAACAAAATATGGTCAGAATTCAAGAACATATACTTAGTACTGATATCAGATCGATATCAACTCAAATGAAGACAAAAGCCTCTTACCAAAAATATTGGTAATAAAATAAAATTACATTTTAACATCAAGATATGAAGCTATATTTAAACATTCTTATCTTCCCCATTCTTGAGTCAAAGTGGCATTTACAACACTAGTTCCCATGAAACACAGTTAAAGCAGTGAATCAGAAACTG
Source organism: Cygnus olor (assembly GCF_009769625.2). Classification (NCBI taxonomy): domain Eukaryota; kingdom Metazoa; phylum Chordata; class Aves; order Anseriformes; family Anatidae; genus Cygnus; species Cygnus olor. The sequence goes on from NC_049173.1 coordinate 51,426,347, forward strand.
AAACATCAATCCACTAAGCACCCTGTTTCTCATTAAGTGTAGGGGTTGGAGAAGTTCAAAGTTTACTTAGTACGTTGCAAATGAAGAGATCTCAGTGTCATCTCATCTAGCATCAGTTTCTTTCCCTATATACCCTGAAGGGTTGTAACTTCTTCCCAGTGTAAAGTCTGGCACCCAAACCACTCTCTATGGCATTGAGGTCACAGAAGCATCAACAAAGGTACATTACAAAATTTCTACTCATTTTATTGGTTAAAAAATGCAGCAAGAAAACATCAGAAACACAGCTTAGGACTGAAGCCAGATCCATTGGATCTCAGACTAGTTCTAACCATAAGCAAGCTAGCTATTCTTGTCTTTTGTTTACAGTAAATTACTTGCAACCAATTGATGCAATTTTATAAAGACTACTGGACCCTTATAAACAAAAAGCCCTATTAACTCATTTCTTCTACACAATAGAAAACCAAATTAAGTCTGGATAACTTAGACTAAATTGATTAGCAAGAACTTTGAGTGGAAGAGTTTTGAAAGGCAGACTACAAAATCAAAATTATGATTTTTATATAAATACAGGAGGCAAGACCTATCACTTTCCTATATCAACCACTTCTTCTGTCACACATACTTTAATAACTTCTCCCAAATAATAAAGTACTTTCTATTCCTTAAAGAAGGCTTTCGACTCTCACTTTCTACCACAGCTATAGGTTATACAGAGACATAAATAACTCCAAGTAAGTTATGTGAGTGCAGATTGGTTGGTTTTCTGGCAGCTGCCAAGCCTGGTGAAGCATGGAAGCAATCTGTGAATTGAAGCAGTGCAATCTCTGAATGGTTTTAATTAATGGATGCCAAGGAGCTGGACAGAGTTCACCAGCAACAAAAAGGAAGGTATTTCCCAGAGACATTTGAAAGCCTAGCCTAGTACTCAACCAGCCAAATCATCCATACTCCTGAGCAAAGGAAAAACCTTTCCTAATTAAACGATGTTTTGTGCTTTTTGGTTGTCTCAAGAGATACGGGAATAGAACCTTATGAAAACTTTTGCATCAAAAATCCCATTTCATTTTTTACCGGTGTGATTTTCCATTGTTAATATTCTTACTCTCTGCATATATTAAGGCACATTAATAAATGAAAGAAGTCAGCCAGCTTGTCAGGTATTTTGTAAAGTATCATGGGACATGATTGGTTTAAGATGAGTGCACAAAATCTGTTTGTTCAGCAAACTTAATTATAGCTGAGGACCAGTAAATACATACATAGCATGGACATACTGAGAGTTAACTGGGCTCCGGTGTACACAATATAGCTCAACTTTTTGGGACAGCTGAGAAACGTAACGTTCACTGACTGGTATTTCTTGGCTGAACTCTCTCTTAACATGAAGGAAGAAGCATTACAGTTATGCTGAGGGATAACAGATCTTTAGTTTGCTCATTCTCTTGGACTTTGAAATGTTAGCAATAAAAACATCCATAGTTAAGGTTCGGGGAGAAAGACAGTCTTCATAAACACAACAGTTAAGCCTCTAAGATAAGACCAAAATAAGCCAACCAAACACAATTATGTACTGTGAAAAATAAAGCTATTAAGTCTCCCTAGGAAACAACATTTAATTACTCAAAGTTGTGGCAGATATACTGGCATTGTCATAAGTCCTATAAAGAATTTTTTGATAAGTTGCTGTAAATTTTGTGTGTTCTCAAACAGGTCCAAGGGAAGGCAAGAAGAGCCCTGTAAGATAGAGCCTTCAATTTCTCACTCACACAAGGAAGGGAGTTGAAAGCCAGGGTTTTAAGAAAGATTTTCAGGAGACTTAGTATGAACACTTGGACAGCGTTAAAAGTGTGTGCTCCCATTCACTACTAGTTTTCTGCCATGTGCTATATCCATGAGCTTTAACAGCAGACTGTGCAAAAGTATCCTAGCACGAATTACCTTTTCAGTAGGTTTACCGTCTTGGGAGGTGATGCTTCTCCTTGTTTTCCAAACTACCCCTGGACCTTCTCATCCTACCAGCCCATTGGAGACGTTTCCACAAAGCTGCCTGGACCCCACCACAGCATCTACCCTGTGGAAGAAACAAATTTTGAAAATCCATGATGCGTCAATTAAATCTCCTAGAGACACAATCATTTGATGACATTGAGAGAGAATAAGTAATGTAGACTAAAACATGATATAGAAGAGCTGTCACTACACTACCCGAGAAGGTAGGAGAGTTGCAAGATATGCTGTTCCTTCAGCATACCTGTATGTATAACGTGACTACTAAAGGTGCAGTTAATTTTGGGAAGACTTAAAGACACAAATACAAGCACAGAGATTTCAAAGGCAGCAATTCATCAATAATGTGATCACCTAATCTTGCATATGAAAACCTTGCCTGCTCCTGCATTTTTACAAGCTTAACAGTAATGTGAAGAGTGTGTTTGATACTGCTATATTTCTGTAATGTGTAGGTTCATCATACATAAAGGATATGGTGGTAGAAATGAGATCTTTCCACTGTCATTAACAGTAGCAAAACAAATACACCTTTTGAGGATGAGGTATACTTTCCAGCATTTGAACCTTCCTTCATTTGGAGTCTTAGATGCAAATAGTGATAAAAATGAAAATGGGACAAAAGTTTAAAAATTAATTACTCTGCAAAATTATTTTCAACTTACAGCCTGAACAAATTGGACATACACTAGTTAAATCAATGAATAAATAAATATTAGAAATAATTATCATACATATAATTTCATAGCTTGTAAACACTAATAGGCAAGAAATACAAAACAGACCTTTTATTTAAAATCTTTTAAAATCACTGCTCATTTACTAAAGAAAAATAAATTCCACTGGCTCATGTTTATGACTAAAGACAACAGTAAATGGTGATTCCAGATAACCCATAAGTCACTGATTCTGTTTTTCAAAGACATGACTGCTTTCTATTCCTTTGGCCTCAGCTGCCTAGCAACCTCCACAGAGCTTTCTTAGTCTATACTAATTCTGGACAGTTTTTATTTATATATTTATTTATGAGAATGTCTATAAGAAAGATACAAAAACAAAGAGCTGTTTGTTCCTTGCTTCTAACACTGGATTCTAAACAGATCACCTCAGTGGTTCAGCAAAGGACACAGTCCTTGGTTTTGCAATGAGAGGTACCTACCTCCTTGAAATTGGGAACTAAGCAAATCCCACTTTCCATGAGACAACAGCTGAGTTTCTGTAAGAAGCTCCTGTTGTAATGGGCACTGATATTTCTTGCTGTCCCTTTTGATTTGCTTCTTTGATACACTTTTTCACCCTGAAATACTAGCTGTTTATGTAAGGCTCCTGCTTTCATGCAGCCTGGAGCTTTTACGTAAGATGAAGACTGTGCTGCTGTACTGAGTCACTAGCAGTTCCTGCATCATCCAAGCACTGGAAGAAAAAGGAGATTAAAACTCATCTCCTGCTGTGTCTGTGACTCAAAGCGGGACAGTTTGGAAGGAGATGGGACTACTTATAATAAGTAGTTTGAAACTGGATATGGACTGTCTCTCCCTGAATAAGCCAGAAGCTTTCTTGGAAATGCCTATTTCCTCAGGGCTTTTTCCTTTGTTGGTTTTTCAAAATTGAGGACTGCACAGAAAATATACCAACACTACATGAGAAAATACTTACTTTCTTACCAATTCAATGTATATACCACTTTACAAATACTGCTAGATCAATTCATCCCCTGATCAGCATATCCCTCTTCTCCAATCAGGAGGGAAAAAAAAGAAAAGAAAAGAAAAGAAAAGAAAAGAAAAGAAAAGAAAAAAAAAAAGAAAAGAAAAGAAAAGAAAAGAAAAGAAAAGAAAAGAAAAGAAAAGAAAAGAAAAGAAAAGAAAAGAAAAGAAAAGAAAAGAAAAGAAAAGAAAAGAAAAGAAAAGAAAAGAAAAGAAAAGAAAAGAAAAGAAAAAGAGAAGAGAAGAGAAGAGAAGAGAAGAGAAGAAAAGAAAAGAAAAGAAAAGAGGAAAGAAAAGAAAAGAAAGGTCAAAGACTTTTCCTAATCTGCTCTTCAGAATAGTGGTCATATCTTGTGGTCACACAGCAGTGACATGGCTTTTGTATCTCACGTCTCACTACCAGCAGAGCTATATACAAATAAAAGATATATTTTTTAAAGTAGTATAAACAACCACCAAAGAAAAACCATCAGGTTTACTTAAAAAAATGACTGCATCAACCTATTTTAATTTGAGCTGTGCTGAGACCATGACGGTTGTAAGATTATGGAAGTACATGTACATCTTGGTGTTTACCTGTACGTAGGCATCAATGTTCATTTACCCCAAACTTAACAGTACAAAATAAGTATATTAAATCTGAGCTATTGTAAAAGAAAACAAAAAATATATTGAATCATAACAGTGTCCAACAAAACTAAAAACTAAATGGATGATAGAAAATGATTCAAAAATAACCTATTAGATAAAAAAGCTTCATTTTTAGTTTTTTATGAACAGTGAAAGCATCCACAGAAATAGATGTGCAAAGGGATTCACTAAGCAGGAGAAAGAGTTTTTCAATTCAAGGAATCACTACAGATAATTTTCTAAGTTGCTTTACCTCTGTCATTCCATGCAATGACATAAGTTTGTAGTTCCTGGAAAAAGTCTCAATTTGTACTCCTTAGAGTTACTATAATACAAAGAAATTCTGACTACACAGTTAAGTAGCAGCTTATTGATAAGCACTTTCCTCATACTTACGTTCACTTTTTACATTATACGATCATTAAAGCGAAAACTGAGAGTCTGGGATTTCCCACTCTTGCAAAACGTAATCATGATTTCATGTGCTCTTCAGTGTTAAGCCAAGCTTCCTGGAAATAAAGCTAATGAAGAGTACCAGAAGTATACACTTGCATATCTGTTTTCCCACTTTCAGCAAGAACTCTTCTTTTAATAAGTCCAAGACCGTGTAAATTGACAATAAAAGAGTTTTTCATGCACTTTTATAACAAATTGTTATAATAGGTTTCACTACTGTTGTGGTTTAACCCAGTGGGCAGCTCAGCACCACACAGCTCTTTGCTCACTGATCCCTCCAGTGGGATGGAAGAAAGAATTGGGAAAAAAAAAAAGGTAAAAGCTTGTGGGTTGAGATAAAGACAGTTCAATAGGACAGAAAATGAAAATAATAATGATGATAATAATAAAAATAAAAGAATATAAAAACAAACGATGCACAGTGTAACTTGTCACCACCCGCTGACCAATGCTCAGCCTGTCCCCAAGCAGCAACCCCCACATCTCCCAGCCAGCCACCCCATATTTATTGTTCAGCACAACGCAACATGGTGTGGGACATCCCTTCAGCCAGTGTGGGCCAGCTGTCCTGGTTCTGTCCCCTCCCAGCTCCTTGTGTACCCCCAGCATCCTTGCTGGCAGGGCAGCGCAAGAAGCTGGAAAGGCCTCGGCCCTGTGTGAGCACTGCTCTGCTCAGAAACAGCAGTGTGTTAGCAGCATCATTCTCATCCTCAATCCAAAACAGAGCACCATACCAGCTGCTAGGAGGAAAATTAATGCTATCCTAGCTGAAACCAAGACACATACACAATGAAGAAAGTGTGCTAAAGCAGTCATTGGACAAAAACCTTTGGAAATATGCAAAAACTAGAGAAAGAGAAATCTCTCAAGACACATGGAAGAATAAGCTACAAGGAGTCTCACTGTAATTTCTGAAGTCTGTAATGAGGTTTGAGTATGGAATCTAGTACATTTATACTGGCAAATCTCACCTGCCATACACTTATGCTTAAAAAAGAGATATACTGAAAAGATTGATTTTGGCCATCTTTCTCCCTTCCTCTGCTCCTCAAAATAAAAAAGAGAGCTGTAAAATGGCTTAGTTTTCTGGGTATGGACTACTACAGCAAAATGCAGTGTTAAAGGTTTGGAAAAAGGACATTATGAGAAAAATGAAGTTTTAGTAAGAAAAACATGAAAGGAAAAATATTGTTAATATACAATATAATCTTTGCTTAATAACTCACCAAGGAAAACTGCAAGAAATCTTTTTAAAGTAGTCAATAGTATCAGCTCAATGCTCAGTTCCTCGTTCCAAGTGCGCTGGTTTTACTCCACACTTATGCCAGTACAACAGATCAACATTTGGTCCTTTATCTTTAATGCTTTCTAAACATTTATTATGGCAAAAGTAACACAAGCTCATTGAAGTTATAATGAGGCTTTTGTAATTTTCTCAAAGCAGTTATTTTTTATGAATTGCAATCGGATGAAAAAAGCTGCAGTAAAAAGAAGACTTATTAGAGAAAAAAATAAACATGGTAACATGTTCTACCATGTTGACATAGTAAATGAAATACACAAGGAGAAGGGAACAAAAAGCTACTCAGTTCCTGCTATTTTTAATAAATATTAAACGTTTGGCTATTCACATGCATCACTAACAGGGTGGCATCCAACTGCCAAAAGAAAGGGGGCTATTTTAGATAATCCATGTTATTGTATCTGCCCTGAGTTGTAATTCCAGAGGAGCACAGGTTTGCTGTAGGCCCTATCTCTTATCTGCTTGCTCCTGTGGAAATCTTGGATACTCTGGGACATCTGAAATAGCATTTGATGCTTTTATTTATGAATCAGAATCACTAGCAAGCAGTTAGCAAAATACATGTGAGCTCTTTATGTTAGGTAATGAGTAAAGGCAATAAAACAGGAAAAATGTAATGTGCTGTGTCCACATAAGACTTTCAACAGTCCCAGAGGGTACAGGGAGAGAATGCTACCCTGTGCAGTTTCTTAAACAAAGAAATACACCTTTATACACACTCTGTCTTACCAGTAAATATGAAGAAGTTAAGTTAAATCTCACCTCTGAATAACTGCTGATTCACTGTGCAGTAAAACTAGCCATCAGTGTTTTCTTGCTGATTCGAAGAGGCATTCTTGCCAACTTCTATTCCCCTCAATTGTTGACTTATTTTGCTATTTCAGATCTCTGTTTTATCTATATACTTATCCGAACAGAACTTTTACACAGTAAAGAATTGGCCAAACTGCCACAATCTTTGATGGTGGGAGTAAGGTAAGGGACCATGGTAAGGTCATAACTACATTTTTTCCTTGTTTTTAGGCTAGTAAAATCCTCAGTAAGGATTATTCTCCTGAATCAGACATATGATTTTTGTGTATGCTGCACTTCTGATTTTAATTCTTTTAAGAATGCCAGATGGAGCAAAACAAAGAATAGATGCAACTCTGGTATGCTGATATTTTTATACTTCTGCATTTGAGTTAAGCAGATGGAGATTAGGTAATTCTTCACAGATATTCACCAAAACAACTTGAGTTAAGGTATAAATACCATTTTCTAAAATCATATTCTGAGCTTTTCTGTGTCATCTGCTGCAGCAAAGAAATTCACTCATATACTTGGATATGTTTTGTACATCTAATCAATAAACTAGTTAATCTGTGTTGAACCAGTCTTCTAGACTATTGGTCTTATTCAGCGTAACTAATACAAAGTTGTGAGTGGTTCATTTCAGAGTAACTGTGTAATGTGAAAAACAGGCCTGGCGTCTTTTTAATCTGAGTGTGTGTGTGCCTTTATAAACTAAAATGGCATTAAAATTGCATATTTCCCGCTGCCAATATTCCCCCCATTTTAAGACCAGTTCTATTGACTACTAATAATAGTCTCCAGACACTCATCTGACAAATGGCTGTTTAATTTATTTTGTACTATGAAAGATTTGACCTGGTTTGTTCATCTATAAATACACATTTTTGTGCTGTAGACACAAATATGCATTTGTGTTAGCTTTCATCCCTGCTGTGTTTGTACAACACAGTGTGACATTCACAAACAGAAAGAAAAGAGATTGAAGTGAAGAACATTTGATAGTGTTGTCTAGCATTTTAAATACAGTGAAATAAAGAAATGAGTGCCAACATCATCAACTGCTAAATTCAGCGTGGCTGAAATGAAACAATGAGGCTGGGACAGAAAGAAGAAAGTGAATCTCAGGTGAAAAATCAACTCTCTAATGTTCTATAAAAAGGAATAGGATGAGTGCTATTGAATTCTACTGAACTCTACCATTAGTTTCAGACTTAGATTTCCCCCTTCCGACAAGCACATCTACTCTATTTTCATCTTAGTAATAATTATAAGGAATTCTGCCATATCATAATGTAGGATCATCAAAGGAGTAGGTAAGGATCACTCATTATCTCTACAAAAAAGAAAGATGACACTCTTGAAAAGACCAACAGCCACAGAAAAATTCAGAAAGAATTTTTACTGAGTTCCAGAACTATATTTTAATTATAAGAAGCCACAAGTTCATTTATTTAAAAAGCATCTAAATAAATGCTTTTCAAAACTAAAATTGAAGTTTTTAGTAATTATTAATGATTACTATCAAATGAATTATTCCTACAGTTTTAGAAATACTATCCTTCTGCTGTTTCATATGCTATTTCTTATGATTTAGGAATCTTCTACCTACTTAATGCCCAGTTTAATGAGTTTTCAATCATTAATTTGAAGTGAATTTATGAAAATCAGCTTCAAAAACAAAGCACAGAAGCAAACTACTTGGTAAGAGTTACAGGATGCTCCTCTTCACTATTTCATGTGGACATTTCCCAGTCATAATACATTCCCCAAGTAAAGGAGTTTCAGGTATGTTAACAATGCAAAAGACCTACTCCATTATTTAATCTATTTTCTGCCCTCCATAACCTCAAGGTATTGCAGAAGAAGGTAATATCACTTGCTGGTGTTACATATGGGGAAAAAAATGTTCCCTGAGATATCAAAGGAAAGATTTTTCTAAGACAAGTAGTTTTCAGCTGATGGATTTACTTCAGAAGGATACAAAGAATATTTGTCTTATATTAATGAAGAATACAATTTGTCTTATCCTGTATGTACATAGCTACACATCATTGTTATACATGTGAGAATAATTCCACGTAAGGGAAGTCATCTCAGAAATTCATAAGATTAAAAACAAGGGGATAGTGACAAAGTGTATTCAATAGGTACTTAAAAGAAATAACTATTCATGCTTTTGCCAGATCAAAATAAACAGTGTGTTATCAAGAATAACACTTCAGTTGATAGCTTACTATTTAGATACATTTAGTGAATCGTTTGTCCATCCAGGGATTTCAAGGGATTTTCACTTTCAGGGATGGGGCATACACAACTTTTCTGGGTAACCTGTTCCAGTGCCTCACCACCCTCATACATACATTGATCAGTGTCCTGGAATGGACACCAGAAAACACTAGGTATGTTCTACTCTACAACACAGTCCAGGGATGAATGCCGTTTGAACTGAGTAGAGATTCAAGTTCAGATAAAACCTACAGTGGAAAACACACTATCAAACTGTTTTTACTCTTAGGTGGTCGCCTAGTCATACTTTGAGAAAGACAAAAAGGAGGCCTCATTGAGCCTACACCATAACTTCAGTCTTTTTAATCTCCTAAAAAGACTGTTATAAAATATTATCTAATGATTAGGGACTATACGCTTCATCACTTTTTTACACTTTTTTAATTTCCTATTAAAGGCTATTTTATCCAATGATAGGGAAAGAGGAGAGGGAGAGGAGAGAGAGGGGAGGGGGCGGGGAGAGGGAAGGGAGAGGGAGTAATTCAAATTGCAATCTACATGCAGCAAAATTTCAGCAAGGTGTCAAAGTATTGAAGAAGGAACTTGAAGCAGTTTCAGGATTTTTCATATGAAAATATGTCTATAAATGTGAAACTCAAAAACAAATAAAAACATGATTCTTCCTTCTTCTTCAAATGCTCTCCAGAAATAAAACTTATTCCTTGGCTGAGAATATGTATCATGAGGCCAAGCTTCAACTCGAGAAACAGATTTTTGTACCCAAGCAATTAAAAAGCCCTCACAAACACAAAACCAACAAATTATGCTGCTATCAGAATTTAGAAATGGAATTTCAGATAAAACCACGACTGTAAAACATTACCACATTTTTGTATACGATGTGGTTTTAATGGCTAAGAGAAATGTTAAATTCTCTCAGGAAGAATTTCAGACTACTTCTCTTCAGATCATTCTCCATATATCCCCTGATAGATATCCCCCAGAGCTCACAAGTGGTGCCTTACAGTGACTGAACTCTCGACTGACTCTTATGAAGGGAGTGATTCCAATATATCCACCTCTCCATCTTTTCTCTTGACAGATGTTATAGATTATTATTTCCACTGTTTGCATTCTCCTCAGTCTAGATCCTGGAATCTAGTCACGAGGTAAAAACTCCTATCTGCTGACCTGCTAATTGAGGTAATAGGTGGTATACTCGAAACCCATAAGATACACTAAGATATAATCCCAACTTTCATTTCAACATTCAGGATTATTATTTTTTGTTGCTGTCAAAAAGCTAATGCAATTAGGGAAAGCTTGGAAATTGTAATGATATTGCCTCTTCATTCATATTTATTCATTAGAAAATCAACCTGAAGGAAAGTAAACAAAATTGGCATATAGTTCTGGAAAACAGTTCAAAATGAGATAGAAACTGGCAATCACCTTAGTTTCTATGCTAAACGAATAACCATTGCAGAGAAAGAATACCTCATTTACAAACATTCATTCACTTCTTTTCTTATCAGCTAAGGTAGTCAAGAGAAATGTCATTATACAAAATCGATGTATTATCCAACAGTAAAGGGAATGAGAACAGAGCACTTTATAAACACCTCCAAGGGACTGATGAGTGATGATTGTAGCTATCTGCGTCAGAGGCATAGACAAGAAGCTTCTGGCCCACTACTAATGTCATAAGCAACACGCTCACTCCACCCATAAGGACATCCATAGGAAAACATTTTAGGGCTAAACAATGCCTTTTTTTTTTTTTTTTTTTTAAACATATGCCATACTCCACATAATTCCAAAACATACAATATTAAGAGTTTCTTCCTCCTAAATATATCTTGCATAATTATTTCTCAGGAACTACTAAAATGAATTTATATATCAGTATCCAATTGATTCCTGACTGCATAGCAACAAATACAACCTTCCTGAGTAGTCACAAATATGATAAAAAATACAGAATACAATAGAAGGTTATCTTGACTGATTTTTCTCTATGTTTGAATGAAATTGTCAAAAGTGAAATAATTATAGAGCTAGTCCACAGGTTTATTGATTTTTTGTATCACATATACAGGTCTCTATACCCATCCTAAGAAATATGCATAGCACAGCAAGAATTTTCTATACGGCAGCCATGGCAGTGTTAATTAAGCAAATGAAAATGTATCCTTAAAAGCTGGTTTCTTTCTGTGCTCAGTCGCATCAGAGAGAAATAGAGCTAATGCTACGGCCTTATGAGTGCTTTATGCATTCTCACAAACCAAATGAGTTTGTCAGGAGAGGCTCTAGGCAGCATGCAACTTGTGCAATTTTACATCTCATTGATTACCACAATGGGAATTGAAAACAGTTCTCTGCTTTTCACATAATATCAAAAATACTCTTGCAGGCCTCAGAAAAATAGCAGATTCTCTGGTAGAGAAAAAATGAGGAAAAGCAACTTTGTACAGCATTGTTTTCTTATGAATTTGAGTCAAGCCCATCTGACCTTTGAGAAGCCTAATAATAAAGCAATAAGGTGACACACAGTAAAGCATGTCATTCTGTGAGCACTTCTGCAGTAAGTTACGTGGAACAAAAGGGTAGCTCAATGCCCTGAGGCTTTGGGGATATGCTTATTTCGTGGTAAGTGCATCCTGTATACCACCAGCATTACACAGAGTATATGGGAATGCGCATGTCACAACAAGCAATATTTAAAGAATAAGGACCTAACAAAGCTGGTAAGAAAATTAAGATTTGCTGTCACATTGCCTCAGTCATTGGCTTGTTTGATCTTCTGGAGAGATCTTCTATGAAATGCTCAGGGAACTGAACTTTTTTATTGCTATTCATACAAAAATCTCAAGTCCTTCCTCTTCCCACTTCCTCAGTGACCTGTTTTTGCTGGATCCATAAGCCACAATCCACAGAATGTTACCATTTTATAGGGGATGGGCTCACATTCTAAGCACAACAAAACAAACTCAGAAACCACACTGAATAATCTATGGCGACAGCAGTAGAAGTCTGCTCTACGCAGAGATTGCAAATGGCATATGTAGTGCCATGTGCTAAGCAAGTTGTGATACTCACTGGCCCTTTGAGGTGCCTAGCAACCTTCAGTAGCATTCAGTGGGAACAGAAGAATTTCTGCACTCTGCAGAATTAAACTCCTTATTAAAACATTTACCCAGAATCAATGCCAGGGCACTAAGGGCCATGATATAGTGATGGTACTCAGTAGTGCAGGTTGATGGTTGGACTTGAGGAACTTGAAGGTCTTTTCCAACCTAGATGATTCTGTGATTCTATGATTTTAACTCTAGCAACAATTGTGGGAAATCCTAGAGCCCTCAGTGTTCCTTAAAATCAGGTGGATGAAAGCATTCTTGGCACAAAAGAAGAGCAAGTCTTTAGCTACTTACTACAACCACATTGTCAAAACCAATTTAATTTAAAAAGGAAATCTCTGTGTTAGAAGTAGTGTAGTTTTTTACAGAAGTTCCAATGGACCATTCACCAAGCTGGGAATCAGAATATCAGAGTTCTGAATTTCATCATGCCTTTCTGATATTTTTATCTTAAATATATTATTTATATTCATATATGAACATCTATACCACTTTTATGCATGTACTTCCAGTCTAGATACATTTTCAACACATATCATTAGAAGCAACCAGTAGTATAACAGGTGAACAGTCAATGAAGTTTGAAACAATCCAAAACAACAGAAAAACATAGTCCAGAAAGTCAAAGACATCTGTGTTACTCCCATCAGGAATATCCAGTCCCAGGAAGTTGGATGCAAAAATTAAACACAATCATTCCCAGTGACTCTTGTTGGAACATATTGGGATCTACATATCAGGTAAGACTAGGCCTGCATGACAAAGAAACATGCTGATCAAGAGAAGAAACAAAATTCAAATGATACCAAAGTCCCTAGACTACTAAGCAGCCAAGAAGAGCAAAGCTATCCTATGTTTGAGTCTAACTGGTGGTTTGATTAGCAGCAGAACAGAGAAATCAAGGAAAGAAGATCCCACCCCAAAGGCGGCTTCTGAGAACATGCACATACCTCTTTCCTGCTGGACTATAAGGGTCTAATAAAAACAACAGATCACTTAGAAATGCAGTAAGTAATTTCATTCATCATCTTAAGCGCACAAAAATGATGGAATAAATTTGGGTATAAAATATCCTCTTAGGGCACATGGATTTCCTGATCCTGTGATATGAAGCAAGATAAAGATAAAGCAAGTAGGGCCCAGAGAAATATAGTGATGAGCCAGGCTGCCTGATTCCAGGTTAAATATATATATATATATTAAAGTTAAGAACAAAAGTTTTCTGCTAGCCAAAACCAGCAAGCACTGAACTGCGCATTTATTTCTTCTGTATCTGGTTCACAAGAAACGACGTGGTGTGTACAATGGCATCTGTGACAACCATTCTCACCTACTGGTCTCATTTGTCTGCTTGGGAGTCATTAATGCCAACTATAACACTAATAATATAATTATCATCCTTGGGTTATGTATAATATATCAGTAACCTATCACCTATTACTACATGCAGTACTGCTGCTTCACACAACATAGTCCATTATAAACTAAAAACAAAAAACATGCTTTTCTATGGTTTTCCTTATTTTTGTACATGGCATATATGTATATAAATTAAACACCAACAGCACCATTAAATACCAACAGCAAGTGAAATGTGTAAGAGACAGAATATTAAAAAAAAAAAAAGAAATTAGAGTACTTTTTTTTTTTCATTTCAATTATTATGATAGTCTGTAACACCAATAAAGAGTTTTAGATTAGATATTCTTCACTGTTACTGGCCAAATATACTCATGGCTTCAACTGTTCCAGATGGTCATCAGCTGCCATAAAATACTGACCTGACGATCGTAGGCACTGCATGAATTCCATAAAGAAAATACTGAAATTTGGACCATAGTCATTTCAAGAATACAATGCTTGCACGGACTAGTTGACAATGTGCCATGCTGATTTACCATTGAGTGTAAATGTTTACAGTTAATGAGGGGGTATTGCAATATGCATATATAACATATTATAGGGTTACGTGTTTAATGCACTGTAAATTTTGTTTCTCTTCCCTCCTATTTTTCTGTGAAATATGAATATTAAAACTTTCTCCTTCTTTTGCAATTTACCAAATAGATAATAAATACTTCATGAGATTTTATTTATTTATTTTTAAATCAGAGGCTGTATTTGTTACTTCTTTCTGAAAAGAGTCTATCACATTAGATATACTGCTGCAACCACTAAACACTGTGGCTTAGGCCTATTAGTCTCACAATGAATGCTACACAAAAAACCATGATAATACACTAAAATGGGATAGAATAAATGTTAAACAGTTATTTGTACTCTTAACTTTGTGCTTCACTATAAGTCTAGCTGTCCAAAGGGATGAATTAAAGCAAAACTGTTGTTGTTTTTAACAAGTATATATTTTTTCATTAAACGAAGACATTAACTAAGAATTGTTGTTTGTTCCTCATAAGCGAACAAATCCAACACAGACCATTAAAAAACTGTAGGGCAATCACCTCATTAAAAAACAAAAGGATTATATATTTTTAACCAACTTCTAAGAACTTTTATTATCATAATTAGTAAAATTCTATGAAATATCTCATAAATAGTATTCTACAGAACTGCTAAGTATTATGATGTAATAAAAAAGCATATAAATTAATTAAAATTAAATATAAGAGATTTGAAACTTTAAATAACTTTAAAATTTTAAAATAAATATGCATTCCTAATAAAGATATACCAAACCTCTTTTATGCTGCATTATTGTCAATCACCTGGAGAAAAAACTCTCTAGAGTTTTAAAGCCAATTGACAAAAACATATATATATATATTTCTTCAAGGAAGATGGAAGCCAAATAACTGATTGTTGCCCCTATTCATCTCTGACAAGAAATGATTGTCTTTGAGGAGAAGACAATTTCAGTCACCACAGCCTTGATCATGTATATTTCTTGCACCTGAAGTAATTTCTAAGCAATATTAGTTGACCAAGAAATGCTACTAGTGTACTTCACATGAACCTACTCCATCATCTTGATCATGTACCCTACCTGAGTCTGATGAAACCTGAGTCCAAAATTACCCTAAGTCTAGTCACCTTACAACCAAAATGATAATGACAAATAGGATATTCAGAGATGGAACAACGATGAAGTCATTAGACAAACTTATTTTATGAGGACAGATTAGTCTAATATAGCTAAATAAAAAGCAAAATGAGATTTTATCATTTATCAATACCTGAAGATTACAGACGTTGAGGAAGAAAATCTTTATGTAGTATGGTACAGGGAAAATGAAACTCCAAGTAAAAATGATAGTATAAATGAAGATAGTAAACTGGACACTAGAAAAACATTCCAGAAGTCTGAAATCTGTCCAAAAGTAACATAACTGTGAAAGGTGAGAACATTTGGAAATAAAGTAGACAAAGCTTGAGACTGTAAGAAACAACTGTGTAGTGATCATATGGAAGGCTAAATGATTCATATTCGCCTTTTTTGTCTTTGAGATTACTTCCTCTAGTCAGTCATTCTGGAGCACCACTACATTTTAAAACCTCTTTATTTTCCTTCTTCCTTTTAAAAGGGCTGTCAAAATAGATGTGACCTCATTTCCCTTCCTCTTCCTTCTGCTTCAAAGGAAGAATTTGTGTATCCACTATGTTTTCATATTTGATTCTTTCTTTATATCTGAAAACCTATTTTAAGTAACATCTGGACATAGTGTTCAACATTCTTTCTTTATAATGTAGCTTTCTGCAGTATTATGATTTTTAAAAGGTCACGCATCACAATAGTCTTAGTGACCTTATTAAAAAAAAAAAAAGGCAGAAAAAGCTGATGGATGGATGAAGAAATGTTTGAGCTGGAGAGAATGCTAAATACTGTGACTGTTTCCCACATCCCTACATCCACATACTGAGCTCATTCACAAACAGTAGACTAAGGTTCTCCCAAACTGAGTGCAAAGCTTACAAACCTGCAAGCATTTTATAGAAAAGCTGTCATATCTAGAAACTCTAGAAAGTAGGATTTAAAAGCTTTTGATGCTAGAAGAAAATAAATACTTCTCTTTCCTTATTTTAAAAAACAAACAAACAAACAAACAAACAAAAACCAAAAACAACAATCTAAACAGTTTTGCCTTTATTGGAAAACTGTATTTTAAATACCAGAAATATCTGGTATTTGTAAATCATATTTGAAATGGTCTAAGTCTGCTAAGGAGGAAATGTGGTGAATTTCCAGGAATTTTTTAGATAGTCACTGGTATCCTAATACCGTATTTTCTTTCAACTAATTTTTAAAATCTCCATTAACAGTATTCCTCTTGAAACGCACAAGAAATGCATATTGTATTGTCCTTCAATAGAAAAATCATTATCGACTTTCAGAGTCTCTTGCAATGAGTGTGCAAAATATATGAAGTTTGTATCTCAGTCATCTCCACAATTATACTTGATGTTACCAAGTGGGAATTTCATGTTAGCCAGCAAAACACCAGAAATATTGGTCCCAATGAAAGAAATAAAAAAATCGAACAATTTTAAAAAATTAGATTCACTTTGTATTCAGTTTGCCTAACTTTTGCATTTTATTTGTGATCTGTAATGAAACAGTAATTTGAAAGGTTATATCACAGCCTCTACTGCCTTTTGGTTGGGCAGGTGCAACATAAATATAAGACAACTGATAGTGATGTCTGTTGTGTAAGAGCAGGAACTTTCAGAGGACCTATTAAATCTGTTCACATTTGTTTCTGTATACAAAAAGTTCTGAGGCATAATTTAAGTATCTTTTTAAATACTCAGGAGCTCTTATCATCCCTCCCATTTCAACTCCAGGAAAATAATGGGTTTTGATTGATAGCCTGCAAGTAAACCGATCTATTTAACTCTCTCTCTCTCTCTCTTTACTAAATTGATCTTAATTGCTACATAATCTGGTGAAAATCAAAAATTGGCAGACAGTACTCAAGATACACTTGAGAATGGAACAGCAGGGGCTTTGCAGATCTGGAAGTGAGCTGCATAGTGTTCATGCAGGAGAGAAGCGGTGATAGAAAGGGTTTACAAAACTAAGAAAAAAATGAATAATATGTAATGAAACAAATTCCTGACTTACACATTGTATTGTATGAACCTAAAAGGAGCAGAGATTCAGGAGAGAACTTAGGAAAAGTACTTGGAATGGAATCTATCTGAATATCCCTGAAAAGGTGTACGTACTGAACTAAGTTTGGGAACAACAACAACAAAAAAGCTTCACAGAATACTGATAAAGTATTGGTGGTCCCCATCAAACACTGATTTCGTTTGAATTCCAAGGAGATTTTAGAGTTTAGGTTTCTTTCCTTGGAATACAATGAAAGCAACCTTAGAAATTAGAAGTCAAGTCATAAAAGAAAAAAGCCTGTATTAGTATCTCTTTCTTACAATCATAGAATAGTTCTTTAGAAATTTAAACTAGTAAGAGAATTTGACATGCAATTACTGTATATTTCATTCAGCTCTCATCTGTATATTTTTTTTCTCTTTGGGGAGAAAGAAAGAGGAAGAAACAGTCAAAAAATAAATAAAAAAATTGGTCCTGTTGCAGCATGTACCTGCTAATGGCATTGCAACCAAAGCAGAAGCTTTCACTTATTATTTCAACGATATATTTTCACTTACTAGGCTGGATGATCTATTCTACTGTGTGATAACCTTTACTGCTGTTTGTTTGTTTTACAGTGTAGCCCCAGTGTGCTTCTGAAAAACTGCAAGTCAAAAGCTTGAAGAAAATGTATCAATCTTTAAAGACGCCAGTTATCTTTTCTGATGCTTTCCATGCCTAATATAACAACAAAAGCTGATGTGTCTACAAGACAGAATTTTGTGGAAAGACACCGAGAAAGAACTGTTGTAGGAGAGAGAAATCATATTTTACTTGAAGATTAAGAGAATGGATAAGTCAGTCCCCTGTAGCTGAGCCGAATTTTGCAGTTGTCTTGTCCCAGTAATTTACATAACCCTTACCACCTCTCAGGATACATATTGTGAGTTAAGTAACTGATTGCCTCAGAAAAACAAATGATTGAGAATAACATCTCAAAGTCATTTGTCAGGGACAGTTATGTAAGAAAAGATTCCCTCTGCCCAGGCTCATGTTAGGGTAATCATAGGGAGCATAATACACATTATTTGTTATATCAGTTATGTATGGATCAGGAAGGAATGTTTCTGAAAATGCCTTATATGATTCTAGGAAAAAGGTTCTTTTTTACTCTTTACAGAACACTGAGAACACTTCAAAAAAGCTGTTTTACAATAGGTTCCAGCTTGGTGGTCTTTTATTTGACCAGGTGATTCTCAGCATGTTTGGCAGTCGATAGCCAATCCTCCAAGGAAAATGTGTGAGTGGTAAAACTGGAGTCACAATCGAAAACTTGCCTTTCTTTAATAGACATAAGGAACCAAAAAAGAACCACAACAGAGCACCAGCCCCTGGATTCTTCTGCTGCCATGTGCTGGGCCTAGGCACTTAACTCCTGCCAGGAGCTGAAGGGTAGCAACAATAATTCCAACTGATGGTACGCTTATAGCTAGAATAGTCAGTCAAACCAAACTATGAAATGTATTTATTTTCACCACACGTACGCAAAAAAGAGAAATGATGTGCTTCTGTTAAGGTACATAAAGAAAATACGTAATTTTTAAAAATCACAGATTATTAATTTAAAACACAGTATGCAGAAATATAATGAGTTTAGATAGTTTACAGATTGTTCTTAGGCATTCTGTTTTTAAAAGAACACACCAGAAATATTAGCAAAAAAAAAAAAAAGGAGGAATATAAGCTTTTGGTTATCTAAAATCCAATTTACAGAAACAGACGAAGAAAAAAAAAGTATGTTTTAAGGCTTTTACATTGGCATTGATCTGCTTTTATAGGTGTAATAAACTAAATTTTGTATTTGATATAATCCAATATTATGCACAATAATTAGACATTAAAAAATAACAACTCCTACTTGAAAAGAACTGAATGCTTAGTTCTAAAACCATTTTCATTTGTTTAATAATCTTTCCCAAGGGCCTAAAAGGTGCTGAACAACTACAGCCTCTAATGACTTTGTAATCCAATTTTGCACTTGGCTTATTATAGCAACTTGCATTTCTCCTCTATGGCTCAACTCTGCATGGTAGAGAGATCTAGTCTAGATCCAGTAAAGCATTCTGACTACTGCAGTTCCTATACAAATCATGGAGTCTCTAGATATTTCCTTTTCAGTAAAGGTAATTAGAAAAAAAAAAATGAGCAGAAGAAAGAGTCTTAACACTTCTTCCTAACGAAGAAGTAAGCTGAAAAAGGCTTATGCAAAGAAGGTACTAAAATGAACAGATTGCAATAAATTGTTTTCCTTATGGATCAAGGCAGCATCTGAGTTGAAACTGTAACTAAATCACAATTCCCTTCTTGGGATTCTTTTTGGATATCCCTTCCCATACTGAAAGAGCTGAACAACTGTTCAGTCTAGCTTTTAATTTACTCCCATCTGTATTGCCAAGTCATGCACAATAAAATAATTTGAATTTTTAAGTTGGGTTATTCATGGGGGTATGAGTTTTATGGTCATGAACTAATCAGACTTTTTAATACACTTTTTACTTTTATAAATATATTTAAGTTACCATTATTTTAAGTGTTTTTTTGTTTGTTATTAATTATCAGTACATTTCTAGCCAAGTAATAATGACTCATAATTCTGAAAATACACGTAAATCCAGTACTAAATTTTCTTGTGCTTACACTGCCTTACACAAAAGCAAGCATGAAATGTATGCTTTTAAGGAAAAGGGCACCATTTAGCATTGGTATCTCTGGGTTACTGCATCTTGATGACTCCAGAACTCCTGCAGTCCAATTTATCTGTACAATCACTCATAATAGTAGTAGAAGCTATGGGGAAAAAAAAAATAATCACACACACAAAAAGAGAACTTCTCTTGAGAAAAAAACACTGTATTAAAAGCCTTTGGAGAAAGAACGAGTAAAGAAGAAAAGGAGGAATTAGTTGATTTACTGTATCAGGGTGCTCTATTACGACTTACATAGGATCTCATGTATACATATGAAAAATGAGAAAGATTACTCAATGACCTTTGATTCAACTTTTTCAGGCAGCTCTGGGACACCACAAATGAAACCCAGCTGTTTCTTGCCTGTACATTCGATATTAAACTTCGTTATATTTTACTTAGTGTAAAACAGAAAGATACTAACACAGTGAATTAGTTACTATGCATGTTCTCTGCAATACCTTGATCTTTGGAAAATTCAAGTAGATTTTATAAAAGAACCAGGTAAGGAATAAAGACAAAGCAGACCATGGCAATGCTGTGCATGCCACTTTAATATATTCTTACACAATAGGAATGGACTTTGACAGGATAGATGTGTTGTGTATATATAGATTGGATCTAACAATAAATGCAAGTGCACAGTTAAACTAAAGTACATTTATCAGTTTTATTTAATAAATGTTTGCATAGCCTGTACTGTAGGACTGCAAAATGATCATTCATTTTCTAGTCTATTCAAGCACACTGACATATAATCTAACAACATAATCTTTTGAAAACGCGAACGTAAAACCAAACTACATTAATTCTTTTTTATTTGAAAGACAGCTCTGATGAAATACATGATTTACATTATGCTAGGACTCAACATTTTGTAATGTTCCAGGAGCTGAAGTCCATAAGAACTGCAGCCATTGGGATTCTTTGGAAAAGGCAAACTGCATATAAACATATCCGGATATAGATCTACTTTTAACTTACTCAAAGAACTCAAGTTTGAGGGCTTTAGCTTATACCCAGATATTGATGGTAGCTAATTCCCATGCCTTCAAAAATACTGGAGACAAAAGAAACGAAAAGACCATAAAATTGAAACTGAGGATTCCTCATTCCAAAGCATTAATACCATATATCCTTGTTCTTTGAAGAGAATTGAACTTTTAGTGCACAACTGTCTCATATTTACTCACATCTCATTCATATTTATTTAAGAAATAGGAAAATAACTATAAAAAGGAAGTTACACTGGGACAGTTTATTGCTATCATGACACAAAGTGCAATGCTTTTAAAAAGAAAGTTAAAAAAAAAACCACACACACAAAACCTCAGTTCTTCCAAAATATTGCAGGATTTGTTAGGATTTTTTAAATATGTATAGATTTCTACTTTGGCACTATCTTTTTGAGAGATGAGAAATGTTCAATTTATTTTCCATCTGGTAACAGGAGCTTTCTTCCATCTAAAGACGACTGATCTGCTGATCGTTTTCCAATGCAAGAATGTATCACTAATTAAAGCCAGCATTCTCCATTCACTTCTGTTGTATTTAGGCAATACTTGTTCCAAAGAACGTTCTAGTTTTCACCCATATTTAGAAAAACCTATTGTGTACCATGATGAGATAGCCTGAATCCTGCCAGATATGAACAAAAAGGCAATAGAACGTTAGACAATTTTAGTCATAATGAGTCCATTCAGTGGAATCACAGTTATGCAATGGTATGTTTTCATAGCATTCTGAAGTTGTGGTAGGATTTAATTTCTTGGCATTGCAGCACAATTATTTTCATCTATGGACTCAGGGGCTGGAGGGAAATCTGCCATGGTAATATTCAAAGAAGTCCTTTAGCTTTCTACCTTCAGTCCACTGTTGAACACATACTATTAAAAGTGGAAGAATGCTGCTATTAGAGAAGTAATAAGATGGATTTGAAAAATCAGTAAGCACTGTAAGAGATTTTTTTCCTTTGGAAATTAGGCGATTTTAGGATTTTCTCCACTCTTCATCCAAAAACAACTCTTCATCCTTTACCCTTTGGAAGGGAGTACAGGATGTAGGACAGTCATATCTGAAGCAGATCTACTTTGCGGAATGCAGAAAAAAGCAAAATGCAAAAATGCACCATCTTGTTCTCTTCATCAACTGGAGTTTATGCAGACATCTCTTAACCTACCACCCACCACAAAAATAAAGAAAAATACAGTATGTTTGACAGATAGCGTGTCAATTATTTTGTTTAAAGTCCTAGACAGCTATGTCTCTGACTCATCCAATTTACTCAGTTTAATAAAATATGACCCCGTGGGAGAAGCCTGTTGCAAAATTCACCATAACTATCTTCTGCCTCCAATGTGAGAAATGAATTTTGAACGTGTGGACAATTTCTCCTTTATTTGGTTCATTAACTGTTGAGGTGCCTTCTATCCTTAACATTCCAGCAACATGGAATTTAAACAATGCACAAAACTTCAACAAGGGCCTCTGAATTAATGTAAACTTTATTCAGGGCTTTTAAAACCTGATGAAATAATGTTAAGGAAAAAAAAACTACACTCAAAACCAAAACAACCAATCAACCAAAAATGAAACAAAACAAAAAAAACACATGAAATAATAAACTGAACAGTTATAGAATCAATAAACTATTAACAATTTGCCAAAGTTATTCAAATGGTATTTCAAACCAAAAAGACAGATTCTGTGTTAAACACAATTGTTAAAAGATACTTGATGTGCCAAGCAAAAGCAAGCACGCCAGCTTGCTAAATTTAGGTGCCTTAATTGTGTTGTTACCTCCACAGAGAACCCAAGGAAAAATAAAAATAAAAATACAAGAATAACAAAGAAAAAAGAAAGAAAGGAAATAAAATAAGAAAGAATAAGAAGGAAGGAACATATCATTACATTTTTCCCCTTTTCACCCTACCGAACACCTGACTAAATTTTGTTTTACCGAATTTTCATTTCATAAGCAGTAATTGATATCTAGGAACAGTAACATGGGAACCTGTAATGAGAATCTTATATTTGACCAAAGCCTTTTCTCAAATATGCAGTTTTTATTCATCAGAATATTTTTAATTCAGTAGGAGACATGCCTTCCTATGCAAACTCATGGAAACCGACAATGTGAGAAATCAAGACATCACCAAGCCCCTTGGTTGTGCTGGAAGGTTCCCGGATCAGGGTGGTCACAATAAATTGTCCTTAGCTGTGAATTTCACTTGCTGCCTGAGGCTCTGAATCTATTGACCTCTGAGTCACATCTGAAAGTCCAAGTACTCTCTGAGGTTCTCTGCTCATTTGCATTGGAAGGAGGGTGTGAGTGTCTGCATAAGAAGGGTAGGCTGAAAGGAGATTATTAGATTTTAGAGAATGTACCACCCTTCAAAAAGAATCTGTAATGCCAGTTGATGACTTAATGCCTTTTCCATGTTAGCAATGACTAGGTAAGCAAATTCAACATAAGAGAAGCAAAGCATGCATCATCGTCATGGCTGAATACCTCCCACAAAATTTAAGGTTAACTGCATCAGGTCCCAGCATTTAAGACAGCCAAAATTATTTCGATCACATGCAGATAAATATTATACTCAGTAATTAGTTGTCTAGATCTTCAACACTGAATTGCTCCTAATCTTCCCCTAAAACAAAGTAAAGAAAACAGTTCCCTGGGTTCAGGAAAAAAAGTAAATCTATATATGGAGCACTGCACCTTTCATCCAGCAGTGGGAAGTGGTTCATCTACTAAATGCAAAATAAGTTGACATCTAATGCAAACAGGAGCCCCAAAAGTTGCGAATTATGACAAAAATAACTTTTTACTTTTCAACCTTGTGAACTATTGCAACATCAACAGTGTCCAGGGAAAAGAGAGTTTGTGCACTGTGCTCTTCAACCATTCCATTGTATAACTTAAAAATAAATAAGTAACAATTTCAGTGTAAAATGTGTAGAACGCCTGAACAGGTTTTACTGAATCTCTGTTATTCACTTAGAGCTAGAATGTCAAATTTGAATATGCTTAAGTTTGAAAGTACTTACTCTTAAGAGTAAGATTTGACAGGCTTGCAATCCTGCTCAACATTCAGAAGGGAATAATTTCTTGTTTGTTTGTTCAATTCAATTTATGCCTGAGGCAAAATAAGTGAGGAGGAAAAAATCACTAAGAGTCTGAATATAAAATAGTTAGCAGTATCAGGAAATCGCTGGCAGATCAGGAAAATCCCTTCTTAAAAAAGGAAGCATAAGAAAAGTTTTTGACATACGTGTCTAGAATTATTTCACTAATGGAATATTTAAGGATGAGATGTACATGTTTCTTTGTTTTCCTCTCCTACTCTGCATTGAAATGTGTGTTATGTATGGCAATACTGATTGCACTAAAATTGGGCTTACAAAATGCCTTTTATTCAAGGTCCTTTCATGCAACTGTGAACTAATCTCACAAAAACTCCTCTTAAATCCTATTCCCACTTCTTAAATCATATTAAACTGGTTTTGATGTCTGAAATATTAAAAACAGTTTTAGCTGCATAAATTTGAAAGGATCTTTCCTTCAATATGCAAAAGTAATTTCTCTGAAGTTACAGAGAGGTACAATGGAGTACATAGAGTTTGTGTAATTTGTTTCATGCAGTAGGTCAGACGTACGCACACAGACCAGAGTCAAGAAATCTCTAGAAGTGACTATCACAGTACCCAAAACTGTCCATTCTACTATATATAAATGCCTCTCTTAATCCTGTTTACACTTTAAAATGAATCATTTGAAATGGAGAGGGGGAAAGATATAAGATTAGATAATTTTTCTTGCTTTTGGAGCATGTGGAATTTTTTTCATTATTTGTTTTGAAAAAAAAATCTTTATCTCTAAACCTTTCTCAAATAAGGATTTTTTTTTTTTTTAAACCTAGCTGCCGTATGTTATAATTCTTCTGAGATCTACATGACTGATGTGTGGAGATTTCTATCCCCTTCCTACACAGAGAGACTTAAGGAAGCAGGTGCTTTGCTAAATATATCAAAAAAATACTATTTCCCTGCTATTTTTCTATAATGCAACCACCTGTGCAAAGAATCATCATGTTTAATATGTCATAAATCCAAATATACTCCAAAACCTTCAAGGACAATCTACGATCTTAACACACCCATGCATACAGACAAATGAATATGGAATTTTAGTAGCAAAAGTAGTTCAAGTCAAACTAGTGAAATCTGACAGCTTCACTAATACATTTTTTCCTCAATATGGAATTCCCTTATTTTTAGAGAGACCACTTTTTTTCTGATCCACAGGTCTCTCTGTATAGAAGAGCAAGAAAGAACAGCACTGTATCTTCCAAGTTTTTAAGTCGTCATTAAAAAGAGCTATAGAAATGCTCAGAAACAGGCAACTGCTGGCTTTTCCCCAGTCCTCAGACACCTCTCCTAATTGCTGTGATCACTCAAGATAGCCCTTATCTTCAACAGACCTCTGGCATGAACCATTCCTTTTGAAGTTTTGCAGGAGAAAAACGGCCTCTGAACTCTGCTGCCATTGGGGAGGGATGGGTTATTGACACACAATATCCATAAGGAACTCTATTCAGGGAATGAGGAGCAGCCAAAAGTTAGTTTTTTTTTTTTAGTATGCAAACTGAATACATATTGGCCCCTGCCATCATTTGGCTGGTTCCATGGTAGGTGAATGGTTTGGAAAGAAACTCTGACAAGGGAATTTATGGAGGGAATGGGAGAGAAAGAAGAGGAGAGAACATGCAACATGTCTGCTAGACTTAAGCCTTGTTTTTCCAGCACCGAAGCAGACACTTACTGTAATATATTAATGGAACAATGATGCAAAATTTCAGCTATATTTAATTAATTTTTTATTTGATTTAAATCTAAGGGATGAACATTGCATAAAGTGTGTGTGAGAAAATGAAGGATAAGTAGGAAAATGATGCCTCATGAAATTATAAAATCTTGGAGGAGCTGAGAGTACAAATTAAAACATTATAAGAACATTATCCTAGACAATCAATTCTGTAGGATTTCAACAGTAGGGGGAAGTTACTGGCTTTTGTGGGAGCAGTAAGGAACATGTAACAACTTTTCTTGAAAATCCATGACCACACTATTTGGGACACTTGGAAAAATGAGTGAGGATTACGGTATGAATTTTCAAAATGCTGATTACTACACTGACTACCCAGGCAGACATACTTATTAACAGTGCCTTTATGTAATCTAATTAACACACAACAGCTATACCAAGACTCAGTGCAACTCCACTGCATGTTAGTATGTTATAAAATCATGCCACAGTTTTCTACGGTAAGCAAGCATATGAGATCATTTAATTAATTTTCATAGTCCCTGAAAAAGTAAGATTATCCATCCAAAACCAGGGTATAATAAAGAGTGCCAAAAGAAGCATAATATGAAATAGAATAGCAAGGCTGGAACTACAACCACATCTCTAACTTCATCTTGAACTTCATAAAATTAGGAATACTTGAAAGGTCAGCGGGCTTTCTGTGGTCCCTGTAGTACTGAAAAGCGGGGACTTCCTCAACAAAGCATTAAAGTTCCCACTATCTTGTACATAGTTATTTCCATCTACATTAGGAGAGCAGAAAACACTACACTTTCAGTTTTGTACTGTCTGAATACCATGATCACTCAGTGATAAATGACAATACAAGCCACAAGGAGAATCAGGCCTATTAAGTGTTAGTTTTTCTTTGGATAAGCTGACACAGTAAGCTGTACAGCATCTCATGAATCCACATTACTAGAAGAATGTCCTCTTATCTCATGCAGTGACAGCCCAAACATTAACTGGGAGACAATTCAGTTGAGTAACAAAGATTATAGCACTGTTTTACATTTTCAATAGCTGCAGTTGATATACACAGAATGGGTGTAGAGTAAGTAAGGGAAGGAAGGTCAAAGATGAAAAATAAAATATGATTGTTTCAACCTGCCACTCCAAAATATGCTGCTTTGTACATCGGTACTGCTGAAGTATCACAGGCAGAGTATGCATTCTGGAAACGTTAACTAGATCAAAATCTCCTGACTTGCAAATTTGTTGATTTTTGTTGTTGTTGTTTCAGAAAAATAAAAAATAAAAATAAAAAAAATAAAAAAAAGAGAAAGAAATAAGGATTTGATATCTCAGGACACAATCTTTTGACAATTTATAGTTGAGAGCAATTGAATATATTTACCTCCAAAGGAATGCCCTTTGCTGCCTGAGAGAATACTTTCTCACAGTCCCTGACCTCTCAAAATAACTACATTCAGTTGTAACAATCAAATTGTGTACTACTTCAGGAGGGCTCTTGAATGCTGGAAACAGTTTACACACACACAAATTGGTTTGGATTAGGAAAGATACCATGAAACTCAAAAGTAAGCAGAGAATGTGACCACTGATCTCACCTGAAAGTATGAAATATGTATCTGTGTTTTAGATTTCCATCAGTAATTTTTTCAGAAGAGTTTCGAACAAATCTTAAACTTGAAATCAAGGGAAGAATAGTTACAAATATGAGAAAACAGCTCACTGAGACTGCATACAATTGTAACCTAAATCACCAAAAGCTAATACGCTGGTAGATGCAGGGTCAAGCTGACTTCATTCTTTCCTCTTCTCAGTTGTTCTATCAATGCAGGTACACACATTAACAAAAGAAGCAAACGAGAAAAAAAAAGTCCAAAAAATTAGTTATTTTATGAAGACCAAAAAATATATTTCTAGACTAAAATGCTTCAGTGCCATTCACAGCAAGATAAAAATACTAACAGAATAATGTTTACTGGCCTATAAGCAGAGAGAAATGGGGAGAAAGATAAAACAATGTTGACACCTCTATATTTAGTCCGTCTCAACCTTGGAAAAAAGGGTTCAGCTTCTTCCTGAAAGGGAAATGAGCCTTGCATTAAGACCAGCTGTCTCAGATGTTCCTACCTGGATTGATATCCAGAAGCCTGAACTAGAGAGCAGCTTTGAGCAACAGACATTGTGGCTGTCTTTAATTTAGGTGTTGAGCTCCCGTGTCACCTTAAACAAATGGACTTCTTCAGGCTGGAGGCCCAGGTTGCTGAAGAGCCAGTGTTTCAGAGATGTAACAACCAAAGCCTGCAAATCTCTCCACTATTCTTCAATTCACCAAGGGAAATATGAAGGAAGTAGAAGTTTGATTACAACCATAACCTAGTGGATGGGCTATTGAATAAAATGGTAAATACACATGGTATTTGTTCACCCTCAGCACAGTCTTCAAAACGAGTCTCTAAAAAAAAATTTCAGATCTAACAAATTAACAAATTTCAAAAGGCATTTTTTTCTTCAACTAACCTGATAAAATTGTGAAGTACCGAGGTTAAGTCAGACTACTGCCATAAAGAAATGGTTCACCCAAAAACTTCTTGGGCCTTCTGCTAGCAATCTCAGCAGAGGGTGAATAATGGCATAAGTAGTGAAATCCTTTGGGATCTTCTGTACCTACTGCAAGGTATACATGCTTGTTGATGACAGGATTGGAAGCCTGTTTATGAATGCCCAGGCTGCATTCCTTCTATGTGCAAAATCATAGGCATAGGTACAGGGACCTCAGAAACAGCTAGTCTGCCTTCATAAATACCACAGCACAGCAAACTCAGTAATACATACTTCATTACAACACTTTTCCACAAAGACAACCAATTTATGTACATGGAATCCAAGAGATGGTGAAAACGGGACTTCTCCAAGCAGCTTTTAAAATAGTGAATTACATTCACCATTAAAAATCTATCTTATTTTCTAATCTGAATGTCTGAGACCACAGCTTCCAGCTATTGCTTCCTATTATTACATTTGCTATATTAGAAAACTTTGAAACATCTACAACCTTTTCCTTTATCACTAAGCATTTTTGTGTCTCTTCTTTCAACATAATTTTAAAAATGCTTAAAAACTGAAATATACACACAATTCATGTTTTCCTGCTGAAATCATTATTCTATTTCTCTGCTTATTTATCAAATGGTACAAAGTAGTCTTTTTTAACACAGGATCACTCTGGGAACTCACACAGAATTTTTTGTCTTTTATGAGCTCAAATACTTCTCAGAATTTCTTTTACAGATGAATGTCCCTCATTCATCTGTATTTGTCTTTCTTGTACATAACATTTTGTATCCATATCACTCTGCATACCTGTCATTTACCATGTTGTTAATACTTACTGTTACAAGGAAAAACTTCTCAATCCACGTGATTTATATCATATCACTTCTCAAAGCTGTTTACCGATTAAATAATGTTATTAGCCATCAGTCATTGTTGGTTCATGATCAGCAAAACAACAGATAAACCACAATACTAAATGCTTAAAAATGATAATAAACCCCTAAAAAACTTTTAAACACCCCTATATAGTTAAATCCCTCAAATAATACCACACAGATACTCTCATAGGCCATGTGGGTTACAAGCATATCCCCACTTCAGAGCACACAGGCTCCCCTGCTTGCTCATTCCTCCTCTTGAGATATGGGTGGTCCAGCTCTGTGTGGTCCCGTCCCACTTTCTGCTATCTACTAATGCACTTGCTGGGGAGAAAACGCTAATGGTTCACCCAAGCATTTGCAAAGTGTGGTTATCTGCTTGTGGCCCCGTTCTGTTCAGCACTCCACTCACTGGATGCTGGCTCGTTGTAATAAACAGTGCAGAAGCACCTAGGCCAGATCTAGCCAAGATCACGATGACACGGGAGCTACTTTCCGCAGCGTCGAACCAGTTTCTTGTTCTGTTTCTCTCACCTGCTCAGCCACTCACCCCTACGAAGTTTCATGCTTCTTTTACACATATTTCCAAGCTGATTCCTTTGTTTAAAGTTTTGTTTATAACAATTCTTCTCTTTAGCATTATTAGTATGGGGAAATGCCCTCTCAGTTAGTGTATCTCATTCACTTGGTTTACCCTCACATTCCCATCCTAACAGCTGTTCTTATCCAAGCCATTTGGCCAGCTGTGGGCCCTACACTTACATTAAGTGCAATTTTCTGTCAGTGATGTTAAGTGTAATTTTCTGTCAATGATCTGTCTAGATCATTGATACAAGTATTGTAAGAGTTACAAACCCTGTAGAATATATTAAAATATTTTTCCCCATGATACTTATTTCTAATATCTGACCAGTCCTTCCAAGCTACTTAATAAGTATCCTATGCAGTCCAAACTTTTAACTTTACTATATATTCACAATAACTTCTATCTATGAACCTTGCAGTGTCATCAAAGAGTCACATTGTTTGCTTGATAGATTTTTATTTTTTTTGAACATAAGGCCATACTATTGCCATCAAACATTTCTCTTGCTTTAATTCTCCACCAGCTGAATCCTGTGTTACATTTTCTGTTATTTTGCCTAAAATTTATGCAAGACAAACTATTAAATGATTACCAAGGTCTCTGCACTTATGTCATTGGAATATTGTCTAGAGACATACTCTGGAATAATCTTCAGAAAAAAAAAATATAACAGGACTGTTGATTTTAAAATATTTACCTTTAATAAATAATTTCCAACTTCTTTTCAGTTGCCTTTCTTTTCAGGGTAAGAATTTTTAATCATGATTTTTCCAGATGGAAATTTTAATTGAATAATTCTCTCATTTCTGCATCACTACTGCCAATAACTCTTCATAAGATGTCTGCAATTAATGCAGCACTAAGAACAGCAATAGAGCAATATCTCATTTCTAAGTATATTTCAGCCTACCATCCAACCTCACCACTTCTTTCCTATCAAGATTTTTTTGGATTTCTTTAGTAAATTATCTTATTAGCTATATTCACTTTAAAACTTATTATTTATATGGGTTGTTGTCTGCTTTTTTCCCCTTCTTCTTTCTTTTCTCTCTACTATATACCAGTTTGCTTTGATATTGGTTTAATTGTTAATTTTTGGCTTTGTTTTCCCTTGTATCAAAGACAGACTCATAGTCAAACATGAACTCTTTTATGATTTGGGTTTTTCTCTGGCAAAACAATACATTCCTAGAAACAATCCAGTTTTTAGTCACAGATGTCTGTTTAAATGTTCTCTCCAATCTATTTTCCAATATTTTCCTCAGGTTTAGAAGACAAGTCCTTCTGAAGCACCATTACTGGCTGCATTTTATCTTTCGTCTAGTATAGGCAACCATCAACTTCATCTTTCTTTGCCACAATAAAAGATTATATAGGTGATGCCTTAAATTAGGCACAATGCTTTTTGTGATAGGAAATTATTATCTATAGCTCTCTGCAGCTCTTAATGACATTTTACTACAGCTCTACGAGATTTACATACATACTCCCAAAACTGAAATTCCCCATAAAAGAAGACAATTATTTTCTCCACAAGTTATAGAAAGGTAATTAAGGACTAAGTCATCTTCTGCTATGGCTTGATTCAGCAGTCTTTAACAAATACCTCCAGGCCTTTACTTAATGTATATTTCTCAGTTTTCAGGGCCAGACTACGCAGTGAAATGTACATTACAGAAAGAGGGATATCAATACAGTCACTGAAGGTGAGGCTTTTCAACCTTTTTCCAGTTCAAAAGAGAAATCCATTATGGTTTTAATTCCCTGCATCATATACAGTAAAAATTCACATGGGCGTTAAATGCAATAAAACTCTTATTGAAGAGAGACTGTGCACTGCATATGAGCAACCTGAAAGGCTAACAGGGTCATCATCCTTCCCCTTTAGTAGATTTGCCATCAACAACCCTAATAAAAATGAACCTCGTTCCTTTAAATGATGGAACAAATATAAAAGCTTGCCTCTGGAAAAATAATATATAACCATTTGTAGAAGAACCTGCCTCTCCAATAAGGGCTCACAAATACAGTACTGGCAGAGAAAATTCTTGTAAAACCAAACAGCTAAGTAAAAAACCCGTAGCACAACATGTATGCCCCTTGGCAAAGAAGCTCATGGAATTTAATATATTTTTGCACACTTCATTTGAAACCTGCATGCATTGAGGGAGCAAAAGCTATGATTCCTTAAGTTAACCCTTTTCTACCCTTGCACATCCCTTTTCTGTAGCTTTTAAAGGTGAACTCTTCTTTTTTTGTTGTTGTTGTTATACTTATTAGAATGTGTCACGATATTTAGTTATTGATATGAATACGTAATGAAGAGAGTTTACACCAACACCAAATTCTCCTGGTAATAAGTGACTAAGAATTCAGCCCTAGAATATGACACTTTGCAAAATATAAAAAATCTGTGTTTTTTTTTTTTTCTTTTTAATATAACTGGAAGTTTTGCTATGGCAGTAACAGGGACTAGATTATTTAATTAATCCATCAATCATTACATTCTCACCTAGAATGTCATCAGGGGCTACAAGGGAAATCTGGAACAATGTAAAATTTAGACAGAGTTTATGGCATATCAATTCAAAATGGCATTCAGATCACCTTTTTATGCCTATGAATATAAATCCTTGCCCTATCGTTTCCTTATGAAACTGAAACAGGTTTTATACTTCATTTAGGGGAAAAAGCAAACAAACAAAAAAAACGGAGGAGGATCAGTCCTGCTGCAGTCACTACTAAGGCTCCAATTTAGATTAGTTGGAACAGAACTGCATTTATCTTTGCATAAGGACAAACGTGAGGAGAAAGAAATGTAAAATGTATGAAACTGTTTGCATGGAAGGGTTACTATAAAACAGACTAAATTCTACATGTTGTAGTGTTGCACTAGAACAGAAAAATATGCATTAGCAAATAAAAATTAAAACATTATTCTTAACTCATTCTCCACAAGACAGAATTCCCTCACAAAAAGGGGAGATTATCATTCCAGCCTTTTCCACCTTCCCACTAATAGTTGGTTTTGGAAATTAAAAGGGAAGTAAAATGTTGGTCTATAGTTAATGAAGGCCCAATAATGCCAAAATTTTCATCCTAAACTCCTTACGTCAAATTCCAATCAAGACAGTGGAATCTTTTGGCCTTCAGTAATTTGATGTGTGAGCAGAAGCAAAATGAATGGTAAGTGAGGTGATTATCTCCATCCCCATCACACTTGGCCACCCTTTTCGTCATCTTAAAGATGCTGAGGAAAATTCAAGGTACATTAAAAGAATTGGTGCCTACTTAAGGTCTTAAAGCAGTCCTTTGCTTAAGGCAAAGAAAACCTGCAAGAAAACTGCCCGGAAACCTGCAATGTTACCAGTTATGTTATGCTCACCCCATCGATAAACAACAGCCTCTTTATGTTCTTGTTTTTATTTCCTACGTAATACGTCACATGAGTGAAGAGGTTACTGACATGAAAGTGAAGAAATATTTGTAGGCAGAAATAAAACATGCTGGAGATACAAACTACATTATTAGTTTTTTTTTAAATTACCAACACTGGCTTTTGGGATTTGGTCTGGCCCTTAAAAGTATCATTCTCGTATGTATAGTGAAGAAAAAGCACCAACTCCTAGGCTTCTAGGACGTCAGTTCATATTATACTGTCCACACAAACATGAAGGGAAACCACATCCATATTTCTGAGGGTTATTTTAATGCACAGGGACTGTATGGATCCCACAGCTGCCAAATAAAAACCAAAAAAGCAAATGAAGATCCCTTCAAACACAAATGACCTATCTAAATACCCAGAATCGGTGCTGGGTTTGCAGACAAAAACTCATTCATTTATTTATTTTGCTGCAATACTCCTAAAGTAAGCTTTAAGTAGTTGCATGTGAAACCTCATTGCTGGAGAATTTTTTTTTCTTCTTCTTCTTTGATTTGGGGTTGGTTTGTTTCCCTTTTTAATTCTGCTGGTTTTCTTGTTACATTGCACCCCCACAGTCCTGACATAACAAGTACAAGCTCTGCAGCAAATACTAGGGAAGACTTTATTCTGTGGTCTGATACTGCCTCTCTCCCTTTCACAAGCAGCAAGGGTAAATCTTGTTCCAGCATTGTGAAAACAGAATTTCAAGAGTTCTTAGAGTGGTGCGAGTATTTCAATTTACAGAAGCTCTGGTATATACCTGCAATGCATTTTAATCTGCCCAAGGAATAGATTCAGTCCTGGCAAGTTCACTGTTGTTTCTAATTGTCAGCGACTGCTACACTTCACTTGCCTGCAGCTATCAAATTAACATATCACCACTACACAAAATATTGCAATGTGCTCAATGTCCTAACAACAAGAGCCTCACACTTCATTTCCATCCAACAATTTTCTCCTAATTGGGTTTTCAACATATTAGCAAATGACATGGAACGGACATAAGTGGACAGATAATACAGCTCTCAAAGTCCTTTTGCTATTCTTGTGCAAAGTTCTGCAGAGATCCCCCTGGTTGTTGAGTAGATCCAGAGAGAGAAACAGAGAAAGAGAGCGAAAGAGAAGAGAGAGGGAAGAAAAGCTCAACTCCAGAAGTGGAAAACACGTAACTTGTGCCCTGAGATATTGCTATGGCAACATTTAAACAATGAACAGAAAGCCCTGCAGGATTCTGCTCCCGCTTCCTTGGATACCAAATGTAGATCCTGATTCTCTTTTATTGTGTGCATGCACAAGCGTCTGATTTTTGCATTTTCTTCTAACAGACAGCAACATATCCAGACCCCATACCAGGAACTAGGCTTTAATTCATTTCCATGTATTGCAGCTTGTGCGTCGCAATTAAAACATACCACTAGCACACCCATTGCTCCTCTTCCTTCCCTATTTCTATCCCACAAGAGAAGAAACAACTGTGATAGAAAAGCTGAATAACAGGTACCTTTATTTTCTATATAGCATCATTAAACAAACCACTCCAAAATGTTACAAGTAAAACCCCCGTGTCTTCTGCTGTTACAGGGAGCGATTACCGGAAGTGGAGGCAGGATCAGCTCCTTGCCCACGTTCTGGAACTGGAGAGCACTGCAAGGCTACCTTCCAGGTCCCCATGACTGCTGCTAGTACTAAATCCTCCTTATCTGGGTTGTCCTGGAGAGGCAGCACTTTATAACTGAAGGAGACTTGTTTTTTATTACGATTTTCATAGGGCAGCTGGCAAGGGGACAGATGGAGATGCAGAAGGAAGGCCCCTGCTAATAGTAGCTCAAAGTCCAGCCAGCTTGACTATTTCAGAAATAATTTAGTGGGTACTAATTGCGTTTCTTCAGCCATTTCCCTCCCAGACTGCAAGCAGCACTAACTCTAACACCCATTTCTCTCTCCTCATTCCCTCACTAGCAATCATAAAGAAAGAGATTTCTCCAAGCTGAAGTGAAGGCATAGCGGCACAGATGAGATGGAGGCTCTTGCACACTGCTACTGTGCACAGTGCACTCCTTTAGAGAATACATTGACACTTCATTCTTGGATATTTTGTCTTGCAATTTTTCACCAAACATGCTAAAAGCCTGTCCTGAGTACTGTGCAAAATCTTCCTGTCTCATATTGTCACAGCTAGAGTCTTTGTGTGGAATGGGATCCAGCTTTTAAGGTCACAGACAAATCATTTTAGAGTCTGTATGCAGGAAGCCATGGCAACATCTTGGAAATCCCTTTCTTTTCCTCCAGTCCCACACAATTGCTTGTATTGGTTCATGCCTAGAGCATTCTTTTTTGGGTTTTGCCCAGTTTGAAAGTTCATTTTTCACTCAGTGCTATCAGGCTGAGAGCTATTGTGATAGAAAAATTGCTGCTCCAGCAAACTGAGCATGTTCCTATTCTCAGTAATTGAAAATCATTCCCTACCTGTGAAAAGACATGGACCAGCTACCCCTTTGCAGTACTAAGCTGCAGTTGCCAAGAACACTTTACATTTGAGATCCATGATCTCTGACCTTCTGGAGAACAACTACAGCAAATGGAGCAGGGTTCTCTAAAACAGCTGTCTCTTTCCTTCTGTACAAGCATTTGGTGCCTAAATATACACATAATGGTACAGCACTAACTTTATAGACCAATGCCTGAAG
Organism: Cygnus olor; assembly: GCF_009769625.2. Taxonomy (NCBI): domain Eukaryota; kingdom Metazoa; phylum Chordata; class Aves; order Anseriformes; family Anatidae; genus Cygnus; species Cygnus olor. Next base: position 51,462,383 of record NC_049173.1, read on the forward strand.
GGATTGTCCATGTTTTGGAGAGGAGACAGCCTGCAGGATCAGCACAAGCTGCTGAATGATACACCTGTACTCAGGAACATGCAAAGGAAGTAGCAGAGACAACCAGTTCTTGCCTCTGTTTGAGGAGATTTGATGCTCCTCATTTAGCTGGATGTTTCTATTGACACTTTTGGCGATGTGTTTTATGACCAGCCCTTTGGGCTCTGGATAAGCCCCAACACAAATGCTTAGAAATGCTATACTCATTCCCATTATGAGACAGAATGAGTTAAACTCTGGGTTGTTCCATGTGTCTTTTGGCTACGGTATTAAGTGAATGATTCACTGAAGTGTGAAACTGTTGCCTCTTTAGAAGCAGACACGCATCCCTAGCTTTTTAATGTTGACATGGTTTGCCTATTTCAGCCCATACTGGTGGCTAAATTTTCCCAGTGCTTCCTTATCACATCAAGAAAATCCTCCTGCTAGTTATTGTACAAAATGAATGAGGCACCTATGGCGGTTTCTATTGTCAAAAAAACAGAGTTGCTCTATCAGATTTTCTGTTTATGTGTTCACTTGACAGCAATCCAGGGAAAAGCTTGGAGATGCCTTTTCCTTAGCCAGCTTCTTTTTCCTTCAGTAATTACTGAGCAGCAGCTTAACATAAATTTAGCTGCTCTATTACTGCAACTGCTGATGTAAGTGTAGCACAGACTTATAATAATACATGAAGGAATGGAGAACAGAGTTTTGCACATACTTTCAGATGCTGACAAACTTATTACCCATGTAGTGTCCCACCACAAAACACGTGTCCAGAGAAATAAATGAGGCTAAAGCACTTCATACTAAACTGATTTAGCTATACTGAGAAAGATGGCAGTAATTGGAACTGGAAGGAACAGTTTCTGCTGTGCCTGCTTCCTTCTTTTCATACATACAACAGCACAAAGGGTCTGATTCATACGCGTGGCCAAACAAAAACTCCCAGAGATTTCCTTAGGAGCAGAACTGGACCCTAAATCTTAATCCTTTACAAGTAGAAAAGGCTTAAGAGGCATGACCTCCAAACAGAAGCACATGGGACACATTTGAGAAGCCGAAGGTCTCATTTCCGTTACGCCAAAAGATTCAGGACATTTACATGAAGTAACAGCGGTGATGTGTAAGAAATGTAGAAAGAAAAAAAAAAAAGGAAGAAAAAGAGAAAAAGGAAGTTAATATTTATTTATGTATTTATCCAGGCAAGTTGGACCTCTTGTTTGTGTTGATTCACACAGGAAGCTTGTGAAGAGGGCAACATTGCCAGAAAAAAAAATGGCAAAATCAAGATCTGGCTCAACCAACATCTCCCCCATTCCTGCCTTCTTTGCCCTCCTCCAGAATATTCCAGCTAGAGAAAAGTAAAATGACTGGCAAAGCTAGCTCTGCACCTTGTCTGCTAAAAATTATCCATATCTGTTCAGTGGTTCATTTAACTATGAGTTTTCCTCTCTTTCTACACCAATTGTGGCCTAGTACTTTCAGCTGGAGCCTCTCCATATGCAGGCCAAGGTTGAGAAACGTAGAGGCAAGGGAGAAGAGAAGGGTAAAAGGAAGAAAATTCCCTATGTACAAGGTAAGCATCCATGCCATATGAGGGGACGGAGGTGGCATGCTTCCCCACATGAAAACAAGAACCTCTATTTTAAATATCATGTTATCCTGCCTTTATTTCACACTCCCACTTCTCCAGGAAGGGAGAGACATTTACTGGTCTGTTACACATCATTACTAATTTGTGAACCCCACCATCTACAAGCCACTTTTTATTATTTTCATTATCAACAGAATAACAAAAAGCCCCAAACACAACAGCATCCTCTCACTGCCTGCCAACCTAAGTAAATCTCCTTTCACTGCCATCAAAGTCCTAGGGGAGCCTGGAGGATTCATCACAAAATCACAAAGAATTTCCTAGGAGATCTGGAGGGCATGAGTGGCTAGTACAGCAGTTCTCTAAACTCCCCTTCAACAGAAGAATGCCCTCTCTCTGCCTGCTACTATTTGTTCTCAGAGTGTAAAACATTCCATTTCTCTCAGAGCTGCCTCCTCAAAACCCATCACCCCTTGCCCTACACAACCCCACTCCCACCAAAAGCCATCCTTCGTTTCCCTGCTTGCTTACAAAATTTTCCTGTTAATACACCATGTTGATCTGCAATGTCAGACTGGATGCCAGCATTGAAATCATAGCCTGTTTTAAACACTTAAAAAATTAAGAATAAAATTAAAAAAAATAAGTAAATAAACCTTCCCAGTACCTCCAATTCTATGTAAGTTGCATCTGGATTTTACAGATTGGGCAATCAGGCAGCACCCACCACTCACTGCAGGGGCTTTTTCAAAAGATTCCTTTGCTAGTGAACATTCACAAACGCCATAAAGCCACACAGGCAGGCATCTGCAACATCCTACCAAGGCTGGAGTTTTACTAACAGGAACATTTGAGCTACTGTGAGATTTCAGTTCTGTCCTCATTCTTCTCTCTTCCCTATGCACCCCCCTCCCACTCTCGCCGTTATCAAAATTAAATCAGATTCTTTATTCAGGTGGGGGAACAGACCAAAGGAAGATACATAAGGAAGAAAGAAGAGAAGCAATGGAGCACGTTTTCTTTCCCAAAATATAATAAAATGGAAAGTGTACTTACTATATCTTCAAAGACTATCCAGCTGGAAATCCGAGTGGTTATGAAAAAACAGGGTGGGGGAGGGGGCTTAAGAAAACTATTTCATTTCAGCAACCAAACCAAAATTAAAAACAAAAAAGGAAATAAAAAGATATCCAACTGCGATTTCCTGGCAATTTCAGTCCATACAGGTGCCAATCCAACCCAACACTGCTGAACTCTTCCCCTCCGGCAATTTTGCTTTCCTCTTCTCTGTCCTTTATTTTCTGTTGCGTTCAACTTTTCTGCTTAAAATTGCTGTAGTGGTAACGTTGATGCTTCCCTTCACTGGCAAAGAGGGGATTAAAAATAACAGGGAAAAAAAAAAAAATCCTTGCAGAGGATAAATGGTCCTTCTCCTTTATGAAACTTTTCATTCCACTGTGGATCCTTTGCCTACTTTCCTTTTCGTGAGGTTTTCTACCTCTCTGGCTTCTCTGCTCTCCATTGCTTACTAGTTGTTTTTTCTCTGGAGAGCAGAAAGAGCTGTATTTCTTTTTAAGCAGCCCTCCATCTGTATTCTTTTAATGCAATTTTGTTGTGACTGTTAAGATCCAGGTCTTGCCAGGCAATTTTCTTCTTCCCCCTTCTTTGCTGCACTATCAGTTATCCAATCCGTGTGTCTCCACATTAGAACAGGGATTCCCATTCTTCTTTTTCCCCTATCCCCCACACTCCTTTAAAAAAGAATCTCCTTATGCATTTAGATTTGTATTTGTGTATGTCAAAATAATAAACTTTTAGTGTCTCTCCCCCCTCTCCAAAGATCTGATTAGATTTCCAATCACAACCCAGTGCGCAATTGGATTTTTGATTTCAGCAAGAAGCCAGCAATCCACAGCATCAGCACCCTCTCCTTGCTTTAAACTCCACGTTATATCCTTTTGCCTTCCCTCCAACTCCGCTGCATTTTCATAATCTCACATTAAATGGAATGACGGAGGGAGGGAGTAGAGAAAAATTCAAGGTTCCCACCAGCTGTCAAGAATAAATCCATCCCCTTGTTATATTTTAAACACTCAGGACGGGTGTTTTTAACGCCCACTCTCCCCTTTGCCCCCCACACTACTCAAAATCTTTCTGATGTTAAAACTCCCCCGATGGGGCACAAAAGAAGCCTGGGGAGGCGTGATTTGTCCTCTTAGCTGTGAGTTTCACAAGCACCAGCTTCCCTTTGCTTTTCATTTCAGCTTCCTCTCCATCTTTTGTCCAGCAGCTATAAAGATCCAGCAGCACCAAGACGAATAAACTTCTGTTTCTTCTTTGAGAGAGATGGAAAGAGAGAGGGAGAAGGATAAAAGCTCTCCAGCCTCTGCCTCCCTTTTCCTCCCTTTCTCTGTTTCAGTGCAGCTCCGATCGCATTTGCAATCTCTGCCTGGTGTATTTCAGATCTACAAGTTGGATTTCCTTCTGCACAGCAGTGAGTTAGACTCCCATCGTCTTCCACATGCCAGTTATCTTCCCCCTTTTCTTCCTTCCTTCCTGTCTCCCTCCCTTCCAAGATGATACATTCCCAGGAGCGCGGCTGCTTCTTTCAGTTTTTAGTTTCATCCCTGAAACGCACAGCCCTTTGCACAGCCGAAACCTTTTCTCCCTCCCAGCTTGAATTCTTCCTGTGTGTGCATGTACGTACGCATCTATGTATATCCAGTTCCAGACAGCTGCTGTTGTTGCTGCCGGGAGTAGCTCCGCTTTTCTGTCGCCCTAGCTTTCTCTTACTCGCCACCTTTCAGTGGCACCCTAGGATTTGCAAATGTCCCGGGGCCAGTCTTTCTGGCTACACTCCTCCTTCTCCCCTCCCGTTCTCGCTCCCCCCTTCCCACCCTCCCCCCGTTTTCTCTGCTTGTGATCAGTAAAATACAATTACCCAATTACCTCCCATCATCTTAGCACTGATTGGTCAATTGCATTAACACTTGATGTCAGGGAAAGGGTATTGCAGCTGCTTTGACGTGGCACTGCTGCCACCTGGTTGACAGTCTGGGAACAAACTCCAAGTTACCTTAAGAAACCTTCAAGTCAGAAAGCAGTAATTGAAAAACGGGATCATCTTACGGAATGAAATGTCAAAACTAATTTTCTTAAAAGCCTGCTTGATTCTGACAGATCAACCAGTATGCACAGGTACCAGCCTAGCCACTGAAGGAGAGGGAATGGCAGTAAAATGAAATAAGGTATAAAGTTATCTTTGCAAAAGAAGTAGAGATCAACCACTATTCACAGGTACCGCCTAGCCACAGAGGCAGAGGAATGACAATAAAATGAAATGAGGTATAAAGTTATCTTTGCATAAAAAGTAACAGTGGAAATCATTTCTATGCAGAGACAATCAGTTTTCTAATTACAGAAATAAATGTGTGTTTAAAACCTGTATATATGTACCTAAAACTCCATTTTGGCAGATGTTCTAGGCCAAAAGCCCTATGAAGTGCCTCAAGGTTTCAGTGGGTTTAAGTAACAGCTCCAGTTAGCTGTTAAGTGGCAGGAACACAATGGTACAACACCTAGGCTCACATACCAAGTCTGCCACAGCTTGATTAGTATGACTTCTAACCAAGATTTTTGAGTTTTCTAAACTGAGTCACAGATTTGGGTTTGCAAGGTACTGGCACATTTGTTATGCGCTTACCAAGGTATGTTACATTTACTTATACTACTGTTTTTTTTTTTGTTTTTTTTTTTTTTTTTCCTTCTCCCCAGGGACTTAAATTCAAAAGAAATTTTACAGAAAACTTGGCATGTATAAAATTAGACATGCTACCCTCTGCAGGATCAAAGGAAACAGAATATGGATGATGTATGTGCCGGCATTTCTCTATTTCTCTCTCTCAAAATCAGAAAGAAATTATTTATAAATCTAACTCCTCCACACAACCCCCAAAAAAGAACTAGTCAGGAGCTTTCATGGTAATTATAGCAAACTTTATATATTAAGCAGAAATTATGAGTTATTCAATGCATACAATAATATAGCTAGCTCTTTGAGTTGTCTCTCAAGTAATTGAATTGTTTGGTATCCTTACTCAGTCTTCAATCTTTGTTTTATTTTCATGTATGCCAGTTTCACACCAAAATGAAATTTTAAGTTTTATGTCATATTATAAAGTTTTTGTGGAATTATAAAATCCATAAGCTAGCTGAATTCAGTCAAATAACACTTACTGAATCATTAACATTGACTTTCAGATTTATTCTACTGACTCAGTGGGCTTTCTGGTGAGAAAGTTCCTTGCGATATAAGTTAAGGAATTGGAACCAGGTCCTTAATCACTGTTAGACCATTTAGCGTCTGATATACTGAAATCAATGGCAAACACAAATTCCCTAGCATGGGTGAAAGACTAGCTGTGTAGTAATAATGAATAACCCAAACATAATGGTCTGTCAAGAACACTAAAAAAAGACTTCAGAAATTTTGGAGAAGGCTGTGAGTGTGATATGAGATGAAGTTGCTGACAAGTAACAATCTTTTTCTCAGCTGGTGAGCTTATTTTGTTCCTGTCTGATTCATTGATGCCGCTGGTGTATTTTGGGCCTACAAACTTTTTATGACTCTCTTTTTTTTTTACTACTTTAAATCAGGAAAAAAATAAAAAATAAAATTAAAAAAGTTGTTTCCTTTTCCCAGAAGGATAAAAACATCACAGCCTAATATATGTTTGCTCCACTATTTCTTTAAAAAGTGCCTGAACACTGCTAATGTTAAAGAACCTGTGAGTAAAATTGAAGGTTTCTATAACTGAATTAAACAAATATATGAGCATCAAAAACCAGAAGACATACAGCTTTTGGGGATCTAATCGGAATTCAAGACACAAGCATTTGCAACAGCTACACTATCTCTGTGGATACAAACTACTGTATCCACAAAAATCCTACAAAATATTTTATTTCTGCCAGAAATCTGCCCATTCTGCATTTTTATGTCATTCAAATGGCATCAAAATACGATTTCTAACATATGCCAGTACTTAAATAGCTGTACATATACATATATGAAGATAATATATTTACTGACATTAACATGACAAAATTAGCATCAAGACTGTAATATGCTGTAGGCTATGATACAATCTTCTCTCAAAGTTTATTATTTTAAATATACCAATTATGCTTTATCACCTAATAAACATAGAAAATAGAGTGATTAGCTTCTCAGAACATAATTTTAAAGCAATCTAATTTGCAATATTTATGAGATGACACTGCATGGTCTATGAAAAGCTAAACGTTATTTTACCAAACAAAATCCAAAATATAATTGTATTATCTGTTTTTCAAGCATGAGTGCCACCTATGTGTCAAACCTATTTAAAACAAATATTTAAACATTATCACAATAAGTCATTCACTAATCAAATGTTGGAAGGGTATCACTGGTAAGAGGCTGGAATGAAAGGCTGGACAGAAATGTTTGTGTGTGACTTTTTAACGTACTACACTGCATGTTCTTGCCTTCAAGTGTATTGTTTGTACATTGCCTTCAATCTTTTATTTTGCTGATTTTCTGGGCAAGAAAAACATCATATCAGTTCCCAGACCCATCCAACATGGGTGCCCCAACCATTGGGCACGCTCAGGTGGAAGGAGAGTGCTAAGAAGAGTGGCTGTTACCTGGTCTTCTCCTTGGGAGCTGCCCTGGCCACTATGGTACAAAATCCCAACCACACAGTGGAGGTCACTGGATCCTGGTTCTTTTTCTGGACTGAGATCATCATGAGTCAAAAGAGTGAACTATGAAAAAAAACTAAACACAGACTGGCCAGGGAACAACTTTTTTTTTTTTTTTTTTTCAGCTAATGGGGCAAGCTTGCCTGATCCTGAGTATGATGGTGAAAACAAATCTCAAATGTATCTACTGGCAAATGTTCGCACAATAAACATGGACAACAACCAGCTGTCATAACAATTCCTTACTGACAGGTGATGAAAGTTAAAGAACTGAACTTCTGTCTGTGATTAGCGCTGGAAGAGTCTAATGAAAAAGACTAGACACAGAATTGTCAGTCATTTGGTGTAGGAGAAACATGACTAAAGCCTAGGAAAAGCAAATTCTAACCTGTACATAAAAAGAAGATAAATCTTAAAATGGAATAAGAATAAACTAATTGTAAAGAAAAGAGTAAAACTAGACCATTTTGTTTATACAAAGTGAAAAGCAGGTTTCAAGTTGTTCTAAGCCAATGGCAGCCCTGCCTTCCTCTTAAATATGAAGAAATCATAAATGAAGCTGTGAAACATATTATTCTTTCTATTTATTAAACATTGCTGACAGGAAACTACTTGCATGCGGAGACAGTACTTGCATCTTCTTATAGCTTACTGCTTTCAAAGGAGAACATAAAATGCTGACAAACTTACTTTTGTCTGCAGGGATCTAGCTCACTAATTAATTTAGGGATTGAAGAGATGCTAAAAATATCAGACTATATAAAATATGTATCAGAAATAATGTCTCTGGGTGATTGACTTCTCTAATGTGACTGAAGCTCATGGTACATGTTTTCATGTATATGTGATGTCACTGATAACTGTTCAATTCTTTTAGTATGAAAAAATAACAACAGGTGCCTAACCATCAAAACTAGCAACTGACTATAATGCTTCCTCATTGATTAATTTTCACATATTTTTGTTCTAATGTTTACTGTTCTAGTTTTAAGTTTTAATTTATAGGTAATTTCTACTTGGTCACATACGTTTGGGAGAACTAAAAGAAAAGTTTATCCTTTCGGGAAGATCTGGGTAAAAGCACAGCACGTAGGAAGTTCAAGTGTTGTTTAATAAATCCATCTTTCTGTAATATCATAGCACCTATTATTTTTGTTAAAGATGAAGCTGAATGTTGTTTTTTGTTGTTTACATTTGAAAGGAACTATATTCTCAGATTTTTTGCATGTTCATTGTCCAGTTGGGTTAGCAGAACAAGTTTAGAATGGTTCTACAATTTGTCGTATTAAAAAGTAAAGTTAGGAACATCTTTGATGTCAACAATCTATAACTGAACGGCAACTTGCTTCAACACTGACTTTCTAGACTTTCCATTTTATGGATCTGAATTCAGTATTGTCAGTGTTTCCATTACAGCAGAGACAACCAATTCACCAAGTTGAGCATGAGTCAGCAGTGTGCCCTTGCTGCAAAGAAAGCTAATGGTATCCTGGGCTGCTTTAGGCAAAGTGCTGCCAGCAAGTCAAGGGAAGTGTTCCTTCCCTCCACTCAACAGTGCTGAGGCCATACCTAGAGTATTGTGTCCAGCTTTGGGCTGCCCAGTAAAAGAGAGACGAGGGCATGTCTTCTATGAGGAAAGGCTGAGAGGTCTGGATAAGAGAAGGCTCAAGGGGAATCTCATCAATGTATACATAAAGAGACAGACTCTCTTCAGTGGTGCATAAGAGAAAAGGCAATAGGCACAAATTGAAACATAGGATTTGTCTGAACATTAGGAAACACTCTTTCCTCTAAAACAGCCCTGAAAAAGTGGCTCAAATCGTGTCATTCCTATGGAACAAATTTAAGACAGAATTTGATTCTAGACAAATTCTCTCCTCTCCAGGACAGACTGTCACTGACATTAAACTGCTGAAATTCACTCCACAGGGAAGAATAATTTGTTTGATTTCAATGGAGTCTCTCTGGATTAATGGAGGTGTAAATGACAATTGAGCATGGTTGTTCATTGTATTTTCACACCCCATCTAATGCATTTTGGTTTAGAAAATGTCAACAGAATGGAGAAGGACAGATATCTTACTGTTAGTTTTAAATTGGATTTTTTAAGAATATAAAATTTAAGAATATAGACAACTAGAGTTGGACATGAATGATGCATCGCTTTGGAAATAATATCTTTACTGTGTGACACCATTTTTTTCTTCAGTGAATTATAAATAGCGAGACCATGATACTCTGACACAGAGATGAATGTATTGGACATCTTAATTTCTTCTACTGTGGAATTATCGTGACTGGAAAACAAAGTTTTCATTTATTGAAAATATAATCTCAACTACATATGCTTCATAGCTTTAATGAGAAACAACCTAGCAGCCATATTGCTCTGCCTCATCCTCATGTCTATAAATTCAAAGTGAAATTTAGATTTGGGGAAAAGTCCTTCAGAAAAGAAGAAATTTAGATTTGGGGAAAAGCCCTTCAGAAAAGAACTCTGAGCCAAGAAAAAACTAACATGGCAGATTTCTAAATTTTCATTGAAAAAAAAAAGTGGTAATGGCTTGCTTTAACCTTTCAAGATCCCAGATAAAGTTATACCTTTCAATAAAGTGGGGAGTAGAAAAAATGGTATATGCAAAGAGATTATTGACAGACATCACTGCCAAAAAAAAAAAAATACACAAACAACTCATTAGAAACTATAGTAGTTAAGAAGACAACTTTCCTTTTCAACATCTATTTTCAGATACTTATAACTTTCTAAATAACTTCCAACTAAATGTCTATCTAAATACAATTTTTATACATCAAAGTTCCGCTTAACTCTACTGTATTTTTCATATATTCTATTTTCCACATAACTACTGTGTAAATCATAGTGTATATAATAACCTATTTTCTTACCATCAATCCTTGGAGGACTGTGGCCACTGATGAGGACATCAAAAGAGTTATAGCCAGGGTTCACTGGGATTTTATTTCCAGAGTGCTTGCATGCTCTCAGGATAGATTATTTGATTTATCTGTACACCTCTTACCCTACCTGTAAAATGGAAAAAATACTTAATGAGCATGTTAAACAGCACGGACTCATTATTAAGAGGACTAGGGAGAGTATACAGTTTCACAGCTGGAGTGCATATGTGACACCTTACCAACATATGATGTGCACTATACCATGCAAACAAGTAGGAAAAAAATGAGGTAGCAGAGGGAAACAAAAAAACAAACACACACTTATCATTTTCTTCAGTACCCTAGAAATCTATACTTGATATTAAATAATTTAATTAAATAATTAAAGATCTATGAATGTGGTATGATATAAATGTACTTTGATAGACATTGACTCGGATGGATGAAAAAGTGAGAAAACAATTTAGGACCTATCAATGAATAAAGGCAGAAGTCACCATATTTACGCTCATAAGTGCTGTGAAACATGGAATAAGACCAACTTTCATCTTGAGCTTTCTGGATTTTCTCATCCAGATTCTCTCCCTGCTATCTCTGTATCCATATTAATTCCCAAGAAAAATGTACATTGTTTAAAGAACATACAAAGCCTGAATTATCTAATCATCCTTCAGTGTCATCTTGAAGAGGTAGATTAAAAACTGTAAAACAATAATGAGCCTCTTTGCATTCTTTTAGAATTTACTTGGCTACTGCCACTCTAGAACAAACCAATGGTCTAACTAGTCCACTGAAGTATTACTTCTATAGAGAATATATATTCCATAGTAAGTAGTTCCAGAACATTCATTTCATAAAGGAAAATAAGGGAAAGAATGAATTTGCACTTAAGCCATGGAAAAGTTACAAGGGAATATGTAAATCTATGTTTTGGAGGCAATAAGAGGAAACAGATTTAATACATATACATCTTTGCTTCCCTTAGGACAGGAGTCTAAGAAATTCTAAAAGAAAGTTGTGGCCAAGAATATTTCTCACTCTTTATTGACTGTATGTTAGAAATGATTATAAGATTTTAAGAAATCCTGTCAGTCATGATTGGTGAAAATGATGGTAAAAATATTGATTATTTAAAGTGTATATTTAATATTTTTTTCCATCAATGATACTTAAGACTCAGTTTTCCTATCATCTCTCCAAACATCTTTCCCAATGGATATGGTAGAGTTTTAAATTGGAACCTACCTTATTGAATCAGATCTGATCTTCAAAATCTAAGGAAGAACTTCTTCTGAAGGGCATTTCTGGTAATGAAGAGGATAAAAATCCTGCAAGGTACAAAACATTAATTTAAGAAGCTGTACATCATGATTATAGGATTGTTTTTTTAGGGGAAAAAAAAAAAGTAGTGATGCATAGGAGTCTGAATTTGGTTAAAACCTGTAAAAATTGCTTTCTTTTTACCTGCGTGTATGTACCCTCCATTTCTCTCTCTTTATGCTTTGTCACTAGTTTAGACTGAAACTGCATTTCCTAACAACCTTATCTGCTTTATACCCCATTATGAATGTAGGTGGAAATGATCTTCAACATGGTGAAAAAAATGCACAAACTATCATTCATTTAACAGACGAGAAGTGGTAGCGGCATCTAAGTTTACAGTACTATATTATAGGACAATAAGTTGGGGGATTACTAAGAAAACTGGAATAGTGGGCTGAAGTTTACAAAGTTTGAAAAAAATGTGTGCAAATATATTTGGTGAAACTCAGGAGGACAAGGGACAGGGGTTTTCATTAAAAAATATCTCTAGTGCATCTTTACCAAAAGCAGGCACAGCAATCTTTTTTTTATTTTTATTTTTATTTTTTTTTAATCCAACCTCTTTTAAAATGGGATCTCCAAAGTCAGGAGTCAGTTGAAATTAATCATGAGTTTTGGAAAACTCATTTGATAATTCTCTATGTGAAAGCATAGACCCAAAAGCGGGAATTAACCATCTGTGGTCCTAAAGAACATAAAGCATATTTTACTAGAATTGCTTTTCTAGGAGAGAAATTTAGAAGAGAAGAGAGATTTAGGTCCAAAGTACACATTTAATACAAACTCTCCCAAAAGCAAAGGTATAAAGCCGTTTTAATTTTGTATTAAAAATTTTCCCCAGATATAGCATAATTAAAGAAAAACTAATTTTAAAACAAAAATACTGACAATATCAAAGTATTCCTATTTTGATAATTTGTAGAACAAACTATTCCATGTTTTGCTTGTTTTTATTAATATTTGTTATTATTTTTTTTTTCTTATTACGACTCCTCTCTCTCTCCAACAGTTATTTCTTTCATTCAAAGGAAAATAAAACCAAAGATAAATAAATATCAATAAATAACTGGTTCCAAAGTGATTATTTTTATGCATGTATTTTCCTTTAATATTCCCTTAAGAATTCAAATCCTTATTAAGATGACAGGATTACATTGAAATAGATGATTCACTTTCTCCATGACTTCCCCAGATATAAGAAACAAGGATTGGTTTGTTTTTGCCACCTATACAGCTACATAAACATGTATGTACCCAAATACATATATAATGATACATTGTAAGGCTTAAATATTGTCATTGTTAAATTTTTGTTTCTTTTACAGTCCAAAACACTGCAGGAATAGATATTTTAATGAAATATTTTTTTCAAACACCTGTGACTTTTAAAATAAACAGAAATTTCTCATATATTTATTCTAAAATACTGTTGCCTGTGTTTATTACATAGCATATGCTTGTTAAATCCATAACGGAATACAATGGAATGAGAGGTAGATGCAGACTGGTCCTTGACCTTTTAAGTCTAAGATTTTCTGCCAGTTTCTAGGCAGTGTTATTGTTTCCATTAAATTGATGCTTTACATATAAGAACTCGAGCTTGCTAAAATTCACCAATATAAACTTCTCTTTTGCTAAAGTATAAAGGCCTAACAACATCAAAACAACACCAAAACTGAATCTATTCTACAAACAAAGCCTCTAGGATAGATTTTAAGAGGTATTCAGATGGGTAAACATGTGGATTGGAACATTTCGAGTTTACAGAGTTTGTTTAAATTCATTAATCACCTAAGTCTTGTATGTCTTCATCTTTAAAAGCTTTTCAAACGAGAACACCATTTGTTTGTCTGCCAATAACACGTGCTAAATGTGTAAAGTCCACGCATAACTTACACGACTAAGAAATACTTCTTACATGTAGTCAGTAGCATTTGTGTCAGCTTAATCATAACAAGATATTGGTGGCTATTCCATTTTTTTTTTTTTTCCCAAAGACTTCATTTCTATTTCTTACTTTCGTTGAACAGAAGAAAACCAAAAGCTTGTATGCTGTGTTATTTGGATGGAGGCTGAGTATGGCAGGATTATAAATCAGTCATTAATCCTGCTGGTCAATAAAACAAAACAAAAGCCTGTCATAGTGGCCGGGGCTGTTCCGTGCAGACTGAAAATATATTAATTAATATACTCACAGATTCAAATTTCCTCCCAGAATTTCTAAGACAGACAATATCTGAAATACCACCCCACTATCTTGCTGCAGAAAACTTCAAATACCATCTTATACATTGCTTCTTTAACAAACTGACTGATGTTTGCTCTGGGCTAGTTCTGTATTACACCCATGCCCACCTTTGGGATTTGATTCTGTAAAGCATTTAAATGAGATATTTTATAAGTCAATCATACTGATGAAGACCTGTATTCTGAGCTCTAGAATGGCAAGGATTTTTGCTTTGGTTAAATGAGAGCAAGTATATAAATATACCCCAGCCCTTTGTCACACAACAGTGTAGGAGTAGATGATTTTTTTAGGCAAGGTGCTAGAAGTGAGAAGGAAGCTCTAACTACTTGCAGTTATGACACATTATTATTCATTGCGTAGTGCATCAGTCAGACTGTCATAATGCACAGCAGGGAGCACGCACATTATTGATGCTGAACAGCACTGAGAGGGATTGCAGAGGCACAAGTCATTTTGAGGTAAAATCTCTGTCACAATCCAGGCACAGGGTTGCTGCTCATTGTGGAAATGATCTGGCAGCACAAGCTAGGGGATCATCAACTGAATCCCAACAACTAACAAAATTACAAATCAAGACATATTTGTAAAGGTTTCCTGAGAAGCAGTCGGAATTCAGTATGTAAAATATTCAGTTAATATTATTCAACCACATCTATTAGTCTTAGATAAAGTGATCTGAACAAATACCAGGTCAAATGTGCAAACAGTGAGTGGTCGGTACAACACTTTGCACTGAAGAAGAAGGTTAATAAGAGATGGCAGAAGCTGCAAGGTCAAAAGCAATGTAAGAGTAAAATTTAAAATCACCCAAGAAGAATACAAAGAAATAAGGCATTAAAGTAAGGAGGTCAGATACAGGCACCAGTTTTAAATACACAGACACAAAGAAAGAGACACAAAAAAGAAGAAGAGCCAATTAAACACATAAGGAAGCCTGAATTTCCTGAAGAAGAAAATTTCAAGTTACATGTATAAATAATTAAAAACAGCTTTCATATCTTTGAAAATTAGCCTATATGAACAAAGCTTTATATGTCTTTTTTCCATTAAAATTTGCCTCTTCAAGTATTTGCAGGAAATGAAATCGCAATAAGCAAATTCACTTTTCATTCCCCTGTCCTTTAGCCAGTTGCAATACTGTGATAACTTCTTCAATTTTTCTGCTTCTCTCTCTTTTTTCCCCCATATATGGCCACATTCTCTGTTTGGGTTTTTGTTTGTTTTATTGGTTGGTTGGTTGGCTTCTTTGTTTCTCTAAAATAATCTTCTAACTGGGAGTAAAGAATAAAAAAAATCTCAAAATGAGAGTTTAGCAGCAATTCAGACAAATAGTTCTCAAACATAATAATCAGGTCAGGAAGCATTATTGCAGTGCCATTGCAACCAGCACTGTGTGAGGCCTTCTTGCTTCTAGCAGCTGGTATCATTGCTTACAAATCTCATCTAGACTTCACTCATGCTAATATACTTTTAGAATACTGTGGATAACAGGATACAAAAGAAATTTTATTAAACACACTGTATTCTCCTTGTTAGAGTGACATTTAAGCAATAATGATTGAAGTGCACAGTATTCCTGGGAAACTAACTCACGGAGGAGCTAATGGTCATGACCCCCTATCAATAATATCAATTTGTAAGTAATCATATAATCATTTACGTTGGAAAACCTCTAAGAACATCTAGTCCAACCTTTAAGATATTATAGTATTATAAGATCAAAAAAATCTTCAAGTTTACTTCTTATAAATTAATAATTTATAAAACACAATATTCACGCCAAGGGAAAAAAAAAAGGCATTTCTGTTCAATCTTTTAAAATTTTAATAGGCAAAATACAATTATGCAAGTGGAATTCAACCAGCAGATTATCTTTTTCATCATTATACAAAAGACAGTGATATCAAGGGACCTGAACTAAACCTTCTAATTTCATTAGGAATGTTCTAAACAGCACAGAGCATGTCCCTCCTACTCTGACCATTTCCTACCTCACTGAACACTTTGAGAAAAGTAAGAGAACAAATTAGGACAATGATGCTGCTGGCAAAGGTGTTATGAGAAGGTCAGGATGAATATCAAATAGAAAACTAGAAAGCATTTATGCATTCATATTTTCATTAACAAATCAATTTCTTTCAGTAAACTCAGTATCATCCATGATTAATTTTTCTTTATATTCAGAATTATCATCCAACTATTCTTAGCAAAACTTGGTAAGAAAAAAAACAACAACAACAAAAAACAACTTTACACTTTTTTATAGAACAAACAAGCAAGTTAAAGACAAATAAATGAGAGAGAAATTATATTATTTCAGCGTGTCATGCTCTGTGTATAGCATTCTGGTTTATTCCTTTTTATTAGTCTTTAAAAAGGACAAATTAAATCATAGAATCATAATTTCAGTTGGAAGGGACCTCCAGGGGTCATCCAGTCCAGCCTCCTGCCTCAAACAGGCCCAGGTAGCTCAAGGTCATGTCCAGTGGAGACCTGAACCTACACGACCCCACAACCTCTCAGCAATCTATTCCATTATTAAAGCACCCTCAGAGCATTTTTCCACAGTTATTAATGCGAGGTATGGGAGCTAACAGTGAGCGAGGAATGAATTAGGTACTCCTTGGTGCTGAATCCACCATTGCAAAGCTGGTCCACAAATGCCTATTCAGTTTGGAACCTCGCACATGTCGGAGAAAAAAAAAACTATCAAGTGCACTAACCCATGTGACAGAAACATTTCATAAGGAAATAAATATTATATTTTAAAATGTGAATGAAAATATTAAATTGGCAAATCTAAATACAGAAAAGGAGGGATCGAGGAATTAAAAAAGAACAGAGAACATCTTTGTATATCCAGTCTCCCAGAAATATTAGCTAAGAGAAGTTATGGCCACTGTGCAATATCACTGACTGAGCATTGTGAGACGTCTGGTTACTTTCTTTTAGTTTTATTGATACCCTGCTGTTCCTTGTGATCCTCTGATGTCCTGGACATATTCAATATCAAAAATCAAGTTAGCACGAATGGAATTATCCAAGTGGAAAAGTTCATCTCAAATTTTAGTCTTTAAAATACACATAAAGTATACCTGTTACAGTGGAACTATTACTTAACTGTGTCAGAAGCAGCTGCATTTTTTATTTCAAATTTCTTTGAAACATTCCAGATTAAAATGGCCTAATCTGGTCTACATAAATTTATTCTGTTATTACATATGATACATTTTTTCTGAATTTTAAGAACTCAAGCTAAAAAGAAGTTTCATGAAAGATGCCATCTAGCAACTTTTTTGCTAATCATGACTGAAAAGAAATATAAAGGTTTCTCTAACATACTGATGTGAGAAAGAGTATTTATATTCTTATCAGAGAAAGTCAGATTCAATCCATATAAAATGATAGAAAATATGCAATTTATTCACAGGTAATAATAGAATATACATGCACTAAGAAGTAAATTCATTGATCAAAACATTTTATCAAAATATTCTGCAGTCAATTGACACTTGAAAAACAGTAAAAAGTGTAAGATAGTCAGTGGATAAGCACAGCGCACGACCATTGAAGTAGGATGCCAATAGTTTCCTAAAGATTAATTCTAAGACTTTTCTAAAAATTATTAGTCTGTTCCTATTTGACAAGCAAGTACACACAATTACTTTGTCAGAAACACCTTCATTAGAAAAGCTGAATTATTTGTTCCCTTACATAAAATTACTGTCTACTATACTTCCACCTACCTTTTGTATACATATATACACTTACCCATTTTTTGTCTGTTACCATCAAGCAGAATCAGACCAATTTTACCTGCAAATATGGCTCTAAGTATTAACCCAAAGAAAATAAGTTTGAGGTACTGATAAAATTTAACAGGTTTCATATGGGAAAATGAAGTTATCAGAAGACATGAAAACTCTATTAGGGATCAGTATATAAATTCAAGTCTTTCCCGACAACTGTCATTCTTGTGCCAAAGTTCAGACAAGCAATAGAGATGTTGCACACTGCTGAAGTCTGTTTCTATGTTGCCTGCCAGCACTATCATAGCATTAAGGAAACTGAAATAGAACCAACTGATTATAAAACCACAACAAAAGGAAACCAAATTGTTCCCTTTCCTATTACCTGTTTACAAGAACAGCCACATACTGTAAATATCTCCCAAATGATCTTTTATTTAATGTTGTCTCATCAAGGAACTTTTTCTGCACAAGCTTCATTAAAGATGACACCTTTGTAAAATGCAGTTGAATACACTTCTAGCTACATATGCCTTTTTCCCCGATCTATTTAAGACATTATCACAGTCTTGTGGAAGACTAGTGAGATTGCAGAGCAGTGTTTTGAGTTATGCCTACAGGATTATACATGATTTATACTGAATGGTTTATTTAAAGTGTTAGAATACGTTGCCTTCAGCTCTCAAAATAATAACAACAGCCAATAAAAACTTTTAATAGAATCAAAATTTTCACATGAAGTGTTAAAAAAGCAAGACTAATTGCTAATTATTCCCAACAGAATAAAAAAGATTTCATAACTCTAAAACACAGCCCTGGAACTCTTCTAGAACGCAACTGGTAGAGGAAAATAAGTAGGATAAACTGACATGCATAACTTTATAAATTGACCTCTGTTAATTGTTCTTCACATCTTCACAAGTTAAAGCAAGAAGAAAACTTAATTCACAGCCAAAGAAGAAAACTGGATAATAAGGAGACAAAGAAAAAAGTTTCTAGTTTCAAGAATACGTAAGCACAAACCTTTATAAACTGTTCAGCAACCTTGACTGTAATTCAAGTTCCAAAATATCCAAATAAGCTAGCAGAAATAAAGAAACTTCCACGTCCCCCATTGTGGGTAAACTCAGCAATTAATGAGTCAACTCTTGATTGTTCCCTTTCCCTCAGTAACCACTCTAATGAAATTTTCACGAAAGCCCATGTGTTTCCATGTAATGGCACTTTGCATCAGAAAAAGGTTGCACACAAACTTCTCCAAACATTTGTATTTGTGTGACTTCATATTATAAAGCACACATTCTATGCATGCATTATCTACATTTCCCAGCCTTGTCTTGAATTCTGACATATGCAAATCAATTAATTCTTGAATCATTCTCAAGTTGCTAGAAAAGTACAAGACAAAATGAAGAAATGCAAATACCACATGATTTTTACTGAATTCAGAGATCGAAAACAATTGTATCAGTGATGCTGTTAAGAGCTGTACAGTTGCTCTGCTACAGGCTCTCATTTTATTATGAGTCACATTGTATTAGAGTAAAACAGACTGAAACATTCAGTCAAAATCCTACCTACTTCTTCACAACTGTAAATCCAGCTCAGTTTTACTGTGGAATCAAGCCTAAGAAATTTGTACTCTGCATGATATCTAAAAACTTTAGCTTAGGTTGTTCTGTTGTGGTTTATTGTAAGGGAAAGCCTGATAAAAGTCATAAATCCATGGTAGCCTTTTTTTTTTTTTTTTTTAATCTCATTAACAAGATGGCTAGGAAGGGAAGAATGTTTCCTCATTTCCTAGGCTCTCCAGAACTTCCCAACGGGAAATATATTTATTTCACAAACATGAAAGTTACATGAGTTTGCATAACTTGAGCTCAAGGGGCTGGAAAAAGCAGCAGAGATAAACTTTCTGCAACCACACTTGCCTCTTTCTGCTATGATTTACATACAAAAACAGGGTTAATATCCATCTCTTCTAAATCTTACTTGGTACATTCATTGTCTTGGAAAGAACAGTTAATTGTTTAATTTTGCCCTTCACTTTATTCAGTATAATACTCCGCACTTCAGCTGCCACTTAAATGAACAAGATGTGTTGCTGGGGGCAGGGGAGGAGAAAAAATTTAAGGATGTCATAAACATGCATTTGCTTCCCTCTTTGCAGAACAATAACCTGCCTTTGAATTAGGTATCTTGCCACTAGAACTGGAAAAAAAAAACAACTCCAATTTGAACAGACCTACTTGTTGAACTGGCCACATTCCAAAAATTTGCATAAATTAATTCCCAAGAGAAAATCAATTCATGTCCCCTGGAAAAATAAATAAATAAATTTTTAATGATAATTATAATAATAATAAAAAAAAAAACACAGAATATTTATCTGAGAGTGGCTTTGTATTATTCTTGCACTTCATTCTCACAGAATGCCTCCCACATGACCGTGAAGAGTTTATTTGCCTCTTGAAAGCGATGGTCATTAGTTTAAGTGACCAGTTTAATTAATTTATCCTATTATTGCCACTGTTTAAGGAAACAAGACAGTCTTGCAATCTACGGGAAAATCATTGCAGTTTTATATATTGTGAGAGTCTGAAAAGAGGCTGTAAAAAGCAGAAATATGTTATCATTATTTCCAAGTGAGAGAGCTTGTACAAACTACTCTGTTCACAATTTCAGAACCATGAACATGCTTGTACCTTGAATACTAATACAAAAAAGAAACACTAGAAATTTAGAAGTAAAGTATGTTTACAAGTTTGGAGTGGAAAACTAGACTACCTTAGTTCTAGAACCCATTTACCTTATTCTGTACTCAGAAAATCAGTCCCTTCAACAGGTAATTTTTTTCCTTTTTCACCACTCTACACCTCTCACAAAGTCAACCATCATCCTTTTTGATAAATGTTTTTCCTAACTTGTTCAGAAAGACTTTGGTGATAGATATTATCGGACCTTACAATCCAATATTTCAGTCTCTCTATTATAAAGTGATTCCCAATATTAAACTTGAAAAAGTTTGCTACAGTAAACCTGCTACATATCCCTTCCACGTTCAGCAGGGATCACTCCTTCTTTCCAATAACTTTTCATGTGCTGAAGACTTTTATCATTCCTCAATTTCCAACTCTCTTCCTTCTGTTCTTTTTCCAACATTAGGTGTTTCACTTGTTTCTCAAATGCCAGTTTCCTAAGCCTTTCTCCTCATTGCCATCCTGTGGTGCTCTGTACATCTATTGCATCCTATGGCAGGGATGGAGTTAATTTTCTTCACAGCAGTTTATATAGTGCCATGTTTCACGTGTGATCAAAACAATACTGATAACACACATTTTAGCTATTGCTGAACCGTTTGCACAGCACGAAGGCCTTCTCTGCTTCTTACTCTGCACACCCCGGTGAATTAGATTAGGGAGTGTGCAAAAGAGGTTGGGAGGGGACACAATCAGGCAGATGACCTAAACTAACCACAGTTAGATTCCACGCCATACAGCGTCATGCTCAGACATAAAAGGGAAAAGGGGGTTTAGGGAGGTTAGCCATCTTTTGCTCATGGTCTAGCTGGGCATCAGTCTACCTTTGGTAGATGGTGAGTGTTTTGTTTTCTTTCTCTCTTCTTTTTCTTCACTTAGTAAACAATTTTTATCTCAACCCACAAATTTTCTTGGTTTTACTCTTCCTTTCCACTTCTCCCACCCCACAGTGGCGGAGGGGGCAACTAATGAGAGGCTGTGTGGTGTTTAGCCACTTGCTGATGGCATATTTAGAAAATATTCAACTTCAGAAGTGAGATTAAAAATTCATTTTTACAAAAAAAAAAAAAAGAAATCCTAAATAAAATAAAATAAAAAGGAAAATATTTTATTCAGAGCACACAAAATGTGCCTCTGGGTCTGAAACAATTTTTATGGTTTGTTTTTAGTAGGAAGGGAAGAGAGAAAAACTTTTTTTTTTCATTTGATCACAGTATACTTTTCCTTTTTGATTTTGTAGTTAAAGGGATGAACTAGGAGATCAACTATTTCTATATCTCTGCATAAAAAAAAAGCATGCACTCACATATTGTACTTTTCAAAATGATGAAGCTTTGCACAGACTCAAAAGTGAAATATTAAACGCTTTCAATAACCTCAATACCCAAACTATTAACAGATGCTCCATCTGCAATTATAAAATAACATGTTCATGAAAACTAATGTGCTAAGATTGCCATGTACACATTTAAAAATTACCTTTGAAAATGTGAATCAGTTTATTAATGTTTTGTCCACATCTTAAGGTACTTCATGGCTATTTCCTACATCCCATTCTGCAATGTTTTGTCAGATTAAGTGTTAAATAGCTGTCATTCTAGCAACAAAGCTATAATCTCATCCCTCAGATGGCTCTTCCTGTACTTAACATCGTGCTTTTCCATCTACATTTCTTATTGTTTGGTTCCCATTCCTTTTGAAACAACCATATTAAAAAAATGGGTTTTATAAGGAAGAAAAAAAACACATACCACCATTTTAATCATACTTGCTTAAATCTATATCCTTGTTCTCACTCAATCTTCTGACCAATGCACTCCAGATACCCCATATTCCTTAACAGTTGTAATTTGGATCAGCAATTTAGGAAAGACAGAAATAAACATAATATATATCATAGCAAAAATTGAAGATGGGAGAGGAAAATGTCACTGAATATGTCTCAGACTGATGATTTTCAGCTCTTCATGCTACATTTGCAAAGTGACAATGTTGATGCATGACAAGGTACAAATAACCATTACTTGCAGCAATGTCTTTGTCATTCCCTTGAAAATGCTTGTGTGTTTTTTATTAGGAGGAAAAAAAAACACAGTTTGAAGATATCTTTAAGTATACCACTGGGTTTAATAAAAGTATTAGTGCTGTGTATCGTTGTACAGTGCAAGGTTTTTAACCACTTATAATACGTGAATCTTTTAATCCTAAATAGAATGAATCATAGAGTGGTTTGGGTTGGAAGGGACCTTAAAGATTACCTGGTTCCAATTCCCCTGACATGGGCAGGGACACCTCTCACTAGATCATGTTGCTCAAAGGCCCCATCCAACCTGGCCTTGATGAAGAGGAAATGGTCCCTAAAACTGAACTTTAATAAAGGAAATGCCCATGGAGAGAAAATGCATAATGCCAAGTGCCTTAACCTACACTTAAACATGTTATATAATCACTAATGTAAAATATCTAGGAAACATAAGCAAATCTTTTAGGTCATATTATCTATGGACACATACAGAAAAATGAGATATCACATTAAATTGGCATCACATTTACATTAGGATAGTATCAGCTGAGGAAGCCATGTCTATACCTATATAGGACTGAAGTATAAATTATGTTCCATTTGTAGAATTCTTTTAAACAGATACATGAACAGATAAATGAAACAAATAAAACAGTTAAATGAAAACAAATGTATTAGTGTACATACAACCATACTAGGACACTCTGGACAGTTAAGAAAATTTCTGATATTGGCACTTGCTAAATGCTTGACAGAGAAAGGAATGAAGGACTATTTCCCCCTTAAAAAAAATAAAAAGGGGAAAAGAATTCTGCAAATCTTATGTTATAGACAGTTCTCAAAAACACCTATTCAGTCATTACTTTCAGTACCCATAATCCCTAAACAAGAAATTCACTGCAAAATTAACAAGTTCATCTCAATAACTCCTTTTAAATATTTTCAACTATATGTTAAAATGTTGTAAAAGCCAACTCACAAGCCAAAGGACAATCATGGCATTGAGTGTAGTGATATTCAAAAAACTTGACTTAGCATACTAGGTTTGCATTTGGAAATCCCTCAGTTTCCTACTAAACCTCAGACTTTTTGAACTACTTGAATAGAGTATTTAGCCCGGTTAGGATTCAGTTCCATCTACTCAGCGTGGCATATGTTCTAAATTCAAATTAATTTTTATAAGTAAATGCTTTAAAGATTTCCCTTGGTTTGGTTAATGTGGTACTGTTAACATGACTGAGGGTGTTGTTTTTTTTTTCATAATGCTATTAGAAAAGTTATTCTAAGTTTTGCATTTTCTTAGTTTTTATATACAATTAAACTAATCTACTGCAGAATTTTAATGTCCTGTGAGTCATAGATAATTGCAAACGTACATTCACTTTTGGAAAATCTAGTCCAAATACAACCCTCACACAATGAGACATTCACTTATGTTCATAGCAGGTCTGTTTCATATTCAAAAAATTTCTGTGAAAAATATTCGCATTAGCTGCACTTGCTCACAAAAAAAAGACAAAAAAAACATACCTAAGAATTAAAATTAATAATCTCAGTGAAATGCTTGAGATTCTGATGTACTAAAAACATCTGAATTTGAATTTGCTAATTTTAGGATCCTCTGCTTTCTCTTTAATTTGAACACCAAAGCAATGAATGCAACTGTGTTCTATGTACCAGAATATAGTATATATTTCAGTAACTCTATAATAAATTCAGGTGGAACATGGTTTTATAGTATTAAAGTTACTAATTATCCCTACATTACAATTCACAATGGTGTAGAAACCCAACAGAAGGCCTAGAAATCAATGACAAACCACTTTAAAATTCTATCTGAGGATTTAAAAACTCTCAATCTTGCGTGAATCTTTTGTATTGAGAAGTACTTCATCTGCTGAGGTAAAAATTTCCTATTGATATATCAGTAGCAGGCTACGTGTTGAATAACTCCCATATCTAAATGATTTGCATGTAAAACAATTATAATCTAATAATTAGTAACCAATAGAATTGTGAAACACAGAATATCTAAGTAGGCAAGGAGTACTGAGGTCTTTCACAATTGGGTGCTTTCTGAAGCTCTACATCAGTTATGTATTTTCAGCTTTCTGCACAACTAAAGTAACACAAATGTTATTCTGTTTTTTTTTCCCAATCAATTTATGCATGTTTAGCAAGACTGGGTAAATGCCTAAGCATCTAACTTTCAAGGCATTTTTCTGATCTTGTATGTACATTGTTCCTTGTCAGAAGTATTGCGTTTAGATTTCACTGAAGTGTACTGTGACAAGAACATCTAGCAATGAACTGCAACCAAATCTTGGTATGGAACCATAATCTCCACAAAGCATAAAACATTTTCAACAACTAAGTCAGAAGCAAAATTTACCATCTCAACATGCAGTCAAGCACAGGTAAGCTTGGGGGGCCAAAAGATGGAATAAGGAGTTACCCCTAAAACTCTATTATTGTTCAATTAACCTATAAACTGGGTAACTCAAGGCACTTTTATTTTTTCCTCACAATGATTAAGAAATATTATGCACTATACAATGCCGACATTAATATTGCTTTCATAAGCACTATTGCTTATAAAAATAATAGGAGAATTGAATCTGGTAACACTGCATTATTTAAATGAAAATTGGAACGGGTTTCATTATGAAATAGCTGAGGCATTCCAGAGGATCTAAATAATGAATTGACAAATGCAGTTGGCTTCATAGATAGCTATCCAAAACATCTGATGTTCGCTCCAGTTTTCTTTAGTAAAATATGTTGCGAGGTTTCCTGCTAGTACTATCTAGCTAGTAAATGATAAGGAAAAATAGAAAATAGCATCAAAGAGGATTCAACAAACTGCCACATTTACAAAGGAACAAAAGGCATTAAACTCTAGCAGGAGCTAGAATCAAAGTTATCATCAAGGTACAAAGTGAACGTGCAATATTTTCTTCTTTTCAATACTCAAAGCAGTTCATCAGTAAAATTAAATTTTTCTTCCTGCATCTGCATGTGTGAAAACGTATGTTAGTCATTCGTCATTAAAAGTATAGGTGGACAGACCATCATTAAGTAGTTTTGTTAAACTTTGCAAAATAAATCTCAACATCCATTAATAATAACTAAAAATATATAGATTTACTTGAGATCATTGGGTCACAATGAGCTGAATAAACATGTTGACATGTTCTTGGCATGACTGAGAAATGAGTTTTGGCCAGATCGAGGTCTCCCATATGTGTCCTGCAAGTCCAGTTAATGAGGCAGGACAATCATTAAACTTGGATGAATTAATATGACATGAATAGGAGAATCTGCAGATGCAGTGACAGAGATGAAAGTAGGTCACATTCAGAAAATTTACATAAAAACAGTCTAGATGGCATTAGCATAAGCCTTGTAAGTCTTGTATTAAAACCCACAACATTAATCTCTAACATCTATTATGACTGATAATAAATATAAGAATAGGAAAAAACAAACAAAAAAACAAGATCACAAACATACTTTATGACACTAAGCTGAGTGGTGCCGTTGATACAACAGAAGGAATGGATACCATCCAAAGGGACCTGGACAAACTCGAGAAATGGGCCCATGTGGACCTTTTGAGGTTTGAAAATTCCAAGTGCAGGGTGCTGCACCTGGGTTGGGGCAATCCCAGACATCAGCACAGACTGGGAGAAAAAAGCACTGAGAGCAGCCCTGCAGAGAAGGACTTGGGGGTTCTGGTGGATGAAAGGCTCAACATGAGCCAGCAGTGCACGCTTGAAGCCCCAAAGGCCAACTGCATCCTGGGCTATATCAACATAGGAGTGACCAGAATGTCAAGGGAGGTGATTGTGCCCCTCTGCTCTGCCCTTGTGAGACCCCACCTGTAGTGCTGCATCCAGGTCTGGGGCACCTTCTTGTGAAGAAAGGCTGAGAGAGCTGGGGCTGTTCAGCTTAGAGAAAAGAAAGCCCTAGTGAGACCTCATTGTAGCCTTTCAGTACTTAAAGGGGGCTTATAAAAAAGATGGGGAGTAACTTTTTGCTTGAGCAGACAATGACAGGACAAGGGGGAATGGTTTCAAACTAAAAGAGGGGAGAGTTAGATTAGATGTTATGTGGAAACTCTTCACTCAGGGTGGTGAGGCATTGGCACAGGTTACCCAGAGAAGCTGTGGATGCCTCATCCCTGGAGGTGTTCAAGACCAAGTCGGACAAGGCCCTGGGCAACCTGATCTAGAGGGTGGCATCCCTGCCCATGGCAGCAGAGTTGGAAATAGGTGATCTTTAAGGTCCCCTCCAACCCAAGTCATACTATGATTCCATATGATGATATTTAAAATGAGTAAAAGGAGAAATAATTTCAGATGGTATTTTGTGAATTAAAAATTAAGAGTACACAATAAATAATATAATCAATATCAACTTGTTTAACAGTCACTTGGAGCTCATATCTTTCACTTCACCCCTAGTGATTGTAGCAAAAAGTATAGCTCTCTATTAGTATACAGAAATATAATAAAATCATTGCATCAGAGTGAAAACAGTGTAACAACACTTCTAAAATTGTTCAAAAGGCTTATTTTCTCTGAAGATTTTGGTAGAAAATATAACTTACCAAAAAAGAAAAACCCAAAAGTTATTGGTATAAAGGAGTAAAAGGTCCTTGTCCGTTTTTTCACCCTTCAGCTTAACTCTTTTCTTTGCTCTTTTTAAAAAGATACTAATGTAATGTTGGGAGGATATGGAAGACAACATTGACTTGATGAAGACAAACAACAGAAATATGAAATGATAAAAACATTTGTGCTTTTTTAAAAAAAACAAACAAACATTTTTTTCATACAGAAATTTCTTACTTTAAACAAGTGAAAGTGTAAAATAATGTTTACACACACCCACACCCACCAGCTGTATGTTGTGATTATCATTCGATACCTATATAATATGTTCTTAGGTGAAGTTTCTCTGATTTTTTTTTTTTTTGTACCAGTCTTCTTCTGTGTGTTTTCCCCTCAAAAACTGAATAATTTGACAAATTTGGAATAATTTAGGGACATGGTTTAGTGGGTGATATTGGTGGTAGGGGGACAGTTGGACCAGATGATCTTGGAGGTCTTTTCCAACCTTAATGACTGCATGATTTGCGAAGTCATGGTTTTGTAGAATATTATGTATTGTGTTGCAATGAAAAGACTATTGCAATAGTAATCATTTTGACCTTTTAGTGTTTGTTTGAATTATGTCCCAATAGTAGGAGCTCTACTTCTAAAGAAATTTCTGAAACTTCAGTACCTTTTACAAGTAAAGGCTTTACAGCTCATTGTATGGTCACATGTCCAATTTGAGTAGTTAAATTCCATTAAAAACCTATACATAACTTGTAGTAATTAAAGCCTTCCCATCCTACCACACCTTTATTTTTCTTTCCCTTTCCCCTACGCCCACCTCACTCCAACCTTCCTTTACAAAAGAATTCAGCTAGAATGTAATGGTAACATTTTGCATTCATTAGAATTTAACTTTGTTTATTACATCTTCAAGAGACATAAATCAGAGCTATCTGTGCATGTTATGTGTAATAGGTCAGTTGAGAATTACCATAGGACTTGAACCATTTGCAAATCTTTCATAAATAAGCAATGGAGTGGGCTGGAATCATACAACATTAACTAATTTAATTTAAAGCCACACGTATTTCAAAGCTCCCAGTGTTTTGCTTTGCTTTGCTTTTTTGTTGCACATGTTGGTATTTACTTTGCAGTGATTGTGCATACACTGTCAAGCACTGGAACGCTGTAAAGCAATGGCCAAAACTTCATTAAGGATAGACATGGTAGTCTTCGGATAAAGGTTCAGAGCTATTATGAAGATCTTACTGTGGAATCCAGATATATTTAATTATCCTTCTGAATTTCTCTTTCCTTGTTTGGATCATACTACTAATAATGTCTAAATTATTAGTTTCTTCAATTATTATTTGTTTATTTTTGCAGCAAAGAGATTTCCTCTATCAGGGGAAAAACAGTTTCAACTTAGAAAAATAAAACTCATTTTTTGCAAGAAAAAAATGAAAATCAATTTTGGGAAAGAACTATTTTAGCAAAACTCTTCCTTTCCTTTTCAGGAAGGAAAAACTAGGCAGAGAACAGCTAAGAGGTAAAAACGTAAAAGCCGTGTAGTTTCACAGAATCGTCTAGGTTGGAAGAGACCTCCAAGATCACCCAGTCCAACCTCTGACCTAACACTAACAAGTCCTCCACTAAACCATATCACTAAGCTCAACATCTAAACGTCTCTTAAAGACCTCCAGGGATGGTGACTCAACCACTTCCCTGGGCAGCCCATTCCAATGCCTAACAACCCTTTCAGTAAAGAAGTTCTTCCTAATATCCAACCTAAACCTCCCCTGGCGCAACTTTAGCCCATTCCCCCTCATCCTGTCACCAGGCACGTGGGAGAATAGACCAACCCCCACCTCTCTACAACCTCCTTTAAGGTACCTGTAGAGTGCAATAAGGTTGCCCCTGAGCCTCCTCTTCTCCAGGCTGAACAATCCCAGCTCCCTCAGCTGCTCCTCGTAAGACTTGTTCTCCAGACCCCTCACCAGCCTTGTCGCCCTTCTCTGGACTCTCTCGAGCACCTCAACGTCCTTCTTGTAGCGAGGGGCCCAAAACTGAACACAGTACTCGAGGTGCGGCCTCACCAGAGCCGAGTACAGGGGGACAATCACTTCCCTAGACCTGCTGGCCACGCTGCTTCTTATGCAAGCCAGGATGCTGTTGGCCTTCTTGGCCACCTGAGCACACTGCTGGCTCATATTCAGCCGACTATCAACCAGTACTCCCAGGTCCTTCTCGGCCAGGCAGCTTTGCAACCACTCATCTCCCAGCCTGTAGTGCTGCTTGGGGTTGTTACGCCCCAGGTGCAGGACCCGGCACTTGGCCTTGTTGAACCTCATACAGTTGACCTCAGCCCATCGGTCCAGCCTACCCAGATCCTCCTGCAGAGCCTTCCTACCCTCGGGCAGATCAACACATGCACCTAACTTGGTGTCAGCTGCAAACTTACTGAGGGTGCACTCAATCCCCTCATCCAGACCATCGATAAAGATATTAAAGAGGACTGGCCCCAGTAATGAGCCCTGGGGGACGCCACTAGTGACCAGCCTCCATCTGGATTTGACTCCATTCACCACGACTCTTTGGGCCCGGCTATCCAGCCAGTTTTCAACCCAACGAAGCATACGCCAGTCCAAGCCACAAGCAGCCAGTTTCTTGAGGAGAATGTTGTGGGAAACGGTGTCAAAAGCCTTACTGAAGTCAAGGTAGACCACATCCACAGCCTTTCCCTCATCCACTAAGCGTGTCACTTGGTCATAGAAGGAGATCAGGTTCGTCAAGCAGGACCTGCCCTTCATAAACCCATGCTGACTGGGACTGATCGCCTGGTTGCCCTGTAAATGCCGCGTGATGACACTCAAGATAATCTGCTCCATGAGCTTCCCTGGCACTGAGGTCAAACTAACAGGCCTATAGTTCCCCGGGTCTACCCTCCGACCCTTCTTGTAGATGGGCGTCACGTTTGCTAGCTGCCAGTCGACTGGGACCTCCCCTGATAGCCAGGACTGCCGATAAATGATGGAAAGCGGCTTGGCCAGCTCCTCCGCCAGTTCTCTCAGTACCCTCGGGTGGATCCCATCCGGCCCCATCGACTTGCGTACATCCAAGTGCTGTAGCAGGTCACCAACCATTTCCTCGTGGATAGTGAGGGCCACATCCTGCTTCCCCCATCCCCTTCCACCAGCTCAGGGTACTGGGTATCCAGAGAACAACTGGTTTTGCCACTAAAGACTGAGGCAAAGAAGGCATTAAGCACCTCAGCCTTTTCCTCATCCCTTGTAACTAAGTTTCCCCCCGCATCCAGTAAAGGATGGAGATTCTCCAGTTTGAGAAATGAAGACCAACACATTAAAAAAAATCATTTACTAACTTCAAAAAATAAATTTCAAGTTGAAATTTGAAATTAAATAACCATAATAATTCAAATTCAAACATAAAAAATATCTTTAAATAAAAAGTATTTATTGTCCTCCAATTAACTTTTGTAGTTTTAAATGGAAAAATAGGTTAATTTTCCTAGCATTCCTGAATAATTGATTATGCTGTTTTCAGTGAAGTAGAAGCCTTTTTGCAACACTCTTAGGAAACTGAAGATTATTCTTAAAAGGCAAACTGAAATTTTAGACTCCGGAATCAAGTTAAATGTTCCAGCTTTAATGATTTTCTAAAAACTACTATTACAGAAGAAGCAATAATACTAGACCTTGACTATTTTTTTCCAATGTTCATATAACTTCTCAGCAACTTAAAGTATTACTGATTTTTCTCAACATATGCATATAAACTCACTTTTTGTATTTGTTTTTAATTACCCTTTTAATTATCCTAACACATGTATAGCTTTGGTCTCCACAACCAAATGTGTTCAAGCAGCAATACTCTGAAATGTCTAAGAGCTCATGCCATTAAACATACAACTTGTCTAGAAGATCTCAAGATGAAACCACAAAAATAAGTAATATATTCAAACTGTCATCAAGGTCAGAAAGACACCTAAATATTTTATCTATTTAAACCACACATTTGTTTCCAGAGAAATTTTCTTTGGGGGGGGGAAGGGATTTACTTGGAGACTTTCTGAGAACTAGACTGACTACATTATACACCCCAATATCAAAAGCTACACAAGTTGAAAGGCATCTGGCTTGGATATATTTTCATATGATTGTTAGTCATGGACTTAAACCAAGATTCTCCCAGGGAGATTAAACAGCTTAACAGCCAGATGCTGCAGAGCAGTATCTGGCATATGTAGAGATGATAAAGTTACCAACTTTGAAGTGAACAGGAAAGACGGCAAATGTTCCCCATCATTTCAATCAAAACAGCAGAATGTATAGGTAAAAGTTTTCAGTTGAGTAGTGTGTGGCTTAAAGTAAGAATAAATACCAACTGGAACATGGACATTTAGACTATACAGGATACATTTTAAGCAGGGTTATTCTAGTTATTCTATTTTCAATTAATCAAAATTATACCAGTGTAGTCTGGAAAACAAACAGACCTCTCTGCAGTTCACTTAGGAAGATGCATTATTTCTTCTTGTTCTGAAAATCTTGAGAGCTCTCTAGATAAACTAATAACAAAGTTCTCCAAGTTTACTGAAAAGTGTTATAACCAAGTAAAGAAGGATGTAGGAAGTTGATCCTTCTACTCTCATAGACTAGCTACACTCAAACAAGGCAGAAAAAATGGTCCAAGTTGATACTGGTATCAATAAATCTGCCAAAATTATAACATTTAATGGAAAATGCTCAATTTTCATGCAATTCTAATGAGATCTGCCTGATACAATGCCTCAGAGAGAAGGATTCCCTCAGATTTCCAGGATCAGTGGCTACAACATGAACAGGCAAATTACTTTTCAGACACTGTTTTTTGCAGAAAACACAAAAACATTATGGTTTTTATTGTGAAGTAGTTTTCTTCAGACCCATCTTCGGTAAGGATAAGTGACATGAATAAAGTCCTGACCATTTTGTACTAAATAGTGCAACTTTTAAAAATATATAATTCCTCATTTTAAGGAGTAGAAAATTTCAACAAAACAATGCCAGCTGACACTTTCAAAACTTTCAAAGCCTGCTTTTGAAAATCTCACCTATATTATCCGGTAAATACTACTGACTGTTTCGTTCAGCTGGGCAGAATTTAGTTAATAATGAATCCACAAAAAATGTTTCTGGGAGAACATTTCCAACTCTTCTAACAAAATTGCAGGCAACTGAAAACTACCTGCAGGCAACAACCTGTCCATTATTCTATTATTTTCTTACAACTCACCTACAGCAACTAGGACAGCACCTGTTCTTCCCCTTACAATTGCAACAACAATAGTGCTTTTCTCCCAAGCAATTCGCAATACAGGCTGGCAGGCCAACAACCACACTTTTAAAGATGGGGGTAGGCTACTATATGCATTGCTGCAGTGGTAGCAATAGGGGAAATTCTTTGCCTGGAAACTAGTGAAAGGAGTCGTTTTATCTATCCTAGCAAGAATACAGAAATCTTTAATACTTATGTGAAATAAATTAGCAGGTTTATCTTACCTCTCAAGGGAAAGATGCCTGTGTCATAGGCAACATCAAGTTTAGAGCACGAGATAGCGCTTTTTTGCAGTGAGACAAATACTGTGACGCCCACAGAGAAAAAGGTTACAGTTCAACTCCAAGACGCAGTCCCTCTGGAGCCCTCTTTCAGGGTTTACTGAATGTCAGAAGCTTTTGCTGTTGCTGTTCCTGTCTGCTAGACTTACACTGCAGATAGACAGCAGGATTTCAGCATACAGTTTGGCTCTTTCTATCAGCTTCTAAATTCAATTAAAAGTGCCTATGGCACTTCTCTGCTAGGAAAGGAATATTTAGCACTGCCACAGACACTCATTCCGAGAAGAAGTCATTTCAAGGCACCAGAGTGCTTTTTAAAATCTTTGCTGTGTATGCATGAGCACCAGAGTCTGCAAGTACCTGCACACAGTCACTATCAGAAAAACTTACTAATGACCTCCATACACTGACCTAGAGGTGACAACAGAAATGAAACAATGCCCACAGCTGCTTTTGATTACAATTCTACTATTTTGACAGAGCACCTCTGGCCATGTTCAAGTTTTACACAGGACACACTTCCTTTTAAGTTTTGGGTTTATTTTCCCCATTTATATCACCCTATCTTGAAAGAGAATATTGCAGCTCTGCGTTCCACTCTGGCCAGCGAAGTTTCCCCAGGAATGTACAACTAAAAACATTACCCAGGAATGTACAACTAAAACATATCTGATACACCATTTAAATTTCAAAGTCCTTTCACTCATGAACAAGCCTTTGAACACATATGAACAGCCTTTCACATATGAACAAGCCTTTGAACACATTTGAACACATATGAACAGCCTTTCACATACGAACAAATTGTGGTCATGCCAACCTTTATTTTTTGGGATACACAAAAGGCCTCACAACCACAGAACCATTGTTCTTCCCACATATCTGTTATACCTCATATACCCAGACGAAAACTATCATTTTAGGACATCTATGGATTCCCCATGCAAGTTAAATACAACAGCTTTCTAAGACAGAGCAAAGAAATTAGAACAAAGGTTTGAAATTTTGTCAAAACTGTTTATCCTCAGTGAATAATTAGTACATTTTTCAAACACAAACAGAAAGCTTACAAGGAAATGCAGTTTTTCCTTTGCTAAATACTGTTATCATTGCCCAATATTATTATGTTACTTCAACTCATCTCCTAAATCAAGCAAAAATATCATCTTTCCAGTAGGTTTGGTTTTTGTCAGAGTTCCATGTTGAGATAATAGTAGTAAAACCACAAGTCTGATTGTATAAACAGAAGCTGTTCAAGATTTATCCAAATTCTATCTTAATTTACATTCAGAGAACTGCACAGCAACTAAATCATTTTCATAGTGTAAATAATAGCAGAGTTTTCTGTCCTGAAATTATTATTTTAATTGGCAACAAGCCTTATAGTTCAGTCTTTACTTAAAGACAGAAATGACAAAATCTACCAAAAACACCTCTCTTCATCCCTCAAAACCTATCAAGAAATAAAGCAAAGGTGGGACTAGACAGTATACCTGAAGAATATAAATATTTATTTAAGTTAACCCATTTGAAGGTGCTTTCCCAGTTACATTCATAACCATCAGTCAGGAAATCCTGGAAGACTAAATACTATCTGATGGTGGCTGTTCAGTAGCTTACATAAAAACAGGTAGTGTTTCCATAAAATTTTGAGAGGGATCTGCTGTTTAGCTGATTCAGAAAAGAAGCCAGTGACAGGTTGGGTCACAACTCACCCACTGAAAGCGATTCCTTCTGACTCAGTTATTTCAGTAGAGGAGAAAGTTTTCTTCAGTTTCTAGGTTGCCAGTCCAAAAGTTTTTAAAATATCTACTATGACTCATATGAAGAAAGAAGAAACAGAGAACAACAATGAAAGATGCAGAATTGCTTGAAAGCACTGAGATTACTGAAAGGTAAATAGTAGTATATAGAATATTTTTTTTTCAGCTTTCTTTCAAGAAAAGTGCATTTATGGTCTGACTGGTATTTAATAAGATTTTAATAGACGATTCTTACCAGCCATCATATTCAAACAGAAAATTGAAAAATCTTACAGAATTTGCCTGAGAGTCAGTCAAACTTCTTCCAACTCCTTCTTCTGCAATGGCTAATAGCACAATTCATATTTAAATACATGATTAAGATGACAAATGCAATTTCAGACTGTGAGATAATTCCAGTCAATAGATTAATTTTACTTATAAGACAAATTTGTCCCCAGGTGTAAGGCATTTATGTCTTACAGTATTTTAAGTCAATTCCACTATATCTCTTGGAAAAAAGCACATTGGTAAAGAAGATTATTAAGTAGAGACAAGTCTTAAAAGACAACTGACTTCTGGTTGTTGATAATTAGTCTATCCTTCTTCCTTAGTTACACAATCTTCTTCAAGCAAATGAAGGCTACTGTATTTATAACAAGTTCATGAGGAATCCCAGCAGTCCTCCATCATTTAGTCCGTAATCACTACTTGTAGAAACCACTGTTGAAAACTGTAGCTATGCTGAAGGCACCTGGCCATCTGACTGCACTCAGATGAAACAAGGCAGAGGTGAGAATTACTGAAAGTGCTTTAAAACCACTACTCTGTTCTTCACCTGCTTGAATTATCCAGGTGTTATTCTGGCTCCTGTCATAAATCAAAGCTAAAAAGCTTCTATGATTTTTCAGTGGTTGACAACAGAACCAATTCACCACACCTATCAGGATGGATGGCTGAGATGTAATAGGATGCTAGCAAGAATACTTTTTTTTTTTTTTCTTTTCTCTAGAAATATGCTGGCATCGAGAAGAGAAGAAAGAAAGAAAGATCTTCTGATGTGAACAACTCATTCTGATAAAAATGCATGACTTTGTTTAAAAGAAGGGTGGAGGTAACCTTTCAGACTTGGGCCCTGCCACTCCAGGTCTTCCTGTCCCGCTGCAATTATGCAGAAGGCTCAGATAACAGCTCCAGTTGTTTGTAATGACAGCACAGACACCTGCTCACACGTCTGGGGAATGTGGACCTAAAGAAAAGGGGAATCAGTTAACTCATTTATATCAATCCCTGTCTGTCTCCTACTCAGTTTCTGAACACCACCTGCCACAGAGCTGAGAGGCAGTCTGCTGCTTGGCCTTCCACAACTGCCTGACCTTTCCTCTAAGCATATTAGCCTACAGCAGATCCAGCCTCGGCAGTCTTTTGGGGCCCTGGACTTTGTTGAGTTTTATCAGACCATCAGTGTTATGAGCCCCAGGCAAATCCTTCAGTGCTGCTATTCTTATCACAAAGTAATTACCTGGCCTTTCTTCAGGCTGGTTGGAATTCAGGGGTGGAACTCACTGAAAAGGTTAAGGAGTCAAAAAAATCAAACTAGAACTTGCTTTCAGTCAGGTTTCCGGACTTCATAACAGCTGCAGTCAGCAATCTGAGAAGTCTGACATGCAACTCGACTGAGTCTATCGGACGGTCAACTGATCACTTTCACAACTGCCAAAATGGTAAAGTTTAGGGATAAAAAAAAAAAAAAGAAGCACATTCTATTGACGTTAAAGCACATGAACTAGAGACAGATTTCTGAAGTGACACAGTAAAACACTCTGGAGTAGGAGGATTTTTTGCATAAGAACTAGCGACTTTTTTTCGCTGAGCAGAGTGACTGATGACTACGAACATTAAACACTGTTTCATGTGGAGTTTTAGTCAGGGGAAGCACTTGATAAACCAAAAAAGAAGACATTTCTCTAAAGAGCTGAGTTACATGCTTTCAAAAAGACAGTATTTGAGTAATTAGCTAGAGGAGTATGGACCAAGGAGTCATGGATTATCTGTATGCTATGCTCTATCTTGATCAAAGCGCGCTTTTGTTCAGATCAACTTGGATAAACACTGAAATCTGTGACATTTGCAGGTCACAATTCAATTCGTTTCAAATAGGTTCAAATTGCCAAGCTATCTGAATTTATTTATTTGAGATGCTGTTTCATATGCCACACAGACCTAACAGGATACTTCAGCAGCCTTGCACTGAGAACTACCCTGCCTCAACCTTTCTCCTTACTACAGAAAAGGCTTAAAAAGAAATGATAGAAAGCCAAATGTTGCCAGTAACATTTTTGTTAAATATACTGCTGTTTCCAAATACACAAAAAAAAATTGTATAATAAAGAATAAGGATGATAAACACTACATTGGATGTGTTTATATTTATACTATTTCATAAGAAAATGATTTAAACTTAAAAATCAGTTGAACACCCCATCTCAAATTCTGAGATGTAGAAATAGAACCCAATTTCATGTTTCTGTTCTTAGGAAAACAAAACAAAACAAACAAAAACCAACCAACCAAAACAAAAACACACCTATTCAGACTGTGTGTGTACAACTTTTTCTGAGAATTTTACTGTGGTTAAACTTCTAGTAATTCCTGTTACTGGATGAAGACATTAACTAAAATAACACACAGCCATTTCTTTCATCTCCACCCTTTTTTTTTTGTATCAACTATTAGTCAAGACGACAATTACTTATAAGGTATTTTCATTTCTATTTTTCATAATGGGCTTCTTGTCAGCTTGATATGTGAGTCTAAGATTTCAAGTGGTATAACAATACATAAGTTTTAATCGTGACTGAGGTAAGGAGATTCATTTCTGTAAGAAAAAGCCCTCCAGAAAAAAACATCTGATCATATATATATATATATTTTAAATTTCCACATCGCTACATATAGCCCATATGTTGTAATTCACACACACACTTTCTGTGTGTATATATATTGTGATGTGTATAGGGAATTATTAGCATAATAGTCTTCCATTTATGCAAAAAAGAGCAAATTTGACTACCAATGTGAGTACAATAACAATAGTTTATTGTTATAAGATTTTCTCTTAAGCAGATCTTTTTTTTTTTAAAAAAAAAAGCTATGTTCTTTAAAAATTAATGCATAGCACTACTCCTCTTCAGTAGTATGCACTTCATTGGACTAATTTATGTACGTTTAATAACATGTCTGTGCTATATAAGTAAATAATTTTCATTTGGCCACCTGCCCTAGACAATACTTCAGTATCTCCAAGGCCATACTCAGGCTTACTCTCAGAGACATCAGGGAAGTTATCTAATGGAAGTTTATGAGGGTAGCAGATGTTCATTCCTGCTGTTTGATGGTGGTGACATCTGAAACTTTGGTCTTTTACCACGAAGAAATCCAAGAAGAGTCACAAGAGCAGCATGCGAACTTCCTGCAAAGACTACTAATCAGACCATTATTAAAAGAACCTGTGGTAGAAATTTATGTTCAGGCCATTCTAAGAGCTCCTTTAGTATTTCACTCCTCTTTGTTATGTTTATTTCTGTTGCTTCTAAACAAATCTCAGAATTGACCTACTGGTCAGGCTCATTTTAAGAAAACTAAACACCTGACACTGTGTAAAGCTTTTTTGCATTGGGAGGTTTCTATATGATCAGAGGGTTCGAAGTATATATTCCATGAGAAAACAGATATTTGCTCATCTCTTTCCTCCTGTTGGACCTAAAGTTTACTGAGAAGAATGGCTGTTTTCATTTATGGAAAGTTTATTTATTTTTTTTTTAATGTTTACATTTGTATCCTCTTTTGAGATTCAATAGCTTATACCAGAAAATTTTCTCTCTGCTTTGTAGGAAAAATATAGGATAAAAATATTCCAATACCTAAATGTTCATATGCCTAAATTGTGATTTCTAGAAAATCTAATTGATTGTCAATGGGTCTCTGGTTTCTACTCATGTAATTAATTTATGATTTTGAGACTTAGGCTCCTAAGTCACATAAGAACCTTTAGTAAATTTCTATTAAAGATTCATGAATAATTACATTCACAAAGATTAAACGAACAATTATCTGACAGATACACTGGGGGATGAAAAGTTATTAGCAAGGTTTGCTTGTAGTTGTCTGCTAATACATCTCCATCCTCATCTCTTCCATACAAAACTTACCCAAGTATTAACCTTTCTATGAACAAATCATTGATTTTATCAAATCAATGGAATTTAAGATTATCTATGATTGATCTTATTTCCAAAGGTTTGGTTTTTGTGTGTGTGTGTTTTGTTTGTTTGTTTTTTAAGGGAGGAAGCAGAATCCAGAGACTGTAGTTATGATGATGATTTCAATGAAGCAAAAGGAAGTCCCAGATTTCAATGAAGAAAACTGGAGATTTAACATCTGCATGTTTACACCTGTTTGATCTTACAGATCAAAGTATACAGTGAGAACAGTCATCAGCAGGTGAATGTTTTAGTCACTATATTTATACCACATACATAAAAAATAAAAATAAAAAAAATCTAACTTGCTTCCATTATTCAAGTAATTGTATATGTGACCTGGGAGAGAAGAAGAAAAGGAAAAAAGACCCCTGCAGCTTCCCAGGTGTGTGTGGGGTGTGTGTGTGTGTGTTAATGACCATTACTAAATTAAACCCTGAAGTAGTAGATTCCTTCAATTGACTTCACTGTGCTTCTGATTAAGCTTTTAACAACCAATGGTTAACAGAAAGAAATATATTGTATTATCTTATGTTCAGAATTCAGGCTCCTGCAGCCATTACTCAAAGTGGAAATATATTCACCTGTTATTTGCAAAACTTCTTTCTTAGTTGACTTCACAGTACATGTACATAGGTAAATTTTAAAGTTTTACATTAACTGCAAAACACGGACAAAACACAAAGAAAAAATTCTTGACTATATTGTTCTAAGGAAACTGAATTCTCTTCACAGTCCAGAGAATTCAGTTGGAATATTGTTCTATGTAAAGATCAAATGAAAGGCATAGCAGAAGCAAATTATTCATGGCTTTACTAGAGATGAAAATAATAATTACAGAACTAGAAACTCTTCTTCTTTATGTATTCCCTCCTTCTATGTATTTATATTTTATTTTCGAGATAATTGAGTTTCTAGCCAAATACTTCTGCATTGGTATTTGTACGTTTTCATTTTTGTTGTTGATATGAGAATGAATTATTGTGGGCAACACAGCAGTAAAACAAAGAGAACAACCAACCTCCAAAGAAATGTGCAACATCAAACTAATTTCCTTGTAGTCATTTCTTTTTGCTTTACCAATTTTCCACATTATTTCAGCTCTTACACTTACCATTTTGTAGAGCATGACTGAATGGGCAAACCATTGCAGCTCAGAAATATTTTTACATGCTCAGTTCCTAACTAGTCTTCATAATCTGCATTTATTCTGTTCAATATGAAAAAAAAAAAATCTATATATGAGTAAAACCAAAATATTTCCAGAACATCATTGAATTTGTTGCTGCTGCTGTCTATAAACTCATTTAACCTATATACTAATTCTATCTTGATTCCTTTTCCTGACTTTATCAGACTCCAAATGCACATAAATAGACTTAATGGCATAATACAGAATAATCAGCTAAATAAACGCAACACTGATAGCTAGCAACTAAAAAACTTACTATTTTAATTTATATATTTGATACCTACTCTCTTAATTTTCTAGGTAAATTTTCACAGCTTATTGGTACAATCTCAAAATCACACCTTTTGAGATTTAATCTGAAAAATGCCATAATGCAACACAATTGCCTTTCTGCTCATTGGTTACTAAACTTCTAAACTACAGCATAAGGATGCTTCAAAATACCACCTTCCAGGATGTATTATGTGTCTGTACTTTGGCACTTAGTGACTAAGAATAAAAATCAAATGAATAGATGGATTACATAAAACTATATTAAGGATAAATTAAGTATTGATAAACTTCAAAAATCATGATATTACTCTGGAATGCCACAACACACAATGACATATGGCAGAACCAAATGTCATTTAGAATTCTGTAATCTGCTAGAGACTTGAATCAGCCTAGTGATAACACCAGAATTGTAAATAAAAGAAAAATCTGAAAGAGTGGTGTCTACTAGTGAAAACTTCCAGCTTTTAGTTCTAGCTTAGCTACAGAGAAAAAATAAATAAATCTGTAAATGCTTTTACTACCTTTCTTCTTTATCTTTATATCAATAAGAAAATACCTCTCAATTTTAATAATTGAACACTTGGTAAGAATGGAGCTCAGAACAAGTTTCAAAGGAAGGCTAGTAACGGTCATTCATATTGTTGATTTTGGCAATTACGATTAATGCCACTAATTCAGGCAGGAAGCCCAGTCATCATATAATCTCATGTATGAACACACATACAAATAGTAAAAGCAGTTTTCTGCACTGAATACTGTAGAATATTAAGAATGTATTACTGAGACCTTAAAATCCTATACCCATAAGTATGGCTTTGGTCAATTTACAAATCCGATTTTCTAAAACATTATTTTTTTGTATATAGTACAATTACACAAATTCTTCAGTCTTTTCAAAAGATTTTATCTATAAACAACACACTTTTCTTATGTATTTTTCATCTCAAAACAGTCATTTAGTCAAAACTAACTTTGTACTTTTGAGTTATGAATACAATTTTCTTGATTCCAGCTAAAAAAAAAGTATTATCAGAAACATGGTAGAAGCAGATATGATATAATGGTCAACTCAACAGAGTAGCACAACCATTCAATATATCATACGCTGTAGTTGTCATACATGTTTTCCCTTTCATGGGATCAGGGCTATACTTTCTGCCCCCAAATCTGCAGTCTTCACAAATTGTCAGGATTTGACAAGGGGATTATCTAGGAAAGCCTCAGAAAACAAAAATGAATTATTTGCTCCATGTAAACCCTTGATATCTGGATCTCAATTGAAAGATGACCCTGAGAAATGAAGGAATGTCCA
The DNA here is from genome assembly GCF_009769625.2 of Cygnus olor. Lineage (NCBI taxonomy): Eukaryota > Metazoa > Chordata > Aves > Anseriformes > Anatidae > Cygnus > Cygnus olor. Next base: position 51,503,773 of record NC_049173.1, read on the forward strand.
TTATCAAAGATAATATCAGTTTCCATTTCACACAGAGCAAAGAGCGAGTAAGTGAAAATACAAGTTTTAAAAGAAATAAAAATAAATGATTTCATACGCTTGACTTCTAAAGAAAAATAGTAGTGGTTAGTGTATTTAATGCTAGTGAAACCGACAGCCCAGGAAACTGATAGCCATTAGCCAGAATGCATGCAGAGTGTCTCGCACACTTTCCGGTGAACTAAAGCATGTAAGAACCATTTTCAGAGATGAGAGGATATTAATTAATTCAAAAGGCCTTCAAAAGACTGTTAGGAGGAATTCTACATTGACATTAATTTTTATTGTATATCTTTTATATCAGTTCACCTTTGTACAGAGTTCTCCCAACAATCGCTTGTAAAAATTTCACAATGCTCCTTCCATACATTTGATTCCAGATAGAGCCATTTTTTGAACTTTCAAAGAAAGTCCATGTCTTTGCATTATACATCTGAAACTTAACATAGTATTGGCCTAGAATCCTAAAGGACTACTCGTAGTGACCCACATTTACTTCACAGAAGAAAATAAAATTTCACAGCCTATTTAGATAATAAAGTAATATGCAGTCCTGCTTCATAGCCTTGATGTCAATTTACACTATTGGTTTTAGGGTGAATTAAATATGACTCCAGGCAGAAGGACTTCTTCCTCATCTTTTCCGTGGGAGTCAACTGACGCCTGAGATCCAAATACCACATGTTAATGTGCATACTGAATTAACATTGCTATAGTCACAAAATATCTATTCCAATTACAAAAATATTTCCACAATCTTTGATGTTATACTAACAATAATTAACCTAGACAAGAAGTAGCACCAGAGACACTATCATTTCTAGCTGAATAATGGACAAAGCTGATTGCAAGCAAACATAGAAAATCTACCAGCTATATCTTCTTTTATTTTAAATAGCAGTACAAAAGAATGGATCAGTTCAGAATAGATACCAGGCAACTAGAAAACATGAAGACCTGCTATGAGCCAGCTGGAATCAGTTTCTTTATTTGCTTGAGTAACATGTATTTAAGGATTCAAGTTGCAAACATGTTGGAGTAACCTGAAGATCATTTAACAATTTGACAAATACATAGAGCAAGAGCTGAGGCAAGAGTGATGCATGTGGCTCCCCGGAGGATAATCCACCCGAGTTATAACATTTTCAAATGTGCTGCATAATGTAAGTATTAATAGGACACAGGTGCCTTTGCTGTTGCATAGAAACAGATGCACTGAGGCAAACCAAGGTATTTTTAATAAAGTAATATCCATATTAAACAACACAAGGTGGCGAATCTAGAAACAGTTTCTAAATGCTGAGGTGCCTGATGCTGCCCACTAATATACACAAGTGTCCAAGCTTTGTAAAACTACACTACCATGTCAGATTAAACATAAGAACTGGAGATAGGATCAAATCCTCGGTGCCAAAAAGTTAATCCAAAAAACACTGCTATTCAAGCACATCCATTAGGCTAAACATCTAGGAAACAAGAATTATTCCACTGAAAATATAACTGGCATGCAGATTAAACAAATTAAATCAATGTTATAAACAGGAAGAGGAAAAAAAACACACAAATAATTAGATAATCTGTAATAACATCTTTAGTTTGCTGTATGACTTAAGAGGTAGGGAATTTTTCAAAAACAATAAGCTATCTTTACTGCAGACTGCTGTCATCACATTGTGATACAGTTTCAGAGTCTGATTGTAAAATAATGCTAGAATAGGTTTAACTGTACTTGGACAGAAACTTTGAAAAAAAACACACGGTGTTTCTGAATATATTGTCAGCAATATACTAACCATTCCTTTTTTTTATTATTATTTTAGAAACACTAAGCCAGTGTCTAAGATTGGCACTTAAAACCTCTGATCTACATAAGCCTTTTATTTTAGTTTTATCAGTAACAATATGTACTTATTGAAACAGTACACCTTCTGAGAAAGTATGGCTATTACTAGCTTTAGAGTCTTCAGAACATAGAACTTAGGGGATGATGAATTTTGGGGTCATTTCTCAACATGACTGAAAAAAATATGTATTTGTAAATGAAGAAATATGTAAAAAAGTATATCTTAGCTAATAGATTAATTATTAAATGAATTTGAAGAGTTAGCTTGAGGTGTCTTCAAGACAATTGCAATAACCAAATCCTCAAGCACAGAACCATGATAATTATATGAGACCCTTCTTCATTTTTTCATGTGTCAATGTGTTGTCATGATTTCTAATGAGGTTATACAGAAGATCCTTACTTCAGATACTACAGCTTTCTTATAATGACTAGACAATTTAGATTAAACAACCTGGGAGACTCATTTAAGTTTCTAAGTCTGCTGTAGACTTCCTGTGTAATTTTGAATTTAATTTCACTGTACTTTAACTCCCCATCTGTTTTGAGAATGCTAAGATACTACAATAATGAAGGCCACATAAGAAACTAGACATATGTATTGCAACCTTCCTTAGCAACAAAGAACTTCGTGTTTTTTGTTTTGTTTTGTTTTTTTCTCCCCCTTGGAAGACTGATAATGATGGATATGCAATCTCAACATACTGAGAAGAAATGTTTTCATCTGGAACTGGTTGTGTATCTTGATTAACTGCATGTTTCTACAGTGGAAAAAATAAATTTCAGGGCCATTAAGTGAGGACTTGTAGCTTTTTGGTTCAAAACTAGAACTTCAAAATTGTTATAGTATTAAATGTAAAATATTAATCAATTGTGCATACATTTAGAGAGTCTACATGCACAATGCTCACACGTGGAAAAGACTTTTTTAAAAAGTGTACTCACAAGTGACATTCATCATACCTTTCTGTACCATCTGTAATTAGCAACCTGTTTTGAGGATGTGTGTTCTGATGGGATGAATTTATTGAGACCACAGATATTAATTTGTTGATATTCTTTAAAAAAAATGTTTTATGCTAAGCCATTTTTAACTAAGATCAATTTATGGAACTTCAATTCAGTCAGTTTTTATATGCTTTGTCCATCACTAGCCTGTTTCTTAATTTTATTCTACACTCATCAGTAAGACAAGACATTAAAAGCCCTATCAAATGGCCATAAAAGAGGATGGAACAAGGATGGAGAAGAATGAAGTGAAGGGACCGAACCATAAAAAGAAATATGATTGCTTCTATCTCTAGTGTAAGTGATGTATGCTCTGATGCAATGTGTTCATCATTATGTATTTTTTCAGATACTGTGCAGATGAATGTAATTTATTCCAAGAATAATTTATAAGGTATTCCAACATTTTATTCTACACAGGAATAAATATGTGGAATATGGTCCAGAATTCTGGCTGCTTCTGTTGCAGAGGAGTATTGCTCCCCTTTTGAGAACCTTTGATAACTGGCAACATTTAGAGAAGCAGTCAACATTTTACATTAGAAATTCCAGTGGGTGCATTATATGTTGATTGCTTTCTGGGTCAATTCATTTTGTTTGCACAGTAATGGGATAGAAATGTAACTATGACAAATATTGAACTCACAAAATCAGAAGGAAGATAGACAGCTCACTCCAACCATTGACTCAACAGTATTCAACCACGATTGATCCAGTTTAAGCCTCCCAGTGTGACAAAACAATGAGTGGCCCTTTCTTAGCCATTCTGCTTTTTGGAAATATAATTACTGCCACCACCACAAATCCCATGATGTGTTAATTGTTGACTAGTATAGTTGCATTTTTGCGAAATTATCAATAGACGGACAGCTGTTCATCCTTCCCATGCAGAACAAGTTCCCCTAAGTAATACTGAGTTCCTATAAAAAAATCTGTCCTCTTATGAAGACCGCTGAAGTTTTAAGGTTATGGTGAAGGGATGGAAAGAAAGAATATGCTACCTTGGACTAAAATTCATCTGGAAAACACAGAGAACCCAAAGTAATGGAACTGATCACACTAGAATACTTTTGGACAGAAGGTGAAATGAATCAGTTTACCAAAACGGCAAAGCAAATGTAAATGGACAGGATATAATTATCAGAGTTAGAATTTGGATAGCACACTGACATTCAGATTTACACTTGATGTAAACGATGGTACATGAAGCATGTCGACTTCTCTAGTACAGAGGCCCTGGTTTGATAATGACTCAGAGAGAGGAATGTTTTCTGCTGAAATACAAATGCCAATTGTTACACTTTTCTTTCTTTCTTCCTTTTTTTTAAAATTATTATTATTTTATGTCTGGGAGAAAATCATGGCCCTTCTTCTTGATTTTAGCTATTGATGGCTGTAGTACCAATCATAGATTTTGCCATTCCTTTGTAAACCACTATACAGCCACAGATCTTGCAGTAATCAACACATGAGTGATACAAGCCAAAGATATACATACCTGGAAGAAAAAATAATTAAAAAATTACTTTCAACCCTGAAAACTCCAGTTGGATCCCCATACCTCTAAAACTATTTCCCCTAAATTCTTCCTAAGAATTGTTTTACTTCCTGTAAACACATCCTGTATGATCCTTCCATTTCAAGAACACACAATGGAAAGCTGTTTTACTTCTCTCACTCATAAATTGGAAAATAGTGTCTCCAAAAGCAGATCAATTGATATAGTTATTTATATGAAATATCATCCCTCAAACAAAAAGTAAAAGGCAAACATGACTTTTATGTTTTTTGTATATATTTTTCATTTTGCTTAATTCAGTCTGAACTGAATGAAATCTTTTAGTATACTGCTTCAGTAGATGTACTCCTTTAAGCAGATCCTGGGAGATCATGGTTTTGGAAAAAGCAGTTTTAAAGCAGGGCAAAGGCCATTCATCTTGGTCATTACCATTCTCAGATGCAAGCCTGTTGCTCAGTGGGATAGCATTCATGGAAACTACACTCAGCAAAGCTAGCTCTTCGATAGACGGCTCCCTCCCTTCATGAAAGGCAGACTTTCTGAGAAAAACTTTTCTCCTTATTTCTTCTGCATAAGAAAGGAACAGATAAAGGTATCTATCCAGGATCTAACCACAAGGGAGGAACTGAACCTTGCTTGGTCTTTGAAAGAGTTTTACTGGCTGTATGGGAGACTGAACATTTTTTTTTAGCACAGTAAGATAAACTGTCTGCTTAGACTTACATGGTACTGTAGTACAGACCAAGGTGTTTCGTGGGAAAAAGTGACGTGTATTCACTTGGCAACCAATACACCACGACACCACTGCTAACAAGATTTATTATAACTAGGCAAATATTAGTGCCTTAGGAATTATCAGCATCTACCCATGTATATATTGTTTTACCTCTAGGCTCATTTCTGTTCTTCTCTGTGTGTATAGTCTAGTGAATTGGTTTACTAGGAGAAACGTTTCCTCAAAATAACCAGTAGATCATAAATATTTGCACCAGGACATTTTCAAATAATCCTATGTATTTATTTAGAGTAGAAGCTCAAGTCAAAGACTTATAAACTAGATGCAGATTCTCTCTCCATTGTATAAGAAATGACCAACCTATTTTCATATTTTATCACTCAAAACTTTCATTTTTTAAATTGCTACATATTGAACTACAGAATTATAGCCATAATTTAAACATCAAGTAATTGCAAATACCCGATACATACAAGAAGGTATACCTCTGTTTTCAGGCTACAAAAACATGTTGAAAAGTACCAGATAATCTCTGATTTACCCACCTAATGCACATTCTTTCTGTCTATTTTAAGTGTAAGAAAAGAACTTCAGCAAAACATAAGTCCTTTAGGAAAATATCTACTACTAGATCTTGGAAAAAATATCAATGTTTACTTCAGAAGATTAGTCTGTGCCTTCCAATCATGCATTAATTTGGAGAAAAATTGTGTGTTATCTGGTGATGCATAACTTGATTAATTCTTAATCTCTAGAAACGTAAAACTTAGTCCCTTTCTTCCAAAAGTTTGATAAATATTTAAGATGAAAGTCAGTCCAGTTTAATACAGTACTAGAAGAAATCATAGTTTTTGAATTAAACTAAAGAAATCTTGGTAATTTTATTTAACCTTTTACTGTCCTATGTGGGTCTTGAACCCTGACACTAATTACATTTTAGAAAGAACAAAAATACATAGAAAGAAGGAAGATTTTTTCAAGTCTTGTGAGTGAAATGCATGATTTTTAAAGATTATGAGGAAAATCTACTTGAAATCAATGTTTCTTTCTTGGGATTAACAGAAATGGTATCTCAAACAATTTTCATTCTACTTTACCGTAACAATTGTCCCAATCTGGCAATGCATTTAAGCAGATGTGTAGCCTTGTTACATGAAAAAGAACTGCTAATGTTCTTAAAGTTAATCAAGGACCCAAGTGATTTACTGGTCAAAAGCAATATCATAAGTATTCTGGTTAATATTTCAGACTGAAGTTGCAGAAAGGCAGAAACTCAAAGCTTTTTACAAGTCACACGTATAAACTATAACCTGGAATTCATGACCAATTCACCAAACCCCAGTTAAAGTATTCAATAATAAAAAAAATGTTAATTCAGCCTATTCCCTCAAACATATATCATGGACAAATCAAGTTGACTAATCTTTTTTTTTTTTTTTTAAAAAAAAAAAAAAAACACATTGAAATCCTGAGGATAAGAAAGATAAGAAGAATAAGGGAAAGGAAGCTATTTGCTTCATATAAATCTCATATAAATTTATATTTGCTGCATATAAATTATGCAGTCTATAAACAGGTATCTGGCTACTTTGTAAACAACCAAACAACCAGTAATTACTCATGTTCTTGGAGTACACACTTTCGTGGCAAGTGTGTAGACAGGCTGAATATTGACTGATGCAAGTTTTCTGCCATCAGCATCCCGAGACTTCATATGTTTGGGAAAAATGTCTCCACTTTTCCAGTAGTCTAAGACGTAATAAGAAAGGACATTATGAAACAAGATGAGAGAGTCTTCAAGCTGATGTCTTAAAGCAGCTTTCTATAACAGCTAAAATACAGAAAAATAGCTTAAGTGCATATGAGACTCCAATGGGACAAAAACATGGAGGCTCATGTGGTTTATCAGATATTAGAGAAGTCCTGTGTATAGGTTTTTTAAAACCCAAAAGATTTCACAAAACAGATGGAAAACAAAATCTTAAAAAACAAAATTCTTTCTTTGTCCAGAAAGTAGTTTAAAGGGCTTAATAAATTCCATATTTTCCCTCCTCAGTTTCAATAGGAATGATCAGTTACCTAGAAGACAACTATGTTGTATTTAGTTAATCCAGATGTTGTGCAGTTGCTGACAACATTGAGACATGAAATATTGCAACTGACAAATTTTAGACTCCTGTCTCTAGATAAATGAAAGGATCAATATTTGTTGTTTCTTCCTTACTCCTGCCAAAGTCTGCATGTGGTATAGGAGACACACTGACGATGATGAATTTTGGATAGATTTATCCTTTTGCTGCTTCTTTGCAATGAGTTATTTAACCCACCTGCTATCTGAGTTATTATATGGTTTAATGATTTGTGTATGTCTTTGACACAGCTACTTACAAAACAAAATTATCTACACTAGACACAAAGATTGTCACAGATTTATCTATGCTGTGAAGAAGCTGAGATTGACCACGAACTTCAGTCAAGGCTAAAAAACAACAGAAGTAAACCACGATCACCCCATAATCTGCACTATTAGATAATAAGGTGATTGCTAATGACACTGCAACCCAAGATAAAGTTGAGGATTTTAGTGGAGGCAAGCCCCAAGTCTATATCAATTTTCCTGTTTGTCAGCATTTGGAAAACAGCCCATCTATTTTCATTTCAACTTTTCTTTGAGGTATTTAAGTTCCTTTAACTGATACAGGTATAAAGCATTCATTTTTGGATTTCTTACAGTTAAATTCATTCTTCAGGAATGAACTATTTCAATGTGCTGGGTTAAAGGAAGCCTCCGCAACTCATCAATATAATGAAAACTGGTCATTCATTTTCATTTGATTTCTTCTCTTTCTACCAAAATGAATATCAGTACTAGAGATTCATTGGAAAAGGTATTTGTGGTACACTTGATCTAGTCTGGAGGGAGAAAGGAGAAGAAAACAGGTGGAGGGCTAGAGGAGTCAGAGAAATTAATTCAATCCGTTCTTATCATCCAGAAATATTTGCATCATTTACTTAAAGAACAAAATTAAAACAGAACTGTTAGTGAGCATTACTTTTATCATTTTACTCTGATGTAGGAAAACAATTCCAATATGCAAACTCAATTAATACAGAGAATCCGGTTACAAAACAGACCAGGTTATTAGCCAGACAAAAGAATGATGGCTGTGCTATGATTCAACAAGGTATTAAGAGAGAAGACTGTTCAATTAATGTTTAAGTGTATATGCATGAGTTTAACCAGCCCTTAGAATTAAAAAGAGAAAAAAATGAAACAAACAAACAAACAAAACGGCAGGGAGGGAAGAAGGCAGAGGGAGAAGATCTTTTTAGGGAAGTGTTGCAAAGAATTTTTTGCAAACAGTGTTTTTCAGGGGAAAAATAGATGCTGCAAAACATGACATAAGTTTCTAATCATTATTCAGTTAGTGGAGCCACATTTCAAAGAATCATAGAATAACTGATCCAACTATACTATGCTATACCATACCATACTATACCATACTATACTATTTCTCTTTCCCCTGAGCTTTGAAATAATTTTCTGCACTGTCCACATTGACTCTATGACTAACTAGCACATTTCAGGTATTGCAATTATATCCTTCACTGATATTATAATGGTTCTCTCTTGGATTCTTTCTTCCCAGTTCAATTCATACTATATATTCATGCTATATATTTAGGTTGTTTAATCTTTGCTCAGAAATCATCTGGACTCCAATCATTCATGTTGCTCTTATCCACATCTTACATGTTTTTATTATGTCCTCCTTACCAACTCTGAAACTTTAAGGTCATGGATACTGATCAAGTTCAACATATGGGGAAGTATGACATCGATGTGAAGGAGGACACTATAAACATTTGCGGAAACGTAGGCTGAGGTTCTCCCTCACCACTACTACCATCTTCTTTAAAATGACTCCTAATCATAAAGATACAGAAGTCCTAACAGAACAATCAGAGGGTAGAATAAAAAGTTAACAAATAAGCCATTATCCCTTTTTATGGTTGCTATGAAAAAAACACCTGACACATATCAATAAAATCTGCATGAGATTCCTTTCTTCTGTGATCTACCTTATAATTTTATTCCATCTGTGATCTAACTTTTCTTTGTATCTTCTACAGTGTATAAGTTGCAGAATATGATGAACGGGGACTGACTGAATCACGATATGTGACCTTTTGAAGTGCTTTAAAAACCTTAGCAAATGAACACGTATTAATCGTGAACTTCTAGCAAGAGGTGATACATTTAAACACTTATCTGGTACAATTATTGTTAGCAATAGAAATAATGTTCACAGTAGGACCAAAAATAAAAAAAGGAAAAATTAGCATACCTTATCATCTACTTTTTAAAAAATAAGCAAGCTGAGTCACAAAGTGTCAAGTGTATCTTTACGTGACCAAAATGAAGCTGATTTGTTCCAAGGTACCATGCTGGTGATGTATACCCAAATCAAATACGACTTAGCACACAGATGCAGATGCATGAGTTATGGGCTGTGAATTCTTGTAAATTAAAGCAACATTGTAAGGACAAAATATATATATATTTTTAAATGTGAGCTATTAAGAAATAATGCAAGATTGCCTAATAACACCCTTGAAGTACGCCAAATTCCAGTAAACAGGCAACACAGTGTAGTTGTTAAAGACAAACATGGTTAGTTTGGCATAGTGTAGACAAAATTAATGTTTCAAGGATCATTCTTCAAGATCTTCCCTTAAAAATATGCTGAAAGTCATTTTATTTACCTTACTAGCTATTTTAAGACAGGTTAATCTTTATAAAAAACTTTGCAGGAATTTGGAATAATATCTGCTCTAGAAACTGAGATCCTCTAGCCACAAGCAAGAGTAAAGAATACATAAATTTGTTCACTTTGACCTGACATCCCCTGGAAAATTTTTGAATAAAGAAAATTCATATCAGAGAAGAGAGACTGAAAAAACTGGTCAGCTGTCAGTCTTTACACTAGCTGATAATCTTTTTCACTGCCCATGAGAATATTCAATAGGAAGATTTTGCGTTACAAAGAACAGTCATATAAAGGAACAATTATAAACACACACTAAGTGTTAGGGGCACAAAGAAACTCCTAAGAAATCAAGGATGAGAATAACACATAGTGAATTATCTCTCTCCCCGATCTGTACAATACATAACATAAATGAGCATACTTTTGTTTGATGGTAATTATTTTCTGTAGTAAATGTGATGAGCATGGTAATTTCAGTGTGGCTTCCAGACAATGAGAACTATGAATTCTTATATTTGAACAAATTCAAAGGAAGCGGATGTTTCACAATACAGCATTTTGATTAGATATTTTAATTATGTGTAATTTTACTTTTGAATCTTTTCCAACTTCCTTCCTGACATCTTACGTTAATTTTTAAGGTGCTGACATATACAAACCAAACAAATAAATAAATAAATAAAGCATTCAAGAAAATCTTAAGTAAGAAGCTACAGAATATTTGAATATTTCAGGGTCAATGTCAAAGAGGAAAACAAAACACACATACACACAAAATCCAACAACAAAACTCATCAGCTTTTATAATTAAAAAAAAATAAATCCTGTTCAAATAACTGTTTATCCATTTGCTGCTCTAATTCCCAGATAATGTAAATTTAAACACAGAAAATACTCATCTGTATTTTCTCCCTCAAATGTGGTTCTTACTCAAAAAAGGACAGAAGGTTAGAGAATGTCTGTATTCCAATCAGTTACTTTTGTTTGTTCGTTTAATCTTATACATATCTACTCCTAGTAATAAAAGGGCTGAAATCTGGCAGAGGCAGTGAATCCATTTTCATAGTGTACAGAGATAATAATAAATCATCTTAAAGTCCAGGTTTATTAGAAATGACTGAAATACATTACAGGGCAGCAATAACTTCAATGGTTGATTTACCAACCAGTGGGGTGGAATTAAAAATGCATTAAAATTTATAGAAAAGAAAGTAAATAGCAGAGAGTTTAGATTGGTTTTGACATAGTTAAATGAAGCATTATTTTTCTTTGTGTGGTTAATAAAATAAAACCCTATAAAATTGGAGAAACATTCCATTTTGGAAGCTGAAAAGTGAAAGAAAATCCAATATTAATTAAATTTACTGCTTATTCCCTCCACTGCACGTCAGTGATGCATTTCAGGAAAAAAGCGCTATCAAAGGTTCTTCTCGCTGCTCCCTGAGAACATTAGTTACTCCCTTAGATTTTAACAAATAGGTTCTGTTCAAGCTTTGCAGATACACATGTAAACAAAGAAATACATTTGCATGGGAAGGTGAGTTGACCTACTCTAATAGTAATGATGACATCTCATCAGTAATACAGTTCCCTGACTCTCACAAGTTTCCCAAAGCTTGTCAGACCATTGGCCAAAAATTCTTCTTCACAACTAGAGGTGCACAAAATGGTAAGAATGGAGACATAAGAAGGACAGGTTTGAGACATGCTTCCTGTATGAGAAGAATTTTTAAGAAACTTATTTTTTTTTAAGATTTTTTTTTTTTTAAAGAAATGGTACTTAATTTTCGAAGAGCTGTGTGTCTCACTGGGACAGAGTCTGACAGTGAAACTACAGAGCCATGCAGCTGTGGAGCTGAGCACAGGATTACTGGAGCTCATAGAACCACAAACTTTTAGGAAGATACAAGGCTCTTTTTCTATGCAATGAGGTATGGTCTACATGGTAGAGGTGGCATAAGGCAACACATTGCATGCCTTAAGTGTGGTAATAGGCATTGAAGATAACAAGCTATCAAAAAATACACTTTTTCCAACTCACATTGGAAACTCCCTTTAATTATCAAGACTACTCCAGCTATTTCTAGCTACTGCAGTTCCTCATTAGCCTCTAAACTACATAGACATTTCTACCACAGCAAAATGACTGAAAAACTCTACCGGGAGTCTTTTATATTAATTTTATGTTGACCAAGAAATAACAAACAAACAAAAACCACCAACAACAAAAACAGCCATTCATTGTAAACAATGGAAAGAGCAGAATAAAATTGCAATAAAATGCAAAATATTAACCAACATAGTTAGACTATGACAGAAAGGTTATACTCCTGACAGCTACAATTTTAGAGTCTTATTTTACAGCTTTAACACTGAACACAGTCGAGACCTTTTCTCTCTGTATTTCTAGAAGCACAATATAAGACTTCCTGAAAATATTTCAGAAAAATCTTTAGAAATATTCCTAAGAATACGCTTACCACTCCTGGAAATCTGGGTTTCATCTCTACAGTGTAGGTTTCACCTGCTCAGCTTCACATTCTCATTAGGCCCTTCTTGCTGGTAGAGAAATTATTGTAGCTGTACCAGTAGAATTCAGATCAACTAACAAGATCAGTCTTCACTATTTTGTAGACTGGCCTCTACCCCAAGCTATGTAGACCCACGTCACCTTTTGTTTGTCCACCACATAACTGAGATTCTAGACAATATCTTTGAGTTCACGCAGCAGAATTCCCAAGCCCTCCAACAGATCATGCCAAATGGTAACTCATTAACTTCCTTTCCTAGTCCTTTCCTTTGGCAAGTCTTTCAGAAAACTCCCACATGGAACAAATTCCTAATTCTACTCTCACTGAAATAAAGGAGATAATATTTAATATTCTCAGGTACAATCAGTATTTGAACGCTGCATTGAAAAATGAGTGCTTTCACCCAAAGAAAAGAAAATGAAATCTTGTCCTGACTTAAATGTTCATGAATCTATGAACTGCTGTACAGACATGAGCATTAATATATGACGAGAACTGGCTCTATCACTAGAATAAATTCAAGCATTTAGTCTATAAAACGATAAATAAGGTATGAAACTATCATCATATCATCACCAGAACCTTAAAGGATTGCTTAAGATTTTGAATTGCAAGTTCAGTATTAAGTATACTGCATACACTGTATTATGGAAAGAAGAAAATATTTCAATATGTAATGTGTAGTCAATCTGTAGAATGTAAATACTGAAGTTGATACCCAAAGGAGGAATGCTGTAGCCATGCAAGTTACAGTAGTACTATCTCATGTCTCAGCAATACAAACTGCTCATTCTGATGCTCATAAAGAAACCTCCTCTTTAGAGTAGTAGTAGGGATTAGAAGTACACAGCTCACAGCGATGCTGGAACGTCTGAACCTTAACTTCATCGGGGGGAGAAAAAAAACAACAAACAAACACAAGAAAAAAATGCAAAAATGCTCTGTGAATCTGAAAAATTCATTTTTAAGATGTTGATCATTTGATTGCTCAGAAACCTAGTGATGGACTGCTGAAAGTTTAATGGTTACACCATTGATTTCTATTTATGATAAGGAAAACTTGTCTTATTTTGTTTCAATCTTTATTATAGTATTTTAGGGAGTTAAAAGAGACATCCATAACACAACATTATGGGATGTAACCACCCTTAGTTTATAAAAAAGAAAATTTCAGGTGAAATCTTAGACATGCATATTTCTTGTGCATCTAAGAAAAATCACATTTCTACCTGCATTGCATTCTCTCAACTTTGTCAAGGTTTCCAATAAAAAAAGAACATTTACCCTTTAATATTAAATACAAGGTCAGACAGAATAAGTGATTGCAAATGGCCATTACTTTCCTGTCATCAGCCCAATTAAGGATTCCAGCTGTCAGGATCTAATGTTGCTGCAACATTAAAAATAAAGGGACATTCAGATGCATTGATCTGTATCAAAAGTGCTTTATTGGGAAAAAAAAAAAAAAAAAGCAGGAATTATAATTGTCTTGAAGTGTCAAGCTATCAAATGAAAATGTAAGAAGGAAGAAAGCAAGAGAGAACTCCCTCTGTCAGTTACCCAGATGTCATTTGATACAAATAAGGTAATTCTTGCTGCACCCTCCATTACTGTCATCTCTGACCAAGCACCTTCTATTTGATCAAAAAGGCACCAAAAAGGTGAAGCTCCGCAGAATATCCAAGGACCTCATATGCTCTATCAAACCTAAAGTCATTAGATTTAGAATGTATCTCGTGAGGGTTTATCTATGTCTCTGGACAGCTAGGCTTCCCACCGCCCCCACCCCCCTTTCTTTTTTCCTCCTCCACTAAAAAAAAAACACAAACTGACAGGTGTAAATGAGGAATAAAAAGTTGCAGCTGTACTGGTAGTGTGGAGCACATCACAGAATCAAGCAAAATGATGATAAAATATCTGCATATAACAAGATTTGATTAATTTTTATTTCCTTTTGTTTTGAAAATTTTCCAATCAACTTTGATGCAAACATTTTTCAAAAATCCTATCTGGAAAAATCTGTTATTTAGCAAGCACTATCAGTCTAAAATAGAAATATAATTACCATTTTAATAACAACACATTCTTGTCCTTTCTATATACTTCACCCTTTATCAGTTTTGCTGTATGTTTCTTTTATTTTTTTATATTTCTTCACAGTTTCTTTTTGCAATTTAACAGAGAAATTAACTTTCTGAAATAGAGAATGTTCAACATAAAATTCTGACTTAAAAAGTTTGAAATGTAGTAATCACCATAAACATTTAAACGATAAAAATAATAAGAAAAATAATAAGAGAACAGAATAGTGAGAATAATCAATAATTCTCCAAGAACATAGACACTACTGTAACAGCTAAAACAATATATATTCTAGGTTCCGTATATATGTTGTGTTCAATATATTCTTACAGTCAGATTAGAAAAAGTTGTTTATTTCTTTAAAATTAATCGTATTCTTAAACACATTTTAGTTCAAATTCATGTCAGGGTATCAGTAAACATTTTAGATCTTCAGTACATAAAGATCATAGTATCAAATGTATTTAGTCAGCTAAAAACAGACAGAAATCCAGTAACGTTTATCAAAGATCTCAAACAACAAACACCTTTAAGACCATTAGAAAATCAATGGTATTAGTTGCTTACTAATATTGTTTCTCTTGATGTCTAAATATCTTAGACATCAGCAGCTGTAAAGCTGCTCTGTTCCTTTTGATAATTGAAATACCTTTGAAAATTTAATTATTAGTTAATTTGTCACCTCCAAAGTAGCAGCTACATAAGAGGGAGAGTCTGCTTCTATTAGGCAGTGCAGGTGTGTACACTCTATTTCAAGTTCACAGTACAGGGATAATTCCTGCACTGTCATGCAAACTGAGAGTAGCTTTTTGACCTTTGTTTGACTTCTCAACTGCCAGATTAGATATTCAGCCTGTTGGCAAATGTTTGAGTTGAGCTGAGATCACACTTAGATAACAGCTTTTGAGATCGTGTTGATGGTATATATATATAAAATATTATTTTATTGAAATACTGCAAACAATATCAAATTCACTGCAATAAACCCCATCTCGTCTGTTGGCAGACCTTCTTTCATCATGGCTGTTTTTGAAAGTTAATATAGTGCTTTCAAAAATACAAGTCAGAGGATTTAAGTATAGAATCCTTGCAAGTGGGATTTACTTTTATATATCTTATTTAGGCATCTTGTCTACTGCTAAACACTTCACATCTTATCGTAGAATCATTAAAACCTTGGAAACCCTTCTGATGCAACTGTAACATGTTGTTAGCAATACTTCAGTAAAATGTATAAAAGTAGTAAAATACCACCAGTCAAATTAAGAGTTTTAAAATGTTAAAAGAACCTGTAGAGTTAACATAAATCAATTTTCTATAGCATTACTTTTCTTTAGATGCATGCCATCTAAAGAATAAAAGATTTCCTAGATACCTGAACTTCACTTGCTGGTTTGGTTGTGTGGTGAGTTTATTTTTGTAACACAATCTAATAATATTCCTTTGGTACGTGAAGTAGCCATGCTAGAAGGAACATGAAAATAAGACTGATATTTGTTGACATCCTGCACTGGATATTTTAATCTAATTATTATCTATCATACAGAATGACAGCTTGAATCCATATTTACAAAACAGACACAAAAAAGAGTCAATATTTTACTTTGCAGGTTTCTGAAATATAAATATCAAATGCAAGTAGCAAACATTCACACTTATATTACTTCTATAAATCTTGAGGCATTTTGCACCTTAAACTGCTATGCCTTTACATGGCAGGCTATTTTATAATTTGGTAAAATTAGGTCCTGCCAACCATTCATTTTTGAGAATTTCATGACGACATTCAAGAGCAAACAGGCCTTGTTCACAATACTTTGACAAACTTCTGAGATCCCTAGTTAGGTTCAGATAATCTAGCTTTTTCTTCCATTTTCAAGTGGAGAATGTGTTCCATTTTCTACATCCCAGTCCTCATTGTACAGTGAAGTATGACAGCTGTTTAACTGCACAGTAAGGATGAACATAGACCTTTTTCTGAACACAGCCTGGAAAAAACAGATCATGCTTAAACCGAATTATCTGGCTGTCAGCAGATATCTGTTGAGGGCTCTCCTGTAGCTGGAAAGTCCCTAACACTACAGACATCAGGCATTTTTGAGGATGCAGTACTTGGATGGTGGGGAATGCCCTGCCTATCATCAGCACAGTTTAGAAAACTCACCAATTTACCTTGCATGCTCCCAATCTATCATGACAATTATTTTGATTATCTACTTGGAGTAGATAATACCACTTTTTTTTTTTTCTTAGGCAGAAAAGAGTCAAACAAGCCAAAATTGTATCAGACCACAGCAAAAACTTGCTGCAGATGCAGAGACAGCAACTGAACTCAAGCTATCCAAGTCTCAGAAAACTGCTGGTTATTCTTTCTACACCATCCTATGGTTCCTGACCTCTGCCAGCATCGTTGGCTACAGGATGGACATTCACACTGACCACCTTAGATCAACAGTCCTGTGTGAATGCAGATTACCGTATACACAGAAATAGGAAGCACTCTGCTGAATAATGGATAAACCTGGTATTATTGCTATTCTGATTCTGTACTATGTATACCCAGAAACACATTTGGCTCATGGTTCTCTAGGCTTGCCTGTTGCCAGACATACTCAATGTGCCACTTCAATTCTCTTGTTTCCCAAGGTGCTATGAAAATAACAGTCAACTATACTATTGTACTGCAATATAACATATTCATTCTTTCCCTTCTGTTAAAGACCAATTGGTATTAAAAACAGCTGAAATGGCACTGGCTGTCTCAGTAGTAGTCTCTCCCCACAATTTCATTCTGAAACGAATGCAGTGGAGCAATTGCATTAGGCAGACATTTTCCTTCTATCCAACATACCAAGTATAACAAAAGCTTTTTTTTATTAGAAAATAAAGGTGTATTGTCCTGTAGGTAGAAGGAGTAGTATACATATTCTTTAGAGAGGGGAAAAAAAACAAAAAACAACGCATTTTAACAGTGAACACATTTTTCCTCATTTAAATACTGCTTTAAAGAAGGCAAGAGAAGTGCATTTCTAAGATTATCTTTATAGATCTTTTCAAAATAGTAATTTGGTGGCATAATAATATTTCAGTTTGATCTATCTTGCACCAAACACAAAACGCAAGCTGCTTCTACTAACTGCAGAGAAATCTGTAGATACTCAGTAACTGAAAATAAAGCCAGAATTTGCTCAGTACAGACACATAAAGCCAGTAAATATTTTAAACTTTGGTCTCTCTGGGGAGAAATTCACCCTATACTGAGAGCGGGACAGCACTACTACCCAATTAAATATTGGCTTATTTTTTAGTTGGTGCACAGACTTTGTACTAAGGCTCTGTTAAAGAATGACTCTCAGCTTCTGTAGCTCATTTTATCCGAAAAAATAAAATAAAATAAAATAAAATAAAATAAATAGGTACTCTAATTGCTCTCAGGACTACTATGAGATGTACTTTGTTAAGTCTGAATGACCTTGAGATTCAAATACAGTAGCATCTGTCCAACTGCCAAGTATAATCCTTTAAAATGAAAGCTTAACTGTGGGTGTTCCACAAGCCTTGAGTGTGGGCACTCTTGTCCCATCAGGAAAGACTGTGATCTGCAGTGACAAAAATCCTGGACTGTGGGTAACCTTCATGCAGCCCAAGCAGCTGAACCTACATTTCCAAAACTCCACCCTAAAACATAGAGCTGTGTGGTGAGGTAGCAAGGGGACTTAACAATGACTGGTGAAGATTATGCTCTCTTTTTCTACAGTTCCTGATGGTATAAGCAGGCAGAGCAGAGAAACAGAATAAGCATTAGTGTATATGTCCGGGCAGGGAATGAAGCAAGCAGAGCTGAGCCAAAAGTTCTCTCTGATTTCTTCATCATTTTATTATTTTCACTGAACATCAATCCTTCTATCATTGTGCAGCAATTGCATGTTTTCTGTTTTGCAAAAATAAAAACAGAAAACAAGCAAAAAACCTCTACATGCTGAAAATAACCACTTTGATCCCCTCTGGCTTTGAAGCTTGCAGGACAGTCCATTCTTTTTATGACAGGATGTACTGGGTTATTGGTTCACATTGTCATTGTTTGAATAAGGGTCAGTGAATTTTAACATTTCTACAGCTTTCTATGGCCTTTTAAAAGTTTATTGTGAGATGAGCCTAAGAGCTCAGTGTAGCATTATCAGAGTCTGACTCTTTCTGTTTCTATTATAAAAGGCAAAGATGATAAATACTTGGAGCTGGAAGTCCTGTTTGTTCTCACGATGAGAGAAGTCAACAAATGCAGGTGCTTATTTATCATGGGCTTTCTACCAGCCTTTTTTTCCTGTCTTGGTTTTGTTTGTTTGTTTCCCTAGAGCATGGACATGAGCACTACACCATAGAGCTATGCAGGATTTTGGAACAAACTCAGATTTCAGAAGTGGAATAATGGCCTGCTCTGACATAGTCCCCACAACCAGTAACAGAAAATGCAGACAGATCACACAGGCAATTAAAAGAGCTAAAGAAATGGAATCTGGCTTCTAGCTATGCCTTGTGCATACCAGTTTGAAACTGTGGCATCCATAAAAATAATCCATATTCTGTTAAAAGGGCTAAGCATTGCTGGGCAGGGTAGTTTCATTCCCATCAGAAACTGAACCATTGGTTTTCCAGCTGATTATTAATTTAAAGACGCTACCATTAAGAGTGTTTAATCAGCATAAACTCCAGGCAGCAGGACCAACTTTTGTTATAGCCAAGACATGAATTTTCACCCATTGTGATGGCATTTTACAATTTAACTAAAAGTTTTGTCACAGTTGACTGCATACGTAGCTCTTATCCTTCTGTCCCACGCTTTTGCTGCTTACTCTGTAATGGCCCCCTATGATTCATACAGTCCTGTAGGCTGGTGAAGGAGCTGAAAACCCCTTTGTCCTGTCAGAGCCTATTGGGGTGCATACATTGCCCTCCCTCCTCTGCAACCCCCCCAGTTTAACTTTGCACTCAACATCATCTAGAAAAGTGAAAACTTTAGAAGGAGCCAGCACTATTATTCAGTGCTTCCTCTCCAACAATTAATCATGACAAAATTAAATTTAAATGAATCAAAGTAGATATACTTTCAAATTATATCACATTGCTGTAGATGACTTTTTTTTTTTTTAAATAACGCTTATGTTTCAGTTTTCTGCAAAGGACTCTTATTTCAAAAAATATAGAGAAATGTACTTCAGAAATAAAAATATAATTATTAGACGAACTGGAATGTGGACATAAAACATATAAGAATTTACAACAACCAAAGCATTACAAAAATTACCTGAAAGCATTAATGAACGCAAGTGATTTTTATGCTTACAGAACCTTAATCCTCATTCAGAATTCATATACTTCCTATTATTTTGAAAGAGCAGTTCTAGAAAAGCAGAGGTTACATATTTTCTCAGTCACATGGTATGATTATTATAACCCATGTATCAATATGATTTAACCCTATAAATCTTTCACAGCTTCTCCTATGGTAACAAGATGCATTGAATCAGAACAAGATTAATCTCCTGAACTGTCCAAAAAGACAATCATTAAAATACCTGGAAATCCATAGCCATATGGTGTTAGAAAATGTCCAGCCCCATCAATCACCACGAAGGTTTATTTATTCGTGGCTTTAATGGGCAAATTTACTTTAACCATGCAGCAGACTAGCAACATATGCTACACAACTGCTACCACCTTCATGCCATTATAGAAAGCAGCACGAATACACATATGCAAGCTGTGTCTGATCTAATGATCAATGTGGGCATCAAGTGATCCTCTGATTAAAGCCGCAGGATATCCTAAAGCACGTGTTCATCAGTTTTCCACATACTGAACGTAAACATTTGTTGCTACCTTTCTCCAATTTTTATGAGGAATAAAAATAGAAAGGGATGAATTTATGAATAAAAACTCTAAATTTACTTTTTAATTCTCAGTATATAAAGGAGTGTGCAAGATTCATTGCCTTTAAGAAAAGGGAGTTATTTTCCATAAAAACATTCAGCCTTGTGATAAGAAAAAACGTAGTACTTAGGGGCCTGGTTTTGCAGTCGGCTTACATCATTACAACTAGCCTCACATTTTCTGACCTTTGTTATTTCTACAGCACTGTATTTTCCTAGTCAAAAAATTCAGTGAGTACTTTCTACTTCTTTGGCTCTGTGAAAAAAACAAATCTGGTTCAAGGACAACATAGAATCAGTAACAAGGTCAGGAGGAGTTTTGTCTTACGTGTCACCAGATTAAAATCACAATATATTATAGGAAGTCTGCATTTTTAGATTTTGGAGTATAGATTTCCAGTGGACATATAAGTGAGGAGAAAATGCCTGGCTAATAACCCATGCACAAACAGAATGAGTGCCATACTTATTGCTGAAAAACTCCTCTCTCTCTTCCCACCCCACATCCATTTCAGTGAATTAATCCAAATTTAATTGACAAGAAGTCTCCAGGCATGGAATAATGGTATCCATCTGGGAGATTGATGCCAAATAGGCAGCTCAATTTTGCACTTACATATTATCTGTATCAGATGCATTTTCACGTACTTCTCTGGGGGGGGGAGGGGGGCGGGGAAAGCCTTCAAAGATCACCAGTGTTTTCTTGAAAATGGCAGTTTTGGCAGCAAGAGATGTTGATAGACTGTGTCTCTCAAGCAGGGACAGCTAAGTTAAAGCTGAAACATTTGGAATATTGCCTACAAAAACAGTGTCTCAGATTGAAGTCCAATCCTAGAAACAATCAATGTAATTGTATTCTGAATATTCCTTTCTCATGTGCAAAAATGGAAGGGGAAGGGGAAGAAAAAAGGGTGGAATATCTTAAAGCTGTAAGATCTGGAGGGTCTCTGTTTGGGCTCACTAGACTTCAGGTAAGCCAAATTAGGTAAGTGTATGCTGGTGAGGACCTCACCTCTCAGATGGTGTTCAGGGTCCAAAGACTTACTGAATAGCTGAGGAAGCTTTGAGAGTGGTCAATAAGCTGGATATAACAATGGTCCTTGTGCTCTGTTACAAGACTTTTTGGGGGCAGAAAACGCATTTGGATAACAAGATGGCAAGGTAATGTTACTTATCAGCATCCTGTAGCTTTTTTTTCCCCCTCCTCTTTCTTCTGAAATTACTCAAAAGCTGCTCCTGCCTCATGAACCTACAAGTTGATTACCCCCATGTAATAAGTGTCTTTGGTCTTCAAAAGTGTTACAAGAAATCTTTTGGTACCAGCTGGATGTCATCAGTAAATGGGAGAATAAACTGTCTAATCACTATTTCCTCATCATTCATTCCTCAGGCAGTAACTGTAAGAAATGCACAACTGTGCTGAGGGGGTGATTTTGGTCTTTGCTGACCATTTTAACTGCAAATTTAAAGCAATGCGGCAATGAATATTAACAGCATTGTTGCTATGTAAAGGTAGCATGATACTGATACATGGCTAAAAGCACAAAAATAAAGGGATATTCCATCTCCGGTTAATGTCATTTTCCCACTCCTCGATCCCCTTTCCCCACTCCTCAATCCCCTTTCCCCACACTGCTTTTCATAATGTGTGGCTATTTTACATGCATTTCTCAAGAGGTAGGTTTTTATTACTAAATCTTTATGCAATTTTCCAGCAGTAGATCAGATGTTTATGCCCATACTCTGACTTCTTTCACACTGCATTAGGGACATAAGAAGGAAGATCAGCAATTTGGATTGTGTGCTGTTGTCTACAGCAGATTCCACGTATTACCTAGAATCGCAGAATATCCTGAATTGTGAGGACCCACAAAGATCATCAAGTCCAACTCCTGGGTCCTCAAAGGACAACCCAAAAATCAGACCATGTGTCTGAGAGCATTGTCCAAGTGCTTCCTTAACTCCAGCAGGCTCGGTGCCATGACCAATGCCCTGGGGAGCCTGTCCCAGTGCCCGACCACTCTCACTGAAGAACCTTTCCCTAACACCCAGCCTGACCCTCCCCTGTCCCAGCTCCATGCCATTCCCTGGGGTCCTGTCACTGTCCCCAGAGAGCAGAGCTCAGCGCCTGCCCCTCTGCTCCCCTCATGACAGAGCTGCAGGCCACCATGAGGCCTCTCCTCAGCCTGCTCTGCTCTGGGCTGAACAAACCAAAGGACCTCAGCTGCTCTTCATGTGTCTTGCCCTCCAGACCCTTCACCATCTTTGTAGCCCCCTTTGGAGGCTCTCTAACAGTTTTATATCTTTCTTATTCTGTGGTGCCCAAAACTGCACACAGTACTTGAGGTGAGGCTGCAACAGTGCAGAGTAGAGCGGGAAGACTGTGGAAGGCCTAGGAGCCTGTTATGAGGTGATGATTACAGATGTATTGCCGTGTATTATTTAATGAGCTTCCTACCAAGGCAGGTTAGACACACATCAGTAAGACGCACTTTTACTTTAAAAGAAAACATGATTTATACCTATCCTAATGATCACAATTTTATGCAATCATCAAAAGTGCTATGAGCAATAAATTTAAATAAAAAGCATGGTCACCTGCTCTCTCTCATCTATCTGTAAAACTATACTATGTTTTGCGTTGTAGTATTCTGAATCACAAGTTTTTTGTTCAGAAGCAGAAAAAAAGATAAACATGTTGAGTTCTTATGGTTCCAGACATTCCAAAGTCATCCAGACTCTGTGTTAGCTGTCCATGTGTACTTTAACAGTTAATGACCACCTTCTTCTGTGGCCATGTTCTGAAATGAAAGTAGCTGTGTCTGATGGACTGTGCATCCCAATCCTATAGATTTGTATTTTCATTAAGTTTTATTAACTCATCTTTATTTGAGCATACTAGTTACAAAGCTTTTTACTAAGGCACAATCAAAACAAGTTGTGATTTGCAGTATATGAAATCAACATGAAAGGACCCAAAGACAACATAGAACTGGTATGGGTATCAATGTCCACACATTACAGCTGGAGATCAAATCCATACCAATCTTGAAAGATAATTTCTAATAACTGAGTCTTCCAATGCATACATAACAGATAATGCAAAATTTCAGCTATGATTTTTTCACATCAGAAACACTTAGCATGTGGAGCTGGGAATGGCTACTATGTATTTACCGCGAAAAGAAAAGAAAACAAAAAAACAATTTAATGAAATTCTTTAGCCTGTAATTAAACAATTAAACATATATTTTATTGCAAAATAAACTTGCATTCAATTTTTTTTTTTTTTTTGGATTAAGGAACTAATTATGTCCCTTAGAAATCAATTTTCAATATACCTTATTTTCACTGACACAAGATTGCTGTATAATTCTAATCATCCTCATTTACATAAATACCCATTGTCAGTTCTCAGGGACCTGCCAGTCTCATTCAGCTTCTCATATTGTCACTATGTGTCAAAAAGAAAGCATCATGCCTCACTAAATGACATTACAAATAGAAACTTCATCCCAAACTGAAATGGAAAATAATTTTAAAATAATACTAGCTAACAGCCTTCTGTAGCTTTTCAAAATCCTTTCTGTTTTACGGAATCTGAAGTTAATTGTTTTTTTTACAGCCACTCAGGGAGAGAGTAACTACACTTTTTAATTCTCAGGCACACGAGTATGGTCTAAAAGGTTGTTAAAAGTGACTACACAAAGGATGACTTCTCTTTTTGCATCTTAATTAATCAGATTCCTGACAGATACGATGGTGGACTTCAGTGTTTTTTGTGTAGTTGGGCCTTCACTGAGCAAATATTTCAAGTAGTAGATAACATATGAAGACACATTTAAAAAATAGAGCAGAAACCTATAAGGATATCTCAGAAAACATACAGAGATTCCCATTACAAAATATGCTATCATAATTGCCTCCACTGACAGCAATGACCTTGCTTGAAAATTCTGACACATTAATATGACAAGTAAAGGAAAATATCCAAGTTTTGATATCCAATTTTGTTGCCAGCTCCATAGGACAATTGGCTGTGGATATGGTTAATCACTCCACTCATGCATTCATTCTTCATAAATCTGCCCTTCCCCACATGCACAGTGTTTATGAAAAGGATTATATAATTTGACTGCTTACAATTGCAATGGCTGCATTTTATGACCCATTCACTCCAACAGGGAGTTGTGCTTTTAGGTACATAATCTAAGTGCAAAAACTTTTAAGCAAGCATTAAGCTGCTGGTAAAATAGAATTTACTAGTAAATCCAAAAGACTCTACCTGAGGTTTCAAAAGCATATAGACAATAGTTTTGTGCCAATCAAGTAAAATCTCAGCTAGGAAGGTGAGCTTAGACACAGAACCATGATCATGCAGCTACACATTTTTAAGTTCTTAAACTAAGTCTGCATTAATTCTGGTTTCTCTGGGACACTTTCATGCTCAGTGAAGCCATGTCCTAAGGTAATAATTTTTAGCAAAAGGAATTTCCTTTCCATCTTGTTCTTGTATATTGCCCTATGCACTAGAAAGCAAATAATTCACATTACTCTTCTCCCAGAAGTACTGAGACATCACAAGCTTAAAGCAATAAATACAGCATTCCTTTTCTCTACCAGATAGCATTTTGACACTTGTCTTTGTAAGCTTAAGTTGAGAATCTTACCTTTCAGAGTTGTTGCTTTTTTGTTTTCTTCTTATGCAGTGTAAAATTTTAAACTGATTTCAGGAAGGAAACTTCACAGAAAATATAAGACTAGCAGTATGAAGCAGATGGAAAAAACTTTAATATAAATATATACAATTATTCTACAGGAGGGGGAAAAGTTGGTTTGCCCCCTCTTCAGGCTTGTTATTTTTTCCTCTTACTCAAGGGTTGTTTCGTTTTTCTTTTGCTACATCCCAAAGAGAAATCCCTCCAGAGTTTGTGAAATTGCTATTGTATTTGCATTATTGCTACAAGAGCTTTGGCCAACACTTTTGTGGTAACAGGCACTTTTGGTGGAACATTTCAGTAAACCAGCTGAAACTGTACTGAAAGTTTTTCTAAACATAAGTATGGAGCAGTCTTTATGTTTACTCTCCAGTTATGTGGAAAATGATTTTAAAACTATTTTTATGTCTGAAGAGGCAGATTGACTTCCGATGGAATTTTAGAAGTCACCTACCTTCTATGCCATATGACAGGGTTACTTTATTTCTACATAGAGCATTTGTTACTCTTCTCCCACTTTCTTTGTATCTATCTCATTTACATTATAGCACTTTCAAGTCACAGCCCTGAAAGTGTCATGTTTCATTTACTTAATGAGTATATGATAATTTATGTCTGTCCTGTTGCTTGATGGTGCATAAATGTTTGGCTAGATTCATCAGCTTCAATTTGCTTTCAAAGAAAAGATACTCAAGACTTGCAAATGTTGAGGAAAATGATAGCACTTTGAAAAACAAAGCATGACCAAATAATGAAGATACATTTCTGATTTCTGCTTTGTGGGAATTCTCTAGTTTAACTGAATAATCAGGTTCGCAATAACAAGATATTCTCTCATTATTACTAAATCATTTGTAACATTTCAGGATTTTTGAAGGGGATTTTTTTTTTGTAGTAATTTTAGAGGATGCTGGAATCTAAAATAAGTGTTACATTTGACATGAGAATGATTTTTCTTAACTTTTGTGCACTCTATTTTTCAATTTCCAAGAAATTCTGCAAATGGTACTCAGTTTAAATTTCTGTGACGCAGTGCAATCTGTATTATGGACATTTTATTTTATTCCTCTGTGTATGTTACATTCATTTTGACTGACCATAGGCAGTTATTCCAAATATGGAATGCCAAATATCCTATTCTGAAGCATTACTGGTTTTACTGTCCTGCTCTATTAACCAAAAAAAAAAAAAAAAAATCCACACCAAAACAAAAAACAAGGAAGAGAAGAACAATATAAACAAAAATACTGAAGGCAAACACGTAAGTGAGACCTTTCAGGGTATATTTTTAAGGTGCTATCATAGAAACAGGCAAAATTTTTATTAAAGGCCTCAATCTTCACATTAAGTGTGTCATTTTCTCCTGTTTTCTGCTTATTCCTTAAGCTGTTTCCATTCACTGTTTTCTCTGCATTCCTTTGCTAGGCTCTCAATTCTGCATGCACCATCATAATTTGTGTCAGAATAAGGTTCACATTGCCTCTGCACAACTCTCTGAGGGAGCAAATCAACGAGAGCTCCAGAGCAAATTGCTGTGGAACTCATACTGTAAAAATCAATGATTTCTGATTCTAAAGGTTTGGTGGTGGTGGTGGTGTTTTGTTTTGTTTGTTTTTCCTTTTTTATCTCTCCCCAAGTCGCCCTCCAACGGAAGTCATATCTCCAGTTAAAACCAATAAGAACCTTACTGTTTGTAAGGAGCCTTTTTGTCTCCTTGATGCCAAATATCCTAATCTGCCTCACTCTCTATACCTTCAGCTAAAAACCAAAAGCAAGACTTTCAGAATCTCCCATAAAGGAGGTATTACAGTGACAGTCAAAGTTGTTAGATTTTTTCTGAAGTACCCTTCCTAAAGCAGAAGGCCACCGGAAGATGAGGCATCATATAGAGGACCCCAAGTCATCTCAATGGCAACAATGATTTTCACAGAGGTGGTAGGCTGTATCTTATTCTATTTCCTTATATTTCACCATATGGTGGTCCCTTTGCTTCTCTCCTGTTGAATTCATCTTGATCACTCAAACAGAGTTAGTGGAATAGTGGCAAAAACTAATACACGACTAATATGAATACCGTGGCTTAGCTTGGGAAGAAGTCAGGATTGAGCGTGCACAGCTGAAGGGTTTTCTGGCATGTCATCTGCAGAAAGCTCCAGCTCTCTGAGCAGCTGGAAGAAACACTGCAGCTGTTACAGCCCTGACAATCAGCATGCTCTGCTGAGGATGGCTGCTCTGCAAATGGTCCGTTGTGGCATACACAAAATATTCATTGGCCATAAGTGAAAAACAAACTGCAGTTTGGGAGCTTCTGATGAAAAGAGTTGTCCTCCTAATACTGGAGAAAGCTGGTTCTAATCCCAGTTTATAACCACATTTTGTAATCAAAAATCAATGTAAGTGCAGCAGGAAAGATTTTATTTTTTTTCTGGGCTTATATTGACTTGTCTAAAAATGTGTTTTAAAGACAAAGAACTGCATAAGGTGTAATTTTCTTTGCAAAGTTCTTTAATATCACTACTCAGGGGAAGGTAAAATAGTAGCACTACTCCAGCAACAGTGTGGCCCTGAGACTGAAAAGCTGGTAGCTTTTCAAACACCTACCCCAAAAAAAGACAAGTGTGTTCCCAATCATGGTGGCAGGTCCCATAACAAACAAGCATGCTAGACACAATGATCAGGAACGTCACACACCACTGATCCTTGTGGGTTAGGACATTTTATCTTTCCAAAGTGATGACAGATGGATCTTAATGAACAGACTCCTCAAGTGGGAAAAACAGAAACCAAAGGTCAGCAAATGAAGTACAGAATAAAAGATTTGGATGTCTCTCAAAGGTTAAGGCTGTGAAAGCCTTAAACCATCAACTATATTTATACGGTTGTTTTCACCTTGAAGTGAGAGTGTTCCTCATGTGTGTGGAAAAGTCTCTTTATGGAAAACCAAAGTATAGCTATCTCAAAGATGGAAAACTAAGCCCTGCACATTTTGATGGTTTGTTTCTTTGAGGTTTTGGGGCAGAAGAGGACAGCTATGTGTGGACTTTTTTTTTTTTTTTTTTCTGAACCAGTTTGGTGCAACAACAGAAAGATGCCAGAGGAATTTAAGGATGCAGTATACAATCATCAGGATTAAGAAGTAGACTGAAATCTGAGCTTGATACAAGATTTCTTGAAAAATCTCCTGGTCAGATTCAATCCAGAATGACCACAGTCATTAATTTGCCAGTTAGTAAATCCACAAAGACAAGCAACAACTATTGAGTCTCAGCTTCTTGCAGTAGCTGTAATCAAAGTTCCTTTTTGAAATATCTTCAATGACAGAAAAGAACGGGCCTTCTCACATGACAGGACACATTACAGCACTACTCCTACAACAGTTTTTTTTAAACTAAGACATGAACATCAGAATTATTTCATTCAAGCGAGCTCTTCTGTGTTTCCAGTTGATACTATCACATTTCTAACATGAAAAGTAAAATGTTATGGTACTTAAATGTTAGATCGTAATGAAAGCAATTTATCTTCAACTGCTGCTTATTACTTATGATTAAAACAGCATCTAAGTTCAATACTAGGTAAAATATATATTGTTGGAGCACAGTGGGCATTGTTCATATCTCCTATTTAGAAAGTGCATTGATGTAATAAGCTTTTGTAGAATGTCAGTAATCTAAGAACACCCACATAAATTCTCCAAGATTGCATGTTATTATATAAACTGTAGGCAGAATTATCACACCTAATTAAACATTACAGAGTGAGCTTTCTTTGTACCTTATATGATAGCCTCTAAGTCTTGATGCTCATCCCCAAACTAGTTATCTATATCAAGGAACAAATAAGATCTGATTCTTCACCATCAAAGCAATTTTATATCTTTTTTCTATCTGGTTACAATCAACAGAGTCAGAATCAATAAAATGTATGTGCAAGCCCAGTTAAAACACAAGGTAGTAAAGAATTTGATTTGGGGAGCATTATATATTTCATTTGCATTCATTTTGCTTTGTAATAGATTGCAGTAAGGTTCAGCAGAAAGCAAAAGTGGATTAAATGTGACCTAAAACTTTAGAGTGAGAAACCCAGAGCCAATGTTCCAAGTGTACCAGAAGTTCGGGGTGGCAGGATCAGCAAGTTTTCATGTAGGTAAGAATAAAATGAGTAATAATACTTGATTTATTAAAAAATACAGTGTGCATAAATTGTTCTGTTCTCATTGTATCATATAACTGGCATCCTATATTTTTCTATTTCTCTATATGACCTGGAATTTATGGCTTTCTAGTTTCACCCTTGCCTTAAACACTGCATTTTTTTTTTTAATTTAAAACCATTAGCACAATCTTGACTACACAATGAGAAAAAATTGGGCGTATTAGATACCTATGTGTAAGTGTTACAAGTGTTACAGGAAACTCTGCCATTCACAGGAGAGGCAGTGTCATTCACTGGCTACTTTGGTTTACTCCTGTAACTAGTTTATGATCAGGTACCCAAAAGTCACTTGTAGATACCCTGCTGCTTAGATATTTTCTTGTCACCTATTTTCAAGAGCTAAGTGTGCTCTGGAAACAACTTCTGCAAGACCCTTCCTACTAGATCTTCATTTCCTGAGACCCTTCTACTAATAAGTACCAGAGGCATTTTGTAAACATGTATTTCTAGGACAGCTTTACACTGATATTTATATAATCTTCCTAGATACACCAGATGGTTTAATTATAGTAACTCAATTTGCCAGATAAACACTACTGCTTGTTTTATACATGCATTTTTCTGTCAATACCTTGTCTTTTTAGGCTAAATGCTTCTGTGTAATAGCTAATTATATTCTGTGAAAAAACAAATAATCCTTTAACCCTGCAGCATTAGGGCCATCATTCTCTCTCAACTACATATGCTATAGCTGACACTACTAAATATCCTTTTCAACAGCCAAAAGAGAAAAACTTTTTTTTTTTTTTGCTACACAGTAGTGCACATAGCATGCACATTATTTATTATTTATGAAGACTCTTCATTTGTAAGTCATGCACTAGAGCGACCTAAACCAGCAAATGGTATGTGCTACACGGTGCAGGCTATCAACTAACAATACCGCTGTGCAATTCAGACAAAAGAAGCAGCCAGCTTTTTATTAATCTAGCTACTTGCCACACTGTGGCTACAGAATTTATCAGTTTTGGTTTTGAATAGCCTTTTACTTCGATATCTTTTTTGAAGTGTAACTTCAAAAGTAACCCACACGGGATACGCCAGTCAAGATAAAATAAGTATCTTTTTTAACATTCTCCATGAGCTCTGATATACAGGGTTTAACCAAAATTCAAATGCAGCACTACAGAAAATACAGGTGCTTTGCAGACCACAAAGAAAGTTTGGATATTGAGGAGGAGGTTTCTGAAACTTGCCTTGGTACCCTCACTCCCTAGAAGCTTTAAGTCATCCTCCCACAGCATTGCAGGTTTTCACCTGTCATTTTAATTACACGCACTGCTATGCCTTCTCTTCTTTCTTATTTTTTTTTAAAGTATAAATAAAATAAAAATAAAAATAAAAAAGTGAAATAATAGATGCCACAAGTTAATAATTGAAATCTTTAAACTTTAAGTAACTTTAAAGAACTCAGATGCTGACCTATGATGCTGCTGGCTTCCAACATCACATTACCACCAGACTTTGAATAGGCAACAAACAAATATATGGAGAAGCAGACAACCCAGAAGAAAAGTGCACTCTCAAAGTATTTTGGGGACCATTGTTTGCTCAGTCTCCCATCTCATACTTCTCATTGCATTCCCTTGCACATGGATGCTACTCAGCAGGCATGGTCATCTAGTACAACTGTTTTTGCATCATCCTCATATTCCTTCCAATTTTCATCTGGTTACTGCATGAACACAAGACTTTTTGCATTACCTGCCACAAACAGTTATTTCATCCCAAGCACAAAGCAATCTTTACAACTCCCCTACTGAGGCTAAATTCGTGCCAAGCAGATACCACAACCAAAGCATCATCGTGTCTGTGTCTCAAGGCAACAAATGCTAATCAGAGTTAGCTGAATTACCTGGATACCAAATACATGGTGATTACCTAACAGTTTTGATCTGTTTGTGGGGGGAAAAAAATCAAACCAAAAAGAAAAAAAATCAAACCATAATGAAAAAAAAAAAAGTTTCTTGCTTTTTTTCATATCAAGTAGTTCTAAAAGTCTGTTCCTTTCCCTGCATCATATACGCAGTTTAAGTGGAATCAGGAATATGAATGAGGAAGGAAGGGAAGAGAACCATGTAAGGCACAAACCAAAACCAAGATGCAAATGAAAGAAAAGGTATTAAAATTCCTGAACTAGAAAAAAAGGGTTTTTTTTGTTTTTTGTTTTTCCAATGTTACATGTCTGAATAGGGTCTAATCATGAATTGGACAGTGGGTTAGAGTTTTCTTCATGCTTGCATCCTCGCAGGTCACACAGGTATATCACTGAATCACAGGATGGCTGAGGTTGGCAGGTAGCTCTAGAGACCATCTGGTCCAACCCCTGCTCAACCCAGAGCAGGCTGCCCAGGACTGTGACCAGGAAGCTTCTGAATGTCTCCAAGGAGGGAGACTCCACAGCCTCTCTGGACAACCTGTGCCACTGCTCAATCACCTGCATAGTAAAGCAATTCCTGATGTTTAGGCGGAACCTCCCATTTTCCAGTTTGTGCCCATTGCCTCTTGTCCTGGCACTGGGCACCACTGAAAAGAGCATGGCTCCATCTACATCGCAGCCTCCCATCAGGTATTCATACACATCGATAGCATCCCCTTAAGCCTCCTCTAAGTCCTTTGGCAGAAGTGAGGTTCTAGCTGATAAACAGAATCATGAAGTAGCACCTTACTCCTTGTAAGGTTACTGTGCTCACCATGCCTGACTTCCTTCCAGCACCTTGTGCAGCAGGGCACTTCAGAGAGCTGTGCTTCACAGGGTGCAGGAACCGCTCTGCAGCTCTGAGCCAACATCATGCTCAAACATGTACCTCACTTTAAATACCAGACATCACATAGCGCATGAGTGCATTGTGTGGGGAGGCCCTGAGTGCAGCCTGAAGGGCACGGTAGCCACCTGCCAGCATTGCTTGCTGAAGGAGAATCCACAAGGCTGACTTGGCATATACACACTCATTTATACAAAAGAAGGGGTATTCCCAGCACAGTTTTGTTTTAATAAAATATCTTCATTTAAAGACTTCCAGTGATGGAGAAGACTCATCAAGTCTGTAGATACCTCCCTGTGTTGTTTACCACAACAGATAAAATAAAAATAAAAATTGTCCCAATCCTAGCCAGAATTTAGACTTTTAACTAAATATTGTGGTACCTACATGTACATAGTCTGATTTTCAGAGCTGTTAACCCTTGCTATTTATTGAAATGATGACGGTTTTGTGTGGAGAACATTCTAAATCAAGACATCTGGGATTCTTGGACTCACTTTAAAATGCGATCAAAATGTAAATGACTGGAAGCTTGCGAAGTAGTCATGGAATTTTAGATCATCCTGTTAGATCAGTGACTCAGCTGGAGGCCAACATGGTAGTAGCTAGGCATCTCAGACTATACAAGATATGCTAGAAGAGTCAGGAGGATTCTCATTTTCCAGGGTGTTACAGTCAAAACATTTCTATATCTTTCAATGACCATTTTAGGAAGAACTGCAACTCAAGGCAAGGGTTACACCATCACATATGAATGATTCACAGATTATAGCTGTGGGCTAGAGAGGTTTTTTCTCTATTTGTCCAGAACACGAATTGGATAAGTGGGCAGCACTAGATCACAACTCCTCCATCTTAAAAAAAGGAAACAAAAATTGCTGTTCTGGGTGTGATCTTGGGAACTCACTAAATGGCAAGACATTCCTTCCACATTTCTGAGGGAACTCAGAAGCACGTAAGATCAGGTGCTTCTGTCTGACCTGGAGTATCTTGCATGCATACAGATGCACTATCATGTATCAGGCATCAGGCCCAAGAGCATAACATTGTGTTCACACTTCTGTCTTTCACTTCAACCCCCCACCTCCCACTTACAGCCCTGAATCTGGGCATTGTTTTTCGCACATGAATGTCAGCAGCGTTAGAAAAACTCTTTCTAGAAACACCAACGATTACAAAAGTGTGTCTCATTCTTCCCACACAGGAGCCATGCAAACGCAATTAATGTGATGCTGATTCTAAGACAGAAAGCCTTCCCGAAAGTCAAGGTACCTTGCATCAGATTTGGCAGTGCTAGTTTGGGCTCAGCATCACACTAAATTAACATGGTTTCCAATTAATACAAAAGCAGTAGGCTTACTTCTGCCTGCCCACAATATGCCACATACACATACATATTTGATTTTAAGTGTAGCAAGGGATTCAGAAATCGGAAGCTTGTTCCCGCTGCTCTCTGTCAACATTTCAAAAGCTTTTTAGATTATTTTAGCTTAGGTTCAAAGAAGCAATAATAGTAATATTTTCATTCTCAGTACTGTTTCAATACTTCATGTAAGAGGAACTGATGTCGTTAACACTGACCTTCCTGCTATTGATCCATCAAATATAATTGCCAAGTAGAGATGAGATGAAACAAAGAAACATAACTGCCTAAATAAAACACTACTTAGCAGAAAAAAAAACAGATTTAATTAATCTATTTATTATTCAAATTATTATGGATTTATTCCTGTTACATTAGCTTACTGCAAATTATTTTCACAATTCTTGATTAGTATACCATTGATTATGCAATTTTGAAATGTCTTCTTGGAGGGAAGTGGTTTCCCTTGTTTGTTTACTTCTATTCTTGAGATACTCAGTTACATTAAAGAGATAATAAGAGGATTTTGTCTTCTGTAACAGACTGGGGAATAGGAAGTGAAAAACTACCATTGGCTATATACATATATATATATATTTTTAATGCAGAATCTAAAAAAAATGCATTTTTTATAACTTCTGTCATGCTTTAACTTATCCTCTTTTCTAATACGGATTTTGAAGACATTACTGTAGAATACAAAATAATGTTACAAATCAAATAATATTGTAAACAGAACTTTTTTTTTCTTCTGTCTCCAGTTTACATACAGTCAGATGTGAAAAAAGGTTTTCATATGGAAAATACTTTTTAAATTCCTTCAGGCATTTACATTTCAATAAAATATTAATGGTCATTAAATGTTCTGCACAAGACATTGGAGAGCTACCTAAATTCTTTTTTCCTCTCAATAATATAATTTGCAACTCAAGGCAAAAAGGTTATTTATTTATTTATTATGTAATTATTGGATTCTTTAAATAGAATTCTTAATAACATTTTGGTTAGTGCTGTGTTTTTGCTTTTTTTTTTTTTTAATTGCTAATGGATCATATATTACAAAACTTGTACCACAGATGCATAATAGGAGCAGTAAAACCAAGACCATGTTCTGCTTCAAAATATAAAAAGATAATTAAATTTAGACTATTTATATTGCTAGGGAAAATATTAGTTTAGTGGCTCCTCAGATTCAAGGAACAGAATCACTTATTCATAATACAATGTGTTTGGTTATTTTAATTTAGAGACTGGCTTAAAAAATGAAGTAAAAAAAAATCGATCTTTTTAAAGTATGTGTTTACATAAAGTTGCAAAGCCTTCTATGAGTATAAATAAACCTTAATGAAAATCCCAGAGAGTTCAGCTGCTACGAGTGGATTACACCAGGATGCGGTTAGTGTAAATAAGATGAGAAATAGGTGTTGAGTAGAATGAATTAAATGCTGACCAATCTGCCAAGTTTATTACAAGAAACCATAAGAATTACACACGAAAAAGCATGGTAGCATAATATGGAGAAAGTCTGCCCTAGACTAGATAGTCTTAATCCTCAAACAAAGGGTTTTGTCAATTTCCTCTGAGATTATTTTGCTATATCCCCAGATAATACATGGAGAAAATTGCACATATAGTCCCCTGGCTACTCACGTGCTTCTCTCTGGCTAAATTATTTGGGGGAATTGAGAGGAGAAGGAAACATGATTTTGAATACTACCCTTTTCAGTTACTCCAACTGCTCCTGTGAATTTTACTTTTTTTTTTTTTTTCCTTCAGAAAGAACAAAAGTGCTGAGAGATTTTGTTAGACAGATGGAAAGGCATCACAAATGGATTGAGGGAAAGGTAACTGAAGATCTTGATTCTTCAGCTGCTCCACGGCTATCTATTCAAGAGTTAGGATCGACATGATGATCTTTAAGGTCCCATCTTCTATTAGATCCCTTCCAACCCAAACCAGTCTATGATTCTATGAGCACTGAAAATATGGCCCAGGCAGTCAGGTCCCTAAGAAGCACCGACAAAATCTCACTCAGAGTAAAAGCAAAAAAGCTTCCAATCAAGAAGCTATTAGACCACAAGCAATGTAATGCTAAATGTAACTGACCTGGAAACTCCACAAAAAATTCTGCAATTTTCTTTTCCTTAATTATGAATCTTTAAAATACATGACAAGTCATATTAGATAATAGATTTTTGATTTGCCTACTGTACTTATTCCAGATCTTTCTTCTATGCCAAGAATTTAATAAAATGAAGTTGGTTGTCACTAAGAAAATATCTTAATCACAAGGAATTTACAAAAGCCCATAGCAACATTGGGCCTCAGCAGGTTAAAATTAAGCATTACATTTAATTTATATTAAGATAAATACATGTTGTTCTTGGAAGTTTCATCAAGTAGAGATGGAATTTGACAACTAAGGATGTGAAGAGGAAATACATTTTTGAATAATTTTTAATATGCATAATATTTTCTTTTTGGTGTTACTGACTTTTTACATCGAAAACAGTTGCATTTATTTTGGTCCTTAAATCTGATTCATCCTTAAATCTTCCTTACATTTACAAGTTAATACTTTAAAAGGTATCAGACAGAAACAGAAATGTATAACATTTACAAATAATAATCAAAACTCGCCGGTGTAGAACTATAGCCTGTAGGACAATAGCCTGTTCCACTGTAGAGTTCAGCTACAATGAAAGATTTCACTTTGATACAAATTCTAATGAACACAAATGTGCTGACCTGCCAAAGCACTCCATCATGAGTCAGTCTTTATCCTTTACAGTTTACTGAAGATGTGGTTGTTTGTACCTGTATAGAGTGGCAAAGCTCTTATCCAGCTTTTTTCGTCTTGTCACTTGACCACTCAATTCTTCCATCCTGATCTGGACTCTGCTAACCTTGATCTTACATCTATTAAATATGGATGTTCTTCGAATCTCACTTTCACAGCTTTTACTTGTGCTCACCTTTCCATATTACCTCTACTCATTTACACAACATCAAATTTCCTTTTCTCACATTAGAATACCTAAGAACACCTAAAGATCTTTCAACATCCAGTTCTTTTTTTTTTTTTTTTTTGGTGTACTTTCCTGATTTCTCTCCCCCCAGTGATGTTAACTTTGCACATTCAAGTTTCCCATAAATAATTTCCAGAGCATGAGAGAGATCTTTTCCATTTAAAATCCATTTATAACCTGCCTCATCCATAGGTGCTAATAACTTGATAATAGTCTGTCAGGACTGTTACCATCAAGGCCACTGCTACCGGTAATTTACAGATTCCTGTATGTCACTACTGTAACTTCAACCCTTTGCTTCTGTCCTTGTTTTCCTGTTAAGTCGCTTCTTATGTTTTACCTAAATCTCGGACTTACATTTCTTTTGGGTACCATCACTGTCTATCCAGTACCTAGTACAATGAAACTTTTTTTCCACCTGAATCTTCAATACTTCAATCATCAATACTTCAGCAAAATGAGTAATAATGATGCTCCTAAATCCAAGCTGGTGACGGATGGCTGCCTAATTCCAAATCATACTCAGGACCTCATGAAGGTGCCTGAACTCCAATTACGACCATTATCACAGAAGCCAAGAACATGCAGCACTCTCAGGTCAGAGGACATAACATGCAATGATTCTGTCTGACCACCAGCACTACAATACTGCAAACTTCAGAATAACAGCTCAAGGCTGGTCAATGAAGAAATTTTAGAATTAATACACACCTTACGCTACCACTTAGTCATTATTCCAGAGAGAAATGTTATTATGCCTTAGTTTGTCATTAAAGTAGCTGAATCCTGGCAGAGTGATCAGTGGCATCAAACCTGGGACCATATCATAGATCTTCCTTCAGGGCTAGCCTACATCTCTTGTTTACAAAGATGGATTTTTTTGTTTGTTGGCTGTTTTTGTTGTAGTTTTTCCTACTGCAAAATTTATCCAAGTATAATTCAAGGACTTCGGTGTGTGTTTGAGCATGATTTCCACACATCCAACAATTTCGTAGCCAAAACACCTAATAGGCTTCTGGACATTCTGGAGACATCTGCTGTACATATCGGTATCTACCTCACAATTGATTCATAATGAATGCAATGTTAATTTGAAATATACAATATTATACTTATTTCTGTAAGGAAACTCCCAAACAATATTAAGAATACGCTTTTTAATAACCTGTACTGGCTAAAAGCCATAAAGCAATGAACAAAGATATTAGGTGCCAAAGTACACCATAGTGAAGTTGTTTTTCTGCATCCACTGACACAGGCCACATATCATAAATTCTGCTGAAACAGATATGGAAAGACTCTTTTGACTGGAAACAACACATCAGAAGTTCCTTCCATAGAATACAAATATCAGAGACAGAAATAAAGGATTATGCCATTCAATCCATCTCCCCAAGAACACACACTGTTCTTATGGGTTATTTTTAAAAGTGTTTTGTTCAGATGCAAGTTTACATATTTCTGTTATAGCAAGATATTGTCAGAGAGAAACTAAATCAAAGATTCAGGTTGAAAAGGACAGCTTAATAACACAAAGTTGTAGACACATTTTTCTCTACTCCTTTCAGCAGTGTTTGGCCAAACTCCCATTGATCTCCCAGTTATTATTAGATAAAACATTCATCTGCCTTTTCACCACTCCTATAGCCACAGGCATCACGTTAAATAAGCTGCAATTGAACATGACATTTCATGTCAAGCTCAGCACTGCTAATGCAATTGCGATTGTCTCCAGAACAACCTGTAGCATGACCTCCTCTCTGATGTATGAGCTATATCTCTCTCTTTCTACGCCATTCAATATTCCTAGCCCAAACATGCTACATGGCTAATATGGAATATCTTTGTTTACTCCATCCCATCTCCAAAGCAGGCTGTTAGTGCTCTTTCCTCAACACTGCTTTCTCTTCCTCTATTTGACAGAAATAGACCCACATCTGAAAAGTCTCACGTAATAATAAAACTGATAATTTTTCCTGGGTTCAATGAGTTGGTTTTGGTTTTGTTTAATTTCTGAGGAAGAATAAAAAAAATTTATGCCCTTCCCCATGAAAGCTTCAAAAATTAAGAGCACAGTGTTGTCTGACAATAGCACTGAGGTTTCAGACAGGAGGTGCAGTGCAGGGGAAAACAAGTGGAAGACTTCACTGAATTGCAAGAGCCCTGTGATTTCTGTTTCACAAGAACACACAAATAAAACTCTGAAAATGCATTCTGTGACAGAGTAAGATATATTTGTATTGAATTATGATCTTTCTAACCTACAGCACTGCAGATGGTAACAAGGGGAAAGTGCTAAGCACACTGTTGGAGTACTGTCACAGAAGAGCTGCTTTTAGGTTACTAAGTTTACTCAGAGTTCAGCAGCCTTGAATATCAGTGTTCTGGAACATTTTTTCCCCCTATTTATAGACCTGCAGTAATGATGGAGAAACCCACTAGAGATCATGAAAAATGAGACTGTGACTTTGAAGAGAGAGAGAAGAATCCTATTACTCCTATTTCCAAGAAAGAATTGCAGGAGAGAAAAAAAGGAAGGACAACTTGAAATTTTTACAAACCGTCCACAGAAGGATGAGGTGGACGTCCAGGCAGGTAACATAATAAGTCAGTAATGCTGTTTTTTCATAGTTCCATAAAAGGTGAAAACATCTCTAGGCCCATCAACTTGGTTTGCTGTTACAAGGGTAAATCATCTTAATTGCATCTGTAATGGGGACATGGTAATATTTGGGGTGTCTGATTGCCATTTCTTCATATAAGAAACTCTTAGATGGTTCTATTGAAATG
The DNA here is from genome assembly GCF_009769625.2 of Cygnus olor. Taxonomy (NCBI): domain Eukaryota; kingdom Metazoa; phylum Chordata; class Aves; order Anseriformes; family Anatidae; genus Cygnus; species Cygnus olor. The sequence goes on from NC_049173.1 coordinate 51,543,110, forward strand.
AATATAAAAATGTCAATGAATCTCAGTAATTACCATTGTAAATAGTCCTTTGTATGATTTTATGTTATTCTGGGGATAGATAACCTAGTAAACATACTACACAGACATGAAATACTGCAAATGAATTGCTAGAAATATCTGGTCAATAGAACATACTCTCGGAAACCTAATGAAACTTAATTCTCACTTACAGATAGCAGAAAACAAGTAGCCAGCACCTTCATAGAATCATAGAATATCCCAAGTTGGAAGGGACCCACAAGGGTCAATTGTCAAGTCCAGCTCCTGGGTCCCTTCTATGATACTGCACCTTCAATGATAACTCAGACCTTTACACTTCTACAGACCTTTACACAGTAAATCCACAGAATATTTACAAGATTTCCACCCTATTTAAATACCATTTGGGGACTAACCTCTGATTTATCCCTATGCTGTCCCTTGGAATAAAAAAGATTTCACCCTGTGCTCTAAGAGTTTCTGAAAATCCATGGAACACCATACAGAAATTAGGTGAATGCATTAATTCCACCAAGGACAAAACCTTACTCTTTTGTAACTGTTTCAGTGTTTTATATTGTCACTATTCACCACTGAGGGCTTTACATAGACAATTGCTAGCTACAACAAAATCACAGAATGAATAGGATGTTGTTTATCCCATTGGAGGCTAAAACTCAGCTTGAAGGGATAATGCAAGGAGATTGAAACTTCTTTTTTTCCCCCCTTCTTATCATTTTCAGCAATGTTGGATGAATAAACTTGAAGAAACAGGAAGAGAAATAACTTTTCCTAATTATGACGGCATACTGGAAGCCAAATCTCTGACAGAATGCCTCTCACCAAATGCACCATAAAGAAACCTACAAGGCCAAATTTGGCCTTTGATGCAACGGAAAGTAATCATGGATATGACTGATATGGCTTAATGGAGTCTAGTTCTTATCCCAGGGAAAAGGTAAAAATTCTTAGAAGTCTGAATCTGAAATAACACATGAAAGTCATGGTAATCAATGATACACCAAAGCTTACATCACAGCTTACCAAGGAATCAAATGGGAAGCTTGACATTCAGTAACTTTGATTAAGAGGAACTCTGAGCTTTGTGAAAGCAAGGGACACCTTGTCCTCTCATTTGTGTTTTCTGTTTTTACCAGCATCTTTCTTGTTTCTTCAATTTAAGCCAACTTTTATTCCCTAAGAAGCTCACTTCTTGTAAACATTCTGTTTTGCCCTTAGTCACGACAAGCTATTGAATATACTCATTGGATAATTTGGTCCAGTTCAGTAAACCAGAGAATATTCCTGAAGGCCACTGGTTTGAAGTTATTATTTTCCCACTTTCCCCAATTCTTTGTTTATTCTGTGGCTCACAATCTTTTTCTTAAGTTTGTCTGTTTTTAAAAGAACTTACACTTTTATAAAACCCCTTGCCCATGGTCTTTCTATCTTCATTGCTAAATTTACAGACAGTAATCACATGAATTCTAAATTTGGAGCTTTTAATAATGGCCTCAAAGTGCTTTATAGCATTATTTTCTTTACAAGTTAAACAACAAATTGAATTATTTTGAATAGAAGCTTTCTGTATTAAAATGTTTCAGAACTGTTTAAGTAGATGATTACTACACAATTTTAGTAATGCATATAGAAAAAAATAAGTAAAACGTTATGTACAACTTAAGTCATAGCATTTTTATTATTATTATTATTACTTTGTATACTAAATAAATAGAAACTATGCTGAGCAACCAAAAGAAATGACCTGATGAAGAAAAACAATGTTAAAATCCAGGTATCTATTTAACTGTAGCAAGGAGAGATTATGTTGTACAGGCAGATCTGTTTCATAGTAAAATACAAGTGTTGTTGTTGTTTTTGTTTTTAAGTAAAGCTAAGATGATTAAAAAAGATTTAAAAAATTGTCCTTGAGTTAAGATTGTCCTTGTACATCAGCTTCTTGAAAGAAAAACTTTGAAAATGGCAGGGTGGAAGAGCTTGATAATAGTCTGTCTGCATTTTCTTTACAATGATAATTCTATCAAGAGACTCTACACAGGTAGGTTTAGACTAGATTTTTTTCTCCCCTCAACCATATTCTTATACTTAACACCGTATCCAGTCAAAAAGTCAATGCAAATGTAAAGGTGATGCCACCAGAGCATCGATTCCTGCATATTTCCTGGTAAAGGCCAGCAACTGACACATTCTTTCTAGTACCATGACAATTGTGGGAAAGGAGAAAATATTAAAGCCTTCATCTAGCCACCACCTATTATTATTTTCCCTAGATGGCAGCTTTTAGCCACTGCCCCAGGACTCTGCCCTCTCTAGCTGAGGGGACACCTACCTCTGAAGATATAGATTTCTAATGCGTACACAAAAATACAGAGTCAGATTCTCATCTGACCTAAACTACTATAGTTTCATATAAGTTAATAATTTTGATACCCTTCCACTAAGGGTCACGAATTTATGTTTCTTCAAACTATTTCATGAAATGTTTTCCAAACAAATATGAAAAAAAAAAATCCTAGATAAATCTTAGAAGCGGAATAAGGGTAAAATAGGTGTCAAGACACTATAAACCTGTTTGTTCTTAACTTTCCACAAAAAAAAAAGGGGGGGGGGGGGGGGGGGGCAAAAAACAGGAAGAAGAAAAAAGAAGGTAAATATATTTTTTAATATTTTTATTAAAACCAATGTCACCATTGAAAAATATCGTTAGTGTGGGAAATAATGGATTAGATACTTTTTAGTATTATGAAATTAGTTACAGTTCCTGATATACTTTCAGGTATCAGAAGTGAGGAATGTGCATTAGCCATGCATAGGGCTTTTTTGTATATTGAAAGAGAAATATTACTAAGTCACGTTAGGCAGTAAATAAGTAATACAGCAGTGCATAACTGTGCTACATGTAATTTCTATATGTTAGCATGTGAAGAATCTGTTTTTTCAGCCAATGCACTGGAACTTAGCAACAGGAAACCATGATACCTGCCAAAATTGTTAGGCTGCAAAAAGATCTTTTCAGAAATTATTTTTCAGTAGGCTCAACACTACAACCATCCCCACCCCCAAGAGAGATGGAGAAAATGAGATGTCAGAAATCAACAGAGCCAATATAGATTTGATGCAGCACCTGACAGCAGTTATGTTAATAGCACTTCCTTGTTCTACTGTCCAAAAAAAAAAAAAAAAAAAAAAAAACTGTCAAAGTTCCTGATGCAACTGGGACACCATCTCACTACGGTCATCTCATCTTCAGATGAAAACCTGACAAAAAATCGGTGTTAAAGAAAATGGGGAGTTAAGCTTTCTGATTTACCAGGGAGTTCAATTCTCCAGGAATCTATGAACCAAACTTAAGTCAGAGCAAAGATTAGTTTGTTGCAACTTCTTTGAGCCAATTGGACATATGATGTTCTATTAAAATTTCAGAACAGCTGATCACAAGGCGTTTAAGGAGGCTTGATCCCAGTTCCCATTCTGTTTCACTGAGCATTAAACACTGTATTTCTATTCTCCTAGAAACATTCTACCCAGATAAGTTTTGTATTTCATCAAAGATATTTTAAGCCAACATCAAAAGATGAACAGACAAAGAAAATAATTCTACTCACTTCAAAGCCTTTCTGCTTACATGTCATAATTGAATGTCAAATTTGTTGGGGAATTATTTCTGCTTACCTCAAGCACTTATATCAGCAATTTTAGCCAGGAAGCAGAAATATATTGCTATGGGGTCAATCAACACACTAATGTCTCCATTATATTAAATATAGGAAGTGAACACAGACTCTTTCAGAGAAAATTAACATTCTCCTACTAGATAGCAAGAAAGTTAATAAGCATGTTGCCAGCTAAATTAATATACTTTTTTTTTTTTTTTAATTGTGAGTTTTGTTATGTAATTCCTCTGATGGTTAAAAAGGCTGATGTCAATTCATGTTAAGAGAAGGAAAGGGGATGGTCATGAGAAGAGCTGGGTAATTTATATTTATCTTATTTTTCAAGTCAGTATTCATTTGGGAGGAGAGAAGGGGTGAATTCATAAAGAAGTCAGCTGCTAATTGTTATTTGAAACGAAATACATTTGAAAACTATAGGTATTATTTACACTCAGATTTTAAATACCTTTTATTTTGAATCTTTCTATAGAAATTTCTCTATATTTAAGTTCCAAAAAGATAAGAAACTACCAGAAAACAAAGCACATAAAGGTTAGTCAAGCTGACCATGTGGTTCTAATTTTGCTTTTCACTTTGCCAGGTAGACCAAATCAGAAGAACTGGGTTGCTCTGATCTGCACATTTTTTATTATTATTTTATAAACACTATAGGCACACCAATTTTTCTATTTTAATGAGGAAAGTTGCTTTATCCTTCTGCACTGGGCAGAAATACTGTAGCACCTGGGCGGAGGAATTCTGTTCTTATTTTAGCCTTTTTTGACATTGTGAATATTGAGAATATTTGCTTGCATTTTGTTTATTTAAAATTTATTAGAAAATTAAGCCTGATAATATAGTATGCTTGCACATTTCCTAAGGTTATGGCTAGAAATTGCAGACCCTTTTACTGTCCGAATCTCCCACAAAAACACCGTTGGGTGCACTTGGAATACACGAGAACCCACAGAATGGAAAAGCTATCTTTCACAAGAGCAGATCAAAGGTCAGAAATACTTCAAAGGTGACTTCATTCCCACTAAGTAAGATTTGCCAGGGTCTGATATCTGTGAGGAAGACAGAAAGATGAACAATGAAGGAAGCCTGGAAGAGTGTCTATGGGAAGTTGGTCTTTGTTTAAGAAGCATTATTATTCTCCAGGAAAGCAGAAAAATAAACCATAACCACCACACGTAATGTCTAAAATCAACTTTTCTAGATCTAGATTTAACAAAGGTGACTGTGATAATATCCTGACATTAATACAATATCTCACATTAAAGAGATCCAGCACGCTTTTCACAGTTGATCTATACGGGACTAACTTCCACCACTGAATGAAAATACTATGACAATATCACAACATCATACCACAGAAAGTTGATAAATATCTCACCAACCCTGTAAAGCTTTTTGTGGGGAGGCACTATGTCCTGGTTTCGGCTGGGACAGAGTTTGCACCGCAACAGCTACTAGGAAGAAAGCTGTATTTTGGACTGAGGAGAACGCTGCTGCTAACACACCGCTGTTTCTGAGCAGAGCAGTGCTCACACAGGGCCAAGGACTTCTCAGCTTCTCACAATGCCCTGCCAGCGAGGAGGCTGGGGTGCACAAGGAGCTGTGAGAGGATAGAACCAGGACAGCTGGCCCACACTAGCTGAAGGGATGTCCCACACCACATGGCGTTGTGCTGAACAATGAAACTGAGGGGAGTTGAACAGGAGGGTTTCAGCACATAGAGGTACATGGGGTCCTTCCTTCACCTTCACAAACTTAAGAGACCCACTGCTGTGCATTCTTACCATGTTCTTCAACTTCTATTTTTCCAAATACATGCAGGTATTTAGGAGTAATTTTATTAACTTAATGTGAAAACATCACTGAGATAGACATGGCTAGACTGAAGGAGTGACATTGAAGAACACTGACAAGAGAAAAACATACCTTCTGAATAAAGGAATGTGAGGCTTATATGACAAATGTATCTTAGTTTTGAAGTCAGGAATTAAAAAAAATCTAAACAGATGATCTAAAGAAATTAATTTTAAGCCAATTAATATCTAAACTATTTAACCTAACTACCCAGTATACAGTATCTATCCAAAGGCTGCATGCAGTTTATTACTTGGAGACCCCAAGAACGACTAAGTGAAATAATTCTGCATGATGAACCAATTCCCTAGATGGCTGCTGAACCCACAAATGAAACGAAAGGGAAAAATAAAGGCCTCACAATTCTAAGTCACCCCTTTGCACACTTTTCTCAGTTTTGTCTCATCAACTGTCCTATTGTAGTGGTTTTTTCTAAATGTTATTTTGTTGGCTTTGACCAGCCAATAGGATAGTTCATTTAATGCAATTAGAAAAGAAACCAAACACTTCTGTATTTATTCGCTTGAATTAGATTGAAGCGGTTTAATTTTTGTTGTTTTTTTCTTTGTTTGTTTTTCCCTCAACTCAGTATATTTATAAACCAATACTAATCCTGCCCAGAAATGGTCTCTGACAGTTTCCCGTGCTTTATTTGGTGAAGGATCAGATGCAAAAGGCCATTGTCTCAGCAGACAACTCAGATTTCATTAGTGAAAAGGACAGGCATGTACGAATATCTGTCCTTACATAAACTCAGTAAACTGCACGAAATTATGCTTTATGTTGGGAGCACTAACTTTCCAAATCCACAGGGACTCGATTACAAAAATACCAGAGATCTTCTGGGTCCCCTTGGAGAGTGTTTTCTGTTTACATTTCATTTTCTCTGTGCCAGAGGCACAAGACAGTTGCAGGGAAAAACAGCAGCTCTGCCATCCCACACGTCTTTGCAATCAGCCTTATCATTGATTTAGCCATAATTTCCTTGTAAACTTCTTCAGAAATCATTTATCCATTTTGGCAAGCATGCCTTAAGTGTAACATATAAAACCTGAATACACAAGAGCATTTTAATTCTAAAACCAATGCAAAAGTTTTCTCCTTACACTACTAATCACATATGTCAGAAATGCACACAGTTAAGCTACTGCTGAACCGAGCTGACTTGCAAGAAGCTTTGATGACAACACAAACCACAGAAGTGTTTCAGTAAGTTCAATGACACCATCAGAACTGCATGGTGGCTGGGGCTTTATGCTTTCCCTAGGTGTTACACACTTTATTTGCAAACTAGGATAATCTGAGTGCCACGCGGATCTTTGCGTTGGACTCACGTGAATATTTAGGGAATGAAGCTGGTCAATAAAGATCTCTTTGGTAGCAATTCTGAAAAATTTTATCTGCATCGGACCACAACATTCTCCCTCAGTACTGATGAAATCAGTAACAGGTGCACAAGCTAAATCATTTTGATATAGGAGAAGATTCTGGGTGTATGAACCTTATACTGAAAGGCAGGGCCACACAGAGCTATTTATATTAACTAAGTCAATCCCATGAGAAAAAGGAAAACATAAGAAACGCTTCAGAAAAACACTGAGCAAGAAATACAAATATTAGTTTCCCTTTGGATGAAAAAATTAAAAAACAAACAAAAAACCACAGTTAAAAGAGTAAAACCTGTTATTCCTCCTCAGTGTAAACAAATTATACTGAAGCTAAAACAAAATCACTGACCATGCATGCAAATAAGTCTCCCAGGCTGGCCAGTGCTTCAAATGAATCCATTGATAACTTTTATGGAGTCCATCACACTTTTGCATGCACTTCTAAGTTTATATATTGTTATTTTATATTCTTAAAAAAGCTACCATTATTTTCCATATGGTATTTTATTTTATCTGTGTTCTGCATTGCACAAGCTTGTCTTATAAGACTGAATTAATCTGTCACAATATAGTTCTTTTTTCAGTCTGTTTTCCTTTCACTTTAATAAAAAAATTAAAGATCCTCTTTTATGTCATTTGTTCTTATCAATATAAGGTGACTTTTTAAAAAATACGCACCTAAAGAAGTAATTAGGTACTGCTTTCCTGTGATTTTGCTATGATAAAATTATCAAATCCTACTGGAAAATTAGAGAACCCCAAAAAATAAATAGAGGATACTATAAAAACACGTATATACAGACCTTTTAGGAATGTATTTGCAGATAAAAGCTGTATTGACATGACTTTTGGTGATGCTTAACCATTGTAAACTGAGTACTCAGCACTCCAAATTCAGTTTTCTAGAAGCAGCTCGTCTCAGTGCACAACAGAGGAACTCAAAGCCTTTTAGTGGAACTACTCAACATCTTTCACATGAGAGCAAAATGAGGTCCCAGTGCTTAAGACAAAGGACAGTTAAACTTCTCATGGGAGATACAGCCTTTTTTCTGCAGAGACTATTGGATTCCAAATAGTGAGCTGAGCATATAAAAGAGCCAGCAACTCCAGAATTATATAAATATTGTGCCATCTTTTGAAGCACTGAAATCCAATGTGTAATCTACCTTCAGTAGATGTTGTCTCATCTTCAAATTGTTTCCATCAGAGAATTGTTGTGGGTGGATGGGCTCTATAGATATGCAAATACCCCTTTGAGTGTGTGAGAGTATAAAATTGAGTGTATACACACATTTTATTATAAAAATTTATACACACACAGACAAATAAAGGTTTCCTCAATTCCTAGTTCCAAAGTTTTAGTTTCTGTACCTCTAAACTGGTAATATAAACACCTGCTTTGAAAGAAGTTCTTCAGCTTGGTTATTTGTGGAATATTTGAAATATGTCATGTGAGGTGACAAATAACCTTCATTATTAACCTTCATCATTAGCTCAATCATTTAATTGTAATTGCTTATTTAGCTTCATGACTTCTTAATAGGACACATTCTGGTTTTGTTTTTGCTTTTTTGTTTTGTGTAAGAAAGCACTGGAATAAGCAGGCATGGTTACCCATGGATGTTTATTCTTGTGATCTTTTACCTCTTAGTTTAGGTTTCTCAGTAATTTTGACAGACATTTTTAGTTAAACATACAGGCTGACTTAGAAACCCAGTTTACTTAGAAAATATTAAGCAAGAGAACCTGTAGGCATGAGAATGACCTGAAATCGACGTCTTACCATATATGTATGTGTCACTGTATCGTAACTAAAATAAATTCCATACTTTTTCAGCTCTACTTCATGGATGCATTAAATTGCTCCCCAAGTAATGTGAATCGTAGTGCATGTGCACACAAATACATGCATATTCTTTTGCAGTCCTGGAGATGTCTGAATGTCTCACACCTACAGTTCTGTCAGTATCCTGTATCACATCACCCAGGATAGATATATAAAGCTAGTAAGAAGACTGAAGAAAAAAAAAAAGACATTAGGAGCATTGCCTGAGGCAGTGCATTTACTAACTCAAGCTTTTTGATTATTCATTGAACTGGTTCACCCTTCATGGTTGATTTGGTCAGATAACTACCTATGGAAAATATTATCTAAAAAAGTAGGAAAAATATTTGTGCTTTTCTGGAGATGAATAGTCAAAACACCTACTGTGTTGCCTATCAACAGACACGTAAACACAGCTATATTTGCAAGCAGTCAGCTTCTATCCACCCCCAGGTCACAGTCTACACATACAGTTTGCACACTTGCTGCAAACAAGATCTGAGCTATGTCCCTGGAAGACAGTAACTGTCTATTCTCCACCTGAGTGAAGGAGCCTGTTCCCACCAACCACATGAAATTGAAAGCCTAAAATTGTGTGGTTTTTTTTGTTTGTTTTTGCAGAGATGCTATTTTTTTGGTAGCTGTTCTGTAGGTATTTCTAAAGCTGTCCAGAGAAAGTAAATTCTGTCCTTACTTCCAGCATTTTTCCTTCTCTTCTTTCATACTGATAATTGCTTTTTTCATCTCTCAGCCACTCAAGACCATAGTATCTCCATTTCATCTTTGTTCTCCTGCCCTAATCTCACATATTTTACAGGCTCCAGCTACTTGTTCCACTGCAACAGCTTTAAACTTTATCCTATTTTCTCTTCCTTGCACTTCAATCTACAGTATTCCATTTGAATAATATATCATTATACATTAAACTAACGCCCCTGCTACTCAGGCACATTTACATTACTTATCCTTTCTGAAAATCTGTACAGGTGGTATTTTTCATTAGTTCCAGAACTGAATCTGATCTATGGCTATATCTTCTATTTTTGCAATACTTGCTTGATACAGTATCTAAATAACAGATTATTACTTCTGCTAGGTAAGGTGTTGGTTCAACAATTTTCCTTAATTGTAATGATTCTGATGGAGCGCCGTGTTCTTGGTTGAAGAGCCAGACAGGTGGGGGGGGGCTCATAAAAAACAAAGTGATACATGAAAAGGGGCTCCAGTAGTGTCAGATGCTCTTAATTGGCTTAGATTATACATTTAATATATACGTTTAGATCCCCCCAAAATTACAATGTGTTAAACTATGCATACATTTGAAGTGCAACACAAGTCCCGATGTGGAAACACTTTTTACTTTCACAGATGACAGATTAAACAGTTGTTTTTTAATGTGAAGAATAGGCAAATGGGAAACACATAAATTAGGTGACTATTTTTCATGATGAAAACCATGTCTCTGTGGCAGTGAGGTACACCATTACCTGGGTACTTCACAAGGGCACTAATCACTCTGTACACATCTGTTGTCAGTAAAGGATGTAAGACATTCTTCCTATTTATTTCACTTCATGTATTCATCAAAAATCCACAGACTGTAACATCCACTCTTTTGCTAATAAGATTCAGACCCTGCTGATAGGAGTTGACATTTCCTTTTCCACAACTAATTTCTATACTGGTAAGTAAGCGAAAAAAAGATAGTTCTGAAATTTCTAACCCTCAACCCCACGTTCCTTCTGGAAAAGGTGCCATCTGAACAACATGGATTACTCTTGTATTCGTTTCAAGTGCTGATGATCTTAACTTTTTTATATAACTGCAAAAATATAATATAGGATATGCTATGGAAACAACACATGATGTGATCAGTAATACACTTTTAATGCTGGATATTTAAAGTGATTTCACATTTATAGTTGTCAATGCTAATGTCATTCTCTGAGGAGAAAACAGACACTGGCACTAAGCCATAGGTTGTTTCTTCATTTGATTTTTTTTCCTCTCTTACTTTTCATTTTAGATGCACAACAGGTGCTTGTGGGAAAACCACTACACTAACCTAATCATACTCACCATGATAAAATGCTAAGAGGCAACGCAGGGAGGAGAATGACAAAATTCATTTGCATAGTTTGCACTGCAGTTTTTACTTAGTTTATGAAGAAAGGCCTGTGAGGCTTACAAAACTGTCAAAAACTGTAAGCATAAAGGACTGTTTGGTATTTCTTAGAGTGCTAAGTAAAGGTCCTTTGGATTCTGAGCTAGAGCCAAACTAACAAAGTCAGTCTTCACAGCCTTGAGAGTTATCTTTGGAGGGGAAGAGTGGTGTGAGTAAACCACACTAACTTAAAAAGAGTTTCAGTCACTTCATTAGAAGAAATAACTCATTTAGCAAATGCTGAATGGACTGCCCAAATCCTATTTCCAGACTGCATTCAACTGCAGCCATACAAGACTCCTGTTGTAAATTCTAAGATAAATATACACACAAAAACATAATATATTTTGCCATTTGGCAGAAATTCCCAAGCACTTACAAAAAGCTCTTGGTTACCACTAACTTCTTCGAGATTTATTTACCTGACATGTAAAAGTACTATGTCCATATAATATATGCATGAAATAGTTCAGTGTTCTCTGCTACCTTGGTTGATGCTAGTATCTTGCTTCAATATATACTCAGAAGAGTTTTCTAGAATGTTTGTGGTTTGCTCATTAAATTACATAAATACTTTCTAAATCAGATTAATGTGTGTACTACCCAGATCAGACAGCTTCCTTGACTCACTAAAAATAACTATTCATTAAAGCAGAAAGAGTAAAACAACTCCAGAAGGAATGACTGAGGAAAAACTTTTGCCAAAAACAAACAAAAACTGTTAAGGGTGTTTACCTTGGACGCAGAAGGCTGTATTACAGCACCTAGGGTGCTGTGAAGCCCAGGCAGCAGCAGCTCCCTGTCAGCCCAGCCCCAGGCGGCAGCAGCAGCACCCTGGTCAGCCGGCACCCATCCTGTGCCCCCAGTGGGAGTAGAGTGGGCCAGGATCAGGGCTCCAGGTTCAGCTGGGAGCCAAGCCCATGTTGATGAGGCAGGGCCAGTGAGAGTAGCCAGCTCAAACACAGCCCATAGCCAGGCAGAGAGGCCCAGCTGCGCGGCAGCAGTTGCTAGAGCCCAGGTGGGGCCTAGCACAGGGGCCTGGGCCCAAAGCAGCTGCCATGGGATGGGGCAGGCCCTGCCCAGGCCTCACCGCAGTGCTGCTGGGGAGCCTCACCCCAAGGCCACTGCGTAAGGGGACAGCTCTCGGCTGCACTGGCCCTGGGCCACCCAGAGTAAAACACCCAGAGGGGTAAGCACCTGGGGCCAAGCACTAGATACCTTCCAGCCTGTGCATGTATTGTGCTATTTAGCCTACTCTGGGATAGAGTTTTCCTTTCTCTACATGCTCCACTCACTCCTCACACAAATATTTTTAAAAACCCTGAAGAGAAAACTCAAACTTTCAAAAAGTGCTTTGGGATATTATGCTATTCAAGGAAAAGTAAATACATCAAGAGAGAACACTGCCTTCCACCCTGACCCCTGGGTGGAAGGGATAACTATTAACTAGTCATCAGGGATAACGGACAATCTACCACTGAACACCAGAATACCTTTATCCATCAATAAAAGATCTTCAGACACACACATTATCTTTGCACCTGCTAATAACAAAATATATGAATCAATGTACAGTTGGGGATGCAGAAGGCAATCCTAGGAGTTAATCTGCAGCCCTTGAGTCCAACTTACAAACAACATTTTATTATTTTCTCTTAAGAATATTTAAAGCCATGAAGATGGAAAATTTATTCCTAATGGGGAAAGTCAGCTCCTGAAAATGAGTTTTAACTTCAGTTCACGTAAGGAATTAATAGAGAGAAAAAAAAAAAAAGGTACAAATCCCTCATCAGTTCCATTTGATCAGAGAAAAAGCCCTTCTATGCATTCACACACATAGCTTTTTGTTCTTTCCTGCCCCAAACTCCCCAAGATAAGTTTTCCAGTCTTGTTGTTAGAAACATGGTGGCTTTAATTTGTCACACAGTCTTTTTTTATATATGAAGTTATCTTAGGAACATGCTGTTTACCCTAGCAAAATGTTATAACTGAAAGGAAGTCTTTCCTCTGCAGTAGGTGTTAAATAACCATGTAACTGCATTTCCTCACATGCTGAAATTTCACATTGAAAACTACTAGCTTATGAAAATAACCAAATATATGCACAATTAAAAGGAAAATAATTTTTTTTTAATTATTTCTCCCAGCATTAGACTTATGGATTTCAACATACTGCTGTAGTCCTGACAGTTCTCACTTTCAAAAGAGTAATTGAAGAACCCTTTTAGGAAATTAAATAAGGTCTCATGGTCCTGAATTTTTACCCTCACACAGACCATTAGATTCACCTTCCTCCTTTTCAGTTTGATGCTGTCAACATAGATACCAGCTAGACAGCCATGGATTTTGTCACTATTATAAAATGATGGTCTGTCTATACATAATTCTCTTCTCTTGCATATGCAAAATCATGAGCTGCCTTACTGTGTGTACTGTTAAGTAGCTTACCTGAATCTGTCATAGTGGCAAAAAGAATACTAAGCAAAAAGATAACACAAAATTAAATTAAATAAGTGGACACAGCCAGGAAAAGCTTTTCATGTACAATTAACTGAGTCACCCCAACTGCAATACCTATCAGATGAGGCAGCCATGCGCTGGAAAATATGAACACCCTTCTAGCCAGTGTTACTGTTGGTCTCCTGGGTGGCTCCGAAGAACATCAGGTGCTCTGCTCCTAAACAGTGGCCAACATCCATTCCCAAATCTTTGGGGTTAGTTATAGCCAGGGTTGGGTGAGGCTGGCAGTCTGATCACAGTGATGCTGTGCTACACCTTTCCAACAGTTTCAGGTATTGTTCTCTCAGTTGTTGTCCATAGCTATGATCATGGTTCATTACCCTCAGGTCTTGTTTGCATTGCCTTGTTTGCAGTGGCTTACCATACTTAGCCTGTTTGTCTTAGCTCCTGACCAAGGCACAGATGCATTGCATGTCACTTGGCATATTAGATTTACAGTAATAAAATTTGTAGTAATAAAGAATGAAGTTTTCAAACAGTAATCATTTGATATTTTAGTACAAGCTGCTTTCTTTCACTTTGTCATATAGGCTATTGGTATGTTTCCATTTTTACTCCAACACAAGAAAAAATATTTTTCATCAATTTTGTGCAAGCTAGATTTCATGTTTGTTGTAGTAAAAGAGCACAGTAGCACTTTTGGACATGATCCATAAGTCCTTGAAGGCTGCTTCCAAGGCAGAAACCAGAGCAATCTAGTAACTATGACTCAGAGCAACCTGCACACTCAGTACAACTTCCAGACCACCAGAGGACAGTTCTTTATAGACATAACACTTTAAATAATTTCAAGTTATTATGGTCAAGTGAGTTTAAATACTGACTGGGCTTACTACTGTCAGAAACATGGAACAAATTCTTCCACATCCCCAGTGAGAGGTAAACCAAAATGCTAAGCTATATAGAATGTAACCTGGACACAAAGGAAAGAATGACCATTTTCTGGTAAGAGGTTAATCTGGAAATTCACTAGGCAGCAGGTCACAACACAGCAGGAAACCTACAAAACTATTTTTCATTCAGATTTGGCATCAGATGCTGAGCTAGAGGCTCAACTTGAAAGTTACTCTGCATATTCTATTGCTTCTTCATACTATATAGCACACCAGCTTTCTTAAATGATGCCCAAACTTCTAACTTATGCATTAACATTTTGCACTTAGTGAGGACATTAACACTTACCACATTTTAACATTCATTTTGTTTGGAAAATGTTTGATTGCATTATTATTCCAGCTGTCTCCTTTCCTTGTACATATCCCCAGAGTATTATTACACAAAGGCAGATGAAGTAAAATGAAGTGACACAGAACTGACTGTTAGCTCTCTACTAGCAACACATTTCATTGCTCCACTGATACAGAAGTTAAGTGCCCTTTGGTGCAGCTGTCAGGTAGATCTAAAGCCCGTGTTAAAATATCTAATGTGTCTTTGGAGATAAGCACTTAGGGAGTCAGAAAGCTTGTTACCAAGTGGAAACATCTTTTAGAGACATTTCTGTATACAATATGCTTTTCAACTAAGCAATCAAACTCTACTTCACAAAACTTTCTTCTGTTTCAAATACATTTCAAAAGCCTAGTCTAGATCCGTCCTTCATTCTGGCAACTCATTTTGAAAGAATTTTTATTGTTACCAAAATATTTTGTTGAGGGCTCTTTTTCCACTTTGCTCGTTTGAAGCAGCTTTTTGCACTAACTGAAAATCTAATTTATTTTTTTTTTCACATGAGATTTGTAGAATTTTCTTTTTGGATGTAAGAGACAATGAAAAGTTGATGATTAAAAACAAAATCTGCAAAAAGCAAGCATACACGCATTATCTAATCTCCTTTATTTGTCAAAAAAAAAAAAAAAAAAAGAAAAATCACAACATGGACTGTAAGCCAAGAAGGTAAGTAGCTCTGTAGATTAGAATCTAGAGCTGTACGTCCCAAAATGTCCCACATCATTTTACAACTCATGTTCTAATCTTAACATTATCATTTGTCTTCTGCCAATATTGCCTAAGGGAACATTCCAGTTACTAAAAATAAATATAATAAACAAAAGTGTAATAAACTGAGAAAATTGCACCCTTGAGCTTTGGAATTTTATACCCTACAACCATGTAGTCAACAATTTCAGCTAATACATGGTGTAATATGCTTTGATCAGCTTACAGTACCTGCACTCTAAAACAGTGCAAGCATGATACCATTCTGATGAGCAAAACAATATTTGGGTGATGAAATAGCAAATAAATGATTTTGCTTTGCTTGTCTGAACGGCTTTCAGATGCGTAGTTTCTCGTAGTTATTGAATTTATTCATTCGAATGAAGGTCAATATCTTCACTGCATAGCCTTTAGCTTCCAACAAAACCTTTTCCTGATTGTGTCATTGAACACTTTTAGATTGTGTCACTTAGGTATTGGCTGTATTGGAAGTGCTTCAGAAGAATTTTAAGACAAAATATTTGAAAGAGAAAAAGGAGGAACAAGATTCCTTGTCCTGCTCCTCCCTCTAAAAACATTTTAAAAGTCAAAACATACTGAACTAACATATCATGTAGTCTGAAGAGCATCATTATTTTCATCCTTTCAACCACAAGATACATCGTGACCTAGAATTTAGTGATATCACAATCTTTAAGCTATCCTTCTAAACCTTCTGTTATGTTCAATGCTATCTCCAGTACACCAAATTAGAAAGCATCTTCAACAATAACCTCACTCACAAGAGTCTTATTCTTTTGTAAAGATAACTCTTCAAAAAACTCATATACATGAGTTCTAGACAGTTTTGAAAGGTACTGGTCCGAACAAGTTGAGACAGCAGCAGCATGCCAGCCAGAACAATTATCGCACAACTGAGGAATTTTATGCTTTTCTGTCATTTTAGGAAGATATACATCTTTAACACATATGTTAACACAGATAGCATAAATACTATATCATAAATATACCCAACAGATATATTTTAAGTTAAAGACTGCTCTTCTACTACCAGAAAATTTATAGCTGACAATCACTGTGATAGTCAAGGACTACAACAGCCATTACCAAGAACAATGTCCTGTATTCTTCAACAATATGCTGTATTGTTTATTAGAAACCCTGTACCAGGAACAAAGAGGTTTTGACTAAGCTGACAGTAATATACCACTCTTCCAATAGAAAGTCCTGTCTACAAAAGTCCCAAACCGATCCTGCATGGGCTTCCAACAGGCACCAGCTCTTCAAGTACTGTTCCAGTATGGGTTCCCACAGAATGGACCACAGGGTCCATCCATCAGGAGCTGCAGCTCCTGCCCGGGACCTGCTCTTGTGGGGACTCTCCCTGGGCTACAGCCTCCTCTAGGCCACATCCACCTGCTCCACCGTGGTCTCCTCCACGGACTGCAGCATGGAGATCTGCACTGCTGTGGTACTCATGGGCCACACGGAAACTTCTGCTCTGCTGCTTCGAGCACCTCCTGCCCTCCTTCTGCACTGATCTTGGAGTCTGCAGGTCTGTTGCTCACTCCTTGCTCTCCCAGCTGTGGTGGTACAGTATTTCTTTCCCTTTCTTAAATCTGCTCTCACAGAGGCACAAACAACATCACTTACTGGCTTGGCTCTAGCCAGCGGCAGGTCCCTTTTGGATCTGGCCAGAACTGGCTCTTATGGGACAGCTTCTGGATTTTCTCTCAGAGGCCACCCTTGCAGCCCCCCACTACCAAAACTTTGCTGTGTAAACCCAATACACCGACTCAACACGTAGAACGGGATCAACACAAAAGATAGACCAAAAGCATGACACAGCAAGCAATGATCTGTCTTTACTCCACATTTAACCCTTTCTCCAGTACCTGCAATTTGTCTCCCACTGGTGATCCAGTGGTCGCAAAAACTACATGAAAGTTCTCCGCAAAACATGTCACTATTTTTAACGGAAAGGATATATTAAAAGACAAGTCAGCTATGAACTTTGATTTGCAGTCCACTTTCCAAAGGTAGAATCTGAGTTCTGCTTTGTTTTCAATCAAATTCTAAGCTTGCTAACAGAGCCCCACTTAATTTTTCTACTACTTAAAAATAAAGTAAAAAATAAAATAAAAAACACTTGATAGGCCTCTCCCACTCCTTTTTTTGGTGACATACAATGCAAGAGAAGATTGCATTTAAATGTAATGAATAGATTCATAATATTCTAAGGAGGCCCCAGAAAGATGCTTGTGTTTTAAACTCTTTGCTTTGCTGGTCTACATATAACCTTTGGGTCACAGTTCATAATGAGCTAGACCGAACTAGCAACCAAATTCCTATGATGTAGGTCAGACAAGGACTAAAAGCCCAGGACTGAGCTTAAATGGAGACCCAGGTCCAATGGGCAGGGATTTGGGGGGTGGATGCCCCAGGTGAGGACCATTAGGGCTATTAGTGTACTGAAGACCCCGACATGGATATTCTTAACTACCTGCACATTTGGGAAGACTACTTGTATTTATTTAAACTGTAATCATTTACCTGCTTCCCAATGTACCTCATTGGAGTTAGTCACAATAGACCTTCTGATTTGGAGGTAACCTAATAATCAGCAGTAATTCCACAGATATTTTGCCATTGAAAGATAGATACTCTAGACTAGGCTACCTGACTGGGAGATCTCCCTGGAGTTTCTTGAAACAGCAGTGAAGATATAAATACTCTTGTACTTATCTATACCACTCACAGAAGAACACAATCAGGGCAATATTCAATTAAATCCAAAAGTTTTTTTTTTTTTTAAGCAATTTTGTATTTTTTTTTTATTAAAAAGCACCTTTAATCTATAGCCACAGCTGTGCAAAGATAGCACAGAAAACAGGAGCTTAGTAAAATTCAGATAAGCATTAAACTTATTAGGCATAATGCGAACATGTGAAATAGGATAATTTTTGAGAGATATAAATCCTCAAGCTATAAAGCATACACCAGCCAGGAAATGACAAAAGCTAAAAAGTCCATTCCATTGTGATCTGCTTTTTGGAATAGACATCAGAGATCAGCATGGTATCTTGATCAAAGGTTTGATCCAGTGTGAATTCTTGTATTTTTTTACTTTTGTTTTGCCTTTACTTACGTATAAGCCATCAAGACAACTTCTGACCTAAAAATATATGTATAGATCTTTGATTTTCATCATTAGCCAGAAATTAGTTCATCTTATTTATCTACCTACTTCCCTGCATCTCTGTATATTAAAATATTTTATAGAAAATAGAGAGTGCGTAAAAGTTTTTGATTTCTAAGCTCATGCAGAAAGTGTAACAGGACACAGACAGTTCTGTGCATACACAAAACATTATGGCAATTAAAGATGAAGTCTGAGCCTTGGAAATAAGAATTCTTGGTTTCTAGTTGAAGCAGAGCCGTTACATAAGCAGGATAAATTTCCTTTACTAGTTCTGATTGCTTATCCCAGGATTTCTCTAAACATTTTGTGAACCTAATCAAGCTTTGCAGCACTCTCTCTGAAATAAATTTAAAAAATATATAATTAAAAAAAAAAAAGACATTTTTAGCCTCACTTGGTAGATGGATAAACTGAAGCACTGTAAAGTGAAGATGCTTGTGAAAGACAACTAGTTGGATATGTTTTACAGTCATGATTTATCTTGGACTTAGGATACCCTGGATCCAAGTTTCTGCTCAGTATAGGTACCTAAGCCAAATACTAAAAAATCAGTAATAGTTCCCATCATGCGTGCCAGGTACTAGTGAGCACTTCTCACTAGTGAGCACAGTGAGCACTTCTATTGTTTCTGCAACATAATAAGTATTGTTTGCATTATGTCAGAACAGAAACAATTTATTTCATGCTTAAACCTGAAATGCACAAGTGAGGTATTTTCTCCTGTGTACCATCTGTGAAGTCCCACATAGTAAGCAAATACTCAGAGTATGTCTAAGAAATACCCACAGAACTAAGGTCAAAAGAAAATGCAATTATATTCACCTGTTTCATGCTAAAGTTTGTCCAGAAGGGGAGCTTTGTCTCTTTACTAATCTTGACTTAGCGTGTAGGAGTTTTGCGTCGGTGCCTATTCTTCCTCCTGTCTTCAGAGAAACCAAAGAGCCCTCTTTACTGTAAAATGAACAACTTATTTCCCGTATATTCTGTTTTCATACTGGTGGGCTCTTATAGTTCCTCTCTCTCACTGTCATCATAAATATGGTTACTCTCCAGGTAGTGCTTATACAGAAACCCTTCAGTTTAGATGCATAACTTGGTTGCTGTTCCAAGGCTCAGTGCTTTCTTTTTGGGGTTCTAGAGTTCAGTCTGTGTCTTATTTCCTCATTCATGCAACAGCGTTAATAATACCTTTCTAGTTCACAGTATAATGGATACTTTAAAGATTGTGAGGGATACAGATAGTAGAAAAAATAGGGCAGACAATTAAGTCAGGATTTGGTTAGGATTCAACAAAGCACATGTAGACTCACAGTGATCAACTTTCAACTATTATCTTACTCTCCCCCTTTCTGCCAATGAAAATGAAAGGCTTATCTTTTTTCAACAAGAGGGTCAAGATCAGGGAATTATGAAGTGCTCAAGCTTAAGAAGCTACCACATGCCTGGATGCAGCTACAAAGTGCCATAAAAAAGTCTTGATCCTTGGTTGACCTCAACATCAGCTTGCATGGTTAGCCTTTTAATCAGCTCCTTGACTCATTTCATAATCCAGACCCTTGCAAAAATACCACTCATCCTTTCCTGGCATGACTCCTATAAACTGTTGAAATAGATAGTTCTGAAGAACTTGCACTGGATTTTATTTATGTTTCCATACTTGGAGTTAAGCTTTCTCAAAGCTGGCCTCTTAACTATAAGAAAAAAAAATATCTATGTTTTTGCAGCACCTTTGCACAAAGGGCCCCTTAATGGCCTGCCAGCCTCCACACTGACAGTCTCATTTGCATACGTAAAGAAGCAGGAAGTGAAAGGACACAAATGGGTGAATATTAATTAATGTTTGAAGGGCTGGGGAAAAAAAGCAATTTGAAAATTTTCAACCCAATTTTTCAAACAACCTTGCCTTATTTACATTACCATTTAATGTTAGCAGACAGAATGTACTAAATGCATAAGGGACTACAAGCTTTACATTAACTATTTCTTGAAAGGTATGCACAGAGGGACATACAGCTAAGACTACTTCAGTTCAGCTCTTCCAGACACTGGCAGAGAGGAAAAGTCATTACTTACATGGTAGAAAACTGTTATAACTGCAAAACTATGTTATTTGATATTACTGGTAGCTGGAGATTCCAACACAAACTCACCAAGAAATAGAACTGTAATTCTATTACTGAAAATCTGATTTGATTCTTGATTAGATAGCACAAATGTAGCTAAAAATAGTAAAGGCTAAGATGTCAGTGTAAAGTCTTAGACTCCATGGTTTCTGAAGTGCAAACATGTACAGTATACTATCTTTATGACAAACAATTACCATTACCGTGAAGGCTCTTTCTCACTCCCAGTTTAAGCACAGCAGCTGTGATGTTGAATGTACTCCATACATTATCTCAGAATACAGCTGCTTCAGGATCAGGTGCATCCAAACATTACCTCTACTTTAGTTCTGAAACCTGGAATATGTACTCTTGAACACAGATACCATGTTATTGTATTTATTATGCTAAGAAGGTGGTGGCATTTTCTCCACCAAGTCAGTACATGTGCTGAATGACTACATTAATTATGTCCATATACAGCATCTACTGTGCTAGTGTATGCACTAGATGTTGGCACACAAATATTCTGCTGATATTACTACATTCTGGTACAGAATGTAGTACCTTCATCAAATACCCACTTATACTTCAGTATGAAAAGGGAAGCTAGCTTTTGCATGATTTGAAGATGTTGGCAATATAATAAGTAAGATGAAAGAACAGCCTTGAAATGGGAACATACTTTTCATTATTTTCACTATTTTCATTTCTTTTTGGGTAGGAAGAATGTTGCCTAAAATGTATTACTGGATTAAAAAAAAAAAAAAAAAAAAAAAAAAAAAGTTATACTACTGATAAGCAACTGGATGCTATTTTATTCAATCACATTAACAACTCAGTGGACCCTTTCACACACAGATGAGTAAAGTCTTAAATTCTATTAATTTTGCTGTGAATTCATTCACAGTATGCCTGGTAATGACTCTGAAAAGTTGGGGAAAATATATTAACACCTGTAGAAACAGTTGCAGATCAGTTTTTAATTATACTTTTTTGAATATGAACAAAAATGAATCATAGAATAGAATCATAGAATATCCCGAGTTGGAAGGGACCCATAAGGATCATCAAGTCCAACTCCTGGCACCGCACAGGTCTACCCAAAAGTTTAGACCATGTGACTAAGCGCACAGTCCAATCGCTTCTTAAATTCAGACAGGCTTGGTGCAGTGACTACTTCACTAGGGAGCCTGTTCCAGTGTTCGACCACCCTCTCGGTGAAGAACCTCTTCCTGATGTCCAGCCTAAACTTCCCCTGCCTCAGCTTAACACCGTTCCTGCGGGTCCTGTCCCTGGTGATTAAGGAGAATAGGTAACCTGCCTCTCCACTCCCCCTCGCGAGGAAGTTGTAGACTGTGATGAGGTCGCCCCTCAGCCTCCTCTTTTCCAGGCTGAACAGTGACCTCAGCCACTCCTCACATGTCTTCCCCTCTAGGCCCTTCACCATCTTCATCGCCCTCCTCTGGACACTCTCCAACAGTTTAATGTCCTTTTTGTACTGTGGTGCCCAGAACTGCACACAGTACTTGAGGTGAGGCTGCACCAGCGCAGAGTAGGGTGGGACAATCACTTCCCTCGACCGACTAGCAATGCCGTGCTTGATGCACCCCAGGATACGGTTGGCCCTCCTGGCTGCCAGGGCACACTTCTGGCTCATATTCAACTTGCTGTCAACCACAACCCTCAGATCCCTCTCTGCAGGGCTGCTCTCCAGCGTCTCGTCGCCCAGTCTGTACGTATAGCCAGGGTTGCCCCGTCCCAGGTGCAGGACCCGGCACTTGCTTTTGTTAAACTTCATGTGGTTGGTGATTGCCCAGCTCTCCAATCTGTCCAGGTCTGTCTGCAAGGCCTTTCCACCCTCATCCGAGTCCACAACTCCTCCAGGTTTGGTGTCGTCGGCAAATTTGCTCAGAACACCTTCTAGTCCTACATCCAAATCATTTATAAAAACATTGAAGAGGACTGGCCTCAAAATGGAGCCTTGAGGGACCCCACTAGTGACCACCTGCCAGCCAGATGTGGCCCCATTTACCACAACCCTTTGAGCCCTGCCCGTCAGCCAATTGCTCATCCATCGTATGATGTTTTTGTTAAGTTGTATGTTTTTTCACATTTTGTCCAGTAGGATCCTATGGGAAACCGTGTCAAAAGCTTTGCTGAAGTCCAAAAAGATCACATCAGCTGGTTTCCCTTGATCAACTAGATGGGTGATCTTATCATAAAAGGAAATCAAATCTGTTAGGCAGGACGTACCCCTCATGAACCCATGTTGGCTGGGACCAATGACTGCATTGTCCCCCAGGTGCGCTTCAATAACTTCAAGGATCATCCTCTCCATAATTCTACCAGGCACTGACGTGAGACTGACAGGCCTGTAATTGCTAGGGTCTTCTTTCTTACCCTTCTTGAAAATTGGCACATTTGCCAGCTTCCAGTCCAATGGGACCTCACCAGATTCCCAAGATCATTGAAAAATAATTGAGAGAGGTCCTGCAATGATGTCTGCCAGCTCTTTAAGCACCCTGGGATGAATCCCATCCAGACCCATGGACTTGTATGGATCCAGGTGGGGCAGCAAATCCCGCACATGTTCAGGGTCGGTTGGGAGTTTGTCATTCCCACCGCCATGGTCCTCCAGCTCAGGGCACCCTGGGTCCCGAAGCCCATCATCAGTGTTGAAGACAGAGGCGAAGAAGGCATTAAACACCTCTGCTTTGCCTATGTCATTGTCTGTGAGGAGACCTTCCCCATCTAGTAGCGGACCTGTGTTTTCTTTGGTTCTCCTTTTTCTGTTCACATATCTAAAAAAACCTTTTTTATTGTCTCCCACAGACATGGCCAGCTTCAACTCTAGTTGGGCTTTGACCACATGAATTTTCTCCCTACAAATATGAATAGCATCCCTGTATTCCTTCATCATCGCCTGACCCTCCTTCCAGCAGCCGTACACTTTCTTTTTTCGCCTTAGCTCCAGTAGAAGATCCCTGGTCAGCCAGGCCGGCCTTCTGCCCCGCCTGCCTGACTTCCGATATTTTGGAATTGCCTGATCTTGAGCTTTTAGGAGGCAGTGCTTAAAGATGGACCAGCACTGATGGACACCAATGCCTTCAAAAGCAGTTTCCCAGGGGACCTTGCTGACTAATTCCCTGAGCAGCCTGAAGTCTGCTTTCCCCACATCCAGGGCTGAAGTTTTGGTGGCAGTTTTCCTTCTGTCACCATAAATTCTAAACTCAACCACTTCATGGTCACTATGACCGAGACAGCCGCCGATTGCCATGTCTCCCACAAGACCCTCTGTTCTCCAGCAACAGATCTAGGAGGGCACCTTTACTAGTTGGCTCCCTTAGCACCTGCACCAAGAAGTTATCATCTAGGTGCTTTATGAACCTCCTGGACTTGCTCGTGTCAGCCGTGTGGTGATCCCAGTTGATGTCTGGCAAGTTGAAATCTCCCATAAGGACAAGGGGAGTTGATCTCTGATGCTTTCTGTTAATTAGCACACACTTAGCATCTTTCCCGTAGACAGATCTCAAAGTGTTATATAGGAATCAGTTCATAAACAGAAGAAAGGCAGCCACAGCTAGGACAGAACACAAAAGATCTTCAAGTAATCACAGAAATTTCACTGCACAGAGCTGCCATTGCCTTTAATAGAGAAAGGATAACGTCTTAAAAAAAAAAAAAAAAAAAAGGAAAGAAGAAGGAAAAGAGAGGCTACAAAATATTTTCATGCAGAAGCTAGGCAGACCTTTAACCTCAGGGAAATTAATAGAAATTTTAGTGGGCACAGTAACCATTTAAGAAATTAATATTCTATCTGTATGTCATGATTCCTTCTCTTGACAAAAAATTGCTGGACAAAAGATTTTAGAAAAGCCTTCCTATTTAACTTTCTTCGTTTCCATTTCATCATAAACATCAGCTTTCCCACTAGACTAAAAAATGTGACCTCCCTTAAAATGAATGGGGAAATGTTTTACCTTGCAAGAATGTATAGAGAAATAAAAATTTTATGTATATATGTGTGTGTGTGCATTCATACCTGGTGTACATGCAGGGACACTAACACATTAAAAATAGAGTTGCAAACAGGAATTTTGACAATTCTAGCAAAAATGCTGTTGTTCCATAACCTTTTGTCAGTTATACTTAGATCCAACTAGTAAAAATAAATAAATATTTAGAATATATAAAAAAAAAAAAAAAAAAGAGAAAAATAGAAAATAATTCTGTTCCTGAGGCACAATAATTTTCCTGAAATCTCAAGGAGGTCTTTACTGAAGTGGAAAATTTTGTCCAGCTTCATCGACAATTTTAGCCAAGGAAGAGATGAGGCAGAGCTCCTAGACAACTGCGTGACTTCCCATTCCAGTCACAGTCCTTCTCCCAGATGCCTGCGAGAGCACAGAGAATTGGCTGCCCAGCACTGTGCACCCAGGACACACAGCCCTTAAGAAAACTAACAAAAAGAAATAACCCACTAGGATTTCTTGAAAGTTCACTGACTTACTTGAAGGTGATTTCAAGAAACAGTTTCAATTTCAGTCTACAGAGTTTTCCAACTACAAATGATGACAGAAGTCTAAACGATGAACCAACATATACTATTAGTTCAAACACCCAGCTTTTCATGACTTCTAGATCTGTGGACACTGGTTTACAGTATAAACTTTAAGCAGAAATGATAGTCAAGGAAAGAGGAATAGGTTTTGTAAACGTTTTCTAAAACTAAGCACCTTTAAAATACATAGGACTTTTACTCATCAATATAAAATACTAACTTTTTATGTACTATTTCTTGCATCAGTTTCCTTATTGCACTTTAGCTATCTACAGTATTGCAGTAGCTATCCTTACTTCATGAACAGATTCTCACATCAAGTAGTCTTCTCGGAGCTTTATAGTCTTCCTTTTTAGCTGTAGTTAATCCTGCTCTCAAAACACCTCCTTACCTCCCCTTTTGTTTCTTCAATCTTTCTCTTGGCCAGCTAAGCAAACCTTCACTATTAGACTTTCAGATTCCTACAGCAACAACTCCATCTCTCCCTTTTTTGGAAGACTCTTACCCCTTAAAACAGTAATTCTTTGCACCTAGGCTGGGTAAGAATAGTTGGCATACAGCCATGCAATTGATGCACTTACGCAGCAGCTCTTAAGGTGTTGACAGTTTCCAATGGTTCTCCTATCTCCAGACTATGTAGCCTGTTCTCCGAATTCAAGATGTAAGGGGCAAGAATATGGCAAAATAATAACAGTGGATTCAACATATCATCTCAGACAGAATTCAGACTGTTCACAGATTCCCAAGTCATGGCATAAATCTGTATCTCAATATAAAAATAGGATGATACAGACAAAATATTACTATAATTTTTTGTACTCCTATTATATATACAGAAAAAAAAAGGCCAAGATAATTAATTTCAGACTTTTGAAAGCTATTGTGCTTACTATTAATATAAAGGTTACATGGCAGGTCTCATTTCTACTTTATTAAATTTCAAGTCTCTGAGAAGATAACAGCTGAGTTATATACCCTCCCCAGATGAGCTAGCTGGTGTTATAATGGAATCAAATACCACTCACTCCAGGAGCACTAGCAGCGTCAGGTTTTCATGTGAACTATTTCTTCTAACAATACTGAGAAGATCAAGATTTTCTATAGTGAGCAGCAAAACTAAAGAGAAGAGCAGAGGTGGTAGAGTAAAAGGGTTAGAAATAGGAATAAATTACAAATTGCCATTCATTTGCTGGAGTACAAAACTCAGCTGACCTAGTATTAAGAAGATTATCAGGAGTTTATTTGTCTCAAATGGTATAAATGTAACATAAAAGCACATTTTACATATGCTTCTAAAGACGCTGCAGCCGAATTGATCCCCTAGCAGCTGTAGTGCTTGTGAGGATAAATCACAGGATGCCCAGTGAAGCCGGGATTTGAAATTGAGCTGGAACAGTTCAGAAAAGAACACTGTAGTTTCCTCTGAGGTGTATTAATCTGCATGAGTAGCATAGGAAGAGAGGAGGGAGGGGGAATAAAAAAAAAAAAAAATGAAGAATAGACATAAAATCAAGGAAGAATGTTACAGAGTTTAACTCCTAGGTGATGGATTTGGGGGCTAACCCAAACCACACAGATAGGAGCTGCTTTTCCCTCTAGTGTCACTGATAGTAAACATGAAAGAGGACTTTGAACACAGTAGTGTTATACCATTGCAACTACAACTGAATATGAGGGTTTCATACAGATTTCTCACTGTATGATTAACATGGAAGCTGGAGAAAGTAAACTCATCATCTGACAAGACAGCTGGTAATAAACACTCATGGATCATGCTCGACTAACTTGTCACATGTGCTGGACAATCATATATGTGCATTTATAAAACACAACACATAATTTTGAGAGTGTCTAGAATTATCCTATAGCCATATATACTTTAAATATGATGTCTGATATCTCTCAGATACATGTCAGACAAACACACGTAAAGCTGAAAAATAAGACAATAGTCATTGCTAACAGGCCTATTGAAGTCAAATTTATTAAGAACTAGAAAATACTGGAAGGTCCTGAGCTGAAAGATGCCATGAGAAAGCAAATAGTAATTTTGTATCAAATTCCCCCCAAAATGCTGAGCCTGCAGATTTTCAGTATTGGCATAACATGGGGGTTGCTTTTATAAAAGATTGCACCATTTGCTTTCTCATTATGCAGACAATCCTCTCTCAAGAACCACTGCCGTCTAGAAAGAGCAGGAAATTTTGAGCCTTTAAGCATGTCACTTTGTTCCAGCCCAGTGCTGAAAGTATATCTGAAGGTAAGACCGTAAACGTTGTACATACAGCCTTTTTTAAGTACTTTCACAGAATAAAAGATTCTGTGTGAAAGTAAGGGATTATTTTGCTTGTTTGAAATGAACTAAGAAAGCTAATGACTGGTCCCATTTAGAAAATGAGATGCTAACAACTGAAAGAGGCTTTGGATCATGTGAGTTCTAATGCTTCTGCTATATCATCCTTTTATGATTGAAGCACTACTGTTTGATGAAGCATTTTCTTCTAAATGACTCCACTGAAAACATTAATGAAGCAGAAGACCTAGTGAGTTAAATTAACATTTTAAACTTGAAGAAGTTATCCTGATTAATCAAAGCACAGAAAGCAGAATAGGTAACACTAAATAATCTAGAATAACCCAATATTTAATGGTTATTTGATTGACTGTGAGGCAAAGAAATATTGGTAAAGTATTTCTTTGTTTATGCCCAAACATTATGGCAAATTTTAGTAACTCCTCCATTCCAAATATTGGCTGGCCCAGCCTGCTGTATATCTAAAGGTGAAGCATTAACATTAAAATGCATTGTACCTGCCCTCTAGCAAAACAAAACCAAACCAAACCACAGTAAATAAATGAAAATATGAATTAGTCTGACAGAATTATTGGCATTGCAGGGATCTAAATGTGATTTTCACATAGGTATGCACAGCTGGTGATCATCTGAAAAGTAAGCTAAATTGGGAGAATTGTTATGAAATACAGTTCTTGTGAAACAAAAGGCTGTAAAATGTTATTAATAATCTTTATGCCACTGGATTTTTCCTTTGCCAATGCCATCTCTACAACACCTCCCTTTTCAAGCCTTAATGTAGTAGGAAATTTTATATACAAATTTTCACAGCTACTACTGCAGACTAAGGTTTCCTCCCCTGAACATCATAGTTTGCTCCTCTTGTTTTTCTATAGACCCTGAAAGCCCAAATGATCACAGCCCAGTGTGTGCTAAATACCACAAGGGGACCACCTATCTGTAGGATTCTGTCAGTTTCTTTCCCTTCTTTTCTTTTTGCATCTGCTACTGCTCACTAAAAAGTGAAATTACTTTGATCTTCTCTGAAGGGACACTTTGATATATTACATACTTAAATTTCTCCCCTTCAATGAATTCACTGTCAATCACATCAGCATCACTCTACTGCTCTCCAAATGTATTTTGGACAAGAAAACAAAGAATTATACATGGTTTCTGTTCATTATTGTGCAACTACTCTTCTGAAAAGCAGGAGATGATTATTTTGAAATTTTGCTCAGGGAAGAATAGAATTGTATGTATGGAAGGAGAGAGACAAAATTCAAAAAAAAAATTATACCGATTGAGCTGAAGATATAAAAGCTGTTGTATACTTCTGTAAACTTCTCAATCTCAACTATACTAGGAAGCAAACAGCTGGTGTTGAGGAAACATCTTTCTGTACTTATCTGAAAAACTGTTGAGGAGTTTTCTTAATGATTGCCAAGTGTTGACTCACTGAAACTACTGATTTGGGAGGGGTGGTCTTGAGTAAGCTCTTATTTATCCAAAATTATTATAATGAGAGGTTTTTAAAGCTTCTGTTAAAATCTTTTGCTATGAAGTTTAAATGTAAAAGTAAACACAGCACAATTTTAACGTGAAAAGTTGAGGTAAAGAGTTAAAAAAAAATCAGAAAACCCATTCTGAATTTCATTTGGATTTAATGGCTAGCAAAAAAAAATAATGAAATTTTATGTTTTGTCCCAATTTAAATAAGAAACTATATTAACATCTTGGAATTTTCATAAAATGGAATAAAAACATTCTTTAAATGCATCTTGTTTGCCTGACATTGTAATGAGCACCTGATTAAATTCATACACAGATTCTTGATAATAATTTCACTTCACTCTCTTAATGGCTGCTTGTTTATTTAATGCATGAAGTAGAATTTTACCAATCCTTATTTTACAAGTATCTTCTGTTGTACCTCACCCAAAATACCTGATTTAAAGGCTGAAAACGCAAACATATACTTCAAGAGTAAACAGAGAATAATGTTTGCACATTGTAAACCCAATCAATTGTCACTTCAAAACCATGAATGAAAATATTCACCAATGATAAATAAATGAAATTAGTTTTTATCTGCATATTTTTGCTCTACATTCCTAATTGCAAGTGTTGCATGTTTTTTTCTTTTCTTTTTTTTTTTTTCCAAGTGGGAGACTTACTTACCTCCATGACTGTCACACTGAAACCAATAAATGCCCTAATATTTTAATATCTGAAAGGCTTCACAAAATACAGCATGACTGCTGCAAAGCAAATCAGTGTCCTGAATAAAGTAGATATTGTGCAGCTTTATGTCCCTGAAGAAGGGAAAAGCAAGCAAAATTGCATACAAAAAAATAAGTAAATAAATAAATAAATGCAATGCGGTTGCTAAAGTATTTTCTTTTCTCACCTGGCAACACACACAAACCGGTAAATGTCACCCAGCACTGCCACCTACTGGTCCATCGTATCCCTCACATTTCAGTATTTATAAACCTGGTGCTCTACAATCTTGACAAAACTGCAGTAAGATCATTTTTCACATTAAATGGGACGGAAATAAACACTCTACACATTTTAAGTAAAAAACTGAAATTAATAAATTGATGGTAAAATCCAAAAGCACTGCAGCCAAAACGATCACCATCCATCCAGACTGAAGCCCTCCACTCCACTACATCTACCCGGCCTGACAAATTGTTTTTTCCACTTAAGTAACCTATTGACTTAATAGTTTGGAACATTCAGTTAACACTTGAGCCCTTCATTCAACTACCCATTCCTCCCTGGTTATAAAATTGCCATTGTTAGTTTCAAGATTACTCATTTGTCTGAGCATACTACTTAAAAGTTATGTCCATTGTACACTTAGGATCACACCAACTCTATTGAAGGCTAGATCTTCAGCTGGGGTACAGCATGAGGACTGACTATACAGCTTTTGCCCCAGACTATTCTCACATCTTAACCATACTAGAGCCTCTTGGAGATGCTTCTAAGTCAAGCCAACTGCTGCCTCTCAGATTTTAGAGCCCTGTGAAATCACAGGTAAAGGTGGATCCAGAGAGTGTACATTGCATTTCAGTTGTAAAATAGCAGTAATCTATTGCTAGCGCTTTTAGGTTGCCAGGCATGACCTTTGTCAAGAACTTCACAGTTTCATACCTCCAAATTATATGGGTCTTTTCCCTTTGAGCAGAAAGAATTCTCACGGGAAACTCAGGTCTGATACATGAATCAGACTGGAAACTTTGAGTACCTAAACCATCCAACTGTAAAAGCACAAGACTGTGCATTTACAAGCAGCTGTTACTGTTTGTATATGCAAATTCCAGATAAGAGGCCCACAAGCACAGTTATTAACTCCTTTGTCTACTGGGATGAGTGGGTCCTAGGAGAAGACACGAAGAGAGAGATGTTCTGAGAGTGGGATAGCTTCTCTGACACTTCACAGTTTTTCAGTGTCTTTATGGCACCTGAAAGTAAATTTTTTCTATATCAAAGTGCTTTCTTTCAAGTAGGCCCTTAGTATTGGGCTCACACAGTTACTATTTTAGTTTGTACTAATAAAACAGAGACTATTTTGGGTCTTCATCCAGATGCCTTTCTCCTAGTGAAGAATTAACATTGTGGAAACTTCCTTCAGCAGCTTATGAGATCACATATACCGATAAACCAATCCTACACTGTAAATCAGAAGGTTCTTCACAAAATTGACTATCTTTCAGTGATTTCTACTTACCAGTACTCTGCTCTGAGAGTATTTTTGCTGTGTATTTTTTTGTTGTTGTTGTTGTCTCCTGTGAACTGACCTTTTATAAATGTAGGAGGCATCTGGCTTCTTAAAATCTCTTAAATGCTCTTTTTGTCTATTTTACCAGGAATCTATTTAGCTTTTGAATACAATATTATCAATACATACAGTAGTGAAATAACCCGTAAAGAAGAAAACACTAGGAGGACTTAATCCTTTCTTCAAAATACATATATGTTTGTTTTTTATTGGTTTTGTTATTGTTGCTTGTTTATTTTGTTTTTGATTTTTGTTAAAGGAAGTTAAAGGAAGTTTACAGAAACACCAGCAATAAAATCATGTTTATGGTTGTTTCAACTGTGTCTTTGACAATTGATATGTCTTCATATTTTGGAATGTATTCCCCCAACTTCTTTACTTAAAAATTCTTTCAGCTGTCTCTGTACTTAATCTGTAAGAACAGATTTTGCACTATATGTAGACAAAGGATTTTTTAAAATTAGATTTCTTAACAGCTTTATTGCCCAAAATATCAATTTTATCATGGACTAAAATGAACCTTCATCAGATCTACCCTCTCCTTCAATACATACATATACGTACACAACTTTCCCTTATGGCAGTATAGTACACATGCATATATGTTATATGCAGGATCCAGATGGCCTACCTGTGACTATGAAGGAAAAACACATAATTTCTTTCCACTGAGGCAGAAACTAAATTTGCCCATTGTATGCCCAACATATTTGTCCAATATATGTCAAGTTAAGCAATAAATACTTATAAATATGTGCAGCATTTCTGCGTGTAAGATGACAACAGATACATTTGCTATGAAAGCTAACACGTGACAGAAGCAAAGACAAAATCCATAACGTATTTCTTGTACAATCGCCTTATTTTTCAGAAGAGGAGCAGTAAGATGAGATAGATTTTTCTTCTTTCTTTTCTCTTACACAACAGCTTTATTCTATGGAAAAGGTATGACTGTCCTCTTTTTGAGCCCTTGTATAATAGGACACTGATAAAGAGGCAAATAATAATAATCTTGTCTACAAGGCATTTTTTTGTAGCTCAACATAGCCTATAAGTTGCTGCATCTATTGCAGTTTCATCACCAAACAAATTAAATATTTAAATGTTTAAGGAATGTAGCTGTAAGGAAAAAATGTTTAAGGAACGTAGCTGTAAACTGACTGAGGTCCAAATTCATTAAAAAAGAAAAAAAAAAAAAAAGTGTTCTCACCAAAATGAAACCTTTATTTCCACATGTTTAAAAACAGATCTTTGTAAAATTATTTTGATCTTTCCAAAATAAAATTTGATTTAAATTCAGTTTGATTTTTGTCTTGAAACAGCATTCATGTTCTAAACATGACTTGTAAGTGTTTTTAAACGGTCAAATCATCCTGGCACAAAACCATGCTTTTTGGCTTGAATGAAATGTTTATTTTAATTTTTTATTTTGTTTATATATTTTTGGTAGTATTTTATTTGGCCAGGTCCTCCTTGAAAAACACACACATATATATATATATATATTTTTTTTTTTTTCAGTGAAAGCTTCAGGACAGGACAATTTGTTACTTGTCTGCACCTATCTGGCATGACTCCGTGTTATTTATTTATCTACCTGTTAAGTTTTATGATGGGTTTATGTCAATATAGCAATAACAGAAGGATCCTAGCCTCAGGCTTAGGAACTGGAACTCCTTTGTTCTCCTTGTCTCATTTACTGTGTTCACCATTCCATCCTGTGTTTTTCACCTAAGCCTATTCATATGTCTATGTAAAGAGGATCAAAATCATTTTCCATGTTTTAAGCAAAGATAAGACTCCTATTTATCAATGCCCATTATTAAAGTACAATGGCAGCATATATTCAGAGAACTTCTCCCTGTCTATCAACACTTTGCACACAGGTTTGTGGCTATGGATTTTGGCACAGCCTACCCTTTTGAAACAAACAAAAAATGTCTCTATAGTACTTATTCTGACTAGTGATCTGATTTAATAGCTGCATCCATCACAGCCTTTACATTTCTGTGATTTTTATATGTTTGTTTATTTTGGAGGAAAAGGGTCTTTGCAGCAGGAAGGTATGACTGGAAGGACTACCTACATCATGGCATAAAATCTCATCAAGAACAGAATACCCTGATACCAATGTCCAGTTTAGAAGGTACCATACCTTCTAACACTATCAATACTGCTATTAATTACCATTATGAATATCATTATGACCTAGAGCAAGAAACAAAATTCCACAACTATACTATGCCACAGAAGCAGAACAGAAGAGATCGAAGATGATTGTAATACCATAATATCCTATATAGCAAGGAATTTCTTAAATACAATTCCCAGATCACCCTAGGAAATAAATAAATAAAATAAAGACAAAATAAAAAGATATAAAGTGACTGGCACTGACTTCAACTGAAGAGAATAAATTTCCTTCTGATCTTAAACATATGAGTTGACTATATCAACAAAATAGTTCAGAGAATTTAATTCCAGTGCAATTTGCTGCCATGCTTTCTCCCCTTAGTTTTCATTCTAGTAATTTAAAAACTGAATTCTGCAATGGGAGAAGAGAAAGCAGAAGAGAAAAGTACTCTGGCCTCAGAAAATGGCCAGGAAAGCTTTGAAGTTTATGACCAACACAAACAAGTGCAAGTTTAAGGCTGCCAAGACATCTTTCAACAAAATTTAGATTTACTGGAACATAAGATATCAATATATTAATGCTCATACTTCTTATACCAGGAAATCTTGGACTTATTGAGATAACCCATACCTTATGTCAAGCTCCACCTTAAAACTAGTTAATCAACTCTACCATACTGAGAAATCATTTTTAGAATCTCACATCACATCTTATTGCAGATCTCCTTCAAATCTACTCCAAATTTATTTATGACTATTTAATAATAATTAGTATGGTTTGTATCTTATCCTTTAACTGAAGTAGTTTTTCTCCTCCTTCCAAGTACTTATATAAATCACTTAATCTCCTCTGAATTTCAGCTGGACTACACTACACAGGCCATGTCCTCTCATGTCTGTCTGAAATGCACTATTTCTTTCCCTTCTCTGAGCATGCTCCAAATCATCTTTCTTCTTATAACAGTATCTCATATGCACACTACATATCACTTATTAAACAATGGTACTAATATTCCTCTCACGCTGCTAATAACGCTTCACTTAACACCTTCAAGAATCTCCTTTGTTATTTCCCTGCTGTCAGCAGGCAAACAGTCATTTCTCTGACCACTATGCCCAGATTCCCTCCTCCCACCACCTCTTCCTGGCATGCTCCTAGGTAAGTCCCTCTACTAAGCTCCTAGTAGAGGTCCCTTCATGCCTGACTTTACTACTGGGTTTCAATTTAGAGCAATTTTTCAGAACAAGATCACCCCATGGCTTTCCCTGTTGAATGATATAATCCTTCTGTGCCTATCGATAGCTCTCACTCTTTTGAATACAGTCTTGTCTATGAAAACATTTATCTTATTTTAAAAGATATTGTCATATTTTTGCCTCCAGCTCTGAATCAGAAAAATGTGCAAGTTTTATGTTTTTACTGTTATTTATCTGTACTGAAATAACAAATCATTATGTCAATCTTATTAGGACTACTTGTGCACCTCTATATATGCATTTACATACTTTAAAATATATTGAAAAAAAAAAAAGCCTCACCACAGCAACAAATATGATCCTTCTAACTTAAAGGTGAAAGTATCTCTTTAACAACTTCCCAGGGAACAATTCCACAGTGCCTCTAAATGCTATTTTTAAATGAAATTAATGGTGAGGAAAGCATGTTTAAAATGTGTTTGAAATTTAAACAAATAAAAATAAAATGCATAATTGTTTCATGTTACTCTGAAAGCAATGCCTTTTTTATCATTTTAATATTAGGGGGAATATTTGACAATCATAAAAATATTCTATATCATTTACAGAACATTAAATCACTCAGAAATGCCAGTAATCTTTTTCATAAAATTTCCAATTGAAAAATAAATAAAACCAACATGTCTATGGAAAATACTGAAACAAAAATAAAATGTCAAAAGCAACAGTTCCTTTCAAAAGCATTATTGGGATTAGTGACCCTTTCCAATGGAAAAAAAAAAATCCTTTCAAAAGCAATCAGCTCCACAAACTATTTAACGGAAATACATTTAGAGGCACTGTGAACTAATCAATCAGCCTGAGTGCACAGAAAAATGACATGCTACATGATTTTGACACAGATGACGTCGCTTCATGAACAAAGTAACTCTATATGCGTAACCCAGCAGATGACAATGGATGGACTGGCTGCTCTTTAGTCTGGCAAATGTCCAAACAAAGAACATGTTCCTTTGACATTTGTTGAAGAGTCATTGTTAGCAGGTTCTTCAGTCAGAAATACTCACACACAAGAACCAAATTACCACAACTGTTTTATGCACAATCTGAAAAACCTATGGTTATTTTGTACCAGACTCCCAGTGCACATCACATCCTTCTCTGACAAATCAGGTTCATAATAAATAATTTTTTATTACTCTCAGGAGTCTTACCAAATGGGGTATGATGTTTGAATCAAAGTGGGGTGCTGAATAAGTGCCAGGTAAGGCAGCAAAAGAGCTACTTTGAGCTACTTTATCATTTCAGCATTTCAGCCTTCTATTATGATTGCATTGGCACCCTTCCTAACGTATAAGTGAATTTAATTTGCAGCAATGCTTTAAGGAAGGTGTGCTGTATGAACCTTGAATTTTAATGGAAAACATTCTGGATAATTTTCAACACAGTATATGGAATTTAGTGAAGTTCATACACTTGGCTGCCTCTAAATCTGAAAATGCAACAGATCTGCATGAAGAGTTGAGCAATTCAGAAAATGAATGACCCTCCTGTGGACATGAGAAAGTCCTAGCGAGTTAGTGACTTCAGGTATAAAAGCTGTTTGAATCTGCAACAGATCTGCACCTTTTCTTTTCAAAATCACCTAATGCCCATGCTTCAGAGAAGAAATACAGAATAAATACAAGATTCTTCCACATTCTCTTACTTTTTTCACTGTATTCCAATTTACTAATCATTGGAATACCAAGTCATGTGGCCAATGGCTTAACTCTCATTTGTCTCTGTGAGTCTGTCTATAGGACCTGTTTTACTTTTGGCCTTTCTCAGGTTGATTAGAAGGGTCTGGAGGGTTAAGAGAAAATCAGCACTTCCAAAATTGCAATACACTTGCATGGTTGTAATCACTCTCATTTCACAATCTCCATACTTTTCTTTCTCTCCGTCTGCTCCCATCACATTTTTCTTCACCTTGCCTACCAGACTCTCTTGCTCCTCCCTTAAATGCTGTCACTGATGTTACAAGATACATGATAGGCCTGTGAGGCAGAAAATACCATCACTTAAAATGTGTAGAGGACCAGTCTTTCTATTCTGACATCCTAGTTCACCTCACCCTAAAGACACTAAAAGCTATTAACAAGGCAATAACAATAATAACAATTTGCAGCATACTATAGTTATGTAAACCTAAATCTAGTAGGCTTCTGTAATTGATTTCACTGTGTCCCAAAGCAGACGAACTTTCCTATTGTTTCAGTATCACATTGCCCTGTCAACAGTCCAGCCTACAGCAGATCTTTTGCAATGCATATGCCTTTCAAGCTCCCACACCTGCCGTTTTGCAAAATGTAGTTGTCTCCACAGTTTTCATTGGGCTGTAACATTTAGGAAATCCATCTTAACAGCAGGCCATGTGAAAGTATCACTGGGATCTCAGACTACAGTCATAACTCCAGGGATGGATCATCATTGGAGTAACTTGTTGCTTCGCTCTTAGCTACCAAGGCAAAGCTTTTCACTAGCAGCCCATCCAAACAGAACTACTTGCATAGCAGGGGTACATCCCTTCTGTAATTAATTTTCTCCTAAACAAAACTCACTCCTGAAAGACAAATCAGCTTGCATAGCAGATAATGGCTATGATGCTTAAGCTGCCTTATGGCCTGTTAAGATCCAGCCTGATGGATCAGCCTTATCATTTCACAGACGCATCTTTAAATATTTCAGCAGCAAAGAAAAAAGAAAAAAAGTGATTTTTTTTCTTCTTCATGGAAGAACCAGCATTTTAAGAAAAAGAGCCACCAAGTAAAGGATGGTGCTGAAATATGTTTATATGTCTGTTTTTAAAGGAAAGGAAATTATAGGTTATCAGCTTGGATATGCCACGCTTCATCTGATCATTGCTAGATGTGAGCGATGAAAGCAGAGTTAATGTTCCATAGTGAAAGCAGAAGTGACAGTAATGCCCAGGAATGGACTTCAGCACAAAGAACTCACTGGAAAAGCTCAAATGTCAAGTGCAACAGAAGTTTACATTACTTCAGGTTTTTTACTTTTGCCCCATGTTTCCTCTTTTTTCATTCATCCATACATACACAGTAATACAATTTACAATCTGGTTTTAGCCTAGCACTTCATTTTCAGTGATAATCTCTGCAGTGAATCAGTAGGATTCACAATGTGTGTGAAAAATCCTTGAAGTTGGAGAAAATAATTGCTATTCTGTCACCTTCATGGGCAATGTGTGCCTCGAGGATGGATAGATAATAGCACAGGCAAAATTCAATTGGACCTGACATTTGTTAATGTTACTTTCCTGAACTAGGGAGGGGGTAAGTTCCAAAATAATTTTTTATCCTTTGTCTACTCCCTACTGGAAGGGAATTGGTATTTAAAGCTTCACTGGATCCCTGCAACAGAGATCTTACTCAGTTTCCCCCAAATGTTTCACAAGCATTACTCAGCCCCTTCCACCAACCCTCATGCCTTGTGTTTCTTTACCAGATGCATCAACATATTTTCAAAAACTGGAAATTCTAAAGAACTTGGTGGATCATAACACAGAAAATGTAACAGGAAGCGAACATGTTTGCAGAATAAAACTGCAACAACAACAAAACACACACACACAACAATAACAACAACAAACAAACAAACAAAAACAAAACTCCACCACAGGATTCTCTATAAGCTGAATTATATCTGTGTACCATGCACAACAGTGTTACTTTAGCTACCTTGGGGTGCTTGCAGACTATACGGTAGTGATAATTTAATCCTCTGTTTATAAATGCCTCTGACCTATTAGAAACCATGGGCCTGTTTTTCAGAGATCCTGAGCCTGTCTCTTCCACTTTACCTGGAGATGTGTGTGCTTTGTCAGCTCTCCTGGAAATCAAAACCCAGTAACTTTACATGATTTTAATGGCCAAATTCTCAACCTTCAATGGAGCTACATTGATTTATATCAGTTGAGACTCTGCCTCTCATGCTGTGTTTCTTAGCACCACAATTTCTCTGCTTAAAATAAATATATAAAATAAAATAAAAATTAGACAATAAGAAAAAAAATATATTATTCCCAAGCTATTTCTTTGCCCAAAACTTTATAAATGTGGTGAGAAACAAAGCAAAAAGAGTATTACTATTTTGTACAGTATCTTCTGGCAAGGAGTTCTTTGCAAAACTCAAACTGTATATGTGCAGCATGTGTAAATCATTCTTTCCTTTTATAGACAAGAACCAAAGTAAAAGGACTGCTTTCTGACAGATTTCAGGACCAATGACTATGAAGTGACTGTTAAATCACGTATTTATATTGGAATACAACGCATAAAATCACTTGTCCGGAAAGTTGGCTATACTTATCACTGGGAAATAAATAAAAATAATATACTGTGGAAAAAAATCACAATGTTTGATAAATAAGTTATTGGAGGAACAAGTTGCTAAATCTTCTACCTATTGGAGGCTCTCTGTGATATGTGGCACAAGTGGCATCTTACTGACCTCAGTTGGGTATGCGCACTTATATAAAGGCCATCTAAGCAGTTGAACTATTGTTACTAGGGTGAAAAATCAGAGGTAGTTCCTTCACTTGCTCCCAAATGTAAGGAGTGGATGGGACCAGAAGCACCTCCCTTTCCAAGGAAAGGAAATGGAAAGAGCATTACTTTTGCCTAAAGCTTGGCCATTAGCTTGGGTATAATTAACTGACTGATGCACCGCACAGCCTCGTACTCTGGAAGAAACTGTTTGGTGGGCACACAGAGGGGCTTCTAGGCAATATTAATTCCCTAGATGTATGTTTGTGAAGACAGAGTAGGTGCTGTTGGCGCTGACACTTGGGTCACATGGGACCCAGTCTGCCGTAGTCTGCAGGGGAATGGGAGTGGGAGCCTCTGCCTTGTTCCACTCCAATCCTTGCCACTCAGACTCTGATGCGTACAGCACATGTCCTGTCAAGATCAGGAGGTCTGACCACTGTTGTAAAATAAACTGCTGGAAAAATCAATGCTGGTATTTGCTGCTTTCATTCACAGGACTGAAACTCCTTTTCATCCTCTCCTGAAACTAGTGCTGCTGCCTTCTTCATACTCCTTTGGCAGGCTGCCACTGCTAACTCCTTCTTACCTCCTGGCTTCCAAGTGCAGCCAACCTGACTGGGCACAAGCTGACTGTATGACATTCAAAGTCTTTATGCTGAACTCCTCAGTTCCTTCATTGAGGCATGTAGACTGACAGTGAATAGAATCAACTAAAGCAATCATACAGTGTCACATAATTCATTACTCAAGTCCATGATACTTAAATATCAGATTTTTCAATGTCATAGTTCATGTAAATCTTTATAGTAAGGCTCGACTATACTTAGCTTTTTTTTTTTTTTTTTTTTTTTTGAGTTGCTTAGATTATTGGTACTTCCTAGCTTTATGTTTTTGGCCTATGAATATTTGAGAATAATATAGCATGATGTGGAAACAATGAAGATTGTCCTTTGAATATCTACAGAGGTTCTTCAGTACCCAATAATAAGGTGATATGATTGAATGACTGCAAGAGACTATTAGGGCATGCAATTTTGATGGAATGTACTTTGATCTCAAAATGATAGTTTGGGAAATTCCCCCACAGTTTCACAAGACACACTATTTTGTACAGATGTGATCACATACAAAAGCCATTCCTCCACTTTTAAGAATTTCCTAACTCTTCAAAAGCAAGGCTTTGTATTCCAGAAATACAGAGTTTCAGTTGTGGAGGTTGGAATTCTTAGTCTCTCTTAGTTCAGATTTATTGTACTGACTTCTGGAAATAAGACCGATGTAGACACAGACTCCTGTCAAAGCTGTGCCAGAAAAAGCTGTTTCTCTTGCACTACAGAATAAGAGTGTGCTTGCATAGTGGCTTAAGGTTAGTTTTCACTGGCTGGACATTCACTTACTCCACTAGGTCAATTCTCCACTGGCACACAGGAGATGCGTGTGGCAAAGAAACATGGAGCTGCCTTGTACACAGAATGTTTTTAGTCTGCGTGCCTATGTTTCACTGAAGAAAAAACATAGAGTTTTGTTCTTTCCCTCGCTTTATACTCCTGATCAGCAGAGTAAGTATCACTATTTCCAGTCTCTAGAACTCTTTCCCCTTAACTATAAAGGAAGGTAATGCAAAATTAGAAGAATTCCGTGCCTGACTAACCAACTCTTTGAATTCCTCATCTTTTCTTTGCTAGACCTATTTCTTTCATTGATCCAGGTCTTCCTGGATGAGAGCCCTCAACTTTCAGAGATACCTGACTCACCTTTCTGACAGACACACTCTGTATATCCAGCTGCTCTAGAAATGGCTGCTGGTTGTTACAGATTTCAGTTTACAGTGACCACTCTTCCCACTAGCTTCTAAAATTATCTTCTAACAGCACAACTAACCAGTAGCTAGACATCAAAATCCTTTTACTTTTTCACTGTGCAGGTCCTATACCTGTTATCATCCACCACCAATATCCCAACATCACTTATTCAGCACTGAGCTTTTAGCCACGTCCAGACTCTCTTCATTTTCCTATTTACTCTGAGTTCACTCCCCTACAGTGCACGTTTATATTCAGAAGCATTTAAATTGGCTGAATCCACAATCCACTCAGTTAATTTCTGTTGGGTACCACCTATCTAATTTACCTTGCACAGCCATAAAATGAAATGACTGTTTTAACTACTTAAATAAAAAACAAAGAAGAAAAATCCACAAGCAATGAAGTATATTTTTAGTTCAGTTACTTCACTCTTCTATAAACAGAAAGTTTATTTTTTTTTTCTTAAGCAATATGGAGTTATAAAACTACTTGTCAAAGGGTTTAACAATTGTGTTTCCATGTTAAAGGCTTTAGAACTAAATTCATCCCAGAAATGACTTAACCCTTTTTGGTCTGCAAAGATATCAGTTTTAATAACTTGAGTCTACAGTCTTGGGAAGATATCTATTCTAAGCACGGATATACATATAGCCATGTGAGTCTTACCAGTTGGTCTTTAGTGCTGTTTCTGTTGATGATTCATTTATTCTGTAGGTAGAAATAAGTATAGCTAATGAGATCACAGAAACCTTCTGACAGCTTTGATGTGAATACAATCCCTATATTAAGAGCAGTGTGTGGAGGAGTAAGGAGGGGGGATGTTCTCACTTGTTATTTGAAAAAAAGTTTGGTGGATCTCAGCACAGTGCATAGCACACTGATGTTCAAAAAAATCACTGTCAACAGTCAATTTAAAACTGGCACCATTCTTGGCAATACTAGTAAAAAATAATGATTAAATGGGCACAGTAAGATTAGAACAGGCCTGCAATGCATTTGCTGAAGGAAAAGTGTCCTGGGAAACTTACTGTCAATCCCATCTGTGTAATGAAACCGTGGTCAATCCAACATTTTCAATTACAAGTAATTTTAGTTTTAAAAATGTATGGTGTAAATTTTCATATGTCTTAAATCTGTAATGCCCTATTGACTTCAAGAAAACTATGCTAGTTCTTATAAGCTGAAACCTCATCTCTAATTTTTCAATACTTCTCATGACATTTCTTAAAAAAATAATTGTACTTAACTACCACCTTAACTTTTTATTTGTTCCTCTATAGCTATGCTAATTATTTAGTCTCTTTAATTCTGAGCAGTCAATAGTAAGGATTCAAATGAGCAAACCAGGATGGAAATGGGTACTGCATTTTGCTTTGGTGACCTGCAGTGGTATATATTTCACCCAAACTTAGCAATGTATAAGTCAGACAGCTAGTCTAAACTACAAACCTAGTAAGCTTTAATGTTTATTTGACAAGAACAGGTACCTTTCCAGAAAGCTATTCAGTCCATCAAAGCCACTTTCTCTCTCCTAACCACAAAGAGAGCTCAGGCGGTAGAGCTATCATGGGGTGGGTACTGCTGAGCAATACCCACTTCTGTGGAAGGAGCTGTGAAGCTAACATCAGAAGGTTGCTCAGGAGCCCAGTTGCACTTTGAGGCTGACCATATCACCTAACGGAACTGAGAACCCCTAAAAAGCTGTTATCATCCTCCACCTATGAACTACTTTGTTAATATCAGTTTTCTGAGGCAGTATACATCTTGTAGCTCTCAGTCCCATGAGGATTTTGGCACCAAAAACTTGTGATCCCTGCTATAGAGTGAGTTTTTCAAAGCATTCCATTTTATGCAACCACTATCTACCACCAGAAAATTATAAAGCAGCATTACTGTGCTGTGAGGCATGTGATGGAAGTCCCTCCTTATATCCGAAGGCAAAGGGAAGATAAAAGTATATATATTAAAAAATAATAATAATAATAATAATAAAGTATGATTCAGTTCTATTCTCAACAATCTTCAAAATATTACAAAAAAAAGTAGCAATAAAGCAAAAAATTTCATGCAATGCAAACCTTTTATAGGGAAAGGGGAGAAATGACTTTTTCTTGTGTTCAGAACCTAGGAGCTTTTGAAATCATC
The DNA here is from genome assembly GCF_009769625.2 of Cygnus olor. Classification (NCBI taxonomy): domain Eukaryota; kingdom Metazoa; phylum Chordata; class Aves; order Anseriformes; family Anatidae; genus Cygnus; species Cygnus olor. The sequence continues at coordinate 51,586,272 of NC_049173.1, forward strand.
TTTTGTTTTTTTCTATATGTACACAGAAACAACAAGTCAAAAATACTTTACATCAGCAGACTGAAGCTCAGAGGAAGAAAACTTCTAAGCTCTCTCTGAAATGACGAAAATGGGAATAGGACTGAAGACACCTTGAGCAAATAAAACAGACAGACTGAGCAGCTCCAGACAAGATGCTACTAACACTCATCTCCCTCTTCCTTACATTTGGATCCACTTTGACAGCATGATATCTAAAAGCCATTACCACAGTCTGCACCATGACAAAACTTGCACAGTTTTTTTTTTTTCCCCTCTATGCTTTGGCCTTTCCTGTAGAGCAATCCAAATCTGCATTATTGTAATAATTTCACTGTCAGTGAATTGCATAAAAATGTCAATGAAAATTGACATTTGTCAATGAAAATTGACTAAGTTTGGCCTTGGTTGAAGATCTGACCTGCATTTATGAAACAAAGGGAAAAAAAAAAAAAAGTTGTATGGAAATGTAATGGTCTTAAATCTTGCATTCATGTGACCTGTAAAGATGTTAACAGCATTTAGGAAGTACGGGTTGTTCATTAAGTAAAAATCTATGGGTTACATAAAGTGAATCCTTAATTTACACACACACATATTTTTTACCTTTTTTTTTTTCCTACAATTTTCACATTTACATTTCTAATGTATGGGAGTATGCAAATGCAAAAGCTGGCAGAAACTGTTCCTTTCTTCTTCCTGATCATAGCTCCTTGTTTCCTTGTTACTATGACAGGTGCATGCACCGCCCCAAATGCACTCAATTTCACTCTGAGTGCTTCTTTCCTTGTATCAATGGGGGCTAGAGAATTGAAGGCATTCTAATTCAGTAAGAAGGCAGTTCCTCAAAGCACTAAAATGATTATAAAGAAAGAATACTGACTTCCCTCCTTCTGAAGAACTACAGGAAGATGCTTGTTTGTCTAATCTGCTGGATTAAGTCCTGCAGTGAATCTCTACTGCAAGGAAGTATGTTGCTAATTCACCAAACTCTTTTTCAACAATGAACTAAGGCGCCTGTGTTAAGCTCTTACTCTGCATTTTTCCTGGTTTGCCCAGTTTAGCTCAAGGTGACCATGCTTTAGCCACTCTCAAAACTTCAAAGAACCCAGTGAAACAAGATGTGGGTAGTCGGATAATCACCTCCCTGCCCTGTCCCAGTTTCAAGCATTTCATGGATCAACGAGGCTAACCAACAGGATAGGATGAGCGACAGGATGCTATCAAGGTAGTCCTTGGCATCAGCAGGCCTGGTTTCAAGTTAGACACAACTTGAAGTTAGCATCTTATGAAACTCAACAATTCCAAAACCATTCTTCCTCTCCTCCTCTTCCCTTAAGACTATAGATCCAACAAAATATACTATTATATTCATTCTCTTTTCAGAACACTTCTTTAGCTTCTCTCTAGTTACTGGTTATCTACCCAGGAAGTCTTATTCAATTTTATAACAACAGGTTACACAAAATAAAAACCTTTTTGTTCCTGATTCTTGACAGGGTGAGATGCAATAGCCAGGCTTGGGAAACTGCACTGGTGGAGTGCACAGGGATTATCCTGGGCGTTTTTGGCAAGGTGGTAGATGGACTTAGTGCATCTCTCTAATGCAGGCCTCATTTCATGTAACATAAATGCGCACTCAGATCTTTATACATAAACATTGCAAGGTTTGTAGCAGAAGCTGTGAAACTGAAGTGCTCCATTCACATGAGGAAGGGCAGTTTTATTGGAAACGTTTTTCCTAGCTGCCCTCCAGCTCTGCTAATAAGTGTCTTCCCCTAAAAACAACAACATACAAACCTACCAATTCTTTGAGCTCTCTGTGAATCCAACAAATACACGTTTTAATGATACATATCCTTTAGCATAACATCATATTTTCAATAGCAACATAGTATTTACTCCAAGCCTAACAACTGCTCTTCTCCTGACTAACTGAAAGACAGACTTAACTGTTAGAAAGTAGCAAGCTGTAGGTAGGGCTTCCGCAAATTAATGTTTCCTAGTATAATACACTGTATTCTAAAGAGCAGAAGAACTCACAAAAACAAAACAAACAAACAAAACACATTTCATTCATACATAAACAGGGAAATATTAACAAGTCAGAGACATTTCTTTAAAATAAGCATTTATACTCAAGTAACCAGCCGATAACAAAAGGAAGTTTTCCTTCATGGACAATAGGAGTTTCACAACCATCAGTCTCTGCTTGACCTGGGGAAATGCATGCCCATCAAGAGTTGGACTGTGTCCTCACACTTTCTTCACAAATCATATACATCTGGTGTGAAGGACAGGTGACAACAAGAACAAGGAGATGGATTCTATATTATTAAAAGTGAGTGAATACAGTGCTGCATTTCACAAAAAAACACAGTTAAATGACTTTCCCCCATTCTTCTCTCATTATTTTGCTTTTTGATTGTTCAGTTGTATCGAGTTTGCATTTTAATAGAACTATAAGCTTGTGTAATCACTGGACTAATCTTATGAGTGATTTTCCTTGTCATATTGGCAGTATTCCAGAAAAAGCATTACAATAAACATTATGGGTTTAGTTTATCTATTTTTTTTTCTTGCAAACTTATACACAAAGCTAGACTTCTTATAACCCAAAGCTATAAGGTTCCAAACATCTGAGAATTTCCTGCTAATACAATTGCTGTAGAATCATAGACTCATCTAACACTATCAACTATTGCTCATATAAAACAATTGCTAATACTCCTAACTATAGTGAGTAGAAGTAACTTTCATTTACCAAGGAACGGGAGAAATCAGATGAACAGTAATACTAAAGTATAATAGAGCATGGTATTTTGATACTAGAAGAAGATAAAGATGATACTCTTACGGTTTCACAAATAATCTGATGACATTGCTAAGACATAAAAAGCATAGTGGATTAAAATCTTACCTCTGGAAAAAGAACAAATAGATTAGTGAATAATAGAAATATTTCCATAAAGTTAGAAATCAATAATTTTACAGACATACAGAACTCACTGAATTTAAATCAGTAATTTCACAGAATCATGGAATGGTTAGAGAGAGAAAGAGAGAGATATGAGATTAAAAAGAATAATAATGATGAGATTAAAAAGAATAGAATCATAGATGTCCCTGCCATGGGCAGGGATATCTCCCACAAGAACCGGTTGTCCAAAGCGCCATCCAACCTAGCTTTGAACACCTCCTGGGATGGGGCATCCACAGCTTCTCTGGGCAACATGTTGCAGTGCCTCACCACACCGAGTACAGAATTTCTTCCTTATACCTAATCTTAATCTCTTTCAGTTTAAAACCATTACCCCTTTTCCTGTCACTACATACTCACGAAAAAGTCCCTCCCCAGCTTTCCTGTAGTCTCCCTTTAGGTATTGGAAGGCTCTATAAAGTCTCCTTGGAGCATTCTCTTCTCCAGGCTGAACAACCCCAACTCCCCTGGCCTGTCTTAATAGGAGAGGTGATCCAGCCCTCTGATCATCCTCCTGACCCTCCTCCGGACTTGTTCCAACAGGTAATTTGTTATTTTGTTATCAATATTCCATTTATTGATGTTATCTGTCTACTAAAAAGCTGTAATTTTCATGTGCGCTGATTATGCCAATGGCAGATTAAAAGCAGTTTTATAAAAAATGTTGAAAATTAATTCACTGTCCATCTTTTTTCTTATCTTAAGATGTTCTTTATGTGTACCAAGACTCAGCAAATGGTAAGCAAGTCTAAATATGCACTCAGAATCAACTGGGTAGATTTGTTCCAAGTGTCCATACAATGTTTTCTACATTGTCACATTGCATCTTGTATTATTACTGCAATATCTTGGAGCGAAATTGTAATGCACTGCCATAGCTCTCAGCTTTGAAGATTCCATAGAGGTCATAGCTAACCCAAAACTGTGTGAGGCAGCGAGGTAATTCCTGCTCAGCACATTTCAGTAATATCACTTGATGGATCTCACTAAAATTAATCATAAAGCCTTGTTTGAATGGATTGGTGAGTTACACTGGAATATCAACAAACTGTATAGATAGATTCAGTTTTGAAAGGGAAGTATCAATAAGATTATCTATCATGGCACCATCAACTTCCCCAAACTAAGGCAGTCTGCACAGTTTCTACTAAAAGCATAAAAATCTTCATCAGAAACAATGAAAAATAATACTGACGCTAATTCTGATGATGACCAAGGTAGTAAGTTGTTCCCATGGTGCAGAATGTCCACGAGAGATGCATGTAAAAGGTGCTAGCCTTTTACAAATACACGCGAACTGGATGGTAAATGCTGAGAAACAAGAACAGAGCAATATGGCAGACAAAGAAGAAGAGGCTATTGAGCCAGAGTATTGATCTCAGTACACCAGTGGTTTTCACACATGAAGAAAAATATTACAGGCACCATGGAAGGAATAGGTATAAGGAGATGATTTAAAGAATTCAGCTCTGCACACATTTGTGAAGAACTCATTGCCATCATAGAGGTTGGTCTGGGAGAAAAAATTCTCAAGAAGCAACTTCATGCTAACAGAAAGGGTATATTTTCAAAAGTAGTGAATTATAATTGGTAAGGTAGGGGTAAATATTTTCAAGCAGAAGAAAAGCTGATGCTTAACAGACAGATAGAATGGAGTAGCAATGTTCCAAATAAAGGTGAGTACGAAAATTCAAATTTGCCAGCATTATCATCACACGCATTCTTCAATTTTATTTATTTATTTATTTATTTATTACTATTTTCTGGAACTCTCTGCATACCACAAACACAAACCAGAATATTCTCATATTTCTCTATATAAATGCATGGGCTAAATATCAATTAATACATAAATTTCTAAAATCAATTACAATAGACATGTAAACAAAGTAATAGGTCACTAAGTATTAGATTGGCAAAAATAGTCACTGAAAATCTGTATTTCTCCATGTGCAGAATAGTTGATGGTTGTGCTAACTTCTGCTGTACTTCTTCTGCCTACATGTCTTAACACTTATCTGGTTGCATCAACAACATGACTTTATTTCCATTCCTACCTTCTGAACATATTCCTAAAAGCTAAGCGTATGCCAGTTCTACTTAGAGATAACATGTGCATAAAAATAACTTCTGCCATATGAATATCCATCATTCAGAACCTAGAGTGATCAACACTACCTTTAAAAAATATGGAGAGAAGTAAAGGGAAAAAAATGAATGACATTTCAAAATTCTTTATATGAAATTAAAAGGATAATTTAAAAGGAAAAAAGCAAGCTTCTGGCTATTGGATAGTTCAAGTAACCATTTAACACAGAACATTCTTAAACATACAATCATTTAAGATACATATTTCCAAAAATATATTTTATCTATAGTGCTATACATATATGAAAATATAGGAACTGAACTCCTGCAATTCTTCGTGCCCTAGCTTCTACTAACTTTGAATTTGCAAGAAATTAAGTGTTGGGGATCAGGTCAATAGCTCAAAGTCATAAGCAATACGAATTCAGCATCATAACCTCCTTAAACCAAAATATCGTCCCAGAAGAAGCAATCACTGGCTGAACCTAAGAAAAAGTTCTTTTTCTACTTCACTCACAAGTCCTCATATTCCTTGATCCAAACTGAATCCTGTTTTACAGTTAAAAAAATACACAAGCCTACTGAGGTTTTACTGACCCAATAGGCTCTAAAAATACCCCTGATGATTTCTCGGCATTTGGTCTCACTTGTGACCTTTATTTTCTAGGAAGGATTATTATTACCTCCCTGCACCGTACATTTCCCTACAGGATATCACCAACCTTATGTCAGTCTTGCTCAGGGGGTTCTCATATACAGCTTGAACAATTCTTCACATACTTCTAGTTTTCACTGAAAATTATGCATCAATTATTTTTATAGTTATTCCTAGTTTATTTCAGTTACATGTAGAGTTCTAACATGCAGTTAAGCACACTAACATATAAAATACAGAGACTTGCTGGTATCAATAATTTAAGAGTGCTTAATTTTTATTAAATCACACATATTCAGGCAAATCTGTGAATCGAGGCAGTAAAAGATAATATTTTTTAAAGACCTTTCCAGCCTTGCAACTAATTATTTTGCTATATAGCATTTTGTGTGATGTTCCTATGATAATACACTTGACAGTGAACCTTTGATTCTCAATCCTCCCCTGCACTTAGCTCATTAATTCATCTACAGAGTCTATATTTCTGTCTCATAAGCCACTGCAGAGCCTCATTTTGTTTACTTTATTTCAGTAACCCTCACCCTCTGTTCCATCATGTGGGAAATACTCGTTTATGAACGTCTAAGTTTTGATATCATATAATTTTGGAGAGTTGGAAAAATGAAGCTGGGGGGAAGGCAGGTAAGAACTTAAAAAGATAAAAAGAAAAAAACAGAAAGAAAAAAAGTTATCAATTTCAAGTGATATATCAAGGATCTAAAATGCTAAAACATCTATATGTAGACAAATATGAGAAACAATGTTCATAAGCTGACTTTACTTGCACACAGCAAAGTGTGCAAGTAAAAACAGTAAGCTGACCCCCAAGTAGAAAGTAGCTCAAAAGATAATAGTATGGATACTTAGATCATGTCATATATGCCATTTGTGCTTCCTCAAGCAATGTAAAAACTATACATTTCATGCAGAATTTTAAAGAATGCTTAATTCCTACAATTCTTACCATTAATTCCTACAGAGCTATTCACTTCTGCAGTACAAGAAAATAATTCCAAAAAGTGTTTAAAAATATTTTTGGAAGCTTCAGACAATGATACTGTCTGTACCCAGACACACAATTTGAGAAGTTTTATGTACTAGCCAAAAATAAAAATAAAAAAATCCTGATATGACCTCTCAGTAATAATATCATGCAATACATTCCCGAATCACACCTTAAGCCAAAAGACATATAAGTAAATGAGCAGAATTTCTCCCAGCAGGTTGTACACAGATTGGGAACAGGGATTCCTGACACAAGTGATGCTAATAGAATAAATATCTACACTATAGAGTCACTCAAGACTCTTTTATTCTATATCATATTTTTATTCTAATAATTAATTAATTCTAACTATTCTAATTCTCCTTTTCAGAGAAAGAAGGACCAAATATCAAACCAGACAATTCTTTATCCATCACATTTTCATACTTATCAGATTTAGAAATTCATTTAGAATTTCTATAATTCTTTCAATTTCATGTATTCAACAAGTTAATACTAACCAACGTGAATTTATTCAATTTTAGCTCATCACCATCTCTGAAAGTCTCTGATAGTATTGTATCAACACACCAAAAACTTTGTTAAAATGTCTCTAGCAGTCTCCAAAATACAACATTCACCATCGTCCATTAATTTCTAGTATTGTTAGTAGAGAACATTAATATTTTACTGTAAGGCTTATTAAAAAAACTGTTCTTCAGTAAAATGATTTCCTATATATTTTAAAAGCAACAAAAAGAAAAAAAATCTTTAGAAGAAAGCAATGATTTTCTTTGAAAACTGTTTTCCTTTGGCAGGGGGTGGGGGTAACTGAAAAAAAAAAAAAGTTTTTATAGTATCAATATTTCTATTTTTGCCTGGTTTTTACCTGGAAAGCTTTTGTGGAAACCTCTATGGTCATGGAACTCACAACCCATTTTCTTTTCCTCACATTATAGCAAACTAACAATGTAGGTAAAAGCTCAGAGACTTCCTCTAATACAAGGAAAAACATCATTAGGACTGATTCTTCACTACCACAAGGTTTCAAAATCCATTTAATTATTTGAAAGCAATGTAAAATGCCTATTCCAATGCTGGTATCAATCACAATACAATTTTCACAATTAGGACTTGTACAGAGCTGCAAAGAAGTGAAACATCAGACCCACAGTACTGAAAGATCTTCTATATCCTAAATTTCTCCCATGACTCAGTATCCCCCTGTACAAATACAAAATACAACATTGTACTCACATCAGTATACTTGCTGCCCCCCCATCTCCTGAACTGCATACAGATTTTTCTGAATATTATTCAATAATACTTATGTTTTCTAGATGTTTTATTAAATAATTCTTCACTAAATAGATTATAAAATCTATTACAGATAGATTACAATCTATTACAGAATTTGACTATGTGTAATGTTGTTTGCTATGCTTCTGCTAGTTCACATAATTAACAGAATACATTCAGAAACTTTGCTACTGTGCCCTGTCTGCTACAGAGAAACCTGAGCTACTACAATCCTCATATACTATATTTAGGAATATATTTCTGATATCAACATGATAACAAGAAAGGAAGCTGTAACATTTTAAAATTCATTCTCTGTTGCTAAATCTTTTCTCTTTCTAGCTAAGAGTTAAACAGCATCCATCCTTGATTTCATTTAATTGCTTTATGAAGATGCAAAAGTCAGAAAGAAGATCTCATGAAAGTTTTCCAAATAATTTCTTCAATATTGTTGCAACTGACAGCCAGATCCAGCATGCGCTTTAACCACAAACAAAGGTGACTGGAAGATTGACATAGATACCAAAAAAACCTCTTCCCTCTAATTTACTTCTGCTACCAATGGAGAACCTACAGTTATCAATTTAAAAGTCAGTTTGAGATCTGTCAAAGAAACTGATCACCAATCACCCTTTTAAATGTTTGTTTGTTTAATACAGTCATATGTGTTTCTATAAAGAGATACAGATGAAGCAGCCAAGAATGAAGTTTGGAAAAAAGGTAACAGCAGACCTAAGCAGACACGCAACATTAATGAATGTAAAAAGGAAGGAAAGTGATTTTCAGTTTACCTGTCCTCAGTAATTCATGGTACAATTAATTATCTTCCATACCAAAGTATATTTCATTTATTTTCTCAAATGGCATGCCGTATCTTAGGATATTTCCATATTAACAATCTCCATTGCACATTCCTTTTTTCTAGCAACCTGTGTGTGTTAGGGGGAAAAAATAACATTTTATGGTTCATTGTGTCTCATGCTGATAGAGCACCAGATTTTATCACGATTTATAGTATACATACATAAAAATATCATGACTCAATAATGAAATAGAAACACCACTGAAGTACAGGTTCTTAATATTTCTTAGGCAGACCATCTAAAATATATGATTTATAACCATAGAGAAAGAGAATTAATTTTGTTTTAACTAGAGGTTAAATTTGTTCAACTAGAATTATTCTTTTCTTCCTAATTTCATCGAAAATAATAGTAATAATAATGAAGTACTTGTTCACCACAGTATGGGCAGGCTAGAGTACATCCATTACTCCATTCACCAGACCAAAATATTTACCTACTGTAGCACCAGTTCACACCATACCTCAGAAAAAATATTAATCTATTTCTGAGCTGTATACATTGGTATGTTGGATATTTTTTCCTACCACCCTCCCTTTTATCTGCCTGTAGGACAAATCTTTTCATCAGTCTGCTTCCATTGTGGTTTTATAGATATGTGAGAGCTGTTTGTGGCTACTTAAATATTTTATTCATCTGAAACTACTTCCTGTCATTGCACTGCAGAACAACAAAATTCTAAGGAAGGCATATACAATGTAAAGCTACGTTAATTTTGTGCATTTGTCCAAATATTTCTACCTGACAATGTAATTTTCCTTTTGAAGTAAAAAAAAAAAAAAAAAAAAAAAAAAAAAAAAAAAAAAAAAACATTTGGTACTAAATGAAAAGGTAATTAGTTAACCAACAGACCACAGATGTATGGTATCTGACAAGTTAATGTGAAAACCCAAATCTTTTCATAAAAAAAAGATGATTGGATTTGAATTCCAGGAGGCTCATTTCTTCTCTGTTTGAATGCAACATCTGAAGGAAAACTCGAGAGAGAACAATATGGTAGCTTTACAATTACCTTATAAGTAATAATAATCTGAGATATTATAATATTGCAGTTTCCCTTTGAAATTTCACGAATTACAACAGCACACATCACTAACCTCTGTACATCATATTTCATCGGTTATATATAATCCTTCTGAAAATGATGTGTGTAGATAATATACAGTACGTTTTGACACGAGTCATGTTTTCTCAATGGTGATTTAGTATCCCAAGCATAGATTATCACCTGCTTTCATTAACTTAGTGTGATCCACTGGATTTATTAATCGGCTCTAATAAAATTACTAGGTTCTTGCCTATTAAAAATAAATACATTCTTCATCAAATGTATAGAATATAAACATAGAAATATATTCAATATTAAAGAAAAAATATATTGGGAATGGAACATAAATGTAAAAAGATAAAAGATCTATTCTTTAAAGTGAGGAAAAAAAACCTTTATCCATATGCCTACACCACTGATACATTATTCACCTTCCATAAGAAATCAGAATAATCAGGCGACAAAATAGAAAAATGATACAAAAAGGCATCAGACATATCCACAGTCACAGTTTAACTTACTATTATATACAGAAAAGCTACAAAGATTATGGTTTCTCTAAAACTTTATCAACAAGATCATTCCAAAACCTTGGAAGTTTGTTGATAAAGTTTTAGAAAATAAGTTTTTGGAATGATCTTGTTGATAAAGTTTTAGAAAAGCCATAGAAGAACCCTAGAGAGAAAATTTACTCCTGGGCTGCATAAAGATCAGAATTCGGCCAAATGTTAGCACTAAAATTATGAGAGCCAGTCTGCCAAAGGAAAACAGGAGGTATGTTTCATCTTGCAATAATGCTTTAATAAATTTTAAACGAACTTCAAACATTTTATCTGACATCAGTATTTTATCTTCCACAAGGATGTTATGAACTACCTTTGGCAGCTGTACAGAAATGAGATGAGATTACTGTCTACAGACCAGATTCTTCTTTACATAAAAAATAGTGTATAATTCTATAATTAGTGTATAATTCTGTAATTCCATAGTTACAGAAATATTTGCCACTTGGTATTAAAAGTATTAAGGTATTGCTTCAATGAAAAACTTTCTTAATCTATCCTGTCTTCTTTAATATAAATAAAATTTAGCATGTAATAATTTTAGCCTTATCAGTTAATCCAGCTTTATTAGTACAATAATTTTTGAAGGTTAGCTGAAGTTTTTCAACGACAGCACAAAATTCACATTCACCCATGTATGTATATAGTGGTAAATATCATCATTGTTCAATTCCTACTCTGCTTTCAAGCAAAATTCGGGCAAAAGATGGTGCAATGGTTACCAATGAGACTGAGACTTTGAATATTGAGATTCTTTTCCTAATTCAGACATATGTTTAAACTGGATCACCAAAGGTGGTAAATAGGCATTATACACAGAAAAGCATTGTGCATATGGATTTTATTGTTCAGACTCTGTTTTCTATTTGTAAAATGGCAGTAGTAATTCAATGTATAATTTACTTCATCTTTTTACTTGTATACAATAGTCAACTGTTTGCACAGTGATAACTTGACACTGATACTTTCATAATAAAAGTAATATCAACAGTAATCTTCTGATAGTTAAACAAGTATTACTATATAATTGCAACTGAGGAACCACCTGTGGTATAAATACAATTAGATATATGGTTAATTACTAAACAGTTTTCATTCCATATTTGGGAATTATAGACTCACAAGAATCTCTAAAGGTCCTCTGAAAATCTTCTAGTCCAACCTCCACTGCTTTAAGCAATTTCAATTAGAGCAGGTTGCCAAGGACCATGTTCAGTCATGTTTTAAGTATTTCAAAGGATGGAGACTCCACAGCCTCTCTTGGCAACCTGTGCTAGCATTTGACCACCATAGCAATACAAAAGTTTTCTTCTTATTTTTAAATGGAATTTTCTGTATTTCTATTTATGTCTATTGCCTTTTGTCTTTCCAGAGGACATCATAGAGAATAGTCTGGTCCTTTCTTCTTCCCCCCCTTCAGGTATTTATATATATTGATAAGATTGCCTTTGGACCTTGCCTTCACCAGGCTAAGTATTCCTAGCTTTCCTTGATGCAGACCAAGATGTTGTTGGCCCTGTCACAGGGCTCATGTTCATGTTCACAACATGCTGGCTCATATTCAATTTGGCATCCACTGGGACCCTCAGGTCCTCTTCAGCAAGACTGCATTCCAACCTGGTCCCCAGCCTGTACTGCTGCCTAGGTTTATTCAACCCAAGGTGTGTGATTTTGCATTTCCAGCTGTTAAATTTCACAAAATTCCTGTCAGACCACTTCTCCAGCCAGTTCAGATATCCCTGAATGGCAGTACAAGCATCTAGTCTATCAATCATTCCTCCAATTCCTCACCTGCACACCTGCTGAGGGTGCATTCTGTCCGATCATCCAGATTATTGATGAATATGTTAGATGGTATTGGACCCAGAACTGGCTTGTGGGCTACATCACTAATGACTGACCTCTTGCTGGACTTGTGTATATCTAACTTGTTCACATGTTTCTCCAAGCTGATACTCTTGTACTGAAGGTAAGTCTTTCCTGCAGACTTTCCCACTTGCCAGGGGACCAGGGCCCTATATCTAAATAATCTATTATTTTAAGCAAAATTACTTATATTCTATGTCCATAAATCTACTAAGCATCTACTGACAAGCATCTATATCATTATATATCCAGCCCCCTGGCCACATCTATGCATGCTATAAACAAACAAACAAACAAAAAAGAATGAAATACAGCATAAGATATACACTCAAAGATTCACATTTAATAGATACTAACATCTTACTTCAAAGATTAAAATACAAATTACATGCAATATTAGAAAATACTCTAAGATACAGAACAGTAGTAGATAATCACTTAAACTCAATTTCTGTGAGCCTGACAGGAATCATGCACCACTTCATAGAGAATAAGAAAGAAATTGTCTTACCTTGAAAAGAAAGGACATTGTCACCTTTCTTTCCATTTTCAATTATCAGAAAAGAAACATTTTTGGTAAGGAACATATGGTCATTCTGAGTTTGTCTCTTCCTTCTGTTGCTTCACAATTCCTTCACAAATGCCTTCAGCCTCAAGATCAAACACTAAAACTACCACTACTCAAGATCAAACATTAACCTGCCACTACTAAGGTGCCATATTAATGTTCAAAAGAAACACATTTTTTGGTTTACACAGAGAAAAGATAATTGAATGTTGAGCTCTTTAGAGCAAATTCCCTGAAGCCAGGTTTCAAAGGTATCTATAATATTTTGAGGAAGTGTTATTAAAGTGAGAATTTTGTTTGTTTGTTTCTCCTACTCTCTCTAACACCACAGAATCTTATTTCCCAATCATGTTCCTATAATACAACAGTCCCTGAAAATAAAGATTGGTCTTTCATCCATCATCAGCATAATATTTTCTTGTTACAACGCCTACTGCACTTCTACTGTATTTCAACAGCCTGTTGGTGTCTCAAAACTTTAAATTAATTTTTTGACCCTTTAATTTCTAATTCTGATTTAGCTCTGCTCTCTGGTAGTTTGACAAGATGCGTCACTACCTTCTATTTTCTGCTTTATAAATGCTATGTCTCAGTCTGATGAGATCATCTTTCCACCATTTCTACAGCAAAGACTGCATGATTGAGTAAGGAAAAATGGTCTCATCTATCTCCATTTTTTATTTAAATGAAACCAGATACCTTATTTTCACAGTCCTGCTCATCCCTCACAGAAGTAACAAGGTCCAATTATTTCATGTTACACATTTTCACAGACAAGTTAGAAAAAATAATCCTTTATATTATTGGACCCTGATGGGTGTTGACTGAGAATTAATCACTTGGGTTTTCCTTCCCCGTGCATATCATTACAAATTTGTGTACTTGTGAAATAGACTGTGTTCTGCAAATTCATGTAGTTATCCAGAATTTTCTAAATAACATGATTTTCCAGCACTTAGTGCAGGGCAGCTTCCTTGTTTCATAATGATTCTATCCCAAAAAGAGTTGGACTACTATACAGCATAGGTCAGAGTACCACACTTCAGGAGACTTGGTTGGGCTTATACTTCAAATAGTCACAGTTACAGAACATGGCATAAAAAGTGCACAGATACTTCTCTTACTTATACCTGGGGGGATGGAGATTAAAATTTGTTTCCTATACTGTAATTCTGAGAAGGACTTCTAACACATTCATTGAAGTGAGTTCACTCAGCACTGAACTAAGAATTTTGGAAATGTTTTAGGTTATTTTTTCTTTCTTAATCATGACATTCATGCACTCACATGAAGAAATGCCTTGCACATATGAACCACTACATAGCTTTTAGAGATGGAGTTTCCAGCCATGTAAAACTGACAAAGACAAGTCGATAAAACATTTGTTAATCATGGCATAGGATACAGCCCAAACTTTAGGCAGTTTTTCAGTGATGTTCCTTTTATTCTGCCATTGCCTTAAACTACCTGATTTTTATTTTTATGTATTTGGAGGTGGTAGGGACTAGTTCTCCATTCTCAGTGATATTTGTTTCCCTCCTATATAAAGTCTCAGCTACTACTCCATCCCTAAAAAAAAAAATTAAAAAAAAAAATTAATGACACCACAGTAGTAGTTAACTTTCGCTGTTATGAACAACACTTTTTCAATTCATTCTCTAGTGTCTGGCATTCGATGGAATCATCAACACCTGTGCAGAAATGAATGTAAGTGTACACTGAACCCAAATCAGAGTAAGAACATTTTAAACCTGCCCTACACAGGTGTAAAAGATGTTACAAGGCAGAGTAGAAATGTCTGTATTTAATTATGGGGCTATCCAATCACAGCCAGGGATGCATTTGCTTCCAAAAGATGACCACAGCAGGAGAGCTTCCCCCTCATCCTTGCTGTGGAAGCCACATGGTCCAAACAAATGGGAAGGAGCATCACCAGCTGATTCAGAGTGCCCTCTTCTAGGCACAAAAGGTTTCCTCAGAGGAAATCTCACATCATGTTCAAATCTGTCCCTTCAGCTTCTAAATGTAACAGGAACAGCTTGAGATGCACTGGCTTTGCGATAGACTGGGAAACAGGACACTGCAGCAGAGCTTACTGGCTGTAAAAACTTTTAAAGGATGTTTTACATATACTGTTTGCATGAAATTGCAGTGTATAGACTAATGCTATTTTAAGTCATTTTTTGCTCACTAAAACTAAATCAAAATATGACACATTCTGAAATATGAATGTACCCACTTGTGCTTACATCTGTCCTGGTTTCAGGTAGGACAGAGTTAATTTTCCTCCTAGTAGCTGGCAGGGTGCTATGTTTTGGATTAGAATGAGAAGAGCGCTGATAACATGCTAATGTTTTAATTGTTGTAGAGCAGTGCTTACACCAAGACAAGGACTTTTCAGCTTCTCGCTCTGTCCTGCTAGCGAGCAGGCTAGGGATGCAGCAGGAGCTGGGAGGGGACAGACCCAGGACAGCTGACCCAAACTGGCCAAAGGGGTATTCCATACCATCTGATGTCATGCTGAACAATATATAGGGGTGGCTAGCTGGGGTGGAGGGGGGGCTGGCTTCTCGGGGATAGGCTGGGCATCGGTCAACGGGTGGTGAGCAATTGCATTGTGCATCACTTATTTCGTACACATTATTACTATTAATACTATTTTTATTATTATTATTATTATTGTTATTCTTTTCCCTGTCTTAATAAACTGTCTTTATCTCAACTCACAGACTTCACTTTCCCGTTTTTCTCCCCCATTCCGGAGAGGGAGTGGGGAGGGTGAGCGAACGGCTGTGTGGTGTTTGGCTGCCAGCCGGGCTAAACCACAACACATCGAAATAACTGAAGATATGAGTCATTACTGGGTTTCATACAGATTTATATCTGGCCCTAAGTTGTCCTCACGTACTCCGTGACAGCTGCTATTCAATTTTAAGAGGCAATAGAGATGAAACTTCTGGACACAGTAAAAAGACATATCATAGTTACTATTCACATATGCAGAAACAGAAACTATTTTCCACACTGAGATTTATAAATTCAAATGATTTCATTTATCTGGACAGGACAATATTTAGTTTTATTCAGAATGCGTTAAAAAAAAAAAAAAAAAAAAAAAAAGTGGCTAAGCCAGAAAGATTTTATACTCAAGTGGCTTTAAAAACAAGCTTTGTTTCATTATATACTCATTATCATATTGTTATTAAATGTTTACATATTATTATATATTTATATATCATTATTATATATTAATTATCAATGCAGCAATCTAAGTCATCTGATAAACTCGTACACACAGAATCCACAAACATCTAAAATTTTAGTCCACAGCTAATTGATGCAAGAAAAATAATTCTTCATGTCATAAATATACGGATATAGATAAATGATATTCAGGCATGTAATACCTTACAACCAGATTATCCTGAGGTTACAGTAATTGCTATTATATTTTACCAATGTCTTGAAAACAGAATTTGAGTATCATAGTAGGATGATGGAATAAAAAGGATTGTATTACCCCTCTGTTAAAGCAGTGTATGCTCAGGATTAAAGATGTGTGGAAACATGTTCTGCAATTTCTGAATATAAGACAGGTTCCTATTTCTGAGGAAGGAATCACGTTATCATTGCTGCTAAGATATGACTAGAATTAAAAACAAAACAAGCAAGCAAATCAACAAGCATACAAAAACAACAAACAACTGAAAGCCTGTAACTTAAACTTTTACTGAAATATCTTGTCCTTATTTTGATTTGCAGGTTTACAGATTTATTTCTTTGTATTTCCTACAAATCAATCCACATGTACTAGAAATAGCATACATCAAGCAAACAACAGTCTAAAAATCAGTTTTCTCAAAAACATTTGATCCAAAAATGATTCCTAACTGGATCAAGTCAGTGTATCTTATCTTCTATATGAGCCGTTCCCAGGCTACATTACACAGCAAGGTGCCATGTGGCTCTCCATATTTTGTAATACGCATTTCAGAGTGGTATATCAAGGCATATTTTTCAAACATCTCGATTTCCCACCCTCCAGAGACTCATTTCAATTAAAAGATACTTCTCACTGACATAGATCAACCAAGATAAGGTGGAGAAAGCACAGAAGGCATCATAAAGTAACACTGAACACTTCTGGCTGAAAAGCCAATTATTTGTTTTTAATCAGTATTTATTTATTTCAGTATCCTTGTAGAGTATAGATTAGGTTAAACAAAAGAGAAAAGCTTTTTTGTTTGTTTGTTTTTTCTCCCTTAGAACCTACTGGATTACTTTCCCTTTCATGTTCTTCTCCTCTTCCCAGATTCACCTATGAACAGAATCCTTCCTAAGAGGGTCAAAACACAAATCTGAGCTCCTTTTAAAAATTAAAAATAACCTGACAAATGAAGTTACCAGACACATAAAGGTAAAGGAAAAAATAGCACACAAACTATAACAACCATAATAAGGACTACAGTGGCTTCGTATACAAAAGATAAAAGATTTTATCAAGCCTTTGTCCTTGAGTTTTCACAGAGGTGAATTACTATTTCAACAGTTTGTCACCTCCTAATCATGATGTTTTCATGATGCAGACGAACTGAGGATTAGACTTAACTGCCCCTGAAAAAATGAACCTGAGAAAAAGATCAGCATGCATTGCATTGATCCCCAAAGCACTCAGCAGAAAATGAACATATATTGACCAACGAGTGGAATAATGGCTTTGTTGACAAGCTCAGTGAAGTTCTGTCTCTGCAACTAAGTGGATGGAGAGATAAAAAGACCAACATATGATGAAAATCATCTCCCTATCACCTCTTTTCACTGCCTGTCTTACAGAATCATCCACCTTCAGCCACACACATGGCCAGCTGGCCTCAGAGGAAGGATGGCACATCATTTGTGAACACAATGATTTCTTTGCTTTTCTGGTCACAGATGATAGGAAAGCACTTCTCGCTTCAGAATATGGCCCTATCACTTTCTGTAATAATTAATAACACCCCTCTTCGCATCTTAATTAAATTAAGATCAAGTCAGCAAATCCACAGTGGAGTCATGGTCTCAATTTATCCTTGCAATATTGTAAGGTCCCCTGAGTATTATATAACTGCCAACATGTGAGTTGTATGCAACACTTCTAAATACACACATTGCATAAGAAAAACGAAAGAATAAATCACTGTTGAAGACAGATACAAAGCAAAAAGGGAAAGAAGTATGACAAGCGGATCCAAAGAGTAGATGGAATAAAAGAGAAAGATGACTCTACATTTAAATAAATTTAAAGTAGTCTTAAATTAAATTTTGGAAGGATTAGAAATTGTATCAAATGCATTAAAATATAACAACTCGGAAAGAAAACAACAACAGATTTAACTTTGTTTCAATCAGTCATAGTACTCAACAGTGCAATGATACAGTCTTTATAATCCTGCACCAATGGAAAATACATGCTGTGGAGAGAGCTCGCAGCAGTGAAAGCAAGACAATCTTGTAGTGGATAAAACTTTTAAACTCTACATTGTTAGTTTGCATACAGTCCATTAATCAGGAGTGTAGGTGTTAGGGATATTCAATGGTGAAGTGGCTGGGCTGTGCAGACTGGAAACCCGTACAGGGAACATTACATGCTGATGCTAAGAAAGGAGATCATTCTGTCCTCTTATTTCAGTCTGTCCTATGGTTCTTTATATGAACCTAAGCAGATTCAGCTGGAAAACAAGAACATTATATTCTGATAACAATAATAATTATTATTATTATTCCTGACTTTGATTTGTTTTTGAAAATGGCAAAAGCCAAACTCTCGGAAAATATTTGAAATAGAGGGGAAAAAAAAAGTTCAGTACCTTTATATAATCTATTGGCTCAGGCATATATTTGTTTGATTACAGTACATCAAAGATCAAAATATAATGGTATGCTTGCTTTTCTTCATAAAGAAAAAAAATACTGCTGGGGTGTAAAGAGACAAAAAGAAATAATAAGTGTTTTTTTTTTTTTTTTTTTTTTATGTATTTTAAAAATGTATTTAAAAAAAAAGGATTAACTTCACCATTAATTTGTTCCATTTCCCTCGTACTGCCTGAAACACTCATTCCTACTACATCCTGTCTCACTGCCTAAATTACACTGTCTAAATTACATACTTATGACATGATATTAGAACCAGACACCTTTCCCTGATAGGTAACTTTCAGATACAAATAATGATTCTTCTTCTATAGCAGTAATATGTTCATTCTTCTGATATGCTTTTACAGTGTTAACTCTAAATCAGCAGTAAGTTGTCTCCTCTTGCTCTCAGAACAATGTAAGAAATGACCATACACCTACACACAATTCTGCCATTATCAAGACTTCTGTACAAGGTAAATTGGAAATCAAACCAATTCCATGTTCAAAAAATTACTTTCCCTACTGAGTCTTTTTTTTTTTTTTGATACAGATGCCTGTCCACATACAGTAGCGCAAGGCATGCATGGCTATATGGATTCAACTTTCAATTAATAACTAGTTGTCCTAGGTCCATTATTAAAACTTTGACAAAAGGTAAGGAACAATGAAAAAAGTCACTAGGAAAAGAATATTGGATTTTTTTTATTATTATTAATAATATGGTAGAGAAATACTAAAAATGGTAAATAAATGTTAAGATTCTTCTAAAAATGCTTGATCTCCTCCTCATCGCACTTCAAAGAAAAAAAAAATCACAATAGAGTGATGCAGTCATGTTCCTACATTCAGCTTAATTTTCTAACTTTGCTGAGGAAATCAGATATAAAATATAAATACCTGTAACTTCACAGAATGCTAATTTGTAGAGTTCATCTCTATTCATGAATACTTGTTTGCGCATGTGATATTATATATGAAAGTACCTATAGAAGTACATATCAACACTTGTCCTTCAATGATACTGAATAAAATTAATGAAGCTGTTTTTTCTGTATGCTCAGATGTTTAATTCACATGTAGGTATTATATATCCATGTATATGAAGTGGAGAAAAATATTGGTAACTTCTACAAAGGATAAGGAAGACTCCTAAAGTTGTAACAAGATTTGCACCTGAAAAAGTTTGGAAGGTACAATTTTCTAATGTAAAGACATACATGCAAGATAATAAATAATTTTTAAAATTATGAAAGGCAATTTAAATCATCTGAATAATCTAAATAAGGAAAAGGAGAAAAAAAAAAAAAAAGGAAAAAAGGCCAAGAAATACTTTTCCATATACTACTGAGTACATTCATCTGTGTTTAGAATTTTCAATTCTAAGCATCAATGCTGACTATATCACTGAGTCAAATATTGTGGCTAGATATCTAATTGCTGAATAACTGCATGGCTCGATACATCTGTGTTCATTAAGATGAAATCAAGAATAATCAACTTTCCTGTCTGCGCAGCAAACAAACTGCTACTGGAATTATGGAGGTTTTTAAGTCTTAATAATCTCTCAAGCTTCCATACAGCATTGTGGGTTACCAGTTCTTTTGCAGGGCTTCTTCTGAGGTATCAGATCAGACATGGCTAGTGAAACTGAATCAAGAGACTGAGAAATGTCTCTTGATTTTGTGTGTATGAAATGTCAAGAACACATTCCTACCATATCTTTGTTCTTGTTGTTGTTTTAATATGAAAATAATGAGCAGAATTGAAAGTATTACCACCGAAGCTTGAATCACTGATTTTGCATACCTAGAAATATCACTACAAAATGACACAGAGACAAAAAAGCATAACAAGTGCATCTCCAGTACCACACTTAAGCACTTTGGCTAGATCTAACCCATTATCTATTTATTGCATGTATCCTTATGTATCACTGAATGACTCACAGAGCTAAAATAATAATTGCAAAAATATCTGAATTTTATGCAGGATTGACAGCCCTGGAGACTTGTCTTCTCTTTATTCACAGAGCAGAAATGGTATAAGTAGCTGTACTACAAGCTTTTGCTCACCACCACCCACTTTGAGAGACTATTGTTAAAGGTAAATGACTTCTCAGTTTTATAGGATGATGCCTACAGCCTTGAGTCATCTCTGGCCTCTTTTGCAGGCTTGATAAGCACTTCCATTTCAAACTGAATTTCAAGGAAATTAAGGAAAACTTGAACCTGTGGGAAGGAGGAGAAACAATTCCTTGTGCTGAACTGAGATACACTAGGTTCTAGGCACCTAAATTAGCAGTCATCTTGTACGAAAAGAAATCCTTTAATTCTCAACTGAGATCACAAAAGGAAGTCAGTCAACTAATACTGCAAGAAATACTGCAAGAAAATATACTGATTATATCAATTTTGTAAACAAGTGGAAGACTTAAGAACCAGCATAGGCATTTTATCAGTGCTAGTTCAACTAACCAATCATGTATATTGAAGACATAATATCTGGGCAATTCCTAACTCTGTTAGGTAAATATGTGAATTTGGTTCAAAACTTTATTAAGGATTTTAATCAGATCAAAGGGAGTGTAATAAAACAGCAGTGAAAGCCCAGCTTCATTTCAATCAGCTAATACAGTAAAGTCTCACAAGTGTGCAGTAATCTTTAACAATACAAATTTAAGTTTCTTCTCTTTTGCAACTGTGCTAAAGTCAAAATATCATTCAGAGTTAGACAGGGAAATTGCCTGGTATCACTCTGCTAAAATTGTGGACATAATGGTGTTCTGAAGAAAATACCTTTTCACCATTCCTAAAACAGAAAATGAGTCACTACAAACACATTTCTAGAGAAAACGCTGCCATGTTTATCTATTTCAAGATAAAACTTTGACTAATATAAGTATTTCAGAAGCATACATCCATAATAGATGCAAAGATACACAACATCACCTTTCTGTAAAAAGGTCTTATTAAGATTAAACTTGCCCCTGTGGCAAATGTGAAATTATTTAATTATAATACAAATTATCTAAATTGAATAGCTTCTATTTCACTCACTTGCATGGTGCTAAGAAGCTCATTAAATTCAATTAGTAGTAATGTACGGCTGTCATGTTTCCTTTCTGAACCACAGAATTATATTAAAGTTCTTCAATTATTTCCCTGTAGAGAATCATTAATACAGCATACCATACAAAAGAAAAGCTTCGAAGATTCTTAAAGATCTACTTACTTTTCCTTCGGTTTTTAGACATTCAGTCTCAAAGAAAAGAAACATTAATGGAAACATGATAATGCATTAAGTAGATCCAAAACAAAAGTACCTCGTGATGAAGAACAACAACAGGCAAAAATCAAAAACTGTCAACAGATATATTAATGCCAACAATACAGCAGAATGTTGCCTCTCGACAAAAATTGAATCTGTGATGATTTGTTGGCAAGAACTCACTTTTTTTGATCTTCATTGTACATGAATAGGTATCACAATGTTAAAGAATTTTAGTAACCTATATTTCACTGTGCATTAATTAAATCAAACTTCAAACTGACCTGACACCAAAACCCTTTCATAGCAATAAGCTTATATGGATAAGGTTATTGTTATAGTGTTTATATGCCTACAGACAAGATGACTTTAAATGTAAAAGTTTGCATTACACACGCACAACAGGTCTGCAATGTCTTGTTCACTGTTAGCTGCTGAAGAACAGGAGCTCTTTCACTCTTTGCAGCAGAGACACTTCAGCGGAAGTGAAGAAGACATAAGAACAGAAATATTAACTTATTCTATTTTATTTTTTTATATATATTTGAAGTTACACTTCAGTTTGAAAAAACTTGAGCAAGTATTATATACACTGATGCACAGCTTTGCAAGATCAAAAGAATCTGATGACACTCAGGAGTGTTGCAAATAGTTCAATGGCACCTGTTTGGCACCTCCAAATTGTAAGCTGGCAATGTAACATCATTTTTCCTGGCATTCTAGATGCCAAGTAAAAATGACTGTCTGGTCTGTCACTGAGCTCAAAAGAGCAGCAAGAGAAATGCACAGATTCCCCATGGGTAGTTCTGCATTGAAATGGTTGCCCTCTCTTTCCCAATTATATGAAACAACCCAGAGCATCCTATGTCGTAGAGAAGGAAAAAGTATAGGTGTTTGAGAGAGGAATGATTGAAGAAATAGAATAGAATAGTAGAATAGACCAGTATCTGGAACTAAAAAGGGCCTTAAGATATATGAGGCAGTCTTGTATCACAGCCTCAGGGTTTGATTAATAAATGAAAAGCAAAGGGAAGAGGAGCTCTTGGTGAATTACATATGCCAATAAGAGGAAAATATTATGTCTCTTTAAAGTTTTATCATCCAGACACTAAAGATTGTTTAGTTTGTATAAACTACTAATGTTGGAAAACAAGACAATATGCCATTTATTTCTTTCCAGTGTACATATGAAGTTGATCTTGCTCAGGTCAGTCAATTGTCTCCTTTTTTTTTTATTTTTTTTTTTTTATGGTCATTTTGCTTCTGGTTTGTGCCCCAATTCTTCATGCATTTAGTTCACCATTTTGTCATGGATGAAAATTTGCATTACATGGATACCGGTATAATTTTTCTTGTGTGTTTTGAAGCAAACTTGAGGACTTTAAACTTCTCAGAAATATGCATCCCAGATGTAGAACAGATTTGTCCAACCATGTGTTTATAATGGAGGGGAAAGGTAATGTCATAAAAGAGCTCAGAACAAGCAGAGTTCTCACTATATTAAAAGAAAAGACAAGTAAAACCAAACATACGTAAGGCATACTCCACTTCCACAAATGCCCAGTTGAATCATCAGTCAAAATCAAACATGAAACAAAGACCTTTTTGATCTTGCTTCTTCTCTGCACATCTTTGGATCACTGAAACTGTTGACCAAGCACATTATCAGTGCAGCGTTCTTGAGGAACTCTCACGTTAAGGGACTCATAGAGTCCCCCCCAGCTGTTTCTTACAAGCTTAGGGGAAAATATCTCTGGACGGTTTCCAAGAGAAGAACTTAAAACATTTCTTTTTTTCTCTCTCTCTCTTTTTTTCCCCCCATATATATACGTAAGTGCCATCACATTAGAAAAAAGGGCATTACACTGAGACAGTCAGGTCATGGCTGGATGAGAGGTTGAACAAGTTTTGTATGCTCTCACAAACTCTTCTGTTAATCTCACAGTCCCCTACCCTGTCTTTTTCAGCCTCTTCTTTCAGTTCCTGGTACCATTTCAAAGTTAAGAAGGAAGGGTAAGAAATTTTGAAGAGATGCTTAATGGATCTAGAGTAGAAAATGAAAGACAGGGAAAATGTGTTTCATTTGGAAACCCTACCACTGCACCTGAAGGGAAAAATGCAAAATACAGTCCTTCTGTTTCATCCTAGCCACAAGCTACTGCAAACCTCTGTTTATGGATGTATCAATCCATTTTTACTATAACCTAACTTTGTGACTATGTTGCTTTCCTCTGACTCTTCAAGAAGCTAAAATGCTTGGGGAATTTTCACAGAATCATCTAGGTTGGAAGAGACCTCCAAGATCACCTAGTCCAACCTCTGACCTAACACTAACAAGTCCTCCACTAAACCATATCACTAAGCTCAACATCTAAATGTCTCTTAAAGACCTCCAGGGATGGTGACTCAACCACTTCCCTGGGCAGCCCATTCCAATGCCTAACAACCCTTTCAGTAAAGAAGTTCTTCCTAACATCCAACCTAAACCTCCCCTGGCACAACTTTAGCCCATTCCCCCTCATCCTGTCACCAGGCACGTGGGAGAATAGACCAACCCCTACCTCGCTACAGCCTCCTTTAAGGTACCTGTAGAGAGCGATAAGGTTGCCCCTGAGCCTCCTCTTCTCCAGGCTGAACAATCCCAGCTCCCTCAGCTGCTCCTCGTAAGACTTGTTCTCCAGACCCCTCACCAGCCTTGTCGCCCTTCTCTGGACTCTCTCGAGCACCTTGACGTCCTTCTTGTAGTGAGGGGCCCAAAACTGAACACAGTACTCGAGGTGCGGCCTCACCAGAGCCGAGTACAGGGGGACAATCACTTCCCTAGACCTGCTGGCCACGCTGCTTCTTATGCAAGCCAGGATGCTGTTGGCCTTCTTGGCCACCTGAGCACACTGCTGGCTCATATTCAGCCGACTATCAACCAGTACTCCCAGGTCCTTCTCGGCCAGGCAGCTTTGCAACCACTCATCTCCCAGCCTGTAGCGCTGCTTGGGGTTGTTGCGCCCCAGGTGCAGGACCTGGCCCTTGGCCTTGTTGAACTTCATACAGTTGGCCTCAGCCCATCGGTCCAGCCTACCCAGATCCTCCTGCAGAGCCTTCCTACCCTCGAGCAGATCGACACATGCACCTAACTTGGTATCATCTGCAAACTTACTGAGGGTGCACTCGATCCCCTCATCCAGACCAAGATATTAAAGAGGACTGGCCCCAGTAATGAGCCCTGGGGGACGCCACTAGTGACCAGCCTCCATCTGGATTTGACTCCATTCACCACGACTCTTTGGGCCCGGCTATCCAGCCAGTTTTCAACTCAACGAAGCATACGCCAGTCCAAGCCACGAGCAGCCAGTTTCTTGAGGAGAATGTTGTGGGAAATGGTGTCAAAAGCCTCACTGAAGTCAAGGTAGACCACATCCACAGCCTTTCCCTCATCCACTAAGCGTGTCACTTGGTCATAGAAGGAGATCAGGTTCGTCAAGCAGGACCTGCCCTTCATAAACCCATGCTGACTGGGACTGATCGCCTGGTTGCCCTGTAAATGCCGCGTGATGACACTCAAGATAATCTGCTCCATGAGCTTCCCTGGCACTGAGGTCAAACTAACAGGCCTATAGTTCCCCGGGTCTACCCTCTGACCCTTCTTGTAGATGGGCGTCACGTTTGCTAGCCGCCAGTCGACTGGGACCTCCCCTGATAGCCAGGACTGCCGATAAATGATGGAAAGCGGCTTGGCCAGCTCCTCCGCCAGTTCTCTCAGTACCCTCGGGTGGATCCCATCCAGCCCCATCGACTTGCGTACATCCAAGTGCTGTAGCAGGTCGCCAACCATTTCCTCGTGGATAGTGAGGGCCACATCCTGCTTCCCCCATCCCCTTCCACCAGCTCAGGGTACTGGGTATCCAGAGAACAACTGGTTTTGCCGCTAAAGACTGAGACAAAGAAGGCATTAAGCACCTCAGCCTTTTCCTCATCCCTTGTAACTAAGTTTCCCCCCGCATCCAGTAAAGGATGGAGATTCTCCTTAGTCCTCCTTTTTGTGTTGATGTATTTGTAAAAACATTTTTTGTTATCTTTAACGGCAGTAGCCAGATTGAGCTCCAGACGAGCTTTGGCCTTTCTAATTTTGTCCCTGCACAGCCTCGCAACATCCTTATAGTCCTCGTGAGTGGCCCGCCCTCTTTTCCAAAGATTATAAACCCTCTTTTTTCTCCTAAGCTCGAACCACAACTCTCTGTTCAGCCAGGCTGGTCTTCTTCCACGCCGGCTCGTCTTTGGGCACGTGGGAACAGACCGTTCCTGAGCCCTTAGGATTTCCTTCTTGAAGAGTGCCCAGCCTTCCTGGACTCCTCTGCCCTTCAGAACCACCTCCCAAGGGACTCTGCCAACCAGTGTCCTGAACAGCTCAAAGTCAGCCCTCCGGAAGTCCAAGACAGCAGTTTTACTGGTCCCCTTCCTGACTTCGCCAAGAATAGAGAATTCTACCATTTCGTGGTCACTCTGCCCAAGACAGCTCCCGACCACCACATCTCCCACCAGTCCATCACTGTTTTTGAACAGAAGTTCTAGCGGGGCACCTCCCCTGGTAGGCTCTCTAACCAGCTGCATCAGGAAGCTATCTTCCACGCTCTCCAGAAACCTCCTAGACTGCTTTCTCTGGGCTGTGTTGTGCTTCCAGGATATGTCTGGGAAGTTGAAGTCCCCCACGAGAACGAGCGCTGACGATTTTGCAACTTCTGCCAGCTGCCTGTAGAACTCCTCATCCATCTCCTCATCCTGGTTCGGCGGTCTATAACAGACCCCCACCAGGATGCTTGCCTTGTTGGCCTTCCCACTGATCCTAACCCACAGAGACTCAACCTTATCAGTCCCAGCCTCAAGTTCCACAACATCAAAACACTCTCTAACATAAAGAGCCACACCACCACCCCTTCTGTGCTGCCTGTCCCTTCTGAAGAGCCTATAGCCAGACATTGCAGCACTCCAGTCATGAGAGTGGTCCCACCACGTTTCCGTGATGGCAACCAAGTCATAGCCTGCCTGCTGCATGATGGCTTCCAGTTCCTCTTGTTTGTTACTCATGCTGCATGCATTAGTGTAGATGTACTTCAGTTGGGCCATTGCCTTCTCCCCCGGCCTTGCCATTGTTCCCCCTGGCACAGCTCCATCCCCCCATCCTACCATCCCCCAGCCCCATCCCCCTTCCTACCTAGTTTAAAGCCCTCTCAATGAGCCCTGCCAGCTCCTGGGCTAGGATCCATTTTCCCCTTAGAGATAGGTGGGACCCGTCTGCGGCCATCAGGCCGGGTGCCGAGTAATGCACCCCATGGTCAAAAAAAACAAAATTTCTGTGTTGGCACCAGCCTCTGAGCCACGTGTTTATCAGGTGGGCTTTCCGCGTCCTCTCTGTACCCCTCCCTGCCACTGTAGGGATGGACGAAAACACCACCTGTACTCCCGCTCCATCCACTAACCGTCCCAGTCCCCTAAAATCCCGTTTGATAGCCTTCAGGATTCTCTCTTCAATATTATCACTGCCAGCCTGGACTATCAAAAGCGGATAGTAGTCAGAGGGGCGAACCAGGTTGGGAAGCTTTCTGGCAACATCCCTGACCCTGGCACCAGGGAGGCAGCAGACTTCCCTATGGGTAGGGTCAGGCTGACAAATAGGGCCCTCTGTCCCCCTGAGAAGGGAGTCGCCTACAATTACCCTTCTATCTTTCTTGGTGGAGGCAGTCTTGAGGTGTGGAGTCGACCTCCTTGCCCTAGGTATCCTCCTGGGTAGACTTTCTACCTCATCTTCACCCACCGGTCTCTCAAGCTCTAGGGCCTCAAACCTGTTGTGTACGTGCACCTGGGAAGGCGGGGGTGGGAGTGGGGGGGCGTCACCTGCGAGGTCGAGCAGGGACCTGTCTCCATTCCTCCTTAACTCCTATTTTACACTTATATTTTACACTTATAAATTAGGTTAGTATTTGGGATAAAAAGCTCACCATTTCTTCTTGCTCTAATGAGTAATTTAAAATCCAATGAAGAGGAATCATTGCTGAAAGCTCCCAGGAATGATCTTAAGATGACTTAAAAGAAAATTTTAGACCTCCTAGCTCAACAGTAACTGAATTGACAGAATGGAATGAAGACTGCTTCAGGTTGAAGTAGTGGATAAGCCCATACATGCTTTGGCAAAAATAATAAAAAAAAAATCCTCCTCTGTCATTTCCTTCCAAGGCTTTCCATAGGAGTTCAGTTTTCTGTGACCTCATTCTGGCTTTAACACAACACAGGTGTATAATGTTAGTTAGGAATTTTCTGAAACCTGCTATGCTACAGGAAAGAACTGTGACAAATCACGTAGCCTCAAACCATTCAAGACATGAAAGGTAAAACTGCAGAAAAAGGTAAAATAGAAGAGAGTAGAATTGTCAGCAGCTCATGGAATCAAGAGAAAAAAAACAAGGGTATAAAAAAAGTACAGGAATCTTGCTTGCACGCTCTTCATGTAGAGCAGAAGTCATCCAGACTGATCCAGAAAATCTAACACTGTTTCTACCAGACCTTTTCTTATTTCATCTACACAGATTATACCAGTCTCTCCATTTTGCATTCTGCTCTTCACTTTCAATGAAACTAACAAAAGACATTATGAAAACTCAGATTGCTTATTTGGACAAAACATATAGGCTATTTAGATGGTCAATAACTCCTTTCTGTTGTCAGAAGACAAAGGATTACAATTTCCTTCTGTATAATAGCTTTTAAATTGTGAGAATGTTATCATGCTCTTTAAAAGGCAGAAGCAAAAGGGCTGGAGAAAAGCACATAATTCCAGTGCTGCATCCTAGCACTGAAATGGATTGCTGCCAGCTGTAAATGTACTTAATTCATGTCTTACTATAAGAGAAGATGAAGGCCATTTGTTAGATACATTATATGATACCATACAAATGTCAGCAGTATTTTATAGTTCTGTGAAATTTGGAGAAGTGACAACAGAAATTATGACATTTAATATAATTGCTCCCTTCCTACCTTCAGAGAACTATCTCAACCATTTTTAACAATAATTTTCTGCTCCCTTGAACCCTGTATAGAAAATATCACTAGTGGAGAATGAAGTATGTTATACCAAGCATCTTCTCCTGAAATCATCCACATTATCAGCTAAGCTGTGAAAGCAGAATCTTGGGACAGGGGGAGACAGAGAGCAGTGAACATTATGAAAAGAGATTCTGGCAAATCCTACCACATGCAACTGGTGTCACAGTAGTACTCCCACAATATCTAAAACAGAAAATAAGAAATATCCAAAAATTTATAATTTTTGAACATGAATTTAAAATTTTAATCAGACTATATATGAAAACTTCTAAATATTTCACAAAGACTTCAGCTAAGTATTAAATAGCTTTATTTGTTTCCAAACTTAGAATTATGACCTACATTAACAATATAAAGAAGTCTTCACAGGAGTTAGACCAATTTTACAAATGACAGAAATATACCAAACACATCTGTGTGACTGTTGCTCACCACTGAAAAAAAAAAAAAAAAAGAAGCATGCAGAAAAAAAAAAGGGGGAGGGGGGGCACGGCATGTCGACACGACAATACACACACAGACAAAAACTAGTGAATCACAAAAACTAGTGAATTGACACAATCTGCTGCTATTGACCAGAACTACAAGAATTCTTATGCGTTTCTAAATGAGTCTTCTTCAGGTTTCATTAACTATAAAAAGTGAAAAATCAGCTACATCCCTTATTATATAATAGAATGTGGCAGAAATCAAAGGTAAAATAAATATTCTAAAATACTTAGTACTTCCACACACTGAAGAATGATCTGGGAATTACCAAAAACCATTTTTACTGAAATCAGATATTCCTTTTTTTTTTTTTTTTTAAATCTATATGAGTCACTTGGCACTCAAAATTTGGAAACTACAATCTACTTCATCTACATCACAATCCAACTATTTCCTGTAATTTGTGATCTAGGAACAATAATTGTATTACTGTATCTATATTTTGTGGGTGGCCCATACTGTTTTCTTATGCATATCATGTCTTTAGTATGGAAACCAAAGTACTCTACCACTCAAAGGAAGAAGTAGTCTCTTACTCCCACTTACTTACCTTTTCCTCAGAAGTCACACTGGACAAAAATGCTTCATAAGGAAATTTCTGTACTCCATAGGAAGTTAGTTACCTATTTTTATCTTCAGTGATTTAGATGTGCATACTATATAGAAAGGCCATTTCACCACCAAATAAACTTATTCTTGACATGAAGTTAAATGATCAAAACCCTATAAAATCAATGGATTTTGTGGCAGGTCAAAATTTTTCAGGATCTGGGTAAAACACCCTGCTAGAGAAGATTAGAAACTTATTCATGTTTGTGGACAGAAGCATTCTTTAAAGTACAGCATAACCATGTTTCTGTGAGCTAAAGCAACCTGATGCTTTCTCAATAAACCCAATAATTTGATTAAATCAGTATTAACTTTACTGTTTTTAACTTGAAAGTTACAATGCTTTCTGCTGTTCAAATAAACAATTTAAGAAAATGAGAGCTTACACAGCTTTGATGAAGTTTGTCTTTTCCATTTCTTGTTGTGGGCCTCCAAAATGGCCTGTCATAGTAATCAGGAATTCAGAGAAGAGGCATACATATAAAATATATTTAATGAGAACATAGTATAGGATTTCTCTCTCCTTCTCACTCACACACACACACACAAGTAGCCAAAGGAATCCACAGGTAGGAAGAAGAATTCAAGTTCTATCTGGCATAGTCAGCAGCATTAAGAGGAGAAAAACACAGTTGGCATATTACATAGGTGGAGAGGAAAATGTTTTCTACATGGAAGGAAGAACTCTCTGCAAGACTTTACTTCTTTGCTGCTTTTCTATAATTCTAAAGCAGGGACTTCCTTCTAAGGTAGCAAAGAATTTAATTTCAAGGCCAAGCCTGGATACAATTTTACTGATAACAAGTCACATTAAAATCACCCAAGACCTTACCACATGCTCAGAATTGTGCCATGTCTCTCATTAACTAATATTCTAAAGCAAATGTGGTGATTGCTGGTTACTCCTTTCACTCTTTGCAATGTCAAGATTCATTTCAATGCAAACTTGCATCTCAAACAAAACTTCTCATTACACGTATGTGATTCATGATTTTGATTACCATATTAATAACCACCAGCTCTTTGTATAAATTCCCATGCCAACAGCAGGATAAAGCTAGCAGTTTGCTATACTGACAATTTTACTCGTTATTTTGAAATCTGTTTCATCATATGAAGATCTGTCCTGCATATGAGTTGTCCATCTATACCACCAGATGGTAATTCACTAACATTAACAGATGTAGAGATCTGACAGGCTTTAGTTTCTCATTTGATCTTTTCTCTGTCCTTTCTATGAAATAACTTTGAATACACTGCATTCTCTCTTCCATTTATATTCTCCTCTCTTTCCTCCCTTCATATTTCCCATAATTCTTTCTTTTCAATTTGAATGGAATGACTTTTCAAGCCTTCTTTAGCAAAATACAAATCCAGTAACATTAGAGCTTGAGTTCAGTATCTTTTGCAACTTGGGGAAGTTGGCAACTTTACTCCAAACAAAGGCCACTGCCTCTAAATTTCATCCTTAATAATGTCTCAACAAAACACATCCCTGTGAAGATATAATAAAATCAGTGTGCATCAAGAGATACTACAGTAGCAGCAAAGTGGCTTTTCCTTAATGGACAATGTTTAACTAAAAGTCATCATTTCATTTTTATTGAATGAAAGGGACTTTGTTATTTTCTCAGTAGTGCCATTTTATCACATGAAACACACCACAAAATACTTTTAGAAGCCTGCTAAGCTTGATAAGTGGTCTTTTATATCGTTTGCTTTAAAATCAATCAAATTCCTTGCTAGCAAATCTTTTGTTGTTGTTGAATATAGGTGGGGGGGGGAGAGGAAACAAAAAAGCAAGCCATGTACATGGTATGTACAAGCCAGCAGTGAGTAGGATTCTAACTGTTGTCAGCCAACTAAAAATACTCATTCAGAAGCAAGTGCTGATAAAAGACCACATGAAGCCAACTATGCCAAACTACTCATATACAACATTTGTAAAGAAACTCACCAGTTCCACATATGAAATTATAGAAATAATTTTTCTATATTCACATTCACGTACGTCAGTAAAGTAAGCCTGTGAAACAATAGTAAAAGATCAAAATGAGACTCCCCACCTTTCTCAAGATATATCAAGCAACTCTGCAAACTATAGGAGGAAATTCGAAAAAAAAAAAAAAGTGGTCAATAAAACATTCAGAACAAATGTGAGCAGAACAAAGTGAAAATAATTTGCAGGTAAAATAAAAACTAAAACTTAGTGATATACACGACCTAGAGATCTAGTTACCAGCCCTTAAGGATGATCTCCAATATGTATCCCAAGAACAACAATTGACACCACATCTCTTAGTGTTAATACTACTTTACACAGCTTTTCTTCCTTCCAAACCCTCTTGGTGTTATGCAATGTTTGGCTACTAGCAGAGAGATATAGCCATGCAAGCAAATGCTGTGCAGCAAATCCACTGCTTTAGATAAAATAATAATAATATATTAGACACCGTGAGCACTAAATAAGTTTCACTTTACAAGGTGAGTATCGTAGAATGTACTTTTTTGTACTAATGTTTGTTATCTAATAATGCAGTTGCCAAAGCAGGTCCACATTATGATTTTCCTACTGATACACTTCTTCAGTAAGTGCAATAATACAATACATGACACAACACTTTATCTGAGACCCACTTAAAAACAAGAAAATAAGTTTAGTAGTTAATTGCAATACTTTTTTAAAACCAGGTAGAAAATATAACATCGGTCAAGAGTAGAATTACTACTTGCAGTCAATGAACATGATTTATTTTCAGCAACTTAAAAAAAAAAAACTATTCTCGCATGTATCATTGAAATACATAATGCATATAGATATAAAATTCATGGGTTTATACCAACATGACATATATCTTCAGCACAGAATGAAAATTGTAATGCACAAGAGAGGTGGCCAGGAGTGCGTTATAAGTCTCTTGATAAATGAAGATTAATGTCACAGAGCTAAGCTAACATGTATTATAATGATATAACAATAATAATAGTTCCTGCTGCTATAAGCGTCTTTTATCTATGGAGCTCAGAGCACTTGACAAGCACTAATTGAAACTCAAAACATCCCTGCAAGGTAGTGCATTTTATTATCTGGGTTCCACAAACTGGAAAATGAAGGCACAGATAATTAAAACAGCTTGCCCTAGGTCACAGAGCAAGCCACTGTTCAAAACAGAAACACAACTTTTAACTTTGTCTTTGAGTTCCCAGTTTTAATTTTCCTCCTGTAATCCTATATGCATAACAGTGATATTAATTAAAACTCCTAACATTACTTCTCCCATTTAAAACAATAGCAATACTGCTCATTCCATTGGTGAAAGTGCATCTGTATCACTAAATAACACCAAAGCTACATTAACATGCAAGATGGCCAGCACGTGCCTATATGTATACTTGCACGATCATATGTTTGTGATGATTCCAAGATCATTTTATATCGTGAGAACAGTACAGAATCACAGAATTGTTGAGGTTGGCAGGGACCTCTGCAGGTTGTTTTGACCAGCTGGGCTGTTTGCCCAGGTCCAAGTCCAGACAGCTTCTGAATATCTCCAAGGAGGTCCAAAACCTCTCTGGGCAAGATGTGCCACTGCTCTGTCACACTCACTGTAAAAAAAAAAAGTGTTTCTGGATGTTCAGATAGAACCTCCTGTGCTTTAGTTTGTTCCCATTGCCTCTTGTCCTGTCACTGGGCACCACTGAAAAGAGCCTGGCTCTGTGCTTTTTTCATCCTCCCTTCAGGTATTTATACACATGGATAAGATCCCCCCTGAGCCCTCTCTTCTTCAGACTGAACAGGCCCAACTCTCTCAGCCTTTCCCCATAAGAGAGACATTCCAAAATGTCTCTTCTATGACATGTGAATGTTACAAAAACAGTATAAAAACACTTTTTTTTTTTTTTTTGATTAGAGGCACATTTGGAAACATGAATGCAGTTCACATGAAGTCAAATATTAAAAGGGGAGTGATACATCTAAAAGACTTCAAAGCATAGCGTTTAGGGAATCCTTCTGAAAAGTAATACTGAAAAAAAAAAAAAAGAGAAAGAAGTAAATAGAACATAGATCTTGTAAAATATGAGAGAATGCCTCAGTCATTACAGATACAAGTGGTGTCATTGCCTCTAATGTTTAGTGGCTTGAGTCATCTATGTGTCTATTTTTACATTAAATAGTTGTCTTGGTCACATAATGTGATTCCTATTTATTTATTTATTGTAAATAGGAACTCTCACATAATTTTTAATCATCCTTTTTTTTTTTTTTTTAATCCTGAGAGACAAAACTATTTTCTCCTGCAACCAAGTTGCTGCTTCAAAGCATATGCAAGAATATAGCAGTATGCATAGGGTACTTCTGATTGTTTTCCTAAATAAGACATTTTAAAAGTAATCAAAGGAAAAAATATCAGAACTGCCTTATGGGAAATGATAATTCTAGCATTTAATGCAATCTGATGGAATAATTAGAAGAAAAAAAAAGGGGGGGGGGGGGGGACCTAAATCGTCTCTGTCTACAGGATTTTCTCTTATTGTATAATTTTGTCCTATTTTATCTTGAATACTCTGAACTGTTCTGACTATTTCAACTCCTACATGTCAAACATCAGTGGCCCACAGTGCTATGGAAATTACACACAGATAAAAGCAAGAGACAGGACTAGGAAAACCACCAAGGTACTTCGCTACAAGGAAAAACATTTACTCTGCTGAAACACACAGACGTGCCTGTAAACAGATATGCCCATTAAATCAGTTAGTCAGCAAGGTCCCTTTTGAAACAGCAACATGAAAAGCATCTTCTCAGGTTTTACTTAAGTTTCTGTTCAAAGGGTGGATGCTGAGCCTCAGGGATCAGCTAGTGACATGAAAATCTATCTTCCAAATCACTCAGGTGTTTTTCAGTAATGAGTTCCCACTTCCCTACCCCTGAAAGGCACAGCAAATAGAGTCATAGATCAAAGCAGCATGGAGCCAAGTGAGTACGGCTGTAGAAGGAAAATGGCAGGGTTTCCGTGTGGTAATGAAAAGGGCCATCACTAAAGGTTTACTCAGGAATTCAAAACTATCACTTACGATTTGAAACAAGGGATCCATTAACTTAGTGCACTTTTCATTGTTATTGATTTACAATCCTTTACTTTCTTTTAATTCCTAACTGTCATTGAATGCTCAGCTGTTCTTTACCCCACAGAATAAACCTTGATGATTTTGCTTTCAAATAATTATTCTCAAATCACATTTTCTTCCTACATCAGCCTCTCAATGAGTTTCATTAATATAGGCTTCCATTTATCCTAATTATGTTTTTGGCAGATTTGCTTTTAGCCACATCTCACCTTACCACAATAATATTTCGTCAGATCACCTGATCAAGTCAGTGTGGCCCTGAACAATCACTTCTTTTCCTGAAATAGCGTCGGGGAGCAGGGGTCCCTAAAGTGCATTAACACATTTAATTAGACATAGTAAAAAGAAAAACAAGTCTTACTTGACTAAATTTCAAGCAAAGCTTACCCTTTGTCTGATAACTGAGAAAATACAAATTTCAGTATATAACTAATTTAAAGAGGTTATTCATATAAATTAAATATATCCTTACACACTTCATTGGACCAGTACTATAATTCCCTGCAAGACCAAAGCCAATGTCACTAAACCTCAATCTGAAAAATCAGTTTCTGCCTCACCTGTGTAGTCAATGCAAATGTGTAGTCTTCAGTTCTCAAAGTTCACTGCTGCAAACACTTCCTATTGCACATAATAACTACTTGTGACTCAATCTGACTGGTATTAAGCATTGTAGAAGTTTATACAGGACTACTGGGGTGATGATGCATCATTTTAAACACAAATCGTGATTCTGTCTTAAGGTTCTTGCATTTTGGCAATATATTAAATTATTCAATTATTTAAAGTACTACCAGGAGATGCTGCCATCTTAGATGAAAATGACCATTAGCTAGTGTTAATAATATTAATATATTATTAGCAAATAATAGATTGTTTACTAGATTTGTATTTTTTTAATCTATATATATATTCATCTAGTTACTTTAAAGTTAAACTAACAGATGAAAACTCAAAAGCATTTTGCAGTACTGTAACTCTTTCTGTGAAATACCACCAGAATATGCCTATAGCTCTACCTTTTAATTCACCATGGCCAAACATCCACAGTTAGCCAGAACAGTCTG
The DNA here is from genome assembly GCF_009769625.2 of Cygnus olor. Taxonomy (NCBI): domain Eukaryota; kingdom Metazoa; phylum Chordata; class Aves; order Anseriformes; family Anatidae; genus Cygnus; species Cygnus olor. The sequence continues at coordinate 51,622,757 of NC_049173.1, forward strand.
GTTTTGCTTCCTAAGTTCTTCTGTACTGGGTTGCCATTGCTGAAACTATTTCACCATAGCAATAAAAGATGCAAATTACTTCAACTGCACTGCAATCAACTCAGTTATCTACAAAGTCTGAGACATGTGTACTTCAAAGACAAAAGTCTTCATACTGATAATGTAGAAGGAATCCAAAACCTAAAAATGAACTTAAAGATGGTGCTAGCCACAAATCATCACTATTTACACAGAATTTCTGGCATCCTGGCCCTGAACAATACCTCAATAAACTCATTGCAATATCTTCAGACTAGAAATACTTCAGTGTAGTTTTGTCTTGTGCCTCACTAAGACACTTAACCGAGACATTAAAGTTAGGGTTCACTTTATAATCAGTAGAAGAGAGATACTTCAGCAGATCTCAAAATATGATTTATAAAATTTATTATTGCAATGAACTACATAATTAAATACGTATAATTTCTCAGGGGAAAGGGGGATAAGTAATAGTTGCTCTTTTAAAGACTTACGCTTTTTAAATTTTATTTTACAGACTTGTCAAGCATCAGAGAAGCAGCCTATACTTCCCTTGCATTCCCTTTCTAATGATAATTTAGCACAAGACAGAAAATTTCTCTAAATGTCACTGTATCAATTGATACAGTATGATCTGACAGATACAGAGAAAGCAGCAATCACTTGCTTGAAGTCAAATTTACAGCTTGCATGCCTACTTTACCAAAAAAAAAAAAATCAACTTATAACATTTCAATCTGAATTTACAACTCTGCAGCAAAGACAGTGCACGTTAGGTTTAGGAGGGGTACTGGTTTAGTATGTTCAGCTTATTTTGTTACATGCATTTTCAGTTAGCTCAGTACTATACAAATTTGTTCCTTAGGCACTGATCTGATAACAAAATGAGTCCTTTCAAAAAGCAGAAGTGAGTGAGCAGCCGATAGGGTCTACTCTTAAGAGGTTTGCACAGAAAAGGAGTTAGAATGTATGTTAGATTTAGAAACCTCTGGTGTGTATCTGAATACTATTCCATACTTCGCCCAGATTGTTTTTAAAAATGTTTTCTATAATTGCATCCAATGCATTTTTAACTAAACCATGGGACTAGGCTCTGTCTACTTTAACACATATATTGTGCAAATTAATTTTTTTTTCAAATTCAGGAAGCTGTTTAGAAATCTACTTATTTTTTTTCTGCTTCAAAAGGTATACAGAATGTGTATGTAGTTTCTTATTTCATAGTGTACAGTTAAAAATAAACTTATATGAATTTCATGTCTAACCAGGAGTCATGTTTTCACTTCATCCTCTGCACTAGTTTTGTCAGCCTCCCAGTTACATTTGTCTCCATTTTAAAACAAGAATACTTACCTCAAACATTTTGAGAAATGTGTTGGATATATGAACATATATAAGTAACAATTGTTTCTAGGTAAATATATTCATATAAGTTTCTGTTTGGTAATAGCAAAAAGTTGTATTTAAAAAAAATTATTGGGGGTAGATTTTCATGTTTGAAATATTGTTAAAAATAATACAAAAGTGGTCAGTCATATAACTGTTAAAACCAAAATGATTTCTTATCTTTAACCTGAAACTATTTTAAGTATTTTTATCCTTCATTTTCCTTTAATATTGTTTTCAATTTCAAAATTGATCAGATTTGTAATTTTTTTTTTTTAAAAAAAAGAGATGAAATGGCAAAAAATGCATTTTTTTAAAAAATGCGTTATTTTTTTTAAATATATTTTTTTAAAAAAAAGTATTTTTATATTAATGTGCAATACTTTCTGGCTAAAATTTTGAAACTGTCCATTGAATACCTTTAGTCAATATCCCTTTACCAATCAGTACTGATTTCACATTTTGGGCGGCAGGTGTTATAGAAGTTGAAAATTTATGAAACAAAGTTTATATTCAAAGGCCTCTACTCAATATGATTTTCAAATTAAGCTATAGATTTTTTAAATTATGTTCATTATGACATTAATAAAATATAAAAGGTATGGATTGTTCTGGGGAGTCTTGTGAATAAAGTTTAATGCCCAGATCATGTCCACAAGACCTATACGGACTTAGGTAATTATACTTAATTTTGATTAAAATACATGTTATAGTGCGACAAAAAGGAATAGGGAAAAAGAAGCATACTATAACTCTAGAAATGCTATCTTAATTTTTACTGAAGAATTTTTGAAAGGACTAATAAAGATCCCTCTAGGAAGGGGTTATCCCACAAGCAACCTAACTGATATTCTTCTGTGCCTTTGCCTGTTTCCAAGGGAGTCAGAACAATATCTAAGTGTAATATCAATATTTGTTCTTTGATAAACACAATAGCATTTTCATGGAATTTCCTGTAGTCTTACATGTGTAAAAAAATGAAGGAGAGGGAAAGAGTTTCACAGCATACTTGCAGTTAGGACAGTGGTTTGAAATGTATTAAAACCTTCCAGTTTGTTCTGTTTAAGAGGAATTAGTAATATTATAAAAACACAAGAAAACATACACTTCACTCTGAATTAACTTAGCCTACTGCAGATGATTCCTCCACACACTGAAATTAGAGAAAATAAACCTCTTCGCCTCATGTATTTACTTATTTCATAAAAGAAAATTAAAAGTAAAGGAAAAAGATAAGAACTATGATTTTAATCAATAAACTATGTTTCAGATAAATTTATATATTCAAAATTTAGTTACTGCTACTAAATTATTAATTATTCAAAATTGATAACATTGTGTAAAGTATTAGATTTAGAGTAATTCAGTTTTAGAGTAACTCAAGCTATCTATAAATTTGGATCATGCAAGGGAAAGCACACTGTTTTCAGAAGTGGCATACCCAGGAAAAAAACTCATTAAGAGGTAGAAGAATAAATCATATCATTTCACCTATGAGCCTAGCTCTCTAAACATTGTTTTATGGGAGAGAAAGATAATGTCATCAGCACAATCATTACTTCTTTCTCTGTTTCAAGTTTTCATGCGATCTAGCCATTTGTTTTGAAAGTGCCATTGCTTTTGTAGAAAAAAAAAAAAAAGGTCTGAAATTAAGCATTTCAGATGGGTTCACTCGATCAATAAAAAATTTTATGTGAAAAAAAAAAACCAAATCTTTCATTATATCATTTTTTAGCTTGGCTGATGAACAAAGAATTAAATTGTGTGAATAAACCATACTTTAGCTTGACATGTTAGCAACTCAAAATGTGGCCAAATGTAAAGCATTTTTCAGTTGGCTACTGAGAATCCATGCCAGTATTTGAATATCGTACCATAAAATACTATTTTATATAAAAGAGAATTAAATGGAGGTCCAGCCAACTTATCATGTTTCACTATGAATGAAACTATGCTTAAAGTGAAGGAGATAGCTACCTGATAGCAAACAATCAAAATGTGATTGTTATCAAAATGGACAGACTCTTTACTGCTGGGCAGGTTTATATTCAATTATGATTTTTCTCTTTAGGATCTCAAAAGCTTACAAGCATTGTAAGTCTCGGTTAAAAAAAAAAAAAAAAAGCACTCCCCTTCAAATTCTATTTAACTACTAAACTAATAGACAAGAGTGTTAAATGTTTGTTGCACTTGTTGCTTTTTGAAAGCAATTCTATGAGAACAAGAAATGAAAATATATATATATATATTGTGGATTACCTATTTTATCAGTCTTTGAAATACTGGATCTGTAATTTAAGCTAAGTAAGATAACAAACTATTGCTAGACCCCACAAACGTGAAAGTTTCTTTCTGTACACAACTGGATATAAAGCCAGTGCTGCAAGCAGCCTGCAGAAGACATCAAAGATATCTTAGAGAAAAGATATTTACTCCATTTATGTTGATGCAGTTGTTTACATCAAAGATCATCTCTAGAACGTAACAGTTTTAATAACTTGAGAAATATGATGCAAAAGCCACAAGCCTATGTTCACAGTTCACTGATACTAAGAATAAGAACCTTGCAGAATTTCACAGTAGCTCGTTTGCAGTCCAGGTATCGCATTATCTGCAATGTCAAATGGGGAGGGCTGCAAAGACGGCTTGAGTTGAATAAATCTTGTATGGGAAAATACTGAGGGAAGATAACTGACTTCAGCTCTATTTCAGTAACTGCTTTGGAGTACTTCTGAGAGCAACGTTACTTAAGATTAAACATCTTAGGAAACCTGCCTTGCCTATCTTACAGAAAGACACTACATCCACACAGAATCTGGCTACTGTCAAGCTTTCTGTATTTTTCTGATAGGATAAGGGTATTGCTTGGCATTGAATTTTCAGTCTTCCCAATGTCATTTTGTCTTAACTGTTTTTACCCACTCATGGCTTGTAAAACATTCAGTCTAAAGTCATCAAAAATGAAATACAAACATCATTACAGACTATGAACAAGTTGTCAGTTCAGGCCAATGAATATATTTTAGACATTTGCAATTGAGCATGTAGGTCTTCTTTATTAGCAGATGTTCGCTATGTCAAATTGGAAAGTTTTATTTTTCTGTTTGGAATGATTATTGATTTATATCTTTAATAATCAAGTTAGAAATAACTTGAAATTATTATAGGAAATAGTTCAAAAGTATAAAAGTCTTTTAGGTGATTAAGTTAAGCAGGGTTTGTGCAGTATTTTTTGAGGAGGACTGTGAAGCAGCAGTTGAAGAATGTTCAGAATACGTTCCTCCACTGAACCAAGCAGAATAATTAAGGAGAAAGGAAATCAGAAATATTCAACGATCTATCTGAAGTCCAAACCTTTTAATATGATTGACACATGCCAGATTTTAGAATCTTGGGTTTCTTGGGGAGGCAAACACCACCACTCCAAATGTCCCCTCCTTCCTCCTTCTTTACCTCAACTTTTATTGTTCAGCATTATGCCACATGGTGTGGGATATCCCTTTAGCCAGTGTGGGCCAGCTGTCCTAGCTGTGTCCCCTCCCAGCTCCTTGTGCACCCCCAGCCTTCTCGCCTGGGTCCTGTGTAAGCACTTCTCTGCAGCAAGTGAAACATCAGTGTGTTTTCAGCAAAACCCCAAAACACAGCCTCTGTGAAGAAAATTAACTCTATCCCAGCCAAAACCATGACAGTGTTCCAGTATCCCATTAAAAGGAAAAGATATAATAAAAAATCAACTAATTTAAGGGCTCTGATATGGAAAGGCAAATTTCTGATGCTGTTTCAGAGAGAAAAATATAACCCTGTGGCTATAATGAGCCATGTTGCACAAGACCCACAGTTCTGTTAAATATACTGAAAAGCTACTTTGACACCTCTAAAATACATGCCATTTTAAAATATAAACTCCACTTTATTCATTATCGCTTTTAACCAAGGTACACATGAAAAACTCTCATCTGAGTGAAGAGACATTCTGTGTTCCTGACAAAACAGATATCTCAGGTGAAAACTATATTCAGAAGTAATTTAGTTTTTCACGGGCTTTCCTACATCCACAATGAATTGTGCTGAACAGATGATCAAGTTGTCATTTACTGTCCGAGTGCCATATCCCAGAATCAGAGAAGTGAAATGCAGTCAAGCACCAAAACTAACTAGCCCCGTAACTAATTAACTAACATTGCTTTTTTGTATGAAGCAATTACTCTATTGGCACTTGTGTGGGGATGGCAATCCTCAGCCTGAAATATGAAATATTTGTCAGCCTAACAGCCAAACCAAATAGAAACTTCCAAAGCTAATCTAAATGCTACATGAAGACAGCCTTGTTTCTTTACAATTATGTAAATCTTTGTCTTTATCAAACCATAGAAATTATATTCCCTGTTTCATACTTGTTATAAACAAAGTAAAACTCAACTTTCTGGTAATTTTCACTTTAACTTGGATTGATTTACTGCTGATTTTTTTTTTTTAAGTTAACTTTTTAAGTGTTTTTGTTTGTTTTCTTGTTTTTGAAGTTAACTAACAGCTGATCTTAAGAAACAATGAATTAGGATAATCAAGCAGGAGCCCAACTCCTGCATACTCTTTTCCTGAGCATTTAGAAGATGAAGTGGGTATGTTTTCACTTAAGCTATTCAGACCAGTTTGAAAGTCTAAGAAAGAAGAAACATCTCCTGAACAAACAGCTAAACCAGAAAAGCTTTCTGACAGCATAACTGGGGAACATACCTGAACTTTAAGATTTCTAAAGGAGTGTGTGACTGTTCTTTACGGAAGTGAAATACTCAATTACACAAAGAAAAAAGGGCAGGAAAAAAACTCCAAATGTCATCTAATCTATCTTAACAAGGCGCATTTACTCTTGAAACATTCCTGATTGGTACTGTTTAATATGCCCTTAATAATGTCCAGGAAGTGAGGAACCTTAGTTCAACAACCTTCTCAGATCGATATGGGTTTTAGGCCTCTGCCTTTTATTGTATTTAAAATGTACCAATGTGTTTGAGATTTTTAAATCAGGAAGAGAACATGAAAATTAAAATACTCCCCTAATAAATGTAGGCATTCCTGTAGGAGACTTAATCTTTTCTCACCATCTTTCCCCAAATGTTTGCTGACTACTAGAAGATAGGACAGAAGTAACACTGTTTAGTACCATCAATAAATGAGAAGTTTGACCAAGCAGAACTTCAATTGTCCAGGGAAATCTCATGATGAAAACCTAAGCCACCAATGGCACGGGTTTCAAGAACCATCCTCTTTGATTTAGGACTCTAAATTTATCTACAGGGATGCCAGAGTCTGCCTTAATTCTGGTCCCCCCAGTACATCTCTAAGCAAGAGTCCCAGTGATATCTGCCAAACCAGCATGGTAGGCAACTGTCCTAGTTGACACAATGCAAGCATTTGTAGATGGCATAGAATATGCTATAATGAACCATTAACTGTGACTTACCTCTATGGCTATGCAATACAGATATTTTACACTTCTGGTTCCTATGCTCTTCTCTTTTGAAATTGAGATTCCAATGTTAAATTTATATATTTACAACATAGTTTAAATTAATCAAGCATTCAAAGAAAACGTTGGGGAAAAGATCTGCAAAGTTTACAGAAGCTTTCTTTCAATAAACATCTTGGTTTCCTGCCAAAGAATTAAAAATTCAACTTTTCAGGAGAGTGAAAAAAAAAAAATCATCCTCCAGGCTTTTTTGTTTGTCAAAGGAAAGCTTAGAAATATACAGCTTCATAGCTCACTGATGCCAACATTGCAGTTATCATCTCTGAAATACTATCAACAGAAAGAGTAGAAGACCAGAGTGAACAAATAAATACATTAATATATCCTGAGTTTTCCTGATTGGTGTATATTTCTCTTAAAAATAGTTTTTGTTTTCTTTGTTTTATCTCTTTGGATTTCTGTGTTGGTAGCCAGACAAAAAATCAAAACACTCTGATATACTCCAAAGGTGCAAAGTGAAACAGAGCAGGAGGATGGAAAGGAAGCATTCAGTTGTCTTTGGGTCATCTGCATCCTCTGAGCCCTATCACCTTAGGAAACTACTTTATGCCATTACTAATGTGTCAGTCTATACAAGTTTTATTAGTAATGTGCATTGAGATTGCTTTCTTAAAATTCACATTGGCAAAGAAACACTCACACAAGCTAATATATCATTTGTCTTTCATTCAAATAACTATTAATTACATTTAATGACCAATATTTACATTTAATGACCAAATTTACTAGTTATTTTGTAGAAAGCAGGCTATTTGTAAAAATCTTGTGTCTTATATGCTCGCTAGCACTGACAAGCTCCTATTGTTGCAGCACATATTTTGTTATACTGACTTTATCTTGCACTAGGTGCAAGAATGAATTTATTTTACAGAATCTTCAGATTTCAGAATCTTCTTTACAGAACCAGATTCTAGTGCTGTATTTACAGAAAGAAAAAAAAAAAGGAAAAAAATGCAAAACACAGAAAAACAAAACTTGAAAATTATAGCCATGTATCAATATTATACATTACATTTTAGGATCTTATTTGGGGTTTTTGAATCCTTGAAATAGTGGCGTGTTCAAATTGTGCTAATCAAGTTGAGCACAGATGGTTTCCAGTTTCACTGTACTCAAAATCTAAAAACTGTATAAAGATGCTGTTAACTCTTACAGCAGGAATGACTTCACTGAAATACTTTAATACATCTTTTTCTGACATAATTAATTACTGAAATATTTTGCCACTATATCCTTAGAACAAACAGTGTTTTTATCTGCATAAACTCTCCCAATGAACATAGTTTATCGTAGTTTAGTTTTTAGCAGTGACTTGTTATTTCCCTGAGTAAGCTTCATTAAATTAATTGACCTAACTGGAACCACTCACAGAAGTCAATATTTGCAGCACTGCAAGAGTTGAGGACAACACAACTATTTCTACCTACAGTGAGCAAACTTAGAGAACTAAAAGATATAATTACTATAGCTTTTATAATGACAGTCCGTATGCAAAAAGAATATAAAGATTCAAATTTTCTGAGCTTTCCTGAAGAAAATACTAAGGTAACACTTCCATTTTCAGCTTATTCAAAATACACACATATCAGCTACACAGATACATTTCTACCCAGAGCCACTACTTACAAGTAAGACGGACAGTCTTTTGCTTGGGGTTCTGTCATATCCTCCTTCACATTTGTATTCTCCTATTTCAGACTTCTCGTGCCACCTTAGGCATGAGAAGTGACTTCATTACACCAGGTCTTAGTTTCCTTCCACTAAAATGTCACCGAAATCTTGGCCATGTGAAAAATATAATAGGATTCTGCAAGAATTTTGCTGAGTTTGGATGGCTTGAATTCTAAAGCAAATGTAACATGAGTTCTAAATGCAACACGGGAGCTCGATATATGTATTCTAAATACGCAACAGGGTGTATAAAAGGTCTAAGAAGCTGGTAATTAAAACAGAGAAATAAATAATTATAAATATTATAATAAATTTACAGGCATTAAGCCCTGTCTAGCCAAGTTCGGTCATAGCTATTTTTTGGCAAAAGAGACTTAACTTTTTCCTAAATTTTCTCTTTATTGTAAGAATAAATTTACCAACATATTGTGCTCCAAGATGAAGTAGGAAAGAAAACCACAGAACTGTCATCTCCTTCATATATAAGAAGCCAATTTCTCTGAGTAGATTGTCTTTCAGTGTTTAATTACTATAAACCCAAGCTTCAGATTTTCCAGCAAAATTCACAACTTTAACACATCAGTCATAGATGTGTTTTTAAACATAATATGGAGGTCACTGCCAATAGGGGAGTCAAACATTTACACAGTCCAAAATGGTCTGGTATCCATGAGATTGAATGGGAGACAGTCAATCAAAATTCAGAAAATCCCATCTCTGACTCTTCATCAGAGAAATGTTCTTGTCAACAATCATTTTCTAAAGAACTGTCACATCAGTTTGGTGACAATACCTCTGCCATCTGCTCCTTTCATTTTGAAGGACCTTTGAGTGTCCCCAGTAGGAAATCACCTTTCTTTGTCTGCCAGAACTGTTTTATCTCCTCTGTATATCCCTTTATGTCTCCTTTTTCTTGTATGACTAATTTATGATCTATGTCCTTCTTGGGCAGCACCAGCCTCATTAAAACTGACTCCTGTTGCCTTGGCTGAGTGTGGCTTCAATAGGAGAGCAACATGTGAGTGCACTGGTTGACCTGAACCTTACAGCTTTACTCCAGCCCAATCAGCTGTCAGATTTATATCAAAAAGTAGGCATGTTCTAAGAAGGGGAAGCTTTATCTACACTATTTAATTAGATATGTTTTAATAAAGACATGACCTACTGTCTCTCTTCCCACCTGCAAGCACCATAATTAAAGTTTATCTAATAGAATAGTAAGCTATTTTTGTTCTCCTGCCATTTGTAAAATTTGAATACAATTCTGCAGGAACTTGAGAAGTTAAGAAATGAAAAGATGTCAACCCTAACATTTACTGTAAAAAATCCCTGTTTTTCTTGTGAACAAGAGTGGCCAGAGTTAAGCATTTAAATCGGTAAAAAACAACTAAACAAAGGTAGGAACTATTCTAGAAGTTCTGAGTAGCCGCTTTGTCTTTTTATTCTAGTCAGTATGAACATTTCTTGGGTAGCAGCACTGAAAATCAACACATTTTGTTTATTTATCCCCATATGGGTATTCAAGGTCCTCAATATCATACCCATCTGAACTTTAACAAGTTCTAAATACCCAGAGCTTCCTACTTATGGCAATACATACTTAAACAAACAAAAAAAAACCAACAAAAACATCACTTGTACAGACACTTCAGTGATGGTTTTAGAACTGAATTTGTGTATATTGATTGTTTGGTTTGATGTAGAGCTGACAAAACATGAAACATGAGAAAGAAAAAAAACCTACATGAATACAAATTTCATTGAAATGGAAAAATACACTTTTTTCCTTTTTTTTTTTTGTTTCTACTCTTGAAAATAAATATCAATGAATAAAAAAGAAAAAAGTTGAAAAATCAAGTTTCCTTTATTGAAAACAACAAAAGAAATTAACTTCTCAATTTGATTTAGTTTGCCAAATTTAATGAAGGTTTGATAAGTCCCTAAAATGCTTTGTTAGAAGAATAATCTATTCACAAATGCATACAAAACACACACAAAAGTGAATGAGCAATCTCATCTGCAAATTAAGAATCTATGCTGTTATATAGTGTTGATAGAAAGGTGACCTAAATCATGTATATGAATTACTAACCATAGGAAGAACAGCTCATTTCCCAAAGAACAGGAATAAAAATAAATAAATTAAGGTGGTCACAAGCATAAGTTAATGAAAAACAATGTTATATATACAGAGAAAGAGAGATCCTATGACAGCTGAAATAAAACCTAATGTCTCTAGTATAGATGGTCAATAAACCTGCAGCTTTCATTCAAGACAGGCTTAGTTTTATTCTTACGGTAGTGTTATTCAAAGAGACTAAAAGCCAGCGGGTTTCAAAGAAAAGGCGCTTGAATTTCTTCATATCCATTTAATGACATACTGTATGAATAACAATGATGAGATTAAGTCAACTGAAAAAGGAGACGGACGAGTTACAAAAAGCCTGCAGGCAGCTACACTACCAGATACTCTGAGCATGTTCTGGGAAATGCGGAGTTTCATGCAGTGGAGTTATTTCAAATAAAGTGATGGGAGAGAGTGTGCCTTAGCAGACTGCCTCTAAAGGACTCAGCACAAAAACAGCATTCATAGTGACAGTCAATGTGCCACTTTAACTAAAATATTTTCCAGTAAGTGACATAATTTTAGGGATGGTATGCTTCAGCTCTCACATGCAAAAGAACTCTTAGTCTCTCATGATATTTGTGGGCATAAAAACTAATCCTATCAAGATGTACCAACTGACATCACAGAATATTCACTATGGTTAAATAGTTCTGAATGGATGGCAGTCTTCTTAGAAAGGACTGATCTGTAAAGATCAGCAACAGAGGGAACATAGATCAGAAGCTGAACCCAAGACAAAATCAGGAGCCTTAATGAAAAAAGTAATTATCAAACCCCAAGGTATAGGCTAGAGATTGTCTGTGAGACAAACAAAATTGCATTTTTACTCTACAGTGCCCTGGTAAGGCTTCAGCTGAGAATTATCTCTGTTATGGGAAACCACACTGCTAGAAAGCTGTCTATCAGTTTGAAAGAACCCAGAGAAGAACAGCAATCACTGACCTACAGTCTGTAATATGTGACAGTAAATGAAAGGAATAGCCATTGCTCAGTTTAAAGAAGACAAGAGTGAGGCATGTAAAAGACCATTACAATATAGTTGTTGCAAAGACTTAAGGAGAACCTCTGCAAGTAAGCACCGGAATACATAGCTTAGTCTGCATCATTAGTTTTTAAAAATCTAATTAGATGAACGCGTTTCAGGAATTACATAGTACAGGCATTCTCTTCTGGAAGGATAGAGAGATGTCCAGAGGTAGGCTGGAGGATCTTCTGGTACCGTTTCCTACTTTTCCATGAGTCAGAGAGCAACTGTTTCTGATGATTAAGTTGTTATTTAAATGGCAACTAGTCTCAGACAAAGTGAAATTTAAAGAAGTTGAACAGTGCAGATTTTTTCTCTCATTCTCTGTTCCCCTATACCATTAAAACAAGACCCCTCATTTTGACAGATCATACTACTCTTTTTGAAATGTATACACCATGTGGTAGATCAACTGCAGATTTGATCCTTCTCTTCAATGCCAAACACATTTTGCGAAGTGTAATTGCAGTGCCCTAATCTGACACATTTATCTGCACGAGAAAATTATTACTGCCTTTCAGTCCACTTCCATCCAAGGCTGCTGTCTTTTCATAGTTTTCTTCCTCCCAAAGCACTTTCCTATCTTTTAACGACCTATTCCCTCCAAAGCCTATTCCTATGGCTTTTAAGTAATGTCTTCACTTCTTTGCTCTCTGAACAGTGTAAGAAATTCAGTTGCTTATTGCATTTTCAGTTGGGCTTCATTTCATCTTTGGGTTTCCTTAGTACAATGTACTAATCCACATTATGACAAAAGGACAGAAGCATTAAATGCAGCACTTGCATAAAACATCAAATAAGATTTGCACGAGATGTGACTGCTTGAACACCTCCCTGCCAACTTTGCTATTTCTCAGGAAAAAGATGCACTAGCGTTATTGCATTAGTGTTACTGTGTTCAGTAACATCTCTGTTAAGTATTTGATTGTATTACAATAAAAAGAAAGAAACATAACTTCTTCTACAGGTCACAAATATACTAATACTCGCATAGTAGTGAAAAACAGTAAAGCTACCTTTCGAATGCAGGCAGGATGAAACTGATATCTATGACTGAATTGAGACAATTAAGGTCCTATGTAACAGCTCAAGGGATAGCAGAATTTACTATGTTAAATAAAGGTGCTAGTTCAGACTGTGAATGATTCAATTAGTTGTAAGAAAGGAAAAGAGAAGAAGAGTTATGTGATATTCATATTTGCATTTTGGGTTATTCTGTGGAAGTTTAGACCTCCAAACGTTTCCAGAAGACAACAGAGAATGGCATTGGATTTAAAAATCAAAAGCAAACCAGAATCCAAACCAACCTTCAGCTGAGCTAATGAATATTGTGATATAGAGCTAGTATAACAACTTCTTTTTTTCTTTTTACTGAGTTGCCTCTTTGCAAAGAAAAAAATCTCTGACCTTTCCAAATAACTGCAGTTAGGATTCTAAGTAAATAAAAACATCAAATGTCTTACTTTCAATTATCTACCTTTTCATTTTTCATCTTTTTGAACATTAGGTTGTCAGGTACAGGCTGCTGAAGAATTTCCATTGCGCTTTAGAGGGAGTACTGACTTGTGGAAATTCACATTCAGTCTAGCTTTCTAGCTATGATTTGTTGTGAGGGGCCATCCTTCATCAACAAGGTTTTCTGCAACTTGATGAGTTAGGATGCACTAGTGGAATAACTATAAAACAGTCATTATTTAAAGCAACCTTGAGAACTTAACACTTGTGTACTGGGAAGACATGGGTGGAAAGGTCATTATCTTTACCTGTTTGTAATCACTGAAACACACACTCATCTTTAATCTTGATCAGATTAGCCACTGAGAACATGAAGGAGGCAGCATTTATTTCCCTAGTGCATGTTCTATCGCTTAGTATGTTCACTAAAAGAAAGAAGAGTAGCAAACAGTTTAACCAGCAAAACCTTCAGGCAAACCACAAGCTTTCTTTGTACTATTATTAGTTCTAAAAAATAGACCCTAGGCCTAGTACTTTATCATTACTAACATTGTTCAGTGTTGAGCAGTCTTCAAGTCTTTCTATGAAGCAAACAGTTGCAGCTATTTTTAAAAACAGGGCACAAAAGGTACTGTATTGTTATGATTCTTTTATGACGACTTGTATTTTCTATGATGATACATATCCCATGTAAAGTAATGGTTTATTTTCATTTATGGGATACATTTGATAGGAAACTATCGACTTATGTCATAGAATCCAAGACAATGCCTAAGCATAGAATATTTCCATCATTCTTAAGAAACCACTCTTTCTTTAACACTCATATTACCATTGAGAACATTAGAAGAAAGGTGATAAATGTAGCAAGTCATACCGTGCTTTTCTGTATCCATACCAACACACTTTAATTTAACAGCACTGCAAAAAGGGCCTCTTTAGCTGCCATGAAAACTGCGTGACTGTGTCCATTACAGGCATGTCCATTTTGACACTCTGTTTCTATGAGGGTATTCTCAAAAAAATTGCTTTTCTTTCACTGTAGTTAAACAAAGATCCAGTAAACACAGTTTCAGCACTTAACAGCAACAAAAAATATGTTGATTTTTTATATTATTATTAGTCACAATTTTGTCTTTGAAACTAAGTACAATTGAAAATAGACAACTTTCATAATAGAAAAAAAGCACACTTTTCTAACTATTCAGTGTATTGGTTTTTATTATGGCTTTTCTTTTGCTCCTCATTTTTTGTCCATGTCTTTCATTTTTAACTGTGAACAGTATTATTTCCTCATTTTTGATGGATAATAATAAAGGTGGATAATAATATACTGAGTGGATGCCCATTACAGACATCGCAATCCATTATAAAGTATCAGTTGCATAACTGTTGTGCTTCCAGGAAGATAACTTTCCAAGAATAGCAACAAAACCCTTGCGCATTTCTTTTCCATCTCTGAGCTAGTCATTGGAGCACATAAAACCTCTAAAAGAGAGAGTGAAAACTACTTGTGTTTCTTAATAATTTCCAACTTTGATCAATACAAGGAAGATGAGATGTTACACTGGGCAGAGGTATCCAAATTTCACTGCTAAGGATAACACGCTGATGAAAGAGAGATAAGAAACTATTGCAAAGATACAAAAAGATTAGAGATCTGTAAAAGGATATTACCAGCAATGTGCAAAAAGTTTTGAGATTAGAAATTATTATAAAGAATGAAGTTTAATGTAGCTAAAACAGGTTTCTTGGCATTTTATTGTCACATTAAAAATAAAAATCTGGGCATTGCCTTCCTTTGAACATTTCCATTTTTCAGAAGTTTAATTAGGAAATAAAGCAATCATTATTAGAATTCAATGTATGATTCAGTATTTTCAAAGGGGCTTAATATAAAAGCCCATAACTAAAGGGTTCTCCATACTCCAACACAACTTCATGGCATCTAAGTTGTATATTCTATATATCTCAGAAGGGACTTTTAACCATAAATTGCTTTTTTTTTTTTTTTTTTTCCAAATGTTTATATAGATTAAGTTTTTTTTTTGGCAAATGTTCATGTAGATTTAAAAAAATATATATACTCTAATGATGTAATCATTAGAGTGCATCAAGAGTGCTGTACTCTTGCTTGAAATTCATAGCTGAAAACCCTTATCTTTAAAATCCCCTCCTCCAAGAACTTGAACCATATCAGATTCTCTGCAAACCTCTCCTGCATTTAAATTCTAAAGCATGATGTTTCAGCTATTTCGGCTCCTTAACATGTTTTGGTAATCAATAATAAAAATTTCATGAAGATATATTTTCATAAATATATTACAGCTGTATTGACAAGTCAGCTTTTCATTTTCTGTTGAACGGTGGCAATATACACCAACTCTTAGTAATACAAAACCTCACACACGTAATAATAGGTATCCTCAGATATCATTGCTGTCAGAGACTACGTTAGTATATGAAAACTGCTTTGAGATCCTTAATCAGTGAGATGAATGGAAAAATGGAGAAAGCAGTAGGCTAAGCAATTTGCCCAAGGCCAGACATGAGGAAGCAGTGAAGTGAGCTTGACTTATGGCTGAGTCAAAAATGGAACCTTTGACTCTTCAGCTGCCATTTCTGCATCTTGCCAACTAGCCACAATTTACAATTCATAAAGTTCTGGTGTAAGTTTAATATCTTATTTTATCTTTTTCCTGATTTTTCATTTGTTGGACAAACTAGAGATACTAAGAACAGAAAAAAATATGTTATATTACTATATTTCATATTACA
Organism: Cygnus olor; assembly: GCF_009769625.2. Taxonomy (NCBI): domain Eukaryota; kingdom Metazoa; phylum Chordata; class Aves; order Anseriformes; family Anatidae; genus Cygnus; species Cygnus olor. The sequence goes on from NC_049173.1 coordinate 51,638,744, forward strand.
CTATCCTACCATAAATCATCTAAAATGTATTAATTAGTCCAAGTAAAGCCTTTCCTGAATTTTCTTATTAACATCACTCTGTCACATCATAATCTTTGCATTATTTTTCATCTACATTTGCTTCAAATGAAAGTCCTCAAGTCAAGATGCACTTGAGCTCCTGTCTCCCCTTCCAGTTTTGCAGATTCATTAAAGCTGAAAAGACCACTATGCATTTTGATTCTATAGATTTATGCAACTAAAGCCCAACACTTCAGAGCTGTTTCTATCACTCAGTGTGAAATGTTTATGACTTGGCTCAGCACTAGGCAGAACAATCACACGATTGTCTTCCAGTGAGAGTGAGGAGAGGTAGATTATTAAAGCCACTTAGGGACATCATCAGCTTCTTCACAAATAGGGTGATTCAACAGAATGACAGCCATGTACTCCATTCACATCCCTGGTGTGTCCTTTGAGGAAGAAGCTGAGATTGCATTTTCTGTCAAAGATGTTTTATTGGAAGAGATAAGCAAGGGAGGTGTTAGGCCATTGGAGGGGTCTGAAAGCAATATAGCATATTCAGTCAAAGAAGGAAAACTTGACCCTCCAATGACCCTAATGCTTACTCTTTTCGATGCAATAATGTGTGCCACAATTCACCTGCTAAACTTTTTCAGACAGAGCCACAAAAAGAATGTATTTTCTTAATGTCACTCAGGTGATTGGTCTATCTTGTAATTCCTTGTGACACTAAAACCAACAGATTAAACAGTAGGAAATGACACAGCAGCCGAATTTCAAACACCTGCTACCCATTTCAGCTGGGTTGTTGAATCCCTCTAGAATCACACATCTGCAATATATGTAATGTCCAAAGAATTGCTGCTAAAATTTCAATTTTGCCTAACATGCTGCAGTGCTTTTCTCCTACAAAACTAAAAAAATAAATAAATCTTTAGCAAAATAAAGCCTGTGCTTAAGCAGGACTTTTAGGGTGAATATGGAACTAGATTTTGGATCTCCACTCTCAAAAAAAAAAAAAAAGCATCTCCCAACCCCCTCCCCCCCCCCCAAGTTACTAGCAATAAAAAGCTCATGGAAATGCAACTAAGCAGTGCCAACTTAGCTTGATAAACACTGATATTATTGCTATTTTGAACAGTAGTTAACCTATACCTAAAGCAATAATTTAACCCTCTGTAACTCTATACGTGTAGGTTTGTTAGAAAAATAACTTTCAGATAATCTAAATCAGAAGAGCTCCAGGGGGAACTATAACCACTGAGTATCGTGAAGGGAGAGAAATAATCAATACCAAGTTATGGTAAGTCTGTAAATCCAGGGCAAAACATTTAATAGAAGGACTGTCTTTAAAACGTTCTTTCATACACATTGCAAAGTGTATGACAGAAATCAAATGATTTTTAAACAATTATAATAGAATCTTACAAGAGAGAAAAGATAGTTAAAAAGCCATGTAAGCCTATTTCTAGATTTTCCTTCTACTATCTGCTAAGTTTAAAATGCAACTTGCATCTCCGTCATATTCAGTGATGCATTCACACTCAGCATCCCACTTGGCAGGTTGTCCAGACATCTCATCATACAGAATTTCCATACAGAGATTTCATCTTGAAATTTCATGATCTGTATTTCATGTCTTTTCCAATATATATTGCATGATTTTTCTTTATCCCCAACCCAGTTTTCTCTAGTGGCTTACAACTTCAGTCTGAACACTGGAAGAAACCATACTGATTGGAGGAGACAGTAAAGAACAGTGGATATAATGTGTAGAGAGGAAAAAAAGAAAAAATAATTCAAAAATATAAATGTTTTCTGTTAGACTCATTGGCATCACACAGATAATTTTTACTAAGTTGTTAAAGAAATTGGTTTAAAAGAATGTAGTGACATAGTAGGAGACAGTAAGATTTTTCACTGTTTTAATCTCAAATATTGCCCTATACTATAAGCAAAAAAAAAAAAAAAAAAAAAAACGAAAAAAGTTTATATGCAATTACATAGAGGGAAAAAAATTAAAGGCAACACAGAAAAATGCAAAACTATGCATTTTTCATAGAAAAAACAGGTTTTAAGTGTGAAATATTGGATATTTTGGCTAAAAGTGAGAGCAAATAGGCTAAGGGAGAAGAAATAATACTTTAGTATTTTATACTAAATGCTATTTTAGTATTTTATATTTTTTAGTATTTAGTATTTTATATTAGTTGAGCTACCCATTAAGAAAATCACCACTTCCATATAGTACACAAAGGAAAGTCATAATAATATTTTAACTTGGTGACTCTAAGCTGCTTCATTCTATGTATGTGCTTCTATTTACCTCCTTAACTTGTTATTTTCTTTTTATGAAATGGATACAATGATGTTTGGAGTCTCTAACTCCACTCACAGGGCAACTCAACAGAATATGCTCACTTGGAAAATGTCATCAACAATTTTTACCATTCCTGGTGGCTCACAGGAGCAATCTCTCAATCTCACAGATTGAACGTGAATCTTCAAACTTGTTTGAATGGGTGGGGAGGGTGTCTTTTCTTCGGAATACGGAGAAATAGCAACAGATTATTCTCCTCAAAACCTCGCATAAATGGATTTACATAACTGATCTATGATCAATCAACTCAACAAAGAAAAAAACCCCATAAGCCTCATATATATACATGCATAACAACACATTTGAGTCATACTATTAAAACTGATGGTTCTACTAAAGAAAAAAGTTAAGAATGAAGAGATGTTTGCAGAACAGACGGTACAAATCCATAAGGGTGTTCCTATAGTTTCTGTATGTGGTTGAATGTGGGGGAAAGTGTGCTTTATTTAAATGTATAATGACAATGAAAATGTAACAACATTTCTATATGCTTATGAAAAAGTTTTTCATCATTTCTAATTATTTTCAAATGAGGAAAATGCTAAGGACTAAATGAAATCACAACACTGTAGTGTAAACTACCTCCTGGGAATCCTTCACAATAAAAGCTTATTACATAAAATATTATTTATCTCTCTACAATGCAGGTAGTGGAAATGATCCAATACTTTGGTATAAATGTGGCTGTCTGCAAATATTTGCTTTCCCAGGCTGACAGGGAAGTCTAAAAGATACATGTTCTGAGAAGACAATTGGTGCCTAATATCAGGTTTAGTTTTAGAAATGCAATCTACTTTCTCACCATTATGCAGGAGCTTGACAAACAACAGTCTCAACTTGGGGAATCTCAACTTCTGATCACCAATTCAGGCATGGGAAAAAAAAAATTAAACACTTAAGTAAACATCCTTCTTCCCCTTTTCCTAGGTTCACCTTAATGCAAACACCTCTGCTCTCTTCTTTCTAGTCTCCGCTTGCCTTATTTTCTCTGCTGGTTACTGAATTCATCCCAAATCCACAGGGAGATAGGATGTCAGGGTCATGTGCACAATGGTTTCTCTCAAATGCTCTTTGCTTCTTCCTGGTTTTCTCTGCCATACTCTGCTTTTCATCTCTTTTTTTTTTTTTTTTTTTTTTTCAGACTTTTCCTCAGATTTTCCTGCTGCTCTGTTTCTGAGCATCCCTGCCCTGTCACGTGTCACCCAAGGGCTGTAGTCTCTTGGAGATGTCTCTGCCCAAGCTAGGAGTGCCTCCTTCCAAAATCATGTCTCCAGCTTGAGATGCTTCAAACCCCTCAAGCTATCTATTTCTTTGTTAAATGTATTTCTGCAGTGATGCCAGCACAACAGATAACATTGTGGTTATTTTTGTGTCACCAAATGAATTAAACTCATCTTTAGGAGTGTAGGAGAAAAGTTTTTCTCTCCTTTATGGTTCCTAAGATTGCAACTGTAATTTGCATCTCTACTTCTGCAACATTTAAATATAGCAGTAGAAGAAATCCCGTGCGCTGTTGTTTCTGACACATTCTACTTGTTGCTATTGCCATGAGTAATGAGAGAGGGGGGGAATGACTGTGTCCAAATTCCTTATGATGCTTTTCACTGAAGAACTACACACACACAAAAAAAATTCAACATACTCAACGTATTGTTGTAGAATTTACTGAAATAAGTACAAAAGAGGTTTCTAGCAGCAAAACCAGAGTAGTGACAGAAAGACACTTTTCAGAATTATAGAGAACCCAAAGTCCATATGGCATTGCAAGAAGATTGAGTAAAATATGATCCCACAGTAGTTTCCACTCCATAGGGTTTTTGCCAATTTAGAGCAAAATTTATGTCCAAATTTACAGAAAAAATATTTTTCAGACCTTCAAACCTATCAACTTGTTGCAGGTGGAAAAGACACTGTTTATCTAGACATTTTCAGGAGATCGTGGGGGAAAAATCAATAAAAATGCATATTGAGTGCTGATGTGTGCATTTTGTAATCAAAAATGTGCATACGTAATCACAAATCAGTGAAGACACTTGTGGGCTTTATAGCTAGCTATGTCTTTGTTTTCTTGTACTAATCTCAGAGTTCCAATTGAACTGTGACCCATGCTTTATGTGTTATTCAAATCCCTTCATAATCAGCAGTTCACAGGATTTAAAAATGGAAGAGGGCAAGAAGGGACCTGTTTGAAATTCATACGCACATTTTTCTTCGTGTTTGTCAAGAGATTTTGAAATGGCTTTTGCTAACAAAAATAATAGCAAAAAATTAACTTGGCATTTTACTTATTTTTCAGTATTTGTAAGCTTGCTGCAAATGTTTTAATCTCTTTGATTATCTTGTACTGGGATGTAGTTCATGAAAAAAATTATCTTCCATGTTGCATCTAATATTTGGAGATTATACCACCTGGAATCTATTTATTCAAACACACCTGGAACTGTCTCTCTTGTAGCATGTAATACAACTCAGCCTTGCCACTACTGTGAATCATAATTTTTGGACTGTAGAGAAGATTGTTAACTTCTTTCCCAGTATGTTAGACACAAAATGTTGTAGAAAATGACTGAAAATTCATGGATACCATGGAGTTTCTCAACCAACTTGAACAGGTCTTTTTTTTTTTCTCCTCTCCCATCTGAACATCTAAGGGCAGTTTCCATAAAACGTTTTGTGAAAGTATTTCAAGGTCAGTTATTTCAGGCTTGCCTTCTTAAAATATCTATTATTTTTTTCATTTATTGTGTATTTTTGTCTTTATTAGTAAACAAAAGCTTGTGGTAATCAAGATTTTGGCACATACACTACCCACACAGATCTATGCCAATCTACAATACCTTCAAACTCCCAATACAAAGTCTTAGTAGTAACCTATAACATTTAACATCAATTTTCTCACTATATTACCATGTCTGATTGTCATACAATTTAAGCATTTTTTGAAAGTTATTTAACTTTATATCCACAATTTCTTGATCCCTGCTGCCATTAGACTTTACAAGTCTGACCAGGTCTTCCTCATTTGGCAGACACTGGAGTGTCTCCACTGGTCAGCTTCCTTATCTCCTGTGCCAAGAATCATACCTGATGCGTACCAGAGACCTGCATGCACTCCGATAGCGTCTTTCCAGCAGACGTTCAAGCCCACAGCAAATCCACAGTTCAAATCTACAGCAAGGATCTGTGCTTGCGATCATGCAACTTTCTCCAAAATAAGGCTTCATCTACTTTTTCTTCTTGATCAGAGTGTCTACTGAAGATACCTAACGAAATGTCACGTGTTGATCTGTCCTCTGTTTCTCAAATATATCTTCTCTGCTGGCTCATCATCAATTCTAAAACAAAGCTCCAGGCTCCGTACTGGTCAAAGTACATCTCCTTTTCCTAACCATCCTAGTCCTTTCTAAAGAGTCTGTATTCATCCATAGCATCCCTCTAATTATGCAATCAGTCCTATCACCACTTTGTGATTCCAGTGTGGTCATAGCTCTGCAATTGTGCATCATCCTGAGTGATTCCCATGCTGCAGGCATTCATGCAACAAACGAATAAAGCTCAATAAAAGGAAATACAAAGTCCTTCCATTTAGGATGAAATAAGCCATCCTTGGAGAGGTTCAGAACTTAATTGAACAAGATCAGATCAGCTGCATGTAGGTTAGTCCCTGTGGGGCAGCTGGACAAGACTACCTCCAAAAGCCCCTTCCATCCTGAATTATTCTAGAATGCTATTGCATATCACTGCTGAGTTCATTAAAACTTGTTAGCCAGAAAGACTTTACTGCTTCTGCTTTGTAGCTTCATGAAAAATGCACTACTTTAAATGAATTTCCTTCCCAAAAAGCAGTGAAAGAGACTCCTGAAATTCCAAATTTCCCGTGCAAAGTCATATTACCCACATTGATTCCTTATCTGCCTAAACCTTAGAAAAGAAACAAAAGTGGGAGGGGGAAAAAAATAAATCCAAATGAATGTAACTCCTTGTTATTCAAACACCTACTGTGTATTTCTTTAAAAAAAATAAATTTCATTGTACTCTTTTCTTCCTCAGGATTTCTGTTTCCTGTAAAGAGCTAAAAGTAATAATGAAAATGCCAACATATATTTTAAGGTTTTGCTTTTCCTTTTATAGAGAGTAAAATGGTTGAGATATTTACCTATCTGGCAAGCAGTCACAAAATATTTTACATCCTCAAAGCACTTCACAACTCTATAATAATAGAATCATTCCATTTACTACTGAACTGCAGCCAACTCAGAGACAACACAGCAGTGGTTTAACAGCACAGATGAACACTGTCAGCCCTTTAAAAGAGTAGGTAGATGCAAATATCTTACCCATTTAAAACCATAGGGTGCTTTGAGACAGAGTATAATTAGCCAAATGACTAAATAGCAAAGAAACCAGAAATAACATCCCTGTTTTTTTGGAGGTGTATTCTGCAATCTTTACTGATAACTACTATTTTAAAATCTCAAAATCTTCTATTTTCTTCTTTTTTTTTTCATAGAATCACTAGGGAAACTTTACTATGGATACATAATATCAGATGTATTCCTATTCCCTATACCCTAATATACAGAGTATTAGGATCCCTGTGAATCCTATTGTTCGATTTGAACAAGCTTAGGCAAAGTGAATTCCATCTACTGAACACATACCGAGTTTCCCTTTGAAGGCCTGCACTTAAATCCTGATCCATGTTGGAAAAACCTGTCGAGTTTGTTCTGATCCTACCTCAGAAATATTTTGCTTTTCCATAGAGCTTCTTAATGTCCCTCAGAGAAGCCTAAGTGTCGTATACTCCTAGTATTCAAACATCTAGGATCAATCTGTTCCTTAAATTTAAATGTCTAATGCTATTTTATACGTTCCAGATTATGTGAAAAATTGTCAGGAGCCTGGCAGATGTAAAAGGATCTATGGGAGACTCATGCCCATCTGGAAAGGCAGCTGGACGCTAGATTTAGACAACTATATCAAGCTTCCATTGCACACTCCTAAAAAATAACAATCTGGTCCTACATACATATACCACTCCTTCCCTACAACTTTTGCCCATTTTATCTAGTGATACAAAGAAATAGGAATGATCATGAAAGTGTTAATATTAAGATTTCTTTGGTTTTAGAGACTGGAAGGACTTCCTACAAGTATATCCATTAAGTTACAGATTTCACTGGCAAAGTTGTGGCTAAAAAAATGTCCCCTCAACTAATTAAGTCATCAGTACCCTAGTTTGCATTATAATTAGCCAGACAGAGTTTTTTAATTAGTAGGCATAAATTAATATTGTGCTGATATTTGACATTGTGTGACAGATGTTACCAGCATTAGCTGGTAAACTTGGCTGATAAGCATCACTGTTCAAAATTGAGTGCAATCACACTGTAGCTGTATTTGACTGTAGCCACAAGGACCAACATTTGAATTTAATTGTTCTACAAAAACATCTGAAGATGGATTATCACTAATTCAAGAAGCAATATTATTAATCTCCTATTTCGTGACAGTTTACAAATAAAATGTTTCTAATCTGACGATGATAAACACTGGAGAAATACTAGCAAGTCTATTGTTCAGACATGCAACCTAAGTCGTTAGGTTAAATGTGGTAGGAAGAATGAAAGAGAAAGCAGTTTAGTCTTTCATTGCCTAAGAAGACCTAAGAATTTTTTTTTTAATTTTTTTTTTTTAGTATCCTAGACAAGCTAGTTTGTCTGAGTCATTCAACAACACTTTTTTTCTCCTATTTCTCAACCTAAATTTCTACTTAATTTCAGCAGGTATGTCATGAATTACATGAATTACCACATTGATAAGGTCAAGAGATTTGCTACCAGCTCATAGGCAAATACATAAAAGAAAACAGTGTTACAGAAAGAACAGAGGATACAATAAAGAAGTAATTCCCACAGACTTCCTGTGTGTCAAATACACGTGCATTATCTGTAAAAACCTTTTTTCATTATGTTACATGAGGGATGGAACATTTTCTTAGAGTGGATCCTACATACTTTCATACTCCTTCACTTTTACTAGATATTCCTCAAATTCAAAATTGGAGAGATGAAAAACATAGATTTAGTAACAACATTCTGTCCTACCTTTGAAAAGTCTCCATAAAACAAGGGGACAGTTTTACAGAGATGCATTTAAAAACTGACAAGGAATACAAAGCGCAATAGCACACAATTCTTAACAAGCATTTTTAAGTCTAAATAAATAACATAAAGACAAAATATTTAGGACTCAGAAAGTGACAGGAAAATTGAAAGGTGTACATATTTTGCTTCCCAAATGTAGTAGAAAGTATCAGGATAGCATTATGATGAATCATAGGTAAGACATTAAAATTTCAATGGTGCAAAATTTACTGAAGTTATAAATTCAGGAAGTAGAAAGTAATTATTTTATACAGTGGTGAAGGATAACTAAATAAGAGAGCAAGAAGGCAGCAGTTAAGATCCTTGGTTGGAAGGGTCACTGAGAAACTAGATCAGGACTTCCAAACCAAGCCTCGAAAATTTTTGCACATGGCTAAAAGGCCATCAAGTTTGCTGTAAACCATTTTGCGTTAAAGGCACAAGAAAGGTTCTATGGAAAGTCAAAACACTGTTTAGTAGATAAAATAAGTTTGTGAAATTAACGAGGCAGAAAAAAAGAACAAACTGATTTGGAAAAACTTCTTGGGTACTGATTGTCTAGTTGAAGTATTCAGCACTAGCAAAATGACTACACCTTACACTTACATTGTCCTATCTCCTTCTCATCTGAAAGATATACATACTCTAAAGAATCTTCAGATCAGTATTTCCAGAGTATTTCAGCAATGCAAATATTTTATCTCTAGGCATTTCTTGATTTCCTATTCATATATATGTATTTAATAAAAAATATTGCCCATGATTATTCCATTCAGGAATGGAGACATCAGTGATGGAGAGATGGGGAGTTCAACCTGAGCAAGCTACCAAGGATTTTGTACTTGATTTTCAAGTTGCTCTTAGATTGATTTGAAAAAAAAAAAAACTATATTATGTATATTTTTAATGGGCATAAAAAACTTTGGTGATTTAACTCTAGGGTATTAACAGCTAAACACGATAGTCACTTTCTGTGTAAACTCTGTCAAGTACCTCAGTGTCACAGAACCCTAATTATTGTCCTATTTGAAAATGAAAAGAATAATGTTTAACTACTTTAATATCTTTAAATAATATTTTAAATGCACAATGTTGCTAAATTGATCACAGACAACACAGTGACTGCTGAATGCACTAGCTATTATGTGCAGGAATGCTGTTCAATATATCCTATTCTCACTTCTAGCAAAAACATGTGTAACCAAGTAAACTGAGTTTCTGGACTACTTTTTTTTTCTATTTTCTTTTTTTTTTTTTTTTTTTCCCCTCAGAAGGCTGTCTTTAGGGAGCAATGCACCACAAACTCAAATACTCGAAGAATTGCTTTTCCCTTTGAGAAATGAATACACATCCTTTAATTCTTAACACAGAAATTGGAACTAACTTTGATGTGGTGCAGAGAATAAAACAGCAGTAAAACAAGGAAACCAAAACAGCAACCACCTACTATCAAAGGCAATTTTTATGTTTTGGGGAAATTTTTAATTAGGAGAGATCTCAGTGCTGGAGCAGTACCCCAGCAGACTGAACAATGCAAAGCAGCATAAGAAGTCCCGAGTGTCCTGTTTTCAGTAAAGACTTGCTGCTGAAAAACAGCAGGAAAGAGGATTCCTCCATCCTTTGGAACTCTTGATGCAGCATGCACTGTTCACTGGGGCCACAGAGCTCCTCTCTTCCCCTAGGAACAGCATCTGTGTTTGTACTTTTATCTGCTGTGCAAACACAGAGAGACACAGACTCACACAGTAACTGTTCCAATATTCTGACCCAATTCTAGAAAGACTTTCCATGAGGATTAAATGGTTTCTAATTAAAATCTAGTCTTCCTTTTTTAATTGCTTATCTCAATTTGGTTTTGGGTTAAGGCAAATTCCACTGAAAATATTTTTCCTTAGGAAACATATTCTGTTTCCTAGAAACACTATATGGTTTATTAGATTATTTGGTCTACAGACTATGTATATGCTGTATTGTGCTGCTTTTTTTTTTTGTTGTTGTTCCCTAAAGGAGTTTTTTATTTTTATTTTTTCCTCACCATTATTATTAATCTTCAAGGCCTCTCTCCACAGGATTAAGGCAGGAAATAAATCGCTGTTCCATGCACACACTGTTTTCTGGGTCTAAAAGTGCATTCCAGAATTGGAACAATAAACTTGATTTGCCAATCCTTATCCACCTGAGCAATGTTTACTCAGCTATCTAATTTTTGCAGTATTACTATATATACACAAAACAAAGGTATAAAAGGTAAAGAAACTGTAGATCTTTTTTCTTGAAATAATTGCTAACTCAAAGAGAAAAAAATTGAAAAAGTCGGAAACAAGGGAAAAGATCTACTGTCTATGTATATCTTAACTTCTTCATGTATTTTTGTTTCCAATTTGAACATCTTATAGGTACAGCTAATTTGTAAATCATGCCAGAATTTGTAGAAAGAGTTTAAGCCCAAACTTATCTCTTTTAACAAATGATAAAATAAATACATAAATAAAATCTAGCGTAATCATTCTTTCTACACTGGATCTTGACTGACTTTGTAATCATTAAATCATTAATCTTGTTAACTTCATTAGCTATTAAATTAACACACAAAAAAATGAAATGCAGCAGATAGCCAATATGAGTTACATTATAATGGTGCTTTACGAGTGATCTTTTGGTACCCGTAAATATCTGACAACACCTACAATGCCAGACGCTTATGATTCTCCTGTTTAGGTTTAGATAATGTAAACTACAAATTCAAATACCATATGCAAAACAGTACAACAGATATACAAATACTGTATACCAACAAGAGATGGGTGTGCTTTCAATTTGAATCAGTTTCAAAATTTTGAATGGTTATGCATAGCACAAATTCACTAGAGGCAAAGATGCATGTGCTGCTGAAACCAACAGAGTCCACAAGAAAGTCAGATTCGGTGAAAGGCCCAAAGTGAAATTTTGTTCAAATTAAACTCTCAGAAGAACAGTGAAAATTGTATAAAACAGTACAGAAGTATTAGAAGAATATAAGCAACATACTGAATAGCTCTAGGCTATCCATCAACTATTTACCTCGTTTTCCTCATTTATACAGAACAAGCTTCTGTAATCATCTGGTGACTGTAGTGTTGCTTAAATAGCAAATCAAACTGGAGGGATAAAGAATACTTGGTATTAAATGCCCATAAATTATGGTAAATAAATTAAATATAAATTAAAATTAAATATATATTTAAATATATATATATATATATATAAATATAAATTAAAATATAAATAAATAAATAAATAAATTGTGGTAAATTGGTTGTGGAAACAGAACAACTTTAGCTTATAAACAAGGTTTCCATGGAACAGACTTGAGGTTTGCTGACAATTTCAAAATGCCTGCATTGCATTTGTGTACACTGTACCTAATCTATAGATAGAGAATGGATTATAGCCTTTGGTGTTGTCAAACAATAGGTTTAACCAGCACTAAAATCATTACAGAAGAAAAGAAAGACAATTTCAGAACTCCTGAACCTAACAAAAGAGAGAAAATTATAAAGCATGCACATCTCTGCCTGTGTATAAAGCATCACTCATTCATGTTGTGGACAAAAAGCATTGGCTATCTCCTTTCTAGGTAACAAGAACCTTGTTGTACATACTTCAGTATTTAAAGAACTTAAACAATGGGGTTTCATTTCAAATAAAACACTTATTCTTCTTTTGTAATCTGAAATAATCTTTTACAGAAAGATCTTTGTTTGAAATATGACATCTGGTAGATCTGTCTTTTCTTCTGTCCTTTCAAATTAGTTAAAACCAGTAAAAGTTTTAATTCTCAGGTACTGTTGAATTCAAGTATTTTTTCATCAGATTTCAGGTTAGCTAAAGTATGCTAAGCATAAGCAAGGCAGACCATGAAATCTTAACCACATTGTATTCTGTTCTCCATTATTCCACAGAAAATACCAAGGCAGACAGCCATAGTGTTGGAACTTAAAAACTCATTTTTTTTTCTCTTTGAATTTTCAGCAATTCAATAGCCCTCAAAGAACTATCAATGAAGAACAAAATTAGCTCATAGGATGAAATTTTACAAGTGCATTCTGAAGTGAACTATTAATAGATGAAATTAAAATTTCAGCACCTGTATATAATTCAGCCTGGTGTAAAAAACAGTGCTCAGATTTGCTTATAAACCTCTGCAAGTAGAAGTAAGGAAACAAAAATTCCTAGCACTGACCTGAAACTGCTTTTCCCTTTTATGAATATACTTCAGTGGTTACCATATGAGTATACTCCTGTTCTATTAATCATTATTTTACTCTCCAGTGTTTGTGTGTTGTTGAAGATCTTCCCTTGAGGAACAGCTAACTTTCAGTTTTGGGTAATGGACTTGCTGTAGCATAATATTTTTTTTTATTATTTTTTTATTTTTACAATTATTTACCAGCAAAGTCTTTAAAGTGTGACACTTTCTGAAATACAATTTACAAGCTATCAACTTGCTATACACATTTCTACCATTAAACTCCATAATAATTTTATTTAACATAAGTTACATGGACATCTAGAATAAATTAAAGTTATAGATGTGTACCAGAATGCTCCCTATATGGAATAGAGATCCACTGCTCCACAGGCTTCACCACATTCTCTTTTCAAACCATGCCTTGATGACTGAATCTCAGAGGACTGTAAGACCATTTACTTTTCTCAACAGTCTGTCTACGAAGAACTTCTGGAGTTTTACAATCATCAGCAGATACACTTTTAATTTGATCCCACCCGTACTGATATTTTCAGTAAAAGCATTCTGCAAAACAGCTGTTTTTACTCCTATTTCTAGCCTTTCTTTTGCAGTTATTCTACACAACGCCAGGTGACTGAATGCAAAAATGAAGAAAAATAATCTTTCTTTCAAAAAAGCAGACAGACAGAGGACAAGATTTTCCATATCAAGATGCCAGGAGTTTGAGGAGGAGAGGCAAATAGACAACAGAAATATATCACAGAATGCAGAGGTCAACAGATCCAGCTTCTTATTGCCAAGCAACCACAGTCATATTAACAGAAGCTGTTAAGCATCATGTTAAGAATTATTAGGTTTCTCCTTTTTTTCCCCAGAAAGTTAGTTCTCTGCTAGCCAGAATATAGAATTTCTTTTTAAAATATTCAATGTAAATTCATGTTTATTTTCTCCATTGAATCATCTGCCAGAACTGTGCTTTAATACTTTTTTTCCTGCTCTGGCACTTGTGTCTTCATGCTTTTAGAGAAAATAAGGATGGCTGGACTTTACTATATTAAGCAATGTAGCCATATTTCAGTTTGTAATGTTACCTTTGTCTACCTCATCAGTAAGTGAATAGCAATCTTATAAATGATAAAGTAATATTTTATAACAATTACCTGATATAGCTAATCTTCAAGAGACAAGTGGATAAAAATGGTGGAGAATAATCCACAAACCAGGATTCTTTTAAATTGCTTTATAGAAAATTGTATGGTACTACAAAGTAAAAGTTTTTTTTCAGCAACGATGAGACAGTCGGTCAGCTACTGCAACCTACAGCGAATTTAGGTTGCTACATAACAAAAAAAGTGTGTGATTCAAGAGTTAGGAAGAACGATTTGAATCCCAAGGTTGCTCTTTGGGTCCACTTTAGCTACAAGGAAGTATTTTTAGGGTTTTTAGTTATTTCTGTGAAGTGCATTTTAGGGTAGCAAGCACTTTGTTAACACACAGATATATTTGAGTGAGAAGATGACCAAAGAACAATATCATAAATAGCACAAAGTTCATTTTGTGGACTGTGTAGACCCAGAAGCAAAGACATAGAAGGCATTAATATAACATTTCCTCTAATTAAAAAACCTCAACCATAGTTAAATACCTCTGACACAAACTGATTTGGAAAGCATGAACTCATCTCTCCAGGACTTCTAATACTACCCCTTGGGGGTTGGGGGGGGAGAAGGGGCAAGTAGCCTCTTTCAAGGAAAAAGCAGATCTATTCATCTATTCTCAGGCAAATAATGTAAACATGATAAAAGCAAAGGATACTCATCAGTTGTCGCAGACATTTTTTTCTCAAATTTATTAATAACGAGGTATTTTTGGTCCCTCCACTTCACAATTTCATTGCTTTGTTAACAGCTTTAAGTCAAGTTTATACAATACTTTGTGAGTAACATCAAGAGATGAAACCGGAACCAGACTTAAATCCAACCTGACAAACATTTAGAATCTGAATCCAGCCTGCCAACACAGAAGTGCCTGACATGCAGCTAGCTAGTTTTGCATACCCCGTATATTGCCACGACAGAGCTGTTACTCCCCTCTACTCTGCATGGGAGATTGCATGGGAAACAAGGTGTAGGAAGCCTTGGGAAGCTGTCAGATCTCTGCTATTATACCAGCAATGTTCCTCTGAATATACTCAACATAAGGCTTTTAATGTTTCCGTTTTGCTTGGATTATTTCTCTGATCAGGTCTTTCAAGTGAAAGACACAGTGATTAGAGAAAGGTGCTGATGGTCTGAAATTGAAAATAGGGGGGAATACATTTCTCTCACCTATAAAATGTCACAAAAATAACTGCCTTTTACTGTGCACCCATTAAAATCAATGGAGTTGAACTGTTAGTGGCTCCATGCTGCCATCTTATCCACCCACAAGGTCTTCCAAATGGAGTATTTGTTTTCAGAGCCACAAAAAAATATGTGGAACCTAACACTTCAGACACTACAAACCTAAGATGCTAAAAACAGGAGCTGCTAGAAAATATTTTGGGGGATTGGGCACACCGTTTTATTCCATACAAGAAACATCATTAATAAATAGGTTCAATTCTAAAAAGGGAAAAAGTACATTGTTACATACACCTGCATTATTTAGCAAGTTCCATGTCTCTGCAAGTTTTATTGTTTAAAGTTTTACAAAATATAATTTAAAAAGCACATAATTAAGAATAACTTAGCACTGTATTGTTTGATAGTATCCCATGATGATTTCTCAGTTGGTTAGATCAAGTCTCATCTTCTCCTTCGGTTCACTATAATTAAGGTGATATTTAATCCTTCTTTCTGATATCCCAAATAAAAATAACCTGAAGCATCTGGTGAAATGCTCTGCTGCTTCTGTGTAAAAAACACTAGGCAGCCTAGGCCACATATAAGGCTGGATGGGCCAGTAACCTATCTGCTATTCTGAAAATCAGATTCAATAATGAATTTCCTGAGAAACTGGATGATTCAAAGGAGGTACTCCTCCATTATCTGAAGCTGTTGACAGGTAATTTTTTTAGTATATGTTCTTATGAAAGTAACCGTTTCTGAAATATATATTCTCTTCCCCCTGATCTGTCTGAGGATGATTAAGTGATAGCAAATCACTGCCCCTTTTTATAAAACAGATGCACTGGGTACCCCTGGTCTCCTGATCTTGATTGCATTGAAAATTTCTCTATTCAAGCAATGTAAACATAAGATCTTTTCTTATTAGAGATTTGTTTTTTCCAGCTGTCACATTGAGATAGTACTTGAAGAAACAGACACTTCCTCAGGCCACCTGGGGCTACCAACTCTACAAATTCAAATTAATTCACCAGCCAACCAGGTTTCTTTTTTTTTTTTTTCTCCTTACACCAAACTATCATTTTCTGGAAGTGTTATTTCTGCCTGGACATTAGACTAAAAAAAAGACCATAAAACTATAAAAGACTATAAACGCACTAGTCCATTTTAAAAACAAAAATTCACTGTTGTATATTCTGAAAGGTTTTGTTCAGTTATATTTTAAAAGAGCCTAGGGCAACACTACCAATATATTCCATCTTCTCTGGGGATATTGGTTAATGTTGTTAAAACAGTTTTCAGTAGGATATAAGCCTTATTTTCTTCATTCTTATATTGTAGAATTGCTATGATTTATTAATCATAGTAATATGATAATAGTACTATGAATAGCAACCAAAAGGACCACCTCCCCAAAGCTAAGTAGTTTTACACTATCAGACTTTTAGAAATCTGACTTTGTTTTCTAATCCATTTTTCTTTTTTTTCTTCACCCTTTTTAGTAGTTATTTACAGTTTGTCACAAATAGATGAGACATTTTCTGACAGCTCAAAAGTACTTTGTATTAACCTGTCTTCAGCTGCAAAAGAAGATGCACATAAATAAAATTCACACGCTTGTTCAGCCAAAAACTCTCCAGCTTTTGTTTTTGAAGGTGGCTGTGGAGCTAACCCTCCAATGACACCAATGAGTACAGCTATAACTGTATTCAAAGATGATAAAACCAAGTAACAGTAATATAAGCTAAATAGTTATTATGGGAATTTCTCCTTTAAAAACACAGTACTAGTATGTTTCAACCTTGTGTATTACTTTTCATTGATACTACAGAAAACTGCGGGTTTTTTTTTTTTTTTTAAACTGTTTCCTGAGAATAGTGTTTGTCTTCCTCCAGAGTTTTTAATCAGTATTCACAGGTTTGGACCCTGTTCCTTTTAAGCTTCATTCTCAATAGCATCATACCTTTACAACAAATCACATCAGCTCTAAGATGCAGACTGGAACTTTGAAGTTTTCTAAAGTTAACTAAAGATCTAAAGCTGTACTGTGGATGAGCTACTATAAATAGCAGGAAAAAAAAAAAAAAGATTTTTTGACAGCTTTGAGTTTTCTTAAGATTTTCAAGACCTTTTTGACAGTGTGTCCAGACTGAAGACCTATTTTCAGTAAGACTTCATGTGTATTGCTTCATAGCCTTATTTTTCCAATTCTTTACACTTACGGGGAGAAAAAAAAAAAAAAAAAAAGAAAAAAGAAAAGAAAAAGGTTTTCAAACGCAGAGAAAAGGAAATTTAAACCACAAAAAGTGTTCTTTATTGATATGAAATTATTTAGGAAAGAACAAACAAGGTAATTCAATAAAAGAATATAAGGGAATGGAAGGGATCTCCTATGTCATACAGTCCTGTTCTATCCTACCACAGTAAACCATACTGTCTACCCCCTTACAAAAACTGCACATTAAGAATTAAAACAATTACGTCTTTTTTTTTTTGTCATATCAGTGTTTTTGAAAAGCTGTTCCAAACCCTGACAGTTAGAAATGCTCCTCACTTTTACAACCTAAACTTATTTAAAACCAACATTTATTAACTTGTAATTGTGTCAGCATTGTTTCTTAGCTCTTACCTAATAATTTACCTCCCACTATAGCTTAATTCCCCTTTCTGTTTCCCAGAAAAAAAAAAAAAAAAGTTCTTCTAGATTCCTACCACATATCCTACCACATATAACATGTCTTTTCCTCTATATAATTAAGTGACCTAACTCTGTGAATGTGACAACTAAAATTAGGTTTTATTGATTGTGACAGGCACAACCGTACAATATACTATATATGATGTCACCAATGTCCTGTAAAAATCTTCCTCATACACTACCTGACACTGAGGTGTGACACTTGCTCTCTCACAACCAACTAAAAACTTCAGCAAAAAATGTTACCTGCTATGACCCTAGTACAGGACTTGCATTTTGCGTTAATGAATTCCAACCCATTTCTGTCTCTCCAATCTGTAAAATCACAGGATTATTTCTATATATTAATTCAGTCTCTCTGAATAGATGGACAATTTCTCTAATTTTGTGCCATCATCACATTACTAGAACTCTGACTAGCATACTTTCATGACGAAAGTATTAACAGTATTACAAAAAATTCTCAAAGACCAGTTCTGAGGAGCTCAAATCATAACTTCCTTCCAGACTTATGCTTTCATTTAATAAAGTCAATTCCTTGTCCTCCTTAAATTTCTTCTGTTCAATATAAGGTAAGGCAACTATTGCTATTCAGTCTAGGGGATTATACTCTATGACCACCTTTTTAAAATATATAAATTGGGAAGACACCAAAATGAACCACAGAACTAAATAATTTCTGATTTAGTGACTTTTGGAGAATGTATCTGTTGATTCTCAGACCTTGTCCATTATTAGCAGTATTTTTTCACCAGCGTCCATATGTGAAGTTAAATTCTTCTGTTAGGACACAATTCCCACTCATACTTAGCCTTCTAATAACTTTAATAACTAGCTTCTAATAACATAAGTTAACCAACAATTAATTAACTTTGTCCATCTACCCTGTAATGTTTTGTAAGGCAAATGCCTATATAATTATACAATTATACATATATATAATGATCATATATACACATATATAATTATTATACATTATGTGTATATGTATATATGTATAATTATACAAACATATAACATACAAGATAATTATACAATTATCCTGTATATTAAAGGAAGCTATACAAATGTATAAATATCTCCCTCTAAACTTCTGTTGCCTTTGTCCTTTTCACTTTAAAGTCCTTTTAAGACATTCAGACCTCAATCGTAAAGGACTCACAGCTAAGTAATGTAATAAAGATATTTCAAAGTATATGTAATTAATCATATTATTACATAATTTCTCATTTTCCCATTACTTAGTCTTCTCATCCAATTAAAAAAAAAGTCTGCAAAACAAGCAATTATTAAAACTGTAAATCATCAACATATTGCATGTCAGTGAAACATTCCTTTCACCCGATGTTTGGCAAATTAAGGAGTGCTGACTCCAGAAAGAAGCTTATTCTGAGAGAAATAACACTCAGGAGAATGATCTGGAACTACATTACCAGCTATGACAGACAGAAGTATACATCATGATGTATTCCAGTCTGTCATAAGCAAAGCAGTATCTTTAGACCTTGAAAATTAGGTTTATCTTTTTGCAACTCATTTCCAGTTTTGTAATTGAGTACCCTCACAGCAGTAATAGCGGTCTCAGCACAGTCTGACAAGTGGAGAGGCATTTTTTTCCCTTGGGGAGCAACAAATCTACAGTAGCATATTGTGCAGACACATTTCCAGACTGCTTTCCATCCAAAGCCTCAAGGGTTAACAGCATTTCCTCCTCAATCTTGAAACCACTCAGTTGCTCCTGAATGAGAGGTTGTGATGTTAATGTCTGCGTGACAGAAGAGGAACAACCTCCTCAGCAGGCATAGACCAGTGCCTAAGACCATTTGGAAAGTGATAATGAGTCTGAAGATAGTAATACAGTTATAGCCTCATCTTTTTCCTGCTACAGTACCATAGGTTTGCCTTTGCCAGTTACTGACAGATATTTTCAAAGCAGGATATGCCAGCTCTGCAAAGCCATTTAATGAGTGGTGAAAGTTGATAATAGAAATAATTGTTACATATACTGCTCCAAAACTGACAGAAGAAACACCTACGAGCATTATAATCCTATACTCTTTTCCAGAAAATAAAAAGATATATAAGAGCTTTCAGGTTGTTCAATTGTGCACTATCATCTTCCTTTTAGCATAATAATGGTTGTGTATCCCTATAATTAAAGATAATTATAGACCATAAAATTTGTACAGCAATTAACCAAAAACAAGATGAAGCTCTGTGTTGCCAAGACAAAGACATCCATCACTGAAGTTTACGTTCCTTGAACAAATTTTTCCCTCTCCCATTTAGAATCTTCTTCCGTTCTATTATTGCTGCCTTCTTCATTACAGCATTTCTGTGACTCCAGACTAGGCAAAACCACTTGATTTTGTAAAGGCATGTTAACTCTCATCCATTATTTTCTCTCTAATATCATAGGGAAATGAGGATATTTTACAATGACAATCTAACCAAAGAGACACATTTCTCCCTAATTCCTAGGATGCTGGTGTTAAATTTATGTCCTAAAATAATAAGTGCTATAATAGTTACAGATCTGCTCTCAACTAATGTAATTGTGGATAGTCTCATTATTCAATTTATGTATTTTAATCCCTTTTTGAATACCTGACTTCCATAATTTCTTGCAATTATACAGATTATTCAGGTTAGCTATGCACAAAATATAATGGTATTTCCCTCTTGATGCTATTTTCTCCATTCAGTTTAACATCCATTACTAACACTGCGCATTTACTTCTTCTGATACATTAGCTTTTAGAGGGGGATATTTTGGATAACTTTGTGGGGGGGAAAAAAAAAAAGGACATTTTATCAAGGTTTTCCATATAAGAGCATGGACACTTCCAAAATAGCTTACTATTTAAAAGTTAGAAAGAACTCTGAATACCTATGGAAAGGATTTAAATAATGTATATTACATACTTGTGAAGAGATAAAATACATAGTCCAGGGGACCAGAAGAAATGCAAGGGAAAGGTTTCAGAAAGCAACAGAAGATGTAAACGCACTTAAGTGATAGTGCCACTCTAATTCCTTTGTACATTTCCAGAATAAAATGCAATGAAATATATAATTTAATTTCTTTTAGATAATGGATTTCATAAACTTGAATTGAAAAATAAAAATGAAATGTCATGAAGAGAGGTTCAAATATCAACAGCTAACTTATCTTCTGTTTGCACTAGAGGTTAAAAGCCATGACCTATAACAGGCCTTCATGTAATCAAACAACAAACAATGTATTCTAACATACCCAGAACTATGCAGTTGTCCTCATAGGTTTTAATTTGAAGACTTGTTTATTTCATTTTGGCAGGAAGCATTAGCAATTTCTCATTTTCTTGAGACCTGTTTGGCCTAAATTCAAACAATATTTTTTGGATAAACTTTCACCACAGAACTGCTCTATTTTTATTTTAGTTTCCAGCCCCTCTGTGAAGAATGCCACTGGACACTGAAATTAGAAAACTGAACAATGTCTGACTTCCTCCATATGACTGCAAGGGGAGAACACACTGATTTACCTTTTTGGGAGGGGAGGGAGAGGGGGCTGTAAATGTCTGTTAAACAACACTCAACTAATACTAACTAAAAAATACTAAATAGTATTTGTGGGTTTCTATTCACGTACATGTGGCTCGTCACACTGCACTCTCAATTAATAAGAACAGAAATAATTTAAGATCCTATGATTACTTTGTTACAACAAACTCGTTCTCCTTTGTTTCTAATTTTCACAACAGTACTTATTTGAAAAGGTCAGAAATACCACTGAAAAGGAAGAGTAAGCTGAATTTGCAAGAATTAATTTCAGTGCCATGTTTGCCCACTTTGCATACTGAAAAAAAATAAATCAGCAGATTAAGTTATTCCATTAGAAATATTTTAAGTAACTCTTTCACTTTGTTCAACTGAAGAAAGGAAGAGAAAATGCTACGCTCATGCTGAAATGGAACAAGTTTGCCATTTCCATTCTTTTTCAAGATGAAGGATGGAAAGGGTCATTCATTTCACATTGTCATCTCTTGAAGTTCTCAAAAATAAAAACAAATGCATCTGCAATCCAAGAAGCATAAGCGGTCATCCAAGAAACTGACAGTCTCTTTGGAGAATGAAAAATGACTGTCAGCATGAGAGACAGTGGGTGAAGAGAGAAATCCCTTGCTGTTCTTAGTTTGCCTGTCATTATTTACTTCTAAGGTCTGACTAGTTTGGGGAGATGTCAAGGGAGCAACTGTCAGACTGAAGGCAACAGGACTGGGAAAACAATGTAAAATTCCTATTAGAATCATGATTGATCATAACCTGTACCATGCAATCAGAAAAGTATAACAAGTAGACAAAGCAAAAAAGAAGTAGTCATTCTCTCACAGTTAAAATCTTAGCATGAGTATAAACAAATTTTCTAATTCAGAGTTGGCAAGAAATATTATGCTAAAATGAAGTCTCACTGGAAATAATGATTTGTTAAATCTCATCTCTCTTCTTTGAAGAAATTTCATGTATGATACACTTTTACAGAATCTAACAAACTTATTTAAATTCTTAATATCTTTGTAGTGGAGCCAGAGAAGAGAGAAGCTAAATATTTAGTTGAGATGCACATATCAAGTCTTTGTGCTTCCCTACAAACCTTCATCCACATATTTAATAAAAAAGTATCAGTACAATCCTTTTTTACATTTTTTTTTTTTTTTAAAGTTGAAGGGGAGGAATGATGAGGACAATAAATATCACAAAGCTATAAATGAAATCCACCACTGAGATGAGAATGTATTATCATAGAACCATTGAATATCCTGAATTGGAAGGGACCCATAAAGATCATCGACTCCAACTCCTGGCACCGCACAGGTCTACCCAAAAATTCAGACCATGTGACTAAGTGCACAGTCCAAACTCCGACAGGCTTGGTGCCGTGGGGAGCCCGATCCAGTGCGCGACCATCCTCTCAGTGAAGAACCTCTTTGTGATATCCAGCCTGAACCTCCCCTGTCGCAGCTTGACACCATTCCCTCGGGCCCTACCGCTGGTCATTAAAGAGAATAGATCAGCGCCTGCCCCTCCACTCCCCCTTGTGAGGAAGCTGCAGAGCACGATGAGGTCTCCCCTCAGCCTCCTCTTTTCCAGGATGAACAGACCTAGTGACCTCAGCTGCTTCTTGTACATCTTCTCCCCTAGCCCTCCACCATCTTTGTAGCCCTTCTCTGGACACTAACAGTTCACATATTTCAAATACTATGCTCTTCTATTTCAGAATCTTAAAGTGGACAAGTCTTTTACTCATAAATTGTACCTCAACTGATCAACTAGTGACATGTCTCTTCCTTGAGAGTAGGACTGAATTCAATGTATCTATTTATTTATCAATTTATTTGATTTCTGCAGTATGAAGTGGATCAAGTGTTCTCACATGAAGGGTTTTTTCTTGGTTCAGGCCTCCATTATCTGGGATATTAAACTGAGGGTTTATTTCAAACGGTTACTTCAAGATGGTTAATTACCTACTTACAACCTAGCATAGCAGAAATTTAGTATTTGCATATACAAAAAAAATATGTAAGCTTTTTGGACAATAAAATCTTTGAAGCTGTGATACAACTGCTGAAAATTGTCTCAGTTTTCAGTACAATAAACTTGAATTGTTTAATATTTAATAACTTATTTCCACCACTGACAATATTTGATAACTTCTTTCCACCACTGAAGAAATTTAAGCATGGAATTATTCATTTTCAAACATCACAATTTCCTTTCCATTACATTAGTAAAACATGAACTTTTCAAAGATAAAATGAAAAAGACCTCTGAAAATACCTGTCAATATCTTACAGCTTTACATTAAAAGATAAATTAGGAACTAAAAAAAAGATAAAATTATTTACTTGTTTCTGTGTGATATCTCCTGACGTTCTAATCACTACTGTTTTTCTGTGTTAACCCCCCTCTAGTAAGGAGAATGCTTCCCTTCTCTCAAAGCTACACAGCCAGAATGTCAGGCTATTTTTTCCCTTTAAAAATTCTCACTGTGGTGTAGGCTTTATTGATACACTGTGAAAGTTACTGAGCATGTGCAAAAATAATAGGCTGATTATTAACATAGTTTGTTAACAAATTGCTGTCACATATTTTAAATGTAGCTGGTTATTTCCGTAACCATTCTGAGCATTCAAGATTTCATTGCAACAGGCCTCTAAACTTTTTTTTTTTTTTGGGGGGGGGCTCCTTCAGGCATTATGTCTGAAAACATAAATAGAAATGTTACATTCCTACCCTGAATCTTCATCCAACTTCCCTCAACTATTAAAAACATGCAGTCTATAAGACATACCTAATTCATTTGTTTGTTTAATGGAAATGAATATAGCAAATATGTACAGGTAGTACATATAAATATTGAACAGTTTACCCTATCAATAGCAAAACGGTAGTGTTTTTATTATCTCTTTACAATAGTTCTTGGAGTAATTTTAAAGCTTTTCTTACAACTGATCTGCAACAAATTAATTCTTGCTTACAAGAACCAAAGAAGGAAAAGAAGTATTTAATGTTCAAGCAGTTGGTGCCTGAACACAACAGAGCAGCTACCAGCAACTCTTAACCATGTTACAGCCATTAAACATTCTTCTCTATCAGATTAGGATTGGCAGTCTAATCAATGGGAAAATAAGTAAAAAACAGGCAAATGCATCAGGATAAGTTACTTGTACTTTATCAAAAAGCCACAAAATGACAAACGATCTAAGAAAATCCAGATGAATCTTCCCAGGGATTAAAATTTATTAGAAAATGTCCTGAATGTGAGACTGTTATCAGTTATGTTATACTGTAAACCAGACATAGTATATGAAAGAAAGACAAAGATGAGAATTTATTTTAAATATTACTTATATTTCCTTGGGAAAACCTAGGACTTTACAGTTTTACGCATATGCAGTTTACCAGGTAGACAGAAATGTCTCCCTGTCTAATTCTTGAAATTGCTCTTAACAAAAAATGGACAATTCTAGAACTGATCTCCCTGTATTTTTTTCCTTTTTTTTTTTTTTCTCATTTTGCTTATTTTTATAACAAATTTACTCTGAATTGTTTATGGAGGACAGCTTTTATTTCTCTAGTTTTCAGATAATGTTCACTGATTGTGATCTGTCTTTGAGTGAGCCTTTTACCAGTAAAAATCTCCTCAGCAGACAGAAATTGAATTTTACAGCTTTTTTCTCAACAACAGAAGACAAGTTTTGTGTCTCTCCTGTGAAAATCAGGCTCCTGTTCCATAGCTTCTGTCTGAAAAACAAAAGTTCCCTTTCTAACTGAAGAGCTCTGGAGCCCAGCAAACCTTACTGGGAAAGAAACACAACTGTTGGCTCTTACTTCTATTTTTTATTTGAAAAGTAACATTATCCCACTTGGTAAAAACAAAACAAAATAAAAAAAACTGGAAAGCACTTGTCATATATTTTTTTTTTTTAGAGATAGATGTTACATTCTACAAAACTCTTAGAATACTAATCTATTAGTTCTTTAAATAACCCTACTGCTCCTATAGCATTTCATGGAGGAATCAGTGTGCTAGCTTATCAGTATATTGAGATATCAATTCATTCCCTTAAGTATATTTGACTGCATCTACCATCCTGTTTATCAGAACCCCCCCCGCACCTATGAGGGTTAAAACTCTCCTTGACTGTCAGCCTCTTATGGTTTCAAAATACCACTTTAGACACTAAATCGTTAACTTAGACTTCCTGCACATACTGCAGGAATTTTGTTTGTTTTGTCTGTTTTTTAATCTAGAAAAGAACCTCTGTGTCTCTCAGTACATGAAATTACCTTGATGGAGTCTATTCAAATGGGTATGAAGACTATAACAAAACGTTTTCAGCACCTGTTCAAATGCTGAGGAATATTACACAAACAATTAATGATATATAAGCAAATGATTGGGGCACTTAATAAAGCTACGCTGCTATCGGAAGTAAAGGCATTGATGGGATGGTATTCTCTACACACAGGCAAAGGTTCCCATCTACAGTCCCTCCTGGCCTTAAACCATCACTTGACTCTATAACAGAATTGCTTACTGTGAGCTGAACAAGTCACATTTAACCTCAACAAACAGTCAATTTTACAGGGAAACGTACCCCACAGTCTTTCTGAACATGTGTTCAAAAAGAATGTGATTATTCAAACAAGTTTTATTTTAATTAATATAGATGAAATCATCTTCTGTGCTTCAGCAGTAATCATAGGCATGTGAATGTATGTATAGAACCAAAGAGCAAAATATAAATCCTGTAACACCAATACAGCAAGATGCATCGTCTTTTTTGTTCAAATAATATCAAGCAAACTGTTAGTGTTTTACAAATAATTATCCGTGAAGCATTATGCAAACCAAGAATACAGACAAAAGTTAAAGCATTAATATTCTGTAAAGCATGTGTGACTGATTCTGTATATCTTAAATATTTTTTCAGGATTGTGTTTTTCCTAAAGAGAGTAAAATCTCACATTTCTAATAATCAGTTACTCTGATCAAAGAGAACAAAGGATAACAAGGCCTTTCCAGAAGTGAAATTGCAACAAACACTATGAATGATGAGAAAAGGGGGTGAATAAAGTTTTCTTTCTGGCTATGTTGTGTACATCGCCATCAGCAGTACAACAAGCATAATTTCATCCTTCTGAGTGGTAAACTATGATGTAATGTCATTGGATAGATTTTTTCAGTCCATTTTATATGTTTATGAGACTTCCAGTTATATGTATTAGAGAGACTTTTGCACTTTGCTGGTCTTTCAGATATGTTTATGAAAATGAAATACAATAGAAAAAAGTCATGTTCAGAATACCATGAAAGAATTTCTATGAAATGGAGGAGGAGTTAATGACATAGAAATTGAGTCAATATGGTACCAAAACTATTTTGTATTGTTCCTTAAAGTGCTTTGGGACTTATGAGGACAATAACATCAAGAAAACAGAAAGCAAAATGTAAGGATTATAAAAATATCATTCTGGCTTAACTAGAATGAATGTTTCTATATCTATTCTCCTTTTTGCTGCTGATTCATAGCATGCAAAAAGGAGTAACAAACAAACATTTGCTGTAGCCTGTCAGAAAGGGCACAGAGAGTGCAAGAAGTCTGGGCTTGCTGCTCGTATTTCTGATCTCTTTTCACCTCCTCTGGCTGAATGCTTCTGTGGCAGTTTGAAAAGTGACTCCAAATGGTACCAATATAGTAAATGGGAAGTGAGCAATGCTTTCTTTTTTTCACATTTTCTATTTTTATTTAGGGAACGTCAATTAAGTAGAATGTGCCATTTTAACACCACTATTTTTACCAATCTTTTCACTAGGATATTGTCATTAAAAGACATGTACTGTAATTGGAGTATAAAACATGGGCATTTATCCAAGCTAACAGCTAGTGACAGAAAGAGAAAGAGCTCATATTCTAAACTAAGTATTTTCCAATGGAGATACAGCGACTATGAAGGTTCTGTGAAATCCAGCCTTCTGATAAGTGACAAGTCTTTTGGTAAGCTTTTGTCCTCTAGGACTCTGAAACAGGACTGTTCACTTAGGAGGAATCACAAGATCCTCAAGAAGATTTCTCCAAACCCCATTTTCCAGAGGTTACTTAAATTTTTTTTTACTCTTTCTGTTTTTCCAAACCAAACCTCCCAAAATTCACAGAAGAATAGTAACTTACATATGTATATATACATATTTTAAGATCTTGAATACAATTAAAGGTGAGGAAAAAAAAATCAAGGAGGGTCTAAAATTTAAATTACTCTTGGCTAGCATCACATCTGCATTCAGATGTCCATTTCCCACAATTCAGATCAAGGAAAGGGAACAGATTATTCTGCTTCTCTAGCAGCGTCATTATTCTGATCTTGTTATGCTCTATTTTACTGCTTTTACTTAATTCAGTCCTACATGCTCCTGACAGCTGCTTCCCATGATGTAAAAACATCTTCTCTCCCTCAGAATTTGGTCACTCAAAGCTCACCGGCTGACTGAAAAGGGCTTCCACAGGCCAGTAGAGTACTACAGAGGTTTTCTGCACCAGGCTTGGCCAAGGAGGTTTCCAAGAATTACACATTTAGTGCCTCGAGACAGTCTGTGACAGCTCTCTAATTCTTTTGTCATTTTGATCATGTTTGGAGAAAGGAAGTGATCTATTGTCAGGCTCACAGTGTGCAACACCAGGAATGTTTAAAGCTACACTGATGGCCTGATTCATTTCAGACGTCTTTAGGGTGACAACATTGCATTCTTCATGTTTGATAGTATTCGCAGCTTGCTCTAGTCACAGGCCTAACCACGACTTCAGAGCTACAGCATATGAAGCTATATTCAAGTGTGACTGTTTAAAACAGTTTGTAGCACTTGTTGTGCTGAACATCTCATGAAATTTCAAGTATTTCCCATTTTAATCCACATCTTTCTCTGTGTATTTACTGCATATTTATGGAGATAAATGCAAGATAACCTCCAGAAATCTATGCTTTGTTTATCAATCATCTACCTTATTCATTAGCCAACTGTTTGTGATTTACTATGCATTTTTAACTATACCACCTAGTAATGAATTTACTTCACTGGAATTTATTTTAATTTTCCAAATGAACTTTTAAGCAGCTGCTATTTCTCCTAATATGCATTTTGTGAAAAATAGACAAGAGGAAATAGTTATTTTCCTCTCACACTATCCTCATTACAGTGGGAGTCAATGTAAGGAAAGCATATGGCTTCTTCAGGGAGAAGTATGTGGTCACACCAATACCATGCCTTAAAGTATTATTTTTTCATGTTACAAGGCATGCTGCCATAAAAAAATTAAGAACAAACGCATGCATAGAGGTGGATGCACACCACCAATACTGAGCATAAACGGAGAGAGAGAAACGTTTTTGATTCCAAGCAGTATCCAGAGGGACACAGAAGCACAAAACAGAATCGAGAAGAGAACAGGAGCTTGTGCATCAGAGAGAGAGGGGGAGAGAGCGAGAGAATATTGGTAAACAAATGTCAGAATTCTGAACAGATTTGGAATTCAGTTTAGTGAAGAAAGAAATAAGCTGAGTTTTATTTTAGCCAAACAGCATTATCCATGCTTAATTACTTGTTCCTTACATTTTAAGTATTTCCATTTATAGAATTGATGGTTATCTAACAGAACTGACAATGAATACTGGAACTGAGGGGATATATCTCTATTAAATCTATACTTAGATTATATAGAGAGTTATATAGCTAAATCAGCCAACAAATCAGCCAAAGATCTTATCTTTGAGGGAAGCAGGTCTGCTAAAAAACTGTACACAATAAATGGCAAACTATATTATCATATGAAGCTCATACTTTTGTCATGGTGTTAATGAGTAAAACAGGAATAAGTTGCTACGGTCACGCAAATGCAGAAATTATGCTGGAAATTATTCTCATGGACAATGCAGGTTTTAGAGAAGGGAACTATGGCTGAAACTTTTGGAGTCCATCCCTCAAAACATAGCTATAACTTTGTGATATCAACTTTGCCCCTTTGCTTGAATAACTACTACAGGATATACCTCATAAGAATATGAGAATCACAAGAGTATCTGATTTATTATTTATTTATTTATTTTTAAATGAAGCAGTTTGGGACATTTACCAAGCAGCAGAATTGTAGCAGACTGAAGCTTCATCAGACACAGGTAATGGCAGGATGCCAATAAAAACAACCGCAGCCACAACAAAGCACAAAGGCAACAGCTGGTTTGACATCAGTACCTTAAAACTAGGGAATTTCAAGGACCACTTCTTGGTACTGGTGAAAAGTGTGACTCTCTTATGTGTCTTTGTTATATAGCATTAAAAGCACTGTAATACTACCAAAATTTTCCTTTAAAAACAAGATCACTTTTATCACACACATTTTATCCTGACATATACTTCACTTTTATCATGACGTATGCTTCATCTCAAAACAAGCTGCGGCTGTTCAGGGTGGCACATGGAAAAGCCACTGCTACCTGTGTGGGGCTGAGCTGCAGGCCATGCAGCAGCAGTAGCCCTGTGCCTCCAGCCGAGCTGTGGCCACAGCAAATTTGAATACAAGGGAGCAGCAGCAAGCTCTAACACAATGGTCTGAGTCTATAAACAAGCAGGAAATTTCTGTTTAACAGAAATGAGCCCATAATAAATATATACAAAAGCATAAGATTTTCCTAATCTTCAGTCACTCATGATAGCTTTTAATTCTTTGGTCCAAGAGATGACAGGACCATATATCAAAAACAGTCCACAGCTAAATATTCCTTCTGGCTTCCCTGCAAAACCAAGGACCCTCAGACTGGTGAAAATTAAAGTACAAAGCTATCGCTCTGGTATTTTAAAGGGATGACATGAAAAGTAAGTCAATTGTATGTTTTGATATTTCATCTTGAGGAGGAGGATAAAAACTTTTGTGTATATATAAATGCTTTAAGGATATTGTGAAAAAAGCCTGACATTTGCCAACATTTTGGGTATAACTTAGGACATTTCAGCTAATTAATCAACATCAGTCATGCTGTATGTACCAGAAACATTTTAAATTTACAATAGGTGATGCACAGGATATATTCTTATTTTGGCTTTAAAGTGACCTTCAAATTGGTGACAAAACATATTTCATGGTAACTTCACTGTCAGACATCTGCAGTCTGAAAACTGAGAGAATACAAATGAGTCAACAGAACTTTCAGTTTGTGAATAGGCTGTATTTAATATATGACACATGGTATACATAATACACAGTGTACTTACAAGGTTGCTGAGGATAACAGGATCTAAGGAATGCAAATAATTTTTAATTAATATCATTAAAATTAATGTAATTTAAAAATGCAAATAAATATTGCTGCATCATCCACTGTGTTTAGTATGCATGTAGGATTACAATAAACAAACCAAATTAAATATGGTCTTGATGCAATTTAATCAAATACCTTTTTTAATATCTCTTGCTGCTCTGGGCATGTGGAAGGAATTAGATATCTAATAATATTATCTGTATTTTGTATGAAACAATATGAGAGCTTGAAACATGTCACATATTTTTCTTATAAACCAAATAAATCAATAGACAGATACAGATCCTTTGGTAATCTGGTAAGTATGTTTTTTTGTTAGCTGTTTTTTATTTTTTCTTTGGACAGGATGCTACAAATGCACCACTAATTTAAACATCATTTTTTTCCATCATCTGAATGCTCTTCCCATACCCATACACATAACTAGATTAGATCACAGTGAGAGCACAAGAGCAACAGAGTCATACTGCCATTACTTTTGCTATATCACTATATCAGGTTTAGAAGTATTCACTTTAAATGATGGATGGGGAAAAACAACTTGAAAAATTTACATCTTACCTTAAGAGGCTGCTGAAAATATATTTTACATGACCTGCATAAAGCTTTAAGAAAATGCAGTACGTTTTCTTTCTAAAAGAACAGTATCAGTAGAATGCCTCCAAAAGCTTCAAATTTTACTACTGACAATTGCATGCTGCCAGACCAGAACTTGCTTGCAAACTCAGAGTGTAAGAATTAGTGAGCCAAATACAAAGTATCAAGAAGACCTTTGGTGTCACACTTCAAGAAAGACGAAGATTTTGAAAAGAAAAAACCGAAAACATCAAAACTTGACTGAAGCAACACAAAGATGATGTCAAATGGCATTATGGGTGCCTACACGACAGCACACATTCAACAAGGCAAGAAGACTGGTTTTGTTTTAAACTAGCTCTGCATAACTAGAAGAGCCACTCTCTGGGAATATATAGCATGCCATAATAAAAAGCCATGATTTTTTTTTTCACAGTTTATACCTTGAAGCACAAAAGAAAAAGCATCTTTCAACATTCATTCACCTACTGTACACAGGATGCCACAATAATTTACGCCACGGGCAAAACTTGAAAAACTAAGTGTACTGGTATATCACAAAGTAGAGGGGATTTCTTATACTGACAAGTGCTACCAATCTGTCAAGCAAAATTTGCTTTCCACAAAGGATGGTATTTCCTGTTT
The DNA here is from genome assembly GCF_009769625.2 of Cygnus olor. NCBI lineage: Eukaryota > Metazoa > Chordata > Aves > Anseriformes > Anatidae > Cygnus > Cygnus olor. Next base: position 51,670,605 of record NC_049173.1, read on the forward strand.
AACTTTTAAATATCTAAAGAAAGACACTGAAGTCTGAGATTGCACTGTACACTTTCCTTATAATGTGTGAGGGAAAAAAAAAGAAAAGAAAAAAAAAGAAAAAAGTACCTCTGTAGTACAATTCATATCTACCTTAAAAAAACTCACATAAGAAACACCTTCTAGAGAAGTCAGCTTATGTCCTCTCGTACATATCCTGCCTAGTTAGATCTTAGATAGCTAGAGATACCTAAGTTAACTAAGATGAATGTAACCCTAAATGCCTTAGAAACTATTAGTCCTGCTAATTCTTTTACATCATCATAATTACCCACAACGGGGTTTCAAGGGTCTATCTGGTAAACCCTCATGCAATGAATTAAGGAAGAGATGTAGGTCTCATCTCAGTTATTTGCAGTTGATTACATAAATCTCATGTTCCTTCAGTGAGTCCTGACCATGCTCAGATGAAAACTACTGTTATGACTGGGAAAGAAAACAAAGTTGTTCATTTAGCACCCTAATTGGGCCAACTGGAGAGAAGCTTTTGTAGTTTTGTGGGAAGAAAAAGCAATTAAACATATTTTATGTTGCACTACAAGTGCAGAAAGCAGCTGAAGTTTTTCATCTTTGCATGAAAGGAAATTTATGTTCAAAGTCACAAAATATATGAACAAACTTTTTTTTTTTTTTCAGAAGAGACTACAGAGTCAGTGGACAGCTAAGAACTTACAGGTCCTTCTGTGGGCACCTCTACTGAGGAGTCTAAGAAGAGTGTGGTTAAAGCACTGTGAGACAAAAGTAAGCCATTAATAGAGCCAAGCAGGTAGGAAACCTCTTCTTCAGACAACTTTCTTAAAGAATATTCTTTAAAAAAAATTGCCACTCTTCTTGAAAAATAGATGTTTTCTCTCTCATATACTTCACAGAAATCTTTACCACATAGATGATTACAATCTGTGTAATTTTTCAGGATGAAAATCAAGGATGTTGCCTTGATTACTTTGGATGGTGAAAAGAAAAACCAAGGCCTCTCTTCAAATCCATAATATGATGCTATTCCTTCTGACATTTTTTATGAGCTTCTTGGAATCCACTGACAGCAACAGATTTGGCCAGTATTCTGTGAACATTTTAATTTCAGAGTGACATTTTAGTGTTTGTATGTTTTGCTGCTGAATTTAATAGAATTTAGAGTTATACAGATACAGCTGATAAAAGCATTAATCAAAGCGGGCTCCACAGAACCTGCAAACAATAGATGAAGTGTCTACACAAAATATGATAGATAATGGTATTAAAATTAGAAAAAAAAATATCTCCAAAATAACAGAGAAAAGGACATAAAGCAGACACTTAGTGAACATAAAGTGACTTAATGGTTTGTGATAGGGATAGAATGTATGTATCTAAATAAGGATAGAAGTATAGTCTAATAATTTTTGATCACTGTATAAAAAGACCTGTCAGAATCCATGTATTCTTTGTATGGGTCTTGGGTAGCCTGCATAACATTGTTCTAACACTTTATCGACACACATGGTACATTAGCATCTCGTGTGTGAGATCATGAGTGTGATAGGGCCATACCTTGTATGTATACCCACTAAATGGGGCGGCGCCATTGTCTCTGAACCCAGCTTGTGGTACATTTTGAAACAAGAACGGTGCTGAAGTTTCTAGACTACAGAGCAATGGACCTCTGGCTATGATTCAAAAAAAGACGACTCACAAAACCAATGGGTTTGCTTTCCCTGACAAGGGATGAAATTAAAAAGGGATATTAAAAATTGTCACAGCCAGACTAGAAGCAGAAGACATAAAAGGAAAAAAAAAATTGCATTAATTTCTCAACATCACTGCCAACAAAGTTAAGCTCTCTTGTTCTATTTGTAAAGCAGGTCAGGGAAACCAAAAAGACATTCACACAAGCTGACCAAAAGCCCCCATGTGTAATATGACCAGTGTCTGTTACAAAGAGTGGCTACTAGAAAGAAGCTTTATAAAGATGTTCAGTTGAGACTTCATTCATACTAACCTACACAGAAGTTGTCTCATGTAGAATGTGTTTACCTGGGCGCACACTACAAATTCTTCAACTTCAGACCACAGCTGAAACTGATGAAACATCAATGATTTAAAATAACTTAAGATTCCACCTCTTTTGTTCCAAAGGAAAAAGTTTAACTTAGTACTTTAGCCCTACATATTAATAATCAGTAGCTCCCTTATAATTTAAAATGCTTATTATGCCTTCAAAATAATGTTCTTACTGTCCAACCCACAGTTCCCTCACAAGTCTGCTTAAGTAGGAAGAAAAATTCATTCATAATAATAAATTTAGACCAAAAATGAAAATACTACATTGTGCACACTTGCAAGCATGCATCCATACAGTAGTTGCAAGGGAACATATAATTATTCTCATAAAATGCATGCCTGAAAATGAATTTTTATTTCAAATTAGTTTGTAAAGAGTATGATTTGCCTAATATGTTATTAGGACCTCTTCAGATGAAAGGAGAAAAATGGATTAATAACAAAGAGCATACTGATTGAATCTAATTTCTGTTATCACAGCTAAATGATATTTTTGCATGCAAGCTGAAGCTGTGTATTTTGTGATACAGTCCCATAACATATTGTCATTCATTTCTGTGTTCTTTAAGAGCCATTTTCTGTTGAACTGAAAATAACGGTGCCTCATGTAACTATGCAATATAAATGCTTTCAGTTAACAGTCAATTCTCAAACTAGAGGAAGAAATAATTATTCCTGAACAGTGTTTTCAGCTGAAGAATACTACCCACATAAAACACCTTTAAAAATAATATACACCTGATTATCAGCACTACTCAGATGATTAATCCTTCCCTCAAAGCACATATCGATCCCTAGCAAGGCATTTCAATTACATGAAACAATTTCATGTACATTTCATGAATATTTTGTAAAAACAATCTCAGTTTTTGCATTCGGAAGTAGTTTAGAAAATGAAAGACATTAAAAACAGTAGGCAGCCAAAAGAGGAGAACTGTTGCGATGAAAAACCGAGGACAAATATTTTAGCTTCATTTTAGTTTCATCCAATTCATATTTTCTGATTAGAAAAAAAAATAAATATATATATATATATATTGAATTTAGATCAGTTCTCCTCATCAGCAGCATCACTCTGTTGCTACCAGAATACCTTCAACTGCTGAATGCACTGAAAAACATGTGCCACTGCACATGTGTTTAGTCACCTTGTTAGGTGCTATCCTGAGGCACTTAGAACTATATGAATACTGGGTGAAGTGCATCTTCTGCTATCATTTTACACAGACAGACTAAGAGCAAGTACCTTCCAGAAAGCAGCAAAAGGAATTAAAAGTACCATAAAATTACAAGGACTATAATAAGCAGGAAACATAAATGACGGGAAATCATGTAAGGAAAGATGAAGCTTCTTGCTGAGCTTCAGCCAATAGCTACACAGTCAAATTAGACCAAGTGGGATCTAACTTTTTGCCTGGACAATAAAATAGTACTAATCCATTTAACTTTTATTTCAAATTGATCTATCTCAAAAGCTAATGAGCACATCAAGTAAAAGAATTCACCTTCACAATGTATTGATGAAATATTTATTTTCTTTCCCTAACAATGAAATTATCGATTTTAAATCATGTAATCAGGATACTAAAAGTATTTATGAACAACAAGAACTCGTATAGATGCTTATAACAGATGCCCAGTGACTTTATTTTTCCCCCAATGTAATCCTGCAAGAAGTTATAAATATAATTGTCAACTTTCTAGCTAAAATGAGAATTTTGACACCACTTCCCCGAGACTTCCAATTTCTTTGACCAGAGGAACACTTTTACATCATCTTATTACCAGTCTTACCAGAAAATACAGACATACTGCAGTTCTAATTGCAGAGCTTTTAGATCCTGATTTGGGATCCCCAATCCTACAGTTGAACAATCAGATTGAAACCATTTTTTTCCTTCAACTGATAAATTATTTGCAAAATACCATCTTTTATTAAGTAATTTATTATTCAGAGTTGTTAGAGAAGTTTACACAAACGAAGGCAAGCTGCCTGGCTGTATGGTAAAAGCCAAAAGGTGAGGTTTGCTCGTCAATATATATGACACTATCTCAACTGATATCATTTCTACTCTTGCCGCAACTTCTAGGAAAGCTGCAGTTCAGGAATCATATGCTGAAAATACTGAATAATACAATGCTTAAAATCCTGCTTTTGTATGACTGCACAGCTATTTGAATGACAGATATACAGACCTCAAATATTGGAGACAATAAAACCATCCCCACAAATGTTTGTGGTCAGAGGAGACTGAAACAAAACCATCAACTGAGTTGAATCAATTAGCCTTTCTAAAGTCAAATGAGACAGAGATTGAAGTGACATCCATCTCAGGAACTAAAGGATTATTTACTGGACCTTAATCAGGCAAGACACACGATGAAATTAAACAAGCAGATTAAAATTAAAAATTGTCATCCCCTTAGCAATATCAGAAACATTAGTGTTACCAGACAAAACAATGCTATGTGCACATCGTGGAGAGAAGGAATAAATAGCCTTTTTCTCTTTCCCTTGTGTACTAGTGCATTAAGTCTGAGAAGGCCATTAATATTACTATGCATCCTTGCATCCTCTGAATACTGAGGAATTTAATCAGAATTTACATTTCTGTCTGCTGTCTTGTTTTTCAAGTTCCTATAAATGGACATAGTACTGCTATTTTGGGGGAAGGTAACAAAGACAGAAGTTTATCTAGTGTCACGTCATTCTGCTGACAAGGTAGGCCATGCATCATCAGCTTTTTTTTTTCTTTTTTACGAGCTTTACTTATCAATTACTATTAATCCTGATTTGTGTTGCCATGGATTTTCCTGAGCAAAGCTTATGAATGCATAGCAGAGCCTGATGGAGATTGATGTGCAGAATAAAACAAAGGGACAAAAATACCTTCAGAAAAGTATGACCTCAGACACAATCTGTCATATTACCTTATTTGCTGCTATAATAAAAATAAATTAAGAATCTCCAACCAACAGTTTCTTTGTTACAACTGAATCATAATCACTAGAGAAACTGAACTTTTAACAGCATTACAGTAAATGTATTATACTTACATGTTGTTCACAGCATTCAATGGAGCATTGGCCTGCCTGCTTTCCAGTTCAATAAATAATCATGATTTCTTGCAATAAAGAAATTCATTTCTGGAAAGACAAACCAGGAGGTTAAATGTTTTTTAATCATTTTTTTCAGTAGTCACGCACTGTAAAGTAACATATGAAAATAAGATCTCAGCTGGGAAATTACAAGCACATATTACAATTTCATTTAAAAAACTTCATAAGTCTTTATTTGTGAATGTGAATGCATTATTAATATTTTATGAGAGTCAAGAATACATTTCATATATAGGTGAAAAGTTACTTGAGCTGCAGGAAATTTATTTTTTCTGTTTTGTTTTTGTTGTTGTTCTGCCAACAACAAAGTTTATGCTTTTCAGGAAGTATGCATTCCCAGTTTCAACTAACAAGACCTTTCACAAGCACTCTAAAAGAAATTAGAATATTGGAATCTTGGATTAAACAAACAAAAAAACATTTTTCTTTTTAAAAATAAAAATCCCTTGATTATTAATGGCAGAAGTATTTGAAAGAAATCAGGTAGATGATATTCCAGAATACCACCCATTATCCCTTTTCAACATTTATTAATGAGAATACATGAAGAAAAGAAAAAGGCTGAATAATAGACTCTAACAGTGAAATCAGTTTAACTGCAGAGTAGGCTCCAAGAAAAAGAAGAATCTCTATAGGTAGCTATATGTGGGGTACAGACCCAACACACTATACTACAGATTGAGAGATCCAGTGCATTTCTTCTGCTTTGACAGAAGCTTGAGTGAGCTCTACCATTTTCTCTAGGAGGAAATAAGACTGATTTAAAACATTTTTGCTTCCTGCACTTGTAAACAAATATCCTCTAGTCTGGATAGCCAATGAGTTTCCTTTCTTGCTTTTAAAATATGGTAAGATTTCTAGTCAGTGTTGTAGGATATTCCTGGCTGTCAACAGAGAACTTCTTTTATTATTATTATTATTATTATTATTATTATTATTATTATTATTATTAAAGAGACTTTATTCCTGCAGATTCCTGAATAATTCATTTAAACCTTGTGACAATATTCTTGTGTGTGTAGTTTGTTTTAAATTACTCTTTGTGACCCACAGTGAACCCATCCTCAGCCATTCTACAAATGAGGATACTAAATGCTGAGAAAATTTGACTTAGAAGTTTTTATTAATTTTAAACCTGCCAGGTCTGAAAGAAAACTCTAGTGTAGTAACAGAACGCTACTGAGGCTGATCTGTAGTGAGAGATTCTGGTAGATTGTATAGTAAGTCTGCTTCATACCTAAAACCTCATCAACTATTTACAAGGAAACAAGTGATGGCACGCAGGTGCTCGTGCAATGAATGCAGGTAGCAAGATCCAGCTCTCCAGTTTTGTCAGCCCTTCATGGAACAGTGATTCTGACATATGGTATTTATCTAGCCATAAAGAAAGGCAGACTGACTTTAAGCACACATGGCCAAATTCAGCTTGGCTTACAACATTAAATACACCAATACAGAAATGCAACAGTATAACTTAAGGGATTGGAAACACACTAAAATAATTACCTTGTTCTGGTAATTTTCAGGTTTTAGGCACACATCAGTAATCGGAATTTTTAATAAATCTCACCTTTCAAGAATTCTGGAGTTAAGTATATGACAACAAATGTCATGAGCTTAAAAAGGTATAAAACAAAGAGCTGCCTTTACATGCTGGTAACAGGGTATGCACATTATTTTTCTCTGATAGTTCAGTCCTGCCAGCTACCTAGAGAACCATTTGCTCCTCTCAGAAGGTGTTCAGTGACTCTTATTACTTAACCAATTAAAAAGGGCTAATTTGTGCTCTATTCCAATAGTGTGCTGAGGACAAGAAATCAGCATGATGACAAAGCTCAAATTTGGAAGCAATGGCACATACCTGTGTAGCACATTATAAAGCTAATGTATTGTAGTGGAACTCTTTAATACACCTCCTGTGTGAAAAGAAAGTTACTAAGGCTGGCCAGTCTGTGCTGGCAAAAGGGATAGGAATGCTTGCCTAAAAGCTGCAGCCTTGCCGGAAGTATATTTAAAAAAAAAATAAAAAAATAAAAGAAGGAAAAAGTAGAAATACCTCCTATCTCTCTCTGATGTTTCTAGTAATCACATATTAAAACTCATCCTTTGGAAGCAACTGTTAATATTGCAGAATCTCTTGCCTACCGAAAGAAGACCCAAATCCCTTGAATCAACACTCTCCTTCCAGAATTTGCCAAAGCAAATTGCCTCTTCTTCCACTCCTTACTTCCACAGAAATATAGAAATATACATTTATTTAAACAGGTGGTAAGACAGCAGGTAAAACCTAGTGCATGAAGCAATAATAATAATAATAATAAAAGTAGAAAATACCGTAGTAGAAATACTGTTTAATTTTTCTGTTTGGAATATTCTCATTAACAGCTTGCTTGATTTCATAATTTCTAGCTGTTGTTCAAAAGTCATATACGGGTTCACAGGGAAGAGAAACATTAGGCAAAACACTGTAAAATCATCTCTAAATTTCTGAACTAGATAACTGTAGCCTTCCCCTCAAAATTCGTCACCTGTAAAAAAAACACTTCCAAAGATTGATTCATATGTATCTCACCTCTCCTGACTGTCATGGACATCACTCCACAGATTCAAGAAAAAAAATTATCATCATCTAAGAAGGTAGTGGGTTGATGCAGCCTCTCAACCTTGGGTGATATGCTTCAGTTTTGTTTCATTGACACGTATGTGGCCACACAGTACTAGGACTGCCACCTTTGAGTAAAGGCATGGTTAGGGCCTGCAGATAACCACACAAATATCTAGCTGCTACAATCATCTACGAACTGTTAATATATAGTATATGTAAGCAAAGATCACTAGAAAAAAAAAAAAAAATATATATATATATATTACAAACTGTAGAGACTAAAAAAAAAGAACTGAAATTGAAACCAGAGAAATGTAAAATTTTGGGAAAAAAAATGTTTATTGACATTTAAGAAGCAATCAGTATGAAGCATCATAGATTATAGGTCTGGGAAGTGGAAGAAAGTAACGGCTATAGAAAAGAAATCTGCAGTAGAACATAGTCCTTTGAAGTACTCTGCCTCAAAGCTCACTGACCAGAACCATCACTACTAAACAAAAGGAGCTGGAGCCTATGTTGTTATTACGTACAAGTATTTTTTCTGACAACTAAGTTCTAATTAACATTTCTGCAAGTTTGGGGCTACAAATTAACAGTGGCATTCATAATTACAATAGTAGCAGACATTTAATCATAATGACACATTATTGTTGTGCTGTTATTGTACTATTATATTTTACAGAAACATTAGTCAAAGCTGTTATAGTGATGTCTACACCACTGAAGGACTTTAGCTCGAAAAATTGTAGCTGAATGATAATGATTATATTTAGCAAAATATGTAAGATTTATCCATTATCCATACCCCCAGAGCAATGCCACTTACTTTTCTTTATTAATATCCTAGAAATACAGGATTTCAGGAGAACTCAGCTCATTATCTGGCACATTCATTGATTTTCTAAAACAGACTCAAGGATCTTTAGATAGACTTCTGCTCCTTTGCCCCAGTTACTCTTAGAAACTATCAGCAGAAAGCATCCACGACATTCTTATGCCATTCTTCTCCTATTCTTAAAATTGTTTTCCTAATATCTTTAAAAGCAGCAAACAAAACCAATAGCTTCTTGTCTCACCTGCAGTGAGCATGAAAAGCATGAAAACTCCTGATCACAGCCCTCAGAGCAACAACCCACTCCAACTTGGGAATTTTACCTTCATTTTTGCTCCTGCTACCAGACCTTCCATTACTTCTCAAAACTTTTCCAGTACACAGTCATAAACAAAGTGCTCCATTCACTGTTAATTCAAGTGGAAACATTACTGCCAATGCCATACACATAGTTTCTGTTACATTTGTTTGTGGTTTTGTTTGTTTTCTTCATACTTAACCTCTTCAGCAGCAGTATAACACAGCAAACACAGTTACTTTAGAGCCCGCTGTGACCCACAGCCTACAATGCTGACCTTTTCCAACCCGACCCTGAAAGTTCAATCTTCCAACACTGACAATTCCCAGTTCCTTAACTCCTCAGAGGCAAAACATATCAACATATGATAAATATAGAACTTATGTACAACCGTGTTAACCCATTTTCCACTGCTCTTGCTTGTATTTATTTTCTTTGCTCTTAAGTGTTGAAAATCATCTTGTAATTCACTCTTTTTTTTTTAAGATTGACAGAAATAAGGTTATTCAATAACTTCAGTTTTCTCTATGACTTGTTATTTGATCATTTACCCCAGTAACATCTTAAAATATCTTTCATATCTTCTTACAATATTTTTCTAAACCAATCATGTACAGCGCCTTATAACACTTTTGTTACAATTATAATTCTCATTTTGCCACACCCTTTCCAATTTTATCATGACATAGACATTGCTTCCATACACAGCTACAACTTCTATATGCTATATTCTTCTATATTCTATATTCTAATAAAGTTACTTTTTGATGTTCAGATTATTAAGAACTGAGGCTACTGTGTTGCTTTTCTACCACACTCTTTTTGATATATAGATATTATTTTATTTTTATCATGAAGACAACTCATAGCACTGCCATACAAAGTAAATGAAGTTTCCTGGATAACAGTAGGAGAAACTGAGTTGACTCAAGGCCAACCAATTAGCCCACAACAAAATTTGAAATGTAAGTCTGGATTGCAAGTGTTTAGTGCTAGTCAGTCACTGTAAATTAACTTAGAGGAGCATAAAGTAATAGCATAGAGGGGAGCCAAACAATGTTTATAATGAGCAAAAAAAGGAAGAAGATATAACCACTAAGCATTCCCTGCTGTTAAAAAAGAAAAAGCTGAATTGTGCCTAATTTCTGCAGCGTGGGGAAAACAGAAAGGCCAATTAAGGACTGCTTCAGGTTCAATTTTCATCTGGAAAATAGATTAGCTTACCTGGATCTTATGTAGCATTGCTCTTACATTTAGACTGAATTCTTTACCTTCAAAATATTAGCGTGCCAATACAGGAGAGTGGCATGGACACCTATTCAATCAAAATCCCTTTGGGAATTTAGAACGTTAGCAAGGAAGAGCCAACACAGCAGCAGTACAAAACAATTCAACGTAGCTCTGGCTTTATTCAAGCAGAAATATCGTAAGTTATACAGCTAAGCAGAATTAACTGTAAGACCTAACATTTTAGTCAATATTTCTACTGCGAAAAAGTCAAATAATAGATACCGTAATTAGTAATAGCTCAGCTTTTTTTCATCCAGAAGAGAAGATGGCACACTCAAGTCCTTTTTCTAAGGCACTGGTTCAATACAGAGTCATTGGAGAAGAGCAGTGCCTACAATTCATGAGTTTATCTCCTTACATGTTTGGTTTGTGCATGTTCTACAACTGCAACGTAAGGAGCAGTTAGTGAAGGCTAAGTGAAGACTGCTTTAAGCAGTGGTCTGAGTAGCACTTGAAGCTTCAAAGTGTGTTGTAGAGCTTGTGAGAAATTATAAATTATTGCAAAAAGTGTTGCAACTGCAGGCACAGTCACGATATTAGGTGGTGATGCTTTGGGGTTTAAAGCTTGCCCTATTTCTCACAAATGAATTAGAAAGGCTTAGAAATTTACCTTCTGCAACACCACTGTATAGACTTACTCTTTCCTAGTACAACCTCCTCCTCTCCACTTCCTAAAATAAATGCATCAAACAATGCCAAGTACTACCCTGACAAGACATTATTTTTAGTTCAATCAGCCTATTTTCAGCATTTATCAACATGAAAGGCTACAGAATATTTTCAGAACCCAGGAGGCTGCTTCCTCCCATTAAGAACCAAGCTGGCACACTGGATGTTGAGGGAATACTGCAAATAATGTAGGCTCTAGTTAATCTTTTCCCCATTTTAGCCAAATGCTTTACAATTCTCTTTTGAACATTTCTATATTTCCTATATTTCAAAAGTGCAGGGTCAAAACTCTGAAGAGAAAGGAAAGGCAAAACTAAAATTCTACTTCATTTCTGGCAGTGTATCTGTGTTACTGTGGGAAAAAAATGCCATAGAGAATTGGGCCAGGGTTTTGTGAATGCTGGTTGAACTGAGAGGTATTTTATGTCAATGGACTTTAATGTGTCCTGACAAGAAACACTCAAAATGTACAGGTTAACACATGCGACATTCACTTCATTTTCTATGTCAACCTCATGAACTTTGCCGTGTTACCTCATCTTCCAATTTAGTGAGGGAGAAATACAAGTTTCTGGAGATCACTGATGGTAAATAGGTAATATACTTGCATGCAGCTCAGAAAGAATAAGGTCAGAGCATAAGTATAAACAGGGTTTACATGCTTTCAGGCCTGAAGTTGCAGCTCTGCATGTAATGAAGCTATAGCCAGTTTGGTTGCAATAGTTCTGAGTTCTCAAAAGCAAGGAGAAAGGAGAGCCTCACTGTATCAGTTAAAACAGAACTAAGGAAACAATACATAAATTTTACATTTCAGTTCTGGGACGGTCTTGTACTTAACATGTAAGATGTTAGTTAATGCCTCTGTTTTGTTGTTGTTGTTTTTTTTTTATAAACATAATTGGCAATTTCTTAAAATTAAGTGAATACTGCAAAGTGTTTATTTTCCAACAGGCCTTCAAATATTTATTACCTCCTTCGTATAAAAATACTTGCATGAAGTTACACTGTTAAAATAGCAGACAACCTGGAAAGTAGACAACTACCCAGGCAATACCATGGGAACTCAATGTCACTCACGCAAATCTGACGGACGGAGTATTTTAAAAATGAAAGAAATGACTGCAGGAACTGCAATAAAGTAACAATGTGCTGTCAGTTATAATAAAACCAGGAGACAAACCTCAGGCAGTAAGCCTCGTATCGATGTGTTCTTCAGATCTGATACGGGGATGGTTACTAGGTGATCTCTGTTAAACCCAAAGATAAAAACTACAGATTATTTTCAAAAGTTCCTAGCAGTTCCTGAGACAGATGCTTTTCCTAACAGTATTTAAAAGGCTATAACATTCAAGAAATCAATTATCAAATAGCAATTATAGGTCTATTGTACAATCTTTGGAACCATTTAACTTAATTATGCTCATACCGCTGTGTATAAGTGCCTGCAAAGAATTGCAAAGAGCTCTTGAAGGTGAGCTGAAAGTGAACTGCAGGCTGTATAAGGCTAGAGATCAGATGAGAATTGAGACAGAAGATGTGGGGTGAATTTAGTCAAAAAGTAAGGGAAGTGATTTCATTATATACCCCCCGAGAGACCTACTGGTCATAAAGTGAATTAGCTAGCATTACGCTAAACGCTTTCAGAATATCAGCTGGGAGTATTTACGTTTACTGGATGCAGCTCATTTGTGGAGAAGACAAGTTGTGCTTTGTTCACAATTTCTGACCATTCTTTTTACACATCCTATAGACCTTCTGCAATTCTGATTCAGTCAAAAGTCCTCCCACTCTTCTCTCCTGGCATAATGGTCCTTCTCATTTTAGAATATCTTGTCTGAGTCACGATCTTATCCTGAATAAACAGTCCACTCTCCCATCCTCATTACAAGCTCTTAAAATACCTGTAGGAATACAATTTATACGTAAAGCTACATTTTCTCAGGGACTTTAGTACAAGGGAAGTAACTTTCATAGGTTATAGCATAAAAATACCCCTTATCAGCAATTTCAAACCTGTAAAACAATGGAGCAAACAGTAAGACTCAACAAAAATAACCCACAGCTTCAGTGAACAGCAAAAACTACAACAATATGCACACTGATTACACAACGGATTCTACAAGATGTTCCTGACTGTTTTTAATGGAATTTTAAGATCAGTGAATGAAGAGACAGAAAGGTTTTAATATAGGTGGATTTTAGGAAATCTTTATCCAACAAAACTGTAACCTCAAAATGAATCAAAATTAGTTTGGATAGCATTGACAAATAATAATGAAAGCACTGTTTTCCGTAAAGATTTACAATAGATTAGTATAGAAACTAGAATCAATCTCTTCAATACAGACTTTAGTGTCAGGGACCAAGCCAACATCACCAACAAACAGGGATAAATAAATTCACATGCTTCTTCCACCTGATTTTCATTTGCAGGACAAAATACCACAGGCTTCTCTCTGTTTCTCTACTATGTGGAGAAAGAATATAATGGTCAAAGATAAGGACCTCATGTTACCAATTTCAGAGACATTTCAGTGAAGAATCCAGGCTAATAATTATATAGTTAATGGTTATTTGGATGATCCATTCCTTTGAATTTTGAGAAGAATAACCATTTCTTCAAGGAAAATTTTATTTTGAAAAATTGCTTGTATTAAAGATTCAGTTTCTGGTCTAAACCACACAGACAAATAATCACCATCCCTACTAATTTAAACTTTTGTACCCAGGATCTGGAAACAAACAATAGCAGGGTCTTGAACCTGAAACATTAGAAATCAGTATGCTGCTAATGAGCTATTGGCTTTTCTGCTTTTCTTCTTTGCTTTCTTTGATTAAAGAATTGGAAAAATGTAAGATCTTAAAAAAAAAAAAAAAAAAATCCACAGTAGCAAAAAGCATGGTTTGGTCACTGAAACTGACACCAGATACAAAACTGTGACACTAGTAATATATTTTCATCAACCCATGTACAGTCTTTCAGTATCTGAGAAGAAAATAATAATGTCCAGAAGTTGTAACATCTTTTTACCCTCAGGTCATTCCTTTATTTAAAAAAATACAAATTCACAGAACATAAAGCAAAGGGACAGAACATAGAGCAAAATCTTCTGTGTTTTTCAAATCTGTTGGTATATGTTGATATATGTTGATCTGTGGCATATTTTGAGAAGTCTACTATAGCACACATGAATTATTTCAAGGTCTAGTGACAGACGTACTTTTTTTTTTCTTCTGTATTTTATTAACTTTCTAAAAAGTTAAAGTAATTTAATGATCATCCTGTTCTCCATGACTAATACAGACATATTCTGGTAAGCTTCTGTGTTTTCTGTTTACATATTTTTATGACAACATTTATTAAATCTTGTTTGGAGTAATGGAGTGACAGGCCAGCTTCTCCAGATACAGAAAGCATGTGAATAACCTATGCAACTGAGCAAGGTAAGGGTCAGAGAGAGAAAGTCATTATGAAGGGTGAATCTTCCAAGGTGGCATCCATCTCAAATTGAGACCTTGAAGTGATAGAAATGATACAGACCCAGACAACTATTTCACATCAATCTCTAGGATTCTAACTTATACTCAGTTTTCCTCTGTCCTTTGAGGGAACTGAGAAAAACTTTCAGACAACAAAGTTGCTTTTAAAATACCTTTAGTTTCTAGATAAAATGAGCCTATTTAAAAAGAGGAAAATGAGATACAAATTCCAGGATTATAATGATGATTAAATGGAAGAATAACTCAAGTAAGGACTCAACTAATGCTGCTAGAGTGAAAAAGAAAAATAAAAGTGAACAGGAATTATTTGGTAATTGTTTTAAAATTAAAAGAAACTGAAATAAGACTTGTTTGTAATCATTAGTGTTGATTAATTTTTCTTTTTTGGGGTGAAGAAATGAACTCGGGAAATTTGTCAGTTTGACATACTGACAATTAAAAGAAAAAAAAGTAAATGAGTGAAACAGAGGTCTGGTCACCTTATGCCTACTGCATTTAATACAGAAAATCTGAAAGATGAGGAAGGCTGTAAGAATAGTTTTAGGAATTAACTGCATCTCTACAACAGATACCAGATTCTCTGTTTCTTTTCCTTCATACTGCCTAATGGGGTCAGACAGGAGAAATGCTGGTAAAAAGAATAGGAATTGCCAGTAAAAGTTGAGACCAGAATTAGTGACAGTCGTCTTTTCTCAGAAGTCAGGCACTGAAGCAGTGTGGTTTTGAATATTGCTTTCTTACAATAACAGCGGTTACGATGAGAGCAGAAAGTGTCAGACCACTTACAATACAATAGTTGTAGCACAAGTAGTCAAATAGACAAATGTTTTAATCTCTGTAGTTTTAAGGTTACAGTATGCCAGTATTTCTCAGTGCCAAAACTGTAAGGGCATGAATTATGTATTGTCAGGAACTTTTTTTTTTTTCCACAGTGACTAACCTGTGTTCCTGGCAGTAGCAACACACAAGAGAAAACTGTGATCTTCTAAGACAAGCTCAAACTCTCTGAGTAGAGGTAACCAGTTTCAAGACCTTGACGTAGAGTTTTCTGACTCAAAGCTCAGGTACTGCAACACAAAGACTTTAAACACACACCAGAGCTACAAAGGTGCAGTGACCAGCTGGTGAATACAACGCAGGGGATGCCAACACATTTACTTCATATCTCATCCTTTGAGCTACCCTTTAAAAGCTACCCAGAAGTTCTTATTCATCTCCTGCTCAATACCAAAGTATTTATCTCCTCCTACATGGAAACCAACAGGTACTGAATTTGATACTGAGAAAAACCAGAAATATGTGTATTGGTGACTTAGGTGCTGTCTGGTCCCAAGGAGGGTGACTGATCTCCTGTCACACAGTGGGATGTTGCTGAGAGTCCTGCCCCAACTGTTCTGATAACATTTGCAAGAACATAGCTCCAAACCCAACCAAGATCAAACCATCAGCTACCTAGGCTCTAGTTTGAGAAGGCTGGTCTTTTGTTAGTTTCTCTCTGCTTGACCCCAACCTTACCGATATTTACTGCTGACCCATACTTTTGGTTTCCTGTATCCACAAGTACTACAAAACAGAAAATTTAACTCACCCATAGTAAACACATCATGCAACAACTACATCATGCTTCCAACAATTTTCAAGTTCTGATTTCTCATGTTACTCTAAATCTTAAGCTGAAAGACAATGTTGTAGTCATTTGATCTGGCTGATTTCATCACTCAATGATCACTACATTTATACTAAGACTACTTTATAATGGAATGCACTTCTTTCAAAGGAAAACTCTTATCACTGCAAAGACACAAAACCGTAACTTTTATACCTACACGCTCATATCTGAAAACAGCGGAAGAAAAAAAAAAAAAAAAAAACTCCTTTCTATAAAGGTATACTTCGAAATTTCAGACAACCACACAGAAAACTGATCAATTTTCTATCAGTTCAGTGCTGGAGGCACAGAGGTTGTAAGCAAAGAACAGCACACCAGTACTAAGGACTTGCACAATTTCAGTGTCATATCTCATGTGCATCTCTACATGGATTGCCTCTAAGCGAAGAAATGCCTACTCAAACTGGTAAGGACCATATACTGAGCAGCATTTAAGCACTGAAGCGATCAGGAGAACAGAGAAACACTGTTGCTTCCTCCCACCAGACACCTTACTTATTTCAGCAATAGAGAGCATAAAACACTGTGAAGGAAGCACTGTCCTCAACAACATGGGGAATACAGCCATTACATAGTTTGGTAGGAAATAAAAGGCAACAACAACAACAAAAAGCAAACTTTTTTTTTTTTTGAAAGTGTATCTTCTCACACTAAGAATATATGAAGAAAAAACAGACATTTATAGAAATAACTCTTTACAAAGTTATGACAGAAGAATGAGACAAGTGTCAGTTTAATAAGACCTAAAACCTCAAGTTTCAAGACTGAAGTTAATTTCTATTAATTAAGAGCAATGGAGACAGCCAAGAACTCTGTGAAAGAGTACATCATTTCAACATTTCTTGCATGTTATTTTCAAGCACTTTTACCTGGCCACTTTCAAAGCTTGAATCGATGTGCTGTTCTGAATAAACAACCATGAAGTATTCTGAAGAATCCATCGTAAGTGAATCATAAGCATGCATCAGTCATAATAAAATGTAATTTTCTAGGTAAATGTTAAAAATAACTGCATCTTTATATCAGAGCACTTACCAGGATTTCAAGTTCATTCATCATAATAAACTCCTTCAGCAGACAAAACAAAATCACCAAGGAGCACAAACACTCCGTTCTCTTCTCATCCAACACAAATGAGAAGAGAAGCAGCAAATGGAAGTGTTTTATTTTGGGAGGGATTCCTTAAGAAGAAATCAAAGCAGCACAGTAAGTGACAAAATGGATGGGCTGTATAGCATTCTGTGGAGGTTATTGCTCCTGCAAACTGACCTAACTTTTCCAGTATTGGGAGACACCACATACCAGATGACCATGCGCTGCTGGCCTCAGCAGTGCAGCAACAACTAATTCATTACAAAAGACTAGAACATTTATACACAAGGCAGACAGGCTAATTCAGCTCCTGTGCTACTAACTCTCTGGTCTACACTGTCTCTAAGAATATATTTTGCCTCTTGACTAGCACACTGATGGGATGAACATAAAAGTTATGAGAAACCTCAGTGTCCTGCAGCCTAATAACTTTTACCACTGCTAAGATTTTTCTTGAGTCTGCCTTAATTTACCATTTTTTAAATTTCCTTCTATGAAAATATATTAACAGTTCTTACTGGAAGCAAGTAACACTAACCTGTTTGAAGGTCAGGAAAAAGACTCTTTCAGCTTAATTTTATATCCCTAGTAACAGCTCCTTAGCCAGCTACAGTGCTGATGGTAATTGACAGTTCCCAAAGAGCTGAATTTTCAATTCTCTAGCTCTCTGTGAAATATCTTCCAATGCGACAATTAATTGAAGCAGAAATAGCTCCGACTATACCACTTTGGTTCCTGTCAAAACTATACCACTTGAAAAAATCCCCCCAAAAAGGCAAGTGATTTAGAATGAATACAGTATTACAGGAACAGAGCACGCTTTATGTACATTACCAAGAGCTTCAGAACGTGCTATATTGCTTCAGAATGTGCTCTATCTTTAAGGGAGTCCACAAGAAGAATTTTCATGCAAGAAAAAGATGAGAACTATAAATGTAAAGAGAGAAAAAACTCAGTACAAGATCTAGGACAGGAAGTGTTTCCAAGATGCTGATAAATTGGGATGCTTAGAAAGAATGTCTTGAATTAAAAAAGACACAGTAGCCCTAGCATACAGAGAGCTACAGAAGTGATCATCTGGCAGAGGGCTGGAGCTTGCTGTCAGGCCCAGCAAATAACAGCAGATGACAACTGCTGACAACAAAAACTAAAAGCAAAAAAGAAAAGAGAAAAACTCTAAGCAATCTGGAGTTTATCAAAGACTGCACAAAAGAGGTCTGATCCAACAAAGAGAGCAGCAGCTACTGAAAGCAGTCCAATCCGTTATATCCTGAAGAATGATTATGTCACATCCAGGATGCACATTAAATACTTAATCTGCACTGTCTGAAACCATATTTTTCACTCCACAGATAAGGTCCCAACTATACAATTCAAGACAACAAATACATAAACGGAAACCTTCTACTTATTTTCCTATAATTACCACAGATAACTAATATTTTTTATAAAACCCTCAAAGGAATGGGGAAGAACAGCTCACAAAAGTACACAGCAGAAGCAAGAGATTTTTCCTAATCAAAAAGCATGAGTGTTTCTGAATATGGAAGAAAAAGTAGTTGAGAGAAGTAGTGAAAGATAACAGCACTCTGTATAACCTGTGTCTGGAACACAGTCTCTTCTAAACAAACAGCAGGGAAATTTATTAGAAAATGACAGCTGTGGCACTGAATGACTTTCTCTGGCTTGATACAAGGTGCTCAGCAGCTCCACTCTGCATCTTCCCTAGCTTCCACATAATTACAACAGTGAAGTTATGTGAAGAAAAAAAATATACATTTTTATTTCCTGTATCAGCCATTTTTCCATGCAGCTTTGAGACAGCTTGAGTTATTTCACTAACACAAATGCTAACTTACTGTATAATTCTGGCCAAGTCAGTACTGCCACAGGGATGAAGGAGAGAAGTGAACTCCAGTAGGTGCTCCTAAAGCAGAGAGGTACCAACTAACTCCCTTAAATGAAGGCAAACAACTCATTTAAAAAGCAGAATAATGCAACTAAAATGTGTTGCCAAAAAAACCTAACTTTGCAATATCAACCTACTGAAAACAGAACACAAACAGCATCCAAAAATACAGAATTAGCAATTAAAAAACAGTAACAGAAAATCATGTGTAAATTCCGTTTAAAAATTGTTTTTGTTTGTTTCTTGACATACAGACACTGTTTAAAGGTGAAATACTCTGGTGTGTCACAGCATCCAATGATTAAAATGCATGTCAGATGTAGGAAATCTTTATTCTCAACTCTAGTAAGTATTCACTGTGCTCAGTAATTCCCTGCCCTCTAAAGTTAAAGAAAACACAAGAAACATTCTTTTAAAGCACCCAAATGCATTAGGAATGTCAATGATTTTTTAATACAAAAGATTCTGAAGACATAGAAGCATTTCATAAAATTTAAAAGAGGAAAAAAGAAAAATAGAAAATTGGAACAATTCTCAGAAACTTCATTTTGACACTTATACAACCCTTCTAGCAAAATTTTACAAAATTGACTCAATTTTATTTGAATGGCACTTAGTATTCCAGTAGGAAATTGCTCTGTCAAGGGAATCTACGAATAGAGAGAAATGTTTGGGAAAAAAAAAAAGAAAAGAAAGAAAGAAAACTTCATGAGTTGCTGGATTCCTATTATATAATTTTGAGTGACTATAAAGCTCATTATAATAGATGAATATAATGCAAGACAGGAATGAAATTAAATACTTCTACCCAACACTATGTAAAAGGAAGCACCAGCCAGCTGAAATACTCAGAATACTTTTTTGTTAAAACCATCATCAGATTTGCTGAAAGTATTGAAGCAGGTGGCTGGCAGTGATCATTTGTAAGGACTGCTCCATCAAGCCCAGTCCCTGAAATCACAGCAACTAAAAGCATTGGATCTAAAAGGATGCACTGTATCATGTGACGTGACACCATGTCATGTTCCCCAATACGCTGTAGCAAACTTGAAACACAGAATAAACAGGCAAAAAAACCACCTCAAAAAACATCACAAGAGCATGAAAGATCAAATTTATGAAAAAACAGTAGTCTGTAACATCAAAATGACTCACAGAGGGAGAAAAAAAAAATTACTCTTCAGTAATTGAAGTAAACCTAAAATTAATATACCACACCTATTTGGATAAATTAAATTGGAAGATGCAAATATTATCCACTCCATCTAGAATTATATCACATTCATCACAAAATTTTTTCTTTCTTTCTTTCCTTTTTTTTTTTTTTAAGTATTTATGCAAAGATATCCATCAATCATTATACATTTCTCAGTATTGCTCATACAGATTAGCAGATTGTGCTAAGGAAAAAAGGAAATCAAGTTATGTTCTAAAGCCACTGTATATTTATTTTAAGGTAATTTAGGTTTTATATTACCATGTTCTTCAATGGGCAATGAAAGGTGAGTAGAAAAAACAAAAATGACCGTTGATAGTATTTGTGACTGCTTATACCAATTTAATAGCACAAATGCTTTCTTTATGTGTAATAGTTTTCTTTTTCATGCTTATGTTTTCCAGAGATGTGAACTACCCTATAACATGAAGAACTGGAAATGTAAAGACATTTTTACTAAAAAGATTTTAAAAGAAAAAAAAAGAGAGAGCGCGATGTTCATAGAATGTCATAGCACCTTTAAAAGGACAGACTGAAAAGGGCAATAAGATAAGGGCAATAAGGACAGCAGCTCACCAAACTGATAGAATCTGCAGACTTGAGGCTTTAACTAAAAAGCCAGCCTTCCAATGTGATAGCATATATTAATCTATCCTGTTCAAGTAAAGGATAAAAGTGTTCTTACTCCTTTCAGCAACATATCCTTAGAGAGTTCTGATAGTTTTGTTTCTAAGAACTGGAAAAGTGATAAATAAAGTTGCTTATTAAAAGATATGATCAAATATAGAAAGAAATAGGTAAATAGAGATCATTATGAACAAAGATGTAGTATTAATCATGTATACTGTAAACAGATAATTTTTTTTGTGGTTTTCCATGTAGTCATCTGTGTTTTACTTTGTCTCTTTCCTATATTACAAGTTATTCAAAGACTATGCACCAGAACAGTAAAACTGAACTAAAACCTGACAACTAGTACCAGAAATAGGTATGAAATAGAACACATATTGAATAACATCTTCCTCAAATTTTCTGTTATGATTTTAAGTCAACCCAGTAGAAATCCTGCAAGTAAGAACCATAACTACAATGTTCCACTGCATACTTAGAAACAAATGAAACTAAAAATTGCCACAAGAGCACTGTAATAAAGGGTCAATACATATTTTTGAAACTTTTTGCTCATTGAATTTATGAAAATAATTACAAGAAAAAGAATTAGGGCCATACCTTTCATTAACAAATACGTGTGTGTGTATCAACACATAAGAATCCAAACTAGAACTCAACAGAGCATTATAAGCCCTAAAACTTTGCTAAATTATTTTCTGTCTAATAATTCTGGGCTGTTACCTCATTAGAACTGTGAAATGCAATACTGCAATTTCACAGGAAGTTCAATGGCAGTATGAAGCCATATAAAGTTCCCAAAATATCACTGTCTGCTTTGATGTCGATAAATTCAACTCATGTGAAAAATAACTGAAGTTACATTTGCAACAACGTGAAAATTCCTCCCCATTTATATTGCGAGATCACAAATGCTAAGACATTTCAGAGAATTAAATTAGAGGAAATTAATTATATGCTAATGTCTTGAAGGACCATGCAAGTCCCTTCATATGTTGTGTGGCATCAGCATCCTACAGAATCCCAGTGAAGTGCATAAGCATGATACTATGTGAAAGATAGAGACCGTGCTGAGGAAGTCATAAGCAGATTGAATAAAAATATCAGTTGCAGACATGTCCAAGATCATCACGCAAAAAAAAAAAAAAAAAAAAAATCTAATAGGCTAACTGAAGTCTTAACAGAAACACATTCTTTTTTTTCTGAATACAAGTGCAAGCACCTGGCTGTTTGTGAGGCACATCATACAGCTTTCCAGAATTTGTCTCCATACAGCAGAATTTATCCCACATTAAACCTACCTACACAGCAGGTTTTTTTTTGTTTGTTTTGTTTTGCTTTTTTTTGTGGGCATAAACAGTAATTTTCTACATAGCTGACAGGTGTGGTGCTATACTAACCAGAACCAAACAATGCAGGTTATGATGAGGAACAATAAACAAGTCTACACAGTCATGATGCTCAAATGACTTTTAGCAGTTAGTCCTGAAATGCTCATTTATTTTGAAACTATATTTTACCATAAAATAAGTTATTTCTTTTTATCCCTAGCTGTGTTGCGTGTTGTTTTAATACTGTATGTCAGGAATAATTGCTGACATACAGCCTTCAAGAATGCATGCCATGCCCTCACCATTCGCTCAGGGAAGTCAGGCAGTAGGCTCTGCTCTTCCAGATTTACGTGCAAGTATAACAGGAGAGAATGCAAAGTCGCTACTTATCTTCAGATCCCTTAAGTGTCCATCCACAGAAATAAGATCACAGAAGATCAACTTTTCAGATTGTGCTTTATATCAAAAAAAGCAGAAAGAAAATTTCTTAGGTGCCAAAGTAGCCATAGTGCTTACAGGAAACTTCAATAAGCAAATGTGATGGTCTGAATCACTTGTAAGGTGTATAAGGCCTATTAGCAGATCTAAAAATTAGTTTATGATGCTTTAACTTCTGATACAGACTTTCACATGAATACAGCACTAGGAGATATTCATGATTCAAGACCTGATTAGTGCAGACAGACATGTCACAATGTGGAATCTGAGGACTCTGTTCTCAAGTACTGACACAAGATTCACCAAAAATTAAAATTCAAGTACTTGAAATGAAGTTTTAAACATACTAGAGATTTTACACAGGGGACACCAGACAATTCCAGCTGAATCATGCATTAATCTATCTAAATAGAAAGAAGCAAACTTTACTTTTGTGTCAAACCTGATGTTTTCACTGAAAAATGTATTTTATTTTTAACATACTCGCAATATAGTACAACTAGAGCAAAGTACGGCAATAAAGCACAACAAGAGGAAAGTAAAGCTTAATTTCATTTGAGCAACTTAAATCCAAATCTATGATTTCATTGGTGGTGATGGTCAGCGATAACATCTAAAACCAGAAGAACACAACCACACGTCTAGATGTTGCATTGTGTTAGTAAAGCTAGTAAGAACTTTCACACCTAGGACACTGATTTACAAAAGAAGCAAGAAAAAAGCTATGGATCCTAGGATACATTTCTACCTCAAAAACATGAGGCAGCAACATCAAACCAGTTTTGTCCAAAGCACTGCATATATTGATATTTTTGTAATTAAAAATATGGCAACTATTTTAAAGCTTGGGGTAGACATTTATAAGTTTCTATGGTTGATATGTATCTTGTCCTATCATAGAAAGGCATACATGCTTTACTAAAAATCTACCATAACACACTTATATTTGTGTATGGGTATAAAGTATCATTTATTTATTCAACAAGTAGATTACGTTTTATATCTGTAGTGATTACATAAAACTTAGACAATAGAAACAATCAGTGACCACAGACAGCTCTAAATATGCGCATGAAGTTTTAATAACAGGAAAGTCAATGGAGAGTGAGAAGAGGGAGGTTATGGTGAAGTTAAACTTCCAAAATAGTTAATACTTGAAATATCCCTCCCATCAGAAGATATGATAATTTCAAGATAAAATAAAAACATGGTTAATTTAAAAGTAATGTCCAGAATAACAATAATTAACAACAATAAAGTATCAGTCACCATGACAAATAGCATTATTGAGTAAGAAATTAAATAAGTCAACACTCTGGTCCTGAGACTCATTAACACTGCACGAACATTGGTTTTTGTTGTTCTTACAAAAACTACTCCAACTTCCTCCCCCTACCACACTTTCTAGAACAGAACAAGAATGAAAAAAAATAGTATAATACAATGTACTGTAAGGATTTTCATAGCATTTTTGCTGCATAAAACATTACCAAATTAAATCTGAAGTAATTTCAACTGGAAGTTAAAAAGAATTTTTTGATACCCTTGCATGAACATGCAGATTTCTTGGGGGTGGAGGTCTCAGTTTCATAAGCAAATGTGCTTTTCACTTCCACATAGAATATCCCACAGTTAATGCTTTAGTTCTCATTTCTTAATGGCATTAGAAAGAGAGAGGAGAGAGATCGTGTTTTTAATGGGGGTTGCGGAGAGAGTTTTATTGTTGCTACGGTAGCAACAATCTTTTTTTGCTTTCTTTTGTCATACCCTACAGTTGGCCAATTTTAAGCTTTCAGAGTGGACAATCAAGCTTCCCCTCCTACACATCAACAACTTGTAAAAAAAAATAAATAAAAGAGGGGTGGGGGCTGAAATCACATCAAAATAAATTTGCTTTAAACTAAGTACATTTTAGGCTTTTATAGGGCAAACCACAGTAGCTGATTGGATCCAGTTGGATACGTTTCCACAGTTTTGAGTAAATAAAACTTGTGATCCAAATAACCCTTACCTTAAGGTTAAAAATAAAACAAACTGTACCATATGGTAGGATTTCCAGTAGAGAGGAGGGTGAGGTCTTTTTTTGTGCTGTCCCTTTTTACATCCCATTCCAAGATCTCCTATGAAATTTGAAGAGGCAAACTGCCAAATCTGTTCTTTACTACAGAAAGTCTTATGCCTTCAGTGAGAAGAAGCATGTCCACAAAGGACTGGGGTCTGACTCAAAATCTCTCCAAATACAATTATAAGGGATCTTCTACCAAAAAAAGCAGAATTCGTTAGCTATTAGTACTGAAAACTTTCTTTTCTTTCCCATTATAAGACAGACACAATTAAACTTTTTTGGGTAGACCTGTGTGGTGCCAGGAGTTTGACTCGATGATCCTTGTAGGTCCCTTCCAACTCGGGATATCCTATGATTCTATGAAACTAGACCAAGTCCAGTGAAAGCCACCAAGTTGGTCAGGGCTGAGGCACTTGCCCTGTGAGGAGAGGCTGGTGGAGCTGTGCTTGCTCAGCCAGGAGAAGAGATGGCTTCGGATGGAACATTCCCACTTAGAATTAGTCCTGCTTCAGGTCATTTAAGACATTTTTGAAAATGCCTTTTTTATTTACTCTTCTGCATAGTTTGTGGTAATAATTAGAATATCTTGTGTATTACACAGCAGTTACCTCTTAATGAGTTAGGCTGTATTATCTTCTGAACACTTCTTAAACATTGTTTTAAGAGAAAATTTAAGCTGTTGGCAAAAGACTGAAATCTTACTGCTGAAACACTCTTTCATCTGCATTGCAAACTAGCAGCTAAGAGCACGTCTTCTTGAAAACAATATAGAGAGGCATGGAAATCCCACAAACTTCAGGATGAGGTTATTCTTCCATAAAATCCATGAACCTGAGCCGGAAGCACAGCTTTGTGCCACATTGATGTTCTCATTACTTCCACAAACTTGCTAAATGTTATGAAACATTAGGAACATAATTTCAAAGTCTCTCTTCGAGCTTGAAATTGTGTCTGTTGTGCTTTACAACTCCTAGTGATAGTTACATGAGATCTCAGTGATAAAATAGACCTATGTGTAAAGGAGCTGCTAGAATTCACATGCAGAAACATGGGACGAAGAGTTATGATACACCAGAAAACACACCGACTACACCACAGATCATCTGAATTGTTTCTCTTTCAAGACCAAGAAACTATGACAGCTTGTTTGAATCAGATGCTGTGTGAAAAAATAAATAAATCCTATTTTTGAATTAAGAGTATTTTAAATATGCTCAAAATTGCTTATAACTACTTTTCTCAAATACCATTCTCAAAATATCAAGAATATATTTAGATAAAAACTGACATCAGCACACGTTATTACTATAAAGCAAACAACTTTAAAAAAAGATATTCTAGGAAGAAGATCTTTATTGTTCTCCACTTAATGCGAGCTTGCCTGAAATTGTTATCAAACTGCCTATAGAAAGTTATTCTTCTGTTCTAGCTACAGAAATTACTTTGATCTTTCTGTTACAGTTTCTGTTGCATTGGGGTAATCACTCTGGCTGACAGCTCTGCCATTGGTAGGGTGGACATGTAATGATGACAAACAACTATTTTCTGCGTTACCATGTAGGTCTCACAAAATACAAGATGATCACATCTTGTATTGGCTGTATGTGCTGTGCTTCGAAGTGTGATCAAGACAGACCAGCCGCCTGCCTAGATATTTGCTTTTCTCATCTCTTCGCAGCAGTGATAGCTGAACAGAGCAGTAAGATATTACCGGTGCTTTCCTGTCTTATTTTGTTTTTTCTTTGTTGAAAGAGAATGGAGTTTCAAAATCTGACAAAACAAATCAGTTTGGTGGCTGCAATTCAGATCTCATTCAGGTAGCAACTGCATCAATAAAACCACCAAAATTCAGATATGTGATATTTTCCTTAGGAAACTGCATTATGATAAACAAAAGAAGCACGTCCCTGCTCTCCCACTGAGGTTTCTTCACTACACAATATTATAACACATAATAGAGCTGTCTGTGCACCTGCCTGTCGTTATGGGCTATAAATCCCACAGTATTACCAACCACTCCAACTTCGTTTCAGTAAAGGTCTGTTACTGATTAAATGCTCTGTTTCAAAGATTGCACCTTCAGTCAAAGACACATAGAAATAGCAAGGCTAACAAATCAGGCATGGAAAAGTTTTAGAGACAATTTCTCAGGGTTCTTTATGCTCTTCAGGTCACTGATACCCTCAAAATATGTGAAATTCCACAACTGGGAGACTGGAATCAGGGGGTGTTATTTTCTCCCAAGAGAACTCCTGCAAACTTTGAGCATATACCAGTACTACAGAAGAAAGAAACTCTACTGCGCCATGATATATTCTACATGTCTTACTTCTAGCTTCAATCTTTTTCAAATTTGAATTGTGGAGCCATATTTGCCTTTTTTTTTTTTTTTTTTTTTTTAATAAAGAACAATCTAGGAACAATTTCTTCCTTATGAACATAGTTGAAAATTATAATTATATTGCCTCTTAACCATCACCTTAAGAAATTCATCAGCCAATTTCTTAAGACTTCCACTGGTAATAGTTTTGAGATTACAAGTCTTCCTTGAAACTCTTCCCCAAATTCATCTCAAAGTATTTACAGTTTTAAAAAAGCATGGATATCTAATCTGGACATTAATACATATATAAAGACTTTAAAATGCCACGTGAAATCTTTGCTATTAAAATAAATTGTGAACAAATCTAATGCTGTTGCCTACCTGTCATACGCTAAATATAAAGAGTGGAAGGAAGGTAGAGATGGTCTCAAATACTGCTAAGTGGCTTGCATTAATTTCTAGTATTTCCTCAGCAATTACTTCACGTGATCATACATACAGTTTTACCTTCACCTTATTTCAGTGAAGGTATGGTAGATTGTTTTTCTTTTCTTTTTCTTTTTTTTTTTTTTTTTAAGCAATGCCTGTGCTAGCAGAGGTTTGTATTCATAAATCAACTTCCACTTCAATATCACTCACCTGCTATTTCCTTTCTCTCTGGTTTATTTACTTATTTATTTATAATTTCACATGGAATCTCATACACACGTAGTATGAATTACCTCTACCTTCAAAGGATGTGTGTTGATGGCAAGGCAGTCAGCACCTACTGGATTACAGCTAGAATAGAACAGTTCACTTGGACACTTGTGTTCTCCTTTAAAGCTTTTCTCTGACGGGGTCTCTTCCTAGAACCATATGTAATTAACAAATGTCTCTACAATACAAATATCTACTGAAGTTCAATTCTGACCTAACCTGACCTGCCACATTAATTGAATTAAAGTGGTTCCCTGGAAGGACATTGTTTATTGATGAGATGACCTAACCAAATGTTAGCTTGGCAGGTATCCATAGTCAATATGGAGCCATATAGAAATCAGGGGGAAGCAATCAGATTGAAATTTCCTTCCCAGTTTCTTTTGAAATTAGGCTACTTCAGCTCTTAAGCTTTTTGAAACACTTGTAATACAATCTGCACAAAGATTTGGTAAATATTCTGTCATTTAGAAGCCTGTATCTGAATTTTCTGAAAAGCTACTGAATTCAGCTAGTAAATATATACGTCCACGCAGACGCTGATATTACCAGGGCCTTCTCTAAGAAAACAAGGTGCCTGCGATGAAAACAGCAATGGTGAGAGGGGTGATGCAATCAAGCTTGTAGGTGTTTTTTTCTTTTGTCTTGCTTGTTTTTCTAGTCCTCTCAGGAAAAGATACAGGGCTTAGATGAAAGTACCAGGTCCCTCCTGAAAACAACATGTGCCTGTGTAGAGATGCATCCAGGTGCTCCTTTGACCACAGGATGCTGTTTCATGACAACACAATACTGCCCAAATAGATTTAAAAGTGTCTTTGCTCAAGAAATTACAAATTTGCTCATGTCTGAGAAGAGACAGTAACAGAAAGCCATAGATAAACACAAAAATTACTCACTCAAAAATACTAGGAAGTGGAAAATTCTCATCAAGGAATGAAAAAGACGATGAATGCATCTAAGACGATCACATACTAATCCAAAAAGTATTGGAAAGGTGTTCAGGCCTCAGACAGGACCTAGTCTAGTCACTTAGCATTACAAAATGAAGCAGATTCAGTGAAGAGACTGTGCAAGAAAAATTCTGCAGAGCCTCCAAAGAATAGTGCCTTGTGATAATGAAGAAATTGAATTAAATAGCTGGCTATTGGGAAAGAAATACTGTGTAACAGATTGCTGAGCAACATATAATTTCTTATGACAATTTTCTGATGTCTGTCTTATTTTATGACAATATTTGTACATAGAACAGGGGTAGAACCAGAGGAGTGCAAACAGTTTCTATGTTTGGGAACAAAAGACAGATGAAGAGTTTAGGATTTAGAAATAAATCTGATTTCTCAGGAAAAAAAAAAAAAGAAATTGAAAAAATAAAACAATGAAATGAGTAAGAGCTAGTGATTTCTTCCTATGACAAGATAAAAGGTTTTATGGAGATTTCATATACTATCACTTGAGTTCAGGGCTTTGATACTGCCTCATCTGATATGCTCATAAACAGGGGAGAAAGCACAGCCTGGATGAAAATAGATTAGCACAGAGGCAAAGCTGCTTAGAGAATGATTCTCGGAAAGTTATTACCAATGCCTTCTCATCAAAATGAAACAATACATCTATTGAAGTTCCCTATTGATTCAGGCCTACTTAGTGTTTTCATTAATGACAAGGATGCTGAAATATAGAACATGACAGCCAGCTGGAAGGACGCACCTAGAACTGGAAGTTATCTTGACACTGTGGAACTATGCTTTGAAAAAACAGATTGAACCAAATTGCCCTTAAATGTGGACAATGTTGTGAACCTAGAGCCAGTAACCTTCCACATAAATACAGCATGGAAAAAATTGTTTCACAGAAAAGGATTTGTAAGTTTTTATGGCTTGGGAGATAAACATAATTTTATGCTGCTATAAAAGCAGTACACTACATATTTGGGATGTATCTGGCAATACTCAACCTGTAAAAGGTAAGAAATTATCCTTTACTGTACTTATCAAAGTTAAAGCCTCACACAGAATAGTGTCAAATTTCAGGCATTTCAGTGAAGATGAGGGTCAGCTGCAGGTAGTCCAGAGGAAACAACAGTAACAAAAATGGAAACTATGACTTTTGAAAAAGGGAGGAGGAAAAAATGAGAGAAGAATGAGACAAGGTTATGATAAGTTTCCAAATGCTGAAAGAAGTGCTGCAAAGAGGATAGCAAGAATCAATTTTCCATGCCTAGGGATTACATAACCAACTGTAACAGACTTAAACTGCATCAAAAGGAAAAAACAAGTTAGTCCTAAGGAAAAAAATCTAACCATGTGGAAAATAATATATTAAAATATAATATGGAAATCAGGATGGCTCTATCCCTGGAATAAGTCCCTTCAGAGGGACTTTGGCAGGGCACAGACATGGGCTGACAGAGACCTAATGAAGTCTGACAAGGGCAAATGCAATGTCCTGCCTCTGGGATGGAGTAACCCATGCCAAGTGACAGCCAGCACATTAAGGAAAGTGATTATTTCCCTCTACAGAAGGGAAATAATCCCTCTGAAACAGTGAGACTCCACCGTAGTCCATGTGTATTTCTTGTATAAGACATGCTGATGTACTGAAGTGAGTCAAATATGATTTGGCACCTGGAGCATGTGATGTACAAGGAGAGGCAGATAACTGGGGTTCAGTCTTCAGAAGAGAAGGCTAATGGGGCATCTTGCTGCTGTCCTCACTGCCTCATGGGAGGGCATCAAGAAGAGAGCCTGACTCTCCTCAGCAGCATGCAGGAACAGATGAAAGGAAATGAACACAAACTGCAACAAGGATAATCTGCTTAGATGCAAGGGAGAAAAAAAATCACCTGTCAGACATCGCATCTGGATGCCCAGAGAAGTTACCACATCCCTAACTTTGGAGATTTTCAAAACCTGGGTGAACAAAGCCCTCAACCAATGAATCTAAGCTGGCCATACTGAGGACCTGTGAACTAAATGACCTCCAAAGGTCAGAATATTCTATGGGTTACAGTCCTTCTGAAAAAGCATTTATCAGTAATGACATAAGCATACTTGATTGTATCTTATATCATGAGGGTGACTACATTACCTTGAACAATTCTGTCAGCAATATGATCCTGTAATTTTCCACCTTGCAGGAGTATTTTGAGGATTTATCAGTTGTGGGATGCTCAAACACTAAGCATGCAATTTCACAGAATGACAGAATAGCTGGAATTGGAAAGGACATCTGGAGATCATCCAAGTCCAACCCCTGGCTCAAAACACAGTCAACTACAGCAGTTCACTCAGGACCGTGTATATCTGGTCCTTAGTATTTGGATTATCTCCAGGGATGAAGGTAGTATCAAGAACAGATGAGTGCTTGTAGCCAGTTTAGCCTGCTGCTTTGCAAGTTCAGATCTCACAGGGTCAGTCAAGTTTGCATAGCACATATTCCTACCAGACCCACAGGCATTTGAAGATACCGAATAAACATGCCACTGCAATAGTGGACCTATCTATAAACCAGGAAAATGCTTACAATGGCCTTAACTCATTTTTACTTTTTTTTTTTTTTTAAATATATAAATTTATCATCATCACTTGCAATAATAATCCAGGGAATTTGCTAGCTTTCCTTGGCACAGCTGGAAAATCTATCTCAATTTTGCCTTACACCACTCCTTTCCCTGTACTCTGCATGCGCTTATTTGTCATAAACAAATAAATTAGCCTTAACAGTTATGAGTACACAGACTGCTTTCAATTAGAGGTGGCACCTTCAGACCCTGTTCACTCAGCAGCAGAAGGACGGGAAAATATTTCTGTTATTGAACTCCTTGGCACTGTCTTGCTTGGGGATATTTATTTTAATAAACACAAGGTCGTTATGCTAGCATGAGGACACCACAGGTTCCCCCTAAGTGTTACTCTTTGATTACACATTATCCATCTTGCTGTTGTATCTCTGGCTGAATTTTGTCAGCCTCAACTGAGCAGCTCCTGTTAAAATTAGAAAAAAACCTCAAGGGAGACCATTCTCATAAACAGAAGACTGTAATTCCGGACAGTTAGCAGACAGCTCCATATGCAGTAACAGCTCCAGCTACCTTTCTGCTGCTTGCACTATCAAGCACCTGTCACCTCACAGTATGCTTCAAGAGTTACAGCTAAGTCTGCATACTAAGGACAAGGTTGCTAATTCACTTTTTTTTTTTTTTTTTTTACACAAAATGAAATGTAGAAATGGAGATGATGATGGTCATCAAAGAGTTTTTTTGTTTTGGTTTGTTTTTTTTGCAGATAGAAATGTTAGAATAACATTCTGACTAAATCTAGAATGAACAATTACAGACTATTTTAAACAATCCTCTTTTAGTAGACTGATTAGTTGACCAGCCAATGACACTCAGTTTTGTGTATGTTTTGGTCCACTGCCCCACTACCATTAAGCACCAAACTGCTACAGTGCAGAACTACAAAAGCAGTATGATGAAAAATTCATACACATTCTTACAAAACATGGTAAGAAAGATCACTGTACCCCCACTGAAAACAGTCTCTTTGTTCTATCTTTCCTATGCCAATGAATGGTGAAATAAAGGTTCTTAAAAATATCTCAGAAAGAAGTGATGTCCTCTATCAGTGCTGAAACAGCAAAATAGACTTTTTCAATATTTGGAATGAAAAACGAAGAAAATAAATAGATCACTGAGTGAGGAGAAACAAATAAAAAAACTCCCAAGCCTTCAATTCTGTTAACAAATCACTTAATAAAGATTGAGCTTTTTTTCTGAATGCAAATATAGAGACACTGTTGCTCTGTATTTTAGAAAACATTGCTATTGGCTTAGTGGATTAAATCATACTGGCCTAACAGATACAAGCAGTGATTGCCTTCACCTGTGTGTTGTATGCCACAAAGCACAATTCTGCTGTTCAGTTAAAAATAATGTTAACTGTTCAGTTAATAATAATGTACTGCTACTTCTAAAAGATTTTTTTTAATGACTAACCTAAGAAAGGTTTGAGAAAGAAAGGTTTAAGAAATTATTTCAAGATGAACAACTGCAGTACAACATATGGCTATCTTCCTGTTTTACATTCACTTAAGTAATGTAGTAGTTTAACTGAAGTGATAGAAGAGGGTTTATTTTTTTCCTTCTTTAATACTTTGATTATTAATCAGAATATTTCTTCTACAATTAGGACTAAGCTTTTAATATTCTTAGAAAACATGTACACCTCACCTGCATCTAGGACCTACTGTTGCATATGGGGACATTTTGGAAATCATGTAGATACTGCATGTCTGTTTCTTCAGGATAAGAGAATGGCAAAAAAATCAGTCACAGCAATGTACAAGAATGCAAACACATTTATGCTCCCTACAAAAATGGACAATAATTTGGATGCTGCCAAAACCAATTAGTTTTCCTGTTTACTCTGCTATTTATGTTACAAAAAAAAAAAAAAAGTGTAATTCAAAAAACAATTATTATTCACTTTCAGACTGCCAAGCACTATGGAAATATATTTTCTTTGTTATAGTAATGAACTCCAGAGTATCTGCTTTCTTAAATATTTTCTAGTTGTTTCCTCAAGATAAATTACTTGCTCTGTACTTTTGGTGAAGACAGGCAACCAAACTCATATTTTCAAATCCCACCATTTTTTCTAAACACACAGCTCAAAACCAGAATCACTTTATGCCTGGAAGACTGGATGAACATGGACAATTCAGTCACAGAAAAAGTTTCTTGGGGCTCTGTGCTGAAAAGCTACTTATACAAACAGGTTTAAGTGCATTTCTTTCACAACTGAACATGCCCATTTAACTATGCTTACTGGAATATTTCACAGTGCCCAGAGCATCATCCAGAGCAAATGCAAGCCTGTGGTGTTCGCCATCAATTCCTACTTCCACCTGGTATGTCTGGTAAACTGATTCAGGTCACTTTCTGTACTTAAAGCACCCTAGGTACAAATTGTCCTCTCAGTAACCCCAACCATACAAATTGCTTTGCAATTTGCCTTATTAAAATCTCCTTTATTATCTGTTGTGAATTTTCCTCTGTGTCTGAAAATATTCATTATTAAAAATCTCTTCTGAGTCACTCTTACACCATATGTAAAGCAAAATTGTCTTAGTATTTAGTGGCTTGTTGTGCCAATTTTGCACATCCTCCATCTCCACTATGTATTATGCACATCCAGATATATTCAATCTTTTTCCTTTTTTTTTTTTTTTGGCCTTGCAGTTCCCACAGGTCATTCAACTATTTTGTAAAACAAAACCTAGAAGACCTGAAAAATAATAACAAAAAGATTAAAAAAAATGGAGCAAGTGGTTATGTTAACATTCATTTTTTTAGATGTAAACATATTAGTTTCCTTAGTTTGCTATAGGCTTTACTACAGATCATCACTACACACATGTTGAACCTGTCTGGAAACAGACACCCTTCTGGCAGACATGCTGCTTGGCATCTGAAAGTCCCACAGATGTATTTGTCCTTCAGCAAGGAAATGTCCTACTTCAGATTCTGATTATTCTTTGCGGGGAGGAGAAAAGAGGAGGGAAAGAGAGCATGATTAACTCTTTTTGAACTGCTGTACTATGAAAAGAGAAGCCAGAAGCTTATATTAACCAGGATTAAAAATTAGAATTAAATGTTAAACTGTTCTATGTCTGTTCTTACAAACATTTTTAATGCAGTAATAACCTATTCAACTACTTAATATTTGCAAACTAGAAAGAATAGCTTGCTGAATGCTTAGATCACAAGCTTAAACTGTGGACTTCATTTCTGATGATGCCATGATTGAAGTGCATCTCTCTCTGCAGTGAAAGTCTCCATCTCAAAAAGCAATGTAATGCCTTATTTCTCCCATCCTCCTCCTATTGTATACTATCACTCAGTCTTAACTAATGCCCATGCTCAGTCAATGATATCATGCATTTGCTTTGAGTAGATTTGCCCCAGGGATTAATTTAACCACATTTGGAAAAGACTTTAATACCATCAAGCACTAGGTGTTGCATAAGGAGAGGGAGGGGGCACCTATTGTTTAATACAAGTTAGAGATTTAATAAAGAAATCCTGTGAGTAATCACATTCTTGAATACTGCTGTGCATTTTCATTTAATAGCTCCAAAAGTAATTATTATGTAGCTACCTCAGTGTTTTGGAAAACATAACATGCAGCTATTTTGTGATTGCATGTTATTTTTTCATATCAACCTTGGCACTTCAAGAGGCCTTAAAATATAATGAAAAGATCAGAGATCCTGTGATTAAGCTGAAGAGAAGCTTGTGCTTTCAAAATTCGGCATTCAGCTACATCATTTAATAGCTCTTCAGAAAATTTTAGATTAAAAGACATTTAATAATAAGTATTTAATCAATCAGAAAAATGAACCATTACCATTTCCTTTATAAGGCACATTATTACATTCAGGCATCACCAAGAACCTCTTTTTGCATTGCCCTAAAGAGCACATCACACATATCAACACAATAAACACAATATCAGCCTGGAGGTGTTCCGCCTGAGGGGAAGCTGAAGTGCCATCCCCTTCCTAAAAACAAGGAAGCAAGGCTCGAGCAAACTGCTTATGCTTTATGCCTTTCATAGCTCTTCCACACAAAGGATGCACAGACAATTATTTGAGGATACAATGCACACTGCAAAAAATAGCTCAAAATTAGGATTTCACTAAAAAATCTGGATACATACATGCTCTCATAAACACACACACAGATTTATATTGCAATTCTAGTCCATACTTTTTTTTTTTTCTAAATCACATCCACCAATGTCCAATTACACTTAAGTCTACACTAAACAAGTAGAACAATGCTAATTTTGAATAAAACTGTTCAGGACCTGAAAACAATCTAGCAAAAGAAAAGCGGCATGGAGCTTGAATTAACCTCCTTTGTTCTCAGCTGCACAACTTCCACAGCAAGACCTACTTCAGGCATCTCTACCACAACCCAAGATTAAATCAGCAACCAAAAATGGTGTTTTCAAGCCAGTATGATATTTTATCATGAATTATCAGCAGCGTTAAAACTTGAGGTTTTCAGCATTGAAGTATGGACCTTTAGAAGACGGTAAGGAAATTACTTGAATAACTTGGAACTGCTGCAAGACAGTAATGCATTAACACAGAACCTAAGTATCACAGAACATTGTTGAAATCTATTTGCTTCGTACCAGCTGGAGAAAAGACATCTCTCACTAAAATGTGGACAGCAGAGGAATAGTATGAACTTAATTTCATTTCCGCTGATGCGCTCTTTTCAACCAGCAGGGTAAGCAGTAGGGGCAAGTACCTCGATACTACTACTAGGCAAATGTCACGGAGCAATTCACCTGCTACTAGTTCTTGGTCCTTCCAAGTGTCTTCCAGCGTACTGTGATAGGAAGTGACTTTTTCAGCCCCACAAAACAGCTGTCAAAAGGTCTACAGATTTCACACAGGCTGTTATCTGTCTGTGACAGCTGAAAATTTAGTCAGGTATCAGTAAACCCCTGGCTGGCATCCTAACCTCTGGACAAACTCTCCATGACAGCAGAAACATCACAGTTGTTCAATGAACCAGACAGCAAAGGGTGAACACCACAAACATTTTGCAACTGCACTTAAACATCCTTTGTCTTTTTGTGAATCATGAAGACACTGACCCTTCAAAAAGGCACACTTCTGTTCCTGTGGAGCATCCCAAGAGACAGGAACATATGTGCAGATGTGTGTAGTTGTCCTCACCTGCTCTAAGAGGAAACTGACTCCTGTAGACTGTAGTTGTTGGGATTCTTCCAATACCCTGGAATCGGCAAACTTGGTTCAAACTATAAATCAAGTATCACCTCCTCATTATGGGTGGGATAACTGCATTTTGGCACACAGGTAGAAATATGCTAAGACACTATGAGATGAAATGCCCTTATTTAACTTACAGGTGGTATATGATAGCTTCCTAATAGCTTATTGTTTGTGAGGTTAATCAATTTTGCTTTCCTTTTTTTTTTTTTTTTCTCAATTATTGAATTGAAACAATCATCTTTCTGCAGGTCCAAAAATAAGATTGATATAAAGATAGTCTATAATGCCACCAAGTCAATCTGAATCTCAACCCTTTGTCTTTTGCTGTCAATACAGTTAGTTTCCCAGTGAAAATAGCCGATACTGAAATTTCCCTCCTACAGCTCAAATATATACTATAGATATAGTATGGGTTACAAGAATGTTTGGAATGGAATAAAATATATTAATCATATGTTACACTTTAATAATTTATGCCACGATTACTTCTTGGAAAAAAGATTAAGACATTTAACCTGTAGAGTGGCAAGGACAAACCTCTGTCAGTATTAGATCTTTAAGACTGGATCAGTAAAGAAAAATTTGATGCATTTTTACCTGTATTCTTGGTACCACACACTGAGAAGCTGAATCTTTATACCTTCTATATGTTTACTTTTAATAACCTCTCTAACAGCTTAATCTACAGGCATGGAAGTCAGTAAGAATCTCCTAGTAAAGGAAAGATAACCTCATATTTTGGCACAGACTATTCACAAGTGTACAACAAAGTCATTAAAATGCAACACTAAAACTTAGACACATAAACAAGTTAAAAAGTCTAAACTTCCCTGAAACCACTGTGAATTTCTCTTTTGTATGCGTTCAATTATTATTAACTCTAATTACATTACTGTCTTAAAATGCTCTTTGGGGAGACCTTCCTCTGTTATCAGCAGTTCTGAAAGTAACTGAAAACACTGTGTGGATGTTTATTTGTGAAGCACTTGATGCAGTTATCCTGTTGCTACAGGCAACGAGGCCTGTCTCTTTGATGGAGCTTGCTTTTAAATGGTTGCTAAATTTCACTTTTGCTTGCACTTTACATCAAGCTGCACTCTGCTTTCTAAAAGCTGATGTGCTTTCTACAACAATCAATTACTAATAAGAAATCTTCATCTTACACCTCTAAAGGAACGTAGCAAAGAATATGTGATCCAAAAAGAGGGGGAATGAGGCAACAGAAACTTTGCATTTCCAAGGATTTGGCATCCTGTAAAAGTACAAAGCAGAACTGAAAGTTTCTCATAATGGAACATGGGCTATTCTTCTTGAGATGATTCTCTTCATTTCAGCACTTCTCTGTTAAAACGTGGATACCTACATATTTGAGCTGAAATGTTTACCAGAGCATTTGGACAAGCTGTTAAATTCTTACAACCTTAAAATGCACTTGACAAGACAACAGGGAGCTCTTTAGGATTCAGGTCAATAGTTAAACACATCACTATTATCTCATAACAGGAGATAATTCTATATAAAGATTTTTAGAGAATCCCACATAAAACAGTAAACATTGATTATTTTTTTTTTTAATATTTATAGAGTCCTGATGGTATCATTTCTGTTGAATTCTAAGGTTCTCAGCAAGTAAGACGATGATCCAGTCTAAAGGTTGGAAAATTGAAGGAAAAAGCCTATTTATAGAACTGAACTTTTACCTTAATAACACTAGTTAGTTTAAAACCTATGAATACGCAGTATCATAGTATCTTCAAATTAAACCAGACCTTATTTCAAAACTGCCCCTCCTATAACCACATTATGAACAATTCACATTTGATCTTAAATATTTGAAGTTTTCAAGGTGGTAAAATCTTTCCTAAGCAGTCACAGCTGAATTGACAAAGATTGCTAATTACTGGAGAAGAAATAATCTTGGTGTTTGAGATTCAAGCTACTTGTAGGTTTGTATTACATATCATTAATACAAATGAATTATACAGCTATTAGATTTACTATGTTCTTTCCACAGCCAGTCTGAAAATACTGCCAATGGTAGAAATAAGAAACTGTGTGCCCTATATCTATATCCCTACTCAGTTCAGCTATTCAGTGATTCAAGCAGTGTCATCTACAGGTGATAATACTCCAAGACCAGAAAAATAACTCTGACAGGTCTGAACATCACCGTTAAGCACACAAGCACATTGTCTCCAAAATAAAGCAATGGATAATAGGCTTCTGATAATTTTGGTGGGGGTTGTCTGGTTTTGTTTTAATATTTTTTTTTGTTTGCTTTTTAATATTACTGCTGAATGGATTGTGACCTGGGATTTGCACTCCAGTGCCACAGAGTCAATGCATTTTAAATCTTCTTTTGATTTAACCAACTTGTATTTGTTACAAATTATTAACAGCATAACTAATGAGCTTTAATGCCATCCATCCTTCTCTCAGAAAATTTTTTATTAACACCTTAAAAATTAAAAATATTTTAAAAGAAATTCCTAGGAAAATATGCTGTAAAAATAAACTCTTTCTTGAAAGATATGCCAACAATGCATGGTAGTTCACATTTGAGATAGTGCCCTCTGGAGAGGATCCCTTCAGCTGAGCCCAATGCATGTCCTTGGGATACATGTCCTGACTAATTTCACAAATGCAGAACTTACCAAAAATGGAGAAATAAAGATATTACACAATATCTAAATCAGGTAGTTAGAAGTTATGAGGCAGGCCTCAAAACACCTTGAAATTCATTAGCTGAGGGGAAGGGAGAAGGAACAGTAACTCTTCAGTCAGCCTCACCTTCATTTTGTCAAATTAATAATCTCACACGCATCTGAAAGTTGAACAGTAGCTCAGACCCAACTGTTACGAAAAGACAAACATACCACCCAAACTGAACTGCCTTTAGTTAGAAGTAGGATAACAGTGCTCGTAATGCCCAGATAATCAACTCAATGATATTAAAATGCCATGTATGCACAGCAGAGGACACTTAACCATGAGTACAAAATGCAACGAAGCAATGAGGACTGGTGAAATGCATCGTATAAAATCACAGAGAAATGATCCAAGAAGTAGGAACACTTAAGCTTTAACTCATATTTACTCAGTAACTGACCTTTGCTATGTGACATGTTACTGATATTAATTAGCAACGCTACAAAAATCTTTATGATGTGTGGAAATATCCTTCTTGTTTTACACTGAGAAAACTGAGGCATAACAGGTTAGAATCTGACTACAGTAGTATCATAATAGCCCAGGTTACACTTTTGTACTCAGGGTTCTTGTGCTATTATTACTTAATATTTGTTACCAAGCCCTTGCTTATACAACATAGATTTTAAAGGATAAATTAAATATGAATAGTTTAAGTGAGGTGATCAGAAAGAGCAAGATGATCTTCTGGACTGTGAATTTTATATGAAGTTGAACATGAAGATCCCTTTCCCTAGCCTGCAGATTGAAGTATGTATTAACTATGGAAATTCAATGAAAGCATTAGCACATACTATTAACTTCAAGTTAATAAAGCTACAGATGAGAATTCTAACTGCTTATGGAAGAGGAATGATCATACATTTAAAACATCATGTAAAGAAGCGACCTGATTTTAAAACAAAACAAAGAGCAAGATAAAGGGGAAAACGAAAGCTTCTACTGCAAGAGGTATGAATCACAGCAAGGACAGGAGGACACTGGTGGTGCTATGGATGACCCGAATGAAGGGTGCCCAGATAGCTTTGAGGTAAATACAAGTTAATTTCTGGCTACATAAGCTTACTTATCAATAGCAAGGCATGGAGTGAGTAAGCCTACTGCACATCCATCATTCACATTTCTCCATTTCATTATAGACATAAAATGCACTTACAATATGTCAAGCTGGAAAAGGTCTTGGCACGAACCAGATAGGAAAATCCATAAAAGATCAGACATGAGGAAATGCAAAAACATAAAGAACTGGTGAAGTGTCTGTTCCTACCGAGTGTTTGTTTCCTTTTCTTTGGAGAAGGAAAATGCACCGTTTTAATTAAAAAATAAATAAATAAATAAATAAATAATCCACAAATACACAGTTTCTGATTTTCCTTATTATTGTTGAAGACTAATATTAAAAACAAACAAAAAAAAAACACACAGAACACTTAATCCTCCCTATTACCCATGCAAGAGATGTACAAGAGATGGGCAAACGTACAGACTACATTTGGCTACGGTCTAGAATACTTCTCTTTTTTGCTTCCTTGCCTTTTATCTTCTCAAGAATTACCATGTGTACACTTCCATAAAACTATGCAGATTAGAAGAGAATATTCTATCAAAGAAGAATAAGATTGATTTTCTGGATTAGCCAGCAAAACCCCAAATAGTCAAATTAAATTCAGAAATGTAAAAATACAATTGAATACAAAGATATCTTAATAAATAAATGAAATTATTTCTCCACATTTTGGAATTTTACATTAACTTCCTTTTGAGCAGTTAGACCCAAGCAATCATACCCTTTCTCACAAACTTCTGTACCCCCAGTGAACCAACACACAATGATTTTATGTAAGTCATAACACAGAACTATCATCCTTCATCCTTTTCTTAAAGGATTTTTATTTTTTTATTTTTTTATTTTTTTTTTAGTATAGAGAGAAACTCTTTATCAGGGAGTACAATGATAGGACAAGGGGTAATGAGGGAGGGTGGTGAGGCACTGAAACAGGTTGCCCAGAGAAGCTGTGGATGCCCCATCCCTGGAGGTTTTCAAGGCCAGGTTGGAAGTGGCTTTGGGCAACCTGATCTAGTGTGAGGTGTCTGTCCCTGACCATGGCAGGAGGGCTGGAACTAGCTGGTCTTTTAGGTCCCTTCCAACCCAAACCATTCTATGTATCTCTAATTTTTGTCTCAACATAGATATTTTTATTTCTTTGATACAAGATTTGTTAAGGTTTTATAAGGTTTTCCTTCCCCTTCTGAGTGGATCAGGGGAAGATGATCACAATAGAATTGGAAAGATCACATTTTTTTTTTTACACAGGCACACACAGCAACAATGAAGCGAGAAAACTACATCCCTAGGGAATGTAAACAGGAGGAGGAAACGTGATTTGCAGAAAGACAGTTGCACAAAAATGTCCTTCTTCCAAAAGGACTTGATCTGATGGTCAGCAAAACTGAAAATGTAGAGCCTGCAATTGTTCTGGAGTGATTAAGGATTCTGGGTGAAACTTGTAGTCACAAGGAGAAGGTCTAGAGGAGGAAGACCATATTGCAAAGATAAGCACTAGAGACCAGTAAGCTAACACTGACCGTCTGGGACATGAGGACACAGCCATCTGTCAGGCTCTTTGGAGAGGAATCAGAAGGACTGGGAAGAGAGCACCAGTCAATCTGTGGCACAGACACCTAAACACGAGACAAGTAAGATACAAGACAATTTTTATATGCATTTTGCAGTTCAGAAAGCGACCTGTTCATAATCAATCTTATTACTGTGAAAAGTGATTTTACTTAATGAGCACAGCAATACTTTTTCAAGGCTTATTTCAGATTAATCTGAAGAAATCAAAAGGAAGACTTCCAATTTTTCTTATTTCACTTTTTTTCTAACCTCAGCCACATTTGATCCAAGACA
Source organism: Cygnus olor (assembly GCF_009769625.2). Classification (NCBI taxonomy): domain Eukaryota; kingdom Metazoa; phylum Chordata; class Aves; order Anseriformes; family Anatidae; genus Cygnus; species Cygnus olor. Next base: position 51,712,805 of record NC_049173.1, read on the forward strand.
TTTTTTATGCAGAGGAAGAAAATTAAGATTTCAATCAATGATGCATTTTAATATGCAATACCCCATGTGTTCATTGAAAAAAAAATTAGTACAAATGTAATACACCTCTGATACTAACAGCACTTCCCTACAAGAATTATTGGAAATCGCTTCCATCAGAAAACTCAGCATTTTGCAGGAATGCATTGTTGTGGGCAGAATTTCACACAGAACATTGTTCAAGTGAATCACTACATATTCCGATTTAATTTCAATAATGTTAAGATATTGTTTTGATAAGGTAGATATAAATCCTTAATATCTTCCCTGTAATGTCTCTATGATATTTTAGAATATTTGAATTGTACGCACTAAGAAATATGTTTTGATATTTTCAAAAGAAATTCTTTAAAAAAGAACCTCAGGTTTTTAACCCATCTTGGAACTAAAACAAATGGCCAGTTTGGAGGCAGAATTCCCATTAGAAATACAATTCAAAGGTATTTTAACTTCAGCAGGCTGTTTGTGGATAAACATTGAGAAACCTAGGAAAATTATGATTGTGAGCCTATACAAGCTTCAAACGTGTCTTTTGGTACTTTTGCAGCTTCTAACACACTTTTCACCTTCAGTGGTGTCTGTATCAAACAATGTCAAGATGCAGTCAATAAGAAATGGTACCAAATGTACTGCAAGACAAATTTCTGTTGGATTTTTGGCATGTATCACTCACTATTCTTATTTAAGTCACAGTATTTTACATGTATAGGTGTTCATTGCTAAAGCTCTTTATTAGAAGAAACACACACCTGCATTTTCAGGAAGAGTTAAGATAGCGTATTTACAATGCCTAATATTATGTAGCAAAGTGAGGAGACTAGTCTCCCTTGGGTGCCTACGTATTTCTTAGAGAGCGAGAGACTTCTTCAGAGAACAACTCAGACCTCCTCCATCAAGTTTCTGCTCAATCATCTGCTGAAAGATCCCTTCTCCTCTTAGGTACAGGGGACTTAGCAGATAATAAAGTAACGTCTTTAAGAATCAAATGCTCTGACTTAGAGCAAAGAGCAGCAAATATCCTTTCTGCCAGTTAAAATGCTCAAATTCCCATTCATAAAAGAAAGAGATGGGCACAAGAATTGGAAGCCAAGAGTCAGGAGGCAGACAATACCAGAGTTAAGAAACCTTCATCCACTCCAGCAGGACCAGGAGCTCACTACCAAGTCACATTTCCAAGTTTGGCACTGATTAGCTATGACACAGAGGACAACTCCTTTAAGTCCTCTGAACCTGATTTCACAGAACTCATTTTGTTTCTCCATCTGTAAATGGACAATTTTGTTTTCAGGTTATATCCGTCACTACAATATACATATGAAGGGATAGAAGTACACCCGGGTGGTGTTCAGGATAATTGCTTAATAATTGTAAAGCACCTTCAGGCCATGAAGTGCACATTAAGTACTGCAAGCTCTTACCTCTTTTAAAAAGAAAGTTACTAGTGCTTGCAAAAACAAAAATAACTCCATGTAATTAAACGTCTCAGACCCCTGCTAACTCTGCAGCATACAAGCCTGTATACCAGTCAGAAACCAGTATGCTCAGGTCCAATCCTGCTGAGCTGTCCTCATTACAACAGAGCAAACAAACATGTTTTCTTTATGTTCTCTCGATAATTACATTTGCTCTGCCTCACTGAGGATCTCCTGCTAGCAATGAAAAGCGTGAAGTCTTTCAGTGGGTCAATCTCTAGCTGTTTTATTTTCATTTCAAACATAGCAGACACTTCCTTTTTTTTAACTTCCCAAAGCATCAACCAGTGTAGTTTCCTCTCTTAGGGCTGTTCAGTGACAATGAGCCAAATTTCATATCAACTGCAAGCTCAGCAAGCAATTAATCCTACCTTACCAATCAGCACAAAGTAAAATATGCTTTTCCTAAGACTTTGGATATTCTGTGACAACTATTACACCCAGAAGAGCTTGGAAGGTTCATACAAGTTGGTGCAAGCATTTCTTTTTTTCTCTTGATCAATCAGCCATATACCTCCCCTTCAGAAGTTGGTTGACACAGAAGATTAAGATCTATTCCCTAAAATGGGTATAAAAATAGATATTTAACATGAAGTATATAGGCTTAAAACAAATGCCACTAACTCCAAGTGTTGTGACTGATCCACAGCTCTGAAAATCAGAACTAATTGTCAACAAAAGGACAACATTTTCGAGTACACAATTTATCTGGGCACTTTTTCAAACATTAAAAACTCTACAGGTTAGAGAACAAATAGTCCATCTTCAGCTCATGCAGAGGGGCTGGACTGGAGGAGAACAAGCTGAGTTTGCCAAGACCTAGAATTTGTTCCACAGGTGATCAAATATTATTACACAACCCTACTATGCAACAAACCACAAATACTGTAAAAACAAAAAAGTAGCATGAAACAGATCTACAGAATATATCATGAATTTGACCAAAATATATTTCTGAAGCAAATAAACCTTTTTTTCTGTTATACTCCATTTAAATTCTCTGAAGAAACTTTGTGGATATTAACACATTTTCAAAACACATTTTTAGTTAAAAATTAAAAAAAAAAAATCCTACAAAACCCTTGAGAAGACTTGTGAATTGCATTGTCTCATACTGCACAAGGGCAAATAGTATAATTTATGAAAACTACAATGCCCAAATCCTCCTTACAAGGAATGAAAGGGGACGTCGGCACCAGCTTTACATAGAGTACAGTCAGGTACTCAGTACCAAGAAATTGGGGGGGGGGGGGAGGGGGGGGGCTGAAGGGAAAATCATTTTCTTGTATCATTTTTATACCACAGAATAATGAGCACAGCTGTCTTTGCTCAAGTGGGATGGGAAAATAAATCCCAAGACAGTGCATGAATTATCTGAAACTATAAATTTAAAGTGAAAATAGATAAACCTAACACTTCGATATTCTCACTGAGCTCCCCATTGGGAGACTGTTGGGATCCTCCCGGCAGGGATCTTTCAGCTGAAGAACGGTAATTTCACTGCAAGGTAAAACAAAACTTGCAGAGAGAACACAAGGAGGATTTTCTAATGCACACTCAAATGAAGGTAAGGCAAACTGAATAGTAATGTCATTTCATTACTTCCTGTAAAAATTAGTAGGGTCCCAGATAGTCTGTTTAAACAATATTGAAGCACTTATTTCATAGCCTTTTAGTGCAGCTTGCAGCTTAATATGATCCAATGTACTTGAATCCTTGCCTGTTTGATGTCTTTTCTAGACAGTTCCAGGAACTGAGCCTCAGCTTAGATTCCAGTGATCACACGTTAGCGGTGGGGCAAGCATCGCTGAATGCACACACTGTCCAAGAGCACTGACATGAATTAAAGCTTCCCTACCGGCATTAGCCACTTAAGACTCATCTTGTATTCTTACAACAAGCAAAGTCTGGCTTTAATAAACAATAAGGTACTGTATATTCTCAAAGCAATTTTTACATAAGTAGCTATGTACAGAATAATACATCTTTGTTCCCCCATCACAGGCAGAGGGGGATTGCAAAGCATAGTAAAAACAGTCTGCCCACCAACACTTTGGCATCACATCAGCAAAGAAAGTTCTCACTATCACAGTCACACATTTGACCTTGGGAAAAGCTTAGTGTTGACTGGTACCAAAGGGATTACTAACTGCGCCATTTTTCCAACACAGTTTTCAATTACTTTGATGAGCAATTAAAATGCTAATTAAAAAACAATCCAAAACTCAGTACTCAGAAGGTTATGAAATAATAAGCTCTTCTACAGTCACTGCAACTGGAAGCATTAAGAAGGTCACAATACAGCTGGAGCAGGAAGGTGCTAAAGAGAGGCACTGTATTATGCTTAGGATTGGTTGTTTGTTTATTAAAGTGAAATAGGTACTTTAAAAACACATTGCCAGGTGTACTTAAGTGCTGGGTTAGACCAAAGGTTTATATAAACAGCACGTTGGCACATATTGGCTTCAAGGCAGAATTCATTACACACATGAGACAGCTCAACCTGAAAGAAAAAAAAAATAGTATGTACTCTATCGTCAGCTTGAGAAGCTCAGAGTGCATCAAGTCAAGTTGTAAAGTAATCATGAAGTTACCAAGCTCACATCTTTCAGTTATCAAGCCCACATCTGCAATTAAGAGTGCTACAAATTTGCTTTTACCTTGCTGCTGAGATTCTCATACAATTGTAGAAATTAAGAACTTTGCATCTGAAGAAAAACCCTAAACTGCAAGTCACAACTAAATTATGAGAGGCAGTGGCTCTACTTTCATCACTGCGTTAAGATATGTTATGGGGATGAGGTGGTACACAGTAGAGGCTTAAGAGGAAAACAAAGTGCTAAACTGCTCATAAAAATTCTCTTCCTGTTGTTCATGCTCAAAAGAACAATTTTGAATTAAATTCTCTGCAGACTAGAGTATATCAAGCTGTACCTAAAAAAAAAAAAAAATTAAAAATAATATAATCATTCCTTGCCATAGCACCTGGGAAGGCCTTAGAGAAACCATTCAATTCCCACATACTGTGTGCTGCCAATGCAAAAGAGGAGCCAGGTCCTGCTCACATTCAACTCTTCCTCATATGAACAGCATTTCACCTGCTCTTCTGAAAACACTTATTGAGATCTTGCGCATATACCATGTCACACTTCTTTCAGTCATAGTTATAAATATGTACCACACTTTTTTTTTTTTTAATGCCATTAAGTTGCATGTAATGCAGCACAGGGGATGAAAATCTTTATTGCAATGCACTGAATCTATCATGAGTGCTGCAACAAAGTAATTCTGCCTTAAACAATCTGTGACTGAAAAGGCATGATCATTAAAAAAAGAAGAAAGCAATAATGGAGCTTCAGTCTTCTAGGTATGCCAAAAGCCTGCTATGATTCATTACCATCAAAAAAAGTTTCTTAAAAAACATTGGCACTGGTTCTTGTCATATATTCAACAACAGTTCTGCATTCTGTAAGAAATCTTGATTCATGCAATTCTGAGTGTAAAGATGGAGATCCTTTACATTGTTGGAAAGAACTGCATCAGTTCTCCTATCAAACTATTAAATTATTTTGCTTTTCTATATTTTTTCTATATTTTTTATACAACTTCTCAGTTCATACATTGGGGATGGAAGGAGGGCTGCAGGAATAACAAAATGACTGTCAGAAGAACCAAACAACAAATGCCAGAAGAAAAGCCTTCATGACAGAATATAATTGAGATCTCAAAAATGATCAGAAGAAAACCCTCACCATTCTCTAGTGATGTGGCTGCTGAAACTGCACCGGGCTGTATGGCTACATGCACCTCGACACAAGGCCCAGAGATGTTCCTGCCAGAGATCAGAAATCAAGCACTGGAAGCAGGCATTAATTTTCAGTATCTTGGACCACATTCTACTGACTGATTATAAATACTGTATTAATTATTATGGAAAGTTTTATCTTACCTTTAAGGAAAAAGAGTAAAAGATAGAAAAAGTTAATCAATCATTTGTCAGACAGACTAATACTTTTGAATACTTTCTTCTTGGAAAAATGCTTAAAGGAGGTCTAGCAGGTTTTGCGTTATTTTTGTTCTTTTTGTTTCCCAAAAGGTTCCAGCCCCACATAGGAGCTAATTTTATACCTAAACATACATAAGGAATCACACTGAAGTAAACCATATACCAGCCCACAAAATTGGTGTCTAAACTCCAGATTTAAACCTCTAAACCATCTGTTAGTAAATACATATATATACACACACAAATTCTTTGTTATAGAGACTGAAAACTAGAACAGGTTACTACTGTACAGTCTACAAGGTGTTTTTTTCCTATTAAAAACATTATTATATAATCTGAAAATTCAAATGAGAATTCTTGTATTATACTTTCTGCTTCAGAATATCAGTATGACTTTTTCTGATCTATAGATTTCCAGGGCTACACATGACAGCTGTTAAGTGGAGCTGATTATGCTGCAGGAAAGGAATAAACCTATCCTCTCCACTGGAAACTGCCAGGTAAAATTTGATCTGTTAACTGTAATTACCAAGACTGGATTTTAGCCAAGACATTATGAACATTAACACTTCAAATTATATGATATAGATCAAGTTAACATTTCAAAGAAACATTACTAAAACCATGCCATTAACTTTATTTGGATACATCATCTGAAAAAAAAGGGTACTTTGTAACATTATTAAAAATATTTCACTTATCACCGAAACATTTAAACAAGTAGTATCGGCAAAAAGAAAGCATGGCTGCAATCATGTTTAGAAAAAAAAATCCCTAAGGTGTTAGCTTTCTTCCCTCTTATTTCATTATAAATCCCCTTAAGTCTGCTAATCCAGCTTCATGTCTCCAGCATCATTTATATTTGCTCATTTCCCAGCAGGTTCTGGCTGTTCTAGGTATTTTCCTTAGCAGCCTGTCAGAGGATTCTCACTTTCTACACCATAAATCCCTGTAATGCATCCTATGAAGCGTTGTGGTACCTGCTAGTGAGTTAGATCACATTTCTTAGTTGACACTGTGAAAGTGGTTTTACCCTAAATCAGGGGAATCGAGTAGAAGTGAGCAAATTATTACAATATTTAAGGAAAGCAGTGGTTACATCAAGTTGGACAGTGTGTGACTTCCTAATAGTAATGCCAACATTTGATGAAGAAACCTGGAAGAAAGTCAATGAAAGAACTGACCAGAATTCAATTTTTTAATCTGTGTTTTCATTATATTTATTAAGGAATGACATTATACGTAAGCCAGCAATTATTGTTGCATTTGTAAGAATACTGAATACTTTCTTCTTAACAGTACTAAGGATTAAACGGATCCAGCTCCTACAGTAGCCCAATTTCTTATAACCTGAGTTAAGCAAGGAACTCTACCAATAGCTTTCAGCAGTATGAAACCTAAAAAACAGCAGTAAGCTTGTTTTCATACAGTTGATGGCAGTATTCCACCTGAATGCACAAGTACTCCACTGCCTGGAGTTTATTTAGATCTTCATCAAATATGATAATAATATTAAGCTACTTGTTTTGAGATCATCAGTTGGCTTAAGGGTTCTGAAAATATTTCCTATCTTTTTTTTAGCTTTCTTTCTTTTTTTTTTTTTTTCACACTGATATTGAATTGGCTGTCCTTCCACTATCATCAGAACAGTGAATAAAACTGTTAATACACAGATTCTGTGAAGTGCATCACTCACACTAGGTCCACAGCTTCAAGGACAATATAATAGTAATTTAGGAAAAATACAAGTGGAAACAGTAGTTATGGAATCCATAAATCTGAAAGAACTGAAAGGTTTTTCAAAACCAAATATAAAGAAAGCACGGTATCAGAGAAGAAGAATGTTTTTTTTCCCCTTTCAAATATTAAACCACATAACTGTTTTCTCAGAGATGGAACCCAACTGACTCTTCTGCAGTCTGCTACTCGTATTTTCTATTAGCTTTGTCTTAAAAGAATGTATTTCTAATACAATTGATATTTAGTCTCAAGTTTAGACATAAACTGCTCCAATAATATAGCATAGACATACTCCAAACCATATCTATATTTCATGACCAGAATTTATTTGGTGTCACATCCCAGGGAAAAGAACAGGAACAGACAGTGAGCTCCAGAGGTCTGATGCTCAGGCTTGGGGTCTACAGTTATTTGGATTACAGCCACATATATCTTTGTCTTTTTTTTTTTTTTCTTTTACTATTACCAACATCCCAAAAGCTCTGCTGAGATATCAACAATAAAAAATGAGTTTTAAAGAAAAAAAAAGGAGAGGGGTCACTGCAGAGGAGTTATGACCCATTCACCTCTGTAGATGGAAGAAGAGAGGAAAAATAGTCGGAGGTGGAAAGCAGAAAAGAAGCAAGCATGAGAGCGCGGCTTCAGTAAATCACCTTTCCTTCTTTCTTTTTACTAGACAAACAGAACTCTGGAAAATAAAACATAGGCATCTCTATCCACTGGGGTTTTAGACACTCCAGCTGACTGCTATTCTCACTCAAAATTGCTTCATTCCTGGAATATATAATTTGTGAGTCCTTTTCCTATTCTTCACATACCTTTTCTCTTCATTGTATTCCTCTATTTTTTAACTTTTCCTACCAAGTATTTTCTCTTGTTTTCCCTCCTAGCATTCTCTTCAATATTGTTTCGATACTGTTTCTTTTGCTGATATTTTTATATTGGATTCTGTGAGCCAGATTATGGTTTTACAGCCAAAATATTTTGGTAATAGTATAATAGACAGATGGCAGAGTTTGAAGTGTTTTGGTAGTGATGGCCTTTTACTAGCAGTCAGTACATGGAGGATGCAAAAGGTTACCGAAACCTTCTCTCACAAACTTTTGAAAGTATGTAAAAACACTAGAAAATCCTAGAAAACATTAGGAATTTCCTTTGTACACCATTCAGAGGTGGAGAGAGAGAACTCTTCTTTGTGCATGTGTGAAAGGAAGGCAAAAGGTTGAGACCTGTCTCCATGGCAGTCATTGTGAATAACCCAGGAATCCTCTCAGTTTCTTTTCCACAAGAATTTTTTTTTATCTTGTTTTGTTGTTGTTTGGTTTTGTTTTGTCTTTTTGGTAACAGCTGCTGCTCTTCATTTACAGCTTGTAGGCCGTTCCCACGTTTTTACTACTTTATCACTTCTTATCAAGTGGACAAGGAACAAAAAAGACCAACATGCCTGCTCTGTCTTTGAGGACAAACAAAAACATGCAAAGCTCATGGGCAGAAAGACTTCAAAGTTAACCTTTTACCCACAATGTCAGAAGGAACCACCATGGGTGCAGCTTTAGAGGAGAGTCTGACAAGTTGCTTTTCTTCACATTTTTATTCCCCTCAATATTCATCTCCTCAAAAACCTCAAACTATAAAGACCAACAGAAAAATGAGAAAAAGAACCACATGGTATCACCATAAGGAGAGTAGGTGGAAACATTAAAATGGAGACATCCTTTATTTTATGATGTGTGTTTCCTCATTGCACCTCCCAGATGCACCCTTCCATCTTTTTAGTCTAATATTTCTGTGTAGTCACCCACATAATTTGTTTTTGTATTTTTCAGTGTAAAAATGAAGCCTCCAGTTTGCTAATAGAAAATACAATTGTACCAGAAATTGCCTGCTGACCCATATTTCATAATTTAATGTGAATCTGCACCTTTACTATTTCTATAGCAGGGCTTAAATTTGGGAAAAAGAACAAGTAGGTGACCCATTTGCACGCATACAACAAACAGTAAACTTTGCTGCTGCCTCTTTTAGAATTTTCAAAGCTTTAAAAGAAAATCTATCTTGTTCTAATTGGCATGGATGGTAATTGTCTGTGAGCTGAGACACAATTACTTAAAAAACGCACATAGCAGGGTTTGAACCTTTGTATTCCAATGAGCTTTTGCCACCTGTTTCACCCTCCTCCCTACAGAGCGCATGGGAAGTCACAGCACAGCAGCTCCAATGAAAACAGAAGAAAACAAAGCGTACCAAGGGAATGAAGGATTAACACCAAGTTTTCTGTTTGATCCAGTATTCTTATTTTACCAAGACTGGGTAGCATGCAAACATCCAGTAAAGATCTGACTGAGGGTTCACAGTCACTTTTGTGAGTTCTCACGTCCTGAGATTTCACAGAAGGCAAAGGCACTCCTCCCTCTGCATTCTGGTAGAAAGGTGGAAGCTCACTTCCCAACTGACCCCACACCCACAGTTTCAACATGCAAGATTTCAGCAGGATCTAAGTAACAGATGATCATGTTACATCTCTGCATAGTGTCCCCTTCACAAGCTACAGGTCTTTACAACTGCTGATGTAGGGCCACTATGCACAAACTAATGTTGTCAGAGGTATTCTTTCTAAACTAACCATATTTTTAAATTTTAGTAATAAACTTTGCTACCCCATCACATTTGTCAGATGTTCAGTTGACATCTGAAAGTCATCTCTATTCACTTTTTGCACCTTAAAAACTCTCTAAAGTCTCATTAGCTTTTGTACACACATATTTAAGATTTTTTTTTAAAAAGCAATTTTACTTACTTTTAGATCACCAAGATGATAGTCTGAGAGTCAGAAGACAAAAGTGCAAGACTGCTTCAAATGCAAATGGAATCTAAGACATTCACTTTTAATATTACTATTCATCAAAATAATAGGAATATGGGTAAAAGATATAGATCAGAGCCACCCTTCACAAGTCTGGATTTATTTGGCTACTGCAGGACATCATTTTTATACTTTTCCTGGCTATGAAATATGCACAATTACTACTTGCATAGTGGTGATTTTATTTAGATCTCCTCTCCCTAGTTTGCCTTTGACTGTCATATGCTTTTTTTCCATGTTTTGTACAACTACTGATTTTTCTCAAAAGGCATCTGATGACACCATATTGATCTCTATTTCTTATCTTGCCTCCACAGCAGAGAAGGAATAATTTATCATTCTTCCTTTTACATAATGTCTCTGAAAACAGTCATATCACTGATAATCTGTTATGCCTTAGGTTAGTTCTCAGAGAGGCCTATGGCAGTGTTACACACCTCAGCGTCAGCAGAAGAGAAAAATATTCCCTTCTCATTTCAATTTATATCAATTCAGATGTTGCACCAAATCATGCATTTATCATACGCCAGATAAAGTAGATCTAACAGATTTAGTAAACAATGAACTGATAAGTAAATCTAGCTCTTATCCTCTTAATGGATATATATTAAATGAGAGCAGCAGGGGGAAGAAAAAGATGGGAAAGGCAGAAAAGTAAAGAACTGAATACAGCATTCAGACATGCAAGCTTATTCATGGTATGACAGGAATACAAGGACCTCTATAAATGAACTCTCTTGATGGAGGGCCTGTCTTGTGAACACTTCTCCCATTTGTAATTTAATGAATTCCTCCTCTCCTCTTCAGGACTGATCTTCTTCACCACTAAACCATTTTTTAACCACTTTACCTACACCCCTAGTTTGGAGGTGTCCAGTTTTTTGTTTTGTTTTGTTTTAATAATTACATTTAGGCTACAACATTTAAAGAACCATGTATGAAGAGAATTTAAATGAGGAAGAGAAAAATCTAACAGCTTGAAGTCAGTGCAAGAGTTAACTCTACATTGCCACATTCACCTTTCACCAGATTAAAAAGTTCTCAGTCTTCAACAATATTCAACAATAACAAGTGATGTACAGACCAGCCGTACCCCAAGCAGTGAATAACGAATAACTGAAGAAAATAAATGGCTCATTTTCAATGGTTCATTTCATGTCATTAGACAAAAATTGTTTGCTAAAAATAGCAGGTATTTACAAATGACTAGGACAATCACAGATATAGGAGTACGCTAAAATGGAAAAGAAGAAACTGTTTCTAATTAATAATACTGGTAATTAATAGTTTAAATAGTCTGACCTGTCATGCATTTTATTCCAAGTGACCAGACTTGCTGAGTCTGAGGTCACCTGAAATGATGAATTCATGCCTTACAATACAAGAGGAAAACAGATATGGAAGCAACAACAGCATTTACACAGAATGTCAGAGGTTTAGGCATTTTCTGCCATCAAATATGAAATGCTTCAAGGAGTTCAAAGATGAGAGATGGGCTTCAATCCTATTGTGGTCTATGTTACCTTACCTAGGTTATCTTTGGTTCACACATGAAATATAGCTGAAGAAAAGATATTTTGCTGTAAATCTGTTGTTAATTCTGCATCTTCGCCTACTGAGTTCTAAAGACAAGCCAACTGTATATTGGATCAAAAAACTCCTTCTGGAAAAGACTTAATCTTCTGGTTGGTACTGCTCACTTTCTAAACAGGCAGATCTCAGCAGACACCTGATGAAATTTCTGACCTGTTTCTCTCCTGTCCTGCTTTCAAAGTAGTGAACTCTTCAAAGGAAGTTTTCCCATAGCATGATGGAGATACCAAAAGCATGTTGCTAAACAGAAGATGAATAAAAAGAAGAAAGCAAGGAAGAAAAACAGCTTTTTAAACAATCGGCATGCATGCTGTAGTTATTTTGACATTAAATTAAGTAGTTCTAAGTCTGGTGTGAAAAATGATGAATAAAACAAAATAATTTGTTAGGCATGGCAAGTTATTAGAGGAGCTTCCAAATCCAAGACATTAAATGCTATTATGTGTAAATGAAGTGCTAAGGAATGGAATTAACAAATATGCCACAGGGTAACTATTTCTCATTTTAAAAATAAAATGCAACATTGTAGAAATACAAATCAGCTTACATTTTATTTATAGCCTATACTGTACCATGAGAAAATAATACACGATCAGTCATTCAGTTCAGCCCAAATGCTCTAGCCCAGTTCAGACAGTAGTTGGTCTCACAAAAAAAAATATAAGTAGTGAGCAGTCAAATCTGGTACCTCCCTTGCTGTCTCCCAGCATCTAGCCATTCACACATAGCACAAAGATATTTGAAGATTTTGAAGATTTAATTGATTAGGGGAATCAGAATTGAATATAAAATTTCCAAGACATGGACAACCTCTGGATTTATACAGTGACACAATAAGCTGTTTTCTAACAACTACTAACAGTTGTGTGTGTTGTGTTTTTTTTTCCTGTTTCTTTTCATTTACTACCTGCCATGTTCTAGGGTGATATTTTATTGGACTTTCTAGTATAACCTCACAATCCTGCTCGTGAATAGTAACAATCATCTCAGAGTCTATAATTGCATATTATTTCATTATTAAAACTTACTCTTTCCTTGCAAATAATTTTACCTTTACCTACACCAAATTTCATCTGCCATTGTATTATACCACAATTGAATTGCATAAGATTCTTCCCCACATCTTCTGTGATGATACTTAACTTCACTACCTTCATTTACAGTCATCAGGCCTGTTTGAAAATTCAGATTTTGCACATAAAGTATACTCTTCTCATGCCTAGGCAGCAGGAAGCAAGAGGACACAAATTACTTTTATTGGTTACATGAGGCATATTTTGGCTGTTTATGCCTTTAGTTCCTTCTGAGCTCTTGTATGAATTTTGTCTGGTTCTGGCCCATTCATTTCATCTGTTAGTTGCACAGCGCCTAGTGCTGAAAACATTCGGTCTCTGAAATGACATTTCAGAGCATTCACCTAATTTAAGCCCTCAAAAGACTAATTCTGGTCTGTATAACTTCCATCATATGTCAAATTATTTTATTAAATGGGGAAATAAATAGCTTGAGTTAATATATTTTTGATTTAACATTTAAAATTTTTGCAAATGTATAAGTCTCATATCTATTGTCCAGAAATGAAAAAAAGCTAAATCACATAACCCACTTGCATCTTTTCCTTTCGCACCTCTCTTAATTTATTGATGTGTCTCTTGACATTCCAAGTATGCATATATGCAATCTTACACATTATTAACCTGGCACCTTCTTGTAAAAAACATATTTTGACAAGAATAGTAGACCTTCCAGTATTCAACTCCTACCCAGTGGTTAAATAATACTTAATATTCATCTCAAACATAACAGAACCTCTTTTTATGATTTATCAATGCCCTGGAGCCAGGAGTTGCATTTCACATTGAAAACAAAATGCTGATCTAAGAGAAGAGACTGCAGATTTCACATTGTGGGAAAGAAGGAAATCAAGAAACAGAAAGGAACATAATTTAGCAAGTTAGATGACTAAATCTATGCCTAAAATAGCTCCACTGAAAGCAAAATGATTATTTTTAGTGAGGGTGAATTCAGACCAAAAATTTAAGTTATTGAATTGCATTAGCAAACAGAGCTTTAGAGCTGGAAAACTGCTTGAATCTACAGTGGGGGATAAAAATGAAGTTGATGTCTCTCAAGGCCACTGCCTCACCTTTCTGTGTGGGACGTATGTCTGCAACATCCCTGCTGGAGTGATTCCCATCTCCTGTCTGGATGAACAAAACAAGGGAAAGGACAAAGTGTACTATAAAGAGATTAAGTGATGGAATTAAGAAACAGGGGAAAAAATACTGAAAACTCCTCGCTAGATCATCTTAGAGCCAGCAGATCAGACAATAATTCCGGCAAATACATTGCCCTTCTTCTCCAGTTATACTAGGATGTGGTGAGAAATGTGTTGCCACATTCAAGGAAGAACAGGCAAGGTGTTCAAACGCCTTTTCCATGAAAAACAAACAAACAACCAAAAAACCCACGGAATGGTTGGGATAGAGATAATGATGCAGGTGGGGAAAAATCAGTACTTTTCCAAATGGTCCCAAGCTTGATATTTAATAGCTCTGCCACAAAAAGATCCCAATGGAGTTTTGTATTCTGTATCGAGACAGAGAAATAATATATTTTCTGCTACCAGCAATATTTATAAGCACTGATAATTGGGTATATTTTATTTGTCTACAGAAATTACCATTCAATTAGAAAAAAAAGGCAATGTCGTCTTCTTTTCAGAACTCATCCTGGTACAGCCAAGGTTCCCAAACACCTCTATCTAAAATTCAATTATAATTGCAGGCTAAACTGTATTAAAAAGCTCTGGAAAAACATAATGAAACGGGATGTAAAGTATGATCTCTGTCTGGAAAATTTGCATAGTATAAACGACAAGGCAGAGGAACACTCAAATTACTTATTTTTTTTTCCTCTCTGTAGAGGATAAATCATTAAAATAAGCTACACAGAACTCTGTTTGGAGACAGGGCTAAGTTGGTAGTTCATTTATGAATTGGTCATCAGCCTAGAATTTACTCATGAGGAAAACAGCCTGCTGACTTAACTGCTGAGTCTATAAGGAATAAAATTCAGAACTTTTCAAGGAGCATGAGAAACAGCTTGTAGTCACCGCTCTACTGTAAAAGAAAATAAAAAAATCTGCTAATGTAAAAACATGGCTTCACAGACACACAGAAAATATTCTTCAAAGAAAATCACAAAAACCAAAGAAGCATTAAGTTGCTCTTCACTATAATGTCACAGTATGTCCAACAGTTATTAGACCACTGCTATGTGTATATAAAGTTCAACTGCACAGTAGGGATTTATACATCAAAAAATCCCCTGCCAGTGCTACATTATGAGAAATATGATTTTCATTATTATCAAGGACCCTATAAAACTAGTTACACAAAGATGAATACAGACTAAGCTGACAACCTTGGAAGCATATAACTTAGACATGAATGATCTGAATGGATAAAATCTCAAAGAATTATATACACTTAGAGGAAGGGTAACACAATAGTCAAAATCCTACATTCAGTGAAGACAAACAAGAATAAAATCTAATTATTTTGGAAATTGAAGTCTTCAATTAAGAACCAGAGACACCAAAACAGACGATTACTGTTTGATATAAATCTAAAATCTCAGAAATAAAAGAGACTTGGTGTCAAGAAAGGATAAAACCATAATAGATAGAAGGGACCTGTTTTGAACAACCCTTACTACCATCTAGGAAAGGCAAGGAAGAAGTCTTAAGTAGCAGCCTTGAAAGTTTTATACTTTTATTTAGTGTTGAAAGGTCTTTGAATTTCCTTTTTGACTGCAACAGAAAAAAATATTTCAAAAATAAAATAATTAGCATTGGAAACATTGTCTGTCTTCTAGACCTTCACTGGCATTTGTGGCTTTATTCTGCATAATGTGTGCAGAATTTGCAAACTCAATGTGAAATATACTACTAATAAACAGATACACAATACAAATCCTAACTACTACCTATAATGTATTAACAAAATGCAGGTACTGAGCACAAATTTGGCTTTGTAAATATTTCAGTGTGCAGCTATCATTCTCCAGTGCAAGAAACATGTTTGTTGCATACTATTTGAATCAAATACTTGTGAAGGCACGCAACTTACTGCAGCTCCATTCTGCTTTTACTGAAAAGTATCTCCAAGAACTCTCTAACATTAAATCAGATCAATCTCACTACATGAGATCACACTTACTGTAGATGATGAAACAAAGGTGCACAAGGGCTTTTAAAATTTAGACACCACATTAAAAATGTAGGAGTCTTACAGGCTAAGTCACCAGAAATGCAGCTGTACATTTTCACTAAATATCAGCTCTACGATTGTGCACTTATATAACATCACGTCATACGATGGCTAGTAGTCTGCTCCTCCAAATTGGGCCAGGTCGCATGCTGTGACATAA
The DNA here is from genome assembly GCF_009769625.2 of Cygnus olor. Lineage (NCBI taxonomy): Eukaryota > Metazoa > Chordata > Aves > Anseriformes > Anatidae > Cygnus > Cygnus olor. The sequence goes on from NC_049173.1 coordinate 51,728,952, forward strand.
TATAGTGTGAAGTTCAAGTGGAGGACTCAGGACAAACTGATGAGAATAACTGCACCTCCTGACCTCTCACATTGCTCATGGGCAGCCTCAGCTAATCCTTCTCTTCTGCATATTCCTGCTAGGCAGACCACCTAGCACAGGTATGGCTGCATGAATTCTCCACTGAATATGTGAGCCAGGAAGGGCTTTCAGCTCGTATTGCAGGATTGTGTCCTGGCCACACACACAGAATCAGGACATAAAAGTAGCCCTTTACCCAATTGGGAGTTACTCCTAACTGTATTCATCCACTTACACCCCTGGGTAATTTAAGGTGCTCTGGTTCAGGAGGAGGAAGGAAACAAACCATTGTAGTTGGTATTCTGAATATGCTGTAGGAGTTTACTCTAAAAACACACACTGCTTATTTGGTGTCTAAAGCAGAAGAGCGAGCCAACGCTAATGGTTGTTACTAATTAGATTTTTAAAGAGCTCACTGTGAATTTGTAGCTAAAAATTACTGTGCCAAACTCCAAAGATCTGGCCATATTTTAACTGCTTGACTGTGTGACTGAAGCAGACAAAAATAGTCTTAAAATGTGGCATAATTATTCAGTTGTGTTACTAGCTACTACTCAATGTTAATTATGCATTAAAACCTAAGAGTATTATTTATGACCACTTGGGGCAATATTTATTTATAATGTATACCCAGGCTTTCGGACAGAAGGCTGCCTTATATGTGCTCCATGACTTCAGGGGGAGAAAGGAGGTCCCCAGATTCTACTTCATATGTATAACACTAATTTCTTCTTGTATACTAAACATAAGCAGTCACTCAAGCTCATTGTCTGATCTAAGAGATGTTCAACCACCAGTTGAAAGAACAAGCTGACACGTAAACCTGCTGTGCAACTGTCACCAACTCTGAACACTCCTAAGAAAAGAGGATGTATGAAATACCTCCAACACCTTCCCTGCCATTGAATTTCACAAAAAGATACATGAAACAATGCTATGAATTCATGCAGCCGTCAGTCAATATGTGTCTTTCACAGTGCAATTTCACAAAAGACAGGGTTTTAATGAAATCTGCTGAGTTTGATTTTTACCAAGAACTTTTTCTGGTCACTGTCAGCTGTAACTAATGAATAGCTAAATTCCTGGAGAGAGTAGGGAAGGGGAGAGCGTAAAGGCTGCAAAGATTAACAGATGTGAACATTTGAGAGCATATGTTCAACAGCATTTTCAAGGGCACCGCATCGAAACTATTAATGAATAGTAATCCAGAAGCAGATAAATTCGGGCAGGAAATATGTGGGCAGGAATCACATTTAATATAATTGTAAGTTAGCAAGAACTGCACACATTGCTAAGATAATGTTCATCCATGCAAGACCAGGTAACTCATGAGAAATCTAGAATAAATGCAAATGAACCAAAAATAGCCATTTAGGTTTGTTCCATATACAATGGAAATTGATTTAAAACACAATTTAAATGGTTTCAGACTTACATAGGCCAGTGCTTTTGAACACAGCAAAACAAATGAGGACACCGACAAAAGATATTAATAAATCCTTATTTCTGTTATGCTGCAAACCCACACAATTTAGAACTGAAATAAACACATTTTCAACCAGCTCTCATTTACAATTATCTCTGGTCACTTCTCAATTGGTTAAGCATGCTTCTCTTCTTGCCTATATGTATTCTTACAGATGATATAAACTTGAAGGAATAGCTACTATTATTTATAAAGTTCCTGCCACAGAGAGGAGAGCACACCCTTCCCTTTTCTTTAACATAAGTCTTGGCACTTAAACTCTCTTCTAACCTCTCCCATCACACTTCTACCTCTGTCTTTCACTGGCAGGATTGGTTAATGACCTGTCAAAGGGCAAAGCACTTCACTCTTCTAGCGCCCTAGGCTTTATTAAGAGTAGCCAGACTTGGTTTTGCTAAGGTTATTCCAAAAGGACATGGAAAAATGTATTCTTATTTTGACCCTCGCTGCTGGTTGTGAGAGTAACATAACCCTTTCCACTATGTTACTGTGAAACCTTCTCAGCAGACATTTAACCTCTCTTTTTTTTTTTTTTTCCACAGAGGCAAAAAGACTACAACAGGACAGCTGAGACAGCATTCTATTTTCTCACGGAAAAAGTAAGGACTCAAAGCAAGCAGGTTGCAATACGGAGGAGAAAAATATTATGCCACCAAACCCATCATACAGTAAACAGATTAGGAATGCTGGAGGAGAAGCTAACTCAAAATCCTTGCTGGATATTTCATTGCCCACAGGATTTTTGAGGCACCTCAGAAAAAAATGCCAACATCACAGTCTCTAGGACCTCCATCAGTACAACTCCCAGTCATGAGATTAGCAGGTTTTTGCTAACAGCAGTTTAAATCTCCCTGCAGAAGCGCAGCTTCTGATCTATCACCCTGTAATCTGCATTTACTGCACACATCCTCTTTTTCATGTTTATATGAATAATTCCATTTACTTGTTTTTTTCCTTATCACTCCATACACAGAATCACAGAAAATATTTCAATGTCATTGCAAACTGCAAAAAAGGAGTGATAAAACCTCCAAATGAGACACTGTGAATATACAAAGTAAAAAAAAGTATCACGATAAATGCAACCTCTGTGTCTAGTTGAGAGCCTGATTTTGAAAAGGTGTTACAAATGCAATTCTCATTAGGTATGGCTGGAACTTCAGCCTCAGCAGCCAAACCTGAAGACGTTTAAAAGAAAGGTCACTAAAACATCGATAGAAGCGTGCTACTCAAATCGCTGATCTTGACAGAGCTGGGTTAACGCAATGATCTGTATCATACGCACCATTGACAGCAGGTAACGTATGAGTAAAAGCATCATTCAAGAAGGCTTCCAAATTCTCCCTTTTAAAATTAGACTTCCAAACCCACAGCATGTACCATGAGGAGCTATACTACTTTTCACTCTGGAAGATGTAAAACACGCAAAGCATTAAGACTGAAATATTTTTGCACTTGGATTGTCTCCCTGCTCTTCTGGATTCTGGATGATGAATGCTGGCAAAAGGGACAAAAACATTGCCCTACTACCAGCTATATAAAACTTTTATGGCAGCCATAATATACAAATCATTACATTAAAAGGACCACAGATCTATGTAATTTACAGCTCTGCTTCACCAGACATTCAAATTCCAGTTCAAACACAAAGTTTAATCCCACTCTTTAGCTGATCTTCCTACCAAGTATTTTAAAATGGAAATTTGACTTGAGGAATTTAACAGGTAAAGTAACTTTCTATGAAATATAAAAGGTTTACAATTATCACCAGAAGACAGGGTGAAAATGAACATCAAGATGCTGAAGGAGCCTGGAAAGTTTCTCAAGAACTAAAAAAAAATAAAAAAAAAAATGAGAGAGAGAGAGAAAAAAAGATGATGACTGGGGGCATAAATTGTTGTGTGTTGTGTTAACAGAATTTTAACCAAAGAACACTTCCAAGATAAACAGGACAAGAGAAAATATACCATTCGATAACAAAATGTATATTTCCTTTTCATCCAAAGAAGGAAACCAGCTGTTAGAAAACATGTAAAGGAAAGTTAGCCAAGAGAGCAGGAACCAAGGGACAAGGGGGTGTCTTAATAGCAGAACAATAGAGTTTGCAGCACAGGACTTACATCTCATTTACACCTTACAACTGATTCTTCTGCTGGGTCATTTGTAATTCAGAAACTAATTAGCTCAAAGAGTATTTTAATGTTAATGGCGGCAAACAAGCTTCAAAAATCAGGCTTGCTTAATTCTCTCTCCCTATGTCTCCCTGTTAGCTGTCTTCCCTTGGTATCTTATCAAATCTGTGCAGAGTTATTAAATTCCTGGTAAAACAGCCCTACAGAAATATAAGCTTTTCTTAATTGTTTTTGTCTAACACATGACTCACCTCAAAGATGTTTAAACACAGACTAGCCCTGCCAGTCATACAGTTGCCCTGTTATCACAGCACAGAGTTTTCCTACACCTCTCCAAGTGCAGTCTGCAAAATGGCAGCTTCAACACTGCAGGGATCCCTCCAGGCCCCCTCCCAAATCCCTCTATCCCTGGATCCTGGGCGGGGGCTTCTCCATTGAATCTGGCTGACAAACCTCCTGCAATCCAGCACTGGCCTTAAAATGCTATGAGTGTTAAAACATGAGAGTTTGGTTATTTGCTTCCCTTTAAATTCAGGCAAACAACAACAAAAAACCTCATTTGAATTCAATTTCTACAGGGATAGTGGGAGAAGAATTTATTAGGCCACTCAGCCAGGCAGGTCCATAAGTGTTGTTTTGTTTTGTTTTTTTTTTTTTCCCTCCCAAATTGTAATACTTGTTTAAACACTTATATTTCTCTACAGCAGGATAATATGTATTCTCTGAAGTCCTCCTGAAGGTGTTTATTTTCTTTTATTTCATTTTTTAAAGTACAAAGTTGGCAATTACCTTGACAAAGGACCAGTTTTCCAAAATTGATGTATGTTAGAGGGATTTCAGAAACACAAACAGACAAAAGCAGACTACATTTCTATGTTAAGAATGGTGGTTATGATTATAACAGGATAGCCCTTTTCCTAAACAGAGTCATTGCCATATTTAAGGACTAGGTAGGACAAATTACTCTGCTTTGTCCAGCTGAGAGCATTAGATAACAATCAAGTCATTAATTCCTGGTTATTATAATGTTTTTGAGACTTACTGCTGAAGGAATCTTCTGTCTTAAAATACAGAGGTTTGGCTAACTGCTATACAGGGTTTTTTTGTATGAAAAGAATTTTAGACCGTGCCACTAACACCACCTCCCTTTCTACCAAACCTTACTTGGGGAAAGAACATAGACTCCGTGAGACATGATGCCATCAGCTTCTCCTCACAGACAACCTGCCCTTTCCATTCCGTGCACGTACATGCATTCATCACCTCAGGACAACAAATTTCAGGCAACACATGCAAAACATACACTTACATATCTGAAAAACAAATGAAAAACTTTTTTCTTCCCCTAAATCATTATTTTTACAGAATAAAATAGGCTACCCTTGTTAACAACCCAACATAGAAGAATGTTTAGGAATGTCTCAGGACTCAGCATGTGTCAAATAGCAGAAAATGAAATCTCTCCAAGGGCACGAAGTAAACACACAGGCTGAAATTCACAAACCACCTTCACTGCAGCTTTTGTGTCCTTGAGCTTTGCCACTTAAAAGTATTCACCACACACACTGTGCCTAGAGGAAGACACCTGACAGGAGCTATCAGAAGTACTCACAGGCCCTTTGTGACAGGACAGGACAGGACACTGAGCCACAGTGTTGATCAAGCTGCCTGTGTCAAAGCAGCTAATAGTTTAGGATGGTCAGGAGATGCTGTAATGTTGAGTTTTCTATGCAGTCTCCCTTCACAAGCACACGCTTCAAACAAATTGTTTTGTTTTTAAAATTCATTAGAAGGAGGGGGGGGCATCCTATCTGCTTCTGAATCAAAGCTTGACTTGCAGCAATAATGAAATTGAAGAGCTGTAAATTCTTCAAAAATAAAATGACAATAGGGTTTATTCTGAAGAATAACCCTCAAATGTAATTCAAATAAACAAAATGAAAACAACAGGCTGCATACTACAGGCAAAAGACAGCCCAAAGGCTGCATAAGACATTTAGCTCACCATGAGAGTTTAAAAAAAAAAAAAAAAAGCAATACGTACATTTTGAGCGAACAGCTGTGAGCAGCTGCCTCTTGGCTGGCCACCCCACAGGGTGTCTGTGCAGTAGATGTGTTGGCCCACAGGTTGGTTGCACTTCTGTATCTTGGACCTTGCCCTCTATGGGGGATAGTCAATGGTAGACAGCATATCGAGGGTAAAAAGAAAAAGAAACGGGCAAGCAGGGAGAGACAGACTGGTGTAGGGAACAAGATGAGAAGAATGGAGAGGAGGAGGTACTACAGCAGGAAGGCAAAGCCTGTAACCTAGATCAGCAAGAGTACTTAACAGCTGATCTCTGCATTTGAGATGGAAGCCTTGACAACAACAGAAGCTATATTGACATTACAGCTTAAAAGCTGTAATGGTTGCACAAAGTACATTAGACTATGAGGACACTTGACAAGGGAACAGGTAATTCTCTCTCCTGTCCTTTCCCTGAAACTGCCAAAACTAAAGCTGTCATTCCTAAGCAGTGAGAAAAAATGAGACTTTTAAAAGGTTTCCTGGTACCAGAACAGGACACAATACCATTTTTTTTTCATTTTTTTTTCTTTCCAGTTCACACAGTTGTAGTCTCAGTGGGGAATCAAACGAGTAGATGATCTTGGAGACTAACTTAATGCACTGTGACTGGTACAAACTGTTCTCTGTTGGTTTGTGAGAGAGGGGAAAAAAAAAAAAAAGAAAAAAAAGAAAGAGAAATGAGTAGGGAAACCTTCCCTGTCCGCTGTACCACTTTTCCGAAGATCACAAGATCACAGGCAATGCCAGCCATGACATTTCACTTTTTGAATATTTGATCATGGAAACCTTAAAACATTCTTCAGTTTCAGTTTTATGATTTGTGATAGTAAGGATTAGTTCTTATTGGAAAAAAAAAAAAAAAAAAAGCTACCCTATTTGCCATGCACCCACTAAAAGCTAACAAAACACTGCCTGCTGGTGTCCCATGAGGGTAAGCCAACATTATTTTAACGTAGGTCATTCAGCAGTATATAGCACAGCCACACAAACACACACACACACAAAAAAAGAAGACATCAAAAATACAGTCCTTTGGGTTTAATCCTACTCTGTAGGTTCCCAAAAGAAGCACCTTCCACCAACCAAGAGTATCACCTCTAATGTTCTTTTTTGTACAAAATGGCTCAGTAAATGCGGAGCTTAATAGTTCCATTTTTCTTTCCTTAAAGCTAGTCTATCAAAAAATCTTTACTTTCTTACACTGTACACACACAAGCTTAACTTCTATTACGCATTTGATCAAGATTTAATCACTTGAACAGTAATGCAAAACACAGAAAAGACTTTCACGAACAAAGATATTAAACTTTAGCCAGGTATAATCATCTGAGATACCGTTATTCTGTTTTTCAGTTTGTCTTCATATTAAATCGCTCTCTAATACTTTTATTCTGGCAAAACTACTATGATTTCAGTTTCATTAAAGCTCAAGCCCAGCCAACCCTTTTTGGCTGTGGGAGGTGTCAGGGTGGGGGGAAAAAAAAAGAGTGAAGTTGTTTAGCAGAGTATGTGATGACCACTTCAAAGCCATAAATCCTACTAAAGTACCTCAAAGAATAATGATCAGTCAGGACTTTAATCATCAGGAAAAGCTAGTTGAGAGAATAAGGAGGGTCCTAAGGGTAATAGCTGTAAAATGAAAGTGTCCACAGAGAGCATTTTTTTCATTACAGACAATTGAGCCATTTCTCAACCTTGTTTATCTTTAGCTTTTCCTTTTAGACCAGAGGGAGAGTAAGGGATATTATAACCATTTCCCTTCAGTGAAGTAGAAAGAAAAATGCTAGAAATGCTTGGAGATGAACAATGTTGCTTCCACAGATGCGCTTATATGCCCTTTTTTGGGGGCAGGTTTTCAGGCTGTGCGCCAACCACTGGTCCCTTGAACATCTAGCATCTGGCTGAAATCCAGCTTCTGTCCTTAGCCCGGGATGCACGGCATACTTTGGATATCCTGCCATGTATTTGTGAGTACTGCAACACATAATATCATTACTCAGATTATCCCCAACAATCACCTTGTTTCCTGAGTCTTGAGCTGATCCTTCGTGCTGTCTTTTGGCTTAAATGCACCCAGTCCCAGAAGAGCAGGGAAACGTGACAGACATGTAAGATCAGTCATATGGATCAGGTTCGTTGCAGCTTCTAAAACCTTTTCACTATTTATTTTCTAATGCATAAAGAAAAAAAGCTTTAAAATCCAGAAAATAGAAATAATTTTCTGCTCCTATTTATTTGAGTTTACAGAGCATTAGATCAGGTTTGATTGGATTCATGGTCTGCCTTTTGAACCAGAGATTGCCTCTAGCAAAGCTCTGCTTCTGTGATGCTGTCTGGTCCAGCCATTAACTCCCATTGTGCAAACATGCTGTAGGAATACTCTGTCTCCAGGGCTTCAGGCTTCTTGTTCCATTTAAAAGAGCTTGCCTTAATCACTGCAGAAGTTCCTTTTAAACTATTTTTTTTTTTAAATCTTTGTCCAATTCACCCAGTCCTGTTCCTGGAGATGTGAGAAAAGCACGAACATGCCAACCCCTTTTTCACCAAAGCAGCCATCAGTACAAAGCCTTCTGTAGCCACTATGGTGGGTTGGTTCTTGCCACCAAAATTAGAGTCACGATTCTGTACTCCATTGGAGAGCAATTTTCAGAACAATTTCTCATCTTCAAACAGAATACACTAATTTCCCTAAACACCCATCTCTGAAATCATGGTATATTACTGTCTTATCTGTGAGGCAAACCGGAATGGTGTGATGTACTGATTTAACACCCACAAAGTTAAGGTCCTCAGGTTAAAGATCGTGTGTAGTAGATTCTGGTACTACAAAAGAGAATCTGAAGATTTTCTCTCCACTGAGTCCAGTAATGGCAATTTCATCTGAAATAATTTAGCACCATTTGGTTTCCTTTCTTCTCCCAGAGAGTTTTTGCATAATAAACACCTCTGTATTTATTCTTGAACTTTTCCATAAGTCAAATAATTGAAATGATTATGAAATCTATCAGTTTTTACATAATAAATACCTTTGTATTTATTCTCAAACTTTTGCATAAGTCAAATAATTGAAATGATTACAAAATCTGTCTCTCCAGCAAAATGCTCAGTCACAGATGCTAGCAGTTTTTATAAGCTGTGGCTAAATTTTTCATTTATCTCTGTTGACTATTATTGCTTTGTAATTTGAATTGAAGTCTTGAAGACAAATTCCATCAACCAATTCATTTTATTGATTATAAACACAAAAGACCAGAACTGATCAACAGTTTGAAAGTATATTTTATCAACATTTGCTCTGTTACAGTTTAATAGCAAGTGAATATAATGATCAGTATACAGCACACAGTCTCTGGTTGTACTTTGCTGTAGTACATCAACATGAAAGAGCATACACATGCTTTCCAGGATGTTTTTAATCCTATCTACTTATTTTAGGAACATGAATTGTAATGCATGAAACAAAATTTCATATTTGTCTGAAATTTTCATTAAAATTTGAAAAAATCAATATATATATTTCCTTTTCTGGCAAAAGAGAAAATTTATTATTTGATTTTAAATAAATCGCAAAGCCAAAGGCCAGAATAAGTTTAAATTACTCTTTTGGCAGAAAAACTACAACACAATGAGTGCAAAGCTTTCCACTTACTCAGGTTTGAGTGACCAGCTTACAGAATCGCATCCTGTTGTGACATAGATACCATGTGGCAGAAACCTCACATAGCGGGATGTGGACGAGGAGCTGAAAAAGGAAAAGGAAGCCACAGCGCTACCCTAAATGATAATGAAAGATAAACCTGCTATATTTGGTAAAAATGGCAGCTCACGAGCTATCATTTAACAGCCCATTAATAATTAGTCACTGTGCTATTTTTCTTGCACAAAAGCAGTCTTTTTCAGGTTAAGAAAAAGAAAAGTTTCACATCTCTCAAGAAGAGAGAAAATAATCAGTAATTCTGTAGAGCCTCCACTGTGTGTTTGCACAGCACACAGAAAACACCGTTCTCTTAAAGACAAACTAGAGAAGACGATATCATTTCAGTTCACAGAAGATTATGCAACACGCAGCAGCAATATTTTGTGTACAAAGTTATTTAGATTCAGGAAAGAGTTTCAGAAGGACTTGAGAAGTGTTTTTTCAAGTACGGTCTTTAAAAGAGAACTATCTCACTCTGGTTTAGACACAAAATGATGGCTGGCTGTCCTCAGGGATCTGCCCTCTTATATCATATTCTATCATCTAGCAAGTCATCAAATATATCTAGGTCACACAACGCCCCATCTACCCACACATTGGCCGAACAACTTTAAATATTTCATCGTATGGCTTTATATCCTGGCCCATTTCTTTGGGATATTTACAACATTAAAAAATCATTTGGCAGTAAACATTTTATAATAAACATTTCCCCTCTCTCCAACACTGCTGAAGCCTGGCTGTTTCAGGACAGAACGTTGGATCTTTCTCCCGTCTCCCTGCCAAGCCAAAGATTTCCTCATTTTCTATGGTTTGTTTCTTCCCTGCTACTGGGAAAACTTTTGAAAGTTAAAGACAAATCCCACAGGCTACCATTTATTTATTTAATAGGCAGCACTTATTTCTTTCATTCTCTGTGCGTTTATCTCTAATTTTGAAGATTTCATGCCTGATAGCCTTCATGGCAAAGTACCTACAACCGCTTGTCCATCAGGCCACTGAGTTGGCTGTGTCTTAACAGCACTGTCCCACCGAAGAGACCAGCCTTGAGCATCTCACTTGCAGCACATCATTCCCCTTACAGGACAGGGAGGGAAGCTGCCTGTAGCCCTTCCGGTTTTGAGCCTGGCAGGGACAAGGCACTGTAAGCTATAGCGTGGCAGGGAAGCCTTAGCAAGAGCATAAACCCAAACAGAAGGAGCAAACCAACCCCTTTGGGTGTACGCATTCTCAATAAATTTGGTTATGATTTTCAGCCTATGATCCTTGTGGGTGTGAGAATTTATGAGAGCACTCAAAATAATACAGGTGGGAGAATTCAGTGGAAACATTCCAAATAGAGGCCAAAAAAGAGGTGTGATTTGCAATTTTCTTTGAACAACGACGTGACATTTCTATTATTCATATATAAACTGCAACAGAAAATTTATTTCCAATACCAAAATGTTGGTGTAAACAAAATAGCTGTTTAAGGAACTGTGTAACATTACTGGGCAACTAGTTACATACCCAACATGTTCCCTTGTACCTCAGCTGAAGGGCACACATTAAATTAAGCACACTGATAGATTTATTAACTTTTGCAGTGCAAAGTACCTATCAAACACCTAAGATGGAAATATCCACAAGTCATATCTTTCACTACGAGAAAGAAAAGAAAGATACTATTAAGTGTAAGAGAAATCTCATCAGAATGAGTGACATCTTATTCCTTAATTCTTCTTCTTAATTCCTTAAAAATAATCCTGTATTCTTTTTCCCTCTGTGTCCAAACCAAGTACCAAATATCACTCCTATAGCAAATTACAAACAAAAACAAGGTGCATAAAAATAAAATAAAAAATAAAATTGAAGGTTTTTTTTTTTTCATTTCTTTGTGTGTGGCATCGTATTTTAGGCAAGGTGAAAGTTCCATAAATCCATCTGTGAAATAAATACAATGTGCTGCTGCTGCAGCCAAGAGGTCACACCACCACTTAGTCTTGTAGCTAGAAGAGACTGAAGTCCTTGTTTCCATTTACTCCTTGCTAATCTGGTAATATAAACTGCCAATACGCATCCCAGAGGGAAATCCCTCACAAGCAGGACTCTGGGTATGGGCTGGCTGTCACCTGAGGGACATGCACAAAGCGAAATGCCCCTCTGACATCCCAGACCTTGCCCCTCTCCCCTGTGTTGTAAAGCTGAGAAAAAAACATACATGGTGTTGTGATACTCTCAGCATAGAGATGAGCTCAGGAAGGGACCTTCAGATTCTGTAACCATTCACTTAACATGAACCAACAGCACAATTTTACACAAAACCACTGAGAACTAGACCATTTTCAGTCAACGTGGCTATGTAACTAAGTTGATCACAAGGTTCTCTCAGTGAAAAGTGTGGAAACATTGAAACTATAGATGAGGATCAAGTTCATGATCAGAAAACTCTAGATACACTTCCCCACAGCCTGAAATGGTTGGAACAAGGAACTTGATTATTTCTCTGGCTGCTATGATAATGCTAACTCACAAGCAACCACAGAAGAAAAAATGCTAGAGGCTGAGAAACATTTAATCACCAAGTGTTTGAATGTCATCCTAGCCTATAATCTAAAACAGACCAAAAGAAAGGTAGGTCCGCTCCTTTTTATAAACTCAGATAGGCACATAGAGTATGTCACACATTGAACGTATTTAAAGAAATACCTATTTTCCAGAGACTTTCCAACTCTCCTTAAATCTTTAAAATGGACAGTTTCAAAAGCAAACAAATTCTACCACCATGCAATAAAAAAAAAAAAGTCAATTATTCACAAGATTACAGATAGTCGAGATGGAATTGGCCTTCCTTGGTAAGGTAAAGAAAACAAAACTAAATAAAATGAATCTGTTAAAGGAATAGAAGCCTCAGTCAATACAAAATCACTTGGCAGATACAAATACAGTTTTTATTGCTGTTGTGCGTGGGGACAGGGGAAAAGGGTACCTTTTTTTTTTTGTTCTGCTACTGCTGCTTGAAAAGATGACAGCCTAATAACATCCACCTAGAACTGGATTGCAAGTTTACATTACACAGCATGTGTTCTATTGTTATTGCACTGTGTGGTAGGCTAATGGTTTTACTACACAGTGCCAGAGGCAGAAGATGCTTCTGAAAAATCACTTAGGCATCAACAGCGCAGAAGACTAATCTAATTTTATTTATTTATTTGTTATTATTACCTATCAAACATAGAAATTCAAAATGATTATTATTCAATAAGAGAAGCTAGAATTTGCATATCTCTCTGCCATGTCTCTCTACCATCATCCTGATATGGGAACATTCGACAACGGATCAGTGCAACAAGCTGCCTTCTTCAAATAAACCAACCAACCAAAAACAAAACAAAACAAAACAAAACAAACTAACTAAAAAAACCCAGCATATCAGTGCCTTCAGAAGGCATTAAAGCTAAGAGAAATCAGGAATACAAGTCAAAGCTCATATCCATTATCTACAGATGGGTCATATATGATTCCTTAGGTCTCAAAGTGAAGCCTTTTTCGGTTAAGATAGGAAAACTGTCAAATAAATACCAATGTAAAGGCTAGAACAGAGTGAACGAAACCAGCACTCATGGGAAGGGTAAAAAAATAAAGACACTTGAAATAAGGAGAAAGACTCGTTTGTTACAGTGCCAAACATTTAGAATATATGAGACTTGTCCCCTGAAAACCCTTATTTAAGCATATGATTCTTCTAATGAAAAAAAATGATACTGAGGAAGAAGGGAAAATACAGATTGCATTCCTACAAAATTCATATTTATTGACTTTATGTTTTACAGTTTTATGTTTATATTTATGTTTGTGTTCGTCACATGCACACACATTCTCCTCTCTTCCCCACCTACTTGCAGTTTTTACTCAGATAAAGTTTTGTCTCATCTGAGAATTCAATCAAAGGGATGCTTCAATCCCATTACATTACCATTTAGTTTCACAAGAACTGTTTTATCAGCCTTTGCACCTTTTGGGTATTGTCACTTTTTATTTCTTTTTAACACTGTACCAAGTTAAATATAAAGTGAGGTATGGATGGGCATGCTAGCAGCTCTCCCCATATGCAGGGCTCTCCTGGCCCCTTTTGGAAGCTCAGTTATGGGCCAGATTGACCGTCGACTCTTGTGGCCTACAAGCCCCCTGTAACTACCCTTCTGCTGAGCAGCTCTCTCCTGCCACTAGAAGCCCCGAAAGCTCACTGGGTGTTACCAGCATGGGGATGAAGACAGATTTCTGTTGTTTTTTCCATGGTGCCCCACAACATGAAATACTTTCCGAATTCATTTAATCAGATTAGAAGCTCTCCTCATTTATCGGCCTTGTGAAGACAACAGTGCAGGTAGCCTGCTGTTTCTGGTCACTCTGGCTCGCTCATTCTGTCCTATACTAACCACAAGCACACTTCCATCTGCAACACACACACTTCAATGTTTTCCCTGTATAACTGGAGAACTTCAACTGCCTGTAATACGTCAGCTCGTCACTCTTCACATGAAGGCCAATTTCTAACAGCCTGATTTGCTTTCAAAACAAATCAGCATGGCAATTAAATGTCTTCCCTTCAAAAGCCACAGAACTGGATGTTTTTGGCCTCTCTTTCTGGAGCCCGTGTCTGATGCAAAGACATCTGTCTGTCTCTGCTAACCTGCTCCTTCACAGCAGGTTAGCTAGGGAGCTGGCACAGAGCTCTCAGACCTTTGGTGGCCTAAAAACTTACTTGCTGGGGAATTGCAGAAAAGTTTTCCAGTCACAGGATAGTGAATTGGAACTTGAAGAAAGCAAAAAAGTTGCCTGGTTTCTCTCATTTCAGTTTTTCACCTGCTTGAACTATAAGGGTCTTTCTGTAGGTATTATACTTCCCAATCAGAAACACTGGTGCTTATAGAAGACAGAATGGAGAAGGGATTCCTCACGTAGCCTTCCTAGATGTGTTGTAAATTTACCTTCAGTTTCCTACCCTTTCAATTTGCTTGAAAATCCAGGGTCTGGCCATTCTGTGCAGCTGGAAACTACTCAGTCACTGAGCAAGGTGGTGACATTGACCTCTGTTGTGCATCATCACAGAAAGCCTACTAGAAGACTTGTATCAAATTCATGTCAAATCTTCAAAACCAAGCCAAGTTTACACTTCTTCATAAGATTGGCCTTAAGTATGAGTTTCCAGTACTATGTTTGACGTACTTTTCATAATTTTTTAATGTCACTAAAAAAAAAAAAATATCTGAATGGGTTACTTTTAGGGAAACAAAGATGTTTAGCAAAATTATATTATTCATGATAATATAGGGCTCTGCCTCTCATAAAATGCCTTGCTATTCCCTTTGTGGAATCACCACTACCAGCAAACCTCAGACACCAACTCTCAATTTATAATACCCAATTTGATTCTACACATTACCCGGGTTAAGGGGCACACACTGGAAATTATGTGTAATTGACTGTAGCTGACTGAAAACAAGTCAATGTTTTGTTAAAACCAAGGATGTTATCGTCATTCTGCACAAGGCTTGGCTTTTCATTTTCATTCCTCCAGTATCTGAGTAACGAAGAGCATTAATCATGCAGGAATAAAAAAATAAAATAAAAAGAAAAGAAAAAACAAACAAACAAACAAAAAACTGGAAGGGAAGCAATAGCTACAAACATTGAGCATAAGATAGAAACATTCAGGGTCTGCTGGCTCTGGAATTCTTCAAAGCAAGAAAGCTTGTCAAGAAGTGTAATGTTTTTAATACTATGCAGAATGCTGTGTGAGCAAGGTGTGATGAATTATTGTGAATTAATACTACAATTTTCAAGGTAAGAGCTAACTATATCAGAAATGTATTGCACACAATACTGCTGTAACAGTCCCTACTTGTCTTTTGCCTGCTTACCTGAGCTACCTGGCTTTTCCTTTTCATAGGTAGTAAAGCCAGAAGGAAGTACTTAAAGTATCATATGAAAAATATGGGAAAAAGAAAGAAGTAGGTGTATTGGCTCAGTACACCTGTATTATAAGAACGAAGGTTAAGCTTGCAAGGAGTTAATGTAATACAAAACCTCCAACTTCAGCCAACAAGAAACAGTACAGATATGCCGATGCATGCCAGTGAATTACTAATAACTGAAAAGTCAGCATATGTGGGTCAAGACTTTGGGTTTTAGAACAGTAACAAACAACTGGAAAGTTTCCCATAATTTATCAAACTAACGCAAGTAAGCTCCTTCTCTCTAAGAAAAGTGGGTGGTTAGCGTGGGTACAGCATAACATTAAGCTTCTAGAAAGAGCTAATGCACATCATGTTACTATCTCCCTTTCTTTCAAACGTGTTAGTTTCAGGGATTCCAGAATCATTCCTGTTACATTTCTGTTAATAGTTCATATGCTGTCACTGCATTGAAACTAGTGCTGCCATCAAAATAACCAGTACTGTTTCAGCATAATGTTGTGTTCCCACATTCGGTGCTATAGATCTGCTATTTAGAACAGAAGCAAATCAGAGCACAAACCAGTTTTGCCCTCTTTGCTCAACTCATGGCATAGTTGTCACTGTTGCAGTCTCACAGTCGGTAAATGCAATTTCAGAGGTTCCAACTCAATTCCAGCCATTCACTGATATTCTCAATACAGATTAGAAACCATTTAAGCAAATATTTGTAGGAATGAGCTTGAAACAGAGCTTCTTACCTGGGAGTAACAAAGTAGGGGGCAAGAGAGGCTGCCTCAAGAACAGAATTACACTGAATTTGCCAGAAAAACAAAAGATGTCTGGGTTTCCAGTGTGCTACCACTACTCTAATAATAATAATCCAGAAAAACTGTAAAGTACAGAACTCCATTAGCAGAGATGAGCAAATAATGTTAATTACAAACAAGTTTTTTAATATTTTTAATCTGTTCACATTCCCTTCATTTTCTTTCCAGTTGTGTATTCTGTTTAATGCGTTTATTGCTGAGAACATTTGCCAAAATTATGTTTAAATTCATTTAATTAAAATTGGTAAAATGCTCTAAGATTCATAAGCAGAGAGATTCTACTGAAGTAAAGTATTCTAGCAAACCTGAGAAAGATAAGAACTCAACAACTGAAGAAGATTTTTGTCATTGATTTCAGTGGGCTTTGAATAAGACCAAATTTCTACTTCGCTTTCAAATGACGTGCTGAAGGAAACACTACTCTACTATAATAGCTGCCACTAGTTGAACTGCAGTGTCAGCTGAGGAATGTCTCTTGCTGTACATGGATTTAGGGATCTCTTTTATTTTGATACGAGTCAAATTTCATCTTTAAAGTATTAAGACTTCATCCAAGCTTAAGGTTCTTCCCCTATCTTAACAGAGAGAATTGATTTTCTTACTTTCTTTTACACAAAGAATTCACAGTGATAATGAATTCCCAAAGAATGCCCCTGCTGAAGTTAGAATTATTGGAAAATTATTGCAGAGATGACTTCTTTTTCTGAAATACATTGTTATAATTTAGAGTTCAGTGGAGCTTTCTAAATGCACATAGAAAATGTGACGCTACCAAAATTGACAGCATCAAGTGCAAATATAGAGAGCTACAGTTAAAAAAAAAAAAAAGCATGCAATTTACATTTAAGCTGGCTGCCCTCACTTTTCTGGAGTTACAAACCTCAACTGCCACTAAATTGTCAAGTACTAAAGCAGCCATGTTCTGGGACTGATCCCCACTGATGACTGTGATTTGAATTTCTTGGTATTTGAAGAACGTACTCTGCTTATGAATTAAAGAGGTATTATTTTTTTCTTTCATTGTTTCTCAGGAGGCAAGGGGCCTTTCAGATAGCTGTGTTTACACAACCTGGCAAGAATCCTCACAAAAAAAATGTATTTTATCCTTGGATTTCTGCCTCAGATGTGTCTTCCCTGACCTCCTGTTTCAAATCTGTTGTCTTTGTTATTCAGCCTTAATTATCTAACTGTTAATATGCCCTGTCCTTCCCCTGAAACCCTCCATCTGTGACTACACATAAAATTTTCATTTCTTTCTCATATGCTTCCCAGTCGTTCGTCATCCCATTTAGCATTTTACTAACTCTACTTCTGCACTGCCTTTAACACCATACAATTTCTGTACTTGAATTGCTTGCCTTTGCATTTTATACAGGACCAAACATACTATTAACTGTCTTGGTGACTGTAAAAACTGTCTTTCAAAATGTTTTTTTCAACAATGAGGCAAAAAATTGCCAAGTACTACATATGAGAAAAGAGGAGAGGGGTGGACTATAAAACAGAGCTGGAGTACTATAAGCTTAAAAAGTCAGAGAATGGTTAGAGGTTTTTAAACCACTTGCATTAATTCAACATGAAATTTTGACAAACATGAAATGTACTCAGTGTCTTGTAAACACATTATTACCTGTCCCCTGTGTACATTAAAATCATGTTCTGTCCTTCAATCCTGAGTATATGTAAAATGTACATTCGGCTACAGAATTTCCTTCCTTTCACTGTGGTAGTTCAGAGAATCTACCTCATAAAAATATGCACTTAGCATGCTAACAGTGCACCCCAGGGATCAGTAGTGGGTCCAATACTGTCCAAAATCTCTTCATTAATGATCTAGATAATGATCTAGATAATAAACACTTCAGAAGCAGGGTATTTGAACAAAATTTCATTTCTCCATGCAATATGTACACACAATTTCTAATCTTGCACTGAAATTCCAATAAAGAATTTGAATCATTTTGTACAACCTACAGGAATTCCATGAATTGGTATAAATGTTGAAATCAAAGACCATTCATCATGACTACTGAAATTACTTTTTTTTAGTATCTTGCAAAATATTTTCCCCTGAAGAAAACCATAATTGCGTATTCATTTATCCATTTCATGCAATGTTTTTTCACTTGGTATGTGTAGAACCTGTGACATCAAATGTCTACAGAAAATTCTCAAGTATCAACATACACTGCTAGACGGCCCACAAGATACACAGCTTTAGGAAAGTGCTGAATTGGGATGCAGGAGGATATCTGTGCCCTTAAGTACATGTTTGCACACACTAATGCAACAACCAAAACCTTCTTTTTAATATGTAAATTGTATTGGGAACATAGCTTAGCAGACTCCCTTGAAAACACATTTCAATGTCAAGAAGCTGATAAAGAGTTACACATTTTTGAAGCATCTCTGGCACTGGGAATAATGATATGGTCTCCATTCATAAGATTTAATAAAGGTATAATTTTAGAAGAGTATGGAGAAGAATGAGGCATATAGCCAAGAAATGAATTTCTGTCTCAGATCCGAAACTGTCCTCTTGGTTTTTTTTAATTACAACTATTTTTTTCCTGTCAGGGGAACAGCATGACCTCACCTTTGAGAATAAGACCAGGAAAAGGGAGAAAAGGAGAGTTAATTCCTGTAAAAGGGGAAGAAAAAAAAAAAAGGAGGTCCATCCCACAGTCATAACTAGTCTCTCTCTAAAACTTGAATGTTTGTTGTGGTTACCCTCTCTCCTTTCCTGGTCAGGAAAGAAAAGGAAAATACACAGTAACATGGAAGAAATGTATTATGTTCTACAAAGATCTTGCCCACTTGACAAAAGGGTTGTGGTTTTCATTGTAACTCAATGAAAATTGCCACAGTATTCACTCTGAACTACCTTCATATTTACCTGGTCTTCACAGCTTATATTCTCCTGAAGGTCAAAGCCAAGTTTCAAAACAGTGATCTGTACACTGAAAACTCAACTTTTTGATCTGTGCATTGCTTTCCAGAGCACGGATGGTTAGAGAAACACTAATGTATTGCCTGCCTTTTTTTTTTTTTTTTTTTTTTTTTTTTTCCATATGCAGTGTTTGTTAGCATTGTAGAGCAGAGGCTGAGAAGGGCAAACAGAGCAGTGGCCAAAAACATAGCGTAAAGGCTACTGACCACAGGATGAACAGCTGCTGACTGAACCATTTTCCATGATGAACTGATACAAGATTCAACTGTAAGGATGACTGAACCAACTTCAACACTATTTCTTGTGTCCCGAGGCTCACTGATGTACACAGGAACCTCGCTGAAGCTCTGCCTTACCAGAGAAAGGAGATCTATTCAGTACTGAACAAAAAAACAGTTGCTGGAAGTGATACTGAGTGCAAGAAATATTCAAGCAAAAATATAAGATGTAACTACTAAGTTTACCATTCATTACATTCTTAATGGATGTAACAATTGCTAAGGCAGCAAAACTATGACTACTCCCAATAATATATTTGTTAGGTACTATCCATCTACAGATGCACATGAACAAAAATGGAAAAGCGGTCTTCTCCATTATCTCTTGAGAGCTATTAAGGGAAAACAAACTGTAAATATCCAATTGTAACAGATGCCAGGCCTCATGAATATATCAACTTTCATTCATGAACAGATATTTTGAACAGCCCAGTGGGAGTATGCACATTTCAATAAATATCCACATGCTCCAAAACCAGCAACACTTCTTATTTTTAAGAGGACTGCTACATTAGAAAGATTATTACAAGAAAATACTCAAGGGAAAAAAAAACAAGCTTTCCTTTGTAATTAAACTTTCTTTGAAACTGAAACAAAAGACTTCCTGAAAAACGGACTTGTAAAGCTCTCAAAGTAGCGCTCTCTCCTAATACTCCTGCAACATTTAGCAAACATTTCTAACATTTGACTTTGCTCAAAAGCACAGAAACAACTTCGTTCTTCCTGCTTCCTTTCCAGGATCTTTTTTTTTTTTTTTTTTGCACTATAATAAAACAAATGAATAAATAACACTTTGTATTAGAAATTGTGTGGGCTTTTGCTCTCACTCACCACATCTTTCCTCCATTCACCTGCCCACAAGAAGGTCTTTAAGAAAAGGTCAAGTTTCTTCTTTGGATATTAACAGTATGAGATTTATCACAAAAAAGGGTGTTATAATACATCGAATTTCTCTTTATTCTACACATCAGTTTTCATGAACCTGTTACCAGAAGATGTTATTTCTAAGAATACTGTTTACATAAACTCAGAGTTACTTGTCTGAAACAAATTCAGAAAAATTTCAACTAATCTTCCAGTCAACAAGAAAAATGACATTCCAAATTCTTTTTCCCAAATGTATCACCTCCCTCTGAATTTGTTGTTGAGGGGTGAAAAGTATTTCTAGAATTTCTGATTTTTTCCATTATTTTCAACCCACAAATATTTGAAAACTTGTTCCAAAGCAAGACTAAATTCTTTTCATAAGTAGAATAACTTGCTGCACATGGAAAAACTGACAGAAGAGGAACAACCAGATGAAACAGACGGAAAGAAAAAAGCTCTGACTCAACCGGAAAGAGACAGAAAAGGTCTTTCTCTAACCTAAGAAGAAAATGTGAAAAAAGTAGAAAGATTAATCTAAAGGAGAAGAAGCAAATATGATTTAAGTCTCACTACTTGAACTCGAGCCAAGTGTGAGAGAAAGTAAAACACCAAAAGACAGCAAAAAGAAAGCACCAGCTATAGACACAATGAACAGTGGTGTGGTTGGGAAACTTAGCTGGAAAGAAGCAAGGACCATCAGATTCACAGTCAAGTCACTATATGAAAAAAATTCTGACACACAGTGAAACCATTATGCCAAAACATTTCTGGATTCACCTGGCACCTTTGAAATTTTTACCCTAAATGCTCCCAGTCCCTATTGATAGGGAATTCATGAATTCCATATGTGCACTGTGTACATGCACAAATTTGTATCTAATAGATATATACATATATATGTACATGGGAACTTGTAAAGTTGATGTACTAAGCTGCCACCCCAACAGATGCTCCCCAAAACCCACATGAAAGTTCAAGATGCTTCACATACTCTTGTAAGTATGACTTTGAAATTCAGGAGCCCATGTAAAACAAGGCAGGCAGACAAATAACTACAGACAAAGATGATAATTTCTACTATAAGTCAAAAATTATTTACTGAAACCTAAATTTGAATGTGGAATTCAAAGACTTAAAATTTCCCTTCATGTGGCAAATACTGACCATATAGAGTCCAGAAGAGTTCCTATGGGAGCGAAGGCCTCGTTTGCATCCTTAAAATATGTTACTAGGAAAGAGCAAACCTTTCCTTGTAAATCACCAGCTATTCCCATGTGGGGAATATCATTAATGTAAGCAAGAGCATTATATTACCAGTTTCCAGTGCAGAGTAAAGTCAGCATGAGATTTTCTTAAGAAGAAGAATTACCTCACACAGCAAAAAATACTTAGGGAAATGAAGTTTGCTGCATAAAAGGGACAGTGTGCAAATGGAAGAGAAGACTAACAAGTACTTCGGGATTTGACTTGAAATTGCTTGTAAGTGAAATAAATGAATAAACCTGCTACAAGGCATAATTTCTCTGAATATGAAGAAACAACTGTGAATGGAAAAGCAAAAAAAAAAAAAAAAGGAAAAATAAGGAGTTTAAAAACCTATGGGAACCTCTCTTTTTCCCCTTCTTTTCTCCTAGCCACAAAGAACTTTCTACCCATTTCAGCAGGAGAAAATAAAGCAAGATGAAGTCTTCCCACACAGCTTGCAGAAGCACTCAAAAGCTGGCAGTTTCAGTGCATCCTCCTTACTGTCTCTCTAGTTGCATAAAGGAGCGTCAAAAGTGAAGAAACTTCTCTTTGAAAACAATGGCAACTTTTATTGAGATAGAGGAACAGTGTCAAAAAAAAATGCGTCCTGACATCAAAGCTCAAAACCCGAATTGTTATATTTCATCTACAATTTGCATTATTTCCACCAGTTAGCATTTAAGATGGGTCGCTCTGAAGTAAGGCAAAAGTCGACCATGCTTTGCAATAATTGCTGTGCATAGGCACCCACCACCCACTTTTGAGTGGTGTGATTCTAGTTAATGTAGATTCAAACCCTCATAAATGAAGAAAATGGCTTTAAATCCTAAACCAATCTTGATTGATGCAGAAATATACGGTAGAAGCTCAAAGTAGATGTCTGAGGCATTACTGGCTATGTACATATCACCATATCATCAGACTGCAGCAGGTTTTACTTCTCACACTTTTTTTTTTAATCCTAAACTGCTTTTCTTTTTAATTTTCTAATTTTCATTTCAGCGTTTAGCTTCATTTTTGCTAATATGGCTCAATATTAATGTAACTGCTAGTTACAGAAAAACAAGAGAAAAGCTAAATCTACTCTAGTCATAATCCAGAACAGCAGAATACAGATATGTGCCAGTTTTATTACCAATATTTTTCAAGTGGTGTTTTCTAACAGTGACATCTGAAGCCCATTAGACAGCCAGTCATGTGTTCAGATTAAGTGCAACTAAATATGTATATTTATTAAAAATATATATATATATATCAACATACTGGCCTTACATATACCCATACACAAAGGCAAGCATATGAATAAGCATTCAAATATATTATAAACCATTCCACACTTCAGAACAGCATTTCTTGCATATGAGAAAGAAAATAAAATCTTTTCCACATCTGGGGGAAGAAATGCAAAAATAAAAAGTAAACTAACTAGGTAGGCATCAAAGAAAAAGACAGGAGTAAACTGCAGGTATCCCACACACTCACCAGTCCAATGAATTAATTTACCAGCGCTGCTCTGATTTCTAAAGGTTCCCCCCCGCCCTTACAGGAGCAGGTTACATCATGGAAAACCCTTTGGCCAGTGCATTAATGCCCTACTGCAAGAAACTGCAGCCTTCTCCATCCATCTGTATATGGCAAGGGAATTTCCACCAAAAGACCTAGGAACCAATAGTGTTAACTGCCTAGAAAAGTGCATTTTTTATTGTGTTTTAAGGGGAAGGTGGTCAAAATGTAGATAAAGTGACCATTTTAGAAAAATACAGGAAACTTTTTTTTAAACACTATTTCCTGTGTCTACTTGGGTAAAGATAACTGCACAAGGAAACACAATTCAATTCAGAACAAGTGCTACAAGATGGATACAGGCAGCTCCAGGTCACACAAGGGATAAGAGAAGAATCTGACAAAGAAAAATTGGAAAACTTACACCGATCTCCATGAATGTAATCAGTTGTCTTTTAATCTGTTGATTTGGGATTTTAGCTCATTCACATAATTTTTATTGGTGCCAACTCACTTAGAAAGGAAACTGGCAATGTATACGACACTTTCAATTTTCCCAATGCTGTTCACAGAACAGACCTATCCCTTTCTCCAGCCTCACATGGCAACACAAATATATTTAAGCAGTGCCTAGAATTCTCCCTCCATCCCAGACTGCTGTAATGCCATCTAGTGATTCTGGAACATATTATGCCTAAAAGTTTAAAAAAAAAAATAAATGGCTGCATGTTGACAGCATTACGCTTTTATACTTCTAACAGGGGAAAAGACAGAACAATAAAAAAGCTGTCAAAGAGCAGCACACTGTAGACAGGGATTTGCTCACGTATGGTATTTACCAGGAGATCTCTCAGTGGAATGCAGTAAACCTAATACGTCCATTTTTATTTGTACCTCTTGTGAGGTTAAAAGATTACTTACTCCGTTACATCCTCAAACACCATTTCAAAGGATAAAATATTCGTGGGAACACGGCTCTGTTCTGAAAAGAGCCAGACGGTGCTACTGAAAATGCCAGTAACTACGATACTGAGCATTTTAAATCAATCCTTTTTAGCATCAAAAATAAGCTTCTATCCCAAAACTACGCTGACTGTATTGCATTGGAAAAACATTTTTTTTTCCTTTTCTCCTTTTCCTTCTTGTATTTCTGCTTTGTTCACTGCTCTGTATCACAAGCAAAAAAGGAAAAGAAAAGCCAGATAAAAAAAAAAAAAAAAACTGCAGCAGGGGAAAAAGAAGTAAAGACACCATAAAAGCTCCATATTTTCCGACTCGGTTTTCCATTAAGAGAACATTTATTGAAAATTGGAGCAAAACAAAGTGCTACCTGTTCAGTTTATATTTTGTAGATCAAAATACTACTTCTGTAAGCTTTACTGCGGACCACAGTAGTAAGCAAAATGAGTTCAAACTGTGCTGAGACAACAGCTCGGAATTAAACACAGGTCAGAAACGCTGTTCTATGTTTTCCATTATTTTAACCCTTAATATTGAAAAGACCACCTACCCTTCTCCTCGGAGTATTGTTTACATCTAGAAACCAAACACCAAGCAAGGCTTTTTCACATTATTAACAACCAAAATAGCTGAAAAGGGAAACCTTGGAAATCAGTGACACTGACCTCCTAAAAGGACTATGAGAAATAAACTTTGAATTAATAGATTGCTGCATACAACTTCTTTTGAATGTCTCAGGATTCAGTTCTTTATGTAACATGATAACACCCAGGCAAGGATGGCAGGAAAGCTGTAAGCAAACACGCAGAAGCTTCCTTGAAACCAGGCATCGGATACAGATAAAATTGCATAGGGCAAAACAGACTATAGAAAAGACACAGGCTTCCTCCTATGAATAGTGTTTGCTCACATATCCAGGCACTCTCTAGACCCTGAAACTAATGTAAGGTTTTGCTTTATTATTCTTATAAATAACTCTCTAATTACTATGTATCATTACCTATGTCCTCAGCATATAGTATTCTGACATTGCCTTGAAATAAAACATTCTACAGGAATGTACCATCTACCTCACTTACACAACCTGCACTGAATACATTCAATGCTACCCAAATACATTTGATATTAAAAAACAATCTGCTGGATGACTCAAGAAGCTGGGGGAAGGCGAAGAGGTGTCTGAGTCACAGAGATAATTCAACATTGTGCAGGCAGATCTTCTGTTTTATTAACTAGAACTGTGTAGGATTTAATGATCTGAATGAACCCTGTCTTCATGAAATGAACTCAAATGTCTTCCTAAAGTGGGAACATACACACATCTGCCAAAAGGTAATCATGACAGTATGCGTACCACATATATTGCACGCAGGCATAGGTTGCCTATATTCTGACAATTAACTGAAAATTCAAAAGCTACAAACACCAATTTGGTGGTAAGGGGAAGAACCAGCTGTGTGCTCACATTTGCTTGAAATACACTGAACCAGAGTAACAGGAAAAGAGCATATGAAAAAAAAAGGGGGGGGGGGGGGGCGGGAGTTATATAACAACAGGGAGAGGGAGCCAGTCCATAACAAGGTACTTGTTATCACTGGATTGAAGCAGGCTGTGGGGGAAGAAAAATGTTTGATTTCACTGAAAAGTTACAATTCCAACTATACTTTAAAAATAGCAATGCTATATTCTTCACTGATACGATTCTAATGATCTCAAGGGATTTGGGAAATCTTGTGGCTAAGCGACAAAATTATACTTGTGGGGTTACTGAGAAGTTAACAAGTTTGGTTATTTCTAAGTTGAACAAATGCAGAGCAAGTCCATACAGCTACATGCACAGGGTTTTTTGTTTGTTTTTCCCTGAAGATTAAATGTCTTTCTTTTGAGAGAAAGCCATCACAACAAATATTTGATAGCTTCAATGATTTTTAAAATTGCATTAAAAATTATACTTCTAAGCCTGAAGTTGATGTCAAATTCATGATTTATTGATGACAGTATCTAGAGAACTGCCGCAGCTTCTTCATCAAATGTTAATGATAAACCGTACCTCTTGCCCAAAACTACTTCTTCAGTAAAGCAGTTATTCATAATGCAAACACAGCAAGGTGACTACAATTTAGAATGAAAAGCTGGAGGAGCAAGGCAAGAAGATCCATTGCCAGAAAGAAAACATTCCTTTTAAGATGCTGGACTGAGCCTCAAAGAGCTTACTTCACACACATGACACGCGATTATTTATTATTTTGACATCTTCAACATTTAGTGTTTCTGTTCCTGACCAGAAAAGCAGAAACAGTAATGTGCTGATTAAAGCACAGTTGTCTCGAGGCCCACAGGTAACACACCTCCTTTCAGAAAGACTGGTCAAAAACATGAGGAGATTTTTTAGTACAGTAATAACTTCTGTTGGCTCAGAGCATCAGAAAAAATGGTGCTTCCATTAGTGTAACATAGCCTAGTATCATCCAAGGCAATCCTTCAGTTCTACTCACAAGAAGCAAGACAACATATAGAATTAAAAACTAACATTTGACACTTAATTGCACAGTAATTGCCACAATGACTGACAGTAAGTCGCCATAATAAAAGCTGCCTCAGTTGAAACATACAAAACTACTGCATTTCTTCAAGTTCCATATCAGAATAATTCTGGTTCTGCTAACTTCAGTTATATTTCAGCTTACCAGATTCTGTTATTACTTAACATTCACGTAAAATGCCTAAGACTTTTAACATAAAACCTTCTATCTACTTGAGATATCCGTGCAAAAGTAAACATCTAGTTTGACTGTGTATAACAAAGGATACAAGAATATAGAGAAAAAAAATAAAACACTGCTAAATAGTACCTACCACGATGTCCTGTAGCTTAAAAATTCAAAGAAAAATCAATATAAAATCAACAGAATTCAAGAGACAGACATATAAAAAAATCTTAAAGATATGGGAGTAATCTTATATGAAAATACTATAATAAAGTCTGGATAAAAGAGTATTTCTTCCAGGTAGAAGATTAATAATGGACAGTTACACCAGCATACTTCCTCCTCCCTCCTCCCCCAAAACAAACCACCTTTCCACTGGCAATAGATCTATTCCAGATGGATCAGGAGATCCTTTATACATAAAGGACTGGACACTACCATGAACTTGCCTCCCTGGCTGGAGTTGTGCCAACAGTGGCAATTTTGGTAAATAACTGGGTGCAAGAAGAGGGTAGGGCAGCACTTAAATGGGTGCTCCTTCTACTCCGTTATGCGGGTTGTAATAACATGCATGCACGCACTCACACACACACACACTATAGGTTCATCGGATGGTATAGTTTTCTTCTAAATGTAGAAAGATGTGGTACAAATCATACCATATCACAGAACCCTTTAGCGTTACACTGTGTTGCTTTCTTAGTGGCGAGCATTGAACAAGCAATAACAGGAATACATGGTTTTCTTATCAGGATAAGAAATTTTACATGAATATATGTCCATCTTTTGGGAAAAAAAAAAAATTATGTGGGAGACGTTTGGCAGCCCCATGGTCCTTTTACTCTTTGCACCTCAAAGGAGAAACTCGTTGTGAGCAAGACCATGCAGAAGCTTTTCTGCAGAAGGAACAAAGCTGCTCCTTGGAGCTCGACGGACAGCACACTCATCACCTGCTGCAAGTCAGGGAATGCACAGCTCTGGCAGAACCTTGCAGGGAGCACGCTACCAAGCACGTACAGCACTTTAGCTATACAGAATCTACAGCTTCACTCGTGGGTTGCACCAAGACACGTTTTCAACATGCAAAAATGTAACTATTTCTCTTGATGAGATTGGCTTACAAAAAGTGAAAAAAAAAAAAACAATAAAGGCAGAACAAAGGATGAATGAGTGCAATTATTACTGTGATAGGAATGATAACTCAGATTAGCTTGTTGATGAATGACAAAAGCTTGATAGCTGAACTCATTGTGTCTTCACTTTCTTTACTGAATTTGTTCAGGGGCTGTTCAGCTTAGATCGATTTATTAGGAAATGAACTAATTATTTGTTTAAATCAATGCAACTTTCAAGCCAAAGCTAACAACTTTCTGGCATTCTAAGGAGAAAAGGGTGAAAAACTCTTTACTGCCAATAGGTCTGCTAACTCTAAAATCATAGCTAAACAAACAGTGAATCAAAAGGATATTTTAAAATGTCACAAAATTATTTCAATCCACATGAGACATTGGCTTATGTGAGAGAATTACACAAGCATCAATAAACCCAAGATATTAGTAGGAGCAGATACAACATCAAGTTTAGAACCAAGCATGAGTTGCCGAAGTCCTTATCTGCCAATAAAAGGGTCCAATTGGAAAGCTTTGGAGAAGCAGGCTTTAAAGGGTAACCCTAATAGTGCCACCAAGATACAAGGTGGCACCCATTCCAAAAGATATCAATGACTGAACACAAATACTTTGATCACAGTGAGACTGTTCCTTTCACCAACAGATGCCGGAAAGGAAGCTGTAAAGCCCCAAAACACATCAAACCTAGTAAAAGCATGCAGTGAAATAGGATTTTTCTCTCTCTCTTGACTGCAAGGATTGAAAAATACTGCTAGCCCATAAGGCTCTTAAAACTCAATTTGCAAACCCAGCATATTTCTTTAATTTCAGAGACTTTGGATCTGGTTGTACCCACCAAGGATGCGTATTATAGAACATGTGCGTTTCACTTTGTCCTCTTATATCAAAAACTCCTACCAGCAACTCTCAAGTCTCACTAGTTAATTAATACTTAACTAGCTAAGAAACAGCAGCCTTGGAACTAAACAGTGCACTGGCTGCAGATAACTTCAGCTGAAAAAAGAGTGATTTCCTTCCCCGCCCTCCCATGCTTTTTCACACCAGCTAAAACTTAATGCATAACCCTCTTCCTGAGAGCATGAATAATCAAAGCTAAAGAATGCAAGGACAGAAAATCCACCCAAAATATCCCAAGTATAACTTCTGTTCAAATTCTAAATGTAAATGAGTTTGCATTAAAAAAGTATACCATCCTACAACTACTAGATTTTTCAAGAAGCCTCCACACACCACAGCGAAGACAAATTGAAATTAAAAGGTCATCATGAAGGAAGCAACAATAACCCTTGGTTTACCTTTACTTTCACAGTCAGCATCCACCAATGGTAACTTTGTCACTGAAACCTCCCCAAAATTCCATCTGAAAAATATCCCTCCTCTCCAATCCAGTCTCTGTCATTTCCTCCATCTCATAATGTGGCTATTCTACATGATTCATAACTGTCCTGTGATTACTGCAACACCTATTACTGCAACTGAGCTGTACCAAGAAACAGTCAGCTTACCAGAGGTCCTATTTGTGTTGCCTGATATTTACTTAGTTATTTTGTCTTCCATGAAATTGGGATTGCTCAAATGAGCAGAATTTGACCCTGCTAAGTAGGAGTTTGAAAAAAAAACAGTCCACTTCTCACCTCTGTTTACAAGGAGTCATTGCTCTTTCTACCCTGCTCCTTTCCCTGTACACGCTAAGCAAAATATGTTTTTAAGGATTTGTTGTCATCATATCATTGTGCTGTCTTTGTCCATGGTTGAAAACCAACGCGTACAGTTACAAGGCTCCTGCTGTGCTTGTTTCTCCCAGAGCAGTACATAACACACAATCAATGTGCAAGTGTTTTGTGCCTCAGAAACAAATAGTGTTTTAAAAATATTCATTCTTCCTGGAGAAGAATTTTACATTTCACAGACAGAGGAATTAATAATGAATGATCAATCACTTGTCCAAAGCAATATAGTGGCAAATTCAGTAGAAGCACCCAAGTCCTCTATTATATTCATTAGGCCATACACTTCAATATCAACAGTTACTATCAACAGAAACTCCTTTTGCAACTTTTTGTTTAATGAATCTTTCTGATCAAGAGATGCTTGCATGTCCCATTACAAAGAGAATAGATTATTTCTTCTCTGCTAATGGATTGCAATCTTGATCTGAAATGACAGTACTCAACTAACAGTCAGGGGTTTGGATTGCTTGCCATCTGTTCATTCATGTATAATTTCAAAGGGAAAAATCATCAGCTAAGCTAAATGAACAACTTTGTGATTTGAACTTTGTAGGCCATTTATCTCTAAAGGTTTAAAATAATTTGGCTATAGCAGCTACATTTTTATCATCAAATGCACAATGAAAGCAATACTTGTTTTCCACACAGTTTCAAATCCTGAATCCAGGGACCATTTCTAGATGCTCAATATCTGCAGCTCCCACTGATTTCACAGGAACAGTGAGTGGTCAACATCTTTTGACTTCTTAGAAGATAAAAATGGTAGTATCAAACCAAGTAACAGTCTGGTAAGCTACAGAGGTCTGCTCATCAAATTGTAATGAGGGTATTGTTATATATATTTTTCAGAGTTTTTACATGCCCACTTACACATTCTTTTTATTATCTGATTCTAGAACACTTTCTTTTTAGCTATAGGCACTATTAAAAAAGGTTTAAAAACAAGATGACAGACTATAAATACGTTTTATCTCCTCTACTCTTCGGTAGTTTGTTCTTCTACTCTTACTCTGTGAGTTACAGAAAGAACTTTTTTGAATGTAAGAAATAAAAGAATAACAATTTGAGAAAGTTTTCTGGGCACTGCTTGTGAGTGTTCAAACACAGATAGTAACCGCAGTGATTCTGACTTTGTACTCAATGGGAACTCTGAAATACAGCAGCAATGGTTAAAGAGCAGTAGGGCATTCTCCTAGAGCCTACCTCCGTTACTGGGCAATGACCCTAATGCGAAGATGCTAAGCAGAATTAAGTATTGCACATTTATTAGTACATTCTGGCTTATCAATCCAGTTGTGAATGAGAGTTGTAGGGGTGGCAATTATTCAGAAACAACTAGAATTTGAAAAGGAGTTACTGACAAAGGAAAATTTAAGGACAGCCTTATCTTGGAGAAAATTTCAGAAGCAAAAGGTACTATTTCTCTAGGATCAATTTTTCTTTAGATTAAAGGGTCTGAAAAAACAAGAAGTAGTAACACTAAGAGTGATTCTAGTGCAAATATTTTGATTTAATTAAAGAAAATTAAAACACAGGAGTCATAAACTAATGACTCAGTCTTTAACTGATCAACACAGCACCAATTAAAAGGCTTCAGTTCGTTTGGTTTCAAAATTAAGCTCCACAAATTAAATGGGAGTCAATAATTCAGTAAAGCCACATAGAAACTTATCAAATATATTGGAAAAAAAAAAGAAAAAGGAAAAAAGAAATGAAGATTTTAAGCAAAAGTATTTGGAAATATAATCAGTAAAGGAATTTAGTGGGACTTCCGAGACTGGAGTGAGGGAATTCATACTCTTAATAGGTTTGTCAATTAGTTTTTATAGACAGGCTAGATAGCTCAAGGAATGCTGGATTTAAGATTTTTTTGTTTGTTTTTCCAAATTTACCCACGTGAAGCTGTGCATTAGTATCACAATGTCAGGACCTTGCATAGTGACTGTGGATATTGAGCTTAGCTTGGTTATACTGAGGAGGGTAACCACCTAAGAAATACCATAAAAACTAGTTCTGTAGTTGGCCTTTTAGTAACGTTAAGATCAAAGCATGCCATAAAATGAACAAGCTCTCTCTAATATCTCTTTTGGAAACAACCCAAGCATTCGGGCACATAGTTTAATCATGCTACCCAGAAGCTGAAATTCAGACATGCTTGATTGGGTGGTTTCATTCAGAACAAACTCTGTTCACAAAATCAGAGATTATACAGAAATAAATTTTGCAAATCAATTGGCAATCAAGGTAAAATGGGAAGGGTGTCCAGGAGGCTTTATTTCACTATCTGACGGAATGAAGAAAGATCTTGCTTAACTGTTTCTATTTTCCCTTTACCTTAGGAGCCCTATCCTAGGAGCTCACTGCCCCAATTCATTATATTTCCACTTCAATATTACAGCCTGACATCTTTGACCATTAAAAAACATTTATCACTATAAATTGTGAAGCGATGCAAAATGAAGCAATGATCCATCTCCAACTTGATAACGAGAATGGCTGGAAGAAATAACAATGGTCAGACTTCAGTTGAAATGCCTGAGTATCAGATGATCAAAGGAGTATGTTATTCCCTTTAACTGGACTACCCTGCCTCCTTCTTGGGGTAGTTAGGGATGAACACTCAAGAGTGTTTTGGATTCAGTTATAAAATGTAAAGCAGTACAACCATGAAGTAGCTACTTAACCCCACTATTCATAACATTTTTGAGAAGCAGCACAAAAGCACTTTATTTCAGTACTTTGTTACTTCAATTTATTTATAAAATTGAAATGTGGTCAAAGTTCACATATCCAAATGGAGAAAAGCAGTGGAAGTTCCCTTCCTTCAGAAAAGGAGAAACATGTTCAAATACAAACTCAAATACTGACAGATCTCCCTGAATTTAATGCATGGTGGAGGAAATGCTCTTTCCTTCACAGGCAGTATTTCTTTTTATTTTGATATTGTAAACATCCTTTAATTCTAAGGATGATATGTAGGTTATGTGCTTTCCCTCATCCTCATTTGCTTTCTTTAACTCTCTCAAACAGCAACCAGCTCCATTTATAAATCAAAGTACGCTGCTATGTAACTATTTCCATTTTAATTACAATGTTTGTTGTTGTTTTTTGTTTTGTTTTCAATAAGCACCCTGGATATATTATAATGGACAATGAAGAAGAAACTGTAGAATAAGCATTCACTTTCCATACTTCTTGAGGATTATTTTTCCTATACTGTTCTAACTCAGCCTTCTTAGAATTGCTGCTTCCTCATCATTCTTTTTCTGTCCAAGCTTTCTAAGCAATACAGTTCAATAAAGTGATGCCTGGCTGTCTCAGGCCTGAATTAAGGTGTTTTTCTCTTCTATTTGAATTATTTTTGATGAGTCTTGCAGCTAACACTTGCCATTTCCAAATGCCCTCCCAAATCTAAAAGAATAGTGAGAATCTTCCATTCACAGAAAGCCATTCTTTTTTTTTTTTTTAATAAAAAAGAGCAATACTGGATTCTAAATACATAAAGCATATCAAGTTATATCTGTCATTTGCATCTTTTATCTGCATTTCATTTAAAACTAAGTAGTATTAACATCTACATTAATTTGCAATGAATGTAAAGCTATTGCCAAGTAAATCAAGTTTTGGCAATTGGAAAGCTCATTCGATACTCAGTAAGCACATAGTTTTCATATGGAAATAGACTGATTTTAGTACACCATAGGGGGAAGTAGGATTTTCTCTCCATTCATCTTGTACGGCAGCACTGCACCAATTATTACCAGTGATGCATTTGGTTAGAGCACAAAGCTCCTCTGGAATACAGTTGTTGTTACAGAAAGCACGTGTGGGATTGCACATGTGGCTGGCATCCACCCAATATACCAGGGAACCATCCTGCAGGAAGGTTGCCACTGGCAGTTGTGCTAACAAAATAAAAAAGGTAGTATCTGTAATTCCTAGAGACCTATGTCGACATTTTTGTGTTTGCTTTTAGAATTAGGAAATATGCCAGGGGAGTGGGTTTGGTTTTGGTGTTGTTCACAGGGACATATCACAACTCATCATTTCTTTTCACAAAGCTCAAAATTTTGTTATGAGTTGATTGCATGCTTAGTCAAGCTAAGGAAGTGAATTGCTTTCCAGAAGCAGGTTTACAAAACTCTCAGGTGATGCAAGCAGGACTGCCTATCTTGACCAGAGACTACGACATGGTCAGTGTAGACAGTGTTGCCCTTGGTACAAGAAATCATGATCTGATTCATTGGTCTCTGACAGCTGAATGCAACCTGTAGCCTAAAAGGCACCCTTATGAAATAAGGGATTGAGAATTTTGGTGAAGGCAGTTTTCCCTCTGGATACAGTATTTTCATGTGGTCAAGGGCATTATATAGTAAGTTTTCACTATTCTTGACTTGTGAAAACAAGGTATGGAGAAAAAAAAAAAAAAAAGAGAGCATTCACAAACTCACTTCAGATGTTTATTCTACCTACTTGAGTGTCAAGATGAGGAGACCATACCATTTACTTGATGGATTTTTAAGTTAAAGATGGTTTGTCATGAGTCCTTCACCCAGGCTCCCCCTCCAAAAATACACAGCTTATTTTACTAACATAGTCATTAAAATGTTATTTTATTGGTTATTGAATGTTATTTAATACTTATGTATAACCTCATGGATACTTGACCCAATCTGAATTTTCTGCCAATCATGGATGTCCTCCTAGCTAGATCATGAAGGCATTGGCAAAGGGTCTTCCTGAACCAGCAAATATTTAGCTGTCTTCTAGTTTCTGATGTAGGATCTTACGGTAAAACATTAATGCAGATACAACTGGAATTTAATTTGTTTGATTGAATGAAGTCCAAAATACTTTTTGTAAAACTCAGGTTATTTAGGCAACAGAAAAATGATTTATTTTTTTAAGCTTCTCTATGTGATATTTAAGCTTTAATCTCTGCTCCATTTCTGAATAGGTCCTTGTTTGTTAGTCACCTCAAAGTAATCCCTTTGTTCATTACCCATAACTTTTACCTCAATGAGCTACTGGAGCTTTTCGTAAAACAAATTGTCTGAAAGAAATAGACTGCACAGCAGATTTCACAATAAGCGTCTCTGATCTTCATATGCCTTCAGTTTCCATCTTTATAGGCAAGAACTGTGTGCTATAAGCAGGTAGGCAGTAAGGACACCAGAAAAACCAGAATCCAGGTACTGTGGTTCTAATTACTGAAAGGATCTAAGTAGAAGCTTTACTTGTGGGTAAAGAAAGGCTTTCATCTTTCATGGAAGACACATTATTGGACTGTTGTCTTTTCATGCTTTTATCACCCAGTGATGTAAGTTACTTTTTAAGCTCTTTAGATCAGGAATTGAAGCTTTAATACCACATGCCACCCAGAACTGTAGTCTGATATACAAATGTTAATATAACAACAATTGACCCCGTAGGCACCTAAAAATTCTGAGCTATCACTGGCTGTCAAAATGAGTCAGTACTACAATCAAACTTGTCATACAAAATATTTTAGAATTGTTTCGTCATGTTGCAAAATATATTTCTATATATATATATATATTTTATCTCTTTTCCTCGTTAGAGCTCTAGGCTCCTTCCTCCTATTTAAACCCTTGGAAAGTGTCTGTAAGAATTTCATTTATATTTTCTGAGCCTCCTTAACTCTCATGGATAAGTTTCGCCCAATTTTGTATTAGAATAAGTGGATACTATTTG
Organism: Cygnus olor; assembly: GCF_009769625.2. Lineage (NCBI taxonomy): Eukaryota > Metazoa > Chordata > Aves > Anseriformes > Anatidae > Cygnus > Cygnus olor. Next base: position 51,764,247 of record NC_049173.1, read on the forward strand.
TTATATATTGAGATCTTATGCAGCTACACAACTCTACAGCATTATTTACAAACAGAAAGCAGATTCTTTTCAACAGGTACATGCAATAGTTTTTGCAAATGACTATAGTTGTTGCCAAGCTAAAGTATCAATCCTGTTGGACGAAAACCAGAACAAATTAAGAATAATGAATATGCCAGGCAGAGTTTAGATGATCTTGCTTATCAGCACATCAATGTCTGGAAGCTTTCTGTAGGTCTGATCCAATTCTTTAAACAGTCTATTTTCCCCTCCATCCCAAAAAGAAAATAGAAATTCCTCACCAGGTTGAAAATCTGCCTTGAGACCATACTGTGTGAAGAACAAAACTTTAAAAACCATCAGGCACCACTTTCATTCAAAATAAATTCTTTAAAAATCAGGCTAGTAGACATGATGAACTCTTCACTACACTTCAATAGAAGTAAATCTTTGTTTTGAATACTTAAGGCAAAAATGTCCGATTATTCTTGGACATTGGAGATTGTTTTGCATGTTTTACATTTAAGAAAGAAAAATCTAAGGTTCAAAGTTGTAAGCATTAGGAAATCAAAACTGTTTCACATCTGCAGTTACTATATATATAAATATAAAATATTTCTTCTATGCTTTATTCCATCCTTTATGCTACTTTCTGTATGCATAGAAAAGTTTACACTTGTTTTTCTTTTAATACTTTCCCTGTTGATGAACAAGGGCTAGCAATGGAGTTTTCCAAGAGAAAATAGGGCCAAGGCCATAGGAGGGTCAAACTCTTTCCCTTTAGCTGCTCTGTCAGCATGCCTTAATGTTCTCCTTAAAGCTCTACCATCTGGAGTTAAATTATCAAGAACTTTTCAGACTTTCTTCCTCAAACGTTCTTCAAAGATGAATACTGAGAAAGTTCTAGTTGTCTGTACAGGAATGAACCCCAAAATCTTAAAATGCTTAGCAAAAGCTATCAAATAACCCTTTTTTGTTTCTTTTTTTTCATTGGTTGATACACTCGGAAAGTCTCAGAAAAGGTTCCCCTACCCTAATAAGTAATTAACTTTCTTAAAAGTCTCCGAAGGAAAAAAAAATCATAAAACTTTTATCCAGATTGGCACTTTTCCCCCCACTTCCAAAGATCCACAGTAGATATTTAGGTATGACAGAAGAAAAGACATAAAGGTATCTTGCTTCAGGCTGTTGGATAGCTTACATTTTTTTCTCTCTAATATGTATTTTGAAATAGATTTAAAGTCAAGCCTGCCTTCTAGCAGGACCTATTCAAGATTTATCTTAGTTACTAAAGACACTGCAATTACTAAAGACTATCTGATGACTTCTAAGAGATGAATGAGGGGCTTTAGACCAGTTCATAACATGCAAATACATTCCCCACTGGCAATTGCAGCAGGGAGCCCCAGGACTCCTTTACTACTCATCTGGGGCACCAGTCCCTTCCCAGATCAACACAAAAGCAGCATACAGAAATCACATTCTCCAGCTCTGCTTCTCGATGACCTTTTCCTGATGAAAGCTTAGAATGAGGTTTCCATCCTCACTCTGCATTCCCTGCCAGACACTTAAAACACTTTTGTCCGAAATTTTGCATTATTGTGTTCTTTTAGGTCTTGTCATTCTGAGGTCCCATTTGCATTTTATATTCTTCTATTCATTACTTCAGCAACACGTCATTCACCTCTCCAGTGTTCACTGGGATTTTCATAGACACAAGAAACTACAATCATTGTCTCTCCCTACTTCAAATTTGTCTCCTCTTCAAAATGAAGTCTTGGCATGTCTAACGTATGTGAGACCTACAGGGCAAGTTCAACACAACTAAAGCACAGCTTCTGGTCTTCTTTCCCAGGCATTATTTTAACTCTTTACTCTCAGTCCTTCATATTAACAGATCAACCTTCAAAGCTGGGAGCAGAAACTATGAGACCGCTACAAAGATAAGAAGCCAGCTACCTCTCATATAGCACATGCTACCACACGCTTAATTCATTGCATGATTCATCCTTCCTTGTCTTTCCTCTTACTGCTATATCCCACGTGCTAGAAAGAGGCTATCTCCATACTAGAGTCGACTAATTTTATTACATTTCCAACTGTGCCCATTTATCATTTTTTCTACACTGTCTTCCCCTTCTGTTTTGGAGAGTACTCCTCATAAACACTCCCTACAACATTTCATTAGCAAGTTTCACATTCCTCTTTGCAAATGCACTCTGGCATCTATCAATTTGTTTTGTACAAAGAAAATGCATTGATAACAGGCCACTGTGCGCTTATACCACATCTAACAGGGAGACCAACAGCAACCCATACTTTTTTGCATTTCACTGTAAGCATATATATTTGCACTATGAATTCTTGGTAGCAATACCAAACCATTTTTGTACGGAACTTCACAAGATCTAACATAAACGTGATATATTCATATGTTGGCAAAAGTGATTTCTAATAAAACATCACAGAATGAAGATCTGTAACGTGACTGCATTTGATAACTTCAACTTTGTGCAAGACAGATCTATCCAAAATATTAAAAAAATAAATATATAAAGCTATAATTTAGCTATATTCTTTCATTAGATCCAAATCAGAGTATGGGCCTCACTATTCCTCTAGTCTGAGTTCTCTTAATATTCACTGAATCACTGAAATGTTGATTTCCAGCTATGTAATTAGCCCCTTTAGATATGTAAGGAAGAAAGATATTAGACATTTAATACTATAATATTTGAGTTTATTTCCTGTACCTATAAAATTGTATGCCATTTTGTTTATAGTATGAGAGGACTCTGCATAATTAAAATGTTCAGTTTTAATGTTTTTTGTTTTCTTTTTAAATCCTTCACGTTGCATTGCCCTTCACTTTACTTTTTACACTTACCCAGCACTGAGACTTAAGAGCTGGAATTCAAATCTTTTATTTCTGTCTGCTTACTGGTCTTCATAAACACACTAACCTAGCAATGCACAATGCATATCAAATGTAACTTCAGCTTTTGCCCATAATGGCCAAGCAGCTGAAACCCTGCTATAGTTTTTTCATTCTGACATTTTATTTATTCTTAAGGACATATCAGCTTTACAATGAGTTTAGAAAATGCAGCTCTGACCCAGACCCAAAGGAATTTATATGTGGAAAAAATAGGTACCTCAACAAATAGTATAATTTGCAGTTTTCCATCTTTTAAACAATCCAATGCAACACAATTAAGTTGGGAAACAAATCAGACCTGTAACTGCCCTTACTGCCACTCCTGGATCATACATTTTTGAAAAAAGTAAGTAACTACAACTCCAATTACAAGTGGGGTTTTATCAGCTTATGAAATATCATTAACATTTACCACCACGTGGAATCTGCTTTTTCTGTCTCCTTCCCACAGCGGATGGTCTGTTCATCTTCCTTATGATTTACACTCCAAAGAGACCACACCACATTTAAATTGGTGACTGAGTGTTCCATCCCCCTCCCCAGCACCTCAAAATATTCAATTTCCTTTGCTTTCCTGCCAAAACAAGAAAAATTCAAGAGTCACATCTAGGCTTAGATATTTGTGCTGAGCGGTAGTTTGTTCCTCAAGTAGTTTTGTGTATTACTCAAGAACAGAGTTATTAATTGTGAGCAACATTATATTTACAATTTCTGCAGTTTTTGAAGGAAAGGCAAGAGCAATGCAAATATCACAAGTGAAGGGAAGCAGTACGACATGAACAAGTTGAACAAAGTTGAACATACACTTACTACAAATTTATGCAAGGAAACCATGCCTTGTAGAAAGAAATGTTAAGACATTTCCTATCATTTTGATTACATTTCTGGTTCTGCTGCAGACCAAGTGCGTGATCTTCTGTAAATTCTGTAAACATCAATTTTCAAGAGCTTGGCATGAGAATACACAGTTCCAGTTGAACAGAAAATGATGCTTAAAAATTCTGAATCCCTGCCTATCCCTGTTCTCACCGTGCTAAGTAACTGAAGCATCTTTTATTCTTACCAAGATCTGACATAGTCCAGCGATGAATGTCTTAGGAAAGCTTTAAAGTAAATAAATGGCAAATTGCAAAGAAATACACCAAAGCTATGTGATGCTATATTACTCTTAATTTAATCACAGAACTAGTTACCTCAGCAAGCAAAACAAACATTTTCTCAGAACTATTCCAGTGGAAAGAAAGGAATGAAAATATTAAAATAATCATGCTTCTGTGTCTGTGCTTATATACTACTTGGATACTATAAAAGCATCTTAGAATAATGTTGTTTACCCACTTTCATTCCACTACATTGAGTTCTTCAAAGAATACTCAATATCAATCTGGCTACACTTAGACTGAATTGGTGGCATGGGGTAAAGAGGAGCACTAACAGTAACTATATTCAGTGAATTTTGAATTCAGCATCAGAAAAAACACATATGCTGCTTAGTGTTTATTTAATGTTGTAGTGGATTTACGTGGCAAGGTTTTTGTAGCAGGGGGCCATACGGGTGGCTTCTGTGAGAAGAATCCAGGAGCTGCCCCATGTTAGATAAGGGCCCTGCTGCTGGTCAGAGCCGAGCCAATGAAGCGATGTTGTTTGTGCCTCTGTGAGAGCATATTTAAAGAAAGGAAGAGAAGAAAAAAAACTGCTGGGGAACAGCAGCTGGGAGAGAGAGGAGTGAGAAGCAGCCCAGCAGACAGCAAGGTCTGTGCAGCAGGAGGGCAGGAGGTGCTCCAGGCATGCAGCAGCAGTTCCCCGGTGGCCTGTGGAGAGGCCCCTGGTGGAGCAGGCTGTCCCCCTGCAGCCCATGGGTCCCACATGGAGCAGATCTCCACGCTGCAGCCCGTGGAGGACCCCCCCCCGTGGAACAGATGGATGTGGCCTGGAGGAGGCTGCGGCCCATGGAGAGCCCCCGCAGGAGCAGGCCCCGGGCCAGAGCTGCAGCCCCTGGAGAGAAGCCCACACAGGAGCAGGGGGTCTGGGGGAGCTGCCAACCATGGGGGACCCGTGCTGGAGCAGTTTGCTCCTGGGGGATGGACCTTGTGGGATGGACCCATGATGGAGCAGTTAAAAGAGCTGCTGCCTGTGGGAAGCCCAGGCTGGATCAGTTCGGGAAGGACGGCATCCCATGGGTGGGCTGCCCCCACGTGGAGCAGGGGAAGAGAGTGACCGGGAAGGAGCAGCAGAGACAAAGCATCAGGGACTGAACACAGCCCCCCATACTCCATTCCCCAGTTCTGCTCGGGGGAGGAGGTTGAAGAGGGTGGATGGGGGGAAGGTGTTTTTGGTTTCTTTCCTTTGTTTCCCACTTCTCTAGCTTGTAAATAACAGGCAATAAATTTTACTGTCTCCCTACTTTGAGTCAGTTTTGCCCATCATGACAATTGTTGTTGTCCCTGTCCTTATCTCAAACCTTGAGCCCTTTGTATCGTATTGTCTCTCTCTTTCCCTTTGAGGAGGAGGAGTGAGAGAGCAGCTGTGGTGGAGCTCAGCTGCCCACCTGAGTAAAACCACCACAAATGTTGATTCCAGTACCTACTAGAAGAAGAAAAGAGAGAAAACGCTGGCTTTTTAGGAGACAGTTCTCTGACATCAAGGTGAATATTCAGAGTCAATGGGAATAAGTTAGTCCCAAGCAATGAAGAAATGGAAATGAAGGAGAAACAACAGAGGAAATAAGAAGGAAGATGAGGACTTTTCGAAGAATGCTACCTGCAGAAGATGAAGAGAATGAAAATCATTTCTATCACTAACAGAAAAATGGCTCAGTACAGATAAGTGAATTCCTTCCATTAGGGAATGGGCTGGTTAATGAAATCTCAGAAAATCTGTTCAGCTCAAGCTGCAGCAATTGTAAATGACAACTGTAAATAAATGTGTCTCATGTTCAATTTTTGAGTAAGAGATTTCCTATTTGTTTAGCAGTAGTTAGGGGTACTAGGCTGGCAGCATTATGTCTCCCAGCAGCCCACGTCAGACAGCCTGGATGATGGCATGACCATTTGAAGTGTCATTTGAAGGCTGGGTGCTGCCCACACTACAATTTAAACCACTGTGAGGTATGTCATGCTCGGCAGGGTTACGACTGTTCTCCACAGATAGATGTGATTCCTCTGTCTTTAGTTAGATTTGTAAACAAATTCTGCTGACATAATTTGAATTATTTTTTTTAATCCTCTCTATAGTAGATACAAGGATGCCCTCCTCCCCAACACTCCTTTTAGATTATCATCACTGTATGCTAGAGATTCGCTGATAAGCAACACATCTACCAAAAGCAAGTATTGGAGAAAGTTAGCCTGAATTCAATTAATATTCAATTTAGAATTTAATTAAATTAGTAGTCTGAAATAGAAAATTGGAACATTTTAAATACTGATTATGGTTTTCTTTACAAAATAGGTTTTGAGACAACATATTTTGCATTGTGAGACTTTCAAAAACCATTTAATTCATTCATAACAGAACTTACTTGAATTTTACCTAAATTAAAAGGAAAATAGATTGAGAAGATAAATAAAAATACTTTCTTAAAAAAGAGTTTACATCATGTCTCAGCTTAGGGGTAAGTGCAGAACTGTTTTGGATGACCCTGAAACAATTTTTTTCCTTCAAATATTTTTCAGTTATGCTGTCAGACATTTTCTTTCTTTCTCTGCTCTAATACTACTATATTGTGCTGACCTTCTCTACCAAACTGTAGTAGGGGAGCTACCAAGAGACTGTTTGAGCAAGCTGTTAGGAAAGAGAGGAAAGCAGCAAAAAGCAAATAAACAATTACTCTCCTGACACCTGTGGCCCTAAAAATGAAATAATGGGGCAGACAGAAGTATGTTCTGTCCTGGAACCTCTACTTTATCCCTTCTTTGGGCTTTCTGATATTTTTGACAAGGTTTTCATCATCTCTCAATATTGATATAAATATCAATGAGAATTGCACATCTAAACAAGGAATTACAAAGATTAAAAAAAGTTTCTGTATGATATAAAGATGATGGCCAATCTTAATATTTTTGAAGGTTGAGATGCTCAACATACTAGGTTGTAACTGCAACCAGGGAGTAAAAACTCAGAAAGAAGCTGCTGAAAAATACAGAACAAGCTATCAACAAAGCAAGAGGAATCTGCTAAGTCGGGAAAGTCAAATCAGTCCCAAGAAATTTACACAGGATAGATTACAATCTGTCATGACAGAGAATTCAAAATGATCCAAGAAAAACACCTAGACAGAAAATCTGTGAAGCCCCAAAGTCAAAGTCCCCACAAGCAGCTCATGGCACTACACATGCTGTAACAAACAGTGCCAACAAAAACAATGTTCTTCTGTACTGTGCATGCAACCCACTCACCTTGTGCTTTACAAACATCAGACCCACCCCCGACACTTAGGCATCAGAGCCCTAAGCCAGCATGTGTCACCAAACCCATCTCTTCATTGATCTTCCAAGAAATATCTACCTCCTCCTCTAAATCTGTTCTCTCATCTCTATATATCAGTGTTGTCAACAGTCATACACAAAAACATACCTTAACTACTTTATGAGTCTCAATCATTTTACAAGAAATATTCTGTGCTTAATTTTCTGTTGAATTGCATCTTTTGCAGTCATTTCTCCTAACACCAGGTTGGTATAAATCACTACTTTGATAATTGGGGAATTTTTCATGTTATTTTTAGTTATTCATGTTATTTGTAGTTGTACCACAAATAAAAATGGCTAATCAACCAACTATGCAAGTGAATATTATTTATTGTGTTAAAGGTTAAAATTGTACAACCAGGATCTATTGTGTACTAGGTCATTATAATGCCCACCACTTCAGTAACAACCCCGTTTTGTAACAAGTGAGAAGTGTTGCAGAGTAAGACCTCAACACCAGTGTATGCTCAAAAGCATTCGCTGGAGCCACAGGAAAAAAATAAAATAAAATTTAACTTCATGGAGCAGGAAGATATTCATAGAACAATTTGAAAAATACTGCAGTACAGCTTTGAAATGTGGAAATGTCCACTCAAGTAGCTGTGACCATGTTTTTAAGAAAAAATATGTACTAGACAGATATTGGACAGAAAGCTGACCTAAAACTGATGTGTGAGGGGATATGAGATAGAATTGGGAAAAGACCCCCCACAGCAGGAATACAACATATGGCCAAATGCTTTCCGGACATTAAAAATTCTTTTTTTGTAGCTCTGCAAAAATGTTTTATCTACTTCACTCCATGAGAAATGAGATCTCAAAATGAAGCATTTTACTCTAAAATTTGTTTTTAAATAAGCATTATTTTAAGAAATTCTACTAGTCTGTGGCATTTACTGCCACAATAAAATAATCTTGGAATCTCAGGACCGACCAAAACATCCTTAAACCCACAATATTCTTTTACTCAACTAATCCATTAAACAGGGCATGCATGTCTGTGAGGCCTGAGAGCTTCTCTTAAGTATCCCTTGCCCTCCACCCAGAAATAGCTTTAATTTGTAAGAATGCTTCACTTAACATAATATGAACCATTTCTTTCTCCTCTTTATTTAAATTTCTTTACATAAAAAATACAAAATAAAGAATGTGCTTTTTCATCATGAATGAATTCAGCTTTTTATGCCAATGACAAATTATTAAAACAATCAGTATCCCTTCCCCTTCCCCCCCAAAGTATTGCAAGGTCATAAAGTGAAGAGAGAAGATCACAGATGGCAATCCCTCCCCTCAGCTCCCACTGCAACTTTTATCACAGTAGCCTTATGTGTAATAAAGAGATTTATTACACATCTTCTACTGTGTTGCTTTAGTTTCTGAATATATATACTAAGGAAAATTAAGTAATAAACATCTTAAATTTATATCAGTTAGTTTAGGCATATGTTGTGGTTTAGCCCGGATGGCAGCCAAACACCACACAGCCGTTCGCTCACCCTCCCCCCTCCCTCTCCGGGATGGGGGAGAGAAACGGGAAAGTGAAGTCTGTGAGTTGAGATAAAGACAGTTTATTAAGACAGGGAAAAGAATAACAATAATAATAATAATAATAATAATAATAGTATTAATAGTAATAATGTGTACGAAATAAGTGATGCACAATGCAATTGCTCACCACCCATTGACCGATGCCCAGCCTATCCCCGAGCAGCCGGCCCCCCCCTCCACCCCGGCTAGCCACCCCTATATATTGTTCAGCATGACGTCAGATGGTATGGAATACCCCTTTGGCCAGTTTGGGTCAGCTGTCCTGGGTCTGTCCCCTCCCAGCTCCTGCTGCATCCCTAGCCTGCTCGCTAGCAGGACAGAGCGAGAAGCTGAAAAGTCCTTGGCTTGGTGTAAGCACTGCTCTACAACAATTAAAACATCAGCATGTTATCAGCGCTCTTCTCATTCTAATCCAAAACATAGCACCCTGCCAGCTACTAGGAGGAAAATTAACTCTGTCCTACCTGAAACCAGGACAGATATCCACCCCTTATTCCATACCATTTATGTCATGCTCAGGTTACACTCTTTCCAATACCTTCTAATTAATCACCATTTTCATCTATGATATATAGCAACCATGGTAGTGATGACATACAGTGTTATATGATAATTAACATACTACAATTCAACTCATGGGCTATTCTCACCCAGTATTAGGTCCCCTTGAGGTACACACCGGACCTCCCCATTCTTTTGCGTTACCCACCAAGTGCATCCAGGTCCCTGGGCAAAAGCAATCCCACGAATGGGCTTGCCTTTTCCTGAGGCAGGAGTAGCCCAGACTGTCTTACCCAGCATGTTTCTTACGTGCACTACAGGAACTTTATCCCCTTCTACAGTGCGTAACAGGTTTGATTGGGCAGGTCCAGGTCGGTTGGCAGATCCTCTAGTATTGACTAAGCAGGTGGCCTTTGCCAAATGTGTATCCCAATTTTTGAATGTCCCAGCACCCATTGCTTTCAGTGTAGTCTTTAACAGTCCATTGTATCGTTCAACTTTCCCGGAGGCTGGTGCATGATAGGGGATGTGACACACCCACTCAATACCATGCTCTTTGGCCCAAGTGTCTATAAGGTTGTTTCGGAAATGAGTCCCATTGTCTGACTCAGGTCTTTCTGGGGTGCCATGTCGCCATAGGACTTGCTTTTCAAGGCCCAGGATAGTGTTCCGGGCGGTGGCATGGGGCACAGGATATGTTTCCAGCCATCCGGTGGTTGCTTCCACCATTGTAAGTACGTGGCGCTTGCCGTTGCGGGTTTGGGGGAGTGTGATGTAATCAATCTGCCAGGCCTCTCATATTTGTATTTCAGCCATCGTCCTCCATACCAGAGAGGCTTTGACCGTTTGGCTTGTTTAATTGCAGCACATGTTTCACAATCATGAATAACCTGTGCTATAGTGTCCATGGTCAGGTCCACCCCTCGGTCACGAGCCTATCTGTATGTTGCATCTCTACCTTGATGGCCTGAGGTGTCATGGGCCCATCGGGCTATAAATAATTCACCTTTATGTTGCCAGTCCAGGTCCACCTGAGCCACTTCAATCTTAGCAGCCTGATCCACCTGCTGGTTGTTTTGATGTTCTTCAGTAGCCCGATTCCTGGGCACATGAGCATCTACATGGAGTACCTTTACAACCAGGTTCTCTACCCGGGCAGCAATATCTTGCCACAATGCAGCAGCCCAGATGGGTTTGCCCCTGCGCTCCCAGTTGTTCTGCTTCCATTGCTGTAACCACCCCCACAGGGCATTTGCTACCATCCGTGAATCAGTATAGAGATAGAGAACTGGCCACTTTTCTCGTTCAGCAATATCTAAGGCCAGCTGAATGGCTTTCACTTCTGCAAACTGACTCAATTCACCTTCTCCCTCAGCAGCTTCTGCAACTCGTCGTGTAGGACTCCATACAGCAGCTTTCCATCTCCAATGCTTTCCCACAATACGACAGGACCCATCAGTGAACAGGGCATATTTCTTCTCATTTTCTGGTAGCTTGTTGTACAGTGGGGCTTCTTCAGCACGGACCACCTCCTCCTCTGATGATATCCCAAAGTACTTGCCTTCTGGCCAGTCCATAATCACTTCCAGGATTCCTGGGCGACTGGGGTTTCCTATTCGAGCCCGCTGAGTAATCAGTGCAACCCACTTGCTCCATGTAGCATCGGTTGCATGATGTGTAGAGGGGACCCTTCCTTTGAACATCCAACCCAGTACCGGCAGTCGGGGTGCCAGGAGGAGCTGCGCTTCAGTACCGACCACTTCCGAAGCAGATCGAACTCCCTCATTTGCTGCCAATATCTCCTTTTCGGTTGGAGTATAGCGGGCCTCAGATCCTCTGTATCCCCGACTCCAAAACCCCAGGGGTTGACCTCGAGTTTCCCCAGGTTCTTTCTGCCAGAGGCTCCAGGTGGGACCATTCTCCCCGGCTGCGGTGTAGAGCACATTCTTTACATCTGGTCCTGTTCGGACTGGCCCAAGGGCTACTGCATGAACTATTTCCTGTTTAATTTGTTCAAAGGCTTGTCGTTGCTCAGGGCCCCATTCGAAAGCATTCTTCTTACGAGTTACTTGGTAGAGCGGGTTTACAATCAGACTGTAATTTGGAATATGCATTCTCCAAAACCCCTCGACACCTAGGAAAGTTTGTGTTTCCTTTTTGCTAGTTGGTGGAGACATAGCTGTTATTTTGTTGATCACATCCATTGGGATTTGACGACGTCCATCTTGCCATTTTATTCCTAAAAACTGGATCTCTCGTGCAGGTCCTTTAACTTTATTTTGTTTTATGGCAAAACCGGCCTTCAGAAGGATTTGGACTATTTTCTTCCCTTTCTCGAAAACTTCCTCTGCAGTGTCACCCCACACAATGATGTCATCGATGTACTGCAGGTGTTCAGGAGCCTCCCCCTGCTCCAGCGCAGACTGGATCAGTCCATGGCAAATGGTAGGGCTATGTTTCCACCCCTGGGGCAGCCGATTCCAAGTATATTGGACTCCCCTCCAAGTGAAAGCAAACTGTGGCCTGCACTCTGTTGCTAGAGGGATGGAGAAAAATGCATTAGCAATATCAGTTGTGGCATACCACTTGGCTGCCTTTGATTCCAGTTCGTACTGGAGTTCTAGCATGTTCGGCACTGCAGCACTCAGTGGTGGTGTGACTTCGTTCAGGCCACGATAGTCTACTGTTAGTCTCCACTCACCATTAGACTTTCGCACTGGCCATATGGGACTATTAAAAGGTGAATGGGTCTTGCTGATCACTCCTTGGCTCTCCAGTTGATGAATTAGCTCGTGGATGGGAATCAGAGAGTCTCGGTTGGTGCGATATTGCCGCCGGTGCACAGTTGTGGTAGCGATTGGCACTTGCTGTTCTTCAACCCTCAGCAACCCCACAACAGAAGGGTCCTCTGAGAGACCGGGCAAGGTAGACAACTGTTTAATGTCCTCTGTCTCTAAGGCAGCTATGCCAAAAGCCCAGCGGAACCCTTTTGGGTCCTTTAAATATCCTCTTCTAAGATAGTCTATGCCAAGGATGCACGGAGCATCCGGGCCAGTCACAATACGGTGCTTTTGCCACTCATTTCCGGTTAGACTCACTTCAGCTTCCAATACAGTTGACTGCTGGGATCCCCCTGTCACGCCATAAATACAGATGGGCTCTGGCCCTTTACAGCTTGATGGCATTAGAGTACATTGTGCACCGGTGTCTACTAGAGCCTTATACTTCTGTGCGTCAGACGTGCCAGGCCATCGAATCCACACAGTCCAATAAACTCGGTTGCCCCTTTCCTCCCCCTGGCTGGAGGCAGGGCCCCTCTAGTCCTGGTCAGAATCTTCGTTTCTGTGTTTAAAAGACTGCCTGCTAGAAGTTGGAGCAGCAAACTTTTCAGAGAACCCCTTTCTTCCGATTGTTTTCTTTTGCAACTCACGTACCCGTGCCTCTAGGGTGTCAGTAGACTTTCCATCCCATTTTCTCATGTCCTCTCCATGGTCACGTAGGTAAAACCACAGGGTGGCGCGGGGTGTGTACCCACCATATTGTCTTCTTTGCACAGATGCACGTTTACCCCTAATAGCCGAGACACTGGTTTGTACAGGTGGGGAAGAAAATACACTCTCTTTAAGTCGGTGGACCTCTTCAAAAAGTTTCTCCAAAGTATTCTCTTTTAGTTGGTGGCCACTGGTTCGTTCAGGTGGGGGGGAAGATAAATTCTCTTTAAGTTGGTGGAACTCTTCAGAGAGTTTCTCCACAGCCGAGATGCAGGCCTGTAGGGAAGAGGAGAGATTTCCTTTGTACTCCCGGAGTTGTTTAGCCATGTCACCCACTGTGGGATCTTCACCGTCTTTCCAGGTTATTATTGTCAATGTGCTGGCCCATGATGATGGTGCATTCCGTACAAACTTCCGCCACATGGGTCGAGTACACTGGACTTCATCTGGATCTGTGGATGTTTGTGCGTCGTCTAGGTCCTTATAAATTACTTCCCGTACGGCTAATTCCCTCAGGTACTGAATTCCCTTCTCCATGGTGGTCCACTTGACTGGTAGACATACAAGTTCTTCCTTGTAGGGATACCTTTCCTTCACAGCTAACAGGAGATGCCTTCAGAGGCTGTGAGATCGTGCTCCATCTCCAATTGCTTTCTCAATGCTTGCATCCCTAGCAAGGGATCCCAACCGCCTGGCTTCCCTGCCCTCTAATTCCACACCATTGGCTCCAGTGTCCCAGCACCGGAGCAGCCAGGTGACAAGCTGTTCACCTATACAGCGACCAAAATCTTTTCGCACATCTCGTAGCTCACGCTGGTATAGGGTTCGGGTAGTTACTGTTGATTTTCTGACATCCTCATCCTCATCTTCATCCTCCTGCACACTTGATGGCCCAGCCTCGTCTTCTCCACACCCAGACTTAGCAGAAGACTTTCTGCGTTCTAAACGACCTGAGCTTCTATACCATTTTTTCACCTTTTCTACAGAGGCAACTTGCACTGCTACAGCTCGCCTCTCTGACCCAGCCACAGGGTCTGCCACAGGGGTTGGAATACCTTCTGCAGGGGCAACTTGCACTGCTACAGTTCGTTCCTCCGACCCAGCCACAGGGTCTGCCACAGGGGTTGGAGTACCCTCTGCAGGGGCAACTTGCACTGCTACAGTTCGTTTCTCTGACCCAGCCACAGGAGCTGGAGCAGCTGCAGGGGCTGGAACAGCTGCGGGAGCCGGAGCCGGGACAGCTGCGGGAGTGGGAGCTGGAACGGCTGCGGGAGCTGGGACTGGAACGGCCGCAGGGTCTGTCACTAGGTTGATAGTAGCATCAATTGCAGCTCGATAGGCACAAGCCAAACCCCAGCACGCCACAGTGATTTGTGTCACTTTGGAACTGCCAGAGTCATGACACCTTTTTTTCAAGCATTCTACCAGTTTTTTAGGATTTTGCAGTTGTTCAGGGGTGAACGTCCAAAACACTGGAGGTGCCCACTGCCCTAGAAACCTGCCCATATCCTCCCACACTCCCTGCCACTCGCAACTATCCCGCCTCAAGACAGATCTCCGGATGAGATTCCTAAGTAGTTGTTTAACCTTAAACATAACCTGATGTGCATTCAGGAGACATAACAACAAGAACATGCTGGTCTGAGTATCCCAAGGATATTCGACATCTTGGAGAGCTACCGTAACTAGCTCGGGGGATAAGAGGGTGGTGAAGGAGGAAGGGAGAGTGAACAGGTAGGAAAAAATATCTTCCCCTCTCCCCTCCACAGATTGACTCCCTGATGAAAAAAGGCAATAGGTGTAATTGCTAATAGTTTCTGAGATATGGTTTCCGAAGTATAGAGTTGACGACAGTGCTGAGTACAAATACCAGGTTAGAGTCATGACCAGATACCTCATCATTTCATAAGCCATCGTTACACCACACAGTACCATAACAATCTTAAACCAGGGCCCGGAAAGGATAAACAGCACGACAGGGAGCACATACAGAAAGTAACTTGCTATAAAACTCAATTTGGGAAACAGGCACAGCAGACTTGAGATTAAGGCAATCAACATTGTGACTAGCAACTATTAAGCAGGTCGAATACTTATACCAATTTTAGTTTAACACACTCTGGTCAAATCTGTCGATATCTCAACCCTTCGAGCCCCACGTTGGGCGCCAAATGGACTGTTGTGGTTTAGCCCAGCTGGCAGCCAAACACCACACAGCCATTCGCTCACCCTCCCCCCTCCCTCTCCGGGATGGGGGAGAGAAACAGGAAAGTGAAGTCTGTGAGTTGAGATAAAGACAGTTTATTAAGACAGGGAAAAGAATAACAATAATAATAATAATAATAATAATAGTATTAATAGTAATAATGTGTATGAAATAAGTGATGCACAATGCAATTGCTCACCACCCGTTGACCGATGCCCAGCCTATCCCTGAGCAGCCGGCCCCCCCCTCCACCCCAGCTAGCCACCCCTATATATTGTTCAGCATGACATCAGATGGTATGGAATACCCCTTTGGCCAGTTTGGGTCAGCTGTCCTGGGTCTGTCCCCTCCCAGCTCCTGCTGCATCCCTAGCCTGCTCGCTAGCAGGACAGAGCGAGAAGCTGAAAAGTCCTTGGCTTGGTGTAAGCACTGCTCTACAACAATTAAAACATCAGCATGTTATCAGCGCTCTTCTCATTCTAATCCAAAACATAGCACCCTGCCAGCTACTAGGAGGAAAATTAACTCTGTCCTACCTGAAACCAGGACAGCATACTAAAAACTAGAACTCTGAACACAAAAGCATACAATAAATTCATACAAAGATAGTTCATACAATAAGGACATTCTTAAAATCTGCCTTGATTAAAATTCTTCAAAACAAACTGATGTCTTCTGCAATATACCTCTAAGAACTATGAGGTATTGTATAGAAGACTGCTGAAAAGGAAGAGAGAGGGAACCATAAACAAGCCGGAACCCTTAGATGACAGAATAGCAAGTTAATGTAATGTTTTCTCTGTTTGCATTCAGTTTTTGTACTGTGCCACTCTCTCAGGCATCCTAAGTTTTAGTTTACAGAAAATGCTGTTTCTTCACTTCTACTGCTGCTCAGTTGTTCTTTCCCTGGTCCAGACTCTCTTAGTTTAGTAAAAGCAGATGAGACTGTCAGGTTCCAGTCTGAGATCTTTCACTCCTACTACTTTCCTTCCCAAAGTCCGTATGAAAATCACAAATACACTAACTCAGTTTGAAAGGTTAAATTCTAAACCAAACTTGAGAAAAGCGGTAAGTTTTCTAGTACGTACTAAAATCTTAAGGAGGAACATGCTGTGTTTCTAGAACTGGAGAAGCAACTCAGGAAATTGCTGAAACTGCAACGCTCTTAACAGGGGCCTTGTGTCTATAGTGCAGCTCACTAGGCCACACCACACACAATGTGCTTAGGAGGACTACTGCCAAAACAGGCCTGGTTTTAAACACTAAAGCGTGTCATGTAGGCAGTGTGACAAATGTGACACCACTGTTTCATGCTTGATGCTACAAGCGATATTATTGTTATTTAACCTATTCCAGATCAACCCAATGCAGAAGGAGAAGCAAACTCATAGTAGGTGGCTTTGCAGGCAGTAGGCCTTAGATGCTAGCAACGCACAGTCTGTGACAAAACTCATTAATGATTAGTTCAGCAAAGACATGCTCTGTAAAACAAGGACACACTGTCAGAAAATCCTGAAGAAAAAGACTTAAAATGCAACTTCTAGCACTAAGTAAATAACTAGCAAAAAAAGATAAGCCTTTGAATACTGAGAGGGATGAATACTGAGACAAGACTCAGAAACATGACATTTGAGTGTCTCCTCAAAGTTCATTCAGACTGTGCAAACCCCTTGTATTTAAATGATTTATCCTAGAGTGAACCACACCACAAAGAGACAAGCAAAAAATGTATGCTTTAGTGAAGCAAACAAGACCTTACATTTTGTCTACTATTACATTTTATTAGCACACAAATTACAAGAGAGCACTTTCAGAGGGCTTACACTGATCATTGGGTCCTGAAAGACACAGACGAAGGAAAAGCAAAGCTTCCCTTGAAAAGATTTGTGTGTTTGTTGGCTTCTTTTTTCCCACCCAGGCTGAAATCTGGTTTAGAGCACAGTCCTACAAGCAACTGTATTGCTATGTTGATTATAGCAATCTGCAGTGGCAGCAAAGAGCCTCAAGGTATGTCAGGATACTGCCCATCCCATGTTACAGGGAGGCTTGTACTCTAAGCCACCCAAAGCAGGACTGTAGAACACTCAGGTTTTGTTTATCTGCTTTTTCTAAAGGATCGTGCAGAATTATGAAGGGGAAAGGGTACATTTTTGGTAATGGGGAGTGGCTGCGATTGGAGAAAGCAGCATGTTCGTGTGAACATCAACCACCATGCAACATGTCTGAACAGAAGGTAATGAGACCCTGATGCTCAATGGCCCTGTGCTGAATACAGTAGTATTTCTTTACTAGAAGCGTAAAGTTTGTCAGATTTAGAAATATTATCCACAAATCAGAGCTTAAATTCAGTAGCAGTACAAGTTTGGGACTGCCTCTGTCTAAAGCGGGCAACTCCACAATCAACTTCTTTCATTAGTTCTATGTAAAACAAACCCAAGAAAATATAAATTATCTCTCCCCACCCCCCCACCCCCACCCCCCTTTCCTGAGGCATTTTGGTTTTGTTTTGTTTTCTATTATTATTATTATTATTTTGTAGGGGTGTTTTTGTTGTGTTTTTGTTTATATTTTCTTCTAATGGTTGACCCATCATTACATGTACATTACATGTACATCATTTACCCTTCTCTATAAAACTTCCTTCTAGTTTGTTAGAATAAACCATAAGAAGAGAGCAAATGAGGCTGGGGACTTCGCAATGACTGACAGCTAAAAAATTACTTAATAGACAATTCCTTAAGTGTAGCATTCCTCATTCTGCCTCTTCACTAAACCAGTCAGAACATAGTTAAGCTACCTTTTTTTTTTTTTTTTAGGCTGCTCAACTGATAGAATGGTGGCACAGTGTTTAACTTAATGTTAGGCCAGTACTATATTTTTGTTCGTTTTCTCTGTAATAGCATGTATGTTATAAACAAATTTTTTCACCCTACATATATATTTGCTTTTCCCTAAAGCAAATTAAATATTACGGTGGAAAGATTCTAGACAGCAGCCTCAATACTAGCAGAAATTTAAAAGTTAAGCTTAAATTAAGCTCCAAAATTCACATTTAAGGCACCTACAGAAACATGAGTTTCATCATAATGAGCAGTATTAAATCTACTATAATGGCAGCTGCTGATTAAGAAGTTGCAAATGCTACACCAACTTCTTACCTGTCTAAAAAGGGATGTTAGGCAATTAGTTTTTTTGGAAGTCTTTGTCACAGTACAATATCATTAATTACCACCCACTTACGTAGGTATTCTTCATTAAACTACAAAATGGATTAATCATTCTTGCCCAGCATCAGTCCCCTGTTTTCAGAGGAAGATGAATACAGATCCCACATTAGTGTCTTAATGGAGGACACAAACTTGTATAGATGTGTGGTCAACTATCAATATCCATCTTTATTAAACCTATGAGAAGGAGCAAACAAATAGGATTTTAACATATAATCAGTATCAATACCATCTACTCCACACGCACCCTCAGAGCAGTGAAATTCCTCTCCTAAATGTTTCCCCCATTCTAAGGTGAATTCTTATAAAGAGGGAAACAGCCCTTAACCACTGGTAATCAGATGGTGTAAAATCAGCTTAGGTGAAGGAGACATGATTCACATCACTGCCCTAAATTTCAAGTTACAGTCATAATATCCAAAGGATATTTATTTTCATTAATGAGAATGCTCTGCCAACAGGAAAGGCTGATGGAAACTGAAACCCTAGGTTGGGTGACACCCGGAGATCCAGGCATACACCCAGCCACAGAGCTACAATGGAAAACAACGGAAACAAAACAATGGAAGATTTGGCTATCCTGCAGCAGCAAGACATTCCTGATTTATCTACAATACCTCATCTCCTGCATTGCCTAATCACTTATGTATTTTGTACCTATGTATACATTTTCTTTCCTCTTTCCACTTCACACTTTTTTTTTAGTAAGTTTTCTTCATAAATATCAAGAAAATTTTACATTCTAAGCCTGTCTTCGCAGCACCCAACGTTCCTCCCAAGATGATGTTAGGTGTGAGTATGTTAATTACCACTCACACACTGGATTGGAAGAATCAGCAGCTTTTCTACTACTTTAATTACTTGCAAATATTTTTACCACCACGTTGTCTAGGACATGGATTAGGGTCTCACTGTGCTAAATGCTATGCAGCAGAGAGGCATCCCCTGGAATAAAGTGTTTCTTTTAAGCACACACTGAGACAGCACATGAATACAGGCCAGCAACCAAAAAATAAGCCTTTCAAAATGTATTTTGGTATCTCAGCATATCACTGGTCTGAGACAACAGAATTCACACACACACAGCAGAAATCCAAGAAAAGCTACTGAGGGAACTGGCAGTGTATCCACTACCACGTTGCAACAGCCAACACAACGCTCACTTTCTTTGTGCTAAGCTTCTGAAGAAACATCTCTTGTATTTGTAAATGGGGAATTCAGGTGAGAGATGAATCCAGGCAGCTGTGTAACAGCATACACCAACATAACAGCATACTTTGTGCAATGCAGAGTTGGCTACACCTGTGTTTCTGTGAGGCACAAACAGCACACTGATGCGCAGATACCACAAGATGTGCTAGACTTGTAAGTGGGCTGCAATCCTTTTCTCCTACGGTCAAACCAAACTTGCCGTGGTGAGGCTCTTGTTTATGACAACCTCAAATACCTATTTGTGCACATCATGATGCTGATGCTTACATACCCAAGCACTACTTCAATTTCTAGCACACTCACTGCTCACGTAAGGAGTGCTAGCACAAATCAGCTTCAAAGTAGTGAAACGTTATCTGCAGTATCCAAGTTTTTTCAGCTATGTACAAGCTTGGGAAAAAACATTAGGTTTGCTTAATAGATTTCACAGATAGAAGCTACCTCATAAACTTAAAACATGTAGTGCAAATAAATTTATTTTTTATTTTTTTATTAAAGCTCTACCAGAAGTTCATTGCTACTTGAGAAAGTTTATGGTCACAATGCTTAGATGCTTAGAATTAGTTATAGGATTGGGGGGGGGTATTATTTTCACTTTTTCAAGTGTTCCCACTGCTGAATCAATATGTAGAGCACAGATGTACAGAATGGCTGAGGCTGGAAGTCACCCCTGGAGGTATCTGGTACACCAGACAGGCACTCGGCAATTACACTGTGCAAAATTAGCCCTTTTAGACGCTAAAATAGGTGAAGGAGATGCCAGTGCATCACTCAGCCCCTTTGTTCATCACTCATGCTTCAAGAGATGATCCCAGCATGACACCTAGTGGCAGCAGCACATTTAACCCCATCAGTGCCTCTACAGCAGTGCTGTTTCCAATAGTCACACCTATTTTATTTTTTTTTAATTTTCATTTTAAAATTTCATTTTAGCTTACCTGCAGTTTCTTGGACACACTGAGAGAAATAAAAGCCTGAATACTCTCAAAAGTAGTGAACAGCTTTGTTTTCTTCACTTTTAGCCAGAATTAACTGAGATATATCAACAGCCTTTCTAAAATGCTAAATTCTGAATAGTCTAATATCCACTAACAAGTTATATGTTCATTTTTTTTTCCTCCTTCGTTTCTGATCAGTGTCTAAGGGATAGGAATTTCCCAACTAAATGACCTTAACAAGTCTGTCAATCCCTCTGAATTTAATACTATGTACACTCTTTCTAAATACTGCTTTGCCTCTGTAACTTGAAATGAGACCTAAAAAAATCTTTAGGCAACTAATTACCACTGTCTTACTAAGTCGGGAGACCTCTTCTCTTTCCAGCCTTAGGCTTCAGTGTCTGCACTATTGGGGTAGCCGAACAGGCACAGCTTGCCTCCGAGCCCCCCATCTGCTCCTTCCACCAACACCTTTATCAAGAATCAGTAGGTCAATATAAAATGCCAATATGATTTGGAAATCCAAGTTTCCATTTAGATGATAGGGATGAGGGTCTGTGATTTAATTACCCATCATACTTGGAAGGTTAAAGGTGCTGACATAGCTACGATTTCAGCAGCTACTTGCGGAAAATTACAAAGGCACCATAAGAAGTTAAACAATTTAAAGCAACAAAATTGGACAACTTAAAAAGGAACACTATATTTAGTTTTGAGCTCTCAAATAGCAAAGTACATTGGGATGGAATTTCCATCTGAATATGGCTTGTGAATTTATAAATTAATTCAAGTATTCCTAAAGTATGAACCTCTACCCTGTCTCTGCAAAGAAGGGCAATGCTTCTTCAGTGTTACACAAAAAAAGAAATTCGTTATTATTTGTATCAGCACCTAAACTACAGTTTGGATGCTTGGTTGGCAGAAGCAGGAAATCCCCAAAGTTTCCTTATAACTTAGAATAAATATTTGACAGTTCTCACTAGAACACAGGTTTTGGGGGTTGTTTGTTTGCTTTTATTTTTATTTTCTTGCTTAAAATAAGGAAGACCAGCAAGCAAATCCAGCAACCAATAATAAGCCAGAATAAATTTTCAGGTGATAGTCTGATAGATATTTCAATGAACTTATTGAACAGCCTCAGGGAACCTCAGACTATCAAGACTCGATCACAAAGTATTGAAGCAGAAAAGACAACAAATTTAACATCTTGTATTTAACCGCCCCTTACAGAAGCATTATTATATAGCCATATTTACAGCCCCTAGGCTGACAGCTTTCTTTTCATTTGGAACTAGAATGTTTTTGTTGTTGTTGTTGTCTTCCCCACTTCTGATTGCATCTAGATTGAAATTGCAGAGAAAATGATAGCAAATTTGACAGTTTCAATTCTAAGCAAAGTTTTTGGTAGTTCGTATTTTCATTCTAATTTTTTACATAAAGAAGGATATAATCTATTAGTCTCTTCCTTGGGAATCAAAGCTTAAATTTCTTAAACACATATTAGTAGTATAAATATATATTGCTATTGCCAAAAGAAGCCAGATTTTTTTTTGTATTCTGAAAGAAAAAAATAAGTGATGCCATATATATATATTTTTTTTTTTTTCAAATTCTGCATCATTTCATGAAAACACTGAAGAGCTTGTGACCACAGTTAGTCAACACTTTAGTCACTAGTCATATAAGCTAAACACCAATATCAATAACAAGGTTCTGAACAAAAAATAAATGACTTAGCACCTACAGTAAGTTAACTCTGAGCTGCAAAACCTCCAAGGAAAAGATTTAGGTTTTGTTTTAGAACAGAAATCACACATGCAGCCTACAATAGAACATATTATATGTATATAAACTATATTTTATATACAGGCATTATAGGTATTATCTCTAACATATAGATGTTAGATGATCGATAAAGGCCTGATTATATATACATACCTATATATGCACACACATATATACACATATGTACGTATACACACACACAGTCTCTCCAGATTGTCACCTTTTAAACACTAACAACACTGTCTTTTACAGCTTTATCTGCTTTGTTTCCCAACTGGTGGCATCCATTTTTAATCCTCTCACAGAAAAATAATTTACCGAATTAATGCAGTGATGTTATCTCCGAGATCAGTAAATTTGGTACCTCCACTAATTATAAGAATGTAAAGAAGCTTCTTACACAAAAATTGCAAGCCATTATTATTTGACATGCAGCAACGTTGCTCCTATTAGCTGTATGAACCAGCAAAAGGCTATTACAAACAGGTCTTATGCCTCTTTTTTTTTTTTTAAAAAAAAAAAGAGGAATAAAACAACTGTAACAGCAACAAAAAACACAGTGACACTAAAGCAAGGCTCATTAATTTCATTAATTTCCAGGTCAGAAGAGGATCTCATGTCATTATCTCTACAGCAGGCTAGGACTTTATATATATACATATATATAAACAACCACCAAATAAAAAACAACAACCAATTTCAAACTACTTATTCTCAAATTTAGGGAAATATATTCTTAGATTGCAGTTATGTCCTCAAGGCTTAAGGTTCCTTATTAGTATATGCAAATACACTAATGGAAAGGAAAAAAACAAACTAGAAATATTCCCGAAATAAACAGCATTTTGCTATTTTCCTCTTCATTAGTACCAACCCCCCAGACACTAAGTCCATAAAATAAAAAATAACAAGTAAACTGCTTTTTGGTTTTAAGAGTGCTTTTTTGTTTTGTTAGAACACTGACATTTCAAGGCCCTTAAAAATTATCTGCTTGACTACACAGTTGTGTGCATCAGGCTTATTTAACCTAATCTGCAACTCTCCTGTGTGGGAGTAGTAGGCTTAGAGAAACCCTGCTCTGCCTCAGACTGCCTGTGTTCTGGAGTTAAGGTGGCTTCATTGCCCAAGGACTGACAGATGGATTCCCCTCTCAAAGGGCCTCCTCCAGGGACAAACACCCTTCTACAATCTTCAAGAGACACTCAAGAAAAACATGAACATGATCAGTCAATGTATTAGTAGTCTAGTGCTTGCACACAACCAGAAAACATTTGATATTGCAAGGCTTTTCAGTCTTACAAAGAACAGCATAAAAAAACTCAATAGCTGGAAGACAGTAATTAATACTCAGACCTTAAAAAAAGAAAAGGAACGATGCAAATTCACAGTAGTAAGTGAAGCTCTACATTGATAGATTACCAGGGCAATAATAAATCATTCACAGCTTCACATATTTAAAGCAAGGTTGGCTGTCTCTAAGGAGTACGCCTAACATTTGTAGCATCTAAGATACAATCACTAAGAAATTCTATAAACTGGAGAGAGGATGGATATTAAATAGGTTTCTTAATCATCAGAGAAATGAAATACTAACAGACTTCCAGCTGCAGTATTGAGATCATTTTATGTTTGATAAGTATATGAAAAGAATTTTCAAGCAAGCTTCCTCTTATAAAAGTGAAAACTGACTTTTGTGACTCCAAAGGTTCCCTTCCTGTTATATGCCAATGAATTAAATTTTATTCTTGCCTTTTCTTGAGAAATTACAAAACAGTAATTATTAGAAAGCAACAATTTTGCCGTTATTTTATGGATATTGAAAATATTCGTAGAGGTTCAAACAACTATTGAAATCCCCAGAGTGAAACACTCTGAACAAGCGGCATCTACTTTGAAAGTATACGGATAACTAGAAGGAGTTTAGCAGAAAGGCAGGTAAGAGAGAAACATAAATCAGGAGTACAGAAAAGCAGTGGAAGTCTCTTGCTTCAGGTCTCATATTAAGAATGTGAGAACAGAATAAGTACCCTGTATCTGAACCCTGAACAGTGGCCAAAGACTAATGTTTAAAGGTAAACAAATGAAAAAGACAAAAAAAATTCTTCCCCTACACACTCTTTTTCCTACAATACAGAAAAGGGAAGTCAGGAACAGAATGCAAACCTCATTTTTGATCCAGACTTAAAAAACAAGATCTGCACAGTGCACAATATAAATATATATAAACATATTTTGATAAACAAGTATGTATCTGCATAAAGTAACATATAGTACATTTAAATCCTGATAAGACAGAACTGCTGAGATGGGATAACTTGTGAAACAATAATCCCCAAGAAATTGGCCATTACCACCGCTTAGGACTATTTTTAGTTCATTATTTTATCTGGTTGACTCCCTAATAAACTTGCTCAATAATTTCCTTAATTGGCTATTTTTAATTTATAATTTTAGCAAACTACTGAGCTGGCTAAGAAATATCTATTCAGATAAATTTCTTTTACTTGAAATTACTGCCAAGTGATTTTACCATCTGGACATTTACCTCTCTGTATCAAGTGAGTCACCACCACCAAAATAATTAGTGTCACATGAGAAGTTGCTTGAAGAGAAAAATAAGAAAACTAAAGTTAATTTTTCACAAGTCCCTAAGCAAGATATAAGCTTTAATTGCCATTTTCAGAAGTCCCTGTTCCTCTCATTTTCTTTAACTGAAACATAAACACAGGCACTTATCTGAAGTATTAGAGCTTAAAGAACTACCACCTGCAAGCTGTGCCACAGTAACTGGCAAAACTCACGTTCTTAAAACGGACCAGCAGACTTCTCTCCAGTCTTTCTGAAGACACCATCAGTCTCCCACACACACCAGCCATGAGCCAGAACTTACCTGCTTCACAAACTCAGCCAGTTAAACAGAACAAAGCAGTTGGACTGCTTCGGATACCTGCATCCCAAACATATTCCTTGGTCACCTAAACTAAGATGAGTGACTAAGTTCAGTGGATAAGGAGCCTTCCTGAATGATGTACTGTTTACTGCAATTTTAGGGTGCAGCATCTACCAGACTTTCAGAAGGAAGAGCATGGGTTTGTAACATCACTTGCTCCAGCATAAAGCAGTGCATTTTTCCTTCTTCACTGCAAAATCTAAGATGGGGTTCAGAAAGACATTTTCTCAAGGGACAGACCTTTAACTCCCTAGTTTGAGAGGGTTTGCACATTTTGAAAAATAGCAATTATTATATTTGTCCCCAGAACAAAATAGGTAGGCATGCCACTCATCTGACAAGAAAAGGCAGCTCCTCTACATGCTCCTGGCTGGAATCTAGCTCAGCTCAGTAACAGTAAACAGGAAGGATGCCTACCCCCCCCCCCCTTTTTTTTTTCACCCCCACCTTGGCAGGGAGGGGAAGGAGGTGCTATTGATGAGGTCTGGGTTTTTTTGTTTTTGTTTGTTTGTTTTTTGTTTTGTTTTCCCCCAAGGAAGCTTCTTGTTGCAATCAAACTTCATTGTGATGACTGTTGCTACATTAGAGCTTCAGTAGACAGAAATTGCTGATCTCATTTAAGAGTTGCTTTTCCAGACCGTGGAGGAGGACACTGTCAGAGTAGCGACAAAGGAAGATTGAGTTGTTACAGACACAGCAGTACCTGCTTCAACATAAAGGGGTCATCACAGAAACGTACCGAGGTGACTTTGTACAAGTATGCATTACCACCCAGTAAAAGCAGATCTGGAACATTTGGAGGTGACATGGCATAAGTCATCAGTTCCAGTTCTGCATTACCTACAATACACAAAACTTACCACTAATAACCAAGCTTTCCAAATACTGTTAAATGCAAAAATTGATATTTTGTGTTTATAGACAATAACAGCGAAATTACTGTACAATTTTTCTTTTCAAGCATTTTCATTGCTCAGGTAAGGTACTGAAACAACATTGAAGACAAAAGCTTAACAGACGTAATTATTAATAACAATACATAAAACTTTTGAAAGGCAGCCTTCTGATCCACGTAATAAAGTAGTCATTAATAGACAGGATTGTAATAATTATCTTAATTTATTATCACCTTTAATGAAATTATTTTTCTGGCTTAAGATAAAAGATAAATTAAAACGTCCTAGAGGTGAATTGTCTCCATTGTGGCCAACTGCTCAGAGCAAGAGGTTTACTAAGTTTCTATAGTATATATTGTGAAGACATATTCATATAAAACCATTTCTAAAATCTTCACATCTGACAACGACAAAAAATTAGAATTAGTATGGATATGAGTGAGACACTGGCTAGTTGTGATGTTTAATCTGAAATTTCAAGATACATTAACCTCTGTTTTTATTACCTATTTATCATTTAAACCTAGAACTTGGATGTCCTGGGGGCTGCAAGGAGATTAAAAACTCATAGTTCATGGAGAAGAACACTGAAGCCTGTGGGGTAGCAGATCCTGAGCTATGCCGGGTTTCGCAGTGCTTATAGGGCTGCCGGACACCTCAGCCAAGGGGCCCCAGGGTCGGGCCTGCCCAGGGCCAGGGCAGAGGCAGGAGCCAGGATCCCTGCTCATGGCCTAGTGCTGAGGTCTGAGAGCACCCACCTGGGGGACAGTCAGGTCCCAGATCAGAAAACCTTTCTTCACAAGGAGTGAAGTAAAAATGCATCAGATCAGTGGATCTCCTCTGTGATTTTATCACATCTTTGTGATAACCCACTGATGATCTGGGAGCTTAAAAGCCTTGAAAGGCCATACTTGGATTTCCAGGCTAAACAGGCTCCTGGCTCTGTGGCAGAACAGATAATTCCTGTGTTTGGGGTTGAGTACTCCCCCCCAACCCAGAAATACCAAAATCTGGCATGCTCTGGAGTCCGAGTCAGTCCAGGCAGAAAGGCTGTCTGCACCTCCTGACCCTGCGGTTTCCTAGGTGGACAACAAACTCAGACAACTCTCCTGTCACAAGTTCATCAAAATCCTTGTAATTCTACACAACATGAATACAGAATCCACAGGTTTTTTTTCCTTACTAAAAACCTTCACAACAGAAAATTCTTACACAATTCAATAGCCAACCCTAACAAAAACAGGCACTCAGAAAACATCAACACACTGATGAAAACGGGAAACAAATTCCTGATTAATCTCAATAGGTCCTAAACTTAATAAAGCCTCACACTGTGGTGGGTAAAGCCTGGAACAGAAGGAATTTGGACTGAGTACCTTTTGAGAAGAAGCAGAAGGACTCGTCTGGTTTCTGTCACAGCCTCAGAAACAAAGAGGGGGCAGCAATCCTGAGGGCTGGCAGAGGGGTTTGGAAGCACCCCAGGCCTACACCACAGGGACCAAGGAGCTACGGGATCGAGTCAAGAAGCAAAACCCATCCCCATAACCTGTACAGAAGCTACTAAGCAAAAAGCTGAAGTAATTTTAAGAAACAGAAAAGGTCCAAGATCCAAGAAGGTGCTTTGGAGTTTGGAAGACACAAAGGGATTCTACTTTGAAAATACTAAATTATCTTAGTCCTTGCACTTGGACAAAGGAAATACAAGAGAAGAGACTAAATATCAAAGATGCTGTGTGACCTGGGAATGTCAGCCAGGACTGTCCTTCACGTTTAAATTTTAACCTTCCTGCACCATGCCTCACTGACTGCCCACACCTTCTGTGCTTAAAATCAGCCTGAAGAAACAATTTAACATCAGTATCTACAACAATAAGATCCAGATTAAAATTCAGATAATACTTGAATCCAAACAGATTTTTCTTTACACAGCTGTTCAATATTATATAATTAAAACTGTCCTCTTTCCCTGTTTTCCTGTGACAAGTATCTGCAAGTCAGGGTTCCAGGCAGAAATGTGTGGGTTTTCATGCAGGATTCATCACTATAGTAACCGAGCACAAATCATCAAGTGTGAGAGTTTTTCCTGTTTCCCTTTTTTTTTCCTCCTTTTTTTCCTCCCCTTTAAACTGACAGTGAAGTGGGGCACAGAGATGATGGTTGAGATTCTCAGAAGCTTCCACAGAATCCCAGTGACATTTGGGTGTATAACCCCTCCAGAATCCATCAAAAATCCCCACGTAAATAGAATCACATCAAATCTCTGCAATATTTTAAACACATGACTATGATAAGAATAACCACTGTTACTAAAATTTCTCCAACAGGAAGCATGGGGGGATGAAAGGTTGTACTCACAGGTTTTCTAGCTTCATGTTTCAGGTTAAAACTTGGATGATTTTGAGATAAGTCACAAAACATATCAAGGACCATCAGTCACTGGTTAAACAGATTACACAAAGCCTGAGCCCAACAATTTGAATAAAACAATTTGAATAAATATTGCCTGTCCTTTGTAATCATTTTGAGAAAACATTTTAAGCAAAAGAGTAGATTTTTTTTTCCTGACAAGAAATATTTCTACATGTGATGGTCCTCAAAACACATGCATAACTAAGCCCCTAAAATCAGCATCCAGGAAAAGGTGTTAATTGAAAGACCATATGCGTATGTATATATATACACACATATATGGATGTATATAAATTTGTAAAAGATTAATGAGGGCCTCAGGCTGCTCTGTGATGAGCTGAAAGACATTGCTTAGTTTGTCTTATAATTATGACAAAACACTTATTTAATGTTTCTATTTATTCCTCAATCTGCAGTGTTATTTGGATTCTATTGTTCTTCAAACAACTATGAACATAGAAATCCAATAAAATTATTGTGGAATCTACAATATAATGAACAGCTCTCTGCTCATTTAATTGCTAATCTTCCTAAGAACATGCATAGCACTGAGGCAACGGAACAGGTATCAGAAGCGTGCTGCAATCGGACAGAGATTTCTCACTGTGGTGCGCAGCTCTGATGGTGCAGTTTGACATAACATGGTCTGAGAACTCAATGACCAAAATAATGCAGAGCAAACAAGTTCCCTGAGTCTGATTCATTCAAATCAATTTTAAAACGGAAAATAGTGTAGATGAAATGAGTGTGTGGTAATCACAACTCAGTCAACATTTGTCAGCTAATACGATACAAACACTGGCGCAGAGAAACGGCATTTTAACAATCATAACAGTAAGTTCCATCTTGAACCAAAATGAAATTGAACACGCTCATACAGTCATTAAACACAAAGGTTTCAAATGCAAACATCAGAGAAATTGGTTAATCGCATTATTCAGTTTCCACCCTTTACTCAGAATGTCTACTCCTGTGAGCTTATCAGAATGGAAAAAATGTAATAGTGTAGGAAAACATACATTTATTTGAGGAAGCAAGTAAAAACGAAACATGATGACTGGGTCAGTAGAAACCATCAGAATTTGAGGCGGAGCTGTTCAGGTTCGTGTTACCTAGTCCAGTCCTTCACCAAGCAACAAAATATTTTAAGAATCTCATGACCACTGGCTCATCTATAATGATATTACTTTGCCAGATCTGCTTGCTTCAAGCAAACATATATCCACATACCGAAAAAATCATTTTAAGTGACACCAGATCTTGTTTACAGGACTGAAGTCTCAGCGGAGATGACAAGACACAGTAACGATAGGACATACGCAGATCTAATGAAGATTCACTATGGCAGCAAAGCTACAGTGCTGCTTGTTCACGGCCTACAGATTTGCATTTAATGAATTGCTATAGAAATGTAGAAATGGTGTCAGTCTCCTGCACTCAACTCAAGTACTTTTCTCCTCTCTCAGTTCTCATGGATTTTTATAAACGGTATAAAATATTTCCTAATATGAAAACCAGCAACAAAAACTGTTATACCAAAATGCTATTTATTTTCTGTTTCATCCTGTGAATTATAAAGTAAATGAGGAAAACAAGGCAAAATGCACTGTTATTGATTAAAGATACCTGAGAATGGAGAGAGCCCTCAGTCTAGTCTGACTTCCTGTCTGTCACCAATCTGTCTTATACCATGCTCATTAATTTGCATTTGATGACAATTTAACTTGTATTTGGCTAATGAATATTTTATTGAAGGGATAATAAATGACATCAAAAGATGAGGAAATACACCTTCCATGACAGTTTATTCCAGCAGTTCATCATGTTAAGAAGTACCCATTTCTAATTTAAATTTGGCCAGCCTCAGCTTTCTAGGATAATTATCTCCTTTTATCTCCTTAAGAAAGGAGAAAGCAGTTGCTCCTTTTCTCAACAAGATTAGAAAGCCCTACAGTATTTTGTAACATTTATTACAAGCAAGTAGTTTAGTGTTAGTTCCTCTCCTAACAAAAATTTCCAACAATGATCATACTGATGCTACTAACCAGAAAGTAAGAGACAAACAATTAAAAAATGAAATGATGAAAAGAATGCAGTAAAGACTGAAAACACACACACAAAAAAAAAAAAAAGGAAAAACTTGCTTCTCTAGTTGGCCAAGATGAAAGATTAGTAACAGAAAAAAAAAAGTTCTTCTTTCCAGGAAACCAATACATGAAAAGTATTCCATGTATTGGCTCTTCCATGAGCCAATACTGGAAAAAAATATCTATATAGGTTACATGAGATGAGCAATACCCAAATACCCAAAACTTCCCTTTAGAAGAGTACTTGGAAAGGAAAAAGTTAGCAGTGCCTGGGTAGGAAGTTTCAGCCGATATGAGGACATGAAGACTAGGAAGAAAACCATATACTTGCTGAAATGGTTTGGGAAGAACTGCTGAAAAAATAAAGAATTGAGAGCCTGCAGCCTGTTCCCCAAAGACAGCAATTGACTAAGATGGCATTGGCTAATTAAAATGGATTCTCTTTTTTATACTTAGAGGAGATACAGGAAGAGTAGATTGGGGTATAAGACTTATGGGGCAGAATAGCAATAGCTATGAAACAACTGTAAGGCTGAATTATCACCCCAAGGATCAACCCATAAGGATGCAGAGTTGTGTCACACTAAAAAAAAAAAAAAAAAAAAAAAAGAAATGTCTTCTGCATTCAGCCACAGGATTTTATTATCTCCAGCATTTTTGGAATTAAAAACAAACAAAAGGCTTATTTTCTCTAGTAGCATCTTGGGAAAACAAACTTTATTCAGCATCAGGATATATAATAAGAAGAAATTCATGAAAACACTGACTCCATTAACAACTAAACTGTCCCTGTAAATAAGCCAATTGCACTAGAGAATTTCTCTCTAAAATATGGAAAATGTCAGAATAGCATCTTCCCCCCTTTACCCCCAGTGAAGAAAGGAGCTACCTAATGAGGATAGACCTAATTCACATCCACAGTGGCAGCTGTCTCACAAGCAGATTCACTGACTCTCAATAACATTTTTCAAACTAGTTTCCGTAGCAACTGCCACCTCATGCTCCTGTTCCCAAAGCACAAAACATCTAATAAAATAATAATAATAGCAACAATAACAACAATACTATCTACTTGCACAATGTTTATCAGAGGAGTAGGCTAGATTTCTGCTGGGAAACAAGGTTGATTCTTACAGTGGGAGATCAATCTATTGCAAACACATTATAATGTATTTTTTATTATTTATTTTGTTTTGTGAGATGGAAAACACAAGCATGCAGCCCTCTAGAAAATTAAATCAGAGTGAACTGTCCTTTCAATTCAAACCATTTGCAGCCACAGTAGTAATGAATTTCAGGAAGGAAAGCAGAGAAACGTATAAAAGAGAAAAAGGAAACACAACAAGAACAATCAAATAAGCTATAAGTTTCACTTGTTGGTCAGGCTGTGCCCATTAGGAATTGATTTAGGCAGTCCTCCTGACAGGTGTTGAAAGAACTGAGAAAACCTGTTAACTTTTCAAGTAAATGATGCCCACTATCAAGATCACTGACATCTATTCTTTCTTTGGCAGCAGTGATAAAGGAGTGCAGTATTTCCTGGCTCTTAGAAAATTCCAGGAGAGTTGTAAAAACAGATTCTTCTGCTACAACTACTTCAACAGAGCATATGATTTTAACCAAGTAGTACATTTGCTATAAAGCCTCACAGAAACACCACTCCACAATACCATAATGGTACCTTACACTGCTATCACCTCTTCTTATTCCCTCATGGATTATGCATGGCCCTTATATCCATCATTATGATTGTAAAACTGCTGAAAGTCTGCGCAAGTCTTCTCTCACAGTAGACAGATTAAAAACAGATTCACAGATGTCTTAAAACAAACTTAAAGGGGAGATATTCTTGAGTTATTCCAAATAGAATGTGATATTGAATTACTCAGTTTATTTACTCAGTTTAATTACTCAGGAATTACTATTTAATATTTGAATATTGATTATTGATGTAAAATAAATATTCTCTGGTACAGCTTCAAGATGGTATGCACAACTACAGGACTAATAATGAGAACAGGCTACTTTTATAGAGAAATTTGAAATTACATGATTCAGGAAACAACCTCCCTCCTTTTCCACCCACTTTTTAATACAACCTAGCATAATACATTGTATTCAAGTATTTGATGACAAATGTATTTCACCTTGAAGTTGCAGGCTCAGAAACATTTAGGGTCATCAAAGACCCTAACCTGCTACAAATAAAAACCAGAAAAGTTACAAGGATTCTTGAATGTGTAAGGCAGGACCATTAAGTGTGGAAGTAATCTTTGTAATACTTTCTGTTGGTGTTGTAACCAGTGCTGCTGGCATTCAATCCTCCAGAAAATAAATAAATAAAAATTCATCAAGTAGACCAACCACCAAAAACTTTTGTGGGGACTGAAGAACAAGTCTTATAATGCAATGCTAGAGACCATTTGATACAAAAATAAGTCGAAAAGTGGTTTCAAATCTTTGTATACAGATGTATGCATGAAAAACACATTCATAAGGAAGTTTTCTGTTCTTACTAGCAAAACATAACTTTGAAAAATTAAGTCTTGAAACAAAACAAATTCCTGGAACTAAGGGAATTAACACTGAAATGGTCAAATCAGTGAAAGGACAGACTCCATCATTTACTGTCCTTGGAAGCCAGGGACATAACAATCACCCTGCCAATCTGGGAACATCTTGTTGATTTTGATATATAAGAATGACTGGACAGAGCAGTCTCTTCCATGCCTGTGATTAGTGAACCTATTCATTTTCTTAACTGCCTTTATAATTCTTTGCATCGTCCTGGTTACACTCAGAATGCTAGCTTTGCATCCAGGTAATCATCATTAATATTTCCACTGTTGGAGACTCGTGTGTATATCCACGTGGGACGCAGCTCTGATCACACAGAGGAGCTGTTCAGTTACATCTCAAAAAAATAAGTTAATCATCAGATTTGGTAAGAATACACCAAGAGGAAAACTTTTTCCTTTATCTCAGTTTGGAACATGATCATCAGTTAACCAACACACCACAATAGCAAAGCCTTGCGTAACAATGATACCAAGCTCTCGCTTGATCTCTGCTCATCTCATGCCATAGATTTTGTTTCACTATAGTATGATAGCCCTCAGGAAAATAAAGCTATTGACTTCTCCATATGACTATCTGCACAGAATTTAATAGCCTATACCATAAAGTAAGATGAAATGGCCAACTAATCCCTTCCTGATTTAAACTACATAACTCCTGTGAAACACCACACTGTTAAAATAATGCAGTGCATGGGATGGAAGCCCTAAACTACTAGCTTCCCACGCACTTCTGAACACACAGCTCAGACAAGACTAAAGATAAAATATAGCATTGCAAATTCTTGAGGAAAATTTAGCTTCTTAATCAAATGCGGAGAAGACTTCTAGAAAACTGAAAGCAGCAGTGAAGGTTGCAGGGGAGAGGGGTGAAACCCAAGGGAGCTGTGGGACAAGCTAAGGACAGCACCCCTCTCTGTGACCCCTACACACTGTATTTTAGTTTAAAGGCTGTCTGTTAAAATATTCAGGGGTCAAATTTGCACGTGCAGCCAAGGAAGCAACAATAAACAAGCTCCAAAGTAATCCTGCTCCTTAAGAAAGCGTGAGCATGTCTGAAGCAGCACACTTTGGCTGACAGGCAGCATCAGCATGATGCTCCCTTTTAGCACACAGCTGCATTTTGTTTCTGGAGAATTCACTATCAGGTTCCAACACTCAGTGCCACCCCAGGAGGCTAAATCTAGGTCACATCTGTGGCACAACCACTTTTGCAGAGCAGTATATACTGTGCTGAGGTTCCGCATAACCTATGCCTTCCCCATTGTTAACAGTATGCACACATTTACAGACTCCCAACATATATGGGTTGCACTTAAACATACGCTTTTGTCGGTAACGAGGCTTCCCATGATGTTGCAGACTCAGTCTCGCTGAGACCGTGTTCCCAATGTTAAGTTTATGCAAGCTTGACACTGGCAACCACACAGTCTGCTATTCCTTTTTTTTTCTCCCTAGTCTTCCTCCCTCCAATTACAGTGAGGGAAGGAAAAGAACAAGGGAAAGAAATGACAAGGCACAGGTTGGTTAAGTGGTGACTTGCCAAACCTTCTCCTGTCACTGTACAGGAGCACCAGCAGTGTCTGGATACTTGTCTGTTTTGCCTCTACCACTGCTTTGTTACAAAACCACAGGTAAGTCGCTTACATCCCCGTACTTTTGTTGTATCATCTGCAAAACTCAATGCTTATATTAATGTTAATATTAAATGCTAATATTTAAATTCATGCTAGTATTAATATTTATGTTGAAGATAATATTAACATTTTTGTATAAAGCATTTGCAGATATACTGTAAAGATAGTTAATTATTAAAGCACAATTAAACTTTTCCCTAACATAGAACCAGT
Source organism: Cygnus olor (assembly GCF_009769625.2). NCBI lineage: Eukaryota > Metazoa > Chordata > Aves > Anseriformes > Anatidae > Cygnus > Cygnus olor. The sequence goes on from NC_049173.1 coordinate 51,799,330, forward strand.
TTGTGACAAGTAACAATACATCCCCTTATCTCCTTGTGCATGAACAGCTCATTTTCTTAATAAGAAAAACTCCAGTCATTTTTTTTTTTTTTTTTTTTTTTACAGTTCTTAAACAATAAGAAGACACTGAAAATCTAACAGGCAGCAATACCACTTGATTGCATTTTAATACTAAAACAGTAAATGGTTCCAAGATCACGGTTACTACTTCTTGAATAGATGAATTATCCTCGCTGTCCCATCAGCTACGGCAGAAGTATATTGCTTTGTTGTTTCTTTTTTGTTTGTTTTGTTTTTTAAAGGAAGATAGAAAAAGATTTTCTTATGCAGATGACGTGACAACCTGCATTTTATTTTACACCCACTGCAGAAGGAAACCCAAACAAGAGGGGAGCCTGGCAGCAGCTCTGTGCGCCATTTCAGCGGCAGCAGACGCATGGCTGCTCTGCACGGTTCCGGACCTGAGCAGCAGACGTGATGCCAACCCAACCAAACCACGCACACACCCCAGCTAGCCGCGGTGCTCAGCCTGGCACGCTGCCTAACCGTGTGCCAGGCTGACTCCTGGCAGGAGGCAGTGCTCTCACTCTGGCTCAGTGGGCTGCAAGGGCATCGCTGCCACAGAGCGAGACAGGGGAGGAGGAGGAGGAGGAGGAGGAGGAAGAGCAGAATTCCAGCTGCACTTGCTCACATAAGAGCTCCCTGTTCAGCAGCCTTGGAAACAGCCACAGCACCAAGTTCAGAGGAAGCCTGCACGGTGCCAAGTTGGCACCTGCTGGGGCTGAGAGGAAGCTGCTGGGGAAAAAATCTAGAAAGAAAAAAGTGGTGCAAAGAGTCACTAGACAGAAGAAAGTTAAGTATATAAAATACGTATGGAAAATGGTGGTTAAGAACTGCTTTTGCCCTAAGACTGGTGTGGCCGGACATCCTAAGTTGAAATAGCTGAGAAAATGCAGCTGCAGGTATTGGTCTTGCTGAAGGACAGAAAGCAGGCAGAGCGCAGTTTGGTGGATGGCTACACAAGGCAGATGGGAGGTTAAACTAATCACGGGAAGCAGTGCCAGAGATGCAGAACATGGTGTTCACCATCGCATAAAGGAGACATTTCATTGGCAGCTTTATCTTTGGGATAGGTATAAAGCAGAAATAAAAATCTTCCTATTTATTGGAAAGTTCAGCATTTAAGATGTCTTCCCTAGTGCCCTAGACCAATTCAAGCACTGTAATCAGGTGTCTTCTGCTCCTGCAGTCTGAGGCAGCTCATATTATAAGAACTTTATCACAAGCTGGATTGTTTTTTTTGTTTGTTTGTTTATTTTTACACATGGTGGTAGCCAAAAGCAGGCTTGATATTTATAATCACAAAAATTAAACATGTATGAGCAATATAGCACTCAGGTACCTGCATACTCACAGAAATCTAAGTGTTTTGACAACTACTGTGTTTCAGCCAGCATGACTATTTGGAGATTTTGCTAATTTCAGCTGCAGGTTTCTGTAACACTAATCCCAACCTTGAACCAGAAGAAAAACTTCAAACCTTCGACTAGCAGAACCACAAAATCCTATTTTCAAAATACACCCCAGTGGTCATTTTATTCTGTTCCACAAGATGTTTTCTCAATTATTTCACTGGATTTTACTAAATATTCTCTCTCCTTAGAGGCTTATATATGCTTATTGCTACTATGAACAAAACTGCTAATATATATTAATGTAAAAAATAAACTTGGCAATAGATTTTTTTCTCCTGAGGAATTAATGATGTGAATCCTGATATTATTTGTTTTGAGATGATATAACAACAGATACTGTCTCTGCAAAAGAGATGGTTATGGTGACTGTAAGCTTACTAATGCTCCTAAAAGATTGGCACCTGCCACCGAAGATAAAGAACAACTGATTTTAGCTGGAGGTGGTGGAGGTGACAATGTCTAGCATGCCTGTTAGCTAGCAGAGAGAACCTAGCTAGAAGAACACTTCATGTATTCCACTATATTCCACTTAAAATGTTACCCTGAGTATAAAGAAGAGTCCTTCGTAATACTCCTTTATTTCCAATGACCCATCTGGGGGCAGGGTGATGAGGGACAGATGTGCTGAGCTGCTGTTTTGTTGTTGTTGTTGTTGTTTGTTTATGGAAGAAAAAAAATCTTTGATGGAAAAAAAAAAATATTTAGCCTGAAACAAAATATTGGTTGGGGGTTGCATGAGTAGCCTTTATTATCATTATTATTTGCAATTAAATAAACTTCTCAGAAAAAAAAAAAAAAAAAAAAAAAAAAAAAAACTTTAAAACAAGAAAATAAGGTCTTAGAGTTGAAACAGAGGTATTTGATTTGTGGTTGAGTGAAACAGTGAATTCATTTTCATCAGATTTGATACGTTTTCCCCAACATTAAAAACCATTAGATTCCAGACTTACGCTGGAAGGTCTAGTCTGTCCTAGCTGGAGTGAGAACTCTTCATCATTACATTGGTTACAGCCCGTTAAGCCTGTAGTCTGCAGACATCTTTGGACAGTACATGTGATAAGCAGCAGCAAAAAGGAGAAAGATTTAGGTAAGGTTTGCATTATATAAGCTCAGGCTGTGATATTAGTTGTAATTTTAGAAATTGCAATATTTCTATATTTAGGATTTACGGACAAAAGATGGCAATATAACCTCAGACTAATTTGAAAAAAAAAATCAGAAATTACATGGGAAAAAAAAATGCAGTTATCTCTGGTTTGAAAATAACAGCTGCTAAGCAGTTGGAAGACATAACATAGAAGTTAAGGGAAATAAAAAATGGTAACATTAAATTTAAGAAAATAATTCAAAATTTTATGACAATATATTCAGTAAACACTATTAAGTAAATACCAGTTTACTTAAATCAATCTGTTACATCAAATATTTTCAATTAAAATGTTTGGTAATTAACGCTCCTTCCATAGCACATATGCAACAATTTGATACAAGTAACTGAAATGCAGATTGTATTGATCTCAACAGAGCACTCACTTTGAAGACACATTTCTACTCAACATTCATGAGGAGGCTGTAACCAGCACCCCACAGGAAGGGCTTATCCTCTAAGGTATTGGTGGTTTTGAAGTTTCTCTCCCTCCAATATTTTGCCCTGCAGCTGGGATAACTTATAGGAAAAACTTAAGGAAAATTAATACATCTCTTTGGAAAGCTATAGTTGCCAAACCATATTTATAATCAAATTACGTTTCAGAAAACTTGATCAAAGTTTCCTCTAGTAAATTTAGGCTTAACCAATTCTAAAATTAAAAAAAAAAGTCTTCTGTATATTTAGGAAACTGACATTTCTGTACCCTACGCGGGTTTTGTTCTCACCTCCAAAGCAATCCTGTAATTTCATAGCAACTGTGTAAACTACTACTTTGAAATGGTGGGAGAAAAGGTCCCTCAGTTTTGTAGAAAGAAGCAAAGTAGGAAGGAGGGGATGCTCCCTTTATTCAGGATCCCAGAATTGCTTTGTAAGAAATGCACAACTCAAATTACTTGCATTTGGAGGTCATTTTCAAGCTGGATGCCATGTGTAAGCACAATGAAACTCACAGATTGTTCATGAAAACCTTCTATTACTTTTGACTATAAAAAAGCCAAAATTAATATATCCACTAAATTAAACCTGACGTGGTTTAAAATGCAAGCCAATCTGTTTTCAATTCTGCAATTATTCATTCCTCCAATTTTATTAAACCAAGAGACAGGACAAACTTAAAATGCATTAACTTAGTTAAACAAAGCCTGATTTTATGATGCAAATGTCAGTCTTCACAGTTCAGCAAGTTCTTTTAGATGTTATACGACTTGTCTACATTACTCCAGCTGACAGATTTTTTTTTTCCTTTATAGTTCTTTTTCTTTTTGGTATATATCAGGGTCCCTGCTTCTGGCACCACCCACAGCTGTGCTGATCCAAACATTATCTGAAGTTACACACATTTGCTTCAGAAGCAGCTCCCGCACTGCAAGCGGGCACATGGCAAACACCATGCTCTGAGCTGCTCCCAGGAGACGTCCTGAGCAACCCCATGGAGAACGTCTCACTGCACAGAAACCATGGACAGAGGCACGCATGGCACGCAACCGGTGCCCACTTGAGTCATTGTTTATCAACTGCTCTTTGCATTTGTCTCTTGTCTGGGAACCAAGTATTATACCCTCTTCCTTTCTGCATTAGAAAAGAAAAAAACTCGTGTGTATATTAACTTGCTTTATTTTTCACTGGCTCGAAACAAGCAAGTTAATGAATTAGTCAATGTTAGGAAAAATAAGTCTTTTTAAATTACTAGGAGGATATATATAAACAATGAATAAATTAATTATTCAGAGCCAGTGAGTCATCTAAATCAAACACTATTTTAGAGACACCGTCACAGGAAGCAAGAGTCATAAAAACTTCAGGCAGACTAAACAACTCCAGGTATTGGTAGGGAAAATGAAAAAAACGTGCCATTAAAATTCTGAAGATCCCCATGTGACTGTTTAAAGTAACTCCTAATAATTGAGTAAGAAATGCTTCTGGTCTCAGCCACACCAGAGCATTTTGACCCTTGCAACATACAGAGACACCTCATTCAGCATCAGAGTTCAACGAATGTCATTAATTTTTCTAATGAAAAGACAGATATGGGGATTTAGCTTTGCTGTAACACAAGTCATAAAAGAGGAGAATATACTAAGCACGGATAGTACGAAGCATGACTCAATGCCTTAGCTATGCTGTCGCCAAGCACGGGTAAGCAGTAGATGGACTATTATAAATCACTCTGCACAAAAACAATTTCCATTAAAAAAAAGACAGTTCATGAAAATCCACAGATCTCTGATGCCATCTTGGAGAGTTATCAAGAAGTATGATTAATTATCAGTCAAACAAGCTGCAAGTAAAGTAACACCTTTCTTGTGTTCAAACTAAGCATTGAAATGTAAGGTAAATGACTGATACATCAAAAGCAGATGTGAAATAGAAAATATTTTCAACAGACATACACAAGCAATATGAGGGTGGAGAGGTCTCCAGCACTGTGCTGCTGGAGGGCGATTCTCTTTTTCCTCCCACTCCAGTCAGCCACAAACCTACCTTGTCTTGCCTGCTTCAATGTCCTCATAAACAACTGTGTAAATTATAAAGTACAGGTAAAATATAAAAATCATCAGTATAAAATAATGACAAGAATAAGCTGTATATGACCACTGCACATGCATAGCTTTTCCACCAGAAATTGAATAGAAAAATGCAACAAATTATTTTAGTAGAATTCAGAAACTATTTTAGAGATCAAGATGTTCAGATTGCAATATACTCCTTGTCTACTTATTCATCTTGATTTTGCAGGCTTGGAAAATTATCTGTAACTATCCCCCTCCTCAATACTCCGGAGCAGAGCTACCTGTCACTATATGCAATTAAAGATGGAGCACAGATAGAGAATAATTTTATATGATGGAGAATAAGTATTAAATACTTTCTATAATAGCATTATTAAATGAGCTTACAAGTATTTTAACCTGAGCATTGAAAGAAAATAAAAATCACTTGACTACCGAGAAACTACTATCAAACTTCCATTGCTTCTTCCCATTTTGAAAGGCTGTTTCTTGTATGCAGAGAGCACAGAGCTACCATCAACACCTATCTTTAGACAATCCACTACGAAGCAGTGAGCACATGGAACACAGATGCCAGCACCGAGCACTGCGTGCAGTGACGCATGAGGAGAGGGGAACTGGCCACAGGCTGCACCTGTGCAGCACTCGTCGCATGGGGGATCCCCACCAGCAGGAACCCATTAGAGCTGCCACTGCCAATTACACCTGCTTTGCATAAGGGTGCAGACTCAAACCTGTTAACCAAATTCTTCTCCTGGGTGAAATTAATCCTAGTTTTACCAAGCCTTTACATCTCAAACACTCGGTGTGGCAGCATTTCTACATCTAAACAATTGCTTCAAACCCATTCTTTCTTTTTCTAACTTAAAGCCATTCAACCACTCAAAGAACCAAAATGCTACATTTAAGCTTAAAGTTCCTCGCTTCAAAACATCATCTAGGATTTCCAAATTATAACACGCAGTTATTACTTTGGAAGATACATTAAAAAGCTCATGAAAATTATGCAACATCAGCATAGCACCAGGACTACTTGTTACCAGTTTCTATTTTCACAGGGTATTAATGCTCTAAGCAACTGAAAAACAAGCAGGTGAGACGTCATAATTGCTATTGTTTGAGAAAATCCAGCATTTCAAATTACTTTTTCATTTTCTATCAGGATTACCATTTAGCTATCATTTAGGTGGGACATTTAAAAAAGATGCCAGAAATGCCAAGGCAAAGATCTTTGGATCAAAATAAAGAATTTATCATTCCCATCACCTGTTTCAGTCCAATTTTTTAGAATATCCTGAGTTGGAAAGAACCCACAAGGATCACGGAGTCCAACTCGGCTCTGCACAGGACAACTCAAACATCAGACCACATGTTTGAGAACATTGTCCAAGTGCTTATTGGACAACAGGCTTGATGCTGTGACCACGTCCCTGGGGAGCCTGTCCCAGTGCCCGACCACCCTCTAGGTGAAGAACCTTTTCCTAACACACAGCCTGACCTTCCCCTGTCCCAGCTCCATGCTGTTCCCTCGGGTCCTGTTGCTGTCTCTAGAGAGCAGAGCTCAGCGCCTGCCCCTCCGCTCCCCTCATGAGGGAGCTGCAGGCCGCCATGAGGCTTCCCCTCAGCCTGCTCTGCTCGGGGCTGAACAAATCAAGGGACCTCAGCCGCAGCTCGTATGTCTTGCCTTCATAGTCCTACTTTGGACACTTTCTATTAATAGTTTTACATTCTTGTTATGTAGCGCCCAAAACTGCACACAGTACTCAAGATAAGGCTGCACCAGCACAGAGCAGAGGAGGACAATCAATTCCCTCAACCAGCTCGCCATGCTGTGCCTGATACCCCCCAGAATATAGTCAGCCCTTTTGGCTGCCAGGGCACACTGGTGATTCGCATTCAGCTTGCCGTTGACCAGAATCCCCAGATCCCTAACCCTTTCTGTGGGGCTGCTCTCCAGCCTCTCATCCCCCAGTCTGGGCATACAGCCACAGTTGTCCCATCCCAGGTGCAGAATCTGGTACTTGCTTTCGTTAAACTTCATGTGGTTGGCAATTGCCCAGCCCTCTAATCTGTAAAACTGTCTCTGCAAGTCCTCTCTGCCCTCTACAGAGTCCAAAGCTCCTCCCGATTTAATGTCATCCACAAACTTAGTATACCTTCAAGTCCTGTGCCCAAGTTATTTATGAAAACACTGAAGAGAACTGGCCCTAAAGTGAAGCCCTGGAGTACCTGAGTGGTGACCAGCCGCCAGCCTGATGTAACCCTATTTACTATAACCCTTTGAACCCAGTACATTTCAGACTGTATGGAGTCTGCCCAAGTTGCTGCTGTGTCCCATGATCTATTCCCCTGTGCTGGCCAGCCTGCATTTGAGCTGCATCTCCCATAAAATGACAAAGCTGTTCATCCAGAGGTTAAACTGGTGCACACAGTTCTGGATGTAGTCCAGCCAGGGAGTCTAGTCCATGCACATATTCCTCTAAGGCATTGTAGCGGTTTAGAGGAAACAGATCAGTGAGCTGACCAAGCTGATTCAATTCAATTAAATTTGAATGTTATGTTTCAAGTCTACTGTACCCATGATGTTTTTTTTGTTTTGTTTTGTTTTTCAGAGGAGGAGGAGAGGAGGCAAGAAAGTTTACTATGCTTTTGTAACAAGGAAATCAAGCAAAATTATCTATTGACATATCCATGCAGAAAAGCTAATAAGCAAGTCAACATCTTCAGTTAGTATTTGGGAAGCCATGGATGTTGGAACAGGAATTCTACGAAGGAAACCATGCTAAGCATCTAATATTCAAGTCTACTGAGATCAAAGCTGGATCCATTTTGAAACACACAGGTTAGTCAAAACATGCATGAAGAGGCTCACAGGGACAAGTGTGAAAAAATGAATGGCATGCAGTCTTAGATCCGTTCTTGAATAACGTTCAATTTAGGTAAAATTACTTCAAAAATTCCAAATTTGTTACCTCCAGTGCCAAAACATAGTCCAAAAACTTTGGCAGCACTTCACATTGTGCATACAGCTGAGTATTTGTTTGGAAGAATATTGGTGGATAGCAGCTCAAATTGAACCCCTCAGCAGCATCACTGGGAAGTATTTTATATTCAACAGAAAAGTTGATATGTGATATTTAAATGCCAAGCTATCTTAATGTTCTATATGTTAATGATCTATAATGTTGCCAATCTTGAGTTTTTTTTAATCCATAGCCTTAAACTTTTCTAAACCACTAAGTAGATAAAACAACATAAACATCATTTTTGCCATGAAAGCAACAGAATAAAATTACGTGTTTAGAATTTAACCCATCAGCTATCTAGTAGCAGAATAACGTTACTCTAGTGTTACTCTACTATGAAAGGATTAAGATAAAAAATGTTGGAGTGAAACAAAAACTAGACTGTTACTGAAGCTAGCCCTGCTACTAAGCAGCCTGATACGTCTAGTCTTCCCGCCGTCATGGCTAACTGAAACTACTGCTTTTCTTACACTGATGATTAAATAACAAATACAGCATTATAACAGGGTAAGATAATGTAGAAGCCCATAGTGAATTACTTTTCAGAAAAATAGTAATTAATCCTACACGGAGTTCACATAACATACTAGAAATAGAAATGTACATAGAGTTCACTTAATGTTCATAAACACAATAGTAAGAGAAATACAAAGCTGATCAAGATAGCTTATGACAGTTCCAATACTTCCCATGTTTCCCCATGCAGATTTTACTCTAGATATTCACGCAGACCTAACAGACACTGCAGAGTAATTTCAAGATTTGCACAGAAAAGCACACTGCAATTCTGAAGAAATTTCAACATATTTCCTCTGAGATGTGTCCCCATGTGTACTCCAGCAGCCGTTTTCTGCTTTGATTGCTTTTTACCCCATTATCTTACCATAAAGTACTACTCTTTAGGTTCCCTTTCTAATCTGTTCACTAATGAACCGTCCTGGCTTCCCGTATCACAAGAAGTGAGGTCAGCCAGTTCTTCTTGTGCCACTACCTAATGCGTGCTAAACAACAACTTTGGCTGCAACAGAAAATCTCTAATTGCTATTGAGTTTGTAAACAAATTTGTTACAGACAAAATCTAAGCTTCTGTGAGTTCATTTGCTGTATATTCCCAGCTCCTCCTGATATACTGCTTCTTTCCTTTAGCGGTATCTTTCATAAACAAAGTGTTATATTCACATATATACCAGAGATACAGGTCAACTGGAACATAGTTCTATCATCAATATCATTTCTCTAGCCTATGCTTTGGATATGTGGCAATGATTCACTGCATTATCTCATAGAAAACACAAAAGGGACAACAGAGATATTTCTTAAAGAAGACTATCTCCCAAGAAAGCTCATGCACAACAAGTGAAAAGTGAGTGTTTGGAAGAAAGCAATCTGACAGCCACTTAACTCTCTGTAACAAATAGGCCAGTGCACTTAAGACACTGCTATGAAAGTCTTTGTGACACTAATATGGAAGGTTTTTTTTTTTGTTTTTTTTTTTTTTTTTAATACACACCAAAAAGAGATCTAGCTGCTGTTTACCTGAAAATTTATCAGAAGTACTTACTGGTAGCAAGCTATTTTGTTTAAAACATCCCAAGTAGCTCATTTAAAAGTAACTGCCATGATACACAAGATATTCTGAGTTAGTGTCTACCCATGAAGGTAACAATACAGACAAGAAGCCAGTTTTGTAAAAAGGATGGTTTATAGTTGATAAAGACAATCATAAGAGATCTGCCCTAAACAGTACAACCTATTTTGGAAGACGTGCCAGACAGTATGATGTAACAGCAGTACCATGGTTCAGGTGAATTTGTGAAGAGGATGATAAAGGAAGAAAGAAGAGACTGCACTTAGGAGCTTTTATTTTATTTATTTTTAAAGCAGCAGAAAAAAAAAAAAAGGCACGGGACAAGAACAAGAACGTACATTTGCAGTAGGGGTAAGCATCTCAGCAGTAGGCCAACTAGTTAAAATTCTTGGGGCACAAACCCTAAAGGAGAAGAGTGATCTGAATTTGTTTAGCCAGGCTAAAGAAAACCAAAAAGGCAATTTAATACCTGCCTACAGCTACTTGAATGAGAGTTAGGAAAGATGGCTGAGACACTTCTCTCCATAGCATGTGATGCTACAATAAAAACCTGTCATCACAGCTCACAGCTTGGACAGTTCAGGGAAAAGCAATCCCAGCAGGAAAGTAGGACAGTGTGGGGACAGCTGCTGCAATCTCCATCCTTGGAATTGCTCCGCACAGCAATAGTTTTGACTTGAATTAGATTTTGAGAGCTCCATTTTAACCCAAATGAGGTTAAAGGAAGAGATGGAATGGCAGAAAGCAAATGGTGTAACATATATACACACCTGTCTTAGAATCACAGAATCATTTAGGTTGGAAAGGACCTTCAAGATCAAATCCAACCATCTATGATTAATACCATTATGTGTATACACATACATACATACATACATATATATATATACACACCTAAAATGCATTGGTATTAAGATAAATGTGAAATTATAAAGACATTATTTCCACAGGTAGATAAGATACACCAGTGACTTGATGTGACAATTTGTAGAAAGATTTGGGATATGTCTAGTTAATATATACTTAGTCTTCAGTATAATTCAGTGAGAAATTCTTAAAATTAATAAATAGTGATCTTGAACTAGTGTCCAGTTTTAGTACTTGATTTACTGATATCTGAGAGAAACAAGTAATTTTAAAAACCTTTCTTGATTTTCTGCTTCACTGGGTGTATAAAACTACATCATTCTCCCACCCCTATTTTTAAAAACTCCTTTTTTTAAATGACACTATGATCTCAGTATAAAGCAGAACTATCAAAGAAAATCCACAGCATTAATTGAAAGAAAGCTATGGAATATTATGGCAAACATCCTCATGCTCATCAATAGCAGGAAAGGAATGATGGAAATGCAGTAAAAAAAAATTACTGTGAAAGTATTCTAATTTAAAAGGACACTGTGAAATATTTTATAGTAACAAGTATATAACATCCATATTGACCTTAGTTGATTTCATTGGGTTTAATGACCCATTAGGCACAGTTAATAGCCCAGAGCTTTGCTCTAAGCAATCAGACAAAAGTGCATTAATAGACAGAAGCATTCTGTCATTTAGCATTCAGAACTAATTTTTGTTCAGAACTTGTTCACCGCTAACTTTCTGAAGTTTTTTCAGCTGAAGTTTATTCAGAAAATTAAGCTTTCTTTGCTAAGTATCCTTCATGAGATACATCAGTTGCAAAATACAGGCCAACTGGATAGAACTCTGGAAGACCACTAAAATTAAATTATTTATTTTGCAAAAACACTTCAAAACTTTTCAAACAGAGTACCTTTATCTTGGCAGCCATTATGATGTATAAGAACAACAACTGAAAAAAAAATACTATTAGTGACTAACTCAAATCAAAATAATTCCTAGATGCAGTTTTCAGAAAAATAAGCATCAGCTACCTTGAGCTCAGTTCTGTGCCTGACTGTAACCCTTAGCCCAGGGCTCAGCTCTCCAAAGCCTGTTTAGTACATTAAATATGTGTGACCTTGGGTCACTTTTGATGAGAAAGTTATTTCAAGATGTGAGGAAGTTCAAGAGCTAAGACCATGAAACATTAAAAAATTAAGGGAAAGAAGTATAGTTTTTGATACAATGATCCTTATCACCTCAAAATATTAAAAATACTGACATTAAAAATTTAAGAATATAAAATAGAAATGGAAGACAATGGAAGATTGGCTTGTTTCAAGGAAAAATAAATGCTGACTTCCTCACTTCATTGAGAAGTGCTGGCAGCAGGACTAATCAGCTGCTCCACCATGGTCTAAAAGCATAATAATGTTACTTACTTACTGTTCATATTAGCCAATATATATTTGCTGACATTATATATATCCTGTACCTTTACAGGTGGTAAAAAGCCTGAATCCAAAGAGGAGCTATTCCACAAGCATAAGGACATTTTAAAGGCCGCATGGGTGCATCCATATGAGCTGAAATTACACCACTGGTTGCCCTGCACAGGATGACATGAATGCCCAACACAGTACAAAATAGCTTTACAAAACTACTCTGTTAGATCTCCTCAATGATTGTGGTAAGAAAAAGAAATAAATATTATAGCAGAAAAAATATTTAAACTGAATTATTTAATCTTTACAACAGCTAAATACTTAAGTCCTTGAGTTTAAAGCAAGATGATTCTCACTGTGCAATTTTTAATTTAAAACATGAATTACAAGATTTGAGCATTTGACCTCTTGAAGATGGCTGACATTTCCTCACTCTCAATCTCCATACAACAAATGAAGGCCTCAATACCTGGTACATATACACAAAAATAATTTTAAAAAAGCTATCATACGGAGTGAAATTCAAATACAGTTCAAACATAAAAGCTAGTAAGGACTTCGCAGGATTGGCTTTATACTTGGAAACATTAGTATCTAATTCCATATGTATCTATTAATTCACATTTCATGCATAGTATTTAGAAGGATTTGGTTCAAAGAAAAAAGAAAGGTGATGGTAAGGAGGCTTGGGGCTCTGCTTGACTGCTCCAGGTCTCTGCATGTTTTCAGGCAGCAGCCAAGAACAAGTTTTTCAGAAGGGTTTCAAAAGCTCCAGGGATTTAAACCTTATCACAAGCAAACTGCCTCCCCAGTCACATCTTTCCAGCCTTTTTGAACTAGGCCACTGAGAAAAAGTCAACACAGAATATCCAACATATCTGAGATAACTATGTTATAATGATTGCCCTGTAAAATAATGAAATTCTCACTTTTGTACTTTTTCATCTAACCCAAGACACCCATTTCTCAGGCACCCCAAACCAGTCTTCAATGCCAAACATTAGTAACTACAATTACCTCTGCATAGACAACAATACTAGTTTAATGTACTTGAAAACTCCCGAGTTCAAACTTACTCTTCATGGAGTAACAGCAATTACAGTTCTCTCCTTTCTGTCTGTTTACATAGTGACATACAGCCATTTTATTGGTATTGTTACTTACCATTACACTTCAATGGTTCTTTCATATAATAAAAAGATTGCTATAGACTCTCCAATCCACACATCTAAGAATAATTCAGGAATATCTATTAGACTTGAAAATTCGAATAACTAAAATCACTCAGTCGTTACTGCATTCAACAGGTGAATGCATGATACAACAAATGGATCTAACGGAACACTTTATGAGCATACAACAAAGTCAACATTCACTGACTGCTTATGGTTTTTTGAGAACATGCTGAGAACAGTTAAGTATAGTTCTTTAAATACATACAGTCAGTACAGCTGCTGCTTCTCAGCTGCAGTAATCACAGACAACTTTTTGAAAGATTTTCGAAACCAAAAATTCTTTGTATTCTGCTTGTTTAATGTAATGCCAGCATTCTCAATTTGCAGAGACTAATTTTGTCTTTGACTCCTCTTAGCAAAAGCATGCCTAATAGACAGGAGGGAGAAAAAAATGAAAAGTGTCTGGCTGCTGGTAATGGAAGGGTTTTGCATGTAAGCTGACTTGCTCTTTAGAGACCCTTGGACTGATTAACCAAGTAGCAAATTGCTAAGTAGGAGTCCAGGTACTGTGTCCTTGAAATTATATGTAGCAAACCGTTCATCTGTGGAAATTAAAGGCTAGGGATAATGGTTATATCTAGAAAATGGGAGAAACTAAAGTCCCCAAAAGTACTTCTTAATGTACTAGAAGTATATTTGATGAATACAGCCAGTAAAAGCAGAGAAAATCTGTTTTCTTCTGTTAGACATAGGCAAATACTTGCCTAACAAATATGAAACTTGTTATCCTGTGAGTCTGAAATGAACACTATTACATGTCTGTTAAAGAATTTTTTATAAACATAAGCACGTATTCATCCCAGAATATTAAACCTGTAAAAGCAACCGGAGATGGAAAAATAAAATGCAGGATATGAGGAATGGACAGGCATTCTGAAATGGCAGGACATCCTGCAGAGTCACTACAATGGCATAGTTCTGCTTGTGCTATCACAACTCTTAAGCAAAGCATCTCTTAATGGAAGACTGTGAAGTTATTTGCAGATTTACAGGTTCAGCTCATGCTTTTTCATGCAAAGTTATCTACATATTACAAAATGTTAAGAGAAAAGTTGATTAGAACCTGTCTTTAAAATTCAATGTCATTAAGACTGTATTTAATGACTAATGCTAGAAAGTTAAAATGAAGTTTTTTTTTAAAAAAAAGAAGTAATACCTGACACAGTGGGTCTTTACCAAGGGTTTTAACCAACTTATGAAAACTTCCGCTTGTTTCTGAAAACAGGAATGTTTTCCTTTCATTAAAATTGAAAATTTACACGTTTGGCGTTGGGGGGTGTCTTTTGTCCTTGAAACATAGGAGTAAAGGAATACATCAACTAAGAACGAATCTCATTGTCAGCTCAAACTAATCACTTCTGACCATAGCAGTAACAACGTATATTCAGTAACCCAGTAGGCAGACCAAAGCATCAGCTCTGAACACTAAATTGCAAAAAAATAAAAAATAAAAATAAAAATGAAAACGGGAATTTGAGAGCATAAATGAGCATTTATTCTTCAAAAGGAAGAGACAAAACAGTTATTTCCGTGCAACACAAAACTGAGGTGAGACATGACACTGAGTGTTGCATGCAGACTCCACAAGGAAAGAGAGCAAAGAAGGGGTGATGTTGCATGCCCATGGCCCTGCCCAGCCATCCCAGGCCACTGGATCTGATCCTAACTCACAACTACAAGCCTGGCCTGGGGGAGCCCCCACAGGTCCCAGCCTCCACTATGAACTTTCCAGAAGTAAGAACACCTATCCAGGAAAACATTTTCCGGAAAGATCAAATCACATTGCCAGACTGATACTGAGACACACTGAACTCAAAGCACCAGAAAACTCACAGCTAACTCTTGCATTAAGGTTGTTGAACAATTTCCTCCAACCTTAAACTTAAAAACACGCTTTTTGGATAAGGTTTCCTGAAGTAGAGATGGGTTTTGGGGCATGATTTTACTCAAGTTATTCTAACCAAACATTCTCAACATGTTAGGTGCATTCATCACCTATCACTCAGCTAAAAAACAAACAGAAAAAAAATAGCAGTCCATTAGTCTTAAGTAGCTTGTGAGGATGTTTCTGTTTCACATGAATAAATTTAATTAGCACTGGGGGTGGCAGAGCTCCATTACAAAGGATGAAGGAGGAGAGTAAAATTATCCAACTGCAATAAGAACTATATCCTTTAAACAGTACTCTAAGTTTGTATTAAAACAAACAAACAAACAAACAAACAAACAAAAGACCAAGCAGACATATGGTCTGAGGCGCTCATTCTAAAAATGGGTAAAACCGTGGAGACTGTAAGTCAACCTGTGTAATCGTAACCTACACAGTCTGGAGCCAACTGTAGTACCCAGCAGATATCTCAGGAATACTGTGCTGCTTGTTACTTCTTTAAATTTCAATGTGCTATTGGAAGTTGAGAGCATTTATAGAGAAATAAAAATGCCCTTTTTGGTATGATGCTCTGCATTTTATATCAGTATGAAAAGTCATTGTCTTTTCTATTTGCTTTTTTACTAAGCAGCTGTGTTCACTGCAGAAACATTAACCAACTATATTCTATCGAAAAAGGCAAAAAAAATCTGCCTACAATAGGTACTGCTTACACTTGCATTGACACCGTGTGTGGCACCTTTTATTCCTCCCATGAAACGATTTCATACAGGCTAGCTATAACTGCTTTACATTGTTAGCGATTCTAATTATAGATATAAAACTTAGTTCTCTATCATAGGCCACAAGGAAAGAGAGCTCCGTTTCTCTGAAATTTCAGCCAGAACAGCTCTGGAGTTTTTAAACCAGATGTAACACAGGTCTAAACTTGCTCTCAAAAGCCACAAAATGCACTTTGTGCTTACTTGTGCATAAAAGCCAGCCTAGAGGTACATTGACACTCATCTCACATTGTGCCATAAGAATGTTCAATTCAAACGTGCTCAGAAAAGCTGCAGTATCTTTTAAGAGTAAAAGATGACTATAAGGCTTGAGCAATCAGTGCATTCATATACATTGTTTACATTACATAAAAAAATAAATATGAGGAAAGTGGGCCTACTGCCCCCAGTCCTACTGAGAAAATCCTTGGCAAGTGAAGGAACAGAAGCTATTTAAATGAGCATGAAAAACCCCTACAGGAATTTAACCATAAAAGGCTTTAAAGGAATGATCAATTGGCTACTGCAAGGAACATAGCAGAGCACATTATCATAAGACAACCACTAACGAGGTAACATTATTTATACTTTCTCTCTTGAATAAAGAGTAGTTTGCTTTTTATACACACATACATACATATGCTCAAAACTATATAGATACATACATGTATTTACAAACAAAATGCAACAAATTTGGCCAAAGACCCATACATATTGAAGAACACCCCAAATGCCATAAATTCAGTTCTATTTTCAACCTTGAAATTGTGTCTAATGTACATTTCTTGACTGGTACATGAAAACTAAGTTTGAGCTTCCTGAATTCACACTATTGAAATAACCAACATATGTTTGATCAGAATTGAGTTTGTGATTAAGCCTTTCTCCTTTCCGCCAGTAAACGTGCTTACACTCAAGCAAAAATAAATAAAGTCTTAAGCAAAACAAAAGGCCCTGCAACATTAGTCATTACTAAGTTACTTATTCTAGCTATTTCCAGAAGGCATCTCTAACATTTGCTGTTGTATGAATTTCCAATACTGTCTGAGCACTGCTGGCACTAGCTCCACTCAAATTGTCATTCTTAAATAATTTTAACAGATGGGTCAGCCCATGAGTCTAAGATTCCAGGACACCCAAGAAATGCTTGCTGTGAAGGCTACTTAGTTTATAGGGCCTTAGTCGTACTTATCTCAAGTGCAACAGAGTTATTCCAGTTAATGAATTCAAACAGTGAAAGCTACCAAGACAGTAACAACTATAAGATCTCATTAAATTTACTCACTCAGTCTTAACAGACATAATTTCACAGATCCAAGGTTTGATAGTTTCAGAGATTACGTGACAGTGATTTTGTTGACTTGGCTATCTTGAGAAACTAGTTTTCCTCGTCTCTGAAAACTGAGTAGTGATAGCACACAGACAGCAGCGTTTTGCTCTACCTAATGCAGTTATCTCTAGCAGTGATTGCAAGCAGTTGTCCAGGAAAAAAAAAAAAGTAATAAAAAAATTAATGCATGCATCTCATTTCCAGGCAATACTTTCCAAAGTTTCAACTACTTTCAGCTGGCACAGTTCCTGAAATGAATGTGATAGCAATATATCAAGCAGATGTCATTGAACTATGTTCTATGAACTCATCCAGTCTACTACTGATTATTTTTTTTTCCTAAGCTCAGGAACAAGCTTACACACACAAAAAAAAATTCAGCATCCATAACAATCTTCAGTAGGGAGTTCTACAAGTTTTTCATCTATTGCATAAATAAATACATCTTCATTTTGTTCTGAAACGGGAAACTGCTAGGTTTCCAGTACTACCTAAACATTGTAGAGGAAAAGAACTATTGAATTGAGATAGGCTCTCACCGCAGTATTTTCATAGACCACTATGATAGTCCTCCCCAGCATTAACCACCTCTTAGAAAGAGTAAAATAGTTCCAGCTTGCTTAGTCACACCCTGTACAAAACTTGATCCATACCTCTCATCGTTGCCATCCTACTCTCCTTTTCTACAGCATTCATGTTCTTCAGAAGCTCAGAAGCACACAGTATTCAGATATGCAGGCACACAAGAAATTACAGAAAAATACAGCGATATCCTGAAATTCTACATTATTCTACATTAATTTCTTCATCTTTCTTCAGCAAACCTAAATATTTTCATGGTATTGCAGTAACCTCAAGACCTCCCACCGGAGCAGTCATGGTCAGCTCAGAGCCCTTCATTTTCAGTACTGAAGCTGTGAGTTGCAAAAACTCCAACTTTGCATTCATGACCGATCTCCACCTGCCATTGATTGCCCCGGAGCTGTTATATACATCCATAGCTCTTCTCTACCAACCCACCTCCTCCATTATCCTGCATAACTACAGCTTTATCAGAAAACTTTGTCACATCAGTGCTCATCCCCTCTCCAAGGGTCTTTTATGAATGACAGCACAACTGCCACAGTGCAGCCCCTGGAACACCCCATCAGCACAGCTGCTGGCTTCCTACCACTGAAGTCCCCTGTAAAATATTTGAGATTGAGTCCCTAGAAAACATGGCATCCAAACCATGCCATTTCATCATTTTTGCAGTGAAAGTTTCTTCCTCTTCTTTTCTGGGAAGAAGAAGGGGAAAGGATACAATTGAAAAGCAGAAATGAAAGTAGGAGCCCATCATTCAGATTTTATTTTTTCTTACAAACCAGATAACTGACTAGAGACAAAGGAGACCAATGACATAATTTTGCAGCAAGCTTATAGAGTGTTTTCCTTGGAACAGAAATGCAGATAGTGGTAACTGACCTGATCCAAGTCACTTTTCAGATTCTCAGAAATGCCTCCTTTCATGAAAGTCAGGAGAGCTTTTCTTTTAACTATTTTCAGTCTTGGAAGACAGGGGCCCCAGGACAGGCAAAGTATTTTTAACCCAATACGGAGTTATCTGATGTAATAATAGGAAACACACTAGAAATGTCCACAGATGAACAAAACCTGACTCAACTCCCTACAGATCCAGATAGTAACACTCAGCATAGTTTATCTGCCAGTCAAGCCATTAACATTTCCAAATTTTTGTCTGCTTATTAGTACACACCTTCTAAGAAATCCACAATATTTGAAAGCTATGAAGAAGGACAATCCATAACAAGGAGAAAAGTTACATCCTTTAATAACCCTGGAACATAGCTCCAATCTTAAGAAATGACATCCTTTTCATAGAAAGGACTCCTTCAGAAGAGAGCAAATAAAGTCTTATCTTTCACATAGATTGAAAAATGTGTTCTGTAACAGTACACTACATTTCTGTCTTACCTGGATTCTGCTGTCCTTCCTGCCTATTTCTGCTGCCTCTCTGGGAAATGGAACAGGAAATTAATTACATAGACTTAAAATAATTTATTCAACCTCAAAAGAGGGAGCCAGTGTGAAGGTCAGCACTACTTGCCAAGGGCAGAATCCACTAGTCTAGCTGGTAGTAAGTGGCTGGCCATAATGAATAGGAGTCCCAATCCCACTGCAAAAGACCTGTGCCTTCTCCTCACCATAATCTTAAAAAATAAAAAATAAATAAAAAATAAAAAAAAGGAAAAGATATAATGAATTCAAAAATGTATCCTTTCAAAGTCTTCATAGTGGTAGATTTGAAAATATCAGTTATTCTTCAGTCTGTGCAAATAACAAAGGGTTACATTAAGTCTCAAATAAATGCAAAAAAAAAAAAATCTTGAATATATTACCTGAATATAACATGTACTGCTCAATAAAGTAATATCCAAGTTAAATGTAATGCTCTAGTTGAGTGAATTAGACGGTTAAAAATCAATCATGGGGATGGAGAGAAAGAAATCTATTCAATACCCTCTTTTCTAATCCAGTAATGGTTAGGTCATAGCTGCCTTTAACCGTAAGCTTCAATGTTTTTTATATTCATGGCAACATAAAATACTCAGAGATGACAGGTATTTTTGTTTGTTTTTGTTTTGTTTTCCGTACATTACTTTAGTTGCCTGCCTTCAGGTTGTCATTTCACAGATGATCTTCAAAATGTTTTCATTATTATATATTAATTTCAGTACCTAAGATTTAAAGTTCAATTTCAACCACATCATCAGAGCAGCTTTCCTACAGCTATGGGATCTCGATATATTTCTAATACAAGCTATTTATCAGCACTTCTTTATAATTAGGCAAAATGTTCCAAGAAGCTAATAAGAGCAAAGAAGATACGTTATCATATTTTGATCTGACATTACACAACGGAGTACCATTAAGAAAAGAGAACAAGATAGAAAGAGAAAGATGACAGTGACAATAGCAAGATGATTCTCAAAGACAGCAATGCTCATTTTAGGAATGCTGAAAACTGTTCTCAATTGTTAACTTCTCCCCCGCCCCCCCAACCCCTTTGGCTTTCCTCCTATGGACTTATAGTAGAAACAAGTTTTTAGAAGTGTGATTATAATAAAATTATTTGGTATTGAGTTCTAAGCTTAAGTATGCACTAGGCAGGACAAAATGAGTTGCTTCAGAAGAGAAAAAAAAAAAAGAAGAAAATTTGTAAAATGGAATCTGAGAGGCTGAGCCAAGGTAATAGAAACAAGGATAAGAGTTTGAATTTGTTCTGTGGTACAGTTACTGAGATTGACATGTAACTTGGTCATTATCACAGTGTAGTCTAGAAGTCTCTATAGCAGACTGGACTGTATCAGACACCTAAAAGAAAAAAAATGCAACTTGTAGAAATAGTGCAATTTACTGCCAGAAGGGACAACTTTACAGGATTGCAACAAAAAAAAAGTCAGAGATCAGAATTAGTGAACTGGATTTATAATTATTCTCCCGGCTTTAATGCACTGATCTGGGAATAAATCAAATAGCCTCCCCAAACTAGTGAAACTCATACCTGTATGGTGCAGAAAATTAAAGAATAGCCTGAAATGGATATGGACTGCCTCCTCCCTTAAGTCATCAGGTCTCAATTAGAAATAGGATAGTAAATTTCTGCTAGCGTTACAATGTGTCCTCTCTGATTCGCTACTTCGATTCATCTCTAATTGGACTCTAATTTATGGAGATGTAGACAAAGTATAAATATTCATGTCAGGTCTGAAAACAGACCATGAAAGCATTCCTAACTAAGGAGGAAACATGAAATAGTGCTACAGAAAAGTTTTGGAAATGATACACCCAGCACATCTGTGAAGACTAAAATAAAGAGTGTTTGAGTCCTTGAAGCAAACTACATGGCCATTGTACTGAGACTCAAAAAGAAAAAGAAAACCCACCCCAATATACATAGTATAAAAATCTTGCACTTCATTGTCTCTTCTTGCATGGAAAAGGTAAATATTATTGCTAATCTTAATGGGTGCTAACCATTTTACAGAATCAGACCTTCAGAAGTCACAAGTTTTATATACTTTAGTGTAGAAGGATGAACTCTGGTGAAGAAATCTGGTTACATACGTTAACAGCTAATACTAAGCTGTGATAAACTAGACTGCAAATAAAAATCTGATTTTAGAAAATTTTAGAAGGCCTCTCTAACACTAGAGGGCAAGACAAAAATCTTGCAGATGTATCTTGAGCTTTTCAATAGAGTTCCCAGTTATGCAGATACTTGAAGTATAGGGAAAACTTAGTAAGCAGACTTGTATGTTTGCACACTAACTTTTATTCAGTGGTATTCAAATTTCAAATGCCAAATCTTTCTTAGAGCCTGGCATAAGAACTGGAAAAGAGCTTCTTTCAAAACATAACTACAGTTATCAACTATATAAAAACCAGACCAAGTTGCCTGCAGTTACTTTTTCTTGAAATTTCTGTGTTGTTTGTCTGGACTCCAGTTCAGACCATCAGATTTTTCCAGATCCTCTTTGGTTCTCTGCCTTATAATAATGGCTGGCATTCACACACAGGACTCAAGATCATGACTGGAGGAAGCAATTTTCATTGACAAATTTCAAAGTGGTTTTGTTGTTGTTGTTGCTTGTTTTAGTATAGAAACAAACTTATTAAAAAATTTATCTCAGGAGGATTTTAGATATTTTCAATGAAGTTATTACATAGTTTTAACAAAGCTACCATGAACCCCGTTGGAACAGGAATTAAACCCAAGATTGTCCTAAAAACACTCCATCCAAAGTTACACCAAGTCAAAGAACCAGTTCTGGGTGGGGAGACCTGATCAAACACACTCAGACTCAATGTACAATCTTGGGAGTCAGCCAACTAATATCTGGAAACTAGATCATGTGAGAAGCAGCCTTGTCCCTGGCTTATCTAAATATCCTAAATCATTCTCAGCACCCTATCAAGTATAATCACCTTCAACGAGAAATACAGGTACAAGATGAAATCTCTCTACTGCCAAGTAAACAATTTCTTAAAACCTTATATAGTAAGAAGTATTGTGTCTAATGAGATGCTACATATTATCATAGCTCCCTATGAAGAAACGGTTGGCAGATCAGGATTCTGGAAATGAAAAAGCAGAATTTCTCTGGCCTCCTTATGTTACCTCCCATCAGTAAGAGAGAACGCAGTGCCAATTCGGAAATCTTTCTGAAAAAAAGTTACACTCAAAACTTCATTTTCATTCTGTAATTTAAGACTTTGAGAAAATAACTGTATACAACAAATGGTAAGATTATACTCTTAGTGGTGATTTACTTTTGATTCTTCTTTGGACAGAAATTTTCCCCCTCCCCTTTTGGACCCATTGAGATATTTGGCATATCTCTTACCCCATTCAATTTCACTGCTCAACAGATTGATCTTCATTCCCCATCTCATTCAATTTACATGATTTTCAGACTTTCTTCTTACAATTACTGCTCCAAGCCTTAGGTGGGTGGCTTATAATCAACATATCTTGTAATTGAAACAACTCTGTAGCAAGAAAGCTTGTTAGAATTAAAAACAAAGTGCAATGGAGTGTAAATTCATTAAAAGTCAGGGTCTCTCACACTAATGCTTTTTAATTCGTATTATAAAAAAAAAGTTTGAAATCATCCCAGTTTTTTTTCAATAAGCCTTCCATCAGGCTTTTCAGAGCCAAGTATGCGTCCTTTCACTCACTGAAATACATGTGATCAACACTTGGTAATACAGCACTCTGAAAAACAAAAGCACTTTTCTCATGGTTTGTCTCACATCTCTTTTTCTAGACTAATGTAAAAGTTAGGTACGTTATGTGTATGTATATATATATTTGTTTAGTAACTAAGCAGACTTTGAATCCATTTGCTCCATCACACAGACTCACTGTCTTTTTAAAGCCGTGAGAGAACACCACTGCTAGCAGGGACAAAGTCAAATTGGTTACATCGTGTACTGGGGACTCAAGCATTTCAACAATGCAGTACTCCACCTGCATGCTCAGTTACGTTATTTGCCTTACGCATAGATTTTTATTTTTATTTTTAGTTTTTTCTGTGTTTTGATCTAGCTTGGCAACTCAACATCTATAACTTTTTTATTATTATTATTATTTTGTATAGATAAAAACCTTTTATCACTGCATAATAGCTATTCAATAACTCTTCCGAGACCTGCATTTTTATTTATTTTTTTTTTTTTTGCCAAGGACCACTTAAAGGAGGCAACAAACCACCTCTATGCCTTCTGGTGTTGGTATGTCTTCTTCACAACATGTAAATCGGAGAACGAATGCTACATGTACCCTAAAAAGCCAGGAAAATATGGGCTCTCACACAGGAACTGAGTATCTGAGATATTGGTGAAGTCTAGCAAAAAATATACTTGTGGTCCAAACTGAAATCCATCATTTGAAAAATCCTGCTCTACAATAATAAAAATGTACTCTGTGGGTTTCTATTTCTAAAATAGAGTATACCATAATCCTCTCAGTTAAGCACAAACAACTGAAAATCCCAAGTGTTTCAGAACTAGGTATTATCAGAATCAAGAACACTTTTCACTTAAAAATTGATAGAAATAATAGCCACAGAATGAAATCTTGTTTAAATTTTATTATCCTCCCATTCCTCAGGAATTTAAAACAGTGAATCTTAGAACTATGTTATAATTTCATTTAGATTAATATACAAACTTGTTTTGCTCTTAGTCCAGGAACAAAAAGCAAGGACAGTGACACCTACCCCAGGCATTTCTCATTTGTGCCAAACAAGGAAAAATCCAGTCTTCCTGCTCAGTTTTTGTTTTTGCATACACTCCTTTCTCAGGCATGCAGAGACACCTACAGCCACGTAGTCTGAGACAAACTGCCAGCACAGCGCCTTTCCTCAGAGACAGCAAGAAGGAAGCTGCAAAGCGCTTGTGTTATACTCGCCCTCATAGCAACCTGCTGGCCATCTAAATTGTGAGATTTGCTTTAGGAAAGGTCAGCCCTACTTCAGGTGTGCAGATCTATTACACTTCATATCAGCAATAGCTCAGTCACAGGGGTCATCCTTCCCTTCCGCTAAAGGGATCTCTGTGGTCTGCCCCAGAGACAGACTGCATTCAGCACCAAGATGAAGTTACAAGCCTAACAGTCAGCATTTATGGCCCCACCACTGTGTCCAGCTTTCCTACTCTGGACAAGTCATACAGCACAAATTTGGGTGTTGATGCAATGGAATATTTGAGGCAGAAAAAAAATATATTTTTCTTCTTCCACAAATTGTAGTATAATTCCTGTTGTTAGAGAAATCATGGGCTTTTTGCAAGTACTCATATAATCTAATAATGCAAATTAGATTAAAAAAATGATAAAAACAGCATGGAAGAATCAGCTCACTTGTTAATGAATGTCACATGAAGCCTAGTTTGGTCTCATGGAAAAAAAGTGAAATTATATGTGATCATAATAAAAGATGTGTTCATATTGGAATGTCTAGATTTTGACTCAAAGAACAACTAACGTACTCTGTTCCTTTTAATATTAGCCCTTTTCTTCTCTTATACGATTTTGTAAAATGGTTCTGCTATTGATCATATGAATGTTATTACCTAAACTTTTTTTTTTTTTTTTTTTAAGTAGCAGAGGATATACAAGGCTTCATTTTTCATTTGCTTTCATATGTCAAGGGCAGCCAGCACAACAGAAAAATACAACATGATCCATGGGTATTTACAGTGGTACATGCTTCATAATTTATCCTAACAAAGTTACTACAGCACAAAATAGAATTAACAAGGTCGAAGGTAATTTAGCTGATATGTCATTGCATACAAATTTTAAAAGTTTTTTTAAAATAGTATAATAGCTCATTCAAAAAGTTCAGATTCGGATCTTCCGCAAGAGACAAAGCAGTGCACACCTGAAAGGGGGTTGTTTTGAAATTTTCCATGTGGAAGAGAGGGGAGGACCTTCAACCCCCTCCACACCCCCTTTTAAAACCAAACACTCTCAGGTCTTCTTTTCTGGTCACAGCTGCACAACTCAGTACTGGTTCCAAACCAGCTCCTGCAGGAGCTTTAGGCTAATGGCTTCACCTCCTCAGCTCAGTGATCCTGTCTGCAAGATGGGGTATGAAACCGAACATCAGCTTACAAGTGTTCTGTAACTAAATATCTGTGGAGCACTATGAAGATAAAAAGCTTAATTACTTAACTACATGTTATGATGCTAAGAAATATTCCTAGCTGAATGATTCCTAGCTGAACGCCAACTAAAATAGCAACCTTTGATTTTAACAACTGTTAACAGGGAGTAAGTTGCCAGACAGTTAAATAGGACTTGGTAACATACAGGTAACTTTATTCCCTTTTCTCATCCTCCTTTCCAGAGTATAGAGTCTTACATCCTACTTCTCCAATCTGATTTCTAAGCAATCAGTCAGCTTTAGCACTCAGGAGCATCAGTCAGCACAAGAGGCTTGAACCTCATGGAGGGCAGCAGAGACAAGAAAATGTTGAGTCTGGCCGCTGTTGCTATTACGTTAGCTCCTGTGCTTGAGTAGAGAGTGGTACAGTCAGTAAGTTTTCATTGTTAGTTTTATTCGGTATGTATGCACCAGAAATGGTAAAAATCTATGTTTGGAAAGACAAGAAAGAATTTTCCATGTCTGGCATACTTTATTACTGACTAAAGAGCATCCAACAAACCCTGAGCATTGGTCTATTAAAAATAAAAGCAATTAAAAATAGAAGAGAATGCCATTCAAAATACTTTAATACTGTTTGCAGAAGGCTCGTCTGCAAGTGGATCTGGCAACTGAACCAAATATTGGAGTGGAACCATTTGTGCAACACAGAATGGTGAGGAAACTTGAAAGAAGAAATTTTTGAGCTTGCTTCACAGAAAACTTGTCACATAAAAGCCATCCCACCGTTGCATTCAAAATCCTGGCCAGACAACCCACATAAAACAAAGTCATTCTCTTAATTTCTCTGTCAAGTTTAATTTCAATAAAAACTTTATCATAGTCTGTGTAAACCCTGTTGGTTCTATCCCCGGTCAGTTCCTCACAACTTCCCAATAATTGGCAGTTGGGTTTGTGAACTTGAACAGAAAATAAGTTCATTCATTTATTTTACAACATCAGGGTTACAACCATTATCTTCAAATTCTATACAGAATACCCAAAGGCTTACCAGAGAGTGTCATTATTTTATTATCATAAATTTGATTTCATCCTTCTGTGAGAAAATTCAGTAAACAAATAATTTAGAAATGAAAGAATTAGTTTAAGAAGAATATGTATCCCAGGAACAAACTGCAACACACACTGTTGAAACAGACTGAACATGTTTGTCCTTTGGCTTTAAAAAGTGCAACTTCACTTGTAATTTCCCAATAATTTGATATTCAGACATGTTCAGAAAGACCCAATCAAACAAGGGTTTATCCTCAAGGGGAACTGCCGCTCTGCTGAGGAAATGAAGCAAATCAAAGCTTTCAAAAGCAGATGCATTTTGAGGCAGCAGAGTGAGGGGTGTACCCTCCTCATGCACAGAGAGAGGTGTGGGAGGTTGATGTTGCAGAAAAATGCTGAGATTTTATTTAACTAAAAGTTAAAACCATCAGTTTGTTTGCAAACTGAAGGCTTCTTGTTAAAAAGCATGACACGTCCAAGGCTTTATGAAAACATTTTCTTGTATTTGCAGTGAGGAGAAGTCAAGTTATCCCAGATTCCCCACTGCTGAATGAACCAAGTCATTAAACTGGCATTTGCATTGAAAGGCTTTTCACAGGGCTTTCTGTCAGGCCTTTCAAGCAGGAATGAAATGAATGAGGGCCAGCTTACAAATGATGCATTGTTGAATGTATGTGGGAGCAAACAGCCACCATTGTGAGTGCAGGTGGGAAAGAAAAATGAATAGACAAGGAAGCTTACGGAGATGGAGAATCTCATTATTGATGGACTATGTGCATGCCTTTAATGAAGTTTGAAGACAGCAAGACCCAGTAAAAGATGGATTTTCCCTTGATCCTCCTCTTCAGAAATTAAGTTGATAGAATAGGCGATGCTGAAACATCTCAAAGATTATATTTGCTTCTCTTTCATCATTATAATACTAATTAAGATCCAGAAAGACTCTTCCTTTAACAATCTCAAAGCAATTTTCAGAACTCAACTCCATTTCTTACAGAAAAACTCTCACAGCTCCTCATTCAGAGGAGGAAAGTGAGGCTTAAGCTACCCATAGCATGCAAGAATGACAACTTAAAACCTGGAGGTTTTAACTCCACTCATTTAAGACAGGAATTGCACAGTAAAGAGAAATGAAGACTAAAGTAGGATGCAACAATTGCCCTAACATTAAAAGTTTAAACAAACAGCAAAATCATCAGAAGCAACAGATGCTTCAATAATACCACATGGAAAATACTATCTGTGTCACAATCTTTCTCTGTAAGTAGTCCCAGATAGTCTTTCACCATATTCTTCACAGCTGCTTCATCACTTCTCTCCTGTTGTCTGGTGGGAGCATTTATCCATGTCTTCCACCCTGAAAAGGCACTCCCAATCTCATCTGAAAATATTGCTTGGTCATTGTTTTCTCCCTCCTCCTTTTTGTTTTCTGCTTAGGCAGTATCTTAGGACTTCATTTCTACACCACATACTATTAGTCTCTTTCAATTCAAATTTTTAAGCCACTCCAGGTCACAATTTAAAATGAAAATGCTTAATTATACATACTTTTCAGCTTATAAACTTTATATACCATTCCTAAGAACATCGTTACCTTCACTTGATTCTTAAAATCTGCCCATATTTCTCCATGTCTCCAGAGATCCTGAATACTTTCCAGCTTTCCTCCAGGCTAATAATCATGTTAAACAGCATGGGACCAGGAACCGAGCCTCAATAGGTTATAGTAGAAATACACTTGCAATAACATTTTGAGATGACCAAGCATTTCTGACGGAATCAACATGCAGTGTTAACTCTGTCATATTGTATTTAAAGTGTGACAGCAACATCCTAAAAAGACTTACAACAGCCTAGTGACATGTTTCTGCCATAACACATGTAATACAAAGTCACCTGAGCTACCACCATTTTAACTTGCACCAAAGGTACCATCAGAGCTGTACCAGCACACTACCCCAGACAGGAAGCCTCGTGAAGAGCTGAACACTTGACCCAACTTTTACTCCCACTAGAAGAACCAACAAATCCCTGAAATCAAAAGGCTATCTTGGACCTAAAGTCACAAAAGTAGCATATGCTGTGAATCCCAGTCTCAGATAAGCACCTAAGGCATCTGAAGAGGATTCAGACACCTCTACATACCTTGCATGCCTCAGCTTTGAAATAATTATGAATCACAATTACTGCTGATTTCCGTGCCTTTTGGATTATGCAAATCGCATCTGGGATTAACAAGTGAATAAGAGACTTCCAATTTATAGAAGTTCAAACAAAGCACATTCAGATACACTTGGAATTTGATTAAAAATACAAAGATAGCTTAACTGTTCTTAACTGTTTTTAATAAAAACAAAATTGTATTGATTAGAAATACTTATATTACCTTTTTACATTTAAGTCACAAGTATTGAGTCAGACATTCACTCACTCATTGTTGTTCTTAATTATTTTTTACAACACAATTAGCCTTCTTCTAGAATTCCCATAACGTACCAAGATTTATGACATACCAATATTACAGATGACTTATCCAAGTAAGTTTTAAAATAGATGCAAGAATTTCAGTCCAAATACCCTGCTGGAACTCAAAGAGTAAGAACAGATACAGTCTACTAGGAAACTGATAAATAATTGATTATCTGTTAACTACATAAATTGGCCCTTCTCCAAAGCAAAAAAAATATTTAAGACATTCATCTTACTGAATTATTATTGACAATACTACTGGTTCCACAGTTGGATTTATATTTTCTTATATTTCCTTTTATCCCTAAGACATACATCTTTATATATATAAAATGTATTTCACATTTAAAAATTTCTTTACTTCATCCTTCTCTTAATCACCTTGAGATACCTCACTGTCATTTTATATTATCGTTTATCATCTATAGTTCCTAGAAAAGAAGTACCTTAAGACTTAGTTTCATTTTCCCTACTAATCTATAGAACAGACATCATAATTATCATAATTATAAAATAGTCTAAAAACATTTCCCAAGCATCAGTTATAAGCTTATAAATTCCCTCTCCTAGTTTAGGAATCTCATCTGCTTTCAACTGTATCTAGCTACATTAAAAACCTGGTATAGTTTACATTGTTGGTGTTTGTTTTTGCATGTAAGTGGCAATCCTATTAGACAAAATCATTTTGAGTTCCATTGTGTTTCAGTCTGTCAAATTTATACTCAGTATAGAGCTCCCTACTCTGGATATAAAGTTTATGAACATTGAATTTTTTTAGTCTGTAGAAATACCTATCGATTTATTTTTATTTTTTGCCTGTTTCAGTTTGTTGTTGGTGGTGGGTTTTTTTGTTTGTTTGTTTGTTTTTTGAGGGGGAGTGGGAGAGACGTAGGGAATGTTAGAATGTAGGGGGAACCACACACCACTGGGAGCATTACAGCACTGGCATATTTAACTTAAACTGAAACTGTCTAGGCCATTTTTCTCCCATCATTTTTATAAATGGCTAAGAATTGAATATTCCATTTTCTTTGTGATTTGGCAATTTATAGCAGAATAATAAATACCACAGTTATGTTTTATATGTTAGCTCACGAACGTGCAAGTATTCTAGATCATTTGCTCCTGAGTTACCAGAAATTTGAAAGTAACATTTTTTTTTTAAATGTGAGTGCAACTCGCTTTTCACCCACTTAGTCATTCTTAATAAGGTCATGAATATTTATTTTAACATTTCGATTCCAGAGACTGAAATAGCCATATTTTACTTACCATTTCATAAGGTTTAAATTTGGAAGTGAGCAATTTCAATTAATCTTGAAAATAATAACAAGAATCATTAAGTTCCTGACACTGAGTTTGACTATTACATGATTCCTCTTTGTACTCTGGCACCCTGATCATTGCCTTTCTCAGTCTTGACTCTTTGCTTAAGAAAACACTTATTTACCTCATTCCACACACCCTTAGCACTTGAGTAATGAGTTTAAAGAGCTTCTGATTTGTCAAGATTACTTTCTTGGAAAAAAAACATCCCTCTGCACTGGGCAGAAGTTGCAAGGCACCGTTTTTCCACCAAAGAGGAACTGAAATATGTTAACACACTGAGTGCACTTGCTTAGCCATTGATTTTCTATTCACAGAACAAGAGAGATCCAGAACCTCTTGAACAATTTTCTCCCATTCTCTCCTCTGAGTTTTTTTTCTTTTAGTATTATTTTTAATCAGCATCCATTTAATCTCACCCATTAGCTTTAAGAAATCCCTTTAAGAAATCCCTGTTTTTTAAGCAAGCTGTATTTCACAACCATAAGACATTAATTTCTTCTGCTGTCTACCACTTTCTTGATAAAGATTTTTTGTTCATCTGAATATAAAATTTCAGGAAAGGATTTTCCATCTTCTGGGCACATATATTGGTATAATAGGTGTAACATACCAAGAGACCATATACAAGACTATAATAGTCAACTACTATACAGGACATCAATTAAAGTAACCCATAGCCCTGAAAAAAAATGCTGACCCACGCCCTCACAAAAGCACAAGAAGTTTGGAAAAAATGGTAGATTAGAAGTCATTATCTTCATTTGTGCTATAACTATACTGGCACAGACCTGTACCTGAAGAACAAACCTGACTTCTCTTCCAAATGTTCTTCAGTTTGCTTCCCCAGAAATCCAACTGGTCAACTCTGCTCATCCAAAAACTACTTGGCAACTAATCTTTGTAGTCAGGCCTTTGTGCCATAACTTTTTATGAACTGGTAGAAAATTACTTCCTTATGCCTAGTTTCAGCCCACACAGCTGGCATCACAGCATTACTCTTTTG
Source organism: Cygnus olor (assembly GCF_009769625.2). Classification (NCBI taxonomy): domain Eukaryota; kingdom Metazoa; phylum Chordata; class Aves; order Anseriformes; family Anatidae; genus Cygnus; species Cygnus olor. The sequence continues at coordinate 51,830,609 of NC_049173.1, forward strand.
CGTGTACTCCTCAAGATGAGTCTTCAGCAAGGTCCAACTGCAAAGACCATACCATTGACATTTTGTAAAACAGTGTTTTAATACCCAAAGTCTACACCACTACATAAAGCTGAATTTCATAATAATATCAGAATTTAAGCTCTTCATTTCTAAGCTCAAACATACCCATTTTTCTTGCTTTTGATATATTATGTATTTCAGACAGACATTACTCATGGATTTTATTATGCTCCTTCAGCTCATGCACATACACACCCCATTTATCTGTAACCTCTGTTGTTAGGCATTCTGAATCATTTTTATTTTTTTTTAGCTTACATTAAGGGTTTGTTTCTTACTACATAGCCCACAGAGTTAAAAAAAAAAAAAAGCCTCCAACATTCATATCATCTGCTCTTTAAACTGTACCTTTCACCTCAGAATCACAGGGAGAAGCTCAGAAAAAAACAGGTTCAATTAAATAAAATGTTAAATTCTGTCAGGTTAACAAGTCACTAAACTGTAAAGATCCAACAGCACCGAGTGTAGATCTCTTCAACAACAGTTAATAGCAATTTACTGGAAGCAACACCTGGGAACCCACAGACTTGACAGTCTGACAGAAGATACAGAAAGGATATAGAAAGGACTTCGTTACCAATGCTGCCATCTGTTTTTAGCGCATCATGTGTGTTTTAAATAAAAAGTAGCTAAGATCTTTAAATCACGAATTTATTAGAACATATGTCGATGACACACCATGCACCAGTTACCCAGGTGGTATCAACTGCTCACTGAGACGACATGGCCCTTACAAGATGAGGGGGACAAGCAGCAACAGCTCTTGAGCACCTACAGGCCAAAAGCTGTCACCTATATTTAGGTGCAGGTATAACCTGCAAAGTCAAAGACCACTGCATCTCAGAATAAATACAGAAATGGGATGCAAGCTGCCTTGAAAAGTGGGTTCACAACCCCCTTAAGCCAACTGAAGTGTAGGTTGTTGCAGGCAAAGTATTAAGTGTAGAGACATGCAGTAAAACAGGTCAGTTTGCTGCAGATCACTGACCTGGTCACTCTCCCATTAGATTAGCTAATTAATCTGATTATTCTTGCAGCCATGTAAATGTGGCACAACACAAAATCAACAGTAGAAACATAGGTAGAAGGAAAAAGACCACCCTTCAACAGCAGTCAGTCTTCACCCAAGTGTGTAACTGGTGCCATTTGTCACTTCAAGCCAGAGCAGAACCTATAAAGTAGCAAATCAAACCACTGCCTCATGCTTCTGCCCTACCAGTTCTTGTGCATCATTCAGACACCGCAGCATACGCTCCATCCGAGAGTTAACCAAGCAAAACAAGCCGCTTTACCTGCTGCTTGTTCCCTAAGCTCGTTCAACAAGTGGACGTACAAGGAGATCCCATTGCTCGCGGGCAAGAGGGGCTCACGAGGACACATCCCTCTCCCACTCACTGATTCTCCTTCCCTCTGTGCTCACCGAGTGAGCACAGAACAGGAACCCTGAGGCAGTACTGAAACCCCAGCATCAAGCCATCCTGGTGATTATGACCTTCCTTGCAAAATCATTATAAAACATTCACAGATTATATTTATCTTATGAAAGGGACATTTTTAGCATTATAAACACTGTGGTTCATTACAGTTGCCATGATCCCGCTACAATTAACCTTGGTTACATTTCCAATGCACAGGATCTATCACTGCCTTTTTTTTTTTTTTTTAATAGTGAAGCCTGTTATTCAGGGTAAGAGAAAGCTATTTTAAAAAAAATGTAAAACAGTCACTGTATATAAGTTAAGGTTTTTTAACCATTTGTTTTAAAATCCTATTTCAGAATTTGTCCTTGTCAGTATAGAGGGTGCAATAAAGATCATTCCAGCCACAATAACAAGCTGCTTCAGAGGATAATAGAGCGAGACACCAGTATTACACATGAAAGTGCTTCAGACTAAGCTGAGTTCCCCTAAACACTTATCAACTTTGATTTAGACAGAAAAAAAAAATTAAACAAGACAATTATTTCATTTTCTATTTGCTATTTTGAACCAAATGTCCACATTCACAAGCCAACACATCTCTTTATACCACAAGGACTGATGAACTAAGGGTTGTTTTTATAGTTAATTTTTATAGTTAAACTAATAATTGATAAGTAACTTTTTTTTTTTTTAATGAGTTCTTTGCTCTGAACATTGCTTTGATTCCTATTTACCAGTAATTTAGTGCAGTTGATTCTGTAAGCTCCTCAACATAGCATTTTACTTCACAAGTACACTGCTTGGAGTCAATGGAACCAATCAATTGCAAAACCAGGCACAGCAGTTTTGTTGAGAATTAAGTTATCTGCAACATTAAACCATAGTGCGAGAAGTGGTAAATTCCTTGCTAACAGAAATGGCCACTTTACTTGTGCTGTGGAGAGAACACTAATGCTGAGACTTGTTTACATGTACTATGAGATGGCAAAGCAGCCAGATTTTGACCTAACTTTTTCAAGGTTTTTTTTTCTTTTTTTTTTTAAAAAAAACTTAAACATGCAGATTAAGTTAAACCATTTGTGATACTGAAATATCACAACATCAACTTTACGCTCAAGCTATTCCTTTCCTGCTTAAATTACTATATTTAAAAGAATAAGTTCCTGCTGTAAGAAAAGAGATGAAAATTGGAATTCTTTAAAACTCTGCTATGATTCTCTGCAGTGCTTGCTGTAGATGAAGCAGAAGCAGCAATGTACAGAAGGACCTGGAAAATGACTACGTTACACCATTCACTGAGTGGAAAAAAAGTTAATTTCATTATACAGGGTCAGCTATCTCATTGGCACTGCTTTTCTGGTTTTGTTCCATCTGGAGTATGGTAATTCCTGTTCTTTTTCTCTTTTGTCACGTATTAACCAGTGACTAAATTTTGTTAGACGTATGCAGGTGGCTCTCATTGGCATCAGTAGACACAAGCTTTCATCTGAGGGAAATGCTGATTTTTATGAACAGCAAAAGACACTCATTGGTCTTAAACTAAGAAACAGGTGTGGCACACATCAGTATTCAGACACATCTGTGATACGTAAAGTAAGCAGAGTAGATTTGAGAACAAGAACATGTGCCTGTTCTGTGGCAGATGCAAACTGTGGTGAGTCCAGCTAAACTAACGCAATTATTTGCCCAATGAATCAATGCAAGCTTACTCCAGCTGTTAACAATCCACAAAGCATACTCAAAGCAGTGGTTTTGTAACTTATCAGCAGAGAAACAGATCACAAAGAGTTACACACTCACTGGCAAAAGTTTAGATCCACCAGCACAGCTGAGAAATAAAGATGAATCCAAACAAAGCAGTGGGGCATCAGGACTTGCACAGCTGAATGCAGGGACATGGGGTGGTCAAGAGAGCTCCTGAGTAACTGATTTGCCAGAGGCTGAAGTCACTGCTGCCCTTTGCAAATCAATTGTCTCTCTCAAAGCACTTCTTGACCAAGGCTTTGGTTAATTCTTGAAATCTGACTCGTCTGCCTGTATTTTGCATACCAATAGTCACTAGCATATACTCAAATTTCTTACATACCTATACACACATTGGAGGTATGATGCCATGACATATTTGCAGATTACACTGCTGATCGTAATAGCTAGCAAGTGCAAAAAAGTTCTTTTTCACAAAGCCTTGTCAGTGTGCGGATCCTAAGGGCAATTTATGACCACAGAGGCCAAGCTTGTCCTCCCTTGTAGGAGATAAAGTTGAGCAAGTATTTAACCAGGTCAAAAGCAACTCACCTCATTAAATTCCACACACACGCACCACTTCTTTCTCTCCCTGTTCCTTGCTTATTCTCTCAGAATATGCTTTCTGGAAAAAGAATAAGGTATGCTCACTTCATGGGATATGCACCAATCGTATTTTTTTTTTTTTTTTAGGTCAGCTAATATTTACAAGGTTTTCAAATGAATCTGCTGTTTTATTAGGTGAGATGCCTGTCCCTGGCATGGCTCAAAGCAAAACAAAAAATCACGAAACCCCAGCCTGTGCTCCACAAACACTCTCAGCCACCCTTTCCTCGCACAAAGGGGCCTTGTACATTCAGTGGTACATTGATGCTCCAGTTCTCTATCACGTACTTGTTCCACAAGAAAGTTCATGATCATAAGAATGGGCATGTGAACAAATCCAGCTAAGAATTAACCATAATACAGGCAAAAAGCAGACAATATAATCTTAACTTCTTTACAATTCTTCTAACACACCCAAGCTGGAAAAAAAATATTGCTACTCCAACCTTAAATAGACAGTATTTTACTGCCCATACTGTCAGCCCAGCATCAAGTTTCTGTCCATATATTTTCCCTTCCTTATATTCCCATTGTTTTAATTTCTGGTTTTCCTAAACAGCAAACCCAGCAAGTCTTGTCCATCTCAACCCTAACATATCAACATATTTTATGAAATGCAAAATACATTTAGTTTTATGTGCTCCATTTTTAGTAGCATTTGCAAGCAGATACCAGTATGGATCCAGGTGAGTGATGCATACCACTGACCCTGCCCATAATCTAAATTATTTCCCATTTACCCAAGTAAAATGGAACAGGGAGGGAGAAAGACTACAATAACAGCCTATTAAATTAATACAAAGCTTCTGCATAATGTTTGGTGCCACCACCACAAGTATGTAGATTTCCCAGTGGCTTACTGAACTTAAAACAATTATGGTCTTACTCATTTTCATCAAAACTGAAGATTGTTTCTGGTCTGTAGGTTCTCTGCCATCCTTTCAATTTTCTTGACTGTGTCATGTCCCACTCCCTCCTTCCCCCCCCCCAAATAACATTTCCCATCTTTACAAATAATTTTTGCAGAAGAAATCCATTCTGTAAAGCTTCCCCCAGCGAAACTTCTGCATAGGACAGTAGGTTAGACCTAAGCCCTTCTGTCTTTCCTAAACATTCATGCTGTTGATTGCACATCTTTTATTTTAAGGTCCCCAGTTGAGCCTGTTACAGCAGTAGGTTTTTCTTCTGTATTAACCATCTGGAACAACAACAACAAAAAACTGTAAGTTTAAATGACTGTTTCCAGTCAATTAACATGATTACCCTAAGAATCACTATATTAACTAACCATCTTTCCAAACAGGTCAGCAGTAGGAAAAAAGCAGCAGAAATGGAGGAACAAATGGGGAAGAAAAACATTATTTGATACAATTGAGTACTTTCACAGTAAGATTAATTATCTGTATTATAAAAAAGATCCAACACTAGAAATATTTACCTTTAGGGATAGGCTTAAACACATACATCTGATGAGTAAACAAAGCCCTCTCCTTCTAGCTTGACTGCCAAATGCAAGGGTTGTCCCCCTCATACCCAAACTTCCACCATGTCTCTTTTTTATCCCTAGGCAGCATAGGCAAACCAGACCTCAGATGCTGTTCATTTAACTGCTAAGATGAGCGAACAGCAATAATCAAGTGATGAGTTGGAAGCAGTGTCCACAGCAACATTTTGTACCTCACTATCTATGAAAAGAAGGACAGTAGCAATCAAAGCATTTCTGTTCCCACTGGTGGAACACAAGAGAAGAGAGGTCAACAAGCAGCCCGCTGCAGTCTGTAACATGCTTTAACAGACAGTACCATATCAAACATCATCATTGGGACTCTTCCCATTAATTCAAAGGCCAAGATAAGGCTTTAATAAAATATATAAAGGAATGCTCTTAGCCACCACAATTTCCTCTGATGAAATTGTCGACTAAAGCTTCTATTGGTTCTCACTGCCATTCTGCCATTAGTTCAGTACCGTCAAGTGAGGCAGCTGGACTCTGTTCTGACTCGTGCAGCTTCATATCTAATTAAGTTTCATTTACAGAATCAAACTCCTGCAAGTCAATGACTCTGTTTTCTACAAGGTTATAACCACTGGAGAAGTCTTTTTACGAGTATTTGTGACAAAGAAAAATACCTACTTTTATACTGTCAGTTTTCAAGGCAAATTTGCACTACTAGGTCATTCACCACAGTCATTCTGTGATATGGAATTATTCCTTAATATGTAGCTTCAACTCCTTCCCAGAGATTTATTTTGGCAGCACAGGTGGCCCTGCTTTCTATATTCAGCAGCTCTTATGCTGATAATGGAAGAGTTGCTGGAAGCCTTTAATGGAAGAGGTAAAGTTACACTCTCCTTCTGAAATACTGCATCAACTTCCCAGTTCTCAGTTCACCAGAAATAAGAAGGCAACAATTTATGCTTGAACTTTTTTTAACACACAAATTAGTACTCATCTACATTATTGGAGACAGTATTATATTAGAAAACTAATTTTAAACTCTAAGTGGAATCTTTCATTTGTACATTTGTGACCACAAGCAAGCCATAAATACATTTTTGGTGAAAACAGCATTTTTTTTTTAAGTAATTAAAATACAAATGTTACTGCCATGACATTTGCTAACTTTCTAATTCACATTCCTGAATATTTTAACCAAAAAACAACAGAAAATAGAATGGTGACTAAATGTGCATTCTATTTTATATATAAAGAAATAAGTCAAAGTATATTATATTGTAGAAACAGAGAGTAAGGGGAGAGTTAAAAAATGGTAAATGGACAAATATTTTTGATTTTTTTTTTTTTTTTTTTTAAATCAAGAGAGCCACAGTCCCTGGTGTGCTCTTATTTTCATAACTGCATGGGGAAACCAGATGATGAAAAAGCTTCAGACTTCTCAAATTTCTGGAATGATCAATACTTTATAAAAGAGGTTTACCAGAGCATTCAACTCAAAGCCAATTTTAATAAAGCTGTTTGTCCCCAAGGAGGTCATTAACTGAATGTAACTATTAAAGAATTTGATTTTTAATATTCAATTGCAACAGTGTAAAAATTAGGAAAATAATTCTTGAATTATGATTTTTCCTACATCCTCACCGATGAGGTTTTACACAAGTAAAATATTTCCCTTTTTAGTTTGAGTTTCCCCATCTTCAAAATAAAGGTGCCTACACTAAAGCAGAAGTGTTGTGAGAACAAATTAATCTACACAGAGCTTTGGACATCTTACATTTCAAATCTCTCGATACATCCTGCTAGATTAATCTTATTATCCTTTTCTAAATATAAATAAGTGTTAAATCAGAAAATCTACCAATATTTGAAATCATTTGGATAAGGGATAGGTTACTTTATTACTTTTTTAAATTCTCTGTAGAATATTAGCTAAACATCAAATATAATTTGTGGTAATAAAAAGACTTAGTATCTCAAAATCATATACTTAACATATTAACACCATAATCCTTTTACATCCCAGGCTATACATAGACATTAAAGTCATCTGCTAATTAATCACAGATTAATGACAACACACAAATCTGACTGAGCTGGAAGACCAGCCAGTACAGTCATACATCACTTATCACCTTTCTGCAGTCACTTCCAAGTGACGCAGACTCTTGCTAAGACAGGGAGAAGTTTAATGCAAAAGCTACATGTTATGACTGACATGTACAAGCAAAAATACCACATCCAAATTTATTCACAATTTCTCTGCAAAAAGTTTTAGTTCGGTCATGACATGATAGATCTTCATGCAAACAATATGAACCGAGTCAGGAATTTGCAAATTCATACTCTTGGAAGATATTGTGGGATTTGTTCTCTTTTTTTTTTTTTTTTATTACCACTACACAATTTTCTTAGACTGCAACATGTCTGGCATTAATAAATTCCTGCTGTTTGATGCAGGCTAATGAGACCTAGTGCCCACTTTAATATTTCAAATAAGTTACGTCTTATGGTTGAGTCAATAAGAAATATCCAGAGGCACTAGAAACACTTAACTATTGCAACAGTTGTATGAGGGCCAATTTACTTTGCTTCCCTAGTGTCTCTGAGGAAATCACTCCCTTCTGTGTCATTATTTTCCTGTTTTAGCTTTATTTCAGGGTCTTCATTCTCTACAGGACAACATATTAGAAAAGCAATTTTTCTATGTTTATTTAAACTATGAATACTAGTAGCCTAGCAGCATTATTTTTTTAAAATTAAATACAATGCTGAATTAAACAAGCCATTTTAACAAGCAAATTATGGAGTCTGACGGTGAGTATTAAAAGTGTACCATATTACAGGTATTACAGGTATTAGGGTGAGACATATATTGGCAGATTTTAGTAAAACATTAGTTACAGGAAATGAAATAATATCTAACAGTAGATAGCGACTTTGAAGATCTGTATTGGCATAGCTGCTTTGAAGATAACTTAGGCATGTCCTGATGCAACTTTGAGATGTTGCTTCTAAAATATAACCGTTGGCATCGACGATAGTCCAGAAATGCCCTGAGCGCATGGAACTCTCAGGAGAGCAGGGGTTTTAGCTTTGCTGGAAGTACAGGATGATTCTGCGTTTGGAGAAGGGACCTGAGCATTGTCAAGGGCAGAACTCATGGGGCTTCTTCCGCTGAGAAGATGGAAGCATCTACCAAGGCACTGCCAGCACAGGGGCTATCAAAAGCACCAGCCATGTTTTCCTTGGAGGTGCTGTGCTCATTACCAGCTTGTCATGGTACAACCAGAAAACACTGTCAGCTACTTTTGATCCAGCACAACGTTTATCCCTACCTAAGGAAGAAAAGTAGCTGACCACTTGAGGTGGATTCCTCAGGAACTGTTACAGGCTGATACACTCAATTACTAGCTGTGGGTATATTTCAAGAAGGGGGAAGCTGTTCAGGTTGCAGTCCTGTTGGGCTGAAAGTCAAGTTTTACAGACATGCTGCATTAGCCACCGCTGTTGGGGGAACTTCTATTTCAGAAACAGTAGGGGGAGACTGCTCATTATTTGACATCATTTTGGACAGTAACAGATATGTTGCCCATATACTAGCAGCAGTGAGCACCTACTAAACTACTGGTGACAGAAGGGATGGTGAGATGAGTTATATGACTAGAACATCAAAAATTATTTGACTTTTTGGGGGTGGGGTTGCTTGTGTGTTTTTTTGCTGTTGTGGTTTTTGTTTTTGAGAAAAAGATAGGACTCCTATAATGAAGAGGGTAATGTTCCCCTGAAGATACCTTGAGTATTTCTGACAGTCCTAAAAAGCAAGCCAACATACCAATGAATCCCCAAATCCCTTTTACCAGATCTGCTTACACCACCAGGTGAGACAGAAGAGTAAGATAAGCAGCTTGAACATCTATGTGCTAAAGAAATATCAGCACCTCAGAAGACTGTTCTCATCAGCACCAGCAGAACATCATTGGTGCTTCTGAAGCAAAGACCTCTTGCACTCAAATTTAAAAGTATACCCAGCAAGACATAATTAATATTCGAGTGGCAGACAGCCATAGGCAAACTAAAACCGCACCACTAGCAACAGTGTAAGTATTGTGTAACATCATTACACTACTTACAGCATAACCAGCAACAAGTTTTTCTAACCCAGATAAGCATAAGTACCAGGAATTGTAAAGGGGCAAACAGACTTTTGATAGACTTGCAGAAATGGGATACAGTGAGACAAGTGCAAGTAGTAAAATCTGCAAAGTAACAAAGGATGTGAGATCTATGAAAGATGTTCTGCTGGACGACTTTGGATTCACTGTTCAAACAGGAAAGATGTTTGGTGAAACCAGAATAAGTCCCCCAAATGAAATGAAGTACATCAAAAGGAAATGAGATCATACTCATTTTGGGAAAAGGAAGATACAGTACTAATAATGAATGAGGAATGAAAGATGACATGACACTGGCTTCTGTTCAACCTTCCTTCCTTTAAAAGAGCTCCCAAGCAGGTTCATGCCCACCTGCAAATAAGACCACAAAGAACTTGCAGCCATCAGTGCCAGTTAAGTGCCATCCCCTCTATTGGGCTGAATACTTGCAGCTGAATCAAAATAGGCTGTAATGTACTAACTGCATGAATAAGGATTAAGACCTGGCCATTGGCAATATGTATTGTTAATGAACATCAATCAAAGAAAATGCTGTTTTCAGGGTTGAAACTAAATGGTTTTCCTAACCATTCCCACTGCAGCACTGTAATGCATTTATGTCTCCACACTAGCTTTGTTTTAAAGCAGAAATATTAAAATTCCCGATAGAGTTTCAACTTCTTGATGGGGAAACAGTAGCAAAAAGTTCCTTCTTCAGTTTGAAGAAAAGTCAGCAAAGAGTTAAGAAATAACTTATTCTGTATAGAAAAACATTCATCTTCATTTGTACTCTAAAATGCTCCAGCAGAAGGGAAAAATACACACTCTGTAGCCTGACAGATGTTAGAGTCCTTGGTCAGGCTGTGACAGATCCAGATTTAAAGCACTGCTTTGTCTCAATCAGAGCACAGATTGCTTGGATTCTCTCAGAAATCCCAAGCCAATAAACTACCCAATAGACTGAAAACAGACTTGATATTTCTCTCAAAGCTGCTGACAAAGATGAAAGTAAAAGTAACAGGTCTCCATGAAAACTTTTGACTTAACAGAAAGTTCATCTGTAAGTTCATACAATTTGTAAATGAAAGCAGAAGCTTTAGGTACTGATCACTAAAGAAAGTGATAAGCGATTTACGTTTTCTCTCTGTGTTGTCGGTACAAAGAAAAAGTTTCAGACCAGTTAAAGAATCAGTTTCTGTTCCTTAAGTGAAACTGTCATCATCTGAAATCTGTGTAGGATATTTAGTGTACTTGATACTCTATAGTGTATACACTGAAAAATAGGCATACTCTATAGTTATACACAGAGACAGTTAAGTAGCCAGTTTACTAAACTCTTAAGTTTAATAGTAAAATTTTAACAACCTGCCACGATAACTCCACAAACTAATCATTACAAGCCCTTTCTACCCTTCCCACATGCAATGAGTTGCCATGTAACAGTCCAAAGGAGAACTAATATTACAAAGTGTAATACAGTGAGAATTACTACTGAAAGCGGAGGAAGTTTTCTTGTGAAGGACAAAACTGCACTGAAATGTACTGTTATTAAAAACCCTTTCTTTGCTATGAACTGATCTGGCCTAAACCTGCTGAGCAGTAGGACCTGACAGAACAGCCCGAGCACATTTCCAAGCCACCTCTCATTGCAGTGAAGGAGCTAAACTGAATGCCAAGATGAGGATAAATAAGTCAGTGGAGATACATCCACGTGCATTATGACACGTGTACATTATACACGACACATTATGACCTTAAGTTAAGCAAACTGGAAGACAAAGGGATTCCCCCTCTCCATACCCGTTGAGACCTTCCACTTGTCACTTGCAAGGACAAGTCACTTTTGGCCCCTTTTCAGTATATATATATATATATATATATATATATATATATAATCATATATAATCTTTTTTCTCCAAGGCAAAATCTTCACTATAACACAGTGAACACATGAAGCCACTGCCAACATGCACAAATGTCTTTTGTCAGGTATGATTCGGGGGAAAACTGACGGGTAGGCACAGGCAAAGAAAGAAACCTTGTGCGCTTCAATGAATATTCATTACATCCTCTAATTTATTATCATGTTTACAGCCAAAACTGCCAAGCAAATTACATTCTACATAAGATCCCGAGGGGGTTTTCATTTCCACAGCTTGGACTGGTACCAAAATAAAGCACATTAGAGAAATTGCAATGAGAGTCATTAATATTTAATGGACTAGTAACAGCAGTGCTCCTCATCACAAAGAGGCAGGGTAGGGGAGGGATGGGAAGGATCACTCAGAACTTTGCTCCACAAAATCCTTTTCATTAAACAGGCTGAATTCAAGCAGAAAATGGTCCAGGTGGCTTTAAAAAAAATTAGAAATTACCAACTAATTTTTTTTTTCCAGGAGATAATGGACAGTGCACAGGAGAAACTAACATTACAGAAGCAGCACAAAGAATTTGAAACTGCCCATGTATCAGAAAGTATGAGGTGGAGGAAATCTGAAATAATCAGTGTTTGGCAAGCGTAAACAAGTCAGTCAAGATGACAACTGGCATTTCCAGTTCCTAGCACAGGAAAAGCTTCAACCTGCCATGACAAGTGGATGGAACCAAAACACATGCATCCAGCAGCAGGCAGGCCTTTGCCACACTAACACAAATGGCAGGAACTCCTAACATTTTCCCTACTGATTCAAGATGGACCGCAGAAGCCGCACAATCAAGGGTAAGGGATGCATCTTCTCAAGAACTTATTTTCTAAAGAAAGCGAGCATCAAAAACTGTGAAAAACATAGGGAAAAATATTACTGCATGCACAATCCTTTCATATTCTTGAAAATAAAGCTGTGCTTTCAGATTGCAATTGCAACTACGACATATCCTCTGAGCACCAGTGAAGGATGATGAAGGCCATCACATTGCAGACAACCTCCCTTTCCACAGAAAGGCTCCATTCCTTACAGGGCTCTCAGGCATGTGGTCTAATTCTTTGGGTGGTCCTTTGGGGACCCAGGAGCTGGACTTGATGATCCTTGTGGGTCCCTTCCAACTCAGGATATTCTATGACTCTCTATTACTGCCTTTGCCCCTCTTCCACTGTTTCGGTGTTGGTGTTTTAAACAATGGGATCATTCCGACTGCTTGATCCCATGCAGACAAGCTCTGGCATGGTGGTTTGGTGCCTTTTTCATTCAATCTCTTAATCAATAAGTTCCCATAATACACTCAAATGACTTGAGATACCATTTCCAGTTTTCATCCACCATTTTTCTCTTCCCACTTACCTTGTACCTCCCTATGGAAAGGATACAAGTCTGGAGCTGTAGGCGCTTATCTGTCTGCTGGACACCCTTCTCTCTGTTAATGCCACCCTCTACAGTAGGTAAATTCTCCCCAGTAAACATGACTGGAAAGGCTGGGGTTTCATCCAACGAGTAACTGTTTTAGACTATCACAGAAAACTTAAAACCTTCACAAACCCTGTTTCTCAGGGCATTAGACACATCTCAGAGAGCTAAAGATTGGGAACAGCAGGAGACACTCTAAATGGCAATGCTTCCTAAGCCAAAAATATCTTCTAGGATGGCACAGAGCAGAATTCACATCATGTTTTTCTTATCTTCTCATATGACTGTTAATATCTTGTTTATGATGTAGTTTTCTAGACTGCTCAGAAGATTTCACAGCTGGTATGGCTGCCAGTGGAGCTCACAAAGGCGGCTACAAAAAGCGCACAGGTCACTGCAAGTTAAGCAATGCAGGTCCCTGGCATCCTTTTGTCATACATTTCACTCCTGCAAGACAAAAGTTTCAAATTCTAAGGAAGAGAAAGAAAAACTGAAAAAAAAAAAGATGCTTTGCCAAGTAGGAATGCATTCGCATAAATAGGCAAGAGATGACAAAAAATAATTTCTTCTTAGGCAGAGGAGACTAAACTCTGCAAGTTCCCTGGGGTTTACAAACCCCAGGCAGTACTGCTGCCTGCGTTCATTCCCAGTCAGAAAGCTTTCATGCTTTACAAACATTAAAAAGCATGCAGTATGGAGACAATTAAAAGATACCAGAGACTCAAACCTGTGACTCCCCTAAACCATGAGCTGTAGAACAGGTGCTCACTGGAGATACTCTCCTGGAAAGAAACAGGTGGCAGTGGACAGACAGCAGGCAGCACAGGCATCAGCATTCAGCTTATGCTTCCTGCACCCAGCCAAAAAATATGAATAATGCAGGAAAGTGAGAAAATTCAAGACAGAGGATTAGACCATTCATCTTCAACCTTATAATTATCTATCTTTCTGACTAATAGTTTTGGAGAAGGGAAAAGAACTGGCGAATAAATGCACCTAGCTTCTCAGCCTCACATACTGAGGCACAAATTAAGTAACTCAAATCCTGGAGAATGATCTTGTGTTGTGATGAAGATACATTGGACTGGGTAGAAGAGGTGTCAGACAGCTACCGCATCTGATTAGAATTGATTATTAGAGCACGTTACAGGGAACATGACTAGTCTTTCAGAAATATACTGATTTCCCATGGAAAAAGCCATCAATATATCAAATTCTCAGATAATGATTATCAGCAGCAAATTAATATAAAGAAAAATTACCCTTCAGAGTGAAGTTTTCATTTGTCATTTACTTCAGATAGGCATGGCACGTGAGGAATGTTTGTGTATAAGATGTTCCTGGACTAGCAGTACATTCTTGGGAGGGCTAGACAGAAGTTAGGTCAAGGTTAAGATTAGGAAAAGCATTTGAGAATAGGTGTCAACTACAAGTCCCTTCCAGCTCCACTTTTAGCTGTGATTGAGGGCAGCATGATGTAGCCTGAGGCCGATACAGAGGGGGACAAACCAACCAGGATTTGCTGCTGCTTGCCAGGTAACTACACAGGGAAGGCTAACTGCGCTCCACCTTAGCTGAGCGTGTGTGTAGGACAAACCATGATTAACGCCCAAAGTCAAACCTGACAGCAGCTATTACACAGTAGATTACACAGAAACATAACGCAAAATTACCAGGCATCTCTCTTAATCAAGCCTCTCTCCTGAACAGTGATCAACACTAATCCCATTGTCATGCTATTATATTAGTAGGCTCAAAAAGCTTTCAATTCCCCCACACCATTTGCATGTACAAAGCTGATGGCTCCTGGCCATTTGGCACATCAAAACTATAGGGACAGAATTCAGACTTTTCCTACAGGTCCTGACCACTAAATCTGTCGGAAAAGTAAATCTTAACAGTATATCCCTCAGCACACGCAGCTGAGAAACCATTCAGCCTTCTCCACAGATAGCAGCAATAGAACACACTGAGCTAGCACCAACTTGACGATCTGCATTGTGCTTGCTGGGTATTTACACCAGAGTGCTTAAACAAGCAAAATGATTGCAGCCACACCACTTAGGTGGCTAAATCTAAACTAAAATTTATGCAAACAAGTGTTGTTTAAGGGAGACTTTATTCCAAATTGAAATTTTATTGTTTTGTCTGGTTATATGCCAAAAAGGTGCTGCTAAATATTTGGAAAAAATATGAAAAGTGTTCTGTAGTTAATACTAATATGAACTTGAATAAAACACACCTAATCTCTAAATGCTAAACATTCACAGCTCACAGATGCTTGTTTTGCTGCTTATGTTTTTTCTTCTGTTTTGTTTTTAATCCAAGTTACTCTTGGAATAATATTTAAGTATGCTACAAAAGCAGCTTCTAGTAAGAGGAAATTCAGCAAAAGTTTCTGCTGGACAAATAAGCACTTAATAAGAAAATAAGAGTAAATAGGCTGGAAACAATCAACTTTTCTGATTTTAAAACACCAGGAAAATATTTTTAATTATTTCTGTGATTAAAAAGGTCACCAACAGTTAACAATGTGGATACTAGATACTAGACATTTGTGTTTACACCTTTAAGAAACCAGTTGCAAGGCAGTAATTAGCCTGCAAATAAGAACAATTTATTAATATACAATCCAACTCAACTTAGACAACTACAATTTCTATTTCATTTCTAGAGATATTTACAACCAAAAGTAGGATTCACCATACCATAAAGTTAAGCATGTAAAAAAAAATTAAGGTAGTATAAATCATTTGGCAGATGATTACATCCCTTACATAGCCTCTAACGGAACAGGAGGAAGCATTACAGCTTAGGTCAGATGCTAAACTTTGAGTTAGGTATATTTAGATGGCACAAATCATGCCATGAAATAGCAATTTCAGTACTGATTGGCAGTTTCCCTCTTCAGGCCTTTTGCAGCAGAACAGTTGTTATACGTGCATAACCTTACACCTCTCCAGAAGAGAAAAGCAGTTCAGTCATAACCAAGGCATAGCATGCCTGAAGTGAATCAAGCTGGGGTAACCAGCTTGAATAAGAGGCACTTGGTTCAAAGATTTTTTCTTAACTGCTTTAGAAAAAGCTTGTCTGATCCCCAGATCTTAAAATTCACGAACATCTCCATGTTAACCCATCATGCTAGGCTTCATGTATACAATGAAGCTTCGTGCAGCCATTGCAACTCTCAGATTCAAACCTCAGTGAACTACAAAAAATACTTGACTATCATCCCATTCTGAAGCTTTGGACAACAGATGCTTAACTCTCTGTAGTCAAATAACACTGGCCTTAGGTCCCTACCTAGTGCAAGAAAATTCCAGCTATCAGGTATTCCAGCACTCAATAGCAATTCATTATTTCCTCCTTTAACTCTACTCTCCATCCTCCTTTTTGCTTCCAAGGTTCATTTGGACCATAAGAGAGAAGCACCTAACAGCACCTAAGAGTCAAAAGTTAAATCACTTCTCTTGTTCTGTACAGGGTTATGAAAGTACAAAAAAGCCCAACCCAACATTTAAAACCTTGCAGAGAAAGGAAAAGTTGGGCTGGGATTGTTCACTGGTGTCAGGGCAACGGGCAACCAGCCCCAAGGACCCCCAGTGTGTTCAAGATCTCTCATCTTTTCACAGCTTATCAATGGAGGAGTGTCAAATATGCATTTGTAGCCTTCAAAAAAGAGAAATCTGAGTGTTTCAGATAACCCACCAGTAGCAGGTCTCTGAAAGTGCTGAGCAGTACTGCTCAGCAAATGAAATAAAACCCTCATAAGGCAGACAGACACTTCCCATCCTTGGGATGGCTTTTTTTTTTTTCCTTTACCTCCCTTCTTTGGGCAGTCAATCCATGCAACACTACAACTGACAGCACTGAAACACATAGTTTAGACACTCAACACCTAAGGAACTATAAAGGACAACGAAGGTGTTCTCAGAGCACGCTGCTGGTTCTGAGGCTGGTTATATTTGTAATGACTGAGGCTGCAAACGTACAAGTGTGGTGAAGCAAGTGTCATCGGTCTCAGCTTGCTCTTGCCAGATATACATTCATGTAATGCCAAGCATTCTCAGTACCAGATTAACAATACAAATCACTCAAATTTTCTAAGCTTACAGAAGTCTGAGAAAAGACAAAGGCAGCCACAGAAATCAACCTCCCTTATCCTTGGAGAAAGCTCCTTTCCTGCATCCTGGAACTTATAACCATCAGGAAGCTCCTGCTGGCTTTTGTCTGTATTATAGCATTTTTTTTTTTTTTTTGACAAGGAAAAGCCACCCAGCTTGTCAAGTCAGTCCCTCTGTAAATCATTTACTGTGAATGAAGGACTATAAACAAAAAACAAACAACCAACAACAAAAAATAAATACGTACCACCCAGAAGGAAAAACAGCAACAAAACAAAAGCATGTTGAGAACAGAAATCCACTTAAGATAATGTCTGAGACCAACAAGAAAGTGGAAAAAAAGCACTATGAAGAAGGGTCTAAAGAATATTTCATTTATTAGTCAGAATAAACTGAAGGGGAAGCAAGCTGGATGAGTTGTTTGGTTTTTTTAAGCTGTAAATCATCATGAAGAGCACTTAGTTCCCCCAGATATTAAGTCAGAGACAGATTATAGCTAAATGTGGGCAGACTGGTTTAAATTAGACAGGATTGGAAAGGGAGGAAGAAAAGGGATGGTACAAAGAGTTTGAGAGTGTTCAGTGGACTTTGCTTTTATTCTCTTGGTTCCAGTTAGGAAAGTACTGGAACAACGAAAAAATCTGTATATAACATCTACTGTGCTCAGTCCTGCATAAACAACATGAAGTCATAATACTGCTGCAAAAGCGTTTTCTTAAAGAAGTGTTTAACATTCTCTCTGTTCAAAGTTTCTTATATTTCAATCATCACTCCAAGGTATTTAACTGATTTTCTTGTACAATAAAGTCCCAGCACTGAGCCATTCATTTTCCTTTCAGATGGATCTATGACAGTTCCCCTGGCTGAAGGCAGCCAGAACACTTACAGACAACTGTCCAGCTAGTTTGGGGCTGTTTCCAGAATACTGATTTTTAAGCCCAAGAGGAAAAAACATGCAAGGCAAATTCTCAACACTTACTGCAGACATTAACAGAAAAAGGAGAGTTCTGCCAATATGCAGCAGCTTAACTGCAACAGCAGAGCAAGCACAATTCAGTGAGGCTCTGTCCTCAAACTACCAGCCAGATAATGGATGCCATCCAGCCTGACAAACATACAGAGGAGGAAGAATTATAAAAGCATAAAAATACACCTTCCAAAGAAGCCTGGCTTCTCCTCCTGAAAGTAAACTGGAAAGAAACCTGAAAGTGAACTCTTACCACAGAAAAGCTCTCTAGAGTTAAAGACATTTCACTTGCAATTGCATCATGCACCAAAAAGGGGACATCACAAAATTGTCCTGAGAGGTTGGTCTGTTGCCTATTCAGCCCTCACCTTCTCAGAAGAGCGGACATCTTCAGTGGAAGTTTTCACTGAATAAGGCTAGAAAACTGTTTGTAAATATTTAAATATTAAAATTACTTTTATTTCACTGAAATATTTTGTAAAGACAGTTAATTTCACCTTTTTTTTTTTTTTGGCATGAAGCCTTGAGGAAGGAGATTGAAAGCTTCACCTTCCTCTCAAAAAGCACTGAAACTATTCAGTTTGCTCAAAGAAGAACAAGTTCTTCAGATGATTCACATTTGTATGGTTTTTAGAGTTGCACATAAATAGTTGGTGGTCAAGCAAGGACTAATTTCAACATCTAAAAAAAACTGAGCAGCTGTTTCTCAATACACTTCTTAAATCCCCATTTAAAGTTGCCTTTTTTTTTTTTTTTTTTTTTTTTACAAAAGTGCCTTCGTTATCTTGACAACCCACTAGTATGCAGCACTAGGTACAAACCACTCGTTTTCTTATCTTTCCAAATGAACGTTAAACTAAAATAATTTTTTTCATTTAACTGCTGTACCTCCCAAGCACTGACTGTGCCTAGGACACAGCTGTTAGCTATACCTTTATCACAAAAATACCCAAGAGCTTTAAAACCACATCAACAGAAATTCAGACATCAATTACAAGGGTCACTTTTGCATGTCTACATCCCTTACACATCCAAGGGATAAGAAAGTTCCATAAAATATTTAAAAAAAGGTGAGACGCATTAACACATTCTCCCCCATAAGTACTTCAAAAAAAACACTGAAGCAGGCTGAATGCATGCTTAAATCAGCCTTTTGCAGTGTAGTTATAACAATGACATCACCAGGAACAAGAACCACTCTGTCACAATGATTTCTCAGCTTCCAGCAGACTGCGCCTTCCCAGGACAGCGAAGCCCAGAGCCCAGCCAGCTGCAAGCACACAGGCACCTGCCCCAGCCAGGCTCTGCGGGGCAGCCCCAGCCCTCCAGAACCTCCAGACAGATTAGAGCAGCTTGCCAGAGGGGAGGGCGCTCACTCACATGCAGTATCCTCTCCTCCATCTGCAAAACCCACAGCTAGCATAACATCTACAGCTGCCGGTACCTCTGCTCCTCTTCTCCAGTGCTCAGGCAGAGGGCATTTGCCATGCCTTAATCAAAAGTCTGCATGTATTTAATCAGTGAAAACACTGTTCAAGTTACAACAAAAACAAAGGTTTTCAAACCGATCAGCTTCCAACAAATATTAGGTCCTCATTATTAAAAGGGACAAGTGTTAGGAGTTACAGGAGTCCTCTCCCCATACTCCTACACAGTCTTGCCTCCTTGGAGCATAAGCCCTTAGGAACTTATAGCACCTTTCCATTACTTTAGATCCTAAAAAAAATGGATAGCATTAATGTAGAAAAACTAGATATCCTTAAAACACAAGCTTGCATATACTGCATGACTTCCAAAACTAAAGTTCCTCTCCTTACTTTCCCTTAATTTACTATAGGAGAACTTGTACTGCTTTCTTGCTGCTACACTTCTGGATTTCTTATCCATTCACCATGTTCCCCAGAACAAAAAGATGTATTTTTTTTTTCATATTACATATCCTGTATGAATAAAACGGGAAAGTAGAAAAAGATATTGTCCTACAGAAGAAAAGGACCAAGCACAACAAAGATCTGCTAATCTGATACAGAATGCTGGTGCAACTCCAGTTTTGAACCCATAAAGATTCAACAACTAACAGCAGGATGCAAAGATTTTTATTCAGCAAGATCTTAGCTCATTCAGACCATTACGCACACTGACCCGCTCACATCCTGCATTGCAGGAGAGCAAGTTTGCTGCTGACACTCACTGTGGGGATTCGGACACCCAGAGCTGGCACCCTGGGAGTTTTTTCCGCCTTTCACACTGCAGAAGAGAATTTCTATCAGGTTGCATTGATAAGGCCAAAAGGCTTGTTTGGAAGGACTCTTCTCAGCTGTGCAAGCATGAATGGGTATAAATATTTATGAGGATAAAAAAGCATATCAAAATCTAGTGGAATTGCAAGTGCGTATGGCCTTTCAAACACCCTGTGAGACAAGCTTAAACCACACTGTTTACAATATATTAACATAGGTTGTGCTGTGTTTCTCAATTCAGTAGCTACAGAAAGCTACAAAAGCTGGTATGCTTTCACTTCTGTGCAACAAAAGTGTCAGGGAAAGTTAATAGTGCTTACATAAGCACAAACATCCTTACTGAAAGGCTTAAAATACACACATTTGGAGATGTTGTCCTAGTACCAAAGTCATTGGTTTCAGAAGAGTTGAACACTGTGCTGCAGCTATCTTTGTGAGGATATACCAGTTGGTATTTGAAAAATAGGCAAAAGCAGTCCCGTTATAACAGTGTTATAACATAAAGAAACTAATTTCATGGTATACTGAATACCTTACTAAAGGAAGACGTCAGAGGAGAAGAAAATGTCATGGTAAACAGCAGCTTTGTTCCTCAAGATCTCTGGGTCTACACTCTGGGTTTGAGTCTCAGTTTATTTTGATTGTAAGGCTGGTTCACACAACTACAGAAGAGATGTCAGGAAGTGAAACCTGGTTTCTTGACCCCTGATCAAACCCTGGATGATGCTGCCACCTCAACACCAATATTCTAAAAGTAAACAGTAGTAAGATGTAAAACAAGTCTCAGCAAGGCATTCTGGATACATATTATACTTCATTCACCTTTCTGAAGCACCTTGGCAGGAAGTCTAACATTAACAATATCACTACATTTTATCAGCAGAGCTGTTGTCAGCCAGAAATTCACAAAACTGTTTGTTTTAAAATATTTGAACTAGAACATAAGCAAATTTCACCCATGCCTTAAATACGGCTGCTTTCAATAAAGGTATGAAATGCTTATGACATAAAATTATTAAAGACTTCAAGGAAATTAGAAAAAATATTTATATTATGAAGGTACTTCTGAAACTATACATGGGAAAATTCAGCAGAAACCTTTAGCTACTAAAACGGGCTGTTCAAGAGCATCCCATTTTGCCATGTTTGCTCTACTTTCTAAATCAGAGAATACGCACTTAAGACTGCCTTGAAGATCTTGGTCCAATATTAGCTCAGGAGAAATGCTTTAATGCCATTTCCCTCATAACAGAGGTTCCCTGAGAACAAAATAATTCAATGTCTTACTTCAAGCTAGGAGCATTTTTAGTCTTTACTTGTACTGCATCCAGTTTCATCTATAGGCATATCCTCTTGACTTCCCATTTTCCCTTTCTGCCTATTACCAGCCTCTCACACATACAAAATAATCTTAGCACCTTTCTAGATCCCATCTGTATTCAGTTTCCAATCTCTTTAATTCATCAAGTCTCCTTTTCATAAGAAAAGCAACTCATCTGCAAGCCCCCTTCCAGTTGCATGTTCCCCCCTCATCAGTGCAATAAAGCACAGAGCCAGAGTAACACTGTGCTGCTCAACCCACTAAAGCATTCTGGGCAATAGGTCTTGTATGAAAAATACCTTACTCAGTGTTTCACACCAACTTAGCCAGTTCCTGCTGAGCTTGCAAGATTTTATGGAAATAGTACACAGCAGTGCTGCTGCAGGCTGCTGAAGTCAAACTGTTCTTTCAAAAGAGATTTTATTTGATATCTCCCCCCTAAACATTTCAATCCTCAGTCTCACTTCCACAGGATTACTACACAGATGCAGAGTAGCTGCTTCCTTAACACTGCTAGCTGAGCTGGTTTTATGACTTTTGCTCATGCTGATATCCTAACAGAATGCAGTAACCATCAGAGATTATCCACCTGCAAATTATATGTAAACCCAGCTCTATTTTCAGCAAAAGATTGGAGGCAGATGAAGCCAAGGGGCTTTGGGGATAACTCTACCCATTAACAGGAATATTAGAGAGCATACCAGCAAGCAATTCCTGTCTCAAAATTACTTATTTAAACTGGGTTGATATTAAGGTTCTCTGCTACCATTTAATAGCACAGTATCATTGTTTAAAAGAATCAAAACACATTTAGGAAAGAAAAACAACTGCCAGGATTTTTCCCTCAAAGTTAGGGCAATACATCTAATTAAGAGATAAGCAGTCAATTAAAATGGCACTGAAGAAATGCTGAAAAACAACAGGGAAAGGGTTGTGAGACGAAAAGGAAACATACAATGCAATTCAGCAACCAGGAGTTTACATTAAGAAGAAAGCAAATTTGAAGAATGAGATCACTGCCACTTAAAGTAAACAAAGCCAAAGCACTACACAGCATAGAGATAAAACACCTTCCATCCACACGTTACAAAAACAGATGTGATCATTAGGGCAAGCACTCTGAGTGGGAGAGAGATGCTATTAAGGTTGTCTGCTCAAATTTAACTCACTCCTAGAGATCACCACATCAGTGCAGGAGCCAGTAACCTGCAGCCTCAATGCCCAAAGCTACACCTGCACTGGCAGGCAGCACAGCCAAACCGCAGGCAGTTTCACTGAAAAGTCAGGCTTTGTACTCCGTAACCAATCTGAGATAAGTCAAAGCAAGGCAAGTGAGAATGATTGGGGCGTTGATATCAGCACAACACTCCTGATGTAAGCCAACTCAGTAGTGTAGGTACACCCCTTGTAGAAGGCATGTACACAGGTTGACTGACACGAAGCCAGCGTACGCAGAGCCAGAGGTCAGAGCAGCATGAGAGCGTATGCTTTTCACAGCCACTGACTTGCATGCACAAGCTACTGGGAGGATCTCACGTTCTTCTCCACCTGGGTACTACCAAATCACGCAAGTGTGGTCTGCTTCAGGAATAAATGGGACTCAGCAGTGCTGATACATGTAGTAACCATCTCACTTATGTCTTTATCAGATTAATTTTCCATGGGTTATTTTCCCCATGGAAAAGTGTCAACAGGTCAACAGTATGACCATGGAAATTTCCACTGACCAAGTATTTTTTTCTAGAAAGTTATATCCTAGTTTTCTATTCTGAACTTCATTACACACTTTAAAGTCCATCACTAAGTTTTCCATAAGAGATCTGCAGTTCTCAGTGCACAGAAGTCCTCTCAGGCTTATCAGTGAACACCACAAATTATCGTCTTCCAAGCTAGTCACTTGTCATGCCTCCCAAAAGCTGAAATTCTGCATTTATACTGAACCGAGCTTACTGGTTACTTACCCCCCCCCCCACCCACCCACACACCATTTATTTTCACTGCTTCTTTTTCCTTTTTCAGGACATGCTACAGGGCTGTTGAAATTGAAATGGGAAGTGCAAGGAAAGGATCAATGAAAGGATCCTCAAAGCCATCCAAAGAGAAAGGAGGCAATTGTCAGCATTTCTGTTGTGTTCAGTGAGGCAAATGAAAAGTTATCTAGGCCAAAGAAAAAGGGCTATACTGAAGACCCAATACAAAAAGTGAAGAACATGAGCAATAACTTAACCAAAAAATCCACGTCAGTTGCCTCTAGTTGCATTGAATGTGGTGTTCTTTATGGAAACCAGGAACACTGCAGTTGCAGTAAAGTGACAGAATAATGCCAAGAAATAACGATATTAAATCCATGTTGCTCTAATTATTCTCAGCATGTGATCTGGTTCTCTCCTCAGTCTTGCTTTCTAAAAACAGCTGGGCTTCCTTCATTCCAGCAGAGTAGAGCATGAAGGCAGAAGTCACCTTTCATTTCTCTCTCATTCACTGGGTCACTGAACAGGAGGATACCTTTGAGTGGTGATATAGGTAGGAAAGAAGTCATAAGGCAAGTACTTCAGCTCTAAAAAAAAAGTTTTGAAGCATTACCTTCAGCCCTGCACTACGATGAACAGCGCAATAATCCACAGCAAAAGCTTAGCAAAGAAATGAGACAGCATGACTGATGAACAGACTGAAGTCACCAAGGCAAGCAAACTGACACATTACTGGATTTAACAAAATATTCCAGACAGAAAACAATACAGGATATCAGTGTGCCTATTTCCACTAGCTTCCAAGCTTTCATCAAAACTTGCCCTTCTAGAAATATGTAAGTGGATTTATATTTTTCTTATGGGTCCTCTTCTATCCAATACATTTCCATTGATACTCAAGCTGTTTTTCAGTCAGGATTTACTTGTACATCTGTTCCATGCATTTTCATAAAACTTCTATAGATTAGTACATTTGATCTCTCTACTTTTAAATTCAATTACTACCAGTGCTGACCAACCAAAAGACTGAGAAGCAGAGGCATGCAGAACAGCTTGGGAACTTACCTAGGAAATCAGGATTTTAAAATGTATTTATTTTTAAGGAGTTCATTAAAACAAAGTTGAACATTGTTTTAGCCTAGTGGCCGAAAAATCCATAAAAATCACAAGGAGAAAACAGAGCAATCCATTCCTTCTTCCACTTTTTTCCACAAAAACTGAAAATGATGAACAAGAAGCCCCAATATTTGAGGAATTGATATTTTTTTTTCCAATGGTGTTTTTGGTGGGAATGGAGAAGAGAAAAAAATACTAGGGGAGGATAGAAAAATAGAGCTTCACATGACTACTGCTGGCACAGAAGTCAGTGCTGTGCTTATTATGTTGTCAATGGCACAAGATGCATCTGATTTTAACAAAGAAAGTATAATTCCTGTTAGCTATATCATAAGTACAAAGGGATTAAGTGAAAATACCAACAAGTATAAAGATTAGTAAAAACAATACTTGACTTCAAAAAATGCCTTGCATGTATTAGTGTCTACTACTCCCCAAGCCCGTATGAAGTCTTCACTTATTTTACTATAACTTTCCTCTAAAAATGCATACAATACTTCTGCATTTGTTTGCTTGCCTTACTTGCTCCCTCTCAAAAATGCAATAATATCAATAGATACTTCAAAGCTACAACAGGCTAGACAACCTGAGCTGAGCAGCTAAACGAAATTTGCATGCTTTCCAACTTTCAGGAATTTCATTCTCTCAAGTTAGCTTCTCCATTAATACACATGTTCACAGAGAAACACATTCTTTATTCAGCATATATTCTCTACGCCTCCCATCTATAAATCCCTGCTGACAAAGAATGCACACAGCCTCACAGGCAGCACGGTTATCCCCTGCTTGCCCACTGTAACAGTTTACTCAAGACAGCCGCAGTTGTTAGAGGGGAGGATGGATCCATTTCCACTTCAATTTGATACAATTATTTAAGTGGCTTAGGCATTTCTGAAGCTATCACCTTCAGCTTCCAGGCTACTTGCACAGGTGCTTATCTTCTTCTTAGGCACCTTTTAAAAAGCAGGCTCTTAATTCCTATGAAGCAGCGATGACATTTTGAACAGCTAGATAGTAAATCTATCCTCTTTAAATAAGCAGGATGCAGTTAGTAAGTAATCACAGCTTGCCTGGCACAAGCTCCCATCTAGTTGTCCCCACAGCATTTTCTTGCAGACTAACTTCAACTGTTAGTCTCAAAAAAACCATTTGGTAAGGTACAGATCCAATCTGGTACACTGCTTGGCACACTGATCAGATCCAGATCAGAGTTTGTGTGTTAGGGAAATTAGTTTAGACAAGATGTCTGAGTAGCACACAAAAATAGCTACCGAGCCACAAACTGAAAGCTAACACCATTAAACATATCATAGCTCAGGTGCTAGAATTATAAACTTAATATTTCAAGCAAACAAGTTAAAGGAGACTTGGAAGTATTACTGATGCCACTTCTTAGGCTCAACACATCTTCCCCAGATGACAGCTGGAACAGAAGCTGATTGAGATGCCACCTACGCATCCAGCACTAATACCTGCAGGTATCTGTAGCAACACACCAGTATTACTGACACTGAAGTACCACCACGACCTTCACATCACAGCCGCTACAAATTCTTCAGAACACTGAAGGGAGAGGTGGCAGCCTGGTAAAGCGGTGCCTCTGCAACATCTGGTTAGGGTGCACAAGGCCATGAAGACATGCTATTTTGAGATTCATATGTAACTAAGTTGACTGAAACTTGTGTGAACTTCTGCACTTTGAATTTTTAAGTACAATGAAACAGAATCCTAAAGACAGCTATCTAGATATAGGTAAAAGGATGTTAAAGTAAAAAGATGTTAAAAGTTGATTGATTTTTTTCTCTTTAGTAGAAGACTTGGTGGAAACAAATTGTGCTTTTCTGGCATGTTTAGGTAAAACAAAAATATTGGATTGTTAAAGTGTCCATGGATAGATGCTTTTATGAACAACACATTACCTACCTAACTGCACCAAGACTTCCAAGTTACAGAGTTAAACATTGGAAGCTGGAATTAAGATTTGATCTCCAGTGCATTTTTCTATTGGCAAGATAAGACGAAAGCACTTATTTCAGTAATATAGGCATGTAAGTTAGCAAATACTAGGTGGAAGAACCTACCTGTATGCATAGCATATATACACACACTCGCACACAATGTATACAATAACTTAGCTCTCGTGGTGCGCACAGAAATTGCTGTCTGTGATCATGCAGTACATACAGGCAATGTACAAAATTGTACATTAGGAAAACCAGAAGTGAATAAAAATTTAGCAACAGATGAACAACAGTAAAGCCATTAGCATACAAACACTGGAAAGTTTAATTAGTTACTTCTTCCTTACAATTATGCACATTGATATAACAGTGTTCAGGAAGTTGAACCTTGATCAGACACGTGCTGTAATCATGTATGCAGAGGGCGATTAATTGTAAACACTTATTTGTTACAGTATGACAATTAACTCAATGTTTCGTGAACATCTCTAATGGTGTTAACCCCTGACACAAGTACTCCAGTCAGCTAAAATATATTTTTAAATTAACACGCATGAGGAAGTGTCATGTGTTATATTATGGTCGTAACACGGAATGCTTCAAGTAGACTCATGTACCAGTGGAGTTAGGCAAGTGTACAGCAATAACAAACACCGAAGCTTGCTTGCTTTTCCATATGTGCTCAAGAATTGAAACATTTTGAAATCGAATCAAGGCCTTTTATAAACAAGTAAAGCACTATACAGCATTTCCGTTCTCAGATTCCTGAAGGCTGTAGACATAAGTTGCCTAATAAGTCTTCTTCACAAGAAAAGTAACAGAAAAATTTCATCTTCCTATTACATCAGACATCCTTTAGGACACTTATCTTGTACATTCACTATCTATTTCCCAGTTCTCCACAGCCGTGAGTAAAAACAAAATGAAAATCCATTCCAAGTATTTACAGGTAAGAGAAAATACTTGAAAATTATGGCAGAAGTGATATAGCATTAAAGAATAAAAAAGGGTTTTAGCACTCCTTCACAGAACTCCTTTGTCTATGGAAGTTTTGCTTTGCACCATACATTCATGTTCTTTCCAGACTCCTGGGTTTTGATTTGGTTGGTGCATGTGTATGTGTTTTAAACATATTTATATGATACTGAAGTACTGAGACTGGCAACATGCATGTATCAAAGCGCCAAAGACATACTGTTATCCTTTATTCTTCATTGATATTATCATTAATCATTACCAAAAAAAAAAACAAAGATAGAACACCCATGGGAATCAAAAATGACATCTGAGAGCAATATGTAATTTGCCACTATAGCTTTTGGCATGCAAATATCAACACATCCTAAAAAAGTGACGTGTAAGCTACCAACACATTTCAGAGACATCTAACAATAAGCACATTCCCGCTAAGATTATTTCACTATTTTTACAATGTCTTTCATCAAAAACCATTCTTCCATAAGCAGAGAAAAATAATCAGGCGGGGGAGCCTGATGAAAATCAAGAACACCAGTTATTCAAATGAAATACTAGTAGTTCTCTTCCAGATACGATCCCTTCCGGTGACTATCTTACCTAGCGTTTTCGCATTTGGTAGTTTGTGATAAAGATGAGTAAAACTAAAAACTGTTCCTATCCAAAACATTGGCTATCACAACCAGTCTTTACAAAAAAGTCTAGAATATTTTTCCCATCCCAACACTGAACTAATTAATTCAGCCCCAGAGAGCCTTTCCAGGACAATTTGTAGATAAACCAGGTTAATTCAGAAGCTTGAACTACCATTGCTTCTGCAAATCAGATTCTGTAGAACAGGGAAGAATTTGCGATTCAGGATCTTTACACGCTTTCATCACAACCAGCTACTCCACAAAAAGAAAAAAGGAAAAACTCCCAGGAGACAAACAGGACACTTTTGGAGAAACTATTTTTAAGGATGCAGATGCGTGCAAGCAAGCAGATGTAATAGCCACACTACCCATCAGTGAAACACTCTGCCACTGGCCAAAAAACGGATGAAAACATACTGACAGCACTGGAAAACACAAATATTCTCACATTTCATATGCAAGAAAATATCATAGATTTATGCTGCTGACATTGTCCCTTTTCAGCCATTTTAACATCTGTAATGCACACAGCTGATGTTCAC
This sequence comes from Cygnus olor, assembly GCF_009769625.2. Taxonomy (NCBI): domain Eukaryota; kingdom Metazoa; phylum Chordata; class Aves; order Anseriformes; family Anatidae; genus Cygnus; species Cygnus olor. The sequence goes on from NC_049173.1 coordinate 51,859,241, forward strand.
AGAATTCCTCAGTGCGTATTTATCCAGTACCCTGCAACCCGCAGTCCTAGCGAACAAATAGCACATGCTTCTGTTGTGCGCTAAATTCGTTACAGGGAATAATGGAGCACAATATCGCTTGAATTCTGTTGCCCCAGGCTGCTCACATCATAAGCTGTAGGAGTTGTGTCAGAGGCCTGAAATGGAATTGAAGCCATAATTTATGCATATTTTGACTGCTAAAGAAACATATTTCAGCAGCCTTTCTTCTCACTTTAGAGTCTGTTGGAGAACACTACGCTTTTAAGATACCCCAGTATTTTCTCTTTAGGATGCTCCGCATGTTCCCTTCAGCATTTTACGTAGGAGATGGTACATACAACAAAAATTTGTGTTGTCAAAACGGCTAAAAAGACACAGCTCAACCAAATAACATCTGACAAAAATCAGACTTGCAACATACACGATTGCACCACCCAAACAACTGATGTGACTGGGCCACACTTGAAGGTGTCCTGTGACCAAAGAAAGAAAATACGTTTGAGGTCTTGTATTTCTTACAAAAAAGAACACCCTCACCAAAAGACATTTCAGATAAAAGCTAAATACCACATACCACACTTCCCCATCTTTGTGAACAAATTACAATACCGCTTCATCAGATACACTTTCTTCCTGAGGATTTTTCATAACTGGCAAATATATTTGCCAACACAAAATTAATATTTGTTTGTCCAGTCTTATCATCCTTACAATCACCACACTTGGGGATAACACGTCTAAAAAAAATAATTTTATTCAATCAAATCCTGTAGCAGTTTCTTGCGTTTAATATCAAATCTATCTTACCCTCTAGTAGGGCCTCTGAAAGTTTGCCTTAAAGGCCCACAAAAACAAAACCACATCATACAAGAAGGGGAAAAATATGTATAAATCAAGTTTCCCTAGTTCTCCAACTTTGAAAAGGAACAATTTAATCTCATTTATTCCATTTTATTTTTTGAGGAGGGTGGAATACTCTCTGCTGTTATCTCCTAGCCATTTCCTTGAATATTTTTGACTGTTATTAAGAAAAGGTTCAGAGAAAAAAACCTTGAGATTTTGAAGCTTTTCCTATTTCAACAAGACAGAATTTATTAGTTTTTCCATAGGAGTTGCATGAAAATGCTATTCCCCTCCTCCCCCACTCTCTTCATTAAGTGAAGGTTATCTCCACTTGCCAAAAAGCAGAAATTAGCACAGCCGAGTGAAATATTCTGCATTTCCTGTTTTGTTTTATTTCATCTTGTAATACCTTATGAGCTGTTATAACCTCGGTATTCTTGATAACTTTATTCTTCCCGATTTAAAAGGCTCCTCACAATTCCCTCATTACAGCCTTGATGTTGCATCCTTGAAGCCAATGGTAGCTTTTCACCAAGACCAGAGAAAAATCCAGCTTCTCTGTTGCTTTGACTTTTTCCACCCAAGCCCCTCTGAAGTGGAGATGAAAAAGAAATACAAAAAAAAAAGAGAAAATACTGTATATATCCTCAGCTGAAACATCAATAGCATATTTCTAGTGTATTCTCTTCCTTTCTTATCAAAAGTCTATTGTCAGGTGGAATTTTTTTCCTCAATTGTTTTGACCACAGCTGAACAGTAGGCAGATGTTTTCATTAAGCCAATAACAATGAAGCCCAGGACTGCGTGAAAGAAAAGCAGCATTTAATTTAGAACCTATCAATGTGCTTCAACATTTCAAACTGCTCTTTTTAAAGTTCATTACCTTGCACTTCTCCATATTGGATTAGCTTTGTAACAACTTCCTAAAGCTCTTTAAAAGCCTCTTTGAGCTTGAAAAAGACTCAAACCTAGCAGTTGTGTCATTCTCCAAGTATCTGCCACTTCAGAAGCCTGTTGTCACTTTTGTCCTTTCTTTCATTTTCCTCACTCAGAATAAACTTAATGGTAAAACTTTCGCCTTTTTTTTTTTTTTTCTTATTTTCAAATATTCAGTAATGGGAAAATTAAAATTAACAAATCCTAATTAGCATTTTTAACAGCATGCCTCACTATATTGCATAACTCTGGTACAACACGCTGCCAGCAGCTTGTTTCAAAATATATTTTCAAGAAGTTTAGTCCAAACAAGCTACCACACCTCAGTTCTGTTTTCTTTACTATATTGATGCTGACGGGAAGAATGAGGTTGCTAAAATATTCTCCTTGACAGAAACCATGCTGGTTGATTTGGATCTTGTTGCATTAACACACCAGTTTCTTCATAGCCCCCAAAGGTGTACAAAAGCTGGCGGTGGTCAGGGAAAGCAGCAGAGCTCGCTGAGCAAAGAAATCATGCTTTATTCTTATGTTTTCCTGCTTTGCAAGCCTAGACACTGCACAAAGTACAACTTTTTTTGTGGACTTGTTGCTTTCTTTGCTACTTGAAGACAACATTCTATGTTTCATTTCATCATACAACTTCAGGGCTCCTTCCTTAAGGACACACGTGGAACACACCACAATTGGAAAAGAGTAACTAGAAAATGCATCATTTCTAAAGAAAAAAGAGACAACAGGAGTGCCCCCTGGGCCCTGCAGAAATCTTACAAAGCATAAGGTGAAACTTCACCATACACTGCAGCCCAGTTCCTCAGCTGAGGAAGCTGAGTGGGCTGTGAGAACGGGTGAGGGCTAATGCAGTGGCACATAGCTGATTTTTTCCATATACTAAGGGAACTTCCACAAAACTTCACTGACCTTAAGTGCACAAACTCAGCTGTATACGGAAGTTATATTCTAATATTTAGAGATAAGGAACCACACCAAAGAAAGGTTACAGGGAAAAGACACAGTAAGAACTTAAATCTTTAAGAGGCTAAGAACAGAAAGTGATCCGAAATTGTCTGAAGAAGCTTTAACCAATGCTTTCAACAATGGTACCTCAGGTGTTTATAAATCCACGTACTCGAGCAGCCTAGAGATGCTAACACATATCGCATGAGAAGCCGACCTGGCAGAACAACAAGCTGCTCTACGACAGGTAAGACTGATGCCACAGCAGCTCTTGCTCCAGGATTTGCTTTGATCAAGGAGCTGCAAGTTCTTCAGAACATAGAAAGAAGAGGTAGCAGCCTGGTAAAGCAGTGCCTCTGCAACATCTGGTTAGGGTGCACAACATGAAGACAGATGCTGTTCTGAGATTAACGTAGCTTTATTGATGTTGATTGAAATTTCTGCACACTTCTGCACTTCGAATTCTAAATGCAACAAAAACCTGCACTGGCATCAAGCCTATTGACTACATCAGGCTCACATGGGTGTTGATCAGAAAACAAATGTGGTCATACATATACACAATATTCAAATGAAATTAAATTGACCACGTACAAAAAAAAATGATTCTCAAAGTGTCAGAAGGGAAACAGCAGAAATGAAGCTTTTCATGTTAATCTTGCGATGCCTAGAAGCAGGAAAATAAAATCTCGATGTCCTCTGACCTTGTGCAATTTTAGACGTAATTACATTTGAGAAACGTTAAACTTTGGAAAGCAATTCTGATGGTTGCAGAAAGGAAAACAATAGTACAGAAACCTTGGCAATAGGCTACTTGTGAGATTTCATGCACAGCATCCAGGTTAGGGCCCCCGCTCTGCCTCATTCAGGGCAGCAGTTTTTTTCTACCAAAGCACCCTGCAGGAGGCAGAACAGGGGCCTGAATCTGAGGCTGGCACACTCCTCAGCAATCCCCTAACCCCTCACGGAGAGCAAGAGAAATGCAAACATTTCATGAAAAGCTTTAGTTTTGTTCTAAATTGCTGTGCATTAGATTTTTTGTAGGTTGGTCAGTTCTACGCAATACCAGCATTCAGTCACCAAACAAAATTGATTCTTTGCTAAGGGACTAATGTTAACGTATGTAGGAAAGTAACATGCTGTTGTGGGGGCGTGTGCTGGAATAAGCACATGAAAATTATACTGCATTGAAAAAAATCAAAAAGAAAAACTGCTTTCAGAGTTACAGACTATCCTTCAAGAAAAGCCAAACAATTTATGCCTGCAGCGGTACTGTAAGGCTCATATTTTAGCAGACAAAATTCCTCCAGATAATAAAACTGAGGCCCTGCAGGAAGGATCTATTTATCCTTTGTATACTCCACCATTGCTTATTGAGCCAAAAGAAGGTGACAAAACTTCAAAGTCTTTTTCTCACTCACAAATTTGAGGGGCTCTACTGATCAGATATGGCAGCTAAAGACTGGAAGAACAGATGGCTGACATATAGTGAATAATTTTTACAACAGCTAAACCTTCACTGTTTGATACAAACTATGCAGAACAATGCTCCTTTTAAAGCATCCCACTGGGCAGATAACAGTGAAGGATCAGACAATTAAACAAATGAACTCTCTATTGGCACCCAAAAAGCTGTTTGTCTACTCTACAACTAACCATAAAGGCTGAGCTTGGAATTGTACACGGCCAAATACAAAAGGCAGACTTCCACCTCTGATCTGAATCAGAGTAACACTGGCAAGCAGAAACTGGTGGAAACAGACCACAATACCCACTCTTCCTTGAAAACCCCACTTGTTCAGATGTTTCAATACCCTTAGAGGTAGAAAGTCTAGAGGCAGCCACACATCTTGCCCAAAGCAAGGCAAGTCTCTACTCTCAAAGCAGGGAATGAAGTTTTCACTCCAGTTTTTCACAGAATTAAAGCTTCAAATAATGCTACAGGATTCACATCGGCCACAAACACTTCAGTGTTGCATTTACTTCAGCCTTCACGAGCCATGTAAGTGCTGGAGCCTAAGGTGAACAGTAGTCCCCTTGCACAAAGTTTTTAATAGTCCTCTTCCAGAAGTTACCACAACGTCTTATTCCAAAACCTCATGATGGCTTAACCCAGTGATATCACCTTCCTGCCCTTCTGCACAGGAGAACAAGCATTCAGAATGAACCAAGACTATTCTTCTACATAAAACGTCATCGGCTTTAACCTCCATAGCTACAAAAAGAGACCCATGAAATCTGTCCCTATATTGGTCCCTGTTCATTACTTTGGAAGTGTTCAGAGAGATAGCCATTCAGAAGTGGTTTATTTTACTTTATGTACACCATCGTTGTCTTAAGTGATGGAGAGGAGACTTGGAAGCCTCTTTCCAAGCTCTCTACATGCTGTTGGGCGTTTCCACTAGGACACCAACATGACAGCCAGTGGGAAATAGTTCTTAAGCAGTTTGAATCCAGATCTATCTCCATCGTAAGACATGAAGGTGGCTACAAATTTTAGACATAAGCAATGAGCCATTTTTGAACCCTTTCCAATTTCCTGGAAAGTCACTCTGCACTAGGTACATAGGAAGCACTGCAGTAACGGCACAATTCATACTCAAGATTTAAAAGCAGCCACTGCCAGAACACTATCTCTCTGCCACGTGTAGATGAAGACCTGCTGACAGTTTTTCCTAGTATTTAGCTATGGAAACCATATTCCTGAGGGTGTGTTAACTGCAGCTCCAGAAGAATAGAAAGCAGTTTTCTTTGCTGAGAAATCACTTCATGATTATTCTGTTCTGAGCATCTGGCTTTATAGCAACCCTACAGTGCCCAGCATACTAGATGGAAGTGTTTAAAAACAAGCCTAAGTATATATGAATTTCTACAAGCTGTGCAGCATCAGAAAAGTTCCTCTGCGCTAAATTATAAAGGGAGAGTTTTCCAAAGAAATCCTACATAACTGCTGTTGTTGGCAGCCGACTTTATCAGCCAGGAACGCAGTGAACTACAGTGAAGACTACATTCTCCTTTGCATTGCACACATGCTACCCCCTCCCTGCAGATGTGGTGCCCACTATGCAGCTTGGGAGAATGGGGGAGGCAAAGGCAGGGAAAGAAGTAAAATAACAACACAGAAATCACACACTGATTTTAAGTTTTAGGAACGATAAGACCTTGAACAATTCGTTCACAAAACAACAGTAGCAGGCTTTTTTAGCCTAGAGATTATTTTACATTCATTTCTACATTCAACCTTAGGTTCCTGTTCTTAAAGGAACAAATAGCTTACAACAGTTTGTGTGTCTCAGAGGAAGCAACCCCAGATTGCAACCAGTGACTGGAAAGCAGTAGGAGAGGAAGACACAGCAGGTGACCAGTCTATTTTACTTCCTCCCTCCCCAGACATACAAATTTAACGTGACAAAGCCAAGGAAAAAGGTTTGAATGATTCACCGAGATCCTTTTTCTGCAAGGCAAACATCTCCATGCTACCGTTGCTTCAGCAAAATACGGGACAGGAACAAAAAATAGATGTATAATAACCATTCAGGCAAAATGTGTCATACAGTGACCAACTACTGATTAAATACAAATTAGCTTTGGTTGTTGGCAGAAACTTGAAGGCATTTTTTGTTTTTAAACAGGGAACCAGTGACAGTGTTGTGTGAATACAAGATTTAACCAACACGGTGGGCTTTTAGGCTGTGTCAGTTGCTGTTTGGGTTTGTTACACTGCCTGCTTCCCTTGACCTCCAGTGCATTTATTTAGTCTGTAAAAGAGGATCAAACACAGCACTGCTGAAAGGGAAATTATGGCTGTCTGAGCTCTTAACCTATTGTAAAAACCTCTCCTTCGAAGCCAAGCTGTGAATACACATACAGCACTTCTACAGCAGTGATAAGAGATTCCTGGTGCATCACGAAGATGAAAAATCATTCTCAGTTGAGAGGGAAATTGCCAGAGGTGTCAGAAGACATGTTGTAGTGACGTAAACAGCGACACAAACATCAATTTCAATAATCTGACAGTGAAATGGTGCATACCTGAGCAGCCTAATTTGGTATAATCTCGCTTCTTTCTCAAGAAGCTTTTGTCCTTTGGGCTCTTCAAAAGCTGTATCTCCATCCTTCACTAAGCTCCCCTCCCCCAAAAGAAAGTTCCTAGACATTTCAGTCCAGCAGGGAGCATTTCATTAATTATACTAAATAGAGTGATGATCTGGAAAGGTCATACCAGCCTTTCAGCATGCCCTCTCTCCCAGCTAAGTACTTTTCAGCCGCAATTGATTACCTTGTCTTTTAGGTTTGCATGATTCTGTCAAGCAGCAGTGCATGTGGCATCAATAACATCATTGATATTGTGATGAGCCACATCCTAACCTGGCACAGCTCCTTCCCATGCACTGTGGTGCTAAATGGCAATAGAGGTTAAATCCTTTCTAGAGGTCTCTACACCCTGGAAAGGAAGAGAAGGCACTGGGGAGAACTAGCACAGTATCTGGTATTCTCATCACCAGATGATGTGGCATCACAGAAAGACTTCCCCTCAATTAGGGCCAACTGCTGTCTCACCAAGTTCCTTTCATTAAGTGCTTTAAAACCTTGCTGCCCTACACTGTGCTACATTAATTTAAAAAATATTAAACTGGGTTACTAAAAAGGGGTAGCTGACAACAAACCAAGTTTCTGGGGAGGGATCTTTGCTTATCTGCTTCAAAAGACATGATTCCAAATGAAAGATGCTCATTTGTGATGAAAGCCACATGCAAGCTTTAAAATTCATATTTGCCTCTTAATGGCACTATAAAAAAAGCAAAGTCCACTCTCAAAAGACAATAGCTACATCAATGTACAGTCTACACATTTCATCAAATTCATGTCTACTAGAGATCAGTTCTCAATGCATTGCTACCTGCAACAACAGCTCAGTTCCTAGTGTCACACCAAAACCTTCCTGTCCTTCCCTGTTGCATATTTGCCCATTACATTTGTCCACAAAGACATTGTAAACTACTGATTCAGGGGAAAAAAGGGCAGGGGGCGTCTCTGTACACTGAGGAAGTCAAAGGATCTGCTTCCCTGCATTGTCAGTTCAGCAAGGGACACAGACAGATGGTCGCCTTGTGCTGAGGCAACCAAGAAAATGCTTTTTCAAGTAAAAATATAAGTTGGCCACGTCACTTTCTAAAGGCCTAAAATATTCCACTGGCACCAGTTCAAATCCCTGCTAGTTAAGAAGATTTTATACAATAAATTTGCAATAGTGCTAGGTCAAAAATAAATAAATAAACCCAGCCAGCTCCTTCTGCCCCCATTTCTCTCATCGTTACAGCATGCTTCTGGAACTTTAAAACTTCAGGGAAATGCAAATTCTTCTAAATGAATTATGCAAGAGGGAGGAAATACACGTGGGTATAGATATGACGGAAAAGTCTTACAGCTGTTACAGAACGACAAGGTACAAAGATAGTGCTCTTCACTCTTTTGCAATTGAAGAAAAAACAGTTAAATTGTACCTGTACAGAGGCTTTACATACAGCCTTGAGCAGCTCCACTTACAGCATCACCACTGCAGAACAGGACACGTGAGTTTGGAGTTATTGGTTCCAGGCTGAGAGAAGGCGACCTGGATACGCTGATACAAATCCCACTTAAGGTTACATTTGTCCTTCGCTGCAGACTCCACAAATCTATGTCCTACTTCAGACTTCGTTAAAAGGAACAAACAAAAAAAACACATGCCACACTTGTTCCCTGCCTGCTCAATGCCAGACATGAATCAAGACACTAATCCCCACCGAAGCTGTTTGTTTCTACAAGGTCTACGGACCATTGGCCTATACCAGATTGCAAAGTTGTTCTTGGCTCTGCATTTCCCCCAGCAGGTACCCAGCTGAGAGCAGCAAAGTCAGAAGTTCTACCATGGCTTAGACTACAATTACAAAAATAAGAAATGAGCGCTCTCGGATTCTGTCAGAGGACAGATGACGACTTTCCAGTTTCACATGAGGATGAACTTGACCTGAAGGCACAAGGAGAACAAGCAAGCCATGGAAAGCAACTTACTTACAATCACTCTGTTTGTTGCCCCCATTCCCTCAAGATGGAGGTACTTCTTTACTGTTATGCAAGAAACTTTAGGGGGTCAAGGAGAAGACCTGCTGCAAGTGTGACAAAAAAGCAGCATGAGTCTAAAGGAGTAAAAGCAGCATGTCAGCAACAACAAAAGTCACTAATCAGCATCAAAAAAGCTCATGAATCCCTACCAGACACTGGTTAGTATTCTCTGGTGCAGCTGCTGTCTCTCTTGTTCTTTGCTAGGAATTACAAGGGCAGAAATAGCCGTTTGCTTCCTTCCCTGTCACCCCCGGGGACTCCAGAGCTCTTCCCAGGCTCCTTGCAGCACAACACTTGACAGCCCCACAGAGCAGGGCCCTGCTCAAGAGGGCAGCCGCAGAGCGGCACCAACGCTACGGCAGGGTGCTCGGGGAAGCAGCTTTGGAGGGAGCTACAAGCAAAACCGAAAAGGCAGACAAGGCCTTTCTAAGCATAATATCAAGGTGGAAAAGGGCTTTGCCTCAGTTAATTAGCAGGTTTCTTAGCAGCTCCCTATTGTGTTCTTTCATCTTTCAGAAACACCATGTACCTCTGCATTCAAAGAGCACTTTTCAGGGAGCCGACTGCTGGATCACCTCAGGTGATGCAGTTTTAATGTATGTCCTGGAAACATTTGCAGAGGACTATTAAAGAGAACCTGACTCCAGAAATAGATTTTTGCCTACCTCATTTTAATGTATTGTAAGGTATTTAATGTGTTAAATACCTTTCATACTCTCTCTATTTTCTAATTTTATCTGTGTCTGAACAACTGTTGGCTCCCATCTCACACGAAAGCACGGGATCTCACAGGGAGATTTTTTTTTCTATAATTGCACAGCATATAGCACAACAGGATTGTTTGTGGTTTTTTTTGAAAGGCTAAGAACTAACGTAACTAAATAAGTAGAAGACCAATAATGCATGTTATATGAAACAGACAACCAAACAGCAACACAACAAAAATAAGAATTCAGGAAAGAAAATGGAACACCTTTCAATTACATTTTTGAAATTGAAACTAAGAAGTCTGAGGAAGCATTTCTATAAGCTAGGATTCACATCAGGGGAAAAAAAATCCACAGCGGGATGATAATCAGAAATAAGAAAAAAAGAGAAGTGTGACATGCAAAGCAGACAAGGGCAGCGTGACAAGGTCTCTGAACACTTCACAACCAGCAAACATTTCTGTAGACAGTCAAAGACACTGGTGAATGCTGTCTTCCCAGACCCAGCTTTACAGAAAGAAAAGCTGAGGCAGAGGTTTTTGTTCGAAGTAATGAAAACCTACTCACAAGTCAGAGAGAATATACACAGAAGTTTTAGTTTCTAGCCCCAAGCCAAGGACAGCATTTGCCAACAGCTTAGATAAAAGGCTCAGTTTCAACACTGACTTTATTCATCTTACCATGCATCTAGCTGGTGCGACTGCCTAGGAAGCTAAGATGATCGAGACTCAGCAACATTATGGAGACTTGATAAATCTCAGAAAGCAAGAGCTGCAAGCAACTGAACACATATAGCTTATCAAACCCAACAGAGCACTTCGAGAAATATACAAGTAGACTGCTTAGCTCCAGAAACTTGTACAAGACTTGAGGTTTGCAAAAACTGGCATGATTCCCATCTTGTCCCATCTCTGTTCCTCCACTCGGTCACACAGGATTCAGAGACCAACTCCAGCCATGGAAAAACATATCCATCCCACATCCTCCTGCTCTGTCACTAGCCAGGTCAAGAGCTCTGCAGTGGCTCTTGGTCTAAAGGGCAAACAAGGTAGGAGGTGAACACCATAGGTACACCTGAAGCAACCTGCTAAGCGGCAAAAGCACCGTAATATGGTATGTATACTTACAGTTTTAGGTTCAGTTTAAAGACTGAGACCATGCTTATGCATAGTGTTCTTTGATTCATTTCCCCCTGCCAAGTAACTTCTTTAGCTGTTTTCCTCTGATAGCAGTGCCATCTGCCCTCTAACCTGGTATTCCTACCTTTTGTGTACCAGAACTTATCCCTACTCCCATATAGTAGCATCCAATCCATTACGTGCTGGTTATGAAAAAGTACTTGGTTGCTGGAGGGAAGAGATCACATGGTTATAAGGAAGATTACTTCAGATAATGAACCCCAAGGTACTAGGAAGAAATTAAGCCCTGAACACGAGCTCTTCACATGACTGTCCTTTAACAGCTTGCTCTTTCTTCAATCAAGTTCCGGGTGAAATGCCTGTTATCACAGCAGAACTAATCCCAAGTGAAACTAAACCCCGCAACATCTCCCAGGAATAGCCTGGCAGAATATGCAAAACTATACCAGGCCTGGGAGTGTCAGTCTCTGGCAGAATTTTCCATGCTCTAATTAAAGAAGCATAATCTGTGAAATCATCAGGCACATGCTGATGGGTATGAGCATGTTGCTGCATGGATGAGGGACACTGACAGCATTCATGTTACCAGTTGCATTTCTAAGATTCAAGCACTACAAGCAACTTCTCAGAGACCATTTGCTAGCTTCAAGTGAAGAAGCAATTGGCTCATGGAGTCTTCATCATTGCAGGCCTTGAAAAGGATAGACACCTGCCTAAAGTGACACAAGTATAGCTGATCCTTCTGTGGACAGACACATGACTAGACACCATTCTGCCCTCCTTTCAAACCTACAGCTATGCTAGGCTCTCCTTTGATTTGTTTATTTTTTGGCTTCAAAGGGGGTTGGTCTCTCTCTCTCCATAAGCTCCATTTCACTGGAAATCATACCAAAGATCAATATAAACCCTGACAATATGAGACCCTGCTAAATAGGTAGGTAGACACAAGTCACAGAAAGCACTCCCTGAAGCTCTGTGCATTTAAGGTTTGTGAGTCTCTACTAGCAATAAATTCCAGTCTTTAATTCAGAGACAAAAAGACAATGTTATCCACAGTCAGTTTGGATGATTTCTCCAAAAGCAGAGTTAAATGTGAACTACGGTTCACTGGAAGCTAGCAAGCTAAAGGGAAGCTGGGTGATGATCTTGTTACTTATTTATCAGTGCCTCAGGACTTGAAAGTAAAGCAACACCTGCTTGGCTAAAAACTCAGCCCAGAGAGATGGGAATGATTTCCCAGCTATGTTATTGAGCCAGAATGTCTCTGGATCACAATAATGCTTTGTGCAGAACATCACATAGATAAAAGAGGGAAGGTAAACACTAAATTCCAAGTTATGCGATCATTGGATCTAAACAATGCCAGAAGGAACAAAGGCCTCAACTTTTAAAAGGCTCAGTTCACATTCACATGTCCAAATAAAAGGTCAGATTATCAAAAGTCTATTATGCATCCAAACCTTTTGAAACAAATATATCTATTAATGCCACAATAAGAATCAGTAAGTGTGGAGAACCTTTCAAAGTGACTTTTGTTTGCTTATCGAAAAGGGGCACGCAAGGTCTAAGAAAATCCAGCTCTAAGGTTCTCTTGATAATTGCTCTCAAGTCTGAAAGGCTGAAACGTGTCACACTTTCAAGCTCCATACAGCTGCTCTGAGCACACTTCAGTTAACTAGTAATATCAATCAGCTAAACATTATTTTGTAGTTCTTGGCAATGATCTATCTAAATACCCAAATGGTAAATTGCACATTTTATGACCCTCCTAAATTTATATATTGAAACTCATTTCAAATCATCTTCCTCCAAGCTAGAAAGAAATTTAAAAGAAAGTAGATACTTTTTCCCTATGCCACAAAGTAAAGGGATGACCAATGCAAAGATGCTTACATAAATGCGATGTACACAAAAACATTAAAAAGACCTTTGCATTTGAATTGGCAATTTTGCTAAATCATGATTTCTTTAGCTTTAGTGTCATCATACACAAAGGTAAGATGTTGTGTAAGGCGTTGTCCCATTCCATCAGGTACATTCAATACTGAGGATCAGCTGGCCAAACGTGTTTTTCCTAACATATGGCCTAATTACCATTTAGGCTACTACACAGTAATCTTTCTATTCATTAGCACAAATAGTCACTAGAGCCCGTCCGCAAATTCTTATTTGATTAAATATCTACCCATATGTGTCTGCATAATAGCGAAAGATACCAACAGTAGAATCTAACCCAGCACAAGACTCTCCTGTTTCTTCTCCATCCATCACTTGGCTAACCAGGAAACATTAGATTCAGTAATGCAACTTGTGCAACCAGACCCATATCCATAATTCCAAAACTCAAGTTTGATTTTTCTAAAGCTCCTGGAGCTTCTCATTCACTCATAACAGCTTCCAGCACCTTTACCAGGGTGATCCTGCTGCCTCATCCTGTTTGCATAGCCACACCTGTGGGGTTTTTTTTGTTTGTTTGTTTTTAAAGCCAAAGAAGAAAGGCTAATTACCCAGTTCCCATAGGCTATATGGTAAAATGAAACCAAGTCTGAAAGCCTTCAGCCAAACTTACAACATCATTTTGTGCATTTTTTCTTAGTACATTTCTTTGGATGTAAGCAACAGTAATGCAATAAAAGAATGCCAGAATACCTGCAGAAGACCAACCAGCTCTTTGCTCGCTCTCAGTAATGATACGCCTAGACAGGTAGGAGAAAAAGCTATTGACAAGATTTGACCCAGAACTGACAGCACTCCAGACATTGATATCGATACTACATGTGCACGGCCTACTTATCATAACTTGAGCCATCCACATTCCTTAAAATTAAAGCATAAAACTGAGCAAGTGATTTTCACAACTTGAGTCATACTTTAACTACAAAAGTCTCATTTATCTATTGCTTGTCATCAATTTAAATAACTTAAGAACTTAAATATTCACAAATTTTAAAACATAAATGAAAAGCTATTTACTGCTCCTCCAACCAAGGGACCTACAGATAGCCTCTAATCCATTTGGTTAGTCAATATCCATAAAGCATTTCAAAGATAAAAAGCAATGTAATGTGCCAAGTATTACTACTGCATAACCAGCAGCTCAAAAGCGTGTTGCCAAACTACAGCAATAAGCTTGTCCTTTTCAACCTGTTCATAATAATTATGGCTGTTAACAACAGATATTGTCCAGCTGAATGAACATGGCGAGACTTCAGCAAACACCTCTCATCAATCTGACATTCTTAAAAACGTCCCTTGCTAAATGTCAAGTGAGATTTCTAGAGGGAAAACAGAAATGCCTTTCTTCCCTGAAAAGCACAAAGTTTATGCAGATAAGAAAAAGTGAGACAAAAGTGGAAGCAAAACTGTTTTCAAAAAACCTCTAAAATTACTGCCAGCTACACAGACTATTAACAATACAGATCTAATTGTAAACAGGAAAAGGGAACAATTACAGTGCTGGAGTCTGTATCTTTGGAATATAGACCCTCTTTACATCTAAGGGAAAAAAACAGGAGAAGATAGTCATTTTTAACTCACATCTCTGTTCTACTGTTTTAAGGAGTTGTATGGAAGTAAATTGCCATACAATCAAGTTGTTTCTTCATTCTTAACTATTTCTTTTAAGGAAAAAAGGCCTTAACTTGTGGCACAGAAGTAAACCATGGCACAGCTTCATTAGGAATTTATCCTATATGCACAGTTTAAATACACAGAAGGATTATTCTGAAGTGGCAGTTTTAAAATCCAGTTAATTGAAACACTGTGTTGAAATGGACAACTTCTATCTCACAAAATACCCCATATCTCCTAGATGCTTTCCCATATGAAAAGGTAACGTATGGGGAAGAACTAGTTTTATAACAAGGTATGTGTTAGCCCAGAGATGTGACTAACTCAGACTTGCCAATATCTTTATCGCTTTCTGTCTGGAATGTATAGATTTACTGATTTTAAGCACTAAGGTACTGAAAGAAACATTTTCCAAATTGTTATGAAGTGCTTTAAAGGGATAAATCCCTAGTGTACTTTATTAGCACCCATCTTCCCCCTTTCCAGTGTGTATATTAGAAATAGAATCATTTCCATCATGTGAAAGCATCTCATTACTAGTAACAGATGTATTATGGTCATATGCATATGGCTTTGATTTGTGCCATGGCCTTTCATATACATATAAAGCTCTGGCATCAGCAGCCATTTACGCAGCTGCCACAAGCAGTAATGTGTTTTCAGAAAAGCAAAGGCTGCTGGTTCTCAAAATTTTGACGGTGGAAAGAAATCCAGAAGAGAAATAGGCCTCTTCTGTTTCCATAATGCTTTTCAAGATAGCAAGATAGTCCCTTCTGGTCTTCTAGGCTTCTCTAAGCTTATAAAACTTCAAGGACATCTCCATTTTAGCTGCTTTATTTTTTGAAAACTGATGACAAGGAAAGGAATACACTTAATTTCAAGGTTGAGTCTAAAATTAATCATGCCTACATTAAAACAAGTAGAAAAGGTTTTTTCATACTGCTGGACTCATAAATCAGTGAATTATAAAATCATTCAGTCCATCAGTAAAGCAAACCATTGCAGTTCCTACTCCCATAATAGTTCTACACACCAGGCAAGTATAAGATACCATATTTCAGGGGTCGGGTTGATTAACACAAACATGAGGAAAACAGTTACTCAAATTCAGTCACACACTCCTATACCGCTAGTGAGGTACACTAAAGGTATATAATCACTTTCCAAATCATTAGAAACTGAACATGACTGGAATTCTGATCAAGACTTGGGTATCATTTTTATAATCAGAACGTTTATTTGGACATGTTTTAGCTTGAGATAATTAAACTCACTCCAATTCAACATTTTACAGCTGTGGAATCTGCAAGTTTAGCTTTTTCCTGTAGCACTTAGGTGAAGGGCTTCATTTAGTACAGAACTGAAAATTTCAGATCTTCCAACTTTAAGATTTTATGACTTGAAAAGAGCCTTGAAAATAAGGTCCGAGTAAAAGTAATGGGATTATATACACCAGAATATACATCACTCCTGAAAACAGAACTTTTGAGCGGGTGATACTGATTTCAGTGGGATTTTACTGACTCCCAAGAATAATTAATCCCATCAGCAATTCTAGCATAAGCAGCCAGCCAGACTTACTTGTCCCTGAGCATCAACTTACCTCCAACAGTCAAAGTCTGCAATCGCTCGTCTACTCAAACTGCCAATACAATTAAACAACTTCAGTAAAAAAAAAAATAAAATTAATAAAGTCAAAGATGTGGCAAAACCCACGCACGCTTCAGACAATTCAACATGAACATACTCTAATTGCTCTTTCATTAAAAAATAAAGACAACTAAATCCCCCAATTTATCTGTAGCTTATCGGGTACACAGGATATTTTCTTCCACTTCTCCAAAGCATACGAGGCTGCTAAATTGCTGTCCTGAGCATATCCAGAGAAGTGTGAACTTCATTGGTACACTATAGTTGAAATAGAAAGCTTTAAGGATGTGTATAATATGCATTTGTTAACAAGCATTATAGTATAAGAAGTTATACTAAAGGAGAGCAAAATAACTTACATTTATTGAAATTGTATGAAAAAGGTATGCGCATGACAGGGTATGGTACCTTCAGGTGCTCATCCCAGATACACTTAGAACAGAGTTTAAATTGAATAATGGTCTCTCTCCCAAGGGTAAACATTCACTGTGCGTCTAGAAACTAAACAAGACACTCTGATTTAAAAGCACTTTGTGCATCCAAGGCACTGTCATTTACTTTTTGATGATCTATATTAACTAAATCCATCCTGGCAAAAGAATCTTGTGGTAGAGGAAACAATGCAGAAAAGAATGGGGGCAGGGGGGAAATCTGTTCTTCCACATAGGAGAGAACTCAATTCTTAGAATTTTAAAATATTTCCATTGCTCTGAGATATAAATAACCATCATTTATCATTTAACATAGTTGTAAGATTGTTTTAGATTCCTTCATGGAACCAAGAGAACTTTTGCATTTCTCATATAGATAGGAGCAGAGATGGCTTTTTGTAAGTCTGGACACACACAGACACCTGACCAGAGAGACTAAACCATTATTACAAAGTTTCCTGGCATTTTCTCTACAGATTAAGGCTTTTTTTTTTTTTTTGGTTGTCCACTATCTGAAATAAGCTTAGATTTTTGTTCTGTTCAACTCCTTCCCTATACAGTGAACTGATTTCACTAAAGTCAAGTTACTTCCATGGGTGTCTCTTCTGAACAGAGTGTGCAATGCCCTCAATTTTAGGGCTTTTTTTGTTTTAAAAAAAAAAAAAACCCTTTTCAGGTTAAAAAAAGGTAATGAAATTAAGCATCTGTACTAGAGATGCTGTTATAAGAAAAAGGAGGGAAATTCAGAGGTAATGAACACATTTTACCTGATTTTTATTGGATTGATGTACTTGCCTGTAAGCATATAGTCACATCAGTTCACACAGCTAATGAAATAATTAGTTATTAGATCAAGTACCTCATGCTTGCTTAGGGGGATTGTTTTAATGAGGTAAGCAGTTCCACAGCAGGAGGCCATCCTTCAGAACCACAATGGGCCCCGCAGTGGGATCACCCCAAGCTGCAGGGAGCACAGCCCCACACCAGCAACCAGCATCTGGGGGCTTCCTCCCCACCTCACCTGGCTTGAGGCTGGGGTTAGGCAAGAGAAACTGTGCTGACCCAGCACTTCGCGCCCTCACCGCTGGTGATTTAGGGTTCCCAAGGCTTATGCTTTACCAGGATAAACTGGAATTAGGATTGATGCTTAAGAGCAATGCATAAAGGAGTATCGGGTCACCGAGAACACAAACAAAAATTGATTTTTAAACCATCTACTTTCAATCAGGATAAAAAGTCAGTAAGGAGTCCAGAAAAGACAGCAAATGGGAAAGAACGAAAGATTTCAGAGATAGGGCTCTTTGAAAGGGTGTCTTAATGCTTGGCTCCTGATACAATCTTTGAAAAAGGCTGCCCAGAGGAAACACCACTCAGATCTGCTCATAGGGATGAAGATGCAAAGGACTCTGGTAAGGAGAGCTTATGGCTAATTTGTATGCACAAAACGGTGGGAGGCATGGGGGAAAGAAAAAACATTGGTACCAACTCCTCAGTTGAGGCATAACCTTCTTTCCATAGACTGCAGGAAAAATAAAAAAGAAAAGGTCATCCAACAATGCTGATAGTTGTTCACCTCAGATGTACAGAAATTTTTAATGTTTCAAGCAAAAAAAAAAATGCCTCTGTTGTAGTAAGAGTGAGTCAATGTGAAAGAACACTTGAACCTTTTGAAGAAATACATGTGTACACATTTTCCAGCCATAGACATCAGAATAGGGATGCAGTTCTATGGACTCTGCTATTTCCTGACCAAAATCTGGACAAGTTAGCATCGTACACTGCTAGAGAACAATTAGCAGCAACAGTGATGTTAGTATTTATGAATATTTTAGATCAAAGCATGAAGTTACCTCAGGTTATTTCATAAAGCAAGCTGGCCCTAAGTATTTTGATGCAAACCTGGTTCTGAAAGTGCCAGAAAATCTTAACAAGACTAAACTGTTATGAAAAACATTATTTAAACCAATTGGATATATACAGAAGATAGTAGGGTTATCCTGAAGGATTCACAGCTTCTTCGCCTTACTCAATTAGGAAAAAAACAACTTTATTTTAAAACTTTACAGAGGAAGAATACACACATGTGAATGCACATGTTCTTTCAGTTTTGCCTCACGTCTAAGAATTGAAAACTTCAAAAAGTTTCCTCAGCTCCCATCTCATAAAAATTTTAAGTGCTAAATGCATTAATTCCCAAAAAACAGAAGTCAAAGTCATCTTTCTGAACCTTCTGTCCCCATTTCACACACTTGGAAACAACCTCTCCTGAATACATCACTGTGATATTCCTCTTACCCAACACTGACACAACATTATTTCTTTAAGGCTACCAAAAGATTTAGAATGGTAAATAAACTATTTTTTCCTAACACAACAACAGAAGTTACAGGGCAAGAAGTTATACTGTTGTTCTATGCATCAATTCTATAGATAAAATCCCAAGTGTAAACATACTTGCTCTTTAAGGAACACATATTAAAAGAAAAAATACTTTTTAATCAGTTTTCTACTTTGGGGCCTTCATATCAAATGGAATAAAAAATTACATCCCAACCAATAAATGCTTTGGGATGATTCAGTAAGTCCTACAGGAGAGTGCTATATTAATTGTTTTATTATACTCCATAAATTTACAAGTAATCATCACGTCATCCTATCACTCTTCCATGGAAGCCCATAATTTTCATATCCATTAAATGCCGTAGGGATTGTCTTCAGGGGGCAGAGTTTCCTCTAAATTCAAACTGTAGATTCATGTACTGCAACCTTATTTGCTTTACAACCTTATTTGCTTTAAAACTCTTGCCACAAGGGTCATTTTGCCATCAGACGTTACCAATATACCCTTTGCAGGAACCAGCTAGCTGGATTGCTGTAGGGTCTCTAAGCCCTAATGCTGTTGCAATCGCCAACTGTTCTGAGTTTCACCTGCCAGTGTCCTCAGAGCAGTGTCAGCCCTCAGGCTTCACCACGCAACTACAGAGCAATTCAAGCAACATGACACCTGCCTAGGGTTTGTAATATTTATCTTTATTATTCAAACTGATCCCACACTTCTGTTTTGGATGTTTCCTGCCCTCAAGGGAAACAAAGTCAACCCTGTGATTCCAGAACATGATTTGTAACATGATGTATTAATATAAGCTCCAGTACCAACTATGGCTGGAGCTTCACACCCACTGGGGACCACAGGCCATGCAAAACACTGGAAAGTAAGACATGACCTCCAATACAGCAAGTCCACACTTCATGGCTGATTTAGTGAGTCAGCTCTTGCTTAATGCTTCTCAAATTATTCTTGGACTATCCAGTACAGAGGAGAATCAGTCAGAACTTGCCTGTGTATTTGATCTCTACCTTCATAGAATCACGGAACAGTTTGGGTTGGAAGGGACCTTAAAGATTACCTAGTTCCACCCAACCTGCCACGGGCAGGGACACCTCCCACTAGAGCAGTCTGCTTAAAGCCCCATCCAACCTGGCCTTTATACCTTCACTAGTGCAATGCAAGCAAGCACATAAGTGAAAGAAAAATAATGAGTTTACAATGGCAACATTAAGAAATAAAACCAGACCTAACCTTGCTAATAGTCTTGATCCTCGTAACCTAAAAGGACACAAAGGCTCCCTCACTGTCTTGACTTTGTGACCCCACTTTTATCTTCTCATCTAACACTGATGGCAGCCACAGCTCTAGCTGGGGATCAGTGCAGGTAGTTTGGCTGTAGGTGTCTCAAACACGATCCAATTCTCCTCTTATCTCTGTTCTGCAGTAACACAGTATAATCTTAAATCCATTTGGCCACTGAAGGCGATGCAGCAGACAGCAGATGCAAGGCAACATCACCGTTCTGATCCTCACTCCTGCCTGCAGAGGAGCAACTTAATAGAACAACTGTGACTGAAGGTCACAGGTTTCAGATGATCATATACCTGAACAACAGCCTTCACCCTTACTGCATTGCACTGACTGTGCATCCAATTTTGTTCCAATGCTGCAGATTTAAACAGTACAATCTCAGAATGGAAGCATTGCTTTGTATCATGAAACAACTGAATTCAACAATAAATTCAAAAAAAATGATTACTGCTTGCAGAGTGCCTGCAAGTAGACACTGAAAGCCCAAGCAAATAAAAACATTTCTTCATTTTATGAAACTCAGGGCGTTGAATATATATAATGAAATGTCATTAAAGATATTTGTTGCTGTAATACAGAGAAAGTAAGTTAATCAGAAACAGCACAAGTGCCAGGAGTGCACAAGGTGGTGGCAGGAAAGCTTCTCATTTGTCCTGAAGGATAGTAGCCATGCACTGAGGGAGCAATATACCAGCTTAATGTAATAGTTTAATAACAGCTTTAGTAGTTTGTAAAGTATATAAATCTATACATTCTTTACCCTATAGAAAAACAGGTCAGAGAAAGCAAAAGCAAGACTAATCATAGAGCATCTGCATATCATTACAGTAGATCAAATATAAGACCCTACTTCTAAGCAAAGATGTTTCAGCTTTTATAACAGCAACAGTTACAGAAAGAGAGCATGTTCCCTCCAGAACAGCCAAAATGCCATCCTAGAATTGAAGGCAATGCATATTGCCTGTCCTATTGGGGGATAAGTAATATTCATAAGTATGGTAGAAAGAATAAACGATGCAATTCAACGACTTTCAATCTGGGACAAAAGTAAGAACAAAAAAGTTTAGGTTCATACATCCCCTATATGTTGACTCCTTCTCAACATTAACCTCAAACCATAAAGAATAAAATTGAGATCCTAGAGAAGTACAGACAAAATGGAAGACACAAGAGCTCAAGTAGGAAACCTTAAGATTTGATGTTAGAAAGAAATACAACAACTTTACAGTATTCCTCTTCTTGCCTGAAGCGTATTTATTGCAGCTCTTTGCTTTTACCAACTGTATTAGTTTTTTAGTAGGTACTACCTCTTAAAACTTCTTAAACTTCTTAAAACTTAAAACTACTTCTAAAAACTAGATGCATATTTGTTTTTAGAAACTGAAGCAATTAAAGCATTTCCTTTCCTTTGTAATATTAAAAATTCAAATGAAGTATTACAGTAACAGGGCAACTTGCAGTCCCGTTACTAACGATGATATAAAGCCTGTGTAACCTTAAATTCTTAATGTTTTCTTGTGTCACTAAAATCAAAAATAACACCAGAGCCTTTTGAGGAAGATTCATTCTTCTTCCTCCAATGACCTTTTCTCCAGTGCTTCTTGTACTGCTAGGCACATTTAATTATTTAAGCCTAGTGACGAAGCCTGAAGTGATTGCACAACTGCACCTACATTTAAAAAAGTAGGTAGACAGTACTTTGTAGTACAACTGCAGGACAACTGCTCAAACTGACATTTTCATTTGAACTACCTACCCATTTACATTGCCTGAAGATCTGGACAAGAACGTGAAAGTGGCCAACTACAATTAAACAAAATGGAAAAACGACTGTCAGCAACATTCAAAAGTGAAAGAATTTTAAGTGTTTCATGCTCGGGCATAGTTTCTGATAAAAGCAACATTCTTGTTGTACAGTAGATGCTTAGTCTGGACTAAATATTCTTAGGAAATTACTTATGATACATTTCTAGATAGATGTTATTTCCTCAAGTATTCATAGATTTAGAAAAAATCACAGCTTTCCAAAACGCACTTCCTCCTCCTCAATGTTAACACACTGCTCATTCCCACTAGCAAGTGAAATGTTTGTGAATGTCAAAGTAGTAGCCTTATCCAATTCTACTTCCTTTGGATCCTCAAAGCCATCATTTTAACTAGAACATTTTTCTCCTGAGGTTTTCCTCCTCATACCTGACCGCATAAAGATAAATGTCAGGGAGAGGAGAGAAGCATAATTCCTGCTGACCACACCAGAAGCAGTGGCTCATTCAAACTGGCTCATCTCCAGCCACAGACAAGAAAATAGGTCTATCTTCCAGCCAGATTAGAGGTGAAATAAGTTTGGCTTCTCCACTGCTATACCCACATCCCAAAAGCTCCACTTAAATTCCAGATGGAGTAATCATTGAAACTCATATGAGTCACAGCAAAATATTTATGTAATTTCCAGTTTTAAAAAGCATTTTGGACAGTCCTCTTACTAAGCTTCCTGTCTCTCTGCATACCATCAGGATCTAGTAGAGCACACAACTCATATGTTATAGGTTCAAAGACAGACTTAACACTACTACTCTTAGAGAGTATCACAGAAGTCTTTATCACACAAGTCTTCACAAGAAGGCACCAACAGGATCAAGGAATTTCTACCCTCTGTTACTAAGTATCTAATCTAACACCATCCATACAGGAAAACATGAGAATTAGCAACACTTGCCTGGTGGTGAATACTGTCCTTGACAGGAAACAAAGTTCAGATGTAAGTAGAAATGGAAAGACCCACCTCTGTAAAAATAGAACAAACCTAAGGCAGTAATCTCCAACTTTTGATGGTTCATGTATTACAAAGTGGTATCCCCAAACCACATACTACAAAACTGAGTCCAATAGCCCTGGAGGTAGGTGTAGAACTTCTCCATTCATCTAAATGAAAAGAAAGATCTTGCATCTCCGCCTACTTCAGAAAAAGAAAGAATATAAGAAGAATTAAAACAGATTAAGAGACTCTTTTAGGCAGCTTAAGACCCTTAAGCACACATTTCCAAGCCAAGTATTTATAATATAAGAAGTCTTCTAGTTACCTCTCTCAACTGTCACTGTTTTCAGTATTGTATAAAGCTGCTTAAACTGCAAAGCTGATTGTCAAGGGAATCCCAGTTTGAACGGATCTTTTGTGGTCTGAAGGGCTGCGACTCCTGTATAAGGAGGACATCAGGTTATTCTATCAAGCCCTGAATATCAATGACAAAGGAGAAAAAAGAAAGCTAAGAAGTCAGGCTATGCTGCCTTATTACCCAGCTAAATTCCATGGCAGTTGCATGGCAGTACAGTGCCAAGAAGGACTACGACAATCCCTGCTCCCCTGAGGCCACTTTGTTTTCCAGTAAGCAATATAGACACTCGCTGCAGGTCACAGAAAAACAAGAGGTGCCTCTGAGTAGCTCTGCTACACACAGAGCACTTTGCTAAAAGCATCTACTGGTGTTTCAGTCAAAAAACACATGGCTCAGGCTCATATGAAACTTGAAGTGGAGAAAGGATGCACAGTATTTACTGCCTGACAACCAGATTACATTAATCCAGTTCATCCAAATTATTTGCATATTCTAGAGCTGGTAGAGCCATTCATGAATTTTCGTCACAATCTTCAAAGCTTACAGAACTAAGTTATTCAACGAATCATGTGGGTGTTTCTGAAACACAAAAAATTAGAGTCTCAAACATTCTAAGGACTACTTCATGAATTCTTGAAGTCTTAATACTTCGTTTTCCAGATACAAATTAAAATGCCTATCCATTAGGTTAGATTACTTGTTACCTCCTTTATGATATAAGTTTTCAGTGTAACCATCATTTAATTTAAATGTTATCTCTGGATACCTAGGCTTTTGCATACGTATTAAGTTACCTCCTCCAAATGCCTCAGAGTCTTCCTGAGTTCAGCTGATCCAAATCTTAACTATTGTGAACCAATTGCTCACTCCCATAGCTGTCCCAATAACCCCATCTCAGCTCAGGTTTTGCGCATATCCATGTCACTTCTGACTTCATGAAGCTGCTTCTTTTCTTGCACCTGCATCCCTCTCTAGTTCACATGCTCCCTTCTCCCAGGCACGGTCTAAACTATGTATTGCAACTCATTTGTTTTCAGAACAAGACTGCACTTCCACCTGAGAGGAATGATTGCACAGTTTAGCAGATAAAGAACATGACTTGAATGTTTACAACCCTGGCAGTATTTCCAGGAACATACATTCTTTCTCCATATTTATTCTTACTCAGTATACATTCATTTGCTTAAGGACCTGTACCTTGAATTTCCTATACCGATGTTCAAGGCTCAACTCTTCACAAGGGATTTATATCTTGAAAAAGCTTAGAGTTCTGATAATGCCACTCCTGTTACTAGCCTTGCTTTACCTACCTTGTTCAAAGCAGAAATGCAGACCTGAGACCCAAGTGGTATTTCTGTAGCGTAGGTGTGAGATGCTTAAAGTAGCAAAATTTGACCATAATCATTCTGTAACCCAGTCTTCCCCACCCAAACTGCTGAAACTTTCATCACATGCAAAAGCAAAAGTTTCTTCAATGCATTCCCCACTTGTACCCTTACAACATTATAATTCTACTTTTATTTTCAGAGTAATCTCTTCATAATTTTCCCTTCCTACTTTGAGTCTACCCATTCCACTCTTCACTATCCAGCTTTTGCTATTGAATCTTCTGCTTTCCAGAAGCTGGTTACTCTTGCAGGTTTGATTAGGAAAGAAAATCTCAGGTAGACCATTTCACTTCTGAGTGCCTCATTTTCTTCCTGGACTAACTCAGTCAGGGTTTACTAAGAATGTATTGGTTTACATGAAATGCACAGTTACTATAGCGAGTAGCTCTAGAGAAAAGCCTATAAATAAAAATAGGTTGAAGCAAATGCAGCCTCAGTATGAGAGTCTCTGTAGAAGGGGCTCATCTCAGCACATACACCTTCTTTGCCCCCTTAACTAAAAACTGCATGATGTTGTCAAGAGCACTTCAACAGTGAACAGCAAGGCAGAGGAGAGGAAATCACATTACATCGGCAAACCAGTAGCATCCTTGGCTTTACCTAACAATACCAAAATGATGTCATACTGGTTTATATGGTGATCCACCATATACGTAGCATAGAAGCGTTACTTTTCTCTCCCATTTGCCAATTTCTTTCTGGGACAGCTGAAAAGACAGGAAAGATAGTACATTGGTGGACAAGTTAGAAAACGAAAAACAAAATCACACTGAAAATATCCCTACTGCTTGATTGCCCCATGTTGCATCAATACGTTTTTCTTCTGCAACTATAAAATAGCTCAATTTTAAAGCCCAAATGGAAACAAATCTGGCCAGGGATGTCAAGGGCAACAAGAAGGGCTTCTACAAGTACATCAGTGACAACAGGAAGACCAGTGAAAATGCAGGCCCCTCTGCTAATGGAAATGGGGGACCATTTCCAGGCACATGAAGGAGAAGAAAGTCAACAGGAGTAGTGAGCACGGATTCACCATGGGGAACATATACTTGACTGATCTGATAAGCTTCTATAATGAAAAGGCCAGCCTGACAGATGAGGGGAGAGCAGTGGCTCTTGTCTTCCAGGACTTCAGTAACGTCTTTGACACTGCCCCCATAAGATCCCCACAGAGAAGCCGAGGAAGTATGGTCTGGATGAGCAAATAGGGAGGTAAGTCAAGAACTGGCTGAACGGATAGACCCAGAGGGTAGCGGTCAAGGACGCAAAGTCTAGTTGGAGGCCAGGAGCAAGCAGAATACTCCAGGGGTCGATACTGGATCTAGCCCTGTTTAACCTCTTCATTAACAACCTAGATGATGGAGCAGAGTGCACCCTCAGTAAATTCACAGACGACACAAAACTAGGGGGGTGTAGCTAATTCACCAAAAAGCCATGCTGTCATCCAGCAGAACCTTGACAGGCTGTCAGACAAAAACCTCAAAGTTCAACAAGGAAAACTAGAAGTCCTGCACTTGGTGAGGAACAACTCCAGGCATCAGTACATGCTGTGGGCCACCCAGCTGCAAAGCCGCTTTGCAGGAAAGGACCTAGGAGGCCTGGTGGACACCAACTTGGTTGAGTCAGCAGTGTGCTTTGCCACTAAGAAAGCTGCATTAAACAAAGCATCATCAGCAGGGCAAGAGAAGTGACTCTTACTCAGCAAGGGTGAGGCCACACCTGGAGTACTGTGTACAGTTCTGTCTGTCTCTCTCCCCCCCAGTCCCAATTTATTCCCCTTCCACTTCACTTACACATATCTTTTACCTCATACTAATTCAGGTATTTCAGAGGAGATAAACTAAGACAAATATAACCTTGTTTTTACTCTTATAAACATGACAAGTAACAGGACTGGACCAGACAGCCTCTAATTACTGCTGGACTTGATGATAAATTTGGACTTGACATAAATTTAACCTACAAAAACAACATCCTAAGTTGTCAAAAAGGTAGAAAACTAACAGGCCTAATGGAAAACCTCCTTGCCACAGGATACAAGCTCAAAGCTACAACAAAAATACAGCAACAGAAGCCCTTTGTATTTGCAGTTATGAGTACATGAGTCCTGGTTTAAGCATGCTTTTGTTTTATACTGATGTCTCTAAAAGCCTTTGCAATGCACAAATAGCATTGATGACTAGTTGAGAATATTCAGCAAATTAGTAAATAATTGTTGTCTGTACAAAAAGTTTCTGCAATACACACTGGCAAGAGACCAAGATCCCTTGTTACATTTCTGCCTGCACAGTATACGTTCTAAGAAAGCCCCCAGTTTCTGAAGGAATTTCTGCCCACCACTCACCTCCAGAATCAGTAGTATTCTGCCATATGTAACCCCCATAAGTTGATCAGCAAAAGCTCTTACACCTCAGCATTTCTGCAAAGCACCAGCCTGAACAACAACAGCCTCTAGAAGCAGACACCTGTGTAGGTACGCCACGCTCTCCTTGTTTCTGAGTGCTGCTACACCAAGTCACACACACACACCCCACCCCAAACATAAAAACATTAGGAACTCATTCTACTAAAAAGATGCCTTCCTAGTTATCTCAGTATATGATAGTCCAGATAACACCACAAAGACTATCTTCCCTAAACAACCTGAGTAACTGTCTTTTTGAAAAGCTAAGAATTTAAGGAATTTCCCAAACAATTTCCACATTTCCACGCAGGAGTATTGGAAATAGGAACCTAATTGGTTTTAATCTGCTGATTAAGATTTGAATTTATTTAACAATTGTTTGCCAGACCAGGAACTGGCTTTTGTGTTCTGAGCCTCTTTCATTCCTAACCTTATCCTTTGACACTGAATGAAAATGAACAGGAAGGAGAACGGTGTGGAAAAACAGCAGCTTGGCTGCAGTCAACTAACTTGTCAATTGAAAGGTTATTACTTGTAGCTTCATATTTTCTAAAGTAGCTAAAAGCAGTAAAATTTACTTACTATCAGTTCTCTTGAAGTAAGAGATTTAAGAACACTACTCAAGGGAATTTCCTGTTGATTACACCACTTGCAATTAGAGAAGTACAAATTCATAAGTAGTGTCTGTTTACTGACAGACTACTCTTTTCTGGTTCTGTATTTCAAAGGCAGGCCCAGTGTCATCACATTAGTGTAAGGTAATATTGCAGACCAACACGATGAGTCAGCAATCAAAACGACATGTTCTGCCATCCCACTGAGATTGTGCTTTTGCTTCTAGTCCTGGGATTGCTGTCACATCTCCTCTCTCCCATCCTCCCCCTGCTGTATGCTGCTGCAGAGCTCCAGGACTGACTTACCAGTTGTCAGCCCAGCTTGTTTCAGAAGGAGGAAGGAATTCATGTGTAAAGTAACCCGGGTCTCAGAAACACAGAAGCATGTGCTGGAGAAGCTTAGTGCCTGGTTGGCTGACTTTAGCAATGAGAAAAGGAAGCTGCTCAACTAACTGGAACTAAACAAAAAAGAAATTTCAGGTTTTTTCATCTTCTACTTATTCTTAAAACAACATTTAGATAATGAAGCTCAAGAGTCTCTGTACCTACATTCCTGCTCATCACAACAGCTTTGCAGGCCTTCCTTTCATATTTCAGCAAGATGCTGGAACACACAATACAAAGTGGAGTGAGCTCACACAAGCACCCGAGCCATACACAGAAGAATACATCCTCCACGCTAGGGAAGAGTGAAGGCGTTTGGGGCATTACGCTATGAAACAGAATTAAAATGGAAGGGTCACTAAGATGAAACACTGAAGTGAAACACGCGACTTTCCACAGTTTTTTTTTTTTTTTTTTTTTTTAAATGTGCAGTTAAAAAGAAGAGTCGTCCAACTGCTGCTAAAGCCTGTTCACACATTAAAACCTGTCAGGACTGAGTATTATCCATTCCCATTACTGCCATAAGAATATAAATGGTATTAGAAACCAGAACTAATCATGTGATATAACATGTTATAAGGGGGAAGAAGCACTAGGTTTCCTCTTCAGTGAATATGTTAATATGTACAATAAAAACTATTAGCATTAGTCTGCAGTATAAGCAGATAGTAAATACTATACCCACAAAAATCCACACTAGTCCCACTTCTGTAAGGTTTGATGATCAAAGAGAGAGATGAAAATGACATCTGGACACCATATCAAGAGAGCAGTGACATCCTTTCTGTTCCTGCATACAGATGACTACCTTTCCCACCTAACTTAGGGCATACAACACTACTAAATCACATCCAACACACCAGAACACACAGAATTACTAGTGGAGCAAATGTGTTGTCTTCTCCCCCAGAATATAAAAGTTGTTTCATTTCATTTCCCTTCTGCTTCATCTAATGTCTCTGCTTTGACACCCTGCCTTATACATAAATTCTAAAAACAGAGCAAGGCTCTGAAGAGCTTCACCCCCCCTCCCCCCCCCCCCCAAAAAAAAAAAAATAAGCACATAGAGACTCTTCCCCATCATTAAAAGATAGATCACTACCTAGATGCATGTGCTACACGTGATGGGGCTTGAAGAAAGTACGATGAGGAAAAACTGGCAAACTGCATGCTGCCCAGGAAGAGATTTCTTTGTCATAATCATACAGTAAAAACACGTGCAATACAGAGCATCACTTCCAGAAAATGAGGGGAAACACACCTATAACCAGTTTTTCTTTCTTCCTTAATCCCTCTTTAAAGCTATTATGCAAAACTGATGGGAAGCAGATGGACTGACTGACAGGATGCAATAATATAAAGTGATTTGATTACTCTGAAGCAGAGCCTTTTCATTAAGTTTTTAGCCTTGCAACACAGGATCTATTACAAGAAGGCTCATTACACTTTTTTTGTACCAAATGAATTAAAGGTTCATCCTACTTGATGTGTCCTTGTACAAATCTTGTGTTATTCCCTTTTTCTTTACATACATTACACATGTATACATATAAGCCCCTCTAGCATCCGATTTAGTAGAACTATTTTAATCCATGTATTTTTACATAAAGTAATCAGCTATGCAGCAGTCTTTCAAATAGATACCATATCCTTCAATATTAGTCATTCATATTCATATAATTGAGAAGAAGTGAGTGCCTAACAATTCCATTTGGAGAACCAAGCATCTTTGAAATGTATTTACAGATGGTTTTCTCACCTCCTTGGGAATGCTAAGTACTATCAGTGCAGCAATAAAAAAAAGCTCAACTACAAGAGCTCCAATTCTATTGTAATGCAATGCTATTTTATTTCTATTAAATAATGAAAAGACAGGAAAAAAGGCTGCAACAGTCATACTGTACCCACAGAAACAGGATGCTGGGGAGTCAGGGGAGAAGAGCCAGATTTAAACACTGAGTAGCATCACAGCCATACGAATGAAAGATCAAGAAATATTGGAGAGCCATGAACCCTGCTGGATGAGACATTCACTCTGGCTGCCTTAATGCCTGGTAGGCACTTCCATCCCCAAAATTAAGGGCTCTACAAAAACTCATTTGTGATTGGCACTCTGTTCCAGAATGAGTTGTTATTGTTTAGCTCTACATATTTCATAAATTCTATAGCCATTCTACTTCCACTAACAGCAGCAGAAGCAGCATTTTACTTATATATTCATCATTCCAGAGCTGACTGAAATGCAGAGAAAAAGCTAGACAAGATTTATGAAAATATGGAGACTTCTACTGACCACATTACACGAGCTTTATTTCTTGCCTATTCTAGATCCTTTCCAAATATTTTAAGCTGGTTTGATGATAACAAAAAACCTCCCAATAAATTCTAATACCTTTGAAATGAAAGGAGCTTTCTAGTGCTATTCAAGTAATGTTTTCCAGCACTATTATGATTATTCTGCAAGCATTTTTGCTGTGCAAACAGCAGGGAAAAGAAAAAGGATAAGAAAACAAAAAGAGGATACAAATCATAAGCACAGAATTTACAAACACCACACTCCATGCCACCTGCTACTCGTGTTTCATCTTTTTTTCAAGCCCAAACAAGCAAGCACAATCAGGCTAGGAGACAGAAGGGGTAGGCAAACCCCTGGACTTACCTTCTTTATGGTCCCTCTGCAAACTTCTCCAAAAGAAACGTAAATTCCTCAAGCTGCACTTGATTCTTCTTGCTTTTCTCTCTCTCAAGTCACACAGAAGCAAAACAATTAGTTTTCAGAGGTTCCATTTACTGCTCTTCCATCCCCAGCAAAATGCGTCCAGGAGACTATGCCAAAAGTAAGCCCAGAACTCAAAGGCAATTGGAAGAGGGCGCATAGGGGGTTGCTGAAGGACCAGATTGCAAAAATTCAGTAGCTTGAGCACAGAAATATCCTACTGCACAATATACCTGGCTTCTTGCTCACCAAAAAACTGTAGTGCAAACTGTCAGTAGTAGCCTCCAATAGCTGCTGTGTGTGCTGCAGATGGTACGTCTCACTGTTACCTTCCCAGATGGGTAGAGGATTCAGAGAGCAGCAAAACCAGGGGGTCGCCTCCAAACCAGGTGGATTGCCAGCCACTCATTCGCTCAGTCCAATTAATCAAGACAAGAACAGCTCAGTCACCAGAGGTATCTCCTTCCAGGGTGCACAGGATTATGGCAAGGTTATTAATCTTGCTTTGCTGCATCCCCCCCACCCCCTACATTCAGCAGCCTGCACTGAGATGATTGCCAGCTCTGTCTCTGTCCCTGTTCTACTGCATTTTGCTCAGCCCTCTGTTGCTGCAAGTGAAACACAGAGGAGGGAGGAATACTAATAAGGTGGTTAGCTACAGTTTCTTTAAGGCATTCTACATACTGCCTGAGCGTGTATATATGCATGTGTGCGCGCATGCATTTTCTGTGGGGCAATGTGAATTTCTTTGTGGCTGAAATGGGACCTGATTCTACATCAAAGTCTGAATTAATCTGGATTATCACTTAATGAATATCAGAGCCAGCAATTGTATTTTTCTTAGGATAAGAGGAGGGCACTAAATGCTCTAGCAGATTAGGAAGGCAGTAATGGTAACTGGGGGAAGCAGGGGGTTGTGCAGAAACCACACCATGCCCTGAACAGTGCATTTGGTTATAAAATGCGTTCCAAAGTGACTCAGGCACTGTTTTAGAAGTCATTCTTATATCCTGCACCAGTCAGATTTTTAAAGTCAGCACTATATTATCCATCTCTAGATTAGACAGCAAAGTCAAATATTTTTAGAAAAGAAAATTTCTGGCAGGAAAAGGAAAATTTAGAAAGTTGGCTGAGACAAACATCCAACGCTGCATTTATGAAGGTATTTGAAATTCTCTCCTTTACCGAGAACTGTTCTTCTGAAAGCTTTCACTCATGAAACGAGTTTGGTGTTCTCAGTCCAGCACCCAGAACAGAGTTGTCACGTATTCCTAAGCAGTTGGTGTGCACTGGTACATTAACCTGGGTATAGTTGCGGGAGGTAGAAGTCCTCGCTGTAATTCACTCCCACAAAGTACGAATGCAGTTCTACTGCCTTTGCTCTCCTGCAGGTACTCCAGACCGTCTGCAGCAGGTTCAGGATGCAGGGTATCCACAATTCCAACTTTTTGCAGCAAATGACACTTTCACACTCCTTCAGGAACCTGAAAGAAAAAATAAGACATTCTTCAGAAGCATGTTTATTTTTTATTTTTTTAAACCGTAGTAAGTTATATCTTACTGTGGGACCGATAACTCTTTATCAACTTGCAGCTCAGTTCAGGGGCCTGAGTAACCAAATATACTTGACAGAGCTCCCTGTTCAATGAACTACATGAAATGAGTTTGATGCTTCATTTCACAAAAAGAGATACCACAGCAAAATCTAGCAAATAAACTGTTTAAACGAGCAGAGATGGAAGCGCTGGTGTAAATTTAGGCAGCCCATCCATAGGCTAACTGGCAAGAAAGTTTGGATATACCAACCATGCCAGTATTACTGTTTATATCCTGCATAGAGGATGTTTATATCCTAGCATAGAGGACTGCAATCTAATATGGCACTGTTACCACAAAATAAGAGCCTTCTGGTAAGCACACACTGCAGTTTTGAAAGCCAGTGAACTTAAAAAAAAAAAAAAAAAAAAAAAAAAAAAAAGGCTGGATCACCATGGTATCTGGAAAGGGAAATATAGGGCACTGTAGGGAACTGTTTCAGAAGATGGAAGACCAGCCCTGTTCCACTAATCACATGTACTCACTTGGGCTTTTGTGCATTGTTTCAGATTTAAATTCTATTGCAGGTTAAGCTAAAATGATTTATTTATTTGGAAGTCCACAGAACTAACAGGAGACACTGTAAATTGTATTTTTTCTTCATTTTTGCTGCAGCTGTTTTTCTTCTCTCCTTCAGAAGTCTCCTCCTATTCCCAACACTGCATGACACCTTGTCTTTCTATTTAAGCTCCATAAGCCAAGAAAACAGTATTCTCATTCATCAGAAATGTAACTGAGCCTATCCACGCAGGAATGTGAACAGATAGGAGCTTAGACTGAAGACCCATCTAGCCAAAATTTTGTCTCTGTTAGTCACCATCACAGAGAAACGTGATCAAAGTAGGCAGATAGTGCTATTTCCCCAGTACACTGGCCTGACCCTCAATTTTCCATGCCAAGAGGAATTACAAAGTCAGAGACAGGAGCAACTTCCTTGGGTACACTAGTCACAGCTTCATAGGCTTCTCTCATACCCTGCCTGGGCTTTTTCTTTACAGTGTGGAGCCCTAATAGATTCACCTGTCCTTCATATTGAAGTTACTCTACTTATTTGAACACTTGTCACATATCTTTTCCACCTCATGCAGTATACAAAATGCCACAGGCATGCCACAGACTTATAGCACCACATTGACACTTTGTTTTGAGAAAGCATCACCCAGAACATGTGAAGTTTCTGCTTTCTAAGGAAGCAGCATGAATGCTTTGGCTACTTTCAGAATATTAGCTTTAGCAGTGATGTAACATTTATAGTTCTAACTAGTCAACTAAGCTTCTTATGAAAAGACCTCATGTCTAGACCAAAGTTCCCTGTCTGCAGTCTTTCCCACCTCCTTAAAGTTGTTTTTTCCAGGTGCAATCACAGTCTTCTGAGTGCCTTTTTTTTTTTTTCTTAAGTTACAGAAATAATTCAGCCAGTTAACACATCTCATGTTTACAATCTCTGGGATCTGAACAACAGCAGACAGAATTAAACTGACTTGCATTCTAATTTCCATTCTGCGGATTACGTGTTAAGGAACTGGGGAAAAACAAAAATGAAGTGCCATTCAGAGGGTACATTACTGTTAGCAGTATCCTCCAAGTACTGCTCACCATAATGCCACAGGTAGAGGCAAGGACCTCTGTCCTACCTCATCTGTAGTTACATCTGTGTTACAACTATACCACCTGCTAATGACTTCCACGTTAATCAAAATGAATAAACATCCCTTGCATTTCCAAAGGTTGGTTGTTTTTTTCATTTGCTTATGAACATGTAACAATTTGGACAAAACAGCTCATCAATCCACAAACTACTGGAGTCTTACAGACATCTTTGTTTATACTCCCACACGATGCTTAGAGACAGTTTACAAGCATAATACCAACCAAGCAAATACACCACCCCCCTGCCCAAACGTCTTCAGCTCCCTCTCCATCTGGCCCCAGCCTAGTTCAGCTGTACCTGCTGACCCATCAGTCTCACACCTCTCAATACCAATGTTGTCTGAAATTCTGCACAAGTTAATCACAAATTCTTATTGCTCAAAGTCTTTACCAAGGAAAGCACTGACCTAGTACAAAATAATAAAGTACTGAAGCAAAATGCTACCAAAACCTTTTTTGTTAGCCCATTTTGATTTAGGTAACTCTAAATCTATATGAAATTTGTAATCCCAACCTCAATTTCTTCCTCTTAATTTTCAGTGACTTGATCAAGACAAGTCATATCTAATATTACAGTTTCCAAACCGAGATAGATATTAGCAAGACCATAGAAAGAGATGATCCATGTTCATATGGGCAGGCAAAGCTTGTCACCAGGTACAATGTAAGGGGTTACTACTTCCAGCTGATTTTCTGGAAATCAGAAGGTAAAATTGTCTATTTCCCTACATTCTTCCCTTTAGGGCAAGGAAAAAAAAAAAAAAAAGGGTGGGTGTCTAAAGCCTTATTTGAAAATGTTAAAAAAGAAAGGCTACTTAAGAAGCATATAGACCATCACAGAAAAACAAAAAAGTCTTCATACCCGGAAATCCTACATATATGAATTATATGGTTGATGTATGTAGCTGCTCCCTGCCAACAAAATAAATTACATTTTTGACCCCTCTTCTCAACAGACAGGAGAAATTCTTCAAGGATAGGGACATGGCCTGTGTTTGCCCTGCCTTTCCTCTTTCACAGGCATCAGCATGCAGCCACTGCTGTGAGCAGAATACTCCAATGCACAGACCCTCAGCTTGAGCTGATATGAGCCCTCGGCTTACAATTGCTTGCATTTTCCTGTGGCAACCATCATTTCTCCTCCCCTCTGTAGAGAGGGGCTGCAAGAACGAAAAGGTGTGGTATGTCTCATTAAAACCAAAGTTAGTCAAATCATTTGTTTGGATTTCACTCTCACACCATTGAGCACTTACTAAAAACAGCTGGGTTGTTGAAGTATACATCCAAGCTTTAGTATCACATCACTGTTTAAGAAACGAGATGGTTACTAAGCTAAAGCTAAATACTTTGGATTGATTTAGCCTATACTGAAGAAGCACTGATTGCAAGAAAAATCAGGGTATTTCACTGTTACATTTCTGTTCCCCAGATCTTTCTTTTCTAAGCAGCAAGTAGATTTTTAATTCGATTTTTAGTTGGTCATAAATCTCTTCATGACCTTTAACTTAACATACATTACAGTAAAAAAAAAAAAATCAGTAAAACAAAAAATGGAAGCTGTGACTACAATATACGTCTCAAAACAATATTTTGAGTCCTAAATGCTTTATTTCTCCAGAAACAATTGCTATCTTCTCTGTACCACTAACGCCCATCAGCAGAGTTTTATTATTTACACTGACTCAGGTTTTACTGACTGCAATTAAGATCATCTGAGTGGGATAGTTTCATCAATATTCCAGCTCTTGAGAGACTGCTGTTTTCCTTCCAGCCCCAATTCCTGGTTTCCTTTTAAGTCTCACTTGCACACATAGGAACTCAGCAAGCCACCTAGACCCAGTGACACATAGGTGCTGGTAAAGGAAGATAAATATCAGAATGACAGGAAAGTTAGCTTTATTTTAACAAAACGGTGTCCTTTGTGTTTTTTTTCTGAACAGTGCT
Source organism: Cygnus olor (assembly GCF_009769625.2). Classification (NCBI taxonomy): domain Eukaryota; kingdom Metazoa; phylum Chordata; class Aves; order Anseriformes; family Anatidae; genus Cygnus; species Cygnus olor. The sequence goes on from NC_049173.1 coordinate 51,895,049, forward strand.
GACTACCAAGATGATCAAGAGAAGTCAAAATGTCTTCTTGTATTTATGACTGTAGAATATTTTGGAAACATGTTTTACAATATCTACAAAGTCTCAAGCGGACACACCATTCATTAAGGTATGCTTGCATGCAAAAACATACATATACCATAGAACAGTTCAGTTGGAGGGGACCTACAAATATTGCCAAGTCCAAACTGCCTGTTCTCTTCTGGGCTAACCAAAAAGTACAGCATGCTACCGAGGGCATCGTCCAACTGCACTCGGCATCAATCACCTCACCAGGAAGCCTGTTCCGGTGTCTCACCACCCTCAAGGTAAAGACATTTTTCCCAACGTCCAGTCTGAACCTCCCCTTGTGCAGCTTTGTGATGTTCCTTGCATCCTGCCATCAGTTCTCAGGAAGCAGAGGCCAGGGCCTCCCTCTCAGAAGGCTGCAGAGAGCAACAAGGTTGCTCACAGCCTCCTCTGCTCCAGACCAGACCGCCTAAGTGTCCCCACGCTCTCCTCATAACGCATGCCTCCAGCCCTTCTACCAGCTTGGTTGCCCTCCTCTGATTGCTTTCAAGGACCTTAACTGCCTTTTATGTCGTGGAGCCCAGAACCGCACACAATATCCAAGGTGAGGTCACACCAACACAAAATACAGTGGGGAATCACCTGTTTTGACCAGTTACTGTTCACTTTTTTTTGATAGAGAATCAAGACAAGAATCACCAATTTAAAAAAAAAAAATCAGGTTTCACAAGAACAAAAAGACCTGAGGCTTTTTGAGTTTTACCTATAGTCCAAGCTCTGTGATAGCAAACCTGATCCTTCACATATCAAAGTGTTGTTGAAATATAGTATCCAAATAGATCCTAAGAGATATAAAACCTACTTTATAGCATAAAAATAGGCGGCTAAACCTCTCTGAGAAAAATGAATTGAACCTTGTACACAACTGCACTCACAAGACTTTAAGGGTTAGTGCGCTCCATGAAGAAGTTGTCACATTAACAGGGAAAATCTAAAGAAGAAAATCTAGTTACATGTTTTGCTTGAGCAAGTAATTAGATTTTTACCTTTGCAGTTACCTCATGAAATTCAGTGTTCTATTCATGTCCATCTCTCACCAAGTTCATTTCTCAGTTACTGCTCTCTAATGTACATTTACCAGCTTACAGTCTCATCTGAGCAATAGTGCCTCCATCACTTATCATGGAAGACTGTATCTGAGATATTATAAGCTCTGAAAAAGTTAATGATGTAAAGATCCACTGCTGAGTTGTATTATCTCAAAAAAAATGATATGCTGATAGCCTTTATTACAGTCTTTGACAACTTATTTTCTGCTAAACTTTTTTTTTTGTCACTCCTTATAGCAGAGTCCCTCACGTGCAATGAAGCATTTACTGTACAAGACTTCCCTTTACTGTTCTTACTAACACCTACATATCACCATGGGCAACAGACAGGAAAAGATTAGCTTTTCTTATGCTAAATTTTAAGCCTACAGATAATAATACTAAAAAGAAAAGCAGATCAGTTTGGACTTGAAGTTAAGGCAGTTCCATGCACACACACGCAATCCAAACCAGTGCAGCACTTCTGAGTACGTTTTAGTAACAGTTATTTTAACAACATTAAGATATGTACAGATGCATCTTTCTTCTTAGTAACAGAAGAAATAGCATTTATTTATCCTCAAAGACAGCATTCCTTTCTATTTTGAGTATAGTTATACACATCTACATACGAGTTTGTCCTTTCAGATTCTTTTCACAGTTAAGAGTCAATACTTCAGAGCATTATTCATTTGTTCCGTTTTAGGCACCTACCTCTGAGAGGAGACCAGATCCTCCAATGCCCAAGGAATGCTCGCATGACCAGCTCAGACCTAGGTATAATGCATGGACTTATATTTCATGCTAGCAGATTGTTAACAGGGGTTAATCTGCAACCATTCAATTTACAGAAAATATCCCACCACAGACATTACCTCACTAATAGACAAGCTCCCTCTAAAGACTGAGAGGTCTATTTCCTGGTGGTGCCAACAGAAAAGAGTATTTCTTTAAGGTTTAACCGAGAATATATATATATTTCGTGATGCTACCTCTGTTCTTTGCCAGTCTCAGAGCAGGAACATCATCTTCCACTGCTCGACAGTTTTTGGTCTGTACCTACTTGGCCTGGTTGATCCTGGGATAAAGGTTTCCCTGTACTGTGATCAATACACAGACTCATATCCCATTTCCACCTCAATCACCTGTGTGCCCTAGAGTCTACTGCAATTACTGAAAGCACAGTTATGAGAACCTTGAGAGGTTCACCAAGTATATTTTGGACATGTAATGAAAACTGAAGAAATTGGATATGAGCTACCTCTATTAGCTGCCATTGTGGTGAGCTTGTTCTTTCTGAAATGGGTGAAAGACACAAAGGAAACAGCAGGGGTAGGAAGGAAGACGCTATTACTGAAAAACTTTTCTATAGATTCTGAGAAAGAAAAGTAACATTATCTTTGAAGGAACACAAAACACGAGATAATTTTGATTGGAGCGATAGGATAGGATAGAAATCAGAGAGAGAAACAAGGAAGGAAGAAAGCACACTGAGTTTGAAAACCTGTAACTAAAATGAAACCCCCAAAATCCACATTTCAGTATCACATGAACAGAAGGCTAAAGGATTAAGCAGGAGACAATGAACAAGTAGATTGTAGAAGTTACCGTACATGAGAGGAAGTAAGCACCTTCAATAACTTGACGAATACATCCTTCTTTAGGATAACTAAAAATAATCCAACTAAAAATCACCTCCTCCCATAGCACGCTACTCCATGGAGTGCTCATCACAAACAAGTTGTAGCAACTGTAAGATTCACTGGAGTTCAATGGTTCCCCAGTTATTACTATTGGCAATTTGTTAAAGGACATTGGCCCAAGTACAAATAAATACAAACTACTCACAATTTAACTTGAACTGCAAGTAATTTGTGTGGGAGAAACAGTTTTTGCTAAGCTGCCTTGAGTAATTCACCAGTAAGAAGAGAAAGCCTTCTTAAACTTGATTTGGGCCTATCAGATGGAAACAGAATACTGCCAGATAACATAGCTCTTTGAGGCAGATATATACACACCATAAAAACAAAATAACAATAGACTAACATCTAATATGGAGCTGAACATTATTTTACATGATAAAAAAGTCTTGACTAAAAATTGTTAAAATGAATTTGAAGTTAAAAAAATAGATCATAAAGTACAAAACCTGTGTGATAATTTTGATCATTTGCAGCTTTAGAATTGTGATTCATAGACAACCCTGTAAAGCATTTTTGGATTACACATTTGCTGTCAAGTACCTCCTTCAGGCTAAATGTTTCAGGAAAATTAATTCAGAAACTTCAGAAAGTGAAAATTTACAGTAAAAATACTTTGATTTGCTAAGGACAGCATTACAGCTAACCCACTGAATTTTTCTAGCATACTTACACTTTGTAACAAGATTTCAGCGCGGCAGTTAACTCTCTGAAGCATCAGAAAACTTCTGACAGTTATGTTTTGGAAGAATTGTAAGCTTGTAAAACAAATATGCAAAACCTAAGTACATTCAGTTTGCACTCTCAACAGAGAGTTGCTATGACTTTGCAGCTAGGCTACTCAAGACAATAGGTCAGACTAGCCAATAACAACGCTCAGGCCAAAGGTACAGGTTTGGGGAGAATTCAAAGGAAAGAACTGCAGGAAAACATGGCTGAATTTGCTTTGATAGCTATGAGGGAATGAACCCATGACTGCCACAGGACTCGATCGGTTCTCCAGGAGTCAGAAGGCACAGGCAGGAACTCCCCCCCGGAAGGACCCCATGGCCCTTTCTGCCTACATGCTGAACCCAGCCAATGTCGTCTCACTGGAAGGGGGCACATTATCCTGCCTAGCATTTCCTCACCATTATTTTTGGCACCACATTCTGTCAGATAATAGTAAAGCTGTACATGGTGTTTGAATTTTAAATAGTTACCCTCAAAAAGGGGTCCAAAAAGAATAAAGCTCCCTTGAGTTTAGGAGCTTATGAGGCACAAACAGGGAGGATTTAACAAACACATTTTAATTTCTGTACATCAACCCATTAGATAGTTAAAAGCAACTTAAACACAACATCACGCACACACATTCCTCACCAGTCCTCCCGCACTCAGCCTCCCCTCAGACGCATGTCAGCTGTCTCCTCAGGAAACATCTTCCCAAGGTCCAGAAGCAGCAGCCTTTTCCTCAGACCCCAGAAAGCACATAGCCCTTCTACCAAAACTGAGACATAGCACCACATAAAACAAATAAACAAACAAAAAACTGTTACCTCAACTCCCTTTCATCACTGCAAGCTTCTAACACTGCTCCTGCCCTCCCAGACTGCATCAGGAAACATGCTCGTGTCCCGCCCAGCACAACCCCACACACCTGTGCTCATCCCACCGTGCTAAGGCTCCTCACACCATGGTGCTAAAATTCACCTGTTGTGTTGGCTTTTTTTTTTAATCTGAAGCATTCTGAGCTTCTGTTCCATATGTACAGTGGGGATCATGTTACCACCTTATTAGAGAAGAACAGAGGAAAATAACGGAGGAACGTTAATATTCATGAAACTCTCAGATGGTTTAAGAATAAACCCATGGAAAGGCCTTTTGCTTAATAACTGTGTTCCCAGGAAAGTGTTTGAAGGACTTGCGATAAATAAGGCATGAGGTCAGGCACCACAAAATCCCAAGTCCGAGAGCACATCAAACAAGCAGAAGGCGCGCAGTCACCAGGACCCAAGCACACGCAGGGCTTCTGCAGCTCCAGCCACGGAGAGACCTCTGCGGGCCTGCGCCTCTCCGTGCTGTGCGGGGTCACAGCATTTGTTATGAATTGTCCATTTCCTCTGTTTACACATAGACCTGCCCTTGTTTCCTGTACATGGTATGTGCTGCTGTGAGAAGGCTGTAACACTAAGCTAGTACATGATTTTATTTTGGCCTGTAAGACATACTACCATGAAATTGTATTTATCAACTGTTCCTGTGAACCTACATATAAATGCTTTCATTCCCATGTAGCCAGAGCAGCATCAGAGCATGTAACTAATCAGGTTAAGTTTGTGCCTTCATTGGTTCAATCATTGTCCTTTAAATGTGAACACCTGGACTAAGGTGCTCAGAGCATCAAGGCACTTTGGGCTTACACATGTGAAGGTTTTACCATGCTTTAATGAGTTACTGAGTGCAGCTGAGCTGAAGCATTTTAACCCATTACAAATGAAAGGTAAAATACCTTAGCCAAAAGTCTCTTTTGCAGAGAGTCACATAAATAAAAAATAAAAATAAAATTGTTTTGCATCTACTATAATCTGCTAATACAGTACAGCTGTGTGTACCTGAGTCCTACCCCTCCACTGCCTGCATCACACTGAGGGCAAACTGTCTTTGAACAGATGTCTTTTTGGTTTGAGCATTTTCTTCAGAAAAAGTTTCATAATCAAAATGTCAGCATAGAAATCAGTGTAATTTAGAAAAACTTAGGGATTTTAGATGGCTTTATAGGCATACCAAGGGAAGGAACATATTTAATTTTACAGATCGGAGGACTTCATTGAAGAATAACCCTGAATGCAAAGGTTAGCATTAGCATTACTTTTGATGGTCTGTAACCCAAGCAAGGTTGCTTATTCATTGTCATGCTTCAACATGAAGACAAAATCTCTGCAGAAATCCCTAAATGTGGGATAACAACCCTGAGGGGAGCATAATAACAATAATAATAATAATAATAATAAATCATTAAAAAAACCCACCTCTATACTCAGTTGATAGGATTCAAATTCAGAGGGATTGAATTTCTCATTAATAAAGGAAATATGCTTGCCATTTCACAGAAGAAAAATACTTGCTATATATGTTTAACCTTATGCTTTTAAGAGGCATTTGAACAAGCTGTTGCCTTGGACATACTGACCTGGATCCTAACTTTTCAAAACTTTTTACCAGTAATCAACAGGCTGAACTCTACTTCTGAGAGTTAGGTGAGAGATTATTTTCCCCAGTATATATACATTAAAAACAAAAAAAAAAGTAGCCCTCCAGAAAGAAGAGCTGTGCTTTTCAACCAAACGTGATTATGACTATTTCTTCACTGGAAAAAAATCTTTCATATTTTTTGAGGCAGAATTTGTTGGAATTGTACATGGTGCAGGCTTTAGTCTGTTAACTAATCAAAATGCAGTCCCACCTATGCTCTCACCAACCTAAACTGACTACAGTGATATAAATACCTTGTATCACTTTGTCTTCATTAGGATTTCAGGTTCTCTGGCCAAATTTACTTTTGCAATAGAAAATGCAGTCCATGTAGCAGTTTTGGAAAAGAAATTAGTAAGAACCAAGAGGAACCAAATCTGCAGAGTGAGCATTTCCATTAGAGCAAGAAATTAGACTGTGGCTACAACTTCCACCATTCTCACTCTTCCAAACATAAAACAAACAAACAAGAAGCAAAATTGCCCCAGCCCCCTGCACCACTCATCGACACCCAGAGGAACTGGGGTGAACTGGGTGTAACAGAAAGCAAACCCAAGGGAAGGGTCCTTCCCTCAGTATTTGTTTTGTTGTGCACATTTTCCTTCCTTCTGATTACTCAAATCAGCAATTAGAAGACTGTGTTAATTAGCAGTAAGATATGGTAAAAATTCTTCAAGTTGAGACCGTTTTGCTCGTGAAAAGATGCATTATTCTGTACCTCACAATCAGTCCATATTAACCTGTCTGAAGCTTGCTGTGAATTGGCCACCATGATCACTGCTCAAACACTGCATTGACTACATTGATCTTATAGATGATATATTCTTTGAAAAAGAAGCACTTAGTAGTTCTTTCTCGAAAGCTCATGTATTACATTTTTTAAACCTGCTATTTAAATTACTCTTTAAAAGATTATTTTTCTTAGTGCTATTTAGAAAGGCATATTTTCCCTAAACAAACTCATCCCTGATCCCTGTTTAATTCACAATTGCTGGCATTTCTGAAATGAGGGAACACCTACAATTCATGGCCTCATTGAGCTATTCCAGGTTTAAGAGGGAGCTGATTTCTCATCTGTCACTCATCATCACCATTAAACTCTGTTTGAGTGTCTTCATTGATTCCACATCTGGAATTTTGCATACTAAGTAAATTTTATTACAAAAATCAGGTTCTGCTCTCCAGTGTAACAGCTAGAAAATAGCATATAGAGGTAAGGAAACCATTTCAGCTGTAGACTCACTTCACTAATAAAATCCAAAGTCTCGCAGACTTCCTGGGGGATTACTGTTCAGATCAAGTGTGTTTTGGCAGACTCATACATTTAATCACCCCCAAAGAACCAAACTCTACCATAAAGTATACTTCTCCCTGCTATCTTTGGGATATCTTATCTTATCTATCCCTGCTTTGCTAGAAATAGCAAAGAAAAAGAAAATTCCAGAGAGATTTATTTTCAGTCTGGAGTTGTAGAAGACTAGATTACCGTATAGAGGGATTTATACTGCTTATTATTATAAGAGTCAAAGACATTTAGATAGCCATCAAAGTGGATCTTCACTGCACATTAGTTCAAGAAAGCATTTTATTTCTCTGTCTAGTCAAGAAGATTGTATATGTACACTGTACAAAATGTATATGTACACTGTATAAAAATCAACTGAAAATGTATAAAATGCAGTGCTTTCTGCACCTATTTTTCATCTATTAATTTGTAATTTTCTGGTCCTAAATTTCTGTAAACAGCTTAAAAATATTACCTTACTGTCTTGAAAAGAGACAGATATTAGTGACTGACAATGTCTAGGTAAGAGCTGGGACCTGGTGAGCTTGAATAACTAAAATAAGTTTCAGAGTACTTTGTAGGACACTCAGGTAAAAAAAATAAAAAATAAAAATAAAAGTTGGGTTTTCCAATGCCCAGTTCCTCACTTATGCACAAAACTATCCATGTTGTAGTTTCACTCTGTTGCAATGCTATCAGCAGCATAGCATCTGTCTGCAGAGACAAAGGCCTACCTTATCAAAGGTTTTCAGGCATGTAATTAGTTGCCTAACTCTCAATAAAATTAATGGGATATAAACACCTAAGGAGGATAAGGGACTTTACCTACGGCCCACTCCCTAAGGAATCCAGGTACAAAGAACAGTCATTATAATTATCAGTCAGATGATGAATGCCCAGGTAAGAAACATAATGGCCTTATGACATGAAAGTGAAGTCCTTTAAGTACATTTTCTTTATGTGAATGACAAAAAGTACATATGTAGCAGTAAAACCTGTCCAGAGTTATACAGACTTTCCTCTTGAATCTGGGCTTGAAAGCAACTTGATTTAACACTGCAAGAGCAAGCAGTTACCTCTAGGATCTCCTATGACTGCCAGTGACCCTGTCCCTGTCAGAGGGACATCAGAGGCATGATGGTGGATTAGATGAGTATTTTGGTCTGACCAAGCACAGCTGTTCTTGACCTTCATTTTCTTTCAGTGTTTGATATACCAATCTGCATGAAGCTTCCTATCCACCCAAGGCTCTATACTTGAGTGTGAAAGGGCCTAAGGTCTAAAGGAGAGTTTGCTTAAAGCAGACTTCAGCCATGATAGACTTCTAGGACAGGAGACACTCAGGAAGAAGTATCAATTCACTCTAAGGTACATTGCCCTGTTTTTCATTATTATCACAGGTACTGCTGAACTGTTTGTTGTTGAATTAATCTAAAGCCTAACTCATCTTTAAAAAGATCAGTGTTCACCCCTACACCTCATTTTTTGCCAATATTTTCCATGAAGCTCTGTAACATCCACCTTTGCAGACACAAAGTGGTATTTTTGTCTTTGTATTGCTCCCATGTCTAACGCTTCTTATTTGCAAATGGCAAGCTCCCTACAAAGCAGCAGGCTTAAGTTTGGCAAATTGTCACCCTTCAGTTTATCCCACACCCTCTGACACTAAGGTCCTATCTTCATCAGATATTTTTCAATTCCCACCTTACTCGCAGAAGATAGAAGCACTTATATTCCACCCAAAAAACAGGTTTTCAACTTCTTTATGCTTACAGTATATTTCAGCTTACTTTCCTCCAGCTTTTCCAATTGCCCTAATTATCCTGCAGTTGTGCCAAGAGCTCCTACATCTATCACTCCCAGTCACCATTATAGTTGGGCATCACTGTGTAAACTATCTACCCTATTGCTCCAGAGAGCTTATGGCACTGACTCAGGGAACCGCCTCTCACAGCCAAGTGCATTACTAAATAACCTCTCTCGTATCTTTCTACTCAACTTTTATATGCAACTTTTATATGCCACTGATAGCTGTCCTCTTTGCTGCTCATAATCCCAGTATTATGCAATGCTGGTTTTACACAATGGATATCTAAAGGTGCTACACTTCTCATACAATTGGTATCAAGTATCATGCACACCATTCAACAGATCTTGATCACTTCAAGTATCTTTAAAAAAAAAAGAAAACAACTATTTTTTTTTCTTCGTAATTTTTCCTCTTCAGTGAAGACTCCTACTTGGTGCACAAGTCCTGTTGTACCCTGTAACCAGTATCCTGGTTTTGATTTTCAAATGTCATGGTACCTTTACAAAAGCTACAGATGGATTTGAAGCACCCTGTTCACACTCCTCTGTTACCACTAGCGAGTTAATTTGATGAGCTGGCTTAATCATTTTCCTTACAGTGACAGGTAAAGTTACCTGTCTGCCTTTAATGTACACACTCTGCAAACCATTAAGGGAGGAGATGTAAACAGTCCCAACAAATCTCTGTAATAACTCATGTACATAAAGTTACTCATGGATGTAATGATTTGTAGAAAGAAGACCATATTTTATAGATGAGGACCATTATATAGAATGCCTGGAACTGTTTTCAGCCATGGGATGTGAAACTATATCAATACATTATTGTTTTTTAAAGAGTTGAAAAGTGAAAGAAAATTACTGTAAATCAGATAAATTGTTTCTGAAGGCCATTATTTCAAACTTAGTTAACCACTAAATCAGATGGCTCTGACAGGATGCTGAGTAGAAAGCTTTCTTTTTCAGGCTGTCCTTAATGTTTCACAGATAATTCCAAGCATATTGTTTTAAACTATCAAATGTATCTCCAAAAGGAACAGTAATTTTTCTTCTTTGAGTTGGTCAATAAAAAAAATGATGAGTTTCATTTAGTGGAAGAGGGGGAGCCTTTGCTATTTCTCTTGTATTCCTCTTTTATATTGCTTTCTTGCTCACCCTTACATACGTATGAATGCACACACAAACAGGTGGACAGAAGGCTTTGTTCTATCCCGCTGCCCTTCAGCAGGCTCTTTCAGTACTCTTCCAATACCAGAAGCATTTATTGATTTCTGCATACAACCTATAGTCTTAAAATTGTTTCTATTAATAACTGGCAACACTTGTCTTGAGGTAAAGGATTTAGGACTGAAAATATTGTTCAGTTCTCTTCCCTGTATTATTAACTCAGCATGTGTAACTTCTTAAGGTATCTCTTCTAGTTTTAACTTTTCCCAACTGTATTTTCCCACCACTGCATTGCTATTAGAGCTAATTCTTTGTGCCTTGATCCAAAGCACAGGGAAGTCTTTCCACAGACTCCCATAAGCTTCAGTGGGTTTTTAGTACATGCTTAATACTTTTTAAAGTGCTTTGTAATCCTTTAGTTAACAGATGACATTGAAATAAAAAATATTGCAAAATAATTTGGTTTCCCATACTCTGTTATTGATGTCTCATGCTATATATCAAAGAACGAACTCATATAACAAAGGAAGATTAAAAAAACAAGTACAAGACTAGAATCTATTACTTTCTCTATAACATGTCAGTATTAAATCACAGAGGAAATATAGCAATTATGTTAGCAAAGGATAGCTGCTGGTTTTTACACACCAAACACTTTGATAGCTTGACAGTTTGCTTTGCATTATCCATGAACTATGCCAATATTTACTTAAGTAAATATTTAGCTAGCTCAGAAAAAAACTTTTGTTATATCATAATTAGAAATTACTGGGAAAATATTGGGGGAAACAAAGCATACTGACTTACACAGTAAGAAGTAGTCTGAGATGTATAATTCCCCAAACAGTCAATTTTCTTGGGACCTTCATAATATAATGTTTGCAATGGTGAAACTGACATAATGATAAATATAGCTAGGAATAGTGTGTGTGTGCATATATGTATATATATGAGTTTTTTAAGAACAGTATTTTGTTGTTTATATCGTTACAAACAACATAGGGTAAGGGACCTGAGAAGGTTCCAGGCCTGTGGGCAGTGGGTGGGTATCCAGGCAAGGCTGAGCAGGGCCATCAAAGCCTATGGGTGCCCTCAGAGCCCTGGCACTCAACATCAAAGAGGGAAGAATTACAGTCTTTAGCCTGTCCCATGCAAAAGGAATGGTGGAATTGTAAAATTTATTTTTTAAATATATTTTTAAAAATTCTTTTCCTTGCAAAAGGAAAAGAAATAGCTTTTGACCAGGGGTGTACTTCCTACATATGCTTCTAGCTTGTGTAGGCATATCTGAGCTACTCTGAGCCTGTTAAGAAAAGGGAGCGAGGAGAGAAAGTTTGCTGATGATCGTAAATAATTCATGTAAACTGGTTTCTGCAAGCAGAGCAGTCCTAGCAGCATGCAGCTTAGCTTGGGCCAAGAGCCCAAGCATTAACTCAGCTTGGATAATTTTACAGCAAGCACTCATATCTCAGCTTCCACAGCTAAAGTGGCCATCAGTAACAAAGCAAGTGTGCTCGACGCTAACACAGGATTATTGGGGCTGAACTGCATTAACAGGAGCGTACAAGAGTTTGTGATTCTTGATCAGAGACAAGGAAGTAGTTCTAGTGTTTATTTTGTTGGCTCAGATACTATCCACTCCTTAATGTTTTAGGGCTTATTGGCCATTTCCAGACCATCTACTCCTTATCTATCTTAAAAAATGAAATTAGTGACCAGTCATGAACTAGCGCTGAACATGTTCTTAGGACTCATAAACTGCAGCATGTCATAGCTATGCAGAACATACCTGGAGTCTATAGCTCCTCTCCTTCCTTGTCTCTGCCTCTAAAATTGCACTGCATGTGCGTTCTGGTATTGCTTGAATTAGAAGTAGCTGTGCACCTGCACAGCCATGCCTGTCTCTTCCCATTTGGATTAGGGCAGCATTCCTGCCGGACGTACGGCTTTCCAGCTGCCCTCAGGCCTGTCTCTAGCTATGAGATTTCTGCAGTTAGGAAATATTCTTTCTTTTTTCTCAAAAAAAGAAATATAACACTGCTGAAGCTGTTATAAAACCCAAATAATTATATATTCTCATTGGTAAATGTTTCTTCACAGAGGAGAAGCTTTTGAAATGATGATTGCATTAAATAAAAAATAATAATAATAATAAAATAATAGAAAAAGAAGAAGCTACCTGAATTGTACTCCACACTAAGAAATTACTCTTTTGTAGACAAAACAGCCAAAACTCAGATTAACTCAGATTTTGTGCTCTTTTTTTCTTTGGAGAAGACACATATTGGCACTGTATATTCCACTGATGCAGTTCTGTTTATTTGCAGAGACCATGAACCTCACCACAGAAGGAAGCAATTAACAAGAGGCAATTTATTTGCTCCCTCTTTCAAAGCAGGAGCATTCAGAAGCTCTTTTACTTTCCCACTTGACCTTTTCAGGACCAGATTACCAGCCTTTTTCTTACTCTCTCTATGGCTCTCTGCTGTATTTTCTGTTTGCCTCACCCAATGACTAGTACTCACAGCATCCAGAGACTATCCAAACTCCCCTTTTATATGCTACTTGTTATACAGGGCATTCTTGACAGTCTTATGTAAGCTCTTTGGCTATGTGCACATGAGTATGCTACAAAGCTCTTGGGTTTTCAGTTTTCAAGAGTATTAGGCCTGTGTTCTCCTCAATTTATTGTTCATAAAATCTACTTATAACACAGGTATTTTTTCTAGCTTTTAAAATTTTCTAGCTCTTCTATAGGCTCTTGATTGGGTAACAAATCCAGGCCTATTCCAAAAACTCTGATGCTAAAAGAGGAACTAAGTTTTCATAGTTAATTATCTCTTCTAGAATTTCTACTCACTTCTTACAAATAGTTTATAATGTTCTTCTTTTAAGTAGCTTGTCCTGTTATTCAGTGTCTGTGTCATTAGATTACTTTTACAGTTTCCTGATATGTTATTCAATCCTTACCCTTACAGTAATGTTTCATTTTAACCTTTTCTTAAATCACTTACCATTTTTTTTTTATGCCTACCACCTATTGCTGCATGGTAGTTTTCTCTGAAGTATCTGTTCTTTGCCCTCCTGCCAAAATGATGTTCTACTGCCAGTTCTCGGGACATACAGTATTAATATGAATTTTGGAGCAGATTGTTGCTTGAAGTTCTTATTAGTAGTCCATTCTCCTTTGAGTTTTTTTTTTCTTTTTTTAACTGCTCCCTACATTTTTTCAACAGTTTTAAGTAACTAGAGGCACAGATACAATTGCAAAGTGCTACAGAGGTAGGGAAAAGCAAACAAACGTTTCTGAAATTGGACAGAAGTCTAAAAATCTTCTCAAAGTGATGTGTCTGGAACATTGACAAGGCAATTTTGTAGAAAAGACGTTGCGTCTGAATTTTTGTTGTAGTTGCTGTTATTTGTTTCCTGGTTTGTTTTATATATTTGGCTCTGACACTGATTTTTGCAAGTCTACAGTGTGATTTGGGCATCCACAGAGTGTCAAGACTTTGGATTACAGCTCTGGTCCAATTTAACCAAAAAAAAAAAAAAAAAAGCCAAAATTTTAGATTTAGTTTCATGTGAGAGGAAAATGCTTACTTCTAGACACAGGCAAGCTAAAGTACTTTGAAAATCCATGAATGAGGTAGATATTAATTTCAGAATAACCTCTCCATAACACAGTAATTGAAAATTCACTTTGCATGTAGAAGTTCCTCTTGTATTACTTATCATTTTAAGGTATTAAGGAATATGGGTCCAGTAAAAGATGACATACAAAACAAAGTACAATTATTCTACTAGTATTTTATATAATCTCCAGCTGAACAAGTGTTTCTGATGTTCAGTCTACATCCTAACTCTAAAATTTTGGTTTCAAAGTAAATACAGATCCTTATCTGCTCTCTTCCAAAAACTCTTTAATTATTTGCAATCTTTAATTAAGTCTTATCACATTTCCCTTATTGTGACTCTGTGAAAATGTATAAAAGGAAAATGTTTTTTTTTTTTTTCTGTATTTTTTTCTAAGTGGAAAAGCATTATTCATGTGTGCACCTACTATAGCCAAATACATAAATGGATAATTTCCACTAGTTTTTTTAAAGGTAAAGGTCAGGGGTATCATGTTGTAATTGGAGATGATAAAGAGGACTTATAATAAAACAATGCAGCAGTGTTCATTCTTACTTGTTACTATGACTGGTGAGACCATAAGATGTCTAGTTTATATCTGAAGTATCCACCTCCACCTGAAGTGGCTACCATTACTTGTGTACCTTCTTCTCATAGAGATACAACTTTGTTTGACCTCCTGTATTGTTCTGCCAAGACTGACAGGTGTTTGAGTGTTACAGAACAGCCACAGGCTTGGTGAGGAACTGCCGTTGTGGTTCATCACAAGAGTTTGGGTCTCAATGAAAGGTTTGAGGACTACGAGTGTGGGAAAAGCCTCCTCTGAGGTACTTCTTCCTCAGTTAGGACAGCTGTTTGAAGCCAGTTAGCTTGGAAAATGATTGTTTCTTAAACTAAGGTCAGTGATATGTTCACTTTATGTTAAGACAGGATGAACACCCTGTGGATTGGTCTCAAAAGGAAATTGCTGATGAATAGTGAAAGAAGCAGATGGGAGCACAGTGTCCCCTGCCCCCCACAGTGTTCTGGGCTTGACCTGTTTTGTTTCTATGAAAATGTCAGCAACATTTTCCACTGAATTATGAATTAGAAGAAAAATCGTCCTTTACTACCTTCTACATGTCATTAGAATAATTTAGCAGAAATACAATTGTTTTATCCTTGTTACACAGCACAGGCCTTTGGTGCCATCAGTGTTCAAAGCAACTTTATAATGCTGTAAATAAAGAATAAGCACAGCTAACACAGAACAAAATGCATGACACAGGAGTTCAGAAGAGGGGAAAAAAGGTATGTTTCCAGGGCAGTTGAGCTGATGAGTTAGCTTCTACAAAACACTTATGTAGCATCTGCAGTTCTGCACGTTCCCACCAGAGGGGGAAAGAAGCTACACCATGGCAAGACATTTGCATATAAAACCTACTGCTCTGTCCTGTGAAGGAGGAGGGAAGTGTTGGTTAGAATAAAAAATCAGGCCAGGGGCACAAAATTCGTGTATTTGCCTTGTACCAAAGGAAAGGAAAATATGATAACTTTGGTCATGTATGCACAGAACTGAGGACCTGGTATGTTATGTATGATATGGACTTGAAATAAGCGTTTGAAAGCTACTGGTGGAAATGAATTTCTTGCGAGTACTAAACAGTTACCTAGCTCTACTGAGTTATGCACAAGTTCTTTATCCATGTATGCATTTTCCCCTGACAGTGTCCTTCCAAAATTCTTCTTTGGCCATTTCCAAAGTAAAATTCCACATATATAAACTCATTAGTCTTAGACTATAGTCTTTCTTTACCTCCAATGGAATCATCATATATATTCCTTCTATACCTTCTTCCTTTGAAACCTACCAATCCTTCAATACCCTCCTCTTACTTATTTCCAGGCCCAGTATGTGTCAAGTATGTCTCTATTCTTCTACTCCCTTCCTCAAGCATTGCTAGTTAGGTTTTAAATTCCCAAAGCCTTTTCTCAGCAAACAGTGGGACCTGTGCAAAAACCATCCACTGTAACTATTCAGGGGTGATTCCTTAACTATTTAGGAGATTGAAAGGGGGAAAGTATGTCCCTGATTCCGGGTCTATAATAACTGCATTTCTTTAATGTTCAAGAGAAATAAAGTGTTCTTACATTTGTTAGGTGAACGTATCTCCAATTTTTATCTTTTCTTTTTACTCAGTTATAATTACGTTCTGTGTTCTAAGGCACAACTGTGAATATTAAACACTGTGGCAAAATTTACATTGCTCCTTTCTCAATCCCTGAAAAGCAGAAAAGATTATTCCAAATGCATCTGTAGTGATAAGTGTGGCAATATTTGTGTTTTAGTGATCAGAACCTGATAATACTGTCTTTAAAATGCCACAAAACATGCTCTTACATAAACTCTCCTAAACATACCTGGGTGAACGCATTCAAATCCTGACCTGTGACATGATTAAAAACATCGTATTCACGTTACGTTTGACCGGAAGAAAAAAAAACATTAAATGGCTACAGTAGAAAACATGTCATGCTTTTTATACCTCTTAGGTATAAAGACAACCTCAATCCTCTAAACTGGAAAAAAAAAAAAAAAAGTTTCATTTTTGATAACCAAGTAATACCCACCTGGAGACCTAAAGAAATTCTTGTTTCTGTATCTGGTCTCCTGGAAAACCTTAAACACATACATGCACATAACACTGCACAGCCACTCTTAATGTTTTCAGCAGGGTTCACCCCAGGGATCCTAAAAGGTAAATTGGCTTCCTGTTTCTTTCCAGCACACCTGCTATTCTTCAAGCCAGTTCAAGACCTCATACCGATAAATGGCAATTGACACATATGGTAACACCTATTATCTTCCCAACATCCAGATGAGAGTACGAGCTTTTTATGCGGTGAAGTAAGTTTCTAAAACAGAATGGAAGGAAGCAAGAAAAACATATACCCTCTTCTAACTAGAAGAAAAATGAAAATAAATGGGGCAGAAGTGTTTTTGTGTGTGTGTGGTTCCTAAACATACCGATGAGAATTACTCAGTTACCAGGCAAAATGCAGCTTTGTCTCCCTCCTAGTCTGTCTAACAAAACCCCATCTAATTCTTAGATGGTGTCTGTTTCTTCAGTTTCTAATTAGCACTCTTATCTGAGGTTTTATCACAAGATTCTTCCTTTCTTAGGCAAGTACCTGACTTACAGTCCTGTGATAGCAGTCCTTGTTTAGCTCAGCAGGTCTGATGATGTCTGTGCACAGCAAACCTGTTCCCTTCAGGACCATGACATAGTAATCAATGGCTAAATTGCCCCTGCCTTAAGCCAAAAATATTTTGCTTAGAACAAAAGCATTTCTGGGGAGAAAAGAGATTAAAAAACTCTCCATTAGATTGTCTAGACTACAAGGAGTACCGTCCTCTGGATATGAGTAGTCCCAAATTCTTTAGGCTTTCTCTGCAAAATTTCTCTATGTCAGCATATTTTGCAGACAGTATGTAATATCTCACCTCATTTCATAAGTCTTTTGGCTCTTTAGCATTCAGCTGATAGATGTTCCCAGACTTGGAAAGCAAACCAGCAGTGGCATTTTCACTGGAGACTAGAATGTATCTGTGGTTGTTCTGATTTCCCATAGTCTCTCAAAATACCAGGTCAATATACAGAGTCAGAGAAGATACAATATACAGTATCTATCTCTGACACAGTCACACAAAGCCAACAACGTTCATAAGAATTGCTGTCTCTCAGTATTTCTAACATTATCACATATAGCTCTACTTCTCTCATACAGGGGCTAGCTGTAAAAGGGATGGAGATAAACACAGCACATGGATTCTGTTTATTTGGTATGGAAGCTTATCTAGAGTGACTGATAAAAGCACAAATAAACTAAAATACAGGTATATATGTATATTCCATTGCCTCTAGACAGAGCCTTTGGTGTGCATCAGTTGACTGCATTAGCTCTATTTAATTTGGATCATTCAGTAGAGCAGAGATTATAACGAACAAATGTATTTTGCAATAATTTCTAAAACAAGCAGGCAAACAGAAAAGCTGCTGGTTGTTCCAGTTCACTTACACCCAAGTGAATGCCACTGCCCTTCCTCACTCATATTACCATTTGCTTACATAGTATGGATGTAGTAAGATAAGCCTAGCATCCCACAGTATCACTCTGTAGGTTTGCAACCCCCTCCACATCCTCATGTCCTTCAGCTCTAAGATATCCTACGCCAACCTGCTCACTGAGAATTTTGGCATATGAAATCATCCTAACTTTTTCCTGGGTAACTTCTCTGTCACCAGACTGAGTTACTTGTGAAAAGACAAATCTAAATCCTCACTTAAAAGTTTTTAGACCAGGTCTGAATGCATAATTTAACACAGGTAAATGGAGAAATGCAGGACTCAGCAGAACAGTCGAAGTTATACCTTACCTTCTTAAAGGGTGTATCCAGTATTAGGAATACTGGGTGTATGGAATTAATGCAGTCCCACAAATGGATTTTGTCTCTGTCCTATAAAATCAACGCTCTAGGAGCTAAAGAGGGCAGGTCCCTAATTGCCTTTGTATGGGTCTTAGAATAAATATTACAGTCAGGAGCTTTAGCACCTCACCTTCCAGGGGCTGTAGCTCTCCACCTAGTATCTATGGGTTTGCTGCAGAAAGCCATCAAGTGGCTTTTCTGATTCTGCTGTGGATATTGTGCAGCCTGAAAACCACACACAGACAAATTGTACTGTTCATTCGAATTTGGTTCTCCTAAGATACATTGTAGAACTAAGCTACGGTATGGACATACCTTACTCATGATACTCTGTAAGCTGAACTTCCGAAAAATTTCAAAATACAGTATACATGCAGCTGTATCACCTAAATTTAGCTGCTTGGCTTCTGCCTCCCATCTCTGAGTACTTTCAAGATTATTACACTTTTGTAATACCTAATGCAACTACAACTGGAGAAAAATAGAGTGGCAGAAATTGGCCCAGTGTATATAGTAGATGGATCTGATATTAACAAACTTAACCTCTGTAGTTTTAAAAGTTCAAATACCTTTCATGTCCATTGACAGATGTCCTTCCTGTTTCTAATTGGGAAAAGGTGACGAAATAACACTGAAAAGATGCAATTTCTTCCCTCTCAGTACTTGTACCTTAAGACATGGATGTAGAATTTCACTAAAACTCATTATCCTCCACTATGGCCTTTAAGGAAGTAGGGTATTTCACAGGGTTTAATTGTATTTAAAAATATCTATATATTGGAATGTGTATTTGTTTATAACAAGAAAATAACATAATTTCAGCCCTTCAAAATACAGCAACCAATAATTTACTAAATTGCAGAAAGGTGTTTTACCCAGATGATCATTGTCTCTGGCCTTCAAGGCTGAGGATGGCTTTCACTTTTCGATACAGGGCAATACCATGTTGTATCGGGCTCAAAGACATTCTTAACAAACCACCTTGGCCCTCTACAGATCCAAAGTCCACCAGTCTGGAGGACAACTGATGTCCCCTCAAACCAAATAATCTCTAGTCTCTAGAGCTCTTCATCTAATTCCACAGGGGAAATAAATAAATAAATAAATAAATAAGTAAATAAATAAATAATGGGAAACAGAGTAACTGAAATATAATGACAGGCCAAAAGCAGTCTGGAGTGTAAGCAGTGCCTTTACAATGGATCAGTTGTTCCCTGTCTTTCTGCACATAACCTACTGTAAATGGGATCAGCTACCAACGAAGAATGATTAGTGGAATACAGTAGGCAAATATTGGCAATATCTATTTTTTGCTATGAATGTAACTTTTTTTCCCCTAGCTAAATTCTGCAAGTGAAATAAATGTTATTGTGATAGTGTTCATACAACAGTTCCAAATAGTATTAGCTTAGAACTGTAATGAAACACATTATCCTTCATTATAATCTTTAAAGAAATAGGATTTTTTTTTTCATGATATAGTTTAATAACAGAACGTTAAGATTTTGCAATGTGTTTTTCTTTGGTGGAATTAAACAAAATGTTTTCATCTTTTAAAAATAAGTGCATAATTATCTTACTTTTAGGATCACCAACTGTGATCAAGCTAATAGCGATGGAATTGGTGAAATAGGACACACCATTTTAATTCATGGGTTTACCTTTTGTTTTTCATTTTCCTGTTGCAGATACATGTTTAAGTGTATAAAACCTCTTGTTATTTGTTTGTTTGCTTGCTTGTTTGCTTTTTTCCCATAATGGATACTGTCATTATATTTGTTTCACAGATAATCAGCCCTACAGCACTTTTTTTTATGACACTTCTAGTTACATCAACACTGGAAACAACCTGTGAAGAGATTTAATAAAATATGCAGTGTAACTAGCTACTGAGAATTTCAGATTGAATGTTTATGTATTTCTCCAGGTATTTAGCATGTTTGTGTATATATGGAAAGACTGATTAACTTAGATCAATTAACTTAGATACTGTGAGTCCATGAGAATACCCTATGTAAATATAATGAATGATTTCTGTAAGTAAATGCCTCTGTGAAATAAATTATTCGGCTGTTCTGGCAGACAGCTTGTCCTTTATCCAATGCTTTGGTGAAAATTAGAAGAAAATGCAACCAGAGTAGCCTTGTAACAGAACACATGTAAATCTTTTCTGAGCTATTTGGTGGCAACTTAAATGCCCTTAAGCATACAGACTGATGGCCTTGGTAATTGTTTTTTCCAGCCGTTTGAGATCATCTAATCATTCCTTAAATTTTGCATCAGTAGCACCTGTACTCTTGCATCAGCTCACACTTTTGTGCTGCTTTTGGGACTATGGGCAAAACTAGCTGGTGAAGTAGCTCCAAATTTCACTGCAGAGAACATGTGCAGAGACAGTACTTGCTTCAGTAGAGATGTTATCTACATATGAACACTGAATATCAACAACTCACTTCCTGTGCGCAGACTTAGGTAGAGAGTTGCTTTGTACTGCTAAAGAAATGCCAGTATTTTCTGCTCCTCATTTATATATCCATTAAGTACATCTGAATGGCACTTAGGGAATACATATTTGGATGAAAGGAGCTATAGAAATTGAGCTCATGCAGTGAATCTAAATACAAATTAATTCATTTATCATGAGTCAGATATCTTAACAGGTGAGTACTTTCCTATATCTCTCAGCCTCCTTTCACTTTCTTGCCATTGTTATAAGAGACAAGATAAATCCCAGAAACCTTATCAGTTACCAAACTTTCTTTTCATGTAACTGACAAAGAAAATAAAAATGATTGAGAATCAATTGTTCTTTGTAAAGCTCTTAAGAACTGTCTGCAGCCTTCCAGCACTTATTCAGCTATGTGAGCAACAGCCAACTGTTGGCCTTTTGTTATTAATTAGATTTAATTCATTTTCAATATGTCTTAATGTATACATTCAATACTGTAGAAAGCAGCACAGCTATATTCCCACCCCTTTCCTCATAGACAACAAGTATCTTCACCACTGTCAGCCTTGGAATGACCTTAAACAGCATGTTCCCAGCAGCTTGTGGACTTCAGCAAAACTGTCACTTGCTACAAATCCCAGGTTCCTTAAACCTTCTCTCAGGGAAAGTTTATGGGCCTGTGTCTGTGGCATGCACTCAAAATGTCACAGTGCTCACTCTTTGGAGTAATGGCTGTAGCAGATCAGCACAGAGATTTGTCTGGCCCCCTATCCTGCCCCAGGAGCTGGCCATGAGAGAGTGCCTGCCTGGAGGCCACCAAGTGGTAACGCACTCACACTCTCCCCCACCTCCTGGGGCTGGCAGCTTCCAGATTTCCTGAACCAAAATGTTATCCCTGTAGTTAATAACCCCCTCATGGATCCTTCTTACGTTCGTCTAATTTGTCTAATTGCTTTTTGACACTATGTAAATGTTTAAGCATCCACAGCATCCTGTTGCAAGGGACGCTTCAGCTTAATTATGCGTTGTATGAAAACAGAAAGTCTTGTCTGCAAAGGGCAAACTTAGCACCTAAGGGACTTTCACAGTTAGCCTGGCCTTTTGAAAGGATTTAGGATGAATTTACTGTGATGGGCTCTTTATGATTAGAAATGCCACCTTGTACGTTATCTGGGAGTAAATATCTGCAAAGAATTTCCTGTAATGAGAGCTATAGGATGTAGATATGTTCCTGCATTGGAATTAGGTGCTCCCTTAAGAGACAGTCTGGGGGATAAGAGGAGCTACCAAGAGCAGGGGAAGTCCTGGGACTGAAGGGAGGGCAAGGCATAAGAAGAGGAATCAGAGCTGGCAATTTGTGTGTGAAAAATGAAACTGAGCTTGGCTCTGACTGCGGACTGGTATTAATCATCTGTGAGCTAGGGTAAAAGCAACCAGCATACAAACTGTAACAGAAATAAAGCCTATATTTGTTGTAATTTATGAGAATTTGTCACGTCTCTTCTCTTCTCTTCTCTTCTCTCTTTTCTCTTTCCTTTCCTTTCCTTTCCTTTCCTTTCCTTTCCTTTCCTTCCTTTCCTTTCCTTTCCTTTTCCTTTCCTTCCTTTCCTTTCCTTTCCTTTCCTTTCCTTTCCTTTCCTTTCCTTTCCTTTCCTTTCCTTTCCTTTCTAACTGAAAGGACTATGTAATGTATTGAGATTCTGCATTAGAGGAGAGCTAGAAATAATGACCACATATAAATGGATTAAAGTGATGTATTTAAAAATGAGAAGGATTATTCTCTTGTTAAATTATTTAGGTCTGCTTATGAATATACATGCAAGTATAGACAGAGCTTCTCCTTTTATTTTTTACTCAAAGATTGGATGTCTTAAGAAAAAAGAAAAAAGAAAGAAAAAAAAACATATCAAATAAGGATGAAATTGAAATCCTTCTCATTTATTTAACTCAGCCCTTGCTCTATATACAAACGTGACCCTCCCATTTTGCAACTGTGACATTAAAGATGCTGATTTCTTTAACGAGCTCCAGACATTTTTTCACTTGAGTAACAGGAAATGAGATGGGATCCTCTCCTCAAATAAAAATATAATTCCACTGTGATTCAAACACATTGTAAAGATGACTGTATTTCCACACTGACAAAGCTGTGAGCCACAGTTAGATCACTAGTATATCTACATAGGCTGGTTATGCTGAGACAGTGACAGGTGTGGATTTTACCACATCCGAGCTCATAGTTAAGATCCAAACCTGAAGAATTTCAGGCTGAGTGATGCATAAACATATCCCAAAAAAGACAGGAGGGCAGTGGTAACCAAAATTATAATTTTAAAGGGTTTCTTTTTTAACTCCATGTTCCAATCCCTCAAAAAACTCAACTACTCACTCTAGTGATTGAAATATTCAATAAAATATATCTGAGCAGGAACATTTCAACCATTTCATTTGAGTAGGAGAGTGAGAAAAAAAAATGACTAAAGCTTAGCCATTATAAAAAGACTATTTCAATGATCTTCTGAGGAGTTTAAATGATGAAGCATCATTAATTGTGAAGGAGAAATACAAAGAATAGCCATTCATATGTCTTCTAACTCACATACAATGTAAAAAACTAATTGAAAATTGTCTTTCAGACTGCACAAAAATGAATATGGTAATACCTGACTCCTTCTGACAAGAAATGTTCTCTTTTAACCGCCATCTTGTATGTTGATTTATGACACATTTGGTGTCATAAATTGCAGCACATTGTAGACAATATATTTTGGTACCTGATAAAGATGTCAGAGATCCACCTACACTGGCATTGTTACATGGTATTTTAGAAATATAACATCTCATCCTGAACCTGACACAGAGCAAGAGAATTTCTGAGGTAACATTTGCTTCATATCCTAAGAGCTGGGAAGGGTTGAGTTCTCCTACTATGACCAACCAACCTTCCGCGCAGTTTAACTGAAGACAGGAAAGCTACTGAGCTGGTCATATGACAGCTTCCATTCTTTGGCCATGAATTAACAGGGGGGTCGCAGTATTAGGTTTCTTTTACACCTTGGCAGAATATTCAGTACTTTTTAATTTTGTGACTGCGCCATGTTGTGCCCATAGGTGGAGAGCAAGAGACAATGATCATATATTGAAATAGAGAAGGCTCCAAATGAGTATAAGGGGGAAAAAGTCACATGGGTTTGCATGATCATATGCAATCTCTGTCTTGGACATTTTCAAGACTTGAATAGGCAATGAAAGCAACCTGGTTTACATCCAGTGTGACCCTGCAATGAGCAGGAGACTGCATTACAGACTTCAGGAGGTCCCTTCCAACGCAAAGTAGCCCTCCATTTTGCAAATCCGTTTGATGCTCACCATTTTGAATATCACTTCACTTTTTCCTTTCAAATACTATATAAAAATGAGATAAATATATGTAACAGGAGCTGATTTGTACTCAGAAGACAACTTTTTCTTTTTTTTTCTTTTTTTTTTTTTTTTTTTGTCAGTGGATCAAGAAAGGGGTGTCAAGACTGGCTGTTGTGAGATCAATGGCATAAATCCCCATGAGTAATGTCAGTGTTAGGATTGCTAACTTTAACTACAAAAATGCAAGCTGTTTATGTCCAAATACTAAACATCATTACGCATCAAAAGGGTGCCAAAATTAAGCTACCAAGCTTTAAAGAAATCATGTACTCATCCATAGCATTGACTCCAAAGTCTGTCTGGAGCTGTTGGGAAAAGAATACTGCTTAGTCACCTAAGTTTTAAATACCTCAGCTTGTACATATTTGTCCTATCCTGAGATTTAATATATGAATCTGAAAAATAACCATATTACCAAGGATATAGAATGATTTATCAGACAGATGTTATGTTACATTATAAAACTCTCACTCCCACGGTATTGCGAGTCTTCACATTGTATGTGTAAGTTTAGAGTGCAATTTCTCGGTATGGTAAGATGCTGGAAAGAGAGAGAAAGGAATTGACCTTTTCCTAACCTCTCTTCTCAGAGTTCACCTTGGGGATACAGTTGTTTCCTGAAAACCAAATCTAGGAGTAGTCTGAAACTACAAAATAATCATTTGCTTTTTGATGGCACCCTTTTTTATACAAACAAAATAAATTGCATCTAGAAATTTTCCAGATTACGTGTCAGCAAAAGACAGTGTCACCCAAACAGAAACTGACCTGTGAATTTTTCAAGCAGAAAACCAGGAAGTTTTCCACAATTATGTGTGTTGTTATCATGGTATAAATTTCCATTTAATTGCATTTTAAATTCCTTCAGATATATATTCTCATGCATCAGGTTCTCAAGCTTTCTATCACAAATATTATGAAAAAGACATTTGAAGCTTGAATAATTACATTTTGTATGAAAGAAAATGTAAATGAGATTTTCATAAGCTCATTTTAAAAGCAACAGTTCGCATACATTATGCTGGATGGCAGTCTGACTCATTCGAGAGAGAAAAGAAATAACGTGTTATACAAGTAGTTATAATTACACAACTACATGGAGTTTTGAATTGTGTGTACTTAACAAGAGATAAACTGTCATTCATTACCAAATCAATTTCTAATTTTCATTGAGATTTTTGATTATTATTTACCTGTTTTTCACAATTATCTTGCTAATATTGTTTGCAATGATGATATAATCAATGAGCAAATTATTTTCCACTGTGAAAAATAAAAGGTAGAAACTTCTTCAGATAAATATGTTTAGAAATTTCACCATCTCTTCAAAATATCTGTTAAATTAGTTGTTAAATGAATTCTGTTGAACAGCTGTTTTAAGGAAAATTAAATAAGGAGGGTAGAAAAAAAAAAAACAAACAGTATCTTATTTGGACAATGCAGGTTCATGCCAAAAAAAAAAAAAAAAAGTATTTCATAAGAATGTGAAAATTCTGGTAACATAAATAAGATTAAAAAAAAAAAAACAGGATGCAGTATTGAATTTAGTATTGCTTCATTTTATGCTGACTTCTCATTTATAATATTTTATGTCTTATGTCTACACTAATGAAACAGAGCATCTTAATATTTGATGCTTTATCTTTTTTTTTTTTGAAATATCTTTTTATGAAGTATTTTGAAATGCCAGATTTTCCAGCTAGTTGAAGATGAAAACAATTTTCAAAATGTGAGAGTTTCCAGGCAAGTAGAATCTTGTTTTCCTCCCAAAGCTAGCAATGAAACCTGGTTAGGTGTTTACAGAAGTTTGAGATTTTTTCTGCTCATCCTTCCATGCTCTCACGACCAAGGACTGGTCAGCGGATCCATATGAGGAAAAAATCCTTCAAATGAAATGAAATTAAGTACCCTCAAGTCAGGAGAAACCTTCAGAGGCGAGGCAAGCATCTATATATTATCTTCTCCACTGCACACACAAATAGTTTTATGCGACTGATTTCCCCAGTATCTTAAAAGCTGAAGGAATGAATTTTTATGGAGAAAATGAAGTCTTCCAACATATAAAGATGATAGCCTTAATGAAAATCAAGCCAGAAGCATGCTCATGTAAATTAAGATGGCAAAACTAGATGATCTTTTGAGTAAAAAAAAAAAAAAAAAGAGAGAGAGAGAGAAAAAAAAATTATTATAATATCTGGTTACTTTGGTCTTGAAAATCAGATACATAACTGGTATGCAATATTGATGAGTTGTGACCATTTCAGAAAGCACAAGACCCTTCCCTTTGTTCGAAGTAAAGAGTGCCAATAATACTTCTCATAATATTTCCTTACCTACTGGCAAGAAGCTATTTTGGATGGATTAGAAGATTTTGTTAGAAAAAAAAGTACCGTTAAAAATCCTACTAACAAAGTGACAGCCAAGTGAAAAATATATGAGAAAATTGCTCATTTGAACTACTATTTTATGCTGAAGTGATTTTTGTTTGTTTTTTTCTAGCCCCAAGTTATATATATGACTCCCTGCCCTATGTATTATGTCATATTTTTTCCCAAACGCCCTTCCCTCTTTTCTTTCCTAAGTGTTGACTGAGTTCCATGGGCTTTCATGAACATGGATAGTGTCAATATAAGGGTTAAAAGATAATTCTTGCACCTATATTTGAACTAAGAAGAGCATACAAACAGATGTTTGTTGGCTGTATGACTAATGACTGGAACAGCAAGAACATGTTATATTAATGAAACTTCAAGAATAACAGCTAAACAATTAAACATTATTAAGACAACTTTCACAGCATTTTAAAGTGATTTTTGAAATTGTTGGGTGGGAAGGTTAAATTAATTGATATAACTAATTCATGTCACATAGTGTATTTATTTATATGATGATATAGTTATGTGATTAATAAACTATGAATAATTAACACTTTAAAGGTATTCTAGCATGTTTGTGAAAAAGGAAATATAACTTTACCATATTGAATAATGCAAAATGTACCTAGTATTAAAGACTGAAATGTATTACCTTCTCAGATATATAATTTTGGTCTAAAGATACATTCCTGAAGTTAGGAAAAAACAAAAAAAAAAACCAAAACTAAAAAAAAACCTGTTTCTAGAGAAATTTTGTTCATTATTTCTGTGTGGGTAATTCTTGATCACAGGTTATGCACCCGATATTGAAAGAAGGTCTGTCACCTTGATCCTCTTGATCCTCCATGGCGGCCTTGCACAAAATACAGAAAGTTAGGGTCTCACAACAGCCAAACATACTTTCTGAGAATCTTTAGCTTTCCCTATAATTCCTGCACTTTCACCTCCAGGATGTAATAAAGACACCAGGTAACCGTGATTCCTGTCCAAAATTCATACTGGGTAAGAAAATATGCTATTTGGTGGAGGTCATGACTTCTGTGATACTTAGATGGCTTATTCAACTCAGAATAGAAATGAATAATTTGGTTTGCAATGCTTAGTAGGACTTTTTTTTCCTTGTTTGTGAAAACAAGACAGTTACAGGCAGAATTCATGACTTCATTTAATTTTTTACTTATTTATTTCTCTTTTCTATATTTTCTTCCCTTTCACCTAACTTTTAGGTACCATGATAGTTCAAGCTCAATATAAATCAAATTAGAGTGACCATGCCCTCTTTCTATTGCCTGTAGGTGTATTTATGCATTCCCTATTGTTTCAGCAATGTTGCCTCTATAATCATGAGGGAGTCATTTCACAGATATAGACTGGCAGAAAATGAATTCTGCAAAGAGAGAGCAGGAGTGTCCAGCCACTGGAGGGACAGAACAACACTGCCGTGCCAGCTTGGCTTAGAGTATGGTGCTGTGGAAGCCCAGTGCAAGTGAAAGTTGGAGGTACTTTTGTTAATGCACACAAAAATTGTAAAGGGATTAAAATCTCTAAAAAGAAGTTTCGACCTCTTAATATTCTTAATTCTTCTCTTAAGGGAGAAATCCTTATCCTAGATTTATCTCAAGTTAAACAGGAGATTAAAAGTTGTTGCTTCATTCCAAGTTCCTATGTTTCACTGTCCCTTTGTGTTTTCATTCACTATAAACACTATACTTCATGCAGAAGTCGTTACAGAAATTTCTGAGTAGCTCTTGTATTTTTGATTTGAAGAATTAATTGAAATCTATTGAATTAGCAAGAGCTTAAATTGCTAACAAAATTGAGTAAAACACATTGATGCCTTCTTTAGAGAATTTTACTTTTGTTCTTCCCAAGTTCTGTCAATAATAACCCAATCTTCTTTTAATATTTCTGCAAAAATGTCTAAAAATAGTTCAATATGTAGCTTTTTCAAGAGCATTCCTTCTACGTGATAACCATTTAGAAGCAATGGTAAAGAATTTCTTCCTCACTCCTCATGGAGAGATAACTGACATGGAAATGGTGAAAAGCAACAGCAGAGAAAGAATTTGTAGCTAGGAGAGGTTGAAGAGTAAAGGATGCTGTCTATTCAGGAGGATTTTTGATGTCATTCTCTGTATTTGCCTAAGAAAATTACCATAAAAGCACTACCTAAGTCAGTCAGGAAATGACCATGATTTTTGTAGCAGAGGAAGGAGGAATTTTTGTCACATTATCATAAACTATTAGCATTTGGGGATGGAGAGCTCAGTAAGTAATCAGTAGAAGATCTATAGTCACATATAAGCATTTAAAACATTTGCCATGGCTACCAGATTAAAAAATAATGCTATAATTTATTGAGATAAATTGTTTTATTGAGATATAATTTATTGAGATAAAAATGTGATATCTAGAATAAAGACTAGCTAAATGGCCTTCAAAAAACATTCTCAGTATGAGATTCATATTCAAGAGTGGAGTTGTTCCTTGGCTTAGTCATGGATTGACACTATGTCTCTGCTATGGTCCTGTTATTTAGTGTTTCTATCAGTGACAAGAAAGCAAGCATGAAATCACTAATGAAAATTGCAAGTTGAAAAAAAAAAAGGCAGAAAATATTAAATAACATGAATAAAATACTGTCTCAAGCAGCCATTTCAGAACTAGCATACACTATTCTCTCTCAGATTGATTTAAATGTATACCCGTGCAAGCCAAATAGTCTATGTTCATGCTGATGCTAACACCTATATCATTACTCAGCAGTTCTAAGGTTATACTAAATTAACTACTGAAGGTTTTGGGGAGGTCTTCTTTGTTGTTTTTTTGGGGTGGTTTTTTTCATGCAAGTTTGTTTCTGAGTGGTTGAGATGCTGATACATCGCTAAAGAACTAAGATAGAATTAATAAGTCAAGACTTGACAGAAAAACAGATACTTTATTCTACAATTCCCTATAATTTCTCTGAATCCTACCTATAAATCCTATGGGTTTGCTTAGGAGATTTTAGAGCTATGTCTAGATTTTTGATAACACCATCTATCTCATATTCAGTTTGAAACAGTTTCATAAAGGGTGAAGACTAAGTTATCTGCTGTTTTGCCATTTGTAATCTGCCTCTGCACAGGGTGTATAAGATCTTGCCAGGTAGAGCAGCTGTATTTACTTTCTACTTAGTCTTTTCAAATTAGTTTAATTGTTCAGAGTGTAAAATTGTAGAGAAATACGTGGTCTAGCTAGGAATCTTAGTGGAATTAATTTGTGTGCGCCACTGTTCCCTCCAGTACCCCCCAGCTCTCCCCGTGAAGATGTACTTCTGTACTGAAAACTGATGTAGACATACCATTTGAAAGAATAGAACAGTTCTGACATTTTAGTATCTGACTTGCCTGTGCTCTCTTTGAAGTCAGCAGCAACATTTCTATTGATTTGTCTGAAACACAGAAACTATGATAGTAGATTGCTGTTTCCCATGTAGTCAAGAGGTCTGATCCCAGTGGGAAGCAACATCATGCTTCAGTGTAATATTCAAGAGACTTTGGAAGAAGCAGCTATGGAATTTCTGTTCGTTCATGTTGGCTTATGTCCCAAAGAAAAGAAGAAAGAAGGAAAGAAAGACAGAGAAAGAGAGAAAGAAAGGGAGAAAGAGAGAGAGAGAGAGAGAGAGAGAGAAGGAGAAGGAGAAGGAGAAAGAGAAAGAGAAAGAGAAAGAGAAAGAGAAAGAGAAAGAGAAAGAGAAAGAGAAAGAGAAAGAGAAAGAGAAAGAGAAAGAGAAAGAGAAAGAAAGAGAAAGAGGGGAAGAGGGGAAGGAAGGAAGGAAGGAAGGAAGGAAGGAAGGAAGGAAGGAAGGAAGGAAGGAAGGAAGGGAGGAAGGAAGGGAGGAAGGAAGGAAGGAAGGAGTAGAGCTTGTCCATAAAATTTCTTTATTCCAAACCTTTATTTAAAAATCTTTGTTCCAAAATACTGTTTTTGTTATTTTGGAACTTCTCATTTTTTTCATATAGGAAGCAAAATGAACATTATATGGGAGATGAGAACAGCCAAACTAAGAAGACAAATAAAGAAGGTACCTACTGTGTCGCGAAGAAAACAAAGAATGTACCTATTGTGTTCCGAATTCATTTGGCAATCTGCAATTCATAAAGTGTAAACGTTAAATAAGATCCTTAGCAAAAAGACTGTTTATAGATGGGCAATAGCAAGAAAGTAGTTCCCAAGTGAAATCACCCTAGCATAATCTAAGCCATGATGTGATAAACACCTTTTAGAGACATTTTAAATAGGAGCTGGATGAGACCCAACAATGCCAGGCAGTTAATTTATGACTTGACTGAAAGATTTTGCAAGAGAGGAATGTGTTTTCTTCACATAGATAGGCCAAAGCTTCACCTGCTAAAGAACAAAAATATTTGCAGTAAAAAGGGAAAAGCATTCAAGTGATTTGTACCATACTCCTTTACATCACTTCATCCCCCTAGCAAGTGCTAACAAGCTTGAAGCAGAGTTCTGTGAAGCATGGATCAGGGATTTCACTTTTAAAGGTAGCACCTAGTGGAAGAAATATAGCTTTTGGTACTTAGCCACTGCATCCTCTGGATTTTGGCAGCATTAGCAAGATTATAAAGAGGGGCTGTCATCTGAAATGATATCAGTGGTGCTAAGACCTTCATGCCCAACCCCCCCCCAAAAAAAAAAAAAATAAAGGAAAACAACAACAACAACAACAACAAAAACACCTTATATAATGAGAGATATTTCAACTGCACTAATTTCACCATTCATTTATTGGAGAAAAATGGGCACAGCAAAATGAGAGCTATTCAAATCACTTCTATGTCAAAGCTTGAGTAGCCGGTCAGAACAAGTTCCATTTAAAATGTAAGGGTGAATCGGCAATGAATAGAGACACATGAGATAATCCACAACAGCTTGATTTAGATAAGGATCCCCAACTGCTTGAATGTCTCAGGAGTTTGGTTAAACTGGCATAGCATGGTCATAACTGAAAGAGGTACATATCTCCTAAGAGGTGAATATTTGTAATGCTCTAGTATTCACAGCAACCCTGCACAGAAAAGTTTGATAGACTCTTGTATGTGTTTTGGACATGAAAGGTCCAATTCTTAATTCATACCATTGGAAATGACAAGTAATCTTCTTGAGTCTGGCTGAGTCTTACTGATGTCAAACCTGCAGAACAGATTGGACACCAGAAAAGAAAATTAAATACATAATCAAAAGAGTAAGCATCTGGCAATATCAAAATGTCCACAGCTGATCTAGAATTAAATCAGGTACAGTAACTTTTTTTTCAGTGAAATGAAACTTGCAGTAAGCAGATGGTCTGTGAACTGATGCCATTTTACAAAGATTTCTTTTTAAATGTATATTTTATTAAAAAAAAAAAAATCCATGGTTCATCTTGGTGATTTAGTTTGAAATTAGATTCCATTTAGCATCATACTGCCAACAACCGCCTGCAAACAAAAGAGTTCTGAAATTTACAACAGCAACCCCCTGCTATAACATAAACACAAGAGCACCATCCAACCTATTACCTTATGAAAACAATAAACAAAGCCTCAACACAACTAATCTGCCACAGTCGAAAGACTGACAGAACAGATGGGCCTTCCACAGCCCCACAGAGGTTAGTGCAGTCTGAAGCTGTTGTGGGGATTTGGGAAGGCTGTCTACTGGCAACACTTTACCACAAAATCTCGTACCGAAAGCATTCAGGCAGAGAGGAAAAATGTTGGATTGCCTAAGATCATCTGAACTCTGGTGAATAATAATAATTGAGGTGGCCATACCCAGAGCTTGCCCTTAAACCTCCAGCTGGGTATTAAAGTTTGTTGGTGAAATAATTTCTGTTAAGGTAAACTGCTGTTGCAATATCTCCTGTTTTGCATGACTCCATCCAGCTGCTGCACTTCTGATATCCATCCTTAATATACAGCTATTGCTATGGGAGATAACCCTTTAAAGAGAACTTTCATCCCATAGACCCCATGTGTGAAGATGGGGATGACTGATGACAAAAGTCAGTTTTCCCTTTGCCAGCTCTCTCTGGAGTTAGATGATGCATGATATTCTCTGGAAACTCTTTGGTATTATCACAAACCTGAGAATTTTGACATTTGAAGCTGTCTTACCCCCACATTCCTGAATGCTTTTGCTAGCAAGCTGCTGCAGAAGATTTCATTCAGATTTGTTCATTAGGCATGTTTTCTACTGGGACTGGTCCACAGACACAGAAGAATCGCAGATGAGATTGCCTTAGTGATAGCCTATATGTTAGGCAATCACAAGGGTAAGGGGAGAATCAAGACCACCAGCCAATGAATATTTGATTTTAAAACATATCTCCAGTAGAACATTCAGAGACTGAAGTAATAGCAACAGGGGAATAATTTTGAAAATACTGGCTTCCATATTAAATGTAAGATCACTCAGCAAGTCAATGGCAAGGACAGGCAAGCAAAACTCTTAAGGTAAGCAAAGGTAAGCAAAGCTCTTGTTTCTCAGCACATGTTCAGTCCACTTGACAATGATCAAAGCTGTGGGTTACACAAACCACAAGGCCTTCAGATGTTAAAATGCAAATTCAGTTTGGATGCCAGAAATTATGTATATGTGCGATAATGTCTTTCCTCATTAAGCCTTTCCATGATTTTAGAGACAAAAAGGTCTGTAAACTGATTATTCCCCAGTGAAGGATGGTCTCTCTGTAATTTGGTTACAGCGTAACAGTGTGTGATCAGATTTAGAAAAGAAAAAAAAATCTTATAATTTTTCAAAGTGCATTTCTGAAAGGTCGTCATTCCTCTTCCTTCAAAAGATTACCATCTGACCTCTTTCATACTGTGGTCAAGAATTTCTGATAGATTATGGCACTTAAATAAATATGAAGCTTGCCTTAGGCAGAATTATGAAACACTGCATGCTCAATTATCTCTTGGCTTCTTACAGATTCTCAACAATCAAAGCTGGAAGAAGATCCAGGACTGTGGGCCATTTTGTCCATTATCTGACAGAAAGAAGACTCCCTGTAAACTATTCTTCATGTCTGTTACACAGTCAATCCAAATGATGTCTTACACAATGATAATACTAGAAAATATTTGTCCGTATCAACCATTCAGAGTGTTTAAACAAACTGATTGCCTAAATAATTGTCTCCTGCCCTTTAGGAGAATAAAATCCCTGTCTCAAAGATGATGAAAAAAAAAAAAAAAAAAAAAAAAGCTAATGGTTTAAACCAGCAACAAGCTCTGTTTCCTTTAGTCTACACTTTATTTCATTATACAGTCCCATCTATAGTCATTTGCTTGCCAGAAAAGAGTCAAGTAGAAAAAGAAACCAAGCAAATACCAAGACCTCAAACCTTGCACTTCCTCATGATCACTTATCTTTCTTCCATAGGAGGGAATTGCTGGCAGCCTCTAACGTTTTCCTCATGGAATTTATCACTATCGTTTCTACGACTTCGAACTGCACAGGGATCAATACAGCTACAGGCAAGAAAAATGTGAAGTCCCCAAACTGGATATCCCACACAGTTAATGGAAGATGCCTTCTGCAGCTAAAATAAAGACTGTGAAGAAACCCATTTATATCACACACTTTCCTATATTGTGGCTTTGAGTAAGATGTAATACAGAAATTGTGGGGGAAAAAAAGACTGTGTGCATCATTTCAACACTGCCTTCTAAATTCATTGTATTATATTGAAATGTTTTAAGTATATTTAAGCTGGTCTAATAATTTTCCACACTGTAACAAAATTTAAGATTCAAATAAATAATCCAAATTATTAAAAATAAATCTTTAAAAAATTGTTAATTTTGCAGGCTGATAAATAAAATAAAGATTCCAACGCAGCAAAAATACTTCATAGAGACGGGGGGCCAGTGAGGACTGTTAGCACTGTGCCCAGAAGTAGCAGTCTACTGATCTGGGTAAAGTCACAACAGATTTTTGATATCAATATTAAATTCATACCACATATTCTGAGCATCTTGGAGATGCACATATGAATTATAATATGCCAGGTTCAGCTTTACTTAAGATGAAAACAGAGCATTGGAACAGTTATTGTTTCTTTCTTTCATCACGTTAAGAGAAGGATGGCTTCATTGCTTTATTCTATTGTTTCTAAGAATGTTAAAAAAAAAAAAAAAGCATTTTTAGTCCTTTTTGTTATTAATGCAATTACACTCTTTGCAATATATGTAAAGACAAATTAAATGCTGAAAAGTACAAAACCCTAAAGCTCTGTCTTCTTACCAGTGATCTGATCAGTTGAAACCTGGTACAAAGCACATCTTTCTTTAAAAGAACATGAAAAAAATAATAATAATAATTCAAGTTCTAAGAGGTAAAAGAGTTCACAAGTAAGTTTCAGGTACTATCCTAGCCCTGGGTTCCACTGAAATTCACTTTAACTGTATTTTCAATGATTTTGATCCATGACATCTGCTGTAAATAAACCCAGCAAAGTCATTTTCAGATGAAAGTGTTTCTCTTGCTGCAATTCATTTTTAAGTTGGGTCTCTTTAAATGCAAGGCTTTCAAGTTACCAGAATTTTCTACAGCGTGCAATACACTCCACATTTCCAAACATTTATTTATTTTATGTTCTTTTTTTTTTCCTTCTTCCTAGCTGGTTACGTCTTCACTAAAAATGTCTCAAAAGTCATACTTTAAAGTGTCGAATATCTGTCTCTGTAGTGACTCTTTTTTCCTTTTGATATACAAATCAACAGCCCATTGGGAACACTTCAAATGGTTTTGGAACCCAGAAATCTCTTTGTCATTAAGGAGTTAACACAGTTCTAGGTTTTATTAGGAATAAAAAAAAGTGTCAAAAAATCCTTTACCTAAAACCAAGATTTGGTCCTGAAGAATTCAAGAATGTCTTTCTAATGTGATTACTTATGTTAATTATATTGTAATCACTCAATTTAACTTTCTTCTGGTTTCTATAATTATAACATTAAGAAGTTAATTATAAAGAAGCGGCATATATAATGTAATCTTAATTACAATGTGTTTAGAAATATGCTGATATTTTGCATTTATAACAATTAGCAAATTTATCTTCATTGAAGACCTCCCCAGACCATCACTTTCATCCTCTGCTCACCGGTGAATCACACTTCTTACTGAGTTTCACCCTGCTCCATCCAGTCCCACTTGCAAGCTGTGGCTCAGCAATGCCAAGCAGCATTTTTCAGCCCTGAAAGTCTTCCTTTCCAGGGACCTGAATTTAAAGAAAGCAGGGCTCTGATTCACTAAAGCCAATATCAGGTAAAACTATACGAAAGTGATGATATTTACATTCTGTCTCTACCCTTCACATTTAACGAGGAAATGCTCTTAGGGTAAATCCCATGCCAAGACTTTGTGGACAACTCTGGAGTAGGAGCTATTTTCACTTGTCTGTCATATGACAGATGAGAAGGTGGTACTCCTTCCCGCAGCACGGAGCCCACTGTTAATTGTGTAGTTTGTTAGGATGCAGCCAAAGGCTATGTTTTTTTCTATAAGAAAACTTC
Organism: Cygnus olor; assembly: GCF_009769625.2. Taxonomy (NCBI): domain Eukaryota; kingdom Metazoa; phylum Chordata; class Aves; order Anseriformes; family Anatidae; genus Cygnus; species Cygnus olor. The sequence goes on from NC_049173.1 coordinate 51,931,258, forward strand.
CTTTCTCATCAAGTCTCCCATCTCCACCACATCTTCCCCACCACTGCTGACAACCTGGCTGCTCTGTACAGCACTGGCTGCAACTGCTTCTGCACTGGACATGGAGCCCCTTGCTTTGTCGCAAGAAAAACTTGGGGACTGCTTTTTCAACAATTACTCTAAAACCTTACTGCCTGACCTGTTTACCATTTGCATGTGCTATTTATGGAATAAAGCAGAGTTTAAATATGCAAATAAATAGTCTCTTTGTCCCCCCAAAAAATGCATGGAAAATGCATATTTCAGTATTCTCATCAATGTGTATACAAGGAAAAAGGAATATCTGCATTCGGAAGGAGGAAATCTACCCAGGAGATGCGCAGGAGATGTTACTCCCCTTGAGTGCAGATGGACCTGCAGGGGAGTGAATATCTCTGAATTTTTTTCTCCTCTGCAGTCTTATATCGCCTCTGTTAGTGCAGTCAAAGAAGACGAGTGACACCTATGATTTGTCATCTCTGACCTCTTCTTTTGTACATTGTCCAACACCAATATCAAGATGTGCTTAACAGAGAAGCGTGGTGAAACAAAGGTCCTTCAGCAATTATGCTTTGCTGGAAGCAGAATGAAATCATGAGTGACTCTTGTGGCCTGTAAGTCTTTCCAATGTGTAGTTTTGGGTAGGTGAACTCTTTCAAGCTGCTCCCCACACTTGGTGGAAGAATGGCCACAAAGTGAGGCTGAGGAGTTCTGCATTATTTGAACGGAGGGAAAAGGGATACAAACCCTGAATAGTAAGCTTAATAAGGAAATAGTGCAGAAAACACGTTTTGTCACGTTATTTTTGTTTATTTATTAAAAAGTAAAAAACTGAACTTTTTATTTATCAAAAAAATTTTGGGTAACTTACTCTAGCCAGAGATCTGTAATCTGAAGTTTTAAACAGTCATTACTTGATTTGTTCATTTAATGACTTATTATTTTCTTATTCTCCTCAAGAAAATTCAATTCCCTGACCCAGGCTGCAGTCTCCAGGTTTGCCCCAGCAATTAGGAAGCTATAAAAATCAAAGACTTTTCATTATTGAAACTAACTCTGGTTTCACTTAGTTGTTATTCATTACCGGTGAAGTTAGAAACACTTTTAAAGAGAGCTGACAGACCTTTTGCTGTTAGGCTGACTGTCCACTTGCAGAGAAGAAAAAAGTATCTCATCTCCTTATACTCCTCAGGTGGTAAGTTACCACTGACAGGATGAGAAGAGATGTATCTCTCCTTTCCTGATCTTTGGCTTTATTCAGGATACAAACTAAGAAGAAGAGGTAGAGCAATAACCTCCGTAAATCATGAGTGCCTTCAAAAATGTCAAGTAATCCAACATGAAGAGGGTAAAAAATTAGGGGGATGATTTGGTGGTCCTGATGATTCATCAGAGGACTGGATTAAGTAGCGGCAAGGTTACAGTGACCCCGGACAGCCTGCACTGATGTACTTTCACATTTCAAATAGAAGAAGGTCACTGTGGACATGTGAGCTAGTGATGTGCTTTGCTCCAAAATGATCTCAGTTTAATTGTTAAACTTAGGTCTGGGAACTTCTTTTTCTCCATAACTGTGTGTGTTCACATAACCGATCTTTAAATAAAACTTATTGTCAACTTAAAAAAATCTGAAGGGTTATTTAAGTTGTTAAATTCTACACAGAAGTTTAATCAATTTCTAAATAATAAATCAAGTCTGGGTGCTCTTAATAATCTTGGTGTAACACATTTCAATCCAGAAGCAGTACACAGTATTTATCTTAAATGAATAATAAATGAGACATTGGTATTGACTGAACAAATGATTAAATATTCCATCAGTAACAGAACATGGAAATAATTTTTAATTATTAATAAGCTACAGATTTTGCTTGTCAAGTGCAGTCATCTTTTGACATGAATGACTTATTTCCTTAGCTGTCATCAGAGAGCAGATGAATACAAAAGACAATTAAGGCTAATATGGGACACCTAGTACACAGAGGTTCTACCACCTGTCTACCATCTGTCTGAGGACAGAGCTGTTTCACAAGATACTAAAGGTCTTTGGAGCCTCTGTCTTTCACTGGGTCTTCAGTTCTGAAACTCTGTTGTAATCGGTATTCATGTTTGTCAGAAAAACGCAGACACTAGGAGCCATGAAAACTGGTGCTCATCCAGCCAGCCAAAGAGAAAGTTTGAGCTCTGAGGTTTCTTCTGCAGTTTTTGCATTGGCTGCTATTCTCCTGTCTCATTAGATTTTTTTATATTTTTTTTTCACAGTAACATTTCATGACAAATTCTGAAAATACCTGGAGTAAAGGCACCACCAAATATATCCTTAAACAAAGATTTTTCCTCCACTGGCTACCTGGCACTCCAACCCGAGCCACAACACACAGCTGTCCCTTGATGCAAATGGATCCATAAGATCCATCTTGCCTTGGCAAATCTTCACTTACAGTAAAGAAAGATTTCATATGTGGCAATATGCTCTATTCATAACTTGTTGGCACCTTCACTCACTCAGAGAAAGTAATGAATACTTCACATTTGATGCTTTATACCACGTTAGAGTGTCATGCAGCACAAGCTGAGTGCTGTGTAAAAATCACCATCTGAAATGAGATTGTTTTAACATCCCAAGCCTATAGCAACTTTTATTGCTCAGCTGTAACTCGCAACTGCCCGAAATACTGGTTAGTAGTCCTAAATATATTTATGGTCAGAAAACAAGCCCGTACAAAAAAGCAATTCCTTATCTCCATACATACATATTATATTACCTTTGTATTGTGTTCTGACTTTGTGACTGAACAAGTTCTCTCCCATTAGATTTGAAGGGCACAACCACAAAGCTAGAATTAACTGGATCTTATTTTACCTCATGAATTATTGAATTTTCTATCCAAGTCTCAAACACAAAGTCTTTATTAGAACTGGTGAAACTGTTTTCTTTTTCTTCTAGAGAATGGGCTTTTATTAAAAAAAAAAAAAAAAGTTTTAACATGAATATGTCAATTTGACTGGCATTTTTTTAAAGCAAAGTGAAAAAGATCTTCATATGGGAAATTGCTTCACTTGTTTCACTCTTTTTTTTTTTTTTTTTTTTTTGTAACAGCATATTCCTCTCTGTCTCTCTGTCCCTCTCCATTTTTTTTTTAAGTATCCATTTATTTTAGATTTTTATTAGTAGAAGTAGAAAGAAAACAAACTTTACAGGACAAATTTATTTCAAATTGAAATTCTGATTCCTATTAAGCACAGTTCCTTACAATTAGTAATTGTAGAAAGATTACACAGAGAGAAAGTAACTATATCACATATTTTCAGCACTCTATTCTTGGTATAATTGCACTCAAAGGTCTCATCTACCATCCTTTGAACACCAAAAGCCTGAGAGCACTACAGAGCATGCAAGGAAAGCAGGCGGTATTGTCATAGGGATCACACATCAGAAAACTTGGTTCTGTTCCCAGGTCTGTCATCAGCTCTGAGCCTGACTATGTAGAGGACAGATGACTTCCCTGTGCCTACAGATCCACAAATCTATCACAGAACTACTGATATCACTCTGCTTTTAAGAAATATTTTGAACTTACACATAGACCAGGCTTAAATTCTAAGTCTAATGTAAATTTTACCAAATGGGATGCATTAAATTTTCTATTATTTTACTAAGTTAGGTTTAGTGAAACATCCATAATTAAGCACTACACCAAGAGGCATAATACTTATTCTTTGAGGATTTGAGCTAAAATAACTATGAGCTGTGGGACTGATGAAATTCCAGAATTCATTTATAATTATAAAGAATAGAGGCGGAAGAAAGAAGGTCATCACATCTCAGAATCCCTAGTTATTGTTCGGGATTTTTGTGTGATCCCCTGTGCAGGCTACAGAGACTGGAAATAGCTGCACAGAAAGATGTATTAAAAATGAACTTTCCCATCCATTTTCATTCTGCTTGCAGTTTTCATAAAACTCAGTCCATTGAACTTTTGCCAGAAAAATGGAATCATGAAACTTCAGCCTCAGCTCATCTTTAAAGATTTATTTTTCTATATTTGTAAAAATGTAGAACTGACAAGGCTGAAGAACTGAACTGAAACGCTGATTTGTTAATCACAGAAGTGATGGGCCAGTGATTCCAGGCTGATTATACTCATAGGGATTACACATGTAACAGATGAAGGCCACAAGAACTACCCCTCCTTATCTTTCTTGCCTCCCCAGGTTTACAGAGTACCCTATGTAGTGTTATGTTACTCATGATTTTCAGTCTCAGCTTGAAAAAAATGAATTAGCACAATTTCCAGTTTGTTGACGAGCACAATAGTTTGAGTGAATAGTTATTTCCTCTATGCAAAGTGACTGTTTCAGGAATTACATTTTTATTTCACGCTGATATTCTGGATTAGCTCTAGTTCTCAAATAAAATGTTGAAAGGTGTTCTGCTAGGTGATCCTGAGGTCAAAGCAAAATTTTTGACATTGGTGTCACATATTTTAATTATTTTAGAGCTGCTTTGTTTGAAATAATAATAAAGATAATCTGTCAAACTTTTTTGTTCTTGAGTTAAGAAAAAAAAGTTGGAGTACAAGAAAAGTAATTTCTAGGAAATTATATAAATTGTATTAGGGTCATAAAGAAAGGATTGTTAAGAGATAAATATAAAGCTAATGAAAGGAGAAATTTTTAAACATGATGCGCAATTAACCTGTGGAACTAGCTGCCACAGGATATAATTGAGGTTAAGAGCTTAAACGGAACTAATAAAGGATTATACATGTACATGGATAACGAGAACTTAGAACATGATCAAAATTTGCAAGTATATAAACCTTCACACTTAAGGGCAAATGCTAACGGCTAACAGGTAACAGCCTGAATGCTTCTAACAAGCTTCTATGACAATTAGATATATTCTGATTAAAACCTAGGTTTTTATCTTACTCATTCTACTGGAACACTACATTAATTTCCTTTTGTATTTGGCTGCACTTTTTTTTTTCTTTTTTTTTTTTTCCTTCTGCCTGCACTGTTTATTTCGAGGGAGTGGTAAAAGCTTAGCTGTCCTAGTTTCTCCTAATATCCCCCTTGGTATGGAGAGAAAGAGAGAGTTCATTTTAATATATTCCTTCAAATCTAATTTGCAGCACTTTTAGAGTCCCTGCTGTATCATTATACTGATATCTAAATATAATGCACGCTCGAAAAGGAAGTTGTCAGTAGCTGGTAACAGCAGTGGGCAAGAAGGAACAGTAATGTGGCCAGAGAGAGAAGACAGAAAAGCTGGGAAGTGACAAAGATGATACAGAAATGCAGTATCAAGAGAGAAAGGGAGCTGAGAGAGAAGAAAAAATTAATGGTTCCTGGGAAAAAAAGGAAATTTATGTGAAGGTCTGGGGTCACGGATACCTCAAAGGCTAACTTATGTTGAATGAATGATGATGGGAATAAGTGCAGAGAAATATCTGAATAGAGACAATATTAAAACAAAAACAAAAACAAACAAAAAGCTGTTATTCCTTGTCTCTCTGTATGTCTCTCTCTCTCACACACAAAAGTACAGCTGCACAGCCCAGATACTACCCTTGTTTCATCAAGAGAAATAGCTTGCAAGAAGTATTCAGTAGAAGGCTAAAATCAAGTAGTGAATAAATACATTTGTTTGCCCTTAAAAGAATTCAGAACCTGCAAGACATGCAAATAGGAGTTGCTTCATCAAGGCAGGTCAGACCTTGATGGATCTCGAGCAGCAGAAGACATTCTCTCAGTGTCCACATCCCAGAATATTTCTGTGTTCCATGAATGAGACAGAATTATAAGTCATGTAGTGATCGATGGTCCTTGGAAGCATTGCTGATGAAATTGTAGTTCAGCGTTTTGTGGGGACATGGCAAATATTAGGCACTGCATTGTTAAAGATTGCATTATTAGTATGAACAATGCATACGGTCTGATAGCAATCTTTGTAAAGAATTTATTTTCAATGCATATGCAACTACCGGAACTTTATATCATAACTAATGAAATTGTCAACATTCTGCATGACAAACTGAAACACATTTTGTATATGTTAGAAGCTTATCAACACCTGAAAGCACCACAAGACTGTTGACAATGGTCACTGTTAGCCTGCAACATCTGCTTTTTTCCTTGAAATTCCTAATTCCTGGACTGGTGTAAATATGTTGAATGTTCAGTTGTAATTTATAAAGCAAATTGTCCCTTACGTTTTCAAACAAGAACTTGAGAAAAGAGGTCCAACTGCCCTACACAGTGCTCAAAACCTAAAAGACTAAGTAACAAACCCAAATCTGTATTTTTCTATATAACACACACTTTTTTAAGACAGTTTAATGTGAGGAGGATGAAGAACTCACTCTTGTGTTTTTGATAGGAAACACTGCATGGCTATAAAGCATTGTAGTTGAGATGAAAGGAGAAACAAGACTGCAAACTGGATGAATGCAGCACAACTCAGTGGTGCCTGCTGGGCAGGGGTGTTTTCACAGGGAGTGTCTGGGTGCCTGGAACATCTGTTTGTGACAGCTTCCTTACAAGGAGAAAGCACTTCCTGTGGAGGTTTAGAAACTGAGTATTGAAAAAAAAGATGTCTGCAGTGCAGAAAGTCAGTATTTGAAGATATAATCTACATTTATCACATTTTTCACTTGCCATTAATTTAAATTCCCTTCATGCATCTGTTCAGGAAATAATTAGGATTTTATGCTGCAGTAAATATGCTTGTTCATCCATTAGTGCAAAGCAGAAGATTAATTACATTACAATGGGAATCGGGACTAGTGTATTTGGAGCTACAGTGATAATGGTGACAGCTGCACTACCTGCAATACTGTGCTTTAGTAAGCTTCAAAAACAAGTGTGGATGAGAAAATAATTAAGCTCCTGACAAGGCAGGGTTATCCCTGTTCTTGTTGTAGGTGTAACCAGCCAAAAAAAAAAAAAAATTGTTCAAATAGTTCTGTTAATCAGTTATCCAGCTATTTTTATACACATAACTTTGTGCATACGTATGATTCATACTCTGTATGAATCATTAAATTTTATATAAAAGCAACCTGAGCTCTCTTTGAATACCTGTGGTAAAATTCCAGAATGTACTAACACATTGTAAGGCTATATTAATTTGGCAATAAAGCTCCAGAAAGGTGAGAAAATCTTAACTGAAAATGACACTGCAAGACTGCAGCCAACAGCAAAGATAATGAGTTGGAGAAAAGAGAGTTAGGCAGCAGAAAAACACTGTAAAACTTACCCCACGTTGCTGTGTCTGGTTCAACACAAAGAAGCAGTCTCAAGGTGGTTCTGGAAGTCCAAAATTGTCCAGAATTGGACAATTGTTACAGGTTTTTACAGAAACTCAAAAAAAAAAACCACACATGAGACTACTGGTTTTCCCCAGATTAAGTGTCAGTAATTTAGGTTAAAATCTCCTAAATTATGGGGCCTTGTGATGGCATTTGTTGGGATTGTCTAAACCCACTGCTAAATGCAGGCAAAACATTTAATTAAAACTAATCATTTCTGCTTAGCCAGGGTTTTCAAGAGATTAAAAACCAGGCATGTATCTGTATCGCGAGTATCATTCTAATGCATTATATCAAATAGGCTATTGATAAGGTGAATTTTAGCTTATCAAAAGCTATGATTTTTAGGGATGTTTTGCAATATAATGATTTAAAATCTAATATAAATTGGCAAAATTCTTTCAGGCTTGGCAAATAGAAATCATCTGTTAGACTCAAAGTACATTTTGTCCTTGGCGGCTGCTCAGTAATTATGGCCCCATTGCCGTGACAAAAGATAAAGTATTTTTACTGCCACCGTATTTGCTTGAATAATTTTGTGCAGCCAGTGCAAAATCTTTTTTATTTGAATTTGTTGGATGACTCCCTTTGTGGCATGTAGCTGGGTTCAAAAGCAAGGGAGGTACTGCTCAAATTCAAAACTAGCCATATATGTCACCTTTAATGTAGACAAATGGTTAAGAGAGGTGTGTGATGTGCAATGAGAGGTGCAATTATTTCACATTTAACATTTTTGGGTTTTTTTGTTTGATTGTTTTCTTCTGTTTGTTTATTTTAAGGATGATCAATGCTTACCTATGCTAAAGAGTAAATGCAATTAATAGAGACACCCCCCAAAATAATAATGAAACTTAAGTGTCTTTAATTGACCTAGTCCCACTTGAGTTTGGTGTGGTATACTAAGTCTAAACAAGAAGAATTAATTTCAAGTAAGTAAAAAAGACACTAGATACAGGTTTCTATGAAGCACCTGCATAGCAGAATGTTAATAATATAATCTTATTATATAATGTAATAATAATGTAATCTTCCTATGCCTAGAATAGAGTCCACACAAAAACTCACTGAAGAATAACTAACTCGCTGTCAGGGAAAATAGGTTGGAAACAGATCTTGATTTTCATGCTTAAGACTGGTATTACAGATACCCATAAAACAGCTGGGTAACAAGATCCACCACAAAAGAGCATCTCACTATTCCAGGTTGTATACTAAGGTATTTTTCATTCCTGTGCTGTAGCCACTCATTCATTCTGTAAATCATGTTTTGCAATAGCTCAATTTCAATGCCTATCCAGAGTGTGTTGAGGGTTTAAATATCTTTGGTGATTCTGTGTTATTTTTCAGGATGCTAATATTGGCTAATCTTTCTCTATTTGATTATATTTATATGTCACCTCTCTTCCCTCTCTCCCGAGGAATGAAATTATGATTTTTTTTTTCTCTCTATAACTATTTATGAACATCACCGCCAGACTTCTGTATGGCTTAAACAGAAGCGATCATACTTTTGCAGCACCAAAGTATGCTGCACATCCCTCCCTCCCCCCGACTTGTGTTGTCATATAACTTCTAATACTGTTGCTAAAGGAACAATACAAAAAGGAGGGAAAGGAGATCGCATATATCTGCTTATAACACAGACAGTCCTTTAGTACTTTAAATAGTGTTATCTACTAGATCAGTACACTACCAATGGGTTAGTAGAGGACAGAAATTGCTTTGCTTCTGGCACAAAAACGTAGCACCATTTCAAGTGCTTTGTGTAATGATGTAGACTAAAACAATGTTATCAGAAACAAATAGTACAGTTGCAAGCATGAATTTAAGTACTCAGCAATTTTTCTCTCCATCTTCTCAGGGTACAGCTGTAAACTAATGGGGACTGTCCAAGAATTGTGGATCTACTGACTGGAAACACTGCACCTAATTACTGCACTGCATTAGGTTTGGCTGTAAAAGACTACTTCCAGGACAAATCCAGAACTGTTATATCTAATGAAGAAATAGGTATTATGACAAGCTTGAGAGTTGTGACCATATGGAGAAAGGCACAAGAAGAGGCAGTGGAAGGGAATGTTCCTTCTTGTACTTCATTATTGTGATGCTTTTGAAGATTCAGTATAACACAGACAAACAGATTCGTAGGATTAGTTTTCCTATGATTTACGGCCTAAACTTACAAACTTTTCCTTGATCTTAATGTCAATAAAACATGATTTTATCATTTAAATTGGACCTTCTGTCTAACAGACCACTCCTGATTATGGCCCAATAATTTGTGACTTCATTGAAGAGGTAAAGAATAGACAATTTTTCTAACTAATGTTTTGCAGTGGTTAATTACCCTCATAGACAAAGATGCAGATGAAATCTCCAATTTTAATCCACAAATATTACAAACATCATTTGTTATTACATATGCTTATACTATACCGTACATCTTCTTTGATATCTAGTACTTTTCTGTTTGTGAAGATGATTTACAATTATTGAACACTTCTCAATTTTTTTCCCTGATAAAATGGAGCATGTGAGCTCTTTTGCTCTCTCTGCTCCTTCAAGACCTCAAGTTCTGTATTTTCTTCACTCTTTCCAACTGTTTGTCTCCCAAAAAAATGTATGTTTAATTTCACTTTCCTTAGTAATAGACACAATAGTAAACTAATTTTCTTTCTAGTAGTTACTCATATATCCAAAGTTCATTTTCCTTTTTTCCTTTTGTGTAATAACATTATAGTAAGAAACTTACAACAATTCAAACAGGTTTAAATTGCTGATTTTGGCCACTATTATCATGAAGTTTTAAGCACTAAACATATTGTCACAACCTCCTTCACATATTAAACTGTTTTGCATGCACTGAAAAAGTCCAAAAATCATCTGAGAGAGTGAGAGAGAATATTGGCTAAAATTCTGTAATAAAACTTCTCCTAAACTGTGCTTTTCGTGATATCTGGTTACTCATATCTGGCAGAGACATCTTTGAATGTTTCTACTATATAAGCTGGGTAAAAAAAAAAAAAAAAAAAAGAAAAAAAAAGAAGAGAGAGATAATGTAATGCAGAATAGTGGTTTTGCTGGAAAATACCTTTTCACAAATCTACATGTAATCCTGACAGGAATATTCTCTCCTAAATTGTTTTCTGACAAGCGGACTGCTAAAGCAGAGAGGAGCTAACTTCCTTTTCTGTATGTCATTATCACCACAGGAGGTGTTGGCCATTGATGGAAATAAAGGCTGGTATGTCCAACCACAGCTTAGGATTCCCATAGAAAAACAGCTGTACGTAAGATCTATGGATAGCATCAGGATGGAATAAAATATGGGTTGTGGTTGTGTTTTTTTTTAATATAATATGTTTTGTTCATTTGCTTGAGCAATACACTAATATTATAATGGTATTATATAATTAATAATTGAGTAATTGAGCAATCATTAATACAAATGTCTCAGAATAAGCTTGTGTAACTGCACTGTCTTACAGAGGAGGGCTTGAGCTTGTTAGAATTTTTATGAATAATGTAGTAATCTTTAACTGGTTGACAAATATAGATAGGACAGATGCCACCTGGACTTCATTTTATTTTTGTGTGTTTTCTCAACTCTTCTTTCTTCTTTATTTTCTGCTTCCTACTTATTGTTCGGAGTTCTGCCTGCCTTCACCACTTGGAGTTATTTATCAATATGTCCTGACCAGCTAAAGTGAATTTCACCTGCCAAGCCAACTCCTGTTTCTGGACTTCATGGACAACTTAACTGAACAGTGGAACAACGCCTCCAGTCACTCTTCTATGCAGCCCTCTTGAATGAGGGACGACCTGTATACAATGTACTCTGAACTGACAAAAATAAATCATAATTTATCACGACTGAACAAAATGCAGAATCTAGTCTATGATTCTTTCCCTGTTTTTCTATCCTATGACTTCTGCATGTACAGCTTATGGTCTAATGAGATTATTTTTGCATTTCTGAATTCAAGATCAGACTTTGGTGAAAAGCTTCTGCATAGGGAAAGATCTACTGCTGGTATGTAAAACCTTACTGACCAAGAAATATTCTCAGGATCTTCAAAGTTCAGATGCTCAGATAAATAGTTTTGGTTAACCAGATTCCAAAGAGTTGCCGTTTATCTCAGATCTTCCAGTTCACAATTGTAGACCTCAGGTTACGACACTGCTTTTACCTACTGCCTTATACTACAGAAGAAGGATCTGCTATTAAATATGATATTTTTGAAAAAGAATTCTTGTGAGGTAGATGCGAAGTCTTTTTTTCCAATTGATTACACAAATAGCATAATATTAGAGCCAATTTCAGTTGTGTTTGCAATCCTGTTTATTAAAGGTGGAAGTTTTCACCCTCTGTAGATTAAGTATTACAGATTCTGCTTCACTTGCTGTCTATGCCAAGAAGAGAGAAGGATAGGATTAGAAAGTATTTATCTCCTGCCTGCATTGCATGTATTCTGACAGGGCACTTCCATACTAGTCAAAGCGTTTTGCAATCTCACATGTAATTTTGATGGATTTTAACGCTGAAGGAAATGTTTTATTACCAATAATGCTTCCTGTAAAAGTTTATTTGGGGATCTTCAGTTCAAAACATCACAGCAGATTATATTATATTTAGGTGTCATCTTCTGTATTAAATCCGGTGCCACTAGATGGTGGTATGCACTAGACCTGAGGAAAAGTGCACAAAAGGTCTGATTAATGTGTTCCTCCGCTGTTTGAACAGGAACTTTTTCATCCTTCACTTTCCAGCCTTCCTCTGTCTAACACTTTTCCTATCAGATGTTTATTTGCAAGGTTGATTGAGACAATTATAAAGGTCAATTGAGAACTTTCCCAGTTTATTCACTGAGTTTGCATGACAATAAGATCTCATTTTGAGATAAATCTGAAAAGCCAAGAAGACGACGACAAATCCAAGATAACTTGCATGCATGCAGTGGAGGAAAAAAAAAAAATGATGTGCAGTTTGGCTAGTGGTATCTATGAAGTGTAATAAGTGTTATTACATGTAAATCTTATCTACATTTTCATATTAAAAATGATTCATTAAGTACAAAAGATCCAGTGCCCAATACTGTTTAATTACTAAGGTAGGACCAACATATTCAACTGCATTTTAGGAATTCATGTCTACAACTTTCCTTGGATATCAAGGATGACTTTTCTGCATCTTTATATTAAGTTAAAGACAGACAAAGTTATATATAGCTGCCTAAAATACCTATAATTTGGGACATGTATTTATTTTTGTCTGGCTGGCTAGCCATTCTCCCCTCTTCCCCCCTTATTGAAAGGAAGATATTCAAAATGCCAATCTTGTATTCCTTTTTACCAACATCCAACTGGAGTTTAAAAAATTTGCATAGCAAATCAATAGTAGAATAAGAAATTGCAAGACAGAACCCCTAGTTATCACTGCTACATGGTGATGTTATGATTCCTCAGTGTACTAGTCCTCATATTTGTCCTCTTCTTCCCCTATTTTCTCTTGTTCCATCTTTGTTTATGTCAAACTCCATCCAGTTATTTGGATCTGCTACATGGCTCTGCCAACCCATGTAACAATTCTATACAACTCAGTAAAAGACAACAAGATTAAAGTCTGAGCTGCAGAGGAATGCTACTACAGCAATATAATAAAGCACAGAGATCCATAGTATAATGCATTTTCAATTTCAGAGAGCTATAACACAAGATGACAAGAAAAATGAAAATCATCATTCTATTTTTAGTAAATGCAATGATAGTAAATCAATAATACATTGAAGACCATTTAGACAAATGCCTTGTAATAGTAATAGTAAACCTGTTAAAAAATGTGTCATTTATGCCACTATTTTTATTATTATTTTCAATCTCAAATGAATTATTTCAAATGAACAAGATGCAAATCTATTATTGCAAATGACATTTGAAAAATGAGGAGCAAACCTTAATGGGAATGAAAACCTTTTATATTAATATAATGATGTTTAAGACTCTTAACTTATTCCATGGTAGTCCTAGGAGAAAAAGTGTTTGGCATTCAGCCACAAGATGTGGTATGTCATATATTGATTGTGTATGACACAGTCCTTGCTCATTAGAAAATGGAAGGTAGAGGAAAGCTCAACATGGGGAGAAAAAAAGAGTATAGTAATGCTGTTGCAGCATATGTGATGAACTTGCACCTTTGCTACTGGTATTTTCGTTCATTCCATAGGATAGATTTCTTTGTCCAGCCCTTTATCTTAGTGGCATGCAATGCCTAGCTAAATTACTGTATTTTGACAGCTATCGACTTGTAGGAAACATGATGCAGTGTTGTAGCAACAAAGACAAGGCAGAAAAGCTCTATATGCAATCATGTAGCAGAAGAGGATAATTTCATTTTGAAACAAAACCAGTTTCAATAACTAACATTCACACTTGTACAACCAGATACCTACCAGCACTACACATGTGCATTCAAATATCTGGTCCAGCAATCATGATACCAAGAAGTGATATGCACAGCATTTTTTGTGCAGTAAGCATTACCTATTCTCCTATCCTGTAATATTGCTACAGAATTCACTGCTGTTTCAAATGACATAAAAATATGCCTTCAAGTTATTTCTCCTTGAAGTGTCAAAATATACCATGAGGAGCAAAAATGAATCGCTTCCTCCTGCTGCATCATGCCTGACACCATATGATTAAACCCCTGTACAACAAGGAACAAAGAGGCAGCCAGGGGACATCAGTCAGCCATATTTCCAGTACCAGAATACTACCAGCCCGGTAGTATTATATAGTATATACCAGTATTATATAGTATATACCATTATATATAGTATATATATACTACATGTTATATAGTATATACCAGTAGTATATAGCTTGAATGGTTAATAAATCAAAAGGTAATTTCTAGAAAGAAGATGCACGCATCCTTCATGTATTGATTTTGTTGACCCCCACAGAAAGCTGAAATATCCTGAAAGATAAATTGTACATTTTTAGAATGCCTTTGTGAAACACTTTGTCACCACCCTCGCTTCCTCATCTCAACTAATGGCATGGAGGAATGGCATAAATTATTAAATTGGAACTTGGTTTGCTAAGTAATTATGTTGTGCTTTTTTGTTTTTGTCTTATTTAGTAAATGTTTCCCTAGGGTCCTTATTTGGGATGGTATTTTTGAAATACTTTTATGCTCATAGAAGCTTTAGAAAGCATTTTAATTAAACATAAATCACTTTTGCTTGTATGTACTTGTATCAGCTGTGTGGACAAAGATCTGTGTGTGTCAAAACAAGTGTAGAAAAAGCATCATAAAATAGTAAGGCTTGTCCACCTAGCATTCTCTGACAAGGTGCCATTCTGATGCCTGTACAGTGGAAATCTGTAAAAGCCTGATTAGCTCCTCAGAAGTGTTCACTATCTGCCAAGGTCACAAGGATAGGAGAGCAATTGCAATAGCAAATGGCAGCAGTTGAAAACAATGAGACAACAATTTAGGAACAATGGGAGCTACTAAGGATAGCATTAGTCTGAAATATCGAAGTGAACCAGAATGCTATGTGTGCAGTGGATAGAACAAGTTTTTTTTGTATTCTAGGCTCCAGGGAATCTTGAAAGCAATTGTAGAAATGAAAAATCACGAGGTAGTTCACATCACCTTAACCTTTTTCTGTGAATTGCTTCCTATAGTTTTATATCTGCTACTTTGCCCTCGCTACTTGTGAATGTTTCCTATAGGTCCACCACTGCTCCAGGGAACATTCCACAGTCTAAGAAAACTTCATCACTATACTGTGTTTGCTGATGAAATACACCCTAATTTTTCTACCCTTTATGTTCAACCCTTGTGTTCGAGCTAATATTCCAGTATTGATCTCCTTTTTTGATAATCAGTGTTTACGTTTATCCAAATTATATAATCATTTTTGTCTTGTGCACTGAAGATTGTTCAGGTCGAGGACTGGTTCTGGTGTTATGAAGATACAAACAACAAAAGCTGTTACCTATCAGCTAGCATCTGTCAGAAAGCACCTTTGTAATACACACAAATAGTAGTGGCCCAGATTTCAGATCAAAACGATTTGCTCTCCTTGAGCATGAACGTTCTTTTCAGCCTGTTTCATGCTACTCTTTCTAGCTTACCAATATAACACCAGCTTTTAATTTTCCCTTCAGATTTCAGATAAAGCACCACACATTTTGTAACTGGGGCATTTAATTCTTATTCAAGGTGATATGGATGACTTACAGAATGTCATGAGACAAGCACACTGGAGAATTTGTGCTTTCTTGACACTAGGACTGACTGTTGCAATAGGTGTCCCTTTTTAAACCTCTTTTGGACTTGGAATTTTTGCACTGGTTATAGAACTCAGATAACATAAATAGCAATATTTTGTCCCAAATAACTTGGGTTCAAAGGTATTTGAAAATGTGTTGGTTACATGCTTTTTTGGAATTTCACCATCTCTTAAGAATGAAAGGAGTGTAGAAAATAATACAGTACATCATACAATCACATCTGGCACCTACACCACAGCTCATCAGTAGAGTAATATCAATTCAGGTAGGTTCTACACCAAGTTAACTCTATCTCTATTATGAATGTACAGAATTCATATCCCATCTGTAAAAGGGAAAAGACTATAACAAAGTTTGCTTACTTTCATTTACTTGAAAGACAAAATACTGTTTGCTCCTCCATCAGAGATTTCTTTTTTTCTGATTTATTTCTTAACATTTCTATTTAGGCGCAGTCAGCTCCCCTCTTCCTTTTAATCTCCCTGATTTGTCTACATATTTTCTTTACTTGGATCTCTCACTTTCCACAAAGGATCTATATTGCAACTCAGAACTTAGCAGGGTTCACCCTCCATTCTGCTGTTCAGGGAATGGAAAGTTTTTGACAGTGGAACATGTGTTTCTATGACTGAAGGAGTCCTCTTTAAACTACACCTTGTTATTTCTTATTATGGCTCCCAGATTCTGCTGATTTGAGACACAAAGGAGAAATTCGAGAAGCATTAAAGATCTATTTCTGCAATAAAAGAGATGTGATCTCTACTGTTTCTCTCTGTGAAACAGAAAAGAAGGCTAAGAAAGAGTATTTTCTTTAAGGACCTGATGCTAGATGGGGGAGAAGAAAGGGGGAAAAAAAAAGTAAAGACAAACTTAGTTAACATTTTATATAAGATCCCCAGTGATCAAATTTTCCCAAGATCTGCTTGCATGAAAATTTTCAATAAAGATGAAATTCATTATTTTTGGCTTCCTAAACAATTTTTAAAAGTCAACTTTTTCCTATAATTAATTTTTAATTATTTTAACTAGAGCATAAACCTTTTCTGAAAGTACTTGAAAGAATGAGACCTGAGAAATAGTCTGGTTTTCCAACACATTAATTGCTGGCTTTGTTTGGTCACAGTTTTTTGATGCCTGCTAAGAAGACCAGAGTTATCTCACTGAGGAGAAAATTAAGAAAATAAAATGAGGAGATGAGAGCCATCACTTAGACAGGTTTTTCAATAACTGAAACATAGATAAGAGGGTAAGGAGATCTGTGTTTTATGCTCAGCTGAGCTACCAGTTTCTAGTAAGCCATAGAAAATATAATTTAAACAAGCTTTCTATTTCTTGGGCATTATGAGATTAAGTTTGTCAGGGAGTGTAATGCTTTTTGAGATCATCTGATTCATAACTTTATAAAAGTGAAGAGTATAATTAGAGCTTCCAATGATTTTATAAGTGAAAATAAAACACCCTTTCTCATGACAAGTTTTTTTTTTTTTTTTGACTTTTTATGAGTTTGAAATGTTATTGAAATTGTTATGGATGTAGCCCAAACAAATACTCACAGGATTACCTCATTGTACTTTAATGAGGATACCTCTTTTATGTGGTTCACAGTTCCCTGGCTTTTATTTGCTGACATTTCTCACCAGTAAGCAGAGATTGCTTGAAGTGAGGCTGTTTATCCAATGATTCCATTAATCGTATAGCAAAACCTGATAACAATTTATAATATTTGCTATAATTACAATGTAATTACAATGATATTCACGCAGCTTTTTTTTTTTTTTTTTTTCCCCTACTCTAGGGTACCTGGCTCATATTTCTGCCTCCAAATAGAAAAGACTTTAAAACATGACTTTATGTACCTCTGTGGCTTCTGTAAATATGCTGGTTTCTGTTAAAAGAAAAATCCCCTTGAGCTACAGCTGCAGGTGCAATTCAGAAGCAGTCTTGCTCAAAGCATTCCACCCTGTGAAATGTAGTTCATTGAGTAATTATGCTGAGAAAAAATACTGGAAAGGCTTTACTTAACCTTTTATTCATACAGTCAATTACAAGTTCTACAGTTTTGCTAATCCCTCAATTTCAGTTTACATGGTGAATTCACATGCTTGGTATAATGCCTCTGTGATCTGAAAGTGTGCTGTCCCTCGTGTGTACAAATGTGCAAGCATATTCTGGCTTCTGGCTCTAAACATCTCAACAAGATCATGGATGTTAATATTGCATGAGCAGTTGTAGACTTGGATGCTGATTACTACTACAGGACAAAAACAGGTGGAGTAGGAAAAAGCTTTTATGTACATAGGTGATAAATAATGAATTGCAACAAAAATCATAGGAATGCTTTGTACAACATTAATGCTTTTTCCTCGTTCTCCCAATTCAACAAACCCACATGCCAAAAAAAAAAAAAAAAAAAGTCAATTAAGCTTTGCAATGCCATCAAAGTCCACTCTGCACTCTAACAAAAGTAAGGAATTATACTTATTACAATAATTTTTATATCTGGAGAGACTAAAGAGCCTCTGCTCTAACAAACTGCCATTCCCTATCAGGGCTTCCTTTTAAGCTTCTGTTAGAAGTTACAGGATACTGCAAAATATAATAGTGGGTATTAGTTAAATTATGAAAAATTGAACTAATTTGAACATTCCAAGTGCATTTATTTAAAAAAAAAAAAAAAAAAAAGGTTTACTTTTGCATGGGAATTTTATACAGCATTTGCAGATAACCTAAAACATTGCATAAAACCAGTGGAAGTTATGGTATCCCTGACTCAGATGTGTAGTCCTTTAATAGCAGATGAGATATAAATTTTTGATTTACTACTTCATCCAAAATATTCCATATATATGATCCTTAAAAACACTCAGCGTCTCCAGAAATATCTGAAGACTTCTTGAGTTTATATACACAAATAATCAAATTAATTATAGAAGCACTGTCTGTTCAGCAACTGCTGCCATTTGAGAATTTCATTGTTGACTTTAAGAATCCTTTGTGATGTTTGAATGTGGAGTAGAGCAGTTGCCACAGTTAATTGCCATAGGGGACTGCTAACAAAAAGAATGGGGGAAAATATTTCTTCAGGTTCTTCGTTAAAAGGCTTCACCTACAGTCAAATGGCCATTCACAAACTAAATGAGGCAATAACCTGGCCTTGGGCTGCAGATCAGATGAATCATGTGAAAGACAACTCTTTAAGAGACCCTGGCACCTTGACAAAGAGATTTAGGAAAGTACTGTACTAACTGTGCTCTGTGACTGCTAGGACTCTAACAAAATAGTAGTTTTGCTCAAGAACTTTACATCTCTCTCCAGATGACCACTAAATGATGCTTTGTTTAAAAATCCATTATTCTCAGATGCTAACAAAACCTCTGTGAAGACTTTGGTTCTCTTTACTGAGACTGCTGGACCCACCAAATTAAGAAGCACAGGTCCACCCTTCGAGACAACATAGCTGGGGTGGCATGTCTTTACACAGGGGTGATGCAAAGGTGTAGCTGAACTGGGGTAACTCATGGAGGTGTTGAAAGATTAGCGAATAGAACAGAACGCACAGAGGTGCAAGTCTGTGACATCCTGCAATATGTAGGAGAAAATATTTAGCTCAGTTTTGCTACAAGCCTTTGACTTCAGGATCTTTCTTTGTTCCTATGGGTGAGTGCCTCCGGAAGTCTTATGATAAATTTAGAACAGCTTCACTTTATGGTGTTCTCTGTCTGGACATACTGACCTTTTACAGAGTCAAGCTGGACATTAATTTCATCCTTATGGCATGGCTAGGTGAGTCACAAGGGAAATCAGCACCAGTCAGGAAAAATGCATTATTATTTTGCTGCAGTTCTAGCCCTGTGTTTCTTCATGCCAATTTCTGAATTGTAACTCCAATTTGACTGTTTTTTCCAGCTAAAGAAACTAGCACTTTAAGTTAAATATTTTATCTTTAGCTAATTCCAGAGTAAGAAAAAAAATGAGCATCTGAACACCTAGAACTCAGTCCTAACACTAGAGAAGGCCAGATCATCAAGTGGAATAGTACAGGAAGTCTTACTTTTCCTGTGATCCTTTTTGCACCTTTCTCAGTAATAAAACTCTAGCCATAGCTAAGATGCCGTCTGCCAGAGAATACATGAGTTTTATAAATGAAGTGCTCAGTTTTGGACAAGTGAAAGCAAATCTTGATTTAAAAAAAAAAATCAATTTAAGACACAAGACATCTCTCTCATCACACACTGAAAATTTGGAATTCATGGAGCCTGAATTTGCTCTGGATGTATTAACTTAAGAAATCCAATCTACTCTCCTCATGGTAGGAAAAACATTGAAGACTGATAATTTCACTGTAGATTTCTATGATTTATAACTTATTTATGTGATTTACAACATATGGGTTTAAAGATAGGCAGCCACCAAAATGAAAATCCCATTTTTTCCTCCATGTACTTCAGGAATATTAGCACACATTTCTGTCTACAAATTTTACTGAAGTCTGTAAGGAACAGATATGTGCACAGCAACAAATAAGAAAGAATAAGAGTAGATAGCAGATTTTTTAACTCTTTAGCCCTTGCCTTTCTTCCACTTTTGATGTGGAAGAATGTGGGAATAATGTGGGAAAACAGATTGTGAGATCCTGTGAAAGATGATCTTATCTTATGTCAGCAGCAGTCCTGATGGATTGGGCTGTTGGTAGACTAACTGACCTTTAGAGGCCCCTTCTGACCAGTATTTCCCCATTTTTGTAATGCAATTCTATTTCTTTCATTGAGTTTCCAAGAAATTTTTTCTTACCAAAATTATAAGCCAGCATGGCCTCCAATATCTGTATTTAATGGAACTAAATTGCTACAATTGCTACAAAAGGAAGATCATAAACAAACACAGGAATGAATTTTCTCTACCCACTTCTTGAAATAATTCTCCTATTTCTTTCTCTTCTATTTAAGGTTGTTTCAGCTGGGAAGTCTTGGGCAAAAGAACTGAAAGAAGAGCTCATCACTGTCAGCTGTCTTCACCACATCACTGGCTGCCAGCAAGAGTGCTTCCAAGTGACCAGATACAAGATGAAAAGAGGAATAAGGAAACTTAGCTAAGATGCAGAATATCATCAGTGGATATCTAGAAAAGATGATTAAGGCTTACTTGTAGCAAATACATTGTTTTTAAAACAGTACTCATAGCCCAAATATTTCCCTAAAGTTTTTAAAGATCTGGGATAAGTATTTACTCCAGAGTCCCAAAACATCAGGATGGGTACAGATATCTTTTTAATGTGCCCTACTGTTGAGCTCCCTTATGATGGGCTCACTCAAAGGCCATCCTTTCTGGATGAGCTGAGGATAATGTGTTAGAGGATAAATCCTCAACTAAATCCTCCAGAAAGACTAGGACCAGAATACTCTCTTTTTCTTGCTAAATGAAGTTCTTGAAGCTCAGAGGTAGGCGTGTTAGAATCGGTCTGAACTTGTAACAAGTTGCTGGTTTAGCTCTTGTCATGTCTCAGCAAGCGACATTCAGAACAGCTTTAGTCTTCAAAACAATTTATTTCTTTGTTCAACCAAGTGTATCCTTCAGTTTTTGGAGACAATGGTTCTGAGTTTCAAACTATTTATGAAGTTTCGTTGTCATGACCATGACCCATATGTTTGTCTTCAGAGTTACTACAGGTTTGTCCTCTGTATATCATTACATATGTCCTATTAAATGGTACCTGGAGAAACCTAATCATTATAGCCCATTCTGAGTATGTAGGTCCATTCAAAGTCTTTGAGGTGTTACACTACTAGGCTAGAGGAAAGGAAGAGAACAGAATGAGGTAAATGATACCACTCACATTTGGTTACTGAGTGCATCACGTTCCATTCCATTTTTGTTATACTACTTCAGAATATGCTGATGGGGTTGATTGGGGAAAAAAAAAAAAAAAAAAAAAAAAGAGAAAAAAAAGAAAAAACCTTGAAGTAGGAGAGGGAGTGTGTTATTAAAATTAACGGCAATATTTATCACAGAATCGTCTAGATTGGAAGAGACCTCCAAGATCACCTAGTCCAACCTCTGACCTAACACTAACAAGTCCTCCACTAAACCATATCACTAAGCTCAACATCTAAACGTCTTTTAAAGACCTCAAGGGATGGTGACTCAACCACTTCCCTGGGCAGCCCATTCCAATGCCTAACAACCCTTTCAGTAAAGAAGTTCCTCCTAATATCCAACCTAAACATCCCCGGTGCAACTTTAGCCCATTCCCCCTCGTCCTGTCACCAGGCACGTGGGAGAATAGACCAACCCCTACCTCGCTACAGCCTCCTTTAAGGTACCTATAGAGCGTGATAAGGTCGCCCCTGAGCCTCCTCTTCTCCAGGCTGAACAATCCCAGCTCCCTCAGCCGCTCCTCGTAAGACTTGTTCTCCAGACCCCTCATCAGCTTCGTCGCCCTTCTCTGGACTCTCTCAAGCACCTCCATGTCCTTCTTGTAGTGAGGGGCCCAAAACTGAACACAGTACTCGAGGTGCGGCCTCACCAGAGCCTAGTACAGGGGGGACAATCACTTCCCTAGACCTGCTGGCCACACTGCTTCTTATACAAGCCAGGATGCTGTTGGCCTTCTTGGCCACCTGAGCACACTGCTGGCTCATATTCAGCCGACTATCAACCAGTACTCCCAGGTCCTTCTCGGCCAGGCAGCTTTGCAACCACTCGTCTCCCAGCCTGTAGCGCTGCTTGGGGTTGTTATGCCCCAGGTGCAGGACCCGGCATTTGGCCTTGTTGAACTTCATACAGTTGGCCTCAGCCCATCGGTCCAGCCTATCCAGATCCTCCTGCAGAACCTTCCTACCCTCGAGCAGATCGACACAGGCACCTAACTTGGTGTCAGCTGCAAACTTACTGAGGGTGCACTCGATCCCCTCATCCAGATCATCGATAAAGATATTAAAAAGGACTGGCCCCAGTACTGAGCCCTGGGGGACGCCACTAGTGACCGGCCTCCAACTGGATTTGACTCCATTCACAACTATTTGGGCCCGGCTATCCAGCCAGTTTTTAACCCAACGAAGCATATGCCAGTCCAAGCCAAGAGCAGCCAGTTTCTTGAGGAGAATGTTGTGGGAAACGGTGTCAAAAGCCTCACTGAAGTCAAGGTAGACCACATCCACAGCCTTTCCCTCATCCACTAAGCATGTCACTTTGTCATAGAAGGAGATCAGGTTCGTCAAGCAGGACCTGCCCTTCATAAACCCATGCTGACTGGGCCTGATCGCCTGGTTGCCCTGTAAATGCCGCGTGATGACACTCAAGATAATCTGCTCCATATGCTTCCCTGGCACTGAGGTCAAACTAACAGGCCTATAGTTCCCCAGGTCTACCCTCCGACCCTTCTTGTAGATGGGCGTCACATTTGCTAGCCGCCAGTCGACTGGGACCTCCCCTGATAGCCAGGACTGCCGATAAATGATGGAAAGCGGCTTGGCCAGCTCCTCCACCAGTTCTCTCAGTACCCTCGGGTGGATCCCATCCGGCCCCATCAACTTGCATACATCCAAGTGCTGTAGCAGGTCGCCAACCATTTCCTCGTGGATAGTGAGGGCCACATCCTGCTTCCCCCATCCCCTTCCACCAGCTCAGGGTACTGGGTATCCAGAGAACAACTGGTTTTGCCACTAAAGACTGAGGCAAAGAAGGCATTAAGCACCTCAGCCTTTTCCTCATCTCTTGTAACTAAGTTTCCCCCCGCATCCAGTAAAGGATGGAGATTCTCCTTAGTCCTCCTTTTTGTGTTGATGTATTTGTAAAAACATTTTTTGTTATCTTTAACGGCAGTAGCTAGATCGAGCTCCAGATGAGCTTTAGCCTTTCTAATTTTGTCCCTGCACAGCCTCGCAACATCCTTATAGTCCTCGTGAGTGGCCCGCCCTCTTTTCCAAAGATTATAAACCCTCTTTTTTCTCCTAAGCTCCAGCCACAACTCTCTGTTCAGCCAGGCTGGTCTTCTTCCACGCCGGCTCGTCTTTGGGCACGTGGGGACAGACCGTTCCTGAGCCATTAAGATTTCCTTCTTGAAGAGTGCCCAGCCTTCCTGGACTCCTCTGCCCTTCAGAACCACCTCCCAAGGGACTCTGCCAACCAGTGTCCTGAACAGCTCAAAGTCAGCCCTCCGGAAGTCCAAGACAGCAGTTTTACTGGTCCCTTTCCCGGCTTCGCCAAGAATAGAGAACCCTACCATTTCGTGGTCACTCTGCCCAAGACAGCTCCCGACCACCACATCTCCCACCAGTCCTTCTCTGTTTGTGAACAGAAGGTCTAGCGGGGCACCTCCCCTGGTAGGCTCTCTAACCAGCTGCATCAGGAAGCTATCTTCCACGCTCTCCAGAAACCTCCTAGACTGCTTTCTCTGGGCTGTGTTGTGCTTCCAGGATATGTCTGGGAAGTTGAAGTCCCCCACGAGAACGAGCGCTGACAATTTCGCAACTTCTGCCAGCTGCCTGTAGAACTCCTCATCTGTCTCCTCATCCTGGCTCAGCGGTCTATAACAGAACCCCACCAGGATGCTTGCCTTGTTGGCCTTCCCGCTGATCCTAACCCACAGGGACTCAACCTTATCAGTCCCAGCCTCAAGTTCCACAACATCAAAACACTCTCTAATATAGAAAGCCACACCACCACCCCTTCTGTGCTGCCTGTCCCTTCTGAAGAGCCTATAGCCAGACATTGCAGCACTCCAGTCATGAGAGTAGTCCCACCACGTTTCCGTGATGGCAACCAAGTCATAGCCTGCCTGCTGCACGATGGCTTCCAGTTCCTCTTGTTTGTTACCCATGCTGCGTGCATTAGTGTAGATGTACTTCAGTTGGGCCATTGCCTTCTCCCCCGGCCTTGCCATTGTTCCCCCTGGCACACCTCTAACAAGCCTTATTTCAGTCCCATTATATTTGTTTTGATGTATAATCATCACTTTCTATCTGAGATTATTCCTTGGATTCACTGGATAACACTTGTAAATATGCTTTATGATATTGTCATTTTTCTTTTTCCGTAAATTAATAGTTACAGTAACAGATTTTTTAAACATTCTTGAAAATATCAGGTAAAAAATACTTCTGAATAGCCATAAAGAACACTAAGCAAATATGCAAAGTTTTTCTTCTTACAATGTAACTGATACACATCTATTTAAACATTTAAACTTCATTTGTGCATATGAACATACCACTGTGAGGCAGACATTATCTCTATTATTTCATTAAAGGATCAGATTGAAGGAAAGGACTTCAGACATAGCAACATTTTCAAAAGCAGTCAGTAAGCGTAAACATTTCATGTTTTGGAAATTTAGTTTGAGACATCCTGATGCCTGGTTTTACTGTGTTTTTGCAATCCTGTGGTTCCTAGTACTTGAAATCCTCTCTTAGTTATTTCTTGCCAGTCCCCCATAAGCAAGGTTATGTGATCTAGTGTCTGAGAAATCCCACAGGGACCTTTTCTAGGAGGAAGGCTAAAAAATAATGACCATACATATGAATTTCTGGGTAAGGTCTTTTTCCACGCTTGCAGAATGCCCTTTGCAATGGACTCCTAAGAAGATTTAGATTGTTGTTGCACCACAGCCTGTGGTCAGGATTTTGTGAGACAGAATCTCACACCCACTTATTCCCAAAGATGCTAAAGAAAATGAAGATTAGGGTGAAGGTTAACTTTTTTGTTTTCTTAAGAACAACATTAGAAAGGTTGCAGGGCAGTGGGGTGACTATCCTTTCAGTAGAGTCAGTCTGTACCATCCCTGAAGAAGCAGAACATGGACCTCTTGGCTATTATGTGGTGCCATGTGCTATGAAAAGAAAGTACAAAATAAATTGCAAATACAGGAGCATGAAATGTTACATGCTGGAGTTTCAAAGAGTTTCTTGCATAGGCATTTATGCACTTATGAGGCTCTCAACTTACTAAGAACACAGAAGTGGAAAGCAATTGAAGCGTCTATGAAAGAGTTTTTAAAATTCATACAAGAAATTACAATAGATATAAGGGTGGCTATAATGCCATTATTCCACATTTTGCTAAGATGGAGCTCTTACTGCTTTAAGAATATGTGTGACAGCCATTTTGCAAATATGGCTAATTCAGGTTTACCAGTTTAGGAATTTCTGCTTATTTTGTTTTCATTTTGGGTTGGTTTTGGCTTTTTTGTTTGTTTCTTTTGCTTTGTTTCTATTCAGATTATTTCCTACTTAGCATTATATCCAGAGGTTATGTCAGGTCCCATTGATTTCTGTGGAAAGGTGAGGATTTTAATCAGAAAATAAATAAAAAAAAAAAAAAGCAGTTAACTCAAAGACTTTCCAGACTAGAACTTCCTGTTTTTCCCCCTCTTCTATTAGATGCAGTTTGTGTGGGGTGCCTTCAGATCAGTCTACAGAGAGCGCTTTTGATTTCCCCAGCTCCTAAGAGGGCCCAGAGTCCCCTGACATGACAGCCTAACTCCCCTGTGACCACAAAGCAGCAGAATGCACTGTGGTGAAGTGGCTGCCACAGCTGCATGAAAAAGTGGTGAGAGAAATGGTAGCAGTTCAGTATTTCCATCTCCCCTCAAGAGGAGATCTCTGCAAGACTGAAGTGCATGAGCTGTCAGGAAATGTTTCCGTATTTGTTTCATGTTAAGGAAGTGATGATGCTGTTGAAAGAAGAGTAAACAAGGTCTGATCCTGAAACTTTTATTTATACATATGCGTGCATACACGTGCATGCATACATATGCAGACTTGTGAGCTCATGAAAAAGATCTCAAAATAGCTCTAGGTTTATTAACAAAGTTCAGGAGTTTGAGTTCCATTCTTTAATCACTTGACTGCTATGCATGTCTACAGCAAGAACAACAGGAGTCTCACAGGAAAGGAAAGACTCCTGCATGGTTCAGAGCTTAACATAAGTAAGTTGTAGAAATGGACATTCCAAGTTGGAAAAATAATTTGGTTACTTGGTTTGCAGCTTTGCAAAGGAAAGCTTTTCTCTTTTTTTTTTTTTTTTTTCCCAAGTGTATTTTCAGCTGAGGTGAAAAAGATTTTTCAAAAAAAGTTCATTTTAAAAGTTCATTGTTCAGATTTGCAGTTTCCCACCCAAGTCTGTTACACATCCGAGTTTGTAGGTGCTTATCCAGCTCCATAGTGTCCATCAGCTTCTGTAACTGTTATGAATGTGTTGGATGCCTCAAAATTTTCAGACCTCTTTTTTTTTTTTTTTTTTTTTTTCCCATAACCATGTCTTGCAGAAGAATTAAATATATTATTTGGTTTGTGGCAATTTTTTAATTGCAAATTAATTAGCTCCATCTGGTCTGTAATCTTCCACTTAGCAGGTAATAACTTTGGAAGCATCTGTTGCTTCTCGTACAGATAAGGCAGTACTGAGGATACTAATTCTTATCCCTTGAAGTTATCTGGTTAGACAGTGGTGATTTTTTGAGACTTAGTTTTTTTTTCCAAGTGAAAACTTCACTGCACTGAATTCTGAATGACTTCATTTGCCATAAGTGCTTTTGGCTCATTAGTTGCTGCTCTGCCTGCTACTGATTAATGCAAGACATTTTCAAAGCTGGAGATGCTGGATTGTTGTATTTTTAATTTAAATTTGACTGTCTGATAATCCTGATTTATATGTGTTTTTCCCGTTGATAAAGAATCTTTGTTACTGTACCTGATGTTGAGACATGGTTGAGGGAAAAAGAGATATATATTTCCTGAACAGAAATATCCTAGTCCACAAACAGTAAAGTCTTACAGCAATGTCTCATCAAAGACTTGGTAGAGTTCCTGAAGAGAAGGCAAAGTGCCATGGAAAGAAAGTAGGTTTCTCTTTTGGCTTTAGTAATATACCTATTTCTAAATCTCTGACACAAATTCAGACCTTCAGTAATCAAGTTTGTCAATTCTTTCCAAAATCACGTGTTGGATTTTCTGTAGAATTTTCCTTTACTCATGTCTTTAGAGATGCACCTATGTATATTTTTCAGAGTTGTTTCCTCACTTCTATGTTTATAGATGCATCCTGCTTTTACAATTCTTTTGTCACTTGTATTGGTCATTGATATTGACTCACTCTGTAGGTTTAGAGGCGGAATTTTGCACAGATGTTTAGGAGTTCCCTTCAAAGAACACTAAAACTTGCATTTATGGAGGCATATCTTCTACAAATCTGGCAAATATCCCTACTTTGCAATGCCACACCTATTTCTTAATCCTTGTTTGACCTTGTTTTCAAACATACCTCAAGTTAGTTCTGTTCTGAATAGGAAGGGCTGTTCCTATTTCCAAAGCTGCGTTTTGTTTCGAGGTCTGTGACACAACAGTGAATTGGCTCACCTGATGGCTTCTCTCTTGCAAAGAAAAAAGCTTCCAAAATGCCATTCCTGCCAAGATTAAAGTGCTCTTTCTATTTCTTGAATGTCAATGGCTGGCACTATCTTGGCCCTAGAGAAATGTATCGTAAAACTTAAGTGCCTCTCCAGTGCCTTTGACATATATCAATAGAGAGATTAATTTATGTCCGCGTTGATTGTTCAACACAGCAGTTTTTGTTCTTTTTGTTTTGATTGTTCAACAAAATTGTTCTTGGGAAACCAGACTGACAATTTAGGTGTCAAACAACCCTGTTTCTTATTTAGACTTAGTTACACATGTACATTGGTGTGCTCTATAATAAAAGATGCCACCAGGAAATTTCAGAATTTGTGTTAGTTCTCTGCCAAATTCCTTTACAAGGGGTTCTTTTACGATAAAGTTCTCTAACACCTTATTGGAAGCGTAGTCAGAAACAAAACTGCATTTAACGTCACATCTTTGAATTGGTTCCATGATACACAGCATATTTCTGGTACAAGAGAGTGCTTAAAATCCACTGATGCTAGAGACTGCTGTTATCATTCAGATTTTACTTCAGCTCATAAATCTAGACAAAAGTGTGTGGGATCCAAATACCCACACTAGAAACCCCTTCAATGCAATTGACATTACTTGGTTCCTCTAACATCATTCACCAGAATGACTAAGATTTAATAACGCGTTAAATTCCTTTCGCATCTTAGAAAGTAGTTTCTACCTCCATGAGGTAGGGCATGTTGGACAAGCTCACACTTTTGTTTCTCATGCTGTTTGCTTTGACCTTATTAATACAGCCGAAGTAGTCACAGTTCAGCACAGCCAGACTGTAACCCATGTCAGATCCTCAGTTTAGCAGCATTTTAAAGCAAGTCTGGACATTTTTCTCTAATACGCAACAGTACTCTTTCCATTAATATATAGGCCTGGCAAAGAGCAAAGTCAAGACCCTGAACTTTAGAAGATCTAACTTGCAGACGTTTAAAGAATTAGTGGATGAGATCTCCTGGAACACTGTCCTTAGGGACAAAGGAGTTGATCAGTGCTGGCAACTCTTCAAAGACACTTTTAGAGCACAAGAGCTCGCCATTCCCATGTGTAAAAAAGTGAACAGGGAGGGCAGAAAACTGGGATTGCAAGGACCTGCTGGGCAAACTGAGGCACAAGAAGGAAATGCACAGGCAGTGGAAGCAGGGACATGTGGCTCGGGAAGAGTACAGGGATGTTATCTGGATATGCAGGGATGGGATCAGGAAAGCCAAGGCACAGATGGGACTGAAGTTGGCAAAGGATGCAAAGAATAACAAGAAGGGATTCTTTAGGTATATTGGTCAGAAAAGACAGGCCAAGGAGAACGTTCCCCCTCTGATAAACAAGACGGAAAAATTGGTAAGGACAGACATGGAGAAGGCTGAGCTACTCAACAACTTCTTTGCCTCAGTCTTCACTGGCAGTCAGGTTTCCCACAGCTTGAGTTCCTGAACCTCTAGGCAGGGGCTGGAGGAGCAAGGTCTCTCTCAGTAGGCTGGAGACCACCTGATGAAACTGACAGGTACAAGTCTATGGGGCCTGATGACACGCATCACAGGGTCCTGAAGAAACTGGCTGATGTAGTTGCCAAGCCTCTCTCTATCATATTTAAAAAGTTATGGCAGTCAGGCAAAGTTTGTGCTGACTGGAAAAAGGGAAATACCATTCCCATTTTTAAAAAAGGGTTAGAAAGGAGGAGCCGGGGAACTACAGACTGGTAAGCCTAGGAAGGTTGCCTGTGCCTGGGGAGCTGATGGAACTGATCCCCCTGGAAGCAATGTTAAGGCACATGCAAGACAAGGAGGTGACCTGAGACAGCCAGCACAGCTTCACCAAGGGCAAATCATGCCTGACCAACCTGGTGGCCCTCTACGATGGAGTGACTGCCTGAGTTGAGAAGGGAAGACTGACTGATGTCATCTACCTGGATTTCTGTAAGACCTTTGACGCTGTCACACATGACATCTTTATCTCCAAATTAGAGAGAGATTAATTTGAAGGGTGGACTATTTGGTAGATTCCAACTATTTAGAATTGTTTGGATGGCCACAGCCAGAGAACTTCTGCCAACAGCTCTGTGTCCAGCTGGAGACCAGAGACAAATGGTATCCCTCAGGTATCCACCTTTGCACCAGTGCTGTTTAATAACATTATCGATGACACAGACAGTGGGATCAAGTGCACCCTCAGAAAATTTGCAGATGACACCAAGCTGAGTGGTGTAGTTGATACAACAGAAGGAAGGGATGCCATCCAGAGGGACCTGCACAAGCTTGAGAAGTGGGCCCATCTGAACCTAAGGAGGTTCAACAAGTCTAAATGCAGGGTGCTGCACCTGGGCCAAGGCAATCCTGAACATGAGTACAGACTAGGAGAAGAACTCATTGAGAGCAGCCCTGCAGAGAAGGACTTGGGGTTCTGGTGGATGATAAGCTCGGCATGAGTCGGCAGAGCGTGCTTGCATGATCATGAAAATAGCTCTGCTTAATTATTTGTGATTTTTATTTAGAGCAGCTTGACACTTGAAAAGATGTTGTAAACTTTTACCAGTACTGAGAGCTGATCAAAATTATTTCTTTCCTATTCAGTTAAAGCCTTGGATCAAGAAAATCAATACTCTGTTGCCTGTCTCATATGTATTTAACTGGTGGTCAAAATATGTCACAATTCTTGTGTGAAGTCATGCTTTATGAGAAAAGACTACATAAATTTCACAAAACTAAATAATTTCCCTTAAGTGATACAATTTCTTTGGTAAACAGTCAATGTTTACAACATTCAGAATCAGAATCCAAGCACAATCATGAGCATTAAAGTATAACGCCAGATATGCAAAACTGTAAGAAAGGGGTCCTTCCTGGTGTAAAACAAAACAAACAAACAAACAAACAACAAAAAAGCCCTCACTTGAGTCTGGCCAGGAAAAATTAAATTAGCTAAAGAGGGGTTTGATCACAAACATTTCTGCTAGAAGATATCCTGTGCATGCTATTACTTGAATGAATAGCATTAATGGAGGTCAAAACTGAGGCTGTACATCATGCCAAGCAACTGTAAGAATGTCTTAGCTTTACTGAAAGTGATACCTGCAGTAACACATGCTCAGGGAATCCTAGAACACTCTCCTACCCACTCCCATTTCCCTCAGCAGGTAAAAGCATATTAATTAAAGACCATTTCCTTATCATAAGAATTATCAACCTGAGATATCACAAAAGCAACATAAGAAAAGCCCACAGAACACATTTAAGCACGGTATCTGGGCAAATGTTTGTAGACTTGCTAAAAGCTGAAAAAAAGCCTAAATTTGTTCAATAAATATTTTTCAATTCAACTACTTGTAACCAAAACAGGCAGAAAAACTCGCATTTTTGAATCATTTGCAAACAATGTGAAATTGGAGAGAGCAGCATTTTTGAAGAGGCAAGAAGAATGTTTAGTTCTTTCAGATATATTCATAAATCATCCTTTGTCAAGGGAAAACCAATAATCATGATTTCTATGGTAATGTAAATGTGGGCAGTACCTGAAATGAAAGGAAATTTGAATTTTGCCTCTCAGGAGATAACTGACTAATGTGTGGAAAAAAATCACTCTTTTTTCAGGGGTAAACTGTTTATGAAGGCAGTGTCTCAGACATTTAGTTATTCTGATCTGTTTTGAAAATTTTTTAAAGATGACTCTGTTTTGTCCGTCTTCTTTGATAAATCACATTATCTCATGCTTGTAAGCCTTGCTCTTCCTTCCCAACTGGCTGCTTTGTTGCCTTCTTTTCTTTTCATTGCATGATGTGTGAAAACAGGCTACTGCCTGTTCCTGGAAGCACAACCACCTCCTTAGGATTCCCTTGGATTTAATCACCCTTCAGAACAGAAACCATCCCTCCAGCTGCACTTGCAAACACAAGGCTGGGGGGCTATCCTGTTCACTGAAGGTATATTCTATGTAGGTAAGACTGAATAAAAGCAGGTCTCTCTAAACCACAGTGTTGTTTTCTCTCTGTAGAAGCAAGAGACCTGCATTTTCATCTGACTGAAATAGGTGATTGCAGAGCTTAGTTTCCATTGACAAACTCAACTATTAGGGAAGTTACTGGTAAATCTCATTACTTGGACATCCTTTTTTTTTTTTTTTTTTTTTTTTTTGATTTAAATCTCTGCTTCTATTCCCAGTTAGTATTTTTACTGCCTCTATGAATGTTCTTTTCCTTCACCTTTGGACCTTCCAAAGGCTCTAGTCTTTCCTTTGGAGAGTTTTCATTGTTACCAAAGAGATAACCTTAGACACTCAAGGATTTTAACTTCTTTGAAGTATGCTATTGTCAGCTCCCTTAGCACCTCTGGCTGAATGACTGAGCAGTTTGTCATGTTTCGTCTAGTGATTCTGCACACGCTGAACATGCAGTGATACTGTACTGTACTCAAGCAATTACAAAAATACAGCTAGCAGGCATGTCCTGCATTTCAAGTTGTGATATTTGGTGGAGCTTAAGGCTCATGTATCCATAACTGATTACTTTCTGATGTATATTTGACATCCAAAGGGCCCTAAAGAACTGCCAAGCTGGGAGGTGAGGTAGCTGGGTGAGATGTTCAGGGTGCAGTCCAGCATGTGCCTTGTGAGATGAATGTAAACAACTGAAATTATTACATGAAGAAAATTGTTGCTATTGAGAACAAATAATAGTTCAAGACATAGCTAATGGCTAGAAACCTGCAAGTTTACAATTAATCTACTGTATGAGATCAGGATCTCTCTAGAGCACAAAAATATTATAAATAGAACTGAGGACCATGGCTGATGGCTCTTCTGCTACTAAACAGTCCTAAAAATGCTACAGACCCTAAGGTAGGTTATAACACTGCAATGGTTTATTGTGCATATGTTCAGTAATGTAACTGTGGCTCTGCTTAAATGTCAAACTTTTACAGAAACTGAGGACATCTCAGCAGAGATGCACTGTGCTATGCAAGTCTACTTAAAGACCACGGCAAAATTCTGAGTTCATTCTCTGAGTTTATCAGAATGCCATAAACTGAGTGTCTGTCTCAAAACAGTACATCTCATCGAAGACAAAGACGCCTTGAAACAGTCTGAGATGCATAACCACCCAAACAGTTTCCCTGGACACGGAAATGCTCTGCTCCTCAAAAACTGGGAGAGGTGACAGACTGTCTCTTATGCCAGTTACCTCCCAGATTAGCTGAGATGGTATGGTCAGCAGAGTGCTTCTGTACTTTGATTTTCTGCATGAAAAGTTCTTTTTCTTCTGGAATTTAGGCTCACAGCAGAAGACAAGAATAGGCTGCCTGGTCTGCAGCATATCTGGAGCTAGGACTAAGTCACAGCAGTCACCATTCCACCTCCTGTCCAGGTAGAGCAAAGGATAGAGAGGAGCTTTAGCTTTAGAGGTCACTTCAGCAGGCATGGGCTAAGAGGGGAAGAGGGACAGGATTAAACAGCAGATGCAGAGAGAAGCTTTTTGAACATCATGGATGGAGCAGCTGTGGCAACCCAAAGAGACAGTGAATAAACAGGGAAAGGTCTTGTGAGTGAAGGGAAAAAAAAAAAAAAAAGAGAGAGAGAGAAAGAAGAGTTTGATACAGAGGTAAAGAAGTTACTGAAAGAATACAGAGAGATTCAAAAATTATCTTAGAAGCTGTGTATTAGAGACTGGTGTCACCAGTACTTATATCAAGGAAAAAAGCCTTCAGTGTAAGCTGGGGTAAAAGATGAAGAGGATCTTCATCCTCTTCATTACAAACAGTGATGAACAAAAATAGTGGAATTTCTCCATCATCACAGAATTTTTCACCTATAAACATCCTTCTTTCTGAGGTCTTTTACATAAGTGCTATACCAAATTTGCTTCACTTCTGATGAAAATTCTCTTTGCTGTCAACAAAGGCAGTTTTACATTTTTCCTTTCCCGATATGGAGAACAGTTATTGACTTTCCAATACAGAACAGAACAGGTCATTAAAAACAAACACACGCACAAAATGGAAAAAAAAAAAAAAAAAGAGAGGGGAAAAAAAGGCACTATTGTTTCCAAGATGAAAGTCTCTTTCATTTAGTTATTTGTTTATCGAGGGGTAGGGAAGGAGAGAACATTTCAAGAACTAAAGAGAACAGTCAGTTTCTTTGAAAGCGGTTTTCATTCCTCCAAATACAGGACTGTGCACAAGTGTGTTGCAACTAAAAAGCTGTTCTGAAAATTCCCAGAACCCAAAGGTGACTTAAAGAAACTGACATTCAGCGAGGACGAAAAACCCCCATCCTCCCCTTTGATCACTCAAGCCAGCTGCCCTAGGCGAGTCTGGAGCTGCCACAAAGCTGCCTGGAGCCCTCAGCCAATACGCCAGATGTCACCCAGAGACAGAAGAAAGAAGACAGATGAGGGGGAAGAAACTTTCAAGCTGGATTTTTGAGGCTGACATTCTACAGAGGAACATCAGAGGGTATAAACTCATCATCTTTGCCTATAGGAACAGAAAGTGAAGGAAGGAGAAAGGATCAAAACATTCAGAGGGACAGCTGGGAGCCTCAAGAGAAAGACAATTTCTGCAAATAGCTCCTTAATGTTTGGCTTATGTCTAGGTCAGGAGAGCAACCATAAAATGTCACCTTGTCACCATCTGCAGTCATCACAGAAGTTGTAAGTGAGTATTTGGACCCATTCGCAATAGCCCTGCTTTCTTCCTGTGGAAGATTTATGTGTGTTTCTCTCTCGTTTACTTCTCTCTTTCCTGTATCCATGTATTAAATTTCAGTGTCACTGCATTTATTCTCCACTGGCCACTTTCCACACTATTTAATTCATCACATCCCACTGCCCTGTAGCTGGAATCACAGCAGTTTTGGTTGGGAAACAAGACAAGAAGTGCCTCAAATACACATGCCTCAGAAAAATAGACACATAGAACTGCCCCTGTCCCACCCTCTTTCCATACGTCCTTCAGAAAGTTTTCAGGAACATATCATGATCCTAGAGCAAAATCAAACTTAAATAACATGGCTGAAAATGACACTTCAAAGAACTAATGCTTGCTCTGGAACAGCTTCTACCACCCCTAATCTGTTTGATTCACTGACTAGGAAAATCTGTACCTAGAAACTGATGTCTAAGATTGCTAAGTGTAATTACAGGTGACAGCTGTATTCAGAAACCCTCATTTCCTATGGGTTGTGGCTGAGATCATATGAAATACACAGTGTCTCCCCTCCCTACCAAGAACAACCAGAAGGTCCAGGAACTACTTTTGTATATGGGTAGAATGGGGTAGAAGGAGCAAAGCAGGAGAAGGGCCTTTTACAGTGAGAATGGTCTTTATCCAGGAAGTTCTACAACCCAGCACCACAAAAATCTCCTGCCAACTTGGATGCCAACATAGCTACCAAAACAGCCCTTGGCAGCCCTAGAACTGGAGGGAATCAAGGCTGTATCTGTTTCTTCCTCTGGTCTCTACACCAGAACACCCCCTTGGTTCTCCCTGTATTCAAACTTAGGAGAGCATAAAAGGAAACACAGCAATCGTGGACTTCTAAAAGCTAGTAGTTTCTAAGTCAAGACACTGAGAGCTGTGAAATACCCCTACCGCCTTAAAAATTCCCCATTCCAAATAAGGGACTAAACTTCCATTAAGGCCCATGCACAAAAGCAGAAAAATATTAGATCTTTGACAGTCCTAAATCTCACCTTTGTTATCCAGTTATTAAAAAAAAAATCACGCATGGATTGGCCAAGCCAAAACTTCTGCTTCTTACTTTTAGAATCTTACATTTGCAGATGATAATTCACAGGAGGTGATATATATATATCTCTGAATAAAGCCTTTACTAGTCAAGAAGTTCCAGATTGTTTGTTAAAGGTATACATTTGTATTCCACTTTCCTGCTGTGCATGTTGGATTATTTCACTCTTTCTTATCCTTGCATGTTATTTTAACTGAATAGAAGCAACAGCAGCAGCCACAGCAACGTCTCTTTCAGGAGCAGACTCTTGCTGGCATATTATGGCATCTCAGTGAGCAGGCTATTAGGCTGGCTCATTGTGAAGTGCTGGTACTGCATGTGAGTATGTGTTACTTGCTAATTTCCCCACTTGGGACTCCAGCAATGAACATGAACTCAGATTTCCCTCTCCGATCCCCAAAGGCACTGTGTGGATGATGCAGTGTTTAAAAGGACCCTGATGGTGCTAATTGCTAATCCCACTAGATCTCCTTATTGAACTTGTTACAAAGGATTTTATACTGATGCTTCATAATTAAAGACAGCACAGGAGAAATCATCTTTTGTTTCCAACCCCTGTCTGACTCTGTTCCATCCCCCAAATTGTCATTTTGGTTTAATGTCTTTAGATCTATATTTTCATGCTAGCATAAAACAGTGTGTTGCTTGGGTTCCATTTTTTAAAAAGTGATGTGACCTATATAAAACCGGTCCAATTTCTTTTTACAAAGGATGACTACAAAAGCCTGATGTGACTGGCAATTCATAATGCTAGCCCTATTGCTAAATGGCTAGAGCAAAAGTATGTTTCTGGAGTTCCTGCTCCTGTTTGCTGGAGCCTGCAAGAAGGGAGATATTGAGGGCAGATAAAAGAAGGAGGGGCAGTGAAGCAGAAAGAGGGCGTAAAGTCCTCACTTCTGTAATATTATGTTTTCTTAAATAAGAATACAGTTTTACCTGTGCTGACGGCCACCTTGTCTTACTCTACTCCTCTGACTAGGCCCCTAAGCTCCTCCTACTGCTCTCAGCTTTTCTGTTCTAAAGCTTTTCACTTAGTGGGGCTTTATCTAACGCTGTAACGGTTGAATCTGAAATGCACATGCAAGCTTCAACAGAAAACAAATTTCTGATGTTGAAGCAGAGTTTGCTGTGGGCAATGTGCCCAAAAAGACCAACTTGTTTGAGCACTCATTTGAGGTCACAGATGTAGTCTGTCTACAGGCCTGGCCTAGACTGAAGCCCCACGTGGAGTTCCAAGTTGTCACCTCCCACCCGCAGCAAAGGCATGGAAATGCTGCGAGTATTGATGACTCGGTGGAAAGTGAGAGGAAGTTAGAAATGTAGTCATAACAGTTCTGTCCCGGAGTCATTGAATCTTGTTAAAACAGGCTTTCTGGGATTCACTGTGTTGATTTGACTTGAGAAGTGCTCTCTTTCTCTTCTTTATTATGCTATCCATCCTACAGGCACTGATGTGTAGTCACATCTTGTAATAGATACTTGCAGCAAGACTTCCCTGTTGTGAGCATGGCTTAGTTTTGCTTTTTTTCCCTGAAGAACCACAGTAGCTGCACCAGACTGGGTCATTTGTAGCATAATTTGCCAGAATGATCCTCAAGAAGGAAAATTCATTTCCACAGAGGGCAGAACTGTCCTCGGCAAGACCAGGGGGCAGGCAACACATAATTTATGACTGTGGACTCTTGGACTTGGACTCTGTGACTGGTCAAGTTCACCTGCCTTGACTTAAGACGCTTTTGTGCTTATTTTTCACTTTTAATTACACTCATATCAAGAGGAGGCATGCAAACAGTAGAAATAATTTGACTATAGTTCCCTGTAAGGAAGTTTAGCACAATCTCTTGACTTTGAAGGAACTGTGAAGGAATTGCCCTTGAGCTATAGTCTTCATTAGAGACAGTTGCTAGTTTAACAGCTGTGTCACTACTCCATAGCTTTTGTGAAGCCCTTTTGTTTGAAATGGACGGAACGACAATGCGGATTTCAGTTTTCAGGTGTTCCTCAATCCAAGCTGTTCTTTACAGCCACTTTTCTTTCCTTAGTTTTTCATTCAACTTAGCAGCTTTCCATCATTATTTCCTACCACCCTGTCAAAAAACATGTGTTCTTAGCAAATTTAGGAGTGGCACAGCACTATGTCTTCTTTTCTCTTACTCTGTCTCAGTAATCACTCCCTGTGTGGTGATTTTATAGCACCAGGTGGAAAATCAGTGGAGCATTTTGGAGGAGTAAGGTATATGTGAAAGACTCTTCTAATGATACACTCCACCAAGCCAGCTCCATTCCATCACAGTTGATGTATGAGCTCATACAAGAAAACTAACAAACAGTTTAAACTTTTCCTCCTGAATCTGCACTTTTTTTCTAAAAAGTAATCTTAAACAAAGAGAGATGGAGAACTCCTGTTTATCTTACACTGCCTCCCTCCAGCTGCCAAGACTATGTTCCAGGCCATCTAATAACTATTTATTTTCTTGCTGAAAGAAATGTGATAATGCATTAATCTTTCCTATTTATACTCAATCTTTCATCTTGATAGCAAGTCAAAATACATTAAAGAAAAATACAGGGAGTTCATTGTGGACTTGTGGGAGCCTGGCACTTCAGAAAATTATAAAAATACATACCTCTCCCTCCTGTTCTCAGAGAAACCCTCCTTGTAGCAGATAATGAAAAGAAGAGCTGGAGACAATGAGCAGGTGAAACATATATTACATCCACTAATGCGATGCAGCCCTTTAATACTGCAGGCTGAAAACAGCAGCTGTTTAATTTCTTGCAAGCACTCTGAACAACTGTTTAGGACAGGAGGTGACTAAGACTAGGATATCTGGCCAAATGCAAGAAGGTTTATGTAAAAGGAGTATAATTAACCAAGAGTTTGTCCAGACTAGGTCCTAACACGGTGTACTACTGTGTAACTACTTGTGTACAAAATCCCTTGTTTTCTTTAAAGCTTTTGTATAGCAAGAATGTTTTTGTTGCTTTTCATTGACAATCCTGTAAAATGTGATAGTTTATATGCTGATGCTTAAGGCTCTGCTTTTAGTGCAACATTGATCATTGTTAAAAATGGGAAATAGCAATGGCTAAGGCAATTGAGAGTATTTACTGAAAAGTTATCTGCATTACACAAATATTATCAGCATGACACTTTGACATTTCAGTGACAATATGCATGCAAAGAAAAGTAATAAGTTGTTTAGTTTACAAAGAAAATGAAGTATTTCATAAGTCATATATGCTAAAGGTAACTACAATCATTTTTAATGGCTACCATACTATTAGGGGGCACAGTTTATTTTGAACTCTTTTACTTTACTGTAAAATACATGGCATAAGAAAAATAGAGTAATTGAATCTTTTCTTGGGGAATTTTGTACAACTGGCATTGTCCATTTCATCATTCAGTGTTATTTTTGATACAGAGATGCTAAATATTTAGATGAGTAACTAAACAAATACAGGAATCCAAAGTCTGAATTGAAATGATAGCTGCAAAAATGAAACTGTCTCTGTCATCTATATAATTTCCTACTTAGTTTCTTATCTCCCCTCTCTGCTAATGGGTATTATTGTTTGGAAAAATATACGCTTAAGCCTGATGCATGAAAGAGTCTTAAGACTCTGTAATAAATTTTCCATAAATTTCCATCACATGCTATCTCCTTGCCTCTTTGCAATGTCTACCTCATTTACTAACCACGTGTTTGCACACATATGCAGTATATATATATGATACCTTCATTTGAAAGTCATTGCTGACATTAAGAAGCACACAAATGTAAAATTTGTGATACAGTTTACAAGATTTAGCGTGAGATTGGCCACTAAAAATAGGAATACATAAAAAAATCAGCTACATTACCTGAAAGTTTTGATAGTGTCATTCTTTTTTATCATATAAATAAATTCATATTTGCATTTAGAATCAACAGAATGAACATTTTCATAATTAACAACTGTGAAACGATGCCAGTTTATGGAGAGGAAAATATTATTTTCACCTGCTTGTTCTTCTGGTCCAGGAGCAGCTGCCAGCTCAAGAAATGGGACCCAAACAGTGTCTCATGTTGCTGTGCTGTGCTTTGTTTCTTGTTCTCCTCTCTAAATATTCTAAAATAAATGTTCTGTTGGTCATTTTCTGAGACAGGATCCTGCTCTAGCCCAGGGTGGCAGTCTATACTCTTCTGAAGGATCTGACATTGGTGCAGAGATTGAAATAGCAGGGGCCATTAGGTTGTTTGACAATACCTATACTATTAGCGTGGAGGGCATGAGAGCAAAACAAAAGAAATTGCTTTTTTATAAAGGACACCATAACATTCAGTTTAGAACATTGCCTGTTAGGAAAAGACAGCCTGAAATTACATGTGGAAAAAAGACTAGTAAATAACCCTATTTGGTATTCTACTAATACAATATTTTTCTCTGAAGTGTTTCCTCATTGGAATAACCTTATGAGATACATCTGCCTTTCACTAAAATGTATTTCTAAACATTTTTTCTGCTTTGGTTTACTTTTAAGGCCCCAAGAGATGGAGCTTCTGCTGTTTCCCTTCACTGTCTAGAAAGCTTCACTTTTAGGAAAATTCTGACACTATTCAGCTTAGATTTTTTTTTTCTTTCTCAACC
Source organism: Cygnus olor (assembly GCF_009769625.2). Taxonomy (NCBI): domain Eukaryota; kingdom Metazoa; phylum Chordata; class Aves; order Anseriformes; family Anatidae; genus Cygnus; species Cygnus olor. The sequence continues at coordinate 51,971,687 of NC_049173.1, forward strand.
TATTATCTACACTTTTACAACCTAACAATCATAACTTGTATTCTTTGTTGTTGTTTATACTCTTGAAATACTTGCAGGCTGCTGTCTTACAACATAAAATAATTTAGTTGGGAGTTTGTATAGAGAGTAACCAACCACCTTCTTTCCTGCTTGATATGAAGATTGAAATTTAAACAAATAATAAACATTTATCTCTCCTAGGTGAACAGGAGAGAAATGTTTATTATTTGAAACAACTGCAGTTCAAAGGCTAATTTAAAAGAAAAAACTTTATTTCTCTATTCATTTTGAAGATGTTAGAATCATAAGTAACAATGAGTTAAAGTATTTGAATAGACATAACTGACAGGAAAAGACTTGAAAACTCAGAAAGGAATGTCAGAAGCAAAACAAGAAAAAAGTCTTAGAGGTTTTTTCCACATATAAGAGAAGTTAACCAGAAACACACATTGGTTAGCTTGGTACTCAAGTTTCAAGCCTAGGTTTATAAAAATATTTTTCATGTACAGCAGATCAGGTAATTTGCATCAATACAACATCAGCATCTTTTCTTTTGTATGTTTTTTCTTGCAATCTGTGTCCCCCAAATATTTACACAGTTAAAAGAAACAGTGACAGAATTAAATTATAGATAACAGCAGACAAACTATGAATTTAAAGGCAAGCCATGGAGAATGAGATGGGCAGACCCTCAGCTGTCATTAATTGACAGACTTCAACTGATGTCACTGAGTCCTTATCCTTATTTCTTTACAGTTGTGATTAGAAAATCTGACAGTTGCTGAAAAATTGTTGAAAAATAAGAAAGAAAAGTGACCGTGTACCTCAGTAATGAGCAAGGCAGAACCAAAACGATTCTTCAGTGATGGACAACAAAGTCATATGAAAGATCCCAGATGAAATCAAGTACATCTGAAATGAGAAATAGACAGAAATATTATGTTTTCTTTTTCTTTTTATGAGCTTCTTGTGAATGAAGATATTATGGTCCAATTCAACCAAAAAGAAAACTGAAATGTCAAATTATCATCACTTTGTCCACAGCTGTTGAGTGCACGTCTCAGTAATTTCATATATATACATCACACGTGAACACACTCACACCCAATGGCTTAGCTAGTGTATGAAGCATGCAAAGCACAGAATGAATGATGTTGCGTTAAAACTGTCTTTGCTGATCTCTCCAGAAATGGAGCTCTTGGACTGAGGCTGGCTGGAGTAGCCTAGCTTGTTCTCTCAGTGTGGGTAGATAGCCCATATCCACACAGCATTACACTCAGCCCCTGAGACTCAGGTCCTCCAGAGCCCCATCCATCCGGCACCCTGATGGCCCCGCGGCAGAACAATTACCATCTGTGCATTTGAGGGTGTTTCTATTGCCAAGTGTCTGAAATAAAGAAGAGGCTCAGATGCAAGAAGCAGGGTATTTTAAAAACATGCTGATGCTGTATGCAAGAGTTCTGGGATCACATGGGAAAATTGTCCTACATAAAGGCAGATAAAGTCAACATACTCCATGTTTGTGCTATCTTTCTGGGGCGGACGCTGGACAAAGCCCTGTGAGTTGTGCATTCACCTCTTATGTAGGAGCCAAGCTGGCTCCCTCCAGAAGGAACCTGGGAACAGTCTGGTATATGTGCAGAAGAGACCAAGACTCTGGGTGGAGAAAGGAAGAGAAATTGGAAGCAAACAAAATTTTTCTACTTTGCACTGCACAATCTGAATTAAACATTAACTCTAAAGCAAGCTGAAGATCAACAACCCATTGCCTATACCCATCCTGCAGCATCATTTATTCAATATAGCCTGTAGCTTCATGAATCACAAGAAAACAGACAGACATTGCACATGTTTACTAGCGTGATCCATTTTCCATTTTTCTACAACTTGGAAATAAATATTTTTTTTTTATTTTTTATTTTTTTAAATCAAACTTCGCTTCGGATGATATTTTCAATAAATGCAATAGTCATGCAAAAGTACCTTTAAAACCTTAACATCACTGTGGTCAGTGTGTGATTCAACAGTGCATGTTTCTCAGGATGCAGAACCTTCCTCCTAACCTGGTGTCTGAATGAATTTGTCATGAGACAGTGAGGAGGGATCATTAATGTTCAGTGGAGCAAAACGACAACAGTTTGTGGTTACATAATAAAAACCTTCCACTAATGAACTGGAATCCTGAACACCTCTCAAGTCAGAAAACAGTTCCTCGGGGAAATGGATTTCAGCTGAAAGCTAGTATATATGGTCACTTAGCTAGGCTGAAGTCTGAGACACTTTGGTTGGGCAGCCTGAGGATACTTTGCTATCTTCTTCCGCTGCCTTGAGGCTTCTTTCAATAAGTAACTGATTTCAGATTTTTAGTCTGTCAGCACATAGTTTCTTTTGCCAGCAATGGAATGCACATGGTGATTTTTTTTCTGTCCTTGTAAAGAGTGTGGGACCTCACAGACATAAGTGTCTTTCTATCAAATTAAAACAGAATCCTGAAGTTTGAAGCTATATTTTTACAATGTCAGGTGTTTTTTCCGTTAGTGTCAGGAAAGGTAGTTTGTACAAACCAGCTTGAAAACAATGTAGTTTACTGTCGAACTCTGAAAACTCTGTAGTTTACTGCTGGTAAAACAGCAAATGGGCTGCTAATTTAAATTCCTTGTAACTGTATGATATAAATACAGGATATATTGATGTATTACGTCCCTCATTAATACTTTTTTTTTTTTTCTCTCAAAGTGAGCATTCTTCTTTCTTTAATCTTTTATCCTCATGATATAAAACAATTCATTAGGAGGAGGGTTCCAAACTTTATCCACATTTGGGGAGACGATGATTACAGTTTGAGAAGGTCAACAACATTGGCAGCAGGTAATACTCCTGAAATGAGAAATTGATAGAGGGCAATCCTGGAACTAAGTACGGCTCTGCTAAAACCCTTTATGCTAAAAACGGCCATGCAGTATCTTACTATAAATTTCAACTATGAATAGAACTTAAGCATTTCTGTAAAGAATCCTCTGACTAAAAAAAAAAAAAAAAAAAAAAAAAAAAAAAAAAAAAAAAAAAAAACACCAGGTATTAGGAGACTTTGATTTTCCTTCTTTTACTAATGCTCCATTAACCTCCAACATCTGTTCTCTCTGTGCACAGTCAGCAGCTTCAATAATCTCTCCCTTCTCTATCTTCTCTTCTAGCAGAACAGTCATCTTTAATAAAGTTGTTCTCCTTTCTCTAACTCTTTCTTTACTCTACAACACCATTCTCATCTATTAGTGCATGCCATGCCACCGGGACTCAGCAGTGCTGCCTAGGCATTGATTTTGCTTTGTTTCAGCACTTCTACACCCTGAAGCAGTGCACTCACAACTCCATTAGGAACTTTTTATGCGAACTGATGTCTCCAGTATCGCATGTGAAAAGCTTTAGCAAACTTGAGGTGCAGCCTAAGGCCATGGTCATGGATATTTGGCCAAATTTGTCACTAAATGGCAGTGGAAGCCAGAGACTTAGAAGCTCTTAAAGTACTTTGTCTCATAACTTTTTTTTTTTCCCCGATGGTTCCTAGACTGCTGACAAAGCTATGTAAAAGTATTATTACTTCTTGTGCCACCTAAATCTGTTTTCTTTGAAGCTGAAGGCAATAGTTAGCAGTTCACAGCATCACAGTGTACTACTGTAAGAGGAATGGAAGGATGTACTGCATTATGTGCACTGGCAAATTGCACAGAAGTATAGCATTCTGTGAGAAAAAAAAAAAAAAGGCCTGGCTGGGCTATTTTGCCTACCATAACGTTCATATTTCCAGATCTGTATACTGTGTTCATTACTTTAATTAACTGTACTACCATACTTATGACTGTACTACTAATACAATAGTTTCTCTATTTCTATTCATGAAACTAAACAGCAGCATGGAAGACACACTCTTGAATGCTGCATCTTCTACAGTTCAGAGGCAGCTGATTCCTCAGGGATGGAAACACAAACTGTTTGTGTTTCTGAAGAACTTTCTACTTTCTGGTAAAATCTAACGTGTTTGCTGTCCTGCCTTAATGAATTTACATAAGCTATATTAATATTATCTAATACCTATAAGAAGTTAGGATTATCTTTTAAAATCTCATCTAGTATCAATGTGGGTAACACAGACAAAAAGAATTTCCTACAACTCCACTCATTCCTGTGCCTTTTTCCCAATATCTTCTACAAAAATCTTCAGATACTCTTTCTGTATGGTTATCTGCTAGCTCTAAACTGTTAGGTCTGCAACTGTTAGCCTTAGACATATCCAATTCCCTGTACTCTCTGGATGATTCAGAGAGAAGATGAGATACCAGTCTAGGATTTTCTGAAAGGTAATAAAAGAAAAATTAATCTGCCAGATGAAAATAATTCTTTGTTGTAATCATCCCTTTGAACTGCTACATTAAATGTATGCTGAATTCTGAGTGGAAAACATGTTTACACTGTGCTGAGATTAATGACCACAGCAGTGCTATGTGCAGTAGTCCAGTACCCCTAATATTTCTAAAGAACTTTAATCATAGAATGGCTTGGGTTAGGAGGGACCTTAAAGATCCTCTGGTTCCAACCCTCTGCCATGGGCAGGGTTGCCGCCCACTAGATCAGGTTGCCCAGGGCCTTGTTCAACCTGTTGTTGGATTCGGCCTTGCTGCAGGTGCATGCTGAGGGCAAAGCTTGGGCCAGCCTGTCAGCACCCAGTTGCTGGGCCAGGAGGATGAGAGCAGCTTGCTGTGAAGCTGGAGACAGCACTTCAGGCTGGGCTGCTGCCTGGAGGCACTCACGTGCCTTAACTCCTGCATGAGACCAATACACTGAGCAGGCACGGGGCAGACCTTGGAATAGCCTTGACTGCTACCTGAGTAACTCACCTAATGCTAGCTGCTTAACACTAACCCAAGGCCCAGTTCAAAATAGACCTAGTTTGAATATAACCTTAGCTTTAAATCCACAGATTCACAAACTGAAGATGTTATGACCGGGACATTTCTCTTTCAAACAAAAGACAGGAAGGTGAGCAGCAGCAGTGTATGTGAAGACCGGCAATGACGGTGAGCCAGGAAGTGTTTGGCAGCTGATGAACCAGCCTAAGTGTAACTGCCGCCATGGATGGAGGATGAACAAGACTTACGATGTCTTCAGCACTTGTTACAGTATTCCCATGTTTTAAATTCACTTGTCTCTGAAACTCTTCCCTTTAAAGCTGTTGTAATACTCTTCTGGGAAGGAGTTGATGTTACTCAAAGCAGACTTAATGTGGGGATGTTTTTTTGCCAGACGAGGACCCACACTGCTCTGACCAGCTGAGATCCTTACCAGGTCTGCACTGCACATACTGAGTGGACAGCATCAATGGAAATCTGGCACGCTTTCCCCAATTAGTGCTGTAGAGGTTTTGTTGATATCTAAAAAACTATTCTTCATGTCCCTTGCATCAAAGGAGACAGTGGTAAAAGCTTCCAGCCATTCACTACACATGGGAAAATAATGAGACTATGAGGAATTTATAAATTAATTTTGGAGTGGTTTCCTAAGTAGTGAAAAATGATTCCAAACTCTGTGCTACATATTTGGGATACTAAATTTATATTCTTCATGACTGTTCACTATTTACTTAACATTAAATCCCCATCTTTTTAAGTCTAAATGAAGTGCATAGTGAAGCACACTTCACACAAAAAGCTGATTATTAGTAACTGCTGGTTACCAAAGCCAAGTAAAGCTCACTTGCACAAACTGAATTACTTCTCTATTCCTCTCCTTACCAGTTGTCCCACAATTATAAGTAGCTGTTCTGTGGCAGGATGCTCATGCCTTGTCACACCAGAGACCAGTGCTCTGAAGAGCTTTAAGGGACATCAGCTTTCATGTAGCTTGCAGCTACATAGGTAAAACAACCCACACCCACGGCCACAGCCAAAGCACAGGCTAGAAAAGAAATAGTTCCTTCTTTATTCCAAAATTGTGACTTAGATGATGTGAGGCAGCAACCACCTTCCTGGTGCACATGCCTGAGGCTGCCTGCCCACCCTGAGCACAGGGCTGCTCCTGCCCTTCGCTCCCCACACCTGACGTGACCACAGCCAGAGGCCACATCTCGGGCACACAGCCCACTTAGCTGGGCTGAAGAAGGAAATCTTTATAATTGTAGCTGGAAATTAGTAATGCCTACAGTCCACCTTTGGGCACTGAGAGAGCAGACAGGGAACTGAGGTACATAGTCCTCAGGAAACCTTCTGCGATGGCCTTGGTGTTGTATGGAACCACCAATTCTCTCTCTCTCTCTCTCTCTCCCTCTCTTTTTTTTTTTTTTTTTTTTTTTTTTTTTAAGATTTACTAAGGCTTTTCCATTGTGGAAAAGGTTCAGTCAGAAAAGTACTGTTTGGTACTGCCTTTCAGGAAGGACTGTGCAAATAATTGATTTTTTAGTTCAGCAGCCAAACAAATATATATATATATATATATGAGCCAAATATAGCATGTTTTCTTTCCTTTTTTTTTTCTTTTTTTTTTTTTTTTTTTTTTCACATAGACAGCTTCTGCCCTCCCTGTTGTTAGGAATTCCAGTCAATTTAAAATAAGAAAGTTTCATCTTTAGTATTGGCAAACAACCAAAAATCTAAATACTTCCTATTTTGTGGCTGTATCCTCCATTTGCATTATTTGGTAATCAGATCAAATTAGATGGGGAACAAATTTTAACGTTGTAAATAGTCTGAAATAGTCTGGAGATGCTGATTCCAGCAAGTTTCCTATTAGCCAAAAGAAAAAAAGAAGAAGAAGATAAAATAAACCCCCAAATCACTTTAGCTCTTTTTAGAGCAGTGTCTGTGAAAAGCCTCTGCTGTGCAGTGGAGAGAAAGAAAGAAGCATCAGGGACAAGCCAATATGTCTATCCTCTGTGCCCTTATCAAAATGCCGATTGTATGTTGCAGATATGCATCCTTTCCCTTCACAACAAAGCAAGTTCTGAAGACACGGAATAGATCTGAATCATCAGGGGAAAGTGTATGTGAGGTAGGAAAAGAGGGAGGAAATATACTTAAAACAGCTTTTTAAAGTTTTCTCTATCTCATCTGAAGCTTCTCAGTAGCATTTTAAGGTCAGAAGAAAAGTTAGAAAAAAAAAAACTCACAGTGCCTTTAATAAAGTCTCCCTCAGCAACCAGCTTGTTTTCAACAAACTAGGTAAAGCAAAAACCAGTGAAATTGGAAATTGGCTCGAGCAGTCTAACATCATCATTCCTTTAGCTTGTCCGCAATGAAGGAAAGGGAAGAGGCACTACTAGGAAGTCCTGCTCCCCTTCCAAATTCGTGGAAGTGGCTTTGATTTTCCAGCTCTAACAGTCAGTGTTTGCTGCCTGTCACTTACATGGGCTATTCATACTCTGACACAAGGCTTTTGACGGTAGTGTCTGGGGAAGGGGACTGATCAAGTGTCATTGTAATTGCTGTGGGATTGGAATGTGCAATGAAGATTAGAGGCAATGATGAGCCAGGATCTAGCACCATGACTGAACATCAAGGGGCCAATTCTGCTTTTGCCTTAAATTACCCTGTTAAAATCATTTGAACTGATGAGTGTAAAATACCATTAACACATTCATAAGTACTACAAACTTGCTTCATTAGATGATAGTCTAATGACGGATTTCTTATGAAACAAAATCACCTAGTTCTTCTGAATTTATGTCAACAAAAGAAGTCAGCAAAGAATTTTTCTCAACTGAAAAAAAAATGCTGTAAAAATGTGCATTTCAAATATGTATGATGAATGTTAAGATGTCCTTCAAGAAAAACACATTTTTATCCTTTTTCCCAAAATTACCTGTGGCAAAAATCTTTATTTTGGAAAGCTCTGGTACAGGTTAGAACAGTAAGCCTGACAAATAAATTTGATGGATTCTTCATAATCTTTCCTCCTTGAGAAAGAACAGCTTTCCAGAATACGAAAATTACTTTGTCGATTAACATCCTTTATTCCAAAATACTCTTCTTATGGCTATTACCATATAACAAGAATTATTCTGTTGCCCTGAAAAAACTGAAATTATTTCTGATAATCAAGCTCTTTCCTCAGGCCCTGAAAAAATCTGTCCTGAGTAACACACAACTGACAGGTGAAGAAGCAGAATTTAGCAATAAAAACTGTTTCATTACCTTCTAAAAGAGATTTCTGTTCTTTATTTGTGGTTCTTAGAAATGAAGTGAGTGGCTGGACTCTGTGACATTATAAATATCTGCTAAGAGATATTATTTAAGCAAAGAGCTAATTTTCTTCAGAGTAAACAGCTGAATTGTTTAATTGATCCTGCATTTATAAGAAGATTGACATGGGAAACATTCACTGCCAAAATCAGAAACATTTTGCACAGCATGGAAAAACTACTGTTCTGCAAATATGTTGGTCCAACATAATGTAACACAGAAGTTAGAGAACAAGTCTGTAGTTCAGCTATACATGTATCCAAATCCAAGCCACTTACCTTATCTTTCACTTCCTAATGTATGACTAATTAACTGCTTTTGCTTATAAGAGGATTACTATTTGTAGCCATTACTACTAGTAATCATTAAAAAAAAAAAAAAAAAAAACTTTTTTCTACTTGAAATGTGTTTTTGTGATGAATTAATAGAATTAATATTTGGATAAAGAAATTACTCTTTTTTCCTTTCCTCTGATCTTCAGCTCATAAAAAGATAATTTGAATTAGGTCAGTTTATGCTTGCAGATTATGCTCCTCTTGTCTCTAAATTTGGCCCACAGATCTTTCCACAGTCCTTTTAAATACAGCTCTACAAGCATGCTCATGCTGCATACATCAGGGCTGCAATGCAGGTGCTTTGGTGACTCAAAGTGTCAGAACAGTTTCTTTAAGTGTACTCCTGGACTACTTCCGGAAAGAGAAGGGAAACGGAACAGAAAACATTGTTTAGCTAAAAACAATGTGTTTTAACTTTTATTTGGCTGTTTAGACAGGTTCCTGTTTTCCAAACCATCTCACCCATTCACAGTATTTTAACCACTGATCTTGGTCCACATGGGGTCCTCTAAAGTCAGCATCAGGCTCTCTGTTGACTGTGGTGGGTCTTGTTATATATCCCCATGAGAAGCTGGTTTGTTAGGCTCTTTGAAGGCTGCAAAACAAAATATGGATGCCACCATGAGAGCAACCTCCTTCATTTCTAAAATAAGAGACTTATAAAATATGCTTCAAAAGCTGACTGCTAGTAAGAAATCTAAGAATGGGCATAAAGTAAGGGAAGATTTTGTTTTCAATGTTTTATTTATTCTTGAGGGGACAGAAAGAAATCCTGCAGCCTTTGAAAATATCAGGGTAGAGTGATGGAACAAGATTAAGGTAATACTTCCTGAATTTGAAAAACAATGTTTGAACAGTCCTCTGGAGGATGTATTATAAAGCCTCAAAATTAAGCACTTTTTTAAAGAATGATTTTTAAAGTTTATCTTCATCTTTCTTTCTTCTCATAATCACTGTCTACTTTTCATGCTTCTACAGAATCCTGAGGGCTTAACATACATATTCAGCTCACAGTAAATCTCATTATATTTCAATGCTAGGCATCCCATTGTTGTGCCAGCAAAACAGGCTACTTTTGTGAGCTTCTGTGTATTATGCTGTTTCCTAGTTCTGGATGTATATGGATCACTCAAATAGGAGAACATAGCAGTTCCTCCTGCAGATGTCCATTTATTTACAGAAGTCAAAGTTTTGTATACCAGCAACATGGCATATTATATGCCCAGGAAAAATCTTGGCAGAAGTGAAGAATTACAAAAAGCATCTAAAAAGGGGAAGTTTCTGTCCTGCACTTTGAAATGTGAACTCTCTGTGATCTATTCAATTTGCTCCAAGACTGAAATGTTTTCAACTGAAAAAAACTGTAAATGGAGCTCCAATCACCATAACTGGCAGCAAAGAATCATTAGGAATGACAAGTGGAGTATTTTTATAGTATATTTGGAGAATTCTTGAACATACACGATACTCCTCAGCCTTCTTTATTCTCCATGTAACTGCCAAGCCTTGCTGATGAGAGTGCACACTTTGTTATTACTTTCCCAGTGTAGTCCTTTGAATGGAAAAGGAACAACTTGAGGCTTTTTCTTCTACTCAAATGTTGCCTGGCTCATGGAGAGAGCAGCAGCAGAGCTGCGTCTGCCAGCCAGCAACCAAACACTAAAAAGGCACTTAGCTGGATAGTGGAGTTTGTCATCTGCACAGTAAACGGGCCACATATGTTGGTGCTGTATCACCATAGTTAGACCAAAGTGCAATTCCTTGGGATCTGCAGGGTATAACTAATCAGATAGGCAGCAATAAGTGAGCTCCTGTGAACCACAGAGCTGTGCAGTGAACTATCGCACTGTGCAATGGACCTAACAGACTGTGCATTAAGATAACTCACTATGACCTGACATAACACAGGGAAACTGGGAAAGTTGCAGTGAAATGCATATCAGCCAGAAAACAGACTTAAATAAAGTGAAATGAGCTGCAGGACTGCTACACAGTAAAGCTTGGAAAAGCGTGTTCACAGAAGAGTGCTGCAGTGTAAAATGGTAAATATATGAAAAAGGCAAATAGTTGAGTGAGCTATATACAATGTAAAAAGAGAAAGAAAAAAAAAGAAGAAGAAGAAAATGGGAGCATCTGTTAGCATAATGTCTCTTTCATAATTTGCTGATCCATGTAACATTCTGTAGGTGGCAGTGTGGATAAACCATCTCTGAATTGATAGCGCAGTGCTTGGCTTCTTTGCATAAATAAGACAGCAATAGCTAAGCTAGCACAGGCAGACTTTGTCAGTAAGAAAACACATTTTGCATTTTTGAAAATAAACCTACTGAACATTCATGTGGCAAAGACCTCTTGGGACATACCTGTTTTCTGAACTGCAGCTACATTAGATCCTATTTCTCTCCCCCTTTATGTATCACGACAGGCCTAATTAGGATTCAGCTGGAATACACCTAATATTAATACTTTCACTTATATAATGGCTTTTTGCAATGTACCTACATGGTTTTTTAAGCCTAAGAGTTTTGAAATGTTTAGAGCCATTTCAATCTATAACTGAAATTGTTTATAGGAGAGATGGACCAGATGATCTTGAAGGTCTTTTCCAACCTTAATGATTCAATGATTCCTCTACGATGGACAACAAAGGCCCTTCAGTTCTTTCCTGTGCCAAATAAGAGCCCTTATATAGTTTGGGTACAGGTTCAGTGGTCATAATCTTTAAAGAATATGATAACCTCAAGGTTGGGTTTGGGGTCCCGACCAGTGGGCATGGTGTCAGCCCAGCTGGGAGGCTGCAGGCGCTGGAGCTCAGGTGGGGCCCAGCGCTGGGGCCTGGGCCCAGAGCAGATGCCATGGGATGGGGCAGGCCCTGCCCAGACCTCACTGCAGCGCTGCTGGGGAGCCTTGCCCCAAGGCCACGGCAAAAGGGGGCAGCTCTTGGCTACGCTGGCCCTGGACCCCCTAGGGTAAATCCCCCAGAGGGGTAAGCACTCAGGGCTCTGCACCTCCAGGAGCAGTTGAGGAGTTCAGGTTTCATCTTGAGGACATCTTAAGGAACATGAGATTAGACTGAGGCCTGCACCATAGACCCCTACATGTATTCCACTGCATCGGCATACAAATGCATGCTCATACATGAGGATCACACAATTGATCCTTACAGAAAATGGCAGAACTACTTCCCTAAATGTTATTTTCTGTGACTCCTGAGAAAGACATTAGCAGATACAAAAATAATTCACTTAGAGCTCTCAACGCATCATTCTTACATCACACTATTTTTCCAGCTGACTCCACTTGCAGAGACATGCATTTCTGGCAAAACTCAATCCTACAGTATATCCCTTATTTAAATTAAAAATATTTGCTCACCTTTAAAGTTGAGCAAATACAGAATACGTTGGTTTGAACTCCGTTTACTCCTTCCTCCAGTAAGCTGGATGCTAGAGATCTGCATCCAATTTTTTATTTGAACTCTGAACAGTTCAAGGATGAATGAGACATGTTTGGCTCCTTGCTTCCTAGTTTGGCTCATCCTTACTTTGTTTTAGATTAACACTGACTGGACACTGATTTAACAATGAGAACAGTGACTCTGTACCACCAAACCAGCACTGATGAAACCCGAACGGTATAAAACATCTACTTGTCCAATATAAACACATGCTATCAAGTCCTTTTAAAGAAGACACCATTCATAAAATGCAGAATTTGTGCCTGAAATGAACTATAGCATTTTCTGATGATAACTGATTTCTACGCAGAGGCAGGGGACAATTCATTGGTCGTTGTATCACTTTATGTAGCATCGCCACCCCAGTCATGTCAAATTGTCAGACAACTAAAATGAAAACTTTCTGCGCTTGACAGATATACTTGAAAGAAAATATTTTTCATTGCCAGCAAGCTGTTTTCTTTTCATTACACTTTTTTTGTTTGTTTGTTTGTTTAAAAGGGAAAATTCATTTAAAATAAAAAGATTAAATGAGGATTTTGAGCTTTATCAAGTGGAACAACTCCTAGTGTTGGTATATCCTGCCTATGAAACTAGGATGCAGACTCCCCAAAAAGGGGTTTAACCTGAGACATGAGGCTTATGCCCTTTTCTCACCTTGCGAAAAATACTATGTCATTTTAGCACAATCCAGGCTTCAGGTTTCTTTTTTCAGTTTAAAGTTGGCACATTCATCAACCCAATTCCTCACTGACATTCAGTCAAGGAAATGATACATTTCATGAAACTCAATCCAGATCCACCAACAGGTCATGTGGTACTTGTTTTTCCCACACGTTTGCACCCAAAGTTGCCCTAAGTTACGAGGTCATGCTTGCTGGTTTTGTGGGGAAGGGATGCAGCTTTCCCCTGTACTAGTACTGTCTTTGAGTTTAGTTGCTATGTTTCTATGCGTTACTGAGTTAAAAGTTACAAACATCACAGGCATCTTTTTTTACTGCTGTTGTTTTATTGCGATAAGTAAGCATTCATCCAATCCAATAAACTCATTCAATACTAAAGTGCAGAGGAGAAAAAGGTTAATTTTTTTTCTCTTAAGTTATTCATTACTTTTTTTCCTTTAACATCCAGCAGGAAAGGTTTTTAAGTATCTTTAGGTACAGCTCACAGAACACACCAAGCCTACTCAGTAGGATATTTTAACTAAAGAAGCACAGACATATTTATGTAAGCATTCTGTTAGGCATTCATTATATCAAATATTTATCAGAAATCCATTCTTTCTCCCATATGATTTACTCATAGATCACCTACTTGCTCTTTTTGTTCTTTTTCCAGCAAACCTCCCAGTCCTATTCTACATAAATTTCAATTTTATATTTAAAATATCTTCTCTGATTTACCCACATAATTATTCATTTATTAGATCTCTAGTTGCTCACTCCTTCAGATCTTCCTGACCACAGGGAGCTTTGCACAGGGAAAGTCACAGAGTGGAGACTTGCTGGAGATGCTCTGCTGATACCTCTGGTCAGTGTCCCCTTCTCCTGCTTCAGTTCAACTTACGTTACCAATGAAAGGCAGTATTAGGAGACTGGTCAGAGGCATATTCATACTCTAACTACTTTGATTTCAGCTGAGGTTTTCTCACAGTTAATGTCAGACAAAATTCGAAGTACTTTTGCTCTCCTAGGACACAGCTGTTCAGAGGTAAGCTCTGTGATATCATGAATCCCTAATCTTGAGAGAGGTTTAAGTAAAGCATTCTTATGTTTGTGGAGCCTATGATCATTATATATATATATGTATATTTATATGTAATGATCATAGGCTTCACAAACATAACACAAACATTATATATACATACATATATATATAAATAAAGAAGAAATACAATTAATTTTGCAGAATTGTGCTCAGGACTTAGCAGGAAAACACTAGACATTTTAGTGAACTACTTTTGCATTTCTTTCTGACTGTCAAGGTCTGTATCTACGTACTTGGTGCAGCATTTGTGTTTGCTTGGTTTTAACTGACACTATGCTCACATCCTCTGGAGCTGGCTCCTGGTAAACATTTAAAAATATATATATACCCGATGTTTTTCTCTATTCAGAATTTCATTTATTTATTTATTTATTTTTAAGTTTCATTGTCATTCATTTTCTAATAGCCATCTGTTCATGTCACTTTCTGGTTAAGTTGCTGGTTCAATCATAAATGCAACAACATTTTTAAAAAGACCCAATGTATATAATATATTTCTATATTGCCAGTAGAATAAGATTTGCAGAGACCTTCTCTTTGTTTCCTGTTCAGAAAGGAATTTTAATGACTCCTATTAAAGCTCTGTGGCAGTGTTAACCAATACTAAATATACAAAATAAAATAGAAACAGGCCTTAAGATTTTCAGTTAACATAACGTGACTGTGCAAAGCAAACCTAAGTCTATTACCTGCCTATAATGCTGACAGTTTAGGTCTGATTACTCTCATTTTTAAAGGACAGTGGATCTGGTTCCATGAGTTTTCCAGATTTCCACTGAAAACAAAATTAGTGTTAGTTTTGGTAAGCAATAACTTTGGTAATTAATATATATTAAGATTAAAACATCATCATTTATCTCAACAAAACTCCCTATCTTCCACTGGCATTCTTTTTATATTCAAACATTGTGCCAACTGCCTTGAAATTTTTATTGACTTTAAGAAGGAAAGGAGAGGGGATATAATCTTACTGTCTTTCTTTAGGGTTACCTGCATTTCATGTTGGTTTTAGCACAGCTACTGGAAGATCAGATGTAACTGTCAAGATATGCACACACAGAAAGCATATATTTTAAAAACAGATTTTTTTTTCACAGTAAAGATTTTATTGCCTTTTAAAACATGGCAATGAGAAGATATATAAAACTAAATCTATAATTGCAAGATGGAAAAAAAATAAAATAAAAAAAAAAACAGAATTCATGGGCAATACACATGTATCAGATTTGTGGCCCTGCAATAATGTAAATATGCCTGACTGAGGCTTATTTCTAGTTATTTACACTGCCAGTTTGTGTTAGTTTAGACACCTTTTCTTATTTAGGTTAGAAGAAAGTGTTCTTAATTTTTTTTCCCTCTCATGATTGAAAGTATCTGGCAAGTTGCATCTTAAAATTTTATGACTGCAGTAAAAATTTGAGTCCTACTTATATTTCTCCTGATTGACTTACAGTAAAAATAGAGCAGAGATGCATCTTTATATCAGTTAATCATCTGCATGCTCTGTCTTCATAATTTTTTTCATTAATACATGAATACGGTCTCCAGCTAGACTGAAATCCAATCTAAACTGTTTTCTGTTAAGAAATAGTTCCCTTCCTTTCTCTTCCACTCTGTAGGTAGTTCTTTCATATTGACAAAGCCTTTGTGATTGTTTTGATAAACCATTAAATCAAGAACATTCATAGAAGATAGCCTTCTGATAAAATTGATAGATCTACTCAGCAGGACTTCAGATTTCTTATCAGAAACAGGTTCTCTATAAACTCATAAACAAGTGAAAAATCAGTACATCAGTCTTGTATACAAACTGGAAATTAGTTCTAAAATATAATCGCTTGTCTTGCAGAGTTTTGTATTGTCATGAAAGTTGTAAGTCTGGAAATCCATCTAAGTACTGCTAGTGACTATAGAAGCCAAGGCTCAGGACTGGCCTGATCTGACTCAAGCATGAAAGGCAATAACTGATAACAAATGTTCAAACGCTCCAACAAATGACCAAACAACTTGCTCGTCCGTGCAAAAGCTACGATATACTCCACAGTACTTTTCACATAGGAAAAAAATCTTTTTCTACCAAGATGATGTCAGTTACACCATCTTGAATAATTTACTTTCTCACCCATGGCAAGGTGTATTTGATAAGGATTATAAAAGACACATGCTCCACACAGACAATTCCTCTGGTTCATCCAATCTTCCGTTACCTCTAGGTCCAGAAAGATAAAATTATTTACATAAACTAGAAGAAATATACCCATTACCATGTAGGCACACTTATTCCCATAATACACCTATTACCCATGCAGGGTTGGTCCCTCCTCAGTTACTTGCAGATTATGCCATGCTCTGGTTTTGTTTCACAAATAAAATCCTCCATCAAACTGACAAGTACTTTTCTTTAACTTGCTCCCATAATAAATATCGCACCTACTAAATGTGCTTTCATTAGCAAAGACATGGGTGAGGCAGAAAGGCCTTCTATGTGGCAGAAGACACTAATTTTCTGTAGCTATTGTTGAATGCTTTTATTTGTGTTTTACATCAATTCAACCTAATGCATCTTATTATGACTGACAGGTCTGTAACGGGATTTTTGGCTATTGTCATCATGTTTCAGAAAAAAAAAAAAAAAAAGGGACAAGTTTTTACCAGTTTAGACCTGTAAGCATTTGTCAGCATTGGACTTACAAATTGGTGTTTATCTTTCAGCAACTGGTTGGTTAACAGACAAAAAATAACAATGGCAATGGCAATTATGCAATTCATCCATTTGGAATTTTTCAATTTTCTGAAATTATTTTCTCTGTTTAGATCTTTAGCAAAATTTCTACTCATCTGGTTTGTGATAAATACAATTTCCACTTACACAAAGAAAGAGTAAGGGTGTAAGGCTTTTTTAACTACCTATAGGCTTTGCTTGCTTTTTTGATTCCACAGAGATGATTTGTCTTCTAGCTTATCATGCCTTCAAACAGGAAGCAATGTATTATGTATTATATAGTAGGCCTTTTTAAATTTTATATCAAATTAAGCTCACATAACATTGAAAAAAAATTGTTGGATCAAAATGATGATTAATATCTTGGGCATAGCAGATTAAAATGTGAAAATTAAAAAGACTCATATGTTTGGCTAAACTTTTTAGGCTGGAGTCTTTTACCAAAAACTCCAAGAAAAATACATTCTTAGCTTGTATTTTTTGCAAATCAGAATGTTTTGCTTTTGAGCATGCAAAATGCTTTGGAATTTTAGAGTGTTTCTGATTAGAACCAATCACTCTGTTGAAGAAAGTTGCTGGATTTGGACAGGTTTCTGAGAAAAAGGAACTTGTAGCAGAAGAAAATCTTTTTTTTTTTTTTAATATCTGGTTAGTTAAATTCCGTGATTTCAACAGATTACCTAAGGACTGAAAGGCAGAATCAGAAAGGAAATGACTTTTACCAATGAAGGTTTTTTCTTGCAAGCAAGTTGAAACTGCAATGGGAGAGAAGGGGAAATTCACAGAGCCACCATTTATGGTGAAATTGTTGTGTTAAACAGAGTATTTTTATTTCAGATCTGTCATTTTTTGCAGTGTTAAAAATCCCAAGAGTGTTCTTTATTATGAGCGGAGTATCTAGGTGGTTGAAGGTTGCCCTACACTGCTGCAAAAAAAAATCAAACACAAATGAGGAAAACATGGTTCTGTATCTTCATTGTGTGTTTTGTCTGCCAACTTGTATTTCAAGGAACATTGCCCTTTGCTTGAAACAGTATAATTAAATGGGATTTACCTGACAAATGGTAAGTGATATAGAAAAGTAATATACCAAATTGGAAAGTGCAAAATCCAATTGCAACAATTATTAGGAAGCTGTTAACTTCATTAGATAATCATAATCAGCAAATAACTAAACAAATGATCAATCAAATGCTTCGTCTAAAAATGCAAAAGGTCTGCAAGGAGTGGAAGAGCCAGTTACAGTACATAAAGTGTTTAATGCTGCTCCATTTCCAAAGATAAAAAGAGGAGAGAAGAGAGGAGAGAGAAGAGAGGAGAGAGAAGAGAGGAGAGAGAAGAGAGGAGAGAGAAGAGAGGAGAGAGAAGAGAGGAGAGAGAAGAGAGGAGAGAGAAGAGAGGAGAGAGAAGAGAGGAGAGAGAAGAGAGGAGAGAGAAGAGAAATAAAAAACACACACACACAGAGGTTAATTTCAGACTCTGTGAAAATACTACCTTTTGCAGACTGGAGAGATAAAGCTAGTTGACATGCAGTACACCAAAGGATGCTGTGGTAAATGCACAAGCCGCATTCTGTATTACCATACAAAAGATTCAGGAGGCTAGGTATGAAATTAGTTGGGAAAGAGCTAAGTATACAACATGTTTCCAGAAAGATGAAAATATCAGAATTCTTGCATTTTTGTCAACAGTGACAAGTCTGTTTTCATTTAAAAAAAAAACTGCCAGAGAAAGATAAGGAAAAGATAAAGCAGGCACATCTCAAACTATCAGATTCTTCCATCAACAGCAGACAATAGCAGCTAGCTAACAGTTGCACAAATGAAGTGGCTAGTTGATGCCTAAAAATACCTGCATGAGCTGCATGACACCACTCACAAATTTGTACAACATTTAACTATGATAGTTTTTATTTATGACATGAGTTGTAAACATATGAGCATGATGCTTTATATATATGCTTTACAGCTATAACCTTTGGACTTGTTTTCAGATTAGATTTTGCCATATAAAGATACAAGTGAAAGAAGGATGCACAAATGTTTGACAAGCTTTGCATGCAAAAGAATCAGGATTTCTTAGCATCAACTATGAGGAAAATGTTTTATAAGTGAGCCTACTCTAAAGCTGTGAAAAGTGAATCCCCACCTGTCATCAAGGCCTGATGTTGTACTGCAATAAGCTGAAAAGATGCCCAGACCCTGTTACAGATGCAGTGCCAACAAGGGTAAGTACAACTGCAACCCTCCCTCCCTTTCTCCCCCCGTAAATCTTTATTTACTGTTGTGTACTAGTCTGCGTGTTCATTTTCAGACATCCTTTGTTTTCTGAAACAAAGCCAGTGTTTTGCATACAGTTGCTATTTGTATGTTTGTTTCAGGGGAAACCAAATCTTGTAAAAGGAATGTTTCCCTTAACCCACCTCAAAATTCACTGGACAGTTGCTCGGATAGGTATATTTACCGGGGGGGGTCAGGCTTTGAAACACACTCAGTTTATGCATGCAGGTATATGCTTACTGTTATAAAAATATGCTTACCTAAATGGCTCCTCCTTAATCCCTTTTGCCAATCACTAAACACATCACCCCAACAAAGACTTGATTTAGACAACTTCTTATGCACAAGGCAGAGTTCAGTGTAGGTGACACAAACAGTGGAAGACTCCTGCTACTTAAAGAACACGTCAGGTAATAAAGCACATGTATAACCATAGGACCTGAAAGCTTTCCCTCATAGTCATTAGATAACATTCTAGTTTATTTAGGAATATGTGATTTTATGAAGGTTATCAGTCTCCACAAACAGCACAAGTACATGTCCTTCCCATTGCATCTCATTCCCAGTTCATTACAGTTAAAATTTATTTCAGGAGAAACCTGCTGAACTGGTAGCTTCCACTGGCTTTATTTAAAACCTTAAAGACAAATGCAGATGCTATGAACTAATTTAATAAATGATTATAGAAGACAAAACCTCAGTTTACAGTACATTCCTAGTCATAATTAAAACAAGCAGCGTGTGGACTTAGCTGGGGGAAGCCATGATTAGCATTCAGTGTTAGCACTGTTAAATTACAAATGTTTATCCCCGGCTTTTTTCCTACAACTCAAAAGCTTTTACAGTTCATGTAACATCTTCAGTTAAACACCAAAGCCAAAATATCATACATAAGCCAGTATCAGAAAAAAGGGATAAGGTTTACAAGTGGTGGGTCTGATACTGACTTCTGTTACTCCAGGTTTTCATTACTGACTTGTAAGATTTATGAGACAATAAATTACAGCACATTTCTTTCATCTCATCATTTTCTTCCTCAGAATCATATTTTCAAAAATTATTTCAATTGTATTACTTTGATATTTCCAGAGTTTGATGGATTGATTTTATTTATTTATTTATTTATTTTTAATGGAAAGGGGATTCAGACTTAGTGAAATTTCAATAAAAAAAATAAAACATGCAGGCAAAATCCTATGTTCATATTCAGTGATTCCATATGGAAAAGAAACTAGAAATCTGCCCTTGATACATGTGATTTACTTGGAAAAAAAAATAAAAGCCTATATTCTGTACACTAATAGATGCTCAGTTTTAAGATCTGTTTTTATAATTTGATACTTGCTCTGTTTACAGGTAAAGTAAGTTGATGCCACAAAGTCTTCCAAAATGAGTTCACCAAACTTGACAATACTAAAATACTTCTGTTGTCTGGTCTTTATAGTTTCTTCCTTTCTTGACATATGTCAAGAAACTGTGTATGACTCTGAATATCTATAATGTCTGGTAGAGCTGAGTGTTAACACTTTGAGGAAACCATATTGCACTGGAACGTACACATCAACTTAAAGCAACTACCTATTCTGCAAAATGCAGTGATGGCAACGTTTTGCTCTGGAGAAAAGTCATCCTGAAAGGCAAACAACCCGTTTTCATGTTATATTTTAAAGTCATTTGTTTCAAATACATTCATGTTGTATTATGTCATATGATGGTGCAAAAGACCTAAAATCAAGAGGTCAAGAAAAATATTTTTTTTTTTAACAGAAAATTTTGAAATGTACAGATTTAAGTTTCATGCATGATGAAGTATGTCTCTGAAGGGCCATGTCTCCTGTGGAATGGAATTTCATTCCCTTACAGATTTTATCCTGTGAATACTGGATCCAAAGTATGTTATTTTAGCACATGTTGTTCCTTCTGGCTGATTTGTTTTTTAGAACTTCAGAACTAGACATTTTTCTGATGGTCATGTGCTAAATTAATACCCTAGAAGAAACAGTTGTCCATTTAGTTGCCTCATATACATACATAAGTAAATTTTTGCTTTCTTGCCTTACAGAGATGAGCAAAGTATATTAGAGAAGATCAAGTTCATCTCCTTCTAGAAGGTTACTATTTGGCTCTTATTAATTCTGACTAGTAATGCATAGAGTGAGTTCATATCAGATGGCAATTTGCATAGAACACTTAAGAACAAGAAGAAATTGAATAAACCAACTATTTCTGTGCTTTCCCCCTGGTTTGCAACATTTGGTTGCTATTTACTAGGCCATCAAACTCAATTAGGATCCTTCATAACAACCTGTCAGTCATATCTTGAAAACCCCGTATCTGTCACTGCAGCCTCCTCTGTGTCTTTTCAGTCTCTTCCCTAAGATATGTGAGTGGGCTTCAAAGTATTAGAGTTCATATTTACTGATGCTGTTTTCTTCTTCATTACACACAAAAATACTTGTTGGCTTCTTTATCCTGAAGTCCAGCTACATTCCCTCTGGTATTTGGTACACTTTGCCTCAATTATCAGAATCAGCAGGAAGATGTGGGTTGCATGGAAGAAATCTAAGTTTTCATTACCTCTACAAGGGGTAGCAAAACCTGAAACTGGTACAGTGACAGGAACCAGCCTAACTATGGTTGATTCACAAACAAGATACCCTGAAATTAAAAGCAGTGTTGCACTTAAATTAGGAATTGCATCATTACAGCTGGACTCCATACCAGACTGGTACCACTTTGTATGCATACATGCAGGCAGCAATGAAATGAAGCAGAGAAATCCAGCATGATGGTCTATGGAAGAGGTCATATCCTCAAAAAAGGTAGTTGTTAAAGGAACAGATTGCCTGAGTTAGCCAAAAGAAGTCGGATAACTTTTTTCAAGTGTAATTTTTCGATCCAATTCAGCTTTATAAAATCCTTTCTTTTCTTTTCTTTCTTTTTTTTTAAACATATACAGCTTAGAAATACAGTAATAAAACTGATAACTGAAGAATAATTGTGCAAGTCAGTGTCAGCAATGTCAGAATGTGTATTTTCTTTGGATGACATTACTGATATAAACAAACAATTTGTGGGATGTTAATGGAGTTCTGTGGACAGTAAGAGACATATAAGATACTGATTAAATTGCTAAGGCTACCTGAAATTGTATGAGCAAAAAGAATATTAAGTCACAAAAATATTACTGAATGTCTCCAAGGGATAATTAAGTACAAGTGTGTGATGTAAAAACTTGATGATGACAAAATGGGGAAGATATGAAAAAAAAGGAATGAAACCACTGAGATATAAGGCATCAGTGGGAAAGACAATTTGCAGTGGTAAAACATGATGAAGCCTAATTGTTGGAAACGAAGGAGAAACTATGAAGCAGACAAGTAATAAGAGTTGCAGGAAGTTAAAAATCTCCATTTCTTAAGATTTTACTGCAGCACTTTAAAAGGAATTGAAGCAGAAACTTATAGTTCAGTCAGAAAATCTTATCACATACAATACCGCAAGCAAAGTAAGTTGTTAGAAAATGAGAAGATTTTTTTTTTTCCTCCTGAAAGTTGTAGCATAAGGATGAGAAAAATACAGTGACAAATGAATAAAGTTTGACTGATTTTTTGGAAAGAAGTGTGAGAAAAAAAGGTGCCATATAGTCTTTTCACAACATGGATTGACAAAAATAAAGTTCGAGTCTAGCTGGGAGCTCAGAGTGAAGCAATTCAAAGTGTACATGGAGACATATGAGCCAGAAAAATACCTAACTGGAAAGCATCAAAAAGTAAAGGAATTCACAATTACTGATTAAAGCATTTAGCATGCTTACATGATCATCTCAGAATAAAATGATATAAAAACAATAGAATATGTACCCAAGTGGATGGTAGAAAATGTTAAATAAAAGAGCATAGGAAAGAAAACAATTGATAATAAAAAAAACAGTGCTTATTGCCTATGATCTGGGAGCTCTTAGGGGAATTATAATGCAGCAGATGTTATTCAAAAAAAAACATAGGAGTGACGTTCATTCCTCAGGGATTATGACTGTAATTCTTACTGGTCTCTTACTGGTTGGAAAAAGTAGAAGCAGGAGCCAAGAGTCATGGTCATGGTCAGGAATGGAGGGAAGCAGCAAAAGATCTTTCTTAGAAGCACAGCTTGAGTAGTATTAGAAGCCAGACTAAAGACCTACAGCAAGCCCAAGGAACTGATGTATATTATGTCAAAGGATTAACACAGAAGGAGTATGGAAAACCAGTGGGTCAAAATGCTAGAAAATACAAAAAGCAGGGTCCAAGAATAGGAGCAAGTGCATAATACTAATTATTTGTGTTACGCTAGGGATCTTCTTTGCACTGGCACTCCATATATTCAAAATTCATTGTTACAATTACTGCTTCAGTAAAAAACCTTTATGGTGACCTGGAAAATACTGAGTAACAAAGGAAGTTTCTAAGCTCACTCCTAGGTGAAGATGGACTTGCATTAGGGGTTCTGCCACAGCTTTCTTCTTCCTCATCCCTCAGATCCTGGTTGATGAAGAGAAACAGTAGTAGTGTCACTTTGATTAATAATAGAAATGATAACCTTGCTGGCAGTATAAAGAAACTTGAGAAAAATAAAATAATATAAAATAAAATCCAGACATCAAAACTGCTGTTGTAAGCACCCTCCATTCAGACTGCCTCCCATTTATCAGTATAGTAATGTATGCCATCTTCCTTCTGTGAAGAACCTGTTCTACTCTAAGGAAGGCTCGCAGCTTTCTTTTTCTGCTTGGTGTCATCACAAGACAGCAGATTCCGTACACCATAAAGCTTGTCCTTCCTCTGAGGAATTTGAATTAGGATGCCCCAGGACCAGTCAGGAGGGCATTTTTGAAAACTATTAATACAAGTTTTCAGAAGAACCATTTTTATTTTCCTGTGCTTACTTCCACTACTCTGCAATCTTGCCTGATTTTGAAATGAGAGGAAAGAGATGCAAGCTTCCTAGGACATCCTTGGACAAGACTGATGGCACTGCACATTTTTGCTCATTCCAGCTGCCTACCTATCATCGCTGAAACAATAAACACTAGAGACGTATATAACCAAAAGGTGGTTGATTACCACTTGGAGTTTCAGCTCCTTGTTTAGAAAGACAAATCCAATTTCACCTGCGTGTGCTGACTGACATTAAGCCGTCTTCTGCAACATTTGTAAACAATTACCTAACCTTGGAAGTTCTGCCCTAAGGAAATGCAGAAAAACACAGCAAGGTACATTGGAATTTGTAAAATATTTCAGTGCTGTTAAAACTACACAAAACATTTAGGCCCAATGCCTCTGCTTCTTAGAGTGATTCTTCTTATTCTTCGAGTGGTTTTAATCAAATGTCCAAAGTAAATATATATAGCTTATGCCAGCCATTATGATTTGATCTTATAGTGAGACCCCATGTGAAAAGCTCTGCTCTGCTCCAAAACTGGGTGCTATTCTGTAATTGGGAGTGCTGCACACAGCACACGAAGCATCATATGGACTCTGCATTCCCTCACAGACAATTTATTTTCACCATTGTTTCACTAGCAATCCTTGAGCTGAAATAAATGTGATCTGGTTGAAAGCACAGGGTGATCACCAATGTATAATCTGAAATCAGGTTTACCCTAGGGCCACCTGCTGATCCTGTTTAAACCAAGATAGGAAGAATCAAAATATCACTTTTTTTTTTTTTTACAAAAACATTTGACTCACGTTCTTGATGTAATTTAACAGTTAATTTTTTTCACACTGCAAATACGTCAGCACATTTATGTTACCAAATGCTTACCAATAGATCAGACAGGGCTCCCCAGGTTTGTAGAAACCGGCTGTCAGCTGCAGCTTGTACAGTTCTAACCGAAAACCAGGTCCCTACATTTCCCAGAGCCAGATGCAGGCAACAAGAAATAGGTGGAGTAGGTGGCCATCAGAGAGAGGAGAATCTGAGACTTCTTTTGGTACCTGTTGTGGAGCTCTGCTGTGGAACGCTCCTGGGGCACCTGTTCTGTCAGTTCCCAGAAGCTGCGTACACACGTGTGTGCGCACATGTCTGCTGACATACATAAGATGGAAAAGTGCAAGAACGGAACTTGACTGACATTTCCCTTGGGAGAGCGAACATGTGGTGCTTGTGCTAAGATAGCTGTTGGCTATGACAGCGAGTTTTGAGAGCTCTAGGATGTCATTTACAGGGCTGTCATTACTAGAATAATTGTAATTACTGGCACACACAACAAAGCCTTCAGAAAAGCAGAAAAATGTAAGTGCTTTGCTAGCGGCAAATCTACTGAAAGATGATGACAGGTCTTGAGCAGCTGTGGAGAAACTTGCTACAGACAAGTATGGCTACATAGCCTTTATCTGTTTGTTGGCTGGTGTTTTTTTTTTTTTCTTTTCTTAATAGCAATACCTTTTATTTACATAGATTCTGTATGGACATATGAAAGAGTAGTTAACCAAAGATAAGGTGCACTATTCCATTTTTGCCTTCTCTGCTTCACAGCCTGGGAATCTGCAGTGCAGTGGATTAAAAGCAAAATTTTCCAAGATACCTAGCAGGCATGCGTACAGCACGAGCTGAGCATCACCCGGAGACTCTACATTAGTGCCAAATGAGCTGGCTTGGGAACTCTAAATAGTAAAGTAGCACTTAAAGCCATCCCGTTAAGAGACAGAGCTAATTAATTTGAGCAGAACTCCGTGTTAACATGGCTATACTGCTACAAGGACCCAGGGCAGTTTCTCTGTATGACCCTGTGGTGTGGCTTGTTTTATGCTGTCTGTCCCACTGATTATTTTGGTCACACTAGTACAGCATGTCATTGTGCTATGTGGACATATTTCAGAATACATCTTTTGAGATTAAGTTCAGAAACCATATAAAAATTAAGCCAGAAACCTGTGTAGAAGTGAGAATAAGGATCCCACTTCTCCAGGAAAATCTGTGACTGGTGCTTCTCACTATCTCTCTTTAAATGTTATTTGAAATACACTGAATTTTGGGCCTCTAAGTCCTTGAGGAACTTCAGACTATTCAACACTGATCTTCAAAAACTATTACCCAGATTGGAAAAGTGACAACATAACATTGTTTCCTGACAAAAGAGCTAGCTAAGGGAAAATGGAAAAAATCTCTTCAATATTCACAAATAACGATACTTCTCAGTTCTCTGACTGGATTCTTCCATGCAAACTCTAATCCATGTGTACAGCTCCATCAGTTTCCATCAGCATACGCTCACAGATTCAGACACATGATTAAGTAGCATTAGGAAAACATCAGTCCTAAGTGTGTAATTGCAATGTGCATTTTCCCTCTGCAATGCATCTTAGCTGAGTTTAACTGTGTTGCACCCTGCCCTGCCTAAACACATCAAGATATACACACACTTGAAGCAATACTACTTTCCTTAGGACTTCCAAGCATCTAGAAAAAGGTGTTTGACAAGTCATTTGCTCAAAAAAGAATGGGAGGGAGCATATGTTCGCTTGTAAATAATTCATGGATTTTTTCCTTCTGTTCTTCAGCTAATTTGTGGTTGTTTGGAGATTTCCCCCCCCCATTTAAAATGTGCAAATGCCTGACAAATCATCTCAGATGCTACATTATCTGGAACCATGCCAAAGGATCACAAACAAAAGTTAATCTGCTTGCTGGTTCAATAATCCTTGGGTATAGCTGATAGGAAATCAAGGACTACACATAATAGACTTTTGGCATCTTGACTTGCTCAGGGATATTGGTTAATGGGCTGAGATGTTAAATTCCATAGTACACAGAGTCTGTGATATGGTAGATAAAGTTAAAAACAGCTAATTACTGCAGAAGATCATACTGAGAGCTCAGTCACAATTTTTTCATGGTGAGAGCTCCAGGGATCCTCCACATTGCTTTTTGCACTCACTGCTCAGCACATAAATCCAGCAATCCCTATCAAGGACTAGTTAAGCCAAGGAGAGAGCAAAGTGTTTCACAAAAGGTGCTAAGCCACTGTGTGGATTGTTTTGAACATTCCACATATGATGATTTTGACTACTGAAAAGTCGCAGCTTACTAAGGCTGGATTTTGAAAACTCTTTCATTACCAGTAGTCACCACAGAGAAGGAAAAGAATGAGCATTCTAATCACCGATACTTCAAAACCTTACTGTGAATTGCTTTGAGATACAGGAATGATTTATCTTAAAAGGAAAAATTTGAGGGACGCTACCAAACCATGGAAAAAAAATCTCTGAAGCTTATCACATGCTACAGAAAGTGAATATTGAAGGATGACATGTAGCAGTGCAGCTGTGGCACTTGTGATTGCTTTCAAGATTGGTTAAAGAATGCTACATAAGAAGGATGTAAGTGTCTACTGTTTGTTGTAGGTGTAACACTGATAGTGGAAGCCTATTATGGAACTATTGTTATGGTTATTATCATTTACATTGAAGTGCCATGTTGAGCTCAGAAAAACAGGAAAATATCCTAACAGCTTACAGTTGGACGTTCTAATCGATTATACACGAGATACAGCATTAGAGGTATTTTACGTGAGTGTTTACAGCAGAACAACAGTTGGAACATCAGACTGGTTTTGAATCACAAAAATTTAGGTTGCAAAGGATGTGTGGAGGCTGCAGGGTTTTCAGTTAGCCCAGACATCAGATAAATCTGATACAGGTTGCTCAGATATTCAGAAAAACAAACAAAAGCTGGTGCCCTTACCCTTTGTATTTGTCAGCCTCATCAGCTTCTTAATCAATTTGAGTATCACAGAATTACCTGTATGTAACAATTATATAGACTGTTTTTCAGGTTATTCTGCAGTGCTCTATGCATTTAACTAATTGCCAATCCCCATACTGAAGATTAGCCTCAGTGGAAAGTGTCACTTCTTAAGTAACCTGTGAATGCTGTGGATGTGCATACAAAATATGGAATAGTGTATTTACAGCGAAAAATTCTGACAGTTTTTGAATATCTAGAACAGTATATTTACTGCACTGTGGTTTTAAAAATCTTGGAGACACAACATAAAACAACACTAAAGGTTTTAAAAGTAAAGTGACGATATTTTTTTTTGAGTGCTAATGTGGATCAAGCCTCTAAACAAATAAGCTAGTATAGAATGATCAAAATTGTGGTAGCACAAAAGTATTGTTATCCAATAGTATTCAAACAGTCTTTTAGTTACTAGCTACTTAATTTTTGATTAGTAATATGCAAGCTTTCTGTTCAGCCAGAATATAAATTGGCAGAGATAAAATTTTAATATGGCACTCTCAAAGGAGAGTAACAGCTCATTTGAGTGCACATATCATTTACATTTAGTAGTCAGAATGGAGCAAGGGGTAAATATTCCCATTGTAACTCCTGCCAACGCCTCATCTGTACCAGGAAAACCAATCATCCATTCCGTAAATGGAATTCACAGAATCTCAAATATATACATTTGCTGGATAATTTTTTTAAGAGAACACAAGAGCAATGCAAATTTAAGATTAAAGATGTGTAGCATTAGAATCAAAAAAAAAAAAAAAATCGGTTGTACAATGCAGTGAAAGAAATGAAAAAGAATTGCTTATCTTAATTGAGAAGAACAGAAATGTAGCTGTCTGCTGCTACCAGCAGTAAACAAACTGGTAGAGGCCTCAAAGCTCAAAGCAGCATATAAGGAAGAGCCTTCTCATCCCAGAAATGGAATTTCAGGCCATGCCAATGAATTAAGAAATTAATGAGAAAGCAAAGAGGTTTTTAGGAATTCAGAGTGCCAGTATAAGGAAATGCTTAACTGAACACAGGATACCTCTGCATTTCACTTCCACAAGTGGTGCCTGTGTTTAGCTTACTTGGCCCCTGCGAGTTTCTGCTATCTCTGCTGGCCCCAGGGTCTGTGAAGGCTCTGCAAACTAGGCAGCAGAACTGCACTTGTTGTAGTGAAAAGACAAGAGAAAAAAAAAAGAAAAAAAAAGAGAAAATCCAAATTATAAATATTAATAGTACAGTATTGGCTCTGAGTTTTTTGCATACTGTGCAAGAATTGCACTACTAAACTAGGATCTGAAGTGCAGCTGCTGACCAAGACTTCATGGGACAGAAACTGGAAAAAATGTGTATCCACTGGGAAAAACAAACAAGATCTATCCTGCTAAAATAGCATGGTCTGCATGGCATGAATACCACTATGGTGCTGTCATTTCACTACAGCAGAAACTCTAGAAATACAGGTCATGAGTCACAATGGTAAATCTAAACTCTGATCTCCATAAAACACATAATCTAACTCTGTATAATCTGTATACTTTTTTTTTTTCTATTTGATTAATGAGGAAAGTAACACATTTGCTTAATACATAGGGTCACTGAGATTAAGGGTAGAGTTGAGAGCCTTTATTTCAACATATTCTGCATTTCAAAGTACTGTCTAAGGGGAGACTACTCCAACTGATTCATCTTCCATTCCCTGAACTCCGATGAAAATGGACCTGCCTTGTCTCATTACCTCTGCTTCAGCCCTCGGAATCATCTCAGGGTAGTTATGACTGCTCTGCAATACATCATGAGAAATGGTTACTTACCCTCATGGGGCTTTGAACGATGGTGATAAAAGCCATGTCAGAACAGACAGTCATACATTGAGATGCCTAAGGTAGCTCTCCTTACTCTACCAAAAATAGAATGAAAAGGCAATAAGCTAACAACTACTGAAGAATTCTCTCTCCACTGTTCAACAGCTTTAAGGCACATTAATTGTTGCCTTTAGATTTTCCTGGCTGCTGGCTTACCATTCCAATTAACCTGCCTAAACTTTTAATGATGGTGTCACATGACAGAATGTAAACCATGCCTTTTCAGTTTTCAGCTTGTTCTAAACCTTGGGAGTGAGTAAAAAGACATCCCTTTTGGCCCTTGAAGACTCTATTTTTCTCCCTAGCAAGATCATTTAAATTACAGTCCATTGTACCTAAACAGCACTGTTCCTGAGCTGAAGATGTATCTCCTGGAGCACCACCAACAAAGGCTTGCTGAACTCATCACCAGCAGGAGGCACTTGGACTCATTCCTCTTTTAAATGCTGGAACCTGCAGTGTTCTATCTGGCTCCTCTTGGACTGGATTTCATTGATTTCATTCAGTTCCTTGCTCTACTCTTTGTACATCTAGAGATTCTAGTAATATACCAAAAAGTTCCCATCAGGACATGGAATTGTGTCCCCTTATGGAGTATTCAAAAAATTTCGATCTGTAAAGGAGCTCCAAGAAAACTGTAAAAAGAGTAAACAGTAAGAATAACAATGGGGCTTTCTAACAGGTAAATACACAACACATCCAGTTCTCTCTGATACCCCCTAGACATCATATTGATGTGATTAATAGATAGCTTATCTCCTTGCTAATCTTTTACTTAAAAAGTCTTTTCCCTCCTTGCTCTCTCTGTTTAAGGACTTCCATTCCATTCCATATCCTTCCCAGATAGATGCTGGGGCGCTCCAGACCTTTTTACTTAGTCACTGTGGAAGGTGGAAGAACAAGGACAGCTGTTTGTACTCATTTTCGTAACAATAAATTTCACTGAACATATTAGGATTCTTTCAAGATACCAATATCCTGATCAGGTTCTGTGCAACAGGGAGGTCATGTGTTGTACTGACAGCTATGCCTAGAGCCCCTTGAGTGAGAAGATAGAAAAAACAATTTCTTCAACATATGCATAAATTATATTAGCATGGTCAATTGACTACCCTGATGGTAAGTCGATGATTAAACCTGACAAAGCACTGACAGTAACTGTTTTGTCAAGACCATCCTTTTAATGGGAGAAAGATGTTACATGCATGACCAGAATTCTGTTAAAGTAGAATAGCATTTGTTAAAGACAACCTGACATAAGGACAGTTAATCCAAAATGACTCTGGCTACACTTTTGTTGGCTTTTTGTAAAGTCATTATAAACCAACTACTCAGCTGTAGCTAGTAGAAATGGTTGCATGTCCACATGAGCCTCTGATTGATGAAAATAAAATGTAGGTTACAATGAAAAGAAATGTTTAAGTGCCTAGAATAGCTGCACATGTTGTCATCCTCATAAGTTCAGAGAAGATGGTTTCAGTGAAAGAGCTAACTTTGCATATGTGGAGCTAAGAAAAGAACTTGCTAGCTATTTCACACCCAGCTGATGCATATTCATTCCTGTGACCACGGCAGCCCTCAAGCTTCTCTAACATTAGATTATCAAGGCACAGAGTAGCACTAGAATTAGAGCTGTCAAAAAGCGCTAAAAGCACCTATTTGCACATGTCTTGACTTACCATACTCCCAAGTTCTGGACCATTCTGTAGTGAAATGGGACTGACTTCTAGTGTAAGAAAAGTTCTTGTGTTTTAACTCTCATATAAGTGAAAAAACATGAAAGATGGCTGCAACTATGGAAGATGGCTGCAGCTGAGGGGCATTTACAAAACTTAGGTTCTATCAGTTTTTGAACCATGCTGCATTTAAAACATTTGCAAGCTTTTTTTATTTTTTGTCATGTTTGCATTGATATGAAAGAATTTACAAAATCCATTTATACTCCATTTGTCCTGCAATGTGGTTTTACACCTTGTCTTGACTGACAGTTCAAAAAAATATATATTATTGCAGAACAAACGAAGGAAAATCTTTTCATGAAATGGGTGAACTATGTGACCTAGTTTCTTAGCATATAAAAATGAGGTGATTAACATCCTCCTACCTTCCTGAGGTGTTCCCAGAATTTATAGATCAATAATAAGCTATGGAAATGTCAAATATTATTTGGGAAGCTGCAATACAGATAAAACCACCCTGTTAGTTATATATATATATATATATATATATATATATATATATATATATATGAAGGCTAACTTATGTTTCTTTATCTGAAAGTTTTTAAGACTTCAGTGTCTAAAGCCACAATCTGTCCACATATGATTTCCACAAAGCCAGTGAGCCCCTTCAGAAATTAATGAGCTATTCCTAAAGATTTTTCCTTAGCAAATGCAAGGCTTCGTTACTTTAAAAAGTGGCATTTTTTACTTCTGGAACTGACTTATGTGAGGTAAAAATGCAGTAAAGACAATACACTTCAATTTTCCCAGAAAGTAAAATCACCAAGGTCAATCCCTAGATAGGAACAGAGAAGAATATAGCTATATTACAAGAAAAACTAAGCTCTAAGCCTCTCATGTCTAAATTTTGCACTGGGGAGTACTGCCAATGGAATGATCTTTATGACCTTGAAGAGTTAATGCTTGCATTACTTAGAGCTGTTGACTAAATGTTCAGCTAATGCTAGCATCCAGAGGCTAATGTCAAGAAATCACAGATACATAAAGATATCTATTTAAAAAATCAAGCTCATTTTAGCTACAGAAAATCTGGAAAGACCAAATGTAATGTTTAGTTTTTAAACCAATCCTCTCTATGTCTGGGTATAAACTTAGTTGTAATAGAAAGCAAACAGAGAAAAAAAGACTTGCACAGTCCAACTTAATTACTGCTCTTACCATTAAATTCTTCGAGGAAGTACTGACAGGTTTGACTAGTGTTCACATACCTGTCAAATGCAGTCCTTTACTTACACATACATTTTTCTTGAAAAACTTCAAGGCTCACTTGTAACCACTGGCTTGTTATTGAAATACATCAATATAATCTGTGTGGTCTCTTGTCTTCTTCCCAGGTAATCAACTGCATGCGAGTCTGCTGAACTCATAGTCCACAAAAACCTTGGAGAATCCATTTTAACTACTGCACATACTTTAGTCCTCCAATCTATTGACTGGCAAGGTAGTGTTCATTTGCCTCCCAAGTCTTCTGTTGACTTGTTTTACACCTGCTTTTTAATCCCTGAATAAAAGGGCCTCCTTTATGCAGAGAAGATATCATCAATTTTCTAAAGAGCAGAGCTACATTCTTCTGAGATCCAATTTATTTTCTGTACCAGAACACACTTAGAGAACTATTTTAACTCTTCCAGGAGTGATCTGCTAGTAATCTCCATAATGCACTTTAATACAGAAAAATTTCTGACCACGTCCAAAGGGCTAAATCAAAAGTGGAGGCTCAGCTGCGTCTTTCCATCATAAAAGTACAAAAAAAAGTCAAATTCTACCCTTTAGTACTCTGGCCATTCAGGCTATTTTCCTTTCCTTCTCCCTTTAAACCCTTCCAGGCCTTGCAAACTCAACTGGGAATATTGCTAGAGGAAAAGGAAGAAAGGAGAAAAGCTTCACTACATTCCTCTTGTCCCAAAGTTTGATCATTTTTATAGTATTAAAAAATAAAAGCACACCAATTCTTTATGCCGTTCCTGCTAGCAGCTCCATTGCTTCTTTCACATAATACTGTATTGTGAGTTATAAGTCTTGAGTGTGGCACCTGAAAGGCTGGATCTAATAGTTTCACTTATAGCATCCTTTCAAAGACTAAAAGGGTAATGGTTCAGGTATTTCATGAAGACTTATTAGGCAACCTAAAACAGATAACAGCAGTAAAACAATTAGTTACGTTCATCAAGATCACCTGAACAAATAAGGAACAGCATGTCAGAGGCATTTGTAGTAACATCAAAAAAGAATATAAGTGTCTCCATATGTAAATGCAGAAGGCTTGTCAGACTTTCACGCCTTCAATGTTATATTTTCCTTTCATAGAATCATAGAATGTCTTAGGTTGGAATGGACCCTAAAAAGCAGCTAGTTCCAGCCGCCTTCCATGGGCAGGGACACCATCCGCTACATCAGGTTGCTCAAATGTGCTCATTCCACACTGTGAAAAGTTGCTAGCATAGAGCTATGTCTTTCAGTTCTGGAATCTAGCCAGGTTTGTTTGCAGTCAGGTGTCTCCTGGCCTACTAATAGCAGGAAAAAAAAAAAAAAAAAAAAAAAAGTTTAACTACAATAAATCAATGATCCAGCAAAGGGGAGAAAAAATGCAAATACACTGAAGAGAAACAGAATGTTAGCAGTCAGGACCTGACAGAACTGGAATCAGTTAAAAGTGTTATTCATGAAACTTGCAGGTCTCCATATTTTCCTCCCTTTCTATAAGCGCAGTGGTTAGGAACAGAAAATCAGTGTAAGCATTTCCAATCTACAGCTCACCTTGTAGCAATTAAAAATATAATCTCTCCTGCATTGCACCTAATTAAAGGTGGACTAGGAAATGGAAATACACTTAATGGCAGTGCCTGTATTTTAAAGGCATCTGCCTGTACTGACAGGAGACACCAAGGTAAGAAAGTATTAGACAATCTATGCTGAAGTCCATGTTCACCACAGACTTCCTGTAAGACCGAGAAAGTCACTGTGCACTTCAGTTGCTTATCTGCAAAATGAGGATGTTGGGATTTCTCATCTCTCACAGATCTTCAATATTCTAGCTGGGGTCACATAAACAAAAAACTCCTATGGACAACCAGATTGTTTCAGAATGGCAGGCTGAAATTATTTCTTTCTCCCCACATATGTCAGATTCACAATTCTTTAATCTCCTGGAACAAATATTAAATATACCTTTGAATTAAACTTTCTTATTAATAGGTCTGTAGTACTAACAGACTAATTATACATCTACCTTGCTTAATCTCAGTAACGGTTTCCATGAAAAACCTACTACATTCATGACACCTCCAGTCATATTTGCCTTAAAATTATGAAAGCACAACTAGCTATTCCAAAGTAGCTCATCACCTTAGTAACCTCACTAGGAAAGCAATTTTCATAAAGATTACTTTTTTTTTTTTTTTTTTTTACAACTCAGTAGTTGGAGAGCAATGCTAAAGCATTAATTCTAATGGTATTTATTTAAAAAGGTAGCTGACCAAGCTTAAAGTAGGATGCTCAGCTATCCCAATTATGTTAGTATGATTTGTGCTAAGTTATGTAGCTATCTTAAAATTCCATCTTAGTGGCTTTTTTAGCAGTACTGAACATCCACAACAACCAATTCAAGTAGCAATTGACTTGTTACCGACTTGCACAAGTCACATAGTGAATGAGTGTCAGAAATGAGAAAACAGTTCAGAGGTCACTAATCTCACCACAGTCCAATGATATTCAGAATGACGAAGTGAACATAGATGCAATGCAAGTGGAATAAAGGGCACAAATACCTGCCTTATCAAAAAGGAGAAATAGCCGCAGGAGAAGTATCAATCTTAAACAAAGCACTGTGGAGACATCCATGTGTGCGCATTTACTTTAATTAGTAGGTGGCTATCTGCTGTTCTAACAGAAAAGAAACTTCAACAAAATAGAATGAACCTGCATGACTCCCTTGGCAAGTACAAAGCAGAATAACATCTTTTTAAAAAGGATAGAAAGATCAGCACAAAGAAGGCAAAGACAACAAGCATAAAAAAATGCACCCTCAACAAAATATGGGACTAAACTACATGGTGGATATTGCGCAAATAATCATTTGAGAATACAGACACTTCCCCTGCACCAACAGCTCCAGAAGAATCACAGCAGGGATGTGCTTGCTATTATACAGGTGGCATCCCTTCTATTAAATATTTTTTCATTGGTTTTTATTTTTTAAACAGCAAAAAATCCTTCAATTATTGAAAAAAAAAAAAGTTTTTACTTGCTAAGAACTTTGGGTAACTGTATTGGAGATGTAATTTAATACTCTATGAATTCTTCAGTTTATCATATTTATTCTCAATATACTTCCTTACGACTTTGTCATACTACAAAGATCATACTGTTTGGGAAAGAGCAGCTACACATGTACTAAACATCTCCAGTTCCAAAAGGCAGAGCAGCCACAGCTTGCTCACTCCATTTCGGTATGAACTAGCCTGCCAGTGTAAGGTGCACGAACGTGAGAACTTTGGCATTGCTTTTTCTGCCTATAGCATCACATCGTGAGAGATCCAGTTTGCTTGATTGATTGCTTTTTGAACTTCACACTGTAAAGTAGAAGCACTACTTCCACATTCTGTTTCTAGTCTTTGTTCTTCTTGGTCTTGATTCAAGAATTCTAGTGCTTCAATTTACACCTCTGTAGGGAATTTTAATATTCTTCTTCCATTTTTCTTATTTGGATGCCTTTTAAACCTGAAACGTTTACTACAATATGAATTGCTTCTATTGTCATCCACGGTGGATTCTGTCTGTGCTTGGGGTAAAACAATGAAACCAGCACTGTCTTCTCCCTGTAGAGAGTAGCCCTAATGTTTGACTTTCAAGGCCTAATGGGATGGCTGGAGACATCTCATGGAGGCTCTTGAACTTCATTCGGGAATTACAAAGGGGAAGGATGAGCAGAGAGGTTGAGGGGAACATTCCAAGGAGTGACTGTGGAATATACAGTTAACTTCATTTACTTGTAGTACACGGAATCATCCCTGTCAGTAGGGTTTGCAAGCTCAGAAACAGCACCTGGAAGGGCTCTGACAAGAAAAAAGAAAAATAGTGAAGAAAAAAGTTGACTTTCAGGTTGACTCATGCAATTTGCCAAGACTTAAGCGCAATGGGAGCACTGGAATTGAGAACAACTGCAATTGCATTTCTTCTTTTGGGAGGGGGTAGTTCCTAACAAGTGCCTGAGGAAATTAGAGAATGTAATGACGCCTCAGTGCCAAAAGGCCCCAAAAAGTATATGCACAGCAGGGATGGTGAGGGGAATCAATTGACTTAATCTGACTTTAATTAATTCCATAATGAGCATATAATTTCACCCTTCTGCAGTATGGAACATATTAATTATGAGTACAAAGAATAAACCCAATAAAAATAAAGCAAAATTAGAACTGTAATTCCCTTTCCCATACTGCTAAATGGAGAAGGAAAAACAAAGCAGCACTAGCCCACAGGTTTCTAGCTTGTGCCTGACTGAAAACAAAAACATACCAAAAATCCCAACATAATTAGCTAAGCATACAGTACATTTTTCTAATTTAAACCTTTCCAGTTGTTTTGATTTTTATGGAAACATATTATTTCATTAGCCCCCAAAAAACCTCACATTTCAGCCCTTGCTTAAAGCATCAGTAAGGAGATGCAAAAGGCCTGTATCATGAAAATTGAAGACAAGATTACAATATGAAAATATTTTAAAAGTTCTTAATAGTTTGGTACAAGTTAAGGTATGAGAGAGCAGAGCTGGCTAACTGGATATTCACCCAACCCTGCCAGACCTAGAAAGAACATAATCTTCAAGTATCTTATTCTTGTTGAATTTCTTAAGCCTACATTGTTAAAAAAGATCAAAACAGGCACTTTTTCCAGACAACATGTGACCAGTTACATTATAATATATTGTATTAAGGAACACATGCCACGGTGTATTTCCAGTGCCCAGCATAGTAGTAGTGCCCAGTGCAAGAGGCAGTGGGCGCAACCTGGAACAGGTTTAAGTTCCATCTAAAGATCAGGAAGCACTTCTGTACTGTGCATGTCACGGAGCACTGGCACAAGTTGCCCACAGAAGCTGTGGAGTCTCCCTCCTTGGAGATCTTCATAAGCTGCCTGGACATGGTCCTGTGCAACCTGCTCTGGGTGGCCATGCTTGAGCAGGGGTTGGACCAGATGAACCCAGAGGTTCCTGCCAGCCTTAAGCGTTCTGTGGTTCTGTGCTTTCCTTCTCCATCCTTTATAGACTTCTCTTCTGCTCCTTCACCCACCCATTGCTTATGGTAACCGACATACTTTTTTGCTCTGCTTCTTCAGTTTTCACGTAGATTTAAACAAGGATGCCTAAGCTCTGGACAATGTAGTGTGGATTCTGCTGGAATGGATCACTGATTCAGCTGTGCAGCTCTGTGAATAAATTCCCACAGATGGTGTGAAGAGTCAGGTGTGAAGAGTCAGATGCTACCTCCTGTATAAATTCACTGCATTATTACTAACTAATAAATGTTACCTGAAATATCACCAAGGAGCAGAAAACCTTTCTAGCATGAAGTCATCTGTCAGCCTGTGCAGTACTGTGAAAAATTCTGGTCACCTACGTAGTAGCTACTCAAATCTCTGCAGTAACAACTAGGACAGAAATCAGCCTTCACAAATTAGTTTACCTGTGGCAATGCTAACATCCTGCCAAGTCATAACAGTTTATTTCCTCAGCACAATTCTCCTTTTTCACAACTGTCCCACAAGTGAAGATATATTGCTAGTTTTTGGTAAGACAGTTATGATAGGCAGCACCACAGTCCAATTCAGCAAAAAGGAAGAATACATACACATTTGCAAATTTGTCCTAACATCCAGCAGTGGATAAGTGAATGATTTCTCATGTCTCCATTAATCTCAGATGTGTTACTGTGCATTCTATATGAAGATTAAGAAGCCGTTTTTGCTAGCAAGAGTACTGAAAAATATTAGAAGACACTGCAATAAGTTTAATCAAAAGTATATAATCATTCATGGGTTTTTATTTTCTCAAAGGTGACAAATCTCTTTGGAGCTTTCACTTTGGCATTAGGGAAAGGAGGGGAATACTCATTTCCTCAAAGCTACACTGCTTTGCTTTTGACCTAAAGGAATTATGTTATCAAGAATTATAATGATGCGACAGCACTTTGCTTCTTCTGTATCTGGAGAAAAGAAAAGGGAAATAAGGAAAAAAAAAAAAAAAAAGCATGCAAGAAAGCAAAAGAAGCAGAACTAGCTAACAAAATGAAATTACGAGATAAGGCAAATAGATTAACGTATCTGCAAGACTTGCCTTGCTAGTGTGCAAAGGTTTGATTCTGTTTGCTGGGTTGGAAGAGGGTGAGAGCTATGCTTGGTGTTTTTTTTTGGAACATTCACCACACAATAGCAGACATTGCTGTCACCTAGTATGGGATATATTGAATCCAAGTGACACAGCTGACAAAAAGAGTTATGTGGTTTCATGAGCTTGTGTACTTTATTGCTCACATTAGTTCCTGGGAAAGAGAAAGAGGGATCTCAATGGGCTGTAAATCTTCACTGACACTCCTCATGATACTGTCTCCTTGTATTAGGGAAAGTGAAGGTGACATGCGGTACCTGCCTATCATGAGTATGGCCAGCAAGTGATGTTTCTGATGCTCAGCTGTCTGACACATATCGCAGCAGACAACCGGAATCCAAGAGTGGACTGCAGAGAAGGCAATTGGCAGTACAGCTTCTCAGAGACATTTTCATTCTTGTTACCCACATTCCTGTAGGAAGTCAAGGAATGTCAGCTGAGGGAAAGGTTTTGAATTCTCCACAGAGTCCTACTAAAACAAAAGGGCTTGGACTGAAAAATAAATAAAATAAATAAATAAATAAATAAATATGAATAAATCTCATTGCCCTCCTCTTTGCTCAAGCAATCTGAAAAAGCTGCTGAGAACTGCACAAATTGGCTCTATTTGAATTGCCTTGCAGTGGCAGATCTAACAGCTGCCAAGTCACAATGCTGCCTCCCACCAGTTGTCATGCTGTCAATGAGTATATGTGTCAGAAGGTGTAAGGTAGGCTGGTTTACCCACAATGGGGACATCATGAAGGCATCCGCCTACCACAGTGTGATGAGCTGTGGCTAGATCAGGCTAGTTCACAGGGACACATATCTGCTGGTTCCTAAGCCTGCTGAGTCAGATCAGGCTGCATTTAGATGGTTTGGAGTTTCTCTGCTTTCCTTTGCTATTCTTGCAGTCTGATGCTCTCATTCCCAACTGACTGCAAAACTGATGCAGATCGAAAAATAACAAGAAAAAGACACAAAAAGCACATTTCACCATTAGCAAATTTGACAGCTATCTGTCATGAACCAGTGTCTCTGATGCCACAGAACATACTTGTGCCACTATATCCATATCTGACAGACAGTGCCATAGTTTTATTTCTGCTCTCAAGCGTCCTGGCTTAGAGTGAGTTAGTTTACAAGGACTCAAACTGAGTAAATGCAGTGCTACCCAAACTGCTTTGTACTCAGGCACAAAAGTAAGCATCTTCCTGTTAGTTTGTGGGCCTGGGAAAACTGCTTGCTCCAGCAATGATAAATTGCTGGAGCAAGTAAAGACATACCTTACTTCTTATGATGCAAGACCTAGACATCCAGAGGAAAGACCTAGCAAAGCAGGAAATTAAGAATGATAAAAATGTGTAGACCATAGTGTCATGTGAGATGGAATTGAATTTAAATGACTGGCCTCTCACACAACAGTTATCATTTTTGTTATTTCCACTTCAGAAAGGGCTGTTTGACTACTGCGTTACTAATGCCATTAGCACTGCTGCTGGAGTGTAGTCATGCAGATTTTGCATAAGGTTTCATACACGTATGGCATTACAAGCATGACAATTTGACATCTGCTTAATTTAAAGCATATTTACAAGAGATTACACAAACCAGGAGAGTTTATCCATCTTTCTTTCAGAGATTAGATTTGTTAGGCAAAACCAAGAATACATGTATACAGTGCATTGCAAACAGCTGTCACTTGTTTCAACAAGTCAGCATAGAGTTGTTTTCTGACACTGTCTGCTTAAGCCATCTATGACTGTATAAGACTGCTGAAAATAAGCTAACTAATTACAATCTATGTGCAATGCAGAGTTCTCACCTAGAAGATACAGTACCAAAGAAAAAGCAGCTTTGTATTTCTGTTTAGCATAATAGACTGCAATAATAGTAAGACCTCCAAGTTCTGTTTAGGACCATTCAAAGTAATTTATAAAGTCATTCCTATAGTTCCTCTTTTTGCAGGGTTGAAACTGAGGCACTACAGTCATCTTATTAGGATTATTGATACAGACAGGAATAGATCAACTCCTTAGACCCAATGAACTACAGCACTACATTTCCATTATTCAATGTAAATTTGTTGACAAACCTCAGCCTTCAAAGTTCTACCCAGAGTAGCTAAGTCACAATATCAGGACGGTTATCTAAAACATGGATAAGCCTTGTGGAGTCAGGGAAAATCAAGTTAAATAACTACCTGAGTACTTACAGCATATCCTGTTTCTGAACCTTTGCAGAAAAGGACATCAAAAATACCATCACTGTTTTTTATGATTAGTTTCACATAAGCTGAATTTCAGATACTTTTAAATGATATAGTCGTTTTTTAAAAAAATGTATGAAAGTTGTTAAAAAGGAACAATTGCATTGCTTCACCACTTATGTCATGCAAATATATCTCCTATTAATTAAGTATGCAACCACCTCAAAGTGTTAATGAACTTATTGTTGCATTTTCATTTACAAGATAAAGAACTATCACCCCCATTTTACAGACATGATTCCACACTAGAAAGATTACCTGACTTGCATATGTTAATCCATATGCAAGAGGAGGCAGATCAAGTAATTGCTCAGCTAGAGACTGTGCTGCGCTTGGAGAGGAGTTCTAGAAATACGAATCGGGGATCACAAAACAGGTTTCCATGGTACACTAAACTCCCTTAACCACCATCCACACTGTTTTCCTTTTATGCGACATCTTTTCCACTCCTTCCAGCTTTCTGTTTGAAGTAAATTTTCACATAAATTAATGATCTCAACATATTTCTTGCTGTAGAGAGTAGAAAAGGAGCTCCTGAATGAAGCTAGCAACAGCAGCATGCACATATTGAAGTCTGGAGAGCTAGGAAGGGAAAGATGAACAGAAGATAGAGTAATGAAGGTGAGAAGGAGTAAAGGGACCGAGAGGGCTCACAGTGCAAACTCTAAACATGTGACAAACGAAAAGGAGGTGAAATGTGGTGAAAACGCAGTATGTCTGTGATTCTCTTTAAACCAATTTGCTTGTCTCGGTGACTAATGTTAGCTGTCTGCCAACAATGGTGGAAGTTTTCAAGTCCAGCTAAACTTTTCCTATACTACTTTTTCGTTCCAACGCTATACATAGCAAAATTTTGACTTTATATTAAGGCTAAGGCAAGCAGTGCACAATATTACTTTGCAGCCTTCATACTAGGTCAATTGAAGTTCTACCCGAGAGACAGTCACATACACCCTGCCATTATACTTCTCAACTTGGAGCGCTCAGTCATGTTCAGGAAAATCCTTATAGGAGAACACAGAACTAACTATGCTTTGTGCTTTATGCTTGATCTGTGATTTGGGATATTACAGAACATATTCCAGGCATGCTTTCAACAGACTCACACAGGCTTTACTTTGTATAGTTACTGCATGTATATTTTATGTACATATAACTATACAGCGGTGAATAATTCAAGGAGCTGGATACACTTATAACAAGGGAGATGTGATGTTCTCATTTGATCTGCTCTGGTAAAATTATTTTCCATCACAAAATTTACACCAATGATGTGCATTTTAAATATTTAATACTATCAGAGACATCTACATGTATTTTCCTCTGAAAAGTACTTAATTGTATCACTTTAAAATGAAGCTAAAGCCAAAATTGTTTAAATTGGGTTTAACATAGGCTAGGCAATTCTTGCAAAAGTAGATGCTTTTTTTGGTATCCTGTATACGCTGTATACTCCATGCACTTTTAAGTTCAAGCCCAGTTATAAGAATAGGCCCACAAGAATAACATTATGAAGCTCTCTATTTACTCAGTGATTCTACGTGTAGTTTGTCTGGATTTAGAAGTTAGAACATGCAGGCAGACATGCACACATATATACACCTGTATAATTAATTGCTGCAAATTCTGTACAAACACATGGTTCTTTTTTTCATCTATTCTCTCCAAAGTAATAACAAAATGGAATACTATTTTGCTGAAAATTCATGAAACAGGAGGTGAAACAGCAGAATCTCCCCCATGGAATTAAGAATCAATGTATTTGATATTAGTATTTGATACATTAATTGATATCTCTATTCAGTAATCTGATAGGACTTTACAGACAACTAAAGACAAAGAGCTTGTAAGGTATGCATGCAAATCTGAATTCTTACTGGCAATGTTTCCAGTTAGTTAGTCTGAGTCAGCTCTGGTCCAGAAGCTATATTGAGCCATGTTAGCATAACACCCTAGCCAGAATATGCATTTCTTCTGATGTCTTCTAACAGGGTATTTAAAGATTGTCAATGAGATATATTTGCTCAGACACTGCACTACATATGACTCCTCGATGAAAGTTACATTAAATATATCCACTTTGACTTGTGAGCAGAACAAACTATTGCAAGTACATTTGTAAATGTAAATCTGCATGGTTTTGTAGGATCAAATTAAAAACATTCGTTACGTTCCTGTAACCTAAGCTGCATACAACAGACAATGGAGTTCTATCAAGTGTCTGCTACAATATTGCTAGATCTTCTGGTTGTGTGATAATGACTCTTTCTAGGATGCTACCCAGTTTAGTTTAAAAACAAAAAGTGAGGAATATTTCCTGCACGGTTACTTCTCTAGTAAAACTTTTACACCAATGCCATAAAAGCTAAACAGCCCGAAGCGTTAGGTCCTTTATTCATGTAGTGGATATATTAAAAGCATTTCTATCAGAAATAGGTCTCACGTTGCAACGTGTGCTTACTAACA
Source organism: Cygnus olor (assembly GCF_009769625.2). Lineage (NCBI taxonomy): Eukaryota > Metazoa > Chordata > Aves > Anseriformes > Anatidae > Cygnus > Cygnus olor. Next base: position 52,014,943 of record NC_049173.1, read on the forward strand.
GAGAGCCATTTTCAACGGAGACAGAAGATAAATGAATACTACCAACAATCAAAAGAATAATCTCCCTGTGCCTAACAAAAGTAACAAGAGTCTTTTGAGAGAAATCATTATACAAGGCAGTCATTTGGCCAGATTCTCTATGATCATAGTAAAGACTAGCTCCTTATTGCACCTGGTATTTCACAGAACCAGAAGAGCAACACTGACTGCATCTCATCCCTTGCATCTGCAAGTCTTCCATTGCACCCTTTATATTTTACCTGTGCTGCCTATACACAGCCCTTCCTTTTTTCCTCAGTATTGCAAACAGTGAAAATGTGTAATCATGCTTTCATAGAATGAAGGTCTTTCTCTGAAGTTATTAGAAGTATCAACACACAGAAAATTTTAGGCCCCAGCATAGCTGAAGTAAATAGCTACACAGACTCAATACAACCCACACACCCCAGTACACATACAGACAACTCTCTTGAAAACTACCACGTGCTTAGTTAGAAATGACCTACCAACTAAACACAAAAAGTGCTATTGAAGCACACAACACTTTTCCTAAGTGTAGGAAGGTATTGTTCCAGAAGTTACACTTCTTGTTGTTATCTGATTTTAAGAGACCACAGAGATAAAAGCCTTAAAGTTTTCTACTGTCAAAAAGTTTCTATGGTTGGGAAGGTTCCTTGATATACAAGCTAGATCTTTATCCTAAACCTCTATTACTCCTATCTAATCCTCATTAAACCACAATAGATAATTCCTCATGTACTTTGGTGTAGAGAGTATCTGTACATGGCTTATCTTTTAACCAGTCTATTTTGTACAGCCCCCTTTTATCTTTCTTCCTCAGTCTCATTTAACCATTCCACACTTCCTCCACAATGCTGACTGAAAAGGCCTGAGGCTCAAAAGATTTTCTGTTGGCATGTGGATCAGGTGTATGACTTCCTTGGAAAATGTAAAAGAACTACTCTTTTCTGTCACTATAACCCATCCCCAAGGTACCAAGAAAGTAAGTTTATGGGATGCTTCTTCTTTTCTTCTTAATACATTCCACTGGGCTTCCATCCTTCACTGAAATTAATGTTCCAGACAAATATTAAACTATTATGCTTTGCTTAAAACACACAAACAAATAAATAAATAATAATAAAATCAGTATCTTGTTTTGTTCATCAAAAAAATGATATATTTGCAAATTGACCGCCAGCAAATACCACCTCATTCTCCTGAGGCAAGATTGAAACAATATGGCTGGAGACACAAGTCCGATCTGCAAGTGGAGTATGTATATCTAGGCACTTTATAAACAGAGAGAATAATTGCAAAGAGGCAGAATGTCATATTAAACCTCAGAAGTTATTACAATTCACCCCCTTCCCTTCCAAAAAAAAAAAAAGGGGGAAAAAACAAGTCACTGTCTCAGAAGTATTAAGTGCTGTTGGAACATGTTTGTTGCTCTCCAAGAGTACTGCAGAACTAACACAACCAACTGCTTGGCTAAGGAAACAACCCAATACAAGAGACACCAAAGGAAATTGCTTGTCTGAAGCCCCAGCTGCTGCTCCCCATTACCCACCGTGTGTTCCCCCACCCAGCACCCAGAGGGGCGGCAGTACCCAGGCCCTGCTCACATCGGGCTGTGCAGCCCTGGGCAGCTGCAGGTCCCATGTGGGGCTGTGCAGGGCCCCTGGAGACAAGAGCCCCCGGGTGCCCTGACGACTTCCTTAGCTCCTCTCTATGCCAGCTTCCCTCTTCAGAAGATGACTATACTTACACAGTCTCAGAACCATGGATGAAAACAGCTCAGTAACTTTCCTTATTACATTCCACTTCAATAAGTTGCTGTCATTAATTAGAAAAACAAAAATTATCGCTAATGTGTTGTACACTAATAAACACCAGGGCAAAATTCCTTCCTTCATTCTGCAGTCTTTATTATAATAATCGTAATTTTAAATTTGCATGTCCCTCCAAGCATGTAGAATTCAGCCACTTATGGTGGGAGAGGCTGGAAATCATCCAGCAAATAGCAGAATTATTCCACAATTAGGGAAGAAACAATTAGGTCAAGAGCAGTTGGACAGGGTCCTACTATGTCTTGGCAACAACAACAACAAATGAAAAAAAGGTAAGAAAAGGCTTTGAAACCCAGAACCAAGTTTTCCTGCTATAATCAGACTGAGTTGTCACTATTTTCACTCTTTTGCCATTGTTCTGGTGGGTTCACGAAGGCTGAGCACCTTACACATTTTCTGGTCTCTACATTTAACATTATAGGTGAAGAAAATCAAGTTTAAGAGCAAAAAATGACTGACACAAAATTAATGTCTCTTATTTGATTTGTCTGCATGTCTTAAGACATTTGATTTCATCATCTACCATTAAAAATATCTGCATGAATTTTCATTATGGCAGAAGGTTGTTCCCTAAGACCTCTGTTGCCTATGACAGTACAATAGATTTTTTAAGGCTGCCACTGCTACTGCATAATAACAGAAAGACTCTTCTAGAAAGACCACATGGGATACAGTCAGCTACTCTCTCAGTAAACCTGTGGGAGAACATATATCCATTATTTATGCCTCATAAAACTTCCCAGAATTTCTGTTGCAAATATGTGGTAATTGTGTTTGGTAAATCCCAGTGGCAAAGTCTGTCCTTTCACAACTCCACAATGCACACACTATTCAATAGTCCGCATCTCCATATCACAAGCTATGTTAACAGCTGGAAAAATGGTCAAAGATCTGCCCTCCCTTCCCAGGCCATCAATGAGGCCTCTGTCCTAGTCTTGCATAATGTGGCCAGAAATATAATTGGATACGTAGGAATTTGAAGAGCCTCAAATTGTGCAGAAAGATTGGAAAGATTCCAGGCAGCTGGAATAGCAAATGTAGTAAGAGTGAAAGATGCTACATCAGATCCTCACGATGTGACAGGGTCATTTTTCATATTTTGTTTTTCATTTATGCAGGTGAAGCAAATGTTACCCTATGGGAACTGTGCAGTTAAATAAGGTACATTTAGTAAAAGTTTTAGAAGTACCAGATGGAGAAGGACCAGAAGGTAGTAGTCACTCAACAGTATCAGAGAATGACGACATAGCTTATTCTCAAGTGCCCCTCTAACAGTTTTATTCCTAAGGTGACTCAGACAACTCCACAGGAAATGAGAGGATGTAAGCTTTTTTCCAATACAGTTGTTTTTGGCAAGCAAAAGGCTGCCACTTTAAAATTCAAGAAAAATGTACCTCTGTTTTAAGAGAATATTAAGAGACAACTAGGCATACAAGTGGGGAAGAAGAATTTGATACTCACTGAAAGAAACAGCTGATGGAGAGGAGCACTCAGGGATCAGAAAAAAAGAAAAAAAACATTCTGTAAGTGAGGCCAGATCCTGTAAAAAATAAAACAATAATCAAGCATCAGGCACGAACGTATCAACTGACATACAGAGATAGGGAGGATCAGATGATTTTTTTTCCAGGCTCCATCACTGAGGTTGCATACCTGTGCCCAAGAGAGAAACTCTTGACAGCGTGGGCAAAAGGAGGAAACAGGAATTGGCAAGAAGAAAGCAACAGGTACAGGTATCTTGGTTATGGAAGAACTCATAGCTACAGTACATTTCTTTCTAGTGCGAAGTAATGGAGAGGTATAATTAAACCTCAAAGGCATTTTTTTGTCTTGTGCAATTTTTCTTTGAGTAGAAAACAAGCTTTGAGGCTGCCCCAAGACACTTTTATGTTTGCTATAGCTACAAATGCAAAGACAACAGATGAAGACACAGCATTGATTTGTTCTTCTGTTTTATGAGAGGAGGCACATTAATATTCACCGGGGACAAAGCACTGACCAAAAAAGAAAAAATAATAAATAAATGAAAGGAAAAGAAAAGGAAAAGCTGTCATTTCTATACTTAAAGGAATAAGGGAAAATATTATCAGGAATTGCAGATTTTTATTTCAAATGATCAGCTGAAGCACTCTGCCTTGCCTATGAATATGTGTATTTGCATGAATAGCAGCTGCTTGCTAGCTTTCATGTGGGGAAAAATTGCTAGGAGTGCTCAAAATGATGCAAAAGAGCTAAAACAGAATTCAAGTAAGTTATGTGTAAATTAGGTTTTAAATGCTGTGAATGCTTGATTCTAAAATCAGCAGCAGTACAACAGAAGTATTTGCACTTTATTTTTTGTGGGAATTTTTGTGCATTTGGGATGACCACCACACATTACTTCTTAGTTAACTGTATAAAAAGCATTTTAAGAAGCATGTTAGCATCCCATTTTCTCTAAGGTGAAGCAAGTTTCACAACACAGGAATCTCACATTGCAACAGCCTTTCTTGTTACACAGCTTCCCTTCCAAATCCAAGAATCACATCACCAGTTAGGAAGGCACAGACGCCTCTTTCCTGGAGGGAAGCAACTGTTAAACTGCACATAACCACACAACGTTTTACCTCAGCAGAGATCTTCTACAACTGATATAAAACATTGGCCCCATTCATACCAGTACAGCGTCATAACATTGTGGCCTTTGAGAATCAGGATTGCACACTCAAAATCACTCAGAGCACACAACAGTCCTTCCAGCTACATGTTTTCTGTGGGTGCATCAATCCAGGGCAGCCTGGGATCACACCTCACCCTTTTCCCATTTTTTTTGTTAGAAGGGGACCCAGAAAAAGACCTCTTTCTCTCCTCTTTCTTTGTGCCCTGGTTTCTGTGAGAGGAACGCCAGGGCCATAGACTGTATTGACAAGTGGGAGACAGAAGTCCCAGGCTGCAGAGCCTTGCACTTGCACATGCTAAATGCAGCCCTCAGTAATTTGAACGTGCCTTGAGTCAGGTCCTTTGAGGACACCTTTGCACATGAATCTCGTCCTTTTTCCTTTTCATTCACACGCTGTATGAACATTTCTAAAAATGGTGATAAATAATACTGGTCCTGAAGTCAAGACAAAAGACATACTTTTAAAAGTCTCTCTTTTCTCAGTACAAAAAGAAATTTTGTACAAAATATTTTTAATTTTCAAAGAAGTCAAACAAACCAAAACTACCTTCAGAAAGAGCTATAATTTCAGAAAAATATATTAATTATATTATATTTTATTTATTGTAATATATTAAATATTGTATATGTACATTAAATATATTTGTTATAATATTTCAGAAAATAAATTCAGAATTTCAGGAAAACAGGCTTTATATTATCTCAAAGGTAAGTCCTGAATTTTAAACTGTTCCTCTTGCTGTCTTCAGGGGTTTATTTTTACATATACACAGTCAGAAGAGAATCCATGGGACACTATTCCCCATTTGTGATTTAGCTTTTAAGCTATTCTTTTATGCTTTCACTACAGCTAAATGAATGCAGTAATTATTTAATTTCACTTTTGTTCCTGTTGCATTTCCTCTTTGTGTTTATTATTATTATTATTACTTTATTTATTTGTTTGTTTATTTATTTGCTTCAGGAAACAGTTTACCAATTTGGGGAATTAGAGAAATACATGAGGGGGTTCTTTCAGCTGTGCATAGATGTAGCATCAAAAGGATATTATCACTGAATAATGTTGCCAGAAGGAGAATACTATTTACAGACCCTCTGGTCCTCTAACACTGTAATGATAAGAAATGTCACTGTGGCATATTGTGCTGAATAATAAACATTCCCTACCTAACCACTTTTAAAGTGCAAGGTGCTGGAGCTGCTAGTTATCATTAGAAAGGAAAAAGACATTCTGCTCTTTCTTCTTGGAAATGCACTGAAAAATCTTTCTGCTAATTATATCTGTGGTGGAGCAAAGAGTAGAAACTTCTCAAAATATCTATATTAGGCATATGAAATATAGCTTGTCCATTGTACTTAAACAAGTTCTAAATATAACCCACTTTAATTCCAGAAACTAATTTAAAATGAAATTAGTTAATATTGCTGTGTGACATCATTAAATAAATTGTTCACATAAAAAGCCCGATAGGAAATGTGGTGTGTGTTTACTGGGATCCCTCCATGTTCTTGATGGTGATCAGAACAAAAGCATTCTGCATGCAAACAAAAGTACCTGCTGGAAACCTTTTTGTCCTTTCCAGCATAGTCTTGCCTATATTGAAAGCTATAATAGCTTTGTAGGCAGGCTAATAAACTCTCAAGTTATCTTGATAAAACTCTCACTTCTTCTAGTATAAGTTGTTCTTTTTGTTTGTTTTTTCCAGTTTAGTTTGTACTACTTTGGGAGCACCCTAACCCCTAAACTACGGTGCCTGTACAGCAGATAAACCTTACCGTGAATGACTTACTGATGCCACAGTGGAGTCACAATGCTAATGCTGTCGCAATTCTAAGTACATATTGCATGAAATTACACCAAAGGTAATCCATTCTGATATCATCATCACATGGATCACCACATCACCAGTCAGTCACTTTGTCACACATATGAAACTTGCAGCTGCAACAGAAGTCCTATGCAATGGTCTCATAAATGTTATGTTTTTGCTAGTTCCTGCTTTTCTTCATTGGTCTGGATTGTGACTGCACACCTCTCCCCTATCCGGATTCTGTCCCAGAGTTGATATCAAGCTATTTGCCTAATTCCTCTATCCTAGCAGTGTTTCTCCGCTTGTGGATTTGAAGAGGGTAAAGGGTTGATGAAAAGATCTAATCTGAAGATGGAGATGAAGGCATTCTGCCAAAGCTGCCTTGCACGGGAGTCGGTACAATGGATGGAGCTCACCATATGCAGTTCTGAGGCCAGCCAGGGCACTGTTTAATTTCATAGCTGCAATTGTGCCAGTTTAATATTTCATAAATACAAACCCTGACTTTGGTTGCTGCCAGTATCTGCTTTTTTTCTACTGCTTTTTTCTTGTTTATGTTTTTACTTTTATCCAAAGACAACACCATAGAGCAAGAATTCCTTATTAACATTGCTCATACAAACTCAATTTTCTACTAACATGATATTAGAGCAACAGAACACAGACAAATAGGAATTCAATAGGGTGTAGATATACTCCCACTTGTGTAAAACAAAGGTATGTTCATTGTTCTTTGAAATATGGTGTTTTTTTTCTGTTCAGAGATTATACAAGCATTTGTATAAGCAATACACCCACAGTGAATGCAATTTTCTGTTTCTGTACATTGTCATATGCACAGCTTGGAAATTAACTTTACTTCAGTTTAATTATACAAATGTATGTGGAAGTGAGCTCAAGAGGAGAAGGTGTCACATGAATAATATAAATCCATATGAAAATATGAGTTAAAATTTGTAGGAAATTTATTTGCATTATGGCTCAGCTCTGTTTAGCACAGAAGCCATTCTTGAATACCCCTAATCACTGTTTTGTGAAGATAATTATTTTTCTTACCAAAATAATACAGTGCTTGATATCCTGTCATATTTCACACTTCATTTTGTGTTTATTGAGGTAATAAATATGAGGCAAATTAGAAACAATTCTAAGAAAAACTATGATTTGGGGTGACAGGAAAGGTAATATTTTTTCTGAAGAAAATTTATTACAAGAACTTGGGCAAATTCAGAGTTTGACTTCAGGCATCCTAGAGAGAACATTATCTGAAGTTGTCATCTGAAAGTACTTCTAAATGAAGTAGTATGAAGGCCTTTAGCTGGCTGTTATGCTGAAAGTGGCTGTTATGCAGAGAATGACAGGCTAGAAGTGTCTAAGAGAAGGGATTATAAGTTTGAAGTGTTCCCAAAAAACTTATTGCAATTCATGGGATGAAACTGAGTTTAGATAAGCTTAGATATATTATTGAGAAAATCATCATAATGAGGAAATGTGAAGAAGACTCTCCCAGAGAAAGGACGGAATTTTCATCATTTGGGTGCCTAAACATAGATACAGAAAACACTGAAATTCTCTTAAATGAATGGGGAATAAACTGGGAGGCCAATAGGGAAAAAAAAAAAAAAGAAAAAAAAAATTTGCACAGCCAAAAAATAACCAAGAAACAAATATTACTAAGGAAAAACATCTTTGCTTAGGGAGTTAGGCTGTCTGAAAGTGAATGTAGCATATATGATTCCTGAATGGAAATGACTGCATGATCTCAAGAGGTCCCTGCCAGCCTAAAAATTCTGGGATTTGGGGACTTTAATCCTTCTCTGTGGACATGCATTTTACTTTGGAGATTCAGTAGGACACTTTGCTGTATCATGGAAAATAAGTTATGATCATTTAGTCACATGGAGAATTAAACACTGACATAAATCTCTACCTAACTGCTCATGCATGAAAGAAGGCTATAAATAGCCACTAGAGGATTAAAATAGGAACTTGGGTGAATCTTAAGCAATACCTTTTTTTTTTTTCTTTACAGAAGTTAAAGTCACAGTAGATCATTTTATTTTCCATCATTTCTATGGATACAAATGGAGCATAGGAAAATGGTCATTCAGAATTACTGTCTCTAAACACTTGAGCCACATTTTGGCATGACATTAGGGATAGACTTTATCAAAGCCCTGAGTGCACCAGCAGGGTCTAATTGCCCTGACCAGCCTGTATCCACTTGTTTCTTCAGCACTCCTGTGCAACCTTCTCTCTTCTACCTTCACAATGTGTGGGATCAAGCTGCCTCTGTTACAGGTCTGTCTGACTACTGGGCACCTTGAAGCAGGCTCCTGTGAAAACAGCTAAGGTGTAAGAAAGAGAAGTGAGAAGCCCCATCTGGGTCCCCCATCTGTGTACCCTTTGCCTCGAGTGCTGCACCTGGGCTCATGCCCTGGCCCTTGGTCCCTGCCTGAGCTACACTGGAGGTACGCCATGCCTGGCCAGGGATCTTTCCAGTCCTGGCCTTGCTTTGTTGACACAGCTCCCTGGCGAGATGCTGAACCCCTCCCTGTAGGACAGTGCCCTTGTCAGGGAGGTCTCTGTCCTGCCTTGCTGTTAGCTCACCTTGCTTTGTGGGGAAGCCCTCTTGCTGCTCCCTTGTTGGTCTTTTGATGAACACAACAAAAGCAAAAGAAATCTAGGAATTAGACATATGTCTTTGTTAAATGGTGCACTTCCAGAAGAGTTAAGTATCATTACAGTTAATGTTAGTTAATGTTGAGTCATTCCAAAGTCTGGTATTTTGATTCCAAAATTTTTGGCCAACAATTTTGAAAGAATTGAGATTCCTTCTTCCATTCATTTTCTAGACTGTAACATGTACTCTTATTAGCTAAACAGATGGTATTTTATATTTTCAGAGGTTCTAGTTGGAGGCTAAAATTACTCTTGTTCATGGAAAGTAAGTAAGCACTTTGAATTCCATAGAATCACAAAGGAATCCTATAAATGGAATGTATGGTATAATCACAGCCATTAAAGAACAATGTAGAAAGTTCACAGATTCATCTACTTTTTCAGGAAACCTAAAGTCATTCTTTCTTAATTTGATTAACTGTTTAAATTATGTATTAGACAAAGTGATTTTATTGGTTTTGATGTATTTTAACTGCAAGGTTTTGAGGTAATTAGAAGGTTTTGTTGAACAGCACCATAAAAATTAAATGCATTCTTATTAAACTGTTACCTCCAGTGCTATCTACTGAAAGCTTGATAGGGATATTTTCATGAATCTCCCTATAGGTTTCCAGTTGACAATGAATCACAGTGCTATTTCCCTAGCTAAAAGATGCCTGCAAACTTCCACTGTTTGGCAATAGATATTATTGTGGTTATCGCATCCATCTGAAGATAGCACCAGCTTTAGATAATTACAATACTTTGTTGTACTATAGCTTTCACGCTGTTCCTAGTATTTTTCCCTCACTAATCGGTTCTGGAGTTTAATTATCGTAAGAGCTTTATTTACTGTAAAATAAGTCCTGCTATCTTGTCTGGAAGGCAAAGTTTGCTTTCTTCCAAGGAAATATCCATGACATCTATCCACCACACACCTTACAGTTCTTTACAGGTAAATCCTGTCAATATATGTAGATGTTTCTTGCCTTTTCTGTTTCTGCAGCTACTTATGTTTGCTGTCTTTAAAGCTTTTGGTCTGTTCTCCATCTTTTTCTCATTGGTTCTTCCATTGTAAATGATCACAAGAGTTGGGCAAAATGCAGTACACTTGGTGGTCCATTTTGTTTCAAATCAGTGTTTGAAAGAAAAGTTCTTCCACAAGGTCTTGCCTGCTTATCATTGTAATGCAAACAATGGAGCACAAGCACAGTTTCTTGGCAGCTGTTGGCTACATAAACCATACACAAATGCTAATCATAAGTAAAGTTACACACTTGCTAAAGAGCGTAGCTTGTATATTTTGTGTTCTTAATTGCCCATAATTAAGATAGCAAATGTGAATGCTTTTGTGATAGTAGGAAAAGACAAATGAAGAACATACTGTATGTAATTGTCTGCTCTGTCCCTGGACAAAGTTTTAATCAGATTGGTCCCATAGAGAAAGTATATCGTTATATGCACATGCATACTATCTGCTTTCCTATAGTCACCTGCTGAGAAAGAGTTAATTTGTCCTCAGACAGCTCTCTTGGAGCAAAGGAAGAAGGCATCTTGATGCGCCTCCTACATGGTAGGCAATGCACCATGTAAATAAATAAATCCCAAACACTGTGCTGTAGTCCATTTGACTAATAAAACCACAATCAGCTAATGACAAGGGAAATAGACCTACCAGAAAACAAGCTGATCCAATTTTTCTGGATGTAAGACTAATTAGATAACAAGGTCTCTCAAGCCTGGTAAATCATAGCACAGCCTGGAATTCTTATTGGTGGCCACAGGGTAACTGTGTAATGATTCATTAAATTGTAATGTTTTCAGACCTAATAATTCCTCCCAATCTGTTCTCCTCTCCCCTCTGCTGTGTGTAAGCATCCTGTTACCATGTCTCTTCTGAAGAGCGAGACTCTAGATATTAGCATATGACAGTGCACTGGGATTGATTCTACCTGTTGCAGGGAAATGAAACCACTTTATTAAGAGAAGGGATTCATGAATTTGGCCAAGCGTAGCTGCTTTGCTGCATATATCTGACACAGAGGTGATCACCCTCCCCACCCTGCTTCCTTCGCTTCAGTGCAAGATGGATGGAAACGATATAGAAAAGGATGTGATAATCTCTCTGATAAAAGGAAAAAAGTTTCCAGGGGACCACCGAAAAATGAAATTTGTACCTACGAAAATTCACTCTGCTACTTGTTCCTTCCAATAGTACCAGTAGACAGTCAATGAGATTTACTTTTTATATTAAGAAACATTGCAGTACAGCAAGTCTTCAATTATGTTCGCTAGAATAAATTTGATACACTTCAGAGAAGCTGTATGGCCTCAGGATCCTCCATACTTTTTGGTCTGAATCGTTTTGAAATATGTTAAGCAAACACTACACTTAGCCGGTAAGCAGTTTTTCATTTGTTCGTTTGTTTCGATTTTATTTTATTATTTGGTTCCATATTGGGCCAAAACACTGAAAATTATCTGTACATAGGAAGTCTGATCCCCATGTTTTCAGACTAAATCTGAATCTGAATTCATCCTCAAATATTCATACAGGTAGTGCAATAGGAACACTCACAGTGTTGCACAAGCAATATTTAGGTCAGATTTAGGATTTCAGATTCAAAAAATTAAATTGAAGGACGATTATTATAGACATAGTTTCAGAAATACAGAAACTGAAACAAAGAGAGGTGTGATCCCCTATTCAGGGGGTAAGAGCAGAACTCAGGTTTCTTGAGCAAACCTAGTTGAATAGTTGTCTGCCCTGCAAGAAAATTTTACTTCTAGGAAAGAAAGAGAGGAAATTATAAGGATTTCCAGCTATGAATAAATAAATTTTAAAACAGAATTATAGAAATAGTTCACTAGAAGCTATGCTTAAGAAGTACCAAAAACAACAACCAGAAAGAAGAAATGTAGGAAGTCAAAATCCGGCCTCTAATCTCCACTATAGCTCCCAATGCTTCTAATTTCTAAGCTCCTTCCCCATCCCTAATGGAAAGCAAAAGGAGTAAAAGCTCTGCAAGAAGCCCTGAGACAGTAGTTGGGTGTCAGATGAGATAGAATATATGAAAATCTTGAGGTCTCCATATCCAGAGTAAAGCCCATCCCAAAATACAGATCAGATCCTAAATGCAGAAAACCTGATAAGAAAACTGATAACCTGCAAAGCCTCATCTCAGGCTGACCTCTGACCAATTTTAGGTGCTTTGCCAAAGGCCTTGGACTCTTGACCCATACGTAGAGCTCAAGTTTCCCAGATGAACATAAGCCACAAAAACTAGAATACCATCTGCAATGTAGTAACCAGACTTCCATGCAAATTTGCAGGAAATTTGTTGTTGTTGTTGTTTTTTGATGAACATTTCTTCATTTTGATAAATCAAAATTTCTGGTTAAAACATATTTTGTCAGAGTGGAACTATCTTTACTCTTGACTCCTAGTTCTTTAGATATCACGACATTGCCTACGCAGTCTCAGAAGTTAAGACTAAGTGTTTGGTTGTTTTGGAATATACACATTGTTTGTATAGACAATCTAAATATATTATCATTCAAACTGGAAAAATCTCCAATACATGGGAAAAATGTCTTGATTAAAATAAAAATTTAACATCTTGAAGAAGAAAAAGTGTTAATCACCTGAGAGAAAATTATTGCATAGTAAATATCCCTGGACATTAACGCAATAGGATTTCTCGTCCTTCTATATTTCTGCAGAAATTCATGGAATGTCCTTTGTATGTAAATTTTATGAGTCAAAGTTTGGTTCTATTTTCTTCAGTTACACTCGAGTATTTCTGAGAGCCACGTTTTAATCTTAAAAAAAGCATGAGCATTTTTATTCATGTCAGCAGTCACCTCTAACTACAATACTACCATAGCAGGTTCTCAGTGCGGTAATCTGTGGCATCAGGAGCTATACCTCAGACTGAGATGAAAACCATTATCAAAAGCTATTTTGATTTTTATTACTGAAATACAGACTACATATATCTTGCCCTTAATTTTCATGAAGGAGCTGTGTTGTTTACAGACATACGTGAGGTAGGCAGCCTCAAATTTGAGAGAACATGTTGCAAAATTGCATTCAAACTACATGAGGTGATAGTATCAGCTAAAAAGAAGGGCTCACATGAATTAGAACTGGAGTTAAGCCTGTCCTGAATATAAGCCAGAGAGTAGAGGATGGAACTAAACATGTTCAGGCCCCTTGTGATCTTGTCAACCTCATGCCATATTTGCCATTTTACTCAGCAGTTTGTGTAGCATCTTCAATTCTGGTTTTGATTTTAAAAAAATGTATCCTTAACAAGGCTTTTAACTTCTGATATTACCTGCAGCAGTATGTTGGTCTTGTGCATGTGTAAAACTCCGGAACAGAACCACTGCTTCCTGTCAGCTGCTATCTCAAATGTCCTGTGCAGGACTACACCATTCAAAAGGGCTTGCTATCATTTTTATGCATTAAAGAACATTAGAGAAAGCTATTGAAAGCTTTTTAGATTATGATTATTGTCTGCCATCTCTGGCTTCAGCTGAGGAATGGCATGAAATGTGTGCATCATGCCATTTAGACTTAAATCCCTTTAGTCTTTTAAAAAATATTCACCCATTAAGGGTGAGAAGAAGAGAGATGCAAAGACCAAGATCTTTTAAAAGTTACCAGGATGGAAGGGTAGAGATATGAAACTGGACTCGGTGGAATAAAACCATCTGCTCACATCTTATGTTCATACCTTATTTAACGATGTTATTTAAAAAATTTAAGAAAAAGAAAATTCAGTCTTTTGTCATGTCAGTAAAATTAGGTGCCTGTTGTTCTGAATTTAGTACTGGTCTTGAACACCTTTCCTGTAAAGATAATCTCTGAAATGGATCTTTAAGTATCTTAATTGTTACCCCTTGGTAAGAATTACCTATAATTGATTAATAATAGCTATAAGGTCTAGAAGTGTTGTAGTTCATTGTGCTATATTTTGTGCTAAACCATTTGATAAATTTATTGGATCTCATTTCTTTGCTATCCCTTTTTCATACTTCATTATAATTTTGTTTTAAAAGAACTTCTTACTTCTGTTAGTTTCCTATGAATTCTGAAAGAGAACTGGGCTCAAACACAGACCCAAACAGACAGGACTTCGGGGAAGTTCAGACCCTCGGCTAAACTCTGAGGCTTACAGCCATTCTCTCTCTCTGTCCCCCACCTACCTCCTTTCCTTCTTTGACCTTGCAGCACTGTGATCACACTTAGTACAACAGAGAAAGTGATGTGGAGAATAGTATTGACAAGGCCTTGGCCCATCTTAAAGGGTAGTACACGCAGCACACTATGTAAGTCCCCTGAAATTGAAGGAGCACTGTTTAAAGACCTGTCTATAAAATCAGGAGAGTGAGCAAGCTCTTTTTGTTTTTAAGCAAATACTATGTTTTCCTTTTAAACGATTACGACTCTCATATATATAGTTGACTGAAATCCCCAGAGCCGAAACAGTAAGCGCTACCAAATATAATAAAATGGCAGAGTTGAGAGTATAAAAATTATTTTGAGCAGGAAATCTCTGCTGTGGTTTTAATTGGAATATTATGGAGTTGGCAGAGGAGTCCTTAATTTTAATTTATCTTTTTTTTTTTTTTTTCTTCTGTGAGCTAGTGATTTTTTCACTGAAAAAAATCCTGTCACTGATAGTTTTCTAGAGGGGAAATATAACTGCTAATACTTTACTTTTCATTCATAGTACAATGGAATGGTGCCTGAAGTTGATAATGCAGTAAATGACATAATCAAAAATATTTTTCTCTTCATCTGCCACTTTTCCAGCTTTAACAGTAGTAGTGTTTGATTCTTTTTTTGTTTGTTTGTTTTGTTTTGTTTTAATGTTAACCAAAAGGCTTTCTTTACTATGATGATGTTAGGGAACTGATTCAGAATGCTTGTATCCAAATTCAAGTCAATTGTGCAAACTGTTACCTGGCCCACAGTGGTCTTAGATGAAAACCTCTATGCTGAATGTAAAGGAAGAAAGGCCTTGGCTTCCTGCTCTGTATGCCAGTGCCTAAGCTAATGGATGATACATACATCTTCCTCTTTTTGGTAAATAAAACTAAGACTTTGGCTCTGGATAGATATGTTTGCATAATCCAGATTTTTGCAAACATTCTCAAAAGATTTCTTTTTAGTTCCGCTGTGGGAAAGAAGAAATTAACATTTAAGACATTGTCACAAAATAGAATTCAGCTGTGTTTATAAGATGCTTATTTCTCCTCCTTGCACCCTTCATTAGTCGTTCTTTGCAGAAGGACTAAGACAATGAGTCACTATTCATATGGGACTTTAGAAGGTGTATAAATGTTACCTTTTATGGGAATAAAAAGAGTTTCTGAGTCCAGATAGAAATGAATGCACTATTGTAATGAAAAAGACTTCAGTAGTGGGGACATAATGACTGTAAATCTGAAGCAAATTTATCATTATGAAAAAACACACCCACTCTTCCCAATAATTCTCTTTCATTAAGGCAATCTCTGGCATAATGCTGTTTTACCTTGCCAAATCTACCTATGTTTCCCACCTTCACAAATCTTGTTCCCCCAAGACAGCTCTGTAATGAGAGTGAAGTGTTTTTATTATTGCTTTTGTTAATCATGCTGCCTGCATCCTGCAAAGTGCTTCTTATTCTAAACTATGCCAGAATTATTAGGGAATTAATCAATACTTGTTACCAATCATGATCAGAGCTGTTAATCACAGTTGTAATCACCAATTGATTAATTAACATAGCCCTGTTCAAAAGACAAGAGTCATTAAATTTCCAGTACACATAACTTTAAATTCAGCCCAATATCTACAAAGTTCTACAATTATTTTTCAACTCCCATAATTTATTACATACTGCGTTTTATTATTAACTTCTATTTATTATATTTTTTTCCAGCAACCCAAACTGGATTCCTAATCTATACATAGCTTTACACTGCATACCTACTCTAACTGTAGTAATTCATTACAATTCCTAATAATAAATGATGATGAGGTCAATGAAAACCCAACTGTACATGTTTAGGGACCTTGCCTCAAGTTATCCTTTCAGTGTGATAAATGCCCTATCGAAAGAACAACATTTGGGTGTATTCCAGAGGGCTGATACACCAAAGTTATTTACTTCCTTCTGCTAGCGGATGCAATTTATATTAGCTTAACGGCATTTCATTCTATTAAGTTAGGTAGTGGCTTATTTTTACTGGACAGTGCATACCATCCAGCTGCTAATTCATTGACCTTTTTCCCCTACTGTTACAAGTAAAAGAATCTGAATCCATTGCTTGACATTTTAACAGAGGGAAAGGAGCCAAGCTACCAGTTACAAGTAAGACACTTTTTTTTTTTTTGCACCTTATTACTTATTAGATTTCTAAAAGAAAAATAACCAGTCTGCCTTCTGCTCTCACTACTCCATTGAAATTGCTCATACTAAAATTCAAAGGTCAATCATCATAAGGCCTTGTTTCATCTGCCTCCATTTTGACACATATTACTACTATACCTTACTTTTTTTCCTCCATTAAAGCTAATTTTGGCGGTGTCACATTGCCTTTGTTAAGAGAAAGTACATCATAACACAACTTCTGTCAGACAATCAGTTTCTTATTCCATCTTTCTCCTTCTGACTTGTGAAAGGGGCAATGCAACCAGCAGACTACTACAGCCTTTGTGTGAGCTCAGTCACTGTCGGAAACAAAGTGAAGGTTTCACTAGGGCACTAGCCCCTATTAGTCTGGATTTCTTTAATACTCTGGAAAGTTCATGTGGGACCTATTATGTCCATACATAATCATAGAGTTTCTCCTTACAATCTGGAATTTGGTTTTCATGGCACCACCTGAATTAAATTTTGTTTCTTCAGTCTCTCACTGCTTTAGTGTTCGACTTTGAATAGGCCCTCTAAGGTCTAACATTGTAGGTTCTTATTCAAGAGATTAGTCCTATAATTCTCTGCAGCTACTTGTATGAGAAATGGTTTGATGTCAGCAAAACACGAATTATCTGCACTTGAGTGTCTCGGAATAGTTCATTGTAACTAAAATCTGTAACCAGCTGCTGCAGCCCATATGGAGCTCCTGCAGTAGGACAGTCAGTAGGCCTCTGAGCTTCCTTCTCCTACCTGGGAAACTTTGGTCCCGTTGCCAATCGCCAGTTCACATCTCCAGACCACACCTCTTTGGCATAGAGGTTTTTTATGACTAGAAGATGCCTCAGTCAGGGCTGAGCCCAATTTCCCTGGGAGCTGTTCTAAGCTGAGGCTCTGGGGCCAGTACCTGACTGTGGATCCCACCTGTGGGCCAGCCCTGTCAGCCTGAGCTTGGCCCTGCCCGGTCACTGCAGATTTGTCAGTCTGTCGGGGCTGTCTGAGCCCAGCTACCTGGGACTGCTCTGCCCATGGTGCCATGGCAGGGAAGGAGTGCTCCATGGGGTGATGGCACAGCCCTGCCTGCCCGACACCACCCGCCTCTCACCCCTCACCTCCCGCCAGGGCCCTCTGCCCCTGCCGCTCCCCTGCAGTGCAAGTGTTCTCATTTTTATTGGTTTCTTACACACCCCAGCCTTCATTTGAGACAGACCTAGGCAGCTGTAAGAATACTAAACGACCTCACTCATTTCTCTCATAACTTGAGTTGGTCTTTGGATTTCGAAATACAACCTTTTTTGGCAGGTTGAGTTCACCCTGCTGCTTTTCTGCTAATGACAATTCTCCACTCTGCAGCCTTTTCTTTCTTCTATTTCCTCTCCCCATCTTCCTCTCTCCTTTATAATAGCCAGTTCCTGTCTGACATCTGATGCAATCACTGTTCTTTTACCTGATTACCATCTCCTGATAATGTTTAGAAAGGGGAAACTGGTATGCCACTGGCTATGATCATCTCTTTCTGAAAGAACGCAGTATTTGAATTACCATCATCAGTTGTACAGCTCATATTTTATTATCTCCATGCAAAGTTCAAGGAATTTTGCTATCAGTTCCTATGACTTTTCAATGTAAGAAAATAATATTGGTGAAAATTAGCTCAGTGTTTAAAATAGTGTGCTGTACCACCAATCCTGCCCGGTGCTCAAATGGAAATAACACTCAGCACATACACATATCTGCCTGTCCTATTCATTCTGAGAAATCAAAACAGGCTCAACTAATAATTAAGTGCAAAAATATTTTGATGGAATATATTGCTTTAACAAATTTTAAAATCTATTACATAGAACCAGAAAAAGACTTATTTCACTGATTACTTCAGGTACTCTACATTTTTCATATGCTAAATACTGTTTCACTCTCCAATGAACACCAATTTGAAATAAATTATCCTTATACATATTAGTAATACTTTAGTATTTTACCCTTGTTAGAATACTCAAGTATTTTAGGTGATTTAAAGATATTTAACTGTACCTAGACTTTATATTTCCATATGCATCTGTTCATATAAAGATATATTCCCACAAACTGAGAAAGTATACCATGATTTCAAAGTTAGGGAATTTTTTATTTTTGTTGTTCCAGATGTATGTACATAATCATACAGCATGTTTTTCTCTTAACTTTCAACTGGATAAAGCATAGCAGAGAAAGTACAAATCATTGAAAATGTAATGACTGAATCACTAGAATTTCTAGATAGTTATACATTACATGCATATTAAAAGCAAATACCCTTAGCATGGATAATGGGATCTTACAAAGAATACCCAAGGCATTAGGGGCTATTAACCAAGAGCTCAGCAGCTCTGCAAGATCTCTGTAAGGTGGGTTCTGAAGCTGGGCTGTATCTGCTCTGCTCATTGTGCTCGTTGGATCTCTGTTTCTGCCACTGCTGCCCATCCTAAGTGCTGTCATTACAGTTTGCAACTTGCTAAGCCATGCTAATTTCAGTGCTCCTGGGAGCAGAATAATAAAGGTTATGCATTGTTAAGAGCATTGCTGATTCAACTCCCATTTCCCTCAGTACAATTTTATACTGGATGTTCATTCAGCCTCACGGGGACAAATAAAAGGGGATGTTTTCAAACACTATCCATCTAAAGGATGAGGTGTCATTGTCTCTTGGCAAGTGATTTCTTCAATGGAAGAGTAGTTTGATTTGCAACAGTTACAAAACAGCTATTTCTGACCCTAGAGCATAGCAGAGTTAATTATAGTAGTAAGCAGTTTGGAGCAACTAATATTATGATGCTTTAGTTGGCATAAGAAAGAAGAGATTTGTCAAAATGTACTAACCCAGCTTCCCCAAATCCTACTTTATTTTCAGATTCAACAGGAAAATTCTTCTTGTTTTGTAATGATAGAGATAAAACCGTAATAAAGGGAAGGTGTGTCTCATTTTGTCTGTATATACTTGTCCTGGAGGCCATATTTTGGTTCCAAAGAGCATTAGCTAAAAGGCCAAACATGGTGTGCAGTCTTTCAGATAAAGAACACATTTTTGTTATTTTCACAAGAACTGCAAGTCCTAGAATGACAGCCTTCTGGCAAGGCTGGAGAAGACTTTCAAGGCTAACTGTATATTAAATTAACCTCCCTGTTTCTCTTACCTGCTGCTCACTTTATCTTTTGTTATCAGTAAATAGAGATACTAGTGACTTAAGACAGCTTTTTTCTTTCTCCAGTTGGCAGCCCTCTTGAATTGTTAAATAAAAAATGAAATGTCATTGATAAGAATGCATGATTCATGTGTGTATGCTTTATGATTGATTATCAGAGAACATTTAATACTGAAGTGCAAAGCAGAACAATAGATATTAGATTCTTGAAAAATTTTCAGCCACTCTCTTTCTCCATCCCCGACTGCATTTAATGGTTCCCATGGTGGTTGCTACCTACAAGTTGATCTAAGCTCATCTTGTGGGTTAGACTTCACTTCATCAAATTCTGCATACATAACTGAAATATCTGAGCTTTAGCACAGGTTTTCTCTACTGCCCTCTCTATCTGAAATGCTCAGTGTGACATTAACACTGGACTCAGATGGATCATTATTTATTGTCTACATCTCAACTTGGTACCCATATGATGGCTACGTAAAGAAAAAAGGATTCAGAAAATTGAAATGAACTTTTGTTTTTATCAAGTCACAAATGTAAAAGTAGTTGGCTGAAAGATGGGGAGGATAAGACAGCTCCTGTTTGCTTTGTTAATATTTAAATTCTCTTTTTTTTCTCTCTACATGCTAACTATCCTTCCCTCCTCTCTGTTTTACCACAAGTCTAGAAGCACTGTGCCTCTGGACTGCATCAGTTACCCCTCACAGTAGTATATTGTGTATTATACTGCTTCTAAGAAGCAGTGACAATTACTGCACATACAGCATCGAGAGAGCTCAAGACACCATGCAATTTTTGCTAGTGAATAAAACATCATAAACTTCAGTTTATGAACCAATCCTCTCTGTTGGTCTTGGCTGATCTCTGCCTAGCGGAGTAAGAGTTATGGGAGGGAAAAACAATCTTCCTCATTTTCCTGCTTAATGGATATTTTGTTCCAGGGCAGGGGAATATCCATAAAAAGGAAAGCTATTTTTACCACTGTCATTTACAAGAGCATGGCACTTTATGTTTTGCTAATTTGTATGACTGAGTTTTGACAGGGCTCTTCAGCTCTATTTTATGAATAAGATGGACAATATCACATATTTCATCCAGATTCTAAATTCTTGTCTACAGTTAGAAGAACAAAATTGCCATCACTGATAGATGAAAACTAGGGCAGAATCTTTGTCTCCATTTGAGAACACAGAGTCTAGGCAATGTATGTCCAGATTTAATGTAGGTCTGAGCGTCTTTCTTTCATATTGATTCCATGTAATTAATAGTGTCTCTAAAAATGAAGCACAAGGTCTCCTCTCTAGCAGCTGAACTGTTAAAGTCAGCAACTATTTTGATAAACTTTGGCACTGATGACTTTCTCAGGCTGTCATCAATCCATTAGATATTCTTATGCATATTTAAATGTTCAATTTACCTTTTTGTACACTATATTTTTAGTATTCTCTATCACTATAAATTGGAGGATGTGAAAAGAAAGAAGTGTTTTAGAACTAATGCTTCAGAAACTATCAGAGGAGACATCAAATTTTTAAATCAGAAGGGTTAAGAAAGATTTTTATGCAAGAATCTTCAATTTCAGAACATGTGGTTTGTCTGCCTTTGCAGTAAAATGACAGGTTTTTTTTAACGGACTGTTGCAGTATCACAAAGTAAATGTAAAAGTCTGTAAAAATAAAAATGGTTAAAAATTAAAAAGTGTAAAAATATAGTGGTTAAACTTGTAATAAATATTGGAATACCTATTTAATATAACTACACTGGCAGTTGCTGTAATATCTGTACTGACAGAGCTCTGGGTCAGTGAGGATGCTCTTGATATTCACAATATAGTAATTTATCTCACAGAAATAAAAATGGTACTGCTTGATTCTTGCACTGCTAAGGAAAAAAAAAAAAAAAAAGAAAAGACCAAACCACTCCCATAAAATTTCCACGAGGATTAAATCATGACCAGGTAAGGAAACCAAGGAAACCAGGTAAGGAAACCATAATTCTGCATTTGTTACTGTCTTCCCTTAGTAGGGTTTACAGACAATTCAGACCTCCTTAGGAACCTCCCTACTGCAGGCTCCCTAAGGTATGGCAAGAGGTCTCAGCAGATGCACATTTTCTCAGTCTGATGGTAAAAACTAAAAATTTCCAAGCCACAGGTATGGAAGATGGAGCACTGTGTGTGCCTTGGTATACTGCCCCTACTATTCTCCAAAAAGAGTTTCCATCACATAGCTCTGTACAACTGATTTCTGGCAGAAAACACCTGAGCAGAAAGGACAGATATTCTGTGTGGGCTTTAACGTACAGAAAGTATAAACAAAAACAAACTAAAAATTACAGTGGAATGTCTATGACCAACTTATCAAGCTACTCTGAGTGTTTATGTAACTTGCCTATACAAACAAACAAAAAATATTTTCTTCATGGCATATGAAGGAATAAAGGTTGGAATTATTTGCAGAACGTGCTTGCTTCTGGGCAGTGTCTGCTCTCTCCTCTGTACACGCACTGCCAACTAAGGCTAACTAATAATGCTTTTGAGAGAGAGAGAGTAGACCTTTCCAACTTGCTGAAAAGGAAAGCTTTCCATAAAAAACTGACAAGTACAGCACTCTTAAGAGAGACCCAGTTGGTGCCTTAAGTCTTGTAATAGCTAACAAAGCAGACTGTTGCTAATGTGTAAAGGACATAGCATTATTAAATGAGACTGAAAAAGCCAGTGACCTATGTACTTCTATGCATGAAATAGCTGTCAAGACCTTGTATTTCTTAGAAATTTTCCCAGCTATTCCATGAAGCTCCCTATGGAAGAACAAAGTACTGTATATGCCACAGAGATTCTCTTTGCTGCAATGAGAGAGGAAGCAGTGTAGAATCTGGGAAACAAATATATTCCTAAAAAGATTTATTTTAAAGTCTCGAGACACTGGAAAGCTAATTTCTGCAAAACATGCAATCAAAACTTCTTAGTATCAAGTTAAATCTGAACTCTATCAAGCAATAACAAACTTCTGTGAGGACTCAATATCTGCCAGTGAAAATGAATTATTGACAATATATCCCCGTATCAGCGTGGAAAAAGGATTATAGTTCCAATATTTAACCTCCATTGGCTGGGACAAGATTTTCCTGTAACTTCATGCAGCTGTACTGACAAGACAAAAATGAACTCGCTAAATTTGTTTACATGGTTTTGAACCAGGTAACAACTTCCATTCCCTGTGGTCTTGGTTGTGCCTTCTGTAAGTGCTGGCCACAGAAACTGAAGAAACCTCAGCAGGAGAATATATTATACCTAATTAAATAAATTGGAGTAAGGGAAGAAATGAATCTCTCATACTTCACACTCTTTCTGCAGTACAATTGACTTGCAGACAATGGAGGAAACCGGTGACCTCTCTCACCTGTATTTCCCAGGATTAGCTGGTGTAACAAAGTCATTTGAGGCCTTTGTGGTTTACAGCTTTTCTCACGACAGGTCCATGAAATTTCCTGGGTAATGCTGAGTAATGCTGTCTCTACTGTACACTTCCTAAAACAGCCTATGTTGTTCAGCTGAGCTACATTTTGCTATGCTTTGGGTACTCTGGGGAAATGTATTAGGATGACAAACGCTCTACAAATGCTGTAGTGCATGATGACACCTGCAAGAGAGGAATGACTTGATTTCAGCCATGGAACTTGAAACGATCCTTTTCTCATGCCAGATGAAAATAAAGACAGCAACAGAATTTTAAAAATAAATAAAAATAAAAATAAAAATAAAAATAAAAATAAAAATAAAAATAAAAATAAAAATAAAAATAAAAATGAAAACAAAGCATATTACAAGATTTTAGGTAAACAGTATATTATTTTATCAGGACATGGATACTAGATACTAGAAAGGGGGAAAAAAGCCATGTTTAACCTTCTTCAAAGTGAAGTATAAAATGCCCCTTCCTCTTTCTCTGTATCCAGTTGACTAGCTATTGATACAAATATAGACTGCAGAGCCTGTCCTTGGGAAAGAATTGTTAGCTGCAGAGGCATGGCAGCTCATGATCCTCCACCTTGGTTTTAGATTTGCTGATTGGATCTTTCAAAATCAGTATTGATCGTGAATATGGTATGACTGACTCCCAAACCTGATTTTGATGCATCATGTGACATTGCTTCACTGGAGAGTTGTAAGAAACCTTTCTCTGCATGCTGCCCAGCCAAGTCCTATAGTCTGGTTTACTAGAGAAGCCCATCATTCCTGCAACTTGGTTGTAATGTGAACATGTTTTCCTGAGCTTTTCTATAAAGTGCTGCCCAGGATGTCCCCTGACAAATTGCTATTCTGTACAAAGAAAACAGCAGTCCCTGATAACAAGCAGCAAACTGTCAATGCTTCTTTTGTTATTCACTGTCACACCATTAATCACAATGAAAATTCCTCTGACATTGTTCAAGTTCAGTAACAAATGTTTACTTCTATAGGAGAAAGCTTGGTGACACTACTAGGACACAATGTGGATTTTTTTAAGGCTCTCCACCATAATACATCTCAGATGTAGTCTGCCTATTTAGGGAGAGAGTTAGTGCTGAAAATCTTAGGGCAAGCACTATGCCCATTAGCTTTGAAAAATCATTAATATCCAATTTTCAAAAGCATTCTTTCATTCTTGTTAGTCCAACAAAAAGTAAAATTCAAGACAAATGATCAGAAGCACTCAACACTCATAGATGCTAAACATTTTTCTCTACTAATCTCAGGCTGATATCTCAGTTTGCTCACCTGTAAAACAGACACAATGAGTTAGCAAGTGTACTGGAGCCAATGGGATTGCTGCACTATCTGAATTATAATGGGTTTGCTGTCTGACAGCATTGTTCACTAATATCTAGACTATCTGAAAGCCAGTCAGGCTGGGCAAGTCACTTAGGGCATATTCTATGTCATTACATATCTCTTTCTCTTTCTATCTGCATGCACATATACTTAGCAGTTAGATCCTCTGCTGCTTAAAGAAAATGAAGGTACATGGCTCCCTACAATTCCATATTAGTGAATAAAAAAGAGATAACTGAATGATAAAGTAGCAACAGTCGTTCAAATTATTTATTACTATTATAAGTCTTTCATTTATCTTTATGTATAGGACTGTCAGCTTTTTTCCCTCACTAGAAGGAAAGAAAAAACAAGACTTGGTGCTTGCTCTTCCAAAGAACTGTGCAAAGATTAACTAAAAGCAGATGGAAAATAATGATAGAAGGAAAAGGCCACATAAAATCAAGATTTAATGCAGCTTTAAATATAGCTTGCTCCTAAGAAAGTATAAGATTAGAAAGGAATTTGCACTAAGGCCCTCAATATGTTATCATTTATTGCCCTTCAGTGGGAGTGTAAATGTATATGACAAATACCACCGTACTGATCTGGTAGCGTTATACTCTCCCTTTGCATTGGTGTGAAGTACCACCGAATTAGACAATATGGAATCCAGGTTATTACAGATAAAAACAGCAGTCTTACGACTATGGTGAGTGAAAAAGTTATTTCTAAGATAAACTTCCTAGTGTCTAATGCCCCAAAACCCAGGGTGAAGCAGTATCAGGAAAAGTATTTGTACCTTATTCCCCTGTTGGTTTCTGAAGGTAACTCAAAGTCAAGCTATAGCTCAAGAGCTTGTAAGCACTGTTATTAAAAAAACAAAGTCCAAAATTCAGGAAAGAACCACCAACAATTAAGCATCACAGCTCTACTGCCCTTCTCCACAGGCAGGTCAGAGAACTATGCAGGCTGCGACAGCTGGCAGAGAGCACTCTCTCATGGAAAAGAGAGAGAGATTGTGGCACCACCTTGGTAATGATGGAGTCATTATCATATTTCCCATGCATTCAATTTCTCCAACAATTTTTTTCCTTTGAACAAAAGACAAGGTGGAATCAGTCCCTGACACATCTGGAGCATCCCCTCATCAATAAAACTATTTTAGTAACATGCCATAACTAATCTTCATATTCGCTACTCCTGAATTTTGAAAATCTGGATCCAGATTAAGTCCAGCTGGCTGCTCAGGCCATCATCTGTTGAGAAAAAATGTCTGGAGACAGAAGCTTGACTGTCAGAGTGGCTCACTTTGTTATGCGTTTAGCAACACTGTGAATAATTTGCAGCTTCACCTAACTTCTCAGTCCCAAACAGATTCTCAGGGTACCCCCAGGGAGGCTGTTGAGATTGCTAATATTATAGCCTTGACAAAGACAGATAAGCCTCTTTCATTCAGTGCCATTTTTGGCAATGAACTTTCATCTCCGTCTTCCAACCTTCTGAATCATGCCTTCAAATATTTTGGTGAATATTTATTTTAAAAGTCAATGATTTCAAAGAATTTCGTTTCTGAGAGTCAGAGAGTCAGTGCAGAGAATGTCACAAAACTGAGATTCGAGAATGGCTGTTTTAAGAAACTTGGCTAAAGATGGGTGTTCTCTGTTCACGAGGAATCTGACACTGTTTAATGTGCTGTTCAAATAGCCTGACCTCAACCAAACAGTAAAGCTGAAGTCAGCAAACTCAGAGATGCACAAGGCTCAGTCAGGCAAATGCCTGGAGCACATCTTTTATTAAACAAGGAAAGGTAGAACCATTCTACCATGTTCTGACGGTTCAGACACATGCTACAAGTGTTACAAGGCCCATTGCAAATTACTATTTCCACGTTCATATCATTTCCTATTATCTTTGCTCAGTCACTGTGAGGCGGCCTAATCTATTCCTCACCACACAGACCATTTTATTCTAACTACTAAATAGCATTTCCCATTTGGGTTCTGATATCCTGCAACTGGCTCATTCACTTAAAGACAGATTTGCATACCTTACTAAAAACTGACATTTTGCAGCCAGGGAATTTAAGCACTCTCCCAGCCTGAAAGATTAACCCATTGGTTGTATGTATGTGTGTCTGCTTGTGTGTACATTTCGTTGTTATTTAAGGCAATTGTATGAGCAGCAGTCATTAACTATTGCAGAGAATGGATGATTAGTTGTTGTGATAATGACTTTAACACTTCTTATACTCATGAATTACTACTAAAATCAATCTATGGGCTCTAAGTTGCAAAGCACTTATACAGTTGCTTACCGTAAAGCAGTTACTTTCAGTGGGACTGATCTATGGCTAACCTAGCTTTATGTTAGTGTTAGGGAGTGGCTAATTAGTGATGACTGCTACTTCTTTCCTCTTATGAGGCTATGAAAATAAGGTGAGGACACCTAGAAAGTTGTCTGTTATAAAAAAAAAAAAAAAAAAAAAGTCCAAGTATCATTTGCAATAGTAAGGTTAATGGATATAAAGACTGACATGTTTCTCGTTACCACACCTAATGGACACTGTAGCGTATTGAAAATTCATTTTGAACTTGCTGTTAATTGTTAATTAATTGGTCTTCATGCGTAATCTCATTGACATCCAACTTTGCATCTCATTTTCAAACATGTCTGCAACCTGTTAGGGTACTCCTAAATCAGCAAGTAACACACTGTGTGTACACTTATAACAAGGTATTAAAGTGATCATATGTAAATTGTGACTTCTTCAGGTCATAGCTGATTTTTGTTATAAGTAATGGCCAGTTTTCCATTTCAAAATTATGATTTCATGGAAATGGTGGGCCTCCACAAGTATTTCCAGCAAAACTTGCAAACTGGTCACCTCTTTATCAGGTAAAGCAAGCTATAACATTTGTTTTGGGGTCAGTAGTCACAGTGCCTCAGAAGAATATCTCTATCTAAAATAAATCCCATGTCCTCATCCCAATGGAGGGCTTCCAGTTAGATTAACACAGCAACTCAGATAGCTTAATGTTTTAGAAATAGAGCACATTTCAACATTATCAATTCAAAATATGTACAAAAACTTTTGTTTCACAAGAAATTCTGATATTTTAACATTTTAGCTTGATATTTGAATTAAAACAAATGTGGAAATAAGAAAATTTCTCATGGGAGAGAGAGATTTTTTTTGTATTTTATTTCTTAGCTGTTAAAGACAAACATGAACTGCAGGGAACACTTAGAAATGTGCTTCAGCAATAACTTCTGTGCAGGCCAGAAAATGAGCACCTACTCCAATGTTGGGCATGCTCAGCCTATAACTCATAGGTTATATGAGTTATATGAGGTTATAGGAGGTCAACTAGGTCTACTTACCTGGCTCTCCACCTGCTCTTGAATGTCATTTTTCTTGGGATGCCTTCTGGTGGCAGGCTTTAGGCTAGACAAATTATTCTGATGGTGACAGCTGGCTCCTGATTGCCTTTTTCATCATTCTCAGCTGTATTGATCATGTGTTACACACTTTCAAGTGCTCAGACAAGTCTCAGGGGAAAAATGGTGGCCAAGAACAGGCCACTTGTCACTGCCAGAATCGTGAATCCATGAGCAGTTCCTTATGCCTGTGCTCCAAATTGCCTGTGGGACAAAGAACAGCCAGAAGTGCAACCCTGAAAACCTCTCCTGTTGGAGGAAGACACTAGTCATCCCCTTTCCTTGGGCACTAACATAGTTATTAGTGCTCCAGACTTATGTAGTGGATGTTCTTAAGCCTGATACTTTGGTTCAACCAAGTCCTCAGCAGATTTAACTTGAAACATTTAATGCAAGATGAGACTTCATCAGCTAAAATGAATGAGAAGCAGAAGATGGAAAGGTTAAAGCTTCATAAATGGAGCTATATAGTGTTTTTCAGCAGGTAAGTCTGTTCCAAGGTAACTGGAAGCAAAAGGGATGCCTTTTATGAGTTTCTGCCATGAAAAAGGCAGACATGCCACAAACATTCTAATTCTGTCCATTCATACAAGAAGTCCAGTCAATTGTATTACAAACACAGTGTTGTTAAAATGTGTGTGCCTCACAGGTGGCACCTTGCTATCAGATGCATCCCTGAATCCAGGAGTGCAAACCTTTTCAAGCATGATATAAAGTCAGCAGATGTAGTAAAACATCATGCAGTATCAGATGTCACTTAGGGCTGGGGACATGGAAATACTTCTCTCATATTCCAGCAGTGGTCTTCCTGGCAATCTTGAAAGCAGGAAGTGATGAGATACAGCTTTTCACTTCTTTACATGCAGTCCTGCCTGGATGTTATTAAAAGTTTGGTAAATTCACCACCAGAGGCAATGAAGTCATCAATTTCAAGCTGCTAGTTGGTCTTCCCAGTCAGATCTTATGTGTGCAGAACTGTTTAGATCGAGAGATGTGTTTTTAATGACTGGTGTGGGCCTTTAATTATGTTAACCAAAAAATGATTTTATTATAGTAACGGAGCAAACTAAAGCTGCTTCTTGCTTTTATGATTGAAATTTCTTTCAAGACTTTAATAGCAGATCACCTCCCCAAGGGTGCATTGCCTTTATTTTGATTTCTTTTTGATTAGTGCAGAGTGAAAGAAGTGATTTACTCACCCAAGAAGCAAGAATTTTTGGTGCAAGTAATGTTCTACTTGTAGAGGGAAGCTGATTCACAGAAAGCAATGATCCACCAAAATCTCCTCCAAACTGACTCTTAAAATATTTATCACCAAAGAAATTGAAGAATGCTTTCTTTTTAACTACATTTCAATCCTTCATCAGTTTTCTAACTTTACATGATTTGTGCTAATAATATCTCCCAAATATTATCTCCCATGGTATTTTAACCTCTACTTCCCTTACAAAGGATTTTCTAGAGTAAAATTTATAGAGGAATGTAGAGGAAAATCTGATACTTAGGGTCTTGTTTGTAAACTCAAACACAAAAGAGAAGTAGGGTTGAAAAAATTATAAAAATAAACAGTGATGACACTCAAATGGCTATGTTTAGGGCATCCTAGTTAACAGTTCTTGGAAATGAAGTACATGCCATTGCACAGGTCAGATTGATCAGACTGAGGCACACTGCATTGTCAGGATTATTTTCTGAGGCTTTAGTATGCAATCCAGAGGCCTTGACCTTTATTAACAAATGAAAGGCAGCATATTCTAGTAAAATAGGAGACTGAATTTTTTATATATATATATAAAGCCTCTGTTCTAAAAAGAGGGAAAGGGAAGACCGATGAAGATAGAGGTAAAATTATATTTCTCTTTAGGGGTGAACTTCAGCTGAATTGGCTGTGTGAAGGAAAAAAAAAGAAAAGAAAAAAAAAAAAAGAAAAAGAAAAAAAAAAGACTACCTTCTTTTTTTCTTGAAATAATCTTCTTGTGGGAAGGATAGAATTATTTTTGAAAGCCATAAAGGAAGATAGCCTTTTTGCAGTGCTACAGGAATAAGTTAGAACACAGTGGTCTTAAGATTACGGGATAGGGACACAGCTGGCTTGCTTTACTGTAGAGCAGTGCAATGTCACAAGATGTTAATGTAGCATCATGACAGGCATCTCATTTCTGTTTGGCATGTGCTGTAATATGAATCACAGTATTCATGTTGGATTCCTCAGAGTTCAACATGACAGATTCAGACACTGATTCATGCTCTTATCTGAAAGCATTACAACTGCAATTTCATGTCAGGTTGACAATGAAGAGGGCCTGAGGTTGGGCAAAAGTACAGAAGCCCCAGTCAAAACACTGCAGAAAGAAAAAGCAAAGAAAGAACAAACAATTGGAAAAAGGCAAACAGCATTCATGCCTCCCAGGGCTTGCAAAGATGAGTCAAGGACTTTCATTCTTCTCAAAACACTTGTCTTTCATTCCATGAAGAAAATCCAAGCAATCATAGGAAAAGTTATCACTGTAAAAATCACATCATAACTCTTTTTTTTTTTTACTAATATAAAAAATAAAATTTTGCATTTCCTTTGGTAAATGCAATGTTCACAAATAGTTTGAAATAGCTGGTTCAAGTAGAAATGAATAATTTTGCCTGGGTCATGATGTGACAGTAAATGTTTGTTGCATGCATACATAAAGGAATGATCAGAGACAGATTTTATAACATAGCAGAACAATTTATCTGCCTCATAGACTCATGAATATTTGAATTGAGATTTTGTGACTCAGAAAGTAGCCTGAAATCTCAATTTCCTGTCATTTCCTCCAGTAATAGTGAAGTTCTGATGCTTACTTCCATAAGGAAGTAAATCCAAGTGTTAAGAATTGTATCCTCATATGATAAATATATACATTTATTGGGCAGAAGAGATGCAACAGAGTCTGGACTTGGATTTTATCCTGAACTCTTTGAGAAAAGAACTTTTGATATTGAAGGACACAGAACTGTGAGGCAAGAGCTATAAATATGGAGTGCTCTGGTAGCTGAAGTGCCATTTGCTCATTCTTGTACACCATGAATACCTTAAACCACTCACTTCTTCCCTCAGCAAAAGTGGATGAGGTGGGGAGGGGAGAGAGAAAGGCAGGTAGGCAGGCAGGAAATGGATGGTATATATAAAAATGGCGATGGAAAGTGATCTAACATATAAGTTGCTTATCTGAACAATCTCTGCTCTGCTTTAAATAGTGTTTATTAATTTCCATGACAAATTAAGAGTTGCAGTCCTAACCACAGTGATTTATAGTATATTCTGTATAAGAAATAAATTGTATCATACAAAAAATACAACCCATTAAATTCTAAATACCTCTGCATAAACACTGGATAGATAAGTGGTGTTTTGTTGTTGTTGTTTTTGTTTGTTTGTTTGTTTTCCTCTACTGCTGGTAGCTTTTCTATATAGACCAAGATCTCAACTCTGAGGTAGAAGTTAATTTTGAAGATGTGCAAGGTGCTAGGCTTGTATTTTCTTAAAAAAAAATGAGAAGAGGCGAAACAGAAACACATAAACAAATGGTCTTATAGAGTTCATTTTCCCATAATGGCTATTTATAAAATATAAAAAGAAATAAGATGGTGTAGTCTGATGTTTACTGTTATCACTCAAGTTATGAGGATTAAATTATCCCTTTAGTTAAACATATGATCCTTTTGCATTTTAACCTCATCTTCTTACTTTTATTTTTCAGTTCTAACACAGAGGTAATTGCCTGTCACTGCTGAGTAGAGTAGCATTCAGAAACAAAAAATGAGTCCCACAAGCTTTAGCAATTTCATCTCTTCACTCTTCAGGCACTGTGATGAGCTACTGCTGATAAACTACACAAGCGGTCCTAATACAGTGATCTTAGAAAGGATCCTACCTACAAACAAAACCTACAAACAAAAGCTTCAAAACATATTTGTTTACACTTCAGCTCATTTACCTCTAGCCTTATAGCAGTAGGCTCCAATGTGTGTTAATTATCTTGGTTTCAACTGTAGTCTGTAGTAAGACAAGAACTACTCTGTTTCAGGTTATAGAGGGAGATGACTAGAAACCTCACAACAATTAAAAGAAAAAAATTACTACCCTCAACCCACTGTCTTCCTTTTTCTCTATCATTGCAGTGTTCACACTTTTATTCATGCTTTTGTTGCAGTATTTGCTAGGATCAAGAGTTACTGCATGTAGGGCAGATGTGTAACAGTCCTTGCCCAAGACACCTTACAAGCTAAGTACCAGATAAAGGACAGCAAACAGTACACGGGGCGAGGATGATTTTGGCAGGGCAAGTAACAGTACCGCGATTGGGCAATTTAATAATCATCTGCTAGGCTTCAAAGTTAACACCCTGCTGAGGCATTTATGTTTCTCTAAGCTCTCACTTCTGGCCATGTGCCCACACAGAAAGACATTGCTACAGCAGGTTATAATTGGCTTACAAAGGAAGTTTTTCCTTTGCAGTCTGTGGCCTTGAGATTTCTTTTTTTTTTTTTTTTTAATAAAACAACCAAAAGCGATCCTGAATGTAGGATTCTGAAATATAAGACAGCCTCCATAAACAGCCAGTTCATCACACTGCCTTTCACTAGCCTATTCTGATGAACATAGGCAGACTTAAAAAAAATTAGAAAAAAGAGAAACAGGATGGAGCTTTGATCTTTCAGAATGTAAGGCAGTGGAGAAATCAAAATGTCAGAGATGTAATACCTGACTGGAAAACATGTGATACGTTAAAATGCCTTTATGGTAACTACATTATGTACATAATCTGAAATGCGTATTATAGAAGATTTCAGCAAAACTGTTGGAAATGATGAAAAGTTCTGCACTGGGGGCTGTGCAGACTTGCAGCTATTCACAGCTCCAGGGAAGTTAGGAATGCTCTCAGCAGGAGAAACCGATGGCACAGATGAACATGGCTGCTGATATCTTTGGCTGCAGAAGCCCCCATATTTCTCCTATTGCAAATGAGTTATCTCGCCACATTCTCCAGAAGGCAAAGTCATGTACTGTTGTGTTTGAAAAGCCATTAATGAGGTCCATAAAAATTCTTGCAAAGCTATAAATATGAGTGTAGATGAGTGTAGAGTCAGAGAGTGCTAACAACGAGATGATCAGAAGGCCATTTTTCTCCACATTCAGTGTTTTAATGAGGGATTGAAACAAACAGTCAAGTTTCTCCTTATTTCTCTCTCTTTTTTTTTACTTACATATTTTGATCACATTTTGAAATTATGCTAAATGTAGCAAGAAGCAGAAAAGTGAAAATAATTTCTACTCCTATCCAAAAAAACAAACAAACAAAAAAACAAACGTGGGGCTCTAATTATACACTTGAAAATGCAGACATTTACCTTCACAATCTTGATTATGATTTCAGACTCTTATGTGCCCTGCTCACAAAATTCTTTCCAAATTCTATTTTTTGTGTAAATGGCATTGGACAAATATAGTGTATTAGTATAGAAACTGGTTAGCAGTATACTGTAAAAATTGAAATGCCAGTTGCCATGATATATATAATGGCTTCCAGTCTCCCTTCTACTGTTTGCACTAGTTATTCTCTCTGGTATTTTTGAAACTGGAGAACTACATTTCTTGGGATTGTAGTTTATTTTTATTCCATATAATTGATTTTAGATTGGATGTTCTGGTACAAGACTAAGAAATGGGTTAAATAGGAGATTTGTACTATTCCAAAGCTAATTTTTCAGATGAGTTATCTCTAAATTATATATTTCCAAATCTCACTTTGAAAATAAACATTTTTATCTACTTTTCTCTGACTTCTTGTTCCTGCCCAACTTGGATGTGTTTGGATCATACTTGAATTTTTCAGACTACAAGGATTGTAACTTTTTTATATTTGTAGATGTCATTGTAGTTTTTAGGGAAGTTCTAAGCATACTAATCTTCAATGAACTAGAAAGTCTTAATGTTGACAAAGCTAAATGCATTTTAGCACAGAAACACTGATTATATCCTAATTCTAACACTGACCTTTGGTAAGGCTGTCTGCACCCAATACATAGAATGGGCTGACAATATTTACCTATGTCACACAGCTGTTGTTTTCACCAGTAGCAAAGATTCATCTAGGGATGGTTTAGAAATGGAAAGAGATTAATCTGTCCTAAGTAGATACTTTCTGTTATAGTGTATATTGAGCCCGCAGAAAGACAGGCAGTCTTCCCTCTATTCTCTCTACATCCATCAAGTGCCCTTTTCCATGTTTTTGGACAGCAACTTTGTGTTTATTTATTTATTCTCATAACAACACCAATAATACAGGGAAGGATAGTAACCTCCTTTTAATAGAAGGTAGTTGCATAGGCAGTGAAAAGAAAGAAAGAAAGAGGTTCTGAATCCCATCTGAATGTCCCAAAACACAAGTGAATGGCCACTACCAACCTCTTCCACAATGCCCCTTTCATTTCAGAGCAAGCTCTTCTAAAATACTCATATTAGTAGGTGGTAAGCAATGCTTAAAAACTCCAGAGCAAAATACATAACACAGTTTTTGTTGTATAATTATCACTCAATAACATTCACTGATTAGCAAAGCAGATGCACATTAAGCATCATTCAGTCTGAACACAGTAAGTTAGCTTTAGTTGTACTGACAGCAGTCAGACTTTGCTAATCAAGCCTAGTTGGTTTCTCTCCATTTGAAATACATCTCAGAAGCTTTTCTCTGGTTTTCTTTTTCTTTTTACAAAGCTCTGAACAGTGAAAACTGGCAGCTTGTTCTCAGGTGGGCTGGTCAGTCTTCCTCTATTTGTATAATTCAGTTATATCCATAATGGCACATTGTAAAACTACAAGAAGAAAAAGCAAACAAACAAACAATCAAAAACAAAAAAAAAAAAAACTTTTTTTTCTTTTTTAAAGCAGGGCTACAAGAATAAATCATTGCACGTGATTTTACCTATAATCTTTCTAGTTGGGATTTTTCCTTTTTTTTTATGAAAAGAAATAAACTAAAGATATTGCAACACATTTCAGACTGTGAGCTTTTAAAAAGTATCATTATCCTCATTTTTCTCCAGTCATAGATGTAGAGCAGCCCACAGGTGCTGTGTAGGGTATTTTGCAGCCTCATTTATTTAGAAATTAATCTCACCTGGCAAAGTAAAATGTATTTGCTATTCCCAGCAGTGATGACCTAAAAAGTCAGCATTAAACAGTATTTGTTAGACATTTTATAATGTAATCAGGCCTCCTTATTGATGCTCACTGCTGAGAAGGGCAGAAAGGTTCTCCCAGGGAGAGCAGCAGAAACTCAGTTTCAGCAAATCACTTAAGCAGGTGCTTAATTTAAATATGTGTTTCAATTTAAGCAGTTGCTTATATTCTGTCAAGGTAAACTGGTCTCAAAAATGTACCTCAGTGCTGTGCTAGCTGGGCCAGCGCTCTGGTCAGTGTCTAAATTTGGAAACGCTCAGATTTTGGGTTTTCTTTCAAGGTCTGTGAGAATTTCAGAGCCCCTACTTGCATGTTAACATACCTGCAATGAATGAGAATGTTTACTTCTTCCATATTGTGTCTCACTGGGTGATGAAGAAAATACTGTCTAACATTAGAAAAGATAAATCAAAAGTGAAGGCTTATCTCTTCCATATCAAGAAATGCTACGTCAGGATGTGCTTTCCTTCATCTGGCAAGGTGAATAACCTTGCTTGTGAAGAAGACCAGTTGTGCAGAAGGGCAGCAATCCAACAGGCACTCACATTCCTACCACTGAGTCACAGCCGAGCTTGAAAATAAATGTTCTCCTTCCTTGGGACCAGGAAAGGCCCCTCAGCCTTTTCATCAGAGCATGTGGCTGAACCGTGGCCCCCTGCCCAGATGTCACTGTTAAGTAACCACATTCGGGCTGACAGAACAACCCTTTTCTCATCAGTCACTTTGAACTAGAAAAACAGCTCTTTAATATAACTTCCTAACCTCTGTGCTGGCTGTCAGAGTTACTGCACTTCTGTGACTAGTGAAGAACTTCTGTTTACCAAATTCTCAGTTCTAAATGTCTCAGATAAATTGATAGGA
This sequence comes from Cygnus olor, assembly GCF_009769625.2. NCBI lineage: Eukaryota > Metazoa > Chordata > Aves > Anseriformes > Anatidae > Cygnus > Cygnus olor. Next base: position 52,050,831 of record NC_049173.1, read on the forward strand.
GTTCCTTCTGAATGGTAAGGGTACAATTAATGCTGGAAAGTGTGATAAATATGCATAGTGAACCACGTCTCTGCAACAAGGAGTTTTGCATATTTACATGTCTAATTAGGTAAATTAAAATCACATTTATGAAAGAAAAGGAAAGATGGAGGAAGGGAAAACAAATGTTTTGGGCATTCTTTGTCAATAAATAAATATGCAGGGTTTTAGAAGTGTGGTTTGCACACTTGGTTTTATTCCTAATTTCACAATGCTTTTTTTCTGTTTCATTGAGTAATTTAACCACCAGCAACAAATGTGGGCTTCTAGACACAGATGCCAAGGATGGTCAGACAAACAGATGATAAAAAAAACACTGTCCTTCTGTTTTGGTCCTCCTTCACCAAGGATTTACTTATAACCAGAAAGATCAGGTTTCTAATTTGCAGAGCATTTTGGGGATTTGGGGAGATGAAAGGCATCACTCAAATGTTAGCTATTACCATTGCAGAAGGCAATCTTTACTATCACAGTATGGGTAAGTGCTATAATTAGTGGCAGATAGCATTGCTACTGTTATTCATTTGTACTACTGACAGTTCTGAAATTATCTTGAGGGGAAGAGCAGAAATTATTTCAGAATCTATTCCTGATTGTGATCCTTAATTAGTTGAGTGTATAATCCCTTAGAGACATATACTCTTTTACCTGAAAAATTACAGTAGTCACTGTTAACATGAACGCCAGTATTTTGTTTTTATGTGCAGTGGGACAATAAACATGACATTTGGGACCTTTATACTTTTACTTTCTTTTGAACTTCCAGATTCAAGCTGCTACTGTCTTTTCCACAAATATGTCTCTGGTCTGCTGAGCAAAGCATATTCATTTATTTATAACTGAGCAGACTGCAAAAATGTTAAAGAACACTTCACAAACTCAGTTTACTTTTTAATTATTTCTTTTTGAAATGTTGGTGTACGTGGCTTTTGTATTTGAATATTAAACTTGGCATTTCAATGTTTATTCACTTACAAGCAATGTCCATTTACCATAAGGAATTTAAATACCAGAAATGCTCACCCTGCCTGAGAATAAATTTCACCCATCCAGCACTAAACCAAACCAAACCAAAACAAAACAAACAAAAAAAAACTACCTTGGTATTACATAAACAACCATGATCTGCATCAAAGTCCGCGTGACTGGCAACTGTGGATTTAACAAGTTTGTAGAGAACATAACACATTTTGTCTAAGTGGTGATTCGTGAGTAGGGCACTTAATTCAGCAAATAAATTATTTACTGTGAAAAAATGTCTTACAGTTAATTATTTCTGATAACAGAATGAAGAGTAAAATCCAGTGGGTACCTTCCTCTCTCTTGGTGCTATAGCAATAATAGCAGTTAAACTATTTCATCAGCAGTTCAGCACCAGATAGTCAGGATTTGTAAGAAATGGTGGGTTTTGAATGCTCACTTTTATGATCTATTTACTTGAAGACTTAACTAACTTCTGAACCTGATAGGGCTGACATATTCATAAAATTACAAGGGATGAAGGCATATCCTTTCTCTTTAAATAAACCAGATTATTTTTGAAGAAATTCTATTTCCTGAGGGGTTTGATTCTGACCTTTCTGTGCAACATGTGAATCAGTATTCTGCATAGCATGCATTGTACAGTAATAACTGCACAGATCTAAACCAAAGGAAAATATCAGTTGAATATTTACTGTGAAATACTTCATTATTCCCTATTGAACTCTCGACAGATCATTTAAACTGCTTTGATGTTTGTCTTACAACATTTTAAGATACACTTATGTATTTCAGTTGTATGAAAGATGAAAATACAAACATATGTGAGGCTTGTTTCAAAGTTTTTGTTTTTTAACATAATTAATCATTAATATGTTAAGGTATTGATAGATACTTGGAATTGATGGATATAAGTATTGATAATATTTACAGAAGTTGGTGAAGTCGTGCAAGTCCATCTTAATCTACTGATCTGTCTTTACCACTTTAAGGATTGTTGCTTGCAAACTTTATCAGCTTTGGGTTTTTTTAAGATACTAGGTGATAAAACTTCCCTGTTTAATCACAAGAGATTGTGTAAAGAAGTCCCTGTTGTCACGGGCTTAGGCAATACACCCATACAGAACACCCAAGCTAGCCATAATTTTTGGCACATCTATGAATGGAACAGAGACTTGCCCTTTTTCCTCTAGTAGCACTCACAGAAATTTACCTGTAATTTTCAGACTTTTGTCATAAATAAGGCTTTCCTTGCTTTGTGAACTTTTTGCTTTCTGGCTTGTTTCTGTGCTTTTGAAGATTGCCTAGAACGATCTACTTATAACTTTGTATTCAGGTTATCACTTAATATTCAAGAATCATGTCCTTTTTCCCAAATCATTTACTTGAGCATGACTCAAATGACATATACATATAGAAGGTAAGGCTGTGATGGCACCACACAGTTGGAGATAGATACATTCCTGCCATGTTACATGCTGCCTATCTTTGCTCAGCCCAAAATACACCACAAATCTATCTGTATTGTGTTCTAAAAGCAGTTTCAATGGGTTCTTCCATCACAAACTACTGTTTAAGATTCGTGCTTCTCATGCTTTGCCCTGCAACTGAAGCCACACTTTGGGATGCTTTTCATGCACGTTTGTATTTATGTGTCTCAGGAATTCCTAATCTTCAGTTAACTGTGTAGTGCAGATAGCATAAATGTACCAAGTGCATTTTCCCAGACTGACTCTGAGTTAAATCTCTTTCCTATTCGTAATCCATTCAGGTGCCTTAATATCCTTGGAGAGTGCTCACAAGCATACAAAGTCATCAGCAACAGCAAAATTCATTAATAACAATGTTACCCCTTTGTTTCAGATTATTAATGAGGATGTTTAATAAGAACATGCACTAGATCCTGCACTACATTATTATTAATAACATCAATATATTTATTTAATACTTTGCAACTATTCTGTTTTTTCTAACATACTTTATCTTCTCTATTAGACCGGCGTTCTTCTGTTGTGCAGCAAACAATTCAATTTGGTACTGCATGTTATTAATTTGTGGTAACGCTCCTATACAGTAATCTTACTAATATCCTCTACATTTATTTGTGTCACAGATCAAGCTGCCCAGCCTTCTTGAGTTCTTACTTTTCTGCAACATATATTCATGTTGCTTTGTTTCCGTATCATGAATGGAGATTTATTTTGGGTTGACTTTACTGCTGGTTTAGCAAACATCATATTTTTTGCAACGTACCATAAACATTTTCTTTCATGACATATCCATTATGACAAGTGTTAAAAGCACTTTGCTATGAAGGGTATCTCATTTTTTCAGCTACACTTTATTTCAATTTTACTACACACAGCACACTCCATAACGCTGTACCACTTTAAAGCATCCAGTAAGTTCTGTAGCAGCCAGTCTAATATCCATACAGACTTGATGCTTTTTTTTTTTTTTTCATTTAATGTTGCACCTTCAGTCTATTTCAGAGCTCTGTGTGACTCTCGGAATTACAGTTAAATACATGATTTTCATCATTAGCACAGGATTAAACTAAAGCTGAAAGATATTAGCTGATGTGCTAAGAATCCTGTAGTGAGCTACTAGTAAATCTCTAACTCAGAAATCCTGACTCCCAGATACCCGCTCTATCTTTTGAACATGAAATCTCTTAGACACTTAGTGTGTTACAATCTTATGCCAGCTATTAATATCCAACCAACTAAATCTCTTGTCTGCATACGACACATTTAAGCATGTTATAATACTATATTCTAATTATTCATTATAACTAACTGTTCTTCATTTTACCAGTATTTCTTTTGTATGTTATTTTACCCACTTGCTCAGCAAGAAAAGGTTATTAGTATTTATCTACAGAGGCCATGATGTACCTGAAGATATAGCAATAGTTAACATGCTCTGATTTGTATCATGGCATTGATGTGAGCAAACAGGAAGCAAGAAAGGCCAAAGGAAAGACATGCACTTTACTTTTGTCACTCTGCATAGCTTACTTCAGACACTTGGAAAGGGGCTTATTGTCTCCCTCTGTATTTGTAATAGTAAGCGTAGTGTGGACTAGTGCTTATCTGATGGAGCAATAGTCACGGGATAGTTTCTACCTTTCAGTTTTAGAGCTCATCCGCGCACTTGAAAAGACTCAAAGCCAACTAAAAATAGTGCTGCTGGTTAGCAGTGAGGTTAAGGAAACATTTCCAAAAGTGGCTAGCAAGCCATGACTGTCAGCACACTGCAATGATCTCTTTGCACTGCTCTGCCAGTGGCTGTGCCTGTTGCAGCACTGCGAGGAAACGTGGTGGGAAGCTCTGCCAGCTCACCCAGTGGATGGTTCAGGATCCGCATGCGTACACTCTTGGGGGCCAGTCCGTAAAGCTCTGCCATTTGACGTATTGGCAACAGCCTTTGGTCTTAGCAGAGCTAAAGAATCCCATCAACTATTCACTTTAAAGATGACATGCTGCTAGCTATTTACTTGCAGAGTGCTGAAACATTTGGAGCTGACTGTGAGGACATGTCACTCCTTTAAAGCTCTGAAAAGTCCACCTGTCACACACTGCAAAACTGAAAACCCCATGCAGACTGAGAGAAGACCTTTGCATGAGTACAGGACAGGTTTCCTTGTGCATGCTAGAGAACAGTTAAATATTTTGTTGCAAATATGTATGTGAAACACGATAATGGCAACCAAGTGTAAATGTGTGTAAATAACTCCATGAGTCTCATACCTACTACACCCTGCTTAAAATCTATCAATAATGATCTACATACCAAATTATAAGGTTTTGTACTATTTACAATGTTACATATTTACAAAGTTCTGTAGTAGTTTTACTAAAGAACTACATGGCTTTTTTCTTAATGAGTCTGCAATAATATTTGCTTATCAGATATTTTAAAAATAATAGCTCTCTGTATTAGCATCCCCAAAAATGAGAACCCTACATTTTAAGAAAACTTAAGCTCGTGTGCAACAAAACAGCTCATGGAAGTATTATTCATAACACTGATCGAATATTCCCTTGCCTCACTGTAGCATATTAATGTTAAAAGTGATCAGTCTAACTTCCATGTACAGAATATTCATTAAGTGGTTTTAATCCACATGGGAAATACAGAAATCAATATGACAACTGAGTATTGCAACAGAAATTTCATCTTCTAACACGTATAGAATCAGGCAGGTTAAAACATGAATTATAGAATAAGACTGTTCACTTGTAGAAAAAAAAAGAGGTCTTAGACTTTTCTAAGATTATAAGGTGTGATAAGGAGCAATTTTCTCCCTTATTCTCTTCAATAAATGCCAAACTCAGTCCATTTTGTCCCTTACAAAAAATGGAAATTAATCAGTACCTTTTCTTCATAACCTTGAACCTTGGCCTTTTGAAAATAAAACCAAGATCCGGTTTTCCAAAACCAAAATCTGACTGATTTTAAAACTTTCTAAACCTGTTTCTAGAGAAGAGCTATGCAGAGAAAAAGACCAAAAAAGGCCACGTGGTGCTTTAAGGAGGACTACCAAGTTGGTGAAAAGGACAACCATTCCTCCCTCTCCATGGCAAACATTAACACTGACAATGTGTTCATTGTGGTTTTGTTTTGTTTGTTTTGTTTTGTTTTGTTTTTTGAGATTTTCAAATACTTCGTGAACTGCTTACAGTGAAACTCTCTCCCAGTTTCTTCTCCTAGGATTGTTTTGTTGATGCAGTATGTGTTGCAGGGTCAGTTTCACGGCTGAGTAGGGTCAGTGAACATCGGCTTCAGGAACAAACTGAGTGGCAGATGGGAAAACAGCTTTTGGCAGCACTGGCTTTCTACTTACTGCAAGAAGAACCCAGCATCATGCCTCCTCCCCAAGCAGCTGTACTTTAGTTTACAATGGAAAAAATCCAATCAGCTCTTCTTTTCCCTCTTCTCACTTAATGCTTTCTTGTTTTACTTTTTAATGTGATCATATTATTTGTTTGGTTTAATATCTTAAACTAAGTTTCTGTATTTTTTTAAGGACTGACTGCCAAAAAATTCCCTATGATGGGATTACTTAAGAAATAAGCTACTGTCAAGAACTTTCCTTAAGCATGACAGGATTATTTAGGGAACAAACCGTTGTCACGTTCCATCATCAAGACTTGGGATACCAGGGGCAGGCCAAACTGTTCAAGCTGTAAGGTGAAAAATGTCCAAAGGAAGGTTCAAAATGAGGACAACTAGAAAGAAAGTGATGTTTCAGGATAGTCAGAGTGTAGAAGTATCAGTTAGGGAGCATTGAGCTTCCCAGTTTCGCATTTCAGATGTAAATTTATGTACATATAAAGAATTCAGAAGGCCTAGATCTGTGACAAATAGACATGCTGATGATCTCTTTCCCCAGTTCTAGAAACCACAAGAGTTCCCATTATCTTCATTTTATTTCTTTTAGGCATATCATGCAGTCAGGTAAGGCAGTTATGCTCACAGTGTTACCAGGGCATCCCAGAACATTTCTTGCAAAAGACATGGGACTTTTCATACCCTGTGCACTGCTACCCACCTCAGAATAGAAAATTGCCTAACTATATTTTAGGGTTTTCACATGGCTACCAGAAAACGACATACATGTTTGGGCTTTTGGAAAAGAACCATGAGAGTTTCCTCAGAGTGGCAACCAGAACAACATGTTAAGCACCAACCTTCTTAGTTTATTACATTGCAGAAGTAGGATTTGCTGTGTAAACTCAACATCTTTAACGGTTTGTACATTCCACATGGATTAACAAAAGGCCGGGCTCTAACTCGGTGCACATTACCTGTGTAAACAAGCCCAGCAGACTTGATGTAAAAGCTCACAGAAATCTGAAGTTAAATTTCATTTCTGCTCAGGAAAAAGAAAAAAAAAAAAAAAAAGGAAAAAAAAAGTCACAATTTACATCTCAACACAATCTCAAGAAGCTTTATTAGTTCCCAAGGACACAGCTCATAAAACATCTGCTTTGTACTCATGAAAGCTGCTCACCAGTAGAAAAGTTGACTCAAAGTAAAAAAAGTACAGTGATAAATCAGTTTTCTATCTTTGCCCTAAAAAATGGTCCGTGTTTTAGTTAGCTAGATGATATTTATATACATTTTCTATCACATTTTATTTTTCAAAGAATCGTGGAACTGCAGCACTTCTGAGACAGTGGAGAAAACAAGCAAAAACCCCCATTATCCACAGGCTCAGCCGAGTAAATCTACTTTCTATTCTACTTTCCTAGCCCTTCCTCCAAACTGATTTTTCTTAAAATACAATAAAGTACATCAAAAGAAGTTTATCTACACATTTTTTCCATTTAGAAGGACAGTAAAAACCCTAATGTTTTAAGATCTTAATTTATCTAGGGCTTGAATGGCTTCTGTCACTACAATAGTTAGGTAGCTCAGAAGTAAAGATTCTTGCATGCTCATGTATGCATATTAAACAGACAATGCTTTTATACAAGCACTGTATGAAGATAGCAAGTATTTCACATTTTTTTTTAACAAACATTTTTAGGGCTTACATCTTAAAATAAAATTGAGATTTTTTTATTACACTAGAGATATAGATTGTATTTAAAGCTGTCACATCATTTAATTTTGGAGCACTTCATCCAGTCCTATTGTCCTTTTTTACCACATGGAAACTGACTCACTGAAAGTTAAGCCCAGGGTACAATTAAAATCTAGTCCTGAAATATAGACTGAAACACGGGCTAAAAATAGACTTGACTGTTCAAACAAGTCTTGTGCCAAATCACAGCTCATGGCTTAATTTCAACTCAGTACAAACAATAAGAGAGATGATTTTTCACCACCATTCCCTATCTGTTCTTCTCTACATCAGATAAATTGCTAACAGGAATCACCAAGAGGCAGATCTATATTTTTTCCCCCAGAGAAATGTGTTTCCTAACAAGGAACATCGTAAGAACTGCGGGGAAGCATGTTCTAAGTAATTGGAACTGAAGACAACTCATATTCTGGCATAAACAAAATTTTGCTGCATCAGAACCCATTAGGAAATGATTTTGTCTAATATTAATTCCATTTCATAAAGCCTTGGTTGATGCTGACAACATTGCCTTTGTTGTTCAAACATAACTCAAAGTAATGTATTTGCAAAGCACATTCTGACAAGACAGAACAAAATAATTATTGTTATTTATTGTACCATAACACCCTTCCAGCCAAAAGAAATAAGGTTTAATACTGCTGCTTTTTTTTTTTTTCCGAAACTCTTTGCTTGATGAACTTTCAAACAATGTCAACAGCCTTTTCATCTTAAAGCTAGTTTAAGAAATAAACATCCCATGGCAATCATCTGCTTGCATCAGATAGTAATTTTTCTGTTTCCTGCTCAGACTTGATACTTTGCATCATTTGAAACTTCTCAACAGAAGTCAGTGGGAAGAGGTCTGGACTCATCAGTTCTGTAAATATTTGGGATATGTGATGACTGTTTAGTTTCACTGAGACCACAACAAAGTTAAATATTAAAGAAAGTAAATAGCATAGTAGTCTATTTTAGCTCTTACATGGCCCAAACATAAAAATGTACAGAGCCTGAAACTGAGATTCAAGAATGATGGAATCATATTGTCCTGAAAGCTCCCAAACCCAGCATGCTATCCCATTCTCATGCTGGTCATGCATCCCTGGTGAGGAAATCTAGCGGCATGTTAGTCTGTCTCCGTTACAGTCCAAAGAATAAAATATGCAGGTTTTACCAATTTTGACCAATATTGTATGAGACACTACCCCACTATTTATTCAGCATATGACACATTAGATGCAGCACATGGTGTACCTAAGGTGTTATAACTGTATAATGTGAAGAGGACATTTGCATAGACACTAGCTCATGAGTTTTACTCAGAGAAGCATCTCCTATTGCCTTCCAAGGAAGCTAAAAGCATTACACAGGATCAGGTACAGCAATGCATCCAGGAACATACAACATGATAAGTGGCAGTACCCATACTCTTAGTCATCCTCAATGAATAAGATCTACAGCAAATTCTCCTTTTTTTTTTTTCTTTTTTTCTTTTTTTTTTCCCTACTATATGGACCCACTGGTTTTATTAGGATCTGAGCAATAATTAAGGACTGCATATAAATCCAAACTAATATTGCTATCTTTACAAAACTGTCCCTGATAATCAGTACTGTGGAATTTGCAATTTGTAGATCCTTTATGTATGTGCTGGTGCAACGCCTATCTGTAATAAAAATTATAGGTATCTATAAGTATAAGCATAAAATGACATCTGTGAAAGGGTCTTCTCTCATCAGTGAACTTTTTTTTTTATAAGATTACTCTTTAAAATACTAGTATAGGTACCTCTGACTTCAATACTACTGACAAGTCATCTTCATTTCAGTTGGTACCTGGAATATACAGTAATTTAAGAGTGCAATTTAAGAGTCCCTCAGCAGTTGTCAAAAAGTAGTTACCACGAAAGTAGACTACCATACCTCTTTGTGATTAGGCTAAATAAAGAACACAATTTACCTTGAAGACCTATCGCGATTTGACACTAGCAGAGCATGCTGCTGATCTCTGTTTTGTTTCCCTGATCAATTCTCATGAATGCTATTGTTCATATTGTTCTACTCTGCACTGATGCAGCCTCAACTCAGGTACTGTGTGCAGTTCTGGGCACCACAGTACAAAAAGGACATTAAAATGTTGGAGAGTGTCCAGAGGAGGGCAACAAAGATGGTGAAGGGCCTAGAGGGGAAGACGGATGAGGAGCAGCTGAGGTCACTGGGCCTGTTCGGCCTGGAGAAGAGAAGGGTCCCCCCTGAGGGGGGACCTCATCGCAGTCTACAACTTCCTTGCGAGGGGGAGTGGAGAGGCAGGTGACCTATTCTCCGTAAACACCAGCGATAGGACCCGCGGGAACGGTGTTAAGCTGAGGCGGGGGAAGTTTAGGCTGGACATCAGGAAGAGGTTCTTCACTGAGAGGGTGGTCGCACACTGGAACAGGCTCCCCAGTGAAGCAGTCACTGCACCAAGCCTGTCTGAATTTAAGAAGCGATTGGACTGTGCGCTTAGTCACATGGTCTAAACTTTTGGGTAGACCTGTGCGGTGCCAGGAGTTGGACTTGATGATCCTTATGGGTCCCTTCCAACTCGGGATATTCTATGATTCTACGATTCTATGATAATTTTCATGATACTACAACTTCACAAATTTCCTAAAGGCAGAGATGAGTATTCTAGGGAAGAAATGAGTGACCAACAATTGCTGAAGCAACTCAGTTTTGTTATGTACAGCCTCACAAAGGTCCTTGCTGAACATTACTTATAGACAATCAGGAAAAGACTAATCGGTTGAAGAAAGAATCCTTTCTTATTTCCCAAAATTTTAAAGCAACACCTTAATCTGGCAATGTCCTTAGTAGGTGCTTTGATAGAGTTTCCCATGAGGCTTATCTAGCATGAGGTTACTTAATGAATGTGCAACTTTGCCTATCTACTAAGTGGGAAAATCACTTCAATTCATCCATCTGTAAATTGCAGCGCATCTGTGGTGCAGCTGTTTATTGCATTGCAATGTATGTTGAAATTTAGTGTCAAATATGACGACAGAAGTAGTTTCAAGTGAAATTAGAGAGAAAAGGAAGTACAACTTAGAATTAGCTTTCCTATTTTCCCAAGACATAGGTCTGGTCTGTAGTATTCACGAAAATGCAGCCAAAGCATTTTTATGATCACAGGGGGTGGGCCTCTGGTTGTTCATTAGGTGGTATTGTTACTGACCACATGTTGTTTATATAGTTCAATGCTGACTGAGAAAGAGGATCAGTGTATTCACCAGCATAACCTCTGGAAAGAGAGTTTTACATTCTGATTTTTCTATCAGCTGTTGACTACACTTTGTCCTTTGGGATTGTAACTGGGAGCTTTTTTACAAATTTCAATACAGATGAATAGCACATATAAAATGCTAAGCACAGACAGTTTGAAGATTGATTCAAATCTCACACTTTTTGAAGATTATCTCACTTATAATAAGGGATCCTGTGCTCTTTAAAATGCAAGAATTTCCAACTGCAGTCACTCTTCTTTTTGGGTAGGTAACAGAAAATCTGTCAAAGTCTCTCTTGTGCTATCCTCTTGCTCTTTTCTTTCTCTGTGCTGAATTTTGACAATAACACTCACTTATGCCTACGATGTTTATTTTTAGGTATAATAAAAAAATGTTCAAACACATCTGCTTAGAATTAAACAGTATTAGAGGGTAGGAAAGAAAGGTTGGCGGTGTACTATTCATAATTCCACAGTACTTTAAAACTCAGCATGAATGGTTCAATAGGAAAAATCTTTCTGTTTTATTGTCTTCAAACACAAAAGTAGTCAACATCACCACTGATTGCCTGACTTGACATTCATTTCACTAGCATTTTCCTGCAGGGGCAGCAGCAGTGGAAAGGAATTTTTCACTTACATTTCTCTTTGTAATAGACATTAAGCTGACACTGTTTCTGCTTCCTATTTGTTGGTGCTATATCACTACAACTAAGAAACATCAAATCCTCTCTCATTTCTTAGAGGCAAAATTGCTGAGCAGTCAGAAGCCTTTTGTTATTTAGCTTTTCAAAGTATTTTGTAAATACATTAAACTTAGAAAAAAAAAAAGAAGATATTTTTTGCACTAGTTAGGGCACAGAGACTGGCTATCAAAGACAATGCAGTGCAATATTTCATTCTGGTGTGTGGAAACTGATAAATGGCTCTGGCGAGAGGATATGATTCATATCACAATACTAATAGCTACTTGACATCATTCTACAGTTAGGTTTTCATTTGCTAAAGCCAAGATTTCTCCCCCAAACCTGTCCCAAATTCTCCAAGACAAACCATTTAAACTCTGCCTCCATTTTTGCAGAACTATCTACAGGACTGCAGTTGTTACTAAGCAGAATGTGTAGGGCTGCAGAAGTGGGAAAAGTCTGAGGAATTGCTTCTGTGAATGCCATAATAAAATTGCAAAGCAGAAAACAACCTTCAGAGGTCCTCTAATTCATTCACCGATGGAATAATCAGCATGCCTATATCATTCTTCTTAAGCATTTTTCTAACCTGTTCTTGATGGCATCTGCTGAGGAAGATCCCATGATCTCTCTGGACCATTTATTGCGAAGTAATGTTTTCCTCAGAGTTAGAAAAGATTTATCATCTACCTTGAAACACTTGCTACACTTTAAGCTCATTACTCATCATGGAGAGCAGATTATTCTTTCCTTCTCTGTAGCAACCTCTGACAGTAATATCTCCATTCTTTCTTTCTTCTTCTAGACTATCTCACAACTAGTACTTTACATGAGGTCTTATTTTCTAGATCTTGGATCATTCTTATTACTGACTTCTTGACAGGAATATAGGTGTACCTGTCTATATTCATTAATTTTCTCTTTCTCACAGGCCCTAATTTAGACAGATCATTTGCACTGTACTCCTTTTCCCAATATACCTACAGCTCTTCCCAGGATTTGGTGTCACATAAAAGTTTATTAGGCATCCTATGATAGCATCATTTATGAAACAATTAAAGACTAGCAAATCCAGGAAAGCCTTCCAAAGAATTCCACTCAATGCATTCTTTCATTTTATTGTTCTTTTATTATTTAAAGCAAACACTAATAACTACTGTCTTGATATGGTACATAAGAAATGGAAATAAAAGAAGTTTCTTTCACAAAAAAAAAAAAAAATAGAGGCTCTAATGAGACTAGAAATGCTACTAAAAGAGAAGTGTTTTGGAAAATGGGGGTTAGGTGATAAGAAATATGAAAAAGATAGTAGAAGAAAAGGTGGACTAACACAGAATATACTCAGAAAAAGAGAATAGTGTGATAATAAATTTGGAACTAGTTCCTTAACAGTGTTTGATACTTTCCTTAAAATATTTTCCTTACTTTCCTTAAAATATTTTCTAAAAATCAACTTGAGCCAAAACACAAATTTGCTTCGTCAATGGCATCTAATTATAACTAGATGATGAGGCTTTAATACTGCCTTTGACATTAATTTTTGCTTGATCCTTGTTATACTTGGCATACAGATAAATTATATGCAGACCAATTTCCTATCTTTCCCAGGAAACAGAGTTTATGATTTCAAATAATATTCTGTATCATTATATATTTACACTATGAAATCCTTAAAGTAGCTTTTTTTCTTTGCTGACAGTAAAACATCAGGCACTCCTCTGGTGCTATATACAATAAGAAGGGAAGGAGGGTATTCCTAAATGATGGAAAAAAATCATGAAAAAAAATTCACATGTTGCATGTAATTTTAAGGACAGAAAATAACACTTAGATCTTTTATCTGAATGACTTTGTTATTGATAATCCCAGTATCTCCTAATATTAGAGCAGCACTTATTTTGTAAAGGACTTTTTCACAAATGATTTTAAAACTATGAGCATAAAGGATCTTCAGTGAACAGAAAAGGCAAATACCACAGACTATTTGCATAAATGGGTTATTTTTAACTGCTGTGGTCTAAAATCATTTGTAGAATGCTTAGCATTAGCTTATGTTTGCATGAAAAATTTAGCAAAATAAGACAGGATCTGACTGTCATAGTATAAAGCAGATACTAGAGAGACATAAATACATAATATAAATAGAAAGAGAGGAAAACCAAAAAAACAAACAAGCAAACAAACACAAACAAACTACCAATAAACAAAAAACAAACATGGGAATAGATTTTTGGGTCAAGGTGCTGAGTGATATTTTGGTGCCATAAGCCAAGACAACTACTATTCATGATTTTTTGATACCTCTTCTGCTCAAAAACAATTGAATCTAAGAGACCCAACTTTGAATTCTCTAAAATGGAAAGATAAAGAACATCTAGATACTTATCTCAGTCTAAGAAGGTAAAGACTACCTCATGATTGAAATTCACTGGACTTCATTATAAGCATCCATCATAGAATGCACAATACTTCTATTATGCAAAGTGTAAGGAAAAGAAACTTAAAAAGGAAAAACATACATGGGGGAGGATCTCTGCTGGGGACTGCAAGCAGGTGAGAAATGGAAGTGGAGGAAGGGCTCATGTTTGGGAATACTTGGACAGTTAAATAGAAGGCAATCTGCTGAGGTTGGACAAATATGTCTGTCCAGACTGACAGCAGAGAAAAGGATGGCCAGAGCTTGGACTGACAGATGAAGATGAACTAATGCAGCTTACGAAATCTTCTTATCGTCCAAGCTTGAGTCTTCTGTCAGTACATGTCTTCATTTACTGAAGTGAGTCACCAGTGACAGGAGCATTACTGCGTGCAATTTAGCACAGCTGTACAGCTCCAAAGTGGAGTCAGTAACATGGCTAACAAAAGTGTGGCTACGTGTCACCTTGATCTTAACAAACAGAAGGAAACTTCAAATTAGAGCATCTTTTTATATCAAAGATAACATATATAATCATGGGTTTTTGTTTTGTTTTGTTTTGTTTTCTGTAAGCTACTTGATTACATTTCAACACAGATGTACAGCTGCCCTGCAAAATTATCTCAGAAGCTGTTCAATTTACTTACTACATCATGTATGTCAAATACTAAATGCTCCTGAGCAACAATTACAAATAAATTGCAGATGGTAAAATTGTTTCGAGTACCCCAAAGATCTCCAGAAGTAATGGCTGAAGCTAAAAAATCTGTTTCTACTGGAAAGAAAAAGCTGATGTTTCAAAGATCAGCTTGGCATTTTACTTTATTCTGCATTACATAAAAACAAAGTAGCTGAGTCATATCTACCAGACCACACGGGTCCTGTAGATAACCATATGAAATGAGCTGATGGATTGCCATGTACGTTGGCAACAATGATGGCATAAAAAATCCATTGTCACTGTCTCTACAAAATGGTCTTTCAGTAGGTTTTCATCACAGAGACAGAGAAGGTAAACCACAATCTGGGAACTGTTGGGAAAAATCTACAAATCACATTCTCAGTGCTCACAAGTGTTGTGATGCTGTTAGCTGTTTTCCCTTTATTCTTCTCCAAAGCAAATAAACAGGTATGTCATAGATGCTTGAAAGTAAATCAAGGGATTACAAAATAAAGAGGAAAAGCAGAACAATGTGCATAGACTCTAATGGTATGTGTTAGCAGCTGAATTCCTAGGTGACAGAAGAAATTACCTAATGCCTTACTATAGAGTAAATCAAACCTCAGCACACTTCTTACATGATACTGTTGTTGTATCACTAATGCTGGCATTTGTGAAGTAATGCCACTGATGCTGAAACAGCTTTTATGCTTTTCTTTGTTTTGTCAGAAGCACTTTAAGAATTAATATTTTCAGTAATCATACTTACAAAAAGCATAGGCTTCTATGCAGGTATTAAAATATACAGAGAAACAGCTAACAAAATGCTAACTAATAGTAAAAGATGAACTGAAGCATGAAAAATGTGTGTAAGCTATCTACAATTAATCAGACAATATCTTGAAATACCTATTAAATGGCATGTAAATACATTTTGAATTAAATATAAAAAAAAAAAAAAAGAATCTTATGCTTAAAATGCATCTTGGAGAATGAAAAATACTGATTTATATACTGCCTTCTTTCAACTTACCAAAGTATCTCAGTATTTATGCTAAAATGATGATGTGAGCATCAAATAATGTGAACAGTAGAGGACTTTTACTTATATTGCCTTTATGCTTCAGAGTTAACACCTCATTTATATCACAGCAGCCATTCACAAAGTCACAAAGTCCTTCAGCTATTTGCACGAGCTCAGAAAGGCAATGAAATTAAATAAAGGATGAATTTTTACTATGGTAAGTCTTTGCTTTTTAAAAAGCAGAGCAATTAAATAGATCATTTTTTGTCAGGTGTTTCCCCATTCTGAATATTCATGCAGGTCTGGTCATCTCATCTTAAAAACATTATTTTAAGTCTAGAAACAATATACAGGAGGTAATCAAGAAAGACTCAGAGATAGAAAACAACTACAATATAAGGAATGACTATATAAAACACTTCCATTTGGAAAAGAGACAACTGGGATAGGCTACATTCTAGAAGGCTGTAAATGTTAAAAGGAAAGCAGAAAAAGAAGCACGGGATTATTTAGCACGGGAAATACAGGGTTCTCAGGAAAATTGTGAGGAAACAGTACTAGTGATAAGACAAGTACTTACTTGTATGGTACATATAAATCTGTGGAACTCATTGTTCTAGTTTCCTAGGTTCACAGAAATATAGGTGAGCTAAACATGGGAGTAGACAAATTTACTGAGGATAGGTCCCTCAGTAGCATTTAAACATGACAGTGCAGTCACCTTCTGCTAAAAAGCCCCATAACAATTCCATAACAATTAACCCCTGAAAGCTGTCCAAACATACAAGGAAAATGATCACTTCACATAGGTCCAGATCCAATGTGCCTTTGAAAGAATTTTCTATAGTCACAGAGTCAGTTTAATCAGTGCGGCATTTCTTTGATTCCATGCCATTTGAAGTGATGGGATCGTCCATTTTGTCCTATAAAACTGGTGGTAGATCATATTTACTCTACAGAGTACTTGGAAATTTATCATCTTTGTCATCACTTCGTGATTTTCAAACAGTAAGTTTATATGTTTTTTCTAATAGTCATATAACTAAAACCTTAATGTCTTCAGCTGTATTCAACCCACAGTTCTAATGAGTATTTCCTAACTGAAAATAAAAGAAAACCTAAAAATAAATCTCTTATTGTTAACCAGTGTAAATATTAGTACGAGCATACTTTAGATACAAAAGAAAAGAGGTCAGGGTGCATACAAAGTATAGATTTGTTTTGCTCAATAATAACATTTTCACACAGTTATTCTGACCAGAAAGGCATTTAAAAATGTCCATTTACAATCTATCCGCAATTCAAATTAACCCAGCATCAAGATCTTGAAAGTCAGTGTGCAGGTGGGCTTTCTTAAACAAATCCTTTTTGAAATGACAAATTAGCAAGTGTCATATAGACTTTCTGGCTACACCATAATAAAATCCTTAATAAATGCAGAGGTTGTCTCAGTCAGTTTAACTGTCACTTTGCTGTCTTTTTTTTTTTTTTTGGTCATACTAACATCTTCTGTAATTTATTTTTCCCAAATGTATTCATATTCTTGCACTCTCATTGCAATACTTTCACGTGTATCATGTAGAAGCAGAAGTGTTCCATGTCAGCTTGTTAACAGCCTTCATATCTGGAGGCTATTGTCATATATATGTTCTTAAAATACTCAAGAGTTTGTTGCTTAGCTAAGGATAGAAAAATAAATGGCATAACATTTTTCTTTTCTTCAAAGAAGACTGACTTCACTAACCAAGAGAACAGCAGGATTGAAGCCAAAATATGATTTAAATGTCCTGATTCAATCCTTTCCTCATTTCATGTTAACACTGTAAAACATACAGGGTTCCTTGGGGCAAAAGCCATGTCTGTGTTTATTCTGTAAAATACTCGGTACATGAGGAACTTTAAAAAAAAAAAAAAAAAATCTCAGCTACTATTCTTCTCCAGCATTTCTGTCACTGTGTTTACAATAATGCTTTAAGACTATTTAATTCTATAATTTTTGGAGATTTTCAGTAATCCACATAATAAAGTAACAGATATACACAGATATACACAAATCTAATGAGAACCTGAGATAGAGAGGTACCTGAACCTATAAAAAATAAATAAATAAAATTTAAGTGCCTTAAATTTTTAGAAGTCTGAGTTTTCCTGGTATGGTTAGACAACCATACAACATTAATGCAGAAACAGCTTTAGGCATTAAGCAACTGAAAACACATGCTTAGGATGGCAAATAACAAGACTGTAAAATCTGTTCCAACTCCTATGGGTTGCTGACAGGGAGCATTGCTGTGTAGCAGGAGCCTGCCTCAGGCAGTTGTGACCGAAAGCCATGCTGAGTCGATCCTGGGGAAGGTCTGCAAAACTGCAAATTCTCACCTCTGAATCCTCAGAGCAGCAAAATCTACTTTTGCATGTACTGCTGGGATGCCCTGTCCTCATTTTGCCTAAGAAACAAATGATGTTACAGACCTGCATATTCACAGTTTCCCTTGACAGGAGTGAAAATAATTATTAAATTTAATAATTAATAAATTAATTAAATTAATTAAATTTGATAATTATTAAAATTATTAATTTTTAAATTAAAATTGCATAAACTTGTGGAACTCACTCTGTAACTTGGAATGTGATGAATTTCTTAAGAAACACCCGTCCTCCGAATTTGGCAATTTGACATCTTCTAACTCTGCCATAACCTTCTTTAAAAATCTCAGTTTACTTTTTTCTGTATCATTTTTTATTTACACAATAAGATGGAATTTCTGCTTATCTACAAAAAAAAAGGAGGCTCAACAATAATGTGATAAAAACTTTTTCCGTGCAATATGTACAGTCCAAGATTACAAAGACAAAAAGAATTGGAAAAAAACATCCAAAACTTTTTTGGTACTTATCTTGCATATAAATCACTCATAATTTCTGCATCACTGAATTCAAATTGCTTTTGTTACTTTGAGCTGCAATGGGAAGTCCATAGATATCATCTATATCCTGGCTTCAGGCCAGGCATGATAGGTCATGGAAATTCTACAGTTGTAGGCATTGGAGGAATTAAGAACACAATCCAGTTCTCCCAGAGGTCAATGGAACTTTTTTCTTTTATAGTGACCACAAATGGAAAGCAAGTATCACATAGTTATCACAGCTGTATCAGAGCCATTAGTGCCTGTCCTTACACGAAATAAAAACATCTGGAAAGAGCTGATGTGTTAACAGAGACCCTAATATAAATAATATAAACTTCAGACAACATGCAACAGGAAAGAACGAGAGAAACTCCGTTGACAAATAAGTGACAGTCCCAGCTGACTTCTCCAAGCAGCACACATGAGCCAGAGTTCCCCACTGCTCTCTACAGGGAGGCTGTACAGTGTCCTACATTTCCCAACTACCCCCACAGATGTCACTGTTTCAGTGAATTGTTTGACATAACAGCATACTTTAAACAGGGCAAAACCATTTACAATGAAGCGGGATGATTTTTCATAAGTCTTCTGCAGAATATGGTTCAAGCTTTAGAAGTCCAGCAGAGGAAGAAGAATTGTGTGCATGTTTGTCTTTATGCACTTTTTATCTGCTTTCAGAGGTGACAAGACTCACATTACAGGAATTTGTAAGCATCTTTAAATTAACCAGATCAAATATGTGAGTTCTTTCTATACTTGATTCACCACGCTTGAGGGCAAGTTTTACAAGATTAATAGACCCGACCTATCGTCAGCACCGTTTGTTGCCTACTGTTACAGAGCTACACAAATATGGGACAGAAACTGCTGCATCTGCTTCCTTAGACCTTGTGGTGGCACACAGTGATTATATCATTCAGACAGAAGACATGAAGAATCTAGTACTGCTTGATTTTTTTTCTCATTTTGAAGTAAATATAAAGCAAAAACAGATGAAAAAAGGTTTAATTATAAACTTTGTGGGAAAAAAATGAAGGAATAATATTAATTTGAATGCCTACTTTTAGTGCTTGTGTTCTTCACATCCTAAGTGGAAAAATCCTATGTGTGTAGGATTTTTGCCTGTAGCAACTGATTTTTGTAATTTTTTACTTGAAAACAAGTTATAGATAGCAATAAACTTTGAGATGTATTTTATCAAAAAGATTTAAGTGCCAAAACAAAAAACAAATAAGTCGTTCTCTTTTAGTCCCTGTGCCATTGTTGAAAAAAAAAAAAAAGAAAAAAAAAAAAAGCTTGCTTATTCTTAGTTAGCATATCTCCTACTTCCTATTTCTATAAATATTCTAAAAAGCAGAAAAGTACTTTTAAATTCAATTCAGTAAGAACTGAGATATAAGATGTTTTTCAATACTTCATTGTGTTTATATGGCAAGGTTTGGGTTGCGGGGGACTGCAGGGATGGCCTCTGTGAGAAGAGATTGGGAACTTCTCCCATGTTGGACAGAGTCAGTTCCAGCCAGCTTCCAAATGGACCTGTCACTGGCCAAAGCTATGCCAAGGATACTGGTTTTGCCTCTGTGGTAACATATTTAAGAAAGGCTAAAAAATGCTGTGCACGAGCAGCTGGGATAGAGGAGTGAGTAAAAGTGAGAGAAGCAGCCCTGCAGAGAACAAGGTTAGAGACGAATGAATGGGAGGAGGTGCTCCACGTGCCAGAGCAGAGGTTCCCTTGCACCCTGTGAAGAAGACCATGGTGAAGCAGGATGTCCCCCTACAGTCTGTGGAGCAGCACCTCAAAGCAGATATCCACACTGCAGCCCATGGAGGACCTCACATCGCAGCAGGTGGACATGCCCTGATGGAAGCTGCTGCCCACTGAGAGCTCACACTGGAGCAGGCTCCTGGCAGGAATTGCAGCCCCGGGGGACCCACACTCGAGCAGTTTGTGAAGGACTGTATCCCATGGGAGGGACCCCATGCTGGAGCAGGAGTGTGAGGAGGGAAAAAGTGTGAGGAAAGAGCTGCAGAGACAAAGTGTCAAGAACCGAGGAAGCACAACCCCTGTTCCCCACAGCTCCGGTGCCCGACTGAAGTTGAGCCTAGGAAGAAGAATGTGGGGGAAAGGTATTTTCAGTTTTGTCTTTGTTTCTCACTATCCTACTCAGTAAATTAAATTAATTTTCCCCAAGTCAAATCTGTTTTGTCTACGACAATAGCTGGTAAGCAATCTCCCTTTCTTTATCTCAGCCCCTGAGCTTTTTTGTCTGTTTTTCTCCCCCTGTCCTACTGAGGAAGGGGAGTGAGAGAGCATCTTGGTGGGTGTCTGGAAGCCAGTGAAGGTTAACCCAACACAAAGTCAGAAAATTTAACTTAATCTTCTCAAATTAGTTTGGTGCTGTAATCACTGCTCCTATTTCCATTTTAGTTTAGCCTAATTCATCTCTCATATGCCTCCCATTTATTAACACTCCCTACATTTCTTTATACTGTGTATGGTCCATTAGGCTGATCCCATCCATCCTATACCTTTTCTGCTGTGGCCTCACAGGAGACAGAGAATGACTGTTAAAGCAGCACTTTATACTGACAGCCAAATAAATACTTGTCATTTTAACAATGCATAGCTATCAACAGCCTTTGCAATGCTGCTCTCTTTGACTCAATCCCCATTTTGTCCATACTGCTCATCAAGAAAGATCCAAAAAATGGTGTCTAGACTCAGCCATGAGGAAGATTTTACATCATGCCAGAGAGGAACAGTTTCAGCTTATCAAGTGTCTTCTCTGTAAGTGACTTGTCATCCTCAGTTGGTTGCTTCAAAAAAATCAAGGAAGGAATTACAAAACTTGTGTACTTAGGAAATCACCATTACATTTGAGTTCAGGAATGTTAGGAAGATGATAACATAAAAAAAAAAGATGCCAAGATGAGCAGCAGCAGTGATAAGCTGCGGCAAAGACAGACAGGAGTGTTGACAAATCTCATATTCCTATGAGGAATCTTGCAGTAGTTATAGTCTGCCTTTAAGATTCACCGTCTGCAATAAAGTGGTCAAATAAGCAACCCAGTTTTTTGCTTAAGATACAGAGCAATTATCTAGTTCAGAAAAGAAAGGAAAAGATGTATTTTATTTTTCAAAGTCAATATAATTTTAAATTGCTATTATAAGTTTTGAATGCTCGATATAGATGGTACTCAATCTTTGATGAGGAAATAGTGAAAAAACGTATTATTTCATCTGGCAAGACAGTGAAGGAAATTAAAATCAACATACAACCTGAAGCCCGTTGTTTATAAGGGTAAAGGATCCAGTAAGCTGGATGCAGTCAGCAACACCTAGTACAAAGATCTTAAGAAAAATAAAAAGATCAGTGATATCTGTTCTAACACAGGTGGAAAGCTGCTTTCTGGAGCAAATTTAACCTGATAGGTTTGGGGGGGTTCCCCCTAGATGCATACTCCATGTGGCCACAGGATAATCATCCTGTTTCTCATTTCTTTATTTCTGTGTTTTGTACAATGCAGAATATGTATCTGTAAAATCAGCTACAACTGAATGAGTTCTGTATAGTAATCACCTTTCACCTACCTTCTTATTTTTTGTTGCAATTAATCTGTTCTGAGTACTTATATTCCTTCTGGTTCCATGTATTTACCATTGAATAAATTCTTTAGAAAAGGATCAGCAACAGGGATTCAGAAGTTATCATAAGGCAAGCAACTTAATGTTTCTTCCTAGCATAAATATTATCAAGGTCCTCAGTGAAGGGCAAATAGATAAGGTTCCTTCTGCAACCTAGCAATGCTATTCTGAAAACAGAAGTCCATGACACATTCTAGAGCATACTGCAATTGCTGCCATCACAGAGTGACTAGGTGAGGAGCAATTTTATAGAAAACAATCTAAGGGTTGTACTGGTTCAGAAATTGGATATGAGTCAACAATATAATGCTGTTGCAAAGACTGATACACATACTAGAAAGTATATACAGAAATTACACATGACAGGTATGAAATGATGATTTGAACCTCTCTGTCCTTTCAAAGCTACTGTTTCTAGAGTACAGTCTAGTTTTGCACACCAGGTTTTAAGCAAACAGACTTTTGAAGAAAACAAAGGTTGGTTAAAATAATCAGAGATCTAGTAGCTGAATTTTGTGATGAGAGAAATGGAGTATGAGCCTATCAGAGATGGCAAGGAGACTGTGCATATGCTAACGGTAAAAACAAGAGAGACTATGAAAGTGCTAGATCATAGAATCATAGAATCATAGAATATCCCGAGTTGGAAGGGACCCATAAGGATCATCAAGTCCAACTCCTGGCACCGCACAGGTCTACCCAAAAGTTTAGACCATGTGACTAAGCGCACAGTCCAATCGCTTCTTAAATTCAGACAGGCTTGGTGCAGTGACTGCTTCACTGGGGAGCCTGTTCCAGTGTGCGACCACCCTCTCAGTGAAGAACCTCTTCCTGATGTCCAGCCTAAACTTCCCCCGCCTCAGCTTAACACCGTTCCCGCGGGTCCTATCGCTGGTGTTTACGGAGAATAGGTCACCTGCCTCTCCACTCCCCCTCGCAAGGAAGTTGTAGACTGCGATGAGGTCCCCCCTCAGGGGGGACCCTTCTCTTCTCCAGGCCGAACAGGCCCAGTGACTTCAGCTGCTCCTCATCTGTCCTCCCCTGTAGGCCCTTCACCATCTTTGTTGCCCTCCTCTGGACACTCTCCAACATTTTAATGTCTTTTTTGTACTGTGGTGCCCAGAACTGCACACAGTACTCGAGGTGAGGCCGCACCAGCGCAGAGCAGAACGGGACAATCACTTCCCTCAACCGACTAGCAATGCCGTGGTTGATGCACCCCAGGATACGGTTGGCCCTCCTGGCTGCCAGGGCACACTGCTGGCTCATATTCAGCTTGCTGTCAACCACAACCCCCAGATCCCTCTCTGCAGGGCTGCTCTCCAGCGTCTCGTCACCCTGTCTGTATGTATAGCCAGGGTTGCCCCGTCCCAGGTGCAGGACCCGGCACTTGCTTTTGTTAAACTTCATGTGGTTGGTGATCGCCCAGCTCTCCAATCTGTCCAGATCTCTCTTCAAGGCCTTTCCACCCTCATCCGAGTCCACAACTCCTCCAAGTTTGGTGTCGTCGGCAAATTTGCTCAAAACACCTTCTAGTCCTACATCCAAATCATTTATAAAAACATTGAAGAGGACTGGCCCTAAAATGGAGCCTTGAGGGACCCCACTAGTGACCATCCGCCAGCCAGATGTGGCCCCATTTACCACAACCCTTTGAGCCCTGCCCATCAGCCAATTGCTCACCCAGCGTATGATGTTTTTGTTAAGTTGTATGCTGGACATTTTGTCCAGTAGGATCCTATGGGAATCCTAGATGTTCCAATGGTAAAGATAACGAACACTATTTCAGTCTGCTTGGAGACCGCTGGTGATTTTAAAGAACAATGGTTGTTAAGAATGAGATAGGTCCTGCCTTCTGACAGTGAGATAATGATTTTCAAGGTGCTTGCCATCTCTCTGTTCTATGCCATCTCTCTATTCTATTTCTCTAACTTTCACAGAATGAGTTTCTAATTTATTATTGCATTGAGTTTTAAAATTATTTACTACGCTGTCTTCCTCTATATTCTGAAGAATATATTGGGCACTGCAGCACTGCCTACTTTGTCCCCAGCGGCTGGAAATGCACACTAGGATTTCTCTCTTAGGCATGTAAATTCAGCCTGAAGATGAGCAGATCTGGCCCTACTTCAAGCTCTTCCTCTAGCTTGGAAAATTGGTGGGTGATGGACAATGTGTTAACAAGCCACTTTTAACTGAGAATTAGACTTAAGTCTCTACTCATCTGCAGTAAAATGTTAAATCTCCTTTATTCATTTGCACATCTTAAGGATTCAGTGCATAAACATGTTACCATTTCTTCAGCCAAAGTGTCTTCTTATGTCGAGCAAGTAATAGTACATCAACAATCTTTTTCTGACAGATGTTAAGTCACACTCTGCTGAACTTCCCAAATGATTTAGTGAAGCATCTGAAATGCAGCTGTGCACTGCAAAAAAAATGTAGTCAGCTTCTGAGAACGCCCAAGAGAGGACAAATCTATTACCAAAACACTGACTGCAACTACAATTCTTTGATATACGTCCCTGTACTTTCAACCAAGTGGTTCAGCAGGTTTCATGAGAATATCAGTAGTACTAAAAAGGTTTGACCACATCAACCTGGTCTGTACCAGCCCATTGATCCTTTCGATATAGGCAAGCCTGTCTATCAAAGTCAGAGATGAAAGTCAGAGGTAGCTTTGACTGCAGAAACAATGAGATGGTAGAGTTCAGGATCCTAAGAGGAGGGAGCAGGGCAAAAAGCAGGACCACAACCCTGTCTTTCAGGAAAGGAGACTTTAAGCTCTTCAGAGATCTGCTTGTAAGAATCCCATGGAATACAGCTCTAGAGACAACAGAGGCCCAAGAGAGCTAGCTGATATTCAAGGATCGCATTATCCAAGCTCAAGAACCAAGAAAGGTCTGTCCTGACAAGCACAAAATCAAGCAAAGGCAGCAGGAGGCTTGCACAGAAAAGCAAGTTGCTCGAGACTGAACTCAGACATATGGAGGAAGGTGCAAGAGGTAAAAAAGTAGGGGCGGGTGACCCAGGAAGAAAATAGAAGCTTATCCTCACTGGAAGGAGGATGATGCTAGGAAGCACTTAAAACAACTGGACTTATATAGAGGGCCTGATGGGTTGCACCTGCAAGTGCTGAGGGACCTGGCTAATGTTACTGCGAGGCTGCATTGATTATCTTTGAATGGTCATGGTGATTGGAAGAGATTCCTGAAGACTATAAGAGAGAAAATGTCACTATTTTCAAGAAAAGCAAGAAGGAAGGTCCACTGAACTACAGGCCAGTCAGCATCAGCTCAGTCCCTGGGAAGGTGATGAAGAAAATCCTTCCGGAGATTCCTAAACCTCCAATCTCAAATACACAAAAGACAAAAAGGTGACTGGGAGCAGAGAGCATGGATTTACGAAGGGGAAATGCTTAAGTAACCTGATGGCCTTCTACTTACGTGGCTAAATTGGTGGATGAGCAGAGAGTAGTTGTTTACCTGCACAGATCTTTTGCATGTAAAGCATCAAATTCCAGGGAATTTTCTCTGTTCATTAAGGATCCTAAAGCACCTAAGCAGAAAATAAGGTTTACCACTTTTGTTTTGTTCTTCAGAAGCTCCAAATATTCCATGGAAGTACTTTTCAAGAAATAAGCTATAAACGTTAGATTGAGATAATATGATATCATTCTTTGATATGAAGGTAAAATAGAATCTGACAAATAGGATATAAGAAAACGGGATTTTTGCTTTGGGCCTACTCTAGACATGAGTTGAAACAGTACTGTTCACCAGATACAAATGCAGAGTCCCAAGGCTGTAAAACACAATAAGCAAACGGGGAGAAAAGTGTGCTACATCAGATCACTTTCCAACACACAAAATCTCTTCAGTTTGATCGAGCCAATAATCTGTGTGTTAAAGTCACAGTGTTTCTAATTTGTATTAGTGAACCACTGCCAGTTCCTGAAAGAGTACAGAAGGTTAATGTTCCATACACTGTTGGAGTGTCTCAAATGTGTCCATTGAGAATTTACTTTTTAAAAGAAAATTGGCATCGTATCTTCTAAAAACATTAGCTATAGGAAAAGCATAAATTATCATAAATTATGATTGTGTTACAGTCAACTGCTCTTTTGGATCTCAGCTAGAGCACCCAAGTTTTTTATCAGTCTGATTGGAAAAACTGTGGCAAATGTGCAAAGCAGTAAGTTTAGGTACAGCAAAAGCTGCAGTTTCAATTTTCTTAATTAAGAGATACTGATTTTATCTGTACAACTTTGGATGTGTTTTAAAGTGTTGATGATAAAAATTTTTCTTGAATCAAAAAGTTTTTTAAAAAACTGGGACAAGATATAAACAATATAATCATATTCCATTGTTTATAAGCCAACTCTTATGAAACAAAAGAAGAACAATATTCTATATGCTCAGTTTACTTCCAAGCGAATCTGCTGGAGGCATGAGGAAAGATGAATCTACCATTTAGATTGGTAAATCTACTCCTCTGAGTGCTAAAATAATCCTTATATGGTTGATGCTGTTCTGCCTGGGATGCAAGCTTACAGAGAAATAAAGAACCAATGACCCACCTAACCACTCCTGCTTCCTAAAAATCCTAAAAAGCCCTTTTCCTTTACCGCATGCACATTTATTAATGTAGGAGTACTGGGAAAACCAAGAGTAAAACTACAGAAAATTTTCTCTGGATTTTGAATTTTACACAAGTTGCTTTTTCTTCTTGTCTGAAACTATGATGCAATATTGCTGTGCTGTTTAAACCACTGGACAGTCATATTACATGCTAGAAATGCTAAATTTCAGTGAGAACCAATATCAATTATATATAACATGTTTTCCTAACATTATCTTCCGGAGTTCTATCAGACATCATACATACAAAGACTAGTACCAATCTTGTCTAGTAACAACAGAAGAGTACAGGAAAGCCTCAAGATTGTTTACAAACAGTTTCTTTCAAAACTTTTCCTACTCTTTGATCAAGACTTTCACATAAACACTGCAACAGTATTATTCATGTAAATACAATATCATAAAAGGTTAGTAATATGTGTCTAGAATAGCAATTCATGTTGTTGAATTTCTGATCATCAATCTAAAGAGTTGTCATTGTAGTGGCAGATTAAATCAGAGTGGAGTTATAATCTCTCTAAACTATTTTTCAAACTGGAAATCTTACTGTGTTGGGAAAGGGGAAGGGGAAGGGGAAGGGGAAGGGGAAGGGAAATTAGAACATAACTGAAAAAAAGAATGTACCTCTAAGCCTATTTCCAAGCATCAGTCTGCTCCATAATTACATTTCTTGCGGTTGCTGCAGACTAAATTAAAAGTAGTTGGCCACAAAGCACAAAACCAATGGAGACCTGGTGCCATTAGTAATCAGAGGTGATGATTAGTGCGAATAGCAGAGGAGACATTGAACTGTGCTAAGCTGTTAGAGAGAGACAGACAAGATATTGAAATGTAGGCAATGTGGGAAGGAAAAAAAGCAAGTGAAGCCCAAGTGACAGTAAAAATATTTTCAGCTACAGTGTTTGTATGCAAAGATCACCTAGTGAGTGAAAACCTGGCAGCTGAGTGATCGGTACTGTAGAACTCTCACCATTTAGTGGTGTGTTTTTTGTTGTTGTTGTTTGTTTTGTTTTGTTTTTTTTTCTCTTATCCCCATTATTTTCCAATGTGTTTTCTTTTTACCTGTTTCTTTAACTTCTTATTTTGACTTGTGAACTGGTGGGAAGTATGAGATTGACAGATAAAGTGACTGAAGTCCTTAATAGTCTTTCCAACAGTCACAGCATGGGCAGCAACTGAAGAAGATTTCTCCTTGCCTACTGCTTGCTAGTCTGCTCCATCTGTGTTCCAAAGAAATCTGCTCTTAGAAAGTGAGAAAGTTTCACTCCATTGGTCTAGCTAATCTTTCAAGTGCTCCAAAAGAGTATTTACTGCAAATATTGTTGGAACTGACATTTTCTGGATTCAGTTAGCATAAAAATTACATGTAAAGGGAGATATCAATGTGATAGATGTGGTCAATGAAGAACAAGACAAGAAGTGTACAGGCCACAGTTATCCCTCTAAACTAAAAAGTGATCTTCAGCCTTGCCATGAAGGTAGTGCAAAACCTGCTGCATGTCTTTGGAACATGGCAAGATATTATTAGATAACATCTTTAATTAATATCTAATAATATTATTAGATAATAAGATATAATTAGCAATCATTATTGATATCAGTAGGCTGTTAATCCCATAATGTCTTAGTGCAGCTTGGTGAATGTGAACCATATACAAATTAAAATCATTTAGGTTTTGATTTTTTTTTTCTATCTTATGGAAGATCTCACGTTTTTGGCTATTATCTGAACATAATAAAAGGCAATACAGCAATATCAGTTTATGTGATTATACCAAGCTCTGGCTGCCATCTGGGATATACACAACTGTAATAGCATGAACAGAATCTATTTGAGTTCTTCTGGGAAAAGAGATTCTCTAGAGCAGAAAAACCTGATTTATAACTTTTATCAATCAATAAGAATGGTATAAAATCATTTATAGTATAAATATAGATCTCTGAACAATAGATAGTTGGGAGGACTTTGCAAGTCACAAAATCAACACATCCATAACACATAGATTTAGAAGAGATCTATTCTTGCCTTCTTAGATCTCGGAGACTGTGAAATAAACAAATTTTGAGAATAGCTGATAGTTCTTAAGTCATGAAGATAAATATCAAGAAAACAAAATATACTGAAAGGTATAAAAATAAGAAAGGAATCTTAAATACAAGATACCTCTGAGGTGAGCTTTGTATTGGGAGTTTCCCAGGAGAAACTGCCTCATCCACTGGAATCTTGTTTTCAAAGGCCTACTGTACTGAGTGGGTGGAAAGATATTCTGTTCTGCCTTGTTTTACATACTACCCCCATCTCTTTTCTACATTTGCCTTGGTTCTTTGCAGTCACCTAACAAAAAGTCAAAAAATTCCTTCAACCTGATATTCAGCTCCCTCTCCCACACATACCAAACTTTGCAATAAATCATGTAGACACAATGAAATCTGTCCAAACAAGCCCCCTCCCAAGTGACACAGGAAGCTTGAAACACCACCTGCCATTGAAGGCAAGATTATTAGAAGCACAGCTACATGCATCATTTAAAATCATTAGCATAAAATCAATAGCTCTAGGAAATAATTACAGTTTTCACCATGACCTTGTCCCCCATGGTACTTCATCCTCTAGGGTTATCTAATTAAGGTCTAAGAAGGATAGTTTTACTCAAGGATTTTGCATGAAATTAACTGATATATAGATATCGAAAGGCTCCTCCTCCATTCAGAAAAGCCCTTTAGTTCCTTGTCTTTGATTCTAAATAAAGATGCTTAGAAACCTGACAGTATGATTGTGATTACAAATAGGTTTAATTTATGTTAAGTAATATTTAGGAAACCTTTCTGATTATAACAGAAGTGAGGTACCAAAATGAAGAGCTTACCAGAAATATTAGAAAGGATGTGAAATTTCCTTTGCAAGCTACCTTTAAGAATAAATTTGACTGTTGTTTATATCCTACCTTGGGATAGTGCAGGTTTACCTACTCTGCATTGTTCAAGATGGGTGAACTGAGTAATATCCTGAAGTCTTTTTTCAGTCCTATCTTTGAATGCTTTCTCTTTAATAAATAACTAGCTTTCTATAATCACCTAATCTAACTCTACTTTAGTTCTCCCACTATGATCCCAGCATGCGTCCAAAATGTGTGAAAATCAAAAGCTGTTATTTTTTAACTGCTAGATTTATAAACTTCCCTTATAACAGAACATGCAGGCATTGTCTTTTACTCCTGGACACCAACACTGGCAATAAAACCTCTGAATTTGGATGTTATATGATACTTGGTGATGTTTTATTTACTGTTTGAATTCAAAAGTTCTCACTGACATGGCTTTTTAAGGCCTTCTATTCAGAACAGATGGGATATAACTAAGGTTTAACACATAAGACTATGTCTATTTCTATTCCTAAAAGTAGAACAGACTCATTTTGTGTCCCTGAGAAAGTCACTTAAGTTTTCTTAGCTTCTCAGTTTACCCAAAAAATGTAATTGACTGTTTCTATCTCATGGACATAGCTGAGCACACTGTTAACAGAAAGAACAGATCTTTTTCAGAAGAATGAGTATTCAAGACATTGAATAACTCAAAATCAACAATGAGAGACCAACTCATATATCAAGCCACCACTCAGAATTTTGCACAATACATTTACCACACTCAGAACTGTACAGTCACCTTTATATTTAGCATGCCTATCTTATCTGTCCCCATTAAAGCACTGTCTCCTTTGACTGCAAAGTAAACATCATGACTCTCATGGAGGTAGTAAGAAGCCAACCAGTAAGGATTACATGCTAATCCATTCACTACAAGTCTGGAGACAGTGAAGCATACATGACTTGGTGTGCTCCTATTGTTTCCAATCTGATTAAAAGTATCTGAGCTTTTGCAAAGGATTTGTTCTTACCAGATTTCCAGCATAAGTTTGTCAATTTAAGACACTTGGTAAGTTTAAGAAAGTCAAGGATTTTCCCAAAGCATAGCTACCATGAGACATCTAGAACTTCAGAACAAAATGGCTGGGATTGACACAAATTTCAAGAGGAAATATTTGACAGGAAATTCACTCTGGCTGTGCCTCTACATCTGCAATTGTGAATCTGTTGAGGTGGGATGAAGCAACTTGAGCTGGGAGAATTTAAGGACTTAACTGTTCCACCACTGCCACGCCATAACATTTTCACAGGAGCATCTAAGAGTTAGCCACTGATGGATAAAACCAAACAAGATTGGCTCAAGGGAGCAGTCTTGGAATACAGGAAGAGAAGAAGCCTTTTGTGTTGGTGTATAAATGTCAAAAAAAAAAAAATTAAATATATATACATACTAATTTAGAATAGAATCGTCATCATAGAATGGTTTGGGTTGGAAGGGATCATAAAGATTATCTAATTCCAACCCCCCGCCATGGGCAGGGATACTTCCCACCAGACCAGGTTGCTCAAAGCCCCATCCAACCTGGCCTCGAACACTTCCAGGGATGGGGCATCCACAGCTTCTCAGAGTAACTTGTTCCAGTGCCTCACCACCTTCATAGTCAATAATTTCTTCCAAATATCTCATCTAAATCTATTCTTTTTCAGTTTAAAGCCATTACTTTTTGCCCTATCACTACACTCCCTGATAAACTGTCCCTCTCCAGCTTTCCTGTGTGCCATCTCCCCCCCCCCCCCCCCCCCACTCCCCCCACCCCACCCCCACCCCCCTTTTAGGTACTGGAAGGCCGCTCTAAGGACTCTCTGGAGCCTTCTCTTCCCCAGGCTGAAAAACCCCACCTCCCTCAGCCTGTCTTAATAGGAGAGGTGCTCCAGCCTTCTGATTGTCCTCGTGGCCCTCCTCTGGTTCTTATGGTTCTCCTGAGTTCAAAGCCTTGGAGGCAGACCACTGCTGTGTTTCCTAGAGCCTGTCTGTGACTACAGTAGAAGATGACTGCAGAAATGTTTTCCAGAAAAAAAAAAAAAAAGATTCTTCTTCGAACTGCCCTTTGCACTTTTCTGTCAACATTTTCTGATTCCACAATCTCTCAGAGGGAAAAGGTAGAAATCATGCTGGAAATATGGGATTCAAATTAGGACAACATAAAAAAAGAGATGTAATTGAGTTCTAGACTTCATTTTCCAGCAGCTATGATGCCATGGTTTTAAAGATCATCCCAAACTGTTTAGCTGCATTTCTATTAAAACCAAGCCACCTAGTCCTAAACGACAAATAGAGTATAAGGCTTGCTACTAGCTCTGGTTATTTAATGCAGACTGTCACCAGTGAGGCTGATTTCCCTGCCCTGCTCTGTCTTTGCAATGAGGCTTAATAAACACTGACAGTGATTACACAGAAATAAGATTTTAAACAGACCCAATTCCATCCTCAGAACAGATAAGATGGCTAATAAATATGCCAAATTACAGAGAAGGCTGATTCTGAAATATGGCCTGTCTCAGGTGAAAACTATGACACTCTGGGTGCTTTCAATACTATTACATATGAGATTCTTGTCTGAAATTCTCTTTCTGGTTCTAGAGAGCTATGACGAACTGATATCTCCTCTGCTGGGAGATAACTTCATTTTAAAAAAAATAACAACAGTTGTACACCCAAATGAGGTCACTGTACATGTATAATAGAGAATCACATATGTCATGGTGATATTCACACAATTCAGTTGAATTCCTCTTAGCAGCATGCTCTTAGAACATTTAAATAAGGTACAAAGTTGTGCACTCATTCTGTTTTACCACTGTTTTCATTTATATAAAATATTATCAATATTATTAGAACGTACTTAAAATGCTAATCCTTATATTTGAGGGCTAGCAGGAAACATACAAATTGAGGAAAGTGGGATTATTGAAGCAAATCGGTGGAGGTTAAGGTATCATTAATCAGTATACACTATAATATAAATATTAGGCTGGTTGACCTTCAATTTACTGATAATTCAATCTGACAAGAATTTTCTGGTATGGCTGGCAAGGTGACAGGTATTTATCCTATGGCCAAAACCTGAACAGTTAGGTCTGTATTGAATTTAGGTTTCAGATTATCAAAACAAGGGGAGTAGGCAGGAGTAAGAACTGACTTTTATAGTTAACTGAGACATGGTTGACATTACTTAAAAAACATGAATTACAGAGGTCATTAAAAAAAATGGGAGGCTTATAACTTGAATGCTCATGGAACTCAAGTAGCAAAAATTGATAGCAAAGATAAAATAGCAACCAAGCAAAGGGATTGAAAGTAACAAGAAGCATGTCAGTAATAGGAAAAGTTTTACACAGGAAAGAGGCTGACATCAAGAAATCCTCATTTAGGAATGTGAGAAAGATAATCACTAAATCTGAACGAGTAACCAGAAAAGTTATTGGCAAACTTTCTGTAAGTTCTATGTCAGTAAAGGTATAAATTGCTTTCCCTGCAATTTCAATGTTTAAGTGATTAATTTCGCTGAATGTTTATCAGACAAATTAGGCTTACCAACAAGTGGTAGATGAAGTCCACTGAAGAAAAGAATCTATTCCTCACATCATGTAATGTACATCCAATCAAGAAAGAAAATTCAGTCAAAGTTATTCAGTGGAAATACTTGCAAGGAGAAATGATGTGATGATGTTTGGAAGAGATTTCATATTTTTTTTTAATCTATATTTTCTGGAAAATATTTTAATTTTTAAAAGAAGAAATCTTAGAATACCTTTCACTTGTAACAAAGTAACAGAATTATTACATGTAATGAATAAGAGAGAGATGTTGTGATGTATGACTGCATCTATTTCGTCAGGGCCCAATTTTCATACTCTTGATTCCATTATATCTCTCTGTAATTCTGACTGCAATTGTGTTCTTCCTTTCTTATATCAGTTGAATACGAGGAAAATAAAATTCTATATGGTATTGAAACTGTGTATACAGGTTTCATAAAATGTATGTGATATCTGCATAGATATATGCATATGTGTATATACGCATATATACACACACAAACACATCACCTAGTTTTACATCACTTCTACTTATATTTCACCATTCCAAGCTGTCCCTTAGTTGCATAATCAAGATTTAGGTATATGCATACACCTGGATTTTCCCAGCATCGTTTGTCCAGATCCCTGACCGGAACTCAATGAAGTGTTTCAGTACATACACTATTTTATGGTACCATTAGACACCTCACTAGTGTGTGTTTTGGGACTGTCCCTCCACGCAACCTCTTCTAATGATCTAACAGCCTACAAACAAGCAACCGGGGGGGTTGTGTTGTATGTTAAACCTTTAATACAAGCAGAATGCTGTGTCAGCAACAATTCTAGTTTCTTTCTTTGGTGCTATTAGATACACATGGTGAGACTTCATTTCCATCATGTTTATAGTTTCAGCATTGCCTAAGGGGGTTATAAAAACTGGTCGTGCCTGTGTAATTTTTGTGGCATGGCTAAAAGAATAGCCTTGAACTCTGAGAATGATCTCTGGATGTAAAATGGAAATGGGCTATCATTCATTCCTTTCTTTTCTGGCTACATCAAATAACACTTGGTATTTAGACATAATCCACAATGTATAAATGCTGAGTAAGAGAGAAAGAGGGAAGCTCTCTCAGTCTGACTGTAAATTCAAATACAAAGGGAAAAAAGGTCTCCAATAAGAATACAAAAATTATCCTACACCCTGATCCTCCTTGCTTTGAACTTTTTTGAAACTATTAGACCCCAAAAACTACACAGCTTCTCTCACGAGGAGGTAGCACCTGAGAGGTGAACAGATTATGACGGTGTCATGTATTTTACTGAGAAAGAAAAGGAAGATCGAATGAGTATTTATGATGACTTGTAAATGGCAAGGTGGTACAGGGCAGAATTTGATACTGCTTTTTTCAGTTTTATACAGTATAATTCTTCAATAACTGCCATTTACACAAGGCACAACATAACAGGAATATCATATCACTGCCAGGCAGCCCTGCCAGGGCAGGGCTATGGCAGAGCTGGAGATCCACACCCCTATGTTGCTGCTGGGGCAGGGACTGATGGCCCTGGGCTGAGCTGAAATGGAACTCCTAGTCCCATGGTCAGGGCCTGGGGAAGATGGTCAGGGCCAGCATGGGCTGTTAGTGTCCTCTAGGCCCTGACATTATGCCACACAACATAAGAAGTCTCCATCCTTTCACTGTGCTCTTAAAATTAAAACCTGAAAAGTTGGGCAGATTTTTTTAAAAATTTAAAGTAACAACTTTTTTTTTTCCAAGTCAAAGGATAGTATATGTTTTAACTCCTCTTTCTGATTTTCTCCATCTGAAAAACAGTAACTACAGTTCTTTAAGTTTATGCAATATGACAGAAAATTTAAGGGAATCTTTTTTATGATTACAAATTTTGAGTGAGGGAAATCAGGAATCAGTTCCAACAATTTTGTATTAGTGTGTAACTCTGCTATGAAGGCAAAATGCGTATTTACAAAATGCACAGGGATTCACAACCTTAAACATATTTATAGCTAAAGGTGGTAAAAAGATAAACAGTAGGACAACTTTATATCCTACCAATGTGCAGTTAAAACTTGAGCACTCCTCACACATCAGACATGTAATTTTGACTTGTTTAATGCTTGTGATTTTTTATTAATATTTATATTAAACTCACTGAAAAGTCATCAGTGGATCCTATAAATGACTGTATTCTCTTTTTAGAGCATCCTGTCTTTTTTATTTCTTGATATTATAGATGAAAGAGTTGTGTCTAGATCTAGCATCATTTAAGATAGGAAAAGGACCATTCTCACTGGGTGCCCTATTAGTGACAATTTTGAATTCTAATGAATCTGTAGCCACCTAGGATTTCACAGCCATCACTCTGCAGCACTTAATGGTCACTTGGAACTTCATTAACACGAGTAGGAACCAGACCTCTGTGCTCTAAAATCACAAGCACTTGTTACAGAATATAAGGAAACAAACATTATTACTGTTATAACCATAGGAGCCATGACAAAGCTAAGGAGTTCTGAGTCCATCTAATAACAGATGGTGAGTATTTACACTGGTTAGTTTGACTCATTATTGAATGAAATAGAATTGTATATACTTAGAATAGTACTGTAACAGAGAGTTTGAGATCTTAAACCGTCATTTAAAAGGAGGATTTGTCTTACTTTTAGTAATCCTGAGGCCTACAAAAGGGATTTTAATGGATTTTTATTGAACACATTTGCATATTTCATCCCAAATCTATACTGTTGCATAGTCAGATGCGATTTAAACTCGCTGACGGAGAGAATCAAACACAGCAAAGAACATTGATTCACCATTGTGTAGTTGGACAGGACACCCCTACAAAATGACTGACTGTCAGAAAACTGACAGATGCAAATTTGCTTTGAAAATTAATTTTGGAATACTTAGTCATAATCTGTGGTAAGCAATTATTGATTTAAAGCTGCAAAGTTTACATAAAAGTAAAAACTAAATTAGTTGGTTGCTCACAAAAAACTTCTCTATTGATATAAATGGAGATCAGAAGGTGAGAAAGAAAAGAAGGATGAGAGAAAAGGCATAAAACACGGATTATATATGCTTCAAAAATAAACAAAAACAAACAAACAAACAAACAACACCTTAGAAGAAATCAAAGTTCTATCTTCTTTTATCATTTATTGTCTATTTTCTGTGCTAGGCACAGTTATGAACACTTCTACATAACTTAACAAAATCCTCAGAATGGAGGAGTGGTGCCCACTCTGAATGTGTGTATGAACTAAAAGGCAAAACTGATTAGAGAAGAACAGATGAGGTGGCAGATTTTGGATGGATGGATGCTGTGAGTTCATGTAAAAAACAACAACAAAACAAACAAACAAACAAAACAACAAGCAAAACAAAACAAAACAAAACAAAAAACCACCACCACTAGTCTCTGTGCAAAAATAATT
This sequence comes from Cygnus olor, assembly GCF_009769625.2. Taxonomy (NCBI): domain Eukaryota; kingdom Metazoa; phylum Chordata; class Aves; order Anseriformes; family Anatidae; genus Cygnus; species Cygnus olor. The sequence goes on from NC_049173.1 coordinate 52,087,574, forward strand.
AAGGAATAGGCAGGACAGATATTCCTGGCCTATGCAGTAGTAGTATTTCATATCTGTAGAAGGAAGAGAATGAAAGAGGAAGTAAGACCTTTGACCTGTCAGAATTATTCTCCAATTTATACTCTATTTATTTAGGCAAAGAAAAAACAAACAAACAACAACAACAGCAAAAAACTATTTATTTCTTTTCTTGAACAGTCTTATCTGTTCTTATCCTGAACAGTGCTGTTTACTTTCTGTACAATATAGATTGTACAAGCTGACCCAGTCACAGTGTGTCTAAACCTAGAGTCTACAAAAATGCTATCACATTCACCTTCTAGATGAGGAACAGGTTCTATTTTTTTTTATTATTTAAATTATTTTCTAAGAATGTCAGTCCCAAAAGAGAGCATTTCTATTTCTGCTTACCACTCAAAATTGTAAATGCTTATCATGGTTTCTTGTGCTTCTGAACTGACAGTCCTGAATAACAGATCTATACAAAACTGAGAATCAGTACAAGTTTTTTCTCCTATGGAACTACTTATGAAGTGCCATGATCTAAAAATGCTACATCTGCAGGGTATAAAATCAGTTGATTTCATAAGCTATTTCCATCCCTTATCTTTTTGCCTGACAATGCTAAAGTGGTACAATCAGTTTTAGTTACCATGATGTATTTTTGAAAGTCAAACATTAGAAACTGATTTCAAAATTACCAAATATCATTCTTAGCAACTATCTGGAGGAATCTTTCTGATTCTTTCTGATATGAGCTGAATTAAATTCATAATCAAGCCAGAACACTCCTGACTGCAGATAAGAAAGAACATTATTAACTTTATTTTACTGATTTTTTTTTTCAGTATGTCACATTTTCACCCATGCATGATAAATTAATGTTATATCTAACCACAGGCATGGTGGCTCCTGGAAATATGCCCACACAACCTAAAATTGTATAGAACAAGTTAAAGGAAAGTCTTTCCTTCTTTTCTATTTCCCCACTGTGTATATCGTTAGTTTATAGTATATGTAACGTTCTCTTTCCCTAGAGAAGATACTAAAAATAAAATAATTATTTTTATCAAATATAAATTTTAATGTAGTACCTTCACACTGACCTCATATGCTTTTGGATTAATTACATCATTACATCTCACAGTCAAGCATTTTATGCTTTGGGGAATTTTAATTTGAAGCACACTGACCTTGGTACACATTGTTTTGTTTTGTTTTGCTTTGTTTTGTTTTGTTTTCTGGATAAAAGGTTATAATCTGTTCTTTAGCCTGTATACTGATGCTCTAAGAATCAGCATTAAAAAAACAAATTTCCATGAAAACATGGCTCCCAAGGTATGTCTGGTTTCCTGCAAAACATAGTACCAGCAAGCAGAGAATATGATGATAAACTGACAACATAATGTTTGTATCTACCATTTATTATAAAACTATTTAAAAACTCAAAGATTTCTGCCTTTTGTCATGGAGTATATTTTTTACAATAAAAAGATCTACAATTGTTCTATACAACATTTTTAATACACTCATCAACATAGAGCCTTAATTAGATACCCCTTATCATTACACTGAAAGTTATTAAATGTAAATTTGGATACCACTGAGCTCTGTTTTAGCTATAGATTTGAATTTGGCCAAATCTTACTGTCTATAAACATATAAAACCATTGTGCCACAACACTAGATGATAGATGAGAGGACTCCTTAAGAGCCATTTAAAACTAAAGCATTAGCCAGATAAGACAAATGGGTGTATTTGCACTTATAGACTCAGAGATGCCAGAAAGAATCATAATACAACATAATTATATCTTTGTCCACAGTAGCTCTGCAAATGCACTTCATTTCCAGTAGTCACTGCCCTCTGTTATTCTGCACCATGGTTCCCAGGCAGCTGTGTACCCTAATGCTAACTTACTGAATTTACCTTCAAAGCAAAAACTACCATTCATTCTGAACTCTGCACAACAAAGCAAAGTAGGAGGAAAGGTCACAAAATTCATTTCCTGTAATGACCTAAGCATGTATCCAAATATGAAAGACTAGTGCGTTGCTTTTTTCTTCCTCTAAATAATCATGTTCCTGGCCGTTTATTCTGACAGGTCTTTAATACATGAATACAGATGAGGGAGCAAACGATAGATAAGAAATTTAAGAAAATATTTTTTGAAGGAATATTATTTATTTTGTAGTCTTTGAAGAGCATCTGACAGCAAGCCATGCTACATGGCAAGCCTGACTTGCAGCAGTATAAAGAAAGCAATGTGGCCCTGAAAACATTACTGGAAAGGAACACCTGTGAACTTATGAAGGTTGATCTTTGGCCAGTAGAATCAGTCCTGGTGGTAAGACTGGTAATTACAGGTCTTGAGAAGGAGCTGGGGGAAAATGGTTCATTTATTTCTTCACTGAAGTGTGTAAAATATATTTGTAATTACAATGAGGGTTGAAGGAAACAGAGAGCTTTGATTATCCAGAAAAGAAAACAACAAAAAATGTCTCTTAAAAAGCTTCTCTTCATTAAAAACAGATCATATTTCAGCAGGACTAAGATGCGTGGAAGAAGAGATACTACAATACAGAAGCCAATTCTCAGTTCTTGTCCCTGAATGAAGTTTTCTACGATTCTATGAACAGGTTGCCCAGGGAGGTGGTGGAGTCACCGCCACTGGGGCTGTTTAAGGAAAGGTAGCGTGTGGTACTTAGGGACATGGTTTAGTGGGTAATATTGGTGTTAGGGGGATGGTTGGACCAGATGATCTTGGCGTTTTCTTCCAACTTTAATGATTCTATGATTCTAAGTTCTGAAGAGCTAACTTTCTGAGTAGCTTTATTTTGTATCTGCTTCTCCTTATTTTAGACCTTAAATCAAATGCTACAAGAAAAAATCTCTGATTTACTTTCCTTCAGAGTTTTAGCATTCTTCTTCTATCAGAGAAATTTTGTTTGTTCGTTTGTTTTGTTTATTGTTTTAAATATAGAAACAGCATTCAGTGATACTCATTCTACTGGACAGTAAAACATCTGGGAATTTGTATAAGGATTTATTGTCATTATACTGGAGAGTCTGTGTATTTCTTGAGAAATAAGGTAAAATAATTGAACTCTCATCGCTTACTGTGAAAAAAGACAGACTGGAATCAAAAGCAATCAATCAATCTTCCCACTGTCACCTTGGCCCTTCAGTCTATAGTTTTTACTCAGTCCTGCAAACCGGTACAGCTCTGCATTGCTATCAGCAATCAGCTCCTTAAATGGAGGCAGGGAGACTGAAGAAAAACATTTAAAAAAAAAAAGGAACTTTTAATCCTGTAATGAGTAATTCATCAGCTTCCAGTCTCAGTTTTCACACACACAGATACACCCTGCAGGCAAAGGACAGGCACTGTTTGTCGGCTGGTGATAGGCTGTGATTTGGAACCATATTGTTTGGCATCCTTTAAGGCATTAATAACAACAGCTTTTAATTCCTGGCTTTTTACAAGCAGCAGCATGTTGTATTGGTCATTGGGTTTAGACCTCTTAGCACTGCTCAGAGATTTGCTAAGTGAGTTGGGGTTTTATTCTGCTTACAAGGTGTCTCTTAAGTCATCAGCCAGATACTTCCTGGCACTGTTCCCTCAACAGGGCTAATGAATTATGACAGTTCATCTCAAATTGCCCAGCTCAAACATTTAAATGTCCACCACAATCTACCAATGAACCCATCTGACTGCCATTAGGGATCAGGGGGAGAAGCTTATTAATACACATAAGATTTGGCAGCATGTCAGACCTAATCTATCACAACAGCTGAGATAATACCCTATCCTGTGGTGAGAGGAGAGAGCACCAGCAGTGTAGTGTCACCAGGGAGGGCACTGGTGCCATCCAGCTTTGCTGCATCTCACTCTATCTTCCTACACTTCCTTATGTGGTACTTTGAAGGGTACCCATTTCTTTCAGCAGAGATGTTCTAATCTTTGCAAGATGTGAAATACACTTATAAAAAAGTATCTTTTGGAAGTAGGAAATCTACAGCACGTTGGTTAATTAAACATAGTACTTATCTGATCCCCTTTTCTATACCATAACCATGGCAGAACAACGTGAGCTACTAACAAGCATTTAGCTCAGTTTTCTAAGGCAATTTTTTTTCAGTCAAAGAATCTAAGTGTTATCACCACAAAATAGCTGGAGAACAAAATTAGATGTCCTAATATGTAGCTGTAGGTAGTTACATTTTTCCCTGAAAAGCCTCAAGAAGCAATTTGGGATAAAGTCCTTTTCATTTTGGAAAAACATTATTGTATCTTTGGTACTATCTCTGTTTAAATATATATCCTATACTATGAACTATTGCTTATAATTTAAGACTCATGCTTTATTTCCAATCCAAGTGAAAAACAGTTTTCTCAGAAGAAGCTACTGTGACCAAATCAAATTCACTTTTTTTTTTCTTTTTTTCTTATGGTAGGGGTAATATCCAGTAGAGAGAAACTTTTTGATAATAGAAATGTCTCTGGAGACACATAATGGGAAAGAAGGCATGTTACAGCTCATTTACTTATAGCAGTTATGTGTTAAATTGCGGATGAACTAAAATAGACTATAATTCTTTGAAAAAGGCAGCAGTGAAAGGGTTTGGAAATCTATCCCAACAGAATTGCTCTTTGAGTTAATATTCTATGGCTCAGAATAATTATCCGTATTATTGATCCTGCCTGTGTGGTATGGGCATCCAAACAGCACCAAGTAATGCTCATAGTCTTCTCCAAAAGACTAAAACTTGGAGTGGAGCATGCTATTCACAGAAGGGATATGAAGAAGATTTCTTCAGTCAGCTTGCAATTCATTTTCCATCATGCCAACACCAGTACAAAAGTTGGAAAAACATTGTCAAAATGAGAAAACAACTGTGTAAGATTTGTTTGCCATTATCAGCCCCTTACTTCAGTCATTCCCACAACATACTGCCACAAGTTTTAAATACAGAGACAGAAGAGAAATACTTTGAGGCTTTCCACTGGGATGTGAAAATCATAACATTTGCCCACATCACCAAGTGCATGACAAGGCTAGGTCAGCTGCTTTAAGTTTGCAGTGACAGGGTGTTTTTGAAATAAATTTGTCACTTAACCCAGTTTATCTTGCATTGGTTCAGTTTGCAGGCAAATTTTGATACATGTTAAATGTATTCTAAATCAGAATCTCTGCTCTGAGTATGCACCATTCTCCAGCCCTTCCTGAGGACAGCAGGCTCTCATACAAAGACTGGTCTTTTGGACAGTTTCAATCAATATGCATGAACTGATCTGATGGACGAGAACAGATCTAGTCCCAGGTGAAACTCCCAAACTGTCTGTCATGCTGGTGTGTAGGAGTGTCAACACGTTCTGCTTTTGTCTACTCATTTACTAGCACTGCACCAAATCACTCGGTAGTATAGATTTCATCACTGAGAGCTTACCTGTAACTCATAACAAAATACAGCAAACAGCTGCTGTAATCTCAGAAGATGTCAGAAAATTACTCATTTTAATGTGTAGTTCCTGCTGTTCTTAAAGAAAGTTATCCTCCAGTAGAAGCTGGGTATTTCTATTAGAAGGGCAAGGTTAACAGTAATGAAAGAATTCCCAGACCAGATTTCTATTTGCAAGCATTTGAAAGCTATTTCAAAACACAGCAAAATTATTTACCTTATTGAGCTTTAGAATTCATTTATATCCTTTTTTCTTCCTTTTTTTCCCCAAATTTCTCTTTCTTATCCCCAGATTGCATTGTTTTTCTCAAATGGCAGAGTCCTGCTGCCTTTTTGTCCTTTGTAGGTAAAGCTGTCTATTTTGTCCTCACCCCAAGTGTGAACCTACAGGACTCCCATTATACGTGAACCAAAGTATTAACTGAAATATTTACACACTGGTTTGAAGCATCAGTAACCTATCTATTTTGTCCTTAATATAGTCAAAGAGACAGCACATTCCTGAAGGTGTATTAATGTTATTCAGCTTCTTTTCTTTTAGCTGAATTGATCCGATTTCACACTGCTTTAACATTGAAAGTAACTGCAACTGGACATGTCCTGTAGGAGATACTTGCTGGGTGACCGGTTCTTGGTATATGCATGATTTTTAAATTGGTTTAGAGTGCTTTGGTTCTGGTGAAAAGTGCTGGATCTGCATTCCTGTGAAATTAACTATTTATTTGTCTGCTAAATTTAGGGCACGATGATAAAATGATTCTAGCCACTGTTCCAGTGGGTTCATTTACAACAGTGAGACTTTACAGTCAGAAAGCATATCTTTAAATCCTTTTAAAGCTAAAGAAATATTTTTTTTTAATAAAGCTTTGAAGAACAGGTGCACTTTCACCAATTTGTCCCCTAACCAAAGCCAACTATATAGTTACATATCTTTTTATGAAGACAAATTTTGTTTTCAGTTGCTAGAGAAAGGGATGCATGAAAAATATCAGTAGCTAAGTTTTCATGAAAGTAGCAGGGTGGCAGAGAAGATGATTGTCTTTGCACAATCATACATGAAGAAACAAAGCAACAGAGATTATTGTGTGGGAGTCAGCTAAATTAAAATCTGTAGGAAGAAGAAAGTACCTGTAACTCCATATACGAAGGGCAAAGTTGCCAGGAAAACAAAGGCTAGGATTCTCATCAGCAGATTAACTGACAAAAGATCAAAATCCATATATATTGACACGCAAAAAAAAAAAAAAAAAAAAAAAAAAGACATTCAGCTACTAGATGAGCACAGTGCACTGGGTTTGGTGTATTAGCTATTAATGAATAAAGTAGCTCTCAGGTAGGAAAATCTGAATTAGGTATATGTTCCATGCAAACTAAGTATATATATCACATACATACACATGTATATACACATATATACACACCTATCTCCTTCCAAATGGGAATAATGATTTGTCTTTTAGAATAGGATGCCATGGATTATTTGCTTCTTGCTATGATAAATAAACACATTTTCTCATGACTCTTGATTCCAGCTAGGGTTTCGCTGCAAAACCTTTCACATAGGTGGTAGCTCACTTTATGGTCATATTTATGGTTCATATCTCTGACATCTGGTCTGAAATCCAATCATTTCTACAGCTCATTAATGGATTTGGTGGTCTATTTCATGTAAAACTGCTAGTTTACCTTTTCTCCTAAATCTGTTATCTTAAATGAAGTTATCAACAAGATTTTTTATGTGTTTTCTCCATCTGCACTCTAACCAGGACATTTAACTATAAATTTCCTGAGTCATGGTGGTATAAACATCATTTACCCAACTTCACTAATACATTTGTTAACTCACATTACAGACTCTATCTTATGTTCCTTGACATAAGAACTGTGGTGCTTTTTGCCCTTTCTGCGTACTGTGTCCAGCACTGGTTTTGATTCTTCTTACTGCTGTAGGATTGCTCTGTTCAATCTGCGACTGCCTCTTTTTCAGATCCAGAGATAAGCCCTTGTATAGCTCACTGCACTAACAACATCAAACAGCACCCTTCAAGATCTTCATCTAGCAATTCCAGCATCACAGTAGCTGCACTCACTGGTGGAAGTTATGAGCCACAACCACTCGTACATTTATACATGTAGAACAAACAGATTCTCAGAAACATGAGTGATAAAAGGCATGAAAATCCTTCCAAGAAAATGAGGCCTTCTGTGATCTCAGCCCATTATGTATCAAGTTACAAGGAGAACAAGCCTAAGCTGGTATTCACTTATCTAATACTTGGGTATGTCTACTTATGGCTGGTTACCATTCTGATGAGATACTCTTGCCACTCTAGGCAGGCAGAGCTCTATTTCATATCTCGACAATGAAAGTGCAAAAACATTTAATTCAATTTTCCTCTGAAGCCAGTATCAGAGAAAAGTTTGAATAATGCATGTGCCTTTAAACCATGGCCCCATCACTCCTCCAGTTCTCTCTCTACTTTGCTCTTGTTTTCCTATCTCATTTTGAATCAGAACAGATTATGCATAAGACACCTCCAAGCAATGCAAACTATTTGAGAATTTAAACAAAGTCCTCTACCTTAATTAGTTGCTAAATACATTTTTTTTTCACGTTGGAAAGGAAGTTTATGACCATGCCAATAACTGTCATTTAATTATAAATTCCCTGACTTGTGGTGGTACAAGTATCATTTCTCTGACTTTATTAATATAACTGTTAACTCACACTGCAGACTCTGCAGAAAAGGTTATGAAAGGAATAGCAGCTTTGCTGCATTCACATACACATGACACACAGCTAATGACTAAGTTTTAAGCTTGCTACAGCTTCTCTGAGAATCTTAACAGGAAAAATCCTTAACTGATAGAACACCTAGGAAATTCTTAACACTGCTATTCTGCTTGGAATGGAAATCTATCAGAGAAAGTGATTTTAAAAGCAGGGAACTGATGAATAATTCAGTAAAAAAACATGTCAGTAACTGAAGAGACAATGGAAGAACTAGTAGTCTTTTTTTTCATCTGCTGTTATCATTACAGTGGAATGAACAAAGGTCACATCAACCCTATACAAAATAACTAACAGTTTCAGAAAAATTAAAATGGGAGCCCTTTTGACATAGCACCAAAATACAACAAGGGCAATACATTTTAAAATGACAGAATAAAATGCTTTTTGTATGACAGATATCCTGCACAGATTCAGGCTACAAAAATTGTGGGAGACAAAAAGTTATCAGGCCTAAAAACATACATAAATCGATTTACATAGCAACTGCTAGATACAGGATTAAGTCAGGATTACTTCACTTTCCATCAGTAAATGAAATTACCCTGTCCAAGTTAAGTGTGTGTGCTCACGTGTGCATGCACATGCTCATGCTTGTGTGTTTGTGTGCACAGATCTGTGTGCATATGTATAATGGGATGAGGGAAGAGGAAGTGAATGGAATTAATAGGAAATTTACCGTGATTTTGACCTCCATGTTCTGTCCTTTAATCTGTTTTTTCAAATTTTCTGATGTCTGAAGCAGTTTTATTTAGACTTTATAGCTCTTTGGAATATAGAATACATTTATATAATCTAATATAATTTAACATATACATAACGTATACATAATCTAATACATTTACTTAATCTAAAATTTCACAGCAGACTTCTCTTATAGAAGAAAAAGGCTAGAAGTATTTCACATGGCTTTGTCCTGTGGCTTTACTTCTGATTTTGCCACCTTTGACCTTTTTCAGGTAGCTTTTCCCCGATCTTTGGAAATGCATCTTTCAAATACTTAGAGGTGAGATGGGCCTGAAGAAAGATGTATTAAGAATTTCAGGAGAACTGAAAAAACATTCTAGTGATATTACTGCTTCCAAAATCCTTTAACAAATGTGTTATTTTTACTTTTCCAAGGAATACTTAATGAGCATCAAATATTCATAGAGGATAGATAATATTTAAATGACATCTTTAAATGATTAAAAATGTGCAACTTTGATAGTGATTACTACATTAAGGCCTACAATACATTTTCATTAGGCACAAGCTATCTCCAAGGTGATGTCAAGAAAAAAAGATTTCAGAATTCTTTGCGCTATTTGTAAGGAAGTTCATATCCAAGCCTCCATTTTCAGGATAAAGAATTAGGGTTCAAGTCAGTAGTTCATAAGATAAATTGGTAAGGTAAATCAAGAAAAGGTCCACTCAGCCCATCATTTACCCCAGCCTATGTTCCATTTGGCTAGCCTTGACATTAGCCTCTTCCTCTGTAATTAAACAGCAGATATCCCATTCTCACATTCTCAGTCATGATTCTATTTTGACAGGTCAAATACCATTTGGATATGAGATAACAGGAAATGGTAGAGGAGATATAATGTAGACTGTGTATTTAAACAGTGTTTTAATATGCTCTTTCCTAGGATAATACAACTCTTTTAAAGGTGTTTTTGTGATAAAATGTAACACTCGCGTTTTCTATAGAAAAATATGTTTGAAACTGCTGCAATGACAAGCATATTAATTTTTCTGCCTATATTTCTTCTCTTGTTTCTATCAAATTAGTGCATTGAAATGCTCTGGAATGTTATTTTGAACCCTGGAGAATTGACATGTTTCCAAAAACCTAAAGTGTTTGAAGGTACAGCTGCAAAACTCAGAAGTAGTCTAGAAGATGTAAGCTCCTTCTTCAATATGTAGAACTACAGGCATGCTTATTTATATAACAGAAGCCTCAATAATTGATACTATCTACTTAAGAAAATGATTGTAACTGACTAAATACTGTGAATTAATAAGCATAAGTTGGAAATTCAATGAAAGTTAATTTGTTTCAGTTGATAATTTATATTTCCTCCTGTATCACCAGGTTTACTGCTGTTTTTAAAATAATAATAATAATAAAATTTAAAAAAAAGAAAGCTATTTAATCCCATTGGGCTAAAATCTTCTGTGCTAAAGTTATGGTTGAGAAATAAGAAGAAAACTTTGATGATTAAAGTATTAGATTAATAAAGCCAAAACAGGTTTACAAAATCCCAACCTCCCAAATTACCAAGGATTATACATACTTTATTCTAAAGTTTCTAACAAGCTTCCTACAAAGTTCAGTTTTCTTTTTTTTTTTCCTGTTTCTTTCTTACAAATTTAAAACAAAGCACTGAGCTCAAAAACAGCTAATCCTGACTTTATCTTGCTCAACCACACATTCAAATTATTCTAGACCCTCGCCTATCATGTCTAGGTATAGCTAAAGTCAGGGTAGAAATGTTTGCTACTTTTAAATATTAATTTTTAATGAGAGAGGGGAATGTCAGGTTTACCCAATTCATTATCTGCTTTACATAAGAGAGAAGTTCTGAATGAGGCTAGGAGATTTAGCTGACTATTTTATTAATTGTTGGAGCACAGCAAACAGCTTATCTGGTTTAGAATTATCTTAGAAGTGTTTACTTCCATTGTTCAGTAAACCAAAAGGAAGAAGGGACAGTCTCCAAAATGTACTGACAAAGACTTGATTTTGCTTTTGCCAGAGATGCTGAGAAAACTCCTCCTGACAGGACAGAGCCATAGAAGAGCATTTAGATAGCCTTTTGTTTTGATCTGCTTTTATCTCCAACTGTCATAACAGAGGGAGACAAAACAGCAAGGCCAGAGCACCTGCCCAAGAACATTCTGTTTTTCTTCTAATACTGTTGGAGAGAAAAGGAAGAGACCGAAAGCACCTTGTTAACTGCTTGTTTTCTACAAACGTCAGAGAGTGCGAGAGTGGAAACAGAAGAACATTTGAAGAAAATCATCCAGGAAAGTGTCTAAGTTTATAACCCAACTAACATCTTTTCTTTTACCAAGTACAGGCAAGTTGTTCTACAATAATTTTCACCAGCTTCTAGTAACTTTTCTGAGATGATACAGGGATTGCAATCACTTTGGAAAAGCAACAGTGTTTTTTCATCCCCTGTGGAATAGAAGTGTGGGAGGGATAAAGGGCAGGGTAGGGTAGCAAAAAGAAAAAAAGCTGATGGTTTCAAGGGACCACAATAAGGAGCTTCCTGGATGGGCACAATGCAGAATTACATTAGTTGCAGATGATCTATGATACTATAAAGACTGTAGAACCACATTAAAAATAATAATTAATAATAAAGTTATTTAGTTTCCCTACTTACCCATGGTTCTTGTTTTCTTTCCAATCTCCTCCCCATAGAGTAAATACTTCAGGAACTAAGCATTAGGGAGAGTGATAGGGACTCAGAGATTTACTTTTGTATCAGGAAGGTTAGCTACAGAACACCAATTTTTACCATTTTACTAGAATAACTGCAAGATCCTGCCTTACAGTGTCACTTGGACATGTGATAGAAGTGAGAGTGATGGTATTTGAAAACCTCATCTACTGAGGAGTTATTCCTTTTTATTAAAGGGGTCTTGGTAAATAACCTTTTGCATTCTCAACCACAGGAAAAGCTTACTTAAGAGTAGCACAGATCTATGGTTGTCATATAAGTCAGACATCATCAAGGTCTTTGATCAGAACAATCAGACGTAGTCATACATGAGTAAACAAAGGTTTCCTGTCCCCGGATAAAGTTTCTCCTTCATATACTTTTATTTCCCTGTTATAATTCTTAACTCAGATGTAAACATACAGTTTAAGTCTTCAGACAAGCACAAGCTGCTAAGCGATGAAACTTTGTGAAAAGGTTGAGTGCATTCTGAGATATCCAGGCCTTCCCTCCCATGCAACTGAAAGTTTCTTATTTTAGAGCTTAGATATTATCAGTTTTTTAAAACTGCATGTTTATTTTGAGATGTCCTAGGCAAACTATAGAGTGAGTACTGATTTTCTTAACATATGTTGTAAGTCCTGCTGAGGCTGTTGTGACACTGATTACGTAGGCTTAGAACTTCAATCTAACAAAGACAATAAACTTGCAAATTTTGTAGTTTTCTTCAATACGCATTAAATGTCTTTGAGATGGTGATTAGCTTGCATAATTTCTAGGAGGCTGACAAAGGCCCACAGTGGTCCACCCAGAATAGTACAGTGATGTATTCTGAGAGAATTGTAATGCAGAAAGGAAAAAGGTAAGGTCAAATCCTTTCCTAGATAGGGAAACTATTAGATGTTTACAACAAAAGACAGAATACATACAGTCAGGGGAGAAGGAATATTGAATTTCTCTATCATCACCCTTATACAAATAAATCTTTTGGTATCAGCTAATAAGAAGCTACACTAATCAAACTGATCCAGACAGTTTGATTCCAGTCCAGAGGGACAGAAATCTCTTCACGTCTGGGATAATCATCAGAAGTACTGTCCCCTTAGTGCCAGGAGCAGGATTATTGTTCTGTCATTAACCTCCTATAGAGGTAGCTGGAAAACTGCCAGTTACAGAAAATATTTTCTCATCACCAGGCATAAATTTAGCATTCTGTAGATAACATGAATTAGACCAAGAGACATAGCTTGCTTGAAAAGGCACTCAAAACCAGAGTTATGCAGCTCCCTCATCATATGGCTACTTTTCTCCTACATTGTTCTGCAGTATATGATAGACTTCTAGCAGAAGACATCCATCCTGGACTCTCCAGAGACAGAAAATCTTCTGGGAAAATAAGATATGGAGATACTGGCTGCCCATACTGTCCAGTCTGCTGTGACTACAGCCAGCTGGCACAGCCAGAGAAACGGAACAAGCCTGCCAAAAAAACCACAGTTCTTCTGTGGCTAAGATGCTGAAATACACACTTTTTTGGGAGGCATGGGGAGTGGGGTAGCTCGTTGTTTGTTTTGCTTATTAAGCAAGTCTAATTGAGCTGAATGTGTTACTTTACTTCAACAGATACTTCCCCTCTAACACCTAAACCACAAGCCAGCCTCAGAGAGGAGTTAAAAAGCAAAACTTGCCTCTATCAGTTTGCTTACTTTTCTAGAGATTATCTGTGGCAGGTATGCTATTTTAACTAGGATGTTGTTGAAGAATGTATTTCATTACCCTTGACATATGGCATTTTCTATTTTAAAAGATCCCAGGTTCCTCTGCAGCAATCTTATCTCCAAACTGTGCAATTTAGCTCAAGCTTCTCTCTTTTTTTTTTTCCTGTGTAAATCCGACAAATTTGATATTGCTACACTGTGTTCTTTGCATCTATCAGTCTACTAACCTTCACTTACCTATTTTGTGTGTTTGTGCATATTGTTATTACTGGCAAACTGCTAAAGCCAGAATCATCTGATAAGACACCAGAGAATGTGGATGGCTCTAACATGACCATTCTAGACTGTTATGATATAATGTGGACATCAGAAGATCTAAACACCTTTGGTAGCTTAGTTTAGAGGAAAAACATTAATGTTTATCATCCAGCCTATCGCTGTCAAACTCTGGCTCTAGCCATGCTACTCTCAGGACAGTTCATTAGCATTTACATCAGGCAATTTTGAGAGGTCTTTTTGTGTGTGTCCTCAAGCAATGCAGGATATAAAAAGACTGGTGATGTTAGGGGGCATGAATTTGTGCTTATACAACTTGAAACATATAAAAAAGACCGAGTAAACTGATATTTTTTTTTTTAAAGAAACTTTCTAATAGTAAGAGATGTACTTTAGGCTTCTGTTCAGAGACCAACAAGCCCTGGGTTGTAGGTCTAGTTTCTTTCTCTACTCCTTTTGAATGTCTTAGCTCTACAACATGTGTTGCTTTCATTGATTAATTTGTATTGATGCTGTACAAACAATGAAAAATTGTCCTTGACATAGAGAGCTTACAACATAAATATGAAAATAAATGCCACTACAAAATTGTCCTCACCCGCTGAGAGGAAGTCCAGTGACTAATGAGACTTTTGTTTTACTTATGCATATATTTCTCTCCCTCATTCTCCTACTCTTAATAAGCTAGGATCCAGTAACAGAGAGAAATACTTAACTTCAGAGAAGCAGTAAAATGATTTGACAGAGTCCTAACGTAGCTGCTAAATATCTTTCTCTGCTCTTCGTATAATACCTGCCGTCTAAAACTGATGTTACATGGCATTGGCTTTGGATTTGGCAGTGTGGAGAACTAACAGACCACCACTGTCAAAGGAAAAAAATATTCTGCTGAATAGCATATGAAGTCTCACAAATATGCGAGACTTGCCTGAGAAGAAACATTCAAACATCAGATAGGAATCAGTGTAGCCCTTATATATACGAACAGTTTGATTTCAGTGCAGTAGAAAAGCTGTCTTGTTCTCACCCATCTACAGTGCAGGTATGCAGGCAAAGAGAAATTCAAATCGTTGTCGATGTTAATGACATTCCTATTTCCTGAATCCTAGCTGAATATCAAATTTCTGATGGAACACGTCTGAAAATGCTCTGCTGTTCCAGCTTCATTTATCCCTTGCAACAGATAGCTACTTATCAGCCAAAATTTTCCAAGAGATTTTGTGGCTGCTGAGATAGAGGATCATGAACCTATATCAATCCTGTCATCTGAATTTTAGTTTGATACTTAACTGGAAAAGTTAAAAAAAAATAAACAAACAAACAAAAAAACAAACCTCTGTCTTTGGTTCCATTTTGAATGTCATTTTTTTTCACAGGTCACACTGTTGATCTTGAGTAAAGTATATGCTTTTTGTTCACATCTGAGACGTAATGAACTGCCTTCCATTCTGTAAATGGCAAGGTCACAGAGATGTTTTGTTGATAAATTTTCTTTAACGATTTGGGTTCTTAACTCTGGTGCTTTGTCTCTAATCCACTTTTGAAACTCCACTGCTGGGGAAAAATGCTGTTGTTTGTGTACTAGGGAAAAAATGTTGCTATCTGTGTCCTAGAAAAGTCAGACAAATGGCTTAGCATCAGAAAAAAATATCAGTAGTGTGTTGATTTTTCCACTTCCCAATTTATCATGTAACAGGAGAAATATTACAACCAATCTTCTAAAAGACTGAAAATGCAAATAGCTGAGAAGAAACACTTTCTCAGGGGCTATCACATTTTTTTCCCCTCAAAAAAAAAAAAAATTAATGATTACATTTTGTGCAACTTTGCATTTGGTGGATCAAGTCCTGCATATTTGAACTAGCATACTACTTAAGAAATCCTTACAGTCAAATTTCTGACTGACAGTTTTCCACTCTCTCCATTTTAAAGCACTTTGGCGCCATAGTTCTGATGGCTGCTTCTGTGTGCTGGCAATTACTCTGATTAAAAACCCATTTGAGAGCTTCTAAGGTGACAGCTAAAAGCTTTAATCCTCCCTGTGATTTGTACACTGTTGTCAAAACACAAGAACAGTTATTTAATAATGTAGCCAGCCCAAGTATTAAAATATAAGAATGCAAAAGGAAGAATTTACTGAGGGAGAAAACAGAATGACAAGAAACTTTAGATTATATTTATGTTGTTCAAATTCTGGTAGGCTTAGACCTTCAGGAGCCACTTCCGTACATCAGAATAGACCAAAGGTTTGCTGTAATTTTATGGTAGTTTTATAGTCATGTAGAAATTGTCTGGATGGTAGAATTCCTTTACAGCACATATTATTAAAATATTCTGTTCTCCCTCTGTCATTTTTAAGCCCAGTATCAGTTTCACTGCTCAGTATGACCCATTCTGGGATTCTGAATTCTCCTGTAGAAAGGAAATCCCTAATACTTGTTTCCCTTCAGTTTGTGGTGGACACGGTAGCATGCTCTGCTGAAATAATAAAAGGAAAATATCTTTCATTGCTTAATTATTAGGAATATAAAGCTATATATTTGTACTGGGTATTGAAAATAAGCTGAGAAAACTGAAAGAAGACAACAGTTATTTACCTGATGTGACTTTTGAATCATTTTCTTTTGTGTCATTTCAATTGTATTATATTTTGAGTATAATTTTATACTAATTAGGGAATAAACTGCATAATATATATATATATATTTAAAAAAATAAGATTTTAAATCACAGAGAGAAAATAAATTATGATGTTATAGTACAATAGGAATATCATGAAGTACTGGAAAGCTGAGAAAGATGACAACCTATCAGATTTTTTTCCTTAACTTCCATCCTTTATAAAAAATTTTCCCAGAACAAAAGATTGAAATAAAGCAGGTATCTATACAAATGGGAGTACACTAGTGATCTTTGAGAAGACTTTTTTTCCATTAGGTACCCACATTAGGTACCCAACTCACATTTGCAGACAGTAGAGACCAATCAATAAGATATGTATAAATAAAGTTTCTACAGTTAAGTTGATACAGATTCTCCTTTTCCTGGAATCATTCTTATCTCTGTCTCATTCAGAGAAACAGAACAAATGTCTTCTTTAAATTTCTCTGACAATTTTGTCCACAGAGACTTATTATTTACTAATTATTTATTTATTTATTTATTTATTTATTCTGCTGTTTCTGTTTCGCTATTTTCATTCCTTGGTCTGCCTGCCATGATAAACTGTTCAGTGACATGGGATTAAGGGCTTCATTAACTCCAGAAGACAGCAACCCAAAACATCCTAAGTACTCGATGTACTTTTTGTAAATTCAGAACTGCCCAAGTACGCTTCCTATTCTTGCAGAAGCTCTACATAAAATAAATTTAAGGAGTTAGAAGTTGTTAACTTTGTCTGCTCTCATACCCATGATTTTTGCCAAAATATGGTTTGAACAGCATTTATAACCAAAGCAAAGCTTTCAAGTATTCCCGTCATATCCTTATTCCTGGATGTACTCATACTCTGATCACTTTTCACACCACAATTTGAACAAGTAGTTGGCTTCTTTTTTGTCCATAATGCTGTTTTGCCAAATTAGTTCACATGCCTATAACATTCATAGGTATGGGATTATCAGACTCAGAATAGAACACAAGCATTAATGGATTATGGACAGCTTTTAACATGCAAGCCAAAAATTTTCCTTCACAGATAAGTAAATTTGAAAGGAGACTTTTGTCCTTCCTTGATAACATGAATAAATGTTATTAACTATCATGTTTATTTAAGTCCCAGTCAATCTCACTTGGAGTGAGCAGGTAGCCAACATATTTGTGACAGTAATTTGCTGATACAATCTCTTATCTAGCCATGAAGAGGGCTAGTACTGCACTTGGAAATGGACTATGTAAATTCACTCACTTTACATTTCAACAACAAAAATAAATAAATAGATAGGTATTTACTTGCTCATTTAGTATCAAATGGCAAGTGGGGAGGAGAAGGAAATGGGAATTCACCTAACCAGTGACTGAGAACAAACATGTCTTTACTCCCTCCCATTAGGAATTTATATATATTGATAAGATCGCTCTTTTGTGTCTGGGTATTATTGACTTAGGCCAGCCACAGACCAATGTTCAGTTCAGGGTCAATGCTGGGAGAAAAGGAATATATAGTTGTGATTGGAATCAGGCTGTGACATGAAGTCAAGTGAAGGGGTAATCTACTAGAAATGTTGTTCCCCAAGAATTCATCCTCTCGCTAATAGTAGGGGGCCTTGTCTCATGTCTCAAGATTTTGTTTTAGTTTTAGGCTAAAAGTCTGGGTTAGGAGACAAAGCATTAAGCTGCAGTTGGAATGCGGCTGGAAAGAAGCTGCCAAGGGATGAGGGAGATGTAAGGTCTTCAGAGAATTTATTTTTATTCTGTTAACATCCCCCCCCCCCCCCCAAAAAAAAAAAAAGACCTCCAGATTAATTCTCAAATCCACTTTATGACCCTCTCCCTCCTTAACAGTTATGTTGTTTAGTATAATTACATAATTACCTCAAGAGACACTGGAAAAACAGTCTGATCAAGAACTTTCCTTTCCTCGTATCTCTTTTCTTCTCAGGCCGGTTATCCTCTTGGTCAGAATATGGGTGGTATTTATAGCATGTGATGCCTCCTGTTAGTAGGTGACAAGAATTAAAAAATCAAATTAATGAAAGGTACAGAAGCATACACTCACGTGTACATGAAAACTTACTGCTTTAGTAAACCGGTGACATTAGAATACAGTCAAATACGGGCTGACTAGAGCATTCCCTTAACCTTAAAAACAGAGAAGATCTGTATCACGTTAAAAATAAATAAATAAATAAACAAGGAGAGCACAATTTGGCAGTTAGTACCAAAGCAGAAGACAATATAAAGCATTGCTCAAGTTTGAAGTGTGCAGACGGTATCAGATGCAGGGGTACCAATAATTATGTTGAAATAAAGTTTTATTCAGGTTACAGTTACTCAATAGACAAGCTTTTTTCTTTCCTATACACTACATTAATTTTTACAAACAATTTACCAGATTCCCCAAAATAGATGTGGTTGTTTCTTTTTCCTTTAGTCTCTTTATCCATGCCGTCTGTCTGATATTTAGTCTTTGTAAATAAATCAACAGTTCATAGTAGCATCAGAAAATTTTGTCCCATTGATTTCCCATAGCAATGAAGTGCCATATTAGCTCAAGGTGAAGAAGTTAATAGTATGAGAACAACAGAGCAATAGTGGAAGAATTATGCACCCAATTGCACATATAAGTTTGAAATTTTATCTTTGTGTTCTTGTGATATTGTAAATTTTGAGAGCAAATCAAAAATTGTTAACATCTAAGAATATTGAATTATCTACTTATTGATAAAATCGGCATCCTTAAACATGTTTGTGTATGAAATGAGTATGAATGATACAAAATATTGTTTACTAGCATCAGTTGAATTTCCTAATCTTTTGCGCATTTTTTTTTCTGTTGTTGCTTTTCCTCCCTCTGTGATACAACTTCAGATGAAAGGGTGGGATAGAGAAGGAGAGCGTGTCTTAATATAGGCACAAATATCCTGAATCAGAGCATATGTGTCATGGCTACAGCCTCCCTTTGAAAGTGTCCAAAATGAAAGACAACAAAAGCTTTCATATTCATAATATATCTATTAACAATGGAGTGCTTCTTTGGGACATAGCTCCAGATTTATATTTATAGGTTAAAACATGAGTTCAGCAATGTAAAAACAATCTTGTTGCTGACTAAAAAGAATGTGCCCATGCTACCTTGTTACCTCACACTCAAGTTTGCACAGAAGTCTGTATTATCCAGTTATTTACATTGCAATATTAGCTTGAAAAATAGCTTAAATTTAGGAGATCCAAGACTGATAAAGAATTGTCAGATCCCAACTCCTGAAACCTACTAGGCAAACTAGCCAGCAATCTCCATCTTGACTGGTCGGACAGTAGCCACATGCTGCTATTCCTACAGTTGGGGCAACATTTAGCAGAGATGAAAGTTCTAATTTGAAAATTTTGCTCCCACTGTTGGTAGTTCCAACAGATGAGTTGAAGTGACCAAGCAGATTTTGATAAACCTGAAATCATCTGTTCAAAAGTGTAAAACAGAAAACAATTTTGTTATACTCTAAGTGCGGCTAGTTTTAAGACATAAGGTTTATAAACTTAATATCAAAGTACATTAATCAGCCAGAGGCAAAATTTCTACTGGATATTTGAAAATGAGTTTCTTTTCTAGTAATTTGTAATATTTGTTGACTTTTTGACAATTGTTGATCACTAAACTGATGCTTTTATGGAGCTATCACTCATAACCCCATGATCGCACTCCTAAGTAGTAATGGTCAGCTCTAAATCCATCATTTAACATATGAAGATAAGTCTTTTTTCTTTTTTTGATGTTATTTGATATTTATCTAAACTGAATTCCATTTCTTATTTTATTCTCTACCGAGTTTTATAAAGTCTGTTTATCTAGTCTTGTGAAGATAGTCTTTATCTACACTATTCTGAAAATCTAGTGTCAGGAGCAAAGTTAGTCACCCTACCATTCTTTGTCCTTTCCCAAATCACTTACAAATACATAGAAAATACTGTTAAGCCTCTCTAAATCAGTATTCTTTGTACAAAACAATACACAGTATTCTCACAAAAGCATACATACACAGCAATAAGATAAGGAATGATTCTTTGAATATTCTTCCAAAATTCAGCAGTTTACCATCTGGGAACTTTTGCAACTAGAGATGGAGATTCTTTATTTAGAAGTTCCAGATGGATTTTTCTTCCATGTATTTGTTTTCCAAATCTATATAAATTTTAACCATCCACAGATTTCCTTAACAAGACCAGGGTGTAATCATTTTTCCACCTTGGACAAAAGACATTAAAAAAACAACCCCAAAATTAGTCAAATTTTGCCTTTCTGTTTCTGAGCAAAGAATAGCAATTGACAGGTTTTTTTTGTTGTTGTTGCTTTCCCTTTATCACTTTAAATGATGCATTGAAGTAGTAAACCTTTTGGATCTTTCTCTAGTGCAAATCCAAACTGGATTTTGGTCAGTTAAATTAAACCAGAGTCTATCCTGTCTCGTTACAGCAGAAAGCATTTGTTTCAATACATTTTTTTCCAGACATTCTTGTTTTGATTGTCTCTCTATACATTTCAGAATGAGGAAAACAGTCCTTGTTATACTATAATTTGACATTATATAGACAACCACTGATAGTAAGGGACAACCAATGTTCAACTCCAGTGCATGTGTTAGGTTACAGGAATGAACGTGACACATAGGCATATGTGTGACTATAACCACTGTAATATGGAATTTCAGATCAATGAAGTAACCACAGGAATTCACAAAAGGCAGAATAAATCCCTGTATTTTCCTTGCAGCTTCTAGTAGCTTCAACACTGATGAAAACAAAATGGAAGGATCCATAAGTGCTAGGCTTTATCACTACAGCCAAATTATGCATGATCTGATCTCTGATCCTATGCTCAACTGATTCTGTTTTACTTTCAGTAATTATGATTTATTGTCATTGTGTCAGAGAAAAGCATTGAATGCTGATAACTTTGTGAACGTTGTTGGCTGATTACATTTCACTGTAAACAATAGCTTCCAAACGTGTAAGAACTGGGTGTGATCACCCTGTAGACAGCAGAGACAAAATGCAGTTTAGGAACCCTTGAAATGTGCTCTGTTCTTAGCAATCCTGGAGTATTCACCCAGTAAAATGGAGATCAGATGAGAAATAGTACTAAATAGATGCAACTGACTTTGGTGACATATACGCTAATGCTCTGAGAGTGGCAAGCAGAGCAGCCAACTTAACTGTGAGTGTCAGAAAACAATTAAATTTGCTACTGTACTCTTCTTGGCTGGAACAGACTTAATTTTCATCAGTCTCCATGTTTTGGATTTGTAGAAAAAAAAAATTGGTGTTGATAACACATTGATGATTTAGTTATTGCTGAGCAGTGCTTATACAGAGTCAAGGTGTTTTGTTTCTCACACTGCCCCACCAGGGAGAGAAAGGAGAAGGAAGGGGGACATGTTCAGACTGATGGTGTTTGTCTTCCCAAGAAACCATTAAGCGTGATGAGCCCTGCTTTCCTGGAAATGGCTGAACATCTACCTGCTGATGGGAAATGGTGAAATTATTTTGGTTTGCTACTGCTTGCAGCTTTTGCTTTACTTATTAAAATCCCTTTATCTCAATCCACAGTTTTCTCACTTTTACCTTTCTGATTCTCTTCCCCATCCCACTGGAGACAAGTGAGCAAGTGGCTGTGTGGTACTTAGCTGCCTGCCAGAGTTAATCCACAACAAGAGGTTTCTTGAAAGAAGCACAGAAGCTTAACACCTCAGTAAAGTGGGAATCCACACAATATTGGACCATGGTAAAACAAGTTGTTCCTAAAAATTATCAGTAGTAAAATACATAATATTGACATATACATTTTTGTTTCATAAGTTAACAAGCAATAAAGCAAGTGAGGCAGTTCAAGTCTCTCTTACAGAGACTGCAGTAAAGTATCAGCAAAAATTGAATTTAAAAAGTCCTTGCATTAAAATATGTAGTACATCTATTATGCATTATGCAGGCATTTTTCAAAACAGGAAAGCTATCAGCATACTTGTTATGTTCCGGACTATTATTCTTACTGTGAATCATGAATACTGTGATTAAGTGTCTTGCCAACAACTTGCAGAATACATGGGTCTGTTTACATCTTACAAATGGAGACCTTTTTTACTTTCTTCTTTACATTTTGCCACTCTTCTTCATGTCAGTTAAACTGCAAGGTTAGACTTATGGATCTGTAATTTACCAGTATTTCTTAGCATTATGTAAAAGTTTTGTTCCATTTTTCCCAACACGTCTGGCCAATGATCCAGGATATCTTCATTGGAATTCCTGGCAGGATTTTTTCATAAAATACTCCATAACAAAGAAATTTCAAAATGAAGTGTTCTTTGGAGACCTCAGAGTCTCCAAGCCCTCATTAAATTGTCATTTATACAATATGCTTGCAAGCCACCGGGGTCATTTTGTGAAGGTACATCGCAAAGGGAAAGCAGTAAATCTCAGTAAATATTTCACAACTGTCGCTGGCAATTAAAATTTTAAATGGCTTCTTCTCTGCATAGCTTATACAATGAGATTCAAAAGGCAACTACAGGTTCACCCAGATGAAATGAGTGAACTTCTGTATTATTTCATACTGATAGAAAAAAACATATGTTAAATCGGAATACAATATGCCATGTTGTGGTACCCCACCATGTAGTAAAAAAAAAATAAAAAAAAAATCTACAGTGTTCTTTTGGCTATGAGGGTTATATACTTTTAGGAACTCTTATTTCATTTCAAATATACTGAATTATTTTATCATAAAATAATTCAGAGAGTGAAAATCTATTTTCTTTCTTGCTTTTTGAGAAATTCAGTCTCTGTTGCTGTGGTTTCTCTCTCTTGCTGTGAAAGACCTTCATTGAATTCAGCCTAGACAATCTCTTCAGTGTTTCCATTTTCCATTAGACTGGAAACAGGATTATATGATATTTCCACACAGTTTTAGAAGTTTTCAATCCACCAGTCATGCTGACAATTGTTTTGCAGGAACATCGTAAGTCACATCAGAGTCTCCGGAGATAGAGGTTTTTTGTTCTTTTCTTCTTCCTTCTAGCCTTCCCTTGCCTTGCCTTCCCTTCCCTTTCTTTTTCTTTTCTTCTTTTTAAAGTACTTTTGTTCCTTATACTTCTGACACTTAAAAACACTATAGAGAGGTACATTAACATAGCTCAGCATCACTACAGAAACAAGATAACCTTTGTATCCAATTTTGTATACAAATACTTTTAAGCTATTAGCTAATTCTCGTATCTTCTGTGAAACCTAAAGACATTTAAAGTATCATTTTGAAAAATAGGGAAAATAGGGTGGTAATTCTGGAAATGGTTTAGCAAGGGTAAGAAAGGGTAGTAAAAAAACTACTGTCACATATATGTGGATGAATATATGAAAGATGCAATTATCTTAATTTTATTACTAAAAATGGTAAAGCTTAAAAATGGTAAAGCTTAAATTACTAAAATGGATGAGCTTTTACATTCCTAGTGAAGACAATCCACCCATTATTTATTCTAGATAATATATTACTTTTTTTCTTATTTAGGGACCATTTTTTAACTGCTGTCACTGCATATTACCTTACTACATCAGTAGCCCATGTGAATTAGTAAAAAACAGCTACGTAGCAAGCAAGAATGTGAGGAACAAAAGTTCAAAATTTGCTTTTTATTGTATAAATTGAGAAAAATAAATAATCAAGTAAGGCAGTCACAAAATTACCTGCATGTGTCTTGAAAGTCTTAGGAGAACTTATAAATGAAGATCACTGACATATATGAACAGAAAAAATATACACTTAAGAGTAATTAAGTATTCCATAGGGACCATTTCTAAGATGACCCACGTGCAAATTGTGTATTTCCCATCATAAACGTATCTATTTAAACAAACCCATTAAATCCTCAGAGCACATAAATTTAAAAAGTTAAATTAAAATTTACTTTTTCATCATTTTTTAAATAGTAATGTTGTAATCAAGAGCTTCCTAGCCTTTTTTAATGTGTTGCTTGATTGTGTAGTTATCTTACTCTGAAATAGCAAAAAAAAAAATTTATTTTTTTCTAACACTATCAAGGTTATGAAATAATAATGCTGCATCATTTTTAATTACAGATAATGTTAATAAATCTTGGGTCTTCCTCTCTGTTGTTGTCATAGGAAAGTCCATCATGCATATGAGAAAGGGAAGAAGGTATTTTGATGTGCAACTGAACAGTTAGAAGCTTCTCAAGATGTGAATGTTAAATAGAAACCTACAGTTATCAGAGAACTGGCAGCAACATCGAAATGAAACAACTGCTTTTTCATACAGCTCCATATATTGCATGCTATTAGCTTCACTTACATGATTCATTACATATATATGTGCTCCTAGCAGCAGTGCTAGATTGTAGCCATATTTTTGGAAAAGCAATCAAGACCTTGTATTAAAGATCATGAAACAATGCCATGAAATTATATTTTTCATGCTATCTTTATGATCACAAGCACCTAAGACTCTTTACAATTTTTTTAAAGATCCATTTTAGAGTCAATACACTGTTTTAATATTCCTGCCACAAACTTTCAAAAACACTGAGGAAGCAAAAGGGGACAGGCAGAAGAAAAGGAAGCACAAGTTCCCATAAACGATGTTCTAGTTTTTACAGTCCTGTCTCAGAGGACTAATGACACATACTCATAAATGTAATACATAACCATGTATCTTTGACACATCAGAGATAACACAGTGGGATCCCTTCAACTTACTCTGTGCATCAAACTGCACTACAAGCACATGGTACAGAGAACAGATGTGTCCTGGGTTCCTGTTGTGGTGAACCCCAGTGACTGATACAGGCTTAAGTGTCTTGAAAAATGATACTTCACTCAAGTCTTTTTCTTCATCCGATAGATCTGCAGAGAATGTTGAAAAACACTGTTACAAAAATCTTGAAACAAACAAACAAAAGCACTGGAAAACAGAGGATATTTCTCAGAGAGATAATGAAGGATTTCTTTTTAAATTATGATGGAAATGCACAACTGCCCAGAAAGTGCAGTAGACTTGAACCATTAACACCTGTTGAACTACAAGACACAAAGAACTCAGGAGAGCAGTTTAAATGTGGTCATCAAACCACAGTAGTTTAGCATTTGCTACTTGCAAGATTATTTAAACTGGTTTGACCCTTACTTGTTGAAAAACTTGATTAACTGAGTCTAGTTGCAAAAAAAAAAAAAAAATGGAGAAAATTGGTGAAACTAGGAAGTTTTACTTCAGTTTAGCACAAAAATGCATAGACTTCAAGGGCATCTGAGAGCCAAGTGGAAGGTTAACAGATATGTAGGGACTATTTCTTAGTTGTGTTTCTCTGTGGTCTTTATGTGAATTCTGTGAAGTGGATAATCATTGCTGCTTTTGCTTGCCTTTGAGCACTTACAAAAATTACTTTGTAATTACAAGCTGTGAGTTAACCCTGGCAGAAGAGAATCAGAAGGGTAAAAGTAAGAAAACTGGCCAAAAACTGCTGCCAAAACACAGCACCATACAGATGACTATGATGAAAATTAACTCCGTCCCAGCCAAGACCAGTACAATTCCCCACTTTGCTGAGGTGTTAAACTTCTGTGTTCATTTCAAAACATCTTGGTTCCCCCTCCTTTCTATCCAACCATTCTGGAGATGCTGTTCTGTGTTACCAAAGCAAACAGGATCACAATAAAATAAATAAATAAATAAATAAATCAGAAAAATAGAATGGATAAATAAGAATAGATAAATAAAACTGTAGTGCTAACATAACACTTCAATAAATAGTTTTAAAACAACAACACATGCCAAACAAATATATATTTTTAATCCAAACAAACTTTTATAAACTAAACCAACTATGTTTACTGTTATAGAATCAATACACTTTTGAAATGTAAATGGATGGGGCTACATGAAGTTTTGTAAATTAAGGGAATGATATTATACTAGGTCAATATATATGCAAACATACTCTGAATGTAGTACAGTTTGTAATAGCAGTCACTCACAGCATCTGATCATTAATGTCACAGAAACTACTTTGAAAACACTAGTGATGAGAGACTGAAATGCAAAACATGATTTATAAAGTTAAATGACAAATTTATATCTGAAATAGAATATATTGTATATGAAAACAAGACAGTCATCACAGATAGGTTTTTGGCCTATGACACTTTGTGACCAAGACCTGAGGGAACAGGTGTCCCTCTCAGCTGCTACAAATCTTCCAACTCAGTCAGGTCACTTTCAACAGCCCTTTCATTTAGTTCTTCAGATGGTGATGATTGAGAATTCAAGCAAACATCACCAGAGGTGAGAACCCAATGGGTCCCAGAAGATGGAAAGTCTGTCAGCAAAATGAAAAGTGTATAATGTTTTGTGTTTTTTTTTTTTTCACAAAATGGCTGATGTCCCTGTCTCTGTAAGATACTGAACAACAAATACAGGTGAGACTAGTTAATGCCTAGACCTAGACACTTCTGTCTTAAAGTGAAATCCCTTGTTGGACTGGATCTGTAGAATTAAAACTGAAAGATTCAACAATACAACTATCATCAATTCATAAGGGCAGCTACCAGCAAAGTAAATATATGACTTTTCAAAATATCATTGCATGGAGCAACAGAAAAGACTTTGTCCCCCCCTGCTCTCCAATGCAATCTCAGAATCAACACACACAAACTATCAGGAAACAAGCCCTGCTGGTCTCACGCTTTAGTGCTGGTCTCACTTATTTAGTGAAGGAAAAATTACACATCCCTTTCCAACAAACTTTTTTTGTTTCCTTCATCCTTGTAGTTCCCTTTTTCTGTCGCCTGCAAGACTGCAGGCTACCCACTCATGACTGAAGGGACCCAGCTGCCCACGATGGCACCCCAGCAGGGGAAGGAGGGCCAGAGGTCTGTGCACCCAGTGGGGATGTGTGGCAGACATGAGCCAACTGTACTCAAACACCTAGGAGGGCCAAGCATCTGGGGAAGAAAAGGCTAGGAGCTTTGTCCAACACCACTTCTCCTTAGAAGTGCTGTTCCTTCAGCAAGCCAGGAGCTCCAGGTCCAAGCCGGGACCACAAGGTAGCTAGCAGCAGCCCCTGACAGACCACCCTGCAGCCTCCTTGTACCTGGCAAGCATGTGTCACACAAGGGGCAAAGAGCTGGTACCAGACACCCCTCACAAGCCTGCCTTTTCCATCTGTCTCTCCCCACAGTCCCTGTCAGGTACGACGCAGGCTTCAAAGGCAGTGTCTCCCTTGGGGCAACACACCTCAGCAGCTGTGGGACGAACCTTCGCGAGGGTCCTCAGCGCTGCCCCCAGGCTGTGGCCGCCTGCCGTGGCCGGACAGGCGCTCAAGAACCGGGCTCAGTTGTCGCGGACCCGGCCGCTGGCTTCGGTGGGGGAGAACGCGAGGGGAAAGCGCCGCCGCCTGGACGGGGCGGACGGCGACGGGACGGGACGGGACGGGACGGGACGGGGCGAGTTGGGATGAGATGAGATGCGATGGGATGGACAGTGCGCGGCGCGTGAGGGCTGAGGGCTGCTGGCACGGCGCGTGAGGGCTGAGGACGCCATCTTAGGGTCGGTCCTCTCAATAAGCGCGGCAGCGCCCTGCCCTGCTGCTGGCCCACCTGGGAGGCGCTTTAGGCGCCTTGGGGCTCAGGGGACGTAAGTGGTGGGGCTGCCTCCCGGTTCCTGCACAAAGGGGAAGTAGCTTTTGGACACCCCGTCCTGCAGGGGACAGATCCACCTGCCTGCAAGCCCCACCAGGGACCGTTGTCAGGGATGTTACAGAAAGGCTGGTGAGGCTTGGCTAGACCTTGAACTTCAGCTTTGCCCCTCTTATGTGTGGCCACCACTGCTGCCAGGGTTAATGTGGAATATATCTAGAGACTGTAGGAGTGAGGTGAAGGGCAGGTGGCCTGGTGGCAACCTTCTCAGTCCCCTACGTGAAGGCAAAATTTGAAATGGAAGTGAGTGTATCCAGCTGGTCAGCACTAGGCTACTTGGGTGGTGTCGCAGGCAAACTTTCTGAGGAACAAGGACTACTCGGTAGGCAAAGAAGTGGTCAAACTGGCTTACTAACCTACTGAAGAGGACTTTGTATATGCCAGGGGATGGGAACCATGATCTGAAGATGAGCAAGGGAACAAAGGACTAGAGGCACAGCATGACATGGCAGGCTTTCACACATCTGTTGTAAAAGCGGCACAGTTCAGGACAGATTTCAAATGGCTGCACACTAATATGCATAGCACATGGACTGTCTTTATTAATGACCTGGATGATGGGATGAAATGTATCTTCAGCAAGTTTGTGCATGACTTAAAAATGGGGGAAGCCACTGCTATTCAGAGCAACCTGGACAAGCTAGATAAATGAACTAACAGAAACTTCACAAAGTTTAGTGAAAGCAGGTATGAAGTCCTGCTCCTGGGCAAAAAAAAAAAAAAAAAATACTCTGTGCAACTGTGCAGGCTGGGGCTGACTGAAGCAGAAAAGGACCTGGGTGTCCTGATGGACAGCTGAATGTGAACCAGCAGTGCATCCTGGCAGCAAAGACCAAGAAGTGCAGAGAAGAGATCTTTCCATTCAGCAATCAAGACAATGTCTTGAGTGCTGTATCTGGTTTTTGGTTCCTTGAGACGCTGTGCTACATTGTGCATCTTCACACATGACAACAACTGCATGCTTTGATGCTTTGTTCAAAGATATTTTTGAAAGAGAAAACTGGGCCATTGGTATGCTGTAACTAAGACTGACCTTGAACATAGGAGGACAAGATTGACCCAGTGGCAGACCTGACAAGATGTGTGACAAGACACTTGTCACACAGTGAATGCAGCAGTGGCAACTGGAGATGCAGCCTGTTGTCTCCAGGACCACTGAGGAGAGTTTGGCTCTGGATGGCTGTTTTTGAAGCTTGATGGTGCAGTCATGTGGCACACAAAGGCAGACAGATGGTAAGTGTGGCGTGCAGAAGGGTGTTCACATTGAGTGGGCACAGTAGCTTCCGGAATATGTTCTCAGCCAGTAATGTCGAGCACTCTTCAGTATAGATGTAGCAAATAGATTTTAGAAGGGGCTAGCTAAGAACAGCAAGGATTCACACTGCTCCAGGGTAATTGGTTGGAGGAAACAGCAGTTATTCCCTAAAGTATACCACAAGAACAGTATAGATTTAGCCAGAAGGATACAAAAATATTTCACATAGCTATGACCCGGGCCAAGATTGATTATTCTTTCATCTGGGTTACATAAAAAAATAACATGAGCATTTTGGTATTTCACATTGTTCTCCAGGATTTTATCATTCCTGATGTCATTATATTATGTATATGTGGTTATTTTTAATTTTCTTCATTGCCTCTTTTAATCTCATAAAAAATGTCTTTAGATCTTTTGGGAAAATCTCTTTAGATCCCAACTCCTGCTTGGATCTAAACATTTTTTCATCCATTTTTCCATTCCGGGTTAAAAATATTAGCATCAGTGTTAAAAAAAAAAGTCAGCTTGACTTGAATTTCTCCTTTCCTCAGTATATCAACAGTTACTGTCATTTGGAGATCAAAGCTTTTACTAATATCACATTGAATTTCTGTGATACATTTAATCCAGATTGAAACTAAAATTCGCTTTGGAATATATGCTATCATTTTCAAAAATAAATGAGTTTTAATTGGGGGCATTATTTCAGGTCCCAGAATGTCCCTTAAAGAAGCAAGAAACATCATCTGTATAATCCATAACTTAATTCACCAAGAAAAGTGAATATATGTAGTCCTCATTGCAATATTTACTAAATGCACTAAAAAGACTAACAATGTTAAGAAGGAAAAGGAAAGATATAATTGGAAGTTTCTTTTGACCAATCTTCCTCTTAAGAAAGCGCCATCAGAGTAATCATAAAAGGATGAGTTCAAAGTTAGTGAAAGGTACCCTGAATTTATTTTTTTTTGCAATGTGCAGTATAATTATTTGTATTCATTTAAATAAAATGCCTGTTTGACCCTGGGGAAATAATTAGACAGGGTTTCACTGACTAGGTTTCTTCTGGGAAAAGTCCTCCTAATTTCTCTTGCTTTACAAATCAATGCAGCAGGTCCTGGTTGGGCAGCTGTAGTTGAAGAAGAAAGATGTTGATTATAAATTACCTTTTTTTTTTTTTTTAGCTATGTTTATTTTAATCAATTCAGAAAGTGCATCTGGTAAGTGTTTGTAAGAGACCCAGAGAATGACAGGTCTGTAGTTTGACAGAACAGATATTAAGAAACTTACTTCACTAGAAGATTATTTTTTCAATTGGTTGAAAATTAACTGTTTTTGAAATATATATATATATATATATATTTTTACTGGGAAAACATCAAAAAAGCCAAAAAATGCAGTAAAAATATTTTTATTTTCCAGAAAATTAAAAAATATATTTGTTTCAGATTTCCAGGCTTTCATAAAATATTAAAGAAATTTATATTTTCAGCTAAATTTAAAAAATCTGTGTTTTTCCCATTCTGAGGAACAAAATGTGTTGAAAAGTGTTGGAAACTAAGTGCTGGAACTAACAATTGGAAACCACTATTGGAAACCTTGATATCTTTAAATGTGATTAGCCTAATTTAAACTCCAAATGCTATGGGTGAGATACAATGAAATCTATATAAACCATTACTGTTCAAAATCCAATCTCTGAAGTGAAGCATCAGAACTAAGAGATACAAATGAGGCAAAGGTCACACAGTATCGATTCAACAGACTAACTTTGCTGCTCTGGTTAAATAACCAGTGTAGATTTATCTGAGAATCAAGAATAATTCTATTTTGGTATGTTCTTTGGGATCTTTGACTCAATACATAGGCTTTATCCACAAATCAGAAAGACCACTCATATTATTAGCAGTGTCAGACTGAATGTTTTCCTATATCTTGAAAGGTAAGAGGATATATAAATCAAACTGGTCACATATTACTCAAGGTTGTCAGCAACATCTTGCCTTAGCTGGAGAACATACCTAGAGCATTCAATAAGATTGTAGAATCAAGCGAATAAAGCAAGAATAAATTACAAACAATCAAGTAATCTTAACTGAAAGACTGGGTAGACTAACATATTTTCAGAACAATTAATCAACCCCACAATCAAAATTTCAGCATAAAGAGTCTTGGTGACCCAGGTCAATTAATGCATAAGAAGTTGTATATTATATATCGAAGATGAGAACCAGCTGACATTGTCAAGAAGGATAGAATAGGGAAAATACTGTTGAACAATTTAGTTCAACTCTTCCAGGTAAACTGTGACAACAGATACACCCCAACACCCCCCTCTCTATAGAACTGCCATCGACATTATGCCATGCACACTTTCTCTCAAAGTCTTTACATTGTTAGCTTTTTAAGATTTGAGTATTAGGGTAAAGTTGTTGTTACTAATGAATTCTTTCTATTGTAATATCTTAATAAGATTTTTTTTCTGTACATAAACTTGAAATCTGTTTATGCTTTTCAGTTCTTTCTTCCTCTCCCCCCTTGCAGGTAAATAAAACAACAATGAATATGTAAAATGTGGTAGTCCTGGCAACGGGAATATATGTATTAAGTGGTTCTGGCAACTTGAAATGTATTAGCTAAAGTAATAATCAAGTGCTGTTGTTTTAAACTTGACAGATTTCTGGCTCTAAGTTTTCTCTAACAGACTATAATTTCAAAGAGAACCCTGCTATAGTTGACGGAAACTTGTTCTTTAGATTGCTATAAAATCAAACTGTGAGGAATGAAGTTCTGGTTCTTTTTGGTATCATGAGTATGTAGTGACTGTCTAATATTGCTTAGTATCATATTCTGAAACTGTAAAGGAGCAAAAAAAATGTATATATACTTTATCATCTATTTCAGTATTCTACTCCAGTAATAGCTCTTTGGAGAAGGAATAATGACAAAGTTCTACACATTTGGTAGACTTTTTTTTTCATTTTTTTTCTGAATTGAGCCTGAAATTGTGCCAGGTAACTGAACATGTAGCATAAAATTAATTTTCAAAATTGCATCTATCCATTTTTCCCTTGCAGTAATAGATGGCCAAAGTAGAACCAGTTGCATATTCCATGACACCTATGATCCAAATGTTTATCCAAATTATAAGGCTACATTATGATGGAGTCCTGAGATTTCCCACCAAACTGAAGCATCCTTCCAAAATCTATGAGTCTGTTAAGACATCCGTCATGTTGAATTTCAAAGTAAGAGCTAAATTCATTAGGTAAAACACATTCTTAACATCCTGGACTGTCACCTTTCTTGCAATGAATGAGTCTTTTGTCATACCTGAAGAAAACAGAACTGAAACTTTAGCCCATTCCTGGGTTTTTGTTTGAAAAGTAAATTATACTGAAGAACTTGATTTTGTTTTCAAGGATTTTAAAGGATCATTTCATCATTAGCCATACAAAATGTGTTATGATTTAAGATTAGATTTCTGCCCTCTCTTAGTCTGCTGTTGACCTTAAAATTGTCCTTTGCTCTACAACAGACACAGTCTACTCACTTGATTGAGAAATAATGTTGTAGCATGGCCTTCAAAACAGGAGAACATCAGCAGATTAGAATGACTCAAAAGGGTCAGCTTGAGGATGGTTAGCCTGAGCATTTCAAAGTAAAGTCCTTGCTTATTAAAAGCCTTCACTCTTGAGTAAGTTTCTTAGTATAAAGCTTTTGAATTGTATACATAGTACATCATACAAGTTTTTTCTTAAGATACTTTGTAAGCTCTGCTTTATAAATTGAGTCACTCTTTCTGCTGTTTGCGTGTAAATATATATATTTTTTATGATTCATTTTTATCATCCATGTAGAGTGAATTTTAGAGAGTACAGACTTCATGGAATTTCTAACAGAGAGGTTCATGATATTCCATCCATTAAGAGGCTTTTGCATTCAAGGAGTTTTAAATAAACACCTAGAAGAAATAAAGTTTCAGGACTAAAAAGATGCTTTGCAACTTGACTTTGTGCAAAGTCAACAAGTTCCCTGCTTCAGTCTGTCCTCTAACCTTGGAAAGTTTTGGGCTCTCTCTGTGCCTGTCAAATGCTATCGGATATTGTGTGAAAAAGCTAATACAACAGTTACTCCAACTGCTTTGTCTTTGCTTTAACTGCATCCTTCCATGAGCGTTCATAATGGTTCATCTCCATCAGGGCTCTAGAAACCAATTGGGCTGTGAAATACGTGTTTTTTGAACTAGCATATAGATTTGAATTCCACTTCAATAACTACATCTGGGTACAAACGTATGGAAAACATCCGTATATATATGCACACATACATGCCACATTCTAGCAAATGAATCCACTGTGACTTTAGCGAAATTTAGCTCAATCTTAGTTTCTCCCTACCTGTCTGGAGTAGTAGAGTTCATGTACCTGACAGAAAAAACTGAAACTGTTCTCCAGTTTGACTCAGATATGATCCAAAGAGGATAGTTTTCACAAAGCTTTCAGAGTGCACTGAATTTGTAATAGATGAAGAAAGGACAAGGGAACGTGTAGGAACTCTGTGAATAGATGGCATTATATGGAAGAAATTATGTTGAAGAAAAAGAAAAAAAAATGATGTAGTGGCTTCAATTTTTAGTGAAATGCAAAAATGTAAGAAGACTTGCATAATGCAGAATTTGTAATAGAGATAAGAACATTTAGTCTTGATATTACTGCTAATGGAGAATCCGTGCTGTCTACCCAGAAAAAGTACGTTATTGCAAGGCATATGAGGGAAATCAGTGAAGAGTGATTTTGCACCTTGTACTTGTGCTGTATTTTTACCACAGAGGCTTTTAAACCTTTCATCCAAACGTACATTTATAGTTTTAATAGCTTAAGTAAAGGTACAAATAAAATAATTGGAAATGTTTCCTAAAAACACCTGCATAGTATTTTCTTTCTGTATTGTTCCTTCCTCTTAAAACTTCCTAGTTTTTATCTTTTTCAAAATCATTTTGCTATTTTATATAAATTTTTATTACAGTTTTTCAATGCATTTTGGAAAAAAAAATCGTTTTAATGATGAAAATGTACTTCACAATCAGCAAAACATTACAACACAAACATTTTTGATGACATCTGGTCCCCAAAGTTTTACTCTATTGCCACTCAGAGTGAAAAGTGTATTGATTCTGGCCTCAGGAACTGCATTCCATTCTTCCCCAATTTCGGCAGGTGATAAATCAAAGGTGACACAGCAAAAGTGAGCAAGAAGTGAGACTCTAGGGGAGGCATAAGGTAATGCCTTCCAGTAGGCTGGAAAAACACTTTCCAAGTAACTGAATCTCAGACTTTCAAAAGTTATTCAATATTCAGAAGTACGTGCAAGAAGTTTACCAGGTCGATGTTTTTCCAATTGTCATATTTTCTCAAGAAGATAGTTTGTTTATGAAAAGTGGGTGTTGTCTCATGATGACAAAAGGTACATGACAAAGTGAGTCTATGATTTACTTATTTCTGTTTGATAGTCTTTCTATTGGGTCTTTGATTTATTATTTTTTTTGGTACTTGCACATTCAGAGGACTGCTAGGTTGCTTTTTTTCTCCCTGGGCAAACAGAAGAGGTAACTAAGTGGCTTCAGGCCTTACCTTATTTTGAAGAACAAAAGCAATGATTTGTTCATGTCAAGAACACTTCTGTGTGCTCTGAGAATTGGAAGAAATAAAAGGCAAGCACCAAATTTGTCAATCAGATAATCACACCTGCATAGCACAATGACTTAGAATAGAACAGAAAAGGTCATGAGAAAGGCAGAGAAAACGTTTTTTTGAAAAGGCTTAAATACAATTTCTCTTCATCTGCCTTCCATGGCATCCATTTTGTTGGAAGTGCTTCATACATTTCCTGCCATTAGGTTGAGCAGTTGGCTGAAGAGGCTGTGCTGGGAGGCTGCTCCTGCTGTTTTAATCAATATAACATGAAAACAAGCAAGAAGCCCATCACATCCTTGAGCAGCTGATGCACTGTTCACTTTCCTGTAGGTCCTGCTATGAAAATAAAATAAGGTCAGTAAGAGTCTGTGAACTGCTGTGGCTTTACAAGGGCACTGTAAGAAATTCTGTGTTCTCTCCTAGATGCTGAGCTCCCAGACACGGTAAGTGTGAAAAGAGGCACTCCCTTTGCCACTGAAACAATTCTGTGTCAGTAGACTGGAAAAACAAACCCATGTAGTCACAGTGGAAGATAGTCTTTTGAGGAGAAGACATTGTCTCTGCCAAGCAGGTGGAATCTAATACTAGTGCCTTTTTTGTCCTTTCTGTACCTCTTCTCCCTTGTCACCAGTTTTTTTATTTTGCAGTGGCTCAGTTGCCACTCTACCACATTGCTACCTGAAGAACCTCCTTTTCACTTTTTGTTTACCATGGGTGTCCTATTCTCCATGCTACCTGTGCTGTGTATCAGCTGTCATAAACCTTCCTGTAATATCCTAGCCCTGATCACAACCATCCTTTTTCCTCAAAACTTCTATTCTCTATTCTTACTGGTTTGCATTTTTTCTACATCATCCCCATAGTTCGATGTTACAATTAACCACATCCAGGCATAAGTTTAGGTCATTAGCTTTCTGGAAGAAAAGCTATTTAACTTTCTCTAGATGGGGTTTTTCAGCTACAGACCCCAGAAGACTTGAGTTCATTTCAACTTGTAAGGGCTAGTGTGTGATTTTCAGCTGAACCAGTTTCATAAAATGAAGCAGCATTTATCCAGAATAAACACAATTTAGGGCAAAGCCCACACCTGCTTACCTTAACTGTTGAATACACATTTTTGCATAGGGACCTTTCCAAAGTTAAAATATTTCGTCCTTTGTTCTTTGGCCACAATCTTGGGCCTATCAGTCTTCAAATATCTTCCAAGTCAAAGAGATTATTTTATTAATAATATTTTATTTATTTTATTAATTAAAGAATTTCAGTGATTTTAAGTTAGTTTGTATACTTCCCTCCAAATATCCCAGAGAAAATAAGATTTCAATGTACTTATCTACATCTTTTTAACTTGTGGAAAATAATTATTTCTTATTTAATTCAGTTATTCTAGGAAGCAGTTTTTACCCATTCGACAAAAAATACAAGTCTAGTAAGTTCAAAAAAAAAGTTATACCAATTAGAATATTAATACATTTATCCTTGAGTTTTCTGTAGCCGTTTTGGTATGTAGTTTCTGCCTTTGCATTCATTCTATTGGCATTATTTGTTCCACGGTATCCCTGATGGCAAGGTATCTTCTTTGCATTTATTGTCCTTAATCTTTGGCTTTCAATGCAGTAATTTCTTACTACTTCTTATCTCTATGTTTCTGGGACTGTCCTTCCTCTCACAATATTATTTTATTTATTATTTATATTTTTTATTTAGTTATTATGTTATTGTTATTTTATTATCTATGTAGCTTAAGAGTTTATGTCCTGCTTTCCCTTTTGCCTTCTCTGTCATATCCCTAGTCTAATTTCCTACATTTTTCTACTCTTAACTTTTATCTCCATGGGACAATGTACACTTCATTACATCTTTGTTTATATTTTCAAATCTACCACTCTTTCGATCTGTCTGTGCTTAATCCTGCATATCCACCTAACTAATTAACCCTCGTGGGCTTTCTGCCATTATCAGTTATTAAATTAGCGTATAATGTGCTCCTTTTATTCCGTTTACATTTTTTAAAGAGATCTAGTGGAACTCCAAAACACTAGATTAAATAATATTTTTGTTAGAGGTTGTTTTCTGTGATCAGTGTTGTGATTGGTAGGGTCCAGTAGAAAAACTTTAAATGAATTTTAAGATTGGGGATTTTCTTGTCTGTGATAAGCAGAAGAGCTTCTTCCTGCTCTGATCTTGACTGCGATTAGAGAGACACCACATTAAATATTCATTTCCTTCAGATTCCTAGATTATTAAGGGATTAGACCTCCTTGAAATAAATTCCACTGTCAAAAGTACAGAGTACTTAATGTAAAATGAGTGACTGTCTCTGCATGTTGCTACCATCTACTGTGGGAAAGAGGAGAACGATTCAGGATTTGACCAAGTTTTATTTTTCTTAAACATCTTTTCCTGTCAAAGATTTATACACTTACTCCTGTGATTGAACAAAGTATTTGGCATAAATAAAAATATAGCTTAATGATGAACACAGGTGTACAGAGCATTGACCTTGAGTTCAAGAGAGAGGGATTCTCTTCCTGGCTCTGCCACTTGGTATTTTGCCATTCCTGAAAATCTTAGGAATTGATCTCACAACCCTGTGCCTCAGTTTCTTCAAAAGAAAAATAGGACAGTTCTTTTGGAAAACAAAATCTTCATCAGTAGAATTTGGTGTTATTTGTATATTATTTTAAAAACAACATTAGCTATCACATCATACAAGACAGAGCTTTGCCCATGACTAAAAAGCAGCTGCTAATTAAATGAAGGACGCTAACTGTGCAACATCACTGAGTAATACCATGAATACTTCAGACTAGGAATTAAGGAAACTGCAAACAGAACTTTGGGAGACAGAATTAACTAATATGTTTTGGTACTTGTACTGACAATACATTCCTGTAGCAGTAAGTATAATTGCCTGGTTTACAGTTTTTAAACATCACTGTAATTGCAGATTAATTACACAGTGTTTAATAGACTATCAGCAAACTTTACTGGTAACAAAAATAAAAGTTTTATATAATGGAAGTCTCAAAAAATTTGGCTGTTCTAAAGAAATAGCTACAGTCTTGGAAAAGTATTTTAGCTCCTGAGATAGAGTATTTTATGAATACAGCTCACTCCCTTAGTCTCCCAACGTCTGTCAATATATGTTCTCCTTCTCAAGCCATATTCAGGATAGGGTTGGCCTTTTTTTTTTTTTTTTTCCCTTTTTGGCCTGTTTCAAAGCAACATGGAAACAGCACAGTCTAGCCTCTTTCTAATAACTGGTGCCTGGGGAGCCTTGTTTACTTCAAACCAGAAGGGACTAGTGTACCGGCTGGAATACAGATGGCACGATTTTTTTTCTGACAGAAGAAAAGCAAAGTGTCATGACTGATCTAGAAATGCTCCTGACTTAGGAATTGTCTCCAGCTCTCCTTACATAAAGAAAGGTAGATGTGATGTAAAAGAGAGAGAGAGAAAAAAAAAAAAAAAGTAAAGAACTTTTCTAAAGGAAGAAGAATTAGTCAGGAAAGGAGTGAAATATAAGGGGACATTAGCATCTCTCACAAAACTATGATCACATACCAGCTATTAATTTCATTTTTTTGATGAACACAAAATGACATTTTGTTAAAGAGATATTCATGATCCCCCTACCTTCATACAATGCCATTAATTTGCAGCTTCTCAGGTGAGTTCCCAGTACTCCACTATCATTGACCTGTGTATTTATTTGTTCTCTCTGCATGTGCGTATTTGGCAGGTGCCACAAGGGTTTGGCACTTTTACCAACAAGCACTGGAGAAAAACTGAACCCTCAGTTTGTTTGCATATTGACAATTACATAAGTGCTACTTTCATGAAGGAAACAGACAGTTTGATGTAAAGATCATTAAAGCCCTGAGTGAGCTGGGCCCTGGGGCCCATCCTCCTCTGCATTCATTATTTAGCTATTAAGTTGCCAATCATTATTGTCTTTAGCAGAAGAAGAAAAAAGAGAAAAAAACACCTGTGTAGCAGAAGGGAAGTGCCTTGCTGGAGCTTGAGGAAGTAGTAGAGCAATCTGGACAGTAGAATCGCTAGTGATTATAGAAACAAATGGTGTCAATTAAAGTGGCATGTCAGCCTTCATTAATTCCAATGCACTATCAATATGCTAGCTATCAAATACTTTATCCTGAGGAATGACCCTGATGGATCATAAAGCCTTTGTCTTCCTGGCATTATGTTTCTACACAAAGACCTGCAGCTAAAGACAGACAACATTGTCACAGTTGGACCAGACACACATTAGCAGAGAATCAGGTTTAATCCATTAGTGAGTGAACCTTTTTTCTACAGTTGTTTGCAACTGTGTGGTGTAGTTGTTGATTTATTACACATAAGAGCAGCAAACTTACAGGTTTTGTACCTTCCTTTCTTCCTTTCTTCCTTGAAAGCAATCTTTCAGAATAATCAGGAAGAATTTCAATAGTTCTTTCAAAATGAGGAAAGAGATAGATGGATTTATTTTATCTAACTCTGAAGCTACTTGGACATGGTGGATGGGGTAGCTTGGTAGCTTGATTTCAAATTGTAAAGCTTGTGTTCTGCTTAGGACAATTTAGTGTTGAGATGGGAAA
The DNA here is from genome assembly GCF_009769625.2 of Cygnus olor. Classification (NCBI taxonomy): domain Eukaryota; kingdom Metazoa; phylum Chordata; class Aves; order Anseriformes; family Anatidae; genus Cygnus; species Cygnus olor. The sequence goes on from NC_049173.1 coordinate 52,127,230, forward strand.
TTAACACAGAGGAGAAGATAAAGAGGTAAAAACAAGCTTCTAAAGAAACAAAAGGTGGAAATGAGTTTGAAGAGAGAATGCAGAAAAGTCTAAATAATATACTGGATGGTACATATAAGTTAGTATTTACTATTTGTGTTCAGTAACACAAGACAAAAGTCAGGTCAAAACTTCTTATGTAACTTTAATATACAGTCAACACACTTAAAATCCACCTCCTCCATTGGGATCAAATATAGACTAATATTCCTTTCAAAATAATGCAGCAATAGAAAGAGGCTTTTAACATTGTATTCTTTTAGAAAACTATTTAAATATGCTCCCTTGCAGCCCCCTGAGCTGTTCCCAAGCCTTCCTAACTTCCTGGGAAATCCGGCAGATCTGCATAAAATGCTCCAGACCGACTTCTCATCCCACTCCAACTGTGTTCTGCAAAATCAGGTAGAGAACTGCTAGAAGTGGATTAGTCCCTTGGCAGAGGGACATTCTTTCGTGGCTTAAAGCCAGAAATAAACAGAATAATCCCAGAAGGCAGTGTAACCTGTCATTTTTAACATATGCCAGGTCATTTGGCTTCTGTAGGGATCAGAATCAATTCAGCCATAAAAATACGTTGTCATAGCACCATTTCCTTCTCCACTTCCCTTCTTGGCAAAATAGCTCACTGTAAAATTCCTGACCAATTATTAATTAGGAATCTGATTCTGCACAAGCGACCTTTTAAATCAATGTCAAGCCATCCAAGAGCAGATATCAGAATGAAGAGCCAAGCTGCAGAATTAGGTAGTTAAAAATAAAAATAAAAATCTTGTGAATAAACAATGAAGGGGTAATAGCTCTGTAAATAGGGATCACATCTAAAATGAGAATAGCATAAGGTTGTGATTCCAGTCCTAGGAACCCCCATAGATTAGACCCTCTTTCTTCCACTCTGTCCCATAACTAGAAATACGTTGAAGAAACAGCAAAAAAAGAAGGACAACCAAGCAAGGACTGCGTAAAAGAGGCATGAAAAGGCATGGAGACTGAGACAGAACAAAGCCTTTGAAATTTGACTACAGGGAATGAACTAAAGCTCTATAAAAAGTACAGTGAAAAGTAGATCAGTGGTAGTAACCCTCACAGATGACATTGAAAACAAAGAGTAGAGATTGTGACAACAATCCAGTTGGTAAAGAGAGAAGGGTGTATGGATTCTTAGAATAAATTAGTTACTGTGCTTGCTACTAGTTTGGCTGCACAGCTCCAAATATTATAACAATCTGCTGCTATAATCCAGTTTTCTACATTTAGAAGTAATGTCAAAATAGACACCCTCCAGCTTGACAGAAAATGCCTTCTCCCTCGCCCCCTCCCCCCAGTGCTACTGTGTTCTGCCATTCCTTTTCTGCATCCTTCTGTGGAAAAAAAAAAAAAAAAATCTGATTTTTGTAATTTATGTGTTTTACTTATGTCACAGACAATTATCATGATGCTTTTTGGGTGTATATTTAAGAAATCATAATGCTTCATTAAGCGAGCAAATATTTAAATGTGGTAAATATTATAATTTCCACTAGTGTTTCAAGCACTGTCTTCTTTTTTGAAATTAAAAAGACAAGATAGTACTGTGGTTCCACTATTGCACTTATTTTATAACGAGTGCAGTGGGCCTATATATTCATTTTGAACCAGTCTTTAATGCTCCTTTGGTGACAGAGCTCTATTTTCAGCTTCTTTCTCTTTCTTTCCCTTTCTGCAGTCCTGCAGTTATCTTTCCTTTTCCTGATATAATTTAGTACATATCAAGATCACAGTATATTTTCAATATAGCAGGTTGCAGTTTTGACTTAGATATATTTATTTCTTCTGAAAGAAAGTTACTGATCTAGAGATTTTTACATAATTTCTAGAAAGGAGGTCATCCCTGTTATACAGCAGCTTTGTTGTTCAGCCATTCAGTGACGGTAGAGAAACCTGTTAGTTCCAGTTTACAAGTCCTGAACCTTTTCCCTTCCCAGGTGGATGACTCAGGGTAGTGAGTCAGCTTCTTGCCCAAGTAAATGCTAAATTATTTAGTACCACTGAAACAGCCCCAACAGGAGAGACAGGAAAATGCAACATCTTCTTAAACCTAAAGGTCTGAGTTGGATGTGAAACACTTGCTTTCAAGTTCTTGTTGAACTTGTTTCAAGGTACTGTTTTGAACACCTTAAATAACATGCCCATTATGCTACAGCCACTGAGCTGTTGGTAGGCTAATCTTTCTGAGTTTTCCCACTTTCTTTGGAATACAGATGAGGTTATTTCTATTACAATTATAATATTTTTATTAGAATTAAACATTTCAAATTTCCAAAATTTTTCACAAAATATGTATTTCCTGCTCTGACCAGGCCTATCTTCCAGTTTGTTATGGCTAACAGAGATGTTACTTTCTCCAAGCTGCTATAAACCAACAGAAGAGAGCAACATAAAGCCAACATAGCTATTGGGATGTGGCTTTAGGAACCTGTTGGGAACTTGCAGTGGGAATAAAGTTTAGTGTAAAATATACCTTTATCAACCTTGTATAAATTCTTGCTTCCCCAAATGTGACTAACATGCAACTTGTCACCTGAAGTGACTGAATGTGTCTTGATCACTGACATCCTAGAAAAAATGACCAGCCATCAGAGCAGGATGCCCAAAGGGGTCTTTTAGCAGTGTTGGGCAGGAGCAGCTTGCTGCACAATCATCCAGTAACAGACTGAAACACCTGGTACAAATTAACTCACCTAAGCTCATTTTGGCAGCTTGCGCCATGATAGCTCCGTGTAAAATACCGGGAGGCCTGCTGAGGACAAGGGCTTTCCATAAGAATCTCACAACTTTCCATAAATCCCATTCTCTGTTGCAGTGATATCAAAGGGCCAAAGATCTTTCTAAGATAGTCCCTGACATGTTCTGTGTTAATGGTAAATGAGAGAGAGTCTACAAAAGGCAGGATAAATAAGTGAGTAGTACTGACTTTTATCCTCTAATATTCTCTAAAATTTCCTCAGGATTCTTTCTGAACTTGTAGCTCAACAAGTGTGGATACAAACCAACTGTAATTATCAATGTGTGTACTCAAAGTGTTGTATAGACATTGACATAGATTTTGGTGGAAACTCGGAATTGCTCCAGGTTTCTGTATGAGTAAGTGGATAGCATGGATTAAATCAGAGAAGGTAAACTAGGGACTTTTTTTTTCTTTTCACAGTCTGTGAATGCACTGTCATGAGGCACAACCAAGAGAAAGTTCTGTGAAGGTTAAGGGGATGCATTAGGGTATGGGTTTCACACTTTCCTTGAACTGACTACCCACACTAGCAGGTGTCAAATACGCTGCATACTTTGCCAGCATATCTGTGGGAACGGCTAGATCTGCGGGTGCACCTTCCCCTCAGAGGTGTTTGCTTGCTTGTTTAAAGCTCTTGGTGGATGTATATCTTTGGTGTCTCCTTTTACTGGATGTTTTGTGAAATGGACGAATTCATGCCCCTAGTGCTGCTCAGATAAGAATCCGTTTCACACTGGACATACTCAGTTTCCCTTGGCAGTAGCTTTGCTAACTCATTGTCCAGAGTGACTTTGAACTGAGATCTGGATTTGGCCCTGTAAATCTATTAGCATTCCTGTAAGTCAGTCAGTTCACATTGCTGCATTAAGTTGTCTGTTCCAGGCCATCCAGGCCATGAATACCTTCCTATTAGTGCCAATGATACCATTTGCCTCTGTGGACTAGAGAACCACAGAAAATGAGCCACCACTAAAAGCTGATTTAAAAAAAAAAAAAAAAGATCATTCCCTCAATTCAAAACCTTAAAGGCTTTAACAGCAGGGCTGTAGTTTCCCTAAAATCCTAATTATAGTGAATTAAATGACTAAAATGCTACTAATTACTTTTTAATTTCAAGAGAGATGTTTACAAAGCACAGTATAATGAGTAATACAGTACTTCAAATGATTACTAATGTTGCCATTTTGTCTGACTTAATCTCAATTAGTATAAATCACAATGTCATCACTGCTAATTGCCATTCCTTTTGAGCAAAATGCTTATTTCGCTTTACAATCATACAATTGCTGTTTGTTTTTCCCTTAAATTATTCCATTTAAGAGGGCTGATAAAAGAAGTGTTTAGAATCTTTTATTTTCTAGAGCTCAAGAAGAGCAAGCCATGGACTGAAGATTTTGGGTCTATTTTTTCAGTAGACTTCTCTTTTTAGACCTTTTTTTTTTTTTCCTATAATAAAAGCTTTCATCTCTCAAATGAATCATCAAGCAAGATGTAAATTTCTATCAAACTGTGCTTTCAAGGGATTTTGCTTGTTTCCTGGCTGTCAGAAATTGTCTTTATTATCCATATCTCAGTGAAGTTTTGAATATTTTTCACGAAGAAAAAGAATTTTTTGCACTTTAACTGTAGCTCCATTCTTACAAGGTTCTCACTGTACTTGTGAGAAGTTAAAGGTCAACAGAGAAGGTTAAAAAGATTTGCCCAAGGTCAGAGAATGTACCAAGGGAGTGCTGAAAGCCATGCTGAAATCAAGCATGGATCTCCTTACCCTACCTCGTGCACTAAGCAGCAGTCAGTGCTCCTGCCCTGTAAAAGGCTCACAGAAGTGGATTTCAGGTGGTTGGATCCTTTGTGTGGTACACACGCATTACAATGCCAATGTATTTCTGTTTTGAACGGGTGTGTCAGTTAATCCTGAAATACTGTGAAGATAATTGGAGTTTTGCCACTGTCTTCAGTTTGAGCAGGCTGGGACTCATTGGGAGTTGCAGTTGATCTACCTAGCAATATTCTGTGTGTTAAATAGAATTAAACAGCCTTATTCCCGCATGTAGAAGTTTCTTTGTAAACTTTGTGAGTCACTGTGAAGGTAGAAAGCTTTGTGTTCTTCCCAGCCCTCATTATAATGCAGTTAAGTTGCCCTTCAAGATTGTTTTTCTGTGCTGATGGCTAAACTTTACTTTTCATACTGGTATAGGCAATACCACTAGGACTATGCTACTGTTGACGTAAAGAATGACAGATGGGATTTAAAAAAAAATGCTGCATGTCTAATCATTTTGCATTTTCCAAGCTTGCACAATAAATAAACTAATCAATCTTCTAAGAAAACATTTCCTGGAAATAGAACTACATTATAGAGTAAATAACACAGGTTTTATTAGGCTTTGATTCTGGTTACTTATCATCTATCTGTAGCAAATACCTGAAGAATAAAAGCAGAGCAACAGAGTTGGCTAGTCACCCTCTCGAGATTCTTTGGCTAAATGGGTTTGTTATATTTTTATCCTCATGTATTTTCACAGTTTGGGTGAGTGCATACCAAGAGATTAGAAAGAACTGCATAGTATTTTTACATCATTGTGCCAAAATACTTCCCTCTCTTTCTACTCTGTTTTAAGCTTAAGCCAGGTATGTAAGCATGGTGTGTTCCTATGCCAGACAATACTGCCCGACTATGTAATTATTAGCCAAATCTTCTTTTTGTCTTTCCATTTTCTGTCACTTGAAAATCTAAGCATTATTTAAGTTTTATACTGTTTTTCTTGTATTTCTGTTTTCATTTAAATAAAGAAGTGGAATTGTTGCATTGTTCTGTAATAAATGTCATAGACTTTTTGATCCCTGCACTAAAATCTTGTTATATTTGTATGTGGCTGGACTTTTTATCTTGATATATTTTATAGCACTAAGTAATTTAACCAATTTACTATATTTTTATATAAAATGAGATATTGCAGTGCTGAATGTCAGATGAAAAACATAGAACTTAAATGATCTCCAAGTAAATGGTATTCAACAAAATTATTTTGTAGCTGTTGAGTTCTAAAATGAAAAAGTTATTCATGAAGGTCAAATCAGGACTCAGATCTTTTAAACTGTGAGTTTGTCTTCAATCTGGGTATAGTGTCTACATATAGCTCCAGCATTAGACATTCACCTCAAAGCCTTCCTTTTTAAAAATGCCTACAGACTTTGAAAGAATTAATTTCTTTAAAAGATACTGTAACATCTCTTTGGAAAGCACAGGAGCAAGTAACCACTGACTCTCAGGAAAAACTAAAACAAACAAGGAAAACCCTTGCGAAACTAAACTCACTATGAATTGCAAATACAATTATCCCACAAGTCTTCAATTAGAATGCTTTCTGTGTATGCAGGAACAGAAAACAATTCCATATATTCTTAATCCATCAGATTTAGAAGACATGCAGAGTCTTAAGAACAGAGTATTACTTTCTATGAAGTGTTTCCATCTTAGTGACTGTGAAGACCTCAGTGCTGTACCTGTGAAAATCTCATTGTGGATGGCATCTTTAGTTAATAAAGGCAACAAAACTGTGAAATACAGTCATTACATGTTTGCCTATGATAACAAGAACTAGGTGTGAAAAGCAAAGAAATCTTTCTTTTTCTTATGTTCCCAAATAGCAGATATTGCCTCTTCCATTTTGAGAATTCCCTCAAGGGTGGTCTGGCTTTGTGTATTGCCAAGACTAGTATGTGATCAAGAAAATCCCATTAGTTTCCAACCTTCTTCCAGTTTTATAGTTATGAATCCTATATTCTGGTCTGGTGAAAATAGATACAGATCAGCCTGATAAACACATTTACACCCACTTTAACCCTGACTCTCTCTCTGGTGCTAATTTCCCCAAACAGCAGAAAGATTCTTCCAGATAGAGCCAAAGGCTCAGTTTTGACATTGAATAACACGTTGTCAAGATTAATCTATTACTGTTACTGGAAATTGCTTCTCAGTCAATATTAGGAGACATCACTGTTGTATCTCATCAAACAGGGTAATTTCAGAAGGAAAGTGAGGTTCAGACATTACATTTTAAACTTTTATATGGTTCTGTCTGTCAGTGGATGCCAGTGTTCATTTCTCAACAGACAAAAATGCTTTGCATTCCATTGTCTAGTCTAGGTAACAGTTGAGCCTTGGAGAATATATTGCAGGCTATTCTGACGAAACAAGGCATGTGACCATAGCTTTCCATCTCCTGTGAGGTCAGTTAACAGGGTGAACACAAAGACAGTATCATTATTTCAATTACCAGAACTAAAAATCCATCTATAGCAATCAGGAGAAATGATCACTGGACTCTTTAGCACGGTAACTCCTACTCTGTAGTGCTTCAGCCTGTGCTATTGTGACTTGGATTTTTATTCCAAAATCAATTGTTATTCTGGCAAACAGTCCCCTTTAAAATATTATCATATTAGCAGAATTAAAGAATTGCAGTTTGGGATTTGAAGTACAGTTCTTTTACTCAAGTCTCTTGTCCCTGTTACCTACTATCCCCAGATGTTTGCAACACTGCTGCAGGAAATTACATGTGAGTCTGAACAGCTGTGAGACAACTTTCTCGCTGTGAAGACCTTGCTCCAGTCTCAATAATGGGAGATTTCCTTAACTGCTGTGGTTCCTTAAAAGTGTAAAGTTTTTTCTTTTTTAAAAAAATCTTTTTTAGTAAGACGTTCATGAGGATTGAAGATATACTGGGCAGTGGTAAAAAAAAATGGTGCCACACTTCGATGTCGCATTAATGCTTCTGAAGGTCTGTATAGTAATTATGATGAAAAAAAATCTGTTTTATCTAAAGGTAACTGCTATAGTATCCGAGATATGCTTTGCACAGAACACGGGGTTAGCAACATATTTCTCAAACTGTGTGCAAGAGTTTTATGGCTGTCGCTAAAATGTCAACCATTGATCCAGAGGTAATAATATCTGAGATTCAATTACTGTGGATCAATGTTGGCTTTTCAACAATAACCTTTGTAACATGCTAGGCAGAAATGGAAATGTATCTTACTCCACATACCTAGAACCAATTGACAGCAGTGGTACTGTTTAACATGGACAAATGGGAAAAGAAACCATTTAAGAATCAACTTCCAAGGTTTAAGAAACTTTGAGCATCAAACTGTGTCCCAAGGAGGTTGTGTTTTTTTTGTTTGTTTTGTTTCTTTATTTTGTTTTTTTAAAAATTTATATTAACCTTTAATAATTAATTTGAGAAATTCTTAAACATTTGCCTGGATATTTTCCTTTCCATACATATATTCATTCACTCCCAGAAAGATTCCGATTTCTAAATGAAAAAAAAAAACACTTTTTGATTTCACAAAGTTCTTAAAGTTGCACTGAAATTTGTTTTTATAGCAATTCCCACAGAAGAAGGCTGATTACTTCAAGTAACACTATTGTGGCTTTTACTTGTAAGTTTAATCCTTTATTTATCTGACTGGAAAAATGAATTGCAGCAGTAACACATGTTCAGTTTCTGCTGCAGCATTCATGACTGACAAGAGATAAATTAATTCTTTCTGACAAAGAGGAATAGTAACAGTTTTTTTTTTTCCCCATTCTATTATTTTAACCTGTGGTTTTGGGCACAGGCTGTGTATTACCAAAGCCAGTTCTGAGAACAAAGTCCTTATTTCAACTCCCAGACAAGTAAGTAGCACTGTGTTGCAGAAAAAGAAATTAAAAATTCTCCAAATTTTAGGGAAAACTTCACACAGGTTTAAAACAGTAATACCAAAGCAATTTTTTTCTATTTTGTTGTGTTTTTGTTTTTTTATTTTATTTTATTTTATTTCCTGGTTTGTCATTTTTCACAAAGCCTTTTTGGCTCTATTAATTTTATTTATTTTTATGTGGAGAAAGTTCTATGTAGTATATAAATAGGTCACAAAAATGTACTGTTCTTTCCTATTTTCCATGCCTAGCTGCACGTATTCTTAGATAGCTAAGGAAGATATCTGAAAAAGGAATAGGAGAATAATGAGGTATATGTAATGAGAATCTCCCATACATTTTGGATTATCTAATTGTGCAATTAAAAGGTGTGAGTGTTAAAACATGTCTTATGTTATATATACATATATGCCATATTATACTGTCCAAGGTAAGGCTGAAGTTGTTGAACACTCAGAACCTTCTTCCACATTAATACTGATGTAACATTGTTATAGAAATAGTTATAGAACCCCACAGTCCTTTTTCACAGTAATCAGATCCCACAGAGGACAATGATTAAAAGCTTTCTGAAACTTTTCAAGTCAAGGATCACTCTTTGTTTCTATCACCTCCTATGGCTGCTAAAATAAAACCCACAAAAGTATGTTCCATTTGTCTTATATGACTCAAAAATAAATATAGCAGTTCAGTATATCTCTCAAGCTGTGTAGCTGTAGCTGAACATCCCTGTAATACCTGAGGTATATTAAAGACAATTCGAAATGAGGACTAAACTGATAGCAATGATGGCAGGCAGTAATATCACCAGGAGCAAAGGGAATGGGACTTATGGATAGAATGTCAGCGTTTGTGCATGTGCAGCAGAAATGCCTCCACCTCTTTCTCCCTGGTCTTTCTATCGTTCATCATCAGAACAAGACACTACCCTCTGACACTTAAGCATCTCCACAAATGAGGACGCAATGGTCAGTGTCTGTATGTACACACTTACTAGTACACAAAGTTTAACAGGGCTGCAGAGTAACAGCTCCTCACAGGCTTCTACTGTAACTGCAGGTGACACGTCTGTGCAGGCTCAGGTTAAGCATCTCTCCTTGCACAGAGGAGCAGTGTCAGTGTATCCCTTGGAAACAATTTTGTCTCCCACCGAAATGGCGTAGTATGTACAAAGGGTAAAACTGAAAAATCCAATGAATACAGGAATATTCAGGAAAGGTTTTTCATGAAAATACATGGTGGACTGAGGCAAAATAAGGCACATTACCCTTAGTCCGTTCAAGCTGGCTTTCATTTCCTGCAAGGAGGTGAAACATTTTCATTCTTACGTCAATACAGTAACTACCCTTTTCACTGTGTGCAATCATCAATACAGCTTTAAAACGCTTAGTTGCCAAAGGACTATCTAAGACCTACCTGCAAATCAAGGATAACTTCATATCTCTTTACTCCACCAGATTAAAGGATATAAAAAGGAATGTGCAGAGAGTTTTCAAGGGCTTCCTTTGGGATCTATTTTTCTCTGTGACCATAATCGGTATTCTAAGATGATTTAAAGATTCTTTCAGGTCCCAAGCCACAGAAGTGAAAGTTGAAAGGCCACGAAAGCCTTGGCTGCCCAGCCTGTATTTGTCCATTCTGCATACCTGGAGGGTGGGAAGCCAAAACCTCTTCCTTTCCGCCATCTTCACAGGACTTCATCTCTTCTTTCCCCAGAAAGAAATATGCAGACAGCAACACTGGATAGGAAAATACAGCAGAGCTACATGAGCATGTCTAAGCTCCCTCCTGCCTAAAGGAAGAAAGATGTGCCTCTGAATCTAAGGGACAAGATCCCTTGTGGATCTTGGTCTTAACTCATGCAAACCATACTTCCTCATGAATTTATAAACAAACCTGTTCACTCCTTCAAGCACTCTGGCAAAGAGTCCCCCTTTAACTGGGGACTAGTCAGTGTATGCCCTGTCACATTAAAGGAGGCCTGGCTATTGCAGGATAACTGATAACAGTATTGTATTTGAAAATATAGTCTTGATAGAGGTACATACTAAATGGTTGAAGTGCACAAAAAGGCAGTTCTCTCACTAGCTTTCGACAGCTGAAATTCCACAAATGGACTTTACTGATGTAAAAGTAGTCAGAATTGGGTCCATTATCTTCCCTATCATAAGTAAGCTCACTAGGAGAGTAAAGTTAGGAATTTGGTGATAAAGTCCAGGATAATCAGCACTCACATTCTAAAAATAATTTGTCATTTAAATCTATCCACGCGTCTTCTTTGTGTACTGAACAAGTGAATGGGATGGTTATATCTCCAAACGTCTAATCTGAGACATATGACGTCAGCCAAGGTGACTTTTAGTACAAGCACACTACTCAGTTAATACAATGGTACTCAGTATATGACGAAGTGCAGAACAAGCCCTCCATTTCGCTTTTACCTAATTCCCTAAACTAAGTTTATCATTAAAAACAGAACCCTGGAGATTGCTATAACCTTTAAAATATACATTAAAGACAAGAAAATGACTTAAAATGAGTCATACTTAAGGCTGTTGTTTGCCTTTAGATTCTAGCTGTCTGTAAAAATTAGTTAATCTAATTAACAATTTTGATTTCCTCCTCTTCTCTCCCCCACACAGGAAATAGGGAAAAGGGTCCATCTAGGTTGTGCTTGATGAACCTGATCAAATCATTTAGCTTTTCTCTAGAAGACAATGAGATTGAGACATCCCCATTGCTTGAAATTTAAGCTCTTCTCAGAACTTATTACTGTTAAAATTTCTTGCTGGGTTTGTACAGTGCTTAGATCAACTGGAGCTCAGTGACTGCTGTACTATGAATTTACATGAGCAATAGGTCTACTTACTTCTTACTTGTAAGTCTATCCACATCTACTTCTTGATCATCGGCCTGTGTAATGTTTCTTTGCTCAATTGTTAATTGGATGGATGAATACCCTAGTTAAAAATTATTGCTATAAAACAAAGATGTTGTAAATAATAGCAGGAGCTTCTCCATTATTTTTGTAGAAAAACTGTAGACTAAAAAGAATGTTGGGACAACAAGAGACATATGCACCCATATCTCGGACGAATATGCACTGTTCCCACAAGATATATTTAGAACAGATTTCTCTGGCATCTGAGTCACCACTTTCCCTGTCATTTTCACAATGAAAGGAAAATGATGCTTTCTGCTGGCATAGTAGAAAGGTGTGATGCTGTTTGTAAAAGGCATTGTAAAAACAGCAGTAACTGGTCACCTTTGTGCTGTGATTCAGCTTCCCTCTTTCCCAGATGTGCTTTGTTTCAGAACAAGGATGTAGTGTTCTCTCTCTTAAATCAGAGTTTCTTTATCCAAAATATAGTGTAAACTTCCTCTGGCTATTGGTAGGATGTCTTGGGAATTTCCAAAAGCAGCTTACGGAAGAGAAAGTACATGAATATTTCATTTTATTCACAGCACTTAATCAGGAGCTTTGTTAATCAAGGTTCACATTTTCTGCAGTTCTCTTGGGTAGACGTGTGTGTTTCTGGGTATACCAAGAAGGGTCAGACTGTATCTTCTCCATCAGATGTTCATAAATTACTTTCTCCCATTTAGTTAAAAGTGCTTATTCTTTATTATAGAAACATGAGAAAAATTCAAACCTACCATGGCAGATAACAGGGTCCACATGTTTTCCTTGGAATGAACCAGTAGGAGATCTGAACTTCAGACACTGCTTGCCCCACACATCCTAGCTGTAACGTGATTGATAAGTTATTTCACTCAAAAAACTCAGCTTACCAATCTAAATATAGTAAGCTTTGTCAAGCAGAGAGAGAGGAGATACGAATGTGAAAGCTGAGGTCATCAGAAGTTACATTCATAGCTCTGATTATTCTGATTATTTTCTGTATTCTATATTCTGTAAAATGAAGACAGTATTTATTGAATGTGGTAAACTCCTAAATTTGAAGAAGCTGTGGAGTACCAGGTCTGATTATTTACATATTTTTTAATTTAAATATGAATATCTAGCTCCTTGTAGAAGGTTCAGACAAATGTAGTTAAGTAACTCTCATCTACCAACTTTCCATGCAGTAGCTAACAGTTTATCCAATAAAGTTTGCTTGCTAATTAGAATCAAGATATTTGTATTTAAATTTCAAGACATGTTTCTGCTATTCAATGAGAAAATTATTTTAATTCCTCGTGTAATGGAAAAGAATCAGTCAGTCAGATACATCCAGGATAATAGAAGCAGTGCAATTAGAAAGGCTGTGCTGGAATGTTTTTTTTAACTACTTAATCTGAACATTCCTTCCTCAGCATAGATTTCCAATTACACTGCATTGTTGTTGATACATGACGTGTGCAAGCTTTATTTTAGCTAATTCTTGTCAATGAAACTTAGCAGCTAGCAGAATTGCCAATTTTGATATGCAAGGAGCAGTATCTTTGCCAATACTTTGTAAAAGTTTTGGTGGAAATTTGATCTTGTACTGGCAAGCGCAGACTTGTTTAAGATTTCCACTTTTTGAGGCTTAAAAAAGGCCTAAAGTTGTGGAAGAAATGTTACTTTGTTGGTCATAAGGAGAAGGGCTGAGGTTCAGGGGACAGGGTTTTATACCATTTATTTACTAGAGCTGGTTGTACAGAAAAAAAATGCAAAAATTTACCTGGTACCTTTTTTTTTTTTCACCATTGAATGTAATTGAAATAGTAATGCATTTTCAATGTGGAAAAATTCTACCAACTATATTGTTGTATTGGTTATCTGTCAGTGACAGTCAGACTCTCCCAGTAATTAGAAATGAAATACACCAAACTGGGATGAAAGTGCTGAAAAAACTCTAATGGAATCAACAGCCTTTTCCACAGAAGCATACACTGGAATAGTCTTAACCACCACTCAGAGAGTTTTAGTTGCGACTTACAAAGGTACAGTACCGCTGCTCATTTACATTATTCTCGAGTGTGATTTGCTCTATTTTTCAATAAGCAGTCTTTGTTTAACCTTAGAAAGTTTTAACTGAATACGCTTATTTTTAGCTTTCCTTTGTTTTGATATTTAATCAATGAGACATCATAACAGACTTTTTAACAGTAAAATGAAGTCATGGTCCCATAGAAACTGTTTTTGCAAAATCCAGACTAACTTATGTGAATATTTTCAGATAGGAAAAATGGGGAGAATATGGAAAAAATGTAGAAATACCCATTTATTTTTAGGATTGCTGAAACACTTGCTTCAATAGGCATTTATTTTCAATATTTTTTTGTTGTTGCAAAAAGAATTTTAGAATATATTTAACATAAAAACTCACAAGCTATTTCATTTTGGATAAAGGAAATGTCAGAAAGGTGACCTCAAAGGATTTTTCTGCTTTGAGGTTTTTGGTTTTTGTTTTTTGCTTTATTTTTTCATTCACTACATTTTTCTTCAGATTCAGCATGAACTGAATATTTTTCTGAGGTCTGCAATTTGCAGTTTGCCAATAATCTAATGCCATTGTTGGCTGGCTACTGCAGTATTCCCCTCCTGTGCTTGGAATAGGCCTTTAAGAACAAAGCCAAAGTTGATGCTCCAAGGACAAATGCAGTACTGTTTCTCCCAGAGCTGCTTGTTAACATATCAGAGACCAATAAATAAATAAATAAAATCACAGTACTGTTTCACCTGCCCTTGGATTTTGTTCTCAAACTTCTCTTCACAATCACAAAAACTAATCAGAGTATTGCAATGTGTTGTAGTACAGAAGAGTTAAGCATTTGTATGGTGCAACCTATATAAATTCTTAGCATGTGATAAAAAAAGTCCTGCATACCTGAATACAGCCCAAGTCAAAGAATTGCTCATGTTTCCTTTAAAAATTGAGTTGCTTTTACTGCTCTCCCTTGATTGCTGTTTCCTCTTGCATTTCCAGCATACCAAGACACTTTCAGATGTCCATACTTAAACTGTATATTTACCATAGTCATGCTTTTTTATGCTAGGCTTTTGGGAGTTAGTTTTGCTGGTTTGGCCAACTCCTGAAAATTTAAATTTTTCCTTATTTCCAAGTCTAGCTTATAACCACTAATTTTCCTCAAAATTTAACCCTTTTTTTTTAATATAAAATATTATATTCAAAATGAATAGGCAATCATTTATAAGAAGGGTTGATATGAAGCTAGTATGAAGCTATTTCTGCTTATTTAAGAATAGTTGATTTGAAACTATTTATTTATTCTGAAAGGTTTTTGCCAACATTTCAGGTGCAAAATACAGTAGTAAACTTTAATTTTTAGCTGAAAACTGCTGTAAACTGAAAATAATTTTGGAAATAAATAAATAGGTTCTAGAGATGTGGTGTGCTTGGTTTTGTTTTTTTCCCCTATAAGGTTTTGAAAGAAAATCCAAGGCAGGTGTCTTTCTGTGAGAATTTCTGCTCAGACAAGAATACAGTTTTTAATGTAAAAGTTTTACCGTCAAAACCTTAACCAAGTTTATATTTAATAGTTATACCGTTGACAAACTACATTTTTGAGAACAAAACATGAAATCATTTCATTTTAAAGGATATGTTCTTTCAAGAAGTTCAAACAGGTACAAACAATCCTTGAAGGCAGATTTCCTTCACCGCATGCTTTTGTTATACTGGAGCACTAATAAACAATAATAAATGTCCCAAAGAAGAATTCCTCTAGTATTTTAGGGGGATCAGATGAAAATGGGAAGAAGCTACGTCTCACATCCAACACCCTTAAATAGTCTCCAAATTCAAGTAGGAAGTTCATAACTTGTTCTTACTTCTTCTCAGGACCATGACAGAATCTGAAGTCCAACACCTATAAACAATTGGCATTCTTGAGCCAGAACTTCTTCTGTCTTTGCTAATGCCAAAAGTGAAAATAATGCACATGATTAAGATGAAAAGGGAGAAGAGAGGAAAAACAGCACATACAAACTCCTTACGTAGCTTCTTAATGACACATGGGGACTGGGTATTGTTTACTTTGTCTGGGTCAAACTATAAATTTTGAATCTGAGCTGTAAAAAAAGTATAATACTAGCTGTAACGCTATGATACTACCGCAGATTTTCACTTCTCCATTCATATTTAAAATGTGTCCATTTTATTCTCTTGGATTATAATTCATTTTAATGACTGCATCTTGTATTAGGGGGTTTTCCTGTTTTAGGAATTTCTATAAATATCTTAGAGAGGACCAACATGAGGGAATGTGATTTAGACACCCTAATATACCACTTCTATTCTTCTAACAGTAAAACACTAAGAGACAAGGTAGAACTTCAGAAAAGAGAAGTATCCGAGTGAACATCTTTTTTTTTTTTGCCTGTGAGTCAGTCTTTTGGTTTCTGTGAGCTGTTAGATGTTGTTCCAAGCCCCTTTCCCTGCAGGATACAAGGCTAAGAAGGATTACTCAATCATCAAAACCCCACCGGCTCAGCTTATGAAACAGAATCCTCTACACTCACTGGGGAAGTAGATACGTGTCTTCTGGGATGCTTCAGGCCCAATTTTTGTTGCTCTTGATATTTTAGTTGGCAAAAATGCTTTCAAAGGTGAGCCCTAAAACTAAGGGGTACTGCAGTAGAAATATGAACTGTTGCCAGAAGCTGATTTACTCAGAAATCAGAAATGATAGTTAGGTTAATTTCATGGTGAAATATAAATTCCAAGGATTTTTTTTTCTCTCATAGGGATCTCTGTGCCACTGAGTCTACATCAGAGTAAAACAGCAGCATGATGAGTTCTGCTTAGTGTAAGAAGTAGCCTTATTCCATGATTTGGTTGAAACTCAAGATTTTTGTTCCTTCATCTGTAAAACTGAGATAATCATATTTATTAATCAAATTATTTTGATTCATAAGAGTTAGTGATCAACAGTGGTCAATTTTCAGAGTCATATTTTTGCAAAAGAGGGAGGAAGTATCTTTCATTTAAAGAATCACTTAATTCACAGATGCTGATTCCTGCATTAGTGCAATTTATAATTTCAATTTCTTTCTCTATTCTTGCATAAAATGTTGTATCTGTAACAGAATTAGCATTGTTTTTAGGAGGGACAGTCCCCTCATCCCCTTAGAATTTAACAGGTAAATTCATTGCCAAGGGCAGTATGCTATGCATTCTGATACAGTTGTTAGAATCACTTATATCAGGCCTGAAACTGCCCCTATTATATAAAACAAATTAGCTGGAAGCTTCTAACTGCCTTATGGTTTGAACCACTCTGTCCTTAGAATTAAACTCCAAGGTACTAGAACATGTAAGGACCAGTGATAAACAAAGCCTGCTCCAGTATATTTAAGTTCTGATTGGAAACAAACTTTGGAAAAAGCACATTTTATTCAGTGGGTATAAATTAGAAGCACAAATCAAATGATTTGTTCTATGAAGTTTAGGATCAAGCCAGAAGCTGCTCTTGCAAACATGAATTATAGTTCCATGGGCACATCTATTCTTATTTTTCACATCATAACACTTTGTCCATCAGTTTTGTAAACTAATGAATTTCAAGAGAGTAATCATCGTGTTTGCAAACTGCAAGAGTTCTGACAGTTTTCTTGCCCTTTACTATGTGTGTAGTCAGACATTTGAACATAAAAGCACACTATTGATAATTGATCTTGTGATGAATGAGACCATTAACTGACCTGCTAAATGCTATTGGCAAGCATATTTGTTTTTTTCATGCCTGGAATACAATCCCTCCCTGTTCCATATATGTAAATTCATATCAAATGAAATGATTGAACAGTCATACCTGAAATCAAGTTGCAAAATTGTACTTTGTGTTCAGGCCATGAAGGCATCTTCCATCATGGAAAACACTTTCCAAGCTACACAGAAAGGACTGATCCCAGAGCACTTACTGTTTCATCTCATCTTATAGTAAAGATTCATACCTCTAGCATGAGAAAAAGTGGTCAGTATCATGCTATCATCCATCACACTTATCTCTGCATATATTTGTCCTGGTTTCAGTTAGGACAGAGTTAATTTTCCTCCTAGTAGCTGGCAGGGTGCTATGTTTTGGATTAGGATGAGAAGAGCGCTGATAACATGCTGATGTTTTAATTGTTGTAGAGCAGTGCTTACACCAAGCCAAGGACTTTTCAGCCTCTCTCTGTCCTGCTAGCGAGCAGGCTAGGGATGCAGCAGAAGCTGGGAGGGGACAGACCCAGGACAGCTGACCCAAACTGGCCAAAGGGGTATTCCATACCATCTGACGTCATGCTGAACAATATATAGGGGTGGCTAGCCGGGGTGGGGGGGTGGCCGGCTGCTCGGGGATAGGCTGGGCATCGGTCAACGGGTGGTGAGCAATTGCATTGTGCATCACTTATTTCGTACACATTATTACTATTAATACTATTATTATTATTATTATTGTTGTTATTCTTTTCCCTGTCTTAATAAACTGTCTTTATCTCAACTCACAGGCTTCACTTTCCCGTTTCTCTCCCCCATCCCGGAGAGGGAGGGGGGAGGGTGAGCGAACGGCTGTGTGGTGTTTGACTGCCAGCCAGGCTAAACCACAACAGCCCATTTGGCGCCCAACGTGGGGCTCGAAGGGTTGAGATATCGACAGATTTGACCAGAGTGTGTTAAACTAAAATTGGTATAAGTATTCGACCTGCTTAATAGTTGCTAGTCACAATGTTGATTGCCTTAATCTCAAGTCTGCTGTGCCTGTTTCCCAAATTGAGTTTTATAGCAAGTTACTTTCTGTATGTGCTCCCTGTCGTGCTGTTTACCCTTTCCGGGCCCTGGTTTAAGATTGTTATGGTACTGTGTGGTGTAACGATGGCTTATGAAATGATGAAGTATCTGGTCATGACTCTAACCTGGTATTTGTACTCAGCACTGTCGTCGACTCTATACTTCGGAAACCATATCTCAGAAACTATTAGCAATTACACCTATTGCCTTTTTTCATCAGGGAGTCAGTCTCTGGAGGGGACAGGGGAAGATATTTTTTCCTACCTGTTCACTCTCCCTTCCTCCTTCACCACCCTCTTATCCCCCGAGCTAGTTACGGTAGCTCTCCAAGATGTTGAATATCCTTGGGATACTCAGACCAGCATGTTCTTGTTGTTATGTCTCCTGAATGCGCTTCAGGTTTTGTTTAAGGTTAAACAACTACTTAGGAATCTCATCCGGAGATCTGTCTTGAGGCGGGATATTTGCGAGTGGCAGGGAGTGTGGGAGTATATGGGCAGGTTTCTAGGGCAGTGGGCACCTCCAGTGTTTTGGACATTCACCCCTGAACAACTGCAAAATCCTAAAAAACTGGTAGAATGCTTGAAAAAAAGGTGTCATGACTCTGGCAGTTCCAAAGTGACACAAATCACTGTGGCGTGCTGGGGTCTGGCTTGTGCCTATCGAGCTGCAATTGATGCTACTATCAACCTAGTGACAGACCCTGCGGCCGTTCCAGTCCCGGCTCCTGCAGCCACTCCAGATCCAGCTCCCGCAGCCGTTCCAGCTCCCGCAGCCGTCCCGGCTCCAGCTCCCGCAGCCGTTCCGGCTCCAGCTCCCGCAGCCGTTCCAGCTCCAGCTCCCGCAGCTGTCCCGGCTCCAGCTCCCGCAGCCGTTCCAGCTCCCGCAGCCGTTCCAGCTCCCGCAGCTGTCCCGGCTCCAGCTCCCGCAGCCGTTCCAGCTCCCGCAGCCGTCCCGGCTCCAGCTCCCGCAGCCATTCCGGCTCCAGCTCCCGCAGCCATTCCCACTCCTGTGGCTGGGTCAGAGAAACGAACTGTAGCAGTGCAAGTTGCCCCTGCAGAGGGTACTCCAACCCCTGTGGCAGACCCTGTGGCTGGGTCAGAGAAACGAACTGTAGCAGTGCAAGTTGCCCCTGCAGAGGGTACTCCAACCCCTGTGGCAGACCCTGTGGCTGGGTCGGAGAAACGAACTGTAGCAGTGCAAGTTGACCCTGCAGAGGGTACTCCAACCCCTGTGGCAGACCTTGTGGCTGGGTCGGAGAGGCGAGCTGTAGCAGTGCAAGTTGCCCCTGTAGAAAAGGTGAAAAAGTGGTATAGAGACGCAGGTCGTTTAGAACGCAGAAAGTCTTCTGCTAAGTCTGGGTCTGGAGAAGACGAGGCTGGGCCATCAAGTGTGCAGGAGGATGAAGATGAGGATGAGGATGTCAGTAAGTCAACAGTAACTACCCGAACCCTATACCAGCGTGAGCTACGAGATGTGCGAAAAGATTTTGGTCGCTGTATAGGTGAACAGCTTGTCACCTGGCTGCTCCGGTGCTGGGACACTGGAGCCAATGGTGTGAAATTAGAGGGCAGGGAAGCCAAGCGGTTGGGATCCCTTGCTAGAGATGCAAGCATTGACAAAGCAATTGGAGATGGAGCACGATCTCACAGCCTCTGGAGGCGTCTCCTGTTAGCTGTGAAGGGAAGGTATCCCTACAAGGAAGAACTTGTATGTCTACCAGTCAAGTGGACCACCATGGAGAAGGGAATTCAGTACCTGAGGGAATTAGCCGTACGGGAAGTAATTTATAAGGACTTAAACGATGCACAAACATCCACAGATCCAGATGAAGTCCAGTGTACTCGACCCATATGGCGGAAGTTTGTACGGAATGCACCATCAACATGGGCCAGCACATTGGCAATAATAACCTGGAAAAACGGTGAAGATCCCACAGTGGGTGACATGGCTAAACAACTCCGGGAGTACGAAGGAAATCTCTCCTCTTCCCTACAGGCCTGCGTCTCGGCTGTGGAGAAACTCTCTGAAGAGTTCCACCAACTTAAAGAGAATTTATCTTCCCCCCCCACCTGAACAAACCAGTGGCCACCAACTAAAAGAGAATACTTTGGAGAAACTTTTTGAAGAGGTCCAGCAACTTAAAGAGAGTGTATTTTCTTCCCCACCTGTACAAACCAGCGTCTCAGCTATTAGGGGTAAACGTGCATCCATGCAAAGAAGACAATATGGTGGGTACACACCCCGCACCACCCTGTGGTTTTACCTACGTGACCATGGACAGGACATGAGAAAATGGGATGGAAAGTCTACTGAGACCCTAGAGGCACGGGTACGTGAGTTGCAAAAGAAAACAATCGGGAGAAAGGGGTTCTCTGAAAAGTTTGCTGCTCCAACTTCTAGCAGGCAGTCTTTTAAACACAGAAATGAAGATTCTGACCAGGACTAGAGGGGCCCTGCCTCCAGCCAGGGGGAGGAAAGGGACAACCGAGTTTATTGGACTGTGTGGATTCGATGGCCTGGCACGTCTGACGCACAGAAGTATAAGGCTCTAGTAGACACCGGTGCACAATGTACTCTAATGCCATCCAGCTGTAAAGGGCCAGAGCCCATCTGTATTTATGGCGTGACAGGGGGATCCCAGCAGTTAACTGTATTGGAAGCTGAAGTGAGTCTAACCGGAAATGAGTGGCAAAAGCACCGTATTGTGACTGGCCCGGATGCTCCGTGCATCCTTGGCATAGACTATCTTAGAAGAGGATATTTCAAGGACCCAAAAGGGTTCCGCTGGGCTTTTGGCATAGCTGCCTTAGAGACAGAGGACATTAAACAGTTGTCTACCTTGCCCGGTCTCTCAGAGGACCCTTCTGTTGTGGGGTTGCTGAGGGTTGAAGAACAGCAAGTGCCAATCGCTACCACAACTGTGCACCGGCGGCAATATCGCACCAACCGAGACTCCCTGATTCCCATCCACGAGCTAATTCATCAACTGGAGAGCCAAGGAGTGATCAGCAAGACCCATTCACCTTTTAATAGTCCCATATGGCCAGTGCGAAAGTCTAATGGTGAGTGGAGACTAACAGTGGACTATCGTGGCCTGAACGAAGTCACGCCACCACTGAGTGCTGCAGTGCCGGACATGCTAGAACTCCAGTACGAACTGGAATCAAAGGCAGCCAAGTGGTATGCCACAATTGATATTGCTAATGCATTTTTCTCCATCCCTCTAGCAGCAGAGTGCAGGCCACAGTTTGCTTTCACTTGGAGGGGAGTCCAATATACTTGGAATCGGCTGCCCCAGGGGTGGAAACATAGCCCTACCATTTGCCATGGTCTGATCCAGTCTGCGCTGGAGCAGGGGGAGGCTCCTGAACACCTGCAGTACATCGATGACATCATTGTGTGGGGTGACACTGCAGAGGAAGTTTTCGAGAAAGGGAAGAAAATAGTCCAAATCCTTCTGAAGGCCGGTTTTGCCATAAAACAAAATAAAGTTAAAGGACCTGCACGAGAGATCCAGTTTTTAGGAATAAAATGGCAAGATGGACGTCGTCAAATTCCAATGGATGTGATCAACAAAATAACAGCTATGTCTCCACCAACTAGCAAGAAGGAAACACAAACTTTCCTAGGTGTCGTGGGGTTTTGGAGAATGCATATTCCAAATTACAGTCTGATTGTAAACCCGCTCTACCAAGTAACTCGTAAGAAGAATGCTTTTGAATGGGGCCCTGAGCAACGACAAGCCTTTGAACAAATTAAACAAGAAATAGTTCATGCAGTAGCCCTTGGGCCAGTCCGAACAGGACCAGATGTAAAGAATGTGCTCTACACCGCAGCCGGGGAGAATGGCCCCACCTGGAGCCTCTGGCAGAAAGAACCTGGGGAAACTCGAGGTCGACCCCTGGGGTTTTGGAGTCGGGGATACAGAGGATCTGAGGCCCGCTATACTCCAACCGAAAAGGAGATACTGGCAGCATATGAGGGAGTTCGATCTGCTTCGGAAGTGGTCGGTACTGAAGCGCAGCTCCTCCTGGCACCCCGACTGCCGGTACTGGGTTGGATGTTCAAAGGAAGGGTCCCCTCTACACATCATGCAACTGATGCTACATGGAGCAAGTGGGTTGCACTGATTACTCGGCGGGCTCGAATAGGAAACCCCAGTCGCCCAGGAATCCTGGAAGTGATTATGGACTGGCCAGAAGGCAAGTACTTTGGGATATCGTCAGAGGAGGAGGTAGTCCGTGCTGAAGAAGCCCCACTGTACAACAAGCTACCAGAAAATGAGAAGAAATATGCCCTGTTCACTGATGGGTCCTGTCGTATTGTGGGAAAGCATCGGAGATGGAAAGCTGCTGTATGGAGTCCTACACGACGAGTTGCAGAAGCTGCTGAGGGAGAAGGTGAATCGAGTCAGTTTGCAGAAGTGAAAGCCGTTCAGCTGGCCTTAGATATTGCTGAACGAGAAAAGTGGCCAGTTCTCTATCTCTATACTGATTCATGGATGGTAGCAAATGCCCTGTGGGGGTGGCTACAACAATGGAAGCAGAACAACTGGGAACGCCGGGGCAAACCCATCTGGGCTGCTGCATTGTGGCAAGATATTGCTGCCCGGGTAGAGAACCTGGTTGTAAAGGTACGCCATGTAGATGCTCATGTGCCCAAGAATCGGGCTACTGAAGAACATCAAAAACATTTTGTTGTTGATGTAAGAAAATCAAGACAACTTTCTCTTCCAGGGGCCAATAAGTGCCAAGAACTGGCAGACTGCATAAACATTAATCAAGGAAAAAGGCAACCTCATCAATTCAGCATTGTAACTGTTGTCTCTATCCTTGTTATTTATGCCACATCCTTATACCTGTAGAACCTGCCTTCTGCAAAAACTCGATGTGTGTTTCAACAGGCAGAGACCCAAACACATTGACCTGCCTGGAATACCAGTAGATTATCCTGAGGAAAGGCATTTCACATTATCAGTGTTTCTTTATACTCTGTGAAATTACATTGGAGAAGGGGAGGATATGGTGTGTACATCTGAAAAATTTCAGCGGTGACAAGAGGAGGTGGCAAAGCATCTGGATGCTTTGCAGAATAGCAAGGAACCCGTAGGGTATACAATGTCTTTCATTAGTGCTGCAGAGTCAAGTGGGAAATATGCGTACAATAGGAAGGCCTGAGGCCCTAATACAATGTTAGAAAAGAGACTTTGATAGTTATTATTTCATGCTTCACCAAATTGCTAGGTTTAACTTTTTGGCTGACAATAGTTACTGACATTTATCACCTAATAACAGCTAGTACCATCCAGTTTTCTTGTAGATTGTTGAAATCGGATGTTAAATGAAGAGAGGAAAAGCAAAGCATAAGACTCAATATACATAATACAAAAAGGTATTTTTTCCCTCTAGTGAAGACATCAACTGATTGCATTGTAAGATGAATATAAAGGTTTTTTTCCTGCTAGACAGTGATTGCAGGCTTCTTTCTTCCTGCAGTAGCTGTTGTCCAATCACTAACCCCTCTAATATTACCAAGATCACTTAATGGAAACAAAGAAAGAAAAATTCCATAATTCCAGGTCAGTTGTTGGCTATATTTCTTGAAAATCTTTATGAATTTCATAAAAATGCTGCACAATCCCTTTGCCTCAGATTCCACTTAACCCCCCCCCAAACCAAATTTGATTGCCTAAGTTTTGTTCTGATCATCCACGTATGGCTGAATTTCATCCCAGTGCAGGACTGGTGCTGACAATCTCCTCTGTTTTGTCCAATTTGGCTGTAAATGACTAAATCAATGTGACCTTCAGAAAATCTCCCGGATGATTGTTCTGTAGCCTTTACTGCCAATATGAAGCACTTTCTATTTACCAGAGCTCTTCACAAAAAAGAATTTACTAATTGCATAGGTGGTTCTTTATGTTAGAGGTGAGGAAGCCAAGACAGTTCTTGATACATGATAAAGTATCTATTGGAATATGGCTAAGAAATTTAATGTACCGCTACAGCTTTGCTCATGCTGTCAGCTCCTACTAGAACATACACTGTGCAAAATCCCATTTTTCTCCTTGTCTGCTATGCTACTCTGCAACTTCTTATCCATTTTATTATTAACCTTTAAGTCAGTTATGGCAGAACTGCTTTCCAAAGCTCTGATCTCTCAAAGACCTCAGGCCCAGCCTATAAACATACACATGCTTAATTTTTAATGAATACCCCTACTGCAGGTATGGAGAATCAGGGCATGTTTAACATTACATTTCAAAGAACTTGGTGGAATAAAAAAAAATGGATTAATATCATTAGTGCTACTAGATATCATAAATTTTAGGCTGTGCTCCTCAGGATAAAAGCTTATCTTTAGCTAGCCCTGGATTAGAAAAGAACATTGCGTTATGCACATACTACAGCAAACAGTGCTTGAACAAGTATCCTGTGGCTTGCTCTGATGCATCTATTATTGTTCACTGCTGAAGAGGTAGGGTTTTACAGTCCAGTTATGAATGACTACTCTGGCCATGAATAAAGGCAAAAGTATTTCCAGGGAGACCCATTGCCCTGCAACTCTTAGCTGGAGAGGCTTTTTAGGGCAATAAGAAAACCACTATTTCCTAGTTTTCTTAAAAAGAAAAAAAAAAAAAAAAGACTTCAGGTTCTGGTTTCTTTTTCCTTTTTTTTTTTTTTTTAACTTCCTCATTAAATGTAATTTTTAAAGGCAGTTCAGTAGATCAGATATTAAAAGAGTCTTGCTAACTTTGTCCTTTTTATTAATATTTTCCTTTTCCTTCCCAACACACTTGTCAAAACCCATTTTAACTCCTACACATAGGCACAAAGCTTTGGTTGTTTCTCTGTGCTTTTCCCTACAAGGAATGACTTCCTCCAATGTTCTCCTTTTCCCTCTTTGATTTCACTTTTCCAAACACTTCTAATCTTTCTTCTACCAAGCCACATTGGTAGCCTTTCAGCCTGGCATTTAGATCTGAGCAGGTAATTTGCAATGATTAATACACTCAAACATCGCTTTTATCTGCTTGGGGATTACCTACAAGAAGATCTTGATCTGAAATGTGTTAGATTTTTGAACACTTTCAGTATCTTAAATTTTTAAAATAATCATTTGACTTTGTGAAAGATTGAAAAAAGTCATGTGGCACTGATTGTTTTAATATGGTTTTTGTATGGCAAAAGTGGACATCACATAGTAAAAAAAGCAAAAAGGCAGCTAAAGCAGGAGTAAATATACTAATTTGTGAACCTAATGTATTCGTAGGTATACTTGGTCACTCTAATCTTCCCATTTTCTTGTTCATTGGAACTTCCAGCACAATACTTTTTCACAATACTGTAAGTATTTTCACAGCCATACATTTGAATCCTACCAATCATCCTTACTCATTTTGTTTCTAATTGATTTGGAGAGCAGTATCATTGCTGGAGCCCACGCAACATTTTCCACAGACTACGTCAAAGCAGTTTTCAAATGGACTGTTTCAGTGAGCTATTATTTTTCCTCTGCTATTAAGGAGTGAGGCTGGTGCACTAGGTTATGAGAAAAATTACAACGGTAGCAAAAAAACACCACACATTTGTGGAATTCTTGGTTATCCCAAAAATATTTGGCTACTCTCTTGTTCAATAAAGAAACTTGGCATTTCGTCACCTTTGCAAAATACTCAAGAAAGCCCAAATTGTAAGAAGTTTTGCTATGACTGTTCTGTTTCAAAATCTGGAGTTCTCTTCATTTACAGGACTTGCTACTTAAGAGTGAGAGGAATAAAGCACCCAGAAAAACATTAAGGACACAAAGAAACCGTTGGAGTCTATCTGTAGGCTTTCTTATACATGAAGAAATTTTGATCAGAGAAATTCAGTCTTTTCAACTGGGAAATGTAGTTGTTCAGCATTGATCAATGACTATATCACTGGGACTTGAACCAGCATTCTGCCTGCAACTTCTAAGAGTTAATTCAACTTGGAAATCAGGTTTTCTTCTGATTAAAGCTGGGGAAAGAAGATGGGAAGAAAGAAAACGGAGAGGTGAGGAGCCAGTGTCCTAGATCTTGTTCTGCTACAGAGCTTGCATGTGACCTTGGGCAAGACACTTAACATCCATGCCTCACTGCTTCTACTGCCAAATTAAACAAGGCTGACCTGTCTCTGAGGAGGCTACTGAGAAAACACTCAAATACTGCAAAATAAGGGCTTTCATTATTGCAAAATTGAGACTTCAGCTCGGTAGAAATTAAGAATCAGCACTTTATTCTCATAGCCCTTGGGGTGATGACATAGATCCACTTGAGTAAGTTCAGGGAGGCAATGACGAATCAGAAGACTAACAAATCACAGAACAAATGAACAGAAACATCCGGCACAAGTTTTCTCAGCTGTCCTCACCTCTGCTACTTTGATTAATAGGGAACAAAGAAATAAACAGTGCTGGAGGACAAACTAAGCCACAAAGATTTGTACCTGACAATTTGCTGCTAAAATACATAGTCCCCTGTAAAACCTATTGATTAATGGAGTCTCTCTACTAGCATAAAAAACACAGAGATGAAAACAAATTTAAGTAAATACTCTCATTAGGCAACTCAGCACCATGCAGCATTTAATCTGTCTGCTATTCAATAACAGGAGCACACAAGTAACTTTTTTCTTGTTGTTATTCACACGGCGCTATTAATCATTGGAAAACAAAGAGAAGACCAAAAGGAGAGAGGAGAAGGGATGACCCTATTTCTCCCTTGATGCAGTTACTGAAGAGGGCACCGAGCCCAGGGAAGGGCACAGAGCAACATCCCAGCTCTGGCAGTGTGGGGATCTGAGGGGCTGTGGGGGCACTGGGGAGGGAAGAAGAGCGCTTTTCTCACAGCAGCAACACAGGGTACCATCAGCAGGACCCTGAAGTCACCTTCCGTTGCCAATGTTTTTAGTACAATACTGCCATCTATTGCCTAAAATATTAAAATTGAAGGAGGTTGGAAATTACAAGATGGTCTGTCCTGTAAGGTGGTCCCAGATCTCAAACAATATGCAGCTCCCCGAGACCTATCTTTAACCTTCCAGTCCAAGCACATTATCATGACAGACTGCTGTCTCAAGACAACATGACAGATAAGCAAACTAGGCTGGACAGTTGCAGATAAGTCAAGATGAAAGAGTAGAGGTGATCTAAGTGTTCTGTTCTGACTAAAACCTTCTGAATTAACTTACATTAGCCTTTTGAATACTATACTGAACTGGAGATTTGAAGGAACGTGAAAAGATGACTTCAAATAGTTACAACATTAGAGCAATACTAAATAATCCAAGGGTCAAGGGAGGGCAGAGGAGATCTTGTACAAATTAATGTCGTATTATCGGAACATTAAATCACTCAAAAGTAATAATTTAGCTAATGGTAAATTCAGGCAAAGGATTTTCCCGCTTCAGAAGCAGGCTGCTTACAAAGTTCACTCACTGCTTTCTACCCAGTCTTGAATGCACATTTCTTAATTCATGATTACACACTATTTTACAGATGGGTAAACAGATATGTAGAAATAAAACTCAGCTTAGGCCATAACTTTTGGAGCCTAGTATCACCACATTGCTCTCAGACAGAGAAAAGAAATTCTGGGGCTGATGAAGAAACATGGGCAGACCCAGATTCACTTCAATGAATCCTTTATGTTTCAGTTTTGACAAAGAGTAAGATCTGTGCTTAGTTCTCCCAGGGAAAGAAATTGAATTACATCTGTATGAGAGAGACTATAGAAAACTAGACTTGCTGTATTAGCAAGGAGTGGAGAAGGACACAAAAAAGGGTGGCATTAACAATACAACAGCTTTCATCCACAATAAGAATGGTTTCAAAAAGTAAAAAATTCAACTGAAATCTCATTTTCCTCCTTTCTCAAACTGCGGGCAGTGCCGTCCTGCCGAAACAACTGGAACTACTGCATTTGATTTCACTGCTTTATAAGGTTTTGTCTTTTGAAATGGGCTTGTTTAAATCTCTTGCGAACTGCACTAGCTCCCCACGTGAGCTCAGTCCCATGAGAAAACATATGAGCTCCAAATTAAAGGTCCTAAGGTTACAGACTAGTCATAGGGACGATATTCTAGGCCACTTGAAGTTTTATTTAATCTCTCCAGGAATTGTGGAAATACACCAGAAAATTGTCAGTAGAATATTTTGCAAAAAGAGTCACATCAATATTCTCATGACAGAGATCACAAAGATAGCCAACTCCACATCTCTTGAGGGCTCCCCCACCTCACCTGCCTCTTGGCCAGTCTGTCACATTACACAGCTGTCAAGTTGCTAGAATGGAAAATCAACAACTTAGTATTGTTTCTAAAAGAGAGAAACAGTGCTTTTTTTTCCCCTCCTCATTTTGTATGCAAGAACAGTCTTCTATGATTCCAAACACACAGTTTGCTTGATTTTAATTCTGTTATAAAGGCCTTTCCCAATCTATATTGCAATCCCACCATTTTTGTCTTATCATTCTGTTATTTAAAACAAAAGGGTGACAACAAATACAAGTTAAAATACAAAGAAAACGTGAGAAGAATTGATGGAAATAGACATTTGGTAGAGGTAATAAATAATTTAAAAACAAAACTCAATATTTTAATGAAATGTTTAAAGCAGCTGCAATACTGATGACTGATAGACTTTTCTGCATCTGAGGTCAACAAAACTTAAGGTAAGTTTCCACTTCTTTCAGCAAGGTCGAAGTTGGTACCAAAATGAATCTCTGTGGGCTCCATTATTATCACAGCTGGGATTTATCTATTATTTGTAAATGATTGTGATCACAAACTGCTGTATTTATATATAGGGATTTACTATATAGCAATGATATCATAATGACATTGTTTGGATTTATTAAGCTTTGCTCCTCAGTATTCATACAGAACTCTTGCAGCCACAGCTAAGATTTGTGTGCAGAACCAGGTGACTGCAGATGAGCCCTCTGATGTGCCTTCCCTGAAAGGAAGGGTTCCAACAAAGCTCTTACAAACCAACCTATGTGGACTACAACTCTAACAGAGCTATAGTTAAAAATAAGAGTGCATTGAAGTAAAATAAGATTTTGCAGTCTAGTCCAATCCATATTTTCCCAGGTGCATACATTTAAGTATAAGCATTTCAACTATAAAATTACTCATTTATTTGCCTTGTAAGAAGAACCTTCTCAGTTTTGCCTAGGTGTGTCTTATTGTTTCCAGGTAATCAAACCAACAGCTTCATCCTGAGGGTGGGAGGAAGGAAAGAGAAAAGGGACTGAAAATTTTAGGTGACATAAAACTTATAAGAAAGAGTTCATAGAATTATTTTAGAGGTTTGAAATAGTGCATGATTAACAGGAATTCTACCATTACCTGTTTAAATCTTACATGGGGAGAAAAGTAGAGACCCTAGAAGCTTCTGATAGTAATTTTGTGAAGGAAACCCATATCCAAATATTGTTTCTCAAGTCATCCAAAAAGATAATTCTCTTCCTATTGTCTCCTACCGCACCCTAAGAATATTTTATTAGTATCAATCCATGGATTTTGCACAAAATATTATTTTCTGCCAATTGTTCCAGGCATCTATCTGCAGGCCTGATAGATTTTCTTTGTCTTAAACTGACTTTGAATTAGAGTCACATTCTACTTACTCCAGCATTAACTGAAAACACAGCAGTGCTACCTGCCACTGAGCAGCTGCACCTGAACTTTTACTTGAGTACAGTACAAGAATACTAAATGCTAGACTAGAAGTCTAGCTGGCACAGCAGCCTGTTTATGACCATAGCAAATGGAAGATAACATGGGAAGAATATTGGTATAAAAGAAAAGTAATTTACACCATCAGTGTATTCTCGACACCCAGTATTAATGGTGTCAGGACAAAGCAAGGGTCACCTGCTGCATAACAGGTATGAAGCTGAGAACATCACACCACAGCCAGCAGGGCAGAGACCTCACCAGCCAGGACCCAACCCTGCAGCACCGAGGCAGGACAGAGCCAGGGAGAACAGCCAGGTTCAGCCAAGTCCAGATCAGCAGGCATCCACAGTGACAAAGCAGGTCTAAGGCCAAGCCAGGAAGCCAACCGATTGGGTCCAGTGCAGAGCCTCATCACCACGATCACTACACATGTCCACAGCAACAGGGCAATACAGAGCTAAGTCTTAACTACAGACCCTAACTCCAACATAACTCATAAAAAGTCTGAAGGCCCCAGGCTGAGGTTATATAGAGCTCCAGGGTAGGGTAGGGGAAGGGCCCCAGGTGAGGCTGCTCTCTCTTATTAAGTCTCAGAAACCTAGCAGATGGCTTGAATACTTTCTGAACTAGTGGAGGAAACTTTATTTTTGATAGTTCCTACAGAATTTTTCTTCCATAAAATTGTCTAGTTGCTTTTTGGTACATTACAAGTTTAGATAGGGCCTACTCTAAGTATTGTCTTCAGTTTATAAACCTAGATGAGTGTGTAGCTAAGAAACATCCTCAGCTCTTTCATCTTTGAAGAAATGTAAATTCAGGTTGATTTTTATTGAATTGTTACAATAAAAAATAATTGGATTGTTAATGTTCAGTATTTCAGTTTTAAACAATAATTTTTTTCAATTTTAATCTGATTTCTTAATTAATATTTGTTTCCATTCCAAATGAGCTTTTATTTCTAATGCTTTGGAAGGTCAAAACCAAACATATCTAAACATTTCAGTTTACCATGAAATTCAGGAAAATGTGTTTAGCATTTTGACTAGAGGTATCACTTCTTAATTTTTAAAATTTCCAGAAAAACATGAAGAATAATTTAATTAGAGAGATTCAATTATTCACAACACTTCATTTATTCCTGCAGGAACCTGTAAATCTGGTTAACTGCAGCCATTGCAAGTTTAGAACTCATCCAAAAGCTGTCTGCAAATCTAAGAAATTGCTTATCGTTAAGTGCAGTAACCACTGAAATTAAGTTGGACCCTTTCCCTGTAATAGTTGTTTGTATCAGGAACAGTGTATCCAGCAGGGCCAGGGAGGTGATCATCCCCCTGTGTTCTGCTCTGGTGAGGTTGCACCTCGAGTGCTGTGTTCACTTTTGGGCCCCTCAGTACAAGAAGGACACTGAGGCCCTGGAGCATGTCCAGAGAAGGGCTACGAAGCTGGCGAAGGGCCTGGAACACAAGTCCTGTGAGGAGCGGCTGAGGGAACTGGGGTTGTTTAGTCTGGAGAAGAGGAGGCTCAGGGGAGACCTTATTGCTCTCTACAACTACCTGAAAGGAAGGTGTGGGGAGCTGGGGGTCGGCCTCTTCTTGCAGATAACCAGTGATAGGACAAGAGGGAATGGCCTCAAGTTGCGCCAGGAAAGGTTTAGGTTGGAAATTAGGTGACATTTCTTCTCAGAAAGAGCAGTCAGGCATTGCGACAGGTTACCCAGGGAGGTGGTGGAGTTACCATCCCTGGGGGTGTTTAAGGAAAGGTTGGATGTGGTACTTAGGGACATTGTTTAGTAGGTGATAATGGTGGTAGGGGGATAGTTGAACCAGATGATCTTGGAGGTCTTTTCAAACCTTAATGATTCTGTGATTCTATAAATATTGTCATGCTACACACTACTGGCTTCTCAAAGAAGAAAAATGAATTTTTCAGCCCAGTTGACAATAGTATTCCTTGGCACCAAAGTGTTGCCTGGATTATAGGGAGGATGTCAGAGTTTTTTTTTTTATATCACCAATGTGCAAGAAGTTCTGTCCTTAACTCCATAACAATGCTTTCAAGAGGCTGCAGTCCTAGTCTGTACCTTAAACATATCAGTCAGTCTGAAAACAAAATATTATGAGAAGAAGAACACTGAAGTGGTTAGACATGAATCAACATGACTAAGTCTATGGCAGTTTCTGTCTGATGAGAAAATTATCAGATGGGGCATATTCATACCCTCTACTCTATGCCGCTGCGGCATTTCTGGCAGCTGGTCATGTAGCATTCATCTCCTCCAAGTCAGCTTCATCTCACACCCCAGCAGTTTTGATCTGTAGACTCCCAGATTAATAAAGCACAAATAAATGATCGCAGTTCATATCAAAAAATTTTAGAATAAGAGTAATTGAATCAAACTGTGTCACTGAGAGAGAGGGAGTGCCATCAGAGTATGTCTCCCAAAAACCACAACAGATGATTAAAAAACAGATCAAATTTAATTTTTAAAGATGTTCAGCCTGGTATGGTATCAATTTATGCTTTTTATTCTCCTTAAATATTCTAGCTGTCAGTCAATGGAAAAAGTGTAGATTTTCTGTTGTAAATTCAGACAGAAAATAAGTTTTTTTTAAAAAAAAAAAAAAACACGGAACACAGTTCTTTTCCAATAAAAATACATGTTCTGAGGAATAGGAAAGCTCATTTTGGAAGATAAGAACTTCAAAGTTCATCCTAAAGAGTAGTGAGAAAAAAAATCTGCACTGAAAGGATAGATATCTGTACAGCAATATAGCTCCTCTAGTTACATAGTTTTATAATTCTGCTTGAAATAATAACGATTCAGGAAATGTTAAGAATGTTTCTCATTACCGAAATTTCTTAGTATGTAGAACAACAAAACAGGAAAATATTATCAATTGATTTCTAGAATTCAGCTGTGAGCTCTGTAACTCAGGACATCATTGTGTAAATGGAGGCAATAAAAAAATGACCAGGTTATATAAGTCATAGTAAATCCAGCTTATCATAAAGAATTAAACACATTTTGTGATGTGTTCAGTTTTCCTCATCAAGTAGCTCCACATAGATATGATGGAATGTGTAACATAACTAATAAGATACGGGCCGAGGCAGCAGCATAGCAAAAATATATGGCATAAAGGGACATTGAAGAGACTGTGTGGAGTCTGTCTGAAACACCTTCATGAAGGTAACATCATTTTGAAGCTAGCATCCAACATCAATAAACGGGATGATCAAGCCACTGCTACATACAAACATTTGCAGCAGTTATGCTAGGGAAAATACAATAATATATGCATAAATGGCCTGTCAGTCCCTTGAATCCAGACTGCAAATCTTCAAGCCTGTTCCAGTTCCTGCTACCAAACTGTATCTGTAGTTCAATCTGCAGAGGCTCAGGTGTCTTTGAAGATGACTAGTTCCGTCTCTATGAACTGACCAAAACAGGAGCTCTCATGTACGGGGTGGAAGAATCTGTCAATTCAGCTTTTTATGTCAAGCTGCCAAGAATTATATTAAGTACACTTTGTTCATAGCTTTGAAGTGGATCCCCAAATGTGAAATGTAAAAGGTGAAAGAGCTACTATCTGGGCTACTGCAAGCATACTGATCTGATCTGCATGGAGAACGCTTTTTTTTTTTTTTTTTGACAGACAGAAACTCTCCCAGTGGGGTCTGCACCCATCATATGGCCTGCACTGTCTTAACTGTTGTGGGTTTTCTTTTACTGAATGAGCATCCCCCTTTCCTCTCTGACACCCCGTCCCCTCCTTCACACACACACACATACACACACACCCCTAGGGAAAAGAAACCAAGCTCTAATTTCCTTTAGGATACTGAAAGTTCAAATACAAAGTCAAGCACAGTGACCATTGTCTGTGAAAGTGCTATAATATGTTAAGCTAAAGTACACCGATCTGTTTTATCAGGATAATCTATATGGTTCCCAATAGGAGAAACAAGGAATATAGAATGTTTATACACTGAAATTTTATCAGCTAAGACACCTACTAATTTAGAAAACATTCTTTTCTACTATGTCCATGGAAACTACATCACGATGGGACAATCAATTGGCATTTTCAATGCAGTTCACGAGAAAATCTAATGTTGATTTTAAACACAGTTAAATAAAAGGGGACTGCACGTTCTTCTGCCTTCAGAGAAAATACTACAGAGGTCATCAGCAATACAGCTAATCATTACATATAACATCCAGTGGACTGTGTATAAAATAGACTAGACTGTAGTCTGTTTGGTAGTCTGTTTTTTGTTTTTGTAGTCTGCTTCCCATCAAAAGGGAATTAGAACTTACTAAATATTCAGGGGCAAAATTACAGCTAACTTGAGAACCCCAGCACATCTGGTACTAAGACGTTACAGTTCTCTGCACATGTACGTGTCCATCATTTGCACTACTGGCATAGATGGTAAAGTTTATACCTTTTCAGACATTCTGATAATCCAACTTCTCAGTACCATTTGATGTGCTACTGAAAATACTACTCTGGGACAGACCATAAAAAGCATGGCTATGAGCGCTTGCCCAGAAATGCCAATGTTTCTCCAGGGGGTCATAGCAGATCTGAACCATTAAACATGTGCCTTCAAAAGCACTAGACTTAAACAGAAGCATCAGACTCCCTCTGCCTACCAAATCATCATGCAGCACATAGGTTTTTTTCTGCCTCATTCTATTTCTGGCTTTCTCAGATCTGTGGCAAAAGGTCCACAGCCATTCATACATTAGGTCATCTCCTGTCACCCAGCATCAAGAGCTGTCAGATGAGAGTAGCCCTGAGAGTTTTCTTGCTTCTTCTGTGCTTTTCAGAATCTGTGAGTTGGTTATATTTCCTTTATAATCCAGATGCCAACTCCATTTTTAAGAGAGCCTGAGCCCCTGCTCCTTTAACAATACTCTAATCTCTGCAGTTTGCTGTGCTGTCTACAATGAACCCCTTCAGAGCATGGTTGGAAGCAAAACTGGGAACCACGTAACGGGATCTAATTAAGCACTGCTGTGCAGTACAGAACCCATCACTTCTTCAGGGTTTTCCTTTCCTGTCTGTTAAGTGGAGGTAATCTTAAAGCACCACTGCGTGTGCCTTTTAAGGTACATGACTATGGAGCATTTTCAGGATCAGACTTCATATTATTTTCCTTTTCAGAAAAGAATCTTTAGGCAGGAAAGCATCTTCAAAATGATGAGAGAATACCTCACATCAGTGATTTACAAATTGTAAGAAACCTGGAAAGAAGCCATAAAAACCTTTTTTCTTTCACATCATAAAAACTCTGCATCCTTTATTTTGCTATTCAGTTTAGGAAATTTTTATCCTTAAAAAGAAGCCAGCTCACACTTCAGCTCCTAGTCAACTGTAAGGAGCTGGATGGTTGCTGAGATCCAGAAAGGCAGACTCAAAGAACTGAAAGGGTAGCTTCTAGTTACAGGAATGCAACTGCCATGTGTGCTTTAGGATGTGAGGTGCTTTATAACTTTAGATTACCAGCCTAGCTTTCTGCTACTTAGAGGCCTCAGGTACCTCAGAGAAGTGAGGAGGATGGCTGGAAGCTTAGGAATAAAAAGAATGGCCCCTTCAGGAAGCATCTCTTTGTCCAATTTGCTCAGCTGTGATTCTGAGCTCTGAAGGATATGTCAAGCAAATCTACTATGGCTTTCTCTCCTGTCTACTTATGCTAGATAGGAGCTTTTCACTTTGTGTCACACGTTTAGCAAGAAATCCAATTATTTTTCTTTTGCTCCTCTTGGTAATGGGGTTCAAAGCAGGATATAGTCATGCTACACCAGTGTCTTAGATCCCTCCTCAGTGACTGCTAGAACTAACTGTTAGTTTTCTTTTTTTTTTTTCTAAATTGCCTCAGTCTAGAAACTAATTGCACTGGGACCATTTATACATGTTGGATTTATTATCTATGGTTCCATGGTTGGATCATTTTTCTGCATGCTGAAATGGAGTATAATTGGGCTATTTTTCATACCAAATGGAGTGTGCCTGTACAGAAGGAGGTTGGCCTATACCAGGTTTTGCCTCACTATTTTTAATAGCTCCAGCAGAGAGGGGGTTTTGCTTCTCTGCTGGGGCCTTTCCAGACTAATGTTTCTCTGTTTGTTTAATGTCACAGAAGTTGGCCTCTGTCATATCATTATGAGTGATAAAGTGTAAGTCCTGGTTGCATTCGTTTTTTGGGGGAAAAAAAGTGGGTAAAAAAAAAAAAAAAAGGTCCAGAAAGAAGTATACTACAAGTATTTGAATTTTCTGTACTAAAGAAACACTAGTGGCCCAGACCACTGATTTCCTTGCCTGAATAGCTAGGTTTATTTTATTTTAACACAAAATGGAATGTAATGCTTGGGAAGTATCCCAGCAAAGCAATCCTTTATTGGCAGTCCTGCAATCTATTAATGTCTAATTTAATTTAAAGTGGACACCTCCAGCAAAAAGGGAATTAATTCATCATGGTCTATGAATAAATTCAGTATAGCCAGACTTCTGTTTTAGTACTATCAATGAACCCCTAACCTGACCTGTAATGTGTAAGGTATTTTCATTACTTATTACATGGTACATGTCAAAGGCATGTTCAAGCAGAAAAGGAACATTTAGAACATTCCATGAAAATCAATCAGACTCTTACTCTTTGAGCATCTGATTTTGCTTTATACATTTTGCTGGTGATTCTGAATTACAGCTAAGGAAGAGCCAAACACACAGGGAGAACATCAGGCAGTGTCTTTATTCCTTTATGCCTTTATGCCCTTTTTCTCAAAGAAGATACTGGGTAGAGAGGAGAGACAAAGTAGGGTAGTAGCACTCAAATCTGCTTTCCAGCACAGTCATATGCTAGGCATCTGCTTAGGAACACAGACGTTCATTTTACATACTGTCTGTGTTGGACCTTCAGCTTAGGTGTATGCTTTTCATGAAAGATGAGGGCATTGATTTATTACAGCACAAATGAGACTGTCACATTTTTGTAATCCTGTCCACTTCTCCACATAATTTTGTTGTATATGTGTCACATTTATATGCATGAGAGTGAGTGCGAGTGCTTGTGTGTATGTATTTTAACGCGGTTAGAATCTTCATACAGTGGGATTACCTGGTAGTTTTTGTCTTGGTCAGTTTTGCCTTTTATTCAGATTGATTTCTTTAATCGTGGTGAACTTGAAACACAAAGAGAACTGCTGCTTTTCTCTCTGACTCCACAGCTGTGAAAGTCTGCTGAATAAAGTGGTAATGGGCAAGCTTCAAGGGGATCAAAAGTGTGCAGAAATTTACAGTGAAGTTATATTTCATCTGAGTGATTCTTTAACATGAATTTCAGACCATTATCTTCCCTCCCAAAATACCCCTCTGTGTGTTTTTCACAGTATAGTCTTTGTGGCACATCTCCAAGAATTTGTATTCCATAGAATAAATACCCTTCCACAGAATAATTTAACCTTGACATCAATGTATTTTAGTAATTTGCAAAGCAGAGCACTATGCTGAGGACTGAGAAAGGAAAATAACTGCATTTCTTATTTCATGTATTTATTTGGATTTACACCAACACTAGTTTTAAAGCAAAAACCTAGAGCTGAAAGCAATTTTGTCATCTATTGGAAATGTATGCACTAATGTGAACAAAACTCAATACATCTTCTTCCAAAAGCATTCTAAATGAAATCAAAGTCCAATTGACCCCAGTCCAAAAGTTTTATCTTTTTGGAATACAAACACTAGCTTTTATAATGATTTTTGTTACTGTAATGTGCATTGACCTGATCCAAAATGAGGGCTTCACTCTCTTTGTATAATGCTCCCACAGAGAAGAAACTATGGTATAAATCCATTTTAAGTAATTGAGTTGTGTTAGAATGTAAGAAGATACAGAGAAAGGTAATGTTTTCTACAAGAAAAAGGTGAGACAAGACAAAAAAAGATGAGTGAAGAGGAAATATAATGAAATCATGGAAGTAAGGGAGAAGTCAAAAGTTAACAATTACTTATTGTTCATATACAGGATGAACTAGAGCAGAATGAGTGAAATTATCAGGCAGGAAATGTAAAATATTAAAAGGCAGTTCAGTTCCTCACAACATAAAGCAACACATACATACCATGGTTTTCCTTTCATAATGGAAGCCAAAAACAAGAACATTTTCAACACAGGCTCACAGAATTGCATTGAGGGTGAAAAAAAGAAGATATAATAGTATGGATACAGACTCTAGCAGAAGTCTTTGGATTACTGGCTGTCAGAAACTGGGAGGATGTATCATGGAAAGTGCATCAGACCAGTTGTTTTTTGGAATAGTCCAACATGGATATAAAGTCTTTGAAACTCGGTCTATATCCCAGTCACCTCTCACTGTATCAGATTTATACTTGGAAGAGCATATATTTCAAGGAAATGTTATTGGGGCAAGAGAGCACCAAGGTTCGTTGAATGAATAATGAAATTCTTTGAGGAGTGTCTGTGTACATTCCCTGCCACTGGTTTCTTTGTTTGGTAGCCATTCAGAAAGCAAAAATAACTGTTGTAAGTGGCCAAGCAGTTGGCTTTTGTTGTGCATACAAATAACAAGGAGGGAAAGAGAAGCACAAAGAAGAAAAACGTCTTCTTCAGGGTCACATTGTATGTCAGTGGCAGAACCAGAAAAACAACTGGCTTCTTCCATTTTCTAGTCTGTTACCTCCTTTCACCTTCTCCATTCGTTGTGCCCTAGGGGCATCTAGTGCGTGGCAAAAGGATTGGTGCTGCAGTTTGTCCTGAAGGTCAACAAATTGGTAGCTGATAAGCCACTCCAAGGACTTATTGATAGAAAATCCTTTAAAACCCAGGTTCTTCAGTATGTTTGCTGATGTCAGCCATGACATTATTGAAAAATCCTCCTGTTCCTCAGGTTTAAAGCCACAGGAGTCTTTATGGGTCAAACCCAATAATTTCTATCGCACTTGAAAAACACCATGTTTCAGCTCTGCACCTCCTGCATCAGCACTGCCTCATTTGGTTTATGATATATGTCCATGTACCATGTATTGCAGTAATCCAATTCCCAGGTAGCTAATGCCTGGATGGTAGCAACAGTGTTCGAGCATCTCAAAGAAGTGGTTGCAGTCTACTACCAAAGAGCAGATACGCAGAACAGTAATTTTGCCATAGGAAAATCTAAGCGGAGCCCTTCATTTTCAATCTTATGTCAGACAAAGACAATATTGCATGCAGCACTCATGAGCTGAGGGATTGCTAACGTCAGAGAAATGCACTACATTGAGAATTTACTTCCTTGACAGTATAATGAACGCATGACTGGGAGAAGCATCCCTTTAATCAGGTTAACAGTTGCATATTTCAAGTGTTACTGAAATTTGGTTTATTTGTTATTGTTTCTCCCTTACCTACAACTAAAGTTACAATGATTTGCTCTGAGAACAAACTCTAGAGATGTATAACTTCCAAGAGAGAGAGCAGAGTTAGATTGCCTCTTTCCACTAATGCTAATAAATAGGTTTCAGGAAAACAAATTAGTTAACATTAGAAATACTTTCAAAAATTAATCTAGCCCCAAATTTGCTTGTTCCAGCTGATCTGGTTTAATAATACTTACGCATGCACAGTGTGGTTATTTTTGCCTCACATGTTTTTAGGGAAAGAGTTCGTAGAAAACATCTTAAACAGTGATTCTTTTCAAAGAAAAACGATGTCGCGTTCTCAAAAATGAGATCAATTCTTACTTTATATCAGTTTACTCTTCACTGACTAACACTGCTTCTTCTCATCCTAACCAGTCTAAGGGAGACCTAAAACAGGCCTTAAATTTGTATTCATTTATATAAATGTTTAGCAAAGTCTAATGGAGACTAACAGAATCTAGCACACCAACCATCATACATTTCTTGCAGAAAATTTCTTGCTCTTGCAATTTTATTTTAAGGTCTGCAATTTTGGGTGTTTTTTCTTGAAATCCCAGCATAGAGAGTCAAATTATTTCACAAGAAATTCAACTTTCAGTTTTCAGAAGATAAGTTTCAAGTTCTCATGGATGCTAAGAGACATTTGGAAAGGTTAATCCAAAAGGATCAAACACTAAAAGGCAAATAATATGAAGAACCCAAGGGATATTACTTTTAAAATCTTGTGATTTTTAAACCAGTTTTATGGGATTAAATTGCAGCAGGGGAGGCTGAAGTTAAACATTAAGAAAACCTTCTCCTATAAGCATAGTTAAGTACTCAGAGAGTTTGTCTAGAGAGCTTATGGATTCTCCATCAGTAAAGGTTTTTAAGAGAAAACTGGGCAACTTTCTGTCTAGGACTCTTTAAGCTCTCATTGATTCTGCCATGAGAGGTGAAGTAGTACTGGGACATAGCGAGGTCATTTCTTGCCCCATTTTCAATAATAATGATTTCTGTAGCCTCATTTACTATTTTGAACATGTTGGGTTAACAATAATAAATGCAATATTGCATTAACCAGACCACTGGTAATCGCTGCTTATAGTGATTTTTTTTTTTTTAATAAATATAGCTTAGAAAAATGTATTAAAAGTGTACTCTACAAGAAAAAAAAGGAACGGATACTCTTCTAAAAAGTTTTTTTTTTCTTTTTCCTCCCAGAATTCTTATCCTTAGGTTCTAAGGGTCCTCTAAGATATCTTTAAAGACTCATATACCCTATTTTGTCGGTTCTGTATAACACCAATGGACAGGATTTGGTTTCATTTTTCTGTGCTCTTTAAATATCTTACTTTGTCCTTATTCTACTCTTATTTTATTCCTGGCATGCTCATATTTTTAAAGTATTATTTTACTATGGTCTTACAAGTTCTGTTGCATGGTGGCCTAGCTGACTTTTCAGGTGGCAATTTTCTTACGTAAAATGTAAGACAAGGTTTCCTTGTTAGTAACTGGGAAAATCAGGTCAATAAACGCTTTCACAATGACTTTTGAGCTAATTTGCTATGTGTGGGTTCTCAGCTGTTAGCAAAGAATGAATGCAGTGCACAGCATGTATAATATGTGCCCTTGATATAGAAATCCTCAGAAATAACTGGCACTGTAAGGAGAACAGAAAGGTCTAGAGGAGATAGGATACTGTTTCCTGCCCCCCAGCCACAGATCACAGCACACAGCTGAAAACCTTGGAATGCAGCAGATACTCACCCTAGTGGGCATCCCAGTAACTATTTATTTCTCATCTAGTTAATATGATACGCAGATAAACTGCATGAAAAGCACTGTGTTTCAGTTGATAAATTTAAATGGAAGAAATGTCAGAAGTGTGGTTGCTTGCACAGCACTGACTCTGTACTATAGTGTGCTAATTATGGTTATTGAAAAAAGCAAAGGTCCTATATATGAAACTGTATATATCAAAACCTTTGCTATAATGTGTACATATAATGCAAAGAAAAGTTGAATTAAACTTTTCCCAAGTCAACACAGTATTTCAAAGCTTTGCCATGTTTCATGTTATAGCTTAAATAATATTGTTCTGAGACTTTTTTAAGAAAATAAAAATATGCACAACTCTTAACATCCTCCTCCCAACATTGCCAAAAGGATTTTACTATCAGTCTTCAAAATAGACTTTTGCCCTTGGAACAATAAAGCTAACATTAACTTTGTATTCATTATTTATTAAATTGGCTGGTATCTATCTATTTATGTATTTATTGTTATTGTTTACTATTTGACAGAATGTTATTTGCTGTTGCTCTAGCATGCCTGAGGGAATACAGTCAGGTTGCCTCTCAAAATTTGAGGGATTCCTAAAGTTCATGTTACATGCTCTGTGGGCAGATGAAACCATCTACCATGACCCAAGAAGTGGTTAGAAGAACTCCTACAGGTGGTTTTCTGAGAACTGGTGTTGATGCCAAGCATTGCCAGTCAGTTCTATTCTTTCTCTACCTTCTAACACAATTGCTCCTGCAGATCCTATTAATTTCTAATGCAATGCTGGTGCTCTGGGCTGGGCGCAAGTTTTTGATTAAAATATATAAATAAAAAGGCAAGTCTTAAATTTCAAGTGCAATATAGCTCATCACAGCCTTAAGTAACAGAGAAGCTGTGTGTCTCACCTTTTAAATAAAAGGGAACTTGTAGTGACTTTGTATTTCTACCTTAAGAGTTTCTAGCCAGATCTTGAAGAATCCAGAACCACCTGGCTTACAGTGTGGGTATGATCATACTTTAAATGCTATTGCAATTTGTCAGTGTACATCAACAGAAGTGCTCGCTGGTTCTCCATTCACTGAAGACAGAAGTCAAGTATAGACACTCTATTCACTAGGAGTCATAAAATACAGTCTTTGTTTTAGTCTTACTATTTCATCCAAACCGGTGTCCCCCAGCCATTCCCAATTTGGTGTGCACATGTATCTATCCCTCCAGCTCCTCTCTAAGGAACAGAAACAAGCAATAGATATTTTTGCAACACTCTGTAGTGTAATGTCTACTATTAATAAAGGAATCTGGCTACCTCAGGAACTCTGAAGCCTTTTTTTTTTTTTCCTAGAAGGTGAAAAAGTTACTGAAAATCTGTAGAACTACTTTTTCTTTTTTTTCCCAGTTTTGAGGTTCATGCTGTTTAATCGAAAAGACTCAGCTTTTCAGTAACATCTTTCTCAACATCTCTCTTCTGAAACTTCACACACACACACACTCTCTTGCGAATTGTAATGTCAGCCTAAATATAACCACAGAAATATGTAACTTTCTTAGGAAGGGTTGTAAAAATGAATCAAAGCAATATGCCTCTTGCTCCTCCAGCAAATAAACCAAAAATACAGTAGACATCTTTCTAGTAAAAATGTAATTTGTTAGATACAGAAAAGAAGACAAAGAGCCCAAAACTGCTGCCAGTTAAGTCTATCTAAATCTGGAGTAACCATTCTCTTATCCCAAACCCTCTACCTCAGGTCTATACTAGTGTAGTTGAGATGACATATTTAGTTCAAAAGATAGATTAAGCAGTTCCTGTGCCTTCCTCTGATTTTAAATGGTATCTGTATTTTAAATTTCTCCCGCTGTCTACAATGAGTCTCTAATGTTGCCACTGAAGTGAATAGATTTACTGTGGATATAGTATAACCAAAAACTTTCTCTTCTTCATCTCCAAATATATTTAACATAAAAATAATACCTAATTACTTGGAGAAGGAGAGCTGAGTGTTTTATTTAGTTTGAAGGTAAAATAGAAGAACTAGCTGACTGCCAATAAATCTTTGTAACATCCTAATTGTTGACTGGCCTTAGTGGGAGCAGATAACAGTGTGAATGGAGTATAAGAGACAACAGTTGATGCAGAACTGAAATAAGACATCAAGGCAAAAACAAGTCTGAAGTAGTGACTAGAACAAGTAAGAAAGTTCAGGGAAAATAGAAACAGAATGAAGCCTCAAGCAGGCATACTACTGCACCCAGAACTGGAAGACAGAGAGTCAGGAGGGTCCATTTCCGAAAGGTCACACAAGCCACTTTCGGGGGCATCCTGCTGATGTAATGATATTGTAGGAATGGAAATGGCTATTTCTCATAGACATTGCTCATTTCTACAGTACCACTATGACCTTTGTTTCCCACCATGAGTTCTTGAGATTATGTCATTAGTCAGTCCAGGCAGAGAAGTATGTAAAACCACTTTTTTTTAAATAGGTCTTAATGTAATGTGCTGTTGGTTGACTGATTTCAACCTCCGCAAAAATACCGAATTTATCAGTAATCTGTTTCATATTACTGTTGGTGTGCATGAATAGGGTCAGGTTTGAATGCAAGGTAAAGGCCACTCTCGGTTTCAGTTCTAGAATTGTCTGAAGGTGATAGAATAGTATTAACATTTTATTTGCTGAAGTGATTAATTGATTAATAATGGTAGATGAGTACACATAGTGATTGATTTGACAAGCCAATTAATCATCAAGGTACTGTAGCACAGGATTAGGAACACAGACTTAAGAGAAGGGTCAAAGACAGAGGTCAGCAAGGCATTTAGCAACCATAGAAGATGAAGAATTCAAGCAATAAAAGAAAAGGGTATCATTAAATATTTGAACAGTGCAAAATCACTTCTAATATTTTTTCTAAATTCTAATTTAATTTTGATACCTTTAAGACCTTCAGGTAGCAGGAGGACTCTGCAGCATAGTAATCTCTTGTCTTTTATTTTTGGTTAGAGGAACACCTTGCATCTAACTCTTTCTCATAGCACAGCAAGTTGTAAATAATAAATTTGTATAATACTGGTAAAGTATTATTTATTTTTATATGTAAGTTTGTGTAATATTGGGAATAATACCTTTATGTTGTATAGCCCCAAACACAAGTTTAGAGAATGGCTGGACAAACTGAAGTATTACTATGCAAAAGCAGTTAAAGCTGGTGGCTTGGAAAGTCTGTCAAGCATTTTATACTAAATATTGTATTGTGTCTGAAGCAAATAGATTGTAAATAGAATTATAATGAATGGAAAAACAGAGCTTTAAAATTTTTTAAACTGAATCTGTCTGGAATACAGTGGGTAGAATCAAACCTTAATATACAAGCAATGGGTTTTTGGAAAACCATTAGACATTGTATGATTTCTGGCACTAACAAGTTGACTTAATAGGGGAAACATTTTCCTGTTGTTCCA
This sequence comes from Cygnus olor, assembly GCF_009769625.2. NCBI lineage: Eukaryota > Metazoa > Chordata > Aves > Anseriformes > Anatidae > Cygnus > Cygnus olor. The sequence continues at coordinate 52,171,825 of NC_049173.1, forward strand.
GAGTAGAAATTTGGATCATGAATGAGGCTCTGTTACAAAAATTTAATGAGTAACTGATTTAATAAAAATTAAGCCTGTAAGAGGTTTTCGGCTTAAAGACACAACTGATATATAGCCAGAAACAAGATGGTACTGAAAGAAGGCAGCAACAGAAAGTAAACAAGTAAAACTTAGGTCAGGGACCAGTTTACCCCTGTAAGGCAACAAGTACACAGTGCAGAGTTCAGCTGTGAACAGTGGAGGAGGAGTGGGAGGTCATCTTTCAGGGAATGAGGAATTCTACTGTTAATGGACTGAGGACTGAAGCTGGAATAGCACAGCCACTCTACAATTTGTGCCTTGAGTTTCTGTTGCCTGGAAGTTGAAGGTCAAAAAAATTTAATAGCCTTCTTAACTTGTAAATAGAGGAACCACCATAGAAGACGTTTGATTAATGCAAAGGAGGAAACAAACAAACAGTATGCTTTGCTTGTACAGAGACCCCAAAGCACTGAATAAGGATGTAGAAAAGAAAAAGTTTCAACAACCAAGAGAAGAAAACTGGGGCCATATGGCCAATACCAAACAACTATCTAAAATAGATGCATCACCATGTGACCTTTTACTATCAGTATTCATGTTCAGAATATTAAATGTTCCTTTAGGGAACACTACTGAAGACTGTTATTTGGATTTGTTTTGGCCCATGAGCTGTTTCTTTGGAATATATAACATTTTTGATGGTATTGAGATTAAAAAGGTTTAATAGGGTGACATGTTTATTTGGGAGAAAGCCAATACCTAGACATTCCTGGCACATCTTGGGGGAGAGAGAGAGCTGCTAGGTTAAAGACTGAGTTTAAACAAAACAAAACCTGGGAACACAGAGAAAATTCTAGGCAAAAATATACTTTGGAGATGAGCCATTGCAGAGACAAATCCTGATAGTTTTGAGATCATCATCAATATTGTCTTCACAAACAAGAAAAAAAAAAAAAGAAAAAAAAAAAGAAAAAAAAAAAAAAGAACAGAGATGGGAAATTCATACTTAACTGGCAACAGCCACATGAAAAGATGCCAGTTTGCACTGTGACTTGCAAAGTAACAGGTCAGGTTAAAAACCTTCAGAGAATAATTTAGGCTATTAGCACAGATTGGCTGGGCATTTCCCAAATCAAAGCTCTAGTGCGAGGTGATACGTTACTTTGATCATGATACATTGCCTACTGGAACAAACTAATGAAGAAAGATCTTGAAGGTTATTGAGGGACTAAAAATCTTAAAAAAAAAAAAAAAAAAAAAAAAAAAGATACAGAAACTTTATATGAATAATAACACTAAAGATTGGCATGTTACAAATGCCAAAAACACAGCAGAAAAGCTACCCTGGTCTCACATGGAAAGATTTCCCCCTGAAGCAAAGTAGGCATAGATTTGTTTGTGTCAACTAGAAAACTTGTACTCATTCTAGATCATTTTTCTTACTTCCCCAAGAGATTGCAACTAGATAATATTATATATAGGCATCTGTTTAAATCTGGTTTTGTTTGTTTTCTTCTTTTTATGTACCTGATATTGGCAGACATTTAGAGGTGTATATATTTCAAGAAGTTTTCAGTGAAGTTTTCACCAATGGACTGGGAGTAATATAAATGGCAATAAAAAACCAGAAGTCAGAACCCGTTAGAATATAGCCTATGAACAATATGAACTCTACAGAATATAGCCTATGAAATATGGTTTGTCACTTGTGGAAATGAAAAGTTTGTAATCTTGGGATAAATAGATTCAAAGTCGACTATTTTGTCTGAGAATTCCTTATTAAGTCAAGAGCCACAAAAAGCAGTGGCCACCAAGGCTCAAAACATAACGCTATGAAGAATTTGTTTTACTAATTCTCGGTAACAATAGTACGAATATTTCAGAGGAACTCCACAGATCTAATCAGCAGTGGAACAATAACCAAATGCCACTACCTAGTTTATCCAACTAGATAAATATTTGTTATAAAAACTGTTTCTATTAAATGTGAAGTTTAAACTGAGAAAGGAGAATATGGTTTGGCTCTACTGCAGAAGTAGAGGTGACTATTCACATTAAATGGGGGATTTAAGAAAGTCCCTTTTTCAGCCCCAGGCTAAGGAGTATGCTGGCATCTCCCTGATAACACCATTGCCCATGGCTCAGACTGTTGGTGTCCTTACTGCCAAAGGGCATCCTGAAATTACTTGGGCAACACAAGATCTCTGCAGACTGTCTGCTTTGGCTGTCAGTCACATGCTATTGTTGCCAGGTCAGACTGTGGCACTTTGAAGTGGCTCTGGCTGCAACAGGCCATGCAAATTCCTGCAGACTGTCTTGTAGTTCAGTTTTTCTAACCAGCCCCTTCTAGCATCAGGGCCTGAAACCTGCCTCCAGCCCTCCACTTGCAGGAATGTATTCACCCACTGAAGACATAGGGCAGAGGCAGAAGGGCACCTATTTCTATAATTGTAACACCTCTGAGTGTTTGCTCAGGATTTCCGAAATAAACCTTGGTTTGGGCTCCTGCTGTGATCAAACTTCTTTCCTGCAGACAGGAACTTAATGTAAAACTAGCAAGAATAAATTAAGGATTTTGACAAGGTGTCATCAGAAAGATTTCTGCAAACACAGGGTGGCTGTCAGAAGTTTTTCAGTGTAATTCCTAATATGACAGGGACTAAAGCTTAACCCTTGGTCATTAATTTTAAATTTAAACTTTCCTGGGTGACTATAATAAAACCACTCAAGGTAATATTAATGCAGGAGTCAAAGAAGAAATCAATGCAATTTAATATGAATGCCTGAGCTGTAAAATCAAGCATCACTTCCTAGTGGTGCACAGAATTGCACTGTACTCTGATGGACATTCTGGATGTCACATTGTAGATGAGGCCATAATAATTATTCCTCGGAATGACTGGGCAGTAGGCTTTTCTTCTACAAAAAATAAAAAATAAATAAATCAGCAGAGCATATTATAAAAACTCACCCTATTTTTTCCAAGTAATTGGAGATGGATTTGTCATGTTGAAAACAAAGTGATTTTGTAAACGTCGTTTTAATAATCCAGTACACACTTCACATACTGCTCTAGGATGTGAGACAACTGACTTACAGCACATCATGTCCTTAGGAACATAAATCCAATTTGCTAATCACCACTTTTTCTACTTGCTAGTTTATTATAGCTCTATGAGGTTTAGCTAGATGTAGAGACCTAGATATTTCAATGGGTAGCATTACCATACCAATTACATGAAATAAATATATATTCATCTTTTGCCTCAGGGCATAAACTTCAACTGTGTGAATTACCCTTTTTCGAGAAACAGGATTAATTTCTGCACAGCAGTTCCCATCTGATGACAACACCAATTTCAGGAGGACTTGTCCTCTTCTTGATGCAGCAAAGTCCTTCCTTTCTCACTTTAATCCTCACGAGACAGAACAGTATAGCAGCCATAGGCTTTCTCCCTTGCATAGGCTTCCTACTTCGCAGGAATTTGAGAAAGAAGCTGTAGTCTCTTTTCCTCATCCTAGGACTTGGAGGTGGAACTTCCATTGCTCTCTTTTTCTTGCAGACAATAGTGCTTCTCTCCAGGTGCAATCATGAGCAAAACTCTAAGTAGTGTGGAAGACACAGGTAGTTTTCCTTGATCTCATGGAAATTTAGGAATGTTGAAGAAATCCTACAAATATATCAATATATATAGCAAAGCAGACAATCAAGAGTACAGAGGAAGATGAAAAGATGGTTACAAATTAGAGATGAATGAGATTGTGACCTTTCTGCCATCACCACCAAAAAGGTCAGCTTTTGTGTCAGTAGTAGGGAGCTTGTGATATAACAACCTGCCCAACAGGAACAGGACTATGAATGTATTTTTTTTTATTATTATTTTTTTTTAGTTTTACTTCTCACACATGACACAGAAAAATTTGTAGATGGAAATCATCTTTCACTTAGCTGGGATAAAGGTGGAAAAAAAAAAAAAAAGGTAGTAAGGAGGCAATTCTGCTGAGAAGACTGTTGACCTAAGTTAAATAATCCACAGTTACAGAGAAATCAAATGAAAAGTAATAGTCTCAATAGTCTTCCAGGATATGATCTCCTGTCTTCAACTGTCACTAATGTTGAAAACATACAGGTGATTCCCCATTACAAGCTCAGTGAACCAAACTTGAGTATCAAAATGACACAGAAGTAATGTACTATTTGAGAGATGCTGAAGAAGTCTTACTCCTGAGCAATATTATGCATAATGAGCCATCCAAAGTAGAAAAGGATTAGTGTTTTATAATAAAGTAATTACAAAATGATATAAAATCAGAAAAGACAATTATGAAAGTCATCGACAACTTAAATTCTGTTATAAGTAATTTTTTGTGTGAAGGACATTGTAGCTACAGGATTCTGATTTTCTTCTTTGTCATCTTTTCCATGAGGAGAAGAAAAGCTAGCAAAATGAGACAGCTTTATTCAAAAATAGAGCTGAGAGTTTCCAAGAGCAGACCAATTCCCAACAAACACAATTTTTATGGAATTGTGAAGCATGATATTCAGATAATTTTACTTATGCCAAACTACACTTTCATCTAAGTCAAATGCCTTGATTTGAGATTTTTTGTATGCATGGAGACAATGCTACCATTGTTACAATAGGTAAAAGATTCTATTGCAAGTTCTTAAAATGTCTGTTTATTCTACAAATCAAATACAGTTTGGAAATTTACAAAATTATAGATGCATTGACTCATTTTTTTAAAGTTCTTTGTAGTCTCTGCTTTTTGTAACACGTAGGAGGCTCTGAATATATCACAAACATCACAATAAACAGGTAGTTCAGAAATGCACGGAATGATGATGCTGTAGATGAGGGCAGGGTTTCAGATACAATAAGCACGTACTGTATCATCTCAGGAAAGCTGGTAAAAGGTCCATGGGGTCAAGCTTATCATGTCAAATACCCAGATGGGCCTGATACCCACATTTTCCAGTGGACTTCACCAATGTATTTATTATGCCACAGAGACTGAACTGCTTTGTCTAAGAAATACATACACACACACACACTTGGTGGACCTCTTTCAAATCCAGCATAGATTATTACATTATTACATTAAAATAATTGGTTTATCAAAGTGATACTGTCCAAAATCTGTAAGCATGAAAATGTATGTATTCACTGCAGAAATAACATTTGAACTAACTCAAAATTTTAATAGTACGCTCTTAGGCATGGATCCAGACTTGGCAATTCCATTCAGCAATTCCTTTCTGATTCCAGCCTGAAAAATTGTGAGTCTACCTGTAGTGTTGTTAGTGATCGTTTTTTGGACTTCAAGTCCATCTCTGTATTTGCATCATATCATTTGAGAGATTCTTGCTATGACTCCTGCTCAGTTCAATGAATCAAAGCCAATAGTGAAACTACGCAGTTCTTTTCAAGGGTGGATTATTACTTGGGAATCACAGATTGGGACTGTGGGATGCAGCTTGTTCCGACTGAGTTAGTTTAGGGACAAAACAAAATGGTACCAAACCTGAGGCAAATACACGTAAAGTATAAATACCGCCCACACTGAAATTTCTCATGCAGGATTCTCTTTAACTTCAGTGAGGATTTCAAAATTCTTTATGTCACTTTCAGGTCTTTACTGAAGCAGCTTTATATTAATTGACTTAGTTCTTTCTCCCATCTGTTTCCAGTAGATACTTAATATATAAATCCGTGGCTTATCTATACAGCAGGGTTGGAAGCTATCATTTCCATTTCATGGAAATTTCAACAGTTTCATTTTTTCTAATTCAGCATCAGGACTAAAAGCCAATATTTCAAAAATACTTGTAGGAAATCTGGAACCATTCAATCATATCAATTCACTACTTTGCTGAAATAACTTAAGAGAAATTTTACATACAATATGCAATTTAAAATAATGTATTATCTATGTTATAAAATTAAGATAAATTTTTAAATATGGAAGAAGTCTAAAAGGAATATCTAAACCATGAAGTTAAAACTAAGCCCTACACATCACTGACATAATTTTTTAAAACAATTTTAGTAGTATAAAAACAGAATGAAATCTGAAGAAATTATCTTCTACTTTCCCATTCAAAAAATATGTCAAAATCTATTGGTTTCTAAGATTTTTTTAAATTTAATGAGATTGCATTTTCAAAGAAAAATAGCTTATTTAAAAATAAAAATAAATCTTAAGTAATTTGATCCAATTATTGTGTTGAAAAAGCAAGACCCTTCAAAATTCAGAAATGTTGCTCTACTACTTAAGATATTTCTCTTGTTGGCCCATGAATGTAATGAGCCAAAGTGTGGATACACAACATAAGGACAGATATAGTCCCGGTACTAATTATGAACAAGATACACCAGATAATATATCTCTATACCAGATAATGCCCCAGGATAGGGTTACATACTGGGAACATATTTTCTCACAGCAGCTCACAAGACTTCGATATCCTTATATAAGGATTCAAAAGCCAGACAGAGCGTGCCTCATACAAATGTATAATATGGCATATCTGTCACTGACATACCTGCAGCTGTATGCATACTTGTGCACACCCCTGAGGGTGAATATATACAAACAATATAGCCAGAAAACAAGCTAGAAGACATGCATCATTTTTTCAACTACAGATAAGTATTTGGTCCTGTCAGAAGGAACTGTAACTGAAGGTAAACAACAGTTCTACTGAATATTCAATTTATCCTACAACATGTCAGTAAAAATAACAAAGATCTTTTTTGATATAAATAATATAGATTACTCTTTCAGAATTTCATAACTTCAGCAATGCTGTCAGTAGTATGTACAGCAAAATGCCCTGTAATATCAGTACTTCATATGGCACATTGACACTCTCCACAGCTTTTTCTTCAGGCTTCAATGGTTAGAGTGAAGATGGGTGCAGTGGTGTTAACTAGCTTGAGTGCTTTCCTGCCAACTCATTCTGGACTAGCTTGGTCAAGGGCAGACTGAATCTCTCTCTGACATAACATTGCACAGTACCCAACAACTGTGGCTGTTGGGAGTACTGGAGGGAACAAAATGATTCATACTTGATTTTGAAAAAGTTAGAGCAACTTTTATTTACCAACTAAACACAGGTCTCTGGAGCAAAAGGGCTCATGCCTATCAAAGAGATTGTAAGTAGTCAAGTTAGAATAGGTGAGAAATGGGATTTTCACATTCACACCTTGCTTACCTCTTTGTTGAATGATAGCAATAGGATGACCAACACACAATGCCTTTGTACACTTATATACCTAATACTGTAGAGTATTGTAACACGTCTCCGTAGCAACACAGGCTTCTGAAAGCACATCAAATTTGTCCTTTGCTCACTAAAATTGCTCACTATAACATACTGAATTGAGTTCAGGGTCATGGTTTCCGTGAGAAGCATTCGATTGTCTGGGCCTGGCATATCTAAAGTTTGAGCAGGAATGACAGCTTGGACCTTGAACACTTTGCAAAAATAATAGCAAAATTCATATGTGCAGATGTAACTGTGTTGGAAATCAGTGTAAAGCTGCATTTGAGCTCTCCCAGGAACAAATGGCCACCACATCTTGAATTTTCCAATCCAAATGCAAGGTTTAATTCTTTGACCGGTCTTCTCTAATATATGCATCTTCTCTAACACCTATGATAAAGAAGACTTCCAAGCTTCCTTCCACAGAAGGAGGGCAAGGGGACAAGACACACATTGCAAAGGGCAATCTAACTCATAATTTATTAGTGCAGGTGATTAGAATGGAGTAGGTGCTATCGAAGGCCAGCTGATCGACATGAACCTCGCCCTCCCTCCTAATCCCCCCCCCTCCCCTCCCCCAGGTTGGACAGAAGGAGATAGAAGGCTCAGGATAAAGTGCAATTGTGGAAAATAAATTAAAAAAAAAAAAAAAACAGAGAGAAATACAGTGAATCAATGAATGATTAATTAGAAAGGTAGATCATCAAAACAGCACTCCTGCATGCTCTGAAACGGTATTCAGCAGCACCAGCTGTTTGCTCTGTGCTCAAAAGCAACAGCACTTCTGATAACAAATTCCATAAAAGAATTGTAGTTATTTAAAAGGTGATTAGATTGCAGTAATTTATTCTAGTTTTATTACAATATTTTTTTCCTAAGGGATCTGAAAAGGTTCTTATTGTTTCTCATAAAACAATTTTACTCCTAATAATCAATATTGATTTTACTATATCCCATTATTGTTTAGATAATAGACTTTTTTTTTAATAGACTTTTTTTTAAATAGACTAATTTAGACTCTTGTTTTGAGTGGAATTTATGTATTAATATCATTTGGAAGAAATGAGATAGAGTACTCTGCTTCAAAATCTCACATTAAAAATAATTAGCTTCTCCTCTCATTTCCAGATAATTCAGAAGAATTTAAACTGATCTTGAGTTTTGATATTTAATACATTTTTGGTTGTTCTTTTCCTGAGTTAAAGAGCTTAAATAAGGGGATAACGGGGACTTTATTTCAGTAAGATACATGTAACAAGAAAGCTTCCTTTCACCTCAGTGGGAACCTAGCTAAGGAGAGAATTAGGTCTCTTAGAAATATGAGGAGATACATAGGTCATTTCCAGTGAGTTATCAAGTGTCAGTCTAAACCAGTTCAATAATTCAGGCAATAAAGCTTTGACCAAAGACAAGTTCTTTGTGAGAACCCTTATGCATTCCATCCCTTATAATTAAGAAACTTGTTTTTCTTTGTTGAGTGTAAATGTCTGCTAACTCAGTTCTGTCCCAAAGCTCCCATTTACATTTAACTGCCCCAGACTGTCTGCACAAGCAGACACGGAGCAGAGAGACTTCCAGAGCACTCGCATGCTCTTCTGTTCAGTGGTCTGCAAGCATATCTTTTATGTATCAGAAGTGTGATGGCAAAGCAAGAGAAGCATTTTTCAAGTACAAGTTCAGCTTTTCACTTTCCATGCATTACACATCAGGTCATTTTTCCACAAAAGCAGATTTATTTTTAAAACAAAGACAGAATTAAAGGAAATACAGTGCCCTGTCCTCTGCAACTATCTGATCTGATCCATATTTACTGTACAGTTGTCAGAAGCAATCAGACTAAAACAAGCAAGGATTTATTTCTCTGTCTTGGAAGAAATGGTGTGTGCTTCAGTGGGGGAAAAAAAAAAAAAAAAAAAAGCAGCTAAGCTAGATAATAGCATTGCGAACTGGTAGGAATGCCAGGCCAAAACCCAAAGCTACTTCCAAGCCACTTTACAACCTTATCTTATAAGTGATCAGAAAAGCATGTTCAAATTAAACAAATGATAACGATGTCAAATTTATACAGTGCTTTCATAAGGATTTCCAAATCACTTTCAAGCCATATGTCCAGAAATTACTTCACCAAGCATTAGAAAAAAAAACATTTCAGACATGGCATATGGGTGATATTCAATGGTGAGTGAACACATGACTAGACACCAGGTTAAGATGGAGAGTGCAAAATAATACTAGGTGTTTTTACACTGCGTTAAACAATGGGGTCTAGACCTGAGGTGAGGACCCTAAGGCCCTGTTGTAGTCATAATAAGCAGAAAATGTTATAACATCCTCATTCAGAATTGTAAGAAGAGTGGGAAAAAATAGTCTAAGAACTTTCTCTTCATGAAAATATATGATAGATTTTACTATAATTCCATTTTAATCACGTATCAGAGTATATAGTAAAGATAGCATGTTGCAGAAGGTTAATGCTTTTAGAACACTCCTGACTATAAGCCAAAAAGTTAATAAAGCACCAATGCACTTGGAAACGTGATCTCCCAAGTCATTTCTATTCAAAGGACCAACAGGCCTGATCCTTCTTTGTGGAGAACTCAAGTACATGCTGCATGCCTTCCTAGTTGTTTTGTCATGGGAGATAAGAATGTGAGTTATCACAAGGATTTCAATAATCTAGGAGAAATGAAATCAGAATCCTTTCAGTCTGTTCATATTCTGAATTTTGCAGGAACTGGAGGACCTCTTCCCAGATTTTTTCAACATGTAGAAATATGTCTACTTACTTCACTGAGGCTTAAATAATTTCTCAGGTAGGCTGTACTTATCTCAAGCAGAGAATTTGCTTTATGACAACAAATGACATTATCAGAGTAGACTTCCAAACCACAAATGAACATCAGATGCCCAATTACCATGAATTTTCCATGTAAATTCCCATATGTTCATGGGAATTGAATGACAGAGGAAGTAGCATAAGGGAATTATAACTCAGCGTACATTATGCTCTTGGCAGCTTTTCTCTGAGATTTAAGAGTGTTCTTTCCAATGGAGACAATGGAACAGAGGCTACACTGGCAGTTTGTTGTAGCTGTAAATACAAAAGGTCTCAGAACTGTCCAAATCACCACTTTGCCCTGTTCTCAGTAGAGTTGCACAGACCTAAGTCTATTATCTTTCCCATGTAAGTGACCACAGGTTCAATGGAAAGTGTATAGAAAATTACCAAAGCAAAACTCCAGTACTTTAGCAAACAAGAGGACAGGATGTTTACTCGATTGTTATGAAGCTGAAATGACAACTCACTGCGTAGAAATATGGCTTAAAATAATTTGTTTTATTTCCAGCTGGAAGACTTATCTACAACCCCCCTATTCCTGTCTATAGCATGCTTTTGGCATTATTAATTTATTAATTGTTAATGAAATATACAAAAATGGGACTCTAATACAGAATTTGACCTCCTCCTATTCTGTACAGTCCACTACTACTTATCAGCCAAATAATTCAGTTCTAGCTATATAGCTGATCTAGCCACCTAATATCTAATGTGACTGTGTCTCAGGAAAAAGAGGGGTACCAGTCTGCAGGAAATTTATCTTCTGGTTACTCACTAGACTGTGGGCCTGCAACATAACCAGTTGTCTTTTCAGCTCTAACCTCGTTACCATAGAATCAGAGAATCATTTAGGTTGGAAAAGACCTCTGAGATCATCTAGTCCAACCATTAACCTAGCACTGCCAAATCATTTCATCTATGTTCTGTTCTGTTCCAACCCCACTATTGATGTGCAATAAATAATAGTGGCAAAAGCATACCTCATGGTACTGCTACAGGTCCTAATTCATGGTACGCTCTTTATCAGGCCTATATGGTGCTGTTTTCTATGGCTTGCAACAATATAGATCATCACACAGTTCCCAGTATTATCAGTGATATTTCATAGATCATCCTTGGAATATGAATATTGCAGCTAATGAATATTGTCCAGCACTTTAAAAAAGGGGGAAGGAGGAGAAGGACAGAGAGGAAAAAAACATCCACTGGGAGAAAAAGAAAAAAGTAATAAAAATATACCTTTAATCATCCCTCCAAGGAGAACTCTTTACAAGGGACCCAGGACATTCAGCAATAGTTCCAATATAGCAGTGCTCAAATCTGTGATTTTCTATTTTTCTTTTCTTGGACTTGGCTTTTTATGTGAGTTGGTACTTTCTAAAATCTTAGTTTTTCATAGTTTAGGCTGTAGTAGTGACAAAACAAGCAGGGAATATAATAATGGCAGTTGATTGTAAACACTAACAGAGCCTCCAGGGGGTCTGATGTTTTGCTTCATTTGCTACAACCTACAGTTCCACAAGTTAGTAAAACAACAATACTCCAGTGTGAAAACTATGGCCTGTTCTAACAAGGGCAGAATTGCTTTTCTAGGGCTGTTTTCCTTCTATGTCTCTCAGCATAGAAGTCCTATACTTGGCCCACTACATAAATTACTCCAGGTATTTTCTTCTCCTCCAAAGGCCACCTATATGGCAATTGACATAAAGGGACAATCACTATATAGAAAATTTGTCCTTTTTCTAAGATCTGTATATGTGAAGTTAAGGGCGTCAGTGTAGATACCCTTTCTCATCTAATCTGAATTGATCTAATAATTCTTTGTGTTAAATTGAATCTGAACTTTTTGATGGGGAGGGACTCTATTTCTAATTTAATCATGATTTCTGTTGCTGCTTTCAGTATATCCACACATTCACCAAATCACTAACCATGTGAATGCCAGCCTTCACATCTGTTCAAAAACATTTCTCTTCTGAATACTCACTTCTTGTAGGTTTTGGTGAAACTCATGATGAATGGCAAGCAATGGTACAAAACCTAGGAGAAATATTTTGATCATTTGCCTATAAATTCCTAATGCTTTCAGGATGCATGAACTTATTGCTAGTGAAATGCAATTTATCTGAATGGTGAAGGGTATAACATATAATCTTACCCAATGAATAGCAGCTGAGTAAACTTGTCATATTTATCATGGAGAATATTTGTGATTCCATTTTGTGATTCATCCTGCTGTAAGAGTATGTTTAGGCACTATAAAGATACTGAATCAAACAATATATTTTCCTTCTGTTTGAACAATGCAAATTTTGACCCAGAGGACAAAGAGAGTAGAGAAAACTTCCCACAGCTTTTGCAAGCTGACAAGTGTTTGACCCATATGGATGAAGTGGAACGCAGGGTTAGAAAAAAATTTCCTTCTTGCTTTTATATCAATACAGAGGAAGGGCTTTGACTCCTGCATGTCAAGAAACAAAACATTAATTCTTTACCCTCTTGAGATTTACTTTTGGAATTTGATCAGGCAGTTATCATCTAAGAAGTCTTTATTAGAAAGATTAAAGAATATAAATGTGGGAAGTTTGGTAATTGGAAGAAGAGCGTATTTGTCAGTGTGTGTGGGTTGGGAGTCACTCAAAACCTTCAGTTGCAGCTTCTTGCTCTTTTCAGCCTCTATAGAATAAAACATAATTAAGCCCCAAATACAGTTGAATATGCAGGAGCTGGAGGCAGAAGAATTTAGACTAATAAGTAGAGTTGTTTGATGGAAGTTACACTTGAAGCTTCTCTGTGCCCCTCACATTGCATTTTGAGGCCCCGAAATCTCCATCAGTTCTGGTAAGCAGCAAGCCCTGCCCTATGAATACCTGCATGGAGCCCACCTTGTAGGCCTCAAGCCAATAGAACATCACATCTCACAACACACAAAAAAGCCAGCACACACGTTAGCAGAAACATTTTAGTCATGTAAGTCACATAGGCATAGCTGCATGGCTAGTTTGCATGTGCCCCTGAAAGTAGAAGTACCTGTACAGTGTATGTCCCAGTCACTCCTCCCCAGAAAAGAACTTGATGAGCAGTCTTGCTTAAAGAGGATTTTTAGGTGAGGTATGAGTGAACCTCTCTGCTGCTCTTCCAGTCAATTCTGGACAGCAAAAAAATTTAGTTGGCCTCTGCATCACAGGCACATTTCACTCAGGAAACAGTATCAAAATTAAAGTAATTGTTTCTCATTTGGAGATATATGATTTCAGTATGACTTCATAGTTTAATTTTACAGTCACTTAATATGAATGGCGTTTTCTCAGAGTTCCTACATACATAGCACATGTAAATTTAAAGGCAACATAAATTGGTGAAAAGGATACATCTTCTAAGAGGGTTGGTTTAAGTAACTGCTTACTTATAGCAGCCTTATTACTTCCAAGACAAATTTTAAAAATTAATTACCAGAGTGGAAGTAAAACACCTGCATAGCTTTCCTGCTGACCTCTCTATAGCATGTCTTTTTTATGCTGTTTTATAGGAATTTCATGTCAGTACTTTTTGTGGCTGTGTTGACATCTGCTGCATAAACAGTTTATGGTGAGACAGGTTTTGTTTGCCTGAGATTTTCCTAGCTGAAGTTTTAATTATGATATGACTGCTCTTGGGTAGGAAACACTGATTTCCAGAACATCTGTATAACCCCAGCTAGAAATCATCCTAATGCCTCTCAGTACATTAAAAGAGGTGGCAAAGATTTGGAACTTCCAGAGGGAGTAGAGGAGTAGCTGATACATTAGAGGACAATGCTGCCACCCAGAGGGACTGCAACAGGCTGGAGAAATGGGCTGACAGGAACCTCATGAAGTCCAACAAGGGGAAGTGCAAAGTTCTGCATTGGGAGAATCAATCCCATACATCAATAAACACTGGGGGCTGCTTCCCAGCTGGGAAGCAGCTTTGCAGAAAAGGACATTGGGGTCCTGATGGACACCAAATTGAACATGAGCCAGCACTTTCAGCAAAGGCAGCTACCCTGTGATGCATTAGGATTGTTGCCAACAGGTAGAGATGATCCTTCCCCTCACCTCTGGTGAGGCCACACCTCAAATACTGAGTCCAGTTCTGGGCTCCCCAGTGCAATAGAAACGTGGCTACTGGAGTGAGCACAGTGAAGGGCCACAAAGATTATTAAGGGACTGAAGCATCTCTCCAATGAGAAAAAGCTGAAAGAGCTGGGCCTGTTCAGCCTGGAAAAGAGAAGGCTCTGTGGGTAACTCCTCAATGTGTACAAATACTTGAAGCTAGAGAGTAAAGAACATAGACAGGCTCCTTTTAGTTGTTCTCAGTGACAGGACAAGAGGCAACGGGCACAAATGGAAACACAGGAGGTTCTTTCTGAACATCTGGAAACGCTCCTTTACTGTGAGTGTGACTAAGCACTGGAACAGGTTGCCCAGAGAGGCTGTAGAGTCTCCATCCTTGGAGATATTCAGAACCTGTCTGGACAAAGTCCTGGGAAACCTGCTCCGGGTGTCCCTGTTAGAGCAGGGGGCTTGGACCAGGTGACCTCCAGAGGTCATTTCCAACCTCAACCGTTCTATGATTGTAGAAGAAGATTTTAAACTTATCTCCTGTACTCATCTTCACCACAAAAAACTCAGGTCCACCCTTCCATCGTTGATGCTCAAGTCTCTGAGGTTATCAGCTCAAAGTGATGAATGGCAGCACCATTTTTCTTTTTCAGTAATCCATCACTTTAGGCTACCTTTATCTGTGAAAACAAGAATTTAATGAAGATTAGCTCTCCTGCAATGTGATTTATCTCATATCAAAGTAGATCATATAAGTTGCTCCCTACAAGTGCCTATTTATCTCCATTGACTACAAGCGTTGAGACTACTAGTTCAAACTGTGTGAGTATTGTAAATGAATATTGAACCAGTCTAAATATTTTAGAATGTGTGAACAGTAGTGAAAGAAATTTAGGATTGAACAACAGAAACTAGAGTTCTTAACACATGAGCAAGGTGACTTAATTGGCATAGCAGAGATTTGGTACAATGATTTATATACCTGAAATAAAGAATGTGTAAGGGTATACTAAGTTCAGACAGGAGAAAGAGAAAACTGTCTTATATATCACCGGTGCAAACATTTCATCTGAATGCAGATGGAGTTTAGTCCATTCTCCAAGTATCAGGGTACTGATAAATCACAAAAATGATGGAATAATTTATATTGGAAGGGACTGCTGGTGATCACCTGGTTCAACCTCGCCCTTAGAGCATAGCCAGTTTAGATAAGTTTGCTCAGGGCCTTGTCCAGTCAAGCTTTGAATAAAATATAAAAATATATAGTGAAAAATATTACAATAAACCACAAGGAAGATATAGATTGATAGAGATATAAGCAACCAATAGAACCATTCAGGCTACAGGATGTGGTAGTAATGGCCAACTCCAACTGTTTAAAAAGACTAGGATACAGACTGTCCTGAAAACATGGCTTCTTTGACTGGATTGTACTCAACAGGCAAGTTGTGAGAATATGAAGACTGAAGGCAATGTGAATGTGACTGGCAAAGAAATGATAGAAGCTACAATCTCTGGAACTGTCTAGAGAAAAATAAGACAGAAAATAGTCTTTGAGAAGAAAGCTTAAAAATGTAAGGTATAATGTCACTGAAGGCACATTTAAGAAAAAAAGAGAATTAAGAACTGGCAGTTCCCCAGAAGCTGACACTAAGTAAACACAATTTATCTCCATGCAAAATAATGACAGTGGGTGCAGTTAGAGTCTAGAACGGCAAAATCAACATTTCTTAAAAATGCAAGAAAGTACATGAAAGTGTAGCTAGATTAGATAACTAGAAATGAGTACAAACAATCTCATCAGCTTCCAATGACTTGGGAAGCCTGGACCTTTAGCCTTAACCAGTGGGCTGTGCCTGTACATCCTGACTCCAAAAGATGGCAAATAGACTGGTATCATTTTGATATAGACTACATCCTCTCCTCAAAAAATGTTACATTTTGTCAGCATGTAAGTCTTGTCTTCTGACCTATTTAGCATTCTTCAAAGACTTTCAAACACCCTCCTCTATAGTGTTTAAGAGGATTCCTTATTTTCTTGTCTCCAAGTACAATTAAAATTTGAAGGGAATTATATAGCAAACTATACCTAGCAACTGAATAAAAAGAAAGTACCTTAGATTCTGTTTTCACAGTTAATATGAGAGACTATTATGTTCTACCAACTACCCTCTAATAGGCAGGAAAAAACAGTTTTTATCGCACAAATATATTCCGTATGAATAAAACAAATGATATCTCAGAAACATTAGCTGGTTGGTTATTCTTTAGTGCTTCTCAGCACAACCTAAGTATTAAGCTGTGACAGAGTAAAGTTACCAGCATTAAATTTTCTTTTTACTCCTATACATGGAGACCTAGAAGTATTGAAAATGAACTCCATAGAACTAAATTATAAAAAAGAAGTAAGACCATAAATCTTCATTTCAATCTAAGCCACATATAGACCTTTTCTTCATGTCACTTTTTTCAACATAGGTTCAGTTAAACCTCGCTGAAGGGAGATGAATGCAAAACAAAATGAAAAATACATTAAAGCAGGGTCTTTGTTAACTTGGTCTTTGTTAGCATCAGGGATATAGTCTGTGCTTCTTTTAACATGTTAGTAGTTATTCCCATAGACCAGAACGGTTGTGGGTTAAACAAGATATTGAGCAGATGAATCAATTTTTTAAAAAACTAATGAGAGCTTTTTGCTTGGTAGATGAATTTATTTATTTATTTTTAATCAGGCCTTCACTGTCTGTGGCCAAAGTGGTCACAATCTCACAGCTTTATAGATAAAGACCAGTGAACAGGCTGGTGATTTGACCATGCCACAAATTTAGAATGATGCATCTGTCAGTCTCTGGCTTTCTATACATGGATTACGGCTAAGATTTTGTGCCTAGCATTTCAGTTCTAACTGAAATTTTTCTCATATTAGTTGCAATTCTCCTTCAGATTGACGGAGAGAAATATGACGAAAATAGCTTGGTCTTGATTTAACTGAACAAATTCAGGTTGGTGGAAGAGATGTTTATTAATAGCCTTCCATATTGTACAAGAAATGTGAATTGTTCTCTAGCAGCAGTTGAAACAACTCCATTTAATGGTGGTCTGGAGCAGTTTCTGCTTTTCATTAGGGACACAACTGAGTAGTAAATAGTGTTCATCTCAACAGAGATGAACTGTACATTGGAACAGAAAATCCAGTCTGCCTACATTTTACAAGCCTTTTCCCCCATCTATTCCAAAATAATTTTATATTTTATTTTCTAAATGTCCACATTTTTATTAGACTCCTTATGCTAAACCTAGCAGTTTGAAGGTTGCATAAATCCACATGACAATTGTCAAACAAAAACCCCAAAACAGAAAATTAATTTTTTTTTTAAATCACTGTTTTAACTTTATTTACCAAGGAACAAACTACAACAAGATTATTCTCCCCTTTTATTTAATCAACTGATAAAATTAATTTACGGTGAAAATACTGTTTGGAGAATAGAACAACTCAGGTGAAAATGCTACACTACTACAATACCTGTATTTTCCATTTGAACAGACTTCTGCTGCTTTGGAAGCAGAAGTGGGTGGACAGACACAAACTACAGCAGAGATCACAAACTATTGCCAGTCTAGTCCTGGAAGAATTTCTCTGCTTCTTTCCTTGATACACAGTTTTGCCCATGTGAGTGCTGTAGATGCACACAGAAGGCACACATTTTAAAATGGTGCTTTTTGCTTAAGACACAGTCCAAACATCATAATATGGGTAAGTTACATGGGTAACTATTGGGACTAGTCTGACCATAAGATCATGGAAAGCTTTGGAGCAAATACTGAAGGAAAAATAATTAAGACTATGAAATGAAAATGAAATAAAATGTACTCTGATTTACTAAAGCTAACTCATCTCAAACTATTTCCGTAAAGACCTCTGATTTTGATTAGTCTTGTCATAGCTTTGCAAAGAGTACATTGAATGCCGTTAGCACTAGCATTGCATCGCTGACCCCCTCCCCCCCCCCAAAAAAAAAAGGTATTAGATCTTTGTGGTACAAAGATGACACATTCATATTCGTTTCCCATTCAAATAATTCTCCCCCTCCCCTACATTTCATGTACTGTCATAGTGCTTCCTCTGCCCTCTTCTTTTTAGTCTGGTTGTGCAGGATTTCCTCTGGATTTAAAATAGGATTTTCTCTGGTAGCAGAGGTGGCAATGATCGGTAAATGTTGAATTATAGATTTATTCTCCAGCTTTTAAAATAATTACAGAAAAGGCTGCTTAGACAGTGAAGTGGTGAATACAATATATATATTAAATAGATGATCTGAATAGTGGAAGCAATGCATCACCAGTCAAAAGAAAGAATATTACAATCAAATGTGCAAATTTATTATCTGAAATAGAGAAGAATGTGAAACAAGTGACTAGAAGGGTTATAACAATCTGTTCCCATGTATATCTTTAGCCCAAAAGAAAGATACAATGGTGTGTTTTTTCAAGTTCTGTATAAACTTGCTTGTGGTGGCTGACAGCAAACCAAACTAGTTTAAACAAATCTTTTTATATCAATAACTAATTACATCCTTGTTCTGCCTCAGTAACACAGATTGATAGTTCCATTATAGTGTTTAATTAGAACTGTTTTTAATTTATCATTAAGAAATGGACTAATTGGTGAAGGAACAGATGTTGCAGGTCACGTGGCACCGGGATGGCTGTGCTGATGCAAAATGGTAAACTGGGCTGTGAATGCCTCCTGGAATCCCTTTCAAAGACAAAGAGGAGAGTCTGCAGCATGTCTGGTTTCATCTGGGGTTTTTAACAACTTTGCAGATGTTACCTGCAAAATTTGTGAAGTGCAGTCTCCTGCTGGGATGAACTCTACATGGCTCCTAGACAGAAAAAGGCTCAAACAGCAGAGCTGATAACACCTCATTGTATCAAGGGCATGGTTTGTATCTCAACTAGAGAATCGTACTGCTGACAAGTAACAAACATACTGACCAAGAGGAAGAGCCGATAACTATATTTTTTGCTATCATTTCTTTGACAGTGGGTAAATACAACAGATTCAGGACTGTGCAGACAAACAGTACTTTAGTAAGGCTTCTCTTCATGCGGAGTTTCTTTCTTTCTTAAGCATATGAAGGAAAAAGAATTATAACTTTATCACGTTGTATTAACACAGACTTTTGACAAAGACACCATAGTAAATATTTGACAGAACTCATGACTTGCAAGTATGATTTGAGGGAGATGAGATGCTATTTACACTTGGAGTAGCCCTTACAACCTTCTGAACACTGAATTGTTAACAGAGCCTTGAACCTTTCTCTAAATTGAACTAAACAGGAATGAGAGTTTTAAGGCAGTTTGTTTATTTCACATAAGGAAGACCTACAATTTTGTAGCAACGTAAAAATCCTCCAAAAATGTACGTTCTCACAGAGGAAAAATCTATAGAGAGGCTTGGCACATAGTGAAAACAGTCATTTGGTACTGATAATAGTACTGATAATAATTTGTTTCTTAGTCATTAATATATAAAGCAAAGTGTAATTAGAAAAAAAAGTTTAGTTGATAATAAAAGAAGCATCATAAAATGAAATGTTCAAAAGATGAAATGATTCTGACTCACATAACTTCCCAGTAATGAAAGCTCAGATTTATATTGTCACTGTCAATATATAAGATACCAATTGTTCTTTATAAAGATGATGTATGTTGGCATCATTACTGAACTAACACTGTGGAAAAGCACCTACTGCATGGTGTAGTGCAGCAGCTAGTGTGTGGTATCTGCCCAATAAGTGTTCTGAAAAGGGAAAACCAGAATTCTGAATGCAGCAGAAACACTGGCAAAGTGTATGTTAGTCTAATCACTCTGGTCATTGTAGACAAGAGCAGTACACCACAATCTCAAAGGCAGAAGAGGTATGTCTCATTCAGACAGATACCAGGCCACTATGAGTTAGTCTGGGTGTTTGATCCAATATACAGTGCTTTTTCCCTACATACATCACACTGTTACTTCACCAACCTCCTTGCCATTGGATTTGTTGGTGGCAGAGTGGTAGACTAAACACCCTTCAGATCTGTGCACTGCTGCCAGAGACCTCCGTGGGCAGAGGCACTCTCTTCCATGGTGTGAGCAGGTCTCTCCCAGGACCCTAATCTTGACTGGAAAGTAGGCACTCTGTGTCGGGTTTTCTCTCAAACGTGAGCTGACTACCAGGATCTTTCCTCAGCCCTAAACACTATGTGTTTTCACTCCTCACAGATGGTTAAATTGTCCCTGAACCCTATCTGCAAATGCCATTGCATCACAAATGATACTTCATGAATCGGAATAACTTATTAATATCCATCTAACTATGAATTGTTTCATATATTAAAAATAATTTGCATATTTAACTGACGCATGACTTTCAACAGCGGGAACTGAAGCAGAAATCAAACACAGGCTCATATCTCTGGCACCTATCTTACAAACTTATTAGACTATCCATTTGCTGTATACATGCAATCAGAAGGTATTTTCTGAACTGAGGCTTTAATCTCCTACTGAACTCAGTGGAAGCTTAGCCTAATTAAGACCCAAATAAAATCTGTAGTAGTACTTCAGGATTTAGTTCAATTATATTCATGAAAGAGAAAAGCGCCATAATATTTTTCTCATTCTAAGTGTTCTAATGAAGCTGGACTTTAAATTGTCAATTTCAACTAGTAAATAGAAAAAGTTTACCCAGAAAGACCATTATTTTTAGAATTATCTTGAGATTACTGAAAGCAAATGTATTTCACAACTGTTAAACACTATATGCCATCTCAGAGAGATTTCATGAACTTTGCTGGAGAGAACAGAACAGTGGAGATCCTTGTTTTAATGTATATACACCTTACACCTCGCTACCTGTAGTTTACTCTCAAGTACACTATATAATGAGACATATGCTTCCCCATTAAAAAGTAATCCACTTCATTTTTTAAGATGTTTAACCATATCTCGGTGCAGCAACCTTATAATACTGAAATTTTCTATTAGCAGAGGATGTGTAACTGTCTTCTAATAACTCCAGATTTACAGAATAGACCCATGGTACATGAAGTAGAACCAGTAGATAACATTGTTCTTTTCCAGGAAAGAATGACCAGATGAGTCGGTAGTGGAGTCCACCACAGCTGCTATATAATAAGCAAGGATGTTATTGATAAACAGAGCACTGTTGGAATTTTCTACTTTTACAGATGTAGCAAAGAAGTCATTCCTGTCAGTCTATATATCTCCAGTATAGGAAAGGTCCTGACTACTTACATCCAAGTTTGTTTCTTTTGTCCCTGAATGGTACAATAAACCTCACTCGCCGTGTCCTTTCTCTGTGGTTGACTTACAGAGCAAAGTATTTCAAATATTTGTACTTCTATATCATAAAAATAAGATGATAATGAATATACCTGTCCTTTTAACTGTCACTTAGAAAGCACCATAATTATCTACAGATAATTAAGTTGTGGTAAGCTTATCTACAGGTACCACCTGTGGTACTTGTGATCTCATACAACACTGAGACCTAAGACAACTCTGTAGGTAGAATGAAGCTTTTTGTAAAATACCCTTATTTGTAAAATAATCCATTCTTACAAGTTTTAGTATTCAGTTTACAAACCCATGAAGGAGCAGAAGCTAAGAAAAACTAAAGATATGTAGGCAAATATCACAGTGGTTTTCTTTCTTCCTCTACTACGCCCTCCCAATGAAATACCAAATGAATTATCACTTTTAAGATGAATTTAAATTCTAGAGAAATGTTTTAATCAGTTGCATTATAAACACCATTAATAAAGTTACCTTTATTTTATTGTCTGGCAGATTAGGCATTCTTCATTTCAAGATGAAAAAATTAGATAAAATTTCAGAAAGGATTTGTGCCCCACCTTTCTACATGATTTATGACATGCCTATCACAGTACAGCCTTTCCATGAGAGCCCGACTGAGTGATAATTTCTTTAGACTCAGGATTAGGAGCTCACTTGTGCTTTAGAGAAGACTAAGCATAAAAAGTAATTATACTTGTTTCATTAATATACAAGAAGGGGCACAGAAACATCTTCTGTGGAACAGAGAGTGAGAACTGGCTACTAGTCTTGTTCCCACTGGTAAAATAACTCCTCTGAGGAGGGGGCGAACTGACGGGGAATTCAGTCACCTCTCAAATAAGTCACCTAATCTTCTCCTTGTAACTGTCTATTTTACTGTGCCAACAGGTTGTATATCTGGTTCTTGCTTTGATCATTAGACAATGGTGTTGTTTTTTTCCCTGTCCTATACCTTTGCTTGTAGTAGGAGCAACATACTCCTCCTTATTGCTGTGCTAAAGACAACTGTGAGAGTGTAATGAAGAAAGTTGTCCGTCAGGCTGGTTTGTGCTTGGATGACGACCCTATTCCAAATGTCTAGCTTCAACAGCAGCCTGTACAGGATATTGTTTGTGTGTATGTTTGGGAACCTGGGAGCATATATCTTAGTGGTAATTAGTTTCCCAGAAACAATGCTTCCTGCTTTATCTGTAGAGTACCAGGCAGGTAGATTACAGTTTAGTAAATTACACCCAAGGGCTGTCTCTAACCTTCAAATGTGCTACCATATTATTTCACTTTCAGACAGTTTAATACAGTTCCTGATTGTTAGTATGATTTTAATATCTGACAGTGCAAAAGGATAATAATTTTATGAGGTTGTGAAAGTAGAAAATAAAATAGCTTTCACCATTGATGATTCAATTCTAGTACGTCATGGTTAAAAAATATATTTTATTGCCCCGGTATGTCTGCACAGCTCAGGGAAAGATTCAGTCATTCAGCTCCCAGAACTGTAAAAATAATTTTAATTCCATTTCTATCTGTTCCCACTTTTACCCCTTCTCCAAGCACTGTCCAAATACCATCAGTGACCAGCAGGTCCCCCTCAGCCTCTCATTTGCAGGCATCTCTCACCACCTGAAAGCTTTCCCCAGGAGTGTGACTGACAGCTACAACACGTGCCTGGGGCAACCAGGGCTGAGGAGCAGTGACTGATAAGAAAACACCTCCCTGGTTTGTTTAAGTGATTGATGTGTGTGACTCAAAAACATCTTACCAGGGATATTTCTTAGTTGCTTTGTAATTTTCTTCCTAATATGTCCAGTGTTTCCTTTTCATTTTAGATTTTTACAGAGATTTAAATATAATCTTGTGGGTCCCAAGTTTCCAAAGATGGAGGTCTTGGCCTTCTGTTCACCAAATTTACATGATTCACATGTAGAAGAAATTGGTACAGGAATCCTGTGGCTAGCACAGACCGTCTAAAGGTATATAACCAACTCACCATGGCATTGCACTTGGTAAGTAACATTCAGCTGAAAAGCAGAACTGACTGGCCTACTTAAAATGTCACATTAATGCAGTCAAACTGCTTTCACAGTCAAAGATAGTATCTGTATGGGACTGTAATATTCTCCACGTACAGTTTGGTTCACTTAAAGCTAGCTCAGGCGACTGTCTTGCACAATATAGGCTCAACATCAGACTTGGAAGCTCTCTCTGAAGCAAAACCTGCCTTCTCTCTTTGGGGAGAGTTATATTGTAATTGCCAAAGAGTACAAGGCGTGGCAAAGGTTCCACTGGGTGAGCTACTTCCTCTAGCAACACTGCCCATTCCTCCCTGTTATATCCTATTGCTTAAACAATTCATTGTGTGACCTTTAATTTTACCTTTGACTGGTTAATTTCAGAATCTCTGATAAAGAAACTTCTTCAATTTCTTTTACGAGTCCAGTAAACCAGAAAAATCAGTGTACCATGTGATTCTTCCTTGCCCACAGCCAAGAACTCCTTCAGAGAATACAGAAATACCTGTACACTCTGACTTTGATTTGGTTTTTGAAAGCCAATGTACCATGTTTAATTATGGGCCAAATTATTATATATTTAAACTAGTTTCTATCAGTTTGTCTGGTAGTCATATAGCTTATCAGTTTCTCCTGAAAGCCTTCAAATTTTTTTAAGATAGCGTGGCTGAGAAATCCATTATTTTAATTGTGGTAGGAAGGCCTCCCAAGGCCACAAATGCCTGTTGCATAGCAGCTACTCACAGTCTTGTCCAGTATGCAGCCCTGTAAGCAGCAGCCTCTGCCTTCTGACAGATTCTGCCCTGGTCTCGACTGTCCTAGCACCGGTCAATACACAAAAGTACTTTTCTACACACCTGTATCCTACACGCAGCTCACTTCACTGCCTTAGTCATTTTACCTCATACTGTTTTCCTCTTTGATAGTAATAAATTAGGTAATCATTACAAGCAAGAGGATTATGAAGATAATTAATAAATGAGGTTGCTGAAGGATTTATTTCTCTGGCCTGATCCTGGACTAGCTTCCCTGAGAAAGAGCATCATCTAGCTCACATTCACCAGTAATTAGCTTTGTCTGTAATGCATTGTAAACACTGCTTTAATTACTGTACTATTTAGCTCACGAGATGAGATTCAATAGTAGTAACTTAAATAGGATTCTTGTGCTACCACTTATTTTTTCCTTCCCTTAATTCCTTTTATCCTTAACTTCTTTTAAGGTACACACATAGCAAAAATTGGCAAAGACATCTGAATGTGTTTGCAAGATTAAAGCCTTAAACAGGGATTCCATATGGGGGGATTCACAGAATGTTAGGGTTTGGAAGGGACCTTGAAAGATCATCAGAATTCAGTTGTGAGACAAAAAATACACTCCTTCAGGGGACAGCCATGACGGACCTGTGCTGGTATATAGCCATTTTCTATTACTGCAGTGGCATAAAGAGACAAACATTCAGCCATGGAACACTAGCAGAAAATTTCTTTGGCTTACAGCAGAACCTACTGCTGTACATGCTCTGTCCCACACACTATGTTTCTATCCATGGAAACTCAATGACAAGATGTAATTTCACTCTAGACGTCACCAACATCATTCAGACGAGTTTTTGCTATATTCCATCCATAGACAAAGGTAAGCAAAGGAAGGCAGAGCAGGATCAAAGTGCTGATATTCCTCAGTCCTAACTCAGTCTTTTGTTGATGCAGAATTCACAAGGGAACCCATCTCAGCAGAACAACAAAATGTGTGGGTATCTGCTCTCCTGGCACTGGTGAATATAAAACCCCCAATGGTTCAAACTCCCTGTGTCATATGGGATCTATTGAGACATGATCTGCCCCAACTCATTTGTCTGTGCATCTGGTTAAGCTAACCAAAAACTGCTTGATGACAAGAAAATGGATGTATGTTCATGTAAATACTGTACAGGCAGAGCCTATTCTGTTGGTGGAGCAAATGCTACTGTAGAAGAACTATAAAAGTGCAAGAGAACATGTCTACTTATCTGATACTGAGACAGATAAACTCTCCCCTTCTTTTTCTAGTGTTGTCAACAGATGGGAGCTATAGTTTTAGCTGGACTTTGGGACTTATTTCCTATCAGAGATATCTCTTGGAGGTTATCTCCAAGAAAAGATGTGTAAAATTTCATTACTTCAGTTGTTTAAAATAAAGCTAGACAAAGCGTTGAGTTTGCCATCATGGAGTACACGGGCAGAAAAAATCCTTATGCTTCTAATGGAGTTTGTAGTGTAGAGTCATGAGGAGCCAGTTGTGTTTAGCATTTATAGTGGTCCAGAAGTATTAATTAGGGTATTTTGTCTGAAGTCTAGAAATGCAGTATATTTGGAAACATGCAAAAAAGTAATTATAAATTGGACTGAAATTATAATTATAGCCAGCTTTTATATAACACATTAAATAAATACTCCAACTATTTTCTTAAATCAAAACTTCCCATTGTCAGAAATTTGTTTTAGGTACAGCATTGCATACTTGTTCTCTTAAAATTTCAAAATTTACAAATTGAGTATGAACAATTAATAGGAAATTTGAAAACATTAAGAAGATTGAGGCAGAATAATTTTTAGTTGTATTTTTGGATTTGTATATCAACCCTGCCTGTGAAACTACACAGGCTACTTGACACTTTTCCTTAAAAAAAAAAAAAAAAAGGAGGAGGATGTTCCCAGATTGTGCAAATTAAACTCCACTAAAATTTGCATTCTGCCCACCAGTCTCTCCTGCAGTTGATTGAATGCCTTTGCTTCTAGTTCTAAGCTGGTGCAACTTTTGTTCTTTACACAGCAATTTGAAGGAACCACTCCAGGCATTATTGAGTTTGTTTAGTAAAAACCTGTGTGAATGAGATTTAAGAACACTGTTTCCACTCTTCTACTGTAAGGAGAGCACTATACGCCACCAAAGGGTCCCCAAACTCCTCAATGTTGTAAAAGGATACCCCTGGATCCCCATATACTCCCCTAAAAAGCATCTGTTGTGTTCTTCTCTGGGGGTGCCTATGCTTCAGCTATGAAAAAAGTGGCCATCATAGAAAATCCATTTAAGTGTTTTGAGATTTTTATACTATAGCCACTACATAAAGTTCTACCCCATCATGAAAGGTAAACAAGGTTTCTTATAAAACAGGCCTACCAGAGTGAATATATTTGACTGAATGCTTAATACAGGACACTGCACCATAGTTTGGGTAGGAAATATCTGAGATTTAATCCTGTCAACCTCTATTAGAGGCTTTGTGCCACATACTCTATATTACCCTCATGCCCCCATTCCTCTTCCATCAAATGCATTTACTGTCCCAGCAACAGAAGGCTGGGGGTGGATAAAAAATGTGCCTGCACAGCTAGAAGTGCTTCGATGCCATTGTAATGTGGGCATAAAATCAAGGAACATATGTAGAGGCAGCTGCTCGCAGTTGTGAAGGCATGTAAAAAATATGGGACTGTTGAAAAACTTTGATAGATTTTATAACTGGGGGACTATATATTTTTATTGTATACTATGTGAACCCACAAAAAGTGATGCTTTCCTTTAGTACATTTATTCATTGCTCGTTTACAGCAGAGTAATTCCATCATGCAACAAACTGGAAGGTTTTATGTCTAGTCTCTTTACCAAGAGTTATAAGTTCGGTGCACTAAATCTGTCTGACAGGGAAACCAGACAGTGACAAGGACTGGGGGCATCTCAGAGAAGGCTGAAAGCATGTCTGTCTTTGTGCTAGTCACCTCTCTAGCCATCTTTCAGTTCCCTGCACGTAGCTTGTGAAATGAACTAGGAAAACTTTTTTTTTTTTGGTCTGGAGTTGGTATCCTAGAGTAGATTGTTTGAGGGAAGGCTAGAGGCCAAGTCTGAAGTTCTCCTGTGAAACAGTAAACTGGTACATATTTAGCCCTCCTGGTTATCTCGCCAATGCAGTCCTGATTTTTATATTTGTTCATAGAAGATGCATATACCTCTACAGATTTTCAGGTAAGTCACTTCCTCATTTGGTAGATGAGATTGCTACCTTTGAAGGAGAGTTAAGACAGTGACTACTGCAGCAGAAAATACGTCCTATAGAACATTGCTGAATTTAGCACGCTTAAGACCTTTCTCTTCTAAAGCAATCCAGAAGATACAACTTTAGAAACAGAGTTAACCAAAGTAGAGGACTAGCAAAGGAGAAACTACACACAAGGGTGAGCAACTACATACAGAAACACAGCAAAATTCTTGAAATAGCAAGGATTATATGTTTTTGGGTCAACATTATATTTTAATGCCACTAACCCTGTCCTGGAAGTTTGGCTTTTAAGTTTAGCATGGGCAGCAAAAAGCCCTCAGTGTATAAGCATGACACTACAGAATAGATATCACTTAACCTCATCTTGTATGAGGCTCTAAGACAGACACGCCTAATTCCCATGAATCTCTTGATGTGCAAAATGAGCGAACAAGGAGGAATTGATACCTTGTAGAGAAACTATAAGGATTATCTAACATGTTCAATGCACTTTTAAAGTTTATGCACTTTCATTACAAATTGAGCCCTTCCAGAGAGAGGGGGAAGTAAGGTCTAATTAGTATTTCTACATCTGTCACTCATGCTGGTATTTGTTAATTGACATGAAATACCAGATGGAGAAACTGAGATGTCTGATAGGAAGAGCTAGCTTTGTGCAATATTCTGTCTAGTTTTAGTGACAAAGCAAATAAGAGCTCAGGCATAGAAAGAAGCAATAGTAGGAATCATAGGAGTTTATGGCAATGGGTCTCCATTAAATCATCAGGGTGTGCTCTATTTAAAATCAATGGAACAATTATTATGGTTTAACTTCATCCATCAGCCCAATAGTTTGTAGAACCTGTCAAGAAATTGTGTCAAGAAACTGATTCTTTGTACAGAAGAGGGCAGGTGCAAATCTCTGCTTTCGACATGAATTTTAACTTATTGAAAAGTTTGTGTACACAAATGCAGGTAATTCTCCTATAACAGAAGAAATAGTCACTAGGAAAAGTCATACCCATGGTGTGGGTAAACAAGCAGCAAACAAATACTCCCCACTAATCCTGTTATCTTCTGCCACCAGCAACACCATAAAATAACAAATACATAGACAGAAAAATTTACCTCCTGATTATTGATTTGGAATTCAGACTAGATTAAGTCAAAAATCAGGCACCATTTTAAAGTCTGATGAACTATGCAAAATGTTTAGACAGTCTTGATATAATATCAAACCACTATCATTGGTAGTTTCCTGAACAGAAAATGAATATGCAATGTGCCTTTATCTTAAAAGTGATATACAGTGTAGGATTAACTGTTAGTAATTTGTAGTGCAACTCTACACCACATTTTTCTGTGGATAATTAGAGATCTTCAGTCTCCAATAATTAAATTTGTAGTACTTTTACCAATTTTAAAAATCTCTTGCTTCTTTTTCAAAAACTACACTACGAGAGCATGGTAGAAATTATGTTAGATTTCTTTCTCACTTTCCTTCCTCCAGATGCTATCATCCCAAACTAACCTGAAGACTGACAGACTTTTCTTATCAGTGCTGTATTTTACCTGGTTCTTTGCTGTCTGAAATAGAGCCAGAGCTGAAATAGAGCCCATGGGCCTATGGGCAGTGGGAGGGGGGTGGATAGGGGTCCCAGGTGAGGCTGATCTGGGACATTAATGCTTGTGAGTGTCCTCCCAGCCCTGACACTGGTGCTGCCCTTAACTCACCTTAGAATTTAGCAAAATCAGTGATGCTTTCAAAAGTATCCACTGGCTCTAAGGAATCAAATTTAGGACTCTGTGCAGTTTTGCATCAGTGCTCAAACATCTGCATTATTCATCTGGCCCTCATCACTATATTGAGCTCTAGGGAAACTTTACAATACTGTCAGAATGTATTACCTACTGCATCTTTATAGTTTATAGGTCAAACCATTGTCCCCACTTTACAGGTAGGATTTCAAGGCTCAGGCAGACTGCTGGCATGTCTGCCCTGTGCAGTGAAGTGTGAAACATACCTCCTTGAGGTAGCGATGTTCATGGCTGCTTGAGAACCAGAAACAGTAGTTCCAGCACAGCCTCTGGACAAATAAGCTGTAATGATGAAAGACTGAATTTACAAGACCTGGCACAACAATGTCAGATGTGGCCAGATTCCTTTCAGATTTCATGATTTTCTGCTCCTGACTAAGCAGTGCAATGTAAATGTAACATCTTGGAATCTCCGTGCTGTACTTAGCTACATGTTGCAGCCATGCCCCGAGTGATCCACCCGCAGACAACAGGGAGTTGATGGCAGAGTAGGAAATGCTTTTGGAGGTTTCCTCCTACAGCCCTCATTAGAGATAAATCGAAGACCACCCCCTGGAGTCACTGAGAGACTAGCTGCAGAAAAGCACATATTCTAGAGTTGGACAAGAGGTGAAGCGCATTTTATGTACAGTTATATAGATCTTCCTGTTTGGTTTGAAACACAAAAATATCTCTTAGCTCTCACTGAAATCAAAAAGGAAAGAAGAAAACATCTTCAGAGATGGTGATGCTTGGTAAGCAGAGCTTACCAAGAGCATTACAGCCTCTGCTGCAGTCTCAGCATTTTATCTCTATTTTACTACCTGACAAATAAGATGAATAATCTGCACAGAGTAAAAAATGGTTGAACACATCCTGCTCTGTAGCCAAACTATGGTAGCCAAATTTCAGAGTTAAATCTATTGCAGCAGGATCTGTTCTGCTGTTTTGCAGACTTTTTCCCCCTTTCTCTTTTCCCTGCTAGGGCCATATGAAGCAATTCTTGAAAATATTTCCATGACTGCATTAATAGCAATCAAAATACCTGAGGGAGACACTATCACAAACACAATGCACCATCATCAACAACAGCCTCAATGTGCTGTTCAATGTGCGACTCATTTGCTCTCAAATTGGTTAACTATCAGAGCTTTGTTTAAATTCACTTTTATCTAGGACTTGGTAAATATTACTCCTGCTTTTTTGTGCAACATGCAGCAACACATGAAGCCTGCCCTCTGTCCTCCTCCATCAAATAGCTGGGCACCATATTTTCCTTTATGTTAAACTTCTAAAAAAATGACATTAGTGGAAGAGAAATCTAGAGAAAAGCAATATTGAATTTAAGGCTGTTGGCAATAGGAAAGGGATACAACTGTACCTTTTTGGCCTTTCAATATCTCTGTCTTCATTCTAATAATAAGTGAAAAGCGTGGTGGTTTTACTGTGCTAGGCAACTGAACACCACAACCGATATAGTCCGATATAGTCAATTTGCCAGGCCTCACCATACTGAAACCCTAGCCACCTCCCCCTGTTCCAGGGAGATTTTACCTTCATGGCTCTCTTAATTGCAGCACAGGTCTCACACTCATGGGTAACCTGTGTGATGGCCTCAATGGTCAGGTCCACCCCCCGATCACGAGCCCATCTGTATGTGGCATCCCTCTCCAAATGTCCTGATGTTTCATGGGCCCATTGAGCTACAAACAGCTCACCCTTAGGTCCCCAGTCCAGATCCACCTGAGCCACATCAATTTTTGAAGCTCAATCCACTTCTTCGTTGTTCTGATGTTCTTCAGTTGAGTGGCTCTTGGGCATGTGGGCATCTACACGACGTACTTTTACACCCAGGTTTTCTACCTGAGCAGCAATATCTTGCCACAGGGTAGCAGCCCAGATAGGTTTACCTCTGCACTGCCAGTTGCTCTGTTTCCATTGCTGCAGCCACCCCCACAGAGCATTTGCCATCATCCATGAGCCAGTGTAGAGATACAGTACTGGCCATTTTTCTCTTTCGGCAATTTCTAGGGCCAATTGTATGGCTTTTACTTCTGCATACTGACTCGACTCGACTTCCCCTTCCATGGCCTCCACGACTCGTCGTGTGGGACTCCACACAGCAGCTTTCCATTTCCGATGGCTCCCTACCACACAGCAGGATCCGTCAGTGAACAACACGTACTGCTTTCTGTCTTCTGGCAACTCATTATATGGTGATGCCTCTTCAGCACGGGTTACCTCTTCTGTTGGCACTCCGAAATCTCTGCCTTCCGGCCAGTCCATGATCTCTTCCAGGATTCCTGGGCGATTAGGTTTTCCCATTTGAGCCCGCTGTGTAATTAATGCTATCCACTTACTCCACGTAGCATCAGTCGCATGGTGTGTAGTGGGAATTTTCCCTTTGAACATCCAGTGTAACACAGGTAGCCGTGGTGCCAAGAGGAGCTGTGCTTCTGTACCCACAACTTCTGAAGCAACTCAAACACCCTCATATGCCATGAGTATCTCTTTTTCAGTTGGGGTGTAATTGGCTTCTGATCCTCGATAGCCCCGGCTCCAGAAACCCAGAGGTCGACCTCGAGTTTCTTCTGGGGTTTTCTGCCAGAGGCTCCAGGTGAGGGCATGCTCCCTGGCCGCAGTGTAAAGTATGTTTTGCACAGCTGGTCCAGTACGGACAGGCCCAAGGGCTACTGCACGAGCTATTTCTTGTTTGATTTGTTCAAAAGCCTGTTGTTGCTCGGGGGCCCACTCGAAATAGTTTCTCTTTCGAGTCACTCGATATAGAGGACTCACAAGCTGACTATAGCCTGGAACATGCATTCTCCAGAATCCCACAAGGCCTAGGAAAGCTTGCGTTTCTTTTTTGCTAGTTGGCAGAGACATTGCTGTTATTTTATTGATCACATCCATCGGAATATGGCGACGTCCATCCTGCCATTTTACCCCCAAGAACTGGATTTCCTGTGCAGGTCCCTTGACCTTACTCCGTTTAATGGCAAAACCAGCTTTCAGGAGAATTTGGATTACTTTCTTCCCTTTCTCAAAAACTTCTTCTGCTGTGTTGCCCCACACGAGGATGTCATCAATGTACTGCAGGTGCTCAGGAGCTCCCCTTTGTTCCAGTGCAGACTGGATCAGTCCATGGCAAATGGTAGGGCTGCGTTTCCACCCCTGGGGCAGTCGATTCCTGGTGTATTGGATGCCCCTCCAAGTGAATGCAAACTGCGGCCTGCATGCTGCTGCCAGAGGGATGGAGAAAAATGCATTAGCAATATCAATTGTGGCGTACCACTTGGCTGCCTTTGACTCTAGTTTGTACTGAAGTTCTAGCATGTCTGGCACTGCAGCACTCAGTGGTGGCATGACTTCGTTCAGGCCGTTATAGTCCACCGTTAGCCTCCACTCGCCATTAGACTTTCGCACTGGCCATATAGGACTACTAAAGGGTGAGCGAGTCTTGCTGATCACTCCTTGACTCTCCAGCAGATGAACTAACTCATGGATGGGAATCAGGGAGTCCCGGTTGGTGCGATATTGCCTTCGGTGCACCGTTGTGGTAGCGATTGGTACCTGCTGTTCTTCAACCTTCAGCAATCCTACAACGGAAGAGTCTTCTGAAAGGTCCAGCAGGGTAGACAGCTGCCTAATCTTCTCTGTGCTCAAAGCAGCTATGCCAAAAGCCCACTGGTACCCTTTTGGATCCTTGAAGTACCCTCTCTTGAGGTAGTCTATGCCAAGGATGCATGGAGCCTCGGGGCCAGTCACAACGGGATGCTTTTGCCACTCATTCCCAGTTAGACTCACTTCAGCTTCCAATACAGTTAATTGTTGGGATCCAATGTCACTCCAGAGATACAGATGGGTTCTGTCCCTTGGTAGCCAGATGACATTAAGGTACATTGTGCGCCAGTGTCCACTAAAGCTTTGTATTCTTGTGGTTCCAATATGCCAGGCCATCAGATCCACACAGTCCAATAAATCCGGTTATCCCTCTCTTCTACCTGGCCAGAGGCAGGGCCCCTCTAGTCCTGGTTGGAGTATCTGCCACTTAATTCTTGCAAATGAGAAGCAGAGGTCCCTTCATCAGGGTCAAGAATAACATCAGCTCTTCTACCGCCTCTGGGGAACGGCCCAACAGAAACTGGAGCAGCATTTTTCTTAGGAGCCCCTCTTCTTTCTGCTGTATTTCCTTTCAGTTCACGTATCCGAGCAGCTAGGGTTGAAGTAGGTACACCATCCCATTTCCTCATATCTTCCCCGTGGTCACGCAGATAAAACCACAAGGTGCCACGTGGTGTGCATCTTGGATACTCTCTCTCTCGAGCAGGAAAATACTGATTCTTAGTGGCTGAAATATCACTCCATCTGGATGAGGAGGGATATGCTTGTTCTACGAGGTGGTCAAGTCTTTCGGACAGTTTCTCCGCAGCTGAGACACAGGCCCGTAGCGGAGCAGAGAGGTTGTCTTCATATTTTTGAAGCTGGCAGGATATAGTATACACTGTTGGTCCCATCCCCTCATCCCAATGAATTCCTGCCAGTGTACTGGCATGTGATGATGGTGCATTCCGCACAAATTTACGCCACATGGATGTTGTGCACTGGACTTCATCGGGATCTTGAGGTGTCTGGGCATTGTCCAAATCACTATAAATCATCTCCAGCACAGCTAATTCCCGCAGATGCTGGAGACCTTTATCCATAGTGGCCCACTTGCCTACTTGATATACAATATCTTCCTTATGGGGATACCTTTCTTTCACAGCTGCCAGGAGTCGCCTCCAGAGGCTGAGAACCTGTGTCCCTCTCCCAATTACTTTGTCAATGACCCTTTCTCTAGAGAGGGATCCCAGCTGTTTGGCTTCATTGCCTTCTAATTGTTGGCTATTGGCCCCATGTCCCAGCATCAAAGCAGCCAGGTGAGGATGTGTTCACCTGGGTGTCGACCATAATCCTTTCGTATTTCTTGCAACTCACTCAGGGATAGGGATCGAGTGGTTTCTGATTCCTTTATGATTTCCATCTCTTCTTCCTGCTGTTTTTGTGATGGCTCTGCTTTAGAGGTGCCTGCCTTCTCCCCTTCTCCCTTCTTCTTAGGAGAGGCTTCTTCCCTTACTAAACGAGCTGACTTCTGTTTCCATTGTTTTGACTTGACTATGGGGGCGACTGATACCATAGTTGGTTGATCCTCTGGGTCAGTCACAGCATGTGTTATCTGGTCATCAGATTCAGAGACTTCCTCCCTCTCTTCAAGGTGCTGGATGATGTTAAACGGTGTTTGATAGGAGTAAGCCAGGACCCAGCACAATGCTGCAAGCTGTCGTTCTCTGGCATTATCAGGGTCAGGGCATACGAGTCTCAAACATTCTATCAGGTTTTTAGGATTTTGCACTTGTTCAGGGGTGAAGTTCAAAACTATTGGAGGAGACACCCGTGACAGGTACCTGCCAATATCCTCCCACATACCTTGCCACCTGCCACAAGACTGTTTCGGGACAGATTCCTGGGTAAGCTTTCTAAACAATCGACTAATCTTAGAGAGAAGAGGAAACCTGTTATTCAGAATTAGAAATAGCAATATATGGGTTACACATGGATATTCAAAATACTCAGAAACTGTTGTAATTAGCCCACTGTGAAAGAAGGAGGAGGTACCGTTCCTGATATTATTCATAAACTGACTTCCAGATGAGGAAAGGAAGGTAGTGTAATTCTGAATATTCTCTAAAAGATAGTTTCCATGAGACCCAAATGATAAAAGTGCAGAGCCTGAATGCCAGATTAAACTCAAGGCCAGTGCTTGGCAGCACAGCGAATTAAAAAAAAACGAACACAGATTGTAGCACATTCTCAGATTGGATATAGAGGAGAAAGGAGAACATGACACGGATTGCATGACAAATGATCAAACGAGCCAATATTAACAGGACACTGAACATGGTGACTAGCAAGTAAGTGTGTTAGTTGTAAGCATTTTAATCAATTCTACTGTTATCTCAACCCTTCGAGCCCCACGTTGGGCACCAAAAAGAACTGTAGTGGTTTTACCGTGCTAGGCAGCTGAACACCACAACCGCTCTCTCACTCCCCCTCCTTAGATGAGGAGGGGAAGAAGTAAAGGAAAGAACAACTCACGGGTTGAGATAAGGATGATTTAATTAAAGGAAAAAAAATAATTATTAAGGAAAGATTATTATTAATTAAACAATTTAACTAAACAATTTAACTAAACAATTAACAATTTAACTAAAGGGGAAAAAAAAGGAAAGGGGAAAAGGGAGGGGGAAAGGGAAAACTGAACAAAACAAGTAAAGGCTGTGTGGAAGCGCAGAGGAAAGAAATCAAGGGGGGTTAGAGAGAGTCCTGATGCTGTGCCAGCACTGCTCAGCAGCAGACACAACACTGGTGTGATACCATTGCTGTTTTAGCTACGAGTGCAGAGCACAGCACTGTATGGG
Organism: Cygnus olor; assembly: GCF_009769625.2. Lineage (NCBI taxonomy): Eukaryota > Metazoa > Chordata > Aves > Anseriformes > Anatidae > Cygnus > Cygnus olor. Next base: position 52,207,691 of record NC_049173.1, read on the forward strand.
CTGCTGCAGGGGAAGTTAACATCCCAGCCCAACCCAGTACACTGGAGGAAATAATAGAATGGGGCATTCAAAGTATACATTGGAAGTTTAATAAAGATATGTACAGATAATGTGTAACTTCCCATGACATTTAGCTATTTTTCTCCCCAAATATCATATTTTGGTTTTACTTTTTTTTTATTTTTTTTTCCAAAAAGGTAGAAATAAAATTAGCTATGGAATTTTAACATACCTTAAATTAGAATTTTGCCTCATGCAAGTTCTTCTGGGAGCTGGTTTATAAGTATCTCCAAGAAAGTTTACACCTGCATGCAACAGGCAGAATAGTCTATTTCACATAAAAGACAAATTCAGAAACTGGAAAGACTTTACTAAGGAATTTGAAATAGAAAATTGGCCTCCTTACTGAGTCAGCTTTTAACATAGGGTGCAGAATTTGAGACACAAATCGCTGGTTTACTGAGTAGGTCCATCTCCCATTAACTCCAACGGGAGCTCTGAGTGGCCCGCAGCTTTGTGCAGTGATCTGAGTGCCTTGAGCTGATTTCTGAAACCAAGAAATCAAAAAGTAGGAATAAACTTTGGAATGATGAATCTTGAGTTCTTCACAGTAGTTTCATCATATGCAAAGCAGATATGTCTTAGCTATTTAGGACCTGGTGAGAATTCTTTCTATAATATTAGTAATTATGAAAAAAATTAAGGAGAGCTGGAAATGTGCAAGTTTTATTTGTGTTAGTTTTACAGTGGTTTATTTGAGATGCACTGAATATACTTCTTTATTTAGCGTGAAGCTAAATGTATATGCATATGTATAGCACCAAATCATCTTGGAAAAGAAGAAAATGAGCTAATGTTTTTGGTGGTTTTTTTTATGTTATTTTTACAGACCATAGGGTAGTGACATAATGTAGCATTCCTAACACAACATTTCAGTAGAGTTATTTTGTCCAGAAGGACATAAACAAAGAAAAAGTCTCTTAGTATGAGGAGTCTGTTTTTGTTGGGTAAATTACAAACTTAAGAACCCTAAGGTCTTGAGCATTAAACAGCAGTCTTCCATTGCTAGAAGAATTCTTCGTTAGCATCTTTCCTCAAGATTTTAATCTATTTCTACACCTCAGAGTAGTGTGCAGTGATAAATATTTTTTTAATGAAATGCACGACATCTGACTGTTTTTTGATTTGTATTCAAAGCCTGGCAGTACATATATTGTCCAGGTTAATCATTGCTATAAATTAGCATTAAATCCATGAGAGCTGATGCATTTATACCTGAACAATATCAGTGGTTCTCCCCTATATTAAAAATAGACTTTATGTAGATTATTAAAACATCAAATGGTGCTTTTAATATATATTATCAATATAATATATATATTTATCTTAGTTTTCACTTACCTTGTATGCTTTAGTGCCTGAATGAGACTGACTTTGGGGAATGGATAAAATGAAAGCAATATAGTGGGGAAAAAAATTCACAGGCAATTCATTGCTAAGATTTATTTATTTACTTATTTTAAACACACTATACAACAATCTGAGTGTGGAGCCAAAGTCCCTTGCAGGTTCCAGATGGTGTGACATTTACTCTTACGGTGTTCCCCAACTGTGCTCACTGAAACCGAAGGCATAGGTCTAGAAACAACACTGTTTATTGTACGTTAAAAAAAAAAACAAAAATAAAAAATCAGTTTTAAATGGTGTGGCAATTTTTAAATAGAATTTTATGTGACTCACAGTCTATTTTATTCTGTTTCATGCATTTTCTCAGCAGTAGTCCTGGAATGTTTTCATCTGTTGTAATGCAAGATGCATCACTGTTTTAATTCCGCTGAAGGCTTGTTTTTACCATAAGAATCCCTAGAGCTCATCTTCTGAGCTTTGTTTGAATGTAGTTTTTTATGTCCTCAGAGCAAAACATTACAAATGGAATGACACAGTTGCGATTAATATTCTGTGTATAGGGGTGTCTGAAAGAGAAGGGTAGGAGTTTTCAGATTTTCCCCTGCAAGAGAATCCAGAATGCACTGGTTAGTGACTGGAGAAGTATTTTAGTATTAGACAGGGTTGGTTTGTTTATGAAGAAGGACAGAGAAAACTTCCTGGGCACTAAAAGTAGTTATAGCAATTTGGGTAATACAAATTAATCTGATAGCATACATAATGGTACAAGCTGTTCGATATAGGAGACTGAAGCCCCTCCTCTACCAACAGCTTTTCAAAAAAAGTTCTTGTAGCGCAGAGACTGTGTTGTCCTTGTATCATGATGCCTTGACTTTTTTTAAAGAAGCAGCTGAGACAAAAATAAAAATGCACATTTCCCATGCAACTAACCCTACCCATTTATGTCTATAGCTGCTAGTATTCTGCATTGCAGCACATACAAGGCTCTCCTACATATAAAGAATGCCTACTACACACTTCTGTCATTTCACATAGCCAGAACATTGGCATAGAAAAATACCATCTATTTATTCCTGTGTCTGGGACATGCCAGCACTATGGAAAATTGTGGCACTATCAAAAATACAGCACAGTGGCTAGTAGAAGACCAATAAACTGGAATTTAACTGTCTGTATGCCTTCTAAGTAGAGCACTGATACAGAGGTAGAGGGAACATGGAGTAGTGTTGGCCTCACCATGGTTTTGTCTAAGAGTATTTCAGAGAAAAAAAAATTACAACAGCCTAAAATTGAGCACTTGCTGTTTTTCTGTTAGTTGCAATCACCAGCCATTAAACTTTTTCAAATTCAGATTTCTCTGTTTACTACCTGGTTGCAAATTATCTGGCACAAGATAATTCTAAAAGTCTAAAAGAGGTAACTGAGGTTAGGGCTTCTGTAGACACCTTGCTTTATTAAGTAGCTGTTACATTAGCTAATAATACCAAAGAGTTAGCACTCATTAAGCTGAGGGGCAGTGTACTATGTTGTTCTATGCATTTTTCTATAGTGATGATTTCCTCTGTTGATTTTAGCAAGAGCTCAGGATTGTTATCTTAGATTAGACACAGCAATGTAGAAATTTGCACTTGGCTTTGTTAAATTGCATTCTGTTATTTCAAACTATTCCTCTAGTATGCCAGAAAATGTTTCAGTTCTCATCCTATCTCCATCATGAAGTATTATGTACAACTTTAATTAAGGATTTTCTTTTTTCAGTCATTCAGGTACAGCATACTGGACAGGACAGACTACATCCGCACATTAGTTCCTACCATTTTGACAGAGAACATTAACAACTGTCAGGGCTTTGAGGGCACAACTCAGCCTAACAGCACTAAGAGAAACCAGCCTCACCTGGGGCCTATAGGCAATGGGGCTCTATTTAAGCTCAGCCAGGGGGCTTTCATGTCTTCCTTGAGATGTGGTAGATAAGTGCTAGTAGAAACCAGCTGTAGCTGTGCCCGATTGAGGGTTTTGCTGTTCATGACTCATAGCATGAATTGGGACTATGTCTAATCCTGGCTACCCTCATTGGATGTGGTCTGTGGGTTGGTTTCCTCACCTGGCTATGGGTCTGCTTTGTCACCACAAATGTGCCTCCTAATCTAGACTGATCTAGATCTAACAGCTGAACCTGGCTGTCCTCTTGGGTGCTGCAGGGCTGGATCCTGGCTTGTGAGGTCCCTGCCCTGTTGGCTGTGGTATCAGGCTTGATTCCCTATCCCTCAGGGAGCAGCTGATTCTGGTAATAACTCATTAGGTATCTTTTTCTAATCAGTTCTGCACTTGTAAGACAGCTTATTCTAGCACATCTTTCTCATCTCTAACGAAGAGCCATAGAGGATCAGAGCTATTACTGAAGTTTCACTATGGTGCCTTCTGGTACTTTTCTCTTATCCTCAAAAGCCTATTACCTTGTTAAATAAGGTGTGTAGGCAGATGTAACTTGATATATTTTTTAGCAAATGCTTGTGATGTATTCATTTCCCTACTAAAATTCCTATATTTACAAGTTTCTTTTTTGTTTTTTTTTTTTTGTTTTGTTTTTTTGCTTTTTTTTTTTATTTAAATATCCTGGGAACCTGGTAGTAAGCTTCTAGCCTTATTCCACAGCTTTCCTATCTCCTGTTTGAAGATCTGCCTTTTCTGGTCTTTCTGATGCCTTACGTGTCTTGCATGAATTATTAAAGATAACTTAAAAATCTGCAATTGTCTCAGCCCACTCCAAGTCATTTAGTGTAAAATTCACCAGGATGAGCTGACTTGAACTTCTGAAGGGAAAAAATAAAGATATGAAGTGTAATATTCTATTAGCTCTGTACTACCTATCATTCAGCTCTCACTCACAGAAGTGATTCAGACCCACACTGAGTTTCTTAAAGACCATTGTTTTTGTTCTCAGTCCTTCCCTTGTGGCTATCAAATGTTAACACTATCATTTTTGCTCAGGCTTCTTCCCACATTCTTTATCTATGAAGAATTCTTAGAGCAGTTTAAGAACTTGTATGTATGGGGGATAGGGATGTTTTTATTGTTCAGTACAGCTAGCTGAAGTGTTCCAAGTAGACTTGGAGAGAAGTCTGTTTTTAACTTTGTTACAGTAAGTACTGTACTTCCATCCTCTGTCCCCCCTTTTTTTTCTTCCAACATATCTGTGTACATGAAATTCCATGTTACTGTTTTGTCTTGTGCTAGAGATAACCTGTTATTTACTCACAAAAGGCCTTATCTATACGATGTTGATTTATTGACCTATAGAATTCTATATAATGAGACCTGTTTTTATCTCCTAAAGATTTTTATTGTGTCTAAGGTAACCATCTTTGACATACAAGGCAAAAGTCCCTCCTTTTCTGCATCTACCCCATCCTAATCAGTTGTTATATTTCTGCATTAATATTACAGCCTACCAATTTTTTGACAAATGTCTTTATGAAGGAAGTTGTAACATTGATCACATGTTAAGAATATAAGTTCTTCTTTGTCCCTTGTATCTCTTGAAGTCATCTCTGAGTCATAATTTCCCCATCTGTTTTTATGACCTGTTATCAGCAGCTGCATCCCTATTTCTCAGTATCTCCCCAAACCAGCTTTTAAATTTGTCAAGGTCATTTGTGGACTTCTATTGCTCTATTGCAAATCTTTTCTTGTGTTTCTTTAGTCCTTTTTAGTTTATTAGCAAACCTATCTGCTATGTTGTTCTTTGTTTTGGATGAGAATAAAATTGCATAGAATGCTTTATCTAGACTTCAAGACACATTTAAAATTTTCTACGCATGTAATGAAATTAGATTTAAAACATGCATATCTATTTAACTGTGTACATTTGGGGGGGGGGGGGGAGGAAGCATGTTTTACTCCAGCTTTCACTGGGGTCTGGTTGTACTTTGTTGTAGTTGAGCACTAATGAAATCCTAAAGGGTCATATTTTGATTTCATCCCATGGAAAGCTGTGAATAACTGTTGGAATCAATAGACTTGATTTGGACGCACAGGTTCAACTGCATAAGATAAATTGATTTGCCAGCTTCATTATTATGCCAGTACACAGTTCAAATATACAATGGAAAGCTGGTAATACTGATAATACTGTCCAATTGACTATAGTCCAATACAGTGTGAAACTGTCTTTATAAATTCAGATCTTTCCTGAAAAGAGGTAAGGTGAGGTAATTACTTTTTACTCAAACAGAACTAAAGGCATCTTATGTTTTCAATGCATGTGTACATATGTGTACTGTTTGAAAAGTCTGGCCTCTTACTGTTATAAACTTAGCCTGCTTTCCTTCATCTAAATACACAGTCCTTTACTTCTCAAAGGGTTTATGCCTAATAGCTCTGATTTACTGTCCTTTTGAGGAGGAACAGGATAATGATATCCCAAAGGTGTTATGTAAGGAAATAAGGAAGCGGCACTCATGTCAGATAAAACCATTGAGACAATTAGTCATATTCATCAAAATCACCACAAACCACACTGAGGGATGCAGTAGAGAAAAATTGGTATTTATGGTGGTGAAAGATATATAAACCTTGCTGAACACAAAACTTAATTAAAACTTAATTTCTGTTCCCTTCCCTGTCTTTTTTTTTTTTTAAATGAAGACTGTTTCTCTGATGCATTTTTTCTGCTCAATAAAAAACATGTTTTTCTTCCCTCCAATCTTGTTCTTGTCCAAGGATTTAGGCTTTTTTGTTTCTGTAAGAATGGAACAATGACTAAACATAATTCACTCTGGGGATTCTTCAACTGTTGAAGAAACAACTTGCCAATTTCCAAAGGTAGAAGTGAAAAAGATTTGTTTGCATTGTCAAAGATCCTGGTATAGTAGGAAAGGAACAGTAACGTCACATGCAGATCTATTTTATGCCATTAAGTAGGTTCTTTTACTTCGTGGTCTAAGTCATAATAAACAAGAACCCATTATCTAACAGTGTTAGTAAGCAAACAGAGAAGGACTGAGCAGGAAACAAAGCATACTACTAACACATATATTGTTTGGAGGGTATTTAGAAAAAAAAATGTTATAATTGTTTGGTAATATCACAAAGTACTTTATAAGCTACTTAGCAGTGAGGTAACAAAATGAAGATGCAAGCTTTACATTTGAAGTATTAGCTAAACATTTTCATTTGAAGCTGTCAAGTGAGTTGGGTAGTCTTACTCCAGTGCAAAGTGTGATTTTAGTGGGGCTGCTTTTTTGAAAAAAGCAAGTAGACTACGCACCATAAATTTCTCTCTTCCTGTTATTTCTCTGTAAAGTAAAATATACAAGAAGTCTACTTGTAAAACAGGCTTGGCACTTCTGTAAGTGTTCGTGTTGACAGTAGAAAAGTATATACCTTTGGGCCTCCTCTTAATTCAGTATATTCCTGGCTGATGTGTCATTAATACCATTGTCTAGACATTTTAGAAGATAGCAAAGGTGAGTGGAGTATCCAAAAGCAAAAGAACTGTAGGAAGAGACGAGAGGAAAAACTGTTTTTGTTATGCTATTTTCTTCGAATCATCTCAGTTTAAAAAAAAAAAAAAACAGCAATTTTGCTGATTCACAAAGCAAAGCCACCATTTCTAGGACAAGTGAAAGTAGTATCACTACTTCAAGGATTTGTAAGAAATGTATTTGGGGTTATATAGAGCATCAGTAACTTGATGGAGATAAGGAAAAAAGCTAGTTTAGTTACTGAAGCCTCCAGTCAGTGTCCATATGGGAAACAAGTTTGTTGGCTTGCTTTGGTTTTGTACTACCACTTTGAAAACAACGCTACCTTTACTGGAGTGTTTTTCCGTACAGTAACTTGTTAAAGGGCATTCTGACAACTTCCTTGCATTTTTCTAGACAGCACTAAAAGCATAACCTAATACCACATCTTTTTTTCAGCCATGTCTAGTGAACTTTGACTATATGGAATTTATTCGTTTGACCAGGCTGTTTAATGCAGGACAGATCACACTTCTGTTAATTCTCAGCCAGGAATTTCACACATCTACTTTTTAATCCTAAGTAGATATTGGACCAAAACTGCGGTCTGCTCTGGGAAGCCACTTGGTACCAATATTTCCAGTGTCATGATGGTAATCCTTGTTTTGGTGAGGAATTCCTAGCAAAAGCACTGTGCCACACTACTGACTAGAGAATCAGAACTGCAATTGCTTTCTGCTAATTCCTGGGTCAGGGCTTATTTTTCTTTATTAGGACTGCTGTCTAAATTTCAGTAAATGTACAGATTAAAACAATTAACACAGTGACAGTGTAAAACTCATTCTAAACCTCTTACTTAGGTGCTCAAAAGTTGACTCATTTCCCTTCAGAAAAGGGAAGAAAAAAGCATCACTCCTCAAATTATGTCCAGCATATTTTTCTTCCAGGCTGGAGCAGTAGTCATATCCAAAAATTGAATCTAAAGACAAATTGAAGCTAAACGCCATTCTTGGAGAAGATGTCTTATCGGGAATAATGTCTGTAGGAGTTTGTTGGAGTATGGACCTTTGAGTCCATGGATGTTCATGAACCTGGAAGAAATCCAAAATAGTGTCAATAATGTGACAGCATGGTTAGCTTTGCAGGTACTTAATTGCTCTGTTACAGGTGGTGCAATATCAAAGTGAATAAGAAAACGTTTCCAGTGAATGCATGAGAAACACATTGAAGATAGCAAAAATACAGGAACTTTTATAAGAGGTTGAGATCCAATAATCTATATGAAAATCAAAAAGTGGACACTAAGGAAAAATTCATTAGTTTTCTTGCTTCAGTGTCTTCTGAGATTTACTTCCCCTCTTTACCATCACTGCAGGTTTCCTACTTTTTTTGCATGTGGTCCTTTTGGTTTAAGTCTGTGGACAATGTTTCAGGGGAACATTTGCTGGAAGTCAGAAAACTATGGCAGCTGCACTGACCATCTTTTAGCACGTCTATCATCTCAATTTACAGCAAGGATATAATGCAAGAATTAGGTTTAGAATGGAAAAGAAAGATTATATTTTCCCTGAAGGAAATGTACCCATAGCTTCTCTAACAGCTAGGTCTTTGCACTGATAAAAGCCTTTGGAAGTAATTACAGATAGGACACAGTCCACAGCATTTTACTTTCATATGCTATAAATAAGCCAGGATCAATTGTAAGTCATAATAAAAAAGGCAGCATGTATTAATTTCACATAGTATAATGTATTTCAGGAGATGCTGCAAGCTGATAAGTCATCGGTCTGCATGAGGGGGAAAAGCTGCTTTAAACAGTGACTCATGAGTCACAGAGTATCCTAGGAAAGGTATTCTTTGTGCATATATCAAAGGAGCTTCCCTTACAGTTTCTATCTTGATAGAGATTGCTGGTTTAACTCTTTGGAAAGAAATCTTGACCTTCATTTCCATCAGCATCAAGAACTAAACCTCCCTCTTACTCAGTAGCCTATCAAATCTCAGTAATAAGTCCCAACTGTTAGATAACCGTTTCAATCGGCAAATGCCCAAGTATCTGATGCAGAAAGGCAAAGCTCTTCATTCTTCTCCTTTACAGATGAGGAGGCAGAGGCCCAGAGAAATTAAATACCTTCAGACCTCATCAGCAAGTAATTTAAAAGGCCAAATGAATATTCCAAGCCAAAGTTAAGGAAGACTGAAATGGGATTTTGCTTTAAACTAGCTGTGGCTTTTGCTGAGGAGTACTGCTTCAGTCTGTGAAAGCTAAACTGAAGGTCGTGAAGATTTTACACTTTCCTAAATGTATGAATGCATACACAGACACAACCCATTGCTTATCTGATGACCTCCAAGTGGACTCAGTCTGTTTAAGGCAGCTGTAAACAGTAGTCAAGAGGTTATCAAACCAAACTGATAAGACTAGTAACTAATATGATAGGGATGGGAAGAGAATTCTGGTTTAGTTTAGAAAGTTTGTTCAAGGTCATTTGAAAAAATGCCAAAGGCAATAGCAACAGAAACTACCACAAGTCTATACAGAAAATCTTAAGGCTGTGCTTCATTAAGCTAGTATAGCACTGTAAGGATGGGAGGGGTTGTAAGGGATAAGGGGCCTGAGGTCCAAATCAGAAAAGAGGATTTAACAATGTCTTTGTACCTACACAACAGTTTTTATTGATCTCATGTATGACAAATGCACACCCTTGTCCCTGGATTCATGCTTAATTACCTTTGGCTGAGAGTTCATTCCTTCCCCAGCCCTGGGTTAACTACTGTTGATCACTATACATGGGTTTGAAATCACAGACTTAAATTCAACAACGCTACTTACTCAGCAAAATAGGACATAAAAACTTCTTCACTGGTTTCACTGGGCACCTGAAGTACAATTTTCCACCTCAAATCTCTGCCCTGACAGATTGCTCTCACAATACAGTTACCTCCACTGACCTAGAAAAATAGATTTTCAATGATTGGGCTGTGAAGTTCGCTCTCAGAGAACATCAGTGATCACAAATGTTGGCTTGAACGAGCTGCAACATGCTTCTTGGACTGTAACCTCTTACAGTTTAAATGAAACACCCTCAGAGCTGCTTAGTGCTGGAAAAAGAGCAAGAGAGCAATTTTCTTTATGCCAATGCATTATAACTGAAATTACTGTCACAGATCCAGTATCCTGTTATAACCTCAGATGTTGGTAAGATAGTCACTGTGCAGCTAAAGTAATGAACAGAAGCCTTGCCTGCATCTCTGTTACTTCTAATACATATACATGTTTTCAGATCTCAGTTCAAAGGGCATCCATTCTATTTTGAATATAATGTTTTTATTTTTTTCTTCTACAAATATTCTAATCTGTGTGGTTTTAGTTACTCATTCAGGGTTAATTGTACAGGACCAAACAAGGTTATTGACAATGGTGAATGCAATAAGTGTTTAAGAAACAGGGGAAGGTAGGAAGAGGCTTCAGAAAGCAGGAACTGAGAGAGTCAATGGTTTTATACCAGCAGGCATGTGAATGTGCAAGAGGTCAGAGCAGATTTCATACGTCTTGTGCAGAGGAATGGTGAGATATTAAATTCCCAGGAGAACACTCATGGAGGTAATAAGGAGCAAAACTACTTTCAGACATACAACCAGAGGAATTTGTCAATAAAGGAATTATTTTCCTACTATATAGCTTCAGTCAGTACTTATTAAATGGTTGCCCAGGTACTCAGAAGATTTCTTGCTTTTTTTCCTCTAGTTCCTTAAATCTGTATCAACTGGGTGAAGTGGGTAGGCTTTATGCCAGCTGCAGGCACAAGGCTGAATTTCACCTTTCTGTCCAAAGCTCTAAAGTAATGTTTTTTGTACACTCTTAGATAACTATTACCTCCCACTTCCCTGACAGGTAAAATTATTCCTTTTATATAGTGTGAAAAGTTGCTTACTGCATTTAAGTATTTTTGGATGAAAGGTATTTTATCAATATAAGATGATTACCATCTTCCCTGCTCAGAATTCAAGGTTTTGTAGCTTTTTGTGGCTATTTCAGAAAACTCAGGTTAAGTCTGAGGGCCTGAAATTCATACTTCTACCACCTGGCTCAACAGATAAAGAGCATTAGGAATCATTGCTGCTGCAGTCCTTGAAGTGGCAGACTATCAGACAATGCTGTGTTGCTTCATTGCTGTTATAATATCATTAATTTCAATGCAGTTATTTTGGCATGAAACTGGATTAATACATTGGTGAATCAGGTGCAGAAACTGTATATCCCTTAGCTATAGGGAAAAGTAATTAAACCTAATAGGAGTTATTGCTTCTAAATGGAGATATATAACATTTTCAATAAGAATGGATTTTAGTGATTCAGTAGCAAGGCTTTCAACTGTATTCAACTACTGCTTTATCTATATTGATTTTTTTGCAATTTACAAGTTTCCATTTTTCTTAATATTTCCTTGTTTTCTAACTCACTTGAAAACTTTTCTGTGATTCTTAATACTAAAATTGGATCAACTCACGTATTCCCAAACACCTACAAAGAGTCCCCAGATCTGCCTGTTGCAAGTGCAAAGTGTATCTTCATTTCACCATTTAACAGCTAATAAAATATTAACACAACTTTAATAAAAGCTTTTGCGCCAAATATGCTTGTTCATGGAAATGGCAGTACACACTTCAATATGTTATAGAATTTGTATGTGGGAGAGTGCATTGATTCAGGAGAGCATTTAAGCATGTGACTGACTTTAACTGCAGGGATCAAAACACATGCTAAGCATGTGCTTACTTTCCTCTCCGGAGAGAAAAGCAGGGCCTCAGCAGGAAGCCGATGGCAGCAAGGTTCAGCGGCCCTTGATGAAACTGAAAAATAGATTTCTTTTTCTGCCCAGAAGCTCTTTCCCTCTTTCCCCCCCAAAACTAAGGAAGTATTTTTTTTTTTCTTTTCAAACAAAAATAAGAATTATAGTCTATTGAATAAGCATCTCCCAGAGTACCCAGGCACATAGTGACGGATGGTGCAGTTTAGACCAACTGCAGTAAGGGAGCCCGGGCTGAGCTGAAAGAGATTCAAAGAGCAAAAGTTCCTTTTGCTGTTCAGAAGGAAACTTTGCCTTTGCTGTCTGGTGTCAGTTGTTAAACTGTCACTGGGTGGCACTCGCTTGCAAATCCATTGATTTGTACAAACAAATGAACAGTAACAATTAATTACACACTCCATGAGTACAACTCAGTAGGAAGGCAGAAGCTGTGCAGACTTGTGCAGCCCCCCTACACCACCCCTGCTGTGTGATCAGGATCCACATTAACATGCCAGGAAATATTTGGCTATTCCTGCTAGCTGTTTTTTTCTTACTCCTTTGATCATGAACATAGAGCCCGGCTGAGTTGAATGGAGCCATGCAGCAGTCTGAAGGCATGTAGCCTCTGGGGGAAAAACATTGCTAGTGCCATCATACATGTCCAATAGGAAAATCCTGGATTCTGTATTTTCTGTATAAATTGTTTTTCTTCATCAAAGGACCTGATGGTAGCTATGATGTATGGCAAGATCTATTCTGATCTCTAACGTGTAGCTCTCAGGTGCTACATGAAAGAAATTGAAAAGGTTAGATCAGGCATTTAGACAGGAAATTTCAAAGCTGTTGACAGACCTTGTCAACCCTCAGTCTCAAAGGACAGTGTGTGCTTTCCATCTAGGCAATTTTTAAAAGGAGACTGGAACTGTGACCCATATGGTCAAACTGAAGGGCTTGCAGTTATGATGAAAGATACAAGTGACCTGCTAGGATTTTCTACAAGATGCTGCAGATTTGTTAAAACAGTTTGGGTGCTGGTAATCAGACATGTAAAAGACCCATCTTATGCAACTCTTTGGGAACAGGCCTGAGGGAGTTGCTTTCTCTGCTACTGCTGCTGACTCCACAGACAGCTGAAAAAGAGTGTCAGAAAGAATAGATGGGAAAGTCACAAAGAGAGGACAGACTCAACAAAAGCAAGGAGTCAGGGAATAATTTTATATGTCAAAAAGGCTGGCCATCAGTTAGGCAGAAGCTGATTGTGGTCAGCTGCTCATGTACACAGGAGGAGTAGCAGGTGCCAACACTTGAATTCCTGCCCTTACCACTAGGCACTTGCATTTGTTTCCAAACATGAGTTAGTTCCTAGATGAGCTCATTTTGCAATTGTAACATTAGGGTACCTTTTCAACCTGCCCATGCTAATTAGAGGCATGATTGGTCTGAGTGAGTTTTGGGAACTGTGGTTTTACTTAGTATTTAATCCATGGAGCATGTTTAATACACCCTGGAATTCTAAGCTGAACACTCAGAATCATGAGCCACAATTCACCTCTTTAATTCTAATTATGTTCCTCATCCAAATTAGGAAACCTGTAGTATAGCATTCTTTCAAGCATGTTTCTTCACACTTTAAATTCAGTGATGGGGTAGATTACTTTTGCATACCTTCCTGTTTGTCGAACATGGTATTCATCTTTTACCTGATCCTGTCAAATGTAGTATTGCAAAATAAAGTACAGCAAATAGCTGTGGTCTGTAGACCTCTCCCTTCTGAATAATGGCATTTTCCCATTTGATGAATGACTTTGTTTGTATTCAGTTCATTCTTTATCTCAGATATCTTTTACCTGCAGTGTTTGTTGTGCTTAAGGCACAAATAGAGTGTTCATGAAAATATTCAGCTATAACTCTGTTCAGTCAATAGAGGAGTTTTTCCTTCCCATTACCTACCACAGTGCTGACATTTTATTGCTTGCTGAGATAGGAGACAACAAGGGGAAAAATTGAGTCATTTTATTCCCATATCTAAAAATAAAACCCCCAAGAATGCTTTGCAAAAGAACAAGTAATTGCTGCAGAATTCACAAGCTCTGTTGTTCATTGAAGGGAGAATATTCTGGAGATGAAATATTTTGGAACTAAATAGTTGTTCGTGATGTTACAGGTCTGTCAAAATGCTGACTTACATACGTCCTTTCTTTCAGTGGATGTCTTTACCTGATGTCAGTGAGATAGGTATATAAATGAATTGTGACATTTAAAGTGCTTTTATCATGGTAGTTCCAGAAAAAGCTTCACATATATTAACAGTCTACCTTCCCAGCAACCTGAAAGGTAAGGAAGTGTCTCCACATTACAAATAGGAAAGAAGGCGGGGGGGGGGGGGGGGGGGATAGATTAAACAACATGGTCAAGGTCACGCAGCAAGTTTGTGGCAAAAACAGATGAACCCATATTTCTTTTTCACTTTAAGAACAAAAATAATCTTTTATCCATAAAAGAAGATATAGCTTGGCCAAGCCTGAAACTGTAAGTATGCAATGCAGAGATCATTGTGCTCTGAAATCCACAGACACGTACTACACTTCTAGTCAGCCTTACCATGTTTTGAAAAGAAAGCTGTAAAGACACATGCTCTACTGCCAACAGTTGCCATGGTGAGAAAGGAAAAAAGGTTGTCTTACTGATTCTAAAAATATGTTTGCAATGGGCAGGGGGAAATCCAGAAAAGTAGAAAAGCAGACCAAAGGAAACAGCTGCTAACAAGTGTTGGTGCAAGCCTTAGAGCCTCCTCAGAAAATTTGAGCTATTAGAAGTTAAAAAAAAAAAAAAACTAAGAAGCTCCTCTTCTATATTGAATCTTTAATGGGAATACAGCATCTGAAAGGCAGTTTTGTTTTTTAATGTCATATTGATGCTGACCCTGTCAAAGTTAGGAGCAGTCGAGTCTGGGAGTTCTTACCCCATGTAAATGGGAGGTTGCTGGATAAGAGCTGAGTTAGAGCCAAACAATGAAAACCATGTGAAGTGTGCAAGGAGTTTATTAACCTTACAGAGCCTGGGATTTTGCTGCACAGTCTTGAGCACCATTTACCAGACCTTTACTTGCTGACTCATTATTGACTATATACCAAGAGAGGACAGAATCAGGACTGCTTCTGATTGAGACTTTGCTCTGCCATCCCTTACATCGGGCAGGTGAAGAAGTAAGTGCTGAAGAACTACTTCTGCTGCACTGGCAAGATGCAATCTTATCTCTCAAGTCACTGGGGTGAAACAAAGGCAGCATGGTGGAGTTCAGGATCTGTTTCACAATGCAGTAATGAACTCTTCACAGGCTCTTAACTCGGAATTTCTTGTTGCCTCTTCTCTTCAGTGTACATAAAAAGGCAGAACAGACAGAACAAACTGCAGTCTCTCTCCTCTCAGTTTCTGTCAAGGCAAATGAACAGGACAAAACTACTTTGCAAAATTTTAAACTGACATGGACTGGGATTTGGTGTGAACTCAGGTTTTGGCTGTGATTTGGTTGAAAATTCTGTTGTTTTTTGCTGTTTTGTTTTTCCAATGTAGCTTATGGACATGAGCAAGTATTCAAAGTAATCTGGTTACCTAACTGGTATTTTCTAAAAAAACTCATTGAAAATATCCTCAATTTCTAGGAAACAAAGAAAACTTTTCAGTAGACACTGAGAGATCCTGGGTCTGCTGTTTGATCATGCATCCAGCCATGTGCTAATGTATAAATGGCTTTTGACTTGATGTTTTCTCTCTGGAGCTCAGTTAAAACCTCCTCTATCCAAAATTGACTACTACTTTGGAAAAAGCATTGATGCCAGTGCAGACATCTGATCTAAGACCTAGCTTAACCTCACACGTTTCATTATAAAGGGCAACACAATAGCTTGGGTGCTGCATTCCAAAAAGTTTAACCCTTAGTCAGAAAATTCAGATCTGCAGAAAGATCATTTCTTCTCCCTGTGTTTCAAGGGATAGTCTATCATATGAAAAGAAGTGCAGGCAGGATTTCACTCTTCAGCGAAAACTTTTAAAGCGAAGCATCAGGCTCCTCTTTCAATGTATTAGTTATATTACCTCTTCAGTCCATAGAGGTTCTCTTAAAAGTTGGTTTTCTGGAGGCAATGGAAAGTGAGTAGAGAAGGAGACTAGTAATAGGTCTGACCCAAATGAATGCATCTCCTGTGTCCCAGTAACGGCCATCTTCAAGCCCATTTTAATTCCTGGTCACAAGTCACTGTGACTTTTTTTTCTGTATTTAAAGCAACTGTTTGTTGATCCAACCCTATAGTCAAACGAGAAGCTTGAAACCTGTAAAAGAAGCCAGTGGAAGCCAGTCTATCTGGAGAAGGGGCAGGAGGAGCTGATGATCCCTTACTACATTGAATTAGCTTGCTGCAGGTTGCTGCTTCTGCATGTGAATCACATGAGGGAGCAATATGTGCTGACTCTTCAAAACCTATCCAGTTCTAGGCTACTGTCTTCATTTACCTATTGTTTTAGAGCAGGGATAATATTATCACGCCAAATGGGAGGTACAAACTGCAGTTTAGTGCAGATAACCAAAACTAAAACATCAAGCAGAAATGAGGAGGTTTCTGTCTTTCCAGTAATCCCTAATCATTTTGCCACTTATTGGTTATTTAACCAATGAATTTATGTTCCAGGTTTGAGCAGCTGCAGGGAGCAAGGGCTGGGAAGGAGAGTGTTTGAAAGTGGCATCTGTCTGTTAGCAGTAATTAAGCCAAAATATGCAAAGTTTCAGAGTTCTAACTGCTCCCGTTAAGCTGTTGATGAGCAGTAAAATCTCTGATTAAATTTTAAGTGGAGGGAAATGGGCCAGCCTCCTGATATGGGGAGGCTGATGGAGTGGAGCATGGGCAATTACGTGTGCTGCATGCCACTGCTAGAGGGGAGAAAATGTGTCCAGGCACTGGCTGTCCGAGCCAGCATCAGCTCCCCACTGCTGCCTTGCGGACCGGGTCCTGGGCTCTCCTCTGTGCTGACTGCCAGTCCCCAGAACACCAGCCACTTACAGCATGGTGAACACATCTGGGATAGGGATGAATGACTTCTGCACAGCCTTGTTTTTCAAAATACACATGCACATCACAACCAGAAAGATTTTTTTCCTTTTTTTCTGTTTCACAGCATATGGACTTCTTGGGCAAATCACAATGTACTGGTGGACAGCAAAACTTCCCTATCTCAAAAGGGTAATTGTGAAGGTTAATTAATGTTTTTATAGCACTCTGAAACCTCTAAAACATTGTGTAAAAGCAGTTAATTATTATCCCATTAAGTATCACTATTAATTATCATTATCTAACCTAGCTCTCCTCCTCCACCACTCCTGTCTGGCTCCCATCCCTTCTTTCCTAACCTTTTGGCAGACCACCTCCTGGAGTAAACCAGAGGCATCATTTCCTAGCATGTAAAGTGTCATGGAGCTCTATGAGTAATGAATGAGCCCATTACAACTTTACAGTAGAGGAGACAGGTTAATCCTTTGTCAAATCAGTGCACACAGTGTCCTTCCTTGTTCCAATTGCTCATGAGGTGACAGCAGTTTCTCATCCACAGCCTTTCAGGTAACCACTGATGCATATTTTGGACAGGGATAGGTACGACGCTTTGCACACAGGCCTTCAGATCCTGTCACAGGGGAATGAAGCTGACAGAAGCTGACAGCAGTGACTAATGTTCTAAGCGAACTTTCTTTGAAACAATCCTTTAGAAATAAAAAATAATAATAACAACAATGAAAAAAAGGTTTCTGCTTCAAGTTCTGAAGGAATCATTTAATTAAATATAAAAACCTCAAACATCCCAAACCTATTGCTCTTCGAGACAGTTCTTTGTAGTGAGAATGACGTATTTTGTACAGTCTTTCAGCCTGCAGATTCCCAGAGTTCATTACAGGATCTTGATATGAAGAGAAGCCACCTCTAGGGTGAAACATGACAGCTTTTTATTACAACAGAGAATATATAACCACGCTGTAGTGGAGGATGGGAACCAAAGTATTGTATTGAACTGACAGTACAAGTGGGAGGTCTTTTGAAAAGAGTACTTGTAGAGGACACCAAACCATTGTCAGCTTTGTGTTTGTTAACAGGGGAGCCATAACAGATTAAGACCTTAAATTTCTTCTTCCAGATGGCTGATCTTATGGACTTTGAGACACCCTACTTATCAGAGAAAAGGAAAACCAATTTTTAATGCTGCCTTTATAGTCTTCACTTCCAGTGAGGCTAGAGGAAAAATGGGGAGCTGTGCTTTGACAGACAAGCAGAAGTAGCCTGGTTGGAAAGTGGTTTCCTGCAGTTGTCCTACCAAACAGGATTGGTTTGGATCAGGTGCTACTGAGTTGGTGACCAGTAGCCAAGTACAGGCCATGCCGTGTTCCTCAGAGTTCTCACAAAACTGGACAGAGCCTCAACAGCTTGTTAAATCAATATCGTTGTCCCTTCATGTACAAGAGAACTCAGAGAAGGCTTTACAATGCTTAGGATATAACTTGCATTGGGTTGTAAAGGCTCTTCTGAGCATGAAAATGACCCTGCTCAATTCTATGCATTACCTCGAGCAGATGTATGGAATTGTGTTTTCTAAACTAGAGGGAGTTATGGGGTAAGGCTATGAGCCTTATGCAAGCTTGTTAGTTGTATGCCTATGCACCAGAGGGAGAGACAATATCCCCGTATCAGTGAGTAGCAGCAGGGAGAGGAGTAGTGCTTTCTATCAAGACAAATAGAAAACAGGAACCCTGCTAGGAGCAAGCAGGAAAGCAGAAACAGGTCCTTGAGAATTTCCCGCTGCTGAAACTTCATGACTGCTAAAGGAACAGAAAGCTTCTTTAGCAGACATATGTTGTTGCTATATCCATTCTTCTGGAATTGCTGTGGCTACCAAATCATCCAGGTTGTGCAGATAGGATTTCACATGCTCAGCACACAGTGGGCGGTTGTTATAATAAACATTAGCAGTGTTTGAGGACAGTGGAGAAGCATCCAGACTTTGGGTTTGTTCTTAAAAACAGCTTTTATCTGGCTGTTAGTTAAAGACTTAGTAGAGCTCGTTATCCTCATTATGCAGATAGGCTTACCTAACTGCCATGGGCTTAGCAGCAGCCTAGTGTTTTGGTAGCTCAGCGAGATGTTATCCCAGAGGAGCACCTGGGCATTCTGTTTGTTAGATGAACTACCTAGTAGCAATAACCTGAAGAGCATATTTGTAGGTTGGTCTCAGATGCAAAGGGTCCATTCCTACAAGATAAGAGTTGTCCCCGTACTGGGGGAAAAGGAAGAGTGAGTCACATGGCACCCAAAAGGATCAGGTGCTTAAATCAATTATATCACTGTTTCTCTTCCATGTTATGTCAGATTTAAAAGATGATTTCTGCCCCCTTGCTCAAATACATTTGGGCTCAAAAACTTACCAGTTTTTAAAAGAGTAGTTAAACCTAAATAGTGGCAGGAGCCCTTCTTTTTGCTCTTCTTTTTTGTTTATCCTCACTTCCTCCTGTTTGCACAGGAGCACCATTTGAGGCTTAGTTGCATGTTAGCATCTTGGTCAGCTTCACAAACACCATGGCAACAAACCAAATGATCTGGCACTGATCTTTGCCATAATTTAGTGCAAAGAACATACTACTGTAGGTTTGTAGATGTAACAAAATGTACACAGTCCTAGAAAATATGGAGTGGGACTTCTATCAGATTCCTTTCCAAAAGGATTTTATAAAAGTACTTTATTTCTCTTACATAGGAAAATGCAACATGCTATGGCTTCCAACTCAGCCAGCTCTGGTCTTCAAGTAGTGATTAAAATGAATTCTTCTGAGCTGGAAGTGAAATGTGCTGTTCAGGCACAAACTTGGGTAAATCCTCTGCAGGATGTTGCCAACCAGCTTCCTTTCTAAATAAGAGAAAATGGAGCAGGTTGATTTTGTATGGGGCTAGTGCTGTCTGGGGAATTCTGTTCTCTTGGCTGTCAACTGTATTCAGGGACTTAAGATTGACAAAACTGGGACACAGAGGAAGGATATTGTTTATTTTGGTAGTGGCTCTGTTTCATTTGCTTTTTTGTGTTGTAAAGTGTACTTTCCCAGATAATCACAGGTGTGCAGTGTGGTGCTGCAGGGTAGTGTGAGGGAAATGTCATCTGTTAGCTCTGTGACCAGACCAGGCCTCAGATGCTTAGGAAGGGAGAAAGTCAAGCAGAGAAAGAAGTCTGCTCAGCTTTGGGATTTGCTCTTTGACTCATCTGGGTAAATACCTTTTGGTCCAGCATAACCTACATGTGTTGTGGCGTAAGGTATCACATCTGGCTCAACTGTTTTCTAGTCCTTGTATTTAACATGAATCTTCAGGAGTACTGGTTAGGTGAATAAGAAAGGTTGTTATCAGATCAGGTATTTTGCATTTTGGTTACTGAGTTGATCTGTAGAACAAACTATTTGCACTTGAATTTCTGAACCTTTGGGGGTTTTTTGTGCACTCAAAAGATCCTGATATGTGAAGCTCTTGGGAAAAGGAGATGTCAGAGAATATGAAAAAGGAAAAAAAAAAAAAAAAGACATCTGTAACTATTCTCTGTACTGTTACAAAGCAAAGATAAAATAAAAGCAGAACAGCAGGTTGAAAGGTTGTAATCTGCTTTTATAAAATGAAATACTATTAAGAAAAGACCCAGCCAAACAGTGGAAAGAAAGACAAATTTGGCACATCCATGGACTGTATTGTGCTCCAAGATGCTAACGTGATCTGTTCTGGGTACCTTTTAACCTACTTGATCTCTGGTCCAGAATGCACTTAATTTTATGGAAACAGATCTTGAAGCTGAGGCTGAAATATAAGGAATTTAAATGTAAAGATAGAACAATATAAGTCCAGCAATCATCATCTACTACAGTAAATAATCAATGCACAGTAAAATAATACATTAAAGAGCATCTGAAAAAGTTTTAAGCTACTTTTATGAATAAATAAGTGGCTGCCACTGGCATCATTGTTTAGAGGGCTGATATATCTTTGTGTTCTAGCCCCACATCTGACATTTATTTGACAGATTGCCTTGGAGAAGTCATGTCCACGTGTTATGTTTCATCTCCATAAACTGTAAAATCAGTATGAAAATATTTACTCCCTAGGCTGTTGTGGAAATTAATTAACATTTTCATAGTTCTTTAAAGATGTAAAGTGCCAAGTAGTATTATGATTATGATTTTGTCAGATGTCACAAATAACATGGATCAGTAGCTGGATGCAGCCTTCAAGTGAAATTTAAGGGGTTTGCATGATGTAGTTCTGCCATATTACATAATAATGATTTTCACTCCAAGTTAATAATAAAAAAGTCTTTAGCATTTGATTTGAAGCATTATGTTGCCAGGTATGTCATTTTTCCATTTGAAAATAAAATCAAGAAAAACTCCTATTATTCTGTGGTTATTAAATACTAATGGACCTTTTTCCATAGATTTACAGATACTATTAATGGTGTTTTAAACAAGTTTCATGATGGTATGCTGTATTTGGTATCCATTAATTCTTGCTCTTCATGGCAAAAGGCTTTCTTCATTGGTTTTGCCATCATTCTCCTGCTTGCTGCTTGACAGCTTCAACATTCTTCCTCAGAATAGGCTGCATTTTGGTGAAAGGTGATGTCATTTTCTCTCCGTTTCTCTCTTTCCCTCTCAGCGTGCTCTTTAAATGGTTTTGATGCCCTTTGCAATGAAAGGCACTGTAGCAGTGTAAGCCATTACTATGAATTCATTACTATGAATTACTCAAAGCTTTGATGAGGTGAGATTTGAAACTGCTGGTCCTCTGTCTTCTCTCACATTCCACACCATATGCGCGAAGGTGCATTACCTTGCAAAATGGAATGGACTTGTTCAAAAACGCACTTAATTGAAACTGATCCAGTAAAAACATAATTTAGTGAGATAATAGCTCGGCCGATTCTTATTCGTGCAAACAGAGGAAGTTTTAAATTATCTGCTGAGTTAATAGAAGCTGATGAAATATCCAGGGAAATACTTTATAGACATAGTTGCAGCTTACAAGAGTCTATCAGTTCTCCTTAGGCTTGAGAACAGTTTGCAGGTAGCATGTTTTCAGCCTCTTCCCCTCATCCAGAAGTCATGTGTAGAATTATTTTATTTTTTTTTTAAGTCTGCTTGATTGTGGCTTCAGGTCACTGTGCCAGGTGACTCAACTTGCTTGCATGGGTTGGAGTTCAAGCCTTGTCTCTTCTCCAGCCTGCCAGCCCATCTGGCTTCCTCCAGATGAGCTGGCATGGAAGCCCTGGGGAATCAGGGCTTGAAGCACCACTCACGTTATTCAGACTGTCCAGCCATGTGATAAGAGGTTTACACACCCCTCAAACTGTAGAGATTGCTCTTGAGAAATGTTTACCAAGAAACGCTATGTTGGCAAACCTGGAACTCTAGTTTTCTTTGATTTATTAATTAGCTAGCTTTACCCTTTAGATAAGGCAGTAACTTGCTAAAAGTTCATTCCCATCAATATGCCTGTCACTTTTGAAAAAGTGGTTAATAGTAAAATTAAGAATACATTAAGGGAAATTAGGGATCATTCAAAGGATGATTTCCATCAGCAGTTGTTTGGAGCAGTGGAATACTTTGCTAACCAAAAAAATAGAGACCCAAAAATATAGGTTATTTGAAATTCACAATTGAACATTATACTGCTGAGTATGCAATAGAAAATTGTCCTACTGTAGCAAGGGCATTAATGAGATACAGCTCCCATCCTGATATGATAATGTTTTGAACTCACTCTACAGTTGCTTTCCGCAGATGTGACTGAGTACACAGGTTGCCAAACAGCACAGAATAAAGCCAGCCTTTGTCAGTGGGCAGGAAAAGAGACCCCAGAAAGGCCCCAGAAACAGACCTCAAATTCTGATGAGATCTACAGCTGTCGAGATTTACAGCTGCTGAGTGTCCCTTGCATCTTTTGTTTTCAATTCCAGTGTATAATCTCTGTTTTCTAGCTAAAACAGATGCTTCTAACAAAAATTAGATACCTCAAGAAGCAGATGTAAGTTACCATTACCATGATCCTGCCATTAGTCCCAGCTGTGTGTTCCTGTCTCCAGGCACGCACTGTTGCTCCATCTCTTGTGCCAGCCCAAGTGCTCAGCTCAGCTCCCAAAATGAGCCAATTCAGGGAACTAAACTGATGGAAAGCTACTTTTTTTTTCCTTTTTCTGGAATTATAATTTTCTACTAGTTTCACTCCTTAAACAGGTTCACCACAGGATCAGATGAGCATCACAGCTGAAACAAGGGAGGAGAAAGAAATGATTGACCAGGGATTTCAATTTAGCTTGATTTAAACTGTCATGGAATTAAAGCCTCTGGTGAAAGCATTGATAGCAGAGATTTCTTCTGTGGCCAATGAAAAGAGAAAAGTAGCTTCAATCACTTTATATATCACCCTATATAGGACTTGATTTTTCTTCGCTGGTTGTAGTGAGATCATGGAGATGCCACCATCTTAACTGAGCCACTACAGTCATGTTATGGACTAAGGCTAAGATGTAAACTGTGGGATAATTTTGCGTTTTCCACTCCAGCTTTTGTTTTGATGTTTCCCAGTTTCTCGTTCTCCCTAGACCCTATATTGCCATTACAGAAACATAATTGCCCTCAGGGAGGTGTGTGGAAATATCAATTCCTTGTAACCAAACATGCTCAATATTTCATGTTACATTCCATTCTATAATAGCATGATGACAGAATTCATATATAATCATGCTTTACTGTGTATAACTTAACAATAACATAAACTTACCTGTGATTCATTCTTTGTACAGAGAAAGGCCCAACACATTTACTGATCAGATTATCATGGACATGAATGTGCCATTATGGGAGGGGGGGAAAGGACCACTATGTAGTCCTGTCTATTCAAACATTTGTAGTGCTTTACAAAGGAAAATTTAGTAGAGTCACATGTGGGGGAGATATTATAAGATTAAATGACTTGCCATTTGACACTGTGTAACACAGCATCAGAGACAAACATAATTCACGTACTATTATTCCACTCACTTCAGTTCCTCTCTTAAATGAGAGTCACTTTGCACTTAGGATAGCACAGCGTGTATCCAGTGCATTGTTGTGGATACTGCTGTGGTACTGAAGAAGGCTGTCCTGCCTGTGTGATCTGGCCAGGCTGCGCCAATTCACACCCTACAAACTACCAATGGGGCTTTCTAGATGTGCCAAGTAGCTTTGTACCCACTGGAGTTCTCTCTCAGGGTTCTTTAGACAGCAGTCTAAAGAGGATTCGCTCATGCAGCAGCAGGCAATTTTCCGTTGCCTAAATACACACAGCACTTAAAGGCATAGATTTAAAACTGTCAGAAAGACTGATGGGTGTACTGTCTTTCACACATCTGGGGGATCTAAACCTGATACTTCAGCTTTGGCATTCCTCTGCCCTCCTTAGCTATTTTCCTCTGCTGCCCCGTCTGCTCTGTCCGCCTGCTCTGTCAGAGAAACAGTTCACAGATTCCTCCACCCCTCTGTAACACAGGCATGATACAGCATCCAATCTCAGATTGCCAATGCTATCAAAAAAAGTAAATAGAGGCTAAAGACACATTTTTCAAGGCTGTACACATAGCTGGAGTACACCTGACCAGCTGATGTTTGAGGGATTTCCTAGTCTAGGACATTGTTTTCCTCTCCTGAAAGAATCTTTTCAACAATCTGTTTTGCTTTAGCCTCACAAGAAAGAAAAAAAAAAAAAAAAAAAAAAAAAAAAAAAAAAAGAGAGAGAACACAGAGACACATGCACAGTCTTCATATAAATTAGTACAACATTTCATAAGAAAGGTACCTTAATAATTGCTCTATATGAATAATACCACTTGCTGTTTTATTCAGAAAACTAAATTTATCCCAGTTTCTTAAATTACATTACAATAGCTTTTACACTAGAGATCGTATTAGCCCATGACATTTTATATGAAAGCTATGGTGGCTTATGCAAAACTAGCTCAAAGTGATGAAGCATCCATTTAAATCAATGTCTCTTACTTTTAATATCTCATCTAAATTTTGGTCTTGTATGCCACTTAACAAAAAAGCATCCTAATCACTCTATTTTATCCATTTTTTTCTCTTTGGAATTAATAGAGCCACGTAGATTCTAATGCTCAATTCAAAGGCATCTGTGCTTTCTATTCTCCTGTAAATACATCACAGACTCACTTCAGATCTAAGCACATCTCTCCCAGTGGTTACTGTAGCGTGGTCTCATATTACCATGTCTTAATCATACTTACAAAGCATTCTACAATTCATTCATGTACACTACGGGTATCATCATAAGTAACTGCAACTCTCAAATTAAATAGAGACATTATATTCCAATTCCTTGTCTTCATTTACTTGCTTTCTTTGTAACACACAGACCACCACATTCTCTATTCATTCTCAGATTCATATCACTGAGGTTCTCTTGGAAGAGAGGAGGGGATGAACTTACGGTATGACTGAATTAGTGCCTGATTGTCATATCCAAGAATATGGTCTGTTATCAGTAGTCTGATAAAACTGAAGTGGTGGAGCTTCAGAGTCTTTGTGCCACAGTGCTGGTGGGATTTAGCCCTAAACAACACGAGTGAACATGGCCCTTTGGGAGTGTAGTTGCAGTAGCCCTCAGGATGTTCTAAAGAGGCACAATGAAGCCGGTGGCCTGCAGGCCAAATCTCACCTCTGGCATGCTCCGTGCAGCCTCCTGCCTTTTCCTCAGAGGAAGAATTGAAGAGCTGTGCATGTAACAGATGAATACTTCTTCCTGTGCTATGCACAGTCCAGACAGGGACTTGAGCCACCATCACCACATCCAGATAGGAGGTGCGTACTGGAGCTAGCAACCGCCATTGCTGTATCACACTGAATTGAGATGAGAGCTTTCAATATCAAGATCTAGCCCCCGCGGCATTCAGGCTTGGGGCACCATGTCAGTAGATGATATCTTAGAGCCTAGCAGCAGTCCAGCATCAGGAGAAAATAAAAGCTACATTTCCCTCCTTTCCCTGTGTGACTGTAGCCGAGGAAGTGGGCACAGTCTTTAGCACTAGCACACAATTTCACAGCCCAATTACATGATGACTCAAGGGAATATGACTAGCGAGTGTGATGTTTGCTATTTGGCATATCTGTCAAAGTCCTCTAGATATTTCTTGGCATTTGTCCAATTGCCTCCTTAATGTCTTGTGACATGTGTTCCTGAAGAGGCTGGATTTTATGTTTACAACTCTCTGGCCGGAAAATGAGCACCAAAGCAGATATTCCAAAAACTTAGTTTATTAGGCACTGCAAGCCATATACTTTAGAAATAATTTAATTTTCATGCCCTATTTTCTCTATTTTTCATCTATTTTTCAGTTTTGTGACAACAGTGCTTGTTTTAAACAGGTGCAGAACTACCAAGGGACCAAGAGGGCTGCAGTCCCCTCATTAACACACCCAGTGCATCAGACACTGAAGCTACATCCATAATATAAATGTAATGTGTGCAGGAACGTTCCCAGATACTGATGCCAGCTGGCAAAGAATGTCCCATGCCTATGCTGGTTTATTCTGTTAGCTTCCAAACAGGGTGCAGCATGCAAACTGTTCATTGAGAATAAGCAAAGCCCAGGAATAATTTGGGAAAGTTCTACTTGGCATGGGCCAAATGCCAGGTGCCATTCTAGCAATCGAGTTTCAGTGCCCTTGGAGTTTTCCAAGCATGCTGGGATTTATTAGCATAGACAAAGTTTCCGTGTTGTTTTCAGGGAGGAGCTTGCAACATTTCACAGCTTGTTATCTTCATCATCCCAACACTGCTGCCTCCAGCCCTACCAGTGAAAGTTGATCTCAAGTAAAGGCCAGTGCTGTGACCATGTACATCCATAAAGCACTTCTGTATTCTCTGTCTTCTTCAGTATCTCTAAACAATATCAGTGTAGAAACAGAAGGTCCCTGCTCATGGTTTGACCTACATTACAAGATAGGTAAGTGTTCTTAGTTCGAGTGGTAGTTCTATCAGCATGGACAGAGTTTCAGTTTGCCTTTAATATACCTGTAGTGACAGCCCTTTTCCATAAGAAAATCTTATATTAAGCAAATACGTCTTGGTCACGAGAGTCAGTCTGGTACTTTACACGAAGAGGCACATAAAGAGCATGCATTGCAAAGACAATTGTGGTTGCTTTGGTGCAAATAAATGGATTCAATTCATTTGAAGGGGCTTTTCAGTCCTCATTTTAAGTGAGTTCCATGCACAAGAAGTACCTTGGAAAGAATAACAATAGTCACAACATCAAAATAAGACATTATGGCTTCATTAACAGGATGTTTTTGGTTGCCTGTGCTGAGGATATTTTCTGAACAGAAGAATTCTAGGCCCGTGTCTTCAGCAGACCTACCAGCTTTCCGCTTTGATTCCATCAGCACTAGTACAGTCTAAAAGGCCAATATATTGAGTAAAAGAATTAAAGATGTTGCAGGACATTTTAAGCTAGAAACCATTTTATTATTCCTTAAAGTACAGGAAGCAACACTTCAATTAGTATTGACTGATTCATCTCTCTCTTTTTGCTGGCAAACTGCATTGAAACTCCTTTATGACTTCTGCATCCCAGACCCCAGCAGGTCTAATATCTTTAAGTTTAAGGTCTTATTTCCTAAGATCAGCTAAGATCAGCTCTCAGACCAGGTTCATTTTAGCATAAATGCATTCTTCGGCAGTTTTCCATGGCTAAAGCAAGTTACATTTGGCCAGCCCAATCACAGTCTGTTCCTGACCACTGCTAATTCACTGGGTAACAGTGAATCTGTCATAAGGGAACTGATAAGCCCAAGAGCATAGACATCAGCAAAGCAGGCTGTGGGTGAGGGCAGCAGACCTCTGAGAGCAGCAGTCACACTGCAGACATTTAATTTGCTATGCCTTTTGCCAGCCCCAGGAAGTCAGGCTGGCTCCTGATGCCAGCAGTGGGATCAGATGAGGCTAGAGCTAGTGATGCTGCGTGGAGGGATCCTTCCCAGCAGCACCAGCAGGTACCGTGCTCCCCATCCAGCGCCTGTCCCTCCAGCAGCAGTAAGAGCAGTTCACTCACCACAGCTCTCAGTCCTGACTCTTCACAGCCCACTATCTTCCTTTCCCATGCCTGCAGCAGCCCAACTCCTCACTGTTGAAACAACAAATATGAATAATGACATTATTAAGTAATGACAATGGAAGTAATGACATTGCTGTGAAACTTGTCCTCCCTGGCAGCAGGTACATGCATGCCCCTTGCCATATAATGGAAGGGAATCATTTGATAGTTGCTTTCATATCCATTTCACTGTTTCAAGCTGCCTTGTATTTGGACATTTACAAGACATCTTCCTAAAACAATGAAGAAACCTAGGGATTGCACCTTTTGTACATTACAGGTGATAGATACTGAAGTCGGTTTGACTTTTTGTGCAAGGGAAACCAAATGACTGTATAGTTCCATGTTGCTTATTGCTGAAGGCAACTAAATGGAAATACTAGGTCTTATTCTCAGGATCTGTTTTCGTATGTTCTTGCACGCTTCCCAGTTTGATGTTGCCCTTCTAATTTGAATAGAATATAAAGACAATATATAAATGGCAATGCTTTTCCAGAATGTTTTGTTAATAACTGTGTTTGTATAAAAATGTGCCCTGACAAAAATACTGCAGAGGTGCTGTAGTTCTTTATATCATACCATTCTGGGGGTAGTTTGAGCTCAGTTTCAGATCTATGTTTGGAGCACTGAAACATTTAAAAGAGTAATAAGATACTAGTCAGTTTCAGGTTGTTCAGACTCAATTCAGTCTTCAGTGATTATTAAGTACACCTGACAAAAACCTTGCTTTGCCCCCCAAACCCATGCATCCCATTATACCTGCAGTCTGTAAGTACTCCTTATGAAGCTGGCATTGTAGGAATAACATCATGCAAACAGAGATGGTCCCCACTGGGCAACCTAAAACTCTGACCGGTACCTGTCATGCACTGCACAGTCATTGAGAGGCAAAAATTATTCACATCTCCTGGGTCCTGCCTCAGCTTTCCTGGATAAAAAGGGACTGCAGGATGAAGTATGCTTTTTTACATTTAGGTATTATTTTGGCTTACAAGAAAAGCCCATTTGAACTGCACTAGCTTTTTACACAATAGCTGAAAATGGCACTATATCAAAATAGATCTGTCAGGCAGAATGAAATACAATGTAATAATAGACAGTGAACACAACATTTAATTATACAGATGCATCATAATCTGAAGCAAAAATCAAAGTGAAGAAGTACTGAAGAAGTAAGTAACTGCTTTGCTTACTAAAGATTGAATCTTCGTAAGATGTGGCATAGGATCCTGATGGCTTTTCTGAAGTAGACAACTGTTCACTGAGAGCAGAATAAGAACTACCAAGCTTGCTGTACATCAGAATTTAGCAACAATTTGGGAGCAATGACTTTTAATGAAGGCAGTTACTGGGATCTGCAGTGAAGTGGTGATAACTCAAGGTTCTTTCAGATCCCATCTGCTATCAGATTGGGGTATAAACAATCACCTTTTCTTCTGGTTAATAGGAAAAATATTTGCAGTCAGAAAGTAGATGGGTTTTTTGGAGGATGGATGATAAAGCACATGCAGAGCAGAAGGCTTTCAAGACAATAGGAAGTTACTGTCCAAGGAAAAGGTAGAAAATGAGAAGAAACTTTTTTTAATACGTATGAAACCAAGAGGCTTTTATATGCCTGGGTTGTTATTGAAATCTGGCTGGATGTGATTACAGGAAGCTGCTGTTTCACGAATGATTTTTAATCCTGTTGGCAGAGTCAGACAGGGTATAAATTTACAAGTCGATTGGTATGCAGATCACCCTGCTACCTTGATATTGATTTGAAAGATGCAGGATGAATGTTCCCTGCTTTATAAGGAAAGCATGTGAAAAGGGAAAAAAGATGCTCTGAGTCCTGAAAGCCCTAGTTAAACACTGCTGGATGGAAGTAATGGCATCTAAAGGAGGCACTGGATGGCCTTCCAGGAGCTGGAAGAAACTGTATCCAAGATGTTTCCCCTTAAAAGTGAAGGAGATAACAATATGTGGTAAGATAGGGCATAGAGACTAAGGGCAGATACTGACAAGTCAGTCTCTGAACTACATTTCTGCATAAGCAGAAACATATATATACATATATATATATATAACAAACATATATAGCTGAAACCAGAATATCTTGATCCCTATTCCAAACCTAGGTGTGTTAATCCTATCTGCAACTCTATAAAATGATTTAAAGTATAGAAAGTGATGATTTCGTCATCCTTTAAGCCAAGGCCAAAGACATAGTGAACTCTGAAATAACACAAAGGAGTAAAGTAAAATAATAGGATCTGCAAAAATATACATTTTATGTAAAATATACATTTGTGCAAAGTATACATAACAAAGAACTACAGTGGAGAGGCAAAGATTAAGAGGAGAAAGGTCTGATGCCATGAGCAGTGCAAAGAAGGCTAATCCACTGCTTACACTTATTTTTAGTCATGACTCCACAGAAAGAAAGAAACCTAGTGAAAATCATACATCAGTTTTAGAAGAGGTAATAAAAAAAATCTGTTTTTAACCTCAAACACAGGGCACCGAATGTTATTCCTGTTGTTAGTATTCAAAAAGAATCAGGTATTTAGGCAAATAATAAAGTCATTATCTCTTACATTAGATTATATACAATATTATGAGGACTGTTAATGTTTTCTCTACTGAAGTTTACTGCAGATCCAGCAAATTTAAGCTGCTGAACCAGAGTGCAAGGATGGTAGTCTATACCTCTTCCTATGCTTTTGGAACAGGATAAATCATAGTAGATTTTGCAAGGCAGCTACCAATAAACAACTGCTTGAACTGAGGAAGAAAATTAAGATAATGTGTGAGCAACTTTTCAGCACCCTTAACACTGAATCATCCTGAGTTAATCTTTCATACCACAATAAATTCCAATGAACCTTACATGTCTAGCAGTGTGTCCTATCAAACACATTTAAAGATATTTTTACAGGCTTCACTTGCCTGTTAAGGAGAGTTCATTCCCTACCCTTTGTATTTGAGATTTGAGAGTGCGAGAGCACAATTATTGATGATATTGGACAGGACGATTGCTTTTTCTCCTGATGCAGCTAGAAAACTTGTTCTTTAGCATACCCATAGCTCAATCCAAACGGCGTACTGATCTCTTGCAAAACACTGGGTTACCAGGCTATCCATGCACAGTTCAGCTGCAAAACTAGAAGTATTAATGAACTTTTTCTATGTTGCCAGCAGATATGGTATTCAAGCAGATTGATAATTGGTATTTCTGAATATGGCAGTAACACAGTAACCAGGCTGTTCTCAGGTGATGTGAAGCAGGAGTTCAGACACAACATCATCAGTTAGGATCAACAGGACAGGTACCAGATACTTAGCAGTCCACCACATGCCCATCTTTATGGCAGGAATAATATGCTGCTCTCTCCTACAGACTGAATTCCATGTACTTGTTGTGTTTGGTTTTTTAAGTTTGTTCTTCAACTGGGATTAAACCATTAGTTGTGCTTATCCTCAGAATTAGTTGTGTCTATCCTCACCTTCCATCTATAATTTTCAGGATATTGAATGCCAATACAAATTCTATGCAAGAAGCTGTGCTGTAGAGATTTGAGTCAGTCACTGGAGCTGATGCATTGGTCTTTGCTCTGATAAGCAAAGTAAAACGAAGCAGTAACACCATTTTAATGTTGTGTTGGGTTTTTGTTTGTGTTTTTTTTTTTTTCTTTTTAACCTTTAAAAAAGTGACGGGGATTTCTCCATTTTCTCTCTCCCAATAATTTGCAAAAACTTTCTAGGGTTTCAGGAACCCTGAATTTTTCAGCTCTAAATTGTTCCTTCTCAGCTGCAAATCTTTGGAATATTTAAGAAACACAGAGGTAGGAACTTTACAGATATTGATGGTACCTACAGAAGTTATTTTTGACTTTCCACATCCTCCCCTCAGAGACACAACATTTGACATGGATTCAAGCTGCCATAATTCAATATGACACACCAAATCAACCGACGTAGCCTTCATAGTCACATTAACACTCCAGTTCTCAACAGTACTAACAAATCACCTTTAGGGATGCAAATTTAATTAAACTTCTTCATACTTCTCCCCTCCCCTCCCCTCCCCCCCCCCCCTCCAGTATTTCCATGGGTAAAATTCACTCAGTTCTTTCAGTAGATGTTATCCTTCAGATGATCCAAGCCATGGACGACAGTCAGCCTCTGTCTGTGTGCAAATTGTATTAAGCCTAACACAAAAGCTCAGATTTGAGAGGGAGACTGGTGAAAAGGGGTTGGGGATGAGAACAGTGATGAAAGAAAAATAGAGAAAAAGAAAAAAGGAAGAAAAATTTCTCTAAGCAAAGCCTTTTGAAGTTTGTTTTCAAATAGGAAATAAGCTTTATTTAAGGGGAGATAGAAAAACGTAGAATCTTGCTTAGAATCTTCTGCTGTAGAAGTAGTTCTTAAGCATAAGCTATAAATCCATCATGCTTCAAAATAGTTTCTCTGAACACAGTAGAGATATTGTCATGCACCACCAAGAAGAGAGAGAGATGTGGCCAGTTTCTTATACACTGAGAAGGTCAGGAGCTTTCATTCATCCGTGCCCATCTCTCTCCCCAGCCCACACATCACAGGAATGAACACCATTGTACAAACATTCATGTTTTATATTCCCAGCATAGATGTGCTGGTATGAGACAGACAGTGGTTGGTAAATGTATATTTAAATAAATGCATTTAAACACACACAGAACACCACTGCGGAGGAATGTACATTTTTCTCACAAGCACTGTAATTTCACAAATATGTAAATATTTCTAGTGAAGAAAATAAGAAAACTCTAATATATACTGCAACCAATACAGGCTTACTCTGTTCTCTCAGATCAGCCCTGGTCTGAGTCTAACTGTGCATGGCAGTCCTGTGCATGACAGGTAGCTATTTTCCAGTTAGGGTACATTAAAATCATTAAGCTAGCAGTAGATGTGTAAATCAAGACCTTGCCTTCATTCCTACTAGATGAAGAAAGGTATCATGCCTTGCTGGAAGGATAGAATGATTGTAGGTGATGAGTAAATATGGAGTTTATTATTCACAATTTAATTTTATTATTCACAAGTGTTCAATTATCCTACAGTTCAGAGTTCATGGGTTAGACATCACTGTCTTCTAGATAACTGTGGGCTGAGCAGTCTCAGGATTTGCACAGATGTTGGCTTGATATCCCTAGAGATTAAAGTTGTCTGTGTGATTACAAGTAATTATTTCTTTATATGCATTTTTCTGTAGCTTCTCTACTGAAATAATTACTACTAATTCTGAAGTCCTTAGCTATTCTACTGAGACTGCCATGAAGGCAAACGCGTAGCATGATTTTGTGATGTTGGCACTTTTTTACTAAGACCAGTTTGTGTGGTCTGCATGCGCATGCATGCGCAGGATCTTGTAGCTACGGGTCACCAAGGCACAGAAATCTGTGCAGTTTCACCAGAGATCTTCTGTTAATAAACAGTCGGTCTTTGCACCTCCTTCTGCATCTCGTATTTTCCTCTGTGTAAAATAAGGAGGGAGTTTTGTTTTTTTCTTTCTGATCTCATTAAAATTGGGAAAGTGCTGCTTTATTAATACATCTCTTTCCTTTCCACCTTCATTAATTCTTATCTCAAACATCATAAAAATAAGACTGGCAATGGGACACAAAAATAAAATATCAGATAAGGACATAGAGGAAAACATGCTCATTGACCACTTGAAAGAATCATTAGGTGAAAGAGAACCATATTATTGTGGTGATAGTCCTGTATTTCTTTTCAGTGAAAGAGGAAGAAAAGGAATCATAAAAGTGTCTGAAAATAAATTGCATCCTGGATGTCCATGCAACTTTATGTGAATTTCATATGTAATTCATCATTCATCCCAATAATTTTATTCTGATAAGGATGTTTTCCTCCTTTTTATCCACCAGCACACATCCTCTTTCCAAACACAAACAAATGATATATTCATAGCTAGCAACAAATTTAACTTAATCATTTTAGCTGTGTCCTGTAAACCATGATCCAGCAAAGCTAAGTCAGTCATTTTCAGGTAGAAAATTATACTGTTGTAGAGTGATGCATCAGCAAAATCTCAGTCAATCAGCCTTGAAAACGGTTATCAAAGCAAAAGCTATTTTAGTTACAAAAAGATGGAGCAATTATTAATTTTATCTGTCCCTAATTTGTTTTAATGACTGCATCAGAGCCACATTAAAAGCTCAGACTTCAGACTATCATAACCAGCCAATGCAGATAGAAGTTTGTGATAAATGTCATGTGGGTAATTAAGTTTATGCACGAATAATTTGTTATGTCATCTGGGGGGAATGTGGCATTTTTCAGATGACATCTAAAATTAAGTCCAGGATATCTCACAGTTTGTCTCACAAATATTTAGATATGGTCTGTAGGCAAGTTTCTGGCACTTCCTTCCCTTCTCATTTCCTGAGCCTTTTCAGCAATTTCAGCTGGGTGGAGAGTTGCTCTGCAGATTCCAGCCATCACCTTCCATTACCGCATGCAAACAGAGTGGAAGGTCTTTTTGCAGAGAAGTGGGTATTAATTACTTTGTGTATATAGGGCTTGTTTTGTTCCAGCTTTAAATCTTCTGACTACAGAAGCGCATTCTCTCATATTCATTTTCCCAAGAAAGATCAGTCATACACCAAATTTGTAAAATGCCTTAGTCTTATTTAGGTGAATGAAACAGAAGTGCAAACTATGCATTTGTCTGAGGCTCAGAGATTCTCAGACTAGTTTTGTCCTAATGACTGGTGATATTCTTTGTTTTACTTAATGAGATACACTGGTGGGTCTCAGTCACTATGACTAAAGGTAGCTGAGTCATGTCCTCTCTCTGTATGCGTGTTCAGCAAACAGATAGATATGCAGCAACTATTTGTGATTCCACAGCTTGTGTCACTGTGTTAAAATTCCTATTTAACTGAAAGAAAATGGATATCGACCTGTATTAGCTTGATTGCGTGTCAGGTTCTGCACTCGGTTTGAATTATTAGGAAATAGCCAAGGAAAATTGATTGTATTTTAAAGGTCCTGTGAAAAGTTTTACAGCTGCGCATTAAGAAATGATGTTAAGCAAACGAGAACTAATTGTTTTCAGCATCACTGCTAATCATCCATTCTGCTTTAACCTCTTCAAAGTGCATTAATTTTATCTGAATGGGAGCAATAAACAAAAATTTCAAAGTGCTGTTAGATGCTGTGCAGGATTCACAGCAAGACACAATACAATATTTCCAGTGCTCAGAGATTAATCTAGCTACATGGCAGATCTCAAGACCATAAATAATGGAAGTCATGTGCCACAAAACTAGCCATGAGCCAGACAGGAATGCACCCACTGCCTTTGGTTTTTCCAATACTGAAAAAGCTGCAATGGAAAGGCAATGTGGCAGTTGCCAGTGGTGAACTAGAAAAGAGCAAAACCCCTCTGGCATCGCCCAGTCCTGAGCAATAGGTGCGCTGGCAGAGCTGGGCGGATGCTGAGCCTGGTTGCAATGCTGGGTGCTGCAGGTGGGTGCCAAAGCTGCTGAGGCTGCCGGGCACCACCTTGGTGCCAGGAGCACATTCACCTGCCTATTACTAGAGCACTGGGCTAGCACTGGCACTCCCTTCTTAAATTAAAAACAGCAGCAAAGAACCAGGTGAAGTATCATAATGGCACCAAGAATGGGAATTACAAATTTACCTGAGTTTGAAATGGGTGATTTATGAGGTTTCTGTCTACATTTTCCAAAGGCTGCCCTGTAATTCCAGCAATTCTGTTGAATTACAGTGACCAGCTTCTGACATGTGGATTGTACACACACTGGCCTTTGATTAGGAAAACGCCTTTCTTGGGTTGACTGTTAACTGCATCAGCATTAACACTTGTGTTCTTATAAAGATTTGGCATTATTTCTAGTGATTATACATCCCAGAAACAGAACTTCTTAAAATGCTGTTACCAGGTTGGCCAAGTGATATTTTTGCTGTTATGGAAGCTCATTTCCAGAACTGCCAATTTTTGAGCAGATGTGAGCCAGTTACAGGTGCAGCTCTGCGCTGGGAGGGGTATGAGGAAGCTGTGCGAGTCAGCTGCCAGCAGCCTGCCCCTGTGGGCTAGGAAGGCTTGCTGGAGCTGCTCCGTGAGTGGAGGAGATGGCATGCTTTGCAGAGCCTCCATGAGAATACTGCACACAAGCACATAGTGGAGGTGAAGTTTCCACTCATCTTGGCAGGATATTTAGGGAGCAGAACCTGGAAATGTCTACAGTGCTAAGACAAGGAGAGGTAAAGCTATGATCGGGTAGCCCCAAACAAGGACGTTTCACCAGCCATGTCATGGTTAATCTTTGTCTTTACCACTGTATTTTCATTTTGCCTTTACACGAGGTTGGAGTGTCTGTCCTGTCCCACACAGGAATCTGTACTGACATCTGTGTGGGACTGGTAAATGATCTAAATGGTCTTGTAAAGAATTTAAAGAGGGAGGGGGAAAAGTCTGCAGACAATAGAAAATTATTCAAAAGGAAAGCAGGCGGTGAAGTTTTGTAGAAGGGTCTCGTGATCCTAAGCAACTGGGTTATAAAACAGCAAATTAAATTCAATATCAAAAAATGCAAAATAATGTATAAGAGAAACCAATGCACCATGACCGTCTCTAAATTATTATTTTTCATAATGTTTAAGAATGAGATACTGGAGTTATTGTGTATAGACCTGTGAAAATATCAACTTCATGCCCATCAAGAGTTAAAAATGTTATGAAATAGAATTAAATATAAAAGTGAATAGAATGTTATGAATAATGTATTAAGAAATCATAGAGAAAAAAATGAATATGCTACACCAGTGTGCAAATCCATGTACACCCACACCTTGAATGCAGTTTTGATCACCAAGTTTTGAATAAGCTGTAACACAGCCAAAACAGTACAAAGAGCAAGGATGACTGGAGTTATTGAAAGGCTTGCATATATTTAATAACAGAACTCATTCAGCTTGGAGAACAGCTGACACAGAAATGACAGGATACAGAAGGGGAAGTATTGTTCTATTCATTCTTCACCTCAGCGTGCACAGTTGGCCAGAGTCAGAGGCAGTATATTGAGCTTAGGAGACTTCCTCTGTCCTGCTGTTAAATTCTTGTGATTTTTTATTATTTTCACCCTCTTCCCTTTTCCCTGCCTCAAGACTAAATAAAACTGGCTACAACAACTTAAGGCTTCTGGTAAACTGGGGTAGATCCTTGAGTATTCAGAGGCACTTCAATTCTGGATATTTCTGAAAATGCCATCATGTTCTCTGCATTATGCTATTGCCATGTGCGACAAACAGAAGTAACTCTGTCTTGTTTTCCATTCTGATGGCTACATTATTCATGCCAGGAGACAAAAACATGTCTGGTCAGCAAAATTGTCCCTCAAACTACAGCCATATGTCGTTCACCAAAAGCTTGAGAAATGTCGTATTTTCATTCTGAGGTATATATCAGAGGAATGCAAATTTCTTATCACTGTTCCTTTCCATTTGCCAAGAGGCAGCATGTCAAATAAATAATTTAGACTGGCTGTGGCACCACAAGAAAACAAAGCCATCAGTCATCTCAGCTGCACTATTGATCACCAATAACAAGATACTTGCTAAGACAAATGGTTCTGTTATTATATTAGTGAATTTTAGTCTACCCTGACTAAATAAATCGTATTGAACTATTTGTTGTTTTAAGATGTCCAAACATATCTGCAATATTTTTTAACCTTTCATTCTGTCCAGCCATCTGTAGAATCAATGTACACATCTGTTGTTTGTTTTGTTTTGTTTTGCTTTTTTCTGTTTGTTTGTTTTGTGCAAAGTCCTTTTCTAAGTACAGCTATCTACTCACTCACCTTAAAGAGTCTGGTAAGGAAATTCATGTGTCCGTATGAACTTTTTATATCCTGAAGATCTACTTATTTGTTTGGATACAGAGTAAAATGTGAACAATGTGATTCTATAAATCAAACTTTCCATCAGCTGTCAATCTTAATGTTTTTCTGCTATCTTATAGTAACAGAGCTTGTAAGGTTTTAGTCTCTGGTGTATGATACTTTTTTTACTTTACATACAGCTTGTTCTACATAATCAATGTATTGCTTATTCTTATTATTGATGGGAATAACAGCAATACCCAGAGATTCTTAGTAGACCCATTCCATTGAAATGCTTCGTTATCTCAGAAATATCCTTCATCTTCTCACTTTCCTTACAGCATATGATTACTCAGAATTTTACAGACCTGTGCAGATTCCAGTGTGCTCCTCTGTCAGCCACCTGGGTCATATTTGGGGGGGAAGGTGAAAACTCCTCTCCACAGTGAATTTAACCAGTTCTACAGATACAGGGAGGAACACTTGATCCTGAGCCTCCGAAGTGTCAAATGCTATTTACAAGATGCTGAGCTGTCACAGCAATCAGGAGACAAGTTCTCAGCACCTTGTGGATGTGTGGAAGAAAAATTTGCAGCTAAAGCATAGGGTGAGAATGGCTCTCGTGAATCCTAATACCCTGAGTTTCCCACATGATTTTTTCCCAAGACTTTCATAAACTCTGGGACTGATCTTCACCAAAATTTATTATTTCATGTTAAATCTAGCCAGTTAACTTGGGGTAACTAAGTATTTTAAAAGATTAATGTAGGCATTCTCCAGACATTTCATCAAAACTAAAGACATATGTGAGCTAATTTTAAACTATAAGGAGTAATTTCCAAATACCACGTTCCTAGGAAGGAAGTCATCTAAGACTGGAAGTGAGCACAAGTGAACAATGAAAATATGCTGTGTGGAAGACAAGAATAACAACAAAATCCTAGAATTAAAAAGTTTGCAAAATGTGAAGATGGTTGAAACAGCGCTGATTCTGTACTTGAAAGTATTATATGTGACTTGCTGACATTTTATTAAACAGAAAACTGAAAACAAGAACTCTTGTACAACTGGAAATGCATTCCAGAGTCTCTGGGAACTTACAGAAGTATACAGAGACTGTGAAGGTTCAAAAAAGAAACAAATCTCTATGAAATGGGAACTTGAAAGCTGCTGTCACCTCAGAGAGATGCTGTTGTGTCTCTCAATGGCAGGAAATAGTCACAAATATCTCTGTTGTCACAAGAATCTACGGTATAATCAAATGAAATTGCCACCTTGGATGGCTATTATATAAATGGCAAAATTTGGAAGCAGTAGGTTCAAAATCTCTAGCAGTGAAAGTGCAGGCTGAAGTGGATCACAGTCAGTAAAGACTGAGAATACCAATAATGGCATGATATGGCATAACTACAGCTGAGGGTCTTACAACCACCTGACTCCATACTACTCGCTGTTTTGGGGGACACTCCCAGCTATTTCTGAGACTAGTTGTGTACTGTAGCTTAGAAAGTTTAACCATATGCCTGCCATTCCATATCATGCTTATAATTGCTGCTTGTTAAGTTTGGCAGAAGAAAAATGTAGAGGTCTGCCAGTTGTCTCATCATTAAAAGCCCACCTCAGCAAAACTAACAGTTGCAACTTGAGTTCTTGTTAAAGCCAGTGGCTGTTCAATACCCCAATTTCTAGAAAGGGAAGTTTATGTCAGGCTCTTTTTTCAATACATCTCCTATGCAGCAAAGCTGAGATTCATGCTGGTAGAATTTGTAGAAAATACCATAATCAGGATTTATGTCAAAAATGCCATCTCAGTTGATTCTATATGTATCAGCCTTACCCATCAGAGTCACACAGCTGTCAATCATGGTGGCTCAGTGGAGCTACAGGGATGTAAGACCACCTGAAAATATATTTGTTCTAAACTCTGGATATGAGTCTCTGAAACTAGAAATATGGAGAGAATAGTAATGCAGAGCACATTTTAGAACTTGAAACATCTTTCTATGCCATATAGCCTTACAGATTCTCAGGCTGACTAGCACCCAATCTGCAAGCATGGACAGTCCAGATATTCTAGAGTCTGCGTTTCTCAACTGGAGGTGCTTTCTGAGAACCCGCTGCTAAAACATCAGCCCAAGTGATACTGCCTTCTAGCTGCCTTCCACCTTCTTTCAGAAGCAGACAAGCTGCTTCAGTACTATATGGAAACAGACTGAATTGCTTTGAGAACTTCTGATATACAAAAAGGTGACCAAAATTTGAATTGAAATTGTATTAGTGTAGGTTACCTAATTTACAGTTGATAGACAATGTATAAATCTAACCTAAACATTGATTCAGGAAAGTGACCTATGTTGTCATTTGGTAGATAAGCCTCCAGGAACAAAAGGACACTCTTTTCAAATTGTACTAACATAAACAGAAATGTTAGTTTATGTTTCTCTGCGCCCTGGGGCAAGGCTGGCACTAGATTCTGCTCCTAGCATTGCTCTCCTAAATGACACGAAAATGATCAGAATGTGTGGATTATGTCTACAGAAAACAACCATAATAATGTTTACAGAGTCATATTCGTCCCCAGTTCCTTATTTATATCTGCTAGCACCTTTCAAAAACTGGTGGACAAACAGCTTAGCAATCACCATCCATGCTTGGTGTGCCTTGATGGAGGCTGGCAGTTGGAGTGATTTAGCTTTTGTTACAGCACAGACATTTCCTTTCTTCCTTTTCCTTCCAGGGGACAGTAGACCTTGTCATAAGCCATTACATCTTCTGATTAAAAATAAATAAATAAATAAACTCACTCCTCCTCTTTCTTTTCCTTTGGCACAAACACAAACCAGTATTTACAGGTCATGCACATCCTGGAGGGCACTCCTTCTGGGTCTCTCAAGCTCATACAGACAATAATTAAGCTCTCTGATATAAATCTAGCACCCAGGAAAATACAGCATGATACTGTCAGGTGGGATCTTTTTCAAAGAAGACCAAGCTTGTCTGCTGTTTCTGTGGTTGTGCTGCTTTCTTGCTGTTTGTCTCCAGAAAGAAAGGGAAGATAGATCGGTCATGTAATTTATTTATTTATTTATTTATTTAGCTTCAGGAGACTTTTGTGTTTGCAGACAAGTCAGATTAAGGGCTTTTTCCTTTGTCTGAATCACTTTGTTTCATCTGCCACTTTTCTGCTTTCTGAGTCAGCCACCAATCAACACTGCCACTTTCTTTTAAACTCTCTTTTTGGAATTGAAATTCCCTCTGAATGAAGAGGGAGACCATTTATTTTCTAAGGGTCAGAAATGGAAAACAGATCTCTGGTCATTTTGTCCATTACCTGCCCTACTCTGTGAAATACTTCTCATGGGAAAATTTGGGTTGGCGTCTTAAGCTGTAATTTAGGAAATTGCAGGTTACTGTGCTAAAGGGCCTTCAGAAATGCATGTACAAACAAAGTGTTGCCACTGCTCCAGATGAATAGCCAAGAATTGCATGCGTCCTGGTTGTTTTTAACCATACCACCTCAAATCCTCTGTCCAGTACATTTGCTTATCCTGCTTGTTTGGTATATTTTGTGGTTCCTGTTGTCTTTATTACTACATGAAGGCAATTACCATGCTGGGATCCTAATCTGTAAAATATCTAGGGTGTTCTTTATATAATATTATTAATATTTTTGTTTTAATATTATTTGTAGATATTTATATTCTTATTCTTCGTGGTCTTATTAAATAGTATGAGTATTCCAGCTTCTAATTAAGAACGAATGATCTGATGTTACCATCTCTCATTGTAATCTTGTGATTATTGGAAGAACATACTAACATCTTGCCTTTTGACTCTTCTTAGAGTCTTTGACACAAAAATTTTTATTACAGAATTTTAATGAAAGATACATTCTGTCTTCCCAGCTGGCCACCTTTTGGACAAATCTACTGGTCAAGAGTCAGTAACCAGCCTTTTATGAATCTGTTTCCATGACAAATGATAGGGGTACATAGAAGCATCAAATTAATATATACCATTCATTGACAGTGCTCAGAACTCTTCTTTTTCTTTGGTAAAGGATGGCCATGGAAAGAAAGTCATATGTGACTAGCATTTTTTCTCTGCTGTATATTGCTTCAGCTTGTGAGAACTAAAATAAAAAGTAACTCCCTGTAATAGTTTACAGCATACCAACAGTTCTAAAGATTTTTCCAAATCCTCATATCCTTCAGTAAAGTTCTTCAAAGGGCTATTCGTGTGGACAAAAGCAGAGACTGTTTTTCTGTGTCTTGTGTATACTTGCCTGATCAACGTGAAACTGTCATTTGCAAAATGGCCAGTTGAGAGTATTAAATACATCGAAATTTGCAAGTTCTATGGTACAACAGGAGTGGATTATGGAACGGTGCCAAAGACCTGGCATCTGTATTATTCACTATTTGGTGATTCCACCTCAGACTAGCTCCATCTAGTCTTGTCCCATCAAGTGTAAGCACTGCTCTGCAGAAACTGAAACATTGGTTTGCTATCAACATTATTTTTTTCCTAAATCCAAAACATAGCAACATACTAGTCACTAGGAAGAAAATCAACTCTATCCCAGCTGAAACTGGGACACAGCTAAAACCCATTATCAAAGCTTAAGAGACCTTCAAGTTCTTAATAAAGCAGGTGAGCTTTCCTTGTTTACAACAGGGCTGCCTGCCTAGATGAAAGAGAAGTAACTGAGAAGAGAACATACTCTGCTTCCTGATAAGTAAAAGGATTGCATTTTAAAAAATGGAAGACTTGACTCTACCAAATGCTGGGTTTGCAATGTCTCTCAAGACAAGAAGCGAAAATCACACTTTGCCTTAGGAAATGGCTGTGTGTCTGCCACCAAGGGTTCGGACCACCTAGGATTTTTTCCCTGTAACCCAGAATGGCATGGTACCGTGTGATCTGTAACTAAAAATTCAGGTACAGAGCTGTTTTGCTGCTAAGCTAGGCCGGGTAATGTTGAAGTGATACCCTGTGGTTTCTTACATTTCAACAGTTCCAAATATTTTTAAACCATTATTTTGTTGCTGTAATTGTCTTCGGTGCTGGACAGTTGGGAAAATCTGCCTGAGATAACCGGAACGTTTCTATGTGGCCTTCACTTTAGACTGTCATTTCCATTTCTGCTCTCTGATTCCTTGAGGAGATTCTTGCTCAAGAACTTCTGCAAACTGAATTGTCTGAGCTTATTTTTGAGAGCATACTTGTATGCTTTGTGCTTTTTTTTTTTTTTTGTCTTTTACTTTGACCCACACACAAATATTAGATCACAAATGATCCCTGGCATTCTAAACAAATTACTTATTGATCTATGAGTTGTTCTGTATGATTTCAGCCAATCCAACAAGCTTCAGAATAAGATGGAAAATAATAAATTGGTGTCAGTGGTGTATAAATTCAGAAAGATGAGCTAAAGGGGCTGCACTGATAATGGCCAAAATAGGAATTTAATTTTTTGAAAGTCTAAGATACTACCACATTTTAATGATGAAGGATGAAATTACCTTGCTAAAAAGAGAGACAAAAGAGACAGAAGACATAATATTGCTTTTTTTAAGTAGAGCAGAAAGACAATTCTATGCAAAATGATGATACTGAATAAATTACTGGCAATAAAATTGTAATAATATTCTTGATTTCAGTTGCAGAGCATAGGCTTTAATCCTGTTTTGGTTGTGTAGATGAACAGGAATATTAGCTTGTTGGGTTCAGTCTCCTTTGCAGTGTCCATTGCAGTGTCACATCTCATGTCTTGTTAGTTTACTAGTGACCTCAGCTACATGTGTGGGTTAAAACTCATCCTAATTCTGATTTTGTTTTTATTGTCTCTGTGCCATTTTAACATCAGAGGAATTCCTGAACTAAAAAGGTAAAGCATGCATAAGCTAGGTATTTTCACAGATAGTCTGAGTCCAATCGAAAATAAGTCATTAACTTATGTTTGCAGCAAGTGAGCTTGCTTGCTAGATGATCAGTTCTACATAAAAACAGACCGAATGGATGAGCAAGCTGGAAACAGGATTTATGGGACAGATCCTCAGCTGCAGACAGTGGAGATGTGACAATTTATACGGGCTCAAAAGTGTTTGAATTTCTGGTTCTGCCACTAAACATTGACTCGTAAATAATGAACATTCTCATGATACTAAGTCAAGTTTTAATAGAAGTTTTAATGAAAAAAGCTGCCAGGGGCATAAGTTTTTGATTCAGCCGAAGAACGTAAATAAGTCCTATACGTACAAATAAACAATAAAAGCAATAGTAGGTTTCTGTGCACACTGTCCCCAGTGGGAGAGACATTGTGCCTGAAAGACAAAGGGAAGAGACAAAAGCAAGTCCTCTTGCAAAGATATTTGCATATTGTTATTAAACAGCCAACCTTTACATAATGAAGGGCATATTTACAGTGCTGCTCAAA
The DNA here is from genome assembly GCF_009769625.2 of Cygnus olor. NCBI lineage: Eukaryota > Metazoa > Chordata > Aves > Anseriformes > Anatidae > Cygnus > Cygnus olor. The sequence continues at coordinate 52,251,909 of NC_049173.1, forward strand.
TTGATTGCTCTAAGGCTGTTTTATGATATTAAAATATTTATAAATAGGCTTTAATTCAGCTTCCCCTCTGTCAGAAAGCTCAATGGAAATCCTAATTACCATTCCTCTGCAGCTGAAAGGCAATCATACGTATGTATTGACATTCAGCTAACACTATTCCCTAAAAGGTTCAATTGTTTAGCATGACTGCCAAATCATTAAATAAGGGCATAGGCTGGTTTTGTAAATAACACTGACTGTATTCAGAGTGCTATAGGACACACTTGAGTTGTACTATCTAGGTAAATGAAATTGCCTTTACCCTGTATAGCGCTGCCAGGCCCGAGATAAAATGTAATGACGGAAATTAGTTTCTGGGCCTGTCATGCAGGGTGTCTTTCACAAGCCTTAGCTTCAGTAAATATAAATATATTCATAATTTAAACACAGTATTCTCTGATACCATTGATTAAACTGCACTCTTGGAACAAGGTTCAAGCTCAGGTCTTTCCCTTTAATTCATTGAAGCATTCTGTGCAGTTACCCTAGTAAATGAATAACCATAGCTCGAGACTGATGGGCAATGGGATGCACTGACAGATTTAATTTCCCCATGTGCCCAGCCTCCTGTCTTTACAGGGCATGTTTAATTTTGCCACGTTTGCTGTCAAAGAACCTTTTCATATTTGCTGCTGGGCATGCACTTTATGGGAAGAGAAAGGAGAAAAGGCACAGAAGAGAATTACCATAAACTAGCTTTTGGGATCCACACAGCCAGAGGAAAGAAAAAGAAATGCTGATATCCGTTGTGTTCCTATAATCAGGGCATCACCACAGGCCAATAATCTCTTGGGTACTCTGGACTTCCCTAAATTCACTTGCTAAGCTTCTTAGAAAACAAACAAGATATATGCTGCTATTAGTTCTGGAGGTGATCTGTCCGACAATACCTTTCATTGTTTTATTGTGCTCTTTAAACAGACTGACTTAATTCAAAGAGATGGAAGCTACTGGATTTTGATCAAATCAGTGAGGAGAAAATTTGCTTTAAACTTTTTTAACTCTGATATTATTGGTGCATTGCAGCTGTTTATCTAAAGGAAGGATATTTCTCATAGTATATAGAATTTCTTTTTACTAACTCAGGAGGACACGCTACATGTAGAGGCATTGAGGTAAACCATTTAGGATGTGGCTGTGGTTTAACCCTTCAGGCAGCTAGGCACCACACAGCTGTTCACTCACCACCCCCAACAGAATTGAAAAAAAGAGGGTGAAAAACTCATGGGGTGAGCTAAAGACAGATTAATAGGACAGAAAAGGAAGAGAAAATAATCATAATAATAATAATATATAAAACAGGTGATGCACAATGCAATTGCTCACCACCCACTGACCAATGCCCAGCCAGACCCCAAGCAGTGTCCCCCACCCTCCCCAGTCCAACTCCCCCAGTTTCATTGTTCAGCATGATGCCACGTGGTGTGGGAAATCCCTTTAGCCACTGTGGGCCAGCTGTCCTGCTTCTGCCCCCTCCCAGCTCCTGGTGCACCCCCAGTCTCCTCGCTGGCAGGGCAGCCTGAGAAGCTGAAAAGTCCATGGCCCTCTGTGTGCACTGCTCTGCAGGGGCTGAAACAGCGGTGTGTTAGCAGCAGTGTTCTCATCCTCAATCCAAAACACAGCACCATACCAGCCACTAGGAAGAAAGTTAATTCTATCCCAGGTGAAACCAGGACAAAAGATTAATCTAAAACCATTCAATTTTTTAATTATCACATTTAATTTGTTAGAAAATCATTAATTCTACATTTTTATTTATTATGTAATGGTTTTCTTACAATTTATACCAAGTTGCATTTGAAAGGAAATTGAAATGCCTTCAAAATCCTGCTTATATTATTCATTCTGTTCTAAATCTAAATGAAATTGCTTTAGGCCTGACTTCACGCAAGTCTTTCCAAACTAGCAAGAAAACTGACTCACCCGAGGAAGAAAACAGCAGTTGCTATTAATGCATTTAGGAGGTTGCTTCTGATCACCAAATCTTTTATTGTCCCCAAACTAGTTGATCATCTTTAATACCCAGACTTTATTCGTGGGCTGGAAGAGGAAGGAAGGTTTTCACCTTTTCATCAAGTGTTGCCAAGTCTTAAATGTAATCAGCAATTGAAATAAACTCGTTGAGTATTAACTTTTCTGTCTGTACCAAAGGAAGAGGCTATAGCCAGTATGAGTGATTTTGCAAATCAATAAACTGGATTTTCAGAATTTAACAAATTACTTCCACCAGCTTGGTGGTTTGATAGGTGGTTTGATGGCAAGCATACATTTTTTATTTTTATTTAATATGTGTGCTTTTACTACAGCAGTAAATAAAGCCTTTATGTAAGGTGTCATAACTTCATGATTAAACAAAAATGATTTTGAAGTATTTTTAAATCTAAGATTTTTTTAATGTTTGCCTTTTATTCAGTCTATCCTGGAGCACAATTTTTTTTTTTTAATTTTCATTTTATTTTGCAGTAGAACCCACAGAGATCTGGGAATTGTTCACACAGAGAACGACATAGGCTTAATGTCACTGAGCCATTTATCCGCGTTAATAAAGTCAGAAGTCTCTTTCTACTTTCCTTGTAATACAAACATAGGAGAGCAAATGTTTCCCCTTTCATATTTCTTCTATTCTCACATTTCATCAGCCAATAACATGGAGATGGAAGTAACATACATGGGATTTGGAATCTAGCCTGGCTATGAAGGTCTGACAGAAAAAATATTCTGTTTCCTGAACTGAGCCAATTTTTCCTGACCTCCTTGACAGAGAGCAGATTTGGTACCCCACCATCTCACTTTGAGTGTTACCTTCAAACCATCCCCACTCCTAAGTTTACAGTGCCATCAGTTTTGAAATATGGTGCTGTGAGAACAATTTACAGCTTTTGACAGGGTGCCACAAGCCATCTTAGCCTCTTTTTAAATTTGCAGTTCAGAGGAAATGAGTTCTTACCACGGTTACCAAGCTGTAAAAGCCTTGCTTTGAATGACAAAAGCATGTCACAACAGAGCATGAGCAATGTGGAAATATTCTGCAGGCTCTTGTACTGGAGAAAGGAACCGGAGCTCTGGGACTGCGAGGGGAGTGGGTGACCTGGGCAGGCCTGAGTGCAGTCCTGGGAAGCACCTGTAAAGTCAGAGGATGAGATTCTTTAGAGCTTCACAGTCTGGGTTAAAACTCTTCTCATTTTGCCAAGCGTTTCTTCTCTTGTCAAGAACGTTAGCCTTTCAGAGGAATAAGGAACAAAAAAAATATATAAAAAATTGCTAAGCAAGAAATTCTTCTAACATTTTCACAGGAGAGAGTTATTTACTGATCCAGCCTACTTTGAAGTCTGAAAAGATAAGCCTGAAATCTTAGTAGAATGGCTTATACATGCAGTAATTGGGTGTTTCTTCTTGACTGAAACCCAGAGTTACAGAACTACCTTGAAAATAAGCAGTACAGGGGAAAAAAAAAGGAACATATTTCACAATATAAGGATCGGATTTATATCCAGGACAGGGCAAGGGCTCAGAGAGATTTTTTGCTTTCTAAGGGATAGAAGAGCATTGGCCTGATAGTGCACAGGTAGTGAAAAAACTCAGTGGCAGCGATCTGTAACACGCGAAGGAGAAACTAGCAAAAAGGAAAAGCATTTGTCTAAACTGGGCAGAACCACAACCAGAAGAAATGTAATCACAACTCATTATATCCCAATGAGTACTTCTATGTTAAACTGTAGTTGAAAGGAACAACAGGCAGCTTTGCATGGTGCACATCACATTGAGTAATTAGGAAATTCTCAAGGCTTTTTTCTGAACCTGCCACTGATTCAGTCTGATATGCAGGGCAAATTATTTATTTTATTTAAAGTACAGACTGTAGAAAGGGGCAATAGTACTGAATTTAGCCACTACACCGGACTCTTCTGATTAATTCACAGGTTATAAAGCACTTTCAGATGGCACTCAGTTGAGAAATGTTTTAGAAAGAAATGGGTGTAATATACATAAGACTTCAGTGTGTTTGAGCTAGATTTTCAGTAATTAAAATCGGCAGTATATTTACTGTATGAGCATTAATAGAACTGCTCCACTGTATAATTAAAAAGAAAGGAGAAACAGCTTTGTCTGACAAGTGCCTTAATAAGTCATGATTTCATTCCACACTGTGTCTGCTTTGTAATGCCTATCATTACAATGTAAGTAACTAATTGGTATCTGTGCAGAGATGTCTCTATTGGCACATTAAGCGTCTAGAAGAAAATATCTTATTTGCAAACAACAATAAAAATACCAATGGAAAGAGTTGTTTTTAATACCATACTGAATGCAGTCTGAACAAATGAAGAGTCTTGATGTGATTTAGTATAATGCCAACAGTGAACACAACTGTAAATTATTTTTGCAACCTACTCTCAGAGTCCCAAATTGCCTTTTTACTGTCTGCATTCCTAATGACAGTTGATACATCCCAGGGAAAAGAAAGTACTGATCCCTTTTATCTTGATTTAGTTACTGGGCTGGTTCTTTTCTACATTCAGTAGCAAGAGCCCCCCAAAATTCTGCTTTTGCAATGTCATAATGGAAATACATTCTAAGAAAAGTAGAAATCACTGTTCATGAGTAGAAAGCTTTTATAGTGATAATTTAACCTGCCTGTTATTTACACTATAAAACTGTCCCTATGCCTGAAGCTGTGTTTACTAGAAAGATCAGACAAGTTTTCTTGCCATTTTAGCTGGCTTTAAGGAACACAGACTGACAAAGGCACAAACTACATTGTGCACAGACCAGAAATGGTAAGGATTTTGGAATACCCATGAATTTGTAACGTTCAGGGTATTTTTTTCCATATCTAAACTTAGGAGTTTGAAGAAATAAATACTATAATTTAAACGGAGGCTAGAACAATCGTAGTTTGTGTGTAGATTTACTCAGCTAAAAATGTGTTTGTTTATATCATGATCATCTCCGTAATATGCTATGTCAGTTGAACCTTGTAGATATACGTCATAGTGTATATCAGACCTAAATGTCTGGGGTGGGAGGAATGTGATGAGCACATAAATATTGCAACATAAGGTTCTATAACTTGCCCTGGAATTTAATATTAACAGCTGTGGGGCTTAGGTACTATGGAAAAAAAAAATTACTTAAACACATCTACTTAAAGGACTATTTTCATCTAGCTAAGTGGCTTTTGTGACTAATATATCCTGAAGCTACATATTAGTACTTTAAGGTAAACCAATGACAGGCTACCCTAATATTCAAGATGTGTGATAGTGTGGCACAAGAGCTGTGATACCAAACATCTTTTGTCTTGTAGAGAGCTTTTGTGAGGACTGTGTAAGGAGACACATCAGTGATCCTAAGCTAAACCTTCCCTGGCTAGAAATCAGAGCCCTTGATTATAAACCTTGCCATATTTACTTAAGGTAAAGTTCAATCCCATACTAGAGAGAACAGTTATGTATATAGCATAGCGTTGAACTACCCTAGGGCAGAAGAGAATTTAAACAGATGTGAGCTAGAGACAGACCTTTAAGGTTCTGTCAGACCTTTTCTTCTTTGCCAAAACAGAGTCATTCTCATTCATACATTTTTCAACATCTACTTTTAAAGTTTCTTCAGTAATGGGGCTCTTCGCCAGAAATAAACTTTACCTATAACAGATACACTTGTACAATGGGCCATGGCCCTCTTGCATCCTATTGTTATTCTGACATTTTTCAGTATGTCAACCTAGGCAATGTCACTCTCCTTTGCAATTTCAAAGATATTTCACCATTCACTGATACCCTTGACAATGAAATTCATCCCTTCAGAAACTGTAAGTCCAGGAGCAGTTTAATATAAAGGAATGCAAGTAAGGATATATTACATATATCCTGGAAATGACATTAAAACAACATCAAGACTAAAACTCAGAAGCTTGGAATTTCTTGTATTAAGGTTCCCAGTGCAATCTTCACTCAGATCCCTTCTGCATCTGCATTTTGATTGGCTCTAATTGCAAGACCACGTACAATGTTTTGCATAGGTCCTCTGTCTTGTTTAGTGTACCAGCTGGATAGCACTTACTGAATAGTAGCTGTTCAACAGTGCTCTTCACCTTCACTACTTATTGCACTATTTCCCATGCTTTATTTTCTGTATACCATCCAGTATCTTCACTGAATATAGAATTAAAATCTGATCTACAATATTCCAATTGCTGTGTCTTAGTTCTTAGCAAATACTGGCAAATAGATATTTATATCAGCCCTATGAAGAGTTGTATTACTGCTTCATTTTGCACATGGGAGGCAAAGGCACAGGCATGCTGTTCTGAATTGGCCTTTTGTGTCTAGCCTGAGAAATAAAATCATGGTATTCCAAAATATTTAAAATTCAACATCAAATTATCTGTTTACAGCACTGTTGCCACTGTTATTTTCTGTACTTCCCAGTAATCCACACTTCAGCAAATCAGTTTCCAAGTATTAAATTTGGTACCCTGAGAATGAGGAAGCATCTGGAAGAGAGGGGAATTTGTGGGAATACAGGGTTCAGCCCCTCTGTTAATAACCAGGTCTCATTCCCAGTTGGAGGTAATGATCAAAACCTAATATCATACAGACCATGTGGCTAAATTATGTCAAGAGTAGGGAAAGGAACTTTTTCAGGAGAGAGAACAAGAAGGAAGAGTAGGTAGAAACTCTGTATGATCTTCTAGCCTGTAATGGGACAAAAGGGAGTGTTAAAAAAGGGATACTGCTCAGCATAAAGAATTAGTAACTTTGTAAAGGTAGATAAAATCTTTTGGTGTACTGTACATGTGATGAGAAAAATCAAAATCATTTTTTTTGTATTAAGAACTGAGGATTTTGTAATAGCAAGATTGTTAAACTGCAGACGTGCATTACTACTGTAATGAGCAACTATTGATTTTCTTTTAAAGTAGTATGGCAGAATAACATAATAGTGTCTTTAAAGAGGGAGGTGAATGAGAGGAGCCCCAAAGCCCAGACCTCTGTAAGAAAATCAGTGATAATTGTCACAATGAATTGAGATTTTTTTTAAACATCATTGAAATGTTTAAGAGAGGGGAAAAAATGTCCTTGTTTTACGTACAATCATAGTTTAAGGCTGAAGCTTGTCTGAGTTCATTCCTGACTAGTCTGGCTATCTGCAGGGCTTTCCTTTTGGGATCTGAAATACACAGTGAATGGTGTGACCTCAGGAGGATATTTATTGTTATTGACTAATCTTAGTAGCAGGATCAAAGCATAACACGGGATTCACCACAACAAATGGGTCTGTGTACTCATCTGTCTTGTGGCATACGATCCAATGCTTAGAGATTGTAAAACTGAATCCACTTTCTAGCAATCTCTGCTTCTCTCTGTCTACACTAAAATTCTGGCACTTGAAGTCTCCTTTTCCTTGGCCTGTAGCCAGGCTGTAGGTCATAGTGAGATCAAAAGTAAAACTTCAAAGCTATCACATGATTTTTTTTCAAGTATCAGTAAATGAGACTGTATGATGCTCACTATGCAGCCTTTTTGACACAAGTCTACCTGGGTTTACAATTCTTTGTGATCACATAGAAAATGTGATCATACAATACTATAGGCATCTTGTAACCTGTTCATTTACACATATATTATACTTAAGTTACTGATCTCAGAAGTCAGAGACAAAATGAGCATCTAATAAAAAGTTTCAGTATTTTTTTTAAATGGGATGCTGAGAAAGATAAGGGTCGGCAAATCTTAAATCTCTGCTTTTGTCCATCACCCCAGGGGAAATGTTCCCTTAGCTATGTTGCTTGTTTTTTTCTAAAACACTGGCAACACCTGCAGAGACAAACACACAATTAGCCTGGAAATCAGCTCCTGAAACAGGATGACAAACTGAATGTATCTGCTTTGGCCCTAGTGTAGGAGCACAGTCTTGCTGTGTACTGCAGCCCCTTGCCACTTTTATTATTCCTGGGCAACATTTAGTTAAATTTGGCTGAGCTGTGGGGTCACCATGGTGGCAAGGGGACTCATGAGCTGTACTGAACTGTTAGCTGAAAATTGTAACTGAATTATAGATACTAATCTTAGGGTCTTTTAATCTCCCACAACAAAGACTCGTTTGCCTGAACTTGAAGTCATGGGAGCCTTAAGAACCCAAAAGAGCTATATTTTCAAATCATGTTTCAAATCTCAAAAGTTAATCTGGAAATGAAGGTTCTCTCCTGTTCCATCTTAAGGGAATGTTGCTACCTTTTAGGAACAGCAAAAAGGGTAACATTTTGTGCAGCTTATAAAGATGTAAAAGTTAATTTTATTTATAAGTTCTCTATTTTGCATATACTTCTAAATTACTTTCACGTGCCCGCCAAGTTCCCTAAATCTACTGCTTCTCTTAGACTTTTATAGAGTATAAATACTTTTAGCTGCTTTTATTCTCAGTGACTTCACTGGTAAAACTGCACTTGCTGAAACTGTTGTAAAACAATCAGAAACAGATGAAATAAAAGCAAAAGAAAAAAAGAAGAAAAAAAAAAGTGCCATCTAGTAGTTAGTTACAATATGTACTTGGTTCTTGGGCTTCCAGAGTTTTACCAGGTCTCTTTTGTTGCTAAGTCTCTTCTGGAAAAAATTGCAAAAGCTGTCTTGTTTTTCAATCTGTGAAATGGTAGTATTCAGTATAAAAGTTCACACATGACTAATAATTCGATGTTCTTCAGATTTTAAAACTGAGTGTTTGGATAGAGTCACTCAAAAAAAAAAGTTTCTGATGTGGCATGAAGCAATTAATGATTATTAAACGTTCAGAGAACATACTTTCCTATCCTCTCGTCTACAAACTGATTTCTTGCCAAGGCTGTATGAAGTACATCATCGTACTTCGGTGTACATGAAGCACACTCCCAAGGCAGAAGTACATCATTTCAGCAGCATTCCATTTTCATTCAAAAGATGGAATGAGATTGAATTATGCAGTCAGATCCCAGAGTCCTTGGTAACTTTTCTTTTAGAAATGCTTTCTCTTATTCAAAGTCTTGTCTTTTCATGATTAAATAATACACTCATTTGTAGCCATAGGATGCCTGTCTCCAGGGACACTGCAGAATAGCTACAGTAGTTTCACCAGCTAGCAAACCTAAATACATCTGTGCCAGGGAAAAAATACAGCACACTTGAGCTGACAGACAGAACAAATGTTTGCTAATTTTCTGTTGGAGGATTTGCAGTTTTCCACTTCAGTTGATGATGCTGAAATGAGGATTTTCACTTTTTGAATATCACATAATTTATAAGGAAGACGTGCAGTAAATATTTCAGCTGGAGTAGGTTTAAAATTAGCCCAAGCTCAAAAGATTTAAAAAGTAGCTTCTGTCTTTCCAGGGATTCATTATTCTGTGTGGGCTCAGATGGGTCAATGATGAATGAATGACCACCTTGGGAAAGGCCTTTGCCTGGGAAGAGTATGTTACTTCCCCTGATCAGAAAGAAGCTTCTTCCTTTCTTTCATCCCACTTTCTTTCGTGTGTTCTCTCTCTCACTCTCCCATTATTTCACCAGGATATTATTACTCCTTCATCCTCCTATTTCTTTCCAAGCCCCTCTTCCTTTGAGGACTGGAAGATAGCCAATGTCACTCTGGTCTTCAAGGAGGGCAAGAAGGAGGATCCGGGAAACTACAGGCCAGTCAGTCTCACCTCTGTCCCTGGAAAGGTGTTGGAACAGCTTGTTCTGGATGCCATCCCCAAGCAATTGGAAGAGAAGAATGTTATGAGGAGTAGTCAGCATGGATTCACCAAGGGGAAGTCATGTTCAGCCAAACTCGTTGCCTTTTATGACGGCATCATCAGCTGGGTAGATGGGGGGAGAGCAGTGGATGTCATCTGCCTTGACTTTAGCAAGGCTTTCGATACTGTCTCCCACGACATCCTGCTAGCAAAGCTGAAGAAGTGTGGGATAGAGGAGTGGACAGTAAGGTGGGTTGAGAACTGGCTGACTGGCCGAGCTCAGAGGGTGTTGATCGGCAGGGCAGAGTCCGGCTGGAGACCTGTGACTAGCAGTGTTCCCCAGGGGTCGGTGCTGGGTCTGGTCTTGTTCAATATCTTCATCTACAACCTTGATGAGGGAATAGTGTCTGCCCTCAGCAAGTACGCTGATAACACAAAGCTGGGAGGAGTGGCTGACATGCCAGAAGGCTGTGCTGGCATTCAGCGAGACCTGGACAGGCTGGAGAGATGGGCAGGAAGAAACCAAATGAGGTTTTATAAGAGCAAGTGTAGAGTCCCGCACCTGGGAAGGAACAATCGGACGTATCAGTACAGGCTGGGGGACGACCTGCTGGAGAGGAGCTCTGAGGAGAAGGACCTGGGGTCCTGGTGGACAACAGGTTGACCATGAGCCAGCAGTGTGCCCTGGTGGCCAAGAGGGCCAGTGGGATCCTGGCATGCATTAAAAAGAACATGGCCAGCAGGTCAAAGGAGGTGATCCTCCCCCTCTACTCTGCCCTGGTCAGGCCTCACCTGGAGTACTGTGTCCAGTTCTGGGCTCCCCGCTACAAAAAAGACAGGGATCTCCTGGAAAGACTCCAGCGGAGGGCCACAAAGGTGATACGGGGCCTGGAGCATCTTCCCTATGAGGAAAGGCTGAGAGACCTGGGTCTGTTCAGCATTGAGAAAAGAAGACTGAGAGGGGATCTCATCAATGTGTATAAATACCTGAGGTGTGGGAGACAGAGGGATTTGGCCAACCTCTTTTCAGTGGTTTGTGGGGACAGGACAAGGGGTAATGGCCACAAGATGGAGCACAGGAAGTTCTGCACCAACATGGGGAAGAACTTCTTCCCGGTGAGGGTGACAGAGCACTGGAACAGGCTGCCCAGGGAGGTTGTGGAGTCTCCTTCTCTGGAGATATTCAAGGCCCATCTGGACGCCTACCTGGGCAGCCTGCTCTAAGGAATCTGCTTTGGCAGGGGGGTTGGACCCGATGATCTTTCGAGGTCCCTTCCAGCCCCTTCAATTCTGTGATTCTGTGATTCCTGAGACATTAGGTCTGAAACACAGTGGAAGAATTCGTGGCACCAGCAGGACTCTGCTGATGTGTTCCCTTATGACACAATTGTGCTTTAGTTTGCTTCTTTTTTTCTTTCTTTCTTTCTTTGGGGAGGCACAAGGAGAAAGACCAGCCAGAGATACCGTTAGTATGGAGGAGTCTTTCAGTCTGCAACTTCCACTTCAACTGTGACTTACGTTGGTCATAGTGTGACTGTGGAAGGGTAAATATATTTGACAGGAATATGCACAATTAACAGTCTAGGATCAGTTCTCCACAACCAAATGTGTACATCTGCAGTGTTGCTACAGGATTTTTTCCATAGCAGAATTCTATACCAGAAAACCAGCATGGCAAGGAGTTCAATCTCACTTCTAACCCCTCTAGATATCCTCCTAAGTTCAGCCTAATGACCAGCAGGTTTGTACCTGTTGCACTGAGGACATGGCTACAAAGACCTCAGTTTCCAGAGGAAAATAGCATATCTGTTACAGACACCAGATGAAAAGATGAGCTGTTATGTTTTTTTGTTTTGTTTTGTTTTATATTTTTTCCCCTTGGAGATATACGTTGACATCATGTTATCTCCAGCAGCAGGACAGGAAGACCTTGGCAGAGGAGTAGGCAACATATCAGAAGTGGCTCATTGCTTTATGAAACATTTCCCTTTCACAGACAAGACCCATTGACATGATCACTTTTAAAAATAATAATAATAATAAAAAAGTTATAATTACTTTTTCAAGACAGAGTCAGATGTCAGAAAACTCCCTACCTGTCTTGGTTAAAATATGATGTATAGTACAATGCATTTAGACTATCAGACAACATTTAACATGTGGTTGTTGATTTTTTTCTTTTATATCAAACAAAAAGAATTATAGCCTGTATTAAATGGCATGCAGAGTGGTCAGATACCATTGCAATGACTGTGCAAACAGAGAAAGGAGTATAAGGCTTGTCGGAAGATTAGGTAGAGCATTCTCCAAGGAAAATGTGTAACAAAAGTATTGAATCATCTTCCTTCAGTGTATGGGGTTACTGAAGAACCTCACTGAAGTCATGGCTCTCAATGAATAAAAAGTTATGTTGAATTACACATCTACATTTATAAGGGATTCTACTTCTAGTTACCAACATGTTTAGCCATATAACCTAATCTTCCATGAGAACATTTCTGGACCTGTGTGCACTCCAGATAAATCATAAACTGTGTCTTTTTTTTTTTTTTCTGGGCTATTTTAAATATTACAAGACTAAGTATTTTTTAAAATGTGAGCTATCTTCATTAATGCTAGGGAAAGAAAATTTGATATTCCTTATTCAACATGTATATTAGCATATATACTGGAGTAAATAGGATGGTAATATGTTCCTAAAAGTGTAAGCTCTTAGCTAGCAACATGCATTTTTATGGTGGCTTGTAACTTAACAGATACTGTGGCAAAGATCTGTGCATAAATACATATTGTCCACCTCAAAACAAAGGACTGTCCCAAAAAGGATGGAAACCAGAACTGAGGGCCTACAGTACATCCTAGGCAACCATAATGTCTGTGAAAGATGCTCTTTAAGCATCTTCCCCTATGGCCAAGTGATTCTCGCACTCCTAGAGTAGCTCCACCTACAGTTTTCCATATGCCAAGTATTTCAACAAGTCTTAGTTCAGGTTGGATAATGCAATTCTCCTTTCAGCTACCGCAGTGATGATAGGGACCAAAGAAACTATTGAAAGCTAGATATTATTTACTTCTGAGTCTCCTAAGAAAACTTGCCTTTAAAATGCTAAACCAACTGGAGGCATATTTTAGGACATATCTGCCCTAAGATTTACCATCTCCGGGATCTGAGAAAAGTCTCTCTATGGGTCAGTTCTGTTTCTCTCTGAAAGCACCTACCAAATGACTCTAGTGATTCTTGCATTAAAGTCTTTTATTTCCCTGCAAGTTATTTGGGACTTAATATAAGACCCTTGAAGCTCTCAGCTGGCACAGTTTTATGTACCTTTTAATACTAGTTTTGTACATATTCTTATGGCAACTGTGTTGACTTCCTGTTTTCTTTCTTTGTTTTCCACAGATCTCCTCCTGATTGAATGAATGCATTCCTATGGAACAACTTCACAAACAAAGGTACAGAAACTTCTCCATACTGACTACATCTGTGCTTGCATTCATAATATTGTTATATCCTGGTGTTCTTAAATGAAGAGTTCATATCTGTCACTGCCTATTCTTGTGTTGTCATAGACAAGACACACAGTGGCTTTAGAAAGCTGTGAGAGATTTGCAAGTAGGATTCTTCTCTAACAACCACTTCTGCAAGGGCTCTGTTCCAAGGCAGTGCTTTTATTCTCCAGTGTTGCTTAGCATCAGTGCAGGAATCCTTCTGCCTTCCTGCAAAGTAGCAGGCAGATTTTTATTATTTTTTTATTATTATTCTCTTGCATTTCAAACAAATAATAGATGTGCCTTCTATTCCAAGAATCAGAGGACAGTTAACTGTGGTTTATAAGTTTCCAGCATGTGATGTTTAAAAGCAATTTGCAGACATGGTTCATCTTTGAGGGCAGTCAGACAGCCCTCTAAACTTGACTAGTGGTTGTGTGTTTTTGGAGAAGGTAGTCCTTTTTTTCTATTGCTAAATAGAAAAATGCTACAGTTACCATTCTGTTGCATCCTCATTATATATGGTGTTAATAAACATGCCACTAGGACAGTCTATTCTGTTAAGTAACTTCATGAATGTGAGCACATCAGGCTGGATTTGTACTATAGAGGAAAATTTCTGGGGAAAGCAATGAAACAACCTGATGCAGAGAATCTAGATTTATTGTTGTTTCTGCTTTTGTGGAAGAGAAAGAGGGAGAAGAAAATGTAAAGGAAGAGAATTTGCATTAGAATGACTGCAGTATGTTCTGTATTTGGTGATGCAGATGGTCCTTTCTGGATTATTCCACTATGCCAATTTCTAAAGTATCATTATTTCTTTGTAGTTTCTGAATGATCCTCACAAGATAAAAAGGCTCATTTTTAGATGTTGGTAAACATACATTGACATTCCAGGTGTATAAGGAGCACTTTGGTGCTGCAGATCATGTACAGCCAGCCCTGAAAGATCCCTGGAATACCCCTGAACTCCTCCAGTTTCCTCAGGAAGCAGAGAAAGGACCAGTCAAAGGTCTACGTGAGGAGGTCCTATAAAATGCAGGGTAGTTCTCACAAGAGGACAGGTCATATAGACAATGAAACTCCTGTATATAGTGGGACCTGAATTAAGGAACTTGGCACTGAAAAATGCCTTTCTATCACCCATAACTGCTGGAAAATGTGTTGTTAAATGTTGTCTTTCCAAGGCATTCATGTGCAACACAAATTTCTTATTGTGCCTTCACTGTATATGCAGCCCCTTTACACTCACTGTCAGCTCTGTATATCTGTGTATGGATCAGATCTGCTCAGATTACTTTACACTTGAATCATTCAGTAGGTACCTGTGCAAAGCATCATTTGTTAGTCATTTAAGCATACTAGCTATCACCAGATCACAAAGCAGGTCTCCTTCTTCAGCCAAGATTGAATTTCTTTTACAATTGTTGCTTGCTGTAGCTAAATCTTCCCTATAAATTTCCAGATATCAGAGAGTTCAGCTAATGCAGGACCTGTCAGACAGTTTAGATGCAGCAAGGAACTCCTGGCTTCAGATTGTTCAAATTGTTATAGCTCAATAACCCTTGGAACCCAAAGGCAAATATTCATATGCTGAACTAGGAGAAGAAAATAGTTTTTGTTTTGTCATTGCCTCTTCTCAGTTCCTTTTCAGCTTTATCCCTCCATTTCATATTTCCTGCCTCACATCAGACTTGTCATCCCAGAGATTTGGATTCTGGCATAATGCATAACTCGCACTTCTGAAACAAAGTAGGTTGTGTTTTTTTTTTTCTTTTCTCTGGAACCAGTGTGACAGTGCTGAAGTGCTGAATAATGTCCATGTGCACGCATATACCCAGGGATTTCAAGACTGAGCACGTCATCCATAAAACCTAAGCACTCAACAAATGGGAACAAGGGAAATGCAATGGCAAAATAAAAAAATAAAGAGAAAAAGAAAGTAAAAAGAAAGCAGAATATTTGAATACATTAGAAGCTGAAGAGATACAGATTTGACAGGATGATCCAATTTCATGCTACATTAGTATAAATAGGCCTAATTTGACACACATTTGTGTTAGAATGATCTTTTATTTTTCAGAATCAAATTTCAGTATCTCTTGGATACTTAAACAAAATATCCTTGCTTTGACTTTAGCCAAAATCCCTTTGGGGCAATAGAAGAGAATCTTTCAAGCAAAGTTATTGGTCTTGTACGTTACAGGAACAGACACATATTTGTGTCTCTGCTGCCTCCTTCAGCACAAAAATAATGCTACTTAGAGATTCGTAGCCATCAACCTCCACTGACTGAAGAACCTGCAAAGTGTTCAAAAGGAGATGCTCTGTTCCTCTGTTAGCTTTGACCTCTAGAAAATAGCATTTGGTCAAAAACCTTACTGTCTATTCTCTTGTTAAACAAAGGAAGTAGCTGACAATGCTCAGCAGTAAATGTTGTTGATCGTATTCTTGAGTCTCTTCTTTTGGTATTACCTACTTACTGTTGTACAGGCTGGGAGCTTCAAAATGTCCCATGGATACAATTTGTATAGAAAATAATCAGATTACATGTGTACAGACATGGGGATTGTGTTATGCACAAAATTAGAGTTGAGCATGAATGACATCATCTGTTTTGCTGAAAGGGATTTTCTCATTGAGTCTTTCATGTAGTTCATACCTTTCAGAAGAAAATGATAATATTTGAACTGAATTTTTCAATTTATCAGAAAAAAAGTGCAATACTTTTAGCCACTTAACAACTCAAGGTCTGGGCAGCTTCCAGATGTACATGAACTGTGCTGGATTCACATGTTAGGAAAAGGGAGGATCAAGCATCCCAAAATTTAATCTGTTTAGATTTTCCTTCTTGTACTTGTTATCTACTTAATGGATACATTTTCTGGGATACCAGCTCTGTCTTTGTATTCACATGCACTTCTAGGGATATGTCACTCCTAGTTTCTGCTACATCTAGTAAGTGCTTTTATTACACAAACAATGAGAAGAAGAAAAGTTGAAATGTACTCAAACTTGAAAAGGACTTTCCTTGTCAATCTTATAGAGATACCGTATGGTTTTGATCCGAGTTCAACTCTGCTCCTGTTTCTAGTCTTCTCATTTATGATTACCAGTCAAGAGGGGGTTCAGCACTTTCAGACACAATGAAGAAGCTCAGTACTGTTATAATGTTTGATCTTAACAACAGGAGATCTTAGGAGAGATATTTAACCTGCTTTAATAGAAACTGAAATTTAGTTTTGGTTTGATCTTTCATTTAAAATTTTGTCAAAGTAGAGCAAGATTTCATCAGTGATGCCGGCCAGCCTCAGATTCTCCGTTGTACACAAATCACCAAGAGCTGATCATTTTTTCCCACTGAAACAATGTCTAAAGATTAAAATAAAATAAAATAAAATAAAATAAAATAAAATAAAATAAAATAAAAGTTTTCCTGAACCAGGCCACTGAGCCCTTTATAGATTATTTTATTAAGAACCTGATCCTCATATTCTCATTCTTATAGCAAGAGAAACCTTAAGTATTTAAACTAGCCATAACAGAACCATTTCCAGGAAAAACACGATACAATTTGAGAAAGGATAGAAGTAGATACTCTAAATTAACACTAATATATCTCCTTACAATTTTTATCAGTTTTCCTTTTTTTGCTCCAGTGCATGCCAAGCCATCTCAATGATCACATATACTGCAAACCTGTGGCACCATAAAGCACTGAAAGTATCCTTCTTTTGTGTACTTCTCGCTTTCATTTGCTACTAGTCTCTGAGACTGGAGTAAAATCTTGAGAAAGAGCAAAGTGTCCTCTGTTCTCTTCATACCAGTTTAGGTCTTCCAGAGTCTTGGCTTTGCCATTTTTAAATTCTTTTCCTATACTTAGACCTTACATTTTTTGTAAAAATGAGTCTAATGCCAGCTCAAGTGCTTGACTGACAGCCCTGGAGACTGATGTCCCCTGGTTATGCTCAGAAAAGGCAGAGCACTGGCACTATTGTAAATCTCTCTCCCTGTAGCCCTTTATCACCTCTGATCTGCAGAGACCACCTCCAGACAGAACAACACTCTGGTCTCTATGGCCATTCACTGGCTGGCATTGAAGGATGGATCTTGTTTGCAAAGCAGGTCAACAGTACTGTCAGACTGCTCTATTTTTGCCCCAAAAGTACCTTTTTGAATTCAAAAAATAAAAAATAAATAAAAAATAAAAAATAAAAAAATAAAAAATAAAAAAAAATAAAATGTAACCCTGTCTTTTTTGTGCCATGTGAACAGTAACATTTTCAACAGCAACTTCTTCAGCCTTGTGCCAGAATACCAAACCTATGTTCTGCTGATTTGCTGTTGAATTACTAGCATTGCAAACACATTCAGATCTAATAGAATAAGCACCTTTCTCATCTTTGGAAGCTGTGTAATTCCTACACCTCAGGAGATCTTACCATAGACTTCAAATAGCTGTTTGACTTGACTTGGCTAAGTTACAGAGAAAACATGAAACTCACCAGTGCTTGTTACTCACTTCACACATCACGGTTACTACTAAAAGAGCCTGTGGCAAGGGTCAGACAACGAAAACCCTCTTTGTAATGACTTAGGCAATTCCTAGCATAAACTATTGCTTTCTAAATGACTATCAAAACTGAAGAGACTGAATGAAAAGGTGCCCTTTCAGCTGGCACCTTGATTAGCAGAGAGCAACCCATTACCCATCATTCTGTCTACTGAGTGTTTCCAACAACGTCTTCTCTGACACTAAAGGGAACACAACCTCGCATGTCTACACTTCTTTGCATAAATACCAAGCCTTTCAGCCCATGTAAAGAAATGTAGAGTGACAGCAAATGCATGGATAAGTCATAGGACTGGAATTCTTAAGATCTGGATCCTTAGCCTGGCTCTTTTCAAGATTTCTCCTGTCACATTGGATACATCATTTTTAGTTCCATACACCTCACTGCAACAACAGAGTTAAATTTATCAAGCTCCTTAGGGTATGTAAGCTAAATCCAACAGTGCCTAGACTTCCTACATGGAAGGTTCTTTGCATTTATAAGTATTGATTTTCTTTTATCCATTTCTGTTATTAGAGAATTATATGTATCTTTTAATATATCATGAAATTGAATATTTCTAACTACTGTTTGTTGGTGATGGACTACTAAAAATGATGTGTATCATGTTTCTTTGATGTTCATAATCTCATTTATGGGATTGGCAGAGACAGAGAAATCCGTTTCTCAGATAATGCTTTGAAATATGATTTTGGCTTGATTTAAAACAAAACCCCAAGTTGTTTGTTTTCTCTGGGAAAGGTGCTAGAGCTCTGACCACCAGGGTGTTCACCACACAGATTCCCTGGGATCTATGCTCAGGGGTTCAGCTGTCCCGGAGGCTGGGAGCCCTGGAAGCCCAGGTGATCAGCAGCTGAGAGGCAGAGAGCCGCTGGTGTCCCAGCTCCGATCAGCCAACCAGATGGGATGCTGAGGGGCCAGGGCACCAGAGAAGAGACCTGGCAGCATAACGGTCACATCGCAACCCTGTCAGAATCAAATCGACTCTCTTGAAGGTTTCAGTTGTAGATACTTGGAAGATTCTGCCAAAATCATGTTTTATCAAATACTTCACGGCTAACTCTAGTTTCTGTAAGTGTTGTCCATATCAGTCATGTCCTCGCTTGTTTTCTCATGTATGTGTATATAGAGAGAGAAGTTACAATGATAAATAAAAGGGAATTGAAAGAATGTTGTGAGAAGGTGCTTTACAAATCCTAATTTATATGTTAAAGCAACTTCCTGTTAGTCATAAGGGTGTCATTCAGCAGGGACATAAAAGTGGACACAAGGTGGTTGTGGTCTTGATTGATTTAGTAGAAAAAGTCATTTTTCCCCACTTAAACTGGCTAAGGCATTAGAAAGACATCAGACAACTAAGGTCTGTCATCCTTCATGGACAGTTTGTGTCTGGAAACCTTCATTTCCTCCTGCTGGCAAGGGTATTGCTCAGCCTGGCTGCCCACGTGTGGGGCTGCAGGCACCCAGCTCATCTGCTGCAGCAGCTGCAGAACATCTCCAGACTGATCTCACTCATCGAGCAAAATAGCGTGTGCACTGGAGACTGGAGGTGATGTGAGAGTGGAAAAGACAGGGACTGAGCTCCCTGTGAATCACCTTTATGCTTGGTATGCAATGGAAAAAGCAGTGTTTTGTTTTGCTTTGTTTTGCTTTGTTTAAAAAAAAAAAAAAAAAAAGTATAACCAAGCCTTAGCAAAAATATTTATCCCAAATTTATGAGTGATGGCTTCCTTTCAGGACTGTTGGGACTCTATTACTCAGTAATAGAGTGAATGTATTCATCGTGAAAAAATAACTTCAATTTTTAAATATGGCTTACATACATTACATTTCACATAAATTAAATGTATTTGTTAACTCAATGTGCTGCGAATGATCCTCAGCTGGTAATAGGGTAACCTTGTCTGAGGCTGCATGAAGATCAGGGTTCAAAACTAGAGCTACTAAGACCCAACACTCTGATAGAGGACATAGATGTCTCTCTATAGAAATCCAGAAAATCTGATTTAGATAGAGGTCGAGGGACGTTCCAGAAAGCATTTCTATTTGCTGTTTTTGTTGATATGTTTTGCCAGATCGGAGGCTGAAACAACTCTGCGTTAAGTCAGGGCTCCTGACCTCCAGCCTCGGTTTACTCATAGCACAACTCCTTATGCTGCAGACCTAGTTGACAATGCTTGTGCCTTGTTTCACTATATAAAATAGAGTCATTAAAAATAGTCACCATGCAGGAATGTTATGGGACTATATGAATTGGGACATCTAAAACTGATATTTCTAGATACTGGAATTGCCATTGGAAAGCACAGTACTTTCAGGGAAAATTCAAAACTCTGATTCTGGTAACTGTTGAAAACAATACACATATACACTACAGCAGCAGGTAGAAGGAATTTAAGCATAAGAAAATCACTGGAAGATACATGTTTTGTTCTTGCAAGTTGGCCCTTTTTGTTTTACATCAGTACAACAGGGTCATGTCATGACATGACAAATGCTGCTGCTTCGAAGCTCGATAAAGTGTGCAGGGCCACTTGGACAGGCAGGTGAGCTGGCCTGGCGGTGGCTGAGAGTCACAAATGGGCCAGCAGCCCTCATTTCTGCAGCCTGCTCACATGGAAACAAACTGTGGAGCCTTGGCAGCTGCTTTGCGTATGGACACTGAAGGCTCACTAAATATCCACACATATTACTCAGCAAATTGCTTCTTGTTATTTTATTATATTAAGCAGTAGACTAGCTCATGCTTAAATTAGGAGACAAATTTCACTACAAACCTGTTCAGGGTTAATGGATTTGTCATCAAGTTTTCATGGTTGCTGTGATGAATTGCCATTTAGACATCATTCTCAAAAGAACAAAGAAGGGCTTTCATACCTGAGCAATTTTTAAAATAAAAGGAGAATTTAACTAAAGGGAAATGACTGTTAGAATATTTCCTACTGTGTCCAGAGATGCTTCTTTTTGCTAAACGTTTAAAGCTTGACTTCCCCTTTGACAGAGAAATGAAGACATTACTTTGCACATAATGCATGTGACATCACAGTATTCAGTCACGGAGATTAGTGTGCTCCTATAAATGTCTCAGGCCTGAGGCAATGATATATATAAAAATAAGCACAGGTCTGGCAGGGTGGATCTCTTGCAATCTAACCCCAGCTTGAACTTCTGTGGTTTTGTTCTCCTCACCACAATTCATTATGGCTTGCTTTCCTCAGCTATAAGCTGAGGATAATAGTACCAATGGATATCTAAGCCAGTGTTAGTCAATGCATGTAAAGA
This sequence comes from Cygnus olor, assembly GCF_009769625.2. Classification (NCBI taxonomy): domain Eukaryota; kingdom Metazoa; phylum Chordata; class Aves; order Anseriformes; family Anatidae; genus Cygnus; species Cygnus olor. The sequence goes on from NC_049173.1 coordinate 52,273,002, forward strand.
GGGCATTCGTATCAGTGTTGTATGTCATTGTTCATAACACCATTACAGCTTCACTGTACAAAAAGCAACTAGATCATGAAGGATCAGCTCTTTAATAGATATTGCAATTAGCAAGTATGGTGTGAAACGTTATTTTGTGTTAATGTAGTGTTTCTATACTGGAAATAGAAAGAAAACAGACAATTTCTTTGGCTTTCAAGTAAAATATTCAATAAGAACAGCCTGGGACTCTGTGAGCTGTATCACAATGGTTATTATACAGATAGGCTTACCAAATCAAATTCTATGTCAGGGTGGAGAGATTACCTTGACTTGATGCTGGGAGATAAACATCACTGGGGTAACAGAAGCGAAGAGAGAAAGAGAGCAACTCCAAGGATAATAAGTTATGTTCACGTACAGGAATTTCATCTTTCCACGTAGAGGAAATGAGTTTGCATTTTATCTTCCAGAACATTTCTCTCTCTTGTCCAGAGGAGCAGTCCTACATTCCTTAAGTATCTCTGCAGTAGGTATTACAGAAAAGATAACAAGGTATAGGAAAAGATATAGAAAAGATTATAGAAAAGATAACAAGGTATAGGAAGCAGCACAGTGGGGTGAAGTCACAGAGACCCCCACACATGCTGGCTGGGGGAACTGCTCACTGGTAAAGTGCATCACCCCTACTTTCTAGACATCTTTGGAAACAGCACAACTGAAAATATCAGTATCATTATCTGTTCTGGTACAGAAGACTGATAGTTCTTATCTTCCACTTGGTCTCCATTGCGTTTTTGTGGTGGAAAGTGAATAGCAACTACAGAATTTTCAGATTAATTTGAATGGTAGGTAAATGGAGAGCCAGACAGAAGGGAAAGCAACAAGGAAGGCAGGTGGTGGCAGTGGCATATTATCCGAGTATCAGTAGAGCTGGTAACACTGTTCTTGTCTACCCAATATTCCCTTACAGGATTTCTCACCACTGGTAGTCACTGGCAACATGTGATGGAAAGCTAGGGTAGGCCTCCCACTGAGACCTGTCAGCAGGTCTTCAAAGTAGGTCTTCAAAACAACACTACCTCACCTATGTAGGTAGGCACCTTCTGCCACCTAAAGTGGCACTACAACAGAGTACTGGTAGGAATTTTAAACCAAAAAAAGGTTAAAGTAGGCCATCCAAAAGGAATGGGTCAGATCCTGCCTGCTTCCCAATAGCAAAGCTGTACAGGGCAGGTGTGGTGTTTTGTGTTTTTTTCCCACTGAAAACAGTGATAATTTCACCTCAGTAAAGGTCATATAGCTTGGGGCCAAGAATAATAAAGATGTGGAGACACAGACACAGCCATATAGGTGGAATGCTAGTATACACATCTACTTTTCAAAGAAGAATGACAGGTTGTACAGGAGGAAAAAACATTTCTCTGATGTAGATTTACATTTCTGTCCCGCTAATAAATGGGCCAATGAAACAGCTGACTGCTCCCCTATTGCAGGTGCAGGAGTTATTTACTTTCTAATCCTTTCCCTTTTAGCCCTGGCTGGACAAGAATGAAAATCCCTGGCATTAGGTATTAGAAGAGATGGAGAAAGCACAGGAACCAATTTACAGGGTTTCACTTGACTAGTTTTCTTCATTTGACTCCTATTAGCTCTGATAATGTATCCTCACCATTAATCAGCTAGGGAGAGAAGAGGCAATGCCTGTTTTTTCACATGCATAAGAGGATGCATGTACGCCACAGCTATCTCATTGGAAAAAGAAGGTCAGTACCTTGAAGTGTCTCCCTGGGCACAAAGACACCGACCTGGTGCACTGGGACAGCTGTCAGCAGTCACAGATGGTTTTGAATAAATCTCTGAAATAAATATTTGAGTTAGTTTTACCTTCAATGTAAACTCTATGGAATAAATCAATTCCTCCTGTAATCCCATTAGAAAGAGCAGGACTGAAGGGACTGTGGAAGTAGATGACATTGTTAGATGTGACCTTCTTCCAAATAGTGAGATTCCTAGCACAAAACCATAATTGTAGGTGTCTAAAAGGTGATGTGGTCCTAACAGCAGCTACTGCTGGCGAGCTCGTCTTCAGCCTGCTCCCAGATGTTCCTGAGGAGAAGAAACAGGTTCTGGACTAAACAGCCCTGAAATTTTGTTTCTTGTATTCTGCACTATAAAAGCCAAGCTGATTCCTCAGATGGCCCTAAGCAGATATTGGAGTCTCATTAGTATAAAATTTGTATAATATTTCTGCATGTTATGCCAGTCACTAGTCGAGCTTGACAGCTTCTCATTGCTGGATCATTAGACAAAAGTGTAAAAAAAGAGAAAAGGTGTTGGTCGATTTCCATGAGATTTGATACAAATGCATCATCCCTAATGTATTTTAAAAGTGTAGCCAGTAAATTGCAGTAGAGTTGGTTTCCATAGCAATGATGTCAACAGCAATATCACTGAAATTTGAGATTTTGTCACACAAAAATAATGATGTCCATACAGAGTCTGAACAAAAGTCCAGCCAGCCCCGTGTCTTGTCTCCAGCAGTGGCCAGTAATAGATGCCTCTGGCAGAATATAAGATCAGGGCAAGTGTCAAACAATGTATACTAGAGATCCTATAGCAGTATCCAGGGATTTGCAGCTCAGAAATTTTCTGAGGTTGGGACAATATCTTTGTTTTCAATAGTCCTTGATGGGTTTTTCTTCCATGAGTTTATTCTATCGCTCTTTAAGCCTATTTGATTTTCTGCACCAGCTGTTTTTCTTTCTGCTTCTTCCCCACACTTCAAAAATCTTTACCAATATATGTATCAGTACAGAGACAGGTAAGCCAAAACTCAAGGTGAGGTCTGCTCCAGAGTCCTAAGATCAAATTTAACCTTTGTCTTTTGCTAGCAGTTGAAAGCTGGTATCACAGACTTACCAGAAATTCCTGTCTCTTGTTACTAATTGAACTATGAGTAATGAGGCCTGAGCTAGAGCAGCCCGAAGACTTGCCAGAAGCTAAGCTAACTCATGGGGGTGCTCTGCATTTGGATTACTCCCAGCAGCTCTAGCAAACACTTGAGGAGAAACGGATGAGGCTTCATGTTGAGCTGGACCCTGGGTGATCCACAAACCTTCTCCCTTTGGACTGATATCTATCTGCTCGCTCTGCTGGAGCGGGCAGCCAAGTTTATGCAGAGGGATGCTGCTTCACTGGATTGTCACTAAAAAGCAGACTCTAAAACTACAGCACGTTTCCCCAGCAAAACTGATTTGGGAATGTGTGCATAGTGAATAATTCAATGTGTTCTTCCTGCGCTTTGTTCACTGCTGTTTCAAAGCAGGCACATAATATCTGTGAATGTCTCTGCTAATAGTGACTATTCAGCAAAGGGTTCATAAAACAAATTCCAGTCTAAGAGCTGCGCCCTGCAAAAATTCAATGTCCATTATTTGCAATCAATTTTAGTATCTAAATTACCTGGAATTTCACCTGTTTCTGAGTGACTGGCTACAACTTTTCTAATAAGTGAATGAATAATAAACAACAAGTGTAAATTAACGAAAACAAACGTCAGATATTCACCTACACGTATCCTCTCTCAGCCACTACAGTCTGCATATAAAGAACCATTTCCTACAACACCCTTGCAAGCAGTCCTGGGCTGCTGCATATGCATGAGGAATTTCAGTCTCAGAGGAGAACATTCCAGCAAAACATTCTTATGACTGCGCTATGCTAAAACAGAAGCTATTTTACCACTTCAGTGTTATGGTTTGAGAGGGGATCATAGGAATAGATGGTTGTCCCTATTAGACCTAGCATCGGGGCTATGTTCCTTTCCTGGTTGTTGGAAGGTTACAGAGGAAAGGCAGAAAATGGTACTCTGTAAGATTAACGATAATACTACCATTTTAATGTTGTCCTCTCCCTTGTGAAGGAGAAGATAGCGTGATCTGAGGTGATCCTGATTATTCATGAGAAAGAAATAATTATTCCAAAATTACTGCACTAGCCTAGGTCTTTAAATATATATGTTTATATTTATATATATAAAGCGCCTATCACCGTATTGATAAACACTCTTTGGAACCACTCTGACGGCAGGGGTAAGAACAGAAGTTGGCCTGTTAGTACCTCAGCACTTCTGTTTCCAACAGAAGTATTCAAGTATCTGCATTTTCATTGTCACTACACGCAATTCCTGATAGATAAGGTTTCTTTTTTTCAGTAGCACTGGGTGACAAATGTATTTTGACTGTTGGGTGGCTAGGTAATGTAGTAACAGGACTAGATAAAAAGCTAATGCAAAGAGAGGCAAATTCTTAAGCCCTCTTCTTCTGCCTTACCATAATCATTCCTTTCACGTTACTGCAGAGACTGCCATGATGTGTTAGGCAGCATTGCCTATAAGAGAAGGTCTAAGGGGACATTTTGTTGTTTTTGTTTGTTTGTTTGTTTGTTTAATTTATAACACTGGTTTTTATGACTTTGTCCTTTCAGAAGATTCACAGATTTACTGTGTGTTTCAGAGAGCTTCACTTGCAGCTAGTCTCACATGGGGCAAAGGTCATCAAATCAAAATCTCTCCTGGCAATGTCTGTAGACATCCTCAAAACATAAAGCACTCTACAAGCAAATCAGATGTTGATCTTGTTCTATTCAAAGATAGAACACTGAATCAGTTTAAAACAAACAAACAAACAAACAACAACAAATCAAACAGAAACATACATACCACATAATGAACTTCAAGCATGGAAGTCCTGTGATTAGCAGAACTGGAAAATATTCAACATTTTGATCTCAAACTCCTTATGAGTAATCAGTAATAAAATTATTCTGTTTTTATGAGGCACAGAAGGAGACATTAAGGTCTAGTGCAAAAGGCTTTGAATTTTTTATCCTTTTTTTTTCCTATTGGGTATGATATTGCCACTTAGAGTGATTTAGCCAATTGGTGTATGGCATTAAATATTTATTTTCTTTTATGTCTTTTTCAGTCCTTAAATTCCTGTAGAACTGTTTAGTGTGGAGAACTGCTAAAACTGATCTGTGCAATAGGTATGGAATGCTTTACCTTTGGTAGTTGTTTTTTCCTTGATGTTGAACACTGAAATTGAGTTTTAGGTGTACATCTATAATATTAATTCATGCTGAGAATTAGCTGTACCATCTAAATATCATCCCTAGATATTTTGGAGCACAAGAAGAAGAGAAACCAAGGATTTTCACTTGAGGTTAACTTTGGAAGGTTGAAGTATATAGGGTGTATTAAGATGGCAATGAAATTGCCATGTCTGGGGTGAGGTTTATTATGAGAGTGAATACAGCAGGAGCATCTGCAAGTCTTGGCAGAGTGCAGCAGTAAGCTGGGAAAGACTCAGTTCTGAAACACAGGGGAATAATTGATGTAAATCAAAACTTTGTTTTATCAGGAGAAAACTGCAAAGAATTCTTCACACTGCAGCAATTGCAAGAGGCTTCTTTAGGGAAAAAGTTGCCTGGAACTCAGGAAAAGTATTTTCAATTCCCACTTCCATTTGGTCAAGCCACCTACAGTCTGACATTCAAGATTTGATGATTAGATACCTTCAGACACAAATATGTCTCCCATTTTACATGCTACATATTTAATTTGCAAACTTCTCAGGTTTGGAATTATGCCTTGTCATATATTTTTACTCTACCTGGTAAAAGCTTTCTAATTTTTTTTGAGATCTCCAGGCGTTTCTGCAATGAAAACAACCATAATTATCTCCAGTAGGACAAAATCCAAGTGTCAAAGTTAAATTGAAATGCTAAAATGGACACAGTGGCAGACATATTCCTATAACTAAGAGTTAATACCTACTTGCATCAGGTTCTATGTAATCGCTAGACTTGAACTAGCCATAATCCAAGTAAATCTAGACATACTGTTTTCTGGAAGGTTTCTCTACCTCTTTACTCCACTGCCCCAGAAGAGTTGTTTCTCTGAATGTAGATATCAGGGAAAGAAGAGACACTGAAACATGTAAAGTTGCAAACTGGAATCAAAACTAAGACTGTAAATGCCTGGAACCGAAAGTTCTGCCTTAAGTTTAGTCTCTTTTACCACCCGGGCCTCAGAGCTGTTAACAACAATCCTGTTTATTGCTGAAATGTTACTCAAAGTTTAAAAAGTGACCAATTGACAGCACAGCTTTGCCCCGTGAGTGAGCTTTCTGGCTCCTTACCAATGTGAGCCTCAGTACCTCGTGGAAGTAACAAAGTACTAGAAATAAAGTAGAGAGCAGAAAGGGGAACAAGAATCTTCTGCTCGTGTCACTAGATGGATATATGAGAGAGAATTCTTTTTCAGGAACAGGAAGAACAAAAAAAAATACAATTTACATGATCAGCTAAATTAAGAGAATAGCAACTCACCAGCTTTGATCTGATGGTCACAGAAACTTTCTGAGGCATATCAAGAGATTTTTCAGAATAAAACTCAGAGTTCAGAAAATTTCCTCACTTGTATCTACACTGCTTGTTGTTATCACTTTTTTTTACTCCTTCCACAGTCTTTGATTACTTTTGTAGATTCCTGTCCTTATCTTCTGATCCTTTCTCCTGATCTCATGAGGAAAAATAAGGCTTCTTAATGGTGTTCTTCCAATAAGAGACACTGAATATTAGTTCAGTTACCTGCAACTTGTTACCAAAATTCATTTATTTCTCTTCACCATTTTTTGTTTTCATTTCTGTCCTTCCACAAGGTTCTGGTTTTGTGTCATAAAGTCAGTGGCTCTAACACAATTTTCAACACACAGTGTCAAGAAACTTAAGTTACTTTTTATTATGATCAATATAACAGCCAAGCCCTGTTATTAGGCATTAGAAATTACTTATAGTTATAAATGGTTGTAGTTATAAAATTGAAGGATTCTGTAACCAGAGGATATATCAGTTTTCATTGGGGGACCTTTGGAGGATCATTGGAGCACTTTAAAAATTATTTAAGTAATAATATCCCAGGCTGAGAGATGCAAAAAAAAAAAAAAATAGGAGAAATGCTTTAGGATGGATGCATTGAGAAAATTGCTGCTTAGAGTCCACTAAATTTACTTTGCATAAGTCTGTGGCCAGCTGGTAACAATGGGGGTTCACTACAGTGAGGACAAACAAGACAGATCTGTGAGGATGTAATGTTCTCAACAGGGATATAATAAGACACATGTATTTTCTGAGTGACTTAGATACAAGACCTTAATTGTATTGTAGTTCTGCCTGAGTAATGTAGACAATAGACAGCATTATTACTTTTAATAGAGACTGTGTTTAATTGTATTAAACACAATTATATTGTAGTTCTGCCTGAGCAATGCAGACAATGGAATTCATTATTACATTTAACAGAAAACGTATTTAATTTTCTAGTAAGTAATCTCATTGAAATTGAAATGGGCTACTAAAATATTTTCCAAAAAAAATTACCTTTTTGTGTAATATTTTTGCAAAATAGAGCTGTCCATGTTCAATTACGTTAATTTCCTTTTAAGCCAAACTGCAGGAAAAAGTGATTTGCTTTTAATTTCATGTGTACTTGTTTCACATTTGATCTAAACATTAGCCGTGTTTATGCCCTAGTTATGAGCTTTCTGTATATAATAAGAAAAACAGAAGCATCCATGTACGTATGTAGATATATTTACACAAACTGTTTGTCATCCAGTTCAGTGACTGGCACAAAAAGACCTGTATGACTAGGTTTCTTTCCTAGGGTAAGAAGGCAACAGAAAAAAATAAAGTGCACCACAGTGGAGTCTGAACATGGCCGGATCATATACCTAGATCTAGAAATCTGGAGGATTCAGAAATCTGAGGGGTCTCCCAAGTCCTGTAGATTAGACATTAGCTGCAGAGAGCTGTATATATTAATCATGAAGCAACTTGGCTAATAGGTTGGTTTGAAGAGCGACAGTTTACAAATAACAACTGCTCGTGTTCTCAGAGGGAACTGTGCTCACTGCCATCTAGGTCTGGTCACAATGTCCACATGAATTAAGATGCTAATTTCTGAATAGAACAAAGGACGCCTCAACCTGCGTTCTTGCAGCTACAGCTGGGCTACATATTCACCCTGTCTGCGTAAGACAGACAGCCCAGTACTAAAGGAACTCAGGCAAAGAATAGCTAGAAGGAAACATTCCATGACTGTTTTTCCATTTCTTGTCTCAGCAAGAGCTCTGCTAAGCCCTTTCTTTTTCTTTTTGTTTGTTTGTTGTGTTTATTTTTACCCTTCCTACCCACCTCACTTCTCCTCCCACTGCTTCATTTTCTTCTGAGAAAGAGAAAGAAGAGGTAGAGAGAATGCATTTTCATTCAAAAAGTATCAACAAAAGCTGAAATCCCAAAATGTAAATTCCAATCCTTTTTTTTTTTTTCATTAGAAAACAAAGGATTTCTTTCAGTAGCTCTCACAAGGGCACTTTAAGAATGAGTTCAAAACTGAATGTTTGTTGTGCTTGGATCAAGAAACTGGAGAAGGTTTATTTTGTGGTTTATTTTATTTATATTTGGGTAGGATCAAGGACTTTCTGATGTGGATCAGGGCCTCATTGCGCTGGACATTTTAAGCACAGAATAAAAGGATGATCTGTGCATCATGGGATTTATTACCACTGTCAAATTATGGCATTAGTAACATGGAACTAGCTTGGAGGAACAGCTTTTGCTAACTTATGAGCTACAAACTTATTTTTTTAGGAGCTAATGACAATTATCCATTGCGAATCATTACTGCTATTTTTCTTATTGTCATAAGGAACCCTCTGGAGTTGGCATATTTTTGTTTGTTTGTTTGTTTATTTTTGTTTGTTTGTTTGTTTGTTCTGTGGGCAGCAAAGGTTAGTACTCAGATTTCTTGGGGGCCAGAAAAGCAGGGCATTCCTACTTATAATCACATTTTGATTCTGCTTACATTGCAGTTCTCAGGACTTCATGTGCTGTCAGATTTATTGTTGGGAAACTGATTCAAAATTGATCTTAATAAGAAATTATTATAATTATATATATATAAGTATATGTATATGTATATATAAACCTAAAGAACTCAGCTTGCTTCTTCCTGTCAGGCAAATTCCAACAAATAACCCATGAAGCAGAAAATTGCTTTTGATGGCACCATGTCTGTAAACTAAATTTTATATCTATCTTAAATCTTTGAACAAATGGTCATCTGTAATCCCTTTGAACAAAGGTTTATGGCAATTTCTTTTTGTCATAACATCAGGCTGAGATTTTTGGCCTCTCTGAAATCAGTGGAAATTTTGCAAGTGACTCTGGAAAGAAGGGGAGAAGAGCAGTATCAGTACTATTCCTCCTCAACTAGGCAACTGTGTAAACCCAGTCCTAAAGGAATAGAAAGAATTTCTCCAGTTGGTAAGAAATGATGAACTGGCACATGACATTTAAGTAGCCACAGCAGACTTAGTAACAGGGCCATCAGAGAACACAGTACAGTTAGTAACACTGGCACACCTAGAAAATCCAGGGATACCAGAAGTCTGTCTCACTTTATGGTAAATGAGTGCCATCTACTTAATGGCACCAGGGAAGCAAAGACAGAGACAAGAAATCAAATTCTGAAGGAGCCTTCAGACCACCTCTTCTCACATGTGCCCTCATGTACTAGCCTGTATCTCGGGCTCCTTCGTTCTTCCAGATTCCTGACGATGAATGTCTCGAACACTGCAGTTCAGTGCAAAACTGAACCATTGATGGTAACAAGGTGCAGAGCAGAAGACAGCTGCTGGCAATTCCAAGTTATGGGGGAGAGAGAAAAACAGACATCAGGAGCTTGCATGCAGGTTATGGCAGCATGGAAAGAGTCCTGAAGTCAGTGGTATGTTGGAGAAATCCCAGATCTCACTGTCACTCACTAGTACCTGTGGTGGAGCAGTGGACATGCAAAATTCATGCCTACCACCACCACACCTTCCTACTTGGCAGAAGAATCAGCCCCTTTCTAAATGTCAGATAAATCATTGCTGAAAGCTTCTGCAGCAAGACAGAGTTTCTGAAGCAAATCTAAGCTCCATAAAACAGAGAAATGCATTCAGGGATGATACAGCTCCAGGACAGTTTCAGAGTTAAATAACTCTCATCACATCCAAAGGTACAGAAGATGAGAGAGCAGAACACACGATACCACAGGGCCAGAAAGGAATCCAGGAGAGGCACGTGATTCCTGAGCGCTACATGATATTTCAGTTTCTCTCTTGCTTTAGCAGCACTGTTATGAACAACAGAGTATTCTAGGATTTCTCTCTACAGCATGCGGTCAGAGTGCAGTAAAGGTTTCAAAACAGTTTCTTATAACAGAAATAGTTTGCCCTGTTGTCCTTGGCTGTAATTTTCCCCTCTCTATACACTTTCTGCTAGTGCAGCATTTTAGTGCTGCAGTTGCATTAACATAGTTTGTGAAGCGCTTCAGGACCATTCAGCTTGAGAAGCGCTATATTAATGTAAAATATTCTTCAATAAGTAAGTTAAACAGTAAACACTGTATTGATTCAATGCCTCACAAGGTCTTATAAGAATTAATTCAGATAGTCTTGGATGTGAGCCCTTGTTGCATGGGCTGAAAACTGGCTGAAGGCTTGTAAACAAATTGTGAAGATTAATGGCACTGCATCTTGCTAGGAGCCTTCTCAAACATATTTTCTGGATGCTTTGAAACATTAAGTATTTATGCTTACAACACTCTGGAAGTGGGGAGTTACTGGGGGAGTTCTCCCAGTTTTGTATGGGGGAAAGGGAAGCCTGGAGAGTCTCTGCAATGCACCAGATGGGATTTTGGTGAGAATTCAAACCCAATCTAATACCCTAGCTTCAAGACCATCCTCTCAGACAAATCTTCCCCATGTGTCTTTGGAGATACTGATACTAAACATGCTTCTACAAATTCTGTATCTGTTTTGAACTAGCATATTTCTCAAGGTTTAATAATATTTAAAAATTAATGGTTGTTTCCCTCCATATTTCTATCACTTTCTCTGTTCTTTTTAGTCATATAACATTTAATATCAAGACATAAAGTACTCCTTATAAAGATTATTTTTGATACTGATATTTGAAAATATTTAGAAAGCATCAGAATAGCAGTATCTACTGCTGACAGTATCCTCTCTCTGATAATGACCAGAAGAAGCTTACGGAAAAAAAAATGTAAAGGAGGCAAGTATATACCTTCCCTGTCCATAGTATATAGACCAAAGATTAAGTCAGTGATTAAAGCCACATTTGAGTTTAATAGCTTACAGTGTGCCTACTCTCCACCAGTTTTTCCAGTCATTTCTTGAAACATTGTCATGATTTTGTTCTCTTTATTTTATGACAGGGAGTTCAACAGCTTAATTACACACTGAACAAAAAATTGCTTTCTTTTATTTTAAGTTTGTTAGACAATTTCACTTAGCAATCTGTGTTTCTTGTGTTATGAAAATCAGTGCATAATCATGCTTTATTCACCTCCTCCTAGCCATTTGTCTTTGCATGTTTTTCACATACTCTCCCAGTCTCTTTTTATGACTGTGCTCTTCAAGAGACCAACAGACTTTTGGACAAAATCATCATGAAAAGCTTCTTGGAAATCAAAAAGCACTTTATCAAAGAATGACACATGACCAAAGACAGTATCTGGATTCGTGAAACATAGAATAGTGGTGTGGTGTTTTTTTAGAAAAAAAGCTTTATTGACTGATCCTGAGAATGTTATATTTAATAACTTCTATTATATTTATTCTTTATCATAGCTTCAGTCAATTTGTTTGATAAGAAAATCAGACTTATTTGTTCATAGATTTCACAGCTTGCTTCCTCCCACTCCCTACACATCTCACAGGGTCCTTTTGAAAATGGGTGTTAGGCTTGCCACCTGCTCCTTCTCAGGTATAAAGACTAATTTATCAGTAGTTCACCCAGAGCAGTTAGTTCAGTATCAAATTTAAAAATACTTGGGTTAATACCGTTGCTTACCCATGGTTTTTGTTATTATACATTTTATTGATCTGTTCTAAAACTTCTGCTGACCTTTCACTTTGAGACGGTTCCTCAGATGTGTACCCTGTAAGTAAAGGTTTCAGTGCAATGACCTCACTAAGCTCCTGTGTGGATAACACTAATGTAAGCAGTTCTTTTAGCCTTTCTACTATGGCCACAGCATCCTCCAGTGCCTCCGCCAAAGCTCAGCTCTCTGTCAGCTGTACAGAATTGGGAAGGATGCTTGGTTTTCATGTATTTCAGAGAGATTTTATTATCAATTTTCATGCCTTTAGCAACTTGCTTCTCAGAATAAGTTTTGACATGAGCTTATTATGTTTTTACATTTCACTTATCACATTTTTTATGCATTTTCTGTTCTGCACCTTTGGATATGACTTCTGTGTTTTGAAGGATGTCTTTTTTACTTATAATTGCCTTCTTCCCTCTGTTTAACCACAATCTTTTGTTTTGGTCATTTGGATTATTTTTTGATAGGGATAAACATTTACTTTGAGGATGTAATATGGTGTCTTTAAATGCTCTTAAAGGCATTTTACACTTTAATTACTTGCCTTCATCCTTTAAAATAGTTTCCCAGTTACCACGTTGTTCCTGTTTTGAAGTTTAATTTTACTGTAGTAATTTTTTTCACTTTATAAAGTTGATGAATTTGAATACATAGCGGTTACTGCTTTTCTTTTGGAAGATTGTTGCTTCAAGGAGCAGTCATCAGTGTTTTCTAAAACTGTACTTTTTGCATAGTGCCTTACCTTGACACTTAGCTAACATTCATGGGGAAAAAAGTAAGGTCTCATTACAGCTGTGTTTTCAGCCCTTGAAGGCTCTTTTTATCACTCACAGTATTGTGCAGCCATTACTACCATCTTGATGAAGTAGTCAAGACACATAATATTCTCCCCATTTAAACATGAAATTTTAATGTGAAAAATTTCTGTGATGTAAATTTAGAGATTTTATTTTTTAAAGTTAATTTATATTATGTACAGTAATCATTCAGACTTTTTGTCTTTATGCTTTCCTCAACATAAAGCACCAGGCTCCAATTTCCTCCTTTATTTTATAGTGTGCCATTAATTACCCTTCCACCAAGTACCTGAAATGAATGTTACATCAACTGTCTCAATCATAGCTGCAGTTTTTCCCCATAACCTCTCTGTCGCTTCTCCCAGTGCTGCTGTTACCCACATGAACATTCACCAACATCTCCACAGAAATACTCCCTAGGAAATTGTCCAGATGGCTCATGAAATTTGCCAGTTCTGCACCTGCCAGAAAAATTATCATGCATAATGTACTTACATGTTGTTGTTTTTTGTCATTGGTTTTTGTTTGGTTTTGGTTTTGTTTTGAATAAAACATGTAGTTTTTAAGATAAATCAGGAAATAAAGCTTTTTTTTTTTTTGTTAGATCCTCTTGTTAAGGAGAGTGTTTATGTGTCTCCTAAGGGAGACAGAACAAGAGACAGAAGGGAGACAGAACAGATTTGCAACGCTAATTAATTATCCTCATACAAGTATTTATTTAGAGCTGTTGTCTAGCAATGTTTATAACTGTTGATAATCGTTAGGCTCTTAATGTGTGATCACTTTATACCAAGCTTGTGTGCCTGTGGTTTCTTTGCATTTGACCTTATTCATGTGTCCAGTCTCCTGTCTTTGACCTGATACTCACATTGCACATTGTCTTTGGGACAGAGGAGAAAGACCTTTTTACTTAGATTTCCAGAGTTGCTCCTGAAGTATGGTCATAGTCCACAGTTACCACTTCTGCATAGGCTACACCTTCATCCTGCCTGTGCCAGACAGACAGCCCCTCATTATAACACAACCAGTGTATATCTAGTGATATACACTGGTGTATATCTGGTGATGTCCTATTGCATGATTTTACAGATGCACACATGCGTACACAGAATCCACCTCTATGAACAAACTTAGTGCAGGACAAATGCTAATAACATCATTCATGTACAGAAGTACTGAACTTGCATAGTGCAATGCCAAGTCTGAAGTAGGGACAGCTTTAAAAGTTTAATTAGTGTAAAGCAGACACAGAGACTAATCAATTTACAGTTTCATCTTATATGCAGCCTTCTAACACCTTCAAAATGAAAGATATAACACTTACCTAGAAGTTAATATATTGTTCAGATTATTACAATTATGGGGTTTAGTGTTTTTAGATACCATAATTTGGTCTTTTTTTTTTATGTAGCCGAATGAATAATTTAACAAGTGATTCAGAACTGACACTGAGTGTTAGTGGTTGCATTGGCATTGACAGATCTTCTCAGATCACAACCAGAGGCAAATGCTGTCATAAACAGTTATTTTACAGAGATTATAGGAGTATACAAACCATTCAGCTAGACCTGTAACATTAGTAAACCCTCTTTCACCAGCAGAAGCAAATACACCTGCCCTCTTGCATATGAAGAGTGGAATAAGGAGTTCCAGTCCAAGATCATACAAAATTCCACTTCATCTATTTCTTCCATTCAGTTCTATGCAGCCTTGGCTTGTGTCTTCCCTACTTCATCATTCTCTGTTCCTGCAGTCCTTGCATCCACATAGCATCTTAGCAATCCCTTTGCTTCCTTTGTGCTACTTTTTCTTTCTAAATAAATAAATATATAGATAAATAAATAAAAATAAAAACAAGATACAAATTTCCTTTTCCTTTGAGCCAGTTGCTCTGAGAAAGGAATTCCCAGAGCTTACAGAGCTTTGCTCCATCTGATGGCATACAGAGGATTAGAGAAGGTGACTAATGTCTGAAGATATTTATTACCTTACGAAAACCTATTAATTCTATTGAAAAGGTGTTGGAAAAGTGGTAGGAAACTCATTTTTAGAGAAGGATCGTTCACACCATGCCAGTAAGAAAATGAGTCCATATTGACCCAGCATGCTCTGGAGATAATTTCATATGACATCAGGAAAAATTACCTGTTGCGGCTATGTTGAGGCCCCTCTTTCCATTTCTGTTAGTTTATCTTCTGGAGTACATGCAGTAAGGCTATATGCAGATAAAGGCGGTTTGGGATGTTTGTTGTGCAAAGTAAAGGTACAACTGTAGGACTTAAAAACAGGCCAGGGAACAATAATGGAGAGGATAATATTGCAGACATATAGGGTCTGGGCCATTCCCTCATTCATCTTCAGTTTGATGGAAGAAGGTCTGCAGTAAGTGAAGGATGGGCCTGCTGTAATGAAGCTGTCGGCAGTAACGAAAGTTGTTTGTGCATGGCCTACCACACTAAATTACTAGCGACTGCCTAACCCGGAGCTCTCATCAATCGTCCCACACACACCTGCTGGGCAGGGCAATGTGGACCATGGGGTAAGATATCATTATTCTCTCAGAGATGTCTCTGCTGGTTCTTCATCATCGTGCATCCCTCCTCTACATGAGTTATCATTGATCAAGTCCTGTTATTTTTTTCAGGTACAAAGCCATGGTACATACAGTAACACCATTACTCTTCCTTACAGTCATCCACCTCTGAATTATTTCTTGCCCTTCCAAATGAGTTATTGTCCAACAAGCATCTAAGCTCTTTCTTTTTTCCACTTGTGCCCTGAATATCAATATTTGAAAATAAAAAGGAATACACTACTTAAATCTGTGCTTCCCAGAGTTAAATTATGCACTATATCTTCTCTAAAACAGGTGAATGGATCACTTCCAATTAACCTTCCTTAGTTGAGTTTCATGTACATTTTTTTTGCAGAGCAGGCCTTAAACAAGAAACAAATCCAAATGTTACCTGTCTGAATGCAAGGCCAATCCTCCATGTCAAAAAGTAAGATTGGTCACATGTGTAACAGCAATTAAATTTCAGCCACATATCCCTTGACGATAAACATCAGGAAAAGTCACTCACAGAGAGAAGCATTTGTTCAAAATTAATTCTCTCGAATTAATTTTTCTGTATGAGAGAGAAGGATAGTAAGTTGTTTACATAATCAGCACACTAATTACATTCTTTCTCATGAACTTGTCACACCTTGACATTTATTTTACATCACTTCCACTGTATCGGTCTCAGGATTAAACTAACACTGAAATGATTACACCTGAATCTGTCTCTCCTGGGTTAACCTAGTCCCAGGAACTGTCTGTTCTATAAATGAGCTGCACAGCATCATGAGAGGTTTCACACTTCCAGTGAAATGAGCTGTTTGCTAAGAAAACTTAGCAAACTCATTTTAGCCATATATATAAAGACCAGACACTTGGTATTGCCTTCAAATCTTCTGTCCTGCAATCTGTGCTCCCATCTCCAGGCTCTATACAGACACTACACCCTGCTGATGAGACATGAAAAGTTCTGGGATAAAACAATAGTGAATGGATCCTATGTCTGCACAATCCTTTTTTGTGACTTATGTATATTTTCCACAGTTTTCTGCATTTGTTTGTCTTCAGAGCTGCATTCAGTGGATAGCCCACATTTGTCAAAACTTAGGAAAATCAAAGTTTTGTTGCAAAGCTGCACTTTCTGGTTGTGACAGAGATCTGAAGTGAACATGCCAAAGACATCCTGAAAAGCTGCCTTTTGACAGGTATCAGAACTGGTCAGAACAGGAGCAAGGTCATTTTGGTTGCTCGTCTTAAAACTGCTCATAGGTCATTGGCTTTCCTAAGATACCAGGCAGAACATGAAGTAACCAGATCTATTCTAAGGAAAAATTGCATCATATTTCTGTATGTCATATCTGTAAAATAAGCATTGTCTTCATATATAAATGTGATTCACTCACATTCCATTTTGGGGAGCAAGGCAATAAATTTTTTCAATATCCATCACTTCTTACTTGCAGCATTGTTAGCTCTGTGTTTTTGAAATGGCTTGATTACCAACACGAAATGTGCTTTGAGAGTCCAACAGTAAAAGTTTCTAACATCTT
Source organism: Cygnus olor (assembly GCF_009769625.2). NCBI lineage: Eukaryota > Metazoa > Chordata > Aves > Anseriformes > Anatidae > Cygnus > Cygnus olor. The sequence continues at coordinate 52,289,910 of NC_049173.1, forward strand.
TAAAAAACTAATCCTTTTCATTTGGAAATGTAAACCTGACTCTATCATGAATATTGGGATGAAAATGTGTTAGGAGTAAGGAATGTGGGTAGTTAAAAGAATAAACCAGTCTTTTGTCTCTTAATATCCTTAACTATATATCCTCCTAGATTTATATTCAGTTAGTAAGTCATTAGATGTAACTTCCACTTTGCTAATTAGAAGCTGGGCTGGACACTGGAAAGTGGTAAAAAGAAAGTGGAAAGGTAACAGGAAAAAAAAAATCAGAAAAGAAAGACCTTGAGTTTTGCTTTAATTATGCTTATTTAGTGGATAAAATATGCTCTGTGAGTTGTGTTAGAATCTCTATGAGGGATTATATCATAATGTATGCTCATGAAAATGGAATTATTGTATGCACAATTTGAAGAATTTTATCAAAGTTTCAAGGGCAAGCACAAACAGTTAGGAAATGACAGAATTAAAGGAGTGCCTGAAAATTTAGTTTGGCCTCTGGTATGTGTGCATTATGATATAGCCCTTAATCCCATGATCACGTTTTAGTTTACAGAGAACCGTTGTCTCATTCAGTGTGCAGAATTGACAAGGGAGCACTTAATAAACAGCTCTTCATTTTTTTATTTTCTTCTTATTCTTCAGTATGAGATCTTAGTATTTTTTACTGCATTGCATGCCAACTTTGCTCAGAATACACAACAATTCATTTCATCATGGACTTTTCTGTGTTGTCCATGATTATTATCTAAATGCTTCACAAGCATTAATCAATTATTCTTCTCAATACTCATGTGAGGTGAAGGCTGACATTATCCTCTTTTTTGTAGACATAGAACAGAGAAGTTAAATTCAAACATAGCCACTAACATCAGGCATGCTATCTGAGATATGTAGCACCTGAGTTTTCAGTGTATTTAGCAATTGATCTCATTCTGTATGCTGAGAGCACATCTCCAATTGACTTCAGCTGCAGTTGTGAGAATTTTACACTCCTGCCAATCAGGAAAGAGTCTCATGCTGGGCACCATGGGAACAATGAACAAACTGTTAATGATCCCATCTGAAAATGCTTGGGTTTGAAGTCACTTGCTAAGCAACACATCAGAATTCAACAAAAAAAGATGAGGTAAAACCTAATTCCTGAGTTCAGCATGTGACTGCCTTAACTGTGAGACTTTCCTTTCTTTTACAATTCCTGCCTCAGAATCCAAGCAACTTCTAAAAAAGCACAACAAATGAAGAAACAATCCTATGCAATGTCTTGTACTACACAACATGCCTTTCCCACTCCTTATTCTTCAAAAATGCAGATATGTTTTACTTCAGGTCATGGTTTAAATGGCAGACATCTGGAAATCAGCTTAAGACAAGCCCAGAATCTTTTGTCCTGATATAGGCTTGTTAGGAAATCATTGCTTTGAAGCAAAGAGATAGATATCATTATAGGCTATAAAAGCTGACTGGAGTCTCTTACTTAATGAGCATTTAAAGGTAGGGTTAGTCTTCTGTCCTTCGTGCACCTGTGACCTCAAAAACACTTTCTTGTATGGTATAACAGATGGAAATGAGTGAAGAGTCTTTATGAAGCAATATCAACACTTTTATCATAGAATCAAAGCATAATTTAGGTTGGAAAGGATCTCTTCAAGTTATGCTCCCCCTGAAAATACACAGCCTATTTTCCTAAAACGTTATACATCAACCCTTGCCATTTTAAGAATGTCCTTAAACACTTAACATTTAGAACCTTGCTACTAATCATTTCTGATTCATTTAGGGCACATCCTCTGGCATGCCCATTACTGAACGAATGGGCCATATTATCAGCCTGTTCTCTATCTAAATATTCTAGATATCTAGATTATCTAAAGACAGTCCCAAATAAAGAGCCTGCACCTACAGTCTTATTGCTCAACCCAAAGGACTGGTAAAACTCCAGACTTAGATTGAATTAGCAGTAAATAATATGGGCATCTTTGATAAGGCTCTTGATGTTAAATATGGCTAAATATAAAATATAGCATAAAATTAGAACAACTCAATACAGCTAACGTGACGGGGGGGCGGGAGGAGGGCTCATTACTATTTGTACAAGTCTAATCAAGAACAATCACTGAGCAAAACAGCCTTATAGCACATTTGCCAAGTGACCATTTTTAATGTCACTTAGTAGATGAAGACCAAAGTGAAGCCTGCTCAGTTTTGGAAGGAAGGATATGAGCCATTTCTAACACTACATTGATTGCAATTCTTTTCTACAGTGCGATGCGTACTCAGGGTCAGCATCTGAATTATTATAAACAATATACAAGATAAATTCATATATTTCTTTATTAATCTTGATAATAGTAATACTGTTCTGTAATCCTTGATGAGGAAAGGAACAGGGTGAACATTGCAAACACTCCCTGGAAGAGCTAAGAGGTAGAGCAGGCTAATGAAACACGGCAGAGACTGAATGATCCTGCCAATAAAATTACCCAATTTGTCTCCAGTACTTTAAAACCGTGTTTTCCTTTAGTTTCTCTCTTGCTCTCTCTTCTCCAATTTTACTATACTCCATCTACTATTTACATAGAAAATTCCATTACAAAGACCACTGTCCAAGACAGATGCTTCGGCAAAAATAAATAAATAAATAAATAAAAACTTTTATTTGAGTGACAGGATGAGGTAATTTCTAGCCTAAATATTCACACAAATAAAAAGATTATATAGGTATTTAATGATCATACTACAGAAACGAAGGTCTTGCAGTGCTATGAATTACCTTGGCTTTCCCTTACGCTTTTTTTCACTCCATTTGTTCTCTCCCTTTCACTGTAGGGTGTTTTCCCCAAATATTTTCTCATATATCATTTTGCTTTCCTGGTCTTCCCATTTATTCTTCCTTCTCCAGTTCTTTTCTCATCTCCATGTTTCTTTGCTTTCTTTCTATCCTCACTTCTTTTAAACCTTGTTTTTCACCCTGTCCTTGCTCTGTGCTCTATTCTTCCCTCTTCATTCAGTCTCTCAAGCCCATATCCCTTTCTCTTTTTCAGTGTAACCTTCTTTCTAGACTTATATTGCATTCTTTCCCTTGAAGTTTTCCTTGTCTTTCTTCTCTGTGTCCCTGCTGACCAGTGGCCAGAGAAATGGTAAATATCCAGATCATCACTACACCTTCCTCTCCCAAGTAATCCAGATTGTGTTCATAAGTATAATTTGTATTTCAAAAAGAAGTGAAACACCTCAAGTATCTCAAGGGCCATGAGGGCTAGAAATAGTTCATGTAGGATACTACACGTCCTGTAGGTAGTACATTAAGAGGTAGTGCTCATGCAAAATAACCGTCAGTTCAGAAAGAAGGCCTACAAAAATGAGAAGAAAGGGAATATTGTCAGTGTTTTAGAGATTTCAGATGTGAGCAAGTTGAAAATTATTTCTGGTAGCCTAAGGGGAAAAAAATAAAACAGATCTTGATTGAACTCAATGTCCTACTCCTGATCCAATACCTTTGGTGTAAGGCCATATCTGCCAGTCTACTTTTTGTTCTGTGAACCTCTCCTTCAGTCTAGATGACTGACTCGGACTATTACAAGGAGGAGCAGGGTCTGTCTGTCTTTCTGTTCTTGCACGTGGTCTTTAAAGCGAGGTCTAAGTCTCTATGAAGAGATCTGCATATAGCCCAAAGAAATAATGTGTTTTCCTGTATTTGCATTTCAGTTGAATCCTAAAAGCAATGAGAATAAAAGAAGTGGCATGTGTAGTTCACGATTAAGATTTTGCAGCTAACCAAGGTAACCTCAACAAAGCTCAGGGAGGGAGTTCTCTCTGTGGGAATGCCTGACCTTTCAGGTCAAACCTTTTCTTCTAGTCTTTCCTTTCATGGCAGACGAATACGAACTTCAGTGCAGAGACCCAAGTAACTGCTGGCTAGAGAGAATGGCAATTTGTGATGAGGGATGAAAGACTCTTCTCCTGCGCTCACATAGAAACAGTGCATTTTTCTTCTCTCTCTCATCAAATGGCAACAAAGCTGCTTCTGTAGCCTCCAATTATTCACCACAACTTCATTGCAACAAAGATAAAATGAATCAAATATACATACCTCTGTGCCCGAGACCTAATAATTAATCACCTCTAACCCACTTAGCAGCCCACCCCCAGTCAGCTTGTAATGGCCATTATTTAATGATACAATTGCAACATCAATACAAATTGAACTTTCAATTGCTACTCAAGTACAACTTAATGAACGGGGGAGAGTTAATCATTTCAAAAAGAAAAAAAAAAAAAAAAAAAAAAGAACATTTCTCTTTATTATAGTTCTGTATTAGCAGAAAAAGAACAAGCTTAGCCACAGACTGTAAGCCTCCCTTCTCAAGCAGCTATACCCATTCAGACAGAATGTCCACTTCTTTGCTTTGGGGGCAAATGGCCAGAACTTTCCTTATTTGATGTAATTCTGCCCTGCAGTATTCCTATGCTGTCTGTATCATGGGTTTAAATTTCTACAAGTGATCCTAGCTGCAGGAGCAGCTGTTGTTCTGTGAGACACTTGACTGTTTAGTCTGCGTTCAGATATTCTGTGCAGTGTCAGTTGCAGAGGTATGAGATGCTACTAACCTCAGCTGGTTTGGTACCACGTTTCTGTAGAATGTTGCCCACCCCACAGCAGGGCCAGCAGAAGGGAAGGAGCTTTTTCGGTGAGCGATCCTCATCTACTGCAGTGCAAGGAAATCATTTTAGCAGAAAGCACCAGTGAAGGCTATCTAAACTGAGCCAGCTGACTTTGCACTGGAACAGAAGAATAACAATAAGCAGTTGGGAGTCTGTAACAGCTTGCATTATGCACTGATCTATGCAGATCTGATGATTGCAAAGGGAAGAGATGTATGCTGACTTCTTGTTTTCCATTTTCGGTTTCATTGTCCCCACAACTAAAATGAGGGATTGTTCAGAGTGAAAGTACCCACGTGCTTTCCATGCATAAGAAACATAACACATGGATGACCTGGAATTTGTACATATACAGATTGTGGTTTGTACTTTTAAATCACTTCGTAAAGTTTGTTGAATGCATCATGATCTTGAATAAAATGCCAGTTAGCCTTCTGTATTTTTGAAATGCTTTTGTGAGCACTTTGCTACATCCCCAGGCAATAAAGCTACTTCTAAAAGACAGTAGCAACCCTGACAGGTTTCTGTGATGTCAGCCTGCCTTCTATCAGAATGCAGACTAATGTACAGACTGCGTTGAACTGGTCAGTACCTCCCGCAGTCAGCCCCAAGACAGTGTTGAACAATTAGGAAACAGGAAAACAAAGTTAACAGCTGTATCTTGTTTTCTCTTATTCCCTTGCCTACCATTCCCTAGCACAATTTAGGCTGCAAAAACTCTTCTCTGAAATCACATAGTGAAAGGTTTTGATAAGCTATCACTGTGTTAGACATCTCTCCAAGGAGGATCTGAGGAAAATGCACAGAGACAAGGCCCTGCATTCATGCATATGAATTCAGTAATGTATCAAGTTGCCTTTCTCCTAGGATGTGAAAATTCAAGCAATGCAGACACGGCTGATGTGACTGGAGCTCACAAATTGTAGCTGTGCTCCCAAACTCTTGGCAGCCTTTCTTTTCTAATTGGCGTATGCGATTACTTTTGGGACAGAGTGGGTGGGTTTTTTCCTCTCAGTTTTCTTCATCAAACTTGAAGTACTGACTGCTGGAGACTGCTGTTGAAAGATGTCACTACTGTGATAAAGTCTTCCTGTTGTTAATTTCAGCATTAACAAATTATGTCTGCATGTTGAAAGATACATAATTCAAAGGAAGACACATTTTTTGTCTAGCAATAGTAAAGGGCAAAAGTAGATGCAAGGCACAAATTTAATTAAGATTTTACAGTCTCTACTGTGCTCATCAGAAGGGAGAGGATGTGACTGAGAAGTCTGTTGTCTGGCCCCTTGTAAAGGCAATCCAACCAAATCACTTACTTCCATATTTTTCAAGTGCACTGTCTGCAGATTTAAGATTTGACATCTGATTTTCCTAAGCAGTTGCACATCTGCAACTGTCCGTGAAATCAGTGTCTGGAATGTCTCAAAAAAGGCACCCAGAATTAGAGGACTTTTAAAAAATAAAGAATAAAATAAAAACAGAAAGTGACTTCATTTCCTTGTGGGATGGGAAAGGAAAGTGAGCATAATGGTACAAATAACTCTCATTTTATCCTAAAATGAACAGCTTACATTTTAATCAGAGAACCATGAGCATTTCAGATGATATATAATACAGAAATTAATAATACTGTTCAGGGCCCACTTTCCTACATTGTCATTATATTAACAAATTCACCTTAGGCACAGAGGTCCTTTTTCCCCTGGTATTTTCATAGTGGGTTGCATGCAATGCTTTGTCACTGGATAATTTGCAAATTATGGTATGAAACAAATGAAACTCTGGTTTCACCAGTACTCTGGTGAGGCCGCACCTCGAGTACTGTGTTCAGTTTTGGGCCCCTCGCTACAGGAAGGACATGGACGTGCTCGAGCGAGTCCAGAGAAGGGCGACCAAGCTGGTGAGGGGTCTGGAGAACAAGTCTTACGAGGAGCGGCTGAGGGAGCTGGGATTGTTCAGCCTGGAGAAGAGGAGGCTCAGGGGAGACCTTATCGCTCTCTACAGTTACCTTAAAGGAGGCTGTAGTGAGGTGGGGATTGGTCTGTTCTCCCACGTGCCTGGTGACAGGACGAGGGGGAATGGGCGAAAGTTGCGACAGGGGAGTTTTAGGTTGGATGTTAGGAAGTACTTCTTTACCGAAAGGGTTATTAAGCATTGGAACGGGCTGCCCAGGGAGGTGGTGGAGTCACCATCCCTGGAGGTCTTTAAAAGACGTTTAGATGTAGAGCTTAGCGATATGGTTTAGTGGAGTGCTTAGTGTTAGGTCGGAGGTTGGACTCGATGATCTTGAGGTCTCTTCCAACCTAGAAATCTGTGTCTGTGTCTGTGTCTGTGAAACAGGCCAGTCTATGAAGGCCAGTTATTTCCTGTATCAAACATAAATCATTCTACTTGGCATTCACCACACACAGAGTTGTGTTTCTGGATCCAAAGCCTCCTGAGATGCAGGTTCATAGTGTAGGTCATTCGTTGTTTTGTTTTGTTTTGTAGCTTGAGAACATTGTTCAGAAGGCTTCATCGATGGAAGAGCAGATATTTAGGGGTAGTGCTATCTAAAATATTAAGTGAACTATTAATTCTCTGTAACTGTATGCAACTAAAAATGTCTGTGACTTTTGTTTCAGTTATGTCTATCCTAGAAATTAGCATTGAGGAAGACACACAAAAATAACAGGACAGGAAAATATTGTATCTTGCATCTGGCCCCAAATACCATTGTGATGGTTTATGAAGCCATGTATGAACCTCTGTAGATCATTTCCCAGGCAGAAAATTTACCTCAAGAAGAACAGGGATTAAGCTGCCTCCTCTGTAATTCTGCAGGAGAATCAGAATCAAGGGTGGGAGTAGTTGGCTTTGCATGCAGAAGTGCAATAGATATTGTAGCTGTATTGCAGCTACAGTGCCCTTCTCTACAGATTACACCTGAAGTCATGTCCAGTCTTCCCTAAATGGGGCCTTCAACAAGCCCACATCATTCTGAGCAAGAATAGAGATATAAACCAACCTGGCCAAAGTCCAACATACTTAGCAACGTTTTGTTTTGTAAACTGCACTGGATTTTCAGTGGTTTTCGTCATTACTTGTTTTAAGTGGTTGTGTATAGCTGAGTGGTGTTGAAGTGGCTGTCACATTCAGCACTAGAAGTGGTATCTTAGTTGTGCAAAAAAAAAGCAATTTCACTGAGCTAAGTAATAAAGTGCCAAAACCACCCAAGGGCTTCAATGGAATCAGCATAAAACCTGTGTGAAACTGAAAAGCAGAGGGTAATTTCTGAAGGCAGAGCAATTATCAGAGATCGGATTCTGTCAAGGGCATAGGAGCAAAACAACTTGACTTGTATGGGAAATTGCAAGTTTGCCTTTAATAACCATAAAAGGTTAGGACATTTGTTCTATATTTCTGGAAATATGGGAACTCCGGCAGAGCAGCAGCTGTTTGGTGCCACATCACCTGGTTAAGATAAAGAATCAGAGTGATTCCTTTGATACAAAGGCATTGAAAAGATGGAGAGAAACCATGCACACAAAATCATTTATGTAAATTGCCTCTGGTGATGCTTCAAAATACAGCTTAGGTAGATTAATCATTGTTAAAAGAAATAGCCAGCAGAATAAAGTTGCTGTGATGCCTCTAGGCTTCTCTTCAAGGAAAGAATATTTTGGCCCTTGGCCATGTCTCTTGATTCATCTGTGAAGTTACAGGATCAGCTATTATTAAGCACTGTTATAAGATGAAAAGCTCAGTTCAGAAGCTGGGAGCTTGGATCTGGCAAGAGGAAGAGTGGCAGGTTGCTGTATTTCTGGAACCAGTTTTCAGCAGCATCTGGAGTAGGTCATTAAATTTATCCCATGTGGACAGCTGTTTGCATCAACCTAATAGTGATGACTGTATCCCTGTGGTTTTGTACACCTGATTGAAATATGTTTCCATTAAGTATTATGTGATAGTGATGATGACTTAATATTCATGTGATAAGACTACTGGAAGATGTCATCCTTTACCCTGCTCCTCTTGGAGCCATATGTTTTATGTATCATTATGATTAATCAATATGTACAAAGCAGCAGCTCTGACAAGACTATAATTAAAACAAAAATATGGGCTAGATTCTTATTTGGCATAAGTGGATGTAGCTCTGCTGACTTCAGAAAAGTCACCCCCTATTCTTGCCAGAGCAACATCCAAAACTCACAGTGAGATTCACTTATAAAGCCAGAAGAGGGTAAATCAGCCCTCGTATGTCTCAGTCCAGAGCTCACCTGTGAAATATCAAGAAAACCCTTATGTATGGCATCCCTGGACTGTGTTATATGCTCAGCGAGGTGGCATTAAAGATGATCTGCCATCAGCTAAGAAAAGCATATTTGTTACCCAGTTACTTCTTACCTTTTCACTAGTATTATTTCTGGCCATTTTTTTCAATAATGTTCGATGGAAACAAATATCTCCAAATTAAAGTCATACCATGTTATAACTATGTTACCACTGTAGATAATAACTCCTGTGCATAAACATTGATTTTTTTTGCTAAAAGGAAAGGTAACTTGGGCCACAGGGAAAATACTGTAGGTTTTTTCATCTCATGGTTAGGTTAATTGTTCAGCACTAAGGTATGCCAGTTCTTGCCATCTGATAAATGATTCATAGTCTGCAGAAAATCAACTGGTGATCTCATTCCATTTCTATAAACCTAGAGATTGCATCAGAAAAAATGGCATTAAGTGGGTTTCTAACAGGTAGCCTTGAAAGAAATGAGAGTTGTTGCAGAGGTTAAACTCTTGCGTCACCTTGAGGTCAAGATGGGTTAAATTGGTCATGGCCTGATTTGGAGCAAGTCTGCAGTGTTAAATGTATTTATGGTCCACAAGAAAACCAGCTGGAGACAAGCCAGATGACAATGGTTAAAGCAATTGGTAGGGATGTTAATTTTTTTGTTCCCATCTCTTATGAGAGTGGGAAGAATTTTTATAAAGTACAAATTATTCCGGATATGGATAAAATCTCTAAATTGTTAATCAAAACCTAAAATCTGGGAATAATGAATTAAGATTGCAACCTGAGATATAGTCTCTCTGCACATCATGATATATATAGCATGAACTAAACTTTGATATCTTGTTCAGTTCATGGACAGTAAAACACCTCCACATGTGCACCCTCAAGTAGTGTGAGCTGACTTTAAGCCAGTAAAGCAATTCCAGCCAAATCTGCCAACTCTTAGTTCAAGGTCCTTTGACTGGGCTTTGTTGTAGACTGTTTTATCAACGGAATGGGATACATTTGCAGAAAATTTGTTCAATTCCTTTTCAAATCATTTGTTGGTATTACCCAACTTTTAGCTTTGTCCAGTTTTATGATTTAGTTCTGCATTAAGGTCATAACAGTGAACTTATGCCATGGTAAGCTCAATTTCATGAGTCTGGTTATTCCTTAAAGTGAAAGTCACCGCAGAAGGAAACGAAGAGTCAGTGAGGGCAGAATCTCGCTCTTCATAACAGTGTTACAAAGATGCTGTTTTTCATTATTATTTTCTCTATGCAACACTTCCAAATGCAAGCAGTTTTTCTTGATGACAGTACTGTGAAGAGATTCAAGATGGCAGCTGGAAACAGAAATCTCTGTGTCATGCACCCTCAAACAAATTTGCATTAGCTTTTTATTTTTCACATCTTTTCTTTGATGTAAAGTGAAATTGTTTAGACTGAGGGTACCAGTTGCTTTTTGTGCATGGAAAACAGAGCCTGGGAAGTGCAGAGCAGGTCTTGCCAAGAAGGTTCAATTTTTAAAAATGGTTCTAGAGGAGCTTGTACAGGTATAAAAATGTCTCTGCTGTAAAATTGTTAGGCTATGTGCTGTATTGTGACTGTAAAATGTTGAAGCTGTTCATATGCTGCCCGCTGCCTTTATGTGGGAACATTTGGAAGGCCATTTCACAGTTTCTCTGGATTCATTGTTTATCCTTGAGTGGACTTGATTGGGGGAAATTGGCTGAGTGTAAAATCTGGCCATCCCTGACCTGTTATGGAAGCATGTCTTATTCTGTTCTAAAAGGAAATCCTAATTAAACAAGAGCTGTTACAGAATCACAGTTCATACTGCCTACAAGTGGGGGCAAAAAATAATAAGAAATCCTGCTCAGTGGTCTGTGAGAAGGCTGATTCAAAACAAATTGCAAAGAGCCATGGGGTCTCATTCTCGTGTCTGCTTATACAAGTTTTGCATTGTTCTTATTGCACCTTACTAACACTAGACTGGTGTAAACAATTAAGAATCAGGTCTACATCACTTCGAGATGCCCTAGCAAAGGAAATGGTGTACCTGTGGTCATATATTGCAAGATGGAGAGGGAGGAAGGGAGGCATGGAGAAGTGATATTTAACTTTTACGGTTTAGCTGTGAGGGGGTACTAGTACCTAAATCTCCGTATGTGTGCCCACACAAACATATGCGTGCACAGTAAATTGCAAACAGAAAAATAAACAGCTTCAGAAGGCAGCACCTAGGGCAGGGGAGCATCTCTCCTCTAATAAGCTGCGATGCCGCTCAGTTACAGGTTTTCTCTGCAGGCACTGGGTCAGCCCAGGCTGGAGCAAAGGGAAGGCTCTTACCTCCAGCAGGGGAAGGAGAGGACCTCCCTTTTGCTCCTGTCTCCCTGTGTGCAGGCAGCAGGGAGGATAGGGGCGCCCAATGGGCCATGCTCTCAGGGCAGGAGGAAGCAGAAGGAAAAGGTAGTATGCCAGAGAGGGAAAAGGGAGAGAGCACGATAAAGGGGAAAGAGAGGGGACCTTGAGAAGGACACAGCAGCATTTACATTTCTTTAAAAATTGTTGGGGATACATGTGATCAGGGAGAAAGAGACAGGTAGCAGGCTGATTTGCAGTACTCATGAAGAGTACTCATGACATCAGAGAGTGAGGGCAGCTGCAGATTCCTTGTCCTCAGCCAGTCAGACACAAAGTTTCTCCTGAGTGCAGGAGAATCTGGCCATACCAGATAAGAATGCCAAGAAGCCATGGCTGAGACCAAAATCCAGTTATGATGAGAAAGAAAAGTAGACCCAGACTTTGATCCAAGGGAAAGAGAGACACTACTGAAGAAACAGTTCCAGAAAAATTCAGAAATCTTTGAACAGTTCTTGAACGTTGTACTAACACAAGATAAAAAACAGAGACATTCATTCCTGTGAAAGGAGAAAGCTCCAGGTCATTAGGAATGTTCGACTAAGTTTGCATAGCTTCTATTTTTGCCCTGGTGCTTTGTTTGCAGCTGAATGTCAATCAATGCAAAAAGCTAAAAAATCAAGTATTGCTGATGCAGGACTGACTAGGCTTCATGACTGAGATCACTGGAATCAACAACACAAAAAAAAAATCTATTCTACAGATTTTTTCACTATTATATATATAATATATAATATATAATTATATATATAATAGCATTTCATTGCTATCTTTTTCTAAGAGCCCACAGATCATTCTTTCTGTCTACTGTGTTTTGAATGCTGGAGGTAGAGTGCTTACAGAGGGCTGAACAACTAGAGTCTTTCCATGTCCTTTTTTCCATTTTAATATTTCTCATTTTCCAGTAGGGAAGCAAATGTGCTGTGCAGGCAAACTGAAAACGAGCAAGCACAAAACTGTTTGCATTTAATTCTTGAACAGACTCCTTAAAAACATGGAAACATGCATACCATGTGGCTGGGAAGAAGGGACGAGGGAGAGTAAGGAGTTGGAGAAACACCCTAAATGCGGACCATTTGTTAAAAAAGACGTAAAAACACTTGCCACTTACATGTGTTGGTTCAACCATTGGACTTGCCAAACTGTGTTGATGACTGTTTTATAAGCTTTGGAAATATCAGCAATGCCCAGCACAGGTGGTATTATCAGAACTAGATAAACCCTTCCAGACACCTCTAGCAATAATAAAAGCATTGCAACAAATACATACTAAGCATAGGGCTCCAGCAAGGAATTAGGCAGCAGGGCTTGCCTACTCCTTCCCCAACCCCAGCTCACCCACGGCTGCAGCCTGAGCAGAGGCAGTGGCTGCAGAAGCCTGTGCGGCTCAGCCTTATTAACCTTCACCTGGTGTCCTGCTCCAAGGACTGAAAGCTGCCTCTGCACCTTGTGGTTTCTACCTGCTGTCAGAGGAAAATATCCTATAAAGAAAACATCTGCTTTCTTACCTTCTGCCTCATACTTATATTGGGGGAAATTCACTGTGTTGTCCTTCTACCTTAAGCAAAAAAAAAAAAAAAAAAAACTTCCCCCGTCTCTCCACATGTCAAAATTGGACTTTTTATCCACTACTGTAAATGGAAATGTAATATTTCTGTTTGCAATTCCAATTTCACAGTTGAGCAGGATCTGCAGAGACACAGAATTCTAATAAAATTGCAGAAGCATTTAATGCAATGACTGGCAGATGGGGAAAGGGTTTGTGGCAGCTCCATTTTTCTGATTATGTTAACAAAACATGGCATGTGCTTTTCTAATGCACAGACAACAGTATCATTTACAATTTAAATCTGATGACTGAAATACTGATTAGATGACTTTTTGGGAGAATGTGTTTACCACCTGAATGATCTAATAATACAGAAAGAGTTATTTTTCTTCCCTCAAATTAACATCCAGACTCAAAGTTTAATGAAGTTACATGGGGCAATTTCAAAAATTGTCTAAGTGCAACAATGCAATTTTGGTAAATTATTTAGGCATACTTGATTCAGCAGTTAGGAGACAATAGCCTGCTTTGGTCCACACTAGGAAGTCCTTTAAACGCAGGTAGGACAGGAACAGGAGGAACCAGGAGGACTCACGGCGTGTCAGAGAGCACTGAGTCACGCAAACACAGACCTTGGAGAAAAGCTTTTTTTCCTTTGGCTTCTCCAACTGCATCAAAGCTCGTTTTTAATGCAGGTTCAGAAACCAAGTGAAAATTACTTCAGCTGATTTTAGCTGAACCCTGGTGAGCTGCAATCATTTAAGGTTACAGGGGAGTTATCATGTGCTTTGCCATGTGATTTCTCCCTATAAATTATCATCAGGTCTCTGGATGACAGCAAATGTGAAGGCAGCACTTGAGGCACTGTTTAATTGGTGGTGCTGAAAGATTTCTCTCATTTATAACCTCAGCCTTTCTCCCTCTCATTCCCAAATAGCGCCATTGCAGCTGTGGTGAGGCTAGCTAAAGTCTAGGAGAATTATCTATATTTCTAATTAGAAGCCTTTTAATAATGGCACAGAAGAGTAAGGGAAATTTGCCTTAATTTATTCGAGCTGGCTCCATCCTGTCATTGCACATAGGACTTCAGTCTCTAGCACTGTCAAGTCTTACATGAAAAGCATTTGAAACTATATGGATCGCAGTTACCAAGGGAATGCCTTACTGAAAACAGGTCCTGAAACACCACAGACAAATAACACCATCATAATGAAAGCAGGAATCAGCAGCAGTGATTCACAGGCCCTTGGCATCTCTCCCCAAGCCAGGACTGTTTCACTTGCACCCCTGCTCCCTTGGTGGCCAGCGGGGCCACGCTGGAGTCACAGAGCAGCAGCCATCTCTTCTGATCCTGTCGGTGATCCTCCTCTCCTTTTCCTTTCCCAGTGTGACACTGTCAGGCAACTCTTAGTCTCTCTTCTGTAATCACAGCTCTGTTCCCTTTCCGTGCCTGTCTCCCCTCATTACAGAGCAGTCCTCCTGCTGTCCTCCCAGGCACCAAAGTGCAGCAGACAGGGCTGGCTGTTGTGACACTGTTGGTCCCTCACGCAGCACAAATCAAGTTGATGCACTCTCCTTCTTTCCTGGCCTCTGCACGTTATCCAGAAAAATAGCTATCTGAAGACTGCACCTTCTAATTCAGCAAATCTGCTCCCCATGGAGGAAATTTAGGGGTGTGTTACAGCAATTTATGCCAGCAGTTGAGGAGGTCAACTAGCAGAGCTGGCATAAACTGGCAGCAAAATAGGTTGGAGTGCTCTGAGGCAGAAAGCCAACCCTAACTGATATGCAATCCGTACACCCAGCTTAACGTCCTAGGCCACCCCTCGCTGGGAGTCCTTTGCATGGTGTGATAATCAGGAATTAGCATGTTTGGGTGTTCAGACATGCCAACCATACTCACATGCCAGAAGCTGCATGCCCACGCTGCCTGGAGCCAGGGCAGCGCGGTGTCCCCTCCTTGGGTTTCTGTGCTCTGCACAAGCAGGAGGTGAATTTCCTGATGGGTTTTGAAGTCCCATCACTGCAGTGATTTGGGTACATTTTTTAATACTATTAATCCTTTGAAGCCATGGGAAAAAAGTCAGCTGTGATCTAAGTGGCATCGTATATCCACAGGAAAAAAAAAAAAAAAAGGCAGAGAAGGCTGGATTCTTGGATTACCTATAATGATTTCAGAGACATTTATACAGGTGGTTTTTCAGTGAATGGGGGGAATGTGTGCCTAACAGCAGTCAGAAGAAAGCCAGCAAAGCTTCAGGCTTGGGAACTGCACAAATCTGAGAGAAGTCACTGATGAAGGAGGGCTGTGGTACCAGAGATACTATTTCTAGAGTGACTTTGCAGAGTAGGAAAAAGATGACATTTAAAACTGACAAAACCTGCCTTTAAACTGACACCAAAGTTTGTAGTTCCAAAGAATTCTCTTAAAGGATGTTTCAGAGAAGATTGTGAGCTGAAACTCCAGGTTTCCACCATGCCCTGCAAAATAGTGTGCTATATGCCAGCAGCACAGCCACACTACGGGTAAATGTTGCACCTCTCACGTAGATCATCCTGGTTTGTTTGGTTGGTTCAGAAAGACGAAAGTTATATAATAACCCTCATTTAAAATTAAAAAAAAAAAAAAAAAGCATCCCTCTATGCTAAACATAAAGACCTTTTTATACTGAGGATGTTTGGAACTTTCTGTACCTTTCAAACAGATGAAAATAGGTGTCAGAGTGTGATATAAAATATAGGCTTTTCAAGCATGTGAGGAATTACATAAGATGTTACCTAACCTTAAAAATATTGGAATCTGATTTTCTAGAACTTCCAGATAGAAAAAGACCAAGGCAAATGAAAGATGACTGAAGTGCTTTCTGCTACAAATTTTGTTTTCACCTTTTTTTGCATGCTGTTTTTCCTTCTGTCTGGATTTTTGAGTTTGTTTGGTGGAGTTTTGTTTTGTTTTGTTTTGTTTTCTTTGTTTCTTTCTTTGTTTTCACTTTCCTAGCGTTAACGAGACTAAAAATATCACCAGGCCATTCTTATGAAATTTTTGCTGTTGTTAGGCTGACTCGAGACAGTCTCGCTGCCTCTGAGCTCTTCTTAAATTGAACAGAGCCAGACCTTTTGAACTCACCTTATCTTCATGCATGAAGTTGCGTGGGGCTACAGAACCACCTCCTGGTTCCAGCAGCAGCTTTTAAAGCTGTGGTCTGCCCTGTCGGTCTTTTTCCCACCCTTTCCAAGGCGAGGCTGAAGTAAAAACATGCTCCCTAAATTTTCTTCCTTTTTAGGAGTTTACCTTCTTCCTAATGATCTGGGCATTTTTTATATGGTGTGATTAGCAAGGCTGCTGACCACACCTATCTAGATGTAGCACTTCTGTAGCATTTACCCTGAGGCAGGACCTAAAGATGAGTTTCCCCATCTCAGAAATATTTTATGGGTTTCCTTAAGGGAGGGGGAACATGACTTTGAAATTTATTGTTTTCATCTTATGCAAAGTTCACCCTGACAGTCGGCTGGTAAGGATCAAAGCTTCATATGGCACACTGAAAGGTCAAAGCATGTATTAAATTGTGCACTGAAAAATCAAAGCTTTGTAATTTACAGGCAATAGCTCAGAAATTCATACTTGAGGAGCAGGGTCAGAAGAAAGCTCTTATCCCTCTTAATTCGGCCGGCAGCACAGTACCCTTCTGTGTCATAGCAGTGCCTCCTGCTGCTGCCATGCAGGCCTGCTGATGTCTCTTGTAAAAATTTCAGGGCATGTAAATGCTCCACGCTCTCAGTTCTGCTGCCTGCTATTGCACTTCTATTTCAGGACTTAAGAGAAATCTACTTTTGAAATCGACACCAGTTCTTCTGTATCTCAATATCCTCTTGGTAGCATGGATGAAATACTCTCCTTTATGTGAAGCTTTTGAGGATTGTTTTTTACAAATTAGCTGCTGCATGTTCTGAGATCCCTTTGTGAAAGATACCAGTGAGAGGTTTAGTTTATGTATGTGTACAATAAATACATTATAAACAGTAGCAATTTTAAATTAAAACCTCATTCTAAATATCACTGATTTGTTAAAAAAATCAGCCTCCAATAGCATCTTTGAGATTACATCATTTGATTGTAAAATATTGAGAGGATAATGGCTTATTAAACCCCTGCTGACACAGAAGAGTTACACTGCTTTGCTTACAGCTTGCGCATGGGTATGGATTTAGTTAAATTGCTCCATACCCCATGGGAACAGATTTGGTTTATAACTGATTTATATGGCTTTATCTCAATTCAATTATTGAATTAACTGGATTTTTATAGGATTTGTATTACTTTTAACTACATTAATTTAAAAAAATAACCTGAATTAAACTGGTGCAATATATTTGTGTAGAAGAAGCCTAAGAAGAAGAAAATGAACTCTTCTTTTACCCTTCCTGGAGCTTTGGTCTTACATCACTTTCACATATTCTGCTGCCCATGAAGGGTGACTTCAAAAAGCTCATTGGGACATGCGGTAAAAGAGATCAGAGTCAGCCTATCCTGTAGATGATCTCTCTTTGACATTTCTTTTTACTGTTAAATGTAGTGCTTATTAATGCAAAGGCTTAGGGATGGCCTGGCTGGGGACATGCTGGGACAGTGGCCACCTCCTGCTGTCCTGACTTGCCCTCAGCAATGCCAAGGCACTGCAGCACTGGGCTGGTGCTTGCGCTCCTGTCCCTGGCTGCTCCTGCCATACCTGTGTGTCATCGCGCTGCCGTGCTGTCCTGCCACCACATGGCGACTTTGGTGAGCTCTTGATACTCCTGGCAAAGCGCAGACTGTCGGAGACAAGCCAGAGGGAAGCAGTAAGAACAAAATGAGGGCTGGAAAAAATTGCCTATGAACAAAGACTGAACAAGCTGCACTTTTTTAGCCTGAAGAGAAGACTGAGAGAGACCTACTAACAATCTCCAGACACACAAATGTTTGTTTTGTAAAGGAAAAGAAGAGCCTGTTCCCCTTTTTTTTCCTGATGGAGGGTGTGACACCCCAGGCCTAAACTGCAGCAAGAAAGATTCTAGTTAGATCATCACAAAAACTTCCTAATCCTAGGAAAGGGGAAGTACTGGAATAGATAGCTAGGGGACAAGACAGCTTTCCCTTCATTAGAGTCTAAGAACATTGCCCCATGTCAAGAGTATAGAAATGATACAACAGGGTACTTTCTAAACCTATTTTCTGTTATTGCTGTGCACTCAAGGCACTGTTTCTCCCCCACTTATGTCACCAATACTCTTGGCGACCATTCCAGAATGACCAACCACAAGTCAGCTGCTGCAGTATTAAGCAAGAGCAAAAAAATATTTAAAATTTGCTAGGAAAAGAAGAAATAAAAAAAAAAAAAAAAAAAAAAAAAAAAGAGAAGCCCCTTCTTGTTTATGCAAATAGTCATTATCTGAGAGGCAGAGTCCTTGGATCTGAAATGCACAGTAGGATTATCTAAAACTGAAGTCTCTACAGATAGGGTGAAAGGTTGCAGGGTGCCTTCTGACTTCACAAATCAGGTTTCTCTCATGTCTCTTGGAAGTCTGTTTTAACACATCTCAGTTCAGTGAATCCAAGTGTCCTCCATCCCTACCTATTTTCTCCCTTTCCAGTGTGATACTGATCTCAAGCTCAAGTCCAAAACAACTTTGTAATCATGAAAAACTCGCTAGTCTTCAAAGTCCAGACAGGGCATATGGAGCATTTTTGCCTGTTGCCAACGTGGGACACAGGCTGCCACCATCCTCCTGAAGTGGGACGAAGCCACCTGTGTCCTGTGCCTGTCAGCATGAGGCCAAGGTGTGCTCTGCTCTGCCTCCGTTAGACTGGAGTAGATTTCATAATAATAAAGGAAATAAAACAAATGAATAAACAGGAGGAAGTAGCCTTAGCTTCAAGGGCTTTTTAGTAGTCTTCCTAGGTCCATGCTTTCTGGCATGTTACTTGTAGGAGATGTGTACCGTTTACTTCCTGGGAGACACCTGCCATCAGCCTGCTAGCTAACTGCAGCATCAGGCCTCCAGAAGCAGAAGACGGGCTGTCAGGCTCTCTGCAGGCCTACTTTACTGCAATCTTTCTCTCCCTCTGAAGCACTAGGGAGAAGTGATGGGGAAGAATGCATATGCCTACAGCTGCTCTTTGTTGTGCCCTGTGCAGGGTTTGTGTATCCCATCTCATCAATCGTGTTCACCTGCTGATGTAGCACAGGGATCTTCATACTATTGTAAGGGCGCTCTAAAGCATATGTGCATATGCTACAAGGTTTTATTGTACCATCCAGGTCTGAAGAATAAGATCATTCTTTTTATGTTTTCAGAATTTCCAGGCTCTCTCAGGAGGAAGATGCTATGCTACCATGCACGCAGAGACATCCTGTGTTTGTAGGCTACTTGTCACGTAGAGTTCAATATAGAACATAATATTCATTTTCTTTAGATTTACTGTACCAGTCACACTAAGTAGGAAGATACCAACTGGCACAATTAAACACAGAGAAGTTTCATGGATAACTAAGATGCACCATTATGTCTTATACTTCCTGCACTCCCTCTGCCCAGAAAGGGCGGGGGGGGGAGCGGGGGGGATTCCAGCCAGAGAATGAACAAAACGTGCAACAACAGCCCCCTAATTTCTGTAATATAAATTCCCCTACAAAAACATCTCAACTATTCAGGGGAAAAACAACAGACAACAAAACTCTCTGAATAATTTAAAAATCCTTAAGTCTAGAGTATAAAGGAGCTATCAAGGCAAGCTACTTGGAGGCTGTCAGTTCTGAGAGTAATTCCTACACATCTTCGCAGCAGCCTCCTAATCTCCATAAGTTGCTTGTTGGAGCTGTGTGGAGGCAGCCTGTTTCCATAGCCAACTCTTGCCCCACTTCTGAAGTGCGCAGCTATTAACGCTCGTATCGAGAGCTGCAACCGGCACGCCATCTCAGGCCTAGGGGGCTCTGTCAGAAAGCAGAAATGCCCCCACAAATCTCTTTTGCCAGCACTGTATTCCACAGGGTGCGATGAATTATTAGCAGGCAGTTTGATCTGTGCAGTCCAACAGTGGAATATCTGGCAATTCATCTGTTCAGGAAGGCAGAGCTCGGTCACTGCTGCAAGTGGGTGCGGGGCAGGGCAGTGCTTGGGTCAGAAATCAGGGTCTCCTCCTGATGAGGGTGCTGAATCACCATGTGGCCTTCAGCTCTGCTCTGAGAGCTTTGCCCTTGGGTCCTTTTCCCATCCCCCTGCAAATAGGGACAAAGAGGTATTTGTGAGCAGAAGGTACCGGTGGCTTGACATGCTTTCAGGGAAGCTGAGGATGAGCAAAGGGCTGCAAAGCACCAACCTGCAACTCACTCAGAGTTTGTTGCATGGCTGCAGCCAGCTTCATTAAAGACACAGCAGCCTGCAGCTGTGCACAACAGTGTATTTCCAGCACATTTGCCGTCACTGCATATGCACACTGTGTGCTCCGGTTAAGGGTTGTGAGTTAGAAAGAAATGGTATGCTCACTCGGAAAGATAACAGTAAAGGGTTTTTGTTCACTTGTTCTTTCTGACATGAAGAACCTAATCTGCAAGCTACCTTGACAAATTCTTGATCCCATCTTTTGCTGGTAGTAGCTGAGGAGATCCTTGAGCTTCCCTTTGCTCCCCATCTGCAGATGCAAGGAAGCAGGAGGTGAGCAGGCAGAGGCAAAGGAAACAGTTGCACCCTGCTGGTGTCCATGCTACCTTACTCCCAGTGAGACCTGCAACACTCAGCACGAATAAACCAGAATAGATGTGTGAATCTGCCTGATCTGTGTATATATGTTGTTACTAAAACATGCACCATTTCTCTCTGGAAGAATAAACCGCTTGCATATTGCGGAACATTGGCTTTCTGCTTGGTACTTTACAGAGAAAGAGAAAGCTTTCAGAGCTTAATGGCAGAGCCTCCAAACGCCACTGCCGAGGTGTGCACTTTGCAAGCTCTTGTATAGCCACACAATAAAATTTTAAGATGCTTTGCTGGATATAGTAGGAAAAGCTGGATATTAGTAGTTCTAGGCACAACTGCATAATTTTAATGTCCTACTTGTTCATCCTCATATTTCTCATTGAAATTAATATATATTTTATTGAATATTAATTAAATTCTGAAACAAAACATTGCCTACCAAGGATTTCACAGTTTTCACTAACTGACTTTACTATGATGCTGATCAGAGAGGCAGTAAGAGAGAGTATTTGGAAAAATCACCTCTATGAGTTGTAGATGGCTCGCAGGACAAACAGATGGGTAGCTTTGACTGAATTAAGCAGAAGAGTAGTGAGTGGAAAGACTATTCATTTTAATATAATGTTAAGCTTACATGGTTCCCAGATTTGCCCCATTCCTGTAGGAACAGTGTGTTTTGAATGAAACACTGTGCTATTTTGGTAGTCACCTATACTATTTTGTTCATATATGGCAGAGAAGTCAAGGACAGCATAGATGATCGAGCTTAAATTCCTCCCTCATCTTTCCTCAGCTAGATTTGAAGCCTGCTGAAGTGGAAGAAAAGCCTGCATGCTGCAACCTGACCCTGCCAACCTATAGTTAAACAAAGCTATATACCACTGAGGTTGTCCAGACACCTTATCGTTTCAAGATAAAGCCCATTTGCAAGTACATTGCAATTTTATTTTTTCCAGAACAGTGAGAAAAAGGAGACATGGCTCTGAAAACTGTGCAGTAATACCAAGAATGTTTTCTATTAACAGAAAGAAATAATGGAGTGAAGGATGGAAAGGATTTGTGTATATATTATTCAGGTAGAAAATAATTTCAGGGTGCATTCTGCTCAGTGATCTCAGCTTAAATAAGCCAGAAGCCAAAGGATTTATCTCAGAGGTGTGGTTACAAGCATTCCTTGAGATGTCGTGGCAGACTGCAGTGCCTGCCAATTAGCTATTGTCAACTGAAAAAAGGACATAAGTTTCTATTCTGTCTACTAAATGAAATGAGGGGCTGAAGCAACAATTTTTATTACAGTAGTTTTATGAACAATATCAACATAAGCCAATCAAAATGAAGAACATTATCTCTCCATTTTCAGCCACAAACTGTAGTGTCCCTGGTTCTTAACTGCCGACTCAATCCTGTTTCCCTATTGCAAACGTGAACCAGTACTAATTGATTTTAAAAATGAATGTGCTATGATTCAACAATAGCTGCGGGGCACTGAATCAAAACTACTCACATGCCTGTGACTGTTTCTGTAGTGGCTGAATCCCTACAAGGAGAATATCAGCTCTAACAATGCACAGCTGATAGAGTTTCTCTGTTGTTATCTCTTGTCTGGGCATCCCAAATTTAGGCACATCACATCTGAATTCACATGGTGGACAAAGACTGAAGTTTATCAGCATAATAGTCTGCCTTTTTGGATGAACAAATATATCAGATCTGTGCGTGTAGCCAGAAAATATTAAAACTGCAGATCAGTGTTGGGACAGGGGAAAAAAAAAAAAAAAAAAAAAAAAGACTCCAAACACAGACACAGCTACTCAGGCAGAAAACTTTGTGTTCCTTATGCCAGAAAAAGCTTTCAGAACAATAAGAGTGGACCTTAAATTATAGGCTTTTTCCCTGCTTCTCAGCACTGCATGTCCATGTGCAATTTCTCCTCAGCAGCCCTTTATCTCTTCCTTTAAAATAACATTGTGGAGCTGTTCTGTGAAATTGTTCAGCCTTTCAGAAACATGAAGGTGCAGACCATTGCTTCGCCTTCTGCGTGCTCCTGCCCCACTCTCCCTCTCCTCATCTCAACAAGTGCAGTAGGACCAAGTCTGCAGCACTTTCACTGGGAAGTGGGCTTAAGTCATTTGTATGCAGCATGAAATGAATTGGATGAGGAAGACTTTATTGCTGCATTTTCTTTTCATTTTCTGAAGGAACTGGAAAGAATAGCTACTGTGTCCCTTTCAGTGGATAAAATTCAGTTTTGAATCCACTAAAGTTATTCCCTCTTGTGACAGGACTGAATTTAGCCCAAAACATACTTGCTTCTTCCTTTGCATTCAATCAGATGTACTATGTCTTAACACTTGTGTATAAAAAAGAATTATACCTGTTTGACTTTTTGTTAATTCACATGCTCCACACAAGTATAAAGAAAAGAAACCTTGCATCCCCTTCTGTGCTTGTTTGTGGCTCTTTAGCTCCACTGTCTGGTGGTGATTTAAATTTTTATCAAGAAATGTAAAATCATTTATTTTCAGATCTAAATAAGATGTCACTGTTGTGCTCCACAAGACAGGGGGTATTTATGGTTTCTGGAAGGTATAGGTGGCTGTCAGATATAGGAGACAAAAAAGGCTATTGATGTTAAATGTTTTTTTGCTGCTGAGTTAAGCATGTTTAGTATTTTACTTGTTATATTGACTAGAAATTGAGTTCTAGAATTCAGACCTATTATTTCCAGGGATCTTGTGTATTATGAACCAAAATCTTGGATTTCTCCACTTAAGAATAGGAGCATCCTGGAGCTTAAGGAAAAGCACCATTTAAGTATTTTCTTGATCTGCCACTCCACCTGTGTGCTTCAGAGAGCTGTCATGAGCCCATAAGTGAATGGTCTGTAAGGAAAAATTGTGTCCGTTCTGTTCCCTTTTTCCTTCCTGTTCCTTTCCTTCCCTCACTTTTTACGAGGCTGTGATATTTCTAAGAGTGCTTGGCCTAAGCAAGTGGCAATCTGTATGCTGGGGGGTGGGGGGCAAAAAGAGAAGGAAGAACTGCTTTAACTTCTTTCTAGACTGTACAGAAGGTACTCGGATGCTGTGGTAAGGACCCTGGCGCACAAAACTAGTCAGGCAGGCAGACAAAAATTGGCTGGGTAAGCGCACAGCCAGGTGTCCTGAGAACACACACTCTTTCAAACCAGCACTGCTGACTTTGAAAGTTCTAGGCAGCTACACAGCCATTTCTGTAGAAAAAACTAAGTACATCCAAAGCCAAAGCCTGCCCTGCTAACTTTCTTCTTTCAGGGGACCTTCTGAAAATGCATAGTCTGAGCTCAAGTCAGACACACTCAGTACAACTACTTCAATCCAGACATTGCAAAAGCATCGTCTGCTTTCTCACAGCACTTACCAATGTTGTCTTCAGGTTCTGCAGAGGGGATCTGGGCTTATCAGACCAAGACCAGTTCATCTGAAAGCTGGGGAATGTAGCATAACATTTTTAAAATGTTTCCTAAAATGAAAATTAAAAGGTGAATATACAACAGCACACGTGATTTCACCTCTTGTATCCTTGTCTAGCCCATAGTGCCATACCACTCTTCCCCATCTCCTTGGCTCAAGATCTTTTGTTACGCTAACCCTAAATACATTGGAAGGCTTGAATTGGGTGACATGAGCATGTCTTCCTGTACCTGTTTATTGGGTATAGGAGAAGAAAAGTACTTTGAGGGAACAAAGGAACTAAAATTGCAGAAAAGTGAGATTTTGTTGCCCAAAATCTCAGAACTAGAAAGAGAAAGAACTAGAAAGAGAATTAGAAGAACACCAAGGCGAGACTAGAACTCAGGTTTTTCACTCATAGCAAGTCACAAGTAGTAAGGCAAATGCAAGGATTTTTTGAATTGTGGGCCCACGGATTGAACAGGAGCAGTTTTCAGAAAACATTCTTTAGTATGAGAACTTGCATGGAGTCTTCTTTTTTTCTTTTCTTTTCTTTTTTTTTTTTAACAGAACAGTCTACTCTTAAATAAGTAGCTACGTATTTATAAATAAGCATTTCAGTCTGACATGTTGTAGCTATACAGCTGATTATTCACACACCATTTCACTATATTTTCACAAAATCATTCCGTTATTCAGTTCATAACTACTGGTTTGCTCAACAATTAGGTTAACTGGGTTTTGCTGTGGGATGTGGGATCCTCTGTACAATATGTCTCACCTATTGCTATTGCATTTTTTGAATGTCCCAGCCTCCATTTCTGACACTCTCTTACCACCACCACCCTTCTCTCTTTTTAAGGCCCACGGATGCCTGTTCTCAAGGGGCAGGTTTTGTTTTTCAGGCTGTGACATCCGATGCAGCCCACAGGTTCCGCCCCACCACGCTGCCGCCTGCCTGCAGACCCTGTTCCTGCTTCTGCTCCAGATTTTCCTCTGTGTCTTTCAACTCCAAAGCCCCAAAAGGAGGTCTGTGCAAACACCATGCCAAATGTTCATGAATCTCACTCTCTGCTAGCCCAGAAGATACTTGCCTTACATGTTCATTAGCACCAAACAAGATCACATACCGTTAGGTAGGGAAGCTGAAAACAAACAAAAAAACAATTCAGTGCAGCAGTTACAGGTCATTTTTTCTGGTCTATTTTCATAGCTGTGCCTGAAGTCAGGACACCAAGGGTTAAGCTGGGCATGCATTTCAACCTTGTAGCTCTGAGTTCTGTTCATAGGTCATTTTAAAATGTCAGCACTGAGATACTGCTAACTTATTACAACTGATGTTAAACAGTCTATTGCTTCTCTGTACTTTTCTTGTAAAACAAGCCTTTCAATTCATCTACAAAATATGTATTTTTTCCTGACAGATGGATAACAAGCACGTGGAAAAAATAGCTTTTATAAGTGACTGGTTGGACTTGAAAGTGGATGTTTTGTATGCATAAAAATGTATACAGGCCAGCAATGTCAAAGGCTTAAAAGGAGAGATCATTATAGCTTCTGATAAATGCAACTATGCTGCTAAATTGCCTGTGATCCTGGAGAGAAAAGTCTTGCAGGAATAATCTATGGTTTCCCAGTCAGTTGTAAAAGTCAGGTTCCTTTGAACACAGTCTTCCTTCAATATAGCACTCCTGTCTCCATTGCTTGACACACAGTTTTTCAAATATTAAAGCACTTTTTCAAACAGCTTTGTTGCCACGCAATGGACAACTCTGGCTCTGTGTAAAAGACTTACAAGGAAAATAAAAGACAAACTAAAAGAAAATACAAACCGAAAAATATTCTAGTTATACAGGCTATGTCAAGCAGCACCAGACTCCCAGAAATTAAAATTCGTTGTATATGCAGGTCTTGAGATATTCCAGCTATGATACAGTGAGAGTTGTTATAGTTAGACTGAAATACTGTGAGAAAGGTATGGTCTGTTTCCTAATTACAGGCTGAGCTTTCATTTACATCTGTATAATATAGCTCATTTGAAATGGGACAAGGATCCTTCCTTGTTTCTGTGATCAAATCACATAATACCTATTTGGTATATAATGGAGGTTTCTACTGTCTGGTAGTTGTCTAATGATTGTTTTGCAGCAGGAACTGATGCAACTTGGAGACAAATGTCCACCACACTGAAGCTGCTATGCCATTCTGTCAGCCTTAGGAAAGACACTGAAATTGTTATGAGGTCAGAGGTGAATTCCTCTTTCATCCTGTAGACTATCAAGGTGGACACTAGGCCAATACCATGTATCACCAAGTCTAACTTTTGTTGTCAGACTGACTCCCTCAGTTCTGTGGCACCAGCCATAATTTTTATTTTGTTTAATAACTACTTTGTGCCGCCTTCTGTACACGAAGGCAGCCTCTGCTCAACCATCACTGACCTCAGCACAACTGCCAGCTACCAGCTAAGTGCAGATTTTAGCTGTTGTGAGCCCCTGGTGTGCACCACTTTCCAAGCTAGCAGACTTCTCCTAAACTTTCATCCATTTTTCCTACCCTCAAGAGAGACTTGAGGTACATTTATCTTGCACCAACCGTGATTATCTGGTCCTGAAAACCCGTTTTCTCCTGACAGCCTAATTAGTATCATCAAGTTACTAATTTAGTTGGAATATCAGTGTCTGTTGGAAATAGACATTAAAAAAGAGTCTGTGCATATCTATTCATCTTCCAGTTGGATGCTGTGTCTAACCTTTGTACAGGCATAGTATCTCAGGTCATTGGTGACATCGTCTGTTGCCTTGATTTACAAGTCAGGATATTAAGAATAAAGCTTCATAATGTGCTAGCACTGGTGGCAAAATGATCCAGGTGTTTAAAAAATTTTTTACGGTTAATTTTATTTTTAACTTGATCATTTTAGTGATGAGGTTTATGGCATACCCCCAAATAAAAGTTTTACCATTTTAATAGGAGGAGGAAATGCAGCACATTGCTGCCAAGGGGCAAGAATGAGTGGGCAAGGTCAGAAAAGACTGAAAGCAACTTTGTCATGGTAGGAAACACCCTCTGTTTTGAAACAGATTTACAAACCAAGGTTAGTGACTCTCCATTTTGTTCTCGGAGTTGATATTCAAAGCCAGTCAAAACCAAATGCTATTACACATTTATTTGATGGACTGGAAAGTAGATACGTGCCACTGACAGGAGTATGATGAATGAACTTGGGAAAACAAAAAGGAAAATAACGAAGTCCAATATACTGCTTGGTTCTTAGAAGAGAGATGCTTGTAGTTGTTTATTTCTATCAGATTCACAGGCAGCAAATATCCTTAACTATTTAAACATTTTTTTCTCCATTTTAAGCATGCAGGCAAGTTGTGTATTAAAAAGTGACCTAAATATTAGATTCAAAGAAGAATTTTTTCAATACCCAAGGGCTGACCTGCATAGGAAAGAAACCTGCTTAGTCAAACAAGAGACTGTTTCAGTTTCTTCAGTCTGTATTTATGAGATTTTCTAAGTCACAAAGTTTTAAACAAAGCCTGAATCTATTATTTCAAAATTCTAACGTATCATATAAATGTAAATTACATTGCAATCAGAGAAACGAATTCATCATAAACAGCCTCTTTATGGGAAGTGTTAAGGAGGCACACTGCAGTTAAAGGAAGAAAATCTCATTACTCCATTGTGAGAGGATGTGATTATAATAGTTCTTGACATCAGCCAGCAATATATCTTACGGAAAACCACAGGGAGAGTAAACACAGAATCTCTCATCAGAAACAAATTGTTAGTTAAAACTCTTCTGAGAAGGACTCTTTGAACGTGTCTCCTGAAGATGCAGTTTGAGGAGCTGTGGTTAGGCAGTCTGCAGTGTTGTAGAGGTGAGAACAGGACTGAAATATGTTTGCAGTTCGTGACCTGTCATCCTCAGTTGGTACCAGAGCCACCAGAGGTAGAAACTCAGCTTCCTGCCCCTATTGCAGTCATGCTGCCAAGCATGTTCCTCTTTTCCTCTCTTCCTAGCACAGACAGCAAGAGCCAAAATGATACAGAATGGAAAATAATCAGAATAGTCTGTATAGACAGTCCCAAAACAGTGGGAGAGGATTTGTGCCCTGACCTTTGCATGCTGTTCATGGCACAGTCAGGGTCAGCACTGTGCCCTGAGAGGCCAGAGGAGACTTTTCCCTAGCCCAGGCATGTTACAGATGAGCCCCAAGTGGCCTGTCTGGCCCTGCCTCAATGTCACCCCACGGAGACGGCATGTGGCTCTAGCACAAAGAGCCAGAGCCCTACTGTCAGACACAAATCTTGGTGAGCTGAAAGAGCAAAGCACAAAGCACCCAGCAGCCCTCCCAGTCTGACAGGCAAATACAAGATGGTGGGAAGTCCAGCCCCGAGGTCTCATGTCAGAAGAGCAAGGGCTAGTAACACTGGAAAAGCCCACTTTTATGTTCAGTTTAATGTCAGAATCATTTTTGAGTTTGTTTTATTTTCAGATTCTTTATTAACTGACTTGTTGGCATGTTTGCCTATTAATTTTTGTTTTGCTAGCACTTCTAGGGGAAAAAAAACGATGCTGAAAAGATTAGTATTCAATGAAATATGAGCTGAGATAAAACTCAAGACTACAGAAGGATCTGTACTCCTACCTGAGCTGTTTATAACACCTTCAGCTCTTAAAAAAAAAAAAAAAAAAAAAAAAAAAAAAAAGAGAGAGAGAGAGAGAGAGAGAGAGAGACAAGATCTTGTACATATAACATTTTCCTCAACATGACTGTCGATGTCCCAACACCCAGCTGATAAGACCATCTTCCAGTCTTCCTGTTCTCTCCTCACCTGGTAGCAATCCACCCATACAAGCTCTAAGTGGTTCAGGCAATCTGTATTTTAACTATGCTTAGGAGACGTGTCACTACCCGCGGCATTTTCCTTGAATATTTCCAGACCAGAATAATACTCAGCAAATTAGCGACTGTTGTGGAATATGTAATGGTCCATAGGACTGTGTGTTTAAAACTGAAACATTTGGCTAGCTGTAAAGTGGATAACCCATCCAGTTTATAACACAAGGAAATTCCAGCTTCTGTTTATTAGATAAGAGTTCCTTCCATAAGGGACTCTCCTGCCTTTTTTTATTTGGAACAGGAAAAAAATATATATATTATTTTTAAATAATTATTTATTACTTTATTTATTACTTTTACTGTTTTTAACTATTTTTACTATTATTTATTACTTATTACTATTATTTATTACTTTATTGTATAAAGAAAGCCACCAAAAATGTGCTAATATATATGAACACCAAGTAGAAAAAAATGGCTATTATTATATTGAACACCTGGAATGAAAACATTTCTCAGGCTTCTGGTGAAAATGATTAACTCCTAAATAAATATTGCTGGGAAATATTTGAAGACAGCATTTGCAATTCACATCTGATTTACTTTCTAATTAAACAGTGCTTGCAAAAGTACTAATAATGAAATGCATGTAAAATCATCTAGTACAAATATCCAGAGTGATACATCTCCGTGTTTCCTGCTTATATCAGTTATGAAATTCTGAGCCTCCAGCAGCTTTTCTCATACAATTGTATTAAATCCAGGGGGAGTGGTAGGAGGGGCAACAATATTGCTTTAAAGGGACCTTGTGAAATGATTTTGGTAAATATCATCCATTCTTTAAAACAGACAACATTCAGGAATAAAATACACTTTAGCAGAAATGTCTTCCTGGTAAGCAATGCAGTAAATTTCTGATACAGAAAGTACCTCTTTAAATTTCATATACAACTGCCAGAAACCCACTCTTCAAGCACCTGTCCCAGACTTACCCTGCTGATACTGCACACAGCATGTGGGATAAAAGTACAGTGTTCATTTCACATACAGAACCTAGGAAGGTTTAAAGGTCTGACCTGGATGGAGTCTGAATGTGCTTCTGTAGCAAAAGTATCATCCCCGGGGCCATTGGTAAGAGTATAGTAGATCTTGGGTACTCTTTATACTAATCACAAAGCCCAAGTACTAGTGTTTATAATGCTTTATATATTATGTTCAAATCTCTTTTTTTTGATCTGCAGTGCACATCTCAAACAAATACGCTGAATTCAGGCCCCAACAGAGCTAGGCAGACACTGTTAAAAAGTGTTTAAATACATTGTTTGAGTAAAATCTATGAATTGTTTTTCATAGTATTTATGCAATACTTGTATGGGATTTATGAAATATATGAGGTCTTTATGCTCACAAAAAAACATTTATAGAAAGAAAGGATCAATGGTATACACATGAACACATACTTAACGCTGCATTCATGCAACTGGCTTGAAAACACTGTGGGTTTGTGGGAAAAAACAGCCAATGTATGAGACTGAGTCTCATGAGTACTGAATTTGTTTCAAGGCATAACAAAGCAGTAAAGTCAGATCGGAGCTGAAATGATATTCAAAACAATAAGAAATCTAGTTGGATTCAGCTGTGTTCATTTCTATTCATATTCATAAAGCTTTGGAGATAATCTAGATAGCGAAGTCAAAACACTTATTTCAGATAAGTACTCAGCCTGCCGTGGCCCTTCAAGGCACTTTGTTCATCCAGTTAGGTGAACAGCAGCAAAAGTATTTGACTTGGCTCATCAGGTTCAAAATTGAAAGCTCACTGGAAACCCAGCTTATTTCATTATGCTTCTTTAAACTATATTCACCTGTAATATTAGCTTGATATTTTCAAGCACAGATATATTCCCCAAATGAGGTCAAGGATTACTGAGAGAACCTAGGATTTGGCAAATTATGTTTGACCAGCTCTGCAAATTCGTATAAATCAAAGTCTTTTCATGAATAATCTGTAAATACAGAACACAGAACACAGCAAAATTTGTCAAATAAATTCTTCACTCTACACTGTTTGCCCAAAGCTACTCCGTACCCAAAATGCCCTTTGGTTTCATCTGGTGTTCTTTATATATTCAGTATATATAAAAAAAATCCATACTGGGAAGAGCTGAGGTGCTATGAATTTCAGAGAAGTTTAGTCCAAGCTTCTGTGCATGTGTACACGGAGATGGATCTGGTAAAGGACTGGTACTTCTGCAGTCTGTTTCCTTTATTTATACAGCAGGAGCAGTTTAAATTGAACCGAGGAAATTCTCTCTGAAAAACAAGAGGAACTCAAGCCTGTGTCTCAGCAAGTCTAAGGCTGTTTCATTACGCCTCCTCATGACACCCAAACACCTGTCACCAGAGCCAAGCAGTCCCTCTCCATATTCAGATAGGTGCTGGTATACCCCACAAGACTATGTGCACATCGAAAGCCACCCCTCTTTCAAACTGACTACTCCATCAACTGTCTTATGATGGAAAGTAAGTATCCGCAAGCCTATTCCCACCTGTCAGCTGAGTCTGAGCAACAGACCACAGGCATGCTCTGAGTTCCTCCCCAAAGTGAAGTAATACACAGTATATCACACTCAACCTTCTTGTCTCTGTCTTTTTTGTTATTTTGCTTATGCTGGGCAGGGAGTAGGAAAACAAACATTTTTGTTGTTTAAAGCTATGGAGCTCTCCAATACAGTAGAAGTTCCAATTTTAGCCTGAACATGTATTGCTCCAACTTTAGCAATGCAAATAAAATCAATCTCTTCTTTCTCTTATTTCATTTCTGTAACTGTTGGTAGGATGTGACTCTGATTTTGGGGTAGTATCCTCGCCTTCTGTGATTCTAGGTTATTGTCTTTAATTTGGGTATTAGACTGATCTAGTGAATTAATTATAGGATACTCTCAAGGTCTTCCTAATCCTATGATGGACTTCTCATATGGCACTTAGAATAGTTGTTCAGCTGGTGTATCTTTGCTCCCCAGAGGTGGAGTCTCTCTGCAAAACTTGCAGCAACTATTGAAAAACTACGTAGATGTCATAAGATCCACAGGCAAACTTTTTCCTGCTAGTCTTCAGTTACTGATTGAGCCTTGTTTTCTATTTTTCTTCAGGAAAAGAAGATCAGTAACAAATGGTGACTGATGAAAGCTTTTCACTGCAAATCAAAGGCTTTCATCCTGTTTTTTATAAAAATTGGGTAGTGACAAATCCAGAAACACTTTGCCTGAATCTGTTCTTTGGAAGAACTCTGGATTGGCCCAACATACATGTTTGATCACTATAGTATCTTTTGCCTAGTGTGCGAAACTAAAAGCACTTACCAGAAGTCTAGCCTAGCGGTGACGCAGACTAGCCCCTTGCTTTGTCTGGTTTGGCTCTGCCACTGAAGTTTATATTTTTGAAGGTAGTTTATAATTTGGGAGGGATGCTCTGTCTAAAATATCAAGGACACTTGTAGTTGGCAAGCAGAAAATAAAATGCATCTGCAAATAAAGAGTGAAATTTAAGGCAGCTCTAAGCTCCTTCAAAGCATTGCCACTGATTTCAGTGATCTTTGGGTCAATTGCTCAAGCCTTTACTTCTGTGCCTATCTGTTGGGAGCAGGAGACAGATGAAATGAATGCTCTGGACAGGCAGCACAGTTAAGTGGAGCTGCAGGTCAAAAAAATTATGTTCTGACTGCATCTGCCACTGAGGCAAATCACTGCATCCATCTCCAGCTCAGTGGTAAAACGGGATGATACTGACCCACCTTTCAAGGCATGGCGCCTTGTGTTCCACCAGCGGGAATCATTCTGTGCCTAGCAGGCTTAATTATTTGAAACACTTTGAGATGTAAAATGTTCTGAAAGTATAAGGTGTTATCATTATTAATAATGAAAATGCAAGGAGAATAATTTCCAGTAAATTAACACAGAATGACAGATCAGTTCCAATCTTGTGGGTTTTAAACGTAGCATTTCTTCCCCAGGGCTGCAGTAGGATCTTTCCCCCTTCTTTCATTCCAGCCAACAGTTAGGTTCAGATTGCCTTTTAAATATTTAATAACTGCTTGGGACATTTTATTTTATGGTAATTCCACAACACGCATCCCTATGCTCCTAAATTCAGTGCCAGGTTTTAGAACAAACAAAGCAAGTTAATTCCTCCGTGTGCAGACCACATGACCTCCCTTAGAGTTTCCTGAAGGTCAAGTGAAACAACCAAAGGAGTTGTGTGCTTTTTTTTTTTTCATTTTTCACACCCTTCTTTCCACCCACCATCAAATCAAGCAAAGCTTCTCTTAATCATTATCAGGGAGACAAAATGTTATAGTGCAGAGCAATGGACCAGAATTTCACACTCCATTTGCACAATAACTCTGAGGGCTGCTAATGTGCTGTTTGCTTTTTAGCAGGCATCTCTGCAGCCATAACTGAAATGCATTTTGGCACTGCTCCCAGGGCAACTTAACTATTTATGACAGCTTGTCTTGAAGTGCCTACATGAACATTAGGATGTCCACGGCAATCTGCAAATTGACCCATCCACATGGCATTTGAGATCAGATGGAAAGAGCTTTAATAATGTAATGAAGGTTAGGGTAGATGTCATTTTTAATTTATCTTTTTTACCCGTCCTGCGGCAGCAGCTACAATTTTCCATCCCATCTTCTGGCCAGGATACGTCAAATTGTGAAATCCTCCCATATTAACAGATGCTAATGACCTGACTCATACTCGAACTATCTTTTATTACACATTCAGTCGGACAATAAATGGGAGATATAAACTCCCACCTTGCGTAAACCATTTTCCTCCAGAGAGAGAACCTGCTACACCAGACCCAGCTGTTTGCTTATTGTCTGAGATGAGTGATGGATGAGTAATTTAAAAGACAGAGATTCTTCATGACAGATTTCATTTCCATGTTGCTCCAAGGTTCAGAGGTGGTTTTTATTCTTCAACCTTTATTTCAACTTTTTATTCTCTCTCTTAGAAGCAAAGCTGCCTAATAAAATGTCATTTTCAGACACAGATAATAACAGGAAAGAAGAAAACAAGCTTCAGCTGAGATCCAGATGCAGCCCCCAGCAAGAGTGAGACGTTATGTCAGGGAGATTCACTAGGGTTAGAAAGGTCACAGCTCCTAACCGAGTTGCTGATTTATTCACAAGGCAGCCTGTGTTAAGCTACCGCTCCTCATTAGGCCTCACTTTCTCCATCAAAGAACTAATGTGCATCAGGAACTGTGAGAGATGCAACTTGTTACAGAAAGTTACAGCAGTAGCAGAATGAGTTTCAGTTACTTCCCATCTTTGCACCTTTGTTTCCCTTTGCAAGGTTTGGCTATAAATATTTTGTATAGCTGTTGGTTTTAAATATGTGGCTTGATAGTACACGTTGCAATTTTCCCCATAATCCATCTCCTCAGGTGATAATTACCTTTCTCTCTCTCTCTCTTTCTCCCTCACCCGGCTAGCAACATTCTCACTTCTCTCTTTGCTAACATCTTCTGTTCCATAGATACCAGTCACCTTTTCACTCTGACTCTCTAACTGATTAGCAGAATTAAATTATGCTAGAGGCGCTGATCCCAGCTTGCACTCAGTTTCAAGTTTGTTGCTTCCGTTCTAACCAGCAGAGGGTTCAGAGTTCCCCAAATTTCTTCATTTTTCTAACTATGTGAGTAGATTCTAACAAAAGACATTGTCTTGCTAAGTATGCTGTTCTTTTTTGTCTTAAACCACTATATTTATAGGTCTCTTTATACATATATTTTGTATGGGTCTGTATAACACCCAGCAAACTGGGACATCCAGGTCCAACAGTGGTGCAAAAATATTAATAACCTGGGAGTTACAGAGGCCTTCAGGAATAAATGGAGTTCGATAGGTCACTTGGAAAAACTCCACTGTATATAAGGTATGACTGCTTTCAGGTTAGCATCTAGGTCTGTTAAAGGAGAGCAGAACAGCAGTGTACTCTGAGAAGGTATCTAAATGCATTACCTTAACCTGTTACACCATTACTGTCATTGATACAACTCAGCCATTGCTAACATCACATGAAACACAAGTTTCATGTAAGTAAGACAAATCTGGTTTAGAAAGCGTTACGGTTAAAATGCTGGCATTAAGCCTGTTCTAGTTTTTCTCTTGTTCTTGTCACAACAAGGCATGCACCAGTAATCACAGGAGCTGGGAAAATTAAAGGGGAAGGGATACCATGTGATCAGGGGCAAGCATTACTACAGATCAGCATAGCAGTTTGCTATGCACAATTAAAAGAAAAACAGTTAGAAAGCAAACTTCATGGTTACAAAAATAATTACTCAAAAAAATGCATTGGCTTTGCTCTTCAGAAAGAAACTATTTAATTTTATTAACTGTGGAAAGTTTAATTTGCTCCTGATTGTAAGTGCACAACAAAAGGCTAAGCAATAAACAGCTGTTCATGCCTGAAGATGGATGGCAGGAATTCACGTGGGAAACCTTCAGCTGAAGCAGGCTGAGGTGACAAGAGCAAGGACAGGGCAGGACTCCTTGCTCCCCTTGCTGCCATGCTCTGCTGGGTGGAGTTGGCTCTGGCCAGCTCTCTACTGCTTTGTACAACTAAAGATGCTCTTACAGAGCTGTGAAAAATAAGTTGTGGGTTTTTTTTTTTCTTTTTTGCATAGTAAAATTTCAGTCTCTGTAGCCTTGCCTTAGGATGGGCTGATAGCAACAATGGTTACATCTTCATTTGACACAGATTTCTTGCATAAAGTTTTTCTGTGTAAAGTTTCACTGCATTCAATATCCTATAAAAAGGCACTTGTGAATTACAGTATTGGTCTGGGGAAGATCGTCCTGGAAAGTTGTTTTATTGTTTTGCTTGTTTGTTTGCTCAAAGACAGATGAACAAAGAGCAAGCAATAAGGTTAAGAAAGGGAAATTGTCATTGCCTTAATCTCAGACTTTCAACAAGAAGTAACATTTCCTGTGATTTAATATGGTGGATGGAATTGTATCTTCTGAGAGAGACTATAGATTACAAAACATTCCTTCCTTGTGGCTGTGGACATTAGTCAGCCCAAGCTTACTAAAGACAGCAGCAGAGATTCATTCCCACAACAGTAATAATTCACAAAATAAAGCATTTGTGCTGCTTTTTTTTTTTTTTCCCAAGGATCTGATCTACTGGCAGTAGACTCATCAATAAAGCTCTCATTGCTTCAGGAGTGGTGTCTGAAGAAATGACTACAAAGAATTTGTCCCATTGCTGTTCTTCCTTGACCCACAAATGTGAGGTCAATTCTGTCTGAGCACCATTCTGTCTGAGCACCATTCTCAAGCTTAGCACCAATGTGAATTGCATTGGTCAGCCAATTGCTTTGGTTGCATTCAGTCCATTTTAAAGGGAAGTGTTGCCTGGCAATATTTGAAGTTTTTATGCTCTTTTTTACTGCTGAGTCCTTACCACTCCAGAGGAACTACTTCAACAGGCCCATGGGAAGCTATCTGCTCACTGCCTGTTCTTTTATGTAATGTCCAAAGTCACAGGGGGGATAAAAAGTAGAAGTAGTGAAGAAGATGGTGTTTCTCACGTCTGCATAAAGTTTTAATATCTGTAGCACCCTATTGAAGGAGTTCCAGAGATTACATCTACACCACGTGAAGAACTACTTCCATTGGAGAGTTTGGAGCCAGCCACTGGGTAGAACCCTCAGACAACCTTTAGATTATTTATTGGAAAACTCAGGGAACAACTGGCCTGCATTCAGCCTCTCTGCAGCACTCTGTAGTTTTATAGACCTCTACCACATTCTGCCTCAAGACATACCTTTCCCAATCTTGATGAGTCCCAGGACTCACCGTCTCTCCTCATAGAATCATAGAATCATTGAGGTTGGAAAAGACCTTCAAGATCATCAAGTCACTAAACCATGTCCCTTAGTGCCATGTCCATACTCATGTGAAAACATTTTCAGAGTTTTTCTGAATCTTTTCCATCTATTATATACCTTTTAAGATGAAGGGAACAGTGCAACTACAACATCAGTTTTTATAGTGGCATAATGATGGTCTGTGTTCCCTTTTCTGTATCTTTCTTAATCAGCCCTAACAACTGGTTTGCTTTATAGGCTGTTACTCAGCACTGAGCTAACATTTTCCTGAAATTTTTCATTATGACTCAAACATCTCATTCTTGCATGGTCACAGTAAGCCCATCATTTTTTATAGATCAATATCCACCATATAAATCATTCATAATTTTCCATGATAAAAAGAACTATATAAGTGGAAAACTTTGTCATCTCCCTGAAACATACTCACAACATCAGCTCCAACATGCTCCAACATGCTCTCATGTTTTGATCTGGTATTTGCAGATCATTCTCACTGGATGAGAAATGTACAAGTGTGTAAATAAAAACTTAAATAATCTAAGAAATCTTTTAAGTTTAGTGTAACATTTATGGAGAGAAAGGGCTAGCAGTCCTGGGTGAAGATAAAGACTTTAGATCACTTAACTGAGCTGGATGGAAGTAGAGCAAGCCTTCCTTGCTAACCAAGCTAATTCAAATGTCTGCAGGTTCCTTGGGCAAACGTGAATAAGCACAATAGAGTGCTGTCTCTTCTTACACTTTTTTAATGCGGATTTTCATTAGGAGGCTATGGTCATCAGCAAGCTCAAAAACAACCTTTTACAAGTTTAAATTACTGTCAGTATGAAATTTAAAAAAAAATACTTCTGGAGCCAATCCATTCCATCCACACATGTCATCAAAGTTGGGAGTAGCTGGTTGTAAAGCTGATGTGATGGTGGGAACATCAATCCTGGGTCTCTTGCCTTTCACAGAAGAAAAATTCCTGTGGCCAGCCAAGTGGTGGTCTCCATCCACAGCTTCTGAGTGCCTGAGGGAAGCCAAGGGGTGTTCTAGCACTGAGCCATTGCAAGTAATCCTTACTTTCAGCACTGTCCCACTTGGAGCTCAATGATTTTTGAGGACGTAGGGCTGCTAGTTTGTACATATTGTTTGTAAGTTCCTTGCAAACCTGCAAACCTGAACCATAAAAGTTCTCTCTGAGGTAGTTTTAGAGTCCAGGTGTTAAAAAAAAAAAAAAAAAAAAAAAAATCTTCATTGTGTATCTGTGGATTTATGGGGTTCTACAGAATTTCACAATTTTAGGTTTTAAAAGACAATATATTTTCTATTTTTTTTAATTGACAATGTCACAATTTTCACAACGACCTGCATGAAGGCTATAGATAGATACATAAACATGGAACTGAGTACATAAATATTAGCCATGAAAAATATGTGACTTCAAATGTAAAAAAACTCTTACAATGCCCAATTTCACAGTAGAGTTTTGTTAACAAGCATTTCATCCTTTTTTAATTTATGAAAAAAAAACCTTACATTTAATAATCTGAAATCCAAAAGATGATGACATCTTATTTAAAACAAAACAAAAACCCACCAAAATGTAAATTCTTTACTTAATTTAAACTATTATAAACTATACTCTTTCAGCTGCTGACAAGCCTCTGCAGACAAACAGTGGGGGGAGGTGAGGAGGGATTAAGCACTGAAAGAAACTGAGATGCCAAAAGAAATGTGCAGCTTGTGTAGGGATCAGGGACGCTTTTCTCAGCAATGTGTTCATAAATTTTATCCTGAGTGTATATCGTGAGCAGAAAGTCAAGGATTTAATATTTCTGGCAGTAAGCCAGCAGTATGTTGGGAAGGTTTTATATGAAGTCCCCACACACCACTCTGCTGATCCACCTCAAATTGATCTGCAAAGCCCCTTGCTTACATCCATCCTGGGCTCCCCCATGCGCAGACATATTGGCATGTCTTAGAGGAGGCTTATACAACATCTTGGTACTCCAGCCCAAAAGGTCACCAGCATTTCTGCCATACGCACCCTAATTCTGAGTTTCAGAGCTCCCGGCAGCCTCTTTTGCTAGAACACAGCTCCTTCTTGCCAGCTCCCAACAACTGTTGGAGTGTTCATTCCTGTCACTTTCACAGTAGCTAATCCTTTTCCTTACTTGTCAAAGGAAGAACTTTGGAAACCACTCACCCAGGCTGAATTTGAGTCAGCGACCAGCTCTATATACTGTTTAGAGTTACTTGGGCCATTCAGCCTATAAGAACTATTAATCTCACTTTGTCTGGAATTTCCATGAATTCTCTAGCTGAGAAGATATTCATTAAAATGAATACTGAAAGCATATCACATCGTATAGTACTGAAATGCCAAAGTGGTAAAGGCCACATAAGCAATTTGCAGATCTAAAAGGAATAGTGGCTAATATGAGTATGAAAGTTGAATTGCCAAAGCTGAGTTTGGAAGTTGTCTTGTTACTTTAGGACTGTATTCTGAATATTACCTTAAACCACGGGATGATCATTTATATCAAAGTGCCAGATTCAGACATTCAAAGACTGATGAATATCTTACCTTGCATTTAGTTCCTTTGTCTTCAAGAGAGTCATAGATCATGGTTTGGGTTTCTGAACTGCAGTGAATTCTATAGTCTACTCAGTGAAACTGAAAATGCTGCTGAAAAGGACAGGAATTTCCAGTGAATAATTTCCAGCTGATAATGCAGTCCTCTCTGTACTGAGAACTAATTCTGTTTCACTGGAACCCCCGCAGACATCACCCATTTAGGCACGGAGAGACGAGAGTAGATGTTCTTCCACACTCCTGGCTCGTAGGTCACCCAGGTCAAGGCGCAGCCTAATTACACAGAGTTTTGTCTTCCCAGTGCTGGCAGGGCCGGAGCTTCTTGGAGGCATCAAAGCCAGCTCCCTGCCTCAGGGCACAGTTTCTTAGCCACAGGGTAGCCAAGGTGGTTGTTTAGCAAAGCTGAACAGAAATTCTAGGCTGAAATTATGGTATTTGAAGTGAAAGTCCTACTGAGTGGTGAAGGTGAAGGTGAAGATGGTGAAAGGCCTAGAGGGGAAGACATATGAGGAGCAGCTGAGGCCACTGGGCCTGTTCAGCCTGGAGAAGAGGAGGCTGAGGGGAGACCTCATCGCGGTGTACAACTTTCTCGCGAGGGGGAGTGGAGGGACAGGCGCTGACCTATTCTCCTTAATCACCAGTGATAGGACCCGTGGGAATGGTGTCAAACTGAGGCAGGGGAGGTTTAGGCTGGACATCAGGAAGAGGTTCTTCACCGAGAGGGTGGTCACACACTGGAACAGGCTCCCTAGTGAAGTAGTCACTGCACCAAGCCTGTCTGAATTTAAGAAGCGTTTGGACTGTGTACTTAGTCACGTGGTCTAAAATTTTGGGTAGACTTGTGTGGTACCAGGAGTTGGACTCGTTGATCCTTATGGGTGCCTTCCAACTCGGGATATTCCATGATTCTATGATTCTATGAGTGATGTTGTTTTGTTATAAAGATTGCCAAAACTTTTTATTTTGGGAGTGAAGGAAGAACCTTCTGAGTTTGAGAATATAACAGGATAAGAAAAAAGTAAAGTAGAAATATACTTGCCTTGAGAAAATAAAGATTTTCAAACAGAAAAAGCATCAGTATTTTTTTGCCAGTTCATATCCAAGGAAAAGTTTGTTTTAATATTTTAGCTTGAGAATAGGCATATTAATAGATTATAAAGCTATACACCTTATTTATAATGCCTTCATGTGTAGTTTTAATAACAAGTCATTCTCCCTGCCTTTCCTAAGCCAGTAAAGCCTGGTTTTGGACAACCCATACTTTTTCACTATGAAAAAAGCAATTAGCTAATTAGATGGGAGTCCTGACCTGAAGTGTCACTGAGAGGGAAATGAGAAACAAACTTCCTTCTTATGAGCAAGAAGTCTAGTTTTCAGAAAGGCTGAACACCAAAACTTTAGTTAGAGGTAACAGAATCCAGCCTCCACAAAACAGTAGTTTTTTGCCACCTAGATTTCCATTTTCCAGTGATCTACTTTTCACTCAGCCTCTTTCAGTATCATTTCTTAGTTCCATGGAGCACTGGCTCCAGAAACATGAATTTTGTTATTCATCCTCAAGAGAGAGCTCAGATATTCCTTTACAAATCAAAGAGTGTGAGCAATTCTACCTGAATCAAACAGGTTCCCAAAGCTTCTTCTAATTATGTTGTAATCACCTGGTGTTGGCATTTGCATTTGCATGTATATACCGGTGTATATTATTTGTGTGTAACTGTAACCACAGGAAAGCAATGCACTTTAATGAATAACATCAGAATAATGCAAGACTTCTGTCACCTTTCTTATTAGTTGGAGATTCTCCTTTAACTCACTGTTTAAATTGCATCAGTTCTTTCAGAGCTAGGTTCAGACCTCTAATGTCTACAGGGTGCCAAGGTTATGTTCACAAACTTAATACAATATATAATGACATGCCAGCTTAAGGTTATTTTGCTTGCCAGGGCAAAGCCACTGTTAGAGGAAAGCTGGAAAGCCTCCTAGGAAAGGAAGCAAGTACACTACAAACACTGATAAAAAGCTAAATAGACTCAACCAAATTACCTGAAGTGAAATTTTTACATGGTACAAGTAGCCTCTCACCAATCTAGCATAGTATCTGTAATCAGCACACTTGTAGACCTCACTGAGGAGCAACATCTTTGCTACCACATAGTTGGTTCTGTGTCAGAAGGAAAATGCCACCCACAAATTTCTAACATCTAGTCATCTGTATATGTTCTTTGTGGGTCTCCTCAGTCAAATACTAACTGCCTGAACCTGCTTATCTTACAAGATCTGATGAACACATGCTGCAAGACAGTACTGCTTAAGAAAAAAATGTTCTTGATGCTGGTAGAAGTGCCTCCAAGGTTGTGAGTTTTCCCAAAAGAGAAACTGTCTTTACAGTAACTATTGTGAAAAAAATCCTGACATATGTTAAGGTTTTTATATTGTATCTTATTCCATAGTATCATTCAGTCTCTACAATTCCCCACTTACCTGCTTGCAATCTATATTTTGCAGCCAGCTC
Source organism: Cygnus olor (assembly GCF_009769625.2). Taxonomy (NCBI): domain Eukaryota; kingdom Metazoa; phylum Chordata; class Aves; order Anseriformes; family Anatidae; genus Cygnus; species Cygnus olor. The sequence goes on from NC_049173.1 coordinate 52,331,819, forward strand.
AGTGAAAGTACTGTCACTTCCTCTTCTGCCTTTCTCTCAAAGGCTGTTAGTAATCTCTACTATGAAGGACACATGTGAAAATTAACCTATGTATACATCTTTCCATGATATATGATTGTCACCAGGCACTACCTTAACAGAGAAGATTTTTCATTTGTATAGAGTAAATACAATGAGACCAAAGATCCATGCTCATCTCTCTTCACACACATGATAAGTCAATCAAGTGTCTTTTGTTAACTAACTTATTTCCGCCCCCCCCCCCAAAAAAAAAAAAAAAAAACAGTATTGAATTTGACAAAGTCACATGGTGCATGCCAAGTGTAGGCTGGGAACAAACCTTTTATAAGCTCCAGCCTACGACTTGCAGAGTGTTGTCCCATACCACCCAAAAAAAAGCAGCACCAATGAATCATGCCAGTTCAGAAGGATCCTTACAAAATGATGTAATTCTTCATCCCAGTGACATTATTGATTACCTTTAAGAAGACACTTAGCAGGATAAATTACTTGTTGTTATCCGCAAATCAGACGTCTCACATTCTTGGGCCTCAAATAAATACTCTTAGATTTGTTGGTTATTTCAAGATCAATATACATAGCCTCATAATAGCAGAAAATTAGTTCATCAATAGGAATTGACCAGTGCATAATCCCAAAATTGCAGTTATGCAGATTGCAGCTACTTTGTGTGCGCACGTGTGTTTGTGTATACATGTGTATTGGTTCAGGAAGACTCTCTCTCTGACATGTTCAATCATGAAATTCAAAATTTTCCACTCCATTTCAGGCTAAATCTAAGAGGACTAAATCTGGTGGAACTGGGGAAATCAAAATCACAGGCTTTCAAACTACATATTATCTTCTGGATCTCCATTACGCTGAAAGATCAAATGTATGGCAATGGAATTTCCATTCCTTTAAAGTCTGGGTCCCAAAAACTACACTCCAGTGGAAAGGCTCATCCCTTTGCACACAGCATATGCATTGCTATTATGAAACAATGTGGAAGGGATTGAGTAAAAAAGGAAAGAAAGAGAGAACCAATGTGAAGAAGAGAAAATCAGTTTCCCAGGGAAGACTGTAAACATTACCCATGAACACCTCTGTGTAGCACTGACTTGGATATTTCCTTATTTGTAGTGTGACTGCACTAGAACTTTACATAAGCGTGGTGTGTGAATGACAGAGACAGGAGCCCTCCCTTAAAAAAGCACATCAGGCAGGCTTTTCCTTCTGCTGAGCAATTCATTGTATATATCTTTCAATTATCTATTGACTTTAAACTGTTTGTACCTTGTTTTAAACAGAAAGAATAATCCTCACAATTCTATGCAAAATAAATTAATTAATTAATTAATTAATTAAAATAAATTAATTAAAATAAAATAATAAAATAAAACAATAAAATAAAATAAAATAAAATAAAATAAAATAAAATAAATAGATAAATAAATTTAAAGGTGTCTTATTAAATGTAGGTTAATCTGAAAATCTATAAATCCTGTGGATGATTACCATGTCTTCTGTAAGCCGTAAAACAACCAGAAAAACAACTATTCGAACTTTGTGGTTCAAGAACCATGAAAAGCAGGATTTAGTTCTGAGCTGTTATTTGTGGCTTTACTCAGTACTTTGATTCACTTAAGCCACAAGGGGTCAAGAAACCTTTTGGAAGAAAGGTTTTGTAAAATGTCTGGGACTTGTTCCTTCTGCCTGGACAATCTGCACGGGGGGCCCAGGAACAGAGGCAGAGTTGCACCATGAAAAAAGGAAGCAAGAAGATTTTTAGAACATTTTTTACATTCATAGTGCTTCAGGGTGGAGTCCTGATTTGAGCATTAGCAAGCTGAAAACGGAATTTCAGGCTGATGCAGTCTCATTTTGAAGGTTCAAGGCAGGCTTCTTATTATGCCCAAGTCAGTTTGTATATTTCCAGATGGATCTGTGAAGTAAGACATTCAAAGCACCTAAAGACTTTCTGAAAAATGTCCCTCTCGTGACCTCAATTTCCAATTCTCTCTAAATACAGGACTATAATATAGGAAAGACTCAAATTCAGGAAGAGAATTAATTATCTGCAGTTTTCCACCCTGGTACTACTACGTACATGAAATGTGCTGGGAACTATTCTTTTTCAGCAGAAAACAACTTCTCTAAATAAAGCCCAACATAAAGGTCATCCTCCAAACACAGAAAATATTTCAATGACAGCTCTGCAAAACCCAGAAGCTGGTAGTGTCTTCAGTCTGACCAGTGGATTGAGACAGAAGAATTTGTTTTTCTGAAGTTGCTGCATTGTGCATTAGATAATTGAACCCCCATTGGCAGATACTGCTGCTCCAATGGCTCACATCTGAGATGAACATCATAACCACCCAACAAAAGGAATGCCATACCCTTTGACTCATTGTCTAGTTAAATCTTCTGCAGTGTGGAATATATCCAAAAGAAGATTTTTCTTTTACCTTATTTGAGGACACTGACCTAAGAAATTATATTCCCCTGTTCCCTCACTCCATGTTGATCAAATAAAAGTGAATTGGTTTTCTTTTCTCATTGCTGCTGGCCTGCATTTTTTTTTCAGCAAGCAAACCAAGAAGTCAATTACTTGCACAGCCCCATGTGAAGTTTTTCACACCAGGAACAGTGCTTCCATTTCACTGTTTTACTTGTCCTCACAGTTCTTTCTTTTGGGAACCAGATTATGGCCTCATAAAACTGTAGGATGCTACTGAAATAACTTAAATACAGTAACTATTAAAAGAACAAGTTGGATCTCTAATTGAATTGCTTCTTGTAAGGGATTTCTCCATTCAGAAAGGTAAAAGATACAGTCTTCTTCTTATAACTGTGCCTGCCAGTGTACACATCACATGCTTTTAGTCAAATTCAGTAGTCCCTTTATATGTAGTTATTGGCCTCTCTTTATATGTAATTATTGATCTTGCAATTCTTATTTAAGGGCATAGGTAAAAGGATTTTCTGAAGTACTGAACAGTATAATTATCTATAGATCTCACTCTCCAAAACTAGGCATGAATAACATGTCTCTGTTCACCAAATTATTTATTATTTATCGTACTGCAGTGGGCAGCCACCACTGGAGCCAGCAGTGGACATTGTTACTCCAGCTCTTCCCAGAGCTGATTGTGAGTCCTCAGAGGTAACAGGACTGACTGATTTGTAAGAGCATCTGATGGGTCCTTGCATTAAACCACCTACAAACAGAAAATGAAGAGTAATGAGTTCCTAAAAGCAGTATTTCTTATTGGATTGAGGAAAGAGAGCTGCAACAGGCAAAAACTGAAGTTACCCTTCAGAATCCTGCACTCTCCTCAAATGCTTAGTGCAGTGCAGATTTCTGAGAAACAGGAAAGGGAAAGTTAAATGTCTGTACCCCCTTGCCTTTAGCCTCCTCTTGTAGTTCAGCGATTCCTGCATACTGTGCGGGCTTGCACTCTGGCCTTGAATATACTGAATAGGGATCATCTCCAGCAGCCCTACATGCAGACCCAGAAAAGACATCACACGTGTGAAATCCTACAGCCTTTTCATCTCTTTTTGCAGCCTTTTACATATACACATATAACGCCAGCTAACATGACCCTCTCTCTTGCTCACCATCGAATGCCAGCGTGTCTGCGGGCAGTCCTCACAGCAAATCCTCCTCTATGTCCCACAGAACTCAGATCAAAGTACATGCCTTTTTTTTCCCCCTTTGATCACAGAGATGGCTATCAGCAGGAGCTCATCCTTCCTCCTAACGGAGGTCCACAGCAAAGCATAACCTGCCCAGTAGGCTCGCCCCGTTCGCTGCAGCAAGGAGCACACCTACACCTGGTACTGAACAGAGACAACTCCTGCCGGCTGTTACTGCCTGCTCCAAGGAAGCAAGTTAAAGCTGCCTTGGCATAGACATGACAGATGTATTTCTCATGCTCAATGGATTGAGAAAAAATGCTTAACTCTTTGCTTCTCAGTTTTCAGAAGTTTTGCCAAACTCGTTGTCTTGTATGGCCTTGGGATAGCATTGGGTCACCATCTCACTGAGTGAACAAATATTTTTTCACTGAGGCCCTCAAAAAGAGAATCTTCCTGCCGCTTTGAGCTCGTAAAGCTTGCTTATTGGCCTCAAGACTGATATTAGAAAAAGGAATCCCTTTTGCCTGTGAATGTCTCAGGGACAGATGCAGCCATGTGGCTGTGACCTCAGCTCACTATGCAGGAGTGTTTACTGCATCTGCATGTACTAACACACACAGGGAAATTAAAGCCTTCATAACCTCACTACTCATTCCCTGTTAATCTGTGCCTGTATTTGTGCTCATGTCTTCATTATTAGGGGTGATTTATGCACCTTCAGATTAATATTTTTTGATTTAAAGGTTCATCATAGAAAGACTGACCCAATCAAATGCATGGCTCTGCATGTTCTCTAAGTACTTGTCCTGGAAATATTGACTTTAATTTTTAGCAGAATTATCTTCATTCTTGCTTTAAAACCCTTATATTCTGCACATTGTGGGCCTCTCTAACTGTCTGACCTTATTGCTGCTGCCTTTGTACTCCTTACCCCTTCTACCAATTGTTATTTATTCATTGCATCTTGTCTGATGCTCACTGGCAAAGTTTTCAGAACAAAGACTGCGTCTTCTTGGGTGCCTCTACTGCAATGCAGGCAGGAACTGGAGCCTTCCTGGACTGCTGCAGTGTGGCCAGTAACCCAGAAGGCTTTCTGCAAGCAAGGGCAGATGTCCAGAGTGCCTGGCTCCTGGCCGTGTGCCCCAGGAAGTGCAGCATGCAGGCTGCCAGGGCATTCCTGGGGTCTGCTGCAGCTGAAGTGGTTTTGGTTCACACCCAGAATGGTTTAAAACTTATTCCCATAACCTGAAAACTGTCAAGCAGTGTTCACAAGAAAATGCAATATTTTAAAAAGGAAAAGCTCACGTGACAAGGCAGGCCTGAGAGACAGGAGTCCTGCCAAGAAAAGGACTTAACCCTATCCCCTATTTCTCTGCAGAATCACAGTTTTCACCACAGTTGTGACCACACCACCACTGTGTCTCTCCAACTCCATAAATCTGTTGTGAGATTGAAGATCTGGAGGGAAGACCCAATGACAGGCAGTGCCAGTGGTGGAGGTTAACTGACCCAGGGACAGCCTGGTGAATGTAATGAAATAGAGCGCTCTACCTCAGGGCATCCAGGATAAAAAAAAAGCATGTTCCTTACACAGGTGAAGCTCACAAATGCGTATTTGCAAAGAGGCAAGTGCTCATACACCTGTTCTTGTACCTGAGAGGTGGTGCAAGGGAGAAGCCAAATGGTGATGGGAAAGACAGTCGACGCTACAACACCACTTTGCAGACTCAACCAGGCACAAAATTTGTATCAGGAAGGTTTCTAAATGCCTGTCTTTAGTCAAGCTTCTGTTCTGAACCAGTACGCAGAGATGTTTTATGTTCTTGGGTCCTGCATGCGTTCATTGAAGACTTCAGGGTAACAGTTCAGGTTCCTTCCAGTTTCAGAAAAAATAACAGCGTCAACCATGTCCATCTTGGATTCAGTGTGACTGCTTTCAGTGCTCTATCCACTGCTATAGAGTCACCAAACCTCTTCAGAGAATACAGAAGAGTAGAAAAAATGTAAGAGAAAAATACTTGTGCAAAACTTTCCATTTCACAAAAATTTTGTTTTGCTTTTAATCTCATAAGTAGATACAAGCAGTTATGGTGGCTATTCTGACCAGTTAACGTACATAGTCTGCCTCTGTCACTGCATGCACCATGGAAGTCATCTCTTTCCCCTAGGGATTTAGGAACACACATTGTTTAGAAAGCAATAGAGGGGAAGCTCCTACCCACAGTGTGCTGAAGCATAACAAAAGAAATCTCATTAGCCACATCTATCTTCAGGACAGTTCCCGGTAGTAGGGGGAGATTTCACACAATATCAGCCTTCTTCATCTGGGTATTGGAGTAAAACCAGCAGGACCATCTCTCCCCTAAGCAAATTCAGATGTCATAGATAAAACTATTTCTTCTACATGTCCCCCTCTATCCCTTCCTGGCACCCCTACCCTGCAGACAAGGACAGAATTAATTTTCCATTCTCCATTCATAGCAAATAAAGAATACAGTGTTCGCTCCACATCATTTTCATCTTTCATCTTAATTATCATTGCAAAGACTACAGAAATCATTATCTTTATGATGATGAACGTCCAATTAGCATTTCTCATATAAATTTTAGATCATGAAGCGGGTTGAAAGGGATAATGCAAATTCCTAATAGTCTTTTTTTCCTTGCTGAAAAATTGAGGTGCTTAACAAAATGAAATTTAATCTAAGCCATTTTCAAACAAGTCAAGAACTTTATTTACTTGATCGGGAAGGGGAAAAGAAGAGACTGAAACTAAATCTTAAAAGCAGCCATATTTTAAAAGACCTTGCTTTTTCAGCCCATTGCTCAAGCTTTCCCCTCCAGATAGCTGAACACTTGTCTGGTTGTGCTCAATGAGTTTTAAACTATTGTGAAAGCTGGTAGAGGCAATTTATTTCATTAGTTATACTATTTAGTAAATCGAAAAATTATTCCAAGTAAACAGTCTGTTGTCTCTAGTATAGCATTTTAATTGATTCCCATCCACAGTACTTACGTGTAGAGTGAAATTGCCAATAATTACATCATTGCCATTGCAAGACACTAAGAGATGCAACGTATCCCTGGTGCTGGTTGAGGTGCAAAGGTGTGTGTAGAGATATGCCAGTTGGATTCATTCCCCACAGATGGTTTTGGTTTTGGGGAAAATTAATTCAGCTGGCAGTATTAGAAGCATCTGAAATAATCTTTGCACAGAGGAATTGCAATTACAAGTGAGTCATTGGGTCCACATAGTCTAGCTTGTCATCTCTGATTATAAATGCTAACTATTTCACTAAAGCAGGAAAAAAAAAATCTCAGACCTCTGGACAGGTCTTTCTATCTAGAGGTAATTATAATAACACAAAGCAAAACTATCCTGGTCCAAAAATGAAGCAGGGAGCAGCTGTCTATTCCTCTTTTTTTTTTTTTTTTTTTTTTTGTCTTTCCCTCTCCTCTTTATTTCTTTTCCAAGGAAAAATTAAAAAATTAAAAAAGGTACCCCTTCTTCCACATGATCTGCAATTAGCTCTTTTCCAGAAGGCTCACCCTATGGGCATGAGTGGATACACACACGTGCACTCTCTTCTTTTCCCCAACCTTCACAGATATGTGCCAAGATATGTTTTTCAGGTTCAATATCTTGTTGAAGAGGTGTGTAAGTAGGTGCTGCACTGGTTCTGTGGCTTACTATGAGAAAATTTGTCAGCCTAGGATGGTCTGCTTCATAAAATGCCATCATTTCAGTTGGGAGCCAGGATAAATGTGCCCCTGAGAAGTAATGCCTTACAGCATGAACTTTCCATTTTATACAAAATACACCGTTAATTACCACCATTAATTTTCTCCTGAGAAAAAGAAAAAAAAAAAAAAAGATGTGTGGTTGTATGTAGTGTGACCTTCTTTAGTCTCTTCAACCTTTAATCTACTCAGGACAGAGATACTTCAGTACTGCATTCATAGACCTGAAGCAATTACAGGAAGTTGTAATTGTCTTTGATACTAGTACAGTCTGGTTGTTCCAACTCTTCTTGTTACCCATTAAACTTTTTGTTGTAGGTTTATCTTTTATAATTCTTCTTCAGCCTCTAAAATCCATTAAGGGAAAGACTCCAAGTGATGTTTCAGTGTTGTTTTGCTACAGTATGACACAGGTCTAAGTTTCATTTTAAATGCATGACAGTGAATTACAAGAACCTAATAAGTCCAAGCTATTGGGCTGTTGTAACTTTAGATTGTGTGCCTATTATTCATATAAATGTCTAATCCATTTCTGAATTATCCTTTAAGCTTCATCTCAATCATGTCTAATGGTGCCAACAATTATTTTTCATCTTCAAAAGCATTTCTTCCCCTCCCTTTGCATTATAATTTTCACTGGTTTCCATTTGTTCTTGTTCATGAGAAAAAAGCAGGGAGAATTATGTGACTATTTCCTTTCATTATTTTATGTGATTCTTTTCTTTCCTTTTTTCTTTTTTTTTCTTTTTTTTTTCCCTGTAAGTGTTAAATAGGCCCAATGGCAGATTCTTGCATTTCTAATCTTTTTTTTTTTGATAACCTTTTCCCCATCCTTTGTATATGCATTTGGAAATAAGATGTTGAGAGCCGGAGTCAATATTTAAGGTGATTACAAATTATCCCAGTCCAGGGTCACATCTCGACTACACCATAATTACATTCCCTATGTCTAATTTTTAAAGGTAGAATCAATCAATTCATTTCTGTACACTTCAGTTAAGTATATCATGTGAATGGTTCAGGCTTTTGTAGACCTGCCACTGTGCATCCAAACTACAGATCTACATCTTGTGAGAGTAAAACATGAGCTGAAGGAAAGACGCACAACTGCACACGACACAAAACTGCATACCTACATAGGGAATGCAAATAAAAATAGTGAAGCTTCATATATCATTTTAATTTCTTTTTAGACTGCTTTCTAAGGACACTGTGCAACTTCATTCTACACTTTTTTCCCCCACTGTTCTATTTCAATAAATTTGACAGAAATGTGGAATTATCGAAGATTTATATTTCTCTGGGTTTCATGGACAAAACTAGAGAGGTAGCTTAAAGAAACTCTATTAGTGCCAGTTGTGAGGGAAAAGCTGTAGCCCTCATTGGACACCAGGGAATCCATATAGGAAAGATGTTATAAATGCCTTAAATGCAGGCAAAGAACCGAGCAGTAGATTTCTTGGTGTCTACTTAAGAGCTCATTCCAGCTGAAACTTTTTTTCACATTTTACACTTTTCACACTTTTTCACATTCATAACATCTCCACGTCACTTCCTGCCTACACAGATACTCCAGTCTTAAATATAGATTGTAATCTTACTTGGTCTTTAGTCACTGAATAAATTAGTTCTCTGAATGAGGACTTTGGAGGAGTAGCCACTGTCCTTATTATAAGGTTTTATTAACCTAGGCCAGAAGAACTTGCATAGAATGGTATAACAGAAAGGACATGTTTGAGATCTACAAACAGTAAAGAATATATAGCATCAATTTAGGATCTGCTTACAAAATAATGAAGGAAGAGGGCTTTATAGCTCTATAAATTCAAATGATGCTCTCTTAAAAGCCCATCAGAATATATGAGAAGTTGGGACAGTTTTACTGCCCTAACAGATAAATAACCATACAGTAAAAGCTCCTGATGGAAAATGCAGAAGCAAATTGATGAATGGGCATCCACAACACTGTAGCTGATTTTTCAAGCTAAACTCATTAAGAAATCTTAATAGTGATTGGCAAGTTCCTTCAAACATGGAGGCAAAGAGGTGAACAGGAGTCTGCTTAAAAAGCTGTCATGTCAGTGATTAGGAGTGAAAGCCATGTCTAATATATTTTCTAGTAAATCTGCTTGATGAGTAAACAAATTTAGCTCTTTCACACAGCTAAAATAAATGTGCTCCAATGAAACCAGCTGTTAACTCGAATATACTGCAATCCCAGCCTAAGCAGCACTGTGCACCACCTGTGTGTGAGACAGCTTCAAAGTGCTTGGAGCCTAAAAAAGAAAAAAAAAAAAAAAAAAGGCTTCTAATGGACTGCCAAGGGCTGGGAGAAGGAGCTAAGAGTCCATGGTTTTGTTCACAACACTGTCCCTTGTGTCCTTGCTTACCTTTTCTTGTTCAAGCTTGTTCTACAGTGTAAAAAGAGCTTTACTGATAAAGACATACTGGTATTTTGAAGGGAGGTTATGAGATTTGACCAGTCAGAATCTGTTTCTATGCAACTGAAGCTAATGGAAATTTATTATTGAGTTTAGCGGATGCAGGAATAGAACATTTAAGGATTTTAAAGTCCTTTAATCCAAAATACTTGATAATAATAAAGCAGATTAGAGTGAAAAATTATTTTGCCAAGCACCATGTTCAGTTTTCAGATATTTGAAGAATCTTTCAAATGGCTTATAAGCCCTTTGTTCCCATTACCCATATTTTAACCATGGTAAATTGTTAGCCTACTCACTAATGTTTTTCTACTTTCTTCTCAACAGAATAACATTCTTTAAAACGGTAAGATGCCTTTGTCTCAATAGCACTTTGCACCTTCCCAGGGCAGTTCTATGCCATTCATATGTTCATATTTGCATAAGAGGCAAAGAAATCTTTATTGTTGAGAAAGTGAATGTGGTATAAACCTGCTAAAATAGGACAGGGAAAATGTGAGGAGTCTTGTTCTTGCATAATGAGGGAAATTTCTTAAATAAAGCACCTCTTAAGAAATTCTCTTCCTAATTCCATTAGCTAGTGGCTGACTCATGCTGGATTGTAAGGGCTGTAGACTATTTTATTTTTTTTTTATTCTATTCAGTGCAACTGTAGAAATTCTCATTACCTGTATTTTAATCGTTGTAAATTCTTGGCCTACTGACAAACATTTTGCTACTTTATTCCCACCAGAATGAGTACAACAACTTAGATTTATTTAATAGTTTTCTTCCTCGTGGGATACCAATAAAATTTACACATTTTGGAAACTATTTTTTTATAGGAATGCAGCATAGTGACTTTAACAACACATAGCAATAGCCTATAACAGAAAATGGTGCCTAGTATGTCAATGTAGGAGGTCATGCACATTAGCAGAGGGTAATTGGACCATCTTTCAGTAATTTGTTAATTAAGATACAGTGTTCAATGACAGGAACTTACACTACAGTTTGGAGAAAGAATTTTGGTTTTGTGAAGAACTCCATGAGCTCCTTAATGAACGCAAGCAGCCTGGTCTTTCATTTCATATTTCATTTGAATGCTCATACCTCACACAGACCCCTCACTCTTAGCTTCCCCACATAAATCACACTTTTCCAAGGCATCAGATCAGCTCAGTTTTCTGAAATTTTTACCAGATGTCATTTCAATTTGTCGGTCAAGAGCATAGACAATATTGAGTAAGACAGGCAGATATTTTTCTTTCTGTCTAGGAAAATCATGTATTGCAGAAATACCCCTTGTTCACAAAATTGTACCAGTGAAAAATCTATTCCATTTAATGTGCAAAAAATGCTCATTTTCTAAAACACCTTCTAATAATACCATCTATAAAAAAAATCTTGCCTCCACCTTAGCACTCACAAGACGGGTGGGGGAATTTTGAGTAGAATATTTTTCTTCCTAGGAAATTGCATTTTCTAAATGTGTAATTTTCTGCGAGAAATATCAGACAAATTTTCAGGCATAAAATCTAGGCAAAACATTTTGTGGATGTCAGCCTGAATCTGACTATTTTATTCTCATGTTCATGTTGTTTACAAAAGAACAATTTGGGAAGGACTCTACTTAAACTGTCCAGAGCAGGAAATAAATATGATTGCATTTCAGAAAATATGAATGTTTTCGGCAGAGTACCCTAGTTCATGCTAGTAAACTAGGACGGGGTGCTGAAGAATGAATACAATTTCAGTCATCTGAGAGAAACACAAAGGTACTGTGGCATTCTAAATTTTCGTTGCAGCTCAAGTTAACCACTCATTCATAACTGTAATTTGTTCTCATAATAACGCAAAGCCTAGTTGCTACAGATTATGTTGCAAACTCAGTATTATATTCCCTTCTGAAAAAGGAAGCTCAAAATGCCATGTAATACTAAATATGTTATATTTCCTATCACAGCCCTTGAAATCAGTCAAGTGGCTGGAACCCAATATTTCAATATTAAGTGAGCGTTAATAAGTCTACAGGCAAGTAATCAACATGACTAACAGGCTGACAGCCTTTACTTCAGAGTGAAATATCATGCTGGCAACACTCACAGCCAGTGATCCATTGCTTCTTGCTTTGGATTGGCAGCTTTGGCAGGTATTTTGGTGAATTCAAAAGTGGGTTTGATCCTTTGCCCATTAGACCTTTTGCTCATTAGATGTGTCTTAGCCCATATGAAAAAATTTCTCATAATGGAACTCAATGTCACCATTAAGTCAAAGTGTAAAACACTTGGAGAATTATATGTGTTTCTATGCTTATCCCAGACCTGTAAAATTACTTCCAAGAAAAAATGATAATTACAATAATACATTATAATATTGACAACCACAATAATAATATACACCTTTTTGTATTTTAATCTGTAGAAATCAGATTGTGACAAAACATAATGTTTTGAGAGCCATTATTTTGCATTTTGTAATAAGAATCCCAAAGCACCTGCTGATATAGACTTTTTCATAAAGTCAGCAAAATTGAATACAAGATAGCAATATTTATTCCAAATTGCACTGCTGTGATGTAAGGAGAGATCAGAAAATATGTAACATCAGAAAATTAAAACCCAGTCAACCAAGCAGAATTTTCACCCAAAATATGGTTCTTAACTGAGGCTGGTTAAGCATCACCTAGTTTTATTCTTTTTTATATTCATTCTATTTTGTCCAGTTGCTTTTATTTATTTATTTATTATGCCAAATAGCAGAACTAGAGATGTGAAATCACAGCAAGGAAGAATGTTTTTGTGATTTTTTCCAAACCTAGGAATTTCAAGATAGTTCATAAGAAGGTTTAACTTCACTATCAAGGTCTAAGTATTAACAATTCTGGAAGACAAATTATTCATCTTCTTACGCCTTACTGCTGTTTATTCTCTAACTGTGAAAAGACCTTTATTTTGCTAGTTTACATCAGTTACATTTCCTGGCTTTCAGATCTCTTTAAAAACCACTGAAACTGAATTAAATTCCTCTTAGGCCTTAGAAATCCAAACTGAGTCCATCTTCCTTCTTTTTTCATTAACCAGTGTAAAATACCCAATTCAACCAGCTTAATTCTAATCAATAAACAAACAATTATATTTTATATGTGTATATATGTGTTCCTCACAAAGCCCTCATTGTAAATGGAAACTGGAATTTCTGCCCTAACCTTATGCTTAAAAATATAGTATATTTCAAAAAGGCTTGGCTGTTCCCATTAATCTGAATACTTCCCAAAGATTCTAAGAAAATCATGAAAACGTATTGCCTTAGGTGGTATCCAGAAGTGTATACTCTTTTCAGAAATGGTATTGTGTCCTGTACAGACAACCTCCCACTGTGTGTGATTAACACAGATTTCTCAAAATTGTTTTCCTTAGGTTAGAAATGAGAAAGACAGGTTTCTCTTTGTCTTGATATTACTGTCAGCTTCAGTGCAGGTAAATCACAGAGCTTCAGTGTGTCATTGCCATGGAAACCTAAAGCTAATACTGTACTACTTATCTTTTTTAACATTTTGCAGTGGTTGCAATGTCCTTGTTCAGAGCAGAAAGTTTAAGAAATATAGTAAGAGAGATATCTCCAGATTGGTCCCAAGATGAAAACAAGTTCAGACCCACTTTCTGATGGGTCAGATTATGGTTTTCTGGACTCCCACCCAAAAGATTTTGTTTCTGAGCCACATCCATCACTAAAGCTTGAATTTTACCCTGACATCTTATGTGCACATCTATCAGTATGCTTGAAGAGGGCAGTAACTTATTGCACGTGGATTATCTGTAATTTGTTATCATTTGCTACATCCAAGTCTATTCCTGGTTTATTTGTCATCACCTTTAGTTACTGTCCACAGCCATAATGCTTTGTAGCCCTAGAGGGATCAGTGGGGACATAAAGGTGGTGCTGCTACACCCTCATTTCTATTAGACAACAGGCACATGGCTGTGCTATACCAATAAACAATCTGCTGTGTCCACAAATTTGCTGTGCTTCTGCAGAAGCTTTATTGGGCACAGTACAGAAACTCAGTTATTACTGGGAATTACATTGCCTACTGTAACCCAAGTTGCATCAAACTACTTTTTCTTTATGCCTTTTGTTCAATCCCAAGCAAACATAAGAGGGGGGAGGCTGATGTCCTTCCAGCAGCCCTTTAGTAGGAAGCCAAGGATCTGCTGGAGAGTCTCAGCATGGAGGCCACTGACGTGGCCACAGCTCTAACCCAGTCACTTTTTCTCACAGCAGCTCCACTGCTGTGATGAAAGTTAATTCAATATTGGAATTTGGTTGTTTCTTAGAACCCCATTCAATTTACCCCTCTTTATGCGAGAGTAAATGCGATGCCGCCATCAACTCTGCCTGACAGAATGATTACCAGAGTACCTTTTGCTACTGCTCCTTTAACTAAATATCTAAAATTGGTTTATTTCTTTCTGTCTCATACACAGAAGTTTCTCATAAAATAATGATTAAAAAAATACTGATAAAAAAAAAAAAAAAAGAATACTAAAATTCAAGGAATGAGCAGCATTGTAGCCTCCCTAGTACGTACCATGAATTTCAGCTCAGAGAATACCACTGTACTGTAGTCATATCAGACGTATTCCAGAAAATTACACCATGAGCAGTTAGCAGAATTTTGCATCAATTGAGACTTCCTTTTTATCATTGTTGGGATATAATGTTTGGTGTGATGGGGAGGTGGGGTGTGGCTAGAGAGACTTTTTCAGATGCTCCAACAAAAACTACATGATGCCAGTTAAGCCCCAGCTAAGGACTTGGTCCCATGGGATATACAGTTTCAAAGGAACAATGGTGTTGCTTAAATATACTGTAGCATATGTGTTTATCAGATATAAAAGGTCTGAGCTTTCCGAGACACAGAGAATTTGTCTTTTACATTGGTATAAAGCTCTGCCTTCTTGTTTCCCTACCAGCTTGCGAGTGGTTCTGCTTTATGCTACTCATTCGTTACCAGGAGCTCGTTGATTTCAGCAGCAGCTGAAAGTGCAAGACATTTCTCTGGCCCTTTGGTTGAGAGTTGATGTTTGTTAGAAAAAAAAGAAAAAGAAAAGAAAAAAAAATGAAAAAGCACCCCAAATGTTGTCTAAACTCCCTGAATTTATTCTGATGCTCTTGCTACTTTTGGTAAAACTCTGTGTCTATCTAGAGCTCTAAAATGTCACTAGAGGACTACCTATTAGTGGTAACTGACTGTTGCATGTCATAAAGTGTGCAATTCAGCTATTAGCAGTTTTGGTCCTGAAATTCTTCACAACAGTGTTGGGAAAGAATCAAGCCTGCATTGTTGGCCTTATCCTTCTTCTGAACCTAGAGTATTGGGAAGTTATTGAGGTACCACTAACAGCTTTAAGACTACTTATTTCCAACATAAAATAGCACGTTGGAGTCACTGTCTTTTAGCTGAATGCTTGTCTAATTATTTAAGATACGCATCCATGTCTTTTTATGTGATTTATACTTGTGTACACAGTCTATATAAACATGTGCACGTGTTATATACATTCATGTACCTTGACAGGGGTGTGGTACAAACTTCAGTAAAAATCAGAGGCTAATAAAGACTCAGAATTGGGGTTGCCATCTGTTGATGATTGTAAAAATGAACTGAAAATTTCATCCATGTTCTTCAGTTCCTAGTAATTCCCATTTCTGCCTGGTGGGGAAAATTACAAAATCTAGTGTTTATATGCGCAGGGCTACCAAAGCATCAGATGGGCAAATAAACCCCACAGCTCAGCTGCCATCGCAGCTGCTACAGCCATCCAAACAGATTAGACTGCAGGCCCATCCATCTGGGACAGGCCATTGTTGGGGTGTCCTCAGGCACTGCCCCTCCACTTCTGCACTTGATCCAGCCTGTACCATCTCCATCCTACATATCAGGACTCTGCTCACTCCCTTCCAGCTGATAGAGTAGGAAGGAGATGGCAGAGAGAGTGGGAGGTAGCAGTGGCTCAGAGGAGCTTGAGAGCAGGTTTAAGGACCCAGGAGCGGTACCTGTGGGTGCTAAGGCAGGCGGGCTATGTGCCAGGGTGACATACACTAATTTCCCAATGCTATAGCTCAGCTGCAATTTCACTTTCAAGAACTGCTCCTCCACATTCCCCACCCCACCCCAACATCCCCTTGGGGAATTCAGTTACCTTGACACAGCTTTTGGAGTGCCTGCACTGTAAACCAGATCAGGAAAAAAACACCTGTAAAATGCATACCTAGGACCACATCATAACTCTCCACCCCAGATACTGGAAGGCTCCTAAAGACCTACATGTAGTGATTGCAGCCAAGGCGCCTCTGTTTGGGGGCTGCACCTGGAAGGCAGCATCAGGAAGAACTGGTCAAGCAACAAAAGCTCCTTCCAAAATGTCTAAGCAAGGTTAGAGAGAGTAATTTAGCTATGAAATTGCTCCAGGAAAATAGTCTGTACTAAATAAGCTTTGTGCAATATATAGGACTTTTGGGGAGCAACACAGCGCCTCAGAATAGGGATTTTGTTGCATTTTTTCGAATTATATTCAAGTTAAATGTTAAAAAATATATTCAATATTCAAATTATATTCAATGTTAAATGTTAAATTTTATCTTTTTTTGATCATCTTGTAATGAAAAAGCTATCTTAAATAGACAGTTTGAGCAGTTATGACATAGTACAATGGCTAATGCGTTGTGTTCATGCCACATAATGTACATGTCCATACACACATCTGTAGACCCCAAATTTGAAACTTAGTCCACTCCTTAATACAAGCACTGTTTCTCTCTCTTACCTCTTCAGCCATCTTTTGTATTTTTAAGGTAGCACTTTTCTTTTTAGTAATTATCACAGCTTAAGCTTTTCTGATGACGAAAAATTTGGTTAATAAAGTGATAGTCAGAAGCTATTGAGTAATCTGCCCAAGGCATTTTGCAATTATTTGCTTGTTCTATAACCTAATAACCATTTTAGCTTTAGGATACAATAAAACAGAAGTGCTAATTCAGTAGTTTTAAAGGAAGACTAATTATACTGAGGACACATCCCCTTCTGAGCTTAGTCACTTGTGACCTACTGTGAAGCTACCAGGAAAGAGCCAGGCACTCTCCTGTGCTGAATTATTCATGGCCTTATCTGCTCTAAGGGGCTGATGGAAGCATTGTTCATACAGTTTTACTCAGCAGACTCTGGCTGCACTTGTCTCAGTACAATTTTAGAAGCATTCAAGTCAGGAACATTCAGATAGGGAAACAGATTCATGTTCTATGTCATGTTCATCTGATTTTCAAACAAGTCAGAACATTTCCCTATAAATGAGACAAAATGTGAGAGAAAACAATGAGAGGGAAAGTGTCAAGAACAAGTGTGTCTATAGGTCGTAATCATGGTCTGCACTAAGATGAAACAACCTGCTCAGCTACAAGGGGAGCCCAAAGGCCTTCCTAACTCCACCATCTGCAGGTGCATTATAGTACTTTCTATTTCATGAACCATTTACTGTCATCATTACAGAAATCTAAGTACCGTACAACCCAACAAAAAGTTCTGGCATTGGGTTCCATAGAACACAAAAATGTTTTATGCAAGTAGAAACCCTCTTAGTTGTGTCAGTAGTGAAACAAGATTTCTTCATGTAATAGGACCTCCAGTGCACAACAGGTCTTACTTGAAACATGAGAAGGAAATTCAGTCTCTGTGTAGACTGAGTTGTTGACTTGAGAGCAAAACCTGGTAAGATACAGTTTTGATTTATTTTATGAGGTGGGAGCTCCCATAAAAATCATTTCAGATGGTACCAAACAGCCATAATACAATAACACACCTAATTACTGTTAGCCTTGGATGAAGCTGAACCAGTAGTAATGAGAAGGAAGGCTCTGTCTTATTGCACTGAGTTTAAGCCATCCAGACTCAATTATGCAGTTTTATTCCCTGTAAAAATTGGAGCATAAGAAAGAAAGAAAATGTTATCCCCCTATGTATCATAAATCATTGTGCAGGGCTTTCTGTTTTGGACCAACTGGTATTTAAGGCCTTGACCATGCAGAATGATTTAAAATTAGTGAGCTGTTTCACGTTTTTATACACACTTAAATCTGAACAAGGTGAAAAGTGCTGGGCATATGCAGATTTTACATTCTAAACCTGTTAATACATTGCATGCAAGCAATTTATTGGAGCTGCCATCTCAGGCTTCACACTCTTTAGTCCAACCCATTCTTACCAGAAATTACCTGAAATGAGAGCCAGGAAGGAGGAATGGCCTGTTTGTTCCTTTCAAACCTCACATGCTGCCTAGCACTGTTACAATAAAGAAACCGAATGTTTTTTAAGACATAAGGCACATTTCTTTTTATTTTTAAATGCCAGCTTGGGCCAAGGGGAGAAAGCTACAGAGTCACTCTGAAGAGGGTACCAAATGGAACGGAAACCCAGCAACCTTCAGGCTACTAGAACTGTTTTCTGGCTCAGACAGATTGAATTTTCCTGGTGGGATTGGAAGCGTCGGAGTGGAGGACTCTGATACTCTCCTATAATCATCTAGTCCTAGTGGCTGCATAAGCTTGTACATATAGATATAATACTTATATCACAGTGCTAGTCTTTGTAACACATTGTCTGGGCTGGTCAGATATGTTCTAAAATATCCCTCATCTCTAAAACATCCCACTTATAACAAATTTATTTTTAGCAGTTGTAATCGTATAAACACAACTGTTTGAGTGCCACTCCATCTTCCAAATATGATCATTTGGACTCACTACAGTTCTCATTGTTTTTAAGAAGAAAAAAAAAAAAAAAGCTCAAAAACCAAGGGATTTCTACTAAGTGTTGATGTGACCACATATGCACCAATCCACTAAGTCAGTACATCCCAGTTTTACATCACTCTGACAGAGTTAACCTGCACTTCACTGTGAAAGCGTTAAAACTCTTTCTCATTGATCAGTTTGTTTAGTTTTTGAATTTGTCCTATTAACAGATTCTCTGTCAGCCTCATAATGGAACAAGGCTCTCCCTACAACAACCAGTGGAGAGTTTCTCTATAAATTTGTTAGGGAGATAGAGAAAGTGGTACTGCATTAAAGAGCTGCTTTCAAATGGTGAGAGAGGACAGCAGGTGCCTCCTTATACACGTAACTCTCATGAGCAAATGCAACAGTATTTTATTGGGAGATCAATAAAGGACCTGAAGGACAGAATAAGGCAGGGAATGGAGACCTCATTGTTAACCTGTTTTTGCCTGTCTTGAGACAAAAGGCCACCTTCATTCTGAGACATTTATGTCAGGGTAACAAACCAATGTTATGTCTTTGTATCTAGATGTCACACTATTACAAATAAACTCATCATAAAATGTGGATCCTATTGCATTGCACAGGGAGGCTTACAAAGCATTACCACAACAGTGAGCCTAGTGAGATAAAAGGGTCAGGACAGAAATCCAAAGACATATTGTTCATGGCTTTGTAAATGAACACTTATCCCTTTCCTTTGAAGCACCCAGTGCTGGATATACCAGAAAGGATAGACTATGTAGAGGTTACTGTTCCATCTGAAAGCAGCAGTACAGCAGATGCTCACATGTTGCATGATGCTATCACAGCTCTGTAGTCCCCTACATAAATTAGAGCTGTGAGTGCAAGGAAGAAAACATGATGGACAGAAGAATGAAAGGACAAGATTAAGTCTGTCCTGCTTCTTCCTCTTTAATGCAGGATCTCTTGAAAAACTAGTTTACACCAATATTTGCCCTTATTGTGAAAATCCTAATTAAGTTTCTCCAGGAAAATATGTATAAACAGAAATAAAATTAAAGCTTCAGATCAATAGCTCTTGTATGTGGGAACAGACCCAAGAGATCTACCTTGCAATCCAAAGAATTCTATGATTAGAAATCTTCTGTAGTCTTATTTGATCTCTATATGAATTTGAGTCCTTTTCATCTTTTCCCCTAGATGAGTTCTCTGCAGCTGGAAGCTCATATACCCATCTGTTTCAATAAACACAGAATTAACTTTATGTCCAGAAAGTGCCAAGCACTGCATATTTAGTGCAAAGGTGCACTAATGCTTCCATTGTCCACACTGGATATTTAACTAACCACCGCTGTCAAAACTCATCTGCCTTTTGTTGAGTTGTTTCCCACATGCTTACAATTTTGATGTTTTTCCTACTTCCAGCATTGAAGCTATCTTTATCTGTTATGAGTATGTCCAGCATTATACTGTACCTCAGCTGACTCTTCATGTTGTTGTGTTACAGCACTTTAGACGTTTCTTAGTACTTGGGCAAATAGCCTGTAATATATTTAGATTTCAGCAGCTTCTGCCAATGCTCTTCACTGTCGTATCTTCATTCTAATGGTAGCACTGGCATTGCAGAATAGGTTGCTATGTGCTCCAAGTGACGTACACTGAAGAGCCTTCCCAGCCTTTGTGTGTGAGTTTTCCTGCAAAGAAACAAGAGCCCTCAGCATGCTGGGGTGTACCCATGTCCCTTCTAGGGACCAGATCAGGGCTATGCTGCAGAGAGCATCACAGTGGAGGTAAAATCTTCCTATCACATCAGGTATCGTAGCACCTCCTGGTACCTCTGTGTCTCCTGCGGCCCCACTACAGCTCTTACAACGCATCTGTCCACAAGCTTGCTCTCCATTTTTTGCCCCAGTTCTCTCACCACATATTCAGTTCTGTAAATGCACACCTAAGTGAGCTGTGGGGATACGTGTGTTGCTCTGATCATGTTTTCAGCTTCACTTCTGTGAAGATTTGAACAGCTGAATTCCATTTGCTTTGTTAAGAGCCTATATTTTTGCAAATATAGGCAAATTTGCATGAATGAAAATTTGTGAAAAGCTTGAATGTATAAAATTTTATTGTTCTGTATGACCCACAGAAAATAGAAACCATATCATACAACTCAGGCAACCAGACAGGCAGTGAAAACTGTGAACTGTCTGTAGTGATTGCTCTAAGGAATAATTGTTCTGAACAACCTAAGCAGATCACCAACTGAATTATGTCCATTAAGACAAGTACTCCTCAGAAAGAACAGCTGGAAAAAAACAAAAGCCAATCAGTGAAGAAAAAGCATCTGGCTATCTAGAGTTTTTAAAACAAGAAGAGAAGAAAGAATAAAACTAGCATCCCACTTTTCCACTTCTTTCCTAGGCAGGCTGATCCGCCCTGACTTGTACACTTTGGCAGTCAAACCCTATTCAAAATGTAGCTAATGGACTCCATCCCTTGAGTCCTGCTGCCGTGCTTCTTGAGACTTGCTGCTGTGGGCTGCACTTATGCAATACATGCAGATAAACCAGCATTATTATTATTACTATCATCATCATCATTATTATTATCATCATCATTATCATTATCATTCCTGTTAACAGCAATATCATTATTATTCAACAAGCTACTATTTCTTTCTGTTGCCATAGCCTTTAGGAGCTGCAGCCATAGAGCCCCAGTATACTAGCTTTATCCAGTCAAGCAAAGCCCATAGTGATAATCTCTTTAGCTTGTGGCTGTGCCCAGCTCTGCAGGAGTGGGATGTAAGTAGATGTCTGTCTTCCACACTTGGTTCTCTGGAGAAACAATATTTTTGTATTTGACCTAACAGTCAGGGGGACTCTAAATATTGGTGAATGGATCCAAGATCATTTCCACATAAAAATCTCACTATAAATCCTTCACAGTGATGAACAGACCAGTATTTTAAAATGTCCACTCTAGCTGCAACCCTTAATAAATTACAGAACATCTGAACTACCCAGAGCTGTTGCTTCCAACCTGCACACTGGCAGCATAAAGTGTTTTATCGCCAGATAAATGCTTCTGTGGTTGTATTTATGTGAAGAGACCATGGCACTCTCTGAGAAGTAAATCACCCATGTCTATCCCACTCCCTTCTACTTTTACTTTGAGATAAGAAAAGATATCCAGGGCACCAATCATGGTGTCAACCCTTGTCAAACTCCAGCAAACTGCCCAGCACCAAAATTAAACAAAGTTGTATTATATGGGAAAACTATGAAAACAAAGCCTTTTTCCAGATGTCCTTCATTACATGTCATCAGTTGTAGTCTAGGCCCAAGCATGAATCTTTCCCAGAGATCTAAGACTTCACTGTGAAACAGGGGAGACAGTTCCCATTAGTCTTCTTAGGGCTGTGTTTCCCATACCTCTTGGTGGGGATATCACCGCTGATGATTATCCATTAAATAGAGACTGGACCTATAGCAGATGAGCCTAGGAATCCATCAATGAAACTGCATATGTTCAATTTCTTTGTGATAACAGTCAAGTTAACTGGATACAAGCATATTGTGCGAGACTACATTGAAAGCCTTGCAAAAGCTCAAGTAAATGACATCCACAGCTCTCCCTTCATCCATAAATCAAGTTATTTCATGATAAAAGGCAATCAGGTTGTTCTGGTATGATTTGCCCTTGGTAAATTGATGCCAACTGATTCCAGGCACCTTCATCTCCTTCATGAGCCCAGAAATGTGTTTCAAGAGACTTATTCCATGATTTTCCCAGGGACTGAAAATCTGAAAATTCAAAATTGGAGATATCCTTTCACTTTCCAGCAATTTTTCCATGAGACTGCATATGCCTAGACTCCCAGGCGTTTTTTTGTTTGTTTCTTTGTTGTTTTTGGTTGGTTGGTTGGTTGGTTGGTTTTTGCTCTCCTAAGAAATACTTAAACATTCCTTAGTTTGATTATTTTGGAACAAGGATAAATTATGTCTGCAATTAATCTCATAAGCAGTAAATCATTCTGAATGCATGGATACAGCAGAGGAAGCAGCATACTAATTAAGACGTGACTAAATATTTTACATTTGGATTCTTATTCCACATGGACAAAAGTGAAACTGAAGAGCCTACTGTAAAGTAAACTGAGTGCTCAAGAAATTTTCCCATATCATATATTGCTATGCTGTTCTGTTATTAGTACAAGGCTGCATATAGACAACACATGGCAAAGATCTATAGTCAAAGAAGTTCAGAGTATCAGTCAGTAGAGGTAGAAAATTATTCTTCTCATCCTGAATCCTGTCACAAGGTGGTATAGTAACCATAACGGGTACGGGAAGAAACACACTCAGAACATGAGTCTTCTTCAGAACAGGAAAATTAAAGGAATTGGCAACCTCAAGGCCAAGAACTATCACTGCATGGCACCCTGATCTTCCTGAGCCGCTCTTTCCTCCAATGTATCATCAGCCCTACACTTGATTACTTCATGTTTTAAGCCATAATAAATGTTTTGTGTGTTTGTACCCTTAAATAAAAGCAACGTAGAAATGCAGTACTACTAACAGCCAGCAAAGACTGATTTCAGTATGAATTGAAAATACAGCCACAATACCAAGAAAAACCTGAAAGAAAGTAGAGAGGTAAACAGACAGTCATCTACCTAGGCAGCCTGGCCAATCTTCATTTGCAAGTCACATATTTAGCAGGCATGTATTTGACTCCACTTTGTAGGACATGCACTGGCAACAAAATCATTTTCTTTATTAAATGACTGAGAATGTATGTTTCTCTACAAAATGATTCAATGACACAAACCATCAACTCAGAGAATATGTGACCAGGATACCTAACACCTTACTCTTCCATCTTTATAATAATTTTAAAGCTCTCTCCTGCAGCTCTTAATAAAGTAAGAAAAGGGCCATATGGCTTTCCCCTAATTTCTTTAGCATTTCTCAGTGGATGCTTATGAAGATTAGGAATAGACAACTGGGAGGCAACTGGCATATTTGTAACATGCCACATACACTAGGGAGCTTTTCTACTAGAGAGAGAAATAGATGGGGTAAGCAGAAGCAAGGCCTTTATTTCTCATTTTCTGTGTTTAGAGCATTAGGCAAGTAGTCAGGTACCAACCTGATATCTATTACACAAAAACACCTTGGCAGCAGTAAGTATTTAGAAGAGTCAACTAGCAATAAAGTGCAGAGGTGAAATCACCTACTCATTTACTCATTAAAGTCTACCGCTGAGAAAATGTTTTATTTCTTTATTTTCAGTGGTCCTGCTGGATATATTGAAATATCGATGCTTTAGCTTTTATGATGTCTTTCATCCCAAAAGATCTTCAAAGGCATATCCATCTGCACAAATACCTTCCCCTTTTCTTTGTATGAGGTTCTGCAACCATTAAATATGTACCAATAATGTGATTGCTCAAGGCAGAAAGTGGTAGCCTGTGGTAATCACTACCAGAGTTTGATTAGGCAGTTTCATTTTTCTTCAGACGTTGAGACATTCTTTTTCCACAGTCTTCAAAAGTAACTTTTGACTGTTGCATTATAAGCAAAATAATCTCTCACGCTCCTTCCTCTGACTTTAACAAATTTGAAATAGGTCCTAGATGGATAGTAAACATGAATTTAAGTCTTTTTACTGATGTAGATTTCTTTAACCCTGTCATACACCTGATCAGACAAAAAGGCTTCATGTTCAGTATTTATGAACATTGGCTCCTCTTGTAGGAGAACCCAGTTTCTGTCTGGACCTCAGTTCAGGAACCTCAATGACTCTCTCCAGCCTGGTGGATCAGATAGCTCAGAGTGTCCAACTGATAGCTAATGAACATCTCTAGCACCTGTGAGATGAGTCAGCTGGCCGGCTCATAGCATATTATTTATCCATTTGATACCTATGTGACCAAGCTCTATATTACTGTTTGAGATGTAGTGCCTTTTCCTAGTAATCAAGCATTTTACCTATATAATATCTTCTGATTGTATGTATGTAAGTGTTGTATTTGTCTACATACATAGTATCATACTGATAACCTTCCTGTACATCTTTAGTCATTTAAAGACTTTTAAACATTTGCATACTAATACACAGAGATACCAAAACCAAGTAGGAAGGATTTAACAGTATTCCTAAAATGTATTCCACACTGAATTTGTTAAACCTAAATTCTGATAATCAGAACATTTACTGGCATTATGTAAATAGTATAATGGTTATTCATTGGCATACAAATTAGGACACCATTTGCATTTCAGTTCTACTTTTCTGCACTTCTAACACAGATATGCATCATTTTGCTGATTTTGCAAACTGAAACTGTTAGTTATATTTTATTCTTGGTAATCTTGAAGGAGTAAAATAGTTTGTGAGGAAGCTAGCACATAGATCGTCAATAATATCGCTGCACAAAAAAAAGTAGAGTTCTTCTGGTTAGTAGCATGCAGACAAGTACCAGACTATCAGATCTAAGATTTAGTTTTAAAGTAGAGCATTTTTTGCATTTGTCAGATGAGCAGATTTAATTTGGAAATACAGAAAGGCAATAAATACACAACTCCAACGTGACATTTTATGACATTTTTCATGAATGTATGCAGAAAGGGAATATTTTTGAACCACCCGAGTGCATCATAATATTTCAGCTTTTATTGAGTTACAGACAAATGGCAGATATTTTACAGTTTAGAAAGCTATTAAACATCCTAAGCATCCCCAGTGATGTTTTCTTCATCCAATTTAAGCAGAGTTCCTACGTTCAGAATGCTACCCATAGGTTCTAAGTTTCAATTCCCAAATGATAAGCACAGCAGAGCAAGAAATACCAAATGTTACACTCTGAGCCTGCATGTCATCAGTTTTCACCCAAGGCACCCGAAAGCCTATCTTTTCTGTTCAGATCACAAAATTAGTGAGTATGAGGAAAAGAAGAAAGTTTCTAAGAGAAGCCAGAAGTCTTCACAATAGGGTCCCCAAAACATGGGTGATTGTGTTAGGAACATAATCATCCTTTTAAAGGTTATCAAGTAATTACATCTCTGATTTTGTTTGAATGTAGATTAGTTCACTCTGCTGAGATCCAAGAGAAAAGAGAGATCCCTGGAGTTCTGTAAGAACTGTTGGATGAATTTTAATTGCAAAAGATCATGTGGAGATGCTTCTTCCAATAGAATAAATAAAATAAAGAAAAATTACTAGGAATTTGCATGCTCATTTTGAAGGATATCAAATCTTACTGAAAAGAGAGTCACTTTGCTCGGTATAAATGCAATAATTTTTTTTTTTTTTTTGGCTAAGCAGGTTATGTTGGGTGCATGGAAAGCCAAAAAGATCAGTCTCAATTATCTTAATAAATAAGATGGCATTACTGGAGAGAAAGAAAGAGATTAATTTCATGAGCAGTAAACCCAAATGTGCATGCTTGATAAAGTGATAATCCAGATTAGGCTGTCCCACCTTTAGGATGATTGTAATCCATAATTACCAGCTGCCTCAGTATTTCAATGAATTATATCAAATATTTCATCACAAATATATCTGTCTCTAACAGTGACATAACAATCGACTATGAAAACTAAAAAGAAAAATATATATATATATATATATTTCTGTTAGATAGTTATTCTCCAGTGTATTTTTAAGGATGTTTCCAGAACCAATGAAGATTGTAAGGAGAGAAAACTAGTCAACACATATTCATTTTTATTTTCATTTAAATTCTCTTGGTTTTAGCTCTTAGATGAATCTGGGGAATTCCCCAATGGAAAAATTAGAAACTTTGGCTTCTTTAAGACCTTAGCTATTTTATTAATATCTCTGTCATTTGCAGACAGGTGTATTGCAAATAATCAGATCTCCAAGTGTGGTACAGGTTGGGCACCAAAAGAATTTCCAAACCCTTGTACAGAATGTTAGGTATTCTGATTTGTTGGGGAAATTTTGGACAATCTTTGTGTATTGATTTGTTTAGTTAGCTGCTTTTTCCATGTGTTAAAGAGTTAAATATTTGACACTGCAAAATTAACCTATTCAGCCTCCTAGGGCAATGATCACACAAACCTATTCTTATCCTGGATAGGGAAAGAATGACAGATAGGTCTCTTCTATGATACAGAAGAAAGTGGTTTCCCTCTGCAGTGGCAAGTACCTTCCTCCACCCCATTTAAAAAAAAAAGGGGGGGGGGGGGGGGCGGAGGAGGGGGGCTGGCCAGGATTTCCCGTGCATGAGAATGTGCAAAAAAGGTGTCACTATTTCTAAAACATTTCAAGTAGTTTTTCAGACATCCAAGCAACAAAAAAGATGCTCAATCTGTTAATAATCTCATTCTAATTAGATACTCAATTGCAACACTGGAATTGCACAAAACATGTATAAATGAAACAGCAATTAACCTTTAGTTCTGAGCTTCTTTTCCTTCCAACCAACATGGGTCAGTTACCATAGAGATTATACCTACGTGATCTGCAGATGTGACTCAAACACGGCTGGAGTTTCCATCTCAGCCGCAACTCAGTATGGCACCAGGATAATTAAAAACCTGCTAAAAAAGAAATGAAAGTTCATCTGAAACACTAAGAAAAAAAAGCCAATTAAAAGGAGAATGGTTGTGGGGGAACAAATACTTTGAAACTCCAGGAAAAAAAAGACTCCTTTCATCAAGACAAGATGTCCTGGCCAAACCCGGAGAATCTCCTCTGGAGGCCAATGTGCTGAGAATGTTTGGTGCCTCTTGTGGTTCAGAGCCCAGCCCAAAGCAAGACCTCCTGAACTCAAAGTGATACGGTTCAGCACTTTACAGCTGAACCATATACTAATACCATACACACTTGTACCACACAGCAATTGATTCCAGCTGCCTCTGCCTATAGCTCTCTGTGACTGTCCAGAAGTGCACTGAGACACTAGAATAACTGTTCTAATCAATGTCTTATAAAGAACATATTAAAATTAGTTGGCAGGAGAGTCATCCTTTCCTGGTGAGTCTTCTTCAAGAGCTTTTTTCACCAGTTTCCAGAAGAGTCTGAAAAAGAGCTAAAACATTGTGGGAGTGTACTGTAAAGAATCAAAGAGAAAGAAGGCTTCAGAGTTTTGATAAACCGCCTACTTTTAGCGGGGTTACATTTTGGTTGCCCTTCCAGAATTATCTATATACAAGCATTCATATGATACACTTGGCAGAGATCAGCTATGAATTTGTACACCACCTTCTAAATGTAATAGCTGTTTGCACAATTTCTTTTAGGCATCATCTGAGAAGCTTTGTTAAAAGTTCTTTTTACAATACATTCAAAATGAACTTTGGCTGCACAATGTTCACCTTTATGGCATGAATATTTCATTGAGATAAGTAACCCAGGCTTCAGGGAGAGTGAATAGTGCACAGAGCACTTGGAAAACACATGGCCTTTTCCTTTGTCATCTACCTTGACTTCAGCAAGGCTTTTGATACTGTCTCTCATGACATCCTGCTAGCAAAGCTGAGAAAGTGTGGGATAGAGGAGTGAACAGTAAGGTGGGTTGAGAACTGGCTGACTGGCCGAGCTCAGAGGGTGTTGATCGGCAGGGCAGAGTCCGGCTGGAGACCTGTGACTAGCGGTGTTCCCCAGGGGTCGGTGCTGGGTCCGGTCTTGTTCAACATCTTCATCGACGACCTTGACGAGGGAATAGTGTCTGCCCTCAGCAAGTACGCTGATAACACAAAGCTGGGAGGAGTGGCTGACATGCCAGAAGGCTGTGCTGCCATTCAGCGAGACCTGGACTGGCTCGAGAGATGGGCAGGAAGAAACCAAATGAGGTTTAATAAGAGCAAGTGTAGAGTCCTGCACCTGGGAAGGAACAACCAGACATATCAGTACAGGCTGGGGGACGACCTGCTGGAGAGGAGCTCTGAGGAGAAGGACCTGGGGGTCCTGGTGGACGACAGGTTGACCATGAGCCAGCAGTGTGCCCTGGTGGCCAAGAGGGCCAATGGGACCCTGGCATGCATTAAAAAGAACATGGCCAGCAGGTCAAAGGAGGTGATCCTCCCCCTCTACTCTGCCCTGGTCAGGCCTCACCTGGAGTACTGTGTCCAGTTCTGGGCTCCCCGCTACAAAAAAGACAGGGATCTCCTGGAAAGACTCCAGCGGAGGGCCACAAAGGTGATACGGGGCCTGGAGCATCTTCCCTATGAGGAAAGGCTGAGAGACCTGGGTCTGTTCAGCATTGAGAAAAGAAGATTGAGAGGGGATCTCATCAACGTGTATAAATACCTGAGGTGTGGGAGACAGAGGGATTTGGCCAACCTCTTTTCAGTGGTTTGTGGGGACAGGACAAGGGGTAATGGCCACAAGATGGGAGCACAGGAAGTTCCGCACCAACATGGGGAAGAACTTCTTCCCGGTGAGGGTGACAGAGCACTGGAACAGGCTGCCCAGGGAGGTTGTGGAGTCTCCTTCTCTGGAGATATTCAAGGCCCATCTGGACACCTACCTGGGCAGCCTGCTCTAAGGAATCTGCTTTGGCAGGGGGGTTGGACCCAATGATCTTTCAAGGTCCCTTCCAACTCCTACAATTCTGTGATTCTGTGATTCTGTGTTTGTAAAATAAAGGCATCTACATACATGAAAGGAAAAGTAGTGTCTGTGTCCCACAGGCCAGTCCACATTGTGCATTGTCACATTTTTATTGAAATGATCATCATAAAATTCATAGAATCATAGAACACTTATAGCGTCATGTAGCATCACTTATCACAAAAAAGTTTTACAGACTGAAGAACTTCCAGAGAATTAAACAAATCATGCCAATAGTAACAGAAACAATTCAACTGAATATTTATAGAGATATATAGAAGAGCTGTACAAGTGGATAATGCTGCTCCGTATGTACAAGGTGCCTTTTAAGTGACAATTGCCCCTTTTTATGGACCGGGAAACTAAGGCAAGGATGACTTGTTCCTTTCACTCCAAAGTAACTCAGTCAGCAATACAATCCACAGATACAGCCAGTGCTTCTAAACAATGTATTATGTCACCTTGAAGTTAAAGCAGAAGTAAGGAAAAAAATAGAGCTGAAGAGATAAAAGCATAGAAAAAAAGCAGGGGATTTTCAACTGAAATGGGAACAAAGATACAGAATCAGATAGGCAGAGAGACACAAAGCAGAATCTTGGAGAAAAAGCCTATTGTATTTGGCTTACTTGGGGAGAAGATGAGATAGCCATGTACAAAAAACCCTGAAGTCCAGAAATGTTAATTGGTGTCTTGAGGAATGGGAGTCAGTGGGGCATCTGTGAAACAACCTTTAGCTACTCAGGTAATTTGGTTTGAACCAGTAGTTACAGCCACCTGCAAAGCAACATGGAAAGGACTGATTTCATGGATTCCATACGTCCTTCCTGGATTTTATTTCTGAGATTATGCTGATACAAAATCTTATGACTTAACAGTATGTGGGCAATGTAAATCACTCTTTCGTTGTAAGTCCCATGCATTATTAATGGTATCATCCCTAAGAAACTAAATGTCTTTATTCTCCTGGGCAAAGTATGTAGAAATTAATAAGGAAAATAAGGTAGCATTTCTATAGCAGAAGAACACAGTTCTTCTTCTCTTTGAAATGAGGCCAGGAAGTAATCCCAGATGTAGCTGTAGTACTTAACATGGGAGGCTGAATATCACTTATGCAGTATGTTTGCATGCGAGAGAAACAGAAAGTGCCGTTGCCCCCGCTTGTGCATGAAATCCTATTCAGAATATTTCAATGATATGGATAGGGAGGGTAAACCTGCCACCTGGGATTGCTTAATGAACACTGTAATGAGCAGCACCAATTAACTAAATGTTAACCTGCAAGGAGACAGTGCAGAAGCAGCCAGCCTGCCCGCTGTTGTCCCAAATGCTGCTTCAGAGCTGGGGACTCTTATGGCATATGAGGACTCCTTCACTACATGGTTTGAAACTGATGGCTTGGCATTTTTCCTAATATAGCTATCTTTAATGGAGTAGCCATCTACTTCTTTACAGAATCCCCTAGCATCAGAAGAAGCATTGCCTTGAAAAATTTCCAACATAACAGTTGGAAAGATAAAAAGAAATAGAGAAAGGAAGAGAGAAAGAAAGGAAAAGAGGAAGAGAGGGGAGAGACGGAGAGAGAGACAGAGACAGAAAATGAATCCCCAAGGGTCGAAGCTTTAGAAGAACAGGAAATTTTAGAAAGGCTGATCCAGGTGGAGGTTCAGAGAAACCCTGTATCCTAAAAGTGATGATGGCTTTTAGGAACAGAATGAAAGCCAGATCCAGACTATGACACCAACTGATATGAAATTAAAATCCTGCCCTAGGTGCACAACCCATGAAATCCATGAAAGAGCCTGCAGTGTCTGACTCTCCTGGTAACAGAAGAACCTCAGGACGGTGCTGAGCACCCACTGCAATGAGCCCAGCCTGCTCCTGCAGGCTGCAGACCTCCTGCAGCCCCCTTCAGTCCTGGGGAGTCTTCCAGGCCTTCTGATTTTGGTTGCTTCTTAGACCCACGTCCAAACTTTATAAATGCATTGTAAACGTAAATGCTTGTCAGCATTCTTGTAACAGATGGGTTTACTTTAACTACAGCTAAGCACAAGCAAATTTCACAGAAGCAATTGCCATAATATGTAGTAATCTGGACCTTTGCCATCAAGAAATTAAAGGAAATAGTGCTTTAAGAGAAAATCTCCGGGGCTTGCACTTTATTTCCTTCAGATTTTTAGCAAAATGCACATTTATTTCCGAATGAATAAACCATTAAATGCTGGTTGAAATAAGGAAATACAATAATACTTGCTAGAATTAGATACTTTCTCATTTTCCTGCAGTCCGTAAGCATTTCTTTCTTAAATTTTACTCAGGCACACCCAAGCCAATCAATGAACGGAACTGGGCTCCTCCACAGCTTGGCTTTTTAGTCACGAGCCACCCTTACTGCTCTACTAATCTCTTTACAGCAGCTTCTGGTGCCCCGGGCCCCACATCCCTCCCAGAGTGCTGTCAGTTTTAGCAGTCTGGATGGCTGTGTCTGAAAGTGTTATATTTGTTTATATGCCAAAAGTCCTTCAGCACTTCCATGAGGGATCCCAGTGGTTTTGGATTCCCTGCGTTTATGTCACACACAAAAATGCAACTTCTCTCCAAAAACACTTACAAGCAGGAAGGCGTATAACATTGAGAAGCAAAGAGAATTTAAAATGTAATTTAAAATGTTAATTACGTTCTCTCAACCAGCCTATTTAGCTTATTTCTAACTTACTAATGTTACGCAATGGGGTGGACTAACATTAAGTCTGAATTTGGCAGACAGTCAGTGGTACAGAGGACTAAAATCAACACCCCAGAATGTTCAATACATTCTGATAGGCTGAATCTAGTTCTAATGACATGGCAGGGATGTTTGCTGTCTGCAGAATTCAGTGTAGCATAGAGAAACCTGAGCTGGCTTTAAAACCATCTACCTTAGGTACCACAAATAGCCCACCTATGGCAACACTGGTCTTCATTTAAGCTAGTTTGCACTTTACCTAGGCAATCCTTGCTCCAGTAGGAATTACCTTTCTGATGCAGCAAACTTACAGAGGGGAAAAAAGAAAAAAGAAAAAGAAAAAAAAGAAAAAGAAAGAAAAAGAAAAAGAAAAAGAAAAATAAAAATAAAAATAAAAAGAAAAAGAAAAAGAAAAAGAAAAATAAAAAGAAAAAGAAAAATAAAAAGAAAAAGAAAAAGAAAAGGAAAAAAGAAAAGAAGAAAAAAATAAAAAAGAACTTTACAGGAAGGAGGATATTGGGCCAGGGAGAGCTAGATAAAAATGTCTGTTGGAGACCCCTCACTAGGCAGGGTTTTGCCTCTAAAGAAACAGAGGAAAAGGCTGCTGGTAGGGAATTACCTGCAACTGGAGGAGCCAACTCCCAGATCAATAATGGGACATGGCTATTTGCCAGTCCCAGCAATTTGCAGCCTATACTGCTGCCTGTCTTTTGGTTCCTGATCCACCTCCAGCACCTCTTTAAGACCATTTCGTGTTCCTTGTGTAATGCTACAGCCTGACCAGGGTGTAGTCTGACCCTAGGTCTGACTTGGGCCTCTGGCACATTCAGCAGCAGACATTTCTGTTGTTACTGCCAACGAGCCTTGCTGAACATACATATGCTGTTTGCACTGATTCATTAAAAGCAGCTGACACTAACCAATTCCCTTGCTGGCAGTTACATTGGAGCTTTCTACTTCTGAGTGCCACGCAGCCTGAACAACCGTTCTCCTTTAGCAGATGCTCTTCTAGGCACCCTGGCAGGCTGCTGTACCTATGCCCTGATAAACTGCAAATGTGAGTCTCCATGGATTTCAAAAAAATTAGCACCTTCAATTAGCATCAAATTTTGTCAAAGTATTGTGTAGTAGATGCCTTTGTTTGGCTTGTTCTTAGGGGTAAGATGACATCAATGAGTTTTGCAGAGTTTAGAATTCTGTTATCTACCCGTCAGCATCTCTGTGGATCCTATATTAGCAATCTCTATTAGGGAATGCACGTATGATACTATCTGATTTTTAGCCCACAACAACAATAAAACTAAAATCCAGACCACCTAGCTGCATGCCAAGAGCACATCATTACTTATCTTCTCTATTTTTCAGTGTAAGACTGAGATTCTTTCATTGCCTGAAGTATTTTCTGCAGCTTATCTAGCTTCAAATGTGCTTTGAAATACAAACCTATGGTTTCATAATAATAACTCTTTCACATCTTCTGATCACTTTTGGGAAATTAAACCTGAAAAGCATTGATATATTTGAATGACAACTTTGGGTCTTGTGACATGCAACTTAATTCTTAGCTGGGGCTTCAGGAGGTTTGAATGGCACAGGAAAGACAAAGGAGCTGCTCCATGTTGCAAAATGCCCTTGGAAAACAAGATAGTAGGAAATGGCATAACACACTTATCCAAGGGTAAATCATCTGATAAGAAAGAGGTTATAGGAAGGAGAAGCAACAAAGTTTAATACAAAAGGTTGTAAAGGGATAGGAAAATTTTAAAGTCCTTATCCTTTTCACTCTGAGCATCTCAGAGCAATAAATCACAAGGTATCTTAGACAATGGAGATTATTATTCCTCATTTATATTCAGGAAAGGCAAGCTGATATATTTTATTTGTCCAGGACTGCACAACCACTGACAAAGGTAGAAGAGGAACCCAGCAAAGAGGAATCTGTGAGGGAGCTAGGTGCAAAATTCCTTGACTCCAAATGGAGTGTCATACACTGGGTCTCTTTCCATTTATGCCAAAATCTCTTCTGTTTCTTGAAAACATTAACTGCTTGTTGATAAGAAACAACAAGTAAACTTGAAATGATTGAAGTGAGATTCAGAGGAATATCTCATGGACTACATATAATTAGTGTGGGAATCTTCTGAAAATATTTACAAATATTCTAAGTTCAAGTTGCCAGAGCTCAGATAATAGATGATGAGCGTTGGTTAAATAAAATGGATATGTAAGCGCTGAAGTTCACATGTCTAGCCATTTAACTTCCATTCAGGGCATGAATGCAAAAAAAGACTTGCATTTTCAAATGGAAAAATGAACGGCAACTACCCTCCTCATTAAGTTTTCCTCATTCTTCCTTTGGGCTTCCCAGTACACTAGATTACTCAAAGTTAAGCTTACAGTGCAGCATAGTTGAACAGTCTGTATTTTCAGCTTCTTCCCTGGGAACTGTCAAGGTCAATCTACTAAGCAGTTCATTTTTCTCAGATATCCACAAGGGTTGATTACCCCAAGGGCATCACTAATTAATATTCAGGGTTGAAACAGAAAAGAGTTAAGCTTGGTGCTAATTAAAGATGGAGACTTTCAACCCTAGAAACCCACAATGAAGTCAGTTTTAGTATTAGAATGTATATTGCACTGGCAGTTTCTTTTTGGTTTTACCATTTTAGAAATTTCTTCTGGAATCAATTGTGCCAGACTTCTCCTCTGTCCAACTTCATGGTCTGAGATATATTTAGTTAAATTTTAAAATCTCAGCTACTGTTTTCAAAGATCATCAGACACCTTACACATCTTTTAGTTAATGGAAGTTGGAGTGACACTTGTGAACAACCAGCAAACTCCACATTTTAAAGCTTCCTCAAACCCCATATTCTGTTTCCTCTTGGAGCTTCCTCCTTCACAAGAGATCTTAGTGGGTATGAATGAGTTTGGAGGATCAGAGAAATTTTCTTTGGCTTCACCCAAACAAAGCTGCTTATGATATCCATAAATACAAAGTTCTCTGAAGAGCTCTTCTAAACTGTGTAAAATCAGTGGGAAGACTGTCACCTATTTAAATGGACTTCAGATCACACCTTACAAAGGCATGCAAAATGGAAGTTTTATATGTCCCTAATATATATTCATATTTTCATTTATCTTTACCTTGTGGAGTTCCTGTCATTCCTCATTTACCCCCAGATACATAGAATAATTATTCTCGATACACTTCAGGAACTATCAATAGCCTATTAACTTGTCATTTCCAGATCTACACACAGGGCGCTGCATCACCCTCTGTGTCACTGACATTTGATGTCCTGCTATTTGCTTTTCTTGATGGGGCCAGGGTCTCTGTGGGACAAAGGATCGGAAGTAATGTGCTGCACCCATTAAAATTAATTGCATGCAAACATTAGAAACCAGCCACCCATTTCAGTCATGAAATATGGATAAGGATTTGCTGAAAGCCATTTATATTAAATTACTTTTATGATAATATTTAACTTTTTGGTATTAAATATTTAGTGCCCTTTTACTTCCCCACTGTGATGAACCTTCAAGATCCTGTATTTTTGGCAGAACTGCAGAAAGTGGCTCACTAGTAACTTCAACTCTTGTCTTTGCACCTACAAGGTGAGTCATAAGAGCAAGGATAGACAGATGAGCCAGAACCAAGAGTGCCTGCATGATGCAGCACTGGCCAACCAGTTCACAGAAGGATAGTGCATCCATTCATTGCATTCACTGCATCCTTCCTCAGAAAATCTCAAAGGACATTGATAACTTTTATTGAGTTATCCCCCACACGCTACATAAAAGGTAGCTAATATCTCTCATTCCTGTCATAATAGGCCTTTGTCACCAAACGACCCTTTTCCTGGCAGTGAGTCAGTGATGCAAAGTCCCAGCATCCAGTTCTGCCCCTTAGATCCACTCTCGGCCCTGGGGCAGGACCACAGTCTCAGACTGCGCTTGTGTGTCTGTAGCATTACATCCATACACACTCCCAGCCTAGGGGTCTCGTCAAGAGACAGTGTGCTCTTGCTCACAGAGACAATGTGCCATCCCTTGGGGCATCAGAGAAACAGGAGACCAAATGCAAAACATCAAACATCAAAGACTAGCTCCAGACTCACCTCTGTATTAAAGCTGAGAAAAAGTCAAGAAAAAGTTGTTACAGCAACAGTACCATTCAGCTCATCTGGAAGCTCTTACTGCAGTAGTCAGGATCAAGCTCCTGCTTGTATAAAAAAAAACTTTTCCCTCATTGCTTTTTTTCATTATGTTTGACAGTAATTCCAAGGAAAAAATCCATCAAAAGCAATTCTGCACCTCAACTCCACTCCTCTTCCCAATTTAAGCAAACTTGGTGTTGACTTGAACTTCCTGGTTAGTTCACATGGGACCTCTCTGTGTACCAGCTGCCTATGTTAATATGATGATCAAAACCAATAGCTCAGATTATGTTTCACTAACAGCAAAAGAGATGCTTCAGCTGCTCATAAGAGAAAGACTAGTGGGGGATCAGCATTCATGGTGTTGAAATATTGGCCTCTGAACAGCCTGGAGCAATCATATGATACACAGAAAAGCACCCAGCTGCTGGTTGTGAGCAGAATCTCAAGTGAAAGACCATGCAAACAAAACCCAGCTTATCACTGGCAGTATCAAAGATTACAGAAGGAACATTCACTGTGCTACCCAAAGCTGTTCGGTCCTGTGGATGGAGAGGAATTAACCACAGGAATAATAAAGCTGACAGTACTTGCCCTATTGCTAAAGAAGTATATTCGACTGGGTGGCTGGAAAGCTGGCCAGAGCAATTTAAACATGCCTGTGGAAAATATTTCATATCATCCATAGATATCCATGCTTTAGTTCACATTTAATTTTACTTAAATTAGAAATTACTGTACAGTGTTGAAGTACCAAATTAATATTTATAGGTATTTACTTAGCATTAACGGCAAGCTACTGTGTTGAGTATATGTCTTGTGAATATAACACAGGGCTGCAAAATTAGAGGTGAAATCAGCCTCAGCCTGGGGAAAGCCAGCTCAGATTGGGGTCCATCTATTTTGTGTCTCTGAGTCCTCAAGTAAAGACAGAATAACTCCCATCACATTGCACATTCAGGCTGCAACCTTCTCTTCAGTCTCAAAGAGAAACCACCTCCATTGCTTCAGTCAGAATAATTAGTTCCTCCTCCCTCCACTCGCTAAAATGAACTGTTTCCTTCATCTTCTCCACAAAGATACGAAAAGCTGGGTACAGCACTAAGGAGCACTGCAGTACCTTTGGGGAAGTATCCAGCATGTTTATGCATTTGCTCAAGTGCTTCAGGGAGAGTTTAGACAACACAAAAAGATACGTCACTGTCAGCAATAATCAGAGGAACAGCTCTGATTCTCCTTCCTGAGTCCAACCAAGGCTTATGGATGAAAACAGGTGGTTGAAGTTGAATTCAAGCAAGTTAGGCCAACAGATGGCACTGTGCATGGACTACGCTGTTACGGTGCAGGCACCTTAGGCTACTGATATAAAAGCCCATTTGGTCAAAGCTGTGCATAGAAAAAGAGAACTCCTCAGTCTCAGATGCCAAACTCTCACAGTGCTTCTTAGGAAAATCCAGCTAGTAAAGAAAGCCACAGTACATTACCTCAGCTACAGGGGTTATGGCAAATACACCTACCAGACTTCAGCTGTGTATTCTAGCGTCCCAGAGGACATGGAATTAAGTTCTTGTTCTCAGTCTCTATCCTCAACATGTTCAATGGCTTGAGGCCAAAATAAGCTAGAAGCTAGGCATCCAGAAAATGAGAAATACACATGCTGTGTTTGAAAAAAAAAAAATCGTTTAAATGACTTGCCAACTTCATAATAGAAATATCCTGTGAAGAATTTTTCACAATAGATGAAGAAATGGAGGAACAAGCATAGATTCTACTTCTATGTCAGTCAGCTGCCAATTCGTAAGAATTTTCTTTTCTTCCTGACACTCTTTGTCTTATCGCCTGCACCTTGGTTAACATCTCCGACATATAACAGAGGCACCTTACATGAAATGATTTTGTGCCCTGTGTAAGCCTGACTCAGCCTGCAAGCAGGGCCCATGCTGTGCTGTGAATGAGATTCCATGAGAAAAGGTTTGCCACTGAGTCATCAAAGAGTATGTCCTAAAACATAAGAGGACAGACAAGATTTCAAGGGCAAGTTTGGTTACATCTACTTTTCTTGCTGGGGCTAAGGCCCATTACCCAAGCCATCCTACTTACGTTGCCAGCTGCTTTAAGGATCAAGAATGAAAAGGTGAACACAATACAACACAGAAATCAGCTTGTTTGGACTTGAGTGTCACCTAGGCCCCTGATCTAATATAAAAACATAACCTTTCTCAATATGGCATTTCCTGTTTTTTTTTGGCTAGTTGAACTGACAGGCTGTTCTTCCTGTTTTGTGTAAAGTCTCAAGCTTTCCTCCAAAAATCTGTTACCCAAGAGTGTCAGATGACAAGCAAGTTATTCTGTGGAGGCAAGGCCTTCATGAGAATGACAACCCACCAAGCCTGCCAACCTGCTCCTAAGGACCTTGACCCAATCCATAAAATCATTACATTTTTCTCCTGCTTGAAGAGGCATCCTACAGATACTGAAGCATCCCACAGATATCTCTTCAAGCATCACTGTATGCAGGATAGAGAGCAAACAAAACCCTGTTTGAATTGTTTAAATTCATTTTAAATCTTTAACATTTAATATTTAAAACTCTGCCTGCTGCTGGTGGCTAGAATCAAAGGTTTCTGATCCTCTTGTCCTCCATTATCTGTGTTTTCCTTTGTACCTTCTCTGGGGTCAGTGCATTCATTGAGGAGAGAACAGAAAGTGGCCTAGGGGCTCAGGGGTCTCCAAATTCTTATTACAGAAATAGGAGGTAATAATTATGCCTCAGCACCCACTGGGGCAACTGAGTCCAGAGGATTTTATCCATGGGGGAAAAAGGCAGTATTTTGCCTGGCAGTGTAAAGTGTTTTGTCTCACAGCAACAGCAGGTTAGAAATACTTAGGAGAGAGGCTGTTTGTACAAAATCAGAGTATACCGTTAGCATCATCTTTCCATCCAGTGTCACGAGCCCGGCTGTTGAGCTGCCTTTCAGCCTGCTGCTGGTAAGGTTCAGCAGTCCTTGTGCACGGAGCCTCCCTCAGAACCTTCCACGTTGTGGCTAGCTGCTCTGATCGCACTCTGCCAGATCCTAGCGCCTTCCGACCTCTGCTGCTGCGTATCGCTTCCTCACTGGATGAGTGCAACGGTGCTGTGATTCCCCAGCCCTAGACAACTAACATCCAACGTCAGGCTGAGAACAAATGTTCCAGCGTATGCCTAGCGCTTGCAAAAGCATAACCTTTGCTTGTAAGGCAGCAAATAACTTTGGCTGTATGTGGCATGTCTTGGCAGAGTAAACCCCAGTCATTGGAGGCTAGTGACATTTTGCCTGCCACTTCGTACAGATGCTCACTTGTTACAAGTACATGTTGCACTTGTCTCCTGCTTTGTAGTAATCGGTCCTTTGCTTGGATTTCAGTGAAATGGTCTGAAAATGGACAAAGGTTCATGGCGTGGGAGCAGCAGCTTAAGAAATGGGTTTGATGTCTGCCCAAACAGCTATTAGAAGCAAAAGAAATACCAGTCCAGAGCTGGCAGAATGTTTTGAGTGCTCTGAGTGCATACGACTGCATGATGGAAATGACAATCAGATGATGCTGTGATCATCTTTTCTTGTTGGAAAACGTTTAAATGCACAGTCATTCTCTAGGAGAAAAAAACTATTCTGGAACAAAAAGGTTTTGTTTGAGGGCTAATGGGGGTACTGAACAAGACAAAATTTATTTTAAAAAAATCATTCATAACCATTGCTTTTATTAGAAAATTCTAGGGGAAAATGCAATATATCTGGAAGGCACTGAGAGCACACACATGAGTTTAAACCTCTATTTGGAGAATAAAACAAGCATTTAAAAAGTTTCATACCTGGTATAACTCCATGTTTCCATGAAGTCCAAGCCCTACATCGTTTTGGTTATGGCAGCCTGTAGAACTGGCATAACTGAGAGGGGAAAAAAATCTCAGAATAAAATTATATTTTCTGATCAGCCTATGAAAATTTCAGATCATAATGTCCCAAATACTATTACTATTATTTATTTTTCTAGAACAACTCAGTTTTTGACCTGATTACCGAGAAAGATCACTTTCTGAGAGAGTCTGTGGTGGTTTCACACTGCTCAGCAGCTGAACTCCAGCACATCACTCTCTCACTCCCCCTCCTCAAAGTAGGAGGGGGAGAAAATATGATGGAAAAGGGTGCAAGGGTTGAGGTAAGGACAGGGAGATTGCTCACCAATTGTTATCACAGGCAAAACAGACTCAGTGTAGGGAGATTAATATGATTTATTGCCTATCACTAGCAGACTAGAGAAATGAGAAACTAAAAGCAATCCAAAAACACCTTCCCTCT
Source organism: Cygnus olor (assembly GCF_009769625.2). Taxonomy (NCBI): domain Eukaryota; kingdom Metazoa; phylum Chordata; class Aves; order Anseriformes; family Anatidae; genus Cygnus; species Cygnus olor. The sequence goes on from NC_049173.1 coordinate 52,372,221, forward strand.
GCTGCGCTCTGCTCACAGAGGCCATCCTGCAGCACCTCTGCTACCAAACCATTGCCACATAGACCCTACAGAGTTGCATCAAAACAGGGTCTTGCAAAACTATTTTAGTGCTCCTGTTGACTCTGGCAAGGAGTTCCTGGAACTGCTGCCATCTCCACTGAGCTCCTCCAGTTGTCACTGTGGAGCCCTCTCCGGCATATAGCAAAGGAACAGATGCCCACTAGTATCCTTCATCTGTCTGAGGGAAGAGCTATGCTGCTATAGACACAGCTGTGGATGGAGTATACAGCAGGGATGGGCATGTTCTGATTTGATTTAATGCTGAATTTTGCTGGGCAGAAAAATATCTCGGTATAAAAATGTCTCTGGCAGAACCTCACCCTGCAGTGTCAATCCTCCCTTCCATCCCCCACTTCTCTAACAGCTGTGGTGCTCTCTCCAGTGTTACTGTGATGCCAAAACACTCACTCATGTCATAGAGATTTTAGAGAAGCAAGTGTGCATGTTTGTGTGCACGTGTGTGTAACAATTCTTGGAATATTTCCCCCCTTGTCAGTGGAAAGGCACCGGGAAGGGGAGGATGCGGAACATCTTCTAGAACTGATGAATTAGTCACCTTGAAAGAAAAAAAGTACCTGCCAGAAATTCTCTTCCTGAACACTCCACAGCCCTCTCCTTCCCAACCCATGTCAGCAAAATGTGCTTAATGGATTGTACTGAACCTTTACATAATAGCAGCTGCTCATTTTACAGATTTAATAAATTAAAGGCCAGATTCAATGTGCTATGGATCTGCTAACAACAGACACGAATTGCTCTAAAAGCACATACTAGATCTGGGCTATTCCGTGATCTTCTTTTTCCCAGGCTACAGGCTAAGAACTTGAGTTAAATGGCTACCCACAGTGGTAATGAAATGCGATGTTGTCAAAATCAATCAGGAATGTCCAACATTTTGGGAGCCAAGCTCAGTCATATAGGTTCTATTGTTCCAAGGGATAGCCAAGTTTAGAAAAAAATGTTTGTTTTTATTCAACAAAGGACTTGCGGTTGTACTACTGCCATTTATATTGGCAATATTGCCATATTATATTATTGCCAGGTTGTATTATTGTCATTTTTTGGGGGGAAAAAAAAATAAATTCTGAGAATTGCCCTAGTCTCTCCAGTTATCCACTCTTGAGCTGTGTTCTTAGCCATGTAAGTGAAGGTGAGCTATTAGTGGTCTGGGTCCAAGCAAGCACTCAATCACATCCCTAACTTTGGTGCTATAACTAGTCCCATTGGAATCAATTGCACAGCTCGAACGTTTTAAGGTAGACGCACGTATAAGTACTTTCCTGCCTAAATCCTCCAAATGAAGAGCTAACATTTATAAAGAGAAGACAAGCTGAATAAAAGCAGAAAACGATCCATGCCAGACAGAAATGGAGACCACCAAATGTAATTGCAAAGTGTTTCCAATTGAGGAAGAAAGTAGAGAGACACCAAAGGGATGCAAGGTGAAGCTCTAGATGTACATATTGGATGTCGTACATGAAGTACAGTATTGAGAAACAATGCAACAGAAGGACAGTTTTCCCCAAATGCTTGGCCACAACACTACCACTGAGGATATTAATAGAATTAGACTAATAGGAATATGAAGGTCCCCTTTGAAAACATAACCACTCACATACACACATGTAATTATTTTGTGTTTAGCAGAAAGGAGAGATTTGTGTGTGAAATTAGCAAAGAGAAGAACTACTGCAAAATAAACAAATAGCATGGGAAAGTGCTAACTGCACAGTCAATGCGGCAAAGATCCTGTGTTCTGCCTGTGACTCAAGGAATGAAATAGAAAAGTTAAGAGCTCACACCATGAGCTCCCAGCAGCATGACTGTTTATGTGCAACAAAAGGACTAAGTAAATACAAGGAAATGGGAAGAAAAAAGTTCCATCAGCAATTTTTAACCATATGTTTTCTAAAGAAACGACCTCTCATGGAACTTTAGCTCCACTTACTGGCTGTAAATTAAATTCCCCATATATATACACTCAATGGACACCTCTCAGTTTTTACTGCCTTCAGTCTGCCCTCCCTCACTATCCACCTGAGCTATCCAGACTCTTAAAATGAGCTACAGAGGGTGCATGCCTCATGTCACAGAGCAATGAAGACACTGCTGTGCTTACCCGGCTAGATGCCTCCTCGGCATCACAACTGGATTTTCAGAATGAATTACCTGAATCCTCCTCAGTCTTCCCATGGAGCACCTTTGTAGTGTGTCAGCACAGACGTTTAGGAAGAACCAGGAGAGAGAAGAAAAATCCCTTGTGAACTAGGGAGAAAAGCACATGCTGTCAGTGGTCCATGTAAGGGCATTGCATTATCCACATTAAGCCTCAACAACAAATGACAAAAGTGTCTTTACACAGCCACCTTTACAAGCAATATAAGGTGGACTCAGAAAACCTTGTGACAACTGTCTGCCACAAAAACACACCCTCATGATGCCTGTAACATCAGGCCATCCTCAAGAATACTTAGTCAACCTCCTGCATTGTGTTCTGGGCATGCATGTAGCTTTACAGTTGCCAACTTTCATAAACTTTTTCTGAGCTTCAGTAGGGAGAACAAGACCTGGGATTGCCGTGTAGATTCCTAGCCATGCCCCAATTCCCGTGGGAGAAATGTAGTGTGAATTGACCACCCGCTCTTTTTGCTCACACTCACATGCTTACCCCAAGCACCTGACGCCTGTTGCGATTGGGCGGGCAGTGGCAGTACGAGGAGTGGGTAAAGCAGGAGAAAAAAGCACTGCTATGCACGTGATAGAAAACAGCACTGCTATGAACAACACTGCATCTGCAGGGAGTCAAGGCTACCTCTTGACCTGCTCAATTTAGGTAAAAAACATCACAGCACAACTACACTAGCAAAGCGGTCATCTTTAGGTCAGAGTTAACCGAACCCAACATAACCTTATTTATGCTCATTTTTTCTAGCCTAGAAAAACCCAATGGCATAATGCAAAGTAATATGTGTTAGGAGGGACTACAAAGGTTACCTCTTCATTTAATCATACATTTCAGTTATTGCTCAATTAACATACCTCATGCATTTTCATCCCTCTATTACAGCTTCTGAATCTTTAGACCTGGAGGTGTCTGGCTCTGTGCCAGGCATTTGCTGTTATCTGCTCAGATAGGTAAATCATTTCTTTAGTGCAGACTGTCAGCATGTATCCTTTCAAAGCACAGGATAATTTCGGTGGTCTTTTACAAGGAAGCATACCAGATATGTGATACCGTGAGAGTACCCTTGCTTCTCCTCAGCACCCTACCTGCACTAGGGTTGGGAGTATGCCAGGCTGCGTGCAGGTTCAGGACCCAAGATGACAGTGCAAAATCCTCACCTTTTTTAGGAGGAGATTTTAGGTCTCCTGCTCCTCAGGAGCCTTGGTCTCTATATGCTAGGTGGTATCTAACTTCTCTGCCATATCCATGAATAAGGCACTTCAGAAGTCTGGGAAGAATGATCGGGAATTTCACAAACAGACCATCTCTGTAATAGATCAAATTATCTCTGAGCACAGGTTGAAAGGTGTTACTCGTTTATACAGTTTCTTGTCATCATGACTGCATTGCACCACACATTAGAGCACACACATGAAAAGAGCTCCCCAGGTGGGACAGTCCAGCACAGTTCCAGAGAGAATTAGCTACAACTCACCCTGAGCTTCTTGCTAAGCTGGTCATGCTGCTGTCAGGACAAAAGCCAGTATCTCCAGACAGGGCTCTTGCCCTACATATAAGTACCAGCCTGCTCAGTGGTTACGCAGAGACCACAGCTCATGCTCCAAGACAGTGTAGATGAGACTTATGTTGCTTATGTTCTCAGTGAAAAGCATTTGTAATCATGTCAAGTGAGTCAGTTTTTGTCCAAAGTGAAGTCTGGCAGCATAGACTGTATTTAGTGCATCTCTTTTGCCTCTCCTGATGAGGCTCATCAGTCACTTCACATTCAAGCTTTCCTGGGTCATAGACAGTACAGCTACTGCCCTAGCTGCTTGTCACTGGAAGTGGCTGAATCTTAAAAGTGGTGTTATAGAAAGGATGAACTGGGTTCAGAACAGGAATTCTACCATATATCATCTGTCTGTCCATCCTTTGGGACATGACCTTCCAAGTCTATAGGGAAGAAACTGCCTATTAAATAACAGGTGCACACTGATACAAAACTACTCTGCACAAGCAGCTACTGTGTTCAGACTTACAAGGCTGTTTGACTCAGTTGCTAAAGTTGAGATGTTGCTGTTCTGGGGAGTGGAAGATTAAGTTAATTCTCTTATAGCTCCATATGCAAAGCTCAAGGCCTACATCTTACTTCATTTTCTGAGGTGGGGCCCAGAGGTTTTATGCTAGCTGTCTCCACAGGGAGGAATTCTCCTCAACATAAGCCAGAAAAAAAAAAAAAAAAAAAAAAATGAAAGAAATAAAGAAAAAAAAATCACAAAAGCCCCTCTAATAGAAATGCATTGGCATAAAGGAAAAGGAGAAAAAAAACTTTGAAGAAAGCTTTGCTTGCCCAGAAATATTTAGCCATTTAATATAAACCCTCAGGAAGGAAATGTGCAATAATCTACAATATTATCACTGAACTGCTGTATTATCTAAAGTATACATTAAAAAGTCACCCTGCTGCGAGACAAAAAATCATTAACTTCCTGATCTTTAGAGCAGCCAAGTCCTTGAAGGGATACTTAATATCAAAGTATAGCACATCTCACTTCTTTCAGCCAAAATAGCTCTGTAAAAAGTATAAAAGAAAAACAGGCCTTACTTCCATTAAGCATGATAGCTGAAGACTACAACAGACATTTTTGATCTTCCCATACCTCTGAAATGAAATAATTAAAGAGAAAGAGAACGACTTCATTAAGAAATCGTCCACCATTTTTTCCAAGTGTTTGGAATATGAGTTTTCAGTTTTTCTTTCTTTTCCTTTTCTTTTGTTCTGTTTTGTTTTGTTTTGTTTCTTCCTTCTCTGAACTCATCTTCTCCTCACCACCGCCTTTACCAGTTGGTCCCCCACCCCAGCACCATGGGCAGAACCCATGCTTTACCCACCAGACACACACACTTCTCCTGCAAAACAAGGTGCTGCACAGAAATAGAAGGGAGGAAATAGAAGTTACCAAGAATTTGAGGTCACCATTCCATGAAGGTTACTCAGAAATTGCACAATTTACGAAATGATAGTGGTTTTGTATTCATTTTTGTTAGTAATGTGGAAAAGATAGTGGGAAGTGGAAAAAAAGAACCAGAATGGGGAAAGTAGAAGTTTGGGCCTGTAACCTCACTATCCCTTTTTAGAAAGACCTTTTAAAACTCTAGATATGTAGATAATTTGGTTTCTAAGAAATAAAATGCCATTATAGGGTGCTGTTGTTCACTGGCTTGTTTTAAGCACTAGATTATCTGTAAATGTCCTCTTGTGTTTAAAGGAGCTTAACTCGTGCAACATTTAGACACCAGAGAGGTCTATAAATCAAAAGCACTTGACATAATCCCCTAGCAGGCATGTCAGATAGTCCAAATTACAAACTGACTGAAACCTTAGATTAAATTTGCAAAATTACCACTGTTTTCACTGAGTACCCCTCTCCAGCATGATATTAATAGTAAACCAGCCATGCAGTTTGACTTAAGGCAGCACTGTAAAGGTAGATTAAAAGGAGGGCTCAGGAAGCTCAGAAGCTGGCATAAAGGACAAATCGACCATCTTTGTATCCCACCTGGCAATGCAGTTTGCAGCAGTCATGTTACAGCCATGCCACAGCACCAGGAGTGGTGCTAGCTAAACGTGAAGGCTCTTATTTTCCTGAATTCCTGGTCATGCTTGTGGCTATTGTGTAGCTCTCACTCCTGCATACTGAAATCTGACAGCCAAAAAAAAAAAAAAAAAAAAAAAAGACTATAGATGAATTTCACATTTCTGTCTGCTTAAGTCTCAGCTAATTCTTCAGCCGTGTCACATGGGACTTGAGTGGTACATAAACCTTCCAGTGGCTCTCTGCAAAAGAACAAATTCACTCTTTGGTACTGTACAGTTTACAGTGGCTGATTTTGCCATTCATCTCAGTAATAGAAGACATTTCGAAGTTTCTTTTTTAAATGCAGCTGAAGTGTGTTTGGCTGCCACGTGAAACAGGATTCACACAGGAGAAGAACTATGTACCCCACTAAATGTCACATTATTGTGGCCCACGAGGGAGGTCACAATAACTTAACAAAAAATAACAGGAAAACAGTGGGTTAGGAGCAAGACAGAGCATGAAGGGAAAATCAGGGTAGAATGAGTAGAAGAAAAAAGTACAACAGAGCTCTCTGAAGTCCGCTGCCGTTTAACATGACATGCTCAAACCAATCAATTGAACATAATGCTGCAATGCTAATGAAGAGTCAACAGAAGCACCTTGGCCATTCCTCTATCTGCGGCTATGGCAGTAAATCACGTTTCAACATTATGTATTTCTTTCTTTTTTGTTCTGCCCCAGCCAAAGCCCAGGCAGGGACAAGATGTTCCTGCAAACCTGCAGGGGGCAAAGAAGTAGATGGGGACAGGCCTGTTCCTCCGCAGTCCTGATACACTCGTGCGCCACACCATCTCCCGTGCTTTGCCTTTTGCTGTTAAAATTCCTGCAGGCAAGGGAGAGAGGATTGCTTGTAACACTAGCACAGCATGTGAGTTGTGACTTTTGTTTTTATTTCTAGTCCAGCTCCCTGAATCATAGAATGTGTGTTAATTCTCAAAGCAAGAACATATTCCTCAACTGCTTCAAGTCATGCTTTTGAAAACTGAATCTTCTATTTCTTCCATCAGCTCACTTGTTCAGTCTCTCTTTAGATTTTTAAAATATTCTCATTACTGTTCATATCAAGGCAACAGACTCACTGGCAACATAAAATGAAAGATTGACAGAGAGACTTGCACAGAGTGTGCATTTCATATGTTCCACCATGCTTGGGCTGGTCTGACTGCATTCTCCCTGAACTAAGAGCTGGATTTCTTGCTTTTGTCAGCCCTTTTTCAGTGCAAGGTTATACAAAGTTGTACACACCACCCCATTGGAGCAGTTCTCATGAGGAAAGCCCATCCTGAATACCATGGCATGCTTTCTGCAGCAATTACCCAGCTGGTGCTGTTTCCACATCTCTGCAGATTTTTGATGACACTAACAGCATGGTAAATCAAGCAGAATTACCTTAGTTTCTGATGCATTAGAAATACGGTAGTTTTGCAGCCTAAGCTCACTCTTTTTGTACACTTTGAATCAGCTTCTTCATTTTATTCTGGGATATGGAACAGAAGGGAGAATACCAGATGATTTGCCAAATGGAGAGGAATTAAACTGTGCCAAGTGCTATCTGGAGTTTACTCACAGACACATACGCCCATATCACAAATTGTCTTGCTGCAATACTTTTCCACTAAATCTGAAAGTGGTGCAAGAGGCATTATTGTGCATTTCTTCATGGATTACAATATTCCTATGCACTCAAATGCCTTTGTTTTTGTAATATGTGCCCTGCTGTTTTTGAAATGTGTTTGGTGTGTCAGAATCTGGCTAGTATCTGTCAGTAGTGAAAGTGTTAACGCCTCAGATACAATAAAGCTTCATCAAAAATAGCACCCCCACCAACTGAGGCTTATTCCTTGGGAGGCAGATAACACTTTTCTTATCATTTCAACTAAAATCCTCTGAGTTCTCTTACAGTTCTTACTTATACCACACCCCGGCACCAGCTGTTCACATGCAGTGGTCACCCCTCTGTCCTGCAAATGAAGAGCATTTGCAGGTCCATAAGTATATTAGAGACGGCTGGGCTCTCAAAGCTGGTCTTGTTCAAATACATAGTCCATCTTGTAATTGACTGTCAGCTTGATTTACAATGGCAGTTGTGATGGGTTTGGAGATTTCAATCCAAAAGGCTCTCTGAAATAAATGAGGGGAAAAGTCAATCCAGAGAGGCAACTCAATTTGTTAATATCATCAAAGAACAGGGAACAATTTAGGCAACACATCAGCCCAAAACAAAATGCACTCAGGACAGAAGCAGACCATACAGAGATGGTTTATAAAACAAATCACAACAGCTGTAGAAATTATAGAAGGAAATGGAGGAAAGAAGGTCAGAAAGGGGAAATAAAAAATCAGTCTATCCAGAAGTGAAGCAAGGAATGAGCAACATTTAAATTCTGAAAATGTTGACCTTTCTATTATCTTATGTCATTTGTGGAAAAAGCTCCATAGGAAAGAAAATCAATCATATATTATGGGTTTGAAATGGTGGCACTGCAAATCTTCCAGACAACCAGTTTGCCTCAGAAAAAAAAAATGAGCCTTACAATTTAATTTTTGTACTGTGGAGTTCTGTTTAAACATTAGGAAGGAAGGTAAAGGGCAAGTCCAGCAAATGCTGATGGAGACCCAGGTGTTCCTTGGTTGGTCTCCAGAACAGCCCCCCACCTTCACTTCCAAGGCTCTCAACATCTTGCATTTTGCAGCCATTGCCTTTCCATTTTTAAAGTGAACAGAGACACACCAAATATTTTCCTCCTATTGAAGAGCTTGTCAGCAGGTGAAAATGTTAACACCTTATTTTCCATTCACAACTTTGCCAAGTCTCACTCCTGTGCTTAAGCTAAGTTTCTTTCAGACTAAAACAGCTGAGATTCTCTCTAAATTAAAATCATTCATTGACATTTTGGGCTTTGTTTTAGTAAACAGAAATAAAGAGTAAAGCAAAGTTGACTTCAAAATCTATCACATTTTATACAGAACCTTAAGGACTAAAATAGGATGTTTTTTAAAGAAAACCCCACAAATTAATGTATGAATTATGCTCTTGATCCTTCACCTTGGTACAACTTACTCATTTGAATGGGTTATTACTTTGCCAAAGGGATTCTCCCATCTCCTGCTTCAGATTAAATGATCAATAGCATATAGATCTCAGCTTCCTTACTTTCTATATATTTAAATTACTGTTAGAGCAATCACCTTAAGATGTAGTAGGATGTGCATCATTTTTTGCTCTTTAAGAGTAAAACCAGTTGTCAAAACTTGGATTTGGTTAACCCCTTTGGTAACCAAAGCATGCACAGACAGACATTGGTTCCAAATCATGATTTTTTCCAAAGTGACCTACTGAATAACAGTCACCTCTGTCCCCATGCCATCAAAAACAAGGATTTTTGAATGAGTGATTCCAGTCTGCAAGTGCATATACATATGCCCAATATCCAGGACAAAGTCCCATTTCTAGTGTCCCAAGTTTTCTCTTCCTTTGTATACCAAAGGCACTCTTCTTCACTCTTTTGGAAGGTTTAATTATTTCTGGACTTAAAATCCTTTATCTCCTTCCTGTCTACTCAAACAGGTTGGAAAATTATGTCCATATTGTTTGTAGTGGCAACGTTTACATATAAGTTCTTTTTTTCAGCTAAAAGGAGTATATTTTTTAAAGAAAAACATTCTGTTCCAATTTCTGTTGAAAAATATTTTACCTTACAAAATCAGAGGTAAACATAAACTGAAAATTCTGTGAATATATGTGTTTCAAGTAACTGAAATATGAAAAACAGATGGTGCTTTTCATCAACCTTAATTCTCCTTCTTTACATCAATTTCACTCCTGCTTTTCTCATCTCCAGAGCTTATTACGAGTTCATTCAGTTCACGACCATTCCCTTTTCATGACTTCCAATCTTCTTGGTCTCATCACTGAAAACTCTCTTACTTTTCCTTTCATTTGCACCTCCTACTCTCATTTTGATATCGCTTTTTCCCACTACAGCTAGAGTGCCTTTCAGGCCTGATAAAAAGCAATCTTTCCAGCTTTAAAGTTCTACCACAGTTTCTCCAAATATATCAGCTACAACTGTGCTCCCTGTTATGCAAAACTATATCCATTATCCAGACATTTTCTTATGATGCCCTTAACCTAATTCATTGAATTTTGTCTTTGGATATTATCACTTACCTGGCAAAAACCTATGGGATCTCATTAAAATTCCTTTCTTTTGCCCTTCTTCCCAGAAGAAAATGTAGGACAACCAAATTAATTAAAATATAGATAGATCCCAAAGTCCCAACAACATTCCCCATGAGGAACATGCTCATAAAATTCCATCCATTCACATTCCCGAGGAACTAGGTTATTTTTTCAGCTGCCTGTAGCCCTCCTGGGATTGTTGGCTGGGGACTCTCTCTGGGAGAAGGGAGGAAAGGCTGCAGCTGCATAACGCTGCTGAGGTAAATCTGTTAGCACATTTCCATACACGAATGACTTTATTAAAGTCATTTAGACAGAGCTGGAGATGCTGAAGTACAAAACCTACAAAGAGATTCAAAAAAAAAAGATGATTATGGGATTTGACAACAGTGGTCATGGGGGCAGTATTACAGAAAGGGACAATGAAAAAGGAGATTTAAGAATTGTAGAGAAACAAAGAAAAAAGTATAAAGAAAAAGAATAGGGGGTTATATGTGGCTAAAACAAATGTTTCTAAAAATACTCTAAGTATTTGGAAACAACCTGAAGTGAGCATACATCAAATATTACATCATCTGTGTATTGGGATTAGGGGGTTAACTTTAATTAGGTTTAAACATAAAAAAGTAGATGCCTCCTCCAAAGCAGTTGCCCTCTGGAATCAAAAAAAAAAATAAAATAAAAAAAAAAAAAAGAAAAGGAGAGATAAGGAAAAAGAAAAAAAAATGAGAAAGGATAAAATATAGAATACCTGGAGTTCCCTGAAAGATGAGATGCAGTGAGAGAAAGCCTCTCTGGAAATGCTTTTTTTTACAGGTTTCTGAAGAGTCATTGCTTTTTAACACAGAGTTCTGCTCCCCAGGAAACTCCACTCCTTGGGACTGCCAAATGCACAGCCTGGCTAGCAAAGTGCAGCTGCTTAGAGAGTAAACTGCACTCTGATACTGAAAGAAGAAGGGGCAGTTGTTTCTACTTTGTCCACGCTCTGTTCAAAAATGCAAAGATAGTGTCTTAGAAAAGCTCCTGTGAAAGAGTGAAGGATTTCAAAGGACAGCAGAGGAAGTGTAAGGAGGAAGGGATGGCCAAAGCCAGCTTTCCAGAGAGTACTGGAAGCCTTTGAAATAAACTTGGAAAGAACATTCACCAAGTTTGGTAGCATTTGTATGCTGAGATCTGTACAGAGAATATCAGCCTTTGAGTTCTGTACCTCCTTTGGATCCATCTGCTTCCTGATTACTACATCTAAGTTGTTACTTCTAGGCTAGCGTTTTACATGCTGAAAGGAAGATGAAAAGAGAGATACAAACTAATATACACGCTCAGTAGAAGGTTCCCATGAATGCAAAGGAGGGAGGATGGAGGACTGGCTCAGTGCTCAGGAAAAGAAAAAAAAAAAAGTTATGCCATTGGCATCTGAATGAGTATGCCAGTTTTTGCTGCTGTAACTGAGTGCGGAACCCAGCTTCATTTAGTGCTGGTCAAAATGTCTTCCATTGTAAATGCATGTGCCAATTCTGGGCACATACAGCATCTTTGGAGAGAGCCTCCACTGTGATTTCTGTTCTCAGGACAGAAAACAAAAATAATCTGAGGTTTCTGAAGCATCAATGTTCATACACTGTCCCTCTACATGAGTCGCTGCTCTCCAGCTGAGGTCAGACCTTCTCTTTGACAAAGAAATGAGAGCCAGCAATCTGTTTTCTCATCTTCTGCTCATCCTTCCTTCTGCTCTTCTACGTGAAGTACAGTAGGAAATCCAAAATGAGAGAGCAATGCTAGAAACAGACTAACAGAGGAAAGTCCTCCTGAGGAGACTTTGAAAGAGAGCACCAGGGAACTGGAAAAGTAACGAATGCTACAGGGCAGGGAAAAAATGCCCCAAGGTTCTGCCTGCAGGAAGGGAGGGAACACGGCCAGGTGGCAGTGGATGCCATACGCCAGCGCCTGATCCACTCTTCATTGCCCCAGAGCACTTGCAGTCGCAGCTGCAGCGCTCCCCAGCCACACGTCCCAGAGCACACCCCTCGTCCCTGCAGCACGTACATGCTGCTCTGCTGCCTAGTTGTCTACCACAAGAGGGTTTTTGTAACATATGGGAGCTCTATACCTGGAACGTCCTCTGGGTAGGAAACTGTTGGAGACAGCAGGGGAAAGGAGCTTGTATCTGCCACTCTGAAGCAATTTACCAGGTGTTTGCTTGATTTCAGAGCTAGCGTAAGCGTTCCTTTTTTTTTTTTTTCCTTTTTTTTTTTTTAACTTGGCTGCTGAAAACATTTCTATTCCTCTTACAAAAGAGAGTGGAGCTTATTCAGCTCTAGTGGAAATCCATTGACTCATGCTAGAGACAAATTTGCCCCTCAGGACTCAAAAGTAAGCAGTCAAAGCATTCTGGCATGGTGCAAGGAAACAAGCCTGCTCCTAAACTCCTTCCTGTGGCAGAGCACACTCTTCTCACCCATGCAGCCAGCAGGCTCTGCTAGCTGGTACAGAGTAGGAAGCAGAAAAATATCTCTGCACCTTCACCCTCTCACCTGGCTTTTTTCCAGTCGCCATCCCCTCTGGCTGCATGGGAGCTGCCGGCTGAGCGCTGCTCACCCCTTCCCAGACAGGGAAGGCAGGCAGGCAACCCCCTGTCCTTCCCCCCATGCTCTCTCCAGCCCCAGGCACTTGCCTGAACACTGGACCTTGCCTGTAGGCTGTAAAATCTTAGAGGCCCTCCCAGCTGACAGGGGCTGTGGAAACATAACGTGAATCTTAACGGCATCCTATTGGCAGTATCTGGGATCATCTTTGCCTGCCCGCTAGCATTTATAGAGGTCAGTAAAACCACTCTGACATTTATGTGTTGTTTGCAGAAGGAAAGGGGTGGGTAAAAGACTGGCATTGGATGCTTAGTCTCCCTTTTATCAGGAGCTGTTTGAAGAGTGCTATTTGAAGAGTCGGACTAGATTTAGCGAGATGATTCAGGAGGGATCAACAGAGCTTTATTTCATATAGTCCCAACTTGAGAAGCGAGATTGCTTTACCTGAAATTGCTCTCAAGCTCATTCTCAACAGAATACATGTGGATTTTATGCAACTTGCTACCGTCTTCTCTCCTTAAAACCCTTTAACTGGTGTCTCAAAGTTTCAGCCTTTGAGGGTATTTTTTTTTACGAGGCGACCTTTTTGATGCATCAAGGTACACAGAGAAGCCTGATGGTTACAAAGAGGCCCATAGCAACAGTGTTAAGTAAGCATAAAACCCGGGGTTTTCTTTGAGATATAAATAAACACCACATTTCCAGGGAGATGGTCCCATCTTTATTTGTCTCCCAGGGTGTCTAGGCAGTGGCAGTCACCAATACCAGTGATTACACACTGCCCTGTAGAGTACCGTGCAGAATAAGAGCCCTCCAGAGTCTCTGTTTGTCATTTTGAACACTGCAGATGGGCCACACAAAGCCAGCACATCCTGAATCTCCTTGGTGAGATTCAGCAGCTTTCCTTTAGCCCAAGACAAGGAAAAAGCAGTGGACAAGTCACTGCTGAGAAATCACACTTGCTTCATCCCTCCTCCCCATGGGCCATAGTGCAGGAGCTGGGATCTAAGACCTAGGTCCTCTGCTCTGGTGCTTACAGATTCTCTGAAAGCGACAGCTGGGTTTTACCAAGGACCCATAAAAGTCCTTTTAGCTAATGTGAGGCTTAAAAGATTAACTCGATGCTTAAAAGAAACACATGCTAAGAGCAGACTGTGATTCTCCTGATTCAGCAGTACTCCCTCAACGTGCCTGAAAGTGCTTATGAATTTCATCACTCAGAGACAACGTGCATGACAGATGGAGATAGACAGAGTGGTGATGGCAGGGGTGGAGGGTGCAGTATTTCCTTTCCTCTTTTGCTCCTTAGTCAAACAAATGGCAGCCAAGTAACACCCTCCAAACTCCCCCTTCTCCACAAGTTAATGGCAGCTACAAGATGTAATATTCATTAGCTCAATGGTTTGCAGTGCAACTCAAGGCTCAGCTGATATTTTTCATGTGGAATGAGGCAAGAAAATATAATGGGAAGGCTTGGTGGCTGCTTGAGCCCAATTTCTCATTTCTCTGATTGTACCTGAGAGCTAAGTGTGAAATTTTGCATACCAAAATATGTTGTAGAAAGGGTGCAATACCCCTGACTGTGGAGCTTTTAAAGAAACAGAAAGCAATGAATCCCCAGTACTCACCTGTAGAAGTATTACAAGTAGTTCTCTTAATCAACTTATATTCTTGACCACTTTATTTCCAGTAAATTAATTTTGTACTGGTGAAAAATAACAGAGCAAGGATCTTGGAACCCTAAGGTCCTCTAACCAGAGAATAAATAAAGCACATGCAGCAGCAACACAATCTCTCCATCTGTACTGGGTCGAGCTGGGATGGAGTTAACTTTCCCTGCAGCAGCCCATACAGTGCTGTGCTCTGCACTCTTAGCTAAAACAGCAATGGTATCACACCAGTGTTGTGTCTGCTGCTGAGCAGTGCTGGCACAGCATCAGGACTCTCTCTAACCCCCCTAGGGGTGGGCAAAGATGTGAGAAAAGAAACGTTACCAGGGCAGCTGACCTAAACCAACCAAAGGGATATTCCATACCATATGATGTCACACTCAGCAACAAAAGGTGGAAAAAGGAGGAAGAAGGGAGGGGTGGGCTCTCGTTGTGAAAACGTCTGTCCTCCTCCCAAACACCGGCTACGTGCGTTGAGGCCCTGCTTCAAGGACGTGGTCAAGCATCGCTCATTTGTGGGAAGTAGAGGGTAATTTCTTTCCTCTGCACTTCCACACAGCCTTTACTTGTTTTGTTCAGTTTTCCCTTTCCCCCTCCCTTTTCCCCTTTCCTTTTTTTTCCCCTTTAGTTAAATTGTTAATTGTTTAGTTAAATTGTTTAGTTAAATTGTTTAATTAATAATAATCTTTCCTTAATAATTATTTTTTTTCCTTTAACTAAATCATCCTTATCTCAACCCGTGAGTTGTTCTTTCCTTTACTTCTTCCCCTCCTCATCTAAGGAGGGGGAGTGAAAGAGCAGTTGTGGTGTTCAGCTGCCTAGCACGGTAAAACCACCGCACCGTCTTTCATTATTATTGTTTTCTTCTTTCCTTCAGTGCCAAGAAGCAGTAAAACAACCTGTATCCTTTGTCCTGGGCCACATATATCTTCAGCCAGATCTTTGGGTGTGGAGTGGCCAGGCTTGCTCCTTCTCTTTAAGTTGCCTCTCTTAAATGCAGCGTGTTAACCCATGATCCAGCTCTGCTGGCCTGTTATGTATGCTGTGTTTATTCTCTGTGTCGAAAGCACTTGCTATAGGTGCCCAAAACAGCTCCATAGGCTTTTTATTCCTGCTCTTCTTGCTGTTACATTCTTCCAGCTTCTTCCCCTGTATCTATGCATCTATTATCATTGACCCTGCCATTTTCTACATTCCTACATTTCATTCATACTGTGAGCACATCCATCATGCGCTTATGGCAATTGTGTCTCTTCATATTCAACAGCTGCATCTCATCCGAGCAATGTCTGCATTTTGCAATCTGCATCTACGAAAATACAATAGCAATGGACAATAGTAAAAATTCTGTTGCCGTCCATAGTGGATCTTGTTTTCTGTCCTTCAATGGGTTTTCTTCTCCTGAAGAAATTATTTTCTTTGCTTACTTGGAAGCTAAAACTTTGCTATTTTTATGGTGGCTTTTTGCTTAGCTCAGTAATGGTCTGTTGTTATTGCCCAGAAGGGAGCCCCAGGTGGGACCTGGGCCTGAGACATCAGCTGTTTAAACAAGTGGAACGGCTGCCATTAATCTTTGCTTCTGGAGCTCATAACAGGAAAATGGAGCAAGCAGGGAATTGGTTCTCAATAAAAGAACCGTCCTTCAGCCTTGCACAGTTTCATGTCCAGCCACTAATCAATATATATTGTTCCCATAGATCACAGCAGCGGCAGGTGAGAAATTGCTTGGACTAGAGGCTGGTGTAGAGTGGACATGTGAGGATTTCCCATTCACACTACAGACAGATCAATCTTGGAGAATAAGACTCGGAAGAAGTGTCAGGAAAAGGCAAGAGATGATACCAAGGATATTTGGGAACAGACTCTCTGAGGGAAATATGAAGACAGGAGGAAAGCCTGGTTCTTGGCATAAGGATTTTCTTGTACTGCAAAGATCAATAGAAATATGCTAGAAGATATGTCTTTGCAAAATTATTGGTAGCTGAGAGGTAACTGAAAAAATGTCACATGGCTGCACACTAGGACCTCTTTGTATTAATGACTTTCTTGCTAGTATCTCAAACAACTGCATCCTCTGGTCCACACAAGGCGTATCTCAATATTGCTCCTATGTTCTGACCAACTCACCCCTTGCCCCTTCCTCCTCTCTCTGCTGACTCTCTCTTTGCCACACCAAGGCTATATTCATCAGTAAAACGTGATTCTTCTTGTGCAGGACAGTTCCTCAGTGCTATGAGCTGATCCAGCCTCCCTTCCTCACTCATAAACTAGCAGAGCAGTTGCTACAAATACAATTTACAAGAGCCCATGAGAGTGGCCCTGAGATCCAAGAGGCCCATTCTGCTTAGATATAGGAATGCAATCTTCAGGTTACTGCTTTCCGAGTCCACGGAGCTGGGTTCAGTCTGACTGAGGCACCACACTGACATTTGACAGCAAGCCAGCAGTTCCCATTATGTACATGGCTCTTCTTTAGCAGCAAACAAAACTCTGGCATTTGGGTACTGTGTTTCTTACTAGAGGCTTTGGCTACTAATAAATCATTTTTTCCTTCAGGAACAAAGGAAAACATCTGCAGCACTTAATTGGCTATGTTGATCTAACTCCATGCAGAGGATGCTATTTCATGACCCGTAAGAATCATATCGCTGTCCACTGCTGGACAGCAGCACCAGTTAGAGCTGGCACACACTGGACTGAGCATCTCTGAAGGAAAGGTTTAATGTGCCTGATGGCTGTCTTTTCTGTAAAGAAAAGAACAAAGGGTATGTTAAAGTGGGCCATGATGAAGAAGAGAGGTTTTAATGGCTAAGAATTTGCCCAGTAGGTAATACAGCCCCTATGTTTTCAGCTGCTGCGCAGGAGAGGTTAAAGCAACAGGCATTTCAATTCCCAGAAGGAAGAAAGCACTTCTGGTTATATTACCAAGACAAATAGTGCAGTGAAATCAGTTCTGAGAGACAAGAATTGGTCCCGAAAGATTGACTGAGTAAATTTTCAATACAATTCAATTCATATGCTCGTTTGGTACTTTCTATTTTTCCTTGTAAGCAGGTGGTAGGCAGCACAGAATGTGGCAAGCTCTTTTTCATGATTGATGATTTAGACTCTTCAATTAAAAGTGTGTTTGCAGGTTTGAGCAAATCTCTGTGATGAGGGAGAAGGAAGAGCTCCGTGTGTGTGAAGAAGAAAGTCTTACTTTTTGTGTGCGCTAACACCTCCGCTCCTGCTTTAGTTCTGTCATTATTTGACCAAGGGGATAGGGCACCACAGCACGCCGTTGTGGGCTGGAAGCGTGATGCCCAGCTCCTCTGCAGCACAGTGTCTGTACCACCCTGCCAAGGACACGGGGAAGTCAAGCGTGAGCTGGGAGTTTTGCTGTTGCTGCAACAGGAGTGTCACCCGAGGGCTGAACGTGCTGTTGCTCCCAGTGCCTTCTGTCACCCAGCTTATCATTCTCTAAGGACCTCATTAGGGAGGGATAAAGTGTGTTGTGACAGGTGTAAGCCAGCTGTAAAAGTGAGAAAAAAAAAAAAAAAAAAAAAGAAAAAGAGTCTGTCTGCTCTAGGAAATGACCATCCAGGTCCCTCTTTCTCTTGGAAACCCTGGCAATGCCCACTGCCATTTTACCTCCTGTTCCCAGCTGAGGAACACCTGCTTTGGGTTGGCAGATCCAGGGGCACGATCCACCCCGAGTCCCTGCTGGCCACTGGAGCTGAGGGCACTGGCCCAGCCATCACTGCTGGGCTGCTTTTGCAGACTTCCTAATAAGCACTGAGAGCAGGCGCCCTGGATTGCTGCCTTGCTGAAACAAGCCTTACCCCTGACAGTGGTTTTGGAGAAGGCATTTCACCTGTTTTTGCTGAATGAAAATGCATCCTCGTTGAGGATGACATGCAGTGAATATTCGAGTACCCTGCAATTCTTAAGGTAACTGAACTTGCTTATCCTGTAAATGGTAGATTGTAACATGTCCTTAGCCCATGTTTTTTATGAGATTCAGTATCTTTTGTACTTGGATATTTCTTTTGCCCTCTAAGAAATGAAATTTTGATTGATTTGTTTTATAAATGGCCTTTTATTGTGGTCATGATTGCCGAGAGTGATCTAAGCAAGTTTTGTCTTTTGTTTTCACTAATTTATTTCAAATTGCTCTAAGGAGCATCTCATCAAATGGCTGATATTTTCACTGCCTAAACAGTCCTGGAATGAAAAATGCCTGTTGTCTGCTGGCTGTGAGAAAAGCAGACTTTTGTATCCGCGTTGCTATCAGCTGTATTCTGAGCTGGGAATTCACTGACAGTTATTTGCCAGATACTGAAACAACATTGTAAATTGGCTTGGTTCCAGCTGTGCTTTGGAAGAAGTGCATAAACAGTGTGTATCATTCAAACCCACCACATTTCAGAGAGCCGCTTTTGTTGGAAATGGGGGATACAGAGCCATGTTAATGCATCTGTATTGCTTCCGGACTACAGGTGTTACTTCAGTTAGCTGTCATGTCCTGTTAATTTAAGGGATGTTCCTACAAAACTGCCTTTCACCAGCTAAATCTGCGTTATCCTCTGGAGGTGCCTCTTTCTTTCCCTTGATTACGGATATCTTGGTAGATCTCAATCACCAGCGGAGGTACCTGACTTACACACCTCAGGCGAGATGGAATGAAGCCAGTTGTGCACATCCCTCTTCTCCACCAAGAGCTGATACAATCATGTGGTCAGAGATATTAAATTAGCAATTTTGTAGTGAGATTGTGAAGGTGGGCAAACAGCCTAGATCCACAGTTTGGGAAGCTGAAAATATTCTCATTGGAATAAACATTATGACTGGGCCAGAAGTGGCTTAACCATCCTGTATTAACTTTAAATGTATTTAGAGAACCAGTCCAGTGAGCAGTCCTTTGTAGGGACTTCCATGATATTTGGGGCAGGAAGGTGTTATAATCACCCGAGGCTATCATGAAGTATAAGGCACACTGTTGTATCATCTCCACCAACTCCCAGCCCCTTGCAGGTGATGGATTGCTTCTCAGAAAGGTTTCTTGTGGCCACAGGCTGTGTTGTGGGCTGATAAGCCTGGCCTTTCCCTCTTCTGCTGTCTGCACTGGCTTAGATCTGAAGTGTACATGCCCAAACCTTTCTTGAGTTTCCCTTTATGGCAGCAATGATAAAACCTGCGACATGCAGCAAGGATGTAGCATTAAATTATTTTGACAGAGCTAAAATTACTTGCCCAGGATGTCAGTCAGGAGAAAGCAAGAAGACAGCATGAGAAGTACACCAATAAGGCAGCCAAGGCTTGGGTCCAGAGAAGTGACTTTTGAGGTGGAAAAGCAGCAGCCTGGGCACAGAAGTTTTTAGAACAGCCAGACCTAGTAACATCTGCAATACTAAGCATTGAATCCTGCAAAAGCCTGAGAGCCCCTGCCCTTTGAACTTTTAGGAATGTTGAAGGTAAGCCAGATGTGCAGTAGTAATTAGCACCTCCTTATCTCTTGTATACTGTCAGTGACTTCCCAGTACCATGGTTCAGACACTCTAAAACATTCCTGTTTAACAAAGGCTAAACCAACTCTTATCTGGATTTCTGTATGTTTTTTATAAATATTCATGTATTTGGTCTCACAGCACAGCTATAAGTTACATAAATATTATTATTCCCACATCATGAATAAGGAGCCTTTCAGTAGACACAATTTTATGCCTGTAGTTTAGTTTCACCTGCAAAATCTATGTCATGCTTTCAGTGCCTCGATGATCAGTAGTTTCTTTGCCCTTCCCTGGATAGACGAAGGGATGGAACTAAGGAGTTATGGATGTTTTCCACCTGTTCTTAAAGTTAGAAAGCCAGTTCATTGCATTGCCTCTAGAACAATTACTTACTAAATTTGTCATTAATTCTAGTTCTTTTTAACACATTAGCATAGAGTCTGTAAGAACCAAGGGAACAGAAACATTGGAAGACACTTCTCACACATCAGTGAAATAATAAAACGCTATGAACTAAAAGAAGAACATGAGCTTAAAAGAACAAATTCCATCTGGAAATTTTATTTATGTATCAAAACTAATTATTGCAAGTTCCACCTCAGTAGCACTTGAGGATTTCATTACAAGATCTAATTGGACTTATATGTACTGTAAAAGTTTTTTATCTTTTAATTGGTAGCAGACATCAAAGCAAAGAGAATCAGAGACAAACTTGGTATTTGTTCCACAAACTCATCTTCTGGCTTCATTTGCATTTACATGGTTCTTTGGAGCCGCTCGAAGCACAGGCTTGTATTAGCATGCCAAAAAAGAATCTGCTCCTGGTCCTCCAGTTCAATGCTTCAGAAGTTTGTCAGAGTCATCCAGCCAGTCAGATCTTAATTACCAAAGGATTCTGCTTCAAGTCAGCCCTGAGTTTCCTGCCCCTCCTCAAGCCTGTCTGGAACAGGTTTGGAAAAAAGACATGTGGCAGCTGTTCTGCCATTTTCCTGCACTGTCCATGGTGGAGGGACAAGCCTACTTTCCCAGGGGTGAATGAGTCCTTGGAACAGCTCATCTGAAGTAGTATTGTGGGTCTGGATCATAGCCCTTTTAACCTTCACCCAGCCTGGCAGCCTGAACATTTTTGCTTGAATCTACCTTAAATGTAGCCAAGCTACATTTGGGCTCTTTCGGAGAAACATCTCTTGAGCTGGTATGGGAACACGTCTAGAGCCAGTGACACGGAGGTGGATTCTTCCAGCCCAGTGAATCAATAATAGCTGAATTCATTAAGACCGAGGCAGCAGTAGAAGCAACACAGACTTAAACCTGCCATCTTAGGATGTGCGAAAGTTGGCTAGATGCTAGTGACACCAAAAGACACCGAAATATCTACTCATGAAAGTCAGGCACCATTTTTCATCTGAGCTCAAGCTGAACTGACCAGAGTGCATCCCTTAACATTGCTAATATCTGAAATCAAGCTGTAAGTGGACACAGCAGCAGAAAGGGCAAAAATGACATAAAAGATTCTTTTGAATGTTGAGCATTCATGCTGGCATATTGGGAAGATGAATGAGCTGCCAAAGAGACTGAAGACTTTGAGTTGTATTTATCATTCAAATGTTCTTGATCTGATTTGTTGCATTTTACCAAAGAATAGCTGTGTCCTTTCTTCGTTTAAGCTTCTATTTTATATTCAGATTCAATGTTTACAAGGGAAGTATTGATTGTCGAGGTTTCAACTTGGAGGTTTCAACTTGTCGAGGTTTCAACTTAATCTTCACAGTTTTCTGTGTGTTTGAGCCAGTTTTGCGTTACAACTGTAAGAGGCCTACACTGGTACTGGCCACCCAGGCTGGAAGAAAGGTTGTGTGTTAGAAGTGTAACACCTCCCAGCCTTTACATGGAACTGGGAAAGCTGCCAGTCTACTTTTTTGGTCCTCCAGCAAAAACAGGGTAAACTTTTTATAAATCTACAAATACAAATAACTGGCAAACTGCATTTACACCATGGGCAGAAGCAGAGAGGGTACAGGAACATTGTTTTCAGAATCTGTTGACCTCTTTGCTGTCACCTTGCTCTGTCAGTTTGTGGTGCTTCACTTTGCCACACAGAAAAAGACCACAATACTTACACACAGATCCCCAGAGGGCAAGAAGGCTAAACTGACACTGTTCAGTTGCTTTGGGAACCCTCAGAGAAATTGACTCAGACAAAAGATGATGCTGACCCAAATGACACCATCATTTTCTCTCTGTGATGGTCCTGAGATGTGACCTCCACTGAAAAGGCATCCTGCTCCCCATGGTGCTTGCACGTAAGATGAGTATGTCCTTCAGGAAGCTGTTTTATTTCTTTTTCTCTGGCTCCTTCTAACTCTCCTTGAAGCAGCCCAGCAGCTTCATAGTGGATCCTTCCCTTTCTTTTACAGATATTAATTAAAGAGCTCAATCTCCAATTCATTTATTATAATAAAATAACCAAGCAGTATAAAGCAATCTAATTTTCTCTACTCCACAGAGGCCAACAAAATGCTCACTTTGGAGCCTTAATATAATGAAAGAGCTGAAGAGTTACTTAGAGACACGCTGAAGATTCACGTTTGAGTGGGTCATGGGTGCTTTATTATACCCTCATCATAACAACAACAACAAAAAAAAAAACACATTATTTGATGAGGAGTTCCACAGTGACTGAAAGCAACCAGCTTTATAACAGCACTTGTAAAAGCAGCCAACATCTCATGGAAAGTATGTGCAGTCCTATCTTTAAATTAATAGTTCCTCCCAGCTGAACAGCTGCAGAACTGACCATGGTGCATGTATATGGGCTACATGGCAGCACTTTTGCTCCTGAATAGTATGACAGTGCACTGTACCAGGTCATCTCAACGGACAGGTCATAGGAAAGACTACTGCTTCTTTCTCACGGTTAGCCTGCCCAGCAGCAACACTGGAAAGTAAATATCATTCTTAACTGGTATTTTTCTTATCTGAGAAAACAAGGATTTTTGAGATATGATCATCCTCACTCTACATTAGATAGCCTACATTAAGAAAACTGTCTGAAAATCCTCACCTGCAGCTTGTGCCCTACTGAGTATTAGAAAAAACAACAGTACACAAAACCATCAGAAATCAGACTTCATTAGTTCCTTTGCTCTCATAACTATGTGTTTATTTACCATGGTAATTCTCCTGCAAAGAAAGCCTTCACTGCAAGAAAGTTCTCCTGCATTCATAATCCTCTGCTAGGAACACCCTGATCCTCTGTTTGCACAGGGGTGTCTACACTTTGTAGTGTTAAACTGTTGAAAGAGGACACTTCACAGACCAACAGGCTAAAAATGGCTTTGGAGCTTTGGTGTATCAACATATACGCGGGGGGCTGATATCCCCCTGCCTGAGCAATCATTTTACATCTGTGCAAAATGAGCTTCAAGCTTTTCCATTCTGATTCAGTTGAGTTTCAACACCCTTTATGGGTAAGTTTAAATGACAGCATAAGCGGCAAGACAACAGAAAATCAAATGCTGTGATATGGATATGCCAGCTCAAAATGGATAAGGCAATAATAAAACAGATTAGCATTGTGGTTTTCATGCCAGCAATCCTAATATAATTGACATACTCTACAGGAATCACAGGAAAATAGATAGGGACATAGGATTGGCAGGGACTGCCTAGGTCATTGAGTCCAGTCCCCTGCTATCACAGGCAACCATGTCATATAATCCTTCTCATAAATCCTTTGA
Source organism: Cygnus olor (assembly GCF_009769625.2). Lineage (NCBI taxonomy): Eukaryota > Metazoa > Chordata > Aves > Anseriformes > Anatidae > Cygnus > Cygnus olor. Next base: position 52,395,750 of record NC_049173.1, read on the forward strand.
CTTGCCAATGAAATGCAGCAAACACAGGGGAGAACACTGCAGCTGTTCAGTAGAGCGTAGAAAAACCCACAGTCTGTTTACAATAAAATATTTAATTGAAGTCATACAGGGTTTTAATAGGGATGAACCAAAAAGGTTGGTTTAGTTTATCCCTGACACCAAACTTTTCTGTCAGGTGCGAAAATGTTGCATGTGAATATCTGATGCAGGACATTCATGTTCCTCTTTCACGTATAAGGAGGGTCTATGAGAAGTGAGAGTTGGTTTGACCAGCAGTGTGGTCAAAGATTGTCCATGGATCGGATCGTGAATAATCAACACTGGTTGGATATTCCACTGTACATATCACTTGAGGCATAATGAACATGTCATTTGACTAGTTTGTCTGTTGGCTCCAGGAAAGGCTAACCAAATCCAGAAGGGATAATATGCCAGGTCCTTAATCCCTGTTTTACACAGGGTATCAGAGACATTCATCTATGTAGAGTTCTGAGAAAAACACAGGTCTTCCCCAAGTTTCTGTTTAATTTGTGATTCAGACATTTAATTTTGTCTTGCTCTTTTGCAAGCTACATATAAATAACCCGTTACCAGTTGATTTAGCTTCCAGAAGGGCCAAATTCAATGGCAAGAGAAAGGGATTAGTTGGAACGGCTTGCTGGGACCGATAAAACTAATGAGGAAACAGTCTGCGTTGTTCACTTCTGTCAAGTGCACATTAAGCAGTTTAACCTTTTGCTGTTTCCTTGCCAGTGGCCAATGTTTATGTCTACATAAAGGGAAGCATAGGTCTCTCTTTCAGAGCTCTTCATGCTCCAGCATGTATTATTAGCTAAACCATGAGCAGTAAATAATCAAGACATTTGAACCCATTCTGCCAGAAGCAGAAGCTCAGATTGTTCCCTGAGCTAAAGAGAGCTGCTGCCTGCTCATTCCCTCCAGGAGGCAGTTCTCAGTGCTGCATCAAACAACCAAGGAAGAGGAAAAGGGCTACACATCTGTGGAGCATCTCCTCATCAAGCTTGTTCAGTCTGAACTGAGAAGTAGCTGTTTTGGTCAGTACCAGGTAAGGGCTGAGAATTCAATGGCATCCTGTTGTAAATTCAGTGCAGAAAGAAAAGTGAGAAGGTAAGGGGAAAAGTTTAGCCAGTCCACAAACTTTGCCAGTGAATGCTCATGCTCAGATACCTTCACTAGTCACTGGTTCACACCTTTTTAAAAGGACAAAGGGGGAACTGAGGTTAATCCCCTCCAATTGAGCCCTTCCAAACTGTTGTGAGTTAACATGATAGCTGTAACATTCTGAAGTGAATATTGCACTATTTCTATGCATTATACTCAGTTTTCTCTTTCATTTGTAAGACTTATTGTGATTGCAGATTTCCATTATGAAAGGATATAACTTAAACTACAAAACCAGTTGCTTGGGATTTTCTAAAGGGCACAGAGAGAAAAGTGGCACTATATCAAGGAGCTGGTGCTTGTTTGGAATATGTTGCAGATGAAATGTTGAGGGAAAGAGAAAAATGTCCGGTTTATACAGTTGAGGTACCATTCTGCCAGAGATGTTAAAGATAACAAGAGGGTGTACATAATGAGCTTCTCTGGCCTCTGAGCCTTGGAAAATAGATGAGAGAAACAAAGAAAATACGTGAGAAGTAAATTAAGAGTTAAAGCATTGGCAGAAAATGATAAGTGAACCACTTCTAGTCTGGTTTCAGCAGCTTTTATAGGGCATATATGCCAAGGAAAATGATGGAATTGAATAAAAGAAGTAGGGAAAGTTAAGCTTAGTGCTAAATTTATTTGGAGTGTTCCAGTAATGGCTTGGCTTACCAGGAAAGATCTCTTATACTTACCTTACTGTCCTGGTTTCAGTTAGGACAGAGTTAATTTTCCTCCTAGTAGCTGGCAGGGTGCTATGTTTTGGATTAGGATGAGAAGAGCGCTGATAACATGCTGATGTTTTAATTGTTGCAGAGCAGTGCTTACACCAAGCCAAGGACTTTTCAGCTTCTCGCTCTGTCCTGCCAGCGAGCAGGCTAGGGGTGCAGCAGGAGCTGGGAGGGGACAGACCCAGGACAGCTGACCCAAACTGGCCAAAGGGGTATTCCATACCATCTGACGTCATGCTGAACAATATATAGGGGTAGCTAGCCGGGGTGGGGGGCTGGCTGCTCGGGGATAGGCTGGGCATCGGTCAGTGGGTGGTGAGCAATTGCATTGTGCATCACTTGTTTCGTACACATTATTATTATTAATACTATTATTATTATTATTGTTATTATTATTTTCCTGTCTTAATAAACTGTCTTTATCTCAAATCACAGGCTTCACTTTCCCGTTTCTCTCCCCCATCCCAGAGAGGGAGGGGGGAGGGTGAGCGAACGGCTGTGTGGTGTTTGGCTGCCAGCCGGGCTAAACCACAACACTTACTCAAAATATAGAATGTTGGTATTTCTGTGTATGTGTATCACAGTAATTTGTTGATATTTATACTCAGGAGACTAACCTTTCTGCTGCATTCCTGACTACTTTTGAAAGTTATATTTTAGCGTATTTTCTCATAGGGATAAACTGGAAAGAGAGGTAACAATTCCCTTGCCTCTTTCCATGGCTCCCACAAAATAGACCCAAACTGGTAATGCACAGAGAGCATGCTCTTTTAAGGGAGATCAAGAAATTCAGAGGTGAAAAGCACACGGGAAAATATTTCTAAAGAAAAATAGCGTGGTTTTCTCAATCTGACTGCAGAAAGAACACCTGCGTGCAAATGCACATGGCAAATTGGAGAGGCTTCATCAGCCAGGAAGACTTCTAAATAGTCACATTTCTTTAAGAAATACTTAAAGTACAACTTTATGTCCTTCTTCAAAAGTTTTTTAAAGTTTCCAAAAGTTGGAAGTACTTTCTTAAAAACTTTTCATTGTAAGGTTCTTTTGTTCTCATTTCCATTATAAAAAGTTAAGGCATCCTCTTCACCAAAGTGTATCTGTCAGCACACAGAAGTCCTTTCACTCTCTCACTAACATTTGATGTATCTTCCCCACTTTTCCCTGTCACTTGCTTATGTTCATGTTCTAATTACTTCTTTCCATTTGAAAAAGCAAAGAAACTCAACCAGTACAGTATTCATAACAGTATCACAAAATCTTCACACTTTCACCACAGTGAGTGTAACTAGAAAGTGAGCATCCTGTAGCTTCCATGTTTTCACACAAATACCCAGGCAATAACTGTCCAGATGTTAGCTGGCCTTAGCTTCAGTAAAGGAATTTTCAGATTTTTATTTTAAGAAGTCCTGTGATGGGTCTCCTGGTCATTAGAAATACCATCAATATCTCACTCCCTCATGTCAGAACAGAAACTGAAGACAAGGAAGTGCACGATGCAGACCAGAGGCAGCGCTCCTCATCTCTGTGGCAGGCTGTGGTGAGCTGAGCAGGGACTGAGCAGGCTGGCCAGGTGATGAGCTGAAAGGCACTACTAATCTGATGAGTTCCTGAGGTCCCAGGCATGCACAGAAAGATGTGAAGGAGCATCTCCAGCAAAGCGCCTTGAAAGGTGTGAGAGAGGGCATATAAACTACACAGCATGTATGAGTGGGGACAGGACTCCATACACCGGGCAAAGTACCATGCATGGCACAGCCCTGGGAAAAGATGGCAAGGCTGATATATTTTGATGGCTGCTATTTCCTGAGATTAAAGGCAAGGGATGATTTCTAACAGCAACAACAGGAAACAAAGCAAAGTGAGGGGCAAAACAGAAAATGAGGTCTTCTAAAGGAGGTCCAAGACAAAGTAATGTAAACAAGAAAACCAAAGAAGGGAGAAAAGAACCATTCACACATAGTCAGGTACATTCACACATATTCATAAAACTAGGTACATTCGCACATATTCATAAAACTAGGACAAACACAATGCTGCCACAAGCTGGGGAGTAGACAGAATGAAAGAATAAGGGGTAAAAGTAACAGTAGTTAGTTTTGAAGTGATGTACTTCATGCCTCTCCCTCCACTAATTACAGCTGCACCAGCAACTAACTTCTCCTCTTCCTCTGCCAAGAGAGAAGAACACTGACAAAATGCACTCAGGCAGTGAAGGGTCCTCAGTGCTTTTCCTGCTGACTGGCATCATCTGTCCATGGAAAAACTACTCTCTACATCAGTTACACCAGAGTCATGCTGTGCTGTTCTGGATGGAATGAGATGTCACTTTTGTCTCTGGCCCATTCAGTCATCAGCTTCCCTGCTCAGTGTTCTCATAAATGCACTGGTTGATACTAATAGAGTTGGACTGAGGAGAGAAATGACTTGTTTCTTTCCTAGCTTTCATCCTGTGCAGCAACTCTCACCTGTGTATACAACACACATACACAGTCTGCTGATGGGTGTCGCAAGTCTACCTCCTGCTGGGCAGAGTTCCCTTCTGCCTGAAGTACAAGAGCAGAGCATATTGCAACTATGGAAATGTCACCAAATTACAGCAAGGTGAGCATTTACAAGGGGAAAAAGGCCTGCTAGCCAGCAAGCATTTTCAAAGCATGTTCACAAATCCAGCTTATCTCACATGCCAGTTCTCCCCCGCCCCATTCCCATTCCCACTGAATAGACACTAATTGAAAATTATGTTTTCAATGTGAAGCCTTTTTCTAATTTGGTCTTGTTTAGAAGCATTTAGGGATCCTATGGTTTGTTGTATTTCTGAAGTACTTTGCATGAAGTCCCAAGGGAAGCCAACAAAGGCACTGTCAACATTTTGCTGGCAGACAGCAAGGGTTTTGACTCAGCACAGAATATTCATGTGCTCCAAGGAGCACAGATTCTTGGGGCAGAGGAGACAGCTGCAGAGCTCCAGTGCAAAGCATCTAGCAAAATGCTATAAAGTCTGTTCCTCTCCGGGTTTTTTTTGAAGTCCTTGAGCAATCCTAAATTCCCTGGTAAGCAAGAGAGAACTCTACTAAATATATTAAAATATTTCTAATGGAAAAGGTAGAATTACCAATGCAGTATTATTAGATTTGTTCACAAGTATGCTTTACAGTCTTTAAGTCACATACGCATTATATTGCATAGGCTAAAATCTTTTCGTGGAGTTATATACACTTTTGTAGAGTATGACAAATGAGTTTACAAAGAATAAAACACTTTGTATTTACCCAAAAAAATATGAAATAATATTGTTCATAAGGAACAGCTTGCAGCTTACAACATGCATTTGCAGGATCTACTCACCACCAGCCTCCCCAGTAAATTTTAAATTAGTTATACCTACAAATAGGTTGGGCTCAAATGGTTATGGTAAATGGGGTTACATCAGGCTGCCACCCAGTCACTAGTGGGGTTCCCCAGGGTTCCATTTTAGGGCCAGTTCTCTTCAATGTTTTCATAAATGATCTGGATGCAGATCCAGACCTGCTAAGTTAGTTTATGGATAATACTAAGTCTGACTCCCTCAAGGATAGAGAGGTCTTGCAGAGAAATCTTGACAAATTAAAGAGCTCAGCAATCACCAACAATACGAAATTTAACAAGAGCAAGTGCCAGATTCTGCACCTGGGATGGGGCAACCCTAGTTATACATACAGTCTGGGGAATGAGAGGATGGAGACCAGCCCCTCAGAAAGCGGTCTGGGGGTTTTGGTCAATGGCAAATTGAATATGAGTTAACAGTGTGCCCTGGCAGCCAAAATGGCCAACTATATCCCGGGGTGCATCAGGCACAGCACAGCTAGCTGGTCAAGCGAAGTGACTGTCCTGTGCTGCCTTGCGCTGGCACAGCCTCACCTCAAGTACTCTGTGCAGTTTAGGGCACAACAGCATAAGAAGGACATAAAACTATTAGAGAGTGTCCAAAGGGGGGCTACAAAGATGGTGAAGGGTCTGGAGGACAAGACGTATGAGGAGCGGCTGAGGTCCCTTGGTTTGCTCAGCCCAGAGCAGAGCAGGCTGAGGGGAGGCCTCATGGCGGCCTGCAGCTCCCTCACGAGGGGAGCAGACAGGCAGGCGCTGAGCTCTGCTCTATGGGGACAGCAACAGGACCCGAGGGAATGGCATGGAGCTGGGACAGGGAAGGTCAGGCTGGGTGTTAGGAAAAGGTTCTTCATGGAGAGGGTGGTCGGGCACTGGGACAGCCCTCCCAGGGCAGTGATCACAGCACCGAGACTGCTGGAGTTCAAGAATAAGGGGTGTTTAAGGAAAGGTTGGACGTGGTGCTTAGCAACATGGTTTCGTGGGTAGGGGGACAGTTGGACAAGATGATCTTGGAGGCCTTTTCCAATCTTAATGATTCTATGATGCTAAGAAGTGCTTGGACAACACTCTCAGACATTTTTGGGTGGCCCTGTGCAGAGCCAGGAGTTGGACTTGATGATCTTTGTGGGTCCTTTCTAGCTTGGGATATTCTACGACTCTATGATTCTAAATGCAATAACAAAACCTGTGTGGTATAGTATTATATCTTTAAAACTGTACACATGCAATACATGCCTGTACATTCATTTACTTAATACAGTATGGTTACAAGGAAAAAAGCATTAAGGAGTACAGTGGAGACTTCAGAAAACAATTTATTAAACAAAGTCCTGTTCCTGGTTGTTGTTGTTTTTCTGAGTTTTCAGATTAGTATAAAACCTGTTCTACATGCAAAACTTTTGCTGGCACAGCTAAGTTAAGAACATAGCAATCTAGCACATTAATTGACATCCCCATGACAATAAAAGTCTTAGAGCTATGCCAGAAAAAAATTCCTTGGCAGTCTAATTTCTCTAGTTCAAGAAATGAGAGAAAGGAAAATAACATTTTCCTTTTTTAAGAGTAATTGGAAATACAAATTACCATCAAACTTTTTCCAATGTAATAAAGGCCCGAATCTATTTAGGATGATTTTTCTCACTAGAGTGGCTTAGAGTGTTAGAGTGATATTATTTAACTCAAATCTAGTCAAGATCCAAACTTTTGTCTGGGAGTGGCTACCCACAGATCCTATTTCAAACTACAAATTAGGGCACAGTAATTGCTGCAGGCAGTGGTTTCTGTAGCCATGTTTATACAGCCTGCTGCAGCCCGAAGTATTTCATCAAGATGGTAGAAACCTTTTACAAAGTACTGAGTGCTATTTTGAACAGATATTCCAAGTATTTCAGGTATTCAATCCCATATGCTTAAATTTTGCTGAAGTACCTGTGGAGAACATTGCCAAAGCTAGCTAAAAATGAACCTCATATACTCCTGATTCTGCTCTCTCTTCTGTCACCATCCATCTCCTCCTGAGCAGCCTGCACCATTTTCACACACTCACCACCCAGCACAGATGAAAACAGTGCTCTGCGCCATTGCAAATGCCACTGCAAATACACACAAGTTGTGGAGATGTTCTCACAGCTTGCTGCCATGTGGCCTTTGCTCTGCCAACCTGCCACCCCACTGCGGAACAGCTCTCACGGTTTTGGAAGCGGTTACAACAGCTGTCTCACCAGCAGCAGCCTCGGGAGCACTGGAAGGCCCAGGAAGACAGGCAGCTCAGCAAGGAGGGTGAGTCAGCCTCCATGGCTGAAATGCTGCTTCTGAATTTATCAGACAGGATGCAAGTGGTGGGGAAGGTCCTGGGACAACCATCAGCATCTGCTGGGTTTCTGGGTACGACAGGCCAAATTTTTGGATGTCTGTGGAGGATTTGGCTCAAACTCACTGACGCCTACCTGAGGAGTGGAGTTCCTGCAGGTAAGCACGCTGTCCCTGTTTTCCTCGGCTCAGTTTGGTGCAGACAGATTGAACTTCTCTGCTGGAGGTGGGCAGTGAGGAAAGGTAGTGTCAGCAGATGTTACGAGGTTTGCCACTGTTCAGAGTTTATTGAGGGCTTTGTGCACACATGGTTCAGAGTCTGAAATAAGATATGTTGGATGACTGTTCGCTCTTTTTCCCACACTAGGTGTCAGAGCCTGTTAGCAGAAATGGGTACCATTGCATTGGGCTGCCATACCTGGATGAGCACAATGGCAGACTAACTACTGTGAATGCAGATGGTCTAGAAACCTTCGTGATTCAGATATTGCCAGGAACTTGCAAACTCATATTCAACAAAACTGGTGATTTGTTCCTATCACCGTAACAGACAAATGGTGTTTGCATTCTCCCTATAATTCCAAAGACCTGCTCATCCTTCATGTGTGATCAAATCTTTTACTTAATAACATGCTAGAAAAGAGTTGCTTAATCATTTGTAGCTACAGGATAATGTTAGCAAGTATTCAAGTGCCAAAAGGAGAAACATTACTGCCTCTCACTAAATGGAAAGGCTGCAAAGAACTACCTGCTGGTGGCAGAAGCACTGAGTTTTGCCCAACATGTGGTGAGAACAAGGTGGAAATGCTCCGTGAGCACTGGGAGGTAGCAGTGCGTAATTCCGGACACATACTCAAGGATGCCTTCTTTGAGGACACAAGTTGATTTTATCCTTATGTTTCATTAAACTTGGGGCTGTATTGCTTTCTTTTTGCTTTGCGTAACATTCCATTGATGTTGCAGAATTTAACAAGGTGTCAAGAGAGAATACTTCATGGATGATAGCACAAATATTTTATGTAGTTTCATGAAATATTTCACAAAATACTAGATGAGTATTTTGTATGGTCTGGTTTGTGTGATTTCAGGGTTATGTCTTATTCAAGTTGCAGAAATACTTCATCAGAATGGCAGGGAATATTTCATGAAATAAAACATGAATAGTCATATGAGATTGCATGAGAAGTTTCATGACTAGTCACACTCCAATGTTTGGAAAACATATTTTATGGCACTTTCTTTCTGAAATTTTCCTCAAAATATTACTACAACTTTTCAACTATGCTAATGTTTAATCCAGGCTTTAGCCTGCAGCAAATTACCATTTTATATCTTTTCAAAAGGAGGATGGAGGACTCATTATCGGTCCCATTAATGTGCCCTAAGCAGCATTGTATAAATGTGGATCTTTTCAATGTAGGTAGAATAAACCCACAATAAACCAGTCATCTGCCTCCCTTCCATAGATGCCCTTTGAGTTGAATAATCCATAGCTGCTGTCTCCATTTTTGTCTTGCCACACATTGAATTTCACAGTCACTTTTTTCTGCACTTTGAGATGTTTCCCCTCTATTATTGCTGTATGAATAGTCCACACTAGCAAGAGAATCAAATTGACTCTGGCAAGTCTGGAGTTTTCAATCTTTAAACAACCTTTCCAATGTGGAAAGGCACACATTATGGGCTCCAAATAATAGTGCCAGTTAACTATAGTTAACATGCAAGGCACAAATGCTTTGTCAGGCCTTTGAGTCTTCTGAGTTATAGAAGAGAATGAGGCTTACTGTCTGGCTCACAAATCATTCGAAAGGATACTCTGCAATTGCTACACACCGCAGCGGGGTAAACAGTAGGACCGATACAATCAGACTGCTATCACACGTACAAAGTCAGCAACATGAAAAAAATAGGAAAAAACAACAACAATAAAAACCTTTATTTCTCTTATCTTGTTCTTCTGCTGAGTTTGGCAATGTCACTCGGAACAGCCTATTGTACCGCTTTTTCAGACAGAAACGCAGCCTGATTCTCAATCCTGCACAGCAGTCATTCAATAGAGACTCAGTCCTGCTCTGTTTGGGGACGCAGATGCGGCGTGATGACAGCCTCTCTTCCCAGCCTGCAAAGCCGCGCTTCTGTCGGCGTTTTAGTCCCGACAGGAGCAGAGGCGGGGACGCCCATCTCCATTCGCGGTCGCGGAGTGCCGCCTGCCGGCTGCGGGCCGGCTGCCACCAGCAAAACGGCCCCGAGTACGCGACAGGGGATCCGGAGAAAGCGAGGTGAGGCTGAAAATGCCTTCATGTGACACAGCCGCACCATGGAGAGCACCTGCAGCTCGGTCAGAGCATAGTGAGAAAGACAAAGTAAATACTAAAGTGATAAAAATATAAAAATATAAATATATATATATATATATTATAGATAATATATATAATATAAAAAATAAATAAAATAAAATAACAAAATAAAATAAAATAAAATAAAATAAAATAAAATAAAATAAAATAAAATAAAATAAAATAAAAATTTTAATGGCTAGATAGAGCCAAGGCTGAAGACAGCAGATCGTGACAACAGAGGCTTATAACCATGCAAGCTGCGTCGAATGTGTGCCAACAAAAGGCATTACGTCTCTAACCAATTTTACACATTCACTGTGTTCCCCTATGATATCCAAAGACCTTTTTCTAATAAACACTATGCAATGTTTAGGATGGAATGGCGATAATTGCTATATCCCTTCATTTGTAAAACTAGGCTTAGTGATTCGAGTCTGATTCTACAGAGTGAGAAACAGAAAATTAGAAGAATTTGGGATTTATTGCTCATCTGGCACAATTTGACTAATGTACTCAATTTCAGACACTTTATTATCCACCAGGTATCTGTCCCACAGAAACCTTTCAGCCCTGGTACCTGAGGATTTACGTGATTAAACCACTGTGCCTGTGAGATGTTTTTGTTAAGCATGTCTTCTCTTTCTGTCCCCATGTGGTCAAAATACAAGCCTATTACTTCCACTGTACACAGCTGCATAGGGTCTATCCTTCACCAATGAGCAAGACAGTTCTGAGACATGAACAGTATTTTTTATTCATCCAAGAAAAGAAGCAAATTTCAATGATTTCACAAGTAAATTTCGCAAGTTTCTTCCTCTGGAGAACCTACTGAAAATTGTGTGGAGATCAGCAGTGATGCCAATGTATGGGGATTAGTCGCCAGTACGCAGGGATGGAAGTCAAATGTAAAATGGTAGCAGTCCATTAGCAAATGACTCAGTAACTTTCCATAGGGTTATCACCACATGAATTGGCATAAGATTGAGAAGAAAGAGGAGATGAAAATCCTAACCGATGGCCACATTAATCATATTCTGTGAAACCAGGATGCTTGCACCGCACAGTCTGTTGCAAGCTATGTTGCCATTCACAGATATGCATTTGAAGCTTTTGAGTTTCTACAGATGCATTTCCAAAAATATCCCAACTTTAACAGACCAAGAGATACCTGATTAACTTTTAAAAATTATTTCAAACAATGTGTCCTAGATTTGTAACACTCTTCATTCATATTCCTTCCATATTAATGCTGAAGACTAATGGTAACTAATTTTAAGGTTTCATTATAATAATAATCATAATTAAAAAAATCATGTATGAGTAAGATGAAAACTAGAGACTGGAAGATGGAAATTTCTGTAAGGAGAGAAAAATTAAGAGAAGAATGATGTGAATCAACAAAAAAGTAGGTGAGAAGAAAAGGTGATGCATGGAAGAAGAACAAGGACAGAAATAGAATAAACACTGCAGAAAATGTGTTCTTAATGTGGCTCTGAATGTCCCTTTTCCTTTTGCATGTTCTTTTTTAGAGTCACTGATCCCAGCTGAATGGATTGTTGTCAGATAAGGTAATATAATATAATTCCAATGCATATAATACCTATTACAATGCAATATGTATAACTGTGATTAAAATATTGTATGTATGTGTATATAGCACATTATACAATGGTATTATAGTATTTTGAAATTGCTTAACATCCCACCCTACTCATTAATCTCCCTCTAGTGAAGCCGAGGATGAATAGTTCAACCCACCACTCTTTTCCACCCCTCTCCAGCACCTGCTCTGCTGTGCTGCAAGGTGCCTATCTTTCCGAGCATGCACACAGCCCCTCTCTTACCCACAGTCATCCATGCCTACTTCTCTATTTTTCCCCCACAGCTCTCATACAATAACATACAAATGCTACATATTGGTCTGATTATTGATAGTTACTGTAGAATGTAATCACCACCTAACAGCATGTGTTGAGGAATCAAGGAAGAAAAAGAGATAATGAGGCACCTCCATCTACATAAATATTTCAGGGGGGTTAAAAAGCAACTAAATGTGAGGTTCATCTTTCCTCCTTTTGGACCAAAGTGTAAAGCTTGCCATGGTAGTGCCAATAAAGTAGACTATAAAGAGTTTTGAACTCTGCATTCAGCGGAGATGCTGACTGCAAGATGTTTGAGGGCAAGAGATGGACATCTCCCAGTATCTGTTCAGCTGCCTGAACAAGCTGTCTTACCACAGAAAATGAAAGGTTCAGGTAAGCTGTGCATGCATGCAGCTCTCTTGATGCTGAAAAATGTCTCTTTCTCCGATATTACATTTTCTTCTGTCTGCTAAGATTAACTAAGATATTAAGAAGACAGCTTTGGATGAACAATATTTTCACAAACACACCAGGGCCAGGCCTGGGTCTGACAGCATCACGGTCTCATGGAGTTCTTGGTCATGTCAAGTGCTGGTGAAACCACCAGGATGCTAGTGCACCTTGTGACAAGGAGAAGCTGCTGCTAGAGTGGTTTTACTTTTTGTCACATTTTTAGGTCATTTGAGCTCACCATGTGCATCTTCCCTCCATTGCCTACAGGGACAGTCATTGCAGGTACTTTGGTTTCTGTGTGCTAGGATGAGGTTCAACATGGCTAAGTTCCGTTTCCTAACCTCTGGCCACAACAACCCCATGCAGCGCTACAGGCCTGGGGCAGAGTGGCTGGAAAGCTGGGCAGAGGAAAGGATCTGGGGGTGCTGACTGATGCTCACCTGAACATGAGCCGGCAGTGAGCCCAGATGGCCAACAAGGCCAACAGCATCCTGGCTCGTATCAGGAATAGTGTAGCCAGCAGGACCAGGGAGGTGATCGTCCCCCTGTGCTCTGCTCTGGTGAGTAGAGTACTGTGTACCTCGAGTACCGTGTTCAGTTTTGGGCCCCTCAGTACAAGAAGGACACCGAGGCCCTGGAACATGTCCAGATAAGGGCTACAAAGCTGGTGAGGGGCCTGGAACACAAGTCCTATGAGGATACGGCTGAGGGAACTGGGATGGTATAGTCTGAAGAAGAGGAGGCTCAGGGGAGACCTTAATGCTCTCTACAACTACCTCTACAACTCTCTACAACTAACAAGGACGTTCTGCAGAGCTGGGGTTGGCCTCTTCTCACAGATAACTAGTGATAGGCCTAGAGGGAATGGCCTCAAGTTGCACCAGGGGAGGTTTAGGTTGGAAATGAGGAGACATTTCTTCTCAGAAAGAGTTGTCAGGCGTTGGAACAGGTTGCCCAGAGAGGTGGTGGAGTCACCGTCCCTGGGGTTGTTTAAGGAAAGGTTGGACATGGTGCTTAGGGACATGGTTGATGCTTAGGGTGCTTAGGGTGATGGTTGGACCAGATGATCTTGGAGGTCTTTTCCAACCTTAATGATTCCGTGACTCTACGATTCTAAGGGTAACTGTGGGAAAAGAGAAATCAGAAAAATGAGGACTGAGAAGAAAAGTGAAATAATACAGAAGAAAGAAAGGCTGCAAAAGGTAAACAAGAGGTTCCTGAGCAAGAATGCACACCCAGAAAAGGAGCAGGGTGCCCCGGCTACTGACTGAGACCAGGGCCAGGCAGGCCTCACAAAATGGCGGCAAAACACTGAGAGAGGAAAATGGCTGCCCAGCTGGCAGCAGGTGGAGGGATTGACGCCCATGGCCTGGAGGGGCTGGCTGGGGACACAGGGCATCCCTGGGGCTGCAGCTAGGCACCTGAGGGCCGGGGACAGCCTGAAGGGAGCTCCCAGAAAGATAAAACGGGAAACTGAGGGGCAGCTTATCACCGGAGAAAGTGAAAAAATAGTCTGGGAAAGAGGGAAGTGGCTACAAAGGTGGGAACTGATGTGAGAAACCTATTTTTTTTTCTTTACAAAAAATAAAGGAAACCAAGAAACATCATTATCTGTTGGCTCTCTCAGCAGCAAGACCAAAATTAACAGCACCTACAGGATACCAGAGTGGTGGTGCCATACACCCTCTTAGGTCTGCATGATACAAAGGGTCTGATTTCTACCCAGAACGGATTTCTCTCTCATGCTTCCCATGCCACAAGTCTCCCAGTTGTTTGCTTTCCTTCCTCCTCAAGCAGGCTGAAGCTTTGCTGGAGCCCCACGAGGCTGCACACCCACAACACCCACCACCTTCGCAGGGTGCTGCAACCTGCTGCCACAGCACCCCGGGCCCAACCTGGGGCACCGAATCTCCTTTGTGTCACTCCCAGACCCTTGCCAGTCGCTCTCTCCCTGAGACCAGTTTCTTAATTATGTCCCTTTGGGGTCTAATTAAGCGCTCTTGACGCCCCCTTCTGGAGTCGGTGTGATATGTTGGGCACCGCCGATTTTATGAACATACGCATGTATATTTTATGACTGGATACGAAACATCCTCGTTCAAGCCGAGCTCCCCTCAGCCGGTTTTATTTTATTTAATTTTATTTTATTTCATTTTATTACGCCGGTCCTGCAGGGGGCGCCGCGCGGCCTCTGCCACCGCGGCCGCTCTGCGCCTCCCTCCTCGCTGGTGCTGACGGCGGCGGCCTGCGCGGAGCGGCGGTGGCGGCCTCGGTGTCAGCGGCGGCCTCGGTGTCAGCGGCGGCTGTGCCCCTTCCCCGTGCCCGCCGCGCCATGCCCACCGTCGAGGAGCTCTACCGCAACTACGGCATCCTGGCCGACGCCACCGAGACGGCGGGGCAGGTGCGGCGGGGATGCGGCCTGCAGGGCCTCGCCGGGCCCCGCCGGGCCCCGCCGGGCCTGGGGCTCGAGTGGCGCCGCGGGCCGGGCCGGGCCGGGGGGCCGGGGGCTGCCCGCCTGCAGGGCCTCGGCACGGCTTGCGGGGGCGGCCCTGCGGGGTGGGGACGGGCAGGTGGCGGCGGGGTGGCCGCAGGGTGCTGCTCGCCGGGGCGGCGAGCTCGGCCCGCCGGGTTCCGGCCTTGCGGGGCTGGGGCGGCGCGCTGGTGATTCCGCTAAAGGGCTCCTGAAGGAACTAAACTGGGGGGGGGGGGGGGGAAGGTGAAGGTGTTACGGGGTGGCAGCTCGTCGCAGCCTTGTTTTTCCTTAAGAATGGTTCTCACCACCGAAGGAGACTAGTAAAATCCTAGCGAGATCTGCCGCTCAGCGCCACCAATATTGAATTCATCAAACACGGGGATGCCTTAGGATATTAGCAATTCCAAAATATTTTCCTTAATTAAAACTTAATTTTTTAATTGTATGAGGCTCTCATGCTATTTAATGGTTATCCAAAAAGGCAGTAGAAGTGGTTTTTTATTATTATGTTTCTGTCAAAACGTACATAGGTAGGGAAGGAGTTTGTGTTTTTTTTTGTTTTTTTTTTTTTATCTAGCAGTGGATTGTCGGCCACATACTGGTACACAAGGTTATGTGGACAGTTCTTTAAGAAAACAAATAATAGGGCTTTGTTGGTGGTGGTGGTTGGTTGCTTTTTAAGTTAGTTTAGTCTTAACTCAGGTCTGCTCACTTTGCGTGACTGTCCCCCAACATTGCAGGCAGTCCAACAAAAACAGCAGCTTAGAGGCAACCAAAAAATTGAACTAAAATGCTGAGATCTGTGGGGAGAGATGCAGAATAAAATAGGTGCTGTTAGTGTGCTCTTTTACAAATGTGTAGTCCCTCATCATTTTCATGAGTATGGGTAACTCTCATAAGATAGGAATAGGAGTGTGAGATAGATGAGCTCCAGGAGAGCTGAGAATGCTGCTTGTGGCAGGGATCAATGCCAGGTGTCTCCGAACCTCTCAGGGTAAGAGCAGGGCAAGTTTAGAATGATGGTTCCTGGTGTGCTCTCCTGGCTTTTATTTCTTTACAGCTTACGGGCTTCCAGAGTCAGGGAGAGACCCTTTGCGTTCATGCTAGATTGTTCTTCAGCAAACTTCTCTGGCACTTCTTTTATCTGGTTATATTTCTGGCATATGAATGTTCTATGCAAAAATGTTCTGTTATTTCATTAACCTTCGTGAAGAAATTACCTTCTTTGAACTTGTCATTTAGTAATCTTATTTGATGTCTAATTTTTGCATTTTGAGAAGCCATGAGTAATTGTTCCTTATTCGTTGATTTTATCCCACTTAGGATTTTATTATCTTTTAATATCCCTATGAATGTGATCTCTCACTGTAAAAAATCATAGTCATGTTGCCTCAAAAAGGAAACTTTGAACATGAGAAGGGCAAGGGGACAACCGGAACTATGACATTAAGTGGAATAATTTAAAACACCAGAAATACTCAGCTCCTAAAAGTATTTTGGTTGAGAAAAGAACAAAGGTAGGACGAGTATACCTCATTGGCAGAATGAAGGTGACGTCAAAAAAAAAAAACAAAAATCTACCAGGAAGTGGTTTAGAATAATGAGGAAGACATACTTTATAACACCTTGTTAAACTTGTCATGGGGTGTTATAGAGTATAAATCAGTCAAAGAGCTGATCTAGAGTAATTAATGGATGAGAGGTCAGGTTTTAGTTATTAAAAATAAGGGTCTGGACTCTGGGCTCAGGACATTCATATGTTACAGGTTGGGAGGAAACGTGCAAAAATAAAGGCTCACTCATTTTCTGCACTTGCCTACTTTTATTCTTGACCATTCGTTGCTGCTAAGTATAAGGTAAAACAAACTGCCTGAACTGTGTCTTAGGAACAATGAGCGTGCAGTAATACGAATTAATGGAACACAGGCTACCCCAGGCTACTCTATTTCAGTTGCTGTTTGGACACTTTTTAAGTGCGTATTAGGTTTAAGTAATTTGTTCCAGAAAAGGTCGTTCTTACATGTGCAGCCTCAGAACCAGTAGCCATGATAATATGTATTTCATTGCTAGTTTGTGCTGGCGCATTCCTGCCCATGCTGTTGAGCGTGCCGTGAAGGCACAGCTACAGAGCAAACTGGATGCGGGTGTGGATGAGCTGAAAACCAACCATTTTTATCCTCAATTATTTTTCTTCCAGATCAGTGTCCCAATCCAGTTCAGAATCTGGCTCCACAGATAGGTGTCAGAATGGTGTAGGGAGTGTTTCAGCAGCACTGGTACTGAACATTACAATACAGCTTACTGTAAAGGGAATTAGTGCAGCATACTGCTTTGTAAATCAGTATCTTCACTTGCTGTGAGTGAACTTTTATGTGGAATGGGGGTGTGATACATGTGGCTCTGAGAAATTTGGTGCAAATAAAGGAAAGCATCCTGTGTTGTTGATGCTACTGTTCCAATTGGGACACGTTGTCTAAAACATTTTTTTCACAACAATGAGGAAAATTAACGGTAGAATGGTCTGATTTCTGCCAGCATCCTAACAACACTGACTTTTATTTCTAGTGGGAGGTGTCCCTGCCCATGGCAGGGGGGTAGAACTAGATGATCTTTAAGGTTCCTTCTAATCCAAACCACTCAGTGATTCTATGAAGCACATCTGTAACCACAACAAATACTGAATTTATTCAGAAGTCTCAAGTCCTGCACGCAAAAAATCAGAAATGCCTGTGCATTTCTAGTTGGAGCTGCTAGAGATTTTTCCACTCTTTTGCTGAAGTGTTTATTTCTGCATTTCAACTGGAGATTCGTTTTTTGTTATTTACTTACTTATTGCATCCAGTTTCTGTTAACAGATGTGTTAAGAACTCCTTTACCTCAATTCAAGTCAACTGCTCAAGCATGCCAAAGATGCTTTAGAGCAATATGTGTTAAAAATCACTCATGATTTGTTCCAGTACGCTTGCTGGGAGAGGTAGCCTCTGCTTAAGAAACAGTAAAAGAGCAGACAGAAGGCAAAAACTCCTTGAAAAAATGCCTAAGCTCAGTGAAGAAGGTGATCGTGTAATTCCTTTAGTCTACACTAATCTAATCAAAAGTGGTGTGCAAGAGCTGTTAGCCCTAACAGTTTGAACAGTAAGCACTTGAACAGATGGAGGAACCAAATAACAGTACAGTCAGTCGAGGTGAATTTTACTAGATTGAGAGAAATTGCTCTGAGAGAAATATATTTCTTTGTATAAAGCTTGTATAATATAGTTCACTTAAATAGATGCAGTAAATGGGAGAGAAAAAAATCCTTTCTTTGTCTTGAGATTACCCCAAGATTTTTCTATTTGTGTGTTCTGTTTTTCCTCTTTTAGCATAAGGATGCTTACCAGGCGATCTTGGATGGTGTGAAAGGAGGTGCCAAGGAAAAGAGACTTGCAGCCCAGTTCATTCCTAAGTTCTTCAAGCATTTTCCTGAATTAGCTGACTCAGCTATCAATGCCCAGTTGGACCTGTGTGAGGATGAAGATGTTTCTGTAAGAATAAGGACTGGAACCTTGTAGCAAGTTGATATGTTGATTTATATTTTGCTATTCCTTTTTTTGTTGTTGTTGTTTGCTTTTTTGTTTGTTTTGTTTTGTTTTTCCTTAACCTATGTCTTTGGAGAGGGAGAGGAAGGTTGGTCTTTGGAAGGCTGAAAGACACAAGAATGTTAGTGTATTCCTGCAATAGAAAAATCTACTGTGTGATGGTATGGGAAGATAAATCCGTTTTCATTTGACTTTGCACCCCCATCATTGATCAGTGGACTATTTCTGCAGGGAAAAAATAAAGCTGAGATACAGTTTCTTTGAATATCTTACATTTTTCCTTTCAAAGCACTTCATGGTAACGGATTCTAATAAATCATGCTAGAGACAAGAAAATTTCATTTGCACCTGAAAACCATGGGGTTGTTAAAAAAAAAAAAAAATGTGGTCTTTCTCTGTTTTTGTTGGTGGTGGTTTGTTTGTTTGCTTGTTTTTGTCAAACTTCATATGGAAGTTGAATTGCCTGATTTTTTTGTAATCATTTTTTAATTTTTCATTTCATGCTACTGACAATTTCAACAGATCCGGCGCCAGGCAATTAAGGAATTGCCTCAGTTTGCCACCGGAGATAATCTTCCCCGGGTAGCAGACATACTGACCCAGCTTCTACAGTCAGGTAGGAGACATTGGTAGTTTCTTGGCTGATCTACTTGTGCACACCTAGAAATGAATGCAATTTTGTTCTGTAAAACATTTTTTGTTGATTCATTAGTTTGTTACAAAGCTGCCTGTCCCAGTGGAATTCATGTCCTGCTTCTGTTCTTTCTGTCCTCTTTATGTTTGCTGTCCAATTATGCTGCTAGTTTCGCTAATTATTCGAATCTAAATTGAAAATCTTTTTTTTATGTCTCAGACTTTTATTTTCATTCAAGTTGTCTAAAAGCATTTGTAGAAGAAAAAAATACACAGTTCTAGTCTACAGGAAACTGCCTTCCAACTGAGAGCTATTGGATTTCTAATTCAGGAACCTTAAAAAAAAAAAGAAGGCATTTTCTTTGATGCAGTACATTTTTTGTACAAAATACTTAGTTCAGAATTTAATATACAGTATGTATTTTTTATACTTCAGTATGCTTTTGGAGTGCTAAATATTACATGTTCCAAATTATATTAAAAATGCATGCTTAAGTCTCTACAGATCTGCTTCTCAGAAGAAACATAGTTTTTAGGAACATGTACGTTTCTCCATTTAGTTCAAGGAGAATTGTTTCTTCCATCTAGGAATTCTGTAGATTAAAAAGAAGTTAACTGATTTACTTTAATCTAGTAAAAGTGAGCTTGTTTATTCAACTGTTCCTTACAATGACCAAACACATGGAATTAAAACTTTGCTTTAGGTTTTCAGTCCTATCAAGTTTGTAATATTGAAGCTATGGGGGCAAGAGAGGGAAGATGAAATGACAAATAGGTTTTTCTTTGGCTTCCAGCTTTCATAATCGTGGGTTTCTACTTCCTCAGTCTAATAGTAGTTTGAGCACAAATTATGTTGTTAATAATGCTGAAGATAGAATTCTTCTTGTATGATACCAGAAATCTTTCTGGTTTTCCATGTTTGTTTGCCTTTCAAGGATATGTATGCGAGTTTTTTTTGTCTCTTCAGATGATTCTGCAGAATTCAATTTGGTCAACAATGCATTGCTCAGTATCTTTAAGATGGATGCTAAAGGTAAAGGACACATTTTTCTTTAAATGTCTTTTATTAATACTTCCCAGTCTCATGGGATGAGAGCAGGACCCAAATTTGTATCTTAGTACAATGCAAAAGTTAGAGACGTACTCATTGGTTTGTTTTGCAAATGATACTGAAATTCTCAACAGTTGTGGATCTGAATTATGCAGACCAATAAAAGACTGCAGTTTCTTATGTCAAAAGACGTGAAAATTATCTTAAAATGTTTCATGGAGTCTTACAGTAGGAAATTGCTTTCTAATGTGTTGAAGGCTCAGCTCCTAACTTCTAAAATAATTTGTGTTACCTGATTTGTTCTCTGTTCAGGGACTTTGGGAGGCTTATTCAGTCAAATTCTTCAGGGGGAGGATATTGTGAGAGAGAGGGCTATCAAGTTCCTCTCTACAAAACTGAAAACCCTGCCTGAGGAGGTGTTGACAAAGGAGGTCGAAGAGTTCATATTATCTGAATCAAAGAAGGTGAGTGTCTTATTTTACTACAAACTTAAGTATTATTAAACCATCTTTTATCACTGATGATATTTTGGAGGTCTGTTTGTATAAAATCACACATAGGGTTGAGCATTGTACAAATTACAATTGTCTAGTTTTCCTGTTCTGCTACAGGTCAAAGTTTGCAACGTTTTTTGTGGGGACAATAAAATAATACTAGGCTTTTCTCATTTTGTAAAAGCTACTTTTATTAGAATCATAGAATCATGCACACTGGAAAGATGAGTCATTTCTGTGAATCCTGCTTAGTTGAATTCAGATCAGATTTCTCAGTGCTTTGTCCAGTTGGGTGTTGAACACCTCTAAGGATGGAGATTTTCCAACCTTCTTGGGCAATTAGTACTAATGTTCAATTGTCCCTGAAGTGAATTTTTTTTTTTTTATCCAGTTGGAGCCTCCCATTTCAGTTTTGTACCGTTGTCTTTTTCTCTCCCCATGCGCCTCAGTAAAGAGCCTGGTTTGTAGTCTTGGTCATGTTCTCTGAAGTATTGGAATATTGCTGTCAGGTACCTCATCTCCCCATCACAACTTTTTCCCTGTAGGCTGAAAAAGCCCAGTTCCCTTAAGTTCTCCTTATAGGTCATGTGCTCCAGACACTGATATCTTCATGGCTGAAATTCCAAAGCTTATCAACAACTTCCTCATGGCAGAAGACCCACAACTAGGTGTAGTGTTCCAGGTTTGGTCTAATGAGAGCCTAGTGAAGGAGAATCCTGAATCTGCTTGATTCCCTCAATCTATTGGCTATGGCTTTGTCATGGTCCAGGACAGTGTTCATCAGCCTCCAGTCCCCAGGATGCTCAGGGCCTTTGCAGCCGGGCAGTTCCACAGACAGCCCGTTCCCTGCATGTGCAGATGCAGGGAAGTTGGTTCAGCCCACGTGCAGGACTCGGCATTTGTCCTTTTTGGATTTCATGAGATTCCAGTGCATTCCCTAAGCTGAAAAAATACAGAGAGTATTAAGACAGTCAGTCAAGTAGATAACTCATTTAAGGTTTATTCTGCCTGAAACATACAATTTTGTTAGATAAGAAAATTTGTCCTAAGGTTACTGTTGAAGAAAAATGTTATCTATGCACGACATGATGGCAGTTATTTAATTTGGAGATGCGTACAATCATACTGAATGTTTTCCTGGGTTCCTTTAACCTTTTGTTTTTAAATAACTAGGAGATAATTTAAATATTACATAACCGCATGCTTTATCTTTTCAAATCAAGTAGGTTTGACTTGGAGGTTTGCAAATTACCACAATGGAGTTATGTTTTCTGGTGTTTTGCTAAGGTGCTGGAAGATGTGACAGGCGAGGAATTTGTTCTGTTCATGAAAATACTGTCTGGATTAAAAAGCTTACAGACAGTAAGTGGGAGGCAGCAACTAGTGGAGCTGGTAGCCGAACAAGCTGACCTGGAGCAAACATTCAATCCCTCTGACCCAGACTGCGTGGACAGACTTCTACAGTGTACTCGGCAGGCAGTGCCGCTCTTCTCAGTATGTATTTATTTGTTTTGTGTGAGGAATATTGTGGAAAGTTAATAGCTGTAGCTCCTCTCTCTTCAGTGTTCTGAATGTTTATGTTAGAGTGACAGTGTACCAGTACTTCTCCACCTTTACCTTTTAATGTATTAGATTGTTAGAAAGCACCCTTTACGCCTGTGAATACAAAGAGCTTTTGTGTATTCTCTGGTCTTCAACATCATCTTTCAAATTTAAGACGTCATAGTTAATTATGACAAGATTCTCACACTAGGTTCATGTATGTATGTTTGATTAATACAAGTCCAGTGCCAGGCAATTGCAGCATGTAAAGGTCTATTTTCAGGTTTTAGGCAATCTTTTCAGCCCCTGTTGCAGACTGCCTCTGAGCTTAAGCTACCTGGCAGGGTCTCTGCATTTCAGAGTTAAAGAGAAGTTTAATAAAGCCTTAAGGTATAGCTGTGTGGTGGGCATTTACGAGGTTGGGAGAGTGGTGGGGGAAAAACATTTAACTCACTCAAACTCAGAGCAGCCTGAATAAAGCGTGGTGTTTTTTGCAGAAGAACGTTCATTCCACAAAATTTGTTACTTACTTCTGTGAGCATGTGCTTCCGAACCTCGGTTCTTTGACTACTCCAGTGGAGGGTGTTGATATCCAGTTAGAGGTAAGCGAAGGTTACAGTCCTTTTCAATCCTAAGAAATACGCCTCTGTACTGGAGGAGAACCAGCTACACTAGAAAAAGATGTTTGCTGTATTGAGGCATGACTGAGCATTGCCTTTTAAAGCATGCGTCGTTTGTCCCAGGCTTTTGAGATATGGCTAGAATAAGTAGAGCAGTGTAATCATTTTTATATTACCGTCAATTTTTTTTAAGCATGTAGCGTTTACTGAAATGATTGTTGCATGGCTTGTGCTAATTTAGTCTCCTAAGGGAGTGGTTTAATGTCTGCAATTTTGGTTACATTAATCAGTGCTGCAGCTGCAGTTCGATCTTTGTGAATCTCACTGCGAAGGTGAGCTATGCTGCAGGCATGAGTTGTCGAGGTTTTTATTCACTTGTTGATTAATGGTGCTTGTTGGGATTAGACAGCGACACCCATGTTTCTGGGGTTTACTCATGTCTGGAGACGTGAAGAACAGACTAGGCATGTTCTTCCTTATATTCATTCCTGAGGATTAGGGTTTTTTAATAGCTGACCTCTTCTATGCCAGCCGTAATGATATAATAATCTCTTTTTCGTTTGGAAGTTAAGCCTTCATACATATCTTTTAACACATTAAAAAAAACAGCTATCCTTATGTCTAGGTTTTGAAGCTTCTTGCGGAAATGAGTTCATTTTGTGGAGATATGGAAAAGCTTGAATCAAACTTGAAGAAGTTGTTTGATAAATTACTGGTAAGACTAATTCAATTTTTACTTAGGTAAAAGACTAAACTGAACATCTTTCATCAAAACAAGTTATTTTTATCCGTTAATCTATTTATCCTTTTTTGAATGTGGCTGTATCACAAATAGTGTTGTCCATGATTCGAGGAAAAACATAATTTGCAATTCAAAGCCCTTCTAGATATAGAAGAAGGTATGCTGTTAGCTGCATAATGGTTTTTGTTCAGTATACTTGTGGTTTTGTTACGTTTTAAATTCTAAACCGATGAGAGACTCATGCTGGATTGCATCAAACACTGTATCTGTGCTGCTCATCTTAAGCAAAGGCAGCACTCTTTCAGAAGCACTGGTGCAGTCCTTTGTTGCTTTCTGTGGTAGCAGCACTACCATATGTCCTCCTAGTCAGGGGGTGTGAAGTGGCGTGAGTGTAGGCAAACCACCTGCACCAGGATTTTGTGCAGCACCTGATCCTGTTAGTACAAGGATGGGGAATACTGGGAATACTTCTTGAATTGTCAGCAGAAATAAAGCCACCAGTATGTACACTGCAAGAGAACCGCCAGTCCATGTAAGTGTGCCTCATCTATTTGTTTCTTCTTTCTGTTCATCAGGAGTATATGCCACTTCCTCCAGAGGAAGCAGAGAACGGGGAAAATGCTAGCAATGAAGAGCCCAAGTTGCAGTTCAGTTACGTGGAGTGTCTGCTGTATAGCTTCCATCAGTTAGGTCGTAAACTTCCAGACTTCCTCACAGCCAAGTTGAATGCAGAGAAATTGAAAGACTTTAAAATCAGGTAATTGTCTAGGGGTGGGTGTTTGAGTTCTGGTAGGAAGTACGAACTATTAGTGTCTGGATGCTACAGAAGCACAAATCAGATTGGTAGAAGACTTCTTCTCAGCATTTTTCTTCAAGGGAAGAAAAAACGATTACAACTTTCTTTGGTTATGCTTTTTTTTTAATAGGAATATATGAAAATAACATCTTGTTCTTAAACTTTTTAGGCTACAGTATTTTGCTCGAGGGTTGCAGGTGTATATTCGACAGCTTCGTCTAGCGCTCCAAGGAAAAACAGGAGAGGCCTTGAAAACAGAGGAGGTAAGTATTGTGTAAGAAGTCTGATTTTCTGATTGAGCCTACAGAAGTAACTGTTGGTGCAAATTAACAGGCTAACATCTGTTGTAAGCATGCAAACAGATTAAGGGAATAATACTTTAACATCATTACCATTTTCCCTGTAAACATATTTAAGTTGTCGATATTTTGGATGACTGATAAGAACTCAGCTTGTGCACTAGTCTTACTTCAAAGATGTGTTTTTTATTTTTCTGCATGTACGCTTATAGTTAGTTATTAAAATTCAGTTAACATTAATACCAAACTCCTGAGCTTTGTGTTTCTGGATGCTGTCAGATCTGAAGTAAGAGATTACGGGTTATCATTCAGAGAAGTTGAAAACATTGCTAGGTAGTGGGGGCTGCGATTAAAAACTTGACACCTCATCCCCTTCAACTTGGGGTGAGTTCTGCAGATTGGTTAGGTTCCAGATCATCAGGAAGGCTTTGAATAATACTGAAGCTCTATTAAGGCTGCGGTTGAGATAATCCAACCGGATACTGAATCATTATTCCTTACACTGAACAGTAAGAGCTTTCCTGAGCATTACTCCTGCTATTTTTTAAAGTGGTTCATAATGATGTAACTGCAGCCTGATAGCAGAAGAATGCACTCGTTATTCCTGATTTCATGTGGCAGTCTTTTAAATTTCTAAGCAGGAAAGTTGCAGTGTTAGTTGTAGATTTCTGAACAAGTGTTGGGCTGGAAGTAACACAGTTAAGTGT
This sequence comes from Cygnus olor, assembly GCF_009769625.2. Taxonomy (NCBI): domain Eukaryota; kingdom Metazoa; phylum Chordata; class Aves; order Anseriformes; family Anatidae; genus Cygnus; species Cygnus olor. Next base: position 52,420,907 of record NC_049173.1, read on the forward strand.
TAGTGCCTGTAGGTATTGACACTGTTGTGTTGCTAGACAGTGCCTTGTGTGTTGAAAATACCAAAAAGTGAGTTTGCCTACAGAAAAATGTGTTTGAAGTGCTAGTATTAAACCGTGTTTGAATTGCACTCTTGTTTGTCCATTGTTCTATAGACCTGAGGGGATGTCAGATCAGTGTGTGTTGTGGCCACATCGCTGGTGATGTCATTGTCAATGTGCCACTTCTGGAGGAGGGAGTGAGGAAAACTTTATGTGCAGCTTCGTCATAACTGATGCTGAGTTCTGCAAGCTAAAAAGATCTGTTAGTTTTTGGTAATTTTGTTAAGCCGCTCTGCACAACCATATGTATTTCACTTAACTGTGCTCTGTGTTTTGCTTTGAAGGAGGAATTTTTGTACGTTGGGAAAAATTGAGAGTGGGAAATACACTGGAACATTACAAGCCACTAGCTAGTATAGAACTGCTGGAAGCCTAAAAAACAGTTGTCACGTATTCTTGGAAGTGTGCACACCTTTCACTATTGCTACGGTAGTTCACTGAATAGCAGTCAGTTTAATGTTACAACTTCATGAAATGCAGTTGATATAATTTAAAGTAATAGAATAGAGGGTATTCAGTAGTGGTGTTCTTGTATTTTTAATTTTTTATTTTTTTTTACAGAACAAGATCAAAGTGGTTGCTTTGAAAATAACCAATAACATCAACGTTTTAATCAAGGTAAGTATTAACATGATGGAGTAAATTCACACAGTAGAGAAACCTACAAAGAAAAAAGGAACAGATTTGAATCAACTTGTATTAATAAATCAGTCTTTGTTATTCAGCTCAGGATACTGTCTGCTTCACTGTACCTGAAGCAGAAATGGATATGCTGTTTAAGCAAACTTCTGAGCCTTTGCTGCTGTTGGTAGAGGGTGTCAAGGCCCTTCTTAGCATCAGCAGTTAGGAGCCGGAGCAGAAAACCTTGCTTTAGGGGTCTCTGGATTCTGGCTGAGTTGTCTTTCCCTTTTATTTCCCTTTTCTGCCATGGCAAGTTCAAAGAGGTACAAGTAGATGGAAGGAGGAGGCAAAGCAAGCCTCCTATACACAGCTCTTTTCTCCAAAGAGTTTAGGAGAGATGGGCTGTAGAAAGCCATTTCTATGCATAGCCCCTGAAACCTTCTGATTTCTTCTAACCACCCTTTAAGAACTCCACTGATTTCCCTAGTTGGCCTGTATTGCTTCATTTCTCATCTCCTGTCTTCAATACGTGACCATAAACTAAATATTGCCTATGCTTTCGAGAAGCCTTTTTTATTTTTAACCACGTTAGCTGGGATATCAGATGTACAGCCATTGTAGTTCATTAAAAGATGTTTTACATGCAGAGGTAGAGAAAGACAGTGTGTAATTGCAGTATAAGTAATTGCAATTACTATTCTGGTAACATAAATTTCATTTGAATTTCCTACTAAAGTATATGGAACAAAGACAGCGAGGTAAGACAGTTAGCTACTGTCGCCTTCTTACTGTGCCATAGGACTTAAAAGGTTTTGGTTTTAAAATTGTTGGAAGGTAAGTGCTATTCTGGAGCCTCTATAGATACCTAAAATTTTGGAGTACAGTTGACATGGGTTTAACTGTAAAATAAACTGTCCAATTTTGTCTCCACAGGATCTCTTCCACATTCCTCCTTCTTACAAAAGTACAGTCACACTGTCCTGGAAACCAGTACAGAAGGCAGATGCAAGGTAAGAGGTTTTTCATGAAAAATACAATATTTATGTATATAAATATATACATAAAATGAAAAAAGGTGTGTTAACTTTTGCCGTTCGCAAGATAAATATCTCAAGCTGCGTATGGATAATGTATACGGTGCATGAGCTAAAAGTTTCACAACCAAAAATAACACCCATCCTGAAAGGAATTAAGGCTGTGGTATGATATCTTACTCTTGCTTTAGGGATGCAATAGACTGAATCAACTGGAGATTAGCTTACTTCCTCTTCTGAAGTATTATTCAGGGCATCTTCATTAGCTGTTGCTCGTTTACAACTGTTGGTCTTTGAGGCTGAACAGCTACTGTTGCTGTACTTGTTGCCACAGGGGTGAAATGATCTGTTTTTGTTTTCTTCCATCAGTCAAAAAAGAACAAGTGAAGATACAACCTCAAGTTCACCTCCAAAGAAAGCTTCGGCAGGACCAAAAAGGGATGCCAGGCAGATATATAATCCTCCCAGTGGAAAATACAGTAGTAACCTGGGTAGTTTTTCTTACGGTAAGTTAAGCAGCTTGGAAAAACTTTTTCTAGTCAGAGTTGTGCCCATGGCTCTATTTGTAGATTAATATGAGCTGTATTTTAAGGCTGTACATGAAGAAAAATCATGGACGGGGAATGAGAGAGTTTGATAATACTTTCAAACAAATCCCAAGAAACTTTAACAAAATGTTTTGTGCTTTTTTCACTCTGATCAAATTTGTTTTTGACAAAGAGAAACAAAAATTTTCCACAGTATACAAATAGTTCGTGTGGTATCCAGCTATGCTTAAGATCCTCCATTTGTATATAGTGAGATACCAGCCCAACGAAGAAACTTAAGTATGCTGATGTAACTTAAGGATAGGAGACGACAGACTGACGAAGTTGTGGTTTGCCATCATTTTTATAAAATCACTAGGAGTGAGTCAGGCAAACGTGAAGATCAACGTGGTGTTATTGGACAGAAGGATGAGCTACTGAAGTTATTTACAGCTCAATTTTCAATTCTGTGAAAACGGATTTGTTCAAAAGTGGTTCAAAAATAATAGGACAGCCCTGTATCCTAGTATACAGGAAGACTGCATTTAGCTTAGAGAGGCTAGCTCTGTTGACATTGTTTTACGTTTAGTAGGGTCTGTTGCCCATCAGGGTGCAACTCTGAGATCTTGTAATAAGCAAGATTAACCTCAGAGAGTTAAGTCAGCCTGCAGTTATTACTGTTTAATTTTGATCAGTATGCATGAACATGTATGAAAAGTTTTAATTTCTGTTTCAGAGCAAAGAGGTGGTTTCCGGGGTGGACGAGGAAGAGGCTGGGGAGGACGTGGCAATCGTAGTCGAGGAAGAATCTACTGAGTAGACCGTTGTATCTTCCCCGGCCCCAATGGGCTAACGTAAAAGTACTACTCAGCAAAAGATTGCTTGGAATATTGTTTCCTTCAAGGACTGCCTTCCACTAGGACTGACTTAAATGTTCTTTATACCTTTGTATGTATGATCTACTTTTCTAACGGACTACAACTTGTCCATAGTGAAACTACAGCTGTATTTTTGGATGCTTACAGTCAGCAGTTTTGGGTTCTTATTTTTGAAGCGTCTTCAGGATTTATTCAAAATTGGAAAAGAGCATAGATGTCTTATCAAAAGCTACATCTTAATTGTTTGTATATTAACCTAAAAATCAGCTACTGCATAACAAACTATGTAATTGAGTTCATGTATTAAGTAATGGACAGGAAAGGCATGATTACAGAGATATACATGTCAGATAAGCTTAGCAGCTGAAGTAATCCTTTCCTCATCTGTAACCATATTTTGCAATATGTGGAGAAGAGTACCATTGTTAAATTTGATTTTCTTTACTTATTATAATGGACTTGACTGAGAGACATGCTGGTTTTCTGAAGTTTGCAGCATGATTGGAAATCTGTTTTGCTTGTAGCATGAAGCAGTCCTTTTCCTTAGAGATGTGGAGAATGTGGTGTTTTTTTTGTTTTGCACATCTTACTCTTCTCCGTGCATTGTAATGCAAAAGTGGTGTTTTGCAAAGGAATTTTTAATGTTGAATATGAATATGTGCATATACTTATGCCATGAAATTACAGTAAATGAACAGGAAAAAAAATAATAAATGAGTAGAATTATTTCAGGAATGGATAAAGATTGATGCAGTGATTAAGCTTCATAGACTGGAGCTGGACTGTAGCAGTACCTGGCTCTTTTCTGTGTTTTGCCGATTTCTGGGTTAGTTGGCACTCAAGGATTGTTTTTCAGTTTTGTTTTGTCTTTTTACCGATACAGTTGCATTTAAAAATATATAAATAAAATTGTATTTTGGGTAACATTGAAAAATTCCAGCATGTTGTTAAATTCAAGTGGAAAAATTAACAATTCCATGCTATTTTTTTTCATAGCAACTTGGGATTCTTATTTACTGGTATACACCCAGAAAATACAATGTAAGAGCACAATGCTTTTTTTTTATTCTCACCACTTAAAATTTTTACTTCTCAGGTCACTCAACATCGTAAAGGGGTTAGCTGGTAGTAAAAAGAAGTTGGGGCAGAGGAAGACAATTTTTAAAAAGTGTTCCAGGGCGTGTTGATGTAAAATAGCTTAGGCTTTAGAAGGATGAAGAATTTTCTTATTCTCCTTTTTTTTCCTGCAGCCATTTGATATCCACACACAAATGCCTGAAAGTGATGTTTTGCCACCTAGTTCCATTTGTATTTGCTTGTAAATCTGATTCAGGTGTCTTCATTAACATTGACATTTCTCACTGCAGTCAGAAGGACAGAATACCAAAACTATGTCGAAGTTAGAGAAGTTGTTGACTAAATTTGAAGTCTGTTTTGGCTCAACTCTGGAGCAGTAGGCAGCAAACTTTGGACATTCCAGGACATATGAGCTTACTTTGTTTCTGATTACATGCCAGCTGCTGAACTCAGGTTTGTCACTAAAACCAACAAACTTGGCAAAGAGTTTTCAAGTACAAATTCAAGAGATCAAAGTGTCACTCTGAAAACAGGCAATGGATAGGTAATAGGCTTCCATTGAAAAAGAAGAAAAAAAAAGACATTTTGCACTTGTTGCTATAATTTGTGTTTTGAGGGGATTTAAGAATGTTATCGCAAAGCCTAAGCGTAGCTTGTATTTAGACTAATAACCAGGTACTAGCAGCTTGTTTTCTCACTGAGTTTTGAGTGAGTTTCCTTTACAGGATTCCTGTTTTTCAGAGGTGATGTGCAAAGTTCTTGTAGTCTCAGAAGTAGTTAGAAATTTCTTCCCTAGTTTCATATTTAATTTTAATGCAGTGAGTTCTTGTGGAGACACCTGTTTACCATCTTGTTGAATTGTAAATGTTCCCTTACGCTTTTGGAATAAATTCATTTTGTAATTTTGTTTGGCTCATTGTTTCACAGTTACTCTACAACGTGTTGTGGTGGCTTAGTAAAAGGGTACTGTGGTACCTTTTGTTTTAGTGACTTACTTCTTAGATTGCTATAGATGTATTGAGCTGTTTGCCACCAAGAAATACTTACCAACACTGTGTTAGCTGTTTCAATTTCTGAATAATTCAACTTAAATGCAAAAATATGGACAGTAATTTAAATATTCAGAAGCTGCATGTCTAATAGACTTATATTTTATTTGGGAATGTATCATGTGAAAAGGAGACATTGTCTTATTCTATCTCCTAGATGTTGACGGTGCAATAAAATTCATTAGTATCTTATGATAGAGCAATAGTGGCTTGGAGTAACAACCTCTTTTATTCGGTGAAATGAGCAATGTGCTATGGTGAAAAGTTTGGCAGCAGTAAGTAACTTGTATTTGTGGGAACCTATTCTGTATCCTTAATGAAACACAAGCCCTTGCATTAGCTAATCGCTGTGACTGCACGTGTAGAGTTTCATCTCAATTGTATGCGGTGGGTTTGTGTTACAGACGAGTTCTGCTGTTTAACAGGCTCTGGGAAGTCTGGTCTCTTTAAGAAACAGAACCATTAGCAGCTCAATTGCGAACTTAACAGTAAAGCAGAATAAGCAAAACTGAATTAGGAAGATCCTAGTTGGGCCTGGGACAAGGTGTGGCTGCTGCAGAGCGGGTACTTCTCACGGTGATGTGGACGCAGCCACCTGGGGTAAGACAGGAGCAGCCCGGGCTTTCTCAGCCCCGCCTGAGGAGAGCCGGGAGGGCCTCAGGGGGAGGCGCGCCCCGCCCCGCCCCGCTCCCCCCTCCCAAAATGGCGGCGCGGGGGGATCCGGTTCCGGGTGGCGCGGGCAGGCCGGGATTGGGGAAGATGGCGGCGGCTGCGGCGACCGGGCGGGGCGGGCTGGGGCGGGCGTGGGTCTTCTCCGGCTGGGCGCTCGGCCTCTGCTCGCTGCTGGCCTCGGGGCCGCGGCCCGCCGCCGCCACCACGCACTGGGTGGTCACCGAGGACGGGAAGATCCAGCAGCAGGTGAGGGGACCCCTCCGGCACGGCCTCCCCGCGGCGGGGGGTGAGCGGCGGGGCCGGAGCTCGGCGGGGCCGGGAGCGGCGAGGGGCGGCTGGGGGGTTGGGTCTGGGCAGGTGCTTACCTGCGGCTTCTCCGCAGTCTTTAGGCGCCCAGGCCGCCGCCTGGGTTCTGCCGTGCTGCCAAAGCCAGTAGGGCCCGGACCCTCGGCCGTGTCCTGCCGGTGAAGGCAGAGATTCTCCTGCTGTAGGCACTCGCTGCGCTGCCCTTCTCCTCACGGCTGGTGTCCACCCCCAGAGACCCCCGCTAGTCCTGGAAGCAGGCTGCGACGGGACCGGCGTGGGCTGGCTTATGAATGAGTTTGCGATTTTTCCCATCCCCACCACGCCCACCCAGCTGCTTCCCATTTCTTCTGGAAGAAGGAGAAAGGATCTTATGTCAGCGTGGTGCAGGACTGTGTGCTTGCCTCGTTCAGCAGTAATTCTGTGGCTGTAGTCAAAAGCATCTGGTTTTGGTACCGGGCTGTACTTCACATGCACTAAGCGGCTGAAAGACTTAACGTGTATTTGTGTTTGGGTCCTCTCTACCTGGCTTCGATCCCTCTCTGTTGCAAGGGGAACAGCACCAGAAATCTGTTATCATGGCAGATCTGATATGGGCATAAACATTGCTACCACGTCTGTTTGTAGCTGGAGTGGAAGAAGCAGCCCCTATAGGAAGCTGCATGGTCTTCCCCCGGTAATTTTTATCAAAAATAGAGCAGTACGGAGTGATGAGTGTCTGTAAACATCACTTTCCTTTTGAGGCACTTTTGGTGGGGTCTCTCATCAGAAAGCATTTACAGTCCTGAGACAGGTGGAACCGGCTTCCCGTAAAGGAACCCCCTGCTGTCTTTATCAACCTTAGGCACCGTCTTACGGGTCTTAAGTTGTCTACACAGGTCTAAGCACTCTCTCACCCTAGTTAATCACAAATTAATGAATGACAACATTTCCAGTGTTATTTTTCCTCCCTTTTCTACTTTACATAGTGGAGAAGTGATGAGAGTTTATGATAATAGTCTGGAAGCATCTGCAAGTGTATATTAATTGTATATTATCAAATTTGGGTGAAGTGTTGATTTTGATTATTGCATGAAAAGCAGCTGTGACTTGGAAAAATCTAATTAGCTAACATGACTTGAAAAATCTAATTAGCTAAATGCAGCACTGATTTTAGGAAGTGGCTTTTTATGCTGTCAGTTAACTGATGGGACGTGTAGAAGCTTCCACTGTACGATTGCTGTGCAGTAGGCTGTTCAATGACAATTAGCTGCTCCCTCTAAGGAGAGCCCCTGCCCGTGCCACCCACCGCTCAGTGCAGCCCCAGCCTGCCCTGGGCCTCCCTGCAGCGGGGGCCGAGCTGGGGGGAAAGGGGCCTGGGTGGGTGTGGAGCTCTGCTGGCCCCAGAGCCGTGGGGGAGCAGCCAGAACATTCCCATGTTCCTCATGTCAAGTACTCAACTGCTAGAGCTGACGTGATAGAATAGCGTCTGCAGAACAAGGTAACTTCTGTTTTTTTTAGTGCGCACAGTCAAAATGAGTCTACCCAATACCAGCAAGGAAACTTAGATTCTACATACGGTGGTACTTGGAACATGAGGAGCTGCATTCATCTTCAGTAGCTGGGGGACAGTGCTTCTTCACGAAGTGCTGCTAATTGTCCAGTGAGCTTTTTTGGAATAAGGTGTGTTTCAGCATCCTTTACTGTTTTCCTTCTGGTGTTTGAGAAAAAGAAACAAATTTGCGGGTGTTGCCATTGCCAGCCCTGCAGAGCACCTCTGAATTTCACTTTTTCCCACTTGTATTTTGGGGAATGAGAAGCCTGGGTATTTTCTAGTGTGAACTTGAATGTTGTTTTAAATGCCAAAATATAATTATTATTTTTTGCTGCTAACTGTTGAACCATAACAGAGTACTTCAGTTGTCCAGCAAGGAGGAATTGTCTTCCGTGCATTGGTAATAGGATGATTTGTAATTGATTTATTACCAATTCATTGATAGAACCATTGAATTCCAAAATATTAGAGCTGTTTTCTTAATACCAAGACCTAAATACTTATTAACAAAGCATAAGCCTAAAATTTCCCCCTCAGAGCATCCTTTTGTGTTAGTTTTTCAGGGTGTTATTCTTCATTAAATTGATATTTATTATGAGAAGTTGTCTTTTTACCAGTACTGTTTAGCCAGAAAGAACGACTGATTTATTTATTTATTTATTTATTTATTTAATTTTGTGTGTTTTCAGTGGGGCTTTCCACTTTCCTTTACATTCATCTTGCAAGCCATTGGGCTGTGCAGCTTTCTGTGTTTCTCTGCAGTGTCTGGAGTTTCAGCTTCTCAATGTATGTGGTGTGCTACCTGTCACCTTACCTTTCTGTTAGTCCTTCTAATTAATCTACTGCTGTTTTGTCAAAAGATATTGTCACACCAGGTTTCTCTGTAGTACTCTAGACTTCTCTTTAGAACTTCAAAGCAACGATCCATTCTTGCTGTTTCCATGGCAGCCCATGTTTGAGTTTTGGAGAACCTTATCTTCCAGAAGACAGCTGTGTAAGTGAAGGCTCATGTTTGGAACAAGCTTCAGCTGCTGCTGGTTTGAGCACAGTAACCTGAAGAGGATCGTAGAGTAATACTGCCTACCCTGCAGCTCAAAGCAGGGCCAGCTCGGGCAGGTCGCTGAGGGCCCTGCCCACCTGAATTTAGCATCTGAGGATGGAGATCCAACAGCTTTGTTGGGCCGTTGGACACCTGGTCCAGTGGCTGACTGTTTTCAGAGTGAAATTATTTTTCATCTTTTCTAATCAGAATTTCACTTGTAGCAGCTGGTGTCTGATGCCTCTCACTGTGGCACCTCAGAGGAGTCTGGCTGTGTCTTCTCTGTACTCTCCCATTAGGAAGCTGAAAACAGCTGCAATGCCCCCCTGTCCTCCTCGAGGCTGAGTCAGCCCGGTTCTCTCAGCCCCTGTGTGCTATGTGCTCCAGGCCCCTGGCTGCCTTGAACGGGCTTTGCTGGCCGTGCTCAGGTACGTCGGTGTCTGTCTCGTGCCAGGGACTGAAAGCTGAAGCTGATTTATTCTCCCAAGTGCTTTTGCTTTCCTCACCCTGCTGGTTCCGGTCTTGCCACTGCAGCCCAGCGTGCAGTTGACCTTCATTGCTGCAGAAGTGAATGCTGCTGACAAATCATCATTATTTTTTTCCCCTACCAGAACCCAGATGTCCTTTTCTGTAAAGCTGTTTTGTGTTTGGCCAGCCCCAGCGTTTCCCGGTGCAGGAGGCTCTTCCAAAGGCGCTGGCTTTGTGCTTGCCTTTGCTGAATGGCCCGATGGTTTCTGCAGCTGTCCCTCTTACAGCAGCCCTGCCCTCTGCCCTGCTGCCCCCGCCCCGCATTTGCAGAGGACACCAGGCTTGCTGAGGTCCTTTTTTTTCCACAGTGTTCATGAAGACACTAAACAGTGTTGGCCCCGCTATTGATCCCTGCGAATGCTGCTCGTGACCAGCCACTGCTGGACTTTGCACTGCTGATCGCAACCCTTCCCACACAGCAGCCTCCAACTGGAAGTGGCTAGTGCTGTCTGGTGACTAAGAGCTGTGGTAGCTTTTCTATTATTTAATTTCAGAAGTATTAGCTTTCTCAAACTCTGAAATGCATTTTTAAATTGTCACCTTTTTGGAGCAGGAAGGGCTTAATCTTCACTTGGACTACTTAGGTTTATCTGAAGAAAGCCCATGTAATTGGTAAAGATATGGGCAAAAAGCTAAAGTGATAGTAAAAGGCAGCCATTCGTCCTGTTAAATGATTCACTAGCTGTAGATGTTCAGATAAGCACCAGTGACAAGTGACTTCCCTGCAGCTCGTAGTTTGCTGCAGTGAATTTTGTTTTCCTTGTTACCAAAGTGCACTGTGGATGAGGAGCTGAAAGCAGAAGTTACAGATCCTGACCTCTATACAAAATCCAACAGCCTGGATCTGTTTGAGGGAAGGGTTTTTATGTTATGGCCCTAAGATCTCCACTAGCCATTTTCTCCTCGTAGTGCAGGAAGAGTGTAAGCCTCTAATATGAGACTGCATTGGAGTGAGATTGACTTGTCTGTGGCATAAGACAGCTTGCTGACTGAGATTTCGTATGGAGTTCCTGGTGGTAGAGCAGCCTGACAAGTGGCAAAACTAAGGCAAAGCTAACAACTTGCAGTGTATCACCAAGATCTCGTCTAGTAAATGGGAATGCTTGCTAAGTAGGCCCTGCTGTTCCAGTTTCTGGCGAGTATTTCTGAATGATGAAGCAAGTTAATTCCCAGCACTGCATGTAACATTTCGTAGTCTCAGTATACCATCATGAGAAAAGTTATCAAGTTGTATCTGTTGCTCTAGTAGCTGTTTTCAGGTCACATACATCTTTCTCTGAGTCGGTTCCTATTCTTTTTTTGGTGTGAGTCCTCCTTCAGTTGTGTGTTCCTGCAAAGTCAGGGACCAAGTCATTGTATCTCTTTGATGAAATTATATCTGCGTAGTGCATGTGTTTATAAACCTTTTTGTTTCACAACTCCCAGTATAAAGTTCAGACTAATATATAACCAATTTTAGACTGTGGTTTTATGATTGTAGGGAAACTGGCTACTCTACAGAAGCACTAGTGTACTTCAAGAAACCAGAGAAACTCAGCATAGGGAGGACAGATTAAATATGGTGCAGCCAACAGTTTTCATACTCATTCTTGGCTTTGTTGGTGGACACTAGCTGCTGTCGTGCACCAGAGACCTGACATACCACAGCTGAGGTAGGGTCTTCACAGAGGTCACGTTTGGGCTTGGTGGAGACAATTACAGCCAAGCACGTTGTGCTGGACTCCAAAAACTGCCTTTATATGGACTGCTATAAACACTGAAAAAGTCAGTCCAGAGTAACTAAACTAAAAGTAGCAAAGAGCTCCCAGACAGATGGTTCAAAGCAGGGCTGAGGAAGCGTTGCCAGGAGCAGAGAGCCTCAGGCAAGGAATCTGAGCTGGCAGAAAGTTGTTTTGTTTTAATGTGGTGAAGTTTGTTAAGAGATGACCAGGAGAACAGTGTGAAGGAGCAAACCTTTTAGCCTGTCCTGCGCTGGGAAGACTAGCCCCTCAGTAAGCGACATCTGAATTTCGTGGAGAGAGACATCGTGTTTGATTCCTGCTTAGTACAAAAAGAGAGGCGTTACTTAATAGGTCTTCATTTGGTGATGGATTTGAATGTGAGTGTGTCCCAAGTGGTGGCAAGGCACGATGATTCACGGGTGGCTTTAAAGTTAGTGAGTACACTACTGCCGTCAGTCTGACTGCCGCCTGACTGCATGGTACACCAGCAGATTGAGATGAAAACAACAGTCTATGCGTACACTCAGACTAGAGAAAAAGCAGCCACCCAAAGCCAAGGAAAACTGAAAATCTAGTGCAGGCAAGCAAAAACCTATTTTCTGTTTGCAGAGCATCTTCTGTGATACGTTAAGCAGTTGCTCAGTCTCATCTTGAAAATGACAGGTGGATGTTTGCTTTGCTATTTCTCTAAAGGTTGGTTTTCTTGGCCATCTGACCTTTTTCTTGACTGAATTTCTTATTCTGCTAAGTCTGTTGTGTGCTAAACAAAACAAATTGCTCTTTATTGCTGGTGTGTGTAATAGAGCACCTTCCTCAAAGCAGTCTCCAGCACGCGTGCCTCTGGATGAGCATGTACAGAGAGACCTCGGCTGGAGATCGGTGTGAATCTGTCCAAGTTCGGGAGTTGTCATCCAACCTCAGGATGACGACCTGAAGCGTGATGTTATTGAAGTGTAGGTCAGCTTATCCTTGCTGAAAAGGGACGCTTGCTTTGTTTTAAAACTTCTTGCTTAAACACCAAAGCACTGTAGGATTTTCGCCTTTCTTTAGTGGGGAAAAAAATAAAAATAATAAAAAAAAAAACCTCCTTCACTTTATTTTTTTGCCTTCTCATGAGAATCTGTGAAAAGCTGGGACCTGTGTGCTGGATGTCTGAGAAGTTTACTTCATTGTTCCAGATCAGGTGCTCCTGACCTAGAACTGCGCTTTGCCAGCGCTGTGTGCCTGCTGAGGAGCGAAGCACGGGTTTTTATGTGTCACCGCGAAGGTCGTGGCTGATCAGAACTCAATAAAAGTAGTCCTCGTGTTAGCCTGCACTTGCAGTGCAGTCAGAAATGTGGATTTTTTATTCTGTGGGGCAGTGGTGGAGGATAAGTAGGTGTAACTGCTGTCAGCTGGGCTGCGAGAGGTTTGCAGCGGAGGCGTAGGCTGGGCAGGCCGCTGGGGTAGGGCCTGTAGCGGCCCCACGCCTCACACGTCGGCCAACACCAACTGTTAGGCCAGAGCTTGGCTGCTGACAGCAGAGCTCTGACACAGGCGTGGCTGGATGCGGCCGAACGTAGCAGTAGGCACTGAGGTGGTTCAGCCTGCAAGCCCCATCAGTTCTTCCTGGTTGCCAACGCAGGCCCCGTCCCTGTCCGATTTTAGTGTTTCCATGTGGTTTTGTCCCCTAATCTGCGTCTGGTTCCTTGATCTCCTTTCTCCTAGTATCCTCATAATTTGGCATCCTGGCCTTCTTACCCTGTTTTGTGTCAGCTTTAAGAGTAAGGCAGACTGACAAGGTGATGCCAATCAACTGTTCGAACCTGATTGTTGTGTGGTGGAGGCTCTGCCTGATGCCTGACAAGCTTTCCCCCATAGCAGGAGCTTCATAGCAAAAGGGCAGCCTGGAAGCTGCCCAAGCACATGTGTGCAGGAAGGCCCAGGGAAAGCCAGAAGAGCAATGTCAGCAAGACTGTACAATCCACTGGCTTTTCATGTAGCTGAATTTACTTTTTTTTTTTTTGCATGTAAAGCTGAATCCATACCTGTTTTTAACAAGCCAGTTGAGAAATGAAAACCATGCTATAAAGTGCCTGCCCTAAAAATATAGCATAGGATAAAGTTGTTCATTAACCAGAAATACCTAATGGGTTGTGTGTGGGTTGTCACTATCTGCTGAAGAAATTACTACTCAATACTAACATTTTTAGGTATCTTGTGAGAGTATTTATCTTTTTCTGTAGTTTGAATAATAGAACACAGTGTTTTTAGGATTTGGCAGCGACTGCCTTTCTGAAAACAAATTCTTGTTTATTGCAGATTTGTATGGGTGATCTCCATCTCTTGTTTTGATTTGGCTGAGTGTACAGCTGATATCTATTTGGCTACTGTTGAAAATAAACCTCAGCTAGAATATACACATTGGAAATTTGTTTTGTACCAGTAAACGTGACCACCAATATGCTGCAGACAATTGGTGTTACAAATCAAGTGCTGTTTTCCTTTGTGTTTAGATCTGTTGTCTACGATACTCATAGCCACTGTGCTCTGTTGAAGTGATCTCAGCTGGGCAGACCTATTGGATAATACAGAAACTTTGTCAGGTTTTATGTTTGAAGTGCTACAGGCATTTAAAATTTCTTTTCCCTGCAGCTCAGCTCTTTTTAACAATATCAAAATGGTTAATGCTGCTTTTTAACAGACCCTGCAGCTGTAAGCTTTCAAGTAGCTGAATATTTAATATAGAAACTCAATTCAGCATCATTTTTCTAGGTGAACCTTTGTGACATCCGTTGGAACAAGTATCTGCTGACACTCTCTGCTCATCATTTGGATAAGCCCGAGAGTTTATTTTCCACTTCAGTAGCTTGTCTTACACTGAAGCCTATACAGAAATTTCTGCAGCTTTTTCAGAAATGCCATGTTAGTATCACATTAGCGTAGAGTATCTTGAGATGGCAAGAATATACCGAAAGGCAAGCAGCAGTTTTTAGATCCTTCTCTCCCACTTGAGACTGCAAAGAATTCTAGTCTAGTGGGAATCGCCTTAATTTCTAAGTGAAGTGGCAAAAATTCAGTATTTACAGTCTATAAAACAAGTACAAGGAGCCCATTTTGTTGCATACCATACATTAATGTAGTATCTTTTCCAGCATCTTCCTGTCATAATCTGCCTTCTGCATGTCATAGCTTTTAGGACATGCACAGGCACTAACAGCTGTTCTGAAACTGGTAGTCCTGTACCTCAATTAGTAGTGAGATTTCCGTGTTACTTTAAAAAAAAAAAAAAAAAAAAAAAAAGGAAAAAGGAAAAGTGTAACCTAAAAATAGTTGATTGAGGTGTTCATTTGCCCTCTTTTTTTAATAATAATAATAATTCGTGGTGTATGTAACTGAACTGTGAGGGAAAAATACACTGGAAGATTTGGCAAAGGTCTAAGTATTCAGAGGCTTTGATACCTGCAGGTAACACAGGAGACTCTCTAGAACTTCAGGGTTTGATTCAGCTCTTGTCTTTTTTTGTCGCATAAATTCAGCGTCTTGATGAATCAGGTTCTTGCTGTACTTCGTGACGATGAATAAACTCGAACTGTGCTTTATACAGAAACTTTCACCTTTGGGCAAAGTTGAATGGAGAACAAAATTTAAAAGTGGTTTCCTGGCAGACTTTCTGCAGTCTAGCTGTAGGAGCCATTAGAGTTTCAAGGCAGGCTTTTCAGCACCATTTTTTTCCTGTTTACTATGCTTGAATCAAAGTCAGTTTCTTGCATTTCAAGCAGTTCATCTTGGATGGCACAGTTTCAGCACTTTAGAGAAGGAGTAAATGAACATGGTGCTTTGCCATCAGCCAAGCACTTTGAGTTAAAAGTAAATAATTGGATCAAGCATCTGTTCTGGTGCAAGAGTCCCTTCTAACCGTGAGGCTGTTGTATGTGTTCTGCAGGTTGACTTCCATTTTGTTTCCACCTGAAAGAGCATTCCGGGGAGTTCCTTACATTTTGTAAAAGATTAGCTAAATCTAAATATCCATTTTTATTATTATTTTCTTTTTTCTCTTCTGAGTGCCCTGTTGAGATGATAAGGCACATCAGATGTAGACTTTGAAGGGGTAAAGGATCTGTAGTGTTGGCAGGCCATGGTCCCATATTGCATGAAAGTGAAGCTACCATTTCCAGTGCTGTTTGAATTTATGGTAACAACCTCAGCTCTTGTCTAAAACAAGGCAACAAGCATCAGATGTTATGATTTTTAACTCTTGGCTGGTGGGTGGATGTATCTGCAACTTTCTGTTTGACAAGGGAAAGTGTGACACTCTAAGTGAAACCAAGTCTTGGCACGGTAAAAGGTTCAATCCTAAGATAAAAAGAAGCAGCCTAGCACACGGGTATTGGATTGTACCTGCTGCAGTGTTGAAATACATGACTTCTTCTGATATAATAGCTGCTCTTTAATAAAGTTCTAATGGTTGAAGTCAGTTCTAGACTAGTTTCCAGAGTAAAGTTTTTTGTTTTGCTTTCCCTACTAGTTAAACGTATAAAAATTGTCATTAAATGCAAACTATGTGCCACACACATCTTTAACGGTGCTTTGAAGAAATACAAACTTGTGCTCATTCCAGCCATTCTAGGGCTGTGCCATCAGCAAGTCTGGTGAAGCTCAGTAAGACAGGGGTCACCTACACCTTTTATTTCGCAACAGGAGGCTTTCAGTGCAGTTATTTGCAAATACCTGTACTGTCAAGAAGGAAGCTATGGCTGTAAGTTAGTGGATACATGCCCTGTGCACTGAGAGATCATACGCAATTGTAGAATCTACACCTATATGGATGTGATGTGCTCTTTCTTCAAACTGTTCCAGTACCACTGCTGTTTTCTGTCTAAAGAAATATTTTCTCTAGTGGATGCCACGAAGATTTAGTTCAACTGTGCAAAGACAAGAGACGTGATGAAAAGAAAAATAAGGTGGTGTTTTATGCAAAGCTTCCTGGTGGAGCCAGTCTCCCTCTTATTTTTTTCTTTTAGATATTTTCTTGAAATTGGAGGCATTTCCACAGTGAGATCAGCCTGCTAGGTGACTACTAAGTAGAGGAATCAAGTGTCTGTAAAAGCACAAACAGGACATGAGCCTGAATGAAACCAGTATCTTCTAAAATCTACCTAAAGTCTTTTAGAGTGTCTTTCTAGTGGGGAGAAAGAGATGTAACCCAGAACAGTCCTCCAGGTACCCATTAAATACATATTTAGACTGTAGCTTTTCAGACTAAAGAATTCTTTGGCAGATGAGTGAAACTGTGAGGGCTTTTCTGAATCTCCTGTTTGTGTTGCCATTTCTTCAATTTTTATTTTTTCAGCCCACAGAAAAGCTCTATCCTGTCTTATGTTTGTGTTCAGTGTACTGTTGTCCAATTTTGGGGGTATGACTGCACAGAAAAGTGAAAAGGTGATGGGTGAGCCTGGCACAGGCAGCACCAGCAGCAAGGACACAGTAAAGCTGGAGAACCCGGGTCACAGGCCCTGCGGGAGTCAGAGCTGCGTGCTTGTTTTTAGCAGGTGCTAAAAGCCCACCTACCTTTACCACTGTTGATACTGTTACCTCTGCTGTGTAGATTATGCTGACATTAAAGCTTTGTTTACTACCTACTCACTGTGGTAAATTCATCGTGAGGTGGAATTGACACCCTTGGTGTCAGAGGTAGCCCAGGTGTTCTTTACAGCCAAGTAGGTCAGCTCTGTTTTTTTCCAGCCTTTTACAGGTGGCACTGTAAAAATAAAATGTGTTCGATCCAGGAAGAGGATGGTGTAGAATGGTGGATAACAAACCCCAGGTCCTGATGGTATTCTTGGATGGATGTGAGAGGAGAAGGTTGCCTGTCTGGTGGCAGTTGCAGAGGCCTGTGGTTGTCAGGGGTTAGCCCCGAGATAAGAGCTGCTCACCTGAGGCCAGTTCGGGCTGGTGTGCTGGTCTGGCTCAGTACTAATGGTACAATCTTTCTGAGCTATTTCTTAGCTGGATTGAATGAGCTGTTTCTCAGTGAAGCTGTAAGAATACAGATAGTAAGAAAAGGGAAGATGTCCCCACTTGGCAGCAGGGTGATATTTTGGATCAACCCAAGCAGCTCAGAAAACTGCACTTCAGATTCTGTGGCATCATCCTCCAGGCTGATGCCTGCTGAGGGCCAGGTTGACATTATTTTTCTCATTTGTAGGCATCATATCATAAGATCTCCTGTAGATTTCAGTTAAGAGTCTGTTTTCCTTTGTGTCATATGGCATTACTCTGTAGGTCTGAATGCTTTTTATTTCCGTGGTTAAAATCATACAATGCCTTTGTACTGTAGATGTGCAAGCTGAAGAGAACAAGAAGCAGTACGCTGCATTCAGCTCACTTTTATGAGCTACCAAAAATGCTTTGAATACTTTGGTTGTGTTGGATCAAGTTTCCTTTCCAAATCTTGTATTTTTGACCAGTGTTACTACTTAGTTTTTTCCCGTTCAAATTGTTGTTCAGAAGTTATTGGATCTAAGTGGATTTTTATATCTGAGACCTAATAGTGAAGTCTTTGATAATTTCTTACAATGGAAGTCTTGAGGTTTCATTGTCAGAAATGATGAAATCTAAATGCAACGTTGGATTGACAGTACTAAGTTTTTTATTTTAGAGCTTTTTGTTCAGGCTTTGCATTGGTCTTGGAGACAATAACTGCTAAGATTATTAAATAATAATAACTTTCTACTAAGTTGAAGGGTTTCGCTATCATTAGAAAGTCTTCATTTTGTGACAGACTGAGGTCAGATCTGGAGTTGAAAACCTGAAGACTAAATAAGATCATGCACGCTGCTGAAGCTGCTAAACATGATATAATTTTCTGGTGGATTGATGTAACTTTATGAGTGAATTCAAGGGTGTTGCTGTTTGGCTGCTTTTGTCACTTGTGATTTCTGCTGCCAGGTGATAGTTGATAGGAATTTGGAGCCACTCAGTTAAACAGAAGCTGTCACTTAGTATGACTCTGCTTTTGAATGAATGGTCACCTGAAATCATTCAATTTTCAGAATAAGGTTTTTAGAAAAGATCATCTCATTACAACCTACCTGTCAAGGGCAGGGACGCTTCCCACCAGGCCAGGTTGCTCAAAGCCCCATCCAGCCTGGCCTTGAGCACTTCCTGGGATGGGGCATCCACGCCTTCTCTGGGCAGCCTGTGCCGGTGCCTCACCACCCTCTGAGTAAAGAATTTCTTCCTTATATCTTATCTAAATCTAATATTTTTTTTTTAGTTTAAAGTCATTACTCCTTGTTCTGTCACTACACTCCCTGACAAAAAGTTCATCTCCTGCTTTCTTGTAAGCCCCCTTTAGGTACTGGAAGGCTGCAATGAGGTCTTCTCGGAGCCTTCTCTTCTCCAGGCTGAACAACCCCAGCTCCCTCAGCCTGTCTTAACAGTGATGCCTGCATAATATTCTGCAAAAAAAATCACTCCCCAGATGCAGTTAGTCACTGAAAGTGGAGCTCATAGTTGACTTTGCTCTTAGTGACAGTGTGATATTGTGCAAACAGCCTTTAGTAGTCAGAGGAACAGTGCTGTTTTGGAATGCATGATTAAGGGCTTTAAATAGTAAAATTTACCTTTGTTTTCTTTGGAAATTCATACCTCATTCACTTGCACATACCATGATAATTTCTCCAGCAAATGAGGTATGAACAAGTTTTACATTCACTACATAACTCTGTTTTATGAGTAACATGGTCAAAGTGAGGTGGGGCCCACAGGAGGAAATATGGCATATAACTGTAAGTAAAATGGTGTGGACTTTAATACTTCAGCTAACAGCATTGTTTGTGGGTATTTTTGCTACTGCATTTTCTGTGCTTCTCTGGATCACTGTGGATACTCTATTGCCCTTTGCTGGCAACTGTTAAATCCATAATCTCCAAATTCATAGGGTAACTGGTATCAGTTAATTATTACTTTCTCTTCATCTGGTGATATAATAATTAATTCACCGGGGAAGAAGATGAGTGTGCAGATAGCCACCCTCCAAAAAGTCTGCATGCTGAGAGAAGTAGTTCAGCTTGCGATTTGAAAAGGAAAATTTAGCCAAATTTAGCGAAGAGCAACCTTGTAGGTTGTTTGGGGTTTTTTTCTTTGGTTGGTTTTGAGGTGGAGGGAACACAGGAACAGACAAATACTTGGTTTGCTTAGGAGATTGAGTCCTTGCTTAGTAGGGAGGTTTGTAAGGAAGGTGGGCCTAATGGTCAGTAGTCCAGAAAATGTAGATTTGAGCTTCTTCTTTGACTTAGAGCCAGGAGAACCTGGCTCGAGGCTTGATCTGTTGAGAGGTCACATTAAAAATGAGCAGCATTTGCTCATCTCCTGCTGGAGCTGCAATTCCCTGCAATAAGAGGTCCAGAAATATGCCCAAGTTGTTTGGAAAGTTGGAAAAAAATAAAAGCAGGAGCTCAGAGGCTCTGCTGCTATATGTGGTAGGCTTTTCCATTAAATTATAATGTCACCACATTTGTATAGACTAAATAAAGGCAGCAAAGCAATCACACCTGGCATAGAATGCTCCCATTACTTCAGTAAATTTAAAAAAATAGAAACAGATTAAGGCAGAAAGCGGTGGGCAGCCCTTGTAGGGGAGGTATCAGTGCTAACACACAGGTAGTGTTTATGTCTTTATGCAGTAGTTGGTTCCATTTTCTGTAAATTTGAATGTAAACTGAGCAGATCCAGGGATATCTTGCCGTAGATCATCTGCCATAACAGCCTGAGGTACAATTCCATGAAATGGGTGAACTCATCAACATTAAAAATTAATGATAGAAAGGGGAGATCTTGCTGTTCTTCTCACCTTCCTTCCTCATCCTGTCATCACATCCCCCTGGCCATTTCCTTGCTTCTGTTCTCATTCTCACTGGATCTTCAGTGAGCTAATTTTAATTTACTAGTTCAGGTAGAGCAACAAATGTCAGCAGGTGACATCCTGTTGAACTATGGAGTTTTACTTAGCTCAGGAGAGCCACGTAGTCACCAGAGATGACATGAGGTATTAACTTACTGCAGTGACAAAACGGGGAAACAGGACTGGAAGCCTGGGGGTGGGACCCACAGAGCACCTTCAACACTGGAGTCACTTTCCCCCACCCAGTCAGGCACCAGAGTTGGCTTGGCGTGAGGACAAGGCTGGAATATTTCAGCTGTGGAAGGAAGTGCCATAGCTTACTGAAACCGTTTAGGAACCAGTAAAAGTCAGCATGTAACCACTCTTGTCTGTGACTTGCCCATAATGTTGGAATTTATCAAGCTACCAGTTCTTGTGCATAGCTATGGAAGCTGTGGCAGAGTCTCTATAATAAAGTTCTCAATCTTTGTCTGCTTACCTCTTGATTTCGTTCATTTACTTCTTCATCCTGAAGGCAATAGATCTTTGAAAGGCTTAATACTGGGCTGTGTGTTAAATTGGTTGTGTGGAAGAGTTCACTTGAAGCTGAAGTACTTTATACCTCTTGAGGAACTGGATGGAGGAATTTTAAAGCTGTAAGAGAGAACAGATTTTTGCAGTAGCACTTTCAGTTTATCTAGTACTTCAGTACTTCAGCAGTAAGTACTCCTAGCAATGTTTTGGTATTTTACTTGCCTCTTATGCTTAGAATTTGTGCACCTGAATAAACCAAAGTAGGTTTGAAATTAAAGCATGGGTTGGACTCTCCAATTACAATGTTGTTGGAAATACAGATTAAAAATATAGGAGTATTATGAATGGTGAGTGGACATAAAATCTCTGAAATGACAAACTGTAGTTGAATGAGCATAACTTCCTATCCTTTAAAATCACTCTAATTTAGAAAATGTCTTACCTGGACTGTTGAATTGTCTTGCAGGTTGATTCACCGATGAACTTGAGGAACCCACATGATTTGGTAATACTAATGAGACAAGAAACAACAGTTAACTACCTCAAAGAACTGGAGGTAAAACAAAACTTTAAGTACTTACAAATTGCTGAAGGTACAACTTTTATTTCATAGGGGTTTTAGTGATATAGCTAGACAGGGAACAAGAGTTATTGCTGGCATAGTTCTGGTTAACCAAAAGGATGAAGAATTATTCAGATTTCAGGATTTTTGTGCCTCAAGTTTGCTCAACTGGTTATCATTTTTCCCAGATGCATCTCTTTACCAGTTGTTATCCATAAAGCCTAATGCTTTTAAGTAAAGACAAATCATTTATGTACTTGATTTTGTTGCTGACTGCTGTTTTCCAGAACTATTTATAGAGGTGTTGTCTTAGATTTGTTGTAGCTGCTATTGAGAGTACATCCTGTAGACCGTGATTTTCCCTGTACTCCTCTCTGTTTTTTTCAGGCCATTCTTCTTTTCATTGCTCTGTCTAGGACAAATCAGAGAGGAGGTCACCACTGGTTTATTTCAAGCCCCTTTATTACAGAATCACAGAATGGCTGAGGCTGGCAGGGACCTCTGGGTCCATCTGATCCAACCCCTGCTCAAGCAGGGCCGCCTAGAGCAAGTTGTCCAGGACCGTGTCCAGGTGGCTTTTGAAGATCTTCAAGGAGGGAGACTCCATGACCCCTCTGGACAACCTATACCAATACAAGTTTAAATGTGATAAGGATGGGCACACAAATAGCTCTCAGCGTTTCTTTTGGCCACACATTCACTCCTCTTTCTCGTGTGCCAGATTTCATTTTGTCAGGTTATTGTAACTAGCTAACTGAGAAGTTAAATGAACACCAGAGATAACTTCAGGAAAATAAGAGAGGAGTACTGGAAGAAAAAAGCAGGACTGCCCCATATGTGATTATATTTGGCTGATCTTTTTCACTGAGGTGTACTTACTTTTGTGGTAGTGGGCATTTTAGCTATTGTGAAAAAATAATTTTAAGCTCCTCAGGACGTGGTTTGTGGTTTGTAAATCACTAATGTAAAATTTGTGGCGTACAAATGACTTTCAGCAGAAATAATTTATTTTAAGATCTTGCACAAGATGCTATTACTGCATATATCTCAAGTATTGCATAATAGTGTTATCAAATACATGTGGCTTTCAAAATGCAAATTTTCTTCTCTTTTCACACATACAAATCCTTCTGATATTTAATGGGTTTTCAGTTTGCAGATCTAGGTGAGAATTAAATATAGTAAAATGTCCTAGGATAGATGATTAGTCCATTGACTATTCATAATAACATTCTTTCTGG
This sequence comes from Cygnus olor, assembly GCF_009769625.2. Taxonomy (NCBI): domain Eukaryota; kingdom Metazoa; phylum Chordata; class Aves; order Anseriformes; family Anatidae; genus Cygnus; species Cygnus olor. Next base: position 52,443,192 of record NC_049173.1, read on the forward strand.
GGTGAAGGGTAGCCCCAAAGGCATGTCATAAGCTGACATAACAAAAATTGTTCTGTCTCGATTCTTGTTGGCCTGCTGCCTCAGTTATACTTTGCATGCTGAATGGTTAACAGTTCATTTTGTTTGCAGTCTCTGATACTAATTTTGTGATGTCCTAAAGTGGAGAAAAAGGGTCTAAATGTGAAAAGTTGGTTTATTGTTAACTACTATTTCTTCTTTTTCTGAATGGCCACCAATGAAATTGAAATGCTATAAGCCTTCTTTTTAGCTACAGCAGGAGAAATAAAGGCCTGTTCATGTTGTATTATCTCTGCTGAAAGTATTCATCTTCTATCTAAACCAAAAAAATGTCCTACAGATGTTACAAAATATCATGAAAGATTCCCAGAATATTAAGAGAGAATTTTGCATGTTCTTCAAATTGACTTTGTTTTAAGGAAATAACTGGATTGTTCAACTGCTACTTACTATACACTTTGCTTTCATCAGTATACTTTTTTTTTTTTTCTCTCTATTCCTACAGAAACAGTTAGTTGCTCAAAAGATTCATATAGAGGAAAATGAGGACAGAGACACAGGGCTGGAACAACGGCACAATAAAGAGGACCCAGACTGCATTAAAGCAAAGGTGCCTTTGGGGGACCTAGATCTATATGATGGCACATACATCACCTTAGAGAGCAAAGATATCCGGTAATAAGATGCTTTATATTTTAAGATCTTTACTGAATGGAAAAAAAAATCTCTCACTGCAATTAAAAAGAAAAACACTGTCGTGTGACTGTTCTTTTAGATGAGTCATTTTATTTTAAGTTAACATGAACTAACATTGAAACGACACCTGTCCCTAATTACAAAAGGGTACAATTCAGAACTACTGTCTCCTCCCAAAACTCAGCCATGTTACTTGTTGAGACTACCCTAAGACTTCTCATTTCTTCTCCCAGACTCCCTGTCAGTTCTACCAATGTAATCCTAATGATAGGAGCACACGTGAATTAAACTGACATGTTTCATGCAGAAGGGGGTCAAATTTGCTTGAGTGCTTTGGGTTTTTTTGAGCTAGATATACTTCTTGTAGTGGGAATTCTCTTGAGTTAATTTTGAATGAAATTCTGTTTATGACCAAGATGTTATACCTCCTGGTGAAATTTTATCCCATGCATTTAGCAAGTAAAGGATGTGTAGAAGTCTGACATTCAGCTTCATTGGTAATTCATCTTCAGGGAAGACTGTTTTGGTTTTATGTTTTTATTTTTTGAACATAATCAGATGAGTATGGGAGGTGGAAAAAGGTTAATTTTATCCTCAGATACCTTCATTTGGGCTTTTAACTACTTTGTTGTTGTGTGGTTGTGGGGATGTTTTGTTTTGTTTTGTTCTGGGGGTGTCCAGTTGAGCCTTCTAGTCTGCATGCATTGTTATTTGATGAGCATATAAATCATTAATCATACTAGTGATACAGTAGGTTGATGGTGATGCATTTTGGAGGCTATCCAAATGTTGATATCTTTTTAAAAGCAGATAGCAATTTATTTACTTTATAGTGATGACATCTTTAGACAACTGAAATCAGGGGAGACATCAGAAATGGTGTTATGAACTCAAACACAGAGGCTTTGTAACAGTCAAATCAGAATATTGTCTGTCAACTACAATATTGTATTTTATGGACTTTAACAGTATTTTAATCTGGAGTCCAATATGTTATGTTATGTCCTCAGCCCTGAAGACTATATAGACACAAAGTCACCAGTGCCTCCAGACCTGCAGCAGCCAGACTGTACAAAAGTTCTAGATCTTCCATACAGCATTCATGCTTTTCAGCACTTACGGGTAAGCGAGCAAATGGAAGTATGTTATTTTATTTTTGTCCCCATCAGGAAGAGGATCAGAAAACTCCTACTGGCAGTTCTCAAGTCAAGGTTAAAAGGTAATATAATTTTTTGAGACTGTCTTAGACTTCTTTGAACCACAGTTTTACCCTGCTTGAAGGACCTGCTTGTAGGAGGATGCTTCTGTCAGATACAATTGTCTTTTGTTATTTCTTGTCTTATTTTAGAGAGCATTTTCAGGCTTTTGTTTTCATAACATGTTTCGTCAGTAAAATGACAGTTTTCATTGGAAATGCTTATATCTTGTAAATTGTTTCAGTTGAAAATTGGGGAGCGCTGAGCAGCCTCATTAAGATGTGCAAAGATTCATGGTCAGAAAATTGTTTGCATGTTTGTCAATAGTTCATAACATACCTGCCTGTCACTTTGATATCTGAATGCCAAACTCTAACCCAGAGGATGAGATGATTGTTCTTCAGTAGTTCATCTCTTTAGAATGGTTACAGAAGTGTGGTGCAAAAATTGCTGTTGTTAACAATATTATATGAACACGTTTTCTAATGCGGACCCAGCTTTCTTGATATTTCTTTTATTACAAGTCTTGAGAACAGTTTTTCATCTACAGGTAAGGATTTTCTTATGAAGAAAATAGAAACAGAAGTTTTCTAGTTCTATTCCTGGGTTTGTATGTAATTTGGAAACAAGTACCTTTTTTGTTCAGAAAAGAAGAAAGGAAAAAAAAGCGAGTAATTCCATAGCGCGTAACGTGACAAGTGTGAGTTAAGTGCCTCAGTGGTCATTAGTGAAATCAGTAGTTATCAAATGTGCAAAGCTACCAGGAGTTGGCACTTACCCTGTAGCATTCCTCAAGCAGAGGGTGCTTTTAGAAGAAATGATATTAATGACCACTCAAGTGTTTGCCAATCCATAGTAATATATATTATTCATATGTCAAAGATGTAATATCCTGTCAAGTTTTGAAGTTCGTGATACGAAAGGTTGATAAGAATGCAAAATAATCAAACTGTAAACTTTCCTGGAAGGAAAATATACACATGTTCTTGTGTATATTTCTCTAGTTTTTAGTTAAAGTGTCAGCAAACACCTATCTTCAATTTTTATTTTAGGGAGTCCAAGAACGAGTCAATCTTTCTGCGCCCTTGTTACCTAAAGAAGATCCAATCTTCACATACTTGTCGCGGAGGCTGGGAAGAAGTATAGAAGAAATAGGACATCGTATTTATGATGGACTAATGAAGGTATGAAACTGTAAACTTATTGTACGCTCAAAAAGAGTGCTAAAAAGGTCTCAGAATATCAGATATGCCTACTACATGCAGTCAGATCCAGTACTAGTTTTGCACATATATTTTGGTTTTACATTTCAGTTACAAAAGGCAGAGTAAAAACATTTTCTGCTAGGTAAGCAGAGGCAGGTGAAAGCTTCAGCAAAGCCAGTAAGTAGATACTTACTGTCATCTTTAATGACTCATCTATTTTTGTGGTCTATCAAGCCATGTACGTTGCCCTGTCAAAGTAATAAGAGCTTTTAAACAAAAATGCGGGTACTTAGAGAACAAATGGTAGTACTGCAATGTCTTAAATGTAGTACCGAAATGTCTGAAATTTTTAAATGTCTTCCTGCAAAATACAGGAACTCTTTCAACTCAAGCTGTCTGTCCCTTCATATTTCATCTCACTTTGAATTTTTACCTGTATGAAAGGCAGAAGTTCTGTTTCTTTCATACGCTTACATGCTGATTCATTCCTCCTGAAGATTCACAACTATGGCCAAATGACAGGTTTCCAGAGGAAAAGGATAGCTTAGAGTTATCAGTGCTCAGTTTTCTATCCCATAGTAATTAAAGCCCTGAATGGCCTTTTAGTTCATGTCTTAGTTGATTGTATAGTTTGTGCATTTCTCTTTACTGCAGAACTCTTCTTCCTGGGTACTTTATAATATGGCTTCTTTTTACTGGCGAATAAAAAACGAACCATACCAAGTAGTTGAATGTGCCATGCGTGCCCTTCATTTTTCTTCAAGGTGAGAATTGCTGACAAAGATTTTTTTCAGATTGTTTTTCTAGTCATCCTAATTACTAAACAAGTTTTAATTTTTAAGACTGTATCCTAGGAAATGAACAAGTAACAAGAATTTAACTTGTTCTTAGTTTTTATGTGCTAAATGAGGCATATATGTAATTCAGACACTTGATTCTTCTTTCAAATTACATATTTAATATGTGACTGAAGAATGAACGTGTTCTTCTGCATGATTCTTATACAGCCTAATCTTCTTTTAATCTTTTTTCCTTTTTCTTTTTTCCTTTTTTTGGTTTTGCTTTTTGTTTGTTCCTTTGTTTTTAGGCAAAATAAAGATATTGCATTGGTAAATTTGGCAAATATTCTGCACCGAGCTCACTTCTCTGCAGATGCAGCTATTGTGGTCCACGCAGCTCTGGATTACAGTGACTTCTTTACCAGCTACTACACTTTGGGAAATATATACGCAGTAAATATTATCTTTATTTTTCAAGACTCATAGGAAATCAAATATTTAATCTTTCTGGCTTGACTTGTAATGCTTTAGTCTTCTACAGTGTATCTTGTGTTCCGCATGCATTACACACTTAATGTTTAAGTGTGTAGGATGAAAATATTTTCATCCTACAGCCTCCCTTTAACAAATATAGTGGCTTGAGTTTCTGAAAAGACAGGCTGCTTGTTACCACAGGTTAAAATCTGAGTTAATGACTTCTTTAAAAATGATTTTTAAAAAGATAAAATATTACAGAACAATGGCTAATTCATTGTCTCTTCATCATTCTTTAGATGCTTGGGGAGTACAACCACTCAGTCCTGTGTTATGATCATGCTCTACAGGCCAAGCCAGGTTTTGAGCAAGCTGTGAAAAGGAAGCATGCTGTCCTATGTCAGCAGAAACTTGAGCAAAAACTGGAAGCTCAACATAGGTAACAAAAGAAGCACCCTAGTGGAAGTTCATGCAATCTCAATTTATTGTCCTGCTGCAGCATTTCTTTACATTTCAAATAGAATAACAGTGTTTTTAATTTCTACATTTCTTTGTCTATTTGCTGAAGTTATTCATAAGAATACTTAAAGCAATCCAGAACAAAGCTGAAAATGTACAGTATTATACGAAAAATTATATTTTAAAAAGCACTAAAAGTAAATTTTTTCTACTGTTAAATTTTCAAGATCACTTCAGCGAACCTTGAATGAATTGAAGGAATATCAGAAGCAGCATGACCATTACCTTAGGCAACAAGATGTTTTAGACAAGTACAAGCTCATCCAGGAGGAACAAATCCTGAGGAACATCATTCATGAGACACAGATGGCTAAAGAAGCTCAATTAGGTACAACTTTTTAAGAGTTAATCTTTATTATAGGAATGAAGAATTGCATGCATTCAGACTGATGTCAGGGCATAACTTATTTGTATATTTTGATGGCCTTTAGTGGCTGTTCTATTTCACCTGTTAAACCAGTGATTATGACCTGTTCTTGAGTAGGTGTTTTTTGAGTCTTTTAAAAGATGAAATTTTTGAGCTGGTTTAAAAAAATGGTAGAGGTTGAAGGTGGGTTTTTCTGTTTTTTTTTTTTTTTTTTTTTTTTTTTTTTTTGACTGTATACCCTTCTCCTCTTCTTGAAAACCTCATTTACATTGTAGAGCAACATGTTTTGTGCTTTGCAGGGAACCATCAGATTTGTAGACTCGGCAACCAGAAGCATAGCTTGCACTGCCAGTGGGACCAGCCTGTTCGCTATCACCGTGGAGACATTTTTGAAAATGTGGAATATGTTCAGGTTTGTGTGTGAATTGATACCACTGTTCTAACCTGCAGTTCTTATTTTGTTCTATTTTTTTTCTTTGAGAGGTTTACCAAAGGGAGGTACCTTTGGGGTGTCATAATTATAGTGAGAAATAGCTTAATCCCCTTTCGAGAGTTTAAAGTATTAAATGTTAGTTTCTTTTGCTAGTAATACAAGCTGAGATCATCAGTGGATTGTAGAAATGTAGTGTTTTTATTAAATAAGGCTTTGTTTTACTTAGAAAAGAGAACTATTAGAGTTATTTAAATTTAAATGCATTATTTTTTTCCCAAGTCTTAGTTTTGTGTGAGGTACTAGCCACTTCTATAGTCTCCTTTGCTTTTTCAGCCTGCATAGAACAGACAGCCATTTATTTCTAGGAAATACAGAAATTCCTAACTTGAGGAATTACAGCTTTCTGTCACTTAAATATACTACATTTCAGGAATGCTAGTAGGAGCATAACAAGTTGAATTTTCCAATTCATTATCCGTCAAAGAAGACAAGAAAAGTATTAGTTAATGAAGAGGCAAAGATTTCCAAGTTTTCTTTTCAAGTGTACAAGTGGTATATGGAACGAGAATTACTCTATATTGGAATATACTTTCCATTAAAATAGTTCAAAAATGTGTTTAGTATTGTATTAATCAATTGTCTCTACAGCCTCAGTGAATTGAAATTTCTTTCGTTTATTGTGCTATCAGTATGACTCAAACTATGTAACTTTTGCATGTTCCGTCAAATTTATTGTTTTTTTTCCTGCCAGAAGGAGCACAAAACTGCAATACCCAATTAACAGATAGAAGAGTAGAGCTCATTTGTGGTGAATCTAGTGTGTGCTTTTTGCACTAAAATAGTGTGTTAGCAGCCGTAAAATAATGTGTTAGCCTGGTTTCATGAGCATTTGCTAATTGTGTATCTTGAACTAGACAGTGCACCAAGGAAATTTGATACAGGAATAATGAGAAGTGCTGGAAGCAGAGCATATGCTAACACTGAAAACCCAAGCAGCCGTGCTGATGTGTTAGAACTACAGATAAAGATTATCCTTTAATGTATTTTGTAACGTGGAATGTGTTCTGGAGCTTCTTAACTAATTTAAGAAAACAGGAATAATTATTTTTAACTATGCAATGTTTTCTTCTTGGATGTTCTTCCTATTCAGGTTATTAAGGTTGTTTTGCAAGCCATGAATTCTGACCTGAACTAGAGATACGTGGTCTATATATGTACATATAGCTTGTGGTCTGTTAGAAATGTTGGCTTGATACCTTTTAGCATTATTTGGTGATTTGTAGTTGTATTTTCATTACTGACTTATAACATGGATGTTGCTTTTTCCGTGGTGTGTGTGGATCAAGAAACTTGAATTTCCATTTTTTTCTGCTGCTCAATTTCAGATCATCCGTAAGATTAATTACATAAGGTAGTGGGGAAAAAACGCATAGAAATTCAGCCAATAATATAACATCTCTTCTTATGAAATACTGTTTTTTTTTTCTGTTTCTAGTTTGGTGAGGACTCTTCAACTTCTAGTATGACATCTCTGAATTTCGATCTTGATACAAACCAGACTGATCACAGCCAGTCCTTGCAGTCTTCCCCTGTTGCTCGTTCCATCGTTTCAGTGTGGAGTGTAGAATCCAATAGAGTAAGTGAACAGGATAAGTTTTGCTGCTTCAAAGAGGAGTTTTGAAAGTGTGCATCTCATCTTGTCCTTGTTTGTGTGAAAATTTGTAGCATTTCTTTATTATGCTATGCCTATATGGTTTCTGCATACCAGTTTCCAGTAATTTAAAACGGTACAACAGTGCAGAGGGGGGTGGTTGTTATTCACTACCTTTGCAAAAATCTAGTGCAAGTAAAGCAGTACAGCTGAGTAAAAATAGAAACTGAGATGCTGTTCCAGAAAAGATAAAAAATCATAGTACTGAAGATCTCTACTCCTTTCTTTCTCCAGATTATTCCTTATTTCTTATTAGATTGTTAATTGGAATGTTAAAAATGTTGATCAAATAATCAAAATAATGCCTTTTCCCCTTAGGACAAACAGCATATTCTTTGGCCTCAGCGATCAGAGTGCATGAAATCTTTCCCCAAAATTCCTGATCCAGAAGAGCTGCCATCTTATTTCCTGCCACCAGAAAACAGGGGATTCAGGCAAGTGTTGATTTTAAAAACTCACGTTTATAAATTTTGACACAAAGTTTTAATGGCCATTTCCTCTCTGGAGAGGACGGATACAATTAGTAATCAACGGTACAGATGTATTCAGATCTCTTCCTTTGGCTGTCCAAGTGAATGAGTGATTTTCCTTCACTGTTTTTTTGCTGTAACTGTAACAGACCAAATTCCATCCTTGATTTTTTTTTTTAGTGCAAGGTGAATACATGAAATATCTACAGTGTTACTAAAAGAATGAAGGTTTAAGTGCAGGTATGAACGTATTCTAGAGTATATTTTAAGAGAGAGAGAAAAAAGTCTGTTCTCTCTATCTAATAAGCATAATTAACTGTTGTAGGTTGTGGACGTCCTCTTAGCTTTAGTTATGTTAATGGCAAGCTGTGTAGACCAGAAAATTAGGAGTGGAAAGCTTTGGATTATTCCTTTGGGACAGAGGTAGAAAACCAGCTTAGTTATGGAATAACCAACTGTATTTATTATTAAATAGGGTAAAACAAATGTGTCTACGCTGCTTATTTTATGTGGGTCAAGGTAATTTCATAATATTCTATTCACTTAACATTACAGTGTTGGTACTTGGGATGCTTTTCTTCTCCTAGTCAGTATGATTCTGGTATTGAGCGTTTGTTAAAGCAGAGGTTCCCATCCACAAATGCCCTGAAGCTTCCTTTGGAAAAACCATGTTACCTTAAATAGAATGTTCTTTTGAAATAATCTGGCTACTTCTTGATGATGTTTTCAAAATAAAACTTTAGTTTAAAATAATTTTGCATTTTCTTGTCACTTACCTATTTAATCCTGAACTTCATATAGCCCTTGTTAGCATAATATTAGGACCTTCTGTGTCTTAGTCTCTACTGAATAGTTCATTGTTTACAGGTATTATGAGCTTAAAAGTTGGAAATAAAAACCTTATCCATTAATGCTTGTCAAGGGAGGATGGTGCTTGAACTCTTATCATTTCTAGCTCATTTCCAGTCCACAGTGTGAGACTTGTCAGTTGATACATAGCTGATTCTTACATTTATTTATCAGTGACATGCAGCATGTGCTATTGATTTGTCTTGGATCTCTTTACTCCTAGAGTCCAGTCAATCCTAAATACCGCAAGAGAATCTGTTGGGCATGGAGAAACCCAGGCACCAGACTGTTCTTCCATTACCGATGCTCGTAACAATGAATCTCTGTTCCTACTGGTCAAAGAACTAGACAGTAATCTAGATTTGAAATTTAAGATGCCAGATGATCAAGCAAGACAAGTAAGAGATGCGTTCTCATTGGTTCTCTTCTGTTTTAAATTTCATCTCTTTTTTGCCTTAAAATTCTTATTCAGGACATCAAAGGTTCTGATATTTAAAAGATGACTTGATACCACATGTCGAAAAAGGGAAAGCAAGTGCTTTCTAGTACTTCTGGAGAAAGGGAGAGTTTGTCACTCAGCATAAGGCTATTGTCTGACCTCTCTTAAATGCTTAAATACTGCACATAGAATAAGAAAAATAATTTACTATTTTATTTTAAAACTTCTAAGTCACTTGAAATGATTCTTCATCTTGAGATTTCCAATAACTGCTGTATTCTACCAAGTTGGTAACTTTAGGCTGAGATTAGTCCTTCATATTGCTTTCTGTAGATTGGCTGCTTAAATGATGTAAATAATGTGAAAGTGTAATGATTAATTTAGACATTTTGTCTTTTTTTAACTAAATTTTTAACTAAATTTCAAATCCTTTGAAATTTTACAATATATAGCTACATAGGTCATTCAAGTCTTTTCTCTTTTAAAAATAAAAAAATCTCTTTGTCTAGATCTTGCATTCTCGTATCAACAATCAAACTATTACACAGGAAAATATGGGAGCATTTCTTGATCATGCCATGAAAAAGGTATGTCAAAAACTATAGCATGAGATAAATGAAGAATTCTTACTTGAGGCTTGTTTCTATACTTTTAATGAAGTCAGTCAGAGATGTTCAAGAAGTAAGGTTATTTGCTGTGCCTGTGAGTGAGATGAAACTAACTTGAAAATCCTGGCTTGTAAGAGAAGCACGGACATAAAGAGAGAAGCCATTTCGTTTAGCTGGGTGTAGTTATTTGTTCTTGTTGTGACTGCCGGACACTGAGCAGCAACACATTAGCTAATCCTGGCAGACATTAATTTAAATGAACAAAGTAACTTGGTAGTGTTTGATCTTTCACCCCTTCTTGCGTGTCTGCCTCTTGCTCTTTCTCCTCCTCCCCACTAACCTGCCCCCGCCCTCCCCATCCCCAAAAAGACAACCAACCCACTGTCAGTCTTCTGTCAGGATAATTAGCACTCTGGGGCAAAGCGTGTACATCTGTATAACACCCTGTAGAATGCCACCTCCATCTTGCGTGGGGCCTTTGAGAGTCATCGTAAGTCAAATGACAGAAAGCATTGAGATAGAGGTTGGCTCTTTTTGACATCTCAAGCTGATTATTTCTCTAACTCTCTCGTATGAGTTGTGTCAAGGCAGTGTATGTATGTACTGGTTTTAGTCTAAACTCAGTACAATTTACTATGTGCATCTGTCTTACACAGAAGTAGAAAAATTAACAGTAGGAGTAGATTCCTGTTGTTATGCTGTTCAGAACAAACCCATATATGTCTAATATCTTACTGTTGCAGTGCATGCATATTCCGTTTTTTACTGTTGCCTTCATGCTAGAAGTCTGAACTTCTTCAGTGTTATGTCACGCCTATTCTGCTAATGATCAACTTTCTAGAGCACGAATGCCACAGCTGGTATCTTTGTATTGGGAAAGACAAAGTGTTAGTAACTTGCTCAGGGTTTAGTTAAAGGACATTAAGACCTGTGTATGGAGAGTGGTTCAGTGAGGAGTTCAACGCTAATAACATGCAAGTAATGTGTGTGCATTGCAAAATAAGGGTGATAAATAATCTCACAATTATAGGTTATTATGTTGTTATATCCTATTGATATCTTCCTGTACATCTTGAACCATGGGAAAAGCCCTTCTGTGTGAGGTTGTCTTTAAAATTTTGAAGAAAATCTTTGTATCAGTTAACTTTTTCAACACATTATTTCTGTAATGCCAGCTGTATTGTTAATACAACACTACTGTAAACATCCCTATCTGTTTTGCTTCTTTAATCCTAGCTGCATGTTTCCTATTCACGTGTGGATTTGAGCTTCAGACATGTGGGTTGGAACAAACATTAATTTTAGTTGATGCTTTTATACTTTAAGCTCTTCATATAATTGGGTAGCACTGAAAATATTAAAAAACTAGAACATAAATGGTTCTAAAGCATTTCCATCTGCTCCATCTGAAAGAGGATGTTTTACTTAGCTCTGCCCACTTGACAGGATTTTAAAATGTTGCTATTTTTCCTCTAGGATGAGTGTTTGTTTTTTCTGTTCTAGGTGAAAGGGGAGGAAGGAATATTTAAGGTGTATTTGACACTTCCTCCATTATTCCACATGCCCGCACTTGTTGCTTGCTGTTTTATAATCTTTAAACGGCGTCTCATGCATCATCTTGTCACCTTGTCATCTATTCATAAAACATAAATAGATAACTAAGAAAAAGCGATTCTGAAACCTTAAATTGACAGTCTTGATGTTGGGTATAGGACGAGGAAGGACATCTAACTAGTGGTTGGAAACTGCCTGACCTTCAAGTTGGCAACATTTTTACATAGAACTGTGTTGGTGTAATTTTAAGGCTCTGAAGTGAGCTAACCATTATCAGTTGCATATTTTAAGGGATTTTGTTGTCATGTCATAAGGCAGACATATGAGTAAAGTGTGTGAGCGACAGCTCCTACTAAATTACAGTGCAGATCAGTTTGTTCAATCTGCTGGGCACTGATAAAACTCAATGTGTGAGCAGAGGGAAGTGTGATGTGTATCTATCTAGTAAGATAGTATGCAAGGGTGAGTTTTGTTTGGTTTTCACCAAACTGAGCACTTCTGTCTCCCTGAGACACCTTTTTTGTGGGTATTTTCAACCTATTCCCTGACTCTCCTATAGCCTGAAGATTCTCTATGGCTTGTGCTTAATGAAGCTGGATTGTACTGGCGTGCAGTTGGAAATAGCACCTTTGCTATCACCTGTTTGCAAAAAGCATTTAATTTGGCTCCACATGAATATCAGGATATCCCTCTGGTCAATCTTGCTAACCTCTTGATTCATTATGGTCTTCATTTGGATGCCAGCAGGCTCTTGCTGCAGGCTTTGGCCATCAATGCCTCTGAGGTAAGATGTTTTTTTGTGTTGGTTCAGTAGTGGCTGTCCTTTCCTATACTCGATTAGGAATGTTATGTATTTGCACTTACTTACCTGCATGCAGCTCAGCTTCCAACTTGTGGTTTGGATTGGATGTTAGTTTTCATTTGCATTCTTGATCTAGCTTGGTGATGCTGGTTGCTGAGAATGTAGGCACCTGGAACAGAAATGCTTCTGGAATAGATGACAGACTTTTGCTTCCCAAAGCCTGTGTCACCAGTGGCTTCAAGGAATCCAGTCCCGATATTTTGGCAACATTGTCATCTAAAAGAGAGATTGTAATGCTGTTGTCATTCTATCTTGATTTTTAAACCCTTTAAATAGCAGACATGTCAGTAAGGTCTTCAACTGTGTGAACATCTTTCTGTGCCACTTGTTTTGTTTGTTTTTGCTTTTTCTATATACTGTTTTATTTGTCCCTAGATTTAATGTACATACCTGGATGTGAACCTGTGTTCTAGTTATTTTGACTTCACCTCCAACCATAGATTTAAAACAGTTTTTGCATTTCTGAATGGTAACATTATAAATGTTTTGTAGATTGTCACCTATCTAAGGGGAAAAGTCACTATATAAGCTGTTTAAACTAGCCAGAGCAGTTGTGAAAAGGAAAGGAGGGGGGAAAAAGAGGTAAAATGAGATGGGACCTGAAGTTAGATTGTTAAATTTGCAGTGTTTCAGTGTTAGAAGTTAAATTTGCAATGCTTCAGTAAGAAGCTGAAATAACTTTTTCCTGTGCTTGCACCTCTGTAGTTAGATAAGACAGAGGGCTTACACCTGCCAGGCTACCAGTCACCTAGCACTTAAAGCAAGAAGCAGAATAAGCTTTTTTAATAGAACATTCAGCAACAATTTTGCACTTGTTGGAAAAGAATCTGGCCAATGTGAGTCACAGGTAAAAGTGCAAAAAAAAAAAAAATTATGCAAAGAACTACACTTAAGTGACATGCCTTAAGAAGAACAATTGAAAACACAGCCATGAAGGTTAACCTAGGACCACATTGCATGGATTAGGACAACAGCATTGGTGACTTCAACAGTATTGGTGAGTCCTGCCTCATTACAACAATGCCTACTCCTATTTTTTCAGGCACTTACAGTCCTGTAGTGATTATTGTTTCAAAAAAAAATTTGGCAGGAAAAATTGTGCTTACATGAAACTTTCTGGAGTACAATGGAAAGTAAATATAAATCAAAATGAATTACAGCTACAGGGAGTTAAGCATGTGCTATGAGAGCAAAAGCTTAAACTTTTGAATCCAGTTGCTCAACTTTTTCTGAATGATGCTTAATAATGCAAGGAGAGTTTGAAAAATCTGATGCTATTGGTCAATCTCCAAATTTTCAGATAATAAACGTAAAATTACCTCAAAAGGGGCGAAAATGACTGCCATGTCACAATGTTATAGTAATTATCTAGTATTTGCCTGCATAAACAGCTTGAGTTAAAGATTTAGGCAAGTATGACACCTCAGTTCTTCTGACAGGTGCTATGTCTAATACTGTAGTGAATTTCTTTGTGTAAGTACAGGACTGTTTTCAGTCAAAGAAAAAGTAATACTTTAGTATGTGCCTGTAGTTGCTGATTCAGTTCTAACCAATAAAAAAGGTGTTTATGGTTTGTGCTTTAAAAATACATATTATGTATTATGTGGAGACTCGCCAAAAGCAATGGACAAAAACACTAGGTTTTAAAAAGAACTGAAAATAAATGTACATCCCTAAGCTAGTATGAAATGGGTGTTTTCAGTAACCTTTGTCTGCCCGAGTAAATGCTGAACGTTGTTAACAAATCAAATTTATCTGTACTACTAGAATGGTAGTAATATTTTTATGTTTGTTCTGACTTTTAATCGTTCTAAAATATCCTCAGATGTTTCAGTTTAGTTCTTTACTCTGTGCAGTGAGTATTGTTCATGATGGTTCATCTCAGTGTGTATTTAACAGCAGTTTTTGTGGAAAATTGGAATCCTGAATACAACCTTATGTCAGAACAGCTTTGTTTAGCACCAGTGCATCAAGCTGTTAGCTCTCCATTCGAGGAATAGGCAATCCCTATTGAAAAAGTTTACCAAGTTTGGGAGGGTGTGGATTGACAGGGGTTTTTCCTAGTCGGCTTCTATTTTAAATGGTGAACATACTTATGCTGAGGTATATTGCTTTTCTCTTTGTAGCCTCTGACTTTTTTGAGCCTAGGAAATGCTTATCTGGCTCTGAACAACATCAGTGGAGCCCTGCAGGCCTTCAGACATGCACTGGATTTGACTACCAAGTGTCTGGAGTGTGAAAGCAGCCTGAAGATGATCCGTTGTTTGCAGTTTTATCCTTTTCTGTACAACATCACCTCTTCTGTATGCAGCGGTAAGCAACTGCTGAAAGATGGACCACAAATGAAATAGTGTCCTTTTGCCTTGAGTGTTGCACCTGAAATTCCTGATTACTGTGCTGTTTCTCCAAGGATCCTACCCTTTGCTTTGTAGTGTATTTTTCCCATAAGGACCAGGGTTGAGGCACTACTTTTAATGGAAAAGTTATGGTCCATTAAGAAGTGCTTGAGGATGACTTCTTAAATATCTAGAGGGCTACCACTGAGTGCAAATTACTTCCTGGGTATGTCGGTAATACCTTAACGGCCTGATTGATATCTCTTACTGGTAAATGGGGAATGCTGGACTGAATATTTATGGAAGTGCACAGCTGCTACTGCTAGGCTACTCGAGGGCCCCTTTGTACATCCCTTCAAATTTTACAGTTGGATGGATTTGTTTTCTTAAAGCTGAAGAAATTGGTAAAGAGCAGCTCTAGTTTTAATTCTTACCATTTCAGTGTGTTCAGTACTTTGTATGTCTTTTTCTAGTATTCAGTCTTTATGGAACAGGCTGTATAATGTCAATGTTATTTTGTTTATATGGGGTCTGTGGTCACTGCTCTTCACCCCCCAAAAATCTGCTAAGAATGTTAACATAGAACCATAGAACCTAATCTCTCCCAGCTAAAATATTTGAAAATATTTGAGATGCAGTGCTTTGTTGTTAGTGGCTACTTGAATAAGCCCCTTACAAGCACTTACCATGTTCGGTATCCCAAATTTCTCCTAAATTGTCACTAAGGTGTCTTTTCATCTAATCTTTCTTTTGTTTTTAAATGAAAACCTCACTTGACAATAATGCTTTTGATTTTTAGTATTGCAAGGACTTTCTCTGATTTTTTTTTATGATTTTATTTTATTTATAATTCCACCTCTAGTGGAAAAACATGGAAAAAACTGCTCTGATTTAACATCTAGAATTACGCTGTCTAAGCACAGACCAGAGGCTATCCATACCTCTCGATATGATATGGATGATTCCAGTGTAGTTGATATTCCAGGACTATGTGGTCAGAATAATACTATCTTTTACGGTCTTCTGCATTTTTGCTGACTGGCAGCACACCAGTTGTACAGATAACTGAATGCTGTTTGGCTAAATGTAGTGTAGGAAGTGGTATTAAGGGCCATCTGGTGGGTCTTTTACTGACTTCCGTAACATCAGCTTGTACACTGCTACCTTTCATCCCTTAACACTGCACTGTCCTTCTCTTAAATATCCCAATACCCCAGGAAGTAGTAGAACTTGAACTTCTCATCACAAGAGTCTCTTTTGCTATTGTGGAAGAAAAAATCAGTGTCTGTTTACTTTTTATTAAGATCTTTTATTAAGATCTTTAAAAAAAAAAAATGTCTGTAACTCACAAAGTTAAAGTTGTTCTAGTCAAACCTCAATGAAAGCAACTCTATTTTGAAATTTAGCCAAAAGAGTAATTTAAAGATACGTTCACAGAACTGAGAAGCTAACAAACAATGGCTGGTTTTGAACCACAAAGTAATCTTTTACAGTTTTCTCTTCTTTTGTGTGCTTTTTTTCCTTAAATCTTATTGTAATACCTAAAAATGTACTCCTGTAGTTTGGCAGATTTTTAGCTTCTGTTTGCGTTAATTCATGATCCAGGATCATTTTGAAGATGACTATCTTCAATGATAATGATGTTCATTTTGAAGATGAGTATCAGTGCATATGCAGTTTAAGAAGTTTGTGTTTCTCGAATGTGAGGAGGAACCCATATGAAAAGAAGTGTTACCCTTCTTTTTTTTGCTAGCATGGCCACAGATTAACAAAGTGACCGTGAATATATTTGCCTGGTAGGTTGTGTTTTTTTATTGTTTATTAAGGAATCTGTAAAGCTGGTAATTCAAAAAAAAAAAAAAAAAAAAGAGAGCTGAATATGCCTTAGCATATTCATTTGATCATTGTATGTCAGAATTTTAGTATTTAAGTATTTTACTCTGTATTTTTGCCTTTTCCTGGGACTCTTCCTGTCTTAATATTTCTCTCTCTTCCATTTCTGTCTGTAATACCCTTTAGGTCGTCTTCTATCTGAGTGCAAGAAACCTGAAAGCATGAACCTGACAGTGTAAATGTTCTTTGTTCATTCTTCTGCAGAACATAAAATAAACATGCTGGTTAATTCAACCTTGATAATGATTTGTGGTTTAAATCAAAAATCAGAGTTAGGCAAATCTACCTTTCCATTTTTTATCTTATTTCCATAAGGTTTGGGGAAATGTTTTTCTCCTGCTGTAAACTTCATCAGACTTGGGAGGAAACTTGACAGGCTGTGTGAAAGTGAAGTTGTCTCCAAAACCAGAATTATTTCAAGAATGCATACACAGAACTCACACTTCAATCTTACAAGCATCCTGAAATTTTGGAGTTTTCAGTTCATCCTTCAGACCAAAGAAAACAACTGAAAAGAGATAACTTTGAATTTCTACCTTAAATACTTAATACAAACCTTTGCTAAGATTATTATTAGTACATGCAATTATTCAACCACTTAGTATTCAAAAAAATGCAAACTATATTTAGATGCTAATATTAAATGTTCCCTGTTGCACTTAGAGCATTCCTTAGTATGTTCATATCACGTAGACTTGAAAGATTCATAGAGCAACTTGATCTGTTCTTGTTTGGTTCCATGACAGACTGGAATTCACATTTTGACAACAAGATGCAATCTGAACAATACTTCCACACACCTTTCTGAATGGGACTTTAGATACAGAGCTAATGCAGCTCATATGTCAATACTAGGATCAAACGTGTGCTTGACAATCCGAGGATCACCAGTGTGTTAATTTGGGAGATTTTCATGGCCCATAGATCGTGTGTTGCTGCTTGGGGGAACTTGACACTTAGTCCTCTTGTTATGCACTTGATAGCACGTTGTTAACTATTTACATCCATCTTCCTTGAGATGTGTCAGAGCTACAGAATAGCCATCCTGCGGTACCTGGTACACTGAAAATTTCACCTAAAAATTGGAATGTCACATGTTGCCTCTTATTAAACTTACTTTGACAAGCATTTCCGTGTGCATGGTACAGTGAATGGAATATAGGATCAGAATTTTGCACTTACAGCCTGGTATTAGATTACAGGGTGTCGTGTATTTCGTATGGGTGAGATTGGAATTTTTTTGAGCATGTTGGGACACTTGCTATTAGTACAGGACTTTGAAAGTGCACTACACTAGTGCTGATTTTTTTGTATGCTTACTTTTATGTTCCTGTCTATACTGCTGCCTCATACTGTTTTTTCTAACTGCCTGTTTTAGGCAGAATTTTTTTGTTTCAAACCCAAGTCACTTCATGCATATAAGAAGAGCTCGTGCCCTTCGTGTTCTTCTAGACAGGATCTAAATTCAAAATCTTAAACTTATTAATAAATTGGTATTCAAAACGTGAAGCATGACATGTTTTAAGCTTCAAGCATCTTTAGTCTTATTACTTGGCAGGGTAGTGCTTTTACAGAAAGCTTCCTGCTGCTCCTCTGGAGGTATAGGCAGTGTGAGTACATTATACATATCTCTGTAATATCAAGATCTCCAAATGCTTCTAAGTAGCAAGTATGTATGTATGTGAAAGCAGCACAGACTTCCTCATATTCTGATTTGGTCCTGTGATGTATTCCACAGTAGCTTAATGATCCACTTTAAGTGTGGTTCCAGTGCCCTCTTGTGGTACAAATACCCTATACCACATGAAATCAAAAGTCTTTGTTTACTTCATCTGTTTCCTCTTAAAATAAAACATGGGGAAAAGGTATTTACACTCATAAGTGTATGCATTTCCCTTTCTCCCCCAGCACATAAACTCTTACAAAGCTAATAAGCTTAGACCTTTAAGTAAGTTGACCTGAAAAAGAAAGGTTGACCTGAAAGGTCAGTTTCTCTGCTTGAAATTCTGATAGTATTTTCACAGGCAGATTAAATGACTTACTTAAATCAACATCACAATTGAAGCCTCTGACTTTTAACTTAATAGCTACAATCATTTCAAGTTCCCTATAGCAATTTCAGCTACTCAAACACTAAGCAAAAGCACTCCATACAACAAAACAAGCATACATTTCCTTTACAGTAGTGTGTGTTAAAACACAGAGATGTGAAATACTTGCTCTTTACATTCTTAAACATAGCTTTCACTTACTCACTGATCCCCAGCCAGCAATGACTGGTCCCAAGTAAGGGGCTGCTAAATTTTGTTTCTGTTTGCTACAGCATGAGGTCCTTTTAGACATTTTTATCACAGGCATTTTAGCTTTCTTCTTCTCAAACTGCCTTATCTTGCTGCCCCAAGGAATGCTTATCACTCACAGTGTTAGTCCAGAACCTACACTAATTGCATGGGATTCTGACCTGAACACTACCTCATGTTTAAACTTTTTCTTTCTTTGTCTTGTTTATCACGTAAAGGCAGAATTGTTGAGTGCTCCTGAAACAGACTGCCATGAAATGTTAGTACTCTTATTTATTTGAGTATATTAATGGAAAGGGTTGGGTCTGTGACGATTCATTTCTGTGTTGCTTTTACTGTCTCTCCACTACCTTACAGGAAAGTTCATTGGTGCAAAAGGAATAGTCCCCAAAGTGGGTCTTTTAAACGAGCAGAATTCCATCAAGCACACAAACTGGTTGTCAGAGCTCTTGGAAACACATCAGGGCAAATGTTTGTGTTATTTAATAACCAGGTAGCACCACAGAGAAAGTGAGTTCTGTCTTAAACAGTAGCAATGCTAAAATAACTGTTGTCATTTGAAATGAAATGTTGAGTTGCTTATTCCCACGCTCTTTCTCTTCCACGTGAGGTCGTTGTCCACCCTGCAAGTTTCACCAGGGAGCTGAATATTGAGCTGGATTCTTTCCCAAATCCCTGGCAACGGAAATCATGCAGCGTCAGGTCGTCTGAAAGATCTGTTGTTGCTGCACAGGTGGAATCTAGGTCACCTTCCCTGGGCTCTGCAATGCTAAAGGAGTAAGAGGAGGTTAAATTGTACTTTTATAGAATGAAAACATCTTGCCTAATGCAGGCAGATGGGAGATACAGCGGAGGAGGACTGCTTTTTGTCCTATTGGAGGCAGACATTCCTAGGTGGTGGAGGTGTCTGAAACTGTCAAACACACCTTGGACTGGGAGATCTTCAAGAAATACTACAAGAGAATGTGCTCTACAGGAATAATGGGACCCAATTTTTCTTTCAATTTTGTGTGAGAGTTTCAGCTCTGCTAGCCCAGCCAGGGAAGAAGCAGTTCCTACCATCCACCTTTGCTGCAATAATCACAGCATTGGTACAGTTTCAGCGCTGGAAGATAGTTAACTAGATATGTTGTTGCCAGAGGATGACACGCTTTTCTAACTTTATAAACTGTTGCATGAAGAAGCATGTTTTCTCTTTGTAGGCTTTCTGATGCTTTTTACTATTTGATTTGGTGCCTGCTGTGTAAATCAGACCTTTCCCTGAAAAGTCTTTGTTTAGCTTCTTGAGTTACTGAAGAAAGTTGAAAGTGAATGATCTTGCCCTGATAAGAAAGTGAAAAGCCTTGCAAAGTTCACCTGGAAACAAGTCTTTCTTTCCTTTCCACGCTCCATGTATTTTTGTTTTCAAAACTATGCAAAGATATATAGAATCAAAGAATGTAGTGCTACATTAAACATTGCATTTTTAGCTACAACAATATTCCAAAGTCTGCATAGCCCACTGCTCATGCATGCTGTTTCCAAGCTACGCTTGTTGGAAAGCCATTGTGCATCTTAAAAGTTTCTGAGCATGCTATTTTAAGAATAACCATGCTCCTTAAATGTCATTCTCTTTTGCATTTGTCAAACATGCTAGTGGTGTGGGTGAATTTGGTCTGCAGCCTTCTTTTGTGCTAACATTAGATAGTTTCTGTACATCCTACAAGGTCTGTCTTGCTAGCTTATGTACTTACTCTGCTTATTTACAGCATGCCAGTGCACCTAAAACTGCTCCCAAAAGTCATCAGTCTCACTTTGTACCATATTTGATTAAGAGCTGTGTACCCGCAATATTTAGTGTTCTGTATTCATTCTGTCTTTTCCCAGGATCAGAAGGCCACAGGCTAGCAGAGGAAGGAGAAGGAAGGCATTGCTTCAGCTGCAGGAGAGCTAAGGAGACAGAGATAGCATGATGGAGAGAGAGTTCAGCAAGAGTTTACTGATGCAAAACTATTAATGTATAAAGGAAAAGTAGTACAGGATTAGACTAAAAATAGTGTGACAATTCCCGTTTTTATCTGCCTTTATAGTGCAAATGATTCTTCATGATACATATCTGGATCTTTCAATTACTTCAGCAAACGTATGTAATAGGAGGATCATCAGGGTTTAGAATGGAAGTGAGAAGGTTCTCTTTCTGTCTTAACGTTTCTCTGCAATGCTCCTGGTGCATTTTTGTGGTAGGAATGTAGAGAAAATGACACAGTTGCTATTTTCTGTCTTCATCTTCTTTTAGGAGGCTGCTTTTGCCAGTGGTGATTTTTTGCATATCGCTGCTAAAATTTCGTACTAATCCTGCATGGTGTGCTCTCCTCGGAGCTGGACCTTTTTAAAAAGGTCCAACAACTGCATATGTTTGATGGGCTTGTATTTGTCCAAACAACTTTGTAGTGAATCTGTGCAGACTGAATTAGTGATTTGGTTAAAGCATATTTGGAAGAGAAAAAACGTGTGGCCCCCACGTATGGGCGAGCTGACAGTACGTTGTTTGGTCTCAGTAACAACTTGCCAAGACCTTGAAAGCTGTGCTCACTTCGCTTGAATCTGAGAACTTGTAAAGTGGTGATGTGTAGCCTCAGCCTGTAATGAGTCATGTTGAGATTGTCTCAAAGCAGCATGCAATGCCATGTGCTCAGATTAAAATGAGCTCTGCATGCTGAGCCATGGAGTGCCAGGCACTTAACTACCCCTGATCTGTCTACTTTATTGATTTGTTTTTCCTTTTAAGGCTGGTTGCCTGGTTCATGTGAGAATCTGCTGTGCTCTGACTGTCCTCAAAGCTTGAAATATATCATCCATTCTGGCTACTAGTGACTGAAACTAGGACAATTCGAAGTTTCCCTAGAGGAAGGGATAGATGCTTCTTGAACGCAGCAGTTTTGGAGAGATAGGAAGTTCTTCCAAAAATCCATGTGTTTTTGCAGGGGCTGTTGTATAGCTTTGTACAACACTGGCAGCAGGAGGAGAGTATTTTCCTCTTGAATCCTAAACTAGGGTGATTGGCAGTATTCTTGCCTGACCTAACCTTCAGCAGGGGTTCCCTACCTGGGCTGTAGAAAAGGCTAATCCAGATTTTGATTGTTTTTCATTGCTCCCTCAAAACTAGGATTGATTTTTGTCTTATTTTATCTACAGGAACAACTCCGCTCTTTAATGGTATTGTGTAAAATGTAGCCCATCAGACAAACAACTAAGCACTTAAAAGCTATCTTAGATGAGTAAGGGGCATACCTACCTGGCTAGTTAACACATTCTTTTGCTGTTTGTGACAGTGTCTCTTTGCTTTGGTATTCAATTAGGAGGAATATTGCTCAAATATTTGTCCCAAACAAATCTAACAATTGTTGTGGATCAATTTTGACTGTTAATCTGCTCTGGCTCAGCAGTATAATATACTGAAGAGATACACAGATGAACGTAAAACAAAGCCTATCAAAAATATTTTCTTTAAAAATACACAAAATCAGATCGCTGCAGAATACCGTTTAAATTCACCCATATAGCACAAACCTTACAGACAACTGTGGTGAAAAGCTACACAGATAAGGTCATTACTTGGCTTCCTAGCGTCTCTGTGTATGTTGAGAGAAATGGAAAGTTAGCTAACTCCATTGTGTTAGCTGTTGTAGGGTTTGTTTTTCATGAATGGGCTACTTTTGTATTTAGCCCCTTTTAAACTTGAGTCCTGCAGAATATTTAATGTTTAGCATAGGAGGAGGTATGGGGCTTATGATGGAGGGAAGATGATAAAAAAAAAAAAGCGAAACAAACATGGGACACTGTTGCCTTTACTTTCATAGTGGTACTTAGAGCAAGAATTCCCATGGCTTAATCAGAAACATATTTCTGAAGTGTATTGTGTGAAGTCAAGGAACCAAATACTAGCCATTCAATCTTCACAGCGTATATTATACTGCAATCCAGTGTAGGCGGGTATTTAATGTTAAGAAATTACTAAGTAGGTATTTTATCAGATGTTAGGGGGGAAAAAAAATCAAGCATGCTGGAGGAGTCATTGAGGACAAGCCTTTGTCTTTGAAATTTACGTGTGCTTGTTTATCTTGCTTTCTTTCTGTCTTTCTCCAGAACAAAAACTTTTTAAAAAAAAAAAAAAAAAACTTTGAGGCACAAACTGAAATTCAGGCTGGAGTGCTGCTTACCTTGCTGCTCTATATGTAGTCCCAGAGTACCCTGAAAGAGACATTTCTAGTCTATCTTATCTGCTGGCAGGATTTGAGAATTTAAATTCAGATGTTTCTATGTTTTGGGCACTGTTCCCAGGCATCACAAAGCAAGTTA
This sequence comes from Cygnus olor, assembly GCF_009769625.2. NCBI lineage: Eukaryota > Metazoa > Chordata > Aves > Anseriformes > Anatidae > Cygnus > Cygnus olor. Next base: position 52,466,239 of record NC_049173.1, read on the forward strand.
TTGCTTCTAGACACGTGTCGTAATAAAACAACCTCCTATTGTAGTGGGTGGCGACGAAGGAGGACAGTGAAGGCTTCAGATAGTCAACCTCCTTGATTTTCCCCTCCCTGTTTTTAATTATGGAACAGATGTTTTGGGGGTTGTTTGTTCTGTTGTGGTTTTTTTTTGCTTTGTTTTGTTTTAAGATTTCTGTGCTGCTATACAGTATTGCTGAATTCAGAAAGTTTTGCGTGCATGTCCCTTATTAACCTGCACTGTGTTCACATTTAAATAGGTTTATCTGCCTCTTTTTTTTCATGTTTTATTTATCGCTTCCTAATATTTCATAAGGAGAAACTTTTTTGTCAGTCTGCATCAGGGACTAGTCTGTTACACAATGCTGAGGCATTTCTGTCTGTTAATATGAACAAGAAATCTGTCTATAAATGGTTGGCATCTGTGTTTTAAAAGGTTTAATTACAACTGCTGTAATGAGACATAGATAATCTTTAAATCTATAGCTAAGCCAATTTAGAGGCATCTTTTTGGCTACAAATCACATTAAAAACTATTTCCCTACAAGTGAGAACAGTTGTTTTACAATATAATCCTCTTAATTGAAAACCTGTTGTTGGAATAAATAATGAAAGAATGAACTCTTGTATGCTTCATTTTGTGTGCTTAAGTCTAAATTTTGACCATGCAAATCATACTGTTGTTTGCTATGCACCAAACCAAAGCTTGTTATGTAGTGAACTCGTATGCCTACTTGCTTTCGAGTGTGCCCCTCATCATCTTTGAAGAAGTTGCCATTGGCTGCTCATCTAAGGGAGGAATTTAAGATGAGGTAGGAATGTATGAAAACTTTTAAAATGCTTGATATTACTTTTTCATCATTCATGGTCTTTAATTCTTTGGTTAGAAAAATGTCCTGCCATATGCCCCTGAAAATGTTTGTTGTTGTTGTTTTGTTTGTTTGTTTGTGGTTTTTGTTGTTTCGTTTGTTTTTGTCTTGTAACCTTTAGTTTTGCAAAGGAGGGTTTATATTAAAGGAAAAATGCTGAAAATGAGCAGTGCTTTCATGTGGGGAGAAAACATACCAAAATCTTAGTCTAAATTTTAGGGCACTACAGTCATCATTCTCTTCCAGTAAAAATACTTGAAGCTTGAGAGGGAACTTAATACACTCTGTCCTTTGTTATTCAAAAAGAATAGCTATGATGGTATGAGGGCAGCAGATGCGATTTTTAGTGATTACCCAGTGCATTACAACTGTAAAAGATATTGGAGGTACATTTGTATTATTATTACAAAGCCTAGTCATGCTTTGAAACTACTGGTCAAGTTACTGGCTTCAGGGAGAGCAAGACTCACCTCTGGGTGGGCTGGCTTGCTTTTAGAGTCTGCAGCAAGGCTTCTCTGTTCTGCTTCTGCAGATGTAGCCTGTCCTTTTGCTTTGTATCTTTTCCGAGCCCTGGAGTACGCAGCGAACATCTCAAAAGACTTCTGTATTTCTCCTCAGTTAAGTATAGACCTATCAAACGTTCACATGTCAGTAGTGCATAGCGAGGTAATTGTAATTAAGAACTTCTACTTTTCTTCTGTCTTTAATTCCCTGCTCCAATTGTCACTATTAATCATTTTCACTAAAAAGAAACTGAGAACTCCTTTGTTATGTTTCGTTATTTTTACACTCCTGTGTGTGGTAAGCACAAAATTTACTTTGATACCGCTTCTGGAGTGTAGTTCAGTCCTGCAGTTCGAGCAGCTCTGGCAGGTTCCTGATGACAGTCTTGTTCCGTCAGAAGTGGTTTGCAGTTTCCACTTTCAAAGCTCAATTACGTGATTTTATTTTTTGAAGTATAAATATGTATTTTTCTGTAATTAGAAAGAAAGCAAAACAGTACGAAAAGGAAGGCATGAACTTCAGAGCAAAAAAAATCTTAATAAAAGCACAATAAGTTATAATTAAAGCGAGCAGAGCAGCAAGATCTGTTAAAGATAGGTCTCTTTTTTAGTTTCTGCTCATGCTATTGCTTTTAAAAGTAATCTTAAAATAACTGGCATGTTTTTTCCCCCTAGCAAATGTGTAATTCTAAAGAATGTTAATTTCTTTTGCAACCAAATATCCACTCATATGTGATCAGAATAACACGGTGGTTGTTAATAGCTTACAAGATCTTTACAAAATGATCTGTTCACCTTGAAACGTCAAGGTAATTGGGATGTGCGGTGTGTAATCACCAGAGTTAACATTGCTGTGAAAGTCAAAGCCCACGTTTTAGATGTTGTCTGAAGGATGGTCCCTCAAACAGCATTTCCCCATAACACTGTCCTGGCTTTCTGGAGGTGATATTGCAGCGAAGTCACCAGTGAAGTGGTGCAGGACGTTAAGACAGTTCCTCACATGCTAGTTTGGCACACGTTTTGGTGACTGAGATCCCAGTAGTTTTAGATACATGAAGGCTTCTGGTAGGTGAGTTTATTAATTCCAGATTATTTTTGTAAGTTCTGGTGAATTGTATTGCCTGGGACTCGAAGCACTGAACAGGACTTGTCCTGTAAAAGTGATAGGTGACAGTTTCTTCAGTTCAATTTCTCTAATGGATATATTTTAGTCTAATTATAAATAGGTAGTATCACCCAAGCAGCAAGCATCCCCAAAATTTTCACATGATTTAATAAGTGCATTAATTATTATTCATGTTCATAGCTAAAGTGATAATATACTACCCTCTTTAATTGTTTGACTCGTCTTTTTGCATCTGCATAAGCAATGACTAGCAAAAGTAAAAAGAAAACTACTTATTGGTGCGCTGCACTGGAAATGTCTATAGATGAGGCTATTCACCTGCATTCAGGGAATCAAACCTCTCTCCATTGAGCTCAGTGATACTTCATTCCTGCTACTGGAAAAAAAAAAAAAAACTTTACTAAACTTCATTTGGAGGAATAACAGGTTTGAGTGTGCTCCAGAAAACAAGTGTGAATTCAAACTTCTTGCTTTGTTTTTTTTGTTTTTGTTTTTTTTAGCTTTACTAGCTGTAGTAGGTACTAAAGCTTTGGTGGAAATTCAAGAGGGGTCCTGAAAACCAAGCAGATGGTTAATATTAGATGGAAAGGCAGATCTAGCAGAGCTTTTCTGGATTTAGAGCGTAAGGCGCGCACACACACCCTTCCCCCCCATGACAGGGGGGTTGGAACTAGATGATCTTTAAGGTCCCTTCCAACCCAAACCGTTCAATGATTCTATGCTGTGGTAGCTGTCCAAGTGCTTTCACATTGGCCCAAAAAATTACAGGCTAAAATGACGTGAGAGGTAGAGACCTTTTAATATATAATAGAGTTTTCTGCTTTTCATCTTCAGAAACGCCAGGCTTCAGTCTAGAGTCTATATTTGTTTTTTCTAACCAGTGGATATGCTGTATAGCTTAGGAACTTTTCTCACTTTTTCCTTCCAGTTTTTACATTAAACAGGCACAAACTATTTGTCTCATTTCCTTCAGTTGAATAAAGGTGCAGAAAGCCACATATGTGTTGTGTCCTGTCTCTAGCATCGTTGTTCCATTGACTGGACCAGAGTAACTAGGTCTTGTAATACTCAAGGTAGAACAGAGGTTGATCCTCTGTTTTTATCTGAACTTTCTTAGCTCTTTCCAATGAACAGGAAAGAGTTATAGCAGCTGCTCCCAGAAAACAAACGAGCAGGAAAGTGATCCTTCTTTAGCAAGTTTTCAGGATGGAGTAAGCTGAATTGATCAGCTACTGTGAAGTAGTTGTAGACTTTAAATTTTGTACCTGTAATCACTATGTCAGGACTTTGCAGCCAAAATTCATGTGCGCATTTGGATAACCAGAATATATGTGAATAAATCCTATTTAGCTGAGCATTTCTAGGGTTGCAGTTGCTGTTGTCCTTCACACAGCTAGTGTGCACTAAGTATTGAAATGACGCAAGCAATGCTTTGCCGCCAGGGAATGTTTCTGGAGTGTAGGGCTGCATTGTTCCCTTGGTCTGACACTCGTACCTGGTGTTCTTCCCAGTTGTTCTCCAGGCACGCAGCTGATACAAGCTGTAAAATTCTGATTTGCAATGTTTTGGTAGCACCAGATTCATGGTAAGCTCATCAAAGATATTAAACTTCCATTGTCTTTTCTACCAGCTTTTTTTTTTTTTTTTCTCCTGTGACATCAGGCAACTGGAAGCAGTAATTTGGAAAAATTAGGCCACTCAGGTTTCTATATATAGCAGCTCTCAAATCCCAAGAAAGCCAGCGCTCCCATCATCTGTTTTTAGCTGTCAGTGTTTGTAAATTAATAATAACAAGGTTAGTCTTAAGTAGAATTTTAAGTGTCTGCATCTTTTTTTCCTCCTGCTTGCTATTTCCAGCTTTTTTCTCATTTTGGTGTTTTTATCTCGATTAAAAATAGTTGACTGTATTTCAGCCCCTTTGCTACCCCCCACGCACACACACACGTACACACACCTCAGTGATGAGCTGACCTTCAGCAAAGGGAATGGTGGTCATCGCATTGCTGGGAAGCACCTGACTTGCATCAAAATCAGGCTGGTTTTGATGTCAGGCAGAAGGACTAGTTTCATCTTCAGGGTTCTGTGCACACCATTCTTCATGAATTAATCATGAGGATCTCCATATATTGAAGAGATATTTTTTTTAATGAAACCAATTAATTTTTTATTGACAGCATGGGGGGGAGGTAAGGAGAGGATTAAAGAAAGAGACAGTGACTAATAGAATAAGTAGGAAAGGCAGAGTATAATTGTATGGCAGATGTTAGGACAGTTTCTGAAGTTAACAGCTTCTGTTTTGAACGTTTACTCATCTAATAGCCTTGTTTGACTTTTTACATACAGCAGAAAAGGTAAGGCAAGAAATAGTTTTCACGGAGGATTTATGAGTACAGTTGTATATATTTGGTTTTGGTAATAACCCTATGAATATACCGGTCTGTTTCTCCTCCCGAAGTGTCACCCGAGTGTTGGCAGCTGCAAAAGTACAGAACATGCAGTAAAAAGCTGCGGCTCGGTTCCGCTGGGAAGCGGTGGAACAGGTGACATCTACCTGAGAGTTACAGCCATCCTCTCTTCCTCCCGGCCTGATAAAGAGCGAGACCTAAAAACGTTCTTCTAGAAGATGGGGTCACTGGGTGGAGGAAAAAGGAGTCACTGATCTGCTTCATTCATATTCTTCATAGTTCACACTGCCAGCTGGAAGAATAATGCTTTCCATATGAATTGAGCAATACAGTTAGCGTTCGTGAGGATAGACCGGGGAACACACTTGATAATCTTTCATTTAGTTTAATCTCTCTTTGATTCACTATGTGCTTCTTAATTCTCTTGTGTATGGAAGCTATTTTCACTCACAGGTAATGGAAAGGAGGAAGGAGGGATTTTAGAGCAGCAACAGCTCAGTGCTCAGAATATCTGTTCTCCTCCTTGGTGACAGACTGAGGCTGCAGATACGGCCCCTGCTCTGTGTGTCAGCTCTGTAGTTGTGCCACGAAGTGAGGGGCAACTCCATGCCCCTCGCCCCATGTGGGGAATGCATGTTTCTGTACCTGTGGAGCTCCAGGGGAGTCGGGAGGGAACAGCTCTTTAAAAACCCCACCTGGAAGGCTGACAAGTAATTACTGTTGGAAATTCTGAGATCTGGAGTTAAAAATGGCTTTGAGATCAAAAATCTTGTTAAAAAGTTGCAGGTGACTTAGGTGCTGAGTTAAATGTTCAGCTGATTTTTGATACAGATTAGTACCGATGGTTTTTGTCTGCTTATGAGTTAGTCTTACCTAGTTACTGACGGCTGCTGGCCCAGGAGATCAGAGCCAGGCAATCCCACATCAATCTGCAGTGGCCCTTTTTCTCTTGAACGTAAGCACTGTGAGCATTATAGTGTCTAGCGAGGTTCATACGGCAGGCAACCCCCGTGTATGGTCCAGTGTCACTGAAAGTATGCTTTGGGAACACTCACTGGAATTGCTACCAACACACAATGATTTCCTAGGTATTGTGCCACCTCCTGTCAAAAGATTTTTTCTGTGTCAAAAGAGTTTTCTTTCATTGGTAATTCACGGTATATATCTAAATACATTATCAGTAACTGTTTTAGCTGATCTGCCTTGTGAAGAGGCAGAACAGGTTTTCTGGTTTTGTTTTTTCTCAGCAATGTCTTTGCTACCTTGTGGAATTGTACTGTTAATCTGTATGTAGAAAATTAGAAGACTGTAGTTTCTGCACCTTGTGTCTGAGAGGAGCAGTTTTATGTGGTATATCAATAAATTCCTCTCTTTCAGGTCACTGTCATGAGAAAAATCTAGATGGCAGTCATGACAAGGAGAAATACTTTGAGCACCATGAGTCAGTCACAGCAGTGGCAGAAGGACCCTCTGAGGGAGCTACAGAAGATCCAGAAGTCCTTACTCAGGGTTCAGCAAGGGATCCCTCCATCTTGAGACTGGAAAGTAAGTCAGCATAACAAAATTGGTACTGACAGGTGAATCAGTTTGTAGGTTTTTCAAAGAGCTGCCTTCCAAGAAAGCTACAGTTTTTCTCAAGTGAAAAGTAACCCTTAAAACTTCATTCTGTTCACTGTTCTTATTCAAGCCTGGCATGAAAATGCATGAGATAAAAGGTTAAGATGCTTTCCATGGTAAAGGATATAGTTTCCTGCAAGATTCTACAAGGACGTGTTGGTTGTACCTTAGTAAATTCTGTATCAGCTGTGCCAGACAGTAGTGAGGGAACGCAATCTCTGTGGTTAAGGTACAGAGAGCATTATTCGGTGTTTAATGCATATATGTCGAGAAAATCATCTCCTGTCTGCTCCCTTGAATGGGCAGAACTTTGGTCTGGAAAGGAAACTGATGGAAGTGCTCTAGAGGTGTTAATTTCTGAAGCAACGGTTGGTGCTTTTTTGCATCGGGCAAGTCTTCATTCTCCAGTCCCATTCTCTTTTTGCGGCATGCAGTGAGTATTCAGTTGATGCAAGTGGAAGAGAGAGGTCACAGGAAAAAAAAAAAAGAAACTTTTTTGTACAATTCATGGATGCAGTAAGTAAAGAATTTTTGACATTTCTGTGGTTTTCCATTTTAGACACAGTTACTCCAGAAAGCAACGATTCAGAAAGAATGGAGGGTTTAGATGATGATCACATGTCTGAAGAGATGCTGGCTTTGGTGGATGAGTTTGAAAACTCATGGCCTCAAGAAGCTTTCGAAGGGGCGCTGGAAGTAAAAGGTCGTCGGATGGACTTGCAGGGAATCCGTGTCCTAAAAAAGGGAGCTCAGGATGGACTGGCTAGCTCCTGTTTTGGGGACTGTGGTGACGATGACGAAGCTGAATGGGTAAGTTTGGATCAGTTTGTAAAAGTCTTGCACCAACTTACTGTTGTGAAGAGAGAGACTAGGACAGTTTGTGGGTTTTAACACTGGTTTAGATGGAATCTTCATGATCTTCATCTGTGGGTCTGAGAGAGCTGGTTTGTGTGAAATGAACAAGTAGTTTCAATCTCTCTTAAAGGAGAGGCTTCCACATCACTAAAACTGATGTAATTGGTGTTAATTATCAACAGCAAGAGCTTAGGTGTTGAATGATGCTGGGTGCCTTCAAACTTCTTATTTATAGTTGCAAAAGCGACAGGTTTTTAACCAAAAGTTCTGGTTAGCATGAAGATGACACAATACCTGTTGTCATCATGTTACAAACAAAGTATATAATGAAAAATGCGTTTCACTTCTCCAGCAGTTAAATTGGTTTCTGTTATGTTAGAGGTAGTAGTTGTGTACTGTGTTTGTGTGGTGTGATGCGGTGAGAATAATGAGCAGGCTTAGAGAATGGGTTGAGATGGGAAGGGAAAGAAATCTGTAACATCTTCAAAATTGAATCTTTGGGCTAAAACAGGTAGTGTGTTGTAGCTGATAATGTTCATGCTTCTTAATGTTAACCTTGACAATATTGTCCTTTTGGTAGATCACTTTTCAGGTCAAACGTTTAAAGAAACCAAAAGCTGATAGTTTGGATCTCCAGGAGCCAGTTGGGAGAAACGGAGAAGAAGGGACTAACAGAGAAAATGAAAACTTCTACCAAACTGCCCTGGAGATCAGTGGACCAAAGATACCTTCTCCTGGACCAATAGGTAACCTGCTGCAACTAGTGAAAGCTGTCCTTTGCAGCTTTCGGAATACTGTGGTTTATTTCTCTGCGGCTTTTATATTACACTGGTTTATTATCATAAATATGCATCACAAATACTACATAGCAAAATACACCTTCTAGATGGGAATGTGGATTTTTAAGAAATCTCTTCCATCAGCACCTTCTTCATGAAGCACAGCATAACTTTATTGGCTGAATGAAAAATGCTAATTGCCAGAACTTCTGGGGATGAAGTGATAAAAGTAGAGAACGAAAGACGTGGATAATGTCAGTAGAAGTAGTAAGGGGGTGGTGGTGTAAGTAATGACTTTTTCCTTTAAAACTGAATGGACAGAGAAGTTACTTTATTTACCAGATGAGAGAGACCTTCAGGGACAGATACAGGGTGATATCTTGAATTGATTAAATATAACAAAATACAAATATAACAAAAGCAAATCAAAACAAACGGCAGAGAACTTGGTCTAGTAGAAATAATATGAAGCTTTACATCCTGCTGTGATTCATTTGGTGATATTAGAAGAGAAAATTTAGATGCTGTCTTCCAGAAGACCGGAGCTACAGAAGAGCACAGTTTTGCGCCAACGTATGTGAGGAGGTTTGCAGAGAGATGTGGAGTTTTTGCAACTTAAGTAACCAGTACCAGAGAGGAGAGCTATTAAGATAATGCATGCTAGTTCCATTGGTCTGTTGAGGTGGGTAGAAGTCATCAGCACATGGTTACTTAGAATAAAATTTGGAACTTCTGGAACCTGGTGATGCCGACTAGGAGAGCCAAAATAATGGTTCCCCCATACTTCTCATTTTACCTTGATTTCAAAGGATGTAAAATCTTAATGCTGTAGGGTTGATGTGTAAGCGAAAATGTGTTCTCTGCTACATTTTAGTCATTGACATTTTGTTGGCTAGAATGTGAGTTCACGTTTTGAAGGCTTTTACATTAAATCTTTAACACGCTCCTTTTTAAGCAACTGACAAAGGTAAGTTGTTGAATTAAATATTTAAATAGGGAAGATTACATGAAAACAAACTATCATTTGTGAACACACACCTTCCCTCTCCTCAGTGTATTTTTTCTCCCTGAGCTACTTTTATGCATTTATTATATAGCATCCCTCAGTTGTAAAGTCATTAACGTCCTAGCACTCCTGAGAGGCAAGGTCTGCTGACATCCTCTTCATGAGAACTAAATCACTGAAAGTTTAAGTAACACATTGGAGGTTGCCTGGGGAGTTCCTAGGAGAACAGGGAAATGAAGCTATCTGTCCTGTATCTGACTAGTGCTTTGATTACTTATCTGTCCCTGTGTAGCATTTCCATACCTCTCACTGTCTTTTGCCATTCATGCACATAGTTAAGTCGTAATCAGATAGTGCAAGGTGCTGATGACAAGAAATGATCTGTTCCTTCTGAGGTTTCCCAGTGTTTCACAAAGTTAAAGTTAGTTTTCCTTTAGTCAGAATATTTTACAAAAGATATGGCATTGCAGGCTTTGTCATTGTTTTTGCAAAATTATGGTGAAACAGAAACACTTCCTTTAAAGTAAATAGGATTTGCATCTAAATGGTCAAAAATTTAGGTAACCGCAAATAGGTACTGAAATACTGCTTGTGTACCTGGTGAGACAGCTGCACGTTGTTGAACTTGGCCTCCCACTCTGCAAATTTATGGCTACAATGAATCTTACCTTCAAAAAAGTTCAGATGTTTCTGATGCAAGAGAATAATGTTTCCTAGCATTTAACACGTAGGATCCAGGTTTGTAGGATCTGGTACCATATCCACCACGCGTGAGGAAAAGATTTCAGTAGGGTTTGGATCAAATCTGAAAATCAGATTCCTAGCATAAAGTAAATTATTTAACCTTTACCTGCCTTGGTTAACTCTTGCAAAACGGGAGAGTTGGCGTGTAATTGCTTAGTAGTTTTCAGAAATGTTGCTGTCTTGAGTGTAAGAATGCAATAAAAGCTAGTGTCTGTCCTAATATTCAGTGATAAGAAATGGCAGTATATTTCACTTGGAATTGTCAGAAGATGGAGTTATCAACTTCTGTTAGTTCTTACTGTAGGTGTAGAACATAAATGATGACTCACTTATGAACTTCCTTTAAGGACATTTAAGTAGAGACATTGTGTAAACAAGAACGGTGATTGTTCTTAATCTGTAGCTATTGAAAAATTATAATAAAACATTTTTTTGAGACTTCACCTACAAATGTGTCTTCCATAGCATCCAATTCTGTGGAATTAAGTGTATTTAGTTTTGGGATTGTTCTTAAAGAAATCTGGCTGCAGGACTGTGACTTTTATAATGTAGGGAATGTATCTGCTGCTATGAAGTATTTTGTAAATCATTGTACTAAAGCAGGATGTATTTTTGCTTCAAGAGAATTTCTCTTAATTTTTGTATTTTTTTCCCCTTTCTCTAGGAAAAAAGCGTGACTATCGTAGCCTTGGCTGGCCAAGTCCTGATGAATGCCTGAAACTCCGTAGGGTAGAGCTTACCACTGTGGCCAGCACATGGCTTGCTGTTTCTGCTAAAAACATTGAGTAAGTATCTGATATGTGGACCGCAAGTCACTCACACAAAGCAAGACAGTTGTATGGCCTCAAGTATATATTAACTGAAAGTTCTTTAAGAGGTATCAGAATTTCAAAGAAGTTTGAAAACGTGGTATTTCATTATTCCACTTGTAAAGAAAAGTGCAACTGCAGACTGAAGATCCAGTGTCTCTTGCTTCTTCAGCTACTCAAAGGAGATTCTGCCAGATTCTAGGCAGTTTACACTCACTAGGGAACTTTGTGATGACTCTTCCCTTTCTTCTCCTGACTGATTCAGTTTATTACCTTTGTAGCATTACAGAACACATCGATTTTGCAACGCAGCTGCAAGAACCAGCCATGGAGCCCCTTTGCAACCCTAATCTACCAGCCAGTATGCATACTTTGGACCACCTGCAAGGTGTCTCTAGTCGGGCAAGCTTGCATTACACTGGAGAAAGTCAACTTAAAGAGGTATGCCACAGGTGAAGGTTCTCACACAAAAATGGCCATACCATGGCAGATTCAAGGTACATTTAGTTCAGTGCCCTATCTCTGAAAGTATCTTCAGTGAGTGAACACCTGGATAAAAGTGTAAGAACAACGCAACTAATATTTTACCAGACTGTTTTCCTAGCCTTCTGTGATTTGGGCTGAGGGAAATTCTAAAACACCATTAGTGCCTCTGTATTGATGAATTAATAGTAGAAAAAATCAATTAAGCATGCAATAAACTTCTAGCATTCCTGGTATTCAGTGGCATGGAGTTAAAACACTATGGGATGATACAGATAGTACTAACTCAAGATACACAGTGACGTTTGGGATGGAACAAGTTAGGGCATTTGTAAAAGGCTGGGTAAAAAAGCGGCAAACAAGCAGACAAGTGAAGGGCATCTCTTATCAGGTTCCATCCTCTCAGCACGTGTTTTTCCTCTTTCACAGGTGTTACAGAATCTTGGCAAAGACCAGTACTCACCACAGTCATTAGAACAAGTTGGTACTCGAATAGCCAAAGCTTTGGAAAAGGTACGTGTAAGTGAGAAAAAGAATAATGTCTGGGTGCAGTTTATGCAGTCTCAAACTATATGACTGACATTCGAGTCAAGGAATGCAGTAGTATTCGGACCGGAGATTTGTGTCTATTCAGCTTCTGTAAGGCCCTCACAAGTACTTTCTTGAGCTATATCCTCTGCTTACAGATGGGAGTCCCGCTGCCAGGTCTCTTGCCTGCTTTTCTACTAAAACATAAGCACATCATATTTCCCAGTGTATTACCAGCCCTGCTTTGAGCCGTATTGCTAGCTGCTGATATTTATTAAACTATTTTAACATTTCTTAATCCTCCTCTTTCTGTTGATGCAACATTGGTTTGGAGCTTATAGAAAGTCAGAGTTAAGCCATGGCTCAACTCTTCCAGTTGCACTTCTGGCAGGCAGGCAGCTGACAGACAGGGACTTTCTTTCTTACTGATTTCCTTTTACCTTATGCAGTGTTGAACTGAAGTGTCAGACACCTTCAGGCAGAGGTATAGCACCATGTGTGAGGCTGCAGTTCTGTTCTTGCTGGAGAGATGATTAGGAACATATTTTTCTCAGGATATACAAGGTGGATAGGGATGTAGGGATTGTTGTTGTGTATTTACAAGGAGGATTGCAAGGAGGATGTTCCAAACTATCATACAAAAGAGAGTTCAACCGAAACAGCTTGGTGCCCCTAGCCTATTCTAGAAAGCCATCAAAAGAACTTAATACGCTTTGAAACTGAAGCCAGTATACCTTTGTTGTTCCCAGAAAGTGAAGATGTTACTCTTAAGCTTGCATTATAAATCTTAGTTCCTTTTGACTTCAGATATACCAACTTTTCTTTTACAAGCTACACTTCCCCCTGCAGACAGCAAGCTTTATCCAAATTAGCTGAAAATTTAGTACTAACAGACCAGAAACTAAGTTCTCACTAAGGCTAGCTGTGCTGCAAATAAAATACAGTTTTTCTGTGTACCAGTCTCATTCATTATTCACAAGAGCTAATCAAACAAATCAAGATGGCTACTTATCTAATTGCTTATGTGAACATAAACATTCATTTAAAGTGTCTGAGTCCACAGAATTCAAACGCATGGTATTTTCCCTTCTGACACGTGACATGGGAGTCAGCCAACTAGAGGCAACAAACTCGGTCAGCTAGACTTTTCAGGCGTCTGCCCTGGGCTGCATCCCAGAGCACCCTTTCTCTTTCCAGTGGCTAGCGAGAGCCTAAGGAGTCCAGTCAGCTAACTTAGCTAAGAGTGTTGATTTATAGAGGGTAATGCACATACACATCTGAATGTTCAGCACCTGGCAGCTGGTTAGAAGCTGTTGTGACTGCTGAAACTGCTGTTGCTATATAAAGCTATTAAGATGCTATTCCCTTAAGAAAATTATGTTGCATTTGGAATTTGTGCTTCATATGGCAGTCTCATTGACCTGGCTGCTGCGTATGTGTTAGATAAACTCATTCTGACACTTTGGAATAGAAACATGGAATCATAGAATATCCCGAGTTGGAAGGGACCCACAAGGATCATCGAGTCCAACTCCTGGTACCACACAGGTCTACCCAAAAATTCAGACCATGTGACTAAGAGCGCAGTCCAAATGCTTCTTAAACTCCAACAGGCTTGGTGCCGTAACTACGTTCCTGGGGAGCCTGTTCCAGTGAATAGTTTATTGTTAAGTGTAACACCCTCCACCCTCAATATATCAAGTAAATTCAAAGAGTGAAAGACAAGGAGTCTGTTCACTACAGGTGTTTGCATGACTGGGTTTTGTGTTCTTCTTTTGCCAGAATCAGACTTCATGGGTCCTCTCTAGCATGGCTGCTCTTTACTGGAGGGTGAAAGGCCAAGGAAAGAAGGCAATTGACTGCTTACGGCAAGCGCTGCACTATGCACCCCATCACATGAAGGTGTGTACACATCACATCTGCCTGCTACATGGATGAAATCATGTTTTGCTTGTGTAACAGCCATATGGAGTTTTCACAAACTACTAAGGCCAGAATTGTGCGTATCAAGTGTCTGTAATGTGTTGGACATCAGCTAGTTGTGGTGAAATCTCAAGACCCTCACCATGTGTTGAGTGTGGGCAACTGCAAAAGAGGAATTTCCTGCAATTCAGCGGGTTTGACACCTCCCTGGGCAATACAGGCTTGAACTCCCCTCTGTTATGTAGGACTGAATCGTCAGCCTCTGCCTGTACAAGCCTTCTAACCTAAAATATGGAAAGTATGTCTTGTCATTGTGCTTTTAAAGGCGGGAAGTGGTGAGTTCTAGAGGAATAACATAAATGCTTAAAGCGTGTTTTGGCTGACTAGTGCCTGACTTTGTGCAGCAGTTTTGTTGTTTAGTCCAAAAAGGCAGTATTTAGGACAGTCTCCTGTTCAGTGTTACGGTTGACTGAAGTGCTTCGTATACCCATGGCCCTGCCCCATGAGATGCTGAGCAGGGATGTCTGTTCTTAGACACCAGGCTCCCCCTTGCAAACTGGTAAATGCAGTACAGGCCCCTAACTCAACATTGGAGATTTCACTCTGGGACCTGAACAACAAACTGTGCAACACTGCAAAGTGCAAACCACTTTTTGAATCTTGGTCTTAAATCCTTCTCTGAAAATCAGAAGACAGTGTTTTACACTCTGTTATTAGGAGGATTTAGCCATTAACAGCAGAAATACCTCAGCTAAGAAATGTTAATCTATTCCTACTCCACATCCTGAGTGTCTTTTGTCTCCTGTAATTCTGTCTTTTTGCTGTTGTCTTCTTAGAACAAGGTTGGAGCCAAGGTCTAACACAACATGCTCTTGTTTATTTTATTTACTTATCTTTCTTTTATGGTGTAGGTATGGCTGACTGTTTTCTAGTAGTGTGATACAGTGTTGCTTGGGATGGGCTCACACCAAATTTGTGCTTTGTTTTTGTCCTTTTGAAGTTGCCCCCATGCCTCCAGAGAAAAACGGGGGTCTTGTTCGTAAAGATTGAGCTGCAACTTGAACTCAGTGAGAATTAACACTGAATGAATTGCTATTTACTATTTTGTTTAATCTTCCTCCTTGGCTTTATGTGCTCTCCCTACTTTATCTCACCTTTTCTCATCTAAATAAAAGGTAATTAATTTTCCTGTGGGGTTCTTTTGTGATTCTCACTTCCATAGTATCTGCATAGTATCAGAACTGTGGCAGGGATCAAATACATCCAAAATTTTGTATTCTTCTGTTGAGGGCATCTAAGACTTGCTTCTGAGTAGTATTTTGTCCTTTGTAGATGTGAAGCTCTCAGAGAGTTTGTTATGGCTGTCAGGGCTCCACAATTTTGTCAGTCAGACACGGTCACAGTCTGGAAATTCAGAAAATAAAAACATCGGTGACTACCTGAGAAAACTTTACTTATAGCTGTTACTCAGCATCTTACAGGAATTCTGTACCAGAAGCAGGATAGAAAACAGTGTGTCAGCTGCACTAATGGTTAGACCCTTTTTTTCGCTTCCCTGCTTTCCCTTTTTATTCCTATTCCTTCCCCTTTTATGCAACAGCTGAAGGAGGGGGGTTAGACTAACAGCTTCTCTCGTCTCTTAGACTGCATCTCGTCTTTTGGGTGAAAACTAATGCAGCAGCATCTAAAAACTAAATGTATGTACTAGGACATTTAATGTGAGTTAGTTTTCGAATCGCTTGTCTATGCAACAGTCATGTTTGTCACTTTTGCAAGCAGATGTGTTTATTAGAGGGTTTTTTGTTTGCTTGTTTATAACTCTGGTTGAAATGCCCTTTTTATAGTAAAATAAGTCTAATTCATCACCTTCAAAAAGTGATCAGGTAGTGGAGTGGCCAGGTGGTGGAGCCTTCTGTCTTCCTGATCCTGAAACTGTTTCAGTGGAAAGAACCTCACTGTTTATCGCTTTCTCTTCCAGGATGTACCACTAATAAGCCTAGCAAACATCTTCCACAATGCCAGACTTTGGAATGATGCCATCATTGTAGCTACCATGGCAGTGGAAATAGCACCGCACTTTGTGGTTAATCATTTCACGCTGGCAAATGTCTACGTAGCAATGGTGAGTGTGCTGCCCCTGTCTATGTCTTGTCTTCGATAAAGTATATATCCAAATCCTGTTTCCACAAGTTGGAATTCTGATGGAGCAACATTCACAAAATAAGGGAGGGATCAGTAAGAGAATATAATTTTTTTAATGTACTTTTTAAGACCGTCAAAGCTCTCTATTACTCGTTTAATTCTTGAAGGCCAGTGTTCTTACAAGCTGGCTTCAGGATGCTGTCTGCAAAGCTTTGTTAAGACAATAGCAAACAGTTGATAATTTTGGTTGTCTTCCCATCTAAACACAGGATATCTTTGTAATACTGGAAAATTAACGATAAGCTGAGTTTTTATCCTGAAGAGCTTAGTTTAACATAATTAGTAAAACACAGTTTGCTGCTGCAGTGAACAAACACAAGGGATGTTTAACTTCAGTATCTAAACTATCAACACCCAGAATAGTTTACAGATTTAATTCAATTTTCTTCATACTGCCTATACGTTCTAATCTACAAGTCAGCTTTCAGTATTTCCTGTGAATGCAAAATGTTCATTCGTTTTACGTTACAAAGGCTGGATTGGTTCTTGCACGTTTTATTCTCATCTTTAACAGGGCCAGTATATTTGAAAGGTAAGAGAGACACCATTAAACTGAAACATAGCTAATATCTACATCTGTTTCAGAAGTATGTTCAATTACGTGTGTTCCTATGTATCCCTGCCAGGTTTTAGCACTTGTCGTAGAGCAGGACAGGACCTGTTGAGCAGGTAGTCATGTATTGTGGCTATCAGGGTTGAAAAGAGCAGAATGCACAGTGCTGTCAAACGTACAGTGCAAACAAACTGAAGAAAGGAACGACTTTGTTCTATTAAGGTATTACTTCTGACAGTAGAAAGAAATGAAGTAGAAGTTTGATGCTTGAGTTTCGAATGTCTTTTTCAAGTTAGAACAGGGCCTAAGAATAACTTTATTCTCCTGGATAGGAGAGATTTCTCAATGAAGCCACATATTCATAATATAAAATGACTAACAACAGGACAAACTTATCTTCTGGATCAACTTACACTGATATAAAGAAAAGTTAGTTTATTTTCTTCATATTTAGCCAGCTATATTTGAGAGCTGACCCTGGCAACCAGGTTGTAAAAGATACCATGTTAATTAATAGTATAGCATTATAGAGGCCAACATTCCTTTATGTGCAAGACTTTTCAGCAAATTGCCTTAAAAAGCTGAAACTGTTGGCCATTATAAGGACTGAGAACTTTGGATGGGTGCTATAGAAACTAATGCTGTGGGAAATAAATCTAAAGGAACTTCAAAGTAATATCAGATCACAGCAAGGAAATGATTACATCTAAAAATGGAAAAATCTGATTTCTTGTTTTAATTTTTGTCAGTGCTCCCATAAACTAATATGGGATATTCGATGTAATTCCTGTTGAAACTGTATTAAAATACACTTTTTAAAATCACAACTTTACAACTCATTGATCTAGGTAGCCACTATAAAGTGGCTAGAGATGAATGTTACCTGGACTGTACAAATAGTTACTGAGAAACAGAACTTGACTGAAGTTGAGGTAATGCTTAGAGTGAGATCCTGGGAGTTGTAAGTATGAACCAGCAGTCTGCCCAAACTTCTGTCTTCTTTTACTTAGAAAGAAAATAAATTCAAAGTCTAGAAGCACTGTGCAGTGTGCTGTCTGCTTTCACAAGGCAATGTTAGTTTAGCTCTCTACCAGTAGTTCATCAATAGTCTTGCTCTAGGAAATACTGAATATGCTGTTTAAGAGAAAAGCCACCCAAGTCCAGCATCTGTTTTAAAGCTCTTTTAGTGGTTCCCTTTAGTAGATTTGGAAAATAAATTCTTGTTCACAGTCCCAAAAATATGTCATAGGAGTATCTCAGTTCCTATAAGGAGAAAAGAGGATGAAAAAATGTAGAAATAGACTGAAAAACCCACAATGTCTGGTTTTTTTCCTCTTGTGTTTTTCTTCTAAGACATTATTGGAAGTTGGCATGTTTTCCTGGTTAATAAATAAAAAAGTGGGGTGGTGTAGATAATTAGATTTCAGTACTATAAAAATAAATGTTACTACACCATGAATGCTTCTTACTATCATTCTGGAGTGCAGGTTATCAATTGAAATTGTCTAGCTACTGTATGATTTTAAATTATTAGGTTGTTTTGTTAATTTCCTTAATTTGAGTAATCTTGTAGTACTAATTTCAAGTTTGTTCTTAAAAACGTTACCTTTTCAGCAAAGTTGATATTTTTGCAGTGTACAAGAGTGTGTAAAGCTTTGATCTATGTAAATTCTGGATGAAATCTGCTTTTTAAAAGTTATCTCACAGTAAGAATGCATATATCTACTATTAAAAGGAAAAAGGTAAGAGAATTGGTCAGTAATGCTTAACAGTGATTTGACTCCCTTCCATGGGTTATGCAAAATTGGGTCGTATAAGCCCAAGAAAATATCAGTTATTTGGAGGAAAAAAAATAAAAACCACTAAACCACCAGGATGGTTCGGTTATTTCTGTGTATACCATGGTACTTAACTACTTAGAACAGGGAGGAAATAGAAAATGGTAGTGTCCGCTGTTTTTAGAATCTGACTTAATGCGATCTTTGTTCTTCCTTTATAGGAAGAGTTTGAAAAGGCGATGAAATGGTATGAGTCAACATTAAAACTTCAGCCGGAGTTTGCCCCAGCAAAGAATCGAATCCGCACCATTCAGTGTCATTTACTTATGAAAAAAGAGCGACGGTCTCCGTAGAGATCAGCATGTTTCTCTTTTTTTTAAAGTCATTATTCACTATTCTGCTTTTAAGTGTGCTAAGATAAATTGATGAATCAACATTTTTAACAAGACTTTTAAAAAGAGATGGGATTTGGATCTAGGGTTCTTTTATTTTTTCTCAGATAAAGGAACATCTTCAAAAAATGTTTCACAGACCATAATTTTAAAACATCCTTGTAAATATTAAACCAAGGAACTTCCATAAGTCCATGACCACCTATGCCGGGACCCAGGCATCATTAGTTTTTCCTTAATGCTCAGATTGGCATCAGCATCCAAAATAACTTGCTTCATGTCTTATAATCTACATCAGTAGAAATGCAAAGCAAACACCCATACCAAATAGTAAGAAGAGATAATCAGCAGTTCATCCACGTGAAACTCATGCTTTGTCCAGTCCTGTTTACTCCATCCCACATTGCCTGCTTTTTTGGAAGGAGGGGGACAGAATTTCAAATGGTTTGTTTGTTCTTTTTTTTTTTTTAAAGGGGGGGGGGCTGTTAGGAACATCTAGCATTTTTGGAATTGTTTATTTTTGTTGGGGGATGAGGAGGAAATGGGGAGGGGAAAACAGCAGGACACTAAAGTTAAAGTGGTTTTTAAACTTACTTGCAGAAAAAAAAATCAGTAAAAATCCCAATAAGATGTTTTCTATTTGTCTGTGTATTCATAGCCCTCTGCCTCCCTGAATGGTTGTTTTTACTGGTTCTTTGTTCATTGTATTTCTAGTCATTTCAGAGTAAGGTGCAAGTTTATGCTCACTCTGAGCCATACTTTCAGCTGCTGAGGAGCAGGGAGGCAGTGTCAAGGTATCATCAGCAAATGAGTCAGGTGAAAGATTTCCAAATCAGTTCTCTTTTTGTTTGGTGGAGGACATGATTCTCCAGACATCATTGTTGAATCAACAAGGGCACATATTTGAAATAAAATAAATTGTTTATGAACAAAACACAGTGTCTCCTCTAATCTGTGTGTCACGTGCCATTTGAAGGAGATTAGGCTTGGGGAACTACAGCCTTTCTTTGGGAGCAAACAGAGCTGGGAGTCAGGAGGGCCTTTAACACCCTTGATTTAGATAATGATTTTCTACATATCCATGGAAAATTCTCAGTACCTCTATGCCTGGCTCCTTTTTAATGTTTCTTCATTCAGTGACGCAAATTAAGAGCAAGTATGGCAGTGGTGGAAATTATGGCATCAACATTTTTTTTATCTACTTTATTACTTCATAAAAGGATCCTGAATATTTTTATATATAATTGAAGATGAACAGTTCTAAGGCAAATGTTTACCTCTGTTTTACTGCAAGTAATTTCTATTAATCTAGAAAGCCTCAAAGAGGTATAAGCAAGTGCTACTGTTGGGTAGATTTTTATTAAAAATGGGTCAATGTGTTGAATTTCTGATGGTCAACAGAGACAAAAGCATATCAAATTTCATTCTCTTCCCAAGGCTACTCAAAAGCCTGATAATGTTGACTGGAGATCCATCTATATAAACTCTAGTGTGAGGAGGCAGAGCACTTTCTGGAAAGTCTGATACAGCACCACAAGGATCATGGACTGGGTTAATGAATTGCAGAGACTTCTCACAGATGTTTGGGAGGAGAACCTAGTAAGGTAGGTGCAAGTAAATGGAAACAAGTTCCATCCGAGGTAGAAAAATATTAAAGCAAAAGGCTTTTCTTTGAACTAAAGAAATGCAAAGAGAGGCAGCATTTTATTCTTTTTTGTTTTGTTTTTTACTGATCTGCTTTACGTTCATAGTGGTTGATAAAACCCTGGGAGTATTTGGCAAACTTTGTTTCATGTGCTAGTTTTAAAATGTAATATGCACAAACTTCTCTTACCTGGGATAGAGGATCCAGCTTACAGCTTAGTTTCCTAATGTATCGTGGTCAAATCAAGTGATTGCTACATGCTGAGCTTTCTACTGCATCTGTCTCACTGATGATGAGCAATGTTAGGATTTAAGTAAAGAGTAAGGCAGGTCCATAAGAACCTAAAGCATCCATATGAGGGGCACAGGTGGTCAACACTGGCTGTGTCAATAGATGGAATTAAAATAGACCTCTTCTGGATCAATGAGTATTATGCTCATAGACAGCTCTGGTGCACACTTAAAATTAGCCATTAATACTCTTGTCAGTTTACATCTTGCTTACTGCACTCGGGTTTTTTTGCTTGTTTTAGAATTGCAGTGAGGTGCACTGTATATAGACATCATACAAAAGGCAGGAACACTACTGTGTGCATGACCATACTGTAAACTGGTGTTACCACCAAGGAGTAGCAAGCTATTTATCTTCTTGATCTGTGTGTGTTTTCAGAGAACTCGCACCTTATAAATGGTTCTTCAGAACTGCAGTAGTCTGGCTCCATGTATTTTTTCTGAATCTTAGTTAAGTGTTTTAAGGGAACGTGTACTGCCTTACTCCAATTAAAGTTGTTTGTACAGCTGTTCACTTGTTAATCGGCTACTCTATGCTGTATCTGCCGTGCAACTAATTTTGAAATAGCTTGTGCTTCCCTCTTAACTGTCTTTTCATAAATTTTAGGTAATTCTTTTAAGCGTTATAATGATTTCCATCAGCTGCTTGCAGTGTATAAGCAGTGCATAAAATTGATGCAGAGAAGCAAAGAGATCTACTTGAGCATAAACTTGGGCTAATGCCAGCAGTACAGCATGTGTCCTAAAAATTTCACCCGCTGATGAATCTACTGGGGAACACTGGCTCCCACCTTGGAGAAGGCAGGTGGATTGCTCTTCTTTCGCATTTCTGTGTCTGGAACCCTCCTGCATAAATGCAAAGAATGGGGGGTTTTGAGTGGTTTGGCTCTGTTCAAGTGTCAGTCAAAGAAAAACTAATTATGCTTAGCTTAGAAGCAGGAGACAAGTTGGGCAACGTGTTGAAAGGGAAGCCAGTGCATTTTATGGAGCAAAGGTGTGGCTCTCAGCAGGATGAACTAGCTATTTAAGGATGAAATCCATCTTCATTTAGTCCATTTTAAAATAAGCTAGCTAAGCTAGTTGTCTGGGCTCCATCTTCAGTAGATGGAGAAGATGATTATCTCCAGAGGGTGATTCACCCTCCCTGTGACAAATTGCCTGTTCAAACTGCCTAGTCCTTTCCATTGAGTACCTTTGACCAACTAAATTTAAACGTGATTTCTAATGAGACTTAGTGACTTATTTCATAATGACTAGCTCTGCTAAGTGTATCCCAAGTAGTCTAATTTAGAGATGACAAAATCATAGGTAAACAGGAAAATCCTCTTTTCTAAAATATATATTTTTCCCTCCATCGTTTCCAGAGTGTTCACAGAAATTGAAGTACAGATGGGAAAAAGTCTCCATTTGTTTGCAGATGGCATCATGCGCCTGATATCAAAGGGCTTTTCAGAGCACAACTTGCAGGAAAAGAATCAGATGCTTCTGTATATGGAGTGGTGGCTTTGATTCACCATTGATGGCATAGCTGTACTGATCAGGGCTGCACTGATCCTCTACAAAGAAGAAAAACGCAAAGTGCTGTGGCACCCAGTGTGACCATAGCATTGCATTGAAACAACAGGTTTTACAATGCAGTAGAGGCCGGGATCTTAATTCCCATCACCTGTGGTTTCCTTGCATCACCTGTGATGACCAACTTTTGTAATAGACCGAAAATATAAATCTGAAGTTTTCTGATGGAGCTTACAACCTTCTTTTTTTCCCCATTCTCTAACCCTCCTACCTTCTCTCTTCACTACGAGGAAGGAGAATAAAAACAAACAAAGCCCCATAACCTCTCCATAGCAATTGTACGGTAGCCAAAGATGCTGTACTAGCTCTGCTACAGATCTGGGATGCGACTCGTGGCATTTTGCTTATGGGTGGCTTTCAGTAGCTGCCATGAACTTGTCTGGTTAGCAAATTAGAGCCCCCTGTGTTCAGACCTGCTTCACGAGCAGTAATGTTCCCAGCCGTGTCGCTGCCCTTCTGCATGGCTTTAGGCAAGGCATTTCCCCTCCTCGCTGTACCTCTCTGCCTCCCACGCGTTGTCTGATGTCTTTTTAGAACATATGGGGTTTTTGGAGCTGGAATCACTGCTGTTTATGTCTTTGTATGAGAAACAGTTGTAGTGCCAGGGAATACAAATAGTAACAGCACAAATTAAAAACAACTGTGTGGAGACCTATGAAGTGGGGAATGGGAAGACTTTAATAGTCTCTGTATCAGCATTGAAAGAGTGAAAATGCTGTAGAAGAACTTCTTTTGGCATTCAGAAAAATGCAAGCTCCTTTTCATCTCCAGAACTACTGGATGTTGTGTGGAAGGTTCAAGATGGTCCTCCCATCTCAAGCATCACTAGAGGTGTCCTTCTGGAGTGTTGCAGGTTGCCTTGATTTCTTAAGAGGACCAGCTGGCCACGTTCTGGCCAGTGAGACTCGTTTCAAAGAAATGTCCCCAAAGAGTAAGGTTTGTTGCTTGGGGGGTTGCTCTTGTTGATTTTCTCTTTTAATTTGCCAAATGTACTCAAGCATGCCAGTATTGATTCAAACAAAACAAATGGGTCTGTGAATGCTGAGGCTTATGAAGCTTTGCTATCAATTTGTGGTTTTCTGGTTGCCATCTGATGGCTGGTTGTCTGTGAGAGCCAACAGAAGGCTGTCCTGCAAATGATGAACAGGAAAGGCCAGGCAGTGAGCTTAAATGCATTTTATCATTGTTGTTATTAGGAAATCTAGACAAGATTGATACAACATATATTCTGTACATACAATGTTAAGCGTGGAGTCTTGCCGAATTAAACGAGAGCGTTCTCGTACTTAAAGCTTTTCTCAGATTTAAGTATTGAAAAGAGCAGGATTGATTTGGAACAGCGTTTTGGTAAGGCTGAGCCCTTGAAACAGCAACCCTCACAACTTATGTTAACTGTTGATTTTTAACCTTTTATCCTAATTATCTGTGTTTGGGTCTTAGAGCAAAAATAATAGTAACCAAGTTCAATAGTACCACAGGAGGAACAATAACCATGCCACAGAAGGAACAGTTTCAAATTTAGGTGTTCGTGAGTTAGCCTTGTGGCATTTTCAAGAGGATTGTCTGAAGACAGGTGTTCTGGTTTTTATTTTTGTATTTAGTTTCAGATTGTTCCTTCCATTTTTGGTCCTTCAGAATCGGGTTATTTCTATCCTAATAGAGTTTTGCTATTTGTATCTATTTGTGCTCATAGCAGGCCAGGTGTTTCAGACAAGACAATCTCAGTTCTGAAGAGAGCACTGTCACAGACATTGGCCCACGGTAAACTTTCAATGGTTACAGCCTTTGCCGGTGGAGTTCACTCCGTGGTCAAGGATTAGATGGCTGTTCAATCATATCTGTTGGTTCTAGTCCTGTCACGGTGACATCGCTGCTGTTTTCAAACTTTGAGCAATCCATGTTTCTCTGTGCAGAACACAGCAGTCTGCCAAGCCAAGCAGTCGTCGTTCTAATACAGTAATAGAAAACTTTCAACCTAAATTTTTGACTGTTTTTCTGATCTAAATCCAATCTTGTCCTCTCTCTATAATTATCTAATTCTACTGTAGTTTAAAAAAATAAATCTCAGAGCTGCTGCAGTTGCAAATTACAGTATGATAACATGAGTTACCATTATGTCTTATGACTGCCTTTTGCTGTAGCCTGTCTTGTGCTCCATGTGCTGCTGAGGGGCAAAGAAGTAATATTTAAAAGTCATTAAGAGACACTGACTCATGGGCAGGTGCAATCTTAACAAAATAAATGGATGGTGGAAGCCCAGAGGATGCTAGTTTTATCCAACTGCCACGCCAGGAGCTAAGGTAGGACAGTGTTCTGTGGGAACAGGGAAAAGAAACCAGGTTTTAGTGGTGAGACTCTAAGAGCAGGGGGATCTCTCAGAACCCCAGGCAGGAGTGCGGAGGCCGAGGGGCCAGCCTTTGTAGCATAAAAGACTGCTGGCTGCAGGACCGGACAAAGAGGTACCCTGAATGGAGTGGTTGGTTTCTTCTGGTTGTCTGGAGAAGTCGGAGAAGGACATATGAGAAGCCATTAGCGGGTGCTGTGTAGCCTTCTGTGTGTTCAGATGTGCCATCAGTCCCCATGCCATTGGGAGGGCAAGAGGGGCTCGGCTCCCCTAGCCAGCTCGGGGGCAGGTGCTGGGGGAGGAGCACAAGCACGAAGAGCCCTGGAGCCTGGCGCAGCGCCCCGGTGCCGAGGGCAGTGCTGTGGGGTGTCTGCCGTGCCCACCGCACAGCACCAACAGGCTGGGGTGCCTGCGCCCTGCGTTCAAACGCAGCTGTGTGACACTGCCAGGTCTCCTCCTGTGACGATGTATGCCCGTTTTCTAACTTGCAGGTATTTCAGCGTCCATAAGCAGCCACAGCAGGGAGTTCCAGAGTTCAGGTTCCTTTTTGAAGAAGTAGCGGTGAAGAATCATCTGTTTGTTTTGAACCTGCCAGTTGCGAGTGATGTTTCCTATTTCTTGTGCCGGAAGAGACCATGCACAGTTGTTCTCCCTCACCTTTCCAATTGGAGGCTTGTCTAAAGCATGCCTTGCTGACTAAGCTGAGGCCCGACTAGGCTCGTTTTGGCTTTCAGCCTAGTGACTCTTGTTTGGGAATATAGAACACTTGCTAAAAAGTGAATTTTTTTATCATCAGCATGTACAGCATCTGCAATCTGCTTTCTCTCCTGCTTCTCCACCTGGATTGCAAATGCTGCTGGGAGAGAAAGGTCAGGACGTGACTCAGGTAAGCAAGGTGTTAACACCGGGGTGGCCGATCTACAGCCCACACGCCAGATGCATCTCCTGGCCCACTTGCTCTCACCCTCCGCAGATGCAGCGAGGTCTGTGCCTTGTCTTGTGGCACAGGGATGTAGCTGCGTGTTGGGTCAGCTGAGGAAGAGTTTTCTGTGCAAGCAGGTGGCATAACGGCACCTGTAGAGGTCCCTAATTGTGGAGGGATGCACACACTCATGTAGCAAAAAGCGCCATGTGTACCTCGCTCATCAGGTTAGAGAAGTAGGGCCCCTGTTTGCCGTCTGGCCACACAGGCTCGGTGGGGTCACAGCAAATGCTGACTGTCGCCTGCCCTGCCACACCAAGCTCTTTGCACGCGCTGGTGTGCTACTATGAGAATCATCCCCGTGGTTAATTGTAACCGTGGGGTATAACGTTAAATTGCTGGTTTGTTCACTGAGCTGGTGCTGTTAACTGTTATGCTGCCCTAATGAAAATTGGAACGGCAGCCTTTGCAATCTGCGCGTTACCTGTGGGTTACCGCGGTGCCTTACGGTCTGTTTCAATGAACTGACAGAGGCGAACTGAATGACCTTACAAGCGGTAATTCCTTAATTGCCCGTGGTCATCGCAGGGCAATTTTAATGATTTGGAGCAGCTTGGTCAGCACTGGGTTGCAAGAGCCCTGCAAGGGTTTTTATCGTAGCGTGCCGCAGGTTTACGTGGGCCCTCCTTTCAGCCTTCATAGCGGCCCCGCTCCCACACCTACAGCAGTGCAAGCACCTCGGGGAGCATGTAACAGGGCGGCCGCAGCCCGACTGAACCCCTCTCCAGCTGAGGGGGAAGGACTGTGCTTCCTCAGGAGCAGAGCAGCGTAGCACCGACACTGCTATCCTGACAAAGATCCCCGTGTCCTCTTTGATAAATAGGATATTCTGTGCTTGTAGAAACCCAGAGTGTTTCTTATGAACCACTTTCCCCTAAAATGCTTCAAAGACATTTTGACCAGCGCAACAAACAATGGGACATATTTTAGTGTTGACAAGGCTTCTTTTCTTCAGCTGGAGGACCTGCAAGAGGAAGAAAAGAGGAAAAACTCCCAGTTTTTTTTTCTCTTTCCTTAGAAACTCTTCCGATGAGAAGCCAGGACAAACCCCTTCTGTGCTTTCAGCCTTCTTGGGTGCTAGGCAGAGGAGCAGGGCCTGCCTATTAGCTCCGTGAATCCAGGCAGAGGGCTTTTCTTTTCTTTGTCTTCTTGTTTATTGGCTTAGCCCTGAGCTCCATTCTTCTTTTTAATGTGTTTTGGGGTAACTGAGTGACAGCTGCAGTTCTTCCAGTCCAGATAGTGTGTCCTAGCATATCAGGTTACTGTGATTTGTCTGTTCCACAGGCAACCCATCAAGTCTTTGACTTTAAAACTTTCTGTTAGTGAACAAGAGCAGCAAGACTTTCTAATTCTGTCAGAGTGTGCAAGCAAGTTTTGAGAGGGGAATTAGACATGTGGATGAATTCATAATATTAGTTTAAAAAAAAAAGGGGGGGGGATATTTAATAGAATGAACTACATAGGCACAGTGGATAAGATGGAAATGAATCCATCCTTGTAACTCTCTCATTTCCCAGTGCCACCAGCAGTCCTCGATTACAGTCTCGTACACTTGCTTGTGCACTGCTCCTGATGTCTCCAGCAAAATGGGGCCTGGCTCGCACGTCTGGCTTTGGGGGGACCAGCAGAGTTTTACTTCTTTTTCCTTAATCCTCGAAGGCTTCCTCCCAGAGCCCAGCTGTAGCTCCCAGGCACCCGCATTTCCCTGTGTCCCGCTTCCTCCATGTGGCACAGTCTGGCCACCCCTGTGAGCCCTGCGGCCGGCTCTGAGCAAACGGAGGAGACTGCAAAGGTGGAGGTAAGATGGGGCTCTGCAGAGAAACCAGGCAGTGGCAGCTGTCAGCCTCCGAGTGCTTCCCCTGTTCCTTACCGTCTCCTACAGCCTCTTAGAGCTGCTGTGTGGGAGGAAAGAGCAGCACCAGCAGCTGGAGGAAGGTGGGAGGAGTGGGAGGAAGAAGAGGGAAGAGCACCTGGGGGCTGCTAGCCGCCCTCGCTGTCTGCCCCCTCCAGCCAGGCTCTCCTCGCCCAGCTCGAAGCTGCAGGGGCTGAGGAGCAGGCAGCGGGGCGATCCCTCGCCCCTGCGGTGTTTGTGCCTTGCTCCAGGCCAGGCAAGGAGACGTTACCGGTGCTGAACCTCTCCAGCACCATCGCCGGAACGCTCCTGGTTTCTCAGAGGAACGCTAGCTGAGCGGGCAGCTGGAGCGCAGCTGGGAAGGGGCCAAGGGCAGCGCCCTGACTGCCTCGCTCTGTGGCCGTACCCGTGCTGGTGTGAGCGGCCTGCCCCGCGGGGAGCAGGTAGGAGCTGTCCCACCCCACAGCGCGCCCCAGCCGTGCCCCACGGCACTCGTTTGAGGTGAGAGCCTCGCAGCTCTGCCCACGAGGCGCTGGCACCCAGCCGGCCCCAGTGCCCCCCTCGGCCTCACCCCCCGTCCCCTGCCACCCCGCATCGCTCCCGCAGCCGCCTCCATCTCAGGGCTCCCCCTGAGCCTTCACCCCCCCAGCACGCCCCGTCCACCCCTCGCCGCCGGGGCCGGGCCCCTCCCGGCAGCTCCGGCCCTCGCCCTGGGGCCGGCCCTGCCCCGGCGGGGCCCCGGGTGCCCGTGCCTGCCGCCGCCCGCCTTCCCCGCGGCCCGCCGCTGCCGGCTGCGGCCTGCAGGTGGCAGCCGGAGCCCAGCGAGCGGCGCCGGGCCGGGCCGGGCTCGCAGCCCCGTGCTCCCCTCGGGCTGCGGGGCCGTCGGGGCCGGGGCTGTCGCTCCGCCGCCTCACCCCCCGGCCGGGGCAGAGCCGGGGCGCCGCAGCCGGGCGGCCCCAAAGCCCCGGCCCGGGGCGGCTCCCGCCCGAGGCCCCTCGCCTGCAGCCCCAGACGGGGCGAGCCTCCGCCGCCTGCCCTTCGGGGCTGCCCCGGCTGGGCGCAGCCGGCAGCCGCCTGCGGGCGGGGAGCCCCCTGCTCGCCCTCCCCGGCCCGCGGCGGGGCACGGGCGTTCCCCTGCCCTGCGGCTGCCCCGAAACGCCTCGGCTCGCCCCGGGATCCACCTCGGGGTCCCTCAGCCCCTGAACCCCCCGGGCTGGGTTCAGAGCCGGCGAGCCAGGACGCGGCTCCCCGCCGAGCTGAGCGAAATTCGGCCAAAAACCGAAGGGACGAGCCGCGAGCGGGGCCGTCGGGGTTTGGTCACCGGTCCCGCAGAGACGGGGGCCGGGGGCCGAGCGGGGCAGGGACTGGGCAGGGGGCGAGCAGCGCCCCCCCCCGAGCCCCCCAGCACCTTGCGGCCCCCCGGGAGGGGACGGGAGCGGAGCCGGGGCTCGGCCCTGCCGCAGCCGGGGCTGCCCCTGCAGGGTGTGGCAGCGGCCGCGGTGCGGACACGTCCTGCCCCTGTCTGCCTGGGGTGCTCTGCCAGGGGCTTGGGACACACAGGAGGGGGCTGCAGGCCACAGGGCTCTCGCTCTGCCCCCCGTTTGCCAGCTTGAAATGCTCTTTAAAATGTATTAAAAAAAAAAATCCAAACACTATTAAATGCAAAGAAATCATGAAAAACAACGAGGAACAAAAGCTCTCAATCCTAGCTGAGCACTGCACAGACAGGAACCTGCTCTGACGTACATGAGCACCCCATAGGGATTAACTCTCTCCTGCCCAGCAAAGCCAGCCTTCTAGTTTCTACTTTGCAGCACATTTTGTGTGCTATAAATGTATTTAATCTAGCCAGATAGAGAGATTAAAAGGTACAGGTTTGGTTCCTATCTGCAACTGCCTCCACCCTAAAATAAAATAAAAAAACTGGTCTGGGATTTTTCTGCCTCTATGACAGATCCAAAGAAATTTCCCTGGTGAAGCAGACACAAGAAATAGGCAGCAGAAGTCTACAGCAAAATGAAAAGGAGAAGCTCTTGGAGTCATTTTCCCCTTTGCCTCCCTGTAGCAGATATGCAGAAGGGAGGGTGTTGCACGTCTACTACCAGCCAGTTCGTGGTTTGCTTCCTCGCCCCTCAGCGGGGGTTCCTAAAGCCCCTTGCAGCTTCGGCTTCGTTCAGCACCCCCAGCTAGGCGACAGCAGGCGTTATTAACCCTGCCG
The DNA here is from genome assembly GCF_009769625.2 of Cygnus olor. Taxonomy (NCBI): domain Eukaryota; kingdom Metazoa; phylum Chordata; class Aves; order Anseriformes; family Anatidae; genus Cygnus; species Cygnus olor. The sequence continues at coordinate 52,495,731 of NC_049173.1, forward strand.
TGCAAAGAGGGGCAGCGAGGCACCAGGGGGACTCGTGCCAAGCCACCTTACAGGTAATACCTGGAACAGAAATTAGGAGGTGGCAGTCTCAGTTTTGACTTTAACCTTCACGTCAGGTTTCCTCCTTTTCCTTAGGCTGCAGTGCCAGACCACTGCAGTACCAAGTACACAACAGCATCCTCCATCTTCTAACCATCTTTGGTACCATGACAGGGTGGAGGGACGTGTAGCCTGCAAGCCTCCAGACCCTCGCACGCCTTTCTAGGAGCCTGCAGCTTAGAAAGCTGGACTGGGAGGTTCGCACTTCTGGCTATCTGCATTGTCCTTAATTTCTGTAGAAGTGGAGCATCATTGCTGAGGAGGGAGTTAGTCAGAAATGGCTTGCTTCACGTACTGTGTCACTGCATCTGTCCCATGTTTAAGCTCAGTGAGAAGGTCTGATGCCTTTCCTGACGTACTGTGTGCTCCTATTCCCTTTCTTTCCCCGCATCTGTTGACAGTTCAAAGTCTCTCCATGGGACCACCTGCTCAGGGATACACCCTTTAATAGGTCTCAGCTGCAGCTACAGCAAGAAAAATTAGGAACAGTGTAGAAGTATTTTTCCATTGCTGTGACAATTAAGGCATAACACTGCATAAATGAGCTTATCCTTTTCATTGTATCAGCAAATTTTGAGTTCTCTTTTTTTAATTTCAGGTCTGCTGGACACAACTAGCATCTTGGGGTGCCTGAAGGCTGTCTGTATGGGAGATGTGTAGACACCACCCTTCTCTTTCCCTGATAACCAATTACCATGGTACAACACAGGACCTGAGCAAGCATCCATAGCATCTGAGATGGAAGTAATACTCCTGTGATGGAGGGTAGATCATCAGACACAGGTAGGTGGTAACAGGTATGATGTTTTCCTTGAGAAATCCAAGTGCAAATATTTACCTGTTTTCACTCTACTACATTTAAAATTACAAAAAGAAATTGAAATTTCTTCCTCTGAAAAGGGGGGGTGGGGGGAAATGGCTTCTTAGGAAGATGGGAGTTATGGTAGAGAATGCCTCATGTCTGCACATCTGTTCTAGAAATGGAAAATGTTCGTGAGCTGTATCCAATCACTTCATTGAAATCTTTTCCCAAAACACCACCTCTGCTTTTCTTGATTCTGGGAAGGTATAATTCTGAATCTATATTTTAAGTTCATCCTAAAATAAGACAACACGAGGTTGAAGATGCCTAGTTAGCACTGCAGGAATGTGATACTAGGAATTCAGATGTTACGTGGTATAAAATGTATGGTGTACAGATACTGAATTCAAGAGCTTGCCAGCAACTTTCTGGCCAATCTTGTTGATCATTTTGCCATGATTTTAATGCTGGTCCTCACACATCGGTGCAATGTAGAAATGTTGAGGGAAGTGCCACAGGTGACAACCTGGACATTTCAGAGCCTCTTATCTTCCTCTTGATGTTGAAGGTTTTAGACTGTGCCTGGTGCCCACGAGGCTCTGTCTAGCAGCAAGTACAAAGTTTTAGAGAGAAGTCACTGAGGATATTGTGGCACGAGACAGTGGGGGAAAGCAACAGCTGACAGTCAGAATGTGAAAAAAATACACACTTTTCAGGGTTGTGTTGCTCAAAAGCCACCGTTCAGTGACATTTGATGAGAAATGAGAACTTCCCAGCTAAGACCAACAAGATATCAGCATGGTACAATGTTACCTGAACACTACAGAGCAAGGCTTAAAATCCCTTTAGTGCTCCTCATTGCTTAACAATTATCTAGCTCTAGGAAGTCGAGCAAAGACTGATTTTCATATTATTTTAAATGCCCCAAAACTTGGGATTGAAACCTAAATCCTTCCTCATCCGTGGCCCTCCTGTTAGTGATGAGACCACAGCATCACAGATCCTCTTAAGGATCTTAAGTTAAAACTGCTTTCTTCCAGTGCTGCTGCTCTCGTCTCCATTTGCTAATTGTGAACATGGAAACTTGATAGCCAGAGACCTCAGGCTAGAGCTTTACAGATCTCCAGATTACACAGTCATAATTAAATTGAGGAGAGTGGAGGGAAAGGAATTAATATTTAAAAAAAAAAAAAGACGACAACCTAACCCCCAGAAATCAAATCCATGACAATGAGTTTAAATGTATGGTATGTGGCCAGTGACATATGAGTCACTTGAGCCTATCTTTATAAGAGTAACAAAGTATGAATAAAACACCCAGCTGGCATGGTGCCACTGTCCCTGTAGATACATCAGAGCGTAACAGCAGCCTGCGTTGTCAGCTGGAGGTTTATTGTCATCAAGGCCAATGGAAATCTTAGTCCTGGTGCTCGGATAAGAGTCATCCCACACCCCAGCCTCCTATTACAGCTCTTCCTCAGAGCCGTCTTCCATAGATGCATTTGTCTTCACTGCCCTCACACCTCATCCCAATTTGTTTTTCGTGAATCAACATGCTTGTCAAAAAAATTCTTAGGAAGTACCTGGACCCGCTTCTCTGGTAGTTACAGGACCCAAGAGCCTAGCAGCTCTGCAGAGCGGGTTCGACCTATGCTTGCCTTAGTGTTTTGTGTTAACTGGGGAGCTGCTGGCTGGGACGGAGGAGCCGATGTGTGGCCGTCACGTCCCCATGTGTGGTGCGACCACAGGCCTTGGCTGGGCCCGTCCACGTTCTCCGTCTGGGGGCTTGAGCATGGCCAGTGCTGAACCACTGCACTTGCTTTCTGCTGTGCAGAGAAATGCTCTGTGAAATGGAGGTTGCGGGGTAATGGATGTTGGCAGAGCCTCCAAGGAGGTTCAGCAGGCATCAGTCAGGAGCTGCACTGGTGGCAGCTGACCCTGCTGCAGCTCGCAGGTTGGGTAGGTGAGCAGTGCAGGTGCCCTCCAGTGCTGCTGTGCTGCAGCAGCCCCCTTAGAGCAGCTTCCACCACCACTAGCGTGATGAGCTGTCACAACCAAAACATGAAGAGGAGGAGAGGGCCATTTTCATCTGGGGACGAGAGCTTGTAATAAATCAGTGTACTTCCCAACCCCTGGTTCCATGGATGCAGCTATATCAGATGCAAAAGTTGGTAGCTAATCCCGTGCCACCCTCCATCACCAAGGATCAGACCAGGGGGAGGCTGCGAGGGCAAGACTGTTTTTCCTGAAATAGCCGCTTTTCTACTCAATGTCATTCTGCACTGGTGCTGCAGCTGGGAGGTCCGGCCCGCTCAACACCCACCCAGAACCGTGGCCAGGCAGCCCTTTCCTGGGGCCAGGGATGGGTTTGCACGAGGGGCCAGGTGGGCAGTGGCGGCACGAGCCCCAGAGCGTCGCTCCAGCCGCGGTCCCGTTTGCTTGGAGGCCGCAAATGAGAGCGGCGCATGAATTCCCAGACGAGTCAGGGAACTGTGCCATCGTGAGGCAACTGATCTCGTGTCTGTGGCGCCGAGAAGAGGAGCCCTCCCCCGCGCCTCACCGAGCAGGCAGTGAGTGGGGGCTCCTCAATGGGAATCCCTCCCCACCGCAGCCTGCTCTCCCCCAAGTCCCCGGCGTGTGTGTGGGGTGCGCTGCACCTGCATCAGACGGGCGGCGCGAGGCTGCCGGCTTGTTTCTCATTCTAGCGTTCAGCTGAAGATAGATCTGCACTGCGTGCGTAGATGTAAAGGGAGGATTGTTCAGCTAGTGTAGCTGGCTCAGCCTGAAATGCCCCGCCGCATCCACCCCTCTCCCTCACAGGAAAGGAGGCAGCTGTAGCCTGTTGCCTCTTGCTGAGTCTGTTTGTAGGGAAGTTGTGAGATAAAAGCTCAAACAGGTGGGCTGAGCACTCCAAGGTTTAAAAAAAAATAGAAAAAAAAAAAACACCCAGATCTTCACAAGTAAAGGGGCAGCTGGAGGTTCATGCCAGTATTTGTGAAGCCCAGTCCAGGATGAGGCGAGGTCTTGTCTTTCCCAGGCTGTACGGCCCATGCGTGTGCAGCCCAAACTCTCTGGCTTCTTCCATCCATTATGAGGTACTAATTAATTTCACCCCATACCTTCCCCAGCTATTCCTGCTCTACCCTGCCAGCTTACCCAGGTCAGACAGTGGCAGAAGCAGGAAGAGCCTGAGGAGCATCATCTCCTCCACACTTTCCCGCCTATCAGGTGTTCTTTGTGCACACAAGCGTGTGTAAAACATACCTGGCTGGGTTTTGCCAGGAATCAGGGGTGTACCTGTGTCCACAGATCTGTTAATTAGTGACTGTCATGGCCATGGAGGGCTGGCCCCCTCCTTGGATGCTGCTGTGAAAAGTGCTCCCCTGACCTGGAGGTGGGGACAGGTGACGGCCCTTCAGGAGTGGCTTTCCTTGGAAATGTGCCCGTCCCCAGGCTTGACATAATGGAGAGCTGCTGTGAAGCGGAGGGGGCCCTCATATCTGTCCCGGTGTCCCCAGTGCCATGGGGGGCCTCAGCCAAGGGGGCTGCTCCCACCAGTGTGTGTGCCTCCATGGAGAGCAGCAGGAAAATTGCTGGAATCTCTGCTTCTGTAAGCCACCCTGCCTGTGAAATGTCTAAGCAGAGACATCTGGGAGAAAAAAAAAAATGAAGCATCCTCTTGGTCACATAGGGAGTGTTGCGTTGAGATGGATGAGATGGTGATGCCACAGACTCACTCCATGGCCTTGGGTAAATCACCCAATGTTCATTTACCCAACGATAATGTAAGCGTCGTGTCTTTTGCTCCTCGTCTTTATTATTTTATTTTCATTCTCTTCCTCCTCCCTTCACGTATTATGCTTCTTGGCCAGTTTTTTACTACCAGGCATGTACCTCTCCCAGCCTGTTATATTGCAGGTCTTAATCAATGGTTTTCCTCTTCCACTAATATACATAACAAGTCGCGATTAAAATCCCTATAGAAACACTCAGATTGGGAGAGGTTATTTTGGGAAGGACAGGACGGAAAAAAAAAATTGTTAAAATGCAGACGCTGCCCTTCCTAAGGCGGGCTGAGTTAGCATCCCAGAATTTGGTAATAAACACTACTTTTTTTCCCTGTGCCCACCCCTGCTTTCATCCATAGTGAGCTGAAGCTTTCTGCTGCAGAATGTGTTCTGTCCTCAATAAAAAGAAGGAAAACACCGAATAAAATAAACCCCTGATAATATAACTCCCTTCCCACTGCCTGAGTCTCTGCACCAGGGAACTGCGGATGATCTCCCGGTGCAAACAGCCCCCTGTGTAAAAATAGCAACACAACTGCAAACTTCAGGGTAATCACTGCTTGATTTCAAAATATTTGCTCTGCTCCTGCCTTGTCCTTTATCTGTCAGGCCTCTATATGTCACTAAAGCAACATTCGACAAGTCCTCGCCAGGGCTGCCTCCTTCGGTGCGCTCCACCATTATTAATGGCAACAAGCTCCATCTCCCAGTATTTAAAAATATACCCTTCTCTAAATATAGACAATCTGTGTGTGCTTAGCTACTACAGGGCAGAATGAGAGGGACCAAAATATTGACACGCACTGGGTGTGTATAATTTGTTTTGATTCCTGCTCCCTCCCTCCCTCGTACACCGGTCTGCGCGTTACCCGCGCACCTTGGTGGAAAATCTGTTATTATTTAGCAGGAGGAATGCGGCCGCCGTTCGGAGCCGGAGTCTCCTTTGTTTATTTTTCCGTGCTCTGTCCAAGCGGTGTCAATGAGAGCGGAGCTTAGGGCGCTATTTATAGCCTGCCTCACGCAGGGCTGCACCTCGCCGCCAGCCGCAGCCGCCCCTGGGGGGGACACGGGGCCCTGGCCAGGCCGGGCAAGGGAAAGCCTGGGGGCAAAGGGGGGCAGGCGACGTGGAGATGGGCGAAGGGGGCCATCAGAGATGGGGTTTGGGAGAGAACCGAGGAGGGAAGAGAGCGCTGAGGAGGGAGGCGGCTATTCCCAGTCAGGAGGGGGGCTTGGAGTGGAAGCGTCGAGGGGCCAGCCTCGCCCCTCGCCGGGGGAGCCTGGGAGTTGGTGGCAGGGAGCCCCGCCGCTTGGGAAGCGGCCTTGGGGGATGCAGAAACATCCCAGCTTGCCCAGTGCCGAGGGAGACTTCAAAAGAAAAGGAGGGAAGGAAAAAAAAAAAAAGGCAGGACTGGAGTTTGTCACTAGGGGAGGGGGCGACTGGTCTAACGGGAGCGCGACTGGGGACTGGGGGGCTCTGGGCTGGTGCGGGTGGCTGCCGCAGGGACAAGGCTCAGGGTGTACTCCCCAGCCCCTCCTGGCACCAGCCCTGTTTTGGGGTGATGGGCTGTGACCCCAGATGGCCTCAGCACCCCTCCTGGCCCCCCAGCTCTAACCAAGCTGGGCCTTCGCCCCCACACCGCACCGGGCTCCTCTGCTGAGGTGCCCCCCGTGGGGACGCGTCCCATCCCCGCCAGTGGCAGCTTCCTCACAGGGGGTGAGTGTGACCCCCACAGCTCTGGGGTGGGCTGGGGGCCGTGCTGAGTTGCGTTGGCATTAATAATCTTGCCCTCGGTGCAGTCTGCAGGGCTTCGGGTGCTGACTAAGGAGCAAAAATGCGATGGAGGAGGGAGCAGGAAAGGGAGCCTGTATTTGGGAGCACACACAGACTCTCCCCTGAGTACACACGGGGAGCTTAGGGCCACCCCATTTTCCTACCGGGGTGCAGAGAAAAATCTGCATTTTCTGCCTGAGGTATTGCTTGAGCTGGCAGGGAGAGCTGGGCTGGCCAGATGGAGGGATGAGAGGGAGGCAGGGAGAGCGAGGCAGGCAGGGAGGGGAGGGGAGCAGGGAGCTAGACACCTACGCAAACACCGAGTGAGAGGAGATCCTTGGATGCAAACACAGACACAGGCGTCCTCCTCCTCCTCACATGCCCCTGATTCATTTCCACATGCCATACACGTGACATGCTAATTCAGGGCTACTACAGAACTCCAGGGCGAGAGAGGAACAGGAGAGAGAAATAAAACCCAGCAAGACACCAAACCACAGGTTTTTAAGGGGGATTTGGCGCAGCTTAGCAGCAGCCCTGCTCCCCGCTGGGGCAGGGGCAACAGGGGAGGCCTCGTCACAGCCCCTCACCCCCCTGCCCACCCTGTGGCAGCGGCCACACGTGCCCCCCCAGGGCTCCACCTGCAGCCCCCCGGCTCCCACAGCTGCAGGGTGGGCTGGTGGGGGTCAGGCCCGGGGGGCAGGGAGGCCAGGCGAGGAGATGCTCATCCCTTCAGGGGGAGAAATATCAGGCCAAATATGTTTGTGAGCAAAGGGGAAGATCCCCTGACCTCTCCGCTCTGCTCCCATTTCTGCTGGCAAACAAGGCGGGAGCGGTGCCACCGACGTCAGGGAAAGCTGCATCTCAGTAGAAGCATCTTTATGCTAATTCCTTCATTAATTTAGTGGCCATGAGACAAGGAATGTAATAGAGTTAATATCTATGTAGCATGGAGCACCAAAGATATTCTGGGCTATATCACAGCCTCAAGAATGTTTTTGCTAACCAAAGCAGCCCCCCAGACATCTCTCACAGGAGTGCCAAATCCATCAGGGCAAAACCATCTTTGCCTTCTCCTGGACAGCGTCATGTGTGTTGTACCTTTGAAAAGCAGAGGTGAAATTTGCAGATCTCAGCTGCAGTCCTGGTAATTTTCTCCTGTGAACAGGTGGTGCTTACAATTTTTCCTCCAAGTGCTGACTCCCCTTCTCTTATTGGGAGCCCCTGACCCCAAGGAAGACATCTTAGGAAGCTGCTTTCCTCTGCTGCATTCCTGAGGAGGAAAGAGACATGATCTAGTTTACTGGCTGCTCTAGATCTCCCTGTGTGTGAAGGGGCTTTCTCAGCAAGACTGAATATTTTGAACCGAGACCTGTGAAGGAGAAATCACAAAAATCCCAGATTTAGCTGCCATAGTTTTTATGAGAGACACTCTGCTCGCTCAGGAGAAGAAACCTGTGCTGCTTCATGCAAAGAGCGAGAGAAGAAGGTGAAAAGCATCCGAGTTAAATATTCCACCCGAGTATCTTAAACTGACAGCCACATGAGGTAAAAAAAATCCCACAAGCTATATAAGACTGTGTAAGGCTTACTGAAAAACAAGGCTTTCTGTCTAAGGCAGAAGGAACAAAGGTCACTCACAACACCCACTACTGTATATATTTTTAAACTCGTATTGTGTCCGTTCTAAGAGGCCCTAATCATGATCGAGGTCCTTGTGTGTACAGACAGAAAGGTAAAAGGCACCCACCCCTAAAAGCTTTTAATGATGTAGGCAGATAATTAAATAGGAAGGGGTCACAAATACACACAAGCACATGTGTGTGCGTGGATTTTTCATCAAGCACCAGCTCTGTTCGTAGCATTGCCCGTGGGCCCCACAGAACTAGCTGCTCCCCCCAAAATAACGAGGAAACCCCTGACCAAAGGACGTGCAACCTCAAGTAAGGCAAGTATCAACTGAGCGCTTACCGAGGCCTCAGCCAGCTGCCCACGCACCCAGCAGAGCCGCAGCCCTGGGGTCCTGCCTCTCCCTTTCTGCTTTAACCACCACACTGCGCTCCTTCCCCCATTTGCAGGAACAAGGGCTTCATTTTTCGTAATTGTATTAATACCTGTTCTTCCCTCACGCTAGCAATTTGGCTGATTTCTTGTTTATTGCTTTTCACCTCCCGCCATCAATAATTCAGCCACACGGCCCCCAGGAGGTGCAGAACCAACTGCTGGCTTTGCAGAGCCTCGCCGAGGAAAGGCGAGACGCAATAGCCGGGCTCAGGGCCCCGCTCCAGCCCCAGGCACAGGCCAGCAGATGACAAACCTGCGGCGCCGGGGCTCTCGCTGACTTTGGGAGGTTTGTTCTTCCTTGCCTTTCCTTGGGTTTTGCTGTGAGTGATGACTGCAGGATGTGACCCTAATTGTAAATCGGTTTCATCTGCGGGCTCTGCACTGGCGGTTTTGCCTCTTCTCCTGTGGTTGGTGCACGTTGTTCTTTCGGTCCCCAAATCAAAGCGCTGTACCCGGGTCCTCTCAGGATTCCCTCTGTGGTTTAGGTCATGGAGATCATTTCGGGTCTCAGCAGAAACTGGTTCAGGTAATTAAAGTGCTACCGTAACCTAGAAAATCCCATGGTAGGGACTGGAAGGGGTTAGGAGAGGGAAGGCTGTGAAGCATCAGCTCCACTCGTGCTCTCTAGCGAACGTCAGAGCCATATAGGTCAGGCAGGAGCCATTTACTCTGCTGTACCTGCTCCACGGATAACCAGGGGACTGCATTCTGCCTGCGTGTCAGCCGCGCTGCTTTTCAGCCCGATTAAATTAGCTAAACCCTTCCTAAAGCTGTGGAGAAATAAATATCCCTCTCCTCCTCCTTCAGCAGCCGCTGTTTCTCGCACACTGTCCCCTCGGCTCAGCGCTCAGACGCCCAGACACCTCCTCCAGGGGATATCTGTAACCAAGGGGCAGGGTCCAGCACGACCTCTCCCCGCCGGAGTCACCCCAATTCGGGTGCTGAGGGGGCTCGCAGCCTGGAAAAGGGAGCGAAGTCAAGCCACAAGGGGGCATGGTCTGTTCTAATTCATAAAATGTGGATTCATTGACAAAAACGCTGAACAATTGGTGAATGGTGTGTGCATAAGTTAATGCTTCTGGAGAAGGCACTGTTGGTGACGGTGTAGCTCGGCACTGGGGCTTGTGCACAGGCAGACAAAGAGGCACAGCAGGGCACTCGTGTCCTAAAATGCACCCGTGGCCACTCTGCCAGCTCTTTCTTGCTTAAGCAGGGAGCGCTGGGGTGGGGAGGACAGAGAGGCTAATTCTGCTCCCAGACTCCACCGAAAGTAATGACAGCAGCAACGCCAAAGCTGGGAGGATGCTAGTGACAGCCACAGGCTCCAGCCTGAGCTGCTCTGCTGATGCTTTGTTGTTGTTTTTTTTAAGGTTTTGTAGCAAATGTGCTCAGCTGCCAAACATTTTTAATTCCTCTGCTAGACAAGATGGGAGTGGAGCCTGTTGCCTGGGAAGAATATTTACTCGTCAGCAAACCAGACGTTCACCTCCATCTCCTTGCCAGGTGCAACAGACCCTTCCCCACCGCAGGGAGCTTCTGCTGCCTCTTCCTGCCCTGCAGCACTCGTGCCAGGGACCAGGGTGTGCACCAAGGGGTGCAGAGGGGAGGGGAGAGAGGGGGCTGAGCACTGACGGGGAGCCTGGTCCCCCGGGGGTGCTTTAGCCCAGCTCTGCCATGGCCACACTATGCGTCTGTGGTGAGGTGAAGGACTAGGAATTGCTGGTGACCACTGCGAAGTCCTGCTTTCACATAGATTTCCCAGTGCAATGGATAAGATTAAATACGAGATGAGCAGAAGCTTTTCTGGCTGGGTGTCTGACAGTAAATAGTCGTTTTATTGGCTTTTTTAGAGTCCTATCTTCTCGATCCAAAATGGAGCCAGATGTGCTGGGAGTCAGTTTCTAACTTCACAGGATATGAGTCAAAATGTGCAACTCGCCGCCTGGAACTCCGGTGACTGCAGTGGAGTTCAGCCAAGGACAATTTTGGCAAAGAGGAGTGGTCAGGACGGCCCTAAGCGATACCAGGTACGTGTGAGCTACGGTCATGTCTGCCTGCCCATAACCCCTTCCCTCAAAGTGCCTGGGCAATGCCGTCAGACCTGCACCCTCCGTGGGCTGGGACCCCCCTTCCGGCGTGAGCTGCAGGGTGTGCTCCTCCCTGCAGGCAGGTTGCACCCCAAGTGAGGGCAGAGTCACAGTGTGAGCCTGGCCCCACGTTCTGGATTTTTTCCTGCCTCTCTGCAATGTGGAGGGGGAGGGAAAATGCCAGGCAGAAAGAAAAACTGCCTGCGCTGTCCCCATAGTGCAAGGAGGGGAAATACTGGATTGCTCCATAGTGACAAGTCGGTGCGTCACGGAGAGCACCTCCTCCAGCAGCCACGCAGGGGAGGACCAGGCCTACAGCCATCATTATTCAGCTTCAAAGATTCAGGCTTCGAACCCCTTCATCTCCCTTACAAAAGACAGAAAGCCCCTGTTACGCGGGTCAGAAGGCAGCCTTGCCCTCTTTCTCTGTCTCTCCCGCTGTGCAGGTGCAAGCAGGACGTGGGCACCGTAAGGTTTTATACAAAAAGATGGGGGAACAGGCTGGATATACCTGGAGTATGAAACAGTTAGATCTTGAGTGAGTTTGTCCAAAATGGCCTCTCTGAGACTTTGAGCTACAATGCAATGGAGGTAGAGAGAAACCTGCCAAGGGCTGTCTGTCCTGAAAGACACTCTGACACAACAGCGATGTGTGTGTGTCTTAAAACTGCTGGGGAAATGAGCAGAGCTAAACCCAGCCTGAAGCATGCTAAAGCTTGGGATGTCGTATCTCGGACTGCTGCAGAGGGGTCTCCTGTCAGAAACTGCACGGCTGCTTCATGGTGCTGACGGCAGCACCACGCCATTCAGTGTTTTCTGTGTGGCGTGGGCAAAGCTGCAGGTAAGGGACCAGGAAGCCCGGCTCACCCCTGGAGCACGTTTGATAAGTAGGATGCAGGGTGGGGGCTTTCACTGTGCTGTGGGCGTGCCAGGGCTTCGGTGGTGCCATAGCTGATCATGACTTTGCTTTTGTTAAATCCCTGCTAGATCTCCATCTGTTGGGCTCCTGGCACTCTGTGCAGACCCAAACTTCCACCTTGGGCTTCCAGTTGTGTAGGAGAAAATGGCATCATCTTTTGACTTGGGGCTATACTCACACAACCCCTTCCTCGCATGCCCTGATGTCTGTTTAGGTGAGGTGGCATACATTGCCCCTGAGTCCATGTGCCACGCAGCCTGTCCAGACCCCAAATCTCACTTCCATAAGTTCTTCTTCCAGGGCTGCACCTTACACAGTGATTCCTAGTGGTCTTTAAACACAGGATGCCAATTTGATAAAAAAAATGGAAAATAACAAGGTATGTCTGACCCACAACAATTACATTCAGTAACTTACCTTGCCCATCCTCCCTAAGCCCTTTTCTAGTCCTTCTTTTTTACGGTATCTCGTTTGGACTGCGATCTTGCTAGATTTGACCACAAAGCACTGTGTGCACTGAGCTGTCTTCCCTTACCGTTATTTAGTGCTCAGAACAGTTGTTGCTGCACAGTTAGCGTGGTGTCTCCCTGCTCTTCTAGAAAACTCTGATATTCACAGGACTGCAACGTCTGAGAAGTCAGCAATAAAATGTTAAAAGAAATATCACTCCCCAGCACCACCTTAACTGTGTCCTGTTGGCATTAGCTCCAGGGAATGGCACAGCAAAAAGTGAGGAGCCTAATAAATAGACCTGAGACGCTCTCTTTGGGTGTGCTATTATTAGAAACACAAACAACAAATTGAAAATCCAGCATTTATCTGCATCTATTCTGAGTGTATTCGCTGTGTTGACTGTGGCTGTATTGATTATCAGTGGGAGCAGCTTGGAAAAGCTGATATCATGATAGAGTGCGAGGGCTGTGCTGGGGGGACAGGTGCATGTTATTTGGTTTGCCGACAGAGGTTTGCCTGATGTGCCCGTAGAGATCTGCTGCCGCAGGAACCAGCAGCCTGGTGGTGTGCATCGGTGTGACCTGCTGCTCCTTGGGAGAGCCGAGCAAGGCCACCTCCGAAGGAATCTGCATAGGAGGGGAGACGTCAAGATGACTTCCAGCGTGATGCGTGTAGGCTCAGCATTTGAACATAGGCCAAGCCTAGCTTGCTCCTGTCAGCTGTGCACGACCTTCCACTGCCTTTTGCCGTGGCAAGGGAAGACAGGCTTTGTGCTGGAGCCCTCTGTGCTCGTTTCCAGAGCAGCAGCGGGTGAGGCAGGGCATAGGTGTGTGTGCTGGTGCCCGGAGGGCAGGGCTGAGGTTGCACTGCGAACAGTGTGTGCGGTGCAAGTGCTGCATCTCCAGGGTTTCCGCTCTGTCTTTTAGCCACTCTCTGCTTCCCTAAGTCCCAAAAGGAAATTAAGCAACTTTAATTCCTTATAAGCAAAGTTCTGGAGCATGTAATCGTCTTCAGTCCTGTCCCTCCCCCAAAAGTGACCTTTTCCATGTCAAGAGCTCAGCTCTCTTCACTGTGTGGGCTCATTGTGTTGCCCACATCGGGTTCCCTCTGCTCACCCTCCTGTGCTTGCAGGTACCAGCGTGTGGCCCTGGGGAGGAGCCGGGGAGCAGCCTGGAGCCCCTGAGCACACCACTTCGAACAGCAGAGCAGACACGAAGGCAACTTGAAGGATGTGTAGGAGACCTGAGACAGCGCACTCCAGAGCCCTGTGAGGTACTGGTGTTGGTTGAGAAGTTCGTGAAGCCCAATTGCTCAGCTTCTCGCATTGCTCTTCTCTGCTTTCATCCCCTGTATCCCTTTGTTCCATCTCTTACTCCCCTGTGGTGCATCTGAAATCCCCTTCATTGCACCCAGACTTTGTCCCTCCGTGTCTTCTGACACCCTCCTCTCCACACACACCCTGTTTGCAGCTCTCTTCCCCCTTCTTCCCACACCATGTCTCAGCCTTGCCCTGCTCTGGAGGAGATTTGGGGGATCTGTGGGGCAGTAGGAGCACAGCAGCACTGAGGCACACTTGTACCAGGTGGCAGGCCAGGGGACAAGAGCCAAGGTCCAAGCCCAGCATGCTCCTGCCATGCCGGGGAGAGCTTCAACAGCCCTGGAAACCCAGGGGTTTGCCCTTGGTTGGGCAAAAGTGCCACGTGGTGGAAACCACCACCTGCACCCCCCCAGCAGAAGGGCAGCGAGATGGATGCAATCTGCCCCCGGACGAACAGCTCCTGCTTACGCAGCGGGAAGCGAGGGAGTCACTAGCTCGCTTTCCCTCCTGCCGACCTGTGCCTCCTCCTCCACCCAGCCTCCCTTCATGCTTCTGGGTCAGGGCCCCAGCTTTGCTCCCTCTCCTTTGTTTCCCTTTTCTGCCACCTTTTAATCCCCCTCCTCCCAATCCCCTTTGCCTCTCCAGAGCCCTGTCCCCTCCTGCTTGGTCTCTGCTCTTGGTCCTGTCCACTTTCTGCATCCAACCAACCCACACCATCCCTGCTTGGTCAGCACACGTGCCCAATCCCTTCCCTGTGCTCCCCCCAAAAAAAAATATTTTTTAAAAAAAAGCAATTCAAGAGCGGTCTGGGTTAAAGGGATTTTGTATCAGTGACTTACTGGGGCAGATGACCAACTTATTGTTTTTTCTTGACTGTATTCACTTGCCTTGCTCCGTGTAACCTAATCCTGTTTTTTAACCATCTTCTATCTCCCCTCTGTTAGTCATTACTGATTTTCCTGACTACTTAGGTTTCTAAAACAAAATCGGACTGTTTATTTTAGAGCGCTCGCAAATGTTGTTTTTTAAACCAGAGATAGTGGGGCTTGGACAAAAGGCACCCCTGGAAAAAGCAAGAATTGCATGCACCGTGCAGTTCCCAAGAGCTGCGAGAGAAGCAGTCACCTGCTCGGTGCGCGGGTGCAGCTGAGGTTCAGCGAGCACCCTGTCTCACCTGGAATCACCCGGGTATTTTACCAGCAATCTGCCTGGAAACCTTCTTGCCTCAGCACATGTCTCACTGCACATGAGCGCTGCTCCGTCTTTGATCCGACAGCTTGCCACGAGCTGATCCGGGGGCTCGAGCCCAAAGGTCAGCAACTTTTGCAGTGGTGTCATCGGTGGGGGCTGTGCACCAGCGGAAAGGGATGCCAGGCAACAGACCAGCCTGAACAGGGCCACACCATGTGTTGAGAAATAAAGAAGAGAAGCAGTAACACAGAGGAAGGCATTAATGTATTATTCACGCAATGGCCGTGCTTTCGTTCTTCTCCTAGATTTTCCCCTAGATGTGAGGGTGGAGCCTCTGTGCCCACCTCTGCTAAACTTCAGGGAATCTGCAGTCCGCCGAGACAGCTGCAGGCAGAGTACACGCGTGGCCATTATGTGAAGGAAAGCAGCTCATGACACGCCTGCCGGAGGCAGGCTGGGTAGCCGGGTCTTCCCACTCAGACGACTCCAAATTTGCACCGAGCGGCGTTTTGCCAGGGCCTCCACGAGGCTCGTCGGCAGCAAACCAGACCTGATGGGGCAGGGGAACGTCGAGGCGTGTTGCGTGCGCCGTCGCTAGCAGAGAGCCGTGCTCGTCCTGCACCACAGCCCAGCGAGCCACGCTCCCCGGGACGGCTCTGAGAGCACGCGGGGCTGGAGCACCCCAAGCAACACATGGTGCACCCAACAGTGCCTCGCTGCAGCGGTGAAAAATCATTTAGGCCCTGATCCTGCAAACGTGCATGAGTTTAATGTTACTACTATGAGTAATCCCCTTGATTTCAAATTAGATTAGTCACAGTCTTAACACTTGGCACGTGAATAAATGTTTGCAGGGTGAGAGCCCTATTTATGGCCCGATCTTGCAAATTATTACTGTCTAGCACACTGCTTCTGTTCCTGAATAGTTTCACTGATGGAAAAAAAAAAAAAAGCCTCAAACACTCCCCTGGATTGTGAACGTTGCAGGGTTAGATGTGGTGCGTGGCAAGTGTGTGCACCCCTGCGCAGCGTGGGTCACGGGCAGAGGCATCTGAGCCTTGAGGGGTGGGTGCCTGCTGGAGGCTCTGACCCAAAGCTCTGGCGAGCCGACCGCCGTCGATGTTTCCTCCTTCCTCTACCCCCGGTTCTGAGATTCAGGTCTTCCATCTACAGTGTAAATGGACTTTTTTTTCCTGTTTATTTTTAAAGAAAGAAAAAAGAGATTAAATCAATTTTGCTAAGTTAGGGTGAAGACAATAAGGAAAGCAATAAGCAGATTGCAAATTTAAATCACCAGTCTAATCAAATTCCTCTGGGCTGCGGTGTCCTTTCTGTGAAATCAACCTGCATTAAAGGGACTGTGCTGCTGTTTGTGAATGTACCATCTCTGCAAATTACCGCTGCTCCGTTGCATTGTGTTTGTATGAATGGGGGTGACATGTGCTTGCCCACAGGTCCACGTGAGAGAGGTGGGGTGAGGAAGGAAGGATATTTTTAAAATGAATCTAGAGGGAGAAAGTGGAAGCTGCGGCTTCAGAGAATGTGAACGGTATCCTAAAATAACCCCTGTCATCTGCCCACCCACCCACCCACTCACCCACCCTCTGCCAAAATCAAGGTGCAGCTCTTTCATTTAAAATTAATTCTTGGCCCCGGAGGGTATCGATAGATCAATATCTTGCGCTTCTGATCTCTCGTGGGCCACCCTTCAATGGCTCATGCAAAGGCTAAAAACAGAAAGATGCAACACAAAAGATACCGCAGTCAGCTCAAGCAGGGGGGTTATTTTTAGATCAGAAAAGGGAAAGGAGGGGAGAGAGAGAGAGAAAGGAACGAGAGGGAGAGAGGCTGGTCTAGGGTTTGCAATCTAATTTGGTCTCTCTTTGCCCCCCCTCCTCTTTCTTTCTCTTTCTCTCTCTCTTTTTTTTTTTTTTATTCCATCAATGGTATTTTCCATACAATCTGATTTCTCCCCGCTCTGCCGGGAGGGGGCTGGGGGGGGGGGCAGCACAGCAAAGCCGGGCTGAAGATTCTGGAGTTTTATGGCTCATTCCAGCTAGTGGCTTCTCTCTGCCAGTTGAATTAATTTGATACTATTTTTGAAAGTCAGTGTTTCTAAGGGAGACCTAATGACGCAATGACGTCAATGCAGGTCAATAGCACACACTGGAGGAACTGACTGTGCTACCGGGAGCCAAGGGCTGGGAGCCCGCTCCGGCACCCCAAGCTCCCGCACCCCAAACCGGGGGGGGGGGGGGGGGGGGGTGAGGGTGTCCCCCCCCCCCCCCAAAAAAAAAAAAAAAAAAAAAAAAAAAAAAAAGAGAGAGACGCAGTGCAGTGAAAACCCCCCCAAAACCCACGCAACTCGCTACCTGTCCCGGGCAGCGTGCACGGGGAGGAGGCAGGCAGGGACACACGCGTGTGCCCGCCCGGGCCGCTGGGCTATAAATAGCGGCGGGGGCGCGGGCGGCCGGGGGCGCGCAGGGGCAGCGCGGGGGCTGCGCGGGGGCTGCGCGATTCCGCCCCGCGCAGGCACCCGGGAGGTGCCGGGCTCAGCGGTGCGGGGGTGGTGCGTGGGCGGCGGGCGGGCGGGCGGGCGGGCGGGCGGGGGGGGGCTGCTGCTGCTCCCGGCTCCAAGTCAGGCTCTGAACACGAACTGGCTCGCTTTTTTTTTTTTTTTATGCCTTTTTTTTTTTTTTTGCCTCTCTCTTTTTTTTTTTCTGCCTCTTTTTTTTCTGCCTCTTTTTTTTTTCTGCCTCTTTTTTTTTTTCCTGCCTCTTTTTTTTTTTTTTGCCTGTCTGTTTTTTTTTTTTTCTGGCTGTTTTTTTTTTTTTTTTTTTTTTTTGCCTTTCTCCTGGAAGAGTGCAGACACACATTACGCGAAACCCACAGCCTTTTGCGAGATACACGGCTCGAAACGCTCTAGTTTATTTATACAGCCCCTCCACCCTCTGCTCTTCCCACCCGTCCCCAAATTCCCTAGAAATCCAGCTAAGGCGTGGGGAAGAAGGGAAAGCGTTTTTCTGGTGGGGGGGAATTATTTATTTTCGTTTTGTTTGGGGATTGTTTTGGTTTGTTGTTTTCTTTCTTTTTTTCTTTGCATACAAAAATAAGTGAAGAAGATTTTGCAAGGTAGGTTTCTCTGTGTGTGTGTGCGTGCGTGTGTCTGTGTGTGCAGGTGTTTTGCTTTTTGCAAAGTTTCCTGATTTCAGCTGTTAGATGCTTTTACAAGAAAGTAGACTTTTCTGATTTGTTCTGCTGCCTGCGTTTTGAAAGACTGGACAACATTGCATTCCCTCTCCTTGCAAAGAGTTCTCTAGCCTGTCGTGTCGTGTGTCCTGTGTATTTGATGTTCCTGCAGGAGAGCATGCTAGTTTGCGAGCCCAAACTGCAGGCAGGGAGATGTGTATTTAAGACCCCCCGCCCCACTTTTTGCAGAGGCTGCAACTTTCACTTTGTCACATTTTGGGGTGGGGGGGCGAACGAAGGGGTTGACTCACTCGGGTAACAAGCTTGCAAATGGAATTTTAATTGCAAAAAGAGTCCAAGTCAGCAGCGTTAAAGCTTAAGGGGGATGGAAGGGAGTTGACATTTCTTGCATAGAGAATTTGCTACCATTGGGAATATTCTGCAAGCCCGTAGTGTAGGGGTACAGGCAAAATAATAACAAAGTAAATGATGAGACAAAATACTAATTAAAGTGATGCAAGAAAGTGAGAGGCTGTTACAAGCTCTAACCACCTGTAGAGGGAAATCTTTATACATAGTAATTTCTGTTAGCTGATCTATAGAGAAACTAAAGCGAATTACATGTTCCAAACTTTGCTGCTCTGCAATGTGCAACCCGGGATGCAAGCTGCTTGGTTAATTCTCGGGGGCTTGCAAACTGCAGAGCCTGGTAGCTCGGGAGAAACTCGTGTTCAGCATCCACTGAGCCTGAGCCTCCACCTTGGCTGCAGCCATCTGTGGTGCATGTCCTGGTTTTCTTTAATGCTGCTGCACTCGACGTGGTTAGCAACAGATGTCTTGCCTGTGAAGAGCAGGTTTGATTTATTGCTAATTTCAAGCGGGTTTCTTAATCCGGAAAAGTCGGATGGTCTTCACTGTCTGAGGGGAAGGCTTACCGAGTGGCAGTGAGGACTGACAGGAAGCCTCTTCCCATGGCAGAACCCTGCTCAACTTGTGCTTGACAAAAAGAATAATGACCGATGCCTTGCGATGACCGGCACACGGCTGCGATTAGCTCGCCACACCTTGCATGTGCCTCTTCTTCTGCAGAAGCTGAGGTGCTCCGTGGAGCTGTGGCCCTGACCCCGCCGCCGGGACACGGGATCGCTCCTTCTCCATGGAGCATCCTGGCCTCAGAGGGCCTAACACCTCAGAGCTGCGAGGTGGCTCTGGAAGCCAAAGCCATGGGTACGTGGTAGATGACACAAAGTCAACAGGGAGGTGGTTTGGAGGCAGCATTTTCCCTTCTAGCTTGCCCCTGCTCCATTTCCACCCGCTGTCACAAAGTGCAGGAGGGTCAGGAATGGGCCGGGGCCTGCAAAGCCTTCATATCCAACTCTCCCACCCTGAGTCCACCTCCCCTGCAGAAATACGGAGATCTTAAGTTAGTATGGCCTTGAATCACCTCTGCTGCCATCTGTTCACCCTTAGTCTGTCTTTTGCATGTCCAGCTGAGAAAAGGTGGAAAGCCTGTGGTTTATCACTGTGAATATTGATGCGTACGTCATCGGGGTCACCTGATTAGTGAGAACTGCAGGAGGCGAAACACCATGAGGCAGGGCCGCTCTCTTCTTTCTCTGCAGAGCTTTACAACAGCTGGAGTCCAGCAGACAGGAGTGATGTTTTGGGTTCAGCCTGCACCCTCATAATATATATTAGTCCTCTGATTCCTGGTTCAATGTCTATACTGCGTCCTGCCAAAAATATATATATGTATTATTTCCAGCTCTCATTTTCTGAGGTTCATGCTTTTCATGAGGTTCATATTTCCTTTTCTCTGTCCCTCGATGCCACTCCCAAATCTTTGGTTGATCTTGATATCTGAGCGTTTTGAAGTGCCACCAGGTTTAAACACCCTCAGGAGCTCCTCATGTGCCGCTTCAAAGAAAATTCTGTGGCAGGATGACTCTTTCTAATGAGTTTTCATTAACTCTTTTCCCTTCCCTTTCTCTGGGAACTTCTAAGGTCCTACACATGGTCTTCTCAGTACAGGCTCTCTTTAACCCAGATATTCTCACATCCACTTCACCTATGAGTCACTGCACTTTCTAGCCTACAATTATATTTGCATAGCTTGTGCAATAGAGGGAATTCTCCAGCTTGCACACAGCTCAGCTACCTTCCTGTGGTATTGCAGATGCTATGTCTTTTCATGTCAGGTGTAGAAGGATTCTCTGTGTTCAAAGAGCTAACTACTGCTTCTTTTTCTGCCCTCTCCTTTGTATCTACTTCCTTGTCCTCATGGTCCAGCAACGAACAGGACTACAACACCAAAGGGTCTTTCCCTGAAAGCGTTTATCTAGGTTCAGATGCTTGTGTTGAAGGATACTCCTGATTAAGGTTCCTCCTGCTTTGCATGTTCTCCTGCTGCTCTGATTTTCTCATGTCCAGCCATGTCCTGTGATGCCACTTATCTCAAAGATGTCACATAAACTAATTCTAAAATGAAATTTTTATTCAAGATGGTGGCACTGTATGGCACCGTGCAATATATTAAGTGTCAGATGGACAACCTTTTAGATGAAAATCCTGCATTTCTTCCCTTAGCTTAACTCTGGATTGTCTAAGTAATAGTTGCACAGTACTAGAGATCTAGATACAACCTTCTTCATAGTAAATGAACAGCTAAACTTGCAATTTCTTATTAGAAAAAAAAATAAAAAACTTCAGAGAGGCAATCTTACACTACCTTACATACTCTGTAGGAGTATGAAGGAAAACCCACTCTTCTGTGCAACTATGTATATAGTGGAGGAACTGGACAAAAAGTGAGTACGGGTGAAGAACTGAATTTTGGTCTTTCATCAGCTACCTCATGGTATTTCATGACTTCAGTCATGAAATTGTGAAGCCTTCTATCAGGCTTCAATTTTGCTAAATATTGCACTTTACGACTGGATAAATGAAAGAACAAAGTTCCCACCCCCAGTTTCATTGCAGACCTCTGTGAAAGATGCTCTAAATTTCATTGACACCCATGTGTTGTCTCACTGCCAGGTTTGTTCAGCTCTGCTTTCTCATTTGAAAAACTAGTATCAAGCCAAAGATGAGTAGCTCCACTCATCCATGTAGTCCATGGAGTATTTTCAATACTCCATGACGTCTATTCCACCCAAAACAGCAGGATCACAAACAAGATTGTCTCACCCCTGATATTTGTGTTATTGTAAATCATTCTTGCAAATTCTTGTTGTATAGAAGCTTCAGTTTCTTCCACTTTTCAAATTTAGGCACTGGCTTCCCAATGAATTCCACAATGAGATCAACCGTGAGGCCATGCATCTTGCTCTTGCAGCTCATGACTTTCCACTCCATTTTATTCTGTCCAAGATTTCCTTCCTAACAACTTGTATCTGTCTCTGATCTTATCAAAATGATCTGCAAAGCTGGAATGCCTTTCTACAAATACCCTATTCAATGTGTCCACAACCCTTCCAAAATGAAAAAGTAGTTATGTATCCTTTAAATACAAAATCATGCTGGGACACAAAACATTTTCCTTTGTTCTTCATGGAATTCTGTCTTTGTGCTCTTCCGTTTGGATTGTAACCTCATGGGGAAGGTACTGTGTCTTGTTTGTTATTTAGTACAGTACCCACTACACTGAGGGTGATGAGATAAAAATGGCATAATCTATCATTATTTTTTTTTCTCCCCTTGAATAAGGATAAGTTTATTTTAATGCCCAAACCGCTGTTTTCAGGTGTTGACTCCTAGCTAGAACCTCCCATGTGGTTATTTTTTTCATTCTGTGTTTGCACGGCATCCAACAGAACGAGCTTAATCTGTGATCGCCAGTATATGACAATAAGGCTCACATTTGAAAGTTTAACTGGTGGCATGTGTTGGTAACGTAAGGAGCAATTGACTGATACAATATTAAAGTTAAAAAAAATAAATTAATTAACACGTTACTAATTTTAGCTAAGTACTCACTGTCAGTCTTGAACAACAATTCAGGATAGCTTTTATATGCAAACCTTGAACTACCCAGAAAATCATTATATGGAACATAATTCAGACTTTGTATCTCTGTTCATATAGTCCTACAATAATTGTAATTACCGCAAAAGCAGCACCAAAATTATGATTTGTGAGGGATTTGCAGAAATATGTGTTTCATCAGCTGGCTCTGCAGCAGGCATTTATAGCAATACCATAACAGCCTGCACTTCTCTGTCGCTCATC
Source organism: Cygnus olor (assembly GCF_009769625.2). Lineage (NCBI taxonomy): Eukaryota > Metazoa > Chordata > Aves > Anseriformes > Anatidae > Cygnus > Cygnus olor. Next base: position 52,517,639 of record NC_049173.1, read on the forward strand.
CATGGATCTCCAGATATTCCACTAATACTCAATAAGTTGTGTATGATACTCACTTCCCCATCCAGTTCACATGATGGTTTAAGTATTAATACACATCTCCTGATATTAAGGAAATGTAAGTGTAGCTACAGCTGCTACCCATCCCCTGCTTTGGTGTTTCCACTGATGACAGGACAAAATGGAGGAGACCATTATGATTCCTCTGCATGTTTGGCCATCTGTTGGCTGGTGTGATCAGGTATATGCAATGCAATAGTGTTTCTGAAGACTGTCTTAAAGGACTGTACTCTTCAGAGTATTGAAGTGTCTTTCTTCCAGTTCATTTCATGGCATCTCCTGTCTTCTCCATGATAGCTGTCAGTCCAGTAGCTGTCACAACTTTCCCTAGGGGAGGCGAACCATTGCTTAACAGAAAAAACTTGCAGATGCTTCCACTCCCGTGCTCAGTCATGTTAATTACCTCCTTCCAATTCATGGTCAAATAACGCTATGTATCAATGGCAGTAGCCATTTATATGGCCAAGTGAAAGGAAGTGAAGTGTTTTAAGTTTGTATAGAGAAGATTCAGCAACTGGGAAAATAAAAGCCATTGCTGTTTGGCCAGCTGGTCCTTCTGGGACTTCCAAAAGTTCTGTACACACTGATGGTTTGCCAGTGACAGTCAGGGAACCAGTGGCTTAATTTGTAAACTGTGCATAGCAGAGACAGCTTGGATCCAAGCAAAAACAGCTTGGATCTTAGTGCCATTTATAGGGCTGAACTTGCTATTAGCATGTGATGTATAAATGTTAACTGGTGATAAAAATAGATGTTCAGACAAGAAGTCATATGTGATCTAGATCTTATGCTCCATTCATGTTTTAATTTTCCCTGATGGTTTTGGAATCCATTTTGCCAGATGTTTCTGCCTTGCTGAATGGGGATTTCTAGAAGTTTGGGCTCTAGCTAGGTAGGAATGCCAGAAAGGTAAGTAGAGAAGTGACTGATAAAATCCCCAACCTGTCATGGTTAGAATATCCACTGGAGTTTCTAGCTGAGTAGCAATTTTATGTTGTAATTTTTGATAGCCAGACTGAATTGCATTATGAGGAAGAACAAATCGGAGGCAACAAAGTAGGAAAGAGCAGTGTGTCTTGTTACAGGAGCATCAAAGGTCAGAATAAGAGCTCACAAGGCTGTGCCTCCATAACCCTAGGCATCTCACCTTGTCTTTCACCTCATCATCTATGAAATGCAGCTGAATGAATGTATTTTCTTTTTTCCACCCAAATATCTTCTTCCTTGAGAGAACTTGATTTTTTTTTTATTTGACTGGATCCCCTGGCTTCATGTTCTATTATCTCAGTAAATAAATTCTTCCTAAATTACTTTAATATCACCCCACTCCATATCCCACTCTCTCCCACTGGCTATGATACTGGCTAGTTTTGAATTAAAGATTGACAAAGGTTTTTGGCATTTCTTCATCACTGCCTTCTCTCTTTTTTTTTTCTACCAGTACAAGATCCTGTATAATGCACCACAAACTGTTGTCTTATCCTTGTGTTCTTGTTTATAACTCTTTCTTTAAGGTGGTTGCCAGATATGTGTGCACATTGTGTTAAAGGTCATGGGTCTTATTCATGAAAAGTTCCATTTCAAAGGCTAATGAAAATCAAATCTTAGTATAAAGGCTCATCAAATTTGTGGCAGGATTCCTCAAAAGTTATGTTCCATGTATCTGAAGTATGATGTCTATTCACTGTATTTCTTCCATAGGTTCAACTTTTATTAAAAAGTGATATGATTTCCTTTTGATATCATCCTCAATATTGAGACCTTTGTACTCTTTTTCCACCAGCTTCATTATGCTAATGGTTTTCTTCTTTTTCATCCCCGCTACACAGAAACATGTCTCTAGGGTCTGATTTTGCTGCCATTGGAAGAAGATCCAGTTTCTATCCCTTTACATGTCATAGCCATTATATTTCTCTACAATGTAAACAGAAAAGCTAAAGATAACAGAGCAACCCAGCTATACTGGCATTTCAGTCAAAAACTGATCAAGGTGATTATTAACACAATCTGTGTGAGATGACATCAACATGCGAGTTGCCTGTTTTGTTGGTTTCCTGGTCTATGCATCTGGGTTCTCCAAAACAAATCCCATACCTTGAAGTCACAAGTCTTAATAAGTCCTTGATCTTCTGACACAGGTGAGATTTTCTTTACTAAAATACTGAACAGCTTCTCTTTACGATGTTGGAGGAAAAGCACTCTTTTCCTCCTGTGTGCTTCCTTGTATGTTCTGATCTCTGATTATTTGTAATATTGCTGTCTTCTTACTGACGACTTTTATTGATTATCTCAAAGCTATAGATATCTTCAAGAACATCCTGGTTAGGTAAGTAGGTATCATCTTATCTTTGTTTTATAGGTGGATAAACCAAGCATAAAGTGATGGGCTCTTCACATGAAATTTGAGGAGAACCTCAAAAATATTTAAGGAAAAAGGCTTTCAATGAGAAAATTTAGATCAACATGCATTGCAGCAAATTTGTGATTAGAATAGGAATATCTATATCAGAAGAGGAATATCTAGATCCCAATCCCCTGCTTCAGTTAGCAATCACTCTTCTTCAGGTCCTATCACTAGCTAAGACTTTGCTACCTATAATAGGCAGTAGGTTGTGGAAGAGATGTCACTCTAATTTATTTTAATTTCAATGTGATTACTCTTTCCTCTGGGTGCTATATTTTCCTGTAACCAAGGGTTAACTAGCACAAGTTACTGACTGCCCTGATGCAAGGTGAATTATGTTCAGAAGGCTGAGGGGTTTTGTGAGCTTCTGGTGTATCTCTGTGGCACTCCACTCTTTGTCTCTGGTCTTCTTCTGCTTTCTTTGCCTTTGGAAAATATCAAGTGTCATTCAGTTGCCTGAGTGGAGCCCAAGAATGAATTCCAATAGTTTGTGGGAATAAGTGTGGGTTAGGAGAATATTTTGTAACAATTACGTTAATGAATCAATCCCTGGCTCATAGGTCATCAGAACTCCAAAGCTCTGAGGAAGTAACATTCTTGCTGTAGCAAGACATATTTAGGCTACTTTCCGCTCATTTTGCAGTGCTGATCTTGGCTGGTCCTTGTCTTGAAGAGAGAATGTGAAAGCCACCTTCCAGTCCAAAATGAGAGATGGGGCCTTGAACTTGGTGGATCAAAACCAAAGAAAAACCGAACAAGTGACGAATACCTCAAAAATACCTTTTACTTGCAAACGAAACTACTTTGTAATTGACAGATCATAGCTGTTTTGAGCACCAGTTATGTGCTGGCTAATATTTTACTGCTAATAGTAACAGTAGTATCTCCATGTGTGCCATTGTCTGTTAGGGCAGAGTGTGGAAGGGAACTTTCCAGGGGGTGAGGACAGTCCAATACACAGAGCTGCCCGCTTTAGCACTTCCAGCAGCTCTAGGTGTAAGGCACCGTACCTGCAGCTGGTGGGCACTCCACTGCTTTGTCTAGTATCTGTGGTATTACTTTTCAGTGGAGTACGCTGAATGAGGACCTTTCAGCAAGGACTTTTCAGTACAGGAGCCTTTGCTTTCATTAAGACTTCATTGGTAGGGAAGCTTAATTGTTTGGAAACAAGGAGATTGCTGATAACTAAAGTATCAAGATAGAAGATAAATTTTCCTTTTAGTGCTTCTAATGATCAGGAGAAGTGGGAACTGCTGTTTGGTACACACTTGCCTGCCAAACATTCTTTCCAGTTTGGATGGCTTCCATTTATGTATTTTTTTGAAGCCAGAGATTCCCTGGGCACTGGACATTGCTTCCACCTTGCCTTAAGCAGCAGACAGGCAAGACAGGAGACAGTCCTGCAGAGATGGAGATGGCACATTTGGGTGGAGAAGCAGAGGAGAGCAAAGGAAGAGCCAGGGCGTGTTTGTGAAATTGAGGCTGAAGACATTTCAAACCTTATGGTGGAAAGATTAACTACTTATTTCACTAAGATTGGAGAGTTTCGGGGTAAAAACAAATAAACAAACCACTGTGAGGGGCTGATGAGGAGGTGGGAAGCAGGGGGGAATCCCAGGCATCTGCCCATGGGAGAGGGCCTGAGGTCCAGGAGCGCATAGCTTGCTAGTGTGTCCGCACCAGACCTGCCACCGGGAATATCCCTTTTGGGTGGCTGTGGTGGCACCTTTTCTTTGCAATGGAGAGGAGCTAAAGCTGGACAGCTTTCCTCTGCTCATGTGCACAGAGGTGACCACTACGTAGAAATGCAAAGCTATGGGTCTATGTGAGGGAGGGCAGAGAGAAGAGGACTGTGCCCTCCCTCCGCAGTAGGCCATGGACTGTCTCAAAACTCTTGGGTCTGAGTGGCAAAAGATAGCTTAGGTGCACGTTCCCTGTGTAGCCTCACATTTTTATTTGTCCAGGAAGAACTTCATTGCAGCTCCTCAGAGAAGGTATGTTCCACAGCTGGCTGTTTGTCTGGGGTCTTGAGGTGCTAAGGACTGTCCTTGGCCTAAGGGCTTTCCCCGTTGGGCAGTGCTCCGCACCTCTCTAGCTTCTGCACTACTACTGCTGAGCAGGCCATGTGGTGAAAACACGATTCCAGATGGGATTTTCCTCCAGGTCTGAAGCGTAACGTCTCTCCCAGTCTAGGGAAGTTGGTGGCTGGTGTGTGTGGAGACGGGTGCATGGGATTGCTCTAAACAGAGCACGTGCAGTCGCTGAGGGCCTGGTGGTCCCCCTGAGCCTGGCACGGCGGTGGGGTGGCCTCCTCTCGGTGCGTGGTTCCCTGCCCGGCTGCGGCTCCGTCGCTGGCGTTGGCACTGCCTGGCTAAATGCGGGCGAGAGGGAGAAATAGTGTTACCTCATTGACTGCCGTTCATTGACATTAGGAAATTCATTGTCTGCGAAAGAAGTTGGTAATAATTAAGTGAGTTAATAAATTGAGGAGTGCGCGTGTGCGGGTTAGACGGTAAATAACGTGCTGGCTTCTTGATCGCCCCGGCATTTTGCTTCTCCCTTCGTGCAAGGTGTGAAGTGGGCCGGTGGTGGAAGAGCGTGGCGGGGGGCTCTCGATCCTCACCTGGGGAAGGGACGTCCCCACAAACCTCGGCTGCCCCTCGGGACTCGCTTCTGTGTCTGACTCGGTCCCCGGGGGCGGGGAGCTTGTTTGATGCTTTTAGTGCCATTTTCCAACAAATGAGAGATGCGTTTAAAAATAGCAACAGCCCTTTGCGCTTGCCTTTTTTTAGGCATTTTAAGAAGTAGCTGCGTCCCTTTGTCTGGGAGACGGGGAAGACGACCTGCTCTTAAAGGTCCTCATTAGCTCCTCCGGGACCGGGGAAGGGCTTCTGGTGGCCCCCCTCCCCTCCCCGGCTGCATGTGTTAATTGTCCCCTCTGCACACACTCGGTGGCAAGCGAGGTCGTTTCGGAGATGCGTTTTGCTTAATGGGAGCTGGGAAAGGTGTGGTGCATAAAGGAAATACCTCTCTTTGCCAGACAACCCCTGCATTTGTCAGCAAGACAATTCTCTTTGTCTAAATGCTGCTGATGCCCGGTGCTGGGGCAGGGGGCTCGTGGGTGCGAGCGTGTGTCTGTGTGTGCCCCTGCTCAGGCTCAGGGTTAGCTATTTGCGTACAGACTATAGCAGCATTATAATTTTTAATTGCAATTTCATTTGTTATTCTCTCCCATTCCCCCACCCCTCTCTCTGTATAATCTGGATCATTGCTCTCTGTAGCTGATTCCGTGGGAGACCAAGCAGAGTGCGTGGGTGCAGAATATAGAAAGCCAGAGCCATAGAATCTGTTATTTGCGTCATTCTAGGAGACGGGGCTGTTTGCCTGACAAATATACAGAATTAATCCTGGTTTTATCAATATCTGTCTTTTGCTACAGTAGCCAAATACAAGTGTAAGGTGGTAGGGGGGACTTGCTGCTGCAGCTGCTATTTTTCAGATTTTATTTCTTTTTTTTTTGGGGGGGGGGGGGGATGCTAAAATATATTCAGCTCCCCCCATGCTGTTTGCCTTGCAAATATTCAAAATCTGAGATTTTTATCCAAATTGCTTTTTGCTAAAATTGCTAAACACCAGGAGGGGCTGGGGGGGGGAGAGGGCAATGGGGGGCTGGGGGGGGGGGGGGTCAGATTTTCTTGCAAGGTCTGGCTATGCAGATTTCTCTGTCTGTGCTTCTGCATGGGATGTGTGTGGTTTTTGAGAAATACCTCCCCATCCCCAGTGCATATTTTTATTTTTCTCTCCCTCCCTTACAAACACACATATGCACACCCCCCAGGATTTTTGTGCAACTGTACAGAAAGCTGCACGACACAAAATATGGGGCTTGCTAATTAACTCTTTTCCTCGAATTGAAGTGCCTTTCTGCAAGCACAAAGCTCCAAGCACAGACATCTTTTATGATGAACTAGAGCCTCTGAAGAGGAGAATCTGAACGTGACGTCAATAGCTGATAACTGACGCAGCCTTGCAAAGGAGTCTCAGGCTGGCTCCTTGCAGCCTGCAAGCCCTAATGATTCTATTTTTTCCCCAGTCCCCCCTCGTAGTGAATTACTAGAACGCAAACACACACACACACACCCTTTTTTTCGTATATATATTTATAGATCCTTTATTCTCCAAACAAAGGATTTTTTTAAGGGGGGAAAGGCACGGGGCGGGGAGGAGAGAATTAAAAAAAAAAAAAAAAAAAAGAAAAAACAACCTTCTTTGTGCAGGGTGCAATTCACTATATGAAACCATCTCAGTGTCTCTCGGCAAAGCAAGCATCCCTGCCTGAAATCCACATTTGTGCATGCTGGCAAACTGGTGCATGGTGGTTGTTGTGTTTTTTCCAAAGCCCACTTTATAAAGACAGTGCAAGAAGACAGACACAGTAATGCTTGCAAGGCAACAGGCAGAGAAGCAGAGGCAGACTCAACACAACTGTGGATTAGGGGTTTGTGCAATAGGACAGCATGGAAGGCGGTCAGTTTGGGCTTTTGGTTTGTGTTGTGTTTTTTTTTTTTTTTTTTTAATTCTCTGCAATGATGCACCTAAAGCAACTGGGGATGGTGGTGCAGAAAGAAGCTGGGGTAGGGGGATTCGTGGTTGGGGGTGATTGTGTGCAAGGGGACAGACTTAATGCACATTTAATGTTTTGGACGTAGCGTTCCAGCGAAATGCCTTTGTGTGTGGATTTTTTTCCCCAGTACCTGCTAAAAATAGCATCAGGGTTTTGATCGCGTTCCAGAAATAGACAGAGGGTTGCACTTGTATAAAAAGCGAGCGCGGGTGGAAGAAAACCTGGACATCACCGCAGTATTTTTTTCCAACTCCTGTCTGGAAATTAATTGTTGGATTCCCCCCGTCCCCTTCCTCGCCCCCCCCCCACTCCCCCTCCCTCCCTCCCCTAGCCGAGGAGTTCCCGTTCGGGTAAGTAGTGATCTTTCCTGTGCATGGTGCAGAGAGTGGCTGTGAGTCTCGTCTTTCTCTAGTGCATGCTCGGATTAATTTGTTTTCCTTCCTCCCCACTTTTCCTCTAAAGCGAGAGGGCTGCGTGCTCGTCTCCACCGTGATATTTGGTGCATGCACGGAGCCCGGAGACAGGGAATTCTTGCAGAAAGGGGGAATCACCCTGCCGGTAAATCTCTGAATCAATAGCGAGCTGCAGCTCTCCCTCTCTCTCCGTCGGCGCTAGAGAGCCCCTCTCCCTCCCGTCCCCCCCCGCTTCGCTTTGCCGGGGGGGGGCGCGGGGCCGGGCGCTGCCCGCGGGGCCGCCGCCGGGCGCTGTCCGCGCCCCGGTGCTGAACCCGGTGCCGAACCCGGAGCCGCCGCCGTCGGGGGTCGGGGGCCGGGGCCGTCGGGGGGGCCCCGGGGGCTCCGCCGCCGCCGCCGCCGAGGTTTCCCCTCCTGCGCCGCCGCCGCCCGCCCTTCCCGCCCGTGCGTTTGAAAGAGCCCGTACCTGATGATGGTGCTCGGCAGAATAGGAGGCTATAGGTTGCTTTGTTTGGACTCACCCCTTCTCCTCCCACCTCGTTTGTTCCCCCCCCCCCCCTCGGAGCGCTCGCACCTTCTTTAGGGGCCGTGTGTGTGTGTGTGTGTGTGCGTGCGTGTGCGTGCGGTGGGCTTGTCAGCGCCCGTCCTCCGCGTCCTTGCTCGCGTCCCCCCCCCTAAGGAGGCGGGGGGGGACCCTGTAGGGTTACCTCGGCGCCGCCGAGCCCCGCCGCTGCCGGGCGCCGTTTCGGAGCCCCGGGCCGGCCCCGCATGCAGCTCCCCGCAGCCCGGCACCGCAGCCCCAGCCCCGGCCGGGGAGGAAAATCCGGCGGGCAGCCACCAGCCGAGGAAGCGGCTCGCCGCCGCGCACGGTTAGCCCTCGCCCTACGGTAGAAGGAAGCGTAGAAAATGGTGCACCTACCGCACAAAGCCCGGCACCGCTTGCGGATCCTGCAGACAATGGCACGGTGCAGACATGAGCGGCGGCACGGCTCGGCTCGGCTCGGCTCGGCTCGGCACGGCACGGCACGGCACGGCGCGCTTAGCAGGGGGCAGAGCGCGTCCTGGCCGAGCTTGCATGCAGCGGCTCTAATCTAGGCGCACAAAAGACATCGTTTCTCGCAATTAATCACACCCAAGCGGCTGAATGCACAACACGGCACTCCACCCACGGATGCCCCTAATGCACGACCGTCCCTTCCCCGAGCTTGCGTGGTCGTATTTACAAGCGGCCCCGGCCCCTAGTTTGTTTGTTTGTTTGTTTGTTTGGAAGAAGCGAGCCGCTTCCAACACGTGGAGCCAATCGTCGCCGCTCCTAATAGATCTCTGGAAAACAGTCATTAGAAACAAGAAATGCCCTCCTTCCTCGCCCCCTCCCTCGCCTTCCCAGCCCTCCCCTCCTAGATCGCTGCCTCTCTCGGCACAATGCATAAGATTACCCTTAACTGGATCCTATTAAATAATTCAATGGTGGCGGTGTAATTTTGGTTGGAAACTGCACGGATTTCCAAGTCGTGACTGTAAAAGTGAGTAATGTGCTCTGGCTGCGTCATGGCTCCAGTCACAGATGGTTCCAAACTGAGGAGAAATCGTGACTTCGACTTGAGACGTCCCCTCTCCACGAAAAGACCATCCAATCACACGGCGTCGGGGGGCAGCCGGACTCCTCGGAGCTCGCTTTCTCTTTGCTCTCCCGTCCGTGCGTGTGTGTGTGTGCGTGTGTGTGTGTGTGTGTGTGGCGGTGTGCCCGCTCCCTGGCTCTGTGTGTGTCTGTGTGTGTGTGCGTGCGCGCGCGTGTGTATAAAATCCTCAACAAGTTGCAGAAGGGGAAGGGAGAGGAGGGGTTAATCTTGGGGAATCTTCTGCACCTAGTGAGATCGTGACCCTCCCACACAGTACAGTAACTTATATACATACCTGGAGGAAGGGACGCTTTGCTTTTGGGCTTTTTTTTTTTTTTAAAAAAAAAAAAAAAAAAAAAAAGAAAACCAAAACAAAACACAAACCACCCTCGGCGATGCTCGCACCCCGCGGGACCGCCGGAGCGGCCAGGGACGCACGGCCAGGTAAGTGCCGGGGCTTTTGCAACTTGTGCCGCCTGCTCTGCCCCGGCCGCGCTCCGTCGCCGCTCGGCACCGGGACGGCACCGGGACGGCACCGGGGGCTCGGGCTCCGTGCCCGAGCCCGGGGGGGGGGGGGGGGGGGGGGTCCGGGCGAGCGAGGGGAGCGGCGGCGGTGCGGGTGCGGGTGCGGGCAGCGCTGCCTCGCGTGGGCTCCCTCCTCCTCCTCCTCCTCCTCCTCCTCCTCCTCCTCCTCCTCGTCTCCCCCTTCCCCGTCTCCCACCGAGCGGAGCGGAGCCGAGCGGAGCGCGGCGGCGGCGGGATGCGGCGGCGAACTCCCAACTTCGCGAGTTGCGGCCGAGGTGCGAGCCCCCCCCCGTCCCCGTCCCAACCCGTCCCCCGCGGGGTCCCTTCCCCTCCCGAGGCTTGCGTGGGCCCCCCGGGACGCGGCGGGTGCGCCTTTCTGCCGCCGCCTGCGGGCACCGGCGGGCTGTCGGGGGGAGAGCTCCGGAGTTTCGGTGCCAGGTCCCGGAAACTTTTAGGAGGCGGCCGGCCCTGCCGGTGGCGGTGCCTGGGTCGCTCGCGACCTCGGCCGGTGTGATGGAGCTAAGGACAAGGCAGGGAGGCGGCGTCCCGCGTCCCCCGCTGCCCCCCGGAGGGTCGCCCCTCGGGGCTGACCGGGGCGCGCGTGGGGACGTGGGGGGGGGGGGGGGGTGACAGCATCACGCGTGTGCCCGGTGGCCGCCGCGGGTCCCCCGTGTCCCCGGCTGCCCGCCGGGAGGTGGCGGGCGGCCCGGGGCGCCCCCGCCGGGGCGAGAGGCGGCTCCGCAGCCGGGGCCCCCCGACGGCGGGGCTGCCCGTGCTGCGCTCGGCGCCCCGGCGGCTGCGGCTCCCGGAGCGGGGCCGGGGGCTCGGGGGTCGGGGGGGCTCGGAGAGGTCGGGGCTGGCCCGGCCGCGCTGTCGGACGTGCTCTTGTCGCGGATTCGGTGAATAATTAGGCATGGAAATGTTTCTTTTTTTATTATTATTATTTTTTCCCCCGCTTTCTCCCTCTCCCCCTCCCATCCCTCCTCCCGCCCGCCTCTCCCCCTTTCGGGGAAACAAAAAAAAAAAAAAAAAAAAGGCAAAAAAAAAAAAAAAAAAGCAGAAATAGGCAATGTGAGGCGCCGCCTGATTGGTGGGTGACGATTTTAGCCCGCACCAATGAGCTGCCCGCCTGCTCTCTATTTATTTAGCGCTCAGGGGGGAGAGTTTTCTCTTTACGCAGCGCCCGTGCCCAGCGCCGGAGCCTCCGCGCGGAGCGGGGCCGCGGACACGCCGCGCTCCGCCACGCTCCCGCGGCCCCGGCCCCGGCCCCGCCGGGGGGCGACGGGACCTCCTCTTCCTCCTCCTCCTCCTCCTCCTCCTCCTGCCGCCGCCGCCTCGCCGCGGCGGGGTCCGGGCTCGGGGAGCGGGACCCGGTGGGGATGGGGGGTGGGGACCCGGCGTGGCGGGGATGGCGGAGCCGATCGCCCGTGGGTCCCGTGGATGTGGTGGCGGCAGCCGGCCGGATGGATGTAGGAAGCCGCGGGAGACTTTGTCCTTCGCGAATCTTTTTGCGGTCTGGGCTTGCTGTACATAACTACCTACCCGGGAAGCCCTTACCCCAAAAAGCATTCGCGGAGGGCGCATTCGCCGAAGGAGCAGCAGCTGCGATCGCCGAGCCTTGGACTTATCTAGACTCTGTGGGCTTCTATTATTAATTCCTGGCACCTCTCCCTCTCCCCCATCCAGCCCCCCCTCCCCCCCAAACCCTCCATGCTGTGAGTGTATATATGTGTGTGTGTATATATATATATATATATATATATATATGCAGTGAGAGCAATAAACACCCTTTCCCCCCTTCCTACTCCGCTTGGTCCCCCGGACGTCCAAATATTCACCGTAGCCTACTAGCCTAACTTTTTAATCGACTTTTGCCTAACGGAGCAGATCACACGTTTATTCGGATAACTGTATGGTTGTTTTTATTTCATTAATGGAAAAATAAAAATAGAAAAAAAACTTCCTAAAAGTTCTCCGCCCCTCACCTCTCTCCCCCTCCCCTCCTTCCAGAGCATATCTGTATTTTAAAAATATGGGCGTCCTAGTTGATCGAGATTAATTCATAAAAAAAAAAAAAAATCTTCGGAGCGATTCATTAAATGCCCTGTAATCGGGAGCCTCGGCTTATTTCGAGGTGGGGAGGGTGGGATTTACTGGGATCACCCCATAAATAATAGGGAGGGAGGAGGAGGGGGAGGCGCACGAATCCGCCGCGGTTTGGGGGAGACCCCAGTTAGCAGGAGATGCACCATGGAAGCGTTTGCCAAAGGCGCCTCCCTCCCCCCTGCCCACTTCCAACCTGATTTTAAGCAACTTGCAGTCCGGCGATCTCTCCGATCACTCTTTCCCTAAAAGCTAGTGGCCCCGAAAAGGGTAAAAAAGGCAGAATCCGGGGGAAAACCCAGCCGAGGCGATGCTTTTGGACGAGGTGATTGCAAGCGAGCAGAGCAGCATCAGCACCAGCTCTCTGGTTCTGAAACTGCCTTGTGCATGCACACAGCACTGAGAGCATCTCAGGCAGGAGTTGGGGAAGCTGCATTTTCCCTCTCTTTGCAGTAATTGCCGGTCCGGATTCCGTGGGCTAGAAATAAATAGCAAAAAGACCCCCCCCCCCCCCGCCTGCCACCCCCCAAAAGAACAAGCGATTAAAAGCGGATCTGTCCGTGCAGATCAGCCTCGTGAAAGAGGCAAGATCCGAGCAGCAAGTTGGTAGCAGAGTGGCCGCTTGACGCGACACAGGGGCCTGTGGTTCCAGCGTCTGTAAAGTGAGAAGGGGGCGGGGGGGGCGAGCTAACGTCGGAACTGGCAGAAAGTAGCGGGGTTCTCCTCTCCGCTCCCCCGTCGCCGGCACGGAGGGAGAGCCGGCTGAGAAAGGGCTGATCTTGCATTTCAGGGAAGCCTGCATTGGAGAGATCGGGCGAGGACCACAGTCGGGGCTAGGAGTTAACATTTCTCAAGAGATAAAAGAGATTTTGAAGACCTGCCTGCACTTTAGAAAAGAGTAAAAGGCTGGCTAAGGGATAAACGAGGAAAGAAGGCGAAGAAAAAGCACCTCGTCGCTCCCCTCCCTCCCTTCCTTCTTGTTCAGGACACGTAGCTTGAGCACTAGCTGGCTGGATGAAAACAGGGGTGGAAGGGTCACAATATCTTTCAAGTAGACTTGCATTTTCATAATTATTTATCCTCTCCTATTTAGAAAAAAAAAAGTGTTTGTCCTTTCCAGTCGCCAGCAAACCTCTTTACAGGGGTTTTATTCATGTGAGCATATTTTAAAGGGAGAGACAAGGTACTAGAGGGGAACTTGGAAAAAAAAAAAAGGCGAAGTGGTATGAGGGCTCAGCCAAGCTAAGGCTGAAAAAGCATCCTCTCTCCTTGCTGCCTCCCGTCCCTCGAGAGGGCTGAGACCAGGGGTGATGTGGGGGGGGCAAGGGGGACAGCTCGGGAGCGAGTGGAAACCCGAGGCACGGCGGTTCAGATGCACGTCTCTTTACCTTGCCAGCCAACTGTTGCTGCCATGCTGAGGGCTGCTGCTGCTGCGGCGGCTGCTCCTCTCTGCTCGGGGGCTTCCCCCGAGCCAGGCTCTCCCCCCCCCCCGCCGCTCCCCCTTCCCCGGCCCCTCGCCCCCCACCCGCCCTGCTCTCACCCCAAAGGTTTCTCTCCGCAGCGGCGAGCTTTCCCCTCGCCCCTCTCTCCTGGGCTCCGCAGCACCCGTCCCCACGACGAGGCGACCCCCCAGCCCTCGCTGCCGCCCCCTCCGCCCCGGGGGGGCTTTCCCCCGCCGCCCCCCTCGGGGCCGCCCCCGCGGGGGAGCCGCCGCGGCCTCCTCCTGCCGCCGGGCCCTCGCCTGGCCCCGACGGGGCGCACCCGGGGCCGGGCAGCGCTGGGCAGCGCTGGGCTCGCCTCCCCCGACGTGCCCGGCGGCGTTCCCCGGGCCGGGGCCGGGACCGGGCCGCCCTGCCCTCGGCTGCTGGCCCGGGGCAGCCGTCGTGCCGCCGCCTCGCGTGTCCCCCGCGGTGACGGGGACGCGGCGGGGCACGGTGTCCCCCCCAGGCCCCCCGCCAGCTTCAGACCCGGGCGGGGCGGGCAGGCGGCGGTCCCCCCGGGGGCTGCCCCGGCCCTGCGGGTGCGGTGCGTCGGGGCGCGGCCGCTAACCCGCTCCCTCTCCGCCTTTCCCCGCAGGTGCGGCCGGGCCGTCGAGGCCGAGGAATCCCCGGGAGCCGCGGGAGCAGCGGGGCCGTGGCCAGGTGAGAGCAGCGCCGCAGCGGGGTCACCCCCCGGGGGGAAACGGGGGTCCCCCTCGGGGCAAGCGGGGTCCCCTCGGGGAACCGGGGCTCCCCCCCGGGAGGCTCGGTGCCGCTCTCCAGGCCGCCGCGCTCCCCTTTGACCCCGGCGGCGGCTCCCGGCCTGGCACAGCGCTAGGCCGCGGCTGCCCGGGGCTCCCGGCCCCTTCCCCCGGCTTTGTGCCGGGGAAGCCCCAGGGAGAACAAAAAAGGACAGCGCTTGGGCTTCCCCAAAACGCCCCGGTGCCGAGCTCGGGAGCGCCTGCCGTCGAGAGAAGGCGGGGAGGAGGGAAGTTAGGAGGCTTCGGGTGGAATCGCCTCCTTCACATCACCTCTCCTCCTCCGTCCCTTAGCTCTCTCCCACCTCCCGGTTAAACGTGGCGTCCAGCCTTTGCCGTGCCGGTAGTTCTAGTCTTGTACTTCTGTTGTTGATTTTTTTTTTTTTTTAAACCCATGATCTTCAAGACAGCTACTACAATTTTCTGGCTGCCACTGGAGTCGTGAGGTAGAAGGATGAGAGGCAAATTAATTAACAGCACGTGCTTTAAAAGTAAAGAGCCCGCCTCCCAGCAGAACAAGGGAACGGACTGCCATTTTCAGGCACGCTTGGTGACGGTCCCCCTGCTCTCGCTTCCAAAGCTGGCAGTTTCAGAGAAAGACGAAATATATTCCTGTTATAAAATTAAAGGTTTGCAGATAAGAGGCTCTTATGTAGTTAGTTTACATTTACATTATTTTGAATTTAAAATTTAATAATGTGAGTAACTAAGCTACGTAGGAAAGCTTTCTGCAAGAAGTCCATTTCTGTTGTTTCACTTTGGCATCTAATTTCTAGAAGGCCATTATCTGCTCACGAGTTCCTCTGCACAATCTGCAGCAAAACAACAAAAATGTCTTCCTTCGAAAGCTGCCATTATGAGCAGACATCTTCAGAGGTTAGGGGCTCGCTCTCCACGTGGCGTAGGTCATACACTTCTTTAGGCACCACGAAGCTTAGCAGCGCTTTGCTGGCCTCAGCTAGTTTACCACCCAAACAGGCAAACCCTGCTTGTTTAAAGACAGGAAGGAAAAGCAGATCCTCGTAGCCAAAGACGGAAAAGGCCTGCTAGATCCTCGAGCACATAACACCTCCTAGACCAGCATTTAATCTCCCCCCAAAGAGGACGTATCAAATATTAAACTAGTACTACTCTTGAGGTTTTTTAAAAGGTCAAGGCATACATTGCTAGGAGCGTGGGGTCAGTGCATGTTAATTTACGTCTGTTACTGCACTTAATACAATTATATAAAGGCTAAGGGCCTATGAATAGAATTGCTGCTTAAGGCCTCTGAGCCTCCTGTATTCCTGTCAGTTAAGGGCTGAGAAATACCTCCAACCATCTGTAAAAAATTGCTTTGTGAATACGGGCCTCATGAAATAATGATTAACACTGTTACCCTCCCCTCCTTCTTCCCTCCCTCCCCCTAATTTTTATTAGTATTCAGATCTTTTGCAGATCATCTGCACATCAATTCTCATTCCTTCTCTTTTAAATCTTTTGCCACAAATACATTTGGATATCGTGTCTGCATTAACTGTGGTATGCTGCCATCTCACTTCCGGCTATAGAGACCACTCTAATAAGGGACACACGTAAATTCCCTTTTATATTTATTATTATATTTTCAGGCAAATTTTGTGGTGGTGGTTGTTTGCATAGTTCTCAATTACTAGCTTCTCAGCAAGAGTTTGTAGTTGTTTTTAAATATGCTTTTCAAGGGGCTTTTACTAGGAATTAAAGCAAATAATTTTTTTTCTATACTACTAGGTACACTCAAAGGTCAGCGTGGCAGGTTAATTTTGGTGCTGCTTCTTTTTTTTTTTTTTCCCCTTTCTCAAAATGACAAAAAGTTAGTAGTTCTCTCTTTTTTTTTTCCTCTGATGTATATTCTATGAGGGACTTAGGGAGTGGTAAGTAGGGTTTGTTAGCTCTCTGGCAGCGTACGCACAAATCTTTTGCTAAAATATTTCCATTATTATTATAATCTGTTTAGCATGACCACTGGAACTGCTCTGATAACTAGTAATACAGTTAACAGTTCTTGCAGCATGCTTAGCTGCCACTGCATTTATCTACAGCAGGGAGCGTAAGAGTGAAAACCCTGATGAAGCCTAATTAGCAGTAGAAGTGGTAGGAAACTTCAGCAGATTTATGCTACAGCAGACATGATAAGCAGTCTGGGGGAAAATAGAGGGTGTAGGATGATGAAACTTCAGAGAGGAGCAGCGAAACTTAGAGAAAGCCTGAAGTGAGGCTTACGCGCTTTCACTTCAATGTCCTGTTGCAAATATAATCGATTCTCAGGAAAGAGAGACACTTGGACCTGACACAGGCTCCATGGACGCTGTTTGGAACAGAGGGAGGAGGTTGCAGCTCGTTTAAATACAGACGATTTTCCGTGTAAGTGACCCAAGATTGTTCAGAACAGAGGAGAGGCACGGGGCTGGCTTCATGCGTGTGCTTGCACACGTGCACACAAAATACGTATGTACGTATATGTCAAGTGGATTTTTTTCTCGTATTTTATTTTAATTCCAGATAGTCAGGTTTCCTAATTTGCAGAGGAGAGTTACAAAACTTGTCCCCATGAAACTCAGAGTTTCCACTTAAAAATATGAAACGCCACTCTTGTTTTGTAGCATATTTGATGCTATTGTTAGGCTGGTTTGGAAGGACAATAGAAGATGCTTTACTAATTATTGTATTTGCATACGGAGAAGTGCGTCACGGTAGCAGCATGACGTGAGTCTCACTTGTGAGGTAGGTCTGCTCCCCGGGGACCCTCCCTGGGGTTGGTACACACCGTGTGCACTGCATGGCCGCTGTACGGCCTCTGGCGCGGCTCAGGTGGCTCCTTGCCACCGGTGTTCCTGTCCCCGTGCAGGTAGCCACGGGCCGAGCTATCAGCACGGTGACGAGGACGTTCATCTCCGGTACAGATGGTACCCGTGCTGGTCACCGGGACGCAGCGTGAACCTCCTCATGAGAGGAGTGACGATTGCCTTGAGTCCAGGCAGAGGCGAAGCGTAACCGCCGTGTTTGTGTAGCGCTGTCGTGGCTTTGTTGCTCTTAACGTCTAGGCACCATGTCCCCCATCCTCAAAGCTTCTCCTCTGAATTTGACAAATCCCTCTCTCCCTCCAGTACTCCTTGCTCTGCCATCGCAGCAGCCCTGTCCCCAGGAGATGGCCTAGCTCTC
Source organism: Cygnus olor (assembly GCF_009769625.2). Classification (NCBI taxonomy): domain Eukaryota; kingdom Metazoa; phylum Chordata; class Aves; order Anseriformes; family Anatidae; genus Cygnus; species Cygnus olor. The sequence goes on from NC_049173.1 coordinate 52,534,800, forward strand.
TTCCCCAGGCGTCGGCTTTGCTGGCCGCAGGAGGCTCTGGAAGGGTTATAGTCCACTTCTCCCCGCGGCTGGAAGCGGCTGCTCCGGTTGGGCATGGAGTTTTTTAAAAGGGAATAGGGCTCAGAGTAACCCGAGTTTCTTGGCTGAAAATATAGCAAACAGTTTACTAAGAATAAAGTCAGGGTGTGTCCGGGAAAACGTGTTCCGTCATCCCCTATTTTCAGTGAGCTGTAAGCAGGCGGTATGGGACAATAACATGCTAAATAACATGAGCTATCATAGGCTTCTGCCCGAGTGGACGAGGTTCCGCCACCTGGGAAACCTGGACATTTTCAGTTTGTGAACAAGCCTTTCTGAAAAAGAGAGTTTTTTGGGAAAAAAAAATAATCTTTGGAGGATTTGATTGTTTTAAATGATGTATTTTCAAATTGAGTGCATGGTTGAAGGAAAAAATGGAAAGCAGTGGGAAACTGCCATGGAGAAATTACATCTCGTTTTTAAAGGATGTGATTCTTCCATTTTTCCTCCTCGAATTATCTGGCCTCACGTGAACAGTTCCACCAGATCGGTGTGGGAGGCAGAAAGCACTACTGAATCAGGGCCCACCACACTCTTGAGCTTAGAGCTTTACTGAAGCAAATAAGGATATTTTCCAAAAGAGGAATTGGGACGAATGCTGAAAAAAAAAAAAAATGTGTGCTGTTGTGCAGCTCATCACGTTAGAGTCCAGACGGAAGGAATGTAAGTCAGTGCCCACACTGGTGTCCACCCTCAGTGAACGTAAAAGACGGGAAAGGGAGCAGTGGTCTAGAAGAGAGCACGTTTGATCTTGCACCGAGTGAATGGCGCAGAGTGTCTGCTCAGGAAAAAATGTCAGCATTTCCCGTGAGAGGAGTAAAGACGAAAAAGTTAATTAGGAGAAGGGTTGGGGAGAAGTGGCCAGCAGCCATGACACTACCAGTTATTTAGCCTCAATATACAGAATATATAGCCAGCAGTATTAATTTAACGTAAACACCGAGAGCTGCAAGCATCCAAAGAAAGGCACAAAAGCCAACACAGAAATGTTTTGATGCCCTTGCCTTTCTCTGTCTGGAAAGCCTGGCTGGGTGACTTGTTAAAATTCTGCATGTCTGGCGTAGCTGCCCACGCCCTTAGTGGCAAGCTGGTGCCAGGTCTCTATCACTTTCTGGTTTCCTTTTCTAAACCTCTTTAATGACATTGCTATATTTTAGTTAATTTTCAGCGTGTGCTCCTATGTTCTGTTTTGCCACGTTAGAAATGACCGGTGATTTAAATGAGGAGAAAAGCAGTGGGAGCAGTGGGGGAGAAGAGGGGGAATGTACGTAAGCTAGCTGTCTGTTAAAAGAAGGTGAAAAGTCCTGACACACCCGTGTTAGAAGTTCCTGGCTGTGCCCATACGTTGGTCAATTTGATGCGAACAGATACTCGTCGCTATTTTCGGTACAGTCACGCTGTTGGTACGTCTCCGGTGCAGGGCTGGTGCAGTAAGGGGTTCCCTGCCGAGGCACGGCTCTCAGCCCTCGCCATAGGTCTGCTCGTGGGTCTCCTTGCTCGTCAGAGAGGCTCCAGCCTGTTCGTCCCCAGCACAGGGCCAGGGAGGGCTCCTGGCTGGAAGAGGGACGGAATTTCCTCTCGAGGAGGCAGAATGAGAGAGACGTCCTAAAGTACGGGGAGAGATGACATCGCTCTGGGGAGTGTTGTTTTTTGGCAATGTATTTGGTAACTTTCTTTTCCCTTCCAAATCAGGATGTAAGAAGCCAGAAAAAGAAAAGAATTAGCAGAGTGACATGTAGGCTTTTAAAATATCTGCCCACTGTTGGTTCCCAGACTCACCCTCAACAAAGCAACGCTCCTCAGTCACCCTCCTTACCCTTACGGGAACATCTTCTGGGGAAGTACGATGCAGCACAGGTAGAGAAATGACTAAATGCAATTAATGATGTGAGCATGTCAAGACAGTTCCTATTTCTCCCCTCTTTTTTTTTTCCTCTCCCTTCTTTTTTTTTTTTTTTTTAAATATTTCCTCTGTTTTCCCCTTATTTCTATTTTGTTCCTCCTCCTCTTCCTCCTTCATCCTGCTCAGGCATGTGCACAATCTCTCTCTTTTCCTTCTATTGTGTCTCCCAGATTTTCACCCATGTCTGTCGACACCTGTCCCTGGAGAGGGCCCTCAGCTGATTCCCCTGCTACCCTGCTCCTCTTGCCTTGTTTCCTACAATGTTCTGTTGAACACGGGAGGCAAAAACTGGGAGGCAGGGCAGATGGCAGACGAATGAGCCTGAGTCTGGCCAGCCGGTTCAGAGGACGTGATCACTAGCTGGGCTGGCCACTGTCTCCTGGCATGTGGATGATCACAAAGTTCATCACGGAGCAGAGAAAGCAGATGTCAGGGCTGGGCAATGTAAGTGTGAAAAATCTCCCTCTGGGTTGCTGAGTTCGGTGTTAAGGTCCCTTGCCTTAGTTGCTCCGTAGGTAAATTAGATTGGTGTGTGCTGCTGCGCCTGTTGCACGAGACTGACGTGGACTTTGCAGGTAGTGTGCCTAGATCAGAAATGGATCACCCATCTGCAGTACGTCGCAGACAACGATAGAAATTGCAGGGCATAGAGGGACTGTGTGCTCCCTGTTTTATGGTAAGCGTAGGCAAGCAAGGCTGGGAGTGAAGAATGTAATACACCAGAGTAGGACTTATTAATATGTATTCCACATTTTTATAGAGAGTTTTCTAAATAATTGACTGTTTATGTATGTTTTTACACGTTTTTATCATGCAGTTGTAGCAAAATGCCAACCTGACCGAACCGAAAAAGAAAAACTGGAGCAAAAAAAACCCGTTGAGTTTACGGTACTGATTTGTACATTGAACTGTTCTAGTCCATATACTTGCAGGTCACCCACACCTTCATCTTTAGGCTTTATTAAGAGGTTGAAATACTTGGGTATAGCGTGACATGAAAAAACAGGGTGCCAAGTCACTAAGCTGAAACCGTTTGGGAGCTCTGCTCAGCAGGCTTGCAGTATTAGGGATGTTACGCAGAAGTGTGACCCTAAAAGTCATCGTGAAGGACCTATACCAATGCCTTCTTGAAGCCTCATGTTTTCCTTAAAAAAAAAGAAAAAAGAAAAAAGAAAGAAAGAATGTTTGTGAGAAGAAACATAAAAATATTTTGTTTTTAAATTAAATTAAAAGAATATTTTATATTTAATGTCAAAAAGCCAAATGCAACTGATTTGTTTTAGTACATGACAGCAAGGGGATAAAATGGCTATGACAGGAAGATAAACAATTGATTTTTTTTCACTGGCCAACCTGAATGAAATACAGCAATAAAGAGCTGATAAAATGGGAAAACAGCATCCCCCCCCCTCTTTTTTAGTGCTTTCTGTTTTTTTTTCTTTAAAGTAAAATTAGTATCAAAACCCATGACATTTTTTACATAATAATTTTAAATTTACACAATAGTTTTAACCTATTACAACAATTATACACAATGCATTTTTAATTTGTTATTTTGTTTTTCTTACTACATATTTGTGAATATACAAGCCTCTGTACACGCATACAAACTATTTTATGGGTGCATGCATGGATGGATGTGTCTGTGCACACGTGAACATATCCACAAATGCATGTGCATGCAATCCATAGAAGAAATAGTAAAGGAAAAATGTGGCCCTTTTATTGATATCTGTAAGTTTTACAAAGAAATTAAAGATGATTTATTGATACACAGTTTTTACTATACACTAAGAAAATTACAGTTCATTTCATAAATATTTACCAACTTTTTGAGGCCCATTCAGTATTAATTATGCTGAAGTACAGAGCAGACAGTTTATCACAGTTTATGGAGTCGAGCACTTTTTTAAAAATTGTTTATTGACCTGTGATTGCCTGCATTTATGCAACTTCAATTCATTTTTTTTTTTAACCCCAATTTTAACCATGTAGTCAGGGAAATATTTTAAGGCTGTCTGCATTCACCAGCAGTCTGTTGTGATACAAAGCTTTGTATGTTATTTGCAAACCCAGCAGCTATTTCTTGAGTAAAGTAACCACATCCTGATCTAGCAAGGGCTTACCATACCGAGTATAGTGTTTTGTCTTCCAAGCAGTCTCCTAACAGGACTTAGCCTGGCTACAATAGGGCTCCTCACAGCAGTAAGCGCTGCTCAGAGGAGCAGATGCTTGCAGCCTTTTGTCTTGCACTATTGCATCTGAGATTTTTTTTTTCCCTTTCTTTTCACAATGTGTAAAAATACCTTGGTCATGTTGAAAATGAAGTTCTTGATGAATTTTTCTTCACCTTTAATTGTCCAGTCGCCCAAGTGGGATAAAGACCTCAGAGCCCTCCCTGAAGGGTGCTGGTTTCAGTAAGTTTCTATTTGTTGTTATTTTGAACAGTTCCTATAGGATGTAGTTCTTGCGCTGTGTTACTGGTTCTCTATTCACATGCTTAGTAAACCCATTAGCAAAAGATACTCTGGCTTTTTTAATCCGCTGCCCCATAGTACTCCTGCTCCAGGGCAGAGGGACTATTCAAAGGATGAGAGAAGTATCTGGTTTTCTAGGTCCTCTCTGCTCAGATTGTCAAAAGATGAGAATGGGGTATTTTTTATTTTTTAACAACTCTTACTGCCTGGCCTGGCAACTAAACAGAGACCCTCTAAACTTGTATTGCACAAACCATTGGTGCCTTGTTTGTTAGCTTGCTTGCTTATTTCCTTCTCTGATTATTCATAGTCAAACTAGGCCTTTCTCAATTTAATGGTATTTAAATCTATACATATAATGCAACTACGAAACTGAGAATGGAGGTCCTGCAGTTCAGCACTCAGTAAACAAAATGTGGCCAAGTATTTCCTTGTGAAGAGGTTTCCCTCTTTCCCAAATGAACAGGAGTGCTGAAACCTTTGTTACCTGTTTTACTATGCCTTTCTGTATAAAGCTTCATTTACTGTCCTGTATGGTTCATGAGGTTATGGAGGCAGTTCTGTTCCTACAGTGAAGCTATTAGCAAAACTCCTTTAGACTTGTATACAAAAAGTACTGTTTCAATAGTGATAATTTTTTTATTCTGAATTTGTTATTTGACTTCTTCTTTTGAGGCATATTCATCCCTTTCATTTATTGTGTTCAGTTTATATGTACTTATATACAGTAGAAGCATCACGAGTTAGGTATTTTATTTGCTTCCCAAATTTAAGCAGATATTACATGCAAGAAAAGCAATCTCAGAAAAAAAAATCAGGAAAATCTGATGAGATTGAAATGGAGAAAAACATTGTTCTGCATAAAATAAGATTTATTGCATTTTTATCTTAATTTTTTCTCTTCACCTTAATTTGGGTGTTCAGATCTGCAAAAGACCACAAGATCTATCTCCCCCCTTCCCCCACAAATCATCTAACACCCACCGAATACCACTAAACCCACTGGTACCATGTAAGTGTGCCTCTCCTCATATCCCCCATGCTCCGTATGTGAAATTTTAGCTAACACTGTCCCAATTAAATAATGGTCATTGCTTTTCACTCTTAATAAACTAAATCAGTCTCTTGATTCACTCCTGTTAAAGGAATTTCTTGTATTTGAGCTGGTACAGTAAGTAGTACCCTGTATGTGGGGGACTGTGTATGTGGGCATATATGTTACGTGCATTAAAAACCAGGAAAAGTACAGTAACTGAAAATAGTAAATAGAATCAAATGAATCTGTCCTCTGTTTATTTGTTTATGAGGCATTTGGGTAGGTTAATAGAATTTTAAGTTGCTCATGAAAACTGCAGTATAGTTCTCCTATATGGTGAAACAGACATGCTGGAAAGGGATTTCACAAATTTATTACTGTTCCGATGAGCTGCTTTGAAAATGGGTTTGAACATACATGTTAACAAGGTGCCTACCGTTCGCATGATTTAACCAAGCCCGATTCAAAACCCACTGAAATTAAAGGCAGTTTTTTCACTGAAAAGGAAGGACATTGTATCGGTGCCTCCAGTAGCCTCGTTTATTTGAGGGAAACAGCTGCCATGGTTTCTGTGTGCGTGTATGTGTGGACATGTAGCCGTGTATGTTTTATCCATCCATCTATCCGTATACAAAACCCATATGTTTTGTATAGTTCTTACTGTGGCTTTGTGCATGCACTAGGTAGATGTGCGTGAAGTTGTGTATGAGAAGAATTGTGTATCAGTGGTTTCCTCTTCATGTACAAGTATATTTTTTTGTGTCAAGGGGTATAGGTGTCATTTAGACTTCAATGGGAAAAAGAGCAGATTAACTTTTGCTGTTTTTTTCCATTTTAATTTGTCCTTGAAGGTCAAAATTATTTTGGTGATCACTTCATGTCATGATTTTTATTTGGAAGCAGACTGTAATGTCTCTGGCACAGGGACTGAGAAGTCATGAACACGTATCTGAAGTGTCTAACACGCCAGAGAAGAAATGGCTTTTTTTTGTGTGCATAGTGATAAAGCAACTGTGGGCCAAATCCTGCTTACTTTATCGTCCCAATTTTCCTAGTAATGTCCACTTGCTTAGTTACAGAGCTAAAAGTACTGGTTACTTTCACAGGTGGACATTTGAATGTGTATGTATCATAGGCATTACATCAAATAGTTGCTCCTTGATTTTTATTGCCTTTATTTAGTGGCTGTCTTTCCTTGCCACCTAGGTTAGGAGCCTAACCTCAGCCAAGTAGGTTTGAAATTTTCGGCCATTGTATTTTAACCTTAGGTACAGTTCCCAAACTTAACTTCTATATCAGCTTTAATAGATGTATGCAGAACCTGACAATTCTCAGTATATCATCTTATTTTTCCGGTTTCCAAAAGGTAACCACCATTAAGTCTAATGGAGTTTCAGAAAAAGACGTCAAGAAGGAAACCAACCAGTTTGATTTCTGTCATTTTTAGCAACTCTGAAGAGTATGGAGTTTGAATAGTGTAATTTCAGTGGAACAAATGAAAGGTCTTGGGTCTACGGTAATTGTGAAAGGTGCAGGTCGTGCTAACCGAGCACGACAAAACATGCCCGTTTGGCTATCCAGACACCAACCTCAGGTGCAGGCGGTGCGTGTGGTTGGTCTCGCACCTCTCAGGCTGTCTGGGTGCAGGGCTGTGGCACCATGTCCCACTGGGCGGCTGGGTGGGAGCAGAGGGGACAGGCACCGTCCTGCCAGGGACACCGGGTCACAGGCCCCTACCCCAGGCTCAGCCTGTTATAACCTCTGGGTCAAGATAAAATGGAACGAGATCGGTCCTGACCTCTCATCACAAATGGTTTTTGACTTTAGAGGGCTCGAGTCCTGCAAACCAAGACTCGCCAAGCCCCTCGGAGCTGCGGTGGCTGATACGAGTCGGCTGAGCCCGCAGCGTGCCTCAGTGCCCGCGGCATCGAGGCTCGTGCAAAAATGAGGCAAACTGGTTGCTAAAAATACGGGAAGGGAACTTGCACACCAGGAAGATACCAAAAATACTTGGAGTCTCTTCTTCAAATCAGAAGTTCTGGATTCATGATGAATGCAGACTTGGCTTCTTATTTGGGAATATCTGTGCTAGCTTTGTTTTATTTGTTCTTAAGTTAGGCAGCATTGTAATGGAGACCTGGAGGATGGTTTAAAACACTTCCTTAAGAAATACATTTGACTACTAAAAGTATGCCTTAATGAAACTTTAACTTTATATATACTTAGTCAAGGGTCCGTTATGTGAGTAAGAGAATGTTTCTGGGGAGGGGAAAAAAAAAAAAAAAAGATAAATCTGTCTGTTAGGCGTGGTACAGATTCCAAGCCCATGTGTGTAAATGCAAATGCACCTCACTTTCCATACCTAATTTGCCATACTCTTGTTTCCGATTAATGAAAAGTGTTTATTTAGTGGCCAGAGGAGAAATTAGCACTAGAAATAAGCCATGAGTATTATTCCCTTGCATTGCTTGGAAAAAAAAATCCAAATTTACAGTGAAGCAGAAAACAAACAAAAAATTAAAACTTTACTCTGCTTTCCTTGATATAGCTGGTCAGGGGGTTATTGATATAAAGCGCTTAACGATTGCCACAGCTAATAAAACAAGAAGTAATCGCATGTTTAGGTAACAGTCAAACCCATATTGCTCTGTCCCATGAATCTAGTTCTATTGCACGTAAGCAGGATCTAGCCCACTAGCTTCATAAGGGCAATTCAAATGCCTAAAGAAAGCATGTTTTGGCTCAGTCATATGCAAACAAAAGTCTCCTGCAAATTTAGAACCAACAAAGCAGGTTTAGGATGAATTTTTCACATGAATGTAACCTAAAGTAGGAAGGAAAAATAATTCCATTGGGGTAGTAGTGGAAGCTAAATGTTAAACAAGCTTGGATCAGAAAAAAAAATTGTCAGAGCAGCATACTGCCATTTTATCACTCTGTCATCTGTTAATATGAAAGTTATTAAATAAATATGAATATTAAAAATAAATGTTAATCCTCTTTTCATATTTACTCCATAGTAACAGTCATATTTTCCTTCTTTTATTTTAATTTTGACATTAGAAATATAAAAAAATTTTTGCTGTTGAGAACAAAGGATGGAGATTTTTTTTTCCTCCAATTAAAGTACTGATTAACAATTTATTTACTTGTAACTTGTTGTTGACCATCCCAGACATCACTTTTTACTTGATATTTTTCTTGATTTTTCTTTCTGGGCAGTTTATGAAGCAGGTTTTCATTGCTGTATGGTTCTAATCCACTATTTCTATGGATATGGCTAATATTTTCTTTAGAAATATCTTGTCTTTCAGATAAGAACTTCCCCTCTGTAACTTTACATTTATATTTCAAATTACTTAATGCTTTATGCTAAACTTTTTTTTTTTATTTTGAGGAGTCACCTGTTTGGGATAGTCTTTCTTGCGAGCATGGGGATTCAGGTTTGAGGCTATAAACACTTCTATACGTATGAGTAAGTCTTATTTTGTGAGTAGTCTAAGCCAGCAGGGCTCCTCAAACAAGTACGTGTCTGCAGGCTTGGGACCTGCAGATATTTGGATAAAGAAGGAGAAAGGGAACAGCTACAGATACTAAGTTTTATTTTTAATTACATATGCTTGCCAGAATCAAGAAATATAACACTATATTTCATGAAATTGGCCAGATTGTTCAGGACACATAATACATAAATTAAGCTGTTTGCTTAACTTTATCTTATGATACCAAATTAACTCAAATATCTGATATCTTAATCAAATCTAAGCACTGATTGTAAAAACCTTTGGTCCTGATTTAGATAAACTTACAGCTAACATTCTAACATCTAGAAATCATCTGATTCAATGATACTAGGTTGAGAAATCTGTAAAAACAGGAATCTGTCTAAAAGTGTTGGAGGTCAAAAGGTTTGTTCAAGATGTTATTGGATTATCAGCTTTTTATTTTATATATATACAGGTTGTTCTAGTCACTATTTTTTATTAAGGGTTTTGTGGGGGTTAGTTTTTATTTTCCCTTCACCTCATCCCTTCCAAACTGCAGCCTCAAATTAGAAACTGGCTAAGAACAGCTACATGCCTGGTTCTCAATCCTGTTCTTACTGAATTTAATGGGACTAGTATGAGTTTTAGAGAAGAGGGGTGTGGTATAAAAGCAGAAGGACATAGGTGCACAAAAAGACTATTTGACAACTTGGAGAATATTTCTAACGTAGTCAGAAGCTTGTGGAATGAGAGAAAAGGGTCCTGAGGACATAGCCAATGGTAAATAAGAAGGCCATAAAAATCAGTGTTTCAGAAGCCATATTTACAAGTGTGACAAATACATCTACCTGGGAAATAGCAATTAAGTTTTTAAAAAGTATTTTTTGTACAGTAGCGGAAATTAGGGAAAACTGTGAGGGTCAAATTCTGCTCTCATTAATATTCATATATTGTCTGCTGACATTGAGAGGAAAGATTTTAACATTTCACATCTGACTTGGAACCAAAACAAAAAGACTGTTTTCAGATGAATCTGGAGTGACTTTGAGATCAGGGGATCCCAAACTGATCTGCCAATGTATAGAAATACAATTTCACCAGTCAGTGAGAGCTGTTTTTGTGGAGTCTGACGTGATAGTTCTTTAACTGTTCATAGCAATGATATGTGGAAATTTTGGCTCTTACAAGGAAGAGGGAATTTGCTCGTATGTAGAACTTCATACTACAGGCACCTATCTCAGCTAAAAGGAGCGGCAGCAAATACTCACCATCGTTCCTTCTTCAAAATACTTCGTAATGGCTGTGCTCCTCTCTCCTGTAAATAGGAGTAGCCCAAATGAATTGCTAGCTCCTGTGATTAAGGTAGAGCATTGTAAGAAACTGGACTTCCAGGTCCTCCTCCAGGCTCCGCCAGCTTTTCAGAATAGCCCTGGACAAACATCTGATTTCCAAATGGTATGTAGCATTTACATGAGACGTGTTTCAGCAAAATGGAGGCACCCACAGGCAAACACAGTTTGGGGTAGATAAATCCCAGGCAGCTGGTTACTGAATTACGGAGACAGGTGTATGTTCACTTGTTCTGATTTGTTCAGTTCTTTTACAAGTATAGCTTGGTGATCACATCTGAATGGCCAGTTGCCAGTAGGTTCTGAAGGTTCCTGTCTGGAAGAGTCATTTGCTCCCCCTCTGTTCTTTAAAATGACTCAGAAGAGGAAAGAAAGCAGCCTGCTGTGTTGGAAGGCTACGTACAGAGAAAGTTAGAAAGGTTTTGGTGGGTCTTCCCAAACCACATCGACCAGAATTTAACCATGTCCTGGCAGATCTCAGTGGTGTCAACACTTAGTTTTTTCAGCTTTTTTTAGAGGACCCAGATAAGTTGCCTATGATGTTTCTTGGCCCTTTGCTGAAGCATGTGCCTGTGAAATCCCTGATTCTCATTTGTTTTGTGAAACATTTTATTTATGTGGCTATTGACCGATAGAAATGTCTTAAAAAAAAAAAAAAATCTGATTTAAAAGTTCTTGTCTCCATACCATCAATCAGGGTCAGCTTCCTGAAGACCAGCAATGGGGATGCCCCTGTTAACTCTCACCAGGCAGAAGAGGGAAAGGAACATCCCTTGGTGCCAGAACTCACTAAGGTGCTTTCCTAGCGTTGTTTTGTGTTCTGCTGCAAGTTTTGAGGGATGCTTCTCCTGCAGTTGGACATTCATAACTTTGTCTCTGGGTTCTCCTTCCCTCCACCCTGAGAAACTTGGAGGTCTTTATAGTCTTGGTGGACCCCTGCTTCCACAAAACTTATGGGAACTGAATTATCATTGCAACCTGTATCCTAGTGTCAGGTCTGACTACGAACTGGCAATGCATTCAAGCCACTGGACACCCTGGCAGTCACTTTCTGTTGTTCTCTTGCACGCACACATACGCACACATACACATGCACACACACAGCATGATCACAAGCCTTGTTGCCATAGGAAACCAGGCTAAAAACAAGCAAGGTCAGAAGGCATGAGCTCATTGTTTTTCCTTTGCAGCTCCTTTTTTAAAAAAAATCTGCTAGCACGGGCTTTTTGTTCATTAGATCAGATGTGTTCTGGGATTCTAGGTAATGGAAATCATACATACTGTGTGCTAGGCTCTGCTCTGCATCACAGCGGTGGTCGCTGTGGAGTTTGCCTGGTCACCATCTTTGTCAGGCCTTAGCTCTTTCCCTAGTCTTTCTCTTCTCGATTCAGTGGTCATACTTGGTGCTTTGGCTTGCAGATTTCCTTCCCAGTCCCCCGCTTGTGGCTGAGAACATCCCCCATAATCCCGTGATCTCTCTGACCAGCTGCAGAGTCTTGCCACCTTGGAAGAAGCCCGAACACCTCAGGAGCGAGGGATGTCCTCAGGTGGATTTCAGTGGGCTGGCACTGGTCATGTAACAGCCCAGAGCAGGGTCATCAGCAGTTAAATGCTAAGGAAACCTCTGGCCTGGGCAGGACTAACTCGACCAGTAGCATCTTTGCTTTATCATGAATTTATGCAGTGCGTGATGGCCAAACCTTTATAATACGGAGGTGCTTACGCCGTCCTGCCTTTGTGGATGTGAGGCACAATCCCCCTGTGGGTGAGGTGATGGCCACCGCCCTTCCAGGCTGGTGCCTTGGTGGCAGATGGAGAAGCAATCTCTGCTGTCAGTTTGAGCAGCTGCTCCAAGTGCCACCGCCTGGCAAACCCTCCCGCACTCCCCGCAGACCACGTCCTCTGCAGACCCCCTCAAGAGGGTGGTGTGGGCAGCAGAACTGTCCCTGGGCAGGAGATCAGGCGGAAACCAGAGGCCCCGTGTCTCCAGACATGGCTAACCTGTCTTTTATATACTGCTGGGTGCTGGAACTTCTTGCAGGGGTGGTGACTGACAGAGGAAGGTGAGGTTAGTGAAAACAGTGGCAGGGAGCTGCAAAAAACAATAATTAATTTCTCTCCATAGGGGACACGAAAGCCGTACTTTCTGTAGCTGTTCATGGATAACCCTTGTTTCTTTGGGCCCAAGTACAGGAGCACGAATTTATGCTCTTTTGACCAACATGGTTACTTGCAGAGCTTTGTTTGCCCTTTCAGTATGAATTATTGCACTCTTTTCCACCTTCTTCTTCTAGCAAATACAATTACAAAATACAGACCATAAGGGGCAGGAGTTCATCTGGGTATGAATATGTAAAACTACTTAATTAGCAATAAAACATAATACACATCCCTCTATCTATCTAATGTAAATGTTCAATTAAGGTGTCTTGAAATGGGCGCAGCTATTTGGACATACAGTTATCATGTACGAGTACATCCAATGTCTCACTTTTCTTATGACTGTTTTGGAAGCTCAGGAATTGTGCACCTACTTGGCCAGGACTTCCTGTCCCCATGGCCAGGGTTGGCTTGTTCCGTGCTGGTTATTTTCCACGCCTTTACCCATCTTGCAAGATGCTACTTGCATTTCTGCTTCTCTTCCTGGGTTTGTCATTGCTGCAGAGAGTGCACCTGAAATCACTCAGCAGCGGCCCAAACCGCCTCCATTTTGTTGGGCCTTCCACGAATGCAGGCTCTTCTCAGCAGCAAGGGTTTGGGGAGTGGGAAGTCTGCTACAGTAATGGTAGGAAACTCCAACACTTGGAGTACTTCTGGCCACCACCAAGAGCAAGGAAAACCTTTCACCACCCGTCTCCCAGCTTCCTGTGAGCCATACTGCTGTCTTTACTGGTTGCATACATGCGTCTTGGGCTGTTCCTGGTGCTGAGCCGTGAAACATTTGTAGTCTGGAAGCTGTGCTGATGTTCTGGTTGATGTTATCGCATGGGCAGAGAAAGGAACCACTAGAATGCAGTTATTTTCAAGAGCCATCTAGGAGATTAAAGTTGCCACAGAGTGTATGCCTATCTCCCTGCATGTCTTTCAAATCCTGGGCACATAGCTTTAAAATCCTTAAAGAAAAAGGATCTGGCAGCTCACTGAGAGATATCTCAGAGCTGGCACCATGTATCTTGAAGGCTCACATCACTGGCTGTGTCCATACTAGTAAACTAAAGACATCCTGGACCATCCTCTGGTATTGAGGTCAACTGGCACAAAGTAGCCAGCATACATGCTATTAAGCTCTCTTGCACTCCAAGACAGGACAGCCATATGCAGGATGTCTTTGGAGAGCAGTCCCTGGCTCCTGGTAGCTCCCGGCCCACACTTGGGAGTCATTTGGGAGAGTGCTCTTTGGCCTCTGCCTCCTCCGTGCCAGGGAGCTTCCAGAAACTGAAAACCAGGTGCCAGTGGTAGTGTCCCTGGCATCAGTTAATTTATTAGAGCAGGTGTAACCAGTGGGCTTGCAGGTGACCGAGCCTTTGTCACAGCAGCAAGATGGAAAGGTCGATCCTTTTTGCAAGGGCTGTGATTCCCACTCTTTTCCAATCCCTTTGTCTTCTCTCTTAAACCTGAGATTTTATTCTGATTAATGCTGGAATGGCTTACTATTTTCAGCTGTTTAATAGTTTGCTGTTGTGATTGTATTTGATTGTGTTTGAATTTCTGTCTCCCCAAGGATCAGGAAAGGGATTCTATAAATATTATTTGATTTAATTAATAAATGTCAGCTTCTTTCGTAATGTAGTAGGAGAGTGAGGATGTGTACTGGGAGAATGACCGTAAAGGACAGAAAGGCATTTCTGGTTTTATTCCTGTGCCACATTCACCGTAGACCCTGTGCCACTGTTGCCAGCAACTCTAATGTCAGTGCAAAGGACATCATCTATTATATAAACCTTTGCTCAAGCCCCAAGGTATTGAAGGCAGTTAATAAATCACTTAATATCTTCTCAGGTATTTTTTGTAGTTCGTAACTTGCTACCACGTATGATGGAAACCCCATCGTACAGAAAGGATGTGCTTGGTCAACAGGTTTTTATTGAGTCGGGCGTTCAGATTCTTTCATTCAGATTCTGCTCATTAGCAGAAGAAAATCATGATTATTTTGTGTCAGTATAACCTTCCAAGGTGCATCTTCTTTCTAACGTGTCCTCTGTAGCCTGATGTAAGCCCTGTTTGAATTTGGCCAGGCGTGTTCAGATGGCTTCTGCGCACTGAATCAGACTGTCTGCAGTGGTCTAGGAAGCGTTAGCCAGGGAGAAGTGTTTTCTTTTTTTGCTGGTTATTTGGTTAACTGAGAAGAATGTAAAGTTCTTGTTAATAACATTTTACAAATCTACAGGTAAAAATATAAGTTGAAAGAAAAAGTTTTAATCAGATTATCACGTGTCTTGGGGCATATTATCAATGATACAGCACCATGTAGATTCACGGTAGTCTGCTGGGATTGTGTTTACATTCTCAAACTGGTGTCCCTGTGCCCAGAGCTGTGTTGGATAAGTAAATAAAATGGCTTTGATATTTTTTGCTGTTCTGGGGCATCCTGTTAGACTGATATTTGGGAGGGAGATTCTCTGGGCCAAATGCTGCTTCCTCTACTCTTTGGAGCCAGTCTGCTTATTTCAGTGACCAAGGGAGGCAAACTGGCTTTGTTGTGCGGAAACTAGTTAGAAAGCTGCACTCTGCTTTTACTTAGGATCTTCCACTAGTGGTGATGCTACTCTATCCTTACATCAGTGGGAAACCTGTGGGTAGGTCAGAAGACAGGGCACCGAGTTCGCAGTGCTTTAGGATTTGCAAACAAATCAGCCCTTCAGGAGAGAGTGTATGGGGAACCAAACTCAGATGGCATTAAGGAATATTCCGAGGCTGTTTCTCGTCCTGTCATGTGTATATGGGGCTTCTGCGGATAGAAGGAGTCATACATACACGGCACTGGAATTATTACTTTCTAAACTAAGAATTTTAGAGTGGTTTTAACAAATGTTCTATTCATCTGTAAAATCTGGAAATGTATTCTGTCAATGGGGGTTAGTACATAAAGATTGATGACTGTTGAAAAAACTGTGAACTTTTGTTTGAGTATAACTATTTGTTTGGATGGTAATTGAGAGGCAATTCCTTCACTTTCCACAAACATTCATTAGAGTGATATTCTGTAGAAAAAGTGTCACATGTAATGATGCATTTATGCATCCATATGAATGCCTGAACTTGAAAGCTGTGTGCAGCTCTTATGGAAGCCTTTGATGGGCTGTAAATTTCCCAACCAAGGGTAAAAATATGATGTCAGGTGACTTGGGTGACCAACAACTCCGTTATAAATACTAATCTATGAACGGTGAATTCCTAAAATACACAAAGCAGTCGTTTCAGTGAATAGCTTGTGAGCAATCTCATAGGCAGAAATATGTTGGCAATTACTCATTCAATAATTTGTGAAAAATATGTCTGCTCATTGACATTCTGAAAAAAAAAAAAAAGGTGAATCTCCTAAATGCACTACAGGAAATATCTTGTCAGTTAACAACACAAGACACATGACTCCACTTACAAATACTTAACTTCCTGAACTTCTGATATTCCTTATCAGAAGAGGTCTGTCTAGATGTACAGACCCTGCCAGCTCCCCAGGAAGCAGAAACATAACCCCAGAATTGTGACACAGTTTAAAAAAATACCTACGGGGTGGTTTTGTCTCAATCTGAAATTTGCAGCCAACCTGTTTTCTTAAACGAAATTTCAAATTCTTATATTTGGATGGGTTCAAAAAGGGCTGAAACAAAATTCACTTAACTTGAAACCAAGGTTCGCTTCTAAAGGCCATTATGAATGTCCATTAGGGATCATAGTCAGTATCTGAAAAAGGAGTCGTAAGCAATCATGATTTAAACACGTCTGCTGACCATGTAAGGTCAGAACAGTTTATAGCCAGGCCCCGTAATCTGTGTCACCTTGACGAAGGCCCATACCTGCATCGTAACCTTCTCATGGGCCATCAGGAATATTGGTTCTCCCATGCTGCTGCTCTCAGACATGCTTTACAGGTTGAATATAAGTTGATTTTCTGTGGCTCTTTCTTTCTTTTATCTCTTGGCTGAAACTCCGAACAGGGAAGGTCATGTTTAAGGGTATATTTTTGGGACATGGGTGTGGAAAATGAATTGAGACTGACAGATTCATTTCATGCAGGATATTTCGATAGTGCTCACATCTTGTGGTCCATATGTGCCCACACTGATTTCAGATTGGTGGCTTAGCTGGCAGAGCTACTTCCAATTTCCTTTTTCTCAAGGTTACTTGTATGACTTCAGCCCTTGCTCAATAGTGACCAGACAACAAATCCCGTCACATACAGACATGTAGCCCTTCATTTCTTTCTTTTTTTTTTTTAATACAGTTTGTTGACATGATTGCTTAACAGTTTTCCAATTAAAATCCAGTTTCTAAAGCACTTTATCACTTAAATCATTTCATCCTTTACTAAAATTTCTTTTTGTTCTCAAGAATGCAATGACTACTGTGCCATAGTCAAACCAATACACTTCCATTATGATTTTCAGGTACATCAGCATTAAAATGAGTTTGTATCATCTGCCAATCTATCAAAATATTCCAAAAGCTATTTATGATGTTAACAAATTTTGTTTTTTATGTTTTATACAGTTAAAAAGTATGGAGAATTTTGCAAACCCTTCGCATTCGAGGCTATTTAAATGAAAATCCCGCAAAAAACACATTCTGCAATAGGTACCTCACAAATAATTAATTTATTTGTCTGTCAGTTGCTTCTGTCTTACCACAGAAATAATAGTTAAAAGGGGGAAATGTGTGAATTTATTTCTAGATTTAGATTTTGTTTAGAAATAAAAGAACTGAAGCTGAATAGAGATATTTCCTTAAACTTTTTCCTAAAATATGCAATGCTTTTGTTTATCTTTTTGGATTTCAGCTTTCCCCTGAATGATTTACTATCCAAAAACAAAACAGGGCTTTTCTAGTACACAGTAATTAAAAAATGAAAACTAACAAGTACTAGAAAATGAATCTTGTTCGTTGTAGATTGGTGACCTGTACTGCAATGCAGAAAGCAGATGATGACCCTGAAGTCAATGAGACTGAAAAGAGTAACAAAAATTATTACTTGATTACCGAAATTGCAAAGGAATCTGTATTTTGAGGCAGCCATGTGCCTTTAAGCATATAATGATTCAACTTCTTTTTTTAAGCACTCAGTGATGAGACTGAATTAAGCATTCCCAGCAACTCTGGTAACGTTGATGTAGCCGGCCTGAAATATCCAACCTTTTGTCCCAGCCATTCTCTCTGCATTGCGTGCATTAGTACACCTAGCCTTGTTATCAAGTGTCTGTCGTGTTCTGGCCCCCATTCTTTTTTCAGTAAATGGGAATTACAGTATAGATTTTTGTGAGAACAGGGTCTGGTCCTCTTTCTCAGGATTTCTTTCCTCAGGAAAACAATAACTTTGCACAATGTCTGATTGGTTTGGAGGGTTGTTTATGGTAACTACTTGAGTTCAACGGTGTTTTTGTATTTTCTTTTATTGTTGCTAATTTGAATTTATTTTAAAAAGGGGAATTAAATTACCCAGACAGGAAGATGTTGATGCAAATTTCCTAACTGCTAAGATAATAAGATTGAAATTAGAGCATGTACATATCTTCAAGAAGCATCAAAAATACATAACTACAATTTAGGGACCTTAGAAGGATTTCAGTTTTAACAGAAATGTGATTCCTTGACTTGCTTAGTTCAAGTCTGCTTTTTAAGTGCCATGGCCAAAACTGAAAAGCTCTGTGCTTCCTCAGTGATTCAGCAGGATTGTGTTGAACCCTTACCGAAAACAACATCCTACAACAAATTTCTCTCCATTTTCTCTAGGTGATCTCAAAGACTCCTCAAACCACGCACTGAGAGAATTAGGCTTTACAGCCCATTCCACCATACATCTTATTTATCGTTTTATCTGGAAATTTTGTGGGGGTGTTCAAACAAAATTTGTGCTATGGAAGAGTTGTAACAGGTACTACCATACTCACACACACGCATGCAAATACTTTACGTATCAGGAAGCCTAAAGTCCATCCCTGAGACTAGCACTTTTTCACCAATCTAATGCTACAAAAAATATAGTAAATCTATTATTTATTACTCCTTTTGTGCACAGCCAACAGTGCATATTCAACCTAAAGGATCTCACAGCACTTTACAAATGACATGTGTACAGGAATTCCTTCCACACTGAAATGCCCAGGCTTAGAGGGTGGGCTGCAGCCAAGAAAATAATCAGCTTATAGCACACTGCATAATGTTGTGTGAACTACACAATGTGTGTAAGGATAATTCTGGCCAAGGGCATATCAGACAGTACATCTCACAAGTGCATCCTGCTGGAGAAGACTAATATTTAAAAGCCATAATAAAAAGAAAACCAAAAACAAAAACATTGTTCCTTAACAGTCAATATGACCCATCAAGTTTTTCTTTTTATTTACGTATGTGTGTATATATATTTGTATGCATGTAAGTACAATTAAAGTGATGATTTATCATTGGCATCCCTAAAACTTCTTTGTTTTCACAAATAATTTCCTTTAAACACCAGGTTTCAGTAACTGATGGGAGCTGGAAGAAACTTGCCTTACACATCTGAGAGGAAAGTGTATGTCTATATTGACTCATGATATTGACTTAAAGCTAAAGTTACCAGGCCATACACAGACTGTCTAGTATAAACTGTGCTAGACAGGGTATGTGCATTTATTTTCAAAATGCTACAGTACCTACTGCCTGGTTCCTCATCACCTGTATAGTGATGCCAGCTTGGAGATCCTCACACATTTTACTGACGTTAATTGAGGAGTCATCCCATGTAAATGAAGAAAAAAAAAATTAATGCTTGTCTTTCCCCATTAACAAATGAGAAACCATCAAAGAGTTGCATGATATAGCTTTATGCATGGTGAGCCATGAGTTATTACTTAAGTCAAAACTGAGTGCCGTAATTACACCTTCCAAGCTGTTTTTCTGGCAAGGGCTCTGTCTTCAGACTGCTTTCGGGGTAGTGGCAGTCAGTTATTGTGCGACTGTACGATGTTACCACAGTGGGACCGTATGTGGTCGTCCCTGAGCAGCTGTAGTGTTGGCTAGTAGTTATAAGGACAGCAATGGTCATAATTGCTCAAGTGGAACCAGTCTTCTATTGCAGAAGTCTTTTCATAGAAGACCTTCACTAAATGTTCCAGTGACACAGGGAGAAAGATATGTTGACGCCTACTTTGACCTTCCTACTAGTTTGAGAAAAAGAGGCATCATTAACCTTCATCTTCACCGTAATTTTTGCTTTCTAGATAATTTACTTTAGCTTCACTAAGGTGTTTCCTTTGCTTTTTCTTCTCCTTACATTCTCCCCATCCCCACCCTGACTCCCAGGATGCCTCTATTCTCAAAACAATTAAACCAACTCTCAGTTAATTTTGTTATTCAGGTACTGTCTTTTTCTGCAGATTCCTCCACAAGACAGATTTCTTCTGCAAGTCCTTTCAGAGGAGCTCTACCAGAGAAATGTCAATGATAACAAGTTAAAAAGGATGATGAAATAAAATGACAAGGAGTATGTGGAACCAAACAGCAACCGCTGTCTTCCACAGAAAACCCTTGCACTGCCCAAGCATCCCCACTCTATTTCTTGCTTTTCCTCATTTCCCCTAAGGTATGTTTTTGGATTAGTCTAATGTAGAACATTAGGAAAGATTTTTCATTTTTCCCTGGACTGGGATAAATGTATCTATGGCACCATGTCAGTAAGAACAGGAAAAGGATCCAAATAGTTCCTTTAGCTTTAACTTGTGTTTACTAACCAATGGATTCATTATTTTTGCTCCTCCGTGCTTTGATTTTCAAGTCAAATCATTCATGACAAGGGTGCAGGTGGAAAGCCATACTTCTTTGCAATAAAGCTTGAAAAAGTAGAGTAAAGTGGGAGAAGATCTTTATAAATGTAATCTAAACAGTTATTCTTTGGTAGCTGATATTTTTGCTTCTCCTGTCCCACTTACTGCTGAAGGACACAAGCAGCTCATAAAGAGATAGAGGCATACTTGATGGGGAAAAATAGCTGTTTTTTTCCTGAAAAATAGGGTCTTCTCTCTGGAATGTATGTAAGTGGTGGTATGTACACACTAAAGTGTGCCTGCATTTAATTGGTGTCTATGAAACATTATGTGTACGCAGTCTCTCAATGCAAGAAAAAAAAAAAGATGGTTCAAGCTCAAATAAGATTCTGGGCTTTGGGGGACAGACAGACAGTAATATGAGAATGTGTACACAGGATGCAAATGTCTACATAGTGTTTGTGCTGTCTGAGTGATACCATGCATGTGTTCTTTGTGTGTGTGCCTGTGCATGTATGTTTAGCTTTTTTTTTTTAATATTTGCATGTGTTTCTGTCAAATAGTTGATCATGTATTTTTGGATGTATTTTTTTGTGTGTCTGTGTGGACATATGTACAATCCATTTTAAAGGTTCTTCCAAGTCTGCATAAGGCATAAGTATACCCATTTAGCTGTAGCTATCAGTGCTGTAATTAAAGGATTCACATACTTGAGTTCATACTACATGTCAAGACCTGTATTCGTCCATAATATACATGTGCATCATGCATTCGTGTAGACATGGTTAATCTGTTTTTGCCTGAGCTGGAGAGCTCGTGTGTCTCTGTGCAGTAATGCGTGTGCAAGGGAGGTGTGTTTGTGCAGGTTTGCAGACATATAACATATTCTCTGTCTATAGAACGTTAACCACCGAGAGCTTATGACAGTATCAGGTTCAGTAATAATTGCTAATGTTAAAGAAATCTTAATTTATCAAGTCAATAACGTCCATATTCGTGCACAAAAGTGAGTCTATTTCCTCACATCCACAAAAAAAAAATCAGAATTATAAAATTATGAGGGAAGTGACCTTTGTTTTTTTTAGGAGAATATGGAAAAGACTGGTTTTCGTAGTTTTTTGAAATTTTTCCTCATGTTTAGAGATACAAATTTTTAGATTCCTGATCCCAAGTTTGGAAATTGCATCCCTAGTAAATGTTTTACAGGCTATTTGTAGCTGTCTGGTGAGCCAAAGCGAATGACTGTATCCATCAGTTGTTCTGTCTAGTTATTTGTAAAGTGAAGCATCCTTCCTGAAGACCTCCCTGGGAGAATTTCAGACAGTTTGCTGAAGAACTAGATTTTTTTTTCTTATGGTAACAGAAAAAAAATATTTTAATCTCCAGTACCTTAAATAAAAATAAAGACCTGATTTTCCATTGCTTCATCAAATCATTCAGACTTATGAAAAGCAAGTGTAAACACTCAGGTGTAAAAACAAGTGTGAATACTCCATTTTGCACTTACTTTCTTTTCTGAGTCTTGAAACAGGGTTCCCTAATACAAAACAGAGTACCAGTGTGGTGAAACAGGTCCACTTTGCTTGTGCAGAGCTGAGTATACAGGGGGCAAGACAGCAGAAAATTAGGGCATAGGGTCCTATCCCAATTCCCTTGAAGCAAATGGGAACTGGATTAAGCCTAAATCTCTAATTACATAGGGGTAATAGTCTGTCAGAATTCCCACTGAAGCAAAAGGGAGTTGGATCAAGCCCAAGACTCTAATTGCATTTTTCCTTGCCATTTTTGTTCTTATATTTTGTTTAGTCTGGCTCATCATTACATTATTTTGTAATTATTATGATGGGATTAGTGGCTATTACATATCTGATTTCTGAATGGTATCACTTGTTCCTAATCGCTGATGTCATTGATATATTTCAGAGAGGTTTGTATATTCTGGTGCATATGGCAGGAGATATATGAACTTCTCTAATGATTGAAACGGATAGAGGCATATACGTTTCCTACCAGCACTGCAAAGAGCCAAACTACTTTTCCATGTGCAATATAGTGTAAGGCCATTCCAGGATTTTTTTCTCTTTTTTCTTTTTCATCCTGATGTTCTTACCAACACCTTGGAATTGCCATTGTGAGGGCTGGATTTATCTAAAGAATGTCACGAGAAGAGAACATTACTGACTATGTGATAGATAGTATTATTTAGAGGAAGTTTCCATGATACCTGTAGTTTTGGGGCATCCATGTACTTCATTTCATGTCACATTTGATCAATACCAGAGTTTCTCCTCAGTCATGTGAGATTAGCTCTGCAGTGGAATCAGCATGCTATCCAAAGTATAAATGTTTGTTTTTGTTTTGTTTTGTTTTGTTTTTGTCTTCTTGAATCCCATCCCCAAACATCAAAGCTCCAGAATAAGGAGAGAGTTGCAACTTGTATCAGGCAAGGAGTGTACTCATCCTTCCAGGGGTATAGTGACTGCACCATACTAGCAGTATTAAAACTAAAGGGCTGTGTAGAGGCCCTGGTACATGATGGGAATTCTCACTGACGACAGTAGAAACGGCATGCGTCGATCTAGGCAGGACTCCAGATAGATGACGTCAACATGGCTTGGAAAACATCAAACTAGAAAATGCAGGCTGGAGCAAGGGGCATTTCTGCAGTCATTCCTCATGACATAATTTTACATGGTTCCCCATTAATAATGTCCCAAGATAGATGGGCCCTGCTTTATTTTGGGGATTTTATTGATTTGTCCTAATTTGTACTTCTAATTTGTGACCCTAAAATATAAGCTGGAAATTAGGGAGAGATTTTGCACAACACGGGTGTAGAGATCTTGAACAGTTTTCTTAGAGGAGCAGTAGAAACAAACAAGCAAATTAGCAGTGGATTTTGATTACTTAATGTAAGGGATTATAGAACTAGGTTGTCCAGAACAGGAGGGCTATCAACATAGGAGATCTCATCTACCATAAGTTCCCCAGTATCTACCTGGAGAGCTGCAAAGGGGATAGCTATCAATTCACTGTGGTAGGACATGGTGAACCATTAATATATCCATTCATTGCTTTCTGGGACAGAAGAACTTCAGCCAGTTTGGAGGGGTTTCGTTCCCAATTAATACATTTTTGTCTCCAGCAGAGGTACAGAAACTTTGAACTAAATAGTACAAGGCATGTCCGTCAATTAAACTATACAGGAGATATATTGATAAGTGACCTTCATTTACAGAGAGAGAGTCCAAGTAACCTCAGTCACTTCACTGGAGTCATTCAAGACTTAAAGCTGACAGAAGAGAGGAGGGAATATCTTCCTCACTGCGCCCCTTTTTCCCAGTTAGAGTAAGACAGCCTCAACATGTATCTCCTCCCTGTAGTAAGAAATATGATTTTCTTTCCAAATGAACAGCATTTTCATGTTTAGCCCACTTGACCTAGTCTCTGTCAAATAAGTAATTTTGGAACTTAGGAGCTTTGTTTGTAATGTTTCTGGTATGCACATTAAAATCCATAGGGCCGCATCACGTTGTAGTTCTCACATGCAGTTGTCATTGAGAGGGACGTTTGGTTAAGAACAAACAGGGGGTAATAGTTCACGATAAATAACAACAAAATGTTTAAAAATAGATCAGGCTGTCCAACTTAAAACTGATTCGTTTCTTATATTTGTAGTTAGTTTGGAATGCTTACCTGATTTTTAAAAAACAGTACCACAAAGATGCTCTGGCCACTCAGAGCTCGCTGCCCTGGGCTGCGTGGAGCTGAGGAGGCGGAGGACTGAGCTGGCCGGTCCAGCTGCAGAGTTCAGAATGAGCAAGGCGCGCTAACAAGCAGGTATTACAAGCTGTGAAATGCAGGGGGACTTGTTGAAATTGCTCTCTTTAGCAGTTCAGTGTGCTATCGGTAACAAAGGTAAGGAGGTTATTTAAAACATATATTTACCTTAACATTGCTCTTGGAAAAAAGCAATACTAAAATACCTGTCAAATCCGTTTTAAAAGATAGGTTCTGTTTTGCCATGAGAGAGGAAACCATGTACTGGATGGGGAGACAGTTTCATCAGTGGGAACTGGCATAAAGGTAAGCAGGTCTTCTCCGTATGACTTTAGTGACAGGGTGCCCCTACACACACACTTGAGCAGCAGATGCAAAGGGAGGTAGAGCTACAGCCAGTGGAATCAGTGGCGTTCTGGGTGGGCTCAGAGGGGTTAGCGGTGGCAGAATTACTATGAGAAGGGGAAAAAGTGCAGGTCATGCGACCTGGCAGTTCCAAGTAAACACCTAGATTATGTGTAATTTAGCAACTGAGCATTTCCTTAAACACTAATATCAAGATGCAGGCTAAACAGTAAATAATATGAATAAATGTGTTAGTAAAACCTTCTCTTTCCTAGTATCATAAAGCTGGAGAAAATACATTATGTAACATACATGCAAAAGGTCTTTTGCTTTTTTTTGAAGGAAAGAGTATGTATGGAGAAAATCCCTTGAGCTGAAGTGTAAGAAAAAGATGTCTGACTAGTAACGGTCAAAAAAAAACCAAAAAAAAAACACAAAAAACAAACTCTGTACAAGATTGTGCACACATCTCTAGTTCATTTTAACCAGGAAAAACTGATTCTTCTGCACAGTGCTGCCAGACAGCCGGCACTCTGCAGGTTTGGGCTGGGACTCTGTGTAGGTGCCATGCTGGCTCTGCACAGAGCAATGCCTATTTCTGCCTAGCTTAGTTCACACAGTTAGGAAGTAACTTCTCAAACAGGTCATTACCCACATTTCAGCCCCCAAGATCTGAAAATCAAGGTACATTTTGCTGCCTCTTGTAATGTTTATTACAGATCTCTGTGCTCCAGTATTAAGTGGTCATGATGTTTTACCAGCCAGATTGAAGTCCAGCTCTCTATCTCATAGAGGTATTTTGGCAGTGTTTGATAAAAGTACCCACAATGTACCTGAATCCTTGCTGGCATACATGAGAGAAACTACTAAAACCATTGCAGCTGCAGATGTTCACATCAGTGTAGTTGGCTTTAGTTTGTAAGGAAAACATGGAGATCTTGGCTCTTAAAATGTCTGGAAGTTTTCCACCGTGGGTCAGTAGCTTGTACCATGTAACTTCAGTTTAACAGGCTTTGTTTCTGTGGAGGGAGTTGAATGCATGTGCTGGGCACGGGTAGTTTTTGCAGTCACCTTTCTGGAAGATGCATGCCACAAAGCCATAAAAAAGCAGTAAACAGTTAACAGTACTAGGTATTAATCACTAAACACTTGCTGACCTCCGGGGATTTTGGCATATCTTTGCTTATGTGATCAGACCCCAAGAGGACGTTGCACAAGTCATGCACTGGGTTTTCAGGTGTTGGTGTGTTTTTTTTTCCTAACCCGTTAAAGGATGTTGACTTTAGTGGAAAAAAGTGTAGTAAAAATGGTAGTTGCTGTTCCATGCAGAAAGTTTCAGCTTTTTAGAAGGTAGTTCTTACCTCCTCTCTTACCCATCCAACCCTCTGTGCTGGCAGCTTTCACGATGCGCTTTTTTGCAGGTGAGGACACAAGAGCCCAGAAAAGGTGAGGCACCTGAGACCCTGCAGTCAGTGGGAAAGCCACGAAATAGGGCCCTACAAGCGGCAGCAGACTGAACCGTAACCATTAGATTCCAGTTAAGTTATGGACTGTTTAGAAACTAGAATCTGGGATTAAGGTGTTTGGTTAACCCTTTGAAGTTGGGGACTTTTAAAAGGGAGGGTAGTTTTTGTAGGGAAACACTCTGATGAAAGGGGCAGTAAAGGGTAAAATGAGCAACTCCACGGGGCATAATACCTGGTAAAGCTGGTGCTCTGTACAGTGTGACTGGCTGGTTTCATCCACTGTAATAGTTATCTTCCACGTATAAGGTGTTCACCTTTCCTAGTTTAAATAATTCTATTTATTAATGATTAATGAGCTCAGAACTTCAAAAATCACTTTGTTTGCAATGACAGAAATATTAAAAATCACCTGGATACCGCTAATTTTTGTTGATTAGTAATGCATCTTTTTATCTTTTAGAAATTAAAAATAGGAAAATTATTAATTACATTTTAAATAAGGTTCACATCTCGTTTAAACAAAAGTTTGTTTGAATCTGGATTGAACTTGTAGATGCCCTGCTTTAATTTGGTGAGACAGTTTGTGGCTTAAAGAAGGGTAATTGTGAGCAGAAATGTTATCAAAGCTTTATTTTTGGCAGCAGCTTTGCAGAACGACACAAGGTGTGTTCTCCTGCATCTTGTGTAGTTTCGAGCTCCTGCTCCGCTGAAAGCGCTCACCCTCTCCTTGGATCGGGCCCATAAATACCTTTGTCACCTCAGATGGAGCCATCAGGGGCTCTCCAAAACAAACTCCGTTAACCCTTCCCTGCCCGGCACATTCTAAACGACTTCCATTGATGGCAGCTATTTGAAGAACCAGCAGTGGAAAGCTTTTCCGTTCAGTCTGGTTAGTCTTTATCCTGATTTAACTCCTTTTTTTTTTGAGAAAGTAAAGGAGTTTTCACCAATTCTACCTCTCCTTCCCTGTTCAATACTTTTTGTATTTGTTGGGAGTATTTCTTGCCAGTTTGCTTCTTTTTTTTTTTTTTTTTTTTTTTTTTTTTTTTTTTTTTTTTTAGCGGGGTGGGTGCTACATAACAGTGTATAGAGCTGAGGCGTCAAGGTCACAAGCAAAATAGTTGGAACCACAAATTTTTTACAGCTATGTGCTAGCACAAGCGTGCACAAAGAAGACCCGATGCTGAGTAACCTTCTGCATATCTCCGTTTCCCTCTCTGTTTGACACCTACAGGTTTGTAAATTGGAACCAGAGCTTTTAGCCCTGCTTTTGCTTAGGGACGCTGCTCCTGGTCCTGCGAGGGACAGTGTGCACCAGACCTCGTGGGACAGGTGGCGAGTGAATACTCTGGTCTTCCTCTGCACCAGAGCTTCCTTGTTGGGCTGAGAGTCATTTTACACGAGGCTAAACTGCACTGCTTACTGAAGGAGTTTAGAAGTCCTGTGGGCTAAATCTAAACAATGGTTTTCAAAATTACTTTGTCATGGTAAAATAGCTTCTGTAAACATCAGAAGTAAAGATGCATTCCGCTCCTCACTGAAAAAAGCAAGGAAGCTGCGCTGGCTATTTAGAGGCTAAACCCTACAACCTCTAGTGAACATTCATGCATAGTCATGAAAATAATCTCGAGGAGTGCAATAGGAACATTTATGTGAGTCAGGATTATTCCTCGGAGCACAGGTTAGCATAATATGGCCCCAGCAGAACTTCCAACTGATAATGCTGCAGCCTTTTCTCTTGTAATACCTGCCTCTTGCAGCCAAGTTTTGAAAGCAGTAAATCAAAAGTAATAGTTAAAACCTTTAACTGCATGTTTCAAAATGCAGTTGTAGTAAAACAACATTAGGTATTTCAAATGAATTAAAAAACAAGTAACCAAAAAAGGTCTTTAGCTGTAGTTATGCTTGGGTTTCTTCTCTCGGACATTTGAAATCTGCTATAATCAGTTCTACAAAAATTAAAATCTCCTGGACAAGTAGCTTGAATTTTCAACTAAATAAACAGAATGTTGCAAAATACTTGATTTTTTAAAGGAAAGCAAATAATTGAATCTGTAACAAAAATTTACAAATTTACCTGGGAAAACAGCTTTTTCTTTTAGATGAGGGAGAACCAGAAGTAGCCAGAACATTCAGAAAAGGCTACTATATAAGCTTTCAAAGCTGCTTTGATAACCTACTGCCTACCACCATTATTTTCACATCATCATAAAAGCCATGTTTTCGATATTAAGAGAAGTTCTATGCATGTCATTTGACCCCTAGAGTTAACTTAGGCAAAATACCTACAACCTTTAAATCTACTTTCTAAAATTACATTTGTCTGGGGAAAAAAAGTGCAGAAGTAGCTCTATATAGCCTTTGTTTGTATATATTATATATTGTGAAAGGTTATGAAAGAGATAGGTCATCTTACTTATATAGAATTCAGACTTGGGGGAAATTAAAAATTTAAGTATAGTAAAATCTAGGAAAAACACTATAGGACTACAGCCATCAGACAGATAATTTCAGTGGGCAGCTTGTTTAAAGTGAATATTTATACTAAGTGGTAACCAGTTGAAAAATCAGTTTCAGGGAAGATATTTTCTTGTATTATATTCTGGGAAGTTAGGCTCATAATAGCCAAAGTACTACGCAGTATGCAGCTAAATATAAAACAAAGTAAGCTCAGTTATCTAATATAGATATAAATATAAGTATTTGTGAAATCTATTTAGAGCAAGGGTGGGGTATTTCATACCTTAATAAACAGAGGAAAAAGCTGAAGAGGGAATATTGTATACTTTAGCCAAAATCTCAACTGACTATTTTTTCCTTTTTGCTGGATTTATTTCCTAATAGGAATAAAAAATATATAAATTATCACATACTTCCAAAGAGTAAGCATACCCAATGGTTAACAAATTCATAAGGTAAAAGTTGGGAAACAATTGGATTTTTGATTCCTGTGGACTGATCCTGCTCTCCTAAAATCTGCTGTAAAATTCCCTTTGGCTTCAAAGGGAGCTGAATTTCATGTCAGCTTTTTAAATATAATTTATTAACTATTTAGAATTTTGCTTGAAAATAAAACTTCACTGTTTCTTTAAAATCAAAGTAACAAAAATGTTAGTTTAAAATATAAATAAACAGGAGTAGCAAATACTGTAAAAAAAAAGCTTTTAGGTGGATGCTATTATTAGGCTATCAGCTGATTATTTGATAAAAGAATTCAGTCATATTTGTCTACTGTTTTTCAGTAGTTTGTAGAATTTAGATGTTTTGTATTTTCCATTTAACATATACAGGAGCTGAAACAAAAAAAGCCCTGCCCTTGCAGAACAAATACAGAAATATGTTTTAGCAATTAGAACAGAAATGATAAAGCTGCTGAATCTAAAACTTAGTTACTTAAGTATTGACATTTTTATATTAGCAGTAGAAAATAAATGAGAGAAATTTTTGCATCAAGAAAGAACTTACTTTGATAAATATATAAATTTGATCTTTCAGACATGAAAAAATATTTGTATTTATCAGTTTGAATTTGTAGTTTAGTACATACATTGTTTTAAATAGGGAGAGATAATCTTCAAAGAGGGGTATTGGTAAGATTAAAACTTACAATTTGTATAAAGAGAAAATATTTTGATAAGAGCAAACAGAATCAACAGAAGTCAGTCTGGGGTTTATTACTATCCTATGGATTCCTATAGTTCATACTAATTCATGTGGTTCAAAGACTAAAATATTAGAACCATTACTCATCCTTGCTGAATATATTTCTATAGAAAATTTATGTTTTTTTTCCCTCTTTTGAAAAAATTGCTGTTGACTTTTCTACAGAGAAACAAACAAAAAAAGTCAGTAAATTTGATCTTAATTCACAAATACTTCTTATCTTGAAGCAGATTTTACTTTGAAATTACTAATAGGAAATTATTTTAACTTTTTTTTTCAAGTTAATTTATGTAAGAAGCTTTTTGAAGTTTATAATATTGTCTTACTTATAACTGACTGCAGCTGGAATACAGTCCTTTCTCAAATCGAATACTATACAAAATAATTAACAAAACGTGGATGTAGGTACAGTTACAATTATTAGGAACATTAATTTGCATTGTTGAATCTTAGTGGGGGGGTTGTTTTTTCTTAAGGCTTTTAAGCAGTTGGTGATGAAAATAAATTGAGATTTAAAAAAATCTATTTCAAATCTTCCTTAAAAACTTTTAAAATGTTTATAAACCTTTAAATGTCATTTGATATATTTTTGCCTATTATATATAGGTTATTTATAAACCTTCTTACGATAAAAGATTTCTATTTATAGATAGTTCATATCACGAAACTGACTGAACAGTCGGGGTTAGATCCTACTTGTTTGTAAGTTTAACTGAGACATACTTAACAGAACAATGAACCATATAAATATTCTGCATGAAGTTTTATCCAAATAATACCACTTGTAATAACTAATGTATGTCAACTGCCCCATACTGATCATGTGTCTGGAAGCTGTCTTTTCTAGTACCTGGTACTGTTTGTTTTTTTTTTTTTCTTTTATAGCTTCCAGAATAACGAACACCATATCCCTGTTGTTTTTGAAATTTTAATAAATAATAAATACTGATTTTGTTTTGATATAGAAAGAAATTAGTGACAGAAAGAGATATACAGCTATTGTGAACAGGTAACTTTATGCAACTGAAGTTTTAAAGTAAAGTTCTGAAGTAAGGGAAAGAGTTTAAAAGAAAACTGCAAACTAAAAAAAATAAAACAAACTTGAATCAAAATATTTTAAAATGCTGCACATTTTTCAAGAGGGGAAAAGAGCTTTCTCACTTTGTTGCTGTATTCAAATTCAAAGAATACTATTAAAACTCATGATGCTAATTCCACCACAGAATTGAGCTTTTCAAAAGAGTGGTCATCTCCTTATATTTAAATGAAACTACCAAAAAAATGGTGTGTTTTCATGTACCAAGTAAACCTAAAGGTTTACCTTGAAAAAGAATAGCTGCATATGTATGAGCAATGGAGATATGAACACCACAAAAGTAATTTTTTTCAAGGAAAATAATTGTTTCTACTTAACTTTTAAATCAATGGGCATATGTTTATTGGCCATATTTTTGCTATAATCAGTACAGTAAACTAGGCTTTGCAAAATAAATGGAGGGTAGGTAGAGGCAGAGCTCTCTGAAGCAGGAGAGAGCTGTGTGTGTGTAGTAGCAGGACATAAATAAAAATGTCAGGAACTTGTTCGGAAGTCCAACTTCTTTGATTACAGTTCCCAGTGAAATGCTACCTTAAATTTGAGTTTGCTAATTTTATGTGCTTCAATGAAATCACGTGCTTTTAAAAGGTTTATTAATAAGCTTAAATATGATTGTGTTATTAAATATTTCATTAATTAGAAAAGTGAGTTCTGTAAGCCATTGTGTAAGACCAATATGGAAAACAGAATTGATGTATTAGTAATATGCTGCATTATTTATTTATTAATGAATGGCTTTAGAGGTGAATAGTAAATTCTCCTGAATAAATTCACAAATGCATACCTCTAATACCTTTTATGAAAACGTTTTGTTCTCCTGTTGAACAAATTTTGTACCCTTTTTCTCTCTATAAATAATGCCAAAGTTGCTGAAAGGGTCAAACATATTACCAGTTTGGTTTAAGTTCTGAAAAAAAGTTTTTCAAGCTTTTTATATTTCACATTACAATAAGGTAGATGTTGAAGATGATTCAATGTAATCCATTAATTTTAAATTTCCCAATGATGAAGATTCAGCTATAAATTATTACTACTTTAAGACATTATTATATAATTTGATGTGAATTTCTTCTGTAGGACACTGTAAATATAAGACAAAGTCCTGCAGTCAAAATTCCCATTGATGATATCAGGTTTGACAAAGCAGGTACTGCAGGATTTGCAATGTAGTATCCAGAGTAATGCCTGCATTTGTGGCTGTAATCTTAAAACCAGAGAAATATCTACATTAGAGGTTTAAATTTTAGTATTTTTTTTAATACTACAGCTATCTAGATTTCTATTCTATTTACTAATACAAGCCCTGCTGCTGTTTTCATTGTTAACGTATTTCAAACAAGAAGACCCAATTGCTTGGTCTGTGTTCTCTAAAAGTCCAACCTGTCAGGATGAGAATTAATTATTATAGCTTTGATTAACTTTAAGCTTTCCCCCTCCCCTTTTCTCCCTGGTTAATTTGGGAGAGGGGAAAAATAGGACTCAGATTAGTATAATTTCCCAACTTGCATCAAATTCTGTGTTTCTGTAAGACAGATTCATGGGGTAATAATGACATGCTGCTACTAGTATGCATTTTTTAACCTAAAATATACCATTAATTAAATTTATTTCACTGAAAAAAATTTCCATTTAATTGGTCGGAGGTTGCAAATTGTGGTTTTAGTTATTAACTCTTAGTTTTAATGGTTGTTATTCTTATAGTAGCTGCATGCATCAGAATGCTATTTAAACAACCAGGCCTCATGCTTTTAAGATTTAAAGCAACCATTCAAATAATGTTCACCACAGTTCTATTACAATAATGTAGCAAATCTATATTTCATGATGTAGGGATATGAAATGAGCTGGCCGCGGGTGCACAAGGGCATCTAACGGGAGCTGAAAGGAGAGCGTTCAGAATGCAAGGGTATCTGCATTTAAGTCAGTTAACACCAGAACTCTTTGTAAATAACTGCTGGCGATTTCAAAGTTGAATTCTTATGAAATGATAGGTGTGAAGATGTGAAATTTAAAGACGGCCTGGTCTACCGAAACCCAGCCAAAAGATTGTCAGTGATCCCTGGCTCACGTGGTTGCAGTGACCGGTGGTGCTGCAGTTTGACTCCACACTGAAAGGGAGTTTGTTGGTGAGGTTGGGATGGGGTGGAGGCAGCGTCTGAGCTTCGTGGGCTGGAGGTGGGCCTGGACCCCTCGAGCTGCCCAGCCCTGGGATGTGGACGGCTCCAGGTCTATGGTAGTCGTCTGAACTACCCCAGTCCTCTGGATGTTTTGGGTCAGGCCTCCTTCTGCAAAAATTACTTGGCTCCGTTCTAGTGCACAGTACAGTTGATTTTAATCAGGTGGTATTTTTCACAATATTCCTGTGTACTGTGTTCTGTACTTAAGGGTTATACTTTATTCTTTCTGCTGTGCTTAAGTGGAACTGAAACTTTAGGAATAGATATCTACTACTTTTTTTTCCAAAGAAAAACTATTTTTATGTTGAACAGATTCCATATAAAATAGATGATACGTCACCATGCTGCTGGGGTGTTCATTCCTTACCACATGAGATGGAAAGTAACATGGAGCTAGAAGGTGTTAATGGCTGCTGTAAACTAACAACAGGTAAAAAGCAGGTTGATGCTGATGGGTTCACTCGCCATCCATGAGGGCTCCGTGTGTGCCTCACTTTACAAGTGTAATTGAAATTAAGAATTTTTCCCATATACCACCGTCACTCTCCGGAATTTCCAGAGTTCACCAGTTGCACACAGAAGTGCAATGACGGTGCAGCATGGGTCGGACTGTTCTTCCGCTGTGTGGCCTATAAGTGGGAGATAAGCTCTGGAAGGTCAAAAGGGAAAGAAATCTTAGCTATGCTGTGTTGATTCACAGTCTGCGCCCTCTGTTTAGGTTATGAAGGAGGAGTGACAGAACAAAGTTTGAATTAATATGCTTGAACCCTGTCTTTT
The DNA here is from genome assembly GCF_009769625.2 of Cygnus olor. Lineage (NCBI taxonomy): Eukaryota > Metazoa > Chordata > Aves > Anseriformes > Anatidae > Cygnus > Cygnus olor. Next base: position 52,568,391 of record NC_049173.1, read on the forward strand.
GTTAGACTTTGTACTCTGGCAGCTGGCTGGGTCCCTTTACGAAGCACAGGAGGACAACCTTCAGTACCCTTACTGAGAGAGCAGAAGTATCTTACCCTAATGCAGGAAGTGGCCACTTCATACTGCTTTGATCAGGAGTAAAAAGTTGGACCCACAACCCCTGTTTACAGATAGGTCTATAATTGAGTGACAATGTGTGCACAAATACCAGGCCCAACTCTTTTTCTTCTGTGCACGTGCTTGATTCTTGATTGTTCCAACTATGTCTGGGTAGCTGGGGAAGACTAGGTTGCTATTAGCAATGGCCGGAAATCCTGCAGTATTCAGACAAATAATGGAAACCTTTTCATGAAATCTTCATTTAAAATTGGGGAGCTACAAAATCATATAGGATGGTAAGATATTGCCATGGCAAAGATTGACAAGACCTCATTCTTCATAAAAATCTGTAGGATCTGGTGTAATTTTATGGATCACTATTTATTTATTTATTATTTTCTCTCTGTCCCTTTTGTCTCTCTCTCTCTCCTTTTTTTTTCAGCAAGAGATCCAAATCCCACCTGGAATAGTTCTGTAAACAGAATGTTTCATTTTCTTTATACAGAAGTTCTGTACTTTGAGAGGTTGGAATTAGATGATCATTAAGGTCCCTTCCAACCCAAATCATTTATGATTCTGTGAAGTCCATTGGATTTTGTTTCATTTCATTTAAATTGTGTCATGCTTGGTACTGCACTATTTGAAAGCTCTTCACTTGCTCGGTGGTAACAAATATGCTTTGCTATTTGGGAATGGCTAGACTTGGTGTCCAGGAAGAGGAGGCTGTACCAGTTTGTCCAAGTTTAGGTGGACAGACCTCCGTTTACAAATCATGAATATTTATTCTTGGGGACTAGATGCAGTGTATTTTTGGATGGTCTTCCTGAGTGAGTGTAAAAATGGATGTTCTGGTCATCCTGGTAGTGGATGGTTTCTGACCTTCATTATGATATGAAGCAAAAAAATTTCTAGCCAACCATTTTTGATCAGAGGGTGTTATTTTGTTATGCTAGCTTCTTAAGAGGTCAGGAGAAATAAGAGGTATTTTATCTTTTGCAAACAGTTTAATTTAATATGGTGAATTGAGGCCATTTGCCTAGGTGCCCTGCAATGTAAAAAAAAAAAAAAAAAAAAAAAAAAAGTAAAATATATTATTGTCAAATTTGCTGTAGGAGAGATGGAATACCGTCTCGCCCAAGCTACAGCTGGGAAAGGACCTTGGGAGTGTACAGAATTGGTCTAAACACAGGAAAACCAAAGGGCTGTTTGGCAATAAGTTGTTTTCCTAGCTGAAGCCTTTCAAAAAGGTGGAGGGAAATAGAGCAAACTCATCAGCTGTCTCCTTACAAGCCAAAATAAATGACATGTACCAAGGTCATGATACATTTTGAGACAATCAGAATCTTGGGGATTTTTCGACATGCTGAGCACTTCTCCCAGCTGAGATGAGTGGCGTGTGGTTCTTTTCTCTTCTTCCACTAATAAGTCATTCAGGAGGACTAATGGTTTTGGACTATGAGGATCGTGGCCTGCTTTTTAATTTTAGAATGATACTGAATATAAGGGGAGAAAAATAGAAAAGGTAATCGCTAAATGAAGCATTGATCAGGTTAATTGGTCGGGTCTTCTGTCAGTCAGCCCACCAGTAGGAAAAATAAGTACTGTCTTTCTTTTATCTCAGATGGTTGCATGGCTCAGGTACTAAGTACGATGTGTGGTGTGGCTCCCTTTCTTGTTGGTGGAAGCATATGTTCTTCCTTTTTTGTGACCTACTGTACGCAGTTTCATTACGTCCATTACTTAGTGCTGGATTTATCAAACTTTCTTAATCTGAGACCTCCTTTTTGATTCCTTTTTCTTGTTGTTATGTTCTTGAAATCTTCGTTTTTACTAAGATAGTGATTGTCTGTAATCACTACCTGGAAACTCGCTCCCTTTCCCCTGAAGAACTGACTTGCTGACAGCAAGCAAAGGTAGGTAGCCGGCCTAGTGGCTACGGCAGATACTTGCAGCTGCATCCCAGTCCCCTGATGCCAAAAAAACAGAGCCACTGCTGATGAACCTTGTTTTTTTTCTGACACTGTGAGTGTCTTTAAGTTCTTCTAGAGCCTCTATTTCATGAAATACTTGTGAACACAGAGGTAAAGTTCCTGCCTTTGTGCGTACCAATGAATTTCCGAGCAGCACAGATTCAGCAGGTGGCAGAACCAGGTTTGTTGAGCCAGGGTGCAGTGGTGCTCTGCTCATGGTGGTAGGGGATCTATGCATTTCACGACGGTGCAATGTGCATATGATCATGTAAGTTACAGCTGTCTTCTCTCATGTTCCTCTTCAAATGAAATTATCCTTGTTAAAGGACATGGGTGATAAGAGATTTTGATGTTGGTATATTTAATTTCAATTTAAGGGAAAAAAAAAATCCCCTATGTTGTATGTCTGTTGTTTCAGATCTCGTGATGGGTTGTTCAGGGTTGGCTGGTCTTTAGCTGGAAGTTGAAAAAGATTGTACTGGAAATCCCTGGGGGCGCGTTACGTTGGTTGGTTAAAGTAGGGGTCAGAAGACATGGATAGCACCTGTGCTGTAATACTCGCTGTATCTCTGTCTGTCCCCTTGCGGATGCTGTTGGCTCGCAGTGACAAGTGAGGCCCTCAGAGGGACGGGGATGCTCTCCTCTGACCCGTCCCCAGCAGCTGGCCTCGCTGCTGTTGTGGTGTCTCTGGTGAGAACACCCTGCCGAGCCCGGAGCAGGACAGTGCTTCGGAGACCGGGAAGAGGTAAAGACAGCCAAGGTCTGGGGTGTTCGAGACTGAGCTGGAGCGAGGATGGGGCGGAAAGTCAGCACACCTGTCACAGGCGCTGTTTGACCTGTTCACATCTCCGTGCCTTGGTTTAACCCACCTGTCGTGACAGTCACTCTCAGCTACAATCATTATTAAGAATGTGACTGTTACATAGCACCAGGGGTTATTATGCCTGATGCCTTACAAAACAGATCCATTAATGAGTATTTGCTAATGCTCCCTTCCTCGCCTGTGGATGGAAGGAGGAGAGGAGAGGCAGGCTGCTGGGGCGTCCATCTCTGTGCTCAGGAGAGGGCAGCGGGGCATTAGGAGCCCAGGGAGCTGCTGGCGTGGCGGGGCAGGACACCTCACCCGCGGGTCTCTCGTCTGCACTCAGGACTTAGCGTAACACAAAGCATCAGGGGAGGAACGACCACGCTCCTTCTCTAGGCTTCGACCCCTCTGTCCCGCTCCCAGTGTTGGGAAGGGTTCATTGACAGTGCTTGCTGTGAGGCATTTCTCCTTAGTATCAGGAGACAGAAGATAAAGAGCAATCACACAGCTAAAATTATCTAGTTAAAGTCATATGAAATGTAGAGTAAATATTTATATGAAAAGCAGGCAAAATACAGGACAGAATTCTCCAGAAGGAACTAATTTCTACTAGCACACCAAGAGCTGCATTTTAAGAGCAAGCCTAAGTTATGAAACACTTCCTTTACAGGAACCATTTTGAAACATGCCATTTTATTTCCTGTGCTTCTTTCTGTCGTTGGTAATGGTCCACCAGTATTAATTGATGGATAATTGCTGATTTCACAAGGGCCTCTAAGTTAAGCTTCATTGTTTCTTAAAGAAATTGATACAATTTGGGGTCTTTCCTCCTAAAATCAAACGCAGTGAAAGATAGTGGTAGCGAAGTCTTTTTTTTTCTAGGACCACTGTAGGACTGGGGGAGACGTAGCCCTGGTGAAAGCCTGGTGCAAACTCCATGTGATAGCTGCCTCCCACCAGAGCACTGCATCAGCAGCTCACTCGCACATTAGGAAATTAGGGACAAACAAGTCTGAGACACTGCATTTAGGAAAGAATGAATTTCACCCTTTGGAAGGAAGGTGGCTACACTCGGACATCCAGGTAGCGTGTTGTGTGTGCTTCAGTGACATTCAGTGTTGCCATCGTGCCTTGTGGTAAACTGAGTTTTGCGTGATCCAGGGCATCGCTGTCGCCTTGCACTGCGTGGCACAGGATCACGTTACGGCACGGGTGACCCGAGTGAGTGAACAACCCCGCTGAGCACGGGAAGGGCATTTCTATGCTTAAAGTTAAGTGTATGTGCAAGTCTCATGTCGAATTGGCCTTGGAAGCATGAAAGATGTCTGCTGGGGAAAGGAGAGGAGTGGTGGAGGAAGGCAGAGAGAAATCGTTTGAGGGGGTTATCCTTTGCTTACTCTGCTTCTGTACAGTGGCACCAGTGCGGGAGAGCAGGGGAGTGTTTGCTACGTACTGCTGTGGGAGCCACGCGTGTCTGGGTGCGTGGTGTGATAACATGTTAAGTGCATGGCGCCAGTCGAGGCAGGAAAACGTGCACGTGTTTGTGGAGGGGTGCGTGAGCACTGCGCGATTCCCCGCTTTCATTTGTGTGGGATATGGTGCAATAAAAAAGCGAGGTAAATAAAACCGAGATACGAGTATTCTTAGGGGAATTGCATACGTAGGCTTTTAAGATTTAACATTGGGCATGTAAACAGGAGAATAATTACCATAAGCAGCTAATGACAGTTTCTGCATGTGCTTGTGGGACAGAATTCCTGGGGAAGAAGTTGGAAAAGTGAATGTTGCACAACCCGTATAAACCCTTCAGTCTTTTCCAGTAAGTCCCAATGTCTCAGGAACCCCTATGTCTACAGAGAGAGAAATTGCAGTGCCTGGGTTGCTGGAGCAAGGTTTCGTTGTACGCGTGTGTGCATACCTGTACATCCGTGTGAGTTTATGGATGCGTTTTAGGGTCTGTCATAAAGCAGGAATGGAATTTAGAAGGGAAGATACCTGTTCTGAAAATATAAAGGGAAGCCATTTTTTTTTTTTCTCAGCTGTGGCTAACTGTAGTTTCTAAAAGCATTGTGGTTTGTCCTGACAAAATGAGGATTAAACGAGTGTATGTTTTGGAAACTTTGACTAACCAGAGTCCTGGTGAAAGACAGTAGTGTTTCTGTAGCGCTTGGGTGTTTTGTGCAGCTTGCCCTTGGCACAAGAGGCAGAGTTAGTTATCCGCAGTTGGCAGCAGGGAGGTACGGTGTTCCCCCTACCCATGCAAGCCAAAGTCGATAGATGCCCTCTCATTTCATGTGGCCCATGTCAAGAAGGGTATTTAGCTAATTTAAAAGCAGACAGAAAGGTAAATGCAGCAACTGTTCTGTTCCCCCCCCCCCTTTGAGTTTGAATAGGAAAATAATTAAAGGCAAGCATCGCGTTTTATAAGCAACATATTAGTCTGCATGTGGAATTTCTTTGTTGCAAATTACAGACCCAGGGCCTGATCCTGCTGTAAGGGACATTAGTGGCACATTTCCTATTGATTTCAGAAAGAAGGAGCAGACCTCAGCTTAACATGTGACAGGTGAAAGCTGCTCCTTTAGAAGGATGCTGCCCATTACTTTTAGGCCCCCAATTTATGCTTTCTTAGTGTCCCGAACAAAAGATAGACATGAATTGTACATATTGTAAGTGTAATGGGGATTGTTTGTAAATGTAAATGCTGTCTTTAACATTGCTGAACCAAAAATATAAAAGATTGTGCCAGTGAATGAAAGTGAAACTGGCTGAGAACAAAAGTGAAACCAACAGGCGCCTTTCACTCCCCGGGCTGAGTAAAATGCAGAAAAGTAAATCCTGAACAGGTGATGTTAAACAGTAAATTTGAATTTTAAAAATTTCCTTACTTTTATTAGTGTAGAAAAGTGTTGCTAGTGATCCAGGTAAAGATTTTCCTTCTGTAGTATAGGTGTTTTCCTTGATGGTATCTCTTTAAAAAGTCAGGATTGATAAGAAATGTCTTTTTTTTTTTTTAATCTTTTTTTCTTTATGATGTTAAGGGTCATCTCCACATGTCACCCCCTTTTCCCTCTTCATGCCTTGCATCACAGTTTTCCGAGCCATTTACACAAGTATGCTGATAGGAGCATGTACTAGAGCAGCACAGGGCTCACCTTGCTTTGCAAAAATATGGGTGCCTGTTCAGCAAGTTCCTAGAGAAGGAAAAAAAAATGTAGCTCTAAAAACATATGAAAATGACGCTAGAATATGTTTAATCTGTGAAATACTAAAAAAGTGAGACAGTGTAGCAAATGGGAGAGAGAGACATTCAGTTCTTCCTGCCTGGTCAGCAGGAGACAAATATACAGAAAAGTGGGCAAAAGCCAAGCAAATAACAGCAGAGGGTAAAAAAAAAAAAAGCATAGAGTGCCATGGAGAAAAAGAGAGAATGGAGGAAAGAAAAGGTTTAGATACGATAACCTCGTGCAAAATGCTTCCTTGGTTAACTTTTGTCAATGTCTAGGAAATAGGGTGGAAAAATACATGTGGCAACAGTCTGTAAGGATCTAAGCACTATGAGGAGGGGAAAATATACGGAAAGAGAAGCGTAAATGATGGAAGAAAAGATTCCAACATAGGCAGATCTTTTTTTTTTTCCTTAAAAAAAAAAAGAAAGGCAAAGCAGTTTACTCATAAATGCTACACACTACACTACTGAGGTTTTCTGACCATGGCTTTCATTGATAATGTTTATTAAATGACAAAATTGAAGCAAGGGCTTTTTTGGGAAATTTACTATGCTGTAAATTTGTACTCATTATCTTAACTGTTTTTTGTCTGAAGTTTGTTTGAAAAGGCACAGAGGAAAAAAAGGGCGTGAAAATGGTGTATAGACAGTGATTTTAGCTGGCAGCTGCCTCACAGGTGAAGGAGGAGATAGAAGTCTCAAACCTGCAGGCCTGTATAAATTCTGTGTTATAACAAATAAGTACGCAATAACACAAATCCCAGAAAAATGGGTAAAGCAAACATTGTATTTATCTGGGAAGGTGTTCAACTTTTAAAACAGGGGAGGGAAAAGTTGTTGTGGGAAGGAGTATCTCAGGACTCTGTCCCTCATATAAATTGCTTTTAAAAAAAAAAGATTTCAATTTATGTGAAATAAGTGATTTTTTTCTTTTTTACTATAAGGTCATGCAATTTACAGATTAAATGATGCAAATGAGATGCAGTTTGCAGCAGTTTACAGGCCTCTAAGAACTCAAAAACAGGTTTGGAGATTCTCGAACTTGTGTTGAACATGTAGGGGGATAATTTTTAACACGAGTACCTGGCTTATCAAAAACAGTTTTGATGGCCCTAGTTAGAATATAACAGGAGTTTTTAAAATGATTTTCAGCATGAGAAATACAAAGCCTGGTGACGGCCAGATAATTGGAATGATCAGAAATGGGCCTAAATGTATAATAATTTTAATGTATTTTCTCTTACATTGTAGGGCATGTGGCACAGCCCCTGCTTCGGACAGAAAGACAGCCGTCCAAAGGAAATGAGCATCAGTTCTCAGGTAACGTGCTGTTACTCATTGCTTTTGACATAGAAAGAAAATAACTTTTCTGTTAGGATTAAATAATACCTGACCCTTTGGCCTTTTCGGTTTTGTAGTTTGTCGGTGACATTTTGCACAAGCCAAAGATTTTTGTTTTATTTTGGGAGAGGTGAGGAGGCAAAGTGTTGTGAGGGAGGGCACTAAATATGAAGTCCTTCTGAGGTCTGGTCAGTTACATGAGAATAGCAGTGCTGATCGTGTTGTACTGGATTTTCCCATTAAAACATATAAACAATAGGATGTTATAGAAAGATAGATGTATTTGTTAGCTGTGGTGTGTGTTTCAGTTCACCTTGTATTAGAATACCAAATAAATTTGAAGTGGTTGCTGTAATTTGTGGTTGGTCAAAGACAGGGCTAAAAAAAATAGTTCTTTCTAATTGTTTGTGGCTTTATTATGTTCACAAATATATTTGATGTCGTAGCAATTAAAAATAGTCTGTTTTGATTAATTTGAAGGAAAGATACTTGTTTTTAAAGCATGCTGGTTAATTAAGCAAGAGTCAGTAAATGGCATAAAGCTATAGATAGGATGCTTTCTGATAATATGCAATTCCTTGAGGTCAAATTAGTCATTAAGTAAAATTTTCTGATCAGGAAAGAGGCTATATTTCTAAGAGGTTGTATACTTTGTGTGAGCTTATTATACACCAATAGAGAGAGGAGCTGTGTTAAAGTGTTGGACGTGCTGTTGTATTACGGTTCATAACTTATTCTTTCTGGTCTGGATTGTTTATTTAACTCTGATAATTTAGACAAGAGAGAAATGTAAATTCCATTTACCAAATTGGTGTTTGTAGCATTTAAAAAAGAGAGAGATTAAAAATGGCTTGAAATCTCTAAAATCTATAATGTTGTTCTGCAGCCTTTTAAAAGGCAAAAATTCAAATAATAATATTTCCACTACCAAAATAATATGCAATATTTAAGAACAATAGAAATTGTTGTTAGAAGGACTTTGAAATAAACAATACGTTCAGATAGAGAGTTAGGATTTTGCAGTATTTTTCTTCCCATATTCTCCCTCCTTTTTGGAAAGGAAAATTGAAGGATTTCTTTTAAATATAAAATGAATAAACAAATACAATTGGAATGAAACGTTATGCTTGATATTTGGTGAAATTTGTTCTCTTAAAAGTATTTAGCTTTTTTAATGCAAGTGCTGTGAAATAGTCCATCTCAAAGTTTGTGGGTAGAAAATGTTTTAGCATTTTTGTTCATACCTGAGGAATCCATTTTAGAAGTCCATTTTTCCTGTTTGCAAAATACATTTTTATTAGATCTATGTATTTGGGTTAAGACTTACTTAAAATTACTTAATTAGGTTATACCGAAATTCTAAGTGATTTAAAAAGAAGGATTATGGTAATATGACAAAACATAACACTATTTTCATTGAAATCCTTAAATAAAGCCCTTTTAACATGCCAATTTTAAAAATCTATAAATTTGTGGTGTTAAAATAGTACAAAATATAAAAAGGCCGAACTCATAATGGAATATATAATCCTGTACCAGAGAGCAGGGATTTTGTAGGTACGTCTGGAATATGGCAGGAGGTCATTTACACCTTCAGTTTGTTTTTGAGCATTTCTCTTGTGGTATTGTCCTTTTTAAGACTTTGTCATATATATGTGGAATACTTGTAAAATGTTTGTGATTGATTAGTGAAGAGAAAATGTAGAGAAAGAGGGAAAAGTGTAGGTGCGCTAACCTGGATGGGAATTGATTGTGTTTTCCAAGGAAATTTTGAAAAATATACCAAAGTAAAAATTGCCACAGTAAGGAATAAATTTTAAATAATTACGTTTGTGCCATTTGGAATAGCGTGACTGTGAATTGTCTTTAAAAATCTCCTGTAAGTGTCTGAAAAACAGTACAACATAAAAAGGCTTTCCAATTGTGTTTTCTCTAGATAAACCTATTGGCTTGAAGGCTGATTTAGGGGACAGGATACCAAAAAATAAACTTAAAAAAGCAGCTATATATGTGCTTTTAGTATCGATACTTTTTTTTTTTAAAGGAAAATGTGTATGTATTTCTTTCCTCTCTGTTGATTGTGGTCTAAAATAAATAATAAATTTGTATTGAATTATGTTTTAAAAAGAAGTATTTGTATGAAAAACCTGGCAGTAAGCTTGTTTTACTTAGTGTTTTAATTTTGGAGAAATAGCAGAATGTTTCTGGATATTTGCATTTGTTTGAGAGGTTGGAGCACAAGCCAGATTTCTGTGTAGTCTGTCAGGCAGTTACACGTCTGAGCATGTTACAGTTTGTAGCACTACAAATTAGAGCCATTTGACTTGTATTTGCTGTACGGTGCTTTCTTAAAAAATATTACAAATGAAATAGACGTACAGGACACGAACTCTGCGTCTGTTGGGGGGGTCTCGGGGCGCAGATACACAGCTCCGGCGGGGGGCCGGTGAAACCCAGTGAGTTTTACTAGGAGGTTGTACTGTGAATGAACTTATATTATCCCCCCCCTTCAGTTTGTGACTTTAGAAATGGATTCTGACTGCGTGGGTTATTTTTTAGCTCACAGTAGGTTATTTGTATGCACATAATTTGCTGCTTATTTTAAGACAGGAGTTGAAAAAGTGCCCCATGTGTTAATAATACGTATACTGGGTATCTATATGAAGAGTATATATGAAGCAGGAGAGGGCAAACTGTGGTAGCGTGAGAGTTTTCACACTACTTTCTCTGCAGGGCAACACAGTATTTCCTGGTAACGTCGTCCCAAAGTTTCTGGGGGCTCGTAAGGCTATTTTTGAGTTAATTTACTTATTAGAATTTATCTTTTGAAGTAATAGCAGTAAGAAAAAAACCCACGCCAAGTCTGAGAGGACTTGTCAGCAGCTTGTTTTTAGCTGGCAGACAGCGGGCAGCGCACAGCCCCGCGGCCGGTAGCCAGGAGCTGCAGCGGGGACCGGCAGCTCCGCCGCGGGAGCACAGGAACCCGGCGGCCGCCTGGGCCGGGCCGGGCCGGGCCGGGCCGTGAAGAGCAGGCACCGCGGGCCGGGCCGGGCCGGGCCGGGGGCGGCCGTGAGGAGCCGGGGCCCAGCGGGGGCCCGGTGGCGGCTCCACCACAAGACAGCGGAGGCCGCAGGGCGAAGAGAGGGGCCCGGGGCGGGCGGCGAGGGGCCGGCGGCGGCTGCGGAGCCCCCCCGGCGCCGCAGAGGGTTAACGGCGGGCGGCCGGGGGGGGCGGCTGGGAGTTGTAGGCGCCGCGGCATGCCGGGAGCGGGCGGAACAAGGCCGCGCCCGCCCGACATGGCGGCCGCCAGGGCCCGGAGGGTGGCGGGGCCGTGGGGATGGGCTGCCCGGGTCTGCCCCTGCCCGGCTCCCGGCCGGAGCCGCTGCGGGAGCGCTGCTTTTGTCCCCGGCGGCACGGCACGGCCGGGCTGGGCGCCCGCAGGTCAGTGGCGGCTCTGCGCCTTCCCCCGGGCCGGGCCGGGCCGGGCCGGGCTGGCCGCCTCCTGCCTGCGCTGCCCGGCCCGGTCCGGTCCTGCCCCAGCGGGGAGCGGGGAGCGGCCCCGGCTCCGGAGCTCGGCCGCCCGGGTCTGCTCGGCGTGCGCCAGCCCGAGGGGAGGCCGGGTGCTGGGACACCCAGAGCTCGGGAAGGGATGTGCGTGTGTTGGGGTGTGCGTGTGTGCAGGTTCTAGCCGCGGGGGCCCACGCTGAGCAAAAATAACGGTGTGAGAGGGAAGAAGCAAGCTCCGTGCAGGAGGTGAAGCGCCTTGGAGTTCTGGAGGGACAGATCCGCAAAGCTCCCAGGACTCGGCAGCAGGGCTGTTTTACCAGAGCGCCAGACGGGCAAGGAAGGAAGAGGAGGGAAAATATTACACGTTTGTTTGTTTTTTACTAATAGTAGGCCCAGAGGGCAAAATCAGGTGCTCGTTAAGCATTCTGATGTTTTCAGGGAATCCATTCATTAGCTAGAGATAGCTTCTTTTATGTGGGAATGGAAGAGAAATAAAAGTATGTAAAACTAATCTTAAATGGACTTGAACTTTAACTTTTTCCCTTTGTTCCTAGAAGGCAAATCTTGAAAGATACTGTTGCATGCATCAGCAGTTAACTGAACTTAATACTGCTTAATGAACTTAAGCTGAGCGTGTTTAAACACTTCATGGGAATGGCATAGGAAAGATTTTTGCTAGGCAATCTCATTTTATTGTAATCGCAATCCTCTGGAAACATGGAAGAAAGCCTAAATTATTAGTTAACTAGTAAACGATTACGTGCAAAAGAAGAGATGTTGAGATGACCTGAAAAATGGGAGTACATCATAATTTTGTGTTCTATCGCGCATGTCATAGTTCAGGTCTGAGAGGAGGTATGGGAGGAACTCTACAGAAGTTTTTGTATTTGTGTCAGAAAGTACATCATATTTTGCCAATAATCACCATCTGTAATATTGCTGTTAAAGTATATGTGGATGGATGTAAGTCTCAGTAGGAAGACAGCAAAGAAATGTGGGTTTTTTTGACGGAAGGTATGGTTCTAGTGGAGAACAAATGTCCTTTTACTTACCAAAAGAAAGTGTTTTCTTGGGATAAGAGTCTGTGTGCCTGCTTTATGTACCCTGGTTGTTCGGACTTGCAGAGTTAAACTGTTGAAGATGATTTGAGATTCAAAATCAGCAATTCCAGAGCAAAATAAAATACCATAAAAGAAAACACCAGTGTCTATAACCTGTTGTAACATATTTTAAACTTCTTAGTGTGTAGCCTACTCTATTCACAATTGAAAAGAACCATTGCCTTTCTAGTTCTTCATTCCAAAATTAATTTTACTGGGTTCTGTTTTCTTATTTCAGTAACAGTGGAATTACATGAGCGCAGCAAATAGAATATATTCTCTTTCTAAAAGTATTTAACTTTAAATACCACATAAATAGTGGAAACTACATGTAAAGGGTGGGAAATACTTGAGGAAGCCAAATGGAAGGACAGAGTTTGTAATACCTATTTTCTAATCTCATGGCCGTAATCCACAGGTTTTGAAGGATGAAATAGACAAAGATAAATGAAAAACGCAATGAAATGCAACATATTTTTAGGAAAAACAGATTGTGCCAGAATAACTTGTTATTTTATGTTAGGATTTTCTCGACAGAGAAAATACAATAGATCTAATATGTTTCATTGTCATGTACAGTGATATTGGACCATGGGGGGAAATTTGTAAAATGGAAAAAATTGGGACTAATGAAACTGTAATGCAACTTAGGAATGCATTGAGAGATAATAGATGGAAAGAGGATGTACTGATGGAAAGGAGGCTGCAATCTTGAGGTTTTTCTGACTGTGTCAGAAATTATGTAGTGTTTTCCTTAGTGACACTTGTACAGAAGTCGAAGTGCAGTAAGAAAATTTTATGACACACAGCTGGGAGATGGCATCAGTAGAGAGTGGGATTGGAATATCCATGTACCAACAAGATGAAGTAAGGCTAAGATTAATAGAATTTGATGGGATTTGCTGATGCAAATAGAAGCTAATCACAATCTCTCCTAGAAGAGCTCATCAGTTTGGCAGTGAATTAGTAGTTGGTGTAGTAGTCAGCCGCAGAATGATAGCATACTGCTAATATGATGTGGCTGAGAGAATAAATAAATAAATAAATAAGGTGGTATCCTAGAATGTATTATGGGAGGGACTTCCACTACCTATAGAAGATATTATTGCTGAAGCGTGTGGTTTTCGTGAGACCTTATCCGGAGCCCAGCTGATCACCCACGTTCAGGTAAACTGTTTCGAACGGATGGATTGAACAGATGCAGAAAAGGATTACATGGATGTTAAGAGGAATAGAGAGACCATTTCCTGAAAGATCCAAAGTTGACAATTACACAGTATTTTTTTTTATATATGGGAGGAAAAGAGCTATGTGAGCTCAAGGTCAGTGTAAGCAAGCTAAGACAAAACGCATGTGAAAGGGATAATAAACATGATTTGCTGGAAATTACAATAAAAGTTTTAACTATCAGGCCACAGATATTCTGGAGAGGTTTCAAACGAGGTAGAAATCTAAATTTCTTTTAAAATGAAGCTTGATAAATTCACAAAAGAACGTCAGCATGTGGTTCTGCAGAGTGGTAGGGAGTTTGATGCAGCAATCCTGGATATCCCATCTCCTGTGCTGTTTTATACCAGCAAAATGGATCATGAGATGGAAGTGTACTTTTGCGTTGGGCCCATTTTGAAAATGTTGTTCTTTGTCATCCTGGTTTCCTTTTCCATTAATCACGTTACTTTCTTTCGGACCCTTACCATCAGCAGAATAGTTCAGTTATATTCAGGGAATCATAACGGTTGGAGAAGACCTCCATGATCATCTGGTCCAACCATCTCTCTGCCACCAGTATCACCCACTAAACCGTGCACTATCAAGTACATCTCATGTATGTTTTGAATTGTGCTGGCCACGTTTTTTACCCTGCTGACATCAACATTTGGAGTTTCTGTACACTTTGGACATCTTGTATATCAAATAATGGCTGAAGGTGTACTCGCACAGCACTGCAGGACTTCTTTGTCCCTGGATGTGCTATTTGTAGATGTTTTCATGGAACAACTTTTAGGAAAGTATTTAAATGAAAAGCTTGAAGTCATCTAGGGCAAGACAGTGTTGCGTTCACAAATGTGCATATAATCATCTCCCTTGGGATGTTACCTGAGGCCTTGGATCTTTTTTCTGCTTTTGTTCTTAGACTCAGTAGTTTTTACACATAGCACTTAGCGCAGCACTGAAGAATTAACAGAAGAACCTTAAAATTTAAGAACATTGCTTTCTGAGCAAGGCTGCCATAGCCCAGGCAGACATTTTAGATTTTTACCTGATGTCATTATTTGGGAAATTCGGAAAATTCCCACAAAGCAGGGAAATAAACAGTCACTGCTCAGCCATCCTTTCTTATTTTATCTTTCAGTCCACAACTGTCTCCGGTTATTCAGAGAGAGAAAGAATTTGTTTTAAGGAGGTAACTTCCCATTCAGTGGTCAATAGAAAACTAACCGATGGAATCAATCTAATCATCAACACATGCATTAAGTGCTACCAGTGGCACTTCTTCTAGTTGCTGAAACAGAGTAGTGAATGGATTATAGGGATTAAACTTCCTTCATCCCCCTAGAGGTGAACAAGTCATGTGAAAATGGAAGGCTCATCTGGTAGGAGATGGAATGAAAGACTGGGAAGACAAAGAAAAGAAATATTATCTCTAAATGGTTTCTTGCACACTTTCCCTGTAATAGATGGTAGCGTGTGAGCTGCAGACAGAAACTTGAAGCTTGCAGTGCAGAAATGTGACTGTAAAGTGATTCGGTGAGTATGGAATGAAATGTTCTTGGTCATTATTTAACTTGGATTCCTGAAAGATTTTTCTCTTCCATCTTAAGTTTGATTTTCTAAAGAAATATATACCTACCATAGGATACGCTTTCTCCTTTTCTTCTCTTGACCTTTTTGCATTAGAAGGAAGTCACGGTCTTTCCCACTGTAATTCCGGGAATACAGCAAAAGGAAATTTTCTGACCTTATGTGCCCATGTCATCCTACAAGGCTGTCTTTCCACTGCAAAAAAAAGGCACTTTCACAAATGTCAGCAGTTATTTTCATTCTCTTGTGCTGTAGTGCACCTTTTGGAATACAACTGGTCGGAGGAGTGAATTTATTAGTGAGAAGCGTACGTGTAATAAGGCTGGTAATTACATCCACATTATTCAATAATGAAATCAAAACAGGAACAGAAGGTAATGTTTTAATATTAAAGATAAGGCGTTGATACTGTTATTAAGAGTAGAACAAATCCATTCTTTTGCTGGTTTATCGAGACAAGCATGGGTGATTCACGCCACCTGAATAGGTGGTCTTCTGCATGGGGGCATTTTTACGGTGTCTCCTGCCTTATTATGTAGTTCACTTCCTCTTATTCTCAGAATGAAAAAACAAAGGAGAGGTAATGATCAGATCCCCTATAAGCTCCTTCCGTAGGAAAAAATAGCTCAGAACCCCCTAAAATGATCGTATAGTTGCTACAAAAGCTGTCGGATGTTGTTGTTATAGCAGCATCTACAGGAACAGAAATAGCAAGAAGAGAAAAATGCAGTTTGGCATTCCCTCGGTCTCTCTCCAACTTGTGAAAATCTTAGGAAGGAAATGACATCTCTTGGAGCTACTTTTTCTGCAGTGCCTTCTTATGCAGAAACTTACCTTGAAATTTAATCAAAGCAGAATAACTAATAAGTAAGATAAAAATATTGTTTGCACTTGTTCCAGAGTGGTGGTGGTGATTTCTGTCTCAAGTGTTTCTGTGGAAGGAGGCCAAACGATCGCTACTATTCTTATTCTGGTATTCAGGGAAATGACAGCTCGATTTAAAACACGAATGTGAAATGAGTTCTGCTGTCCCACTGTGGTGCACGAAGAATATTTCAGTTAGAGAAGACAGACCTCGCCCATCTGAGCAGGGCAATACCATAAATTCCCCAACATCTTACCGCCCTTTGATACTGCTTCTCCTCTTACCATCCGTGAAGGAAAAACTGGAGCATCTCGGTGTCTTCGCAGCACCTAAAGCTCAGGTTCAGCCCCCAAGCCACCCGCTCGGGTGCCACCCGTGAGAAGACCTCCGTTCCTGCCCCGGCCATCTCTGAGCGCTGCTGGGCGGGGTGCTGCCGCAGGGCTGTCCCAGGAAGGCCCCCCCACTGCCACTGCCACGTGGGGTCTGCCCCACCAGGCGCTCCTGCAGCAGGCCAGCTGGGTTCAAATGGTTAAAATTCACTGGTAGAAATCTCTGGGAAGTGTGGAAGCCAGAATTAGGGGAGGGGAGCATAACTTAGTGTTAAGGATATGCAATGTGTTTTTTTTTTTCTGTTCCTAGTAGTGTCCTCGTTAACTCTTTGTTCCTCACTCTTTGTTCCTCACTTCTAACCATCACTCTTCAGGGGCATTCTTCAAAGCATAATTCATGCTTGTGAAATGCTGGGAGTGGCCCAGACAGAATCTTCTGGAAGTACCAGGTTACAGTGGGGTAGCAGAACTATCCAGCAAACGGACCTTGGAGGAGGCGCTCAAGGAAGAAGGATTTTTTTCTAAAGAATATAGTGACAAAGCTAGTCCACTGGAACATGGGATGGGGGGAAGTAGGTGCATGGAAGGGAGGAAATGCTGTGCGTTTTCCTGTCCCGCAGATAGGAACCAGCTTGTGCTAGACAGAGCGCCTCAGAGACATCGGTTGCGTTGGTTGGGGGTGGGAGGAGGGCTGTAGGCACAACTCTGCATTCAGTACACTCCACAAAAGGATCCAGTGAAAGAGGGGTGAGTGTATGTAATACAGTGCGGTGGGTGAACAATAGGTTATAGTTGAGGAGACAAAGGTTTATTATCAAATGTAGTCCATCATCTGGGGCTGAAAGTGAATGCATCATGCAAGGTGACATTGCGTGTTGGCAGTGGCGTGAGGGACACGCATTCCTGAACTTTGTTCACTTCATGTGGACAAGTATCTGTATCACTTATCTACAGTTGCGAAACTGGATAGCGGAGACATCAAGGATTAGACAATGAGAACGCAGTATTTTGTTTCTACGGATGATATTTTCAGCTCAAAATCAATACACTTCAGTGGGCTGTAGGATTGAGGAAGGTTAATCTTCTGCTGCTGTGGCCCATACCCTGTCTCTCCAATAAACACGTTCTGCACTTGGGCTTGCAGCATGCACAACTAGTACAATTCTTTTGAAGAAGTACTTATTTGATTTCCAGCATTGCTGGTGGCTTAAAAAAACAAACAAACCAACCCAAACCAAAACTAAAAACAAGACCAAAAACCTTCACGTGCACGTTCTGCTCAAACCTTTTCCAGTGTTGCATGAGGAGGGGATCTGCAGCTCTCCATTTTAATAATTTTTGGGGACTCTGAACAGAGAATGGCAACAAAAAGGGGAATACTGAGCCTTTATGAGAGGCTGCTGAGCTTGCCTGTTAATTGAGAGTAAGTAAAAGGAAAAAATCCCTGTATAAAGTGCTAGAAGTTTATGGCGTCATTTATATTGTTTTCTATTCGTTGTAAGAGGAATTGAACAGATCTTCTTGTGAAGACCCATGTGCACCTGTGTGACATGTTAAATTTATATTCTAGACTTGACTGGTTAACACATAGACAACTATCTTGCTTTAGTTTCTATTTAGCTGTCACTGCCACATTTATCTGGAGTGATCAGTTGTTGAGAAATCAGGGATGTTAATCCCTAATACAGAAGGGTATGTTCCTGGTGCCTCGGTTTTATTTAAGAAAGAAGAAGCAATGTGTAGTTGTTACACGGCATGGTAACCCCCCAAAGCCTGGATGACTTGGTTTCAAGGACTTGTGTTTCTGACTTGTGTTGGCAGGTTCCTGTCCTTCCAATAGAAACTGCAGCCAAAAGTGTTCAGTTGCAGGATTAGAGAAACATTGAAATCAACAGCGGTGCTCGTTTGCCTACTTAGTGTGGCACTTTGTGTCACTAGTTCTGTCCACTTCTCTCAGACTGCCCCTGTCAGCCTCCCCTGCACCCGAAAGCCCTGCAGAGCAGGGGCGATCTGCTCTTCTGTGGCTGCTGAGGGCCCGGCAGGGTCGGGTGCCCCTTCCTTCCCCACGGGTGCTTGGTGCCTCACGCTAGGCCCATGAGTGCCGTGCGGGCTCAGAGCCAGCCGAGTCAAACAGATCCCCACGGCCCTGTTCCCTCTGGGAGCACACGAGGGGTGAGGAGGGTCACGCAGATACCTGCTTCCAGCGCTGCCCAAACACTGCCTTAATGAGTGCTTAAGGTTTACGTACGGGACAGGGACGAGAAAGCTGCCTCCAGCACCCCAGTCTCTCCGATCCCGCTGGCTTTCCCTGTCCTCGCTTAGGCTGACGGATGGGTGATTATCCGTGGGTGCTGTGGAACAGCTCGGTCGGGAGGGACTCGGCCTCACCTTGCCCACGTTTGGCTGGTACAGACATGCTCGGGCAGAGGGGAAAGCTGAGTTTTGAGCACCTAGGGGAGTGCTGACTAGTGTGTGGGCTGGGAGGCGTACGGTGAGCGCTGCAAGGGGGATGGAGTAGGGCCTATGAAAGGGCTCAGGATTGGGAATCCCAAGCCAAGGTATCTTGCTTCAACCCCAAGTTAGGATTCACTGCTATTTGAAGTGTCTTGAGAGATCTGTGGACGTGTCCAACTGGTTCACATAGAGAGTTTTTCACTTCCCGGGTTGGTTGGATCCCCTTGTTGGATACTCTTCTCTGCTGCATCACACCCTGAGGCAGGGTGTCTTAATTCGGAGCTCTGGATTTGGGCAAGGAAACACTGCAGTGCTAGGCCCTGTGCTGGATGTGGCCTCACTGTGATGTGTGTGAGTAATGGGAGCAGAGGCACAAGAGCAGGATGACTGTACAGGAGAGAGAGCTGCACTCGATTTGCTAGAGTGAAAAACGTATTTGTAAAGGGATTAAATTAGTGCTGGGTACAAGAACGCCACTTAGTGAAACAAATGTCTCTACTTCTTCTCAGCGGCAGGAAAAGTGACACATCCCGGATAACCGGCGGTCCCCGCTCCTTTCTCAGTGTCCCTGCGGGGTGGATGGCGCCAGAGCCGGGTGAGGAACGGGCGCCAGCTCCGGCCTCCTGTGTGCCGAGACCGGTGGCAGCGGTGGTGCTGGCGGTGGCGGTGGTGGTGGCGGTGGCAGCGCTTCCCAGCTACGGAGCTTGCAGCAAGGCCTCTCCTCGGTGCTGCGAGAACGGGGCGGGAGGGAGCAGGCACGTGTGAGGTGCTGGAATGACATCTCACCCAGGTGTGGGACCGCTTGTGAGGTACTCACGTGGCACAAAGTTTTAGGAAATAGCAACGGTAAAAATTGAACGTCTCTAATTATTGGCTGCACTTTTATCTTTGTTCTGTTTTTTTTCTCCTTCTTGTCTTCTTTACATCTTTTGATTTCTTTCTGTCTGTAGCTCTGTGTCCTTATTTTCATTTTTGTTTACTGTTGCTTTTTTTACTCAGGCATGTACTTGCTGCTTTAGTTTTCCTAAATTCTTTCTCTTTTATCTCTCTTGTGATCTGCCATAGAGTTTTGCCACCGTCCGTGTGATGGAGCAATGGGAGCAGTGTAGCTGGGTTGTGGGTTGACTTGCGCTTGCATCACTGCAACCCTGAACAAGATTGCATCTGCAGTCATCTGACTTCATGCCTGGACTGATAAATGGTGCTGTGGAAGCATGGATCTCAGGGGCCTTGGCAAGGTACTCGTACACATGTGCGTGCATGTTGATGTGCGAGCACATTCAAAATGTCTGTGGGTTTGATCAGCACAGCTGTCTGGGTGCTCCTTTAGGCTCTGCAGCAGCTGGCGGGGAGTGAGAACAGGTCTGTGGGAAGACCAGGATGAACCCTGGAAAGGGGGATATGCCTGTTTCCCAGGAATGTATGATGACCATAAGCAAGAGATCTAAAACCCCTCACTTGACCTTTGTATAATTCTTTCCCTTCCAGTGAGTCCCTTTCCCTGCTGCCTGTGACTCATCTTTGTCTAAATGTAGACTGTAAGCCTCTCAGAGGACTGCCTTTCCTTCTGAACAGAACAGCATAAAAAATGGCAATGCTGTTGAATAACCATTATTATTTTTTAACACTTTTTTTTTTTTTGAGGAGTGCCTTGCTGTATTTGTGCTTCTCTGTCAAGGGATTTATTGGTTCCCTGGGAGAACAGTGGGGCAGGTTCTCTCCTGACCCACAACAAGAAGGTTATTCAGACGAGGTCTGGGGAGCAGCACAACAGCACTACTGTGGGCAGCAGACAGTATAAGAGAAGACAGTGGGCTCTGACAGAGGCCAGCAGGTCTTTCCATAGCACCCCAAGTTCTGACCCCTTTGTGAGTGGCAGCATCCCCGTGGTAAATGCAACCTACATGGACATCCAGCGCTTCTGTGGGCTGCCCGGTGCCCGTCTCCTTTCTTCCAGCCTCTTCCAGTTCACTGCTGTTCTCCACGCTGTGGTGACCCTGGTGGTACTGTTCCCTTCCATCCCTCACTCGAGCTGGTGTTTGTCTCGACTTGGAGCAGGTCTCTTCCTGAACCTTACTGAACCGCTTCCTTTTCTCTTTGCAGATGCTTTTGCAGTATCCTGTCCCCTCGTTGCGTTGTCCTCTGGAAGACAGAAGAATGAGAACCGGCGGTGTGCCAGTATCCTGCAAGCAGTTTGAGAACTCCTGTGTGAAGAAAAGCAACTATGCAGTGTGAGCGCAGCAAACTCGTGCTTCCCAACAACCTGCAGTTGCACTGTGTTCCCCATGGGAACTGAAGCTAGGTTCTCGCTCTGGTTTTCTGTGTTCTTCTCTGTTACCGTACCAAAGTTGTTGCTCTCCAGCTCCCACACGTCCATGCAAAAATGCAGATATTCTCCATGCAGATTAAACAAGGTCTACAAATTCAGGAAGGGCTTGTATGGAATGGAAGGAAAACGAAAAATTTCCAGCAGTTCTGCACCCGTAATCGAGTCCTGCCTGTGGCCGTTGTCACATAGGGCGAACACTTGGTGAGGCCTCTGGGAATTTTCCGTGTGTAGAGTGCAGGATTTAGGCCTAGCAAGGGCACTGGTCTAAAAGGGGTAGCAAGAGGTGAGCTTTCTGGGGAAAAATAGTGTATTTTTTGTATATGTATTTTTGAGTGAAAAACCGCCGTGTACGCATGTTTATGTAACAGAAGTAAAAAGCATTTATTTTCATTAAACTAACAAAACGGGTAAAGCTCCCAAAGCCTGTTTTAATCTTTCTTTTTGCGGTTTTGTTCCCCTTGCGCTTGGTGACCACCCCACACGCCCCAGGGGTGCCCCCCCCGCTGCAGCACCCGAAGGGCACCCCGGAAAGGACCCGGGGGCGGCTCGGCAGCGCGGTGCCACGGCCGGGGGGGCCTCGGGGTGCCGGGGGGGGGCACCCGGCCGAGGCAGGGCCTTGCCGAGCCCCCCCGGACCCCGCGCTAAGGGCCAGGGGGCGGCTGGGGGAGGGGGGGGGGCGCCCTGGGGCCGCGTCCGGGGGCGAGGCGGAGCCTGAGCATTTTATGAATGGGCTCATATGACGTCAAGGGGGGCGGGAGGAGAGGCTCCCCTACCCGCCAATCCCGCGAGGCCCCCGTGCCGGAGGGCCAACCGCAGCGCGGCCTCCGCCTGACGGCCGCCTCCGCCGGCCAATGGCGGCGCGGGAGCCGTGCCGACCACGCGGGGCTCGGGCCGCAAGTAGTACGGGGGCGCGCGGCCGCTCTCTGCCTCCCCCCTCCCTCCCGGCGCGGCGGGCGGGGCCGCCGGCGTTGCCTGGCGACGGCGGGGGCCGAGCGGCGGCTCAGCCAACGGCGGCCGCGCGGGGGCGGGCCCGGCGGCGGCTGCGGGGCGGCGGTGGCCGGGAGGGCCCATTGGGCTGGCGGCGGCCGGCGGCATGGTGCCCGCCGCGGGGCTGCTCTGGTGGGTGGGCGCGCTGGGCGCGCTCTACGCGGCGGCGCGGGGCGCGCTCGGCCTGCTGGGCGCCCTGCGCGTCTGGGGGGTCGGCGCCGGCCGCGCCGCGCTGGGGCCGGCCCTGGGCGCGTGGGCAGGTGAGTGCGGGCGGGGGGGCGGGTAACGGCCGGTGTGGGGGGGGTAACGGTCGGCGGGGGGGGGGGCTGGGTAAGGGTTTTGGGGACCCCCCTCCTGCCCCCAAGGGGCTGCCCCTGCTGGAGGGCGCCTGCAGGAGGCCGAGAGTCCCCTCTGGAGAAATGCCCCTTCCCCTGCTGCCCCCCCCCCCCAGCCCTCCCCTTCTGGGGTCGGTGCGCGCGCTCCCGGTGCCCCCGCCGTGCCCAGCTCAGGAGAGCCCCACAAAAGCTTCCCCCCTGTAGGAAGCTTTTCTTTTTATTTTTTTTTTTTATTTTTTTTTAATTTTTCCCCCCTCGCCGTGTGTTCGCCCCTGGCTGGGTTCGGGGCTCCCTGCGCTCCCCCGTGCCGGGGGCGTTGCGTCCACGTGGGGTCTGTGGGCGCGTTGTGAGGAGTGCGGCGAAAGTTCCTGGCCGGCTGCTGCGTGCTGTAATTCCCCCCCCGTAAATCGCGAACGGCAGCCAGGAACGACGCTTCCCTTGCCTGGGAAGCGCTTCGGCGAAACAGCCCCCGGGCCTGGTGCGAGCGCGGTGCCAAGGAGCCGCCGCGGTGGCCCAGCAGGGACAGGGCCGTGCCTCGCCTTCCCCTCCCGGGCAGCCCTGTGGGGTTGGACCCGAGCCCTGGGGTCCCCTCCTGGCTGCCTCTGGGGCCACGGGGAGGGTGACTTGCTGTTGTTTTAGGAAGCCGCCTCTTCTTCCCGGATAAGATGGGGGGGGGGGGGGGGGGGGGGAAGAAAAAACAAAAAGCTTTCTCTCTTCAGTAAATGGTGAAATGAAGCCGAGATCCCGTGGCGCTTCCGTCTAGAGGGAGCTCGGGAGGGCTCCTCTCCAACCTCCCGCTCGGAACCAGGGGTCCTGGGACAAACTTTATCTTTTATTTTCCCGGCTTAAAATTGCGAAGCTCGTAATGAGAAATGACTTCTGCTTTCACTTTCTTGCACCAGAAGTGGTGTGTGAACTGGAGGCGAAGTTTATTTTGGCCGTTTACTTGGCCATATTACACTCAAGGAAAAGTCTGGTTGTCTTCCAGGCCTCACAGCTGCTTAGGAAAGCGTGCTCGTCTTCCCCCAGTGCCTTCCATCCAAACCAAGCTGAACGGTGCTCAGGCGCTGGGTGATTACAGCGTGCCTGTTAGTGGTGATGCCTTCTCATGTGGTGAATACAGCTGTACAGTTGTATTGGGGCCAACAAACGCTCGCAAAGACGAGCCTGCCTTAATTAGCTTCTTGGAGTTTATTCATTAATGTGCAAAAATAACCAAATGTGGGCAACTCGCTCTAGATTTCTTAAAAAAGAACTTGGAAGAGACCATTAATCAGGATGGTGCTCGCAACTGCCTCTGCCGTTCTGTAGCTTATTTTTAGACAAAAACCCCACGTTCAGTCTTAAGCTGTTCTTTTCCTGGGTGAGTGCTGAGCAAGCACTTCCTTCAGCAGCAGCGAGGGTGGGTGACCGCTCCCTACCTGTCCTTGCTGGCTTCTCCTTACCAGGGCTGGGCTTTGCTATGCGTGGTCCAGCATCTAAAAGCAGTGATTTCTGGGGGGGCTGCTAAAGAAGATGTGAAAAATAGATGTAACTGGGTATACGAGCAGTGGGGCAGACAGCAATGTCTTAACAGCTAGGTCCTTTAAAAACCAAGAGTGTGCTGGGTGATTCCCAAGCTCTGAATGACTAGGAAGCTGGGGTAGGAGCAGGCTCTAAAAAGACCTTAACAATAATCTTACTATCGTACGTAATATGATGTGATGCTTATATGAAGGCAAAGAAGTGACAAGCTGGATTTTGTGCTTGTAAAGAGTTTGAATTAGATTTCATCTGTATGAATATGCTTCCTGTAGGCCCTGGAAACAGTGGCTTATAGAGCAGACCCCGATCATTAAGTTCTTGGGATAACCATAGTAAAATAACTCTGGGGATAAATCATTTTAGTGACGATTTAGGAAGTCCTTGCAAAGCACATTCGCTTAAGCCCTGACTAGAGCGCTAGCCAGGTAGTAACTTGTTGATAACTCGGAGAACAGCTTTTGCAAGCAATATCATTTTCAAGCTCCTTAGCATTATGTGAAACGAAGCTCTGTTACCTGAATGGTTTGTTCGCGTTTACTTTTTCTGTTTTCTGAAAATAAATTTCAATCGCTTGCACAAACGAGCGCAGTCATGCTTTGCAGGGCCTTGGCGCTGTGCAACGGCAGTTGGCAGACCCCCTCGTAAGTCGCTGCTGCAGATGAAAGCAGCCAGCCCGGCGCAGTGTGTGATGAGGCTGGGGAAACGAAGCGGGTGTCAGCACTGCTAGCACTGCTCTCTGCAGGCCGTGAGAGGAGAGGCTCGGTGACACTCCCCCTTTTCCCTGCACCTGGAAGCTTGGCTGGTGTGCAGAGAGCTTTGCTCTCTCTCATGCTTTAGCAGAATCACTTGCTCAGGGGTTTATCGTCTTCAGCGCTTCGGATCTGTGGCGAGAGATGTTTTTGTAATGCTCACAGTAATAGGTGCTCTGCAAACATTTGTGTGCTAGTCTGAAATAAAGCATGGCACTTGTCAGCCCCAAAAGTAATGCTACAAACACGTGAAAACACAGCAGCTTGCTTGTAACTCCTGGTCGTGGCAGCACAAGTCAAACATGCAGACGGGAGCACGTTACTGTGTTCTTGTAGGGTTGTTTGCAAGGTGCTTACAAAGGGTTACTGCACTAAAACGTGCCTCTAGAAACAATCTGTTGCAAGCCTCCTAATCCTCTCTGAGCTTCCCACAAGGGCTGTGCTCTAGCACATACGGCTTTTTCTCCTTTTCCCATTTGCCATGCGTTCTCCTGTGTTGCCGATCATCCAGCTCTCTCCCAGCGATCAGACCGGCTCCCAGCGTGTAATTTAGGCGATTTCTGCCAGTGTCTCCCCGGCCTTCCCTGCGTGCGGCCAAGCAGGCGCGATGGAGCTGGGCTCTCTGACCCTCGTGCTCCGTCCGGGCCCAGCAGCTGGTGCCGTGCACTGATCCTGCTGAGACCTGGCCGGCTCTCGGAGGGGCTCCCTGCTGCTTTACGGGGCCTGGCTCGCTTGCTGGACAGTAGACAGGAGTGAGGCGTACCGGAGCCTGTTTTCTGAGATTTTGCTGCCTCTTTTTTTTTTTTTTTTTTTTTTTATTGCACCATTTAGGTGCACTTTGCACTTGCCGTTTCTGCCTGCTTAAAATGTCTGCTCGGTGGGATTGCTCAACACTCGCTAAGCGCTCCTTTTTGCACGCGGATACGAGGCAGAGCCGGCGCTCAGCACCCAGACGGCCGCGTCCCGTCTCCAGTCCTGCTGCCTCCCTGCGGACAGGCTTCGGCAAGTCACTGCTGGGCCTGCGCCGGCTCCTGTTCAGGCCACATGCTTACGTGCAGTCACTGCCACCCACGGCATCAGCCCCGCTCGTCTGCATCGCTAGAGCTGAACTCGGTGCATTTCCATCCTGCTGCTGCTTTGAGATATGCTTTTCGTTTCTCAAGTGAAGCCTGGATGGAATGCTTCAGCAACGCAGAAGTAATGTCACGGGGGAGCTTACCTCAGAGTATGAGCGGGCTTTGCTGTAGTTAGCTGCAGGAACAGGTGCATGTGAGGGGGAGTTCAATGCTGTAGCATGGTCTCCCCACCCCAAAAAGGGGTTGCGGTGAGTAGAGGGCGGATGCTGTTTGCGTTAAGGGGGAAGGACCACCCATCTCTGATAGCCTGGGAGAAATGCTTGTGGGGTTATTAGCCCAGGGGATGAATAGCTGTGTTATTTGAAGCTGGCTTATTCCCTTCAACCTTCTGTATGTTATAAAGGATGAATGCTTCTAATGGAAACCCGTTCCTTGAAACTAGAGAACTTAGGCAAGGAAGCGGCCTAGGGTAGTAACTTGCTTCTCTTTCTTTATGACACTTTGTTGGCCAGCGTGCTTCCCTCCCCTTGGGACGGATGACACGTGAAGCCCCCACCTGAACAGGTGGAGGAGAAGAAATTGCTTTGTGCAGAGTAGCATGGAGGTGACCCTCAGGTAGCTCCAGCAGTCAGTCATACCGAGCTGTGCTGGGTGTTGGAGGCAACTGGGTCAACGTGTGCCTGTGTGGGGAGTCCTGAGGGTCACTCCCAATCCGTGGGGCTGGGGACACCCTGCTGCAGAAGGGGTGACAGTGAGAAAATCTTTCCTAATGCTTCTAACAGAAAGGCCAAATGTGATTCTTCAGGACTAGGTATGAACATAAGCAGAGAAGCTCGTGGGCGGAGCATCTCATGTTGAGCGTATTAAACACTCGCCTGAATAGACTTAGGGTTGCTGCTCATAACTTCAGATGACTTCTGTTGATCATTTATTGATAGGCTTTAGGAAACCTGGGTTCCTAGAGTAAAGCAGAACGCTTTAAGTACGTTAATATGTGAAAATGCTAGAAATAGGGTTTCTTGGCTTCTTTGGTTTGGCCGTGTAGTATGTATAATTGTGGAAGAGGGTTCTTCTACCTTGAATCTGTTGGGTTTTTGTCTCCTGATTATTTAACCTTAATGTAATATTTTATGAAATCTGTGCAACTTCCCAGATTCCTAGAGGAGTAGAACAGTACACAGTCACCCACAGGATGAATCACTGGCAGAGCTGAGAATCTGATCCACGACAGAAGCCCCTCTCCAGCTAACACTGGATACAAGCTGTATGCAGACTTTTCTGCTGAGCTTCCGACTTACTCCTGTGCCCTCAGCAGGAGGTGGTGACACCTGAAGTCCTGGAGCTTGGCTGCAGGTTTTGGAACAGACCTCTTGTGTAGCAGCTCTTAAAGCTGGAGATGGGATGTCCTGGGAAGCAGAGCCTCAGGAAAATGGTGCCTGTCCCATTGCTTCTTGTCCTTGTTTTTTCATTTTTATGGTGCCCTCCCTGCTTCTGTCTCTCCCCCAGTTCTCTCATACCTCTTTCATGACTCAGTTGTCTGTCCCAAAGCGGGTGGGAGACAGCTGTGCGGCCCAGGCTGAGGCAGCTCTTCATGCGCAGTGGTGGCTGTCTAGTTGGTGTGGCAGGAGGCAGTGTGTGTTCTGCACACGCTCCGCACCTTTGTGTCTGTTCCTAAATTCTGACCCCAGATCCTCCATTTGCTGGATTGTTTCTTCACCTTTCCTGATTTTTGCCAATTCCAGCCTGATTTGCCTGCTCGCTCCAACCTTCGGGGCCTCCGTGTTCGTGCTGATGCTCGGCCCTGTCCTGAGCCGTCTCGATCTGCCCGCAGCAGGGCGGGCGACATCTAGGCTGTTCTCTGGCGGGTGCAGCGAGTGGTTGTGGAGGCCTTGCTGGTGGGCTCCAACAAGCTCTTTTCAACATCTGGGATGATGCTAGGTCTCGTATTGATCTGCTAGGTACGGAGTGCCTTGCAGGAAGCAAAACTTTCAGCCAGTCCAAACACCGTAGTTTCAGTGCTCTTCTTCCCTGGCCTCGTTCTTGGGGACGGGCCAGTTGTGCTGGGCTATATCTAAACCTTCATTTTGTTAACTGAAATCCTGATGTTCTCTGGTGTTGAAAATGGGGGTGGGGGAATCTGTTCATCTGGAAGTCATCTCAGCAAAACTCTCGTGGTTTACAGAGAAAGAGGTGGATTTTCAAGCTGCCAGCTCTGCGGAGTTACGGAGGGATCTCACCCCAGCTGGATCCATCACTTCCACGCTGTCGCTGGTGGTGGTTAAAAGCAAAATGTGGAGGTTCTCATAGCAAACATTGCCTTGCCAACATGTGAAAATAATGTATTTGTTCAGGGAAATGTTAGTGTGACATACCAGTGTAGACTAACTTGTTTCCATCAGTTAGTAAGCTTTGGATCGAAACCACGTCTCTTATAAACTAACACAGAATTCATCTTACAGTTTTTTTGGTTCTAAAACTTATTTAGCTTGCTTGCTTTCAGCACAAGTTCTGTACAAATAGGGAAAGTAGGTTTGAGTAAAAAAGATACTGCGTTTTATAAATACATATTGTTTTAAGATAGTCTGAGGAAATTGGTATATATTTTAGCACTATGACTTGTGTCTAAGCAAGGGATGTTGATCATAACTAAGTGTTCAATCTGTCCTGTGCGTTGTCTTGCTAGCTGTGGGTTTTCTGCAGTCTGAAGCCTTGCTTTTATTCTTGAAATATCTTTATTCTTTAATAAAAGAAAGGACAGTGATTATAATATGTTCTTAACACAATTTGATGTATTTCTTCCCTTTATGGTGTGTCTTGATAACTTTGATGCAAGCTACTTCCTCTAGCCGTGGTGGTCATCTTTGGGGTGAAGATGTTCCCTAATTCAGCAGTGCGTTAGTTTTTGGGGGGTGGTCTTTCCTGGAGAAACTGGTTAGTTTCCCCAGTGGCGGCAGTACAGTGCTGTGCCATGCCCCAGCTGGCCCCATTCGTGTGGCGATGCCTGCATAAATGCCCTGTCTCTTGTGGGGCAGCACTGCCTGCCTGGCCTCGTCCTAGGGAAGGCGCACGGGTTCTGGTCAGCCGGGTCAGGATACCGTGGTCAGCCTGTGCAGAGGTGGTGGTAAGAACAACCTCCTGTGCTCTTCCTCATGCCTGGCTTCTAAAAGGTGCCAGGGGGTTCTCTTGGGCCAGAAAAGAGAAGAGCAATGGCAGGCCCCCCGTCCACGCTCAGAGGGGTGGGGGGCACTGCTGGAGGCCATTTCTAGTGTCCGTTCCCCTGGGGGAAGCTGTAAAGTGTTCTAATCAGGAAGCTGCCGTAAGTCGAGACAGGAGAGCTGCAAGGGTAGGACGTCCAGAGGTGCGCGTGTGGGAGAGCAGCGAACAGAAAAGGAGGGATGGGGCAGGAGGCTCATAGGGTCAACGAGGGGTCCGGAGGGGTCCGACCTGTTGTGGCTGCTGCTTTCCAGAGCAGTCGGTGGATGCTTTTGTAGCGTTGCATCTATGGGCGAGGGATGGAAACTCCTCCGAGCTTCCTTTTCTCCATGCTGGGGCTGGGAAGAGCTGAAGAGCCCCGTGACCCGGTTGTTTGGCAGGGGGCTGTGGGCAAGAGGTGGGCGGATTGTGGCGAGGACCTTGGGAGCACCCAAACCTCGGCTGCTCAGCAGGAGCCCTGCCAGCTGTGGCCCAGGCGTGTGACAAGGACAGCGGCCGGCCCCCGTGCGCCATGCCGCATCCAGCCCACGCTGCACCCACCGGTGCTTCCTCTGCCTCCCCGACCCCATCCTCCAGCGGGAAGACTCCGACCCTCCCGTGGGGAGGTGGCGCGGCACCTCGGCTGGGGCTGGGACATTTAAGGAGGCTTCCTGGCGGCCTCGTTTTTATAGGAAAATCTGGGAGTTTTCCACTAGGGAAAACACTGCAAGTTTTCAAGGGCTCAGAGTGAAATATAGAAGGCGTCAGTGGCTGTTGCTTTATTTAGAAACAGGAGGGGAAAGGGAGTGCCTTCCGAGCTTTTCCTTGAGTCTTTTTAACGCGAGCACCTATTGCGAGACAGCCGATGCAAATAAAACACTCAACGATTTCTAAATCGCTTTAACATACGTCTCCCCCTAATGCCTGATGGTAAGATACCGAGTGCATTTCTTGTGAGACAGCTGTTACCTTCCAAATTGATTCATCTAGGTGTGTTATCATCCCCCTCCCCGAATGGTGGACAGAAATAATTAAGGCAAATGTAATCAAGAGTGTGGGATGAAAGGGACGTCTGTGGAACGTAATTCCCAAATAATCACATTTTAGGTAGAACAATATAAATATTCCCAGGCCAAAAAATAGAGGCTAGCCTTCACATTTGATCGGTCTCTAGCGCTGTGTCTTCGTCTTTCAGCTCTCCACGACCCCCTTTTTATGAATGGTAGCTTTTGCTCGATTGAGGAGACATCGGTTCTGTGTTCCTGCTTAAAAATCTGCGGGCTAGAGGGTGCTGGCGAGCACTTGAGTAATCTTTCTGACAATGCGGAGAAGAAAGACTTTTCCGAAAGGTGTGGTTTGAGCTTGTTTAAGCCTCCGTTCGAGAACTGCAGTGCACAAAAGCAAGATAATCAGATGACTTCTAATTTGAGCAAAACTGCAGTTGTGTATCAGATCCTAGTGCATGAGCTAGGATGTAAAATGCAGGCTTTAAACAAGATATTGCAGGGTACCTCTTGCTTTTTGTCAAAGGCAGGGTATCTTTTGAAGATAAGTTTAATGGCTTTTCAACAACTTCAGACTTTGTCTTTTTTTTGTATGAACAGTCTATTTGAATAGATCGCTCCTCATCGTAATTAGGTAACTTCTGTTCCAAAGACTCTAGAAATTGAAATTATACTTGTGTTACTTCTCTTCATTTTCAGGAGTTGTCTTTGTAACGTCTTGGCAGCTGAATAAAGGCTTGCCAGTTACATCAGCTCTTATCTGTGGTTGCCATTGCATCTTTTTAACAGCACATTATCTACTAAATATGCTCTTAAGCCATTTTTGCCTATGACAACAGGAGAAGCTATTTCCAGTGTGACCGTGAGGGCTCCACTTTTAACGGGAATAGGTCCTGTTTAGGGTGGGAGGTGCCCTGTAAATGAACTAGTCTGCCCTGTTCTGTGCTTGGGAACTGGAGATCGGTGTGACCTGAAACTTTGGGTCGTCCCCTTCGGTGGGAAGAGAAGCACTACCTTTTACCAGAAGATACACTGGGATCTCAGAAGAAGAAGATATCAGTTCTCACGTAACGTGTGTGCTACTCGCAGGAGCTGTCTAGGCTAATTAGTGTTCTAAACCCTGCAGTTCAGTTCCCTAATTTAAGTGCTGGAGGCTTTCACCTGTAGTTGTCGGATCAGTTTCAGCCCACACTTAAGCACGTGGATTTAGCAGGGATGCAGGAGGTCGACCACCTCACCTCGAAGCTGCAGGCGAAGCACAGTCATGCGGGCCTTGCGTGGGGAGCTGTGGGCTGGGGGAAAGGGGAGCAGCCCTGCAGGCTTTCACGGCAACGTGGTAAACCTTTCTTGTCCCTGTGTGCAGGGCTGTATGAAATTCCCTGGGTGATGCTCCCCATGCAGCTGTGTTGGGGTTTCACATGCCGAAGCTTCAGTGCTGCAGCTTCCCTCCTTTGGAGCAGGTTCCGTGGTTCAGGCGTGGACTTGTCGCCACTTGAGCTGTTCTGCAGAACCCGTATTTTCATACCTCCGTGTCCCTAGAGCTAGTGCAAACTTCTCGGCGTACAGCTCGTTTTAATGGTGCTTGTAGCCAAAATGAATAAAATATCACTAGCTGTCTTCCTGCCTCAATTTCTGTTCTACTTCAGAGCAGTTAGGATCTCTAAGAGGTTAACTCCCTGTTCCGTACATGGCTTCTGAGTGAAATCTCTCCAAGTCTCACTTTGTGGTCGTGCTCCTTTTTCCACAGATAGGTAGAATCCATAAAGTCTGCAGTCTGAATCTGTTTCTCGATGTTTGTGTTGAAGGGGGAGAAGTAACCGTACTGTGTGTAGCAGGGAGGCAGAACTGGACTGCTCCCAACAGCGAGCGGTTGTCAGCTCCTCCACTTCTGTCTGCCTCATGTGGTCCGTGATGTGATGAGAACACACCAAGAGGGGAAGACCTTGGAAACATCCCGGAATAAAACAAAGGCACTTAGTGCGCTCAGATCCTGCCCTCTCCCTAGCTGTCAGGAGCCGAAGCGTCAACCTGGAAGCAAATGTTAATGCTGCCAGTGCTAACTGCAGGCTGTGCAGACTGGCCTGGGGAGTGAGGAGCAGCCTGACCCAAGCTCGAGTTGTTTTTTGTTGTGTGGCTGCTCAGAGAATCATCTGGCCCTGGAACATCAGCAGGCCAGTAATGCAGAGTTTAAGTAGATCACGAGCAAAGGTTTGGCTCTACAAAAGCAGCAAAACCCAGGCTAGACATGAGTTGTTATCCACATGTGATACGTGTAGGGGAATTCCTCGTGAGCACTGATTGCTGGCCATGACTACTTCAGACCATGATAAATGGGTGGTCTGAAATAGCAGGTAGGAGCTGCTATATATACCCTGCATGTGTTAAGCCGAGGAGTTGAACTCTGCATGGCAGCAGGTTTGGGCTTGTGGATTTATTAATATATTGAGTATGTGACCACACACTCAAAATAGTAAGTGGTTTTTTTATGTCCCCTTTATGTCTTCCTCTCTCATAGCCCCCTGGAGATCAGAAGTCAAACAAAAGTAGCTGCTTGTGTGGTTTTGGCTTCAGGAGTACCTCTGTTTTTGGGGAGGGGGCAGCTGGAATTTGAATTTATAAGGGATTGGTGCAAAACGTAGTAGTATGTGTGAATCTGTTGTACAGAGGTCCCCCATGGCTGCTGGAAAACCTAAAGGGTCCACAGATCCAAAGGGCTGAAAAATCCCTATTCTACTTTAAAAATAAAAATAAGATTTAAAAAAAAGGGCCATGGCATTTCTGGAACACTTCTTGTTTAAAGGATTTTTAGATGTTAAAACAGTCACATAGCAGAAATGTGTCTTAGCAGTTGTCAGTTATACACTTTTTAAAAGGTCTCTAAGAATGGAAATAGCTTTCAGAAGGATTAGTCTTTGTGGGCTTTTCAAAGTCTTCACTGAAATTCAGCAAAAAAACCCAACAATCTGTTTCATATTCTGTTGGAAAATCAAGAGGTCAGAAAATCCCTGTACAGCGTTGTGTAACTTTTTGTCATACACAGTGCAGGGCAGGTGTATTTGCTGATAGATGTGTGTATACTTATATTTTTTTCACTTGGTGTGTGAAATCTGAGTCTTTCCTAGAATATATACCTTTAGAAAGGGTTATTTCTGTGTGTAATATGCCGGTGCAGAGAATGGGAAGGTTACAGCACAGGGTTATTATGTTTCTTGTAACGTGTTTTAATATGGCTTGGGCTCTTAAATGAAAGGCTCTGGGAGAGCCCTTGCAGCTATTGCATCACTTGCTAAAAATAGAATCTGTACTGCATAAGGCAGCTTGTCTGCAGTGTGGATAGACTCGAGAAATTAGGGTTTCTTGTGAATGATGTTCAGTCGTTTTTGCTTCTCGGCTAAGCAGGTTTTTAGTCTTAATTTTGAGGCAAAATG
The DNA here is from genome assembly GCF_009769625.2 of Cygnus olor. Classification (NCBI taxonomy): domain Eukaryota; kingdom Metazoa; phylum Chordata; class Aves; order Anseriformes; family Anatidae; genus Cygnus; species Cygnus olor. Next base: position 52,601,516 of record NC_049173.1, read on the forward strand.
AAGTAAAAGGTTTTCTTATTTTTTGTCCCTGGGGGTGGGCTGGGTTTGGAAGTAGCAGTGTCCACAGTTCTGTCTGCAGCATGAGTCTAAAAATACATTTTTAATCTTACTAAAACTACAACTTAAAGACACTGATAAATATGTTGTTATATTGTACTTTTCTGGGGAAGGAGAGAAAAGAATTGCTTTGTGCAGCACAAGGTAGTCTGCCACTCTCATCAATCACTTAAAATTTAGGAGTATTTTTTAAATTGCAATTATACAATGCAAACAAAGTATAAAGCTAATCTGAATTCTTATTTAAAAAAAAAATCTAAATCCTTTCCCTTGAAAATAGAAGGTATGTTCTACAGTGATTTTTTTCCTCTCTTATTCTGAAATCTTAGTCAAGCTGTACCAGCAAGGGAGTGTGTTTGTATTCCAGTGGTGTTGCTGAACCAGACAGGTCTGCAGCACAGCATTTTATTTTTAGACTCTAGGTTGCCATTTTTATCCTGTAAAAAATATTCATCAGCGTCTGGGTGACAGGCCATCAGTTTTTATAAATGTGTCAGACCACGTTTTTTCCACCTCTCTCTCCCTCCTTCTCCTTTTATGCCCTGCTGTATACAATCCCTTTTGGGGGGAAAGGGAGAGGGGTGCGGATTTTAATTCATGCACTGGATTTTTCAATTCACAGATCTTTAGCGTCACGCGGTTCATTCATCTTCTGTGCTCGGCTGCTTACGCAGCTTCGCTTATTGTCTGTAATGGGTGAACTGCTCTGGTGTATAAAGCTGGAGGGGATGGGAGGGGGAAATGGCTCTGGTGCTCCACTGGTTGCATCACCACGCACCCCCAAAACGCACGGATGTGGCTGTGGCAGCGCTGCCGAGAAATGCCCTGAACCTTTATGTGAAGCTATCTATCGGGTATAAAATTACTTCCCGGAGAAGCTATTCAAGATCTCCTTGCCGTAAATTTGTATAGGTCAGATGGCTTCTGAAAATAGAAGTGGGGACACCTCTCGTGGCCTGGGATGAGGAGAAGGGGCTAGTGCGTGCCGGTAGGAGCTTTAAGGAATGAGCTTTTAGGATGATCGGGCAGTGACTCTCAGCAAGCACGAATCTGTAGCACAAATTTCCTCTCGTGGCAGGAGTGCCGCGTGCTACAGGTGCTTGCTTGCATTGAAGAACCTCCGCATTGTGGCTGCCCTGTCCACGGGTGAACTTTCCTATTCCCTGGTCCCCAGCACTGTCACAGCTTGTTAGCGAGTGACTTTTAGCTTCGCTTCTTTGTACTGAGGAGGAGCTGCTGCTTGGGGCAGCGGCGTGCAGGACCAGGTGCTACTGGAGCTGAGGTAGCTCGTGGCTTAGCAGGGCCGTGGGCCGCGCGGTGCGCTAGCTGGGCACGAAGGCCTGGAGCAAATGGCGGGGGCCTTGTGCTTCAAACACTGGAAGAGAGTCTCACTGGGTGAGACAAGGCAAAATGGTGCAAGTATTCCACCTGTAGCTGAAGGTCTGGTTAACTCTGGCCTGAGCGGTTTTGGTTTATTGATAACTTTAAAAACTTCTGAAGTCTTGGCAGCACTGGTACCCAAGATGGTTCATTGGGGCACTTGAGTGCTATTCAGGGTAACAGTAGGAGGCACTGGAATGCTATGCTGGGTAATGATAAGTAGTCACAAATGTAAGAGCAACAAATTGATTAGGATGGATGGTCACTTTCTTTTTACCTTAAAAATGGAGATTCGGTGTGCTTAGACTCCACGTGAGCACGTGTTGGTTAGCTTTCTTTAGCAGGGGAGAAAGGATTGGATTTTGATCTTATTTGTAGAGGCACTGTAGACTTGAGACCTTCCTGCGAAGGATTCTCAGGTCCAATCATGCACCTTTTGTCTATGCGCATACAATATATGGAGCATGTGGAGTGGTTTATGTGGTAACCTCCCTACGTGTGTGTAATTAAAAAGTAGCTTATCAGAGGTATGCTTTATCAATTATATTTCTGCTGTGCAAGATAACAATATGCATTTCTCGGGGTTAAAACTTGTCGTTGGCTTCTACACAGATAAGTAGCTGTCCTGATTTGTGATGTTCTTTCCTAAAAATGGAACTTTTTCCCCTTCTCATTTTACGTGCTAGGGTTTGTAAGCCCTAGGAAAGTGGCCCTGTGGAAAAAGATAGAGTGGTAGGTGGTATTCCAGCATAAATGAAGTAGCCCATATATTTCAGATTTTTGATATCTTTTGAAATCAAGTTGTAAATAAGAGGTTAAGAATTTGGGGCTGGACCTAAAATGGCTTACTGTCACGAGGGGTGATGATACCCAGGTTGGATAAATGTTACTGGAGAAAGCAGTGTAAGGAAGAAACACTTCAGTGACCGCATGAAGTGAGCACAGCTGTGGCTGGTCCAGGCTGGCTTGTCCACACATGAGGCTGCTCCTGTGCAGGAAGGCTGATGAAGAGGATGGTGCAGCTCTGGCTGGGTTCATGGTTCTTGAGCTCTCCAGGAGATTCTGTGGGAGATGACTTTGGTCTGGATGGCCTTACCAGCTCAAAGCTGGCACAGCTGTGTTATGTGATTGTCGGCCCCTGAGAGTGTCTGTAGCTCTCTTTCTTCCCAGAAAGCATCTACTCATCTTTCCCAGAGAATGTTTCGTCTTGGGCACAGTGACCCATGTAGACTAATGTGCTGCAAGTGTTTCTTATCTTTGGCACAAGGCAGAGTGCAGATGAGGATGATGAAGAAGTGTCTGAGCAGTTCTGCAGCTTGGGGGTTCGTTGCAGCTGGATTTTTTTTTGAGGTCTTGCCAATCACCATCTACAGTGTCGCTTTTCTAGTGTGTGCTGTGCTCCCTGGTTTTCCTATTTTTGGTACATTGTTGATGGATTGAAATTTTTTCCAGCTCGCACTTGAAGTGAAGATTTTAATCATGGAGATGGAAAAGGAGCATGATTTTTCTAGTAGATGGAATACCTTTAGATCATTTTGATATTTTAAATGTATTTAATCACTTCTTAAACTTCGTTTTCTACCTGCAAACCTCTAGTCAAAAGACATTCTGATAGACTTCTATCAAAGGGTTGCCTGAATGTCTAACCTTAAAACGTTTTTATATGTTGGATTTACTAGTTTAATAAATAAAATGACTTGGAAGTCCGCAATGTCAATGTAAAGGGTGGAAGGAGAGCTAAGTGATCAGTGTCACTTACTGTGATTAGGAGCTGGTAGAGAAAGCACCAAATCTAAAGCTCGCACTTCACTTCCAAAAGGAGAGAAGGAGGGGGTGCTATTTTCCATGCAGGGTGTAGTTAAGCTGTGTAGCTTCCTGTTGCAGCCTGTATTGGATGCTAAAGGCTAATATTGATTTAAAGAAAAAATACTAGTGTAATAGATCTTGATAGCTTTTTCTCCTGTGAATCTGTCCAAAATCTCCAGCTGTAGTCCACCAAATCCTGGAGTCGCTAGCTGGAAACAGAAAGAGTATCCTGGAGAGAGGTGTTGCTGTGCTTGGCCTCTTCTTAAATTCTCTCCTCAGCACTACCAGAGACCACATCTTGGGTGCATTGGATCTCTCTTCTGAGGTGGAAGGTCTGTTCTTGGGATACAGCTCTTCCTCTGAGGGGGCTCATCTGCTGGTTTCCCCTCACTTTCAGTGTACCCAGTTGGATACGTGCAAATGGAGGTGAATAATAACTGTGTGTTTTTATTAAGTTAGCTGTGTTTTTTTTCTAGTGACCTGATGCTTCAGGATGTGCCGTGACTGTACTGAATGATGCATTAGGCTTGAAAATGTACTCAAACCTTCATTTAAAGGGTTCTTCGAGACCATGTTTTGTATAATTCTGAATAGTTCAGGACCTAATTATGAGGCTATGAAATGTCAACCAATGTTTTAAAGCAATAGAGAGAAGGTTTTCTTTAGCCAATGCATTATGAGATCTCTTATGAGGTACAGCAAAGAATTGTGGCTTTTAACACCTCCAATGTGATCTTAAAAACCTGTTAGATGGCTTCATTGCTTCATTCATGCCCCAAATTTGTTTGGAGGCTGGTGAATTCACTGCAAATATGGAGATGCTTGTGTAAGATGACTGAAGTTATTGCCAGCACAAATGATGGTGGTCTGACATTTTGGATTGCTCTGCTGCCTGCAGAATGAACACCTCGGAGAACGTAGCATCGCCCCAGCCCCGAGCAGGGTGCTTTCACCACTTACTGAGGGGGGCTCCTATGTCTAGCTGTGATTTGTCGACCAGCTCTGATTCACTGAAACCTTTTAGTTGCACACTTATCCATGAAGTGACACCTCTGTCAGTGGCTACCCAAGTAGCTTTACATTGTCTACTGCAGAATGAGTTCAGCACTGAAAAGCTGTTCTCCACCTCATGCCCTGTGTTGATGTACTCTGGTTAAATGAGAGTGTATTTGCTGCACCTGTAGCCCAAGAGCTACTTTCTTTAGGGGCTCTTAAGGATGGACAAGTTTGGTGTTTTTTTCATGTTTCTGAGGGGGAGTCTGGGAAATACTCGCGCTATCTTGCTTTGGCTCAAATGCAGAACTGATAGGTCGCCTGTATCATGGGGTCATGGGCTGTTTGATGGATGTGGAAGCCCAGGAGGATAAAGGGAACTTCTGTCTTCCTGTCTTCTGCATACAAAAGCACTCACCAGCATCCTGTTACAAATGTAAGAACTTTGCTACTTTCAAGGTTTTTATTTGGGAAAATATGCAGAAGTAAGGAAGTTCAGATTATGCTGTTCGTAAGGGGAGAAGGAAGTGTCCCTGTTAATCCAACCCCGTCCTGATTCAAATCTTGTTCATGCAGTCAAGCTCCTGAAATCAACCTCAGTTCTGTTAGGACCACCGTGCATTCATCTCCTGTATCTAGCTGCGGCCAGCCTCTGTCTTGTTAAAAGATGAACAGAGATGCTGGAAGTCAAATTGTGCATTTAGATGGGGAGGGGAAGAAAGAATTTTTCTACTATCTTCTGACAACCTGGGGGAGTCTTAGAAGCATGGGATTAACACAGTGTTTCAAAAACAATCAAACAGCAGTCAGTTTTGTTTTGTTTTCCATTTTCCCTCCAGTCCACTGAATCGGATACTAATGAACGCACCAATTCCTATTGCAAGTTTTTCTTCTGTTTGCAGAGTTACGTCTGTCTTGCTCTGCGTTGCTGTCTTGTATCTCGAAGCTCCTTCAGCAGTTCAGCTTCTTTGCCTTGTGGTCTCCAAAGTCAGATAGGGAATTTTTCTCCTTTGAGACATCCTCATTTCCAGGAGTGCTTGTGACCACCTTGTATTTTCTTCCCAATGTTAATCTGAACTTTTCCTTTTCTGGTGAGCTCATGAAGAGCAAACAAAACCCTTTTAAACTCATCTCCCAAAATAGGCAGCTCTTAATCATCTTAGCAGCCCTTTTTCGCAACTGTTCCCATTTAAATTACTTAAAATGTATTATTGCTTTCTATTACGACGGGAAACACCTCGGTGGATGCAATAAGGTTATATAAGTTGTCTTTATAGCTGCATCAGAATGGCAGTTTATAGTCCATTTTATATGCAACCACTGCACCCCAGGTACCTTTCTTCCATTGCTTACAATTGTCACCTCAACTCCAAGCAAAGTTAGTCTCAAGAGCATGACTTGACATCTGGTGCTGCCATGTCACTGGGTAGTGTCTGGTAATATTGTGTCTTTATTACCGTGGTCTATAAAATCCTCTCGCTCTGTGTGGTGGGATGCTGCGATCCTTCTTAGTAGTTAGGTTGTCTGGGAATTTCATAAAGCATTTCCTTCTTTGCGTAGTGGTCACCGATACCAGTACTGAACAGGGTCTGTGCTGAGATCCGTCTGTAAGGAGTTTAGCTAGTAATTTATTCCTATCCTGGTAAATTCCCTTTTTTTGGGGGGGGTATGAGCAGTTGTAGACTCCTCCCCAGCTAGTTCCTGACGATATTTTAAGATTCTACATTTGGTCCCAGTCACCTTCACACTAGTAGTTTCCTATGGTCATAATATAAAATGATTTTCTCTTGCCTCATGGGTCTGGAGCATTATTCTTGTCTAAGCTAATCACGCTTTTAAAAAAAAAAAAAGTTTGGCACAGATTGCCTTTTGATTAAAAATGGATCTCGTGTCGCATTTGATCCCATCTCTGCTTTTTTCTATGCTCCCAATTATTCAGAAAACTTGAGTAGTTTTGAATTCCAATGAATACAGCCATAGCTTGCCAACATCGTGTTATCCTTGTGTATTCTCAGGTGTTGGGTTTTGTTTGTTGCCGTGTCACCAACTCAGACTTATTTTTCTGCCTGTTACAAATATATAGTGAAAAGAAAAAAATCAAACTTCTTCTAGTGACTTCTCGTATGGAGCCTCCTTCTAGTCTTGCAGGCTTCAAACCTGGAGGCTCTTCCACTGGCTTCTTTGCTCCTTCTCAGAAAAGCAATTTATCTATGCATATTTCCGAGCAAGCACGCTAAAAGCCTTCAGATGGTGCCAGTCCTGAACTATCTGATCTTTAAAACTTACTGTTTGTGCTTTCCTAGAGGCAGGAAGAATCACCAAGGGTGATGAGAACAACCTCCGTGCATGTGCTTTCTCGGAGTGGCCATGCTCAATGTGACAGTGAACGTCCGTCACGTATTTCACAACGAAAACCAAATGAGAACTTGTTTTTGCCCAATATTGGTGACATGCAGCAACTCTTGAGGTAGTCTTACTGAGCAGAAGGCAGCTGGAGGCTTTGCATGTGCTAAACTCGACTTCAACAGACCTGAGCAGGTAACGTGGCCGGCCTCCTCGCTACTGCAGAAGTGAAGTTTGAGGCTTTCCAGCCCACCTGATGTTTCCTAGGTCACGAGCCTGGAGAGCAGCATAGCTCTGAGCTTTGTGCGGGGTGCTGCGAGAGCTGCTGTGCGCGGGAGAGAGGAGGAGGAGAAAGTTCTGTCCCCCCAGACCCCGTGGCCATCACACAGCCCCTGGGGCCAGTGGGAGAAGAGACCTTACGGCAAAGGTTGGAGTTTAGTGTGGGTAAAAGGAATCCCTGGGGCCCCGGGAGATGTAGCACAGAAGGAATGAGAACTGATAACACGTAAACGTTCCCGTGGCTTTCGTGAACTGTTCTGCACGGCTTTCTTGCTGGGCTTTCTAGATTGCTTCTAGCTCTCAAGCCTAAAGAAATCTTAGGAGAGTGCTGCCCCAAAACCTTTCTTGCTGTAGTTCTGGATGAAATGGGAACTTGTCAGTGCTGTGATATTTATAGAATATTTTTCTACCCACAATCCTAGCTCCTAGACACAAGCTGTTACCAAGTAAGTGTGTGGTTCTGGGAATTGAACCTCTTTCTGTAGCCTGTCTTTTCAGAGCCTGACCATTAGGCGTTAGCTCCTTTGTGCAGGAAAAAAAACCCTTTACACGAAAAAAATACACAGAAATTCTGTGTTTTCAGATGAGATGCAGATGATCTTTCTGATGAGGCTTCCCATTTCAGCAAATGAAACCAGGAGCAGAAGTGAAGTTAGTGTTATTTTTGCCCCCAGTTTTCTGTTTTTATTTCATAAAAATGCAGGGAGTTACTGCCGTCTTATTAACTTGCAGCCGGCATGCTTATCTTCTTTGTTCTTTGTTAAATATGAGCTGGCATGTGTTAGACTGCGTTAGTGTTCACTCTTTGGGACTTCAGTGGTTTCTAAATTTGGCATTGCTAAGCCGGTGCCCTGTTTGCTTGAATCAATTGGGGCTGCTATTTTTAGCAACAAAAGGGAATTGAAATAGCAATTTTCTTTCCATGTAATAGATCCCCAGGAGGAATACTGATGCAAGCTCTCTGTCATTCCATATTCTCCCCTTCCCCAAAAGCACTCAGACGAAAGGCAGCTGTCACGGTTTGCGGCTGTATTAATCTTTAATCAATCGAGTGTTTTCTGCATTCAGGTGTTCAGGGAAAAAAGGGTCACGACGAGGATCTGCCTAGAATAACTAAGCACTCGTGCATGGGCTGTGCAGTCAGGACTCGGTGGGTAACGGCAGGGAATAGACAGAGCAGCTAAAAATAGTGTTTGCTTCCAGTGTTTCTCCAGTCTATTTTTGATGCTTGATTTTGATAAGGTTGATTGGGCTCTTACTAAAAATAGCTGTTCCTAGCAAGCTGAGGACAAAAAGTAGAATATTTTTAACCAGCGCAGACTAAAGTACTTTTGTTGGCTGGAGATAATCTAGAAGCTCGGTATTGGTCAATTGCCAGTGATTTATATAAATCTGTAATAGATGAAGCGCTGCTTGATGCCAAGGAGGGATAGTCTCTTCTCCCCTTGCCAGCTTTTGTTTTCCCCAGGAGCTGTCATATTCTTAATATAGCCTCCGTGTTTCGTAGCAGAAGAATCTCGACTCTTTAGTTATTTATGCATTGTACTTTAAACCTCTGCTAAGGTTAGCTGTGCTGGGAAGTTTCTCTGAACTGTATTGCTTTAAAAAGCCACGTTAGCTTCCTAGTTTATTCCTTTTGCTGCTATCTGCTGCAGCTGGGGATTGTGCAGTGATGTGACAACCTCGCTGCTATCTCCAGCCTGTCTTGCAGGACAGGGGCTGCTCTTCTGTAGAAGATGTAGCTGGGAGAATTACTCTGCAGTGGCCATTTTGACAACAAATTTGAATACCTCTCAGTGGGTTGGAGCTGTAGCTGAGCTGCCCTCCTTGAGATTGGGTTGTTAGCTTGATTTTTTTTCTTTTCTTCTTTGGCAGGAAGAAAACAGCTGTTCCCAAATTGCAGGACCCACATCTTTCTAGGGAGAATAATGCTGTTAGTAGCTTGAGTCCTCCTTCTAGGCAATGCTGTGCATGAGTGCATCTGCAGTACTTTGAAGGATCACCTAAAAACTTACTTCTCTTAATGAGAACTGGAAAATGGCCAAACTTAAATGAATTTGTAGTTCTAGGAAGCCAGTAGAGAGCACACATAATAGCTGTTAGCTTCATTGTGCAAGGAGTATGCCTGGATACAAGTATTCCTTGTTTTTTCTCCATTAGGCAACTCAAAAAGCTTATTTTGCTGTAGAAAACGTGTTTGTGTCTGAAGGCAGGCTTGATCTCTTTAAGCTTTGTCTTCACTGTAGTCTAACCTTGAATTGGGGAGTCACGAATCTCTAATCTTGTTTCAGCGTGAGTGCTCTGCAGAGCTGCAGTCGGATTCTCTGCGCTTGCCGTTGCTCGCTCTCCCCGTATAAACACTGCTCCTTGCTCCTGTCGTGAGACAAGATGATTTCTGCATGCCTGCCTCATGCTTTACTGCACCGTTCTGTGCTGTTGTTTTAAGATGTCCTGGCTGGATAAGCAGCAGATAAAAATGCTCGTTCAAGGCCTCGAATATTCACTCCAGTTGGTAACCAGACTCCATGGTCTCCCAGGTGCTGCTTTTGCCTGTCTGCACAATGGAGTCACCCTTTCAACAGCAGACAATGGCTATCCAGTAAACCTCTCACGAGGTGGTGGATGTTCTGTAGGTCACCTCTTCCTTGGGAAGGCAGCGGCTGCTGCTTGTTGCAAGCAGACAGAACGTGAGCACAGGTCATTCCCTGCGCTGCTGGTGGGGGGGGGGGGCTCGTCCTGCGCACATTTAGCCATGGGGTTTCTGAAGGATGTGGGTGCTACTGGAAGCATTCACTTATTCACCCCTTTGTAGCCCATCTGGAAAAAAAAATAATACTTTTTTATAGTCCCTGAAGCCATGTACCACTGGGCATATTGATCTTCTGAACTAAAGTCACCGCCTGTGTACGCAGCGTGTTTTGTAGGCCTGGTCTGTGGCCCTCAACAGCTGGAGAGCTCTTCCCTTTTAGCACAGAGCAGGCATGTCACTGACCACTGAGCCCAGCGATCTTTGCTCCTTGTTTGTCAAGGGTTACCTTGAGTTTGCTACCAGATCGGAGGCGATGCAAGTGCTTGTAAACTGCATCGTGGCTGTTGTATGTGCCAAAAGCTGTGAAACACGAGGAGGCAAAGTGGCTAGATGGCACTAAGGTTTAGAGAGTTGTGTCTATTGATAACTAGCCCAGTAGTGGAGGTTATGATGGATTCCTGTGTAACTTTATCTTAAATTTAAGAGATCACTGGAAGAGGACAAAGATGTTCGAGTAAACTCAAGGTGGAAGTTGTGATCTTTCTACTGTACGGGAAGCAAAATTCTGGCACAGTCTTCAGGGCAAAGATGCTATACTGTCCGAAAGTGGAGATGGATTTATACAAGCACTTTCATGATGTGGTGGGGATTTAAATGTAACTAAAAACATAAACTGGTGATATGAGTTCTTGTGCAGTTGATTCGTTAGTATATATGTAATGGTAATTGAAAGGTCTGGAGACTTTCTGTTTTGTATTTGCTGCAGTGTACTTAATCCTGTATTTTAGGACTGATTAGTAGGTTGTAAAATTCTGCAGTAAATACCCTGAGGTTTTAGAGAATAAATTCTGCCTTTTCTCCTCTGCCTTCTGATGGTGTGCTGAACATGGTAAGGAGTGCTCCAAGTGACATCGATACCTCCTGGGGAACCCAAGTGCACATCTTGCTCACGTGGCTGAAACTGATTAAATCATGGGAGTTCAAGTTAGAAAGGTTTTCTCCTCCTCCCAAGCCTGGTGGTTTGACTGGACCATTGCACTTTGTACCGTAGCATGCATTGGGAAACTTTCCGCTGTTGCACAGACCTGAGATCTGTGATCCTGATCTTTTTTCTATACTCTTCCTGTGGCATTTCCTGTGGTCAGAGATCAAAGGTCATAAATTTGTTGGGTGTTCTTTCTTGAGTGGTGTGGTTACAGGGGAGTGAATAATTGTTCGTTCACTCTTATGTGGATAACAACTATTAAATGAATAGTTTTTGATTGCAAGGGCAAGGAGCTGGAGTCAATAACTTAAGTCATCTTTTAGTTATTAGTTCTGATGGAGTAAGAGGCTTGATGTCAGTACGACACAAGTGGACATACACCTGCCATGTTCATTGTACACATTCATTTTAAGTTCACGTTCCAGCGAGACCAGCCATATCTTTGCATGTGTTTCCTACTGATGCTCTGGCTGCCACCGAAGCTGACAGCATAAAATACAAAGCTGTTGAATACTAGACAAAATCTGTTCGTCGCTTTTCTATGCGATGCTTGCATGTGTTGTTTTCCCTGTCCCCCAGTTTTGCAGAAGGTGACAGTAAATGCTGCTTGAATGATGGTTCTGCAGATCCACGATGCTTTGAGTGCCAGAGGCTGTGGCATCAGGAGGATGAGAGTAGGGGCTGAAGCTCAGTGAACCCTAGAGACAGGAAACATCCGGATTGTCTGGTACCTCTGTCTTAAACGGGCCTGACTCTAGAATCTGCACTGTTATTACTTAATTGCGTGTTTAAAATTAGTTGTTGCCGGACACTGCATATTTCTTAATAATACCTAATTTCATGGGTTAGGAGAAGATATTTTGGTATTCTAGAGAAATTCTTAGCTTGTAGTGATGATTGGTACAGGCTTTTTGAACGAAGCACAGGAAAATTTTTACTCAGCTAGAATCTGGTGTACAAACAGATTTTTTTTTTTCTTGCCTTATTAGAAAATCCAACTTGCTACACCTTACGTATGGCATAACCTCTGGTGGGGGGAGCAGATGGCACCCTGTATGTCTTTCTCTGGGGACCTAGGTACTACGTTGGAAGTTCCTTTCTATCTGCTTACACCATAGAAAGGCTGTATCCAAAGCCTTGCTGGACTTAAGTCACTTATAAGTCACCAGAGTGTGCGGTGTACACTAGTGGCTATCATGAATAGCGATTCCAAGTGTTTTACCAGCTTTCCCAGCTCTTGCCTACCATTCTGAACAATGTAGGGTCAGTTGGAAGGGGTGCGCAAAATAAGACTGTTCATGCACAGCAAAAGTGAAAGCGGTGACTGGAGGATAAATCCCGGGCACACACCTGTAACCCATTGTAATGACTATGTCAGTCTTAACCAATTTAGAAAGTGTCATTGTATAGAAGAGCAAGAGTTGCCCCCTTCAGTGCGTTGTGCAGGGGACAGGTTGTGCAGACTCTGACGTGGAGCAGGTCTTTGTGCAAGTGTTTCAGAACTGAGAAAGATTTTGTAGTTTTGTACATGTTGACTCCATATTTACATGTGTGGTAGTCAGAAAAGTGTGTTGTGGCCTGGAAATCTGTTTGACATGCAGTCTAATCATTTTGTAAAACAGCTTGTGTCCAGAGTTGCTGGACTCTGGCTAGTAATACCTTCCAGTGGTAGAATGTCCAGCCCAACACAAGCCAATATGCTGGTTTATTGAGTGATGACGTTCTCTGTTTTCAGAGTGTTTTATGTTACTTGATGCCTTCCCTCATTTTCCCTTATTTCCTTTACAGTCCCAAAAGTCGGGGGAAGATGGGTGTTGACTCCTTTGCCTAAAATCAGCCAGTGCTTTGGTCCCAGCTTCCATTCAGACAAACCTTAATTCATTCGGCTCCTACACAAGCTTCCTGGGCATTCTTCTCGCTTCCCTTTGGGAGACAACAGATGGCTGAAGTGGGAAGCTCCTGCAGCTAGTCTGACTACTGAGTAAATGTGTATAGTCACACTTAGGAGCTGGTGCAGCTTTCTTGCACAGACAATAACTTATTCCTACCCCGCTTGCTTTGCCTTCTTTAAGCTCTGCCAACTGCAGTCAGTTTGTAACTTTGTTGGAAGGCAGTCTGGAGAAGAAACAAAATTTAAAAGCTTACTCCACACTTGGAGTTAAACTAGCTTCAACACATCCGGGTGATGATTGAAATTTAGTTAAACTGGTGCAGTTCTGTACATAGCCAGCGTGGTTGAAACTGCAATGCTTGGTTTCAGAATGGCAGCTAGAGATGTATGTCATCAATGTGAAAACTAAGTGCCTTGCTAATGAACAAAACCTCTTCTTATTGCCCTCTCCATCCCCATAGCATTCACACTTTAGGTAGTCCAAAATGTGGAGGAATGTGGGATAGTTGAACCTTGACTTCTGTGACATCTGTCCAGTTTGGTTGCCTTCACCCCTCCCGTTTCCTTGCTTTCAGAACATCAGGTGTAAGCATTGCTCTCTGCTCTGCAAAGTACCTCTTCGGGCAGCCTTCCTGACCCAACGAGCTGCTCGGTAGGGTCCTGTAAATGGGGAGTTACTGCAGCTTGCTGGCTGGACTGGGCCCTCCTGGCCAGCAGCAGGAGGTCTGTTTGTCCGCGTTTGCCATCACAGTCCTCCAGTGCTGACCTCGATGCCAGCATAGCCCCTGATGGGAAAATCATTCGCTTAGGCTGGGTGAGAGCTGGTCTAGGCTGCTTCCCTTGCCTTAGGAAGAGAAGCGTGGCTTGAAGTGTTCTCTAGGTTATGGTACATTGGAAAGCAGTCCTCGCGCTGTGTTTTCCCTTCAAGATGGTGCGGGAGCATGGAGCAAGAGACTGTTATCCCTCAAAGAGAAGCCACCGATAAAATGGTGTTAGTGCCTTCTTGTGAGATGACGATTTTCCTAAGGAAAAACTAGCTGTGAACTTTGCTGTAATGTGTATGCCTTTACCTGCAGCAGAAGCAAAATTATGTATATCAGCTAGGTGTGCCTTAATGTAGGCCATGGCCCAAGAGTTTTTTCTTCCTGGTGGGATTTTATAATGTTTTTCATCATTTACCTATATCATACAAATTTTCAAAACAGAACTTTAGAAGTGTAGGCTACTGTAATCTCTAGACTATAGGTCCTTTCAGTATGAGCTGGGGCCTAAAAAGGGAGAAAATATCCTAAATGTCCTGTTACTTGTAGGTCAGTTTGAAAACCCTGATCTCCAGCTCAAGTCTTATGCTCCAACCAATTCTACTACAATTTACTTAAGCAATGGATTGAATAACTGGGGCAAATATCTGAGATTGAAATTGTATTTGCACTCTACTAAGCCTTTGAAGTGCTACAGATGCTTTTCTAAGTCCCTGTCTTACAGGGCACACTTTCTCACTTTCTCAGCCTCAGTTGCTAGAGGCTGACCAACTAGTCATGTCAGAAAACAAAACACTATTTAAAAATGCTGAGCTCGTTATCTGGGAGCAAAACTTTTAAGTCCATGAGTTCTGCGTTGGAAGGATGAGAAACTCAACAAGTGCTAGGTGGAGGGGCTGCTCTTCAGATGCCTCACTAATTGGAACGAGGAAGCAACCCGTTTCCAAAAGTCACTGAAGCTGAATGTCTTTCACATTGGGTCAACTTGAATTATGTCCAATTACTGTTGTAAGACCAGCAGGGAGTGGTGCTGGTGCAGGTTTTCTCTGTGTTCTTGTTTATTTCGTTATTTTGTTTATGCATTATCACAATTGATTATTGCTTCATGTGAAACCTAAGGTCAGCAATGCTGAAATTGAAGCCTGGCAGTCCTTGAGCTAAAGGGAAGGCACCATCCTGCAGGGCTGTGCTGCCTTCTGGATAAGCGGGTAACAATACTGACACAAGCCTGGCTGCGGGCAAGTGGGTGCCTTGAATGTATTCTTGATGTTTTCTCCAAGGTCTGCCTCTTCCCATTGCTTGGGCCATTGCTGGGACCTTTCTAAATGTGTATTTGTTTCTACAAAAAGATTTTACTTGCACTTGCTTAATTGTAGTGGGATAGGAAGTGGCAAAGCAGTGTGAGACGCACGTAGGGCTTTCTCAGTGCAATTATTGGGGCTGACAAGGCAACAGCTACAACTCTGATAGCTGCAGCAGTCTATGCCTGCAGAATGTGCTTGTGTGGGCATCTTTGCCGTATCGGAGCTACGGCATCTTGCGACTAAACTTGGAAACCAGGGAAGGGATAAATGTAGGTATGTATACGTTCATGTATGGTTAGTACTCAGGCCGATGAGGGGCACCTGCATCGAGTCACCTGCAGACACGTCTGTTTTCTGAATCATTGAACAAGCCCCGTTACTTGAGGCACGCCTAGGTTCAGGGTAAGCAGAGGAGATGAAACAAGCTGTTCTGATCTGTCTGGGGATAAGCAGGAAAACCCAGTGTGTTCTGTGGCCACTGGAAGAGTGAGAGCAGAGGTGGATAAATGTGTGGAAAGCTACACGGGTAAGGACGCTGAGGTGTGGAAATTGGAGTTGATGAGAAGGAGTTGAGAGAGAGGGAAAAAGTGCTGAACGTGCTTGTTTTAACGGTGGTTGGAGGAGCAGATTCTGGGTGGAGGAATTGCTGTTTAGTGAGTACACTGAGATGATCAGCTACTGGTGTGGTGAGAGCCCTGGAATAATCTGTCAAACTAATGGCATGTTGAGTCACTCAGTGATTCTCAGCATGTGGTAAGGAATCCTAGAAAGACTTGAGGCTTGACACAGATCCCAGTCCACCCACAAGTGGAAAAGTTTGAACTCTGGATGCCCAGCTTGCGACTGGCTGCATCAGTGAGGCACACTTACTGGTGGTAGGCACGATGGTCACACGGGTCTGTAAACTACTGGGGAGTCATTCAGCAGATGCCTTCTGCTTTGAGACGTGTCATAAAATGTTTGTTTTATTGAATTCTCACAGGCTTTAAGAAGCTTTTTATTTTACTGTATACTTAAAACTAAGTTGAGAGCAGATTTAGTAGTCATAACTGAGCTTTTTCAGTTAAATGACTTTTTAGAAATCTGTCAAGCCACAAAGCTTCTGAAGAAGCATACCAGGACAGAAACCTGGCATGAGAAGAGGTGCTGAACATGATTCTGGAAACAACTATTAGGTTCCTAACTCTCTCTTCCTCTGCTTTCATATATATGGAAAGGCTAGTGTGAGCTCTCTGAGAGCTTTAGTGAAATTTTAAATTGCCCACCTATTCCAGAGACCCATGTGTCTCTTGGCTGGAATGAGTACTTGAATAGCCTACTAATGAACACCCATTTTAGTTATGTCTGTGAAGCAACTAATGGATATCCATCTTTCTTTCCTAGTGGTCACAGGAGCTACTGATGGGATTGGAAAAGCCTACGCAAAAGAGGTAAGAATTCCTATCATTTGGAACGGCGTTCTTCATCCTGGGCAAGGTATCAAGCAGCGGCCTTATTCCCTTACCTTAACATACATATGTGGTGAGATTGAGGTCTCTTGTATTGTCTCCCTCAGGTGACCACCCAAAAGTCAGATCCTTTTTTGTTCCTTTCCATTATTTTTGACTTCTTCTGTCTTCAGCCCTAACCTTATCCTTCAGTTTTTACTGTTAGGTTTTTAAGTTACTGTAATTTTAACTTTCCCAACCCTTGGGATTTCCTTCTAGTATTTCTAGGCATTGACTAAACAGCATCTCTATCTGCCTGCAGTAAGTTCCAATTATTCCCTATAGTTTATGAAGTCTCTGAAGCCTGGGTTTTACTTCTCTCCCTTTTACTGTAGTTTTGCTCTTGATGGATATGTGGGCTCCAAATATGGTACTGGAACGTATTGCTTAAGACAGAAAGTGCCCGTTAGTATGGGGCAATTTAGCCTATAAGCCCAGAAGAACATCATGACAAATAGTGCTGACTACAACAATTTGTGGCAAAAATAACTTTCAGCCCCAGCATTGGTATCAAAGTGAGCCTGTCTGTACTCATTTTTTTGAGTTCTCTGAAACACCAGCATGACTTTGGGTGAGGAGATGAGCTGTGAGAGGTTCTCTTTTCTGGATTTTTTTTTTGTTGTTCTGCAGTGCTCACAGGGAAAGTACCATTCCTCTTTAAGGGTAGTCCTCACCCTTCAGATTTCCCTTCCATCCCTGTGTGCCCTGCCACATGCACACCCTTCCCCTAGGTTCCTTTCTGCTTTGCAGATTGTAGCACCTTGCCCTACTAGGTCAAGATGGGGATAGTTGGCTGCAAAGGGAATTAAATCTGATGTCAAGAGCACCTGATTCTTGTGCAGAGCTGACAGCTCATACATGCCAAATTATCTCAGTTACATGGCACTGTAACAAGTTACGCAACACTTAAATAACTGCCTTGACTGAGTGGAAGCAGGTCATTGTGCCCAGGGCTTAGAACTATGGGGAGGAAGTCCTCTGATGTGGGAGATGGCCCCCTGAGCATCACAGGAGATTCATGTGGGGCCTTATATGTTAGGTTATCAGGCGACTGAAACTGCAGCTTTGTTTTAGGTTCTGCTGGTGTCTCTGAGATGTAGGCTGCCTTCAAACACAAATATGTGCTGCTTGCAGACTCTTGTGTATGTACTCCTAGCAGGAAAGCTGTTCACAAGTATGAAGTCCTGTTGGGAAACACTGACTGCTTCAGTTTCTTTGCTGTAGTTGCTGTGGGCACAGAGCACCCCAAAGGGTACAAGTAGTCATTCTTGGGCTGTACAATAAAACACACTTCACCCGTTGGTAGTTTAGGTGGATGAAGAATCCTTGATGAAGTCGAGTGGATGCAGGTGAAATATGAAATACCTGAAAAGACTTCTCAATCTTTCAATTAACTCCAGGGATGTCTTCGTAAGACTGCCAGCAGAGGCTTGACTTTCTACTAGGAATTCCCTTCAGGTTACTATAAATGCCACTGGCATACAGCTGCTTGGGCATTCACAGCTGTGAATATAATCACGCAGATTACTTCTCCTTGGAGGAGTTTAAGTGAGAAATACAACTGTGGTGAGAGTCTTCTCTTCAAAGGTTTGACGTTGTCACCAATTATCAGTGGAAGAACATTACAAGGTTGTGTGGATTCATTGGTTATACTCTGCTCTGGTTATTTCTTTTCCAAGCAATAACCTGTTTTTATAGTTTTCACTCTTATAGTATTTAAACCTTTAGTCCTTGCTCAGCACCAATATCCTTTTCATTGCTTGACCATCCCTTCATGAAAGGTAGTGGCCTGGTAAATGTAAGTGTTCTTCTCTGCCCAGGTAATTCTTGCTCAGTCAAGGTTCCAAAGCACTGCATGTTCTTTTTCTTTTTTTTTTTTTTTTAAAGATATACTCAGGAGTTGCTGTTTATTGCCCCTTTATTGCTGTACTCCTGATTAAATTTCTGCTGTTTGCTTTTGCTAATCTTAGATGTGTTTGTATGCTCATGATAAGCTAGCAGTTGTGCATCGCAGTGTACTCAACTTGATCACATCTACATCTTCTTAGTACTGCTTTTTGTAGATCCTCTTGCTATACATGCTCTAACAAGAGCTTTAACTCTGCTTTGGAGGGCTGTCAATCACGTTCCTTTATATTTTGGAGAGAAAGGGTTTTAACGGCAGCTATATTTTGCTATCGAAGTAGAAAATGTGGTAGTTGCTAACATTGGGTTTATGGAAATTAGACACCTACATCCACCAACTCAATTTAGAATGGTGGCTTTTGCTTGCATCAATTAATCCTTAAGCTACAGGAGCATCTTCCCATTGTACGCTATTCTGGATTAGTTTTTGTGATTAGTTTAAGGTCTTCTTGTTCAGGCTTTTCGTGATTCCAGGGCCATCAGTTGAAGATCCGAGTATAATGGCAGGTCATCTACAAAGCACCTGGGTCTTCCTCATTCCTTATGTAAAAAATGTGATTAGTTACTGGAATCTCAGAGGATCTCTTGCTCTTTGGACTGGTGTGTGTTGTTTCAATTCACTCTGCGTCTACCAGCGAATATTTGGAGGGACTCAGCAGGAACCAAGCAAGTTGCATCAGGCTGCAGGTGAACTTGCCAGCGAGCACTCTATCTTTTTTCCAAGATTGATTAGTTTTCTTAGGTGGTATTCATTCCTAGTTACAGACTCTTTCCATGGTCATTTTATCTGCTCCGTACTTAAATAATTCCTCTTGCAATTTGGTTTCCATTTCCAGACTTAGGATGTGCTTTTCAGTGCATCCCTTCAGTGTCAACGTGGCAGTGATTTCTATCAAGCTTGCTCTTGTGGTGAAAGTTCTCAAACTTGCTGAGAGTCTGCTAATGAGTTGCAATTGCGTGGCTTTACTTGATTTGTTTTTGTGTCATGCACAGTTAAGGTACCTGGTTAAGTAACCTGTGAACCCAGAGTTTATGACTGCTGAAAGAAAGCAAATGGCATGTCAGCAGTCTAGAGCTGACTTTAAAAAGAAAAATTGTTTCAGTAAACTATGTGCCTATAACAACAGGATATATTGTTTTTACGTTTTACTGAAACAGGCAGTTATAATAGAAAGGTTATTTATTATTTTCCATGCTGGTTCAGATATGTAGCCGTCTTTCTGCAGAGTCTGTTAAATTGAGTTGTTAGATCCTATTACAAACGTGCAGAGGTAGGTCTGATTTGATGACCGGGATATACCCTGGCCACAGCTTAATTTACACGGGTGGGTTCCCTAAAAGAACTGTGTGAGTAAATTGACCTTTATATCTATGATTAGCACAAAGTAAGAGTGGAACCCGAATCCTTCTTAAATCAATTGATAAAGGAAAGAAGTATCAAGTGCTGGGATAATTTTGCAACACAGATGTTCAAGTGACCGTGGATATCTTAACTGGGCATTTCGAGCTTAATTGTAGGAAATAACTTCGCTTGGACTTGCAGCAGTATGGGGAAGGGTCTGTAAAATATCTGTTGTTGCTTTTCTGTTGTATAAATGTGCCTTATACACCTGTATGGGATGACTGACAAGATGCTAAATTTGGTGTGAAGGAAATTTCAAGAAGTAGCATGCCTGTATTTGTCCTGTTTTTCCTCCTTCATATCTCTATTTGAAACTGTAATTTTTCAAATCCGCTGGTCAAATATTGTTACCATGTTTGACAAATCATGCAGTTCCTGTAATTAAGATACTAATTTGGAAGCGATTTATGACCATTCTTATGTCTCCTGTTTTTGTTTTGTTTCAGTTAGCAAAGCGTGGAATGAAGGTGGCTCTAATCAGCAGGTCAAAAGAAAAACTGGACCAGGTTTCTAGTGAAATAAGTGAGTTGAAAACTTCTTTTCTAAATGTCGCATGCATGCTTATAGATAAAAATAAATGCGACTACATGTGAATTTATTACAGGCTAATATATACAGCTCTAATTAAAAAAAAAAAAAAGGTTCTTGTGCGCAGTGCAAATGTTACAGATGTAAGTAATAAAGAACTTGCTGACTAATTTTACAGGTGTTCTTATTTAACTTCTGAGAACAGTAGAGTTTAATTCTGGAATACATACTTCCAAGACTGTTAGTCTTGCGAAAGAACAGCCTGCCAGGTCAGACAAAAATACCACCTATTGCCATAGTAGGAGTCTAAAATCATAATGAAGAGAGAAACATATAGCCATTGCCTCACCTGAATATGCAGTTTGAAGCAAATTTGATTTCATGGGCTTCAACCACAAAGGTGGTTTCTTTGTAACTCAGTCATTGAATACATGTTCCTTATGATTCTCATTGTAGTATCAAGTAGGCACATTTATTGTGGGTGGGTGGGTGTGGTCATCTTCCCCTCACTTCCCTTCCATTTTCATTTTGTTTTGGGTAAACTACTCAAAGATCACTTTTAAGAGCTGTGAGCTCACTTGGGCTCAAGTGTACGTAGTCATTAGAATATGGGGAATGAGCGAATGTGCTGAAGAACCTGTACTAGGGATTGTTTCTTCAGTAAGCATGTAGTAAATGATTGTGTAAAAAAAAAAAGCAAACAAAAAAAATCCACCCAGTAACTTAAGTATTCCAGTCACAAATGTAAAATCGTTATTTGTACAGGGTCAGTTAGGCTCGTCATGTTTCTTGCTGACAAATGTTTTTCCAACCAAACTGAAGTATAGTCATAATGCACAAGAATTCATATTGTAATCTACATCTTTTATTAAGGCAGATTTAATGTGAAGCTATTAGTTTATGCAGAGTGTGTCAAGATGAAGTGAGAAATGTAGTCTTGCGTGTAGAGGTTTTTGATAAGTAGGAGTGGGAGTCATATACTATAAAGCACATCTCTCAGTATAATGATGTTGGGTACCAAAACCTTTAAGATCCTGCTTCTGTTACCCTCCCTTGTTTTTTCCTACTTTCCTAAATGGTTTGTGTACATAATACAGGTAAGTGTAAGAGCTGTCTTTCCAAGGACATAACAGACTCAAGCCAAAATAATACAGTTAAAATGTTTATTAAATTTGCTAGTGGCACTGCTTTACTATAAAGTATAATCTAGAAGTAACCTCAACAAACTCTCCTCTACTAAGTTGTAATGGGTTGCATAGTGAATGTGATGATGACTAAGTCACTCAAGGGCTTCAGCTTGTTTCATGACTATTTTACTAGTTTGCTGAAAAACAGAGGGCATACAGTTCTCTGGATGGGTTCAAATGTATGTACCTGTAGTGTCCATTGTAGGATGAAACTGTTTCCTTGACAGAAAAGTCTTCGTGTGTATATCTATGGTAGAGAGCATCCTTAGAGCGCAGATGGCATCAGGTCCTACCTTCTGCTAGTCTGGAAGTAATTGTCCCTGTTCGTTAGCATCCTGCATTTCAGGATGTTGCTGCAGTGACTGACCATACCTGTGATACTCTAGTCAATACAGTCACAGGGGAAATGTGAGAGTAGAGGTATCACTGCTCGGGTAACCTGTGTGAGTACCGAAGCTTACTGCAAATACCTAAGTAAGCTGCAACTACACAGTCTTTTTGGTGGCTGACTGCAGTAGCTGGATAGTAGTTTGCATATGTGGGCATATGCAGTCACATTTTTTACTACACTGTATAGAGGTGTCTTGCTAAGCAAATGTAATTGATAAAAGTATCTACAAATATCTTGTTCTGGAATCAAATGGTTTTTAGCATGAAATGACAAGCCTCCTGAAAGCGGTCATCACCCTTTCTGTACCAGTCTGGAAATCTCTTCCTCCTTGGGACTTAAGCATGATGCTGACAAGACAGATAAATCTACTGCTTTGAGCTTCCAGCACTGAAATTATGGCTGCTAGGAGAGTTTTTCAGATTTTAAAAAATAAGTACATCTACCTTCGTAGAGCAGCCTGTAATACATAATTACTGTTAGGCCTCACCCAAACATTTTTCTGCTTTCTTTCCTAAACCATTCCGAAATGAGATGACTCATATTGGGTTTTCAGAACATTCTTTTGACAACACTGAGCTAGTGAAATGTATACCTTGTTCATTGTAGCATATGCTAAAGGATTAGGATAGTCTGCATAATCAAGCATGTCTGAATCGTGCTTTCAGGTCCTGATAGGCTTTAGCTGGACAAAGTTTTCTTGTCGTCAGGCTCCTGTGATCTCTGCAGTCTGTTCAGATGTTGTCATATATAAGGTGGGAAAGTGTGTTTTTTGTATTATTTTTTTAAGAGCTAATGCTTTAACTATCCAGCTGCTTCCCTTGCAGACTCCTAAGGTAGATTTATACTTCTTCATGCTGGTCCTGCAGTTGTTCTTCAAACAGAGCCAAGCTTGATCGTTTCAAGTAATGACCCCTAATCACTTGAAAGCAGAATGGCTGTTTAACTCTGAATAATTCCAGTTCTTTGAGTTGTGTGAGCCATGCATGTTTTCTGTTCCTTTGTTATTTTCACTGACCAGAGTCCCGCTGATACTAGCTACAGGTTAGATGCCCTCTGCCACAAATAACGAGAAGGTTTCTGAGGATCAGGTACATTCATTCTTTTCAGAAGAATCCTTTCTTGTGCTCTTTGAATGTACTTACATTAGAAGTTATATCCACGTACAAAGCGCAAGTTGCATAAGCACCGTTGTAAGAGAAGTGCTGATGGGACTTTATGAATGGTAAATGCCAGCTGACCTGAATTAGATTTTTTTTTGGTGTGTGTGTGTGTCCGCATGTGCACATTAAACTGGCTGTACTGGTGTAACAAGAAAGCCAACTGTCCTGAACTTGTAGCTCAGTTTGATCAATGAAAGTTAGTGGATGAAGTGTAAGTACTTCAAGATTTCAGGCACACTGGAAAGTCTCCTACAAGCACGTTGTAAAGCTGAGTTTGTTTGCAGAATGCTTAGGTGCTGTAGGATTTGACACAAAAAAGAAATTCTCCTTTGTGTCCTGTCAATGATAGGACTTAGGCCACAGAATGAAGAAAAGATTTTGAATTTCATTTTAAGTGATTGTGGTCTGCATCTGCATGAAGTTGCATAGGTTTTTCTTTAATTAAAATATCCTTATAGGAACACTGACTTACTAGGTTCACTCTGCAAAATTCTTGATCTAGTTTAGTTCATAATACATCAATGTTCCACAACCATTTTTTAAGGTGTCTGTTGCATTATGATGTTAAACACTTAAGCAGGGAATGCGCTGTAAAGAGAGCTTGCCAGTAGGGAAATTGCCAAAAGAGGAATTTGGTATTCGTACACGTTCTTAGCTTGTGGCTTCACAGGACAGGTGGTAGAGTTGCGAGTGACCTGTGAGGAGACAAGAAAAGGCAAGTCATTGTTTTCCAGTCTTTAATGCTGCTTAAGAATTGCTGTCCAAAACTTTGATGGTTTTGTACCTTAAGTCACTGATTTTTAGATTTTGATTATGTTTTGTAAAAGCTGTGCTAGCTGACTATTTACTTCTGTTTCCTTAGCTCATTGTGTAGTGTTCTGGAAGTTGCTTGGTCATGGTAGATTCATCTTGAACTACTCTGTAATCCAGAGACTTCAGCTGCATCATAAGCCGGTAGCTTTCCTGTTTAGAATTGGGACCTATCGTGCTCACACTGCTCTGGTGCGATTGCTAGTAAGCACAAGGAAGGAGTGGGGTGTGGTGCCAAAACCAGAAACATTCCTTCTGTTTCCTAGGCAGATGGGTCTTACTGGTTTTTTTCCCAGCTTTCTTGATAACAAAGTTGTGGATGGCATTCTGAAGCGGGTCTGATGCTGATAACTTTGCTCGTGCCTGAAGCGTTGCTGTGATCTACTGATACAAATGGCCAGCGACCTGCTCTGGCAAATCTGTCCTCTGCACAAGTTTTCCCAGGCTGTAGCTCAGCTGCATCTACCTTGGAGTGCTTTGCCACGCGATCTCCGACCTGTCACTGGCATTTTCTCCCTCCTGCCCTGGTAAATCCTTCCCACCAGCTCTGAGAGGCAAGGAGAAGTATTTGAATTTAATAGAGGAGGCTGTAGAGCAGACATGCTCGATGAGGAAGGGGACATCATCTTCTTACTTTTCTTGCATAGGATTGACAAGGTTCACTTTCCTGAGCTTAACTTGAAGACTAACTGTGTCTGGCAGTTATTTTGACCTTTTGTGATCTACTTCAAGGTAAATTAATGTTTGCAGCCTTCCATCATCTGAGCTAGCTTCGGCTTGACGTTCTCTGTATCCTCCTATATTTCTTGGACTTGACAAAATGGCTTCAAATATTTTGAACTTGTCTTGGTGCACTGAAGTCACATTTCACATGCTATACCATAAGGATCTTGGATTCAAAATGGGCTCTTGGTCTTCACTTGGAAAAAAAGTTTCCCTTGGATGAAGTGAAGGTCATTTCCCATGGGTTTGTCGTGAATTGTGCCAGCCACTTACTCGACGAGCAGCTGTCAGACACTGTAGAGAGCTGAAGAAGGATTCACACTCAAATTTTTATTAATTTTTCAGTAAATGAAATGAGGAACCCTGCATACTATCAACATGACGTGTAAAAGAGTGAGTGTGTAGGGAGCTTATTTTTAATTTTTTTAAGAGTCCTGCTTCTGTGTTTTTTCCCCCAGTCCCTCTTTTATCTGTTTCTCTTATATTTTCTCAGTGAAACTTTGCCCAGATTTGTGTTTAAAAAAAAAAACAAAAAACAAAAAAAACCTGACCAGAATCTTTGAAGAGAAATATTTGACAGGTGTCCAGCAAACTGCAGAATGCAGTCCTGGAACAAGTCCACCCTTTGGGGGAATTTTGAGGCAGCAACAAGGTAGGAAGAGCCAAGAGTAAAACATTCTGCAGGTGACTAGTAAAATTCTTGCAAATCATTGCTTTTTCTTCACACATGGCAAGACCGAGGTCTTCTCTTGCAGACAGAAGAACTGGAAGCGTGCTGGCTGTGAGAGCAGTGAGACTGTTTCTGTGCAGTGTTTGTTGTGTTGATTGCTTGTGAACACACACATTCCAGGAGAAGAAAATGTGGAAAGATTATTTGAATGTGAATTAGGTGCTTTGCATTTCCTTTGCTGACTATAAATTACAGCAGAAGTAGCCTCTTCCACGCCTTAAATACTGTGTATATTGTGTCTACAGATTCAGGAATAACTGTCCTGTTGGTGTCTTGAGCCATAATATTTTAGCTGCTAGGTAATTAAATTGATAGGGCAGCTGACTTGCTCAGGAGTTTTGAAATCCTGACTAAAGAAGCAGGAGGAATTAGTTATCCCCACAGACATTCAGGGTCACTGCTGCCTCTGCTTGGCAATAGCGGAGTGGGGAAGAGCTTGCGTTTTCTTTAATGCACAGAAACTTAATGACTTTCTCTGCTTAAAAACATACAAAAAAAAAACAACACAAAGAAACCCAACTATTTGTAACATGCTTTTGTGGATGCCAAAAATGAGAGCTCTTTTTGTTAACACAGAAGCTGCGATATATTGCTTATCACTTTCAGCAACAAAGTAAACTTAGTATTACATGGAAAATGAATACTGGATTGTTTTCACTGAGTGAAAGTCTGCATTGCAAATCTGTTTTAAGGCACGGGGTGGAAATCCTATTGTCTGAGAGATTTAAAATCGGGACTTCTAAGAGGCTCTAGAGGGACCAGCCTCTCTCTGGCACAAGGAGAGGACTGGATGATCCACACAGTGCTGTCTTCCTTCTACAACTTCACTACACAGGTGACTTCTTTAGCAAGTTGAATTCCATTACAGCAAGTCCTTTCTGTCTGTCAAAGCTGTAAAAATCCGCAACACACTTCACAGCTAAAGAAATGCTGATAGCCACTTCTGTGTTTTTCAGGAGCATGTTGTGGCAAGGAAAATAATGACAGTTACTAGTTCTACACAGAGAAAGGAGACTCAGTTGATCTGTTTTTCACTACAGATTCTTAAGGAAAAAAAAAGATTATAAAAAATAGATAACTTAAAATAGTTCAACTAATGGATACAAGTACGCTAAACAGGTCTTGCAGCCAACATGTGCAATGCTTGCAGTGCTGAACTGTGTGTTATGCTATTTTATGTATTTTATGCAATTACTGAACTAATTAACAATGTATTTTCTCTTGCAACTAATGCTTCGGAAAACCCTGAAGTCTGTGCTTTTAAGTGCCAGGCTTTTGACTGCACTTTCTTCTGTGGATGCCAAATCCAGATGAAACTATCAGGGACTTAACAAATAATACTGAATAACTGAGAAGCTGTTGGCTTTAATTCATGCGGAGTGACTGACTTAAATGTCCTGAAATTGTCTTGAGAGTAAAGGCATTTTTTTTTGTTAATCCCTAGTATGATACCTTTCTGTCTCTGTAAGTGACTCTTAAATTCTTCTAAATAATCTTCTAAATAGCATACTAAATAATTCTTCTGGTCATTCTGGAGTTCAGTGTGTTTAATTTGAATCTGAGGAGTTAAAAAAGGGGAGGGAGGTCATCATTACTGTTGCTTTTAATGGCAAGGGCTGAAGAAAGTAGACTTTTATTTGCAGAATTGTTTTTAAAAAAAATCAGCTTTATATACATCATGCATATACGTTGTCACAATCACACCTTAACAATTATTATAGGAAGTATTCAAAACAGGCCGTGTGCTATTCCTAAAGTGGAACGCCATTCCTTTAGTGAACTAAAAATAGTTTTCTCCATGCCGTATAAAACCCAGTACCACCAATGAACATCAAAAAAAAAAAGTCTTGGAGGGGCAGTTGAAAGTAGCAGCAGGGAAACAGGAGGGAAGGAACTGAATTTGTGCTGTCTGTCGCGTAACATTGATCTTCCCCTACCTCTCCTTGCACTTACCTCTGCACCAGTCTGCGACTGCACCCTAGCAAATTCTTTGTGAAACTTCAGCCCTAGTGGATACTGTAAGGCAGCAGCAGGGACAACTACACGCTGTCAAGGTGAGACTTGTGGGTGGGCAGCACTCCTGACCCGTGCAAGGGCAGTCACGCTCTGTGTCCGTGGGTGCAACTTCCATGCCTTACCTGCAGACCCGTTTCAGCAGACTGGAGCGAGGAGGGGTGCGCGGCGAGCAGCAGAGCTGTGCTTGTGTTTCCTGCGGAAATAACGTTGACGTTTGGAAGCGCTGGCCTTGCTTGGCTGTGCGGCCCCCCTGGCTGTTCGCGTGTGCAGCTGTTTTCGCAGGCTGCTTGATGCTGTATTTTTAGTTAGCTGTGTAATTGGGGCAAGCTTGATTTAGGAAAGCTTACAATATTGAGCATAATATTTGGGTGAATGGGCTTATTGATTGATCCTGTGTGTTGCTAAGAATGTTCTTCTGACTTGATAAGTGTATCTTTGAAATGATGTATTTTGATGTGATGGGATTCAGGGGAGCAAGTAGAGGCAAGTGTTAATAAAGCACGTTTTCTTCCTATATTTTGTAGTAACAGCACTGTTCAGGCACATTATAAAAACTTAAATGTTCCATATGGCTGAAGGGTTCGTGGACTTTGGCTTTAAAATCCATTTTCTGTCTCATTTAAAGCTGAGAAGTGAGGAATTGATTTGTGTGTGTGTACTGAAACTTAAAGCTGTATAACCATTTTAACATTATAAATAAGGTCTGACATCTTTTCTGTTCTATGCTTGGATTAGATTAAGTATTCACTTTTTAAAGGACATTGTGCAATTAGTACAGTGTATAAGGAATTCCCTGGCAGTGGTGCTTGTGTAGTAGAATGAAAGGAATCTGGCCCTATTCTTCAGTGCTTGACCAAATGTGTATATGCACATGCTTTGAAGAGTGTGTTTTAACACAACAAGTTCTGTTAAATCGTAGGTAGGCATCTCGTGATGCTATACAGAAACTGATGCAGTATGGTGTTCCTACATGGAGACTTCTGTGCAAAACAGGTGCAAACAGAGCTTTCTTTTAGGTATATTGCAACTGTTTATTATTCTTTTGGTCACCAGTACACTGTTTCAGAGTTTTATAAGAATATCCATAACTTACGGAGGGGTTTCCATTTGGTTACCTATCTGTTGCCGCGTATCTGCTGCCCTTCTGAACACCCACGTTCTCTTCCATTGTGTCTCCGTTGTGAAACATCCCTCTGAATTACGGTCAGCAGTGACTCTTCCCTATCTTTGGAGCTGCTGTGCAGGCACTGGGTCTTGTTTCCTCTTCCACTTTTCACCAAAGAGACAAGTGTGATCTGTCCTTTGGGACAAGGGCTGATACAGCTGCACAAATAGGGCATCGCATCTCTTCTGGAAGGCCAGTGGTTTAGGTATTCAGTATGTCAGTGGACTTGGTAATTCAAACAAATAAAACACAGGTGGTTCCAGGGACTTTGCTCTAATCACCCTTTTTCTATCTGCTCTACTGTGATCTTGTTCTGAAGGCTGTTGCAGGTTCTCCAAGGTTTCTGCTTTTTTTTTTTTTCAAATAGGTGTCCCCAGGTGCCTCTGGTTATTCTGTATTTCACTGTGTCTATATTTTGTATCCCACTTCAAATATCTTACTCAATGAAGTCCAAGATACTGGGAAACTTAAAACCTTCAGGTCACCATTCTTCTGTAAGGCAAAGCTCATACCTTGCAATCTTAAGTTCCTACAGAATGACCAGACAAAACTACATCTTGTTGCACCTTAAAATCAGCCAGGTATTTCTGTCTGGGGAATAACATCAGTGTGTAGCAACAACCTGCTCTCACCAGTCTGGAAGTTATTTGATGGTCCTGGAAAACAGATTCCATGTGTACATGGCATTCAGTATGCTACTTCTGTGAACTCTGAAAGGCCCAAAGTGGATACATTCCTGAAAGAAACGCCTCTGCCTTAATAAATAAATAAATTGTAGAGCTATCTGCAGCCACTCTATAGTCTTAAATTCTTCTTCATGTCTGCTGTGCATAGATGCAGTACTAAACACGCAGGAGGTTTTTGTGTTTTGACTTCTTCTCTGTACTTCTTTAGAAGGTATTGCAAGATAACAAACTCTGCTTCTAGAGGCTTGGATACTGGATTAGTGTGAGTCTTGCCACTGCTGTGATACTGGAAATATGAGGTTTTCATTTGTGAACGGTAGTTGAATCACCTTACTTTTACTTGACCAAACTTCTTTCCTGTGTGCTGAAGAGTGGAGAGATGTTTTTTGTCTCCTGCCACTGCTTTGCTTGCATCTCCGGCCACCCTGAAGCTACGGACCAAGTGAAACTCCTGTTACGTTTTTGCAAGCAGTTTCTTTACCACATTGCTGTGGCAGTGATGTTTCTGTCAGACTGAATGTAAACAGCTGAGATTCTCCTGTTCTAGCAAGAGTTTTCAAATGCAACCCTGAGCTTGCAATCACTGTTCCCAATACCTCCTCAGTGTGGACCTCAGATGCTTGATCCTGAACCTCCCTGTTGCAAAGTTGCCTGGATTTGTTTCAAAATATGCAGCATAAATCATGCTGCTGTAGCCAAATGCTTTTAACATTATTACTATTATTTTTCTTTATGGATAATCTTCTAGTTTTCCTGTTCCTGCAGGGTTTTTGACCACAGACCCCATTAACACTGATGCTGCCTCTGTCATGTAAACAGCGCTGCTTCTCCTGAGCACCAGGCTGAGGTCTGTTTGCATTTGCAGTGAGGTACACAAGGCTACTCCTCTGGGCGAACATTCTTTCAAGTGCAGTTTATTTGGGTGTGAAAATTTCATTTCCTTAGTGTTTTTTTAGCTTGTCCACCAAGATGTCAGCTAAGGGAGGGCTGCTGCTTTCAGCTACTTGTTTCCAAAAAAATAAACTTTAAAATGTTACCTCCCAGCCACTTTCCAGTACTTTTTTTTTGCTCTCCAGAACTTCCATGATCTTTAATTTTTTTATACAACATTGACTAAAATCAGGAGTTTATGAAGACTATGCGATCTGAACTAATAGCATAGCACATCATTTCTTTTCCAAGTGTGAGTGTACTCAGTCCTGTGCTAAGAAGCATTTGAAACACCAGTCCCAAAGGCGAAACACCAGATTCGCTTGTCAATATATCAGCGAGAACGCTGGACACACGGGCACATAATATCAGCTGCTTCAGACGTTCTGGTTGCTGACTGCAAAAAATGGTTTGTCCTTTCCTTCCCTGTGGCCCCTGAGAACCTCAGGGTCTTTGAGCTGAAAGCTCTGTGAGGGAGTTGAGGTTTTCTCTTCCTGGGTGGAGAAGAGTCCAGTCACTGCTAGTTATCCTGGATTAGGATGTAGCCTTCTTGCTTCTTCCTCTGTTGCACTTCGTTTCAGTCTTTCTGGCAGATAAAACAAGGATATGTGCTACTGTCTTTTCTAGCCCATCTCTTTGAAGGCATCTTAATTGTTAAGATCAAGCAGACTCCCTTTTCTGGTGTTCCTACAGAGCAGAGCACACCTGTTCTGCTCTGCACCTCGTGCTCTGACTACTAGCACAAGCATACGCAGCAGTGACTTAATGCTGTCTGCATCGTTACTTGGCACAGAACCATTTTACTGGATGTCTCTGCTACTCTCTTCTCCAATCAAGTGGGTTTTGCCACCTATTTCAGGTTCTGGGGCTGAGTGTGGGGACTCTGGCTGCTACGTGAAACAGGGAGGTAGAGTTGGGTCAGCGCGTGGAGTCTGCTGCTGGGGCAGGAAAATCTGGAGTGTCTGGAGCGAGCAGCTGCACAAAGACTCTGTCCTCCGGCCATACCAGTAGGCAGTCTTTTGCTTTTCGTATGCTTTATACGTTCTGCTACCTGCCATCAGCCCACAAAGGGTGCTGCGTGTTTTTGTAGGGGTATTGCGCAGCTACCTTGAATGCAGTGGCTAATTTTCTGAAGGCTTGGAGAAGTGATCGTATACGTGCAGCGGTGTGAGGGCTTTTTCTTTTTTTCTATTTATAGCATTAGGTCTTAAGATTTTTTTCTTAACTCTTCCTCTCGGCATCTCTGTAGTGATTTCAAAAAGCGTAGAGGATAAATCAGTAACAATCCAAATGAAGAGTGTTTAGCTTAGAAGGGCCAGGAACGACTGAGCAAATTTGAGGATGGTGTTTGGGTCCTTTAAACAACTTGCATTTCATGAAGCATCTGAGCGGCTGTGAAGACAGCTGCAGATACAGTAAAACAGTTAAAAATGGCATGTGAGTGGAAGTGTTCTCCTTCGGTTTCGCCCGCCCAGTCCACTTGTACATATTTGATGTGCCTACAACGTTGCCTTTAATTCAGTGTCCTGTAAGAATTTGAAATGTGTTTGTTAGATATTAGAACAGCTGTGTCCAAAAATAGAACATCCCCCCCCTCCCCAAATGTTGAACTTGATTTTCTTCTGACGCGATCACAAGACTGCTGCTGCAGTAGGGGCTTAATGCTATTTACGTCGTCATTCCACATAGCAACATCTCTCGGGGGATTTTTAAACAATGCAGCTGTTCACGAGAGATGAAGGGGTTGAGGGGTGGGGAGAGGGAAAGGAGGAGAAATTATTTCATCTGCCAGGAGGGATACTGGCGGGGGAAGGGAGGCAGCCAGAGCCCAGCGAGTTCGGTGGATTCATGATTCTGCATGAATGGACGGCAGAATCCTGGGAGCTGCGACTTCCCCTGAATGGGAAAGAGCATCACGGGAAGCTGGCTGCTTCTAATCTTTTTGTGAATGATTCTTTTCCTTCAAATTGACACCACTTTTATGAATGGCCGCGGGGGCAAAATGCTGCAAAATCTTTCCTGAGATGTATACAGCTACCTTGGGGAGCGCCAGGGTGGGAAGTTAGGCGCAGCAAAACTCAGAAATGCTTCAGTGTTAAGCTGCTGGGTTGTTCTTTTGAAGTCCGAGAGGACATCGTACTGATGTTAATTAAATGTAATTAATCTAGCTTGATGGAGGCAGAATTGCTCTTTACATGAGGAAGTTTTTATACTTCCCTTTTCTATTTCAAAATGCAGTTGGTTATATGTATTTCCCCTGTTGTGTTAAAGGAGGAGATAAAAGCATATTGGAATGGTTTTGGAGTGACTGAACTCACAGCTCTGCGCTCGTTCACCCACAAGTTCCCTGTTCTCACTGTGTTCAAAACACTGAATATTTGAAACATTTTATGGCATCGGAAGTGAGAATGCAAATGGAGGGCAATAAAGAACAGGTTTGCTTGATCTGAAGCCACTCGTTTACCATTTGCCATAAGCTGGAAGAAAGTGTCCTTGTCAAGTTGTACTTGGACACTGCTGTGTATGTGTATTTTCTGATTTCAGCATTTTTTGGCTTCTGTGCAAACCTGTATAATTTGTTTTCTTGCCATTTTCACGGTCCTGTACAAACAAAACGTGCTGAATCATTTGAGAATGTATGTTCTCACCAGAAATAGCTTAATGTTGCAAACTTCTTATGCAGGTTACATTAAAATTCAAGGATTCCTGTTGAAGACATGAAAATGTTAGTGTAACATTAGCTACTTAAAATAATGTTGTGTAAAACCACATATAGTATTAGTGTTTGAATGGTAATTCAACTACTTCAAACTTTTTAACTTTTTTTTTTTCCTAGCGGAGCAGTACGATGTGGAAACAAAAGTTATCGTGGCAGACTTTGGAGAGAGAGAAGATATTTACAATCGAATCAAAGCGGGACTGGAAGGCCTGGAGATCGGTGTTTTAGGTTTGTATCTTGTCTTTCTAAATCTTTCACACTGTGTTTTGTTTCAACACGCTTACTGACTTTTTCACATTTAAAAATTTTTTGAAAACAATTCACAAAAACTAATCACTTGCCTGACTAAAACTACGTTACTGTATGCTCAATATGCTTTTTTAGCTCCCCGATGATGCACTACACGAGCTGGTGCTTGCATGTGTGCTCAGGTTCTAGGAACTGAGGCTTATTGAGTGTTTTTTGTTATTCTGCAGTTGTTAAAGGCTCCTTTAGCTTGTGACTGCGTGCACAGTTACTTGACCCAATGCCATCTCAGAATCTGAGCAAGCTCTAGATACTTAGATTCAGCTTAGCAGTAGAGCCCTGTGGGAGAACTGGTAACTTTTAATTAAAGAGCTGTTGAAATTTAATCATTAGAATATAGCATCAAGTAACTGTCTCCTGTCTCAAAAGCTTTAAGTGCGTTCTGGTTGTGTTGGGAAGCTGGTGTCCTTCTGCTAGCAGCAGCACAATACGCCCGAGCGTGGCCTGTGACGGTGCAGAAGTGTAGGTGTTACGGGAGTCCTTGAAAAGAGAAGGCGATCCCTCCTGTTACGTCGCAGAATGTAGAACTGAAGTCATTTCGGGAAGGTGTCTATCATGTGTTAAGAGGAATTCAGCCATAACAGTGGTTTACGTGAATCTTACCTGAACTGTGGGGCAGAGGCAGTTTTATTGTTTTTTTTCTTTCTGGTTCTTTCTGTAGAAGCACACATACCTGTGCATAGCCTAGATTTCTACAGTTTATCAGTATGGGGATGGGAACCTGTCATGCTAAACATAAGGCATGACATTTTTATGAAGTCCTGTGGTTCAGATGCCTGCCAGTATGTCATCTGTTTAAGTTACTTTGTTACTACAAAACTCATTTTACTAAGCCAAAGTGCAGTAATTGGAGCTAGAACTATTCTTTTAAAAGCATATTTCAAAATAAATTTGTCACATGTGGTAATATTGTATATGAGCTCTGTTTCTAATAGATGGATCTTGCTTTATGATGCCTGCAAATAATGCCCAAGAAAATAGTATACATAAAAACTCAATTTAAAAATGCTGTAATTAAATGATGAAGCACAGAATGTTCCCTAATACTTCGGACCGATTTGAGTACGTGCAACTCATGACATCCAGTATTTAATTACTATAAAAATTCAAATCCACCTAAAATCAGAGTAAGGGCAGCTGCCAACATCTCCCCAACATGTTGCCTGTACAGTAGTTATGATAGAGCTGTGGATACCTCGTTTTTTCTTTCTGAAGGAAATAATTTCCAAAGAAACTTTGAGGATTAAAATTAATGTTTATTCTGATCTGTTGCAAGCTGTCACATAGCAATTGCGACAGAATAACGTATCATGTAAATATCTCAAAATCCAGCAAATCTTTTACTGGGTGAGGTATGTATCCAAACTGAAAAGGCTTTTTTATTTGTTAGACTGTGCTAAAGTTATGGTGATGCACAGAATCAGGAAAATCTGACTTTTTGTAGACTTTGGGCATGAAAGCAGTGAATTTGTTTCAATTTTTTTTTGTCAGCTTACTACAGGAAAATGGCATTCTTCAAACAGAGCTTGGTTATTTGCACAAGCACTTTGACTAAAAACATGGTAAAAATAGCAACTAAATGCTCGAGAGTCGTGTATTCTCTAGCTGAGTTCTTTCACCATTTTCTTGCAGCCATTGCCAATGCAGGTTTACAGATGCCTTTTTTTTCTGGCTAAGCAGGATGTTCACTTGCAATTTTAGTAGGTCTCATGCTTGAGATCATCAGATTACATGATACGTAGGATTTTTTCTTTTCCCAGATATAGCTGTATTAACAAAAACCACTTATCAGTGTAATTTTTCAGCACAGGCTATGGCTACTCTAGAAAGACCATATTTAATTTTTTTTGTGGCAATTAAATTTCATGCTTTAATGCCTTATATTTTAAATTCTGTAACGTGTTGCAATCAAGAATATAGCTTTTGCAAATTTGTGTTTTGCATGTTTTTGTGAGGAAAAACATGGGTTTAAATGAGAAGAACCACGAGGGATAAGTTCTCAGGTTACAGCATATTTTCTTCTCTTGCATCTCATCTAGAAGAATATCTATGAGAACCCTTGGCAGTATAGCACGGTTGCTGATGATCTATGGTAATTATTTTTTAACGTTGCACTTCGACACAGGAATCTCCACATATACTGCTGAAGATTGAGCTTCTGATTATATAGTTGCACCAAGTCTAACTAAAGAACTTACAGATTAAAATCCTTGTAAACTTCTTATTTGGAAGCTTCTTCTCACCCACGTATGAAGGCTAAAAGAGTTTGCATAATGTTTTTGCTGTGTGTTCAAAACAGCGTCTGTCAGTGACTTCGAACATGTGCTAGCTACAGCAATATGTTAAACAAGCAGAGGTGGGAAATCTTTCTTTTGCTGTTCTTAAATCCCTGTGATTCTCGAAATGAGTTAGAGCTGGACAGCTTCTTATCCTGTTGTTACCTAGTTCTTTTGAGGTAAAATATGCCTTTACAAACTGAAAAACATTAAAAAAATCTGTTCCAAACTACAGAAAAATATCATCTGGTAGAAAAACGATGGCTAAAACTGGAAGGGTACATAACTGGGTTTCAGTTTCTAGTAAGGGGTGTGAATTTTGTGCAGCTATCCCTGTAACACAAGTCATAGGCGATATGCTGGATTTAGAAAGAACAACCAAAGATAGTCCCAAAACTCTTCTGCAGTTCATGACAAAAATCCTTTCCAGAGAGATGGACTGAAAAATGGTTTAATATAAGACGAAAACCAGGGGAAAAATCTTCTCTCTTGCTCTGGAAATAACAAGATTGGACCTTGCTCCTTTTAAAACTTATGTCTCTAAATGTAACAAACATCTGTTAGGAATTTGTCAAACCCTGTTCTCCTCGATTCCTTTCTTTTTAAAGATTATCAAAAAGTTAAAATTTTAAAGCACATTATAACAAATCAGCTAAGGGTTTCCATAGATATACCGAGAGGTCTGGGGTAAAAGTGCCGTTGTTTGAGAGAATCTGTGAATGAAGCATGTGAGCTTGTGCCAGAATCTCTTCTGCGTGTTGCCTGCATGTCCTGAACGTCTGCTGATGCTTAAATAGCTTTCATGTTGGGTGTAAAAATTACAGCTTTTGGCACAGGTGTAGGGGCTATTCAAAAACACAGCCTGAACTGTCCACATAAAAAAAAAAAAAAAAAAGCATCAGTACCTTTTAACTGTGTTTCTTACCCCCCTGTAGACTGTACCCTAGAGGTGAGCAGTGCTGCTGAGCATATATAGCACTTTAGGATTCTCTGGGGTGTAAGACGCTATATAAATGTAAAATGTTGCCACAGCAACCAAATGTCACAAGATTCACTTGCGTAAGATGAACAACAGATACTTAGGAAACGGAGATCCCATTTGCTTGTTTTTTGTCTCCATACCAATCTGCTTTATTAAGTTTGAATAAACTGAGGCTGCAGAGCTGCATTGTTTTCTAATGATAGCAGAAGTTTTCCGCTACTTGGGTTAAGACTGGAGAATGAATGCTGGTTTCAGGTCTCAGAATAAAACCTTGCCAGGCTGAAGTGTTGCGATGAAGGGAGAAAAAAAATCAGGTTTAAGTAATTAATACATTCGCTCAGTTAATTTTAATGCTGCCAATGGGGAGGGATTTTGCAAATCTGAGGAGCGTGTTGGGGGACAGGAGAGCAGCTTACTGTGATGGATCTCCGTGTAGCAGGTCTGCGAACGCCCAGGGAGAGCAAACCAGGAACCATTTCTAAAGGCAGAGGCTCTGTCAAAAACACAGGCTGCTTAATGTACGGAGACTGTCATTAATGTTATTTCTCCTCACTCGGAGCTGTGCCTCCTCCTTCCCCCAGCCTCTCCGGCAGCGCTGCAGCGCCTGGGCTCTTGCTGCCACCTACTGTCCTCTCCTCTCCTGTCATCCCTTCTCTGCTGTCCTGCTCGCGGGCAGCAGTGTATTTCCTTCCTGGGGCTCTCCTGGGCAAAACCCAACACACGTGTTGTTTTTCCACCCCAATCTAAGACTGAGGAGGGCTTTGGTGTGTGTCCCATAGCTGTCATCAACCTGCATGCCTTGCAACGGGTGGGGAACAGAGCGAACGTCCCAAAAAAGTGTTGAAGGATCTTAATGGGAGACTTCTCCCTCTTATTTTCGCTTGGTTTGTATTTATTTATCGATAAAGATGCTGAACGGCTTCACCGAATGTCCTGCCAGGCACTGGGAGCTTTCCTTTGGCGTGAAGCTCTGGTTCTGTGGCTGCATTGCCTGTTACAGCAGTGGAGCTCGTCTGCTGGCACGGCATCTCTGCCGGGGGAGGTGGTCCTCTGCTGCGCTGGGGGCAGCAGCACGAGAGGCACGCGGTGGGCTAGACCATAGAAACGCATCAAGAACGTATGGGACACCATATAAACAATTGCAGTAACATTTGTGTTAAAAACGCCTTGCGTACTTGCTCTTGCACCCCACTTGTGTACAAGTGGATTTGCAGTTAAGGAAACTTGACTGAAGGGGTACAGTGGTTCGACTGCAACATTTTAAGAGTATGACTTGAAAGTCACACTTAGAGCACTGGAAATCAGATAGATTTGAAGCAATTTGAATAAAACTTTTTGCTTTCATTTCAGTAAACAACGTGGGAATTTCATATTCATATCCTGAATATTTCATTGATGTTCCAGACCTGGATAATGTGAGTGGTTTTTCTGTTGCTTTGCAGTGTTCTCATTGTTAGCACTCAATGCTTAATGGTTAAGGCAAAAGTACTGAGATTTGGTGAAGGTACACAAAAAAAAAAACCAACAAGGTTTTCTGATTAGAATTAAGCCAAAAGGGTTCTAAGAGTCTTACATAGGCAACATAGTACAATTGAGATGATGGCAGTCTCAGTTTTCTGAGCAGTGTTTTTTATATGTCAAACGAAGAACAATGGCATAGTGTAGTTCTATTTCAGACAGATGCTCTGGTCAGTAACTGAACACCACTCTTGTCCATGGTCTCATCTGGCTGTTGTTCTTGAGCTGCTTCAGCTTGTGGGGTGATTTTTAAGTGATGGAAGGGAATTAAGCAACCTCATGAATGGTAGCTGTATATTCCAGAACACTGTTCTGGAACTTAAATGTGACCCCTTTAGATGTTTGGTAATGTAGAGACAACTGTGGTTGCATTGAGTACTTTGTAATTGCAGGTTTTCAACACTTTCACTGGTACGTGACTTTGTTTCCAAACCCTCTGTAGCTAACTGTATACATTGTGGTTTTGGGCTTTCTGCTTAGAAAATTAAGCACTGAACCAATGTTATGAAGTGGTGAAGAGCACAATATAAACATGAATGTATGAACGTGTCTGAAATATCAGAATTTATTAAAGTTCATAAATATTGCAAATGGTGTTAGGAAATGCAGTGTCAATGAGATACATCTATGTTGGTTTTTATTAGCAGGAGTCCCTATTCAGGGATAAAACTTGGTCAAAAGCAATTGTGAGACTGCTCTGAAAGTCTGTTACTGCTCCTGATACTAAAGCAAG
Source organism: Cygnus olor (assembly GCF_009769625.2). NCBI lineage: Eukaryota > Metazoa > Chordata > Aves > Anseriformes > Anatidae > Cygnus > Cygnus olor. Next base: position 52,639,718 of record NC_049173.1, read on the forward strand.
AAGGCACAAAGTAAAGGTGGATGTACAAGAGTAAGGTTTAATTTATCCTAGCACTTACAACCCAGGGGGTGTGTAAATGTTATTCAACAAGCTTACAACAAAACACAAATCTTTTGCTTTCTTGCAGACAATTGACAAAATGATCAACATTAACATCATGTCTGTTTGTAAGGTAAGTTACCTGTTACCAACACTTGTTCTGGAAGTGTTAATTCAAAACCAGTATACAACTCTAATTCAGTTGTCTGAAGCAGTTACTTTCACCTGTTGGGCCACAAGTTCATTTTTCATCTTAGAGTAACCTAGAATTTATGATTCTTGTAGCGGAATATTCTGATTGTTGTGTGAAATATAATTTGTTACAAAGATAATTCTTAGCTATTTAGAAGAGTAAGGTGCGTAAACAAAACAACTTAATGCTTCTTCACGCTTGTTGGTATGATTCTTCCTGTAAATCCTTAATTTTTCTCCCTCTGTATCCATGTTTTGTGGGGTAAGCACCATGATCACTGCATGCATCAGGTTTTTGTACGCTGGTTTGAGAAGGTACATAGATGTTTACTGTAAAATACAAGAGGAAGAAGGAAACCCGAATTTACAGAAGTCCGCATTAACTTTTGAAGTATAAATTTCCCTTTTTTGATATTTAGGCTGATGTTTTTATTGGGAAGAAATCAACAGCAGTTCAAGCTAAAACGCTTAACATTTATTAAAAGGAGGTTCATTCAAACGTCAGTTTGTCATCCTTGTACTCCAAAGCTAAACAATGGGCAGGGCTAATAGCAGCTGCTTACCATGACACAGGAGGTCACTTAGTGTATCGGGGAAACAGTGCTAAAGAAACTCCCTTGTGATTATTCACTGCTAAACCTTAACTTTCTCTTCTGCATAACAAAAAGCTTGCATCTCCAGCAGCTGAGGGTTAACCTTTTGCCTCAAGGCCAAAATGTTAGGTGCTTCAAAGGTGACTTGAAAGATTTGGCTTTCTTGCAGCTGTTCTGATTAGGTCAAGCACTGAATTCATCTAACACGGTGCTCTAGTAGGGGAGTCTAAACTGTAGGTGTCTTGTTTCTGAGTGAGGAAGCACAGGACCTCGGAAAATAATGCCTCTGTAGGATTTGCACACCTTGTTTAAGCAACAGCAGTGAAACATGCAACCCTTGCATGACTGAACCAGGAGAGCAGCTTGCTGCTAACTTTCACTTCAGTGTGCATTTATTTGACATGTTAGAACTAACTACTTGTTGCAAAGTTAGAAATGCTACAACAGTAGGTCTTCAGCAACTTTTCTAGTTGAAAAGCACAGCTAATGTGATAAGCACCGATTTTAGTTGGCCCAGAGTGTTTGTAGGCCATGGGGTCTTGTGGCACTCCTGCAAGACTTTCATCAGAGAAGTCAGTTATTGGTGGGCACCTTTGAAAGTTTCTCTTACAGATGCTATTTAGCAGACCTTTTTTTTTTTAATGTTAACACAGTTACACCAGGTATAATCAGTAAAGTAGTAAGGTGTGACATCTGTGCTGTGCCAGCAGAGGGAGTGCACTATTCAGTGATGAAAGAATTTGGGGTGTCAGCCCTCCTGGAAATGTTTCTGTTTCTTTAGACTAGGAAAGTTTCAGCTGAGCTATTTTAATATGTTCTTCTGAAGATGGTAGGCTGGAATAATTTGAGGCCTGCTTTGTTGGATATGTACCTAAAATTCCAGAGACACAGCTGGATTATATTGGTTTCCAGAATGAATTAGCGCTGCTAAGAGTTTCTGTGCTTATAATCAGTGATATCCAACTAAAGTTAACAATGACAACAAAAAGAGTCATACAATTTGTTTTCTGGTAAAATTTTCAGTGTGTGTTTTCACATTATAATGTGGTTGTTGCCACATACGTAAAAATGTACCCTCTATTTGCTGTGAGGCTAGTGTGTTAATAGTATTTTTCCATTTGTTTGCAAACTTTTTCTTGACCGTGAACAGCTCGTGCTACTGGGTATAATCAGAGTTTGAGCATAAGCTTCCAGGCTTGAAAATGTTCCTCCTGCATGAGCCTGTTGTGTAATTAAACAGTAGGCATGCCAGATGCTTACTGTTTTGGGGAGAGGAGCACATTAGAGATATGTACCATCTGTAAGTCATTTTTTCAGGAGAACCCATAGAAATAGAGAATCGTGGTAGGAGACAATTTTAGGAAAAATCTGTGCGTCCTTTTGCTTAGGTTTTGGGGACAAAACCCTGTGAACACTTACTTCAGGGTTTTATGGTGATAACACCTCTTATCCAGGGGTATAAGTTTGTGTGTTGCTTATAAAAAAGAAAAAAGAAAAAGTCTCCCTTCTCACCTGATTAAAAACATGGAGTTTAGGAGGGAAGAGAGGACTGAAGCAAGGAGGTGGAGATCTGATGAAAAGATGAAGGTACAGAAGAGGCAAAGCAGGTTTTGCTGGTACACATTCAGGCTCCACTCAGTGTTTCCACGTCCTCATCAGAGGTGTCACATAAATTGTCCACTTAGGTTCTGGAACATAGCTACCCTACCCACTTCATTTCCTTTGGGATGAAGCCTCCTCAGTGCTTAAAATGAAGTAGTATCTTCTGTGTAACCTGCACCACATGCCATCAGCAACACCTCTGTAGGACACTACAACTTTTCTGGCACGTGTCAAATAGCTAGCTAAATCACTTCTTAGGCTTGAAGTGGGAAATTTAAGATATTCAGCGTAGTTTGATTCTGCAGAAATGTTAAGGTCTGTTCTGTTGCCACAAGCGTAAGCATTTTTGAAATGTAGCACTCACTCACCCCTTCCCTTCTGACCCATCTATCTCTTTGTTGAGCAGCTCACTGGATTTCCTAGGCGATAATCTTCATGTAGGAGGGGTTACACAGAGAGAAGACCCATCTTAACCTCCCAGGATAAATTACCAGCATGGTTGGTTCTGCTGCTTAACCCTTTTGTCAGCATTAGTCTCTAATGTGGTACAACTTTCCCCAGTGTTTAAGAACGTGTTTCCTGCCACAGCTTTTAAACATGTTTCTTTCCCAAATCCTATCCTGTATTGCCTAGCCCTGTCATGTCCTTAAAGCACTGATGGATTAGGTGACCTATGAACCCCATGCTGTTGCAATTTTGGGGCTCAATCAATCTGGCATCCAATGTTGTGATTACCATGACCTGCCTTCAAAATGCCCTTTAAACTACTGAAGACAAGCTACATAAAACCCAAACATAAAACTTGGAAAATAGGGGTGCAGACAACTCATTGCTTGGTGTTAAACAAAATACCAAGTCAAAAGTCTGGGGGTTCTTCACTAACAAGCAAGTGCTGAAGAGCCAAGATTATAGTTGCCCTCTATAGTTCCTTTTTATCAACAGTGTCTGTTTCTGTTTGCTTCACCTTTGTATGCTGCAACGGACTTTGATTTCACTTGGAAAAACAGTTTGACTTGATCTGACTCTTGGATTAAAGTACTGGGAGCCAGGGATGCCAGACTTGCTGTCCAGTGGAAAAAGTGGGCAGGTAATAAGCACAGAGCATAGTTTCTCATGGTTTAGGGAGCTCTTCTTTCTCCTTTGGAAGTCACAAGAGCTACTAAGTACGTGAGAAACAGCAAGTGCGTTATTTCTGTTTGCAGCATCACAATATGCTAATTGCGTTGGGAGTGAGGCATAAACTTGTGTTCTCCTGAAAAACGAGTGGGACTAAATAGTTGAGGGAGTGCTGGCTTAGCGCTTGATTAAGCAAGGAGATGAATTGGTTTGAAAGCTATTATGTTGTAGGGGGAATGTGGTTTTCAGGCTTGCAGGCTAGGCTTCAATTGGAAATTGGCATTAACAGAGGAAGGGAGAGAGTAAATTATGGACGCATGCATGCCTTGGAGTCTGTGCTAATCTTTGCCTTGATCACCTTACTTGTGCTTTTTACCAAGTGTCAACTACAGAAGGATAATAGGCCTACAAGATCAAGAATTTTTATCATTATTGTGTTTGAGAAGCTTATAATTTGCTTAAGACTTCAAAATACATAAATAGTCTGTGTTGAACTGAGGTCTGGTGTCAGTTGCCCTCTTAATGGAAGAGGAGGGAAAGGTGAGTTGCACCAAGTAGTGAATACTGGGCAGGACAAGGGAACGACTCTAGACAATGCCTGAAAAGTCTGAAGTGGAGTTTAGGGGAAAAACAAACAGCAACCTATACAAAACTGAAAGGAGTGGATGAAGCTAGTCTATTTGAAAAAGAGGGGAAAAAATTATTTTGTAGACCTGTGCGTAGAAAGAAGAAAAGGCTGGGGAGCAGTAACTCTGAAAGCCAGCAATCATATTTCTCTGGCATGGGTGTTCAGATGGGTTAGCTCAGCCTGATACCCCACCTATACTGCTACCTTTCCAGAGGTCAGATAACTGTTGCTTGTCCCCTGCTAGAACCATATGTGAATTATTGCATTCATTGCATATTGGAAAGGATAACAACAAGAAGAGCATAATTCTGAGGGATGTGGTGACATTGACGTGTGAGAAGAGATCTGCATGTGTGTGCTTATACCATTCTAGTCAAGAGAACTTTTACATTTATATTCCAAGTCATAATCAAACAGGGAAGATGATGATTTAGCCAAGTCGATAATGCAGGTTGGTGACAGAGAAGTACAGTTGCCAGTACTCTGAAGAGGAGTAAGTGTTCTGTGAAGGTAGTCATGAATATCCCTGAAATGATCCAGAGGGAGAAATTAGGTGCTGCAGTTGTCCCAGCTTGATGTGTATCATGCTCTTAGGTTCAAAGTCAGCAAGGTGGGAGAGGGAAATGGAGCTGCAACAAAGACTTCCCAGCAATGGTAAGGGAAAGCAATTAGGGTTTTTTCTTAAAAGTACAAGCAATGGGTGAGCTTTTTTTTATTAGGAAAACCCTACGCTTCTGTATGTGTTTGTTTGTTTGTTTTTTGTAGGTTTGGGGTTGTGGGAAATACACCTTGCATTGAAACTTGCTTGAGTTATCTTTTTTCCTACACAAATGGGAAAATTGCTTAGTTGGGAAGTTTTCCTTGCAAACTGGGCTCTGAAAGTCTGAGGTTCTAAATAGAGAAAACTTTCCTAGAAGTGTTGCTCAATGGAAAGTCACTGACAATGAACAGGGGTTGCAGCGTGTTGAGTTCATAGTTCCACTTGTATATCCTGTGTTTCCCTTTCTACGTACTGACCTTGCCACGTGGATTATTGCATGATTTTCTGTTGAGCTGACATCGGTTTTACCCTGAGCCAAACAAGAATAGTTTATATTTGTAGAAACTGGCAGGTATGAGCTGCATTAAGAAATTGTTGTTTTGAAAGAGATGCGTTACGAAAACTTAATAGTAGATGCTGAGAATAGCTTCATGATCAATTTAACTAATAGTGCATGAATATAATTCCCTAGTTCTTTTAGAGTAAGTCTGCACAGGAGAGTTCCATAGGCACAGTGTCAGTTAACTAATTGTTAAATAGCTTGGTGCTTTTGTGAACTTCTGTCAATCCTCTGCCTGGGCAGTGTGAGTTATCTTATGGTAGCAATTATGGTTTTGTACAAGAGTGGGTGCATCACAGGCAATTGCTTACCTTTATTATGTTGCTTTGAGTTGTTATAACTTCACCCCAGATCTGTGAATGGAATCTGAAGGAGGCTTCTTAGCTGCATAACAAAATAAAAATCTTGCCCAAGTTCTCGAGCTTCATCCTTTTTGTACTTGCACAGGCTTCATTACAGTTCCTCACACCTTTTGGAAGTGGAAAGAGTGGCTTGCAGTCATAACATCTTACTGTAGAATGATTTGTCTCTGAATATAGAACAGTGGTATTAAGTTTCTGGCTTTGTATGACAGTTGTGGCACATAAGATGTGAAAGATGACTTTGAGTATTTTACATCAGTTTTTCCTACTGCTTATAGCAGTCTGAGTGAATATCACCTTCAAGGTGTTCTGAACTTCACAAGTCGTCTTTCTTCCCTAAGCTCTGCTCCTGTGCTATTGCTTGGATCAGAGTGAGAAAAGGCTGCAATTCAGTGATAAATAAGAATGGGAGAATTTATTTCTTCCAAAGAAACACTGAAATTGCATTGTTATAAATTCTAACTATTTGTTGGTCTTCTAATAAGAACTTTAAGTGTAGCACCTGTTTCAGAACATAAATCTAACCATATGGCTGTGTGTCTTTGCAGATGAAAATAGAAACTTCTGTTTCTCTAGACTAAAGTAGTCTTCCTTTTTTTTTTCTTCTCAAAATTAAGGGTAGAAAAAAAAGGTAGAAGATAGGTCTGGAGAGGAAGAGTGGACAATGTAACCAGTACTTGGCAGGCACATAATACATTAATTTGCAGATGCATGAACATCAAGATATATATGACAGCCGCCTTTAAAAGAATGATGAACTGGCTTTAATAAATCTCTCCCACTTGTTACGAGCATCCTGGGATTTAAGAGCTAGGCGTTGGTGTGAAAGAAGTTGACTTCAAAATAATATAGCCCTTGTCCTTTTATCTACCAAAAGAAACGAAGGAGACTCCAAACTCTGTGGTAGCGTTGTTCAGAGTTTTAGACGCGTATATGTGAAATTATTGGGAAAGAAGCCCTACTACTGCTTCATGCTTGTGTGCTAAAGATTTTATCAGACTATATAAAACAAGGTACTGACAACTTCTGACATAAAAAAGGCTGTCTTGAGCAAATTTTTCTGACACACGCGTGCACATGCATTCTCACTCTGCTCTAATTCAAACTTTCAGAAAGAAATAAGAGACTTCTTTGGCTGAGCTGGCAGTTTTTAAGTAATTTGGTGTCTGGCTACTCTGCCTGAAATTACCTGAGCCTTCTGACTCCTGGGGGAGTACCCATGGTTTCAACTGCAGCACAGGTATTTCTGTGGAAAGTAGTAGTTCATTCAGAAAAATGGTTGTCTGAGGAAAGCTGAAGTGAGTTCAGTACCCACCAACTGAAGGCATGCTACTTAGGATAGTTCCCAGCCTTTCTTTTAGGTTTTCTGTCACTTTTTTCTGTCACTTTCTTCTTTCTTTATTAGGTTGTCTTCGGAGAAAGAAACCCTACAGTAGAGTTCTCCTGTGTCCTACCTGTGAATTCCCAGGGACTCAGACTTGCAGCGCTTTGGCATTTATTAACTACACCCCGTTGCAGAACTGGCTGTCTCTAAATCACCCCTAGATTCTTTGATTCTTTATGTGGAACACGTTTATTTAGTTCTTGATCTGTTTCTTGTTGAACTGCCGATTTCATAATGGCGTATCTGAGGTTATGGCTCTTGAAGACAAAGACATTGGCTGGTTTGGTGATTTTGAATAAAGATCATGTAAGCAATTGGACACAGTTATTAGTGGAAAAACTACGTTTTTGCTATAGCTTGTTTTCTTTGAATTGATGCTGGGAGCATTTTATACATGTGTATAAAGTAGAGATGTGCCAGATAATCTGAATGTGCCTACAGAATGCTTTGCCGGCATTTTTACACTAGTGCTCTTGCATTACTGGAAGCCTTACCATGGACTTGGCTGGGAGAGGTGAGACTGACTCAAAGAGCTGCCTTCTGTTTCTTAGTTCTTTAAAAAACAAAACAAACAACAAAAAAACAGTATTTTTACTGCACAAAGATATTAAATATTCATGTTTCTCTTCACATGTTACAAGAGGTAAAAACATAGATAGGAGAAACAGCTTTGCCTTATTTCGCAGTTGTTTTTTTTTAAGTTCTCTAAAAATGCTCGTTTTAATGGAAACAAGTGGAGGTGATGCTAAGAATGAAATCCAGTTTTGTCATCAGTGTTTTTCTGTGGGGGTGTTTGTAGGGCAAATTTGACTGCCTATCCAGCTGAACTTTGGAAACCGACTATGTAACAGCAAGCTGTTGGGGAGAGTGTTCTTCATTTCCAGTGGTGTTGTGTACCTACTGTTATGTGTCAGTTGTCAGTGGCTTCATAGTTTCTTAACCTGTGTAAGTCAAATACTAGTTATTGTAGCATGTTTTTCTGTGCTCTCATTTGGGTAGCAATAGTAACCAGCAGCTTTGTAATATGCTAAGCTTAGAGCTGTGTGTCAGCTTGCAGTTGGGATTCAGACCGTGACTGCATTTGTAAGGATTTATGATGAAGTTTCAAGCATGTGTTCCCCTCTGCATTACAATGGGAGATGCTATACTAGTTTTTCAAACCAGTTATGGGTTTGCCTAAGGGGAGGCAATTGCAGTTCATGTCCGCATGTCAATCTATGAAGATGATATGCAGCATTATACTGCCCTGACAGGCAAGTAGCAGTATGCTGCTTTTTGCCAAGGGATCTGTGGTAGAGATCGTAAAGCTTGTACCAGATAAAAGATCTGCTGTTCTTGAGCTAGTATTAGACTCAGCCGAAATCATTCTTTATCCGTACAGAATTAAAATAGGCACTTTCACATCTCTTTTGAAGCATTACTATGTGAAAAAGCTCAAGTATAGTTATGTCAGAGTTTGTTTCAAAGTTGCATCAGACCTGTTTAGCTTTGATGTTTACCACCTCTGGAAAAACTTGGCTTGACTTCTGGGGCAGTGCCGAGAGGTGCGTGTGTCAACAGCCCACTCCGTAGAAGTAAGGTCTGTTCAATTCCTGCACCTGTCGAAGCTGTCACACAGCATGTCTGATGGCAGAATCTATTCCAAATGAGAAATGCCAATAAAATACAAAACACAGCCCTTCTCTGCCTCTTTCTGTGTATCGACTGTGATCAACTGAAGTCTAGTTTCCTTTTGTGGTTTCTCCTTTATTCCTGAAATGGTACGTTTTACAATTGGAAAAGCAAACAAAGCCAAAACCAGATTCCACCACGTGTAAGGGTTAATGCAGTAGTGATACTAATATGAATAGCTTGCTACAGTAAGTCAGGTTTGCTGCTTCTAATAAGAGTGCTTACAGGTGCTTTGTACTTCTGTATATGCTGATTTTTTTTCCCCTCCAATCCAACTCAAATCTCACGTATCAAGTTAATTTGGTATCAGCAGGGATACTGTTGCGTTTTGGTGCCATTAAGTATTTTCTTGCACACCCATCCACCACTGTCTCAAGAACTTTGTTGGACAGCATTTTCATTTAAAGTTGTATGTTTCTTGTCTGATTTGTCTTTGGTGTCAGTAGTATGACATGTTAGCAGGGTTGGTTGGGGGCTGGGTAGTATTTGGCACAAGCTGAATTTTTTCTTTTTCTACATTATTTCTTACAGGCAGAAACTTTGGATTCAGTTCAAATTTTAGGATGTTAATTAGTGTTAGAAAATTAGTTATTTCATGCTATCTGAAAATTCATCAAGGTTTGGATCAATGCTTGATTTCTCTCGTCAGAGCTGCTTGCCCTGCGTTTGGGAAGCTTGTTTTAGGATTGCTGCTCTGGAGGACCTTTCAGCTAGGTTGCAGATGGATTGCTCTCACACCTGATGAAGGCAGCACTTTGCAGAGCAGTGGGGAAGTCTCCCTGGCTACTTCTGTCATGGGAGGATAGTTTCTTTTATTGTGGACAACATCTGTGTAATCAGGAGAATAACGTTTTGGGGTCCTAAATGCTTTCTGTATGTAAGATAATGTTTACAGCTGTAAAACTAGGGCTGCTCAGAACTTACCACTGAAGCAGTAGCCTATGAACTCATTTTCTGTACGTCCATTGCAGTAATGCTCTCACTTTTACACAAAGGCTGCCCATGGTCGGAAGCAAACTAAACTTCTTTTGCCTACCTTCTGACAGTAACTATTCTTACTGTGTTAATGCTAGAAAGCTTTAATAATATTTATTATAAAATAAAGGAGATTGGTTTGAGCAGTGAGATGTATTGACATGGTTACCAGAGCTAGAATGCTCATCTTCAGTACTTTTGTCCAGTGCTCTTGCTGCTCCGGTTTGATTTTTTTTAATTAACATCAGCAGTTCAGTAAGACTAGCTAAAATGCACTGCGTTTTGTCCTGGGTTTGGTATGGGTGGTGAATTTGGTCAGTCTTGGGGAACACAGATGCTTTTTATGGGGAGAGAAAGATCATACACATGGCATAGTATGCTGGTGTTTCAGTGTTCTTCGGTAGCCACGGATGCTGCAGGGTGGCGAAGGCATTTTTATTTACTCTTATTGTACTTCTGCTACTAGCTGGATCGGTTCACTGGTTTCAGTGCACACACTACTTGTCAGAGCCAAGTTACCCAGGTAGAATAAAAATAAACTGCCCACGCAAAGTATGGTCTCTGCTTCCCCGAGTCTTGGCTGGGGTGGAGGGGGTGGCAGCTGCTTCTGGGAGGAAGGGAGGCTTCCCTCATCTCTGGCTGTCTGGTGTCTGCATTCTCAGCCATCACGAATGTTTTCTTTTTGCAGATGACACGATTGGTGCTGCCCGGCATGCTGGAAAGGTGAGTCACACTAACACTATCCAGACAAAGTCATCATTATTTATAGGGGAGAATCCTTTCTTGAAAAATTCATTACTGTGACTAATCAGCCTAGTCTCCATGTTTTAATGGCAGAGTAATGCTGGGTGAGTCACGCTGATGGTGCATGAATCATCAGACGGTGGAAGCCTTTTCCACTCGATTCCCTTTTTATTTTTCCTCTCCCTTCTCCACTGTTGTGGTGATTCCTTTTAGAACAGAATTAAAAAGCCCGTCTGACTCATCAGCACTAACTCAACAACCTGCTATTCTGAGGGGGTGGTTACAGTTCCTGGGAATAACCTTCTTAAGGCTATTTCTCTAAGTCATTGTAAGTAAAATGGATGCAAAGAATATGTTCTCATTATACAGTAGGAGGTATATTGAGGAAAGTCTGTGATCATTTGGTAAAGTAGAATTGGAGAACAGCTCTTTAAAATAAGAGTTAATGCACACCAGTGTCACTGCGGAAGACGTGTGCTGACTTCCCAGCCAGCTCCCAGGTGAAACCAAAGACACGGATGCGGTGTGCAACCTCCAGGCTGTTCTCTAGGTGATGTTGGCTGCTGCAGGATGTTTGCTGTCTGTTGCAGTGCTAACCCCGGCTGGCTGGGGGCTGCTCCAGGTCAGGGCTGAGCTGCACTCACAGCGCTGAGGAAAGCCGCGTAGAACAAACAGTGCATGTTAGTCGCCTTGTTGTTACCTCCAAGTGAATACTATAGGAGGAGTGTATATACAGGGTAAACCTCAAAATAGGACAGATCAAGGGGAGGAAAAAAAAAAAAATCTTGTATCATCCTGCTATCTGGGAGTTTTCGTTGCAGATCATGGTTCAATTATGCAAGTGTCGTGCAGATGGAAAGCGAGTATTTCACATCTAAAACTGTTCCTTTGTGAGTACAAACTGTCAGAGCTAGTGGCCGGTCTGGGGAGCTGGTACCTAGCTGGTACCATCAGGGTGATGGCAAGCCTGGACTTTTTGGCTTAGGTAAGAATGGAAGCAGAAAAGAGTTTATTTCATGCAAAGAAAATTGAATTAGAAAAACGAAGACCCTGGAGTCTGGGGGATCTGGGAGTTGATGTTTCTCAATAAAGCTGGGTTGAGGATTGCACTGCAGTAGTAGTAGTTACTCAAGGTTCATAAGTCAAAAGTTACTCTTCGCCCACGTCCTGTAGTTGACAGATAAAAGGACCTGGCTTTTGTGAAACCACCGTCCCCCTGAAGATGCCAACATGACTAAAGCCATCCTGCTTTCTGAGGATTAATGTGCTGTTGATATGAATTTGTGCAACTTTGAAGCTCTAACCACGGTTTATTGATTCAGTTTCTTCTTTGTCTAAAGAACTGTCGTAGTTATCCATTTGGCCGATGGATACCTCAGCTTCACAGAACAGAAAGACGTGTATTCCACTTAGAGAATATCCTGTTTTCCTACTAAGTATTAAACCAGGTGAGATGGTTTGAATGAAAGCAGGATCCTGGTTTGCTGCCTGATTTCTGCTTCTGAGTACCCTTGAGCAAATATGGAACAACCTTCCGTATTCCCTTTGGTTTTGCAAAGGCAGGTGACTACAGTGCCCACAACCCAGGTGTGCAGCTGCCCACCCCTGCACAGCCATGACACTGCTAAGGGTCTGTTACTGCAGGAGAACACAGATGTCCAGCAAATCCAGGAGCATGAAGGGCTGGTAGCTGTACTCTGCTGTTCCATGGGCCACCCATGCATTGCTCGCATGGGACTGCATGTTAGAAGAGGGATCCAGACTGGGAATCCCATCGCTCTTCCTCACTGGTTTGAGGCGGGCGCTGTGTGAGTACATAGCAGTAACGTAGCACGCTACGGCATCCTGCACCCACAGTGCACATTTTTACGTATCCGAGTATCGGTTTGATGGCCTTACGTCCCAAGACAAATCCAGGAGTAGAGCAGAGCTGACATGCTTTACATCCAGGTCTGTAAGCAGAAAGCACAAGCGCGTCTTGGTGTGTCGGTTACTTCTTATTTATGATAAACACAGCGGCGTGAGATGGATGCCATTTCTGGTAATGGCATTTAGACACTGCTGTTGCTCCTCTCCTGTGCTCTGAGCACTTAAAGTGACAATTTATAATCTGTGGCTCCCTATTACACTTAAATGAGCAGTTCTCCCTGTACGTTTTCAGGCAGCTGTCTAAGGTGGGAGACTCGCGGAACTCGAAACTGAGCCTTGATGTCTTCGGGAGCAACAACAACAACAAAATCAGTTGACTGTTTCTAGACAAATACCAAACTATGGTATTTATTGCCGGGGAAGTAGCAAGTGCATAATTACATTACAGAGGAAGCTTGCTCTTTCCACTTGGCGTGCAGCTGGAGCAGGCGCTGGTTGCCGCAGCAACGGGGAGACAGCTAAATTTAGCATCCCCGGACCATGCCGTGCGCTGAAGGAAGAATGACGGGGAGGTGCCAGGGTGTGCTCTGTTGGGCAGGACGCCTGCCTCGCCGCACCCTCACCCAGGGTGTTGGTGCAGCGTGCGGGCGCGTTGGAGGCAGGCCGCAGCGTCTTGCCGCGCCGGTGTCCTCGTAGTCCTTCAGGTCCCTCCCTAGGATGTTTCTTCTGCAGCTCTTGCAAGAGACAGAATTGTGATTAGAGTAATTGGAAGTGTTCCCCCTGCACACACGCTGCTGTTTCCTTTTATTGGGAGATTTTAAGTTGCATGCTTTTGAAGACTAGGACCGTTTTCTTTATAAAGAGAATGCAAACTACAAAACCCACAGTTGCATCAACAGCTTCAAAGAGTCCAGTACACAGTGCGTGTGCAAGAGGCTGGTATTTACTGTTTTCTAAGAGGGCTTTCTTCGCTGGATCAGAACCGAATGCACCTAAGGGACAGTCACTGCAGCTGGGAAGTTGCAGTCAGGCCAGCCGCTGTGAGACTTGTGCCTTACTGCCCGAGTGCCAGCCTCTCTGTTAAAGCTTCAGTTTGTTTTGGGAGAGTGAGGCCGTGTTTATCCATATAAATGCTCAACCCTTCTTGAGTTCTACTAAGCTTCTGTCTTCAATTAAGTTGTGTGGCAGTGACTCCTGTGGTCTGAATATGGGAAGAGCACTTCCTTTTATTGGATCTAAATTTCAATCTCATTTAAATAACACATCTTTCTTCTGTATTATGAGAGGGTGTATTGTTGGTCTTACTAGACTCTTAAATAGCTAAGTGAACAATCCTTTCACCTCATCAACACATCAGAGCCTTTTCCCTCCTATTCTCTGTCCTCAAATCATAGGATCACAGAATGGTTTGAGTTGGAAGGGGCCTTAAAGATCACCAAGTTCCAACCCTCCTGCCATGGGCAGGGGCACCTCCCACTAGATCAGCTTGCTCAAAGCCCCATCCAGTCATCAGGTTCTTAGTGTCTCTGCCCTGTATTTGGAGGGATGGAGGAGTGGTCCACAGACACAAAACAGGACTAAGGGGGTGGTGGACCTGTCCCTGCCATTCCCTACCATCCTTTTTGGTTGTTCTTGGTGACTGCTGCACAACAGAGAATTCCTTCTGGACTTTGTTCGGGATTTTCAAGGGAATGGATAGTTGATTTAGAATTCTGCAAGGTTTGATTAATTCACATTATTTTCTTTAGTGTATGCATTGTTGGTTTTGTTAATATTGATTTTTTCAGTTGCCATTCTGTAGTCTGTTCACATAGCCATCTTAACTCTTTAAAAAGTTCCTTATAGTATCCTCCAATTTGGTAATCTCTTAAACTGCATGAATACTCATTTCACTGCCAATCCCCATTTGAGTTGATGAATAAATATCATAAGCACCACCTGTCTTGATATGAAAAACCTCTGTCATCCACTGTTAACCTGTTGCTGTTGTGAAAATTCTTGATTAATTTGTAGTCTTTTCTTCATACTGCATATTTTGATCCATGTCACCACTTTATTTCACCAACAAAGCCTTGCGGATAACTCCTGAAAAGTATAAGAACTTTGGCAAAGGTGTTTGAAAACCTGAATGACTGCAAAATGATTCTTTTCTGTTATGTCAACTGTCTCATTTCCAGAGGTGAATCATTCAGACTTAATTCGTACTTGTATCGTGGCAGAAACCATATTGGTTTGAATCTATTGTCACAATTCTCAAAGAATTACAAAAAATAAAAATAAAAAAATTAATGGTCACTTAAACTCAGCTGTTTGTTTTTAAGATGATTACTTAAATCATTGTGGCAGCAGTGGCATAGTGTATGTGTAGTTGAACAAATATGATGAAAAACTCATGAATCTGCAGCAGTTAAGCTGCACGAGTCCTCACTAACCACAGAATACCTAGTTGTGTGTTTGGGTAAACTGGCTTCAATCTACTCTATGGTAGGAAGAAGAAGAGATGCAGCTTCCACTGTATTCAGCTGTCTGGTAGCATCCTCTAATAACTTGCTTGCCCTAGATTTTTCAACTAATTCTTATTTCTACCTAGCACTAAGTAACGAGTCTACTTTTTTATGTAAAACTAGTCACAGAAGTGGACATGTTAGAAATCCAGGGGTCTTACTGTCTGTCCTAGCTGCACATGCTTGAGAAGTGCTTGGCAGAGCAGGTAGTAGCTACTTTCGGGCTGGTACCCTTGGCTATATATTACTGTGGAATAAGTCAACTATTACTGTAAAACAACTTTTTTTGTAGTCAACCAATGGATATCCTCTATGCTATATTAGAACACTTCTGTATTTGAGCAGTAGATTCAAATGCTTGCTATCATAAAGATCCATCATTAAGGTAACATTTAGAAGATACGTAGGCTTATGACAAAAGGGACTATCAAAGTGTAAACCACATAACAAACTCGTGTTGCCATTTCTGCCACCTTCACCTGAGGTTTAGAAATTGCCTTTCAGATTTGTGCCAACACTCGATTTTGCATAGTGGAGCCCCATATAAGTAGCTTGTTTCTCTTGTATTGACCTTGGAGTTGTTCCTGATTTATACCAGCTAATTGAATATTTATATAGTGCTTGAAGACTATGGGTAAACTTCAGTTAAGGATTTGGTTGGGGGATCTAAACAGATCTTAATCTCAATTTCATCCTAAAGATTTTCTTCAGGCTTGCAGTAATTTTCTGAAACATGAAAGATGTTTTTTTTATTATTTAATTGGAATATATCTTTGCTGCCTTTCAGATCAAAAGGAGTAATCTTGAATATCTCTTCAGCTGCTGGGATGTATCCAACTCCACTGCTGACTCTTTACTCCGCATCCAAGGTAAGGTACTCTTTTGCACACAGAAATAGTGTCACACATAAGCCAACACCACAGGAATAAATGTTTTGGTGTCCATCTAGTGGTGCTTTCATGAACTAAAAGTACTGAGTTTCTAACTTTAATTTTGCTGGTAGTTGAAGGTCGAGACAAAAAATGAGTTCAAGGGTTTACTGTCATGGAGATGACTATTTTATAGATTGCATCACACATTCATCACATGGAAGTTTTATACACTGCATCACACAACAAAGGATGTTACTATACCAAGCAAGCTTAGTGTGAGGTTTAAGAGCATTGACTAAGTTCAACACAATTTCTTGTTCTGATACTTTGAATCTTTTTCCTCTAATCTTGTAAAAGATAGGTAGATATGTTAGGTATGTATGGGCATACGTATTTAAGTAGGATTTTTCTGGTGCTTGCTGGAAGCAAAGATTATTCTTCCTCTTTGGTTAGTTGCCTTAAGTTTAGCATTTCAGGTAAGAGATGGGTAGAGCACTTGAGCGTTGCCAGTACCAAGTAGAGTCATTTTCTCTTGAGCTGCATTAGTAGGCGATGCATCCTTCTAATGTAGCCCAGTATGTGGTTTGATGCTCTTGCAGTGAGTGGATTATTGGTTTATCTTCTCCCTGGCAGCCACCATAAATTCCAGGCTCTTTTCAGCAGTGCTGCTACTTAGCCAACATTAAGGCATGGGGTTATCTCACTCTATATGCAGAACTTTGCACTCTACTCTGTGCCAGTCAAGAAATCTCACAAAGTTTAACAATCATCAGGTTTACCAGAATCCCTCTGGACTGAAGGTCTGTTGTGTCAGCCACTCCATCTAATATTGTCATCTGCAAATGTGCTGAGGGTGCACTGTGTGCCATCATCTAGGTTGCTTATGGCAGATATTGAAGAATATGGGCCTCGGTATTGATATGTGGGGTTCTCTGCTTGTTACTAACCAGAAGTCAAGCCATTAATCATGGCCCTTGGAGCCTGTTGGTCCAAACAATTTTCTATATAACTGGCAGTGTTGTTCTTTCAGCACGTATCTGCTCAACTTCCAAATGAGAATGCTGCAGAAGATGGTGTCAAACGTATACGTTCTAGACATATAGTATATTACTACTATAGATCTACATCTTATGTTAAGCTTACCTGCTCTGGTTTCTCACTGAGTCACTTGGGACGGTTCTGTCTTTCTGCAGCTGGGGTTATTTCTTTTCCAAAGGTATTTGTATGGCATCTGAAATGGTCTCATAAAAGGTCTCCAGTTGACACCCTAACACCAGGTACAAGATAGGTTCACAGTATGGAGCTAAAGTATAAGTAATAAAACTAAATAGAGACATTTATGACATGGTATTCAAGCAGCGTAACACTATAGCTTTTTTTTAGGTGCACCTGGTAATTACTTTCAATACTTAAAGGATTTCAGACTCTAAGCAGAACCTTGACGGGATAAAGATACCTTCAGTTGGTGTCGTTCATGTCAGAACAGGCATACGTTTCCTTTAAACTCTCCAATAACATCTTCATGTATCCAGAAAGGAATTGATGCATGCTATTTTATGTATACTGAAGGAATATTAGTGTGAATAAGGGATATTTAAGTTTAGAAATCATGAAAGCCCAAATCACTTATGCTGATAAAACTTTGCTCCAGAAATAGGCATTTCCTGAGAGCACACTTCTTAGCGTGAAAGGTCAGTTCTGTTGTTGCATTGCTTTCAGCTTTATCAAATGATTTGAGGTTATGTTTTTGTGATAATACAACTTAACACTTCTTTGCTTATTCTTTTTTATTTTTTCTCAATTATAAGTACAAATATTCCTTCCCTCTCCCTAAGAAACTCAATTACAGGTTAAGTAATCTTGCCTATTCTCAGCACTGCTCATCTTCTACCATAGCAAGGTTAGTAAGCATGAAAGTGACTCTCCTAATGTAGCTATAGAAAGACTGTATCTGCAATTTCTAGTGTTTTTCCTCATCTGTATAGAGGGGTTTTAAAGCATAGTATCCTTCAGGTCTAAGTCAATGGCTTTGGCTAATTATCAGGAACAGACGCAGTCTGCCTCTTTAACCTTCCCCATGGAGAATTCCCTGTCTTACAAGGCAATTAGATGCTTTTAAAGGAATCATATTCCTGTTTTTGACACTTCCCTTTCTGCCTGCATTAATAGTAATGAGAAGTGAATTATGACTTTTTTTCTACTATATCTCAAGTATTTGGGCTTGTTACTGGATATCCAAGGAGAAGAAATTGTTTTTTTGTATGGTGTACTTACCTGCTTTTTCAGGGGATGCTTATTTAAAGATTGTTCTTAAGACCGCTGTAAGTTAGAGGCTGTTGGAACACTTGTGCATCTGGAGGTAGAAAACCCAACTTGTCTTAAAGTAAGTCCTCTAAGAAGAAAAACTCCAAAGTTTATTTGGATACCGGAAGTTGCTTGTTCCTTCTCAAGTAAAGTGAACACTTTATTGCAAAGCTCGTATCGAATAGTAGAGATGACATTCTCTTTATGTTGTCTCTCTATATTTGAAGCAGTAACTAATTTCAGGACTGTTGTGCAGAAGTAGTGAGAGCTTTGAATAATCAAAGCATTTTGTGATTAGCAGAATATAGTGTTTTTTTAATTTTTAATAGATTTATGTACTTTGCAGTTATCGCACATGCATCTCACAACTGTGTTCAAGGACTGCACAAAACTGTTTGCATTTGTATTCATGTTCTTTGTTGCAATAGCATGGCTAGCTTACTTGAGTCCTTGCTGTTAGGCCTCATTTTCAGGGACTTGATGTTGAGTACTTGCTTTATTAAGAACTTATACTGGCAGGAAAAGGGTGAAGATACGAACAGTTGAACAGAAGATACAATTACTTCGTTTAATGAGCCTCCTTCTAGCTTTTACATGCAACTTGAAGAATAAAAGAACCCATTGGCTACACAGCAAAATTTAGTTTTCTTTCAGATCTTGCGTGTATGCTCAGAAAAGTATCAATAGAAATAGCCCAGAAGTGTGGGAGTGTTTCTTTGCTTCATGTATTGGTTGAGTTCGGTAGGATGACCTTACTAGGAAAAACACTGGGCACTGCAAACTATAAGCACCGTGTTTGGATAGGACTTGTGTTAACCCACTGATGCCATGGTCAGAAAAAGATGATTGTAAAACAGGTGCAGTATTAGAGTTTTGCTGCTTGTTTTGACGCTGGTTTGAAGCATTTGTGGCTACTTTTAATAGCCTTTTATTTCCTCTAGAGCTGTTTCTTCTTAAATACTTGAATTCGCCTCAGTTATGGATAGAATAGTTTAGTTCCCTCAGTTGAGGGCGCTCCATTTATCCTACTTAGCAGTATCGTTTTTCTAAAACAAGAAATGGTAGTAGAACCTAATATTTTGGCTCATTTGACTTGGGGGAAGAGAAGTAGAAAGGTGGTTTAGAAGAAAGGGAGGGGGAATTTATGCTGGTTTGAATTGCTGAGTAGCCTTGGATTATTAAGACAATACTTTTTCAGCATTGTATAAGGTATCCATCTCAGAGTAAGTGGTAAGGAAAGAGCAAGCATGTGGATCTCCCTTTATGGAGGCGGTATATCAGATGTAAGTGCATCCTGAAGGCAGGTTCTAGTGTCCACCCTTCAAGCCCTTTTGCTTCCTTCTTCGAATGTTTAATCTTGGAATTTCTAAAACTTCCAGAAGTTTGGAAGAGTTTTAGGTGGTAGTCTTCAGGATGCCAACTTAAATCACTCTTCTAAAAAAAAGTCTAAGGAGATGACACAATGTGAACACAAAGTTTATTTTCCTATTTTAACTGGACTTTATGTAACTAATCTAGTTCCTTTTCCTTCTAAATTAAAAAAAAGAATTTTATTTGTTTAGAATGTCTCACTTTTGGGAAAAAAAATGCTTCGTAAGCACGGGGTTTCTGTTCAGATGGCATTGCTGTAACCTGCGAAGTTGCACTGAAAGCCTAAGGTTTTTCACTTTGAAAAGAGGAGCTATAAATAGTAACTCAAATATGCTTACAAAAAGCTCCAAACTATAGTTTCCATTTTAATGCATAGCATGCTGCATTTCCGTTCTTTTCATTTTAGGCTTTTGTGGATTACTTCTCTCGAGGCCTCCATGCAGAATACAAGAGCAAGGGCATCATTGTGCAGGTGAGTAGAGTTTTTCATGTAAGTGTGGTTACCACAGCAACATTGGTGTCTTGGTAACAAAAGGAAATCAGCATATTGTTTTATTCATGAATGTGACACAGATTAAGGATGAGGATTTCCTTTGATCCCATTAGCAGTTTTCTTAAGTTACCCTGAAATGATGCATCTTGAAGTAACAAAAAAAATATATAATTTACCTGCTGGTGGTAATTGTACCTTTAGGTATAAAATACTCCAGAAAACTGTGCAACTCTACAGAGTACACCTTTATACAACTAAATCTCCTGGAATGTACGTTTGGAGTTCATTTGTACAGATATTAAATAGGTAGCTGCTCAAAAGACTAAAATAGTAGCAGTCCCTTCCCTGCGGTGTCAGTGAACCAACTGCTAGTGTAAGCAAAGTAGCAAGAACAAGCAGACACCTTACAAGGCCTTCGTATTTAATGGGCTGACTTAGATTTTCTTCAGTATTGGGTTTCCGCATTTCTAGTGAGTTTTGTGTTGTGCTCTACTTGTTCACTTTCCATGGCTTTAGGTTTTTTGTTTTGTAGGGACATAAGAGCAAACCAAGCCAGTCTCACAGCTTTATGGGGATTTTGTGTTTAATATCACTTTCTACATTCTTTAATGTTTGCTTCCAAAACCTAACTAAAGTTTCCAGACTTTGGTTTTGGGTCACAATTGCCGAATTCTTCATTACCCGTTACATCTGTTGCTCTCCAGTGCAATAGTCAGTCTTGATAAAGATTTTACCTGTGCTGTAAAGACAGTGGTGAGTCATCTTAAAATTCTGTTAGGGTTCTTAAAGACAGAATTACCCCATGCCCATGCCTCTTGCTTTCCCTCCCCTTGTTCTGTATGGTGGTTCTCAAAGCCACCTGAACTCCAAAGGCACTGTGAGAACTAAGTCACAAAGATGCCAGTCTTGTTCGTGTGATCATTAAGGGTGGGAGCACAGCTTTCGTTGCTGGTTTTGGAATACAGAGAAGCTGTTACTAACTTAAGGCTATATTAGTTTTGGCTTGCTGGACATTTTTCCTTCCAATCATACTTACCAAAAAGAAGTCATCAGTAGGAAACGTCCTGTCCCAGTTCATGAGAGGATTATGTTAGACTTTTAGGGAAAAAAAGACAGTTACCGAGTGAGCTATTCCCATACATTTTCCTTCAGCAAAACCAACTTGCTGTCAGCAATAGAGGATGCATAAAAACCTAGCACTCTAAACAGATACACAAATCTCTCTGTAAGCTGAAGGTGTGTGCTCTCTACTCCTGAAATGGATTAATCTGGAGCAACTTTTAGTGTTTCGTCTCCTTATTACTTTCTCTACTCAGAATGCTTTTCAGGTCTTTCCCTGCCTTCAGCTCTGGACCTTCCTGCAATGTTTTTATCACAGTGCAAGTTCTTCAGTGTTCTTTTTACTTTTGCCCCGCTACGTTACTTCTATCTCCACCAAGTGATTCAATTTCTGTATTGTAGATTTAGCTTCATATCCCAGAACTGTTCCAAGTGTCTGTGCAATATGGACCTCTTTCAATCTGTGGTCACAGTCTCCAAGACTGAAGGAAATGGTAGCGCTGGTTTGCCATGCTACCTTCGTTGTGAGAAGAAGCCTCACAGAGAGCATTTGTAAACATGGTTCCTTATATTCATGTGAAGAGAATGTTCTCTGAGTGTGGTTTATGTGATGATGCTCTAGAGCTCAAGGCAGGCTGGAAAACATAGCCGGCTGCTTGCTCCTAAGCATAGAGTCATTGCATACAGGTAAAAATGAACAATATGCAACATCTTTAAACAGCAGCCTGAATAGAAGGGAGTTTATCTAGGAAACTGGTTCACAGAGTACATCTCTGTGAATCATGACTCTTAAATGAACATTTCAGGCAGATGGAGCACGAGTGGGATGGCTGACATTCTTAGCTGTCTTCTAGACCTGAAGTTAACTAATCGCTGTCTCTCTGACTTTAGATACTGGTGAAGAGTGTCAGCCCAGATTGTTTGTGGGGTTCTTGTTGGTTTTATTCTTGATTCTGGAGTCAGGAAGATGCCTTTTGCAAATTCTCTCTTGCTCAGTCATTTAAAAACTTAAACAGGATGCAGCACCTCTTGATATTTTTGCATCAAAAGGCAGCAGATTCCGGACCAGCTAATTCTAGAACTGACTGCCCTCAACCCAACTCACAATATTCAGCCGAGTCTGTTTATATTTTGAAGTAAAATATGGAGTAGGTCTCAGGTTTGAGAATACCCTTCTCCTCATAAAGCATTATGATTAAAATTCTACTAAAATATTTGCATCTAAATAAACCAGGATGCTGCTTTGTGTAAGCAAAAGGCTTGTTTTGTCTGTGTCTTTCATATATTTTGGGTATTTAATAGAATATTTCTCTTCTACAGTAATACAATTAAGTCTTCTGGTACGATTTCTTTCCTGCTCAAGCCTACCTACAAACTGTGATGCTCTGGCTCCTCCAACACACAGCTTCAATGGCAATAAAGCTGGGTGTGATTTTTTTTTTTTGCACTCCTGCCCTTCCATGTGGTCTGTGGGTTTTCCTGTGTGAGGATGCATGCTGCAAATAGGCATGTTCAAGTAAACTCAGGCAGCATTATGTTAGCCTTCCATGGAAGGCATTTTTCATCCTTGAAAACCCTTCCAGAGCAGGCTGTAGGAATTTCATTCAAATACTGATATTTTGTTTGGAAGGAGGTGTTTTTCAGTCTCTTGTTATAGTAGGATGTCTAAGATCTTCCTGTTTTCTGCTGTTTTCTCAAGTAAAGGTGCTGATAGTTATGTCAGTATGAGAGTATTTAAAGACAGATGCTTGACTGAGAAAGAAGCATTGTATCTTTGAGACGTGTTGTTCCTATGTGTATTTGTAGCCAGGCAGTCTCATCCTCCCGAAGTTTTCTCTAAATAATATTATGTCACTTTGAAAGGAAAACAAAGACTGAGCATGCACTGCTCATATATGACTCCATTCATTGCAGAATTCCTATGAATACTGAAAAAAGGTGAAAAACAACCATAAAACCCCACCAGAAACAGTAAGGCGTACTTGGCTAAAGGTGTTAAACACAGCATGAACACACACGGTATGGGGGAAAACTTTTTAGCTTCAGATATGGAAAAGCTATGAAAAAGTTTTCAGTGTTTTACATTGTTAAAATAAACAAATGAAGCTTAAATCTGGTTTTCTGTATCAGCAAATGTCTTTTCCTGCAGAATACTTAATAGGCTGTGGTAAGCTGTCTTTTTTGTAACTCACATGTTGGCTGAGGTGCTGAATTCCTGATAGCACTGGTTTTTTGTCCATTAACGTAGGCAGTGAACTGCTTCTTTGAGTTATGTGGGCCTGATGACCAATGGCTATCACAGCTTCAACTTATGTTAATTTTATTGCGGTCCATGTCCTTGTCCTGTCATTCCAGCCTAAGCCATGATAAACCACTAATGAATATTACAAGTACCTTCCTGTGAAGACTAGCTGACGTACCTCCTTCAAGCCATTAGGAAAACTGCACCCACTTCAGATTATTTGAAGTTCATCCCTGTGACCTTCAGAAACGTAGTGCTTTTAATTCCTGACTTGCACTTCTGTTTGAGCTCACTGTTTAAAAAGGGTTAATTCTATCATGCCAATACACGCACAGTATTGCTTTGTAAAAAGTGAAAACAGAGTATAGGTGGTACTTTATCATTTCCTGAAGTTCAGCCTAAGGTATATCAATGTTGCTCAAGTGGAATGCCTCTCTGTGGAAACTTAGTTTTGATAGTATATAGTGCTTTTGCTGCAGTGTAGACGTACATAGGTTCAAAATACACTCTAGCTGACAGGCACGCTTAATTTTACAGAAACAGCACAGTAATAGCGTAGATTAAAATTTTGTGCTTATGTGCATAGGAAGTGGTATGGATCTATAACAGAAATTAGGCAAAAAGAAAAGGAATGAGGAAGACTGCAAGGATTTCTCCCAAGACTCTTTTGGAAAAATCTGCATGAAAGGTTTCTGCAGACTCCCAAGTTCTCTATGAGTGTCTGAAAACATTGGTTATTTACCCCTTTCTTTTACTACCCTTTTTAACTTAAGTGGATGTCAGCATTTTCTATTGATACTTGCTTACTATGCATAGCAAAAGTGGAACAGTGAAAACTTTTACTACCTGCTTTCATCTACCATATTCCCTATATACAGTGTCAGATCACAGACTGATGGACGTCTTCATTTGAAGGAATCTTTAGGAACTCTTCTTGTCTAACTTCCTGCTCTGTGGGATTGCTGCTAACTCTAGGTCATGGGCTGCCATGGTTTTATCCAGCCAAAGCTTGAAAACCTGCAAGGATAGGGATGCCATGGCCTCTCTGAACAACCTATTTGAATGTTACATTGCTCTCTTACAAAATGCCTTTCTCTCTAGTGTCCATTCTGAAAGTCTACAAACAAAAACTGGTAGGTTTGGTTCTTTTTATTTAATCTGGCAGTGCCAAGAAGAGTTTGGCTGTCGTAACTGCCCTTGAGATAATGAGAGGCAGATGTTAGATCGCCATCCTCCAATCTCTTCCTCAGAACACTAAACAATCCCAGCTCTTCCCCACCAAGCCCTTTCCTTCTCTCTCTCTCTCTCTCTCTCTCTCTCTCTCTCTCTCTGCAGGTAAACACAAAAGCATGTTTCACCAGGCTAATGGCATGGCCTTTCTCCAGACTCAAAGCTTTTTAGTTTTCTGTACATGTCAGCTCTGGTTACTTCAGTTCTTCCATTTCCCCTTTATGTCCCCCACCCACAGAAGTTCTTAATGTCCCCCACCCATGCTAGTTCTGAAACTAGCATGTTTCAGAATTCAGTATGCAGATTACCTGATGGACAATGGTCTTTGTTCCTTGTTGAATCTGTGAGTTAGTCTGAAAGCGTTCTCTGCTTCATGTCTCTTTCCTACATGCAGAGTGTTCTGCCGTATTATGTGGCAACAAAAATGTCTAAAATCTCCAAGCCAACCTTCGATAAGCCAACTCCTGAAACATATGTACGAGCTGCCATAGGCACGGTAGGCCTGCAGTCCCAGACCAACGGGTGCCTGCCCCATGCCTTCATGGTAAGTCACCTTGGAAAACACAAGGATCTAATATGTGATTACTGGGGAAGAAGAGCAATGATTGATTTTGAATATTAAATAAGTTATTTTTGTTCTTTAAATTTTAATCATAATTTCGTAATGTTTGTGTGTGCTGGTAATGGTTTGATTTAGCTTAGAATAGACAATAAAAACTGAGACATTTTTCCTTTGATTTTTAGGGCTGGGTCTTCTCAATGCTACCTACGTCCACTGTCATGAATTTACTCATGAAAACAAACAAACAAATACGGGCTCGTTTTTTGAAAAAAATGATGAAGGAGAAGTAAGTTGCCGACAACTCGATCTGTGGAAGCCTGAGACTCCTGCAGGTTTTGTACTCACACTTCAGCACCAAGTAGACCTAATGTTTTAAACATCTTCAATTGTAGGTGTATTTTCTAATAAGCAAAGCGATATTGTTTTGAGGATACAGATGAATCTTGACTTCTAATACTGATATCAAATTAGGCTTGTTTATATATATTATAGGTATATTGGGGGGGGAGTGCTTTGGACTAAAATTGCACTGTGCTTTAAGAAATACTTAAATGGATGTGATCAGACATTGCACTGCTGAGGAACGGCTTGGTTATATAGTGTCCATCATATTTATGTATTATGTTTTTGGGTGAAGGGCAGAACAGCTGTAGTTCTCTGATATTCCTGAAAAAGTGGGGAAGTGTGGGAAGAGAGCATATTTGCTTGAAGGGTAACCTGGCTCAATTCAGAATGTAACTTCTTCCCGGTTCAGGTTTAGGGTACTTGAAGGATTCAGCATTTTCAGCCAGCTAGCAAGTGCTCCTTTGCTTACACAGTCCATTAAACAAAACCGGGATGCCGTGGGCAGGGTGGGATCAGCTTAGGGGCTGCTTGCTGGCTGTGTAAAAGTCATCGCTCTGTAAAACAAAAATACCAATAACCGAGGTTATGTAACTGGGAAAGGATCATCACTGCTTGGGAAGGGTGACCATGAAGTGATCCTTAAATCTGATGGCTTTAGAAATCTGTTCATGTGTTGGTACTGTACTGAAATAGGTTCTTGCACCAAAACCTGAGCTGTCAGTTATGCGAACTTCAAGGGTCTAGTGTGATTTTTCTGTTTGGTTATGAACTTGAGGAAAATGGGCCAAAATAAAAAATAAATTAAAAAAAAGAGTGTAATTGCTCATCTATAAATATATACATAAAATAACATTGCAAAAAGTATTCAAATTCTTGGTTCTTGAATATGGATTCTAACTTTTCAGTCATGTAATCTTTACAATTTGTAATAACATTTTTAAAAGTTCAGTGCCTGTTCTTTGTAATAGATGGTGATAACACAATGTGGATATATGTCACAAGTTGTGTTACTTGCTGGTTGTTATGTAAAAGATTATTGGCACTTTAAATGCAGAGCTTGAAATGAGTTACTGTCCTTGTTAGCAATGATGGATAGATTATTTCTGAGATGTGTGTCACTGTGTCTTTTGGTGAGGCCATTTGAAATGCGAATCCTGAATATCTGTGACAGCTTTAAAAATGAGAACTAGCAAACTTTAAATGTAGAACTTCGTAGTATTTTTGTGTTTAACTGATTTATTCCGTAGTTCTATTCCAAAACCGCGTAAAGCTGAAGTTACCCAACTCAGAAACAGGGATCAGAGTGTATGAGAAGTCTGTACTGCTGTTGTCTGTGTTGACCTTTAAAGATATGGTCTCTAACATTCCTTTATATAAATGTGAGGAAAAAAAAACGAAACGTTTTCAAGCCAAATGAAATTATAAGTAGCTACCAATGTTTTCTGTGGTGACTGCCTTTGGTTAACAAGTGGAGATTGTTTTGTCCTTGGAAGAATAATTTCAAGCTCTGGTTTTGAAGTTAAATGTGTTGCACAGAAACATGATTTGGGGCTAACATTTCTGTACATTGAAAAAACCCAAATACCGATGCAATGGTGCTGATCAAATCTGAGCTAAAACTCCTATCCCATAGTTTTCTTGATGTTTTTCTTGTTTCCTGGAACAGGAATGGTGAGGTCAGTTTTGTAGGACTTTGCTCAGGAGGTGATGTGGAAGCATTGGACTAACTAATCTGTGTGGATTTTCACTTGGTAAAACCAATAAACTGGCATTCACTCTCAAGCTCTGGTGTGTTGGTTTCCTTCTTAAACTGTTTGCACTTCCATATCTCAGACTGAAGTTTTTTATTAATCTCTCTGTCCGGCTGCGGTCTCATTGACAATGCGAGCATCTTAAAATCACTGGACCAACCCGCTAAGCTTTCAGCTGGAGCTACTAATTAAGCTGTTAGTAAGTTTCTTCCACGCTCAGGCCCCGCTGCAAGCTCCGCAGCCGCCACCAGAGGGTGCCAGGCGCTCAGCCATGCAGCTCCGCGGTGCCTGGGGGGGGCCGGGCGGAGGCGGAGCGGCTCGCCGAGGAACCCCGGGCGGCCTGGGGGAGCCGGGCCGGGCCGTGCCGGCGCTGAGGCGGCGGCGCCATGTCGGAGAGGCGGCGGCGGGCCCGCGTGCAGGGCGGCTGGGCCGGCGGGCCGGCGGGGCGAGCCGCAGGCAAGGCCCGGGCGCGGTGGAGGCGGCGGGGCCCGGCCGCGGCCCGGGTCTCGGGGGGGCGGCGGGGAAGGCCGGGGCCGGGGTACCGGGGGCTCCAGGGGGGCCCCGCGGGAGGAGGAGGACGAGGGGCCCGCAGCAGGCTCCTGCAGCAGCCGAGACGACCCCGCCGTTATCGGCGGACGAATTGCACGGCCCCTTGACTCGCTGGTGAAACCGCACCGAGGGGGACTGTGGAAGAAACTACATCAGGTTTAAAACCCGGGTTATTTATTTATTGTTTCTAAATAACGTGATACTGACTTGGGTGATTTAACAGGCTTGCGCTGCTAAATTTGATCCCGATTTGGAGGCTGTACTTTTAATAATGTGTTGGGCCAACACCAGCAAAAAGCAAGGTTAAAAGAAGCAAGGCGAAGCTCACCTCTCTTAGGAAATGAGTTGTGTGTGTGTACATGCAGTCTGTAAGTTTAGAGTTCTTGAACTTGGGAGTTTAACAGTTTTAATGCAGTTTTTTTCATGCCGTAATGACTTCTGTTTCTTTAGTGCTCCACGTTTAGGAGTGTGGTATTCCCTAATGCCACCATGCATTCTTTCCCACGGTTTCCTGTGAAGAATATCAATTTCACCTGTCCCTTTTTCCCCTCTGATTTAAACTTAACGTTAGCAAAAGGCAGCACTTTTTCTTTGTAAGCATCTACATTTGGCAGAAACTCATTTAAAAACATTTTCCATTGGTCCGTAAATAACAAAAATATTCAAGACGCTATGCACTTTTAACTGTTATGTGATGTAGGTTTGGTTGTCACCAGAAGTCTCTGCCAAGCAGAGGAGAATCTTTCAAAGAATGACTCCATAAGTCCTTCCGAATGTGAGTGTTGTGTTTTCCATAGGGTGAAGTGCAATTTCATGTGATCTTTTTTTTTCGTTGCTGTAGCACCAAAGGCACCTGTGGCCAGCAACGTTTCCCCTGCAGGCACTACTGGACAGGCATGGATGAAAAAAGATCAACCTCACACTCAAAAGCAATTTGTCTTTGAAAAGCCATCAGAGGTAATTGATTATTTAATTAAACACTTATTACCAGAATCTCAAGTTTTCTGAAACTTTAAACAATGAACTGAAAAATTACAGACTTTGATGTTAATGGTCTCATGTTTTAAAACAAATGAAAAACTCAGCTGAGCTGAACTTTTAGGGACTTTTACCAAGCGGAATTTGAAACTCTTATGGTCTGTCCATCTGTGTAGTTTCACTCTAGGAATTCATTACATACCTATTCATAGCTACTTTTCATTGTTTGTTTGTTTTAGGAGAACCAAAGAGTATATTAAATATTCAGAATGATGCAATGTCCCAAAGCATGATTTGAGCTCTGTTTTGGTCTCAGGGTGTCTGTGATATCTCTGCTGGGGGAAGCATGTGAGATTTGTTTTCTAGACTTTCCTTTATGGCCCACAAGGAGATGAAGGATATTTTGCTGTTTGCAGTGGTAAGGTAGTTCCTTGCTTGTGAAAAAAATCTTGAACACTTCTTTCTAAGCCAGAAATATTTGAAAGACCCTTCATGGCTTGCAAGGTTTGGAGATGCTCTGGGAAGTTTTTCTCTTCTCTGCAGCAGAGCCCTGGCACCTGTGTAATACTATGTCTTGACTTTTGCATGCTCATTTCTGTAGCACCTTGCATCTCAGCCCTCCACTGAGCTCAGAGAAGAGAAGCATAAACCCTTAGGGCAACCAGAATGATAATATAGGCTGGATTCAACGATTTAAAAAACAAACAAACAAAACAACAACAAAAAAAACCACAAACCAGGTGTTTCAAGCTGCCATTTTAAGCTGTTGGTTCCTTCTGTCTGATCTGTCTTATGTTTTGTTAATTGACTTGGGGCTGAGGTTTGTTCATCCCTTCTTCTGTACTTGTTGTACATTTTTAATTCTGAATGTAAGGCTAGCATTTCTGTGGTTGTAATTCAGTATTGTGACAATACAAGTAGTTTAGAAAGGGATGTCCTTTAGGGGGCAGTTGATTGTTAAAATATGTCTGGAGTGGTAGCCGCATCTGAGGGATGCGGTGGAGTGTTGCTGCTTTACCAGCTGTCCAGAGGTGTGTGTTTCTCACTGACGTTTCAGTCTCCAGCTATCTAGAATCACTAGAGATGGCAACAAGCTCTGTTTGACTAGAGCATGTCAGGTACATAAACATTTAGTATTCACCCTGTGTTGTCTGGTTACCTTTCAGGTGGAACGCAAAGTTCCTGAGGCAGGTGTGATAGAGTGAGTATACTGCTGACTGTCTGTCTAGCTTGCGGCTTTTCTGTTTTTCTGGTCGGGGGGAATATGCTGAAAAAAGTTTCTTCTCCACTTAAACTGACTATTCCTTTGGAAGAAATTTCAGTACAAAATGTGGACTTTCCACCTTTTTATCCTGAACTGAGTTTATGGTCAGGAGAGTCCAAGCGTGTCTTAATAGTTTTTGTGGCTTTAGTATGGCTTTGTAAGTCAGGAAAAATGAACAGTTGGGGATTCTTGGATAACAGAACCACAAATATGTCTATGTTGGTTAACGATGCACATTTTCTTACAAAAGTCCCTGTGTAAACTATACTGGAAATTACTTGCTGTTATCCAGGTATGTAACTGGTATGGCACCTCAAGCAGCGCTTCCTTTGAAGGTTCAGAAAAGTAGCTGCTCGTAAGTGTCATGGTGAAGCTAGATACTCATAAGCTGTAGATCACTTGCCCTTTGTGTCAAAAATCTCAGGGATTTGCTCAGAGTAAACATGGCATAAAGTATGGCATAAAGTATGGCAAGGTGTGGTGGTGTATGGTGAAGATACAGATTTTGAAAAATAAATTTGTTTCAGTTTGGTCATCATGATAGAGTTTTCTTACTAAGCGGTTCCTATGAGGCAAGTTACAGATCCATCTCGAGTGGGATTTGCATGTTCTTACATCAAGGGGTCTGCTGTTAGTTTTCTGTATGCACTTCAGATTAGATGCTGGGTGGGTATTCATGCAGAGCAGGCACGATTCAGATGCCCTCTGATGCCCCATGTTCAGCCATCCTCGCAACTGGTGTGGTAGTGAACTGTTCATTAATTAGAACTACTTGTGAGAGGTGTTTCTGCGAAGATGCAGGAAAAATAGTGGTGGAAATAGTAACAGAATTTCCCTGCAACACTTAGAGATTGTAGCAGATACCATGTATCTGCTAGCAGATACTTTCAGTGTGAATGATACAGGCATATATTCTTCGCTTATTGTTTATTAGCAATAAATCTATGTACTGAGCAAATTCGGTGTGTTAAAAAGTGCTCTAAAGGTTCACATGACTTTATTACTCTTATTTACAAATTAAATAAAAAATAGAGGGGAAAAGAACTGAGATGCTGTTCTCATTAAAACAAAGTGCTGTAGATAATATAGTATGGTTTATGCTCTGAGTGTATGTGCAATATGGAAAAGAGTGTAGAAGTTCTTGTTTATTAACTTTCTTAAATACAGCACAATGCAAAACAGTTCGTGATGATCTTGTGATGATCAGTATACAGATTGGAGCTAGCTTAGGAGAAAAATGAGATTGTAGGTGAAACAAGCAGTTCGTGTGAGAGAGGATAATACTTCACAACTGTGCAGCTTGTAACAGAGGGTAGAGATATTTACCCTCTGTACCAGCTACACTGGCTTAAATATGGTTTGCATACCTGTAGTTTGGTTTCTCTGTGTGCTGCAGGCTGATGAATGCTTTGCTGTTAGCAGAAAGGTATCTGTTTTTTAACTGAAAACTCTGGATTACATGTCCACAGTTAGATTTGTGCTCATTGTGTACCTATAACTGCAAACATCAACCATAATGGTCAGGGCGCGGTTTTCTGTGGTTGTCTCCCTTAGATTCCCTGTGACATCCCTCATTTACTTGTCTCTAGAGCCCTAAAACCATGTATTGAGCCTTGGCTGAAGTGGGAGCGAGAGAGAGGAAGTACACACAAACTCATTTTTTCTGTGACATCCCTGGCTGCCTTCATCTAACCTGTGTCTCTTCAGAACATTTTTGCTTCCCTTAGTACCACAAAGCTTTTTTTCTTTTTTTTCTCTTTTTATTTTTTTTAAAGAAAACTCACCCTAGTGCAGGCTTACAGCAATTCTAGTCCAGGTTGCTCTGTGTAAGATCACTTGCTGTTGTTGGTGCATCTGACAGCTCTTTCTTTTCTATACCCTCAGCAAGCCTGGTGTGTATGAGCTCAGCACAGGACCAAGCGGAGTTTCTAGGTAAGTGGATTTCATGTTTTTTGAAACTTGCTATTTGCTGCTGTTGAACAATGCAGTGTTACTCAGCTTTCTGAAGTCTAGTCCCTGTAGAGTGTTCTGACTCGAGCAGGTGCCTATTGCCCTTCCTGTGTGTCATGTGTTTAGAGTACCGCTGGAAGTACTTTGGGTATCAGGTAGCAGAGACTTACACAGTTCTGAGCAGCACTGAGGAGGCGAAATACAAACCTCTTTAACATCTAGCACGTACTGCGTCTAGTGCTCTTGTCTGGGATAAGGAAGAGGGGCTACGTCCATTTGTTTCATGCACCACAGTAAGTTGCTGCTTGAAATTTGGATTGGTATTCCTATGTTAGTAAGGGTGTGGGGTCTATGTCATATATAGGTGAGAGCTACCAAAATCTTTTAGATGTAAATTGGACTTGTTTTTAATTGATACAATAAAAGGATTTAACTTCAGGCAGATTGGCAACTTTGGGGTTGTCCCTTTTACTTATGTCTTTTGTCTTAATTGTTACAGCTTCTGGACACTTCAGAACCTACTTGTTTTGTGATTCCTACTAACTTAAAAGCATTTTATTTCACATTGCTGACTTAGCTGCAATATCAATATTCATTTTTTTTTTAATGAACTTAATAGACTTCTTTTTTCCAATATTGGAAAAATGCTTCTTGCGAATTTATTTGAAAGTTTTCATCTTGTTTTCTTCTAAAACTGCAAATAATTTTTATACAAATTTGAAAAAAGCTTTGACCAGTAGGGAAGAGAGAAAAAAATACGGAACCAGTTGTTACTTTGCTACTTTCAGGAGCTTATATTTTCATAATATATTGCTGTGCTATGTACGTATTTCAAAACTCAACAGTTGGATTTTACATCTCTTTTTAACATCTTTGCTACCTATTCTTACTGTGGTGTCTTTGGAGCATTGCATACTCCTAAGGGTAACCTCTCATGAACAGCTTTCCTGCTTTCCTACTCTGCAGACCAGCACAGTGGCCAGAATTTTTCAATGCTGCTGTTAATACAGTCTAAATATAAAATGTACATATAAAAATATGAAAACTGGAGAGATTAAATGCTTATAGGATTCCTGTGCTTTCAAAAAAAAAGGTAGTGGTAGTAGTGAAAAAGGGCTATCAAACTCTTAAGTGCCATGGAGATGATGAATTACTTACAGGCAATTGCTTACCTGTGTTGATTTTTTACCATAATTGGGGTATCTAATTTTTCAAGTGGAAAGTAAGGATACCATTTTTCGCACAGTATATGGCTGATTATGGAACTCATGGGTTATTGTTGCTTCCATATGTTTTTATAGGTTTATAAAGCAACTAGACATCCTTAGTTAGGGGAAGACCCATCAGGAGTTCCTGCTGCCTTCTGTTCTGCCTGCATTACAGGCATTCTTACCTTAAATTCTTTGGGAATCCCAGAAATTAGAGAATTTTATCACAGCATATATAGAAGTCTTTATTCCTTCCTTCTTTTCTGTATCTTCTTCCTTAGGATTCATTTGATTCCTGGCTTCATTGATTCGGAACAAGCAGACTGGATGTTTGAACAACTCCTTCAAGACATACCCTGGGGTCAGAGAACTCACATCAGACAGGGTAAGGATGTGCAGACTAACTTCTCAGGTCGTTTCCATGCTAAAATCCACACAGTGCACATCACGTCATTGTTTTTCGTTTCACACATTGCCACTCCTTCACATACTTCCTTCCAGGTTTTCCATGCATAACTGAAAAGTACTGCTTATCTTTCAAATCTGTATCACCATGTTTGTATTCACAATTATTTCAGATCTTTCCAAGTTCAAGAGAGATGAAAATTGCCTCTGTCTTATAAGTCTAAAAGGAATTCCTTTTTGTGGCATCTTCAGTTCTTTTGTGTCTTGCAGTCTTTTTTATTAAGTCTGTGCTCCATCCCTTCATACCATCTCCCAGTGATGTTGTAAAAACTATTTTCTTTGAGGTTTCTGTTACCAGGAGTATTTTTGCCACTCTCTCTTAAAATTCCAGCAAAGCATACTTCTTTTCTCTTGTTTTTGCTTCTTGGTTGCAGTACAACCTAAGTGAAGAGTCTGCTATTCTGGATTTGTTCACTAAGGGGCCACCTGTTCTAGTTAAATTTCTCTTTTCAGGCAGGAGCGGATATAACAAAATACGTTAGAGTAGTTACCGGTCAGGGCTGGAAAATTTCTTCAACATCTGTGTTTATTGGCTTGTATTAAAGGTAGTGTAAAATGGAGAGTGTTACCTGTCAAAGATGAGGAATAGCTACCAAGGTAGTCTTTTCAGAAGCTGAAAGTACTTTAACTTGACGTTTGTATTACACCGCAGAACACTTGCATATTTGACAAAATAGTACTTGTTCAGCTTCACTGCTTTCTCCTTCTGTAATGTCCCATCAATGCTCCAGTCCCTGACATTTCATCCTTTCCAGAGGGAATACCTTGCAGTTAATGCCAGTGTATTGGAACCAGGAGAATGTAAAGCAAACTAGAATTGTAAATAAAATTTCAGTTTCATTTTACTATCTTTAATTTATTATTTAATTATTATTTCCTTGCCCAATCTGGCATAGGGATGAGAAAATTGATGTGACTCCAAGATTTTGGCAAGGGAATACCTTTCTCATATAATCAAAAATGTAGCACAGGGTCTGCTTTTGGATAATATTGCTTCACTTGGGTTCATTCTGTAATGTAATTCTTTAAGGAACTACTTTTTAACTTCAGGTGAGTGAACAGTCCCTTTTTGATTAAGTTTTTTGACAGAATTGTGTTTTTCCATTTTCAAGTTCTTTGATAAAGCAACTAAGAAGTCTTCCTGTTTTTTCAGAAATGTCTTTTGAGGAGCCAAGGCTTACCTCCTGGTATGGGGAACTTCCTTACACGTACTCCAGGATAACAATGCAGCCAAACCCAAATGTATGTATATTTTTACAGTTTCCTTTTATTATTGTCTACAAGGAAACTCTTTGCAGAGATTGAGAGACAAAACCTTCCTTCTGTCTTCTTTTTATCTAGAACATTTGTCAGAACTTCTTTTGTGACCAGCAACAGATTCTAGTGGAAAGTGGACAACTTTGTAAAATAAGCATTTTGAGTGGATTGATTGAGAGGAGCATTATTCAGTGGATAAAAGTTTGAAAAAGGAAATTGCAGCTCCAGAGTTTAATTCTTAGTTCACTGTGGAGCTTTGGACAAAACTCTCAATTGTTCTGTGTGACTTACTCTATGCATCTTTATATTGAAGACTGTAGTGTACACAGTTGTACGGAGTTTTTCTTGTAGAGATACAACAGCATCAACTACTGAAATATTTATGTTCAGAAACACTTAGATTCAATACTGCTTAAATGTGAATTTAGGCATATTGTTGATTCCTGTGTAAATGTTACGAGATTCAGCACGTGACGTGCCTGCTCAGCCTCTCCAGATTGTGTCACGCAATTTCCCATGCTATTTCAGAATGGTTAGAAACCTTCCAAGTGACTTGCTGATGTGTTGGTCGTGTTCAGTTACTCTTGCTGGCTTCCAGCCTGTTGTCCCATCGGCCCGTCTCTCGGTATTGCTTTGTCTGAAATTGCCATGGCAGTAGGCTGCAGTGTTCTGAAGCATAAATGAAGTGTGGCTACTGAAGGCTGGATAGGGTTCAAAAGAAAGAAAAGTGTCCCAAGTCCCAGAACTGCTGCCGGATGGGACACTTCCCAGCAAAGCTCAGTTTGAGGGAAGTGGAAAGGTGTTATTTACCAAGGCGAGTTGTAAAGATTTTGTAGTTTCAAAAATCCCGTAGTTGGTAGTTTAGCAGTGGGAAAACAGGCACTTTTTGTACTTATTCGTGGAATATTATTTTAAATGGACTTTTCTAGAAGCAGAATGACTTTAGGGCTTGGAAGTGCCCCCCGCAAAATCATTCTGCTGTACACTAGTCATTTATAACTAGTTCAGAACTGCCTGATGTGGAACCTGGTGCTGCTCAGAGGTTAGACAGAGCCTCTATGCCCTAGGTTCACTGTTTCAGTCCAGTTTGCATGAAGCTCAATTAGCTGTCATTGGACCACTGCCATCGTCTGGAAACTGCCCGTAGCCAGATATAAGGGTAGGCTGCACACAGGCACTCTGACACTGTATTCAGCTTTGTAGGAGGGAGTTCTGCAGCCTAGAAAAAGCTGTGGATGGTATAAACAGCACAGCCCTTACCTGTGGAATAGGTTTTATGTTACAAAAACATCCTCAGTGCCAAATCACCAAATGCAATTTGGTGCACAGCTTCGTCAAAAACAGTTGGCTGCCTTGAACGTTTGATCTGTAGGAGTGATTAGCTTTGTGCCCTCGTTTTTTGTTTGATAAGGCTGGGTGTGATGGCAGCACTGCTAAGTATGATCCAATGCTGCTGCGTAAATGAATTTTTGTATTAGAAGGAAATGTCTTTGTAAGCAGTGATATAGTTGGGGATGTGGTAATGTTTCATAACAAACTTACTTCCACTACTGCAGGTTTATAGTGAAGTTTCCACAGAATTGTAAAAACCACCATATAACATTTTTACTAGTAATACTTTTGTGATAGGAATTGAAGGAATCCGGTCCAATGGGTCACTAAGAAGTGCTTTCAGTCATTCTCTTTGGACTCTTCTGTGATTGCATAGCGTGTTTGACACACGCTGCAGTTCTGGAGATCCTGTGTTTTTTTCCTTCAGGCAACCCAAGTACAGGCTATAGCATTTTTGGGTGCTGTTACTGATTTCCCTACATATCCCATAGCTACAGGCTGTGTTCATGTATAATTAATCATTCACATGATGCTTAGTCATCGAAGGGGTGACTTATCTAGAAAAACACCAAACAGAAAGATGACACGTTGAAGGCTTCAGTAGTGTAGCCAATAGGTTAAAAACCCTCTAAACATGGGTAAGCATGGAAGGACGGTGGTACAGAGTTATTTGAGGTGGATACTGGGAAATAACTCCTGCTCTCTGTTCCTTCTGCCAGTGTTCGCTGAGAGGTTTGGAATCAGTTCTTTGTCCTCTCTTGATCTCTGTGTTTCTGCTTATATAATGGGCAAAAGATTCTGGCCTACATTGCTCTGAGCCTTTTTTTCTCTCTTCTTTTAGCTTATGTAGTACTTAAAAGCACTCTGACAGCTGAAAGTCATGATGTAAGTTTATAACATCGAATAGTGATTCACTGGACTGAGCTGTAATGGAATGTGCAGAGCTGCCACAGGCTATGGGCCCAGCAAGATATTAGCAAAGGGAAGGGGGAAATTCGGGGCCTGTGACATCCATTTTGCGAATCACTGGAAAGTTACACGGCTGAAGTCAAACCCCCAAGAGAAGATGAGTGGGGCTCAGCAAGCTGTACTGCTAGAGCTGGGAGCAGAGGGCCACGCTGTGGAAGTGTTAGGCCAACTGCTTCTTGTTCTGTGTCACCTGCAGGGAACGGAGAGGGAGTCATGTGGACACCAACTGCAACTTTCTGGGTGCGCTACGCCCACCAGCAGTGGTTAAGTAACTCAGGTGTTATCAGACCCGTGTGTTAAACTCCGCTAGCTTGGCCAGGAGATTAAAACAGACAGGTATGCATGGGAGAGGTTGCACAGTTTTTGTTCTAGTTAAGAACTGCTGGTGTTTATCTGTGCTCAGTTCAAGCAGAATATACTGTCTACTTCCTCACCTTTCAGTTAATTGAGGTGGCTAGTGGCTGCCGCTAGCTTCTTATTTTTAAGAGGTGATTTAGCGTTGAGCCATAGGTAACATAAGCATATTTTGCAGAAAGCCTGTTCCTCAGCTTTACTGAAAATTCAATCAGAATTGTTCAGAGGCGTTTGTTTGGCTTCAGGTTCGTTGTGGTGGAAGTGCAGTATGTTTTGTTTCTTATCCAAGAAACATCTTATCTTCCTACCTTCTTATCTTATTGTTTTCCCCTTGTGTCCTGGTGTTATTGTGTGCTGCCCTGCTTTCATTGTATTTATCTTGCTCCCTCTGTGCCGATTGCAGTGGCATCCTCTGCTGACTATGCTAAAGGAGCGCATTGAAGAGTTCTCTGGCTATGCCTTCAACTCCCTGCTCTGCAACCTGTACCGAAACGAGAAGGACAGCGTAGACTGGCACAGTGACGACGAACCATCACTGGGAAAAAATCCCGTCATTGCCTCGCTCAGCTTTGGTGCTACCCGGACCTTTGAGATGAGGAAGAAACCCTCCCCTGTGAGTATTCTTATCGCAGTGGAAGAGTCCAAACTCATTTGTTTAGTCTCCTTTCCCTCTGTTTAGAGAACTTAATAACTAAAAACATTCAGTTATGTTAGTAATTAGTGGAAACACTCATAAAGTTCTGTGGAATAAGTGTAGGAATCAAAAAAATCTGTTACATGGAACGTGACATCTTCAGGGTGGTATGGAACCACTCTAATAACGTGCAGCAATGTAGTGCTGCAGTGAAATTGCAACCTACTATTTTGCCCTGATCCTTTCCCATTACTTGAAATCAGTGATGTTAGAAGGAGGCTTTCACTATCTAAATGAGCCATAGATTCGATACTGTTCTGTTAAGCCCCAGTAATGGTGTAATTCATAGTGTATGTGTTATGCAGAGTGGCTCTGACCACTCTTGTAAGTAAAAATCCCCTTAGCATTGTCTGAATTCTGACCTGTGTGTGTTCAGGTTGAGAGCCAATGAAGAGCAGGAAAGAGCAGCCCATTTCTTTTACCTAAAATACCAAGCTGTCGTATCATACTTCACAGACTAAACAGGGATCGTTACTTTGATAGGAGGCATGTGTGAACATCCTCTCAGGAATTAGTTTCTGATTCAGTAGAGAATACTCTTTCTAGATAAAATGCTGTGTAACAGGCATTTAAGCAACAAGTAACTTAGCACTTAGATTTTGCATTTATTGAAGTAAAGGGATCACATTCTTTTGCTGAAAGCACGAGCCTCATTGTAAGGTATCCCGCTTCAGATGTCTTTTCTGCATGTTTTCTGTCACGTGGTGATGTTCTTGCTATGAACTCTGAGGAAATTTATTTTTTTTAATGTAGTCTGAAAAATGTAGTCTGAAAAGCACTTTGGGATCTTTGAGAAGATGTTTGCTGTCTATTTACATTCTTACTTATTCTGAATAGACTAGTGCAGAAAGCAAAGGTGGACATGACCAACGTATAAACTGTGCACTGAGGTATTGAAATGTGCCCTTGAGGAGTGACAGAGGGTCACCTAGTCGTGAACAAAAAAGGTCAGAATTTGAATCAGAAAACTAAATAATTTGTGTTTTTCACCAGTTCTTTAATGTGTAAGTTCTTTGCTGCCTGAAGGGAGTTTAACCCTGTGGTCCTTGAGCATGAGATTACATAACCAGAGCATTGTGTCGTTGGGCATAGCATGAGTAAGTGTCTTTGATTCTGTGATGATAACATAATGTCAGCTGGAAAGTTCATTCCTCTGGGAAGCTGTAAATGGTGCCCGGGTTCATTTCTAGAGTGCATGTATTCCTTTCTGATGGATCAGAATTAAAGCCACCTAGATTTCAGTATAAACTTTGCAATTTTCCCCTGAAAATTGAATGCAGTTCTTGAGCAAGAACTTTGCTGTTTTCTGTTTTCTCAAAAGACACTCACTATGTGTAAAGGGGGAAATTCAGTCTGTGCCACTCACAATTGGCCACCTTCTTTGATCTGTACTGTATGGTTTCTTCCCTTTTCTTCCTGAGGTGGATGATTTTTTTATGTATATATCCCCTCAAGCACTCCTCATTTTTTTTTCTTTAGTGTCTTTGACCTGATATTTCTGACTAGCTCGGTCTTGTTATATATAAAGTGCATTCCTTTTGCAATTGTGACATACCTGTTTCTAAAATAAGATCCCCACGTGCAGAGTGATGCTTGAACAAGTTGCTATTAACTGTGTATCATGTGCCTAAGGGAATTTGTACTTAAAATTATATGTCACGTTACGTATTCTTTGCACATTCCAAAAGCCTGCAATTTTCTGAGGCTATCCTATGACACTAGGTGCTTTGCCAAGTGGGAGTTACAAGACACTCTGATGGAAATTACAACCTTTCAGGCTGTACCACCAAAGAAGTAATTTTCATGCTCCATTGTAATGTAGCATTCTCTCTTTCATTAAAAGAAAGTTCAAGTCGATTGCAGATATTTGAAGTTTGATCACTACTTTGTTAAAAACAAGTTACAGGGACAGGAGTAGCCTAGGGAAGGGGGATTTAGATTTACAATCATCACAGGCATCTCAGGCTCTTACCTGGTTTGTAATCTGCCATTATTCGTACGTCAGGTTTTCCAGAGGTAGTCTTCACCGAGGGAGGAAAAGAGAAAGCAAATCCTTTTCCTCCCAAAATTAAGCCTCTTTGAGGACCCAAATTCTAGTAACACTGATTTTAGAGTTTGAAAGGCCTTCATTTCTCTCTGTTCTAAATGTTTTTAAGTAGTTCAAGATGAAAGATGTCATGAAAATGTAAGATGAGAAATACTGTGCTAGAGGCTCACCATGGATAAGTGATGCTGGAAAAAACCTGAAGCGATTGCCTGTGTGTGATCGTGTACTGGGTACAAAACATCATGTACCACGAGTCAGGTAACGTCTTGTAGTGCAATTGAAGAGTACTAAATCGGGGCCTTCGGAGACTCCAGCTCATATTAGTGACTGTCTGTACAAGTAGTGTCCAAATTTAACTGTGGATGAACCTCTTAGGGAATAAAACCCTATTTCTCTAAGACAACTAAAAAAAAAAAAAAGACAGTTAATTTTGGTAGGCTTTTTTTTTTGGTTTGGTGTTTTTGTTTGTTTTTGTTGCTGCTGCCGCATGTTTGAGATTTTTACGTTTGTGTTGCAGAAATTTGAAGTTTCTGTAGGCAACACTGAAACTGCCACTAAAAGAAATCTCTCTGTCCTTGGAGGAGGAAAAAAAAAGTTATTTATTTGCAAGTGGCATTATTATTGTTGTTGTTGTTATTATTTAAATTGTTCCAGAGTGAGGTTAACGAAAGGTTCGGTCTGCCGTTGTTTTTCTTTTTGATGACTGCTGTAGTGGATGAATAAGTGTTCATTATATAATAGGGAATGAGTATAGACAGTCGTGCACAGCCTACTTGAGTCCACATTGCAAACATCCCTTCTGAATAAGTAGAAATAATTCCTACTCGGATTTCAGCCCAGAGCATGTTAAAAGAAATAATAAAAAGCTGCATATATTTTGGGAGCAAATCCCTCACTGGAGTTGTTAAGGAGACTTTTCATGGAAGTTAACGTGATTCCAGGAAGTGTTTTTCTTCACCCACTGGAGTTTATCTTTTTAAGGATTCTTTCTTCTAAATACTGCCTTTTCTGTTTATTTGGACCAGTTGTGTGGCTGTATGTGATGTTTTGCCTTTGCTTTCAAGGGTTTCTAGGGTTTTTAGATGCTTACTTGGTAGTCTAAAGTCTACAGTGAAGTGATCTAGTTTCTTCTATTTTTTTGCCTCTAGTTCCAGTAAATTACTTAAATTTTTTCTTGCCTCCTTGTTGCTCCCCGATTGTTGCAGCTCCTGCCCGCACTGGAACCAAGAGGCGAACACTTTGTTTTGGAGCTGCGATTCATACTCGAGTCACGCACAGCCTGCTGGTTAAGTCAGCGAGCCCTCTCATGCTGTCCCACGGCATACCTGTCACCTCTGCCTTACCACCTCCTCCTGCTGCTCTCCACACCGCCCCGAGGCCCTGTCCCACTCATACCTGACTTAACCATCCTACTCCAGAGGAATTGATTTCACTGCGTTACATGGGTCTTCCTGATCCAGCCATGGCACCACTTTTACTATTGCTTATCACTGCTCAACTCAGACAGTTCCAGCTTATCTGATTAGGTCTTTTTGGAAACCGTGCGAGATTTTAGGTGAAGGGTGATATTTGATGTCCCAGTAAGCTCCTGTGTCCCTCTGGGAGCTGCTCTGCAGCAGAGATCTGGGTGCCACACGGACCGGTTCGGTGCAGCTGCCCAACGAACTGCAGTGTGAGCTGTGCATGGAGTTAGAAAGCCAGCTGTCAGGTTCGTCTGTCTGTAGCCAAGGAAACTGATGGATGCGGGGCAAGGGAGGGATTTTCGTGCGTACGTTAGATAATAGCAGGATGTTCGTGGCGTTCTCAGAATCAGCCTTCAGATGGGTCTGTCCTTCAAATGAAACACTAAAACAAGGTCCTTCTGTCCTTGAGTAGCTCTTCTAGCAGAAATTAAAGATCTCCTAGTACTTTTGAAAACAGAAAAATAACCCTTGGTGTCCTAACAGGCCTAATTGAAGACTGACAGGAGTAGAGGGAGCACGGTAGAAACTGAGCCTTGGATCAGGACGGGGTTGGGGTTTAAATTTTGGATTGTCATGAAGGAGGCTTGCTTCCTTGGCTTTCCCCACCAGTATTGGCAAGACTTGAGCAGCTATAGGCAAGTAGAGGGGAAGAGGCGAGTACTTTAAGGCTGCCATACCACACTTGCAGAATGCAAGGTCATCAGCAGAAAGACTGAGGGAGTTTAAAGATAGCCCTGGGTGGGTGGGTGGGTGGATTACATGAGGAAAGGGTAATATGACTGGTACTCTGGCTTCTAGGTATTTTCTAAATATTCTATATTCTCTATATATTCTAGATATTTTCCATTTCTTACCTCTTTGATTTTAATACCATTTTAAGAAAAAAAAAAAAGAAAGGATGGAGTCCAGGAATACTTTCAGTTTTTATATTGATAGATTCCTATCTACTCATACTGAGCTTTTGTCACTTACTACCTGTCGTTCCTTGGGTTAAGAAT
Organism: Cygnus olor; assembly: GCF_009769625.2. Classification (NCBI taxonomy): domain Eukaryota; kingdom Metazoa; phylum Chordata; class Aves; order Anseriformes; family Anatidae; genus Cygnus; species Cygnus olor. Next base: position 52,682,254 of record NC_049173.1, read on the forward strand.
AGGCATCAAGAATAAGTTTCCTTCATAAACTTCCTGAGCTGTGAAACCCAGCTGAGTCTCCTGTATGTCTGACATCAGCCTTAAAGAGAAAAGTTCTGAAGTGAGGTTTAGTGGATGTGTTAGTATAGACATGTAATGTGTCTAACTTCACTGGCTCTGCAAAACCAATGAATATACAATTCTCTTTTTCCTAGGTAAAACTAAGCTCAGATGTTACATTTAAGATGGAAAGAAACTGCTGCTTTTACATACTCTCTTTTCTAAGCCAAAAGGATGTTTTCTCCTAAATCATTTATCTTAGAAGGTTCATTTTAGTTGTGATGAGCAAGGGACAAAAATAAATCCACCGTTGTCCTTCCACAAAGTGAAATGGTGTAATCCAGTGAAATAAAGACAGCCATGCACTACTATTTCACTGCTTTTCATCAGCGGTCATGTTTGATATCTATTTTTGAAATTTCCCTTGTTTCATCTGTTGTTTAAAAAAACATTTTTGGCATTGTGCTTTACTTCTAATAGAGCAAGACAAATGCCTCTTCATTCCGGAAGCTTAAAAATGTATTTTGCAAATGGACATTGTCCTTACAGAGAACGAAAATACTACAGGTGATTCTCAGTGCCTTCAGCACTTCTGATTTCAGAGGTTTAGTGAGCTTAACTAACTGCTGAAACAGCCTCAGGCCCTTAGGTATCCCCAAGAAATGCACAAACCCAGAATTGCCAGCCATGACTGCCAGTTGCACTAGCAGTACTGACTAACCTTGTTCTGTCACAAGGTGACTAACTTCTAGTCCCAGAGGTGAACAGAAAGTTGCTAAGATGCTAGTCAAGTACACGAAGTGATGCTTTTTGTTATTGGGAATTGATTTCACCCCAATCAAGCTCTTTTGCATAAACAAAAAAATTGGTTTGGTGAACTCTTTGGAAGAAAACAAAACAAAAACAACAACATCAACAAAAAAACATGATCTCTGCTTCTAGATGCAGTGGTATAATAACAAATATATTTTGAATAACAAATTTTCATTCAGACTGTTTGCTATATGCAGCAAACTCAGAACAAGGTTAACCCTGTATTTGTACTGTGTGGTCCTTGAAAATGAGAAACTCTCATACCCTTATTTATTTTCTTTTTGCTTGGAAAAAGTTTATCATCTGCTTTACTATTTCAGGTTATCTGATGCATTCTTCAACTTAATAATAAAAGACCTTGAGTCTCCTCCCTTTCAACACTAATTAAAATATTTTCTCTAACCCTCTCTTCCCCCAAATAACCCCTGTATTTGGAAGGTGATTTTCTACTAGAAACTTCCCTGAATTCTTCATTTCAGAGAGTTGCTTTCCGTTCTTCTTTGGCAGCTTTCAGATTTGGCAGTAGAGATCTACAAAAGGCTAACTATGTACTTCCATTTTATATTTGGGGAAATAGTGGTTTTCTTATTTAATTTTAATATTAACGAAATAATCCAAGTTCCAGCATGAAGTAGTCTACATGTTAAATAGAAATTGTTTAAGTTTTGCAGCAAATTTTTGCAACTATTGAAAGCTAATACCAGAAAATAGTGAAGAGTACATAGAGCATTATAGTGGCAGTCTGGAAGATGGTTCATGTCAGGCGGAGTGTGATCTTATGAGGATGCTACTGTTGTGATAGTGAGACTTCCCTAAGCAATTGGACTCCGCAGGGTGGTGGTCCAGAGTAAAATTGGAAGGAGTAGTGCAAAGAAACAGAGTTACTATTCTGCCTGACACCATTTGTGTCAGACTACTACTGCTGTGTTGCTACATTTGGTTGTGGTAGTTGTGTTTTAAAACAGTTGTACGTAATCTGAAGGCTTAACAAAAGTTTTGCAAATGACGTGCGTCTTCTAGTTGAGCAGTCTGGTTTGCTTAATGATGATCAAGTTTAAGAGAACTTGTTTTACAAGGTACTATAGGAAAAATATTTTTCGGTAGGAAAAATTATTTATTAGATAATACTATAACAACAAGTAATGTCTGGAACCTGAAACAAGACAAATTGAGAATAGGAAGATGTGTGTTTTGGATAAAGTAGTTAACCATTGGAATCATGGTTATGATTGCAGGATGTTTCCACGCAGAACTGTTCAGTTCAAGTGGATGTTCCCAAAATATTTGCAGCCTTGCTCCAGAATTTTGCACTGGACTTAGGAAGCAGTTGTTGAACTTCACCAGTGTTGTACAGACACTGAGATGTAATGGCTTTTCATCCTTAAAATGTTCAGCTCCTCAACTCTTTATGAAATATAGTTGCAGAGAGGTTTAGTTAGACTTCCTGATCTCATGAAAGCTTCCTTTCGTCCTTTCCCCTCCCTGTTTTTTAAGTTCTGTTATAGAGGACTGAGGACTGATTTTCTACCAAAAGCACTTTCCTACTTCCTCAGTGTCCTGTGTTTCTTTTTAGGAAGAGAATGGAGACTATACTTACGTAGAGAGACTAAAAATCCCACTTGATCATGGGACTCTGCTGATGATGGAAGGAGCTACCCAGGAGGATTGGCAGGTAAGAAATCCTTGGCACTGCTTACGAGCTTTATTTGCAGTGCAGTTCTCTAAATGTGTGCAAAGCACCTCCATAAAGGTACGAAATACTTGGCTTCCAGTGAAACAATTATTTCACAATGCTTTCTACCTCAGAATTTCAAAGCACCCACAAAAATTATGCGGTTTTATTCAACTGCTAAGTGATAATAGGAATCAGCTCACATGCTGATGTTTCAGCATTTAAGTTCAGCAGTAAATGTTGCAGCCTGCAGCTGAAAGAGCAAAATCCATTTAGGAACTTAGAACATAAAAATGTTGAACTTAATTTAACAAGGCTACAGTAATCTACAAAAGACCTTTTATTTCCTCAGTAGACCTGAGTAGTCAGAACATGAATGTTTTGCCTTAACTAAATCTTTAGAAAAGTTCATGAAAAGCCATTACAGAACATTAAGGTTTTTTTATGTTGTTTGATTACCTGTATTTTAAATACACCAGCTCATGAGTTTTTTTTGTGTTTGTTTTGCCTTTTTTTTTTTCATAATGCCACTTACAGCATCGAGTGCCTAAGGAATATCATTCCAGAGATGCACGTATAAACTTGACCTTTAGGATCGTTTATCCAGAACCTGATGGAGTTTGGAAGTGAAGAGGCACTTTGGGCATTGCTGAACACACTGCAGATCGAGAGCCCTGGTTGGCTACGTGTTTTACAGGAACAGAGTTCTGTAAAATACCTGATGGGGAAAAAAAATGATGTCAATGAAGGTCTTTGACAATCAGAAGTTACCTGTTATGCGGACAGTGCGGTTTTGTTTTCAGAAATGGTATGCTTTTAGATGATACTAAATCACAGGCTTTGTTTGTGAAAAGATGATGATCATTCTTAAAGAACGTGGAGTCTCTGAGAGGTACTGACTGGAGCAGAAAGATTCAGTGAGCAGTTATTTTTGCACCTTCTCTTGTCCCCCCCCTTTCTCCCCAGATAGTGATCTACGTTCAAGTGACATAGATCCAGGACATGTTCAGGATTCTTTTATGTAAAGCCAGCTATATGTGCACTGTGCGTATGGAAATGGGAAAGCTGCACTCTGTGGTGATTTCTGAGTGTTAATCACTTCACCAAGGGGTAATGCATTGCTTTTTATTTGTAGGTTGCAAGAGTCTTTTGCAACAAAGCAGTCAGTTTTGTTATTTATAAAACTGCTTGAATTATACTTGTGCCTAGTAGAACAGCGGGTCGAGGCTTCCTTCTGCTATGTTCTCTATGGGCAGATTTCTGTCCTTACTGCTTATTTGTGTAGACATGTCACACAAGGGCAAGGAACAGAAACATCTTAGCCATGAATCTTATCAGCTAGGTCAAAACTGCTGATTTCTTGCGTGCTAACAGTCTTCCATCCCTGTTGGCTTAGAAGTGTTAGCTCCATGTCATAGGCAGGAAAACAGAAACAAGGAGATAAAAAATGGTTTTGTTTTTTTCAGAATTTACTAATGCATTCTTAGTTTCTTTTTAGAACAACTGAGTTGTGGCTTCCAGTGATTTCAGGTGGGACAAGAAATGTCAGCATCCCTAAAATTCATGCTTGCGCTGCCAAACTTGATATTCAGAATTGGCCCAAAGATTTGGACACAAATTATCATCATCACACTGTAAGTTGTAAAGCTGTAAGTATAGTGTTAGTATCACCAGGCACGGCACCTGGTCTGGTGCTGCTAGCAGAACATACTGCTCCTAGATCGGTGCTTACCGCATTAGAGCAGGGGTTGCTTGCAGGGCTCTCTCTCAAACTGCTGCTGTTACAGAGGAGCAGTCAGCAGCTCAGACCCGATTCTTGGTTGCCTTGCTGGAGTTTGCCTGACCTAGGTACGTCCTACCTGTTGTTAGAACCAGCGAGCTGATGGTTGCCTTCTCAGTCGTCACACATGCTGTCTGCACGGTTCTCACTGCAGCGGATGGCATCCTGGATCAAAACACTGGTTGGGTACGGCTTCGCTTTCAGCTTGAAGCAGGATCTAAGCACGGGTAAATACTCTGTGCCTTGTAACACACTGGCAAGCTTCTTTAATGCAAGAATAAGCTGGTGGTTGGAAAACGCCTGCCTCTTCTTAGCCAGCATTTTCTGTAGTTTAAAGTTGTTCTTGACAAGAGCAGTCAAGTTGTTAATACTCAGTTATGCCTATTCTTTAAGGTACTGATGACCTAAAGGACAGACTGTTGAGTCGTTTCATTCCCTGTATTCTGAAATTTGGCAGAAACATTTTCTTTGTGTATCAGACAAACTTATTAGCAGATTCTCTATTTAAAACACAATACAGATTTTGAAATAGCTTATTCTTCTAAAATGAATGCATGTTATTGGAAAACTTATTTTGTTATCTAATAATTTCTTCACTTTTATCCCAGTTCCTAAAGCAATATGTTTTTGGAAATATGTTTGAAATAAGTTTCCAAAGTAATATTAATTTCTTGCACTTGAATCTAAGATATGGACTCAGTGATGTATGTCCTGAGAATTCATGCTGAAGCAGGTGGACATTTACTTTAAAATTCATTTTCTTCAGGTAACTGGTGCTTTGTTCATGTCCCTGTATGTGTGCCCAGTTATTGCAGTCCTTACAGAGAGTGTTTTTCCTTAACCAAAGGGCATCTGATTTTTCCAGGTATTCTGACTAGGCAACATGTTAGCCTTTAGTAGTTCATACATTTAGTTCTACATTTGTTTACACTGTGTTAAAAGCAGTCATGCTGCAAGAAGGAGTAGGAGATGGGGACTAGTGGGAGCTTCTTAAACCCACAAACCCGAACCTGTGGAAATTGCAACTTGTTTGAATTCAGCGGAGCCATGAAGCTCCAGGGCCCTGGAGGCTGATGCTGTTGAGGAGAAAAACGGTTCCTTGCTTACTTTCTCAGTTTCAATTTATAATGTTAGCAAACTGTGTTGTAGTTTTGTTTATTTGGTTTGAACTGGAAGAAGACAAAGGTTTGCCCCCCAAAATAAAACAATTTACAAGAGAAATGCCGCATCCCACGGAGCTTTCCTGGGGTGACATCACTTTATTGCTGCTGTCTGTGTGCTGCTCGTGCTCTTGTTGGTCGTGCTGCTGCTTGTATCCTAAGCAGGATGACGGTGGGGAGAAGGCACGTGGCGTGGTTCCTCCCCCTGGCCTGCACGCCCTGGCTGCGAGGAGAACAGTTGGCACAGAGGTCAGGTTTCTTCATGCCAGCTGGGAAGTTGTGGGTCCTTCCTTCCTCCCCCCGCCTCCTCCCAAAAAAGTCACCTAGCCAGGTGGCAGCAGATTGCAACCTCCTGCCCTCCGGAACCGCAGGAAATGGCTCCGAGCAGAGGAGATTCCAGCCCACATCTCCTCAGGAGATCTTTCTGCAGGGTCGTTTTTCTCCTAGGTAGAAATCTGTTCTTTAATACTGCAAGCACTCTCATGGTTCCCAAAGTGGATGTGTGCAAAGGTAGGGTTTATAAAGGTTTTTAATTCTGGTGTTGTTTTCGTGACACCTAAAGGCTTGAATTTTAACTGGAGACCAGCCAGCTTGAGAATTTGGAGTGGTACTGTTCAGCTCTTTCTGCTGTTGGAGTCAAGCGCCCAGTGTGAGGTTTATGTACAATGTAAACTTGTAGTTACATTCTAGGCTTCAACTTATAAGCAGCTGGAGGAACTTTTCCTCTAGTTATGGCGATTTGAAAACAGTATCTCTAAAAATGCTATCCAAAAGGTTTATTTTCCAGTTACAAGGTTTTCTTCCTTCCCAGGACTGTTTTGACAGTACAGGAATCCCAGCCGAAAGCTTACTGAAAAAGTTGTAAACTCAGAATTTGTTACAATAATACAAAGTAAAATACATTGCAGGACTGTTTGGTTTACCCAAACCCAAATGTTTTTACATGCACAAAGGATTCAGAGCAAGAATATTCAGATAATCGAATATTCAAGATATTCAGAAAATTGAATATTCAAGCACGAACTCTTGATGAGGGTTGGGGATATCTGATTAAATATTGCAGTGTTGGGCCATGCCAGGTTGATCTGTGCGCGTTCTGTTTGAAATCAAGAGTGAAGTTCATCATTTCTCTTTTTCAAGAAAAAAAAATCTTTATTTTTGGCTTTGATTAGCTGTAAAGCAGTACATAATTATATTTCTCCTGTGTCAGATTAACTCTAGCTATATATTTTCCACTTGCCGTGACTGACGGGTTTAATATAGCTACCTGAAATTTGCTTCTGACAGTAGTAATTTAGAAAGAGACAGGGTGCCAGGAAGGGGTTAAGAAACCAGAATTTTTGTACCACAATACTGGCAGAGTACAGAAGATTGTTCTCCTGGGGTTCAGGACAGAAGACGTACGATGGGTGCTGCGAATCCATAATACCTCCTCGTGAAGTGCCGGTACTATTGACTTAGCTAAAAAGCATTTAACACCCACTTTGCCTTTTCGGGTCATAAACATTTTCAGACTGGATATGAAATCTGCCTCACTCTGTTTTGTTTTTGAAGTGCTTCTTATAAATGCTTGAGGTTCCCATAGCAACCTGTGCCATTTGTTTAAATCGGCGCTCGCTGGCCTGCCCTCCCTGCACCGAACTTCTGCTGAGATCCTGCCGGTCTCATCTCATTTTCTTGGCATGCCCGAGAGCGGCTTGTAAGTATTATTTAGTGGCTCCACAGCAGTTCTCGGTAAAAACGCTGGCCCTTCCCAAAGGGCCACTCACTCAGCAAGATGACAGATGTGTGCTTTCTCGCTTGTCGACCTATTTGATTTACCTCGTGCGTTTCCCGCGTAGCATTCGGCGCGGCTCTGGGAGTTACTCCGTGCTCCTGTCAAGAACAGGTTGGCTGGCAGGTCTGTGGCCGCTCCCGCTCTGAGGACATGTCTCCAGGTAGCTGGGACGCCCTCTTTTAAGGTAAGGGAGCGGGTAGCATAGTGTAAAATTTTAATCAGAGTAAGGAGCCAGGAGGTCTGTCTCGCAGGGCCCCACATTTCATTTAGATTCTCCAACAGAAACAAAGCCTCTTTGTGTTCTAATCGCTCAGGAGGCTTTTTCTGGCTGAGCAAGACTTCAGATCCCAGGGGATCACCCAGAGAGACAGCGTGCGTTTGATCCAGAGCGGTGCTCAACCTAAACCTATTTCTGCCTGTAGCTGCCTGTGCAACTGCTTTGCCGTCAACACGAGGCTGTTATCTACTCAGTCCCACGGTGGAGACGCCGTGTAAACCCCCACTGGAGAGCAGGCTGACGGTGCAGCTCAGCTGAGCAGGGAGCTACCTGTGCCAACCCTCTGCCCGGGCGCGCTTCCAGCAGTTCCCTTGCGCCAGGGCAGGCTGCCACGCAGCCCTGCGGGGACTGAGCCAAGGAGCTGAGCCGAGCGCGGTCCCTTAGAGCAGAGCGGAGCACAAAGCAGGCTGCCCGGCAGGCAGCACGGCCAGGAGAGCCCCGGCGCTGCGCGGGATGGAAGTCGTGCTGGTGACTCGCTGCTGCCCGTCGGGTCCTCACCACGGCTGGGGCGTGCTGCGGGAGGACTTCTTGCCCTGAGAAGCTTCTGATGCAGACAGCAAAGGATGAAGCAGGATCAGACAGAGGCGTGACTTGCTGGAGGGCAAGCGGCAGCGCGAGGAAACCCTTCAGGCCTCGGTGCTGCCACGGGTACAAGCCAGCAGCTGAGTGTGGGCTGCTTCTCCCTGAAAGCTCTCCGTGTTGCACCGGGCGCTTTTCTCTTCGGTCACCTCCTCGGTTAGCTCCTGCCTTGGCCTCCCTTGCCCAGAGCACAATGGCTCTGTTCTGTCTTAGAAAAACTTCCTGGCCTTCAGGTCACTCCTCGGCTTTGAGTACAATTGGCTTTCATCTGGCAGGGATTCGATTACTCTTTTTTTCCTTTCTGCTTGTCAGCGTTAGCATCACATTGGATCCTCTCCTCAAGGCAGGGCTTTGGCTGCTGGGACAAGTAGCATTCAGCTATTTACTGGTGTCACTTTCGCAGTTTTTGCCTAAAGTCCCTGAAGAGGGTTAGATTGATTAAACAACATTCTGCAGGATATGATTACCTAAGGTCTGATAGTTCATTGTGGAGAAACTTTCCATTTTCATCCCTAGACTCCAGTTGATTTCTTTCTTCACTACTTGTAAATAGGCTTAAAAGAAGAGGGGGGGAAAAAAGGAAATGTGTTCTGCTGAAACACCTGGGTGCTCTGCAGTGTTTTTAGACACAGAAGAAAATGGAAGATCAAGTACTTCAGGAGTGCTGGGATCCCACCTGTGGCACGAGCCTATGGTTATAAATCTCGGCTCACATGGGAAAGGTTTCGGTTTTGTCTGACTTCCAAAGAAGCCAGAGCTTATGTGCCTGTGCCGTCAGCCCTCCCTGGCTAACTAAGAGCTCATTGGTTGGTTTTGTCCAGATCTGACAGAGGGTAATGTGTTTTCTCAGGGAAAAATATTTGTCAAGCTTCTCAATCTAAGTCAGGATGTGCTTTATGAATTGCAAGCACTGCTTAATTAGTAGCATCACAGTAACAGTTAGAGGTAGAAATACGTGTACAGGTAAAGCCGTGGAAGGGCATAGCTGAACTTGGCTTTGAGCGCCTGCGACTTGTGTACCAAAAGCAGCAGGAGTATGCAGGTCTCTCTGTTTGTTAAAAGCACAGATTCTTTCTTCGAGCAGCTGATGTTTCTGAAATAACCGCTCGTCTGTTGTCTGAGCTGCATTCTTATCTTGTATCCTCGCAGCATCATGTCCTGATACGTCAGTAGCAGTGCTGGGAAAAGCTGCCATCCGTTCTGACGCCCGTCAGGCCAAACAAAGGAAATTTAATGCAGCAGTTTCCGTCAGGGAACATTTTGCAGCTCTTTTTGAAAACAAAGAGCTTTATTACCACATTTATTAGTGGTAGTGTGATGACAGCCAAATGCTGTTGTTCTGTGACATTGCTACTGAGATGCTGGCTTCACTTCAGCTATCACTTTACAATTAAAATAATTAAAAGCAGAATACTATATTTCTGTAAGGAGCATTAATACATTTGAACGTTTTGGTCTGTACGCTGTCCAACTGGTAGAGAGCAGCTTTATGGGATTTATTGTGGCTTGAAGCACATAAACAGGCAAGACTGAAAGTGAGCTATCTGAGGGGGTGGGATCTCTGAACGCACTTGGTGTTAGCCATGCTGTCCTATCACCCGAGCTCCTCACAAGAATTAACGAGTCTTTGCCGTCATCTGCAGTCGTGCTGTGGGTGCACCCTCGCCCTGCAGCGCTGACCGCTGTGCTTGAGGGAATGGACCCGGTCCCAGACCTCACGGCAGGCTGGCAGGGGAAGTGTGTTTGGAGAAGAGCTGAACGCCACGTATCCTGCGGGCAGGGTGCCGCATGGCCCCCGCTGGGTTTTGCTGTCCCAGTCATCGCCCCCAGCTCCGTCCCTTGCCCTCGTTGTTCCCCGTGTTGTTCTAGCCTTGGTGCTGCCCTTGGAGGGGCCGTGTTGCCCTCCCAGCCCCAGCAGCTGCCGGGTCCCCTGCACCCAGCTGCCCGCACCGCCTTCAGCGCTGCCCGCGGTGCCAGATGCACGTCCCTGATCCGTGACCACGCAGCTGAAATGATTTGGCATCGCACGTAAGTAGGTTTTGTAAGCACACGTGTAACATAACGGAGGGAATGTGCTCAGACTTGAGGTGGCCAGTGCTGCCTCGTGGCCCCGGGGAGTCCCCAGCCTGAGGAGCTGAGGGCGTGGGGACAGCACCGAGGTGGCTGTGGCCGAGGGGGAGGTTTCTGGGACGGGCCGAGGAAAAGATGATTGTGGTAGCTGTGAGGCTGTCTGTAAGAAGCTGTGAATCCATGACTTAGCCAAATTTAATTTTCAAATGGCAAATTTGGCACTTTTTTTTTTTAAAGGAAAAATGTTACCGGGCTGTTGAAGTCCCAGCTAGAAACACTGGGAAGAAAGACAAAGGCTAAAAAAATGCATAAGGAAAGGGCACGTCTTGGATCCAGCAACCTGGGGAGCATAGCCCTTGCAGGTAATGAGTCAAACAACTCCCTGTGCTCTGCTTTGCTCTGTTGGCGTACAGTCACCAGAAATTAGTGATGGTTTTCCAGTCGGCAGACTCAAAGTGGGTTTCCATTAGGCGTTCTTGAGTAACCTGGGTCCCCCCATCAGGAAGGTACGAATTCAAGGTTAAATCATGTGTGCGTGCAGAGAAAAGGGTGAGAAGATTTTTTTCTGCTTCCAGAAGTAGTTTGTACCGATTACCTGTTTATCCATTTCGTGCTTTCGTATTTGTGAGCCGGGATCTGTTAGGTTGCAGTTTTTGTTGTAAAACTGGTTGTTTCGAGATGTGAACTGAACGGGAGAAGAACCTGAACCCCTTCCCGTTACCTCGTGAATTATTGCCAGGAGCAAGATCCCAAAGGGCTGGTGCGTGCTGCCAGTCACGGCGTGCTGGCTCGCAGAACCAAAAAGCGGGACTGGCAGTGCCGGCTGGCAGGGCAGTGAGAGGCAGGTTTTCCTCTCGAGAGCTTTTTGGGAGGAGATTTGAAACGCCTCTGCTGGGTATAAGCCTGGAGGTGGATGTCACCCTCTCCCCCCCCATCTTACTCTTTCCTTCCCCTTGTGTGGCACTCGCTGTGGTAGCCAGCAAGAGGAGTCGCTAAAAGGCTGTGCGTCTCCTGTAATTGCATTGTCAAACGAGTGACCCCACGCCATAAACTCATTTCCCTGATAGCGTTTCAGCCATGTTAGCAGTTTCTTCTCTCAATCTGCACTTGAGCTTCCCAAAGTCAGGCAGTGATATATTTTACGTGAACCGTACGGCACTCGACATGCTCCCAGCCTCGGGCAGAGGTCCCTGCAGCCCGGGTGCCATGCCCTGGCGCGCGATGTGACTTCAGCTCCATGCTATGCAGGAAAGAAATCCCCTCGTATGATCACCATGGCCAAGGGTTTCTGTAATCTATACGATGAGGTCACATTTCAATACCGGGAGTAACCTAGATTAAAGGCATGATTTAAGCCACTGGAATAAATATAGTTTTTTACATTAGCGCATTGCAGACCTGACTCGGGGGTTTATGTCACAGGATATTTTTTTCTGAATTGTCTCAAACTAAAACTTAAGGCTTCCTGGTTATTACCATGGTGATGTTGCTCCAACTCAGCACTGAAATTTCCCAGAGCCTTTTATAGTCCTAATTGCGAGGGAATTCGGTGTTCGTCCTACCTGCAAGGAAAGCGGTTTGCCCTCACTGAACTTTCTTTACGAAACTCGGTGGGTAGTTTGGGGATGCTCGTGTTGAATTTCAGGCAGTGAGTCAACTGGCCTTTTTTCTGCAGGGCCTTGGATCCTCTTATGCTACGGCTGTTGCTAGAGCAGATTAAATTTACCTTGCTTCACATGAATGTGAGATGCATTCCTCTGCTGCCAGTTTGCTCCTGCAGGAGAGGCGAGCTCAGCCCCAGGGGTCCTCCAGGTCTCACCCCGCGGTCCTGTCCTCCCCAAGGGCTGTGCTGAGGAAGCACAGCTCGGTCCTGGCCGTGCTGCAGAGTCCAGTTCTCAGGAATAAAATCTGCTGTAAGCGGGTCCTTTGGAGAGAAAGTCCTCGTAATGCAGTCAGGGCTTCAGGGGGCTAAATTTAGCCATTAAAATCAACAGTAAAAAAACACCGTCTTCTCCAAACTGGAATGATTCAGTTTGACCTGACAGAAAATTGTTCCCTTATTAAGTTAATTGCGTCTCCCAATAAAAAGGCTTCAAACTGAGCCTGGCCCCGAAGCTGCTTTGGGGAGCCAAGGAGCTGCGAGACTGCAGGCAGATGCTGTCTGCAGCCGAGGCTCCGAGCGATCCCTCAGCGCTGACGACAAGCGGAGCAGCCAGCAGCCCTCTGAGGCGCGCTGACAAGAGCCGCCAGTCACCTTTCTCCCAGACCAGCTCATGTTTTTGTGGCCGGTTTGAGACGGGGCTGCAGTTATGGTTGTTTGTTGCACGAGGCCATCGGCCTCGTCTGGCAGAGCCCCCGGACGTCGGCGGCTGGTCCCGCGTCGTACCGAAAGACAGAGCCGAGGCTTTGCGGTGGTGTCCACTGCTGGACGAAACATTTCAGGCTCTACCTCCCTCACGCTGTTCTGCTCTGCTCCGTTCTAGCTCCTTTCCTATCCCTGCCCTACGGTTTCCTCACGCTGCGGGGTTTTTCCATCCCTGAGCCTCCTTGGCACGCACAGCTCGGAAGCGCGGTGCCGTCCCAGCCCAGCTCTGCCAGCTCCTGTTTCGGCTCGGCATCGCGCGTGTGCCACTCGTGTCCGAGGGACGTGTTGGTGCACCACGAGCGTGACCCAGGGGAACGGGAAATTTTAGGACCCCCTCGGCGAAGCAAGAACCCGGAGTCACGCCGAAGCAGGTACTTAATCCCGATCAACCCGCAGCCGGGAGGGAGGTGGGGACGGCCCCAGCCCCTTACATCGGGCTGACCCTGGCACCGGGGGGGGGGGGACAGCAGCTTGGGCCTGGCCCCGGCCGTGGGCAGGGGGGGCCGGGGGGCGGCGGTGCCGGGGGCGGAGCGGCGGAAGGGAAGCGGGCAGCGGGGAGGCCCCGCCGCCGTCTGAGCATGCTCGGGCGTGGGCAGCCCGGGCTATATAGCGGCCGTGCCGAGCCCCGCCGAGCCCAGCCGCTCTGCCGGGGCAGGCGGGACGCGAGGGGTTCCGCATCGCCCGGCTCAGCTCCCATCTCCCGGCTCAGCACCGCTCCTGTCGCCCGGTACCGTACCGCACCGCTCCCGTCACCCGGCTCGGCTCCGCACCGCTCCTCTCCCGTCGCCCGGCTCCGCTCGGCTCCCATCGCCCCGGCTCCTCGCCGCTCCCCCCCCCCCCCCCCCGCCGGGACCCGGCTCCCGGCACGGCCGAGGCAGCGCCCCCCGCCCCGCCGGCCCCGGCGCCGCCCCCCGGCCCGGCTCGGTGCCCCCCGCCGGGCGGCAGGATGGCCGCCAAGCCCGCCGAGCTGCTGGGCGTCTGCTCGAGCTACCAGGCGGTGATGCCCCACTTCGTCTGCGTGGCCGAGGAGTTCCCCCCGCCCGCCCGCCCGGCCCGAGCCCCCCGGGGCAAGCTGCGGCGGCCGCGGCAGTCGCGCTTCAAGACGCAGCCGGTGACTTTCGACGAGATCCAGGAGGTGGAGGAGGAGGGGGTGTCCCCCATGGAGGAGGAGAAGGCCAAGAAGTCCTTCCTGCAGTCCCTCGAGTGCCTGCGGCGCAGCACCCAGAACCTCAGCCTGCAGCGGGACCGCCTGGGCAGCTGCCGCCTGCGCAACAGCCTCGACTCCAGCGACTCGGACTCGGCCCTCTGAGGGCGGCACGGCCCGGCCCGGCTCGGCACGGCTCGGCCCGGCCCGGTGGGACTGCGCCCGCCCCGCTCCGGCAGGGACCCGGCCGCAGGGAGGCTCGGCGGGGCGCCCGGCGGGCCGGGATGTTTTCTGAGAAAGCGCTTGTACCTGCGTTTCTATTCGATTGTACGAAACTCTCCGCCTGAAAGACACACACACAAAAAAAAAAAAAAAGGGAAAAAAAAATCTTTTCTATTCGTTAGAAGAAATATGAGCTGTTTTAGATGCGTCGAGCTGCTGGACTTTATATTTATTTTTGCATTTAAACTGTTGACTGCGTTAATTTAATATGTTTCTACCTGAATGTCTGTTATTATTTCCATAAAAGAGTAATAAAATCCGATATATTTGCACAGTACCTACCGGACTGTCCTTATTTCGGGGTCCTGCTGTCCTCTTCGGGCTCTCCTCGCCCCTCTGGCGAGGGCTGGAGGGACTCAGAGGCTGCCGGCAGCCCGTGCAGAAGCAGCAGCGCTCTCCCCAGGGATGCTGCTCGGAGAGGTTTCGAGGTCTGTGCCGCCAGGTACACGCTGATGAGACAGGACACAAGCTAGGCTGATTTTAGACAACTTTATTTTCCTTTCAGAGATCTCTGTGTTAAAGTAGCTTGATGTTTGAGGACTGTTTGGAAGTGCTTGTGCCTGAAAACGTTAACGCAGCCGGGCAGGTGTAGTTCGTTCAGAGCTGCACGTGTGCTTTCTGGTCTTGTACGAATTGCTGTTGTCCCTTCCAGCCCCTGAGCTGCCGGGTGCTGCAGCTGGAGCGAGCACGGGTCGGTTTGGTAGAGCAAGCGGCGGTGTGGGGACGGGACGGGCTTGTCTTGGAGCCGAAAAGCAGAGGCTTTCCCCTGTGGGGTGGCAGCGGAGTTATGTGGGGCTTCGGTGTGCGTGTGACAGACTTTCCCATCTCTCCGACCACGGTATTTGTGCTGAGGAGCGCCTGAATCTTATCTGCAGGAGAAGCAAATCTCTGGACCGAGAATTTCTCTGTTCCCTTGTGCTGTTCCTGCGCTGACAGCCTGCTCCCACGGCACGTCCTCCCTCAGGGCACCCCTCGGGCAGTTTACGCTTCCCCATTACGAGGGATTACCCCCTAGGGATTTGCAGCCTCCAGCTAACGCTCCTGGGGGTAGACCCTTGGGGGGTGGGAGCTTTTCCTAAGCCTGTCCTTACAGCTGACGAAGTGGCCCCTGACGAACAGCATCCCGCTGGCTTCCCCGGGGGCCGTGAGGGCTGGCCCAGAGGCAGGAGGGGAAGGTGGTGGCGATGGGGGCACCCCGTGGGGTGCATCTGCACCCACCTGAGTGCAGGCGGGCTGCCTGGGGAGCACGGCTGAAGCCTGGCTCTGGCTTAAAGCTGAGGAAAACCATCAGGGAGGAGGAGGGTGCACTCAGCGGCTCCGGGCTCTGCCCCCCGCTGCCCAGAAGGCGTTTAAGCCTTGCATGGCTCTGCGAGCCACCTCGGCTCCCCTTGCTGCCGGAGTACAGCGGCTGCTCGCTGTGCGGGCACAGCCCCGCGCACCGCCTGCCCGCAAGGTGCCGCGGCCTCGCCTCCGGGACAGCTGCCAGCCGGCAAGCCGGGTGCTGTCGGAAGTGATCGGCTTCCAGCGGCTGGGCTACGTTTTTGTCAGTGAATTCTCCTAAAGCCGTTACAGTTCTGGGAGTTTTGGTTTTGCAAAAGGGTTTGAAACATCTCTGGGAACGCTGCAGCCGTCTGCCTAAGCGTTGCGTGAGGTACGCGGAGTGCTAATGAGCTCTGTAAGGTTGTACAGCATCCTCCCCGTACTGCAGGCTCGGTCTGCTTTTCGGTCGTGCTTTGCTTCCACCCCGGTACAAGTCCCGGAGGTGCAGGCGCTGCCTGGTCCCCTCAGGAGGCTGTGAGCACGCCGTCCTCTGCCCTTGTCCAGCAGCGGGGCTCGCAGCAGGCCGTCAGCCACCGCCCGCCTCCATCGGGCACAGGGGCCTCGGGCTCCAGCTTCCCCGGGGTGCCCGTGCTCACTTTTCTCTTTCAAGAGACAAACCCGAGCTGTGCTGGATGTTAACGCAGAGGATAAAGAGGGTTCAAGAATCTATTGTAGCACAATATTTGAGAAAAAAAAGACGTATCCCGTTGGAGAGGCTGAGTAAACAAGTTTCTCTTCAACAGTTCTTTGTTAACATTTTTCTGCTCCCTCTCGAAGCGACCGACATGCACATGGGAGATGCCAGTGCTAAAGACAGGCTATCATTTATCTTCCCAGCTGTTACGAGCTAGGCAAAAGGGTTAAAACGCAGGGTGTTTTAGCTCTGTCCTGGAGAGGCCATACTGCACACAGGTGGAAAAGCAAACCTTGTTCCAGGCCTCCTTTACTCATTTTGAAGGTTTCTATTGCAATGTTTTTTAGCATCACGGATATCTGTCCTGTAAGGATTAAAAACAAACAAAAAAAAAAAACAGAAGCTACAACCAAACCTTATTAAATTCACTTCACTGGGGCTAATGACTGTATCAGAGACTTTTGAGTCTGTCACCCACTACCCAGGCTTGAGACGTGGGCTGTACATTTCCCTTCAGCGGTTCACAGCTTAAAATCATCCAGCAGATGCCACTTGTGGTGATGCTCAGGATGGCAGCGAGTAGGCACGAGCATCCTACGTCTGCAGGGAGGGGCTGGGAGCCAAACTCTGGTGGAAAAGCAGGATGGGGCTTGGGGTGGAGGGGAGATTGGGCAGAACAGGCAGGGCTGGAGGGAGCCCAGGGGACAAATCCTATGATTCACAGGAAATTGCATGGCAGAAGTTGTTTTTAATGTGACCCGATTTTACTCTCAGATTGCTGCATGTGTAAATCATCCTATCCTGAGGAGCACCCAGGGGGGTGAGTAAAAGCTGTTCTCTGGATAGGCTGAATGGTGCAGTGCTATTGCTCCTGTGGCATCATGGAGGGGAAAAATGTCCTCTCTGTGCACCTTATGGATCTCCTTTCCTGTGGTGTTTTTTTTTTTTGTGGTGGTGGTGGTTTGTTTGATTCTATGAATCCACAAAAACCTTTTGGGGAAATATTCGGGCTGGAAAAGACCTCTAAGATCATCTAGTCCAACCTTTAACCTAGTACTGACAAGTCCACCACTAAACCATGCTGTAAGTTCTACATTTACACCTTTCTTGAAGAAAAAACCACCAGGGATGGTGACTCAGCCACTTCCCTGTGCAGCCTGTTCCAATACCACACTACTCCTTCAGTAAAGACGTTTCTCCTAATGCCCAACCTAAACCTCCCCTGGTAAAACTTGAGGCCATTTCCGCTTGTCTTATCACTTGGTGCTTGGGAGACGAGCCTATCCTGTAAGGCAATTGTAAAGTACGATGAGGTCTCTTCTCCAAGCTAAACAGCCCCAGCTCCCTCAGCCGCTCCTCACAGGACGTGTTCTCCAAGACTTGTTCTCTTTTAGTTATATTTGACTCAGCAAATTCAGGGAGGATTTCTGGCTGCCGTCAAATGTCCACCCCAGGTGGCCAGGGACTGTTTCCTCCCCTAGCTGTGGGCAGCGTTGCTGCCGTCGGGTGGCTTCTCCCACCTCTGGGCTCCCAGTCTCTCACCAGGGACACTCCAGGCTGGGGCTGCTTCCAGGAGCGAGCAGAGGACATGGAGCAGAGAGGGCCCCGACAGGTTTTGGGGATGCAAGAGGGTGCAAGCTGTGCAGAGCACTTCAGCGAGCCTGGCTCCAAACTTCAGGAATATTTTGTAAGTATGTTGTAACCTGAGGAGGAAATACTCACAGGCCCATTAAAACCTCGTGCAAGGCCAGCTCACCTTCTGCAGCAGGAGGTGGTTGCACAGTACGGTGGGTTCAGCACCTCAGCCCTGCAGCCAGCAAGCAGTCTGGGATCTTTCACTTTCCACCTCTGCAGCTTAACGAGCTTCCACTTAATTAATTCCCAAGCAGCATTGCATCGCATCGCATCACATCGCACCACATCGCACCGCCGTGCCTGGGCAGCCCGGTCTGGAGGGAGTGCTGCTGTACCATGAGCATAGAGGAAAGCACCTCCAGGTATTTAATTGGCAGAGCAATTAATGTAACTGGTGCCAGGGGACGAGGGACCATGCCTCAAAGCTGTGTAACCAGTAACTGCGGTGGCAGAGTCACATAACCGCTTCTGGAGCACCAGCTTGAAGGCTATGAAACGTGTGAACTGGGTCATCATGCACTTAGACGCACCGTGTGAGCGAGTGTGCTGTAAATAGCAGGGGGTCAGCTCCCGATTTTGGCTGTGCTCATGTGAGGCTGGCTTTGGTCCGGCCGTGCCCTGGCGCTGCCCCCCAGGAACTTGGGCTATGTGCTGATGTTCCTGAGCACGTGTACGGACCGGCACGAAGCGTCCGAGCCCGTGCTCCGCGGCGCCCAGCGCGCTCCTGGGCTTTGCACAGCCCTGCAGAGCCCTGGCCTGGGGCTGGTGGCTGGAGGTGGGCAGCGGGGAGCTGGGGTCCCCACCAGAAGTCCCCACCAGAAGACTTGCTTGCTTTGAAACCCAGGCGAGGTCCGCTTGGGTCCGATTTCAAACAAAACAAGATCCGCCACGATAATTTACGACTGTCGCGAACAGGGATTCTTTGTTTGGAAGCATTTGCATCGAGGAGATTGAAGTTATTTATTAGGAGTTGGTGAAGGGGAAGTTTTCTTCCTCGGCTTGATTTAAGACCCTGTTGTTGTGGAAGACTTTTTTCCCTCTGCCTGTGAAGAAAATGACCTTTCTTGGGCAGGAGGGACGGGGCCTGGCAAAAAGGCAGGGAGGGAGGGAGGGAACACAGCCCGCCTGTGAAACAGTTCTTGGCTAGCACAGAGCTGCATGAAGGATGTTTATGTGCTTGTTACTTTTAATCCCGGCTTCTGGCAAGTCTGTGTTTTCCCTTTGAGAAATATCTGGAGGTCCTGCCCTTGATCGTTAAAGACCCATTTCAGGCTCTTTTCGCAGCAGCCTCCGACGGCTGAGGGAGCTCGGGCACTGCTCCCCCAGCCTCTCAGGGGAAACCCAGCGAGGCAGCACGGCTTTCTCCCCGTGCCTTGAGTAACACGGTGTAGGAAAGGTAGCGCTGAGCTCACGCTTTCTCTTAAACAACTGCTGCCGAGCTGAGCTGGTCACGTTTCAGCTGCATATTGGCAGCACCAATGTGGCTGGCGTGTTTTGGCTGGGGATAGGTGTTTCAGCCAGGGACGTGTGTTTTGGCTAGGGACGTGTGTTTTGGCTGGGGACATGTGCCAGGGGTTCCAGTGGGGCACAGGGTGACAGCACAGGGACCCGCATCACTTGCAGGTGCTCTCAAAGAGGCAGAAACAGGGAAGGATGGTAGACAGGGCAGGGCTGCAGGGGATGGAGCTGCTGGAGCAGCACCAGCGGCACAGGGAGAGGCAGGAGGGGAAGGGAGAAGGGAATAACTTGAAAACAGCCAGCCTCAGGGTGAAGGGAGGCACACGGCACAGCCTGCTTTCAGTCACCTTCCACCAGGAGCACGCCTGAGGTCAGGCACCCCCCGGGATCCAACCAAACGGTGAAATGAGGTGAAATGCTGCCCGCTTATCCTAGTTAAGAAATGTATCAATGTTTTTCTGTGACATATCTGTTCGTTTCCCAAAATAACTGTTAGACTTATCAAGCAGCTCCTCCTCTTCCCAGAAGATCGGCCCAAAATAACCAATCCGCCAGTTTTAGGGGTTTAGTTATTAGTTTTATGACTATGTCTATATGTGCATGTTTACTCCTGGGTGAAGAGTCCCTGCGTATTTTTATTGTGGAGACAAGCAGGCAGAGCAGGGAAATGGCAGGATTGCCCAGATTTCTGCTTAGCTTTAGATGCAGGATTAGCTTTAGGATTTCAGGCTGGGGAGGCTGATGAACGGTATTTACACTTTGCTGAGCTTGCATGTGGCCTTCTCAGGGGTCCTATTCCCAAGCTCAGGGACCAGAGCCTGGTGGCTCTCCTCTACGCGGGGACCCCCCGGCGCTTCCACACTCGGAAAGGGCTTATTCTGCCAGCACAGATGGGAGTCTGGACCTGGGTGGAAGGGGTGCTTCACATGAGGGAACACTCAAATTTCCTGGCTTTCTAGGGTGAAACTTCCTCCCTCCATCCTCTACTGTAAAGAAGTAGCTTCAAAGATGAAAATTAAAAGGAAAAGAGTAAAAAAGGCTTGCAGATATCCAGACTCCGAATATGAGGAGTCTATGATAAATTTAACCACCAGAAAGACTTTTCAAAATGAGTAAAAATAGCTAACATAGTTAAATAGTAGATAGAATATTATTGGAAGTAAAATATATCCTGCAAAAAAAAGCATAAATCATGTCCAAAGAGGCAAAACTGGAGGCATCATAAATGCTGGGATGCTAAATGTGAAATCATAATAAGACATGCTTAAAAAAGATTTTGAAGAATGGCTTGTAAAAGGCTAGAAACTTCTTCCGATATGAACTTTTCCAAACGTATAGAAAGAAAGAAGCTGACTAGAAAGTCTTTGGCTGTCCTGAATGGGGATGAGAATGAACCATCCAGGAGGATAAGGTGGTATCAGGAAAACTAAGTGCATTCCATACAACACTATAACTATGTATATTTGATTATACATTCAACACAAACTACTCTAAAGTCGCAGTAATTATTGGTAGTGAAAGAGATGCTGGAGTCGCTGTGGATAGTTTCATGTCGGCTTGCTTCTCAGCAAGGATTAAGAGGTGGGAATGTTGAGCATTAGTAGGGAAGAAACCAAGAGCAAAACAATGATCTTAATCTGTCAGCAATCTAAAACCACAGTGCTCTGGTATCTTGAATTATCTGTGTAGGTCGAGTTATTTCCCAAAAAAAGTATTTCAAAAAAAGTATATATAAAAGTACCTGTTGCAGGATGGAGATGCAATAGCGTAGGACCATCCAGTTCAGAAAATCAAATGAGAACAGGGGAGAGATGCAGGACCTCATGAACACTTTGAGAGATTGGTGAGGAACTTGTTATTAATTTCTGACAATACAAGAGCTGAAGCACCATACGAGCTATCAGACAGCAGGTTTAGGACAAACAAGAGGAAATATTTTTATTGCACAATAAATAACAGAAGCACACAATTCCCTGCCAAAGGATGCTGTGGATGTGGCCTGCTCAGAAAGCAGCCCGGCAGATTGCTCGGAGGGAGGTTTATGTGGATCTGCCATCCTGCAGTCCTGTGGGGACAGGGACAGGGATGGGGACAGGCTCCCCAGCAGCCAGGCGGGTGCTCCTGGGTGATGTGCAGGTTCTGCCCTGCAGCAGCCTGCTGCTGCACTACAAGGCAAAGTCTGTCCGTCTGTCTGTCCTGACCACGAGCCCTGCCTGCGCCCTGTCTGGGCAGAGCACTCAGTGCGTGAGTTTGTGTGTGTGCTGGCTGGTTTGTCTGCTTGTAAGAGACTGGAAATTCAGCTTTATAAGCACAAAGTAGAGATTTCTCTCCTCGTCCTCCCATGTCTGTGTCCGTATGGATGTGTGCTTTATCTCCTGCTCTCTGCTTAATTCCTGCATAAACACATGAATGCTGATCTTGAAGCGAGCATCAGCGCTGCCTCCAGAACATAGCTAAATAAAGCAGGAGAAGTCGGGTGCTGGCATATGAGTCCTTTCCAAATGTCATGTTGGTCCTGCTAGAGGAAATGGTTACAGGCTGGAGGGTTAGCGTTTCAGGGGGCACGGTTACAAAAATAAAATGAGTGCCTAAACAAAAATAATTTGGCCAAATTTTGCAATAACTAAATAACCCCACTCAGTTAATGGAATTATACCGAGTGAGGGATAAATCACCACAGACTTTGGCTCTGGGTCCACTGCTGGAACCCAGACAATAATAACAGGTAGACCGGGATTGTGTGTGAAAAGCCGGGATTGTGCTTTTTTTCCCCGCTGTTACCAAATGTGCAGTGCCTATTTCTGTTGAGTACGTTTCGAGCTCACGTAGGACGAACGGGAAGCTCCTGACACGGTGCGATGCCCCCGCTTTCCACACAAATAAGCACACACACGTCTGCAAGTTCTTCGCCGAGCCCCGTGGCTGGGCTGGATGCAGCCCACGGGGCTCTGGAGGGGTGCTGGTGTTGCTGAACGCCTTGGCCCCAACAGGGACCCTCTTGCTGCAGGCTTTCCAGCCTCACCCGTGCCCTTGGTGCTGGCTGAGTTAGCCTCCTGCGTTGTTAATGCTCCTGTCAGGGCCCACAGGTTTAAAAAACAGCGGGGCCATGCTGCGGCCACCTGCTCCTCCTCCTCCTGGGGCAGAGGGGTTGTCCCCCTGCAGGCCCCTCCTGGCCTGGCTCAGTTTGTTTCCAGATTGTTCCGTCCACGGCAGGAGGAGGTATTTTTTAAATACAGCATGCTTTTCTGTCTGTGTCCGCCACCAAGGACCAGCCCTTGGGCTGGTGTCTGTGCTCTGACAGAGAGCGGTGCCGCATGTCATGGCCTGGCCTGCACTATGTGCACGGGGTACGGTGACAGCAGGGGTACAGTGACACCAGGGGTACGGTGACAACAGGGGTGCAGGGACAACAGGGGTATGGTGACAACAAGGGTGCAGACACCGGAGCTGGAGGCCTCCAGCACACGTGAGGAGGGGGCTGCAGCCTGTGCAGGGGGGCGGTGGGTCAGGGCCGCGTGCCATGCTGAGACCAGGGCTGCTGCACATGGAAAGCTGCCTCTTTGGGCCGTGCTCCTGAAAATATGGTTGAGATGATGCTTAGCTCAGCCTTCCCCAAGCACGTTTTTGTTTGTGAAGCTGTTGGTCGGTGTTGCTGGCTGAACAAAATCGGCAGAGCTCCCCACCGCAGTGCACTCCATCCGTTACACCCTGTTCTGCTCCTCCTTGCTGTCGTCCCAAAGTGAACAGACTTCAGAGAGAGCCATAACTCTACTTAATGCTTGCACTGCCTGCCCCAGTCTCCCTTGCACTTACAAACCTGATTTACAGCACGCAGCCTGCTTGCCTCTATGAGCCCAGCAGATTCACATTTTCCATTTTGCTATCTCTCCTTTGGCCTGATGCAAGCTCAAGTGGGACAGCGTGTCAGACCTGGCCTCCTCCTCAGCAGCTTGTCAAAACAAGTGTGATTTTCACCATCTCCCTCTGCTTGCTGGTAGAGCAGGTCCAAAAGCAGACCTCACAGCTGCATCCCACTCACAGTGCTTGTCCAGCAGCTGCCCCAGCATCTGATGGGGTGGGAGCACCACATGGGCTGTCTGGGTGAGGAGCCACCAAGCTCCCAGCAAGGGCAAAAATCACATTTTGAAATTTTGGATTTCTTTTGCCAGGAGGGGATCACTTCTGCCTCTTTTCCTGTCGAACTCCAGAAGCTGCCGCTGATTTCAGCCAGACACCAGCAGGCGAGCACAAAGGCAGAGGGACGGGAGGAGGCGTGTGGTGCCGCACATCAGCAGAGGCAGCTGCCGGAGGTGACCTTTTAAATTGCTCCCATAAAACCTGTTCAAGTGCCCCTGTCAGAGTCTTCAGACTTTTTATATGCATTGCTAAGACCTTTTATTTAATGCTGTTATGCTAAGGAAGCGGTAGGGCCCCTTGTTGAGGGCAGGAGGACCAAGGACCTGACAGCGTGTGAGCAGGGGAGCCTGTGAGCGCCATGACCCCCGTGTGCTCCATCCCTGCCTGCCCACAGGGATGCTGTAGCCTGGTCACCACCCAGGAGGAGCTCTGCCCTCTGTGTCTTGCTCACCTAGCACCGTCAGCACAGTCCCAGCCCCAGCTGCTCCCACCACGCCATCTCTCTTCTGAGCACCTCCAGCCAGCAGACCCAGAGCCCCATGGGCCGTGGCCCTGAAGCCGGGCATGCTGCTGGGTGGCTTTGCTGCTGGAGCTGGGTCAGCTGGCCCATGCCACAGAGAGAGCTGCCAGCTCTGCACAGAGCCTCCTTTTAGGCTGGGACCTCTGCAGCCAGAGCCAGCTGCGGAGGAAAATGATGTGCCAAGACTTGCCCCAACCTCACGCGGTGCCACGTGCTGCCTGGAGGCGTGCACTTGGGGTTCTGTGCACAACACACGGGTGTGTTGTCCTCAAAGCTGAAAGCCATATTAAAAATAGCACAGATAGCCCTCAAACGAGGAGTTTTGGTGTTGCTGTAAAGGTGTGTGGTGGGGTACTGGCTCTGCCCAAGGAGGCTGAGGCAGGGGCAGGACCTCTGCCTGTTCCCAGAGCCTTTGGCACAGCACGGCTGTGAGCCCCAGCATGCAGGTGGCTGCCAGCAGCCATCCTGGTCCTGCAGGGAGACTGGAGAGGTGATTAAATGCCTTTATGGCTCTTGAGCTGGAAAGTAAAGAGCAGGAAACCCAAAGGCGTTGTTCTCAGCATAATCACCCCGTGGCTGCTCTGTTCCCCTCCTGAGGAACAAAATCAGAGCAGAATTACCGTGCGCTATTTTGGGATACTGACTGTTGGTGCTCAGATGTTTAAGGCTGAAGGGGCCAAGTGAGGTAAGTGTTATTCGTCCCTCAAAAACCTGAGCATTTTGAGAAGGTTTTTTGCTGGAGGGAGCACGATGGTATGATTTGTCCCATCAGGAAGGCTAAGGCAGGCAGAAAAAGCAGTGTCACATTGGAGAACGGTGCATGTTAACCCCTTCCATGTGTCCCAGTGACCTGGCTGTGTTGTTCAGCAGCCAGCAGCTCTCCCTCGTGCAGTGCTCCCTGGAGACCCATGCAGAAACCTGCAGCTCCTTGCAGGTCAGGTTCCACCAGAGGGGGATCCAAAAAGGCTTTTAGAGGAGGGATTTCTGCTTGAGGGCTATTGATAGGCACCAAGAAGAACATGCTCTTCATGCAGTGGGAACCCACATATCTTTGTGTCTTTAGCAATAAAGTCAAATGCTAGTTTTGGAGGTGCAAGGTGCAGCCAGGGCAGTGCATGGCAGATCTAAGGCTTGGCTTTAGTTCTGCCATGATGGGTTTTTCCAGTTTTTGCAAGAGCCTCCCATCCCTGCCTGCTGTGCCTGCTGTCCCAAGGGCTGCATGCCAGCCATGGCAGTGTGCGCCCGTGATGCGCTTGGTGTCCTTCTGTGGTGGAAAAACCTGGGGTATCAGGCTGGGGCTGGATGTGACGTCTTCCAGGAGTCTGCTTCAGGGCTTTTCCCCTGGGTAGGAAGCCAAGGCAGGGGGAGTTAATTCGGAGATGTCAGAGGCCAGCTGTGGGGAATTGACACTGATGTGCACTGTGCCCATCCGAGCCATCCCGCATCTCGCTGCATGCCTGTGGCACCTGGCTGGGGTTCCTGCAGCAGTGGCAGCAGTGTGCCCACCCGTGTGGGGTGGCAGAAGCTTTTGGCATGGCCCTGGGCCATGTCACCTCTCAGGGTTACCGTGGTCCAGGGAGAGCAGCTCTCTCTATCCCTGGCATGAGCGGCAGGGCTGTGCCAGAGCTGCACCATGGGCGTGGGATGCTCCACTTGCTCAGCTCTGGGCAGGCTGATTAGTCATGGCATGGCCTCAGAGAGCAGGATCCCAGAGAGAGGTGGGTCTGGGAGCTGTTGTCCTGTAATTAGGTTCTTTATTTACTTGTTATATAGCTATATTAATTTTATTTATGCATTTTTATATGTTTTCCTTTTAATTTTCATGATCCATTTTTCTGTTTAGGTTTCTGCTTAGGGCAGGCAACAGAGTTAGTCATGTCACTGCAGGATATTGAGTCTGTTGTACAGCTGGTGCTCAGAGGGCAAAGCTAAAGCTGAACATCCACCCCCAAGCCAGCACTTCCTATCTTGAAGGCCTAAATCCAAAAAAAGGACCCACTACATCTGTAGGAGCCTGTAACTCCTGTAACTTAAACTTAAAAACTTTAAACTTATAGATTCTCAGCTCTCCATGGCAGCCAAGCTTCTGGTTGTCTCAGAGGGGCTGGCCCGACCTCCTAGCTGTCCTCCAGCTATGAGACCAGACAATGGAAGTTTTACTCATTGGTCTCAGCCAACGGAGAGCTGTGGCACACCCCTTAGTGGCAATGTGATTTTGAGGAAAGGTACGGGTCTTTGAGATTAGTGATCCTGTTGGCTTTTAAAACCAGAGTGTTACCCTGGTGTAACAGGATCAGGCATGTGGCTGACTTCTGCATAGAGAGCTCAGAGGCCAACTGAGAGGCCCCACTCCCCACTGACAGCTGAGCCACGACTTCCAGGCTGTAAGAAACACGAATTACGTGCCAAAAAAGCAGTTTTGAGACTAAACAAAAAAATGCATTTTGGTTCCTTTTCCTTGTTTCCAGTTTCAGCCTGAATCCTCTTGAGTGCAACTGGGTCAATAGTCTCAAGCACTTTCTGTACACAGGAGGACTAAAACCACAGAGTGGCTGAGGCTGGCAGGGACCTCTGGTCCATCTGGTCCAGCCCCTGCTCAAGCAGGACCACCAGGAGCAGGCTGCCCAGGGCCGTGTCCAGGCAGCTTTTGAAGATCCAAGGATGGAAACTCCACAACCTCCGGGCAACCCGTGCCTGTGCTGCCTCACCCACACAGCACAGAAGTGGCGCCTGGTGTTTACCTGGAACCTGTTGTGTTCCAATTTGTGCCCGTTGCCTCTTGTTCTGTCACTGGGCACCACTCAATAGAGCCTGGCTCCATCATTTTTGCATCCTCCCTTCAGGTATTTACACACATTGACGGGTCTTCTCTTTTCCAGGCTGAGCAGCCCCAGCTCTCATCCTCACCTGTAAGAGGTGCTCCCATCCCTTCGTCATCTTGGTTGTCCTTACTTCAGGTTGCTCTCTAGTACACCCAGATCTCTCTCATACTGGGGGCCCAGACCTGGACACAGTACTCCAGGAGTGGCCTCACCAGCGCTGAGTGGAGCAGAAATGTGTTTTCTTCACAGAGTAGAAGCTGAGAGTCTTGTGCAAAGCCAAAGGAGAGGATTTAAGGATAGTGATAAATGCGTTTTGAAATACGATGACAAAATCCCAAGCAACATAGGGCTGGATGAAGTGCCAGCCTGCAGTGAGTGCTTTGAGGCAGCGGGACGAGAGGAAAGGGTTTGCTTTGGTGCAGCCCAGCTGCCAGCCATGAGCCAGAAGTTGCTCCTGGGGTTTGTGCCCTGCTGCCAGGTCAGGACCACCTCGATGAGACTTTGTGCTGCCGCCTCTGCCCGTGTCGGGGCTTCCTTGCTGCTGCACCGGGCAGTTTTGCTCTTTCAGCTCTTTGTCAGCATCGCAGGACGTCTTTGCCCATATGGTGCCTTGCAGCCAGCCAACACACGTATAGACCTGGCTATATATAAACGAGCAGGGTCAGAGCTCTATTTTTAGCCTCTCTCAGAACATTCCCCTTGCTATGCATTTCTTGCCACCGACTCCTCGCCCTGTCTCCTTGCTGCAGAAGCCCTCTGAGGTGAGACCTGCCAGCTGCACGGGGACAGGCGGGGGCTGGCCTGCAGCGGGGACATTTCTGCAGAAGGTCATCCTCCCACATCTGCCACTCGCTCTGTCCTCCAGTGACAGCGGTGTCCCTCGGGGATGCTTTGCTTTGAAGGGCTCTGGGCTGGTGCCCTGCCCAGTCCCATGCTCGCGGTACCTCACGGCATGGTAATGCAGCTCCGCCCGAGTCCCTGCCCCTGCAGGGCCGTTCTAAATGTAAATCTCCTGCTACTTGGGGATGCTTTTATTTTTTTTTTTACTGTCTTGGCTCCTGGAAGCCTCTGGTCTGGCAAGGACCTCTGCTTTTTGCTTTTGTAACACTTTCCACGCTTCCTGTCTATGGAAAGAAAAAGCTTGGAAATGGGATTTCAGCATTCTCTGTAGACTGGGAAAAGAGAGGGGAAATGCATCTACTGTTACAAGCTATTCATGACTTTCTAACAACCTCATATCTGAGGGAGGCATTTGGGAGCACAGGGGCCCCACTGGAGGAGAGGCACCGTAGCTCTTTTCTCACGGTGATGGCTGATGGTCTGAGGGCTGGGGGGAACAGAGTGTTTGTGTCTGTTGAAGGTAAGGTGGGTATTTGTAGGTGCCTTTTTTTTTTTTTCCTAATGCATGATAATCTTGTCCTTGAGAAGCATTTCCTAGAAGCTCCATCATGAAAATCATGTGCTACAATAGCAGTTCAGTTTGTTTGCCTATTGCCATTGTTCTTATTTACCCAGCTAATTTTTGTGCCATCTGCAAGACCAAGTTTATTACTGCTGATGTGAAACCTCAGTGTCACATTCTTTGAGCCAAAGAGTAAGGGGGAGCAGCAGCTGGTGCTGTCCCCCAGGAGCAGAAGATGCGTGCAGAAATCACACAGCCCCAGTAGATTCACAGCCATGGCAGCTGGAACAGGTTCTTAGGACATTTGGTGCAGGAAGCACCATTTGCTGGATGAAAAATTGTTTGGTTACGGCCCCTTTGGATGACACACCTCAGCATATCATCAATGTTTGATGATGGGTTTCAAACAGTTTTTGAAACAACTTTTTATATCTACCCAGTTTATGAACCGTGCCCTTCCATAAGTTTATTTCAGTTAACTGAAAAGCAATGGAAAACCAACCACATTTTGTACTTCTTGTTCTTTATACCAGGGTTATGCTGGGTATCCAAGCAGGGAGTCTGGATGTGACGTCTGCAGTTCATCTGTGCTGTGATCCCCTGGACTTTGAGTACCCATGTGGCAATATGGCACTTTAGCACGCACCTGCCTGTGCCCATCCTTTAAAAAAAGAAGATTTCAAGTCAGAAGGCCCCTTTGGAAGGATTGCAGCACATCAGTCAGTGGAGCAAACAAGCATGAACTCCAGCGCAGAGATCCACAAGCTGCAGATTTATGTCAGAAGGAGGACTGTGCACAGGATCATTTCAGAAAACATTTGTCAGAGGAAGGTGAGTATTATGATGATGTGTGAAATGAACACCTACTATATTGCAAGTTCCTTACATGATGCTTTCAAGGGAAAATATTGCACATTTCTTTGTGATTCATTAAATCCACAGGTATACATTGTTAATTCCTTATTTGTAATACGAATCTCTTTTTGACCGATGAATGTGTAAAGCAGAAGTCTTGCGGTGCAAAAATATAAGTACATGGAGGTGCAAGGTATGGCGGGTCACAGGAGGCTGTGGCTGTTAAGTGCTACTAACCTTCCCACCTTTGGAGCAGCGTTAGTACTAGCAATACCTGAAATTCTGGGACTGCCCCGGGACAGGCTGCAGGAGGACAGGTTTTCCACTTCCCAGCTACACTGAAGTCCTGGTAGGTAGCACGCCTGCTCGGTAGGTGTGGTGTGGTTCCCCACAGCAAACTGCTGCCTCCGAACCCACCTGCCACCCGAAGCAGATGGAGCAAGGAGGGAAAGGGGACGAAGAGCTGGAGGAGCCTCGAGTCTGAATTTTGGCCAGGGCCTGTTTGCTGCTCCCATTGACAGTGCCCCGAGTGCTAATTATAGTCTCCTTGTTCTGCTTTGGTCAGGGCAAATGACAAAGTGGGGTGAAACCCAAAAATAAGCAGCCTTAGAATAGTTCTCTCCACCTCTTCCTTCTAATGGCATCACTGAACAAGACTGCTTGTTCCCCTTCAGACAAGCTCTCAGAGGTTATTTTAATCCATTTTTAGTTGCAAATAGCATTTATCAGAATAAGCATAGGCTGGTTGCCAGCTCCTTCAGATCTTTGACAGCCCAGAGGGGAAAGTCTCTGAAAAATAACTGACTGTGCTTCTACTGCATGTTCCCCTGCCCAGGAGATTTTGGGGACATAATAAGGAAACATTCATCTGATGGAGCAGAGCCCAGGAACCAGCGTGTTGCTTGCAGCCAGTGATTCCCCTGTCATCAACACTTGTTCCCAGGAACCAGAGCTCTTGTTCCTGTCACCAGTGTTGATGTTTTCAGATTCAATTTAGCAGTCATTAGGAGGCAAGAAGCAGGGCTGGGAAAAGGTTACAGAGCCACTCATTTCTGGGTCAGTGGTGAGAACGTGACCCTGGCTAGCTGTGCCCAAAAATCCTCGCTAACAGCCATCCCATGGCCACTCGACGGTCTGCGGAGCCTTCACGATCTTTGCTGAGTTCACAGACTCTTCAAAGTGGTATTTTAGAAAATGCCCTATTGAACACTAATTGGCATTCCCAGGGAAGCACATGTGGAGCAGGCCATGAAGATTAAATTCCCACTTTCCCTGAAGCCATTTTGATAATGGGAAGCATCTGGGCAACTTGCCCTACTGCTCAGTCTCAGCGCTCGGTCTCAGGCTCTGGGGCTGTAATCTTTCACCAGTACAAAATTAAAGCGTCTTAAGAATCATATGTGTGGTGGCCTACTGCCTGATGTCCACGGACAGGAGGTGACAGGCAAAGGATAACAGCTGACAGGAGGATTGGGATAGCATGAGATATCCTGGTGCCTGATAGGGGTTGATGAAGGAGAAATTAAGGAAAATGTTGCTACATTTGTGATGTCTTGCTGTCCATCGTCATTTGTCAGAGTGACTTTGAAGACCACTTGATCTGGTCTTAACATCTCAGTATTCAAGACCAGGGCATCTGAAATTCAGGTCAGGAGGACATGAACAAGCTCTACACAGAAAGTCTGTTGGGCGTGTGATATTTAAGGCAACTTTGGAGCCATGATCCTGGCCGAACAGCATAATAGTTAGAAATTCTTGGCTATGCTGAGGGAAATTGTCGTACTCCACCAAGAATATGAAGGTAAAGTTAATTTTTCTCTCTCGGCTGCCACCTGAGACCCAACTGCATGTTTTCCAATGTGCAAAATTCACGTGTTTTGCCAGTCAGGGTAAACACTTCAGGATGATAGAGGAAATGACATCATGCTGCTAAATTCTGCTTTCTTTGTGTCTTAAATAGGGTAAAGCCTGGTAGTAGCAGAACTGACCAGATACGTTAACGTGTGGATGGAAACCAACCTGCAATTAGCCAGTCGTCTCCCTGTTGTCCCTGGCTGTGAGAGAGGAAAGGACACCTGGCTGGAGGTGAGCAGCTGGCATGTTTTTATTTATTACAAGTCCAAAGGCTGACTGGACCATATGCGTGCCTTGTGTTGACCTCCCATCGGTGTGCTGTCAGGGTCCTGTGACCTGGGCATTTTATTGCCTGAAAAACACCAGTAAACGGGTGTCTCACCCGTTGTGTGACAACCCGCCAACTCCAGCAGGGTGGTTACACTTTTCCTTGAAGCACTTTAAGATGTTTTTCTAAGGACCCAAGCAAAAGCTAAACGTCAGCCTCACCTCCCAGCCCCTGTCAGCTCTGCTTCACTCTTTGTTTCCACAGAGACATCTCCGGCTGTCGAGTGGGAAGCCTTTAGGCTTGGCTGCGGGAGGAGCACAGGCTGACTCACGTCAGGGTGCTCCTGCCCGCTGCCTGAACACCAATTCATTTAGCGTGGAGCTGGAAGGGTTTTGCTCTGCCAAACGGCACCGCGCTCGCTTTCCCTGCCCCTGCTCCCCCCGTTATTTCTAGTTGGATCTTCAATTGAAAAGCCTGATCTGCATCCTGTGAACAGCTCTGCCGCGGTCCTGGGAGGGCAACGCTGATACTGTTTCCCCTTGCACATCCCCCAGCATGGACTGAGGGCAAGGGGGGATAGTGGGAACAGTGCCTGCAGCCCATGGGGAGGCAGCTGCTGCTGGTCCCCGGCCTCGGCTGCTCCCCGCACTGCCCTGGGCATGCCGCTGCAATAAATAGCCCCCATGAGAGTGGAGGGGAAGGCGCCTCCTCTCAGATGTTGCAGGGAGCTGGAAGGGGCCGTCTGGTCCTAGCAGCAGGGCTGAGCTGAAACACCAGTGGCTGGTCACAGCTGGGGATGGAGTTGCTCCTGTGCAGTTTGCTGCAGAGCATCCTCCTCACTCCTAAAAGCACCCCGGTGCTTTTGACCAGGGAATAAGCCTGTCTTCCTCATCCTGCCTCAGCTATGTGCCCGCACCTGTATTTTCAGAGAGAGGTGTTGCTCTCCGCCCTGTGATAGGGACATGTATGACACCGCACTTAAGCAATACATTAAGCATTTGGAGTAGAAGGAGGTTTGTATCCCTGCACATCTGGGGCTGATAGTGAGCGAATTAAAACCGAGTAACACACAGGGAAACTCCACACAGGCCAAACGAGAAGGGGATGAGCTTTGCCAGGGTTCACCCTTGGCTACATCGTTTTCTGCGGGAGGAAAATGCTGAGAGGAGACTATGAGAAGGAAGCAGGAAGCGAGCAGGGGCTTAAGGAATCCAGGGAGAGAAAGGCAGAAAAGAGGGCAGGAGAGGGTGGAGGAAGAGTGCCAGCTCCTGGCACCCACAGGGATGAAGGGGAGCTGTCACATGAGCAGCCAGAGGGGTGGTGGATGTGTGTTTGGGGCTGGGTATGGTGTTTGTTTGTTTGTTTGTTTGTTTTTTGCAAACACAAAGGATTGGTTTTGTCTTTGGACACTTTTACAGAACCAGGTACAGAACTTCTCTTAAGAGGCTTGCCTTGCAGTGCTGCAAGCGCAGATCCCTCCTCGTTATTTCCTGAAATTCCCTTGGCAGCAGGCAGTACGCGCTGTGCGCACGTACTGGGGGTGGCAGCGCTGAGATGGGCAACCGGAGGACTCCCTTTTGCCCCGAGCACTGGAATGTGCTGTCCCAGCCACAGGCACAGTGCAGAGGCTGGGGGCAAAGTTTGTTCTTTCCCCACCAGCCCCAAGCTGCTTCCCTGGGCATTTGCTTTCCCACCCCCTCCTCCTTCACCCTCTCGTAACAGGCACTTGGGCAGCACACTTTTCTGGATTGGCTTCAAGAGACCTTTTAAGGCTGCAGGGATTTGGCTTTATAGCTGCAATTTACTGGTAAAACTTGCCTGAATTATGCAGGCTTCTTACAGTGAAACAGGTTCAAGAGCCTCTATTTTTAGTCCATCTCAAAAACAAGTGCAAGAATTACTGTCTGCTCCTCCCGATTTCCTCTGTGACCCTCTCCCTCACCACGTTCACCAGCTTTCCATCCAGGTAGCCGCTCGGTGGCAGGACCTGTTGGGGAAATGGCACTATTTAGTCTCGAAGAGCCCATAACCACACAGAGCTAATCAATTCTGGTTTGTCACGAGGAGCTAATGAGCCATTAGCAAGTCTGGGCTGCTCTTTCAACAGGGTGGCTGGAAGGCGCACAGGCTTTTAGAGGACCATTGACCAAGAGAGCGAGAGGTGAATGTAAGCACATAATACACGGGTACTGAGGCGTGTGTACTGTTTATGTAGTGATGTGTTTGTGCGTGATACCTTGAAGATATTTGAAACACAAATTCCTGGATGTGAAGAGCCGTACTTAAGCCATTTGCAATTGTAACAACAACTCCAGCTGACCTGAGGATACGTTAACCGTGGTAGAGTTCCTTGCTCCAAAAGCTGTTTATATAAAGCGTGTACATGCTCTCCCTCTGTTTTATATACAAATTCACGTGGCATCCATCCCAGGAAGCTTGTGAGCTAAGTCAGCCCTGAGGGATGCTGACTGTGGAACCAGTGGGAATGGTTGGCAAGCCCCCATGAGAGATGGTGACTGAACCTACCGTGCTGATTCCTACCTGCACTGCCTCTCCTCATTTCACCCCACCTCCAGCAGGTGTAAAATAACCCCCCTGGTGCCCAGGAGTGGTGGGCCAGGGTTCAGAGGAAGAGGAGGAGGAGGTGGTTGCTTCTGCAGCACAGACACAGGTGCTCCCATCCCAGCCTCAACCCAGCTGCTGCCACCTCTTAAGAGCTGTAGGAAACGAAGGTTCTGCTACCACTAATTGCCCCCTGTAAACATCTACCTGGAGAGAGGGGTTTGCAAGCTCTGCAACAGCTGTGAGAAGGGGTAAGTCTTTGTGCCTCCTGGCCAGTGCTGTGCTGCTTCCCTGAATCCTGATCCTTCCTCCATGTGGCGTCACCTTGGGACGTGGCAGCTGTCTAGGGGGGCTTTGGGGACCCGGGGGGTCTCTTGGACAGCGCAGGCTGTGAGGTGGGATGGGCTGTGGGGGGTCTCTCCAGGACCTCTGTAACTGCAGAGGCTCCCAGGCTAGGAGCCCTTGGCTTTGGCTGACAGGGCAGTGTCTGGTGGGCTCCTGGGGTACAAAATGTTTTGAAGCCCAAATGGCAACGCTCTCAGAGCAAGCATAGCAGCGCCTGTGCAGAGCTGGTTTGGGGGGCGTTCCCTCCTTCTTCTGGAATAGAGAGGTTTTAGCCTTTGGCTCTGCATGGAGGAAGGTGCCACCTTCTCACCTGGTTCCAGAGCCTACTGCCCTCAGCTGCTTTCTTTTGTGTGTTGGTCATTATAGAACAGCACTGAGCAGTTCGCAGAGCTCCCATCCCACAACAGTGCCCTGCTTCTGGCACCAAGGAAGTGCTGTGGAGCGGTAATTCAGCAGGGCTGGGTGTCCTGTGAGCACTAACTGAGGCTGGGGCACAGCCACGTGAGCAGGAGGCTGCCAAAATGCTGCCAGCAGTAGCCCAAGGCCGTGACCAAGGGGACTGTGCCCCTGGCTGCTCTGATGACTCTTCAGAGGGGTGCGAGCTCCCTGCAGACAATGGGCTCCTTGCACCAGTGTGTGAGAGCGGGCTGGTGCAGCCTCCTCGGCTGAGGTCTGGGGGCTGAGGCTGGTGTGGATGGTCACCCCTCTGCTTCCCACAGAGCAGCATCCAGGCATCTGCTGCTGCTTTTTGGCTGGAAATCTGCTCATCTGCAGGCTGAAATGAGAACCAGCTGGTGGTTGTTTGGGATTTATTTTAGAAAAAAAAAATCTCCTGCAAAGCATTATTCTGTTTTGAGTTCCTGTTTCCTTTCCCATCTGTCTGAGGAGCCGGGTCTGTAAATCTCCCGCTGTCTGCGTGTCCCCACTGACGGCACGGCTCCTCTGCCCCATCCCAGCATGGGCAGGCACAAGGGCAAGTCCCTCCCAGGGCTGCGCGCGAGGAGCTCTCCTGCAAACTTTTTTTGTTCGCTGCCTGCGTTTGTTTTTGTCTGCTTATGGTTTGCCTCCTCCTGAGTTTTCTAGATCTGAACGAACCCAGAAATCTCAAGGCAAAACACGGCTGAAACACCATCTGGTTTCACATCAAAACAGCGCACTTCCCAGGGATTGCTCTGCCAGCCCGCCTGGCGCTCCCCTGCCTGCAGCTGGGAGTTAGCCCTGGCACTGGCACACAGTGGCCACTGCGGTGGCTGCTCTGGTGCTGCTCGGCACCCACAAAGCCTCTGCGAAGGTGGTACCGCAGGGCTCAAGGCCAGCTTCCCAACACCGGGCAGGGCGTACCCAAAGGCTATCAGCAGTCTGCGGACGGTGGTTTTACGCCTTTCTGCGTGTGATTTCATGAGAGTAAAAAACCGTGACTTTCCTCATTAAAAGAGAGGCCAGATGCTGCCCTCAGTTGCACCAAAATAAGTATGGATTTACTTTGTTTTGGACACATGATCAATTTATGCAGAAAAGCAATTCTGCTCTGTCCCCCCTTTTTCATTTTCTACCAATGGCCTTTCTCTTTCCTTCAGTTGTTGGCAGCTGCACAAAACACTTCCTGGATTTTTCTCACTGGATTTTTTTTTGTCTTTTTTAAAGGAATCATGGTTTTTATAAATAAGATTTCACACTTTTTAACAATAACTTCTAATGATTCTATGAACTTCTTCTGTAACCCAGCAGAATTTGCTCTGATGTCTTTCAGCAATTTCGGAGGTCGTCATCATTGTTCCTGGGTGCTTTTCATATTTTTAAGACCAGAGGGGACTTTATGATTATCTGTTCTGACAATGAATCTCACTCAATAATTTCTGCTTCAACGTTTCTTGAGTTAAAATGTATCTTTAAAAAAAAGGCTGTTGAGTCTTTACTTCAAGACTTCAAATTATGGAAACTCTATTGCATCTCTAGGTAAATTGCTCCAATGGTTAATGGCTTTTGTTAAATAGTGCACCCTGTATTTCATCTGAATTTGCTTAGCTTCTGTTTCCAACCACCGCATCAAATTAAATTCCTGTTGTGTTTTTTTCCTCTCTGCCTGATTAAAGAGCCCTAATATTAATCATTTCTTCTTGCACTGGTAATTATGGACAGTGCTCAAGTCATCTTTTGACCTTCTGTTGGATAAACTTGGATTGACCTTCTTAAGTTTCTCACTAGAAATGTTTTCCAGATGCTGAATCGTTCTTATAGCTCTTTTCTGAACCCTTCACAATTTCTGTTTTTTTGATGTTGTTGATTTTTTTTTTCTTACCGCTGACACGAAGCCTCACAGTGTTTCAATGTAATGCAGCAGTTCCTGCTGCTGTTCTGATAGCACGGTGTGCCGAGGTAGTACCACCTCTACTATTATGGGATTGTACATCCAAGAATCACGCTTCTCCTAGCAAAAGTACCGTGTTAGGGGGTCACATTTAACTGGCTGTGTACCATGAAGTACCTTGGGGTAGAGTCAGGTTCGTAACCATCCCTTTCAAAGATGCTGCTTTGCAAGATTCTGTGTCCCACTCTATGCCTGTAACCATTGCCATCCTTTGTTACCATGTGAACAATCCCTGTTTGGATTTGGGGGTATTAACGACCACATTGCAGAAATGAATTCGTCATGCTGGGACAATCTTCTAGACAGGTCTGTACAGCCGGGCGTGCTCCTTGTCTTTCCAAACCCACCAATTTTGTATCACACTTAATGATACCTCTTTCCTATGAGCAATACCGATTTTGCAGAATGCTGTTGTCATGAGAATGACAGGCAAGGCTGCAAAATGCCCCACAAGGTAAACATATTGATATATTAATCTTCATCAAATAAACTGGAGATCTCACCAAATATGGGACCAAGTGTGTTTTAATCAGACCTGGTTCCCATTAAAAATCATGCACGTTTCCTGGAGAAAAGAGGGAATCTCTGTCTCTGGAGATGCTCAGAGCTGAACTGAACAAATCCCTGAGCAACCTGATCTAATCAGACCTGTTTTGGGAAGGTGCTTGGACGTGATGACTTCCAGAGGT
Source organism: Cygnus olor (assembly GCF_009769625.2). NCBI lineage: Eukaryota > Metazoa > Chordata > Aves > Anseriformes > Anatidae > Cygnus > Cygnus olor. The sequence continues at coordinate 52,719,081 of NC_049173.1, forward strand.
CTCTTCCAACCCAAATTATTCTGTAATTATGTAATTATGTGGCTAATTAGCTTTCTATTTTTAATACTTGTCACTGTCCTCTGTAGTCACCTTTCTGTATTTCACCCTGCTCCTATGACAGGTTAACCGGGATAGGCTCTGCAGGTTTAAATATTTTATATATCAGCATCTGCTTAAAGGGCTCCATGTAAAATAGAAAGCACTTCATAATCAGATAATCTTGCTTGTGCCAAATACAAACCCGATACAAAGGATTTCTTTCTCCTGTGGGCTGGCAGTGCTGCTGAGGCTGCCTGCTGTGAGACGATGGGCTTCGTGGGGGACATTGGCTGGCCCTGGGTGTCTGCAGGGATTTGTTGGGAGCTTCTCTCGTGGTCTGGCAAAGTGAAGATGACCCGAAGCCCGTGGCTGCGCTCCCGCAGGTGTCAGGAGCGGGACCATTGGGCTGGCAGTCTCCAGGAGAGGTCACTCCTGTCCCCAGAACCTGCCAGAGCAGGTCCTGCTGGTCCCGTGCCTCTGCCGGGTGGCGGGGCAGGCGGGGATGTCAGCTCTGGTGGCAGAGGGGCCGTGTGGGTGCGACGTGCATCGACGGGTCTGGCTCTCAGCAGCTGCCCCTAGAGCTGGGACCCTGGCATCTGCCAAAAGGGCTCTGCGGGGGCACAGCACCGTGCACCCAGGGCCGTGCTCGTGCAGCCCTTCGGCCACCTCTGTGTGGCTGCTGCGGCTTCGGCTGCCGTCCCTGCCTGCTTTCCTCGCGGTGGATTCGGTTGTTTTGCGTCTTTGAGGTTGAGTGGGTGGTTTGGAGGTTTCTGTACGCTCTGTTCTTTTGGTAGGCTTAGCTTGGTCTATGTGTTTAAATGCAGGTTGTGCTTCACAAAAGGGACATTATTTTCAATGAATGGCATCATCCATTTTAATATCTGGTTCAGCGTTTACGCCAGAAAAATCTGATGAGATACGAGTTGACATCTTGTTTTCTTCATCTGGTTAGAGGAAGTCACGACGTTTTTTCAGAGAAATCTTTATTCTAAGATCTGAAAATGTATAAACAAGTAGAAACTTCCTCTGCTTTTCTTTGTCAAGCTGTCAAAATGTTCCCAGGCCACCCTGGTTTGTGGTTTTCACTTGTTATTCCTTCTTTCGTATGACAACAGAGAGATGAGTTGACAGCCACTGGTGTCAGAGGCAGGGAGTTGCTCTGGGGAGAGGAGTGCTCAGCTTTAAACAACTTTGCTGTGGTTTTGGCAAGGCTGGGTCTGTGACCCTGCCACAGAGACGGTGACTTCTGTCCAAGGATATTCCTGCTGCTAGCAGAAACAAAATGACCATCATAGCTGCTCTCTGGGACTGCCGTTTGTGGCTGGGAAGGTGTGCATGGGTTTCGTCCAAGGGATATAGGCTACGCTCAGCCTTGGAAACTTGAGCACACGCTGACTTATTCATCAAGTCAGCCTCCCGCCAGCGGTACAAACAGCGTATAGCTTTCCAGGCACAGAAGTGTGGGCCCGCACCTCTCTTTTACGCTTTCATTTCAGCACTGCAAGGTGTTGCATCAGTAAGAGGGCAAGCCCCAGGCTGCTTTTCATTTTCTGCTGTTCGGAGCTAATTATCCAGGAGCTGGAGAAATAATTGACTGAGGTGTAACCAGGCCCTACGGTTCAAATGCCCGCGGGGTGAGGTGGAAGAGGTGCAGGCCGTGGGGAGCCCCAAGGGCACCTGGCATTGCCACGCACCTTGTGGGAGCGCTGGCACCCCCAGCGTCCTCCAGTCCTGGCAGAGGCAGGCTGGCTGTGTGTGTGAGGAGCTCGGGAGGTGGCTGAGGCAGGGAGGAAGAGCTGTGGGGCTGCAGGTGGGGAGGGAGGCACATGGAGACCCTATGGAGCCCTAGAAAGCACTCAGCGTGGTGCTCCCTGTGACTCTCACGGCAGGACTGTGTGGGAGGGAATTAAAGCGTGCATCCTCCTGGGGCAGATGTGAAGCCACCAGAAATGATCTGTAGGCCCACATGAAAGCTACCTGGCAGCATTTAGTCCCTGCAGAGGCAGGCGTTGTGTCAAAACCCTGGGGCAGGGCACTGCCTGTGCTGCACCTCCCCATGGAGCTGCCTTGCCTGTCCCGCATGTGCGCGGTGCTGAGCACGGGCTGTGTGACATGGGCACGTCCACGGCTCCTCGGGGGGCTGTGCAGAAAGCCCAGCCTCGTGCTCGGGGGCATGGACATCCACCTGGTAGGGGACCCTTAAAGGGTGCCCCCTGCTCCTTCAGGCCCACCATCAAGCAGCACTGACCTCCTGCAATGCCCAGAGGAGTCTCGTGGGCTTTGCTCTTTCCACACACGGTGACACCTCTGTTACCGGCTTGCAGCCTGCTGTGGTTCATGGCATGCATCAGCCTGTTATTGTTGTGACACTGCTCATGTATTTCTTCCTCTCACCCACAGCCTTTCCAAGGGGAAGCTGTGATAATGACAGGACTTCTCGTTCTTTGTCACAGAAATCGGGTATAATTGCCCCATTTCAGCTGCTTTAAGAGGTGCAGCGAGGGAACAGGCTGGATTCTTGCTTTAGACATCAGTCATCTGAAGCATTTGGTAGATGGCACATCAGGGCTGGGAAATGACTCAACTGTCTTTGTTAAAAGCAATCTCTGGGCTCAGGGAATAAAATCAGAGGGAGAGAGCTGAGGGGGGTGGAGAGGGGCCTCGGCAGCAGAGACACGCTGCCTGCTCTCCCCAGAGCTGCCTCTGAATCATCCCCGCAGCCAAGAAGCCGTTCGCCAGCCCGGCCTTGCAGCCATGTCCATGCTGCCAGGGAGCCATTTCCCCTTGCATGGTCTCGCTGAACTTGCACCTTGTGCTCAGCCAACGCAGTGCATATCTGGCTTTGGCAGGGGAATCGGGGTGGCCTTCAGTTGAGGGCCAGGAGTTTCTCCCTGCTCGTGCACCGCTGAGCCACCTGGCCTGGCTTTTGTGGGTGCCGCCTTGTGCCCCTGTCGCAACACAGGTAGCATCCAGCCAGAGATAATCCTCGTCGCGGGCCCTTTCTCCTGCTGGATGGGCTCACAGAAACCTCAATGAGTTGGTCTTGCTTGGCTTGTGAGTATTTGTGACAAAGTGCTGATGGCAAAACAGGCTGCTTCTCAGTGGGCGTAGCAGGGATTGGCTTTGTTTGTTTTTCCTGCTGCCAAGGCCTTGCTTATCTAACCTCCATTTCAGTCCTGTTTTGCGTGGAAATGTTTTTATTTATGCAGCTGGGACAGAGGCCCTTTCTCTTTTAACTCATCCAAGTTTGAACTTGTGGAAGAGAAAATCTCTCATGGCAGCCGTCTTCCTTCTGCTGAATGAAATGTGCCTGAAACGGGGATTGCACCGATGTGTGTAGGTAAAGCCTGCTCCTCCCTGTTCAGCAATGCACTATGGTGACGTCTTCAGTGCATTTACAAGTCCGCTCAGACACATCTGGTGCAGGTAGCACAGGCCATCCTGGTCCCAGAATCACCCCCAGGTCAGTAAGCTCCAGAGGCTGCAAGCCTGACGCAAGCCAACAATCCCTGCTCCGAAGAGTGCTCGGAGGTGTCAGTGTCACTGCATCTGGAAGACAAGATCTCCCTGATGTGACCTCAGGCTTGGTCTGGAGGCCATCTCCTGAGGTGCCACGTGCTCGGGCACGGTTTTTAGGCTGCTCTGCAGTCAGGTTGGGGGCTGTCTGTGAGGGGGCAGGTCATGGAGCAGGCTGTGCTCGTAGCTGCTCTCTTGCCATGGGAAGATGCAGCCCTGGATTTGGGAGGCCCTACCACATCGTCCTGCTGCTTCTGCCTGTACTCCGAGTACCAGCATCCCTGGCTGCCAGCGGTGATTTGGCAATGACTGTTGTGACAGCAGGGGCCTGACTGTCTTTGCCCATTGATGTGACCCCTTTGATCGTGGGAACCACGGAGCCTGTTTTTTCTAAGCGAACAGAGAATTCGGTCATTGCTGAGCACATCCTGCCTCTTAGGATGCCTACTGCAGCTGAGAGCTCGATGGCCCTGGTACTGCGGCTGTACCAAGCACTGTGTGTTCCTAGACAGTACTGTAAAAGGATGCAGAAATGAGGCTTCTTACGCACTGCTTCCTTTTATAGCCTCTCAGTGCACTAGTTTGTGTTTTTGTTTAAATACTCCAGGCTCTGGGCTTTGCTTTGTTCAGCACAATCTGTTCAACACAAAGGAAAATAAGTCGTTAGTGGTTAATTGGAACGTGTTTTTCTTAGCTGTCCTGTGCTTTTATGGACTGTCCAGGTGCCTGTTTCCAAAATAAAGCTGCTCTCTGTTGCTCCCCGCTGAAAAGCACCTACCTATGCTAGGTCACGGCTCCACAGTAATTAATGAAGAGCTGCAGAGCTGGCCGGTGCTGTCGATGTGCTGTGGCAGTGTGTTTCTAAATACCATGACAAATCGGTTAAGGAAGCACGCGTGCACAATTTGCTGCAGCTGATGCTGCTGGTGACAGAATTAGACTGTCCATCTGCATGCTCAAAGGATCTGCATTGATAACATCCTAATGACAGTTCTCATGTAGTTTGTATGAAGAGAAATTATAATTTTGGGAGCAAGCAGAATTGAATAGAGCTTGTTAGGGATGTTTCAGCAAAGATGATGCAGTTAGAAAACGTGTATGTTGTGAAGCAGAAACGTTTCTTGGAAATATGTAGTTTGACTACCTTTAATTGTCAGTCTTCTGCTGGGCAGCTTGTCAGTTGTATCATGCATGCGACCTGGGTGCTGCACAGAAACACAGCTTCCAAGGTTTGTCCCTGAGTTACTGTCCTGTGGTCCTGGCATCTTCTGGCTGGCTGAGATGGGACTTCTCTTGTCCCGTGGAAGCTGGAAGCTTGGCTCCTGAGTGAAGTTGATGGGACTCTTAAGAAAATTCACTGTTGCTCACTCCCAAATAAATTTGCTGTCCCTATTCAGTGCTGAGCAGCTGTAATATCGGGGGAAAAATGATAATTTTGTTCAATGGCTACCAACATCCTGAGCTACCTCTTGTATTTTGGAAACACCAAGCATCAGTGTTTCTGAAACTAAATTTCACAGATTTTCATAGGAAACTTGCAAAACTTTCTTATGCCTATTGGAAATTGCATTTCAAGCTACTGGAAACTTCTACAGAAGGGAATTCCATTGTTCAGCTAGCCTGAGATCTGACTCCCATCCCCTCGGTGCTGAGATTTTGAGCGGATGTGGCTGGAGCTGCTGGGACAACCACTCTGCTCCTAGATAGCAGTGGCTGCTATTGAAGAATAAATGACACTGCAATCTGAGCCTTGCTTGCACACAGGCCCAGGGGGCTCGTTCAGGGGAGACTAAGTGCAGAACAAGCTTGGCCATTTCTAAAACACTATGTAAAGAGACAGAAAATTGTTTTACAGGCTCTGATAAGATATTGCTATGTTCTGTCTCTACAGAATGAATCTCAAAAGGGACAAAAAATGTTAGCACTTTCTACATGCGGGAGGTTTTACTTCCAGGAGAATTTGGTCACAGGTCTATTTAGTGCTTAAAAAAAAACCAACCACCCAAAAGAACCCAGACCTCTAGGAGAATTTGTCTATTGCCTAAAGAGATCCAATGACCCAGTTTTGTTTATTTTTTATCCTACAGAATAAAATCAAATCTGACTCTATCATGACTCTAAAGCCAGGGTATGGCTCCCACCTCCATGTCCAAGTTTCTTCACAGGATATTGAAATTATACAACTGTGGGTTGCTTTGTTTTTCTGTGCTACAGTTTTGTTGCCTATAAGTAAACAGAGAGCAAGATCTTGATGAGGTGAATTCCAAGAACTGCAATTCTGTAAGATAAATGCAAAACTCGCCCACAGCCATCAGTATTCACCTTCTAGATCAAATCGCAGGCAGCTGGGAGGAGAGTGCTAAGGATTAAAGTCCTGGCCTGGGGAAGGGTTCAAGCCGGCTGCTCTGCCGCTGGTTTTATGTGCTTGTCAAGCAGTTGGTTCTTGGGTTGAAAGTGCAATAAATCCACCTGTTTTCCTGCTTATACGGCTGGCAAAAGCAAGGTGTGGAGCTGGCTTTTTCTGGGGCTGTGCAAGAAATGATGGACTTGTTGGTCAAGGCTGGGAATAGTGTGTCCTGCTTTGGCCATCCTGCTGCTGTCTGCTGGGCTTTGCACCTGGGGTGTTGTGGGGAAGCATTCATTGCCAAAAACTGTGGTATTTGTTTGCTTGAAATGCTTGATTGGTTCAGGTAAAAATAACTTATTTTAGGTAAAAATATTGTTTCAGCCATCCGTGACTGAAGTGCATACTGACTTATTTGTTGATGTCTCTGTAACAAAATGTTTCAGATTTAGGTTGGGACCCTAAGAACTGGCTGCCTGTTACTTTTGGGGTGTCTTATCCACTCCCTGGGCAGAAGACCCTTGCCCAAACCTCCCCCTGCAAGGGCTGATGTCTGTATGCTCCGTCCCCTTGGCTGCTGTGCTCTGCTGCCTGCACTGTTTTGTTATAGAAATGGGGGGCCATAAGCAGATAAAATTGCATGTTCTGGCTCACATACATCAGGTTTGAGAAGGGTTCCTTCAGCTGTGGTGAACAGCCAGCACCAGGGCCACCCTGCGCTGCCTGACAGTGAACGTCTCCTGCTGGAGGGCTCTGCTTTGCCTCAAAGGACTCCTTAGGTCGGAGTAGATGTGGCTCCACAGCCAGTTTCTCGGGGGATTGTCTCCTTTTCCTTGGGAATCCAGCTATTTCTTCTGATTCCCTAGGCTTTTATAGAAAATGCCCCCCGGAAGGGAAATTATTTGTTTCCCACCTAATAAAACATTTCACTTACTCTGAAGCCAAATGTTTTCAGTCTGCCATAAATTCCAGAATACTTCCATCTCAGAGGGACTCACAAAAATGCTTGCATTTTTATTTTTTTTCCCCCTATTCCGTGAGAGAACAAAATGAATTAATCACCCCCTCGGCCCACCTCTTTGTCTGCTGTGGGAGAGGTGGGTAGAGCACCGCAGCACTACCCTCCTTCTCCCTGGGGTGCAATGGGGGCTCCCACAGGCCCCGGCTGCCAGGATGGTGAAGCAGAGCTTCAGGGCTGCTCCCCAGTGAAAACAACCGGAGAGGTAAGCAGCAGGCAGGGTGAGGGCTGTCCTCCTGCGAGGGGTGAGCCTGGCCACGTCACCCGTCCTCTGTGAGCACCCGGCGTGAACTGCTCGGCCGTGCCCCCAGGGGCCACCAAGGCTCCCTGTCTGCTGGGTTATCTGCCTCGGTTGAACAATACCAAGGATTGCAGCTCCTGCTGCCGTGGCCATCGCCTTCCTGCAGGCACCGCAGAAGGTGTCCAAGGAAGGGCACGGTGAAGCCCTGGCCTTGGTTGCCCTCCTCCTCCCATGGCTGCTGCCTCTGGCTCTCCTGTTTCCCTGCATCCGTGATGAGTGTGTGTTACAGGCATGCTCTCACCTCCGCTGCGAATGTCAAACCTGTGCTTTTACTCATCTGTCCTTTCTCCCCTCAGCTGTTATTCAGCCCGTGATAAAGCTTCTCTCCTCCTCATGATGGATAGATGAGGAGGAAGGAGGAACAAGCTGTCTTCTAACAGGCAAGGCACATAAAGCTGCGGCCACAATTGCAGTTACCAGGCGCATAAAAGGCATAATTTCTTTGCCAGCATACAGTTCCCATCCAGGGACAATGGCTCTGCAAAAGCCTGCTGGCAGACGCTCCAGCCAGAGACATCTGCGTGGCACATCCTTACAGGGTGTAGAGAGGAAGGGACGATGCGTCTCTACTCTGCAATTAAGGCTCTCATTTTGTCATTTTTATTCCCTTCTTGTGGAAGCTGGCGAAGTGCTTTACTTGTTCCCGTCTCCCACCCCCACAGCAGGGCTGTACGGTGTTTGTGTGCTCCCTCCCCAGTCGGAGGGACTGCTCCGTGTCCCCGTGTCACTGGTGGGCTGGGTGACCTGCCACCCTGCCTGCCTTCAGGTGGCACAGGTCTTGCCCAGCCAACGCTTCTGGGACGCCTGTGCCTTCAGACCTGCTCGGAGGCGTGTTGCAAAGGCTTCCCTATGTTTGTTTTCCATGGGTTCAGCAGAGCCTTTCCCCATGTATTAATTAATTACTGTATTGATGAATCCTCTCCTCCAACTTGTGTGGTTCAACGTACTCTGCTGGAGGCCCCACGCTGTAACCCCTGTCCTTCCCAGCTCTCCTCCTCCTCTTCCTCGTGCCATCAGGGCAGTCTGAAGCCCAAACCTTTGGGTAAGTGGAGTTTGCTGCTTCTCGGCTGTCTGGGTACGCGTGCGGGCTGATTTCTGGACGTGACTGCTCTGGTGTGATTCGCAGCTCAGCAGATTTCACAGAGATCAAAATCTAGGCAGACCCTGGAAAGAAGTCCCATCTGATAAACTCACCTATCTCATTGCACTGATGTGCTGCAGATTTTCTCTGTGCTTCCCTGCGACGGTGTTGCACATCCTTTCTCCTAATGTGTTTGCACGCGGAGATCATCTCCAGGCAGCGCTGTGCTCCTCGGCGTCCTGAACGAGGAGTCACCAGGCAGAGTGAGTCACTGGTGCAATTTGACGTGGTTTAATCTGAACTTTCAGGGCCTGATTTCGTTATTGTTGCTTACATTGAGTGCTTTCTTCCTGTACGCTGAAATCAGCAGGATTTCTTGTGTTGTTTGGTTAAAAGATTTAGAAAAAAAAAAAAGTATGGGTTATTGTAGGTCAGGATGCAATTAGAGGACTGAAGTGCAGGAAGAAGTGCTGGACAGGTAAACAGAGCTGATGGTGAAAGATGCCTCCACGCAACCTTTCCTCTGTCACATGTGCTTCCACGTTTCTGGAGTGCTTGAGCAGCTCAGGGACTCCGTGCTGGGGGGGCTGGAGAGGTGGGACTGTGGTGTCTCTTGTGGAAACATGCAGGTTTTTGGGGGGCAGGGAGTTGGGTGCAGTGCTGTTCTTTACATTTCCTTTCCCCACAAACCCTCGCTCACGGATAACTTCACCAGACCATCAGACTAGAAAAAGGTGTTAGGTCTTTGAAGCTTCCCAAGCACCTGATGCCCCTTCCTCACACACCACAAAGCAGGTCTGTGCTATATGGCCCAGAATCACAGACCGCTCCTTTTCCCTCCTGTCCCTTCTGCTAAAGCAAACCCAGACTCTCTGCAGGATTTCTTAGCATCTTGGCCAGTCTAACTTGAAAAAATACTCTTGTAGTGAAACTTTCAGAATTACTGAAATTATGTGATTTTTCTTTGGTCCTTTATTTTTTCTTCTTTCTAGCTAAGTTCTTTTCACATGTACATATATATAAAAAAAATCTTCTGCTTATTTTTGCCATATTTGCAGGCTTACAAGCACGTCTGCTTTGTGTCTCAGCCAAGTGGCAGAGACAGCTCAGCTCTGGCAGTCTAGCTCAGACCTCTCTCCTGTGTATTTGCTTCTCTTCTCTGGATTCCCACTTTGGCAGTGTCTTACTGGTGATGTGCTACCCATAACTGAGTGGTAGTATCCCAGAGGACATCACCCACAGACCTTAACCAGGAGGATTATCCCTTCTCTCCTCCAGGACATGATGTTTTTTGTCAGAATAGTGCTCCTCCTGCAATAATGTAGATCCAACTTCTCCGGGGGTAGCTGAGGAAGGCTTCAACCCGGACAGATCTAGGGCAAGAGACCCCTGGGGACAGCAAACTGGGTCCTGAACCCCTGCTGCACTTGCGCCAGAGGACTGGCAAGGCAGGTTGGCTACTGCGTTCCCCAGCAAGCTCTGTCCTACTTCCCTTCCTTCCTTTATGCCTTTTCCCTTTTCCTTTTCTCATGGCAAAAGCAGTTCGGTCCCTTTTTCTTGAGTAACTTTTTTTGTTTTTTTTAGTTCTGTTCAATCTTCCCACGCTGCAGAGATTTTTTTTCCCATGCTGGCTGAGATGTCACTCTATCCAGAGACCTTTCTTTCCCTGTAGCCCCTGAAAGTGTGGGTGAAAACTATAGCACATGCAAAAATATTTTGAGAAATATTTTGAAAACCTCACAAATGGTTACCAGAGGCTTCAGTGTTAATTTTTTTCAAAGCAATTAGGTAATAGAGTAGGTCAATAACATGCCTGTCCCACTTTATTATTTTACACTTCAGTTATGTCCTATTTCTGTTGCTTTTAATCCTCATAATAGCCAATCCCTTGGGATTAAATATGAAACCCTTTGAAACTGGTGAACTCAGAAGGCCTGGGGTAGCCCCTCTCTGCTGGCTTTACCCATCTGCATAGTCTGTGTGAATATTCTCTCTCCGTAACCCCCAGGACCCAGCAGGTTGTTATTTGTAGAAGAAATGTTGAGCTTAAATCCTGCACCTCAGCTTGCACCAGTCTGGGTTGTTAAACTTGCCCATGCACATCTTCTCAGCTGCTTACGAGCACGGATCGATGTTTGCTGTGAAGAAGCAACGCCTGGGTGATGTCCAGAGCGGAGGAGAAAGGAAGGAGAGCAGAAGTCAGACAGGAGAGGTCGGGACATGAGGAAGGGACTAGAAGAGGGAGGAGTGTTCTCACCCCATCCATCCCAAAGCAGAGGAGGGGGTGAGCACAGCTGGCTGAGCTCCTCTCCTCAGGCCTCCAGGTGCTCAGAGCGGCGGTGCCTGGGGCTGTGGCAGGTCCCCTGGGGACAGCAGCTGCCGCTGTTTTGGCTCCCTGGGGACTCCCAGCTGGAAAACTCTCATGAGCTACCCAGGCTCCAGCTGCTCTCTGTTTACACTGTGATAGGCTCTGCAGGGCCCTACACGCAGTGCACCCGATGAAATTCAGAGTCTCTGCAGAGCAAACATGCCCTGTGACTTGAGTGCTGTGGTGTGGTGTGAGTGTGGTGCTCCTGCTCCAGTGCAGCCCTGTCTGGAGGGGGGGCTTTGGGAAGGTTCTCCTCGCTCCTTCTGAGCAAGGCGAGGGACCAAGATCAAAGCACAGCCTGGTCTGACAAAGTTTGCGAACCTGAGCAGAGCTGGCTTTTGCTGCAGTTTGTAAGGAAATCCAAAGCAGCAGGGATTCAGCCGGTCCCAGGCTCTGTTCCTCTCAGTTCATGGGTTAAAAGCTGCCTGATCTGGCTGGGTTTCATTGCTACAGACCCAGCAGCCTGTGCAGGAGGACACGAAGCGGAAAACAGGCTTTTACACCCTTGTACTCCCAACATGCAAACGTGAGAGGAGGCCAGGCCTCCGAAAGGCCGGCAATTTGGATGGGAGTTGCAGGGAATTTGCGGAGGGAATTGCGATGGAGGTGGGCTTGTACGGGGGCCAAAAGCGGTCCTGCTGCAACCCCACTGACGTCAGCTCCCCACGCCTCTTTCGCTCTCCGATCCTCATCCGTACTTCCTTCTGAGCTCACAGGGCCTGGCATCTGGTTTGTGCTTTTGTTACCGCAGCTGTTGGCGGGTCGGAGCGTTTCCATGATTCCCGGTTCCCGGAATACCCCCCCCGCCTGCCCGCCCGCCATCTCCAGAGCTCTGTGATCGCTCTGTCAAGCACACGTGTCCCAGATTGGCTCCTGCTCCCCAGATGCGCTCGTCTGACTAATTACCCCCTTCACTGGCGCTGGTTTATTGTGAACGCAGAAATCTGGTCATTACAATTTGTTCTATTCTTGAAAACCCCAAAGTTGTTGAACAACAATGAACAGAGAAAGCCTTTTGTTAATTCAAATTCAGCAGCGAATAGCAGCAGCCCCTCTGATGGACCTGGCGTGTGAGGCCGTTTCTTCCCAAAATATGAGGCTGCAGCAGCAAAAATTGGGCTGCCCTCGGTCTGCGAGGGGGAGGTCGGGCAGGAGGCTGCCTCCCTGCCCCGGGCTGCAGCAGGCGCTTTCCTGAGCAAAATACCGGTGAATCCTGGGGAGATTTTCCAGCGTGAAGGATAAAATTATGCCTAGTTCAGATGTTTCCATGCTGAAAATGACTGCTTTTGCCAGACCTCCACCTGCTGCCTTTTGGTGAAGCAGGTACTCTGAATTTACCTAGATTAGCATTCCTATCTGCAAATCGCCTAACTATGGGGAGCCTGAAAATAATTATCATTGCCTATTTATTCATCTCTGAGAACCACCAGTGCAGCATCTCATAGACATTCCCCCTTTCTGGAAGGAATATGGCTACAGTGATGTTTTAGTTTCAGAGAAAATAAGTTAAAGCTACAATTCCCCAAAAGAACATAACACGTTGACTCAAAGGTCATGAAAGCAGTGTTACCTGAGGACACCTGTGAAAAGAGAACAGGTCATTTTGCTTCCTGCATCTCTTTAATGACTGTTGCTTGAGGACATAGCTATCAAGTTCTCACCTGGTGCAGTTTTGTGGCAGATCTTAATCATGTTCTTAGGAGACTTGTTCTGCCCAGAAACCACTACCACAGCTGCTGTCTCTTGATCACATCAGAAAGAAAAGTGAAGTTTGACAGAGAGGTGGAGTTAATTCCCTTCTGATCCGTGGATGACAGGTTGCATCCTCTTCCACTTGCCTTAAGCATGCTGGTTTAAACACAGATAATTTTACTTTTAAAGTAAATCTAATAGCTCTGGGCCTTCTGTTGGTAGGTCTGTGTTAGGTTTCTTCTCCACTGTGCGAGAAGCAAAGTGACTCTAACTGAAAACATTTCCTGTGGTTAGTTGTAGACAGGATCTGTGAATCCAGAACCAGCCGATGCTGGGGAAAAGACCAGCTAGACATAGTCATGCAGAACTGAGAGAATTCCTGCAAGTGGAATTTCCCATAAAAGGCAACACTTTTACCTGCCTATTCTCATTTGTCTTCCTGACGGGTTTGAGATTGGGCTGGTATGAACAGCTTTTCCACGTTCTTTTCTGTGTATCATTTTCTCCTCTTCTCCCCTATCTCTAATATTTGTGTTTGAGTTAAAGCTGGACATAGCAGGAGAGATATTTGGGTTCCCCCTTCCTCCTCCCCTTTGATCTCTCATCTCCTATTTATGTCTGTAAATGTTTTGTTTTATTTGGTGTACATTTGCCAGAGAAATGCTGGGCCCAGCTCCAGGCAGGCTCATTTCCCTCTTCCATCTTGAGACATTCCAGAGCTGAACAGCATGAGATTGCGTAGCTAAATATTTAGGAGAAAGCAATGGAGCTGTGTCACCAAAAACCTCAGTGTATTCCTCGGAACAAAAGGAGGTTACTTAGCGTGTGCAGACAAAAGTCTTGGAGCGGACGTGGAAAGGCCTGTACTTAAGCCGTCAACAATTGTGATCAATGTATCATCTCAGTTGAGCCTCGTATCAGAGGTAAGGTACCACCATACTCAGCTCGTTTCTGACCCCAGACCACTGGAACATCACACTGTGATGGTGATTTCCCAAGCCAGTAGGGTCCCAGGCCCCTCTTAGCACCACAGAGCAACTCTTTTCACTGAAGAACAGCTTCTTTGTGTTTCTTTGACACGTTCTTCTTTCAATCTTTCAGTACTTCCTATAAACTTGGAGAGAAGTCACAGCAAAGCACGCTTTGCTTGGAGCACAGGCACTGCGGCGCTCACCCTTATTGAGAGAAATCTCTCCTACTTCTATAAGCTCTAAATGTGGCACCAGTGACTTTGTCTGCCGAGGTTTCAGATGTTTCTAAATCTCTCTTTGAAGTTCACCCAGGGGTTTGCCAAGCGTTACCACAACCTGCAGGAGTGGTGATCTTCAGTGGAGGAGTAAGGCAGGGAGCTGGGAGCAGTAACATCTGACACTGCTGCGGATCGTTTTGACAGGGGCTGTGAACCAGAGCACAAATTTTGAAAAAGTTGCCAGAGGTTGGGGTAGCCTCTGAAGCCTGTTCATACGCAAATATATATTCCCACTGGATGAGAGGGAGGAAAAGGGTGAGAGTGAAGCCAACAGCCTGACTGAATGCAAGTGGGAAAGAGAGCGGACCTGCTCTGGGTTGCCAAAGTCTGGATTTTTCTTTCAACCTTGTGATTGTTGTCACTCTTCTTAATGCCCCAGCTCCATGGAAATATCAGTGCTTACTTATTTACATGTAGTTAACGCCTTCCTAGCTCTGGTGTTTGTAGTGTGAAGATAGAAGTGGGGTGAGTCTGAAATCATCTTGATTAATAGCATCCTGGGAAAAAAAAATATTATTTCTCAGAAATTAGAACTTTAAAGCGAGTCTCCTAGAAAAGAGGAGGTCAGGATGACTGTTTCTGAATATTTTCTAACTCAATATACTGATAATAAAATCATTGGTGGAAATCAGGCTGGTTTTAATTTCTGGTTTTATTAATCAGAACGGGGGATACACAGACCTCAGGGAATGACATATTTTTGTGCGTATTAATATCCACATTGCTCTTTTAACAGAGCAGCTGATGGAGAAAGAAGTCTATGAAAGCTGTAAGTAAAACTTGTTTCCCACATCCCTTCATGCAAATTGTTCTGTCAATAACTGTGGTTGGGTTGGGACCAGAGACTAGACCTTGACCGCGTACTCATTGGATCACCTGTGCTTTTTCCCTAGCATCACTTGAGGAGCACCTGGTGTGTTCTCCACGTGGTACAGGCACATGGCTTGGACCTGACTTTGGGAGGGATACAGCAGTGATTTCTCACTCTCCCCCAAGGGCTTGGAGCACAAGCGAGCGACTGGTCAGACAGCACGGCTGGGGGAGACTCCAGCTTGGTGCAGGAGGTTTTCTACCCCAGTGCCTTCTGCTCCTGGAGACATGTAAGTGACAGATGATGCTGCCTCCTGGGTACCAAGTGACTACTGCCATTCATTCCGCAAAGCCCCTGCCTCAAAGGTTGGTGATGCAAATGAGGTTTGGAGTGGTTTAAAACTGGCTGCTGCTAATTAAAGCAGATTACTGCTAGCTTAAACAGACTCTGGTGCTTCCTGAAAAAGGTGTCCTTCTGTCTGCAAAGAGGTTCAAAGTATGCTAACGACGAGAGCTGTCTTGGAAATCTGTGCTGTCTATCTGAACATAATTATACTCAGATTTCTCTCTTTTTGCATGTTTGAATTTAGTGAACTTTAAGGCATTTCATGGAGATAGAGTGAGTAAAATCCCATCCATCAGACTGAAGCAGTGTGGGCACAGGCAAGACACACTTCCATGTATGCCGCCTCTGCTTGCCAAAATGCTTTTTTGCTTCCAACTGGAAAAAGCCAGGTTTCCTTGTGGGACAAACAGTCTGTTTCAGTCACGACCTCTGGGCCAGCAACAGTCTTAATGGTTTTTCTGTGCAGTATTCATCATTTCTAAATAGCTGGCTTCAAATGTAACTAATTTCCTTCACAAAAGTTACTGTAATCTTGGTCACTTCTGAACCAGAGCAGTTCCAGCCAAACTGAAACATGGGAAAACAGAGGAAAGGAAGATGGTGTAACACACACATTTCAAAGGCAAAGTCTGCATGTGTAATTCCTGTATCAATAATTACCCTATTCAGTCTGATGCAATGTACCCAAAACTGCAGAGGAGAAGGGGCGAAGGGACGTGAACTAGGTCTGACCAGCAAGGTATCTTTTTAAGTGCTGACTTAAATTTGGGCTAAATTAAAGCAAGGTCTCGTAAGGGTGGGAAGATACTCTTGGCATGTACAGGACAGACTGAAAGACTGTGAAGCTGGGAATGTGATGTGAAGGCTTTTGTTTTTCAGCCTTTAACAGGACTCCAGGTCAGATCCTGTTTTCTCTCTCCCACCCGTCCCTGATTTATGAAGGATGGAGGCTGCTGTGACAGCCTTAGTTACAGACACCTGCCTTAGGTTCACGCCAAGCAGCTCACCTCTTCAGCACAGTTGATCTCCGTTTCCTCCCCTGGGTCAGCAACATGGTGGTCATCCCAGCCACGTCCCGCTGCTCTGGGTGGGGGATTTGGGTGTAGTTGGCCTCTGTTCTGTTTCTGCTGAGCAACTGCCATGGCACAAAAGCAGCCCCCTTTCTGAAATCTTGCCAGCTGCATGGAAGACTAAAATGGAGACTGCAGAATGTTCTTTCACATCTCTTGCGGTCACCCAACAGCACCGAGCTGTGCAGCAATGGCAGGGCAGCAGGGGAAAGTTCCCACTTGCCGCTGTGCATAACACGTCCCTTCTGGGTGTATTTGGGGCATGAGTACCCTGACTCAATGGCACTACACATAAATATTGCTTTTAAAAATCACTTACAAAAACAGAGCAGATTTTTTTGCTGCCATGTAACACATTTGAAAAATGATGTCAATGTGTCAGCAGTGGAGACTGGCTTTTGGCAGACTTGAGAGTCCCTGCAAAGGGGCCTCAACTTGCTGAAGGTTAATTAGCACTGGAAAGAGGGCTCTCAAGTATTGCTTCAAGCTCTGGGATGGGAATTTGCCTGGGACAGTCTCAGGTTAGGAGGAGATCTCTGCATAAACCCTCTAGTCTTTGCAAATCTGAACTGAGGGGGTGGCAAGCAGAGTTTGCACTGGAATTCCTCAAGGCACTGACATCTGATTGCTGTTGACATCTGGACCGGAGTACAGCTCAACAGTCTTTCACTTGAAAATCTAGAAATATTTTCTTAAATGTTTTTAGAACCTTTTGTGAAGTTCTTCAGAATGAATCACTGCCTAAGAACAGCTCAGTAAACATCATCCAGTTAAAATGACTGAACACAGTACAGTTTGAACTGAGATGGAGTTCTTAAAGAAAAGGTTTGCCAAAAAACTCAAAACAAACTCCGTTCTTTTACTTAATGCAATAAAACCCCTGTCAGCCTGAGAGAAATCAGATTTTCAGAAATTTCTAGCAATAGGCGTAATTTCTGAATGTTTTCTCCCACCCCAGGAGGCCTGTGCCTGATGATTGATAACCAGTACACATGCCGCTCTTTTAATATGTCAAGGCACGTGATCCTAGCCAAGGGCACAAGGACACGTCCCCTGATTGGGAAAAGCCTGCAGGGGGGGTGTGATTCTCCCACATGCTTTTCTGGGAGCTCCTTGATGCAATCTGAGTCTAATGAACACACCTGACAAAGTAAACAATTATGAAAAAGAGCATTTCCTCAGCCTTTTTGCCAGAGTTATAACAGGAGCTGTGCCTAGGATTCCACGGGAAAATCTGACTGACTGATTGACAGCCTATTCCTATTTCTGCTAGCAAAGTCTACAGGTAAGAGCAAAATGTCAGTATCTTACTCCAGCTGTGTTCTGTTTCAGCTGTAAGGTATGGGGAAATATTTTTGTTCACTTTAGAAAACAAGTCTATCTCATTTCTGGAGTACCCTGGTTCTGGGTAACAGATGCTGCTGTAGCTGGGGCACTGAACTTGGACAAGACAGCTAGCATCTTTTGTTGGCACTTCTTTGCGCACGTTCTTTTTGACCTGTAGCAAGTTATTGAATTTGTCTGTGCCTCTTTTGCTGAGTTGTAAATGGGGAGCAAGCTGCACGACTGTGTTGTAAGGTTATAGTCATAAGCACTCATGAGGCATTCGCAAGTACAAATCAAGACTAGGATGACCAACAGCTAGGTATTTAAGAGGTATTTTTTTTTCCTCTGCCAACTTTTTGGGGCTGAACCAGTGCAGGGGGATGACTGTTAGTCAGCTCACCATAACTTGTCTGGTAGAGAAGAACATCCTGGCTATTGAGTTGGAGGAGCTTGCCTATAGGATTAAACCAGCTCAGGACTATTAAAAATAATGAGCTTTTTGGCAACCTCCTGGGTGGGTCTGCACCACTGTAATGAAATATCTTTGATTGCTAATCAGTGGGTGATACTTCTGAGCTGCCCAGGTGAAGCTGAGGAGTGAGAAGAAACAGCGAGGTCTGGAAAAGGTAATTAGGTCAGACCCAGTGTTGCATGGATGTGGCTGTCCTGCTTTGAGGAACGGGTTGGCTCAGGAGCAGCAGTGGAGAGAACAACCTTTTAAAGATTGGAGCTTGCTTAGTTACTTTGTGTTCACTGAACTGGTGAAGTCCATTGTCCAGGGAACTGGCTGAGACAGTTATAGAAGTGTTAGAAATTATTTCTAAGATACCAAGGAAAATGGATGAGATTCCAAAATGTAGGAAAAGGGTACATGTAGTGGTGGTTTTCAGAGAAAAGAGAGAGAGAGAGAGAGAGAGGTGAAAGGAACTGGATGGGAGTCAACCCAGTTCTTGGAAAAAGTGGAACAAATAATCTTTGCATAAGCATCTCAAAGATAACAAGGTGATAAGTTGCAGGCATACAGGACTGTCAGGAAGAAATCCTATCAGAGCAGCCTGCCCTCTTTTTTTCTGACAGAATAACCAACCGGGGGAAAAAATGGAGATGTCCTGTATTCCCAGTACAGTAAGGTTTTCCACCCTCATTCACATGATGCTCATAAGTCAGCTATGGATATACATCCCAGGTGAAACTGGTGGAATATGGGTGCACAGTCTCATGGAAAAGCCTATTTGCAGAGCAATCCTTGGGGCCTTGCATCAAATGAGAAGGGAGCAGTGAGGGGGTTGCAGGGGTCCCTCCTGGGGCAGTCAGTCTTGCTGTTAATGGCTTTGTAGGTGCAATAGAGATGATGCTCATCAAACCTGCTGACAGTGTTGTGCCAGAGGGCATGCAAGCACATGGGAGAACAGGATCAGAAGTCAAAGTGGTCTCAGGAAGCTGGGGAACCAAAGTGAAAAATATTTGGTATGGACAGACACAAAATAAGAATTAATAATACACTGTGAAGATACAAGTTTGGGAACAGCTTGCAAGACCACAGGTAGGGAAGATTTTAGTGGTTATAATGGATTACAAAATGAATGTGTTTCAAATGTCATGCGACTGTTCAGAGACCAACATTATCCTAGGACTGACAGACATGAGTATAGCCTCTGAAGCAGCCTATTTTCTCTGCTTAGTACTGGTGTGGCTTTGTCTGGAGTATGATGCCTAACTGCAGATATAGGATTTCCCAAAAGCTGTAGATTGGTTTAAGAGAGCTGAGAGAAGAAAAACAAAAATAATTACAAATCTAGGGACTATATTATATTATTCTCTTGAATTTGCTGAGAAGACGGCATGCTAACCTCTCAGCTTGCTGCAAAAGAAAGAAGACAAACATTTTTTCACGTTGGTGGTAGATAGGACAAAAAATCTACTTAAAACATTGTAGCAGGGGACATACATTAGGAAACTTCCCTCATGCCAAGTATAATAAAGCACTGAGTAGGTTGCTTAGGGAGGCTGGGGAGTCTTTAGCTGGAGATACAAAAACTTAGTATTTTTCAGGAGCTGTGTAAGGGTATTGCTATCATAGGCAGAGAAGTAATTAACAAAAGAGCACAACAGAGAGCCCAGACAGTACAGTCACAAAAACCAGACAGACATTTGGGCAAAGAGGTTTCTTTCTCAGTCTTGAGATGTTGGTAACCTGGCTTTGGAGTGGTCTTGGCTGTGTCACTGC
This sequence comes from Cygnus olor, assembly GCF_009769625.2. NCBI lineage: Eukaryota > Metazoa > Chordata > Aves > Anseriformes > Anatidae > Cygnus > Cygnus olor. Next base: position 52,738,468 of record NC_049173.1, read on the forward strand.
TGGTCCGTGCCAGGCAAAGGGCAGAGGCAGGAGATGCAGTTCAAGGAAAAGAGAAGAAGAAAAGAGGTGCTTGGCAGCCCTTTTGGAAACAAAGGTAGCAGAAGGACCTGCATGCTTTTATTGACTGTTTCTCCTTAATTTTACTTTCCAAATACTAATGACAGGTTGCTTGTCTGTCAGGACAGGAGGATCCTCTCCCATCGTGTAATATAAGTGCTTGAGGGATACTGTCTTTAGAGGGGTTTCAGGTTCTAGTTCTGTGTTCCATGTGGAGAACTGGGAGGATTTACAGTCGTGAGAGAACTGACTTCTGTCCCGACCAGTTCTGTGTTTCTTTCCATGACCGGTTTTTTTCATTCACACACTACTCTAAAGGGAATATAGGCTTTTAGCAGCACTGCCAAATATCTACTTAATGGTATCAGATACTGATGCTATTCTAGCTTCTGGTCATGTCTCCTTTCCAGAGAGCGATCAATCCAGTGTGGTTATTTGAATTTAAATGGTAGGCTAGCAAAAACTTTATGCTTACTTAGAAATTTTCTTCAGGCAGCTCAAAAACCTCCCTGTCAGTCACTCCCTTGCACAGCCAACCAGCACTGATTTCCCCAACCCCTTCTTGAAAATTCTGCATTATTATAGTGTTTAAAAATTTCAGTTTCTTTTCTGGGCCACCCCACGTTCAGACAAATGTGGCTTAGCTGGATGAGCGTCGTGCAGCCTGGGGCAGCTGGTGTGATGCAGTTCAGCCAGGCCGATGTAGTCTCACGGCATCTCAGGCTGTTTCCTGAGTATTCTGGTAGTTACACAAGGACAATCAACATTCCTGGGAACCAAAGAGCAATTACAGACTTTTTAAGGGCAACATCATTGAAGCTCTTGCACAAGATGGGGAGAATCGAAAACAGAAAGGTCTCCAGCTCTCACTGACTGACTGCAAGGAGGAGCTTTAAAACAAACAAACAGGAGGACTTTATTTATTGTCAGTTACTAAGAAAGATAGACAGCTCTGACAACATGTGAGGGGAACGTACCCTTTTGAGGGCTGCCTTTGGTTCAGGAAGGAGGGTCTGAGCTCAGCCGAGCTGCATGGGTACATTGATGCCGCTCTGTAGCGCTCCCTGTTCAAGGCAAGCAGTGGCAGGAGTTTTGTGGCCTCAGCCTCCGACACAAAGCTACCCATCATGTATTGCTCTCAGGCCTGGCAGAGCAGAAAAGAAGGTCAGGATGAGGACGATGATCTGCTGTCAGTGCAGCGAGGCTGGACTGGGCTAGAATAGCTGCGGGGCCCCTGCAAGCTGGGTCTGAGCTGTGCTGGCAGAGCCATGTGAAAAAACAGGAATACCGATGGCAGTGGGTGCTGCAGGCCGCCATTACAGCTATGTGGGAAAGGCTTCGTTATGAACTTAGTTTCCCACTCTATACAAATACTTAATTTCCCCTGCAATTGCAAAAATCTTTGCTGCTGGCACTTCTGACCCCCCTGGTTGGGAAAGACTTGGAGTGGATGAACAGGTCTTGCTGTGGTCGTGCTACAGGAAACACAACCCCACTTTCAGCTCATGTAGCTATTTCAGGCAAAAGCTATGTAAACTGCTCACTATTATAAATGAAAATACCGAAGAATTCTCACCCATGGTTTAATCTAGAAATCTAATCCTGTCAGGGCAAACAGGAAGATTGCTGTGTCTATATTTAACATCAGATGAGGGCCAGTTAGCCAGCTCCTTTCCTTGACTTTGGTTTTTCTCTTTTAAGGCAAATGGTGACAGAACCTGAATATGCATTGCTTAAAACTGGAGGGACAAAAAACTTGCAGCAACTGAAGGGAGCAGTGCAGCCAGCCAAGGAGAGGGAGATGAGCGGATACTTGGATTTGTTGCGTCATTGCCTTTGGAATTTTATCTCTCATGTTTACTTCATGCAATTTTGGTGTGAGCATGTCCTGATTTTGTAGAGCAATATAGCAACGCATACATCCCTGCAGGTTGTCACTCTGTTCCCAAAGAGATTTGCTATCGTTTTAGTATTTCTTTCAGGATAACCCTGTCAGAAAGCATGACTTTCTGTGACGAGAACTGTAAGCTTGTCCTACTAAGCTGGGATTTTTACAGTCTTCGGCTTGAGGCCTGCAGTCAGCTGAGGGGCTCCTGGCTTGGTGTCTCCAGGTCCTGACCTGACCATGTTGTTTTCTGGCAGCAGAGAGGGAGAAAACATTTGCATGTCTTCTTGCAAGGAACTCGCAGTACAGACCAGATCCATCCTGAGAAGCGGTGGCCAAAAAGGAAAGAAACCAAACAAATAAAAATGTATGACTGGCTAATGTAAACAGTATGTCAAGAGGGAAGCAGCTCTGAGAGCTCTTGTTCTAGCAAGAGTCAGTGTTTCCACTTTTCTTCCACTCTCTTCATTGTGGTTTTTCCCCGTGGTCCTCTTCCAGTATCAGTGGCCAAGAAGAAGCTGCAAACAGGCTGCACGGCCTATCCCTCACAGTGAGGCCTCCCAGGGTTTATGGCTCTGGGAAGGGCAGTCCCAGATTTCTGCATATAGGGGAGTAGAAAGGGAGGCCTTTAACCAGCTCTACAAAGAGATAAAATGTATGTGTTAATGTACTTGTTAATCTGCTGGTGATGAGTGCCACAAGGTGCCTTCCAAGCCTGTGCTGAAGGATGCACAGGACGTGTAGCACCACAAGAACTTTCTTGACAGGTAGTATGAAGAGCGTCAGTGTCATATGGAGAGGTAAATTTCTTTGCCTTGACGGACACATTGGGTTTGATTTGTCTGGGGCATCAGCCACTTATTTCACTTTGAAGAAGAAAACATGGGCCCTGTCATTCCCTAGTTAACTGTGTTGTGCTCTTTGGTACAATCCACTCCTGTTCCAAAATTTGTCACCATTTCAGCTGTAGAATAGACCTTTAGTCAGTCACAACCTACAGAAATGGTGTTATGATAGCGGAACCTACATGAATCTAGGGGTGTGTGTGTGTATATATATATATATATACACACATATAAGAGGATAATTGGTCCCTTTTCATTTTAATCCTGCAATTGCCAGAAGTAGGTTTGGTCACAGGAATTGGAATCCATTCCTTTTCTTCATTCCCTCTAACATACATAAGTTGGACACTCAGATTCACTTTATCTCTGTTTGTTATTAGTCACAGGGTCAGCCAGTACTTAAAATACACCCCCAGACCCACCGCCGCTTCCTGCTCCAGGGAATCCCATTAATGATCTGCATGGGGTGAGTAAGCAGGCCTGACTCTGACCTAAGCAATTTGCACAGAAAGAAGGAAAAACACCATTCCTCTGCTCTTTGTGTGGCTGATCCACTGAACATGAGGGTGGAAAGTGCCCAGCAGTTCCCACAGCTGCCTCTGCCCGCAGCCGGGCATGTCCCATGCTTCTGCCCAGAATTTCTCAGAAGTGGCAGCGTGCTGTTTAATCAGCTACAAAATTCACGCCAACCCTTTCAAAAAGTCAGTCTCAGGGAATCGACGTGATTAATAATGAAATTGCTTTTTTTCTTTCTTTTCCTTGTCCAGCTCTGCTTTACAGAAGGTTTCTGAAGACTGCCTGACTGCCCTCTGTGGGCTTTCCTGCAAATTACCTTAACTAACCCTTTGGGGACGTGCTGAGAGCACGATCCCTCTGAAATTTTGGCTTCCCTTTTCTCATGGCCGTCTGCTGACCCCGCTTATTAAAGCAGTCACCAAACTGTACGAGGCCAAGCGTAGCCCTGCTCTGGCTGCCAATGGAATAAGAAGCCTACAAAGAAAGTATCTGTTTGCGGGTCTTGCTTGCTCTGAAAGCCAGTGAGATATAAATCCATTTCCAAAACCCAGGCAGAGATGGAGGAATTAGTGATGAATTAGAGATGCCCTAAGAGACACGAGGTCCAATGTCATCTTGGGTTTACATGCTTTGTTTCAGTGATACTTTGTGACTTTTCAGAGGCTGGGCTGAGGGTTTTTGCAGGGGGACTGTGTGGCTAATCGATATTAGTATTAAGATTTAAACATCAAAAAAATTGTGCTGCTGGGCAGAGCGGGGACAGCCCAGTAAATCCTCGCCGGGGCTGCAGCACCCTCTGCAGGGCTGCGGGGCCGGCAGCAGCACCCCGAGCCTCCCTCGGCTCCGGCCCCCGGAGGGAGGGACCCTTTAGTGGGAACATCACCTTTATTTAGTGCGGTCCCCTGCTCCGGTGTTCTGCGGTGTGCAGGGCACATATTGGTGTCTAAGGTTTACCTGGTCGCCGGCTGTTTGCGTGAAGGGCTTGGAGACCCAGAGCAAAACTGGGAAACTCAGCACCGTTTTTAGGGGGGGGTACTTTCAGGATCATGTGTTGTGGCTTGCTAGAAAAGGAGCTGAGGTTCAGGGGAGGTTTGCCCAGGATCTGCGGCACTCGGGTGTTATTTGCTGGGATGAGACGGAGGCAGGAAGGCTTTAGGAAGGAGGGCGCCGTGCGGCAGCGCTCGGTTTGCACGCTACACGAGAAGGAAAGGTAGCAAGGGATTTCTGCCAGCCGGGCCTTCCACCTCGCGTGGCAGAAAAAGATGGAAACAACTGAGCCGTGAGCAAGAAAATAGCTCAGCATTTGTTATTACCGATTTATGCGATGACTGTAGGCTCCGTGCCTTCTGGTGCTGGGATGCTGAAGCAGCAGCTCTTCCTGTGGCCAGGGCTAAGCAGGGAGCTTACGGGGTGCGCGATGGCCCCGGGGTGCTGTGGGCTGCCGCCAGGCTCTCGGGCGGCTTTGAGGAGCTTTGTAAGGAGCCTGCTCCGTGCTGCCTCTGATCTGTGTCTATTTAGTGTTAAACTTATGTCATCGGTGGCTCTATTCATCGCTGCCCCGCTCTTTGTGTGCTCCAGCAAGCAGGGAGGGCAGACGTCCTTGTGTAATGAAGTCAGCGCACGAGTGCCTTTGCCTTGAAAAACCCTAGGAAAGGGAAAAAATTGAAAATCTTACGGGGCCACACAGACGTGTGGAAGCAGAAAAACTTAGGAAATCCCAACTACTATCTGAACAGGAGTTGTGAGGCAAGGCAGTACCATTTTAAAAGCTTTGTCTCATTTTTTTTTTCTTTTTTTCTTTTTCCTATAAAGGCAGTTTTCAAAGAATTGGGCAAAACGCAACCAAGCTCGACATTTTCGCCTCCCTTTCGCCCAGGTTTCGCGGCAGGGGGCCCCCTCCCCGAGCCGTGGAGCGGCTCCGTGCCGAGCCGAGCCGTGCCTGGCACGGCCGGGCGGGGACCGAGCGGGGCGGGGCCGGGCGGGGCGGCACGGCTCTGGCACGGCACGGCACGGCACGGCACGGCACGGGCTGCCGCCAGCCCGGCCCATTGGAGCCCAGACGAGCAGAGCCGAGCCGTGCCGGGCCGTACCGGGCGGCGGGGGAAGGAGGGGGGGGGGGCTCCGCGCCTTCCCGCTTGGCACGGCACGGCACGGGAGCGCGGCGAGCGGCTGGCACGGGCTAAAGTTATCCCGGAATAAGGGCCGCACGCATGTGCTGTCACCCCGGATGTGAACATGCCGGCACGGCTCCCCGCTAGCTCGCTCCGCCCGGCTCTAGCGGATGGGCCGAGCCGTGCCGAGCCGAGCCGAGCCGTGCCAAGCCGTGCCAGGGGCGCCGGCGGCCGCGCCTAGCCCGTGAGGGGCCGGGGGGCGGAGTGGGGGGCCGGGGGGGGACACAGAGCCCCCGGGCGGCCGTGAGGGACGGGGCGCGAGAGGCTCCTGCGGCCGGGGGGCCGGCCCCGGCCCCCCCCGGAGCCCCTCGGCCCGCGGGCCCGGGGGTCTGGGTCCCGGGGGGGCCAGGCCCGGAGCCCCCGGGCCCCGCTCGCCCCCGCCGCCCGCGGGCCGCGGGAGGGATGGATTTTCGGGGGAAGAAGTACGAGCGGGGCAGCAACTGGTCGGACCCCGAGGTGGTGGAGCTGCTGCAGCTGTGGGCCGACGAGTCGGTGCAGATGGAGCTGGAGAGCTGCCTGAGGAACCAGCACGTCTTCAACCGCATCGCCGAGGTGCTGCGGGAGAAGGGCATCCACCGCACGGGCGACCAGTGCCGCGAGAAGATCAAGAAGATGAAGCTGGAGTACCGGCGGATCAAGGACAACAGCAAGGCCCCGCGGGGCGGCCGGACCTGGAAGTTCTACGACGTGATGGACCGCGTGCTCAACAGCCGCCCCGCGCTGGCCTACGGCCCGCTGAGCGGCAGCATGATGGCCCAGCAGGTGCTGCAGGGCACCATGGTGGAGAGCTACCACCACCAGTTCGCCGCCTCCGCCCTGCCCTTTGGGCACGCGCAGCACCCCGAACTGATGGAAATCAAATGTGAGGAGGTGAACTCTGATGAGCACTGCTTGACCCCCGAGCCCCCACCAGCCATGTCTTACCAGCAGGGCTCCCCCGAAGAACATGAGATGGAGAGAGCCTTCTTGGAGAGGGCCCAGAACGACTCTCCCATCTCCAGGGTGGAGGTTCCCATTGAAACCAGTGTTTCACCTTCAGGTAGGGATGGCCTTTTACATTCCAGCATAAGGTTGCTGCCTTGTTTCCCAGAAAGAGAGATTTTTTTTTTTTTTCTGGTGCAGAGATAGACACCTGGTTTGGTTTTCTTTTTTTGCACTGACGTTTGGATCCAATAAGGATTCCACATCCCAAAAAGCTTTAAAGTAGAAGGCTGGTATCCACATTAATAGTCTTCTGGCAATTCCTGAAATGTGTCTTGCTGCAGGTAAATAAAATTTAAAATTACCATGCTAGGCTAAATACTGCGTATGAAATCCAAAGGACTGTCGCATCTGCTATAAGCTGGGATAGGCATTCGTGCTAGATTTCTGCATATAATGCTGACAGTGCTTAAGTTATTAAAAAAAAAATGAAAAAAAATTGCATGCTTTTTGGTGTCAATTGAATGTGACCAGGGCTGTCTGCAGTCCTCATGCTGAATTGTATCAGGAGACCCTCTTCTGCCATTGCGACACAGTAAACCTGCAGGTGAAACTCTACTTGTGCTCTGGTTAAATGTTTTCTGTATCTAATCTTTTAGAACACTCAGCAGTGAAGAATGCTTGGGGATAATCATTGCCCGGCTTTCTAATCTGTTAATTAGGACTTGGAAAGAAGACGTGTTTGGAAGTCACTGGTAGAAACAGCTTATGTGTGTAAAGGAGACGAGAATTCTGCACTGGGCGTGCAACAGACCGTTACTTGGCTGCCGTGGAAGGTGGAGTCTGGAAATCACAGAGATTTCCAGCCGGCCTCGGACAGGTTGATGGAAGAACACAGCGTGCTTGGGAGGAAGAGAGGTGATGATCAGTGTGAGCTTTATTTCCGAGATCAGGAAGAAACGCTGTGTCCTCACCGTGGTGGTTGCGTAGGTAGCCAAGGGCAGCGCTGTCGGAAGGGGTTGACTCATTAAGGTCGATTCAGAGAGCAAACGGGGAGCCAGGTCAGTGGCTGGCAGCGTAATGGGGAGCCCAGCATGTGAAGTTTAAAAAAAAAAACCAGACAAACTAGCATACTCCCAGGATGTACCTGACTGATTTTGCTTTGGTTTTCCTGTAAAATCCTGCTGTAGGTAGTCTGGTGTTTTCTAGGAGGGGCAGCGGAAGGTTGCAAAATGTGTCCACACCATTTCGCTTGCTGCACATTTCATTTTTCTTCCTACTTTTAAATATTCGCAGGTTTCAGTGAGTCCAACATGGCCAGCTCGTCACGGATGCAGAACGTGGTTCCCCGGCCTGGCTTCTCCGCCTTGCATCGCCTGAGAAAAAAGCGGAAAGGCCAGCGGGTGAAGGACCCTCTTGACGATCTCCTGCTGAAGACCCTGACGTCTCAGCGGGCCATGGAAGAGCGCTTCTTGCAGATGGAGGAGCGCCGATTTCAGCGAGACTTGGACGTGGAGGAGCGCCGGATGCAGCTGGAGCAGCGGCGCTTCGAACTGGAGCGGGAGCACGAGTTCCGCATGTTCAACGTTTTCGCCCAGATGCTCAGCATCCTGAAGCAGAGCCACAGCGGCTCCTCCTCTTCCGTCGCAATGCCTCGGGGCTTGGACTTCAGCCAGGCGCTGTCCGAAATCACCGGCCTCAGAGGAGGAGGAGGAGGCGACCTGCAAGAGCTGCGGGCTCGACCGCTGGCTGAGAGGAGGGTTGACATGCACGGTTTCTGCCACCAGGGTGACTTCCAGAAGAGCCCCTACCTCTCCGCTCGGGGCAACATCGCCAACATTTTCCGGGGCTCCACTGAGGAAGGGTACAAAGCTTATCACGCTGACAAGTACGATGAAGACAAGAACCCCAATGTGAGTGAGAGTCTCCGAGTGTTTTCCTGGCTCACACGGATGTCGTGGGTCAAGCTGTTTGTTCTGGGACGTGAAATAAAAAGTAACTATGCTGATCACTCCCACGTCAAAGACAAACGTTGTGTTCAGTACAGGTTTGCGTGCTCAGGTTTTCCTGTCGGGAGCCAACCAGTGGCAGTAGCAGACCTGCAAAGGCAACCTACAGGAACACACTGTTCCTCTTTTTTATCTCACCGCCCCTGCTGCCCACTGAGGACAGTCACCGATTATTGCTGGTGATGAGTGGTGGATGAGATAAAACAACAGAGCAGTAGACATTTAAAACAAAAAAAACTCAGAACTTTCCCTGCCCGTCTAAGCTGTGCTGCTCAGTTGTAAGTAGCTCGTCACACACCCCCTTGTGGCACAGAGGCTGAATGTTAATAATTAGTATTGAATAAGTAACAAGTATGGTGATTATAAATAATGATTTATCCGTGGATTACTTTTAAATAGATCCTGCGTTCAGATACTGAACTACTTGAAAATTTTAAAATGTTTTATTCTGAGCCCTGACTTGAGTCACACAGCGTTGGGAGTTGGAAAATAGATTTTTAAGACACAAAAACACAATAAATTTTTTGATAAGAGGTGCATTATAAGGCAGAAACTGCTGCTTCTACGAACAATGTAAGTAGTATATGTTTAAACAAATGCCTAAAATTGGACTTATATTTTAGAAACATCATCCATGTACAGTTGTTTAGATTGCCTCTTGTATTTTTTTAAATTTATTTATCCAACCTCTTCCAGTAATGAAAATGTGCTAGTAGACTTGAGCTCTTCAGCATCTGATGTAATGTTGAATAAGCAGGGCCAAATCCTAGACCTGGAACTGCAGGATTGTCTCTCCAGAGGGGAAAATGTAATGACTATGTGGTTATTTGAAAAAATCAGTGGAGTGGAATGGTAATGACTGATGAATGAGTAATTTTAGATAAAGAAATGTATCAAAAACATTTCTTCAGACTGCTGCATAAGTGTAAACCTCAGTTTTCCCAGAATCGCTTCAGATGTTTTTGCGGTTAGATGCATAACGATGAGTGAATTCGAGAATAAGTTAAATGTGTCTTGTGAAGAAGTACAAATTGTTAGTACGTATTCATTTACACAAAGCTTATTGCCTAAGAAGCTGAGTGCCCGAGATATGTATGTAAACACTCAAACACACATATACGTCTCTAGTTCTATATTATGTTCTATATTCATGTGAACTGTGTTTTGACTTCCTTGGTAAGCATTTTGAGGGCACGTCAGTGAAGTGATAGCTAAGGTGATGTTATGTACATGGTTTTTTTTGTGTCCATAAATGATAAACTCTTTCTTTTTCTAGGGTATAATTAATTTTGGCACCAGTGAGAATAAACTCTGCTTTGACCTGATGTCTAAACGGGTAAGTTCTATTCCAAAAAGAGAAGCAAATGTGCTGTGTAGTTCCTCCTCACTGTCTCTGCTTTCATAGTATTATTGCTGCCGTTCAGGGTTCTCTAGTAAAGTTTCTCCTTGTGTATTTCTTATTGTTGGAAGTCACTTTGTACACATAGTGTACAGCTATTTGTACACTTATGTTATTTTAGCAGGAGGTTAGGAACGGGGGTGTTTTTCTGTTCCTTTTCATTGTGTGTTTGTGGGAATGTACTTGGCTCATTCAAATACTTAAGACTCAATACTTAAATGAAGTATTGAATTTTTTCTCCCACTGACCGTATTTCATTTAATACAGAGGTCTCAGAACTAGTTTTGATCTCTCTTTAATTTCAAGGGTCTTCATAGCCTGGGACAGAGGAAGTTGGCTCTGTCCATTGTAAAGTTACACAGTTTGGACTTCTAGTTCTGAATTTACCTAAAATTTGAGAGGGTGGCAGGAGTGAATGGGACATCTTGTGAAAGCTCTTGAAGTCATACTGGATCATCTGCTTGTCAGACACTTTGTTCAATTGTGTGAAATAAATAGCATGAATCAGAAACAAACAACAAAAAAAGACAAAAGAAAACAAGAGAGCTGTGCCTTAGGGGAATGTTTCTTGATTTCCATTAAAATTATTGCCCGGATTCAGCCTCCAAGGTGGAAAGGCTGCATTTTTCCTAGCTGAAGCTGCCTGTGGGGAGGGAAGGTGGCTGGGGTTCTGACAGTCAGTCTCTGCGGTTTGAAGCTCACTGTTACTCCCGTTCCACCAATTCCCACCCTCAAAATGTTCCTTGTTTTATTCCTGCCTGCCACACCACTGAATCGGGGATGCTACCCCATCACTCGGCCTTCCAGCTAAAAGAACAGGTAAGGCAGAGCTGCTGCCTGGCAGCTGTGCACACAGGAGGTGCCCTGCGATAGCTGCGTAGGTTGTACCTCCCTTCGTTCACTGTCCTTTCCCTACACTAACACGGCGTCTGCAGCAAGTAGTGCGGAGGGAGACAGCAGTCAGTTGCATCCTTGTTAGCCTTATTGTGAGGATGAGCTATAGTGTGGTGAGCCGTCCTGCAGGTGGCGAGAAGTTGGGCAATGTTACTGTTTCCAGCTTCTTCGTCACAGCCCAGAGTTACAGCAGGGGCTCACTGAATGCTGTGCCAGCTGGGATTGTAGGGAAAAATAATTTGTTGCTAGTGGGGAAAATAAATACTGTTTCCACTGAATAAAGCAGCATATCAGATTTCTGTCTTCAACTTTTGACCCTTAAATTGGGTAATGAATATTCTGTGGCATGAGATCTCAGATAGTCTTCATTTTGGATGGCCCATCTGATTTTCCTAGCCCTTAAAGCATTGTCATTAAGGGTTCTTTTCTTTATTATTGCATAGCCCTTTTTGGCCAAGTCTGCTGATATGTTTTATGTTGCATTCTCTAGATAAGTTTAGGAGAGAGATCTAAGGAGACATAGTTCTGTGCTACATAGGCTTCAAGAACATCTACAGATGAATAAAGGAACTTTATTCCCCTAATGTCAGGTTGTAATTCTGCATGGGATGAGGACAGTGTCTTTAAACTGTCCAGTTTCCAGAGCTTGGCACAAGTTATTAAAACACCAATACAGAATGTTGTGGTTTTGTTACTCTGTGGTAGACATTCACACTGCATGTTAAATTTCCGTCCTCCTTTGCACCATCACTTACTTGTTGTGTCCACACTCCCCTGCCTTTTTAGTATTAACTCATAGATCGGTTGTCATCAGATGTTTGGAAGTTACATTGCACATAACATTTGTTTAGTCCCTTTTTGTTCATGTGAAATGTCCTTTTCCTTCTGCCCTGATCACCGCTGCACTTCCCCTTGCAACTTCATAGAACTGGATTATGTGAAACCCTGATAATGACAACCTTGAAAATATTTAGATAAAAGCAGTATGCTTATTTTATCTAAATATAAACATTAAAAAGGGCTCTAAAGCTTGCCCACAGTTCAGGTGAATCTGACTTTGAGAACAGAATAAGCTCCTAATAAAGAACAGAGTATCTGCCCTAGGGAAGACATTCAAGAAGATAATTTTATTTTTCACTTGTCTTTTGAAAGCTCCTGTTACATTCTAACACTTAACAAGACTTATCAGAACTGTAGGTCTGAAGTAACTTGGAACTGAGATATAAATGAAAGGTAGAAATCATTAAAAATTAATATGTTGAAAGTTTTTTTTAAAAAAAAACACAGATTGTGATTTCAAATCCTGTCTCTTTCCAACAATATAGACCTGAGCTTTCATGCTGCTAGAGTTTTTGCAATTGGTACTTAATTGCCAGCTGAAAGCTTTTGTTCTTATAACGTGGGTAAAGCACTCCTTGGGACACTTGATTGCTTCATTTGTTCAGAAGGTCTTCTGCAGGCTTCTTTTTTGGAGCATCCTTTCTGTAGATCTCTGGGCAGAGAAGTTTTGTCTGCAATTATTTAGCAAAGGCCTGTACCTTCCATAAACTGCAGTTATCGCTGGTCATCTTGCTGATCATTGCCTCTCCAAGCTGCGTTAATTCTGATGGTCAGTGGCTTTCTCAATCCAGTTTTAAGGCCGTTGAAGTTTTATGTGTATGTGTCTATGCAGGTGTGTGCCTGCGTGTGGATCTACCTATCTCCATGTTTCTGGTTTCCGTGATTGTGCTTTTAATGCTTCTTTCTGTTGCTCACAGCTGACGCAGACTGATATGAACCTCATGGAGCCTCCACTGCTTCAGTATCCTGACTGGAAGGGACATATGTTGTAAGTCTCCTCATTCCTGTAATGCTTCTCTTTTTGAGTACTTGTCTGATAAAGTGGATGAGTACAAACCACTTCTGGTACACATTAGTTAAAACTTTTCTAGGTCATTTAATCATCTTTTTCTTTCCAAAAGTGTAAATTAGTCACCCAACTAGTTAAAAATCCTTTTAAAATCCAGTTGAAAATCCTTTTATGTAAGAAAAGATGCTAATTTTCTAAAGCAAATGCAGTTTTAACAACACTATATACATTAACAAATCAGGTAACTCCAAAAAGTTCCTTCAGACATCATGAACACTGGGGACTTTAATCCTTCAGCTCTGTTCTCAGTTAAAGCTCTTCAGAAATGTATGCCTAGCTGTAGCCATTATTCGTGACACCTTTGCCACGTGTAACAGTCATGTCTGTGGCACGGGCCTGAGCTATCCTGTTTTCTAGCTATCTGCATCAGACTTTACTGTGCCCTGGCTTTATTTTCCTGAGATGCGGACCTGGGGAAGCCCAGCCTCTTGGAGAATAAGCTGAATCAATATTTGCTTTTGTGTCTTTCTCAGTTTACGGGAGGAAGTGGCTCGATTTTTGACCTATTACTGCAAGGCCCCTGCACCTCTTAAGGCAGAAAATGTGGGTAACCCACTTTCCATTGGTGTCTATTCTAATGTATTGCCATTTGTTGTCAAACAATTTCATCTTATTTTTTAAACAAGTGATTTTGTAAGATGACAGCCTTTTATCATGTAAATGAGATTGAATCATAGCCATTTTAGTAGCTTTTGATGCACACTTTAGCCAACACTTCAGTTCTGCTGTTTATTTGCCTTATTCTTTACTTTTGTGTGCCAACTCCTCATGCCGTTGCTCTCAATGAGGCTTTATGCTTTTATCTCCATATTCAGCCCTGGGACCTATGGTGCTTGTGTCCCTCAGGGACAAAGAGCACCCATTGTTTCAGCTGGGTTTAATTTTTTACTGTTTTGCTGCTACACCTCAGCACAAAATCTGTCGTTAAGCCAAGAGTAGTTTTACCTGGCAAGAGCAGACGTTTTCAGACTTTGCAGGACTTGCTGACCTGCGAGGGATGCAGGCTGGGCTCGGTGCATGCATGAGTCCTGCTTTTGCTGGGTTGTAAAGGCAGCAGGAGCAGCTGCTGCTGCTCAGGCTGCAGTAATTCAGCAGAAGCCCCTACTTCACATATGCTGAAGTTGTGACTGATCAGTTTGCTGATCATTGCCCCTCCAACGCAGCAGATTCAACCTGATGCTTGGATTGAACTCGTGGGACCTGTGCACGTCAGTCTTCTGGAAGCAGCAGTCAAACTTGCCCCGTATGAGACCATTACCACAAAGAGAAGATAATGCGTATTAGCTGGTGAAAAGGATTTTGCCTTTCTAAAGCTTCAGAACTAAATTTTTCCCAACGTAAAACCTGCTATTTCTAAATACTATATTGCTTATTACAATCAAGAAAGGCATCTGGACAAAGTATCATGCAACAGAGTACAGGATTAAAGTTATTTCTGGTAGAAGTGGGAATTCAGCAGGAAAATTCTGGGAACTTCCGTGCTAGAGAATTAGGGAGCAAATACATTTTGTTGATATTGTTAAAAATTGTTTTCTGTGGTGGTATCTTTCTATGGACTGATTTATCACTAACCTCTCTCTTTCTTCTCTAGGTGATTGTTCTGAATGGTTGTGGCTCTTTGTTTTCTGCGTTAGCTACAGTCCTTTGTGATCCAGGAGGTAAGTGGATTGCTGGGAGATGTTTTTAATGTTTATTTTTCTTCGGAAATAATGAGTTACTCAGTTTAAATGTTGTTTGATAGAAGCGAAGTGTAGGAATTGGCACTAGTCTACTGCAAGGTTCTTGTTTCCTGCAGCATTGTGTTGTGAAATTCATCACCTTCACAGTCTGCAGATCTCTGGTGCTCACACTCTGTCTTGCCCTGTCTGTCTTTACTGTTTTAGGGTGCTCTGCTTAGCCCACTAAATGTGGGCTATGCTCAAGCTTACAAGGGTTACTGAGGATGGATGTACAGTGTCCTAGTTCCTGCAGAAGACTGAAGAATTAATACAGAAAGAAAGTAGAGAAAAAGGCAGTAACATTAAAATGTTTCCAGAGGACATAACTGTAGAAAAGCTTTCATGCTTAGCTGAAATATGCTAGAAGAGAGAGAAGGACTGGGGCCTGTCGCTGACAAATCTTGTCGTCTTGGTTCCAGAGGCTGTTCTGATTGCTACTCCTTTTTATGGTGGTATCACCCAGAGCGTCTTTCTGTATGGCAATGTCAAGCTGGTGTACGCCTATTTAGACAGTAAGGTAAGAATTGAGAGGAGGGAGTACCAACCTCTGCAGTCAAAAAATAATTGGCACAGGAAAGCGTCAAGCTTTGGGGACCTCAGGACAGGGCTAGGCAGCAGCCTATGGGTGTTTTCCCATTTATTGTTGGGAAACTGGACACACAGTTTTCAAGAAACTTGTTTGAGGGCATAAATCTGGATTCCAGTCTTCTCCTTTTCTTGTATCTTACTTCCTATAAATGTGTAGTAATGGCTGTTGAGGGGGGAAGATGGCCATTTTGAACCTTAGAGACAGAAGTATGTGCTGTCCTACTAGAGGTGGTCTGGGGTCAAAGAGCACATGGAGACTTGGCATTGCTTTAGTTATTAAGAATGGCCAGAGAATTCTGTGCCTGTGGCCTGTCTGTGATGAACGTTTCTTTGATTTTATTTATTTACTCTTTCTGTATTATGAAAAGATAAGAGTGGATGCTCTTTATTGTTGGTCATTATTGTTGGGTTTTTATTTGTTTTGGGGGACGTTTCTCAGGGGAATGGCTCAAGGCAGACTCTGTTGAAATAATTTGGCCTTTTTTTGTGTCTTTGTGGTGTCTTTCAGATTACTGGAACAAGCACTCGGCCTTTTCAGCTTACAGTGGAAAAACTGGAAAAAGCCTTGCAGGATGCCCGTGCAGAGGTGAGTGTAGCTGAGCTTCTTATTATCGGTCTGCAAGTATTCAAATTCTTTTTATTAAGTCGACAGTATGTTTGAAATGACTGGTCCCAGAAATGGCCTGAAGACCAAAACAATTTCAAAACCTAGCACCTGGCTTTCTCATGGTCCTTACAGAAAGCCTGAGATCAGGCTCCTTGCAAATCCTGTTTGCACTTGTGGCAGAGTACTCAGCCTCACTTGCAAGAGGAATCCCATGGTGTCATATGTACCTGGGCACGCGCCACAATGTGGGGACTACCTAGAGTTTCTCCTTTGGGAAGGCCAGCTGAGTTTCCCCCCAAAACAACTGCTATACTCAGTAGTGCAGCAGAATCAAGTAAGACCATCAAGAGTATTCGCAGGAGGGGCAAATTTAGAAGGCAAATGCAGATTGTTTCTGAATATTTAGTCTGTAGGTTTTGAAATTGTCCTAAACCCAGTGTAGGTTTAGCTGCATCTTTAGATCATTACTGGCTCTGACATCTCCAGCCACATGTTCTCTAAATGTGAGCAATTTGCATCCATGTAGCTCTAATTCCTGTCTTTCTTGCCTCATTCATGGGCAACCTTCAGTAATCTGTTACTTCCTGACTGCCGATACAGCTCAGACACAATTCTCTTCCACACTGAGAATGTGTGAGAGCATCTTTGTTATAAATTGGCTTACCAGATGGCAGCAATCATAGCGGAACTCCGCCTTTTCAAAAATCATAGATTGATTCTATGTGTTTTCCCCAGTTCCCTTTGCAAGTGCTGTAATTATAAAAAATATCTTAATTTGTGGCTAAAAGTTTTCTCATACAAATCTAACCTTTGAGGTAAAATTGTCGTGGTGCAAAGCTGAAGGGGAGTCTTGTGGTCGCATTCAGTGCTCCAGTGGAGGAACTGAAAATCTATCCCGTGATGAACGCTCTCTTACTATTGCATTTTTTGTGTTCTGCAGGGTATCACTGTAAGGGCCTTAATTCTACTGAATCCCCAAAATCCCCTTGGGGACATCTATTCCTTGTCAGAATTACGGGATTACCTGGAATTTGCTAAAAGGTATGTCAATTTGGAGGGCTGAGGTATCCTGAGTCAGATACGGCTTTCAGAGTCTGGCGGACGACTTGCTCTCTCCTAATTTATATGTGAATATTTTCTCAGTCGGGCATAAAGCCTGTTCTTCACACAGCGCACAGCAGGCTTAAGAGAGGAGAGAGGGCTGTCGGGGAGAAGGGAGCGTGGACCTTCCAGTCATCTGGAGTGGCAAGGCAACTTGCGTCAAGGAATAGAAGCTTTATTCCTTGGCAGTCCTAGCAAACACTATTGTGCCGTGTGTCTTTGGTAGGAATCTGAGTTGCTTTCCTCCCAGTTTTTCTGTATGTACAGAGAAAAAGAAATATTTGAATATGGCTTCCCAGCTTCATCGCTGATGCTCTCTGAAATTTGGTCAATTCTGAGTGGATGATGATACGTCGTACTCTAGAAGGGTAGTACCTACAGCAGTTAATTTTCACGAGTGCTTTGGAAATGACTGAAATTTTATCTCGTTATATGGTTGCAGTGTGTAACAATTAGCTGGATATAACTCAAATCAGTTCAATGTACACATAATAGACCTCCCAAGTTGTTAAAAAGTGCTTCTGTGCTGCAAAATTTGGTGTCCCTCTTCTTTGTATAAAGCCAGTCTTTGCAGAATCCTGAATTACTCTTTGCTTCTAAGCCAGAAGCAGCATTTTTTTGTAACTTCCGTTTTGTCCTTTTGCAGACATGAATTGCATGTGATAGTAGATGAGATCTACATGCTGTCAGTTTTTGATGAATCAGCCACGTTTCACAGTGTCCTAGGCATGGACAGGTAAAATCAGCTCCTACTTCCCTGGCCATCTTCCAGTGACAATTCAACATGATGCCTTGCTGAGAACTTGTGACTGGAAGTTAAGTCATGAGCTAGCAAATTCTGAATCTGCGTTACGTTGTTTGTTTTTATTATTATTGTTGTAATTTCTGAATGGCAAATGCATTTTTTTCGAGTGCAAGGAAAAATCTAGCAAGGAAAAAACGTTAGTTAATTTTCTGCTGTGATACCCTTTCCAGCGTGTGCTTTGGTACTTGCTTGTGCCAGTCCCCCCAGAATGGCAATGAATGTTTCATTTCTTGAGAGTGAGGCTTTTCTTTCCTGTTTAAACATTGCTGCCTCTTTCCCATGTTTCTGTTGATGCTATAAAGACCTTCTGTTGCTGTTTACTTGCTTTTTTTTCATACAGTAGTCACGGATCACAGTGTTACTACAGATTTGAGAATGGGTTTTATTAGGTATTAATTTAATGATACAAAACTTTTTGCAAAACTCATATGTTAATATATGTATATTATAATTGTTTTTTCTTTGTGGTTTTCGCCAATGGTGTTATCTTTCTTTTCATGCTCGTTCGCAAGGAAATAAAATTATACTTGGCTGTTTTCTCAGCATTGCTGAGCTTGGATGTACAGCATTGCAAAGGAAGAATCTCCTTCTGCAAAGTATTGTGGTTTGAAAGAAAGAAAATTGCTTTAAATTCTTAGAAATGGAAATCAATAGAAATTGATTTTTAGCGCTAAATTTACAAGCTATATACATGCAGAAAATCTGCGCGTGAAGTACGGCACTTACTGGAAGTATCTATGTATCTGAAATACCTAAAAATCTCATCTGAAATTAGTTCCTGGGAGTTCCTTGCTTCTGAAGTTAGGTCAGGTCGGGATTTTCCCGCTTGACTGATGTTCCGTGCTGCGCTGCCTGTCACTGTGTAATGCTGCCTCTCTGTTTTCGCAATGCTGCACTGGTGACCCAAAAGCTTCAGCACCTATGACACTAACTGCCCATCTGCATCCTTCTACATACAGATTGCCTGATCCACAGAGGACCCATGTGATGTGGGGAATAAGCAAGGTGAGTGCTGGTGTGGCTTCCTCACCGCTTTGGTTGGCTTGCTGTCCTCAGGTTCCTTATGCAAGAAAGAACAAGGCAATGGTTTTAGGATCCCAGCCTTCCTGTGCAATAAAGTAGTCTCTCTGTGTCTTCTGCAGGATTTTGCTGTCTCTGGGATTCGCTTTGGTACTTTGTACACAGAGAACCAAGATGTCGCTAATGCGGTGGCTTCTTTGTGCTACTTCCACGGGGTCTGTGGACCTGTCCAGCACAAGGTTGCACAGCTGCTTAGAGACAGAGGTGAGTCAGCAGCTTAATGTGGGATCCTCTGCTGTCTGTGTGTCTTGGTACCTCGTGGGATCCTGTCCCCTTACTCTCCCAAATGGTCTCTTGTATGTGCAGTTGGCAGCCTTCCCTGATCCTGAAGCTGCCTGTGTAAGCCATGGCTGACAGTTCCACAGCAGAGCAGCATCTCTGCAGAGCTCCTCAGCAGCAGAGTTAGAGGAGCAGCTCTGAAGAAGCTAAGTGTGTAGAAGTAGCTAGTGTTGTACAGAACCAGCTGAGCAGAGACAAAGGAGTACGCCTTGTGGGAAGAGGGAAATGGAACTGGGTTTCTAGCTTTGCCCTGGTTGGAGTACTAACAGTCCATAGCTGCAAAAGCCATGACTGTAGGGAAATGGTGAAGAAGATACACACAGACATTAAATTGCTAAATAGTTCTTGCCCCCATTTCTGCTTTTTGAGGAAACAAAAAAGGAGTCGAAAGGTGAAATATAAAAAGGCATTGTGAGTATTTTAGAAACCTTAACAGATCTGAATTCTTAGTCAGTTTGTAATTATTTTTTTTCTTCTCCTTTTGGTTAGACTGGATCAACCAGGTGTACCTGAGGGCCAACCATGCCCGCCTAAAAGCTGCCCATACATATGTGACAGATGAGCTGAAGACACTTGGGGTTCCTTTTCTCAACCGCAACGCAGGCTTCTTTGTCTGGATTGATTTCAGAAAGGTTGGTAGTCCTAGGAAAGGAGGCTTCTCCTGGGACAAGGGCAGGCACGTGGTGCAACTGCGTCCAGGGGCAAGTTCAATATTGCGATATGCATTTTGTTAAAACCCCATCTGATGTGAGCAGAGGGAGGGACTGCCTCGTATTTCTGTGCGTGCTTTTCCTTTCGTCTGTCTGTGCATTTCCCTCCTTGCAGGAATCTTACTGCTCTCAAGCCACTTTCCTCCCCATTTCTTCCTTTTTATTACAACTGCTGTACTTCAGAGGTAAAAGGTGTTTCCCCTGGCCTTTTTAGACCTCATGGGAATCACAAATTCATGAGGATCTCAGTGAGTTAGCTTATATGTGACTAACCTCTGGCCTTCTGGTGACTCTCCCAGTACCTTAGGACGGGAACATTTGAGGAGGAGATGCTGCTCTGGAGGCGTTTTCTCGATAACAAGGTCCTCCTGTCCTGCGGCAAAGCCTTTGAGTGCAGTGAACCTGGATGGTTCCGCATCATTTTTGCTGACAAGACCCACCGACTACAGCTGGGTGAGTGATGTTTTTCCTTCTTCCTCCCACCGGAGTTTCTGCAGCACTGTTTCCTCCTCTCCTTAATCCTAAACTATCCTATTATTATGATCCTTGTCTTCCCCGTGCTTCCTTCCTTTCCTTTCCTTCCACCCTCCAAATTTTTCTGGATCTGACTGGGATTTGGAGACCCTTGTGGCTTAAACTAATCCACCAATGTTTCCCCTCCTTATACCTCTGCAGGTATGCAGCGGATCCGCAAGGTTT
Organism: Cygnus olor; assembly: GCF_009769625.2. Taxonomy (NCBI): domain Eukaryota; kingdom Metazoa; phylum Chordata; class Aves; order Anseriformes; family Anatidae; genus Cygnus; species Cygnus olor. Next base: position 52,758,661 of record NC_049173.1, read on the forward strand.
TGGAAGAGCGAGAGCAGGAGATACTGGCTGAGGAAAAGGAGCAGCCTTGTCAGTCAGATCAGGATGGCAAAGCAGATAGCACAGATGAAGTAATTTTTGTATCCCGCCACCAGGAACCTACCTGTTCTGGTAGCTCCAACCTCGGTGACCTCATTGGCCTCCTGCAGCAGCAGATGCGTTCATCTGACTGGCTACAGAAAAATACAGCAGAGCAGTTTGCACAGGAAAAGCCAGAAATCTACGATGTGTTCAGTAAACTGGTGGGGAAACAGTAGGGGTCAGTGTGCCTTCAGGGGTGTTCCTGAGCACCGAGTGACTGGCCCTGGGCCCCTAACAGCTCAGCATTGACTTCCAGCAAATAATATATTTTCTGTATAGCAAGAAAATCACTTTGTAAAACCCCTCCTCAACCCCCTGTTGGAGATCTCTGGTTTGTATTATATAGGTGCTTTCCTCGGATTGGGGTGAGGGTAAGGAATGATGGGGGTCTTGTTTACCTGCTACCCCTCGTCCTGCTGCATCACTGTATTTTGTATTTCATTTCTAATGAATATGCTCTTAACTCTCTTAGAAGGTCTTGCGGTGTCTTTTTTATGTCTTTTTTTTATTTCACTCTTTCTGGGAAGATGGAGACATGACATTGTTAACATGTGTGAAGTTTGCCTTCTCCTGAATGATGCCCAGAAGTAATTAATTTTTTCAGTGCAAGAAGATGACTCCTTTCACAAAGAAATGTTTTGGGGAGATAGAACACAGTGTCAGCCCAAAGGTAGCCTCAGCTAAGATTAAATAAGCATGCATACATGGCCATCTGCATGAGTGAGGCTCTTAGAACACGATCATTTAGTTTGAGTTCTGTAAAAGTTTTTCATTTTGAGTTGTTTTCCATTCTGTTCTCAGATCAGACAGTATCTAACCCCCTCGGCTGGTGAAATGCCTCTCTTTGTTTCTGTCCTTCTCCTTGTGTAAATAAAAGGCACCTATTGGCCTCTTGGCTCATGGTGTCCACTGAAGAGCTAAGCGTGGAGAGGTGATGGAAAGCAGACATACTCTCTGCAGCCTTCCTACTCATGGAAGTCCATCCCATCCTGTTAGCGGTGAGGTTATTGGCAAGGATGCTGCTGAGAATGCTTCTTGTACCATTCCGCTAGATGTACCTAGTTCAAGCCCACGGGCTTCCATAGTGGCACCTTTCACCGTTACCAGGATAATTAAAGCAAATTCTTACCTGGACTACTACGTTTGTCAATTTGCAAGGTATTTTTTTTTTGGCTAAATAGTATTCTTTGGTCTCCCCTCCTTCCTCTCTTTTCCATTTTTAAAGACATTGAGGTGCACCATTCTCCTCTTGTAATTTGTTGGCAGTGCCAAGTTACATCTTGGTAGCATTATGGAATCTGTTTAAGTAATGAGTTAGAGAGGTGAAAGATAAAATTCAGAGTAAATTCTGTGCTGTCAAAGCAGTTTGAACTTGCTGATCACAACTGAAGAGCAAAGGCATGTGTGCATATCACACTTTGAATCACCATGGCAAAGGGAGCAAATAATTACTGCAGCTGAACTTTGGTGAGTTAGCTGTGGAGAACTGCGGGGACAACGAGGAGCAGGGTCTGACCAGCTGCTGAGGAGAAGGTCGTGCTGCTGCTAGAAGGAACGGGTGCATCTCAGACACCGGGGGGAGGAGAAAAGGTTGGCGAGATGAGTGGTAAGATGAGCGATGGGAATAGATAGAAGCATCGTATTTGCTTAGTAGTTTATTATTTTTCCATGCACAGTATTTCTAAAGACATTCTGAGGTTATTATAATTTTGCATGTGCTCTTGATTGTCCACAAAGAAAGCTATAGCTTTCTTTTTCCTTATGTGAGTGGGAGGTAAAATGTGCAGCCAATATAGAAATGGACTTACTGGCTTGCTCCTCTTATTTATGTACCCCAAGGAGTATCTGCAACAAAAATTTAGGGAGAAAGCTCTTTGAAATGAAGAACAAAGTAAGGCTGTATAGACAGTAGTTAAAACTGTATTTTAGGGGATTCTTATAACAATTTCGAGCCACTAATTGCTCCTACTTTTGTCTGGATGTTCCAGTCATTTCTACGGCTGGAGTATGTTACTATACAACATTCACATGGATGTAGATGTTTACTGTTCAGAAAGCATGTTTTTGGTACTGTCGGTGTGGAAGCAGCCAGTTAAACACACCTCTCTGTAGGAAAGAGGCTGCAGTATATTTTCAAAATCCCCATAGCTAATATAATGTGGTCCACAGTCACTTCCATCTGAGTTTACGGTGACTAAAAATAGCAGGGGAGATGCACGTATTTTTCCACGCGTTTTCAGGTTTAGCACCTGAGGAGCTCTCCACTGGGGCAGGTTAGCTTCATCATGGTTGAAAAGCAAACAAACAAAAACCTGTAAATGAGGGAAGAGAGAAATGTGGTATCAGGAGCCTGCTATTGGAATAGGCAGCATTCATTTTGACTGAAAAAAAAAAGGCCTTGAAAATTGAAAACGTCCTCTGGTTGAGAAGAATTGTTGAACATTAAGAAATTCCTGACTATTCCTGTACAGGGATTGAATTGGCTGTTGCTCGCTGCCCGAATATCCTGATGGGAGAAAGGCTGAGCTCAGTGGAGCCATGGCGGGGGCCCTCGGTGCCAGAGCCCCCCGGGCACGCTGTCCTCCCCAGGCTGTGCCTGTGTGAGTGTTTTGTTCCCTCTGCTGCCTCCGTGTCAGATGTTCGCTGTGCACACTATTGCTCATCATCATCATTAATGTGCCCTTTTTTTTTTTTTTCCCCTGCATGGCAAATCTGTACATGAGGAAAAAAAAAAAAAAAGATGCAGAAATGAATAAGGTCTGAGTGCCCCCTGCATTTCTTTTTCCAGTCTGGCAGGCAACAGGCAAACAGAACAGTACCTGAAATGATGAAGCTGGTCAGAGATATATTTTTATAAAAATGTAGCATTTCTCTAACATAAGAATTACCATCAAGATGTGTATAACACGGTGCTTTCATTGCTTATGCCACTTTATGTCCACTGAAGTTAAACAATGATAAAACCCACTTTGCTTGTAATTTTTGTTTTCAAGTTATGATTCATTTGAGTACAGAAAGGATGCTAGATGGCTTTGTGGTTTTTTTTTTTTTTTTTCCAGGAATAGTTCCAGTCTTGTTTTTCTTTTTTCTTTCTTTTTTTCTTTTTTTTCTCCTCTCTTTATCCCAGGGGAGTGTTCAGAGTTTTTCAGTTAGAAGAGGTAATTTCCTATATAGCACAGCTTTCTGTCATAGAAACTGCCCCAATCAATATTTCAGGTCTAACCTTCATGTGTCCGTGTTTGTGGGAGGGGAAGATCAGTAAATCTCCATATTATTAACGTGTGTTACACTGCAGCTAACTGAACAGCATGGGTTGGGCCCAGTCCAGATACATATTTATGAAGAATCATGCATACTTAAGGAACAGATCTGTGAAGATGGGTATTCCTGGCAAATACTGAGGGAAAATATTCACTAAATAATCCTCTACCTTAACTGAAGAAGGGCTGCTGCTGGAATGTACTGCATGATAGATTTTTTTTGGATATATTTTTTTAGATTAAAAAAAAAAAAAAGCTAATACCTTAAATGTTCTCTTTCTCTATTAGAGTGCTGACAACAGAGCGGTCAGCAGAGCCAAGGGTTGTGTGCTCCCTTTGTCCCCAGCCACCCAGTTTTTCAAAACGTGGGGTTTTTTTGGGTCAAATTATCATTTATATTGGTAATTTTTTTCAGTTACTTGGTTAGGGAATTCCTCTGTTGCTCTCTTGCTGTCAGCAGGATTACATTTCATCAGAGAGATGGTCAGACTAACGGCTGGGTAAAAAACCTTCATGGAGAAAGCTATGTGAATCTCCCCCTAAACACACCTACATCTAAAGTATCAGGCATGCAAAAAATATAGCCATTTTTGCACTTCTAAGTACATGTGCAGCCATTTTAGTGAGACAGGCTCACTAAGAGAAGATCATTGTTGTTTTCTTTTCTGAAGCAAATCAGATTACATCATGAAGAACACAAGGTAACCTACAGGGATATATGCAAAAATATGTGTATTCTGACTGAGAAAATCAGAGGGGCAAGGTACACTCATTCTTCACTCCAATTTATGCTTTATTTATTACCAGCTTACATAAAGCACTGGCAACTGACCAGTGACAAACGTACGTTAGTCAGAGATGGTTATAAATACTCTGCTTTTTGTCCTCAGTTTGCTGGGATCAGTTATTTTTAGTAACGAGCCAGTCGACCTTATCAAAATGGAGAATCAAAAATAGTCTGGAAAAACACCGCGAGGAAATGCTGTTTTTAGCAGCTCCGTCCCCTCGACGCTGCTGGCCAGCGAGGTGTGAGTGTGCTGCCCACGCACTGCAGGGAGCACTCGCTTGGTGAAACACGAGTGCCTCTGCACAGCGTGACAGCTGGGGGCTGTGGGGACAGGGGAAATACACCAAGAGCGTCTCAGTCTCCGTGCTTCTGCCACATTGGGGTTTCTTTGCAGGGAACGCTTGCTCAACTGCATCTCCTCACAGCTCACATCCTTCCATAGGAGCTATAGCAGCAGATACTTACATTTCTTTCTCCTTTCGGTTTGGGAAGGCAGTAAAATTGTCCTCAAGTTATGAGGTCAGGCATATTATTGCTGCCCAGTGCCACAGACCACGGTGCAGCACCACTGGAGGTGTGTGATGGCTCGAGAGGCTACAGCTGTGCAAGTAGCTGCTGGATGCAGTTTATTGCTCAGTCTAGTTGTAAACTCAGTGACATAAATGAGGATATCATTTAATTGTGGCATAAACTGAACTAGCGAGGTAAGGCAGTGCTCTATCCGGTACAATATCCTGCTTTTTCTTACACCAGTGCCAAACTGCTTCGTTCAATCCAGTACCTGGATGAGTGGTAGCAGCCATTAGCTGATGTTTCAGAAGTAAAATATGAGCTATGATTTTTACTTATGCTATGTCACGGGCTGAAAATAAGGTGGAAAAGATGTCCCCAAGCCATTTGTTTTCCCTTTCTTATTTGCCTTTTAATATGTTTTTTTTTTTTTTTTTTTATTACAAAGGAGTTTTCAGTATGTGCTGCTTCCAGCACTGGCTGCATCAGGTACCCCGCAACCTCACCTGCAGCTGCTTTGCATGCATGCAGACCCAGCATGGCAGGGCTCTGCGGTTGTTTCTTTCTGTTCTGTGCACTGATCGTCCCAGCAGAAAATACACGGTGCTGTATGCGACAGCAGGCGAATGTATGGCGTGATGGCAAGGCACTTAACAAATTCCCAGATGACCTCAAAAGGGTCAAATAAGGCAAGACATGAAGGGCGAAGCGAAGTGAGATAAAATATGCGATCTCCCTTGTACATTTATAAAAATTGATAGCCTGTTACCCAGATGCTGATGAATATTTTTACAAGCTATAAATGGCAACCTGCAGTCTAAAAATAGCGCTGTGCTGCAGACTTGTCTGGCTCAGCAGCATCACCGGAATACCAATAGGCTCCCTGATGTGGTTTCAGGGAAATCTCTATCAAAACAGGCTACGTCCTCCATTTTTTCTCGCTGTTTGGAAATAAAAGAGTTGATGCCACTTGCATTTCTTTCATTTTAAGCTCTTAAAAAAGTTGCGCTGCCTTCCAAATTTTCCTGCAGTGATGAAGCTGCCAGCAAGACTCTTTAAATGTCCCAGCCCCAGCCAATATGCTGTGCCATCTTCCCGCTGGAGGATGGGATCAGGGAGGCAAGGAGGTGCCAGCAGGCGCTGCGGGGGCTGGATGTGGCACGGTGTTTGGCTGCCTGTCCTTGTCACACAGCTGGGCCGCGGTGGGCACCGCTGGGCAGGGAGACCCGCCGCCATTTTAAGCTGCTGGGTTAAAGGCCAGAGCGAGCTTGTGCCGGGGATGAGGGGAAAGGCAGGAGGTGGCTGCTGGGCAGCTTTGCAGCCGGGGCCGCCGAGGTGAGGGGAGCTAACACAGGGGGGTCTGTGTGGGGACGTGGCATGCCTGCTGTGTTCACCCACATACATGTGGTGATGGTGTGGCTTGTCAACACCTGCTTTTTTGGAGTGAAAACAGTGCCTGTGACTCTGGCACAGCTAGGGTTTTGTGCCGTGAATTCACCCTGCTGTCAGCAGGCACCCCTGAGGACAGCTGGGGAAAGGTTTCATAGAATCACCGAGTCATTAAGGTTGGAAAATCTCCAAGATCATCTGGTCCAACCATCGCCCTACTACCAGTATCACCCACTAGACCATGTCCCTAAGCACCATGTCCAACCTTTCCTTAAACAACCCCAGGGACGGTGACTCCACCACCTTCCTGGGCAACCCGTTCCAAAGCCTGACTGCTCTGTCTGGGAAGAAATGTCTCCTCATTTCCAACCTAAACCTCCCCTGATGCAACGTGAGGCCATTCCCTCTAGTCCTATCACCAGTTATCTGTGAGAAGAGGCCAACCCCCAGCTCCCCACACCTTCCTTTCAGGTAGTTGTAGAGAGCAATAAGGTCTCCCCTGAGCCTCCTCTTCTCCAGACCAAACAACCCCAGTTCCCTCAGCCGCTCCTCACAGGACTTGTGTCCCAGGCCCTTCGCCAGCTTTGTAGCCCTTATCTGGACACGTTCCAGGGCCTCGGTGTCCTTCTTGTACTGAGGGGCTCAAAGCTGAACACCGTGCTCGAGGCGCGGCCTCACCAGAGCAGAGCACAGGGGGACGATCACCTCCCTGGTCCTGCTGGCTGCACTATTCCCGATACAAGCCAGGATGCCGTTGGCCTTGTTGGCCACCGGGGCACGCTGCCGGCTCACGTTCAGGCGAGCATTGACCAACACCCCCAGATCCTGTTCCTCCGCGCAGCTTTCCAGCCACTCTGCCCAAGCCCTGGGCTGCCAGGAGAACACCGCCAGACCACCACCACCCCCGGCAGCGCCCCCGGCCCGGCGGCAGCTCGGGCAGCGCCGAGCCGCTGCGGCGGCGCCCTCCGGCCGCGGGAGGGCGGCCTCGGTGGCGGGGCTGCGGGGCGGCGCCGCTGCCGGCGGTCACCGAGCGGCTGGGGGGGGCCGCACGCGTGCGCAGCCCGGCGGGGCCAGCCCGGGCCGGGTCTCGGCGGGGCGGCGGAGGGCGGCGGACGGCAGCGGAGAGCCCCGCGGGGCGGCCGCCGTCGGGCTGGCGGCGCGGGCGCTGGGGCCCGAGCGACTGCGGGCGGAGGTGAGTCGGGGCCGGCCCGGCGGCTGCGTGAGCGGCCCGGGTGAGGGGAGGCGGGCGGGGCCGGGGGGGCTCTGGGAGCTGCCTCCGGAATCGGGGAATCGGGACGGGGACGGAAACTGACGAGAGCAGCTGGTAAGAGGACGGTTGTTAGTGTCGGGGGTTGCTCCGGTGCTGCCCTGTGGAAGCGCGGGCGCTTCGGGGCTTAGCCGCCCTGTCCCGACAGCCCTTTGTTAAGAACTGCTACGTAAGTGTTACCCGGTGTTGTTAAGACCACTTAATGCCATAACGGCACTTCTTTTATTTGTATTCGTTGTCTGCTGTGCGGTTGACTGTGTGACCCCCTTTCTTGCTCTTAAAGCGAAAAAACACCCTGTCTTTGTCCAAAACATATAATTACACCATCCGCATTCTTCTTCGAGAAAGGAAACCTACCACCCTTAAAAGTGCCTGCTGTGGAGCACACGAGTTGGAGCTACAGCTTCTTTCTTAGTGCAGAGGCTTGAGCTGAGGGCCTCTGTGGCTTCCCAAGGCAGCAGGTACCGGCCCTTCGGTCCGTAGGTAAATGTGGCCGGCACCACGCTTCTGGGTGTAAGAGCTGGAAAGGTTAACCTACGCTCACAGCAGCTGTGTGACGGTATTTTTGATACTTCATATTACATCGTGGTCTTCGCTAAAAAGTGGTAATCAGCCTACAGCGAGCTGTTCTTTAAATGCTTTTCTTCATATGGCTGCCATTGCAACTCCTAGAGCATCCTCCCCCCCACCCAGGGCATATTAACAAAGACCACAAGTTATTTCCTTTTTCTTCCCGGATGTACTCTTGTATCATTGTGGTCGGATATGGTGGCCTCCTGTATAATTTGGTTAGAGAGGTGCTTGGCATTAGAAGCAATATCACAACCCCACATTCTGCGTGATGCCCCGGTACCAGCCCTTTGTGTGATAGCCAGGCTGCGTCTCTTCACTCACAGCTGAGCTGTGTGTTAATGTGTTGTTTTTTTGGTGTTTACTGTAATACATTCAGTTGTAGGTGGAGTGCCACCTGTGAGGACTCGTTCCCTTGTAACCAGGCCCAGTAGATCAGCTTCCTGTTGTCACAGCCAAGTGGCAGTCCCAACGTATTGACCAGTTGCCATCATTTGCTCCGGTGGAACATGTGAGCGTCTGAAGGAATTTCGCTGTAAATCTGTTGAGGCAAAGAACCTGTCTGCAGTGGGTTAAGTGAACGATTCTCTGTACAGTGATAAGTATGCATCTCTTCCTGGGCTCAGCCTTAAACTTCTCTCTTTCTAACTTGCAGAGACAAGAGATAATTGATTCCATTATGTGTGCGTCGGCCAAATATAACACTCGGGGTCCAGCCCTCATCCCAAGAATGAAAACCAAGCATCGCATCTACTACATCACTCTCTTTTCCATAGTTCTGCTGGGCCTGATTGCCACAGGAATGTTCCAGTTCTGGCCTCACTCCATTGAGTCGTCCAACGACTGGACTGTTGAAAAACGCAGTGTCCATGATGTGCCTGTGGTCAAGCTTCCTGCTGATAGCCCCATTCCTGAGCGGGGAGACCTCAGCTGCAGGATGCACACCTGCTTTGATGTCTATCGATGTGGCTTCAATCCCAAAAACAAAATCAAGGTATACATCTACTCACTGAAAAAGTATGTGGATGAATACGGGACGTCAGTGAGCAATACCATTTCCAGGGAATACAACGAGCTGCTAACTGCCATCTCTGACAGTGAGTTCTACACTGACGATGTCAACCGGGCCTGCCTTTTTGTGCCGTCCATAGACGTCCTCAATCAGAACACGCTCCGCATCAAGGAGACAGCTCAGGCTTTGGCACAGTTATCCAGGTACATACAGAAACTTCAGTGTGGGAATTTGAAGAACCCAAGTGGAAAAAATTAAGGTTAATGATGGAGAGGAGGATTCAGTGAGTCAGTGCTAGAGCTAGATTTTGACAGAGCTTATTGTTTGTAGAGAGCACCTCTCTAATTATTGTCTGCTTTTTCTTTTGCTTTAGGTGGGATCGAGGCACAAATCACTTGCTCTTCAATATGCTGCCCGGAGGGCCACCGGACTATAACACTGCACTAGATGTTCCTAGGGATAGGTATGCGTTTTGCTGTATTTAAATGCATAGATCTGAGTTTAAATGCCATTGGAGAGGCAGCAAGCCCAGGAGTGCAGCTGATAGCAAAGGATGTGCTCCTTAGCCTTTACAAAACTGGAGTATGGCTTCATCTCCTCTCAAAAAAAGGGAAGTAGACGAGTCCCTGTCTCGTATAGGACAAGTTTTTCCTGCTGACAGATATCCTACAGCTTACTCTGTTCTTAATTTTACAAGGGATGTGATCTGCGGCATTTGTTTGTCTTGCCTGTTGGGCTTGCTGTAAGGATGGAGAATTTTCAATTTAGACTTGTATCTTGTGTTACCAACCTGAAGTCTTTACAGAATGTCTCATTTGATGCAAATTAGAAGTCATTAGTTTAGAAGCTGTTACTGAATACGATTCTACTGGGCTAGTGTACGTGTTTAGTTGTGCTGAGTTGGATCCCATGTACCCAGTCCCTCTCTTGAAGATCAAGGCTAGCTTTCTTCTGCTGAATGGTTTGTCAACAAAATCTTGCCCGAGATATAGGAGAGCTGCGAAGAATGTTGCATGCGTAGTGTATCTTGATTTCTTTGCACCGAAGGCATTGTAAAAGATTGTTCTTCAGTGCCAGAACAGAACGTGTTTTTTCTGGACATGTTCAAAGAGTCTGTTTATTCTTCCTAATTACGTCACTGATTGTGAAGTAATGCTTTAGTTTTTGACTGTATGAAATGTTAGATGGAATGTTAGATGGATGGGTGTTATCCTGAAGAGGGCAGTCAAGCATTGTTCTGACGTAACCAAACCTGTTAATCTGTTAGTACGTACCTGTTGTCTTAAGATTTGTATTTCTTAACAAGAATTTTTTATTTGACAGTGTTCTGTTTAATGGAATGGACTGTTCTGGGACTGTGTAAAAAATATCAAACTCTTTTGGCAAACAGCTGTTGTCATAGCTTGCTGAACTGTTTTGCCCTGCGGCTGCACAATCGCTAGATGTAATACAGTGGAGAGGCAATGACAGTGAATGCATGGGACTGAGAAAAGGTGGAAACTCATTTCTGTAGGCAGCCAACAATTCGACAGTACTAAGTGTAGTACAGATTCTGGTCACCGGAGCAAAGAGGCCTGAGTGCTGCAGTGTGTGGTTACAGTATGATTTTGGAGTCCTCTGGAGATCTTAGTTCATAGCTAACAGAGTAAGTGAACCAGGTTGCTTTCTTCGTCTGAGTATGTCCACACGTTACTGAATGGGCACTTAAAGTGTGAAGGACGGTTGTTTGTAGTGTCGTGGGATGAGTGGCTGCGGGCCACAATAAAGATATGCCGGCAGAGTTTGGTGGATTTTGAGTGACAGGTCTGAACGGTACTGGTACATCTCCGTAAGGACTCATATGCAGGATTTTGTGGATGTCTGGTGAAATACACAGGTAATGTGTGTGCAGTTTGCCCAGGGAATATGTTCCCTTCTCTGTTCAGCCCATACCTGATATCATACTGAATTGAACAGTAGTGGATCTTGGATATGATAGAATCATGTCCTGCTGATTTGCTGCAGAATAGTAATCCAGGCGAAGTGAGACCTTTTGCACAGAGGGGAATTCAGTTATATAGTGTTTTTACACCTGTGAAAAACTTCAGATAAGTTTAGATAAGTTAGCACACTGACTGGTTGTTCGTTTATTAAGTCTTTAAATCTAATTTCCAGGAGACAGTGTAAAAGTGCTGTACTCCAATTATTTTGAAGATAGAAGTCTGCCTTGGGGGCATGGAGGCTATGTTGCTGGTATTAGCTGCCATAACGTATGTAATCTCCTGCCATAAACCTTAAAATATAAGCTCTTTGTTATTTGTTAATAAGCGGTATTGAATTTGGTACAACAGTGTGGATGAAGGGATTTCTTTCACTAAGCTCCTCTGTAGCTGTAGGATTCAACATACGGACGAAGATGCTGCTTCTTTCTGCTTCGATTGATGAATTGGTTTCAGTGACTTGTGAGATTTGGCAGAAAACTGATGGCGATGGCAGCTGGGCAGAAACACTGAGAGCGCAGACCAGTTGGGGCACTTCCTGGAGAGAAAGAAGGATCAATACCTGAGAAGTGGTGAAAAGTTGCTTAGGAGCAGGCTTACTCCTCGTTGGTCAGTGCGATTTAAAGATTGTTCATCTTGACTACATTAGGAGTTAATATCTCTATTCCCTTAGTGCATCATACAACGAAAATCTGTGAGGAGTTATTTAAATGGTGGTGGTTCCCGGTGGGTTTGTGTAAGCAACGGTCTGCATGACACACACCTGCTTTCTCAAGGCTGATGAGGTGCTGTCATGTTTTCACCGGATCCAATTAAAACAATCTGGTTGTAGTTTCCCAATTAGGGGGTTATAAAAAGAGGAGAGAGGTATAAAGTGCAAGAACAGCAACACCCAAGCCAGTTTTTTTTTTCTTCCTCCCTGCTTGTTGTTGAATTGATGTGGATAAGCCCTGGAACATGCAACTTCGAGGGTGAGACCTAGTCATGATAGCACTGTACACGTAACGTGTACATGCCCCCACCAAAGAGGGGGAAGCACTGGAAAGGAACCCCAAATAAGCACTTAGAGCACAAATTCTCACTCGGCACGTGCTTGATTTATCATCCTGTTCTCAAGTTGATTTCTGCTCCTACAAATAGTTTGTGCTCTGTCTGGAGAGTAATAGAGCAAGTTGTTTTGATTTTGTAATTGTCGTCAAACTGAATTGCATCTCTAATCCAGAGCCTACAATTTTCAAAGAGCTTCTTAAATGACTTTTAGAACTGCCTGCTTGACTACTTGGGTGGAGTCACGTTTATGCCCAAATGTGATTGTGAAGTTGGGACGCTAAACAACTGTGCTGCAGTTCAGGGCAGGAAGTGAAGTATCCTGCGGCACATCTGAAGGGAGTTAAAGCAGGCAAAACATACTGATGTTTAACCAGGGTGTCATGTTCCAAGGGGAAAAGATAATCAGTCTTGGATGACAATTAAGTAGAGTAATAATCTATTATATAACAGCAGTGGAAAAACTGCTCTAAACACTATACTAAGGATTTAATTCAGTGGTAACTGAAAAGTAGAGTATCTCCTAATAGGTTGTCAGCACATCTGGCCTCATCTTGACTTGCTTCTGATGCATCTATTTTGATTACTGATGGGACGTGCCTGCTCCAGTCTGAACTGTGGCAATGTGCAAGCTTGACAATAAGACTGCTGGCTGTAATCACAGCTGCCGCAGTGGGTGCAGCTCCTCGAGATCCTTTCTGTAGTGCCTGGAGTAGTGGCGTATTGTGTTCTGCTTCTTCGCCTAGAGAATGAGAGAAGCTGCGACAGGAAAAATATTTTTCTGCATATTACTTTATATGGTAATTTAGGCAGACCCAGTATCCCAAGGGCAGTTTAAAGGATAGCCCACCCTGCTGTTTGGTGACCAGGGAGTAAAAGCACAGTCAGCTGTTCAAGAAGTCTCACTAAAGAAGCTGAATCTGAGCTCCTTTTGGAAATAGGATGGTGTGTTCGTTGTGCCACCTGGTCACTGGGGATGAAATGGTAACTGAAAAGCTGATGTCCTCTACTGGCATACTTCAAAGAAGCTAGATTCGGGACAGGAGATAACACACCTGTTTCTTTCAGCACTGCGGATGATGCATTGCTTTCTTCTGTTCACATTCTCTTCTGTGTTTTAAAGCTCATTGCTTCTGTGTAATAAAAGGTTGTCCTGTCTAGGAAAAGCCACAGACAATCAGGTTTGTCCCATTGCGAGGCTGAAATATGTCTTAATTTATCCATCCTTGATTATTCCCATGTTTTCTAGCACAGCAACCCAAGCTGCCCCTACTCTTGGAGATCAGTTTTGGAGCATATCAAATTCGCATTGCGTTGTGTTCTGCTTATAGCATTTTTTGTGTAATATAGAAACAAAATAAACTTTACTAGTTAGTGTGATCACCCTGAAAATACAGTACAAACAAGTCGCATTTGCCTGAGAACTCCTGAGAGTTGTTACAAGCTCCAAAAGCGCTGTATTATTTTATCTGGACTTGTACCTGGAGTAGAGCTTGTCTAACACTTCAAGCTGTGCTACATGCTGTTTTAGGGTAGACGTTAAAAAATACGTTAACTAGTATAAATAATTAAGAATGTATTTCTTTAAGTTAAAATTGACTTAGTATGTGTAAGCTTGCAAAAATGCAGGATGGGCATAATGACTGCAATAGATTCCATTTCCCTATAATAATGCAAAAACAGTTCTTTCCTCAGTGATCATATGCAATTGTAAACATTCCCTTGATGACTGGATCCAACCTGGCAGTAAGCCCAGTTCAGGAAAACCAAAGTGAATGTAAAAACTGCAGGGGAAATGCCACTGACAGAAGTTGAAGGAAAAACTGTTATCTCAGGTGCATCTTTTTGATGTTCTGGTAACGTTAATCAGTAAATACTGCTCTGAGTTGGAATGATCTACATGCTCTCTTTATGGTCTTTCTTGTCTTTTTCAGGGCTCTGCTAGCTGGTGGAGGCTTCTCCACATGGACTTACCGGCAAGGCTACGATGTCAGTATTCCTGTTTACAGCCCTTTGTCTGGAGAAGTGGATCTGCCAGAAAGAGGACCTGGGTAAAGCAATCCCGATTAGTTGGGCAAAATATATTCAATATTGTGTTTAATATGGATGCTGATAAAATATAAATACAGCTGCCAGCTTGTTTTTGGGCTAGGGCAATTTTGTAAGAGTTGTTCTGCTCATGCATGGATCTTGCTATTAAAATGTACGACAGTTCCCATGCTAATAGCCTTGTCTAATCTGCCCAGGTGTGGTTTAGTGATGAACTGGGGACTTCTTTTGAGAGTTTCTTTTTTCCCCACGTCAGAAACTGAAGTGTGATAAATGATAGTCTGACGGTGTTTTAGGAGACCCGCTCCAGAAACTGAAGTGTGAAATATGATGGAGTGGCAATGTTTCTTGTGGCATTAGGCTCAATATGCCTAACATATCAAGTCAGCTCACTGGAACTAAATAAAAATAGTTGTTATTGTGATTTTTTTTAACGTTTAGGTAAAGCAAGGCAGTAATTCAAAGTAATATAGATTCCCTAATAAATGATCTCTTCAGACAACTTATTTTACGATGCTTAAAAGCAAAGTAAGGGCAAGCGATTACTATAGCAATGGTAAAAGCAGCATGCTGTACCTCCATTGTGACCTTTTAAGAGGTAAAGGGATCATGGGGAGCAGCATGTGTGCTTCAGGTAGTATCAGACAGTGCAAGCTTCCAATATGTAACAGGAGAACAGGAGCAAGGATATGATATTTATCTCTGTATGTCTTACAGATACATTCTTTCTAAATCAGTTTAGATGTTTTTGTAGTTCTGAAGTCCTTTGAAAATGACATGGTAGAAGAGGTAGAAGGAGAAGCCTGGAAATAGAGCTCTGAAGAGAGGAAGTTCTTGCAGAAAGAATCTTAAGGAGGCTAGTGTGGTTAGCTTACGAAGCAGAAGAATGAGAGCTGACTTGTTTAGGTGAATAGTTACATCCAGAGATTTTAATACTGATGGTTTATTTATTTATTTATTTTACAAAGTACTGGAGTAAGACATACAAACAAAGAAATCACCATGATACTGTATTTGGAAGTAAAGCAAGACAAGTAGGACATGAAGCACTAATTTTATCGGGGAATGCAATTAGCCATTTAAAATGAGCTACTCTGGGAAATTGTGGTTTCTCTTATCCATTCGTGCCTTCAGAACAAGAATAGGAAGAAGTCCGGAAGACATCTTAATTGATTATGAAAGGTTGTTCTTTTCGTATTTCATAAGCCTTTAACTACACAGCTGAAAATGTTTCGCTGTAGCAAGGTCTTACCTGTGTTGTGGTTTAAAAGATGAGCAGATGGAGGCAGCGGGAGTAAATGACATGCTCACAGATTGTGAAGATCAGGTTTGGAGGTGCAGAAGCTTTAGGTTCTTTCTTCTAACATCATCCTTTAGAGAATATGAATAATTAGAGTTGAAAACTGTGATTTGAAAGGGTGCTGCTAGTTACAGACCAAAAAAATTACTGTACTTTGGCTCGTTGTCTTCTCTGGTAAGGGTAGCGTTCTTGCTGTTGCTCTGTGCTGCTCCAAGTAAGGGATCGCAGTCAGTTACAGGACAGACCTGTGCAGCAGTGGTTTGCTTTAGTCACACATTTCACGATCCTGATTATGATACTCCTGGACCTGGCCGGTATAGGGGCATCTGTTTGAATCCCAGTCGATTCTTCATATATTTCAGGTATTATTTACAGTTAAACGCAGAGCGAGAGCATGCTTTGTATTTCTGTCTGGAAAGCATGAACATGATGATAGGCCTCAGCGTGTGTAGAATCTGCTGTAAAGAGAGATGCTATCATACTGTTCATGTCCGTGTAGTCAGCTAAATGCTGCAGGACTCTGTGTTTCATGGATGTGTTGTAGGTTCAGTGTTTTAATTTTTTTGTGAGGAGCAAACTGTAGTCTCCAGAGTACCATCTAGTGGCCAGTTAGCATTACTGATTGAAATGTAAAAGTTTGCTTTATGCAGAAAGGGTGTGACAAGGGAGCAGTGTTTGGAGTTCAGGCTTGATCGGGGTAAATTATTACTTTCCATTACACTAAAGCATTATTACCTGGTAGCTGCCCTGTGCTTTTTTTTTTTTTTTAACAAGATTTGATCACTGGATTTGGATGTCATACGTTGATGACAGTTTAAAGGCAAAATTTGGTTTTAAACACAAACAATCCTGCACAATTCTTAGCTGGTTGTTTTTTGTCACTCGTGTAGCAGTATTTCCTTTTTTTTAAGGCAAATCCTTTCTTGTTCCTCTTAAAGAGCTGAACTGAGGATTTTTGATTTATTCTCCTTTTTAGTTGAGTAGTTTAGATTATTTTACTTGCAACTCTGCTAGTAATGTGTATTCTATAAAGCTTTTGGTAGCAAGATGGTAGCAGTTGGAGACTTAGAAAAATAGTGTTTAAAAAAAATACTGTGTAAATCTTATCTGTTAATTGGATCAACTAAAGTGACCAGCAGGAAAATAAGTAAAAGAGGTGAGAAGAGCAGTGGGAAAGGTCTGACTTTATAAAGTGTGTGTTTGTGTGTGTTCTCAAAGGCTGTAAATTAAAAATAGTATCACGTGGAGCAGAATTGGAATCCTAAGTGCAGGCTTCCTATTTCCTGTGTTCTTCTGGCTGAGTTGAGGGCAGGCTCTCACTATGTGTTCCCTTGAATGGGAAGCAGTGGAGTAGTCTGACTTATTTTATCTGTTTAAAAAAAAAAAAAAGTCAGTGAGCATGTTAAGACATGCTCTGTTTCATCATTAACAAAACTCACTTTTTAAAGCTGTGAGCATCTAATTTGAGACTCCGTTCCTGTGTGTTTTACTTCCAGTGCTAATTCACGTCTTGAAATACTTCAGTGTTAAAGCACATCTTGAATATGCATATTTCTGGGACATGATAGGAGTTGAGAGTGAGTAGGCTACTGAGCCTTCCTCATTGTCCTGGAAGTGTTGCCTTTATGGTACCCTAAAGGGACAGAACGGAATCACAGCTAATGAGATGACCTTGTCCTGTTGTTACTGTCACCATATCAAAGTGGAATATGCACAGGGTAGCTAAGTTGACAGTTCAGCATCTTTTTTTTTTCCATTAAAATTGATGAGAAAATATATGAGAGGAGAAACTAGTAGCAGCATTCAATGTCTACTTTGTAACGGTACACAAACACCAAATAATAGAATGAACAATGCTAGCATCAGCAGTAAGCTGTTTTAATGTATAGCCAAATAATGTTTATTTCAGTTTATAAAATATATTATAATGCAAGTGCTGATTTTAATATAATAAGCACTCTTTCCATGTATATTTTATTTGGAGATGTAAACAGTGCTGAGCCACTTAATATCCAAAATTTAATTATCTTGCATCATTACGCTTCTCACTCTCGTCTGAAAATATGGTCTTAGTACTGTGTCCACATTTAGCAGAATGAGATTGACTTTTCCAGGGTGGAAAGAAACGTGTTGTAGAGCATCTTGGAAGTAAACTTGTGGTGCTGCCAAGTAACCTTGCTGTGTTTTTTCAGTCCCCGCAGGTACTTCATTCTGTCATCTCAAATGGCTCTGCACCCAGAATACCGGTCTGAGTTGGAAGCTCTTCAGGCTGAGAATGGGGAATCGGTGTTAGTCTTAGACAAATGCACAAATCTGTCAGATGGTGTCCCTGCTGTTCGCAAACGATGTCACAACAATCAAATCTTTGATTATCCTCAAGTACTTCAGGTAAGGCTGTCTCTCCTGCAATCTTCTCTTCTCCTTGGTGTCTTTCTTGGCTGCGGAGCTGTTGCAGTTTAGCACTGATAGGAAACTTTTTGTATTTTACTTAACTTGCTATGGTAACTGTGTTTTGAAAATGCACAGTTCATTACGTTAGCTTGGATATTATATCCTAACTTTATTATTTATCCAAAACGTTTTTTTTAAGAGGGCTGAGAACTGTGTACTCAAACTTATATAAAGGCTACTCTGCAGTCTGAAAAAACTGCTTATATATAACATCTTCATGGGGTTGATGGTGGTGGTCTTCTAGTAGCACATGATGTAAACTTAAAAGTGATATGGAGATACCACCAAATCCAGCTGCAACGAGGGGTGAAACTTTGGAAGGTCAGACACGATTGGTTTCTTTAAAACTGGGGTAGAACTTCAGAATCTACACTCTCCAGAATAACTGGCAAAATGAGCTTCAGTAGGCATGAATTTGGAACTGATATCTAAATTCTGACAGTTCAGGTCTTGTTAGATGGAGTTTGGGACAGGAGCCTGCTTTGGCAGTTGGGGGGTGGATTAAAATGAACTTTACAGAGTTTACGTATAGATTTATTTTGGGGGGGAAAGGTGCTACATTTAACAAGAGTTGGTTGGGTTATATTTTTTGTATGCAACTTAGTAGTTAAACCCTAGAAAATGCTCTCTGTAGATACAACAGACTGAGCTGGAAGACTTGTCAGCATGCAGCTATGAAAACATCTAGGTGAAATGTGTTTGATGGCCGTGGCCCAACTTCCAGAGGCCTTTTGATGTGTCAGTGAAGATAAAACTAGATAGCGTTCTCAGACCCCTGGGTCTTCTGGCAGCTTGCTGACGGAGAGGTGCTTTGGCATGCGGCGTGGTGAAGTGAGTTATGCCACAGGCCACTGTGCTCTGTCTGTGGCCACCAGCACATAATCTGTCTTTGAACTTCAACAAATAATGGTAAAAAAACAAACAGGCTGAAGAAAAGGAAAGTTTCCACCCCTCCTGTTATGTTTTGTAGGAAATATGTTCAAAATTCCTTGGGGAGGAGGGGGAGAGGGAGGAGCGGGTGACCGTGAATCCTAAGCCTGTAGCCAGAAGGGGGTTGAAGAATCTGTTTGCTTTATTTCTTTAAATACAGACTGGATTGCTCAAGGATAGCAAATCGGGGATCTATATCTATATCTTGCTATGTATTATTTTATAACTCTGAAGGGAGCTGGCACATGCCGAGATTGTTAAAATACTTTCCTTTGCAGAGCCCTGCATCTCCCTTTGGAATGTCTGGCTGATAACGGTGGTGATGTGAGGAGATGTATTTATAGTAACCTTTGTCTAGACAGGAAAAATGGTTATCTGGGCAGATGAGCATGTGTGTCCACATCTGGGCTTTTTTTTCCCCCCTCTCCGAGACCTTACTGAGGTCTCTTCCACCTGCTCCTCTGCGGTCTAGTGAGTGAATGGTTAAAATGTGTGCTCATTCGCTCTGCTCCTTCCATTCCCCCCAGCCTTCTTTTCCTTCTTTTCCTGTCTGGTGGTGGGGGAAGGGGAGAAGCCTGAGGACTGATCACAGTTCATCCTTTCCAGCACTGCCTTTACAGATTTCCTACTAGACAGGCTCTTGGGCTTCTGGGCTGCTAATGCTTCCTGCTTGCAGTCTTCTCTTGGATGAGATTTTCATACTAATCACTGCTATGTAGATATGAACACAGGTCTCACGATTGCACTAGGAAACAAGTGAAGAGCCAGCAAACCCCGTTGTATTTCCTCGTTCCATTTTGATGTTTTGCTGCCCTGCTGTGCCTCCTGGCTCCTTTTCCTCAGGCAACAGAATGCAAGCTGAAAAGATGTTTTCTTATCTGTGGGATCCCCTGCATCAACTTCATAATTTTTCTTTCTTAGACTTGGGAGTAATACTGACTTGGGCTTTTTCTTTGTTTGTGTAGCTAAACTCTACAAGCATGTTTGTTTTGCCATCTTGAATCTGTAGCAAGGTTCTTCAGTGACAGTAAGAACTGAAGTCCCTATTTGCAGGATGAGTGTTTAAACTCATGTTTTTTTGTCTTGTATGTCGTGGATGTGAATAAATGGATAATATTCTTTTTTTAGCAGCTTTTTATATCCTCAAAGCTCCCTTTAGCCATCTTCCTCCTGTTGTTAGCATTTCAGAATAAGTAGTCTTGATGAAGTTGGTCTTTCCTTGTAGATCATGTTCTCAAGATAAGTAATCATACATTTATTTATTTTTTCCTTGCAAGTGTACTGTCCAAGACAGAACACACTGCTCTGTTTGGGGTCTTACATTGCTGAGTAGAGCGAGTGATTACTGCTGGTCTCTTAGGATGTACTTCTTTCTACATTCTAATAGCACTTCTGGGTGGAGTGGTTCATTTTTGCAACATTGATGTTGTTGCACGTGAATATCCTTTATTTTCCTGGCCTTTTGTTTGAAATATCCTTTTCTGCAGAGTGCAAAACATAGCCCGTTATTTCCTGCTTTATATTTGTGTGGTTGGTTATTCTTATCTAAATATTGAACCCTACCTATCAGTATTTTAGTCAGTTTCTCCATATAGCGTCAGACTCTAATCCTGTTATCCATTATGCTTCCTAATCCTCCAAAAATATAAGTATTTCCACGTCTAATAAGTATGGTCTTAATTCTGCTGCTCACTTTACCAAAGGAACACATTGAATAATGTTAGATCTAGGAGAGATTTTTTGGAACTCTTTGATCCATCACTCAGTTTTACCTGTGAACCACTGCTAAGTGCTTTATATTTAGAGTTTTGTAACTGTAATTTCTGTAATTATAAAGCTTATGAGGGCTTTAGCAAGCCTATGATTTCTTAATTTGCTTGTGAAAATGTTATCAAAGATTATATCAAACGCCTTTTAAAGTTGAGATATGAAACCTGTTACTTCTCTGCTATCCATAGAGCTGCATTGCCCTATAATGGAAAGAAGTTGGTTTGGCTTTGTGCAGTGTGTACTCAATACCTTCATGTTGGTTGTTGCTCGTCTTGTTATGCCAAACTTTCAAAATGTTGCTTTTCTCTCTGAATTTTCTCAATTAGAATTCTGAAATTAGGCCACTATAATAAAGCATAGAATAGTCCCATTAGCTGATTTCTGAACTCTACGCTTGGTATTTATAAGTCACTAGTAGATAAAGTTCTGTAATTATTATGAATTTGCTGATAACTCAGAATACATCGGTAGTACAGAGCAAGCCTCTTTTCCTTTTGACTTGTTTTTTACAAGTGAAAGGGCAGGAGTGCATAATACATACCTACACATGTAATACAGCTATAAAATTTCTTTTTTTTTCCTCATCTGTGTGTTGGATATCATTTGTTGACAGGAAGCTACATTTTGTGTCGTTCTACGTGGAGCCCGCCTGGGTCAGGCTGTGCTAAGTGATGTTCTTCAAGCTGGCTGTGTCCCAGTCATCATTGCTGACTCTTACATTTTACCTTTCTCTGAGGTTTTGGACTGGAAGAGGTCTGTACGCTAACTATTGTACATCCAACATGTGCATAAGAGATATCCATTACATTCAGTGATTTGAGTGAAATCACTATAAGTCAAATCAGTACTGGGGGGTACAGTGAACAGAATACTTGGTGAGATAGATGTCCTTGATGTGTTTATGCATCAAAAACAGGAGCTGAAGACAAAGGAGGCAGAGATGACTGAGCATTTGGTTATCCTGTAGCCAATGGTATCTTTTCTAAAACAGACTTGTGTTGCTGTCTTACGCTTGCGCTGTGTGATGACAGATCTGCATTCAGATGCCCAAGAAGTATGTGCCAAAAAGGGCATCATATAAACAATAAATTTATTATATTGTATCAGAATTCCTAAGTTCATTTGAGACTGAAAAGTATTATTTTGCAGCTGAGCATGCTATGTTATGAGTGTAGAATTTTTTTCTTTTGCATGCGTAATCAATGCCCAGTTACATTATCTTAGGATAATACATACAAAAAATGCTATTTGTATGCATAGCACTATATATGCCATATATATATATATGTATGTGTATATATATACGTATGTGTATATATGTATATATATATGTATATATATATATATATATATATCACTGGTCACTCGAAGAGATGTAAGATATCAGCAAGTCAGTGGCAGTCTGGTGATGGGAATTCAGGAAGTCTGAGTCTCTGTCCTTTCCACATTCAGTGGTTTGTCTCCACCGATCAGTCGGTAAAATAATTAACTACACAAAATAATTAACTACACTGAGAGGAGACTGCTTATTTCTGCTAACATCTTCTGAGCACATCATATTGGAATAGGGCAAGGTTCTGGGTTGACCTCTTTTAACGTGGAACTTCCTTTTTCTCACCTTACTGTTTTCCTGATTGTTTGCTTGTAGGGCCTCTGTTGTCATCCCTGAAGAAAAGATGCCAGAAATGTACAGTATTCTGCAAAGTGTTCCCCAACGACAGATTGAAGAGATGCAAAGACAGGTAAAATAATGTACTGTATTTAAATTATCCTTTATTTGCAGATCATGTGGGTTCATATGCCTGCCTTATAGTGGAATTTGTTGGAATGAAGTATTAGTTATACTTTCATGTTAATATTTTGATTAGTCTACCTTCTCCTTTCTTTATGTTTAGCATATGCATTCACCATTACTTTCCAGTATTTTATCTTTAACCATCACTGGTACAGCTAAATCTGTTAAACAGCAGCTGTTGAGCAGTACTACGTTACCCTTTAGGTCAGGAATTTAAGAATACTGCATATGATTGCAATTGCAGAATACTTGAGTTGGCAGGGTTCAGTTACTCAGAATGGAATTTCTCCAACCTACATTTTAACTTACATGCTATTGTGAAATGTATTATAGGATCCTTAGTATCCACAGTGATCAAAGCCTTCCCATCCAGATCTGAAAAGCGAAATTGAGGTTTTGACCACCTGCTTTTTCATGTAAAGATCATATTGTATTTGTGGTGAGTGGAGACTACTAGTTCCTACCAAGGTAGTCAAACTCTGCTTTCATGAGCTTTTTTCTTGCGTCCACTCTGCTTTCTTAATGCACACAGGGATGGAAACTCTTGCTGAAGGCAAGTTTACTGCCTGCTCTTACATATTAACATGTTTCTGATGAAATTGCAGCACATATTTGTTTTCTTCTTTCTACACAGTATCTAAATTGATTGATATCTGAAAGAAAAAGTTTGAGTCTATCCCAAGAGAAACTTTGGCTTGTTGATAAGTTTTAATCCCTCAAAATGTGAGGGAAACACGAATTGAAAAATGTTTTAAATATTCTAAATAAGTTGATTATTCCTCTGAGAGGGAGAGCTCACTAATTTTGCAATTGGAAGAGCTAAGATCATAAATCGTCTAAACTTGTGAACAAAGTCTGGTTGGGTAGAGTCAAAAGGAAGTATTACATAGTTAAGTACAGTTGATGCTGATTCCTGTTTGTAACAGCAGCAAAGCTTTGCTGCTATGGGCACAGCCATCATAGATTGCTTTAATTCAAGAGCTCATGCTTACAGCACTAGCTGAACAGATCAGCACTGATAGCAGTGTGAAGAGATTTGTTGCCAAATTACATGTAGGGCAGGATTCATGTTGTTCCATGCTGTTGAACCATGTTTCATTTGGTGGTTGGACTGTATGGATGACATCTTTGGGCCAGAGATGAATGAAGATGTTAGCATATATTATAAATTTATAACCAGGATCTGTAATCCTTCCCATCTTTTTGTACTGAACATATATCGTTATAAGGTAGGGAGATATTGTTACTGTTTTTCCTGATGAGGAACCCAGGCATAGAGAAATTAAGTGCTAAATACATAAAGAAAAAGTAAGCTATCTGAACTCAGGTGGCTTTTAGAGGTGCGTAGGATTTTTGTAGTGAGGTTTCTCCAATGATTGTGAGACATTTCTGAAATTTCCTTGCACTACCTCAGTGACAAAGTCATCTTTTGTGTGGTACTTGTAAAAAGTAACCCAAGGCATGGTTTCTCTGGGCGTGACCTACAGCACTCTAGTTTAATTATTTCTACCTAGACAGTGCTAAAATCTACGTTGTGTGTAATAATGCTGGATGTGTGTGGATAAAATAGACTCTCAAAGGTAGCAGTACATGTCTTTCATGCCTGAACTATTTTGTCAGCTTCACTTTGCTGTACTGTGAGTCTGCAAATATCACAGTAGCCATCAGAGGTCTCCTTTCTCTTTACTCCCTACACACAAATGATCTATTTTGGAAGGGCCCAGTGGCAGCACCAAATTGCCATGGACAATAGCAGAAGGAGAAGTAGCTTCACTGTTAACAATGCCTAGAAACACAATTTTGCTTGATTTTTCTCTGACGTGAATGTAGATGTACTAACACAAGGATGTTAAGCATAGTAAAGCTTTAGAACTGACATTGATAGTCTGCTGAAGTGTGCAGTGATTTTCTTGTTCATTTTACTAATATTATAAAATAATCATTTTAGGGTAGTGTTCTTCTACAGAGAAAGTGCTTTACATCATGGACAGCTTAAATAGTGATTTTAAAGTATGAAATCAGGATACCACACTGGTTTGTGTATTTTCGCTTTCAATTTTCCCTTTTACATTTACAATGTATTTCTTGGATACTTTGCAATAAAACAACCCTAAGTCAGATGATCTATAAGCTATCTATGTTATAGGTAACTGTACAAAATTAAGCTAAAATAGAAAATATTTAAATACACAGAATGCAGTTTTAGTCTGTGTCTGGTGAGAATTTTTTGGATTATAGCTGGTTTGCAGTAGTCATTGGGTCCAAAGCATCACTGAACACGTTGGAAACACCAATTCTATTGACTGGAGGTGAGAATCATCTCTTTCTAAAGCTCTCTCTCACACATTGTTTTGTTGTGAATATAGTTTTGTCTTTTGGTGGTGAGAATATTGGAATGAAGTTATAAGGTCTGTCTTTCTCTTGTCTTCCTGAATTTATTTCTGTCTGCATGTTGAGGATACTTGAACGTGTTATCCATATGTTTCGTGTGCTGTCAGCTGTATTTACAAGGTAGAGTCCAAGTGTAAGCATCTGTGAAATTCCCTTACTGTTACACGGTTCTGTGTCCTAGAAGTCTCATATGGTGAAAAACTACTTACTGACTGATACTGTGCTGACTACTAACTTGATTGCTTTTCCTCATTGATAAATGTGCAGTAATATTCCACCTGTGCTACAGATTCGTTTCCTTCCTCCTCCTCAGTCTCACAGTAGGGAGTAGTTGCATGCTTTACTTACTTTCTTTCAATTTGAATGTTTCTGGAAAAAAAATGTCTTAGGACTTTTTGGCTGGCCAAAATATCCTCCCATTTTTTTCAGTGTCTTAACTTCACTTATTGACAACATACAGTGATAAATGAATAAAGATTCAGAATATAAAGCTGAAGTGATGCTAGGAGAAGAGAGAATTTCAAGTTGGAATGCATCTTCTGAGGAGGCTGGTGCTCATGGTAGTTCAAAAGCAAAGTGAATTTGTGACAGGCATTCTATTTAGTTTCATAGGAACTACTGAAGTGAAACTCAGCTGATACACGTTTCTGGAATAAATCTGTAAGCGAACTGGAGAGATTTATGCATGCTTTCAGATGTGATCAGTAGCAGTCATTAACACATTTTATTCTGCTTAGCCATTGGTAGAGCAACAAAACTTCAAAATACTGTTTTTGCAAGAAACGTGTTTTTCAGTAATACTTAAACCACTTCAAGAGCTAATAACACTTTATATATGACAATTTGATGTGTTTTTTTTTTGTCAAATGGAAGAAAGTTGACTAAAACTGGCCTTGTAGCCTTTTTTTCTCCAGATGATTCTGTTTCTTACTAATAATTGTTCTTACCTAGATGAAACAAAGGCATTTAGATCACAATAATCATGTTGTTTCTTGTATTTATATTGTGAAATGCCTGGAGTTTGCTATAACAGTTACAAAAAGGTTGGTCCATATCTGATATCAAAATGAAGAAAAAGTGATCTTTGCAAAGAGCTTTGACTAAAATTGATGCAAAAACTGTTTTACACCACCTCACAGTTTCCTTTACAGGTGGGTTGTGTTTAGGTTTTAATTTACAAACTTGGTTTTATATGCACATGAATGACTAGAATTCCACTAAGGGAAACCATGTATTTTTGATAAAGACTTGTGAAATATGCTTTGCTCTTACCTGCCGATTAACATACTTTCTCAGTAAATTAAGAAACCAATTGACATGCTCTGACATGAGTATGGCTGAGATCATCCTCTCTTTAGCCAAACAGAACAAACCCTTGCTCTAAATTTGTCCTGGTTTTTAGTAGGATGAAGCACACACTCATCATAAATATCAGACTTTCTGGGTGTTATAACCATTGTGGAAGGGAAGTCTTGCTATCTGACTGCTTCAGTTTCACTGGCTCTCTTGATAATGAAGTAGTTGTTATCTGTATATGGAAAACCTCATAATTTAAAAAAACAAAAAACAAAAAACTGTGTTAATTTGCCAGTTCTCTTAGTTGATTAGGTACTACTTGTGCAGTATTTTATTGCAGTTGATTCTCTGGAGATCACATGTCAAGGTTTATATGTATACAAATGTTTTTTTTTCCCAAGTTGGCTTAGATTGTCTGCTTTTAGGAAGTAAACTTCTATCTATGCTTAATGTCTGCTTTGTTTCTAGAAGCACTTCTAGCTGTGCAACTGCTGAAGAAAAGAGGATCTTAAAGAGAAATACTACACTTACAATATATAAAAAACTGTATTTGAAAAGATTTTCTGAGATTTAATACACGGATCATAAGCATCACATACTACTGTCATGAGAAGGGTAAAATACGGGTGCCTTATATTGCTGGTGTGGCCTGGCCTATTTCCTATAATACAGCTTTATTTTGCCCAGTCGTTTTCTAAGACAGTATGTGGTATGAGCTCAGAAAGAGGGGCAGTAGTATTTAGTGATGTGAGCAGAGTCTAGTGTGTGGGAAATCTGATTTAATTCCTACTGCCCTGCAATTATACCTAATTGTGTTGAGATCTCTAGAGATTAGCTATATTAACATATGCTTTTATTGTTCAAGCTTGCAGAACTTTTTGCCTTCAACGATTCCTCGTTCAGTTTCCTGCCTTTCCTCACAAACAGAATAGTTATTCTCTGCTGTGCTCATACCCTAGTCTATGCTCTTGTGAAAAATTTTGTATTTTCAATATTACATGCATGGACTATGCCTGTGAAAACTGGGGGCTAGCATGTTGTAGTTCTTAAAATCTCCAATGTATCGATCATCAAAAAAGCCTCTGCTAGTTGAGCTGCCAAAGTTTATAGCTGTCTTACACATCTCTGGGCCTGCTGTCTTGTCTGTTTTGTACAGTAAGGTTGTCATTCTCATTTTCTTTGAAGCTTCCTTGAACCATCCCCCTCTCACAAATAGTTCCATATGGAGTCTGAAACACTGGCAGAAGTGCCCAGAGGCAAGTTGATAAGTAGTTCAGCTGTATGGCTACTAACCCAGCAGACTTGATGCTATATCCTTATGCTTTCATTTTCTCTGCACCACAAACCAGCCCCTAGTTAATAGCAAAGTTCTAGAAGTGGAGGGGCAAGAAGTAGAAGTAAATGTAGTACATATATATGATAAAGAGGGAGATCAGATTTTTTTTGCTCCTGAAGAGGAGGAGTGAAATAGGGGAAGAAAAAAGGCAAAATAAAACATTGCTAGTATCTTCTTATCCCATGTCTTGTATAGTTTCCCTTCCAGCTAAGTTTTTTCTAGTGTTTTGCTTTGAAAGTCTGTTAATCTATAGAAACATACTTCACCGCTGTAGTTGATACAGAAATGTCTTTGACTTGCTTGACAGTTTTCTACAACTTGAATTTTATATTCTGTGCCTTTTTCCCCTTCTTTTTTTGTGAGTTGAATTTATTTGAATATAAAGACATTTACAAAATGTTTTTCCTCACTAATTATCAGCGTACTTGGAAGTCTTCTAACACAGAGAGGCTCATTAAGGCATAGAATCAGAATATGAAAGTGGTCAAGAGATGGGAATAAAAGAGCCATTCCTTTATTTATTTAGGCATTTGTTCTCACAGAATGGATTTTAGGTAAGGAGATTGATTTTCAAAAGAAGGCTTAGTGTATGAGCCTGTTCCTTTTTGACTATGTAACGCTTTCCACCTTTCAAAAATAAAACTTTCAAATTAATATCTAGTCTGGAAGACAGGATGACTTCATGTGTTCTCTTTGAGCTGCCATAAGCAGTTAATGAAAATACAAGTTCCATGGCCAGTCGTGGTCAAAAACAGTAATATAAAGAATTTGTAGAAAAGAGGTAGAGAACAAAATAGAGACCACTACACTGCTGCTTAAGTCTGTTGTGTATCTGCACTGTTAATACAAACCATAGTTACAGTTCTCTAATCGTAAAGATAATATAATAGAGGAAGGGTGATGAGAGATTTCATGAGACGAGTGATTAAGCAGCCTAAGACTCTTCATCTTGAAAATGAATGACTGGGGATAAGATAAGGAGCTAGAATATGATACAGAACTACAAAATAAAATCATGAGTAAAATGAGTGGACATGACTGTACACTGTTTGGTACAATTTCATTTGATGCGCCCTAGGACTTCATCGTTGGGAATCTGTTCTATAAAAACATAAAAGGAAATGACCTTGTCACAGAACTTAGATTTAGTCTGTGGGACTCGTTTCTTTAGTGTTTTGTGAGTGAAGGGTTTGTATCTGCTTAAAGGGCGAATGAGGAAATCCAGGGAAGGAAGATCTGTCAGAGATGAATGAAAAGGTATGCCCTCTGGCTTAGGAAGTTCCTGAGTTGCAAACTTATGGGAGCTAGAGCATATTTTTGAGACTTGGTGGCTTCTGCTTGTGATGTCTGTGTGTAGGAGTTCCTAAGGTGTTTGCTGTGGGCCATTGTCAGAATATAGGAACAGCTGGGTGCATTGCAGTCTTGGTGGTGCAACTTCAGGACTCGGATTTGCAGAAGACCTTGATAGTATGATGCCTTGTGGAATAGCCTTGGCAGATTTTCAAATATATCTCAACTTCAATGAATGCCAGACAATTTAGTGAGAGAATTTTAATTATGATGTATAGCTTCCTTCTTTGTATGAATCAGTAATTCACGTTCCCGAAGCCCCACAAAGTATTTTCCTCAAATAGTGACAATGTGGCATTCCTGATTTTATTAACTATAGCTTTAGATGGTCACAGCCTCTTGTCTTTTCAGACTGGATAGACAATTGAAAGCTTAAAAAATATACAAATTCAGTTTGAAAATGTGCAACAACAAAAAGAAGAGAAAAGTGGATAGAAAATGTGTATTTTGCAGTGTTTGTTCCCACAGTCGGAATACCTGGACAAGCTGTTAGGTTTTTTCTAGTGCATGTCCCATGTGCCTCAGCCCTGACCTGAAGGAAAGTTCAGACTCCAGGTCAAACGGAGCTGAAGACACATGCATAAATCAACGACTTGTTTTAGTGCCACGTTAAGACAACATGAGTGGCTGGCTTTTCTGACCCCTCCTCCCTCTCATTTAATGTGCTTCTTTGGCTCTTCTTTAAAGAGGGCTCTGCAGAGTAATTTCAGCTCTTATCAGCTTGCTGACAGCTATATGAGCCTTTCTGCTGGCTCCAGGCAATGAGTGCAGGCGTGTGAAACTTCCCATTCCTCAAGCGAAACAGTCCTGGATGGAGTTAAGGCAAATGGATGGTGGGTGGTGCAGCTCACCTAAAGGAGGTGGGATTTAGATCTTGTTAATCAATTAAACAGAACTTCATTTCAGTGTCTGGACGTTGGAAGTTCTTTGAGTATAGTTAGATTTTACAACTCCTTTTTAGTGAGAATACTCAACTTCCAGCTGCAGCTGGAATACTCAACTTCCAGTCTTTCCCTGACAGGGGACAGCTTCTGTCTCGGCGTGCTTTGGACTCATCATTATCAAATTTAAACGAACTTTCATCTGTCTACCATTTGTAGCATTTTAAGGAGTGCGATTGGAGAGGCTAACCCTGCTTTAATCCTCCCAGAGTGCTTCAGGGGAGCTCCGGGTCCCCCATAAATGTCAGGCCTGGACAATTTGCCAGCTTATCAGATGCAGTGAAGTTAGCTGCAGCTCTCTCACCCTTCCCCCAGAGGAAAGATTTGTTGCTGCAAACAGCAAAGGAAAGAGAAAACTTTTTCCTGGCTTATTGCCAGGGTCACCAGGGGAGTTGTAGAATCCTTGGCATTTGTATATGAGACTTTCATTGCTGCCCCTCTCCTCTTCTTTGTTGTGGCGAGTATTCTTATCCTAGATTTTTTTTTTCCTATTGTCTCTCCAGCCATTGCTTTCCTGAATGAAGAAGGCTGTTTTTATGCTTGCTGTATTATAGAGTGGTCTTCATGGCATCTCTGAGCAAGAGCTCACAAAACTGAGAGCAATCAGCACCTCAGTGAGTAATTTTTTTGGGGATGCAGTTGTGTTGCCTTAGTATCTAGGTTTGCAGCCTCTGAACCTGAAAAGGTTAAACTTGAACTGTAGGAGGGAAATTGTGCTATTTTAAGACTTTTTAAAATCAATCTGTATGTTGTTGTAAAGTGAACTTTTGATGCTTATCCCTTGCAGATTGCTATACACAGCTTGAGTATACTACAGATAAACCCACATGATCCAGAAATTGGAAAAGCATGTACTTCTTTTAAAAGAATACATGAGAATCTTCGTGTCATGCCCACGAAGCATCTAGCTGCAGATAAATGGATGATCAAACCTCTCTCCTGGTGTTCCACTAATTCTCCATTGCTCTCTGTTCTCCCTCTGCTGCTGCTTAGTCTGTAAACATCAAATTTCTTTGTCAAATTTACTTGTTCCACTTACCCCTTCTTTCATTATTGGAACTGTTATAACATTAGCAGTTATCCATATAGTATAAGCACACTGCATTGCTGTAGTAATTGCATTTGAGTGTGTTGTAGCTTTGTCTTGGATCCATTTTCCCAGTGAGTGGATAGAGACATAACTTTTCCAAGGTCAAATCACAATATTAATAATGGAATTTAAAAGTCCTGGATCCTGTTTTAATAACTAAATCAAACGTATCTTGCAACACAGTAGGGACGTTTGGCTTTAAGTTACAAAGGCTTTGCGTGTTCAGTAGAAACAGCCTGCTGCCAGATAATCTTTAGATGCCTTTTCCTTTAGTCTTCCTAAGTTGTGCAGAGATATCTAACAATTTTGTAGATGCCTGTATGTAGGAAAACTCTATCTTTGTTAGGACTGAAAATGCAGGCTGTGCTAGGAATATGCTGTAATGCCCTTTGGCTCATAAGCAGCATGACTTGTGTTTTTGGGTTGGTTTCTTCCCCTTGTTAGATTACTGTTAAACTTAAGGAATAGTTTCCTGCAACTGAACTCAGCTGGGTAATGCATTCTTGTCCCACAGGGCCCACAGAATACTTGGTCTCTGTTCCTTCCTCACACAGCATGGTCTACCATAAAATGCTTCCCAACGCTGTAGCAAACAAAAGCAAAAAATATCAATGGTCCCTGCTGAGGTATGGGGAAAAACTCTTTCCTGATCCTGAGTTTAGTGATTAGGTTAAGCCTGAGCATGAATACAACAGCCATTAACCAACTGTCTGAGGTACTTCAGTAAGCTAGCAGCACCAAACCCTGGCTTTGCATTCTTCCTTTCATCACTCGTTTGTTTCTAGTCTGTTGCTACCTGTGTTTAGTAACCAGTGCTTCAGGGAATCCAATGGGAATTGAGCTGCCTCTACTGTAGAGGCCATGTTACGTACATATCAAGGGGAGAGGAAAACCAACTCCTTCCTGACATTTTTAATTGTTCAGGTGAAGCAAAAGATCAAACTAGATTAAATATGCAAGCACAGGTCAGAGCTGTACTTTCCATCTTTTTTTTTTTTTTTTTTGAGATAGCAGCGACTTCTGTGAGAAGGCTTTTCTTTGATTACTTCTATTTTTGCAAAACCTGGCTGCATGCAGTAAAGAACATTCCTCTATAGCACGCTATTTTGGATGTATTTCAAGAAGAAATAAATAACTCTAGTTGATGTCTTATCAATTATTTTTTCCATGTAAAATTATTTTCAATGCTGTTCCTTTGCAGTGTGACCATCTCACAGTTTGAGCACAACCAGCAATTATTAGTGACCTTACCTATTTAATCAGACAGTCATACAGCCATACACAGCTCAAGTAATGAGGGATGAGGTGTGTTTCCATAACTTGAGCTAATGTCATTTATTTTTAAGATGTGGAGGAAAAAAAGCAGCACCATGTTCTAAACCAAATTTGTACTGTAGATACGGAGGAGAAAACCATGGCTGCCAGTCATTCAGCTTTTATTTTCATAGAGTTCAGTAAGATATATTGGTATTGAAGTAATGCCTGTGGATGAAAATTGTCCAATGTTGAGAACTGCATATGGGTGGAGCATATGTATGTTTATGCTTATTTAAAATAGAACTATATAGCTTACAGGAAGCATGAAAACGTGTCTTCATCAAAAGGACAAGTTTGTCCTGGTAGAGAGCTTAAGCTCCTAAATGAGGTATGTGCTGATTTTTGAATGCTATAATACGGTGGTAACCCTACCTAGATTTTTTTTTTCGTGCTTCAAAAAGCTGTCCTTTCATGTGTGTGATTGGCATTGAGCTTGCTTTGTGTTTAACTTCTCTAATCAAGGGAATTTAAGCTTCTATTCTCCCAGCATTAGTACAGCAGTCATGGGAAATCTCAAACAAGACAGATCTTGTTGCAGCAGTTGACACAAATAAAAGCAGTTGTGCTTTTATTTATTTATTTTTGATGCTGGATGCTGATTAAAAGTTTCCAAGCATCCTTTAGCCATGTTATAAAGCCAACCAGCAGAGAGCAGGGCAGCTGCTGAGGAGGGGAGATGCTAGTGAACATAGGACAAGATCGCAGTGGGAAGCATCAGTGTGTGTAACTCAGAAAGCTGGGAAAGGTGTAAACAGATCTTCAATTTATCTGTAGAGTGGGCTCTCCAAACACTGTTTTATTGGCCAGTGGCTCCTGCTTTACTAACCTCTAACCTCTGCAATACTCAGAGGTGCTGCCCACCAGCCAGCCTTGTCTTTGAACCCCCCTTGGCTCCTGCCACCTCAAAGGCTTGCAGTCAGATTCCTGTGTTTTGCTTGGGACCTCACCCCTCAGCAGGATGCCTGCAGCAGGGAAAACTGATCTACCTTGAGAACATAGACATATTTGAAGGCAATACCCTTGGGACTAGAAACCTATTGCTTTCAGTTTCAGGAGCTGTCCATCATTTGTCAAGAAATGTGCCTAAAACCTTCCCCCAGCCCCCAGCTCGTGATCATGTTGTAGTTGAACGTTCTCCACAATTGCACACACGTATTTGTTTTTTATTATTTTCTGGACCACCGTTGAATCAATGATAGCATAACCCCAGCTTATCATAGGTTTGGTTTCATGCAGTTAGCGGGGAGCGTGCAAAGGACAAACTATTGCAAAAAGGATGATACGCACCCAAGTCATTGTGACTGCTCCTCAGGTTAGGTACGCCTACTCCTTCACAGTAACAGCCTGATGAAATTGGAGTGATTAGGGAGCCTTACAAACTCTTGGAAACAAGGGGAAAGAATGGGCTATTTTTTTTGTCTTTGTCATTATCAGTGATGATTATGAAGATGTGGCTGTCTGGAAGCCAGATGAGAATTTGCATTACTCTCAGCTGTTTTTCTTCTGCTGTGCCAACACATGTATTTGCCTGTAAGTAGAAGGACAAAGCTGAATGTTCTTTGGGAGCAAAGGGAATGCAGTAAATGGTGGCCATTTTTGCATGACAGTTTTGAAGCTCTAAGTGCTCTGTGAAACTACGCTTTTTCATTCTGCTCCTTTCTTTACTGACTCTGTCTTCATGCTTTGCAGCAGTATTCACAGCTGAGAATGGGCAGGTTCTGTGCTGCTGGTAGTGTTGATACCTATTTGTTGGCTCTGTAACTGAAATATATTTTGGCAATGGATTTGGAGGGCGCCAGCACACTAAGTCAGGCTTCCTGACTGATGCAATATTGCCTTCTGCAACAGAGTTGTCATGTTGACATACTCCTTAAACAAAGAAGCAAGTTTGAGCTCCAGCAATCTGTGGTGGGAGGGGAAAACACCAGTGTTTAGTGGTATATCCATCTATTCAGGTCTCGCGTTCTTGCTATTTTAAAAACTGAGTTACTATTTCTAGGATCAGAAGTAGTGGAAATCTGTTTTAGGGGGTCAGGATAACGTAGGATTTCAAAACAATATAAAATGTCACCATTTCATTCTAATAAAAATAGCTACTTTGTGTATTTGAGCAGGATATTAAGCAGTGCAGGTTATTGTTTGTAACAAGATGAAAACCTTAAAAAAAAAAAAAACACCTCAAGCTACAAATTATCTGAGAGTATGGAAGCAAGACTTCCAAAATTTTAACTTTAACAGGTATGCTTCAAAGAACCATTCACGTATATGCATAGTGTGTGTTTTTCTACATGTGGATTACTATAATTAATACAAGTGATTCTTTTTTGTGTACCAAAGAGGAGACTTTGAGGAAATCTTCAGTGTAAGGAGCTGTAGATTAATATCCGTGCTTGCACTAACATTTTCCTTTACCCTGAGCTCTCTTATGAGTCAGCATTTCTCAAGTAGTTTACAGCAATAAAACCGAGAGCCAGTAGAAGTGAGTTACTCCCAAGTGGCTGGTATCTGAAGGGTAAGACTAGCATTTTGAACTCTGACCTCTGTTCCTTTTATGAATTGGCAGCTTCAAAAGAAAAGGGGAAAAAAAGAAATTTGGATAGTGGGAAGGCTTATTTTCTGCTCTTTGTTTTGTATCTGAGGTAGGCAAATATGCTTGTTTTATGACTGAAATTACTATAGTGGACTATATTAACATAGGTGATGAAATTCACCTTCTGTTTTACTTCTTGAAGAACTATTTTTTGAGATTGGATTATGATAGATAAACAGCACCACAAAATGTCCATCTAGAATCTGTTTTGTAAAGTGTAGGACTGTAATGATATAAATGCCTTTCTTGCTCAGCCTGGAGAAATGTCTTCTAGTAAAGGAATATTTCTTCATATGCCAGTCATATAGGTTGGTTCTGTGAGTTAAATAGGTGAATTAAAAATCTGGGGGGCTTTACTTGGGAATCAAGTGCTCAAGACAGAAGACTAGAAAGTTCCCTTCATGGAATATTTTTCCTCTTGATCTAAACGTTACAGAAAGTATTCCTTTCCTTTCACTTTCAGACTTGTCTAAAGAGCTTACCTCTAGTTTTGAGTAGTTATACTGGCACCCCAAAAGAGAGCAGGCTTTTCAGAGTGTGACTTTATTTTTTTCTGTAGCCTGAGACATATAAATTATGTTTGACAAGTGTAGTCTATGTCCTTGTTTCTCCTCATTTGAAATCTTTGTGCCCCTCTGCAGAAATGAGAGCCCTCAGGACTTTGAGGAGAATATCCTGGCCCAAAGCTGGTCTCTTGCTCTGTCCTCCTCTGATGCTCCCTTAATAAGAAGAGCACAGATTGTTCAGGAGGTATTTCAAATCGCCATAGCTCTCAATTTCTCTCTGAAGGACCCTATTTTTTCCTCACTGATCAGCAAGAAAAGAGGGAGCCAGCCTACCTCTGATATGTTGGATTTGATTGTGTGATATTGCTCCTAAGAGTCCTAAATCAAACAAGCAGTTTTTTAAAAACCTGAATTCTTATCACTTTATAGAAACAACAAACTGCCATCTTATTCTTAATTGTATAAAGTCTTCTGAGGGTTTTTCATAAGCCTGTTTAAAGAAGCAAAGATGGCTCTGTTTTTAGCTGACCCAGCTGGTATCAGTTTTGCTGAAGAGCTGCATGCTAAAATTGATGACTTGAGGATGACAGGGATCCTCCATCTGAACTGAAGATTTGTTTTGGAAAATTATGTATAAAATGTTTCATCTTCCAAAAGATGAACTGATGCTTCCTCTTCAGTCCCATTTTACCTTAAGGGGATAGACTGGAGGGGATGAGAGCTCCAGTTTGCTATCAGATTATTATATTTCATCAGCTATCCTCATATGTATCTTTAGTGTGGAGCAAATACATGATAATTCAGTTTATCTTGAACCTCAGTAGCCTGCCTAATCTTACTGCACAACAGAAAGGTTATAGGGTGAATGTGACTGATTATAATAGCTTACTTAATGGACAATAACTTGTTAGATCTCACTAACTAGGAAAGCATTTGATTATACTACAGTATCATGTGTAACTTTGGAGCCTGAAGGTCTTTGTGGATGACCTTCCACGACTAGAGCTGGTATATATACACAGCAGAGCTGTGGATGTTTCTTGTAATAACTCTTATTTCGCTGCTGAGGGTACACGTTTTAGCGACCGATTGCTGAAGTCAGTCACTTCGGTAGCATTGCTTGGCTAAACGTTAGTTTTATTAGTTTAAGGTTTCTTTTTACAAATAATGAGAGGATAAAGCTAAGTTCTTCTCTCCAATCCCAAATTTACAAGGGCCTGAAACAGTTACATCTTGTGAAATCTCCATGAGGTAGATATTACATATACTGCTCAGATGCTGAAGTAGAAGCAAGGAGTCAAATGAACATCAAACATTTAGCTGTAAATAACTCACAGAACCAGGATTCAAAGTAAGATCACCTAGTTTCCAGGCCAGTGTAGTTGTAGCAGCTAGGTCATGCTCTTCTGTTCAGCCAGACTTCCCCAATTCTATTGATCAGGGAGTAAGAATCAGAAACACGGAGTCATTGAAAAAGGAAAACACTGAAGTAGTCACCTCAGCCAGTGCGAAAACGGTTACGTTTCAAGGCCTCATAAATCTTTTCAAGGCATTTTGGAAAGACTGAAGTCCTGCCGTGGGGCAAGATCTTACAGCATCATGGCGCCTGACCCAGAAGCTGAGAGAAATGATGGTTTATGGACAATTAACTTTTACTGCTCTTCTGCAAATCTTGTCTTTTCCCTTTTGCTAACTTGACAAACTCCCACCAAATTGTGGGGTGGTGAAAAGACAGAAGACTAGAAAGTTCCCTTCATGGAATATTTTTCCTCTTGATCTAAACATTACAGAAAGTATTCCTTTCCTTTCCTCATGCCTAGTGTTTTTCTTTTCACAAACTAATCACAAGATTTACATTGATCTGTCTTGCACTCTACACCGGAGCACCATTAGCGGCATTAACACTAGAACCTATAAACATTATACGAATGGACTCTGTAACCTGATGCTATGCTGGCTTATAAAGAGATGCTAGGCCCCCAAGTGTATTTATTTCTAAGGAAAATAACACCTTACTAAATAAATGTTACTTTTTGTGAGTAGGCTACCCTTTTGCTGCGTACTGTTGTCTGTTGCAGCTATGAAAATAGCTGCAAATGCTTCTGTCCCAAGCTTGTGCCAGGTAAGCCATACACCCAGAACAAAATCAAGCAGGTGAACATGTGTTCATCTGTGCTGTTTTGGCAGTTGTACAAACTACACATTTGATCTGTTTATAATTTAGATTGCCTGTGACCAAAGCAATATTTGGGTGTATACAAGTTTAGCATTCACTACAAATCTGTGGTCCACGTAGTGTGTTTCCTCAGAAAATTCCAAAGTCTAATCAAGCAGACTTCTAGAGTACTAGAAATGAATTTCAGTTCAAGTTGAAAGGAATGGTATCCTGACCATATCTTAATTGTAGGCCTTGTATAATTAATGCTGTGTGGAAGACAAGATCTATAAATGTGGATCATTTATTTCAAGGTCCTCTAAGCCTTTCAGGTCAGCTCTAATTAGCGTGTTGTAATTGCAATCTCTTACAACCATTACCTAGTGTATTAAAGCTACTCTTGAGCTACATAACCATTAGTCTCCTAAATTCACAGATAAGGGAAAGAGAAATGGATAGCTTGGAAAAACTATACAAGAATACTAAAAGTTGACATTGGAGTCAGGAATATATCTCGGGGCTGGTTTTCTTGTTTTTCTCTCCTGTATCCCTGTATGTGTTCATGGGATTTTTATTCCCCCTAGGTATTTGTTACATTCCAACATAAGCTTTTCAACCACACCAAGTAGAGCAGAAAATACATTTCAAATGGAATTGACACACATCTTCCCAATAGAAAACTTTCCCAAAATGTTTAGCAACTCACCATGCTGAGTAGCGGAGACTAGCAAACCATGTTAATCAGTTCTGCTTTATAAAAGCAAACAAGGTGGGGAGGAAGTAATGAGACCCTGAAACATCTGTTTGGAGACTTAGAATCCCCTTAGAAGGTTTTGAGTTCTGTCTTAAAGAAACACAACTCCAAAAAATTACAACCAACTGTGGGAACATTTTCTAGCTCCTTACAAAAAACTAATTATATAAATATTAGTCTATAAAAAGTAAATTCCCCCTGCCCTCTTCTACACTTTTGCTTCTGGTATAAAGGTGTAGTTTTTCCTGGCGTTGTAAACATTCTTTCAGCAAAGAGATGCTAGATCAGATCCATCCCAGTTTTACTGAACGAGGAAAAAGAGTTGATTGGTACAAAGCTAGTCAGTTACAATTATTGCAATACAAGCAATCTTAGAATTAGAACAGGTTAGGAAAGTTGTCATTTAGTAACAATGAAATATACAGTCCCATGCTACTCAATTGCTGTTTAAAGTTGTATGTTAAAAGGCTACATAAAATAATTTCTCTTTCCCAGTTACTGCTGCTTATAGCAGTGATTTTCTCAAACTGATGTCTACTGTGAAAATCAAATTTGGAGTCTGTGTTCTTACTCTTGTTCAGTTAGGACACCTGAATAGAGAGGTGGTTCATTTTGTTGCTCTGGTCACTTTTAATTCTTAATCTACTTCTGTTTTTCTTTTCAAGTCACTTGCTGCTGAATTCTGGATAATACATTTTTCTTAAGA
This sequence comes from Cygnus olor, assembly GCF_009769625.2. NCBI lineage: Eukaryota > Metazoa > Chordata > Aves > Anseriformes > Anatidae > Cygnus > Cygnus olor. The sequence goes on from NC_049173.1 coordinate 52,797,308, forward strand.
AAAGGGACAGGGGAAAAAGAATATTTGTATCTTTTCTTAGAATGTGGTGTTTGTTTAGTGCCTTTTGGGTATTTTAGGAAGTCAGACATTATTTATTCGTACCTGTTCATGTAGTTCTTCTGCTTTTACAGTTGGGCATAATATTTGCTTTGTACCGTGTTCTGGGTAATACTCTTTCAGACTGTTATCCAGCTGTTAAGTCCACCAGGGAGAGGGATATGGAGAGAGAAGGGATTCTGTTCTAGAGTGAAATTGCTTTGCATTTTCTCTGGATGACAGGCTTCAGAGAAGTGTAATATTTTGGACACACTCATCTGTCTCCTTAATAAAATTTTGAAATATTCTGTACCAGTAAGTCTTATGTTATTGTTTTCTCACGATAAAAATAGTGCTCCAGAGAGCACTTCTGTTAGTTTTTTTAATTGGAGCATGATTTTTTTTTCTTCTTCAATATTTAACAAAACTATTCTGAAGAACGAGTTTTACAGATTACCCACAGAGCAGGGTTTTGGGGCCAGTGTTTTGGCAACGGAATTTCAGTTCTGAATCCCATAGCTTATACTCAGAGTAACATACAGGGTAACAAATGCATGATTTTCTGCAAGTTTGCACATGAATTTGCATTTTCCCTATTTCTTTCCTTTACATTGTGCTTTAGCTGAGGAACACTACAGCACAAAGTATCCAAGTAGGAATCACTCCATCTTCTATTTAAAAGCTGTTAACTGCATTTGGAGATAAACTAGCAACTTAACGTTACAGCTAAAGAAAAGTTAGTTTTTGTTCATCTGGAAGTCTGTATCTCCAAAAGCTCCAATATTCCTTCAGTAACATAATATTCTAAATAATGTTAGTTATTATTCTCATATCACATAGCTAAAAGTGGTCATTCTGTAAAAAACTTTTTGCTATTTAAAAAATAAGTAACAACAATAAAATAGTGTTTGTCCAAATTTGTGATGTTTTCTTCATGTCCAAATTTGTGATGTTTTCTTCAGTTGTATTCTGGTGTGAGAGCTTCTAAGCTTAGGAAAAAAAGTTCTTCTGTTTTACCACTGAGATACAAATGCATACTCTTACAGTTGATACTGAACCAGAAGGAGATTTTAAATTAAATTACCTTCTGGACACTTCAAGGTGCTGGAGTTTCCTCAAGAAAAAGCAGGTTGAAAAAATTTACATTTTTTGGCCAAAACACTTGAACTATATTTACTGGCAAAACATGTTTCCTTATGAGTTGGATGAGATCCTACAGGATCATTTGATGATTCTAGGTATTTTTAAAATATGTTTTTATATCTAACAGGATATCAGATAGCTCAGCATTTTCATTTCCAACTCCCCGTTTTTCTTCCAGCATTTCTGTCTCACATAGAAACCAGGGCGAGATTAAAACTTGCCATACAGGACCTGAGATTGACGTGTCTGTGAAATTCAGTGTGCCTGTGTACAAGGAAATCACAGGCTTTGTTTCAGCATTCAGTTTTACACTTCCCATGTTGTAAATTAGCCCCAGTGAATATTTTAATTAATCAGTATATGCATGTACATCCTTTTACGTAAAAATCTTAATATTTACTTGTATAAATAATAGTGTTGAGTTTTTTGGCACACTTGGAAGTTACTAGTTTGATAGAGTTCATGAGTACTAACATTCTCTAGTTGATCAGCCGTCTCTAATATTGATGTTAAAAGGTGACATTTAAGTTCCACGTTTTAGGCCTTGTGCCCTCCTTAGGCTTCCTAGCTGCACTGTGGATCCCTCTGCCTTGGAAAAACAGTACAACGGTAACTTCTGTTCTGTGGTCATACTGCTTTTGACATTTTTGAAGAGGAAAAATAATGATAAAAGCGTGGAAGTAACTGATTTCTTTGAGTATCTGCAAGGTTTTTCCATTCTACTTAGTCACTTGCAAACTAATGCTGCTGCTTCATTTTATGGGCTGTAAGTCATCTTTTTCTTGAGAGTGGGATGGAGTTTGAAGTCTTCTGGCTCTATGAAAATATTCTTGTTACAAAAAACATGCCTCCTGATTTAATTTCCACCTGACTTGTAGACTGCATTGAACAGATTGTATAAGTCAAGACAAAACTGATTATTAAGCACTGCATCTGTTCAATGTGAAAGTGAATTTTATTCTCTTTACAGGCAAGGTGGTTCTGGGAAGCATATTTTCAATCAATGAAAGCAATTGCTCTTGCTACTCTTCAGATTATCAATGATAGAATTTACCCATATGCTGCCATTTCTTATGAAGAATGGAATGATCCCCCAGCTGTGGTAAGTAAATTCGTTTGGTTCACTCATAAAACAAATTGCTTTTTTTTCCTCGTATAAAAGGTATGTGGTAGGAAACTTGGTAATAATTCTTTGTGTTTGTGTGTGTGTTTGTGTATGCATTGTGTTGGTAACTTGCACAGATGAAGTTAATATATTTTATGACAGCTGGCAAAATACCTAGCAGTTCATTTTATGTCCTGGCTGTGAAATGCAAACTTCTAACTTCTACTATTGCACGCTCCAAATTGCTTGCTCATTTATATATTTATTTATTTTTCACGCATGCATACACACATTTATTTCTGTTGAATTTAGTATGAGTTTAGTGCTCTTAAAAATGAGTAACTGCAATGGAAATGGTGGAAATACTGAAGATGTTAGTCTGCAAGGGTCTGTAATGTAATTCTGCTGAAATAGCTAATCAGTCCTATGCCTGCAATTTCCTCCATGTTATTTCTACGTAATTTCTCTACTGCAGAAACTGATGATCAAAGTTTTGCTGGGTTGTTTTTTCTTTCCCTTAAATAAATGTTTCACCAGTTGAACCTGCCTCTGTTAAGAAAAAAAATGCTGGAGAATTAATTAACCTTCTGCACCAGGCAGCTGGTTCTGATTTTTTTACTATATAAAAGCCTGCAGATGATTTTCACTCATAATCAGTTAATTTTCTCTGTGTCAAAATATAAAAAATAGTTTTGTTTTACTAATAAAAGCAAACTTGTTAACTGTCTCACTTTATGATGGGTTAGAGAGAGTCTCTCTGAAAGCTGGGTAAGAGTGCTCGGGAGTAGCGTGTTTGACTTCAAACTCCTCAGACTGACAGAGTGTGAACAGTTGCTACAAGGGGTGAGAAGCTCATGGCTGTGTTTCAGAAGACAAATTTCTGTTGCATAACCAAAGGCATTGGTCTACTGTTGTCATTGTGTAGAGAGGAAATGTAACACATGTATTTAAGGAACAAAGCAAGCTGCGAAAGTACGTATTCTACAATTAGGGGGTCAGAGCATCTTAACACCTTTAGATTATGCTAGCAAATCAAGCATCTTGAGAATCTGGAAGCACCTAGTAAAATTAAGAAAATGTCCTTAAAGGGGCTTTAAAGGGAATAAAAAAAAAATATTTATGGTTCTCTCCTGTACTGGAAACTCATCAGTTTCTGGGGAAGCAATTCTTACTGTGAGCAACAAGCAGGCTCCTCTTTTTTTTTAATATATATTCTTGGAAAAAATATTTATACTAGTTTTTCAACCTAGAGGTTCTTAGGCAGGTTTATTGCCACCGACAGAGCAACATATCGAACAGAGCACTGAAGCTGTGGTGGAACATGTAGCAGCTGTGCCACGCTAGGGCAGCACGAGGAGTAAACAGGAAAGTTGTATCAATGTGCAACTGCTAAGAAAAGTTAGAAGGCTGACTGCAATTAGACAGGCTGGAATTTGTCCAGGATGTTGGAGTTAACACCTCATATTGTGACTCTCTCGTGCCGCGAATGGTCAGTTCCTTGGTGGTTTTGTGTCTCAGTTGAAAGAATTTGATGTTTATCCTAGTCTGTGAATATTGCTTAATATGTGCATGAATTCATTTCTTGCTTTAGTGTGGAACAGAAACATCATAAAAAAGTTCCTTTATGGGCTGTATAAGCTCCATATTAGCCAGCAATACAGAGTGCTTGTGACCTCTTCTCACAGGGTCAGTTAAACAAAATAGAATTCAGATCGGGAAGTGTTCAAGAGCAGTTAAATTTGTAGAACAGAAGTACCCAATCCTGTGATATCTTTAACTGTGGCTTTTAATAGCTACTCGGAGCATGCATGAAAAATTCGTTCCATCAAGCTCTTTCTTCTTATTTTTTAGCCATCTAATTCTGCTGGGCTTTGAACCATGTTCTTGCCTTGGAAGTGAATAACTGAAGCCTTCTCCAACTTACCTTTTAGATTATTTTTCCCTTGGATGTATTATATTTTATCTCTTTGAGGTGAGAGCACATTACAGTTGTGATCTATAGGGGACCACATTCTCCAGGACTCAGCTAATATCTTACTGAAGACAATTTAGAAGGTGATGATATATACCATACCTGCTAAGTCACAGGGTTCTTTTAAAAAGATTTAAAAAAAAATATTGTGGTATTTGTCAAAATTCTGCTTGTTGCAAAATAAATGATCTGCTTGAGTATGTTACTTATCTAAGTTTGTGCCTAATGTGCACTCATAGCACTGTTACAATTTCTGGTTAGTTGAAAAATGATAGCTGGAAAGCAGGTACACGTGTATATTTGAGGTAGCAGAAGATGCCAAGTGTATTCTTGAACTCTGATAAGACAAAATAACTAAAGGTGACTTGAATGTGTTCCTCATTTGCGGCAGAACTGCTGTATTAGTCTCTAAATAAACTCCAATACTGAAGCATTTAAAAAAGATTATTTCAGATTGGCCTCAGGACCAGGACACACAGGTAACTGTTGAAGTGAAGCGCCTATGAGTTAACATTAATACCACAGTGAAATGTGCAAGTAACTCAGCACCATAAATTCTTGTGTTACTGGCCAGAACGGGACCTCCAGAACTTGTCGCATATATTCTCCCATGGAAATAGGCTGGCTCAGCATCCAGTTCCTCTAGCTCTCCTTGTTGTTTCCCGTGCTGTTGTGGATGGTAAGGATTAAATGCAGTGCTCGTCCATATGCTCTTGTTCCCATTACACATCTCAGATAGGAACAGAGAGCAGAATTGCAGAAAGAGTACTTAAAAGTCATAGTCAGATTAGCAGAAGGTGCAGGGAGTGCAATAACTGTTTTAATTGAAGAAGCTTGCTGCAGTGTTTTTTGGCGTTAGTTTGGCTTACATTGGCTCAAAACATTTGTGAGACTGTTGCCTGAGTATCTTCACTGCAGCGTGGGCACAGCATCAGTGCATCAGGATGTTTTTCCAGCAGGAGGGGGTATAAGGTACACGGAAGATAAATGCATATGCAGTTAATTGCATACTTAATACAATATATGATTCAAACATTCGTATGTGTTTGTATCATTTGACTGAAGGCTGTTGGCCTTTTCTAAAGGAAAAAATGTAGTGTAGATAATTTGCCTACTCACACGCTGTCCTGTTGAGGAAGTGGATGGCTGGTAGTGCTAATACATAACTTTCAATAAAAATGTGCTTTGTTTCCTCCTTTTAATGGGGAGGGAGCAAATGATTTTTTGGGGGCCTCAAATTCATTCCTGGGCCACTTGACTCCCTTGTTGTCTCAGATAGTCTTTGGCTGCCAGCACGTGAATTTAATGGCTTTTAGATTTGTTGGTCCAGCCGCTAACCATGAGGTAGAGGCAATCAGTTATGTTCAAGAAAGCCAGAAAATGACGGCTTATGGGGTGTGCAGTCTGCTTGTTACCAGTTTGGGCTGCATTAGAGCTAAGGACCTTGATCTGTTACCGTCAGTTAAGTACTTTGTTATGCTCTAGTAGAGGGAAATCACTTTCTCACTTGTAGATGTTTGTGTTGATTTAAATTTTCTTCTTACTTTGCCTAATGTCTTCCTAACATATATGGGTTTCTGAAAAATGCGGATGTTTTCTTTTTTTCCAGTTTTCCTTGTTTTTGCTGAAATTCTTTTAAGCCTGTTCCTAACTTGGACCTATAAAACATTAGGATTTGTTTTTCAGTTGGTGCATTTGAGTTTTGACCTTGGGAGATAAGAGACTAAGCGTTAATAATCACTTAAGAGTATGACTATGCCAAACAATAAGCATAACAGATTTCATTTCTCCCAGTGAGGCATCGTTTGGTTTAAACTAAAGTGAATAGCTGAATTAACAGTGCAAAAAATGCCGTTCAATAGCCCCGCCATTTTCATTTGTGGGCTTTGTCCAATTACCAGACAATTGACACTTGTTAAATGATTAAACTGTTTTTAAGGCCTTTGACTAGTTCTTTACAGTTTATGGTCCCCGGATTATGCCAATTGTTACAGTTGGACTTCCATCCTATTATCACTCGTCATCTTCAGAACATTAACCAATCATTAATATATACTTTTTAATTTTATCTGTAAATGAAAACAAGTTAGCACTCTTTTTGGCAATGCACATCTGGATTATTTTTTTTCCACTGAATGATACTCTGTTTGTTCCTGCTGTATCTCCAGCTACCTTGTGTGATAGTTTGAGTCAGGTGGGTGAAATTTTGCTTTATTTACCGTGTTAGAAGATACATATTCTTTCTTAGAATAAATAAATTTCAGTTTAATTATATACTTTTTGCAGTGTTGATGTTACAGACAAATAGACTATACCACAGATGTTCAGTTATAAATATTGATTGTTATAATTTTTTATTTTATTTTTGTGAAACATAATTTTGAGAGTTGATTCTTTAACTTACCTGCCTTATGGAAACCTTTAAATATGAACTTTATTCTTGATAATTCTGTTATCACCAAAAATCTCTTCCTTTGGCATATTACTAAAAATAAGAGTTGAAGAGATGAACTTGAAATTGAGTTTTTATATCAAAAATGTGTTCAGTCTATAGATGCCCTGTCAGAAGGGCTCAGGAAGCTGACTAAATCCAAGCAGCTAAACAAAAAAAAACAACACAACATGCTGAATAACAGTGTTATAGTTGCATGATACATTTTGGCAATCGAAATCCATGATATCAGATTTCATTACTCAAGTAGGAATTCCTGTGCGCCTTTATGGCTTATATGTTGTTGAGGAAGTTTTATAATCTTGACCAGAATGTGAAATGTTGGCCCCTGCAACTTGACTTGTGATTCTGCGGAGTGTAACTGCTGTGGTTGGCTCCAGAGAAGGAGAGGGGGTTAATTCCTTTGGTTTTGCCCTATGACCACTTGAGGATGGGAAGTACGATGAAATAATTTCTCAAAGTATTCAATAAAAACTTATCATGAATAATTGGAGCAAAATAGAATAAATCAAGGCGTTTTTGGTCTGATAATTCATAATTGAAACCACATTGAGGTTAGGATTGATATTCTGAACAACCCAGCTGAAAAAGCCTTACCCGCAGAGGCAGGGGATGCATCTCTGCTTTGCTTAGATGTATAGATGAGCTGCTTAGCTACTGTATTAAGTTCAGCACTGTTGGCCTTACCTCTGTGGTTTTAATTGAGAATGGTTGTCATTCAAACTGTGTGGTTTCACTGCTGTTGGTTATAACAAGCACTAAGTCTGGTTGTTGAAAATAAAATACATAGGGAGGAAAACCCTCTGTCTTGTTCATGGGAACAGTGGAATTTTATTCTAAAATGCTTTTGCTGTATTTTCCCACTAAATGATAGCTTGGGAAGTTCTTGACTCTTTTCTGTAATATAGAACAGCATCATACAGCCTTGTTTTCCTAGAGATCATTTCGTGTTGCAGTTTGTAATCTGTCTGCTGTGTGTTTCTTTGAGTCTCTTTTGGTGAGACCCAGTGTACACTCAAATAAGAAATCTGGGGTAAGACCCTGTCTTAATTGTGTCTGATACCAGTACCTTTGAGATTCTGTGATATTTATAATGATCGGCCAGTTCTAGATCCAGCTCTGTTCAGTAGCATTCTGAAACTCTTACCTGTCTCACTTCTGTGTCCTAAGAACAGTCTGTTTAAAACTTCTCAGCTAACTTGAAATTGAAGGCTCCACATCAAGTCCAACCCTAAGCATCTCACATGAGAATTCAAATCGCTTAATATCTTATCCTCAATACATTGACTTCTCCTAAAGTAGAATAAAGTTATTATTAATGACCAAGAGGGAGAACAATTTTTAATGATTCTACAGTAAAGGTAAGTGCTTATTTCTAAGGGCATTATTACACATGCACACTTGTGGAAAGCATGCGTGACAGCTGCAGTAGTCTGAATCCTTCCCTATATACATACCCATTCCTGAAATCTCCTCTCTCCCCAGCTTCATGCTATCTATGAGTTCTTGCCGTCATTCAGGTCCCACTACTTTGGCTTTTTGTGTGATCTGCAAGAGTTGTCAGACATCTGAGACTGCACGATTTAAGTGACATGAGAGATTATTCGTAGGAAATGGGCATTTGAAGTTGATCCTTTTTGCCCATAAAAATAATTCACAGCAAGCAACCTATTAATCTTAGATTAATTATCCTGGTTCCTGTAATGATATTAGCTGGGAGGGCAAGACTGAAGGATTGTCTTATTGATAGCTGAATGTCAGCACTTTGTCAAGGAGAGGTGATGGATGATCAATCCACTGTTGCTGCTTGCTCTTCTTTCTGAGAGTGAAAGTTGCTGTGAATTCCATCATGAATGTTAATAAAGGTGGGGCTGGAGCAAATGTTCCTTTGCCACTTGGTTTCTTGAGCAATGACTGGGAGAACCCATCCCTATATCATTACCCATTTCATGCTTTGCTGCCATAATGGAGATTTAATTAGGTTGCTGTTGAATTAATTGCCTGTATGGCTTGCTTTTCCAAAGGAGAAATCTGGAAGACTTTAGTAAATTATGGAGGCTTGAATTTGCCCGATTTCCTGCAGAAAGTGGGGTCAATAGGTCTCAGACTGTAGACACACTCTTTAGGCAGGCAGCAGGGGGTTGGCTCTTAATGGCACTTGAGAGATGCTTAATTGCCTTTTTGAAATGTTGTTCTCAAATGAGAGGCTTGGTTCTCCCGTCCATTAGTGTGTGTCTACAGGCTTTTCCTTCCCTCCATCATCCTTTAGTAGATGCATGAGCAAAAACACCTTAAAAGTTGTCTTATTTTTTCTAAGTTATAACCAGCAAGGGAGAATTTTCATGCCTTTCTGAAAGTAGTAAAAGTTGGAATTTAAGTGTAGCTAAAACAAGTTCTTAGGAGAAAGCATGATAATTTTTATAGATGCATACGCATGTGCTCACAGTCATGCATCTTCATTTTTTCTTTGGGTACCTAAAATCACCTTAGAATGATATAAAGGGAATAATCCTTTTCCAGGGATATCTAGCAAGTCATTTCTTAGGAAATGCTGTGGCCAGAGAAAAAGTTGCTAAATAAAGTAAACTTCAGGGAGGGGCTATTAATTTAGGTGGCAATACTTGTCCATAAGTAATGAGTACAGAGTTACCTATAGATTACTTTACCGGTTACTACTACTTGTAGGATAGAAACATCATATTTTCTCGGAAGTCTGCTGGGTATGAAATTAAACCTCTGCTACAAGTATTAATGAAAAGAGTTTTCTGAAAGTTGTTTTAAAGAGCTTTTCAACGTTACAAGGATCATTTAGGGAATAGCAGTCCTGGGGTGGGGTTTGTGTGGAAATGAGTCTGTAAAGCTTAAATGAGGTGGATTGTGCCCCGTTAACGCTTAGATTGTGATTTGCTGTAGGAATTATTGAAGCTGGAACAAAATCAGAGGGCTGACCTCTTCTGCCACCAGTCGTCTTGTAAAATTAGCAAAAATGTTTACGGAAGCCTTAATTTTAGAAATTATAATAATCTGAAAGCAGATTTTTCTCTGCATGTATCCATTGTTAAAGTAATGGATATATATTTTCTGAATTACTGAGTGTAGTCCTCCTCTATCACAGGTAGCCATGTCCTTTTCATGAACTGAAGTTCCATGTTGTGCTATTACTGTTACTATGTTACCCTACTACTCCTGGCGGGTAAAAGCTGTGTGTTTTCCATTGGGAACCTCTATGACAACTTATATCAAATGCTGCTTGTACCAGACCTGATAAAGGACACGTGTAGCTGAAGACCAGTCTGTCTTTCCAGCTATTTTGGGAAGTCTAATAAAAGATGTTACTCCTACTGCCAGATTCTTGCCTGGAACATATCGTTAGACCATCACGGATAAAACAGAGTGCTAATGTTGTGCTTAAATTTAAATGTCTCTCTTCTACCTCACGTTTATCCCCACGTCAATGTTGATGTGCTTGTAGAAGGCAATGGTATTCACATATTTTTTTCTCCTTTGCCAACATGGTAAAAAATAGTATGATTTCCTTTAGGCTATCTGTTCTCCTTGTCCTAATAGTTACAAAACATTCTAGTTAGAGGTGTCTGTCCACTAAACATAAGGAGGGTAATGGATGTGTAAAGAAAAGTAGCCCAAAGATTAAATACGGATGTGGAAAATTGCAAAATTTTCTGCAAATACGAGTCAGTAAAATTTGCCTTCCTTGTGATACAAGCAAACATACAGTATGTGTTCAGCTGAAGATTCTCCTGAGGTTTCTGAGGCAGTTACTAACTCCTACGAGTGTTCATAGTTTTTACAGGTTAGAATTCAAGACTTTCCTGCAAAACAGCATCACTTAGTTTCGGCTTTCCCATCTCTGCTTTTCACCTCATCCCAAAAGGTCTTGTTTTAGCCTTTGCTTCTCCATCTGACCCTTGGTATCTGCTTGGAATGTCAGTTGGGATGGAAAAGCTGAGACCAAAACACCTTTCATTCCTGTCGAGTGGTCCCTTCACTGCTTCCTCCTCGACACTGTTGGTTCCAAACGGGGTTGGCACATGCAGTGAGAATTTAGCTGTCTGTCTTGCCTCTTGCCAGTTGAGCTGGCCTCTTATGCTGGCAGTGTCTTGAAATAAGGCCTTTAAAGTCTTAAAAGGGATGCCCTCGTTAAAATTCAGGAGGGGTAGATAACTCTCTGAAATTCATCTTTGCATCTCGTGCTTTTTTTTTTTTTACACAATAGTTTTTCTCACCCCACTGAACAAACACAGTTTTGTGGAAGCTAGTACATTATTCCTCTTAGTGCTTGCTTTTGCTTTTTTGCTTGGATGCCCATTTTATGACAGGTTTATGGTTTTTGCTATTCGGATGTTTTTAATATTTTTTCACTTCTGAAGTTGTAATACTGATAAAGTTTGTTCACTAAGTCCTGCCTGTAAATATAAATGTCCTGAAATAGTAATTAGTGAATGAAAACTGAGTTATGGTAGCTGAGCTCAAAATTCACTGTAGTTTTCCTTCTCCACAAATCTATTTGCCTACTCCAATTTATTTTTTCTCTGAAAATCCTCTTAAATGTATTGTTGCAGCTAGGTAAAAATAAAAATTGAATTAAGAGATTGGAATGAAAGTTATGAGGGGAAAAAAATGCTGAAATTAGAGAATCATCCTGCCTGATCTGAGCACAATCCAAATCTGATGGTTAAATCCTGTCTACATGAATTACTCCTTACCATAATAATTACTCCATACTGTAATAATTCACTTTATTTGAATTGCTTTCCTTCACAGAAATGGAGCAGTGTGAGCAACCCACTCTTCCTTCCACTGATTCCACCACAGTCCCAAGGATTCACAGCTATAGTTCTGACCTACGACCGGGTGGAGAGCCTTTTCCGAGTCATCACTGAGGTGTCCAAAGTGCCTAGTCTGTCCAAGTTGTTAGTTGTCTGGAACAATCAGAACAAGAATCCACCAGAAGGTAAGACCTCATGGTAGGTGTGGTGGAAGAGGGTGAACCTGGGGGTAGCGTGTCTACTTGCACCGGTTACAATATAACCTGTCTTCTGGTTCATTAATGTGTCTTCAAAAACTATTTAATAGTTTCTTTCAAAATAATAAAATAGGATTTTTGTGGCAATGTTTTTGGAAGTGAAATGAGAGGCCAAAGTAGATTTAAAAAAAAAACCATGTGAGTGGTTCTGCACAAACTTTAGGATCAAAGGTAACATACAATAGTTGCAGAAACATTGTCTGCCCTTAACTTTATTTTGGGGACTGGTAAGGAGAGAGACTTGGATTTGTCCATGCTTGGGTTTATTTTTCTGTAGAAACTGTCATTGCTATGAATAACTTTTATTCTGCTGGACTGTTTTGTGGGGCAAACGCAGTTCAAAGCAGCAAAGTAGTGTGAGTGTTTGAGACTATAAAATAAGTGGGTAGTTTGACTGATTAAATGAAAACTTGAGACGTTTTGGGTGTCTGAAGAGAAGTTCCTACACCACTGGGATGTGTTGTGAAAATACTAAGGCTATCCCAATAAAACAAGCCATACATACCTTTATTTAAAATGTTTTGTTTCCCAACAGATATGCTACTATGTTCTTTATATGAGTGAGTCTGAAGACTGCAGGATGCATTAAGCTTTTGAATTCATGGTTATTGTAAAGTGAGGGCAAATTCAGAGACCTTTCCCCAAATAATTTACATCTGAAGACTTTTTTTTTTTAAAGATTTGGCTTCAAAAGTATGTTAATTGCTCATGTGTGGACTTGGTGATATAAATTTGAATTCATTTGTTTAATCTTCAGTATCCAAGGTGTGCTTCATTGGCACGAGTATTTGCTGGCCTGGCATGCTGCTGTACTGTATTAACAAATTGGTTTTAGTTCATATGTAACTTCAGGTAGCAAAACTGCCTTTATAAGCTTTTCCACACTACAGTGTACACGTGGAAGTGTAGTTTATATATGGCAGTAAGCATCGATTCGCTCTGCCTTCATCAATATTGCCAGTCAACAACAGCAGAGGGGTTAAACTCTGGGTGTTCTTCCCTTAGGCCTTGGCTCAGGCATTCTGCTTCACTTGTTGTGCCTCCTTCAGGTGAGGACTTCAAGCTTTATTGCCCCAGGTCTGTGATCCTCCAGATTCTCTCCTGTCATATATTAACCCTTGTGCCAGGACCTCCATCTCAGGTTGCCCAGTCCTCACATCTTGCTGCCTGTTTTCAAGTCCCAGATCCTTATCCTGTGTTTCTGTGTCCTCTTCCATGTAATACCATGATTCTGTCTGCCATCAGCTCTCATTTTTCCTGATACTGTAATATAGTTCCTGAGACTATAGATATAGTAGTTGTAAATGAGTTTATTTCCTCTATGTCATATATATGAATTGGTCATTCTCATCGGAAAATGCAGGTGATGTTTTTGTTCGAGAAGCAATGTTTCCTTCTAGGAACATGTATTCAAAAATGCTAAATTTGGTGATACAGAACTTTGTGTATTCGTCTATCTTCTGTATCAAATCATGCTTGTGGTTAGGACTCCTTGCTTTGTAATTCAGCTTCAGCTGCTGCTGTTTTCCACTCTTCGAAGTTAGCTATTTGGCACAGCAGTAAGATGCAGTGCAAAAATTAATCCCTCGCCATTTGTCTCAATTTACCATCTTCTGACAGCTTCTCGGGAGCCAAGCTATTACAACTATTCACTTGGCTCATTTGCCATTTTGGCAACTTGTTGCAGTTCAAAGCAGAGTAGCTCTATTGTTTGCTTTGAAAAGTGTTCAGTAATGCTGCTGTGCTAAACACCTCAAATTTAGTGATTTATGAAATGTTTGCAGTCTTTTGAAGTGAGAAGTGTTGCATATAGATTGATGATACTGGAATTTTTGCAGTAAGAAGTTTGTCTGAAAGCAAAAATGCTTAGTGTTACGTTCATTCAGTTATGTAAGCTGTGAGGGTATGTATCCTCTGAATGCAGGTGGACTTGACCCAAATGGATTGTTTCCATGTTTTCCTTTGAGTGAAAAAAAAAAAAAAAAAAGTTGAAGCAAATAAAACATTGCATAACTTTTCTGTTAAATCATTCATTTTAATTTTGCATTTAGAAGTTCTTGAATATTAAAGCGTTTTATTTTTTCCTGCCTCAGTTACTGAGAAGACAAACTAGTTTCAGAAAAAAATGCTGTTGGCTGTAGAGTTTAAAACTGTGCTCTCAATTGTTTTGAGAGCGTAGTTAAACGCCTAGGCACTTTTGCCCTTACATTAGACTAAGCATTGCAATGAAGTAAATAACTATTTGTTTCCAGCGTTCCTTGTCTCTTTATTGCTGTTATAACCATTGTAATCTCTTGGGCCATGGCCAAAGAGAGGTCAGTTTGATTAAATTAACTTGTTTTATTTCAGATCCATGCAGGGCATTCCACTTGGCTCTTCAGCCAGTCTCTCCTTCGGTCTGTCTATTAGCGATCCTAATCTGTGGACTTCAAAGCTTCTGCTGTTTATAGCCTGTTAAAGCCAGGAAGTTTCTGATGGATTAGGGCAAGGAATGAGTTTGAAGTTTGTAATGTGCACCACTGTCACTGATAAAGTCAAGTTTATTACCCTACAGTAGTATCTGCACTTTTATGGCTATTTTCTTTTAATTGGTTGTAGCAAAGCTGAGGCGCTTGACCTCCTCGAGCATCAAGTGCTATGTTTCCTGGGTGTTTCCATATACAGGACACATTTCTGTACAGAAGCAAGCCTTGGCTTTCGTCATTGCAGTCCTGTGGTTTTGTTTGGTGTGTGTAAGTGGGAGGGCTGGGTGGAGGACATCAAAGTTGTCTTCCATATTGATTACGCACAGTAAATTGAGAATTGGATTTGGGCCTCCTGAGGTGGAGCTGGCATAGTGCTGTGCAAATATGACACGAGAATAGTACTATAATTGAAAATGACACCAATTACACTTGATATTGTTATCAGAGAAGTATGTATTGTAAGCAGTCAGAGAATGGGAAGCCAGTTGATGTAATCTTTTTGGATTTCAGTAAAGCTTTCAGTACTGTTTATCACAGTATTCTTCTGGACAAAATGTCCAGCATACGGATAGATAAAAACATGATACAATGGGGGAACAGTTTGCTGATGGGTCATGCTCAAAGGGTTATAGGAAATGGGGTTACATCAGGCTGGCAGCCTTGCTAGTGGGGTTCTGAAGGGCTCCATTTTAGGGCCAGTTCTCTTCAGTGTTAGCATAAATGATTTGAATATGGGACCAGAAGGTGTTTAGAGTAAGTTTGCAGATGATACTAAATTGGGAGGAGATGCTGACTCCCTCAGGGGTAGAGACGCCTTGCAGAGAGATCTTGACATATTAGAGGGCTATCAACAATGAAGTTTAACAAGAGCAAGTGACTGTGCCTGGGAAAGGGCATTGTTGGCTGTACATACAGACTGGGGGACAAGAGGCTGGAGAGCAGCCCCCACAGAAAGGGATCTGGGAGCTCTGGTTGATATCAAGCTGAGTATGAGCCAGCAGTGTGCCCTGGGGTGCATCAGGATCAGGAAGCTGCAGCAGAGGAATGTATGAGAAACACAGAAGTCTTGTGCAGGCATATCAAAGCTTTCAGAGAGCTTATGGTAAAAACGTTGGATCTTTTGTACAAGAGCAGAGAGGAAATATCACGTATGATAATGATTTTAATTCAGAACCTTAACACTTTGCAGAATCATTTTGCTGATCTTAAGCGTTCTGTAAATTTAGGGGATGTGATCTCTGTGTCTTTGGCTGAGTTTTACATTTATACTCAGCCATATGGGGTATGCAAGAAGCTTGTCAACCCAGCCGTAACATCAGCAGGCCCATGACTACATGTATAATATTAATAAAAAAGTTAAAAGCTTTGAAATACTATAGGAAAATTATTTTTTTCTCACTCGCTCTGCATCCAATAAAATAAACATTGTGGTCCAACTGTCTGCTGCTGGGAATGTGTGTGCAGACAGGATGTTTTTTTTTATTTTCTCTGTTCAGCCAAATACTTTTGCCCTTTCATTTAAATTTGTCTAAATTGCTAGTTCTGAAGTACAAGGAAACAGTCTGTGATAGTAATTTCCACTAACACATCATGTGTGTTTTAGCTGAAGAAATCATCTTGTCTACCACATACATGGTATAGAAACACTTAAGTGCATTACTTTTAGTAAACGTGCAGTGAGTAAGGAATCACGTGTGATAGTTTGATTCCTTTTTACGTTCAGCTTTATGAAAAACAAAAACGGATTTTAAAAAAATGTGTAGTATTTTCTCTGTAGTTCTTTAAGCAGTGTTTCCTGGAGCTAAATTGCTGATAATTTCAGAATAAGGTACAGATGGCTAGGTTTATGGATATTACTGCAACAACCACATTTTTGTTTGTTTGGTACTGTTAATTGGCCACATTGATACAAAACATTGAGGATAAGGAACCTGAGTGTCCTGTGGGTTACTGTGTCTTTAAGAAAAAAGCCTTCAATGGCAGATTTTTTTTACCTACTTTACCAGCACTGGTAGGAGTGTTTTGTTGAACTATTTTTTAGGTTTTGAATTAATTTGGCTTCTTCACAATGTACTTACTGCCATTTTTCTTGATTAGCTGGAGAGCTGACTGAAGACTGTTTTAGTCTTCCATGAATCATCTAATGTTACTTCTGAAGGAAGTCTACAAATCTAGTTTAACAAACCCAGCTGAGGCTCTAAATCATGTCCTATAAACCAATAATCTGTTTCCTTATATATAGGAGGAATTCCATGCATTACTATAGACCTGTACAAAAACTGTAATGCAGGTAGAAATCTTTTTTGGACAGATAGTTTTAAGTGTAAGCAGTTGACATACCTGAACAGACTTTTTCAGTAATTTCAGCCATTGTTGAAGGAGTGCTGGTAATAAATAGATGCAACATGCTCGATGTTGCTTTTTCTGACAAAGTTTTGAAACTTCAGATACGAGCTGAGTTCTGTCTTTCAGTCAAGACTAGAAAAAGTCCTCGTTAGGCTTTCATCATCCACTTCCGTTAGTTGAATTCATACAGACTGCTATAGGCCAATTAGAATGAGTATCAAATGAAAGATCAGATAGGAGTTGAGCATCTGAGCAATTACAGATACATACAAAGAAGCATGTTTAGTGATGTTTTCTGATTTGTTTTTTTTAATTAATTAATTTATATTTTATTCATCTTAGTCTACCTTGCACGCCTTCTGGAAACGTTTTTCCTTTTTGCAGTTCCAAGTAGACTCCTTAGGAGTTGTGGAGAAGTGGAGCCGAATATGAACTCTGGTGCCACGTAATCAGCAGCTGTGAGATTCTCCTAGTTTTTCTTACTGAGAAAGTAGAACAGAAAAAGCATATTTGTATGAATGTTTGTATGAGTAGCTTTATATGAGTCATCAAAATGCCATTATTGTAGCCAGTGAGTGGATCTTTTTTCAATTTTAATTTATCATGTTGCTCTTAATATTGGCAAGCATTCAGCTTTTGCCATCAGGAATATACATTGTATTTCCAGCTCCTCCTTATTATCCTTATCTGCTGCTTCCAACTGTAAATTCAATAAACCATCTGCATTCAAATATCACTTTCTATTTTTGAACTTGTTACTAAGAATGGGTGTCCCAAGGTTATTGTTTAGCTCTGCACAGCAGCTGTATTGATTCTCTCTTTCCGTATGTTGAATGCTGAAACTAGAAATGGATGATTAATAATTAGAGCAAGTAATTTCCTATAAAAACACACTTCTGTTTGTGGACAAGTTAGAAAATAATGCTTCTACTGCTGAAGGACCCTTTCAGATGTTTTTAATTTACCAGTTTCTCAGAAGTGAGGAATCAGTGAATGATGCTATATAACGAAATGATGATGCCGTTTCTGTTGAAAAGAGGTAATATGCTCCACAGAAATATCACTCTTGTTATTTTTAATTCTCTCTCTCATGTATTGATTAACAGTTCCCTTAGACCTGAGAAGCAGGTCTGGATTTGAAAGCAATAATTCATTATTATATATAACCATTTTGCAAGCTTGCGTTACTTATATTTTGGTACAAACATCTGATGCCAAGATAGCAAGCCTAGGGATGTATGGAGTATGGAAATGGAAACTTTTCTAGGCAGGGAAAGGGGACTTCTTCAGATTATAACAAAATTGCCTCTCATGACTGTCATCCCTTCTCTTCATTGTGACTTTCAATTAATTCACTGAGAGTTGTAGCTGAGAAATGCATATTTAGAAGATGTTTATCTTTTTGCCACTCTCCTATTTGAAATGCTCAGTTATTAATGAAATGTAATTACAACACTTTTTTTTTTTCCTTGGGATAGAGGATGTTAGCACTGATTTTAATCCTGAAGTTCATGGAAATCATCTTGAAATCATGCTTGAAAAATTTGCTGTGAGATGTGGAGTTGCAGGACTTAATGGCAGGATTGTGGGCTGGCCAGAACTGCAGTCATGTATGTGGTTGTTACAGATTGTAAGCCCATTAGAAATGGAAGCCGCATTTGGGAAAGTTTGGAAACTGCTGATTTTGTTTTTAGAAGACCACATACTGTTTTTTGTGGTAGCTTCTGCAATCAGTGGATCAGTAGTCCTGAACAGTAAAGTGTCAAGAATGCCTGGAGTCTTGTTGCCAAAGAGCAAGTGTATGTATTATCCAAACGCTAGTTAGTCTCTCGTAATTATTTCAGTATGATACAACAGGAGGTGCCTGTCTTTCTCCTCAGGCTCCATGCACAGATAGAGACTTTGTATACTCCAGGGAGCTCTGTTTTAATATTTTATCTCTGTCTTCTGCCGCATCACAGAAAGCCCTCACCAAGCCCTCACCTCAAAAGAAGTAATTCCTAGTGCAAACATGCATATTTACTTTTGTATGCTTAAAGGTTCTCATGACAGCTTGTAAGACTTCATCTGCCTTATCCATCACTTCTTATCTTGGGCTTCTTTTGTCCTTGTCATACTTGGTTAAATGATGCAAATGCCCCCTTACTGTAAGAATTAAGGTGTGGGCTTTTACCTTGGTTATAATAAAGTCTACTAAAATTAGGATTACCCCCATATGTGTTTTGCTAGTGCTCAGGTTTCTCAGAACATTACTTTTCCAAGCAGTATATGAAAATTCAGAGTGTGATATTAGAGAAGTGGCAGAACCTGTCTCGGACTTCTCGTTATGCCTCGTTCCTCCTGTGTGTAGAAAGGAAAAGTACAGTCTTCTTTTTTGTCTTTTAAATTTTTTTTTTATTTTAAAGGACAATTTTAAGGAAGGACAATGTTAACCTTCCTGATGGATTCTAAGACTTTGGATTCTGAAGTAGTTGTTGTCTTTTATTGACTGTATACTTCTGTTGGAGTCTTTTAGCAGGGCTAATTTTGAACCAGAAATATTTAGGATGGAGTCTTCTGTCCTTTGTGACGGTCATTTTTGCTCAGGTAGTCAGTGTAGTGGCAACCCGAGTTAGTTTGTGTCATTACATCTCTCGCGTGCTTCCCTCTCTGTAGGTAAAGCAATGCTTAGCGTCAGAGGCAGTAAGTAGTCTTAATCTGCAGTATGCAGAATGAAAGAAGGGGTAACTGATAGCCTAATACATTATTCAGAGTCTCCAAAACACTTATTTTCCGTTCATTTCTTTAACATAAGTCCAAATTCAAACAGTTTGTATTACGTTTCTCAAAGCACAAATATTTTATAGTAACTTATCTCTTTTTGAGAATTGGTCATTTTGAGAGACTTTCCAAGACCTTAGTAAATCATGTGGATTTAACAGGATTTGCTGACATCTGAGATGCATGCCAATTATGATTAGATTACACCTTCATTTTTCATACACTTTTCATTACTTTTTCTTCTGTTACCATATTTTAATGCAAGTGGCATGTCTGTAAGTAAGCTATCAAATGGTTGGTTTTTTGAAGAGCTAGAAGTTTAAAGTGTCCTTGCTTGATTGATTTTATTCTGAATTATTATTTCACAATCCTAGTGGCTTTCAGTTTTAATTTTTGTTTTATGGTATTATTGTACTGAAATAAAATCTTCATTGCTATTTTGTTGTCATTTTTTATACATATAGCAGGCACAAGTTGAAGAAAAGCCCAAATAAAAAAGTACTTAGCATGTATAAATTATAAAGTTTGTTGATATTTATAAATGCAAATTTACAAGTACATACATACTTCTGGCAATTTTGCTTGCCTCAAACACTTGTGACAGTGGAGTCTCTTGTGGATCTAGCAGGCTGCTTGAAATTCTTTTATACCAATGCACAGTTTATAATTGGGTTATTATAGACAATTAGCCTAAGGTCTTTAAGTAGCTTGCAAATGTTAAACAGTCTGCAGTCTTGGAGGCTGTGATGTAAGTCCTTGTAGAGTGGCTGTAACTCTCTTACAAATATGGTGCTTGCATGTTGTACGGTAAACCAGTGAGAAAGCAATGAGTAGGCTTGGTAGTACAAATTTGCAGTAAACTGTTCTCTCATTCAGTGTTACTGCCTCCTGAGGTTAGGATGACTAATAAGATGGAAATCTTGGAGTTAATTCAGTGTCATCTTACTGGAGTTGTCATTTCAGGTTACGGTTGAGGCAGGGAATTTCAAAGACATTGCATTTGATTAGCAATGTGGAGAATAAAACGCACTAATTTCATTATAATTAGAATCCATGGCTCTTCAACACTTTTGTTGTGGCCCCTGGTGACTTGCTCTGTCTCCCCAGCTGCTGGCTGACTTCCACTGGAGACCATCAGTAGCATGATTTAATCCTTCAGACTGACTACTAATGGTTATTAAAGACCACTTCAGTGATGTAGCATCACGTCACTTGGGGTGATGTCTCTTGCTTTCTGCTAGAAGGAGAAGATGTGAGTAAAATTGAACAAGAATCTGCATACATTTCAAATACGAGCCGTGGTCTACAAGACCACCCAGATAAAGGTAGATTTTATAGTCACTTTTTCAGTCTCACAGGAATAACCTCAGGGTAGGAAACTAAATAAAAATATTGCCAGTAAATATCGTTTTATTTCTTCTCCTTTCTTTTGGCCACCCATGTATGCCAATCCTTCTTTCTAAACTAAAGCTCCAAGAAAAATTGCGTTTTGAAGACTTTTGGTGTGGTTTGGAAAGAGGGTTTTGTTTTCTCAGTGAAGTAGTGCTTGGGCTCTGGTATCTGTAAGGAGCATGTAGCTCTGTGTTTTATTTAGGAGTATTATGTGAGTTGTTAAATCTGAGAGGCCCAGTGGCAATGAGGATGTGGACGCTTGCTCCTGGGAGCAAGTTTTACTTGTATGTGTTGGAATGAGGCAGCTTTTGTTCTTCTCTAGTGCTAATTATGTCTTCCTGGTGACAGTGGAAAGAGGGCAAACCTGTTTGGGAGCAGATCTGATTCTGAATTATTATGGAATGAGAAGTGTGTGCGCATAATTGTATACCCTTGCAACTCGTTTACTTTTGGTTTTGCCTGAACTCCAGCATTCTTCAGATCCTTCTGCTGAGAACACTTCCAGAAGCTGACTTTTTGTTTGTTTACAAACTAAAAGCATTTCTTAGGGTTTGGGTTTCCCTTATCTTGGACTTTTATTGGCACTCGTTGCCTTCTTCCTTTCGTTCTTAAAACACAGAAGCAAGGGTCTTGTTTCCCTGTGCTGTTTTCTGAATTTCTGTATTAATCCCCATGTCCTAGGAATTTACATTCAAGCTTCCTATTCTCATCCTGACAACAGCCAACAATCTCCATAGTTTTTGAGTCAGATGGGACAGTAAGATCATCTGGGTTGACCTGTAAGTCATCAGTTATTGCATTACTTTTCAACCCAGTGACTTCGACTTAACTTGAGCGCATTTTCTGTAAAAAGTACCTAGTCTTGTTCAAAGACAAGATATACAGAATCAGCTACTGTCTTCTTCCAGAGGTTAACCACTGTTACTATTAAAGACATCTGCATTATCTATACTATGAATTTGCCTGGCTTCAGGTTTTAGTCATTGTGTTTTTGTTATGTCTTTCTCTAGTTGGTTGAAGATATGGCATTATTCTTCCTGTAAATGTATATGTTGATCAAATCTACTTTTTGTTCTTTCTTCTAATAAGCTAAACAATAAGATTGATCTCCAAGTTCCACCGTAAGGCATTCTCCTTCCCTTAAGTAACTTACATGGTTCTTTCTTGTATCATTTCCGATCTTCTAACAGGCTTTGAAACATACAAAAAGCACCACAATCAAACAGTATTTTTTCATCTATCTGACTGTCCTGCATACAAAAAAATTGCGCTCCACTTCCTTCCCTGCATTTCTTACTGTTTACCCATCTATATATTGAAGACCTACATCAATCTATTTTGCTGAAGCAGCATGCTGAGAACCAATGTCTACTCTGACCTCTTAATCTTTGTCAGTAGCTGCTTTTGAGAAAAAGTTGCCTTTCCTGCTGTTTAATGCTGTGTTGGTCTGCTTTTTGTTCAACTGTACCTAAGTTCACTAAACAGTCCAGAATGCTGCTTGACCTTGTTGTCCACACTATTTTTCATGTCTCCAAGCTTTATATTTATTTCAGATCATTGATGAGAATTTCTGTGGCTTCAGACAGTTCAGTGTCAGTTCTTACACACTATGCTTGTACATTTCCATTTGATACAGAGAGCAACTTATAAAAATCTCTTAGTAGTCACTTTGTAATTGATTTAGTGTATTCTCTCTTATTTTTCTTATTACATACCAATCTGTCAGCCCCTTCATTTTACCAGTGTAAGAAACTCATCTTCATCTGTGTGGTGTCAACAACCTTATCTTTCAGAATACACTAATCTTACAATGCTCTTTTTTCCTTCAAGCTCTTGTTAAATAAATGTTTACTGTGAAAGCTGAAAGAAATCAGCTTAACGCATTTGTAGTTGATGCTTGCTATTTATTTAACTGCACTTTGATTTAGTGCTTCAGAGACGCACCAAACTGTAATAATGTCTGCTGTTAAGTTTTGTGCTGGAAAACGGTTAAATGAGTGCATTTAGACTTAATGTTTACTGTGCAGTTCTTAGTTCTGCTATGTTAGTTTTAGCTTGGTGCTCCGTACTTAAGCCTCCAGTTATCCTTTTGTAGGAATAGAATATGATTTTGAAAATTTTCAATATGTAAAAGCTTGCAGAAACTGTTAATGTACCACTTAAAGTGCTACATTTTAAACGCAGCAAGAAATGAAAATGTAACCTCATTCTAGAGTGAATTGGGTCCTATTTTCTATCTACAGTTTCCTGTTACTAATTAGAGCATCATCTGAATTGAGATTTTTCATTGTTCTGTGTTCTGTACTCTAGTGCTTCATTCTACTTGTAAAGAGGGTGTAGGGTATAACTGGCATCCTTTTGCATTTATGCAGATTAATATATTACTATCAGTTAGGACTTTGAAGGTGAAAGAAATGATTCAAATATGCTCACATAGAATCTACTCCTTAATTATTAATGGTCGATTGTTAAGTGATTAACAAGTTAGGTATATCTAGATCATTAATTGTTAAAGTAAAGTTTATTTTTCTCAGCAATTAATAGAACTGACAATCTTTTTCAAATTCTTTATGACCATAGACTTGCAGTCAGTGATCATATATTTCTTCAAATTCTTTTAAATTGTTTTGCGTCCTAAATCAGAACATAGTATCACTGATTCTTGTTGTGTGGTTATTCCAGACTGCTGTTTTGGGCAGGCTATCCGCTGTATAGTTTATCTGTGAAGCTCTCTATAGAGAGCAAAAAATGAAAATATAACTGAACTTCTCTGCCTCTTGTCTTCGTATTGCTTACATTTTTGAGTAAGTGGAAGTCAGGTTATATTATAAAAAGAAACTAAGGTAGAAGTGTAGACTTGTTCAGAAGTAAAATAACATGTTGAATTAAATTTCTTCTAATATTTCGCTCTAGATTCCCTCTGGCCAAAGATTCGGGTTCCACTGAAAGTTGTTAGGACTGCAGAAAACAAACTTAGTAACCGCTTCTTCCCCTATGATGAAATTGAAACAGAAGCAGTGTTGGCTATTGATGATGATATCATTATGCTAACCTCAGATGAACTTCAGTTTGGCTACGAGGTAAGAGAAAAGCCTTTTTTCCCCCTCTTATACAATATGACATTGTATGTGTATTTGAAATGGAGGAAGCACTGTGCATCTCTGTTGCATCTCTGTTTACTGTGGCAGTTCAATGCTTTCCAAAGTATTTTTACAGATTGTCATTACTTTATGGAAAACACTGCTAGCTAACAGAAAATTTTCCATGATTGGCAGAGTGATGCCAAGAGACTCCAGAAAATGTTGTGTAGTTTCAGTTGTGTAGATGTGTAATGGAAGCAGTCTGGAGACTGTGAATAGGATTAATCTGATCAGTTTCAAAAAGGTTTCCAAACATGACAACTCAATTGCTATACAACTTAATATTTCAGATATTTCTGCAGTGAGGGCTTCTCATTAAGCAGGGATTACAAGGATTGCAGTTCCATATCTTTGCATGCTCTTCACCTGATGGGACTGGTTGCTATGATGTGTTCTCTTCAAGTAAAATTATTTGTTTAGTTGTCCCACTATTAATCTGTTAGCATTCATAGAATAAATTTTTTTTAGAATAAAAAAAAGAAATGTAACAAATTTTAATTGGCCTCTTAGCCTGTAGAACAATGTTTTCCCTGTTGGTGGGGGCATGTTGCCATCAGGTTCTTCCTGTACAGATTGATGGACAAGACAAGTTTTAGAGATTAAATGCTGGGAACAGAGGAGGCCTCCTGAGGACATGCCAAAGTAAGGTGGGGTGCAGTGAAAAGAGGAACTGAAGAATGTCATGGAGGGGAAACATGTATCATATGCTTTAAATGGCAAAGCTTCAACAGCTGCTGTTGTAATGAGGGTATCAACAACAAGAAAGCTTGTCCAAATCAGTTACCCATGGCAGTACAAAGAGGTGAAGGTCTTTATAGGCGTATTTGAGTTGTTTGTCCAAAAGCGCACTTAAAGCCACTATTGTCTTCCTTCCAAAACTTCGGCTTGAGTGAGTTAATTTTGTCTTCCATTTGTATCTGAGTATATGACACAGTCCATAACCTGACATTACTGTTCTGTGCATGTATTTAAGACAAACATATGCTCTGTGTAAATAAATCAGAAACTTTACAAAATGTAAGAGTAGATTTAAGAAAGGTGTGAATCATTTATTCACACCTGTACCTGCAGTATCAAGGACAAAACAACACTAGGCTTCTTACACGAGAGCTAGAACAAAACTGTTATCTAAATTGAGTGAAATAATGAAAATTACTATTCAAAAGGCCAGAAAGCAAACTAAATATGATAGTTGTATCATTTTTAATACTCAAGTGCAGTTGCTAACACAAGATGATGTTTTTTGAAAGATTTTGGAAGTATTTATTTAGTCCGAATACATATGTGGTAAAATATGTCTCTTTCTCCCTCTCAAGTCAAAGAGACTCTTAGCAAGCAACAAATTTTTGGCCTCAAGAAGTTACATGTGGTAATGTAGATATACTGATGCCATAACAAAGAGGTTAAGTACTGGAGACAGAGGTTTAACCTATCATGTGTATATCTAGAAAGTAAATATTTGCCTTGCCAGGTTAAGAGTAACAGGTTAGTACATGGATTGTGAACAACAGAGTGAAGAGAAGACAACCGAAGGAAGGTGATTTTTTTTTTTGTGGTCACATATGCCTCTTTTCTATACCATGGTGACTGCATTGAGTGCTTTAAGCACTGTATTACAGCAGCAGAGCAATGAAATGTTGGCAGTTCTGCAAGCCGACTTTTGTCTGTGTTGGTGCTTCTAACTACTGGTTTTGAGGGTGAACTGATGCGATGAAAAATAGTAAATCCATAACGTGCATGCAGTGTAAATTTTGGCTCCATTTCCAGTTAGATTTTCATAGAGCTGGCTCAAGTAAATGTAAGTGACTGTGTAAGTAGTTCCAAATGAATCTCTGCTACTGGCAAAGCAGGCTTGGAGGGCTTCGAAGCAGAGGTTCAAACTGCCGTGCTGCAGTTGGGTGTCAGATCTGTCAGCCAGAAGTTGTGAGAATAGAACTGCGATGCTCATGTGTCTGAAGCATTAACTTAAACACCCACAGTTGAGAGCATCTCTACCTTCATGTATATTGAGACTAGTTGCTCAGGAAAGCGTCATCCTCTTGAAAAAAAGCTGAGACCAGGTGGTGGTTGGGACTTGCAAAGCTGCATCCCCAGGTCTGGCTGCTGGCCTGTGCTGCCTGGTTTGTCGGCCTTCTGTGGGCCGCATGCGCCAGTGGCAGGGGCTACCCGAGTAACGGCCCTTACATTCAGTGTGTGCATGTAACCGTTTGGACGTGGAATTGTTTTGTCTGGCAGACTAAAACCTATGGCTTTTGCAGTTCTTTGCGATTATAAATCCTACTCCTCGTTGATTCTGAGAATCCAGCTTAGTACACAGCCGCATAGATGGAAAACTAAAATGCCTTACTGAGCAGATAGTTGAGACAAACCCATGGGTCATTTGAACCCTTATATTCTCAGATTGCTTTTTTTAAATTTGTAAAATAAATGAGTAAAAATGTCTTCGAGTACAGAAGCACAGCGAATTATTTTATAAATATATGTTTTTTCTCTTAAGGAGGGTGAGTGATGTAGTTCCTACTCTCTGGCACAGAAATCAGGGGTTGAAGATTGATCTTTCCTGTCCCTGAGTGTCTGTGACTTGCTTGACAGGCCTGAGCTGGCTCCCAGATGTTTAAATTGTCCTCAGCCTGTGATAATTTATTTATCTGTTTATGTGTGTTACCAGAAAAGTATCTCTCAAACTCTTGACTCATTTGCAGGGGAATCCAGAGGGAACAGTAGCAGAATATAATGTTACTAGAAAGTTTTTCTTTTAAAAGTACGTCTGTTTCTGCTTTGGTCATAAGAAGGGTTGAAAACGTGACATTCGGTAATTTTCTTTTCTCCTCCTGACATCCTTGAGACTTTACATTTAAACATGTGGCAAAATCTCCTCTGTCACAGACTTGTCTGAATGTATAGAGCAAGCCTAAAAAAAAACTGAAAACTTTGATCTCAGTACACTTTCAACCATAAAAAATTATAGTAACACTCAAAGTGTCAGACATTTTTTACTTGTTAAAAGTGAGCTATTATGGTACGGTGATTTATTGTGTTGCGTAAATCTATTGGAGCAAGCAGAAAAATAGTCCCTGTGTGCTGCTGCATTAAGGTAGCATAAGAATGCCTGTGACATTCTGACTTGAAAAAAAGACTATTTCTGTAAATTACATGGTGAAATCACAGGCATGACTTGAGGCCCTGGAAGTAAACTGCTAGGGCTAGACAACTTTTCCCACTTACCAATCGTTGTTGTTCACAGAGGGAATATCAGAGAGCAAGAAAAGGAGCGAGTATTTAGAATATCATAATCTTAAAAAATTTAAGCAGAACCATTGGCTGCTTCCAAAGAGTTTGGTGTTTGAATGAGAGGCTGAGGGCATGCATTCTCGTATTCCCACCTCTGAGGCTCTGCTGGTCTCAGGGCAGATTGCTAGCATTTCTATCAATCTGAAAAGCGGGGATAACTCTAAGTATGAAGTTCATGAAGATTTCTTGTAAAGTACTTACACAGCACTTTGTCCTTACAAAGTATTACAGCAACATTAAAAATAATCCAAATTGGGATCGTTGCTTTGAGTGTGTGTTCTTTGTAGACAAAATAGTTTGGTGCCTTGCTAAGTTTATTTTTTCTGTTGGAAACTTCTCACCTACTGCTAGTAGATGGTGGTCTTATCTGTCTCAGAGCTCTGTTTTTCAGTGCTTCATTGCTTTGGCATTCTTTAAAAGTTTTTTTAAAAAAACCCACACAATAACACCTCTCTGAATCACGTATTTATTCCACCAAGCTAAAATCATCGTAAAACTTAGCCTTCTTTAGAACATTTTTTGCATACCCATTTTGACTATTAAAAATGAATTTTTCGGATTCCCTTGTAAGAGGGGTAATATACCAAAATAAGATGTCCATGGGTAACTGTTGGCCACATTCAAATTTTTTCAAATTGAAAAGTTATTTTACAGATTATGTGCGTGTGAAACATCACTTATTTTTTAATGAACTTTGTGTTTACATTCTGCTTTTTTTTTAATAATAGCATAAGCTATCCCTTTGAGGACTGAGAGAGAACTGAGAGTGGAAGGGGCTCTGGGAGGAGAGAAGAAATGCTGATTGACTGCATTTTCTTTAATTTGTAGATGATGGTCAGTGTTTCATTCTTATGATACTGCCATTGTAGCTTTGGAAACACTGGTTGTTTTTCAGTTTATACGACTAGAATTTTTTTAAATTTCAATTAGTTCCTGAAGTTGCATGTAACTGCTAATATAATCTAATACATTTTATGCATAAGTATTGGAGTATATTCTGGAGAATGAAGCACTTCTCCTTCCTTTTGGCTACATGTAGCTGTTTTGATGGTATAGAGAACTAGGGCAGAATAGTTCAGATTAGGAAGTAGAGAGACTGTAGGCAAGTGAGGGTGAAGGCTGTTTTAGCTAGGCTGAATCTCTATGTTGCTTGGGGAATTCGACTTGAAAATAAAAATCATCATTTTCTCTTGGTGTCTTTCAAAAGATTTTTAGTAAAGCTGCCGAGTCAGAGCTTTTATCTGACTTTTCATCTGGGAGATCGTTTGTCCAAAATATTTATATTCAGTGTTGTCTAGCAGAGTCATTGGAATAGCATTGTCTGCAAAGAAGCATACCTCCTCTTCACTTGGCAATATGTTTTTCCCTGGATGTGTCCCTTAGCAGTATTAACTCAGGCCGTCCTTCTTTAGTCTGTGAAAGCTAATAAGATCACTGTCTAAGATGGAATGTATTCCTAACAGACTAATAAATTACAGGCAGCCATCAAACAAGAAAATGGACTGTAGTACAAAATAGAGAGTAGTATAAGAATCATTACCACAATTTCTATTCTGAAAGCTTCCTTATAAGCAGTAGCTGTACATAATAATTTTGGCACAAAACATTTGTATGGATTTGGGCAATGAGCTGGATGCAGCTATTTGGAGCCTTTCCCGGAGTTACCATTGAATGAGCTAGTGATGAGCGGTAAGAAGAAGCCAAGCTTTTCCACTGACTTCGATAGCATTACTTTTAAAAGGGATCTTTGTTTAATACAACTAAGTTATTTTTTAGATGCAGTAAACTGACAATTTTCAGAGGCCAGAATCAGAGTAGTGTTGAGCTTTACCATGATACAAAGAAATCTGTATTAGTAAAATGCATTGTAGTTAGCTTTTATTTTGTTTGGACTCTTTAAGATGACACTGAGAGCAAAAACTAGAAAGAATATGAATCTGCTGTTGAGTGTTTTGAAGGCACTGAAGTCCCTTGGGAAGCAGTAGCTGAGTTTAATCTTTCCTTCAGCTGCATTTAATATGCATGTTGTTCCCTTTACAAGAATTCTTAGCCCAGTATGATACAGATCCATACTGTTCTGTCAAATTCTTTGCTGAGCCTCAGTAGCTCAGGTGGTGGTGCATTCCAACAGCTGGGAATTGGGCATTTTAATAGTAAAATATATATATATATATATATATATATATATATATATGTAAAAAATCATTACTTTTAGAGTCCCAGATAGTGAGGAATCAAATTTTGGGAGTGGCTATGCCTTTGCCCTTTTGTCCTTCATTAGTGTTTTTGACATTGTGTCAAAATAGGTATCTCAAATCTCTCACTAGCTTGTCTTGAAAACAATAGTTTTTTTTTAATAATTAGTCGGTGACACCAGTTTGTAACACATTCAGTGGATCCTATTTCTTGAGTTCCAAATCATCTTTGCTTTTAAGAGCCCTCTGTTAGATGGTTGTCCTGTCTAAATACTATCCAAGTACCTGTACCTTAGAACTGTCTAGAAAGATTGATTTCTGGATAAAGTACAAGTCAGAGAGTCAGAAGATCTGGTTCCCATTCTTGTTTCCTGTCTGATTTTTGGCAGGCTTCCTCATCTGTACGTTTGAAATAATAACTGCTCTCATCATGGGATTTTGAAGCTATGTTAACTGACAGCAATAAAATGTGTTGAGATGTATAGATGAAAAAAGGTATATCGTAATGCAAAATCACAGAAATGTAGATAGAGAAGCAGTAAATTAATGCTGATTGTTTTATCATACTACTTTGACCATTTACTTGCATAGAATCCTTATAACCCAGGCCTCCCACCTGAAACGTGCTGGCACGTGGAAGATGCCCTAAGCAAACTGCTGGCAAAGTGAGGTTCGCTGTGTCGTGGAATTACAGATAACACCTTCTATACTGCAAATTCAGCTGTAGGGTTCCTTTCCTTTTTGTTCAGGGAAGAAAAGGTTTGCTTGTGAATTGCCCCTTGGGGATATTTTGCTGCTGTTGATCATGCATACACAATGAAATTTGGGTATGTGTTTGTTTATAAACTACCAATCTGAAACAGGAACTCTTGTGACTTAACATTGTGCGTCAGAGTCAAGACTTAGTTTTCCAACAAATCTAGCAGTTATTTGAATCAAAATAAAGGATAAATTCTGAATTTTCAAATAAAATAGATAAATACTAACTTCATTATTGATCAGTTAAAGGCATGTGGTGTATTTAGCAAGCAAATAGCATCCAGACCCCTTTTAATAATTATAATCCGTTCTCCATTTTTTCCTAATGCAAAAATTGTCCATTATTTAATGTGGCCAGCAGTGTGGAGGACTGAGGTTGTGTTAATGATGCCCTTCTCCTTGTTCTTGTCTACTGTGTTTGATCCTGTAGTCAGCTACAAAATAATGTATGGAGTGACAAGGATGGTATCTTGATTGCATCCAGCTGTCTGGAACAAGTCAAGGGCAAAGAGGCCTTCCATGTAGCAGTAGATCCATACAAGCACCCACTAAAGAATACCAGAAATATTAAAATATAAGCCTGTTTTAAGCCTATTTCTATCAAAAGAAGCAGGTTGGTTAGGTCCAAAGCCAGCTGTGAAAGTAGGTTGTAGCCATATCTACTGAAGTTAACATCAGAAGTTGCATTTTAAACGTGCTTTGTTTTAATTAGCATTAAAATCTTCTTGAATAGTCAGTTATATTTCTCCTCAAGAAGGAAGTTAGTATGGCTCAGTGGCTGTTTACTCTGGAATGTGGCATCCTTGAGCTGTAGGGTCCTTCCAAAGCAAGCTTGGGTTTTTTCATACCTCTTCAAGGCAGCCACTGATTTCAGAAATTAGGACTTAATGAGGATTGAAATGGTCTTTACCCCACTGCCTTCCCAAAGCAGATGTTGCATCTGCGCACATTTGTTTGCTTGGAGTGCAAGCCTGGTTAGCACAATGACATGTCTCGTTCTCTTCAGGTTTGGCGTGAGTTCCCAGACAGGTTGGTTGGATATCCAGGTCGCCTGCATCTCTGGGACCATGAGATGAACAAATGGAAATACGAATCAGAATGGACCAATGAAGTCTCAATGGTGCTCACTGGGGCTGCATTTTATCACAAGGTATCTGTAATATACAGCTTGTGGTATACGACTAGTATACATCATGAACGACTCTCTTTAGGAGCTTTATGTGTTTTTGTCATTCTGTGAGTGTTTTGTGGTGCCATAATTTTCTACAACAATCTGAGAGCTAACTGCAAACTTTCCCTAAGCTTCTTTCTTTCTGATGCTGCGGAAACAACTGATCTCTCCACAACTGTAAAATAACTGTTACCTTCAGGAACTTACAGAAGAACTCTTGTCAGTTTGCATGACCACTAAGTTCATAGTGTATTTTGCAATTAATGTGGCTATGTAGCTAGGCATGTAAGAAACAAACAGACAAAACCCACAACAATTGTAAAATCTGTGTGCTGGTCAGGAGTGGAATAATTTTGCACTTAAGCACCCAAAAATGATTCTCTTGTCTGTTAGAGCAGACCTTGTTTGAAGGCAGTGTCAGTTGGCCTGTAATCCATCCTTAGCTGCCTGCTGTTCAGTGACTGAAACATTTAGAGTCTTAAAGTTACTACATCTCTATTTAAAAATTATCTTCTCTTCTTCTCCATCTGTCATGCAGTATTTCAACTATCTTTACACGTACAAAATGCCTGGAGACATCAAGAATTGGGTGGATGCTCATATGAACTGTGAAGATATTGCCATGAATTTCCTAGTGGCAAATGTCACTGGCAAATCGGTCATTAAGGTAGGACTTCTCTGCTGTTTAGCTTTACAAAGTTTAAAAACATTTACATGTTCATGTAAATTCAGTAGTCTTGAATATATTACTTAATCTTCTCTCTTCTCGCATTTACCTCCGGTATGGTGTCTCCTTCTTCCATAGTAGCAAGTCCCTTTTTTAGTAAAACTTCTATGCTAACTAGGAACACAGAATTGTTTTATGCCATTTGCTTCTGGTGGTTATTTTAAACAACTAGATGAAGTATGCAGAAGGTAATTTAAATGATAGCTACACCAACATACATGTATTTTAGCTATTTGAGATGACTAAAGGAAAGAAATAGCCAACTGTCTACAGCTCTCTGTGTCGTGGACTGGCAACAGCTGATTTATAGGAATGTTAATTGCAAGAATGTTAATTGCAAGATCAGCTTTAAATGAACTTTTTATCCCTGAATTAATTTCCTGACATGTTTCGACACGTTTTCAAGTCTGGACATTCACTCTGTACATTCATTTCAAAATGTGTCAACTTGGAATGAGATTTAGAGGCCACCAGGCGTTACTTCAATTAGCAGGGTCCACTTTCCCATCTGTCCATCATCATTTACTGGGACTGGTGGCTGCACTTCCTAAAAAAGTCTTTAGAAGATAAAGTGTGTGTTTTTGCTGAAAAAGGTTTTGAGCTGTATGAGGGCACAGGCAGAGTAATTTGGCACCTCTGTGCAATTCGGAGAGCCTTGCAGTTTGCCAGTCAGCTATTAACTGGAGTGAGCAAAAGAGCGCCTGTTGGATTAACGTTACGGTGAAGTATGGGAAGCTATATTTCATCGCTGTTATGGCTGCAAGAACAAATGGTGTTTATACAGGGACCTTGGCAGTGAGAAAACAGTCATTAAACAGGAATTAAGGAGCTTGTCATCGCCACTTCTTTTCAGTTACAGAAGGAAAAACCCCTCCAAGCCGTTTTTATTGGGCCCCTGTGAATTTTGCAGTCAGCCCGGCCAGATGGAACTGAATGGAGGAATGGAGTCTTTTTTTTTTTTTTAAACAACCCCCCCACACCCCCCCCTTGGTGAGACAGCTCAGTTTACACTGCAGGCATGTTCAGAGGTATTGTGCTGCTCTCTGTGCAAGGAGATTAATGTCCCTTCTGTTGATATTTGATGGTATCTGGCGTGCCTTTGTGCAGGTGACCCCACGAAAGAAGTTCAAATGTCCAGAATGCACAGCAATCGATGGGTTATCACTGGACCAGACACACATGGTAGAAAGGTGAGTGACCACCCTTTATTTCTCTGATTGCCTTTTTCTGAGTGCTAGAATTTTATTCTGTGTCTCATTAAATTAGGATCAAAATGTTCACTTAGATATAAATGCTAATAAAATGAAATGCTCATTTTTTTTAAATGCTCATGAATGAAAATGCTCATTTAAATGTAAGTGATTGTATTTCTGTAAAACACTAATTTTGAAAAAATGTCTCATGGATTTGATCATTTGATCAACATAAGTCATTCCCACAAGGGATGATGTAGCAATGAAAGGTGGACTACTACAAGAAAGGACTTTAGAAGGGTACCATTTTTAGCAGATTTTACTGTAAAGTGCATGGGACGTGTATGAAATTCAGATTGTTGGCATTGTTTTTAATAATGCCACATTTCTGTTTTATCATGGAACTTCAACTGTAATGCATATGAGATTTATTTTTTTTTTAGTCCAGACAGTTGTTAGCTTACCAAAGACTGATTGACTAATAAGGATATTAATAATGCTAGTTGAATTGATGTTTGTACATTGTCATTCTGAATCACTTGGTTTCCATTACTAAAGGGCATTTGCCTGCACAATTGCTTGTGGCACTTTCTAATAACGGCAGCAATATTTTTTTGAGAAATTAATTTTGAAATGAAGTATGTATTGGCAAAGACAGAGTTTAGTGAAATACTGAAAGTCGGTTAACCAAAAGTGTTTTAATTCCCTGCTTTACAGTAAAATAGCTTCCTAACCTTGACCAAGCACTAAGCTTCCTTCTTCCTTGGCTTCTGAATACATAAAGTAAGGGAAAGTTTGCTCACTTTGACAAAGCTGTTGGAAACCCTTATTTGAGAACCCTGAGAATAAACGTACATAGTAATTATTAGCTGAAATTAACCTAGGACCAACAAAGGCGTTTCCCCTTAGGCTTCTTGGGCTGTAGCATCTCCCCTGCAATCTATGGGAAAAATCATTTGAAGCCATAGAATTGATGGGGTAGGTAAGCAAAGGTAGCTTCCATAGTGCTGGAATACACCAGCAGAAGAGGTGACAAGATAAAAACAAGCCTGCTGTGCATTTAAAATAGACTGTTTTAATTTTGAACTGAGAGAAATAACATGGATATCTTACCAATTAACATAGTTGTCTTACCAATGAGCTTTTTTTTCTCTCCATCTCTGCACTACTCAGCAAATTTAAAGTATTGTATTTGTCTACTGGCCTTTTGCTACAAAAAGGGTATTTATGTATTGAAATGTGTCCAGGGGCTTATTAGTAAAAAGAGTATATAGATCTATCTGTTTGATGTGTAGACACATTAAACAATACACACAAATACATGGTTTGTCTGGTTGATTTTTAACTGAGCATCATGCCGGGCATTGAAGAGCGTAACCACCAAGGTCAGTGACAAAGTGTTTGAACTGGATGTATAATGATGCTAGATTTAAAAACAAAACAAAACAAAAAAAACCACTTGGATGGTTGGATGTAAAAATGTACCCCATGAAGATGGTAAAAATTTCTCTGCAGAAAACTTCTTAAGGAAGGGGCTGGAAGCTCTGTGGATCTTAAATGTTAGCTGAAGGAAGCCCAGGAGGATGTTGTTTATCTAGCAGTTCAGCACTGGCTTACAGGATGGGCTCCCTGAACCCAGTCGAGCTTTCCTATGATCGTACCAGCAGCATTACAACAACACATAGGAATTTCAGTCATGAACTAGGTTCTCATTAAGGTTAGCACTGTAAAAACAGAAGATGAAAAAGTGGTCTTTGCTCCAGAGTGCATTATGATGCAGGGTAAAGGTCATGTTTCCGTGTCTCCAGCAATTCTTGTATCCTCAAAGTAAAGTATCATTGACAGTTTATTGAGAACACGTTTAAACTGTTGCTTTGCTTCTCCTCTGTAATTTCTAACAGTGGACGTAACTGAGGTACAAGAAATGTTACGTAGACTGTAAATCCACATACTTTTTTGTATCCAGACAAAGTTGTAAATACTGCAATGGAGTCTGGGTGCAGGAGGGAAAACTGTGGATGTGTACAGGTCAGTTGTATTAAGGCTTCATTTTGAAGATTAATAATATAATACTGAGACTACATGCTACACCTAATACCTTCTCATCCCACTTCCTTTGATTATCTACCACTCAACTATTACCTACCTTCAGCATTTTGACACTCAGCAGAGACAATGGAAAGATGGTGCAGTGGTACAGTTGAATTCTATCTCTTATTAAGGGATTATTTTTTTGACCAATAGTGAAGATATTTACAGCCAATCATGGGAAAGCCAACATTGCTATTTGTCCTGCTGTGCAATTTTTCCAAGATAAATAAAAGACTTCAGTCCTCGGGGTTAGCGAGCTCCGTCATTAAAATACATTAACCAAAGAAAGCTTTGAACCAAGAATCTCCTTCTTGCCCTAGGTTAGCCTTTACATCAGATTGCAGAAAAAACTTTAGAAGGATCTCATAATCCATGTATTTACAGGTGTTGTTTAAGTAGCAACAAGTTTTCTGCCTTTAGCAACTTTGCATCTGGCTCTCAAAAAATTGAGAACTTTATAAAATGCAGCCTAGAGGGCAACTGTCTATACACTAAATGTAGCAAGAGGCTGAGCCGCTTCTGCAGCTACACTAACACAGCATCTTATTTAGGGCATGTAAATATTTGTTCAAGTCAAAATAGGAAGACTTTCCCTTAAGAGGCAAACTGACCAGGTAATGGTTGACCAAAGGCTGTAGGTGCAGGGTTACCCTCCCTGAAAATATTTTAAGGGAGAGGAAGCTGATTGAGAGGCCTTAACAGGGACAAGGCTGATCCAGCCTGTCAGGGGCAACGGGGCTCCCAGTTTCTCAGTTCACACCATCTTAATTCCTTGTTGAGCACAACTGCATGTTGTCAGCAGGGCAAGGAAAAAATGAATAATTCAGGGAAGCAAAGATGCCTCTCTCAGTATGAATTTGCAAAATATCAACACAACGAAGAAAAACACCTACCCTTCGTATAAGACGACATGTTTTCTTTTCTTGGCTTCCTACCTCTGCATGTTTAATGTGCTGGATGTCCCTTCTGTTTTATGTGGTCCAAAAGTGGCAAATGCTTTAGCGTTTGAGTGATTTAGTTCAGTGCAGGAGATGAAATTTTTGGAAAGAGGCAGCTTTCCTTCGAACACACTTTGTGGTTTGTCTGTGACATTTCTTTCATCCAAAAAAGCTGCTTCTGATATTTGAATTTGATGTTTCCTGAGGACTAACTTTTCCAATTCAGCCAGAATGCTTAGAACATGCTTTTTTTCCATTTTTTCATGTTATCATTTCTTTAACAACAAAGTGGTTTGTTGATGGTTAAAGATATTGTACTGGTTGGTATTCTTGAATGGTTTTACCACCAGAATAAGTTTGGCCGTAGAGGGATCCCATCTTGATATTTTCTCCTGAGACCTCGTCTTTGGTTTAGCAGTATAGCTTGTGGAGGGAGGAGGTCAGTTGTCTCCTCTCTCCATCCAGCTTGGTCTTTTGCTCTGAGGTGCTGCTGGGTTCGGGCAGCAGGCTGAGATAACTAATTCATTTCGCACAGGCAGCCCAGCAGCTGTTACGTTACAATGCCTTTCAGTCATTACTGGCAGAGGCAGGATTTGAAGCGGTGGAGGAGAAGCAAAAGGCCTTGTATTCCAGAAACCAGTGTGGGACAGCAGCTGGGCAGGCTTCTCACATATGCATCTACCTCCAGGCCTGCGAGGTTTGTGCTTCTCCTGCCATCAGGCTTCTCCAGCACTGACAGCGTGGTGTGCAGGTTGCTGTCTTCCTGAGAAGCGACAGATGATTTGGGTGTCTGACCTCACCTGAGATGTCTTTAAGTTATCTCGTGGTGGGCATCTTACAGAGACAACAGGAACTGCTTAGTGTGCCTGCTCAGCGCTCAGTTTCTGCTG
This sequence comes from Cygnus olor, assembly GCF_009769625.2. Lineage (NCBI taxonomy): Eukaryota > Metazoa > Chordata > Aves > Anseriformes > Anatidae > Cygnus > Cygnus olor. The sequence continues at coordinate 52,834,418 of NC_049173.1, forward strand.
TCTGTGTTACTGTAGTCTTTTGGCTGCTTGTCTGCTCGCTTCAGCCCTGACTGGTAGCTCCTTGGCTACTCCAGGCCTGGGCTAAATCGGAGGCCCTGTGCCAGTTCAGGGGGCTGTTTTGTCCTGCACAGTTTCCTCTTGCTCCTTGAGTTCCACTTCATTTGTTTCCTAGTGCAAAGATACAGGCGTAGGGTGGGAAGAGGTTTGAGAAGATGAGAAGGCAGCAGAAAGCCAAATCTCTGCATTTACCTTTATTAAACATTTTATTCAAATATTGCCCATGAGGTCATTTTCTGACTCTCTTCTCAGGCCAGGAAAGGGCTTGAAATATGACCATTATAACTTGAAACAGCAATGTAGAGATGTACCATTCTACAGCTTGGGCTCTGCGTTTTTCAGTCATTTACTCCAGTTAAGGAGGGAGCCATAGGATGCTGAGAGGCTGAGGAATTAATTTTGAAAACCAGTTTTGCTGTCCCATCTACTTCAAACGAGTGTTTGGGCCAGCGTTGAGCAGTCCCCATCACAAAACTGTCACACTCAGTTGGTGTGATTGACTGGGTCTGTTCAGGAAAATTATCCTGGAGCCGTAGTGACCCCCTAACCCTTCGAAGGGGTCGGGAAGGGAGTGCAGTGGTTGCGGGGCAAGAGACCTGCTCCGGGACCGCCTGCAGCACGGCAGCCTCTCTAGCCGAGTCAAAGCACTCATCTCTTTTTTGTTTTCTCTTTTCGTTTCTAAACAGTGAAAGAAATGTGATCCTTTTGCTTTTACCTGTCTCTGGTGTGTTGTGTCTTAGGGACTGTCATCATGATTCTCGGCATCTGAAATTTTTAAGAGCTGCATTATAAAGTAGGGAGCTATTGTGAGCTGAGTGCTGACCAGGGTGAGATTAGGCACGTTTTGCTTGCCTTGCTTCCACAGGTAGCATGTCTTTCAGTGAAAGAGTTAAAGGAGCACTGGAAGGTTAAACATCTGCTTGCTTACTTTTTGAAGCACAAGGCTGCTCCCTTCCACAGCGTTGCTGACACCTGGGATTATTAAAACTGAAAGAATCATCAGTGGTCTAATCTTTATGCTAATGGGATGCCTTGCTGCTCAGTACCTCTTTATTTAGACAAGGAAAATAAGCTAGATGGTTTTGTTTTGTAGTTTTTTTATTCAGCTTCACCGCTAACTTACAGTATAATCAGTGCTACCTATACGTTAAGGCATGTTTATTTTTGTGTGAAAAGGCAGAGCTTCTGAAGAAGTCTGGAAAAAAAAAAAGAGACTTTTTGTAGAACTTCACTTTCACAAAGGCTTGTATTTTGCAGAGCTGTCGTTATGAGCCAAACTGACCCAAGAGCGGCCCTTTAAGAGACATGTTGGCAGTTAATCTGTTCTGGTTTACAGCATGTACATCGCTTTAAGAATGACTGGAATTCTAGGGGGAGGGAGGGGAGAAGCTTTGACCTCCATGTGCACATGTGCTGCTGCCGGCATCCCCTTGCTCTTCTCTGTGATTAAACGGATAAATCAAAGAACACCAGCTTCTTTTCAGTTCTCTCTGCAATGAGGCTCTCTTTTTATTTAGTAGTGGCCAGCATGGCTGAAATACCTCCAAGCACACGAGGGAAGGTTACTGTGTTGTTTTCCTACCAGTTATGTTGGTGTGGGAGGTGGTAGCTAGCCCAGTTATTGTGGTTCTTAATCACACTGCTTTCCCTTTCACCAGATCTGAATGCATCAATAAGTTTGCCTCTGTCTTTGGGACCATGCCTCTGAAAGTGGTGGAGCACCGTGCCGACCCCGTCCTGTACAAAGATGACTTTCCTGAGAAACTGAAGAGCTTTCCCAATATCGGCAGCTTGTAACGGCAGCTGTGACACAAACCTGAGTGCTGAAAACACCGGTGGAAAAGGTGCTAAGAGGAATATAAGGCCCTGAAGAAAAAAAAAAAAAAAACATGCTAGAGTGGGTTACACCCAAGGGAAACGGGAATTAATGTTGTATTTTAGTGTATTGTCTTACTTTTATATTGCACAAAGGTGGAATGGAAAGCTGAACAACTAACTCTCTGTTGCTCACAGAGGATTGAATATATTCATGGGTCCTACCAGAAATGTCAGACACTTTTCTCCAAAGGAGGCTGTGCACCTGGGAGAATAAAACTGAATCTCGCTGTCTGTGGCATGAGTGACCTCTTCTATCGAATGTGCTGCAGTCCTCTGATTCCTAAGCATCCGTACATTTGAAACAGCTGCCTGGAATGTATAGGTGCTCTCTTTTGGGAGGAGCTTATTTCCTGGGCCATAGGTGGGCCTACAACTTTTGAGCTTAATTGCGGGCTTAATTGAATACCAAACCTGTTTTTCTGCATAGTGGGACAAATGTTTAGTTTAGTTGTTTGTTTGTTGTTTTTTTTTACAACATCGACAACAAAAATCTGTGTTTATCACATGGTTTAAAGGGCAAAACATTTTGTGTTACTTATTTTTTACGTGAATTGAGACAAACAGTAGCTGGGAGGATGGTCTTTTTAATGCAGAGAGACCTGCAGGATACAGCTCCAAATGCTGCAGCCCTTCTTTCTGGATAAATCTCAGGTTTTCTGCTATGTCCATGCAAGAGACCAGGACTGTGTTAAAATGAGTATTACACAGAGAAGTATCTTTCATGTTTGCTTTTCATTAGCAAAACAGAACAGCCAGGTAACAATTCTACATCGTAGCCATACATTGGAACAGCAGCTATGAAGTCAAGTTTTAACATCTGAATCCTCTTCAGCAAGCAGTGTGTTGTAGTACTGACTTGTAAAAACCTTCAATTTACAGAAACTCCCAGTTAAAGCTTTGATGTGCAGGGGTATGTGTACACACAAGACACTAACACACACTTGCAAACTCCTGTAAATTACTGTTGGAAAAACTGCTGGGTCTTAGCTTGTAATTTAACTAAGGAACCCATTGCTACAGGCTGCCACTGAAACATGCTGCTTAGGAAAGCTTTTGGAGAAGCTTTACATTTCTTAAAAGCATTGGAATTGTTTCTCAATACTGAAATTAACCTGAATTAGAAAATTAAATGCAGCAAAGATAGAAATAAAATTGCTTGGACCGTTACCTCTTGTCCTTTGATATTAAAGACGATACCACGTTGGGCTGAGAAAAGAATCTCTCTTTCAGCTCCGCTGATAAAACGTCTGTTACCAGATAAGGGTGATTTGGCTGTCTTTTGAAACCTCCGTTGCTGCCAGTTACAGGGATATCCTACTCGAAGGGCTGTTTTTCTGTTCTACTATGAGCAGCCTTATTCCTCAGATTTTGCCAAACCCCAAACAATAGGACAAGTGTTAGGCATCACAGTTCACCCCCTCTCCTAAGCTGGATAGGCAGCAATGACAGAAACCAAATGAAAGTCAGGCTAGAAACAGGAAACATCTGCTCCTATTTGTCTCACCCCCACTAAGACTTATCTTATTGCCCAACGCAGTGGATGTGCTGTGAATGAAAATCATATTGGAACAATAGCTCTGAGGGGATGCTTCGCTTCATAACTCCCCTGGGATGTGCCTGTAAACTGTATCGTCCGAAACTCTGGGAAAGTTTAATTACTAGTAAATGCTTTTCACTGTAGTCTTTGTTTCATTCCGAATTTGCTGTGGGAGGGGGTGTAAGGGAGCTAGGAGGACAGCTTTTGCAGTGACAAAAACTGCTTCAGCACAGTGGGTATCACAAGATTGAGGAAGGTTTGTTGCTTGCTATTTCTCCTTCGCAGTATCGTATGTTCATTCACATGAATCTTCTGAATCTTTCGGTTGCTTTATGCCCTGGTGCTTGAGCATCAAGAGAAGCTCAGCATATTTATTCTAAAAAGTTTACTTTAAAAGGGTGGCTGTGAAAGTGTAGTGGTCACTTGAATTTTAGCCTTTCTTTTGGGGCTGATCTCAGCTTGGCAATATAACTGAGTTGTAGCATCTTCCTTACACAAAGTTGTGAAGCTGCTGTGATTTCTTGCTTCTTTCTCAGTAAAGCCAGAAATCCATGTTTTGCACAGCGTCTTAAAAGACATGGAGGATTTCAAATAGTTGGTGGATTATTTTCAGGTGGGGGCAACTTAACCAACCCTCCTAAACTGCTCTATGGTCTCAAGTCAGTAAAAGGCAACAGGTCCTTGTGTCTGCATCCCAGAGTGTCTGAGTGGGCTCCCCTTCCTCAAAATGCCAAGTGACCTGTATCAGTCATGTTTTGTCTTTTAGCACTTTACAGTTGCTTTTATAGGTCTGTCTCACTTAAATGGTAATTTTTCTGTGTGCCATAGAGAAAAATGGGCAATCGACTGGTTAAAAAAAAAAAAAAAAAAGTAAAATGGCCTACTTCCCCACTACATTTATATTTGTTTTGGTTTTGTTGGTTCAAAACCTGTAAAGGTAGGATGTACCTGTATGACTGATTTGGAATGGTTTTGTTGTCAGTCGTTAAATTAAGATTGTTGTTAACTTTTCATTGTATATATGTTATCAAAAGAGTTTAATATTGGTATATTAAAAGGTAAATCCAAGGAGCATTTCTTGTATTTCACTTTCTGAGCTGCGTTGGTATACATCAGGAAACACGACTGCATTTACAAGGAGAATTGCAATGACAGGCTGTTTTGCTACATAAATCTCTGTTAAACTTGAATATCCACAATGTACTTTAGCAGGACCTGTCAATATTTTATCTTGCCTGTAAGCAGAGTGAGATGGTTGTCTTTGAAGTGGAAGTTTGCTCTGCATGAATTCATCCCACTCACCTTTTTCAAGTAAGTAGTTGTTGCTCTAACTTTCTACCAAGATTAGACAGTGGCATTTATCTTGAAGAAACAGGGAGCAGATCCTTTCTTTTTTTGTGAAGAGAGACAGCCAATGTTGAAAAATTGTGTTTTTGAGAAAAGAGCTTTGGCTGAATCATCAACGGTGGAATTCGGTGTGGTAGCAGCTCTTTGTTCCAGCACAATCCCTACCAAGCATGCTGCAAAAGGGCCTGTGAAGGACACACCTTGCTGCTTTATGGGGTATGATGTACCATAGTGTGTGCGCCGCCAGTCATGGTAAGTCATAAGGATATACATTTTTAGCATCACCAACTCCCCCCTGCAGTGTGGTGACTCTTCCCTTCCTCACAGGCCCACTGGCTCATTTCAGGGGATGCCAGTTCGAGCCCTAACATTAGGAATTACTTTCTCTTGCCATCTCCAGCTCCTGCCCTTGAATGCCCATCTTACTTCTGCTTGTGCAGTTCAAATACGCTTTACTGCAGAAACTAGTTCTTCCCTATGCTGAAAGCTCCATAACGAGTGTCTGGCACCCTGCGTACTTACCACAGGTGAAGCATCTTTGCATCAGGAAAGATCTCAGAAGGGTTAATTTGTACTGCAGAAATCTCCTGTCCATCCCTTTCACATGGACGCTACTGCCACAACACCACCACAGCACAACACAGGAAAGAAAAACAAACTGACAGTGCTGATGAGAAAATGGATTTTAAATGCCTTACTGAGAGATAAGACAGAGCAAGTATGATTTTTTTCATCATTCCTAAAGAGTTGCATGTTGAATTTTCGCTAAGACTGCTGCAAAGTATGTTTATAAACTAATATGTAGCTCCAAATGTTCTGTACAGGGGGTTCTTGCAATCATGGAGCATTTCCTCCATGTACTTAAAGCAAAAAAATATTTCTCAAAGTCATCTTAGATGACTACTAGAAACTGAGCTGGTCCACTTGCTAACTTCAGGCTGTTCTTGAACAGTTGAGCAGAATAAAAACTAGAGAAATGTTCCACCTATATTGACTTTTAAAATTTTTTTAGGCCCCAAAAATTTGTTCCTGTCAAAACCAACTAGAAACCTTGAACACAGACTTAGGATCTTTCTGTAGCACCTGAAAGATATCTGATTAGCAAGTAGTCACTTGCACTCTCCTGCAAAAAAATTTTTTATATATATGTATATAGAGAGAGAGAGCATTTGTTCAGCAGAACAATCATCTGGAATGTTTTTGCTTTGCTGTTGAGTTGTGGATCGGTCGGTTGTGTGTCATGCTGTGTGATCGTATGTAGGATAGCGTAACTTCTTTTTCTGATGCTTGCCACTGCTGTGTCTGAGCAGAACAACAAACCGAGCACCACAGTCGTCCTGCTTGAATAAGACCGGCATCGTACCTGTTACTGCAGATGAGCAAATGGAGAGGAGCTGTGATATACCCATGGCCTTAGGAGCTGTGCGGGTGAAAACAGGGTTGAACACCAGGATCCTAAGTCCATGTTTTAGCGTAACGGCCACGCTTTGTTTGGAGTATTGGGTAGCTCAATACCAAGGTAGAGGACTGCTGGCCTTGACTTTCAGTGTCAGCGTGCTGCAGCCTATCCTGGCTTGAAGCCATTTAGAGACATTCCTGGTGCACTCTGTGTAATTTCAGCCTGATGGAAATGGCTGTAATGCAGTCCCACCTCTGCTGATCTTCAGGATTGCCCTGTCTGCAGCTTCTTGTGGTTGCTTTGAAAGCGAGTTATGTTTCCCATTAAAGGATAACAGCGACAATTGATGCAATTAAGTGGAGTGGCATGGAGCTAGCAGCACGCAGGGAGTTTTCCGACCGAAAACAAGCAGCACAGCTCAAAGGTATTCCCTGCAAGGTTGCCTGTTTGCTGTCTTCATTTGGCTGGAAAAGCATCCAGTAATTCTTCTTCAAATTTCCTTTCCTCGTTCTAAATGCCTGTTTACTCGCATCAATAGGAAATGTTCCTGTCCAGCCAAGAACGACAGCTCTACAATAGCTGTGAGCTAAGTTCAATGCAACTTGGCCGTGGTCTCGGTAGGTCTGTGAACTTGGATCAGTGCTCAGTGCTGGATTGTCTGAGTGGGGACGAGAGTGGGTAAGGTGGGCGGGGGGAGAACAAAGGTTATATGAAGAGAAATAACAAAAAGTGGGCCTGATTGTGAAGTGCTGCTTACTGATATCCACCCGCACAGTGTGAACATCTCGCTTCTGCTCATCCAGTGGGTGAGTCCTTTGGTAGGATACCCGAGGGCTTCAGGACAAAACGCTGTTTCTTTCCTGATGGTCTGGCCGCCTGAGAACTTACTGGTCCTTCTTTTGTGAAACCTTTCTTTGGGAGAGAGGGCCACGTCTCAGCTGTGTGCTAGGCACAGACAGTGCTGGGTGCCTCTGGCTGAGGACTGGTGGGGAACAATCCCCCATTTGCCACACTTCATACAAAGACAGACGGGGGAGAAGGCTGGGAGCAGAAAGCACTGTAAAATGAGATCCAGGAATTCGGCAAGGCCGCAGCAAAGGGAGCAGATTGCTAACTCGGAGCATCTGTCTTTACCCTGTGAGTAAGTTACGAACTGAAAAGCAGGAGAAAGTGGAAGATCCTTTCACAAATAATAAACACTTGTTTGTCTCAGATTAAATGCAACACCTTTACATGTGGCCTCCATCTGGCCATAAGCAGATGCACCTTGCGTGGCTGTTACCTTTCTTGCCAACGAGAAGATTATTGTACATCCATCTGCTTAAAGGTTAATAACCTGCTTTTAAAAAGAGGAAGAAAAAAGGCAAATCTGTTTAGTTTACAGGAGGAGAAAATTGTTTTTCATTAAAACTGCCTGAACTTTGCCCTGCCTCCAAGTCACATTTGCCAGCGGAGAAGGAAGATGTTAACCTAGGTGCTGTAGGCACATCTCCCAGTGAGAAATGTTTCCGTCTGTTCTAAACAACTCCTGTAATACCGGTGGGAAAGTGCAGCTGCGACAGAAGTGGCACGTTTCTAATCTGGGTCCTGCCGCTATCTGGAGTCTAAAGAGAGGCTTTTCAGCTCTTTGGTAATACTCAGGCCAGGAGCAATTTCTGATGTAAACCCATATGACCAGGATGTTACTGAAGCTGGCTTCAGGCTCTCAATAGTCAGAGCTTTGCCAACATCTGGAGAATCTGGCTCCGAGTGCTTGGGGAGGGAAGGAATTTTTCTTCTGCAAGTGAGAGGAATGGATAAGCTTGCAACAGCACCTGCATTATCTGTTTCTCTGCGAGATGGAAAACAGCCACGCTCCAGCTGAACCGAGCTGGTGCGGCCGGCCAAGCGATGGGAAGGTGAGGGACACGGGAAGGGAAGGGACGTGCGCTGGGAGCCCTGGGGCTCAGCCAAGCCCTCCCCTTGGTGTGGGGGGAAGCAAAACCCAAAGGGCTTTGCCCCGCGTGTCCCCGTGCTGGCTGCGGGGCTGCTGGCCATCTCTGTAGGGGCAGAGGCAGCGGGCCCGTGAGCTGCCACCTGTTGTTAATCTACCCCCGGCTAATCCATTCTGCACTGTGTCAGCAGTTCAAAAGGGCACTGTTAGTATTTTTTGCCAACTTCAATTAACGTGAGATTTTGGAGGCCCCTCTGATCACATTTCATCTGTCATGAGTCAGGAACAAAACAGACAGATTCCAGTTGAGAGCGGAGAAGAGAAGGAGTTTATTGCAAACCAAAACAACAACAACAGTGTTTGTATCTCCTCAGCCAGGGGGCCTTGGAAGCGGGGGCTTTCCCGGCAATTTCACTCCTTAAAAAAAAAAAAAAAAAAAAAAAAAGGAAAAATAAAAATTGGTGCCCAGAAATTCCAGCCCCCACCCCACCCCCCCAAAAAAAAAAAAGCTGCTGCAAGTGCAATAACTTACTTTGAAAAAACATGGAAAGGACCAAGCTGCAAGACTGTTTCTTCTTTTTTTAATATTCCACTGTAATTAACTGGTAATACATGGCTGCATAGGCATTAACATCGCATGGCACAAACCTCACAATGGCAACAGTTTTAATGATTTTTTTATTCTTTTTTCCTGAACTTTTTCAAACTTTTTTATTTTTTTAATATGTTCTACCCCAGGCCTTTAAGCTAAAGAAAAAAAAAGTTTGCGTTTATACAAGGTTACAATATTTTACAACAAAAAAACAATAATATTGATTGAGGTTTGTTTTCTTTCTTTCTCCCAGTCTCTCTTTCAAACACTGCACACCTAAACCGATATATTATTACACATTGAAAACTGTCCTTCAAAATCAGTAGTACAAAAGTCCTAGCTCTACCTACCTACCTAGCTATGTGGGGGAGCGGGGCATCGCGTTACCAGCAAGGAGCTAGCAGGGTGCGAGGCTGCGCCCTGCCTCCTCCCAGGATCCTTCCCCGAGCCGAAAAGGGCTGGGGACGACTTCCAGCTCGATTCGGCCCCCGTTCCCATTTGGGTTTAATTTCTAATTTGGTCTGTTTGCTTTTTGTTGTGTCAGTCAGAGCAGCAAAATAAACACGGGTCTCTGCATCTGCCTGATTATTTTTCAACCCTTTTTTTTTTTTTTTTTTTCCAGGAAACTACCTTTTTGGCTTTGTTTGTTTGGAGAGTGTTTTACAACGCGCTGCCGAGCCTGGGTGCGCTCTGTGAAGCAGGGGAACTGGACTCCCCTCCCCAAAACACCCCCGCCACTGGAGGAACCCCTCGCCTCCCCCCTCCCCGTGTGCAGGGGACACCATGCGTGCAGCAGCTCTGCCATGTCGGAAGTGCTGGTGGCCTTGCCATGATACCTGTGCCTTGGGCCAGATGTGCCCCAGTGCAGATGAAAGCAGCACTGGGCCGTGCTGGTGGTGGGAAATGTCCCTGGGGGGACGGCCTGGCCCCTGCCTTGCCCCACTGCTCTTGGACTCACGGTGACAGCAGCCTTCGGAGCCGGGGCGCTGCGGTACCCAGCAGCCCGCCTGGGCAGCAGGAGGTGTTAGGAGAAGCAAAGGGCTTTGTGGGGATGGGCATGGGGGTAAGGGGGAGCTATGGTAAAGTCACCACTGGCTTGCAGCAGCTATCGAAGCACCGACTGCTGCTCTGGGTGCTTGGCAGCTGGCAGCACCCGGCTGGGAACCCGCGCTGCTCTCCCCACTTGTCTGCTCCTCGTCTCCAACCCCTGGGATGTCCCTTGCATTTCTAACCCCAGGCAGCCCCCTCGCAGGGAGCCTGCTGCATGGCTGGGGCCGCTCAGAAGAGTGCTTTGCTACCTCTGTAAGGCTGTAGAGGGTACCCAGACAGGAGCCTGGCCCGGGCTGCAGGCACTGCACCCACAGAGGATGCCACCACGGGGCGGCCAGGGGCTCGTGGGGTGCTTTGGTGGTGGCTGGGGACGAAGCTCGCAGCTTCGAAGGCATTTAAATCCAAGCCAGGGAATTGTGGCTCCATGTATGGACAGGAGTAAAAGACTAAATAAGAAATAAATAGAGAAGAAAGTCATAAATAGAGTCAAAAGGTATTAAAATAATAATAATAATTAAAAAAAGGCATCGTCGTGGTAGCTTGAGATTGCAAGAACAGCACTGACCCTGTGACCCTTAAGAAATGCAGTAGCCGCAGGCTGGCTAGGTTAAGATACATACATATATATATATATATAAAAGTATATATATATATATTTATACAGCTTTTCTTGTTAATTTAACAGCTATATTTTTTAAAAAAAACTTTTAAATTAATTAAAAAATGCGTGTAAATACAGATGCACGCAGCTCAAAAACTGCTCTAATAGCTGCTGCCCGAGGCTTTTGCCACTCGAGCCACCCGGACTGACCTGTGGGCAAGGGGGGGCTGTGCTGGCACACCGGGCAGCAGCGCTCCCCGCTCTTGGTGCACCCCGGCAGGCTCACGGCTGGGCACACGTGGCAGTGCTCAGGATAGATGGAGGACAACGCACGCTTTGCTCGTGGGTTTTTAAGGTAAGAAAGCAGGGGTTCTGTTAAGGCTGGTAGCGCTGCCAGGAGGCTGCCCTCTCCAAGGAGACAGGGGATGCAGCACTCCGTCCCGTGGGCTGCTACGGGTGAAATGCTGGCCCTGTGAAGCCGGGGAGGAAGAAATACCCTTAGACTTCAGCAGAGAGTGCAGCTAAGCCCTGGGATAGCCATGGGTCTCCAGCAGGGCAGCCAGCAGTACCTGTGGGTCCTGCACCCTCCTCGGCTCCACTTCTCCGGGGGCTGAACACTGCGGTGGAAAACACCTTTCCCTCTGCACCACAGGAAAGGGCTCTTTTCTAACACAAGGAGGTCTGGGGTGTACATGGATGGAAGGAAAAAGTTGGTACACAATGCAATTTTTAGATTGTAATGGTGCCAGTGCATGCAGGATAAAAGAGGTTTGGGCAGCGATCCCATGTGATCAGCATCATTTTTAGCACCTGAAACACTTTTTAGCCCAATTACTTAGCTGAATGTTTAGGCTGGGACATAAGTCTTGTTTGCTTCGGATGGGAAAAGCCCAGGTCATATGCGTAGTCTGCTTAACTTCATGCTGGTTCCTGATGAGTACCAAGCCAGGCATCTCTTAGCATTTTTAGATAGAAAAGAAACAGTACTACCGGTCTTTTTGTATTCCAATAAATATATGTTACATTTGATCTAGCGTTGATGTATCATTTATGTGGTGTACAACAATGCCTAGGCACTGTAGAAATATTTTTATACGGCATGCAGTTAACCTGAACCCTGATATTTGGTTGTAGCCTATTTGAAGCCCTTTCCAGGACCACTAAATATCCCTGGACACTGGATCCCCCAGTACAGAGCACAGGGAGGGAGGACAAGGTGACACACATTTGTATGGGAGCAAAACCCTACAGTTCCCTTGCTGATTAAGCTCAAGCTCAGCATGCATAGCTGTGCGGTGTGGGTGCTGGTGCCCGGGTGACATTCAGTGAGGCAAATTATTCCTGGCACTGCGAGACCATTGGGCAGCTTGGGAACAATTTAGCCTTGCAAAGGAGACCTTACTTAACTGGTGGAAGCACTCGGGGAGAAAATCGAGGGTGGGAGAGTGGGAGGGATGTTGTCTGGGACAAACCGGGCGAGCTGCGGTGTCTCCCCGCAGGCTGGTGCTGGGGCCCTGGGTGTGGGGGGCGATGGGAAGGGCGGTTGTCACACGAGGCTGGCCCTGGGACCAGGTGGACGAGGATTTCGATGCCCTCACTGCCCTGTGCACTGCCGCTTGAGCTGTTCCTCAGTGGGGTCTCTGGAGACCTGTTGTTGCTGTCAGAGGGCAGTGATTCCTGACCCAGTAAAAGCCAGGGGAAAGGTTTTGCTGCCCCACCGTGCACCACAACGGCCACGACAATCACGGAGCAAACCCCAGGTGCCCGTGGGGGTGTCACCTTCTGCAGGGCCGCCGGCGGTGCCAGGCAGCAGTCACCTCCTGGACACTTTTCCAGCTGGGTGGCCAGAGAGCCAGCAAGGACCTGTGGTGTGGTGGCACTGTGCCTGCTGGCAGGAGGCATCCCCTTCATGTGCCTCCATGGCTCCTTGCTTCTCCTCTGGCTGCGGGATGGGACGCGGAGGAAGCAGGATGGCAGGAGGCGGGGTGGTGTCACCTCCTTTCTAGCCCTTGGTGTTCTCCCAGCCCTGTTCGGCTGTGGGAAGTCATGGCTCCTGCGAGGAGGACAGGAGCAGCCTGAGAAGTGTCTCTTTGCTGGCGCCAGAGTCCCCGTCCTGTCCCCTGCCCGGGGCAGACGAGATCTGAGCCTCGCTGCTGGCAGATCAGGAGGGGAAGGGGTGCGTGTGTGGGGGGGTGGGATGGGGCAAGCCGCTGGGGATGCCGGCGGGCTCTTGCTCTCCAGAAAGGCAGATCTGGTGACAGAGAAAGGAGCGGGGAGAAAAGACGCCCAGGTTCCCGGGGAGGTGGCAGTGGCAGGGGACACCCCCAGACCGGGTGGTGGCGGGAGCAGTGCCCGCCTTTCCCCGGCCTGACCCTGGAGAGCCGGGAGCTGCCCGTGTCCGTGCTGGGAACACGCCACTTACGTTAACACACGTCCTTTATACACCTAGGGTAGCTAAAAGTGCTGCGTTCACATCCCCGAGGAGGCAAGGGCGGGCTGGAGTCCCGGCGGGCGGCTCTGTCCGGCTGTCCCCGCTGGCTCTCGCGGTGTCCCGAGGCGCTGGGCCGCAGCCCTGTCATGTCGCCCAGGAGATCGCGGCGCTGTGCTCCTTCGCCTTCATCCGCAGGGCAGCGATGCTGGAGGTCTTGCGGTCCGGCTCGCTGTTCAGCTCGTAGCCGTTGAGGCCAGGGCCGATGCCGGCTGTGCCAAAGAGGCCTCCCACGTGCGTCTGGCCCACGTGGCCGCCGGCGCCGGAGACGCCGAGAAAGTCGGAGACGCCGCCGGCCGTGTGGGGATGAGCGTGGGGGGACATGCAGGAGGGCACCGGCTCGCAGGGGACGACGCAGGCGGGCACGGGGGAGGCGGCACCATTGTTGCCGATCCAGGAGGGGTTCTGGATCTGCGGGGAGGGGGGAAAAGGAGCATCAGGGCCTGGGGAGGGAGCGCCCCGTCCCCCCCAGGTGAGCGAAGCGTGACTCGGAGCAGAGCAGTGATGGACAGACAGACCAGGGCGGGGCACGCACTCACCTGGGCGTAGTTCTCAGCGCGGGTGAGCAGGGGCAGCTCGTAGGCGGTGGAGAAGTGGGTCCGGACCTGCTGCATCTGGCCGAACCGCTCCCGCTTGCGCCATTTCGCTCGCCGGTTCTGGAACCACACCTGGGGGCGAGAGGGGGACACGGGGCTGTGAGCAGGGGGGCACCAGGAGCTTCGCCGGTAGGGCTGGGACCGGCCTGCACTCCAGGCTGGAAGCACCCGGGCAAAATTTGGAGCCCAGCTTTGGACACTGGGGCCTGGCTGGGGCCACCGGTAGCTCCTGCGTCCAGCAGCCTGCTTTACCCCAGGAGAAGGCAGCTTCCCCGTGTCTGGCTGCTGCCAGCAGCGCTCACGGTGCCAGCCAGTCCCAGACAAGAAGTGCAAATTCATCTGGGTGTGCTGGTGCCAGGCTGGAACCAGTGGCGCTGGGGCTTTCCCCAGGCTCAGTCCTGGCTGTGACGATGCCATCGGCTGAGAACTTGTGTTTCCCACTGGACTCTCCGTCTTGCTTTTCTTAACTTTTATTTTTTTATTTTTTATTTTAAAAAAGGTGCAGCATCCCTTCTCTTCTTGGCTCTGGGAAATGACAAGTGAACTTCTACAGTGTTTCTTGTGCCCTGCTTTGCACCTAGTTTGCTTTGTAGGGTTTGTAGCTCTCTGCTTCGCAGTGCTGCTCAGATGCCTTCGAGGCAGCAGAAAGACCAAAACGCTGTTTCTGCTCTTATTTTTACTGGCTTGACATCAGTGTGGATTATTGCACTGTTGTCAGCAGCATTGCTCCTGATTTGCATCAGCATAAGAGAGATCAGAGCCTGGCCCAGTGTCTTCAAAGCCTCTTGAAGCCTGTGAGTCAGGGAAACACATCAATCACGAGCTTCTTTGAAGGCACTGAGCGATGCGTGCGATCACCGGGGGCTGGGTTGTGCAGGTCACGCCAGTGCATGAAAGGAGCGGTCCGGGAGCTTCTGCTTCGAGTTTTGCACGGTGACCCAGGGTGGGGGGGGGTGGGGGTGGGGTGGGGGGGCCCTGCGAGCCGCAGCTCAGCATGCTGATGCCAGTGCTCAGCCAGGGCTTCACGGGCTGCTGCAGAAATGGGAGCCCCTTCGGGATGCTCCTGTCCTCAGAGGGCGGCGGGGCAAGCCAGGCAGTGAAGCCGGGCAAGCTAGAAACTTGTCCAGGAAGAAACCAGCCCAAGGATTTGTGCTACACGAGGCTTTCAAATGGGTGCGACTTCCATCCTAAGAGGATTTCCAGAGGGTGCAATGAAACCGGCAGAAAGATCCTAGTATCATCCCACACCACGCATGCGGAGCGTCCTACAGGAGCGGGCCGGGTGCCCCAGGCGTCCGTCTGCTTTTCTTCTCCCTCCTCTTGGCACGGCCACTCCAGCCCAGCTGCAGGCCAGTCCCAGGGCTGGCCGGGCTCACACAGCTTTGATCTGCAGATTCAAAGCCCGTGGTGGTGACCCGGCTCCTCACGGGGCGGCAGAGGCCCCGCTGTGCTCAGAGGGGCGCGGAGCAGGTAGGGAGCTGCCGGGCGCAGTGCCGGGGCACACATATGCCGGGCACATGCCGCCGTCCCCGCCTGGCGAGCCACTCACCTGCACTGCCCTGCATCCCCTCCTCACCTGCGTGGCCCGAGCATCCCCCCGGCCCCTGCCTTTTTGCCTTGGGTGTTCTGGTGGCGACAGAGCAAAGTGGCCTAAACTGGCAGTCCCGAACTGCAGGCTCGTGGCAGAGCATCTTCGGTCGAGGTGCTGGTGGCTGTGGCACTGAGAGGTGGCGCTTCGAGGGAAGCAGGGTGGGCAGGGCAGTGGGTGATGCACAGACATCCGCTGAGACACGGCTACGTGTTCCTGGCTCCCTCGCTCTCGGAAGACACCTGCTTTTTAAAAGGACATCTAAAGGAGCAACAAGCGTGCATTTTCTGTTACCTTCAGCTGAGGTGCCACCTGTGTGGGACATGCCCATTGGGGTTGTGGCATGTGGGGCAGTGTGTCCATGTGGGGGCTGTGGGCTGTGCCCCATTGTTAACGACTAGGGTGGGAGCGCAGGCGAATGGTGTGGATCTGATTCCTGCAGACAGGGCTTTGATAAGCACTGATGTACCAAATCAGCCCTATAAAAATCTACAGAACTGAGAATGTTTCATGTCTCCATAAACATGCGGCCATATGCTGGTGCCTAAATCCATATGCACATGCCTCTGACGTGCCGTGGGGGCGGCAGGGCTGGGGAGGGCGTGAAACAAATTGCACAGCTTCTGCCCCCTGCCCCCCTGCTGTCCCCCACCGCCCTGCTGGCAGGGCGCAGGTGGGGGTGCTGAGACCTCAGCACCCCTGGCCATCGCTGGGGACCACTCAGGGGCTGCACCGTCACTTTGGTCCTTCCCCAGGATGAAAGCAAGCTCCCCTCCCTCCTGGCTGCTCGCCCCCTTGCAGCGCCATCTCTCCCCATCCCTGCCTCCTCCTCCCTCCGCTCAGTCTGTCTGTCTGTCTGTCTGTCTGTCTCCAGGACCGTCCCCCTGCTGACGGCCAGGCTGTCTCCTCTCTTCCTGGAGATGGCCACCAGCCCTTTGCAAGAACAGAGCCAGAATTCATCCTTGAGCGCTGAAACTGGACACCATTTTATCAGTGGCCTGGAATGGGAAATTGGAGCCTGGGATGAGAGAATTGAATAACTTGAGCTTGTTTTCATTTCATGTTTAATTTCCTGCAGGCTTAGCTCAGTCTTTCCGCTCCTTCCACCAGCCTCCCAGGGTTTTATGGGGGAAAAGGGATCAAGATATATTACTTCTTGCTTTGCTTTGCTTTGCTTTGCTTTTTTTCTTTTCTTTTCTTTTTTTTTCCAAGGCGGTGATTTCACTACAGCCAAGTTTGACATTTCCCTCTCACTTTCAAGCCCCCGCCGCATCACAGGGGCACCGCTGACAAGATTTCATTAAGAGCCCCAGCAATCATAAGGCCGTCTCTGAAGGGGGCTGGATGAGGTGTTGTGTTCCCTGGCTGTGAAGCCCCCTGCCATGCCATGCCATGCCATGCCATCCCACCCCGTCCCGTCCCGTCCCGTCCCGTCCCGTCCCATCCCTCCCCTGCCCAGGGCTCTGAAGCTGATGCTGCTGGTGAGGGACAGTGCTGCCTGGACACAGAAGGAAGCCCGCAAGGCTTCCTCATGCCTTTCCCCTTTCCTTTGCCAGCCTCAGTCTTCCTTGTCTCTCTGCCCTGGCTTAACCACCACCAAGGAAAGCTGTGGCAGCCCTGGCTGGGCTCAAGAAGCTCAGGCAGTTGCTGGTGCCAAGCAGGAGCCCTTACTGGGTCTCTGCAGCCCAAAACATTGAAGAGGAGGAGAAAGGCACAGGATAAGCGCAATGTGCGGGAGCTACATGAAAGCAATGCCCACTGCACACCTCTGCAAGTTGGTTTCTGCGTCCTAGCAGCAGCATGCAGAGAAGGGGTCTGTCCTGGGGTCAGAGGGGGCAGGCAGGATGCCACCACCCCATTCACACATGGCATGGCCATGCTGTGCCTGCTGCTGGCACACACACTGCTCTGGGCATCGCCAGCTGCTATTTCACCACTTGTGATGGATAAACCCAGAGCTGCCACTTTCCTGCCTGGGCTCTGTGCCTGATCTTGCCCATAACTCCTGAGGGAGACCAGGCTGGCCAGGGAGGACAGCCTGCTCTGGCTCAGCTTGGTCCTTACAGTAGGAGTTAAAGTCGGTATCCCGTGCTGCTGCCCCATGCCCACCAGCACTTGTGATGTGTCCCTGGGAAATGCAGGGCTGCACCCAGCAGCCAAAGTAAATAGCTGGCTGCATCCCCGTTACCTGCACTCGAGCCTCGGTGAGGTCTGTCCTCATGGCTAGCTGCTCCCTGGCATAGACGTCCGGGTAGTGGGTCTTCTGGAAGACCTTCTCCAGCTCCTCCAGCTGGTAGCTGGTGAAGGTGGTGCGGTTCCTCCGCTTTTTGCCCTTGTTGCTCTCTGAGTCCGCCTTGTCCATGGGGCTGGGGAGATCTGTGCTGGCCCTGTCCTGGGAGACTTTCACCCCGGCCTCCTTCACGCTGAGGTAGCTGCTGTCCATGCCCGAAGGGTCGGCGCTCGGCTGCAAGTCGGCCTCTCCCAAGCCGCTCTCTTTACCTGTTTGGGGAGGGAGAGACAGAGAGAAGGAGGTGGGTGTAAATCTTATGGTCAGTTGTTTGGTTCAACCAGGAGCTTCAACAACTTGACAGGCCTTTGAGAGAGACAGCCAGGTGGTGACGGTGAGGAGGAACAGGGAAAACAGGAGCTTTTCTTCTTTTTTTTTTTTTTTTTTTTTTTTTTTTTTTACATTTATTTCACATTAGTCTATTTTCAAATGTTCTAAGTCCAGGATCAGTCTTTCTGAGAAACAACCCCACCATCTAATGACAGCCCGACAGGGAGCTTTCCCCTGGGAGTCTTCTGCGCTGTCATCTCCAAGGTCATTCATGCTAACCCGGACATCTTCGCCAATATCTTTGGAAATCCCCATTTTTTCCAGCACTCATTCCCAGTTATGTCATTGCTCTCCCTAATTCATTATTTACATGTAGTTTTGCTATTCATTAACAGCTCTGTCACAGCTTTACAAAGGAGTGGATCTGAGAGGAGGTCTGCATGCCCGTGCTCTCGCCCCATCCTCACTCTCACAGCTGAAAGGCTGTGTCAAAGCAATTTGGCAGAAAGGGGAAGGATGAAATGTGGCCGTCACTCAGGCACAAGGGCAGGAAGGCACAAAGTTAAACGTGGGAGGATAAGATATGAGGGATTTGAGAAAGAAATTGCCTAGTTAGTGCAGAAGAGTCCCGGCCAGGGCTCGGACTGTCACTGGAGATGAGGGAGCTATTTGCCACTACCACTCCACTGTGTCTTCAGTAAGACGTATTGCGTTTTCTAACCCTGGTCTCTCAGACTTTTGAGGAGCTCAAGCAAGCCTTATCTCATCTATCTCAATTCTCTGCATTGGTCCCTAGGAGGATTTGTCACAATTTATGCACCCTGGGCACTGGGACCTGAGTAAGTCACCTGCTATGGCAATGAAATTTATTATTTTCCACAGCAATCATAATAAGACAGCTCCAGAAAATCTGCAGCAACAGCCTATGAGAGTCAGCAGAAATGGAGTAATAAATAAGGTATTCCATGAAATTTTCCCTGTTCTCTTTTTCCTTTCCTTTCCTTTCCTTTCCTTTCCTTTCCTTTCCTTTCCTTTCCTTTCCTTTCCTTTCCTTTCCTTTCCTTTCCTTTCCTTTCCTTTCCTTTCCTTTCCTTTCCTTTCCTTTCCTTCCCTTCCCTTCCCTTCCCTTCCCTTCCCTTCCCTTCCCTTCCCTTCCCTTCCCTTCCCTTCCCTTCCCTTCCCTTCCCTTCCCTTCCCTTCCCTTCCCTTCCCTTCCCTTCCCTTCCCTTCCCTTCCCTTCCCTTCCCTTCCCTTCCCTTCCCCTTCCCTTCCCTTCCCTTCCCCTTCCCCTTTCCCATTTCCTTTTCCCATTTCCTTTTTTTTCGTTTTCTTTTTCATTTTTTTTCTTTTTCGTTTCTTTTTCTTTTTCTTTTTTTTCCTTTTATTTTCTTTTTTTTTTCTACCCAGCCTCCTACCACACCATGAGGTCTGTGTGTAGAAAGTCACAGGAGGAAAATCATCTCAAAACCAGGGAAAAACAAAAACAAAAACACACGGGTACGCAGATGGCCCCTGGGAGATCCTGCCCAAATCCCAACCAGAGTCAACAGGCAGCAAGGCAGCACCTTGTCCTCGAGGTGGTCATGGCAGGGCTGCAAAACACCCTCCACACATGCCTGTGTGCACATGAAAGCCCTGGGCCTGCTCTGCTCTCCCGGCCTGCCCTGCACGAGCCGCAGCTCGTCGCCTTCAGCGACCATGTTTCTCCCTGCTGCAAGCAGCACATGGTGGCTTCCCCATCAGGGCGTCCACTGCCTGCTCAGCCTTGAGGGTCTCAGCAGGGACGTGGTCAGGCTGTCCCTGAGTGTCCTGACCCATTGTCCGAAGGCCTCCCAGCAGAAGATGGCGCCCACAGCAGTGCCGGGATGAAGGAGGAGGCCGCGAGCATGGATGGTGGCGTAGGGCAGGGATGGCGTGCATCCACCCTCGGCTGAG
This sequence comes from Cygnus olor, assembly GCF_009769625.2. Lineage (NCBI taxonomy): Eukaryota > Metazoa > Chordata > Aves > Anseriformes > Anatidae > Cygnus > Cygnus olor. Next base: position 52,853,976 of record NC_049173.1, read on the forward strand.
CATCCCGAGGAGTAACTCTCATTCCCCAGGAACAGGATCCCTGACCTCAAAACAGTCATGCTAAATGCTGAAGTGAAACAAATTGCATACATCTGCATATGGATATGCCCAGATTTCCTGTAACTGGAGATGGCCTCAAAGTTTCAATGCAAAGTTTGGGGTGTCTGTTTCTAATCAAACCTGGAGAGACCTTGAGTTACATATTGTGAAGCTCTCCATGACAAGGAGGTAATGTGAGCATCGTTACACCCTTACGAGCCCGACAGGGCTGCTTGGTGCCTCCTTCGCTGCTCACGGCCGCTTCCTTCTCCCTCATGACGGTGGAAGGAGGATATTTGCTGGCTGCTCACCTCAGCTGTCTGCCAGACCACTGGCACTGCTGAGCCCTTCCTGAGTCACCCCACAGCAGGTGCCAATGGGCAGGGACAGCTTGGGGCAGCTGGGCACATGGGTCCCCCAGCATTGGGCTGCTCTGCCATGGCTCCTTTTTGGATCCTTGCAAGAGGGGAAGTGCCTTTCTGGTGCCACCACGTCTGTGCTGGGAACCACAGGAAGGACAGCTGAGAAACGCAGACCGTGCCGATCACTTGGGTGCTGTGGTGGCCAGGTGCCCTCCGAGGTGGCTGGGCAGCACCCCGCTGTCCTGCAGGGACTGGGCTTTTAACCATGTCATCACCACGTTCGGACTCAACGTGTATCTGTTTTGTCACTAAAGGGTGTTGTCTTGGGAGGGTGAGGATGTAAACCCTTCCCTGTCTACAGTCTTATCTGTGAAATTTAATTTAGAGTGAATTCAGCTTGGCGCATCCACACGGCAGGAGAGAGCGGGACATTTCAAGTACACAAAGCAGCGTCGGGCTCAGCTTGGCACGATGTCTCTTTCGCACAGCACATGCCATGACTCCTGCAAGCCGAGGCCAATCCCATGCTGACAGCCCTGTGCCCTGCGAGGATGCACGAGAGCTGCGTGGCCAGCACGAGGCCCACGGGCACAGGGCTGCTTCCCGCTGTGCTGCCTTGGCAGCCTCTTGTTCCATGCCTAAATACCAGCGCTGAAGCTTTCCCTAGGTATGGCTTGGACAGTGTTAGCTGCAGTTCTTACCAAGGAGGACTTGCACCACCAGTCCTACCAGCACACCTCCAGGACCTGGCCAGCCGCGGTAACCCTACCCAGCCCTTGGATCATGCTTGAACACATGCTGAAGCTATTACACTTTTCCCCCGAGTTGTCTGTTGCAGCCTTCTGCCTCCTGTCTGTCATTGCAGCCTAGAAGGCAGCTCAGGGCTATCATTTGAAAAAAAAATAATAAAAAATCCACATTTTGGGTTACATAGGATAAAAAAGGAGCGGCTGGATTTTAGACATAAGGAGGAATGAATCTTTAGGTTTATTCCCCCTCAGGGACTGAGCACTCTTGTGGTCTGCAGATAGAAAGAAGAGTTAAAGATGGAGAGAAGACCCAGGACTTTGTGGCTGACTCTGGCATTGCTGATTTTATTAGCAATGATCAGATGATTAATCAAAACTTCTTGCTTGGGCCCAGGCATAACACTGAGCATCATTCATCTCTTCAATGCAAGAGGTATAAGGCTATGTAAGAAACTATTGTTCTGGCAGCTGCAGCCAGCCCTGCTGCTCGGTGGAAACTGCTTGGAGCATCTCCATTTCCCCTCTGGATGAGGATGAACACAGATCCTTGTGACCAGCCTGCCTGCAGTTCCCTTGAGCTTGCCTGAAACAGAGGTGATCCCTGTATGCGAGTCCATTTATCTCCCCGCCCAGGAGCTCATTTGGTTGATCCTGCAGAACCTGACAGGAGGCTGGAACATACTCTGGCAGCTCTTCTGCTGGTGGCACAGCACGCACTGGCTCCCATTGTGTCAAGGAGACCAATGGGTGAACACACACGTGTGCACGGCCAACATCCATCTCCGCTGACCTGACCAAAGCTGCTGGAGCTGCTGCTCTGCTGCCTCCTGAGGCTCCACAGCTCGTGTGCATCATGACATACTGCAGGAGGATAAAACCCGCAGATCCAAAGAGCTGTGAAATGCCTGGCCACCTCGGGGACATAGTGACAGAGACAGCAAATTGCCAGAGCAAAGCCTACTTGTAGAAGGAAGGGTGGGAGAGAAGGCCATCTCTTACTGCGATGCTCCTGACAGCAGAGCAGGAACAATGCTAAGAGCAGAAAGACTTCTAGCCCACCTCCTATTCCTGAAAGGCAGTTTTGGGACAGTGTTAAAGGCACCACACAGCTCAGGTGGGTCCGCAGCCTTCTGGTGGCCGTACAGCCAGCAAGTGTCTTCAGCCCCAGGCTCTGTCTGCACCCTGCATGCCTCAGGGATGCTTCCTTGGGAGAAAAAACTGCCTCAGCCCTGGCTGTGCTTGGGTCCCCTTGGCTGGCTGCCTGCCTGCTGCTGTGTAAATCGCTACGAGGACTTGGAAACCGACAGCTCAGTAAACATCAGTCCTCACACTGCTGAGGAGTTTACATCACGCCAGTCCTTGGGAACATTTGCATGCGTGTGTGTGTGTTATTTGTTTGTGGAAGTTGCTGTTCCTTTCGCTTTTTTTTTTTTTTTAATTTCCCCCTAGAAACATCTGTTTTTGAGGGCGCGCATTGCTGTATTCCCTGATTAGCTGAATTCACACACCCTGTGGCTACTTGGGGAGAGCTCAGCATCAACTATAAATGCACCGTGCACTGCTCGTTCCCCTTTCATGCTATTTAAAGGACACTAACAAAACTGGCTTTTATATAAACAAATCAATTCTGCAGGCTCTGAATAGAAGTTGTGGTGAGAGCAAAAATGCACAGTTTATGCCTCAAATCCTTCTTCATGTGGCATGCTCATCTGAACACCAGGAAAGAGCTGACCAGCAAATTCTGAAGGCACAAAAATGTTTCTGCCGTAACTGCAGCTCACCTCCTGGCTACCAGAATACAGCACGGGAAAAGAACAAGAGCAGGAAAACGCACAGCTGTCACCTCCACCGGGAGCAAAAGAAGCTGCTTGGTTGTGTGCCATGGCTCCTCACCACCGAAGGTGAGCGGAGATTATGCCAAGTATTATGGAGCTGGAGTTCTCGCCTCTCCCTGATGTACCCGTGAATTTTGTAGTGACCTGGCTCTCTCCTCTCTGACACCTGAAGGTCCTCAGCAGCTGCAGTGGTAACGCAGTGCCCTCGGGATGTGCTCTGCCGTGCCAGGATCAGCCACAGGATGGCTTTTCAAGTGGCAGCGGAGGGAGGCGACAGTCATCCCTGTGTGGCTCGGTGGAAGCCAGACCCCAGTAGGTCCCACAGAGGTAACTCCATGCTTGGGATGGAGATGGTTTTCTTTGTGCCAGGCCACGTGCAAAGTCCTGCTTGAAGGTCTCACAGCCAAAGTGGGTCAGCTATTGCATTTTAAAGCATATTTTTAAATTTTTAAAACTTTTATTGCTCACTGTGGGCACATCACGAACGTCTGGGAAATAATTGTGCGTTTGTTCTACATCCTACTTGCATCTCCAACCAATAACTGTGCATATGTACAAAAGCCACCTAGCCACTCTGAAGCGATGTATCACCAGTGCCTGCCTGCCCAGGAAGGTGGATGAGGCAGGCAAGAATCAGTAGGTGGATGGGAAGGACTTTCAGCTTGTTTTTGGCTCTGAATTTGATACCTTTTGAACAAGTGGTCTCCTCCTTCCAAAGCAATCCTGTATCATCTCAGTCACAGCCTCACACATACACCTGCCAGTAGCTATTTATTGGGAATGCCCCATCCCTCTTCCTGCCTTGTTTCTGTTGTAGGAGCATCCAGGGTTGTGCTTCCTTCAGAAAACCTGGATGCAGCAAGGTTGCTCCTCCCCTGCTTGGAAGTAACTCGGGCAGAGTTACATGAGGACAGTGCTTAAGGCAGACACGACAAGGTTGTTTCCCTACGTGTTGCCTTCCCTGTTACCTACAGGGTAAGCGAGGCACCGCCAGCTGATCTCTGTGGTGGCAGGCACCAGGGAGCCGCCTGGTTCGGGGAGGGATGGGGACGGCTGCTGAGGGAGGCTGGGGAGGCACAGCCTCCCGGGGGAGCAGAGCCTGCCTCTTGGGTCTGGCTATGGCACGGTTTAAGGTGATTCGCCCCATCGGATGTGCCTGTGCCTGCCCGGACAGCGCTCATGTCATCGGCCAGTCTGTGCCTCTGTGTCCTTCTGTCTCACTGCTTCGTGAAAGTGACCCCGCAGCAGTGGCAGCCATGCACTGCTGAAGCTCAGCTGCCTCCCAGAGGTGGCCTCCAGTTGCCTGTTTCGTGCTGCTGTGACCGACACCACGCGGCAGAGCACAGGGGCAGGAGGGAGGAGATGAGCTCCTCTCTGTCACTAGCTGAGCAAGAGCTGAGCTGCCTCTCCACCAGGGAGCCCTGGTTCAGGACGGACTCCAGGGGTTTTCAGGCACCCTCTGGAGAGGCTGCTCTTCCTCGTGCTCCCCTTTTGTGCCCCCGAGCTGAGGCCCCTGAGCCTGGGGACAGGACAGCCCTGGCTCCCCCTGAGCAAGGTGTGTCACTGGGGGACTCGGGTGTTGCTGCTTTCGCTTGGAAATTGGGAAGCAGGAGTGATGGGAAAGCTGAAATCAAAACAGAAAACACCCAAAGCTGGCTGAACCTCACCAAACCGCAGAAAGGGTTGAGCTTAAACCTTGGGCCAAAGTGTGGGCCAGGTTCTTTAGCAAAACAGTTCTGCCATTCTTCAGCTTTATACAGCTGATTAGTAAAGAAAGGCGCAGACGAGGGAAGAAAAACATTCAGCCTTTACCAAGTGTGCCTGTTCTTGGAAGCACGGCTAGGACTTATTTCCATTCTGACTGCACATCGCAAAACTCGGGGCCAGCCAGGTCTGGGAATTGCTAAAGTGCTACGAGCACCAGGCTTTTGTAAGCACTCCAGGAAGAAATTAGGATTCTGGCTACCAAACCCACCGGTTCAGAGTCAGCGGGGCTGGGAGATGGGCGGGCATCTGCTCTGCTGGCAGAGAGGAAAAGGGCAGCAAAATCACAACCTGAAGTGAAAAGCAGCGTAACCAGAACGGGAACTTGCTGACCGAGGATGAAGACAAAATAACAGCAAAGCTGGCAGCAGCAGGCTGGTCGCCTCCAGAGTGCTCCTCACCTGTTGCCAAACACCTCCTGGCTGGGGGCTCAGGGGATGGGGACAGTGCTGCAGGCACCCCCTGCAGGCTGTGGGGTGGCCCCGGTAATAAAGGAAATAAAGGAAAACCCATCGATGTCTGACCTGCCTGGAAACTCCAATTGCTCCTTACACAGTCTAAACAAATATTTAGTTAAATTACTCAGAAAGTCCCAGTCTTTTTATATGCATCCCAAAAGAGTGTCATAAGACATCTACAAAAAGGACTCCATTAACCTCTGCTGCCCGGCGCTAGAGGAACATATTTCAGCTCCGGTTGAAGTGAAGTTTAATAAACTCTTGGCCTCTGCAGGATCCCTCCAGCCGCTCCTCCCCTGCCCCAGCCTGGCGCCGGGCTCTCTGTGCCACATTGGCATTCACCACCGAGAGCTTCTGCCATGGCCGAGGCACATCGGCGGTGCTCCAACAGTGCAGTTTTGGGTTTTGGGGTAGAGGAGAGAAGGGGAAGGATGGCTGAAACTCTCCCCCATTTCTCCTTTGCTTGCTTCACAGTTCAAGTGCAGTGCTTTCTCATCCATATATATATATATATATACACATATGTGTGTGCAGCTTTATAATCTCTTTGTAATGAAGCTTTGCCAGCTGATCAAGGAGTAGAAACAACACTGCATGACTTGGCCAATGGCTCCCAGGAGACTCTTGTGCAAAAGCCCAAGCACTTGGCTCGCAAAGGAAAGGGATGAAAATGATTTACAGAAGCAGCAAGGCAAAGGTTTATTGATAATGAGGCACTCAGAGGAAATGGGATGAATGTGCCTGAGATTCCTTTGGTAAATGAATAATGAAATAGTATTTGCAGCCGGCAACTGACATTTTTCATTTTCAGTTGAGAATAGCAAGACGCAGGGCAAATGACAGTTATTAAGGAAAAAAATCCATTAGGTAATGCTCAACAAGGAAAGCCTCAACAAAAGTGTGCTCTCACTAGTGAAAGGGGAGCCGCCAATTGCTCAAAGGGTAAACTGCTCATGTCAAGGCATTCGGAGCACTGCGTGCCCCAGGCCCTGAGAGGGGGGATTTCGTTTCACTTGGGGACTACCTCATGTCTTTAATTGTCACCAGGAAAAAGAAAAAAAAAGAAAGAAAGAGGTTTGCATGAGCCAAAAGAATTGTTGGGCAGGGGACAGTTTTTGTCTGGGGCTGGTAAAAGCAAGCAAATCAGAGCAGAAGCTCTGCTCCACCCAGTGAATAGCTCTGTGTTTTCTCCTCATCGTGCAGCCTGTGGAGGCAATTCTTATCTACTGCACGGCACCCACACCCTGCCCAGCAGTGCCACAGAACCACAGAAAGGCCGAATTTGCAGTGTATTTAGGTGTGAAAATCAAAGCTGCCACTACCGAGCTCCTTCAAGCTTGTTCTTGGACTGTTTTTCAGAGGAAAGGCAGGAAGCACATTTCCTACCCAAAACCCAGCTCCACTACGAGTTTGACACTCACTACACAGCGCTGCGCACCAGAACTTTTGAAAAAAGACATTGTCAGATTTTTCTGACAGAGAGAAAACAAAAATGTACTTAGTTTTAGCTACATTCTTGGAAACAGCTTAATTGGTTCAGATGAACTTAAAAACAAAAACAACAACAAAACAACAACTACTCTACTGCTGTTATAAAAACAGCCACAGGCAAACAACAGCTATGGGAGTTTTTTAGCCCAAATTGTGAAGTTTTGATTAAGTTAGAAACAACTGGAGGCAGGATTTTGGTAGGAAGTGTCAGACAGTAGACACAAACAAGAGTGACTCTGGTAACACACTTCTGAATGGAGAACAAAAAGTCATGAATCTCAAAAACAGTGAAACTCCTGGAGCACCGCTAATTCTCAGCAGAAGCGGGTGATTACGTGAAAGACGATGACCATGAAAATCAGCCTAAATTAAAAACTGTACTAACATCAGCGGTGCTCGTGCCCACTTTTGTGTTTGTTTCCAGTTAACATTCCAGGGTAGGATCATACTGACATGAGTGACTGCAAATGTCAAGTAAACATTAGCAAATATTTACAGAAATTGTTTTTAGGAACTCGTGAAAAGGAGAACTTGCCCCAGAAACCTATTTCTGCCAGTGATGCTCACACAGTCAGGGACAGGAAGGACTCCATGTGTCCACCATGTACCTACCTTCAGCTCAGCAGGGCAGATCACCTTTTGGCTTCCTGACCCTTGAACACATCGACATGCACGTGCAAAGAGTTGACCAAAGATCACTCACAAGCACCATCCTGAACATAGCCCTACATACTGGGTGGACTGGGATTGTCTCAGTTTGCAGCATCTGAGGACTCGTGGCATTGGCCATGGGGAACAGGACCAACTGGCCTCTGCTTCCCAGAGCGTCCTCGGCTCTCCGGCTGGGCGAGGAGCTGACGTCTGCAAGGAGAGCTGCTGGGGCTGCAGCTGGTTGCTTTCTCCTTCCCTCTCATCTCAAACCCAGCTTCCCACACAATGTCTTCTCGGGTATCTGACCGGACATTTTCATCGTAATTTTGCAGCATTCATAAGCGACAAGCATGCCTATACAGGAATGTGTGATTGCTGCAGCTACTGATTTTGTTCATAAGCCTCGCAGGAGAAGATACACGGTCAGACACAAATAGTGGTTCTCCAAACTACAAAATTCCTGCAGTGACTACACTTACAAGGCTGCAGATTGCAACAAGCCAGGGCTTTAGAGCCAAGGCTTTAGTGGAAATGGTGCAAACCCTCTGTCCCAAAGAAGGGGTCAGCGAGCCCCTTCGCTGGGCCTGCCAGTACCCAGGGGCTTTTCTGGGTCTGGGGACACATGAGCAGTGGCAGCTCACGTCCTCTCTTTTCCAAAGTGGAGATGCAGCTTTCTGAATCGGCTTACGTCAAACCCCATGGGCACTTCCTACAGCAGATGAAGCTGTGTCTTATAAACAGGGATCGTACAAGTGCTGTGCAGTACTATTCGCTCAGACTGCAGGACACACCGAAATAAATAACCCTCCCCTGTAATAACTCCCACGTAAAATAACTGCCAGCTGAGAGAGATGATGTGCATGAGTGTAATTTGTCAAGAACACGATCTGAGCTAAACTGAAAAGGAAACCTTGGTGCTCCATCATCCCTCATCAGTAAAGGGGCTAGGATGTTCGGGTACTATGGTAGGAAGCTCTACAGATGATCAGCAGCTGGAGATGTTGGGAAGCCAGCGTCTTTTCTACTTATTTAATGGCTCTTGCTCCCAGGAGACAGCTGTGCCAGCAGAACAGCGGCTGTGGAGCAGGGCTGATGCCCAGGGAAGGGGTGGCCTGGCACAGATGCGCGGAGATGAAGAGCATCAGAGCAATCAGTTTAACTATTTATGTACTTGTGCCACATTTTCCTGATGAGCCATTTTCATAGGGTCATTTTCAGATGCCGTGAGATGCTGTTGTGGGCCTTTAGCTGAAGCTTCCTTTCCTCTGGAGCCCCTGAGAGGGAGATCTCAGCAAAGCTTTTGGTCTTAGCGAAATCTGTGAGTTGAACTCGGCCATTCCCTATTTTCCCCAAGCAGGGAAATGATTTCTGTCAGACAACATTCACGGTTGAGTTCTCGCTGTCAGGGCCCCTCCGGTCCCTCATCCCGGGCTGGAAGCCTGCTCGCCTCTCACGCGTTGGAGCGTGTGCGTGGTCACTGCGACGCACCATGCCTTATCTGCCTTGGGCTCCTCATCCTTCCATCTCCACAGGATGTGGGATCAGCCAGGTTTCCACATGTGAGCCTACCCCAGAGAACACGCATTTTGCCCCAGGCCGCACTCGCAGTTGTTTTTTCTCGAGAAAAGCCTGACCCACTTCCGTGTGGAGACTTACAGAGTCCCGATAGACCAGACTGGTGCGTAACAAATGGCCTGAGTTCAGGAACTGCTCTGAGGAACGTGCTATGGCTCCTGCCTGATGCCTGAAGAGGAGAGCTGGAGTCAGACTGTGCTTTCCCCTTGTACGTTTCTGAAAGTTGCTAAAATCAACAGAACAGACCAAGGGCTGGGTTAGCCCCGGTCCTTTTGTCATTTTCCTGTGAAGTATCTGGGGGTGGTTCAGTGACCCACTCCCAAGACGCAAGATGCACTGAGGTCTCTCAGGTGCTGACGTGGGGCCAGGAGGTACCTAAAGCTTTAGGAGCAGCACCAGGAGACCAGATGGTATAAAAAGGGACATCTACACCAGCACGAAACACTTGCAGATGGCTCAGCACCTCCTCCCAGCACCAGCCAAGCTTTCCCTGCTCTGCCAGCTGGAGAATGCTGGGCAGCTCCTATTGCATTTATTAGCATCTGAAAAACCTGCCGAAATACTTTGGCCTCAAAGCCTTTGCCATGCTGCATGTTCCTTGTGTCTAAGCCCCAAATATGGTGAAAAATTCATGCCTTAGAAGCTCAGTTGCTATCATAGCCTCTTGGTTCCTTTTTGGGTAAGATTCAGGTCATTTTTTAAAGAAATCCATAGCTACCAACAAATATTGTCTGGCACAGTCCATCTAAGGCAAAGGCCCAACAACATCAACAGCAATGAATGGCAGTAAGGTCCCCAGGAGACAGTGCTCAGTAGGGTTTCTCCCCATCTTTGGGGACCCACTTTTGAAATGTAGCCCATGCAAGAAATGCATCACATTTCCTGTAGTAATTTTCCATTCTCTTTCTGCATTTTCCTCAAAACCGGTTCTCTCTTGCCCTGACTAAGAAAGAACGCAACCTCAAGATGCCCAATGGTTTTGACATCATAGAAAAACCTCAGAACCTCATATTTTTTAGTATTTCTGGTATAAAGAACTCCCATGAACACTCATCACCCATTGCTTTATTTCCCCATCTCCTATACAATATTTTGTCTTTAAATTCCACGCTTTGCCACCATGACCAGAGAGCTTTTCCCCTGCTACTCTGAAGGGAATCTACACTCCAAAGCAGACATTTGCCAAATGAGTCATCTTTCTATCATGCCCTGTTTTGAGAACAGGAGACTTTCTGAGGGATGCTTTTAGCTACTTGAACCCTGCTCTTGTAAATATGCATCTACTGGCTGAGGCAGAAGCATTTTCATTTCTGCAGACTGTGAAAGAAAGGAGAAAGTAAGGATGCTGCACATTTGCGTGCAATGCCAGGACCACGAGCTTACCTCCTCACTAAACAGCTGGGTGAAAGTACTTAGGGACTGAATCGCTACAGGATCACATATATACCATATATACATCACTAGCAAGTTTTGCAGCATCAAGTCAGCCTGTGGTCAAGTTCCCTTTGGTTTTGTGTCAGCACCGTGCCTGTTCCCAGCTGTGTGCGGCAGAAACTGCCTCAGCTCTGAAGCCACCCAGCTACCCTCCTCCGACAGCTTTCCCCTCTCACAAGAGGCACCTTACAAGCCCCTGGTAGCAGGGTTGGTGCCACGAGGGCTGTGAAGGCTGGGAGACCAGCTGGCTGCTCTCTTTCCTCACACTGGGGACTTCCCCAGAAAGGTTCACCACGTGCATGGATGTTCTCATCTGTGACGGAGGGACGGCCACACAACTCCTGCTCTGTTCGCCTCTTGAGTGTACACAGGCGGTGGGAGACCCATGCGATAGTTTGCTATGGACTTGTCCTAACATGAAAGCCATTTTCACCTCCAAATATCCACGGTGGAAACCAAAATGAACCTAGTACAGCACATCCCAGATATTATCTATTAATGGCAAGGCACAAGCATCCTTTGATTAGCATAATTTCCCATATTACACAGCACAGCCTTTCTTCTAACCAGGACAAGAAACGAGGTCCAAGAGCTGGCTGCAAGCTCAAAGAGACAGCTCAGGGGCCTGCCCACGGAGGGAAGCACTGCAAACATTGCCCAAACCTTCTTCTTTCACATGAGCCACATCTGTAAAGGTTGAAAGGCCCTGGCGCTCACTGACCAGGCACCAGCCTCAGCAATCTGCACACAAAGCATTGCTGAGATCGCTCCTGATCCCAGAGGCTCAGTCTCCTTCTGGCATTTCTCCTCCATGAGGCCGTTTTCCCCAGTGGCTGCCTTCCCTCTCACCCTGCTCTGGTTTGGGTTCCCCTGTTGTCTATGTCTACTTTCAATTAATGACTGCAAAACCTTGACGAGCACCTGCGATGCCTGTACATTGCACGGACATGCAGTGACCTCTCTCTTGCTACCGCACCTTGGATCCCTCCCTCTGAAGTGACCGCTGCCAAATGGAGGCGAGTGGGATGTTCAACCAAGAGCACCACTTTTTGCCAGCAAGGTCAAGGAAATGAGGATTTTCCCCAGAATCAGCCACACAAGTACCCTTCCCAAAAGCAAGTTATCTAAAGGCTACAGAGAGGAGAGGATTGCTCTGAACACCAACTTAATATCTCACCCTGGGCACCACAAAGCCTTGCCGCAGCCCTAACTTAAAACCAGCACCACCCTGCTCACCATGTGCAGCTCCAAACAGCCTGGCTTCCTGAGCTGAGTTTGGGCCTTTCAGCAGGTCTGTACGAGGCTCTGTCCTGACTAGCCGTATATTTATGGCAAACTTCTCTGTGGATATCTCCCCTCCCCACCAGAGCCACTCTTAGCCCAGCAGCGGTACTCGCGTTTGATGTTGTAGCCAATCCCCCATTGCTCTCTACCCTGCAAAAGCCCCTTTTTCTAACAGCTTGAAGTGGTATGAGCTGGGTGAAAATACTCTTCTCTCTAGCACAGGACTCTGTAAGACATAAAGCAACCAGCTTCCCTCTCTTCCAGTAGCAGCTTTCTGACTGCCGCTGAAGGGCTGAAATGCAGTATTTAAGCTCCGCCATAAATCCCACAGCTTCATGGAGTGTTTCTGGCCTCCTCTTACTCCGCAATCTGCCTAAACGTCTAGCAATTGGTCCATCGGCTATTTATCTTGGAAGTCCTCACTGGCATCTGGAGACGTGAGGAACACAAAATGTCTGCAGGTCCTCTGCCAATTTAGGTGGGTCTCTTCTTCCTCTTGCCTCCTAGCATTTGGCTGTGTCCTGTCTAGCTCAGACTGATATCTGGCTCCAATCTGCTTACGAAGGTTCAGACCAAATCTTGATAAGCCAGGTTATGTCTATAACAGAGTGCTTCTCAGCTCTCAGGTATGGGTCCTTGCCACAGCTGTGCTCCTGACTGCCCCAGGCTGAGGTCTGGGCATGCACCATCCCAGGGGAGGCTGGAGGAGAACCACGCGGTGCTCCGGAAGGTCTCGTGGCCTCCTGACCCAGACACCAGCACCACAGTCTGGGCCACGGCACATCCCCCTGCCCCAGGGTTTCACCTCAGCCTCTCCTCATGGACAAGAGCCACAGAGCTGCGCTCCACCTGGCTCCTCTTCCCTGTGCGAATGGACGTGTGTTAGCCTCCCTGGGGGTCCTTTCTCAAGTATCATTGCTGGGGCTGGAAAAAAAATGATGCTTGCCTGTGTTACAGAGCACACGTGCTGCAAACAGACAGTCCTATGTGTGACCAAGTCCCACATGACTGCCCCTACAGCCTTGGACCAACTCCACACCCAGCAGGCTGGTACCCTGGTGATCCTTTGGTTTGCTTTTTGAGATGGTTTTCTATTCTTTCAGAAACCCTTGTTGTGGCTCAGGCATCCTATTAAGTTTCAGGCTGAACAACACCTTCCTGTTTCCCCTGATTTGTGACAACATCTTCTGTCCTGAGGTTCCCAGCACCTCACAGACCCCTCAGATCCCTCTGGACACCATCCTTGCAGAGAGCCATTTCCAGGTTGTTTTTGACTACTTCTGGGGAAAGTCCCAGTATTGCCCTTCACTTACTGAAGCATACAACTTTGCTTTGTTTGGTTTTCATTCTTGGGTGAATTCCTTTCACTTTCTAGTGCTTCTGAGGAGCTTAGCTCTCTGTAAGCACAGTTGTTATCTGATCCTTCTTGCACCAAAAGAATATGCAGTTCCCTGCTTCCCTCTTTGGAAACTGAACCCTACCCTTGACACCGTCATGAATGCTCCTGACCAAAGCAGACAGTATCTGAGGTCCCAAGGAGGCATTTTCCACTGCAGGGAGGAACTGGTGAGGTACTTCTTTAACGCAGTGGTGTTTGCACACAAAACCCTATCTATCTCCCTGAACACAATAGCAATCGACAGCAAGTCATTTCTAGACTTGATATTACAAGTTTCTTTTATTTTCCCCAGGCAGATGCCTGCCCAAATTGTTTGTTCTGTCTCTTCCTCAGGTTCCTCATTTCCCATTGAATAGCTCCTCTGACTGGCCTTGACTTGCTATTGACTTCCCCTATTTGTTTTTGCAGCGGTTTTGGTTACGATTCCTCTGCCCCACATGCACACATGTATCTCACCACCAAACCCGTGTGGAAGATTTGCACGGAGCTTCTTGTTAAATGGTTGTGCCTTCTTATCTCAGGGCCTGTGCAGCCCTGCCAGTGGCTCGTGCCTCACGTGGTGGCTCCAATCGCTTCGTCTCTCTCTCCCTCCCTCAGCCACTTCCTTGCTTTTCAGACTTTTACTGAAAAAGGCAGTTGCTATCTTTAAACAAGCACTAAGATTTCATGCTACCTCAGCATACAGGATGCTTATCAGTGACTGAAACAGCTTACCTTTCAGGCTGCATCACCTGCTAGAGAACTCACTTGCCTCACAGCTAATGAATAATAAAGAATATGCTTAGAAATAGTACTGATTCAACCAGCTGTTTCCAGCAAGCAGATGAACTGCAATAGGGTAAAGCCTCAAATCACATCTTCTCAAAACAAACAAACAAACAAACACATAAATAACTATCAGATTCTGTAGGCAATTAACTGCTGAGTGAGGTGATGCAATGGTCTTCGATCAGTGCGGATAAGGGTAGAGCATAGCTCGTGACATATCAGCTTGTCATGGCTAAATCCTGCTGGGACCTGAGGACTGCAGCTACGACTTGTTGAATCACAGCTATTCCCGGTGGAGAGATGAAGAATGCAATGCTGGCGGATTCGTATCATCCATAAAATCGGTTACAGACCACCTTCCATAACAGTGCTAAGCCTGCCACTGCTCATCACTCCTCTGAGTTTTCTCAAGTCCTGCTCCCCCTGCCTCCTCTCTTTTATCTCTGGTCCTTTCTCCCTCCATCCTCCTCTACTCCCCACTGAGACTCCTCTCTTCGATAGAAAAATGTCCCTAGAAGTATTGTGCTGATTCAAACTTGTGGCTGCTTATGTGACAGTCAAAATATGAGGATTGTGTGTGAGCATGAATAAAAACACAGCCCAGCAAAATCAGCAGCGTGTATAATAACATCGATTCATCCAAACTGACGCAGAAAATAAAGTGGAGGTCATTTATTTAATGTACGTAAGTAGCCTTCCTCCTTTACTTAGGAACTTTCATTTACAAGTTGAGGCAGCTGAGAGACATGTAACTGTTGGAAATTACTCTAATGCTTTATACATGCGAAACGTTCCCATCCATCTCTTAGTAAATGATTCTCACATCACAGGGGTCCTGTATTAGCTGGGTTACTGCTTGGGCTTCTCCTAATCCAGAACTATTTATTTTTTCTTTCTGAAAATGTGTCTATACGAATACATAGGACCTCTGCTTTCCAAACTGATTAATGGTTAAGATAGGATTTTTTTTTTTTCCCAAATGTGTAGGAGGAATACCTTAGAAACACATGACTTTCGGGGCAGCGATTTCTCAGCCTTCTCTGAAAAGCAATGACGAGACCAACCCATCTCTTGTTTTGACCGGCACGGGTTGCCCAAGGTGATGGAGCTGCTTTTGAAAGGTGAGCCCATTAATGTGGGCAGGCAGGTTAAGCCTATGTTCTGTACCGAGATGTGAGCATACGAGGACACACTGATTTCTACAGCTTCTTGCCCCGAACGAGGGCCTGGCCGTATGGAATCGGTGCCTCAGCCCTCTCCAAACCTGAGCTGGGGCCCTCTGCTCGGGGACCTTTCCCACCGACCCCACCAGCGGCTGCTGGGGGCCTCCTGCTGCAGCAGGCCCGGGGACGATCGCACTGGTGCCGCTGCGTGGCGACAGCTTGCCCTTGCACAAGCCGCTGGCGGGCTCCGAGTCTCGGTTTTTCCAGCTGCGAAATGGGACGAAAAGCCTCTTGCTGCCACGGGGCGCATCACGCCTCGTACCCGAGAACTGCTACAGCTACCCCAACGCCCCGAACAGGCTCCAGGGCGAAAAGCGGCTAAAGAGCAGGAACTGATGCCACCGAAGGGACGGGGACGTGGCTGGAGATGTCCTTCAGCGGCAGACCTTGGCTCCGAGCCTCCCAGACACCACCTCCCTCTTACAAGGGAAACTCATCATGACTTTGAATGCAGGGCTTGGAAAGGGAATAAATCTTCAAGATCTGAGGGACTGAAGTCTGCACATTAGCTCCCCTTAAACCCTGAGTGCATTTAACATGGGAGGTTGGAAACCACAGCCAAAGAAATCTCTTTTGATTCACAACTTGTTTTGAGCAGTCACCCATAAAGCAGCCAGTGAATCACTCCCGCCGGTTAGTCATGCAACCACACTGGATGTACACTCAAAGGGAGCACAAAATAAACAGCCTGCAGCTCCAGATAACACACACACAGCTCATTTGCGCTATCTGGCATCAGCATATATTGTTAATAGCACTCCTACATCAAACCCTTAGGAAAAGGCGCACTCAGTAAGCATCTCCAAATCTCTCTCCCCGTCGGTATTTTCCCCGTCTGCTTCGCGCCGCGTTGCTTTCAAAACAATTCGGACTAGTAAAAGTTTAAGATTTTTTTTTTTCCTCTCTCTGCACCCTTCTCGTTGCTGGTTACGTCCTGCCGGAGCCGCAGCGTGCGATGCAGGGCTCCGGCGGAGTTAATCCCAGCCGGCAGCGGGCAAGTGGCAAATAAACAGCTCTAGTGCGAAAACAGATCGTCGGCGAGGAGCGAGCGGCGCAAGCACAGGGGGAGGGAGGCTCCCGGTCCTTTGACACATGAGTGTTATAAACAGCTCGGGTCTGGAATCCTATAAAAGTCTCCAGCCAGCTCTACCGTCCGAGCCAAGAGAAGGGCAAGACATCTTTGGGAAGAGCCGCGAGCGAGTCCTCCTGCGCAGGCAGGGCAGCGAGCGGGAGCCCTACCTTGGCGTCGTGCTCCCGAGGAAATCCCGCAGCTCTCCGCGGAGGAGATCCCGCACCTCCGAGCGCCGAGGCGAACAGAGCCCGAGCCAAACTCCTGGCGAGAGCTCCCTCCCCTCCCTGGGAGGGTGCCGGCGCCCTTGAATGGCAGATCTGGTGGCCCTATTGAGGGAAGGAGCGGCCGACTGCCGGCGCGGCGTCAGCGGTGCGGGGCACGGGCGGCCGAGGCGGCCCCGCTCCCCTCCAGCTCGCCCCCAGCCCTCGCCCCTTAACCCCCGCGGGGGTCGGGTCCCGTCCCGTCCCGTGCCGTCCCGTCCCGTGCCGTGCCGTGCCGTGCCGTGCCGTGCCCCCTTACCCGGAGGCTCGCCTTTATACCTGCCCGCTGCTCCCCGCGGGGATGGGGGCAGCACCTCCCCACCCCTTCCCTGGCCCCCCCGGGCCGACGGCACCCGCTCTCTCCCCTCCCGCCTCCCTTCGTCGGCGGGGAAGGAGCCCGGCAGGGAGCCGGCAGCCCACGGCAGAGCTGCGGGATCCCCCCACCCCAAAATCCCTCCGAGCCGTCCCGATCCCCCCGCACCGGGGCGGATGGATGCCCGGTGGGGAGGGTCGCAGCACTGCCGGAGCCCGGGGCGGGGGCTCGACATCGGCCCTGCCTGGGACCGAGCCCCCCCCCGGCGCAGGACGAGCTCCGAAAACCCCAAAGGACTCCGAAAACCGGCGGGGGCCCTGCGAGCCCCAGCCCCGGCAGCCAGCGGTGTCCCCCGGGAGGCGGGGGGGCCGCCAGCAGGCTCGTCCTGCCGCGCCTGCAGTTTACATTACATCAGGGGGAGGAGGAGGAAGAGAAATGCGTTAAAAGTGTCATTAAAAAAAAAAAAAAAAAGAAGAAAGAAAAAAAAATCCAGCAGCGAACCTCCGATTCCTACGGCCGTCGCTTTCCGCGCTCCTGCTAACAGCGCGCTTCAGCCTGCGCTTTTTGTTTGCTCTCTGAATAAAAGACACGGTCGTTATTTGCATAACCCGGCTCTTAGAGAATTTCCTCCGCAAGAAAAAGCCCCTTTCCTTTCTCCTGTCTCCCTCGAGCAAACATCCCCAGCGCATTCCCCCAAGCTTTCCCCCTTTCCTAAGCCAAGAGATATAACCTGTTCCGAGGGGGGTTATTTAAAATTTCGGCTTTAATTGCGGGACGGGCCGTGGCCCGCTGGTTCGAGGCAGGACGAGGGGGGCCGAGCTGGCAGCGGGACCCCTCGGGAGCCCCCCGGGGGGCTGCGGGGAGCCAGCCCCCGAGCCGGGGCCGCCGTAGCCGGGCCGGGAGCGCCTCGGCGAGTGCCGCTGGTTTCCGCCGGGTATTTACGAGCGCAGCTCTCCCCGGCCTGTATTTACCCGTACGGTGCAATGGAAGGGGTCTAGGAATAGAAGCCGGCAGCAATAGATGGCAGGCACGGGCTTTTTATAACTCGCAACGACTTGTTTATGGAAGAGTTAAAATCAAAAACCAAAAACCCCTCCGGCCTGCTGCGGAGACCCGCACGGGCAAGGCGCCCCCAGCAAAAAGGGGCGCAGCAAGGAAGCGGGCTGCAGGGGCACAGCCCGGCGGGAGAGGCTTCGCCGTGCTCGCCCTCGTGTGTTTCTCTTTTTTGTATTATTATTATTTTATTTTATTTTATTTTTTTGGTGCGTGTGATTTAAATCGCAGGGTAAAACCGGGCGCAGCATCCCACCGCCCCGCGCCCTGGAGGGAGCCGGGGCAGCCGCCGGCCTCCCGAGCGAAACCGCCCCTCGTTTGCCCCGGTGGCGGGGATCGGGGCTGCGGGGATCGGGGCTGCGGGGGTCGGGGCTGCCGCTGCCCCCGGCTCAGCCGCCGCCCGGCCCCCGCTGCGAGGAAGCGGAGAGGCGCCTGCGGGTGTCCCCGCCGCAGTCACCCTGCGAAAGCCCAATGTGGCTGTTATTAGCGAGACTCCCTCTTTAATCGTTAGCCCTTATTATTATTATTGCTATTAATTATCCTCGCGGATCCATGTGGCTCTTATTACAGCCCCAGAGGCCCTAGCCACATCACACGGGGCTCGCAACGTGCTCGGGCTCCGGGCCGGGCCATCGGCTGCCGACGCGGGGCTCCCACTCGAGGTCCAGCCCGGAGCCCCCCTTGAAAATAACCCGGGGAGGACCCCGGCGGCGTTATGGCCGGGGACAAATTCGGGTGGCTCTACCCGGGGCTGTAATGTGTCATCGCGGGCTAAGCCGGGTTTTTCAACCTACGAAGACAAGAGAGCCGGTTAGCAGAGCGGGGACGGCACCGGGGCCTCCCCCCGCATCGCCCCGCAGCCCCCCGAGGCTCCGCGGGTGCGGGGGGCCTCGGCTGCGCGCAGGGGGAGCGATGGGTGGATGGGGATGGGGAGGGGGAAGGTCCCCCTGCCTGGTTCTGAGTCTAAAAGGGGGGAAAGGGAAGGTGCGAGGGAGAAAGAGAAAGTAAAGAAGGCAGTACAAGGAGCGGGGGGATACCCTAAAAGACGGCGAGAGACCGGGACGCGAGCGGTGAGATGGCCGGGCCTCTCCCGGCGGCTCCTGGCCCGTGTCCCTGTCCCTGCCCGGGGTCACGGCGGCCCCGGCAGCGCACTGAGCTCGGGCCGGAGCAGCCCCGATTTCCCCGCATCGTGGGGGAAAGGAAGAGACTTTGTTTCCACTTTCCCTTCCAAAAAGTAAATAAATAATACACGCATATATATATATAATTGTTTTATCTTTTCGTTCTTTTTTTTTTTTTCTTTTCTTCTTTTCTCCTGTTCTTTTTTTCCCCGAATCGCCCAGGTTTAGCAGAAACCTCCCCACGCGCCCTGCTTTTTAACCGCCCGCCGGGGAAGGAGAGGAGAAGCGACGCCGGCCGGCGCGCACGGGAGCGTCTTAATTACCGCTAATGACCCGCCGAGAGGATGCGAGCGGGTTATCTGCAGCGGCCCGGCAGAAATCAATTAGGGGAGTGGCAATTAGGGGAGAAAGTGAGAGGCAGGGAGCCAGGAGCCGGGGGACGTTTCCCAGCACGGCTCCCGCTGGCACCGCGTCCCCTGGGCGAGCGTTTTGCGCGGAGCTGCGGCCCGCTCGTCCTTTCCCTTTCCGTCTCTCCCCGCTCGCTGCGGGTGCCCCCCCGAACCGCCGACGCTCCCCGGGGCTGGGGATGCATCGGCTCGGCTCGGAAACGACGCTAAAATCACGGCGGAGCGGGACGAGGGGGGGGGGGAATCCGCCGCTTCCCCCGGGACCTGCGGGCTCCGGAGCACGGCGCAGCCCCTGGAGCCGGGGGGGACCCTGGAGGAGGGAGTTTGGGGGGCTCGTGGTGCCGGGCAGCCGCCCCCGGGGCCCTTTGCGGCACCGAGAGCCTCTCTGCGGGCTGGTCCCGGTGCTTGCCCCGCCGCCCGCCCGCCACTCACCGTAGCAGGGGACCTGCAGAGCTCCGTTGTGGCCGCTGCTCTCCTGCAGCTTGAGGTTGCTCTCCGGGGGGGTCTTGCAGGGGCCTCGCTGCATGTAGAGGTGCTGCTGCTGCGGAGGGTATTTGTTAAAGGAGGCCGGAGCCCCGGCGGAGCTGGGAGCCTGCACGCTGCCATCCAGGGACTGACATTCCTGCTGGCTGTAGCGGCTCCGGCACTTAGCGCTGCTGTCACCAAAGCCTTGTCCTTTGCTGGCCAGGAAAGTAGGGCTGAACTTGTCACTTGCTTGAAATGCCCTAAAAGGCGAGGAGCCTTCTGTGCCCTGGGAGGCTGCGTTGTAGTAGGAATCCATGGCAGCCGGATCACAATAAGAAACACAAGTATCAGCATTCATTCCTAAAATTAAAAGGCCCGAGTGTCCTTAATGCGCTTGGAGGGGCACCAGGAACCTCTTTTTCTCTCTCCCTCTCGCATACACACACACACCCACAGCTGGGCCGGGGAGCTCTAAGAGGATTCAGATGTTCTTGAAAGCTGACCAGATCTCCAAGCCCCCTTAAGATCTCGCACAGTAAAAGGGGGCTTTTTCTTTCCCTCCCTCTCTCACACACACACTCACTTGCTCTCCGTCTCTCCCTCCAAACTATCTACAGCCTAAAGAGAGGCTTCTCAGGGCTTCCCCCCCACACATAGAAAAAAAAAAAAAAAAAAAAAGGAAAGGAGAGAGAGAGACCTCTCCCCCAATTAATATGTAGATGATGACAGTGGAGGGGAGGGGGCCCGGGAAGGGGTGTGCGTGTATGTCTATGGGGGTGTGTGGAAGCAGACGGGGGTGGAGGTCATATATCTTGCGCTAAAAAAATAATAAAAAGCGATTAAAAACCAGAAAATCGGACACACGACGTGCGCGCAGCGCGGGGATGAGCGTGGGGACGCGCGGGGAGCGGGGCCGTGCCCGTGCCCCCCCGGGCCTCGCCCCGCAGCTGCGGGGACCCCCGGCTCCTTGCCCCCTCCTCTGTTCCCCAGGTGTAAACGGGGGGATCAAAGGCCGGGGGGCGGCAGGGAAGGATTTTAGCAGGGGCGCCGAGCACTCGAAATCGGCCCCGGCTCCTGGGAGCGGCAGAGGTGAACTTGCAAAGGGACGGAGGCTGCAAGGAGCCCTTTTTGGTTTGAAGGGTCAACTGCGACCCAAAAGGGGCTTAAAAATAAATCAATACTCACCTTCCGTCGCCCCCCCCGCGTCCCGCCATTCAACCTGATTCCCCTCCTCCCCCGTTTAACTCCTGCTACCCCTTCCACTCACTCCTACCCTGCCTTCCTCCCATCCCCACATCTGGTTCCTATTGCTCGCTTACCTTGAAGTTCTCAGTAATAAAGATATTACGCAAACTACAACCACAGTCCTTCGGTCAAAAAAACAAAAATTAAAAAAAAAAAAAGAACAAAAAAAAAAAAGGAAAAAAAGAAAGGAAGAAAGAAAAAGAAAGGAAAAGAAAGGAAGAGAGGCAAGACGAGGGAAGAAGGCCCTTAACCCCTTGGGGAGCGCGGGCCGCGGCGGTGCCGGCTGCGGGCTGGGAGCGCTGGGCTCCCCCCGGCCGGGCCGTGTGTCCTCCCTTCTCCCCCCGGCTTCCTCCCCCCGGCGCGGAGCGGGGGGGAGCCTGGGGGCTTTCCTCTATTTGTATGGCTTTGGGGGCGCGGGGGGGAGCGGGATGCGGCCGGGGGGAGCGGGATGCGGCGGGGAGGGGGGCGCGGAGCTGGGGGGGGGGGGGTTCGTGGCCGCCCCCCCCCTTCGTCCCCGGGGGGTCGCAGCGGCCGGGGGCACAGAAGGAGCCGCCGCGGCTTCGTCGGCTCGGCGCAGCGCGGATCTGCCTTAGCGCACTTCCCCGGCAAGAGCGGGGGCTCCCCCCGCGGCCCCCCGGTGCAGAAGGATTTCTAGCGTGGTCCCCGCTAAACCGGCCGGCGGTGGATCCATTTCCTAGGTTTCAAACCATTCGCAAGCCTCCCTCCGAGCAGTGCGGCACGCTGGGCTCCTTCAGGTTTCTGGTCCAAGAAAGCTTTCAGCGGATTTTCCTTCCTTACTCTCTTTATTACCTGCCTAATTCTCTCCTCGGTTTTTTTTTTCGGTTTCTCCCTCTACCCCCGGCTCCCCCCACCGCAGCCCCCTCTCGCTCACCCTCTCTCCCTCTCCACGACTTAATAAAAAGCAAACCGACGCAAGGCAGGCGAGCCTTTTCCTAAAATCCCCTTCTGGGCGGCCGCCGGGGAGCCCTCAACCAGCTCGCAGCCGGGGGAGCGGCCGGGGCTCTCCCCGGTACCCCGGTGCCCGGAGCCGCAGGGGCGCATCCCGGGCAAGTATTTGCCCCAGGGCCGGGGCCGCAGCCCCTCTCCTCCCCCCCAAAAACCGTGCCCACGACCGAAACGAGGCGAGGCTGCGGCGTTGCGCTCGGCCTCCCCGGCTTTCCGCTCGACGCGAAAATAACGGCAACGAAACCAGACCGCGAGGCAGAGATTCCCCGACCGGGCAGGATTTTCTTTTTTCCTTTTTTTTTTTTTTCTTATTTTTTTTTTCCGGCGGCACCGCGGCTCGCCGAGGCACTCCGGCTTGGCCGAGCCGGAGGAGGGCTGCGGGGTCTGCCGCGGCCCCTCCTTGCATTAAAAACTGCAACGAAAAGTCGATTAGTTCCCAATCAGGGCTAATCCGCGGCCCCGCGGAAAGGACCGCGATAAACCCCTCTCTCTAATGGCCAATTTGGGGCACTGGAAGCGAGAGGTTAAGTCGGGAATCGTTCCCGAGAGAAAGGGTGCTCGCAAAGACCTGGCCGTATGGCGGGGGGCGAGGCGGGGGGGGGGGCAATAACCGGGGAACCGCTTTCCCCGACGTTTTTCCTCTGCCGGGGTTGGGTTTCCCCTGAAGTCCCCTCGGCAGATTTGAGGGGGGCTCCCCCAGCCCCCGTTAGCCGGAGAGAACAGGAAAGCAAACGGGGAGCCTGCGCTCCCCGCTCCCCGCTCCCCGCCGGACGGGGCTGGGCGCTGCCGGGGGGTCCGGCCGCGGGGGTCCCGGTCCCGGGGAACCCCCCCGGAGGGCAGGGAGGGCTCCCGGAGCCGGAGCCGGGCAGCATCTCCGCCCGCGGGAGCGAGCATCAGCGGAGAGTGGGCAAAAAGGGGACACGAGGCGCTCGAAACCCGATCTCACAATTTATTTTATTTTCCTCCGTGTGACCCCAAACCTTCCCTGTCTCTACAACAAACGCGGCCGAAAGGTCTGCACTCTGCAGAAAGTGGCCGAGAAGTACGTGTTTGTAGGTGCCAAGTCTGTACCGAGACCGTTTCCAGGTACAACCGCTGCCGCTTTGGGAAGGTGTCACCCCGAGGGTCCCTTGCTGCGCTGGGGAGCCCAGGGGAGAGCTGGCCCCGGGCTTAGGGCAGCAAATCGCTGCTGGGGGGGTCACCCGTGTCCTCAGGGTGTCCTCCCCCGGCGACACCCCGGGAGAAGCGGGCAGCCCGTCGGGCTGGCAGCCGAGGAGCCGCTTGCTTTCCGCCGGGCATCGCTCCTGGGCGAGGGGCAGGCAGCGGCGGGTGGCTCCGGAGCCTCCTGGAGGAGCGGGTGGGGGGCAGAGAAAATCCCCCGCTGTGGGCTCGTCCCAGCTGGGAGGGGGGCTGCAGGGAGAGGGGCATCTTTCACACCGCTCCCTCCCGGCTCTCGGGCAGAGCCTCGCTCCTGGAAGCTGTCCCCGGTTTGTTTTCTCACCGGCTTGGTTTGCGCGGTCACTTGTGGGCTCCTTTTGTACCGGGCCGAGGTCTGAAGGCGACCTATTTATAACAGTACTGCTGGGGGGGTTGGGGGGGGGGGGGGAGAAGGGAAAAAAAGTATTTGTGTTAATCTCCCCCAAGATATTTATTTATTTTTTTTTCCTCCCCAGCAGGACCACGGCTGCATCTTTATTTCGGGAGCGGAGTTCGCCCAGCAACAGCCCCGCTGGTACCTTCTGGCTCCTGCCGCACCCCCGGGGCCGGGGCTTTGCTCTCCCGCCCTCCGCCTCTTTCCTCGGAGCCATGAGTGTGCTCACACACATGTATATATATACATATATGCAATACTGGTCAGTATTAAAGCACGTTCCTCGTGTCACGAAGCAGCTCACAGAGAAACGGAGCTGACCCACTCCTCTCCTTCCCAGGGGGAGCAAAGGAGGAGGCTCTGAGTCGGGCCAAGCTGGCCCCTGCCCCTCGTGTGCTGGCAAACCTCATCTCCTCCCTTCTCCGAAGGCCCTCTCTGCCTCCCATCGCCATAAAGCTTGGTTATTTGTTTATTGGGCTTTTTTTCCCCCCTTCTACTTTAATTTTTTTTTTTTCTTTTCCAGGACGCGTCGCGCCCGCTGCAAGCCGCGGGGGGCGTTCCTCCACCCGCGGGCCGCCGCGCGTCCCCTCCTGTCGCCTCCGTTGTCCCCAGAAAAACACGGGACCGAAAATCGGGGAGTTTGGCACCAGATTCCCGGGGGCCCCCCCCCGATGACGCCATCGGGCGGCAGCCAATAGGAAAGCCGAGCGGGGGCGGCCCCCGGAGCCCCCCGCTCTGCGCCCCGCCGGGCTGCGGGCAGGGGGCTCCGGGCAGCCGGGGGGGGGGGGGGGCTCGGGGCCGCCGCCTCCCCGGGCCCCTTCCCCGGGCTCGGGGGGCCGCTGGGGGCCGGGGGGAAGCCCCCCGGGGCGCGCCTGTCCCGGACCCGAGCACCGGTGGGGTGCGCCGGGCTGGGGGCGTCCCCTTCGCCCCGCGCACGAAACAAAGGGGCCGGGGAGGAGGGGGGGCTCCGGGCCGAAGGCATCCTGCGGCTTTTGGTGCACCTGTCAGCGGCTCCCCCTGACCTTCCCAGCCGGGCAGAGCCGGGACAGCCCGCGGCGAGGCGGGGGGACGCGCTGGGGCAGGCGGGGGGGGCAGCGGGGAGACCCCAGGGGGGTCCCCCTCACCGCCAGGCCGTCGGGTTTCGTTTGTTCCTCTCCTTGCTTGCCCCTCTAACAGATATTTCCCTCCCGGGTCGTTTGAAATAAAATAAAATAAAATAAAACGAAAAAATTCGCCTTCCTTGCTGTAGTCGCCAAGCATCTCCCGCAAACCGCCCCGAAAGCAAACAGGAGCAGAGCCCCGCAGACGCAGCAACTGTGCACAAACTTATCTTCCGTGCCGTTTGAGCGGGTTTTTTTTCTGTTTGTTTGTTTGTTTGTTTTGTTTTTAATTATTAATTAAGTTTTTTTTTTTATCCCCCGTCAAAAAAAGGTCAGGCGAGGCGTCGCAAAGTCCCATCCAAAACCGAAAAGAGAGCGGAGCAGCGCCGGGACGCGCAGGAGAAGGAGGGTTTGCGAATAACGCGCTCGGCTCCTTCGCACGGCTTCTCCCGGGACGTTTCGCAGCTCGGCTGCCGCCCCCTCCCCGGTCCCCCCCCCCGGCTCCCCCGGCCCCCCCCGGTCCCGCAGCTGCGGGCTGCCCGGCCGCCGGAGCGCCCCGCCGGGCTCGGCCGGGCACCGCCACCCCGCTGCGGCGGCACCTCCGAGCAGATGTCGTTCCTAGCAGGGGCTTTAATGCTGCTCTTTGAGGCTCCTGGACCATGGCTGTGACCTCTTCTTTTCTGTTACTCGTTTGCTTGCTTGCTTGTTTTTTTTTTTTTTTTTTTTTTTTTTTTTTTTTTTTTAAGCCTTCCAGGAACGCTGCTTTTCTTTTGATATTATTATTATTTTTAGGGTGTCCTGTAAAAAAATCCCATCGGTGCTGATTGTGTCAGAGCCGTGCTGAATTAAGGGGTATCCAGATTCAAGGATTCCCAGATCCCTCCGCAGGATGGTCCAGCATTTCTTTTTCTTACAGAAAGCACTCGAGCAAGTTTGCAGGCAGCGGAGCAGGCGGGGGGGGTTGCCTGGATGTGCCTGTCCTGAGGATGCCACTTACAGTAAAGCCACACACCCAGGGAAGCACCCTTGTTCTGAGGCAGGGAAAATGAGGCTCAGACACGTGATTGCCCCACCTCAGACAAAGTCACCAGCTTTACTGACTGCTGGTAGCTGGAAGAGAGCTCGAGAGGCCTGCAGGTCTCTGTCCCTCTTCCCAGTGAGCAGCTCAGCAGCAGCAGCCGTCCTTCCAGGTGAGCTGTGAGTGCCCCATCCACCGACAGACATGGGACACAGGCGGCTGGGATTTCCCCAGGTCCTGAGCTGCTCCTTCCCCTGGAGCCAGAAGAAGCTGGAGCAGCCCAGACAGAAACCAGGCCACAATGATTCAGACCAGAGAGCCAAAAACCCTGGTGATGTGCACCCAGTCTCCAGACTGCATGGCCCAAAATTTCACTCAGCCACGCTGAATGGCCTTTGCCTATCTGCAGCCACCCTCAGCTCTTAGGCATCATCCACCTTAGGCATCACCCTCCTACGAGACCTCCTCATCAGGACACAACTGCAGCCAGGGCAGGAGAGAAGGGCACCAAGAAAGCCCAGAGAGAGCAAGACTCTGAGCGGCATCACTAGGAGACCCAGTGTCGAGGCAGGACTCAGCGTGAGTTGTCTTTGGTGGCTCAAAGGCCAGCAGGATGGAAAAGAGGGAGCACAACAGAGAACAACAACAGCAACGCCAGTGAAAGAAGAGAGAGCCCGTGGCTGTGCCGGTGGTGGGACGGGGCGGGGGGACAGTCAGACAGACCTTCCCCGTGTCAGCAGTGACAGTCCGCTCAGCTGAGCCCCAGGGCCACCTGTGTCCTCCCTGCTGCTCAGATTTATAGAGTGTAACATTTTAATAAAAAACACACACACCTCTCCACTTTGGTGCATTAAGAGATTTCTAGCAAAACACAGTAATGTTGCTATAAATTTCCCTCCCAGCACCCTCACAAGTAATAACTCAAGCCCCAGCATTTTGTATTTAATGTTTATTTTGATGGCTGCATTCCAGAAAGAAAAGGGAAAAAGAGGCAAAACCTACTCAACCACTCTCCCCATTGCTATTAGCCTGATGTTTTCAATAAAATTTAGTGCAAACTGGGAAACAAACACTTGGAAAAAGAAAGGAGGAAAACAAGCACACTTGGGCAAAATTCTCCTAGCCATCTGCCAAGGCCTGGGTTCCGATCCTGGCTTAAATTACAGATGTCCTGCCGTGGGTGCTCATTACGTCCTCTTCCCTTGGCACGTTTGAACAGCACCCCAGGGAGCCGTACCTGTGTTAAGCAAGGCTCAGTGGTGGGATGCTCTGAAGGACAGAGAACTGTGGAGATTGAGGTTGAAAAAGCGAAGCCTGGAAGTTAAAGGCTGAGACTCGGCCAAATAATGCACGGCCAGAATACCGGGGGTGCTGCCAGTCAGGTTTGACGTACGTGGCAGAGCTACCTAAAGCTTTCAGAGCACCTGCTGACCTGTGAAGCCACCAGTCCTTCAGTGTCACCAGCACTACACCCACACTTTCCACTGAGGAAGGAAGAAACCATGTGGATGGATGGTGCCATGTCCAGAGGAGACACAGCATTGCCTAGCGGGAGCACACGCTCCAAGAGATAACTCTCAACTCTGGTGAGAGCAGCCTAAACCCTCATACAACGGTGAATAGTTACACAGATGTGATTTAAACTCCTGATTGCTTACCCAGAAGTAGCAATCCCTGAATGCGACTTGACTCGGATGTGGTTAAAAAAATGTGCTGAGGGCAGCAGCACTACGCAGCCAGGTTGCCAGCTGGAGAGAGACGTGCCCCGTCTGCCCAGTGAGCGCCCGTGTGCGAAGGGTGCACGGGCTGAGCTTGGAGAACTGCACATTCAGAGCACGCCAAGCTCATCTCTGTACAGCAGGCCAGAAGAAGCCGACGGGTTTAAAGAGTAACCAGGTTCAAACGTCGCAGAAGCTTTTGGGTTTCCCTTTCTGCAAGGCACACCTCACCTTGCATCCCCTGTCCCACAGCCTGGGCATACACCGCTAGGGCTGTGTCTCTAACACTAATCCAGTTAGACTAGAGCTGGGTTTTCCAGTTTTTCTCCCCTCCCCAGATCACTGCAGACCCCACACAGGTTCATAGACTGACCACTTCGTTCTTGTGATGTTTCACTGAACCTTCACTGCCAGCACACCCTCACTTAGGCCAAACACCACTGGTCCCTGAAGGCTCACCTGGCTCCATCAATGCTCTCTCATGGGATATCTATGGTCTCTGAATACCTAAATATAGCCTTCACCTCTTGCTTTTCAGCAGGGAAATCAGAAACATCTGCTGCTCTGGGCCAGGAGCACTGAATCATCACCATCCAATCATGTCATGATGGCACAGGTGTGATTTCATCCCCTGCTTGTAGGCAGGCCGACCTTACTCTTAAATTCACATCCAGTACTGGGCTAAAACTACCAAGGTATGGAGAAAATCGCTCTGTAGATTCAACCTCTGCTATGTTGCTTAGCTCAAGACATCAGGTCCGTTGGGCAAGTGGTATCTCATAAATCAGATGTTATGGTCGTGACTTTCACAAGTGGAGGAATCTATCAGCTCATATTAATTCTTGTATTCTGACATAAATTACAGAAGATATCCACGGCACACAGTGAAACTAACGATAGTTTTACACCTAGACCGTGGTCCTTCACTTTTTCACTCTTCTCTTCAAGAGAAGTTTAGTTAGCAGACTAACTCTGTAGGGAAAGGCTGTTAAATATGCTGGCAAAACAGTGTTAATCAAACATGCCTTTACTGTGAGCTGGAGAACATCTGCCCAGTGAATAGTATTTGGGACTTTTGGACTCATTCTTAAAAAGTGCACCGGTCTGTGATCCCACGGGTTTGAAATGTGAACCTGCTGTATCTAGAGGGGTTAAGTCACATCTTTTTGTCTGGCATGTATTTTCCCATCTTCCTTCCCAGCAGAATTTCCAACAGCGGGCTTAGTGCATTGAATACCCAAGCTGGATTTTTTACCTAATATAAGTTGGCATGGCCCCATCATGGTGGTTTATACAAGGTATTTGACTCCACAGTATTTGCCTCAATTCAGAAAAGGAGAAATCTAATGACACTTAAAATGGGCAGTGCTGTTCAGAAGGAGGGATGCACGGGCTTAGGTTGGCCACGTTCCAACACTGAGAATCAACAAAACTTGCAGCCAGCCTGCACAAGAGGAGCCAGTCCAGGGATATGTCCACCTGATTTCTTTTTTTCTTTTTGTATACAACACGTGGCACTGCAAAATGTTGGAAGAGGTACAGTGGTTCCTCTTCAAGGCCTCAAGCAACATGAAGGAAATACATTCTCTAAAAACCTTAAATTGACCCAGTGGACTGACAGTCAGTTCCAAGAAACTCAGCATTTTATTCTGTATTATTATTATTTTTTTTACTAGGTTAATATTCTTTTTATACGGAGAATGGGAATAACAGTTCACTTTGGATGACCGGCATGATTTACTTCAACTGCATCAGCACTCCTCCAGCTCATGTTCAAGGCAGCTCTTGGGTGATATTTCCATGAGGGCAATGGAGTTGTGTGATGCCATTTAAACAAAACAGAAAGTTGAAATATGATTTTTTTATATTTCTTGAGGGACGAGAAGAGATTTATTTTAAAAACCTTCAGTCGCCTTAAATCCATAAATATATTTTACCTCGGGACAAACAGTGAGGATGAGATCACTGAGCTGCACAGATGAACAGAGACCTCACAGATATCCCAGAAACCAGGGTATCCAGTTCCCCAGGATCACCACTTTGGGGTTACCTGGGGTGCAGCCCTGGCAGGCTGAGGCAGTGCCTAAGAAACCTGCTGCCAGGAGCAGCAGGGACCGTTTGATAGTGTCCTCTTGGATGCTCAGCCCTGACATCCACTGCACATCTGGACACAACAGCTTCTGAGCCTGCCAGGCACTGCTTGTTTTGTTAGCAGAAGCTGGCCTGAGC
Organism: Cygnus olor; assembly: GCF_009769625.2. Classification (NCBI taxonomy): domain Eukaryota; kingdom Metazoa; phylum Chordata; class Aves; order Anseriformes; family Anatidae; genus Cygnus; species Cygnus olor. The sequence goes on from NC_049173.1 coordinate 52,883,566, forward strand.
TCGTAAAGCTGATCCTTTTAGACTGTCCTCCTTGGAGATCCCTAAACAATCACAGTAGCAAAAGAAAAAAAAGGTATGTTTTTGACTGGGGCTGCAAGATAGTGTCCCTGCACCCTAAGTTGCAGATATGTCCATGGAGAGAGAACTCCTGTCACTGAATTTATTTGGAAACTAATTTTTTCCACTGGAAAACAAAAATCTCCAGCAAAGCTAAATTCAGCACCATTGCTATTTGGATCCACTGAGGATACACCTCTTGTGTCTTGCACCATAAGCAGTGCTGGCTCCTTACAGAACCACAGGTCAATTCGAGGTCTTTGTGGTGATTTTTAACATTCTGGAGAGATTCTTCTAATTAAGAGAGCAAAACGCCACATTGAGCTGGGATGTCTCTCTACAGCAGTGGCTGTTCATGGTATTAAACTAGTGCAGTGCAAACAGGTATCTGAGCTGAAGGGTGCAAGAATATGCAACAGTTCCGATAAATGTTCAGAAAACTCGTTTCTCTAGCCCATGTTTCTAGTAAAAGAACACATGCACATACATGCTACTAATACTGGCACATAGACCTTGAATATGCTTTTCTACCTGCTAAAAGGATATATGCATATATATATATATATATATTTGGAGCTGTCCAGGAAACATACTTCCAGGTCTGTGAGGAAAGATGTTTTGGGAGTTGCCTCCTTCACTTATTCATGTGAAACTCCAGTATTTCATACGTTTGGGAGGGTGTTTCCAACAGGAAATATTCTCCCTGGCCTCCTAAGCCCACATTATATTGGCTCATACAATACAGACAGCAACTTGTCCTAATTTTTGTGTGCATGGGCCCAGTCTGGCCTGCACTAGAGTCAATAAAATTTTGCTGTTCAGCTCATTGGCAGCAGGGTTAGACTTTCTGTTTATATTGCTTTTTTTTATCTGTGATTTAGTTTTTCTGCCAAGGTCTATAACCATTGATATCAAGTGGTGATAGGGAAGGCAAGAGGAGAGGGAGACAAAATCTTTTTTTCTTTTTTTTTTTAACTTGAAATATTATATATTGAACATTTAAGCATGTTACTAGTTGTGTACAAAATGTACAGTTCTTTATATGAATGCCTACCTTCCCAGATTAGAATAACTCAGTGAAGCCACTCTGTACTTCACCCTTGTACAAGAGCTCTTAAAGGTATGTGTACATCTTGAGCCCTTCAGGTAGTATTCAAATGCCTGAAGAACCAAGAGCAGGAATATGCCCATCAGCTGTTCTTAGAAAACTGGGTAAGGAATAGTCTGAAGTCAGTTAACTTTCTTTTCTCTCTCTCCCTCTCTCTCTCAGTCTGTGCCTCATATAGGCCATAATCCAATATCCTCTAGTCTCCAGAAGCAGCAGGAGCAGTGGCTAGTAGCATAAACTTGCAGATATAAAAATTTGAGCTTATTCAACCGTAACTGACCTAAAAGAAAATGAAGCGAAAACAAAAAACTTAGTTACGCAGCTAAGAAACAAATAATGCCTTTCCCTAACAAATAAGGGCACCTTTCTTTCTCTCTGATTAGAAATCATCAGGAGATTCAGGTTTCAAGTGGGGTTAAAAGCTTTATGACTTGTTTAGCCAACGCATGTGAACCCAAAGGCTATTTTTGTCTGGGAGTGTATCCTTGGCACACAGAGCATCTGTAAACAGGCAGCTACACTGTCCCCTCTGTGCTGCTACCTAGATGGTAAGTGAGCATCCTTTCTGTGCTGTTCTGGAGGGGGCGGCCAGAAGGGCAGCTCTGCAGTGCATGTGAGTGGCACGGGCGAAGACCACCATGGCCAAGGGCTCCAGAAGGCACTGTGAGGACACTGTGGCCTGGTGGGGGCAACCGAGCTCCCCCTGTGCTGTGCTCTGCTGCAGGGGAAGGAAGGCAAGCTGCCTAAGGGTGGCCTCTGGCTCTCAGTCCAAGTGGGAAAACTTCATGGCTGGTACTGGGCTGGAGCACAGACACGTCTCACCTCCCCAGACCATTGACAGACAGATGCTCTTACTGAAAAATCGAGGGACAAACCCAATTTTCTCTAACAAAGTAAGAGACTTGCAGGCACAGGAATTTCTTGTGGGTTTGGATCATTGATGCAGAATATTATGGGGAAAGTATCCTTGCTATGTCCCTTCTCCAGCACGTACGGTTGCACAGAGCTGCTCCCAGTTGCCCAGACTGTGCTCTCAGTTACACAGAGGTAAATCTAGGGTAAATCCACAAGACTCCAAGAATAAACAATACGAAGCCTGGGACTGAAAGAGAAGATTCAGTGAGCTATAGACTGGGTAGTCTGATATCAGTCATGGATTAAACACTGCAACAGCTATGGCGAATTGCATGGACAGAAGTCTATTGCTGGTACATGGCTTCACAGGAATTGCCTTGTAAGAGGAACTGCTTGTCTTTTCCAAACACAAATGCAGGCCTACTTGACAAATGCAAATTACATCCAACCTGGCTACTAGTATTCCTTTACGGGGTCTCTTTTAACACTCCTGGGCTAAAATCTCATACTATGTGGAATTAAAATGTATTTTTTAAAGCAAAAATAGTTTTGTTCATGTATTTTAAGGCAAAAGTAACACCAGTAGCAACATTGCGTATTTCTGAGGATGGATGTTGCACAAAACTCGGTAAGACCACTGCCCAAACATCACCCCCAGCTCTGCTTTCCTCTGGCTGCAGAATTGCCGAAGGAATTTGCAGGTAATTTTGGCAAGGCAAGGGGTCAGCAAGGAAATCTTAGAGCAGGAGGCTGTACACGACTCAGTCATCGTCTTGGGGAGAAAAGTTGGGGATCACCAGCTGCAGATACTTGCAAACAGAAATGTCTGTGCCCATGGGGCTTCTCCACTCTGCAAGCAAAAACGCATTGTAAGGTGCAGTGGTTGGTAGCTGGAGCTAAACAAACCCATCCAGGGAGCAAGGTGTCCTTTCATAGCTGCTGAAGGCAGCGCTGCCTCTCATGGGGGAAGAGGGCTGTCCTGTCACTTGGAGACTCTAAGCCCAGCTGGGGCGGCTTTCTGAAGCACAGGCTCTAGCCCAGCTCCAGGGAAGTCCTGCTGCCTGTGTAATGCAGGAAGCCGGCAGGAGGATCGCAGCCGTCCCCTCTGGTCTCGGAGCCTGTGAATAAAGGAGTGGAGGCGCTTTGCTTTCGCAGTGGCATGTGGTGATACGAAAGCTCCTTGGTCATTTAAGCATTTTGGGGTCTTTATTTTATAGGCAGGGATAATGTCTAAATACACATTATTTTTTTAACACCACCACCCCCTCTTGTGCTTTGTAGAGTCCCAAGCTACAGTTGCAGAGCTGTGGTCAGGATAAAAGCCGGCAGACCAGCCATAAATCAGCCAGAACCGAGTTCCTTAACCTTTCATATTAACCTCTTGCATTGACTTGAGTTAGGTGCTATGCTCTGCTGTTATAAATCATCCTGCAGTGAATTTATGAGCTTCAGCACAATAAAGGGTTTTTTCTTTATCCCCCCCCAACCCCTTTCTCTTAGTGCATTTTAGAAATTACGCAGGAAAGGCCTAATGACTGGGATCTGTGAATATTGCTAACTCTCTTTCCCTACCAAAGGGATCTGGCAGGAAGATGTGGGGGTTGGGAGTGGGGGGAGAGACTCTTTATTTTACTTACTGGTGACACGATCAGGAAAGCCTGTTCTAAAAACTCCAAGAAACCATTAGCCGCTCCTTGGAATAGAAAAAGAAAAAAAAAAGAAAGGAAAAAAAAAAGCAGCTAGTAATGAAACCCATTTGGGGGTTAAGACAGCAATCTATTCCCTCGGATGCAGTCATCACCCCACTGATCTCCCCAAATTCTTTGGCGTGTAAGGACGGTGGGTTTCACCCCACAGCCCCCGGGCCTGCATGTGGCGCTGGCTGCGTGTCAGAGCTCTCCAGAGGTCTGGGAGTATTTTGAGGTACTTACACAGCGGTGAGGTATGCGACTCACACCTGTGCCCTGGCACCTTTCGGTCTGTCTGCATGCAGCATTTCCATCGTGCTGGTGGCTGCAGCCTCTGACCTGAGCACTAAGAAGTTCAGTGTCACTACTGTTGAGTAAGCTCCTACCTCTAGCTCTGACAAGGCAATTAGTGCTGATGAGTGTCACATCTCAGGCATGTCCAAGACCTGCTTGGCCTTGCCAAACGGGGCTCCGTGACCCCCTGGCTGAAGGCAGCTGCTCTCCTGTGCATGCCTGTTGCCACAGGGCCTACAGCATGGCCGGGAGGCCTGGAGGTGCAGCCTGCCCGTCCCCACACCACCACCATGGGCCCTCCCGGCGGTACCTCCGTGACATCTGACACAGCTGCCAAAGACAAAATGGCCACTTCACTTAAACACAACCGCCAAGCTCCAGAAAGCCTTTTCTTTCTTTATATATATACATACATATATATATATATATAGATTTTTTTTTTTTTTTTTCCCCAGGGGAGGCGATTTCACTCAGCCATTTGTATTTATTAGCGCAGCTGGTGCTCCCAAATATCGGGGCCAGGGACCAGCCAGGCTCTCCCCCTCAGCAGGCAGTGCGGGGTGGTGGCGGGGTGGCTCCTGGTGGCCGCGCCCCCCTGGGGCTTTGTTCCCCCTGCCTGGCAGCAGTGCAGCTGTTCCCCGTCTAACCCAGCCAGCCTTAGGGAGCAAAGCAAACCCTCCGCAGCAAAAATTAAAAAGAACAGGTTTTCTGGGGTGAGGATCTGCATAGTTTTTTTTTTTTTATGGTATGTAAAAAAATTTAAGAGGCTTTGGCTGAAAGTTTTTCTGGTGTTTTCTCTCTCTACTGCCCTCGACCCGTCTCCCCAGGTCTGTCCATGAACTTGCTGCTGTCTATCGCAGGCACTGAGGGAGCGCTCATAGCATGTGCCCTCTTGCTCCTTGTGGGACGTGCGGCACGGCCATGGCCAGCTGTGTCCCAGCCCCTTGCCCCGCGTGGGGCTCCACGCGCCTCTGTGGGCTCCATCAAATCCGGCGGGTAGGGATAGACTGGTGAGAGTGGATAAACATCCCCACTGCCCCGCTGTACGAAGGTGGGTTATATTATCTGCCTTCGAGTGGTAAGGAGCATCCACCACCCTGCATCTCCTCCTGCCCATCTCGCCCCCTTTTTCCCCACAGTTTTCTCACAACTCTCAGACTCCTCTCAGAGAAGATTTGCGAGGATGGGGCTGTGCGAGGTAGCGATACTCCAGTGCCTCCCCAGCACACGCAGCTCAGCAGGGCTGCAGCCTCGCAGGGATTTCATCTGGCTTCACATTCACTCGGTGCAGAAGAGTGACCGTCCCCGAGGACACCAAGCCCACAGGGGCACCCCCTGTTCCCTCCCCGGCAATGCGGAAAATGGCTGTCACGTCCGAGGGAAGCAGGCAGCAGACAAAAGGCCTGGCTGCGCCGGCCAGACAATGTGAGGGGATATTTCCAGTTACGAGTTTGTTTACCTTATAGAAAAGTTAATTGGCTCCTTTTGATCTTCCAGTGAAAACCACAAAGGAAATTTTGTAAAAGCAGGAGTAAACTCTAGCCTGCAAGTCACTTTCCCAACTCTAGATATTCATTAAAACAATTGTTTGATTCTTAATTTAAAGAAAACATTAATTTCTCCCCCCCTCGCTTATTATTAAGAGCCCTCTATGTCCCTAGGCTAAAGTGCTCTCTCCACAAATAATCTTTCTGCCAGCTGCCAGCTTGGTGCAGTTTCTAACCTGTCTTTAGAATACATGTATATATATATATGTGCATGTGTGTATGGCAAGAACTGTGTTTATAGTTCTGTTGTTTTAGAAACCTGACAAATAGGTCATTCAAAATTAATAGAAATCCCGTCAGTCTGAAGAAAAATCAGGATAAGCTTAGAGAATGCTACTTAATTTTTTAAATTATGAGTTTTCACAGTGTGCTGAAATTAAAACAACTTTTAATTCCAAGTTTGATACAATTAAGATGAAGATGTCATAAGAAAATATTTCTTTTTTTTTTTTAAAGTTGATTTAATTAGCAGAGCTATATTAGGAAAGTAAGTAATGCAATCTATTTATGGACAGATATATCTCTGTATAATAATAGATAATAAAAACAAAGAGAATCACAAGGCAAAAATAGATGATTCTTTTTCTCAAGCCTCTTCTAGTAATTTCTCGGGGGCAGTAGACAGCAGATCTTTGCTGCTGGTATTATTTTTGTTTCAAACAAAAGTATTCCCTCCTCCTCCTTTTTATGAAATTTCTGCCTATTTTTATGAAGACAGTAGAGGACAAAAAAAAAAAGTCACCCAGCAGCACCCCCACCACATACATGCATTTCGAACGATATTGCAGAGCAGCAAAATGTAGTGATTTAGGATTTAGTGAAAATATGGCTTGTGACAAACAATGGCACAACACAAACAAACAAATAAGATCTGACCTCATGCTCAAAGGAATTAAAAAAAAAATTAAAACAGATAAAAATCTGAAGGGACGATCTCAGAGAAAGTTTGTGTGCTGAACTCACAAGCCCTGACTGTGAACCAGCACGGCTCTAAGGCAGGGAGTTAAGGGGAAGGTCCCTGAATCATTTTCTTGTTCTCATTGCAAAAGTGAGCTATAGCTGGTGCCCAGTGATCTTTTTCTGCATGTATATACGTGGGGACAGAGCAACATGCATTTGGTTCTCTTTGTCTATATACACACTTTCATACAAACATAAACTCTTGCTACAGCATAAATACTCAGAAGACAAAAAAATAAATTAACATGCAGCAAAGAGATTACTCGGTGATTATCAGAGCAGAATAAAGCAGAGTCATTCTGCAATGAGAATGAACACTGTGCGTAATTACAACATCATGGTTGAGATATTTAATTTTAATTTTAAAAGGCTACATAATTATTGACCAAAATGTGACAAGTAAGCGCAGCACTAATACGTAACATATTAAACAGAGTTTTATAGTTTTCTTGTTATGTTTTTCAGTGGTAATTTTTGAATCAACAAATGGGACATATCAGACATTCAAAAATAAATTACAATAATTCTCTTCCTTGTTTTAGTCTACATTTGTTAGAAATACAGTGCAGCCAAAATCTAGCTTTAAATTATTAAGACAACTAAAACAGATCTAACTTTGATATTTTTTTGTAGCAGAAACAGACTCTTTAGAAAACATCCTGGAAGATGTTACAGTTCTTATAAAAATTTTTATACTGTGCTTGGCATTTCCAGTTGCCTTACATTAGTGTCTTTTTCCAACCGTGAATATTTCTCTTTTTCAGTCAGCATAAAGATACTCACAAACTATTATGTTGTGTAAAATAAAGACAATGCGATGTTTTTGACTGGCAAATTGGAAAGGTATTTTTTTTTTTAAGCAAAGAAATCATAATAAGAATGCATAAATGCAAATGCTGTCTAATAAGAAACAAAGCTTACTTGACTGTTGTTCTGTTTAAAATGAAAGGCAAATAAAACCAGTTGGAGCTCTCCAGTTTTATCCTTTCCAGAATACTATTCTAAACAGCATAATTTTTCACATTTTCCCCACCAGAGACAAATCTGTAGAATTACTGAGAAATAACCTTTTTTTTTTTTTTTTTTGGTAACAGCAGAAGAAAAAAGCAAACTATTTTTTTCTGCAGGTTGGTGACTAAAATGATATAATTCTTACAAGGGTGGGGAGGAGAAAGGGAATGAGAGAGTGTTGAAAAGCACAATCAGGCAGCAAAACGCAAGTGCCTCGCTGCCAAATCCAGCTCGGTGTTAAAGCAAATAAGTTACTCAGCAAAGAAAGAAAAGTTCGGACCCTACCTTTGTCAGCTGGAAAGTAATGGGAACGCGTTCCAAAAGTAGGTATGACCTGCACTGCCTACCCGGTACGCCTTACCTTAAAATCTATACATTTCTAACCAAAACAGCTTGGAGCAATTCACATAAAACAGACCCAAATGTTACCCATTCCATGTAAAAGATCAGGTTTCTGTCTCAGCTCAGCCTGTGATATCAGGCTGGTGTTTTTTTTAAAATATGTATTCTTATGTTTCCAATCCTCCGACACACTTTTTTCATCTCAGTAAAGTTCTCTTTTTCGGCAAGGGTGTGCGGGAAGGATTTCAAACTTGTCAGGGCTCTCTCTTTTCAGTACAATTAAGCTTTCACTTGATCATTTTGAAGGCCGGAATGATTTGCTGTGGTCACTGGCTCTTTATTATTAATATTGTTGCAGATACATAAAGTTTACTGCAAGCTGTAAATATGTCAGGTTTTGCCGTGGGGTTTGCTAATAAAGAACTCTTAGAGGGGGATTATTGATGGGAAAGATAATCTTTTCAATAAGGGTTCCTGCTTTTTTTCCCAGGGCAGTCGCTGTGCGGGGCACTCCGCACCCAGGGAAGCGCCGGATCTCCGCGCTCGTTGCTGCAGGGAATATCGAGCACGGCGCTTCTGCTCCTGCCTTCCTCCCGACCAAGTGTGACTCTCTTTCAGCACGATTTTAAATGCCCTATTAGTTTTATTAATATCCTCGGTGCTATAGTTGTTGCTCTTTTTGTTGTTGATGTTGTTTTTAACAGTTTGCGACCATAAGGAATTGATTGATCATCAAGTGACACTTCCAAGTTATTTCTGTAGGTGTCACCTTGGGTTAGCGCAGCTGTATTAAACATAGCGAATACTTTCATTTCTTTCAAATTCTGGCCACATAATTTGGCTAATTAGTTCTTTAAAAAAATAGTTTTTTTTTTTTTTAAGAGGCAAATATATTTGAACTTCTGCCAGCATTTTTCTTTCTTCTGAAAAATCTTGTTATTGAATATGTATATATTTGGTCGAGTCACAATAAGTGTCCGATCAGTCATTCTTAATTCACTTTGGTATTCACTGTAATAACAATAAACAATTTTGGGCTCATCTGGTGTTAATGTGGCTGTCGTACAGTTGCCCAGAAAAATTCTATTCACATTTACTATTAATTAAATGCATCACTATGAATTGTGTGAAGAGAAGAGAAGACAAGAGAAGAGAAGAGAAGAGAGGAGAGGAGAGGAGAGGAGAGGAGAGGAGAGGAGAGGAGAAGAGAAGAGAAGAGAAGAGAAGAGAAGAGAAGAGAAGAGAAGAGAAGAGAAGAGAAGAGAAGAGAAGAGAAGAGAGAAGAGAGAGGAGGAGAGGAGAGGAGAGGAGAGGAGAGGAGAGAGGAGGAGAGAAGGAGAGGAGAGGAAGGAGAGAAGAGGAGAGGAGAGGAGAGGAGAGGAGAGGAGAGGAGAGGAGAGGAGAGGAGAGGAGAGGAGTAGAGAGGAGAGGAGAGGAGAGGAGAGGAGAGGAGAGGAGAGAAGAGGAGAAGGAGAAGAGGAGAGAAGAGAAGAGAAGAGAGAAGAAGAGAGGAGAAGAGAGAAAAGAGAAAAGAAGAAAGAGAAGAGAAGAGAAGAGAGAGAGAGGAGAGGAGAGGGAGAAGGAGAGGAGAGGAGAGTGAGAGGAGAGGAGGAGAGAGAAGAGAAGAGAAGAAAGAAGAGAAAGAAGAGAAGAGAAGAGAGAGAGAAGAGAAGAGAAGAGAAAGAGAAGAGAAGAGAAGAGAAGAGAGGAAGAGAAAGGGAGAGAGAGGAGAGGAGAGGAGAGAGGAGAGGAGAGGAGAGGAGAGGGGGAGGAGAGGAGAGGGAGGAGAGGAGGAGAGGAGAGGAGAGGAGAGGAGAGGAGAGGAGAGGAGAGAAGAGAAGAGAAGAGAAGAGAAGAGAAGAGAGGAGAGGAGACTCGAGGAGAGGAGACTCGAGGAGAGGAGAGGAGAGGAGATGAGAGGAGAGAGAAAGAAAGAGAGAGAGAGAGAGAGAAAGTAGAAGAGAAGAGAAGAGAGGAAGAGAAGAGAGAGAAGAGAAGAGAGAGAAGAAGAGAAGAGAAGAGAAGAGAAGAGAAGAGAAGAGAAGAGAAGAGAAGAGAAGAGGGGATGAGAGGAGAGGGGAGGAGAGGAGAAGGGAAGGGAGGGGAGTGGAGGAGAGGAGAGGAGAAGAGAAGATGAGAAGAGAAGAGAAGAGAAGAGAAGAGAAGAGAAGAGAAGAGAAGAGAAGAGAAGAGAAGAGAAGAGAAGAGAAGAGAGAGAAGAGAAGAGAAGAGAAGAGAAGAGAAGAGAAGAGAAGAGAAGAGAAGAGAAGAGAAGAAGAGAGCACACACATGGAGCCTTGTCTAGTCAGGAGTGCTTTTCTAGTAGACTTACACAGTATTGGGAAGGAGGGGAAATTAATAGTGAAATGTCTGTATCGCTTCAGCAGTTGCATCAAATCCAAAGCTTAAATTTTACTGTCATCCAGATAAAATGTAGGCAGCACAAGTACCTCTAGCTTCTGCAAGCATATGTTTGAAGAACTTCTCTATAAACATACAAAATAATGCCTTCTTTAGGAGAGCAAAGGCTTTGGGGTCCCAGATGGGTGCATGCAGGACCCTGTGCTGGTGGTGTCCCCAGCCCAGTGAGCAGGGAGGGAGCCCTGAGTCTCTGTGGTGGGGCAGGAGGGGACAGGGTGGCTCAGAAGCACTTGGTGCACCTGTGACCTGTGGTGCCTCTTGCTGCCTCTCTGCCCTGGCAGTCTGTGCCCTTCTCCTTCATGGGGTGCTTGTGGTATTGGTGAGTGCCCAGGGGTACGTGGAGAGGGTGCGGAGGCAGGAGGTGTGCTGGGCACGCTGAGCGGGATGAATCGTGCAGGAAGGGACAGCACGGCTGAGCTTGCCCTAATGGAGAGGGGATGGGGGACTGGGAACGCAGGGCGGGAGGGAGCTCTGCAGGCAAAAAAACCCCAAACCTCAGCTGTCATCGGGATAAAATAATGAACGGCTGAAACCTAGGCTGGGTGAAACAACCGTGTTCAGGAAAGCCTGTAAACTCGTGCTTGCTTTTAAGCCATGCTGGTGTCAAATCGGTGCTGTCCAGAGGAGCGGCAGATTTAAGCACGTACTTAAGAGTTTCCTGGCTTTGTGGCCCAGGACTGAGGAGGCTGGCCGGGTGGCTGCAAGCTGCGGGCAGGGGTTTTCTGCACTTGGTCACAGCCACAGCGGAGCAGAGCTGAGCCTGCTCAGAGTCAGCTCTTAGTTTTGATGTATAATTGCTAGCAATTCCCATCGAGGTCCAGGAAAGCTGAACAGGGGCCTTGTTTACTTTACCCTTCTTATTTTTTCCCCTGAAGGCAAGCAGCCAGGGTTAGGTTTCAGCCTGGTGGCTGCTTGGGCCAATGACGCAAAGGAACAAGGACTCGTTTGCTCCATTCTGCTGAGCCTGTGATAGTCTCTGGGTACTACAACTTACTCGTAATGTTAATGAAGTCCCTTAACATAAACACTGCTTTTCTAACACACTCCTCGGGGACATGGAAAAATCCCTTGGCTTCAGCTCAGGAAAAGGCTGGGGCAAACAGAGACACATAGTGGGTATAATCCATCAGAGGAAAAAAAAAAAAAAAAAAAAAAGAAAAAGCTTATTTCCAACTGGTGTAGGTAGTTGTTTAAACATGATCTTTGTCTTGCTCGCTCTCCTCCTCGCTGCCAGTGTCAACCCTTGCAGGCAGCAATGCATTAAACTGATGCAACAGGTTAGCTTCTTCTCACCGCCTGCCTTCTTCTGGTGGTGGCCTTGGCTGCCGAAGCAGCACAGCGCTGGGATGCCTACTGCTTTGACAGACAGAAATTGTCTGCTGTTGTCTCAGGCAACAGAGCACATATTGTTTTTAGTGGAGTGAACCTGAACTGCTTCTTCGAATGGTAAGTTGCACAGGAAAGGGAGTTCTGAAAGGACCAGACTGACTAGTGGGTTGCTTCAGATGAAAGAACTGGATGGAAAAAAAAATAAAAATATCAAACCAGGATTTTTTTAACCTGTTTTTGCAATTATATGTTTCAGTTTAGAAGTGTAAAACTGGAACATAATTAAATAAAAAGACACAAGTTAAAAAATGAAAGTGGGTGAAAAATAAATTAAATAGCTCCCAGTCACTTTGACTTTGAGGAAGCCTTTGGAGCTGGAACATAACAAAAGATGGTCAGCTTTTCCATTGTTCCCTCAAAATCTAAAAAAAAAAAAAAAAAAAAACACAAAAAAAACTTGACACCAACTGATCAATTCTAGCTTAGCCCAAATTTCAGTTTGGCATCTGAACTAAAAATCCCGTTACTTGAGCAGTGCTAGTGCTGAGCTAAATGGTTTGGCCAGACCTAGTCAGACCTAGGATTTACTCCTCCAAACAAAACTCTTCCTGTCATTTGGTGTGTCAGACTTATTTCTCATGCTCTTGAATAACAGCCTTTCCCTGGTCCAGCTATTGGCATCCATCAAAGCAGAAAATACCACTTTGTCTGCACATCAGCTATGGCTGAGGCTTGTGTTCCACAGGACACCTCCAGAGGTGTCTGCTGCGCTCCATTGACCAGACAGGGAGTGTGCAGGGGGCACACAGAATCACAAAATCACCGAACGGCTGAGGCTGGCAGGGACCTCTGGTTCATCTGGTCCAGCCCCTGCTCAAGCAGGACCACCCGGAGCAGGGTGCCCAGGGTCGTGACTACGGTCTGTAAAGGCTGCAGTCTGTGAGTTTGGCTGTCACTTTCAACCTGAACAGACTGCCTCTATTGAGAGCATCTCTAATGCAGCAGTGATAGAGCGCTGCTTTCTTCATGACTGTGACAAGTTTCATGTCTCTTGGGAAGACAAGTTGTGAAATTTATCCTTTCACCAGAATCTGCATGAAATTGGTGCATTTTCCCCCTGAGAAAGCCCCTGAAACTGATAGCCATCGACCAAAGAGGCCATGAAATTCTCAAGTTTGCTGCAGTGTGTTGGTCTTCCCCTTCAGTGCCAGTGATCAGACAGTGCAAACAGTGCCTCTCTGTGTGGTTTGCAGCCTGGCACCAAGGAAAATAGACATATTCTGATCAGCCTGAGCTATGTGCTTCTAGTACATTTGGCAAGAGAATTACAAATTACTTATTTTTGAAACAATAGGATCGGGCAGATAGTTGTTGAAGAAAGTTAGTGGAGGAAGATGCACTGTACTGCTGCAAAACTCGATGGATCTACAATCAATCACCTTCCATTCAGTTCCCTTCACTGGAGAAAGAATGAAAAGAAATTTCAAAAAATAAGAAGATGGTAATTCAAAAAGAGAAGATAGAGGTTAAAGGACCAAATAATAGTTTTGATATTTTTTCTCTTCTCCCATTAGGGGAGATGAGAGACTGAGGACAAAGAGGGAAAGGTTTAACTGGAATTCAGGTACAGTTTTGATTTCTGTGCCTTTTTTCCTTATGAACATTTCTTAATAAATTCAGGGATAATTAATTATCCTTCTTGCACCCTGCAAAGATCTGATCTTGAATTCTTCCTGTGGTGAGAGCCCTCAAGCTGACACTGAGTGCTTTCTGGAGGCAATGATAAGCATCAGAGTGAAGCGGGGTACCAGTCTGTTTTTTTTCCGTGGGCTCTGAGGTGCTTCTACTTGTTTGCCTGGTTTGTGACTGTAGGAATCCTTGTGCTAGATCTAATGAACTAGCTGGATGAACAGACTGGGTGGTGGCCAATGCCCACTGCTTCATAAGAAACTGGAAAAAGAGTAATTTATGGACAATTTTTGGGCTAACTTTCTAAAGAGATTTTTTTTTTTTTTTCTCCAGACCTCAGGCGACTGGAATTTGGCCTGTCTTGAAGCATGCTGTCCCTTATTGTTAATTACCTTAGTGCCATCTGGATATTCTTATTATGAATTTAAATCTCCTCTTTCGAAGGGTGTAGATAATATTAGGCATTGGAACAGGTGGCAAGATCCTGCCAAAGTGTCCAAATTATACTTATCTGCAGAGAACACTTTATAAGAGGTAAAAAACAGGAGCCATTATAATTTCAAATAACAGCTGATTAACCTATCTACAGCGTACTTGAATTTCAAGCCTTGTGCAGTTCCAAGTGGAGGACATTGCTTAATGTTGGCATTTCACAAATTCCCTCACTTTGAGCTGAAGAAGCCACCTCTTCACCCTTTGGTGGAAGGACACAGATGTATTTTTTAAAGCCTCAGTTGACTAGAGAAAGCCAGATCATGGCACGAGGGATCACGAGCCAAACACACTGGAACATTTTGCTCTCAAAACAACACATCGGTTTCCATGGTCATATTTGCTGCCCTGCAGTGGTGGCTGCAACACATTCTCCCACGTGGGGAGGCCAGCACTTGAAAATCAGTAACCTTGTTTTTCCTTGCCACTCTGACCATGGATGTCTCTGACCTGCAGCAGAACTTCTTGCTTCAGTCATGGGCTCTGTATCCACAGAGCTGGTCACCAGTCCAGCTCTGCAGCTGCTAGTCTAATGCAACTGCTTTCCCGCACGTACATAGGAAATAAATGGTTATGCTACAGTGTCGAGGTATGCAGTGAATGCATAAGGATGTACACAGATAGGTAGCCTTGAAGAGCAGAACACAAGCCAGCTGAGTATAAGTAAGGTAGTGCTGAAACTCCCAAACCTGGCAAAGGAAGGCTCTTTGCATCAGCACCCAACCAACACACCCCTGACACGGGATGACCTTCCCCTCAGTAGGTCTTTGGAGAAGATGCCAGGGAAAAAGGCAGAAGCTGCTGGTATTTGAGACAGTCATGCTTTTTTCCACACTTGGGCCTCACTCCCACGCTGATGTCTCTACAGACCTTAGCCCAGCATCTTTGGGCAAACCTTCTATCATCTGCTGGATTTTCAGCTGTTTGAGCTTCCTTATGATGTGGGTGATTGTTTTTCAGATAAGACACATAGTGTAGGATGGGTATATTATTACTGTGTCATTTTACCTCTGATCATTTCATTAAAAAGCTTTTACAGCTCCATCACAAGCTTTTAGGTCATGGGTTAAAACAGGAGGATAATACGTCCTGGCTTGTGGAACATAATTTGTTTACAGGGTAAGGGGAAAGGCAGGTGCACAATGGGGAGGCAGCAGCCAGATGAAGGAGAACATCTGGAAGCTGTGCAACTTTGGCTTGGAGACTGCGCACAGAAATAACTTTGTTGGTCTTGTAAGAGCTTTAATGTGTTTTGAGGTGCTTTGTTACCATTTTGCTCTTAAAAGAAAGAGTATTGCTTTATGTCTCATTGTGGGGGCAGTAGCATGAACTTGAGTCTTGACTGCCTTCACTAATCAATTTCTATCCTGGATGGAGGAAGGGTTTGCTCATTTGACATTGCACCTGTACTTTCCTGAGGGATGAGGTGAGACTTAGGTACAGCACTGGTCTCTTGCTGACTTTTTACCTGTTTCGTGTGACATTGGCCATGTTGCTCGAGATATTCACATCTCAGACAGCCTGTCTCCCAGATGAACAGGACAGTTTTGTGACCCACCTTCCAGCAGAGCTGTGGCTCTTGAGATGACGTGGGAGAAGGCACAATAGGAATGAAAGAAGTGGAAAACAAGACAGTACTGTGCTATTGTCTGTAAGTCTTTTGACACGAAATTCAGCTTTCAGCACCAATATAATCCTGCCACCTGATCTTTTCATGTTTTATTCTTTTATTTTAATATCTATATAATATTTATATTTATATTTTATATTTTAAAATTATAATTTAAAACCTAACCAGCCTCTCAACCCCGTTCTTTAAATCTTGGATGTGGATGAATCTCTTGCCTCTTTACTTGGGCCGTGCTTTAAATGTTCTGTTTCATAGTAGGCAATTGGCCATAAAAGATGAACTGTTACAAGACAGACAGCTGTGGGCTCTGTTTCAGGCAGTCTTCAAGCTACTTAGAGCTGTTTAACACACCGTAGCATGAACTATGAATCGACATGTTTGTTCTGCCACTTAACCACCAGCTCCCCCAAGAGCTTTCAGCCCCTCCTAACCCAATAGCTCAGAAAACCAGACAACGGTCAATGCTCCTATGTTCAACAGAAATGATTCCTGACACAGGGGATTATTTTCTCTTTTTACAAGATACCTATCTCCTTCTCCTTTTTTTTTTTTTTTTTTTTTTTTTTTTTTCTGCACTCTGCTAGCCTCCATCTACAGAATCCAAAAGCTGTAACCTAATTTCTCCCAAATGCCATAGGAAGACACACAGTCTCAGTGTGCCTGGTCTTCTCCCCCTTCCTCCAAGTTCCTTGGACCTTCTGAAAATGAGATAAATGACTGAAACATAGTGGTTAACTCCAGAGGGAACGGTTTACTTAACAACACTGCCCACTTTGTGTCTAAGTAGTTTTTGCTTTTTATATTTTTATTCTAGTGAATTTGAAGTTTCACAAAAAAATTTCACAGGCAGATGCCTTCTCAGTAACCTGCCCTTGCAGCTACTATGATATTGCTTGCTTGCTTGCTTGCTTGCTTCCTTCCTTCCTTCTTTCCATCCGACCAGTCCCTCCTTCCCTCCTTCACCTCCTGCCTTCGCAGTGCACAACCTTTTTTCTCCCTCTGCAGCCAAGAAGAGGGGCAGAAAAGGCAGCTTACGGCATAGTTTAACTATGTTGATTTTTTCTGTTAACTAGTACAACATGTTCAAAGCTTTGACTTTGTATAAGCAGAGGAAAAGAGATGTTAGGAAAAAAACAATTGTGAAAGATAAAGGAGTCACTTGAAAGTGATCCAGCCATGGTGTGTCATTGCCGTAACCAAGCAAAGGAGAATCTTTCCGGGTCTGGAGAAAGTTAGCAAAGTGTAACACTGCATTGCAGGAAGCAGATGCAGAGCCACATATGTTGATATCTGCTCCTAACAGAGTGTTGACCTGAGTGGCAATATTCGTATGTGAATCAGAATCATCACTAAGACGTGGTGTTTTAAGAGACATCAGTTTGATTTAAGAGTGCCTCTGATGAAAGAAATCACATTTAAACTTCAGCTGCGAACTCAAAAGCTCTGTTAAACATATCTGGGGTTACGTTTCAGTGAGCATCCATGAATTTGACAGAAGTTCATCAAAAGGCGCCCAGAGGTTCACAAGCCTTTTTGTCAGAGCTGGCTGCATGAAACCTGGAGAACTGGAAAATTTTAAACAACTTAATCTTTGAATACTGTGGCTCAGCCAAATCCCTTCACCGAGTGAAATGGTGAAGGCTGGAAGTTGCGCAGCTTGGTTACATACACAATAAAGATGCCATCTCTGCCCCAGGGATCTTATGGTCTAAGCTGACAGTCAGGGCCCCTCAGCTGCTTGCATTTCAGAGTACTTACTCATGGATAACTATGAATGACAACATTAATTTACCACCCAGGGGTTGTGAAGACAGATCCGATAGTGCTGCAGGAGGGTGGGCCTCTATGTTACAGAAGGCATAATGTCAAATAAGGGAAAGAAGCTAATCTCATCAACACCTAACACAGAGTCTTCGTTTACCAGAAGTCCAGAGAGGTGAGGGGCTCATTAGGGAACAATTAATACTAGTGAGCCTATTATGTAGTATTGATCAGCCTGACAATTTTGGATGGTGTTCATGAAATGCTAAGGGCAGCTAAAGAAGCTGCAAGGGAAGAAAGCACAACGATAAGAGGGAATTCTGTGCATCCCCAGGTTGATGGGACAAATGTTTTATGAGAGTGTCACAGGGACATTACTTTGTCAGACCCCATGAATGTCTGTATCTTGGCACAGCAGAACCCTTATGTTTAGCTGTGGGCACTTCTCACAGCAGACCCAGTTCTTATACTGCATAAAGTGGAGACACTAGCTCAAATGGAGCTCCAGGAAAAGAGGAGTTGGAAGTGAGGAGCATTGATGCAGAGGAGCTGGCATTCACACCAGTCTGAGAAAAACTCAAATGGGAGTGCTGATGTGAAGGGTATCCCAACGCTTGCATCAGCCCCTGAAAGTCACAAATGTGATGCTGGCCTTTAGGGAAGGTTCTGGGCAGATTTTTGTAGTCAATAATTGCAATTAATATGTCTAAGTATAGTAAAATGAGCCACATGGCTCATGTCAAAGGAAAGCAAGTCCCCCAAATCTAAGAGTTCTTTAAAGAGTCATTAAGCACATGGAGGAAGGTAATCTAACAGCCGTAAACCACTTGAATTTCCAAAAGAGCATTTGCAAAGGCTAACTAATGAAAATAAACTCTCTTGCGGCAACAGGGAAAGAAACAGAGAAAAAGAATAGGCTCGAATAGTCAGCTTTCACAATAGAGGGAGGCTACCCGCAGGGTCCTCTGAGAATCCTTCTGGGACTGTTTGTGTTCAGAAATGATCTTCCAGAAGAAGGCATGAACAGTGAGGTGATAAAATGCAGACGATACAGCACTGATCTGGGTAGTCAAACCAAAAACTAAATGGAAAGGGTTGCAAAATAACTACAAATGACTAGCTACAAAATAGGAAATCAAATGTTGCAAAAGTAATGTATATAGAAAAAACAGTCTTGACAAGACTGACCTGACAGGCTTTAACTGGATTATGTCCACAGAAGGAAGTCAGACACCATGACTACCTGAAAACAAGAGCAGCAATCAGGAAAAAAAGTGACCATTGTATGGATCACACTGTAGGGCATCTCCAGCCCACTGCTTTGAGGGAAAGCTGTTGGACAGCTGGGCTGGAGAGAGGGCATGGAGTGGGAGGAGATGCTGTGCGAAACAGGCAGATTTGGGGCTCTCAGCCATGCTGGATCTGATACAGCTGAGCATGCAAATCAGGGATACAGAAATAGTTACTACTGATCATGTCGCCCCTTATGGAGTGAGTATTACTGTCCACATCCTACATACATCAGGAGAACTATGGAAAAAGAAGTGACTTGACCGAGACCTTGGAGGGAGGCAGGGATGCAGTGGAGCAGAAATGCTGCAGTCTACACCTCCCACTTACAGAGCCAGAGCACTGTGTTTCTTTAGCCTTGTGGCTCTTCAACTCGTCTTCTTCAAGGCCAGAAAATGTGGCAATTGCTTGGCAGGAGAATTAACTCAGCTGCAAGATGTCAACCATGAAGGAGCCTTGGTATCACCCATGGTTTCCAGTCCTGCAGATGGCTGTGCCAGTCTGAAGGACCTGGAGCTACAGATGTATTTTCTGCTGTGCGTGCACAAGTCCTGGGAGCTGTGCCCAGGCTCCATGGCTGCAGACTAGAGGGAGAAGAACTTGGTCCATTTAATATCTGTAAATAAAACCCACTGATTTCCATTGTTGTGACACCTGCCTATGTCAGATTAGAGATGTCACCTTCTGGGACTTTCTCTCTGAGCTATAGTCCTAGCCACACCTCGTGCTAGCAAGGTACGGGAGAGTTGTGCACAGGGTGGACACCAGGCTTAGGCAAAGCTGGAAGCTGCCCACAGGCAGTACACTGACTGCCATTTACTTTGCCTGTACCACAGTTTTGGAGAGCCAAAGATGCAGTTGCTTTCACTTATCAAAGGAGCTGCACTGCGTGTTTATTGTAGGAGTGGTGATGATCCCAGCACCAGCAATTTGTGCCAGCCCCCTCACTTCTCTCCTTCCTGTGGCAGCAAAGCAGCCAGCCAGCCCCGCCCTCCAAGGCATATCTACGCCAGCTCCACTCTCTACCAACAGAGAAGCCAGGTTTAGCTTCAGGGCAGGAACATCCACTTTGCTCTACACTGCCAAGAAGCCTTGAGCTGCTCCGTTACAGCTGAGAGGACCATCACTGCAACTTGGCTGTGCTGCAGCACTGTGGGGCTCAGTGTGGGCTACCCACTAACACACACCCAGCCTTCCTTCGCACCCCAGGAAAGCTCCAGATGGTTGCAGCTACACTTATACACAAGTGGCAGCCTCAGCAGCAGTGTGACATAGATGGGGAGAAGGGAGGTAATGTCTGATCCATATAGAGGGCCCCCTGGAGATACTGTATGGCCAGGAGCTCAAGGGCCACTCTAGGCAGTGGCAATACCACCTCCACGCTAGGTCTCTAGAGTAGGTGTAGCTCCTGTACCCACCGGTCACATTAAATAAAATGCGCAGCATCCGAGACCTCCCATTCACATCACCAGGTTTGTAAATCTACATAGGGGAATGCTGAGGATGCTGTGAGCTGTTTCAGGTGTCTGGAAATCAGGTCAGTTCCTGAAGGGCTGTGTTATAGCACCTCTGGACAGCTGAGTTGCTGCTGTTGTTGTTTTCTGAAAAATCGAGCCTACTGTGTCCTGCTCACCTACCTGAAGTGAAGCAGAGCAGTGGGAAGAGGCACACCTCTCCCCAAACTTGTCTAGGCAACATGAGACAGGCATTTTTCTCATGATGTCATTGTCCTGGAAACTTTTAAAAGCACATTGCGAAGGAGGAAGCCTTGTGGGTCTGAACTCCCCATGAGCCTCTACAAATGGGCCAAGCTTTGATGAAACCAACTCATTATCAAAAGCGGGGAAAAACATGTTGGACGTTGTTTACCACTGAGATCACCCTGGTGGTTCTTCCAGCTGCCTGAGGATATTGGTGAAGACAGAAAGAGGGGGAGATGGAAAGAGAGAAAATGCCTGTTTTGAAGTTTCCATCCTCAAGGTGACATGTTTTCTTTCACTTCTTTGCTTTTAAAAACCTCTTGAGAACACGTCTACCCAAGGCCTCTACAGTGTGGGTTCTGGGTCAGATCCAGAGGCTGAAGTTGCTTCTGGGGGAACTTTGTTTACCTTTGAACCTTTTTTTAAACTTTGGTTTCCTTGTTTCTCTTGGCTTTGGAGTGGATAATACCGACTATAAGAAAGTGGATATAATGATCCTCACGCAATCAAGTTTCAGCTTTCTTGACACTATGGTTCAGGCTCAGGAGCCTGAGCTCTTCGTTGCTAGCAGTTGCCACACTCTCATGTTGAAACTCTGGAGGATTTCACAATCTGACTATGACATACATCCCATCACAACAGAGTGAGAGGTTGTTTCCTGATGTACTCACTGAAATTATGAGAAACTCAAGCTACACGCCTCCAGTCATCATGTAGTTAGCAGTCTTTTGTTGTCTTTGAGTTGGTTAGAGAACAAGAACACAATGAGGCTTTTCCAATTTTTATGTCAATGGTGAAGTGAATCGCAAGGTGACTCAAAATGGGCTACAACATGGCTTGGTACTCAAAGCAAATCTACAGACACAAGTGGACTTGCTGAGACTGAACTCATAATCTGTATCCAAACCTCCTTTGGGGCGAGGGCTTTCAGGCTGACCTTACTCCACCAAAATTAGAGATATTTCCTGTGGGGACCGGAAGGGTGAGCACTGCAAGAGTGCTGACAGAGAATGGAAAATCTAATGAGTGTCCAACACATGGTCCTTGAAAAATGGTGAAAAAAGCAAATGCTTTCTTTGGGAGTGGTCTAAAAACCTGCATAATAAAGAGGCAGTGAAGGTCCAGGGTGTGCTTATGATTTTTGATTCTCATTTTCTTGCCCATGTCAGGAACAAAAAGACACAAGCGTGGTTCTAGTTATTCCTCATCAGCCTGAAAAGCATCAAACTTCCAGTGCCCAGAATATAACACCACTACTCTATCAGTAGATCAAGTAGCAAGTTTCAGGAGTGAAATTTTAAAACTTTCAGGGGACATAGGGTGGATGACTATGTTTGCTTGCATTAAGGAAGGTGCTTGCCCAAGTGGACTGCCAGCCCCAACTCCTTTTGATGGCCTGACATCTAGCCAGCTGGGGTCAGCTGAAATGGGAGGCACCAAACCTTCACCCTTTTGATGGGCTCACAGGGATCTCACAACAGCTCTGACAGAAGGAATCTGGTGACAGGTGGAACCTGCTGCTTTGGATGTCCATTTTTATGCTCTATGACCATAGAAGATTACCGATGAACCTTTAATTTAAAAATGAGCTAAGAAATGCTACAGTAGCATAGTTATGTATCTATTTTTATTAATTAATTTATTTATTTATTGACAGATTCATTCCTTATACTTTAGGATATACCAATAATGCCTCACGAACAACATTTCTCCCGGTAGCATGTCCTCTTCCCACATGGCTAAGGAATCAAGAGACTTTTTCTGCTCCTCTTTCTCTGTAAATGTATTTTCCAACTACAATTTTTGGACCCCTGAACTACATCCTTTTATAACTGTGTTTACTTAATACTTATTTTACTTCAATTTGCATTAGTGTCTACTTGATATTTTTTCAAATGTGATAAGTAGCATGGCAAGATTTTGAGTCCTTTTGTGCTAAGTGCTGTACAGACACATGGTAAGAAGACATGAAGTAGTTGTGGTCTAAGTGGGCAACATTCAGAGAAACAACTGGATTTGTGCTGATTATGAAACACTATCGTCAGGAAGAGAGATTTTTCAATATACTGATCCATGGAGCAGATAATTGATTCCAGGGGAAACCCAGCACGAGAGCAAGGGGTGTTCTTCATATGGGACTTAGCAATAGGGTAGGCTGAGAACCTGAAAATCCTCACTTATACAGTAGAGAGGCACCATAATAAGGCAAAATAAATAGCATATATGTTCTTTGAACAGATAATCTAAATTTAAACTGACCATTATTTTTACAATAATGCTATCTGAGGAGCAGTTTGATGGTGAGCTTAGAAGGTAGACATGTCACCAGAAAAAGTAATCCAAATGGCAAAAATCTATCACGATCAATGATTTGATAGGGCAAGTCTTGATGTCATCCTCCTGCTCCCACACCCTCTCGTCTGCCCCTTACAAACTAGGCTGAGAGCATATCAAGCTATCAGCTTGTCTGAGGGAGTTAGACCACATGACAAAAGGTATACAAAGAGAGAGATGAAAAAAGCAAGAGTTGCTTCATGCACCAAAAACCTGTCTGAATTATTTTACTTTGTTTTCTTGAGACAAAAATATGTTGAGGGAGAAATATCTGTAGCTTTTCTGCTTTGCAATAACTGCAGCATTTTTGCTTATAAGGCAGAATGTGGCTTGATAGACAAAATGGTTCCTATATGCACCAGTACAATATGAAAGGGATTTTTCTTCCCTTTTCCTTTCTCCTCTTCTTCCCCCTTTCCTTTCCCTCTCCTCTCCTCTACCCCCCCCCCCCCCCCCCCCCCGCATTTTTACAAAAGGAGTTAACTTAATTTTGAGAGCTTGTGTGTTTTTCATTAGTATCACAGTCTTTTGAAATGTCAGAAGAACGCCCAGCAGAAAATGAAGTTGATATAAAAGAGTTGACTCAGATCAGCCTTTGCACACTGCTATCTTGCTTCAGCTTGATTGCTTTCGGGTTGGTAAGTGGGAGTGTCACGTTTTGGGGGAAGAAAAGAAAGGAGAGAAAGGAAAGGGAATGAAAGGGAGATGTAAACAAGTTTTCTCCAGCCTTCATTCTCTCTCTGACCCAGCACAATTAGAACTCAGTGCTGTGAAGAGTATACCACCACTTTGCTGATCTTTGAGGAAGAGTATTCTGAATGAAGACTCTCTGGGTAATGAGGATACATCATGCAGGAAAACAATGTAGTATTGCAGCCTAGGGTATGCAGCAGGGACATAATCTGACGGCATGAATCTTGATGGAACTACATTACCCTGAGCAAAGCCTTTCACCAAGTCATCAAAGATACCTAAAATTTTTCCAGTTTGGCTGGGAACTGGGTACATACTGTGACTGGTCTGGTGGGGGTGTTTATGTGAGCATATACATGTACACATGTATGCATGTGCACACACATCTCTTCAACTGTTGTGTAAGCTGTCACATAGGTGTTTCTTCTGGGAAAAAAAAGAAAAAAGGGTCTTGGTTTTGGGCATTGCCATTTTTTTTAGACCTCTTGAGCCAAATTCCAATCCACAGACAAAACCCACACGATGATATTATGCTACCTTCATAGTGTGCCCTGGCCTTTATACTAGAGGTGTGCCATCACCTTTGGACCTCTTCAGAGTTCATGTCTTGAGATAGATGGTTACGTTGACATCCTCTACGAAATTGAAACCTAGTCTCCATGTACTCAGTCACGCCAACAATCAGAAGACAATGCTTTGTTCTTTCCATTTGCACCTTGGAACCTAGCTTTGATACACCATTTCTACTCTTAGACCTAAGGTCATCTCACCCCAATACCAACTAGTAACAGGAGGGCAGTGAACCTTCATAAGCAGGAGAAACTAGAAAGAAAGACTTTCAGGAATGCACTCCCAAGAAGGGGTGACGTCTTCCTCGAAGTAACATACGAAGTCTTGCCTTCGCTGAAGTCAGTGAGAATCTTTGGAGGGCCCAAGGTTTCACGCACCAAGAAAGATGGGTCTCCTACTGGGGAAGTGTGCTGGGGATGGGTTTGAGAAATACAGGGTTTATTTGTTTTTATTCCCAGAGCTGATGGTCAACAGTAAGTTTTTATCACCCTTGTGAATGGTGTTTGGGTAACAGGAGCAGGAGCATATGTTTGCATGCAGAGAGGCAGAAGCTGACTCTACACAAAAACCTGGAAGTAGCCTGGCCACATCAGCCCAGGGGTGACATGGCACGGACATTGCTCTGCTTCTTCAGAAGCTATGCTCTGTTCTAGCTCCATGCTGCACCGTGCATGTGTGCACACCACCAGGGATTGGGGCAGGCTGGGGGTCTCTGTGCCATGCTCTGTTGCACATGAAAGCCACAGTCTTGGATGCCTCTTCTCTCAACTGGCTGAATTTCAGAGAGAAATTTGCACCCTTAATAAAAACATGCTTCACTGAACATTTGGTCTGGCCTTAGAAGGATACTGAAGCTGCCTGTTTTCATCTTCCAGGGTTACAGATCCAGTCATTTCCACAGTGGAAAAAGTCATTTGAGATGGCACGTTGCTCCTTCCAAACTCTGTTAGTCATGGGGAGCAGGCTGCATGCTACCCGGAGATCCCAGGGCCTGTTAAGGCAGGGAAAGAACAAAGTAGTCCTTCTCTCCAGAACATGCAAAGAAACATTTACTCAACATTTGTCTCTAATGCAGCAAAGGCACAAAAAAAGAGAGACATGTGGAGGGAGGAGAGAAAATGTAGGAAACAGACCAAATGTCAAGACAAAAAAGGGGAAATGAGATTCCTAAAAACAACCTCCATCTTCTGTCTGAAGCTGAAGGCCCCTCTGATAGGTCATTCTCTTCTGGGGTAGTCACGGTGCCTCAGCACTTCAGACCTCCAAGCAACTACTCAGATGGCCTTCCCAATTACAGCTTGTCCAGTGATAAATTGTCACATACCTTTTCTTTGAGGCCTCCTGATGGAGCCATGATCTATAAATCTTCAGGCTGAACAAAAACAAGCACCTCAGGAAAGAGGATTTAGGAATCTGAGCTAGAGGGCATGGCACTATTATCTGCTGAGTTTTCTCTCAGTAGAGATTGGACAAGCCTGTGTTGACAGTGAGATGCTGTGATACAAAGACCTACACCACACAGTGGGTCTGTGGGAGAGAAATTCAGAAGAGAGGCTTTGAAAAGCTAGTTAATTCTAGGGGCTTGTGTCTAGCCAGCAGAGGAGATTGGATGGACTGTAACAGTGCCAAGAAGGCTGCTATCTGGCATGAGAGTTAGAGCTTAAACAGAAGCGTCCCATGGCATTTATCATTCCTTTGCCCATATTCATTCCTGTAAACCACAGCAGGGCTAAATATGCTCCCTGCAGCATCTCTCCACCAGCTGCAGGCATCTCCAGGCCACCACAAAGGGGACCCTGCTCTGTGCCATGACACCAGCCAGGTTCATGCTCCGTTGTGAGCCTATGAGGCCAGGAGCTATCCCATTCAGCAAACAGCCGTGGCCTGAGGAATTTGGGATACACCAGTGGTTTTGATTATGTTTGAACTTCCTCTTTTACAATTGACAATTGCCATAGTCTGGAAATGTTTCTTCCTAGCTGTGCACTAGGGAAAAAAAAAAAAAAAAAAAGGAAGAAGATAAATAAACTATTTTTGTGGTTTGTTTTAGTTGCTGCTGGCATCTTAGGGGTCTTGAAGCGGGGGACACAGGACACAATAGGAAAGAGAACAGACCAGCTTTCACGGACTGGCTGACCTTTTAGACCTCTTGAGCCTCCGCAAAAACCTTGCCAGTTACAAACCAGCTGTGGAATCAGGAACTCCTTTTGACGTCACTGCTGAAAAGTCCTAATTAGATAATTTCCCAAACCATGTGGGTCTCAAGTGCCTCAGATTCACCTTTAGCCTTGGACCAACTCACCCAATTTAGCGATTAAAGGTTCAATTCTGTGTCAGGTCAAAGGCGTTCTTGAGAAGACACCTATTGTTGCCAAATGGATTTTGCCATCTGATACTCTTTCAGGATACCTCTTCCCCCTTGTCTTTACAGTGTCTTAGCATTTGGCCTAGCTGCTTGAAGGTGAACTGCAGCAATCCCAAACTGTCTCTCACCTTAACCATCCAAGCAGCCTTCTTCTCCTAAGCAGACATGAATACAATCAAGCTCCCCAGAAGGCATTTGGAAATGCTACAGTATATTTATACATATATGCCATGGCAAGGAACCTGGTAATAGCAAATAATGAAAGCAATAACTGTGTCTCTTGGCAGAAAGTCTAGCATTGTGCTTTAGAAACAGTACCTGTTTAACCATAAACTTCCGGATACACTTAACTCAGAGCGAGCCTCTCATGTGCCTCTGAAACAGAGCTATTTCTCTGGGATGGAAAATGCAGCTATGCCTCTTGAGACACTGAAGTTTATGGCATGTAGGAAAGAAGAATGCCCTAAATATTAATGAAAGCACAGCGATTGTGCTTCTTGTGAAACAACATGTAACAGCATCAAAAGAAACAAAGACTTTCCCTTCCTTCTCTCATAGTGTATTTATTTGTAATATTTCCATTCTTATCACCTGGTAGATTAAGTCCAATCTTATCAACTTAATTTGAATTTATTTCTTCACTCTAGCTTAATATTAATTCCATGAAATGATTAATTTTACTTGTCTCACAAAACAACCCAGTCCAAGACCTATGCTTTTAATACACTGCTTTGGTTAACACAGCGGTCTGAGAGGTGAGCCCTAGTCTGTCTGCTGCAATGCTACATTAATTTAAACTTAAGCCTCAGTAAGCTGCAAGACAAAGAGGAAAAGTAAAAGCATTGTGATCGCAGAGAAAGCCCTGGGCCTCTATGTGGCACAGGAGTAAAAAGGGAATTATGTGATGGCACCATCACCATGTTTATTTGGGGATTTTCTCTTTAGCGAAAATGAGAAGGGCCTGCCAGGCCTCTGTGCTTCAGGTTAAACATATTTCTGATGTTTATTCTTGTCTGCATTCCACTCATTTTTTTTTCTGTACGCCCTAAAATATCATTTGAAGTTTATTACAGTCACTCTAAGAAAGGTCACGTGGTAAGTTTGGCCTGATGTCTGATTTTTCCTGTTCCCCCAAACTACAATATTCTGTGGTTGACAAGCCTCCTGTGAAGCTTTGTTTCATGGTACTTGGCTGAGTTCTTGCAGATAGGCAATTTGCTTTTTTTTTTTTTAATATGACACTCATTCCCATTGTCCAGGAATGGATAAAGAGCACGAGGCTCTATTGTGTTGTTTTAAAATAACATCTCTCTGCTTAATGATTTTCTCTAGATATTAACCAGATAAAATCTGAGTCAGCATGTATATTTCAGCAGATTTTAAAATTTGGGCTTTGGAATCAGAAATGTTGCATTTAAAGTGAAGCCTCTAGAGGGTCCCCTGGGTTGTGCAGGAAGATTTCTTAATTTTAAAGCACCTAGACAGGTGTAGAAATCACTGGGTGTGGAGATACCTGAATTTGTTCCCTGTGGTATGATACTTCAGAACCGACTTGTTCTGTCATGGACAGATGCACCACAGACTCACTTGGGCTCACTGCACCCTCAGAAGTAGCACCCTCAGACTCATCTCAGCATGGGCTCTTATTGCCCAGGGCTGAGGGATTGAGCTGCTTCTCCATAGGAAAGGGAAGAGGGAAGGCAGAGCCCTGTGGAGAGCCTGCAATGGCAACTTCTGCAGGTTCCTGGGAAGCAGTAGCCACTCTACATAAGCGAACCCCCACCCAGCATCTGATCTAGCTGTGCTGGAGCTGTTTTGCCATAGCTGGCAGCCTATGGTGAAAGGTAGTTTCCCCCTTTGCCTTGGCTTAGAGCCCATCCCTAGACTGGCAGTTCAGTTTATATCTTAAAGAGCCCCTAAAATACAGTTTTAAAAGAAAGAGGGGTAGTAGAGAGGATCAGGCGCTGAGTCCTAAATGAGGGATGTGGTGGGGCAGAACCAGGGGAAGGTACAAGCCATGGCTGTGCAGGAGCCCCTGTGAGAAGGGTTCAACATTGCTGCTGCATCATCTGGGGGGAGTCCTATTATTCAAAGACACAGGAGGTTGCACTGTAGCTCTTCCCTAGGATCCCTCAAGGCAAGCAATTTCTAAGAAAGTCTGAGTAAGCATGTGGATTTTTGAAGCACTTAGAAAAACTGGCTGTTAAACAGTGAATCTCGATCTTTAATTACAGTGGTGCTATTCCCTCATTATAGCTAGCGGGGTGTGCGTGGGAGGAAGATTCTTCAATCATCTCTGTCTACCTGAAACTTAAAATAGAGAAATACAGGAATAAACAGATACAGACATAACTACACAGAAACGTAAAAGTGTTTGCATGTGTGTGTGTATATATGCATATTCTGACTTGCATTACTAACACTTTTCTTTATTCTCCAGAGAAGAGTCTTCTCTTCCAGGCCCCAACTGTAAATTTCCTAAGGCAGTGACTTAATCTTCCCTCAATCTGTCCTCATTGCTAGGATCACTGGGACGGAGGCCTGGAAGCGAAGCATCCAGGACCTCACAGCCAAAGCAAAACAATGGCTCCTTTCCCCAGCCTCCTAATAAGTTCAAGAAGTTATGCGAAAACAAACAAAGCGGTGGCCTGGTCACATAACTGAGCGCTCCAGCTCCAGCACTGCGTCGCCGGGGCTGGCGGGCCCTCGCCAACCTGTGGGACATGATGGCTACAGTGCTCTCCCTCAAGGGTTGGAGGTATCTGGGGGGGCTTCTAGTGCCAGCAGCTGCCACCAGTGCCAGCAGCGGTGGAGGACGGACGGGGTCTCCTTGCCTCTTCTGCTCCCCTCCATGACTCCCTCCAGCCGGGCTGCGGTTGGGCCTGTGCACGTTGTGCTGCCGGGCCGCGGATGTCTTGAAAGTGCAAAAACATTTTCTTGAGGCAGGCTGGTGTTGGTCTGGTGACATAACGAGCTTTCCAGAGCTGGGAACATTTCTTTGCTTTATTTTTCCATAAAGTTTATTTAATTTACAGCACTCTGAGGTTGCTTAGTCACAAGAACTCGAATGCGTCGCATGTACATGGCAAACCAGAAGAGATGTATTACCATAGTGGATGGTTTTTAGAGCACACAGATGTTTTCTTGAAATTGTGTAAGTCATCACAACCCAGATAAGAAATTAAAGTTACTTGAACCAGTTTTTCGGTTAATATTATATGCTCTGGTTTTCTCTCTGTGGTTTGGAGGAGAACTAGTATCTGTGTGAAGAAAATCCCTTTACACAGACTTGTGTGGCATCTCCAGACGCTAAAAATCCCAAATCTCACCAGAGGAACCTAAGCACAATGCTGTCATGGGGGACAGAGCCATTTGCCTCAAACCTGCACATCTCTCTGCAGGGTTACAACTGCCATTCCCAGTAAGTCAGTATGTCAAGGACATGGCACCACTGAGGGCAGTGTTGGAATTTTTCTCTTCCATTCAGCAGAACTATGATTGAAGAGTCTGTCATTTTTTAGCATTTGTTTTGGAAAAACAAACAAACAAACAAACAAAAAACAAAAACAACAACAAAAAAAAACCACCACACTTTAAGAAGCTGTCTTTCCCTGAAATGATAGTACCAATGTTCAAGGTTCTACCCTGGCTGCTCTGACCTGCTGGTAAGTCAAAAATTTAATGTTAGCACAATGTAGCTACACTGAGAGCCAGACAGGAGTACAACAAGACAGGACCAGGCCTTCCAACTTCAAAGCAGAAGCCATGGCGTGGTGTGGGTTGTGAGACACCCTCAGTGCGCTGGGCTGCTGTGGAAACACGTGGGCTCAGGGTCCGCGTGGAAACCAAGGACCTCTCAGAAATGTCCCCTTGTTTTCAAGTGCTGAGTACACTTTTAAAACGTGTCTGCCCCGTGGGTCTGTGCTCAAGGCAGGACTGTGCAGGGCAGCCAAGCTCTGGGCAGCCCCCGGCCCTGCTGCCCACCGGGCCTGCTGGCGCTGGCCCCATGCCCCTGCGTGAGAGCGGCCCCGCCACAGAAAGCGCTGACTGGTGAGACGGGGCTTACATTAAAAAAGTCGTTTGTGCCTGGAGGAATGAGTCCCACATTGTTTTTTCACTTTCCTGCTGCGCTGCTATTTTTTTCATCTTGTCCCTCATTAAGTGTCTCACTGCCGCAGTCTGGGCAGCCCTTTATTCCCTGGTTACCAGCTACGCCGTGTGCTTTATAGCTTTTCTCAACTACTAGATGAGGACTTCCAGATGAATTTTAGGAGTGAACTCTGTCTTCAAAAGTGCCTATGATATTAATTAATCTTTCCAGTAACCTCCATAGGTGGGTCAATACCACCACTCCTGTTCTGCAGAGGACAAAAGCTAGTTGTGGGAGGCCAGAGCAGTCTGCCCAAAGTCGTGACAGAAGTCGTGACTCCTGATCACCAGGGCTGAGCAGGCTCAGCAGGCCACATCTCACTTTCTTGTTCTTGGACTTGGTCTGGAAAGCCCTGCTTTCTCCAGCCAGGTTTTCCTGCCACCTCCTTTCAGAAATGTCTCCAGACTGGTGTGAGAGAGCCCAGGGGTTCCTGAAACCAGGAGACTCATTTTCCTGGGGGTCTTCATACCTCAACCTTATTCCCTGTTGGTATTTGCCTATCATGCAACCTCAGCTTTCTGGGGACAACAGTGGTTTTGTTATTCATTAAATGACTTAAATTGACTGAAAAAAAATATTCAGGCTCTTCCTTAAGAAGCTTATAATTTAATAGGTGAAATGTTAGAGAAAATCAATGCAAGTCTGTTTCCTTTCTGCTTCATTATGCACTCCATTAAACAGCTTTTATGTTCTGTTTATAGGTTGGTTGTGTTTCTTCTTTTTTTCTTCACTTTTTATTTTTATAAAAGAAACATTTTTACATTTATGATGTAAAGCAAGCTGGGCTGAGAACCAGCATTACAAGAAACGCGTTTGGCTTGAGCAAGGAATCTGCGAGACCACAAACATCAAGATGTCCCTAGCAAGAGGCTCCATGGTGGGACACTGCGGAGGGGAGGCGAGTGGGGAAATCAAACGTGTTCCAGGCAATTTGCTGATTGCGAATCTTCAGAGGTATAAAATGTCCCTAAATTGCTATGCCCCCCCTGGTGTGTGAAGAGAGGTCCTATCGCCCAACCTGGAAAGAGAAAACCACAAGCAAATTGTTAATGTTTCTGTTTCACCCCTACAGTGAGGAGCAAGAGAACGCCTTTTCGAGTTCGTAAACACCGCCTGGTTGACTGGAGAGATGTTCTCACCCGGATGTGGCAAATTTTATAGGCGTGTGAATAAGAAACAGAGCACGCAAAGGAAAGTATTACAATTTAGGGGGTGATAAAATGTAATGCCACCCTGCTCCATTCCCCCCCTCCATGCTTTCTCAAAATGTCCAGTAGAGATGTCATTCAAGATAATGCCTTTATTTTTCTTGAGCAATAGAAGATAATAGCTCTTAACTAGATCATGAGGTTGAGAGTAAAGGTTTTCTTTCTTCTCTTCTCTTCTCTTCTTCTTTTTTTTTTTTTTTTTTTTTTTCATTTTTCCTGTAATTTACCACAAGATTGCTCAGTAAAGTTATTTTGTTTTTGGATGTCTCAGTTTTTCCAAATTTTCCAAATTTACTGTGGGGGACAAATCTTGCCCAGCTTGGACCAAGGTTGAAGGTTAATTCACCATTATTTGTGAAGTGCTTTATGTCACCAAAGACAAAGACTCTAAGAGGTGTCCAAGGGGAGAAATTTCCACTGATAAGAGTACTGCAGATATGCTGCTAAACCACCTCCCACACTGCAGGACCAGCCTCTGCATTTTCACTACTCTTCCCTTCATTTACACACATTGCTGAGAGCATCTGACAATAGTGGCAAAGTTTTCTACCTTGGGAGAAAAAGTGGAGAAGAAACACTGTTTAGGCAGCTCAAGGTGAGGGAAGTGGATGGTTGGCAGTCCCTGACAAACAGATTTCTGGCTAAGCAGAAGAAAAGACACTGGACATTACTGGGTGCTACAGTCATTTCTGCAAGAAAAGTAGTTCATTTGGATAGTTGGTGTCTATTTAAGCTTGGAGAATTCAAGTATTTCATGTATAGCTCCAGTGGATACTTTCAACATTTTTCCAGCAATTTTGGTCTGTTTTTTTGTTTCTCTTACAGATCTGTTGTTCCAAATATCTCAGACTCATCCTGTAGTCCTTCATTCTCCAGCTTCTTATCTAGCCTATTTTCTTTAGTATCCTTCAGTCATAACCTGATACAAGTGTTAGGGATGTATCCGCTCATGATGAGTATGCTGTTCCAGAAACAGTAATAATCTGCTCTAATATGTATCTATGGCTACACTACTGCAATGGTCCTACCTCTTAGGTGCATACTATGCAGATAACCAACAGCAGCTTCCCAAAGTGGCAGTATGTATGAGAACAGGAAAGGCCTTTTGAGAGCTCTGGATAATCTGGGGAATAAAAATCTAATTCACATAATATCCTGGGGCATTTTCATAGTTCGATGGGATTGCTCCTACAACTTGTGATTCTTGCACTGTGTCCACATCATTTTCACAAATGGCCTGGGTTCTCATCTTCCATTTCTTGCTGAGAAAAAAAAGACTTCTGCCAGATTGACTGAAAAACAGAAGTGAACCAACTGGAGCAGTTGAGAGGAGAGAGAGGAGACCCCTGTGGCTGGGTCTTGCAGGACATAAGGGCTGCAGTCAGCTGCTGACATAGGTCCTGGGTATCTTTTACCGGTCTCCTCATCACTAGCGATTGGCACAGGAAAGAGACATCATTTAAAATTGCCAGCGGTCAAAAAAAACATACTTTTTTAAAGGAGTGAAGTTTGGATCATCAGGGACCAACAAACATCCTTCTGATAGATAAGAAGATAGAAAAAAATATAAAAAAGTACATACTAAACTATATTGTACAAGGCATACACTCGTTGGAACTTATGCAGATTTTCTAAGGATTTCCACCAAATTATTGAGGTATGTCTCATTAGTATGATTTATTAGTATGCTTTAGTATGATTTATTAGTATGCTTTCATCATGTTTTCACTTTTGATTCTCTGCTAGGGAAAGGATTCAGGTATGTTGATGAATAGAATATGCATTAGAAAGCCACTCAGGATTAATTAAGCAAATGCAATGGAAGTAGGTCATACTCTGACTTCTGTCTCCTGGACCACATACAGAGAAGTTCACCTCTGCCAAAGAAGAGACGGTTAAATTGGTAGTCACAGAAAATATTCATTAGGAATTCATGCCTTTGGTCAGCTAGGTAATTGGATGCAAATTCATGTTCTTCAAGAACATTTACCAAAAATATTTAGTTTACTTTCTTTGTTTCCTTACAAAAAAAAAGTGAAAGACTACAAAATGAATCATTTTTATTTTGCTGCAAATTGCAGCTAGAACTTTGATTCAAATCAGCATATAATAGCTTTGACTCACAACAACTTTATTTGAAATGACTCTATTTTTTTTGAACTAAAAGACCTTCCAAATTCAACAAACAAACCAAAAAAAAAACCCTGCACATTTTTATTTTAAATCATTCTTTTGTCCTCTTCCTTCCACTTGAACCGCAAGACTAAGAGTAGGTAGATATGCCTTTTGATATTAAAGCAGAAACAAACCCCAAAACCTGAAGGGCAACCCTGCCCTGAAAACTATGGGACAAGAGCTTATTTTCCATTAGAGCCATTCATTTTCCATGATCCTTTCTATTTTTAAGCTTGAAAACCTAAGTCTACACATCCTTGTATCTGTGTTTTCTTAATACCTACTAGCAACCTCAGGCTGTAACATCTTCCCATGCATGTTGGCTGTGGCAATACTACAAAACCATCCTGCAGTTGGGTGTTCTGAAGGGCATTGCTAAGGACCGGTGGAGTGAAGAAACCATTCTTCCTCCTGGACAAGGTCCAAAAATCCAAAAGCCTGGTTACATGATCTGACAGGCAAGGTACAGACCAAATCTAAACAACTTCTCTAATGCCTGA
Organism: Cygnus olor; assembly: GCF_009769625.2. Taxonomy (NCBI): domain Eukaryota; kingdom Metazoa; phylum Chordata; class Aves; order Anseriformes; family Anatidae; genus Cygnus; species Cygnus olor. The sequence continues at coordinate 52,917,735 of NC_049173.1, forward strand.
AATGGGCTTGCTCTTACACCCGAGAAATATGGAAACACTGGAAAGAAAGTTAATTGAATTTGCCCTCCTCCTCCCTTCATCCTCAAACCCCACTGCATTAAGAAAAATAAAATAAAGTCCCTTTTTAAAAATAACTATCAGAGCTGGAAATTAAGTTCACATGAAGTGAGTTAGGGATGAGAGCAAACTCCTGATTAAATTTACTCAGGAAAAAAAAAAAAAAAGTACAGCTGAAAATGGGAGGTCAGACTTGTGTAAGTCAGCATGGTAAGAGCATGGGCTGAGCAGCTGGTGGGTGCTGAGTACCACCCCAGCGTCACCTATATCTCTCCCTGAATAATGGGGTGGGTCCTCATCTCTTCTCGCAGTACCAGAGCCTACATGGAGGCCTGGCTTTCTGTGGGAAATGGGTTTCCCTCTGCCACAGGATGTCTGCTTTCACTGGCGTGAGAACCAGCTTCCTGTCTTTTGATAACCAACACTAGCTAAGGCAAAATTTCTGCTTAGTGTGCATTTCTTAGTGCTTTGTCACTGTGATTGAAGCAATACTCTTTCCACTGCTTCTCCTGAGAGACTTTCCAGTGCCTGATACATCTGACTGTTGAAGTGTTGCCTTCAGCATCCTTTAATTATTGTTTGAAATTCAGCTATTTTTTTTCCACCCTGGCTTCTGATGGTCTGCTGCTGGGACGACGTTTTCTGGAGTCATTCACAGTAAATGAGTTTCAGAAGGGCAATGACTAGATAGAGGAGGGTGGAAGACCTAGCCTGCTCTGAACAGACACTTTCCATTTGGGGATTTTCTATGTTTCATTTAAAATGAAAGCAGTGCCTCTGTTCCAGCATCTCATGGGCAACATACTCTTCCCCTGGGTTGTGGACAACTATGAGGACCGGAGCTCTGCGTCTACGTGTAACTTGGACCACAACTGCATCTTTCTGACACCCCTGCAGGACCGATGTTTCCCAGCTGCCCTATCCCTTCCTTTACACTAATCCTGGCTTCTGTGCAGGGCTCCATCTCAAGCTCCTGAAATCACTAAAGCTGCTTTCCCCACAGTGTTTGAGAAGGGGTCCAAGACCAATCAATGAGTGTTTTTTTATGTGTGAAGACAAGCACATATGTTTGGGATATATATCCCATAATGAGTCCATATGGCTATATTCTCTGGTTCCCCAGGGCTACTGGTACGTGCAGTTTTGCACAGGGACACCCGGGGACAAAATACCTGCCTGGGAGAAGGACTGGGAGGTGCTCTTGGTGAGAACTAGACAGGAAAAATGTTAAACTGCCCAAACTGAAAACATTTCCTGAAACCAAAATGTTTCAGGGCTTTAAAAATGTGTTTTGTTGTTGCACAGCTGAATGGAAAGTAGGCCACACAAATATTTTTTCCAAAACCCTTGTCTACCTTCTCTCTCTTCCTCTCCCCCTAGAAAGAGAAAAACAGCCAAACTTTTTCAGTAAGCCTGGTGGCGAAGCGCCTGCCTACTGTGGATTTAAATCCTTGCTTAGCCACAGTGCTGCAGCTCCATCTCTTTCAGTTCTCCCGTGAAGATTTCTTTGACATCTAACAGCTTTGGCTAGAGAGGCTGTAAGCTGGGTTGGTAGCCAGGTACCTGCCCCAGGTGTATGGGCTCTGCCCCAGGGAGGCCAAAGATGGGCTGTAGGTTTGCCACGGCTGGGGTCACGGGACTGTCCTGCCCTGAATGTCTCTCTGACACCTCCTGACTGCCGCCAGAAACACCGTGCCATGTGTGAGAAGTGCTCTTTGTAAATCAACCGCTTCTGATGAGAACCCGTTGTGCACCCCTGTCCAGCCTCCAGCCAGCCCTCCTGTGGCTGTGTACGATACCACGTTGCCAGCCCTGGTGTCAGCTTCTCGTTCTCGCTGCAACCAGACAAAAAGATTTTATGCAAGTAACAATCTGAATGGCTTAAAAAAAGGACAAAAATCTAATTTTAAAGGGATTATGGTGAACCTCTTGTAAACTGTGTTCAATAAGAAGAGGACTTAGAACAGGGCCTGTAATGGGTCTGAGTGACTGCACTGGGGAAACAGGTCATTTCCTGATGGTTAACAGCTAATTTTTCTAACAATCGAAATGCAGGGATCATGCATATAGGTTTCTAATGGACACTCGTGAAATGGAAAGAGGGCTGATGAATACCAGGTGGCCAAACTTCACTTTCCTATTATCGAAGACTCCATTTAGCTCAGCAGGCAGCAGGATCTCTGACCACCTGAATCTACGGTAGTGTACAGGCACTTCGTAGCCACAGACAGTTTATACCCCCCCCCTTGCCCCCCCCCCCCCGGGAAATAAAAACCATTGATAAATGGCGTCATTGCAATATCTCCATTAGAAACAGCACCACCAAAACTACTCAGTCCTGCAACTCATTCCCTAAAGCATCCTGGAGTCACTGGAGACACCACTGTCTGTTAACTCTGTAACTGCTGGCCCATCACGCTGCTTTGCCATGCCGGCCCCTGCTGGAAGCAGTGAGCTGAGGACACGTTCTGCTGGATCACCAGTGCTCAGAGGGGTGGCCAGCAAAAGTCACTGCTGCAGGACTAATAAGGCAAATAAATACATTAGCAAGGCTTTTTGAAAAATTGTCTTGTCCTTCTGTATGATGTTGATAGTCTTGTTTTACAGGAGAAATGTCCTGCATGAGTTCTAGGCACTGCTATCTTTTATGGCACAGTTTACTAAAATTAGTATTGCTTGTAATAAGATTGTTTTTGTTCTTTTTTTTTTTTGTGAGAAAATATGTTTTTTTCTTCTAAAGAGAGACTTTTCTCCTTCAATACCTTTGAAACTTTCTTTTTGTGCAAGTTTTCCTAAAGCTTTATATCAGGATTTGGAATCATGAAAAGTATTGGTAGATTTAGCATAGCATTTTTCACTCAACATATGGAATACAGACTCATTTGTTTCCCCAGGTGTCTACCTGTTGTACTTACTAGCCCTGGCAGTAGTGCCTGTCTCAGTAAGGATTTTGATTCTGACATACTTCAGTGTTTATCCAAGGCTGCAGAGGTCTGTTCATTCAGATTTACAGTTTGCAACCATTTTTCACTTTTACCAACCACCTCTCTAGTATTCACATTTCACTTGCTTGGTGGCAGTCTGGCTTCTACTCCTGGAAACAGATCTGGGAGTCTTCTCTTGAAAAGACTATACAATGTGTTCTTCTCCTTGTGCCAAAGTGTACACCAGGTTTCTTCTCTTTGCCATATGGCTCCCTATGAATTGCCAGAAACTTGTAAATACAGTGATATGTAGCTTCTGAAAACCTTCCTGAGATTTCTTCGGAGTGGAAAACTGATGACACTGGCTAGATTTCTTTGCACCAGGAATGAAGTTCTGATACAAATTCTCTGTACAAACCAGCTGTCAAAGGTGCAAGATACTGTACAAATTTATAATACTGCACTACATGGTAAATTCAATGGGGACTGTTGCTGGGATTTAAATCACAGTGGTTAAGAACTTGGCTTCCTGGGGACAGTCACACTTCCAGATGAACTGTGTTGCTCTCAGCAGCTGGAGAGCCACAGGCATTTTAGGGCTTTTCCCCGAAACTAAGTTACAAGAAGTGGTAACTGGGTGAAAGGGTTTTCCTTTTTGAAGATCTGAAAAGACAAACATCTGGAGAGGTTATGGAAGAGAAGGGGAGACAGGAAAACTCTAAGAGCGTGAGTGGATCAATGAGATTTAGTCCAGGGCAGATGTAGGAATGGGAGACACACTCTGCTGCCCACAAACAGTAAGGCAGCAATCATCACAGAGCCCGTGCTGTCTAGGACTTCGCTCCTCTGCCTCTGCCTCTCCCATATCCATCCAGCAGAATGAATTCCTCATGTTATGTAGCTGCCTCTCGGTCCTTCCTGCTCTTTCTGATATTGTACAGATCATAGTCTAGTGGTTAACGCTTAAGATTGGGAGCTGGGCTTCTTGGACTCTGTTTGCAGCTCTGTGTCTGATATATTGCTTGGCTGTGGGCAAGTTACTTCATCTTTCTGCACCTTGTGTCCCTCTTCTGCAGAGGATAACAGTACCAACTGGCCTGCCAGAGAGATTATGGGGCTTAACTAAAGCGTCTTTGAAAAGCTACATCTGACGTCTTGAATGAAGATCAAATTGGTACTAAAGCATATTGCTTCTTAGGATGTAATGCAATTATTAAGAAAAGATGTTTGCGGGCTCCCAGAAGGTTTGTGGAATTCTCAAAAAAATTATCAAAGGAAGGGTCACTCACAGGTGTACCAAAGGCCAAGTTAAGTTTTTTCTTTTTTGTTTTGCCAGATCTTATGAAGGGAGGAGAGTCTGGATCAGGGACTCCAAAGAGAGCCAGGATCCAAGCCACCTAATTGGGTGTAGTATCTCTGGGAATGCAGCGGGCATTTCCTATCTTACACACACGGAGCTCAGCCAGGAGACTGTTTTTATGTCTTCATCCAGGAAGATACAAGTTCAATCCAAGAACAGTTATCAAGACCTTCATCTGCCCAAGCTAAGGATACTTGTCCTGCTCTTCGTATGCCACCGATGAAAGAAGACTCTGCTTCTCAAAGCTGGGAGCTGGGGTGCAGAGAAACAGAGCTGGACTTGAGGGAATCTAGTAATAAAAATTTCTCCATATGCAAGTGATAAAAGGAGCCAAGTACAGCTGGCTCACACCAGCCCTGCAATAACAGTCTCAGCTCTTCTAAACTGTCAGCAATAAAATTATATTTGCTTTGAGCAACACCTAGGAGAATGGGGTGGAATGGCTTTTTTAAGGAAATACAACCTATTTTGCAATATGCATTTATTGTACGCACTACCCTCTCCTAAGTGCTATGGAGTAATACTAATATCAGAGTGCTTTACACTCTTAAAGCACTTTTCATCTGAAGATCTCTCCATGCCTTTGTAAGCTTACCTTCATAGCCCTACGGCACTTACTCCTGCCCTCACTTTGACGGTGAACAAAGGGAGGTGACTTGCCCTAGGACCATGTTCAAAGGCAAGGCTGGGAGAAAAGCTTGGGACACATGTTGGGATGCCAAATTTTCCTTCCATCTGACATACAGTCACCTGGAAGAAAGGGAGAATCTTTTCTGTGATAGCTGTGACATCTGAACAGCAGCAGTGCCTTCAGCCAGGCCTTCAGGTTGCTGAGCTCTACTGGTGAGGAGGGGAAGGAAATGGTTCCAAGAGCTGGAGAGACATTCTGGTTGGCTTCTAGCATGTTTCTCCTAGTGATCCAAATGATTATCCCAATCATCCAAAAATTGCTAGAGATCTTGCTCATGGCTTGGCTGGGGGTATCATACCCCTCCCAAATGCAGGACAAACCATGAGCACACATCTAGCCATGCAGATCACCCGTGATGACTTCTGATTTTATGATTCAAAAGCCAGGAAGGAAACATACTTCCCCTCCTGCAGGGATGTGCCTGAACCTGCAGCCCCTGAGCATGCCAGGGCCCGGGGATCACTGCCTCCATGGGCAGCAATTGCAAGTCTGGGCACATGTGTATCACCGTTCTCTTTCCAGAGAACACAAGGCAGACAGTAATGTAAAGAGTACATGCTGATGCTGATTTCTGTTGTGTGATCAGCACCTTCCTCAGCACTCGCTGCGGGAGTATAAAAAGGGTGGAAAACAGGCCCCGGCAAATGGCCACATTTATGTTAGTGTTGTGCCTGCCTCCCTCTCTCTCTGTTTCACATATATGCACAAATGGCACACACTGTGGTTTGCTGATCTGAAGTCTTGCAAACCTCCAGAAATGTGTGGTGGATTCACTAAACCCAGTAGGGTTCAGAACCATTCTTTTCTTTAATAGTAAACTACTCATATGTTCATGTCTATACATATAGGAGATTCTGGGTATCACAGAGGCAGAGAGCATCCCCTGCGTATGTGATTGTGTGTATGTGCTTTGCAAATGTTAGCAAGATGAATTCAATTTTAACGTGTTTTATATTTCCTTCAGAGAACAGGAACAGCAGATACTGGATCCCCCCTATGGACATATTTCTGATAAGAAGGGGTGCATACTCCACCATATATTACCATGAGAAACAAAAGTCCTAATTTTGTCTAGGGAGTTTCAGATAAATGAATCTAAAATAGATTTCTCTTTTGAATATGGTAACTGGTCCAGTGGATACAAATGAAACCTGTGATTGTTTGATTGAAACCTCCCATATGGAGGATTGAAACCTCCCATATGAACTTTTGTATGACCTGTTTGAAGATAGCACAAAACTGTTAAAAAAAAAAAAAAAAAAAGAACAGGATCATGAGTTAACAACATGATGCAGTTGCACAACAACAACAAAAAACCCCACCACCAAACAGATTTTGCAATGCAGCAAAATAAATGTTTTATGCAAGGTAATTACCCTGCTGTACTCTGCTTTTGTGGCCAGAGTACTGGAGAAGTCTTGGTAAGGCTTACAGACATGAGGTTTCACCTCGTTCTGTATCTTCCTAAGTGCTATACTAATCAGATATGAATTAGTCTCCTGTCTCTGTCTGAGTTGGGGTTCCTCAGCAGAAGTTATGTGGTTTCCTTACACACCATTAAGTGAGAGACACTCATGGGCTGTAAGCAGATGGGCTGCTTAGTTATGACTTTGGATTTACACCTACTTGGAAGACTCTCAAATTTTAGGTATTGCACTTCAGGAAAGATGTTGTGAAGAGAGCCGAGAATAACAACAGTTAGAAAACACAACTGCTGGGGAAAGAATAAAGGAATTGCGTGTGTGTGTCTACCAGACGAGAGAGAAAAGTGAGGACAGTGTGGAAGTCCTCTGGTATGTAAAGCTTGCTCTGAAAAGGACAGTGATCTATTCTACTCCCTGATATTCTGGGCTGAGGTAGAAATAATGTGTTCATCTTGCGGCAAATGAGCTATTAGAAACTGAGTGAAGTTTCTGGAACTAAGCACTTCCAGTTAAGCATTGGTAGTAGCTGGTGGGACTGGGGAGTCCCCTTCTTGGAATGTTATCAGAAAAAGCTTGGTTTGGCAACTGGTCAGGAGTAGGTCAGTTTAATCCCATCTTGGATGTGAGGGTTGGGCTAGATAAATTCTTTGCTTTCAGCTCTGCAATCCTCTTTTCTGCTTGACTCCTTATTCTAAGGATCTAGAGAGCCCTGGAGGCTGGGTGGGCAGAATAGAGCCCCTCTGGGCTATATGGACTGCACTAATTAATTTGTTGTCACTACAGCATATTTTTCTCCTCTCGCTGTCCCTTTTCCAATATTCTTTTCTAAGTGGCACAGTAAGCAGCCAGCTTGGGTCTGTTTCCCAAGGCAGGACTCCCAGAGCGGCTTTCAAAATCAGCTTGATATATCAGCCCATGCAGAATATGTGTGAGTGCACACATATATAGCAACAGACAGAGCTGGGACACTGCTTATTGCTAATTTTGACTGACATTCCCGTTACAGAGCCCTTCTTTCACTTGTTTATAACTTTGACAGCTTCAACTGTTTGGGCCAAAATTTTACGTACAGGTTGTCTTCCTCAAACTGAATTATTTACCAAAATTTCAGCCAAAATGACATAGTGTTTCTGAGAAGAAGCCTGGAAAAATACATTGTTTGCCTTGCTGCATTATTATTTTATTATTTTTTTTTTACAACCTTTTATTTAGAAAACCCTAGAACCCCTGTGCTTTGGAAGTGGAATTGAACATTTGGCAGAAGAGGTGCCTTTTGTGTTGAAGATGTGCCTTGTCTGTCCCTGTGAAAAACTACCCACATTTGGCCAAGTTATAAGACTGAGGAAGACCACGTGGAAAGGATCTGTTGCTTCTGTCAGCTTGACTCTTGGCAGAGCTGCCTGCAGTAGAAAACAGAAGAAAGCTTCAGAAGAAAGCTTGCCATCATGATGGCAAACTTTGTGGATATCTACAGGATGTCACACATGGTTTGCCTATGCTATCATGTAGCTTACCTTAAAACATAAATTAAGATAAATTAGACATCCAAGTCCCCTGCGTTAAGTGACCATTTCCAGGGTTTTCAAGTTGATCATTCAAAAGTCAAGAAATACCTGGATTAGAGCTTCCTGCACAGTCTTAATTCCGCCCTTTTGTGCAGACATTATGTTACGTGCTTGAACCCTCCTTCCCACAGACCTCCTGCTGTGCTCTGCCAAAACTGGGAGGCTGCAGGCCCCAGGCCTCCTCCATTTGCTGCAGGTGATGGCGAGTGGAGGGAGGTCCAAGAAGGAGGGTGAGCAATGGGAGGGCTCCATTGGTCTGACTGAGCTGAGCAGAGCTATGAGGAGCTGGGGTCTTGCCCTCGCAGGAGCAAAGCTGTGCTGCCTGCAAGCAAACTTTTCATAGAGGGCTTCTGAGTGTAGGTTCTCTTTTATGGGGACCCAATGTAGAACCTTAGGGTCTCAGCTGGGGCTGAGGTTGGCAGGAGCTCTGCTCTGAACAGCTGCAGCGCTGGCTAATGACAGGCAAGAGGGAAAATCGAGGCCTAGGAATCTCACTGACAGGTCTCAAAATTAATCCCTATCACAGATCTTGTAGACACACTGTTGAGCATGTGGCTATGTCTATACTGTCAAAGGTCCCGAGTTTGCCTACAAGACTAGATTCAATTTTGTAAGCTCACAGGCATGGTCAGGGGGTCAGGCAGTGCACACGCCGAAGCCAGATGTAGCCTGATGGACCACGCAGGCGCTGCTTGAAGCGACCGAGGGGCTGCAGAGGACACTTCAGCCTTGCCACAAGCTGCAGCCATGACTGTATAGGCAGGGCTTATGCTTCCAGTTCAGCATTTAGAGAATGAAGAAAATACCAGCTTGCCTCCTGGGGCTGTAGCAAAAATAGATGAATTAATCTTTATGAGACACTTTGATACTATTGTCATGAGCGCTATAGAAAAGCCCATGAGAAAACAAAACGATGTTGTTTTCAGAGCAGGGTTTGAATAGTGCTCAGTCAGTAAGGCTTGAGGTCACAAAATGAACAATGAAGAGAAACCAAAATCTTGAATAGCTGTTCCTGTAGTGAACAGCATCCATCCTGAGCACAGTGAGGCAGTGATCCCATGGAGAAAAGCGGCATCCTTATGCCATGGAGGGTTGTGTCATGAATAATGCAAACACATGAGGGAGCCCTCCTAAAGGTGCACAGGTAACCGAAGGGGAGTACATAGCTTCCACCTATGTGATTTTGCTACCTTGATTTCACAGGTTTTCACACATGCAGCCCCCACCAAGACATGAGGATGTGTACATTCCTCACGCATCAAAGGTCAACAGCAATGTGGTTACTAGGCAAATTTTCCCCATTAAAACATTACCAAAGGCAGATGTTTAGGGGCCTACAGGATTTACAGATTTGCTCTCCAAAGAGCGTATTAGGGAAGATGACTGTTCTCCTGTTGGGCTGTATGCTGTGTTTTTGAAAGCCTCAGTGCCCACCCCAGATTAAAGCAGCATGTTGCTGGAATACTGGGCCTCCAATGAAGATGCCTTTCAACAACGCAAAACCACTAATGAGAAAACATAGACAGAAGGAGAGCCAGCCCCCGATGGCCTTGTTTCTCAGCTTTGAGTAGCTTCCAGGGCCACTGGTGGCACTGGCCTGATAGAAGAACAGGTCAGAGGGAGATGAAGTCTTTGCTGTTGGTGGCTCTGACATTTGTCTATAGTTGGGACACAAAAGGATAGAAGGAAAGAGATAAAGCAAGAGAGAGAAAATGAGAGAGAAAGAGAAGGAGGGATCCTGCTTGGCCACATACCATACATGCAGATAGTGTATTGCATTTTTCCAGACTAGGGAGACCTCTTCTTCCAAGTGTTCCAGTAATTAACCTCACTTTCTTGGCTGGTGTTAATTTGTTCCAAGTATTTGGGCTTTAGATCTAACCATGGGAATCTCATTCCCTGCAGAAGACTTGCCAACTATTACTAGACATTTTACCACACACATGCAGGCCAAAAAAAAGCAAGGATAATTACACTGCTTTTTTGTGAAGTGAGATGTATTTGTTAGAAGTTCAATGTCTCGTAATAAAGGAGAGGAGGGGGAGAAGGGAAAGCAGCAATTTTTTGTGTATGCCTATGGGAGAGGGGGGTAGAGAGGAAGAGAGAGATGCCTTTTGCTGTGTTTTACCCAGAACATAAATCCTCTGAGAGGCTTTAGGAGCCTAGGTGTGATGATCCACCACAAGAAACCAGAGAGGAATGGTGCTACCAAGATTTTAGCTGTGAATAACTGAGTTCAATTATTCGATACTAATGGGAATTCTCTAAGTAAAAAATTAAATAGGAAGAATTATCCAAACCAGATGTCGATTTCCCAATACTTTCTTTTTTCTCCTGCTTTTGTGCTTTATGTGCTACCTGTTACGGCAAGACCATGTATTGAAGGAAAAGCGTGTGTGTGAAGGTGTATGTAGGGGTTCTCTCTGACATCGTGACAAGCAACAGAGTCATGCATGACAACACCTAGAGCGGAGGAAATAGGCTGTGAAAATCCCTATGAATTTTCAAGTCCAAGTTCCTGCAGTTTTTGGACCCGTTCCACACTGAAGAGGTCTAGAAAAGGCCAGCAAGGTACGAAGGGCTGGAGAAGCATTCATAATGCCATAGTGTTGACATTTGAGATCTCTTATCAAGTTAAGTCCTTAATTTTACTGAAAGATACTTTTTTTTTTTTTCTGCTTGTTATTCATTCTCTAGCTTTTGAAATTAACAATAAAATGTAATAATACCTAGTACTAACATAAGCCCTTTTATCCCTAGACCTCAAAGAAGTTCATAATGGTGAGTCAGTATTATTATCCACAGTTTAAGCCCATCTGCAAATAAGTTTCTTCAGGGTCTATCTCTAAATCTGATTCTGCAATCCTTTGCTTAGTGCATTTGAATTTATTTATTTTTTAAGTGGGCAAGTGTAAGTTGCTCAGACAAGTTTCTTTCTAACTTCTTTGGGACTGAGGTTATTGAGTCTCAAACAAAACCTAAGGCAGACATCTTTAGCCTTTGGGAAGGCTAGAAAGTGGTGAGCAAGGAGCGGGCAGCATTAACCTTTCTTCTACAAGAAACCTGAGTTTTCTGACTCACAGGTCTGTGGAGGGGATGAAACATTCACTTTGTGAAGAAGTTCAAAATTCAGGAATTTGGTTCTGCTCCAAATCAGAGTGAACCTCCCCAAGTGAAGTTCTCTACGAAAAGAAATTCTGCAGAAAAATATTTTGGATTCGCTGAAATACTTGCTGTTGATCGTGGATTTCTAATTTTTTGATTATTTTCTAATACAAGCTATAATACACACAAAAAAATAAAATCACCAAATTTAGTTTCAAAAAGGAAAGTGTATTTTTTCTGTTCCAAATCATTATTGTTGTTATTATTAATAATATTATTAAGATAATATTCTCTGGGATTGTTGAAATTCCTTCCCTTCTCCCAGGTTTCTTCCTCACAATAATAGCAGTATTGACTTTATCTTGATGGAAGGGCACATTCTTACAGAGTGCAATTCTCTGATCAACATTGATTGCCAACTTTATTCTTCTATGAGTTATATTAAAGGAAAAGCTGAGGTTACTCCCCTGTGATCCTTATTCTCTTCACATTGAATTGCTCCCCAGCAGAAGACCAGACACAAGACTACTGTAAATTAGCACTTCTCCATTGAAAACACAGTGTCACACCAGTTGAGGGCTTGGCTCAATAACTTCAGTTAAAGGAGTGTATTTTTTTGCTTCTGTGAAGGCCGACACAGGCCCAGTCAATCTGGTGAAACAAGGCCTAAGGAAGGGTCAGAAAGATTTTTTCTTCTTCTTGGTCATCTTTTAAAAATTGAGTGTGGCTGAGTTTTCCAGCTTATTTGGAGCCAACGGAGAACAAATGATGAGCAAGTGGTGGTGGGAGGCAGTGGTCACACCAACCTCCACCCCAGAGCTTCTGAGTGTGCCAGGCCTCAGTGCAAGAGTCACCACAGGTGCTGGGCCGGGCCTCAAAGGGCCCTCAGTAGGCCCTGTCTGGCCTCTGCACTGTCAAGAAGGCAGCACCTTCGAGCAGTCACTGGCTGATCTCTGCCTTCCCAAGGTGCTCTCCTGCCTGTTGGTTGTAAATGGTGTGTTTAAGCCCTGAAGTATACTGATAAGTGGGAAGCAGCAACATGTATTCTTTCCACATATCAGACTGTGTAGTCAGATGTCCTCCCCCCCCACTTGTTTTGCCTGAGGAGCTTCCAGCCTCTCAGCTGACACTCAGCCATGCAAACAGTTGATTCAGCATTGTTCCGCTGGAAAGGGCAGAAGATGCCTGTACAAAAGTCTGGGATGAAAATGGGAAACCTCTTGGATCACATAAGTTCCCTGGAGAATTTCTTCATCAACAGTGCATCCATGTTGCAGTCCTTCTTCTTCATTCCCCAGTCCTTCTTCTTCACCTCTTCCCTCCATCCCTTCACTAATGCCAGATAACTGCTTATCTGGATGAATTTCAACAAAGAGGTAGAAACATGAAACGTTCTCTCTCAGATTACAAGCTGTCTGTTTGGACCAGGCCGAACAAGTCCTCTCTCAAAGCAGGGAGCTGGACAGCCTTTCTGTAATGCATTCAGCATTAGGTATTATATTTTAGGTAATCTCTGAAAATATCCAGCCCCTTTTGAACCTTGCCATAGGTGGACATCCAGTGGGGACCCGTTTTGATGGCAAGGAGGTCGGTCACTCATTGTACAAAACATTGCAAGGGAACGTCTCCTGTAAAGCGTGGATGTTCAAGCACCAGTGCCTTCGAAAGGCAGAGCCCCAGAGCCTGGTGACACTCAGGTGAGCGTTTGCTCACCTCATGGAGTCCCACCCCAGCAAAAGGTGACCAGAAGAGAGTACTGGGGAGAAACAGGAAGCCTGTGCAAAAACAGCAAAGGGACTGTTTTAGTGAGACAGTCCTAGGACAACCGCACAATCTTTCAGTTTCCCCCAGGGCCAGCAAATGGTGAGTACAAGCCTCTGGAGCCTCGTACTGCTGAGCTGAGATGAGAGGAATTTTTTCAACACCCAAAGCTGGATCAAACCCTCCTTCCTGCCTCTAGTTCATGAAGCTTTTTAACTTTTGAAGGGGAGAGAAAAAGTGATCCCAGATGTACAGCCCCTAATTACATACTTAGAAGAAATTGGATTAAGGTGGCTGCTGCCTGTCCTCCTCTGAAGATGCTGGGCCTGCTGAGGCACTGTGGGTCACTGATGCTGAGGACACAGACAAGGGGGATCAGATCCAGCATTACATTCAGGGAAAACACAAGCAGAAGTCCCCCTCTGATGCAGGACCTAGAATCTAGTCATTAGGGTCATTATCTTGGACATTGAGTAGAATTTAACTCTTTCTAAAATCTGCGCTTCTCTCTGAAGCCATGTGTGGGCATGGAGGGAGGGTCTGCTACAAATTGATCTTCCTTGTGACACAGACTCTTCCAAAAAATAAAAAATAAAAAAAAAATAAAAAAAAATAAACACATAATTACCCAGTAACAGTAAGCAGGGGCACAACGTGCATCAGTACTTTTAATGTGCTTAACATATGTCTACTTATTTTCATTTCTACTAAATCAGTCCAATGTTATATATCTCTATCCTGCCTGCATCACACCCATATGCAACACATTTCAGCCAGCATACGTGAGACGCATGGGAACTGTGTTTTCTTGCTGTAAGCTGAATGGCAAGTCACCGTTGAGCTTGCTCGGTGCAAGCCCACAGTTCCCTGGGGGGACTGCGACATTGCTGACAGCAGGAGGACGTCAAGCTAGCCACATGGATCTGATATGGGCCTGACAAACATGCAGTATTGGGGTCCACCCAGCCCACTCGCAGCCGGATGGTATTAGCAGGATACAAATCAGGCTGCTCTACACTCCCTGTCTGAGCAGGATTTCTCAAAATGAATATTTATGGTGTTTTCATATTTCAGATAAACCCCTTGAGTCTCATAATGTTGTTTGAATCCAAATGAAGCTGATGGCCGCGGCACAGTGCCCTACCACAAAAACCAACTCTTGCAAATCTTACCCAGTTCATAGAGGTTTAAAGCTAAGCCAGTGCAGAGTCTTGAATAATCTGTGGTCACTGCCAGACCAGCATGTTGATGGTCCTGCTTTGGAAACACACACTGGGCTCCACAGCTCCAGGTAGGTGACCTCAAAGCTAGAGGTGTCAGTCCCTTTGACCACAGAAACAACTCTTCCTCCCCACCTCCTGATCACTTGCTCTGATACACATTTATATATAATGCACCAAGAAGGTGAGACTGGCTCAGAGGAGCTGTTGGGAGAAGTGGGTGTGTTGTGATGCCTTCTTAATGTTGCTTCAGTATCTGTTTTGTTGCTGCTTGAAGCACATAACTGTCAAAAATGCTGGAACTGAGGAAATGACTGAAGTAGAGATAAAGTCAGAGGGGTGAATAGATTTATTGAAACCAATCTAGGTTCATAGGATTGAGGTTTGGTTTGTTTGTTTGCCTTTTTTTTTTTTTTTTTTTTGAAGTGGTTAGATCTGGTCTTGCATCGAACACAAGTTCCTTGTATGCCAGTCAGGACCTATCTGCTGATAACTTGGAAACAGCTTTGAGTAAGAAAAATCCAAGTGTCTTCCAAGGCTGCAGTGCTATCACACTCATCCCTGTAGCAGCTATGGCTTCAAATAACCTCTTGCGGCAGGAGCAATAATTCCCTTTTGGACAAATATTCTGTTTTACTGCTGCTATCCAGCTAGCATAATAGGTGACAAAAAGATGGTCCAGAGAGCCTGAAGACATTGTAGCTGATGGCAGTGAAACAGCAATAGAAATTCGAGAGGTTCTGAATTTCTAGAACTAAAGAACATAGTGCTGGAAGGGGGCCTTTGGAGATCAGTCAGGACAGAGTTTCTCAACTTAAGGCCAGGGGAACAACTGCTGGTCTGAAAGGCATTACAAGGCGTTCCACAAACCATTGGGGGGGAAATAAACCTTTCTCCCTCCTGATATTCTCTGGCATCTGAGAAAGCAGCAAATGCAACGGCAGAGTTACAATCACTAAGCAACCCTTAAAGGTCAGCCTAATTTGTATTTGGTTGGAAATGGGAACCACTGTGGCTCATGAACTTTTTTTTCTGGAAGTTTCATTGAGTTTAAAGCCACCAATCCAGCCCATTCTCCTGCCAGACTGCAACCCCAGCTTGGCCAGTCATTTCCTTTTGACCTTCCCAAACAACTGCTGTAGCAGCCCTCTGTAGAACCCCTCTGGGTAGAGCTGCCTGTGCACCAAGGAGCAAAGCCCAGCTGTGATATGACACAGCTGCATAACCTTGACTCAAGCTGCTGAGGAAGAGCTGTGAGAAAGTCTGTAGAGAGATAAGAAAAGTTAAATTACTGGCACTGTTTAGATGGGATCAGATATAACCCAAAGATTTAGAGAAAGCACCAATATGAAAGATACAGCCCCCTAAAACACAAAACAAACAAACAACAACAAGCAAACAAAAAACAAGGGAAGCTCGTAAGGAATGTTAGGCTCCTTTTGTGGAGAAATCACTGCTTTCAGTTCCAACGGAGCTGGTGGAAGATGGCGAGTGAGCAACCAGAGGAGATAGTTCCCAAGAGCTGCAGAGGCCAGCACAGTCCCTTGTGGCTGGTGCCAGCGTGCTCCATCAGGGTGGTGAGCGCACTGATGCTTAGCTTAATGCCTCATTAAATCCTGGCAATCTTCTCTGCAAACCAGTAAATTACATCACACTCCTAAGTTGTGCATATTCTGCTTGCAGAATCTCTCTGCACCCAAAAAGCCGACCCCAAAGAAGGGCTGTAACCAGGTGTCTCTTTGGTAGCTGGAGAAGAAGAAGGGACTGGGGTGAGACAGGTCTCGTGGGCTGAGCTCCGGATGAGTGCCGAGGTTCAACGTCAGCCCCAGTGCCCGGAGCGTGAGCTTTGGGAACCGGGAGCACAGCGCCAGTGCTCTGCTCTCCATATGGCTCCCAGCCTCTGTGCACAGAGCACAGGGTAACTGTGAACACCCAGTGGATTTGTCAGAACTTCCCCACCTCAGAGGGGTGCATTGTGAAAATTAATCAGTTTTGTTTGACTTTTTGACTTGGCGCTCCCTCAATAACTTCTTCACACACAAACCCACAATAAACTAATTAGGCCTATTTCTCTGACAGGCTGTTAAAGAAGAAAGGAGGATGTGTCTAAACTGCTTGAAAGACAATATTGGATATATATGCCAAGTAGCAAAAGGCATCAGTAGCTCTTTAAATTCCTTCACTCTGAAGCTCTGATGAACAGAAATAGCAAATGAATGGCTTCCAGAAATGATGGGAAATAGTTCTTGTTGCTGTTTGGCTTGTGTTTCTCTTTAGGGGGTAGGGAGAGCTGGGGGGGGTAAAGCTATGAAAGAATTAGTTTCAAAGAAATAAAGTACGTTAAACATATTTTGAAATAACTTACTCGATTTGCAAAATAGGGTAATGGAGGCCATGCTCATAGCTCAATTTATGTAATAAATATACATACATGTATATTGTGCAGAACACAAAATAATTCCATCTGGAGAGTTGGGTATTGTCTTGCACAAAAGGCTTCTACTTGAGTCATTAATAGTATATTTATTAAAGGAAAATTGGCTTCAAAAGTGGTTGGGAATTGTGGGAATAAAATTGGGATGAAAGTAATTATCCCCCTGCCCTGTCTCTTCCCTTGTGTTCATTTTTCTGTTCCAGACACAGACGGCAACAGCAGCTCCTCTGTCTTCTGTTCCTTCCATGTTTGATCTTCTGCCTGCGCTTTCTTCTGCTGGGTCCTGGAGCCCGTAGGAATGAGGGTATTGTGTCCATATTGCATGTGATGACATGTGTTTGAACCAGCACCAGGGCAGCCTGGCAAGAAGAGTTTGAAATCCAGTGGGACTGAACAGCAGGCCAGGTCCCTGCTCATGAACAGCTCGGCCATTTCTTTGCAACCCTTTGGGGATAAAAGACATGGGAAGAATGACTTGAACCTGCTGTGGCACCTGCTTTTTGATTTTGCCTAGCAGCTCAAGGGACAAAACAGGGGTGAGGATGTCAGCCCAGTCAGAGGCTGCAGCACATCGGTACAAAATGGCACATGGAAGTGTTTCCCCGTACATGAAAGCGACCTGGGAAACCCCACATCAAGACGGATGCTGAGTACCAAAGAGCATCCCAAATGCCTTTGAGAAGAAGTGGGAAGCAACAGGTGGCAATGAAGGTCCTCCTGGGCTGCATCTGGGCAGGGCATTTTGTGCTGAGCTTTTGTAGTTCATCTTGGCTGCCCCAGCCCACAAGACAGCCAATGCAAAGGAACTGAAAAGCCATTTCCTTTAGAATTCGAGAAGAAAGTGAGTGCAGTTCCTGGGTGGTAAAATGACTTTGTGGTGGAATAATTAACTTGGAAAGGCTACAGAATATTTTGTCTTTAACACAGCAAACCCCCTTTTGCTTTTAATCAATACAATGACTTATGGAGTGAAGTATCTTTCCAAAATGTCTACCCCATAGATTACTGTTCCTTGCTGAGAGGGCTGGTCATGAATTCTTGACGATGGTGGCTTTCATTTCACCCAAACAACATTGTGTGTCATAATTGAGGCAATAATTAATGCTTACTGGGAATGCTGGATACTGGTTTTAAACAATAAAACTGTAAACCAATGGAGCATAACGTCATGTGGAAAGTCTATTTTGCTTAGCAAAAGCAGGGAGGAGAAAAATGGAGAGACAGAAAGAGGAGAGTTCAACAGAGAGACAGTGACTCTTACACAAGGCTCAAACTGAGAGGGAAGTGGGAAAAATCACTTTTCCTCTTGTTAAAATAAAGTAATCCATTCAGCTATATCAGGTCAGGACAAAGGTCAGGGATCTTCCCGTTGTTAAACATTTGCAGTTGGAGTGCAGTATTGTAGCTGGGGGAAAATGCAGCAAGTATTCCAAGAAAAAAAAAATCCACTCATAAATTAAGTAACAAACAATAAATAGAGTGTGTGTTAACTGAAGTGTCAGTGTGCACATCACTGTCTGTTTTCTAGGGGGTATTTTTATTCATAGCACTGTAGTACCCAGAAAATCAAATGAGATCGAGACCTAAATTCTCTTGCTGCTGTCCAGATGCACACTCAGAAGTAGCCTTTGCTTGAAACAAATCCACCAGCCACAGTATGTGAAGACACACTGTTATTTTTCTTTTCAGGTGGATAAAGTGAGGTAGAAAGGCACCATAGCCCTGATTACAGAAGAAATCAATAAGCATTTATTAGTTAAATTCTTCAGTACCTTACAGATCTGGCCTTGCACGATTTGCCTAGGGTTAGGCAGGAAGCCTATGGCAAAGCTGAGAATTGAATCCAGACCCCTGGGATACTCACCCAGAACCTCTTCCAAAACCCAGCTTTATATGTATATGAGCAAGCCACTGAAAACTCTAAGTGAACTCTCATTACGTCAATTAATTTTTGCTTAATTAAACAATCTTTAACAAACGTATGTGGGATGTTAGCTCCCCTTCTGTATAGAAAAGCAGACAGACAGCCATACGCACAGAGGGAACGGCTGGTAATTAACTTTAGTGGCATAATCATTGATCTAAAATACAGCAACCCAGTTTCCAAGGGCGGTCTGCACAGCTAGAACTGTGCTCAGTTTTGACCCTATGTGCGTGGAACATCTGGATAATCTACTGCAAGCAGGGCAGCTCTGTGAAGTCCTTACTGTTGAGCAATATGAACTTGTTTCTCCATAACATAAAGTAGAAGTTGACAAAACGCAGCTTGCAACTGTTTGCAACCAAGTGCCACTTGCAACCAGTGTAGCCTTTATGTGTTGTCCGCAAAGAAATTTTGCAATTGTCACCATGCCTGGCAGAATCAGCTGGTTGCTCCCAGGGCCAGAAATGTCAGCCAGACATGAAGCTCTTGCCTAGACAGGGTCTGGAATCCCACATAGTTGTAATCCTGTCCCTTGGACGGGGAAGCCATTGCTGGAATCTGCTCCAGGGTCTCCTTGTTGTGGAAGTGGATGAGCCTCTGTTTTAGAGGATGGTGGGAGAGACTAAGAACTTGAATTTTGCTGTCTGGCCTCAGCTTGATGTACCATTCCTTCAGTTGCTCTCCCGTGGAAACTTAGAAATGATGAGAGTTATGAAGATGAAGGCTGTGATCTTTTTAAAATTACTTATAGGTGATGCCTAATAAAAAAAATGGAAAGGAAAGAAAAAAAAAATTAAAAAAAAATATCTATCTCTCTGGTTTGAGCATATAGACTCTGCTTTAGGATTGAGCTGAAGACCTAAATCTTCACAGATGTTATGGGCAGGAGCAAATTCCTCCATCCAGTCTCCTTTGAAGTGATTCAGAGGGAGTAAATCAGCCTACAGGATGCACGAAGCCCTATGCCATGATCGCAAGACTGCTCCTGGTACCTGAAGAAGCAAGTCCACGTTCACCTTGGAACTGCTAAATTTACTGCAGTGAGCGTTTGTTTTTGCTATGGTTTACACTCACCAAATGCAACTGCAGTTAACTCTGTTATACCAGGAGTTGAGTCATGAGCAAAACCACATCAGTAACTCATGCTCCATGTAGCTTTGCGTGCAGACTTTGCTACAGCTAAGAAAAAAAAGTCTGCATGACTCTCTACTCACATCATGTGTAGCCATACTGTAACAAGCACAGAAGAGATCTCCAGATCACAAAAATCTCCAGAGCAGTGTTTTCCTTTCAGAGCAAGGTGTAGAAATGACCTGTGTGTCACACACTAACCAGTGTACCTGTAGATGCACACTGCCATTCATAAATGTGAAAGCTAGAACCCTTCACGTGTGCCAATACCAGATATATTTCATAAGCTGTGAAGGTAAAGATGCAGATTTATCTTTTGAACTTTTTGCCTTGTGTTAGGTACCAGAGAGGGAGAAAAAAAATCAAACTTCACATAAATTCTATATGTGGTCCTGGAGTATTAATTTGCTTTAAAAAAAAAAAAAAAAAAAAAAAAAAAAACTTAATTAGAATAACTATATATGCAAGAAATTTAGAGAAACCCTTTCCAAAATCTCCATCTGGTTGATTCCATCCTTCTCCCTTCCTCTCTGACCTTTCTCATACTATGCTAAATGAACCTTCCCATTTCTTGGTTTAGAAACATCTTCCCACATGTGTCACTTTTTTAAACTCCAGAATAAAATGAAGAGATATAGCACTCACTAAAACTTCAGCGTAACTCCTCTTCTCAACTGATTTCAAAGGAAAATATTCTGTGCAGATCTCCTTAAATGAACTGTCAACAAAGTATGCTCCGGGCGGCCAATTCAGAAAGTCACCCAGCGTGCTGACTGAGAAGAAAACAAACCAGGAATCGTTCCCCCAGAACAAGAGGAGACGAACCTCGTCCCACTGGAGCAGCTCTGAACACTGAAGGTTCCCCTTCGTGCCTGGCTGAGGAATCCAACCCCTCACCTCGCTAACTTCGCCCTCGGAAAGGTTATCTTGCAATCAGAAATGTTGCGTTGCGTGACTTGGATCCATTGTTTATAGAATCGTCTAACTGACTTCATATGTATCTGGTCCAGGGAAACTGATGTTATTAAAACACAACACTGAGACATTGAGCTCCGATAGCAGTCAACATGAACAAATAAAGCAAGAGTTTTCCCCAAAGTAAAGCAAAGCAAGGATCCCGGCCTTCGTGAACTGCAGGGATGAAAGGAGGATGATACCATCATCTGAACGGTGACCTTTTCACTGTTGTTTCTTTTTCCAGCTCTGAGCCCCGATCCTGGGTCCCTCCCGTTCTCTTTTATCCCCTCAATCCACTCTTGCAAACCCCTGGAGCAGGTAAGCTGTGGGCTGAAAAGGTTTTTCTCATGTTTTGACTCTATTTATTGCTTTTGCAGCCTGGTCAGAGAAGTGCCTGGATTGTTAGTTGTAACCTTTAACCCTCATATCAACTCTGCTTGCAGAAAGTTCAACGGCTATGGGAAATGGCATGTAAATCGAAAGGTGAAAACAGACTGCTTGACTGCATTTGTGAAGTTTGTTTGATACCTCATCAGAAACATCTGACTATGCATTTTCCGTACACTTTTCTCTATGTTAATTCAGAATTTCTGGAATTAAATCTCTGTTGTGCCTTATCAGTACAGTATAATTTCACTGAAGTCCGTGATACTCTGGCCTTTGGGTACGGAGACTTCTAATATTAGACATTATAATATTAGAAAGGCCAACTGCAAATACTTTAAAATGTTGTGTGCTTTATTCTAGAGAAATACTGGCCCTGCAGCTGCACTGGAAATTGGAGAAAATTTGATTTCACAGAGAGGTGCCACAACTGTTGAGTGAAAGCTTTTGGATGACTGAAGAATTTAGCTTGATAAGAATAATTAACTGAAATATTCTAGGAGCTTTCATCCAGAGATCACAGAGCTCTTAGAAATGGAAGGCAGGGAAATGCTTTGGTATTTCAACATCAATGGAAAGCACCAATTTGGGGGTGTAATACATATATTTTTTAACATCACACAGGGAAGCAAATATAGCCTCGCTTTGCCTGCACTGAAAAGAAACGTTTTACAGTAGCAACATGCATCAGCCCAGATGAAATCTGGCCGATGTATTTAGTAGTGCTTATACTCTTGTCCCCATGAAAAAAAAACACACACCATATCTATAATGAGCACAAGTTTTTGTATGAGCAAATAATTGTCCCTAGATTGTCTGTAGAGGAGGTTCACAAGAAGTTGGGGCTAACAAAGGGAATGGAAGGACTATGCTTACTTCATGCAATTGAACTTCAGCATTCAGGACTGCTGTCTAGCCCACATTGCTTTAAAAAGAAAAAATAAGGGAAAAAAAAAAAAAAGAAAAAAAAAAAAGCATAAAACCACTATGACTGAAGATAAAATGGAAAGTTCCCATGTCGAGCACCCTGGATTGAAGAATGGAGTGAAGAGCCACACTTCTGCATTTCCGAGTCCATGCTGTTGTACATGTTAGAGGACATAGGAGGCAAGGATAACCCCCACTATATAGTGTAATTTTGTTCCTCAGAGGGAAAAGAGTAGGATAGGTGAAGACACTCATTTTCTCTTAGGAACAGAAGCTACTCTGAAAACCCTGCTTACTTGTGTGCTCAAAACCAGATGGATTGTAATCGTAATAAATGAATTAAATCTTTATCATCTGGCAGCAAAGCCAAGAAGAGAGGAAAAGTAAGCTCAAAGGGTTGGAAAAGGACTCCAAATTCCCCATAGAGGAAACAGATGTAATCTGGCAAGCTGCCTTTTGGAGATCCAAGTACTGTGGGTTGAAACAAGACTGGGTTATTCAGCCACATCTATTGTCAAATGTGATGGTAATCCCCATTTTAGCATACAAAGATTGAGGTCTCGAATGTCTGGGGTCTTTCTACACCATCAAGGGGTTTTCAGAGCACAGAGAGTGACTATCTTGCAAACCTGTTTATGTTGTGTTACAACACCTTTTTATAGTTCCTTGTTGTTGGCTGATCCTGTCGCAAAAGGCAGATGTCAAGATTAATATTGGTGGAACTGCAAATGGCTTGATGCTGTTTCAGCATTACTTTAGAGGTCCCATTGTCCTATGGAAGAAAATATCAACACACCATAATTTTGTAACGAAAAGGCATGCTGAAAAATGGTAGGTTGTGGAAAGCCAGTAAGTCCAAATTTTCTTGAACTCATTGTACCAAGTCTAAGAACAATTTTATTAAGCAAATCTTCTTAGCCTCCTAAAATGTATTGCCTTGATTGCTTGTGCTCCACAGAAACATTTTCTTAGTCCTCTGGCCTTCCCTCAAGTATTTTCCTCATACTATTGCACCTTTATACTACACCATAAAGTAGCTGGGAGGATAATTCTTGTGTCCTGTGCAGGATGCTTGTGAATCCCAAAGGATGCTGGTTCGTTGACCAGATTAGTAGGACTGATAAAGAGATTTCTATGGGTGCTCACAACTCTCAGTCCCCATCCATACCCATTATATTTTCAGCTGCAGGATTTGGTCAATCGAAATGTTTTGCTTGGATCTTCACTATTTTTTATGTCAATTAACTGTCGAAGAACCACCAGCATTTCCCACTCGAGATGCTGGAAGAGGATAGATTGATTATTGTTTCTTCTCAAAGTTCTGTCCTTCAGACACAAAGAGTCTTTCCTGCAAATGAATAATTCTGACAAAACTAGCCTTTCCAAGGGGCGATCGGGGTGCAGTTTCTTCAGAAAATGCTTCCTGAACTCTTCTCCAGGAAGGCAGCTGGTAGCTAAAGCTGCCCAAAGTGGACTATTCCCCAAAATGGTCCTTGTTTTATCTCCACAGGCACATCCCACTCTCCCCAGGTTGAATTTGGCTGTCACTCAAACCCAACACATCTTAAACACCATGTGCCTTTGGCTCCGTTGCCATTATCAAGGCCCTGGAGGCAAGTGGGGCGGGACAGAGACCTGAGGAAGGTGTAGGAGGAAGCAAAAGTTGTTGCTGCCCTTGCTTGGTTTCATGGGGAAAACAGTCCTCTCCTCACACCAGCTCTTGTGGCCACGTGGCGGAGGTGATGGTGGACACAGCAGCAGACAGATGTCTGCACCCATCAGCATTAGGCCCAGAGCTCTCCAGTGACTGTACATATTAAATACCCTCCCCGCTATTCCATCTGGGCAAAACAGTGGGTGGTGAAGCAAAAACAACATTTATCATGTTTAAGTTCTGTAACAGACCTTTTAGTGTAAACCAGGGTTCTCCTACTCGCTTCCCCCTTGCCCCACTCTTCTCTTCAAAATTGCTTTTGTCAAACATTGTTTTTTTTAATATTCATGCTTTCCCCTCCTTGACCTGGTTATCTTGCACTTAAGACACAATTTCTTGCCAAGGCTAAGTTTAATCCATAGACCAATGCACCATTCCCATGTGTCAAGGTTTAGAGAAAAAAAAAGTGTGAGAGGATTACTGAAAATGCATTTTAAAATATACGTATTTGAAAATGCTATTTCATTTTAAAAAATGGTATCTAGGAAGAATTTGTGAGAGGACAGGCAGTTTTTTACCAATAGGTGATGATTACCAAAGTATCTAGGGATTTGCTACCACAGCATTGTGGTGACCTTCTGCACAGGGAGAGACTCCTGAAGATGCAGGCACCCTGTTGGTCCGCAGGCAACCCTAGATCAGCGCTGTCTCCATCCCTGCATGTTCCTACTTAGGTCAGGAAGGATCAATACAATCCAAATTTCAGAAAACGCAAGGAGCAGCTGGAGGGGCAACAGTGTAATGCTTGAATAGCTTCTTCATGCTTCGCTCGAATCACTCCAAGGACGTTGTGGATGTTCACTGACCTACCCTACACAAGGTGTGGGTTGCACCAGCCTTGGGCTGTCTTCCGCAGCAAAATCCTGCCAATAGGGCTACGCGCGGGGCATGAACTACCCTCAGACTGCTTCTTGCATCCTGCGAGGAAATGCTTCCCGTGCTCTACGGCTCCTAAACCCCTGAGCTGCGACAGCCAGGGCTGCTTCTGAGACGCCCTCCTGCTTGCCTGATTATCTCTGAGGAAGTAAAGCCCTTGACACATGCACCCTTCGGTTCACTTATATACCAGAAAAGGTATAAAAAAGATAACTGTCTTCTGGCAAAGTGAGGTTTAACTTCTTGTTACAAACTTAGAAACAAGGGTGTGTTTTTTTTGTTTGTTTGTTTGTTTTTTATGAGAGAAATGAATGGTGACTAGAAACCTGACTCCCACCCACCCATTCTCCTAGCTCTCAAGCAGCATATACCAGCTGCAGACACCAGAAGACTCATGATTTTGAGTTGGATGCAGGGATTAAACCTTCTCAAGATGAGGGTAGCAAGTGCAGCCAGATTGCCTGGGGAGGCTGCAGAATTTCTACTGCTGAGTTTTTATGGAAAAGTTGGCAACTGTCCATCAGGAATGCCACAGAAATAGCCTGTCTTCTTCTGGCACAGGCAGTTGGACTGGATAATCCTTCAAAGCTTCCTCCAGCTACTTTTTTATGGCTTACATTCTCAGGCAGTCTCTTTTCCTCCTCTCTTCCATTCTCATGTAATGTCATGAATCCAGAGCGTTTTTTCCCCAAGTGACAGCATGCAGTCAGTGTTTATCTGACAGGGGAACATTACAACATTTTCCTAACTGCGCAATGCCAATAAACCGTGTCTCATACGATGCAGCCATTATACATCGACCTTATCATACCCACAATCTCCAGGTCACCATTAGCTCTCATAAAGACCACACATGACCTATTAATCATGCAGATGGCCTTCAGAGTAGTTTTGCAATTCACCAGTATCTCTGCCTTTTCCTAGTTTTCAGGCTAATCCCATCACATAAAGAAGGTCTTCAGCACTTTGTCTTACCACAGCATCCCAGCCAGCACTTTCTACCTGTATTCTCAGGAGACTGCGTGTTACTCCCAAATGAATCTGTTGTACTTTGAGAACCAGGTTCATATATGTAGCCAATATACATTTACCATGAAGCCCAATAGATTTCCTGCCTTATTATCCATTCATCTGCAAACCATAAAAAAGAAAGAAAAAGAAAAAAAGAAAAGAAAAGAAAAAGAAAAAGAAAAAGAAAAAGAAAAAGAAAAAAAAAAGAAAAAGAAAAAGAAAAAGAAAAGAAAAGAAAAAAGAAAAGAAAAAAGAAAAAAAAGAAAAAGAAAAGAAAGAAAAAGAAAAAAGAAAAGAGAAAAAGAAAAAGAAAAGAAAAAAAAAAGAAAAGAAAAGAAAAAAAAAAAAAAGAAAAAAAGAAAAAAAAAGAAAAAGAAAAAGAAAAAGAAAAGAAAAAAAAAGAAAGAAAAGAAAAGAAAAGAAAAAGAAAAAGAAAAAAAAAAAAAAAAAAGAAGGAACGAAAAGAAAAGAAGAAAGAAAAAGAAAAAAAAAAAAAGAAAAAGAAAAAGAAAAAAAAAAAAAAGAAAAAAAGAAAAAGAAAAGAAAAAGAAGAAAAGAAAGGAAAAAAAGGAAAAGAAGAAAAAAAAAAAAAAAAAAAAGAAAAAGAAAAAAAAAAAAAAAAAAAAAAGAAAAAAAAAAAAAAAAAAAAAAAAAAGAGAAAAAAAAAAAAAAAAGAAGAAAAAAAAAAAAAAAAGAAAAAAAAAAAAAAAAAAAAGAAAGAGAGAGCATCTGTCAAAATTATTTCTGGTTTTCTGCGTTATTTTCACATGCATTGTGTACATGATATGTATAGATATACATATAATGTATATATGTAAGATATACATATAAAATAAAGGAATGCTGCGAGGAGATACGTACATGTATATATAAGGGAGAGGAAGGGAAGAGGGAGAAAGAGGTGTTTCATGTAAGTGCATTTGAACACGTGCACGTTCATGCATATTCACTCCACAGAGAGCAAGGAAAAAAGAAAATACAGAAGTCAGTTTATAAGGAAAAAAATCACACCTTTGGGGAAATTAACATGTTTATATTAAAACATTAAATGCTGTGCAGTCAGGCAGCCCATCAAGAAGGGAGTGGTCATCAAGCAAGTGTTTTAGAAAAGAAAGCCAACAGAATAGTGACGCGTAAATGGAAAATAAATAAATTGAACATAAGGCACTCCTAGTTCAGACTCATGCTAATAAAGCAGCTATTAGGTGGAGACACTGTGGTGATGCCTGAGTTGACAGGGGATATTTTTTTTCATTTCTTGCAAGACCTTAATCAGTGTTACTTGAAATGATTATGGGAGTTTTAAAATGGCAAGAAGCAGTAAATTTTAATGGCACGTCTGAATGCTGTTCCATTTAATTTCTATATGGGGCAATATTAGACCTCTAATAACCTGTATCTAAAACAGTCTCCCTCTCCCTTTACATATGCATGCACAAACACACATGTGCGTGTGCATGCATATGTATACATATGCTAGCTCCAATGAATATCTTTGATGTTTTTGCCACTGGCTGAGGGAGAGGCAGTGGAGGAAATGGCTGAAGTGTGGCATGGATCAGATGAGGACAACATTTTAGAGGGAAGAAGAATGTTTTCTCATTTTACCCTTCCCAGTCTATTTTTTCTCTATAGGAAAATATAGTTTAGGAAATATTGAATGAAAACAACCCCTCTGCCATGGTCCAGCACAAATCACCTGTTATGCTACTCTCTGCTTACATTTTAGCAACTAAAAACCAAGATAACTTGTGCTTGAGTTACTGTCAACTTTGGGTGCAGGATCCAGACAGTGCACACTGGGATAAATAAATAAGGGATTTCACTCCAGGCAGATGTGCAAGCTGAGAGGTTTCCATTCCTTGTCAGGTCCAGGCATACCCAGATGTCTTTTCTTTAATAAATGGTCCAGAAGTGATGTGCATAAAGCCTCAAAAGGTGTCATCACAATACAATCCCTTGATACATCTTCTTCTCTCTCCCCAGCTCCCACCTCAGACTGACACTTACCTTGAAGCCTCTTCCTTGTCATATTTTCTTTTCCACATGTTGGCAGACCATCATGCTTCCCACATGCCCACTGGATGAAAGGGGACTCTCCCTTCCCAGCACAGGCTTTAGAAGGAGCAGCACACGAATGCCTGCCCCAGCCCCATACATTCTCCTTCTGCTCCCCTTCTCCCCAGGTTCTGGCCTCCACTTTTGTTGCCAGTCCTGTCTGGGGCATTTTCTGATGGGAAGCTCCTTGGAGCAGGGAGCAGCACAGTTTGGCTCTGCGCTAGGCACTATGCTCTGCTGTGTGCTCTTTTGCAGCCCTGCAAATTATTATTTTTTATGAACAGTTGTAGTGCATATACAAGAGATCTGGATGTGGATTAGAGCCATCTACTTTATACCCAGCAAAAAGAGAGACTCACCCCTCCAAGTTTTTTAATCAATTAACAGAGGCAGGGAAACCATAGGAAGCAAGATGGAAAAAAAAAATTGAGAAATTTGGAGGACTGAAGCAAGGATGCTGCTTGCATGCTCTGCTTGAGTGGGTGGTTACTTTGAAAGCCAAAGGCAGTAAGTGGGAAATCCTAGATAAACAGGAGGCTGTATTTATACCTTCCTCCAAGCCAGCTGACACAGGTGCTCACCAGACATGGGGTACCTGGGTGGCCTGAGTGCGGGGCTGCACTGCTGCAGGGGGACCATGGGGAGCATCTCCAGGACCGTATGCCTCCCGTGCCATCTGCAAGGTGCAGATTTGAGAAGTGCTGCCAGCCCACCGGGTGCAAATAGCTTGTTTGAAACTCACTAGCTCACTAGCTCACTTGGGGAAATAATTCACCTTTTTGGCTTTTTTTTTTCTTCTCCTGACAGTGATACTATTCCCCTGTGCCCACAGCCTGATTCCTCACTTGGCTCTTCCACATCTACAAATGTGTTGTTATTAATGCTGTAAATCATTATTAGTTATAAACAGCTGAAAAATGCAAGGCCAATTTCTTCCCTGAGGTGGAAGTCCCAGTGCTTTGGGTCCTCCCGGGGGCCTGCTGCCCCAGCTCCCACCATGCAGGGGGCTTTGCTTGTGTGGCAGCATCCCCCTGCTCCAGCACTTCCCTGCCAGCCCCACTGTCACCAGGGGATGAAGCTGTCACTGCAGGAAAAGCCCTCGGCTGCTCTTGTTGGCACCCTGGGGGTGCTCCATGCTCACCAGCCTCCCATCAGCAAACCGGGCCTTTTTTTAGCTCTGCGTGTGTTCATCACAGAGAAAATGTTTCCACTTACTTTTCCCCCTCCTCTCTTTGGAATATGAAGCACACACTTGTCATGCTTAAAGGAGCGGATTTATGGTTGACTCTGTCTCTTATCTCCCCACAGAGCTTTCTGGAGCTGCTCTCCAGATGGGACAGCATTACAAGCTTCATCACATAAAGCCCAGTTCAGCCTACAGCCCAGATGTTCTTTGTTCCCAGAAATATTCCTCCCTACCAGCCAGTAGAAGGGAGCTGGTGCTGGTATACGGTCTGCTCCTCCTGTTTGCAGCGCTTGCCATGGGCTGCACGCCCCAGCCCCAGGAGCGCGTCGCCTCCCCTGGGCAGGCTGGGAGGTAGGCATCCAGGACAGGGCCCACACTGCTCAGCTGCCCAACACAAAGAGGGTCTTTGCTTCCAGTGAGGAAACTGTGGGTCTCTCCTGACCCAAGATGTGTAAAACTTAGCTTGCTTTGGGCATGGCCTTGCAGCTGCCCCCATCAGTGCAGTGCTGGCATCCCTGGGGAGCTCTCCTCACCACGCCACACTGTGCATCCTGCAGCAGTGGGACCAGTCCCCAGTGCGGGCTTCATATTTACGCAGCTTTCCCTGTGCCCTGAACTCTGCCTGTGTCTCCGGCAGAAGGGCAGCTACCCCAGGTCAGAGCACCGCCTCGAGCCGCCGGGGAATCGGCTTTCAATTTCTGCCGTGGCTTTCCTTCCCTTTTTTCTCTTATCCCTCCAGCCATCGCAGAATAATTCCCATCCCTATTAGTTTACCCCCCTCCCCCTTCCTTCTCTGCCCCTTTGAAATCCTCCCTCCTGTCCCCGGGAGGGGCGGGGGGCGGCGGGAGAATTCCTCCAGATATTACACAAAAGCCTCATGCATCCCCAGTGTCAACCCCAGAGGGCGGCGGATAATTCAATTAAGGCGAAGGGGCTTTTGTTTTACTTGCTTTCTTTTCTGACTTTCTCAAGTCTGAGGCAAGAGAGAAAAGCAGGAAGGAGGGGGAGCTGGCCCTGGGAGGAGGCATAGCGAGGATGGTTGCCTCCTGCTGAGGAAGGCTGCAGGGCCGCTGCTGCCGGGCATGGTCTCTGTATGGCAGTATCCCTCTGCAGGCCAACCTCATGCTGCTCCTTCCATCTCCCCCGTCCTCCTCTGTATTCCTCCCTTCATGCCTTTTTCTCACTCTTCCAGCCTCTTCCCTTTCCATCACCACCTTTCGTCCCTTCTTATTCTACTTTCCCTTGTATATTTAATTCCTCCCCTCAGCCTCCGCCTTCCCTCTCCCCCTGCTTCTGAGTGGTGGGAGATTATTTTTGCCAATAATTAACATCTTCACTCAGACTGATGTTTGTTAATTGTATGTTTATCGTGTGCTCAGTGGAGGGCAGACACGATGGGGTAGGCACAAATATGGGATTAAGTGGTGCCTCCTTAAAGCCTTGTGGACAACATGTTGGCCTACTGGCCCGCCAGCCTTCATGGACGTTTTCCCAACATCTCTGTGTCTCCCCTTTTCAGGAAATGAAATGGCCGCACTGAGGGGGCCAAAGCTGCGTCACATTCAGCCTTTTCTGATCATGATGCGTCACCAGGACACTGGGACATGACACCAACAACAGCCAATGAAGCCTGTGCCCCAGGGCCTCTTCTGCCACCGGCGCTGGGCCTGCAGCTTTGTCCCCCAAAACTTCAGGGCACTAAAGGATGGGGAGGGAGGTTCAAAGGTGTGGACAGCCCTGAGGATGCAGAAATTAGCCCCTGAATGCTTGGAACCAAAACCTGGTCCTAGCCTCACAGCAGGAAACCCCCTGCAGCCAAGATGGTCCCTGTTTCTCTCATCAGTGTGCCTTAAAGGACCTCAGAAGGTCTTGCACGGCACAGTCCTGCATGAGGAGAGGGGGTTCTCCTCTCTGGAGTCAGCGTTGAGCCCATGACTCTGGGGACTGCTACAGGGCCTGCCACAAGACTCAGCTTTTACACTACCCCAGGTCTGGCACTGCACCATGCTTGGCTGAGCCCTCATGAGCTGTGAGGAGGCAACTCCCCACCTCCTCCTGCCACCAACTAGCATGGTGACATTTTGAGTACTCTAGCCATAAGAACCAAAGTTCTGGCTACCATGATCAAAGCCATGGTGGTTTGCTCTGCAAGTGTGATGGCAAAAGCCCTTTGTGTGGAGTGTGACTGCCCAAACACATTTCTCCTGAGCTCCTAAAGCTCAGCAGCCTGCATGGCTCTTTGCTTCCCATCTTCAGCCCCTCAGCAGCGAAAACCCCAACCCAGGGCCCAGGAGATGCTTTCCCTCTTGTCATGTCCCAAAGCACACCATCCCAAGGGCTTGGGGAGGGTGAGTGATCTATCTTTTGGTCCATAATCTCTCTGAACTGTTAACCCCCTCGCTTGCACTCTCCCCCTTCCCCGGGGGGAACCCGGGGGTGGCTCCCCATCACCCCCGTCCTGCAGAGGTTAACACAACACGTCGGGGCTGTGCTTCACTCCCCGTGTGCTGCAGCTCCCCCAGGCCAGGCATCTCTCCTGCTCCCTCCCAGTTCCCAGCTCCCTGTCTACAGCGGGCTTCCCTTATTAAAGGGGACATACAGACCAATTAGTTGTTATAATAGCTCTGGATGGCCAGGCAGTGGGACCAAGGGCACTTGCTCAAATTAATAGAGTCTGGGATTGATTTAGGTCTAGGAAAGAAAGCTAATTTGAGCTTTAATATCTCTCTGGTATCTCCTCAGACAAAACAGGACAGATTTCTTTAGTGCCTGTATTGAATGAAGCCATATACATCAATACACACCAGTAAAAGCTCTTTTTTCTACACAGAAAACTACGAGTCTGAGATGACAAAATTGTATATTTTTCCTTGTGCTTAACCTTTAAGTAAACAAAACAAAACAAAACAAAATGCTTGGCATAGAAAGTCCTTTTCCACGAATAAGGAGTTTATTAAGGTAATGGTGTAGCAGGCAGGGTCCCGGCCAAGGGCACAGCCTGAGCACAGCATCCCTGCTCCCGGCTGGGGAAGCTCCAGCGCCCCGCTACAGCAGTGTTGGCTGTCACTGCTGATGGCCTGGACCCTTGTTAAAGCACACATCTCTCAAGTCATCTGTCCCCTCAGAATATTCATTGCAGACATCGTGCTCCTTTAATCTATTAATGAGCTCTTCATAGGGATCTTGACACAATTAGGAAATCCAAGCAAGAGAGAAGCTGGAATTTTCTGAGTGGCTAATTTCTTGTAAAAGAAACCGAGGCTGGAAGATGGCAGAGACACGTTTCCTGCAGTACATGATGTTCACATAAAATGTGTTCTTGGCTCATCTCACACATCGTTTATCCCGTCTATGAAGCAGGAGGCAGAGGAACGGCACATAAAGCTGTCCACACAAGCTGGCAGTGCTGGAGGCATTGCATCCTGCTCGCTTGGCTCCCACACTGCCATGCCGCGGGTCTCCAAGCCTTAACAAGTGGGACATTTGCCCTGCCCCAGCCTTGCTCTATGTCCAGGGCTGCTGAGAGCCACGAGTCAGAGCTCCCTGGTACTGCCATAGGTGGGCTGCATGAAAAGCAAATTTTTGACTCTTGGATTGGGCAGAAATAGGATCCATATTCATGCTGGGTTGTTTCCTTAATTAACAGAGCCAGTCACAAATACTACAGCTGGTTTGCAAGTAATTTTGCAAATTAAAGCACTGATTTTCTCTGTTGTGATTCATGTCATATTGCTCACTTGTTGGGGAAGTTCAGATTAGGATGAGAAACACTGAGAAACATGCAAGTCTCTAGCCTTTCACAGATTTTAACAGCATACATGGAACACTGAAAAATTAGTACCAGAAGTTACTTCATTTTTTGGATAGTGATTACTTCTTGCTACAAAGGGAAGCTCTCCAGCCAGGGAACTGCAGCTCTGCCCCCGGCCTTAGCCTTTCTCACTGTGAGGAGGAGGATGGTACATATCATGCTTCATACAGATAGAAAAATATTCCTCACTATTTGGAGAGAGACCCTGCTGAGCAGCTCTTATTGCATCGATCACTGAACATGACATCATCCAAGAAGGTGCAAAACTCTCATTATCACAATTTCACATATCACAAATGTTTAAAGTGTTTCTGGTGGGAAGTGTGAGAAGAACCGGAGGCTATTGAGAGATTCATTGTTGTGAAAGGCTTTGGCAGGACTGTAAATTGACAGCTTTAACAAGGAGCTTACAAAAAAGAAAAGAAATCAAAACAAGAATTATATTATTCAAGTATGTGACCCAAGGAAGAGAATGATGGGAGAGAGGTTTGTTTTGTGTAACCCATGAGTCCCTTAGACAAGTCTGGTTTGGGAGGTAGTTCATTAGGAGAATGAAAACAATCCACCTTCTGCTGCTTGCTGCGTTCACTCCACCTCTTTATTTCCAAACCCGCTTTCTTTTCACAGGGAAGGGGTAACACTGGGCTTTTGCTGCCCCGAGCCCCAGCCAAACCCCAGAGACGAGCAGCGGGATGTGGCTCTCACATGGTCTTGTTCATCTCCTCAGCTTGGTTCTTTGACACAAGGCAGAAGAGCGAGTGATCCATTTTGGGTTCCCTCTCTGTCTCGGCAGTGCAGCCAGAAGGCACGTGCCCAAAAGCATGCATCCAGCTGTCTATGAAGTGAAGCCATAGGAAATACATCAAGCCAAATAAAGTTACATTGTTTGATTCGCTGCCTCTATTCAAATAATGCCACGACCTGCTCCTCAGACGCTGGAGTCCGTCAGTCATTTATCTCTGACCATGCCCATTAATCACAAGGGTATGCTTGGTGGGCTGCAGGGCAGTTGGGGGGCTGGGAGGGAGACAGCTCAGCTTGCTGAAGATGGGGATGGAAACACTCAGCTCCCCAGCTTTACCGCTGCTGGTGCCACAGATACACCACAGCCCTCAGACTGGGCTGGAGGATTAGGAGACAGGGGAGAAGGGTTTGGGGAAAATGCTGTCTGTGGGAAAGCAGAGTGATGGCAGTCAGAGTGAGCACATGCACTGCAAAATGTCATCCTAGCTCTTCTCCCTCCCTCCCTCCTTCTGCATACCATCTTCCCAGAGGACTTCCCAAGGGCTGGGACCAAGCCAAAGGAGACAATTCAAAGAGAAAACAGGGCATCCAGCACCCGCTACCTCTGCTAAGCATTCCATCGTCCTTCATTTCTGAAGAAGAGCCATCACACCTGCAAGAGCCAAGACACTGGATTGCATTTAAGAGTCTTAAGTATCTAATTTGACAAGGCATCCTTTTTTTCTGCATGTGATGTGATGAACAGCAGTTCAGCCAGACTACCTCAGTAGTCTGGATCTCAAAGCCCTTCCCAAATGTCACCCCAAAGCCATGTCCTCGAACCACCTTGGACAAGCGCTCCCACGGACAAACACTAAGTGAAGTATATTAGTTCAGAATTAGAGCAAAGACCCTTGACAGGGCCAGCTTTTCAATCAACTGACATCTGTAAGCACATGTAAAAATCCCTGCATGCAGTTCCTGAAATATGGCACCTTGAGCAAACACCTTCTTAAGCCAGTGGACAACAACAGCAACTAAAAAAAAAAAAAAGGAAAAATGGGAAATGGCAATGGATTTTAAAAAAAGCTTCAGACCTGTGAAATTGAAAGGAAATGGTAACTTTACCACAATGCCTTGACTGCAGTGGTATTTTCATTCTGGTTTGCATACAAGCCTACTATTGAAATACCAGGTCAGAAGTCATATATTTCTCTCACTTTGTAGTGCTGAGCTCTCTGAGTGAATTTGATATTAGAATTGAGCCTTTTATTTCTTTCTTCTTTCCTTTTTTTTTTTTTTTTTTTTTGGCAAATTGTAAATTCACTTAGCTTTAGAAGAATGAAAGGACTGACAAATAAAAGTCAAGTCTTGAGTATACGCTCCAGCTTAAGAGCTGGAAGATTAAATACTGTCTTTCATGCTTTCATAAAAGAGTTTTCTCACTGATTTTATTTTTAATTTATTTTAGTGGCAGATTTTTTTACATAAAAAGAAAAAATATAAGGGGGGGGGGGGGGGGGAGTTAATTAAAAAAAAATAAGAGGGGGTTAAAAAGAGAAGACTACATTTCAGTTTGTCCAAAGCAGAGGGAGATGTTGCCTTATTTCAGGCCACCACATCTGGAGATTACTTTTGTGAGGGTCCCTCTTTAAAGATGAAAGAGAGAAAAATCTTCCCATTTTCTCTGAAAATCCTCCATGTAGACCAGGACATGCAGCAAGGTAGAGGGCACAGTCACTTCACAAGCCTCCCATCACCGCAGCCCGCAGGGTCCCTGCAGAGGTTTCTCTCCTGGACCAGCCTTAGCGAGACCCTGCTTTCCCACGTCATGTTTACCCTCCGGGTCGTCTGTTTTCCTTGGGCTCCCTTTGGTAAACCTTTGGCTTCAGCATTATTAGGGAAACAAGAGCTCCATATTAAGTGATGATTATGCAATTTATTCTGACAGCAAAAAAAGTGAAAAGGGGAAATTGACATTTGTGATTTTAGTTATGCGCTGACAACTATAATTAATCTTAATTCCAGTAAGAAGCAGATAAGTGAATGTGATGGGAAAGCTGCATTTCACTCCTGCTGCCTAAAGACAACTACTTAATCGTGGCAATAAAATGGCACAAGTTAGGAAATAAAAGAGGGCAAAAAAATTAGCCTAGTTTAAATGCAAATAGAAAAGAAAGATATGAAAATGCAGTGAAATTAAAATACATAAAAGGTACAAATTAACTGCATTAAAAATACCCCTGTACAAGGGTAAAATAGCAAGAGTTGAGTTTATAAAAGAAAAGGAAAAAATCTTTCTGAAAATCCATCTTGGAGCAATTGGAAACAGAATTAAGAAGGGGCTGAGTTTAGACTTACTGCACAGAAAAAAGGCTGAGTAACTACTTTTCACTTCATTGGTTAAAAACTTTTATGAAAGTGAATGAAGATTGATTTTTTAATTTGACTTTTTAGCATGAAAAATTCTTTTATTGATCTGACATTATTTTAAGATGAAAATGGTGATTTTGATCAACAAATACATTAAGCATTTGAAATGAAGAACTGTAAGTCAGCTTCAAACCACATGAAGTGAAAACAAACATTATTTTTTAAATCCTGGTGGGAAAAAAATGTCCTTCAGCCTATTTCACTTTGTTCATTATGTATCAAATGAAGGGATGGTACCCGCTGCCTTGGGGCAGGAGGACAGACTAGATGACTTCTTAAGGTCTTCTTTCCCTCTGCCTTCTCCTGGCTATATTCAAATGGAATAGGATACATAGCGTTCCTCTCCCTCTTCCCACAGAGCTTTTTCCAGGCTTATTTAAAGAATTTGCTGAGTGCAGGGAGAGCGCCTGCTTCACAAGCAGTGTTGACTGGGGTCTCCAGACCTGCCATAATGGAGACAAGAACAGAAGGAAAACAGCTGTCAAGGAACACTTGAGTGGCATTAGTACCTTGTTGTAATTACAACCCAGGCCACGGGCTCTTTCACCAACACAGATCTACCTGTCATTTTGGGTACACTCTAGAGTCTCTTGAAAGTATGAGGCAGCTTCTTCCACCAGCCTAAATTACTTTAAATACCTTAAAATACCAGCCTAAAATACCTTAATTTTGAGGATTTCAGTTTGCTGCAAGTTAGAGTGAGCCTGTACTGCTCCCAGCAGGTCTGTTTGGATGTATCCCTGTTCTTGGCCCACATCTCTTGCAGCCCATGCAGAGGAACTGCTGGGCCTGTGCTTTCGGATGTACCTCTCACAGAGGGAGCTCCACCACACGGGGCACTACTGGCTTATATGGAAAGAGATTGGGCCTGTCCTTCCTCCAGATTTAAATTTGCAAAATTTCCCTTTGTCCCATTTTAGAACAAGTAAATTCGCACACGTGCATGCACAGACTCTACCACCTATTGGGCTTCTGGAGGCCTGATGCTAACTCTTCCTGGCAGCTTAGGCCCACATAAATGTTAAGGTTGCTTGAAGCCAGCTTGAAGTTTAGACCAGGGTCTGAAACCCTGCCATTCATCTCACACTTTGTAAATTACATTCTTGTCATTTTTTCACACCCACTCTCTCATCTTCGATGAACTGGGGTCAAAGGGAAAACAAGCTTGGGCACCTCACCAACCTCGTGCTTGCCCTGTGCCAGATACTGCTACGTCCTTGTTCCTCTCCAAGAAAACATGACATCCACTGTGCCATGAGAGAAAGAGGATGAACTACAGCACACCTGAGCTGGAGCTGAGCAAGTTGTTCAACACAAAATCATCCTGCTGGTGTTTTTCAACTGTTTTTTTTTCTTGGGTAGAGGCAAATTTACTGGGAAGGGAAAGGGACATGGGGAAGGCAATGAGGGAAGTCTAAGCCTCACACCTCCCCTGACCCTCCTCCCCTTCTCTTTACACAGTGCTATCAAGCACTCCTAGCACAACTGTGTGCAACCTGCAGCTGGCCAGATCACTAGCTTCACTGGTCCATCATTTGCCGTGGTGCACCGACTTCTTCAGCAAATATGGTCCAGACTGATGATACTTTTGATGATACCGCAATTCCTCTTGCAAGTTTGTGGGTTTGTTTATTTGTTTGTTTTTAAGAAAACTGGTATTTTTTAGCCAAAATGCAATTTGAGCCAACTCACGTAAAGAAATGTTCAGGCAAGTATTCATATAGAGTATCTCAATGAAAGTTTCTCTTACACTCAGCATTTCTTTTTTACTTTCCACTGTCGAACATGATTCCTCACCCCAAATCATCTTCAGCTGATAAATTCTATATCCAAGCTGAGGTTTACAGAAACCTCCATTTACAGTCAGACTGTGGAAATCCTAACCACAGAAAGTTACTAGTCAAATGCGGTAAATGTTTCTTAAAAAATGTTAAATAAAAATATAACTAGCATTTGGTTATATTTAGGATAAGCAAATCTGATGCTTCATGGCATAAGGCCAGTCATGTGAGGGTCAGAAAGAAATTCCACCCAAGATCATTTCTGTACATTACTGCATAATTAGACAGGTGCTTTGCGTGTAGTTCAAGCTTTCTTTGGAGGCAAAAGGTAGAGGTTGTCATTGAATCTGGTAATGAACACCAGCAGCCTAATCTGGCATTTCATTCATTCCTTCTCTCCTACAACTGTCTGCTAAGAAAGACCAGTGAAAAAAATCGATTTCTTCTTGGGAGTTTCTCTCTGTAGGGTAAAAGACATACAAAGATTTTACAGCCATTCTTCTTAAGAATAATCATGTTGAAAACATCATCTATTCTGTCCTGTAAGCCATTCCTGTTGCATAAATCATAATACAAGAGGACATTTTAAGTGCTTTGACCAAAGGCTGTGGAAATGAGGGTTCCAGTGCCACCAAGCACCTCTCTATACTGGTCAACAAGGACAGTTTGCAGGGTTGATGCCGACGGTCTAACGATAACAGTGTCCATCTGAGCCATAGCACACAAGGGTCAGAGCCTTTTGTTTCATTCAGTTCTACTTCAGGAGCAAGACAAATCTTCACCAGCAAGAATTTTAAATGACAACAGGGATAATTGCTAGCAACCCTGATATTCAAACACTGAAATGCTTTCTAACCCATACCAAAGTAACAGTTTGAATGAGAAAACTGGTGTTTTAGGACAGCTTTAACTGGAGTTGCAATGTGGTGCATTAGGTCATAGTTAACCAGGTCATGGCTCATTTAGGACTAATTCTTCACTTTCCAGACAATGAGATGCCCACAAGAACACATCATTAACTTCCAGTAACTCACGCATTATTGGGTCTCAGCAACCCACTAAAGGGAGTCCTCTACAATGAGAGAAGGAACGGTCCTTGCTGTTATCTCTGTGAATATCTACAGGATGCCCCAACCCCTTAGAGCTTATGGGCTGTCAGACAGTTTGCCTTTTCAACAGGGAGAACCACTGGGTAGACAAAAGAGGCCACACCACTGGTCTTGCAAGGAGGTGTGAATTCATTTACATGAATTCATTTTAGCAGTCTTATACTGTGGCTGAACTTGGCTCGTGCCTTGAAGAGACGGGTTGCAGTAGGTATGAAGTTATTGACAAGAACATTTTTCCACGTGAATAAAAACCTGTTTTGTTTTTAGATCTGCCAAGGCTGACAGCTTCCATTTCTTCTGCAACAACCTTGCATAAGGATGGCATTAGAAGGCAGCGTTTGAGTCTACTTGAGCAGCTTATGATTCCACCAGTGGATCCAGGGGAAAATTTTAAAACTCAAAAGCTTGAGTTAGAGCTTGACAGGTAACTGAAAGCAGAACCCATTTCTCACTGCAGTACAATCTTAAATAACTGTTCATATTGCCAGAAACAAAATAGAAAAATCTGCCCAAACACACACGGCTTCGGAGCAATTTCTAAGCTGTACAAAGAGCATAATGCAGGCATTAGCTATAAGGGCATTTCTTAGTGTTGCAAGTAAAAAACGGCTCTGAAAATAAGGATATTAGAATTTTCTTCTGGGCTTTGTCATGTACTAAACATCATGCCCAACAAGGTATTGGTAAGGTAGAAGTACTGATGCTCACCCGGCTGGCAGGGGACAGAGCAGTTAAAATACTGAAATTCAGAACAGTGAGAGTAATGAGCTGTATGCAAAGTCTTCATGAGACTGGCTTAAAATCATGTCTTTAAGTCAAGACAACACTCCTTACCCAACTGCCCCCCTGGAACTAGCCCCTCCCCACCACCCAGAAAAAGAAAAAGGAGGAGAAGAAAAAGAAGAAAATAATTCTGTAAGGACTGGCTGAGATTCTTTGGTAAGTACTTTTGTTCTGATGTGCAAAACTTACAATATTTGGCAATGCTACCTTGCAAAGGTTTCAATATTCTTTGACAATTGGAGACCTTATCCAGTCCAATGCATTTCTTTATCACAGAAAACATTTCTTTCTCAGCCCAGGTTTGATTTCAGAAAAAAAAAAAGAAAGAATCTTTAAGGAAAAGCTGGCTGTCAGCCCTAAGCATGGTGTATCCTCACTGATAAACAGACATTTAGATCTGCAAATTCAGCAGGCCATGGAGAAAGCACTCCAAGCTAAATGGGTTAAATGTTTCCATCAACACACATAGCACAGACACATGCAGTTAAAAGACAGTTTGGGCTGATTCATAGGCCGTGTATATTTCCAAATAAATTCAATTTACTGAGACTGACTCCTAAATGGAGTCTAGTGTCAGTAAGCCCCCTAATGGAAAACTTGCAGTCTTTGTATTTTCCGCCCTGAGTAAGTACCAAACCAGATGGCACTGGCTCTGGGATGCAAGCACCAAGTCTCTTCTCCCTGCAGGGACAAATGTGCTGACACTACATAACGCTTACAGGTGTTATTCAGTATTATGAACGCTAATAATAGACTTTCATTTATGGGAGTCTCTCGCCCAAGGGCTCCTGAACAGAAATAAACTCCAAGCATAATTTACATTAAACAGTCATATGCAGAAATGAATCACATAGCAAGACCAAAGTCAGGGAGAAAATGTGGCGTGCCATGATCACTAATCTGCACTGCTTAGCAGCAATATCAAGAGCAAGGATGATGAAGAAGCCTTGTCTCTTTTTCCCTGTGCTCGCAGTGCGAAGGGATTCTCCATCAGGGAGGACTTCGGCAGCCTTTGCCATGGGAGCATGGCACAAGAAGGCTTTTTGCTATGTGGCCATCCCTTAGAGAGGGTCTTGGTCTGGCACTCATCTCCTCTGAAATATATTCTGTCCCCAAGGATTTTTCAGGTTTAGGTTTATCGCAGACCCATAAACTGTCTGGAGAGGAGGTTCTGCAAAGGGAACCTGGGAAGACCTGTGAGCCCTGATCTCTGGGTTTCCCTCTGCAGGTGGGAGCATTTGACAGAACTGAGACCAAGCAGTTTCCTTCCTCCTTGTGGAGATTGGTGGTGAGCTGATAACTAACAAAACTGGTGCTGCCCACCATGAACGGGAGCTGAGAGTTGTTACCATGGGGTTACAGGAACCCTTCTCACCCGTGGACTCAGCTGTGGCTCCTTCCTGGTGACAGATGGAATCACAGAATCACTCATGTTGGGAAAGACCCTTAAGATCATCAAGTCCAACCATCAACCTGAGACCAAGTCCACCGCTGTGGACTGATGTCCCTAAGCACCACATCCACACAATCTCTCAAATACCTCCACCAAAATGGGCTCCATGACTTCCCTGGGCAGCCCTAAGCACCTTTTCCATGAAGAAATTATTCCTGATATCCAAACTAAACTTCCCCTGGTGCAACTTGAGGCCATTTCCTCCTGTTCTATAACTTGTCACCTGAGAAAGATGAGACATCAGGACATAGAACAAGAAAGGTAACATCTTAATGACAGGAAAAGGACCAGTTAAATCACCTCTCAGAGGAGTAGCTCAGCCTTCAGTGCTCAGAATGGGGCTAATGCCCATCCCAGAGAGGAAACAAAGAGCTGGACCAGAATGACTAATGCCCCCTGCCTATTCCAGATGGGTGAGTTTGCAAGTAGTTTGCTGGCATAAACCCAGAGACACATAAAGCATCAAGTCTTCAGTCTTTACTGGAGGAAATGAATTACAAAGAAGATATTAAAGCAATGTGTCTGCACTCATTTTGCATCAGGAAGATGGAAGGAGTTCACTTCAATCCTCCCTCCCCCCTGTCATCAAGTGTCCTAACACCAGTGAAATCCCTTCCACATCAGGTCAGCAGATCGCCTTTCAGCGGCTGCTTCCCGCAGCCCAGCCGACGGGAGAGCAGGGCTGGCCAGGCAGCAGCTGGGAGCTGGGGCAGGCAGCAGGTGCCGAACACTTGTGGAGCCCCCGGATCCACATCCCCAGGACCAGGCAGGCAGCAGTGGGGCTGGGAAGGGTGAGAGCTGTGGTGTTTTCCCCTCTGCAACATCGCCTTGCAACGGGTCTGGCTGTTCCATGGCCAGATGAGGTGCAAGAGGTGGTGAAGGACAGGCTGGGGGAGCTGGACCCCCTGCACCTGTGGCAGGGAGAGGAGCTTCTCTGGAGACCTGCAGGAAAAGGTGCCCAACACCACTGAGCATGAACTAACAATTATTTTTGGGCGTGAGGCATCATTTTTTAAATTTTACTCCAAGTCTCAATCCTTCACAATTCTGAGAACTTGGAATAAAAATAGATAAAAAAATCATTGAAGCTGTAAAGGTGGGTAGGTATTGCTATCTCACTTTTTACTACTAAGACTGGGGTCCCGAGCTGGTCCAGAAGGAGCTACAC
Organism: Cygnus olor; assembly: GCF_009769625.2. NCBI lineage: Eukaryota > Metazoa > Chordata > Aves > Anseriformes > Anatidae > Cygnus > Cygnus olor. The sequence continues at coordinate 52,959,705 of NC_049173.1, forward strand.
TTGCCTTGCCTCTTCCAAGAGGAACTATGAAAACTGCTGTTCAGATGGGCTCCACTGTACCCAAAACCCAGAGCTCCTGGTAGAAGTCACAGAGAAAAACCATATTAACAAGCAGAATTCTACTAAATGTAATGGTGCAAACGGGACATAACACTTTAAAACAGCCATTCTATGGGTGGAGAGAAAACCAAGAATCACTGGTACTTAGACTCCAATTCAAGCTGTCCTTTAGGTTGATAACTCAATTAGAGTAACATGAGTTCCTTGTTCAATCTGGAAAAGATGAAACTTCTCTTTAGTTCCTCTTGTTCTCACACCAGGGGTGTCACTCATGCATCCAAACAGTCTCTTCGTTACCTGAGAGGAGTATTCCTAACTTCACCAGCATTCCTCGGCCTTCCCTGCGATATTTAATAAAGCAAAGTGAACGTGCTTGGCCTAGCAGCCAGTGTTGCTCATCTTATTGAACACAAGCAAAAGACGAAATATGCAACCTCACATTTGCCAGGTTCTGAGGCAGAATTTCCCACTGTGTGTTCCCACAGTAGATCTCCAAGGGCTTAACACAAACTTCTCCAGTTTGGAGCCCACAAGGAAATATCCCTCGATATCACATATCAAACCAGGCTCCTTCTACCCATGCCAGAGAACAGCTCTCACTGCTTCCTTCTCCTTTTTATGGTGATACAAACCAGCCCTGAGAATTCCCTCACTATCTAATTTTCCATTGCAGAGGACAGAAGCTCCTGCCAACCATTTTCCTCGGGAGTTTACTTCCAAAGTGCAGCTATGTCTCAGTTACACATGGAAAGCTATGAAGGGTGTTGTTGAAAAAAAAAAAAAGAAGAGGCTTGGACTTCTGGCCTTACATTTTCTCATTTGTGGTGGGTTGTCTGTTTTCTTAGAGCTTACTTAGATTAACTAGTTTGAAAAGAGGGGAGAAGAGAACAAATGCTGACGTTCACCAGAGCCATTCATTCCCAGATTCCCCTGTTTGTATCTGTAGCAGCATCCCCAGGAGCCACTGGTCTGAGGAGGTTCTGCTCTGTTTCTGCCAGGTGGCTACAAGGACACCTTGCCACGGGGCGAGGCCTGCACTGCTGCTAAAGCCCTGCCTGCAGGCAGGGTCTGCTGGCCCCAGCGGGGCAGGCTTTAGTTAGATGTCACTTGTGGCTGTTTAAGTGGGTTCAACCCACTCAAGAGGCTCCAGGAACCCCTCTGTCTGAGGGAAGAGGGGTTAGAAATGCAAGCCCATCCCCTCCTAGGCCATGCTGGACTGCTGTCAAGGCCTGCGCGGGAAACATCTCCTCAGTGCTACATGGAGGTAGGGATGTACCAGCCTTGGGCGGCATCGGCTCAGACATCTCTGCGGTTTGTTCCCTTGCACTTAGGGATACCCTTGCAGGGTAGGAATATCCAGTCATCAGCACAAACCACAGTAGTTACCACCATGCGCCAGAGCATTCATTCATCCACTTCAAAACCATCCTGCCAAAGAGACCAGTGGCTCTTTAGAGTGCTGGTTTTAGAGCATAAAACCACACACCACTGAAGAGCTTCTGTCTAACCTTGGGCAGCTAAAAGTTGGCTTAGGGCAGAAATTTGAGATCATTTTTTAATATGGCAAAGAATGAAAAATAGATATAAAAGCAGAAGGAATTATAACTTAAGTTTTGGCTTAAAAGATGTCTTTGATGAAGTCCTAACTGGGGAATTATCAGTAGGGTACAACATTCTTTGCATCCGTGCTTTATTATTTGGCCTGTTTTTTAAGAAGTTCAGGCCACATTAGCTCTGAGAAGCCACCCCCACTGAAGTGGCACAAGTCACAAACCTCAGAGTGAGGGCATCCAAAGAGAACAGTGATTTACAACGCCTTGGATAGAGATTACCCTCTCACATTAACAACTATTACTTTAGACAACTTAAATATCCATACAGAATTTTTCATTGCTTTTCATTAAAATGTGAAGTGATATTAGTGAATTGAGGATCTTTTTTTTTTTTTTTTCATCTAGGAATGCAGAGAATGCTATTTTTATAGAGATCAGAAGAGAATCCTAGACTTCTGCAAATCTACTTGTTTAGCAAGTGAAAATAATATTTTTTCTAAAAGTGCAGGGCACTCAGATGAATTACAATGTAGTGTGATTTAGGAATTTAAGCTTATCAGTATGGTGACACCAGCATGTATTATTTTTCTAGGTTAAAAAATTTAACAGGCTATATTTACTGTTTTAATGTTAGAAGGGAAAAAAAAAAAAAAAAAAAAAGTGTGGCCTTTTAGGTTTGGTATTTTTCAGTTCTGACTATTCAGTTCCAGTCAGTGATGCTGAAGTTTTACTCCCAGAATTGGTAATGTTGATCTGATCTTCTGACCTACAAGCTACAGTGCTGGACATATCCTGGAAACTGTCATAAGAGATACCTTATAATCAATACAGCTAATAAAGGGTCCTTTTATTGCAGGAATCTTTTGTGTAAGCTGTACTCTCCTCTCTGTTTTTTCTTTCCCTTGTGGGTGGTCAGAGCTGGAAGTAAAAGATTAAAAAAAAAAAAAAAAAAAGAACCATTTCAAATGCGAGGAATTTTAAGTTCACAGACTGTGGCTCATTGTCACTAATGATTTCCTCTGGAATGGTGAGGAGAGGATTTTTTTCTTTCTTAGAAAAAACAGCTTTTCTCTCTATCTGTTCTTTGGCTTGCAGAGCTAGAGATGCACCCCATTCAACAGCTCAGAAAAGCAAAAAAAAAATTTTAAGAGCTGGCTAAGATCTGTAGCTTAAGGAAATATTCCCTTCCTCCCTCTCCCTCTAAATACCAACATTTTTTTCCCATAATAGCTTCTTCTTTTTGCTGAAAAAGAAGCCCCAAAAATGTATTCAATAATAATAATAAAAAAGACGTGTTCTAAAATTCAGTGCTAACACACATTTTGTTTTGTTAACAGAGGTTAAGAGAGTTCCTGTAAGCAGAGCATTTGGAACAACAGCACTCTGTTCAAACTTTTGTTTAGAAAAAATGTAAAACCTAACTGGTTGTCTTCCACTGTTAAAAGGAGTAGGAGCTGTCACCTGCTTCCCAGACCCAACACTATCTGTGCCTGAGGCTTCATGGTAATTTCTGGGAGGAGGACACCGGTGGTGGCAGGGCTGCAGGAGCAGCCTCTGGTCCCGCAGCTCCCCGTGTGCCAGCATCCCCGGACTGTGGCACTGGCTGGGTGCAGGCAGAGCCCCAACACCAACAGTCAGAACATGGTCCTGATGCTTTCCTGTGGTGTTCACAATGCCCATAAGCCATTTAATGGGGTTCTGTGCATCCCTCTTACTCATACACATGATAACAATACTTCTGTTAGCCCAGAGAAAATTACTCTATAGTTGTGTATTTTTAGTTAGCTTTTGTAGGTTCCTAGCTGACTCCAGTTAAATCAAAATAATATACTTTTAATGCAGGATGAGAGCTAAACGATACTGTTTGAAAATCCTTCTAAATCACACCTTAAAATGTTCTTTTTCTACCTAAGATGTGCAAGACAAATGACAGAGCCTCCGACAAAACTGCCATCCCTTTCTGAAGTCCCCTTTCTGTTACGTTGACAAATTGTGTCTCATCCTTCCTACAGCATCTAACAACAAGACTTGGACAGTTACATAAATTACAAATTTGGGGGTTTGATGCACAAGTTCTGATGTCTTGATATGGCATTGGAGGCAGGGGGACAGCACAAAGGCCATGCAAATCGGAATTAACACATGGGGCTGTTACCCTGGAGGAGTAGAGAGGGCTGGTTAAATATATGTGCATGTTTCAACTCCAAGGAGCAAAGAAGGATGAGAATTTTTTTGCTGTCAGACTTGAGAAATCTCGAGTCTTCCATTCCTAATATGAGCAAAAAGCATTGCATTTGTTTACACATTGCATCCATGAAAACTGCAGCGGACAAAAGTTACCCAACAATGCTCAGCATCTGAACTGCACTGTGAGTCTGGCTGTGTCCCAGCCCAGGAGAGGAAAGGGGCAGCTAATGGCAGCCAGTCTTGGAGACCTTCCTAGTACAAACCATCCCTGTAATGTGAAAGGGCTCTGTTGCTCATCTTCCAAGCAGAAAATACATGAATATCCCATCTAGGGAAAACAGTTCTCCTGCACAGAAAACTGTGTGGTGCAAGAGACGGCTGGGAATCTGATTCCAACCAAACTCCAGTGAATCTTGTTCTGAGAAGCAGTATTTAGGGCTAGAGAGTCGTTTCTTTAGGCAGCTCCTCATCACCATGTCTAGAAGACCTTTTATTAGTCCCTGTTCAAGAAAGCATATACAAGTACCAGGGATATGATGTTTGATCTGGCCTTGAGCACCACACCTGCAGTCCTGCCCACCTGTTCCACAAAGGCAGATCCTAAAAGAAGCAGCTGCAAAGGAGCTGGAGTCCTTCCTCTCTTCAGCTGAGAGAGAAAAATCCTGAATAAGTAAACTCAATTTTAGTAAAGCTAAATTTCAGTAAACTTGCAAAACTAAAGACCAAATTTTATTTCCTTGTTTCTGTACTTCACAATCTTTGTTTTGCTTTCGAAAAAAAAAAAAAAAAGGGAGACTTGTAATTCATCTTTTGATTACCAATTATTGAATTATGTAGATTTTTTGTGTTCTCTGCGGGAAGCTAACATGCCCAAAGTATATTGTTCTTTCAAATGCAATGAATTAATTTACACTTTCAGTGAAAAACCCTGAAAATATGCCCACTAAATATATTTAACTTGGGGGTGGTACTTCTATTTGAAAAATCCAACCCCATTCCTACTCTTCTCTCCTCCCCCAAATATGACCCAGAAGTTACTATTGTTATCTTTTTTTTTAATCAGAGGAAGCATGGCCCAAATTAACCAATGTGACTTAACATGCAGATATATTTCCTGTTTCCTTCCTCCTCTTTATCTTACTTTTGTGAGCTCAGGAATATGCTCACCAGAAATAAACAGGTCTCAGCTGCAAGCAGCTGGTTCTCTGCTGCTGCAAGAAGTCCCAGGCCAGGGATGAGAAACTCGGTGTGAAAGTGGGCCAACTGCTTCTCCTCTTGCCTTTGCAGCAAGCTGCCATTCTGTGTGTGGGCTTTGATTCATGCACCCTATTGGAGGCAGTCCTAGGAATTTTTCAGCAGCTTCAGATAATTAAAAATGAATAACGCCTTCAGCACAATAACCCTTGTGCTAATTGTCTGGATATTAAGCTACATTCCTTTTACTTTGCCCTTGCACTTACAGATTCTTGCATTAACATTGCAGTGGTACTGTGGAAGTGGTTAGGGTAAAAATGGAAAAGTTTCGGCATCTGGCTACAAGAAACTGGAGATGTCGGTGCATGGTGACATGTGGAAGGCAGAGTGGGACATGGATAGACACATTGTTTAGCTTTTTCTGGTAAAACGATGGCATTGCATCAATTAGCAATGATAACAGGAAGCCTGCAGAAAACTGCGTTGATGCCCCTTTGTCACTGGGATGAACAGGGCAGGCTGCAGCCCTCACATCGCTGCTCTGCTGTCCCTCCACGGGGCAGCCAGGTCATGTACAAGCAGGAGGACAGCCACTGCTGTGAGGTAAAAAAGCCAGAAGAAGATTTTAATGCCTTTCCAACAGCTTTGGCATTAACAGAGCTGGAGGAGCACCCTCAAAATGGAGAGCAATGTGGCCTTAGGAACTGCTTGTCAAACAGGTCTCCAATCTTGCAGGAAGACACCCTGCCTGAGCAGCTCACGTGAAACACAAAATACATTGCATACATGTTGTACGTTAGGACACACAATCAAATTTCAGTATCAAAGTCATGCAGATCATAAAAACAACCTAAAATCCATGCTATTTGCTATTATTTTCAGGAGCTTGTCAATGAGAGCTCCAAATGAAGCAAGAGAAGCATTTTCTTTGCAAAAGAAGCAGAAGATGATTTCAATCAGCAGGCACACATAGCAGGAGAAGGGTTTGGAGGGGGTGTCTCAGCAGAGAGGGAAAGGAAAAAAGGCCTCAAGGTGCATCACAGATGTCCACTGAGGGAAGCCACAGAGGAAACTTTGAACCTTATGTGAATGAGGATTGTAAAAAGAAACTAAGACTATCTGTTAACAAAAAGATTGGAGGAAAACAGGTCAAAAGGAAGTTGCAATAAAGGATTTTGTTCATTGGCGTAGGAAACATTCTGAGTTTCATAGACTGGGTCCTACCTAAAAACATGTATTTCCTCTGAAGGGAAGCTCTGCTCCAGTACATCTGGAACCAATTTCTAGGAGAAGCCAGAGGCAGTTTGCCGCACTCCTATATGAGATGCACCTGTGAGAGGCCCACAAACCACCTTAATAAAAGAGAGCGTAAAAAGGGTCATGGGCTTATGCAGTAGGGAACCCACAAGGAGGGCTGAGATCCATCTCTGGGCACACAGGAGACCTGGCTGGTGGGTGGCGAGGGGCTCAAGTGTCCTGAGAGGGTTTCAGTTGTGCTGTATGGCCAAGAGAAGCCACGAGTACTCAAAAGTAGCAAGGTTTGTGCAGCATTATGGGCTGATGTCGTCTTCTGTGCCCTGTGCAACACAGAGGGAGAGATTGCAGGCAGAGTACAGGGAGATTAAAACAATTTTTCAGTGCAATAGCCAGACAATGGTGCCAGCAAGTGAATGGTAGGAAGGTGAAATATCAGATATCTATGCAGAGACAGGAGAGTGAACAGAAACAAATGTAGGGAAATTCATTTTCTTACAAGCATTAATAAAGTACAACCAAGTATTAGCGCTGGAGGATGTTCTCATCCATTTCAGCTCTTCTCAGAAGATGCTACCTATGTTGAATAGATATGGGAAGACTTCACTTCTGCACCCATTCTTATCTTTGCCATAAAATGGTAGTCATTTCCCTGTGCTTCCCCTTATCCTAACGTGCTCTCGCTGAAAGGGACCTGCTCAGGACTCCAGCCAGGAGGCTCAGCCCCAGCAGCTCTCCAGATGGCTTTGTGGACAAGGCCTCATATTGAGTGCCTCACAGCACCTGCTGGAGGCCAGCGCTGATGCTGCTGGAAGGTTTCTCAAGCTGAAGGGAGGACATGGGGTCCCTAGAGGAAATGGTCACTTTCAGTGACAGCAAGGATGTGCCACTCCATCCTATAACCAGTGGGCCCTTCCCTGTGTCCAGGGGCGGTCTGGAGACCCTCTTCTTTAGTCAGAGAGATTCCCAAGTTTACATGCACAAAAGCTTCCATCATAGCAGCAACCAGAGGCACGTGTCTGATAACACTATGCCAGACGGGAAGCATGTGCAGTGAGCAAGAACCGCAGCCTGAAAATGAGAGAGGACAAAAAAAACCCTTAGATTTCAGGCTGGGGCATTTGCAGCAGTAACATCAGTGAGGAAGGATTGTGGTGCTCCACAGCAGCCCCTGTGCCGTGTTGGTGGGACACAAGCACCACATCAAAAGGCACCAAGGGCAACGCGTCTGTGCTGAGGCCCCCAGATAAACGGTTTGGAGAGATAGGGTCGGAGCAGCACCAGGAACAGATCTTCTTTGCCCCAGCCCCATGCTCTGGCCTGCTGCTCTTCAAACTTTCGATTTTTCCAAGAAGTTTCCCACAGATCAGCCTGCTCTATATTGCTACACTGCCAAATAAGAATGGTTTATTACTAGTTTACAGCATGCAAGGGTGTTTTGCTGTCAGTCCGAGGCCCCCTGGGGTTTGGTGGGGCACTGGCGGTGAGCACCGTGCTAGCCTTTGGCTCATGCTGCCTACAAGGCACTTGGGTGAACAACTCCAGCCTCTCTGATGTGAGTGTGTAGCCAGCACATGCTCCACCAGGGTGCAAGTCCTGTGTGTGCATAGCCTTACACTGGCTTTCTGTCACACAGTCACAGCCCCCGGGTGGTTTTCTGGACAAAACCTTAGCGAGGTCCTCCCCGTGCCTGCGTGCACCTCCCTTTTTCCTTGTCTGAAAACAAATCCGCAGCATTCGGAGCGTTTCCTCCCGGCTCCATGTGATTCTGATTTCACTAATTAAAGTTAATCTGATAAAGGAAGGAACTGCGGAGAAGACTAAGAGCAGAAAGGCAGGCGGGCAGGGGTCAGCCGGCAGGCCGCCGAGGGAGGCCTTTGCGGCCAGGGAGCCGAGCGCTGCGGGGCATGGCGGGGCTGAGCCGCTTCATCTGTTTGGCCATGGGCTGGGGCTGAACCCCCGGCCACCCCGGCTGCCCGGCCTGACCCCCCCGCTGCCCCGCGGCACAGCCAGCACTCGCAAGGTGGGACCTAATGAAAGGCACCAGGGAGCGGGAGGAGCGCTTCTGCCTCCTGACTGTGGTTAGCCGGAGCACAACGCGGCCTAGGCCGGCTCGGGGGATGAGTAATGGATAACAGAGCAGCTTCTCGTCTCCAGGCCCCCGTCTGTTGGACCGGTGCCTGGAGGGCAGCGCTGATTGAAATTCATTGGCACCTGATGGTGGCTGAAGGGGATCTGTAGGAAATGAAAGCCTGGATTTCAAGATAAGATGTCCCCTCTGTGGACAAAAGGGTTCCTGGGATAACAGAGCCGAGAGCAGAAGCGTTGAGTGGGGATTGGTACCCCAAAGAGAGCAGAGCTTTGGGTCACAGCTTCACCACGCACAGAGCTGCTTCCTCCCAGTACCATGGCAGTACTGCTGGATGGAAAAAGCACCGTGGCACACACAAATCCAGCTCAGTGTGAGAAACACCTGACAAGGTGCTGAGCATCCACCACTCACAGCAGGCAGGGCCATGACATTCAGTCTTGTGGTTCAACGGGTGCCAGCTGTCTTCTCCAAATAGCATCCCAGGCTCCTTGTATCGAGCAGATTTAAAGAGGAGGACATCTTCAGAGAGAAATGGCAGCTGAAGCCACATGTAGCATGTGCAGAACGGTCATTAGAAAGCTAGGAAATGAGATGAGCTCACCTTACTTTGTTTTTGAAATCTGTCTTGATGGCGTTGAGGTGCTGGAATTAATTTTGCTGAGCACAATGTAGCACATCAATCTAAAGTATTCAAGCACCAGGGATTTACTTTATCCAGCTTCTATCTGGGCAGCAAGGAGCCGCGGGATGGCCTCTTGCTCCAAACATGCCAACAGAGATGCTCACGGAGCCTCTCTGCAGAGGCACGATATTCACATGCAGCTAGAGATTTACCACTTCTCTGCTTTCTTTAAATGGCTGGTACATACATCGATTTCGACAGCACCCCTGCCCCTCCTCTGCAAACTCCATTCATCGTTAACTTGTTTAAATTAAACACAAGCACGGACAGGATCAGCAAGCAGCCGTCTGTTTTATTAGTGCTTCTACTTCAAATGTCAGTCTTAGTCCCTCCTTGCTGGGCTCTGATCTCTCATGACAATTTGATTAACTTTACATTTCCTTTTATTGTTGGAGAAACATTTGGAAAATCTTAACATATCTTACGGGCTGGTTCTGAGACCAAGATGGTGATTATGTCCATGCTTAGCATCATCCATCAAAATCAGGCATCTGACAGTCAGACCACCTGAAAAACGTGTCATTCCCAAGAAGTTCGTGAGCCATAAAATATTTCCTAGTTGTGAATAGCCACAGGACACTTCTTTTTCTCCTTACAGGAATACTTTCATTAGGAATCTCTTAAACCTCTTCATTAGGAGACAATCTTCACTTCACACCAGTCTGCCCAGACAAGAGCACCTTCTCAGCTCCCAACAGCTAGAAACTGGTGTCTGAGTCTTTCCAGGAGCCACATTCCTGTGGTGACTCCCTGATGGGAACATACCATTAATTGAGGGACTGTCAGGACATGACATATCCCAGGGAAAAGGATGCTCCGTTTCACTTTGACAGAACTTTTCCCCCTTTCCTGGTGCTCAAACTAATCTAATAGTGCCTGAAGCCTCTGGCATATACTCAGCGTTACATTTCTGCCTGCCTCTGAGCTTCTGGAGCTTGGCACAGTCCCAGAGCATCAAGGCACCAGTGAAAAAGGCTGGAAGCTGGCCTGGTTTTGTCTTTATGTTTCAAGACCAGGATCAGAAATAGAAGTAGTAAGAACCTCATGGAAAAAGCATAGTTTCCTGGTGTTTTTGACAGTTTATTACATGTAGATGTTCAAATTCTTTCCTGGCATCATTTTCATTGATCTGAAGGTACAGCTACTTGGTCATTCTGGAAAGGCATGCCACTTGCCTCTTTTTCTGAGGGTAACACAGTGATAACAGATGTTCTTGCCCTTGTACAAAGGACCAGAACAAGACTTAGGGAACACCTCACTTCTACTTAACCACAAATTCTGTCTTAAATTGTGCACAGACCTTATGAGAGGTGTTAAGATAAGATTTTAGCTTCTCTTGTAGAGACTAGGACTAGCAGTGCTACTAGAGCTAACATCCTTCTTCCCTGCCGGCCATGCTACCATTTATACTGGTCATACCTCAGCGGTTCAACATTCATCTATCCCTAGCTCCATATTTACAGTTTTTCTTCTACTTCAGGACAAAGATTAGTGTTCCTTCAGATCTTTTTTTGTGCCTTCAAGTATAGTTCTGAAACACTGTTCCCAAGTAAAAATAAATATCAATATTTAAGGGCATTAAGCTGACTTCTTCAGGAAATACTCAGATACCACAGTTCAGCTGACACCATTAAGCCATGGTAAATCTGTCTCATGCCTGAGCCACCTATTTGCCTGTTTAGTGAAAGAAAAACTTAATACTAACACATGTGGACATCAAGCAACACGGCTGGGAGACCTGCCTGGCCTCAGGTCCCAGGTCTCTAGGCAGCACTAAGTACACTAGAAGGTCTCAGGATAGCTGCTGCAAAGAGTTAAGCCTCATGTCAGACTCAGGAATATGTAGGTTGCACAACATAATGATCCCCATTGCTCCTAGTGAGATTTGCAGCTGCTGATGAATACAGTAGTAGTTAATGATGGTACCAAGATCCCCCCCAATGGATATTAATAATTCTTTTATTTCTGTCATTTTCAGCCCCTGGTGAAATTCCTCTGCAGTTCTCAGATATTTCTGACCTTTCTCACGTGAGAAAAGCTACCATTCCATGCTCTCAAAATGAACAGTTCTGCTCCTGCTCAGGCTACAGCAGTATGATTCCTCAGCCCCTCACAAAACACAAGTTTTCCTTAATGAAGTCTCATTTCAATCCACAAAAGCAGGAGAGAACAACAAACTAACTTACTTCCCATTTTCTGGAGAAGAATGATTTACATCTTAAATAGAGATGGCTGGCTTTTCTAGTAAAGAAGAGAAAGTGGACTAGAAAAAAAGGAGAGTAGAATTGTGAAAAGCTAGAAAACAAGTCATCGAAATTTACAGCAAGCAGACATTCTCTAATGCTTCTGCCATCCCAAGCTCCTGCAATAGAGAGGTCTGGACCCTTAGGAACAATTTGGGCTCCTTATACTTTGACAGGTCTGTACTTGGACCCCGCAACACAGTGTTAAACCTCTCCTCCAGCCCTTCAAGACAAATGAAAGCTATTTATACTAGTTTGATACAACAGTCATGCTAGGGGGAAAAATATTAAACATAGAAGCTCCTGCAATGCAAGAGAGAGTGCAATGAAAGCTGGGATCTGGCCCCATATCACCAGCTCTCCCTGCATGAGTGCCCAAAAACCACAGGCCCAATCAAGCATCTTGCTTTCAGTGTTATGGGTGCTGGAAAGAGTCCAGCCCCCACGGTCCCAGGGAAGTGATAAAACCCCATGTGCTAGTTAATGCACTGCCTCTTATAGGCCCATGCAGCAGGTGAGCAATTATCACTTGCAGTCTAGCTTAATGCTTTACAGGGCCCGAGAGCTGTTTCCAATTAGCCTCAGTATACCATGGAAATTAACTCATTTGTGTCACCTTGGCTTGCAAGTGGGCTGTGAGGAACTGATGAAACAACTGGAATTGAGTACAGGTGGCACCTCCCTTCTCCTCCCACTCCTTGGCACTCCTTGCACTGGATCCAGAGGGGTTATATTTCATGGAAGAAAACACGGATGGAAAAAAACAGCTTGATCCATAACCAGGAGCTGAGGGAGGGTTGATCCCCAGAGTCTCGTCTCCATGGTGTTTTTCCAGACTAGTTCTCTGTGTCCCAAGAAATATGCTTCCAAGCACTTCCCTTTGGATTATTTTGCAATCTCATGAGGCTTCTCAGCATTCGGCCTATAAAAGCCTATCTTTATAAAGAACTGTGTCGTATGTGTGTTTTATCTGTGAGCCTTGTTTAATGAATGCTTTCAGGCATTATGAGCCAATTCAGAGCCTACTGTAAAGCCAGTGTCATTCTGTCAAGCTCTCTGGTGTGTCATTGCTGCAAGGCATTTTCTCTTAAAAGGATATTCTAAAAGTTGATGTTGGGGCTAAAATTAGGCTAAATACTTGCAGGGGTCCTTCTGTGATCTCCTTATACAACTTTGGTGCCTGTGAATGGTGTGCATATCAAAGGAAGGATGATCTCACGGATAAAGACCAAGAAGGCAGAGGATCTCTCAACTATTTTCTGAGCTTTGCCATAAAAAACCTGTGTCATTTTGAGTACGTCATCTCATGTCTCTATGCTTCAGTTTTCTCCTTTCAGAGGTCAGAGTAATCACCTCTTGGTGAGACTATGGAGATAAATATGTTGCAAATGTAAAGTGGTTCTTGGGTAATAGTCACGAAGAGAAGCATTTAACTGTAATGATTAAGAGATCTCTTGCTTTGATAGCTTGATTTTGAGCTTGGTGAACTTGGCTTACCTGAGCTCCTTTTAGCACCTAATTCTTGATGAAAGATGAGCTATAATCTGAGTGTGATGGTGTATCCATCTAAAATTATCTGTAAAATAACAGATTAAACTTTAGGGGTAGTGTGTCTGTGTTTTGTGTTTGGTCTAAATACAAATTAAAAGCCAAATTCAGCCCTGTATTGTATAGAAGGATCTGTTTCTACTGACGATCTGCATACAAAATGACTGAAGGAGGAACTTTAAGTTGTTTTAGAAAAAAATGAAAATTCACACCAAATTGCATTCCACAAAACAAGTATCAGTACATTCAGCGAGTGGAAGAGCAAGTTAGAAATAAAATATTCTCCAGGCAAACACAATTCTGTTTCTCCAAATGCAGTCTGCAGCTCAGGTCATTATTTCTAGCAGCTAATGAAAGCTAATTGCACTGACCTTAAGAGTACGTTGTAGTTGTGAAGATCAGCCCTGCGTTGTATTAACACCGGGGGAAACATTGTCTGTCCTGGAGAGGGGGCCAACACGCAGCAGACCATGTGGGTTTTCCCACCTTGGACATCCATGGGTGTTGAGCAATGTGCTGAAGGCCACATACTAAATTTTCAGTAAAGGCAGGAGCTTTGAGCCCCAGCATCCTGCTTCTCTGTCCTGTACTCTGAACGTGTAAGGGAGGTTGTAAGGTCTGAGCTGCCAACAGGTGGCCAAAGGTCTATCTGGACTTCCCAAGATCATCTTCCCATTCGATCCCCTGTGTTTCCACGTGGGGAACACCTAACTGCAGAGAGCACAACTCTGCTACGTTTTGGCAGTGGTAGGAACAAAAATGCCACAGCCGCATCACGGAAGGAGCATGTCTGTCCCTGAAGCAAGCAAATCAGCTGCAGTAGTGACAGACGGGTGCTCTTGGAAAACCCAGATCAGCTGGGGAGCTTTCGGCAGCGTGGGGCTGGACCCTGGGGGTGGCTCTGCACCAGGGAGGAAAGCTTCCCAGAGCTGGAAATGTCAAACTGCTTCATAGGGAGAGTCAGGCCTGGGCCCAAACCCAAAATGTCAGGCCAAATCTGAACTGCCCCAAATTTGGATCTGGATGTGAAATCTGTGGCTTGGGACCATTTCTGCTTTATATTTAAAAAGCTAATTGTCTCTTGCCATGGGTAACTAAGTATCACAAGAACTGACATGGAAGCAGCAGATTGAAATCTCTCAGAATCCCATTTTGCAGTAGTCAAAAAGCCCTTCTTTCCTGGATGCAGGGAACAAGCTTTGCCACATCTGCAAGCCAGGGAAAATCACTGGAAACTCTGGAGTGAATAATTATACACAAATGTTTACAAAAAAATAAATAAGAAGAATGTATGCATAAGTCAAGAATAACAAATGACATGTGGCCAAAACCCTGAATAGCTACTAAGGCCCGGCACTGGGATATGCAATTTTCACATCATTTGCAGCCCTGGGCAGCTAGAAAGGGTGGTTAGGAGATATTAGTATACAATGGCTGCTCAGTACCTGGTATTTATAGTAAATTTCCAGTGGCCAAGGAAACAAATCACAAAAACCCAGCCTTGGAAAGGATGGAAAAAGCCCAGGACAGCCAGTGTTACTGGTATTCCTGTCCAAGAGAGAGGTCTTGGGCAATATGTGTGCCTCTTTCAGGTCTGTGTACGCACAGACGCGGGCTCCCGTGTTCCTTGCTGTCCTTGGCTTGCCTTACAGCCCTTCACCCAGTTCTTATTTCAGACACATCTTCTGCCTCATGTCCTTCCAAGGACTGGCAGGTCTCGTCTCCCCATCGGCATTACCTCCTTTAATTCATTCATCCCCAACACACCTACACGTCTCTGCAGGATGGGCTCTGCGTTTCACATCCTGCAAGGCTTTTGCTTGGGTTTGCACAGTTTTCAAAAAAATAAAGCTGAAGCCTGAGCGCTTGGTGCATGGCCAGCTTGGGTTCCCTGGGGTGCCCACCTACCTACAGGATCATGGCCCTGCCTAGGGGCCTCTTTCTCCTGGGCTGACCGTTGGGCTTGCTTGGCACTGATCCTGAGCAAGAAAGAAGTACAAAAAATGCAGGTGAGGGCAGAGATCTCATTTCTCCCACTCCCCAAGAGAGACACAGCAGAGCAGGAAGCTGTCTGGTGCCAACATTGCCTGCCTTTGGATACCTCCTGTCCCCAGAAGAAAGAGTCCCTTGGTGGCTTGCTCATCCTGGGGCTGAAATTGTGGGTAGCCAGAAGCAATCAGAGCAGGCCGGGAGCTCTACCACCTCTCCAGGAGCATGGCAAAAGCCATTCCTGATAATCTTGTAGAGATACGGGTAGCTTTGAAGCCCCCTGCCTGAGCTCGGTAGCAGATAGCTGAGCTTCTGGAACAGGATAATCCTCCTGAGCCCCTCTCGGCTCCTTCCAGTAGATTGCTGGGGACCAATTTACTATTTACTGGTCCTATGAAAAATAAAAGAGAGAGAGAAGAGCAATTTGGGAACTATCAAAGTGAGTAGCTGTAGCTTTTATGGAGCTGGTTTTATGGGAGATTGCTTCCAGGTGACTCTTGGCTGGCGCAAGGCTTCGCTCGACATGGAGCAAATCGGTGTGCTGAGGGGGCTTGAGGCCATCGGGCTGCAGCCACAGCCCACCTTCCCCTGGTCCTGGGCAAGCGCTGGCGCTTGGACCTGCAGGGTGGTTGGAAGTGATCGCCTCCCCTGCTGTAAAAAGCACAAGGAGAAGGGCTGTTGTGAGCACGTCAGCAAGGAAAGCAGAGCCGTATCTGCCTGTGGAGCTGGGCTGCAGAAGATGATGCATTAAGATGTACATTGCAGGGATTTCCTCCTCATTATTGCACAGTAACAGAGCCCACTGCACACGTAATTCACAATATCTAGGTAGGAAAGCATGCAGGATGTGGCAGCCACCCCATACCCTGCACCTACTCCAAACTCCTGGCTGACTCTGAGGAGGCAGAATCGCTACAGTCTGCGTCTGGAAGCGAACAGAGGGCTTGTAATTGTGTTGGACAAGAATTCAGTTTTAGCTAGAGATGGGCATGATCTGAAGCGAGGCAGCTCTTGACTGGACAATCTCCAAAATTAAAGGCTATTCTCATCTGGGATTTTCAGCCAGGCTGCCTGAAAGGCTTTTCTGAAACTCAGAGACAGGGTGAGATGCAAATGCTGTCTCTTTCCCACCTTTTCGGGTAACCAGTGTCTGCACACACACACACACACGTACATACTCCTGACTCAAATCCCCACCGCAGCGCAGCCCCCCTGCCATGGCTGGGAGCCTGCAGACGAGATTGCCATCTCTGCGAAGCCTTGCCAAGCCACCAGCGCTAGCAGGGCTCCTCTGGTGACCACGCGCGAGCTTCTGCTGGAAGACCCACCCCGTCTCGGTGTCAGCGTTTGGGCTGAGGTGCTCGGGACCCAGCCTACGTGCCGAGGCAAGGGAGCTGGAGGGGAAGGTGCCGAGACGTCTCTCCGTTACTGTGACACATAGTGCAGTGCGTGCAAGGCTGGATGCTGCAGGGGGGGCAGGGCTCGCTGGGTTCCTCTCTTCCTCTCTCTGAGACAGCTGAACTCGAGCGAAGGCACAGTGGCAAGGCGCATCACTGCTCATCAGAAATGTACTGTGGGAAAGAGAGCCAGTTCTGAGGTCATGCTTGTTGTGTAGGTTTGAAAAGAAACAACTTTTTTTTTTTTTAATGTATATACTTTTAAATTTTCCTATTTTCTATTACTTCTTACCTCCCTCCCCCCCTTTTTTCCCCTCCCTCAAATCACTTCTTTTTATGTGGAGAAAGGAATAAGGATGAAGGAGCTTTCAGAGCCAAAATAATGTACGGAATTGACAGCCAAAAAGAGGAATATTTAGCTTTTCAAATAAAATATTAAAACAAAACAAAACAAAAACAGCAACAAATAAACAAACAAAAAGCACGTGAGATGAAAGAGACCCTTTTTAATGGAAGAGACCTCTACAAATTTTCTGCTACTTTTAGAAATAAGGGTTGACTGCGGCTTTTATCTGAAACTGGGACCTGGTTTCTAGTTTGGCAGCTCTAAAGCAGAGAGCAGAACATATGGATCTGGAAGATGGGGCCTGTGAGAGCACAGAGGGGAGCATGCAGCACAGCTCTCCCAGTCCTGGCACCTAGAAGTACCTGGATGGCAAGGAACCTGATAATTACTGGAAGTGGCAGTAATTTTCTTTTTTTTTTTTTTTTTTTTTTTTTTTGCTACCTCCAGATGCTTTTGGCTCCTCCATTACAGCAGCACTTGGCTGTCCTGTGCTTCAGCTGTGAACAGGAGCGCACAGGCAGGCAGGTCGCTGCCACCTGGGGTCAGTAAGTGGCTGCAGATATCAACATCACTATGTGAAAGGAGTAGACGTGGCCAAAAGGCCCCGACTGTGCCTGGCTGTTGAAGCAGTACTGCTGGTGCGTTGGCACAGGAGAGGAATTCAGCACAGACCACTTTTCCCCTCTGCTGCTCACCTCGGCACCGCGCCTGCTGTCCTGCTGAGAGCACTGTGCCAAGCTTGGCCCCAAAACAGGTCCAGGGACTTCACCTCATCCCCTGCAGCCGAAGAGTTAACTCCCTCTGCAGCTCTCCTGCACCGGTAGGATTTAGAAGGGATTGCAGCATCATTCTTTAGGCATACCAGATGCTCAGTATTAACGTAGGCAGCTCTGCGAAGATTGTTTCCTGCTACTCATCGGATGAGAAGAATATTTGGATGAAGTAGTGGTTTGGGTATCACTTTGCAGGTCTGCACTATAACTCAAGTGGAAAGAGATTTAGGTCCAATTACTCGATGTAATTCAGAATACAGAAGAGCCCTCTGTTGCTAAGACAGTAGTTAGTTTTCAGTTAGCTTTTACTCCACTGGCAAAAGCCACAGCAAGCTGCACTCTTCCTTTTTTGTGAGTGTATGCCTGTGCGTGAGCTCCAAACCTCAGCCCGAGAGCCCTTAGCATCGGAGCAGGCTTTGAGATGCGACTCAAAGGTGTGCATTTATCTACAGTCTCAAACAAAGCAAAACAAGAAATAGAAATTAGAAATAAAACTTGTTCTGTACTGAGACTGAAAAGAAAAGAAAGCAATCCCATTCTTTGCGGTGTTCTTCTAGCTTATTTTGTTCCTGTTGCTCTGGCTGGGTGGTGAAGCTGAACTCCTCTCCTGGCAGCTCCGTGCAGCTCCTACGCCATAGGCAGGTACTGTTTTGTCTGGGTCTCCAGCTCCACTGAAGTTGTCAAGTCCTGGTTTCACTTACACTGAGAACAAAAGCAACATTAAAAAAAAAAAAAAGTGCAAAAAAATAGCTTTGTTTAGTGCTTATATTCCTCCTTGCATGAAAAATCTATCCTGAGCCTAAGTGTAGCTGATGATGCCCTTTAAAGTTTGATTACAAATGGACAAACCCTATTCATTAAAATAAAGAAGGGGAATGGGTGATTTGTCTGACCTGGAAAGCCCCAATTTCGTTATCTCAAAGCAAGAGGGAACCTAAACTATCCCACGAGACTGTATAGGGGCCAAAATAAGGAACAAAATGCTGCAGAAAATTTGAAAGAATACAATGCTGCCTGGCTGAATAGCAGCTATTGCAGTGAGCACATGTGAAAGGATTGCTAAACCTGAGATTTTCCAGAAAAAGTAAACCTTGGTCTCCCATTTGTTTAGAACCAAGTTTAATTTCAGCATAGTATTTGTTCCAGCGGCTCAATTTAATGCTGCAGCTTGAAGAAATCTTAAATATACTGGGGAAGATACAAGAACAGATTGTTGTTCCAGCACAAAAAACCTGCAACCCTTGATAAATAACAGAGCATGATCCCAAGCTGTCTCCTAGGTTGTCTGAGCAGAAGGTATTTCCCCGCAAACCTCCGAGGTTTGTTTTCTGTTTCTAATCACTGCGACTGCAGGCTCCTTGAGGCAGGGACTGCTCTTCGTCATCTTCAGCGCCTCCATGGGCCACTGCCGGGTGCTGCCCTCTCCTGCGATGGGGGCAGTCAGTCCTTCCAGCCCTGAGATTATTCCTGTTCCTCACAGCTTTCCTGCTGCATAGTTGGCATCGAGTAACGTCTGAAGAGAAGGAATTGAGGTTGCGAGGAGAGGTAAGAAAGTCGCCTGTCACAGTGAAACATCTGCAGAACCTCTGCCTGTTCGTCGCGTCTCTGAACCATTTGGTGTCCCACAGCTGGGCTTTGCTCTGCTCCAGGATCCAGATTAGTTCAGTTTTCAGCACATTCACCTCAAGATCTGGGCAGATTAAAAGAACTTGTGCCAGATTCACCCATGCTTTTCTAAAAATAAACCTCCCCAAAATCAACAATAGAGGGTTGAGCTAAACATGTTTGACAGGCTGTGATTTTCCTGCTGGGCACTAAAGCCCAGCCAGGACTGACTACGCACAAAAGCGAGGTGGTTCTCTCCCCACCCTTCTGAAATGTTTTAAGCCAAAAGGAGGATGACCGGTTCCTAACCTGGTGCAAAGTCCAGAAAAGTGCGAGGCCGATTTTGCTGTGTCACAAGCTGATCTTTCACAGATGCTGAAAAGCTAGGAAGTGCAATTATGGGAAAATTGCACTAAGGCAAACAAGTACATGCCAAATTCTGCCATTCTCCATTACCCACCTGAGCCCCTTGATTGTGGCAGACAACGCACCATCTGTATGTGCTTTGTCAAAGGGAAAAAAATAATCCCAAGAACGGTGTCTGAACAGGGAAGCGGGAGAAGAGGGGGAGGCTCGGGGATGGAGCAGGCACCCAACAGCCGCTGCAGAGCTGTGGCAGCGCCCAGGAGCCGTGCTCAGCCGAGGCCTTCTCCAGGGTTACCCAAAATGGGGTGGCCTCAGCTCACCCACATGGTCATTCCCATTGTGTTTGGCCATCGGGGGCTTCTCCAGGTCCCTGAGCTCCGTCCCCCCCGAGCATGCGGTGCGAAGCCCAGTTCTCATGAGAACAAGCTTTCCGGGCACTGGGAGATGTCAGATACTTCCAGCTCCTGCTTGGGCCAGAAATAACTTGCAGTCTTTTCTCAGGATATTCTGGCAATGCCGTTTGCTAACCCGGATGGATCCCACTATTCCTGAGGTACCAAAACACGAAAAAGAAGAAAACAAATGAGCAAATAGCACAGGAAGGCAGGGACGTGAAAGAGTTACCCATGCTCACTGAGCCTCAGAGACAGCTTGGTTTTCAGCTGAGCCTTGGGTTCACATGCTGTCCTCTTTTGAACCCAAGCAGTGCAGCAATTCTCCATGGTGTGCCCCACACTCCAGAGGCAGGATAGCTGAGCAGGCAGAGTGCTGCCCCAGTTATATTTCCTTGCCCCGCGTTTCCTGGGTGGTCCTGTTCAAGCTATCAGTTGTCACAAGTCCTGTTTTGGGAAGGGGTGCGGTAGCATCCCCTTCCTTCACATAAATAAAATAAATGCTCCAAAAGTCTCCCACACAACAGGAACAGGAGCTGAGCAGAGGAGATGGAGAAATACCTGCTCTGGCCTCCGAAGGCTTTTCACAAGTACTTCAGCAAACGCATCTGCTAGCAGCACCAGCAGAATTTAGAGGCTACGCAGGGCTGGACCCAGCTGTGTGATGAACCAGGGAGGTGCTGGGCTTGGGCAAGACAGGCTACGGAGCTGTCTGTCATATGCCTCCAAACTTTTGGGTGGTGCTGGTGGAGAGCGGGGCAGGGCAGGAGACTGGTGCCTCCTCTGCCCGCTTAATGCCCCTCTCTTACTCAACGCTTGGACACAAAAGCAATTGGGTGATAGAAGTTGCAGATTAGAAGAAAGCAAGAAGGCAATTCAGGGAAATGCCTTGAGGACTGAGCTGGAGGAACCATTCTGGCTGTCTCCCACCTTTGGGGAACCTTGTAATAGCTGCAGAGGTGTGTGAAAGGTAGCTGATGAGGGCTTGGGACTTCTGCAGGCATTACTGAAGTACCCGTCTTGTCATACATGACCAGAGTGGTGCAGATTGCCGAACACATCATGTTTCGAGGTTGAACTAGTTTTGATGTCATGCTCAGGAGGCTTGAGACAGCCTCCTAAAGGATGTACCTGGACGGGTGGATGTGTTTGGGTGGGAGATCATCTAGGTGAATTCATAAAAGCTGCTGCTGGAAGCTAAAGGTGTGCCTGATCACACTGGGCCTGCAGAAACCCAGGCTCTTGGAGCTACCAAATTCAGTAGATCCATTTGGTATCTCACCTCTCAGCTTGATGCCAGGGCTTTGAGACTTTGCTGGGGCTGCCCATGACAACTGCAGCGTGGCAGGAGAGGGGACAAATCTCCTGCTGTGGAAGGGCCGAGATACACTGGATTATCTCCTCATTGACTTTAATCATGTCCCACTTCTTTTCCAACCAGATCACCTTCTGGACTGCAGGGGCCGTTCTCAGGAATGGCAGGGTGACCCCAGCACCTGCAGACCTTAGCAGTCACGGTTGACTGAGTTGAAAGCCACATGGGATTTTAGGAAAACAGACTGGCATTGATTGAGCTGGGCAGTCTCAGACCTTTTCACATTATGTTTTTCTCAGCTCAGCCAGAGCCTGTTCATGTCATTGTAAAAAAATATGGGCAGGTCTGCAGGTCCTCAGTGGCCTCTCCAACCCCAGAGGTGTGAGGTGTGACAGGTCTGATGTGCTGGCTGCTTGAGGAGCCTGCCACAGGCTACATCTGCTGGTGGGGCCTCCTGGGGGCTGGCAGGAAGGATGGGGAAACCCAGGCTCCTCACCCTGCAGCTGGGTGACCCTGTGGGCAGGTGGACAGGTCGGGACAGGATGCACTGCTCTCATGGGTGGTAGCACATTGTGATGTTGCTGGGACATGAGTGAACGAACCACAGAGGAGGTTTTAGAGCAGGAACAATTGGTGCAAATACCCTGAATTAGGTTGCTATTCACATTGGCTGCTCAAATCGCATGTATCTAGACATCCTGCTACTCTGCCATTCACTTATTTGTTCACATGTGGACATCAGTGCTATCATGAATGACGAGATGTAAACAGTGCCAGCCAAACCGTGAGCTGGATAGGGTTTATGTCGCAAGGGAGGGTTTATCTTGCATCTCTAAAGATGTAAGTACGGTTTCTGAAATCAGTGGTAGTTGCCAGACTGGGCTTTGAGGGATGTCCCCAGGGTAAAGAAGGGAAGCTGAAAGCGTGTGGGTTTGGGTGTAGCCAGAGCACACACGGTCCGGTGCATCTGTGCTCACCCAGGCAGACAAAACCTTGACATTACCTTGTTAGGTCCAACCTCAGTCATGCTAGGAGACACGTGGGTCTCTTCTGTGGACAGGAGGTGAGGAGAATACATGCCCTGCTCACCACTGTGCCCTTCACATCAGAGGCTGTGCAAGCAGAGGCAATCAGACAACATACGTCTGAGGGTGGTTTGGCTGAAGAACTCCTGGTGACCAACTCCTTCTGGACCAAGCTGGAAAGCGTATGTTGAGCTGTTCTGCACGTACCCCATAAACATAGGAAATGCGTCTCCACTACCAAAAGGCATTTTTGTCTGAAATCTGACTCAGAGAAAAAGGGAAGAGAAAAAAGTGAGCCTATATGTAACTTCCTGCCTCTGGTCTAAAAATTGCACTGGCAAGCTTACAGTTGGCAAGACACAGCAACGGATGCGACTATTTTTCTGCATTCCAGTAAATTTAGCATGATTTGTCTAATTCAGGAGTTTACAAGCAGTTTCCTTGTTTGCATGAGATCTCAATATAGCACCTCGTGCTTCTTTCCATTCTTCACTGCATATTTTCGGTGCGTGGACTGGCTTCCTTCTCTCTTGCTCTCCTCCAGCCACCCTCAAGTCCCTCACCTGGCAAGCCAACACGAGAAAAAGATTTTTTTGTTTTTTAGAGCTGTTTTTCATGCACGCTAGTATGTAGAAAGATGAAGAGATTCCCAGCCACTAGTGAATTTAGGTGTATTAAGGTAAACGATGCTTTGCTAGTAGTGGTAGACTCAAACAGAGAGGGGAGAAGTAAGGTGCTCTAAGACTGTACTTACCCTTGGCAGTTCCAGGGATGATATCTGGCAGCTGTAATTTCCAGATGGGCTAGATATGCTTCCCTTCAGGCAGAAAGTCCTCTGTGAGACAGGTCCCCAGGCCACCGTGGATGTAACCCCCCCGCTGTAGGAGCCATTAACACGTGGGGCCATACCCTGGGACAGGCAGTGGTGCTGCGCTGACAGGAGGGCTGCTGGGGACTCTGAATTGCAGAAGCAGGGGGAAGCAAACCAGCGTGGGATGCTGAGACCAACCCCACTGCATTGTCCTGGATCCCCTGTCACTCCCAGCCCAGGCCAGCTGCCATCCTTGTGGAACAATGGGAGCCCTGCAGACAATGTCAGCTCTTGTCTGGAAGCTGCTCCTGGAGCTCTGCCCCCTTGGCACTACAAGGGCTGCTGTGGCTTCCAGACAAACAGACATCTTCAAAGGGACCTGTGAAAGCCTGGTCACTCCTGGACGGATGGCCATTGACATTATCCCACTTAAATACCTCTCTCTCTGGAAAGAAAATAAATTCCGCTTGCATTGTCTTTTAAGACATGAACAGCTTTTCATTTCATTTTGAGCTGTTGTTGGGATTTTGGGGGGAAAATTCTAAAAATAGTTTAGAATTCTGTCTTCATATAACAGTGGATTTGGAAGAGCTCCTATTGCACAGAGCACAATTCCCTTTGTCACCCTTCATCCCATGAGCATCCCATTGACTCTGCTTACAGAAATTCAGCTGCTGGTTCTGCCCAATCTCAGCTGGTGCCGTCCTGGAGCCCTACCAGGCCTCTGCTAAGAGCACTTGAAAGACCTTGTGCTGGCACAGCCATTCTCAGGCACGTCCAGACATCCTCAGGACTAGGGCACACTGCTTGAAATGTGTGTGATGGGCAGCACCTGGCAGTACTGACAGGCCAAACTATTTGCAGGCACTATGCTTTTCCTTCCCTAGCTCTAACAAAGCAAGCAGAAAATATTCACTTCCCCTTCTTTCTGATACTACTGGAGGTGTCAGGGCCGAGTTTCTGCTGCCTTCGGTCTTTAAATGAGGCCGGGCATAGGGAGGGAGGTATAGTTTCATCTTCCAGGACTTAGGGAAACATTGGAGCTGGGCCCACATCTGGACATCACAGATTTCTCTGAAGTGCTGAGTTGGAGCATCACACTGATATACACAGCTGCACAGCTGGGGGGAAACCTGGCTTTGGATCCAGTCCTGGGCCAGGGTGAGCAAGACATGGGCTCATCTCAGTCCCAAAGAGGCACTTCCACTGTTTGCGTTTCCCTGTGAGCAACATGCAGTGGATCTCCTGCTTTCCTCCATCAGTGTCTGCTCGGTTTCTAGGCTTCCATGCAAAATTTGTCTCTAGTGAATTAGTTACGGGAGTTTGGGAAGGCTTTTGTAGATAGATTATATTTTGGAATTGGCAGAGGCAGCAGGGACCAAAATTAGCCAAGAAAACCTATAGATGGGACTTCGAGTGGGATATTAAATCAAATGAATGAATTTATTTATGGAGGCAAACATCACAGTCATCACGATACCTAAAACAGGTCTGAGTGCTGATGTCATTGCACAGGAAAGCTGTGCTTGCAGCTCTCACTACAAAAAGGAGAGGGGCAGGAGCTCCGTGTTGCAGTTTGATTTGAAGGCTCAGTCTAAATCTATTCCTAATTGATATAAACCTTCTGAGGTTGAAGCATCATTGTGTTTCTGGGAGATGACAGGCTGCAGCCTCTTGCTTTGCTTTCCTTGTGCTCCTCAGGGCTTCCTAGGACGTGTTTTGTTATTCCTTGAGCGTGCTCTTGCCCTGCATTTATCAATGTCACTGCAACCTTGGAGCTGTTAAGGTCATCTTTGGCAGGAGGAGGAGAGAGGAAACACAATGCTGTCTGCTCCTGCTAAGCCTGGAGACATGTCCAGTCCAGCCTGCGGCGGCAGAGGTGCAGGACACACAGTAATGAGCTGACCCCAAAAGTTAGTGGGGATGAGACCGGGATGGGGGAGAAGGGGGTAGAGGCACAAAACTGTGCAGTCACCGACTGTTCCCTCGCTCACATAATTATGTTGGTGTCAGTACTAATTAAGCTTTTTCAAGGCCGGTTTGAACTTTGATTACCAGCTGACAGGTATATACAATCCCCCTTCTGGGATCTGTAGCTCCCTGCAAATCATCAAACTGTCTTCAGTCAGCTTTGGACCAGAGGAGTTTTGCCAGAGGCATCCTGCATCTGTTGCATCATATACAGTACATTAAAACCACCTTTATTGCTCTTTATAAAGAAACCACAGTTGTTACAGAGTCCTGAATGCTCAGCCCTCATGTACTTCCTTGCCTGTGTAGTTATTTGCCCGTGTTACCCCCTGTTGCTTTGAGACATGGTAATACATAAGGCAGCTAATCATTTAAAGCTATATTCATCCTTCCTCTTGGAAAGCAATAGTGGCAGATACATAACGACACATTGGATCCAGGGGGGTTGATTTGGGCCCATCTGTGATTTATCCGGTGGGAAACATGGGGGGAATGTCTTTGTTCATTTGTCTCACTCAAACATGCCTATCACAGCCTCTTGATGTACGCGCGACGAGCAGGGAGCAGGGAGGAAAAAGAAAATGGAGAGGAACAAATTGATGACAGCCATCTCGAGAGAGGCGAGTCCTGCTCAGAGCCCGACGGAGCACTGCTGAGCCGTCCCCTCGGCGCAGGGACACAGACCAAGGGCTCACCCCAGCAGCGGGTGCCTTAACTTTGCACCGCCGGCACGAAACGGGGAGAAAGCTGTGCTGGAAAACACAGCTGCTCTCTCTGCCGGAGGATGCTCTGCCTGCACGCTTGCCAGGGCGTTGTGACCGGACTGGAAGGGGAGGTTTCAAACCAGGTAGTTTATAGCCACCTAAGATGGGTGTCAGTAGATGTCGTCAAATCTTCGCATCAGTGGGGTTAAGCACGGGGCAGGGAGGGCTTTGCATTGCTGTAGAAAGCCCACCTCACTGAAAATCAACTATTTTATAGGAAAGTGAGATTTCCACGTTTCTGACGGGGAATTTCCCAAACACACCATTTTGCTCTTATTAAATCACCTCAATAACATAAATGATGCCTTGTTTTCAAAAGGATGTTGAGCACTTCAGCTAATCTCGCTGTGATTCGCAAAGTACACAGAATATCCCTGGGTATGCCAGATGTCACAGTTAGCACGCAGCATCACTTTTAGATGCTACAAAAACAGAGCAATCCAGCAGCATCAGAATGGGATGCATTGACAGCTTTGAATTGAAATATTTCAGCATTTTATTCCAAGGGAAATTCATGAAGACTGCCTTTTCACTTCCACTCAGAATAACATCTCAGTTCTAAAAGTGAAAATTTCTCACAAAGTGGAATTTCAGCCTTCCATCATCCAGGGCTGCCAGAAGCAGATCGCAAAAGCCTTTATTTATACAAGTTATGAAAGCAGAAAGGTCACTTCTCTGTGTATCTCTTGAGCTTTAACAAAAACAATAAGGTGCTCAGACATCACTGGAAGAACCATAAAACTTTGACAGACAGAGCAGTGTTTCACTCTTAAACCTGATCTCATGCCAAACCCTTAATGCGAAAGCATGAGAACAGCAAAAAGGAATGGCATTAATAGATATTTCCTGCATAGCCTGAAATCTCAGCATCTCCCCTAATTATGGAAGTGAGCAGACCATTCTTACTGTCTGAGACAAATGAATTGTTGAAGAGAAACAAATCAGAAAGTGGCATGTTGCAAGTCAGATTGTTGTAATGTTATCTATTATTAAATCCATCTTTTAACATAGCAAAATCTTAATTTTTTTTCTTATCTCAGCAACTCCATTTAAACACAGTTTCTAAGCACAATCCATTTTGTTTACCTGAAACAGAAAAGAAACCAAGCTCAGATTTTAACCATTTTGAATGAGAAGAAAACAGAAAATCATTTTTCCCGATCATATCTGGTGTTTAGGCAGAACAAAAGCCAAAACATTGCTTCCTGGAGCTCGTATAGTCACACAAGGTTTAAAAGCAGTACCACTGAAATACTCTTTTGATTTTCTTTCTGAATCTGCTCCATACCCATCATTGTAATTGATTCAAATAGGAAGTGTGTTGCAGCATCTTTGTCAGTATGGGAGTACGTTCAAAAACTTTTCTGCACAACTGGAATTTCTTGTTTCTATTGGTTTGTCCTGAGCCTCTCACAGAGAGAATTTATCTGTATAAGCCCTCATATCTTCTCCTTCTACCTGGTCAGCAAAATCATGAAAGGCGCCACCCTCTAAAGCCTGGATGCTGTATTCAGCACACAAGAGCCACGTCTGATCATCTCCAGAGACCAGCAGGATCTACATACAGAGGGAGAAGAGATTCAGGGGCTGAGCTCATCTCTACTGCTGGTGGAGATCAGAGGCCCCGTGTCTTGTACATCAGTTTTCACGAGCATAATTTTGCTGACTTTCTTGAGGTTATTCCTGATTTACGACAATAGGAGATTAAAATGAGGCTCAGGGAGTATAGCTTCCTGCTGAAATCCCTAAAGAGAGCAGATATTGCATTACTTCACATCAGAGTAAATGATTCCTTTGGACAAAAGAAACCCATGAAGGAGATAAATACCCATCCGAATGCTAAGACAGATGGATTCCTTCAGAGCTTCCTCACTAATCAGATACATCAGTGCCCCCTTCAGTAATGTGACAGGCAGTTTAACTGGGGAAGTGTTTCACAGTTCTTGAGAGACAGGGTCCAGGACCAGCTTCTGCATGGGGATGCCCATCCTGATGACATGGAAGGCTGCTCTGTGAGGATATTCTCTACCAGGAATTTTCCTTCTTCCCAATCGTATCCCGATGTGACCATGCGGACAGACTGGGGGAGCGCAAGCAGCCGCTGCAGAAAGCCCAGGCTAGCAGGGGAGAAGCTGTCAGGAGGCAGACATTTGTGGTTAAGGCATAGGCAGGGTGGAAAGCTGGTACGTGCCATTTACAGAGAAGCATCATTTCTGAGAACAAATAGAAAAAAAAAAAAAGAAAAAAAGAAAAAAAAGGCATTTCAGGCCTTTGCAGAAAAAGCCAGAACAAGTGAACAGACCTTGGCAGTGCAGTTTCCCCTAGAAATGAACAATGGAAAGTAACAGAAGCCTCAGGGCATTATTAAGAAGTAAAAATAACAGCTAGCACAGCCGACCCTGGCACTCTCCTGCCGTTTGGCATCTGCAGCCCCCCAGCCCCCAGAGGTGAGTGCTGCCTTGGAGCCAGGTTGGTCAGAGCCCACCACCGGGGAGGTGAGCAGCATGGGGATGGGGCAGGGGCAGCACGGCTGCGCCTGGGATAGGAATTCCTACTTGTGGGCAAGAAGTGTGTTTCCCATCCTGCGCTTCCAAGATTTTTCCTCTGTTTCTCTCCAGGATGGATTCGAGTTCTTTCCAAGCTTTTCAGTGAAAAACAACATGAATGTAACTCCCTATTTAACCAGGCCCAAGGTCTGGGGAGAGGTGACGGCAACTTAGACCCACTCTGGGAAGGGCTTTGAGCCTGGATCACCAGAGAGAGCTGTAGCTGATGGCTGTCCTTGAACTGGAGTACCTACCTTGGTTTTGGCCACAAATGTTTTCTGAGGCATGAGAAAATCCTCCTAACTAAGCTTTTACCAAATCCTCCAGAAGGTTCAGGATATGGCAAATGATTTTTTTTTCCTGGCAGTAGAAAACTCCTGCCCCGCTCTGATGATCTGATGGATACCTCTCCCACAACTTCTAGAGCTGAAGCTCCTTCTGAAGCTGCTCGTTCCCACGTTCCCCCATCACTGCCAGGCTGCCAGTATCTGTCTGCACGCAAAACACAATGGTCAGTTTGGTAATAATGACCCAAAAGTCCCCATCCCCTGCCCCCTGCTGCTGCCCCACTGTGCTCCATCCCTGTCCCCCCACCCAGGACCAAACAAAGGGGCCGCCATGGGACAAGCACCGAGATACTGCAGCCGACAGACTGTCTGTCATCTGGATCTGCTTTGTTCAGGAAAACCACTTAGTTTACAAATATTTGTATTTAAATGCTTCTCTGCCCACTTAATTCAAGCCTGTGCTTAAAAAAAAATAAAAAATAAAAAAAAGGAAACCTTCCTTAGAGAAAAGCAAAACACAAAAACACAAAAACACAAAGCCGAGGCTGAGAGAACTGCTTGTTCACTAATGCCACATTTTCCACAATGGAAATAATTGTCTCCCTTCATGTTTGACAGTAATCTGCAGTCCCAAAATAAACAGAGCTCCTCTTAATTTTGCTCCGGGGTGTTTCCCGTCTGTCAAAGCAGAGCGGGAGACAGCAGGCAGCCGTGGCAGAGGTGCAGCACGCTTGGCTTCGCGCTCCTCGCTTTCACTTCAGAGCATCGTGGCAGTGAAGGGTTAAAATATTTTGCTGTCCACCAGTGCAGACACAGGTGCTTGGCCCATCAGTGGGAAGCTGAGACTAGGAAGGGAAGGAGAGAGGCTGGTGAGGAGAGGTGCCGTGGGCTACCTGTACGTTGGTCTCGGTGCCAGAAGGAAAGGAAGGTTACATGGCAGAGCTTAGGCATGTCCCAGTATCCCGGAGAATTAATGTCTGGTAATTTGGTAATTAATATCTTTGTGTTTAGTAGCTTTGGCGGAGTGTTTTCTCTATTTGGCTTTCTAGCAAGTACACTTTTACACCCAGCTATCCTGTGACAAGGAATCCCACAGCTTAGCTCTAGACTGGATGAAGAAGTCTCCCTGTTTTGAGCCTGTCACTAGCTGGCTTTGCCCAAGTCCCTTCCATTTTTGGAACAGAAAATTTGGTGAATAACCCAGGCAACCATTATTTGGTAGGCAAATAGGACAATTATTTATTGTCCTGTGTTCCCTCAGGCTTCTCTTTACAGGCAGCTGAGGTTACAGCTCACCTGGTGGGAAGCCAGGGGGCCCTAACTCAGTACATGTGTAGGCCTTCCTGGCCTACACACACTCTAACTTTTGTTTTTCCTCCTTGGCAGTCTTCTCATTCTAAATTAAAAGCCATTTTGAATAGAAACTAGGTGATTGCACTTTCCACGACATGATGAAGTTCAAAAGAGACCATCTCTTTCTTGTTTTGGGAAGCAGGTACCCAGACCTGACTGGTCAAGAGCCTACTACTCCACGTGATGGTGCTTCTCTCTACAAGATGAACCAGGTCTGAGACAGATATTTGTCTGTGGTCAAAACTTGGCTTTTACCAGACAAGATGTTGAGGGATACACAGCAGGCAGAAGGAAATAATCATGTTGTCCCAAAGGGATCCTTAACACATGGAGGCTCAGACAAGGAGATCAGGTTTTGGGAATAAAGCCTGGGAGAATGCTGGCAGGGAAGGGCGTGCAGACATCTGTACCATGTGGCTGACAGACCAGAGACAAGCCAGGTCCAGAAAAGAGCAAAAATCTCACTATAAAGTTTAAAATAAAATCTGTGAAGGCCAGGAAAGGATTCCACTCTCCAACTCTCTGGGGATCTTTTCCAGTGAGTGCTCAAGACCCTTCCAGATCTTGAACCTCTCTTTGATATCTGGTGGAAACTAAAACCACTCAACTCAGAAAGCATTAGGAAAAGTAGTCCAAAGTGTTGGCATCTATTTCCCAAATGCATCAGAACTGCATTGACTGGAAAGCAACAGTACACCTCTAAAGAAGGTGAACCCCCTCAGTCAGGTTTGCATGGCAGAGTGTTGCCTGCTGGACACGATCCTCTGGGGAGAGGCAGGAGCAGACGGCAGCTATTGAGGGGCCTGGAGCATCAGCAAGTCAGAGGAGATGGCTAGCTCCATGAAAACTGTGCTTCCTTTACAGAAAGGAGAAATCACCAAAGACAAAAATCATCTTCAGATTAAGCAAGGGTGAGCTGCAGGTTAAGTGCATCCTGGAGCCTGCTGGAGGGTGCAGATTTATGAATTCAGCTGGGAAGCTGGTAACTTTGTGCCACTTTTATCTGCCTCCTTCCCCATAGTCTTCAGAAGCGCTGGTGTGTGGAGCCCTGAGACCAGGTGTCACCACGGGATGAGGTGCTTGGTGGTGGGGGAAGCCCCCAGGAGCCATGCGGCTTCCCAGGCAGCTAGGCCCAATTCAGAGTCAAATCAGAAAAAGGAGGTGGGCAACAGGCAGCAAATGAATCAGATAAGGTTTCTGGCTCACAATTTACCCACCCTTAGTGACAGCTGTTAGTTAACACTAGCGATAACCCTGGTGTCGTAATAAATACTGAGGAGACTTCCTGCAGGGGGAACAGGCTGCATGCAGCTAGGACAGGAGCCCTGACAGTGCAGCCACAGGGCTTCAATTACAGCAGATCTGAAAATGTGGGGTTTGTATTTGTCTGTTTGGTTTCAGCATTAAAAAATGTTAACATTTCATCTAAACTATTTTTAACACTGAAAACGATTCTCTTTTTATGTTCTGTATTTATGTCATTGCCTTACCTCACGGGAGATGCCGTGAGAGCTCTTCACGCTCCCACTCAAAGCTACAGAGGAAAGCAGGGATAAAACTACAGATCCCATGATGCCTATAAAACATTATGTGGTGCTACGTAACTGCAGACATTGGCTCTTAAATGTGAGGAGTGACTTATACCAAAAAATCCTATCAAAAATTCCTATTGCTTTTTCCTTTTTTCTTTTTCCTTTTTTTTTTTTTTCTTTTTTTGAGACAAAATACCTTATTTTTATCTGAAAACCCCAAACTTAATTTTTCAGGAATTTTCTTTTCTAAAGGAAATTTGAAAGTGCCCTAGAAATTACGGGCAATATTTTTAAGGACAGCTAGTATCTGTTAGGAAATAAATTAATATAAGGAAGAAATGAAAGCCTACAAACACAGAAGCCTTTCCTCAGACAAGCACACATTTTTTGCACCCCCCAAAAAAAAAATTACTTTATAAAAGATTTCCCAATTTGAGCAATGTTATATTTTGACAGTTGTAATTATAATGGCCTGCAACCTTTGACTTTCCCTTCATGGAGCCTTTGCTGTTAATGCAGAACTGATTTAGGGACTGGGGTCCCTAACAGCAGCTGACTCTTATTAGGGCTTGCCTCCAGCAGTGGGAGAGTGAGGTGAATGGCCAGGTAGCCCAAGACAAGACGGAGGAAACTCCTTGACCCATGGCTAGAGCATGGAGGACGAGGATTACTCAGGACAGCTTGACGGACATGGGAATGCAGACATTGTCTTGGCTTTCCAAAGTGCAATGGATGCAGGCACCATGGGTGTTACAACACAGAAATGAAGGTAGTGGCTTGTGTCCCCCGCCTTTGGAGCCTTGTTAGATCAGTTTGGTCCTTGCTGCTGGGTAAGGTCATGGTCACGAGGGCCGTGCCTCACCCACTTCACTGTTATCACAGCAACACATGGCAGCAGGGAATGACAGAGGAAACAAGCCTCCTGCAGTACGTAATTTACCTTTCTTCCTCCTCTTTTGTTTTGAACCCCACTTCTATGGACTGTGAGCTTCTTTAGGGTAGCATGGGAGTTCCCATGTTGGGCAGAGGAAGGAAGGTGACTGAGTACAGACGGTAGGTGGCTGCCCTCTTTGCAAGCGGTGTTTGTCCTGAGCTGTTAGCGCTGAGCCCTGCCACTGGCCAACACCAGGAGCAGGGGAGCACTCTGGCCTCAGGTCTGGTTCGTGCCCATCCCTACAGATAACCTGGATGCTGACATTTTCTCACTGGGGCGCAGAAAAAGGAGGTTTCCGTACCCTCCTGGGCTGAAGCATTTCAGACTTTAATGACTCAAGTCTGTGGAACAGAAGCAATAAAGATGTGGGAGAGAAGGAGGGGAAGCAAACTCTCTCTCAAAGGTACCAAAGTGTGTAACACCTCGTAAAGCAGTGGGAACTGGAGCTCGGAAAGTTATTGGAATCAAGACTTTCATCTCCTGTCAATAAAGCGTTATCAGCACCGAGCCCAATTTTCGGCTCTTAATTCCAGATGTGTGCGTTGGAACTTCGTGCCTCTTCTCATGCTGAAACCTGCAGCTAAGTTCAGGCCCCGGGGCAAATGGAAGGCAAACTAGAAAACAGACAAGTTCCTTCCACTTGTGTCCAAATATGGGAGTGTTAGAGTATGCGCAAGATTTAATCCCCATTTTCCTGGGTTCTAGTCAGGAGGAAAGGCTGTGACCTTGCAATGTTCCCTTATTGAGACTGAAGTACACGGATGAAATAATGGGAAAGGCCACGGCTTCTCTGAGGTCTAAAAAAGAGGAGCCATTCAATATCTGGGATAATCTGAAGCCTTTCACTTGGAAAAAATATTTGGACAAAGGCATCTGGCTACATCTTTTCTCCAAAAGGACCATAGTATGGACAGAAATGAAAGTATACATGAGTATAATATTGTGCCATGATGCAGAAGAGGTGAAGGCAACAACATACAGTCTTTACTGCCTCTTATTCATCCCCATCACCTGTTAGTGGAAACAAAACCATGCCACCTAGAAGGGTGTCTTTGCCCTTCCCTGCAAATCTCAGCCTTGCTCCTCAGTGCTGAGAAGCCAAATGTCACAAACCTTCACAAGTGAATAGAAACCTTTATACCAGAAGGTGAACGTGATCACCACAGGAATACAGGTGAGGACAGACGCAGAGAATGTTCCATTGCTGCTCAGTCAGAGTGCTGCAGTTAATATCCGATCCTCATTGCCTATGAAAGCAGGTGATTCACTGAACTGCCTAACTTTATTCACCCACATTTGGCCGTACTGTTCCATGAGAGTGAGCTGAGAGAAGAGCACAGCAGTGAGAAGGGCACCTCACCTGCTTGTGTGCTGCCCTGCTTTAAGGAGAGGGTCTTGAGAGACAACTGAGTAAGCTGGAAGTCACACAATGCTCGCGATCACTGGCAAAAATTAGAATTTGACTCTTGTTTTTTTTCATTGTTACAAAATGTCCCCACTGCCTGTGCCTTAGGAGAACTTGGGGCATACTTTGGCTCTCCATCAAGATCTGTGCTTTGAGATCTGTGTTTGAAGTCACAACGAAAGCAGACAAAATCACAGCAGGCAAGGGATAAGAGTTGTACCAGGCAGTTCTGGCAGCCACTATACACAGTAAAATAATTAAATATGGTGGGGTTTGGTGTAGATGAAAGAGCAGTGCTCTTTTTTTAATCTCAAATATATATTTCCCAGGGAACAATCAGAGAACAGGCAGCCCTTTGAGTGGCAGACAGCCACACTTTTTAGAACCAAGAGTGCAGGGAGCTGAAGATATTCCCATACAAAATCCATGGTAAATTCTTTGGGAATCAGGGAATACAGAAGAAAAGAGGCGCAGGGAGAAAGGATAAGGAAAAGGACAGAGAAATCCCTTGTGTGTTGCAGTAAGTCTTCATGTTCAAAGCGAAAGCAATAGAAACACTAAACATTTTATAGTGCAGCTTCATTTGTTTAGGCTTCCCTATTGAGCATTAAATTTTATGGCACTTTAAAGAGCTCTTGATAGTTTTGTAAAGCCCTGCATTAAACACACACATACACACAGACATGTACATGCACATGCGCGTGTGCGCACACCGACCTGTAACAGCCTCAGCATCTTGTAGTGGCCCAGTCCATTCCAATTTTACACCGTGAACTTAATGCAAAGCATCAGAAAACACCTTGCTGGGAGAGAAGTGTTTGATGGTGAGAAGGAGAGAGGGGCAGAAGGAGAGGCTTCAGCAGGAGGCAGACGAGGGTGAGGGATCCCACTCCAGCCCTGCCTCCTGGGCAGTCTCGGGGGGGCAGGTCCCATCAGTGAAGCAGCCAGCCCTGTGCGTGGTGTCCACAGGAGATAACTTTCTTCTCTGCAGATGCCACCATGTGGGATGCAGCCTGTAGTCAGTTCTGCCTACCAGAACAAATGTCTGTGCTGGTTTGCAGAGAGTTGGGCGGAAGGTGCAGTGGCACAAGGTAAGGGGCACGTGTAGGGCACCAAGCCAGGAGCATGCTGCGTTGACAGGCTATCAGGCGGATGAGCACATTATCTGGGCACTAAGGAGGCTCCTGGGAGCTGGCCTGGCTTCCCCTGCACGCAGGTGTAATTGGATTTGGTGGAAGGTACTGGCACCTTTCCAAACGCTTCTTTTCACGTGCCCTGCACCATACACGCCCCCATGCCTTCTGCCAAAGCTGAGATGGACATTTCATGTGATGGGACAGAATAATATGGTAGGCCTTAAGCAGGTCTGAAACGCCAAAAGCTTCAAGGAAATGCTGGAGGCACTGAAGGACTGTGCTTCCTTGGAAACTCCTAATCCCCTTCAGATGAGAATCTTTAACCCCTCTGACCCTGGAGTCATGAATCACCCACTAAAGGCCTGACCCTCAGCGTGCTTCACTGTTGGTTTAGCCATGGAAGAAGGGCTTTCTCTATGGTTTTCACTCAGGCACACTCTGTCTGCTGAGGACTTCAGAGAAAGACCATTTATCAACATTTTTTTCTACCCCAACCTCTCTCTGTGACACCCCAAGCTACTCACAGTAACATGAAGGTGAACGTCAAGCTGTGGATATGGACAATACCATGCTGCCAGACATGGGGTGTTTCTCAAACTCCTGCAGTTCCCCCAGAAAGCTCTGGCAGACAGGAAGCTGTTGGTGTAAGCAAGCAGAGCTGCTCTTCTCACACTTGCCGGGCTGCAGCACTGTGTGTGTTGCTAATGGCACAAGAGAGGGGCATCTCCAACAGCATCTCAACAAAGCCTGAGTGGCAGGAGCAAGATCTGAGGGCATACAAGAGAGCAGTTTTGAACTATTTGAGAAAATAGCACTGAACCACCAACCTGACACCAAGTCTTCCTTTGAGGGGGCATAGGGAGCATTTTGACATCACTGATGTTGCAGGCACAGCCCTTGTTGAGTCTCTCAGCCTGGCATCGCTCTTCTTGAACTTCCCGGAGGGCTGGCAGTAGCAGAATTCTGCTTCCATCCACTTTATTTCAAAGTCTATCTAAAACTCTTCTTTAGTCCATGCCACCTGTACTTGAGCATCTGAGAAATGCAGCTCTATGTGAAACGGTCTGCAAAAGACAATTTTCAGACTTGTCTTACAGAGCTGAAAATAACTGAGAGAAAATAAATATATTATCCCATCAGAACCTGGATTTTGCTTGCTTTTTTCTTTCTTTGTTTCTTTTTGGGTTATTTTAAAAGCAACTCTTTATTAAAATGAGCATCCAAAGGGTATTATTGTAGAGATTCCTGTTACATCCTGAGGGGCTTTGATCTTGCAGACACAAGAAGTACAATGAAAGAAGACTTCATACAATTATATCTAGCCGAGGTTTGCAAGCTAAAAAAAGAAAAGGCATGCTGCTCTTACCAGAACTAGCTTTTCTTTCATTGATGGTGATGTTGTGAAAACACTAAATGCCTTTGGGACCTAGTTGGGTTTTCTGTCTTATCGACTGCTGTAGAAGTCTTTTAGTCCCCCCTTTTTAGAAGGGGGAAGAGCATGGAGACGTGCTTGTTGTGAAAGAAAGGTGGTTTTCCTGGCTCTAGCTGCAGGTTAAAGTTCCCTCTGAGTTCCAGCTTAGGAACTGTCGCTTCAGAAGATTTAACTTTGTCTCTTGCAGTGGTTACGCTGTGATTCAAGGACCATTATGTAGGTGTACTGCTGTTTTCAAAGCCACACTGACAGAGAACGATCAACAGCAGAAACAGCAGAACCTTATACAGCAGCTGCGCAAGACCACGGAGGACTCCAGTCACCTGCCTACCCAGCTGACAGCCTGCCCAGTAAAAGTGCTTAATACCTACATTCCTCCAGTGAGCCAGTTACCTTTGGTTTTAATTATGTAGATTAAACACCTGTATACCTTAATTTGTCACACAAAAGTTGCGTTTTGAGCATCCTGAGAGGCACAGGTGTCACACAGGTTCTTCTCTTATGCTGCTGTCACACCGTGTGGGAACATGTCTCACCAACTTTCCCTATTAAAGAAAGAAAAGGGCTCGAATTGGCACTGGTGGGCTGGCTGGCCCCCAGCCCTGGGGCAGGGCAGACTTTGAAAGCAGGACTAACAAAGCCAGGACCAAGACTTGCAGTATGAGAGGAGGAACTAAGGAGGAGATAAGCCAGGCTAAGGCCCCAGCCCTGGGGCCTAGCCCTGGTGTAAGATGCAGTGTGACTGTAGCCACAGACGTGAATCGGTGCAACCTTGCCAAGCACATCTCTGTGCTGCAGCACAAAGGGAAAGCACAATATCCTGGTTTGGTACTGGCCCCCACGGCGAGTCGGCAGCAACACCAAGAGCAGAGCCATGACTCAAGAATCCCACTCTGCCACTCTCCTCCCAGACTGCTCCTTTATTGTCTTTGGGAATCCACCAGCAGGCAGGCAACAAATTATGCAGATAGGGAAGCTTTCAAAAACATGCTTCCAATTATTTTTGTGCCTGGTCAAAAGCCCCACACATTTACTTGTGGTAAAAATGGCTCATCTTTTTCTTGGGGCCCTCTCCCTTCCTCCTTCCTCTGTTTCTATTTCTTAGTCTTTCTGTCTCTCCTGAAAAAGAGGACTGGCCGTTTAAGCATCATTAAAGCCAACTACGTTTCACAAAATATGTTTGCAGGCATAACCCCATTGCACTGGGGACAAATACATCCTGGTCCCAGAGCTGTCATCGCAACCATATGCTTTGTACTGTGTCTCTGAATGGATTCGTCCCAAGGTGAATACGGTAATGCTTTAAAGTAGTGTATTTGTTAAGTATTCTGTCAGGAGCATAAATCAGAATGGCGCAGCGTCATTTCTACTGGACAGGCAGGATCCGAGTAGGATCCTAGAGCCGCACGAGCAGCAGTCATGGGAACCAAACCTCACACCACATCCTTGATGGTGAGGAGGAGCTCAGGGCTGGCTCCTGGGAAGATGTTCCCAAACCAGCACTCAGGAACCCCATCACAGCCATGAATCCAAACAGCAACAGGGGCTGCAATCCCACCAGTGAAGACAGAAAGGAACAAAGGCCCAGGAATCACTACTATAATGTGTTTTCTAGGTGGGTCATTCAAGGCAGCCTTGCACAAATTTAGTCACCCCTCGAAGGACAGCATCTGCTTTCTGTGTGGTTGTGCTGCTTCTGGGAACCGTGACAGCACAAGCACCCAAATATTTCATGCCTGGCAAAGCCAGCCTGTGCCTACACTTCCCCACATCACTTAAAGTTTGGGATGTGGCAGCTGGGCATGCACCAGAAAGAAGCAGCCACAGAGCCTGAGTGCTCCCCAAGTTTGGGAGTGCTCAGATCCCTGCATTTGCTTCAGTTTGCTCTCTGGCTTGGGCTGGGAATGTTTGTGCCAGCAACCTAGAGAAGAAAATGAAGTCCATTGCATACAGATGCTTGGCCAGCTCTCTGTAATGAAACACGTCTTTATCGTCCACAATTTTTGATTTAAGGAAAGGGGCAAAACTGCCCACAGTTTGCAGAGAAAATAAAATATATAAAAAAAGAAGCAAGCCCCAATGCTTAGGTTGTGAAATGCAGCTTCCTCGGGACAATAAAGACGTGTTTCATTATGGAAAGTGGCCGACCATCTGTGCACATTTGACTCGTATCCCTCAGATCTGGGAAGTAACAAGGCCAGTTTTACACTCACTTCGCTGACTGTAACTGCGCTGACGTGTCTGACTTTGTAAACACTGCCAGGGTTTTTGGAGTGAGGAACACATGCCTCCCGCTCCTCCGGGCATGCTCCTTCCGCAGGGCGTGCGGAGCCATCCCGCTCCCCTCCCGTGGGGCACAGACCTGGAGCACGCCATGGGTCTGCTCTGCTTAACCTCAAAAGGCTGTGTCCTGTGCGACTGGCAGCTGGTGGGATCCTGCACTCGTCCTGTGCATGCTGCTCCTCTCTCTGCTCTGCTCAGACAGATTTTCAAGCAAGAGAGAGGTGCTGGACCGATGCACCAGGAGATGGGGGCTTCCCATCAGTAGGTAGCACATGGTACTGAAGGTGACCCATACCATCCCTGGTCCTCAGCGCTGCCCCTCCGCTGCCTGAAGATGCTCAGACGTTTGGTCCTTGCCTGCCCTGCTGAAGGAGCAGCCCTCGTGCTGAAAAATAGAGAGAAAGGGACATCCGACACAGGCAGAGATGGGAAGGAAGGGCTGCAGCCTTGCGTTGCATGCTCAGAGCTGCTGCCTCTGGCAGCCAGCCCCTGAGTGACAGTCATCAGGAGGCTTATTGCCAGGGGATGGGCCATGCCATGGAATGTGGCTGCTGGGGGACACGCTGTCAGAAGGGTGTCTTGTGTAAAATGCGGGATGGAGCTGAAAGTGAGACGCTCTGAGGCTGGCTTGATCTCAGATGTCAGGTTCTTCATGACATAGAAGGTTTCACCTCTCATAACTCTCCTGTTGAAGGCCAAACCTTTACATAGATCTTTGGCTTTTATGTTTTAAACATCTCCATTTACATTTGCTGTGCAGTCTATCTGTCCATCTCTCTCTGACGCTTCCCATGGATATCCAAGCACCAAGACTGCCACTGGTTAGGAAAAAGACCTCCAATTTCAGGATGGAGAGAGTTCTGGGAAGAGGCGATACCTACCAACATGATTGAAGACGTACCAAAATCTACTCAGGCTGATCCAAAATCCATCAAAGCATAAAGTCTCCAGCTGTGACCACCAGCCCTTGGATCACATCCTAAATGAAGCCATGTGAACTATCTGCGGACAAAAGAAACACAGCCCTGAGTGCACGATGTGGCAAAGATGTGATGTTTCCCAAACAGCAGGAAAACTGATTTTTATTTTAAAAAAAGAAAAAAGAAAAGGAAAAGAAAAAAAAACAGAGGAGCAGAGAGCAGAGCAGGCTTCCCCCGTGCCTGTTAAGCACAGCTCAGGAAGGGTAATACAGTACCAGGAGCCCTCATTTCTAAACATGACACAAGGAGATGGAATTGGTGTTTACACAGTCATTTTAGGGAAGGAAGAGAGTTTAATTTCAACAGCACCCCACCTACACGTGTGCCTGGATATCATTATTGGCAGGTGCATGTAATCACAAAAACACCAATCAAATAATAAAAACATTAAGTTTCAGCTCAAGATCAAAGGAACGAACTAAAACCTCTACCCTGGCTCAGCCCGACGTGTCAGCCACATGCCTCAATACCTACGGCTTCAAGATCACTCATTCCTCCAAGGCACATGTGTTCAGGTTGCTGAGAAAGCTGAGGAGCTTCTCCTCCTGGGCCCCCACCTGTGAAATCAGCCAGCAGCAGCGTTCCTGGGAGTAATGCAATGAAACTGAGCTAAGGGAAATTTCAGGATGGGGAGATCTCGTAAAGCGCCGTAGGCAACAGCCCAAGCTCAGGTAACGGATACCGGTGAGCAGACATCCAGCCGTGCCTGCTGAGGGTTTGCGTTACCTCTTTGGGGACAGAGGTGGCTGCACAGGCTGGCCGGGGCCAGGGCCAGGTGACAATGCAGCATTATTAAAAGCAGGATAGGCAGTAGCACAGGACTGGCCAAAAATAGAAGTCCTTCCTAGGCAGGGGACATATGCCAGTGTTTAGGTCATTTTAAGTCTAGATTAGATAAGGAGTCGAAGAAGACATGGCCTGGATCAATCCTGCACCAAGTCCCCAGGGGAATGCTTGAGACAGGATTTAACAGCTTTCTCCCCAATTCTAATTTCCATTAAATCAAAGGCTTTGTGCCTGCCAAAACCAGAAGGCAGGGGTTTTTTGAAATGCTTAGTTAAACACTCCCCTCACTTGCACTGCGAGAAGCATGGATTTAATTCCCTGGCTATCACCGGTGCTCACCCAGGGCCTTTGGTGCTGAGGCAGAGTCCTGCCCGACATCCCCTCCCTGGCCCCTGCTCAGGCTCTCGGGGACACGTGCTCGTGTCCGTGGGATGCACAAAGCAGCTGCCCCTCACTCGGGGAAGGTCGGCTCCTGTCTCCCGTGGGCTGCGGTGCAATGTGACTTTCTTGGGGTTTTGTTCTTTCTAAATTAACTAGCTTCTCGCCACTGCACGGTGTTTTCCAGTCACTAAATTGCAGCTGCTTGGCATAGTGTGTCCAGACAAGCGAGTTAAACAAGAAAGAGAGCAAGAGATTTGTGCGCTCAGAGTCCAGGTCAACAGTGGTTTATTAAGTCCCATTAACCATATGGTCACGATTATAATAAAAGTCTGAGTTATGGCCAGTGACATGTGTAACCCCCCCTGAAAATCCGATATATATATATATATATATATATATATATGATGGGTGTAGATTCAATGCGAGCACAGAACTACATCACAGTGTTTTTTAACCCTTTCTGATCCCCAGGGAAAAGGCAGAAAGACAACCACAACCCAGCTATGTCTGATAACTCTGCAGCTTGGCGAAGCCTCCCTGAAGATACAGCCTCTCCTGCTGCTGCTGCCCCTTCCCTCAAGGGTTCACTGCGACTGCACTGGTTGGGAGGCTGCTCCTCCACTGCCAGACTGCGGTCACTGGGATTCTTCTCCACCTACCTGATGAAGCCTCCGTGTGGCTCCAGAGGGTTGCCCCAAGCCGCATGGCTGTAATTCAGAGCAGAGTTTGGCCCTGCCTATTTCTGAGTAGTCTTGCATGGGCTGGCTGTGAACTGAAACACCTGCAGGCTGACCCCGCGGGTGAGAAAACACTCTTGACGCTGTGAAGACATCACATCGCTTCGGTACCCACCATGGGAAGCGCTCGCAGTGCTCTGCTGGCATGTGGCCGTTTGACACATGAGATGCAGAGGTTCTCCAGCTATTTCACGGGTCAAAGAGCCGAGGTAAAACGAGCTATGGGCAAACATGGGTGACGAAGAAGGAAGTAGGAAGAAGCAGCGAACTTACTGAGGTATTTTCCTGGCCAGGCCAGAGTAGACAACAAACAGGGGCAGCCCACAGCCCCATCTCCCACCCCACTGCCACGGCCTCCACATAGGGAGCAGCAGCACCAGAGTGGGGGCTCTGCCGTGGCTGCTCACCTCCAGCCCGTGACCCTGTGAGATAACTTCAAGGCAATTCTCACCCTGCCCTGTCCTGCCGAGTGGCTACTGCGCTGGAGAGGTTGTCCTCTCTCCGTGCTCCCCCCTTAGCCTGCGTGCCAGCGTCTCCTCCTCCCACCTCAACATGCACCCCAGGCAGATGTCCAGGCCTCTGCTGGGGACCTCCCCGAGTTCCTTCTGCCCAGCAGACAGTCTGTTGGTCCTCAAGGGAAGGCTTTTTTCTCTTGACCATAAGCAATGACATTATAAAAGACCACATCTGGGCCTGTTCTCTGCTCAGACCCCTCATCACCCCACAAAGCAAACACCACAGCCTAGATGTGCCTCAGCCATGTCCCCATCAAGCCTTTCTTTGGACGCTCCGCACGTCCAGCCTCAACCCAAAGTCAGCCTAGTGACTTACCCCTTCACCCCCTTCTCAAACACCCCACCCGCTCACTCCTTCAGTGGCTTCCTAAATCTCCATCCCGAGGAGTAATTTGCCTCGGGGACACCAGATCTGCTGTGGAAAAGGCCTCTGTCAGGAGCTCACCTTGCCTTTCCATCACCGGCAGCCTCAGAGCTTCAGACAGCAAAACCCAGGACATAAATACAAATTTGGTCGAGACAGCATTGGAAAGTGCCGGACGTGCAAAGAAATGACCTAAAAGGTAAAAGTCAAAGATAAATAAGAACAGTCCGTGTAAACTGTGTGCTCATCTTAACAATAAACAGAGCGGCTGCCACGGGGAAACTTGAAAGGGCTGCACTTGGCCAAGATGAATGGTTTGCTGAGCCTGCTCCGGGCTCCGTCCGAGGGGCTCGGCATGAGTAATTGGGTGCGAGAAGCGCTTGCTCACCAGGGCCGGAGCAGGCCCGCGCCGAGGAGGGGGAGCACGTAATGACCGCGCGGGTTATTTATGGCTTCGTTTGCTCATTAGCTTGGCATCACCTTCAGTCTCCAGCCGCAGCACGTGACGGCTTTGAACTGGCGCCCCGGGTGTGGCGGGCGCTGTGACACGCGGTTTTGATGTGTGCCCCGCAGCTCCCGTAGGATTTCCGCTCAGCCCCGCCGTCCGGCTGGGGATAAATCACCCTCCCCTCCCTGCAGCAGCTCCGGGGCTTATTGGCATTATCTATCATTGTAGAGTCCTCGTCCGGACGTGCGTGAGCTTACCGTCTCTCAACAGTGAGGGCAGGGTTTCAGCGTGCCGGGAGAGCTGAAGCACGGCGAGCCGAAGCCTCGTGGGCTTCCCCAGGCCGGCCATCCATCACCGGCAGCGTGTGAGACTGGAGACGGGCTGTGAGACGCAGCGCTGGAAGGGCTGGCTCCACGGGGAGACGGAGCAGTGCCGGCGGCCGGCTGGGCTCGTGCACCTCCGATCTCCTCGGTGAGGGGAAATCTCCCTCACGGGAGCTCCCCGGCCTTGGCAGCGCCAAAAGAGGTTGTCTGTGCATGGTAGGCAGCAGGCTGTGCTTACTGCTGTGCTATGTAAAATGTCACCAGGTACCCCCTGACAATTAGGGTGAACATCGGGGGAAAGAGAGGCAAATACGGCAGTGCTGTCCAAGCAGGGGCAAAAGCCTGCAGCAGCTCTCCACCGCTTCTTTATGGGATTGCTCCGTGCAAGTGACCTAGCCACCACTGCAGGCCTAGCCAGAGAACAACGACACGGATCCATATGCTGCAGGATGGTCATACACCTCTTCCTTCCCCTCCTGAGAACACCATACACACCTAATAGCATCTGCATCTTCTCAGACCAGGAATAAGGGCTGTGACACAGCCTGTGTCCATCCAGTTCTTCTGAAAACAGGAGCCTGCAGAGAAATTATGAGTTCAGGGACACCAACATCAGTCCAAACAGCTGCAGAAATGCCAGTCCACAGCCTGCAAAACTAATCTATAGCAGAGAACTTTGTCTAAGTAGGCTTTGTCCATGTCCACGCTAATGGCTTCCCAGAGCATACTGATTTGTGTGAGCATTGGGAAAGGAGCTACTGGTAGAAATGGTCACGTCATCAG
The DNA here is from genome assembly GCF_009769625.2 of Cygnus olor. NCBI lineage: Eukaryota > Metazoa > Chordata > Aves > Anseriformes > Anatidae > Cygnus > Cygnus olor. Next base: position 53,003,497 of record NC_049173.1, read on the forward strand.
ACTTGTGGATAGGTAGATCAAGTTCCTGAACTCACATATTCTATTGATAAGTATAAAATAATGGAATGAGAACTCAGTGGTAAATGAAACCCTTCTCTTCCTCCTCTCAGAAAAACCAGCTAGTTAGCACAAACCAATGCAAGCAAGCAAACCTTTCAATATGCACTAAAAGGCTTTCAGTTCAGCTGGGAGGAACCTCGAGATACCTCTACTGAGAAATTACTTTGCTAAGACATGCAAATCTGGAGACCAGAGGCAAGAACCCTTTAGAAGCTGCTAGGTATTGGGAGAGACCTCATGTCTTTAGCACAGGAGATCTAACACATCAATGTAGAACATCAGTAATAGATTGATTTGCCAGTGGTGATGAGGCAGTCCTGGATGGTGGATGTGAGGGGCATTAGAAGAAAATAAGTTATTTTTAAAGCTGCAGACCCATTTGCAAATATCAGGTCAATTTTCTGTGGATGCCCACCCAGGAGGCATCACCCCAGCTTCTCTGGAGACAGGCAGAACTGCAGTGTTCCCAGGCATTGTTCTGAGCATCCACCCCAGAAGAATTGCCCAGCAAATGCCTCTGTAGTCTCAATGGCAGTTTGCAAGCTCCAGATAATGCTGAAGCTTAACCATCTCCCCTAATCTCTCCCTGACTCCCTTCCCACCTCCCCATCCCAGCTCCGTGCAACACAAGCAGCAGATCTCCCTTCTCAGGGCTGTTTTCCCTTTTTTTTTTCTCCTGTGATGCTCTGTTCTGGCATATGCCCCACACATGTCCACAGAGTTTGGCTCCTGGGGCTCCTGGGGCTGCAGGCAGGGGGCAGCTGCATGGCATGAGTGCCATTAACACCTCCTCCCCAGGCCCCGAAACTGGATGTCTCCAAAATGCTCAGGGGGCAGAGGGGCTCTCTGTGGCTTCTCCTGCACTGGCTGGCATGACCACAGGGAAGGGCAAAGCCAGGTTTTGCAAAGGCTGCTCCTTTCCCTTCTCGCTAGCCATCAACACACACAGCATGTCCGTGCCAGAGCTGGGCAGGCAGAGTGCAGGCACAGTGCCCAGGCACCCTGGGCCAGGAGGGGGTGAGGAGCCCCTCGAAGCCTGGAGGAGCAGAGCCCTCCAGCTGAAAACCCAAGTGCACCTCTGCGATGCTGAATGACAGACACATTAAAGGCATGTATTTCAGCTCCTTGGAGCCAGATGCCTCCTCCCTCCTCCACCGGGCAGAGATCCGGCTCAGCGTGGAGTATTCTCTCCCATTTCCTAGGGATGTCAGTCAAAGCCAGGCTCTTGGAAGTTCAAGCGTGGCCAAAAGGAAGCAGATTTCAAAACACACCCCTCCCTCCGTTCCCCCCTTCCTAGGCCTTTTGTTTCCAGTTCCCCCTCCTCCCATCAAAGAAAGAAACAAGAAAAGATTCTGGAGTCACCAAGCCATGATCTATCATTCTTTCAGGGGAGTTTCTTCTAATATTAATCAACACAAGCCCCTCTCTCCCTGCCTCCTCTGCCCCAAGGGAGCAGCGGGCTTGGAAAGCTCAAGCGAGTTTCTGATGGGTCTTGCGGCAAAATTCCTCAGTTCTCAGTTGGAGTGAGATGGTGTTGGGGCAGTTGCCAGGCTTTCTGAGATTTTTGGAAGATAAATGAGATTCACTGCCTATTGCCTAGTGCCGTGAATACATAGGACACCCAGAAACTCTGCTGTTTTCTGTAAAATGACTGGCTTCTCTGTCCCATGAATGAAGGCCAGGATCCCCACATCCCTGCCATTGTCCCCAGCGAAGAAGGTGAGGCTCCAGCCAGCAGCTGGTGACACTTTCTGTGTTTTGCTTCTCGGCCCTGGACCAGATTGCAGAAGTGTAAAGATTATCCTAAATACGTCAGCTGCTGACAGACCTCCAGGGGTGGTCTCCCAGTAACAGAGGGTGAGAGTAGAGTTTCTCAAGCCACTTTTTCCCTTTCAGTTCCCTCCCCTCAGTCTCTCAGGGAGGGCCAGCAGAGCAGGACAGGAGCAAGCTGCTCCCTGCCTGTGCCTGGTGGTGACAGCTTTGGACAAGAGGCAAGTTGGGGCTGTTTGGAGAGTGCAGAGGGACTGAAGCGAGGTGTAGAAGTTGCCTCATACTGCAGTCTCTTCCCCCAGTGCTGTATGAATGCCCCTGGTGCTAATCCCTGCAGATGAACCAGAGAATGTCCCCTCTGGCTGCCAAGTGGGACACTCCCGTCTCTGCAGTTTCTTGGAGACATTGGTTGGCCTCCCCTCTGGCCAGGGTTCAGGTCCCAAATGGCAAGATCTCCCAGCTCCTCCTCACCAAGAGGTAAAGCAGGTGGCCAGTCAGCGTTCAGTCTCCTGGGGAAGAAATAACACTTTCGGGTTTCCAGATAATCTAGGAAGGGTCTCTTCTCCCCTCTGTGTCTGGCTCCCATGCCATGCTCTTCACTGGGGATGGATTCATTTTTGCTGTGCCTGTCAGTGCTGATTTGGCTGTTTTGCAGAATGTCCCTTGCAAAACCTCACACTCGTGCTGTTAAAATAATTTGTCTGCTAGTTTTACTTCAGGCCATTAAAACCATGATGAAGGTGCTTCAGTCTTCCAGGAATCATCACATGCTCTCCTGACTTCAGGGGCCTTGCCATGCTCTCTCCCAACTACACTTTGATTTCTCCAGCATTTGGCTCTGGTCTATCCTTTCTTTTGTTGTTTCGTTAGTTTAAGCATCAACAGCCATGAAGGCACTAAGCAATTGTCTTACTAATCCTCCTGATAGCCTTAAAAGCACAGCAGACAAGAGGGAGAATGAAAGGAAACCTTCCAAAACCCCACATGAGAACCTGGGTGCTGAAGCATAAGTGGACCGCACCACCCCTGAGAGATCTCCTTGTGGGAGTCAAAAACAAGCCACAGCAGGGTTGGTGTCCAGAGAATTTGCTGAAACAATAATACAACTTTCTGACTAGTTCTGCTGAGAGCAGCTATTCAGTCTGATGGATAAAAATGGTGACCTGACCCTCCTCCAATGCCAAGAGTAGGGCCTGCCTTTAAACCACACCCATGTTAGTGCTCCAACTGGGGTGCAGAAGTCATCTTCGTAGGCCTCGTAACAAGCCCTTCAATACACGCTATCAACAATAAAGAATCCTGATCGCCAGAACACTCTTGCCATATTTTATTCAATATTTTCCTCACTCTACAAGGAGATGATTTCACATTCCTTGATTTCTCATTTTCACTGTCGAGGCTTTGCCCTGAGCCACCAACACAAAGTGAAGTTGCATTGGCACACGTGAGGAGAGCTTTGCCAGAGGAAACCTCACCTCCGTGCTAAATACAAATATTTTAATATATATACATAGTGAATATACCAGTGTTTATAGTTTGCCTTGTGGTCTCTTTCATGGCTCAGAGTGCATCACTGATACAGAATTAAAAACACAGCCCGTGGCTCGAAGATGTTACAGTCTGGCTGAGATAGACCCAAATGCCTTTGGGCATTTTAAGTTAAGGTCCAACCCTAATCTAAATTTCCATGAAGCCTCATCTGTTGAGGCTCATCTGAGAAGATTTTTGATTGGATGTTTGAAAGACTTTTCAATAACTTTGGGGAAAAGTGTTGAAAATGTATTGGTTTTGGTGAAAATTCCCACAGAAAAAAAAATTGATATTGAATTTTTCTCCAGTTTTAGAAATCATGCTGGAATTTCAGAAGTACTATCTTGATTTGTTTTGCTTTATTTTATTTCATTTTACTGTATCATTTGTATATTCTTGTTCTTTCCATTATTTCATTGCACATCACTATTGGCAAGGAAGGCACATGGTAGTTAAGGACTCAAAACTAGCATTAAGAAAAAAATAAATAAGCAAATATAACATAAAAAGGAAGGAATTCAAAATGGTATTTTGAAATTTGATGCATTTCCAAAACTGGAAGCAGTATTTATTTTTTTTTCTGAAACAAAAGTGTTTATAATGTCTGAAATGATCTTAAAATTCTGCTCCATGGAAAATCACAAACATGTTAGTTTTCATTTTTAGTGTAGCCAGCACGGCAAATTCATCAATGATGACATCTCCCGTACAAGCGATACTGGGAGGCCGAAGCATCCCCCGGTCTGCTTCTTTAAGAAGGAGGGATGACAAGATGCTGGCGTGCGGCGGCTGTTAGCATTTCCAAGATGCTTTGTATTATGGCAGGGCAGAAGAGTTGACAGTCTCTTCTCAGTTCTGTGGTTAGCTGGCTACAGGCATGCAGTCATTACTCTATATTAATGTGAGATGTGAACATCGTTTTGCTGGTTATAATTATTCTCCAAGTGGTGCAACCTTAAAAATTACAGCTTTGGAGAATCTCTCCCTCTGTAGTTCTTCCTGGGAGTCCCTGCCTGGGTTGGTTCCCAATAATGAGATTTTCTAAGGGGGCCGGGAATGTATTGATTGATTTATTTGCTTTTGGATGCTAATTGACTTTGATGTTCTGCAGCCACGCTCCTGGCTGCCATGCTGCATGCCGGGGAGCAGCAGGGCCGGGCCTTTGCAGAGGCAGAAGGCCGCAGCGGGGCTCCGGTGGGAGCAAGGCCTTGCTGCGCCTTGCCAGCCAGAAGCCAAGGCCTGTCTGAAGGGCCTCCACAAGAGGCCCCGATGGACAGCAGCGGGGACGTCCCACGCACCAGGACTTGGTGGAAGGAGACGCCCCGGTGTGGGGCTGCCCTCCAGCAAACCGGGCAGGGAGCTGCCCGAGCCCCCCCAGGGAGCTGTACCTCCTGGCAAAGGCTGTCCAGCCACCGCCACGGCCCCCGGCTTCCCCTCCCTCCTGAACAAAGGAAGGCAAAGACATCTGAAACAACTGCTTAAGCAGTGATGAAAGGGATCAGCCTCCCTTTATCTCCGCAAAAGACACTGTGTCATCAGTCTTTGCACCATATTTCAGCACTATCCTCTCCACTGAGCCTGCCAGCAAGGGGCTGTGCGGCTGTACAAGCAGAGGTGGTGATGGGCTCAGTGCTGCTGAGTCTAAGGCTTGGAAGAAAACCAACCTGCTCCTCTCACACAGGCAACAGCCTCCAGCAGCGATGACCTCCGGTAACATGTAGCTCTCAAAAGGATTCCAACCAGTAGCAAAAATCCATCCCCTCCATCACCAGTGACCCTCAGTACATGTTGAAATGAGGTGCTGGAAGCCTAGAAGCCCACCCAAAAGCCCTGCTAGGCCTCCTAGCCTCACGCTGCTATGGCACACCACATCTTGGGCCTGCTGAGGGAATTTAGGAAGGAATGTAGGTGGCTAATACCACGCACTGATGATCCCTCCTCAGCCCAAAAGGCAGGTAGCCATTTGCAAACTTTCCAAAAGTAGCTGGCCTTCAGCTACAGTCCATGTGCTTCATGGTCCAGGTGAGGCTGTGGCATCCAAACTGCTTGAATGCTGGCAGTGCAAAAGCATACTTCTCTTCATTACTGCCCCGCTCCTACTCACTCTTTATTTTGTTTTAGTGCACACTAAGGTGAAGTGACATAGGAACAGAGGGATATACTCATTTCTTCTGGTAATGGAGAAGAGAGATGGCCTCTTTAGCAGAGGAAACAACCCTGTGCTTACAGAATGCCATTTTAAGTGCCCTTGCATTAATGTTTACACGATGCTGCATCTACTAGAGCAACACATGTGATACCCACATTTATGGTAGCCACCTCCTCAGCCATCATTTTGCCACATACATCATAAGTGAGCACGGCCTCCTGTGTGTTGCTCATGGAGCTCTGGCTGTGTGCCTCTCCTCCAACCAATTTGTACCATACCCTGAGCATTGCACGGCTTGCCACAGTGCGGAGCCAAGCCATAAATCCTGCATGGGGATTCGTGATGTAAATGCCCACTTGGAGCTCTGCACTACTGGGATGAAGAAGGCTGACCCCTGAGGCCACCATGAGTGGTCTCTTCCCTGCTCCCAGTCATGGAGTCACCCCCAGCATGGGAAGGGCCAGGTGCCTGCTGCTGCTGTTTAGAGAGGATCCAATCTGTCTCGAGCATGGTGGTGTGTTCAGTAAATACGGACAATTAATTCCTGAGCAGGATGTAGAGAGCCTCGCTGAACTTACAGTGAGACAATAGCAGCTCTCCTCCACTGGGATTGATCTAGCATATATGGATGGTCCAGCAAAGCAAATTCAAATGCTTTCATACTGCAGTAAAAGATGAGAAGGGACAAAAGCTATGGAGATATCCATTCCTGACCACAACATGGAATCAGAAGAGAGCTGGTGCTGCTCCTCAGCAGGATAGGTGCAAGTGTCCCTCCAGAAAGTACACAAAAAGGTGCCATCATTCATTCACAGTTAACCAGATTCTGGGCTCCTGCCTCCTCTCTTCCCAATGCAGGCAATAACCCCTGGGATTATTCAAATATCTAACGCCTGTTTAAATTTATAATTCCCATTAATGTTAATGAAATGTTCCTAAATAGGAGACAGATGTCTAAATCCTTTAGAGGTCCTGGCAGTCACAGATTTCTGTCAATTATCTCATTTTTTCTGCTGATGGAAATAAGAATTTAGCCCATTGCTCTCTGAGCACTCGGTGGGTACATGTGCTGCTGTACCCTCAATGAATAGATATCTCCAAATACTGGGATGGCTACATTTTGTTCTCAACAGCAGCAATGAAACCTGATTCCTTTCCACAAAAATGATTTCTTTAGAAGTCTCTGATTTTAATTTCATCACCCCTTTTTGAGCATTCACTTTGTGTCTTACATTTAACTGCACTCTTTCTTCTTCCTCACAGTTTCTGTCTTGAGATCAAACTTGGAGGTTATCAGTTTCCATGTCCTTCTCCATCCTGGCAGATCCATAAGCTCTCTGAAAGAAAAAAAGCAAGCCAGTAGAGCAGGACTAATTTTTATTCTTCCAAGGAAGACCCATGAAACCATCAGCCTTTGGTCCTCCTAAACTTTCTGGAGCACTGCAGAGAAGAAAAACACATTCGCTCACAACAGAGTACTCTTCCTTTCTCTGTATCTCCCAATCCCATCCACTGGATGGATGAGGCATGCGGGATGGATGAATCCATAACTCACGGTATCTGTGGTTGAGTGCAAAACTGCCTTAATGCCTCTCGGTGCCCAGGACCAGCATGCTGACCCCCAAAGACACGCAGAGATCTTCAGCAACACGACCCAAATGTTCAAAATCAAGCCTCGAGTATCATTCACCCTGTCTCCAACACCACCCAGTCTATGTGAGAGACTTTGTGAAGTAGCAGCAGCTGAGCTGGATTTACCAGAGCTCTTTTAGTGGCCATCAACTGCACTCGAAATCCAGATATTGGCCAACAGTCTGAGCTGTCTGCAACAAATGACTGGGTGCTAAGGGATCTTTCTCTGAGCTCTCAGACAATGAAAGGACTTGTTTTTCCCAAGCTTGCTCACTGACTGCCACTTTTAATGAAGACACATATGGGGACAGTCAGCACCTTAGGTGGTGAGACCATCAGTTTTCTTCTGCAATGAGAGGGGCTCTTTTTTTCACCCTTCTAGTTACTGGAGATTATTGAGAGAGACTGCAAGAGATGAATTATCCCAGCTGAAAAGTCTGGGCCTGTTAAATCTTGTGGGGTGGCTAGCTGGGCAGCACTGTTGCAACACGGAGATGACTCAGCCACATAGCATCTTTGTTGGCATCCTATTAGCTGCTGCGGAGACGATTATTTCTTTATTGCTAAACAGAGTCTGTCAGTGGCTTGGGGCACTTATGTGAAAAATGTAACAGAGACAGAATAATAATTCAAATCATGCCAGACCAGAAAGCCATGGCTCATCGTATCAAGCTCCTTCTGCCTGAAAATCAACCAGTCCAGATTGCTCAGGGTGGGAGACCCAATGCCGCAGATGCTTGTGACTTCACCAGAAGCAGTGCATCCTTCCAGGAAAGCAGGATCCCCTTCTCATACAAATGGCCTTACCAATAACAGAAGCAGAAGGGAGCAAAGAAATACTCTGAGTGGAAGCTACATCAGCAGAACTGACTCAGAAGTTTGCCTTTCAAAGATTTCCATGAGGCGTCAGCCGCTCCTGGGTGAAGTGATGCTAGCAGGCAGCGTCCCAGTTACTTTCCCACTGTGGGAACTGAGCCCTTTTAAAGCTGTTTTGACTGTAACCAAGGAATTAGAGAGATGGATGAAGCCAGCCGAAAGTGTGACAATCTCCTAAAGGCGCACAGATGGTGAGCAGACCCTGAAAACTGATTCACTTTGAGCGATCGCCTTCCTGAAGCACATTTTGGACCATTTTCAACCTCTCTGAGGACCTAAGAAAACCCGTAACTTCTCTGAGGCAAAACGGGGGGCATGGGGGAAAAAGGGAAAAAAGCATGATTTTTCCTCAAAACGCACATTCCCATACAGTTATTTATTTACTTGCCCTTTGACATCGAGAGTAGCTCATATCTCAGAGAACGATCACCCGTGGCTCAGTCCAGATGGAGGTGGGATACAAATTTCATTGCCAGTGCTAACCATGAAAAGATTTTCCTGTTTTACCAGAAACCACAATATCCCATAGTTCCCAGACTGCTCAAGTGATGTATAGCTTGGTAATTGTCCTGAAAGATAAGGGAAAGCCTCCTCTGCGGTTGCATTTGATATTGGCCTGATGTATGGGATCGCTCAGTGCCGGCTTGGTGGAGGGTGTCTCGAGACAGCGTGGAGTATGCCTCTGCCTTCTTCTTCTCGCTGGGGAACCTCTGCTGGTGGCAGGCAGGATCCTGAGGGATGCAAATTGCTTTCCCACATCTAACATCCCTTTCATAGCAGCCTCAGTCAGTTTTTGGCATGAGGAGGGGAGCTACAGAGTGGTTTATAGCTGCTCTGGAGCCTCCTCCGCAGTGCTGCCACCCCCGTGGCACCCCTGCGCTGGGACGGGCAGGGGGGGAATGAGGGGTGGGAAGGGGAAAGCCTTGCAAGCAGAAAAGGAAGAAAAGCTTCTGGAGAGAGAAACCTTCACCCATGGAAAGCAGCAGGAACCCCTTTTCCTGGGACGGTGCTAGGGGCACTGGACAAACCCTCCACCCATTGAGTATCGGTTGTGGTCAATCCTGCTAACCACCCACAGCCAGGTATAGAGACCTTCCAGCTCCGTGCTGTTTGGGAACGATAGACCACGTGAAATTTTCTGATAAGAATCCGCTGTGCTTAATTTTCCACTTCCCAGAGACAAACAAGTATCCCGTTAAGAATTTGGGCTAACATAGTCCAAGCCGTGCTTTCGTGCTACGAACACTATAGGGACGAGCAGCCGCTAGATGGCACGTCCATCTTCCTGCAGCCTCGGCATCCCACAGCCACGAAAGTCCAGGACGTGCCTCTCATCCCACGCAGGCACAGTAAAAGGATGAAATGTTATCTCAGCGTCTGCTTTTAGCAAATGCTGGCACGCGCTGCAGTTATTTTGCGTTGGGGATCTGCAATCTGATGAACATTCCTCCGTGATTTTGAAAGGGTTTAAAAATAAGCTACACGCAGATTTTGCAAACTTGCTCTCACTGGTTTCAGTGGAGATGTACTAGGACTGCAGAGAGCATTTATGTGCAAAACAGCTCGTAAAAGGAAATATACAGTGCTTTGTTCTCCCACAGGAGGGCTAGTGAATTATTTGGGTAGAACCCACATGAAGTAAGAAGTTATTGGTAGATATTATTTTCCAGATCCTCAGCTGCTGTTATGTGGTATACTTCACTCGTTTATACTAGCTGAGAGTCTAGTCTCTAGGTCTCCAGATCAGAATTAAGCAAGACACCAAGAAGGCTTTGGAGAAAGGAGCTTTTATTTGAGGGGACTGCCAAGCACATTAGATCTGGACCACTTTCTCTCAGATTCAATCTCAGGGGAGCTGGCAAAACAGAAAAGGTCCAGAAATGGGAGTGAATCAGGCACATTAAGGCATTTATGCTGCAAGCTACAGTGTTTTCCATGTGCAGCAGCAAGTATCTAAAGAGTTTCACGGCAAAGAGTTTCAGTGTAGTTTTTGTCATTGAAAAGCTGGCTTGCACTTCATAGCAACTGAAAAGGAAGCCAAGCTTATGGATTTCCATGTCAAGTCAGTCTAATGTACCATAAAGATGTTCGGTTCTGGTGCAAAAAGGTTTAAATCACCTTCCCTCCAACCCCCACCCCCAACTTTTTCCACTGCAACATGTAGAAGAATTAGAAGCATTGTACAGTGCTTTTAAATTCTTCCCCATGTCCTATGTTTGCACCAAGGACAAAGACAGCATTTTAATGTGACATTATTTTGAATTCATCCCTTTAAAAAATGCTATTTTGTGAATTCAGTGAAATAATGCTTTGTGTTTCACTTGCATGCCTGTAAGCTCTAGCACTGGTGAGAGGGTGAGGCAAATCAGCCCTAGCCTTCTGTATCATGGATTAGACCAAGTTGCACACGAAAAACTGTTATTTCCATTAAAAAAAAAAAAAAAAGGCACACAAAAATAAGTATTTGAATTTTCTGAACACATTTAAAATGGATGGGGAGAGTGCAGCAACACTATACTGCTTGGGAGAGAGGGAAAGAGAGTCTCACGTTTTGATGGTTCTGTACATTGCTGATCCCTACGGAGCTGTGCTGTCAAACCTAAACTTTGGGGTACTTCTAAAATGCAAACAACAAAAAATAGTCCCCCAAGAGAGCAATACTGGAGATCCAGCCCCAGATTTGAGACTAAAGAGAGACACCAAGTGGAAGAAAGGCACATGGGCAGTTGCAAGTCATCTGCAGGCCTCGAGGTTGTAATTTCTACCAGTGGTTCACTGCAGCTGTATGTGCATCAGTAGGTGACCAGGGAGGCATTTTGGCACTTCTCTGCCCACGTGGACATTGAAACATATATCTGTGTGAGAAAGAGCTGGGAGGCAAAGGTGGAAAAGAGACTTCTTTCAATGCAAGGTTTAAAATTGGCTCTATGTAGAGAGGTACTTGGATGCTTTCATAAATGAAATTGAAGGGAATTAAGTCTCTAAATACTCCAGTGGATCTTAGCTTACGTGAGAAGTATTAGTGTCACAGGATTGCTTGTTCCGCTCGCCTTGCTCCTCCAGGTAAATCATGCCAGCGTTGCACACATTTCACTGAGAAAATATTCAGCCTGCCAATGTCAGCTCCCGAGAGTTTTCATTTCCTTTGGTAGACTTTAAACCGGGTTCTCCTTCCCGAGGTTTTCTCAAGTGTTTATGTTAGCTGGACTGAAAGGGACAACTTCTCACCAGTCTCTAAGGCCGTGGGGTGTGAAATTAATACTGCCTAAGCAACAGCATCTATCCCAGCACATCCCCAACACAGACCAGCAAGGAAACCTCTATTTCTGGGTAACGTCTCTCCTCTCAAGCCAAGATGCTTACTTCAGTTCAGGTGTTCACCCATGCAAAGCGTGCAAAGATAATTGTAAAATTAGGCTAAGAAGTCCTACCTCCACCAAAGTCTACAAAGTCACACCATGGCTATTGTTAGCCCAGGCACTAACCAGAGCTCAGCAGCATCAGCAAGGGCTCTTCAAGTGACCGCACTGATTTCTGAAACTCGCCTGGCATTTTCTGACATATCTGACTCAAATCAGCAAGCCCATAAAAATAATGATGGGCTCTTCTCAATCCAGAGATGTCTGTGACCTGCTCACACTCTGTGGAAGACCTTTTGAGATTGTTTGTATGAGTATTTTTTCTTTTGATTTTATTTTTATTTTTAAAGGAGAAATTCTGGAAATCACAGGATGGTAAATCTTGATGATACACCTTGTTCCAGCAAGTTTCCCATCCCAAAGGTTAGATAAATACCCACCTCATGGGGGCACATGCTCTCACACTTCTCAATGCTCAATGGATCACAAAAGCTCAAATCACGTAGTGCCTAGGAAGACGCGTCCCTGTGTGCTACATTTTCCAGTGCCCATAGAGGGGGCAGCAACGCTCTTTTGCAAAATACGGAGTTTTGGGGTGCTGCCCCTCCTGTAGCAGTCAGATCTGAGGCACTCCCACCCTGGTCCCAAACTAACAACCTGCAGAAGCTGCTCCCCAGTTCTGGGGTGTCTCGGGGCAACAGTCTGACTCCCTTTGCCTTGCCCAGGTTTCACTTCCGCTGCAAAATTTCAGTTGCCTGCATTTCTCACTCCAGCCAGGGGAGGGCAACTTGTCATCAGGAAAATTATTTCAATTTACTACAGCTCACTCGTTTTCTCAGAAGCCATAAAACTCAGGATTGTTAGGAATAATTAGTCCTGAAATACAACAGACTACTTTAAAATCGTACCTTTTGGTAAACATGTTTTTCCCTAATGTGAGTTAAAATAGTCTCCACTTGCCTCAAGTGCAAGCAACCACTGCACTTTTGTTGCTGTTCACTCTAATCATTATTTTTTTGTATACAATTAATCCACATCCTAGTTTTGCTAATAAAAGCACAGCTTTGGGCAAATAAAAGGGGTGGATTCCACTTACGGTGCCATGAAAGCACTTCTGCCAACATTAGACTTGACAAAAGCTATAATCTTCAACCATGCTTTGCAGTCCAGCTCTTATTTTACCCTGTGCTATTAAACAGACACTAAATGTGGACTGTAGGGTTTTTTTTGTTGTTGTTGTTTGTTTTTGTTTTGTTTTAACATGGAATTTAATCAGAACAAGCACAGCAATTCTTAGTTCTGTTTTTGATTTTTTTCCTCTTTATGAGATCAACATCAAAAGCATATTTTTTTCAAAGTTAGGCGGTGTGTAGGGATTGTTACAGTGCACATCACTGCATTCACCTAGCCCTTCAGTATTTTGACCCTGTCTGCACAGAAATCCTTCCCCTCTGAGGCTAGCAGCAATTCAAAGACTTTTTTTTTTTTAAAGGAAATAAATCTGGAAACATTATGAATTCGCATATGTCTTTCTCCTTGACTCTGCTCTCCTTAATGCCAAGTATTTGTCTGAGACTGCCTAACAGTGACCACAGTGTAAGGACAGCTGGTTCAGCAACTGCTGCAACGGTGAAGGCACAAACCCAGGGCTCATTTCCTGCTCTGGTGTCTGTCACATCAGGCAGCAACCTGTGCCAGCTGAGCCTCGGCCCCCTTCTTCTCAGAGAGCCTCTGAGAGCAGAGAAATGCCACTTGAGCTTCTCTGCGCTGAGCTTGCTGCAGGACGCCAGCCCTGAGACCTCCCATAGCTGCTGCACAGGGAGCTGCCGAGCACTGCCTGTGTGTGCACTGCTGGGGACTTGCTTGCTTGCAGCCCGGCATCGTTCCTTCCCAGCCAGGCATGGTTTTACCAGCAAAGAAGGGGCCATAGCTCCCTCAGCACCGTACATAGGCACCTGTGCAGGGCCCGTGCTTTACATTGCAAAGCAGAAGGGTTCTGAGGGCTGCGCAGCTTCTCACAACACAGAGCAAGGATGCAACCGGCTCCAAAGGCCCAGCAAAGCCAGCTGTGCGGGGCATTAGTAATGTTCTGTGCGGGCATTAGGATTCCCCTGTGCTGAAGGGACCTCCTGTACAAATCAAACAGGCTGCATCCCAGGGACCTGGGCTGGTGAGCAAAGGCTTCCCCTGCTTACTTGCAGAATAGGCCATCACTTGATTGCGTAAAGAGATTAATTCCTTCTAAAAAGAAAGGATTCATCTGACAGGGAATGGTTGTTCGGTTCAAAATGAAAATGACCCGAGGTAGAAGCAGGGTACTTCGATGAGTGACCTCTGGGCTGGTGTCTAGCCGCCTTCGAAATGGCATTCGGTCTTCGGCGTTACACACCACATAATGGTGGGTTTCTCCGTTCCGTCTGTTTTCTTACAAGCACTTTTGTCTAATCACTAGCTGAGAATCCAGCCTACTGTGTATATTGTAAAAGATGCTGTTTATACTTGGGCTTCTAGTTTACCATCTGTGCGCAGCTCAGCTGCAACATCTCTGCAGATCTGTTTCTGCACCATTGCCAACTCCCTGTTGCAAGCCCTCAGAAGAGCATGATTCACGTTGGACTTTCCAGCAAAATTCAAGCTCTTTGCGAGCTATCTTTTAAAGATCTATCCCCTGTTCCCAGAAAACTCAGTGATACAGACTTAACGCTTTTCAACAGCCTCACTGGTTCATATCCGAGTGGCACTGAAGCATAACCAGCTATACATGCAGTCACTGATGCATACATACCTCCACGCTGCTGTTGCTTAACATGTATCCTATTCTCAAAGCCATTGACACAAATTCATTTGGGCACTGGAGCTGCTGGCACACAAGCAATCCATTTGCGCTGCGCCTTGTAATCTCTTTTTATTCTAAAATCAACTCCTTTTAAAAAAAAAAAAAAAAAAAAAAAGAGCCTTTCCACTAATCCTCAGGGGCAATATTCTGAGCCCAGACTTCCTTCCTCAAAGTAGGACACTCATAAGAATCAGAAACAAGCTATATGCTCAGAATGCATAGGTCAGACACCTGAGCATAAGGATAGACAGATACAACTTCACTTGCTCCCACAGACCCCCACACCTTTATAGGTGAGCTTACTACTGGCATATGCCTGACTAGGTGCTTAAATTAAGGACAAAGCCTATTAAAGAGAGAGGGAAGAAAAAGCCCCCTCAATGTGCTGTTTGAGCATAGGGGTGGTTTTACTTGAGGTTAACTCTGCTCAGAAGGAGATGCTGGGGTGCTGCCACCTTCCAGAAGGACTGGTAGGAATGCGGCCCCAAGGACTGGCTCTAAATGCATTTCCAGACACTGCCCCAACAATTCTGACACAAAATGCATCCTCAGCAAACAACTGTCCTTACAGCTCTTCTAGTGAGAGGAAGGAGCCTGAGCAAGGCCGGGTTTATGAGACGGTTTGCAGGCCAGGACTAGCCTGGTATTGCTGAGGACAGCTGCAGAAACGGGGGTGCCGAGACTGCGTGAACCTCCAAAACCCCAGTGCAGTGTTAGTCACCCCTTTCACTTCCACCTCGTCCTCTCTGTTCTGCCCCAGCACCTGCACACTGAGCACCTTCCCTGGCCAGCCCACAACACAGCTGCAGCCCTCAGTTTCGCTCTGCTGGCCCGCAGTGCCCTGCTGCTGGCACGGAGGTGGCACGGCGGCGGTGGGCGCCCCTCCAAGGTGCGCGAAGGAGGCAAAGGGCCTGTGTTCGCCCGTTCTGTGGCCACAGCTCCACGTGCTGCTTCCTTGGAAGGGTGAGGGACCTCCTGACCTTCCCTTGCCTTAGGGTTGGCTTGGCTGGTGTGGTTTTACTGCCTTTTAGATGAGGATTTAAAGAGGACCACGGTATTATTGCTACTAGATGGCCCTGTTACTGTTATTTTTATTTCTGTTGGGCCGAGGCGGGATCCCGGCGGGCTAGTTATTCCAACGCCACGAACAAAGACCCAGTGCTGTGAGCTCGATGCCTGCCGCGCAAAAGCGGGAAGCCGGGGAAACAACGCAATGACAGCGGGCAGCAGAGCCAACAGCCGCCCCAGCACCTCTCCGCCCCCGCTGGGGCAAGCAGGCTGAAAAGGGCTGAGTGGGACTGGGACAGGGAACGCTGCTGGTGTTTACAGGGCTCGCCAGGGCAGCAAAATGCCCATGTGTTCAGCGGGTCGCGGGGCTGCGGTCACCCTGCAGAGGGCCTCGGCCTTCGCCTGGCACATGGGCGGGCAGGGGGCCAGGGGGCGGTGGGCAGGGGGGGCCCGCCCCGGGGCCGGCTGAGCGCAGCCGCCGGCTCCGCCCCGCGGGGTAGGGAGCCCGGTCGGGGACACGGCGGTGGAGGGAGGCAGGGAGGGAAGGAAGGAGGCAGCGCAGCGCCCAGCACAGCCCAGCCCAGCCGAGCCCAGCAGGTAGGTGCGCGGGGCGGCCCGGCCCGGCGGGGGGCGAGGGCCGCGGCCCCTCCGCGGGGCTCCGTGCCCGGCCGAGCCCCCCCTCCCCGTCCCCCGGCCGCTTCCCGGGGGCTTTCCGCAGGGCAGGGCCGGGCTTCCCGGGGCTTCCCGCCAGGGCCTGGCCGGGAGCGGTGTGCCCCGGGGGCTCGGCGTGCCCCCGTCCCGTTGGGGCAGCCGCGAGGGGCCGTGTGCGCTCCGGAGCGTGGCAGCCCTGCTGGGTGTGCTTTGGCGTAAAATGGAGCGCTCGGTACAAAAAAAAAAACCTGCCCTGGAACCGAAATGTTGGCTTCTGCCTTCCTGAACTGCACAGAGCTCGCTCGGGATGAAGCGTTCCCGGGTCTTGGACCAGCTCTGGTGTTTCCATCTCCTGCGTGAGCTCAGAGCTTGAAACTTGTGCTGGAGAAAACCCTGCCGTTCGCGCCTCGGGCTCTGGTGCTTGCTGGCTGTCCGAGAAGCGCGGAGCAGAGGCGTGTGGCCAGGGTCCCGCGGTCTGAATGCCTGTCCCCGTGCCACAAAACCTGCTCCGAATGCCCAGCCCCAGAGAGAGGCAGCCGGTGCGAGGAGCCATCTCGGAGGCTGCTTACCTGCATGCGACACAGACAGAGCAGGACGTGAGCTGGGGACTTGGGGAGAGCTCTCCCCGCGGGAGATCTCCATCCTTCCCCGCTGAAACTCCTCCCTTAAGAGGATTTATCAGCTTTAATGATGCGGCTCATCTGGACTCTCTTCATTCCTGTTGTTGTCTCTGTTTTGGCTCTCAAGGGACAGACAGGTGTAGTGTGACCTGCGGCTGTGAGCTGGTGCGGGAGATGCTCCAGCAAGGCCTTCCTGCAGCCCTGTAGGGCTTTCTTGCTTCTGTTACCTAAGCCATCCCCTGCCTACAAGCCCCATTAAGTGTGTGTGGGGGGAGTCGTATGAAATTCCTCTTCTGGCTGTAGCTAAGGAAAGGTTTTACCCCGCTCCTGCATCTCCCTATCCTTGTCTCAGCACAAAGGTTGCCAGGGGCCCTCTGGGGCTGCGAGCATCCATCCAACAGATGTTTGACTTGGAAAGGCACCTGTGGAAGTTTTTCAGACCTGGTAACCCCAGGCTCCAAGGCACTTTCCAACCCAAGCCATAGCTGTGGTCTTTGGTGTCTGGTGGGATTGTGGGAAGCATCCAGCAGGGGTGTGAAGGCTGCTGCTGCTGCAAGGACCTCAGGCAGTGATGGTCCAGGACCTGTTACAGGAAATCCAAAGTGGCAGTGTGAGGTGGAGCATGTCCGGTGCTATACGAGGTAGTCAGTATTGGTCTGCTTGAGTGGTGCCTGAGGCATGGCAGCTGCTGCAGTCGTTATCTAAGAAGCTCTGTCTTGTCCTGGCCTGGATGTTGACCCAAAGAGGGGCTAAAATGAAGGAAAGGTGAAGAATTACAGGCCGTTTCTTGGCACGGAAGAAAAATAACATGGGAAGCGAGGCCAGCAGTTCCTGGATGAGCAGTCAGCTGTGGCAGAGCCTGTTTGCTGCCCAGCTCCGTGCTCTGCTGAAAGTTCCCTGGATTATCAGGGCTGAGAAACACGGAGGTGGTTAACGGCTGACTCGCATCTCCGCAGGGTGATAAGTGAAGCGCCGGGAACTGCATGCTGGAGATTGCTTAAATCATTGCTTGCACGCGCTGACAGATTCAGAGCTAGCGAATTTCCTGGAAGACAGATGAGGCATTGCTGTGGGCAACTCTGCGGGAGGGACTGGTCTGCGGGCGATAGCAGAGGAAGGGAATAAAACCCAAGCCTGTTGAGATGGATGGGGACCAGAGCCATGCTCCGGTGGGGTCTTGTCTCTGTAATCAAGCATGTACACAGCAGAGCCAGGGAAGCTGGGCTGCTCAGTGCTCATCCAAGGTAAATACAGGGGAAAGGAGGGAAGGAAACTAAGCCAAAGGCAGGCTTTCTCCTGGGGGAAGAGACACGCGCGTGGGCTGTCTGGTTCTAGTTCTTTTCTCTCCTTGGTGGAGCTCCAGAACTGGGACACCACCAATTAAAAGCGAGTCAAATCAGAGCGTGGTGCATGTACTCGATTTCTGACACTTGCTGTAGAGGTAAGTGCCCTGCCTGTCTTTAAGGAGCTCAGCAGCTCTGCTGTGCCATCGGGAGTGTTGTAAATAGCAAATACCACTAGTCCTTTGCCTAAGGACACTGCTGGGCTGCTGTTTTAGTTTCCCTGCAGCGCAGCAAACAGGTGCATAACAAAGGGCCTTTTACTCATTACTGCAAAGTTGTTGCCCAGCTGCAACAGACTGCTGATCTCTTGCAGTACGATGATAATCCTGTGGCCATGTGTACCGGAGAAATGCTGAGCTGGAAAGAGCTGTACACGTTAGGATATCCAGCAGCCCAGAGATTTGAAGTTATATAATGCAGAGTTCCCCTCACAGGCAAAAATAATCCCACTGAAGTCAGGGGGAAGAGTCTCCTGAGCAAGCAAAGGGAAGGTTGAGACTTCGGAGCAGCAGCTCTGCGCCTTCCTACAGCTTGAATCCATCCTCCTTGTCCCTTCGGCTGCCCAGTAGTGGCCCTGGAGGTGATTTGGGAAGGGGGAGGGAGAGCACTGGTGCGCTGTGAGGTAGTCCTGCCTGCTGGCAGCAAAGGAGCCTGTTTCCAAGGCTTGCCCTAGAGAAGGGGTTTGTGGTCACCAGATATGGCTGTGTCCTCTACTAGCACAAAGGCCGCTGCTGTCATCCCATAATATAAGAATATGTAAATCCTGAGCACCCGGAGCCAGCCTGTCTCCTGTGATGGATGAGTAGCAATTTGGTTGGAAGTCAATTGTGAAGCCTAACTTAACGAGAGGAGCTCTACTGCTGCATAAAATGGCTGAATGCTGCCTTTCAGGCATTCACGTTAGTCCTTTCCAGGACATTCCTGTAGCTTTTATAGCATTTCAGTTTCTGGGTTGCTAGGTACTCTAGTCTTAGGCAAAAATATCCATGTTGGGAATGTTTTACTCCCTACCTTATTTTTTCTGATTTCTCCCTGATCCAGCAACTGACTTTGCATTGCTTGGAACACGAGGGCTCTGCAATGTGTGCGATCAGAAATTGAATGTGGAGGGGGTTTTCTGTACTCAGTGGTGGCACTATCAAGTATGAATTGGGACTTTGGTCCCTTGAGCTAATGTGCCTGCGTTTGAAACGTGTCATGCAATCTTCTCTGCTCATCTCCGTCCCGCTTGTGATCAAGCAATCTGTAGGCTCCTCTTCACGTCAGAGGATGCTGTGCTGGCAGGACGCCGTCCCTAATGCTGTGGTTATAACTTCCCATTGGGTCTGAGGCTTGTTTCGTGCTGGCAGTGTGGCGCAACCGGGGCATCCTGAGTGCCATGGAGCTGGTCATGTGTCGGCGTGGACTGGGTCGCTGGCAGTGAGTCAGTCGTGAGTGGCTGTGCTGGAGCAGCCTCAACTTCGCAGCGTGATTTACTGAGCAGGCTGTCTCCTGTCCTCTCAGTCCCTTTCTGTTGGCTTTGATCGCTGAGCCAGGCCCCTCTTTGTACAGAAGCATGGATCCAGAATACTGACAGGCTGAGGAACGGGGCAGGTCAGCACAGCTCAGTTCCCCCCTGCTGGTGCCTTGAGTTTTGCACTGACCAAGCAGAGACAGCAAATGCTTTACAGCATCTACACCATGCTCAAAGGGCAGGCAGTAATTCTGATTATGCTCATTTCTGAAGTTTCTCTGGGAAAAAACAACCAGACAAAAAGGGACTGCCTTGAGGTACCTTCCCAACAGCTGGAGAAGCTGCTGAGCTCTTTGCATTCAGGCTCCTTTCTAATGCAGGCTTTGCAGAGATACCGCACGTGGAATAACTAAAGAGCCCTCCGAGTTGTGCAGTAAATCCGTGTATTCCCTCAGGAAGCTCTTTTAATTAGAGAAGATCTCTGCTCAGAAGCTGCTGTGCAGAACAGCTCGCCGAACCAGCAGCTGCCTGCAGACCACGGCGCCCAGGAGAAACCCTGGTGGTGGAGCACGTGAAGCAAGGTGATGATGGCACAGCCTTCCTCCTCCTGCTCCTGCAAGGCTTTGCTGTTCCTCTCCAGGAGCTGGGGCTTCCCAGAGCCGCTGCTGAGAAGAGGGAGAGGGGTCCGCTCCTGCCTGCCCTAGGGACCCGGCACGTCAGAGCTTCCTCTCGCCCACTGCTCCCCGGGGCGAGGTGCTTTGACTCACAGCTTCCTGGAGCGGAGCTGGGGGGACTGAAACGCTGCTGCCGAAAGTACCTGGGGATTTCTGTGTGTTAGAAGTGGCATCAAACCGGCTGCTGTCTTGGCACAAGAAGCTATTTCAAGGGAGGGCTATTTCGAGGAAAGGCAAGCGGCTTTAATGCCCGAGACCTCAAAAGCTCCTTTGATACCGCGGTTCTGTTTGTGGTTTTGGAGGCTGATCGTTGCTGCATTCATTCCCAGCCCGTCGTGTCGCAGCTTCGGAGCCTCCAGGGGAGGCTAGCCTGGGTTGTCACGGCAGTGGTTTACGCTCGATCGTGTTGTAAAGCAGTCAGTTCCTGCTTCATGTCAGTTCCAGAGAGATGGGAAGCTTCCCATCCAGCCCAGCTGGCGGCTACGAGCAAGACCTAGCAGACTATATACAACTAGATGCTGTGCACCCGGTGTTGTCCCATGGGAATCTAAACAGTTGCTCCATGTTTGCTCAGAAAAGAGAGGACTTCTGCCACGGGGTGTTTGCTGTCAGGAGGAAGAGCCTGCAGAGAGGTGACCGTGTGCTTGCCTAGCATCTCGCTGGAGAGCTCCATCTGCCTGGGCTGCCGTCCTGCAGTGGGTCATTTTCCTCCTGGCTAAGGAGGAGACCACTTGTTGTAACTTGGTGTTGTTACTAAGTTTGGTTTGATAAATATTGCAGAATTAACGTGAAGTGGAGATGTTTGCCTTCAGGGAGTGGGCTGCGGGGGAAAGAATGCAAAATGGTGGGACAGAAAAAAATATTATAAATAACTGTCTTCAGCTCTATTAAAAAGTAATGTTAGCCTGAATCGTAGTTCACTGATTAAAGACAAAAAAAGAGCCTTGCTTTTTTCCCCCCTCAAAAGTGGGATCATTTATCTCTGCATTGAGACTTAGTTGATGCTTGTGAATTCACTGGTTATTCTGGATGAAAGTTCATTCTTTAAAAAAAAAAATATATTTCCAAACTGTTATTTTCCGTCTCTTCTAGCTTTGTTCCATCAAATAGTCTTCCAAAATATTTGTGCTCTAAATTTAGAAAAGGAGACCCTTTCTAGCAAGCAGTAGAGGCCACCCAGCCTCCCCTGGTTCTGGTTCAGCCCAGCCCGTGTTCCAGGCTGCTGCAAGCAGAGCACCGTGCGTAAATCCCCCAGGACAGCAGGGAGGCCCCTCCTTTTCCCAGAACAGGCCCAGCTCTCGAAGCCTTGCTGTCTATTTTAACTGCCAAATTCCTGGGGAACTTATCCCATATGTCTGCTCCTCTTGGCTTGAGGCAGCCCTGTCCATAGCGTATGCATGCAGTGCTTCGGAGAGTGGATTGGTTTTTATCTTTTTTCTCCTGCTTGGTGTTCGGTGGAGGAGTGATCCTAACCACAGGTGGCGGGTCTGAAACTGAGTAATGTTCTCACGTGGCTCCAGATAAGCCTGCAGTGACCGCCTGCCTGGTAACCCAGCACTAAGCCAGGGAGCAAGACACCTGTGTGCACCCTTGTGTGCAGTGCCCTCTGCCTCTGCTTCCAGGGCCACCTCCGTCAGAGTGAAACTGAAAGCCTTGGAGCCTCTCTTCCAGCTGGTCGAGCCTCGTCCAGAGGCAGTCTGTGTCTGCTGCTACTCCTTGTTGTGGCATTTCACTTCATGAAAGGCTTAGGCTAGGAACGAAGCTGCTCTGCGGCAGCCTCTGTAAATGTAACCTCTTTCAGTGCTGCCCTTTGCTGTGAAACGCTTCTTTCTGTTCCAGTTCGTTCCTCCTGTAGGAAGGGCTTGGGGCGAGGAGACAAATCCGCAGAGGTGGAGGGGAAAAGTGCTAGGCAGCGCTGCAGTACATCTTGGAGACTGCAGGAGCTCCTGCTAGGACCAGCAAGAAATTGCTTCTGAGCAGCATCCTCAGAGCAATCGGATCAGCGAGTGGTTTGGCTGTTGTGGCCGGGTGCCGCCAGTCACAAATCTGAAACAGGGATCTTGGAGGGGGGGTGGAATGTGGTTGCAGGTGGATATTTTGTATTAGAAGGGAACAACTCAAAACATCTGTGCTCTAAACTCTCGTACTTCAGGGCTCTTCTTGCCCTTTACCCTCTCTGAACCCTTGTTTCGGAAGGAAGGTCTGCTTGAGACAAGAAGGGTCTCTCCAGCGTGAGCTTTTTTAATAGTACCGCCTTTCCCTTTTCATTCGTGCCCGCTGGTAGTGTCAAGCAGTGTCTGCGGCCTGAAACTCAGGATGTTGCGAAATGTTTGTCCTCCAGCTGTGACAGCACTGCTCTATGGGGTGTAGGTCTGGGTCCGTGTCAATGTGGCCCTGCTGAGGAGGAATGGTTGTTACAGACGTCCAGCTACGGTCTTCTGCGCGACGTTCATGCATAACAGTGCCAATGTCCTCGATACCCTAGCGTGAGAGCAGGGAGGTTGAGCAGCTGTAGGCATACAGGCAGCTGGTAAACGGGGAGGGTGCTGCACTTAGCAGATGGTGTATTTGTCAAAAACAAGGTTTCTGAGATCACAAGTAGCAAGGAGCTTGTTTCTGGGAACGAGCCAGAAGGTGCAGCCCTTTGTGGGCTGAGGCACTTCTGTGCCAGCAGGACTTGTGCCACTTCCCAGCCGTGCTGGACCTGCCGTAGTCCTCCAGCTCTGCGTGGTCTGTGGGGTGAAGGGTTAACGCTGCGGGTTCTTGGGATCAGCGCCTTGTTGTCAGCAGAGGATCTGATGCAAAGCATGTGATATGATTAGACTAATAGCCTGTCTCATCCTCGTTGGAGAAAGCTGACTTAAGTCTAAAGCTCCACAAATCATTCAGAATAACAAGCCAGAGGACTCTCCTGTTTGCTCTGCCGTGGTTTATTTGTTGTTGTTCTTCCTTTCTGCCACTGCGAGATCACGTGGACGGGCCCTAGGGGGAGACTCCTGGTGCCAGGAGATCTGCAGCCCCCGGAGAGCTGGTTGTGCCCAGCAGCGTGGGACCTGCACGCTCTGGAGAGCGCTCAGTTAACCTGGCAGGGCGTCCGCGTTCCTCCCGAGGCTCCGGCCCGGGAAGCACGAGGGAGTGCTCGTCCTCCTACGTTCCCCTGGGCAGGAGATGTCTGCTGCTTGGCTTCCAGCGGCCTCTGGCTCCAGCTGAGGACTGAACTCTTGGAAACCCTGCTATTGCTGGGAAGGGCGGTGGACGAGCACAGCTAGGGTTAGCTTCCTTCCCGTCGGGGTGCCGGTGCCCTGGCTCTGCTCTGCCCCCTCCGCCAGTCTGCGGAGATGGATGCAGCCGGTGGGGAGCTAGGGAGGGTTTTGTCTTCCCTTCTAGACAAGCTGTGCAGCTGGCAAAAGCTTCCTGTCTCTAAAGTAAAGCCTCTCCCTCCACACCTTTACTACATCCTCGCTAATTCCTGGAAGGAACCCCAGAGGATAGGAAACCTCATTTCCCAGTTGAGGCAGATGCCTGTAGCTTTTTAGAAACATGTTTGGCACGAGCGTGCTGAATTTAAACACCCTCTAGTTATCTGCCCTAACATCTGAGAAAATGGAAGTGACTGAGAACCAGTTTGTTTAGAAAGGGAACTTAACAGTAAAAGTCCTTGACTTTGACCTCTTGCATCTTATGGTAGGAGGAGGCAAAGATAAAAATCAGTTTTACTACCTGGCTCTTAACTGCAGACTCAGGGAATCTGTCTCTTAAGCTGGAGAAAAGCTCACATGAAGGCTTTCTCCTCACCCACAGAAGTGCTTGTGCCACGGAGCCTGAGTGATCTGGGCAGGCAGGAAAGGCTGCCGGGTCTCAAGAAGGTAACTCCAAGCCAAGTGGTGTTGGGAGGCGTTGTGCAACCTCTCAGGTGAGTCCTGCTGGCCTCTGAGGAGCTGCTTGCACGAGGAGAGAGGCTTGGGAGCCTGTCCCGTGTCCATACTTACACGGGGGTTTCCAGGTCTGATACCAACAGCAGGTGCTTGGTGGTCCCTGGGCCCACCGGCCCCACTGGTGGACTCGTGGGCTTTGTTCCTCCACGGGGAGGCCGTGGGGCACAGCAGTGCTGGGGGCACTGCCTGTGGCATCTGCTGCAGAGGGCGAGTTTACAGCATAACAGCTCCCAGTGAGAGAACAAAGCTGAACTGGCTTCTCTTTCGGAGCCATTAAAAAGCCGGCATGGTCGAGTGACAGAGCTGCCCGACCAGTTTCCTGAAATGCCTGTTTTTTCACTGTGCTGCGTGCTGTTTGTAGTCACTGTGGAGACCTCCTCCTGGCCTCTACCTGCAGTGCTTGCTGTACAAATAACAATCTGGTACGCGGTAATCAGGAAGCAAAAAAAAAAAAAATTCCACTGAACTACTTTTGGCTTTTTCTACTGTCTGCTATTTCTGGTAAGTTTTGTGTTTTTTTTGAGGGGGGGTTGGCAGGGGAAGAACCAAAAGAGTTCTGGGATAGGTTGTGTGTTTTTTTTCCCCTTTTTTTTGGCAGACCAGTATCTTTGGTCTTGCTGAATGGAAAGATTTGCTTAAACTGGAGAAATGGAGTGTCCTGCAAATATTGTCGTGCTGTGCGAGCATGACTGTATAGACTGAAAATAGCAAAGAACTTTCCCCATTTCCAAGTTGTAGGGACTGAAGACATACTCAAATGTTGGCTTTCAAATGGAAGCGTGAAGTCCAGATGTCCTTAAAATCTGAGTGCATCCCTTGCAAACATGCAGAGTTGTAAACGGATGCTTCTAAAACCTGCTTTGCTCTTTGATACCAAAATGTGGGTTGGTTTCTTTTTAGTATGTGACAGTGGTTTATAAATATCTAATCGCTTCCTCTCATGCATCAGAAATGTATTTCTAAAATACGTATTTCCGTTTTCCAAAATGCACAATGCGTGTGCTGTTGCAAAACGTGCTGAAAAACCTTCGTGATTATTGACAGTCCTGAGGGTGCTTCCTAATCTAGGATCTCACAGGATGATACTGTCAGATTATTGAACATAACAGTGTAGTAACTCCAGAAATGAGGCAGGAAAAGCTTCATGTCTTATCTGGTACACTGGGGGAAAAATCTAGTTCAGCAGTGTAAGTTGATGAAAGTTGATTCCTGAGAAATCTGGTCTTTGAGTGACATTGCCAACTCTTCTTGCTCCAGTCTGTCCCCCTCTTACTCTGGGATTAGCAAGCATACAAGGACTGCGTGCGTGCCTGAGCCTCTGACGACGTGCAAAGGTCTTGCTCATGTTATGAGGCAGGTACGGTGACACCCTGCTTGGCGAGCGCTAGCGAGATCAAAGTCTGCTGGCTGCAGCAGTTGCAGGCTGATACAGCTACGCTGCTATCTCCCCGTGCTGAGCCCTCATCACAATTTCCTCTAGCTTTAAAGGCAATCGTTTCCACTTCAGAAGCAACTAGCTCTAGAGTAGATGTAATGACAGAGTTTCTTCCGCATAACTTTTTTTCCCCCTCCTGTTTCCAAAGCTTGTATTACTCAGAAGTACAGGTTTTTTGCTTTGCCCTGGTGCTTTTATTAGGAACTGTAGCTGACACAGTGACATTACCACGTGCATAGATCTGCACCCACAAAAGTGGCCTGTTTGAGGTGGCAACCTTAATTAGCAGCCATAATTTTTAGAGTCCAGCTTCTCCCTCAAATCTTTCTGCTGGAACTCAAGAAGAGACACCGCTTGGAAAATCTGCACTGTGAACATGATCATGTTTACGCTTTCAAGGTCACTACACTGCTGGTATTATCTCAGTGAGCCTGAAGAAAAGTTCATTGAATTCAGACCCGGATATTTTATTGGCTCAGCAGTTATTTGCTCACAGGAGACAAGCTGTACTTCCCAGGTGTGCTAAAAGCCCAAGACCTTTGAATTTTAATGTCAACGAGATGAACTCCATTGTATATTCTTTGTATGTTACCGGAACTGTGCCCTCGGGGCAATGTTGTACCTGGTTACTGAGAGGCTTAGCAACTCATTGTTCATTAACCCGTCTGTTGTGTGAAGCTGTCAGGGCTCTCCTGCCAGTGACCAGGAGCCCTTCTGACTGCCAAGAGCTCATTCCTTACCTTCGTGGCTAGACAAACGTTCCCAGCAGCTGGGATCAGTGGGGCGAGGGCTCAAAATCCAGCGGCGGGTGGGCTGTCTCCGCCCCTGCCATGGCAGATCCTGGCCCTCAGGGGTACCCCTCTCCAGGTCCCCTGGGAGCAGGGGCAACCGTGTTGTGAGCAGCTCCTGATCCTGGCCGGCTTCTGTCCCCTGGTAGGCCACTGAGCTGGTTTCTGGGATAGGGAATCCTGCAAAAAGACTTTGATCTCCTCCTAACCTGGTAAAAGCTGGTAGCAGCATATCCTATGGGTCCTGCCGTTGTTTTGTGTCCCCTGGGGTGGTTAGAGCCTGAGAGGTGGTAGCAGGGGAGCAGCTGGCTGAAGTGCAAAGAAATAACCTGCAATTTCTTTGTGGTCATTCCCTTCTCTTAAGGGAGAGATTCGAGGGGAGAGGGACCAGCACCTTCCAGGCCAGGCATGTGCATTCAAACGTGAACCTTCTTCTGCCCAGCTTGGCGTGTCGGGGCTGACTGTGCTCTCTGAGAGCCTGCGGGAACTTTGGACTTGCTTGCAAGTGTACTGAGGTGATTTCCACAAGCTCATCTACTCTGGCTTAAATTAGGGTTGTTCCCACTTGTCTCCTCTTTTGCTACTCTGTTAAAATGAGCCCCGTGTTTGTGCTGCGCGGTAACTTGGCGGCTGAGGTGCCTGAGGTGCCAGAACTCATCAGGAAGCGACCCGCGCTGAGGAGCGAGGGTGGTGCCGCAGACGGGAGCTGTGCTCTCACGGCAGGGCCGCATGGTGCAGGCACGTATCGCGCTGCCCCCAGCCAAGTATCGCAGACTTCAGCAAGCACCACGCATGCGGCGCCGGCTAGGTAGAGGCTGCGCGGGATCTAGTTCACGACAGCAGAGCTGCAGTTGGAGCAGCTCAGCCTCTCTGCGCCTCGACTAATGTGGTTATAACATCCGCATGCTCGC
Organism: Cygnus olor; assembly: GCF_009769625.2. Lineage (NCBI taxonomy): Eukaryota > Metazoa > Chordata > Aves > Anseriformes > Anatidae > Cygnus > Cygnus olor. Next base: position 53,030,527 of record NC_049173.1, read on the forward strand.
TCCCTCCTGCCTGGCCGCATGGTCACGGGTGCTGCTCGCCACGGCTGCTTCCTGAGAGAAAGGGGCTGGGGGCGCCGCTCTGGGGGCTCCTCTCACAGAAGGAGCTGCTCCCCGAGCCCTGGTGGCACGCCTGTGCAGCTGCTGGCAAAGCCGGAGCCTGTCTGCCCCTCCTCACACACGTATCCTGGATTTCGTGCTCCACGTACCAGCTTCGCTGTCATCGCTCTCGCTGGGAGGATGACAGGCCTGAGAGCTGGAGGTGGCGAGGTGGCAGGATGCCATCTCTCGGTGCTGCTTAGCCTGTTCAGGCTCGTCTTGTGCCCTGCCTGTGGGAAACCCCAGGGGCCTGGGTCCCCTAATGCCTCCCTGCTGCTGTTAGCCCTCCCTCCACGTCCTGGGGCTGGAGCCTGGCTAAGACAGACCTAGGATTCGGCTACACCAAAGCAAACCAGGTCATGTCAGCAACCAGGATTTTACTGCAGTAATGCCTCAAAATGGTGAGCAGCTAGACGGGCATAAGCAGTCCTGAATACCTTTACAGGATGGGACACGAAGCACCGAGAGAAACACCACTGTGTAGGTTGACCGTATGGTCTCTTATGAAATCCTCTGCTGCAATCAGTCTAGAGAATGACATGGAAAGTTGGAGGCGTGTCAGTAGGATTGTTGAAAAGCCTGGGTGGGACTGCTTAGTAAAGAAAGGATGTAGTGAAAGCATGTACAAATTCAAATGGTTAAAGCAGTTGGGGTGGAGAGGAAAAGAAGTGAAACAAACAACCGTGGACAAACAATTGAATTAAAAAGTTGCAGACGTTGTATATTAAACCTTTGCACGCCTTTCTGCAGGATGTTAAGGCTCAAAAGTTATCCAACTTCAAGAGGTGAATGGTCAGCTCTGCTGTCCGTGCACTATGGCAGTCATTATTTTTAGACAGTTTTTTTTTTAAGGATAACAGAAGAATTGGAAAATGTAATATTTCAGTATGTGGAACCCTGAGGTATGCTGAAAGCTCAGAGGAAAAAAAAAACTAAAAACCTGTTTTGCTTCTGGCTTGAACTGTCATTTGAATTATTTCTTTATGGCCAGAAGCTATGAAAGAGGTATATCTCCCTGTGGCGAGAGTGGTGCATAATGCTGCAATGCACAGTTAGTTCTTGGGTTTTTAATAAAATATTAAAGCTAGCATGCCTTACACAAATAGCTGGGAGTAGATGAGCCTTGAAAGCAAATCTTTTACTCTGTCACCTCAGGCACAGCTTCGTCCCCAGCAGCTCTTTTCAACTTGTATGACAATATAATTATCTTAGATAACTATTGTAATGATCCTAATAGTTCTGGAAATCTGTTTTCCTGACTAATCAGAATAGCACAGGGCTGAGTAAGAAACAGCACGTGGCTACTCAGTTCTAGGAAGCAAATATACAACTGCTGGGAATTGCTCCTCAAGCTTGGAAATAAGGATTGTACCTAGGATGGGACATCTTATGGAAAGAAGGCCGATGGCTTGTGCAGGAGCCGTCTAGCTTATTTTGTGGCTGGGTTGAAGAGACAAAAAACTCTTGCATCCCCCCCAACAGACATTCATCATCGCCTGGGGACCTGGCTGCCTAAATGTTCTGGTTGGATTGCCAGGCTCCAGTTTGAGATACTATTAAGAGGAGAAGTGTTCATGGTGAAGCCAGAAAATAAGCCAGCTGGAAGGGGAAACTTGTCTTGCATATCCTCTCCAACTACAGTCTCAAGCGTTGGTCCCTGCCAGGATTCATGGCCTGAGAAACCATTCCTCCTCCTGCAGAGGGAAGGAGGGGAACAGAGGCTGGAGGAAGCAATGTTCGTGCTGTCCCTGCTCAAATATTTGCTCTTTTCTGAGATACCTTTGAAGGGCATTGTACTCTTTGGGTTATGGCTGTTGTCTGACGGTAAGCTGGCAGGTTATTTGTGGCAGGAGTGTGCACTAACTTAAGTGAGGCTTACTTAATAAACTTGCTGCCATTAACCAAGGGTGAAAATCTACTAATAGTGTCTTTACTCACTTTTCAGAGGTTGGTAGTGGTGCAACTGCAGTACAGTTCATCTCATGCTGGAACAGAACCAGTAGATGGCCCCACCTGGGGTACCGGAGATGGGAATGCAGTGTGTTTGGTATCTGGTGTACGTATGGACCAGAAACTGCTATAGGATTTTTCCCTGGTTTATTTGAAGGACCTACTTTTGGCTCTATGGATTGCAGCATTCTGACCTGAGGAGGTAATGGAATAGAAGGTGATGGAGATGTTGCTAGCCAGGTTGTGCAGTTGGGGCTCCTTTCACGTGACAATCGCTATATAGATGAGATTTTTTTTAAAGATCAGCCTGTGGCACAGCTGGCTGAGATTGAGGTGGGAAAATGACCCAAAAATGCAGTGGTGTCTTGTTAAGTGCTGTGCAGCTATGGGCTTAGAGCAACTTCTAGCTGTGGCATCCCTTGAAGTCTGAGCAGCAGAGTTGTCTCCAAGCACAGAGCTCAGGCTCTGACTCCCTCCTGGTAGTTGGAGGGTGACCATTGCTTGGTGGGAACACTAGCCAGTTGCAACAAGGCCTGCATATCAGTTTAGCTCCAGAATTAACCTAAATTTTTAATAAGATTAAGCAAAAGCCTTTGATTGAAACAAAAGAACGTGCGGTGCTCCAGTGACCCTCGGTACACCCCGGCTGGTGGCAAGGAAGCCCTGCTGACCTTGCTTTCCGCAGGGCTGGTTCCTCCCAGACCGGGCTGGTTCCTCCCAGACCAGGCTGGTGCCCCCAGCCTAGTCCTGCTCTGCCTGTGGGTGTTGCTTCTTAAGGCACTGTGGGCTGTGCGAAGCAAGGAGCTTGACAGGGCAAATTTTAAGGAACTCCATTCCCTCCCCAGGGAACTGGGCATGGGGGAGGAAGGAGAAGCAGGAAGGCTGACCCTGGGGACATTCCCCTGCCTGTCCCCATGTGTCAGCTGTGCTGCTTCCCCACGGGGAGGCCAGCATCCCATCTCAGCAGAGTTCTCGTACTGCTTCACACTTGGGAGGCTGGTTTTGGAAATAGGGACCTGTTGAAACTTCGCCTGTCTGGATCTTGCAGCAGAAGTGGCAGGATGCAACTATGGAGCAGGCTTGCTGGTCCTCAAGGGTTGCTAAGCCATCAGGCGTTGAGTTGTGTGCACAAACCTTGATTTTAATGCTTTTAAATTGACCCTGTGGCCTCACTCTTCACTGTTGCCTCAGCTGATCAGGGGTCACAAAGAGATGAGCTTTTTGCGGGGAGAGAGCTGGCCACGTCAGCTGTTTCTTCAGGTAAGTGCATCACTTGTCTCCATCAGGGCTGGTAGCTGCGGTTGGTTGATGCTGTAAATGAGAAGTCCATCCAAAGTACTGATGGAATTAGTGTATTTGTGATCAAGTCCCTTCTAGAACTTCTGATAGCTCTCTGTCACTCTCTAGGAGATTTTGGCAACAGCAGCAGTTTGTATTTTAATGACTGTGTTGTCTGTTGTGCTGCCCTGAAAAGGCAACTCAGGTGGTCTTCTGTCGAGCACACGCTTCTTATACGCTTGTTCCGAGTCCTGCCGAGAGATCCCGAGCTCTGCCTGGGGTGAAGGTGTCATTCAAACTGCCTGGGGGACTTTACACTAACAGCTGGGTGTCTTTCTGCTTTCCCTTTAGATCCTGTAAGTGAAAGAAGATGGGGTCCGGCTGCCTGAAAGTCACTAAGTACTTCCTCTTTCTCTTCAACCTCCTGTTCCTGGTAAGTATTGTGGGTGTCTGCAGAGGAGGTGGAAAGGCCTGAACTAAAATTAGCTGGAAAGGTGTTTTTTTCTGGATGTTGGCCCAGTGTGTTGGCTAAATAACAGAGCCAGAGTTTTTGGAAGAAGGGAGGGAACCCCTGAAGCTGGGGGACATCGGAGCTGCTGGGCGACTCTGAGGCATGTTGAGTAGCTCTGCTCCCAGTACCCACCTGCTGTCACCAGTGCACACAGCTCACTTCCTGCAGTGGGAAGGGAAAACCAGAGCTACTGGCTTTTTCTGGCAGGAGAGTAGTTGTAACTTCTTTCTCTGCCACATCTGCAGCAGCAGCTGAGCTGCCACTGAGCAGCAAAGCTACAAAACCCGCTGCGTGACAGCAGCGTCCTCCTAAATAGGCCAGACAGGGCTTCAAAGAGCAACTCTAATTTTGTTTGAGTCCCAAAGGCCGGTTCTGATTTTTAACAAGGTGAATTAGTCCAAGTCCCCTATTTGAAGTGGAACCGGGTGGTAGGGGAGACGGGGGCAGGCATGGCTGAAGAAACACAGCAGCCCACTGCATGCAGTTATTCTCAGGTGTGAGGCTCAGCAAAAGGCGATCCAGTCTGAGCTCCTTTTTGGATCAGATTGGGTCTAGGAAGGCACACGTTCTCATGTGCATCCTATTGTGAAGTTTAGGTACTCTGTGTGTCATGTGAACAGTGAATCTGTGTGGGGCCAGTGGCGGCACTGCTGATGCTGCCCTCCTGAAGCCCAGTGGTGTTCTGGGGAAGGGCATGGCTTCAGCTTTCCACATACCAGCAAGAAAATAGCCTGTCTGATGTTCTACCCTCTGCGTAGCACGTAAGGGGAAGGAAGGGCCAGGCAGGGAGGTAAATCAAGCGTGGTAAGGTGAGCACTGCTTTCTGGTCCGTCCCTGAACACAGCCTCACTCACCCTTCCTGCACGCCTGTGCTGTGCTACGGGCACTGGAGCATGGGCTGAAGGCACGTCTGGATCTGGTTTCTCTTGGCTTTCTCTGCTGGCTTTTTCCTCTCACATGCTGCTTCCATTTTAAGAGAAGTTACCTACTGAGGGCTGATGGTCTGGGTGCTCAGAGCGGTGATGGGGTGGTGGGGAGGGGAAAAGGCTTAGGGTGACACTAGATCTTTCAGATGGTTTGGCCTGCTTTGTGAAGTGACAGGCACAGTACCAGGACTCAGACGGCTCATAGACCAGCCACAATCTTTCCTCAAAGTACTATCCTTTATTTCCTCTTTAGTGGAAGCTTGTGTTCTGTTATTATCTGCTGGCAACTTGTGTTGGAGGGGAGGCAGTAGGGAAAACGAGTTCAGCCTGCTGTGCAGCCTGGGCACGGTCTCCCCATCAGACTGCGCTGGGGAAAGGAGGTATTTGCAGCTGCTCTGTTCTGGTGGGGAACCTGATGTTTCTCTAGAGCAAAGATTTTGAGTATGTGCCGGTTTCAGCTGATGGCAGGCTTTTTGCACGTGCCAGATATTGAGGAAAGCGGTATCCCTTACTCTATTGCCGTCATAGGAAGTAGGTGACATGAGAAGCTTTTTCCTGTTACAGTTGTTCAGGTTCGGAATGGGGATGCTCAAGCTTATACACTGTGGGTGCTTCTAGATCAGCGTTACTCTCATAGAGAAACTCCTCCTGGGGAGTTGCTGCCTCTGCGATCGCACCCCGTGTGGACCAGCCCTCTGTCAGAAGGGTGTTCTCCAGCCTGACGTGGAGCTGATGAATTAAACCTTTAGAGACACGAGTGACTCTTCTAGAAGTTAGTCATTGAAATAGCATTTCTTTACAGCTCGAGGACTTTGAGAAGGTCCTTTGCTCTAGCTGAAGTAGTTCAGGGACTTAGTAGCACTTTGCAGCCTTCGAGTCTTATTTCAGGGGAAGGTTTGACCTGCTTTGATTAAAGGGAAGAAGTTTATTTGGACTGCTTACCTACTTGCCTCAGAAGATGCCAAAAACATAACTTTAGGGTATAAACTTAGTTTCCCTAGTCAAATTTTTACACATCTCTTCCTTCTTGGGTAGCAGACATGGGCCACAGCAGATGCTTCTCCTTAAAGGGAAAACACTTCGCTCGAGTTCAGCTTCTGGAAACTGTTTAGAATATATAACCATCTGTCCTACTTCTAACACCCCTGTAAGTGGAGCAGAAGGCTGCTACCTGAATCAAAGCCTTAAGTATAAGAGCTCTGCTGTCGGCCTCTGTGCCAAGCTTGAGGCCACCTCATGCCCTCTGGGCTGAAGGAGGGCAGCGTGAAGAGAGGACAGCCAGAGACCCGCCGCTGCTGTTTCCAGATTTTGGCTCCATCAGTGGCTTCTCTTGGAGCGGTGTTGACGGTGATACTTCTCTAGACCTTGGGCTCAGCTGGGCCTGAAGTCCAGTAACAGCGTGGTTCTTCTGTACCTCTCCTCACTGGACTGTGCTGTGGGAAACTGCTCGCCCTGTCTCGAGGGAGCCGCCTCCTGGTTTGGGTTTGGATGGGGGTCTTGCTGAAGTCTGGGGTGACAGCTGCACCCCCTGAGGTGAAGGGGAGACATCCACACACCGCTTCAGGAGTGTAAAGCAACAGAGCAGAGGAATTCAACTCTAGGGACAGCAGATGTGATTTCTCTGTGGAGGGTCTGAAGCTGAGCCAATGGCAGAAGCAGCCTCGCTATGCTGTGGAAAATCCTACAGACGCTGAGCACAGATACTATCCTGCTAGGAGGTAACAATACCGTTGTAAATGGAGCAGTGTTTTCTCCATGTGCTTTCTTTTCTTACTGCCTTCCCCTTTTAGTGTTTTCAACAGCAGCTCCTGGCAAATGCACGAGCTGTGGACTAGAACAAGATCAGAGTGAAAACAGGCCTTGGGAAGTCGGCGTACCTCCTAACAAATAACTTCGCGGGAACCCAGACCGGCAGGAGCTCTGTGTTCTGTCAGCAACAGCAAAACTTAGGTGGCATCTCAGGGTCAGCGAGCCAAGAGAGATGTCACATGAAGACGGGTTTGCATCTTTGTTCGAGACAAATATTTTATTACGACTGGTTTAAATGTGAGACTGCCTCAATCTGTCAATTCAGCAGTTCCTGTGAATACAAAGTTTGAGGGGAATTTTTTTTAGGAGCCTCCAGCTGTTGTATGTACAAGGGGCCTTTCTGGTTTGATCAGCAGATGCGGTGCTGCTGTGCAGCACGTCAGGACATGAAGCAAGAGGGGATTCTTGTTACTGTCATCTTGTCGAGATTTTTATTTTTTCTTCCTGGGAAACAACAGCAGCATGCTTTCTGCTGCTGAGTCAGTTGGCTTCATCACTCTTTCAAGCATTCAGAACTTGCTTGGTGACTTTCTAATCCTGCCACCAGAGCTACCTTTGTGTTATGCCCTCTGCCAAGCCAGGAAAGCTTGCAAGCAACTTACTTCAGTGTTGCTGTATCTGTGCTCTGAAAAGCATCTTTGTATGAGAAGCTGAAGTATAATGTGAGCTTTCAAAATGCAGAGACAATGCCTGGCCATATAGCTGTCTCTGCCAGCCTGCTTCAGGTGGTGGTTTGACATTTTCCTTGTCTCCCAAATGTCTGAGCACTCTCTGACGAAGCACAGAATTGCCATCTCTTCAGACCTGTTGATTTATTTAGTTTTTTGCTTCATCCTATTCTGAAATCCTGCTGGTGGAAGAACCACTGCCTGCAGCTCGTGTCCTTTGGAAGCACCTCACTTACTCTCCTTGTCCTTCCCCTGTTTATTCAGCGTGTTTTAGATCTTTGTGCATGTGGTTTCCAATACTTCACAAGTTTTAGTTGTCTGAAGGGCCCAAGTCTTGGCTTCTTATCAAACCTGAAGACTTAAAGACTTCCCAGCATAATGACTTTATTGTGGTTTAATGGTGTTCTGCTCCTGATGGAGGAGTTGGGGTGACCTCCATGTACAGTGATACCTAGAAGCTGAAACAGCATGTTCCCCCATCCACACCCCCTCCTTCAAAACAAGATGCAAAAGCTCATCTCTGGCCTTCTCAAGTCAGTGTCTGGTTTCAGCAGAGTACTCACAGGGCATATTGCTCTACTAATCCTTCCCCTAGATAAAACTGGGGAGCGAGGCAGAGACTGTGGCTGATGTTTCACAACGCTGGAGTCTCTGTTGGTGGAAAGATGTGTTGGCTGGAGTACTTGAGGGGCTTAGGTATTCTGGCATAAAGTAAGGTCACAAGCCAAAATGCCTAAGCCTGGTTTTGGAAGAGGAAAAGCCCTTCGCTCATGGGAACCTGTATGCAAAGTGAATGCTACTGTTTTTGTGCATTTTTGTGGGCTGGAGCCATAACATCAGAACAGAGCCTGACAAGCCCAAGATTTCCTTCCTGGGAAGGTTCCAGCTGCCAGATATCTAATCCTTCGGCAGCTGGCTTCCAGCCTGGTCCCATACGGTCAAGGATTTCTTTATGCAAAAAATGTTTCAAATCACATGATAGATGTTCTTGACCTTCTTCAGTTCTTCAGAGAAGAACTCTGCACTTACCTTGTGCACTTACCGTGCACTTACCTCGTGCAAAGTTCTAGCAGCATCTTCTCATCAGGCTGTTTCAAACCTTCCACCTATGCATCATGTACTACTTAAATATGGTGTGAAGGTCTGCCAGACAGAACCTGGGGTTCCTGTGTAGTTGGCTGAAGCTCTCTTCCTGGAGTCATGCTAATCCTGTTTTTGTTGGGAGGAGTACCATGGGGGAGATGGGTGGGAACAGCAAAAGAATGGTTGTTTTTCCTCTGGAAATATGAAGAATGGTGACTGCTGCTTCTTATACCTGGCTTATTAATTTAGACAAATACCTTTTTTTTTCCCCTTACTCTTTCAGATCCTGGGCGCTGTGATCCTGGGTTTTGGAATATGGATTTTGGCTGACAAAACCAGTTTCATTGCGGTTCTACGTAAGACCACATTTCTTTATCATCTTTCTCCTTTTTGAATTGATTCTAGTCCAGGGTTCTGCATGACCACTGTTCAGCTTGGGGATGGCAATGCTTTTATGCAGGTTTTGTGACCTGGGCAGTAACGTGGTGGTATAGCAAGATGAGACCCTAGCAAGGACAGGGTGAAAGGGAGCAACCCGGGAGACACAGCATTTCTCCTAGTCTTGTGTATTGCAACAGCAGGATCAGACTGAGACCTCCTCACCCGTTGCCTTTTCACCCAACAATCCATATACTTCATCTTAAACCTAAGGACTAGTATTTCCTCCTATTTTCACTGCACACTGTATTTTCATAACAGCTCTGGTTGTCACCAAATTAGTAGTTCAGCTCGGTCTTCAACAAACTCTGCTTCCTCTGTGGCTTTCCCTAGACAGGGCTTCAGTACAAATTTAGTTACTCGTAGCTAGTACCTCCAGAATTGCCACTGCTGTCGCTGGTGTCAGATGCTGCAGGACTGCTGCGAGCATGCTGCTTGCAGCCCCAAATCTTTCGCCCAAGGAACGAACAGTAATGGCATTCATAGTCCGATTCCAAGCTACGCTGATCCTGCAAAAGGCTTTATCTCCTGGGTCCTGCTGAACACTACGGCCTGCTTTTGGAAGGTGCTGGGTGAAGAGAAAGCCTGCACTAATGCCGGTACACCCAGACACTGCTGTGTGCTCTGTTTGTTGTGCTGTGGCATCTGGCTAATACTGCAGCATTAAAAGGGCAAGAAGCACAGTTACCAGCACAGGTGGCAGTTAGTAAAGTGCAGGTATGAGCAGAAACATACGTAATGCAGAAACATACTTAAATGCATACTTGAGATGTGTTCTGTACCAGTGGTCCAGCAGCTGTTCCCCCAGGCCGATGGGTGCCACCGCTGTTTGTGAAGGCACAGAGCAGAGTCCCTGGGTTTGGCTCCATTTCTTCCCATTTTACCTAGAATCTCTGCTAACAGAGGATTTAGCTTCCTTCCTGGCAATTTCCAGCCTCAGCTCTTTCTCCCTGCCCCCTCGCTTCCTTTCCCATGCCTGCCTCTCCTTCCCTGTGCCTTAGCACCCGTGCGGTGTCGGAGGCAGCTCTGCAGCAGGGCCTTCCAGCCTGCTGCCAAAGGGGCCGCTTGTGCTCCTTGGCGGCCGGCCCAGCGCAGGGGAAAACACGGAGCCACAGCAAGCGGGGCAGGAGCTGTCTTGCCAGCAGAGCTGCCTGGTGCAAGACAGGACGGCTCACAGATGAGAAGTGTGAGCATGGCCTCTGTCCCCCTGCTGCTCTGGTTTCTCTGAAGGGCTATGCCTTTTTTTTCTTTCTTACAATGAGAAGGTGACAAAGCAACTGCTTTTTAGCAGCCTAGGCACCTGAACGCTTGCGTGACGGCCAAGCAGATCTGGGGTGAGGGAGTAGTGTAGTCTCCTGAAGGCCACTAAAACCAGAGGAACGTACCTGCAGGGCTGCTGCTTCTGTAACTGCTTTGCAGTATCACCACCAAACCTGCACAGCGAGAGTCCCAGGAGTGGTGAGGAGGGGAGCAACATCCTGGTTCCTGTGGCGTATGTCCAGGCAGGGAGAGTCCAGCCTGGAAATGAATCAAGGCTGAAGTGTCTGGTTTGACCTGTGCAGCAAACAGATCTGGTTCTGTTTTTTGATAACTGCTTTCTCTCTTTCCTCTGTTCAGCATGTTGTAGGGAAAAAGTTTTGAAGCTGGTCACTTTTGGTGTATGTCAGAAGTGTGGGAAGGTGTTTTTTGGGGGGAGAGGGGACAGGATCGGATGACAGTATTAGTCTGGATTACGTTACTGTCTTGTTTTAACCTATTTCTGGAGAAGCTCAGAGGAAGCTTGTCTCTTAGGACTTCTTTCCAGGAAACTAAATGCTCTAGGAACATTATTTTTATTAATCACTGTCCATTCCCCTGCACTGTGCAACTCACAGGTTTAAGAATGTCTGATGATAAATGACGTTTCTGGTTAATATTTCCAGATAGTATCTCTTTGACTTTTATGCCATAATGCCTAGCTTCCTCTCATCCTATTTTGCAAGAAATAATTCTCTGACCAACCCAGATGTAAAAGCTTTTTAATTTTGTTTCTTGCAGTACCAAATGCTGGTACTGTCAGTCCTCTCCTCTCAATATATATGAAATAACATTTTATCAGCTAAGTCTAGGTAATATTTTGCGTGAGAGAGTGCAGTCATTCCAGACAATAGCAGGAGACAGCTAGAAGGATGTGTAAAAGTAGAGAATTTGGGTGTGATCCTTGTTTAGATCCTGGAATTAACATCTCTTTGCAGAGGTCATACACAGGTTATGCAACAGCCTGCAGTGAGTGCACTTGTTTGGCATTACCTTGAGTCCTCCAGGATATAAGATAATGGAGACTTGCAGGTTGGCTTTGAAAGTCTTCCCTCAACAAAAGACACACAGAAGCTGCCTTCTGTCTGAATGTCCAACATGCCTCCATGCAGCATCTTTGTAGATGACAGACTATTATGTGGATATAGAGACAATTCTCTAGGTGGTGATGGCAGACGTTATATTTGTCAGTAGTTAATTTTTTTCCATGTCCTGGCCTTTACAGAGACCTCATCTCCCTCCCTGAAGAGTGGTGCATACGTCCTCATCGGTGTTGGCGCTCTCACCATGCTGATGGGCTTCCTGGGCTGTCTTGGAGCTGTCAATGAAATCCGATGTCTCTTGGCTCTGGTGAGAGAATTCATGCTGTCTCTCAGATACTCCTTTTTAGATCACCCTTTGAAATCTTTCCAGCATATCTGTTGGATTGTAGTCTGGGGCTCAGGTCTCCTTGGGGACAGTACTTCTGCCAGGTCAACTCAGAGCCAGTTCTTTATCTGTGTACGTTAAATTCTTGACGGTCAACCCTCTGCAGCAGCAGTTCTGCTTCTGTGGAAAGTGCAGGAGTTGAGAGAGGCTTAACTGGGAATGTCCTGTGTGTCACGACCTTTCTCCAAATGCTTCACCTATAAGAAATTTTCTGTGAGGGATGAGGTGAAACTAGCTTCATAACCCTCAGCCTGCTAATTGACTCCTGGTTATTCGGAGCACATACGTATACGAAGCTTGGTATGGCCACGCCATGTGTCCTGGCGTTGGGAATGTCTCAGTGTTCACTGGCTGTGGAGGCCTGGGTGCGGGGACAGAGCTCAACCAAGAGAGGTCAGAGTGGACTGGTAATAGAGCTGGGGGTGGGGAAGGGAGTCCCGGGTGGAATGACATGCAGGTTGTGCTCATGAACTCTCTGCCTCCTGAAGTCTTCCTGTTGTTGGCCTGATGAGAGAAGTGCTGAAGTGCACTGGCCTGGTAAGCTGTAGCTTCTCTTTGTACTTGTAGATGCTTGTCCTTAAGCCTTTCACAGGGGAGAGCGTTTCTGACAGCAGAGCTTGCCTGAAGGCAAAAACATTGGCTAGTTGTTGTAACTTTCAGTGAGATCTCATATACAGAAAAAGTTGTGTTGTTACGTGCAGGCTTTATAAAGGCTGCTTGATGATGGTCCTCTCTTCTCTTTTTGTTTCCAGTACTTCACCTGCCTCATGGTGATCCTCATAACTCAGGTGGCTGCTGGGCTGGTTATCTACTTCCAGAAAGAAGCGGTGAGTGTTTCTCACTGTGCGTTTCCTTGGTCTTAGTCTGAGGGGAACAAGAGACACCTGGAAATTCTCTCTTCCAAACTCAAATGTACTGCTAGTAGGCATAACTGGATTCTCCTTTCTTCTAGCCCACCTTAGCAGCTTTGCTGTACACTTTGCTTTTCCTGCATCTGCTAGGCCCAGGAGCACTACTTCCTCAAGAATTAGGAAGGGTCGTTTGGTATGCAGGCTTTATTTTTGAGTAGTGGGAACAGTTTTAATAGATAAAAATAAAAATTCTGAAAGGCTTTCGACCACATCTCTTGTTCCTGCCGCAAGCTGCTGTTTGGCTATGTAGTAGCAGTAATTACCATGTTGTCATCACTACTGCCTTGATGGGCCCCCAGTCCAGCTCCCCCAGTTTCATTGTTCAGCACAACGCCACGTGGTGTGGGACATCCCTTTGGTCAGTGTGGGCCAGCTGTCCTGGCTCTGTCCCCTCCCAGCTCCTGGTGCACGCCCAGTCTCCTCACTGGCAGGGCAGCGTGAGAAACTGAGAAGTCCTTGGCCCTGTGTGAGCACTGCTCCGCTCAGAAACAGCGGTGTGTTAGCAGCAGCATTCTCCTCAATCCAAAACAGCTTTCTTCTAGTAGCTGTTGCAGTGCTAACCCTGTCCCAGCTGAAACCAGGACATTCCCCAAGAGCAATCCCTTGTATCTGACAGTTTCTGTACTACAATTTGAGCTTAAAGCCAAGTGGTTTAACAACTTGAAGTGGATCTTTGTCAGGAATGCGTTGAGAGACACATTTACATAGTGCAAGCAAGTTAAAAGTGCGGTGTCCCTGCTGGCTTCTGTCCTGGTATGCAGGTTTCTGGTACCAGTTCTGGGTGACCCTGTCCATTGCCACGTGACTGTGTATCCATACCCCTGCAAAGCTGAGCTTTCTTCTCCCAAACCAACGTCTCTGCTGGTGTTCGTGGGCAGTGGGTGGTAGAGGAAGTTACAGATGGGGCTGGGAGGTGGAAGGTGCCGGCCCCGGTGTAGCTGATGTGATGTGCACAGCGCTTTGTGCAAGCGGCTGCGGTAGCTGTGAGCGGCTGTTGGCTGGGTTCCTTGCCAAGCAGGGTACGAATATAGCTCGCTCTGTGGGCTGGCTGGAGCTGGAGGAGAAACTGAAACGTTGGCTATCTGCTGTGGAAAGTTCAGCTTCAAACAAGCTGCTGACTTGCAACAGCTCTGACTAATGCAGAGGAGGAGGTGTGGGGATGGGCATTCCCCTGCCACTGGGGAAATGTGACTTCCCAGACTATGAGGTTCTGTACCTTCCTCAGTATTTCTCCTCCAGCTGTTACTTTACTCTAGGAAATTCTATTTTTTCAGCTGTAACTCTTCATTTGTACCTCACTGAGACCAGGGAGAGAGTGAAAGCACTTAGGGTTGTTCTGCCCAGCCCTTAGACCAGCGTGGCTGAGACCATCACTTGTCCGGATCCAGCAGAATGGCAGGGAGAACTGGGCTTTGGTCAGACGCACCCCTTCCGTCCTCAGTGAACATAATTTATGGAAAAGCTCTTCCAGAGCCCTTCCGTTTCAGGGATCCTCCGAAGTACCTGCCCGAAACACTAAGAAAAACTGTTTCAGGAAGGTGTTGGCCGAAACCTCTCACGTTGGTTTGTGGCTGCGCTTCAGTGATGCTATGCATATTGCTCTGCTTCACTTGTTATACGTCATCCCAGGGCTGCACAGAGCACGGTGAAGTAGACTGAAAACTGCTCAGGATCTAATCCCTAGGTGTCCATTGTGTTCTTCATGTTTACTTCTTCATTCTGACTTCAGGAAGTTGGTTAGATGTAAAACAAGGAATAGTAAGAGTTGAGGAAAGAATCCTGGATCCAGACTGTAGCGAGGTGATGATACTCCTCTCCTTGTTGCTGAAGTCTTTATGTCTCCTACTAGAGGAGAGGAGATGACTGTTGCTGTACTCCTCCCTACCTGTTCTCTTCTTGATTAATAGGTACTTGTGCAGGTTCACTTGCTTGCCTATATCCCTGGCTTTACAACAGGGTTGATGTTTTTGCTGAAAAATATGTTTATTTTCAGCATCAAAATCCTTCCCCACCCCTGACATATGAAAATATGCTGGAATAGAGTTAGTGTAACTGTAAAAGGCTGGGTCTCTGACAGGAAGGCTGCTGTTGGGCCTCCCTTTGGGGCATGGCTGTAGGAATGCCCCATCAGACTGGAATTGCCCAGTACTTGCCCGTGCTGGCAGGATGTTGAAGGAACATCTGTTTCCCTACATCACTTAGCTACTGAAACTTTGTGGTGGGGTGGGTTTTTTTCAGGGTCAACATGATAGCAATATCACAAGTTTTACCAGTGGTGCGGCATTCCCTGGGTATCACACCTCTCTAAACCTGCGAGAGCCTGGGCAAGATCCCTCTGGCCTAGTTCATGTGGTTCTCTGCAGTGTGGCTCTGAATGCTTTGAGCAAAGGAGAGCAGTGGTGGCCTTTTGGGAATTGCCCTTCTTGCTAGCTGTTGTTTGTAGCGAACAGCCTTGCCGGGGGCTGCAGAGTGTGCATTAGTTTCAGGATCTGAAGGGACTGGGGGTGAGGGCCCCCTCCTGGTTCTTGAGCCTGTTTTTGCTTTCAGGCTAGATGCTAATAAATGTGCTGGGGGAGGGATGTTGCTTGAGTCTCAGAGGGATGGGATAGATGATCGATGGTGTCTGACAGTGGAAGAAGCATGCATGATTCATTTTGTGATGAAGGCTGGAAGCAAAGACCCATGCTCTTGCCTCTGGCACTCAGTTTTTCTCCCTCTCCAGTCAGCCCATGGGAAAGGGAAGACTGATAGCCCTGCTGCTTTCTGGATTTCCCTGGCTTTGGTGTCCAGGCTTTGGACTCCCCTGCAGTGTGGCGGTAGGGTTATTCCTTCTGACTCCAGGCACAGGTAGCAATTTTTTGGAGCAGTCATGCTCGATGCAGCGCTGTGTCCTGAGAGACCCTTAATGGGTGAAGACGAGAGAGGCGTTGAAAGCCTGCCGAAGTTCAGCATGCCTTTCTAGCTTGCTGTTTTTTTGTTTCCCTACGCTGAGTGCAGAAGGACGTTCAGCTGCAGGTGCCTGTTTTCCCCCTTGGGCTGCTGTGCCAGTTAAACCCGCCAACAAGCTGTCTTTGTGTGTGCTCTCCAGACCTGTGCCGTTGTTTGCGTAATAATCCCCCTTTCTCCAATTACTTTCTAAAACACCTAAGAATCCCTGTCTGTCTTTCATTTAAATGCCTCCATTTTTGAAGCCAGGGCTGTTTGTAAGACTCCTTGCCTATGCTTGTGTAAGAATATAGGAAGAGCGGAGATGTAGCTTCCTACACAGATGCACTTGGGGATGTCTAACTCGGGCCCCGTGT
Source organism: Cygnus olor (assembly GCF_009769625.2). NCBI lineage: Eukaryota > Metazoa > Chordata > Aves > Anseriformes > Anatidae > Cygnus > Cygnus olor. The sequence goes on from NC_049173.1 coordinate 53,046,223, forward strand.
CTGCTTGTGGCATGGCCCTGGGATGGAGAACAGAGGCTCTGCTTGGGATCCTGGCAGAAGCAACCCTTGGCTCCGTCTGGCCTAACAGCAAACAGCCCAGCGGGCTGCGGGACGACATCCCCATCTCTCCTTGCCTCCCTCCCTACGTGCTGAGCAGAGGTGAGGGTAGGAACGCAGACTTCAGTAGCTGCTGAGGCTTATGGCAGCAGCTGAGGCCAATCTCATTAGTAGGAACCAGGTCAGGCTGCCTTGATTTGAAGGGAAGGAAAAGGGGAAGCTAAGTAATTAAAAGAGGAAGAGTCAGACATCATGAGAAGGAAGGTCACGCAGCTCCCATCTGTCTGGCCTGACGTAGCTGATCCCTGTGAGCTGTGCTCAAGTCTCCAAGGAAGAATTGCTGGTGTAACAAGTGAATGAGCCACGGCCTGAAGCTTCCCTCTAACAGCAGGCACTGCTTTCTGTTACTGTCTTGGGTTTGCCGTAGTCATTTGCAGTGCTTAACAGCAGGATGAAAGAGGAAAACCTTTTACACTGACCTGAAGTATACTGAAGCACTACAGACAAAAAGGGAACACACAAACACACAGGGGTGGAAGCATCCCAGTGCTTGGGCTGATCTAGCTGTGTCCCATTCCTCAAGACAACTAATGATGCTTCTCTCCAGTCATTTGTGATCTGGGTCTGTCCGTAACAGTGACAGCTGCGTTACCTGTCCCCTGTGTACAGGGTGGCTGGGAAGAGCTCCAGAGTGAGGTGGGAGGAAGAGGGTTGAGGAGCCTGCTGGGTGGTAGCTTGCATCTCTCATCAAACTGAGGGGTGCTGTAAATCTCTCTGGACAAGGGATGGGGGTGAAGGGGTCATTTTGTGATTAGACTGTTAGTGGGCAGTTTAGACAAATGTAGTACTTGCTGTCTCAATACAGAAGCAGCAGCTGTAGGAGTTTGGGGAGAGGTAGATCAATACCTTGTGAAAAAGGGAAGTTTCCACCAGCTGTATGTCAAAAAACCCAGATGCATACGTACAGCAGCTGAGTGACACAGACCTTCCCCGAGAGGCAGCAAAGGGCCTCGGCTGTACGGGAGACAAACTGCAGTGGCTGAGATCCTAGATCAGTCTCGTTTGCAGCACGAGGTTAGAAATATATTGCCCATGAGTCCACAAGGTAGCGTTGTCCTTCACCTTGCACTGATCCTTCCCCTCTGTCTCACCTGTGGCAGGCAGCACTTGTTCGGCCTGTGTCCTACCAGGATAACCATACTTTGTTCTGTTTCCCTATTGCTCATCGGGTTCGTAGCCCTTCTCTGTGCCTGCACAAGGACTTAGCAAAGCTGCTGTCTTAGCTTCCCTTCAGGAGTGAGGCTGTGTACATATATCCCCTTATTTGTACCTGTTACTTGGTAGCAACTGACTTCTTTTTTTTAATATTAGTGACTCAAGCTGCATTTAACATTTCTGAAGAAATGCAGTTTGTGCTTTGTATATTTGTTCTACTATTTTCCTCTCTCTCTTATGGAAGGATTTTCCTGATGCATACTACCTGTTTCTGTTCTCTGACTCTGTATCGCTGAAGCCTGTAGGCTGGGGTTTTTGTTCACCTTTTTTGTGGTCACCATGAATCCCAAGTTTTTTGTGGGAGATTTTCAGTTGTCTTCCATACACCGTAACATTTATTTTCCAATGACTTCATGGCTTTGCTTTCCTGTGAGAAAAATTTACTTCCCTTTCTATTCCGGTTTTAAGGGGTTGTATGATTGCTCAGTCTGATGCCTGGACTTCTCTGTGCATTAGAAGTGCTTCTTAACAACACTGTAACAAACGTAATGTGTTAGTCAGAACAGGAAGGAATTTATTCCAAGCTTCAGCTTCAGTAGCAGTCTCTCATCCACTCAATAAACCTGAAGTAACTGATTGGTGGAGGAAATGGGACTTTGTATTAACTCACTTTCTCCAGAACAACTTCCCTCTTATGCAGCAGCAGGCCATACATCATTGAAAGCTGGGGTGGATTTGTTGTGTTTACTTCTGTCTGGAAAAAAACTCTCAGCAAGAAATACCATCTGGTCACCATAGTGGGATTTTTATGTTGGTAAACCCATTTTGTATTTCATCTTGTTGATCATATTTATCACCTGTTCTCAAAAGCGTAGACAAGGCTGCAGAGCAAGATGTTTCAAGGTCAGTCTGGGGGATTTTCCACTGTCTGGTTGCTTTTCCTCCTTATAGCTTATGTGCCAATTACAAACAGCAATAAAATTATTGGGAAATAAGTATCTGTCTTTTTGCTGCAACTTAAAAATGGCTGTACTATGGAAGTGTGGTAGTCTGAGCACCTATTACTGTCTCCTTCAGATCCTTTAGAAAAGGGCTAAGCAGAAGGTACTAATCATTCCACTTTTTTCTTTTATAGTGCTTATAATCTCCATCTGCAGTTTGTGTCTTTGCTCTAACCTTGTTCACTGGAGCCTAGAGTAAAGCAAAGTGTTTCAACACCCATGACTGTGATGAGCCTGTGTTCCTTGCTATTGGAGAGGCAGACTCACAGTAGGACTAACACAGCTGATAAGGAGGAATGTCATGTACCCAATGCCCCCCAAAAAGAGACTACAAGGAATCGACTAATCTAACTCTCCTGCCTTTTTTTTCTTTACCAGCTGAAAGACGAGTTGTCCAAGATAGTCCAACAGCTGATTGTAGATTATGACCCTTTGAATGGTGATAAGAACTTACAAGACGCATGGGACTATGTGCAGAAACAGGTGAGACAAGTTGCAGCAAGAAACGGTAATGTGCTATTTTGCCAGTGCAGCAAATGGCCTTTAAAACTAGGCTGAGGACAGGGAAGCAGGTATTGCAAGAGGCCTGACGGTGATTCTCGATCCTTTGTCATATTTGTCATATCTTTCCAGTTCTATGTGTTTAGGTTAGTGGTGCTCACATCCATTCCTCGATGTTATCAACCTCCAAAGGCTCCCCCGTAGCCCATAGTCTGTCCATGTTTCTTGGTGATGGACAGCAACCATCTTCTGTACCACTTGACTTAAGTGTGCAAGCCTCTTTGATATACACCCATTAGATGTCTTTAAAAGCTACATTTCTAGCATACTTGACTGCTGGATAGCACTACAGCACACTGATTTGTCTGATCTCTGAAGTTGCCTGTGATATCTGGTGTCTGCATACTAGAAAACTGTCTCACTTGCTAGTGCTAGGTAAGACCCTGAACCACTCCTGCATGCTGGTTGTTAGGACTAGCTAGTATTGGCTGCAAAGCCCAATGTGTCTGGTGTAGCAAACAGCACACCAACACTTCTGCCCTTCATCTGTGGTGTTTCCAGAATGCCTTAGTCTGCGTGAAAGTCACAGTGCATGCTGTTTTTGTAGCAAGTAAAATCCCTAGCTTATTGCTAGGCAAGTCAACGGCACTGGCTGCCTTACTACTTGGTGTGGGTTGCCTGCTTACTGTGACAGCTCCTTTGCAAGTGTCAGCATTCTTGGGAGCCATCCAGCTGCCCGTGATTCCTGCTTTAGCATCAGGGTCAGTGCTTGAGCAACTAGGTCAGCGTTGAGCCACACTGGAGTCATGATAGCTGCTTACTGCCAAACCACAAGCTTGAGAGCTGGCTGGCTGTTGTGGTTAAATACATGACCAGCATGGGACTGATGTGTAATGAGTACAAATAATAGCATTTTTCTTCTGTTTCTTACTGCAAAACACTGATCTACAATACTCCTCCTCCTTGGAGAAAGATTTGTTCATGTTTTATCATTGTAGTTGCAGCTTCCTGTAGAGGAATCAGGAGAAGGCTGAGCTTACTACAGAGAAAGGATCCTACATTTTTTATGTAGGAACAGAAGAAAAAAAGCGTTTTGGAGGAGTGGAGTGTTAGGAATCCAGTTCCCCTCATACACTAGAGTTTGCATTTGAAAGGGGCTGGGGGGAGTTGTTCTGTCAACCAGTGACGGGCGTTAAAGTCCAAATCTCTGTGAGGCGGAGGTAGTTCCTTCTGGAGGCTGGATTTTCAACACTTGTTTGGAAACCAGTTGCTAATCCTGGTGTGGGTGTTCAGTTGTTAGTACCTCCACTCCCCTGTACGTTATGTGAGACCGAAACATTACATTTCCCTTCTGAGCGGAGGGTTTTTTCCATAACTTCCACCTCAAGTTTGATAGCCTCTGCTCTGGATCCCCGTGCTTGCGTGGTGGTACGTGGTTACAGATAAGATCGCAGTCTTTGCTGGACTTCCTGATGTGCTTTCCCCTACAGCACTGCAGTTTTATCACGTGGGGGTGTAGGAATGTAAACGTCTCTTCGGATGGAAAACTTTCCTCATCTCGTCTTCCAGCCAGTCCCAAACTGCAGCCAGGCGGGTGCAAGTTAGTTGTAACTCGCTGGGGTTTGGCAGCATATCCACGCCACCGTGTGGTGGCCGGCTGCTGGTGTGTCATGGAGGCCAAAGCTAACCTGAATGGTACCTTGAAACTAGGAACCAGACGCTGAAAAGTTCTTGCTCTGTGTTTGCCTGCCCCTACTTCCTGTTTGTTTTCACATGCAGCGTGTTACCAGTGTGAATTGTATGACCACAGTGCTCTCTTTGCTTATTAGATCTCCTGCTGTGGCTGGGATGGAGCAAAGGACTGGGAAAATAATAAAATTCTTAAAACGAAAGCATGCTTCTGTATCCCTGCTCCTGCAGTGTCAACGTGAAACCTGAAAATACAGGTTTCTGTAACCTGGATGGCCCATCGAACAGCACTGCACCGTATGCCTGGCCTGTTCATGAGCAGGTGAGTGAATGTCTGGTGCGCATGAAGCTTTTGCTGAAGTCGCATTGTCCTTACTCCTCTGGAAATTATTTTGGAGAATGTTTTTCACTCTAGTGAACAGGGTGACGAATTTCTACTGTGAGATTTGGTATAGCATGTAACTGGGATAATCTGTGCATGCAGGAGAAGAGATGTGTTACAGATCTTTAATCCTGAAATACTTAGATTTTTGCTTCTTTCCCCTGTGACCATATTTTCTCCATAGGGTTGCATGGATGAGGTACAGAAGTGGTTGAAGGACAACCTTGGTATCATTCTTGGGGTCTGCACAGGTGTTGCTGTTATAGAGGTAAGTCACTCCCTGATACGTGATCATACCCTGTCCTCCTATGCATATTCTTTCAAAGGCAAAGCTATTGTGTATTTTTGTTGGTTTTTTTTTTTTTAGTAGTAGACACCTGGTTTAATGCAGACACAACTTCTGTTTTTAATAATAGACACCTTACTTGATGGCAGTGCAGTTCTAGCTCTTGATGTTGTCTGCCTGGAGCTTTGAACTGTTCCTTGCCTTGACTGGATTAAGCCCTGTCTACTTGTGGTTCCTGCTGCTTTGTTTGGCACTTCTCTCATTCTTCTTGACTATGCATGCAGTGAATCAACAAGCAACATCCCACTGGTGAAATCCCACCTTTTGCCTTAAAAAGCCCATAGTATAGATTCCAGATGAAGGCATGTATTTTTGCGGTAAAATATTTTTGTCATCCTGATTATTGGATTTTCCTTGTATGCTGGGTCAACTCTGTTCACCTGAGTGGTGCCATTAAAAGGAAACCCCTGCATTCTGCTCCCCTGTACCACCCTTTCTTCCCACCTTATTGTCTTTGATTGCTGACTGACTTACCATTCTTTATTACTCATTCCAGCTCCTGGGGATGATACTGTCCATTTCACTCTGCAAGAACATACACAGTGAAGACTACACCAAAGTGCCCAAGTCTTGAGTTTGCTGACTCCAGAGCTACGGCACCACAGAGAAAGGAACAAACAGAACATTCCTGCCTCGCACCCAGACTGTCCAACCATTGACCATTATTCCTGTGACATCCTATTTCTGATACCACTCTGCTAAGAACTATTAGAGTTGCAATACAGCCTGATCTTCTGGCATAGGGCCCTTGGGCTACCTGCATCCTGCCTCTGGATTATTTCTACTTCATGAAGCAGAACTTAATTGTCTCACATCACATGAGACACCTGATTAACCTGAGGGGACAATGCTTTTGCTGCCTGCTCCATGTTAAATATCCTATTCATATCTCAATTCTACAATCCACTTGGCCTAACATACAATAACTATTCCCCCTTCCTATTCTCCCACATCTTTCCCTTCTCCCCCAAAAGAAATACTTTTCTTTTGTCCCATGAGTCAGGATTGCTGTTGAGATTCCAGTGCTTTGGTATCTTTACCTGCTTCACTGATGTGGTGGTGGTAACTAGTTGTGCTTTATAGGCCTTGTTCCTTGTGATTAACCTGATTCTGCTTCTACTGTGCATCTTCCGAGCTAGACTCTCATCTCAGCTATTGAGCACTACCCTCATAATCACTTCTCCTGCGTCTGGAGCCCGCCAAGCCTTGCCTTCAGTGGAGCTCTTCCCTTTTGAGTGTGACGAGCCACTGGGAGAGAGCCAAGCCAACCTGTTCCTGGTGCGGCCTGGCAGATTGCGGTGGTGGTGCTCAGCTGCTTTTGGAATGGGTCCCATGGGTTCTGGGTCTGATGCTTACAGTTTCTCCCATCTGCCTCTCTTTTTCTTCCTCCACTTCTAGCACTGCTTTTCAGGCTCCTGTCAGCCTGGAGGCACTTCAGAGACTGCTGCATGGTGTAGACTCAGCCCCAGGCTGGCTCTGCTAGTTGCATTCTTGGGTTTCCAACTTTTGTAGAGGTTATGGTTAACTGGATTCTTCCCCCCCACCCCTGTTATGAACATGAAGTGTTAACTGTTTTTTAATAATGAGTATGGAGGGATCTGACTGGATTGCAGGCATTGTATATTGGAGATATCACTGCTACCAGTGCCCAGTTTAGGTTCTGTAGTTTGGATGCAAGGATAAACTGCTTTTATTTTCAGTTGTCCAGTCTTCTGACTCCACTGTGGTCTGGAGCCATGACTGCTAGTGGCTGGCCTTGAGCGTAAACACTGCAGCAGAGAAAGAGCTGGTTTTACATTCGTGCAGGCTGGGTGGTTTGTGTACTTCACGGCTGGGCTGTTCACTCCTTTCTGCCAGTGGCCAGCAGCAAGGAGTGGTGTAGAGCACAAGAAAGTTAAGAAATGTGCATGGAAGAACTACCCCAACTTCTTAAATAAGGGAGCTGGGCAGAAATCCTCAGTCCTCGAGGTGGCTTGGGCACAACAGATCTCCTGCAGTTGCATATGCATGCAATAAATACCTTGGCAGCAGGAAGCTGCGAAGGAGAGAAGTGGATGGTCCTTGCCCGAGACTTGATGCAAGGTATGTGGTGAAGAGAGCCTTTGCCTTACAGAAATGGTCCCAGGACAGTCAGTCCTGTTCTTGTCAGGGCTGGGGTTGGTAGGAATAGCCCTAGTAGCAGTTCAAAGGCATGGCTTCCCTACCCACTCAACTTCCCTTCTAGCAAGAAAGGCCCGTGCAGGGGAACAGAGCCCCAGCAGTGGGTCCCTGCAGTGTCCTTATGTCTGGACTCAGTGGTGACTGGGAAGAGTAGATATGACTGGGCAACTGATTTTTATTTTTTTTTTTTGGAGGTCTGATAAGGCTTTGCTATTCTGAGGCCCCTGCCCTCTCTTGCACAGACCCTTCCAGCTGACCTTTGCTATAGCAGAAGGCACCTTTCGTAGCAGTAAAGCTTGCTAGCTTCCATAGTATAAAGTCTATTCTCTAACGTGTTCTTACTTGTAAGATTCTTGTTAAGTTACAGATGCCAATGCTGAGCAGCAAGTAAAAAGAAGCCCATGCTGGGTTTCCTATTTTTGTTTTTTGTCTGTTTTTAGCAACATCTTCCGACTGGAAGAAATGCATGTACAGATGTAAAAGTCTAGAGGGTGATTATTTCTGTAATAAAGACTTTGCTAAAAAAAAAAAAAAAAAATACTCTGGCTAAGTCTTGTGCATTGTAGTGGTTTCTCCTTGCTTCCTGTCTGTCCCCTTCTGCTTCACATGCAAATCACTGGCACCTTGTTTGTTCAAAGTAGCAAAGGCCCTGTCAAAAAGCAGGAAGCATATGCCATTATGCTCTGAGGTCTTCAGAAGTTCTGCAGTCTGGGTGAGATTTGTGTGGGCTATGAAAATACTGCCCCACAGAGGGAGGTGACAATTTTCCTAGCTGTGTTCTAGGGTAAACTTTGCCTTGTTTTAGGAACACTGTATGTATGAAGCATGTCTGTCTTAGGGTGAGCTAAGTGGTAGTTCCTTTGAATTACCTGCTATCTCCTAGGCTAAGCGATCTCCATATTTGAAGAGTGGAATTCAACCAGACTTGTGGAGTCTTGTGGTGTTGCTTTAGAAAACAACTAAATGTGATGCAAGTCCTCGATGTTCAAAAAGGCAGAGTGAAGTTTGCAGAGAATGAAGTGCTGGGATGCTCCCAGTAAGCACTGGTGGCAACTGGTCTGAAGTCAAGACTCGAGTTACCCTGATCAGCCAAAATGGAGCAAGAGGTGCTGGAATGGATCTTGGACTCAAGTAGGATGCACTGACCTGTCTGATCTGGGAGCAGAACTTGCTCCTTCAGACTGTGCTGGGCCCCCGGCTGCCTGACCTCTGTGGAAACCACTTGCCTTTGGCCACTGGAGGGAGGTGTTCCACCAAGAAAGCTCAAGCCCGAGTGCTGTCGTATCACCAGCCTTGACTGGTCCCTTGGGGGGTGAGATGATGACACTGATCACTTCCTTCTGCTCCTAGTTACTCCTGGCAGCAGGGTGGCTAAAATAACTTGTAATTACAAATGTATTCTCATAAACGATTTGTGCTGCCTGCTTGGCATTTTAGGGATAATTTTCCCTTCCATCTCTTGGAGCAGCACGCAGTTGGATATTTTGCTGCATGTCTTCTACTGTATATGGGTTGTGCTTACTTCTGGGGTTTCTGCCTGAAGTAGCTCTGGAAGTTGAAGATAGCACAAGGAGCCTCTCCTGCTGCTTTTTTTCTTGTCTCCATCTTTTTCTTGTTTCCCCTCATCTTCAGTTCCTTTGGAGGGTAGGTTGGGAGGAGGCTAGGAGGGGATATGATACTTATAAATGTGTCCTAAAAAGCACTCTAGGGGAAAAAAAAAAAAAAAAAGGCCCTCAGACTGTCAGAGAGCAAAAACCCTACTGCTGCTCCTGAGGTGTACTTGAATCTTGGTCAAGGTTCCTGGCTTATCTCCGAAGGTAAAGGTTTGCTGCTGGAACTAGAAATCAGAGCAGCTCAGACTTCTTAGGAGCTGCAATGTTTGTCTAGCAAAACCCAGAGTACCAGCATCTGCAGTAGCTCAGCACATGGAAGTATTTTGTGTGTAACGAACAAGCTGCTATATAGCTGTCCCAGGCCAATAATTAATATTGTATGAGTATAGTTGTGACCTCCCTGTGGCCTGAAGTAAGGCCCCTGGTAATGAACTGGTGACATTCTTCGTTCTGCATAATCACAAGGAACTCGGAAGCTGCTATAATTCTTCCTGTGAGGCACTTTTCCTTCCGGAAAGAGAAGAGGAATTGCATTAGAGTTAGTATGGGTAAGTCTGTAGGTCACAATGCATCTTGTTCTTTGTCATGGTTTCTGCATGGCACGTACTCGAATGTAACGTGTGGCAGCTGTTCTTGTCTCTGCAGCTCTCCCACATGTGGTGGTGTGGCTGGTCCTGGCCAGCTTGGCTCAGGAATTGAAGATGAGTTTGATAGTAGGCTGAATTCTGGTTGCTGATGGACAGGCTGCAAGCGGTGGTGTCAGACTGCCTTGGCTGGGAAAGGTGAGGAACAGCAGCTATCGGGGCTCATTGCTGGAAAGCCCAAGGACCATGGGATTCCCACAAATGCATTTTCACAGCCAGTTGCTGCCACTAAATGCCATAAATGCAGAACACACCCTTAATTATTCATGGTCTGGCTCTAACCCATTAGCCTCTGAGACTCTTGGCTCTAGCCCTGGCCTTTTATTACAAAGAATAAACCTCAGATGGCAGCCAGGATTTCTGAATGAGATCTTAAGCCAGGTTGATGCTAAAAACTTGTCAGTGCAAAATCTGCTAACGTGGAAGTCCTCAAATATTTGTAAGCTTGCAAAACATTCCTAGCAAGAGCTATGCTGTCAGTGAACTGAAGCTATTGGTAAAATGGTGCTAGTAAAGCTAGCAAGCGTGGTTTGGTCATTGTAAACCGTTTCTAGGAGTGGTGTGTTGGTAGAACACCTGCGAATTCTTGCCGTGTGGTAAGAATCTCTTCTGTCAAACAGGGGAAACAGCCTTTGCCTAGGTAGATTGTATAACCTTAGCCATACATTCTTTCTTCTCGTACATAAGAATTTTCTGGTTTCTCCCTTCTAAGCTCCTAATAACATAATTGGCGGGGATGTGTGTGCTGTTTGGCTTTTGTGGAGAGGGATTAAGGGAATAGTGAATACTCTGGATCTGGAGAAAAGGTATTCTCACTTCTACGGGCAAAATGTTACACCTGTTTAACACAGGGATTTAAGAGAAGGGATAAGGCTCAAAGTTGTATGTGGATGCTCAAAGAAGCATGGAATCTGGGAGGGAAAATCCTGCTTTAGATCCCAAGGATGGTATTTGCTTAAATTTGATTTATCTTTGGTGTCGTCTTTCCTTTATGTCCCTTACAGCATCATGAGGTGACTTGCCTGCCCACAACAGTCCAGAGCTGAGCTGAAAATCTAGAAACCTACTTCTGTAACTACAACAGGTCACATCTCTAGAAAACTAAAGAAAAGAGCATTTTCCTTTCATCCCATAGGCTCCGGGTGATATTAACTCCCGTTTCTTCACAATGTTGGTTTGAGCAATGGCAGCAGCTCAGAGGTTATGTTGATACTGCTCTTTGTTCTGTGAGTGGTGTTGAAATGGTCACCAGGTTAGGAACTGGTCACCAGGTTAGGAATTGTCTTGTACCTATATGAGGCCATCGTACTGCTGCTCCAGACCTGGATCAGATCTAGACCTGCCCTAGGACCCCAGATCCTCACTATGTGACCACTGTTGCAGACCTTGCTCATCATATGACTCCTGTGAGCACTACCTGCTGTTCATAACCTTAGGCCTTGTCCATGTTGTCTCTCCTTGCCCAAGCAATTTCCCTGGCTCTGTCTGTAGTTCTTTCTGGATCTGGCACCAAGTAACTAACCCCAAAACAACGGTTGTGACAGTCTGGTGCATGTTCCTCTGATCTCCAGCACTAACTTTTTCTTCTTTTTGGCCTGCTTAGAGTTGCAGACTGGACATATGGAAGTTCTTCAGAGACAGTAAGAATCCCAGAGCATGTGTTCGTATGAATTGCTTACCCAGCATGCTTCCTGGGTATTTTCTACATAGCACTTCTGGAAACTATTTAGGATTTACTAGGGTGGAAATGTGAGGTCCTGTCAAGACCATGTTATAGTACAGGCATGTGCTTTGGGCAATGCACTTGCAAAATGATGTCAGAATAGCGTAGCTCATGCAGAGATGTCTGCAGACAGCCTGGAACAATAACCCAGCAGAGAGCAGACCTTTAATTTTGGCAGAGGCTGTTTCACGATGCTCTTAAGTATTTCAAAATAAGTTGTCCTTTTAATACCATATTGTAATTAATTCTGGTTAGCACTGGTTGGAAATTCTTTTGGCAGTAGAGTGTTTCCCTGGAGGGCGTAGGTTCATTTAAAACAAAGTGGGTTTTGTTTTGTTGTTGTTTTTGTTCTTCTGCTTAAACAGGACTGAAAAAAGTTTGATAACATGGAGAGGTTTCTCCTGCTTCCTTAGTGGGTGCTTTAAGGTAAACATTATGTAAAAGAGCTGGAATTGGACAAAATAGAATTGTAAAACCATATTCTAAATATGTGACCTAACAACAGGATGTATTGGTATTGAGAGTATAGACTGGGTTAGAAGTGTAAGTTCTCTCCCATGTGAATAGTGAAGAGTGTTGGCTGCATCTGAGAGAAAGGGGTAAGTTTTTGCTTTTAAATATGCATTTCTTAAGATCTGGGGGTTGAAAGGGGAAAAAATAAAAGAAACTATCCAAATTACTAGTGTTGCACATAGGCTGGGTGGAGTTAGAGATTGGGAGCATCTGCTGCTTCCCCTTCAAGTTAAGGCGTCTGCAACAAATCTGTGGGACAGGCCCACTTTGACTTTTCACTTCCATAGAAGAAGCAAGCTGAACGCTTGCTCTCTGTTTTGGAGCGACTCCTCTAGACCTCTGTAGGCCGTTCTTCAGACCTGCAGGACTTGGCCAGGCTCAAGCAGTGCAGAGCAGCAGTCAGGTGGCTGCTGCGTGGGGTCTGAGAGAAGCCGCTGGGAGCAGTCAGTGGGGGCCCTTTCTTCAAAACTCATGTACTTGACGTAGTCACCTGAAAACAGCAAAGTGTTTGCAGGACCTATGGGAAGCACAGGTAGGAAGTACCTCTATACTCTGTTAAAAGTAGTACCCATACTCTGTTAAAACTTCTTTGAATGTGAGAGTACGAAGCTGTGCGGGGTGGCTTGGGCTAGCCAAGCAGGAAGCTGCTGTGCCTTTCTGATAGAAAAGTCTTAAGTCTCTGAATGCCCAAGCAGTATTTTAAACCATCTCTGTGTCCTGTGAAGAATTTCATCTGCACTGGTGTGTGATGGAGATTCATCTCTGGGAAAGAAGGAACATATGAGATCCTGGAAACCCAGTGATGAAGGGGCAGAGGACCATGCTCAGGAATGTGTTATGAATGTTTGTCCTTGGAGGTTTATCATGGACTGACTTGCAGGGGTGCTTTGAACATAGTCTGCCTAACAATAAAGAATCTGATGATTTTTAAAACAGAATGCCACAAGTCTGATGCATGAAGTTTGCAAGAAAGCAGTGTTATGGTTTAAAACCATGCAAATAGCTAGGAAATCCCAATCTGAAATGAAATCCTGACCTGAAATGAAATCCCATCTGAGGTAAACTCAGCTGTATGCTGCATTGTGGTGCTGTTTAACTGAACGTCACATGTTGTTGCTGATGCAAACGTTAATTAGATGTTTACTCAACTGGGGGAGTAAAGGGATCTCTGTTATGAAATCAAACTTAAAATATGATACTTCAATATTATGACAGAAATTTAAATGCATAAAAATCATGGGCTCGTGCTGCCACTGTTGGTTTTTAACATCCCTTGCTGCAACTTCTCCAAGCAGTATGTAAAATTAGGAAATGGTACAAACCTATTATAAGCAAATGATGCGATTAATTCAGCAACTCTGAAGAGCAATATCCTAGGAGTTCGTATGACTGACATGCTGACAACAGCATTTCATCACTACAGGTTGATTTATATACGACATGTATGTTATATATATAATATTTTTTTCTTAAGTGAGAGCACCCTGTTGCCACACCTGTCAGGGCAGAGGGACATGAGGCGGTGAGGAAGTCTTTTGATCTTAGCAGCAAAATGCTGCTTGTGGACACCTGTGGGGCTGGTTTTGTGCTTGCAAAGGGCCTGTTATTTCCCAAATGAGAAATAACTGATTAAGTCCTCAAGAAACATGTTGATCTTGAACTCCCTAGTGGCCCTAGGGCCAACCTGTGCTCACAGTCGCATAAAATGGGCAGCCGCAGGGCCGGGCAGCATGGAAGGCTCTGGAATCCTCTGGCAGGGGCAATGGCAGGAAGACCTGTGGGCCTGGGCAGGAGGGGCACCCACTGGTGAGCACCCTCTGTGGAGGCCAGAGAGGTGGCCAGGGCTGCCATGGGGTTCACCCCGATAAGCAGGAGCATGGCTTGGAGCTGCTCATCTTGAGGATGAGTGTGGTGGCACCAAGGCCTCGCTTTGCCCTTCTGCGAGGCACTGAGGACACGGCAGGCAGCAGGGACAGATCCTGCCTGCGAGGAGGCATGCCCAGAGGTGCCTCAGGGATGGACCCGACCCGCACAGCAGCAGCCACAAGGGATGCAGTCAGTAGGTTGGTCTGCTGAGGGATGCTTCACACGGGCTGTGAAGGCCAGCGGGACAAACAGCTTCCAGCCAAGGTGAGTGTGACCGTGTCAGGCCACCCGAAGGTTACCAAGAGGGGCCAGCGCTGTGCCTGGGCAGGAGCACTGCAGTGCAGACAGTGACAGCAAGGCGTCAGCAGGGAATAAAGAAACCACAGCACCTTTATCCTTCAGCATCCCTGCCGCCTTTCCCATTCGTTTCAGGATCGGTATGAAACCAGTTGTTTATAAAACATTCTACTAGATTGCCAGTGTTGCCTTTTTAGTACATCCAAGTGTTGGCACTCTATTACTTTACATGATCTCACCACAGCCTTTATGAAAACAATCTTCTGCCTGCCGTAACGTCCTGGTTTGAATGCTCTTTCTCACAGTTGCTGGCTATTCCTGAAGTCCCCAGCAACTCCTGCTTTGGCTAGGAAAGTGTCCAAACTTGATGAAGATGTTTGGCTGCAGAAAGCTGTGGGCTGTAAGCTCTTGGTAGAGTCAGTTTGTTCCCTTGATTGCAGAGATTCTCCTTGGGGTGACGAGCTGTGAGCAAAGGTGGGAAGACATCCACACAGGACCATGGCTGAAGACCTGAGCTGTGTCTAAGAGTTGGAACCCTCTCATTTCCTCTTAACTTTTTCTCAGTATCACGGTGGTCATTAAAAAGAGCCTGCACTGTGTTAGAGGAGTGAAGAAGCTGGTTACACCAGCTTTTATGTGATGAGAAGATGCAGAGAGCACATTGCCAATTTTATGATAGTCATCTGATCAGCAATTTCATGCCTGGCTGTAGTGGAAGCTAATTAGCTCAAGGCCATCTCTCATCTGAGCAAGGCAACAGCAGGATTACATTGTATTCCTATTAGGCAATAGCCTTGCCTGACATAAAATGAGATGTCTGGCGATTCTCATAATTGCATACAGCTATTTATTTTTACCACAGCTAGATTGTCTCACTCTTTAATAGGCAGCAAAATGGTAATGAGATCTTTTCTCCTTTCTTCTTGAATTCATTGCAGGCCATGCTGAAGGCTGCTGTGCTCGAATAGCAAAGAGGAGGGTAAAGCAGAAGTGGAGGAGAGTCTACCTTGAAACCAGCTTGGTAGAAAAGGGTAGTCTGCTAGTTCCTCTTAACAGTGAAATCTGTAGGGCAACTGCTTCCCACTCCCAAACTTTATTCTCCCAAACTGACAGAACTTCTTTGTTGTTGCTTGCCTCTGTTGGTGCCACCAGGACCTTGTAGGAACTTTGCAGTGCTGCCAACAATTCAGTGCCATGTAAACACAATTCCAACCCTGTCCTTAATGTGGCAGCCTCTACCACCCTCTCCTACTGTGTGTGTGGTCGTGCTAGAATTCAGCATTAAAACTGGCTAACTCTTGTCTACAGGGAAAGGACTTCAGCTGAAGAATGTAGTTGGTTTATAATACGCAGACATGTTTCACACGTGAGATAGGAACCAAGGGCCAGAAGGGTTGTGAGAGTGACATATTTCAGGATCCTTGACAGCTTGCAGTGCTTATGGCTGGTGTTGCCAGATTCCTGTAACAGGATCCATCAGTAAAGCAAGCATAGCTTACTGGAGAGGAAAGATTGCGGTCAGGATCCAGGCAAGGAAAAATAAAAACTGTTTAATACCGTAAAATTCACCTGTTTATAATGGACTAACTGGTGACAGAATGTCTTGATAGCCTATTTACGGGGTGGGGGCAGGCTGTATTTGTGTCATCAAGCCTAAGCCTAACTGGTAACACTGGTAACACTGCTGCTGTGAGACATGCTTAGGGGGAGCAGCCCAACATGCTGTGTCAGGTTTAGGGTTATCCAGAATTTGGGCAGGAAGTGTTTGAAGTGCTCAATATGCAGTAATGAATGAAAAGCGTCAATGCAGAATCCAACAGCCAACGTTTCTTCGTGGAGTTTGTTGCAACTAAGAGCTACTAAGAGGACTGGAGCAAGAAACATTGCATCTGGGATTTGCCAAGTCCTCAGGAATGGATGAAAGCTGGTGTTGATAGGATTCAGTGGCTTCAGTAACATTTTCTTCACAGGAATTAAATGAGACATGAGTTAGCAGTGAAGGATGAAAAGCAGTGTGAGAAGGTTCTAGTTTAAGAAAACTTATGCTAATGGAAATTAGTATTAATCTGTGGATAAATTTAAGATTAATTTTGTGCTTTGGGATGGCATAGATTAAAATTGCACCAAAATGTGTACTTTTTTATTTTTTTCTCAAGTCCTAGTATGACCTCTGACCATGGTCTCTGCTTCAAACCTATGCCCAGAATAATGAGCAGCTGCAGGCAACCAGTGCTTGGTTGGGCAGGGAAGACAAAAGTTCAGGCTGATCCTTCCCAGGCCTAGTCTTCGTCATAGCATGGCTGTCAGGGAAGCAGCTGCAAGCTGTGGGTTCCTACTGCAAGTAGTTCTTTATCTGTGGGAGTCTTTTATATGTAAAAACAACACACGTTCTCCTTGTTTTCTGCATACCCTGACACATCATCGTGACTGCTGAGACTCCGCATCTAAATAACACCCCTGGATGCTGCTATTTTCTTGTTCAACCTTGAGAAGGCTCGAGGACATAACAACTGGCCATGTTCTTTACTTTTCCAAAAGCAAAGCCTAACCCCAAATACAGCTCTAGTGTTTAAGACAGTTTGATGCTGTAGGCTTAACCACAAAGCACGAGCCCAGGAGCCCTAGTGCAACAGTTCTTACCCTCTTCTGCAAATTTCTGGGATTAATAATCAAAAGGAGCTCCCAGCTACTTCCAATCCATAATCCTAACTTTAATCAAAGGCTGCTGAAACTCTGTGTCCCTGAAAGTAATCACAGCTTAGAGGAGCCTTCTCTGGCTTTAGGTCACAGCTTGCTTTTGGAAACCTACATGCAGGAGACAGACCGAAACTCTTTGATGCTTATATTTTGGAAAAAGGAGGATAAAGCCAATCTGAACCCTGAAGTTCACTTAGCACTGAAACAGGCCTCCCTGCAAGCTAGGCAGAAGTCACTGGGTCCTTGCCACAACAACTCTCATTATGTATGCAAGCCTTCTGGTATTCCAGTAAAAGCTGTTCTTTACAGCTGCCTAATGCTAGTCTAAACTGTGGTCTGCTGAAGCCCAATGTTCTCAAAGCAAGCAGTGGTAGTTCCTAGGATGTTCCTCATGTCTACTCTTTGATATGTGGCTGTGAATCCAATTTAGGGTTGAGTAATTGTACTCCTAACTCTTTCTGTGAGAGCACAATCATAAGGCTGCTTTGAAATTAAGTGAAGGCAACAGGATGCTGAACAGAACTGTTCAGTGGCTTTTCACCAGAGCCAAGGTCAGGATTTGGGCTAGGATTAAGATTTATCATTCTGATAGGCAAGAATAAGGGCTGCTTCCAAGAGGGACAACAGATGTTCAAGTCCCAGTCAGGGCAGCTTGAGGTGAGGCTGGGGCTGGGAAGCATTTGGGAGAGCTGGGGACTGAAAGGGATTTTGGTGATCTATTCAGGGTTTGGAGTATTAAGGGACAGGCTGGTGAAAGTCTCAGCACATGCATGAGGCTTAATAGGGGAAGTGGTCACTGGTGCAGTAGCTACTTCTACGAGAAGAGACAGCAATCTAGAATCCTCTTGAGGCCTTGAATATACCCGTTGTGTGAACATGAGTCTTAATGTCTGGAAATTTTTCTTTCAGAAAACTTAATGGCATTCAGTTCCAGAAGGACCAAAATCTAAACTGAGTCCTGCAGTCTTAGCAGCTCGTCCCGGGAGCCTGCACATTTCTCATCTTATGTTCAGCCACTACAGAGCCCGTCTCTATACGATTCCCATGAAATATCAGAGCAAAGCTTGTCGTGATCTAAGATTTCACTTCAGCCACAAGCTGATCTAATCTTTGTGTGGAAATTGCACCAGAACAGCTTAGCTGGGTTGCTGCAGAGTCATCAGCTGCTGTTGCTGTCACCATTGTCCCGCCATAAGTACCCGAAACAGTTCTATTATATGAGAGTACGCAGCGTGTCAAAGTGGCAGTTCTGCTCCTTGGAAATCGAGAGTTATGCTAGGTGATAACTCAGGATTTAGTTGCTCTAGCCTCATGCCAATGCTACAGTGATATTTTGTGGTAAATCGGTTTTCAGTTTCTGAAAATGTCATCGCTTTGTCTCTTAGTTGTTTTTCCTGGGTTTAGAAAAATTTCTCTCTTCCTCATTTACCCCTGCCCTCAACCATTCTCAAACTAGGGACTTGAAGAAGAAGGAGCGTGAAGGCAGTGTTGTTTTATATATCCCATTTTGTCATTTATGTATTGTCATATATATAGTTGCAGAACAAACAGCTTGAATTGTTCTGATCTCTTAAAAATTCAGGGAGTGGGGTGCTTTGGCAGGAATCTCTTTTTTCTCTTCTTGAAGGTCTCAGACTTCATTAGACCTTGGAAAGGAGAATGAATTTCAAAGGCCTCTGAGGAAGTTGCTTTGATACAGAAGGGGCTTAAGTTCCTGTGATATTGTGTGTACGAGGATTTCTTTCTTGGAAGCAGTTCCTCAGGCCCATGTGGCAGGCCGCCTTGTCGTCTTAGTGCACTAGTACTCCCTTCCAAAATGCTCCAAGGGGGATTGTTTTGGTTTAAGGGAAAAAGGAGGACGAGTTTCCCTTGTGCTTGCCAAGGTAAGAGGCAGTCCTCTTCTGAAGCCACCGCCAGCCCCTATACCCTTGAGTGCTTCTTGTCATCACCTGCTATTACCAGAGAGTTTATGAATTTCCTTAATGGCTCGTTTCAAACTGAAGTACCCATGTTACTTCTAGAACCTGCTGCTTACCGACTTCATCCCAAATACAAGGGCATGGGAGAGATTCTCAGAGCTTCAAACTTTACCCTAGCTGTAAGCTCCCAGCATATTCCATCAAGTGCTGCCACCAGCTTCAATCAGGGAGCGCAGGGTGCCTCTCAGTAAGAGGAGATGAGAAGCTGGTTTGATTGGGACATCCAAAGATGTGGACTTGATTGGGCCATCTTGTTCATCTCACCCAGAGAATCACTGCACATAGCCCAGGCAAAGTTTTACGAGAACAGTTAAATATTTGCTGCTACCTCTGGTGCTTTCCCATGCAGCCATGCAGGTTGTAGCTCTTTAGACTACTTTAAACTGATGCTAGGCGCTTTTTTTTTTGCCTTTTTTTTTTTTTTTTTTATCATTTACAAGAGCTGCTCCCAGCACCCCTCCAGCAGCTTTGTGCCACATGCAGCTCTACTTTGCTGCTTTCCCATGGGGACTGTGTTTTTCCCACATGCGATCTGTAGTGGAGCGCAGCAAACCACTGTTTGGGTCAGACATCTCATCTAAAGGTAAGGAGATTCCCAAAGTATTCTTACCCCCAGAAAAACTCAGCAGTTTTATCACCTTCCAAAGAGGTAAACAGGCTTGTTTTCTTTTGTCATTTATTCTCCTTCTGGCAATAACCTGCAATCACTTTTACATTTAAGAGAAGCAATGTTTTTGACTGAAACACATACAACCTTTTTGTGAAAATCAACAAAATCTGGAATGAGAACAGTGAAGGGGATGTGCATTGCAGATTTTTTTCTCTTTTTCTGTAACTTAAAATCTTCAAAAGAAATCTGTCATACGTTGCCCTTTCTCTCTCAAAACAAACAAAACAAACAAAAAAAAACCTTATTGTTTAGCTCCTGTGTTTATGTAAAACACCTTACCCTTCCCATCTCTAATGTTAAGATTTATAGGCCTCCTTCCTGGCTCCTGGCCTTTCAACCACTGAAGAAAATAAAAACAGCAATAAATAGATTCACAGTACTAAGCCTATAAATCTATAAATTCACTTGCCAAAACTAATTTATCATTTTAACATAGTCACAAACTCAGATAAGATGGGGATCTGCAGAATTCAGCACATTCCATGAATTTTTATTTAGTTACTGCACTTAATCCATTGTGAAAAAATTTCTATTTAAAATAAATAAATAAATTGGAGAGTAATTTCCCAACTGACATTCCCATAGTAGTATCAGAGGTGTTACCCACCAGGCCCATGTGTCACAGAGCTGCGGCTCTTTGGAATAACAATTCTGCTGCTTTTTATTTACTTCAAGTCTCAGTCCTGGGTATATAAATTTAAAGCGATGTTTCTCCTGTCTTTCTGTTCCCTTTTCATTTATATGCGCTATAAAAATCCACAGCGTATATCCCAGGTCCCAGTAAATATTTCACTGTTTTAAATCACACAAACATTTGTGATGGTTTATACACATGCATCGTTTTATTTATCTCATTATCCTAATGGGTGCTCCCTAAATTAACTTCTATTACATGAGTACTGTCTCAGCATGTATACTTGAATTCCTGCTGTCAAGAATTTTAAAGTGGTAAGTCTTCAAGCTCACAAACTTGAAAAAATATATTTCAAAAATCTCTCCGTTAAATGCATACATACAAGACCGATTTGCATCGGAACTGCATGAAATATAGTATGAACGCTCTGTGGACCTCAGTAAGCTTCCTGCTGTATTTAATTTCTTCTTTGTTAATCAGCATTTAGCTTCCTAACTCCTTACCTGACCTGAGGTGGTATTCACTCCTTAGCGGCCATTTAACCTGGCATACTTTGGATTTAGCTAAACGAGGAGATGCTTGCTGTTATGCACAGGGAGCTTCTGTGAAAATCAGTTAACCAAAATGGCTCCCTCAGGGCCTCGCCTCAGTGGTAGTGGAGAGGGGAGGGGAGGAGCAGGAAAGGAAGGGACCGTGACATTTAAAGAAATGTTTAAAAAGCTGAAAGTCCCCCCAAGTGAGCTTAATCTTTCTGGCTTTGAGGGTATAATTGAGGTGCTGAAATTGATGGCCTCATCACAGTTGAAAACCTAATCTAATTTGGGAGTTAAGCCCTTCGGTAGCTGATGAAGAGAGACGCAGATGATAGATTGGAGGCACCACTACGGGGCAATTTGTATCTCCTTATCCATTGCCTGTGGGGTCTGAACATGGGCAACTCCATTACACTTAGTGAACGCTGTTACCCCGCTCTTTGATTAATCTCAAATTTAGCTGATTCTTTTGAGTTTCAACCCTTAAGTAAGATCTGGAACTCCTCATGCTACACTCATTGCAAACATATGTTGGGGTGTAGACCACATCTGTGCTGGTAATGGGGGAGAAAAAATGGTATGTGGAAACTTCTCTCTCCACCCTCTTTGTCACCAATCTATCTCCATGGTTTAACATTTGTGATCTGAGGAATCTGTTCCCCAGGCCCCATTTCTGGCTCGCTCTGTAAGTTATTCCATTTTACAAGCCTTGCCAAAAGTGGTTGATGCTAGCATGAGGGAAATGTCTAATGGCTTTCAGCTACAGTATTCCTATTGAACCCCTGCTATAGAGCTGGTATTAAGTGAAATTGCTGCTGAACTGGAATTGTCTTGTATTTTACAGAACCTGCTCTTACTGAGGTGTCGCATCCTTCCTGTAGTGTCAATGGCATGCCATGAAACTGTAAAGATCTGCAGGTCTTCCCTATTTACGGGATCATCTGGCAAATATTTTTGCTTTGCTGATTATGCTAGAGACATGCTGTTTCCACTTCATTGAACCTATCAGATCCCAGACTACTAGTTGTGGGTTTTTTTTAATTTTACTTTACACTATGGTTGGCTAGGATCTGAAAACCTCAGTTAAAATCTCAATCTTCTTGTCTATGCTGCCTGACACCAAGCAGGAAAGGCTATTTCAGGCACTGTCAAGTAATGATGGTGAAGACACTCCAGAATTCCTTGCTGAAAGCAAGCTGTTAGCCACGTTGGTTGAAACCAGAGAAATATGTTAGAAAGCCGTGAGAATTGTTTGCTGGGAAGCAGAACGATAGGGGTGGGGACAAGGTCACGTAAGCACTGCTAATGTCTCAGTTCTCTAACTTTTGAATGTTTATGAACTCAATATAGAAATCCAAGGGTCAGTTTCAGTGGTAATACATGGGAGTGGTGGGCTGCTCTGCCACGCCGTTGCTTTCCAGATCACTAAAATGAGCAGAGTCAGCATGTGATAGTGAAAGAGAGATGAATGTTAGAGCATCCCTGTGTCCTATAAATTTAACTAGTTCACCAGCACTTCATAAACACATGGTTAGTTCTCATCTAAATCAAAAACTAATCACAGTTTTTCAGCTCCTTCCCCACTATGCATTGCAGTAGCTTCAGAGTCCTCAGTTCTAGAAACAGTTCTTTTCCTGGCCATCCTGTGACCAAGGAGAGCTACTGAGCTGGTCTGGTAGGTTCCAGATCTCTTCTCTCCTAGCTGCTGGCCCATGAAAGGGCAGAAAAGTCAAACTTTACTTCAGAGATCTTTATTAGACTACAATTCTGATTAGTTGTTGCTGGACAAGAACACTAGACTTATTAGAAAAGCCATCCTTTCAAAATATCCCAGGAGCTGAGCAAGGTAAAAAGAGCATCTACCAAATAGGGACAATCATCAACATGTAGGCTGCTGACAACAACGTGCAAAATAGAGGTACATCCTGGTCCTGCTCCCTAATATTCTCCATTAACAGCCCACAGGCATCCTGGGGAAGGAAACAGAACAGACCAAAGGCTGGGGAACAGACAAAACAGGAAAAGGACAAGCACTCGAGACCCCTTGCAATGAATCTGATTTATTGCAATGCATCCCACCTTCAGTCAGAAGCTTTATCAAGTGCCCTCCTGACCCTTTGTCCCTCTTCCTCTGTGCTTTGGATCTGGTTGCCCTGTATGTTGCCTAGCTGTGCGTTCTGCCTCAGCATTCACACCCATCCCATTTTATCTAAAATAAATAAATAATCTTGTTCTTTAACCAAATGTTTTTCTCATGCCCCTGCAGTTAGGCCAGCTGATTTCCCTCTCTGCTTTTCCTCGGTCTCCTGTAACTACTTTTTTCCTCTGTTCTCAGTTAAGGAATGGAGAAGTTTGCCTTCTTTTTGTCATTTCTCTAACTCCTTCCAAGCAGCTGGAATTTATTTTAATGAAGTTCATTTCAATAGAGCCTGGAGCCATAATACATGAAGCTGTGATCTCAGAAGAGCTCATAAATTAAGTAGGGTCAGCTCTGGTCGATGCATGCATAGGAGACCTCCAAGGACACCCTGTGTGCTGATGAGCCTGTGCCAAGGATATAGGAACTGCCAGACTGTGTCTGCCCAGTAGGCTGTCTCTTTTAGTATGCTATCTCGAAACACTGCCAAATGCTTCAGAGGAAGATACATGATCCCTGTGGTGGGCAAGTTATTCTTAACTGATCATATTATCTTCTAGACATTTGTGGCATGAAGCTGTTGGTCTGCTCTCTCGAGTGTGCAAAGGTAGTTGGGGGGGCACTGGAGCCTGGCTGTTTGCACAATGCCTGGACTACTTTCTGATGCTCGTACCAACTCTTGTGGGCTGCCCCATCCCAAACTTCACTGCCTCTGCTGAAGGATGCACACACTACAGAGGTATCTTGACCTCACAAGGAGAAATATCCAGCTTGAACATGCCCTTTGCAAGCCCAATAATACTTTCCCCTGAAACTAAATAGTAAGCATGTTTTTGAAAGATTCATGGTCTTGTTATAAAGTCGCCAGAAGATGGTGACCTCCCCAGCTAAGCTGTTGCAGTTCCAGCTGCCTGTAAGACAGAATTTGTCTTGTTCAACTTCCAGCTATTGGCTGACATTACGTCTTTGTCAGAAAGACTGAAAAGCCTGCACGCTTGCTGCTTCTTCCTATAAATTGCTTTTTCTATGTGTAACTCCCTATATTCAGCAATTATGTCACCTCTAAACCTTCCCTTCTGTAAACTGAATTGAATACATTAAGCCATACATTCTAAGTCTTGTTTTCTAGTTTCTGTGGTCCCTGCTACAGATAGCCCCACACAGTGATAAATCCTGTGTGCTTTGAAATCTACAAAAAGCAGTACTTTTAATTCACATTATAATAAAATCCACAGATTAATGATAAAATAAACTTCAAAGCTCTTTGACAGTTTTTCTTTATCAGTGAACCTACTACTTTAACCTTTTCCCTTCCAAGCCAGGGAAGCTTTTGAAAGCACTAAACATTTTTTCTAGTGAATGTTAACTGCTTTCCTACTACCTTGACCTTGTCTAGATGGTTGAAGTCAACTATGAGGCACGGTCTCTGTTTTGTGGAGCAACACGGTGCGGAAAGCATGGCCCTCGAAGAGCAGGAAGGCCTCCAGGTCAGTAACTCTCAAAAGCTGTCCTGTGACCTTCCCACTGTAGAGGGATGTACCAAGCTCAGGAGAACCCTCTTCCCCTTTTTTATATCCCTGATGATGGTGTTGAGTGAGATAGGGCTATTTGTTTTCCTCCTCTGTTATTCTAGTCCCTTTCCTCTTGCCATAATGTGTTACTTCACCAGCCCTGGCATCAGTTTGCACAAAGCTATTACTCAGCAAATTATTTGTCTTATCACTGCTCTACTTTCCACTTGTCTGTCTTGTTGTGCTTTTGTTTGTTTGTTTTTCTTTTTATAGTTTCGGGACTATTTAAACACTTCTAAAGCAGAAGCAGCAAGCTAGGGCCAAATATTGTTTGGAGGTTCTATCAGGTGAGCTTTTTCCACCAACAAAACTTCTAATGTTTCTCATTTCTGTCCAGAGGTTCTTGTGACTACCTTAGGGTTTTTTTTCAGTCTAGGGTGAAAAATCTGCTATCTTGCTGGACTGCTGTTTCAGTTTTTATTATTTTGAATGTGAAACACATCAGCAACAGGTTCTAGGGAACAGGCAGAAGCTGATCTCCAGCTCTCACCTGATTTTGAGTTTGTTGGATAATGGAATCCAAGTCTCTAAGGGGCTGTGACAAAGCACAGTGTTAATTGGTGTCACCATTTTACATCATCTTCTGGGTGTCTGTCTGTCCCATCGCCTGAGTTATGATGCTTGAATAATGTAATAGCAGCATAACTCGGAGTCTGGATACCAGTGCTGATGCATGCTCCTGAAGTTTCCGCTGAGCAGCGGCAAGGATTCAGCCAGATGGCTTTGCTTGTAGCTGACCGGATTTACTCTGTAAGGACTGCATTTTATTTTCTTCCTGAAGCAAAGAAGATGTTTTTCAGTGTGCAGTCTGATTTTCAGTTATAATTTTTCATAGGTTCAGTTTCCAGGACCTACTACACATCCCCGTATACCCAAAATCTCTTGTGTCTTGTGACATCTGTATCAGGAGGCTGTCCCTCAGGATTCCAAGGCAGCATTATCCAGTTTCGGGTACAGTGCAGGAGCCTTCTAAGTAGATATTTGGTGCCATGGATGGATGGGTTGAAGTGGCAGAGACTGTTATGCAACTTTAGGTGGTTGATGTAGGAGAAAGGTATACTTAGCCAAGTCAAACTGAATGGAGAGTGGGAGGAAATTGAATCAGAAGTGCTAAACATGCAGTGAGAAGGAAACTTCAGACATTTTTTTCTTTCTCTTTTGCAGAAACAAATGTAATTCTGTAATAACCTGTAACATGTCTTGTGAAAGGGTGTGGGTGCAGGTGTCCCTGTTTCAGTGCATCTCCATAATGCACTGTTTCTTTCCCTGTTTGCGTGTTTGCTCTGGAGATTTCACTCAGTTCTTCTGCTGAGCCAGTAAATAAAGACCTATGCGTTGTTTTCCAGACCATGATAAAATAGCATAGCCTTGCTCACTGGGCACCCCTTGATGGAGGTGTAGCACCCACCTATTTGAGATCTTGAGATTAAGAAGAGCTGGAAAAAGAAGAAAGAATATGGCATCAATAATGCTATATGCATGGATAGCTGTGGGGTGATGCAGAAGTGTCATTGGCATGAACTGGGTCTAGGGACCTCCCCTATGCCAGAGACAGAGAGCACCAACATGGTTTTGCAGCATTGTCCCCCCCACAAGGGCTTTGTTTGCCCGTGCCCACAGCCAGCTCTGGTACATGCAGCTGTGGCCTGGGGTCAGGCTGCTGTGAAACGAGCTGTGTGAGATCTGTGTGGAGCCTTGCCAGGGGTCTCTCCCCTTCCTTTCCTTGGGAGCCACGTTTAAACTCCCGACCCTTTGTCCTGGCCTGAGCTACGTCGCAGGTTCCATTAATTTGGACCCTGACCTGGTGACTTGAATTCCAGGCTTGACTTCAGACCTGCCTCGTCTTTGTGGACTTGTCTGGCAGCCACTGGACTGAGGCTGGCTGGTTAATGTCACTGAACCTGCTCTGCTTTCTTGCTTGTGCACTGTGGGCCTCTGCTCTTGTTGGCAAGGATCTGGCAAAGCTGCAAGTGAGATATGCAGGCCATTCCTCGCTTGTACTAATAAAACCTCTACAACGTCCCATGCCACAATGCACTTTTGAAATGCATCAGAGAGTTAAATGCTTGATTTGAAATACTAATCATGTCCTTTCTACAAAGCCAAGATCTTTTGCAAATATCAGTTTAGCTCTTCAGGGTTCAAAGCCTACATAATAAGCGTTGGGAGCCTTTTAAAAGACAAAGATAGGCTTTTCATACCTAGTATCACACCTCTGAAGTCTACTGGCTAGCACTAGTAGCACATGAATTATTGCAAAATAGCTCCATGTGCTAATATATTTTGAGAAGTCATCTGTGCCTTTTGTGTGCCTGTTTAAATATATTAGTTTTTTTTGGAAAAACAGTTAACAGCTGTCCCAGACTCTATGGATTCATGAACTGTACACTGCATTTACACAGATCCAAGCCATACAATAATCGGTACAGTGTCTCACATGACTCGTGACGTGTATCACAGGGTTCTGCACCACACAGACTGTTTTCAAATAGGAAGTCTTTATAGTTTTTATTTCCAGTCTAATCAATGGTGCTGACAACACTTCAGAGGCTTTGCAGTTCATCTGAGCGAACCCTTTACCACACTTCAAGCAAACAGCAGGAATTAGTCTGGTCATCTTCCACGTGTGTTGGGCTGAGCTTATTACCATGGCCTATAGGAAAGAGTTTTCCAGCTGCTCCTTTATTATCTAACCAAATAGACTGAGAACGGAGGCTGGAATAAAGAGCTCTTATGGGCCCCTGGAGGAGATATGGGGAGGCTGTGCGAGGAGGGAGCTTTTGGCTGTGATTCCCTTTCTTGCTTCCAGAGCCCTTGCCACATTCTGCATTCCCCTTAATCCCCCAGATTTATATGCAAGCATCATTGGGGCAGTCTGTGGGTCCTTTTCCAGCTGGCAAATGGAGCAGCTTGCTGGCTGGGGATGACTGACTCCTCATTGCCCAGAGATTCTCTGACTGCAGGGAGTAACCACTGTACTGACTGAATGCACTTTGCTTACGGTATCGAGTCCTGACTTCTAAGATGAAGCCAGTAAGGAACGAAGAGTACACCAGCCAAGCTGATCCCAAACTTCCCAACATGCAAGTATTCTAAACTGTGGGAAAAACTCATCCATGCTTCTTGAAGTCTCCACAATCCCTTCTTTGTGTCCTCTTCCAGGGCAGAGCAGACAGGAACTAAATGAGACAGCAATCAGCCTGTATACTTAATTAGTGCAATTTCCCTTGAGGGGCCTGTTGCTTTTAGGCACAGATATAATCTGCTGTGTATGATATCCATAGCATAGATATTAGAAATAGAAGGAAAAGAAGGTCTCCTGTTATTTTATGCTATCTCATCCATTCCTCTTTGGTCATTGAGGGATTGTCCTCTGCAGTCAAAACAAGACTGGGGAAAAGTACTAATGGGATCTCAAAGATCCTGTTATATCCAATTAGATCACAGCCTAATAAATCTTGCTAGAATAACGACTTGAGGAATGGAAGAAGATCTCCTCTGTCTCTGTTTCCTCTGAATGCAACAGAAACTGGGTGACTTGTTCCTTCAGTGTGATTAGATGGTCCCTGCTTGTGTCTACAAGGAGGGTCTAAATAGACCAAGAACGTGAGCTGGGAAGAAGTTTTGAATTCCATAAAGAAGCTGTAGGACTAGCAACTCAAGGAGCAGTTAGAAGTGCAAGACCGAAGAAGAAAATTTATTATGCAGTCAGTATTGCTCCTGTGCAACATTGCCAATGGAAGCACAGTAAGACATCTAGGCAGCTGAGATACCTCCCAGATCATTAAACACACTTATCTTTATCTGCATGTCTACAGACCATCGCCTGTTCCCCTGGGCAGCAGTAGAAGTCAGCAGGGGCACTAACGTGTGTGTTCCCTGCTTGGTTCTCTGCGTGCTGCCTCCTTGCCCTGAACCTGTTACCAAAGGACTTTGGGATTCTCTTGCTTTTCCCCTGTTCCTTTAGAAAAGATAGCACCCATTGAACTTTGCCCAATGCCTGCAGCAGGTACACAACTATATTCTAACGTGTTTATTTTCTGATAATCTCCCTCTTAGCCCTTGGTCCCCATTTACAGGACAGTCACACCAAGCCTTGGCCTCTTCAAGGCTAGTGATCTAGGATCAAAGCAGCTCAGATTCATCCTTCTCCTATAAATTAGCTCCACTTGGTCAACGCTCAGCAGTTAGTTTATTCAAACTGCATGTGGACACACAGAATAGCACAGCAGCTCCTGAATCAAATGTAACTGTACTCTAATGGCATTTACATATCCACCTACTATCAACAATGGCTAACCCTATTATATGGTGTGAATTGCTCCACTAATATACTTCCCTTGTTCCTATCCTCATTTCAGAAAGACGGTTTCTTAAACTCTGATCCCACTCCTCAATTACTACCATTTCTGTTTCAGGGAGCAACCTGTATTGTCTTAAGGAGCTGTTGAAAACACAAGGGGAAGCTTAATCCAAACTTTCATTTAGAAACCAGTAAAATGCGTCATAGTTTTTCTTCCCCCAGGGGATGAGGAATAATTAGCAATTTCAAGACAGTAAAATACTGATTCTAAACAGGGGTCTGCAGCCCTTTCAGACTGAACTTTTTTTGGTAGGTATTTGGATGATGCTTCCAAGTAGCAATTTGGAAGTATTAACTAGTGGTTAATACTTTATGACAGTGCTAGAGGGCACTGTACTGTTGAAGGTACTGTTTGTGGATCACATGTAATAGCTAAGAACGAGACAGTTTAATGGCTTGAGATTCCTTCGCACTTCTTTTTAGAGAGAGATGTTAATCCTGACAGCATTGTAAATCATAATAATTGCATTCTTCCTGTCTCAGACATACTGTGTTTAATTCTTTGTTATCCTGACCCTGTGGACTCCTTTCTCCTGAAGATGTTCAAGAAAAATGTAAACTGCTGCCATTCCAGATAGAAAAACATTCTGCATGCAGCTCGCACCAGTGCAAATGCCTACATGTTGTTCAGGCAACACGAAGTCTGTAATGTCTGGAAGGCCAACAGCGCTGGCTTGTGTAAGTACAACTGTGAGCGGCAGTGCTCCATGGAAATGAACACCTAGTTCAGTTAGATCAGCGTTACCGCTGATAGATAACAATGAAATGTTCTTCTAACTCCTGTCAGTTCCGATAAACAGAACCTAAGACCCTTTTCATGGGATGCCACCGGTTGTCTTCTGACACTATCACAAAGCTGATGTCCACCTCTGTGACTTTAAACAGTTCTCACCTTGTGCACTTCAATGTGTTACATCTTTCTCTGGGAAAAATTGCCTTTTTTAACGCTTCATCTCCTCTGCTGGGTTTTAAAATTGAAAATAAGAAATAGTGTGACTATCTGCAAAATTCATACTTCATCTACAAAGTTCTTAGTTTTTCCATGCTCTGTTCACACTGTATTTTCATTAAAATGTTGTTTCACAAACAAAACATTGGTACGTTTGTCTAAAATATTATGATAGTTTTGTCTTTGCCTCAGAATTCAATTTCAAAGACAGACATGAATTTTCACTTTTGAAAGATTGTTTTGATTTTTTTTTTAATTCTCACTTCCATTTTTTCTTAGTAGAAAGGAAAAAAAGCTGGGAATTTTACCTACTTTTAGAACTTTTAAAAAATTATTAGATTTCCTACAAGTATGTATTTTCTTCTTAAAGTTTTGAAATCTGATGTTTTCACTGAAAAATTGTCTTGTAAAGTAATTTGACTAGTTCTCTTTTTTAACTTCAGTCAATGTTTATGATGTTTGTTCCGGTTTATATAAAATGTGAGGAAAACTAAGTTATTCCTATTGCTGACTGACATCTTAACCTGAAATACCAGTCCCTGACTGTGATATCATGACAGCGAACAAGTCTTGAATGATGAACAGTCTGTGTCTTCACATGGCCCCTAATTAGAAATCCACGGGGTTAACGGATCCATGCAATCCACTGTCAAGAAGATCTGTTGTGATGGGAGAAAGTGCCCTGGGAAAGTGCTTTCTGGCAGCAAGTAGGTCTGTGGGTTTGGACTTGGGTCACTACCCCTGAGCAGTGAAAGGACAGCATGCAGCTGATGGTCAGGGAGACTTGAAGCTGCGAGGGCTGGCACCAGAAGGGTAGGTGCTGCCATAAAATCACTGTAAAATTTAATGCAGTTTTCTTTTTTCTTTTTTTTTTTTTTTTCCCTCTCCAAATTGTGTGGATTAACTCTGAAGAAAACAGACCTTACTGGAGACCTGGGATCTTTTCAGTGGTCTTCCCTACCCTGCAGAATATGGATTCTTCCTCCATCTTGCATAGCTGTGCCTGCAAATCCCATCTTGCACATTCCCAGGCGCCTGTTTCCAGTGCAATTTCTGCTTGGCAGTGAACTGCTATTTTTCCTGCTTCCCTTCCCATCCCCCAGCTCATGTTCTGAGCAGCTGTGAGGTGGGCCGATCCTGCCTGGAAAAAAATCTATCTGTTGGCCTGTCCTAGGAAGAGAATTAGCTATCCATACTGCTCTGCATCCCATGTTTCTTTCTTCTTCCTTCCCTTTCCGTTCTTATCTCAGTTTCCCTTTTTACTCCACTGCCTTATAGACTATAGTTCTCTCTCATTTTAATCTCTGTACCCCACCACCAGCTTAGTGGATTGAAGACATCAGAATCATGTAGCCAATTATTCCGAGACCCAAGAATTCTTCCTGGCAGTGGCTGGGAAATTTTGACATGTTGGGGCTTTCTGGGGAAATATTTTGTGAGTATGTAGAGTTTGATTAAATTCTAAAATTTCAGCTCATATCTGGAAAGTAAGAGAGACACCAGCACTGCCTGACAGTCTCCTGGGAAGGTAGAAAAAGAACTCGAACCTAGATTTTCAACATTTCTGGCAGTTTCTTCCAGGCTGTATACATCTTCCTCTCCAAAATATTAAAGATCTCCACATACTGGAAAATATTTTCCTTACTAGATGTTGCACATCTGTGGTTGGTTTATAAGGGTTTAATTTTGATCTTAGCTCCTTATCCTACAGTTTGCTTAAGTATCTGTTTTTATTTGTTGAGTTTCTTTCCTGCTTCATTGCCAGTGGCTAAAATCCTTATGCACAAAATCTTTCTTGCAGGAGATCTCATCATTCTGTACTGCAGTGGATGACACAGCCTCGGGTGCTAAAAAACATCACAAAGCTGCAAAACTACTGGACTAAGACAGTGAAGTTTTCTGCTCATAAGAAAGCCTCAGGTAACAGCAATTGTAAATACTGCTCATTAATGGGTATGCACTCGTGCTTTCCTGGCTTACTCAGTCCCCTCACAGCACAGTTGTGTGCTCCTGGGTGCCATTTCTGGTCTGTGCTTTACCCTTTTTTCAAAACGTAGATTAAGCATGGGATGGTGGCCAGCACACAGGGAAGCAAAGTAATGGCTGAAAGCGGGAAATAGCCAATTAGAGCATCAAAGTCAGGGAAATTAAGCTTTGAGAGGAAAGGGCAGAAACAGGGTGGGGTTGGGAAGAGCAGGATAATAGCAGCCCTCAGGGGAGACACCAGAGTAGGAAATGGAACTACAATCAAAGAAGCAGAGGGAAAAATGCAAGTGTTATCCCTTGCAGGGATTGCCTAAGAAGAGAGAGAAGCAGAGCAGGGAGAGAAGCACAACTGTATAATATATCCATTGATTTTGAAACTTGTTTAGCTACTGCACTCTCAGTGGAGCCTACCTGTAAGCAGGGCTGTGCAAGCAGACCTTCCAGCACGGTTCGGCAGCTGGATTAGCTGCCAGTGAGTGCTCCTACTTTGCTTCTCAGCCTCCAGGCACCACTGCAGCTGCCTTTCTTCCTCCTTTCCCTAGTTCTTCCAAGGGGCCTATCATCTCACCTCTTCCTTTGAAATGATGCTTGCTAATATCCTAATATCCCAGTATGTCTGTGGTTTTGATAGGTTAAATCCTTGTTTCCAAGCCTCAATTATGTGTAGTTTGAGACCCTGTGTAACTGAACCAGGTATTTTTAACTTGGTGAAGCATGGCAGTGAGGGTGTACATACTTGGAAGTAGTGGAAACCTACACTTACTATGCTTAAGTCAATACAAGGTGACTGGAACATTCCAAAGATAAAATAAGAGAGTCCCTTCAGAGGTTGTTGTGTTTTGTTTTGTTTTGTTTTGTTTTGTTTGTTTGTTTGTTTATTATTTTTTTATTTTGGGGGGATTGAGTTGCCCAAGAGACATTTCTGTTGTAAAAGGTTTTACATGGAAAATGAGATATTTGCAAAACAGGGAAAATACTGAAATGTTTGTTTGGGTTGATTATTCCCCTGAATCATTTTAAATTGCAATATGCAAAGCAAAGTAATTTTTCTTGTATGTCACACTGTTTCATTAAGGCACTAACAGAAGACACTTGATCTAGAAATTAAGATAAGTTGCTTCAATCAGTACTAAGTAGCAGGTGCCCTTAGTGATTAAATGTAATAGAGTATTTCCATTATTCTATTAAGCTTTATGTCAGCAGTTGTCATAGTTCCTCTCATATCCTGAAATACTGTGAAAACATGCCCAGAACAACATTTCAGAATCTTAGAATTGTTGTTTCTGGAAAGCAAGAAATAGAAGTATTTTCACTTCATTGAAAAATCATAAAATTTGGGTTTGGTCTATAGCTGATTGAAAACCAGGAAATTAAACATTTTCTTTTCCTGTGAAGGACAAATCATTGGGTTTAATGGTACAATGTATTGCTGACACAGGCTAGGTGTTATTCTGCTTCTTTATTTGTTGCATTATTTGTGAAGAACATGAAAGCACCGTTCTGCTGAGTAGTATGCTCTTTCCTGCCCTTTAGTGCTTCTCACATGTATTGGGGGTGTTGGAGGGAAGAGGAGAAAAAAAGAAAAAAAAAACAACCCCAAACCCATTACATAGCAAGCTAATTTACTATAGCAGCAGATACAGAAAGAGAAAAGCAATGGAAAAAATACTTGAGTGATGATTAGGTCAGTACCCTGGGCTTTTAGCTGCCATTTAAATTTAAATATGCACTGCAACATGATGTAAATAGGGCAAATGAGTCTACAGAGGGCCTTCATAAAGTGCAGTCTGAGACACTCATAGCAACATACCTTACAAAAGATTATGGCATGGGTTGTTGTGGTCTGGTGCTGAGAGTGAGTGGCCTATATTGCACAATCCCACATAAAGCATTCTCTGAAACAAAATAAAACTGTAAAAGCTGATAAAACTGTAAACATTACCTTGAGGTGGGTTATTGGGGCAGCAGCAAGGGGGCTCATTCTTGGTGCATTAAGCTCTCAGTCCTCTCATTCACATCATGTTTGCATTTAGGTTTGACAATATCTTTTCTGGGTGTATATTATATTACAAAACTTGACAACTGCAGAATTCCATGTCTGACAACCCTTGTAAGTTAATAATGGAATTTTTTTCTCAAAGTAACCGGGAGGGAGGCATAGACAATGACTTATCTACTTAATTGAAATCTGAGGAGTTCAGTTCTGTTTTCATTTCTGTCAGTGCAATTCCACGGAAGTCAATCATATGGAACCAAGTGTGCAATTTAATCCTAAATTGTTTGTTATATTCAAGATGCCTGTTTCCACACAGGGTGGGATACCACCAATCCTGAAAAAATTTTGATTTCTTTCTCAGACGTGCTTTCACTGATTTGTTTAAACTCTTTCTTGACAACTGGTGCGAGAGGGGAGAGATGGCAATGGTGGGGTGGGGTATGCACCCTCTCCCCAGCCTACCATCTTGCAAAGTGGTAGAGAAGTGGAGAAAGCTTTGGATAAGGCATGGAACTCCTTTTGATTCCTCTCCTACCAAAATAATAACGTGGTTCTGTTAATTTAGCTAAATCTAAGCGCCTGGTTCTACTTTGTCTTATATCAACTGTTTATTATACTAATGCGTAATATAAATATTGTCACTTCTGAGATAACAGCTCTGGTTCAGTGCCATTTTGTCTGCATTACTGCCCTGAGAGACATGCTATTTGCCCAGAAATGTTGGCGATAGAAACCCGCAGGCCAAGAAAATGGCATTATTTGGAATAGTTTGTCAGTTCTCCAACTAGGCCCGTGCTGACTGAGATCAAATAGATAAACCGGTGAGATCCTGGCTGCTGCTTCACATATTCAAAACAAAGAGGCAAATACAGCAGTCATCCGATTGCAGGAATTAGCCCAGCTCCTTCTGAACTGCCTGGCCCCTTCTGAGGGTGCTGGCCCATGTGCTGTCAGGCAAGGCCTGACTTATCTTGTAGGATGCAATCTGCCTGCATCGAGTGTCAGCATTCATTTGTGGCACTGATTTTTGACTTCTGCAGTTTGTGGAGGTTTCTGTATGGAAACCAAATGTACACCTGTCCTTCCTGAGTCCACTGAAAGCCTCATGGCTGCGTGAGCCTCCCATGCCACAGAGCAGTTAAAGGAATGTAAGCCAGTTTTCCCGTGTTCTCATGAAATGGCTTTCCTGGTAGACAATTAAGAAGAGAGTACTGTAGAAGGTCTAGTCCCAATATTCAGGTATGCTTCTTGCCTGAATGCAGGTCATGCGTGATCATGAGTTTTGGAAAAAGTCACAGAAAGCTTCACTCGGAAGGGACCTCAGGAGATCATCCAGCCCAGCCACCCCCCCAGTCAACGTGGGGCCAACTTTGATGAGGTTACTCAGGGCTTTGTGCCGACTCGAGTTGTAAATATCTCTGAGAATGGAAATTCCCCCGTCTCTTGGGGAAAGTATTCAAGTATTTAATTGCCCCGTTATGATTTTTTTCCCATAATATCTAGTTGGAATTTCTCTTCTTGCAATTTGTGTCCATTTCCTCTCAGACTGTCACTGTGTACCTCAGAGAAATTTGGCTCTGTTTCTTCTATGGATGCCTAATATATAATCAAAGACAGCAATAATCTCTCTCTTTAACCTTCTTCTATCACACTGAAGAAATTCAGCTCTCTCAACTTCTCCTTGGCCGTCAAGCACTCTGGCCCCTCTCTCAATTAATGTGAGCCTCTGTTGGACTTGCTGCAGAATGTCACTGTCACTCTTGTGCTGGGGTCCCCAAACTGACACAGTACCCCAGGTGTGGTCTCACAAGTGCCAAACAGAGGGGAGTAGTCACCCCTGACAAGCTGGGTCCAGTCGTGCTCATACAGCTCAGTATGTGTTTGGCCTTCGCTGTAAAGGTACGTTGCTGGCTCACGTTAGACTTTTCTGTTGGCATCCCCAGCCTGTTTCTGCTGTGTCATTTTCTATCCAACTGGTGCCCACTGAGTGAAAGAAATTCCCTGTCTGTGGCCAGGACAAATGGCGTTGTCTGAAATACAGATTCTCAAACTACTGCTACTGCATGGGATTCTGCTATGTCCTTTGCAGGACTTCAAGTTTGTCTTTCTTGAAATTACATCAGGTTTCCCTCAAACCATTTTTCTGGCTTGTTGGTGTCTGTTTGAATAACAGCTCTATCTTCTTGCATACTGACTGCTTTTTCCAGGTCTGGTACTATCCACAAACTTGCTGAGGTGCACTCTGTCCCCAAGTCCAGATTATTAGCATAGACAGTAATTGACATTAAAAAGTTTTATCCCCAGTATTGGTCCTTAGGGACCACTAGTCATCAGGCATCAGCTGAAATTTGTAGCAATGCTCACAACCCTTTGAGCCTGGAGGTTCATCCTGTTT
The DNA here is from genome assembly GCF_009769625.2 of Cygnus olor. Lineage (NCBI taxonomy): Eukaryota > Metazoa > Chordata > Aves > Anseriformes > Anatidae > Cygnus > Cygnus olor. Next base: position 53,082,140 of record NC_049173.1, read on the forward strand.
TCTACCTACTTCATAGTCCACCTATTCAAATCAAAATCTCACCAGTTTGAGTATAAGGATATTATGGGAGGCTGTGTCAAAAACATTTCTGTACTTAAGGTAAACAATAGCTGCTACTCTCATCCACAAAGGAGAGTTTAGAATTTGCTGAAAAATGGTCACTTCATGACAAATTACAGACAGCAGTCCTTAGGGAGAGGCAGTGCTGAGCATGTTCCCACTGTTCCCTGGCTTCTGCCTTCCTTCCCAGAGGTCTTCCATGTGTGAGATCGGTTCCAGCACATAACTGCATTCTTCCAGGCCCCAAAGCTATGCGCTAGTTTCCCATGCAGAGCTCAGCTTCTACATGCATTCCTTCTCATGTCAAGAAGGAAAGACGCCAAATACTTGAGAAAGTGTGTCCCAAACCACAGTCACACGTAGGAAGTCTCCTTTTAGCATCACTTGATTGTGTTTTGTCTCCATCCAGTCCCTGCACATGATCTGAGGACGACAATGTTCTTCAGTGGGGAAAGCATGAATGCTGTGTCAACTTGATGACCCCAGCTTATCCTGCACACTCTACAAGAGCTGCTTGTCTCTCTGTCACCTAGCAGCCCTATAAGTCTCCCTCTCCCACTTGACCCTAAGATACTAGTCACTGTGATCTTTAGAAAACACACTCAGTTATCATAACTACCAAAGCATCTGGAGTCGATGATGAAGTTTGTGATTCCGCTATGGTAGGTGTTATCCAAACATCATATACCCAGCCATTTTTTAGCTAACGAAGAAAAAAGAAAGACAAGAGGAAAGCAGAGATGTGAACTGACTTGTGCAACATTGTTCACATCAGAGGCAAACTGAGGATCCAGGGATTTAAAATCTATTTGATCACCTGCTAGACTAGAGTTTCTGTAAATATGCTGTGGTTGTCTTCCATGTGCCTGAATTGCTGCTCCACACCACAGAATGCCTTCTGTGTTCATTTAATCCTTTGTTCTCTGTCCATGCCTCAAAGTTACCCAGCTCTTCCTAATAGCTACCAAACCTAAGGTCACATAACTTACCTCATAGGAACACAAGAACTGTGTAAATAAGTCTTAATCCCTGCTCTTGCAGGCAACCATTTCAGTAACCCAGGTCCTATGCATACCAAGCTTTATCTCTGAGTCATTTTGTTTGCCTCCCTAGACTTCTGGGTTAGGGCTCCACACTGTGTTTCTTCACACTGTACATACCATAACTATCTCTTGGTCTCAGGAGATGCTGGTTATAAAAATGTGTAGAGTCCCCAGCCTTTGGCAGGCCAAGTCTTCTTGCATCACCTGCAGAAGGATGACTTCTCTTGCTGGTCCTGAGAATTTATTTTTCTTCCAACTCAAAATTTAAATTATTCTGCTAAACCTTTCCTCAAGAGAAGACAGGAATATTCCTGGCACACTGTAATTAATCCTAGGAGTTTTTGCTGAGGTGTCCTCTCTGGTTACCTTCCTATTTACCCTGCAAAAAAAACAACACAGTTATTGCAATAAATTTAGTCTGCATTCAGCTCCTGCATTAGAGCCCATGAAAGCCTGGGTGAGGTGAGCAGGAGTGCTGGTGATGTATGTATATTCTGAGTCCAGGCTTTGGACGCTGCAGGATCTAGGGGCGGACCCTGGCTCCAGAAAACACAAGCCAAGAACATGCTTCTGCTGCTGCCACAGCCTTAAGAGGCAGGAGAACAAAGCAAGCATGAGCCCAGGCTGGCCTTGAAATGCTGAGTGGGGCTTTCGGAAGGAAAGGAGAGGATGAGGTGATTGAGTTGTTTAAACAGCTGCAGTGAATCAGCAGCTCCCTTCCCCTGCCCACCCCTTGCTGCACAGCAGCCCCCTCCATGCCAAATAAAACAAAGTAATCCCAAAAAGTCCAGTCTACCACAGTGCAGCCGTTTCATGCTGCAAGACAGAACCAGCCCCTAAGCTAGAGAGCAAGGAAAGGTGCAAAGCTGGTGGGATAGGGGATTTCTTAACAGGAACTGCAAAGAAGACTTGTTCCAGCAGCAAATGAGAAAAAAATGGAGGGAAACACAGTAAAAGGGAAAGGGCTAAACTTAGCTTTGCTGTAAGCAGAGCTAGCTAAGCTAATCACAGTGAAAGTTCCTTTTAGTTAGAGAAGGACGAGATGTGCTGCTGCTGCTGCCATCTGTGACTTGTGGTGCCTGGTTTAGCTGGCTAGCTCAGCCTACTCTAACAAGCTGCTGTTAGCTTCTGTGGACAGAGAAGGCCCTGGGTCAGTCGAGCTCTCTGGAAACTTACAGCCCCTGGAGCCAAGCTCAGGCCACAGCTGAGAAGTTCAGAAGCTCTGAAGAATCACACAGATTAAAAAGGGAGCTTGGGGGCTGGTGTCCTCTGCGGATCAAAGCAGTGTTTTGAGGAGAACCCCAAAGATGACGATCCGTAGGAAATCAGTACAAGAGACAGGTGAGTGATCATTGCTAATATTTAACAAACAGCAGCAGAAAGGCTTAGCATATAGCCACCCAGCATTTCTCCTTCGCCCTGCCTCCCCTTCCCAGCCGCTCAGTTCAGCTTTTTGTCAGGCTGCTGTGTGATCTGCTAGGCCAGTGCCCACTTAAGGATAGTTATTGCAGGGAGTGCAGTTAGAGTCTTTGTAATTGCTCAGCTGATGGTGTAATGGCCTCTCTGAGGATTCAGCCCAGCAACAGTAATGATACAGCTGGCCTGTCTTGTCTGATGGGATCATTTCCACTTTATTATAACTGTGATTTTCAGCTCAATAATTCCAGAGTATTTTTAGACCCTTTGAGATGAAAGAATGTGCTGAATTTGCTATGTTTTTTTTTCTTTCTATTTTTTTTCCTGTTCTCTCTTAACTGGTGACCAGGAGAAAAAGAAATTCCTAAGCCAAGTCAATCAGGGATCCCCCAGTTCATTTTTTTTCTCCTGTACCCTTTCCAAAAGAGAAGGGAGCTCTCAGCAGGCTGCTGAAAGAGGCCAGCATGTTTCCGGGGATGAACTGAGAGCCTGGACATAAAATAAAGTGAAGAGGAATTTCAGCTGAGACAACCTTCCGCTCTGTCATCGTATGAAAAAATCTCCCACAGAGAGGTGAAGGGTGAACTTCGCTTCTTCATTTAGAACCAGAGCAGAAAAATCTCCAACTAGAGGAGTGTAGGAAATAACACAGTCCTAATCATTGCCATCAGCAGCCATCCTTTTCAGCCTCCAGTTGCTAGAATCACCTTGATAGCCATGTCCTTCCTCCAGGTCATTTGTCTCCCAACATTCCCAAAAGGAAAAAACAAATGGTTGCCCCTTGGCAGCTCCCAGAAGACACTTCCTCATCCTTCTGGCACATGACAGAGCATGACAGCTCTAACTTGTTTCTCTTGCACCTCTTTGACGTGGGATAAAGCCATGCCCTACTACATCTAGGGGAGGGGATACAGCTGTGAAAGCTACTTTACTTCTCCTTTGCCATGTGCAGATCAGCAAGGGATACCCTGTCAGTTGTCATTTCTGTGTATGTCTGCTTCATGTTCTGGTATTAAAGCCCAGGGCCTCAGGCATCTATTGGATTTTGTTTAAATGCTTTATTGGATTTTATGAACCTCATATACACCAGACAGACCGTAGGAGACATGTCCTGGTGATATCCACAATAACCAATTAAAATCCCATCCATGTTTTAACTCCATTTTCAATGAACTATGGAGACAGAACCCTTTTCTCTATAGGGTGAACAAAGATCTCATTAACTGCATTTAATTGAGAGTGGCAGCTAGTGGATTTTATACATTAGGGAGCACTTCTGTAGACATTGCATCTTTCAAATGCATACACTGAAAAATTATAATGAATCCCATGATCGATACAGAATCATCTTTCTTGTTTCCACTGATGCTTCAGTTCCAAGGTTACTTGAATAGATGAGCTTCAGTTAATAAAATTCACATTTTCTTCACTCTACAATATTTTTTATAAACTGATCCCTACTTTATTTTTTCCTGTTTCTTTTGGCACCAACTTTATCAACTGGTCCTTCAAAACAGCCTAAAACACTACACACACACACACACACAACCTTCTTGTTGAGGATTTCAAAGCTCCCAGGAGCTGCAGAGAATGCTCTTTTAAAGTGTATGGTATTGTTTCTATTTTAGAGATTGAAATGAAGGCAAAGAGCAGTTAGGTGTTTCTCACACCGTGTGGCACACAGGAAGGCAGCAGCTGGCTGAGCTGTTCACGGAGTTTTGAAACCCCAGGCCTCAGAGCAGAGCACTAATGCTAAGACATCACTCCTCCACATTTCACTGGAGATTCCAGGGAAGGTGCGTGAGCTCCTTCGTGTTATCGAGTGAGAGAACCAACCAAGAATGTCATTTGAGGTCAATAATCCACTGAAAGCAACAAAAAGGTAGTGGGAAGAGCAGCCATGTGGCATGCGTGCCCATATGCGCACACTTACACCCACGCACACACACTGTGAATGAGTCACGGTGATACCTCATGTCACCTTCTCTTGGAAACCATGTGAATGGGAAGGGGTATGTGAAGATGGTGTATTAGAGGCTGTTTGGGACAGTGACAGCCTCTCTTCAATGGACTGCACTAACCCAGTTAATTTTAACAGAGTCAAGCACTGTTTTGGTCATTTGGTGCATATCTGTTAGAGAATCATCTTCATCATTATAGGTCAACCTTACCCTGTGGACCACCTCTTCTTACGGATGTTAATTCCCTTTGGAGCACGATAGCTTTGTAAAGGTAGTTGCATAGCTCCTTTAGGACTTCCTAAGCCCCAACTTGATATATGTTCAGAGCTTCGAAAACATCTGCTTTCTGACTCAAGTGCTTCAGGCTTGCTCTCTGTTTGAAGTTTAATTGTTTTGGAAAGTTTAAACAAATTCTTTTCTTCTGTTCATCTTTTTGGGTCAGGAGAAAACGAGGGCTCGAGAGCCTCTTAATAACAGCCACAGTACCCACTGGGGATGGGGAGGTGCCAGATTCTCCCCTAGTCCACGATTTACAGGCTGTTCAGGCCTCAGCCTCTCTGCTGCAGTTGCTGATATCTGGGTGTCTGTGTCCTCCTGCCCTGCCACCTGGGTGCATGGCAGGAGGGGCAGCTCGTGCTTAGGAGGAGCTGGAGGCAGGGTGGCTCTCTGGCAGGAGAGAGGTGTGAGGCAGCTGCCAGGCTCTCATGCCATCAGCTCAGTGGCTAATTGTTTGCATAGCTTTGCCTTTCCCAGTGGTCTTCCCATGTCCTGTGCTCCTCATGTGGTTTCCATTAAGGTCAGGGTGGGGGAAGGAAGCACGTGAATTATTGCAGTATTTACTCTCACTGATCGTGCCAAAGCTGGGAGCATCTCTGGCATAGAGGCTGCAGGGAGCTGCAGGCGGGGCACAAAGACAGACTTCAGTGTTAACTTCACTGACCGAAAAGCAGAAATCTCCCTCTCCCATCCCCTCACAGAGACCCTGACCGCCCCCTTTTCTTAGAGCGAGCTGTGCAATAAGGAACACGAGGTTGGCTCAAAAGGGACTGAGAATAAATCCACCACCCAGCTGAAAAGAATATGGCAATTTGAGCAAAGTGATCAATCCAGGGAGTGTGGCTACCATTTCCAGGATTGGGACTGCCAGCAGAATTAGCGTAAATTCAACATCCACAGCAGGGCAATGGGTGGATCTCTGCCTTCTCTTCTGTGTGTGCTCTGTGGCTGGCCTAAGGACCAAAGCGTTCAGTTGGTCTCCTCCTTACAGACTTCCCTGGCAACTGATGAACCTCTCAGAGCATCTTAGCTGTCATCTGGCCACCTCTGTTGCATATAATTAACATTTTTCAACCCTTCACAAAATTGTTTTCAGATAGTTCAGGTAGGTTTTATTTGCACTTGTTTTCTTCTTTCTGTGGTTTCAGTATTCCTTGGTTTTAATGCCAGTAGCGTGGGTAACTGGCAAAGCAAGATGAAATGGGGACCATGTGCCTTCTCATTTGTCACTGCCTTTTACTGGAGATGCTGCAGTTGATGGAATATGAAGGTCAGCGCTTCTCTATTAGAAGCCTGGGTCCCAGAAATCCTAAGGGCATCCTTTTCTTACATTTGGCTCCAAAGCATGCTCCTCTCCTGGTGTTTTGCATGCTCTCTGCTAAGTCAACTTCAGATGAGAAAGGGTACTGGATACAGGTCAGAGACTCAGAGCAGCTTGGTACTGATGGCTGTTCTAAGAACAGAAGAGCTTGAAAGGGAGATGATTACAGCCTGACAGCTCCTGGCAGGGTTTCTCTGGACAAGCTCCCCATCCTCATGCTTGGCTTTTCCTTTGATGGATAAAAGGGCAATGTTACACATCCGGAGTAATTTTCTTAATGTTACATGGATAGGTTTCTGGTAGGGGTTCATGGGCTTGCATGGAAGAAAGAGCTGCCCAGAGTAAAGATGGTAACAAGAACAAAAAGTGGATCAAGTGAAAACTCTCCCCTTTGACTGTCTTCTTTAAATTGTAAACTGCACCTTGTGATGGCAGGAATATCCTGACATTTCCTTTGGAGGATGAACTGTTTATGCAAGTCTTCGCACTCTAAGGTTAGAGCAACGCAGTGCTCTTTGGAAAGTGATGAACCTAGAAGCTATTCACAAAAATGGCAGCAAGCCCGGAACATATTGCTGCTACAGGGCTGGAGTGCATCTGGGACTGGGCACGTCAGTGCTTGTATGTGCACAACAGCTGTGTGCCAGGGTGCAAGCATGGGGGGGGGCACAGGCGTGTGCATCAGCGGGGCTGTAGGTATCAAAGCCAGCTGGAAGCTGAAGCTGTGCATCAGCGTTTTCAGGCTGTTCATGGTGCTGATTTCCAAATGGACTGATGGCATATTCTTCACAGTTTGGGCAGAACTATCATCTTCGCTACAATAGCACTCCCAGGCCCTGCTGCGCTCAGTAAGACTCAGTGTGTGTGTAAAAATGGACCTGCTGTGAAGGAGAGCAGGTGCACCTCCAACAGGCAGAAAAGCTGCTACAAAGGGGCAGTGCAGAGAACTGGGTGTGTAGAAGCCAGTATGCCTGGGCATTAGGTCTGACCATGTGAAGTTGCTTGGGTGTTCTTGTTTGTTTGTTTGTTTTCAAATAAAGATGCCTGCATACTGCCTTAATAATCTAAGAACATCGAAAAATGGCTAAAAATACATAGTTGTGTGAAAATCTGTTTTTAGTTAACATTACAGCTCCGAAAAGCAGTCTGATGAAATAAACTAAGAGCCACGTGGACTACTGATGCCTGGCTTTCTAAGATTCTCGCAAGATCGACCCCAACAGGGTCTGCTGTGTGATAGGATGTAAGTAACTTTCAAAGATTTTCCCACAGTGGGAGCATTTCTACCAATATTCTCTGCCATGGAGTCTCTGGTATCTAAGTCCCAAGCTCACACTGCAGCATTTTCTCCTGTGCAGGAGGGGTGCACAAGGAGGGTTTCTCTCCTCTACCCAGCCACTGATTTTTTCCAAACTTGTAGAAGCTGCATAGTTTGGAGCCAAGAAGCCCTCTTCAATTGGACTTAAACTGGCCAGCAAAGTCAAAAGTTTTGCTGGGATAGTATGGATGGGTGACAAAAGGAGAACTGGGTTTCTTGTGGCTTGTTTCCGTAGTAAACCAGGCTAAAAACAACTCTGAATGAAAAATTCCATCCAGCTCCAGTCACTACTTGGCATGTTATCAAAGGTAGCTCTCTGGCTGTAGAGAAATAGGCTTCATGGCTTTGTGAAGCTTAAGGAATGGACTGTAGTCTATACCGCTATAGACTACTTATATTGGTTCAGATTTCTATTTGCCAGGGTCACCAACAGTAGGAAAAAAGACAATAACTGCTAACAAGATTTTCTGGGAATCTCCCTCAGTCTTTATTAGTGTGCTGGGGTGGAAGCGGGACGGGAGGAAGGGGTCAATTTTGTGGATTTTAGTCTTCCTGGATACGTGGAAAGACACCTGCAATTTGTTAGCAAGTCAGTAAAGGTGGCTTGGCAGTTCTGACATTTCCAGGAACGTCAGGAATGAAACCTTAACTAGTCACAGTTTGCAGAGAGGACGTTGTGGTGGTTTGTCATTGACTGGGCCTGTGCCTTTTAGGAGGAGATTCTTCAACAACCCCAAATTCCAGCAGCAGAGCCTTCCATCTGTCTCACACATGACGCGTTTTCCTCCCACATCTCCTGATGAAGACTTGGTAAACGAGAATCTCAGAGACAAGGCGTTTGCTTGCAGGTCCAAGCCCTCGTAGGAAGGAGCGCTCTGCACGTCATTAGCTTGCGGTGAGCTGAGTGAGTTAACCCTAATGGTATCCCAGTCCTCTTCCAGTAACCACTGGATACGTAGATGGAATCATTTTGCCATTCACCAAGGTTTCTTGTATCTCTTCTTGTTGCAAGTGGAACCAGGCCCAGTGGGTTTTAAGGGACAGTCTAGCATTATCTCAGGGCCAGGCTCCTTAATTTAGCAGTGATTCTACCCAGAGGGGCCCCGGTGCAGAGGTGGCTGTTCTGGAGGGCGTGTCACAGCCTCTTCCCAGCATGTTCAGATGGCATCAGGCAGGCAGACTGCATGCTGCTGGGGGGCTCTAACAGGGACGGAAGGTCACTGGCTTGCTGCAGGTCAATTACATGCAGGTAGAGCTGCCATTCCTAGGATGATGGTAAGGGCGCTTGAAGGGCAACATACTCCAACTCAAGAAGAATAACAAAGCTGTACACTCTAGGTGACAAGTTTTTGATTTAGTGATGGACCATTGATTCCCGAGGGAAGCACTCCACTTGTTTCTCAGCAAACTCTTTTACCTTTGGTGGGTGCTAGAAGTTTCACGAATACTGGAACCTTTTGATGAAGTTAGAGATCACCATTAGACATAGATCTGTGTAGCAGTTTTTGCCCAGGCAGAGGTAAGGCAAATTTCTCACATTCCATCCTTCACCACCAAACGCTACGCAGGATTTTAAGGGACTCTTGCTAGTTGTTGAAAGTTGAATCATCTTCTGTGGGTCACTCAAAAGTCTGTAAGATTATCAGTATGTCAGTAAGCTTTAATGACAGTTTTTTTGAGCCATTCTTCTTCACTTTTTTTAGAATTAGGAAATCAAGCCACATTTTTGTTAAAGGGACTCCTCCCTGTCTTTTTAGGCAGTAGGACTCAGGTTTACACTCTGCTCAGGAAAGGCTAACTATTCTATTCCTTCCTTTTGGAGCCACGCACTCTCACTGGAATTCAGTCTGTCTGTAATTCCTCTGAATTGTAATTTGGGATTTTTCTTGTGCAAGGTTCTCGTGTTATAAGCTTGGTTTGAAAAGAGGCATGCTGTGGGTTAAAGGAAAAAAGACAAAAGCATCTATAGCCAGAGAGAGGCAGAAGAGTTTGGACAGAGCAAGATATTATTTTTCTGTAAATCTCTAAAGCTTTTCTGAAAGTGTTTCAAGCCATTCAAATGCCACTGGAGAAATACAGTAGTCTGGTGCCACAAGCTGCTTCCTACGTAGTTCAAAGCAAGGGAATCTATGCCTTTCTCTGTGCTTTAGACACACTTGTGTCAGCTCTCGCCCCTCTTCTTGTTAGTGCTGCATATGGGCTGAAGCAGAGCCTGTGTTCACCAGCAGCCATCAGAAGCGGGTGGTGTAAGCCTCCCGTTGCCAAACCCAAGATGCCTTGAAACATTCAGCTGGCAGGGAGGCAGTGGAAGTGTGAAACAGCAATTCACCTCTGCAGCTTTGGGATTAGCTTTTGACAAGGTCACATCAAGAGAGTTTATCTGATCATCTTAAAATGTCTTGCTGGCGCAGACTCCTCCACAGCTTCGTTCATGCAGTTTTGCTACAGTGAGTAGTTTTTACTCCTGGACTGGAACAGAGGGCAGGTTGGTCCCAGAACAGGGGTCAGTCTGAGTGCATCAGCTGGGGCCCTGGTCACAGGGAGCTGCAGGGCTCTGAACTGGAGCATTAAAAGTTGCAGGGAGCTGAAATGAATCAGCTGAGCTGCAGAACAGAACCAGGCACCATCAGTCTCTGATTCAGCAGGGTGCCACACAGAAACCATTCTTCCCTTTCGTTCACTTGCAATAATTCAAGGTTTTAAAGGAGAGTCCAGGGAGCCCCAGATCCTGGATGGACTTATGGCAGATGGCTCAACTCCGCATGCAACTGGCAGCATTCTGGTCCAACAAACAAAGCCATGTTGGTGTTTGGATGCTGATCTGATGTCTTGGGCATCTAAATACTTCGTGGGCAGTGTCCTGCACTGCTCTCAGCCTTTCGTCTGTGAGCACAGCCTGTACAGCCACTGCCATCCTTCCTTGGTCCTGTTCTCTGCCACATCCTCTGAGCCTCCCTCACCTCTCCTATTGCGGACACTGCAGGTGATCTCGTTGCTCCCAACCTGTTTTGCTGCAGCTCCCATCAGAGCAAACGTTCTGCTAACGGCACTTCCTTCAGAGAAGCCTTCTCCTTTGCAGTTGCCCTCAGCACGCGCAAAGTCTCCTCTCCCCAGGCATGCTCACAGGACTTCCTTTCCATTTGTTTCCTTTATTTGGGGGAACAGCTGGACAATTCCAGCTGTTTCCCTCCACAAGCAGTTTCGGAAATGAGGTGATAACCTCAGCCCTTCTTGAGCCGTGAGGTTAGCTGGGGGAAGGCTGCAGATTAAATTAACAGCCCAAAATATTTGAGGTTGAGTGCAGAGAGGTGGGGAACCGGTGGAATTTTCCATCTTGCCTGGGCTGTATCCCTCCCACCCTGTGCTGCTTGTTAAGCCTCAAGGGCACACAGCCTGCCTACTTTGTCCAATAATTTTAATCCTTTGGTAGTGTTAACACGGGAAGCCTTCTAATTACATCTGGAGCCTTGCGCGTGAATTATCCCTGAAGGTCAGCAGGAGGCACTGTCAGAGGTGCAGCACGTTCCTTGGGGTCAGTGGTGAGAGATGATTTTACTCGAGCACAACCCTTTTGGACTTCCCCCCGAGTGCTGGTGCTGAGAGGGATTTGCAGGGTGACTCGCAGTGCGGGATGTACAGGATAAAAGAGGTATTTCCCTCTGTATGTCCAAACAGGAAACACAAAGCACAGCCATGGAAATGGCCACTGTATGTCTTACCCATATGTGGAAAAAGCACAGCAGCCAACAGCCCACACTAAAGCGTTGGGCCTTCTGCTTTCACTCTCCTTTTGTATGCTAAGAGGCGGTGATGAACAAGGCTCAAAGAAAACCATGATAGGGATGAAGTAAGTCGTTTTGGGAGACACCTGATGTATATCTAAGATGTCACCAACAATAGAGGAGGAAAGTGATTTACTGTATGTTTTGTAGTTTATGACAGTTTGTAGTTTTATGACAGTTTATGACACGAATGTATTTCATCTTCTAGAGGTGTAGGAGGTGGCATCACCTGCCAGGTGATATCCTGGTATCCTGCAGCGCTGCAATGCACACTGTCACTTCTGGAGCAGGGGGAGCTCTGGAGGGTTTGTATGACCTGATTGGTGCTCTGCAGGCTCAAAGGGCATGATCTCTACGGGCCAGGCTGGAAGCAGCCTGCTTCTTTGTCTTGACTGTGGATGATGTTTGTGAGGGAGGTCTAACCTGGTTGGTTACTTATCAAAAAAAAAAAAAAATTAGCAGGTGGCCACATCAGCTGTTCAGCAAGAGGGCCATGAATGACGGGGCTGTGGTTTTCCTGAGGTCCGTGCATACTTGGAGTGTTAATTCTAAGTGGCCAATGAAAGGTAATTAAGAAAGCAACCCGTCTGACTAACATTTGCTATGCAGGGAGATTAGGTAGGGGGCTGCAAATTAAAATATCCTTTTCTTTGGCTTTCTGTACTGTTCCTCAACAAACTTTCAGTGGAGAACAGGTCTGTCCAGGGTGCAGGGTTTAAGAGTGGTGCTAGCCATGATCACGTGGGACTTTAACAAACTTCCCCTATGCGGAAATCCCTGCTGAAGGGGATCTAAGACAATTTATTGAGAGTATGAATTGTTAATGGCCCTATGACCAGGACACTGACTTTGAGCTCAAGCCGTAAATTGTCTGTCTGCTACTGGAAGTTCCAAGGTGTGGCCTGCCACTGACATGGGGGGAGAAAAACCCAGGCTGCTGAATCTGGGCCCACAAAGAAAGAACAGAGTTGTTGTTTTTTATTTTTTCCTGAGTCACTGAGAAAAACCCTACTTGAACTGATAGCAATGTTTCTTTCAGGCCAGTGTTATCATTACATTAGTTCAGTCTGATTTGTATTTTTGCCACAAATATAAGAATTTATTAATAAGGGTGATCAGCCAGCAGGAAGCAGGACAGTGGAGGAGATGGGGAGTTTTTTATCTGCAACTTGCCATTTCAAATCCAGTTAAGCTCAGCAGTGACTGGTAGTTATTAGTGTCTGATATTTCTTCGTGGGCTCTGCATGAAATAAATTAGCAGATCTTTCATTCAGTTCTCCCTCAGAAAAACATCAACCATAACTGACATTAATTAGATGCTTCATTTGCTGTCTTGCAGGGAGGGAAAATCTGATAGAGACAGCGATCTCATATTTCCTGAGTTATCAACAACGTTCACAGAAAGGGTCGTTGCTGGTCAGGCTGGGTGTATAATAGCATCCTGAGCAATAGACTGGAAAAGCTTATCCTGATGTAGATTTAAATGAGATTTTGACGCCCCGTGCTCCAGGGAGACTAGCATTGCCTGTAATACACCAAAGGTTTTGTTTGGCTAGAGAGCTGGCGAGATATCCCACCACAGCCACCTACTACTGGTACCAGCTCTTTGGGACACAGGACTGTTATTCCGAGAGTGACTATATAGATGGTGAGCATCTGTTTCTTCTGCAGGAATCCAGCTGGCTCAGAGTCTCAGCCAGACCAAGGGACCACTGAATATTTGCACCATGGATGACAGGCAGCTTTCAAAGGAGAAAAGGATTTCCTATTAGGGGCCATGAGTACATTAGTGCACGAAATGTGAAAGAGTTCTTCACCTCATAACCAGAAAAGGTGGAAGTTTGAAATTAGCTAGAATACCAGCAAATGAAGACCATTTCTTTCTTCCTTATTGACACATTCTTCGTTCCACTCTAGCGTCGTTTCTTTGGCATCTTTTTGCTGCTATTATAGGACCCACTGGAAAATCTCCCACTTACACACCTTTTCCCCAGGATATGGGTCCCTGGAGGAGGCTTCCTGCACACTGTTTGCTTAGGCACCTGTGCACTATAATGTATGTTTAATTGATATTGCATTAATGGTATGATTCCATTACAGGCAGGCAAGATGCTTGCTGCAAGAACACTCCCAGCGGGCCCTGAATCAGCTGCAATAGATAATTTTTAAAGTGCTATGGATCTTCTCAAAGCTCCAGTGTTAAGTACAGGAGACACAGGGCTATTCATTATTAACAAGATATTATGCTTTTTGCTCAGCAAAAAGTGGGGGTCTGGGATGAGCTAAGCTCTATCAAAGGTGGGATTTGAGACTGCCAGTTTGACTGAGCTATTCCTCAGACACTGCCTCTAAGCCTGTGTCAGCTTTTGAACTCTATTTGAAAGATAAAGTTCACATTCTGTTCTGACCTGGTATTCCAAGAGTTTTGTCAGTTCTCTTTGGATTTGTTTGCTTTGCATTTAAAATTTTATGAAAAGACTGTGAGTGAAAGGAACTACCAGGTGCTTTGAGGTAGGCCAGTTGAAAAGGAGCCAGTCAAACTTCTCTGAGCCCAGTCTTCAGTCATCCCAAACCTGGGTTTCTTTCCCCACTTCCACGTTTCTGCATATATTTCTTAGTCTAAATCTTCAACAAGCTTTTGCTCCCTCAGCTACAGGCTACCAATGTTCTGACAGGAAGAAAGATGTGATCTCCAGGAATGACTGTTTGGTGTGATGGGAGGGTAGTGAAAAGGTATTCGTCTTAGTAGGGATTTCCAGCCTGAGTTATGGTCCCACACTGTAGAAGTGCCCAAGTAGGAGGAGGGGAGAAAAAGGTGAAAGCAAGAGGCTGATGCCTACTTCTGAATATTCAGCTCCTTGTTCCTCTTGCTTGCGTTCTCCATTGTCTCCAAGTCTTGTCTCTTCTCTCTCCAGCACTCTACCAGTGTTCTCAATCCACTGTGTTTTATATTATTACATGTGGTGGTGTCCTGTCCTCCTGCAACAAAGCACCAGCAGGGTGACTTACCCTTTCACTCTCAGCTCCACCTCTCATGGGTGTGTTTTACTGAAGAGTATAAAGGTATATTAGGAACCAAAGCTGCTTCAGTTTGGAAATTAAAGCAAAAATCAGTTAAGGATGAAGATGAAGACTTCCCAGGAAAGCTTTGCGTGATTCGTTAAGGATTCTCCAGGTTATTTATTCTCTTTTCAGTAGATTGTGGGAAACATTAGATGTTTTAATCTTCTAAAAGAGAGAACATTCTTTAAAAATTTTCACCCTCTTGACTGCTTTGTAATTAGCTCCACTAGCAAGTCATTAGCAATTGTTATTGCAACAGAGTTTGAAGTCAGAGGTGGAGAATCATTATGACCTTATTCTTCACTCTTCTCCCTCCCCTTTACTACGTGTGTAGTCAGAGCTGCCACCAATGTTATTAGTAAAATTTTATTTTTAACTGTGCATTTGAGAGGGAAGAAAGGGAGGTTCTTTTGGCACTGAATCTTCCAAATCTACGCAGAGCTTTGGGTCTCTTGGCAGGAAGATGTGCATTTTTAAGGGGTCACATATTGAAATTGTCAGTCGAAAGTTTCTCCTCTAAAAGAAGAAACTTGGGAAAAGTTTTTTTTTCAAATTCTTATTTCTTTAAAAATAGAAGAAAAGCTCAGGCTTCAGAGCTTGAGAACCAAGATCAGACACACACCAGGAAGTGTGGCCTTTTCAGTTATTTATTGGATTGCATTTTTATCCATAGAGCTTGATGGTTGATCTTTATGGACTCCTTACTGCACGACTTCCTCTCCTCCCACTGTCTTCTCTTCATTTGTCCTTTACACAGCTTGAATGTTTGTGGGAGCTGCTGGATTAACAGCTCTGGAGACTTGCAGGGAGAAAGGGACACGTGCATTTGATGGGTTTAGCAGATGAAAGTCTGATGCAGACTCTATCAAAAGTCATGGAAAAGAAGAAAGAATCAAAGTGGAGGCCATGGGACTGCAGATCTGTACCGTGCCTATCAGATCTATCTGGCAACCTCAGGGACATACAGCTGCACCTGCAGAAACCCATCTGCTGGCCTCCTGACTCCCTACAGACATCACTAGTGGCTCTGCTGTATTGGCTCTCTAATGTTGTATGTTGCTTAGCTTGCCAGTTTGCTGCTTATCACTCTGGCATTTTTTAAATAACGGGTGGCTTTTGACCCTCTGCTTTGGTTATTCACATAATCTATCAACACCAGTAGACTGAGCAATCAAAAAACCTCTAGTAAGGTCAGCACGGCCCTCCCTTACCACCTGTCCTTGAAAGGAGCCCAGATGGGCTGCTATCAGCACAATCATCTTCAGAGGCGCTTTCTCTCCCCTGCTGAGTCGTGCTCATTTCCTCCCTCACCTCCAGGTGTGAACACGAACCAACAGGGAAATTAAGACAGCAGGCTTGACTGCAGGTCTGCCTGCAGCACAGAACCCCGCTTTGGGGAAAAGGCGAACATCAAAACTATTTGTCTTCCGTGAGATCCAAAGCTGCACATCCTAGTGGTGCAATTTGAAAACAAGTAATCAGAACGCTTTTCTCTGAGTTTTTTAAATGAAGCAGACTCGTCCAAATGGCTCAGAGTTGCTATCGCTTTCCCTTCAGGCTTGCTGCCACGCAGCTGGGCTCCTAGTAGTCCTGGTTGCCCTGGCTCAAACAGGGCTCCTTGGCTCCCAGGCTTCCTGCCAGGGAAATCTTCAGCATCCCAGCTGGAGCTAGGTTTGCCAGGCTCTCAGTTCTGCTCACTGATCAGATACACGGGAGAACGTGTGAGGAAATGGGTTGATTTCTGCCAGAAAATTCAATTAAGCAAGTGGATCCCCATGAAATAGTTCGATTCTGCTAAGCTGGCATTTTTCAAATGGAAAACTATTCCATCAGAAAGCTTATGTCCAGATCTGCTCATTAGTGCTCCCACCCATGAACAAAAGGTAGGTTGTGCTGGAGACCACGCTCCAGAGCTATAATTGAAATGCCCAAGTCCCTTCCATCAAGAGCAGAGCACAGAGCAACGCTTTAGCATCTGACTCCATTTTAGCACTTGCACGTTTTCTGCAGGTACAAAATCTTGCAAGACCCCCATTGGATAGGGATCACTGTTCCCATTAACAGACTGATACAGGGCTCAGACATAGGGCAGGAAACAACTTGGTCTTACAGTGAATCGCTGGGAAATTCTGCAAGAGAGCTTCCAGTCATGACAGAGCTTTCTGCATCAGCTTTGCCTTCTTATACAAACTCTCCCAAAAGCCAAGTGGGTCAGAACTGCATAGGAGTCACGTTACAGGATTCATGTTACAGGACACAGATCAGGTTCAATTATAACACTCCCAAAACAAATTCATGCCTAATTCTTAGCTCAAAATAGCAGCATCAGAAGATCACAGGGTAGCAGACGGTATGAAATGATGCATGATAAGGCTGTATACCCTACTGCTACTGTATTATACATAGCACTACAACCTAATTTTTAAAGAACTGTCTATATTCAAGGTGAGCGTAGGAGCTAATTTAGGAAGGGTGCAAAACTGGCTGCTCTTGACTCCTGGCTCCTTAGTGAGCTCCAAGTCCAGCTGCCAGCCCCCCTGCCTCTCCTAGGAATTCAGAGCTGTCATATTCCTGAAGAACTAGAGCCTCATGAAGAGTAGTCATCTCTGAGTCCTGCTCCTCGCTCAGCTCAGGAGGAGCTGGAAGGCAGGTGGGCTCCTAGAAAGGCAAGATGCTAATCGCAGCAGATACAACAAGCTCCTAAGGCTTTTGAGAGTGAAAACAGATTTGCAAATTTTGTGGCAGAGATTCTCTCTGCAGCTTGAGAGAGAAAGCAGCCACTGAAATTCTGTTGTATGTCATCACCAACAATAGTCTCATATTGGTTTGAAAAGGAAGGTGCTGGAGGTTGTGCTTTGAGAGGTGCACACTTCTGACAGGTCAGCCCTGACTTACACATAGGCTGCCCTCTGCCCAGTTTTTTCCATTACTTACAGGTTGGTCTGCAGTTTGGTTCAACTATGGTGTAAACCAAGTGTTCACCAAGTAGGGAAACTGGGAAAGGCTGAGTTGAATTTAAAGCCCAGCCCTACAAAACTGTATTGCCACCATGCAGCTTCAGCATTTGTGGCATCATTCTGCAGTCCAGCTAGCAAAAATCTAGGAAGCAGCCTGCAAAGACCCCCAGTGTTGGGTAGAGATACCTGTAAGTCTGTGCTGAACAAACACACTGATCGTTCAGCCACTGCTTTCCACTTTCTGCCAGCTTTCATATAGAAAGCACAAATGCTTACATTTGTTCTGATGACATTTGAACCAATTTTAATGAGAACCACCAGTTCTCATGAAGCACCAGTAATCAGAGATTGTAAGCTACTACAGGTTCTTCTGGAAGTGGGACACTTAGGAAGAGGTAAGTGTCCTTTCAAGGAGAATGGTTGTATTAGTTCACCTGCTATTAGACATCAGAAAATCCATATAAAGGGAGAATTTGAGGGGGAGAGAGATATAAAAAGCCTTAATTAAAGCTGTAACCATGGGGAAAGCTTCAAATGCATCTTGAACCTTAGTCATGAAAGCCAGTCAACCCCAAGTCACCACAGGTAGCCAAGCTTCTTCAGTTCTGGTCTCTGTGAGGAGGTCTTGAGCAAGGTGAAAGTCCTGGCACAAAATAATGGATGTGAACCTTCTGGAAGCCACAAGGAGCTTTTATTAATAACACACACCTCTGGAACAGTAGCCCCCTTTCTTCAAAGGTTCTTCAGAAAGACTTCTCATGATACTACCTAGAATGTTGGTTTTCTTTTTATTTGACAGTGGTATTCAGAAACAGTCTTGCTTCATCCACCTAACAGAGGGCTGAAATTGGTTGTCAGACGCTTGCCATCAAAATCGCCTTTCAGTACTAACTCTCCTGCCTGAATCTCTCCCAAGCTGCTGTCACCACTTGCTGCCTTTACACCCTCCAGTGGAACTGGACCACGCGCTCTCTCGTGATGGGTCCAGGGCAAGGATTTGAACAGGAATCAGGAAAGGCAGGACATAGCTCCTGCTGCCATCCCTCTCAGCACTTTGTCTTTCATTGGCTGATGTGAGTGCCTCTTGCTGGTAACCACTGCCTTCCAGATTGCAACTCTGAGAACTGTCTTAACCTATTCTTCTATTTCATCTTGATTGATGGAGCCTTGCAGGTGAAGTGAAGGCAAGCCATGGGAGGAGGGGTTTATGAAAAGGCCCTCAAACTAAATTGCATGTGTGCAGGAAAACTGTTTTGTTCTTCTGCTCAGATTTTATGCTGCACCAGTTAACAGTGGCATATGAATACCTCGCTGGTGCAGAGAGATGAGAGATTTAGGTGTTAAAAACACCAAGAACCAGCAACATCAAAGATATAATTTAACAGGTTCTAAGGTAAAAGCCAAATTCGTAGCTGTGATTCCAAATGGATGATGAGTGGGGTGGTTTCATTATTTAACACTGTGATTTTTACATGGATGCAAACTGCTACCGTTCTTATTTAGTGTCACCTCACGGTCACTTTGCAATGGGTGTAAATGACTGCTGACAACTGGTAGTTACACCAGTCATCCAAATATGAGGTTAGTCAGAGTGGGCAGACAAGTTGCAAAGGATTCCCTTGGTTTCCTCCTATCTGGAGGAGAGGAGAATGAGGATAGAGAGCCTTGAGCAGAGAAGACTGTCAGTCCCACTGCATGTTAGCTATTGCTTTTTGAGGACAAAAATGTAAATGGGTTTTGGTTAGGATGAAGATGATAATTTCTAATAAAGACTTATTGGCTGGTTACCAAGCTGCTGTTAGAAATCAAGCCATCTAGTTTGGTACAATTGCATTTTAATTGACTCCTGTTGCATTTTAAGTGGGCTTGAAGTGGCATATAAGCCTTGAGTTTAAATTTCCTAAGTAGGATATATCAGCACAATGCTTTTTAGCAACAAAGCAAAGTTCCTGTTCAGGAAACAGGGCTCTGCAACATGTCCATAAAGCTTTATCCCTTCTACAGATCCCCGGGACAACTTTCCTTCCCACTTGCTGATGTTCTTATCCCAAAAGTTAGACAGAAATGTTTTGCTTTTTGCTTTTTTTTTTTTTTCCTGCTTTTCCCTCATCCTGCTTATCTTCTAGGGAAGTTATTTTATAAACAGTAATAGAATAGGGCCGAGAGGCTTCTTCACACAGAGAGGCAGGCCCAGTGTAGACTGTCTCCTCCATATGGCAGCATATGTTTCTGTGCATTTCCTGATAGAGCAACCATCTCCCTGTGGCATTTGGGCATGGTATAATTAGCTGTGTACAGAAGTAGAGTGTTGATAACATTTTGCTGGAAGAGTGCCATCAGCGTGACTGTTCTTGGTATTGGTTGCCATAAGTAACACTGTCTTTAGAGAACAGGCATTGGAAATTTGTGGGCTGCTCTGCACACCCTGAGCTCCTTTGTGATTTTATCAGTGGTGGTGCCTGCTAGCCCTGTGAATTTTGAATGTTTAATAAGGGAGGTGCTGGCCTCTTTGTTTAGCTATGCATCTTCTTGATTGCAGTTTGACAGAACTAAGTCCAGCTGCAGATGAGCGTCACAACTGGATATACAGACTACTACTCTCTGTTCTTACCTACTTGCTCCCTGCTTTCTCCAGCTCCTGTAGTCACTGCAGAACATGACAAAAACGGAAAAAAACTCCAGGAGTATTTCTCTTTACAAAGCTAGGTCCATTGCTGGGTCTGCTACCTGCCTTCCCTATAATCAAATCTTCATGCCTTTTTGACTTCTAATGCAGACAGAATCTCATGATTACAGTGGATTATATGAAAATATGATATATATATGAAAATAAGTCTGTCTCAGAAAGTACCCAACAGCAGAGCTTCAGAGAGGAGTGCAGAAAATACAAGATCACTACTGATGAGTAGAAGAGGACAAATTCCATCTTCCTGTAGGCAATTAGAGGATTATCACTTTACGGGATTATCACTTCTCTATTCATTTTACACTTCTTACAGTAACCTTGCAAGCACAACTACCTGTAATCTTTTGAATACTTTTAATTTGCTGGTTTCTGTGACAAAAGTAGAAGTGAGTCCCAACAGTTAGTAATACAATGGTCAAAATATTTTCTGATCATACATGTATTGTCTTTGGCTTCCTCTTCTGCACCTGTAAAATCTCCTTCTACGTTTGCACAATGCTTAATTTTCAGCAGAGCTGCTGAGGCAAGCCTGTAACATTTGAGGGGAGAGAGGGGAAGAGCTAGTCCTGAGTCCTGAACCTGTAAGGCTGTTCGATGCAGCACAGCTCTGTGACAGCTTCCCTCTGGGGAGTTCTCTGCATTTTCCTGCCATCTCTTGAAATATATCAGGGTGTCCAGTAGAAAGCTAAAGACTAAAAGGAGCTGTTTTGACTCAGAAGGACTGACTGAGGTTGGAGAAAGGAATGCTAAGTCCTTGAGGTATGGTAAAGTGATACAGCCAAGGGGAGTTCAGAGCAGAGTACTCAGATGTATTTTGCTGAGGTACTACTGGCAAAGGCAACAGCAGCTCTTGCTTCTACACGTGTACTGGAAGAGGCTTTTTGTATGCTCAGGAGGTGTTTTTATGCCAGTTCGAAACACCCTGTGTATTAAACCAGAGCATGAAAGTTCAGATATAGATTGCATCTGGAAAGGGAAGTGGCAGGGAGCATATGCCTACTTCTCTGTAGTTATCTGATTTGGGTCAGAAGTTGAATCCTCAGGGCAGCATCTGTTCTGACATGTTAGGTCTGAATCTGAAGAAGCTATCAGGTCAGAGCAATGGGTGCACTTTCCAAGTTTGCTCTCTGTTGCTTACTCCCCTCTGACTGGGCCGTTACAGCAGAAGAGCAAACCTTACCGAAGTTTCACCTGAAGCTGGAGGTAGATGCAGAGAAATTTGTCTTGACCTGTTGTGTTTCTGCAATATTAATAATGGTTTCTTCATTGCTGTGCGTGCAAGTCAGAGTTTGATTGCCTTATGTTCTATGTGGTAGGTACATTTGGTGGTGGTGTGTGATAATCCCAGAGTCTCTGTAAATTTTTCACTTTATTCCCCAGCCCTCTCGTAACTCTAGAAGCTGAGCAAATTAACTTTTGGCGTAGAGAAGGCTATGGCTGGAATCTCAGTAACAGCAGAACAACAACAACAAAATCACTAAAGAGATGCCTGGGATTTGTGAAGCCAGAAAAGAGAAAACCAATCTTTTGGGGCTGTCTGCTGGGACGTTCATTGGAAGGGTCAGGAAAACCGAGGTCAAGTCCTCTGTGTGTTCTGTGGCTGTGATGTAGGAATGCTGGTTTGTTTGAAGTAATTGGAAAAGCAGTCCCAGCTCCCACCCTCACCTGTGTCCATCTGAACTACTGGTGAAAAACAGCCGTGCCTGCCCAGGCACACACATCGGGTATGTTCTCCTCCCCACCTGATCCCACACCGGGGTGCAGGCGCTCTGGGGCTCGCTCTGGGCTTTATTTCTTGGTCAGAATTTGGCAGTCGCAGAGGTACAAAGAGCTTTCCGGCTTTTCTGACCTTCCAATCTCGACAGGAAATACAGCAGAGGGAAAGATAAAAACAAGAGGGGAGCAAATGAGGTTTTCTCAAGCCTGGGCTTCTGTGCCTTGAATTGATGCAGATAGAAGAATGGGAGGAAGCAGTCTTTGAGGGCTGCTTGAGAGGCAGGCTTCTATTAATAACGTTGTTTATGTGATCCCAAGGCATTGTTAGGAGGAATTTCTGCAGCCTGCAAGCCTCTTCTCTTGTTGCTCAGGATTTACCCACCTCAACGTTTCATTTTACTCCAAACAAAATTTTTAGGGAGCGCTTTATTGGGGCAGACTGCCTTTATACCTCCTTCTCACCCAACCTTTGGGGTCCTCCTAAGAAGCACAAAAATCCTCGCCTCGCCTCGTATATAGACTTAAAAGAGACTCCCTTTTTAGCCACAATCCCAGCTGAGGAGAAGATTCCCTCCTTTCCGCTGCAGAGCAGAGAATGCTGGCTTGTAATTGCAAAAGCCTTTCCGTGCCAGTTCTCCTCTCACCTGCGCTATTCTCAACTAGTATTTCCTTTAAGCTCTCCCTGTTTGTTCCCACCATAGCAAACACTGAGAAAAGAATCGTGGCTGTTTGTTCCACATCCTCACGAGCTGCCATTGTTTGAAGCAGCAGTGGACAAAGGCTAGGAGAGTTTAAAAAAAGAACATTCAACAGTAATCTTTGGCAAAATGATAGCATTGGAAAGTACGTTTTTGGCAGTGGTATATATGTTTTATTAGGATATATTGTAAAGTAATGAGTTAGGGCCCTCTTTAGCACTCTCAAAACAAGACATCTGTGATAAACTGTCCTGCAATCGCTTTATTTCCCTTTTTCTGCTAGTTTCAGATATTTTCTGGTGATGATTACTCTACATGCAAAAAAAAATCAGCAATAAAAGGGAATGTTTGAAGGAGGTAAGGAGGGTGTCCAGATCACAGTCCCCGAGGAGCCTGGGATGGCCCTTTATACCCGGTGCTATCAGACCCAGGCTTCCACACCAAATCAAAAGGAGTTTTAACTCTTCCCAGTGAGAGCCTGAAGGGATGTGGAGGGGCACTGCAGCTCCTGATATTGAGGATCTGAGCTTGGCAACAGGACTGTAATATTCAAGCATTTGCTAGAGAACTTTGAACGCAGCTGGAGTGGATGGAAAAGACTTACTTTTGTGCTGCTAGGATGGGAGAGCTATCCTGCAGGGTGGTTTTTGTGTGCGTGTGTTTAAATCTGTGCTTTATATTTTATTGAGATACTTTCTATATTAAATTAAATGAGCGACTGTATTAATTCAGGCATGCAGCTTCCAGCAGCACTCCCATAGTCACAGAGGTTTCTCTTTGCATTAACATATCTGCGTTTAAAGCTAGGCCATCTCAGCAACTTGCAGAGTACAATGTACTGTATAATTTAACAGAGAACAGAAAGCACATCAAGTAAAGCCTTTAAAATATCACCTCTTCCCCAAAGTCTACCAAAAGAAAAACCCGCAAGCCCTACAGTCTGCTCGTAGCCCAACACCCAGCAGCCACATAAATCTGTGTCACTTTGAGGCCTACTGGTAGCAGCTTCCCTGCGGCTTTGAAAAATTTAGAAATCCAAAGGCTAACATACAGCTGTCTGCGAGCTGAGGGAATAGCAAGCTTAAGAGGACAAACATCTGTGTGGTCTGGTGACCAGGCTGTGGTTTGGTGTAGTGTGAAAGGTAAAGTCCGTGTGATGTGAACTGAAGCCAGACCTACAAACATCGCTGAAGTCATATGGGGAAGCAGATTTTTTGCCTCCAGCTGCAGACAGAAGCTTTTCAGAGGAAGACAAATAAGTCTGAATGCTGCCCTTAATTTAGTGTGGCGGGTGGGTGGCAGATAGCTTGGGAATCCTTTCGCCGTGATACTCAACATTATTTTAGAGTGCACCTGCAAAGATTTGGGGGAGCAGAAGTCTCAGGGTGTCTCCTCCCGTGGGCCTCATAGGAATCCCCTGCACCCTAAAGGAACTGGCTGGCTGGAAGATTTACAAAACACCCCCTTCTGTACAGCCTCTGCCGTTCTCAGCCACAGGGACTGTTGTGCTGGTATTCTCTGTGCCTGGGCCCACTGGGAACCTATAGGAAAATCCTGCCTTCCCCCAGCTAGTAATGACTAAGTGCTGGAGGCACTTTCCTGTATGTATTGACGCTGTCTTTTGAAGCTGCAGCTCCCACAGCGTATAAAGGCTGTATCCCGCCCTTTGATGCCAAATGAAGGCCAGGGTCACTGTATTTGACCTCAGTAACTCAAGGTTTAAAATGGAACAAAAGAGTCAGTAACCACTGGAAGTGGCTCATGAGGTCTGATCTTGTGTAACACAATACTCCATGACAAGCGCTTCCAGTGTTGCCAGAGCAAAAGGAGTAGGACATGCAGTGTGGGCAATCTCATTTCTTCACAACAGGGCATTGGAACACGCGCAACTCTAGAGCAACTCAGACGTAAAAATCTCATAGCCCATCTGTAAATTCCTCCAGTGCAATGAAATTATCGCTACCGGTCCCGTAACAGAATGTGTAGAGCCATCTGGCAAAATTAAGATGAGTGGGATTTGCTCCTTTTTGCAAAGGAAACGTCCATCCGGCCAAACTCCAGGGTGTTTCTAAATTACTTTACATGAGAGAGGGCTGTGAAGGCTTCTCTTTTCCAGCTTGTGGTATAGTAACCTAGCAGTGCTGACTTTCATTTCTTGAATAAATCATTCTCATCTGGGTGATGATGCTTCCTTGGGCTGTGGCATTATGCCATCACGTTTTCCATAAGCCAGCATGCAGACACAAAGAGCCTGGATTGCTGGCCAAGTGTTGAACAAGGAGAAAATCAGCAGGTCTAATGTTGAAATTATTGATATTGTTTTAAAGTGGTCTAGTAAATACAGTCGAATCAGCCCTGTCATCTCAGTCAGAGCAATCAAAACAATCATTAAAGCTTAATAAAGTTGAGTGATTCATCTTTTGCTGTAATATTTTCAAATAATTATCCTACTTAAGATTTCAGCTCCTTGAGAGTTTAAAATTTAGGCAGACACGAGAAGAAGGGCTGAATTTTAATCCAGTGCCATCTCCTGCCCCCACTGTCTCCTAGACTTTGTACCTTCTATTCCTGTTCATTGTTGATGAGCACTGTGAATGTTCAAGCAGTTGGAAAATACAGATGGATACTTGGACTAGGTGGTCCAGGATCTCATCTCCATCAAACCATGCATCCTTGTCCCTTGGCAGTGGCAAATGTCCAATACGCAGTGCTTCTGGAGAACCTGACAGTAGTCCCATCTCGCACACAGCGATGCGAGGCACAATGCTGCACAGAGGCACGCAAATGTGGAAGCCAGCCAAGTGCCACCTAGAGTGTAGACTAATGGAGATCTTCTCATTTATTCTGTCTGGCAGTTGTTTGCTTCCAAATGTTGATTAAAGCTTGGAACAGCTTCCAGCCCAGAAGAGGAGATAGCTGTGCACCTTGACTCTCTGATACGGCAGATGGTACCGGCGACTGTTGGGGTGCATTCAATGGTTAGATGTTTCCAGAGCCTCAGGTTGCTGCTCTGCTTGGCTGAATCTCTCTTCATAAATATTCACTTTTGAAAGAGATTTATTTAGAGGGAAAACATGGCACAGATAACTATGGTCACCAGAAGAAAGGAGCTCAAAGGCAATATTTCCATTGCAAAGGCAACCGAAAAAAGGACTCAGCAGGTTAGTCATTTTATGTGCATATTAAATAAAAAGCATTCACTGTGAGCAGAGAGTGCACACAGTTACATCAGTTCAGCTGTTATGCACTCATTAAGCTGTAGTGACTAATTTACTCGCAATTGTTTCTCCAAGCCCTAAATCAGAGCCTTTCAAACTGTGTTAATGCCCTACCTTCCTTTCCCTGGCATAGAAGGAGGGGCCAAGACACTGATTTATTAGAGGTGAAAAAAACAATCTTGGCTAAAACTGAACAAAGTACACGTTAGATCCCAGCTAGGCATTTCAGCTTTTTCTCAGCCCAAACAGGAATGTAGTTAGTAAGAAATTTTGGTCATGGGGTCAACAAATACTTTCCAAGTTTTTCTTACTGTGTTACCTTTTATCCGTGTTGATGGATCATTGTAAAATGTCCCTGTATCTATCTCACTCTCAAGGAGATTTCCGCCAGTGGGAATCTCATGTGGTTTCTTTGTGTCTGCGCTGAAACTATATTTCATGGAAGGAATCTGTCAGTAAGGTGAACTTTTTAACAGTGAAAGCCTGCACAGTGTTTATGCAGCAGTAGGACCAGGCATATGGAGGAAGAGCAGCCAGCTTATCTGCTACCCAGCACCCCGGAGTGGGAAAGAGTCAGGCATATGTTTAGACCTTGGAGTGCATACCAACCAGCATTACACTAACACGTCCAGCTACTTTGATAATAGCTGTAGCATACGAGGGCTAAGAAGTGACTGAAGAGGACATGAAGTGGATGGTTCAGACCCTGTCTCAGCCATTCTGCTGTCACGGAGGCACCAGCCTGACGGGGTGTTATTAACCACTTAGAGCTCTCTCCACACACTGACGGGAAGTGATTCAGAACTGAGTTGTTCTCCTCTGAGTGATGTGGAGAAAGTGTATATGGAGAAAACAGGCACCGCCTCGTGTTACTTCTTGATGGCTCCACAAAAATTGAACTGCCTGTGAAAAATGTTCTGCTAAGGATGGGAGAGGATTTTCTTTAAATCATCTTGGTAAGGTGCTCAAAACCCTAAACTAGACAGTCAGATGTACCTCCTTTACCCAGGGCAATCAGAAACTCAAATATGAGGTATCTTTTTTGAGGAGCTGTGTATCCATCTGCCATTCCAGGATTGTGTCACGTTTGTGGTACTGGACTGAAAAAACAGAAATGCCACTGATCTCTCACAGGGAGCGTGTGCTCCTTGACCCTTAGCAAGGGAACCTTGCTTTTCACTAGGGAAACAATAAGTTTACAGGTAGGATGAAAAATGCCCTTCTGGGGAATAATGGTGCCTGAAGTTTCAGACCTTTGTGCTGAGACAGATCTAAAATCCATCCACTTAGTTCATACAGAAAATTAAGTGGTGCTTAAGAGAATTGTAGTTTTCTAGCTTTCCAGTGATGAGTTATGTTCATTTTCAGCGAGCAATGCATTCAGAGTGAAATACCCTTAAGCCAGCCTCTGAATGCATGCATTTCTGTATTTTCAGTGCTTAAATATTTGCCATTTCCCACTCAGGAACGCTGATATGGCATTAACTTTCTGCAGACATTCCCCTAAATGGCAGTCTGGGGACATCCACAAAGGCTTATTCTGGGTTATAGAGCTGAGCATCCCTGTGCTCTGATGTTTGAACCAACAAAAGAAAATTTTAGGTCCATTGTCCCCACACAATTTCTTTTTACTTGTGTGGCATGTGTCTGCCAACTAGTTGCTGAGTAAACTCTGTTCTAGAGCAGTTTAGGGTTTTCTCTTCATTTTCAAATGTAAGGAAAGGCAGCAAAGCACAGCTGAAGATAGTAGCCCAAAGTTAGAACTTAGGATCAGCTTCTCAGTTCATGTTCAGCGGGAGGCTTTGCTGAGTAGCTTGCGTCTTTGTAACTCGATTTTCTCCATATGACAGGAGAAACACCTAGCAGCCCCCATAGTTCTGTCTTTGATATCCCAGCACGTTTTGCTTTCTGTTCTCTCAATAGGAGATGGAACATCTTGTAAAATGGAGATAACTGTTTTGGTTTGTTTACCTCCACTGGGAGGTAACAGAGTTGGGAGGCTCAGCGGGAGCAGCAGACACCAACCCCCTTCCTCCCTGGAAACCACCATGAAAGGGAAATAATCTTGATCCCCAATTTGAGTGACTGCATCATGTAAAATGCCTGGAAATCGCTGGCCAAGCAACAACAGAAAGGTAGCATAGAAGCATTTCTGCTGTTCACTCAGAGCTGCACCCTGTGAGCTCGCCTGCTTTTTCAAGAAGCAGAGACAGCCCTGTGTGATGCCAGAGAGTTTACCCAGACATTTCCATAAGAACAGAGACAGTTGGACTAGGAATTGTATGCTCAATATTTATATTCCAGTAAGAGGTGAGAAGAGAGCGAGAGCCGAGCAGTGCTCCCCATCCCTGCCCCTTCCTGTATCCTGAGCTTCCATATAGTAGTGTCTGTTTATTTGACACAATCCAGAAAATGTAAACAGTTAGTTTAAAATTAGAGAGAAAAAACCTCTAGGGGATCAATGACATAGAAACATCGTAGATGATTGGGCTTACGAGGTGTGTTCCCTGAGTGAAGGAGGCACAGAGATGAATGCAGTGGCTTGTTTTTCACCAAGTGTATATGAATAATGTGATGAAGTGATATGAGCATGATGTGCCACTTGCTAGTAGTCTGTAGAGACTGCACACTCTGGTATGCCTTGAAACCAGTTATTTTCATTTAAGGGGTGTGTTGGATGCTGGGTTACGTGGTCTACAAAGGCTCTACTTTCATATTGTGGTGGCTCAGCCCCAGCTAACAGCCGAACTCCCACCCAGCTGTTTGCTCCCTCCCTCCCACTGTTTGTAAGGGGAAGAAAATAGAAAAAAAAAAAAAAAAAAAAAAAGAATGAGAAAGCTCGTGGGTTGAGATACAGATAGGGAGATCGCTTACCAATTACTGTCTCAGGCAAAACAGACTTGGGGAAATTAATTTATTGCCAATTAAAATGTAGTTACTAATTTGGGTAGTGGGAAACAAAAAAACAAAAATCATTAAAACAGCACCTTTTATCCCCTCTTGCCCTGGCTCAGCTTCACTTCCTCACTGTCCTTCTCCACTCCCCCAGGCAGTGCAGGGGGACAAGGATGGAGGCTTACAGGTCAGAGTACAGTGGCTTCTCTCTGCCACTCATTCCCCCTCACACCTTTCCTCTGCTCTGATTTCTGTCAGGAAAATCCATTCCCATATGGACCCTCCCAAGGGCTGCAGGGAATATCTGTGCTGGTGCCATGGACACCTCCTCATCTTCCTCCTCCTCTGACCTTGGCTTTCTCTCTGCTGTTTCTCACTCTCCACCACCACCACCCCCTCCTTCTCTGTGGCATTTTGTGCCCTTTCACAAATACATTTTCACAGAGGTGCCACCAGCTTGGCTGATGGGCTCAGCTATGGTGGGTGCATGGTGGAGCTGGCTGCCACAGGGCAGCCCCTGGCCTCCTCCCACAGCAGCCACCCCGCAGCCTCCTCCTTCTCCACTACCAAAATCTGGCTACATATACCCAGTATGTGAATGCTGGATATTTTAGATCTCCGGCCACTAGAAATACCTTGATACCTGCATAAGCCCCAGGAAAGGCAAGCTGCATTTGCCCTGGCCCTTCCCTGTTCGCTGGGGAAGAAAATCCTTCCTGCCTTTAAGTCCTGTTGCAAGGCTGTGCGTGGGAAAGAAGGACACTGAAGCTGAGAAACTGGCCCTGGGACTCAGGTGAAGTCTTGGTGACAAGGTTTTTGTTTTTGTTTTTCCATTCATTAGCATTACCAGAGCCACCCCCCCATTTACTGTGTGATATTTTCATTATGTGAAGTCGTAATTTTGTGTGAGGAGTGGCCTGAGCAGTGAACCTTTGAGAGAAAAAGCAGAAGCCAAGGAAACTATGTGCAAGAGATGATAAATCCAGTGGAATTAAGTAGGCAGGAGACAAGAGGAATATGCCAGTATTGTGAAGGGAATGACGTCTGGCATCGTACTTTTTTCAAATTGCCTGGTAGCAAGTGTGGTAGGAAGACCACAGGTGTTTGGGTCTACAGGAGGAGAAGCCTGAAGACTTCCTGGAATTGGAAACTTGGATATCTAGTGAGTACATTTAGAAGAGCAACCCAAATCTAATTTCTAAACTGAATGCACGTTCAGTGATGCTGGCAAGAGAAAGCAGCCTGCCAAGCTGCGGCTATGCAGGTAGCAAGGGAAGCAAACCTGGCCCCTTTGGAACTCCCTTAGGATTTCCTCCCCACCCAAACCCCACAAACGCAATGGCACGTTAGTGGCAGGAAAACAGTAAATAATTTTTTTTCCATTCAGGGCTCCAGGCTGCAGCAACCAGACCCCTGGGAATTCAGATTTCTTCAGCTCAGCTGAAAGGATTAATGTGGCAGACTTGAGGGGGTTCCGCTTCAAATCCCAGCTCCCTTGCCTCCCTAATTACTTCCATGTGTATTTGTGCAAGGCTGCATGTTGTCTGGGGTCTGCAGGTGGCATAGTGACCTTTGGGCTATAGGTGGGTTTTCCATGCTTCGCCATATGTTACATGAATGAGCCAAGCAGTCAGAAGGCAATTGTAAGCATCCACAGCCAAGCAGTCACACTCTGTACAGTGACTGATGGATTCTGTTCCTCTACCCTCGCTTCTGCCTTTATGCTTTCTCCAGCTGTGACAGAAGAAGGAATTTCTGGCCTTAGATTATAACATTTAATTAAAAAAAAAAAACTTTCATGCAAAGATAGCTTGTTTCCACAGCTTTGATGTTGGTGCCTGTGGGAAATAGATAAGTTGGAAGTGAATTGTGGGTAACAAAATGTAAATGAGCATCTCCACGCGTTCTTCTGAGTTGCTGAAATCTCCAGATCAGTAGAAGCAGATCAGTGCCTTCTCCCTGTGAATTCCATTGCACGCAGTGCATTTGCACCGCTGATTGCACTGCTTCCTCCAGCTCCCTCCAAAGGCCTTCCCAAAAGTCCCCTCGGAGACACCTCAGTCTGTTCTCGGTGAGGAGACCGCACTGCTGCCTGAGAACCCTACTGGAAGCGTTTGCAGGGGATAAAGAAGCAGCAGTGGGTGCTAAAACCTGCCCCTCAGTGTCCCTAGGGAGCTCTCGCTGGGGTGAGTTTGGGCTTTGCAACAACTTCTTGGAAGTCACTTATGGTTCTTTACTTTGAACGTAGCTGGGTCACACAACAGAAATTCCCCCTTGCTTCTCTGCCCTTTTACCTTCATAATCTTTTGACAGAAAAAAAAAAAAAAATGAAACCACGTCCAGTATTTTAGAGAATATGGAAAACCTTTTGAGGGCTTTGGGGCAATGGAAGTTGCACAAAAGATTAGCTCATCTCGGACCTTTGGAGCACTGGCTACTGGTTCCAGCAGGGTAAGCCATGGCCAGCACTCGGTATGTATGTCCTGCCTTACATTTCAGGTGGCCTGGACTAGAAAACATGGGAATCTCCAATTTATGCTTTTCAGTGGTCTCTTCGCATATGTTTTGCTATGATCTCTGGTTTAGTTTCAGAGGATTTCTTCTTTCACAGTTTTGTTAAGCTCGCCTAATAAATATGTACTATACAGTGGAAAAAAAGATAAACTCAGGTTATAGAAAGGAAACAGATTTGCTGGCTTTGAACCCTCCTGGCCCGCTTGCCCTGGCACTTGCCTGCTTCCCGCTGTGTAGGTGCAGCACCCATGGCTGTGACGGTCTGCCAGCAACATGCCTCCCTTCTCATCATCTGCATTCTGCCTTTGGGCAAGTCAGGGAGGGAATTCCCCTGTGACGTGGAATTTTTTTCTTGCTGGCATGCATCCTATGACTGATAAAGCTGATCAGTGGGTCCCATAAATATCAGTGCTGACAACTTGAGCAGAGCAGTGCTATGAAGGAAAAATGCTTCCTGCATCTTCATGTGTGGAGTGACCGAAGTGATTCAAAGCCTTCCCGGCAAGGTGATGTGGTCTCTGCTGTGGTGGCTTGCAGAGAAGTTCTTCAGCCGGTGTGGTTTGTGCAGGCTGCATGTGCTGGTACTGCGTGTGCAGAAGATGGCGTGGGTCAAGCTCACGCAAGTTTTCTTCCCTAGGACTCCAGCTGAGGCACTCTCCCACTTTCCCTAAGGGCCAGACAGTGGGGCAGGCAGGAAACTGGCCCAAAGAGCACAGCCGAGCCCTGTAAGGGGCTGCGTGGTAGAGTCCTCGGTCAGTGGTGCGCTCTGCTCTGCGGGGTCAGACGCTCTTCTCCCCTTGCAGACCAGATGGGATCCTGATGATTCCCTGATTGTATTTGTGGGTAGGCTGAGTCGGAGGGAACATGTGCAGAGGACAGCGTCTGAGTGGATTAGGGCCGTTTCAATCCATTTGTTTTCAAATATGCTATGTTTGGTTTGGGCCATGTGGGGTTTGTTTGATAAAGGAAGAACCGTTCTAATTGAATTCGCTGGGTCAACTGCAGTTCACCCGGGGGGGAGGGCAAGGGCTCTGCCAGAGGGATCCGCTGGTAGGCAGGAAACTGCAAGAGCTTGGCCTTTCGTCCTGGCCAAAATCACGGGTCCTGCTCCCCCAGTGAGCCTCCCGTGGCAGTGGGAAGCCCACTGATGAAGAAACTCACTGCTCCACGAAAGCTTTCGCCTGATGCGAGGATAAAGTGAGCTCAGGCAGTGCCTCTGAGCTGCCAGTCCTGTTTGTGGGTGGCGAGCAAAGGACCCAAGCTAGCTGAAGAAAACTGCTTAACCATTTTAGAGCCAGTCCTTTCTCTGTGCAAACCTTATGAAAAGGAGTCTGGTGAGCAGCAGCAGCAGCTCCCCTTCCAGCCTCGTAGCACAACAGCTCTGTGTCTCTGTGCTACTTGTGGAGATTGTGAGCCAATGAACAGGAAAAACAACAGGAAAACAGGAAAATAAATGTGAATGAGCGTCTGCACCACAGAGTGGAGATGGGCTCGCTAGGACTGGAAGCAAGAGGTGATGCAAATTATTATAAAAAAAAAAAAAATCAATGAGAAGAGGAGCTTTCATTTATCTGCTGGAAATTGCCACAGGCAATGTACAAGGGCAAAATCTATAGCTGTGTGTGTGCATTCTAGTGGGGAATATTCCGTCTGCCCCAGTAACCTCTCTTAATAGTCTCCACCGGCTGCAGGGGAGGCTGGCAGCACGGACTGAGCACGACTCTAGTCTGATGTGATTGCCCTACAAATGGGCGGTGAGTGCAGGAGCAACGGGGAGTCCCTAATTACTTCCACAGAATATAAATCCTTGATGGCTTTGACAGCTTCTGGAGCTGGGAGCAGTGTCCCACTGCCTGACACACCTCACGTCGAAGAGCAGCTGGCTGTAATCCCACCTCTATCAACACCACCACCAGTGCTCCGGGAGGAAGGGGAGAAGCAGGAACACATGAACAGCATGACACTTAATAGAGGAATTGCCTATTAGCTACAGCGGAGCTGGCCTTATAGATCCTGAGGCTCTGCCACTACCTGGATTGTAGTGAATAGCTGTACCTTTCCTCCTTAGCCTGTGGTTTGTGCTCTGTATCAAATGTTCCTGCTAAGGATGTGGTCTGATGTGTGTAGAAAGGGTGTCTTGTTATTGTAAAGTCACACTAGAATATGAAGATGTTGGTCACCCATTCAGTGGGGACTCGGCTTCCTTAAAGCGGTGGATTCAATTAATCCTCCAGACAAATCCTGGAAGATGGCAAGTCATAACTCTGTACTCCTTTTCCTCCTCCATAATTGCCCTTTATAGTGATCCCGCTAAAGGAAGCAAGCTTTAATGAACATGCCTGATTGATGAGGAAACCCATTGTGAACAGAAAAACAGTTCCTCCTGCCTACTTTGGGAGCTGTTTCGTCTTCCTCTGGTGCGCTAGCTTATTCCAGTGCAAATCTACAGGTAGGGATAAATTGCTTTGGTGTAAGTTTATTTTGTTTCAGGCGATGTGTTATGACAAAGCATTTCTATCACCTGACGCTGTTGGCAAAGCATTGTTGAGGCACGACTGCAATATGCACAGCAAGTGCTGGTATAGATATGGCCCGGTAGCTATTGTGATGAAGGATAGTGGAAATTGTCTGGTACCTGTCGTTTGGAGAGCACTTCAGTACAGTGTCTGGGAGCAGCAGTTGTTTCCAGGTGATAGGACTGATGGCTGCTGGAACCTGAAATCAGGGTGCTATAGGAAAAGGGTTTTTGCTATTGTTCTGAATAAATGGCTTTAGTAACATCTACTCTCTGGATACAGACAGGAGCACTCATGTCATCCATGTATTTAACTGGTTGGTTGCTTGTTGTTTTTTCCTACAGTAAAAGAGTATTGGTAATTTCACCGAACTAAACCTCTGAATTCACACAGCCTCTTGAATACGTATTTAAATCTCATTCTGAACCTCACGGTTTGGATGCATCTCTAATGTAGTGGAGTTACTTTAGTCTTTATTAAAATGCAGTTTCCTTTGAGTGAATCACAGTAGGCTGGCAAAACAGTGTTAAATGACACTCTGGCAGGAAGTAAAGAGGATAATATTTCACTGAAGGAAAATTGCAGGAAGTCAGTAGAATGTCTGTTATCTTAGCTGGAGCTGGCATTTGGCCTGGTTACTAAAGATAACACCTTTTTTCTTTTTTTCCTCCAAGACTTGTCACTTGCTGCTTTATAACCAAACATCTTGATTTACCTCTCACTCACAACACCTCCAGCCACAGAGCATCACCAGTGCCCAGGGATGACTCGAGGCTTCCAACAGCATAGACAGAGTTGAATTTTTCAGCCCTCAAGATGAGGGATTGGGGCAAGATTGCTTTTTCCATGGGCAAGGAAAGAGCAGCAGGAAGGGGTACAACTGTAATTGCAGGCTGAAGGGGAGAGCACTGGGGAACTGGGCTTGCTGCAGCTACCGCTGCTAGACACCTGGGAGAGATCAGGTAAGTGACTGCTGCATCTGTTCTGAATAACCCTGACTTCTGTCCCGGCAGCTACAGACACTGCCTGCCTTTTCAGAGCTCTGGCTGAGGCTAAGTAGGCAGCACGCTGTCCCCGAGCAGACTGCTGTCCTGGGCAGCTCTCTTTCTGTGATTGGCATCACACTGAAATTGTGAATTCTCATCTGGCGTAAAAGAAGAAAATCGCATCTGAGTCACAAGCAATGGTTGAGAGCTAGATTTATTTTCCAAGGCCTAGTCAGCGCTAGAAGCTGCTTAGTTTCCAGGTCTGAATGGCACTGCTGCCCCAAAAATATATGTGCACAATGTGCATGATGATCAGTTGGATGTCTCTGATAATTGTTTATCAGGAGTAGGACTTATAAAAATTGTTGATTACGGACGTGTATTTTGTGCCTGTCAGGCTGAGCACTAAGGAAATCCCACTCTTGCTTCATAAATGGCTGACGGGGTTACCAGGGAAAGTTACTTGTCAAGGGACATGCATTTACTCTACAGCTTGAAAAGCAAAAAGGTTATACCTCCAGCTGATACTCTTGTAAATCAATTTGTGACCGAGTCCCTGCTGACTTTGGCATGCTGCGGCATGAACTTACAACTTCCCTTGGTGGCTGAGGGAAGTTGCCTCATTTCTACCACAGACATCTCGTGTGACCTTGATAGCAGCTCGTCTTAGACGGATTTCAAAGAGTTCAGAGATAGATGGTTTGCTGCTTTGGCATTTTTGTTCACACTCCTCTTTTGAACTCTCTCCCTAGTTCCCCTGAACTTCTCTCTCTCTCTGTTGCCAAAACGTCATGTGTGCATCTGGGAGGCGTTCCAGCTTCCAGTTGCAGAAGTGGGTCACTCCTCACACAGGCACATTTGCAGCCTTTTGCAAATGCCCAAGCTCTTAGCATAGCACTAAGAGAACCTAAGAGGTGAAGCCCTAGCCTGTTGCTTTCAAAAATTCACAGTATTGCCGGCCTGCATTAACTCTTTTATGTGTTCTTTCTGTCTGTCTGTCTACAAAAAAAGGATCTCGTAATGATCGCCTAACTAAAGATGAATTATTAATTTGAGATGCTGAAGGAGATTTGTGTCAGAGCCCAGCTTTGGATGAGTGACTTACGCAGAGCTTAAAAGCATCTCTAGCTCATCTCCCTGCCTTATTCTGTATTCTGTGCCATTTCTCTCACCGCCTTAGGGCAGAATGTTTCAGAAAGTTGGAGAGGGAATATTTTTATTCATCCTGTTACATGAAGTTAATCTCGTGTAGCAAAGCAGCTGTGTAATGTTTTGTATTAAATCTCATGTCTTCCCTTGGGTGTGATTAAAATTCAGGTGAAGGGTTTTTTTTAATTTTATTTTATTTCCCCACTCCCCATGCTCTCAAGCGGCCATTAGACTTCATTCTTAATAGCTTGCCATCCCCTTGCCTCTGCAGGTCCTGCTGCACACCCAAATGCACTTCTCTGACTGATGAAGGGTGAAGGCTCTTCAGTGGCTCGTGCACATGCTGCACATTAGTGAAGCCATTTCTGCCTCAGGTGAAGGGACGGCTGCTCCCTGGCACATTGAATAAAGCCTTGGTTGGCAAATTCTGTGTTTGCCTGATTATAGCCCTGGAACATCGAGAATCCCCGTTGGAAGGCGACCAGCTGCTCTATCAATACCCTGGCCTTCACAAAAGTATTGCTTCATTTCAGTGGCTGTTTCCAAGGAAGCCAGAGTTTCCATTCTCATCCTTTTAACATGTCATTGCTTTTGCTTGCAACAGATATTTGCCCCCACTCCGTCAGGTTAAAGAGAAAAGGATATCACAGGAAGACATGGAGGAAAAGAAAGAATTAGTGCAAGTCCAATAGAGAAAGCAACAGGGCTGGAAACTGGAGGAGAAAACAAGCCCAGAGAAAAGAGGAGATGAAAGTCTGAGAGACAGTGAGATGTACTGAGAAGGTGAGAGATGGAAATGCACAGACAGTACTGCAAACGGCACACGGGGGGCTGACCTGAGGGCTTGCACTGCTTTGTTCCCTCTGCATCTCTACCAGAGAAATTGAAACTCTCTTAAAAGCAGTGCTGCAGAAGTGATTTGGGCAAACCTCTATTTCCCTCTAAACTCCTAAGTCTTGACTCAGCTGTACTTCCCATGATTTCAGAGAAGTCCGGTTAACATTTTCTTCTCATGTTTTTCACTTTCACGCCCACTTTTGCAATTCGTTATCACAGCCAGGATCACAAATGCCAAAGCAAGGCGTTAAAGGCTGCTCAAAAGGGCTGGATACGAGAGGGAGGAGCAGGAAGCTTCAGAGCCTTTGCCAGGCTTTCCTTACTTCTCAGGTTTCAAGGGTTTGCTGGATTCAGCCTCTAGTGGTCTGGAAGAGCATCTTGGGGATGTTTGAGAGCAGAATTTGGATTCTGGATCCTTCTCTGTGGGTAGCTCAGAAAAACAGGAAACAAGGAGAGGCTTCTTTTTTCTTGCTTTGAAAACTTTTGCAATGTATGTACAATAAGTTAATGTCATCAGGTAGCTAGGAGCTACTTAAAGCATGTGTCCTTGGCATTTTTTTCATTCAAATCAGTTTAGTTAAACCAGGGGTGAAGTTGGCTCCAACCTTTAATAAATCCACAGTTATCTCTTCCTGATAGGAAACAGCAGCTAGTAACTCACAATGTTGTTTAAAATATTCACAGCAGGAATCAATCAGATAAGGGGCTCACAGTTCCAACCTGTGTTCCACATCAGCCTACAATAATTCATATTTTTCAGTCATAAAATAACCATATTTGCATGACAGTCATTCCAACTACCGAGTGTCCAGCCAGTGAAAGAGTTTCCATCGTCAGGTAAAGAAACCTCACGTCTGAAGCAGCTGAGAGAGGTGCGATCCTGTGGTTCGATCACAGGTTAGGAGCCATAAATTCTAATCTTGATGCCTCCTTGGGGAAATCACTCCCCATCCCTGGCATTCGTTTGCCCTCACTTGTAAACATGGCAGGCTAATTAATTAGTGCCTGCTGAAGGATTCACAAGGACTGCTCATTTTATTACTGCACTTTTAAAAATAACTGATCTTACCCTAGCACAAAGTCTGCCTCAGTTCCACTGCACAGCATTCAGCAATCTCCCAGCCTCATACCCCGCAGAGGTGCCCTGTTCTCTTACAAGTCCCCTTTTGTTGACAGAAGAGCCGGGCTCCCATACGCACGCTTACACAGAAGGACTCTTGAGACTGAGGAAAAGGAAGCAAAACTTGTGCGGTTCAGTTTCTGCCCTGGCTGTGTGTGCTTGCAAGAGGGATGAATGACAAATGAAAAGAGGTCTGCAGAGAAATAATATCTTCTACTAAAGAAAGAAAGTGATGTAAGTGAGAAACCAAACCAAACCAACCAACCAAACAAACAAAACAGAGAAGCTTCAGGGAACAAAAGGAAGGTGTGTGCGTTTCGGCAGCTATTCTAATTAGGTTATGATAGCATCACAATCCAACCATTGCTTCATGGACTTCATGTCAGGATGTGACATCTCCGTCTGTCACTGGAGATCAGCTCAGACCTTGAAAGCTACACTCGACTCAGGGCGCTGAATTGGACCATGAACAAATCTGGGATCACGCTTGATGTCCGGCAGCCGTTAGACCATGCAAACTGAGTGCCAGTCGTAACGCTCCAAATCACCGACACTGCGGGTGCTTTGCAGCCTTCCTGCGGTCATTTACACAGCAGCGAGCGTTTATCCCAGTGTTTAGACACCAAACAGTCCAACTCTCTTGATTTAATAAAATTCTATTTTATGTGACACCAGGAAGAACTTTAGGGCCTTCCATGCCAAAGGTCATAATTTCAACAGTCTCCTGATTAACTTGGTAGCGCCCATGGAAACTAATTTCTGCAAAATGGGGACTAGTTCTGCCATAGGACACCAGGCTTCCTCCTTTCACTGGCTGGCTGATTCAGAGTTCTGGTGATGTGTTATTTTGCTTTTCTCCTTAACCATGTTACTTCATGTGCTTCAGAAGGGTAGAACCTTCTAGGTTCAAGGGGAGCTATCACCACTTTTCTGGCTAGGCATCCCTTTGTACATAAGACATCAAGCTCCTTTGCTTCAGTTGGCTCTCTGGAGGGGGTCATTTGGGGAGAAGGGAAGCCGTGAAATAGTTTGATGAATGGCATCAATTTACATCCCCCAGGAGGATTCCATATGTTTTTAGCAGATGTTTAACAAGTTATGGCAACACAACTGGCTGTGTTGAAACAAATTGCTGGGTGACCATCTAGCTGTTGTCAGAAGTGAAGTTTTCAACACTTCCATCTGCCCCTTGGCAGTTACTGCTTTTCTCTGCAGAGGTACCTGTGAACTGTGTACCTTTTCTTTGTCAGAAAAAAAAAAACAAACACGAAGAACTCTTAACTGTCCAATAAAGTGTTACTTAATTGGAACATCTCAAGGAAAAATAAACCCTGAAGCTATGTCTGTTAGCTTTCTTTCTCTTAAAGGAAGAAATA
The DNA here is from genome assembly GCF_009769625.2 of Cygnus olor. NCBI lineage: Eukaryota > Metazoa > Chordata > Aves > Anseriformes > Anatidae > Cygnus > Cygnus olor. Next base: position 53,121,048 of record NC_049173.1, read on the forward strand.
GGTGCTTTATAAAATCTTATGAGAACAAAAACTGTTTCAGGATTTTAGTGTGAGACAGAGTTTTAAAATTGCATTTGAGCCTCCTCCCTTAGTGTTACAAGAGAAATGCAAATGCCAAGAAGTGTCAAAACATTTGGGGATACATGTTTGGATGAATAAGGCACTTGTCTGGGATCCAGGATCTCCTAGCTCATGTCCTAGAGCTGCCACAGACCTCCAGTACTTTTTCTTCATTAATTCTTTGTGCCTTGATTTCCTATTTGTGAACAGGGATGGCCGTTCCCCTGTATTTGTCTCTTTTGTCGTATGTAGACCTGTAGGGCATAGGGACTGTGAGGTGTCTGGTGCAATGGGGGCCTCCATGGTGCTTGTCCTTAGTGACTGAAAATGACTAAAAAGGTTGTGGGAAACAAATTTCGTTTACTTGTAATGTTCAAGAAATGCAGAAAAAAAAAGCTGCAAATTTCAGAGGAAATAGGAAAGTTGAAAACTTTTGCAAAGGATGTGCAGTTGGAAATCATGGGGTTTTGGCATAAGCTCCATTTTTGGAAACTTTTTTTTAAAAAAAAAAAAAGGAAAAAATAACAGTGCAAAGCATATTTTCTATTTTGTTGTTGTTAATTTGTTTCCTTCAGTTCAGTAATATACAGCTTTATCTGTTGTTTACACTGGAAACGGGTATCATCTTAAATATGTTCATTTTTCTTTAAAAGCATGCCTTCAGTGATTAATATTAAAATTATTATAAAGAATTCTCTTAATTCAGATTTTTCTGGACAGGGTCCAGAGGCTCGTTCAATTGTTGCTTCTGGAGTTTTGGTTTCAGGCATCACTGCCAGTTCTTTTGTACGATCCTGCTACTTCAAAGTGACAAAGAAGGAGGGGGATGTGCAGAAAAGCAGTTAGCAAAATTATGTCTACCTATTTGTGTATGTCAGTGTGCACAAAGCGTTGTTCACGGAGTGGATAATCTTCAGAAGAACTTTTTCTTTTTTTTTTTTGCCCTAGAAGCCTGCTTCCCATCTTGTGGTCTGCGAGTCACCAAAGGTCTGAAACATAAGAGGGTCATATGTGAAATTGTGACAGGACATGCTTTTCCCTTTGGAAAAACATACATGTGTGTTAACATGATCAAGTAAACATGCAACTGAAATTGGGAAAAATAAATCTGCAAATGAATATTCAAAACAGATTAATTCTTGATTGAAAAAAAAAAAAAAGCATGGCAAAGCTGCGTGAGGGCCTGTGATATTTCTTTCTCCAAAATACTTGTTGTTGCTTGAGCGAAAACGATTGGGAAATACAGATATTGACAAAGAAACCACGTCGTAAGCATTGTAGCTTCAGTTTTCCCAGCTGAGCCTGGGAAAGCAAAACTGGGTTGAAAAATATACTGGCAAGGTTTTAATTATACTTTTAATGATGAAGCTTGAACAAACCTCTCGCTACCAGTACGTCAACTGTCCCCTCATGCTGTTTTCCCAGGCCTGATGGAGGGGCCCTGGGAAAGCAGTCTGATAGCAGCTGATGGAGCGTACTGATGGGTGGAACGAGTGCTCGACATGTCGGAAAAACAAGATCGCTTCCTTCGGTACCTTTACCTGGGAGCAGGTGATCAGCTTCGGACAGTCAGTTTGTCATCTTCGGCTCGCTGGGGCTAAGGTCTTGTTTGCTTTGCGCTCTCAGAAGTGCCGTTCAGCCTCATGGCAGAGTTAATAACACTGTGTGATTTCTACTGAGCACAGATTGCTCCTGGAATGTGCCGCAGTTATCTGGAAATAGACTGATACTCAGGTTCCAGCATGCAGATGCCAGAGAGTTTCCTTCTGCCCATCTGCCGAGGCAATGAGCTGGGCTGCGTGTCGGTCCAGCTCTCGGAACGGCAGCCAAGCTGGATTGTGCTTGGATTACTTCTTTATACGCCTTACAGCAAATTCGAAAAACATTAGTAGGACTACTGAGAGAAAATAATCGGAAAAGAAAAGGAGATGTCCGGAGGCAAAGGAAGTGGGAGGAAAGGTGGGGAGGAAGCAGAAGGGAGACTGCGGAGCTGAGAAGTCAGGCGTGAAGCACAGGCGGGAGGGAGGTTAGAAGCATTGGGTTAGCTGCATGGAGTTAAACTCAATTCTCTCAAAATCCATAGTTAACACCAGTGACGAACCTGCCCTGGTTTGTTTATGGCTTCCCAACGTGGCAATTTCTGCTTCTGAAAACTTGTACCTATCAGAAAGGTACTGGGCGAGACTCCAGATTACAGTACGTGGGATGCGATATTCACGGGGCAGCCCTTCAGCTCTTGGCACTGCTGAAACAGGAGAAAGTGGCTCCAGTGCTTTGGGCTAAGCCATGGAACTATTTCCTTCTTCTGATTTCATGTCACTGATGTATTTAGCAGAAAACAAGTAAAACGTCCCTCTTGCAAGCTTATCTAGTAAAACTGTTTTTAACCAAGGTTGTTGGTATTACGTGCTCGGTTCGTGGGGGATATACTATATCCTTCATACATATGATGAATGTAAACCCCAGCTTTAAGTGCAAAGCTCAGCTCAGCGCCGGCTGGGACTCACAAAGCAGTTCCTTCATGATAGTGAAAGCACTATAAGCTCGGGAAGCTCGTTTTCGGTGGTGGCCCCTTAAATTGCACATTGAGCATGTAAGAGGACTATTGTGTCTACGCGAGCTTGTGGAGGCTTGGGAAGCTGGGGTCACATATAGCTCTCTTCTGTTCATTTACAAAACAGTTTCATGGAATCAGGGTGGAAAACAGAAAACGTGTATAAGTCTCAATACGTCGCCCTGTACGTTTTTCCAGAATAGTTTCAGAATGGTGATGTCACTGGAGCTGGGGGGGCAGCTGTTGGAAAAATGCAAGGGTGCCCCCGAGGAGGAAGGGAAGTTTTCTATGGGATGTGGGGCTGTTTAAAACTGCGGTGTCTGGGGCACGAGCAAGCCCACTCAGTTTCCTAGAAGCCCTCTGCATGCGATCCCACATTTTCACAGCTTATTCACTGCATATATAGTGAAATTGTGGGGTCCTGGCACGGGCCTGGGGCAGCACGGGGCTGAGTGTGGGGTGCAGGCGCTGTGTCATGGGGGGTGCGGCGTGACAGGTCTGCTGAGCACAAATGTCACCGTGGCCTGAAAGAACCACGATCCGCTGCTCGAGGAGTATGACAAGCCAGCCTCCTGGAAAATAGCACTCCGAGTCCTTTGCAAAGGAATCAAATGAGGAACAAGGCTATTACCTCGTGTCAAACTGTGCCTAATAAAGAAATGGAAATCCCCTACTCAGCCACAAAGAGCAAGGAGAGGTAGGCTCATGCTGTGACACAAATAAATGAACAGTGAAACAGCAATGGAAAAACAGGGGCCCAAGCATTATAAGAAAATATCAGACCTGAAAATGATTGCCTGTCTTAAGCAATAGACTGTAACAAAACATATGTTACAAACATGATCTGGTTGTGCAATCTAGTTTTGCTATTACAGAGAAATGGATTTGGGGCCATAAGTGTTAGCTTCTGTGCGTATCTTCCTATCTTTATATCACAAGAGGAAAAAAAGAAAGCCAACGCCAGTATTTGCACCTGGGGAGCCTTGTATCTGTTCATTACCAGACAGAGGAGGCATTAGCAGATACACAGAGATGCTGGCGCGTCTTTTTTCCTTTGCACAGCACTGCTAGACGTTCGTGTTGCCTCTTGTTCTTCCAACAAGCTGGGAGGATCCAGATCCGCATCCCCTTGTCTTGTAGGGCAGCGTGAAATAAGCAGGGCTTCTTGGAAACACCAGGACGTGCCTGTGTGGGACAACTCACAGGGTCTGCGTTATCTGTTACCATATGCAAGTGCAACATCCAGTTTACTAACTCCTTGCTCCTGAGGTGTTTTTATTGAGAGTAAGCGTAACTTCTGCACGCCTTTTCCGCCCCCGGTTTCTTTGCCGCCAAGGCACCAAGTACCTCTGTGAGCAGCAGGGCCCGTGAAGCGTCGCTCCGATGGGGCACAGCGGGGTTATCAGCGAATCACAGGACCAGGCACGTTGGAAGAGACCCTCGGCTCATCGCATCCGACCCCCCACGTGCGCTCAGGCTGCGTGCAGGGGCCGGAGATGCCCCCTTCAAGACAGCCGCGCTATTTCTGCCGTGCCGCACCTCACCGGAGGCGCTCGGCGGGCTCACACCCGCCTGTCCCCGGGCCACGAGCCCCGGTGCTGCCGAGCCCTGCTGCTGCCGGCCCCCCGGGGCTCACCGAGGGCTCCCCGCCGGCCGGGGCCGGGCGCTGTCGGCGGCGGGGCCGGGCCGGGGGCGGAGCGGGGGGGGCACGGCCGGAGGCGGAGCCGCTCCGCTGGCGGCTCCGGCGCTCGGCGGCGGCCGGGCACGGGGCGAGCACGGCAGCGGGAGCCGCCGGGAGGTAAGGGGCAGGGGCTGCCGCGGAGGGGCTGCGGGGCTGGGCACCGGGGTCCGGCCGAGCCCCAGCCGCTGCCCGCAGCCGTGCCCGGGTTTCTCGTCCCCGCTCCCGCAGCGCCGGTGCCGGGAGGGAGCGCCGCGTGCCCCGGGCGTGCCCCGCTGTAGGTCTGGGGTCGGGGTGCTGCCGCCCCCGGGGCCGGGATGGAGCAGGAGGACAGGGGGGGAGTTACCCGCAATTCCCACTTGTGCCCAGCCCGGTGGGGCTTTGCTCACCCGCAGCCTGCAGCCCTGCCTGCCCGGGTCGGTGCTGCCCGAGGACGGGGGTTTGTAGGAGCCGGGTTTGTAGGAACCTAAACTTCTGCGGTTAGATAGTGCAGTGAGCGGGTAGGCAGCGTTTGCATTGCGTTTGGATGGTTTTCTGTGAGGTCTCTTTGGTAAGCGTAATTTATTTTTCCCTAATGCTGCTCTTGGCTATTAGTGAGCCCTGCGTGCCTGCTGCCTGTGTTTCTGTAATAACAGAAAAAGCGAACGCAATTAATAGGCTGCAGGCACGTATTTCATTGAATAGCCAGTGGCTACCAAAGCTGGTTGGACAGGAGCGTGCTGGAGATGGCTGCGTGCCTGCCTGGGTGTACTCAGGTAGTGAGCACGGGCTCGCCCTGCGTTTTTACCAGTGGGTAAAAGCGAGCGCTTTTATTCTAGAGTTGTCTTAGCGAGATGTGTTCAAGTGCCTCGTGGGCTCTGCCAGTGAAATGATCATTGTGGTGCTTAGTGCGTTCATAAGGAGCAGCGGTTGCTGGGTCTCAGAAGTGAACAGGCTGAAGGCAAATGACAGGAACATCGCTGGAAGAAATAGGTGTGTGCGTTCTTTTTCATAATGAGGGGGGGGGATTTTTTTTCAAATTTCAGCTGTGTAGGATGGTGCATATGCTTCTCTGTTGTCTGCTTTTTCTGAAGTATTTGTGTAGTACGGTCAGATGATTCAAGCGGCTGACCCTCCCTGGAAGGCAGTTAATATTTCTGTATTTGTTGTGGCCGCGGCGCTGCTTTTGTTGGCGTTAGCTAAAGAACTGTGCAGTGCAGTTGCCATGAATTTAAGTGGAGGGGGATGAGAAGAGGGAAAAGAGGATCTTTAATTCTGAGACAGCCCAGACTTGTCAGCGGAAGGGGGATACAATTTCTGACCGTCCCGCACTTCCCGCAGAGCAGCCCTTCCCACACATCGCTTAGCTGGGGGAGCCGTGTCCCAGCCCAGGAGAGGTGCAGGTGAGCGGGTGGTTACCCCTCGACGAGCGGAGGGAGAAAACACCAGCCCGCAAACCAGTCCAGCGCTGGGGCAGGACGGGACCGAGCCCTGGGGTGGGCTGGGGGGCCCCAGCTGGGAGCCCCCGGCCCTGGGGGTGATCCCAAGCGAGGGCTGGCCATGCCGTGCTGTGCCGTGCCGTGGCAGCCCCGCGCAGCCGCTGCCCAGCCCTCTGCTTGCTGCAGATGAGCCAAACCCGCTCAGGGGCTGTGTTGGTTCGTTGGTTCATAAGGCAAGTACGCGATGTTTCCTTTGTAAATCGTGGGGAAATCCCTTTATTTTCTCTGGGGCGTAAGGATATGGCATGCTGGGAAGAGCATCGGGCTTGCGTTTCCAGGCTTGCCTAAAAAGTTAGAGCGGAGCCCAGCAACTTCACGTCCCCCCAGTGGAAGCCGAGGGAGGCAGAGTGGTGTTTCCTTCTGTTTTTTCTCCCTGCAAGAGGAGTGGGATCGGGGCGCTTGCGTCCTCTCCTCAGCTGATGGCAACGAATGACTCTATCCTGGCGTGATCTCACTTTTGGCTGCTGTAACGTGTATTATACTTCTCAGGGTGGGGCTGGGCAAAAGGGAAACGGGAATCGTTGTGTGCGTATGAAAATGCTGAGCTATCCTCGATTCTTTTGCCAAGTTGTCTGTGCGTTGTTTAATTCAAATAATTTCATACACGCAGCCTTGCAGGTCTGTTTGAAAAGGCAGAAACAGTACCCGTAACCAGGAATAGCCCTGCAGTTCGGAAAAACACGGCTAACATCAGTTACCACGACTTCGGTTTGTTCCTCTCCTGGTATCAGCAGGGTGACAGGTCAGTCGGCCAGGTCCGACGTCCTGCGCCAGACCCTGGGTGGCTGGTGGTGACCCCCAGAATTGTGACCCCAGCTCCTGCTCGGTGGGACAGGGGAAAGGCTTCAGGCCACCTGGCTGCCTGGGGCTGATCCCCGATAGCAGGCGGTGGCCAGTCGGTGTGGGTCTCTGCGGGCTGGGTCCGTCTCCTGCGCTCACCACTTTCAGTGTGACGGAGCCGGCTGGGGTGTTGGTGCTCGGTGGGCCGGGCCTGCGCTGCTGTAGGGGCAGCATTTTCTCTCCTAGCACCTTTTATCTTCCCTTAATCTATCCCAGGTTGAATACTGTAGGCAGTTGAAGCAGAGCCATTTCATGCTTTGATGTGTGTTTATTGGCTCTAGCTTCTCATTCTCTTGCCTTTTTTTTGCCTTTTTTTTTTTTAAATTAAATTAGCTCTCTCTTTCCCACCCCACCTCCCCAAACAAAAAGAACTAGAGCAGAGGAGGCAAAAAGTGAATTAAATGACTTCGTGTTTTTTTGTGAATGGGTTTTCTTGCCTTCCCCCTGCCTTCCTTGCTGCCTTCTGTAAGATCCCTTCATAATTAAAATATTATGACTATCCTTATGGTAGCCCTTCACTAGTGGCAAGGATCCTAATTTGACGTCAATGCAAAAATACTAGTTTCTGGCATAAGGGCAGATGACATTTCATCAGCTAGTGCATGCCCTTTTTTTTTTTTAAACCACAGTGCTAAGACCATATGGGCAGATAATGAGTTTAAGCTGATAAACAGCTTACAGATTTGCCCAAATAAAGGACTTTCTTCCTAGAAGACACGTTTTCCTTTAAAATAAATAATGCAGTTCCTGTGTTTTTATTTAATTATCTCTAGTCCTGTCTGTTCTCACCAGGCTGCAGGAAAACAGACACAACTGCCCTGGAAACAGAAGCTACTGGATTTATGGGGCCGTGGGTCTTAGCTCAGGAAGGACTTGAAACAAGAAGCTCAGATGCTACAAAATTGAGGCTTTAAGTATCTAAATAAACAGATGGTGGTCCAAGTTGTATTCAGAGAGTGTTGTGAGGTAGTGCATAGTTCTTGACATCTTGAGGATGAGTCATTGCGTGAGGTGGTTGTAGGTCCAAGGTCTGTCTGGGAGCTATAATTAAATGAGATGAATATCTATACTTCTTGCTAAGCCTCTGAGGCTGCTGAAGCAGCCCTCGTTTGGGGGTTTTGTTGCAAGATAAAGCCTACTTTTGCTTTTTTAAGAGTCTCTCTGGCTAAAGTTTGTGTTGATCCTCCCCCCAACTTAAACTTAAGCTCTCATCAGTAAAATCAGAGAGAAAGATTTTGGATCTTTTTTTTTTTTTTCCTATAAAAAAATTCAAAATAGTACAGTGAGGGCTGGGAAGCTGAGGTCTCTAGTCGTGTCTTCAAAATAGTAGCTCAAAACCAAGTAATGTATTTGCATGGGAGAGCACAGCCCATGTATCTCTACCCCAAAATGCATAGAAGTGAGCTATTTAGGGTCTGAAATTGCTTATTCCCTTCTAAGCTATTTCTTAAGTTCTCCCTTTTTTAAAAAACTTGGAAATGGTTGCTAATCTTAATTCTAAATAGTAAAGGAAGAAGAAAGAAGAAGGTTGTACGGAAAAATGAGTCCAAACAACAGTATTGTTACTCATGATGCTTACTCCCTCTAAAGCTTCCTTGAATATTTTGTGTTGTCCATTCCCTCCTCTCCCACCACCTCTCAGCACTGGGAAGATTGCTGGAGTTTGTGTTTCATATGAGGGTATGTTCTGGATGTCCAGACTTACGCTTTCCGACGGTTGCTTTTGGTCCTACTGCTGCTTGGACTCTGCCATTCAGCACCCCTTGTGCCTGTTCCTTCCCTACACCAACCTGTCTCGCTTTCTCATCACCGTGGAGTCCTGAGTTTCCAAAATGGTGAATGAACAACCCTATCCCTTAGTTCCTGGCAGAGGATTCAAATGGATTCAGTGCCTGTCGAATTCTTGATGGAGCTTTTTTTTTTTTTTTTTGGCCTCCACCTCTCGCCTTGGACCTAATTTACCACTTCTCCATTGGTAAAGATCTGTCATGGGCTGGTGTAGTACAAGGTGCTGAGACTGAAAGTGGCCACAGGAAGGCATTGTGTTAAACTTATTTTTGTTAACCACACCAGCCACTAAAACAGTTTGTCAGCGTGTTTTTATTTTTTTTTGCACCGATAAGGCTTAAAGAAACAAATGATTTAAAGATGTTTTACTCTTACAAATTGACCCCAGATGGGATTTGCTTCTGCACCTCTGCTACCTTCTTCTGCTTATGTGGATGTTTCGTGTTTGCTGGACTGAGACCAGACTTACAGTGTGCAGTGGATGTTACATGACAATTGAGGGTATTCCTGTGGTATATTTTTTTTCCCTCACCAGCTTCGGTTAAAAAAAAAAAGTTGTAGCTGTCCTCAGAGAAGACATAAATGGTTTTTTGACCACCACAGGTTTTTAGTGAGGGTTCTATTTCTGCATGGGATCCCTTGTATCTGTGTAGTCCCTCCAAGAAGGATTCCTACAATTAGAACATCCCTAGAGGTTCTTACCATATTTGTGTCATTTGTTTGTTTTTCGCTATCAGGATGTTTGCTTTGATATATATATATTCACTCCATAAACTTGGTCTAAAATGGAAGCATGCAGCTACTTGATAAATAAATTGAAAGGTCACTGTGGAAATATCTGTTCTTCAGCCCAAATGAAGTTCAGTTTTCTTAGACCAGTGTATCACTTGAGGAACAAACAGAAGATGCTTTGGATGAGATGCAGTGGTAAAGCTTCTGTCCATGTACTTGGTATTACTGGCCTTTATGGCCATTAAAAAGGGACTGTGTGATCTCGTGAGTCAGGGCATAGGTCCGGATTTTCTCTGCTCAGCTGTTGTGAGTGTTTAGTTAGTTAAGCTCTGTTCTTGCCCTTCTCTCTCTCGCACTTAGCTGGCATACAGCTGTGTCAGAGCGGGACTTCCTGAGGGTGTCCGCGTGGTGTCTGATGTGGTCTGGGGTTTGTCCAGGTTAGTCTTTGGGAAGTGGTGGAAGAAGCATCGTGTTGATCCTGGGGAAGTGGAACCGAACCAAGCTGCTAATGTGAAAAGTCGCTTAGAATAGCAGAGATAATAATAGCTCTTATATCCTCTCAAACTTCTCACTTGAGTCATAAACAGCTTTAAATGAATTTTATGCCATTCCAGATGTCTGGAAAGCCAGCAGAACAGCTGAGCGGGTTGGGATGTGGGACCATATGGTGACTTGTTCTCTGTGGTTCAGTGGCACAGCCCCACAGGGGCTCAGGAGCGGTGGCCGCTCGGGTTGTGTGTGTTGTGCATTATTCCCGTGCTGAGCCTTTCTCCAGCTCTGAGCTTCTCATAAGGCTCAGCAATGAAATTGTAACGCTAGCAGCTTTTTTTCATGGCCCGATGCCCAGTTTGAAGAAGGGTGATTTTGGTCATGTTGCTAGACATACGTATTTATGGCCCCATTTTATCTGTTGAATTTAATCTGTTGGGGTATTTTTAACGTTATTGTGGAAACAGTTACTATATTTATTCTTTATGAAAAGCTCAGTGTAAGGCGGTCCACGAGGAGGGAGTTCAGAGTAATAAAGATTGCACCAAATGATGGTGTCTACGCCTCTTCGGGGAAGAAAAATGGACTAAATGAGCTGACTGGCAGCTTGCCTGTTCGTGAGACATGGCCCTTGCAGGGCACTGAACTGGAACGCAGTATGCTGGGAAAGCAGCGATAGGATTTGTTCTTGGCTCACTTGATGGCACATCTCGTTTTCTTGGGGAGTAAAGAGAACCAGATCTTCTTGTGCACGGAGCTGTTACGCCTGGCCTGGGCTGGTTTCTCAGACCTGCTGAGAACCTGTTTCTTATGGAAGACTCTGGGACCTGCAGGTACCTTTCAGCCAAACTTGCCAAAGCCCGCTGCCAGGGTAAACGGGAGAGCATTTTGGAAACTCGGTATGCTTCGCAGTGGGAGTCACTGTCACCGTCATCAATATTTTTCTTCCTGTAAGCATTTGGACCATTGGTGGGGCTTAGATGGTGTCTACGACAGACATGCATTAGAAATCATGGAGAATGAAGGACTGAATGTCCCAAAAAGTTCTTAAGAGGGCTGGATTGGGATGTGATATATTTTTGAACTGCTGGGTTCTCGTTGTTCCTGTTAATGTCAGGGGGGATTCTCAGAGCTGTGTGAAACGAGGCGCTTATCTTGTGTTGATCAACAAAGCTTCTGCTCCCTATGGGAACATGGCTGAAGCACAGACATGTGACAGGCATCTTCTGGAGCTGCACCACGCTGTTTTCCAGAACGAGATGCAGGAAATGCTGGGAGTTACTTCTGCGAATGCTCAAGGCGTGAGGCTGGAAGGACCGATAGATCCTTGACCTCTGTTTTCCTTCAGCAGCCTGAGACCCAGCTTGCTGATGCGATGCGTGACTGGATCGGCAGCCCTGGAAAAAGACCTTCCAAACAGATTAGGATTTGAGCTCAGCATGGTGCTTTGCCAGGTTACCAAAAACAAAACAAAAACAAAACCTCTTGTTTTAAATGTTTGATGGGTCACATCAGTCATTAGCAAGTCTGATGAGATTAAGAAGGAACAGGCTTCCCAAAGGTGGATGGATGAAGGTTGCTATTTTTTCTTTTTTTTTTCTCGCTGTGCTGAAAGGAACAGAAGGTTTCGTGCTTTGCATTTTGTGTGTTCATATTTTGATACTACGCTGGGGAAGGCTTGGCAGGAGAAGAATCAGAGTTTACAAACATTAATTTTCTTTGTTAATGCCACTACAGGTATTTCCAAGCCTCAGTTTGTAGTGGATTTCTCTCAGTATTTCTGCAGGGAGAAGCTCTGAAGCATTGCAATAGCCTTAGGGAGCAGAGGGTATTGGGCAGTGAGTGGGACTCTCACTCTCAAGTCCTCTCAATGATTTTGGTGCTCAGAACTGGGGAGTACAAATACCAGCACCACCAGCATCAGCCTGCTGTATAGATAAAGCCTCTTCCTGTGTGGGCAACTTGCTTTGCTTTTCTGAGCATCTGTTTGGCCAGCGGTGAAAATGGAGATGGTCGCCTCGGCATGTGGGTGTGATGCATGTTCCTGTTAGCTAATCTCGGCGATGTGCGTTGGAGCCGAGCAGCCTCATGGCTTGCAGTTTGAAAGTGTGAAGGTTTAAAGTGGTTTCAGCCACAAGCTTGCCTCCTTAGGAAAGAGAAGTACCAGCTTGTAGTCCCTCTGGAGCAACAGGAGCCAAGGGTTTGTGGGCTGGAAGAAGAATTTACCTAGGATGGAGGACGTGAGAGAGAAGGATGCCTCATCCTAGCCTTTTAAACAAAGCCTGAATGGTTTTACTTGGAGCTCTGTGAAGCATCTGACTGGGGCTGGATTTCGCCCTTACACCACAGGGTGATGCAGTTGCATTTCCTTTTGTTGTTTTTCCCATCCCATCCCGTCCCCCCCTCCACTCCCCATCCCAGCTTGCTTTTTATGATCAAAGCTCCATTCTTTAAAGATAGGCCAATGCCATGTAACAGCGTGCAGAAAATCCCCTATGGGGAACAGTTCTGATTAGACATTGAGGAATTCTTTAATTCTCTTCAGACTCCTACTATTAGGAACATCTTGTTGACAAAAGGTGTGGCTTTTTTCCTTGCTGTTGCTACCTCTTCCTTGGCTCTCTTCCTCCCCAGACGATATGCTCATTCCTTTTGCTCTCCCGTTGTCTTGTCTTATATCAACTTGGGTCCTTGGTTCTTGCATTCAGCTCATTCTTTTATCTTCTGCAGCACTCAATGAATGCTTAAAAATAATAAATATTAATAATAGGGTTCTTTGAACTGGCAGGTTCTTTAATGCTTAAGCTCACCTTTTCCTGCTGCTTATCCCCTATTAAAAGTTGCTATAATCTGCAGACTGTAACCGTAATAACTTCTGCCACAGTGGCTGGGTCTGTGACAAACGTAGGATTATAGCTCCAGGTGGGGAAGTGGCAGTGGGAGCAGATAGCCTCAAAGGCACAAAGATGTTGTTTCAATTGAAATATTCTTAGCAATAGAGAAGCCAAAAAACTTAGATAAGTAGTTCTATTCCCACACTAAAGAGTCCTTCTTACATAGGTTTCCGCAGAGTGTCAGTGACCTATATAGGATAATCCTGTATTGCACATAAAATCTTGCGTTTAGAAGAGGAAAAGCGTTCTTTCTGGAGAATTTATTTTAAGACGGCTGTACTTTTGGAGGTGCTTTCAAGTGAGCTCGTAGGAAGCATCTCAAAACAGCAAGACAAACTGTGTCATTACTGTGTGTTTTCTTTTAATTCCCTCTCAATCAGGTTAACCTCTCCCTAGAGCTACAGAGGAGAAAGCTGCTGCCTGCTCCCGTGCACAGAGTTGTCCATGTAACATACGGGTCAGGCTCCAAAGCTTTCACCATGTGTATGTACACACACACACTTTTGGACATCAGCAGCATTTTTACTGTCTCAGATCACACAGACGAGGGAACAAGTAAAGTAAACAGGAATGAAGTGCGTGAGGTTTTCCCACCACACCTCCTTTCCTCTGTTAAACAATACAGCTAGAAGAAGAGAGAATCCTGAACCATCAGGGCAAACTTCAGGAAGCCTTATTTGTTTCCTGGCGTGGTGTTGGAGTGCCCCTGCTTAGGGAAGGCGAGCTGTGCCGAGGCAGAACCTCTGTTGGGTGGGTTGCTTCCCGGCTGATGTTTTCAGCAGAAACCACACAGGTTACTTCTTAAGGCTAGGACTGGCTGGGAGTTTTTCAAGGAGACGATTTGCATACAGAAAATGCTGATTTATTGAAACCAATACTGCTTTGTGGGAAAGGGTTGGTCTCCGCTCAGTTCTCCTTAGGTGAATTTCTTGGGTTTGGAATAGAATTTCTTAGTCAAAACACAGATGCTGGCTGGGAGTCAAGTGGCTTTGGTTTTTCACCTATGCTGTCACAGATCCAAAACAGGGTCCTGAAAGCAGGTTTCTTACATGCCAGACATGTATGTCCTAACCACAAGACTGGTGTTCTCGTGCACATGGGTTTTTGCATGATGAATTCCAAGGTGGTTTCCATAGGTTAATACCTATGGGAAATAAAAAAAAATTCTTAAAATCCCCCCCCCCCAAAAAAAAAATGTGTTGGGGTGAGAAAATAGATTGCTTTCTACATGGCCTTGTGTTTCTTTGTGGCCTTGCTGTCTTTCTTCCCTGGTTCTGCAGGTTTGTGGCTCCCCTGGATGTTATCTTTGCAGGGTGGAGTGAAAAATCTCTGGAGACCTTAAAAAGTAATCAGCACATCAGTCAGGAGAGGAGAAGAGTGACTGTCCCTAAAGCACTTCTGGTATATTTTGGCAGGGTCAAGGCTATACAAGTAAGAGTCTGGTTATAGGATGAAAATGCTCCTAAACCTCTGCCCTCTCTGAGGAGTGTTGTTAGAAAATGACCTTAAGCAGCCAAGGAGAATATAGCTGAACACGGCTGATACGTTTGTGCCTGGGCCATTGTTGTTGGGCAGGGTATGAAAAAATAATGCTTAGGGCAGGAGAGGAGCTTCTTGGAACAGGATGAAACACTCTCCTGCTGGTTTGATTGCAGTGAGCTCAGCAAAGGAGGGGTAACACGTGGTTTCAGCAAGAGGCCTCTTTCTTCCAGTTTCTTCCCTCCTCCCATTTTATGGAGGGGAGAGGAAAGTGGTCCCCTCTTCGTACGATCTTAATTCTCCTCAGAGCGAAAAGAAAGCCGTGTTGAGGTCTCCAGGAAGCTAGGTGTGTGCTTAGCCAGGGCATTTGATCTCTGTGGTTGTTGTCTGCAAAAGGCTCCGGATGTGGTGGTTGGGGGCAGCTCAGGCACCTGAACACTGATGTGATGCTTGGCTGCAGAGGGCAGCTTCTTGGGGCTTCCTCTGTGATAAAAGGTGAAGTTGCAGAACTGAGGTGGTCACTCCAGCCCACTCTGCCTTCTCTCTTTTTTTTTTTTTTTTCCTTCTTTCAAAAAAGGAAAGGTGGGGGTAAGCTGGTGGTTTGAGCTCCAGCATTGCATAGGCAAAGGAGAAACACTCCCTTTTTAGAAGCAAAATGTTTGAGGCTGTTGCTGTGTAATTGAGGTTTAAATAATGGCTGTTTCCGGAAACCAAATGCATCCTCACGTGGTCTCTGCTAACCTGTTTAAAGAAGACTTTTGTTCATGTTGTGGTAGATGAAGAGTCTGAGCTTGCCTCCTTGATTTACCTCCTCCTTCTCTGTTGAGTTGAAGTAGGAGGCACAAGGTGTGTTTATACCACACAGAATCACGGGGCAGCAGAAGGACCAAGCAGATGACATCCAGAACCAGGGTGTCCATACAGCTCTGCTGACTTTAGCAGGTAGGTCTGGAACCCATGTGTTGGCTCTGGGACCCCCATAATGTCAAAGCAGTCCTGGGTGCGAGATGAACTCCAGCCTGTGTGTGATGATGTAGAGGTGCAGGCCCCAGATGCAGTGTTTAAAAGAACAAACAAAAAAAACTCTAAGCCTTGCTCTTGTGTTTTTGGTGATAGGCAATACTTCTCAAATATTAGGTGACAATTATCTCTTAGTATTTTAACATAAAATTTATCTAAGAAAGGAAAATATTTTTCTTAAATTAATCAAGTTTTCTTCTTCTGCCTCTTCTTCTGGTTACAATCATTGGAAAAAAAACTCTAAAAAAAGCCTTTAAGAAGCTGATTGTTAAGGTTCCCTAGGTCCCCAGGAGGATGAAGATAAGCTGCTGTTTTTCTTCAGAAGTTTAGACTGTGCTGTTAATGATCACTGGCGTTTGGGGATGATGTGAGACCTTTTCAAGGATTAGACCACTTACCCACTAAAGTCAGTTTGCATCTTCTAATCAGTGAATGACCAGACTTCTCTGCACCCACTGAATGTCTGTATTCTGCACATTAGTCAAGTATACAGTATACTTAAATTAATGAGAAAAGCGAGCTATTGATCTAAGACTTCACACTTTTTTTTTTCTTCTTAATCAGGGATGAAGAACTGAAAAAAATCAGGTTAGTGAGAAAATAATTTCATTAAGTTGAGAACTTAGATGCGTGTCTCAAAGATGTATGCGGGAGCTGGGTTGCAAATTCGTCCTGTTGAACTAAGAACAGATTGCGCTAGGACAGCCCTGGGGAGGGTTAGCCAAAATCCAGTCCAGGGCTGCGTGCCCAAACTGTTCAGTGGGACTGCCTTGCAAAATCCTTCCTGTGGCTGGATCTGTACTGCGGGCTTCAGTGGTGCCATCTGGGGCTGGTTGTTTAAAGCTGAAGCGGCCCCAAAGAAGCCATGTGGTGATCTGTTCCTGTTAGCATCCTATAAAGTTATACCTGTAGACTGTCCTTTAATGTGAAGCTGCAACCTTCAGCTGTGATCTTTGATTCTTTATAAAGTGCAACGGTATGGAGTAGGACCAAAGATTGATTTTTTGAACAGAATGTGATTAAATGTAAGAATGCCTCAGTTCGGCTGTCTTGCAGCTTCGTGACTCTGCATGGACAAGATTTATCACTTCCTCCACCTTTCCTGTTCTGCTCTCCCTGATCCCTCATCACTCTGATTTGTGATGAAGTAAGGCAAGGATTTGTCCAGGTACTCTATTGCTTAGCAAGGAGGTGGTGAATCAGATGCTGTTGTTGAAACTCGTGATAAGGCAATTTTCTCACCCTTCCAATAGCTGTAAATGCATTTGAAAGAAGATTCACATTGCTAGTAGCATGCGTTATTGTGTGTATACTCCTGGAAATAAATCAGAAATGGACTGGTAGATAATGAATTGGTGCAGCATTCCTGAGTGAGCAGCTTGGGCAGGCACCTGAGCTATCCATGTGCTCGCCCACCAGTGTTGCTCAGAATCCTCCTGGCAGGTGTAGCCTCTGTTTTGTTTCACAGTGATTTTCTACCACTTACTTACTGAGTTTCTGTGTGGTCCACAGCATCTCAATATCTCACGGTTGCAAATGGGCTGTATCTCTGTGGCACCTTTTCGAGGCAGAGTCCTCTTTCATCGGTAAAATGGGCAGAGGTAATGTCAAATCGAAATGACTTGCCAAGGGTGTCGCAGGAAACTTGTGACAGACAAGAGAATGAAAAGTTGTTTAGAAAGAGTCACAATCACTTTCTTCCTTAATAACACCTACCCAAATTCTTCTCCTATGAAAGACATTTCACGCTTGAAAAATGGGAAGGGAGTATTTCCTGCCTTACTGGAAGAGTTTTCCCAGCTAAATAAATAGCTTTCTCCACCGCTCTCTTGGCGGCATGTCCCATACAGCTCAGTGTTCTGCTGTTGCTCTTCTCTTGCCCGTGTTAATTGTGCATTCGCTAAATTTGGATAGAACGCCCTTTTCTCTGTAAGCGAGTCTTTGGGGATGCGTGTGTTTCTCACAGGAAAACCAAAGAATTTCTGAAGTTTTGGGAGAATTGAGGGGAGAATCTTATCACAGCCAAAACAGTGCGCGTTTTGTGGTTTGGGGATACGCATTAGAGCATGGGAGGCTGGGGGTCATGGCCCTGGGATCCGAACCTCATTTTTCCACATCTAAGCACTGCCTCTCTTGCCTTCTGACTGCAAACTTTTGACCTGTTAACTTTCTTGGAAGTGTGCACAGGTTCACAACAAGCGTTCTCCTTTGAGCAGACCGGCGTTTTCAGAATGTTTCCCCCAAAAAAATGTTTATAGGGAGGATCTAATTAGGCCTAATAGTCCTTAACATGTTAGCAACTCCTGAAGTCCTACCATTTAGTGGCATCTCAGGAGTGCTGTGGTCCTGAAGCACTTACCTGTTTTCACTGCAGAAATCCTGATCAAAGGCACGAGGTAGTGAGATGGCTGCTTTCTTCACCCTCAGGCGATTCTGGGTGCTTCCATGAGAAAGCAACGTGCTTTGGAGCTGTTAAAAAGGCACTCGCTGTAGAAACTTCCCAGGCTCAGACGGGGAGTTGCTGAGTATTAATGTCAGTTGTGCAGTTCAACATCACAGCTTTGTTCCTGAAATTGTAATAATATTAAAAAAAAAAAAAAATCATCTTTGATCCTGATGAGGAGCTCCAGTCCCTGAGCTTGTATCGAATCTGGGTCAAAGTTTTAATTTGATGTGGAGTACCCTTGGTGGCAGCTGAAATTAGTGGGCGCTGTGTGTGCTCAGCCCTTTGAAAGTAAAACTGTGTGTGTACGTTGTGTACAGAAGCAGAGATCTCAGGGGGCATTGCAGCGTCTAAGATGTTGCCCCTGTAATAGTTTCTTAATGAAACCCCAGACAGTTTACATGGCTTCTCTTGAACTTCAGGACTCTGCTTTTCTTGAGCGTATTTGAGGCTTCTAGCCTGGCAACTCCTCGGAGCTTTCTATTAAGGTATTAAGGGGCAGAAAACCAGTTGGTTGCCTCAAGCTGAGGAGGAAATGCTAGACTTGAAGGATTATCTCAGCGCAATGAATTTTAAAGACTTTTCGCTATACATGTGCGGAAAGCTATCAAAATGCTAATGGTTCTGCGGGCTTTTTTTTAACTATTTCAGTATAGAGAGCAGTTGGGGTGGTAGTGGGGAAGAATGATGCTATTTAACTGCAAAAGGATGGGCCAGCCAGAAATTAAGTGTTAAATAGCTTTTCATCTCTGTTAGCCAGAACTTCTCCAGCGATAAGGAAGAATGATGCTCCTGGCATCAGGACGGACCAGTTCGGGATCAGGCTGGGTGACTCCTGCAGCCCCTTCCCGGGCTGAGGGAGCAGGCTGGAGGCTTGGTAAATGGCAGTACAGACACATTTTTGGGACACACACCTTGCCCAAGGATCTGGGGATGCATCTGTCGTGCAAGAGGTGTGCACGGCTCTGCTGTCAGCACACCCCATCCAGCTGAGTCCTGGGACCAGGTGGGTCATCCTGGCTGCAAATTCCTTGCAACAGTGGAGGCATGTCCTCTGTGTGCTTACTGTGCTTCTTCACCACTAAGACTCTGATTCTCCTGGCTTTCTTACCTCACTGTCTTCACCGAGGGCAGACTCAGGCTCCAGGTTTACAGCTGAGAGGACTGTGTGTGTTTGTTCCGTGGCAGCTGTGACCTGGGCAGCAAGGCTTGTCTCAGGGGGCCGCGCAGGTCCTGGATTTGCACCAGCTCTGTGCTGCTGCGCCTGCCCAGAGCAGCTGGGCTGGGGTAAGTCTGCCCAGGAGGCCGGCGGGCATCCTCCTCTTGGGATATTAGCTGTGTCTGGGAGGAACTTCTGTTCCATTTGTTTAGGCTTTTGGCTGAGGTTTTGAAATGTCGGGAATATCTCATTCAACTCTACAGAGATTCTGTTAATGTTATGCTTTGGAGCCAGGTAAACACTTGGATAACTGGCAATATAAATAACTGAAATTATGAGTGTTATTAAACCCATGAGATTCTGTCATTGCTCTAGCCGTCTCTGAAATATCTTAGAGCAATGGGTCTGTCTGTGCTTATCTTTTTAATCAGGCCTAAGCAGGCAATTTCAGCCCCCAAGAGAGCCTGAATCACTGAGCTGCAGGGATATCTTTGCCATTAAGATTGTGACTTTTAGGTTTCAATGAACTTTCAGCATATTTTTTTTGTTTTGTTTTGTTTTTAAGGCATATTTGCTTTTAAATATTAGCTCTCTGCCAGCTTGTTTCGTATCTTCAAAGCATCGGTGTTTTCCATCTTGCAGCTGTAATCCAGAAGAGTATGACTGCCAGCACATACCACCTGGGGGCAGGAGCAAGGGCAGGCAGTAGGGGAAGGATTGCTGCAAGGATCTGCCTTGGGGCTGGAGCCAGGAGGATGCCAGATGAAGCAAAGGCAAGGCAGATGGGCTGGATAGCAGTAAGAGACTGGAGTAGGCTTCTTCTTTCCCTTTCAACAAAGGTGTCATGAGGTATTGCTTCGCTTGGGGCATCTCGAGCTAGATTGGGTAGGACACTGGGGAAATCAGCTTTAGAGACAAGTTTTTTGACTTGGATTGTTCTCAGTGATCTAAAGACACGGCTGGTGCATAGTGAGCTAGGAATGAGGCATTTGTGAAATCCAGTCTGTGTGTTCACCATGATTCCCTGTGTGGCTTTTAACGAATTGATTATTTTGTGTGTGTGTGTTTGGGAGAGGGAATAGATTTATTATTATTATTATTATTATTATTATTATTTAAAAATCTTTGTGCTTTGTGTTTTTCCCAGCATGGACAGTTACAATCTATGTACCTAAAGTCTGTTTTCAGTGGACTCATCTCTGCCTGATTCTTACATTTCTCAGTGAGCGGCTTTAGGTATTGCAAACAATACCTTTCAATAAGAAATTATTCCCCCTGAAATGTTTCTGATCACCGGAGAAATCTCATTATGTTTTTCAATTTAGAGCTACTTATTTCCTTGTACAAAGTATATTTTGATTAATGTTGAAAATTTAAGACTGCATGCATAAGGAGATGGTTTTTATTGTGTCTGTGGTTGTTTTGCAGACAGAAGTAAGTGTGCAGTGACTTGCTTTTCTGGTCCTGAATTTCTCTAAGTACCTTCCAGTTTCCATTTAGTTTTGTGTGTGTGAAGAGAGTGGAGCCTGAGCTGCATTCCCCCACCCACCACAACCCCTTCTTCCATGCTAATGGATGACAGTATTGGCAGTGGGAGAAGTAGGACTTAGAGGAATGTATGTACGTGATGCATCAGCCTCACTTCTATGATTAAGTATGCAGTTAATCTCTGCAGATTAAATACTAAACACAAATGCAAACCCAAATCCTTTGCCATTTCTGAAGAAATCTGCTGTTTGGAGCTGGGCTTTTGGATGAGCCAGAGAGGCAGGATCCTGGGCTGGCTGAAGAGGGAGGGGGACATGCAGTCATGGTCCGTGGAGGCTGTGTCTTGGAAGCGAATGGTGTTTCTTGGAAGGTTACCGTCTGATGAAAAGCAGTGGAGGTGTTCATTTTATTTACAGTTGCCTTGGGAGAGCAATTCTTTTGTAAAATAGAATGGGAATGTCTGGCTTCTTCCTTTCTTTTCTTTTTTTTTTTTTAACTTGCCCGCATAATTGAAAAGCCCCGCTTCTCTTTGCTGCTGACTGAATATAGAAAGAAAGGGTGCTGAAGTGCTGATTGCCAGAAACCACCGTCCTGTACCAGCCTGCAGCCGTTGGCCTTGCTTGCACATACTGGTCTGTTTCTGAGGTAAGAAGGGTCACAGGAGATCCAGCCCACGACAGTAAGCAGAGAAAGCTTTCCCATTTTCTCAGGCCGGACAGATCAGTGTCCCAGACCAGACCTCCCATTAGAGGAACAGCAGGAGCTATTTATATGGGAGCTATTGTTCCCTGAGAGATTTTGGTATTTATTGCAGCAGGAATTCTTTCCAGCAAGAATCTTCATATTTCCAGACTCTGATTGAAGAGTACCCAGGACGTGCACCAGCATGGTGGATAGGATACCTCCTGGGAAAGGGAAAGTCTTTGGTTCAAATTTTGGCTTGAAGTTGCGCAAAAAGAGGATCTGAACCAGTTTGCAGTATTCCAAAAGCCAGGCACTCGGTCAGATTACCTGCTGTTGGATGAGCTGTGGTTGTTGTCCATGTGTGGTCTTAGCCCATGGCAACTGCAAGGTAATGCAATTTAACAGAACTCTATCATTGCTAAATTAAATTACCTGACATCAGCTTCAGGGGATGAGCGTGCACATGGAGAGCTACCACAGCTCAGTTGGAGTACAGCCTACTGCTACTCCACTCTGCCACAGCTTTACCAGGGCCTTACTTGGGTGGCCCAGTGACCAAGCACTAGGTAATAGCCAGCTGCAAGGAGAAGGAAAGTCTAGTTGTGCCTCCAGTTAATGGATATTGCCCGTGAATCTCATAGTATTTTGAAGGGTTGCAGTCTGCTGAGTTTGGGGTCGACGGAAATAGTGGTTTCCAGCAATTACCTTATCTGGTTTAAAAAAATAATAATAATAGTTTGCCTTTCCAGCAGATATTGACTCCTCTGCCAGTAGGGAGGGCCTGTTGCCTGTAAGAGGTACTGGTGCCAAACACATCTTGTTCTCCTGGGAATGTGTTTCTCTGAAGGTCGCTTTCATCTCCAGTGAATTCTTGTGCTTCAAATACAGGAAACATTATTGTTGTGGTTTTTACACCCCTCCCCCCCCCCCCCCCCCCCCAATAACTGTGAGAACTTTCTTTTGGTCCTGTTTGATAGTAGACCAAGCGGCAGTCTGTCCTAATCTTCAGTTCCTTTATCTCTAGGAATACCAGAACATGCTGAGTGATGCGGTCTTGCCCATGGACAACTCAGCAAGCCTTGGCAGCCTGCAGCCATGCACAATTTGTCTTCTCTAAATGGGTTTTGGAAGGGAATTGGAGTAAAATGGTATTGGAGAGGGCCTAGGACGGCACTTTGGCTCTCCTGTGTTTGCAGTAGGAAGAGCTAGCTGCTAGTGAAAGCTTCTGCAGCAAGCCTGTGTCTGCGTTACCTGAGGAGACCAGGAGCTGCCTTTCCTTTGGTGGGCAGTGGGAGGACCACGGCTCCACCTGGCCCCGTCCCCATGGGTCGGTGGCTGAGCAGCACCCGGCAAGGTGGGGCTCAGGGCTGGCACCAGGAGTGGGGAGCCAGGGCTTGCTCCAAGGAAACCTTCAGTCCTCTGCCTCCAGAGCTCATCTTGGGGGGGTGAGCACAGCAGTGGTGGGCAGTGCTTTCTGCAGTCCTGGCAGTTATGGTCTGAGACGTTCGGTGTTGGTGATGGACACCGGCAGCACCATGGCAGCATTATTACAGATGCTTTTGTGTCCTTGCGATTTGGCTACATGTGCTGCTTTCTTCCAAGCCAGGGCTGAGTTCTCCAATTATTGGCTGCTAGAAGCTTGTTGTAAGCCCTATTGTTCCCATTGTCTCCCAGAAATCATTTCCATTTGTCCCATTCTTTTCCCCAGCTCCCATCTTTCTCCTTTACTGGGATTCTCTGGAAACTGCAGTCAGGATGTATTCCTTAAACATACATGAGGTTTAGCATCTGTTGTGTGTGACACAGATCATTGCACATGGCATAATACATGTGCAAATTCATGCACAGCCAGCTCTCACTGCACAATGAAGATTTGGTTAAATGGGAATTAGGATTAATACTGGATTTAAGTTTCTCGTAGTTGGCTGGTAATAACCTAATCTCCTCAAAGGCTGCAGGCGGGCTGGCAGCATTCAGCTCAAGGCCGTTGTTGTTTGCAAAACCTGAAAGAAATTGAATTTTGATACTAAGAGAGTTTAACCAGAGCCTTTCGAAATAGTACATGCTCTTCCCATCCCTGTCTCAAATGCAGCCTTTTAATTTCTTTAATATATGACATTCACCTACGCTTCTAGGTCTGATGGGTGTTTGACAGTAATGCTTTTTCATTCCCTTTTGTAAGAGCATAGAGCTTCTGATTGGTTTTAGAAATGTATAAATTGCATTCTGAAAACTGATCTACCAAAGTCTCTGTATAGGCAGAGTGAGATATGTCTGTAGGGCAGCAAGCGCTCCCTAGTTTGACGTTAGCCTACCTCACCTACCTAGCAGGGTGCTGAATGTCCTTCAGGTAAGGAGGCCCAAGAGGCTGCAGAACTGTGGAGCTTTTGGTGTGATGTGGTCAGTTCAGTCCAGTCTGGTTTGATTGCTGCTGTGGTACAGATGACCCGTGAGAAATGAGTTGGTGAGTCCGTGCAGGTCATAAAATGAATCACTGCATTTGACAGTAAGGCCCATGATTGGAAAACGTGTTCTCAGGTGAATTCTTGCTTCTGTTTACTGTGGCTGCCATGCAATTTTCTGTGTACCCGGTCTGGACTGAAAATCAGATGTTTAGTCATCTAGGTAATCAACCTTTAGTTGTAATTACTAGTTAAGGTAGAGTTTTTGCAGGCTTAGCCCTGTGTTCTCAAGCAGGATGGAGGGGCAAGGTTTCCCTACGTATCTGCTTTTGATTGCCTGCTTCCAGCCTTCTCTTGGATGGTAGTTTTGACAGGTTCTGCCTAAACTTCAAGAGCAAAGTGTTCTTCCATCTGCATCAATGCTAGCAGTAGCCTGGAAAAGTGATGTGCTTACTCTCTGTGCTTTTCCTCTGTTTTAAACCAACTGTCTGTTCTGTGCTTGTGTCCCCTTTGCAGAGGGTATCAAAGATCTCTGTAGTATGATGGTGTATGGCACCGTCAATCAAGGTGACTATCTGGGCTACTGAGGCTGGAGGGAGAAGAGACATATTGACTAGATTTGAGTGGAAAACTCGTCCTGACACTGCCGATACAACTCAATGCCTTTGTTGTCAAAATGAAAATGGCTTATCTGCAGAGGTGATGATGAGGTGCCTTTATCAAGACCTGAATCCACTATCAGTTTGTGTTTTTTTTCAAGTCTACTAATTCAGCCCCCACCCTGATGGATTTGATTTTTTTTTTCTGCTGCTTTGTGTTGGTTCCCCTTGTTAAGGTTGCCTTTCCTCTCATTGCCACCTTTATCAGAACCTGCTACGAAAAAATCCTCTTAAAACAGATAATCTTTAAAACATCGAACATAAATCAGGACAATTCTTCTGAGGTTTCTTAAGTTTGCTCTGTCACTGTGTTGTCATTGGATGTGATGTTGAGAAATGCACTGAAGTTTTTCCTTCCCAAGGGTTAGAGCCCACGTGATGACTTGATTAAGATTTGAAAGACACTGACTTAATTTATTGTTGCTAATACCTCTGTCCCCATTGTTTTCAAAGAATATGAAAGTGTCAGAAACATGAGTCAATTGGAATTCAGATCTATGCAGTGGCTTACAAATCCCCTAAAGCACAAATTTGTTGAAGGCAGGTTAATGGGAAAGTGCTGTTTTAGTTTTTCTGGTTTGAGAGACCATAAGCCATCCTAATCTTTTCTTTCAGCTCTATTTCTTTATCTTATCTTCCACAGAGATTAATGGGAAGAAAAAGTGGATAAAGAGGGAACCCGGAGGAGTCCAGCACCCATCAGTGAAGGTTAGTAGAGAGCTGCGTGAACTGTCCCAGCACGAGAAGGTTTGTTCTGGCTAATTAAAAGCATCCAACCTTCACTGTCTCTAGGAGACCGTAGCCCTCTCCAAGGAGCCAAGCAACTTGGTTTAAGTCATGTCACAGTTCATGGAAGAGTCTTGTGAGCATCTTAAAACTGTTGCTTTGTTCGGTATTATGAGTGGTTGGAGGGTTTGCTCTATGGCTTTTCTGTGCGTTTGTGTGTGTAGACTGCTTATGCTTAGAACAACGCTGTGTAATGAGGCAGAGCCACTCAGGGAGAGCCCTGGGGCGAATGAAGCTCAGTGATTTCTAAACCTGTAAAAACTCCGAGAGCACGCGTTAATGCAATTCTAGCCTCTAATGAGCAGATAGGGAGCCATTAAACCCCTCTGAACAGAGCTAGGGATGAGGGGGAACATTTGAAACTTCAGCTTGCATCAGTTGTATAAATAACTTGGAGAAGAACAAGCCTGGTGATAAAAACAAAAAAACAAATCAACAAGAAAAATAAAAAAAAAACAAAACTGTTACATCAGCGGATGTTTCTGCCCTAAAATGTGAGATATTTCAGTCAGCATGAGGCCTCGAGCCCTCTTGGTCCTGACATGTGCATTAGCCAGCAGTTTGTCCTGCCACTTAGGCTGAGCACTTCTTGAAATCAAGGCATTTATGATGACTGGTTTGGCTGAAGCTCTTTGTATTGCAAAAAAGAAATTGTGCCGTGTCTGTTCTTTAATAGCTGGTAGAGATGGATGGGTGCGAGTACGCTGCTATCTTGCTGATGGCACCTTGGAGAGCCCAGAATGATGGGTGGTATGTTTTACAACTGCTCAGTTGCAATTCCTTGTCCTTTCTCCAGTTGAGTCAGCTCTGTACTCAGCAGTAAGACCAAGAGGTCTGACAGAGGCCCTTCACCAGCACTTGAAGCTGCATGTCAAAGCTAACTCTGCTCGGAGCAGATCTAACTGATGGTGTTGTGCTTTTCAAAGCATTTGCAGTCTTGCCTGTGTTAGGCCAGCCAACGTCACCACAGCTAGCACAGCTCCGTCAACAGTTTTCCTTCGTGATTTCCCAACTGTGACCAGGAACGCACAGCCCCTGAGCTCTACATGCCCGGCCATCTCCGTGTCTCAATGCAGATGAATGTGGTGGGATGATCTGTAAACATTGCTGGGTGTTCTGATGGTGAACGTATGCAAGCTGCTTGCATGGTGTGACTCGTTTATTTCCCCCCTCCCCATGCTCCCTGAAAGTCCAGCTGCCGCTTTATCGCTCCCGATAAGCGGGTGTGTGATCCGAGGCAGAGCCATCAGCCAGAGCTGAAGGCAGGCAGGAGTCCCGCGTGCATAGTTTGGGGGCAGCTTGGTTTCTTTTCTGATAAGCCTGTGCCTCTTGCGGCAGTACAGTGCATGCTCCTCTTAAACCGTAATCATAATCCTCTTTGCAGCAGGCGCTGCTATCCCCACAGGAAGCATTAGCAATATCATGAAGTGCAGAGACTTCATTGTTTTCCCCTAATCTGCGAAGGGAGCTGAGACAAGACAGAGGAAACTTTAACCTATTCCG
Source organism: Cygnus olor (assembly GCF_009769625.2). Classification (NCBI taxonomy): domain Eukaryota; kingdom Metazoa; phylum Chordata; class Aves; order Anseriformes; family Anatidae; genus Cygnus; species Cygnus olor. Next base: position 53,147,184 of record NC_049173.1, read on the forward strand.
TGCCTCAGTGGTAAATAATTAGTTTTTTGGTGGGTGGGAGAATGGGGGAAGCCTCTTACTTAAGATAAAGTAAGTGCAAGGCTCACAGGCTTATCTTGCTCTGTGGAATTCAGGAAAGGACATGTCCTTGAATTCGCCTGTCTGGCATGCCCTGTTTTTGTGTTTGGGAGAAATGAGTCTATTAGAGCTGCCCTAAGTGATTGCTGGGTGTAAGGCACCTCTTGCCAGGAAATGATAGCTGCGCTTTTGTTTGAGGACCTTGAACAAAAGGCTGTGGATGCGTAATAATGTGCAAATTTGGGTGGGTGGGAAACGGAGAAGGTTAATAGGGCAGACTAACAGAGGAGGAGCTGAGCTTGGGAGAGGAGGAGGGAAACACTGAGGACATGGCAGCAGACAGAGGGAGGTAAAACAGGAAAAGCAGACCCCTTTTGTCATGCTAAAGTTAATTTAGTCACCAGCGGAAATTTTGGGGTAAGTGCAAGCTGTGCCTGCTGCAATAACGGTGCTTCCAGCCGTGGCAGTATGAGAGGCCACAGTGGCTGTTGAATCTGGGAGTGTTGTGTGCGGGTCTGTGTGCTGCGTGAGCACTGTTCAGAGCCATGTCTGTCCCAAGGGACAGCTTGCTGCGGCAGCGCTTGTGGATGGGGATTCACTTTGGGTCAATGCATTGCGTCCGCAAAACTTCTCTTTGCAAGCTGCCTGCCACAAAACCTGTCTTGTCGTGCTCGGTGCTGCAGCTGCGGTGGTGCTGCGTGCTCCCTGGACAGGGCTGCCATCCAGCCGAGTGGCAGGGGCTGCCCCTGCCTGGTGCTGGGGGGCAGGAGCCCGTCGCACGTGTGCACTGTCTGTGAAAGTTCTTGAATCAAAACACCACAAGGAGAGCAAGGAAAAAAAAAGCTTCTCAAAAATAGCATGAGATAAGGATCTGGAGAATTTGCTTTTTGTTTCTTTCAAGAGTCCCCAGAGACTTCTTCTTTTAAGGGAAGAAATGTTGCTTTCAAGGTCAAGCCTTTTTTTTTTTTTTTTTTTTTTTCCTCCAGACTTCAAAGGCAGTCAGCTGAGAGCTTCTTAGGAATGTTACATCTGTTCAGAGTAAACATGGATCGGCACTTTTTCCTCTTCCAGTGTCCAAAATTTCTGAACAAATTTTCTTGAGAGTGCAGTAAATAAGACCCAGCCTCAGTGGGGATGGATGACGAGCGGTAGTAAAAGGGTGGAAAACCAGCAACTGGGAGTAGCTTTCTGCAGAGGTATCCAGTTGAGACACGGGTTTTATTTTCCTGGTGCTTTAATAGAAAACCTTTCAATGTCCGTGCCTTGAAATAAAATTGATTCAGAAATTGAAACTGAACAAGTGGACTGAAACGTAAACTTCTAATGCCTGCCTGTTCCTCCTTAAACTCTTCGCTTCGGATAGTTTTGTAGCTGCTGACACAGTCTTTTTTTTTTTTTCCATTTTATTAAATCGCTTATCCTTTTGCTTTGAAGATTAATCTCTGTGTATCAAGCAGTGAAATCAACCAGTTTTGCTTTCTGGCTCTAACGCTTAACTACTGTTCCTTCATTGTCTGATCCAAAGCCTATTGGCAGCGAAGGGGCTTTGGATCAGGCACCTGACATGCTGCAGAAAATCAGCACCGCGAGCTTGGCGGATAGAGCAGGTGGGACCAGGATTTCGAACTAGTTTAACACAGCTCTGCCTGAAAATGGTAGGAATTTATTGCTGAATTGATGAAAGCTGACGTGTAGCGTTGCTGAGAGCATTTGTAAATCTCCTCCTCAGTAGGGTGTGTGGACAAAGTCCTGCCTCAAGCAGCCTTGTTCCTGACTGCCTCCTTACATCTCAAAAGTGTAACTGAACTGCGAGTGGTTTTCACACCAATTATTTCCCTTGTGCTTCTGAATACAACTGGTGCGGGGAGGGGGGTTGTTGTTTATGCCATTTCCCTGGTGCAGCTGAAACTCAGAGCAGCAAGCTCGAGCTGAAGCTGTTGTTTCCTCTGTGCGCTTCCCATAACGAGGCCGAGGAGTGTGAGATGTGCGATGCAAGCGTGTGGCTTTGTCACACACATGACGATAGAAATCTTGGTGCTGTCCCACTTCGGGTTGGGCAAGTACGTTTCATTTGTCGCTTTTGTGTGTTTTTCTTTTAAATTAGGCTTCTTAAATGAAGAAGAGCAATATTTAAGCTTCTGAGTAAATAAGCAGAGCACCCTGGCTTCATCTTGACTAATCTGTTTAACCTTCATCAGCCCAAATATTTACTCTAGGCATTGAACATCCAGGCAGTGTAATTCTGATGCTAAAACTCATGCGCTGAGAATGCTGTAGATTGACTAATCCTGCAGAATTCCAGAAATCCCTGTCTGTATAAATAAACTTCCTATGTGAAGGATTATAACTAAATAAATGCTGTGAATTCAGATCAGCGAGGCAGAAGTATAGCAGTTGGCTCTCTTGTGCCTGCTCGCTTCTGTATTTTTTATAAGGATATTCATCAGTCTAAAGAGATGTGTAAAGAAAACTGCAAATACTGAAGCAGAGAGCTGTCATATGCTGCAGGGAGGAAGTTTACCCCTCTGCCTTTTTACTAGCAACTTTTCCTTTATTGATTTTGAGATTGCCATCAATTTGATTTACCTTGTCGGTGATTTTTATTCTTTTTTTGGGTGCGGTGTTTCTGGTGAATCTGTGTTCTGTAGGTCCTTGTCCCCTTCCCGCAGCTGGACAATGTAAAGTATTTTTGAAACTGCTGTCCCCTGGGTTGCATAGCAGAGCACACGGCATCTGGAATTACAGCAACAAAGATGGCACCTTTGGAAGGCTGGTTTGTGTGTCCATTGCAAGGAAACCCCCAGGGTAAACCTCTTGGTATAGGTACAGTGTAGGCAAGTCCTGAGCCATTTGGCTTCTGTCCTATTACTATATTAGTTATTCTTTCATTGCAAGACTTCTTATAAGTACAGACTTATCTGGGATCCTTATCTCAGGGATGTTCTGTTAATATCCCTTGATGTTGCCCTCGCTGTTACTTGAGATCGTTCCAGAGATGTGAAGGCTGTAAACACCCAGGGGAGAGGGATTAGTCTAGCTGTTATAAAGGGAATAATAACTAAGAAGAAGGGAGTTAAGTTAGAGACATAAAATCAAAACTGTTTCAAGAGAGCTTCCCAACAGTGTTGTTTGTTAGGTTCATGGAAAGCTAATGCATCTTGTGCCATCTGAGAATTTTGAGAGTAGTCTGCAAAAATAAAATAGGAGAAAGCATAGCTGGAGGGAGTTGTTCTCCCAGCTGATCTCACTGCTTTTGAATTCTGAGATCATGCATAACGGTACAAAACTAGAAGGAACAAATTGCTCAACTGTGTTTTCAGGACGGCGTCTGTACAGGAACCCGGTCACTTTGTCCTAACAGACAATTCTCCCTGCTTGAAAGGGACCAGTAGGGGAAGAATTTCACCCACTTTACTTGCCATCATGCTCTGTGGGGAAATTCCCTCTCTATCCCATGTTGCATTAGTTAGTCTTCCTCACACTCAGAGGAAGATTCACTGCAGCTAGGCAGCTAATCTCATTTCTGTCCTCAGATAAGATTGTTATCAGGGTAGTTGTCTGTTTGCTCCCCCTCCTGAGTCTAATCAGAGTGGATTGTGCCAGTACCTCCTGGGGCAGAGGAACTCAGACACTGATTGCCCTCAAAAGAAAGAGAAAATCCTCAGTGTATATTTAACGTAAACTTCAGTTTTGTTAGATGTTCACAGGAAAATTGTCTGGAAATAACTTGCTCGGACACGTCTTGCACATTTCACAGTAATATATTTTGTTCTGGTTTACAATCTAAGTTCAGACAGGCAAGTTCATGTAGTGCATGCTGTGGTGAGGCTTTCAAAAGATAGTGCTGTGCACCAGGGGAACTGGTACTTTCCCAAGCCCTGGGATAGAGCAAGTTCATGTCTGCAGAGAATGCTTGCTCTTAGATGTTGATGTTCCAGCCAGCAAATAATTCGGAACAATTAGTGCTTTCTCCCTTATTTCAAAGCAAATTATGGGGGCGGGTGGATTTTGCTGATGGGGATAAAGGAGGCTCAAAGATATTAATTTTTCATACATCTTTCAAGTTGGGACTAGAGCTTGTCTCTCGATGTGTCTACCCAAGGAAGCATACTATTTGGTCTCTTTTTAGTGGTGTGCAAACCATGGATAATGAAGCACACCATCGAGATTTGGAGATGCTGTGCGCTCGCCCTTGTTTTATGGATGAGAAAGCTGAGATGCAGAGGCACCACGAGCTGCCGTGGGGATTGCCAAGGCAGAGTTGCGTGCAGCAAGATAAGGAAGTCTGTGCCAGAGCCAGTAAAGCTCGTGGCAGCTCCTGATGCCTTGTTGGGGCTACCAGCTCCAACAGCCAGTCCAGTATGGAAAGCAAAACACAATCCTGCCCTTGGTGGTGTCGCAGTTGCAGAGATGATGTCTGGCTCTATCAGCCCTGTACTCCTGGATAGCTTAATGAAGCTCTCTAGCTTCTGAGTGTGATACCTAAAGCAAGCTTAAAGGGTAAGAGCATACCACTGAGGAGAAGGGTGCTCATAGCTGCTGAACTTGCATGCCTCACATGTGAGAACCGCTGAGACTGTCTGACTCAGGCTTAAAAGGCGCTGAATGAAGCGGGTCCTTTCAGGCACATGCAGGAGTCTTCCAGGGGACCTTGAAATCGGTGTGGCCACAGTTGCCTCTAGCCTAATGCACATGTGGTGTGCTTAGCATGGACGTTCTCTAAAACTTCTATTGCGTAGTTTTCAGCTTCCTGCTCCATTAGACCTCAAATCACTAATTGCAATGGTAGCTTTGTGGCTGTAGTGCCCCTTTTAGAAGGCACCATAAACACTTTACATTTGCTGGATGACTTAACTGATGTTACTCTCCTCTTTACAAGAAGAGAAACAGAAGTACAGAGGGAGGGGAAGACAAGTGTAAAGATGTGTAAAAGCTATTTTTACCCTTGACTATATACCACGCTGAGGAGATGCCAGCAACAGTGTTTAGAAGCCTGCTTCTGGAACTGGAAGCAACACAGCTGCATCAGGGTGCCTAGTAAACAGAGCCTCAAATAAGTTGGGTGCGGATTCACTTAGCTGCTGGAACCTGGGTTTGCATCTCATACAGCACTCCTGTGTCTTATAAGCACATTACCTTGTGCAGAGTCAACTGCGGTGTGTTTGATTTGGCCTGCTGCACATGCCACAGATGCAAGTGTCCAGCAGTAGAGCTTGGGGTCTCCTTTTTCCTCCCCAACCCTCTCTCCATTGTGTGTGGCTTTGTGTGGTGATTTGCTGTGGTTCGGTTTCATTTTGGTATGTTTTTTCTCCACTTGAAGAATATTTTTGGCAGCCTTTGGTCCTTTAGTGGGCCCTCGCGCTACCAGCCACCACAACTGTATGTGCAGTAAATGTGCTTTGTTATCTGGGTTAAAGCACGGCGTCCAGTCTTTGTGAGCAATTCACATTTCAAACCCTTGACTCCAGCTGTTCTGTTTCTGCAATGGCACTGAAGCCGGTGTTGTAATTCACTCCGCTGCTTCTGCTGGCATAGCACTTCTGAGCCGTCCCCGATCGGATGCGTCGCTCCCCGTGTTGCAGCGCTGATGGTGAGGCTGTACATGAAAGAGCTGCTGGCTGATTTACAGAAAGCACTCTTCTGGAGGCTGAGAGCAACTTCCTCTGGAGGGGCTGGTGAGCAGCAGTCCCTGCCCGCTCCCCTTCCCCAGCACGAGCCCTGTGCAGCGCGGTGCAGCCGTGGGGCTGTTCCCTTGCCTCACCCAGCTCGTGGCTGCACCCGCCCTGCCTAATGCAGCCTTCCGGGCTGACACCCGTGGGCCTGCTTATTTGGTATTTTGAAGCTGTAACTTAAATATCCCTCTAAGAGCCCCTTCATGCCCTACCTTGGATTTATTTACCCATTTGCACAGTGGCGAATAGCAGTTACTCCCTAGAAAAATTACCCCTTGGGTCTTTGCATCCTTAAAAATAGCTGTCCTGGTCTAATCCCCCTTCTGCAGAACCCTCTGCCGAGGAGTTACAGGACTTTGTAGGGGATCTGCGTGGGAGAGGAGCGGATGCTTCACAAGAGGGTGGGCTGCTGAGCGCTTGGGTTCATCACCCGGAGAGCAGGGCCCTGTAACCTGAGCGTTTTCTGGTGAGGGGGCCTGCTTTGGAAATTTATGAAAGTATGCCATTAATCCAAACACTAGCAAAGTGAGTGTGGCACGAACATATCTCAAGCTACTATTATTGCTGCTGCCAGCTACCATAAAAAGCTTTTCTAGACTCTATTAGCGAGTGAACAGAAGGGATGTCACAGAGCTGTCAGGCCCAGACTGTCATCCTGGTCTCACCACGCTCAGGAGTACATGACATGACTGAAACGTCCCTGTATCAGAGCTGATCTAAGGGTCTGTCTTTCCCTTGCCTCCTCTGACCGCAATGCCTTCTTTCAGTAGCAGTTGGAGATGTTGGGATTAGCAAGTGTTCACCATACACTAGTTCTCCTCAGCTGTAGGAATGGCCATGCATAGTGCAAGCAGAGGTAGCCAGTCTTGTTAAATTATAGCTTTAGGAGAGACTACATGGAGAGGTTTATAGTTGAGGCCAACAAATAAGCTCTGTGAGAAGTACAGTACCAAAAAGCAGAAAATATTGAGAAACATTTTACTTCTTACCCTCTTAGCATGTTGCAAGAAGGCCTGCCTCATGTTACGGGGCTTCAGTTATCTATGACAGCAATCTTTCTTTATTTGGTTGGATTAATCCACAGATGCTCCGTGCAAAGTATGGACGCACATTGCATATATACACCATTTCAATTAAGATCACTCCAGCCTGTAACTCGGTAGAGGAAATCTAACTGCTTTCAGTAAGAGCTGAGTAAGGCGTTAGCCTATTTTTGAAAGAAAACTTAAATGACTTTGTGTAGGTAGAATAAAATAGTTCAGTTCTTCAAAGATCGAGTCCAACTGCCTGACCTCTTTAGGGCTAACCAGGTGTTAAAGCATATTATTGAGGGCATTATCCAAATGCCTCAGACAGGCATGGGGCATCAACCACCTCGCTAGGAAGCCAGGTGCGGTGTTTGACCACCCTCACATTAAAGACATTTTTCCCAGTGTCCCATCTGAACCTTCCCTGGCATGGCTTTGTGCCATTCCCAGGCATTCTGACTTTGGTTACCAGGGAGAAGAGACTGGCACATCCATTTCTGCTCCCCCTCAAAGGGAAAAATCTTGCAGTACTCTTGTGCCTGTCACAGAGGTTGCCTCTTAACTACAAGACACAAAAGTCAGGAGAAAAGAAAAGTGTGTGTTTTTTTTTTTTTAAACTAACTTCAACAATCAACTTCAACAGGAATCAACAGCACCTGAGAAAGGACAGTGAATAGGAAACTGTTCGGGTGATCTGAGGAGCCAGGATCTCTTTGAAGGAAAGACAGATGCTCAGTGTGAAATTCCTGGTTAACTTTCTGGTGTTGCAGCCTTTCCAGGGTAGATGGCTTCTTCCTAGCCTTGTTTGCTGTTAAGCATATCACGTTGTGCATATTTACAACTGGATTACGCCTCTGGGCATTTCTCAGATGGCAGATCCCAAAGAAGCTTCCTTTCCTGTGTTGAAAATTAGGAAGGGGCACGGTTTCTTCTGTTTTGTTCCAGATTTATTTCTTTTTGAGTTGCTTCCAGTGGCTCAGGTCTGTCAAGAGCATAATGCTGGTGGTGAAGCACAGTAATGCCAATATTTTAAGCACCATAATTCACAGCTTGCTCATTGTGAAAGTGCTGTCCACTTACACTCTGTTCCAAGAGATTTGTGGTAGAGAAAGTCTAGGCAGAGCCCCGGCCTCCCACCTACATGGTTTTGTAAGTGGAAATGTGATGGCTACTGTTATAGCTTGCACTGGGGTCTCCATGGGTTAAAACACAAATGTAAATGCCTTGGGTTCGGTTCTGGCTAGGGCTGGGATGGTCCCAACAGATGGTCCTAAACTGCTGGAAGTGCTTTCAGACGTCTGGAGTGTCACAGGAGCCAGGGAGTATCCCTGTCTTGTGGGTAAGGGAGCGCTGCTCATGCCATAGCTGTGTACCTTTCCAGAGACAGTAGTGCCAAATACATGTGACTGGCTCCCAAAATCACATAGCCCTGCCTTGGACACAGCTTCTAGCAGGATCCTTTGAAAGGGAGGAGAAGGGGAGAAGATTGGTGCTTCCCTAGCCCTGTGAATTAGCCACTCTGAACTGCAAGCTCCCCGAGAACCCCTCAGTAAGGACCGTGGTCAGTAGATGGCTCTTCCAGTTTTGCTGTGGTCTGTCTTCAGCTCTCATTGCCTGTGATGAGATTCGTACCTGAACGAGGGCTTTGGTCACCCCGTTCAATAATAAAAATTGAAAGCTAGCTTCCTGATGGCTTTTTGCTTCATATTTGCTGCTGCTTCCCATCATTAACAGCAGTAAAGTGGCATGGGGTGAAAATCAGCACTAATTTGGGAGCTTGATTGCCTGTGTAATAAGCTTCTCTGTTATTCTTTGGCAGGAACAGCAGCTAATATAAATTTTTTGCTGTCACTTCTGGATGGGCCGCGTACCAGCATCAAAGTTAATCCCTCAAAATTATGTTCCATTATAAATCTCTCTTCACAGATGAAGTGGGTGCAATTAGGCATAGAGGTCCAGCACTGTTACAAAAAAAAAAAAGCTCTGAAGGACAAAAGCAGTCTGTCTGTGTATTGTGAAGTGGTGTAGCATCTTGCCAGTCACCTCCACGAAACAGAAGCTCGTTGGCCACAGCATTCCTGGGACTTGCTTGGCAGTGACAATATATTAGGAGTTGACCAAGTAGATCTTTCACCTTTTTGTACCTACAAGGTAGGGTCCTAGGAGTCATTTGAAGCTGTTTGTGTAAGTTATCCCACATTTTTTTTCTTACAAGTACACACAGAATATTTAATGTCATTATTCCTGCCTGAGCCCTGGGAAATCAGAAAAAGATCATCAAGAGTCTGGTAATAGGCTGACAAAATCCCCAGCATATTTAATTAGAGATTATTCTTTTGATGTTTGGGTTTATTTTGATGCTTGTTTTTTTATCAGGTTACTCTTGGGTAACCTTCTGTATACTGAACAACTTCCCTGCTTTCATGAATGTCAAAGACCCTCAAGGTTTAAATGTACTAGCATGGTTAAATTACTTTCATTGTTAAAGCTTAACGCTAATATTTGGGGGGGGTTAGAAAAAAATGGAAATAGCACCAATGTTGTGACACTCTGCCTATTCTGTGGGCTGTAGTATGACTGACTTTCTGCACTCAGCTTTGTAGCTGTAAGCTTAAAACTGGAGCCTGCTGAAAGCCCATTCTTGCCCCTTTCTGGAAGGGGATGATAGCAATGACTTAGCTCCTGTTCCAGTGCCCCCTGCCCAGAGTGTACCTTGGAAATACAAGAAACTAAGGTGCATTTCTGTTCGTGTGCAACACAAACTCTCCTTTCATCCCTGCCTTCTGCCTTTTTCTTTGGGATGCCAAATAGATGTAAAGCCTACCCCGAGAATGGTGCAGGTTATGCAGAGAACTGCCAGCTGTGGCACTGAGCTGCAGGGAGAGTGAAATGCGGACTAAGAATGCACTGATGTCGGGTTTTCCTGATGTGACCAAGAGGAGATTTAGTCTGTGAACACAAGTACTAGAATAAATCACTAAATGGATTTTACCAGCCATGGTGATTTTGGCCTGTTTTTCTCAACTTGGAGATAGACAAAGAATGCAACACAGCATCTTCTTTTAAAGCGTGTGACCAGCCAGCAACTGAGTCCTACAGGACTCTGGAGTCTACAGGATTAGAAGTCTTGACAAGCTCAGAAACAATGAATTAAGGTCAGTAGTTGATGCTGAGCTATGGCTAGTGTTAACCACAGAAAGGACTTCTTCCTTGTGATGTCCCAGAGCAACGCCAGGCTGCTGTTCGGGGTGGCAGAGAGAATTCAGCTGCGTTGCACCCCAAAGGGGTTGAGCGGTGACTAGCTGTCACATACAGAATCAGTCATCTGTCGTGAGGGATGTGACTGTGAAGTAGCTGACTTCTGAAAACAAGCTTTCCACAGATACTTTTTCCCACCCAACAGCAAAGGTCTTGTTTGGGAATGCTTTTTGGCTGCAGTCCTCGTGACCCCTCTGGGAAATGCACTGTGCATTTGCTTGCGCTCACCAAAGGAAAAAGTGAAAGTAACACAGCTGTAGTGATTTACTACAAAGTTTTGAGGCTAATTGCCTCATATGTTTAATTAATAACTGACACATTCTGTCCCTCAAAGAGCTTGGAGAACTTCCATCTGGACCCCTAGTGATTACAGCCTGGAAGCCATCCTTGTAATTAAGGAGCAGGCTATAGGAGGCCTGTTCCCATTATGGGCAATTACTGCGTTTGCTACTTTTTTTCTTCCTTTCTTACCAAAGGACTGAGAAACTAGGGCTCAAAGGCTAATCTGACATAAAACCTCGACTGAAGAGGTGCTTTGTGCTAACCTGCGGTAGCATGACGGGGTTATGTTTTGGTGCCAGCACTCTTTCTTCCTGCAGGCGGCCAGGAGGCAGGTTCTCCCAAATGCAGAATGTCTTACACCAAATAGAAGTATTTGTTGGTCAATATTAATCGGCCATTCAAAGAGCAGATTTTCCCAAAGAACTGGGCAGGGGAATGTTTCTGCTGTGATTTCTCTTTCCCTCTCGCTCCTGACTTGAAACTTGTGCTGGCTTTGACAGCTGCTCATCCACAATGACTCTGGCTGGCTCCGAAGCCCTCGGAGCAGAGGATGCTGTGTCTTTAAGCCTTCCATACAGTGCTGAAATGTTATGACAGAGCATCTCACAGGGGGATGCGGTTTCCGTGGCAACCTCACACTGTAAGATAAGCAAACTGTTTTTTTTTTGGTTATTTTTTTTTTTTTTTTATAACTGAGAGGTTCAAGAGCGAGGAAGGAATGAGGCGATCTGTCAGCGGGCGAGACTTGAAAAGAGGAAACCATGTCCATTAATCCTGCAGCCCTGGCTGCTTTGTGTTTTAATTAGCGAATGTTATTACGGCAGACAGCACGGGCGCCTCACCCTGTTGTGGGTTTTTGAGGGCTTTTTTTGTTTGTTTCTCTTTTTACATCCCCAATTAAAAAAAAAAGGCTTTTTAAAAAAAGCTTTATTAAGGCTTTGAATGAAGGTCTGAAATAAAGAAGCCTCCCGGTCTGTGTTCAGAGCTGCTGGCCCAAGCCAGGGATGGAAAGTGTAGCATGGCTGGTGGGAACAAATCTGCTATTCTCAAACTGAGAGAACCCCTTAAATTTATTTTGCCCGTCTTTCCACTGATGTTTAACAAAATGGAAACCTCCCTTACCCCTCTCTCCTACATATCCATGGCAATGTGAAGTACAGCAAGGGAGTTAATCTCGGTTTCATCCTCTGTGGCCTACCCAGAGCCATTTCTTGTTACAGAGCTACATTGCCTTCCTCTGCCATTGCTTTAGGGCAGTCAATACCTTTGGGGTCAGCAGTTAGCCCCCAGGTGAGAGCCACTTGAGCCCCTACAGAGAATGCAGGACGACGTGCAGGCTGTGACAGTCAGCGGTGTAACGCCAAGGAGAGGGAGTAGCAAGAAGGCAGCTCCTGCCCAGGCTGGGACGGCGTCTTAGCAAACGGAGACTCTCTTGGTAGCAGCCAGTGCACCAGCTGGGTAGGAAACTCTGCTGGTCTTGTAAATGCGCTGTGTGTAGGAGTTTATTATGGAAAATATTTTGACAACCTTCATTATTTTCAAACTCGTCTACGTGTCATCAGAAAATTGGAGTTAAAGTAAATGTTATCTCACCAGCGGTCTTCTCTGCATAGTTTCCATGTCCATCCTTTGCAGAGTACTACCTGCTCCTCGCAGGGAATTAAAGCCTGCTGTAAACCTAAATGTGGAATGAAAAGAAAATTGCTCTAGTCCTATGAGAAATGAATATATGAAAGACATTCTTGACTACTTTCCTATAAGCAGCAGTATCTTCGCCTGTGTTTCAGGGGCTGGTGCTTACAAGGAATTCTTGTAATTGTAGTTCTTTTTACTTTCCTGCCAATGTCACCTTCAATGCTCTTCTGCCAAGATTTATCTAAATATTTTGTTTTCTGAATTAGGGTGCAGAGCCCAAATGCAGTAGTAGAGGTGTGCTCCTCTGCTAGTTTGAATCTTCTCCACAGTGCATGAGGTGGAGAACTAACTTCTGTTCCTGTGATTAGGTATGAGATTATTTATTTATTTATTTATTTATTTTAGGGGAGAGGGAGAAGCCTGTGTCCGTTTCACCCTCTAGCCTCTCACCCCCTCAAACATTACACTTGTTTGTTTTTATCTCTTTATTTACTCTGTTTAACCAGTAGTTTTTCTGGGGATTTCACAATTCGTAAGCCCAGCAGAGTTGCTGCTCTTTCTCAGGTACATATAAGGGTTTGGGGATTTTCCTCATCCTTGCAGTTTTCTCCATTGCTGTTTGCTGTTTCTCTCTCCTCCTCTGCCCAGAACAAAGCAGGTGCCAGTATATTGAATAAACCAGGTGATATGTTTCTTAGCTAAATACTGAACATTTTAGTTGTCACTCAGGTGTCTTACAAATGGAAGAGCGTCAGTAGAAGGGTTTGAAGGTAAACAGTATCAGCAGACAGTGCTTGTGCTGGCATACCTTTCTGTCCAGAAGTCTGGGGCTTGCATTCATCCTGTAGCAGCTGTGCTTTCGTATGACCTTACTACCTGTGATTCTGGTGTCCTGACCAACTCAGGAGAAATCTGACCTGCCATGGAGATGGAAGTCACCCCTGGACACGTGTTCCTGCACGTGGGAGCTCTTCAATCAGGTGCCATGTGGACAGCCTCCATCTTTTCCTTCCTCCTTCTCCCACCCCACTTTGTTGTTCAGCCGCACAACACTTGGAGGGATTTGCAGAGTAGGGACTTTATCCCCAGATGGGAAGAAGAAGCCCAGAGAGGCTTCTTAGCCAAATAACTAGGGAAATCTGTGGTAAAGCAGGGCTCCAAGCAGGCTGTCTCACAGGAGCCATTCTTTCCCACAAACCACCGGACTTTCCCCCTGCACCAAGATAAGCATCAGTGGGAGCAAACGCAGGAAAGGGAAACCCTCTGGTACTCAGATGTTGCCCGGTACTGCAAACTGACTGTGCAGAGCCAACGTATTTCCCTTGTTGTTTGAGGTTGCAGTGGTTAGAAGGTCCTTCCAATGAGCCCAAGCTCTTCAAGAAAAGTTCAGCAAAGCAAATTACAGGTTGAAGTGGGCCAAACAACCTCAAAACTCCTGATCTGGGCTTGAGTAATTCCTCCCGAAAAGCGCTTTCTCCTGCGGGTGCAATCCACGTAGCTGGAGTAGCTGTTAGTGAAGCGTAGAGTCGGAAGCCAAAGAACTGGGAATGGGAATTCATGACTGGGGCAAAGTGGTATTTAGCCCCCTGTCGAGTAAGCCATCAAATGCTGTAGCTGACAGTAAGCAGCAGCAGAGGCAGCTTCATTTCTTTGGAGACCATTCTCTTCTTTTTCTTCCTCCTGAATGTGCAGGTGAATTCAGCACTTTGGTGGCCATCAGCTTTATGTAATGGCTTGATTTAAGCAGCTTCCATGTCCAGCGTTTAATCTTTCAGCAATTAGGGAAATGCTCCTGTGTTTGCCCTGGCCTTTTTGGTTACAGTTGGTGCCCTTGAGCCTTGGGGTGGGAAGGAGCAGCTGGAGAGCATTAGGCTCCGCTCCAGCTATGATTTCCAGAGGGCCGGTGCTCCCTGCCTACACTGGTTGTTTTAACTGATCGCTTGCCGAGTCATCACTTTACAGGGTTTCCTTCCCACCTTGTTTTATTTTTTTTCTTGAGCCCCCACCCCTCTTCCTGGAGGTGATGAATTGCTCGTGCATTTCAGTAGTTTATTCTTAGATCGAGAAAAGAAATGTGTGTGAAATAGCAGTGGCTACAAGAACTATCTATCAGTTGTGCCCGGCACCCGATCGATAGGTGAATTTCTGACCATGAAGCCATTGAGACACAGTCTTCTAAATCAATTGTAACAAATGTAATCCATCTGAAAATCTCCACCCTTTAACTGCTTGCCAGACAAACTTTAAACAAACTTCTTTGGAAAAAAAAATCAGGGACCTTAAGCTCTCCTCCCCACATGTTGGTGATCCTAAATTACATCCGTGCATACGCCTCACTTTGGGTCTATCCCAGCTGATTCGGGGGAATTTCGCTTGTTACTACACTTGCATGCTAACTCAGCCTGGAAGTCGTTGAGGTTTGCAAACACAGAGCTGCTGCTAACGAGGAGCTGCCTTGGTGAGGCTGGGGAGCGGGGCTGGCGGCTGGCACCGAGCGCTGGCAGCGGGGTTGCACCCTGCAGGGCCGCTGCCTCCGGGCGCTCTCCTGCAGCAGCTAGGCTTGCCCTGGCTTACCAAAGCCTAGCAGGGAGAAAACACACATGAGACCCCATAACCCTGTTGTTACAAGGGAGCGTATGATCTTGAAGCAAAATTCTTCCGTGTAGCTTTGTATTTAATTTGCTGGTTCAGCACGGAGCGTGCTGGTGCATCCTGTTTACGTTCAGCTCTGTTTTAGGTTTCCAGCATAATTCAAGAACGTTGTAACTATGAATGCTTGCAATAAAAAAAAAAAAATCGTATTCTTTTCCACAAAATAATCAGTGGGTGTGGAGCTTGCTGTTTTGCAGTAACTTCAAGGCTTTTCCTAATGTACAGAATATTTTTTGAACAATTAAAGATGGCTGGGAGCTGTATTTGCGTTCCACAAGTAATACTAATATAGTATTTTTTTTTAAACCTCTCCAAGCAATTTCCCTCAAAATTTCCCCGTTCAAAATAGGTAAAGCGTGTGTGTGTGTGTGTGTACATGTCTGCTCTTTACCAAAATATTAAAGGAGTCTTTTGATGTTACAGCAAGCCACGGCCACAAAATAAATGAGATGAAAAAAGCTAGGCTGATAGGTTTCATGACATAAATGAAACACAGTTTGGAGGGCAGGGGGAACAGAAAAAGGAGCCAGTATTCCTTCTGGATAAGGTCTCGGCATGAAAATGCATACAGCAAATGAATTTATTATTGAAGCCACATACATCAAAGCTGAGGTGACTGAGAAATGCTCTGGCCTAACTTACAGTTGTTGTCTTTGCTATTATTAAATGTCATCTGGGGTTGTGCAGCTAGACCAGGATATTTTTCCAGTCTAGGGTTTTATAAATCTGATGGAAACGGTCTTGGCTTCCCAAACCCTTGATCTTTGTGTTGAGCCTGTATGACTGAAGTGAGCCACAGAGCTTGGGCTGGCCCAATTGCACTCTTAGACAACAACAGCGCGGAGCCTCAGAAAGTGAGGAGGCACCAGCTTGAGCAGAAAATGGCCTTTGGCTTGTAATTCAGAGAAAAAAGAAAGGAGCATTTCTCTAATACAAATATTTTCTTTCGACTCTTCCAGTTGATATTATTTTTTTTGGGGGGGGGGGAGCTTTCTTCAGAAAGAACAGAAACCGAGCATACATCTCCATTGTCTTTTAACTTGCATAAAGATCTTTGAGGAGAGCTAACTTTCTGAAATGGAAGAAAAAAATTGGTTTGGGAATTGATCGTGAGTTCCTTGCTATCAAGACTGCGCTAGAGCCAAGACAAAGGTTTTAAATTTACAAAATCCGGAGACCTTTTTTTTCCACGAGATCTGTTTAACTTGAATTTCTGGTTCTTTGGGAGGTGGGGTGAGGAAGAGGGCCTGCCCAGTCTCATGCACATTCATTCATTACAAGGCTGTAGTGCTCAGCTCTTCACAGACCTCTAAAATCATTGTAAGTAATTGGGTTAAAGTCAGCATTTATCATACTTAGTTACCCTAGATCTAATCGTTCTTTCCAGAATTGTTTGCTGAATTGCTTGGCATGTCTAACCTTATCGGCCCCGTTAACTTCTTATCCCTGTTTGACAAATCTAATCTCTGTTTTTCCTTCTGCAAGGAGAGAGAGAGACATTCTTAGAGGCTTCTGTTACTTGGTGTGCAGCTAGCCAACAGATGTCCTAGAAACTTTGCAAAGGATGGTTGCAGCTGCTAGAGAATACCTGAAAGGGTTTCAGGTTTAATGGGGATGGAAAGTAGGTTTTCTTGTCTGGATAGTTTCCTCACTTACTCAGTTTTGTCTGCTGTAGGTTTTGTAAGCTAGTTTTGTAAGCTGTTTTGAAAACAAAAATAGAAATTCTGTTAAAGTTAACTGATGTTAGCAGTCAGAGATTGCTAAAACAAGTCTAGAGCAAAGGGGGCGCGTGGTATTTTGTGCCTTGTGCAACCCGTGCCATGGTGTCCTGCTTGAGACATTTTACGCTAAGCTTATAAAATCACTCTTATTTTCTGGGAGTATGCTTGAACTGCTTTACAGGAAAGCAGTTGCAGTTTGGTGCCCCAGCTGCATCCTAGGGACCTGATTTTTCCCTCCCTCAAACCAGGACTGGCACCACCAATGCAAATGGAGTCACGGGGCTGTGAAGCTGAAGTCAGCAAGAAGAAAGTCTAGCCTGTATGCTGTATCATTCGCTCAGTTAGGGCTATTCTCTCTGGACTTGTGTATCCTGTCCTTTTGGGATTTCAAGGAGACTGCAGGCACACGTGGAAGACCTATTGTCTGCCACAATTGGGAGAAGTTTGATTCCCTCCCTCTCCCCGTGTGTCTGCATGCATAATTTTACATAATTTCTGTCCCGATGCATAGCGCTGTCATTTGCCACCTTGACTTCCAGCGTGCTCAGTACAGCTCAGTGAGATGGAGGATTTTTTGGTGCCATCAGAGGGAAAGGAGGCTCAGCCTCTGCAAGCTCTCCTTGTGTCCCTTTGCCTCCAGCTCCCGGGGAAGGACTCAGCATCTGCTTCACCCATGTAGTCCAGAGAATGTAGGCAGTCCAGAATGTACAGACCCAAATGTAAACCTTAAATCACAGCTTGAACATAAATGCCACGTTTCAGACCCTAACCTTAAGACCTCTGGGCCTGAAGTTACCTCTTTGTGCTGGGTTGCTGGCCCTGCTGATGACTGTCCCTGAGCCAGGCTGCAGCTCAGAGCCAGAGGTCTCTCCTGTGCAGCGGCAGAGAGGCCCAGGGGCCTCTTCTCTTGCTGCTTCAAGGAGGCCAGAAATGGTGAATGTGGTATGGGCCAGCCCAGCTGCCACGCGGCCCCTCGTTGGAAGCCAACTGTCCCTGCAGAGTGTCACCAGGCCTGGGCTATGTCTCTTTTTAGCTTGGGAAGTCCTGCTGGCTGGCTCCAGACTGGTGCTACGTGGTGTTGATATGGCTGGCAGCTACAGTCAGCTGCCCAGAGGCTCCGAAAGGCAGGATCCTCATCCAGAAGATGCTGATGGGTGTAGCAGCACTCTCCCCAGCCTCCTGAATGCGTCCAGCATCACTCACGACGCTCATGTTTGGAGGAGAGGCAGCAAAAACTCAGTTGTTCTGCTGAAGGTCAGGTAGGGTGAAGCGGCATAAAGCTACAGCAGGGGTCAGGCAGTCTTTCTCACCTGGTGGCGATGTATGAGATGAAGGAGGTGGGAGACAGGAGGAACTGCCCTCTGAGTAAATCCAGTGTTTTGTGGAGAGAGTAAAAACTCCAGACTTTCCAGTGGATTTTAGGTGTTATGCCTTAGAAACTGAGGAATGAAAATATGCAGGGTTTAGAGCTATGTAGATTTAGCGTAGTTCTTAGCTTTATCAGAGTGATTACCAGGGGACGGGAAAAGTGAGCTGGAGAAAGACTTTGTGTTCAGGGTCAGCAGGAGGTTTGCATTCTACCAGCACCAGTATTGATGGATGCTTGTACCTGTGGCCTGTGCATCCAAAAGTTATGTGCACAAAGGGCAGATCTGGTTGTTAGACCCGGGGAGGCTTTGGAGAACACTGTGTAGCTAGCTGTGGTGTCTGCATATGTGGATGGATCCAGCTGTCTCCAGCTCTTCTCGGTGGGAAACTGAGCCAGGTTCTCCTTCCAGTAATGCTTAGAGCACTTCCCTAGGGGTAGATTCCCCACCCCCAGTTTTCATTCTGGTGTGCAGTGGGAGCAGCACATGATTACAGATCTAACAGCTTCAAAAAGCCCCAGGTCCGTTCATTCCTATTTACTGCTATTAGACGAGGGCTTTAGCTCACCCTCACTTGTGGCCAAGAAGCGTGAAGTTTGCTTTTGCAGGATGGCACCAGCCTGGCCAACAATGTGGAGCAAGTTGCTGCAGTTGCTAGCTACTGTGAAGGACTAATTTGGCAGGTGTGTATCCATCAGATACGGGGCTGCTGTACTGCATGGCACCGGCTGGGCACATCATTTGCTACCCTGTCTGTGTCAGGGCAAATTTTCTTTCCAGTTACCTGATCCTGTCCTATCCTAGCAAATTAAGGTACATTTGCAACTAGAATCCCCCAAATTTGGAGTGCCAGGTGATCACACTGCATAGGGGTTCCCATCTCTAATTTTGAGGCAATCACATTAAAAGCAGCCTCCTTACCAAAGGAGAATCAACATACTCCAAGCTCTTTTGGTTCCCCGTGAGCTGTGCTCGGTTAGCTCCAAATATTCTTTGAACATTATTTTCTTCAAAGCTCATTTTTGAGTAGAGTGATTTGAAAAGCACGAAGAATTACCGTGGAACATTTCGCTTCTCTCTCGTTTTGGTTGAGAAAGTTTGCAATTCAAAATGTTTTGACCAGCTTTGTTTTCTGAAAAGAGGCACCAAATATAGATGTATTCTCTCTAGTATAGGAAAGGTAAAAGGATGCAGTGCTTTGACAGTGATCCATCTGCTGATTGCTGCATGTACCAAGTGTCAGGATGAGATTGATGGCCTTAGAATATAAATCCACTGAGGCAGGAAGAGTGCCTTCCTTTGCTTTTCTACAGTGCAAAGTGTGTGTATTGTCTGTGCTGAGCAAGTGCTGAATAATAATGAGTGACTAGCGCTTGCGTCCGAGCGGAGGGAAGCGAGCCCTTGCCAGCCAGCCGTGGGGTAGGAGCAGTCATGATTATTCAGCTCAGTTTGAGCCAGCAGCACACTTTTTTGCCTAAACTGCTTCATCTTTTCTTCCCAATTATTTTGAGACCTAGGAAGATGCAATCTTTTCTGTGCAACTTCTGCGAGGTGGATATTGTTAATTTTAAAGCCTGTACAGTGCTAAGATGTGAGCTCTAGTGTTCTGGCTTGGTTTTAGTTCTGAGAAGACCTTTTGGCTAACAAATACCAGCTAGGCTCGTCACTGGAAAAAAAAAAGTCATTATCACTAAAACAAACAAATAATCTTTCCTCATTCCAACTCTTGTTTTGAAGAGGATGAAGTGTGGCAGGACTTCGTACAACATCAGAAGATCAGAAGAGGAAAAGTCCTTGCAAAAGCCTTGTTCCCTACCTCAGTGTGCCTGGATGTTTCCCAGCCCATCTGAGGCCTGCAGCTGTGCCTGCGTAAGACAGCAGTGTTTGTCTGGCTCATCTCGGAGACAACAGTGAATTTCCAGTTTGTCACCTGGGGCAGTGACCAGGGTGAGGAAATCCTGATTTCCACCTCTCAGCTAGATCTGACTGTGGACTTGTTTGAAAGGGTGTCTGCTGCAGTTCATACCCCCAGGACCCAACTGGAGCAGATGCAAGAGAAAGATGAGGGATTCTGCCTAACGCAGCTAGAAACTCTTGACAGTACCCAGTGGCAAGAATTCCCTGGTTGCTTTTGCAGTCTATTCCCTGTTTAATGCAGGGATTTGTCCTTGGTGACTGCCATCCAGTAGAGAGCTGGAAGTCTGACTTCAGATCATTGAACAGCTCTGTTTCATGGGTGTTTGGGGTCTTGTTTATTATCAGCTGTGTTTCATTTTGGAAACATGATCAGATCCCAGAAATATAAGGCTCCTGTTTCCTTTGGGAAGGAGAAATTTGTAATTGTACATGTGGTGGCAGGTGGTTTCTGGCACTATGTTTTTCTTTCACATGTTTATGATTTTGACCAGGTTTATGGCTGCTATTTGTAAAATCCTCTTCTCATTATGCTAAAGCACTTAAGAATTTCAGGGCCTGCCACCTTTTTCTATTTTCCCATGTTTCTTTTTCTCCCCTGCCACCTCTGTAGTCTCTGCTGCGTGCTGCATGAACCCAGTTGCAGTTAGTTGCCTGCGCCAGGGAGCTGACGGGGACGTTTTGCTGGGTGCCCGACCTGGGTGGCTCAGCCTTGCTTGAGGGAGCAAGGTGGTGGTTGCTGATACGTAAAGATTTTGGTTCTTTGGTTGATGAGGAGGTTGCTGCTCCAAGTGCCCTGGCTTGGACAGAACAGGCTGTGCTTACAGACCTGTTGGGTGCTGTGTTTTCAGGATAGAAATACAGGAGAGAGAAAACACCTGCCTTTTGTTAAGAATATAAAGTCATATTTAGAGATTGCTTTTCTGTCTTGCGATGAGCATTTCGTGAGTTTAGAGGCATTTGAGTGCCTATTGATGTTTGAAAATATGATGTTTTGTTCTAAAAACAATGAAGATAAAATGCAGTACTTAGAAATAAATTTTGAGAACTGCGTGTCTAAACGGAAACAAATTATTCTCTCACTTTCTCACCCCCCTCCTGTTCCTGTTGGACTAGGGAGACAAATCAAATTGAGACTAGACCATTGGAGCTGCAGTGTGAGGAAACGAGAAGAACCTCTTTGATCCCAAATGCTTAATCAAGAAACATTTGCTGGCAATGCCAAGTGGGATTTATTTGTCAAGTCCTAGACAGGCCAGCAGGGCCTGGAAGCAAACAAAAGGAGGAGGTACAGTGCCATAAACTTGGATTCAACATATTCACTGTTAATCTTCTTTTACCTACATAATGTGAAGGTTATTAACCTGACTGCAAAAGGACCTACTGGGGAGTTAAGTGTCACGTGGCAGGGATTATTATATTTTGAAAGGAATTTGTGCTGGTGACTGTAACATAATAATTGTATTAGGTGCCTCTTTAGATCTTCCCGAAGTGGTAAAGAAGCATTGATCACCCTGTGTGATGGTGGCTGAGGAGCTTGTTTTTGATGTTTTAATACCGAGTCAGAAATGAGAACTCAGAGTTGTTAATGAGAGGAGCATGTGCCTTTTATTATTACTCATTTTTCTGTCTTAAGGAGACCAAGGGGGAGTTGTGCACAGAGGGGTGAGAAAGAAATCATTAGCCTCTTCAGATTTGCACTGCAGATTAATGTGGGGGACTGAGGCTGATGCCTTTTAAGCCTCTTGCATGTTTGCCAGGTTAACTTTTTAACTTGATCCCTCTTTTTACTTTTTTTTTTTTTCCTCACTAAAAAGCTTTCCACTTATGGATTTAAAAGGTCTCAAGGTTGAGTAGAAATCAGAAGCTGATTTATCGTATAAGTATCCTTAGCAGGCATTTTGGCCAATGCTGTATTAAACTTATTCTAAAGTTAATCAATTTTTTCCTTCCATTTTACATCTGAAGAAATGTGATTTTTTTTATGTCTCCAATCAACTTGGCTCTTGCTCATTTTGTAGCACTTCACAAGGTTCGCAGTGCAAGACTGATCCACTGATTGTTTCCAAGTATACGTCCAGCTCGGAAGGCTGGGGGTGGCAATTCAGACATTATTTTATGCTGACCTCAGTATTCACATTTTGTTTCTCCTGCTGGTCAGTACATAACAGGAAAGTCTTATTATGATTGTCAGGAGCGGAGGGCAGATCTGAGCAAGGCTGTGCTGTGGGAGGGAAAGGAAAATGCTCGCTGTTGTGGTACAGCATGGAGTGAGGGCTCAGGCTGGGGGAGACGTGTTAGATATTTAGAGATGCATCTTTAGTGCAGACACAAAACAGAGATCCTGCCTGCTTATGAATGCTGAAGATCTCCTCACACGTGTTGCAACAGCAAGCGCCTTAGCCGGAGTATCTGAGGTAATTAGTCAGTCTGCCTGCATTCCTCCTGCAGCCTCAATTAATTATGAGGCTCTCTTTAACTTCTGGTCAAAATCGTTCCGTAGTGGTGTTACATGATGTTAACCAGCTGCCACCTACTGCTTCCATCGATACTTTATAAATACTGTACAAAGGACTTGAAAGCGAGGTCTCTGGCGTGTGAGTGCAAGCTCTGCTCCTGGTGATCTCTTCCTCCCTGAGCACTTGGTCTGAGAAAAGGATGAGAAGATCCTGTCCGTACTGGTAGCAGATACAAAAGCTACAGCAGGCAAATGCCATAGTGTGCTTCAAGGGGAAAGCTGCTGCTTTTGGTGTTTCATCCTTTATCAACTGAAATACGAACACAGGTCGGTCGGCAGTGAGAAATGCAAGCAGCTTCAGTGGGAAGAGCACTCTGAAACACATCTAGCAGTGGCAGTTTCTTGGGCAAGGTTTACAGGGAAAGTAGGTTGCATCTTTGATTAGGCCTATTGATACTGTTGGGGGAGGCAACCTTTCAAACATGCAAACATGGCTTCTCATGTCTGAAATAGAAGCACAAGCCTTCAAAACTAAATAAATACATGTTGAGAACACTTTCTCTGAGTTTAGCAAAGTTATGTTAATCACTTCGACCATCTGTTGGAGAAAATGTGGTTGTGAAGCTGGGGTAGGTTAGGGGTAAGTTAGTGGAGAAGAGGTAATAAAGCTGTTGGTCTCTTTAGTACAGCTTTAAGTGGCCATTGTCAAGGTCCTTGGGAAATGGGTTTTAATTGCTTGTTTTTCCTAGTGATGTTACAGTTCCTTTCTAAAAGTAAGATTTTCTGAAAAATGCGTTTCCTGTAAGGCCCCCAAAATGTGACGTATTGGCTCCATATCCTCATGGAAGTGAAGTTCCTCAGCACGTCCCAAGGCCGAGGCTGGAGCTTCCTCCTCTGCCCCCCCCTAAAGTCAGTCACCCCCAGGAGTGTGGCTGCTCCCTCATGGCCTGCTGGAGGAGCTTCCCAGCCTAGCGGCCTCTCCTCTCCTTAAACACATCGTGGAATGTCGAAAAATGGCTGGGATGTCATTATGACGCTCGGGCATTTCTCTGGGAGGAGCTGTTGTTTGTTTAAATCAGGCCTCAGAGGAGGCGCTTGCTGTCCTTGGACTGCCTGTGATTGGCGACCCCAACAGGAGAAGTGTCCAGGGAAAGGACACCAGAGACATGTGGCAGAAACGTGATTAATCTTCACCAGGCAGCCGTGTCAGAGCTACCTCCAAATTGTTGGACTCTACACTTAATGTGTAGTGAGTATATTGTGACCAGTCTCCTGTCCTTTTCAATTACCTTCTCTCTGTGCCTGAATTGCAAAGACATCAGTCTTGTCTGAATGCTTCCTATGTGGATGTGCTAATGCAAGTTGTAATCTATCCTCGTTACAGCATTTCCTGTCAGTGACTCTCATGCAGGCCAGGAGAGGTGCAATTACAGGGAAAAGCAGTATTCAGCAAAAAGTAACCATCTGCTTAGGTTGTCCCACTGCTTTTCTGGAGTTATCCAGTGACACCTGAGAGCGAGTTCTTCATCTGATCGTGTATCTGATCTGAAGGAAATAGTACAAGTATTTGAGGCCACATATGAAGTATTCTGGAAGTATGTTGAGTCTCATGGTTTACAAACATTTCCCCAGATGTGTAGTTTATGGAAGGCTGTAGAGATGAGATGTTGTGCTGCTGAATGGAGTTAGGAGTCAGAAACCTTTCGGGGGGGCAGGTGGTAGAACCCCGAATGAATAAAGATGCATGACTCCATGAAGAATAACAAAATTCAGAGTTTGGGAGGAAAATTGTTCTCGCCTTCTGCTGTGCAGGTTTCCATGGTTTGGCAAACTTGGTTGTTCAGACAATGTGATCGGTGCCTCCTGGACCATGCACCGCAGTGCTCTGATTTCACATTGAGAGAAAGGGAATAAAGGCTTCCGTGTGACGGATGTCACTTACTGTTCTCCATTATTATGTAGACAGGAGAAGAACTGATATA
Organism: Cygnus olor; assembly: GCF_009769625.2. Taxonomy (NCBI): domain Eukaryota; kingdom Metazoa; phylum Chordata; class Aves; order Anseriformes; family Anatidae; genus Cygnus; species Cygnus olor. Next base: position 53,171,210 of record NC_049173.1, read on the forward strand.
GCAAATGAAACTCAGTTGATGAGAGCAGTAGAACCATGTAATTTATCTTAAATGTTGCAGAATCTGTGCAGCAAGACTGGCTCCTTTGATTTTGTTACAGAAGTCAAGGAAATCTAATGCTTGTACATGATCTCTCTTACTTTCCTACCAGTCATACCCAAGTTAGGAGCCCAGTCCTGCAGCTCTTGGAGATCCCTTAGGGATTCTTGGAGTATCAAGCTCTATGAAGGGGTGTGTGTGTTAGGTGTTTTTTTTTTAACCCCCATTTGGACAATAGTAGCAAATCATGTGCTTTAAATTTTTAAGGAATAAAAGAGGGTTTTGCTGAACCAAGTTGAAGACGTCATTGTTCTTCTGCAGATCAAGAGAATGAAACTATTGCCTGGTATGACCATCTGCGAAAATGAGATTGAATAATGACATTACTACATTAAAGTATGGGTTCATTGACGTCAGATTTTGCTCAAACTTGGTGAGAGCGAATCAGGCTACTTAGCCTTCAAGTTTCATCATCTTCCCTCCATCACTCACTAATGGCTTATGCCTTGGGGATCAGCAAAATCATAGCTAAAAATATTATCCTAATACACCTGATCAGTTACAGAATATAATACATGAAAGAAAATGCCTTTTCAACCCCTGGTATAATTACTTCTGTCTCTTCATGATAAATCATAAATGTTCTTGTGATAGCTACATGAATAATTTGTAGCAATTTTAAAATATAATTTTCTATGTAAGTTCTTCTGTTGACAAATTGTCTACAAATAGCTTATTGACTTCTCAATTGCATGAGTTATTTCAAATTATTCATGGATTGTTTCTTGTTTTGCTGGTTGTTTTCAAGCAATTCCTTTTTAGTATTCAGTAGCTGGTATTCAAGTGTTCAGCTTCCAGCTGCACAATTCTGTTTGGATTTTGACATATAGGTCACACAGTAGTATTTCTGCTCCTTGACTAAATGCATATAATTCATAGGATTTAGCTTTTTGCACGAATATTTGCATTGAATTACAAAATTCTTATTCTGCAGCCTCTCTTCAACATTTGTTTAAAAAGAACTGTTTCAGTTTCTGCTGATAATCTTATTTAGAGGGGTATTTATGGAAATACTAATACACGGTGGACATGCCCATAAATGAGCAAATTTGCTGTAAAGCTTCGGCTATTCGCTCAATTGCATTTTTATGAATTTAACTGTTTGCCCATCTTCTTACTATGATATTAAAATATTAATCTTTATTATATTTGTTTTTCTAATATGTGAAAAAAGCAGTTATATGAAAAAGATCCACATATGTATTCTTAGTAGTTATATATGTGCCTGTGGAAATTGCCTATAGTGACCTCTATCATCAGAGCTAGCTGCCCACTGCCTTACGTGTGTTCTTCCATTTGATATTAGAAGATTTTTCTTTTTATGTATACCTGGAACCCCACAATTCTGTTTAAAGCTGCAGTACTGTGATATAAACCAAGAGATGCATAAAATCCAACACTATAACTAGACAAGCCAGGGCTATTAGCTGAGCAATAGCTGGGCACCCTCCTAAGCCCCAGTCTTTGGGCTGTTGTCTCACGTGGCTCTTTCTCCCTTGCTGCCCACTCCAGGGAGAAGATATAAAGAGCACATGTTTGGAGGTCCCCAGGTTGCATTGCGAAGAGATGCTGAGGACATGTTTGAAATTCTTTTACACATTTCTAAACTAACAGTGAGAAGCATGCACTCTTGCTGTTCAGAGATAAGGGAAAATTGCCCTTGAAGAACTAAAGTGGCCAAAATACAAATTATCTTAGTACATTTTGAATCATTTCAAAAATGCTTCTCTTTTTTTTTTTTCTTTTCTTCACGTATTCAGATAACCACAATGTGAGGCATTGTGAGTCTGTCCACTCTGGATTATGTTTGCTGTGCTTCCCTACACCTTTCATTGGTCCCTGGGGCTCAGGGTTGTGTTTATTAGAAATGAATGTTTAATGTCTGCCTTGAAGAGCTACTTGTCTGGCTTGAATTTGCTGGTTGCAAGACTCTGGAAATGGCTGTATGCAGAGAAGGGCCCTGTTGAGCACTGTCTGAGTATGTTGTTGCGTCTTGCAGCTGGTTTTAGTGAGGGCTTTTGTGTTGTATTGGTTGGCAGTTCCTTTGGTAGAGGAGAACGTGGTGAGGAGATGACCCCATTTATTTTGTTTGACCTTCATTGCCCATTAACTCCTGGTGCAGGAGCCTGCTGGCTGAGTGCTGCAGAGACAGGAAGGATGAAGGAAATCCCTGACTTGCCTGGCCCTAGGTAAGAGCAGGACAGTATGCCCACCTTTCAAAGGAGGCACTGGGGAAGAAAAGATCATGGTGAGCCAAAGCTTCCTCCACCTCTCCTGGTCCTGAGGATAGGTCCAAGGGGGAGAAGGGCTCTGCTTCTAGACACCCGTCCTGTAGTGTTGCTCTTACCACTCCCATCTGCAATGGCAGCTGGTGCCTGAGCCCTGTTTGTCCTTCTCACCTGCTTTTCATTTAAATACAGCTGCTTCAGGTGGTATGTAGGAGATAAGGTAGGCTGAACACTTTAGCTACACATATCTTTGAAGTCCTGGCAAATTCACTGTGAGGTGTGCTTAGATGAGAAATAGGCATGTTACACCTCTCTGCCATTACTCTCTTGAGACTGCGTTGCCTGTGCCTCGGAAGAAGTGCCTGACGCTTCACCTAGATGGACTGAAGCTGTGTAAGTGTTAATGAACCTCTCAAAGGCTGAAACCCATCAGTACCACTTGGGCTGCGTGTGTGCAAAAGAGGGAGGCTTCACAGCCTCCTAAGGCTTCCCCCTTTCTTCTGGTTGCTGGGCTCACTTCCCATGTACCAGAAAACATCTTTCAGCTGGTGGAAATTACTTAGTCATGGCCCTAGGTTGAGCTCTTTGCAGGCTGCTGTATCTTGCCAACTGGTAGCCAGACATTAGAGCTGACTTAAGTAATCATGGGTTATAAGCAACAACTTTCACCAGGTGAGCCAAAGGGAACAAAGGTTTCCCCCTCGGGGAGCTCTCTTCAGCTTATTGCAGCTAGAAGCTGCTTTTTGAAAGCCTTTAAACACCTAGCTCTATCCAAAATGGAGTGTAGCTGTAGGAAGCAGGTAATGCTCTCTTAGCAGCTAAGCTGTAACCGTGCTGGGAGCCTTTTTGTGTGCCCAAGAGTCCAAAACAAATAATTCAGCGGAGAGTTTTTGTGCAGTTGATACTTCTCTTGTGGTGTGGTTTGCTGAGGGCAGTCCCTGCCTAATTAGCCTGGATGCTGCCTCCTTTAGACTCTCGCAGAGTTCTGCAGTCAGGAGCCGAGTGCTTGTAAAAGCTCCCGTGGTTGATTGTAAGGCCAACAGGCTCGTTTTGGTTTGCACCCTTTCTTAGTCTTTTACAGCTAGTGTTGGTCTCTTTTTATTTTTTCCCTGTCTTTCCATCTCACTATTTCTAGTCTGATGCAAAATACTGAAGTACAGATGTGCTGTTTATTGAAATGCTAAAAATGTTGAAGTTGAAATTTAAAAAAAAAAAATCAGAAAAAGGATAAGGAAAAGGTCAGGCAAAGGTAAGTCCTTGTTTGTTTTTAAGAAATATCTTTGCAGGCAACTCCATAATAGAAAAACACAATGCACAGTCTTGGTTGGGAGGAATAGTTCCTACAACAGGCAAAGAGTATTTGTGGTCTTGTTGTCAGGAGCAAACCTGAGACTCAGAAGCTTTCCACATTGTACAGGCTGATTTAAAAAAAAGAAAAAAAAAAAAAAGCATTTTTGGCTTCCACAGCCTGTTACATGACCAGCCTCCAAGAATAACACAGACAATAAAATCAGCATGTGTTTTATTTTGGAAACCCTTTAAAATTGTGGGGTAAATCAGCAAGGCAGAAGTCCTGCCTTTCCTGAGATGTCTAAAAGTTTTGGGAGTGCCTGGGCTTTTTATGCTCCATTATTTCAGAGGGCCAGGTTTGTAGAAACTGCTAAGCATTTCTTGTCTGAAGACTCTTGGGTAGACAGCTTGAGACGTTTTTATAGATGAAGCCCCCCAGGCCCAGACCACTTCCAAAAGCTCTGTCTTTCACAGTGAAGCTTTTCCACATCCATCTGTTTGGGATCTGGCTGTGTTTCTGTTGCAGACATAAGGGTTTTGTCCTCAGTTTCAGTGGAGTTGTAGTTTCCCTCAGTCATCCCTCCTCTTGTGTTCAGCAGGCTCAGAAGTGCTCCTCCGCTAAATGGCTAACAGACTTCTCCAAAAAGGGTATTCTCTGACAATTCAGTGGTCTTCACAGCATAAAACATTGTCTTACACTTCAGTAACTATGGGAGAACGAGGAAGCAATGTTCCTTTGCTGACACACAGTGACAGTGAGCCAGAGAGCTCTCTTTGTGTAGCTTTTAGAAGGGTGGCATCCTGTTTCTCAAGTCCTTTGGGAACTGGGTTTATTGGGCATTGTTACAGAACCTGAAGTGTATTTAGTTCTGCCTATGCCCTGTAATAGCAACAATAGCTCCTAAACTAAGCTGCCTGACCAGCTCTCTGCTTGTGACTTCCATTATGCAATCCTGCTCTCTGTTACTGGTTGCTTAAAGCTGTTGAAAGAGAGGGCAGAAGAGAGTAACAGTGGGATGGATTGGGGAAAAAGAAGTTGATGAAAAACATTTGCAGATAGGGGATGTGCTCTAATAATGAAAGCTGGCAAGAGTGCTTAAGACTACCATCATGAGAAAGCACCAGTGAAAAAAACTACCTTCTCCCTACTCAGTCTGTTCTGATGTACTCTAATTTTGCCACGCAGTACAAATAGCTTTAAGATGCTCATACAACTTAGCTAAGGAAAAAGTTACCTCATCTCTATATTTTTACCACGTGCTTGAATTGCTAATTTACAGGTAGTCATATTTCTTTTGGACCATTGAAAAGTTTTGACCACTTTTACATTGCATTCCAGACAGTGTCTGTTAGATCTGCTCTTTCCTGAAGGATTGGTGATCAGAAACTATTCCCTTTTTTCCCCTTTCTTTTTTAAACATACAGGGAGTAGAAAGTAAAAAGAAAAACATGGCTTTTAAAATAATCATAATTTTCTATTTGTATTTTCTGGGAGAAGAAGAAAAGAACGGATGCATCCCTTTGCCCCGTTAACCTGGTGTTCTTCCTTATCTGCTGCTGCTTGTCTGGCTGGCTCTGCATGTTGTGCATCCCTTCTGGTGACAGGCTTTCTGTGCTGAATGGGTGCCTTTCTGTTGTGCAGACAGAGTTAATCCTTTTGAGGATTTATCTGGTTAAGGGTGTTTACATTCTAGCGTTTGATTCTTGGTTCTCGAAAATCCATTAGCTGCTTCTTTAGGGCTCGGCTCTTCACTGACTACAGTTTCCTCCCATGAACAAGCCTACCCTACCCCTCAACGACAGTGTCATTTCTGACCAGGTCAGTTAAAATATACTTCCGCATGTGCTAAGTGTCGTGTTCCTTGCATATTCCTCATGCAAGGAAGTTGATTTTTATTGTGGTTTATTTGGATCTACGCACAGCAGGAGCCACCAGGAATTCTGTGAAGAAGGTAGCTAAGGACAGCAGAAGAAGGTTGGACATTGAGTGATGAAGGTTAGGGCAGCGTAGCATGTGGGCAAGAAGACGTGACCTGCTTGGTGGGGAAGCAAAACAAGGATATGAGTGTAGTGGGAAGTTTCCTCCGTATCTTGAAAAATCATCTTACTTTTCTCTTTGCACTTAGCAATCTGATTTCATGATCACAAGATTCATTAGTCTGAAGGGCTGAAACCTGTGAGCCCTGTGCTAGGTGCTTGGAACATGATGAAAATGCCAAGAAGCAATATGTAATAGCTTTGTTACTGTGGTCAGAAGGATTTAGACTGAGTTGCAGGCATTGGAATGGAATTTCACAAGCTTTTACTCTTCATTTCAAGAGGATAACAGAACTGCATTGCATATACTTTTCCATAACTGCCTATGACTTTCTCCTTGGCCTTTATCACTTGATTATTGTTTTTTCGTGTGCGCGCTTTTTCCTCTTGAAATGCTATTACTAAGTCCTTTAAAATTATTATGTCTTTGAAGAAAAACAACTAGGTCTTAGGAGGCATTTTTGGGGGTGGTGGGAATCTGGAGTTTGTTTAAAGATGAGGGATCTGGAGAAGATAAAGCAGAGAGATCAGCTGTGCAGAGCTAATGGTGCATTCCAAAAGAGAATTGAAGAGCTATACCACTCGCTCCGGTCTATATTAGTTTTATTTCACTCAGAAATCTTTTGAAGCACCAGAATCTCACGCACCTATATTATACATAAATCTGTGGAAACCGTAAGCCCTTTCTTGGAGTAAGCAAATGATGCTAATTCCTGAGCAGGAATCAAAGCCTTTCCAGACTAACCTCTCTTCCACTGTGTGCTTGAACTGCTAGTAAATAGACACACGCTCTTGCTGCACAAATAGTGTGTGCTGCCTTCAGTGCCTGTTTTCTTTGCACCCTTGAATGTTTTCATAGTTCTGGGAACATCCTGCTCAAAGGGGTACCAGTGCATCTGCTCAGGTGAATCTGAAGAAAGAGTTCTGAGAGGTAGATGAGAGCCTTTGAAAAATCTGATAGAAAACAGCCGGATTACCAGAACTAAAAGAGCGACGGATCCAAGTGTGAAAACACAAGTGCTGTGGCACACAGCATCCCAGGGAGCAGCCAGACCTTTAGTTAAGGGAAGAGGAGAGAGCAGCAAAAGCAAACCTAAATTAACCGTTCAAGCTGACAGAAAGCTTTATTTCTGCATCAAACAAGAAACAATGACTTGAAAAACAGTTAATTATACACTATAAATATTTCAAATGCTTATTAAAAGGAGATGTAAAAAGAATAGAAATTGATATTAATAATGCAAATGCTTTTGTTAGGCAACCTGCTTCCTCAAAGTAGGTAATTTAATCCTAATGCTCAGGAAGTGCCATTGGTTTCTTTTTCCAATAGGTTTATTAGGGCAAAGAGGGCATTTGGATTAATGAGAGGCAGAGACGGTGGGAAAACACTCTGTTATCCTTACCTTTTGGGAAGCCTGGGTAATTAGTGAAACCCTTGCAAGCACTATCTTTCATTCAGCGGAATTGCAAAATAATTCTCTGGTAGGGGATAGCGTCTGTGTTGATTGATAACACACAGGTAATACACGAAACATCTGCTTCAGAAGTGTATGTGCTAGCACGGTCCTAACTGAGCTGGTCAGCTGAATGCCCCACAGTAAGGTATATTAAAAACCTCTCTGAAACAGCACATACCAGCATTTGCTGTTCATTTTAAGGGGGGGAAATTGGCCTCTTTGGGGCAGTTTTTGCTTGCCAGCTGAGAATTCATTGTGCTCATTTACGTCAGAATCCCTGGAAATGAGAAGCAAGTCAATAGGTTGTGGATTTCGGTTTCTAAGGGTGAACTTTAGAAGCTGTAAAAGAAATAACTTTTGGGGAAAGACATGAGAATGGGAAAGGAAGAAACAATGATTTCCATAGTAAAGGGATAAGCTTAAGACTGAAGATATCCCCTTCCCGGTTCTGCCACTGGTTTCCTGTCTGAGTTCTCCAGTATTTTTTTTGGGTTTCTACTTGCCATCTGCAACAAGGGAAATATAAATTGTTCCCACTTTTTGTCTTTTTAGGCAACACCTTTTTTTTTTTTTTTTTTTAAAGGAACTTCTTTACCTTAGTAGCCAGGGGAGATAATTAATGCATTTCTGCAGTGCAGCTGTTAGCAGCTTGGTGTGAGGCTCTGTGGGCTCCATGGCTGTTCACGCTCCCCCCAGCTCACTGAATAAATACCACCCACCCTTAACATGGGTTTCAGAAGGGTGTCAGCTCAACCCGGGGCTTTGGACGTCGTGATCCCCAGTCTCCCTGGGCGTAATTTCTGTGGGAAAAAGTTACTCTGCTAGGGAGGTAGGTTCTTTTCGTTTCCAGTATCGTGTTGATACTGTTCGGCAGGGCGAGCTGTGGTCTGGGCTGCAACTGGAGCTGCATCTGCTGCTCTGGGAATGCCAAGCCTTGCATCTGATCTGGAATGCCAATGAGCCCATATAAAGCTGTTAATGTCTGTGTGAGGTTTTTTAGCCCTCATTACCAACCTGATAGAAAGATAATTCCTCAGCTGCTGTTCCAACCTGTGGGATTTTACCCACTTAATTAATTTTCTTTCTTGTTGAAGATCTCTCTTTTTTTTTTTTTTTTATGCACAAGAAGCTGTGCTTGACTTGCTTTTGAGGGACTCTTCTCATGTCTATATCAAAGGCACCGAGGCCCCAGAAGCTGGCGTATGAGCCCTGGGGGCAGCATGCCTCTGCATGGCTGAGCCGGGAAGCTTAGCCTCGTGTGCCGAGGGCAGGCTCCAGGACGGCAGCCACTTCCATGCAGCAGAGGGGACCCTGCTGCCCGTCCCGGCTCCCCCCTTTTGCCACCTCTCAGCAATGAAAATGGAAGCTTGCGATGTGACCCAAGGATGACAAACTGCACGCTGAATGCCCGCTGAGAGTTAAAAGTGCCAGCCTACACCACCCTCCCCAACCTTTCAGCATGTCAGCAAGCTGTCTGTGTAAATAAATGTACATATCAAACAATAAGCAGATGCCTTTTTAACATGCACTGTTTCAGGCTGAGATATTCCTTTCTGGTGCTGCTCATCTCAGCATCTGTCAAGTTAATGCCAACTCCACAGCTCCCTTTCAGTTGTATTTAATGCACAAAGATTTGTGTTGTGGTAAGTGTAAAATATAATGAGGAATTGGCTTGTTTTACATCTGTTTTGGTGTTACTTGTGATTTATAAAATGTTAAATGTGAACGCTTCTGGGTGCCTCCCCATCTCTGCATAAGTAGATAGTGCAAACTCTTGTTCCTTATGCTCGATTAAGTAGCTTTCTACAAGGATACATATGATTATACAAGTATATGGGGATGGAAAAAAGAAGTCATTTGCAAAACATACCACCTCCGAGGCCCCAAAGTGAACAAACACTGAATTGGGGAAAAAGCTGTGATCAGGGTTGGATTGGAAAAAAACAAAACAAAACAACCAAACAACCCAAAAGTACTTCATTCCAGCAGTCTGTTGTACTCCTTAAATCAAACCAGACTCAGGAGGCGCAGAGTCCAAAGCCCCCGGGCCGTGTCTCAGTGCAGTGCTGTGGAAGGGACACCCAGGAGCTGCTAGGCTGGGTCAGATCCTGTCTGATCCAGGGTCCTGCCTCCAATAGCCAGCAGTGACAAGAGAGAACGGAAGACCAGGGCAGATGATCAGGAGAAATTCCACGTGAAGCTTCTGTTTATTTTTGCTTCCATATTAAAAATGCATTGAGCCTAGATGACCCATAATCTATGGGGTCTTTTGAAAATCTTGGGGTTCTTTCGAAAATTTGTTTAGAGGGCTAAAGGAGCGTTGCGATGCTGCTCTCCCTCTCTGTCCCTCTGCACCAGCCTCAGGGAAGGTCCCTGGTTTTTATTGTCCTTACCCATTTCTCACACATGCTGTTGCTTTTGCTGTAGTCAGATGCAAAGGAATCATGCTAATTAAAAAAAAAATCAGACTGCTTATGCAGGCACCAAGTCTTGAAGACAGCTTTGTCAGGATTTTCTGAGGTCTGCTGAGAGAAAGGGAAATATTCCCGCTGCCTGAGATGCTCCGAATTGGATTAGACAGAAACAAAGCTGGGGGAGGGGAGAGGCATGATCCTCCTCTGGAGACGAGGGTTTAGGTGACCTATGATATCTTCTGTTTCTTACTGCTCCTTGAATAGGGATGATTGAAATCTCTCATCTGAGCATGTATGCACACAAGACAAAATGCAATATTAGCGACCCTAAATGTATTGGAGCTCTCTGCTGCTGATCACAGCGGTACCTCAGCTGGAATAGTAATAGGGAATGAATGTTTTTTGCATACAAGGAAAACACTGTTCTTCCATAATAGAAAGGGAAAATTGGCACTAAAATTGTCTTTGAATCACGTTTTTGATGACTCTTAGTAGCTTGTGCACCTGCCTGTGACACTTTCCATCTCACGGTTTCAGAACACTGTACAAAAACAAATAAACGAATCTTCTTTTCCTGCCTGTCTCCACAAGCTGGGAGTTACTGTCCAATAATGCATGTCCGAAAGGACTAGGACTGAGTTCAGTGGGAAGGTTTCTGTTAGGCAGCAGACACTTTGTCCTGTGCCAAAATATGGATGTATGCATTTTCTACATGCAAGCGCTTGCACCTGTGAAGTACCTGCCCGTCCCCTTTTAAGAAGCCAAGATGTGGTCTGTACGTGTGTATTTGAAATGCTGCCCTGTGTAGAGCAGGGAAGAGGCCTGTAAAAAAACATCGACAGGAAGATGAACCTCAGGTGAAAACACAGGAGTCCGCTAGGATGTGGGCAAGGAGAACGTCTGCGCGGGTACCTGTCGGGTGGGCCCATGCCCTGGTGGGCCCATGCTCAGCTCAGCAGACCACACTGCTCTTCTGGCACATGAAATGAATTCTCAGGGTGCAGAGTGCCCTCGGCTGTGGCTCTCGGGCTGGACACAGCGTGCTGCAGCACTCCTGCATCCCACTGAGCCCTCTGCCTTTTCTGGGGACGTGCAAGAGAGCACTGCTGCAGAGGGCTGATACCTGCGTGCACGACAGGCATTTCCTGCCATGTGCTCTGGTGTGACATTAGCACTTCACAGCCACCTTGTTAGTGGCATCGTAATCTACAGGATAGCCAAAAAATGCTGGCTCAGCTCAATATGGATGTCTTCACCGGAGAGCACGACAGCAAATGGTGCCTTGAGGTGTCTGGCTGCAGCCTGCCTCAGCATCTCACGGGACTGCTGGATGGACTTGCTGACAGGACCTCGTCCCCCAGCTTTTCATCTCCCCCTGCAACTGGTGCTAAACTCCGGTGGAGCAGCTGATGCTCCAGGTGTGCATGTGCACAGCTGCCACGAGCTTTGGGATGCCAGAGGGGCTGGGCATGGCAAAGGGCTTCGTTTTCAAAAGGGAGCAAAGCAGCGAGGTAGACTGGGAAGGAGAGGAGAGGTAGTGCTATGAAATGGATTTGCATGGCGCCAGCTTCGTATCTGAATTGGAGCTGTCAGGGAGAACGAGATCCAGACTTGGTGCCGTTCTCTGGAGAGAAGCACTTAGGGAGAGATTGCTCTGTTAAGCGCTGGCTCCACCTCTCTGCCCCATGTCTGGATGACTTCGGCAAGGGGAAAACCGACAAGATCTGGCATGAGCCATCCTCCCTTCTTGCTGGCCTTCCCTGCCTTTCTCCAGGCTCCGATTTACCTTCTCTTGCTTACTGCTTTTACCACCTCAGCATCTCCCCCTGAACCCTCCTCCACCTGGCTCTGTTGCTATCTTGGTTCCCCTCACCTCATTCAGATGTGCAGGGAAGAGCTAATCTTTACCAGGGTAGGAAGAAGTGACTAAGGCAAGGTCACAGTCTCCTCCTTGAACCCAGTATTGAGGTATGTGTCTTACGTGTGTGTCATTGCCCTTTCTGACAGGTTGACCACCCTGGATCCCTGTTCTAGGGACCTCAAGCAAGGATCCTGACTGATGCGTGTTTAGTACGACCTGACTTCTTGAGGCAAACAAGCAGTTCTCTGAAGGCCTGTCCCCTCGAAGCAGCACATAGGTAAGACAGGCGGCGCTGCTGATGCTCAGACTCTGCTGCTGCTAGGCTCTGGCCTTGCTGGGGCTTGCTGCAGTGGAGTGGGCAAAGGATTTTTTCCATTCAGTTGGCTCAAGAGAGGCTTTGTCACCTCTGCCTGACACATCTGTAAGGTTGAAACCTTATGTTGTGTTTACAGCACAGTGAATGTTTTTCATCAGAAATGTACTTTCAGAGGATCAAGACTGCTCATACAGTTGAGTTAAGCTTTTTAAGAAAAGAAAGAAAGAAGTGTGTATGGGGGAGAGGGTTTAAGTAAGAAATTAATTAAATTGTTTATAGTTTTTGACTGGGCAAGATGTCTCAGGTCAATCAAAAGTGAAAAGAAAAACCAAACAGATTGGCCTTCTAGTTCTGATTGCAATGACTCATGGCAACCAGATCTAGAAAAGAAGAGGCCCTTTAGTCCAAACCCTTAATCCCCTACTAGCATGAAACATTGTTCCCAGCAGTGCCTACCAGTCCTGTTTTAAATGATGGGATTTTCCCTTGTCCCCTTGGGATACTATTCCACAGTCTAATAGAATTAATCTGCTTACTTCTCTTTCAACCCCTGACCACTGCAGATGCAATTAGTAGTAGGCGATGGGAGGATTCTGTTTCCTATGCTGTATTATGAAGGCTTAGGGCTGTATTGTGTTAAACCAGACATCAGTAGCAAGCATGTATGCAAGAGTGTGGCTTATCTATCAGTACTCATTACAGCCCCATAAACGCCTCTGAACTACAGAGTTCTCAGACTCACAGGAGCTTTTCTACAGTCATAATTCAGGATCTGATAAGGCACAGACTAATGTATTTGAATGCCCGTGAGAAAGACAGTATGATTGGAAACTGAAGTGAAATGCAGTCATACGCTGCTTGTGCTAGAGACTCTCTGAGGCAGTTTAGGTGTCTATTTCTGGAGCATTCTCTGGCCTCACTGTTGATTTCTCTCATGGACTAGCTGGTAGGATCTACATGAAATAGCTTTTTGCTGTGTGCAGTGTTGCTGGAGGTACCACTACACCTTTCCAGCTGTGAATTTCGGGACTTTCTTAGATAAACATTGTGGGCTTCTGCTGATGTTTACTGAGAGGCTCTGGTTGAATGACTAGTTGAATACAATGTCAAATAAATTGGAGCTGGAGTATCGTAGCTTCTCTTATTTAGTCTATGTCTCTGCTCATCACAAAGTTGAGCTTCTGTCTGTGGCAATTCACCCATTTTTCTCCTGAAATTTGGAAAAGCTCTGGTAGCAAGAACTGTCTTATTTTCTAAAGCACATGGATGGGATTTGGACCTGTTTACACATAGAGGGCACGGCACCAGCTGACCTGTACAAACTGTTTGGGCGGATGCTTGTATTCATCCACCCCAGAAGTTAATTAAAACACATATAGTAATAGTGGAAGTCACTACAGTGTAATTGCTGGTGGATGTTTGTCTGAGACTGCAATGTGAAGCAAGGCCAGGGGTTGTGAAAAAATGATCACACGCCAGCATTCCACATGGGCTGCTCCAGGGTACTGAGGGAGACATTTACAATCCCAGTCCTCCTCCCTCCCCATAAATCTCTGATTTTAATGTGCCGTAGCTTTTCTGGACTATTCCTCAAATAGAAAGCTTAAATATAAGCGTAGTCACTGGTCTGGCGTTTCAATATCAAGATAAGTTAGTTAAGCCTATTAAAATTTGACTAGGTTGCCTGTGTTTGTCAGATCAGAATTTCTTGAACACTGAAGGTCAAGTTGCAAAGCTTTGATGTGTTCAGTGAGTCCAGTGCTAATTTGCCCATTGTTTTTAATCAGTTGAAATTCTTTTCCAGCTTGGTGCTTGGCTGCTTCATGCGGTTTTGTAGCATACTTTCAAGGATGGGGAGGTGGTGACTGAAGCAAGGTGTAATGATCCATAGCACATTAGATCATCCGCAGCTTATGCTCCCTGTCCCTGCTTTGCCAGACAAGCTTTATTCCAGTGAAAGTGTCAGTAAACCCAAGGCAAAAAGGTACCATTTTTCCTCCACTCTTCCCTTTTTCTTTTCCTTGAAAGTTTATCTTGCTGCTCACTTTTTAAAAGCTCTGCGTTAGCTGGGGGGCTGTGAAGTAAAAGGCATGCTTTAAATACAGATGCTGGTGATAGTCCTTTCAGAAGCTGCATTTCTCAAGCTGGGAGCTATTGACCCCTTTCAGTGCAGTCACAAAGAAATCTAAGAGGAAATGCAGGGTGAGGGCAAGCAGGGAATATATATATAATTTTTTTCCCCCCAAGTTGTCTTCTTACTCTACCCCCTGCCAGACTGGCTATTGTGTGAGACTCCACATGGGATACCAGTTGCCGAATAAGGAGAATAGCATCGTGCTACATTCTTTCTAAAAATTGATTTTTTACAGTTGCCTTTTTTTTTTTTTCCTTGCTGAAAGTGTTTCTGCTTTTGTGGAAGATCTGGGCAAAAGGACAGCAGTAGGCTCCAGAACACATGTATACAGTCTCAGTCTGTGCAAAAGATTTTGCTTTGGCTTTTGTCACAGCTTAGGTGATTAGGCAAAGCAGCGACAGCAAATGATGTTCAGGTACTATGAGAGCAGAGGATGCTGAGGTGTATTTTCTTGCATCTTGAATGCAGTAATGTTCCCCAGTGGATTTTTTGATTTTTCTTGCTTAAGAGGATGCTCAGGCAGTGGGACAGAGTCCTGGAGTGTCTCCTCTGCAACCTTCTTCAACCACAACCTACTTTTTATCGAGTGTATGCTTCCAGTCCTGATGCAAATACACAGACCTTACAAGTTGACCCTGCCTTTTGCTCCCATGGTCTTCCCTGCAGAATTTCAATGCTTGAAGTTTTGAAAGGTGAAAATGTCTTTCCACCAGAATTTTTGTGATTTAGGACAAAACCAGCGCCACTGAACTGGGGCTTCCGTTCCTCCCTGTTTCATGAAGACATGGTTTATGAGCTAATTCTGACTGCACTGTGTTAGATGAGGACATGGGTTTTGTTTCCTGGTGCAGCAGTCACTTGTTAATGAACACAAACCGCCCGCATCGTGAAGTAAGTCTGAACTCCAAACAAATCTAGTAAGGGGCTTGCACAAAGGAACAGCTGGAGCAACGTGAGCGTGAATAAGGCTGAATCCCCTGACTCCAGAAAGCAGAAGCAGGGCCTAGAGTGGGAAAAGCATGGCTCCAGGAGCTGGGAACAGAGCCAGCTCCTGGAGAGGAGTGTGGCTGTGTGCGTGCACACAGGAGCTGGGGACTCATCTTCTTGTATCCTCTCGTATCAGTAATTGGGGTACAGTCTTTAGAGCTGCTCCCTGTGGTTGCCAGCACTTCTGACTCCCTGTGACGCCCTATAAAAATCTGCTGTTTCTCTTATAAGGAATCTGTTGATTCTCCCTACAAAAATCTGTTCAGCAACCAGTAATGTAACAGACTTCTTAGAGGAGGAAAAAAAAAAAACCAAAAAAAAAACAAGCAAACAAAAAGAACACTCCCTCTTAGAAGCATCAGCAGCAAATCTGGGGGCTCATTTACCACAGTCGTGTCACGGTTCTCAATCTGTGTTATGCTGAAGTGTGTTCACAGCAGTAGAAAAAAATACTTTCTATTAACGCTTTTTCAGAAAATTGTTTGATATCACCAAGAATTGTGTATGCATTAGAAACCAACTCGTTCTTTTAAAATGTTGAGCAGTTGGACAACTTTTAAAGAAACTGCAATTTTGCAAAAATGGCATAAGGACTTTTTTAAAGATTCATTGTTTTTTATAAAAGCCTAGAAAATGGAGCTGCAATGACCAAAGAAAGCACATGTCATATTTAGGAAGTTCTGATCTTCTGTAATTTCTCTTCATACTGCCAGTTGAATTGTTTGCTCTCATATCTTTGCAAAATTAGTCTCCCAGATAATCTTCCCTTAATTTGGTGGCTCCCAAACGCTGCCCACTGCAGTATCAAGATGAGATATTGCTCTCGGTGAACGGCGTGCTCAGTTCTCAGATTACCAGTGAAGCAGCTAATGATTTTTGACACTTACACGGTTGTCATTGTCCGCTCGAGTAGACGCCGTACAGAAAAATGGGATGCTCCTCACCCGACAGCTGTTGTCTCAAGGTCTCTGCAAGCTCCCCAGCCTTATGGTTTGGTTCCAGTTTGCTGACATTTATACCTGTGTGCTAACTGCTTCAGCCACAGACAGTATGTTTGTTGTACATGCATTTATAGGTGACGGGCAAGTGCAAAGGGCAAGAGTCATGCCCCCAGGGCAGAGCACGTTACCATGCCAGCTCGGCCCCGCTCCCTGCATGCCCGTGCAATGGCCAGCAGCAGCTGGCCCAGCTCACGAGCTGGGCTGAGGTGGCAGGAGGTTTAAGCTCTTAATTTCTCCCAGCTGCCTGCCCTAAGCTATACCGCTGTTGCAGGTGCTGTAAGCTAATTCATCAGGCCGTGGGTGGCTGCTGAAGAGGTGACGTGTTTGTTTCTTCTCTCCCTTATGTGTCTGGAGGTGACACGCATGGCCGCAGGGCTCAGGCGGCTTCAGTCACCACAGGTCAGTCTGCCAGAGGAGGATTTAACTTCTGAGAGGGATTGCCTGGCTTCTGGTGCTAACTGTGGTGTGTACGGCATGTGGTTGTGCCCGTCCTCCTGAGCTGGGGGCTTGTGTGGCCTCCAAGTGACGATGAAGAAGGAGGAAATAAATTGTCGCTAGAAAGGTACCTCTATCAGTTACCGTCACTTAGTTCTAATGCTACAGCGGTAATGTAAAGCTTTTTTTCTTCTTTTTTTCTTTCCTGACTATATCATGAGTGAAGTGCTTTGTCAAGGGAAAATGAGGTTTCCCCGATGTGCCAGGGCAGGGACCCAAAGCTGTCTTTCATCACTGTGCTGAATCCTGGGTGGAAAGGCTGAGACGGTGTCGCTCAGAACAGCAAGAAGGGCTTTGCCTCTGTTATTTTAAGGCCTCCAGAAGTACGTTTGCGTTTGATTTGTGAATTTTGAACTATATTGACTGAAGCTTTAGTTAAGAGCTATTGGAATTATTCTCTGTAGAGATTTCTCAGGCAGCAGATGCATGAGAGGGGTGCATGTGCATGTATTTGCAGCTTTTTTTCTTCAGCTTACGGAGAGCTGGGATCATGAAAAGTGATAACTGTTAAAATCAGTAATGAAGACAGTATTAGCCTGTAAGAGGTGAAGTGGGTTTGGGGAGTTTTGCATGCATTTCCTAGCTCTGCTCCTCTCTTTCGACAGGGAGAAGTAGCTTGGTTCCTATCTGCTTTCCTCTCCCGTCTGTATAAGGATAGTAAGAGAGCCGCTAAGGTATCTGTTGTAGAAAATAGTGATTAAAGTATTTGATTTTGTGCAGAAACTGGCATTGTGAAACTTTGCATTCATTTTCAGAGAAACCTGAAGATTAAAAAGTTTCATTTCTGGTGTTTTTTTTTTTTTTTTTCTCCTTTTTATCCTGTTGCTAGTCCTTTCTGTGACAAAACAGGAATGGGGAAGGAAAGAAAAAAAAAAAAAAAAGGAAAACGAGGTAATCCAGAAATTCTCTCCAGAAATGTAGGTGAGCCACTGGCCAGACTTGTGCATAGTAAAGCTAATGCTAATCTAATGCTTGCTTTGGCTTTGTAAAATGACACATTCTCCACCTCGCTTGTAATGGGTGTGAGCTGCATCCTTGGCAGATGTTACACTTGCTGACAGAACTGGCAGATTAGAAATGAGGAACTGAACGGCAGTGGATGTGCTTGTGCTGGGCGTTTGGATGATTCTCCTGGGTAGCACGTGGCAGGAACGGTAGGGCAGATATGACGTGCAGGCGTTTTGTGCCTGGATAACGTGGAATGATATAATGGCAGTGCTTTGCCTCTATTTTAGCTTCAGTGCCCAGCATATGGAGGTCTTGAGCTGAACAGAGACCTGTCTGCAGCTGTTTCTTTTTTGAAGAAGCAGCACATGGCGCTTGTATGAGCAGACCCAACTCCCTCAGTAGCACATTCAAAAATAAATACATTCCAAAGCAGTATGTTTAAGCAACATGAACTTCCTTTTCTGATCATATGTGGAAGGTTTATTTTCACATCCTCCAACACTCAGTAGGTGCTAATTTTCAGATTGGTTTGAAATGTCAAAGTATATAAGAGCTGTAGCGGACTCGGTCCTTTCATGCTGTATGGCATGAAGCAGCCCCTGAGCACAGGAGGGTAGGAGGAAGCTTCTCCTGGGAACTGGCTGTTCTGTAATTGCCATCTTGAACTGTTTCTGGCACCTTTCCCTGGCAATTGTCGATGACAGGATGTTACAGTTTATGGCTATCTGACCCCACTCGTTTTCCCATGTTCTGCAGCAGGGGCTTGGGCAATCTTGCTGCCTGTCCAGGTTACCCCTGCAGATGCTAGGGAGGTACAGGTGGACACACAGTGCTATATGCTACATGTACTGCGGGGCAGAATTTGTCACTGACTCCTCAAACTGACCTGTACCATTTATCACCTTTGCGGCTGCAAAGTACATCGAAGAGTACGTTTCAGAGGAGCTAAAAATAATATTCTCAGTTTAAAGCTATTTCTCTCCCAAGCATTCAGTCAATAAGAAGACAAGGAATCGGTTTGTCCTTTTTTCCCATGCTTAAGTGTTCAGCTTTCAGAATGGAGCTGTAAGTTTATCACAAGTTATTGGCCTGTTAGTTGAGTTGGCTTTAGTAGATGGATTATGTTACTGGAAAGTGTAATCACTTGCCAGAACTGCCTTTGCTGTTCCATTTCCCTTTCCATGTCCCAATTTTGTAAGTTATCTGGTAGCTGCACTGAAGGCCAAACTCTTACTGAACTGATTAGAACCAGGAGTTGGCATTCTGCTCCTCTGTCTCCTTCTGCCAAAAGCCAGTAGGCAAAAGAAAGAATATACATTTTTTACTATTTACATGAATACAGTTTGCAGTCATTTAAAGCACCTGAAGATGAGTACATCAAAGCTCTGATTCTCCTAGTGTTCACAGTGTGACCACATTGTGGATAATATTCAGTACATTCAACAAGTCTCCATCCCAGGAAGGGCATAAGGGATGGTGGCTTTTAAAAAGGAGTAATTAAATGCCTCTTTTTTTTTTTTTTTTTTTTCCTTTTAAGATGTTGTTGGAAATGACTCATTTGGAAAACTTCAAACTAACCAGATACATGTAAACCAGAATTCAGATGTTTAGGACTAACAGTATAAATGCCTAGGGGTATTCAATAGTCCCGAGTATTAGGTGTACAAAACTGAAAGAGCTGCCTTAGTCCTCTGCTCGAGATCTTGGTCTTTTACTATGTGCATTTTTTATTGATCAAGAATAATGGCAATTGATTAAGTGTGCCGGTCTGATGTTTCTTCTCCTGTGAATAGAAAATCAGCTGTGTGTATCAAATCTGTGAATCAAACCTCTGAACTAGATCATTTTGAGAAAAGAGAGAAGAAATTACACAACCTTTTTTTTTTTGTTTTCAAAGTCTTCATAGAGACCATAAATCTTCATAAAATCAAGTTGAAATTAAGCAAATACTTTCAGTCCGTGAAAGGGTTATGTGTAAGTTTGTAAACATGAAGATATTTGATTCCAGATTCTCTTTATGGAACGTGATTTTGTTTTAGAAATGCCAAAGCCACTCCTTTCAGCATTTAAAAACCAAAACCACATTGTCCTGTTAAAACTAGATCCAAACATTTTATAAAAAGAGTTGGGTTTTTTTTTGAAAAGTTAGGAAATGTATTTAAAAAAAAAAAGTTTTATTTCAGGTTGAACATAACTTTAGGGCGTTGATCTGAAGAAACATCTGTGCATTGTTTTCTTTCATGAAAAAGAAATCTTCCAGTTCAACATGAGGCAATTTTTCCCTTCTGCTTTTTGGTTTTCTTTTTAATCGTAGTTGTTCTTGTGTTGTTTTTTTTTTTTTTTTTTTTTTGTCACCAAAACTGCAAAATCTGCTTGGTGTGTTCTTTCTGATGATACTGATGCAGTCACTCTTCCTGGTTTATGCTAGTGTCATGTGTGTGATTCCTCACTGGAGGAGTTTGGGGTTTGTCTGGCAGGAGAATGACCATTAGGGCTTTACTACCACTACTGCTGCTGAGCTGCTTTTGTCACCTGCAGGTGCAGGTAAGCCTCTTGTTGCTGTTTCCCCATTCGGCTCTGGAGAGTTTCTGAATACTCTCAGCTGCAAGTCAAGGAATTAAACATGAGCGCTCACAGTTACGATTAAACGTTTTCTTTGCTAATTCTCTTTGAATGTGTCCCGGTGACTGCAGTTGGGGATTAAGAGGAGTGCCCTCAGCACCATCAGTAAGCTGTATTTGAGACCTCCAGTGACAGTGTTTATATTTTCCCTCTCTTGCCTGTATCCCTCACATGATACCTTGCTCGATGAGCAGCTCTCTCCTCCCCATCCCAAGTGATGCTATTGCTGAGGAATGTTGGACGGAGACCATTATACACATACTGGAGGTGCTGCTGGATTTGGGGTTTGAGTTTGATTTCAAAGGGAGGAGATGCAGGAAGGAAATGTTGTTTTTAGTGGGGACCCAGGCCTTAGCGCTTTGCAGAACTGTTTTAAACACACTTCTCAGGCAGGGAGGTCTGTGAGAGCAGGGGAGGGCTCGGCGAGCTTTACAAATGTTTCCATGCGCTGCTCGAGGCTGCTGTCCCAGGCACGTACTTCATTAATGCTGCTGGGGAAGGCATTTTGGAAATAATCAATCAGTGTCGCTCAGCGTTTCTTCTCCGTTGGCGCTGCTCTGTCTTGTTTCAGTGCTGCTCGTTTTGGTTTTAATTTCTGAATGAGGGATCGATCTGCACAGACCAGCACTAGACAGAAGAGTTTGGTGGTGCGATGGGCTAAGCCATCTTGCCCCTTGTCTCTACAGCACTTAAACATTTGTTTGGAGTTGTAGGTCCTGAAGAAGCTGGCGGTGTTTGGGCTTTGCTGAAGCATGCTCTGAGCATCTCAGTGGTTTCCTAGGTCAGGATGAAGTTGTGCTCCCGGATGCTGCGAGCTCTCCTTTGGAGCACTCCTCTCAGAGAGGACCTGCCTCTCAGTTCTGCAGGGTGTTATATCACAGACCTGCCACTTCTCACACCTTCCTTCTGTCTTTCCTCTTCCCTCTGCTTCCACATTCTTTGATGCAACTGAGCTCTGCTGCAAATGACTGCTTGTTGTTTTGCTTTGCTGAGGTGATGGCAAAGAGCTTTTTTTTTTTTTTTTTCAAAAAAAGAAAGGCTTGTAAAGGGAAAGGCTGTAAAGAAAATTTCTGTGATGCATGGCAGCTTTTGTATGTATAGGAATGGAGAAAATTTAGTGGGATAGCTGCTTTGTTGTAAAAGATCAAGATAACTTTGCCTTCACTCTGAGTGAATCAGTGGCTAAACTGGGATTAAATGGCAGGAGTACGTGATCCCCAGACAGAGGCTCACACTTCTGTCAGCAAATTGTTGTGAAACTGGTGGAGTTGAATGGGCAGGACACACCGGGTATTGCAAAGGATCTGGCCTCCTGGCACTAGAGCAGCACTTCACAGCGGTACTGGGGTTGCGTGCTATGAATTAATCATCTCAGGGACACCTGTATAACGTGCGCTTTGGCCAGTCCCTTCTGATGCTCCGTGTTACCGCTCACAAAGGAGCAAAGAAGGATTGCACTTATTTTTCCCCAGAGTTCAATGGGAGGTAACGCTATATTCCAGGGAGGTAGTTCTTCACCTCCCTTAATGAGTAACTTTATACTGTGCTGTCTCTTACAACAACAGCTGTCGCTACCAAAAGGCAAAGAAGCTATTTGACGAGCCTGTGAGGCTGTAAGAATTGTTAAGAGAGGAGGGGAGGGCACAGGCAGGGAACTAAGCTTAGCACAAGAGCCATGAGAATTCCCAGGCTCCAAAGAGTGCTGCTGATTTTAGCATTTCATGTGCTCCTACGTAGTGGTGTTTTTTTTTTAACATTTCTGGTCACAGTGAATGAAAGCAAAATCCCAACTGAACAGCAGATCAGTACAGGGACAGCTAGGAAGGTCGGACTGTGTGTTATGTTTGCTGCACAGCGTTGTGTCATGAACGATGCTTATAGCTCAGATCCTCAAATACAGACGTAGCAGCAAGTAGAATAAGGTGGGAACGGGCCGCTGTGACTACTTTTATCCTACTCGACACAGGGTTTCTTTGAGTTGAGTCTGGTTTGAATCAGAGCATCTCAGTGCTGCGATTTGTCATAGATTTCTTTGTTCTATTCCCGGTCATTCTTCCATGTTTGTTTACAATGATATAATGTCCATGTGGCGGCTCCAGCAATTGTTTGGGAGGCAGCTGAATGCTACAAAAGCGACATGAATATACTTTCAGTTCTCTTTCAAATCACTCCATCCTCCTGCAATTTGTTTTTGAATGCCAGTGGCCTGTAGATCATCTGCGAAATGAAGATGCTTGGGGACCGGGCTTGTGTGGCTTTTAGCTCATCTGTAACTTTCTTACTTCATGGTGTTCTTTGGTCTTTCCTCAAGTACTGTACCTCTGCCAAAGTAAGACCAGTTCAGTCTCTGTCAATGTCAGCTGTTCAGGGGAAGAGAGCGGGGCAGGGCAGAGCAGCATCCTGAGTGAGCCTGCCCGAAACACTGTGCCTGAAGTTCGGATGCTGCTGGAGTTTGTGCCAGTGCTCCCATTCACCTCCCTGGCACGAGGATGTTATCCCCTTGCTGATAAAAAACTTTTTCTCTTTGTGAATGTAAGGATCAATGGATTGTTTGTTCTCCCACAGACTGTCTTTGAAGCCTGGTGATGTGCGTGCACGTCCGTCGCCTCCCCTGTGAATTGCGACATCGGTAGATTTTGCCTGGACAAAGCGCAGGCCCAGGGATTGAGACTGCTGCCTAGGTGGCTGATAAATTTGGAAGGTTCCTGAAATAAGAGGAGTGGGCCTAGGTGAGAGCATGCACAGCACTGAGAAATAAAAGAGAAAGGCACTGTAAGTTGGAGGACTGACCTTGGCACCTTCCCTGTGAGCAGCGGTGGGAAAGCGCAGGGAGACCAGGGAACGTGCTTTTGTTTTCTGGAGGTAATTAGGGACCTTGCTTTACGCTCTGCCTTTATTCTCTAAAATAAGGATGTACAAAAGAATCCCTCTCCTCTGTGAGGTCTGGGCGTGCCTGCCCCACCAGTGCTCCTGTGCATAGCAGGGGCTTGCAGAGCTTCAGCGCTGCCCATTGCCTGGGTGCTGGGCAGAAGTGGGAAGCTACACAGGGAGAGGGGTTCATTAAGCCCCGTACACGTGAAGGCAGGGGCAGTGAGCCCACCTGATGCAACTGGTAAGCTCAGGATTTCCTTTTACTTGCTATCATGATTATTATTTATCATTGTTATTGATAGGAGAGAAGTGCAACCCAGCTGCTCAGTGCCGAGCTCGGAGCGCTCCTGCAGGGTGAAGCGCTCGGTGCCGCTTAGAAAACCAGCCATTGTGCTGCCTCTTGAATAAGCATTTTATTTCACATGCTCGTTCTGAGCCTCCTGCTGTTGCTCACACTACAACTGCTGACAAGTAGCCTTCCTGGCAATATGGCATCAGAGCCCGTGAGCTGCCTTCCCTGTGGCTGGGACTCTGGAAGAACAATATGAACAAGGCAAATGGCAGTTGCATATTTAAAGTCAAGTATTCCCTCTTAAACATGAAAATGCTCTTTGCACTCCGTACATATCCCTGCTTGGTGATAGCTATTGGCCACGTCACGCATTATTCCTGCGTTGGGATAGGAGCATGCTAGCTGTGCAGCAAAAACCTGCACCTCGCTCCTTGGCTGAGCACCTGGAAAGCTCATCCATCATTAGCAGGACACCCTGGTGTATAGTACATAGGGAAGCGCCTATGAGTTTTACTAACTGGGATCAGTCAAGCACCATTTTTAAGCTCAGTTACTTTAAACTTAGGCTAATTCATAGTGGAACAGAACTGGTTTTGCTATGCAAGTCTGTAGAGCACTGTGCTCTACGGAATCTAACAGCACTTGGTAACTGTGTCAATGAGCATTAGTAAAGTAATAGAAATTAACCTTTACGTTGATGTAGCTGATCTCTAACAATGCACCAGGGTCCTGTTGTTTTAAGCGCTGTAAATTTGCATGACAGAAATACTTTCAGATTTAAGAACATGCACATTCAACTGAACAGGTGAAAACAAACAAGTGTGGTGCAGCAGGGGCACTTGAGCGAGGCCACAGAGAAGTCAGTGGCATTTGCAGTGACTTTAATAGCCACTAGGTTGGGTCTCACATAGTTTCTGTGTTGGGCTTTTAAAACACATTACCATATTCTCTGAGAGATGGAACTCAACAAAGCACGAAGTTTATACTATGGGAAGACTGGCTCATCCTTATTGCTGAAAGACAAGAGCACCTTGCTTTGACGGAGCTAATATTAAAACCAAAGCTACTGAAAGACTGAAAATCCAGAGGGTTTCAAGACAGTAGAAGCTCGGGAAACTTGGAGCAATTTTTCCTAGGTCTTTAGAAAACATTCTTTGTAAAGGTATTTGAATCTCTGCAGAATGAATGCAGAGCGATCAGTGACGCAAGCAGGATGTTCTGATGTTGTAGTTCGTGCTTTGTGTTTCTGTTTAAATGTGCATGAAGAAAGGCAGGGGGTGAAGGATACAGTTCACTGCGACTCTCGGTGAGGCAGCTGTTGAAAGGCCAGGCTAGAATCTGCTTTGTCTTGGCTTTTCTGAGGGGAAGGGAAGAAAACATAATATATTCATAGGCTCTGTGTATATGTGTGTGCATAAATATACATACATATATGTATGAAAGTATGCACACAAAGCCACTGATTGTCAGCAAATAATACTATTCACAGAAGCTTAGTGTCTGCTGTAAGCAGGAAGCACAAGTCCTTCATTCTTCTACTGAAGGCAAAGTTATGTATAAAATTGCTGTAGACCAGTACAAGATTTTTTTTTTTAATAGGTGTATTATTCCTGTCATCTTCCTGTCTTCTTAAATGAAATTGTTAGGTGTTTTGCCAGCTCTTTTGTGTTGGTAAAACAAAGCACACACACTAACTAAGGGTAGCAATAAAATCCTAAGCCTTAATCAGAGGTTAGTATTAACATCCCTCTAACTGGTTAGATCAAGCAATTTATACCATAGAAATTTTCCTTTTTAAAAGCAAAAGCACACCCCTTTCTCTTCCATGCGTGGTGTTTTTTTTGGTTTGGTTTGTTTTTTTGTGGTGGTGGTGATGGTGTGGTTTTGTGATTTTTTTTTTTGTTTTGTTTTTGTTTTTTTGTTTTATGTAGACAGCAGGCAAAAGGGCTGTATCATTTCTGGAATGAATGAGCGGGGTGAGAGGAGTGAATGTGTACTCTGGTTTCTGCTGAAATGAAGATGGAAGATTGGATTAACATCCTGTGATTCTGTGGGTTTTGGGAACCATATTATCATGAAGGAGTCTTTAAAGGTAGTGACCAGAGTGAAGATGAAATTCTTACCTTCGTAGCCAGATCTGTGTGAGTGGCGAGGCTGGGCTCTCCTTCACTGGGAGAGTAAGGAACAATCTCTACTTAACTACCTCTTTACTGGAAAAAAACAAAACAAAAACAAAAACAAAGCTCACGATATACAGGAGGATAAATTGTTGTGGAACTGGAACCAACTCTGAAAAAGCTGCTTGCAAGAGTTTAAAAGAGGTGGTAAGTATTCCACACAACTGTGCATCCTCTTCTCCTAGCCAGCTTACAGTAATAAGTGGTGTGATGGTAATTGAATTGAACTTACACAGTATTGAACACTGAATTAAAATAAAGAAGTGCCTGATTTCAAGTTTTATTCCGAAGAAATGGGATTTATTTTTTTTTTCTCAGTGCGTTTACGACAGGTAGATCTGAAGGATGTAAAAACCTTGAAGACTTGTCTCATTTTTATTTAGCAAATCCACAGGTGAGGTATACACTAAAGAATTTTTTCAGTGTGTGGAGCTTCAAATCCTTTGGGAAACTAAAAATAGGAAACAGGCAAAAAGGCAGTAACCAAAACAGGCATGATTATTTTTGTAAGGTTAAACAATTAACCTCTCTTTCTTGATTCAACGCTATCCAAAATTCAAAAGTGAAACTAAGGAATGGGAAACGGTACACGATTAGTGGACTTTTAACTGCTGATGTAGGATATCAAAGATATATGAGCCTTCATTCTTTATGGCTTTATTGAAAATGCTCTTTTATCCTTCTGAGTAAGATGGAAGGCATGGGATGTTGCAGCTGGGCTCGGGCATGGCCTCAGAGCGTTTTGCTGGTCTTTCATGACATTGCAGAAGCTTCTTTTGCCCATTACTGATTTTTTGTTGTTGTTCTTTTGGGATAATTTGCCTGGAAACCAGATCTTAGTTGCCCTCAGAGTGTTCATGTGATGATGATGAGTTAATATAGTGGAGACATCATTTACATACATCTGGAGCTGGGTAAACTAAATTAAATTCTTTAAATAAATAAGACACAGTGTATCAGTCCATCAGAACGAAATCCACCCTCGACTCAGTAATTAGAGGAAAATGATTAGGAATTAAATGCTAAATTTAGATTTATCTGTACTTTACAGGAGTGCTTGTTAAAAGGAGAGCCAGCACGAGAAATCTTGGCTCTGAGGATCACCAGGACGAAAGCCTCTCTATGTATTTTGGCCATGTAGCAAGCAATTCCAGCAACGACTTGCTAGAAGTGACATGTCTGATTTATTGCCCACTGCAGCTTTGAGAGCGTTTGCGAGCTGAAGTATCTGTTATGGTTAGGATGATTATAACTGTGTTTAATTTTATTTTGGGGAGAGAGAGAAAATAAATACTCTTTTTTTTTTTTTTTTTTTTTTTGTGGGTTCTGGATGCAAATGACTTCTGTGGTTGCTTTTGGTCCTTAAGCAATGCCAGCCTGGGCTGTTCGGTGCCACTTGTGCTTTCCCTGCAGTCAGGGCTGTGGCTGGTCAGCAGGAGGAGAGCCCGAGCGCGGTGCCCAGCTCTCACTGCATCACAGCATCGCAGCGGGGCTTTGCTGTGAGTGCATGGGTGGGTCTGGCAGAGCAAAAAACTGTATTGTCATCCTGGTGTGAATTGCTGAGCCAGTAGTTGAGATGCTTGCTCCCTGTCTGAGTTTTCTGCTGTCTCTGGTATATCAGTAAGTCTGCAGCTGGTTTGGGTTCTGTCTCTTAAAAACACAGACATGTCGGTGCATTGGAGAGTATCTCCCAGCATCCGGTTGGAGTGCTCTGTGGAGGATGCTAAGATCTAGCCAGTCAGTTGTTTCGTATACTATTCCCACCAGTACTATCTTTCATCCATAAGTTCCCAACGCATTTCCCAACCTGTGCAAAATAGAATTGCAAGTAGCCTTTTGAATAGGAACATAAGCACAAAATCGATGCCTCTAACCGAAAAGCATTGTTTTGCAGACCCCAAAATCTAGAGCCTTTCATCTGCGTAAAACATTGCATCATCTTTAAGTTAGGCTCATGCAGAAGAGGCGTGTTTCTGTTTCATCTCTTTCATGAGCCAGATGCCAGGTTTTGAAGTTTTGGGGACATTCTCTTTGGTTATGGTCCAAAAATATCAACCCTTCTATAGTTCTAAGTAAAGAAACAAAACCAAAAAATGTAGGGCTCTGTAAGTACAAGATGCCTTCTCCAAGAACCACCATGGTTTGGCCTGGTGGAGTTTGGCTCAATGGCCCAGCAAGGGAAGTGTTAATTCAGTTCCTTGCTGAGAGCTGGGCTGACCAGGAACGTCAGTCTTAATCCTCTTTATCCCAGGTTAATGCCCCGTTGGCAGTACCCCTGGCTAGTTAAAACTTTCTTGTTAGAAAGAGAGAGAATAAAGCAACAACAACTCTCTCTCCCCAAACTGAAAGAAATTCGTAGCTGACAGATTCAGGTTTTATCAGGAAGATGCAACAAGCTGCCTGGAAGCCTGCGATGTTCCATCATACAAAACGATGGGAAATGGATGAGGAGTCCCTCTGAACTCGCTGCCACTAGAAGTGCTGCCCAGGTAGCTGCATTTGCAGAAGGTCAGAGTTTCCTTCTGTTTTGTGTCAGAAACCAGTCAGCTGTTCATATATCAGTAGTTCAGTGCACTCACATGCATCTCATACTGGAAGACAGTCTCTTTTTAGCTAGAACAGAAAACCCATAAAGGCGGGGTGGGCAGTAGAAGCACAAAAAGACAAAGAGATGTCAGGAAGTTATGAAACACACCCTGGAGCACGTTTTCAGCTTCTGGTTAAGCTATTGTACCAAAATCTGGGGTTGTGACCTTTTTCTATCATTTCTGATTTTGTGTTCAGGGAAAAGAAAAATAGTGAAAGCAAATTCCTACTGATAAGATCCATCTCCTTATATCACCTGTCTTGCCAGTATAGGTTTGTGTTTTGCACAGCCCTGGAGAAAATTAAATGGATATCCAGCATAACCAGAGAACATCCTAGCTAAGTTGACTCATAACGAAGAAAAGATGAACTATCTTCTTATAAACTGACTGTTCATTGCACTTGGCTGATTCCCTCCTGCTCTTCCTAATATCCTTGTCAGTCTGTTGGCCAGAAGCTGAAGCCACCACACCAGCCATGCAGTTAAAACACAGAGTAGCCAGAAATTTCAATTAACTCCCGTTTCCGTGAACACTTACTGGCCATTGGTTCCAATTCCTATAAAAATGTCTGGGCAACTCGTTGCTTAGCATTTCACCTCGTTTTGTAGCCGCTACTTTACAGCGCTCCGATTTTAAAGTGTAATTTTACAAGTGTTACTTTTACTGACTGTTTTCTGCTTCACCATGTATTTTTAAATGCCAAAAGTATGAGCAGGGTGGAGAGGGGGCCAGTTTTGCAGCAGGTAATGCTGAGTTCTGCTCGTTTTGGGTTCTACTGCTGCTAAATACATTTCCACTGCTTCATCTGATTGTAAAAAAAGATACTGTATGATGAGTATTCAAAATGTATTTTAAAAAGCAACCCTTTGTTTGCTAGGAAATGTTCTCTGTTTAGTAAGAACATGGCTAAAAATGTTTGCTGGCCCTATACCTTCCTGGACAGAATATTCTTTTTCCTCTTCTGAGAAAAGCTGTGTGGAAAGGTGCCTCTGGGAAGCCAGACCTGACCAAGGAAGGGAAAGGTTTTTTTCCCCTAGGCACTTCTGTCCATCATGAAGCTGTAGGATTGCAGGATTCAGCAGCAGGGTGGGTGCTTCAACACAAGATATAGATAGATGGATCTTCAAAAGCGTCTGGCGGAGCATGGACTTGAGAGAGGAGAGGAAGCAGTGTGGGGACGGTGACACAGTAAAGCAGTGCTCGGGTGCCCAGTGCAGGGCACGTCCTGGGAGCTGTGTCATGCTTCCCTTTGGTAAAAGGGTCTGAGAAGGGAATGGCAGAGAGGCTGGTGCATTAGAAGCACCACAGGCTCTGTCACCACTGCAGGCAGCCAGTATACCTCAGGTCCATGCCTTCTGTGCTCCCTATTCCCTGCTTTCCTGAACAGTAGCTCCCAAGCTCCCCCCTTTAAAATTATGATGAAAAAATGGGGAGCAGGATGATTTAATGAACATCTTAGTTGGAATGGAACTGCGTTAAGAAGCCAGCAGGCCTGATAAAAAAAGCCTCAACATGCTGAAAAATAAATCCCACTGAGTACTCAGCATCCTGCCTGAGTCACCAATTCCCCAAGGCAGAAAACAAAGCAAGGAAAAAAAAGTTTGTTTTTACACAGCAAAGCCAAAACACGTCCATTTCTGATTCAAGATGAGTCCTGGGGGACATCCCTTCTGTAATGCAGCATGAGGTCAGTATAGGTGAGCTGACAAATGCACAAATTGATTTTTTTTTTCCTCATCCTTTAGACAAAGCACCTACTAATTTCAGCGGGACTCATGCCCGCGTGCATTTTGTGACTGGAGCTATCCCAAAGCATTCAAGGACCAGGGATTGTTAGCGCTAGGGCGCAGGGAGGGCTTAGATGCGTGAGTCAGATTTTCCATAGCTCCTCCTCTGGCTCCAGTGGCGAGCATCGGCAGGACTTTGTCTTGCTTCTTCCTCCTGCACGGGCTCTCCCCGTCACTCCTGCTCTGGTGCTTCTTGCCCCTTCACGAAGTCCCTGCAAAGGCTTCAGCACCGTAAGGTTTCTACAAATAATGTCTGCAACTTGTGAGGAGAGAAACAGCAAAGTATTTGCCTGGTTCCCTGAGGCTTTATAAATATGTGCCCAAGTAAAGGCAGCTTACAAATCTGCTGTGCTTCAGAATCGCACAAGTTGGATGGAAATTCTCTGCTTGTGATGGGATGAGAGGGCGGAGAGCGAGACTTTGTGCTAGCAAGTGACCCCTGGCTGGCAGCAGTCCGCTAATGCTTTTAAATGAACTGCTGCAGAGCCGAGGGCTCAAGGCAGAAGCACAATGGAAGGTGCATTATTATTGCTGCTCTGATTATGGCAGATAATTCTCCTGTTCTCATTTACAGATTTAATGGTTTGTTAATAATGTCTGATTTGGGAATATTGTATAGTCTATCCAGTAGGGGTGGCATAATAGCATTAATAAGGGTAATTGAGGTTGTTGCTATAATCTTGTTTGCTCTTTGGTTTGTTAATTGAAAGTGACTTATCTTAATATATGATAGAAAAATTGTTGCTCCTCTGTGCAGCCTGGGCACCTTGAAGGGAAAAGGGATGTGTCAGTCCACACCGGTTTTATGTTGTTGTGGGGTATGTACAGCAGTAAGCATCCAGAAGTGAATCAGCGTCACATGTGTCAGGTATTGTGTGTCTGTGTTTACGTTCGGTATAAATAACAGTATGTGCTGTTACTTGTGACCATGCGTTGTCTCTTTTTGCAAGGCTCGGTGTGTAAGTCTGCCCGCAACGCGTGCAGTTGATTAGACGGTCTTTACTAGAGGAGCTGGAAATGAGAGACATCCCGGCTCTGAATGTTTAACCCCGGAGAAAAAACTTGGCATTTTGTCTCCCATCAGCGTTTGCCCGTAACTGCTATTAACATTAATTATGGAGATACTTATGTGAACACCCTGTTATCCCTAATTAGAGTTAATGGAAGATATGCGTGGATGTTAACAGGACAAGAGACAACCAAGCTTCCATTCCTAAGGTTAAATATTCAGTAGAATATTCCCTCTTAGACGTGTCCAACATCCTATAATCATGCAGTCAGACTTATGCAAAAGCAGAACAATTTCACCTTTTTCTTTTTCTTTTTCTTTTTTTTTCCCAGTTATGGCCACCTTACACTCTTTGGTTAAATTAAAGAGCAAACAACGATGTGGCAGTGCCTTCAGTTACCTTTACTAATGTAATTATGCTACATTTTCTCTATTCATAGAGTACCTCCGAATCAGACTTTGTAGCAGACCACTTGCTGTCCCTTTCACTGTCCCGGTACGGAATGAATGCTGGTAGAGGCAGGGGAGCTGGAAGGATTTGGCTTTGTTCTGAACCGGCACCTTGTGAGAAAGAGCTCAGGCCCTGAGCTCTTGAGTAGGTCACATTATAGTTTGTTTGGTTGTTGTTTTTTTTTCCCCCCAGATGATCTGTGATACAGTTATGGGGTTGTTTGTTCATCCCTACCATCCCTTACCGCCACACGAGCATGGTGCTGAGCCCCTTGGATGCTGCGTGGTGACCACCTTGCTATTAGGCAGCCCGCGGCTCCCCATTCCTCCTTGGCTGGAGCTGGGGGCTGCGTCACCCAGCTTTGCAGCTGCTGCTTTCCGTGCAGCAATTCCAAGTACAAGAACTTGGCTCGGGTCTCGGATTCTCCCATTTCCAGAAACTGCACCAGAGCCCATTGCTGTCTGAGGTGCGTGATCGCCAGCAGCATGGGGCAGCAGGCTGGCGAGGGGACTGCTGGGGACGTGACTGAAGCACTTGACCTTTGGGGCTCGGTACGAAGTCAGTCTCTGCTCACATTTTCCCCAGAGGATGAGCCCGGGGACGGTTGGTAGGTTTTGATTTAGCCATTTGTTTGTATATTCTGTTGATGTTTTTATGTATTTTTTCAATCCTCTCATTACAAGTGCTTTTTTTTTTTTTTGTGGTGTTCAAAGAATCCATTAAGCTTTGTAATTAGTGGTACTTCTTTGATTTAATATATAAAGTAATGTTTTCACAGGTCAGATCCACATGGACCTTTAGTCCTTTTCCCTTTTTCCTTTTTTTTTTTTTGTTCATGGGCGTGTATTTTGAGTGGCTGTGTAAAGCTTAAAGTGCCTGTATTTAAACTGGTGTGAGCAAAAGGCTTTTGATGGTGTTTTGTTCTGGGATTTTGGAGTAAGCTGTATTGGTTTGAGAGCTCATGCTAGACATTGTTTAAAGTGGACAGATGCTAAGAAACCTTGCTCTGTACTAAGCAGGGTTGCTAATTTAGCTGTACTTGTGTAGTTGAAGTGGCAAAATCCCCTTCTGTGGTATGGCTTACCCTAGTTTATGGGAAAGAACAATTTTTTTCTGGTGTATCTGCATTTAGATCTTTTAACAAAAAGGATACATCCTCTTTAAAAAGGCAAATGCCCCCGTATTTTAACATTTCAATTAAAATGCCCGCTAAGCCTTCAGATGCAGTAGGAAAGAAATTGATCCTGTAAAGGGAACGTAGTTGTGACATACCATTTTATTTCAGCTAGAAAAACGTGGCCTCGCTTGGAGCAGATAGCTGACTCTCAGATCAGGCCATGGTCTGGTCGTATTGTTGGGGAGGTGAAACGCAGTCAAACCGAAGATATCATCATACCCATGGAGGTTAAGGGCCCTTTGCCCCAGGCAGATTCCTTTGTTTTTATAAGCCACTGCAGCTAGGCTGTAAATGGAGGTCTCCAAGCAAGGCTAAGGTAATAACCTCAGGTGGTAACTTCAAACTGGCTTCATGAGCTAAATCCTGTATTTTGTGTCTTTAAAATAAAGAGGGGATGTGTAAATTCCTCCCTATCTTGCCTTTGACTCATGCGAAATATATAATATATCCTGAGGCAAATATGCTAAGTTTTTAACTAAACTCTTACTGAGATCTTAATTTCTGTTAGTTTGCTTTGTTGGTTAATTGCCGATACTGTATCCACTAATGCAGTCATTTTTTTTCCTGAAAAATAGCTGAATGAGATGACATTAAAAAGAAAAATCCTGCCTTCAGATGGATTATTTTCTTTAAATCTCTAGACTGAGCAATAGTCCAGTTGAAGGGACTAATTTTGGATTCACTGGGCCAATAGTAAAGATTAAGTGGTGAGTAAGTCTTTATTCTGGGTGTTTGGTATAGGCTTAGCAGCGTTACATTGATTTACAGGCATGAATCCCCCCAGTCTGTACTGATAGATTCTGTAGTTATCTGGTCACCTCTGACTTGCCTTTTTTACCAGAAGGATATCCTGGCTACTACCCCAAGATGCTTTGGAGACACCTAACTGCTTTGTAATCCTCCAACAACAGCAGGAAAAGCAGCAGATAAGTATTAGCTGAGAAACCTGAGCAGTTTTGCCCTAGGATAATGGAAAGATAAGGTATTATACAAGGACATGCCATCTCAACAAAAAATGAATTTCAGGAGCTGGCGTTTCCATACAGAATAGATGAAGTGCTTAAGTGAGGGCTTGCTTGGCATTCCCTTTTACACTTTCATTCATTCTTTTTGACTCAGATTTTTTTGATGCTTCTGAGCAAAATCAGGTTTGCCAAATGACAACTTGAATGCACGAATCTGATGACAAAAAAAGTATCGTATGTGATACATGATGCAGATAACAGTGTCAAGACAGTGCATTGCAGAAGGGAGGGGAAGTACGGAAATAAAGGATATAATGTAGCCTCTCAATCAAAATTTGAGCTGATGGGGAGTGGTTGTGGTTGGGTCTGGGTGAAGTGAGCCCATGCTTGTTTCACCAGCTTCAAAACTGGGGCTACCCTGAACCTCTGGGTGCTCTTACCCTTTGGGGGTGAAGTCTTTGTAAAAACAGGAATTGCTGGACCAACTCTGACTCCATTCTTGCTTCTTAGGGGTGCAAAGGGCAAGGTGCTCTGCTGCCCAGCCACAAAGTGGTTTTTGTACTGTTTGAAGGCCACGTGAGCTGCTTCGTGTTGGTGTTTCAGATCGTGCCTTCATCATTCACTGGTACATTTGCAATTATTCCACCCTTCTGATTTGGATTAGAAGAAGTTTTGTCTTCAGATACTAAATCCTGAAAGGTAAAATATCAACAAAGTCTGAGTAAAAGAAAATTCATCAGCATCCAGAGTATTTCCGTGGTTAAATTTGCTGTTTCATTTTTGAGAGAGTCCTTATGACACCCTGTCAGCGCACACCGATTCTTACGTAGGGGGATGATTGATGGTGCTTCAGGTTTTGCCCCAGGCTATTCCCAGCCTGCTTGCAAGCGATTCTGGTAGTGAAGTTTCCACTGCTGCCGTTGTGTGTTATTTAGATTAAATGGAGCTAAAAACGCGCTGGCCCTGAACCACTTCACAACAAGAGAGACAATCCTTTCCCCCCTCAAAGCTTGCAAACCTTAAAACAAAGCCTGCCTGGGGAGACTCCTTGGCACTGTATTAAATATCCTTGCTGAGCAATGCTTTCTTATAATTATGGCCTTCCTAATAGGCACCGTGGGTAGTATCAACACAAAGCTATCTGTATTTCATGGTTTGACCTGCTTTAACCCCAGCCGGTCTCCTGGAGATGTAGAAAATCTCTCTTCCGCACAAAGGTCTTGTCTTTCAGGCAAAGCAGAAGCGGTTACTTACAGGATGAGCTTTTTAAGAGCAGGCATGATACTTTTTGTGGGCGAAGTTCACCCCACCGGGAAGGCTGTCTGAAAGCCCCTGCATCCACTTCATCAGCACGTAGGCTGCGGTCCTTATCTGCCAAAAGGACCTGCTCCCTGCGGCTCTCCACTGAAGTTCCCTGCAGATGCACAGTACTTAGGAGTAAGGATATTTGGGGGGAGCGTATATATTGTGCCTGGTGTTCTCTTCGCTACGGGGAAAAGTAGAGGCTCTCCAACACATGTAGCCCTTACTGCCTTGTGTTCCTGCTGCATGGCAGGATGCCTCCTGCCCAAAGCGGGACGTGAGATGTCCGGGGCAGTGGTGGCAGCCGTGTGGCGAGGACAAGGCTCCCCTCTCTCATCCCGCCTGCCCGGCTGACGGGAGCTGCAGCACACGTTTCGCCGTGTCGAGGCGTCAGCGAAGAGGTTTAATTAGGCCCCTATTATTCTTTAATCCCTGGAAGTGCTGAAGTGTTCTGGCCTGGCCCCAATGGCAGCGGGAGCCACCGAAGCAGAGGTGACAGTGTTGCCATGGCACTCGGAGGTGTCCGAGCCGCACGGCTCCCAGCAGCATCTCCTAATTGCGGCTGTGCAGCAACAAAACAGATACGCGCAGGTTTCCGTAAAGGCTATAATCAAAGGAGCATCCCTTGCTTTTTAATACGTGCTGAATGGGTTCATTTGTAAGCTTATTATGACTTCAGAGAGAGGAGCTATTAGGGCGATCATTAGCTGCCTGGGCGAATAGCAAGGAAAACCGTGACACGTTCCAGAATAACCCTTCTTTTTAATGGCTGCACTTTCAGATGCATTAACAATAACCAGCCACGCTCTCTTTCATGTTTCTCTCGCCACAAGTAAGGACAAAGGAGAAGGGGACAGTGAACTGCGCGCTTTCA
This sequence comes from Cygnus olor, assembly GCF_009769625.2. NCBI lineage: Eukaryota > Metazoa > Chordata > Aves > Anseriformes > Anatidae > Cygnus > Cygnus olor. Next base: position 53,206,592 of record NC_049173.1, read on the forward strand.
AAATAAGTTCAGATGGAGAGAAAAATGAGGTGTTAAGAGAGCAGCGAATTCACTAGCATGACATTGTGTGTCTTGATGCGGTATCTGTTATCCATTGGGAAAGCAAAAGCAGCTGGGAGCCAGTCTGCAAGTCTTGGCTCGTACCTCACTTAGTCCTGCCGCTCCTGTCATCTACGTATGAGTTGTGCCGAGGGTCTTTTGTCTGCCTGGAACCTGATCGCTGCTGGAGCCGTTAGATTATACATCTTCTGAAGGCAGGGGGAACGTTTAGAAACACGAATGCCAAGATTATGGGATTTATTAACTCTCGTTTATTTTCCCGTAGAACATCTGAAGCTCTGTTGAGGGCTGTGGTTGCAGTGCTCTCTCTGCTCCTTCGCCTTCTTATTCATTCTTAATCAGAAATACCAATAGCAAAAGACATCAGATGTTTGGGTGTTCATACTTTAATTGGGACAGGTGTGGTTGAGATCCCTCGTGTTGACCTGTAACACCACATTAGCTACAATTTTGTGTCCTGGAGTGAATTACAGGTACTGATTGCAGTGAAACTAAGTTTAGATTTATGCATGCAATATGTGGCATGTGCATCAGTTTGGCTATTAACAGCGGAACTTAGATTCCGTGTTTGCTTCTCTTCCCTGGGCTGTTTCTCACCACCTCTGTTGCATTCAAGTTTTACTTAAAATATAGCTCTGATAGCTTGTGAGATTTATTTATTTCCTAAAGGAATAGATCACTTTGAATTGCGCAGGATAAAGAATCTCCTATTGTGTGTAGCATCCATGGCACTTTGGGATGTGTTATTCTTGTTTACAGATTTAAAAGAGGACCAGGATCACATAAATGATGCCACTTCTCAGATTTCCAGCAATTTTGTTTTATTTAGAATTATTGAAATCCTTCATTTAAGATCATCTGTTTTTACAGGATGTTTTTCCTAACCTTTGCTTTTTTAAACTGACTAAACCTGACTACACTGAATGTTTTGGTTTTGTATCTGTGTAGGCAGCTACCTGGAACAAAGAAATATTATTTTTTGTTTTTTTGTAAGATAATTAATGCACTCATAGTTCTGTTTAGGATTATATAAAAGCAATTAAGATTATTAGTCCCCCGACGAAATGGTGTTAAAGGGTCAGTTTTGTTCCCCAACTCCTCCTTATGAAAAACACTGAGAACAACAACAAAAAGTTGTTAACCTACTGATCTGGAGCTCTGTTCTGCGTTAAAACAGATGATAAAAGCAGGGGGTTTCAAATTGCCTTGCCCACGAGCCGTTGCCTGTGCCCCTGCACAACTGCTTTGACACTGCTTTTCCTTGTCAAGGAGAGATCATTATCGCCTTTTTGATAGGCCAAGGCCCAGTGGCTCATAGTAATCCATTTTGATTGCCTCCTGACTTTAAAATCATTCATTTTTCTCCACTGCATTGTTTCCCTCAAGCCTGCGAAGTATCAGGGAACTTCTTAAAATATTGGAAATTGTGGTCTGAGGAGGACAAGGTTGCCACAGCAACTGCCCAGCATTTCTGAGATGTGTTCCTGCATCTTTCCCAGTGATCACAAATGCCACAAACTGCTGAGGCATTTGCTGCAAACAAAGCAAGGCTATAGAAAAAGAGTGGAAAAGAGCACCAAGGAGTCAGTTGTAAAGGTGAGATGTGTCAGGCTAAAGGAAAAAGTGTCAGGCATTTACACTTCATGTTAAATGCCCTAACCATCTGGAGTGCCATGCGAGTGTATGGAGTGTTTCAACACTTGACGGTATCTGACGTGACAGCAGGTAATGTCACTCGGCTTGTGATGCAACTGCACGATCCACTCTGGGGGTGACATTTATTCCATCTGAGGGGAAATATTTTCAGATGCAGGAGGCCAAAGTTAGCTGCCTCCCTTTTTGTATGCTAAATAGGCTTCTTTCTGGGGCAGAAGATGCCTTTCAAAGAGTGGAACTTGTCAGCCAGAAATAATCAACCTTTTCATGGGTCTCAGTATGGACTGGGGAGCAGAGTGCTGTCCTGTGGATCAGGAGATCTAGCGCATCCATTCCCCTTTTCGCCTTGGTTTTTCTTATCTCTTAAACTGAATTAATATTATTATATTATCAGTGCCTATAATCTTTGGGATGTCTGCTCAGAAAGCCAATCTGTACCATATGGTTCCCTTGTACTATAGTTAGGATGAGGGAAGGTACACCTATGAAGCTGTGTGAGGACTTTTTCTTTTTTAAGGAACAGAACTTAAAAGAGTTGCAGGCTATCAGACACGTTGGTTCTGAATGCAGAATCTTCTTGTTTAGGGTGGCTGGTGTCTGTGTGTGAAAAGCCAGACATGATTATCTATTGAACTCAGCTTGGGAAGGAGCCAAAGTGAGCAGTTCATGTTTGGAATAGTGCTGTAAGCACAGTTCTACTAAATGAAGTGGAGTGGCTTGTGGCCTTGTGCTATACTGGTACTTCAAGCATGTGCACTAACACTTCTCCAAACATTACAGCATTTGGGAAAATATATTTCACTCTGGGACTTCTGAATTTCCATTCTGAATTTTTGCATACGTGTGGGAGATTTTACCACCATATGATTTCACGTATTCTGTGCACACATTGTGCAAAGTTACAAATACAAAACATAGCTTCTGAGTGTTGTATTATTGTTCTTGTTGCAGAGCTGGTGTTATTTATATGAAGCTTAAAGAGGCTCAGTCCAGCCCTCTTTTTCCTCTTGTGTGTGGCTGATGTGCTCCTAGGCACATCTGCTTCATGGCAGAAATGTGTCTTCATTAAAAATAGACAGACAGTCAGGAGGTGACATGGTCCAGTTGTCCAGAGTGCTTTGCTTGGCCAGAAAGCTTAGGGTAGTCGTAACAGCAGCTCAGATTCATTTAAACACCATCCCCAGCCTCGTGCGATTGCAGCATTATAAAAGCCAATCTGGTTGTTGTTTTAAGGTGTAAGATGTAGCAGGGCTTTGCTCGCTAAACTGTACTGAGGAATTAAATGCTCTCAGGCAATGCACCTTGTTCACTCCAGTGTTGCATGGTAAGACAGTCAGCATTGGTAAATGGGCCCATATTACAGTAGCATTAGCATTTTAATGCAACTAAAGAGGAGGTAGATTGACTGTAATTTAGTATCTAGTTGCATGGCCTTGTGCAGGTCCCCTCGTCGCAGCTCCGCAGGGGCCGATTGTAGTTGCACAGTGCACTTTGGGATCTAATTGGATTTACATGCGGTAATGGAGTCGTGTCACAGCAATGACTCTGCTATGTAAGCACTATGAAATTCCAGTGCAATTAGTTATTTATTTAGAAGCTGTAGTTGCAGGATAACACGTGGGGCTGACAGCTTGTGCCAAGCTCCAGTTCAGGAGTAGTAAATGTTTTACCTTCTTTTGAAGCTGTTGCACAGGAATGATGTTAAACAGAGCCTGCTTCTGCGGAGACATTTCTCCTCACCCTGTAGCAGAAAAGCTGTGACCTGTTGCAGAGATCCCCCAGCATGTGACTTCTGTGACTTCTGTCTTCAGCTTCTCCTTTAAACTGTTAGGACATTAAACTGTTGGAGAGTGTCCAGAGGAGGGCGACGAAGATGGTGAAGGGCCTAGAGGGGAAGACAGATGAGGAGCGGCTGAGGTCACTGGGCCTGTTCAGCCTGGAGAAGAGGAGGCTGAGGGGGGACCTCATCGCAGTCTACAACTTCCTCGCAAGAGGGAGTGGAGAGGCAGGTGACCTATTCTCTGTTATCACCAGTGACAGGACCCGTGGGAACAGTGTGAAGCTGAGGCAGGGGAAGTTTAGGCTGGACATCAGGAAGAGGTTCTTCACCGAGAGGGTGGTCGCACACTGGAACAGGCTCCCCAGTGAAGCAGTCGCTGCACCAAGCCTGTCTGAATTTAAGAAGCAATTGGACTGTGCGCTTAGTCACATGGTCTAAACTTTTGGGCAGACCTGTGTGGTGCCAGGAGTTGGACTTGATGATCCTTATGGGTCCCTTCCAACTCGGGATATTCTGTGATTCTATGATTCTTTGACTGAATATATGGGCTGGCATGCGTTTCTGTTTCTCTAGATCCTGCAAATATGGTGAGCAAAGGGGTCTGGTAATAGCTAGGGGCACTCCTGAAGCAGGATATCCATAAGCCGTTCTTTGGTTGTCTTCCTGCACTGGTTAACATACAGGAGACCGTATTTCTCTCCAAAACCAGATGGATGTTTCCCCCTCTCACACCCCCGCTCATTTCTTTCTTGCCTTGCAACCCGCTGACTACATAAGCTGGCTTTTGCCTCCTCTCTATTTGCTCTGGCTCTCCAGCTCGGTTCCGTGCAGCGGGAGCCAGGAGCTGAGCCGCTTTTCCTTCATCAAAGCCCGCTCCCCACAAAGGGCTGCTCTGAAGGTGGCGAAGGCGAGGAGAAGCCAGCTCTTTCCAAGGAGGCTTGCTGCAGCAGAGGCGGTACGACGTGTGCCAGACGCAGCTGCCCGGCCAGCTGAGGCAGCGTGGCCTGCACGCGCCCGGCCCGAGGAAGGAGGCTTGGCCTCGGCCCTAGCTCCAGCTTCCCCCGTGTTTCCCCAGCGACTGTAATTAAAGGCATCAGCTTGCTCAAGTCACAATTAGGCACGGTGGTTTTGCACTTTCTGCAGTTCTCCCTAATGACAAAATTGTAGCTATTAACCAAAGAGAGTCTGTTTGGCAGGGACTTCCTCCCCTTTAGGGCCATAGAGTAAGATGGAGAATTGCTATTGTTTGGCACCAGACGTGCTCTTTCATCCCTTCTGACACAGCACCTGCTGGTACCTACTGAAGCATTTAAGCTCTTCCTCTCTGTGGTGCTGTAATTTCTTTTAAAATATTGTGACTTAAGAGGAATAATAAAAAAAAAAAATTCCTCTCCCACGCAGACCTTTGAGGGCTTGTATGGATGTAATTATATGCACACGCAGTAGGAGCAGGAATCCTATCATTCTGGTTATTTTCCTAATGATAGGTTTATATAGCACAGTGTCATTTCTGCTTTAAAGTTAGAGCCATCTTCTCATGGCAGCAGCTGTCCCAGGGCAGAGGCATTGCAGGGTAGGACAACTGAAGAAACTGTCACTCAACTGACGTGCAAAACACAGTACAAAGCGTTCCCCACACAAAAGAAAAAAGAGGCAAGGGTGGGCAGTGGGCTCTGAGTGTCAAAAAGTGTCACTGCCCCTCTTTTGTGGGGCAGTGACAGTGGCTCTTGTCCCAGCTGCAGCCTCTGCAAGCCCCTCTCCAGAGGTTTCTGCGTCTGCTGCAGTCATCTCGGCTGGTCCCGTGGCACCCTCTGACACCTGCATGCACCAGTTTGAATGTGGTGTGGATTTGGGGCTGTCTTCCTTCACATCGTTATGAAGGGGCTGCTCGGTAGGTACCCGAAGGACTTGGCAGTGGAGATGGGGCAGTTGGCTGAGGGTGTTTGCACCCTGCAGGTTTCCCAAGGAGAGCCATCCCTGCTCATCGTTCAGAGATGTAGGTCCACCGTGACAAAGGACATAAAATAAGAGGGATTAAAGCAAAACCAAAGCTCTGTGAATATTCATTAAATGTTTTATATTGTACTAGCTTCAGCCACCTTGAAACTCTTTGTTCGCTTCCTGCCAACAACAAATGATAGACTTTTGCTCACAGAAGTCTTAATGGGAGGCAATTTTCAAAGGCGCATTCACAAATGTTTGTGGAAAACAGATGTTAAATACACCCTATCCAGAAATCACGCTGAAATTCTGGCACGCTCGTTCCGTGAGGGAGCAGGGCGAGACCCAGGTGACCTATCTGATGGCTCACAGCTAAGCAGGGGCTTCAGATTATCTGTGAGCATTCAAAACCGGTTTGAGGAGGATGAATTATTCTCTTGCAGGGCATAGCAACCCTACGTGAACATCAGACCCTTGTGGCTCGAGGCGCTATTGGAGTAGCTCAAGGCTGCCCCTTCCCCTCGGGCCCTGCGCCATGGAGCTGTGGTGGTCGGACAGGCTGAAAAAACAGCGGAGAGGGGGCCGAGACAAAGCACCAGTCAAACAGGCACGCTCTGCGTGCTGGTCTGTGGTCTCACCTCATCTTAGGTGAAGACTGTCATTAGCACTGTGCAGGCAGAAATTAAAAGGGTACGTTTGCTGAGAAAATTGTTGCTGTTAGCTCAAGGGCAGCGTCGGTCTGCACCCGGGGCCCTCCGCCGGCACCAGTTTATCTCTGAGTCTTCGGGCAGGCGGTGCTGCGGCTTCACGGCTCCTCTCTCGCTGCTCCACAGGCAGTGGAAATGAGGCAGGGGGAGAGGAAATAGTTTGCTCGACTTCGTGTGAGAGATGGCAGGGAGGACGAGGGAGAGCGCCCAGCGTCTCAGGCCGTCACTCCTTACGGCTGTGCTGTGCCTCCCAAAGACACATTCCATCTCCATTCCTCTGCCTTTTCCATTTTCCCAGTAAATGGGCTGTAAAGTCACAGCAGATTAAAGTTTGTCTAAACCTCCTATAAAATATTGAAGGTGCAGCTGCTATTAATCTAGCACTGTTGTGGTATGAGGTGCATATGCAATGGGACTATAGATTTACATGTGGTCTGTGGGCATTCGAAACACCCCAAACGTTGTTAAAGAGATTCTGAGGAATCAGATCCCTCACTGGGTATTAAAAGCTCTTCATTAGTGCTAATGTACACTAAATTAAGGTGGAAATTAGACCGAGCATATTCATCAGGATGGTGTGTTTTAATAAATTGTGTATTTAACATGATTGTATTTTATTCAGTTCTGCAGTAATTGCATGTTTTTCTATTATAGGACAAGCTTGGCAACAAAGAGATATATGGGACACACAGACGATTAAAGACTAGAAAAGACACTCTGCAACAAGTCCCAAGATTTGCAAAGGTGAACCTTGTTTATGGTTCTTTCTTTCTGCATCTCAAATGCTTTCTCTGTGTCTCTGTCAGGGCTGGTTAGGTGTAGCTGTGGTGTGCAGGAGTGGGGTAAGAAGTGCACAGCTCATCTGCTGTCATGTCACCTGTGAGGTGTACTTTGGCAAGTGATCCCTCTTCAGTCTCCCAGTTAAATCTGCCCCTATCTCTGTTCTGTCTAGAGGGGCAGACTGTGTGGAAGTCATACTCTGAGAGGGTTTTCTGGAAGGCACCATCTGTTAGATAAGTTCTGTTAGCAGACTCCACTGCTTTGGTTTAAAAGGAGTTAGATACTGCTTGCAGATATTGAACATAGAACTGCTTGCCTCCGTGAAAGAAGGAAAGCAGCCTGAGCCAAGTCTCCATACCTTCAAGCCAAGGGGTGTGTGCCGTGTTGGTGGGGAGAACTTCAAATATATCTTCTGCTTTTACTTGGTTGCACTGTGTGTAAAATACGAGAGTAGGTGTGAGTTAGCAGCATTTGTTCCTCAAGCCATTGGCTAATATTTTGGAGGAGATGCAGCAGGACTGGTTCTCAGGTCTTTATGTAAGCAATGGGATCAGTTCAATGGACGAGGTCCTCATGCATGATGAAGGCAAGGAGATACTTATGTGAGAAGAAGAAATACATGGACAATGTGATAGAAGATAAGAGATTGAAAAAGTGGTTTGTGTGAGGGTTGGACAAGGTGACCTCTAGAGGTCTCTTCCAGTCTTGGTTATGCTGTGATTTCTATCAAGTTGCAGAAACTGAGAGACTCTGATGAGCCATCAAGCAAGTGCACAGTGTCTGAATTGTATGTGGAAAATGGTTCATACAGTTGTCTTTGTAGAGGGTAGGAGTAGTAATGGTATGGAAGAAGCAAGAATTGAGGCTGGTGATGATAAGGTGCTTCTGAGAGTTTTGATAGACTGCCACATCTGAGGAATGTTCTTGTTCCTTTTGCCACAAGGTAACTTGGATGCTTTTTGAACAGATGTTGTGAAAAATCTTTTCTCAGTGAGGGTGGTCAAACATTGGAAGAGGTGCCATGGAGACTGGGATATCTCAGCCCTTGGAGATGCTCAAAACTTAACAAAATGTGACCCCGAGCAGCCTGCTCTAACTTTGCAGTTGGAACAAGGCCTGGAATTGGCCCAGGTTGGAGGCAGTGGGTGTTGTACTCAGTGACATCCAGAGGTCCTATCCAACCTACATTTTTCTGTGATTTCATCGCCAAGGCAAAGGTGAAGGAGCAATTGAAGGGAAACTGCAAGTTTCAGTCCAGTGTGAAAGGGATTTGGGGGTAGAGGGAAATTTCAGTGGTAGCAAGAAGAAACATGTAAGTGGTTTTCAGGGGAATGGTTGAGCAGCTGCCTTTAGATATGAGAAGTTCAAGGTAGCTTCAAGGCGTGCAAAAATGAATGTCAGAAGGAAGGAAATAAATGGTGGTTGGAGAACAAAAAATGCATTGCCTTGAAAAACTAGACTTTATTCCTAACTGATTAGAGCAGCTGGGGCATGTTTCCTGGCTACACTGCCGGGGTTTTTAGCCTCCCCATCACTTGCCAGATAAAATTCATATTAGGGGGAAAATGTTGAATAAGCTGCCTAAGAGAAAGTAGAACATTTATAGCTACGTTTCAGACAAAAACAAATGCATCTCATATGTCTCACAGGTCTGAGATAGGACAAGCCAGGGAAAGCATCTGTCAGCCGCTGTCTTCTGCAGTTCTCACTGTTAATGTTTGCTTAGCATTAAATGTCTCCTGCAGAGGAGAACTTAATCTGTCACAAATTTGAGGCCTGGAGGAGGGGAGAGATGATATTTTTAAAGGGTAGATTAAGACGTATGCGTTCAGATTTTATCTCACTTGCATCAGTGTGCAATAAGAGTAACTTCAAAAAATTTGCCTTTTTTTTGTATGGCTTAAAAGTGGAAGGAAAAAGCAGCTCTGTGGGTCAGGATTGTCCTTTCATGTTCGTTATTTTTTTCCTTGCAGACTGATCAGAGATCTTTTCAGCTAATTAGTAAAGCAGCAGTTGCCACAAATGGTTTAGTAATGACATTGTAAGGAACATTATTTGCATTTTGTTTGTATTGTTTGTAAATAGCATTCGTTATATACCCTTCCAAGTCAGGAGCACTACTACTTGTATGAACTAGATGGTAACGCATTGCAGGTACGCTGAAGTGGTTGAGCTCTGACTTGAAACAGTTGTAAGTGCTGTGTAAGAGGTCATATTATGCTTTTGATTGATCTGCCCTGTTTTAATCGGCGCAGTCAAAGGATCCAGATGGTGAGCTTTCATGTGCTGTTTGGGGATCTGTGTGCTCAGACGAAATTGGAAGGGGTTCATCCTGCTGCTACGTGTGGGTCTCTCTGAGCTGTAAGTTCCGGTACTGACAAAGACACTCAGGGCTCCCAGTTCTCAGATCAGATCAGTGGGTTGGCATTTTTTGAACGTTTGTGTTCAGCTCTTACGATGTGAATCTCTGACGAGCTCTGTTCCTGGCTTCCCAGCCCAGGCCTCGTGCTGTCGCCGGTGACACGCTTCATTTGAACATCCTGAACTGGAGGGCTTTTGCAGGATTTGTGAGCCCACTAGGAGTGTTCCCGGCTTGAAGCACAGCACGGTGAGCTGGGTTGCACTTATTTGTTTTGCTGTGTGAAGCATGGTGATTTTAGAAATCACAAATCTGAGCCCAGCAGCGCCACTGGGAACAATTTCTGGCCCAGGTAAACAAGGGAGCCCTCGCTTGTCAAAGCTGAGTGTGTATTTGTTTCTGCTGCTCCCAGGTTACTGAGGCTGCATGACCCTGCCAGCCCTGGCAGTGATGTTTTCAGGACCTGACTGCTCAGTAGCTGAGCTGGTGAAAACCTTGTATAATTTCTGTTTTATTCTTTTGAGTGGATTGAATGTACTTTGCTAACATCATGTAATTGGATGTAGGTCTATTTCGGGGAAGGCATTTGCTGTGGTGAAGGGGGAAGAGCTGGGTTAAGAAGCATGCAGGCTTTGGGAGGGCTTCTCTAGAGAGCTTAGCAAAATTGTGCCTCTGTGTTTGCATGTGTAAGCGTCCATCTGTGCCAGGTGCAGTGACTGCATTAGCTTCTGTTTCTGTGAAAGTTTTACTATTTTATGTATTCGTTTGTCTGTCCCTGTAGGGTGCTTGGTGATATAATTGCATATTGGGACACGTTTTTTTAAACAGCAAGCTTTTGGGGGCAGAAACTTTCTTCTAATGTAACCTTACCTAGTGAAAATTTGTCGCTGCTCTTCCGTTACAAGTACTGTCCTAAGCAGTTTGTGGTCTAACTCAGGTGTATCAAGATTCAAAAATGACATTTTTTTCCCTGTGATTAAAAGCTTCCCAGCCCAGCTCCTCTAACCCTCTAAATGTTTCCCTGAAACATTTTTCTGCTCTTTCTTCTCTTGCAACCTTCCTCTTCCCATCTGCATTCTCCTCTACACCTGGAAGAATGCAAAGGGAATTACCAGTGAACTTTCTCTCTTATTAGCCTGCTCTATGGTACCCTGTTCGGCTAAGAAATGAGCCCTTCTGTACAATGAACTCCACAGGGTCTGGGGGCAATACAAATGGAAATTATCCTATGTCATTCAGTGTGCTAAGGGAACGCTGGTGTTTTGCAGGAAGAATTGGATCAAGCAGCCTGAAGACCATGGAGGGAGACTGTCTGAGCTGCATGAAGTACCTGATGTTTCTTTTCAATTTCTTTATATTTGTAAGTATTTGGAATCTACTTTCTGTCCTGCATCCTCCTGTTCCCAGCAGCCTTCTACTCCCCAACAAAATACACTGTAATTTGGTAAAGTTGCCAAAAGATGCCCTCAGCTTTGCACCAGCAATCACCAAGGGTTTTTTTATGGCAGCCAAGATGCTCAGACATTCAGCAAGGCAGCACAGCAGTCCCTGTTGTCTGAGTTATGGCTGTCCTTGGCAAGGGACACCAGTGGGAAAGCTCTAACTACTGGTGTATGTGGTCTAACCTTGAATGGCAGAAGAGGTTTTGACTAGGAAACAGTTATTATCCTACCACACATAGAGTCGTTCTTGGTGACCCGTGTTGCTGTTGCCTTTGGCAGTAAGGGTGGGAGCATCCAACCAATCTGCTCAGAGTGGGGCAAGGCATCCCGTGTCGGGGAGGGTTCTTGTGTGCTGCTTCGCTGGTCTGTCCCCTGCAGACGTGGCAGCAACTTGAGATGTGATCTTTAAGCGTTAGGCCGGGAATCAACAGTTGGTAGAGTGAAGTGTCGAGAAAGAAACGTGCTTTTGCTGCAAATGTTTCATTTAGTTAGCAAGAGACACTAAGAGCAGCATGTCAGCAGTCACCTGCTCAGCAGATAATGTATGTCACAGAGAAACACAGATTCTCCAGAACACCTCTGATCAAAAGATACTACTGAACCCAGTCTTCCCACAGCAGTTGCTTATGTTGACCTGCCTCCCTCTTTCTTCTCTCGTTGTGCCATGACAGCTGGGAGGAGCGTGCCTGCTGGGAGTTGGGATCTGGGTCATTGTGGATCCAACAGGTTTTCGAGAGATAGTGGCTGCCAACCCTCTGCTCTTCACCGGAGCGTACATCATGCTGGCTATGGGAGCGATGCTCTTCCTGCTGGGTTTCCTCGGCTGCTGCGGTGCCATCCGTGAGAACAAATGCCTCCTCCTTTTTGTAAGTGTCCTTGCACCTTCTGTTGGCCTTTTGGTGTTTCCCAAGAATGGGGGAGACTTTTTCATTGAGTAGATGATGCTGTGATAAGTGCGTGAATGGATGTCCATTATTGTAGCCATTATTGCCTTAGATATTAAATAGACTTAGGACACTTTTACTAGTGAGGCAGAGAATTTGCTTCTTCCCTGCACCAGGCTTGAGTCCAGTGGGTGTGGAGTCTAGGAGCATATTTCGACTTTGTTAAGTTTTGTCTCAAAAAAATCTTTTTTAATTTTTTTTTAACTTTTATAAAATGACCAAAAATGATTCACTCTTGTCCATCTGTCCATCCAAAACCCTCAGCTCCACCCGTAGATTACTTCCTCACTGGTTCAAAAAAAAAAAAAAAGCAGAGAACCCGTAGAGTGGAACATCTGTGTAATGGAGCCCCCCGTGTCAGCAAAAATGCCCAGCTCAGAACTGGCTGACAGCATTGTATTGCAGTTCTCAATACGTGGTCACTCCTTTATGCAGTCTACTTTGCTCCTAAAATGAACCACATTTGTGATTTTCAGGCAATTTTCCCCTTGAATGATAGGGTTACGTTTCAGCCCATGTGGTCATCACGTAATGTTTACAAAGAGCTAGCCACTAAAGTAAGTCTTTTTTGACCTCTGCCATAAATTCTGATACTACAGTGTTTCCAGCCGTTATCTCTTAGCAGAAGACATTGCCAATTATGTGTCAAAACACAAAGCTCTATAGTTTTATTTCTCACTTTTGTCAAATGTGACCTTTTGTTTCTCCCTCTGAGTCTGTTGGTTTGTTTTTATTTATGTTTGTTTAAGTCTCCCTTTTACAGTGTTTTGTTATGATTGTATCTTGCACAGCTGCTTCACAGTGTGAAACAGGTTTGTCTCTTAACAGTACAGGGAAGTTCACTTTTTTAAAAAGAAAAACATTTTTTTTTTCCTTTGAGATCAGCCCGGCTCCACTGAGATAAATTCTCTCTGGCACTTTGCTTGCCCACCCCTTGAATTCATGACCTGCACATGAGAACCCTTCTCCGGAAGCCATTGTGGGTTTGATCTCTAGTAACTCATCTCAGAAGTAAATCAGAAAACTAAATATATCACTTGTGAAGTCAGGGAAATCTACCTAAAGGAATCTCATAAAATGTGAAGAGTCAGGCCCAATGAGCCTGATGTTACGCCAGAGCCTGTCCCAATCAGATTAAAAACTAGCAGTTATGTTTAACTACCGAGTGTGTTTAAGTATGAGAAATACTGTTTGAAAATGAATGAGAAACAAATATTTTTCAATTTGGACCACATAAACTGCATACAGATTGAGGAATCTGGCTGGAAAAGGGACTTCTGATCCATGCTCTTTCCTGATTTAGCATCACTGAAGTCAGTAGTGTTACACCACAGTTTGAGTGTTCCTCCAGGTGTTTTAGTTATATTCCAGCGCACTCAATTTTGTGGTTATTACTTTTCTGACTCATAGAAGTAATTCCGAGCCCTGCTGCTTTATTTATTTATTTTTATTTTTATTTTATACTTGGAATGTGAGAAATATATGGGCTGGAAATAATGCCTGGGACTAGCAGGAACTCTAAAAATAATCACTGGATGAGGAATTGGCGCTCCAGCCTGAGCAGGGCTTCTGGTGTCAAAGTCAACTCTTGTAACCTGCCATCCCTTGTCCAGTAGCAGCAAAGCACTTGCACAAAGACTTGTGCTGATACCAAATGAGGAGAAATATTTTGCTCGTTTCTGCTTTTTTGGGGCCACACCAGCTGACCTTAAAAAGCATGAAAGATCTGTGAAAGCAGAAGTCTGATGGGAGTAAGTTTCAGGCATAGGAAAGGCAAACCATTCATGAGCCTATGCCAGCGAGACCGGAAATACTGTTGCGGAACTGAGAGTGTTAGGCTTTAGAGGTGGTGCTTGGGGAGAAGTTGCCTGATCAAATCAAGTCCGCTTACAAAGTTGTTAAAGAATTGATCAGCCAGAGCTGCTCAAGTGAGATTTCACAGTGATGCATAATGTATATCTGAAGCTTGCTGTCTAAATGTAAATAGAGGATAGGAGGGACGAGACAGATGCACACACGCATGTTCTCTAAGTTCTGGCTTCTGTATTTGCAAGGCGATTTATTTTACCTTAAGCTGCTTGTCTTTTGAGGAAAAAACAACACCCCCCCACCACCACCACCACTGAAAAATCACTGTGGAGCCTAGCATGTTGCCTTAAGCACAAGGCTGTGAAGTGTTTCTAGGTTTCCCAGCGTTTGAACCTGACTCACAAAAAGCAACAAACATTGTGTTCTAAACTGAAGACTGACTGAATTCTGGATTGTCCTAAAGACCCTATGGCTGCAAAAGAACACCATAAAAATCAGAATCCAGAATGCTGGTGAATGTACAAAAAATAACGTGCAAATATAAATATATTTTTTCATTTTGACACGATTGAATTCAAGTCTGCAACAAGAACAGTCTATGTTAGCTTGATTTGGCTTAGTTGTGAGTGCAAAGAGTTCTGCGCTCTTGTAAAATAGATGCAGTAGCCCCTAAAACTTTTCAGCATGAAAATGTGTGTTCTTTGGGTTAAAGGACAGTGGCTGCTCCTTCCAGAACAGCATTGCTGAAACTGGAATGGCAGATGTGTTGCGAAAAACAAACGTGAAATGCTGATTTGTGGAAACTTCTGACAAATGGAGAGCCATCACCAGGAGCTGAGGCGAGGTTTTTGACCAAAATAGGAGACACCACTTCCAAGGATGTTCAGGCCCTCACCTTGGATGAAGATGGTACCTGTATTCAAGTGCTGGGTCTCAGGCATGAATTTAAATGTGAGGCTGCTGTGTCCCATACACTGCACTGACCAAGTGGCTGTTTAGTGCTCTCATATATCAGTAATTGCTTAATTTAATTCTGGGAGACAAAACATAATAAGCAGATTTAGCCCTTCCTTAAAATGCAGAATGAGAGCAAGTTCTGAAACACTGATGATCCATCTCCTTTTTTCTCATCAGCCCTAATGGCTGCTCATGTTTTTTCTACAATAACTATTTCAAATCTGTAATGGTAATGCAGACTACACAATGTAAGTGTAAATCAGTTTGGGAATGATAATGAAGCTTATCAGACAGAATCTGGGAATGGCTGCTTCCACTTCTGCACAGACCTGTGCTGGAGCTCGGGTGAATGTGTGTCTCCTAGTAATCAGTAAATGAAATGCAATTAGCAAGGTGATGGGATTAATCACTTGATCACCACCTTAGACCTCTTAGTGACTATGCTGAGATCCCTTGATGGGTGATGATGCGGATTTGCAAAGCGTGGTTCATCCTCATCACTTGTTCTTTGCCCTCCTATGGTGAAATTAAAAACAGAACAGTCTCTGAGCAGGAAAAAAAGAAGCCATACGTAAAACTCTAGCAGTAAGAATAAATTATCGTTAACTAGTTCAGCAAATCAAGCCACGGCATTCTGTTAGCAGCCTGAAGTCCCTGTCCATCTGACTCATCTTGTTTGTCATTTGAGCCTGGGAACCTTTTCTTTTGTTTCCATTGCAGAGGCAGGAAGACAAATGGGACAGGGTAGTGTGTGCATTTTTCCAGTGGGGAAAAATCACTTACAGCTCTGATAATTGACACCGAAAGAACATTTTCACGTTTCAATTAGGTGGTCTGAATTTTCTCTCCATTACCAGAATACATGGTGCTCAGCATTCCAGACATCGTTTATAAATCATTGCTTGGGGATCTTAATAGTACTTCTGGCCCCATCTGCCTTCCTTCTGTTTCAGAAGGACCTTCAATAGCCTTCTTATACAGGAAAAAAAAAAAAAAAAGAAAAATCAGATTACTTTTGTGTTTATTTCTACTTGTTGCTTCACCCACTTTGATTGGTAACTTGTACCAGATGTTTTACCTTACATATGATGCGGTCTTACTGGATTCTCCATTCACATGGAGCCAAAACCTGACATCATTTCCAAATGGTCACTCAGTCTGGTAAAGTCGTCTTCGAGCCTGTGGTCTAATTCTTGGGATCCTTAAATTTTAGAAGGATCTCAACTGATGTTCAAATGGTAATGTCTTTGTGTGACTGTAGGAACATAAACCATGCCCATCTAGTTCAGACTTACCTCAAACCTAGTATTTTGTCTCCAACAATGGGACTAAGTGTCATTTCAGGAGAGATGTGAGCCAAGCCACTTTCGGCTCTGTTCCTCTCAGTTCCTCAGCACCAAACTTGGTTGTTTGAAGCATGTTAGAGGACGCATCTCTGCCTGTTTGCTTCAGTGTTTGTTATGCGCTGAACCAGCATCAAACCGCTGTGAGGCGTTGGTGTAACTGAGAATCAGCCCTAAAGAGAGCTTGAGTCGTGAACTCTTTGACATCAGCAAGTGCTTGCCTGCCCTGCAAGATTTGTCCCATTCAACACGCTTTTCTTTTCCAAGTTGTACCTCAGGTGGGCCAGCTTTCTGTGCTGCCTCTGGGCAGGAGGTCCCAGCGCTCATTCTGGGCAGGAAACTCCACAGCACCTGAGGGATCTTGGCAAAAAAGGCCCTGGGGACACTTCCCTCCCAGCACAGCATCAATCTCTGTGGGGATGAGGCCTCCTAGGTCTGATTGACTTCTGTGGGGTGCGTGAGGAAGGCACGGTGAATCGTTCTGGCCTGGTAACAGGAGAACAGCAGCTGAGTGACTGATGTACCTAACTCAGTGCAACCCCATTGTGTGGAGGGGGATGCTGTTAACCAAGGCTGATTTTCTCCTGAAATGGAGAATGCTCCAAAAAGAGTCCATTTTTGGTCATAGGTGTAACTATTTTGGTAACTGCCTCCTTCCACATGAAATGAGCCATGGTTATATTACAGGACAGCTGTTTATGTTGTGGTGAGCAGGGGTGTGCGTGTGTAGGTTTGTGCATGTGATGGGCTACCTGCATCAATTCCCCCCACTGTGTCAAGACAGTTTAACCCTATTTGAGCATCTACACAATCATATAACCTTTTCCATCAAAGTAGGCTTTCCTGTTTTAACCTGATGCAGATTTATCAGGGGATGATAAGGATCCTTAGCAGATAAGCCTTATCTGCTTTACCCATTAGAACAAGCCAAAACATGCTGTGAGCTCCCATGTCCTGTGATATGATCAGAGGAGGGGCTGTGACTGCCCCAGGTTATTGTCTCGTAGTTTTGTGGTTTTTTTTGTTTTTTTTTTTTTAATTGGCAGGAAAATAAATTTCCTCAGTTATATTTTCCATGTCTTTAGTGACTTGCAAAACCTTGTGTTCCTAATGCCTATTGCATGCATATAATGGTATGTCTCTTTTTCTGTATCTTCTCTCTTGTAGTTCTTCATGTTTATTTTGTTAATCTTCCTGGCGGAGCTCTCAGCTGCAATCCTGGCTTTTATCTTCAGAGAAAATGTAAGTATCCTATGGTGGGCAAAATATGAACCCCAGTGGGATTGTACCCAGCTGGAGCGTGGTGTTCGGATGGTGGCTGATAGTGACTGTTTGTTTCAAATGCCAACAAACCTGCTTCATTACTATCTTCAGGCTGCAGAACTGCCAGCAAGCCAGTGAATGCTAATTAGTCTAGCATGTGCAAGGTGGATGGTGTATGTAAAAAGATATATATGCTGGGGGACCACTTAAGTCCTGGAGTTTTCAGTCTTCTTGGTTCTTTCACAGCCAAACCAAGTGCATGTTCCATCAGGGAGAAGCTTTATAATAAAGTCACACTGAGGTTAAAAGCACTGTTTTCTTTTTTCAATATAGCATATGTTTCATATTAATATTAGTAGTGAAACCGCCCGTTTCCCCAGCAGAGCCAATGCTTGCTCTGTCTGCTGTGCTAAAAACTCTCTTGTGCATCTTTTAATATTTGTTCTTGAATTTTCATCTTCTGATACTTGCCAGATTCCTCTCAGTGCTGCTTGTAAGATATGCCCCCTAGCCTGCTCTGACCAAGTCTCCCCATGTCCCTTTTTGAGTCTCATCAATGGTTCTCTTGCACATTGCCTTGCTTACAAATTTCTAATCCCTCTCTCCACAGCTTTATATGGTGTAGCCTTTCTCTACACTGCTCCTGTGCATATAATTATATGCCAATCATCCCCCCATGCTAGTAGTAAGCGTCACCTCATTGTTTCTCAAACCTGCAGGAGTCTCTGCATTTTTTCCACATCCCCACATGCAAGAAGAGCCTGACTGAAGTAGGTCTGTCCTTCTCAAGGCAGCCCATCTTTGAAATACGACTCTGAGTGATGGCAGTGACAAAACATCAGCTAGTGATGGTGGTCACTAGTTAGTGACTGTTAGTTTTTATCTTGTTTGTTTGGCGTCTGCCAGCAGTAAGAGAACTTAAAGGGCATTTCCTGTATTGATTGTCACAGAGGTGTAGCATGAGCAACTAAGGACCTTTTAAAATGATGATACGATTTTGATTTTCTTGAGCCAGGATATACTTTTAGTTTTATTCACATTAAGAGATTTTGGTAAGCAAAGAATCAACACTTACAAAGTTCACGGCAAAACAGTCCGGTGTTTGTACAGTAGGATAGTCTGGGGAGAGGTGGTGGGAGAATTTTTTTCGGCTTTATAAGCTGGTGGTCTTTTGTCTTTGCATTGGATTTGAACAGTGGGGAAAAAACGTCACTTTGTACACAGTGTGGGCGCCCCATTACAGCCTAGGCTTTGAGACCATGCCTTTGTGGGAATAGCTACAGCTCTGTAAATAGGCTGCAGCCCGGGGGGTCTGGTGTGTTCTGGTCATTACAGCTCTGCTGTTAGGAGCTCTGAGGGAATTCCTTTGGTACAGCACAAGCAGCAGACCGCACACGTAGAAACGCCTCGCGCTCGTGTGCTGCCCTGCAGGCCCAGGTACGATCTTCACAGAGGGGAGATAACACACTGCCTGGTGAGCCAGGTTTGTGGGGAGCTTAGGAAAGGCACAAGAAACAAAATGTGTCCTGTGTGTGGGATGGCTGTGCCTTCTTCCCTCAGCCACGAGAGTCCTGCAGAGCATCGGGATCTTCCATTCCCTGGCAGCCGTGGGACGTGCGGGGACGTGGTACTCACCAGATAAGATCACAGTGGTTATTCTAGACTTCTGTGACATTTGGTGATGGTTTGTGCGGCAAAGCTTGCAGGGGAGCAAGCTATTCTGCTGTCTTTCCTGAGCTTGTCTCGTTTGCATCACCAGCTTCCCACTCTGTCAGAATGACTGACAGAAAAGGCAGAAATGGGAAGAAATGCAGAATGTCAGGATCCCAACATAGCTGGAGATAGCTCTACACAGAAGTTAAACTCAGTCTGAAAATTCTTGTTGTTTGTCCGCTCTTAAGGTTTCTTCTGAACAAAAAACTTGTTTTGCTGTTGCTGTATATTTTGGTGGTAGTTCCTCTGGCTGGGTAACTACTTGCAGCTAATTTTGCTGTTATCTTTGGGTTAGCCGGATGGCTGGGCAGAATGGCTGTGGGGTGATCTCCCAGTGACCCTGTGTCAGGAAGAAGTCTTCACAGTAGTCATTTAAAGTCAGGTTCAGATGTGCTTTTCTCTTCCCTGTGAAACAAGAAGTTACTTTCAAGGCTTGCAGTGGTAAGTGCACATTTGGGCAACCGACATTTCCTGGAAGTCTACCAGGTTCAATGATGGTCATTGCACCAGTCCCTATGGCTGTAGCTACGCTGGGTGTAGAAAATGAGACAAAAGAAAAGGGCATGCTCTGTCTGCTCGCTTTCCAGATAATGTTTGGTGCAGTTTTCTCTTGTATGGTTTTACGTGCAAACTAGCTCCCCAACACACAGCAGAGTTAAATTATTAATAGCTGTGGGAGTAAAAGAAATTTAGACACAGAAGGAAAGGAGAAAAGAGATGCTTGCTGTTGAGATTGGACGTGAGAGGAAGAGTCAGTGAAGCACAGTGTGGTGGTGACTTCATTCACTGGTAGTCACTTCATGCACTGGTGTGTAAATATACGTGCTGTTTCTGTACAGGAGATGTTCTCCCCTGAACAGCTAGGAAGGAACATGACTGAATGGCTCTTTATTGCTCGTGGCTGTGGCTGATACATCTGCTTTGTCAGAAGCGTGTGTGGAAGATCTCATTTTATTACTAGGTCCTTTTCTCCCTTCTGAGCAGTGCTTGCACAGTACTCCAGTGTGCACAGACTTGGCTTCGACAACAAGGGGACCGTGGACATGTGTGTAGGACCATCTTACTGACTGTTGTCCTCCTTTGTCAGCAATTTTTTAACAGAATAAAGACACTTCTGCTGATCGATTTTTAACGTTTTTCTGAACTTCAGATGCTCAGGACAAACAGTTTAAGAACAATGAAATGGAATCAGTTATTTTCCTGGCAGACTTACCCTTCCAGCACTAGGCTTTGTTTTGGGCCAAGTCTCGTAAAAATCTCACACAAACTCTGAACAATTTCCTCTGGGATTGCTGCTGTCAAAATAAAGGTTTCACTTTATATTTAAATGACTCTTTTGTTTTAGACCCGGCCAAAGGCAGCCGGCTGGGATTATTACCAACTGTAATATCAGTTTCAAAGTCTGTGCTTCAGAAACAGACAAGCATCAGAAAAATGTGCTGCTGTCTCTGCAGGCGCGGATGCTGGGTGGGTAAAGTATGCAGAGAGGGAAGGAAAGGAGAAGACTGAGGGCACGTTTCTGCATCTTCAAGCCTAGTCTCCCCTTAGTGCACCAAATTCCCAAAGGAAAATGCCAGTCCTCTATGATCCTCTGGTATTTTAATATTTTTGGAAGCAAAAAAAAGAGTTAAAATGTGCGTCTTACAAAAAAAAAAAAAAAGTGATTTAGGAACTATCTCATTAAAAGGTAATGAGATTTAGGTCCCTATGCCATACAAGTTTTTGTGACAAAGTTTTACCCAGTGTCAATGTAGTCATTAAGTTATGCCTTAGTTTGTATCTGTAAAAGAGAAATCAATATTAAGTGGTGCTCTGGGTCTTTTAAAGAATGACCACAGACTTCTTGGTTCTCCTTAAGTTTTGTGATATAGTTACAAAGGAAACAGCCAAGTTTGTGCTTGTGCTTTTGTGCCCACCCCATACATCTCATGCATATGTATGTGTATGTGTGGTATTTCACATTGCATATCAAGAACCTGAAACCAACTCATTGCAGATGCACTAACACATACTGCTACACTGTGTGAACAACAGGAAAAAGGGAAAAAAAAAAAAGAAAGAAAGAAAGAAAAAAACCTCTCTCTTGAGCAGCTTAATTCCCAATCCTGCATGTGTGTAACACTGAGGCTTTGCACTGGCATAGAGAATGTGTCTGTGTAGATCACAACTCAGAAGGTATTTTAGCCAAGGGCCCACACAAGTCAAGGCCTATTGGGAGCCTGAAAAGGGGATTCCTTGAAGTGTTCATCCTGAAGTGATAGAAAGGGCCCAAGATTGAATCAAAGTATTCAATTTAACGAGACTATTAAGTTTGAATATTTACTAGTCCCCCAGAGAGTGATCCTATGTAAATGTAATTTCAAGGTGTCTAACTTTTTGAGGAGAGTCTGAGCAGAAATGTTGGCTTGGTTTTTCTATTTTACTATAAATGTAAACAGGAGTAAATGAAATTCCATTAGTTTTTATTGCTGACCTTAGGAAAAAAATGTTTAAATTATCTAAACACTGAAAATATAAAGGGGATTTTTTTTTTCTTCACATATGTGGGTGAGTTTAGATAATCTAAAGCATTGTCAGGGAAATGGTCTTTTTTCTGATTTGTAAGTTGACTTGAACATTTCATATTAATTCCATGTGTTTTAATTCATTTTCATTCCCAGCAAGTTTGGTATTAGGGCTTGATTCTTCTTTCTCACACATGGAGTTCCCCTGATGCTAGTAGGAAGGTAACTGGTTTGAAATGAAAAGTGAGAGGAAAATCATGCCTTGATTGCAGACCTTGAGTAGTATAGTAAGTTAAGATACTATTTGGATGTGGATTTGAAGATCTCTCTAAAATCTGTTTTAGTCTTATGTTAATTTATGAAATGCTTTTAAATAGCCCTGAATATTAAAAGATGTGCTTTAAAGAGAGAAGTTGGCAGTAACCCTTTGCATTTCCGCCTGTCTCTGTGTGTTCCAGTTGACGAGAGAGTTTTTCACCAAGGAGCTGAAGAAGCATTACCTGAGGAACAATGACACGGATGTCTTCTCTGCCACCTGGAACTCTGTTATGATCACGGTAAGTCAGGCCACGCCAGCCCCATGCTGCTGGTGGTCAGCTATCAGTGCTGTGCTCAGCCAGCACCCTCAGCTCACCTGGGTGTTCAGCCTGCTCCAACCACTCCGTTGTGTCAAGCACAGCACCAGGGTTTGTGGTGGCAGTGGTGGGACAAAGGTGACAGTTGCTCTGGCAGCCAGGCTTTCTCGACACGAGCTGCCATTGGTACCGTTCCCAGCTCACAAAGCTAGAACTAGTGCTAACTAATGGTTTCTTACTACAGCCTGTTAAATGAGTTGATAGGCGACAGATGAGGCAGGGGTATGCCTAATGGAATATTTTCAAAGTAGAAATATTTGCAATCAAAATTGACTTTGTTATTACAGTCCTAATCAGGCGGATTAAAGATTGGCTGTGTCATTGGAATTGGAATTTTTCTTATCTACTACAAGTTGTTCCTTCCTGTCTGCTGCAAGAAGTTGTGTGTGCTTGTGTTTGTGTGTACACACGTGAACTTTGGGCTCAGTACAGCCCACGTTATATCTGTTCAAGAATGAAGAATAAGATGTCAGGCTCTGCAGATGAAAAGTCAATTTTAATCTTATAAGAAAAAGATGATTGCTGCCCTTCATGCTGATTCAGGATTTTAATGAAGACATTTCCTTTTGCTGACTGAAAGGAGACAGACTATGACTTGAATCCTTAAAAAGGACCTGACTTGAATTCTAAAAAGGGAGCTTTCTTGGATCACCTAGCAGTGCCTTTGAACAGCAACAATCCTGACCATTAGCTATGGGAGAACGGGCAGTCGGGAGCCTGGATTGTACTGTTGACTCTTTTACAGACTTGCTGGGTGATCTCAAGCAAGTCATTCTGGATGTGCTCCAAAGCCCTGTGTAGATCATGGCAATATTCCCAGCGGTACCTTAGAGTCTACAGTGTGACATGGGAACGGTGGGACTTTATAAAGAGGCTTTGATGAAACAGAAGCTCCAAGGTACAAGCATAACCCACTTCTTTGGAAACAGCAATTGTTTTGTCTCTGCTTTGACTAAAGCTTTGATCCCTGCAAAAATAGGTCTTTGGGAGAATTCTGGTATCTCTTTTCAGGGCAAAGCATAAACCGTCTTCGTTTTTTTCCATGCCTCTCTCTAGTTTGCCTGCTGTGGAGTGAATGGACCAGAAGATTTTGAAGCTGTTCCCCATCTTCCAAACTCCTCTTTTGAAGAGGCAACACCAGAGGCTTGTTGCCAGCGAGAACTCCAGAGCCGGGAAGGGATGTTTGTTAACAAGGAAGCCTGCCTCACAGGCATCGAGAGATTTCAGAACCGACAGGTAAGGGGAGCCAAATGCAGGGAAAAGGAGTTGTGGGAGCTGTGGGTGGGTAGTGAAGATAGCAGGTTGTGCCATTCTGACTGCAGGTCAGCTTGCAACTGTGCTTACACTGATAACAGCTTTTGAAGTCATGGATATATCTGATTCTGAAAATCCCCCTTCATTGTGTGGACTGCTAAGTCCATGCTGTGCTGTATCAGCAGAAATAATGGAAATTTTCCCAGGGGATTAAGAGGTGGGGTAGAAGTTTACGTCAAGCTTTACTGTGGCTCTGAAGGTTAGTACTGTCTCTGAGAAGAAGTTAATTGGCAAGCCAGCACAGGTCAGTGACGATGGGATGAATTTGGCTCTTATAGGCCATGGTAGGGGCTCCAGTTTAGTTCACAAAGACTACTCATCAACACCATATTCAACTAAGAGATTGAGGGTTAAACAGCCACAGAAAACCATGTCTGCTTCCCAAGGAAGGGAAGTGTTGGAAGGCTGTGTTTCTCTGCCCTTTTACTGATTACAGTAAAAAGAGGGCTTTTCTTTGAACAGGTCTCTTGACTTAGCAATTCTTTTCTATGCTAGACTAGAACAAGGCAATTCAGAGTAAAGTCGTTGACACTGATACCACCAGCCGTGTTTCTTTATATTTTCCCCAAGACCTAAAGTTTCAGAAACTTCCTAGCAAAGTTCTTGACTGTGTTCATCTCGGCATTCACAAGTCAGCTGAACTCTGTACTGACTGCGTGTCTAAGCCTCCTTTTCTCTCCAGACTAAGCAGCGGTCCTCTTTTCAGCACATGAAAGCAGATTGTGAAAGGGAGTAAAGGAGTTTGGAAGCAGCGCATGAGCTGTTCCTTGTCTGGCAGCTGGAAACGGTTGGCAAAGACACACTGGGTGAGAGATCATAGCAGACAGCACCATACTGCATCTGCCAGGTCTGATTGCCACGAATAGACAGGGAAGAGAGAGAGAGAAGGAGAGATGACAAACAGCAGGGAGGAGAAAGAAATGCAATTTGAGAAACAGGGATAAAGCTGATTTAAAAAAAAAAAAAAAGCTTTCCCTAAGCAGTAATGCTGAGGCCTAACACTTCTACGGCAAGAGTTTTTCTGTGAGCCCTTGTCACTACAGTGTCTTTCTGGGAGAAGCTGTGTGCACAGAAAGTGTCACCAAGTGCACAGCGAGGCATTTATATAAAATGGGAGAACTGTTGCTGGCTCTGTTCAGGCATTGCTGGAGCAAAGTCAGGCTCTTGGGAAACGGTGCTGGCAGGGCAGTGCTGGACACGTTTGTGCTCACCCCGTTCTTACCCAGCTGAGCAGGGCATGCTGAAAGTTGGTTTAAGGTTGGAGTTCAACAAGCACCCAGACGTTTTGTTGCTGCACTGGATGCTTCTTCACAAAAATTGGGCTGGAAATATGACAGGAACAGAGCTGCAGCTGAGCAGCCTCATGGTGACAAAAGAATGATTTTAATAGCTTGGCTACTGCCCCAAAATGCCCTTCAGTCCCTGGGGCTGTGTCATAAGTGGGTCCCCTCCGCGCTTTCCCTTGCTTTCCTCTGTGTTTCACTCCCGGTGAGTAGGGTCTGGGATGGACACCAGCATGTAAGTGTCGTGCCATTTTTGCAATTCAGACATTTTCTTTTTGGGTGAAAGCACAATAGTCAGGTGAATGAAACATGCCAGATACATGGATGGGACTACACATCTATGTTTGCATGTGTAAGTGGACAGGAGAGGTACTTTTTTACATTGGACGAACTCCAATCTACTTCTGTCTTTATACGTGACCTATTTGCAGAAATTTGCTGGTGGGTTGGAATTCTAGGCTGGGAGAACTGAGGCCAGGATAAGCTGATGATTTCCAGAACCATCCTAAAAACTTTTCAGAGGATCTGCCTGCTGTTAATTGTGTGAGCAGTAACAAATGACATTAAAGATGATGGTAGCTCTGCTGCAGAAATGGAAGGATTACAGCAGTGCGTGGCCATGAGTTCTTAATGACTAATTCTCCTGTATTCAGAAGATCAGCAAGTGTTCATCCATGCTCCTGCTGGGGGAAGGCACAGAGAAAAGGTCCCAGGGTGTGAAATAGCTGCTGGCTGTGACTGAAATACAAGTCAAGAATCTCTTGCCTTGGCTTTAAATAAATAGCCTGTATCCCTAGTCAGCCTCAGCTGCCTGTCATATGCCCAGAGGGCCCTTTCCTTTGTACTTAGTCTCTCCCCTCTGCAGATGAAATGTCTCTCCCCTGCTGCTCCCCTCTGTTCTGCAAGAAGTCGCTATTCCTCTTGGTCAGTGAGGGCTTGTGTGTGTGGTTTACTCCCATTCCACTGCAGCAAAACCTTCCCCTCCCTGCCACTGTCACGCTGGTTCCTGCCCCCCTTGCTGTGGGGCTGGGCGGGGGAGTGAGAGGGAGCCATGCTTTTGGTTCCTGGATCTGACAGCACCTCTTGTACACATGAGGGCTGTGCTACGAGAGCAACGCAGTGCGCTGCTCCGTGTTTCTCACCATGTTTTGTCCTTCCTAGGGCTGCTACACCGTGATCCTGAACTCCTTTGAGACCTACGTGTACCTTGCAGGAGCCCTTGCCATCGGCGTGTTGGCCATCGAGGTACTGTTGTGTGATAAGGAAAACAAGCGGTGTCAGTGGATGTCCGGCTGCCAGGCAGGGAGCTGCTCCTGCAACCTGCGGACGGGTTATCAGCTTGTGCTTTTAATTGCCTAAGGAGAGATGGGCGCTTGGTCCCTTGCCACAAGAGGCAGGGAAATAACCTCTGCTGCAAGCCTGCAGTGCCGCCTCGTGTTGGCTCTGCCGCAGTTTGCAGCTGTGCCGCGCTGGTCGCAGAGGCTTTGGGGACCCCGCTGCCTGCCTCGGGACCTGACGTGATTTCTGTCCTCACTGCAGCAGCGTCCCAGCAAGCTGACTGCTGTGTCACTTGGTTAATGTGTTTGAGCTGTGCCTTTGCTTTAAAAGCTCAGTTTAGAGCCTGAAAATGTATTGGCTTAGGAGCATCTCCATTATCCAGCATTAGCATCTGGCTCTTTGCTGGTGTTTGTGCAGAACAGGCTTCCACCAGTCAGGACCTTAGCCCAGGAGTGCTACCTGACAGCATGGCTGGGGCAAGGCCAGGTGTTTTCCCCAGTGCCACGTCTTGTGCAAAGGAGAGGGAGCTCGGCAGGGCCCCAGCAGCCCCCCACGAGTGCGCCCCTGCCCCTGGGCAGAGGCAGTGGAGCGCAGAGCTCCGCTGTGACACCAAGGGCAGCTTGGGAGTGAAACCAGGCTGCTGCTGCTGCAGCCAGAAGCAGTTCCAGTTGGAAGGGAGGGAATCCCCTGCAGGCAAAAAACATTTTCCCACAGCCTCCCCTGAGTGGTGGGAAGAGGCCTCTCGACACATCACATCGCTGACTGCTGGGCAGGAGGGAGGGATGGGAATGGTCCTGGGGCTGGGGAGGGCTTTGCCATTCTTCTCGAAGATGCAGCCGTTTCTTGTGGTTCTTCATTTTGGTTTTGCCCTCTTCTTTCCCCCCTTCCCAGCTGTTCGCCATGGTCTTTGCCATGTGTCTCTTCCGAGGGATCCAGTAAGAGGCAGCCTGTGAACCAACACATTCCCCACATGCTCAGAAGAAAGAAGGAAAATCAGAAGAAACAAAAACCTGAAAACATCCAAAAAACTTTATTTTTTTTAACAAAACGGGGTAGGGGGGAAAAAAGGAAAAAAAAAAAGAGGGTTGTAATATATGAATGACCAAAAGGATTGTACTTCAGGGGCTGGAACTTTGAGGTGATGTGCACTACACTGTACACCAGACCCTTGCCCAGAGCCACCCGCAGCAGCCGTGGAGCAAGAGCCCAGTGCAGCTGATTGCACTAACGAAGGACAGAGCCTGCAGAGGGGAGCGCGAGGAGGAGCACGACTGCCTCTCCTGCTTGTCAGCGCAAGGCTGTGCCTGCTGTTTGCAACTTTATCATGCTTTAGACACAAAGGACTGAAGAACAGCAACGCAGGGGCTGGATAAGGCAGCAGGTTGGCCGAAGTCTGTGACTGCCCAGGTGGGTTTGAAAACAAGTGGTGGTGGTGGCGGCTCCTCTAAGAAATAGGCAGTTGTTGCTTGCACGATTCTGGTTTTAATTCCCAGCCACAAAATGAAAACACACATGCTTCAGTGGAAGCTTTGCCCCTATCTCCTGAAACTTGTCAGAGAAGTCAAACACTTCAGTGAGTCTGGCTTTTCTCTGGAGCCTCGAGCAGGGGCACAGTGGTCTCGCGTAGAAATGGGACTTGTCTAAGGCTGGCTGATGGTCAAGAATTTGGTGCCTACCTTTCCGTTTTTGGATTTACTGTTCGTTGTTGTGAAAAAGAGAGCAAGTGGTTACCTGCTGTGTTCCCATCCCCTGGGAAAACTGGTGGCTCTGGTCAAGATTAGCTGATACTGATGCCTTCCTGAGAAGGGGAGGAAATAGCGTTTAAACCTTGTCAGCCTTTGCCTTTCACTTTGTACTTGCAAAAAAATAGTTCGTGGTGCTCTGTTAGCATAGATACAGTGCAGTGGACTCCTACATGCTTTCCTGCCCCAAGGGGAGTTCCAGGCACGGTGCTGGATGGGAGAGGCTGAGGTTTGTCAGCCACTCCCCTGCTGCTTGCCTTAAATCGCCTTGGGGCGTCATTTCTGCTCAGGGGATTTCCCCTGAGGTTTTCCCATGGGCTCACAACGAAAGCATCAAGTCAGAGTTGTTTTAGCCTGTGTGTTAGTCGAGAGCATTTCCTCACTTGAGAAAGTTGTTATCTACCGATTTGCTTAGAAGTGAACTTGAGAAACGTGCCTGGGAGTGGGCATTGGTGGTCAGAGGCTGAGGTGGTGCTGAGGCCCCAGACTGTCTCTGAGAGCACTCTGTGCGGCCGAACCGCTCCGGCTGCTTCTCTGCTGTTGGTGACTGCTGACCCACACAGGTCACGGCTTCCTCTCTTCTGGAAGCCTCAGCCCCTGGTGGCTTCGTTACTCAAGAGCTCGCTCCCTGACCTCAAACTCTTTGGTCCCCCCCGAAGCACAGCGAGGCTGTTTTCTTGTTTAGCTCGGGCCTTTTCACAGTCGCAGATTGAGGAGTGCTTTTAGAGTTAAACCAGCCCCTCTGAGAGCTGTAATCACTGGCGAGGGTTACGGAGGGGGAAGGCAGCAGGGCTCCGCGTCCTTGGAGCCCTCCCAGGGGCACCGTGCCGATACACGTGCAGAGGCTGCAAGGCAGGGTGGCAAGCGGCTGAAAGACTGGTCCGTAGTAAACAAAGCTCCTGGCTAAATGTCCAGGTTGGGGAATCGGGGGTACGAAGGAAGAGGAAGGAGGCGTGAGAGCTTTTCCAGGCTTCATTTGAGAACAACAATTTGCTCAGCAGCAGGAGGGGGCCCGGGCAGGAAGAGCAGCAGCCCCCCTGCACTGCCATGAGTATATTGCAGCAACGGAGTGAGGCCAGGAATGCTGAGTGGCCTCAGATGTTGCATTAAACCTCGCGGAAAGCTTTTCTGAACGATTTCCCTCTGGACCTGTTTTTAATGATGCATTTTAGCATTAAATTCTGGTCTGTTGTTTAATGAAGGAAAACAATTTTGCTAGCCAAAAAGCAGCAGTGTTTGTACCCGACAGCAGGTGCTGCTCTTAAGATAGGGAAAAATCTGTTGCATATAGTGATCTTACAGGGAATGGGCCGCCAGGCGAGCCAAACTTGAACACAGGAAAGCTTAGCTGTTCTGCTTCTGCCTCAGGAGCTAGTCAGTGATTGTTCTGGTAGAGCAATTCACAAAGGGGGGAACAAAACCGTGAGCAGAGCTAGTAACTTGGATGGAGGTGAGCAAGAAAAGCAAAAATTGCCACCCCATCACCCCTCCAGTTTGTTTTTGTTTTTTTCCTTTGAGCTTGTTTTGAGAAGTACTGGCTGTCTCAGGGCAGAGCCTGGAAGGCGAATACTGCAATTTATGCAGGGTGGGGGTTTGAAGTTAAAAAAACAAAATCAACACCCTTTTTTTCAAGACCTTTTCTTCATATGGGGGATTAACTCTCAGAGCAGCCAGTGCACTAAGGCATAAATATACAAGACTGAGGTAGGATTGCTGCAAGCTTATTTCTCCTTGGCTTTCCTAATTCTATACTATTTCCTCTGTTTTTTAGCTCTTTCACATCCCCTCTCTCCCTAAGGGCTGTCCCTCTGTCTTCAAAAGATCCTTCGTTCTTCTACTGTTCTGGCCTTTGCACAGTTGTTTCCCCTCTCTTACCTTGTCTGGTCCCCCTTCTGCTCTTTTCTGGATGAAGACTTCAACTCCTCTCTGCAGCTGGCTAGCGTGCCTCTGGGAACACAGCTTGAAACCAAAGCAAAGGCCAGGCAGCGCATCTTAAACAAGAGGTGGAAATTGCTGTAAAGATCCATGCAAATCTGAGAGGCCCTGTGGAAGTAGGTAACGGGCGGGAGGAATTTCTCCCAGGGGAATTTAATGAACAAGCAAGCCCAGAAACCAGACTCCTGTTGTACGGCAAAGCATGTAAATTAGTTGGTTTTGTCCAGTGGTTACGTGGCTGCCCCCTCTGTTGTACAGTAGCTTTTTCTCTTTTCAGAGCAGTAGGCAGGAGAAACAACTGTATTTTTGTATTTGTTTTTAACAGCTATTGGTGAGTTTGTTGGGAGCAGGGGCTCAAGCGAGAGTCACTGCTTGCTGGAGAGCTCTGGGTGGGCCAGGGACCGGAGGGAGCTGCTGGCTCCTTTGCTGTAGCACTGTGACCACAGCCCATGCACCTTGGATGTAATTCGTGGAGAGCAGTCTGTGCCTGCGAGCCCACAGCCCCTCTGCGCGCACCCCTGCCTCCCGGCTGTTATTTAATGCTCAAACGACCGTCACAAACGCCTGGGAAAGGGCTGCGTGTGAAATAATGATGTTTGAAATCTATTTTAAAAAACTGTAAATGTTCTTTTTATTAGATAGTGGAGCTTATTTATCCCGTATTCCCTACTGTAATGCTTTTTTTTTTATATTGAAAGGATTTTTTTTTTGGTAATATAAACTAGAACACAAGCCTGAAGCACTCTCTGCACGGTTTTTGTGTGCGTTTCTTAAAAAAAATAAAAGAAATAAAAGAAAGCTATTGTGACAGTGAAGTGAAACGGCTTTAATTTTCACTATTTGTTTGGTGTTGAGTACAGTCACTTTCTTACTAAAGGAGAAAGAATAAATTCAGGTACAGCAGCCAAAATGAGGTATAAACTGACGTGTCCCCTTCTCCCCTTCCCCCCAAGTAAAAACTGTTGACCAGAAAGAATTGGCCGGCTTAGGACAGACAGACAGACAGCCTCTCTTTTCTCACCAGGTCCAGTTTGCCAGATGTTGGTTAGGCGTAAATAAGGCGATGCAGAGAGTTATGTGAATGCGAGCTTTCTTCACCCTCGGAAGCGAGAGCTCCAGGAATGCCAGGCTAGGGTCGCCCTCCGGCAGGAGCAGGGTCAGCCTCAGTCCTGCCTGTGCCTGCTCAGAGCACGGCCCTTTGGAGAGCACGACCTGCAGCCATGCACAGCGTGACACAACGGCAAGCAGGTAATGCAGTGCAAACTGTCTCCCGTGGGAGATGACAGCAGTCCAAAGCCTTCTGCACACGTGAACAGGTGAGGAAACTGAGGCCTGTGGAGATGGAGTTCGCTCAGCAGAAGGGCCTGAAGCGCTGCCTCAGGCTTTTGATCCCAAATTATGCGCTCAACTGCCACCTGCAGCCACAGTCCCGAAATTGGACGCATCCCCTCAGGGACACATTTCAGTACAAAAGGTTCAGCATCCTCCTCCCTCCTCTCCCCCGCTCACATCAGAGTGAAGACAAACAACCACAGTTGGTTTCTGACAGTGCTGCAGACAGACATCAAATGGCAAAACGAGAAGTGGCTTGCTGCTTTAAGTTCCGCAGACAGCTGCTAAGCAGGGAACCGAAGAGGAATCTGACCTCACTTGATTTAAAGCTTCATGGGAAAGCTTTCATTGCCCACCCCCACCTGATTTAACCATCAAGAAGTCTTAAGAGAACTGTGTGCTGACTCATTTCTTTCACCTGCTGGATGGCATTTTAAGGTACCCTATTCAGGCAGTCCTCTCCACAGACCCAAAGTCATGGCTTAACTAAGACCCTAGGGTCCTGCAGCCAACATGGGTGGGAGAGGACAGCGTTAAGGTGGCCCTCCATCTCCTGTTAAGATTGCTTTTGGTTTGGTCAGTTTTACTCGTCTTTCCCACCCCCAACCCTCCGATCAGTCTGTGTATACATTCATGTGACCCCCCAAAACACAAAGAATCAAGCTTCACTTACCTATACCAACACTTAGAGCTGCAGGGCTGCACTGAAGCCATGCGCCCCTGTGCTGCCCATGCAGACAGTGTGCAGGGTGAGAGCAACAGCCACAGCCTGCCACGTTCCAGCTCCCACATGCAGCACCCTTTGGTCTCATTTGTGATATTCTGTGGGCTGCACATCATTTCCTGCCTCACAGGGAAGCGGTTTCCCTCCCAGAGCCCACCTCCTCCACCTAAACAGGAAGGCTCCTCTTAAATATAAATTTCAGTTGCTCGCTATTGTATCTTGGACATGTTGAAAGCAGCTTGGCAGGAGTACGTTGGGAAGCTCCAGCATTTAGTCTGCTGTTGGATGTTGCCTCTGCGGTGGATTTATTTCATTGGAAAAATACTTACAGTTGCAGACTGAACCAGTCTCCTGGTCCCACTACTTCTGACCTGACACACATTTTGCATGGCCAGTAGGTGCACTGCACACAGTGTCCCAAGTTGATGCAGCTGCTTCTAAACGCCAAAAACACTAACACACCATACAGTAACTACCCACTAGCTTCTTCTAACTATACTAAGGTATTAAACAGCAAACAGCCATGGCTCCCAGTCTCACCAGTGGTTTGAGGTCTGTTGGTCACACAAGCACTTCTGTTTGTGGAGGCAGCTTTCTACCAGGATTTTGGGACATCAGCTCTACTCCAGGGCATGCTTTGATCCCACCAACAGTAGCACTTGAATAAGACGTCCATATCCTGTACACAGCCCTCCTGCCTTTAGGCCCATAGAGAAAAATGCAGCCTCCAGCTGTGGACAGGGACAATCCGCATGGACAGCACTAGGAAAATAGGCAGCCATTGCTGCTAAGCCCCGTAGGTGTTGGAGAAACTGGCCACTGACTAGTACAGCACGCACATCCTGCCTTGATTGAGCTAGAGGACAACAAAGCCTTCATATGTCCCCTCACACCTTGCTGTTCTTCATCCCAGTTAAGTAGTGTCCTAAGCATTGTAATGCTATGAACTTTGGTCCTTTAGTCCCAAACCCAGAGATGCCACGATGCCCACGTTGTAGCAGAGCTGGAACACGGTCTCCTGCAGCAGGACTCCTCTCGCTGGAGGCTGCAGCCTAACCCAAGCAGCCGCACTGATGCTCACTCTGCTCTCACTACTGCAAACCACAGCAGTCTCCACCCCCTATTCCACTAGTGTCAGGCCCTCTGCCTCACACCTACCCCTGCCGTGACCATCAGTAGGGCTGCGGTTATAGGAAATGTTCTGGGGTGAAGGGGACAGGAGCCCAGCTTAGAAACGTCACAGAACGTCCCAAGCAAAGGGATGTCTTTGTGCTCAGCACGCTTTTCCCAATAGCCTCCTTGACCTCTCACATACTGTAGTTCAAGCTGCACCACTGTTCCCAGTGCTGTCCCTGCAAAGGGAACAAACCAGGAGTTTTCGCTGTCTCTGCTGCCAAGATTTGCACAGCACCCACTGAAAAAATAAAGCCGGCGTGGCACCTCTGGCAGCAAGGAAAACACAGCTGTTTGCAAATTCAGAGAGCACTGAGCTACAGCCAGCTCCCGGCCAGGTGAACAGCAAGTGCGTGCTAAAGGGGACGCAGGCTGTACACACTAGGACACGCTCCAACAGGCAGGTGCAACACTTACCGGGGGAGTAGCCAAGTCCTTCACTGGTTGCCTTAACTCCCTGTCTCCTCAGGGATTGTTTCTTGTTTTGTGCTTTTTTTCCAATGGTTTCAGAGCCTGTGATCCCATCAGCCAGTTCCCCTGGGAAACCGGCTCTTTTCCCTGAGGCTGCCAGGCCTGTACACCTCCCTGAGCCTTCCTCGCGCTCCTCGCTTGCCTCCCGCAGAGGGGCTGGTAGGGGGGGACTCGCACAACGCTGCTCTCCCCAAATTTTCACCTGGCTCTGCCACCAGCATCAGGTTACACACTGATTTATGCCGGTAAGTGGAAAAGGAAACCATTTAAGAACAAAAAGGGACTAACAAAAAAAAAAGTTATAATTATAAATGCAAAATTACCAACACAACCCCCCCCCCCCCCCCCTTCCCATGACAAAAAGCCCAGGAATTAGACTTTCTTGGGACGGCGTCCAACTTGGTAATAATAATAAATGCTGATGAGGACGAAGAGGACTCGGCTGACCAGGAGGAGCACAGCACCTGTGGCTATCCGGCTACTCTCAACCAGGGAAACCGTGGTAACTGGAGGAGAAGGAGGGAGATAAGGCAGAGGTTGGTGATGAAAAACAAACGGATCTGAGCAGCACAGAGCTGTTTTCTGCTGCCCTCTAATGTAGCTTTTTGGAGGGACCCACTGAGCCTTGTGAATGCAAAAGCTTTCACTGCAGGCCCACCAGTCTCACACTCAGCAAACCTGCAACACTGGCTCTTACACAGCTTGATCTGACAGCTTTAAAATTAGGCACAGGCCTGTGGGCCACAGCGCTCTCGTTTATAGAAACACTTCCCTAAAGGCAATTCTGCCTTCAGGTAGCCAGCCTGAAACATGAACTCGAGCAGATGTGAGTTTCCCATTTGCTCAGGTCTTCATTGTGGAATCTGCACGTTGCTTTGTGGTTTAACCACTCCAGTGCTGATAAATATTTGTCAAACGTAGGAGCACGAATAAAACATGTATAGTCCACTCACACTACCTGTTTTCTGAGCAGCTCCCTTTTTGGTTAATAATACAAGTTACCTTAGAACGCAGTGAGTGAACAGCCAATACACACATACACAAAAGACCAAAAACCTTCATAGTTAAATATAGACATGCCCCCTAGAAATCAGCTGAACCATTATTCTATCTTTTAGCACAACTGAAGGGCCCCCCTTTTAACGTAATTTACTACAGCCTTCTCTTGTTAGCCCCAGAATCTAGGCAGTCTGCTCCAGGAGGTGACTTGTGCTGCCTACAAAGGCCAGGATATTTTAGGGAGGAAAATGGATGAATTGGCAGAGGGATATGTCCTGGGCACCCTGCAGTGAGCAGCCCAAGGCAGAGGCTATCCCACGGGGAAGGAAAAAGGAGAGCAGCTGGCTGGGAAAGCGTGCCCAGAGCCAGGTTCTCTCTGACAGTCCAGCAGGGCCAGGGAGCCCTCTGTAACACCGATGGGTCTCAGCACGGGGACATCTGGAGCTAGGGTGCCACCACAGATGTGCCAGCTGCACACACTCCCTCCTCCCCACCCTGAGCGTGGGCACACAGCACGCCCCCTGTCCCGTGCTTGCTCCTGCCCAGCCCAGCTACTCACCCAGGAACTGCACAGCGAAGTAGCACGCCTCCGTCAGCAGGGTCCAGCGGATGATGACTTTTTCAGCCGTGTACAGGGCGTTCCACATGATGAGCGAGATGCCTGGGGAGGGACGGCAGCACAGCTGCCCTGAGGGAAGGCGAGGACCACTAGGAAGGGGCAGCCCACCCGCCTGCCTGCCCCCCAGGGGAAGCATTTTGGCCCCCACGGGGGGATGCAGAGGGAAACAGCGCAGCCAGAAGCTGCGCTCTCCCCTTGCCTGGTGCGGCTGCTGCATTTCCAGCCGTCCCCACGAGATGCTGCTGCAGCCTGCGGGAAGCAGCCAGCCACCAGCCCGCCAGTCCAAAGGCGCCCCACCCAGGCTGCCTGCCCTCAAGCCCAGCCACCCCTCCAAAAACACTCCCTGCAAGCACCCGCCTGTCCTTTCGCAGTGTGCCAGCCTGAGACCAGGCTGGGTGGGCACCCAGCAGACACATTCCCTCGTGGCCTGGGAGCAACAGTGGCTGCAGCACAGGGTGCAGAGCTAAGCAACCCTCTGTGTTTTCATTCCTCCACTCATTTTCTTTCCCAGAGGGTTTCTCCAGGCTCCCCCCTCAAGCCCCTCACCCTCTCCTCTGGCCCAGTCTCTTGTGCCATACAAGAGGCCCTCCCGGGCACCGCAGTCGCAGGATGCTGTCACCTGCCCCTTCTCTGCTCCTGCTCCCATGAGGACAGCCTGATCCCAGCTACTGCCCGGACCCCCTCACCCCATTTCCTGGCCCATCTGCAATCCCCCTCTGCTGGGGTACTTGCAGCTACTCCCCCAGGTATTCAGTGTGCGCAGCACTTCTTACCATACGTGCGGGGAGCCTGAGACCTTGCTAGGAAAAAGCAACAGAGGCTGAGCTTTACAAGAGACCCGTAAACAAATAATTCCTTTGGAAACAGCAGCTGTTTCCAAAGACGCAGAATTTGTCTGCTCCTGCACTTTTGGCCTCTCGCCCCATTGCTCTACAGGGCAGCATCACACCCCAGATAGTGGCCCAGCACTCACTGAGGAGGGCTCCTCCATAGAGCCGGATGGGAGTCTTGCTGCTCGCCGATTCCTCGTTGAAGACGGTGTCGTAGAGCTGGTCAGGGAAAGCGAGGGCCTGGCGGAGGCATGGGAGAGACTCAGCAGCACTTTCCCAGAGCCATCAAAACGTGCTGTCTCAGGCAGGGGAAAGTGGTGCTCTGACATTTAGACATGATGTGACCAGAACCATCGGCCAGGAAATTGGGAATTAAGGAGGCGCGAGAAACATCAGTGTGTCAGCTGCTGGCTTCAAGGCCGGTTTCTGTGACCGAGGCTGCCGTGCTGTGTGTGGTTTATGAACCTGCTAATGAAAACAGACTCTGGCAATGGGAACAAACGGCCAAGGACGCTGCTGGCAAGCCCGTTACAGAGATGCAGAGAGGGCAAAGGCCTCTCACAAGAAAGCAGCGGCAGTTGTTGAAGGCAGAGGAGGGGGGAACGAACAGCCAAGGAGCCACGCTGTGGCATCCAGGAGCTGGTGGTGCCCAGGACTGCAGCCCTCACTTACCATAATGGCCACCCCGGAAAACATGACGGCGGAGACCAGCTGCCAGACCCTGCACAGGAGGGAAAACAGAGGGCCCAGAGTGAGCGTGGGGGTGAGCCTGTCGCCCCTGCTTCACAATGCATTCCCAGCTGTCCGCATGGTTATTAGCCTTTGTCCTCCCTCCTCACCCAAATGAGGAAGCCTTGGGTCTTCTGCATGAAGACGTGGCTCCCCAGACACTGCTAGCTTGAGCCTCACTAGCAATACAGAGCTGAACCCCCCTCACCCAAGCAGAGGAGAGAACTGGCCCTGCAAAGAGGACAGAGAGCTTCTCCGTGGTTCCCAGCACCTGCCAAGGGACTGGAGCTCATGGCCCTCAGGCTGGTTTATGAGGTAAGAAAACAGAGCCAGGATGTTCCTGCAGCCCTGAGAAGCCCCTGCATGGAGCAGTGAGGCTGGTGTCAGGGACAGGGCTGGTGTCAGGGACAGAGCTGGTGTCAGGGACACTGTGGCCAACAGCCCTCTGATGGCCCTGCTCTGAGGTGGCCTCATGTCTTACCTGAGCCCCAAGGGTTCCCGGACAGCAAACTTGATTTCATTTCCCAGGACTTGGCTAATCTGAAATTCAAGCAAAAGGCACAAGGTGACTGAGCAGACCCTTCCCCAGCCTTTAGGCCACATACCTCAAGACCAGACAACACATATCTTAACCCCACGTAGCAGTTTATCTTTAAGACGGCTGAAAAGACGATGAGGACAAGGAATTTCAGCACGGGGTGGAGTAAGCAAGCTCCATGTCGGCCCCCCTGTAAGCAAACATCCTGCCAGCGAGCTCTCCAGGGGGCACTCAGGACAGGGCTCTTGAGGGACGTGTCCTTGTTCTCCAGCGCTGGTATTTTGCTGAAACAGACTGCGTGCCTTTGTTTGCAATTCGGGCCTCTTCAGAGAGGTGCTGCCATGCCTCTTTAATCGCTGCCCCAGTTTCCAGGGCACGGTGCTGGAATATGGTGAGCTTTGAGCTGGTACCACCAGCTCTGAGCTAGCTAATGGGTGTCTCGACAATAACATTTCACCAGTGGATTAAAGCAACTTAAAGGCAGAGCTCGCTGCGTTACTATGAGAAGTGGTTTCAGGCGGCTTTTGTGCCTCCACCAGGCTGCACGGCCCGTCTCTGCTAAAGGGCAGCATTAATCTTGTCACGGCAGCCCATGCATGAGCCTGGTGGAGCTGGGAGCTCTGGTTTTGCCAGAGAGGCTGCAGAAGGTAAACGCTGGAAAAAAAATTAACTAGGTTTTATCCAGGGGCCTGCCACGTGCTGAGGTTTGCCAGCAGGTGACGTTTCACAGGTTTATTGGCCATCCTCCCACAGCAGTGGCCTCCTCGCTGCGGGACAGCAGCACGGAGGACCCCGCGGTGGAATGGGGAACCCCTCCCTGCCCAACACCCCTCACCTTGGAGCGATGGACCTCACCGTCGTCGTCCTCGCCGCCGACCCCCAGGATCTTGCGCGTCTTCAGCCTGCTCACCAGGTCGGTCTGGCTGTGCTTCTTCATCAGCGGCGGCGGCTGCTTGGCCGCCATGGCAGCGTGCAGGCCTCTGCCCCGCCGGCAGGACAGCTGAGGGGAGAGGCCGCAGGAAGCGCTTCACATGAAACCTCGCAGGGTACAGAACATCAAAAGTTTTTAAAAAGCACGGAAATCTTGCTGCTACGCCGGCAGACAGCTCCTCATAGCTCCGGCGCGGGAGGATCGGCCCGCTCTAGGGCAGGGTGCTGAGGGCCGGCCGCAGGCGGCCCATTACGGGCTGTGAGGAAGCTGTCCTGGTCCGAGAGCAACGCACCGGCCGTCACCGTGACCTGCCAGAGGGGGAACAAAACCAAATCAGCAGCAGCGTGGGGACAGAGGCACCGAAATGCTCCCTTGCCCCACACCCTTCACCCTGGCTTTTGCCATCAGCCCTGCGAAAGGGGCAGGGGAACGGTGCGAGCGCCAGCTTTCCACCCATCGGCGTGTCTCATGTGTGTGCCTCCGTGCTGAGCGCAGCCCCGAGCTTCACCAGAAGGTGCTCTAAGTGGGTTTGACCTACAAACCACGCTGCAGCCCATCCCAGCATGAGGCAGTGTCCATGGCCCATTAGGAGCGTGGTACCTCTTTGCTGCTTCCTAGACTAGGGCAATTAAGCATCGTTAAACACTTCCCAGACAAGAGGAACTGAAGACAAAAAGCAGAGCATCATTTAATGACTTTCTCCTTGCCATACATCACACCCTTCGGTTGCCATTTCAGGCAAAATGCCACGCAGATCTCAGATGTTCGTTTGTCTTTACCCCCCAGACATTGCAGCCCCTGCGCTGAGCCAGAACACACCAGCCCTACAGCTACAAGAAACCAGAGGCAAGATCCTCCTTGACAACACGTTGCTTCCTGAGAAACAGGAGATGACAGCAAACAGAGTACAAATACTGGGAATACTAAGAAAAGAACAAGATAGAGGTAGCTGACAGAAGCTAAGGCGGAAAAGACAACTTTCCTGTATGTGTAGAGGTGTCAGGAGTCCCTGAAAAATCACTCTATATCATTATCCAGTCATAAAACCCTGGAAACTCTCGGTCCACAAAGTCCTTCCTCCCAATTTGTCTTCCTTTCATCTCGGCTCAACTGAACACAAAAACATTTTTTTCTATTTGCTACTTCACCCTCCAAGAGACCCATAAAAAAGTCCTCCCCCCCCCGGGCACCAGACACAGCTCATCTGGTCCAAACTAGTCCAGGGCTCAAGCACAGGCAATCCCACAGGCAATCGCCCCCAGCTGCACTTTCCCATGGCTGTCCCAAGAGGACAGAATTTATGCTCGTGTCTAAAGAGTTCACGAGTCTCCGGGGAGTAATGAAACGAGAGGTGTCAGTTATTTTGGCATCACGCACACAAGCCTTCTCCCGCTGCCTTGCGAAGGGTTTGCATCTCCCAGGAAAACTTTCCCGTTTTTGTCCACGCGAGCAGCCAGTCACTTCGGCAGGCTCCCAGAGCACGCCAACATAAATCTTTCTGTGATGCAAATCTAAGAGGACTCGCTGTGACAATGCAACGACTGAATCCAACGCTCAAACATTTACTAAGACCCTTTCGGATAGGGAAAACAGAAAAAAAAGACATCTTCAGATCTAGAGCATCCTGAGGGCATGAAGTAAAGGAAGGTGGTAGGGCTTAAAGGGAGGACTCGCAGGCTGAGAGAGATAAATGGCTCTGTGATTACAAAGGCAGTTTTGCAGTTCTGAGTACAGGCAAACAGATCAAAATTTGGCTTCATCAACTGTGTTTGCCAGTTGCCTTCGGGGCATGACTTGGTAGAAATTTATCCACATCGTTATTAACACTGCTCTCCCGTTAAGAATTTCCACTGATTTGTGGTAAACCAGCGGCCAGGAACTGGGACAGGATAAGCCAGCTAGAAACACCAATAAAATAATCACTGAAGGCCATTCTGCTACATAAAAACCACGCTCCCACTGTGCTAAGCACAGCTATGGCACGGCCCTGCAGCCGATCCCACGTCTCATTATCCCCATCTTCCAGGGAAAGAGCCAGTCTAATGAGTACTGAATATTAATGAATAACGAGCTAACAAATGCATTAGCACTAATTCGATGACATTCGGATAGAAGATGCTGAGCATTTGAAAGCGTTATACTTACATTAATGTATCCTGACACACTGAGGATTTGGAGGATGTTTTCTATTAGCCTGTGCATTTTCAAAAGGGAACCTCCACCTCCTCCTGTCGTGATTTTCTCCTCAATCCTCCTTCTGAGCATCCCAGTGGCTGCGTACATTAATCACTGCATAGAGGAAATTCCTCTGCCCCCCCCTCAGTGACCGGCAATGCCCACGTGAAGCTGAAAGATTTTTTTTTTATTATTATTATTATTATTTAAATTTCAACATCCCTTTTCTTCACAGGCTTCTTTCGGCATCTGTCCCCTTGCATACTGTACTCAGTTGTGACAGCTACTGCTTAGTGGTGCAAAGAAACCTCACCGGTGCCACGCTAAAGATAGCTCCATCTCTCCCCACCTCCACAGCTCTTCCCCCAGCATCTCTGCTTCCCTCCCAGCGAGAGGAGAGGAGAAGGAGAGGATGTTTGACGATGCTTCAGCGGCCAGAGCTGCATGCCCGTCGAGGGAGGTCTGGCGAGGAGCAAGGTGCAGCGACGGAACGAGCAGCCCCTGTTCCTACAGCTTCGGGATGCTGCTGCTGAGCAGCTGAGAGAGGTGTCCTGCTGCTCGTGGGGGCACCACAAAGCTCGCTCCAGGGGTCTGAGGACACTCCCAGTCTGCCAGCAGAGTAAGTGATAATAAAAATGAACTGGAGTCGAACCAGGACGACGAGTAAAAGATTAGTACATTTACCCTGGCCGTAAGTTTGGTCTGCTCTGCCACGTTGAGGCCGGGTAGAAGACTTGCTCTCCTGCCAAGCTCTGGTTTCAGAGTTCCCAAGTCAACACACCAGAGGCAACCCAAGGCCTTGAGCCCACCTTCATTTGTTGATGTTGACCAAGAAGTTATTACACTCCTGAGGTGGACGTAGGCTCTTTCCAGCAGCCTGACGGGGAACCTGCCATGCCCAAGCACCTTTCATGAAGCACAGGTCAAGAGACACTGGTAAATACGGAGATGCAGCACTGCCCCTGTACAATACCACACGTCACCACTGAGCTCCGCAAGCCCTGGGTGCTCTTCACCCAACCTGAAGAGGCAAACACTGCTACTGGCATTTCACAGGTGTGGGAACTGAGCCACGAGAGTAAAACCATGCCTTCTTGTGTCAGGGGAAGAGAGAGATGGCAGCAGAAGTGCTAAATGGTCTCCCTGCCAGCAGCTCCCACAGAAGGGCCGGCAGGCTGGCCAGGACAGATCCCGCCCCGCTCCCTCTCATCGCAACAGACAGCCCTTCAGCTGCTCCACTGTGCCGGCTTGCGGGGGGAAGATTGAGGCAACCGTGCCATATGGAGCAGCTTTTCATCCCTGATGCCACAGGAGCAGCCGCAGTGGCCAAGGCACCCAGCAAGAGAGCACAGATGTTTACATCCTAATTACTGCAATTTTGGAACAGATGTCTCCAAACAAGAGGCTGTGCGAGCAAGAGATCCACCTTTAGGGACAGCAGCCAGCTCCTTTCCCCCATGCTGAGCTGTGCCTGCTGCCCCACCGCCCAGCAGAAAGCAAGACCCAGGGCAGGAGGCCCCAGGAGAGGTTTCCAGGCACCTACGTGGCCAGAGACGGAGAGAAAGTCTGGGCTCAAGCACAGGGGCAGGGCAAAGAAGAGAGGCAGCGGGTGCACAGGTCAGAGCAGTCGTGCAAGAGCAAGACCAGTCAGAAAGGGAAAGAGCTGCCTGACAGAAAGCAATATGTGCAAAGTCCTCTCTTTCCTCTTCTTTTCCAAGAGGCTCATTACCAAAGTGTCTTGGTGCCTCACGATCTCGCCTCACTG
The DNA here is from genome assembly GCF_009769625.2 of Cygnus olor. Classification (NCBI taxonomy): domain Eukaryota; kingdom Metazoa; phylum Chordata; class Aves; order Anseriformes; family Anatidae; genus Cygnus; species Cygnus olor. The sequence continues at coordinate 53,248,323 of NC_049173.1, forward strand.
CAGCCCTGCACCCTAGGGACAGATGGCATCCCCGCTTTGGGAACACCAGGAGATTGAAGACAGGATCCAAAGAGGTACTTGTTACTTTGGCTCCTGCAAACCTTTGACTTGCCTGATCAAGCGGGATCTAAGACACCTTCCCTATACACACACACGAAGGCTCAGCATGCTCACTTTTAAGTGCAGAAAATCTCTCAGTTAGAAAGATCTGACACTTGAGGACTCTGAAATCCTAAGGGACAAGATAAATCCCGTGTCTAACCCAAAACACACACCCAAGAGCCACAAGGCACCTTTATGGATCCTGTCCAAACAACCTCCTAAAAGTTTCCCTGGGATATCCATAGTGGAGCAGACCCCCGAGCCAGCTCCTATCCCAGGTAACTACCAAGGTACAGCCATCCCACGCTGTATTTCTGCAGCTGCACGTCCCAAGCCCACGGTGCGTGAGCCAGCTCTTTGCCTAGATTTCTCTCCAGAGCTGGGATTCGGATGATGAAGACCTCTCTGCCACCCAACAGGCAGAGCATCCCTCTCCCCACCTCCCAGTGGATATCCTCCCTGCCAGCTGCGGCACACGGCTTTGCTACCAACATCTTCAAACAGTAACAGGATCGTTTGCATTTTTTTTGCTGGGAGGAATGCACAGCAACCCTTGCCCAGGATGAGGAGTGGAAGTTCACCAGCCTAGCAAAAAGAAACTCCCCAAACCAATTCTGCAGGTCAGGAAGCTTCAGGGAGCTACGGGGAATGAAACCTGATCTAGCCAAAATAATCGGATGCTCAGGCAGTAGAAACAATTAGCATTCAGCCACCATGGCAGTACGACGTGACTGCTGCTCCTGCCCAGCCTGGCACAGTCCGTACGCCCACGCAACAGGAATATTGCAGATTTCTCACCTGCCCGGTACATGCAACTCCTCTCCCACACAAAAACCTGCCCTTTAAGTCCAGAAGTCCCTCTGCAATGCCAGCGGGAACCATCTCTCGGCAGAAGTTCATCCCCCGGCTCTGCCACAGCCCTCCTGCTTCCTTAAGCAGCTCCAGCAGGCACAGGCCAAAAGGCACGTTCGTTCTGCGGTGCCTCCAGACCATCTCTTGCAGAGAAGCCAGAGGAAACCTCAAAGCCCAAACCACCTGCAAACCACGCAGAGACACCTCAGACACACATACCCGGGGCTAACCCCAGCTAATTCTTAGCTGAAGGGGGATTTTGCAGAGACAACAGGGGGCTGCCTGCACCTGGGTAATGCCCGTCTGTGTAAGGAGTGGGGAAGGAGAAACGTGGGATCTCAGACACGCGCTCCCTTGGCGAATGGATGGGACAGGGGCTGAGAGAAGAATAAAAGGCTGATGAGGCTCTGGTAAGGCTGGGCAGTATGGAGACAGAAACATCCTATCCCAAGGAGCACCACGAACCGAGGCCAAGCTGCAGTCGGGGGGCTGCATCTCAGCTCCAGGACCTCTCTGCCCACAGGTTTCCAATTTCCCCTCGCAGAGAGAACAGGAAAGTTTCTTTCCATGTCACGGGAAGTGTTACACAGCAATCAAAAGCTGCAAAGTGCTCGGTTTCCCCAGCAGAAGACAGAAAAGCTCTGTTGCTCTATTAGTGTCTCAGACAGGAGCTATAATTAAACCCAGCAGCCACGGTCCTGCTAACTACCACCTGCAGCAACACGCCAACGGCGAGCAAGAGCAGCTGGGCTCACCTCGGACAAGAAACGCTGTCCTGCAGCCAGCAGCAGCTTGCCGGGCCGTCTGACACATCCAGCACGCTCGGCCAGGCACGCCTGGTGCATTTACTCCTCTCCAGGTAACTCAGACAACTCGGGCATCATCAGCTGAACATCCCGAGCACTCGAGTTCAGCAGGACACAAGGGAGCTGGGAGGATGTGGAAGGAAATAAAACGCGTCAGGAACAGGCGCTGTTTTCCTTTAAGAGCATTCAAAGACAAAAATTCATCTTTGATTTCCCAGCTGCCTTAGACAGGTGTTTGTGGGAGACAGTCCCAGCAGCTTAGTGGGCCATCTGTCCTGCAGATGATTTCTACAGGGAAACATTAGAAGCAGAAATAAAAACTATATATACACACAAAGTGAAAAAAAAAAAAAAAAGCACCAGTAAAAAAAAAAATCATCCCCCCACAAAGCAAATCCAGCCTCAAACCCTCAACGATTGTCTTTCGTGCACTCCCCAGGAAGCCAATGCCCTTTCCTCCCAACCACCCTACAGCTCTGCCCCTTTCCAGAACTCAAAAGCAAATAATAAAAAAATTACCATCAGGAAGATTTGGTGCCCTCCGCCACATGCGAGGGCAACATCTCTCTGTGCGTCATCACCAAGGACTGTAATTTCAAAGCCATTCTTGACGGAGTCTCCCTCAAAAGACGACGAACTGCATCTACACCAACATTATTTCTACATCTGCAGTCCAGTAGCTTACCCCACACAATGTAATAACCGCAATTTAGAGGCTACGAAAATGGCCACAAACATATGAAATGGAAGATGAAATCAATACAGCTGTACCACTCCTGCACCCTAAAAGCAGACTTCTGACCTGTGTTGCACGTGGATTTGCAGCCCCGGTCCGAGAACGGCTGTTTCAGAGCACCCCAGCACCAGCAGGTTTTTATTCTGTTCTTTAAAAAAGGGCTTCTCTTCTGCCACCCTCTGCCATGATACAACCAGATGTGCAGTCAAGGCACACACAAGCAGGGGAAAAACGGGCAGACAAATAAATTTGCATTAAGCAGGGAGATCGCCTTTTGGTCCGATCAGGTCGTTTCCTGAGCCCCACACACGTAGACCCTCTCAGGACTCAAGTTTCCCATTGAGCAAGCAATCAAATTTGCTTCTACAACGCAGAAGTCCTGTAAGTCAGGCCTGACGGGAGGTGGCCTTGGTGACCATCAGTGAACAGCTGAGTTCTCACCAACCCTATGTTATAGGGCATCTCATACTACACGTTCACATCCCATGTCCTGTTAAACCACATTGCTGCACAGGAGGCAGATGCCAGCTTTCATCCCTCGGCCCCAGCCACCCCGGCGCACCGCTCGGGGCCCTCACCTGCAGCTTGGGACCACATTTTCACTTCCTCCCTAAGCAATTTGCCAACGTTAAGCCCTGCTCATCCGCGCACAATTGCGACTTCAGGTTTATCGCTCCCTCGTGGCTCCTCAGACTCCAAATAAGCACAGACAGACTCGGGGAGTTGCTTAGCAAAAAAGCAACGGGGACGGCCTCCCAGTACAACACACACTTCAGCTACTTGGTAGCCTACCCCCGAGTGGCAAAAATCTCCCTCTGACACCTTGCTGGTTTCTATAGCAACAGGTTAATGCTAAAAATGTTAGATGCAGAACTCCCCGTATTGGGCAAACAGGAGGTAGGACCGATTTAGAAGAGGGAAACTTCTGAATAGCCGGCTACGTGGGAAAAGAGCAACCGCAGGCTTCGCTAACTCACAAGTCAGCACTTGCTGGCCCTCCATGCAACCCCGACTCAATCATTCGACCCCTCTCTCCTCCATTTTCCCATTTTTTCCTGGAAAAACAAAGCCACCACCCAAGCTCTTCAAGGATACTGTCCTTGCGCGTGCCAGTGGCTCTCTGGAGACCCTCCTGGCAGAGTAAACCCGTTTGCAGAAGACCAAAGCAGCCACAGCTCAGGGCAGTGCCACAGAAGGAGGACAAGTAGGGCAGCCCCAACAAACCCAGAGTCTTTCCCCACAAATGCTGTTTCACCCCCCAGCAAGCAGCTCATACAAGCCTGACTTTGCTTTTATTTGCTAAGTCAGGGGAAATCACCCTGTGCATGCACGCGTGTGTGTGTACGTGCACACGTTTGTTTATGCATGAGCTGTCAGCCCCCAAATTGTGCACAGATCAACAAGACTCTGAATTCCCCGACTGTGAAGTGTGTGACATTTAATCTCAACCTTCCTTTCAGATTTCATAATGTGCATTATCAGCAGTGGGTATTCAGTACACAAGTGCCCTTTAGAAAGCTTTCATCGGAAAAAGGAAACAATATAAAGAACCTGCAGACTGAAAAAAGAGACAATGCCTCTGATGTGAGAGGGGTTCTCCAGCTTCCACAAAAGGCCAGCATATGTGTGCTGCGAGGATCACGACAAGATGGTTTGTCCCTAACACAGCATAAAAACGTTTCACAAGTGAAGAGAGTGGGGCTGGGAAGCATGAAATCTATCAGGAACCTATGGTTCTCTTCACCTCCCTATTTTTGGCTATCTGGGAAACAGGCAGGGGGAGCCATCCCCCAGAGGTGCCTATTTTAGGATGGGCTGCATCAGCTTCTGGAAAGGCTTATTCCACAGGCTTCGAGTTAGACAAGGGGTTTCATTGCTTTTAGATGTATGGGCGAGGCAAATTCCTGATCCTAGCGTTCAACTTTTCAGTACAGCAAACACTACATCACTTCTGCACATCTCATAACAGAGTCACGCTCTGGGATTACGAAAACCCGACAACAACCTCCCTGCTGCCGGGCATGGAGAAGCTACATCCTCAGTAACCCGCTCTCATTAGTCACAGCCACGGAGGATGCACATCGGCAACCACAGGAAATGCAGCACTGCCACATCTCTCCTGTTATCGTGGCTGGTTCAAGGACCTTCCCTTATTTCTACAATTTTAAGTCTCAGACACGTGGATCCAACAAGCCCCAGTAATATCAGCATCATCCCTCAGCTTGTGTACGCGTGAATGTGTGTACGCACACTTACTGCCTTCCTGGTGTATCTATCAGCAAGCACATAACACAGCCTCCTGCTCACGGCACAGAAGTGTCATGTTTTAGTCAACACTTTCCCATTACCTTACCCGAAATGCCACTCACACGCAGCAGTGGCTCTGGGGACGGCAGGCCGGTCTCTCCTCCCCCATGCTCTTTGCAAGTGCTGATGAAGGGCACTTGCTTTGCCCGGAAATGTGGAGCAGGGAATAAATTGGCTGGCGACGAGCTCAAGTGCTTTACTAATTCCCCATACACCGACCCTAAATCCAAGCTACTTGTCCGGAGAGCTGAAGGGCACACATCGACACGGCTCGCGGAAGGGGCTTGTTGAACCCACGGTGTGCAGCACCTGGGCTGATGCCAGCAGACAAGGCAGGAACACGCTCACACACCGCAATGAGCAAATGCTTGCGCTGGGCACAAGGGGAGGAGGATGAGAGGGTGCATTACAGGTGCCTGCTCTTCACAAGCGTGCGTTCTCAGTCACCACGAAAACGACCTGGGAAGGAGCGCACAGATGGTCCTAGTTCTTCAGTCCCATCAGGTATAGCCTTTGGCTCCTGGCAGACTCCTGCTTGCTGTGAAGCAAAGTTTGGGTGCTCTTTATTGCTGCTAAGCGGCTTCTACAGCAACTCCTTTCTCAAACACAAAGAAAACGTAGCTGTTTTCGCATGTCAGATGCCTGGTTGTGAAAACCCAACGCCACCTAGCTCCGCTGGCCTCAGCGCTGCTGTTTTGTAGTTGCTTCTCCCCTTTGCAGGAGGCAGCTCGTGTTTCTGTCTCTCTGGAACATAACCCTGAATTAAGTGCCAGGCAGCTAAAATTAAGTGTTCGATAACAGGATTCAGAGGGACTTAAAAATCATGAGCCTTTAAAATACCTGGTTTCCTAAGTGAATAGCCTGCTTCCTGAGGCTCCTTTACTGCCAATGATACCGAGTGCCATTTCTACGAGCACACCCCTGCCTTGCAGCTCCGTGCAGCGAGGCAGAGTGGCCAGGAGGGCTGGACTCAAGGCATCTTCTTGGCCACGATGAACATGGGCTAGGTAGCACCGGCTGAGCTCGGGAAAGCTGCCGGCTCTTTGTCACAGCAATCTGCATCGACAGCGGGTCCAGATGTGAGCCCAGCAGGAGACTGCAGCGTCTAACAAGGGCCGGAGGATCTGGGGGCTCAGCAGGGGGGTTCCTGAAATAACATCTGTCAGTTGGAAAAGCCGCTCAAGTCTTTCCACGACCACGAAACACCGAAGGCCAGGGGTTTGTACTTCACTCGTGAGATGGCACCAGCACAAAAGAGCACTTCTGCTGCCATCATGGGTTACTGAATGAATTCGTACTCAGGCAAAAACACTGGCTGAGTCACCCACAGAGTTTCCTGAAGATTTGTGGGTTTTCTCTGTGGGTCTCTTGTTCGGCTGCTGACATGGCCTCAGGCTGTTTACTTTCTCAACCCGGGCAGGATACAGCTAAAAATGACACGGCTGCAAGCCTTTGTGTAGCGCTCTGCCTGCACCTGCTTTCCTCCAGGCCCCGGGCCCTGCAATTTAAGTGCTGCCTGATTTTAATAAGAAAAGCAGGGATTTCTCTCCTGCAGGCAGCAGCGGGGACTCTCACTAATCTCCCTCCAAACACAGAATCCCTTCAGACCAACAGTCGGGCTGCCAGTGGCCAGTGTGACCTGGTACTCCAGCGCACACATCTCCGGCAACATCGACTCGTGCTGCTAATGCCACTCCCCAGGGGACCAGGCCACTGAATCACTGCTTGATTTATTCCTAACTGCTTTTCTCCCCGTGCTCAGTGCCTTCGACGACCTTAAATCAAATCCCTAACAACAACTTCGAGGAAGCCCAGCAGCCAGGAGCCAGCTACCAGTCCTTCTGCCCAGGCTTCTGAGCCTATTGGGCCAAATCCAGGAAAGGAGCACAGGGCTTGCCACCATCAGAGGCAGCCTCTCACCTTCAGCGCTAAACCCCGCTAGCAATCATTTAGATTGCTTCCTCCTTTTGGCAACAGATCTCTGCTCCTTCAAACCCTGCAACCACTGGCTGTCAGGGTGAATCTGGATCAGAGCTTCCTTACAGGCTCTGTTTGTGTTGGGTCCCTGGTTTCGCCCTGCAGAAGGAGCTGGGTAAAGCACTGCGCACAAACCAAGGTCTGGTAGAGATTATTCAGGTATAGCCTGGGCAAAGATTTCCCCATCAAAACCAATGCCCAAACGTGCTAAAGAAACTCCAGCTCTGCATACGTAGGACTAGGGAGACACCTGCGGATGTGTCTACCAGGAGCACACAAGCACTGTGCAGGACAAGAGCGAGAAAGGTACGCACCTCGTGAAACCAGGAGGGAAAGTTTGCTGCAGGATTAACCCCTGGGAGCAGGGGCTGTGGGGCAGCACAGACTCCAGTGGGGTCACCCAGCAAGGCCCCACACAGCTCTTAAGCCTCCTGCTCCCCATCTGTCAGGCAGGGGAAGCCGCACCAACCAGCACCACAGATGGGCAGTGAAAGGCACCGAGACGCATTAACCCTTGCAGATGGCAGAGCTTCACAGACAGAAGAAACTGAAGAAGGCCAGCAGGTCATCTGTCATTTCCCTTTGTGTTTTAACTCCAAAGCTGTCTTCAGCTGTAGCTGGATCTGTCTTTGTGAACATCTTTTAGCATCTTGAGCAATAACCAACCCTTCAAACACAGAGCAAACTCACGCAAACCTGTGATCTCCAGGACAGAACCAAAACCACATTTTCCAAGAGAAGGGAGAAAGCGACGGCAATGGGGAGCACCTGGTCACCTCTTACACCTCGGTTTTGCTGGTCTGGAGAAAGACCCGATGTATTTGGGGGCCAACACTGGGTCTTCTTCTCCCATGACTTTTTTTTTTTTTTTTGCACTCCTACGTCAAAAACACAAAACCCAGAAGATCTTTCTATAAATAACGTCCCAATAGTGCCGAGGTCACCAAGCCATTCCCCAGGGCACGTGGCCAAAATCACAACATAAACAATCCTCAACCTCTTTCTGCTGCACGTGTGCCTTTTTTTATTTTTTTATTTTTTTCCCTGCAACGTGGAAGGCTTGAAACCAAAAAAAACATAGCAGCAGGAAGACACAGCCCCCCACACCCGGTCCCACTGGGCTCGTCTCATTTGTGCCAGCTCCGCAGGGCGCCCGGCTCCAGCCAGGACAGCCCGGTGCTGCGAGCGCCCATCCTGCCCGCCGCAGAGCGAGATGCTCTGTGTTGTGACAGCATTTTGAGCAGTTCTCATTAAAAGTTTGGGTGCTGAGTGGCTGAGGCATCAAGCACACACGTGGCAAGGAGCAGACCACTATCCGGGCAGCTCCAAGGAAAATGGGTGGAATGGTCCCTTCCAGGCACATCCCCTACTGTTAACTCCAACCTTCAGACAGACACAGACACAGACACAGATTTCTAGGTTGGAAGAGACCTCAAGATCATCGAGTCCAACCTCCGACCTAACACTAAGCACTCCACTAAACCATATCGCTAAGCTCTACATCTAAACGTCTTTTAAAGACCTCCAGGGATGGTGACTCCACCACCTCCCTGGGCAGCCCGTTCCAATGCTTAATAACCCTTTCGGTAAAGAAGTACTTCCTAACATCCAACCTAAAACTCCCCTGTCGCAACTTTTGCCCATTCCCCCTCGTCCTGTCACCAGGCACGTGGGAGAACAGACCAATCCCCACCTCACTACAGCCTCCTTTAAGGTAACTGTAGAGAGCGATAAGGTCGCCCCTGAGCCTCCTCTTCTCCAGGCTGAACAAGCCCAGCTCCCTCAGCCGCTCCTCGTAAGACTTGTTCTCCAGACCCCTCACCAGCTTGGTCGCCCTTCTCTGGACTCGCTCGAGCACGTCCATGTCCTTCCTGTAGCGAGGGGCCCAAGAGAGCTGCAGGACAAGCAACCACCAGCTGAGGATGTACTCTGGGCATTTTGCACACTGTAGCGCTCAACGCTCATTGAGAATAGAGAAACATCTCCCTTTGGATCAGGCCCCAGCCTCCAGCAGCTCCAAATGGACAGAAGACCCCAGGCAGAGCATCTCTCCGGTTTATTCTCCCACAGATCCATTGCTCCTCCAATCCCACCCAACGCACGTCTCTGGAGATGGTCTTCTGCCCACTCTTCTCTGCAATAAATCCTTGCTACAGGTCCACGAGCAGGAGGGATAAGTTTGAGATTTTGAGTTTAAGACTACGTGGCAGACGCCATCTCTTCAGCCTCCTGGCTGGGACAAGCCACCCAAGCAGAGAAGCTCCCTTTGCCTCGCTCTGCACGAGGCACAGAACAAGGAAGGACACATCCAAAAGCAAACAAATCCCACTTCTCCCAGCTGCCACCAGCACTGAGCCCCCCTGCTGAGGGCACCAGGACACCTTCATGGCTTCCCCCACAAACCACCCTGGGCTCACAAGGTGTATTTATGCATCCCAGCTGGGAATGGTTATGGCCAGCTGAGGCACCTCCACGCCCAGTCTGAGGATCTTGTTTGGTTTTGGTTTTCACCAAGACCTAAGACAATTTCCTCCCAGAGGAAAAGCTCCCCTGTCTAAAGGGTAACTGCTATTTATTTAAGCGAACACTTTCCTCATCCGCGGGCCCTGAACGTCATTACTCAGCAGACTCTGCTTTAGCGCAGATAGAGTTACCGAGCAAGTTATTTATTCTAAGTCCAGAATAGCCGGTGCTCTTGCATGCTCTGTAATTTCTCATGGCTCAGCTGTACCGGTGGTAGCCCTAATGTCAACAAGGCTTTGGTCGCTGCTGGCGTTTTTACCTCACAGCCTGTGCAGACAGAGGAGATGGATCAAACGGTACCCATTTAACCACCAGCAGCTCGGGTTTGGCTGGCCCCGGCCCTTGGGCAGCTGCCAGAGGACTCCAGCTGCAAGGACTGGGCACTGAATTAAGGTGCTGCTTCTTTCTCAGCCCCATTTGCTGAGTCGGGGTAGAAGTCACCTGGAGAGCCCGATAGCTGCTGGGGGACACCCAGGCCCACAGGTGGCACAGGCAGTGCCAGACAGGGACACAGAGCCCGCTGAGAGCTGGCTCACCCCACCTCCCCCTCCTGCCACAGGGAGCTCTGCCCCATCTCACCTCCCTTCACCCCCAGCTCCGTCCTGCAGCATGGCCCTCGCCCTGTCCCTCTCCCTCCATCCCTGGCATCCCACAGGAACCCATCGAGGCCAACATCCCAACCCACACACGGGGCTTGGGTCGCAGCCCCCCCACCCGGGCACCTGAGGCACCCGTTTGGGGACCGCGGTCCTCCCACCACTTCACCAGCGAGCAAAAAAGGACAGACACTGCCTGGGAAAATGCGACGGGGGACCCCAGCCTCTGAGCGGTGTGGGGAGGCAGCCGTCACCAAACAGCGTGCGTGTCCCCTCGCTGGCCCCACAGCCCCTCGCTGGACCGCCAGCCACTGTCCCCCCCGCATCCCAGCTACCCCACCGCCTCCCCTCCACCCTCACCCCCACCAGGGCTGAGATGCCCCCACCACCAGGGCGGCTTCCTCCTCCTCCTCCTCCTCCTCCAGCCCCTCTCGGGACCCTCCGCTCCCCACGCCCCCCACCCGGGGCTCCGCGGGGAGCCCCCCCACGCCCCCTCCCCGTCACCCCCCGCCGTCCCCGCACTCACCGGCCCGGCGGGGGGGCCCTGCGCGGCTGCCCCATGGGCGGAGCGCTGCGGGGCACCCAGGCGAAGCGCAGCGGCCGGCGCCGCGCAGCCCCGCACACTGAGCCCGGCCCCCGCCGCGGCGCCGCTTTACCGCGGCCGCCCGCCCGCCCCGCCTGACGGGGCGGCCCCGGCCCCGCCCGCGGCACCGCCGCCGCCACCCCCCTGCTGCCTCCACCGCCGGCGCCGGCCGCCCCGTCGGGGGAACAAAGGGCGAGGGGCCGGGGGAGGCCCCGAGGGCACAAGGGGGGAGCCCCCCGCGTCCCCTTGTCCCCCACGAAGGGGGGTCCGGGGGTGTCTTGTCGCCGCTGTGTCGCGGCCCGCTGGCAAGGCAGGGAAGGGGAGACCCCCGTAATGGGGAAAAAAAGGCGAAGAAACGTGGCACAGGGGCTCTGCCAGCGCCTTTCCAGGTGCCGGGAAGAGCCTGGCTCGCAGGGCTGAAGCCTCTCTGCTCTCCGCCGGCCTCCCCAGAGCGCAGAGGGAGGCTGGCATCGCGAGCTGCCCCCACAGGGGCAGCCGGGGCCTCGCTGGCATTCTCCGGCTTCAGTTGTCTCAGACCAGGAGATGAGGTTGTCATGTGTGAGGATGGTGAAGCAGCGGGCAGTGGGCACGCACACGTCAGGGCAATTAGGGCACCATGGTGGCGGCGGGCAGCTCCGGCACTGCCCCGGTGCTTCAGCTCTGTTCTCCCCGTGAGGATCCTGGTGCGAGTGCTTGACCCGGCTCACCTCGAGCTGGCGCAGAGCAGGGCCACACGAAGGAGAAGGGCTGGGCGCCCGGCTGAGGAAACAAATAGAGGCTGGGTGGGGCGAGAGCCTCGTAGCTCGCTTTGACCCCATGGGCAAACCGTAATGGGGAAGCGCGTCCCAAAATGTCAGCACGATGAGGTCATCCCAGACACAAGGGGGTCCTTGTAGGAACAGAAGGCTTGTCCAGAGGGAACTGGGATGAAAACTCGCATTTCACAGAGGCCAAGGAATGAATCTGTAGGAGACAGAACATTTCTTCGGAGGGAGTATCATTTCAGCGGCTGAGTTTGCTGCATAACATGGGGAAAAAAAAAATAATAAAGATTTTATATTTTCAAAAAATTTACAACTCCAAAACAAATCCAGTCCTGACTTGGAGCTAGTGAAACATTTCACTGTGCTAACGTTCAAAATTTTCAGTGTGATCATGCCAAAACGTATACGGGAGCTGAAATATTGCATGTGCTCCATCTGTGCTCTGTGGTATTGAAATATTATAATGTAATACAAAAGCACGCAGAACAAAGTGAGAAGGCAGAGCTGAAACAGCCATGTTTCACTTCATTGAAATGAAATAACTATGATATTGTCAAACAAGGCAAGTCAAAATATGTCATGTTGACTTTTTTTTAATAGAAATTTGCATTCAAGGAAATCGCTCAATTTTTCTTCAAAGACCTAATGAGCAAACAGTTTTGAGGCAATAGCTCCGGCTATCGCATGGGGGCAAGCAGTAAATAGCAAGTGTCGTTTTGCAAAAGCGATTCAAGCATTTGTGCCATCGTATGTCACAGGGAGCTCCAGTGTTATTTCTGAAAGTGGTATAAACGTGCTCTTGGAAGTGTTACCCTCAGACAAGATTTGAATTTGTAAATTGGAGCCCGAGGCCTTCTGCAGTGATTGCTTTGTCCAGAACCACCCAGACCTCCTGCCTACCTTTTCCTCATTCAGAGAGCGGGGAGCAGCCTTTGTCCATGCCGGTAAACACCGCACGGCAGCAGCCCCAAAGTGCCTTGTGAGATCTGCCCCCATCCTGCCTTTCTTTGGGGCCGTGCGCTCAGGGCGCTCAGCCGTGGCGTTAGCATCGGGCCGCGCAAACCAGCTTTAATAATTAACCCCGGGCTTCCGTTTGCATTTGGCTCCAGGTCCCCAGGCGACAGGCTGGTGCCCGTAGGATCCGTGCCAGAAACCTCTCCTGCGAACCCACACGCGAGCGGTGCGTGGTTCCGCAGGCCGGCGGGTGCACGCAGGGGCCTGTGGAGTCCTGGGATGGCGAAACAGCCGCCTGCCTCCTGCATCTCCACACAGGCCAGCCTGTGAACCTCTGTGCCTCTGGCGTGCCAAGGCAGATACACCAGCAGGGTCTGTTTTCTGCAGCGCTGAGCACACTAAAACACGTCCTGGGAGGAAGCCGTGCAGGACCCTCAGTTCTGGGGGGCACGGAGAGCAGGCGGGCCTGGGGAGGGCAGCGCATCTTCCTCAGCCCCGGGGAAGTGAGGCAGCCAGCTCACACACAGCAGGCAGCTGTGTACAACAGGGAAGGAGGGGAAAATAATCAATAGTCCGTAGGCGATCCTAGTTTTGCTGTTATTACCTCTCACAGCTGGAGCCAGACATCTCCTTGGGTCCCCAGGGCACGACCCCGGTCCCCACAGGTCCTGCTAGACAGTGCACAGTTTGTGCTGAGAGCATTTCTTGTGCTTGGACCTCCTTCTGCCACCTAGGTGGGGCTTGGAAGGTGAAGATGATGACAGGGGTGACGTTTTAAGCCATAACAAGACCCAGGCTGCTTTCATCACCTTTGGGATGGGGACATCACCTTTGGGACAGCAACATCACCTTTGGGATGGGGAGGGGAGCACAGAGATGTGGTGTCTGCACGCTGCTCACTTCTGAGGATGCTGCACAGTCAGACGGACAGATGTTGTGGAAAAAAGCTGCTGAGAAAATTGTGCTTTCTGATCTGTGAGAAGTGGTGAGGCCTAGAAAGAACAAGTAGCTTCCAGATTGGCATGAGCTTTCTGTTCTTTTTTTCAAGGAAATCTCAAAAACTGTTGTTTCAGGTCAAAGCATTTTGATTCAGTGCTTGCAAAGTGTTGCGTTTGAACATCTGTCTTTTAAATAATTCTGTGTTTACCCAATTAAGCAGAAAAATCAAGTGCCATTCAAATAAAAACTTAACAGTCTCTTCTAGTCTCTTCTATTTTTTCCTGAAGCAGCATAAGACCTTCTCAATTACTTTTTTTTTTTTTTTTTCCGAAATGTCATTTTCAGGGAAAAAAAAAATAGTCACCCAGCTATTCCAAGAGTGTCATCTGAAGGACTCCGAAGGTGTCCTTGTGCACCAGAGATCACTGACAGGGGCTCCAGCATCTGCAGAAAGCTTTGTTGTCTCAGCAGGATGGGCACAAACTCCATCAATTGTAAAAGGTCACATCAAGAATGTTTTCCCTCTTTTCTTGCCCCTTCAGCAGCCTCCCACATCCCTCTGGTTTGCTACCCTTGTTTTCAAAATACGACTTTTTCCCTCCTACCTTATAGCTGCTTTTGCCTCTGCCTACTCTCTACATCAGCTCGAGCCTCTCTGAGCACCTGTAAGAGTCCTCTTTTCAGTCCTTTTGGTCCTTTTGTGCTCTCTATCCGAGATTGTCTTGTTGTCCCCACAGCATGTCAAGATACTTGCTGACTTCAATTTTCACCCTTTAGATAGTCATTTTCTCGCACTAGAAAATATTTCCTGCTGTTTCCTTTGAAAGATGCCTCAGAAAATGCGCTGAGTGGTAATCTGTAAGGTGTAAGATCAGAGAAGATGATTAAACTGTCCAGTCCAACCTCCTGTATCCATCACAGCTTCTTGCATCACATCTTGTCAGAGCTGTATCGAGTGCCACAACTTGTGCTTCTTGGCTGCGGCACACTTTCCAGAAAGGCAGCTGGGACCAGTCTTTAGTATAAAGCAGCTTTGCAGAAGCTGCTTTAGCATTCCTGGATGCTAAAGGCTTCTGGTCAACACAGGGGCAAAAGAAAATGGTTCCAGAAAATGGTAGAGTTCCTCCACGTGTGTTTCCGTCTGTCTGGACACCTGGTTTCAGCACCAGGTGGGTCTTGTTCTTAGCTCAAGGAGTAGCAGCACGGTGGCTTCTGTACCTAAAGGCCCTGCATTTGGTCCTCACAGAGGGCTGCTCCGGGAGCATACATACGTTAACATGAGATCTGTAAATAGATCATGGCCCTTCTCGACATGCATGGCAAGGCCTTTGTAATTAATTTATAGGAGATGTAGAGCCAGCCATGCTCGCGCAGCGTACTACAGATTAAATTTAACATCAAAGTGCAATCGTGAGGCTTCTTGGCATATATAGGCCATCACATTTAACATCTCCGACATCTCTGCAGTTAACTGCTTCAGCCCCTGGACTCAGGCCATGGGCTGAGGGTTTCCAGCAGGAGTGTGGATGATGTGTTGTTATACAGCACTGGTGAGGACGCTTTGCCTTTATAGCCTGTGCTGTACACATGTATTTATTTCCGAAGCATCTGTGCTCTAGTTTTGTAGCTTAGGTTGATGGGACTGGACAAGAAGAAGAAAAGGCACAGACACCATCTGACAGGTGTTGGCATGCCTTGAAATCAATCTGTAAGCAGCCCAGCATCAGCACCAATGGGGAAGCTTTATTGCAATTTAGAGATGCATATTTATTTAGACCTAAGTTCATTATTGTTATGTGGAAGCAGAGGTGATGAAAGAAATTCTCAGACCAGGGGAAAGAACAGGATTTCTTTGCTGCATTTATAGAAATTAGAGATCACATTGCTCCCTGCTTGGTAAAAAAACATGCTTTATCATGAGGTGGAAGGAGAAGAAAACTGCCAGGGTGGGTATCATCCTGTAATCTGTTCCTCTAGGAACCACAGCAGTCCTGCCAAAGCTGCCCAAGCAGGAGGAAAGCAGGGACAGGGGGACACCTACCTGAGCTGGGTCATCCTGCTTTCCTCCCTTGGTATCCCAGTCCCCATGCTGATAGGGCTTCAACGGCGTAGTTTTGTCAATGCAAGGCATGGAAGACCCATCACTGAGGTCTTTAATAATAAGGAAAACCTGTGAGGCTGAGCAAGGCGGGAGGTGCTGGATTGTGCCCAGGTGATGACCTATGTAGACATCAACACGTTTAGCCCGGAGCAGCTGATGGCTGGATGCTGAGGACATCTCTCCCTTGTAGAGCAGTGCCTTGGTGACAACGTAGCGGGATGGAAATGTTCCGCTGCCTGCTAGCTATGCAAATATAGTGCTTGGCACCTTTACATATATACTTTTAATGCCATGAATGCGTTTGCCAGCTCCCATATTTTCCAGCATGTTGAGCTCTGCTCTCAGTATATTTTGCCAATCTACTAAACATGTTTTCAGTCCCATTAGGGTAAATAGAAGGCTTCCTCCAGCTGGCCTCCTCACATCCCTGGGCAGTCAGACAGCCGCCCTCACACAGAAAGGGAGCCAGGTCCCAGTGCGGCCATCCCCGGGGTCCAGGGAACAAGGAGAAATGGACCTCTTAAAAGTGGGAGCCAAAGTTAGGGCTAGGTTTGGGGAGGAGGGAACAAAAGCCAGTGCTGGCAGGAAGCATCGTGCAGATCCCGCAGTGTGAAGTGATTCAGACTTGGTCCTTTCCTTGCCTTCCACTCTGTCCCCAGCTGCAGGGATGTGACCACACCCCAGAAGGTGAGCAGCAAGCATAAGCAGTGCGCAAATCCAAATGAGCACCTGGCCTGAGTTTTAAATGCCGTGCCTCCATTAAGAGTCAGGAGAAATTAGATCCTGCATCAGCTGGCCATGGGGCTGTGGAAAACTGCTTTTCTGTTCAGATCCACGGGTTGTCCCCTAGCTAGGCACGTCTCAGAGAAAGACGTGGGGTGCTCAGATCTGCAGGAGCCTGGGCAGAGCGAGGCACCCTCTTTGCACACTTTTTCAGCATGTCCTTGTGGGCAGAGGTGCCTTTGGCTCCTCTTCTTCAACATTGACCTCGGTGAGGTGCAAGCTGACCTCGGCCCACACTTTCTAGTAAAACTGTAATTGTATTTTTTCCAAAGAATGGAAAAATATAATTTCTCTGGGCCACTTGGAGGTGAGTAGGGCCTGGTAGTCAAGGAGACAAATGGCATAAAATTAGAACAAGCACTATCAGGGAGATGAGAGCCTGCTATATGGGGAAAACTGGGAACTTTTCAGAGGAAATGCAATTAGCAGGCTACAGCTCTGCCTTGGTGGAAAGGACATGTGGGAAGGACTGAGAAGTCCATCATTTCAGCCCAAACTTGCTTATCGCAAGCGTGAGCTCCAGCTTGTGTTTGGAAGTGGATCTACAAAGGCTGTGCACTCTCAAATTATACTGAAGTTAAGTGGAGGCCAATTAAGGCTTAGCAGCTTTCCTAGGATCACATCTGACAAATTGCACTCTCTTTGTCAGGAAAAATCCTTATGATGAACTAAGGAAAAACCCACTCTTTACTTCTGAAGCTCAAAGTGATTTGCCCAGCTAACTTCAGGCCAGGTTAGTGGAAGCCCCTTAGCTTAGTGCCCAGGGACCTAAGCCCCTTGCCATGTTCCCCCATATCTTGGTAATACTTATATTGTCCAAGGCGGTTTTCTGGGTGTTCCTTTAACATGTGCATTAGTGCAGAGCTCTTCTGATGATACAAAGACAATTAACTCAATCTCAGCCAAAACCACGACCAATCTATTTCCTCAAACGTGCTTTATTACGGTGAAGCTACCACGGCAATTCAGCCTTGCACTTCCTCATTCAGCTGTGCTGTGCGGCCAGATGCTCCACTGCAGCAGAAAAAAGTCCCTGCAGGCTGAGTCCTACAACCCAACCCCATCTGAGCGCATCAGAAAAGCTGCCCAAAAGCTGCTGTGTGAGCATGAGCTGTATCCGCTCCGGATTACCAAATCTGAGATGTTCAGACATCCAGGTCCCTGCTGCACTGGGTGATTTTGCCTTTGGGGGTGGGGTGAATGGGTGATGCCAGCAGTGGTGGGGGCAGCCTGTGGTGGGAGGATGGTGGTGAAAAGGGCTAGGGACAGCTGTATGCTCCATTAATCCATCAATGAATTAATGCCAGGTGGAGGCAGAACCCAACAGCAGGTCCAGCACAGGGGTGCTGGTGCAGGCAGCTCCTGCAAGACGTCCCTGCTCTCACCAGAGGATGGGTTGAGAAAGCATCCAAGCACATGCAATAGGATCACCAGGACATGTGTGACTCCTGGGCTGCTGTGTTCAGATTTGCAATTTTCTTTTCTCCTCTTTTATTGGGTTTTAATGTTACCTGCAAATGTGCTGCTAGGTGAATGTGTGCCAGCGAAACAGCCCCTCTGACTGTAAAAAATCTTAGTTTGAGTGGCCAGAAAAGACTGTGGGCACTCAGGAGAGCATTTGCCTGTGTTATAGCAAACAGCAATCAGCGTGATATTGTAAGCTGTCTACAGCAATGTATACATAAAGGTAAAAGTTGTGTGCTTTGGAATGGCTGAGCGGGCGTTTGTTAAGCCCCACATACTAATGCACTGCGTGGCTGGCACGAGCAGAGGCAAAGGAGAGGGACAGGGGCACGGCAGGGTGAGAGCAGCTGGATTTGCTCCAATACTCCTGAAACTGCCTCCTGAAGAAACCAGTGTTCGTGGCAAATCCCAGCAAATGGGCGTAGCTGGGATTGGGCAGGCTCCAGGAGGCTTGCTCTGGGGAGAAAAGAAGAAAAAGATCATTTTTTCCGCTAAAAAGCAGAGAGGAGTGGGAGTCAGGAGGAAAGTAAAGACCAGCTTGAATTCCAGGGGGTCCTTGACTTTTAGAAATACTGTAGGTTGCATCTGTTTTCTTGTGTTTTTTTCCTGTTATACAAGAGAGAAACCAATTTAATTCCACTTGTAGTGAAGCATAAGATTAGATGGGACTAAATATGTGTGTAGGCTGTTTATTAGCAAATGGAAGAGAGCAGTGAAGGAAAACAAACAAGCTTGTTTCAGGGAGACTTTGTCACTGTATCACCGGTCACAGAGTTCCCAGAGGACGGCATGTACATTTCTAACTGGACTTGGGCAGCGATGAGCAGCTGGGGAAGAGCCTGGCTCCAGAGTAGGAGAATTGCAAAATTCTGCTCCATTGAAAAAAATACCTCGCCATTTCGCCTAGTGAGGGCAACGTCCGAGCAGTTGGCACGCGTTGGTCATTTGCAGAGTTGGTTGCCCAATGCTCAGTGGGACTTGTGCACCCGAAGCAGCAGAGAGGCAGCTCTGGGGCCGCTCATGCAGACATAAACTGCAGCTGCTGTGCTTTAGAAGGCCTGGAAGCCCCCCGTGATGAGACTCCCTGGTCTCCCAGGCAGTTTGTGACAGTGCTAAGTGGTCCCTGCAGCTGGAAAGGCTTGTGCATTGTCTGATCTGAGTATCTCTTGCTGCTGATGAAACAGGTTATACCTTGTGCTATCCACTGTAAGCACAGAGAATGGTTTATTGCTCTTCCTGCTGCTTAAATTCTCAGGGCTGTTTTCATCCTCTCTCTTCTGGAGTAAATAAACCCAATTTTTTCCTCATGGCTTGTGTTTTCCAGACCTTTTAGGACTCCTCTGGACTCTGACACTCTTTGGTCCTCACCTTTCTGGAAGAGCAGTGCCCAAAGCTGGAACCCGCACTGGTAGGAAAGTTTTTCTTGGCCAAAGGAGACTAACTTCATTGTTTTACAAATTTTATTCATACATTCCAATCGAATTTGTTTTTTTCCATCAAAATATAACTATGTTCTAAAGTCTGCATCTGTGATCTTTTATAAGCCCTTCTTCCAGTAAGCCTGCTACCCATCCAGCCATCTCCATCCTGTATTTAAGAATTTGGTTATTCCTTCCTAAGTATACTACTTTGTACTTGTCTTTATTGAAGTGTCTCCTGTTATTTTCAGGCTATTTCTTTACCTTATCAAGACCATTTTGAATTCTAATCTTATCAAATGTGTCTGCAGTCCCTCCCAGATTAATACCGCCTTCAAATTTAATGTGTGTTCTCATTCCATCATCTAAGTCATTAATGAAAACATTGAATAACATCTGCTACAGGAATGATCACTGCAAAATCTCAGCTGATGAATCATTCCAACCTGACAATTAACAGAGCAGTTTTAAGATCTCCTTATACCCGGTCTATAGAAGCTCTCTTTGGGCCATGATTCCCTAACTGGTTTATAAGTACGTCATATAAAACTGGTGCCATAAACCTTGTTGAAGACACACGGCATCGTCTGCTCCTGCCTCGTCCACAAAGCCTATTAGGAGTCAGGGAGGAAATTGAGTTCTGTTGATGTGATTTATTCTTGACATATTCCTATTAACTTCAACTTTTCTCAGCTTTATCATTGAGGTGCTTGCAAAAAATTTGTTTGATTATCTGTTTCATGATTTTTTTTTCAGAAACTGAAGTTTAGCTCATGACTGTAATTCTCTGACTGCCACCCCTTTGTTCGAATGAAAGGCTCTCTCTGCCTGGGGACAGGGTTGCAAAAGCTGTCTGTGGCAGCCATTATCTTTGGAGAGTAGCTTTAGGTCAATGTTTCCTTTGGGCTTTCCAAAAATCTCTTCTCCATCTGCACAAAAGACTAGGAAAACCAGGGAAGATACTGTTCCTGCACTGTCTTTAATGTCACCCGTCTTCACGGTATGCAAGGCAGGAGGGCTCTCCCCCTGCCCTGGGCGCCCAGTGATGCCTATTGCTGCCAGAGGAAGGGAGAGGCTCTGCCACAAACCTGCTGAGCTCTCCCACCGCACTGGGCTACAAATGCATGCATGGTGCCTCGGCAGGCTAGCCAGCTGTGCTTGGGCTCGGCAAAAACCCATGGGGCTGGCTGTAGGGCAACCTGCTTATCAGTCTGCTTCTTCTGAAGAGAGCTCTGCGGCTGAGAATCAGCAATAGGCGATGCCATCCGCGCCTTTCAGGGGGGACAATGAGAGAGGAATCAAAGGCACCGGGATACCGCCAAGTATTATGATGCTAATTTTTCATATAAAGGGTCAGAGGGCTCCAGGAGGCTGTGAAAGGGGCTCTCTCTGTTCCCCCTCACCCCACTCCCTGCTGCATTTTAATCAGCAGAGCTCAGCTCCTGTGGGTGCTGGGAGGCCACCACCTTCTGGAGCGGGCTGTCACCCACCTTCAGCATGGCACCGAGGGGTGGCCCTGCAATACGGGTTCATGAAGCCTTGGAAACAGCCTGACATGAGCAAGCTGGCAAGGCGGTGGGGCAAAGAGCAGCAAATCCATCCACACAGCGTGATGTACATCGGGTCTCTAAAATAGATGTGGTATGGGAACAGAGGAGCAGCGGAGAATGCAGGCACAGGAGCCCATTGGAGAGGTTTAAATATCTTCCCAGGAATCATACCCCCGTGCATGTGCATCCATCCGAGACCCTTTCATGCTAGATGTGCCTTGAGGAAAACGGGTTTGTGAGAGGGGCTTCAGGCGGTCACTGGCGTGTGTGAACAAAGGCCCAGACGCTGTGGTTGAAATGAAAGCCTTTATCAATCAGCACCATTAAGGTGCACGCAGCTGAGCTGCTCGGGGGTTAGTTGCTGAAAAGTCCCTGGCATATGGGGAGGCCAGACTCTTTTTTTTTAACCCTTCCCCAGCCTTCCCCGGGGTCCCAGCGCTGGTGTTTGTGCTGGAAGGGGTCACTCTCTGAGCACGCTTGCCATTACTGCTGGAGAGAAATGGGTTCTCTGCGCTTAACCGACGCCCTATTAAGCTGATCTGAATAAGATCCAATAAATGATCCTAAATTAATTCAGGCAATGGCCTCTGTATGAAAAGCCCAGCTAATGATGGTGAGCGTTGTGTCCAGAGGGTGGGTGGAGGACGGGCTGTACCCTGCACAATGCTCTTCGCTGTCATATCCTGCACAGAGGGGATTTTTATTTATTTTTCTCCTTTTTCGTTAGGGGATGACACAAAGGAGGAGAAAATAACTCCTTTTCTACCCCCGAACTGGAAATGAATGTTGCAGCTGTGCAAGCAGCGCCCGCCCCGATTTGTCTGAGAAAGGCCCCAGCTACGCGAGGGGAGGCTCCCAGCCGCCAGCAAATTATATTACAGGGGAAGAAAGATTCCAGCCTCTCCTGTTTGATGCCAGTTCATTTATGGAGCAGCGTTAACCCTTCTGTCTGCTGCTTTGTTCGCTCGCTGGGAGATAGCCCCAGCCGGCCTCCCCGAACGAGGTCACGGGAGCCTCATCCTGGCACTGCCTCCCCAAGGGTCAGGGGGTCGCCGGCGACCTCCTGACAACCCCGGCATCTGCCACGCAACCTCTTTAGGGGGGCGATGTTAACGCCAGCTCCTGCGTGCCCTACATTTGCAATTAGCCTCCCAAGGGGAGGACGGGGACCAGATGAAAGAGGAAGAAGACCCATTACGGGCAGGGGCTACTTTCCACTGCTGACCACGCTGGCTTCGAACCAGATCTGGCTCTAACATCTTCATTTTGATTTTCTCTTGCTAGCTGAGCTGCGGAGATTATTTGTCTCCTGACACTTTCCACTCTGTCTTTGCTGTATGATGGAGCATGAGATGCAACGCTTCATCAGGTGACTCAGGGGGGCACTGGTATTTCTGCAGAGGAAAGTGTGAGCAAGGTGAATGTTTCTGATGAGCAGACAGCAGCTCCAAGCTGAGGATGCAGAGGGATGTGGAAAGCTTTTGTTATTTTGGGCTGGAGAAGAGCCTCCCACATCCCAGAAAAACAAGATCTGGACAAGAAGGGTTAAAAACAAATTGAAAATAGAAATTACTGAAGTGCTTACAAATGAAAATAAATGAGGATATTCTGTGGTTTAAAAAAATAAAAATGAATATGAACATTGAGAAGTAAAATGTAGAGAGGCATGCATTATGGAAATAAACAGAATGAGTCAGGGTTAAAAATAGGTAAATATTGAGAGCACAAAATGTTTAACATGTACAAATTATAAGAGCAGGAAGAGATCCAGACATAAACAGCAATGAAAGAAGAGCATTTTAGGGAACAGCAACCTTACCTCCCCCTAGTTAAGCAGCTTTAGTGAGGGGGTACAGGTGGGACGTTGAATGGCTGGGAAATAAACAGGAGATGAAGAATTGGGCGTATTTGGAATCGGACTTAATTGTTACTTGAATTAATAATGTGCATCCAACTATTAGGTCAGACCCTAATGTTTTTATTTTCCAATTTACTCTCCTTGGAGAGCAATTGCACAAGTCGGTGTAAGGGTAATGGCTTGCAAACCTGAAGTCAGACGCCACGGTCCGCCAGCCACTGGGATGCTGCATCCCTCCCACCTCTCCCCCAGCCCGCATCGCTTCTGCTTGGTGCCCAAACAGCTCCGCTGGGCTGCGAGCTGCTCAGAGCTCTGCAGATTTGTCTGTACAGCCTCTAAGCTGCCAATGGAACAGCAAATCATATGAATTACTGCTTGGAGACAGCAAACTCGTCCTTTGTGAGAGCTAACATATCCTCTTGGATTTGGGGATGCAATTCCAGAGCTGCATACAGGAGGGTTGGTGTTCATATTGAAAGTAGGGGAAACCACAATAGCAGGACTGAATTCAAGAAATTTGCTCTGTTTTTTGATTTATGAAAGTGAGAACAGCATTCCTGATCTGTAACTCACTTCAGGGATCCTGAGGCTTTTATCGTATTCTGTAGTGTGTGTGAGGGATTAAAGAGGTTTTCCAATATATTAAAGATTATTCTCCTTCTTTAAATAGAATTGAAAGAGAAATAAAGTCCAGCTGCACCTTCTTTCACAAGAAATGAGTGTGACATGCTGAGATGGTCCCTGCTTTGATTTACGTGCGCCAATCCTGTCCAAGGGGGGAGCACAAACAGCACTTGGCAGGAAGGGCCCGTGGCACATCCACCTCTCTCCTCATTATTGATCCTGCGGACAGAGAGACACTGTCATTAACCTCCACAGCCTCACAGCATCCAGCTCAGGGACTGCCTTCAGGAAAGAGCTTCATTGATCAGGACCAGACCTCTTGGTGCCTTGGGTCTGTGTGTGCCAGCTCCTTGCCAAGCCTGTGGTACACTGCACCTTGCAGCCATTGCCCAGCAAGCTGCTAAGTCTCACCCATACCCCCAAAATAGTGCTAACATCACAGGTGGGGCATTGCAGGCTCTAGAAATGTTACCAGAAGCACATCTAGAGCACCAGTACCTCTTGTTTCTACTCATCTAGTCCCTTATACCAAGGCTTTCTCCACAAAACAAGTTTGAGGAGAGTCAGATGTTCAGGCAAAGCTCCTATTAGATTTTCCCTCCCCAATCCCTCCACTGAAGCAGTAAACATTTCATTTTAAGAGCTATGAAATATTCTCGTTGTGACAGGAAGGTTTTGGAAGAGGACTTCATAACCTGCAGTGGGGAAGGTCAGACCATTTTAGGCTCTGTGAGGAACACCATGGAGGAATCCAGTAGTTCTCCAGCAGGAAAAGATTAGATTACTTACCTGATGGGAATAATATGGGAGTTTTCTTAGAGAGACAGAAGAATTCCCGCTTTGAACTCATTTAGTCACAGGCTATCAAATATTTTCATGTGAGTCCAGAGAATTTGGGGCTGGAACTAAAAATCAAGAGTGTGTCCTCACAGGCTGGTTAGGATTCAAAAGCTGAGGTCAATACCTGTCTCGAACTCCGCTCCATCTCTGAGAGGACATTGCCAGTGAGTTGTCCTGCACAGCATTATGTTGGCTGTGACGGAGGGAGAGTTTCAAGGACATGGTGAGATATATGGATGAGGTGGGGGATGCAGACCCAGTAGATTTAGATTCCCATATCATCTTAGCCAAAAATTTCTTCAGTGTTGCAGCAGAAAGGCATCCTCCCGGCACGAAGGCTGCACCACTCCTTCAGCAGATGGCTCGTGGAGGCAGAGGAGGGTCCTTTGCCCTCACCAGCACCATCCCCCAAGTCAATTTTCTCCTTCTGTGCTTGTGTCACTCCGATAGCTCAGCTCCCTTCCTCACCATAATATTGCATTTTTGCTGTGCCTTTATATTTGTGTTTGTTTTCCTGGAGCTACTGCCTTCAGTGCCTGTTTCTGTTGGCTACACAGATCTGCTCTGTTGGCTGCCTGACCCTGTTTTGGCCCAGTCACAAACTCCAGGAAGCCTCCTTGTACTGCTTGCTGTCCATGCGGATTCCTCTGCCACCCCCTGGAGATACGGCCGTATGTGGCCGTGAGTGCAGCAACCAGCCCCAGCCAGGGCATCACACCCAGCTCTCACATTTCTCCTGGAGGCCTCCACTACCAGTCACTTCGTCCACACCTGCCCCAGAACATGTAAAGAAACAGCTAGCTTTGGAGCTAGCTTTGGATAAAGATGATTCAGGCTTCTGCAGACATATAAGGTCTGAAATCAGGGTGATCTTACATCCTACATGAAGCTGTGAGCAAGAGAGTTTGGGAGGGAGAGGAGCACCTGCCATGAGATTCACTCCTACAGCTGGGAAAAGTCAGCAAACCTTTTCAGAGAGGTTTAAGTTTTGAACAAAAACCTAAGTCATGTCAACGCATCTCTATTTCTATTCTTTATGAAAATATCATAGGTTGCCATTAAATTTCAGTGTGTTGGACTTTTTTTTTTTTTTTTTCTGGGGGGAGGTAAAAAATGGGAAGTTAGGATAAGCCGCCCTTTCAGGTGTCATTCAACCTGCTGAAGCACATTATATGTGGGTAGCACCACATAAACACCACTGAATCAAACCAGGGATTGTATTTGGTCTCTGACAAGTCTGTCTCATTTTCTAATTTTGTGACATGAGCTACACTGATGCACAAGTGGGAAGCAAACATGGTGAGTATATAAACAAACCAGACAATATGAGTCAGATCCAGCATTCAAGTCACTGGAAAGATGCCAGGTACTCTCAGGATTATGACAGTGGGGATCAGCAAGTTTTAGTGGACCCTGTGCTGGGGATATGGCTAGTAGAGGTGAAGACCGGAGGTCTTGCATGTATGTCAACAGAGCAGAAGCCTCAGGCCAGTATGATCACTAGAAGAAGGCTCTTCCCTGTACAGAAAGGACAAGAAATACATTGCCTTTTCAAAATCTAATAATGACTTCTCCTCCTCCCACAAAATGCCTTTTGTGGGACATGCAGTCACAAGCTTCACTAATTGGCTTTGTCTCAAGGATAAAGATTTCCTTTTTGGATTCAGTTGGCAAATATACTCCTGCATCTGCCTCCCTGGTTTGGACAAGCGACCCTTCCCTTGTCTCCAGTTATCAGAGCTATAAGTTCTCCTACTTAGCCCTGAGGTTTTTAACAGCTTTTAGAGGCTCTTTCTTTGTAAGGAGAAGTAACGTTACAGGGCATTTTAATTAAAGAGAGATAATAACTCAGCAAGAGCTGAGGCTGGATTCCACACTGGTCTTCAGCCCAGCTAATGACCAACCACCACCCTTTTTCATGCTTGCGGGAAGGAAATCACAGTGTCTGGAAACTGGCAGACCAGGGGCCCTGAGATCATAGTGGTGAGAGCATCTTTGGCAAGTTAGTCTCATTTTCTTGGCTTCCTACTGAAAATTGTGATCAAAACTCTTGAATAATGTTACTAGCTGACCAGCTCCTCTCTTGGCACTTCCTTTCCTTTTTTTTTTTTTCTTTTTTTTTTCTGTTAATGATCTTTGACTTGTTTTTTTTTTGTTGTTGTTGTTGTTGTTTTTTTTTTCAGGAAAAACTCAACTCTTGGCAGTGACTGGACAGGAAAACAGCATTTGTAAAGGGTTCCAGACAAATAACAAGCACATCCAAACCCTATCACAGCTATCAAACACGATCCCTGCAATACAGGAGCATTTTGCCCCCTTTTTGGCTCAAGGAATGTGATAAAAGGTAGAAAGACATTTGAACCATGGACTACAGCCTGTGCCTAAGCCAGGAGGTACCTCTGGTTTCCTGGGTTCAGGACAGCTAATCTCAGCCAGAGCATGGAGAAAGTAAAACTGAACATTGCCTCTCATTTTGTTGCCTCTGTGAGACTCACAAAGTCCATTCCAAGGAGCACGTTAGGATCTCTTCCCCATCACTGCCACCCTTGAGACATTGTTGGACTTTATTGCAGAAGACTCTACGCAGACATTGAGCCCCTTGGCCGCTTCCCCTGGCTGAGTGCACTGTCCTTTCATACCGTTCTTTTATTACTTTATGGCAGCTCCTATCTCTCCGGGGAACAGTGCTTCTTTGATATGAAATTAATATCAGCAGTGACAGTTATGATTACCGTCCTCACTTCTTTTGATAAATTATATTACTCCACTGTTTATTCACCTGTCATGGCTTACTGATATAGTATTCACCTCCATTTTGGGTCAAGTCTGCCTGTCTTCAGTCCTTCTCTGTGATCACTACAATCTGTCTCAAGCCAGGTTTGAAATGTGTAATGGAAGTTGAAATGGGATTTCTGAATACTTCTTTGAAATCACATTTGTTGTACGATTACACAGTATAAATTAAAAGAATAAAATAAAATAAAATCATCCAAACCCAGAGCTAATGCAGTTTGTCAGGTAGGTAGAATATGAAAACTAAAGCAATTAGAGTAACTAACACAGATGTCCCAGGCAAAAGTCAGATTTACTTTGTCTAGCTTAGCTCTGCAATGCAAAGGGTTAAAAACAGATGTTCTTCTTGAGTTAAGTGCAAGTTGTAGTTGGAGGGAGCAGCAGGTCCTCTGTATGCCCTGTAGAGCACTTGCCAGTGTGTCACAGCAGGAGCATGGGGACCCTATCGGAGCTGCTCGAGGAGGAAGGCAATGAACTACAGGGTGAGACCGGGACAGACAAGGATGCTCTGCGATCCTGTTTTCATGTCTTTGTTTCTTTTCACAAAAACATGCCAAAAAATATAATAAAAAAATGCTAAGAAGGGCAAAGAGAAAAATGCCTAGGAAACAGGGAGTGAAGAGAGACATGAGAAAGAGAAGAAGTCAGGCCTGTGAAATGTGAATCGTGTGTCTTAGAGTGATTGCAAGGTGTGAGGAGAGAGACTTGAAGGGAGATTGTAAACACTTCACAACAGAAGCCATGAGGGAAGGGGAATTAATCACATACACAGCAGACAATAAAACAGAAAGAAAGAACTGGTGCTAAGGAAGGAAAATTGAGAGCAACATTTATTGTAGGAGTAGCTGAGCACTGGAGGCCAGGGGAGATCAGGACGCCAATATTACGAACTCTCCACCTGCGTCCCACTGTCCTGCCCCTCTGCTAGCAGAGGGGTGCTGCAGGGCTGCTGCAGGCTCTGGGTACAGACACCAAGTGGGTGCCTCTGCTCACTTTAGGGGCTCTGGCAGCTCGGGTGGCTCTGGCACTGCCTCGGAGCCGGCGGTGGCACGGGGACACACTCCCTGTAATTGCATTCGGCACCGGAGGAAAGGCAACTTGACTTCCCTCGCAATAACCCTGTGTGCAGCTGAGGACAAACAGAATAAAGGAGATTATCTGCCTCCAATTTAGGGAATACAGAGTTAGCAGACTTCTCATATAGACTCAGCAGGTGAGTTTATCCGCTTCCATTTACTACTGCGCCATTTAAGCAGCGCAGTGATGCCCCCCTGGACATGTCCTGGCACCCTCCCTGGAGAAGACCAACCCGACCATCATTTCTTTGCACCACCACAGGGGGATTTTGCCTTGGTCTGACAAGGTTTCTCAGCCATAATCCAGTGGTAGCCTGAGCAATTTGTCTTTTCTTTCTCTTTGTCAAATGAATATGCCACAGCACCTAGGATGAAAATTAACCCAGTGCTACTTTCCTCTAATTAACACTTCATGGAAGATCTCAGAGCATTTGCAGACTTTAAAACAAATACCCAAAGCTGATTTCCTCCAACACTGTGGAGACAATTCTTTCCAGAATGAAGCTGAGCCACGTTACAAATGCCCTCATAATAACACAGATTTGCTGCAATATCTGTCCCCCTCGCAACCTCTCAGGTGCAACCAATGAGCTCTGCCATAAACTCCTCATCACATGAAAGCATGAAAAGCAGAAAGTAAATACCCCTTGACTGGGCTTGGGATCACCTCCCAGGCATATCCACTCGCTCATTGTGTCACCAGTCACAGTGGTGTGCACGGCCCAGGAGAATGCTCCAAGAACAGAGCAAGTGGCCGATTCCCAGATGGGGCAGGCTCAGCACTTGGCCTCCCTCGCTTCATCCCATGCACGAGCCAAGAGGCAGCACAAGGCTGCAGAAGTGTCCTGCTGAGCCCTGCCTGTGAGTCGTGGCACGGCTGGTACTGCCCTGTTTCTGCCAGTGCAAACCAATGGTAACGTGCTCCAATAAAGCCTTGGCATCTTCTGTGAGTGAGTGAGCGTCCATACATGAGGCAAGGCACCCTCATTCCTCCCAGAGTGGTTTTATTAGCACTTATTGCACACATACAAAAGGTAGAGTTAAATTAATCTGAGAAAAATGGATGATGCTGCGATGTGTTTATGACTGGAATTAGTCACTGGTACTTTTACTTACTTTTAAGCAACAAATGTTTTAGTGTTTAAGCATGAATATTAATGCTTTGGGTTTGATTTTTTTTTTTTTTTGAGTGGAAAAGAAAATCACTATGTTCTCTAGCATGCACAGAAATCACAAATTGCTTCTTTAAACATATCACCTCTCTCCACACCTTTGACATTCAAAAAACGCACACAAAATTCTGCATGCCAGACCTTACCCGTGTTTTTACCCACCAAACTGGGTACCTTTGCCCTTGCAAGGTGTGGAAGCTTTTCCATTCAGCTGAGGGGGTGAGGATCCTCGCAGGAGGGCAGAGGCAGGTCTGCATGCAGGATGCAGTCCCTGCCTTCCCGTGTGCCCAGGAACGGCAGCACAGGGCTGCTCTGGGTAGTTACATACAACCGGGAAACTGCAGAGCAAAGGTTTATATCATATAACAAGTCCCAAGTGGTCTTAATTGGCAGTTTTGAGACATTGTTGCCTCAGACATGCATCCTATTACCACACAAGCACACAGGTACGGGAGAGACATTTCTCGTGCATTTCCTTGCTTTTCCCTCATCATTTCTAAGTGGTAAGTGGTGAAAGTGTACTCCAGCTGTATTTAATGAGACTGATCTTTGACTCATCTGGCTTCGCCTAAGGTCTCTTCCCACCCCCAGCTCTCGGTGAGAGGTAACGAAGCATTTACCAAACTGCTACTAAAAGCTGTATTGATTTCCACTAGACAGTCCTATTCATACTCCTGATTGTATGTGTTTTTTCTCCTTTGAATTAGAGCCTGGCCTGAAGCCACATGACAATAAGCAATGGAAAATGTTCCAAGAATAGATAGCTTACTATTTCCCCTTTGTCAAACATTGCCACATGGGGAACAGAAAAGTTGAAAGTAGCAGCAAATTATGCAAAACGCTCGAACAAGAATTACAAGATGTGCCCAGATAATGATATATTTTTTGTTTGCAGGCTTATTCAACTATGGAGCATTAAAATGAGCCTTTGGTGGTACTTTCCATCTTAGGATGGGGCTTTCTCAGCATGCTAATGAGCCCAGCCCCGTGGTGCTCCACCGCAGGGGCCATCATCATCCTCATCCTGATCAAACCACTGCAGCCCTGGCTGAAGCCACCGAGCATAGCAAAAGAGGCTGGGGACTATTTTGGTTGGATCAAAGACAATGTGCAGTATGTTCTCTCATTATTATTATTATTATCAGTCATGTGTTAGAGGTCTGACAGACAGATCCGATGTTATCTAGTTTGAGCCGCTTGCACAAAGCATAGATTTCTTTCCTACCCCCGTATGAATGGATTTTAATCCCTGAGGGATTTTGGAGCTGGCTCTACTGACATGACAAATTGGAACATTCTTGGGACAGGTGCCATTACAATTAAATAGATAAATGTTCAGAGGGATGAAGGAAGTTTATCCACTCCTATGGATACGGAATGAGACCAGGAGACTTTCACGTATGGTGGATTAGAAAAGTGAGTCTACAGTTCCTAATCCGTCACTGTTACTGTCATACAGAGTCATCCCATTACTTCTCCTTAAATGTGTGATATAAAAAGGAATTAATGTGAAAATAAATGCACACCTGCACGTGTGTGTGCACAGACATAGAAGAGTTTCAGCTCTGTGTGCCTCCAGATCAGCCCCTTGATGCCCAACCTGCCTCCTCTCCCTGGCCTTCAAGAGCATCTTGCAAGGCCCGTGCTAAATCATGAAGAGTCGCGCAAGTGCTTGGGTTCGTGTCTGTAATGCTGCAGCTTTCATCTCTCCACGGAGCAGTTGGCAACTGCTGCGCTTCTGCCGCTCTGCAAAGCACCAGGTGTCGACGCACTCGAGCTGAGTGCTCGACTTCTCCCGAGCTGGCAGAGCGCCGGTCCCTGGGAGGGCAGAGAGGTTGTGGGGTTTCCTGAGACAGGAGGTGTGCAGTGACTTTGGGCTGGCCAGGAGGGAGTCATCATAGCCTTTTTTGATGGCTAGTCTGAGCAGAGACCACACTTCCAATCCCTCAAAAGACAGGGAACGATGATCCTCACTAGAAATGGCAATTTTGATGTTTGTTTCCTTTCTTTTCTTTCCTTTTCTTGCCTCCTCCTGGCCTGGCAGGCTTCTGGCCTGTTCCTCACCTTGTGCTATACCTGGCAGGACCAGGCTCTGAACTAAAAGCTCTCTCCCAAGGCAGGTTTTCCCCTCACCCCAAATCCTGTTCATCCTCCAGTTGATGTTGCTTTCTGCCTGTGTTCTGGTTCGGGAAACAGCAGAGTTATTCCTATTGCTGGGATTCAGGAAGGCAAGAGGTCCTAGTGGCAGCTCTGTCATTCTGCATACCTCCATTTTTAAACTCTCTCTGAATTTCTGAGCTGTATTTTCTGAGCATGGGTTTTCGATACAAATACAGCTAAAAGAGCCCACTGTCACAGTGAGACTAACTGTACCAATTAACCTAAGGCATCCTCCTCCCTTACAGTCCTTGTCTTGTTCTATTTACGACCTTCCTTCTTGTGGGTGATGGGGAAAAATGAATGTACAAATGGTGCCAGAACAGAGCAACCATTTTGCATTTCACATATATCACACAGCTTTATTTTTCTCTCACTTTTCAGCTGTTATCACAGCATTTATGGAGGGAAGAAAATGTGTGGATGATTTGTGGAGGAACAGAATGTGCCCTGAATAGATATGAAGGTTTCCAATGACTTGGGAGCTGTAAATGCTGCACGTGAAGTCGTCCAGGGCAGACAAGTTTAACCATTACCACTTGGGTAGGGGTTAGGAGGGCTTTATACACTGCCAGGGCTCTTTGAGCTTTGCTTTTTAAGAGGTGATAGATGGGGCCTTATGACTCTGGTTTATTCAGACTGAAGCAGTCTGACACAATAAGCGGACTGGTGTGGGGAAGGAAGTCAGCTTTGAGCACCTAAAGCACAGGGTTTCCGATGCTATTCAGTGGATTTGACATGTCTCGGCTCTGGGGACACATCCTTCCATGTGCATCAGCTTTTCTGCCCCAGAGCTGAGCCAGCTCGTGGAGTTTCTGCAGGGATGCTGAAGAAGTTGGTGAAGAAGTGGGTGCATGAACCTGAGAGGCATGTGACACCGTAGTTTCTACAGTACACAACCTCTTGCTTTCCAAAATGTTTGATGGGCTATGAGAAAGGCACAATTCAACCTGCTGGGAAGAAACAAGCAAATGATTTGCAGTCAGTAAGGGCTTATTTGTTTAGTCTCTCCTCCCTTGACTGTATATCGTTGCATATTCTTTCATTTTGTTTGTTTTTAGACATCAAACAATGTTCACAGCTTTCTGTTTTCGGTCCCCGTTGGGCCACTAACAGCTCCCTGCAAGTCAAGCTCTGTTACTGAGACCGTTCAACAAAGCCACACTGCACCAGTTTCCTGCTTGGTACTCCCGACATAAACACTCGTGTGCATAAATCCAGAGTTTCTTGTTTATGAATAGCTGGGCACACAGCTCTGCCAGGCCCTTTCACAGCCCCCTATGCCACAGTAACTACCCTGTGCGAGCATTCAGAGGAAACAAACTCCAGCGAGAAAACAGCAGGTCAAGGCAAGTTAATTTAAATGAATATTCAGGAGGCATTTTTTGGCAGTAGCAGTCCATCCTAAATCAAAGGTGAAAGGCTAATTGAAGAAAATTAGCTTCCAAAAGCATTGCTTCACACTGGTCTTGTTGCTGCCTTGCCTCCCTCCCCTCCAGCCCTACATGCACTACTCTCTTCCTTGTGTTGTTTTTGTACATGAGAACAGCCACACTGGTCAGAATAAATGCCCAATTAATGCTGTAGCCCTTCCAGAAACCTGTAGTGGGAGTTCAGAGAATGCGCATAACATTGTCTAGCCCTATTCCCCACTGAAAGCAGTGCCAGCTTGAATTAAGGTGAGAGGGGCCTACTAGGCCTAGAAAAGTTTTCAGCAGCTCCAGGGGTGGGGATTGCTTCCAAGAGATCCCACAGGTAACTGAGGTTTGGCTTCCCTCTGCAAAAACCCTGGTAGTTCCTCTTCCCTGCACCATTCAACATCTGATAGTGTGGGCAACAGAAATGCTTGTTTAGGGTTTCTCACATCACCCCTTGAGTTCTGGCCTGGAAAATAGTGCCATGGTTCCCACTTCCCGTTCTTCTGGTATAAAGACCAATTTAAGCAGCAGGTTATATCCCCAGATTTGTAGTTCAACAGTGTTGTATTTACACACCATTTAAGGGCTGGGTGAAAGCTGGTTGTGGTGATTTGTTGCTGCTCATTGCATTTGTTTGTTCCAAAATTTTCTCTGCGTTTGAATCTGAGAGAGTTCAGCTCAGCTCCTGTATAAAATAACTCTGCAGTAGGAGCCTCCCTGAGCTCCTCTACCATAAACACTGATGCAAATCATTCCTTTTGTTTTCTTCAATTGTTTCTCCCCTGAAGTGCTCCTTTGACACCTTAGTCATCTGCTGGACCTGGCAGCTCTCCAGCAGGCGGGTGAGCTCCGGCAGACAACTTCCATGAGTGCTTTGGAGACAGAGCTGATTTTCACCATGGACCCATCCAATCAGTTCCTAGCACAAAGGATCTCAACCTGGATTCAGGTTCCCAGTGATTACTGCTGTTAGCTAGTCGCTATTATTTCCAACTAGCTTTTGGAGTCGTTTCTAAATAAATAAATAAATAAATAAAAATAAAACAGTATAACATACCAGTTCTGATCCCCTGCAGATGTTGGATTCATACACAGCAGGACAGCCTGCTCTGGGAGGCTGAGTGTTCATCCAAAATATATTTCCCAATGGCAACTGCTGCAGGGAAATGGCTGTGGGCTGTCCCGCACAGGTATCATTTTCTTTTGTGTGAAAACAACTGGAAGCAATGGATCTGCAAACACAAAGAGCTTTTTGTGTACCCCTCTGAATGAGCACATGCATTAGAGGAAGTTGATGACAATAAACTTGCTATTACCTGCCCATGCAGTCCCAGCCCTGCCCTGCACACATGAAGCTCAAATCTAAGCCCCTTTGGCAGCACTGACAATCAAGTTGCAGATGCAGCAAGGGCACAGTTTTTTTTGTGATTTTTTTGGCAAAATGACCATCTTTGCATGTTGTGGGAAGCAAGATGCTTAGTGCCGGCTGGGTTTGGAAAAACTGCTCCTGTTATGAATGCTGGAGCAAGGTTTTGCGGTCACTGGGTCAGCTGTACCTGTCAAAACACATCTGTGGAAGTGACACCATCATATTCACAGCTTCGGAGGCAACCTAGTAAGCCAGTGGGCACAGCTCAGCAGGTGGTGGGTGTTACTACATGGACTTTCAATGAGGGATCTTCTGGAAATGCATCAGTGACCGAACTGGACAGAGCAGTTCATCAGGGGCAGAAATTGCTCCTCTCCTTCACCGAATAAACAGAGAACTCACAACAGTTCAGATTTATGGATGAGTCCATTTTAAACTCGTTTAAAGAAAGGAAAGCTGATTTTGACAGTTTAAGCGCTAATTCAACCTTGTGCGTGACCATTTAGCAATGAAGGTTAAAAGAAGATGAAAAACATAATAACATAGGCAAGGGAATTCTGAAATCTCATAGATTTTGTGAGACTGCAGAGGGATCAAAGCAGTAATTCTTAGTACTCTGACAGGAGAATAAACAGCCTTTTTTCGTGTCTTGATGAGAAAGTAAATGGGCAATTTGCAAAATAGAGTGTTTGGAAAAGCAGCACCTTGTCACTCCATAATCAAGGTTTAACCCTTAATATCACAATATTAAAACATACCTAGGCAGTAAAGTCATCACCACTAGGGTACACAGTGTAAAGCAACATACACATCTACAGCATAATGCAAGAGAAATGAACGTGCAGAAGCATTGCCAGGTTTCTGAGCAGTGAGCACCATGTGGTGCCACCAGAAGAGCTCCATCAACATCAGATGTGTTGTAGGGATACACATGAGGACCAAACAGTTGGGAAAGAATCTGAAAATTGGGATAACTGCTAACTTTTATGAGGCAGATTATATTTCAGAAAGAATAAAGAGAAAATGGAGACCTATTTAAATAAGACTAAATCCTTTTGCTGGATTTTGGACAGGCATGCAAGTATGCACCATGCCCCATAGATCACTACCACTTTTGTTTTAATAAGGCATTCCAAATTTGTTTTTAAGGACTTTACCGGGTTTGTGTATATATAAAAGAGAAGCTAGATACCAAGAATAGATTGTGCTAGAGATGACATGTCTAACTGTGCAAAAATAATTAGTCTAGAGCATGAACCCTGGTTTCTGTCAGCTCGATGGATGTTACATGACCAGGGTGTTGGAGCTGCTCCATGCTATTCGTCACTGCTGGGCAATGTTGCACTTTTTTACTTTCACATTTTTTCATGTGCAGTGACACAGGGGCAGTACAGAAAAGACCTGTTTGGGTTATCCTATAACTGATCTGGACACCTGAAGAAATGAGACGTGTTCTACTAGGATGGCATCATCAAAGTGCCCCTGATAACTAGATGCACTGCCTTCAAAAGAAAGTTATCCCTGAGTGGTTTTATTTTTCATACTTTCATTTAAGTATAGGTTTTGGATGATTATCCCTAACTGCTAGAGAGAAACCTATCTCACATTTTCATGCATGAAATTTACTTTGGCAGGGTAGACAAAATCAGCAGAAGTAGTGATTTCCCTGCCTCTGAAGGTACCGTGGCTGAGTTGGATGGAAAGCTGAGACTGTCACTTTGGGGAAGAGCAGGCAGGGTGACCTGTCACAGCTGATGGCCATCTCTAGCCTGCTCCCTCCAGCCTGTGCGGCACCCACCCATCCTTCCCCCATGGCCACGTCAGCAGCACCTCGGATGGCAGTCCAGCAGTGACGGGCTGGTAACGCAGAGGCAGGTGTGGATGCTCTGAAAGCTGAAGCCACAAAACTGTGCCGAGATGGCTTGGGGCCCAGAGCTGTTTTCTCCCAAGCTGAAGAGCAGAGAAATCTGACAGCCCTCCCAGTGACTGAGAACTTCAGTATGAGAGAGAATTTGGGAAAGCTGCCCTAAAAAAAAGTCTGTTTCATCTTTCCCAGAACTGACAGGAACCTCTCATAAATGAGATGAGTCAAACTTTACATCGACATATAGTATAAGCACGCCTGAGGACAGGGGCTTGTTCAGTAGGTGCATGACAAGTGCCCTCCTCCATAAGGAGCTAACGTCAGAGCACCACCAGCGCTGGCGATCTCGCTAAGGCTGTGGCATGCTCATAGCTGATGGAGGGCACAGTGGGCAACACAAAGCCGGCAGTGGTCTTGAAGGCTTTGGATAAAACCGGGTGAGAAAAGAGGCACTGATCTTCAAACAAAACTCGGGGCAGCTTAAGAGGTCACAGCTGTATCAGCTCCACCTTGCGCAGGCAGTGGCAGGGTCACTTGCAGTTGCCACAGTGAGGAATTGAGTCTTTTCTTCCTACATGTTTCAGAGAAATTACAAAACTCAGGTGCGAGTATGAGGTATCAGGCACAGAGAGCTGCAAACAAGCATGATACCAGCTGGAGCAGAGGTCCAGGGGAGGAGGCCCACCTGACCTGTATATGCCTGGTGTGACATTATTGGTATTAAGTGGTGACAGCTCTTGTAGAGACTTAGAAGCTAAAACGTTCAGCCCCCAAAATGCCAAATTTCCACTGTCACACTGTTGCCAAGATGGTTAAAGATGATATATGATGACCTGACGGCATTCAAAATGATTTCTATCTCACCCCAAAAAGACCAGAAAAAAAAGCTGTAGGGCCAGCCTGGTTCCCTGGTTCTGTGCCTGTGGAAGCATTCATCACCATGACTGGGCTTCATGCTGGAAATCACCATTAAATTAACGTGGAGAAGGAATTGCTGGACAAAGACAGACAATCACTAAAGATATTAATTGTATCAAATACCAAGTGTGGTTAATAACATTTTTGTTTTATTTTGTGTTTCCCAACATGACGAGCAGCAGAACTGTAATGTTTAACCAGGGCTCCTCTAATTGAACAGCACACATTGTGAATAGCCTGTATGAAGCTTTAAAGCTTTCAGACATAAAAAGTAAGTTTTATCTGTTGATTTTCTAAAAACTCTAGTTAAGCAATCACTACTTTCATGAATGACTGATACAAGGAGTCAAACTGGGCAATGGCATAGATTCGGAGATCCTAGAACCATCCTCATTCAGGAGCAGCGCTGGACAGGAGGGCAGGTGTGTCCTTTGGCAGCCTCTCTCGGTTTTGTTTGTTCAGTGCTCTCCCACCCACCCAGCAGGACAGGGCTGAGGGGGAGCTGCACAACCCGAGCGTGTTTCTTTGCTTTTGGGGAGGGTGGGAGGCCTGGCCGGCTCTGCCTGCGAGGTATGCAGGGTGTTCCCCCCCCATACAATACGCTCTCCCTCTTTGGGTCCTGCTGAGCTCCTGATTTAAGCATCACTGAGTTTCACGAGCTGACTGTGTGCTGTGTAAAAATGGTATTTTTCCCAGGTTTTGCATTTACCAAGCATCAGCTTCGCTGAATTTCTTCTGATTTTTCTACCAGGGGACAGCATTAAGGATTTACTCTTTCTAACCTGTTCATACTTCACACAGTTGCAGCGCATACTTCTTACTCATTTTCTTTGTAAACTGAACAGTTTCTCTCTTTTCAATGTCTTCCTTTAAAAGCCTTCTCTTGCCTTTAACCAGCATGTTCATCCCTCCTTATACCCACTACGTTGCTCTACATCACAGCAGGAAGCAGCATTCTCCTAGTTAATGCTGTGAGGGTTTTTCAGCTTTGTAGCTGATTTTTTCAAGGGCTCAGAAGCACACACACTTACTTGCATAACTCCCACATTTGTCATGAATCACAGTGGTACAGGACAGTGCTGGAGGTCCAAATGTATGGTCATTAGAGACGGGTTGTAAGATCTAGCTTCTGTCTGAAAAAAAAACAAAAATAAAAATTGTCTGTTTTCCTACTTAAAGAGTCTCATCTCTTGTCCTCCAAAAATGTCAGGAGTTCAAGACATGCACCAGGCAATCTTCCTCTGGATGCACATCCACCCAGACACCAGCCTGCCTTTATAGGCTTCGTGAGGTTTTTCACCCCTCTGCTAACCAAGCCGTTGCACAAACCTTTCCTTGCCAGCTTTCTTGAGCTGGAAACCAGAGCTGCTTTCATGTGTATAAAACAAATCTCAAAGACTAATGTTAGAAAACGTTTTGCTGACGCATATATTCTTAACTTAAAGACTAAAGAGAGGTGGTTGCAGATGCTTGTGTGAAAATTTGGATTTTAAGGGATGTCAGAGTAGGAGTGAGGAGGTGTTGGGAATATCTGTGGTTTGTACTGATCTATATAAAAATGAAGTCAGCCCGGTAAGTCAGAAAAGAAGATGCTTCTTTTTGTCTTTGTTAGAACAGAAAATTTCTCCCCTCTCCAGTTTGAGATTATTTAAGTGTTTTCAGCGATGTGATGCTTCTGCTCAAGTTTTAACAAAGGACACTCATTAATAACTATCCTTTCCTGCTTATGGTACACACTGCTTGCAGGTGAACTATTCATCAATTTTTTTTTTTCTCTGAGCAGTGGGAAGAAAAAAGGTGAATGCTCCCTCTCTCTCTCCTTGCTTTCAGCTGCGGTAATGACAAACTCTGAGGTACTGGGAGACTCATCAAGACCAACTCTGCTGAGTTTGTTTTCTCACTTAGAGTGAAAGGCTTTCATTTAGAAATAATTTCATATAATGGCACAGAATAAAGAGAACTTCTCCCAGTTGCCCTTTGCAGGAGTAGATTCTTTGTGCTGGGATGCTTCAGTGTGTAGTTTATCAGAAAATCCTCTTTTTTTTTTTTTGTCAGGAGCAAAATGTTAGCTTAGGTCATTTGGTGGGATGAGAGAATGCCTGGGAGACAATCACAAGCCATAGCAGCTCCAGCACTTTTTAGCTGGTAGGGATCTTAACACAAAAGTTGTTATAGATGTATGGATGTGCATGTGCATGCACACATGTAATGTGGTGGAGGTCCAGGAGAACAACAAATTGCAAAGCACAGCCATTACAGGTTACTCACTAACAAGATAATACCAACACAGCGGGAATACTTTCCTCTGCATGTCCCTTTTAACACTCAACCCTAGTTGCTACATGCCTAGCTCTTGGAAATTGCCAACCAAATCCTGACTGAGGGCTACTGCAGAAGTGCACAAGTGCATAAGAACTCAGGATGAGGATTTGTTCTATCTTGTTATGAGTTTGAAGGAGATTTTGTAGTTACCTTAGCTGCACAAGACAAGTGAACCTCCACTGAGTTATGCCACTTCTGTCTGTCACTGTTGAGAAAGAACGACAAAGAAAAAAATTAACAAAGTTTATAAATTTCTGCAGGGTTTCTCCACACAGCCCTAAGACAGCTGCTCCCTGCTGATAATTGTTTTTCCAATGACGGGGGGATTTTTGTTGTTGTTTGTTTTTCTTTACAACCTGGTGTAACCTGGTCTATTCCCAGGGATGAGAGCAAATTCTCTGTGACAGCTGTTTCTGTCACTGGGAGCTGTGCTTCACGAAGCCTGGAGCAGGGTGACCTATTTGGGGTATGTGGACTTGCACTGCAACTCCAAAGACCCGCCTTCCATGCTAGCTGCAGTACTGCCTGGCTATGTGATGTTCACCAAGTTATTTCATTTCCTGTTGTCTATATTACGCAGTTAGACTGCAAGTCATCTAGGTCAAGGCCTGCCATTTCCTACCGTTGCACAGAATATCTTGAATGCCTACAGGAAAAATGATACTTACGAAGAAAAGACACCAGAGCAGAAAGAGAATTCCTCCCCAGCCATGTAGAGTTTGGGTGGGATAATTGTAAGAAGGGGTCCTGAATATAGTAGATTTTCTTATAGGAATTATCTGACTTCAATTTTATGTTGATCTCTTACATCCTGGTAAGGATGTAAGATTATTTCTCACTTTCTGCAAGTGGTGCTTGTAAGCCATCCTCCTCCACATAAAAAGCTGGTGTGGCTCCAGGTTTGGACAGAAAAGCTGTGGATGGACCTGTGGCCTCTCCAGCTGTGCCCACGCACACCGGGCTGCTCTTTCCCCTTTGCTCCAGATGACAACCTTTCCCATTCTTCTCCTCCAGCATCTGCTGCCTATTTTGATCAAGCCAAGACTTCCTCTTCCTTTTCCTTTAATTGTGTTGAAGAAATGCAAAGCATTTGGCTGGGTAGCATTTCCTCAGAAAGGCAAAAACATGTTCCCTAAGCAATGCTCAGCTTTCGGCTTCCTGCTCAAAGCAGGACGAGATCCTTCCCTCTTCTCCCGCCCATCCCTCAGAGGTGATCTGAGGGCAAGGTGCCACGAGCGATCAGTCAAAAACCCATCAATTATCCTCTCCCCTAGAGACCGATTTTCCACAAGAATTTGAGAAATTATCATTTTATATAGCACGTATGTCTAGTGCCATGGGTCATCACCAGATTTGACTAATTCTCTCTTCCTCCATGTTTCACAACTTCTAATAAATTATATTTTAAGATTTTCCACAGACAGCAGAATAATGCTCGGGAGGTTAATTAAAGTCATCTCTTTTGGATATTTTCAGGTTTCTTCTTTGTCACTGGAACTGTGAGGGCATGACGATCAAGAAAGGATGTCTCAATGTCTTGTTTTTCTCCCAAGGCTTTGTTTTTTCTCCTTGCTTGCTTTCAGGAGTGTTTTGCTGATGTACTTAGGTCATAATATTGCTATTGTAGGCATGGATGACTAATTAGCCTAGAATTAAAAGACAGAGCTTTTGTGATCAAGGTCATGGCCTCACACCAGCCCAGGCTCTATGCTGTCTGTCTTTGCCCTGGTGGGATGATCCCTTCCCTCTACCAGCTCTCACTAACACGACCCCGTATTTCATGGAGGCCAATATTATTCCTTCTCCTCATGATCCTAAAACCCAGTGGCCACCTCACAGGCCACCCTTGCAGTCTGCTTAGCATGTCCCACTGAAGCACAACAGCAGAACCTACCAAAAATGGGGGCCTTGTCTCACAACTGCCTTCTTAGCTCAGCCACAGCCACCCGCTGTGTTGTGGGGAGGGCTGTTCGCATGCCACCTGAGGTAGACACTCAGCTGGTGAAACAAGGAAGGAGAAGGATGTATGATGCCAATCCGCCCCGCAGGGTCTGTTTTCCTAATCTGCAATGTAAGACAACACCTGAGACCTGTGAATATCTGTGCCACTATTTAAGCATTGATGCCTGGGGCATCTGAGATTTGTTCGAAGGCCTGTGTTTATCCACTCTATTTACCTGGCAGCTAGAAATTACCTGCCCCTCGAAGCATGGTGTCAGGACAGTGAGGAGTCTGCAGTTCCAGGAGTGGCACTAGACTGCTGTATTTTTGACAGGGTTAGAAAGTGGAGAACAGCTGGGTAAAATCCACAGAGAAAATGTGTGAGAAGAAACTTGCAAGCTTTTCCTTGATCTTTCTGCTCCTGGACATCTTTGCCTCAAGAGCTGTTTCTCACTGCTTTGATTCCTGTCCAGAAAATGCCTCCATCATGTGTGTGCTGTCTGTGCAGCCATCCAGGCAACAGTAGCAATACCTGTCAGACGGTGGGATCCGCCAGGAAACTGGTTTTGCACGTGCAAAAGGGAACAAACTGAAGAATGTGACAAGGCTCACTGAAATGGAAACTAGCTGAAGAAGGTAAACCAGGAGGCAAGGCTAACCTGCCTGTGAACCCAGAGCTAAACAGAAGGACCCGGGCAGGATGGCAGCTTGCACCTGCACAGCCAGAACAAGCAGGGAGCTTCTGTCTTCCCTGTTGCCATCAGGTGGCTTGACATGGGCCAGACTATGGGTGTTGGGGTCTTCAGGTTCTCAGGCCGTTGCACCCTTCATCAATGCAGCGGTAGCAAAGTGCAGGAGGCAGGCAGTGCTGTGCCTGCCGTGGGTGACATGCCACCAAGGCATGAGAGATGAATGATCACCCAGGAGAGATGAATTCCCCAAGGGCTTTGCAAATGCACTTGTCCCGTTGCACTTGATAGATGTGCGTGGAAAGGTGTCCCTTCCCCAGAACAGTACTGGGGAAAAGGAGATGGAGAATCAGAGGATTTTCCTGGCTGTGAAACTGATGAGGTGGAAATCAAACGTGTGGTTCTGTGCCATCCTGCATGCCTACGCCCTCACCCAGGAGCTCTTATCAAACGGATGTTCCTCACCTTTCCCTGCAACCTCTGGAATATATTTTGCCTTTGAATTCAGTCATATAATGTATGAAACGTTTTGCTAGCACAGCCAGCTTCCCCTGATGCATCTGAGGATTTCCTGCTGGCTGAGATTGCATTTCCCTGTTTTGTTTGTTCTATATATGTGTGTGCTTTTACAGTGCAGGGTTATTTCAGGCAGAACAAGACATCTCCTCTGGAGGATGGCATTTGTGGCTGTCATTTGAGAAGACTGCTGTGAGTATTCATTAGGGCTCATAACATGCTCTAAAGCTAGACAGCATATCAGTTAATACTGCTTCTGGATCTTCCCTTCACTTTTCCACATTGGTCCCTGCCTTCCATTCACACAAAATTTGCACAAACTGCGTTTTCATCTGCTTGGCTTTATGGATGTGTACCCAATTTCCTTTCCCTTGCTGAGTTACAGCAGCTCTCCACTTAACCTGTAACCAAAATCTACCTCCTCCTTCTCCATAAGCTGGCCGAATAACAGAGGCTTTTAATTTGCTGTCTCTCCCATAAATACTCTAAAATTTTGCTTGGAAACAAACTCCTGCAATTTCCAAACATTTTCTTCAAATCCAGAAAGTCCCAACACAAATATTTCTTCTCCCACATGGAAACATGATAACATCAAATACGAGTATAAGTGATATTCCCAG
Source organism: Cygnus olor (assembly GCF_009769625.2). Taxonomy (NCBI): domain Eukaryota; kingdom Metazoa; phylum Chordata; class Aves; order Anseriformes; family Anatidae; genus Cygnus; species Cygnus olor. The sequence continues at coordinate 53,290,955 of NC_049173.1, forward strand.
CTCAGAAAATTGAATGATGTCCAATTCAACTTATCTCTTTCCTCTGCAATTTGCGGGCAAAGGAAACTGAGGGGAGCAAGGGCCTGGAGACGCTGTTTGCTCATTGTGAGGTGTGTTTGCTCACTATTAGTTGGTAGTTAATTAGCTTAGCTCTGCTTCTCCGCTCCTTCCCTGGGAACTGCTCTGCAAGGCACTGAGAAAGCTCATCTGTTCCAGTGATCCAGACATCCCTGCTAGCAAGGAACTCATCTCCTAGCAAGACTGTTCAAGTCAGGCAAAAATTACTGTGCAAACCAAATGACCTCTGGATTTGCACTGTGCGATGCATCCAGGAGTTAAAACCAGAGCACCATGCTTTGGGAGAGTGGTGCCCAAACTCAGTGCTATGGAGGGACAAGGAGCAGCGCGCTTGCTGCCGGGGCTGGCTGCTGTCCGCTGTGTCCCTGCTAGCTGGGAGCTGGCCCTACAGCACAGCAGCCCTGCCAGCTCCCCAAACCCACACTGACAGGGGCCGACCACTGTGCAGGGCCACTGCAGCACTGGGGCAGGGAGTGGGAGATACGCTGCTGGTTGTCCACTTCCAGCAGTTCATCTGCGATGGTTTCTCCTTCCAAATCTGCCCCCAAAAAAGCACGCTGCTGATGGCAGGATATTAGTTCTGTGGATAGCCACATTATGCATTGACCATATGTGTGGTGTGAAGCCACCTGCTCTCTCTCTCTCTGGGAATGAAATCATTAAAATAAGGGGCGGAGGGAGAGGAACAGTGTATTTCCTGCAAAGATAACATCACCTCCCTTTTAAGTTGCGGCCTGATAAGCTGCAGAACAGCAGGCACCCGCTCCCTTGGGGCTGCCTTGGGGCCGTGCCTCCTGAGAGCATGGGCAGGGGGTCCCCTGCTCCTCGCCCTGCTCCGGGATGAGGTCTCCCCTTCAGGGACACAGCCCAGTCTTGGCTGCTCTCTCTGTCACTTCTCCGATCCTCCTTACCCCACAAAGGGTGCACGGTAGCACTTAGGTACTTTCTTCTCAGTTCCCAACCACGTGTGGTTTGGGGGCTGCTGGAGACGTGCAAGCCTGCAGGCACCTCTATACCACTACCCTGCAGCATGGCACAGCCCCAGCCCACTGTCACCACTGTCCCCTTCCCATGCCCACTGCCACCGCCACAAAGCCTCCCTGATGTGAGCCAGAGCCCTGTGGCTGGGTTGGCTCGCTTGGGAACTGACTGGTGAGAAAAGGCGGTGTCCTCAGTGGGTTTTTCCATTGTCAGCCGAAGTGGAAAATATTTAAAATGCAAAGAAAACCCCAAACCGCAAGGCAGACTGAAAGGAAACAACATGGCCAGCAGGGTAAGTTTTTTTTAGAAGTTGAAAACTGCACAAATATAAGAAGGCTGCACTCTAATATGTACGTTTTTTTTTCAGTCCAAGCTGGTTGCATCAGCTGATAAGTCCTCGGATGTGACTTGTCATATTTGCCTGCCTTTTCCTTCATGCTGGACAGGGCCACGTCCAAATGCTAATGCCATGTGTCAGATCTCCTCTGGCATGAAGAAAAAAACAAAACATATTGATCTTGGTTTTGGTGGGCTCGTACCTCATGTGTAGCTGGAAGTGGCCAGTAACTTCCCTGTTACATCTCCCCTCGGTGCAACCAGAAGAGCACTGACAGAAAGCCAGCAGGAAGCACCCTGAAGGGTAAATCCATTTCCTCAACCAAAGTCTTCTGCCAAGAACATCGTGACATGGCTTGTCATGGGACATTTGCCCACTTTACCCGGATGCATCTACCTGTCACTATTCTGACCTTAAGATTTTGCTTACTGATTCCCTCATGACTAGAGATTTCGACCTATTTCTGGTAGAAAGCACTGTGTAGGTAGACAGTGCTGTTTTAACAGATCCCTTGTCTAATCAGACACAAACAATGTTGTAGCAATAGCAGCAGCAATCCTGGACCTGGCTTCGGACCAGAAACATTAAAGCCCTTTGATGCCCATGGTTCGGCAGTCAGGACGGAGAATAGTTGCTTGTGTACAAAGCAGCAGAAAGGGTCAGGGGCCATGGCTCATTGCAGCAGCAGGGAAGTCCCTGGGGAGAACTGCTTGCCCTGGTCTTCTCCCCACCTGCAACTTTCTGGCCCAGGCACTGATGCTGTCAACTCAGCTTAAGTTCAAAAAAATCCTCTCTACTTCCTTCCACGGCAGGCCATGTGCTACAGGCTGCCAGGCAGAAAATAACTGCACAGGCCTTTAAAGCAGGCTGGGCAGGGTGGAGGAGAGGAAGGGTAACAGTCCATTGAGGTGACAGAGACTTCCTGGGTGCCTGTTTCCTGTAAAGAGGTCTTGGAGTGAGTGAGAGGCCAAAAGGAGCTGGAGGAACAAAGAGACAAGCCAGTCGACATGTGGACCTTAAAATCTGGAAGCACAGTGCAAACTGCAGGTTTTTCACTCACCGCGATCTCCCAGTCTGTGTCTGTAACACATAAGGGCAACTTTACTTGGTAAGTGTTTTTCTTCTTCTATACTGGTAAAGATACAGAAGCCCACGGGCTGTGGACCATTTGATCCAGATGTCCTCTAGGTTCCTGGGAGAGGCCTGATAGTTCCTGTATGGAGCAACGATAGCTTGTTTTTCTTCAAGTGTATGAAGTCATGAACTCAAATTTGAGAGTTTCTCCCAGATGAAAAGTTCCCTCAGAAGGGCAAATGGTGACAAACACACTTGTTCCCAGCCTGGTAAATTGGGCAGGCCCAGCCTGGGGTGTGATCTGGGAGTGAACAGATGAATGAATGAACAAACATACGTCAAAGCAGGGTGTGCAAGGCACCTGGTTGGCAGGGCATGAATTGCGGCTGCAAGGTTCCTGTGGGATAAATTTCCCAGGTGAAGATATGAATATGAATGAATGAATCCCTAAAGGCTTCCATGGAGAAAGATGAATGTGACCTTGCTGGCAGAAATGGCGAAGTGTACTGACTGCCACTCTGGAGTCTTCTCTTCTTGTGCTCCCAGCTGTGTGAAGCACAGACTGCTGGAAAGCTGTCAAGACCATTCTCCCAGAGCCTCTTTCAGACTCAGAAAGCTTGAAATAAAGATGATAAGATCTACTCTCTGCACTGTCAAGGATCAAAGTCTATCATGTTCCAACAAGCTTCTCTAAATCTTCATAGATCTGTGGTATCAAAGGTGCTTGTCTAAACGAACTTCTGAGCTGCGCGTAGTGCTACCCGACACCTGGTGGGCAGAAAGGGAGGAAATGCGTATCATTTTGAATTCTGGTTCTAATTTACATGATGTTTTATAAGTGAGCAAAACTCATTTTCTCCAAGGATATTATTAGATCTGGGAAATACAGATGACAATTTAAGGGAGTGGGAAAATCAAATTGGTGCGTTAGAGGCAAGCTAGAGAGGTTTTGATGAACCGATGTCTTTATCTCGTAGGGCAGAGATGGGGCATGTAACTGCATAAACCACTAACCTGATCTTCTGGGCAGATGCTTCCTTCTAAGATGGCTTGGAGATATTACCACTCCTTCAAGACAAGTGTTTTTCAGCCCAACAGAGGTGGTACGTACAACGGATTTTTAGCTAAAGTATGCTGCCTAGAGCTAAGTGCCTGCAGTTTTGTCCTTTCCCGCCTGTTTCACAAATAGCTTACAAGTATAGTCATTCATTAAATACATAGCTTCCCCTCTACAGCACTGCAGTCTGCTCCTGCTGTAATGTATTACATACTACAGTGGTGAGTGTACTGAAATGGTAAGTCCCTGTGGCCCACATACAATTCCTTCCGCTACAGCAAGTGACAGTGACAGGTTGTTTAAGATCCATCAGCCACACTATATTTAGCATTTTTTGGATCGAGATTTGTCATGGAAGAACAAATTGTGTCGTTCACTAGAATAATCTCTCCCGCAAGGAGACACTTTGAACAATGGAAATACAATGAGTGCTATAATTACATAAACCGCAAACAATCAAATCACATCATATCGTTAGCTAAAACAATTTGTGCTAAATGACAAAGACTTAGGTACAGGTGCATATACCTAAGCATCTACTGAGAATATCTTTTCCAAAGCTGATGTTTTTGCTTCCTGCCACAGACACTTTGCGCCTTTTTTTGTTTCTTTGAAACCAGCACCAGCCCTAAACTAACCCCCACAAGGACTGTGCAGGGTAAAGACCAACACAAGCTAATTGCATGGAGATTTACCCATCTTCTTGGTAGGATTTTGCTGACTGCTGGGAATTTGGAGTGGACAAATTTTTATTTGGAGACAGTTACATAATTTCAATTGAACTGTAAATCAATTAAAATATAATTTCAAGTAGAAATTAAATTATAATTTCAGTTAAAATATAATTTCAATACATGCCATCTCCACACCCTGACTCTGTATTTTAGCATTATCTCCAGCTCCAGCATGTTTTTTTTTAGGAACTTTTATTCCAGACAGCCCCAAACATTTGTCACTTTGTCTCTATCAGGCATAGGGATATCCTTTGCCTTCGCATACATGTTTGTTTCCTGAGAAGGCTGAAAAATTCTAAGAAACAAGCAACAGAAGTTTCAGTTTATTTAGAGATTCTAAATTTTATGCTACCCATCTGTTTGCTAGGGAGCAGCAGGTTTCAGGGGCTATTTAGAGCCTGCAAGGAGGTAAAATTTGCTGAGGTCTACCCACCTGGGACAGGTGTTATTTTTACCTGAAAATGGCAAAACTCTGTCAGGCAGAGTACCACCAGCAGAGCAGAAGGGCTACGTGGTCCCCTTGGCAGGACCAGGGGCTGCAGCAAGTCCCAAAGGAAGGAATATGCTCAGCAGAAAGCCTGCTGGAAAATGCTCAGGGGATATTTCGTGCTGCACAACCAGAGCTTTAGGATAAGGCAAGGAAGTGGAAAAAAAAACTCGGCACAGGAATAGGATTCAGTTTTTGGAAGAAAAGACTTTATTCTGAGGCCTTTTGCGTTGGAGTGAGTAACTGAGTGAGGAGCAGAAGTGCCTTGCAGTGAGACCTGAGTCAGAGGAGCTTGTCTCTAAAAATACCAACTATTTCATTAGGCCTTGCATTGCAATAAAGCCAATGTGATTTTTCACTTAATGCTAGTCTATTGCTGCGAGTGGTTTGGGAGACTGGCAAAGCATCATCTTGCCTTTCTGCTGGGAGCGACAGGCTCAAACAGGGCTAACGCTGCACGCCCAGTGCGAGGCCAGCAATACCCAGCAGCCTGCAGGCTGTTCTGCTGTCAGCGAGACTGGCTTCAGAGGCTGAAATATAGCAGAAAATATGGATTTGGTAGAGCCCTCTCCCTACAGGGAGTAAGCACCTTCTGATACAAGCTGGCCAGGGAAAGACAGCTTAGATCATCGGGTCTCTCCCTGCAATTTTAAGAGTAAATATATTTCCATGCCTGGTTTAATAAGTTTTAAGGCTTAGAAAAAGTTTTTTTGTTTATTTGTTTGTTTGTCCACCCCCCCCCTTCCCCCCCCAGAACTTTTTATTTATTTATTTATTCATTTATTTATTTATTTTTCACATTCAATGAGAAAAAAATTGAACCAGCCCAGGCTTGGTGCCCAGAACTGCTTCTGTGCACCATCAGACTCTTTTGGTATGAGGATGCTAGGGTTTCTAGCCTGATGGCGTCCTCCAGCCAAAATAGAAGAGTTCACGCTGGCCCTACCCCTACACCTGCAACTGATGCAGGGACAAGTCGGGAAACACAATTTTGTTGTCTTTCCTCAGAAGATATAGGACCTGAACAAGGATCTGGGGGACATGGATCTGATTTCCTGCTCCACCACAAGCTTCCTAGGAGACACTGGGTAAATCCTGCAGCTTCCCTGCAGCCTGTCTGCCATCTGTGAAACAGTGCTTTTGTACCTTAAAGAGATGTGAGGGCAACTATGAAAGAGGTCAAAAGCATGGCCTCTATGATGCTGCTATAATGAGGGACACAACAATACATACAATAGAGTGTTCATTAATCATAATTGCTTGATGCTGTAATGGGAAAAAGCGTGTTTCAGGAAAGATAAAAATATCTAAGGACAGCTAACTCAGATACACATAAGCAAGGGATGGAACAGATAGAAAGAGTTGGAGATTTACAAAGAATAGTGATATAGGAGAGAAAAACAATGGAAACAGGCAGGGATGAAAGCACTGTCTTTACTGATGTGATACCATCCTGCAGCTTCATGCTCCCCAGATGCATAAACCCCACAGTAAGGTCATCTTCAAGCATCTCTGGATTGTAAAGTAAGCAGTTTCCAGTACACAGGATGATCAAGTATTTCTGCATTTATGATCTGCTTTCTAGGACCCCAGGGTACTCTCTGGGCTTGCTTCCCCCTTAGAGTATCTCTGGGGTTTGAATGCATCTTTTAATCTTATATGCAAAGATAACAGCTGCTTTTCCCAGGCTTTCTTCCTCTCCTTTGTGTATGTGAAATTATCTTTCTCCCTGAAGAATTGCAACGAGGAAGAAAATGGCAAATTTAGGCTCCTTTCATTTTTTTTAACCCCTACATAAAAACAGCTTCCATCACTCCTGCCACACTGTCATGTTTCCTCTTAATGTGCATCCTTGGAGACATGTCTGTCCTTTTGGTAGGGAGACAGGGCCACAAACAGGAAAGGCATCCTAGCAATGACCTTTAGATAGAGTAGATTTATTTGCATGAGTGTATCACCAAGTACATATGATGTGTAAGATATATATGTGTGAGCAAAACACCAGTGGTGAAGAGGACTTTCTCTTAAGTTCTCAAAACTACTTAAAGCACCTTCTGCTTTGAGGAAAAAACTTCAAAGACATGGAGGAGGTCCCGCCCTCTCTCACAAGAGCACTGTGAAATGCCTGTGTTAGTGCAACAAAGCAGCATGTGTCCCTGCGGTGCAAGCAGCTCTAGTCAGGATCCAGCTGCTGGCCACCAAATGGTTCTTCCTTGGGCTCAGACACGGGGCTCTGATGTAATTAATTTATTGCTGCTGTTCATCCTGGGCTGATTTTGAAGGAACCCTCTCTAGATAAAAAAGCTTTTGTGGGTGTCTCCACTGCTACTGATTAATAGCAAGCCAGGAAATACACTGGGGTGAGCAGAGCTCAATACCACTTTAATGTTGTGTAAAGAAGCAAATCTACAAGGGACAGGGCTGGCAGGAAACCTAAGGCTTCCCAATATGCAAGTCTGTTTTGCCATCTCCTGCCATCTGGCCAACTTTTTAGCTTTTTCTGTGGTCACAGATATCCCAGTCCAGAATACTCTTTCTTGTCAATCTCTACATTTTGCTTTTAACTCAGTATTGAGTATTCTGTTTGTTACCAGCAAAGTCTCTGCAGGATGGGTTACTTCACTTAGAAAATCTTCTGGGAGACAAAGATGAGAATTATTTTTTGTGGTATCCGAACTGGTGCGACTTGTACTTTAATCATGAGAAAACAAACCAGTGCTGATGGACAGGAAACCAATGGCTGAAACTGAAATGCTGCTGACTGGGCAGGCTCCCAGATCCCCCAGGTATGAGTCCTCTCCTACTTTGCTCAGCATGAGCCCAGGGCATAGCTGTGAGCTATACTGCTTCATACAGACTCAGACCCAACAGGGGAATCATCAAGCAAAAGAACACAAGTATCTAGAGACTGTTAGTGCTCATCACTTTAAAATACCATGTCTGAGGAAGGTAGTGAGTTTTTTTATTATTATTATTTTTCCTGTCTAAATGCCAAACCTGTTTAAAGGTTAATTCCAATTTTTTTTATCAATCCCCATCAAAAATCCCTTGACAGAGGACAGAAGGCCACCAACAACTTGAAGAGCACCTTTCCCCTCTTGTCCCTTCTCCACGCTGTGCTCACCAGACCACCAGGACATCCCCAGCAGGGACCTGGGAAGTAGTCAATGAGGTGACTTCGATGGGGGGCTTTCAGCTGGAAGCTGCTGAAAACCAGTGATCACCCTACTCAAACTCATATATTTGGGTTTCTTTTTTTTTTTTTTTTCACCTCTCAGTAACACAAGAGAGAGGGTGATGATATAAAAAATGAATAAGAAAACTAGGTGTGACCAAAGTATCCCAAATAATTCTGTAAGAACATGCCAGAATGGGATGGAAGCTGTCAAAAATTAGTGAAGGAAATGAATATTTGTCCTCTGGGAAGGTTCTGCCTGGACAAGGACGGCATACAGCATGTCTGTGTCCGGTGCATGGGCTGGCAGCTGACCACCCATTCTCACCTCTTTGGCATTCACCCACCTCTCTGAGGTACACCTGAGGTACCCTTGTCAGTTCCCCAGGCACCTGGTTTATTGTTCAGTAGCTGAAGCTGACCTCCTGAACGGGCTATTTGGAGGAAAGCTTGCTTCACAAATCCGCCGTGCAGGCAAACGAGAGCAGAGGATGCTGAAACCACCACACTGCCTGGTGACACCAAGCGGTGCTGCCGCAGCAGGAAATTATAGACCCTGTCACTTACTCAGATTTTTAAAAGGATTAAATTATTTTTTTTGTATGGATGGGATTTGCATGTGAAATGATACTCATTAGGAAATAATTATGAGATAAGGCCATCATTGTGCTTCCCGGCAAGGCTGCTTTCCATCTGCATCAGGAAGAAATCAATGCCTTCCCTCTCCTGGAAACACTCTTTGCTGGCAGGTTCATGATTTCGCTACCGGGCACTGTGTCAGGGCAGGGGGATGATCCAGCAGGACCCTTGACCTGTCCTGAAACGGGGTAAGACACATCTGTGAGGGACTCTGCATCTGTCCAGCTCGGCTGTGGCCTAATGCGGGTGCCTCGCCTGCGGCTTTCGCCTCCCTGGGAGATCCTGAGCAATGCTGGGTGCTCGCAGGCTGTCGGCCTGAGTGTTTCTCCCCAGAAGCTCTCCCTACCCACTCTGCCAAGGGTTTCATGGATCTCCTCCCATGGGCTGTGCATCAGCGGGGCCTGCAGAGAGGGACAACGGGGATGCAGGGAGCCCATGTGTGCTGTGAGCCGTCCTGGAGGCAGGAATAAGCCAGGAATGCCCAGCCTGGTAGAGCCTGGTGTCTCTCCAGGTGAAGTTGTTTTGCTCTGTCTCATCGTGAGAGCCTTGTGCCACTTGAATTTGTTCTTTCAGCACAAAACACCTGAACCCCCTCAATTTTTCCAGCAAGAGGAATAAAAAGGAAAGAGAGAGAAAAGAATGGCCCTGTGAGTACATTTAGAGGTGGAAAAGACCTTCTCTATGAGAAACAGGCATCAAAACACTATGAAACCTAGTGCTAAGAGCACTAGAGTAATGCTACCTTGGTTGCACGCTGAGCTCCTGCAGAGATTTTAGGAGAGGGCTTTAAAGAAAACAAACAAACCTTATTGTGTCTCAGCCGAAATGTAACAACAACTCTAAAAGACCAGAAGAAATTATTCCAATCTAGCTTGTTCCCTGAAAATCCAGAAGATTTGGAGATTTTTTCCTGCAAATACTTGGAGGCAAATGAATGTTTTCCCCAGAGTTACTGAGTTTCACATAAGACATAGACTGGCAAGATATATATTTCTATGTGTAGAGGAAATCTGTGCAAGACAAGCTAACGTACATGTGCACCTCCTCTCCACGTGCAGAGAAGCTCTGGGTGGCAGCCAGCTGCCTGGTTGGCTCCCTGTCCCATCGCAGCAGCTCCCGGCCCTGTGGCATCTGAAAGAGCTTGCAAAGGTCTGTGTGGGCTTGTCTGCAGGTGTCCCAGAGAAAATCCATACAAACAGTATAGAAAGGAAGATAGAAAGGAGAGATGCAACCTCCTCCAGGAGCACTGGCATGAAATCCATGTGAGGGGAGTACCACCACGGTACCACCTGCCCCAGGGCAGGGTTAGCGCCAGGGTCTGCTTCCCATCAGCCTGCTTTGCAAATGATAGGGAAAAAAAATGAAAATAATGTCCTGTTCAACAACACTATGAATGGCATTACTAGCAGTGCACAGTTCTCAGGAAAGGGCAGAGACAAGGAGGGGCTGCAAGCTCCTTCGCTTTCCTCTGGCAGAAGTGATTTGTACCTCTTCAGCAAGGTGCAATTTAGGTGTAAAATGTTTCCTCTCTCTTTCAGGTGGTAATGCAAGGAGTGAAGTGATATGGAATTTGGCCCGGAGAATTCATTCAGTAATAAATAATGGATCACTTTTCATTTGAAGTAGACACATTACCATGACAATGCAGCGACAGAGACAGGGGTGTAGGAGAAGCCTGCCAATGCAGGGATGATCTGTCTCTCTGGAGGAGAGCAAGTCAGAGCACAGGGATGTGCAGTGAACATGAAACCCTGCTACCCGAGGGTCGGGACCACTCTCAGCATCCTTCAGGTGCCAGCAGCCCCCTTCCTCTCCTTGTCACCCCCTTTAGATGAGCCTCACCTGCATGTGGTGATCTCCTGATGTCCACCAAGGAGTGCTTGCAGGCAGCAGGTCGGTCACCAAGTGTACCATACCTGCTGGGAGACATGCAGAGCGAGGCCAGAAAAAAACTGGGATGCCCTGTAATGAGAAGAAAGGACTTTGGGGAGAACTTATGTCCCAGGAGGGAACTAACGTGAAGTGGTGGGGACAAGTTGCACGTATTTGAGACTTCGCTGTGGATGGGAACCTGCAAACAAACAGTCTGAGGAGAAGTAAAACAGTTAGGATGTCTCCGAGAGAAAGGCAGATCACAACTTGGCACAAAGCTGCCTTTGTTGGCAGTGCATAATTGATGTGAAATAAATTACAAGCCAAAAAAAAAGAAATCAGCCTGTTCTTCGGGGCACTGCCTCTAATGGGGGTTGAACACTTTCTATTTCTGGCTGAATTATTCTGATGTGTGAAGCGTGACAGATTGAATTGCTGCCCAGCATCTTATTAGGTTTATTTACTAAAAGGCAAAAAGCACAGGAAGACAAGATAATCATACCCGATTTCTGCCTCTCCTCCCCACTGTCACCCTCACCCAAGAGTGCAGCAGCACACTGCTAATTTTATTAGGGATCCCTGAGAAACACAGGTGGCAATCAGAGGCAGGGACCCTCGACTGTCAGGACGTGTCACCACAGCATCACTGACAGATGCCCTGCTGCTGTCCCAGAGGTCGGGTGGCAAAGATGCTCTTGGTGGGACGCAGCTTGTACCCCATGGGGTGAGGCAGAAGCAGAGCCAGGATGCCAATGCTCTGTCCCGCTCACTGAAGCCCACATAGTCACCATGGGGGAGTCAGAGAATAGGGAGAGGGCTGGGAGATGGGCAGCTTCTCCCATTTTTCATGTCTTTGAGGGCAAATTCAGACTAAATCCCTTCTAGTGGGAGGCTGTTCCGCTCTGTACCCAGACTTCCCCATTCAGAGAGTCCCCAGGTGCTTCAGATGCTGTCCTCACAGCCACATTCCATGGATAAAATTACATCTGTATGTGAACCTAGAGCTCCCAAAATGAGGATATATGCTTATTAAAAACATATTTATTACTTCAAAGAAGTCCTCAAGCAGCATTATTATTAGCTGGTAATATTGCTGTTTGCTCCCCATTGCCTGTAGTGCTCTTTCAGAAGTCTGAAAAGAACATTTCTTTCCCTGCCAATTTTCTCTTCTGGCTTCGCTACACACTTAATGGTTAGTAGCAGTGCTGTTCACAACTGTTATTTCTGAGGAATTCGGGGCTGTGACAGGAACAGTGTATGTACAAGCTCTCAGGCGATGCTTTTGCAGAGTTTCGTTCCATTTCGTACCTAGATGAGGCCCTCAGCCTGCAAAGAAGGAAAGATGTTCTCCTGACCCCGAACAGAGTCCATCCCCATGCCAGCAGGAAGGTACCCGAGGACAGCTCCTGGCAAGGCACCCACCCCACCCATGCTTTAATCCACAGATGAATTGCACAGGACCTGCTATGTGTGTGCGGCCTGCCCTCAGAGTGCCCTGCCCAGCAGAGATGGGGCAGGAAGCAGAGACCACACGTCCTCACAGCACCAGGCAGAGAGAAGGAAAAGGGCAGGCAAAACTCTGGCCCCAAGGAAAAATTGAGGACCCTTTCTTTAAAATATCAAACAATGTATGAGCATGTTTTATCTCCACTCCAGACTTGCACCCCTGTGCTGTTTGGAAAAGATTCCCCGTCTTATGTAGCTAATGCAATTCTGTCTGTAAGCATGAGCTTGTCTCAGGGAGACAAATGCGTTACCAGCATAACCGAGTTTTCTGCAGCACTCTGGCTCATGGGCTCAGATCCGTCATTTCATTCAAAATATGCCGGGTACAGGATTTAAGTGAGTGTGCTTTTGGGCGAAGGTTAAAGAACAAAGCTGGAGTTTTCCTCCAGCTGTCCTTCAGACCCTGATCCTGGAGCAGACGTTGGATCTCAGGTTGCACTCGGTCTCTTCTATACCAAAACAAATGTAATTAAAAACATTGGCCATGCGATGAACCAGAAAGAGCAAACGTCTTAACTCTGGTTTGCCCATACCTGAGATAAATGTTGTAACCACTGGGCTTTTGGATATTTCTGCAGGATTTATAACTCCTAGCTGTGCACTATGTGTTTGGAGGAGGGGCTGGTGTTATGTTTTTTCTTTCTTTATCTTTTTTTTTTTTCCATCTTTAAACAGCTCTATGTTTGATCCCATGTGAAACAAATAGATTGAAAAATGACATTTTTTTTTTTTGTGAAAAGGCAGGTCTAGTGGGTAAATTAGATTTCTTCACTATTAAGTTACAGGGAAAAAATAAAAAACAAAAACAGAAGAATGAATCAAAAGAAAGGCTAAGTGACCAGTGCAAGGCAGTGATGCTGTTAAAAGAAAAGACAGCCCATTTATATTGGTGGCTTCGGGAAGTTTGGTGACTTTCATTCGCCTAAAAGGTAGGAACCTAACTTTAGGTGCCCATGTTCAAGCATTTTGCCCAGTGTGCTTTGGGAATAGTCCCAGTTCTTTCAGAAGCCATGCCACCCCAATGTTATCTCTGACCCTCTGAGGCCAGTATAGGTTGGATGGGACCTCTGGAGATCACCCAGAGCTTAGGTCAGGTTTCTGGGCCTTTGTCCAGCCAAGCTGTGAGCATTTCCAAGGATGAAGATCTCATGACCGTGTCAACTGGGCAGCCTGATGCAGTGCTCCACTATTTGCCATTCCCTTTATGAAAAGACCACGACAAACAGAAGCTGTCCATCTATCAGAGAAATTCAGCTCTCATGCTATAAATGTAAGTCCTGTGGCTAGGACCCAGCCACCGCTCCCTCCCCTCAGTTCCAGGAGCCTGCTCTCCCAGGAGACTGCCCTTTAAACACCACCGCCATGGCAATATCTCAGGCAGGTACAGGGGAGGATGTCCCAGATTTTAGCAACATATTGAGACGTGCATGGGATGGACTGGTTTTGTGTGATTTTGTCCCACCCCCGCTCACCTCTGGGGCTGATGGCAGCTGATTCAGGAGCAGGGGTGGTTAGGGTCCCACTGCCAGGGGGCCTGACGCTGGGCAGGGACGGTGTGACATTTGCCCATGGCCCATTCCCTCAGCAGTTTTCTGGTTGTTTAAAGTTCCCTGTGGCACTTCCAGCATTTAGATGAAAGAATTTAGCTGCAGGATGGGTTTAGTGCCCATCACCACAGTATGTTTAGCACAATGCAGGAAGACATAAACAAGTGCTGTTTAAAATACTCTGCTGTCCTGGGTGGTCTTCATCTTTCCAGACAGAAGTGTGGTGGTTTTACTCGGGTGGGTGGCTGAGCTCCACCACAACCGCTCTCTCACTCCCTCTCCTCAAAGAGGAATGGGGAGAAAATACGATGAAAAGGGCTCAAGGGTTGAGATAAGGACGAGGAGATCGCACAGTAATTATTGTGACGGGCAAAACAGACTCAGCATAGGGAGATAGTAAGATTTATTACCTATTACTAACAAGCTAGAGAAGTGAGAAACAAAGGGACGAAACCAAAAGCACCTCCCTCCCCATCCACCCTCTTCCACCTCCTCCCCCCCGAGCGGCACAGGGGAACGGGGGAATGGGGGTTATGGTCAGTCTATAGCGCTTCTTCGCCACCGCTCCTTCCTGGTCACTCTCGTCCCCTGTGCTGTGGGGTCCCTCCCACGGAATGCAGTCCTTGATGAACTGATCCGGCGTGGGCTGCCCACTGGCAACAGCTCTTCAAGAACTGCTCCAGATATGGGTCCGTACCATGGGGTCCACCCCTCAGGAACGAACTGCTCCAACCTGGATCCCCCACGGGCAGCAGCTCCTGCCAGGTCACCTGCTCCTGCGTGGGCTCCTCTCCACGGGCTACAGGTCCGGCCTGGAATCTGCTCCAGCAGGGGTCTTCCACAGGCCGCAGCCTCCGTCAGTGCAGGTCCACCTGCTCCACCGTGGTCTCCTCCACAGGCTGCAGGGTGAAACCCTGCTCCACTGTGGTACTCCATGGGCTGCAGAGGGACAGCCTGCTTCACCATGGTCCTCACCACAGGCCGCAGGGGACTTCTGCTCTGGCACCTGGAGCACCTCTCCCCCTCCTTCTTCACTGACCTTGGTGCCTTCAAGGCTGTTCCTCACTCCTCTCACTCTCCCAGCTGCTGTGTGGCGCAGCGGTTTTTTTTTCCCCTGTCTTAAATATGCTCTCACAGAGGTGCAAAACAACATCACTTATTGGCTCAGCTCTGGTCAGCAGTGGGGCCCTTACCAAACATGAGGCAGCTTCTAGATCCTTCTCACAGAAGCCACCCCTATGGCCCCCTGCTACCAAAACCTTGCCACGTAAACCCACTACAAGAAGGCACCAACTAAGCAACCAAAAAATGCCCAATAAATTGTGTTTTGCATTGTTCTCTAATTACGGTTAAATATAAGGTCTGAGGGAGGAAAATTCCCAGAGATTAGCACCCGCTGCAGTGAGTTCAGCAGCCAGCACCCCTGCTGCGCCCTGCCAGCCCCATCACAACCAAAGATGACCGATGAATGAGCCAAGATCTCAGGACCGTGAGAGCTCTCGAACTGCATCTCCAAGTGTCTGGGCAGCCACTGCAGTTCAGAGAGGAGGAGGTGATGTTTTGAGCCTCTGCAGTGCAGGACAACCCCTGCCTCCCCTGCTGACCGGAGCTACTGAGACATTCGAAGTCTGAGGTTGGGCGCAATGTATTTACATTGCAACCCAGTAGCCTATGTCAGTCTCATGGCTCTGAGGGACACAACTGATTTGGAGACAGAAAGGGACCATTGAGGGTCTTCTTCACTGCTCAGAGTTCTCACAGGTTTCTAAACTCAGAAAACTTGACATACGGTCTCTGAAGCATCCTAATGCCCTCATTTTTTGAAGAGAGAAGTACAATCACTTTTGCATGTGTAGTTATTGCAATACAGCCTTGTCTGTGAGAGCTGGAGACACATATCTGGACTAATTTTAAACAGATTTTTTTGGCCTTAAACTTACATTTCTATTGCACTATAGTCTACCCAGACTGTGGGTGACAAGGCAGTGTTAATAATTCATTTCAAGACTCCCATCCTTTTTCATATTAATGACTCTTTTTCTTTCTGATAGTATTTTACAGGTAGAAGAGATCAAACATAGGTGTATAGCCATGAAGCTAAAAGTCTGCAGAAAACAAAATAACGTGCATAAAATTAGATTATATCTGAGAAAAACTGTCCTACTCACAAGCATTTTCACTCGCTGATTTTGTTGGTTGCATATGCAAAATGGTGGGATAGCAAGAGGAAGAGGAGGACCATGTTTTTTGGTTGACTCACTCCTGTGCAAGACAAAGTGTCTGTGGTTATTTGTCTAAATGTCTTTCACATGGACAAAGCAAGATCAGGACTCAAACCACAACTCCTGGTATATTCATTCACATACAGTTGCGTGGGGAGCCAGGGCTTGAGGGACTGCTCTGCCAGCATTTCCCAAAGGTCAGGGTCCAAGTCCTGGATTCAGGTTTTGAGGTGCTTTTTTTTTTTGCATGCTGGCACATGTAGTCTTTAGATTACTTTTCAAGCCTAAGAGCTAGCTAAGAGGTCGAGTAGAGGCAGCCAGGGATATTTCTCCAGGGAGGTTCTGCATTGGATTTTCCTGTGCTATTTGTGAGCCTGGAGAGCTGCCGCCCTCCCAGAACAGCTGCTATTTCATACACTGGGAAATATTTCTTAATGATTTAGCTCAGTTAATGCAGCTTTTATTATAATTGAATGCTATAGCGTATGTATCTACCTGAAAATTATGTTCACCATGGGTCCACCATTATATAGGCCAATTCCTCATTAAAGGAAGGAGCTAAAGGAAAGCAAGCACCAGTGGCTGGTGATTGTGAGCAGTCAGAGCATAGTGTAAAAAAAAGCGGTGTTTGTAATTACAGTGCCAGCCTGCACAGCTGGGGAAAGATTGCTGCCACTGCAGACAAATAACATTAGTAAAATCTCATTTCACAAAAAACGATGAAGACTGCTAGTGACAGAGAAGAAAATACAGTTAAAGCCTACACTCAGTCTGTCCTTTATGACCTATCAATAGCACAAGTTCTGGTTCCAATACCTAAATTGGGTATATCGACCATCCTATGTACCCTTGTCAGAGACCCAGATTTACACTGGCTGAAACTAACAATTGTGTGTCCCATTTGTGTCAAAGGAGAAAACCTGGATCTACTGAGGTCATGGAGCAGTTTTGTGCCTGGTTTCAGAGGTGACCGATATTCACCTTATGCCTCTAAATCCTTCATTCATTCAGGCCCACAGTCTGCTGACATCTTGAATGTGCTCCAGTCTGCACCCGAGTACTGGAACAGTTCTTGCAATGGGATCTGAGGACATGAAGAAGGGAAACAATTAAATGCACTAGATCTCAGACAGGTGTTTGCTGGTCTGAAACTGAAATTGTTGGTCAAGACAGTCTGGCCAGACAGCTAAGCAGGTGGTCATGCTGAATTGCCATGTGCCTTCTGGTTTTAAAAGTTTACAGTCTATAAATACAGAGGAGAAAATGGTGTGTGAATTATTTCAAAAGCATATGACAAAATTAATTATCCTTGAAGCAGAGCAATGCTTTGCATATCTTATCTGCCACAGTCTAATCAGATTACTTGTGTAAGAAACTGGACAGTAAAATGGCACAGGCAAGCAGGACCCACCATCTTGCAGAACTGGATGCAGAAGGACATTAGGGCTAGAGCCAAGCACCCTGATTATTAATGCTGCCATAACTTTTGCTGAGCCTAAGAACAGCTCCAAGAATATACCAGGCATGTTGGGGTTTATATGCACTGAGGTATGAGACTGCTTTGAGCTCTACTGGTCCTCTTTCTTAAGCATGTGCTAATCAACTCCAAGCAGATTTCCCTTGCCTGGGCTTAGTTCTGTCCTCCTTGGTCATCTCGTTGTCCTGAGAGACCTCACCCTGGGAGGCATTTCTTGCTTTGTCGCCTAAATCTGTTTTTGTTGCTGTGGTTCTCCCCTCACCCCTTGTGTACTTCGGTCAGCATGCTCTCCCTCCTCCTTCCTCACACCCTATGACTTTGCCAAGGCACATTTCTCCCTCTACTGTCCTCAGAGTCAGTTAGTCAAAGTCAATTGCCAAAGTATTCTGTTAGCTTCTTTTATCTTTCTTTCAACTTTCCCAGCTCACTGGTCTTTGTCACTGCTCCTCTCCAAAGGGCATGAGAAAAAAATCTGTTCTCTGACAGTGTCAGTATGAGCTACTGTGAAGTATATTCTCTTTTTAAAATCAAGAAATAATTTTCCTGATAAAAAAAAAAAAAAAAAAAAAAAAGAGAGAGATCTAAGAGACTTCCGAGATCTAAGAAACTTCCAAGATCTAGACCAAGGTACACATTTGCCTCCTTTTCTGGGCAGGTTTCAAGGTGATAGATTAAGATTAGGTTTAAGATTTTGTTTAAGATTCTGTTTAAGATTAGGTGAGAAGTCCTTTTGATAAGCATCTGCAGAAACAAACTTTTCCATGACCAGTAACTGCCTTTCACTATTGTTTTTAATAACCACAGGAACAGATTTTCCTCCAAAAATGTACAGCACTGAGCACTTACCCTGGCTGCAAGGAAAGCAGCACTCACCTTCCTGGGCTGTCTCTGAGCATCAGGGAGCAGCAGTACTGTTGGATCAGTCCAGGAGAGCCCTGAACTGATTGAACCACCTGGGAAAAGATAATCCCTGCTGCTGCCCTGCAGCTGAGGCAGCGGGGTGCATTGCTCAGTGCACTGAAATGCATTCCTGGTAGAGAGCCCAGCACAAGCTGTTCTTCTTCCCATTGGGAAGGTGAGGGAGGGGAGGAAACCCTTGTTTTTTTGTTTTGTTTTGTTTTGTTTTGTTTTAATATCTGCCCTTTGATGCTACTTGCTATTAACAATGGCTGATTTGTCAAGGGTGCTTATCCCTGTGCAGATGTAATGCATGGAAGTTGCAGAGCAGGAGGAAGAGAGGCTAGCTGGAGAGCAGCTGAGAGCTGACACACTGGCTCTGCGTGGTGACAAAACTGAACTCCCTGATTTAGACGTTCAAACTGGAGCCGAAGCAATAGTTCTCCAAATGGAGCTGTTGAGGCAGATGGGATACAGAAATGCAGAAGGGGGCACTGGCACACATGAAGAACACAATCCCCTTGTCTATAACTCATAGCAACACAAACAGGGAGCAACTGCAGAGGCTGAGTAAACAGCAAGCTGTCAAACAGTGCCAAATTTTAAGGCTGTCTCCTTGCAACTCCATCCCAGGTATCCCAGATGTATCTCTGCC
Source organism: Cygnus olor (assembly GCF_009769625.2). Taxonomy (NCBI): domain Eukaryota; kingdom Metazoa; phylum Chordata; class Aves; order Anseriformes; family Anatidae; genus Cygnus; species Cygnus olor. The sequence goes on from NC_049173.1 coordinate 53,309,693, forward strand.
CACTCCTTTGAAGAACATTCAGCACAGCCAAGCTGGGGCCTCGTAATCGCCTCTTCAGCTGCTGCATCCTCCTGTATGTAAGGAGCTACTTCAGCACAGCTCATCTGCCCAGTTTTAAAAGTGATGCAGAATCTCATTCCCCCCACATGCACTTATTTCATGCTCAGTCTTCTATTGAATTAACCTTCCTGCTGGATGTTATTAGGATTGTCAGGGTAGCTCATTCTCATAGATGCTGTTTTGCAAAAGCCACCGGCACTGTTGCTCCTTCCTAGGGTGATGCTGAATGGAAGGCTGCGAGTAAAAGCAGCAGCAGTTGCACCAGCTTAGTGCTACATTTATGCTAGTAAAGCACATAGAGGCCAAAACTGAGAGTTATCTGTGCTCATCATTAAAGAGAGACCAGGAGGAACTGAAGAAACCTGCCATTTGCAACCAAATGGATCATTTCTATGTGTGTGGCCAAGCTTTAAAGGTCTCCAAAGTATGGCAAAATGGCTGCCACCCCTGCAACCCACAGACATGTTCAGTGTTTACTGGCAATTTAAAGGCAAGTCTTGCTTGTTAAGGCTGCTCGTCTTTGATGAAGACCTTCAAAAAGTTATCTTAATCTCTCTGTCCCTTAGTGCAATGGTAGGACCCTTCTGCTGCTCCAGTGCTGGAGGTAAAAATCAGCTGCTGCTGAGGCCCATTGCAGGATTTGTGTCAAGTTCTCCTCTCTCCTCCTGCCAACATTAGTTCCCAAAAGCTCTCACAATCCATGGTGACAGGGAGAGGAAAATAACGGAAAGAAAACACTGCTCCTTAGTGGTAACACACAGGAAAGGTGCAGGGAGTTTTTCTTTTCTAACTACAGTAAATGCAATGCATATAGTTATTGTATTCACTTGAAATATAGCATTTGTCGAGCATGCCAGGATGTTGTGATGGCTCAGTGCTGAGGTCCTGCTGAGCTCCCAGATGAAGAAGGGACAATGTTGTGCTCCAGCAAAGAGCGAAAGAGTCCAAACACAGCAAGGACTGGCCTGAGGAGGTCAAAGGAACTAACCTGCATTACTGGGAATGCAAGAAAATAAACAGAGGAGGCAAAAAGAGCGATCCTAAGCCACGCTGCTAAGTTCCCCCTGTGATGACACACCTCCCCAGGAGAGCTGGGCCATAAAAAATGTTTTGCTTTTTTTTCTTTTCCAGAAGGTACCAGCTAACATTTGCCATCGGGAAGGCAGCCTCCCAAATAATACCGCAGCCCAGGTTCGCACACAGAGTGGAAGCCCAGCTGGGTGGTTTCCCTTTTCAACAGATTTCTTTAACACATGGGTATTTTTTCACCACTATCATCAGTGTTTAGCAAATGACAGATCTGCTGGAGTGCCTCGCAGACGGTTTTGATTCACTCAGGGCCCAGCTCTGTTTCCCTGAATCATAGCTGCTGGGGACAGAAAACACCATTTCCTCCATCTGTCAGGCACAGAAGTGCTTCTTTTCCACCCAAGAATATATTTTTCCAACATTTGGTTCCTCTGTTTTATAAGCCTAAAGTGAGGAGGCTGTCCCTGTTCCCCTGTGGTCTTCTACCAGCACCTCATACACATCTGGTTTGGCCTAGCCCTACCATTTCTGACCTGGGAGAAGTTCCTCAGCCACACGTTTGTGTCTCTTCAGCCAGTGCTACTCTCACCATCTGCAGTGCTAGCAGCTTTAAGGGGTAGCTCTCTGATTCTTTTGCACCCAGTACAATTTCAAAGTGTTTGCTGGACATAAGGACCCCTTGTCAGCTGTTGAAATAAGGGTAGATCTTTTAGCTCTTCCATAAAAATGTTCTTCTGTATGTCCCACCTCCATTTCAAAGGAAGGTGAGGATCACCAGCCCTGTCCTGTTGATGCATAAGGACACCAGAATTATTTTCCTGAAATCATATAGTCATGGCCAAAAGCGGACCGGCCCTTTGAACCCTTTGACCATGCTCTGTCCCTTTGATCCCTTCCCAGGACTCGGGGACCTGCTTACTGCTCGTGCTAGGCTGCGGTACTCTTCCGTCTCCTTGTTCTGTGGTGAATGGTGTCAATCTCTGGTGCTACCTTTGCCCAAGTCACATATAAATTTGTCCCAGTATCAAGCCTGCTGTTTGCACAGGCCATTCATTAGGGATAAGTAGAGCAGGGAGCAATGAATGTGACTAATTGCATATAATTATAGATCCCAATTCTCTTCCTATGCTGTATGTGTGTGTCTGCTTATAGGGCAATTACACAGTAAATAGGATGCAATTAGAGTGATCTATGCTGAAGGGCTGCACTTTTATCACTGAGTGCTGAACTGGACAGACTCCAAAAGGGGATGCCATTGCCTTTCACTGGAGTTCCCCCAGAATCAAGATCTGGAGTCAGGTTCTTCAGTTTCAGCCCAGACCCTTGAAGGTAATTTTCACAAGTTTTCCTTGTTCTACCACCCCTGCTGCAAACAGATGTCTCAGTAATGCACTGCCTGTGCTAATTTTCCTCTTCTCCTAGTTTTGCTTTTTCTGCCATTCCTTTCCTCTAGGTTTAAGCATATGTTCTACTCAGAAACATGTGTCGCAGCTTCAGGTCAGGGTCCTGCTAAGACAGGTTTTGGATGCCAGCCTGCATAGGTGGTGAGCGACTAGCTGATGCCAGATGTTCACACTGTTCCCTGCGCAAAATGAGTTTGCAGGTCTTGGTGTCAATAAAAAAACGCACTGTATGTAGCTGCAGTTACAATGGGAGTCCAAGAGGAGTGGAAGATGCCTTGGTCTCCTGGCCCTGCTTGCCAGACTAGAAGAGGCCATCTATTTTTAAAGCAGTCAGCAGAGGTTATGTAAACTGGTTGGAGCTCCTAAACACGGCTTCACTATGAATGTCAGGAAATAAGCATGAAGGTAGGAGAGCACTGGGAAGGAAGCATTCCCTGTGCTGTTTTTTGTCTCTGTTCAGTGGAGAAACAGACCTCAAGTCCCCTCAGTTGTCAATCCAGCACTTTTTACCATAACTAGCATCCTGAGCAGTACAGATGATGTTAGGTCAATAAAACCTCTGCTAAGAATAGCTGTGCAAACATTGCTTTGGGCCCTCTACAACGTTCACCTGTAAACTTCCCTTCATAGTAAGGAACTTGAAAAGGAGAATGGTCACGGGGTTGCTAGCCCTGGCAATACTATTCAACTGGTCTGCATTTGCTGTGGTGAGAAAGCAAAATGATAATACTCAGAAGGGTACCCATGGTCACAGGCAAATCCAGGGCTGAGGAAAAGGAGCTTTTCTGTGAGAAAATCTGTGAGCGATCTCCATCTCCATTGGAAAAAAAAATAAATATCTGAATGACAGAGCCCTGTCCAAGTCCATTTAAAACCCAGAGATCAGCTTTTAACTTGGGTCATGGCTTGGGTCACGTCTTGGGTCACGTCTTGGCTCAGCCACTTCATCTCTGGAAAAGAGCTGGAATGATGTATAACACCCAGCAAGCATAAATTCAAGATTTAATCACATACACATAGGAGCTAGAGCTGGACAAGACTAGCAACCACATACTTTCATAAGCTTGATCAATCTCAGCTTCTGGGAATGAAAAATGGAGGTTTTCTTTCAGTAGGCTGCAGTTCAGTGCATAGATAATGGCTTTAACAACAAAGTGCCCTGTTTAGGGATGTTTCTTTCCCTCCCCAGTGATTGCTCTCTGATGGAGCAGTTAAAGAGTTTGGCTTGGGTAGGCAGCTGAGAAAGGAAAAACAACCCCGATGTATCTATCAAGAGAACCACAATAGTCCGAGATACTGTGTAGCCCTGCCACAGTGCTCACAGGGGAGAAGATTTGCTTACCGTAGAGGAACCAACAGAACAAAAGGATGTGAAACTGAAATGGCATTAGGGCATCAGAATAATAATTGCAATCATTTTCATTGTCAGACTAAATAGGGATAGAAGTGTTAAAAAGCAAAATGTAACTCACACTAAACTGCATACCCGTTGCATTAAAGTTCCCAAATCTCTTTGACTTCAGAGGAAGTTCAGAATATTACACTTCATGTCAGGACTGAAATTTTTGAAATTACTTCAAAACCACTCCTGAAATGATACTATTACACAGTCAGAGGCATTACAGCAGCTGCACAGACTCATGCAGAATCCTCTGTGTGTTTGTTCCAATCCAAGCCACAGCCAGGACAGGACTGCTCCCTAGGTACGTGTTGTTTCTAAACTGAGGTGATCAAAAGGCATTAGTGACTTTGGATGTTAGGTAAACCCAGTCTCTGAACGTTTGAAAGCCCAGCACTACTTTGAAACTCTGCGAGCTGTGAACCACGTGAATATGAGAATGCACAGTGACCTCTTAAGATGTGCACGGGCTTGACCTGAGCCAAGTCTGGCACAGCAGGTTGTCATCTTAATTCATGACCTTCTCAGCCTGTTCTGTCTTGTTCCCTTTTCAGAAAGGTTTGTTGATTTCAATCCACCTACCTCAGATGGCTCAGCATGTCTGGAACCTTCTACCACATACCCTGCCAGCCCCAGTGAAACTGCCTGACATGCTGAGATTACCTGTGAAACTGCTTTTGGCACTAAATGGCAAACCCCTTCTTGCCTGACTGAAAGATGATACCTTATTTTCCCCAGGGAATATTTCTTTTTTTTTTTTTTTTTATATATAAGCACTGAATGGCTCTTGATGATCCTTCAAAGATTTGCAGAGCAGGAGAGGAAAAAAAAAAAAAGGTAAAGAAATAATGTGTTAGCCAAGAAACTGACAAAACCTTATGAAAGAGAGCATGAGAGCATTCAGAGGGACTCTAACGTGAGGTCCTCTGCAGCTCCTGTCATTGTGTATTCAAAAATAAAAACTGGATTACTGTCACTTGTTAGACCACATTTTTCCTTGAAACTCTCTTGACTAGAGGTTTTCTATCCCTAGCCCAGGTAGAGCTGTTGTAGGGAGTGCTGAAGTTCCATCCCTATGACAGTCACACCTAGAAGACCTGGGTGTATGCTTTGTGGTTGTAAAAGATTTATGTTCTTGCCAGCAAATGTCCAGTTAGAGGGCTATCCATGAAGCCTGATGAATCTAATGTCCCTCCTCAAGGAGTTTTTTTCAATGATTATAGAGGGACCCTGAATAAATCACCTTTCTTCTCCCATCTGTAGAGTCCACGCTGTCATGATTGCAGCGATTCAAGTAACTCATCCTCTACTGCAGTGATACCTTCCCCCTTGCTTCACAGTCAGCATTAAGTGATCAAAGTGACTTTGTCACAGCTCATCAAGACTGGGAGTGGCAATCTAGAATTGAAAGATTTTATCTCTTGTGCCCAGCAGCACTACTGTCAGTCCCGGTTGTCATTTCAGAGGTGCTCAAATGCACAGGTAATCAGGGCAGGCTGGTTCCAGAGAAGCTCAGCAAAGAGCTGCAGTGTCTCTGGGATGACATTTTTCCTCTGAAAGGAGTGAATTCCCTGCCATGGCACTCTGGATATGTTTTATCTATTTCCCACAAATATTTGAAGAAAGCACATAAAGAAAAGCTTGCATAGAGAAAATGTCATGCATCTGTTTGTGCAGGGCACATTCTCACAGCTATCCCAAAACACTGGAGGGCAGAGGGGGGAGCGGGCAGTTGAGGGATGTGGGTATCATGCTTGCCTGGGAAGAAAAACAGCAGCATACCCACATTCCCACAGTGCAAGCATTTGAAAGTCATTAATCGGCACAGTTAGAGACTGTCCATTTTGAGTGTCCATTCTGAAGTATTCACAGGACCCATTTGGAAAGCATTTCAAAAAATAAATAAATAAATAAATAAATAAATATATGTATAGTTTTTGGTGTTTCACGGATTCAAAGGAAATGAAATCCTTCCAATAAATGGATCTTAGAAACGAGTTCAGGCTTATTATACCAAGGGGTCAGAAAAACACCTATGAATATCTCCATTTGGGAGATAGATACTAAAATAGGAGATAGATACTAAAATATGGAGATAGATATTAAAATCTAGATTATCTTTTAGTAAGCCTAAAACCAGTAGTCTGTAGCTTTGTATTATAGAGGAAAATGTTTATAACTACTAACCAGAGAATGTTATACGAATATGAGTAGTAGTTTAGCATGAATGAGAAACTGTAACAGGCATCTACACCATCTTTGTTTTAATTAAGCAAAGTGGAATTTAGGTGATGGACAAATACTGGAGGTGAGAGACAGAGATGAGTCAGGACTTTCCAGGAGAAAAAGGTCAAAAGAGCCAAATTGCTGGCAAGTACCAATAGACATACTTTTTACCTTATTTAGGCTAAGGCAAGATGGAAGGAACATTATTAGCTCATCTGAAGTTCAATATTTTATATTATTGATTAAGATCATAAAAACAGGGTCTTGCATTGAAACTGAGTTCCTCTGACCTTGCACCTGCATCCCTGAGCAGGTCCCCAGCTGTAGTAGCTGAGCCTTCCTAGAACCTAATCTCTGAGCTTAGGTGAGGTAAGGCTTTCTTCTCAGTGAGGATTCCCTAGTACTCCACTAAATTAATCTTTTATTTTGATTATTTTTACATTTCTTTCCTACTCTCGTTCTATAACCACATCATCTCCACTTCTGTCAATTCCCAACAGCCCAGCACACAATCTTGATGTGTCACATCTGCAGTGCATTACTCTCTGCCCTCAGCATACCACATGGCTAGACCATTGGGTTATCTTCTGCTTGCCTGTTTCCATGAAAGCCAGCTCTCTTTGAGGAGGCTCACTTGAACCTATGTGGCTTTTCAACTCTTGTCTGGGGGTTAACACATCTCTCCTCTTGAGTGTCACCTTCCTTGATGCAGGAGAACTTTGCACTCTGTCCTTTTGGCATTAGGCAATTACTACCCAGCTCATTTCAGAGGTTTATGTTCTTTTTGTATAGCACTGCCTGGCTGATTTCTCCTTGCGTGGAGCATCATACTATACCTCCAGCACGTACCTTTTAGCTCAGGAGCTCGCTCTTAAACCTGGTGCTTCGTGGCTGCCTCTGATACACACATTTAATAAATATTTAAATTCTGGAAGAACTTTATACTCTGTGCACTTAATCTTTTAAAATCACGTTGCTGTCAGAATGCCCCTCCCATGAAGTGCTGGTGGCAAAGTGCCTTATCTCCTTTGAAAGCTTTTTTGACTCCCAGCTGTACTCTCACTTGTTTTTTTAGCCAGGCTTTCAAATGAAATACACAAACAACCAGCTGCTAGATATTTATGTGGAACATTAGCCTTGCAATTAAAGGGAGAGAAAAAGAAGCTCTGTGTTAGGGTCCTTCAGAGTTTCATTACTGCCTGTTCTGCTCCATTACTGGATTTCTTTGGGAAGTGAGCTGCATTAGGGGGCCCAGCTGCAAGCAGGTCCCATTGATCACCATCTGCCTATGGAATTACGCGTGCTAAGCTGAATGAATAAAGTCACACTGAAGATTACAAGTGTTGTCTCAGTCCTACCCCCAGCTTCTTCCCTCTGGTCAAATGATCATGGTGGAGAAAGGTCCTGGGCTGGATGGAGGTGGAGCACTTGTACAGAGACAGAGGCTGCGCTGACATTGTTGTCCAAGCTGTTGTCCAGCTTTGGTGCCTCCTTCTCAGATCAGACCAATCCGTCCTTCCAATCCTGCCATTTCAGCTTGCACCTCTTCTGGACAGAATTTAGCCTGCCAAATTTCAGCCACGCTTGCTGGAAGCACTATTTAAGCATTTATCAATCCATCCTAACCAAGTTCTTGTGGGCCCAGCAGGCAGAGGTAGGAGGAGTGAATTCTGAGGAAAAATGGCTAGCAAAGAAATGCGGAGCAGAAAATCCTATAATCTGAACCATATGCTAAGTACCTAGGGAAGAAAAAGGGATTTTCCCATCTCCCACAAAGGACGCTTGAAAGGCTCACTGAGGGCAGCCTTGTGGCCAGTGAACTGCAAATGAGATGTTTCCTTAGGACAAGAGATTTGAGAGCCCATTCCCATTCACCGTGGTCAGTGGGGAAGGGGAGCCAACGTGTGGGGGAGGAAATGTTTTCCTTGCAGCCTTCCGAAGCATTTCACCACAGAAAACTCACGATGCTCCTGCAGTAGCTTTTTATGTTCCCATTTCACATAGGAGGAAATGAATAACACGGTGACATAACACAGTGACACGCAGAGGGAAAAATAAGTTTCCTGGTTTCTATTTCTGGTGCTATCTTTTGGCTATCTGTGTGATCTCCAAACTAGACATTTATCCTAATCAGAAACACTTCTCTGCAAAATAGGAGCAAAAAAAGAGCTGCCCTGTACGTGGATTGTGAATGTTCCCTTAACTGCATTTAAAGCATTTCTTGATTAGTTTTGAACAGCTCTGTATATATGAAAATAATTTAATTATTACGAATTTGTGCTTTGTAAAGACGGAGTTCACACAGCTACTAAGTGCAGGCGGCAGTCCTCACACCTGCTCTCTGGGTCTCATGCCTGTTGATGGGATGATCTCTGCCTAGACTGTGACATAGGGGGTGTTAGGACTCCAAAAGCCTTGCCATCTGGCAGGATTTAATTAAAATCAGGTTGCACATGTCAGGGTGAGACGTTCCCCCCCACAGCTCTGGCAGGAGACCTCTGTGCTGGCCCATGCTGGGGCTGGCCATGGAGGTGGAGGTCTTTGAGGTCTTTGGCTCCCCTGTGCCTCTGAATCTTCTTCCTTGGTTGAGGGCCAGGACACCTCCCAAAACGCCTGGCAAGTGCAGGGGAGGTTCCTCGCCTGCAGCAAGGTTGGCAGGAGGCTTCACTCAGAGCCTGGTGGCCAAGCAGTGATGAGACCGCATCAGAAATCACTGACTTGTGAAAACTGGGATAGCTTGTGGGAATAATTCATCTCAGTTTTAAGAAAAATGTGGATTGCAAGGATTTGATAACCAACTTTCTGATTTCATTGAGTTTTGATTTCTGTGAATTGTTTTGCTGTCTTTTCAAAGAGCTTTAACTATAGTTCAATTTTAATCGTGTATTCATATAGCAACACATATGAAAATTTGATAAAGATGACACATTACATTTTCATAAATACTGTTGTAGGTGTTTACATTATCAAAACAAAGTATTTAAAAAATTTAAAATGCAACAACTATATAAATTTCTGTGGTTCTAAAGCTGAATACCTGGGTTTTGCCTTTCCATAATAAATTTTGAAACGATATTTTGTTGTAACTCAGAAGCCTGGATGTACGGCTATAGACCTTCCTCTGCTCCAGGCAGCCTGGCATTCAACCCTTTGCCATCAACAGGTGGGTCTTTCAAAAGTGATCTGTGATTACAAGGGTGTGGAAAACACAAATCAGGCACCCAAATTCCCACAAGTTTTACTTCCAGCAACCTGAGACAAGTTCTTGGCATCAAAACATTTGGTAACACTTTGTGATGCTTCCACACCCTGGCCCACCACTCGTTTAGCTGGGACATGGAGAGTGCACACGCTACAAAGCAGACTTCAGTGAAAAGCTGAACGAGTTTTTAGCAAGTGAGTTTCAGGACAGAAATTGTTCTGTTTGGATTCCTTTCACTTTCTTTCAGAGTCATTATCTCCAATTTGTGTGTGGAAGGCAAAGCTTCTAATTATATACTGCAGAGAGTGCATTTTTTTATAAATAGCAACAATTGTTCTGCAGGGACATTCAAATCTGAATCAGCTCCTCTTCAGTTCTGCAGCCTCTGCCTTCCATGTGCAGGGAGATATTTTTTTCTTGGCCCAAGTGGATCATGTGTGACACAAGGGCTGAGGCACTAGAAAGGGATTTGGGAAATTTGGATTCTGCTGTGGGCCAGTGTTGTCTTTACCCGTTGTGTGATGAGAGGCTACTTCCCTTCCCTGTAATTCTTCCCTTTTGTCAGTGGGTACAAAGCTATCTGGGTGAGGGTTGTTCTTGCCACCACATCCAGTCTCACTGTGGATGGAAGCATTAAGGTAATACCAAGAAAAATAACAATTTCAGAGCACTCTGCCCCAGCTGTTATCTCCCACAGCACATGCCCACGTCAGGGTTGGAAGCACCAGTCCTCAAAGATCTGAACTGTGGGGTGCTTTGCTCCTCACTGTGCAGGAGAGAACACTTTGCATGAGCCCTTGCCAGTTCTTCTGGATGATGAGGGAGGGATGCTGCTGGGCTGGCGGGAAGCTCTGATGGCATGCAGGAGAGGTGGTGACCTCCAAATGCAGGGGTAAAAGGTAGAAGAAAGCAGGTCTAACCAAGATTGATTTTGGAGATATTTCAAGGCCAGATGACAGAAGTCTTCATACTTATATTTGTATTAGCATCTTCCCTGCCTGCTATCTTCTTCTGTTTTAACTCACTGCATCCTCAGCTGTCCTCTGCTTTCTGCAGAAAAGCCTCATGGCCCCACACAGGTAAAAGGGAGCTCTGGGCACCCACACAGGCTGTTAGCAGAGGGCTTTGTGGGTGTCCCCATGCGTCCCCCTTAGCCACTGCCTGTAGGCCGGTGGGACTCTCCTGGGCCAGGGCTGTGCCCATCTGACCCCAGCAGGTCCCCTCGGTGGCTCTGCAGAGCCCTACCCTTGCCACAAAGCCAACCCAACCCTGATGCAGCCCGGGGTGCGTTTATATGGCAGTGAATATGTCAAGGAGATGAAATCTCAAGCATGCTTGGGGCGAGTGATTCACAGGCTGCTCAGTTTATAAATACATCTCAGCCAGGAGTGTATGTTTAATTGCTCAATGTACTGTAACACCCGTCGCTTCCTGCGTTATCCACTTGCCCCAGCACCAGAGCTGCCACCTTCTCAAAACAGTCATTTCATGAAGTGAATTTCCTTTCTACGATTATCTTTTTATGCAATTAATATTTTCTCAGCAAATCACAGATCACTCTGCCTCCTCAATATCTAAAGCAATTAATGAGCCCCAGCTGGCAGCCATGGCCGAATGAGTCACTCTGCTGGAGGAAAGATATCACTGTTGCATATTCTCTCCTCGTGCTGTCATTTGCCAGTTGGTATTTGGATTGAAGGTACTTGTCAGTCATTCCCAGGACAGAGCTAGATCAGCTCTCCAAACCTGCCAGGCCATCAGGCTGCATGCTCAGAGGACTTCATCCCTTCTCCCGCTCATCCTGGCAGTCTCCTCTGCCCCAGATGTGCCTGGTGGGAAAGCATTGCTGTGGACTCACCCTGTCCAGGAAATAGGTGGGGAAGACAGCTGCTACAAAATCACAGCCCACCTCAGCTCTCCAACAGGGTTTATGAAGTTCAGAGAGCTCCTGCACCATAATTTGTGAAAGAAAGCACCTCTGCAGCTTCCTGCAGACAACAAACAGGGACATACCTGGGGCAATTCATGTGTCATTTTACACAATGCTTTCAGAACATTATCTGGCCAAACCTGCATGTCTTTTGATATATTTGTCACAGGCATGCTCCAGCACATTTCTCCATCCTGCCCCACTCATGCCCACCCACGGTTAGCTTTTCTAACCGAAGTCAAAAAGTCCTTTTATGAACTGTCAGCAGTGATGCCTTGGTATCTTCCCTAGCTGACAGAGCTAACGTGGAAACTTTTATAATGTACAAACAGTCAAAGAGCCTTCGTGCATTGAGCCTTTAAAGAAAAGAAAGAAAGAAAATAAGACATTGAATTTCTTTTGTTGCCATTTACCCGTCCAATCCTACATGAAGCTGCTTTGAGTCCCCTTTGATCTTTATGACTAAAAGAGACAGCTTTCTCATCAGCATATTGTTTGGTCTTTCTGTTCACTTTACCGTCTTTCCAAACAACAGGAATGTGATTTGTAATGGGACATCTGAAGGAAATGAAGGCTCCTGGCTTAGCTCAGGAAAGCAATTGTGTATACATCTCAAGAAAGCTGGAGTTATTTTACATCTACAAGAAAAAGACAAGCAGAGTTTAGGCCAGCATCACGAGCAAAGAGGCAGCCTAACATGCCATGGTTGCCAATTGAGTGGGACAGACAGAAGTCCTGGAGGCAAGGATGGGGTTGGGAATTTTATATGAGACAAAAGGGGTCCATGGGAGAACTTGGGGAGAAGCATCATGCAGGCATGAGGAAAGCTGGGAAAAGAAAAGCCAGCACAAAAAGGAATAGATTTTTTGGATGAAAATTTAGCTTGCAAGCAGAGGAAAATCCAGAACTAGAGAAATTTAACAAGGAAGAAAACAAAAATCCAAGCACTGGCAGTTAAGATTCCCTTCTTGACTCGGTTTCACATAAACTTTCCTCCTAATGTCGTAGTGTCACCTCTCCACAGTAAAAATGGAAGAAGAAATGCACATAAGATGAGGTAACAGTGGGCAAGGGACCCTCAAAATCTACCGAGTCACACCATTGACGTGTTGAAGTTTTGGTTTCAGTCATGAGAATATTCCAGGTCTGCCAGATTGTCATGTGGCATTTCGTCTGAAGCTGTTAGCCATGATTTCAGGCAGGAAGGAAAACAATCCCTCTGGACAGTTTTTTAGATTATTTTTGTAGACGGGATTAGTGGTGAGCCCATCTATATTACAGTTTCTTTCACTCAGGAATTTCTACAGATCATCTCCCTGCTCCATACAAAGTGAGGCTCAGGAGGCCTTGTAATGCCCTTCCCTGGCTGCCTTTATCACTGGCTGTTAAATCAGAGATGTGTGTTAGAAAGATTGCAGGCTTTGCATTAGCTTCCTCCTTTCCCCAGCGTTGGACAAGATCCAGCAGAATAATACAGACTTGTACTTCCCACATGGCCCTTCCAGTTAATGTTTCTTCTGGGAGGGGAAAGTCGGCCCACCATTATTATTTATTAACATTTTCTTCATTCCAGGTCTGCATTTCTGACCTACATTTTGCTTGAGCAAAACTTTCATTGAAGGAGAATTTTGCCTGGAGTAAGGACTTCAAGTTTAGGTCTATTAATTATTAATTGCTGTATTTATTTATTAAAAGCCACTGGTGAAATGGGAATATGGGAATATCCTTCCTTATGAACTCATTCTCTCTCCTGGTCTCATCTGGCTTTGCACATGTTGTTCCTCAAAGAAACAAGTCAAAAAGTGTGTGTGTGTTGTGGAGGGAGAGGGTCAGATTTTTTTGGCAGGCAGGTCAGGGTACAGTCACATTTATTCTTCCTACATGCTCCTTTGTAGAACAACAAGCTGGCAGATAGAAGAAATATTAGCTTCATTTCCTGCAGATCTGAGGAGGAAAACAGCCAAGGATGGAAGAGAGTGAATTTAGAACAACAAAGACCAAAGCTACAGAGACTCTGCCAAAGGAAATCTTTCACAGTAGTGATTTATTAATTTGGGAAGATGCTGTAGAAGATCCTTTCCATTGAGAGCGCTCACCCCTAAGATCATTCGGTTTTTTGAGGTTTGGGAGGGTGTATCTGTGCCAGTCAGACACTCTTAGGCCTTCCCAGTGTATGCTGACTACATCGTGCTTTCAGTTTCATGTTAACCTAGACGAGCAGGAGCCCATAACCTTCCCTTTTGTGCTTTCCTTCACATGATCTTCAGCAGGCTGTTGTGTCCTCCAGCCAAGCCAAGGAGGTGACAGAGGGGAAACAACCCTGTTATGTGCTGCAGAAAACAGCTACCAGAAACAAGCCTCCCAGCCCAGCCCAGGTGGGGCAGGGAGCACACACTGGGTAGGTATCGCTGTGAGCTCAATTCTTCCAAAGAAAACAGCTCCCACTGCGTCACTTGCACATTGAAGAGGAAAACGGCTGCTTCTCGGCCTAGTTTTGAGAGACCACTCTAAACACACATCACAAAACAAGACTAAAAGACCTCTGAGAAACAAAACAGTCTGGGAGCTTTCAGGGAAGAGGGGCAAAACCCTGTACCGTGAGAGAAATACAGTCGGATCTGCCAGGCACTCAGGTACGATGGCTGGGCTGGGGTATGGCTGCAGAGACAGAAAATACTGACATTTTCTAATTTAGATCCTTGTCATCTGCAGACATTTCCTGGGGCACAAGAGTATTGCATTCATGTGCTGCTTAGTATCACCTACAAAGCTAGGAAGAGTAAAGAAACCTTCCAGTGCCCCCACTTGGGAGGTACTTGGTTTATCTTCAAGACAGACGAACCATCTGCAGGCTGCTGGCCCTCTGGCACTTGTGAGGTTGCAGGCATCAGTGTTAATAATCCTCATCTCTCCCCTCCAAACAGCACCTGAGACATCTTGCAGCATTTCAGACCATTATCATATACAATGCTCTATGCTGCATTCAGGTGTGAACTTTTCTCTCTCCCTTTCACATCCTGTAATGTTTGCTGACCCCAAACCCCACCAATTTTTCTATAAATAAGCTGTTAGCTGCCTGTGGCACAGTGTCACTGTGCTGTTAGGAATAAAAGAAAGCCACACATCCCTTTGGCAGGCTGCTTTTTTTATTTTTTTGAATTGTGCACAGGGACTCCCTGAGTATGTTAAGGGATTATATCCACCCACAGTGTGAGCTGCAGATTTAGACATAACTGCAGGTAATGGCCATGTATAGAGGTGTAGACAAGGACACAGATGAGGACTCTATTCTCTGAAAGCAAAGCAGGGGAATAATCTTTCAGGGCTAGATCACAGCTCCAAAAATCTGCCTGTTTGGTTTCCAGGCACAGAGCTGGTTCCCTTCCTCACCTCCATGCTACCTGCCCCAAACCAGCGAGGCTGCTGTGCCTGGGCAGCTCAGCTCCTAAGAGCACGCTGAGATAAAGCAGGAGGCTGTGGAGAGAGCAGCTACCAACCAGCCAGCACCCCAGTGGCTTGGCATCACCTTCACAGGGTCTTCACAGGAAGGACTGAAAGCATCACAAACCTTCACCCATCGCACTGGCTCTGCAGTGCTAGAGGTAAAATAACCAGCGCTGACAGACTGGAAACCCAAATGCTAAGAAAGAGCACCGCATTGGTACCTTCTCTCACCTCTGCAAACTCAGTTTCTCTCTCAGAAAGTGTTATTTCTCCCTCCTTCCAGAGGCCCCCTCTGACCCAGAATGCAGCTGCTGGCAGAAGAGAGCAGGCACTTGCCTGGCCACACATCCCTCCCACAGAGCACTCAGTCTGTAATAAACTGCAAGAAAGAAATGCAAGAGGCATCATCCATCACAGCAGACAAGCCCCTGATATCCTGATCCAGGTCTGCACCCTTATGCTTTAACCCAAAGGCAGATGGATAAAACAATGTGATGTTGCATACAGCTTCTCTCTGACAATAACAGCACTCTGAGTAAGTATGGGCTGAACAATTTCCAGCCCATCATTTCTTTGCTGATTGTTTTGCCTCTACATGTCACTGTTCGTGCCTGTGGATGTGTAGCTGGTCAGTAGGCATTCTTTCTTCTCTCTAATTGTAGGCTTGAAATTTCTAAACTGGAGAATAATAACTAGCAGAAGGTGAATATTGAATCTCATGCCTATGGTATCAACTTCCAGGTGCATAATAACTCATGCTAGATATAGTGGATCTCTAAGAGTTTCAGAATACTTTCACCACATTATGCTCCTTTTGTTAGGAGCAAAATTTTTTTATTATTTCCTTTTATGCATGTGTGAACATGGAAAAAGCAGGAGCTGTGTCCTGTGCATGGTATAACCACACAGGACAGCACATGTGAGGGCAGGGGAACACAGCTGCTGCTTTGAAGGTACCTTCCTGGCACAAAGCTCAGACCTCACAGCCCACACTGATGAACTGGAGTGATGAAACCTCTTTTCAGGGATGCAGCTGTATGCCATCACTGGCTGGCTTTGCTGGGTGGCCCTCAGGGGACGGGTAAGGAAGACCCCAGGCTATCAGTGCTCATGGAGCAAATGCCCTGCTCCCTAGCCTGTTACTTACAGCTGCTCTTGCAGGAAAGAGGGGCATGTTGCTGGGTTAAGGGCCAGCATAACGTTAGATCTGATGGTGCTGGAGCTGTGGATGCCAGCGCACACAGAGGAGAGAGCACTGAGCAGAGAGTTGTTAGATGGGATGGCAGCAGTGGGAGAAGAGTGATGCCAGGGCAACGGCAAACAGCCCCTGAGCTGTACGCAGAGCTGACAAGGTTGTGAGCATGAGTTGGAGGACTTGTGCTTCCCAAGGTCCTGGAGCTTCTTCTACAGCCAGCTCCTGAAGGCAGGGCAGGCAGGGGCTCCCTGGAACCCTGGAGGTGTGGAATACTAGCATCTATTATATTGCAAGTGTTAGCTGGGAATGGAAAAACCTCCATCTAGCTTCCCCAGAGGAAACCTACCGCATCATTGTACAGTCCCTCTTTGTCAGGAGTGAGAATTAAACAGCCCTAGTAGGTCCCTTCTGGGCCATTTCCCTGAGAAAAACTGAGGCGGTATGGGGGAAGATTATCTCTTCCAGCTTATCTTTTTCTGTCACTTCTTCAGCCTCATTGAAATCTAGCTTCCCACCTTATCTCTGTGACACTGTCTCACAGCCACACACACAGAGCCCGTATGTTGCTTTCTAAATCTTCCCGGCTGTAGTGCTGCCACTGCCAGCCAGAGGTGCCCTGGGCCTGTTGCTTGTGTGTGATCTGTTCAACACTGTGAGATCCTACAGCAGGAGCACCTTGCCTCCCTGCAGCTCAAGGAAGGTGTGTGCTGCTACTTTATGGATGAATCAAGGCCGAAATTTTCAAAGCTAGCCACAAATGTAGCTGTGCCTCCCTCATGCAGCAGTTTTAATGGCAGCTGTGGGGATAAATCCCCTGGACTGCTTTGAATCCCTCAAGAAAGATCTTGAAGAGTGAGTCATCAAAGGGCTGTCTGTATTTCCCACAAGAACTATTGTCCTGAGAGTATTCAGATCAAGAAACATGTTTTGCTTCCACCTTTCATTTCTGCCGCGTGCAAGATCAGACACACACCCTGCTCTGACACTGTTGGGTATTGCTGACCAGCCCCCGGGGGCCACTTCCAAATACTCTTATTGTCTGTGAACATGGATCAGGCCAGACAAAGATAACCTTCCTCTCCGCCCCTGAGGAGGGAAGGGTGCCACCCTGCAGGCTGGCTCCTCCTTGCGGTTCTTTAAAGCCTCCAAGAAAGGAATATTTTGCCCTGCTTTCAACCCAGTGCTTTGTGGCTTTCCACAAATTTTGGTCTGTGGCCTCTGAATATCTTTAGCTGCCTGGGCAGACAGACAGCTGCACAGAGGATTTAGGCAGGGCCTTGGCTTAGTTTTCCTTTGCTGCATTTCACAGGTCCCACAGAAGCAGCCCATAGACTTGGGCCTACAGACCAGAGGCAGAAAGCTAAACCAGCAAGTGCTGCTCTGCATCATATTCTAGCAAGCCTTTTCACACAGCATATCCAAGCCTCTGTTCCTCAGAGAACAGGGAACTGTAAAGGCCAAAATGTGTTTCCATTTTAATCATATCATGATTTCAGTAGGTGCCTGTGAAGCAGAAAAGAATGTCTCTCTTCCCATTATAGAGAGCTGAATAATTCAGACTTCTTCTTCTCTAGGCCTCCTCCTCTCTTCCAGGGTAATAATTGTCCCACATTTTAGTGTTGTAACAAAACCAGCCACACAGGACTTCACTGTGTTCACTAGGCTTCGTACTGACAGGAGGAGAAAACACAGAAAAGAGAGTTTTATTTAATTGCTGGAACATGAGGCCTGGGTCATAGCTGCACACGTCTGGTTCCCTGAGAGGATGGGCGGTGCAGGCACCCACATGTATGGGTACGTGCTCACACGTGGGAGCACACTAAGGAGGATGTTTTTGCAGCCCAAGACTGGGGATTCGGCTGAAATGGGAAAAATCTTGCTGCAGGTTTTCCCTGTGGTTTTGGCCACATCACTTTGCCTGTCTGTGACTCATTCCTCCACCTGCAAAGAGAGCAGTGAAAGCTTGTGCCGATGAGCATGGGTGGATTCAGCCGACTAAATGGAAGTTCCTGGGCCATAAAATTATACCATTATATATTGTATATTGATCAGAACCAGGGTAAATTTATAATGGGTGTACAGATTATGGTCCTTACCTTACAATGTAAAACAGGCAATACCTCCAAGATAAAGTAATTATGAGGAAAAATGGTCAGGAAAGGAAAAGTGGTAGTTAAAACGAAAACCAAATACAAGAACAAACAAAAAAATCACCTCCCTAGATATTGCAAAAGTTAACATCATTTTTCAGTAGCTAAAAATATGTGTTCTGTTAAAAATATCCTGGCTGAGGGGAGCTCTGGAGACAGCCAATTGGAGTAACACGCGTATAGGCAGTCTGTGAGTAGCTGTGCAAATGCATAACAAAGAGAAGAAGAGGAGGCTCTAACAGGAGTTGGAAGAAGTGGTGGCAAATCTATGACTCAACAATATCAAGATGGATAAAGTGGATAAAAATGTTCTGAGAACAAAGGAAATCCTGAACTTGTTATAGAGATTAAGATATCTTCTGATATATCTAATATTCCTGTAGGGAAACAAAACAAAACAAAACAAACAAAAAAAGAAGCATCCAATTAATCTCTATTTTTTGTGTACTTAAAGAAATAAAAGGGTATATTAGTATCCTATGAGATTAATGAATTATTCTACTCTATTATCTGTTAACAATCAAAGTTATTGAATATAATTTTCTAGTGTTAAATATTTCAAAGTCAGGACATCCAGATAATGTTTAAAAGGTTTCTAAAAGCTCCCTAGACACCTCTCCAGATAGTTAATGCCAATTTTTAAGAAAATTTGGGAAAACTGAGAAATGGCTGCAAACTGTCATACTATTAGCACTTTTAAAGTATGAACAGGACAACAAGGGTGCCGTATCCTGCTAAATAGAAACAAATTCTAAGCAAAGCAATGAACGATACAACACAGGATGTGGTGAGCGCAAAACTAACCAGTGGGAGTGTGAGAGCATACACTTTGAATAATATTGATACCAAAACAAGCATAGTCAGGGTATGAGGTGGCAGTGGAGGCTATGCACTTTCTCCTTCCTCCCCCATTCCCCTCTCCAGTTACCTCAGTGCTACCCACAAACACATTCCCTTTCCCAGCCCCCTTGCCCCCACTGCCCCTCTACACCCAGCTGCTTGGCTCCAGCACTGCAATGGACAGCAGGGCACGCCACTGGACCAGGGGAGGAAGGGAGGCAGGGAGATGAAGGCTGCCTCCAGCCCATTCCCTAGGGAAAAGTATGCAAGGAGGAGGCAATGGCATGTGGGTATGTGTTATCATTGTGCAGAGCAGAGTGCAGAGCAGAGATTACAGATACTGTGATGTTGTGGTTGTGTCTGAAGTCATCTGGAGCAAGGAGAACTGCAACTGCTGGCTTGGAACAGTGCCCATCACTAAACTGGCTAAATTACGCCAGGTCCCTGGGGCTGGTATTTCTTGCATTGCAAATTGACTGATTGATAGACCTAGGAGCATATTCACCAACCAGGAGTCATCAACGTATGCCCACTATCTCAAGAGATTTCGTAGAGGCGCCTTCCTGTCCTGCTGCTTTCTCGTGTTCCAGCAGCCATCTGGAAGGGAATTTAAAATCATTGCCAGCAAAGTCCTCAGCTCCCACTGCTTGTAAGTAATGAAGAAGGCTGTGTATTTGCCCAGGTAAATTTTGGTTACAGTGACAGAGAAAAGACTGTGCTCTCTATAAAATCATATTTCTGAACAGCGCTGTGGGAGCACAAGCACATGCAGCACAACAGCTATGAGCTGCCAAGAGCTGCTATGGCCAGAGGGAAAATTTAGTCTTTGATACACCGATGCGGTCCTGCAGAGCAGGTGCCCTGGCTGTATAATCCTGCATACGGCTGTGCGAGATACTGGCCAGACCTGCAATTACTGGGCAATGTGGACATCTAAAAAGACGGCAATTTTTCTGCAAGAGCAGCTCTTCAAAAAAGCTCTCCTTGTTTCAAGACATTCCTGAGATGCTGAATTTGGACAAGGCAGATCTTCCCAAGCATTGCATGACTGAGCCAGCAGGGAAGCACCCTGAATCCCAGGAAGGACATGGGCACGGTGAGCAGCTGGGATTTGGGTTCCCTATCACCTAGCAAAGCCTACGCAGTGCACCTGCACGCATGCGGTCTATGCTGGCAGAAGAGGGGCACAGCCTGGGCATGAACACCTCCAGGAATGGCCACAACTCTGGCATTGCATCATCCTTCAGTATTAAGGCTTCCTCTGTTTTTGGATACTGGCTGCTTCTTAAGGTGTTCTGGGGTGCTGACCTTCCCACGTGGCTCTTTTCTTCTCCCAGGACCTTCCTCAGGTACCTGACCTCGCATGTTCCCTTGTAAACTGGAAACGCCTGGACATGGTCACCGTGGCTAAATCTAAGATAAATACAGATATGCAGAGGTTATCCCTGGTTTTACTGCCTACGCTGCAACTCCATACAGGTGAGGTTAACTCTTGCCTGCCTCTACCCCACTGTTTGGGTTGAAACTGTAGTAGCCGTCCCCTCTCTTTCTATTCAATGTTTCTTAGGTAGCTTATGAGTATCAGGGATTCTGTTACAAAAAAACAAAAAAAACAAAAACAAAAAACAAAAACAAAAACAAAAAAGAAAAAAAAGAAAAAGATGGTCTTCCCCTTTTTTTTCCGTGATGCTGGCAGCAGCTTTTGCTAATGGAGGAGGACCTGGGCACTTGAAAAGGCTGCACATAGAGGTACGCTAATGCACTTGCACAGAAGAGAGAAAACCTCAAATTTCTAAGGCACTGGAAGGGCCATGAGGAAGTCATCTCTGTGTGTTTGTGTGTGAGGCACTGCCAGAGAAGGTACATTGCTTTCTTTCGTGTATTTGAACACTTCCTATTTCTTTTGATACTTGCTCTTGTCAAACTTTTTCCCTTTGCCTGCAGATTCCCTGCTCCCTCCTGGGCATGAGGGCTGACTTATCTACCCACTGCATCAGCTCCTCTAGGCAGAGAGGTAAACACAGGCCCAGGGAAAAAAAGCTTTGTCAGCTTTTGACAGGAAGA
The DNA here is from genome assembly GCF_009769625.2 of Cygnus olor. NCBI lineage: Eukaryota > Metazoa > Chordata > Aves > Anseriformes > Anatidae > Cygnus > Cygnus olor. The sequence continues at coordinate 53,330,635 of NC_049173.1, forward strand.
TTAAAAGCAGGCAGTTACCAAACCTAAGGCAGCACTAGTGCCCAATGCATGAATCTCAGTAAACACCACAAATCCCTCCATTTCAGAGGCTGCAGCAGAGTGGGAAATGTGCCCCACTTAGCTGTGACAACTGATCTGAGCCCCAGGAAGCTAAAGCTCAGTCAGCCATGGTGCTCCTTATTCTCTTGCCGGGATTATTGCTTTGCCCGCCCTACGACAACACACTTACTGTATCAGCTGAGGATGTGCCATCCTCTGACACCCGGCCTGGTGCTTCTGATGGCAAGGTGGGCCCTCCTGCAGTTCCTCCATCACTTCTTCAACTGCATCTGGGCTTGGACTGGACATGCAAAGTGGCATGTACAGAGGCAATCAGCTAGCAGGTAACATGTGCCCATGTCCTCAGATGTGGTGATGGTGTTTTACAGGGCAAATGCATCACTGGGGAGCTAGACAGACATGAAGAGAGGGAAAATTGAAATGATCTCCCTGCGAAACATTGCTCAGGGCTTTTGCGGTATTCGCTGATACCACTTTGGGTGGCATCACAGCTGCTTTGAGGCTAGAGGGGTCAGCTGGCTGTTCAGAAAGTGAAGAAAGATATCATAGTTCAGTGCAAGGGTCTGTGAAACTGTATCATAAGACACCCACTTACAAAACATGATGTGTTATGCCACCGACTATCCAGAAAGACTGCATGTGTATCAACAGTAATGAGAGAGGAATACATTATTTTACTGTCTCCTACAAATGAACCCACGTTTGAATGGCCTCCTGGCCCAAAGTAGTGTAAACGACAGCATAGGGGTAGTACCCGAGATCAGCCTGACAAAGTATTTTGAGCGTTCATTTCATGCGGCCCTTCTGGGTGGCTCAGGCACACACAGAAACGCACAACCTGGACTTCAGAAGCTTTGCACAAAACCCGCGCGGTGAAGCAGCTTCAGGTTTCAGCTGAAGATCTCTCATGCCCCTTGCTGGAGAAACTGTGCAACAGCAGAGCTCCTGACAAAGGCTGGATGTGAAGAAAATAAAGCAGAGAATTACAGACAGTTAAAAGTAAATAAATAAAAATCGTGGATCTATATCCCCATGGATAATGGGTTTTCCAGAAACTCATTTACAGGAGCAAACACTAACAAAGAAAACCACACAACTTAAGATGTAAACTAGGACATGCCTGCCACATTTTGGCACTGTGTCTGATGAAATACAGTGCAAATTCTCATGTTTTTAAAACCAGGAGTGTTTCAGAAACTTGTAGTACACAGGAAATTATATTCGATGCTTATAAGAGATTTGGCATAGAAATAATTTGGTTGTAGTGTAAAGGTGTTGAAATTAGCTTCAAAATAAGTAGCTGGTGTCCTGATAGCAATTTGACGTTCAGGTGTCCTGTTAGCCCCTGCTGGGCTCTGCATTGCTCCAGGCTGTTTCCATTGCTCAAGTTAGCAAGTTCCAGGCCAGCTGGGGAGTCTCTGTTGGTACCGCTCAGAGCCTGTTACTGCAGCTCGGGCACAGCCAAACTGCCCGAGCAGCTCCTGCACACAGACAGCAAATGCCACGAGAAGGGCATTAACTTAAAAAGAGAAGTGGTTTGGATTTGTTGCAGTTACGTGGAAAAAGGAAATGCTACAAAAAGTTCCTCAAAAGTCAGTGAGACTGCTGTCCTTGAAGGTAGCTGGAGCTTGCTGCTGGTGGAGGGATCAGCAGTGCTGTGGAAAGGGGCTTTGCAGGTTTCAGCATCACTGCCTGACAAGATAGTCGCATTTGCATACTCGGCCAGCTCCCATCAGTGTGTTGTTGTTGGTGGTGGTTTTTTTTTTTGTTGTTTTGTTTGGTTTTTTTTGTTTTGTTTTGCTTTGTTTTGTTTTGTTTTCCCTCTCCACTGCTCCACTTTGTTCTGTCCCACGTACAGGCTATCCCAATCCCCAAATACCTTCCTGACAATTTCCTCTTGCTCTGGCTTGTTTTCCATCCTCAGGGAGACACCTTCCTTGGAACTGAGCTTGATTAGAAAAATGGGTAAGTCCCTGTAAGCAGAGTCACAGCTGTGTTCACAAATCAGTTTGCACTGGCTGATTCAGGAGAGGCAAGAGAAGTGGCACCTGGCTTTGAGGGAGACACAACGCTTTCCTTGCTGTGCATCAGGTGCAGGAGCAGCACCAGGAGAACCTTGCAGGAGCCCAGGCTGAGGCTATGGTTCTGCACGCAGTCTTTGGGAAGCTTGAAGAAAGCCCAATTTGCTTTAAAATAGCCTTTATTATTATTTAGTAAAGATGATCGTGGTTGTTGCTATTTAATGTGTTCCTAATGGAGCATAAAGTGAGTGGACTCATCTTTTAACATTTCATTTCCTCCTTTCTGCTTGTCTCTTGGTAGTGACAGTAACCAAGCAGCCCAGAGGGAATTGCTAATGAAATTTCTGTAGCAATCCAAAACAAAATTGTTTTTAATCTAGGTCCTGCATAAACAAATGACTAATTTTCTGATGCCCTTTCTTTTAATTTTTAGTTTTCCAAAGTTAAAAGCAGCAGTAGACACACATTTCTGATAACTGCGAGGGAGGAAAAGGATTTTTACTCTCAAAAGAAATTCCTGTGTCCGATGAGAAACTATCACATTTTCTAGTTTTATCAAATAACAGAAACTTTGATAAGAAAATAGTCAGAAACTGAGTCTGGAAGATGTCTGTCGAGTAGGAAATTGGAAAGAAGACATGGTTGAAAATGGCACTGGGAACCAGTCAGAAACAAAGGAAATAAAACAAGAAGGAAATACTTAGAAACTGTCAGAGATGTCTCCTGCAGAAGTTGTTTTAAGTTGTGCATGTTGACCATGAAAGAGGGAGATGCTTTTCCAAAACACTTGGCAGTATAACACACCCCATAGCTCAGAGAGATCTCTTGGAGACAAAAACCCTCCTCTGGTAGCACAGCTGAGGAGCTACATGCCCCAAATCACAGCTACAGAATCCAGGTCCTTCATCGTGTTCTGTCCCAGGCATGTAGCAGTGGAAGTTACAAGATGACTACATCTGCTTTTTGTAAAAGAAAAACAAAACCAGGCTGAGCTTTTGCTCCCACTTCAGCTCTGCTAAGCCTCCTGTCACCGTCCCTCCTTGGCACACAAAGGAGTGAGCGAGGGTGTCCCTGGCTCTGGGGGTATCTCTGAGCGTTAGTGGTTTGTGGGCGCCTGTAAGGATGATGCTTAGCCTCTGCGTGCAAACAGGAGCATCTAACTCCTCACTGAGTACACCATGGGTGGCCCTGCTTTCCTCCTGTCACCCGGGACTGCCACCATCCTCATGAACTTTCAGGCCAAGGAAAAATAATGTGCAAATGCAAAAAGCTTGGCCACGGCCGGTCTGAAGCCGGTAAAGTCTTCCGCCCGCCAGCGATTGTGGGCTTGCTGTGACATTCTCTTGGTTCTTTTTTAAAGACCCACACAAACAGGGGAAATTGCCTGAGTGCCCATACTGGGGGAACAATGAAAGGGAATATACACAATGTGCTATCATATTCACAAATAAACTGGAAAAAGAAAAGAAAAAAAAAAAACAACAATATTTTTTCCTCTCACTAAAAAGGCCACTTATAAAAACACAAGACAAACAATTTTCAGACAAGACTGGACAGAACTGATAGTGCCAATTTAAAAGAAAATGAAAACTCTTTTAGATGGAAAGTCCACCAAACCCACCCCATACTTTTAAGGCATTTCTTTGCCCATGCATTATGTGAATTGACTAAAACATGAAACTCCATTTGAGTGATATTTTTAAGCATTGAAGTTGTTTTAATCTCAAAACAGAAAAAAATGAAAGAAAAAGAAATAAAAAAAATCCGTATTTTTTACTGATTTTGTCTCCATTTCCATCTATGTTACTGAAATAGTTGTTAAAAAACACTTTTGACATTTTCTATTAGACAAACACTTTGATCCTTTGATGAGCAAATCCTTAACTACAATACTAGTGAAAAGAAAATAGAATCCAACTTTTGGGGAAAACCTAAAGCTTTCACCTGGCAAAAACACAGTGTTTTAGCTAAGAAATTTAAATTGAAAAAAATCAAACTTGTTGACATTTTCCTCTTCCCAACACAGTTTGAAGCACACCTTCAAAATTAAGCTCATATATTAAAAAACAGAAGAAGGAAAATGAGAAAAGAATCTTCAGGTATTTTTTGAAACATCTTGCAGTGCAACCCTTCCCAATGGAAGCCGCTGTTTTCAGTCATTTTTGTCCCATTTTCAGCTCAGTGGGACTTTGATGAAGTTCTTCATCTTGAACAGGATCTGTACTGTTAGTTTTCATGCTTTTGATAAAGTCATTTGCTTAGCTTTGAAAATGCCCTGCATCACAGTCATTAATATTACTTGTAGTAATATAAGATTTAGAGACTGTTAGAAGCCCCAAGTGCTGCACAACCACACAATACAAAGGTGGTTCTTGCCCTAAACACACCACAGGAGTGCTGGCAGCATGGAGAGAGAAGAAGAAAATAGCCAACAACTAAGCAGCCAGAGCTAACTTTAAAATCATGGCATGCAAAGAAATAAAAATTTAAAATAAATAAATAAATAAATAAAAAGTTGCCTTTTAGTTGCTTCTGGCTTGGGAATCTTTAAATATTTTCTGTGTAAGCTCAGGCTTTCTGCAACCTCTTAGCCAGAGGACAAGAAAGCACTATTTTTAAAATGAAAGCTGAGAAACCCAAGTAATCAGAAGCTTTAAGGAAAATACCAAGTGTCATGAGAGTTGGCAAAACTCTACCACTGTTGGTTTTGGTTTTGGTTTAGTTTTTTTCCAGATACTGTTTTTAATGCAAAATGAAGGTTGTTTTCCCCTTACGTTCTTCAGTACTATAGTTAAGGGTAATGTGTTGCCCTTTAAGCAAACACTTCTTTAAAAAAGCAATTTGATTATCTTCAATTATGCCATTATCAACAGCTGAGAGCAGCAAAATATCAAAGGTTTATAATTACATTCAATTTTCCTCTCATTACAGACAATGAAGTCTGGATGGTCGTTTTCTTTTTTGTTTATAATTAGTTTCCAGTTACAATTATTTTCAGACTGTGATGCATTAGAACAACAAGAAATAGTTTGGATGGCAAAAAAGCAGGAGACAAATTACTTGCTACAAAAGTCTTTTTTTTTTTTTTCTCCAGGACTTCAAAACCACACGGAAGTATTTATTTGACATAGACAAATGCTTCCTTTAAATAAAACTTTAATTCAAAGCTAAATTTGATCTACACGTCTCTAATTTGGAAGGGAGAATCCTGAGGTTTATAGATCATGTTCTCATGATGTAGTGCTCGTAACATAATACGCCGGGGCAGCAGCGAGCAGTGGAGGTTCTGTCCATGAAAATCTGCTGGAAGTATTTGCTTTAGTCCTCTGGTCACTCGGCTGAATTAACTTCTTTTAATAAAGTAGCCTGTAAGGGATAACACACAGCTAATAGATAACTGTTGCATAGACAGTCTGTAACGTACTGTCCTAACAGTTGTGGAAGTGCAACATCCCTGCCACCCCTGCAATAAAATGAATTATTAATAAATGACGTGTGTGGGAAGCACTCGGTCTGGCTGCACTTTCAAGCTGTAAGAAATTCCTGACCAGTGCTGTCCCCTCACGGTGCAGCGAGCTGCTAAGAGGGTCCCCAGCCCCCCAGCGCAGCAGTCGGAGCAGAGCTGCCACTCCGTGGTACGAGAGGGTAGAGGATGCAGAAGGGTCAACGTGGAACAAAGCTACGGGACATACTGCAAAACTTGGGCTGGAGCAATGACAACATCTTGCAAATTGTGTCCCCTAGTCAGCAGCTCAGCCTCGAAGGTACTGTGATAGAGAAAATACTGGTGAGGAACCCATAAATATCCCAGGGAGAGGAAATGATGCAGCAGCATAGATGATGCCGTGGACCTGAAAGCATTCCTAGCTCTTTTCTCAGTGATGTGCTGGTCCCACGGGACAGAGGAGCAGGGGGTACTGTGTCCCACACTTTGGCGTGCAGCTGGAGGGAAGCCAGTGCAAGGAGTTTGTACCAAGAAATCCCCCGGGGTAGGAATAAACTGCACATTACCACCATTACAGAAACCTGGTAATGTAGTGCTGATTACACTTTTAATTAATCCAGAATAGAATGATTTATATTAATAATGCACCCATTAACTAGATTAAGAGCTGGTTCCTTTTAGATCTCAAAAGTTAATCATCGGTGGAGAATCCCCAGCAAACAGAGATGGTGCTGTGGTGGGGTTTCTAAAGGAGGGGTATTTATATCTAACCTATTTGGTATTTTAATCGGTACCAGAAAGTTAAATATAAAATTACTGCTGATAAAATTCAGAAGTGACATGGAGATGTGCAAGCTAGGGAAGAGACAGTGTTATGCTATCTGATCTGGGAGTGTTTGATTTAACAAGCGTGGGCCCATTCACAAAACAGGGGGGTTCCAAGGGCAGTGCCATGCCCAGTGGTGCAGGCACAGCCCATCCCCACAGCACGATGGACCATCCCCTGGCAGCACCGACTCTGGAAAGGGTGAAAGGCTAAAAAGTTCACTGGGAGCTAGCAGTGTAACGGCATGACAAAATACTAAGGTGACCCTGGAAGCAAAGAACAAAGAAGCCATTTGTGTACATGTGCGTTTCGGGCTAGGTGGACCCTAACCACGTTTTAAAGGGGAAGTTTAAAAACTGAACAGAGTTCACAGCAAAACCTGGAAAGCAATACAAAGACTGGTGAAAATGTCTTGCAATGAGAACTTTAAAGAGATCAGTTTGTTAACTTACCCAGAAAGAAAGACTTTGTGTTCACTAGACTACAGTCTAGATATATCTTCCCAAGAAGAAAGTACCAAGACTGTATCAAAGAATAAAGAAAAGCATCAGAAGAACCGATGGCCACAATGTGGATGCAGTCTAAGTCATACAGAGAATTAACACCCATGTTCATAACAGGGAGGGGGAATGCAAAGGGAAAGAGAAGTTATTTGTCTCTTGATTCCTTCAAATCAGAACTTGGTGCCTTCCCTAAAGATAGCTTTTTAGTTAAATGCAAGTTATTTGGCTGAAGTCTGGGTAGCTGCTTGCGATATATAGAAATGCACATTCCTACAGACTGCCAAAACATGTGACAGATGCCTAGAAACAAACCGCTGAGTTTTTAAGTGTTTGTGAGTGGAGACATTCCTCACCCTGCAGCCTTTGGGGGAGCTACAGAGAAAACATTTCATATGGAAAAGCAGTTCTGATCATTCATTAAGAATACACCAGCGCAGATTCTCAGGCCCCAGTGTTTTAAAAAAGGCATTATTGGTATGTGTCTCACCTAGACTAAAAGATTTCAGGACTGACCTTGGTTATCTCTTCTCTGGATTTCTGGCTTTGGTTTGAGTGCTCGCTCCTGCTGCTGTCCCTGCAGCCCTGTCGTGGAACCATGCTGAGAACGGGATCCGGGCACCGATCTGGGTAAAAGGCAATCTGCATGCACACACTAATACTACAATAACTAAGCAGATTTTTTTTTTCATGGATTATTTTTAACCTGGTCCAGCTCACCGCTCCAGTTCCCAGCTTGCAAACAGCTTTGTCAGCACTGCCAGGGCTGGGCAGAGCAGAAAATCCTAAAGCCAGCACTGCCTGGGGGCACACGGATGCTGAGGCTGATGCTGCCATGGGAGAGGTCCTGCTTTCCTCATCTCCTCTGACAGCAGTCCCACCACCTCCTCTTTGCTGGTGTTGGCACTCACCTGGCTAGCTTTCCGCAGGGTCAGCCAGCAGTTTCAAAGAGGATGGTAGTGCCAGTATGAGGGACCGGTCCTGCTGGAGCAGCTCTCCCTACCTGCAGCATCACTCCAGTTTTGACAAAACCACAGCTCCAAATTCCCATACAGCTCTACAGTGCTCCCAGAGAGGGCTCCCTGGCTCCATACACAGATCCCAACCCCAGGCAGTATCATCCCACCCTGCTCACTGACCCTGTCAGTGCCTTGTCCTCCTCTCTTATGTTACGTGGCCACCAGGTGAGCAGGCTCGGGTGGCCTCTCAAGGTGGGCTCAGCAGACGGTGGCACAACTGCCAGGGATCAGAGGAAAGAAAAAGTTGGAGGGGGTTGCATCTATGAGTCTGGATTTAGATCAGCAACCTGGAGGCTTCTTGCTTTGCTATTGAACTCAGCAGGATTTTGTGGCCTCCCTGGGGGCCTGTTCATCAGGCTTAACCCAGAGTCATTCATAATATACCTGCAGAGCACTGCATTGCCAACACATTCATACACCTCTGCCATTAATGGTGAAAGACTCATACACCAAAGCGAGGAAAAAGACATATCCCTGCTGGGTATGGGTGCAGTTCTCCACAGACGCATGCTTTCAAAGAGCTCTTCCCCACACCTCCTTTAGGGCCTGTCCCACCCTGCTGCGGTCACTGGTAACTGGGAATTTCTGGCTGGGTTTCCTTCTTAGTCATGTAATTTCCTTTTTGCCTTTTTTTGTGGGACTTTTTCAGATTTTCAAAGGGAAAAACCTCTATTCTGATTCTCCATCCAACAACCATTAGTGTAGAAGAGAAATGTCCTTAATTTTCGTGTGGCTTCTCCCTGGTGCTTCTAGAGCTAAAAGCTGGCTGGCAGACTCACCAACCAGCTCATTTCGCACTTCATAAGAGAACCAACGTGACAGTCCTGCCAATCTGAGTCTTTTCCATGTGAGGAAAAAGTGTTTTGTTAACGGCAGCACAATTTTCCTTTCTGCTTGCAACCACCTGACCTCTCCCAGAAGAAGGGGTAGGCCGGCCCCAAGGAACCTTTTCCTCGAAGCCTGGAGAGCAGACGTGAGCCCCCTGCTATGGACACCGTGTCCTGTGGTCACATAGCAATGTGATGGACACTCTGCATGTGGACTTGTAGAAGAAACTGAATGCTTTTCTGCCTCTCCCTGAGTCCCCTGTGGATGACAGCTAGGCAACCCCAGGGGAGCCACCAGGAGGAACCCCCCACCCAGCCTGGTGTCCCCCCTCCTCACAGACGTGCGCTGGAACCCCCGAGGGTTTTTAGGGAATTTTTAGGGAATGCTGTGGTGCAAAGCACATCCAGCAGCTCGCGTGGCAGGGGTCAGACCTTCCAGCTGAAAGAGGTCCCCACCAGCCCACAGCACCACAAATGCTGACGGACATTTAAACACAGTTGTTGATAAGCCAGATTCTGTTTCATCCACTTTTGTGCACAATATTTTTTACACAACTGGCTAAAAGCTCGGTGTCAGTAAAGGAACCCTTTTGTCTCTCTGGGACACCATCCAGTAGTTCATGCAGGAAGAGATCTGACAGTCTAATGCTGGAAAATTGACACCTAATTACCTCGTTCCTAACTGACGTTGCCATTTATAATGTTTTTATTTTGTAAGAATGCAGCAGATGGAGGGGACTTGCTGTGGGTGGCAGAATGGGGTCTGAACACCAGTGAGTCCAGCAAGAAGTGCTGAATTCAGCACGTGTACGAACAAATTAATCCCATGTCTTCTTAATGAGGGAGGGGGCAGTTTGCTGAAGAAGGGGGGCGCCTTTCCAAGCCAAAAAGGTAGTTTTTTTTGCAGAGATACCTCAGTCTTGTGCTGTGTTCCTTATGTGCCTAGTTTCTCAACAGAAAAGATGCAAAATCTTCTTTGTGGGGATTTTATTGCCTGACTATTAAACACGTAGGGACACACTTTAAGACAAGAGAACTCCCTCCCAATAAATTAGCATGCCCGTGTTTGCAAGGAGACATAATAGCTGTTATTTATACTGTACTTAAATATTTAATTTTCTTTGTAAATAAAAGCTTTATGCCTCCCTTTGAGCCTGCTCTTACCGCCTTAGACTGCAACAGCTATGACAAAACTATTACTTCAAATTAACATGGCATTCAGCATGCATTTGTATTACTTCCATGATTTTTATTGTGTTTTTAATTATTTTTTTTTTTCTCGCAGTTCATTCATCAATCATATTTACAAGCCCATTGTCCGCCTGGCTGCCAGCGGAGTGTTCTCATACTTTTCAGCACATAGACAGAAACTGCAAACTAGAGCAGCTCTGCTAGGATCTCTAATATTTCTGAGGAGTCTGAAGGTGCTGACAGCTTATGGTATGCCTGTCCCAGGCAAGTGCAAGTGCCTCAAAGTCCATCTATCTGTGGTTACTGGTAAGGGTAAAATTACACAGCACGTTTACCCTTTGAGAAGGAATCCTCCCTCGAGAGGTTAGAAATGGGGAACAAAAAGCGTACCGCAGCTGGGGACCTGACGAACAGCACTCATTTAAACTTCAAAATAATCATCTGTGCTACCGCTGTAAAGCAAGCTCATTCTGCACTTTTGTTGATTACCTTCCTCATTGTTTGGCCAGACAGTATCTTTAGCCAACTCAAGTAATACACCACGACCTGGTCCTGAAGTCCTGCCACCCCCAAGCCCTCAGTGACAGCAGTGGAAGCAGCTCAAGGATGGCAGGAGCAGGCCTTGATTTTGTTTAGGCTACGTCCTCGCTACTCTCCATTCCACACCTCATCCGGTCCCTTTACAGCAGGCACCTCAGGATGGCAAGTAATAGGGAAGATCTGTATTTCTTGGGACTGCAGACGAGGGTATTTCTCAGGGCTGCAGAAAAAGGGAAGTAGCTCCAAGCACCGGAGCATGTACATTGCCACCACAGCCCTGTTCACATACAAGCTCATTGTCAACCAAAGGAACTAAAAAATTACGGCCATTTATCTATCCCTCTCTTTACCCCCCACTGTGCCTCTTTTGGCAAAGCAGCCAAGCAGTTTGCATTGTTTCAAGTTTAATGCTCGCAGATGGTTTATTTAGAATTTGTTTTATTGGTGAGACATGTTTCCTCCGTTTATTAAATTATGCCTACTTTTTGTCAGTCATCGCGCTGCCCGTAATTTCTGCGCAGAGCTCGGGGGGCTGGGTTCTTCTTATTGCTGTCGGGTGGGTTGTGTTGTGTTTTTTTTGGGGAGGGGGAGGATTAGAAACGAGTCCCCAGGCTCGCCTTTTCCTTGCGGGGGGCAATGACGCCCCGGGAGGGCCAGGGGCACCCACAGCCCGCAGGAGCCCGCAGGAGCCCCCTCGCTGCGGCCGAGGACCTCTCCTCCGCCTCTCCCCGGGCTGCCAGCGGCCCCCGGGGGGGCGGCCCGGCGGGCCCGGCCCGGCGGCAGGTGGTGGCCGCGGCGGCGGGCGGGCAGCGCGGGGGGAGCCCGGCACGGCACGGCACGGCACGGCACGGGGCCCCTCGGCCGCCGGCTCCGTCCTTAAAAGCCCCCCCCCCCCCCCAGAGCCCCTGCCCGGCCGGGGCGGCTGCGGGCACAGATCGCCGCCGGCTCGGCGCGGAACTCGCAGGCTCCGGAGCAGGAGGTGGGAATTGAGGGCGGTTTGGGTTTCCTCGCTATTTTTTTTTTTCCTGCTTTGTGCGTGTTTTTTTCTTTTTCTTTTTTTTTTCCCCTTCTCGCTTCACCTCGGGCGCCAGGCACCGGGGCGGGCGTTCGCAGGCGAGGCGGGAGCGGCGCGGCCCCGGGAGAGCCCCAGCGGGCCGGGCCGGGCCGGGCCGGGCGGGCCGGCGGCGCCTCCCCCCGGTTCGGGGGGTCCCCGGGCTCGGCCCCCGAACGCCCCTCTCTTCCGTTCTCCATGTCATTTCCTGTGCTAATAAGATGGTGGTCACGGCCGGGAGGGAGGGAGCCGCCGCCGCCTCCGCCGAGCCCGGCCCGGCCCCGGGACCCGTCCTCGCCTCCGCCTAGCGAGCGGGGCCGGCGGGGCGGCGGGGAGGCAGGGCGCAGCCAGCCGGGCCCCCCCCCCCCGTGCGGAGCGGGCCCCCCCCCCCCCCGGGACGCCGAGGCGGGCCCCCCGCGCCCGCAGCGCCGAGGTGAGTCAGCCCCGCTGGTAGCCAAGGTGGCCACGAAAATGGCTGCGGGGGACGGGCGGGCGGCCAGCGCGGGGGCCCCGCCCGGGGGTCGCGCCGGAGGGCGGCGGGACGGCGGTGCCCGCGGCGGGGCGGCGGTGGCGACCCGCGGCCAGGTAGCGCCCCCTCCTCTCCTCCTCCTCCTCCTCCTCCCCGCCCGCTCCCTCCCGGCCCCGCCGCTCCCCTCCCGCCCGCGCCGCGGCGGCGGGAGCGCGGCCGCTGAGTGACGGCGCCGGCGGCCAATGGGCGGCGGGGGCGGGCGGGAGGGGCGGGGCGGAGCGGCGAGGGGCTCCCCGGGGGCCGCGGCCGGGAGCGCCCGGCGGGGAGGGGCTGGGGTGGCGCGGGGGGGGGTGCCGGTGGCTGCCCCGCTCTGCCTTCGCCACCAGGGAACGTCTAAAGTTCGTGGCGTTGGAATAGCATCATTAAAGTGGTTATTGTTGATCCGGTGGTCGTGGTGGCGTTTGTGTAAAGGCTTGCGTGGAGAGGCTAAACATTGTCCCAGAGACAAAGTGACTGGTTTTAGGTCGATAACCAAGTAATAATGCCATAGCTGAACTGGGGGGCCTCCAGAGGGAAGAAACCAGCTGCTAGAGCTTGATCTGGAGATCCAAGCCTTGTTCCCGCTGGTGGGAGGGCAGGTGGGAACTGTTGGTGTGGATTCCCAGCTTAGCGTTGGGAACGTGTATCGGAGACCTGTGAACAACCAGTTTTCCTGAAAAAGCCAAAACAAGCAAAAATAGCTTTCCTTCCTCGGTTTGGGTTGCAGCTTTCTGGCATTTTAAGAAATCTGGGCTCTTTATGACACACGTCAGGGTAGGCTGGAGGTTCTTCTTACTGCAGCGTGGAGCTCTCCAAGCACAGGTCCTTCTGCCCCAGGGCTGAGAGTTGCTGGAGGCAGGGACATGTCTGGTGACAAGGAGCTGGCCCGTGCCACCACGCTGTCGTAGAGCAAGTCCCAAGGCCTGCTGGTGGGCAGCAGTGCCATGGCGCAGGCCACAAGCATCCCTGCTCTGTATCTCTCTTGTTGTTTCTCTGCGTGTTGAAGTATTTCATCGCCAGCACTTCTCTGCGGTGCTGCTGCCTGAAGCTCTGTGGTGCAGGGGGAAGTGGCGTGGACCAGAAATCCTGTGCTGCTGCAGGCAGTTTTAGTGTTGTCTTCTGCACTGACCTCCTCTGCAGTAGTCGGGTGAGGAAGGCTTTAGTTTCACAGGCGCTGACTCCTCCGTTCTCCCTGTGACCTCTTTTCTGCTACTGAAGGTTCTTTTAAATAGGAGAAAAAGTAAAGCCTGTGGAGCAGTGGTCCTTCTAAAATGACACTGTGAAATGTTGCTTTTCGAGAATCCCTGCTAGCTGAACTTGCTGGTGAAAGTGGATTCCAGTAGCGAGTCCAACCTTCTGAAGAAAAAACAGAGGACAAGGCGAGAGGCAGGCTCTTGCCTTGCTGAGCAGCATCTTCAGAAAGAAGGCTAGGGAAAAGTGCTCCAGAAACAGAGAAGGTGTGCAGGTAGAAGAGGCCGAACAATGCATTGTGGAAAATGCAGAACAGTTGTGTGGCTTCTCCGGAAGGTGAGGGCAGCCAAAGTGGATGGAGGAGTGACCTGGTGAGGAGGGCAGCACAAACATCCCACATTAGAGATGTTTTTCTTTAAAATGCCCATCACGCGGTTGGCAGGCACTACACTAATACCAGAGAGGATTGGGAAGGTTGAGAGCAGGGAGGGAAGACCACAGAGGGGAAGGGGTGCAAATTTTGACTTGTCATCTGGAGTTGGGTTTGCAGTATGGATCTTAGATGTCTAGTCACTGTCCTTACTGTGTAAGTTTCTGACTTAAGCTAGAGTTGGTGAGGGTAGCACTGGTGCTTTTCCTCCTTCCATCCCAAACTGCGCACATAATTGAAAGAACCTATATGTTTCTGCGGGGAGAGTGAAGCAATTCAAAATATTGACACTTAAACCTTTGCCATTATGCTTCCCGGTCAATGCTGTGCCTGTGTGAGCGGGATAGCCTACATCCCCGAGAGGTGTTGTTCAAAGGGCTCCTCTGTCCGCAACACGGGGAGGCAGCGGTCCAGCCTTTCATACTCGGAACAGCTTCTCTGCAGTCAGAAGGTAAAAACATTATACATATAATTTAAGGTTTAAGCTGCAATCTGCAGAATCTGGCAGCCTCTGGAGAGGGATCGGTAATGCATACTGCAGAGCAGCATTTCAGCACAGTCCCTCGGTCGCAAACAGCCATCAATAAGGGGCCCATCAGAAGGGTATCATAAGGGAAGTCGTCCCATTTGAGCACGCTGACAAATGGATTCATTTCTTTGCCCCTTTTCTTTTTTCCTCCTTAGGCTTTGGCTTCTCAGCCAGAATAGTTTTACTTCCGTGGTCTGACCAGTGAATCTATGGTTTCTGTTAGTGGGCAAACTGTACCATGTCCCGTGCCTTGGTAGTTATATGTAATTTCTGCATTTTCCATGAGAAATGTGCTTTAGGCACTTATATGATCATGAGAATTACTGGTGAAGGAGTCTAAGCTGGTGGATTGTTAACATGGAAAGTGAGTGTCTTCCCTTTAAAGGCTTTATGAAAAGTGTAGGTGCCTCGGGTTATGACTGTCAGAGGAAGGTGGAGACAGGATTTCCAAAATTCAGCACCTCTGTCAGGAGCCCGTTCTCCAGTACTGTGCTGGCAGCAGTGCTGCAGGAAGGGTTAGCCCGAGGGGGCACTGAAATGAGCTTCAGTGGCGAGGCCGAGCACTGAACGTCAGGAGCACTCCCAGGGGCTCTGTAAGGTTGCCAGGATGGCTTTTAGGAAGGGGTGTTGTTTAGGAATTCATCTCAGGCTTGCTGTAAGTGGCCTCTCCAGAGAGCTAGCAGCATCACTGCCTTGCACCGGGCGCCTGCCCAGCGTGCACCCTGTGCAGGTCCGTGGGCAGGGCACACCTGCATGCCTGGAAGCACTGCTTGCACCCTTCTCAGCGAGCATCGGAGTGCCGCGGGCACGTGGCTTTTGCTGGCTCCCAGCGAGCGCTGCTTCGGAGAGTATCATGTTGAAGGCCAGTAATTGGAGCTGATGTTGGCCAGGGACATCAGCTGTTTCCAGGCTGATAATCAACTTGAAATGTTGTCCAGCACATTCCCACTCAGTACAATGAAGCTTTATTTTGAAAATGTGTCATATAAACTATATCATAATAAACTGAGTACAGTTAACTGCAGTCCTACACCCGGAGCCTCAAATAGCTGAGCAGACGAGGTTTACATACTATCTTCCTTGAAAGGCATCCTAGGTTTGGCTGGGGTTACCTTTTCACTCCTAGCACATCCCTCTTTACACCTTTCATTTGAATAATCCTTGACTTGCTGGTGTCTGTGTGCTTCAGGGTATTCAGAAGGATTCTGTTCTTGTGTTGTTTTTTTTTTTTTTTTTTTTTTTTTATTTTCCCAATCTACTAGAGAGTACTTCATTAGCTCTGCTGCTTTCCTTCAATTGGAGACATTTTGCTTGGAAAGGCTGATGCAGATGTTAACTATGCCACGGTTTGCAGAGTCCAGTCTTTTCATTCAGAGGAAATTAATGAAAATACTTGGAAGCTAAAGGAAAAATCAGTATTGATGACATACTTCTGTGAACAATAACATACATTCTAGAGCTGTGTACTTGCCTAGGCTTGCAGTGTTTGTTTTTTTTTTTGATTTTTTTGGTGTTGATTTTTTTATTTGAGCCCATATGAGGTCAATCAGCTTTTGAAGAATAGAAACGAATCAGTTACTGAATTTTTGTTCCCCTTACAACTGCAAAGAAAACTTTGTTATATACAGTGTATAAGTTGCTTTGTTCCTTAACAGTTTTTTCCCAAACCACGTAGTGACGGACTGACTGATGGGTGCAGCAGTACCTGACTTCTTGCGCAGAACCTCGCCAGCCAGCACTGCATTGCTATTGCAAAGACGGCACCTCCAGAAAGGTGGATCCACTTACTGTGTCTCCTAGACGTGTTGAGAGCTAGCACCAACTAAATCAGATGTTAACATGTGCTCCCTAGGTCTGAAGGACTTAACTGGTGGTTGTGTTTCCTTTTAACCAGGTCTCATTCTGTTGTCAGGTGTTGAAATGTTGCCTTTGAGTTCTGTTGGTGTAGTCAGTGAATTTTTGTAGTGTGCCAATGACACGTGTGCTTGAAGTCACCGTGACATGCCCCCTCTTCTCTTTGGACAGGCATTGAATGAGCTCTTCTGTGCTTCCACTAATCAGCGTTTTAAAAATGCCCATAGTGTAAAGGATTAGCTATTTCTGTGCAACCCGACACCTTTACATCGAAGACATGCTTGACGAGGGGGTGTTGAAGGGGTAGACCAGAGGTGCTTGGCTCCTGCTGGAAACTTTTTGCTGCATTAGGATATGCAGGATCTGAACACCCCTCTCTCTGTATAGAAGGGAATGTGCAGATCAAGTGGTGGTGGTGGTGAATTCAGCACACGGATATCTGATTTCTCGGCAGATCTGACACTGGGAGTATCTGGACTGCTGCCTGCACCAAGGAAAGGGGGTCGGGTCGGTGTGACCCACGCTCAGCCAGTACTCATCCAAGCGGTGTAACGTGAGCCCCTAACCTGTAGACAGATTTACCAGCCCTGAATAATGTCTGTTGTACTGTGAGATCTTATCTCCCTAATGGCCTGCAAGAGGGTACAAACGAGAAGAAATAAATATGGCTTTTGCTTTCCCTGCATTTTGTGAGCAGTTGATTTGTGCTCATTCTGCTCGGTGTGTTCATTAGCGCCTTTCAAGGGGTGAGCTAGTTTGTTAGAGTTTTAGAAACAGCTGAAAGTATGATTTACGTGTATCTTCTCACTTTCCCCCCAAATAGCTTGGAGGGGATGGAGGCAGAAGGCTGAATGTGTGCAAAGAAAGGAACTGCTTGCTGTGTCCTGTAGCCCAAGAAGGGTGACACCACTATAAGAAGCATCAAGGAGCCGTCATGTAACATCTTTCAACAAAAGCAATATGGTACCAAATGGACAAATGATGCCAGAGCAGGATTTGGTATTGATGTTACGTCCATACCCACAGGTCCCAGCTGAATGGGGACCCCCCTTGTGGCTGAGACTGCCTGCCTGGAGGTGTCATTGCTCTGCTGCGGAGGCTTTGGCAGCTGGTTCCTGAAGCTTTTCCTTGGGGTGGTGGGAAGGAAGGGGCCTTGTGCAGTGGCCAGGTGCCTACTGGAAGTCCTGAGGTCTGATGGAGGGGCGGGAGGTGTCTCACCCGCCGTTAGGATGAAGAGCTGTGGGTTGTGATCTGTGAGTAGTGCCGGCTGCTCGAGAAACTTGATGTCACGTGGCCGTATCAAGGATAACATTGTGTTTTGTGGCTTGTGCTTTTCGTGTGACAGAATTTAGGGGAAGTTTCTCAAAAATCACCAGCGTTATAAAGGTGTGTGTATACACTGGTGTGCATAAAGGCGGACAGGGGCTCAGTTACCGCTGTGGAGTGCATTGCTGCCGTGGTGCAGGGGCAGGGTGCTCTGGTGACATGCGCTGAGCTTTCTGACTTGGTGGGGCGGTTTGGATTTCGTGCATAACTTGGCTGTGCTTTGCATGCGTGTGCAAGCCTGTGTGTCCTGCCAGTCCATCCCATCTACCACCAGTGGAAGAAAAAAAGACAGAGTACTTCAGGTAACATTTTTAAAAAAAAAAAAAAAGCCTGAACTTCTAGAAAAGCGTTGAGTGAAAGGCTGTGTTGTTGTAAGATGGATGTGCTCTCCAGAGGAGCTAATTTAGACAGTAAGGAAATATATGTGAGGCTGATCACTGGCCGGATGCCAGTCACTGAAGGGCACCGGAGGCTGAAATGCCAGGCAGCGCTGGTAGTGCTGGCACTTCAGCCCGTGACGGTTGGGTTGCATGAATTATCTCTCTGCCTTCCAGCTAATTTTATCCTGTTGATTTTTCATGAATCATTTCCCATCTTTGTGGGTTAGAAATTGAGGTGGAAGTTTGCTCACCAGAATAGCCACATCTGCTATTTAGAAAGCAGCGACTTGGGTTTGCTTCCTGCCTGCCCCCACGCCTTCCCTTCCCTTTCCTTTCCCTTTTTACCTCGCCAGTATTAAACCTTCGTGAAACGCTGGTGTTGCTGACCCACGGGAGGTTTTGGGCTGGCTGGACACTGAGCTGTGGCAGCTCAGCCTGGCACCGAGCGTGACCTTGCTCCAGCCTTTTTGTCTTTCCATGGATGAGAGTAGTAGAAGGCCATTTGAGCATGTTCCTTTGAAGCAAAGCATGCACTAGATTAACAAGAGGATGTCTCGAGCTTGCTGATGTTCACATTTCACCTCTCTTCATGTATCACAGAAAGTCCAGGAGAATGGAAGAGTGATTGTGTTGGGACGGTTCTGAAAATGGCCATGCGAATGGCCAAGGAAGTGATGGGTTGGATAGTGTGCTGCCAGCTCTTGGTAAATGTAAAGAGATGAATTAAACTTGGTTGAAGTTCAGCTGAATGTGATTGTTACAGGACGTGTCTTCTACCTGTCCATCTAACAGGTCTAATTTTATTCTTCAAGAAACTTAAAGTTGGTTTAAAGAAAGCTGAGTAGACGTGATATACTTAGATACTACATATGGCAGTTAACTCGGTGCAGGAGAACCCAATTAATATCCGATGCCAAAGAATACCAGTAAAATACAAGTGGCTTAGGAACTGAAGGTAGTGATTGATAGAGAGTCGGCATCCAATAAATAAACTGAAGCGGCAGTATAAACAGTAGGGAGGATGAAGGATACGCTAAGCTAAAGGACAGTGTTAGCACACAAATAAATCAACCGTTTGTGGTTTAACGTTAAGGTGAATATAGAAAACGGTTTTTCACCGCTGAAAGAGCAAGTCTGGCATTGCCACCTTAGACGAAGGGAGCAAATAATTCAGCTATTTTAAGCTAGAGCTTGATCATTTTACAGAAGAGTCTCCGCAACGTGATACGTGGAGCCTGCATTTTCAAAGAAGTAGACTTGGTGACCCTTCCCTTGAACTGAGGGGAAGAAAGAAGCCAATTCTGTTTGACACCTACTCAATGATGCAGAAGAAAGCATGACTCATCACTGGTGAAATGTGTAGCTGAAACAAGTTTGGTGAACTGTAGCTATTGACAAGGGCAGGACACCTGTGCAGAGTAATCAGTTAGTTTTGGTAAATGGACCCATATATACAAAGTAAAAACAATATATAAAATAAAACCATTTTCATATAGACAAGTGGAGAGTTATGACCATGGAGAGGAATGGTCTGACCACAATCTGTGAAACAGGAGGCTGCATCCCAAGCCATCCCTTGCAAGAGCAGAGGGGTCAGAAGGGGCAGGCAGCTCTGCGGAGCTTTCTGTGCCAAGTCACGGCTGAAAAAGACTGCCGCAAGTCTGGACACACCGGTGGGGAAGTAATGAATAGGGGTACGGAGGCGGTTTTATGTCTGTAGCCCTTATGTTTACTTCAGATTCACTCTTACATCAGCGTGGCTTTCCAGTGCCAGCATCTTAAAATAACGTACAGCAAACTGGAACAGTGACACAGAACGATGAAAACTGTTGGAAAGCTGAGAATGCTGGATGGGGACATGTACTGAACTGAGCCATGGATATGTTTTTGTTCGGTGCTTATCGCTACTGCTATCCAAACACCTCTCAGTAGTACCTTAAGGAACAAGGCTTACATCTGTCACTTCGTTGTGTTCTTGCTCTGTCCTTGGGGAGAAAAATGTTGTTTGAATGGCATCTTGTTTTAGTACTGCATTTTTGTTCCTGTTTGTTTAACTTCATACACGTACGTATATATTATGTTGAGGAAGCCAAAGGCGAAGAAGTGCAACTGGCACTCCTGACCAAAGATGGTGAGGTTTCTTACAGCCATTAACCCTGAAAGCAAATCTTTCCATTTGCTCAAAGCAGCCCCCCAGCGTGCTGGGTATTTCAGCCTTTTCCACGAGGTTGCAGGGCCCTTTAAAAGAACTGCTGACTGGTGCCCAAAACTCGAAAGATTCACATATAACTTGTCAGCGGCAGTGATTAACAATTGAAATGAACTTCTGTTGGCTCCTCTTCCCCTTGCCAGACTCAGATGGAGATTTCGTCCCCTTTATAGGCTAAAGGTAAGGGCATGTGACTTGGAGGGGATCAGTCAGGTTGACCTAATTCTCCCTTCTGCCCTTAAACTATGAATCAGGGAGATCAGTGCAAAGAGCCAAATACACCAAAAAGAGAAGTTTTCAGTTTAAGGGAATTATTTTCAATGTACTTTGAAAATGCAAGTCCCGTGCAAATTCTTCTCGCTGCAGTGAGCAGCTGTCTTTGCTCCGTAGCATGCTGCACTGTTTGAGAGGCTTAGGTTGCATGGGAGCTTTACTTTGTCAGCATCCTGCTGTGCAAATATGTCCTTACTCAATGCTTAATGTGGAGAAGTTGCGCCAAATAATCCAGTTTGCAGAGACTTCTGTTGAGCCATGATGCTAGCTTCCTGCTCTTGGATCAACAAAGGGTAAACGCTCTGAAATGACCATAATACAGGGTTTTGTGGTAAGTTCTGTAAAGTCAGCAGTGTTTTCCACCTTGACTAGGAGCAACCATGGGTTCAGTAAGACAAACTAATTTAGACTAACTCAGGGATTATTTCAGATGTTGTTTTCCTTCTTCCTCCGAATTATGTCTGTCCTGAGGTAGATCATGGCAGGTTTTGATGGCATGTTTTCTTAATGAACCATATAAGAGTGACAGTGAGAATGTGTCTTGCGTCTACTTGAAATGAAAGGAGGAGTTGAGGAGGCTGGCAAACGGAAATTTCCCTGTCCTCAGCCCTTATGCAGTGAGGATAATACTGGGAACTCAGCATTTGGGTGCCATGACACCGTTTGTCACCTCAGATGCTGGTCTTGAGCAGGTCACTGAAACCACTGACAACTCTCAGCCTTCCCTACTGTAAAACTGTTTAAAGTCCCGTGGTTTTGAGGGTGGTTCTTAAAACTTCAGAAAGCTGCAGCAAAATTGGTGGTGTTTACAGTTGTCTTTGGTGCAGTCCTGATCTTCTTAAGTGTTTTGAGAATTCAAAACTCAAAGAAAATGTATCCTACTTCTCTTCCAGTGAGTTTATGGCTACCAACTGTAATGAAGTAATTGGCAGTGTTTAAAACAAGTCGTGTTTGCAGCCCATGCTGCTCAAATCCTACATCACCCATGCCACTATAATGTTCACAAAGTTTGAATCTGTGAGTGCCCCAGCTTTCAACCTTGTGCAGCTGGATGCATTTCAGCCCTGTTCTGAGGCTGTCGAGGAAGAGCCCGGCAGCAGGCGAGGAGGCAGGTCACCGGTGTCACCGTGTCAGGACATCGCTCAGCTGTGCCACCGGCCGCAGGACAGCTTTGCCCCCAACATTGTACTCCAGCAGGGGGATGTTAAGCCAAGGCTGTGGCAACTGTTGACTTAGAAGCAATTTTCCCATCATAGCATGGGGTTAGTGTCTGTCTATGGACAGGGACCTCCGCTGAACAAACTGGTTCCCACTCTCATCCTGCGGGATCCATTGGTGTTTACATGGGTTGCGGCCATGCGTGGCCAGCTGTGTAGCCAGCTGATACCTCATAGAGTGACCTGAAACAGTTGGCATGGCCAAGGTCCTTGGTAAGTGAATACACCTCGAGGAAAATGGTCCTCCTGGGTCATTTGTGGCTGTCAGGGGGGGGACCTCAGAGCCTTGAATGCAGTGCTTTATTCCCCTTCTGGGCTCGTCAGTGGCTGAGTGTTCTGGATTACTATTTCTGGTAATAATATGCAACTGTAGGAAAAGCATATGAATTGAAGTCCATCTTTAACCATGGGCCCACACTTTAAAATGTTATACTAGCTATGCAAGATCTTTCTTAAAAGAAGAGGCGATGACCTCTAGAAGGCCAGCAGTGAGAAATGGAGGGAACGAGCTGTGTACTGAGGAGGGGATGGATTCCTATATGGCTGTTTCACATGCAAGAATGTCCGAATCTGGGAAATGCGCCAGTAAAACGTAAAATTAAAGCTCTGTTTTGGAGCCTGATCCACACAGATAAGAGTCTGTGGCTGTTAACTAATAACTACAAGAGGGGCAGTGATAAAGACGGCATTCTTGAGGACAGGAATTCACAGGTTTGTTCATGCTTAACCCCATTTGGACTTTTCTTCGCACATTTGAGGTTAACAGCTCAGATGTGCTTGTGCCTTCTGTTTCCTTTATTGTTAGCAACATGGTAAAGCCACTGGAGATCTTAACGTGTGTCGTGCAGTGATGTTACAGGTTCTTGCTTGCTTTGTAGTGAAAAAGGGAGAGATGACGTGGCACTGCCTGTGCCTGTTTGGATTTGCCGCAGCTGTGCTGGTGTCCCAGGCCTCCTAAGGGGTGTTGTGTCTCACACCATGACTGTCTTTGCTGTCCAAAGGACTTGCTGTTGTGTGTAAACAGCACCGGGATCTTCACAGCATCCCTTTGACTGAAGGATTGTCTTCCCTAATGCGCTGCTGGGATTTTGCAGTAGGCTGTGTGCATGCTGACATTAAGGGGACTGAGTGTCTTGATGGTGACAGGGACATGTACATCCTGGGAATGCCTCCAGCAGTTTACCAAAGCAGCCTGCTCTGAATATGCGTATGCTTTGCTTCTCTACGTTATCTGAAATCTTCAGAGGAAATTGGTATTTAGGTATAAAAACCAACACAGCTATAAAAATTGCCCAAAAATGAAGTGGAAGAAGGCAGTGAAAAGTGTAGAAGGTGAGTTGGAAACTTGTAATTGTGGAAAACTAGGAGAATGGGCAAGAAAAAAAAAGTGGGAGGTAAAATTTAGAAAAAATAAATACAGCTTTATATACATCAGGAACTTGAAGAGTCCTAAAAGCACAGTCATCTACTGGTACCTGGAATTGGAGAAATGATGAATGTTTCTTTTCTGCAACTCAAGGAAAAGCTAGGTAAGTTGGATGACGATACCAGTTACAGCAGCAGCATAATGCTTTCTGTTGTAATATTAGCTTGGGAAATTAACAAACAACAGCTACTAAAGCAGAACATTTTTAGGCTGGCTGTTCTGGCTAACTTAAATTGAGGGACTTTAAAAGTGCTGGCTGAACAGCTCTCTGTGGGCCATAAATGCAAAAAACTTTTTTTTAATGTATTCATAACAAGTTAGACTGAAAAAAAATGCTCTGTGCTAGTGATTAAGTCATAAATAAGCAAGCTAATACCAAGTTTAATCTGTTCAAACTGGGATATTAGGCTACCTTTGGTCTGAAGTTGGCATCCAGTAAAATAATATAGTAGCTGATAGGGATTCGATTGGTTATGATGAAAGGGAGCATTATTTGTAATAATCCATCTGTATGGATTTTTGGAAAATAGGTCTTTGCAAGCATGATGTCATCTTGTGATGTTGCTTTATTATTGCTCAATAAAGGTAAAAGTGGTGGTGTCTTAAGTCTTTAATGCACAGAAGTTGTACCACAGGTCGTTGGAATACACAGCTAGAATGATTCAGCCTGTCACACTGAATAAACAGAAACCCAACTAAATGAAAGGTCACAGTAACAAGAAGAGAACCATGCTTGATCGGGTGTATTTCTGGTTGTGTCCGCTGGGATTCAGTTTCTTGGCTTGATGCTAATCAACAAGTTTATTGGTGTCCTGGAAGAAAACACAAATTAATCTTGGTATTTGTGGACAATGCAAAGTTTAATAGAGTCGCTAATGAAGAAAAAAAAGGAGTTACTGATAGGGATGTGATCTCATGCTTGCTGGATGAGAAAACAGCAAGTTACATGAGTATTGTATGTAAAACCAGGCACCCAGGAACAGTGACAGTAGGTGTACTGGCAGTGGTGGTGTCCGGAGAGCTCTGCAGGAGCTAGGACTCTTACAGCAGCGCGGTGGTTTGCTGAACACAAAATCCCAGCCGGGCACGGTGGCCAGAAAGTACATGTGGGACTTGGACACAAACATGGAAATCTTGAGCCGGAGCAGGGAGGGTGTTATCTTAGTGCAAGGTACTGCTGCAGTCTGTGCAGGAACATGGCCGTCAGTGCTGGGCAGGAATGTTGCTGATAAGTTGCAGCGAGTTCAGGGGGGACCATGAAAACCAAGGGCTGGAAAACACACCGTGCAGTGAAACAAGGAACCTCCATATGTAAAATCAACACTACATTTCTGTTTTTTTTTTTTTCCCCTGCTCTTCTTGGAGGTATTCTGTAGTTTAGTCAGGAATTCACTCAAGGAAGTGCCACGGCCCGCGTTGTGCAGGAGGTCAGACTGCACAGTCTTGGGGTCTCTCTTGCTTCATAACGCAGGAATCTCCTCAAGGAAGAATGGGAGAGGAAGAGCCATTGTCTGTTTGCAGGGGCATGTGTCTGCAGCTCTTCCTACTAAATGGCCTTGGGGTTTGTGGGCAACTAAATTCCTCATGCCCTGTCCTCCAAGCTTCCCAAATGTGTGATATTTTTTTCGGACAGTGTTCACTGCAGAACATCTGCCCCACCGCCAGCATCCGCCTCGCCTGCGCCAGCACAGGCCCTGCAGCTAGTCAGCTCTGGGGCAGCATCCATCTATTTGTTTCTTAAGCAATGCCCCACATACACACAGCTGCTGCTTTTTTCCTCATGAGCTGCTTTTCTGCAGATTTCTCAGGAAAGACCTTTGCTTCTCCTCTGGGAGAGGCTGGTAGCCTTGGCCATGGAGAGGGGACCTTTCTCTTTCCTCTCTCTCTGGAGAATGCAGACTGGTGGCTCAGCCTGCTGAAATGATGAGCACCCCCGTCACCTTCTTTTTGACTGTCTATAGTAATTCTAAAAGAAAATGTATCCTGTGCTGGACGTGTTGTAAAGGCATAAATTGTGTGTTTGCATGTATCTGGTTGTACTTAGGTTGAGGCTTTGCTTTCAGTGTTGTATGAACATTAACCAGTGCTTCCTTGATACACACATGATAAAGGTCTTTCAGGCTGCTCGTTGGCATGTGAGAAGTTGGGCTGGAAAAATTAATCATTTGTCCCCCGGCACAAAGAAGAGCCACAAAGGCTGGGAGTAGAGTTCCTTCTTATTGTAAACAGGGTACAAATGCAGACCAGATTTCCATGGTGCTCAGTCTTCCACAAGCGTGTGTGGCATAAGAAAATTCCTGTCCTCGGGGATTTGTGGCCTAAGAACATGAATTTCAGGATGTCCAGAGCCAAGTTGTGATGGGGATGGGCTCTTCCACCAGCTTCCCTGACAGAAGGGGACTGATCAGCTGCAGAGGCCTGTCTGTTGGTTGCTGCTCATATGCAACATATCATCGGGCAGCAGATGTGGAGAAGGGGGGTCACAGGAGACTTTGGGGGAGCAGCCGTGAAGCCTGTCCAATTTGGTAGCAGGCCTGAGAACAGCCAGTTTATGCACTTTAGAGGAAATCTTAAGACAAATATAACAAAGAGATGAGCAACCCTCTGTTTTATTCCTTGTCTCAAGCTGTGATGCTCTGATACTCAGTGGCCCTTCCAAAAAGGTTAACTAAACTAATTCTGAATTATCATCACTTGCCATACTAATGTTTTCGGTTCAGCAACACCCTGTGGCAAGTGGTGTGGGAGGTTATTGGTTTGACGCTTGCTGTCTTTAAGCATCATTAAGTAGTTCCTGTCTCCTGTGATGGGCTACAGGAGAAGCATTTTTGTTATGGTGGCCTGTGTTCTGGAAGGGTGGTGATAGCTCAGCTCCATTCACTGCGAGGGACAGGAAGATGGAGAACATGACTTGTGCAGTTTTGTCAGAGTCCTGCAGGGCATTGTGGGCACTTAACCTGTTTGTCAAAGGTGTCCAAAGTGTACAGAAAGCTCCATCTTCAGAGCTGTAATATGCCTTGCTCTGTTCCCAGGATACCGACGTGTTATATTCATATGCAGTGCCTGGTTCATGCTGCCACCTGTATTCCTTTTTCTTGGCATTCTGTCCCCGAAGACCTGCTCTGAAATAATCGTGCCCTGCCTTTCAGTAACGCATCCCATCAATCAGCCTTAAATTCCATGCACAACGTTTTCAGTGAGCGCGGTGGAGCATACTTTGCATTCCCTGTGCCTCAGGTTGCTCCCCAGTGTCTCACATTCTTCACCTGACCTGAGACTGAACTGCTGCTTCCTCCCCACCACAGGAAGGGGTTTCCACCTACGTATGCATGTAGGTGCCCCCGTTTCGGCGTGGTGGCTGTGCTTGGTGCCCGGGGTTAGGGAGGAACCTCCTGGCTGGGTCCTCGCCTCAGGGAGGAAGGTTGTGATTTCCTGGCTGCTCATTTTTCTCCTCCCTTGCCTTCTTTTTCAGAACATGAGTGAAAACTTGAAGGACTGTTTGAACCAGACCCAGGCTTCCTTAGGGGAGATGGTGACAATAAAAACAGAGGCCTGCTCTCCGCACCGGGACCAGGAGTATGGACAACCTTGGTACGTGGCTGAGCTTTGGTCGGATGCACTCTCGCCTCTTCTCTCCACCTCCCCGTTACCTTAAAGTTTGAGGGATATGCTCGAACCTCGCAAAGCTGCTAAAACCCTCTCTTGTGAGATCTGCCTTGAGGTGCACGACTGGGATGATCACCCACTCATGTGCTAGGCACGTGTCTGCTACACACACTAGTTCACACCCAGCCTTGTGCTGGCTTGTATTGAGGGCCATGCTTTGCCTTTGATCAGCACATTTTGGGGGCTGTAGCAGAGCAGCTCAGCCTTTTCTGTTGGTGGAAATCCTGTTGGTGGGTGGGACGGGCCAGGTGCATGTCATATGTGGAGGTGCTCTAGCTGAAGCCACTAACTCCTGTAGGCTTTAGCCATAAAGCCTCTCAAGTATTGGCTTTTGGCAGCTTAGATGACAAATTGAATCACTTCTCTGCTACAGGTGTAGGGACTAAGTGTTGTTTAGTCCCCATGACCTCTGTTCCTCTTTGTTAGTTTCCCAGGTCTCAGTAACTTAAAGTCATCTTTCTGTTGTTTTCTCCACAGCTCTGGAAGGCCTGATCCGCAGTCCATGGATGTAGAGCCCAAGAAACTGAAAGGGAAACGGGATTTGATCGTGACCAAGAGCTTCCAGCAAGTGGATTTCTGGTGTAAGTGTCTTGGTGGTGGGGGAAGAGTAATGCCTCTTCTTAAATAGCGTTCAGGCTTTCCTAATTGACAACCTGTTGATTTGGGGCAGGAAGTAAGCAAGGAAGGAAAAAGCCAGGGACAAACACACGTGGTCTTCTAAGACACATTTGATAGGGAAGCTGTTGCACGAAAGTGGCTTGTCAGTCATGGGGCTGTGCAGTGGTAGGGAGATAGGTGGTAAGCGTGCTAGAAACGTGAAAATACAAGTTCAAGTGACATGGGAAAAACCCCAAGAGTCTGCAAAAGCCAAAGGTATGAGACCTGAAACTAAGAAGGGAGTATGGTGTGGACAACAGCTCTTTGCTCTTATTTTGAGAAAGAAAACATGTGCCAGTTACATTGGCATACCCTGAATATTGTAGGCCTAAGTCCCTGTTTGGCCACAGGGCCAGTGCCTGGGGTGCCATCTCTCTCTGCAGAGCACAAGATGAAGGCTGTAGGTGACGGTATTTTTTTCGGGGATATTGGTTTTCATTTCCCTCTGGTGTGTGGGGAGTCAAACTTCCTGGGTAGAGGAGGTTACTGCTAATGGGTAATCTGCAGGGGTCTCCCCGTGGACAGTGAATGGATTTCTCACTTCATGGAGCCACTGGTGGCACCGCTGGTGCTTGCCCAAGAAGCTGGGGAAAAAGGGACACTTTTTTGTCAGACCGCACAGGTTTTGTGGCCAGGGACACAGCTCTGGGGAAGGGGGCCAGCCCCTCTGGTCACCGTGGCCTCAGCTGAGCCAGGGCCAGAACGGGGGGCTGAGGTGAGCAGGCCTCAGCACCGTGTGTTGTATGAGCTGGTGTGGGCATCCCGTCTGCCAAACCTAACCCCTGCTCCCCTCACACCTACAGTCTGTGAGTCCTGCCAGGAGTACTTTGTGGATGAGTGCCCCAACCACGGCCCCCCAGTGTTCGTCTCCGACACCCCGGTGCCTGTTGGCATCCCTGACCGGGCAGCGCTGACCATCCCGCCTGGCATGGAGGTGGTGAAAGAGCCCAGCGGGGAGAACGACGTGCGCTGTATGAACGAGGTGATCCCCAAAGGTCATATCTTCGGACCGTACGAGGGGCAGATCTCTAGCCAGGACAAGTCTGCAGGATTCTTCTCGTGGCTGGTAAGTGAGGTGTCTCCCTAACAAAGTGGCTTCCCGGTTGCACAGCTCAGGGCTGGGACTTGCGGGCACATGGAGCCAGAGCTTAGCCATCTTCCCCCTTTCCCAAAGCTCCTCTGCTGACCCATGTGGGCTACGGGCTGACATTGACTTGCCATAATGATTAGTGGCTTAAGGGCAGAGATAAGTGAAAGCAGATGAGGTGCCATGATGCATGAGTTCAGTTCACAGCTGCAGGAAGCAGAGCTTGCTTCTCCTTTCGCTCTTGCCATGTTCTTCCATCCCCAGTCAGTCTCAAAGACGTCTCTGGTACCTCCTCTGCTCTGATCATCATTTGGAGGAGAGAGGAAAGATCATATTTAGAGACTGCAGAGCTCATTTTCGGGCCTTCAACATCCCTCCCATCCAGCTTGAGCAGAGCAGGTGGCCCAAGGGGCCAGGAAAGAGGAGGTGCAGCTCTCCCAGTCCATCAGGAACTGATCTACAAGCAGCCTCCAACACCAAAAAAACATTTTTTACCCTAGTACTAAAATCATCTGTTAGCCTGTGAAGTAGAGGTATCACTAGATCAACAAATATTAATTATTGTTAAAAATAAGATGTGGGACTTGAATTCTAGGTAGGAAAAAAAGGAGAGCTTCTTGTATGAAATGCTGCTCGCACTCTTCTGTCTGAAATAAATGTGTGTCTCAGCTATGCCCTGAAAAGGAAGTTAATCTTTTGTATCTTGGGACTTAACCATTTTGTCCGCTGCATCCATAGTTCTATGTTACAGATATTTGTACATAGGAAGAAGTCACCAGACTAGCTACAAGTTCAAAGTAGCCTTCACACAAATGCCCTGTGCAGCAGCCTGTAACTATGAAACTTAGATTCTAGCATAGTTAGTTTTATGTCCTGACCTGAGGCTGAAACTGAAACTGATTTGGAAGTCGAAGACTTCCTTCTGTCTGAACCAGCTAGTTCACATGCTTGCATCTCTTCTGTTCTGCAGATTGTTGACAAGAACAACCGCTATAAATCCATCGATGGGACAGATGAAACCAAAGCAAACTGGATGAGGTGAGTCCAGTTCTCTTCTACCTTCACTTTTGGGGCTTTGTGTTCCAGAGAGAGGCCATCAAACACTCCTTGTTTTGTGTGACAGAAAAACAAATCAGAATGACACAACCACTTCCATAAAGGGTTTGCTTGTGCTCTTCAGCATTTGCTGTGTTAAGAATTCTTCAGAGTCAATGACAGGAACTAAAACAAGGATGTGTGTAGAGCATGGCTATTTTCTGGAATGAGAACAAATGATAAAGACCTATTTATCCACTCTTAGAAATGCTGACAGATCTCACTTCATATTTTGTTTTCCTTACTTTATGTTCAAATATTTGCAAAATGCTTTGAATAAATCCCCAAGGTAGTATTTGTTCTGTTTGGGTTTTTTTGTCCTTTCCTAATTGACAGACATTGAAAGAGGTGTTTTTTTTTTCCCTTTCTGGACTTCACTTGTAACAGTTGTCTGTGGTGGCTGTCATTGGTAGCGTCAGCTCTGCTGTGCTACGAGAAACATGGAGTGAGTTGCTGCAGCTCCAAATGTAGACATGAACGTGCTTGTGCTCCCTCTGCCGGCCCAGGGACTCAAGAGAACACATCCCAAATACCAGTTAGTGCTGAACCAGGAGTGTGGCAGGCTCTGGTTTGTTGACTGCAGCAGTAAGAGAAAATGTTTGAAAACAATGCAGTGCTTCAAATATCTGTGTATGTAGGTCGCTCTTGCAGCCTCCTGAGGCAGAGGCAAAACACTGATGTGCCCTTGTGCATGTGGTGAGTTACTGGAACGGGACACTGCTGTGTACTGTGGCCTGTCCCACTTCGGACCAATCCTGCCTTCAGGGGTGAATTTTGGAAGCGGTTGTTGTCAGGAAGGCATTTCGTACAACAGTAAGTTAGCGTGGGAGTTAACTGGATCGTTGGCCTGGATGCCTGGGATTTTCGGTTGCCGGTCACTGCAAGAAGAGAGAGCATGAAGTACAGACATGTAGATGTAAGACCAGTGTAGCTGACCAAAACCGGTAGCACAACTTCTTGCTCCATTTGAGTCCTTGCTAGGATAACAGCTGTTCCGATACTTACGTTCATTAAGTTCAGCAAACGATCTAATTTTTCTGTAAGAATTCCAGCCATTATAGTTGTTCACTACTGTGTGAGAGAAACTGATAGTCTTGTGCTGAGACTGGAGTTGTCGCTTCCAAAAAAAGCAGTGGTATTGTGGACAGTTAGGTAGGAGGATGCATATCTTGAAGTAAAGAGTGTGAAGTTCAGAAATCAGTGAGACTTTTCTGCTTGGATTATATCACCTCTTTACGTGATCTGGACGACAGTGAAACTGGGGGAAAACGGTCTTGGAAAGCAAAAATCATATGATGAACTCTTCTTCCTTGTACCACCAACATGGATTTGATATCTGGATTTATATGGGCATTACTCATGGTTCCAGCACCAAAGAATAGAATGTACTTGTTTAAACATGTATTTGCCATAGTTAAGTCTTAAGACAAGTGTGGTCTGGGCCATTTTGTACAGCCTTGAAAGGCAGAGAGGTTACAGTTTAGTGAGAAGGGTAGGGACAGTAAAGGGGATATTTGTAGCTTCTGGGGAAGAGGACCTGTGCAGGCTATATTTACTGATCTTTCTATTTTTACTCTTGAAAAATACTTGTAATATCAGTACTACTTGGAGTCTGACAGACAGTACAAGTGGAAATAGTGGTCCTCAAAAAGCGTTGCTTTTGTACGTTGCTGGCCTTCAAACAGAGATGCACTCAATATCCTGCACTAGGATATTACCTGTCACGGAGATTACCCACAGAAATCATACTTCCAGGACGCTGTAGACAGCGCTCTTTTTGTTTTTCAGATGGTGCTCTTTGCCATCACTCACAGATGGAGTGCTTTGCAAAGCAGATCTACTCACCCTCTGGGTAGGTGGGTATGGCACGGGGAGGGCAGCTTGGGCTGACTCCTCTCTCTTCTTGTAGATCTGGCTATTGTTTTTGTTGTTTGACTACCACATCTGAGTCATTTTCATGTTCCCGCTGAGAACAATTTGTACACCACAGCACTTGCTGTTTTAACTTCAAGTCCCTGTTTACCCAGGGCAGCGGAAGGAAGGAAGGAGTACAAAGCATAGCAGATGACGACATGGCAATGACAATATCTTCTTGCCCTTTCCCTCTTTAGTCAGTCAAGATGCTCCTGATACTGCAAGCATCTTCCCCTAAGCTGGCCACTGGCACAATAACACACCCTTTATCTCCGTCTAGTGTAAAGTGCTGTTGTTTCCAATTCTTTATGAAACTCCATGGTTTCGAACTGCAGGGACGTGTGTAAACCTCTTCCTATGTTTTTTTGTTTGTTTGTTTCTGGGGACTCAGTGACCAAATACTGTGAATCACAGCAAACATCAAAAAAAAAATTGTTGCTTTCTCAGACATAAATTCTTAAACTGTTGCTGCTGAGGTTAGGTCTTCTGAAGGCTTACACAGAACCAGCTGTTGTTCCTGTTTACTTCTGAGGAAATTCTGTTACTCAGTTGTTGGGGATCCTACTTAAAAAAAAGGGATCTGACCAAAAATGGAAAGTCGTTCAGAAAGTCCAGGAAACGTGCCCCTGTGTGTCTATCACTTTGCTCAGACTGAGGTGCAGGATAGGAAGCACCTGCAAACTGGTGGTGTCTAAACGAGCTGTTGGAGTGCAGTGCCTCATGTGGGGGGTCTCCAGGCTAATTTTGGCATATATATTCTCTGTCCATTCTTACATGGGACTATCTCAGTTCTCGGGTTTTTAGTACAGTTGAAATTCATCCTCTCCCTCAGCCCATGTGAAAAGGCTAGTGCAAAATTCATTCATCTCTTTCTCCTTTGCCTGTTCCCTTCCCCTTCCAAAACATGATGACAGAGAGGCCATGGGGAGCAAGACTGTTTTATATCTTCCTTATAATGGAGATGTCTGCAAGTTGATCTTCGTTCAGTACTAGAGCTGGGAAGGGACCTCTGGAGGTCATACATTCCAGTGGCCTACTCAAAGCAGGACAAACCCGGATCAATAGATCTTTAAGCAATGAGCTGTTTTTTTGATTTTACAGGACCTCTTTCAAAATATATATATATATATTATAACCATCGTTACTGTCACTATCCATGTGTTCAGGAGGAGTGAAAGCCACGAGCCTGTGCGCAAGTCGTTTTGTTGAGCTTCATATACTGCTCTCTGTTACCTTCTAGCAAGTGGCTGAAATGTTCTTATGTGTTACAGACAGAAAGTTATGCAGAGCAAATGGATCCTAAACTAAAGCACCGCAGGACTGCGATCACTGTAATTTTTTTCCCCAGGGCTCTGAAGCAAATATATGCTTGCTTCTTAGAGGCAAAGGCTTCTTAGAGGCTGAGAGTTGGTTGATGTCTTTGTAAGGGTGATCATTAAGTGCCCACTGTTCATGTAGTTTACAACTTCACTTTTGGTTTTAAAGAAACAGCTGTGAGGTCTTACGCTTTCAGATTGACTTGGGCTACAGAGCAGATTCAAAGCGTCACTGCTGTGCCTCCTCTGGAGCTTGTAAAACCCACACAGCATCCCCAGAGAGGTACTTGCAGCTTACAGTGACTGCTCCTACTGATAACCTGCGTGTTAGGGGAAGTGCATGAGCAGAAGATCTCTCTGACAGAAACTAGTAATATTGTCTGCATTTTTAGGAGGAGGAGGTTAATATGCCTGCTGGGAATCTAACATTAATTGAATTAAATGATTAAAACTGTCCAGAACTCATTACTCTTTATGTGGCGAGTTTGCTATTGCAATACTTACGTTGTCGTAAATAGTTTTGACCGAAGTCCTGCTGGAACAGATAAGAGGAAACCCTGAAACCTGAATAGCTGGGTCTGCCAGACGTTGTGCTAAATGCACTTAATGGGATACCCTGTCTGGGAAGGGTAAAAAAGGGACTCTAATTCCTCGTCGGTGCAGTTGTGCTGGTGACAGCAGCCATAGGTTCAGCAGAGTAGAAAGAGCACAGATTTCCTGACCCCATCAGAGGCTCTGAGCAGCTCCTGAGAGAATTAGGTACTGCAAGTTCACCTGTACCAAGGGGCACTTAGCGAAATAGCGTTACTCCTTTTCACCAGAGCAGCTTGTCAGTGTAGGTTTGTTTCTACTGCAGGGAAGAGTTGATGGTTCTATGCAGTTGTGGGTACTCAAAGAAAGTACACATGAAGCCCAATTTTGCTGGATATGATAAAAATCAAATAATAAATGTTCTCTTGCTCAGTGTTTCACATAGCCTTTTCCCCCTCTTCCAGCGTTCAGCTGGGAAAACTCCTTTTTCCTTTTAAGTTTTTTGTTGGTGGTGGTGGTTTTTTTTTTTTTTTTTTTCTGGAGATCAGTGTCTCAAGTGCTTTGCTGGCTCTCCATCATTTAATTACCATCTTCCCTAAACGCTCCTTCTGTCCCTACATAAATGAAGCTTCACCAAAACAGTATCTCAAGGATTAATTTACAGTTGTCCCAGTGAAATATTTCTGTGCACTTAGCTCCTGGCTCTCCCCGTATATGTCTTGGGTCTGAGCAGCATTTCCCACTGGTGTTTCAGCTTCAACCAAGGTTAACAGCTTCTGACACTTTCCCTGATGGAAGGCAGCAGTGTCAGCAAGATTTGTTAACGGAAGTGTAACAGTGCTAAGAAGAAACTAGGATGATGGCTGACAAGAGTCACTTTACCTTTCTGTGAGTTTTTCTTAGTCTGAAGTCTACAAGCTCCTTTCACATGAGTGTACCCCAAACCACCTCTCTTCTGCTGGGCCATGGCAGTGCTGAAAGGCCTGGGGTGCCAGCGGGGCCGTCACCATTATGGGACGAGTGAGGCCTTTGGCTCGTTCCAGCTTCTCAGGAAGTACTGTGGGGTGGCTGAAGTCTGGCTGTGAGAGATAGATAGGACATCCAGCGTAGATTTTAGGATTAAATCTCATTTCTTGGAATAGGAGGGTCTGAGCTATCCCAGTGAGATTATTTTTCCCTAATATCACAATAATGCTAACAACAGCATCTTTGCTTTCATTTAGTTTGGGACCATGAACAGAAAATTTAGCGTATGGGGAAGCCAGTATGTTTTCCCTCCCACGGTGTCACTTTAGAGCAATACTAAGGTTGTTAGGTGTCCTAACTATGAAGATGTTTTACTTCTGTGTTACATCTTGATATCCTTTTTAAACATTAGTTTTCTAGGTTTGTAGTAATGGTTTGGGGAATGATTTATATTAACACTGAAGTCTTTTACCTCGGATGTGTTGTGTTCTCAACAAACAGTCCATGCCGACGCAGATTTCTGAGAACTTCCTTTTAAAATACTTAGAATTATATCACAAGAATACTGAAAAAGTTGACCTCTCTCAAAAAAAAGCCCCCAACATACCTGCTTTTAACTGCTTGAAGAGAAGTAAAAGAAATCTTTTCTAAAGTGTATAACACTAGAGTAACCGTTTTGACCTTTACTTCACTCTGTTGTAATTCAGATCAACACATGCACTAAAATATCCCAATGGTTCTTCTCGTCCATGGCCACCTGATCCCTTCAGGTTCCCATCGCCCAGGCTGTGGATTATTCCTCTATCCACAATCCCACCCTGTTTACACATAGAATTGCACATTCACACAATCCATTTTCTCCTTCCCTAGGGAATAGATATACTCTTTTTTTTTTCCCCCCCAGTAAAAAAACATATTCAGGACTAATATTTTGCTTATTTTTTTAAGTTTCCTTTGACTGTCGCTGAAAAAATGAATGCTTCTGACCCCCCCTTGGAGGCTCCACACAGAATTGCTCGTTCTCAGAATGGCTGCTGCTCCTCAGTGGGCTGAGGCTGCGTGTTGTTCTTTTGAAGCACCAGAGGCTAGGCACAGGATCCTGTCAGCAGCAGTGACAGCAAAGCCTAGCCAAGAAAAGCAAGTGGGTGGCCTCATTCCTTTTGAGAACAATAGGAAATGGCAACCATTTCTGGGTAAAACAAAAGCTTACTGTGAAGCAGACAGACGTTGGAGGCTCAGTACTGTGGTGCTGAAGAAGAGACTTTTCCTTAGGAAAAACAAATTACAGAAATTGCCCATGAATCTACTTAAAATCTCTCTCCCCTGAAAATAAAAATAAAAAATCCACTTTAGTGTAGCCTCTGCATGAGATTCTGTGAGTTTTAACAAAAAGGGTAGTGTAAAAGTTTCCATGGCATGTTCTGCCAGGCAGAACAATGAGATATGTTTCAGGCCTCTTAAATTTCCTCAAGAACCTGTTTTTGAGCAATGTCACCTTAGAAACTAATTCATGAATATGATTGCAAGTCCTCGTGCTTTTTTTTTCTGTATACAAACTGCAGCAACTGATATGAGGCTGTACTGAAATTCTCCTATGTGAGCCAGGGCATCAGGCTAAGTGTAAAATTTGATTTTAACTGCTAATCTGAGAAGGTTCCTTCACACTGCTCTCGCTTGGTGTTTGTCTTTCGTTGTTGTCTTTTTTTTTAAGCTTGTAAATTGCCTCTTAAAAACAAAACGACTGCCTTTTCTTGGTGCGATTGAGGGAAAACTGAGAGGCTGATGAGGGTGGGGGGGAGCTGGATCCCACCAAACTCCTCTGCCCAGACGCAGCACTGGTCAAGTGGTTGGATACAGGGGGATACTTTGCGCTGATTTCCTTTTACCCAATTGTGCTTTGTGGGATGTTCAACCCAAGGAACATGGCTGAACGAAAGAGGAAGCCCAAGTT
The DNA here is from genome assembly GCF_009769625.2 of Cygnus olor. Lineage (NCBI taxonomy): Eukaryota > Metazoa > Chordata > Aves > Anseriformes > Anatidae > Cygnus > Cygnus olor. The sequence goes on from NC_049173.1 coordinate 53,366,641, forward strand.
TTCCAAGGAAGAACTGGACATTCTGGTCACTGAGGTGACCCGAAATGAAGCCATGCTGTTTGGGAGGGAGACAATGCGTCTATCCCATGCTGACAGGGACAAGATCTGGGAAGACATAGCCAGGCAGATCACATCAGTCAGCCAGGTCCCCAGGTCTGTAAAAGACATTAAACACAGATGGGACGACATGAAGAGAAGGACCAAGGACAAACTGGCATTCATGCAGAGGTCCCTCTCTAGCCCCAGCAGCAAGGGGCGGCCCTCGGCCATCGTCCTGACCGCCCACGAGAGAGCCATCGAGTCAACGCTGCATTCATCACGCCAGATGCACGGCTTCCGGAGAGCGGATCTGGACGTGGTTGACAGCCCGTCAACAAGCTGTAAGTATCATTGCCTTAACACCTCTCTGTCTTATGCTTGCCTTTCTCAGTTTGACACTGGAGGAGCGTTGTGTGTTTTGTGAGGTGCTGGGTTGCCCGTCAAGCCAGGTCCTGCTGTAGTGTTTGGTTTCAAGGCAAGGCTCTGGTGATCATGGGGTGATGAGATGGATTGAGGGAAGGTTGTTTCTGAGTTAAGATCATCTTCTTTATCTATTTATCTAGTACTTTTTCATTCTGTCTTCTAAGGGTAGACATTGGATTACGCTTTCTTAACAGGTCATAAGCCTGAACTAATCCTACAAGTGAGGGAACAGCAGTAGTTGAAGTGCAACTGCCTCCAGTCCGTGAAAGAGCATTTGTGAAGGATTAGGAGTTCTTCATCTTGCATGCACCCCAGTAAAACGGCAGAGCTGTCAAGCTGTGAGCCGTGTGCCTGTCACTAATGGATCGCTGCATGGTAACCATCTTCCTTCCAAGAGGGCTCTTGGGTGTAGCTCAGTGATCACTGCCATTTGTGGCATGAGGCCAGGCCACTAGTGATTTCTTACTAGTGGTCTGAAGGCTCAGTGCAAGTGCTATGAAAAAGGTAGATGATAATGGCTCCCTTCTCCACTCTTTTTAAAGAAACTACTGGCCCTGCTTTCTAAGTTAATCTTCCTGCATCACTACTCTCGGATACCTTCCAGTGCTGAACCACGAGCTGCTTTTGGCAAGTCTTTCCCCAGTTGCATATATACGGTTTTCATGTGTGGTGGTGGAAACTTCTTGGTCTGTGAGCTTTTAGAGATACACAGGAGAGAAAGAGGAGATAACTTCTCGGAAATAGGCCAACTAATACATCACAGATGGCACTGTCCTATCATGTTAGGTCTTATCTCATATCTGAAGTAACACTGTTAGTGGGAATGCAAGGACAAAAATCTTCCAAGTACTGATGAAGTGGGACTTGATCATTCTTTGCATCTATCTTGGAAGCCAGTTGTGCTATTTCAGAGGTAAAATTAATACTTGAGCAAGGAGACAGTGGACAGTTGCAACAACTGTAATATCATCTCTTCTTATACTTGGCATGCCTGTACCCATGAACTGGCACATCACTAGATATTTGTCAGACTAACAAGAACTTTCTGGTAGTGTTTTGCTTTGATTTTGTTTTTGCATCAAGTATGCTTGCCCGGTAAATATGAGGTCCTGTTGCTGCTGTGCCTGACTGCCTGTTCACCTTACTCAGTGGTGGCAAACCACATAGTGGCCTTGCAGTACAGACTTTGTGAGCAGCAAGTGCTACATCTGTGTCTTTCTTGATGAGGAGGATGTAAGAAATAACGTGGGAGCAGGGGTCTGGCATGAGGAACCAAATGTGTTGGGTATTTTGAGGCTCAACCAAAGACCAGGCACCTTTGTCTCCCCAAAATACTGGAGTGTTCTAGCTAGTTGTGATTTTGCAAAAAGCGAGTCATTGCTATGGTCCGAAATTGGTTGATCTTCTGGTAACGAATAATGCTATGTAGAAGACACCATGGCAGCTTGGACTCCTCCTCAGTTGGCTGGGTTTGCCTGCTCTTCAGGCCTCTTGTGGCTAAGCTTGTCAGCCAGCTGCTAACATTGCAGCGTGTGCATGTTGAGTTACACGCCAGCATCTACAGGCTGCAGGGGTGGGGGGGAACTCTTTTTCCACGTGCTTTGAGATACCTTGAAACAGAAGTCAGGGTTGTGAGGGTTTTCGCGTTAATAATTCATGCTTCCTTTTCTGTTTAAGCTGACGAAGATGAAGAGATGCCAGGCACTTCTCGGGAACACTGCTCCTCCTCGCTGAAGAGGGCCAGTGCAGGAGTCAGCCAGCTCTCTGGGCCCTCCTTCCTCCACACCTCTTCCTCGTCAGAGCACTCAGAAGCTATCAGCCAAAGGCAGGAATTGCACCGTCCATCACCACGCACCTCCTCGTCCTGCAGACCCCCACGCCCCCGCACAAGGAGCCCGCCCCTCTCCAGCTTCGATCGCCAGCTTCTTCATTCCCACTCGCAGCAAACAGAGCTGTTCAGGCAGTTCTGCCAGGAGCTGGTGGCTATTCACAGGGACATGGCAGAGAGCATGCACGTCATCGGTCAGAAGATGGCTGACCTCACCAGCCAGGTTGGCCAGATGTGCCAAACCCTATCAGAAATCCGTGATGGGGTCCAGGCTTTTCATAGGATACAGGGTCCTAGTGTCATGCAGGGGTCTCTTCTGCAAGCAGCTTGCACAAAACCAGCCCCTGAGCCCAGTGCAGAGTCTAATCAAACCCCCTCAAAACAGACTCCTCCTGCACGGATTACCAGGTCACGAAAGAGAAAACACCATTTTTAGTCTGCTTCATATAAAGAAGGGTGCCCTGTCCTGAGCTGCTGCATGCTCACATGGCCTCTACATGTGTATTAGTACTATGTGGGGAAGGTCATCAGCCACCCCCAACCCATCCATCCCCCAGCTAACATCTAACAAAGCACTGTGAATTATGGCAGCTGAATAGTAGTGCTGTCCCTCTGCAGTGGCAAAGAGGAATCTCAGACCTTATAGAGCTTGGGATGTAGGGCATCTTTCTATTCATAGAGATTAGGAGATTTCACTGTTTTCCCCATGCTTTAAACACTCTGTAAGCTAAGAGATACAGTAGGGAATCATTATCTTGATCTCTTTTTGTGCCTGTGAAACATTATTTACTGAGGCAGTGTCCTAGAGAGCTCCCTTGCAATCAACCCACAAATTTACCCTAATACTACCTTCCCATCATCTTCCTGTGAATTAGTGTATGCACTCTGCAGAGTCTTAACTAACAGATGCATCCTTACAGCTCTAAAGATTTATTGCTCATTATTTTTATCTTGTGTTCAGCAATAATGGGCAATTCAGGGCTTACTGTGACTGTTAGGCATAGGTTTGGGAGAGGTATATAAAAGCAGAGCATATGCAGGAAAGGGAAGAAAGCACAAAGATGAGAGAACTTTCTGCCATCAGAATGACAGGAGAAAAGATCTGAGCCCTGTGTGGCATTAGACTGCTGAGAAGGGCTGCTATTGCACGTGCCTGGATGCTGCAATACCACGTGCATTTATATCAAATAGTTTAATCTTTGTCTCCTCCAGTCTATCTGAAACCCTCACCTACCTTTCACAATTGCACTTAAAATACGGTTATTTTGTAATATGACAGCTCTTAAACAAAATTGTATCATATTATTTTCTTGCATGTTGTAATCTTTAGTTTTGAATCACCTCTCCCTCCTCAAAATGTGAGAGACTGCACAGAAACAAGGGAAGATACAGGGCCTGCTTCTGACCTCAAGAAAAATTTGGTTTTGTGTCACTGTAACTCTGTCAACTTCAGTACAGTTACTTTGGACTTGCTCAGTATTACTTAGGGTGGAATATGTACTGTGTTCTCCTATCATGAAGAGTTTACAACCTCAAGTCCCAGCTGTATAGTTTTAAGTTCTTGAACGTGTTGGTTTTATACTGCTACCTTTTCCCTTAGAGATGCAAGAAAGAACTGTTTAAACATTTTAATTGCTTTAGTGCTGCATGAGGTTTCCATGTACAATCCCAATTCCTAAACTAGTCTTTAATAATGTCACCTTAGGTGGTGATAACATATGTGGCAGCTTTTTTACAGCATCTCTGTTTTCTGCTTGATTTGCACGTCCGCACCTACTGTGCTGCCCCCATCTCTGGATAAATCTGGACCATTATCGTGTCATGCCTCAGCAGGGAAGAGGGCCCAGGTGTTATCCACACACAGTTAGCACACCACTGCTCTCTGGGCTGTTCTATTGTGGGGAAAGGTGGGTTGCTGAAAACTATTCAAGTTAACATGAATGCCCATCATCACGTAATGTGGGCTACAGGCTTAGCCAAAAAGCTGTATAAATTTCAGCAGGAATGGAACATAGGCAGCACAGAATAGCAGAAGGATGGCTCATTTTATGTCTTCTTGAAGGATCTTCTTCAATCTGTTGGCCTATCCTTTGAAAGAATAGTGCACTAGCTTCTCTGATGGGAAGGTGACTGTACGTCTCCCGTGTCAGGCATTCCTGATGTTCTTTTCCTTTTTCCTTCTTAATTGTTCTGTAATCCTAATTCGAGTAATTTATTTTTAGTGGTTTGGTAAAAGGCCCTTGCTCAAGAAAGTAGAGGTCTGGTAAAAAGAAAGACCTCCTTTCTTCTGAGGAATGACCCACTTTGGTTTCATGCAAAGGAAGTTCTTCATAGTGCTGGCGCCAGACCAGGGCACTTACCTTCCTGTGAGGATGTCCTTCTACTTCTGTTGTACCGTTTGAGTTCTGCAAAAGTCACAGTCTCTCTTCAGTTGAAGGGAAGATTGGGGAAAATGGTGTAAGTGGATCTAATAATATGAATCACAGAGAAATGAAAAATGGTGATAAGTTTTAAAGGCTTTCTGAGTCAATACAGTGCTGCTGCTATATATTAGAGGTAGTATTTTATATTTTTATAATAAATGGTCCCTGCTGATGTTCTCCCATGGATATACTGATAGGATTAGTTCTTTTGATGTTGCCTGGGGGGATTCCATGCAGGAACCCTCAGGTCAGCAGAGGAGGAGGCTCCCGCCAGTGCTGAGCGCTAGAGGGAGTTAGGGGTGCTGTTGGCATCATCGCTGCCAACAGTTTGCCTGCACAGATGCCTTGAGAGAGAGAGAGAACCTGTTGTCCTTGCGCAGGAATTGCAACCTTCGTAGAACTCCCCAGAGGCTGGGCTGTGGTCTGGAGAAGGGACCTTGTACTATGGACTGACTGAGTTCTCCCCCAGTTTCCTCTGTGGACTATTACAGATTGGCCCAGCTCTGGGGACCTGTTGCCTGCCCTGTGTAGACCCCTTGGTGGAATGGCTTTTCTGTACTGGCTCGCAAAGGATACTTCCTCCTGCAGACAGCATGTTAACTGGCTGTTGAAGTAAGTGCCCGTGTTAAAGCAAACTGCTGTGCTCAGCCCCACTGTCTCCATGTCTTGTCCGTGCTGAAAAATCCTCTCTCTCAAAGTATTTTTGTTAAGATTACAATAAATATATAACACTTTTAACACACCTGCTGTTGAGTCATTTGTTTCTCTCTTCAAATTTCTGCCTGAACATGTTACACGTTGCTCCAGACCGTACCCGTCACAGATGCTGAGTCTCCTGAGGAGTGCTCAGCATCAGAGAGCTGGGGCGGTGGTTGAGTGGTGGCACCCCATGGTGCCTGCCTTGGCTGCTAGCAGCTCTCCTGCTGCACCTTCTGCCACAGTGCTGCGCCCCACCTTGACTTTGGAAAGACCCGTGGCCTTTTCCTGGTGGTACTCTGTGATGACAGGCTATCAGCAGAGCATCGCTGGGGCTGGCCAAAGGATGAGCAGTGGAGGGGTCAGCAGGGAGGGGAAAGCATGGGGCAAATCCTTGGGAGAGGAGCAGAAGCCTGAGCCACTGGCTGCAAGGTCTCCCTTGTACCCCCCCATCTCTCCCAGCTGCTCCCATTGCCTTGCTGCTAAGGCTGAGGAGGAAGAGGCCCTGGCTGCCAAAAAATACTTTGACGTTTTTTTAAGTGTGCTCAGTGGACTATCCCAAAACGTGACCATTTGGCTTCCTAAAAGGGCCATGGCTCAGAAAAAAAGGATTATGAGGATAGTCATTGCCGGGGCAGGTGTCCCTGTCTGTGGAGCTGTGCTTCTGCCAGCTATGAGGTTGATCCAAGCCCCCACAGCAGCAAGTAGAGCTCGTAGATGCTCTCCTTCGGTGCCAGGACTGTCTCAGCGGCTGGTCCTGAGCAGCCTGGGCAGAGTCTGTTGGCCTCAAGCCTTGCCGGGAGCCTGGTCCATCCCAGGACCCAAGTGGATGGGAGGTCTGTCCCTCAGGGCAGATGAAGTGTCCTGCTTGGAGCTCCAGATGGCTGGGCCTGCCCCAGCAGTGGTCCCATCCCTGCTCTTCCTCCAGGGATCACAGTCCCACAGGAAACCTGCTGTGACAGCAGTGCCATTTTTGTCCCAGGTGTCTGAACAAAGGCTGTTTGTTGCCTTAGTACCAGTTGCGTGTTGGGCACAGGCTCTCCTCAGGCAGCCTGTGTGGCCCTGCCTCGCTGAGCAGACTGGGGGTTTTGGAGTGGCTCAAACCATGATGCGCAGCAGCACTGGGCATCTTAGTCCAACAGCTGGAATTTGAGTTTTATGCAATCCTTCCTAACCTGTGTAATTTGTGCCTTTGGGGCTGCTGGAGTCAGGGCTGGGCAGCGTTGGTTGGAAAGCATTTTGTCTTTGTGGATGATCTCATCCGCATTCATGTTACCTCAGGAAATTATCGTGGATACAACCTTTCTCTCACAACATAAACCAGCTCCGAGCTGCCAGCAGCCATGAAGAAACGTGTTAATGACTGGATTATTCCACAACTGTCTGCTAAAGGCTTCCTTAATCTCTCCTAGTGAAATCTCCAGTGCCAGTCGCTGCTGGCCAGCAGCGCTGACAGACTCTTGGAGGCAGAACCTTGGAGGAGCTCAGGGGCAGGAGGAGAGCCAGCAGGAAAAGCACACTAACGCTTAATAAAATACTTCATAAGAGAAGTGAGGAGTGGTTACCCAGTCTCTCCCCTCCCTGTACAAAGTGATGTGTTAGAGAATTTTCTAACCCTCATTGCTGGGAGACGTGGGGTGGACCTGCCTTGCTAGCCACTGCCCTGTGAAGCCCTCAGTACCACTGGTGGTGGGGATTTGGGTCCTGCATTAAGGAGCTATGAGCTGCAGGTTCTCTCCTTTGCTGTCACTAGAAAGCATCCCAGCATTTTGCTAGCATGGGGGAGAGCATCTCTGAGGATCACCCACACAACGGAGCATCAGACTGACTGCGGCAAATGGCTGCATCTTCAGGGTGCGGTGGCAGGTCTGTCTGGATGACCACCACAGCTTTTGTGATGACTAATATCCAGGAGTGTCGGCCTGGCAGCATCAGCTGAGCACCTTTGCTGGACTTCACCCCACCACACTGCTCCAGGCCTCGGCTCCTTCTCAAATGCATAAACCAGTGGTCTAAAGGTTCATTAGTTTTGTCATAAAAAATACATAAAATAAGAGTTAATAAAAGTCAATGTTTGGCTTATTTTGGCAATGTCAGAGCCTGTTTAAATAATTGCTGAAGATTGCAGAGTGTCCTGGGTAACACAGTTGGGAAAAATGCAGCTGATTCCAGGCACATGCACAGTTGCTTAACATTAAAACCAGAACCGCTGCAGCCTTGGGCAGTCTGAGACACTGCCGACTCATTTTCTGTGTTTTGTGGGAAGTTTGACCAAGTTTATGACCTTATCTGTGCGGGTGAGTGTGGTCACATGCATGTGGGCTGGTGTCTTTATCTGTTCATGCACGTGGCCAGAGAAAAAAAGAGCATTCAGAGAAAAATTGACAGCTTCCTTAAGCCAAGGAAATGCCTGTGAGCTAGAGGGGAACGTTTGGGCAAGGGCTAATAGCAACACACTGCTCATCTCCATCAATGTCACTGCAGCAGGGAGTGCTGAATAACTGAGGCAAATGGCATACGAGAGGAAAAGGCTTTCAGCTGTGAACTGGTCCGGTCTGTGCTCAGGTCTTCTAGTCCTGGGCAGTTGTTGTCAGCTTGTGCACAGAGGCAGCTAGAGCCATTATTACCAAGTCTTTTCATTTCCACTAACAAGAAAAGGAGTGTAAGGATGAATAATATGATCCTACCTATAGATCTCTATCTTACCAAGTCGCACAGGGGGCCAGCTGGTTGGAGTGGTGAATTAGTATGTTTCTACTGAGCTGAAACTTAAACATTTTATATCTGGAAAACAAACTCCATGCTCAGAAAGCAACTTTTCTGTCAGCACTGCCCAGAGGTCCCCACAGCACAGTGCTGGCATTTCAGGCAGTTAGTGTTTCCCTAGACTTCCAGTGCTGAATGTCCAAATGCAAAATCTTCCAGTACTGGCACGACCTTGGTTTCCTTTTGGACTACCAGCAAATGCCCCTGTGCATGTTGGATGTCTGTCTTTCTCTCCTAAGTTATCTCAATTCTGCTTGACCAAGAGGAGAGAAGCAAGGAAATCTGGTTTCCACTAAAAGGAAGATGATGTTGGGGAAGAGACCAGAAGAGTGGCCCAGCCATATTCAGGATGCCCCTGAGAATAAGGGAGGCCCTGGGATGTGAAATGCTGGTAGGGAATCTAGAAGTCCTTGTTTCCATCACTAGGCAAAGAATCTTCTGCCAGTGAGAATCTGCATCGCCATTACTAGTAGAGATACTCCTTCAGGTCAGATGTACAGTGTAGTAGTCGCTTCCCCAGCAGAAATGAACTCACTGGTTTAGTGCTCCCTGGGTGTCCATGCTCGTTGTCCTGTATCTCTGGCAGTTTGCACACCATTGCGTATAACTCCATGCTTTCCAGTCTGGCTGTGTTGATGGCTCTCTCTGAAGCTCATTCCAGCATCATCATGGTTGTCATCATGGTGCAAGGGCGGGGGGGCACAGGAGAGAAAATGCGTGCTTCACGCCTGCCTTGTCACCTCACCCGCAGGTATGTGATCATTTCCCGGGAGGAGAGGGAACAGAACCTGATGGCCTTCCAGCACAGCGAGAGGATTTACTTCCGTGCCTGTCGTGACATCCGGCCTGGGGAGAAGCTGCGGGTCTGGTACAGCGAGGACTACATGAAGCGGTTGCACAGTATGTCCCAGGAGACCATCAACAGAAATCTCACAAGAGGTGAGTCTCTTTCCACCCTTTCCCCAGTCCCCTTTGGCCGCCACATTTGTTGCACCAAGTGCAGTGGGTGAAGTAGGTAATGCCCAGGCTGTGCGAGGAGAGCTGCCCTTGTACAAGCAGCTCACATCTGGGCAAGAGCCCCCAGTTCTGCGTGCCGTGGATGGAAGTTGCTGCACAAGAAGGACAATGTGAACACTGTCATGGAATCATAAAAGAAAGATTTGTGTTGTGTTGTGTTTTGTTCTGTCATGTTATGTCGTGTCATATTGTGTTGTGTTGTGCCATGTAGTGTTGTGTTGTGTCGTGTCGTGTTGTGTCGTGTTGTGTTGTATATTCTGTGTGCTACCAGGGCCTGATACAAAGCCCAGGAATCACAGAGCTCCCCTGTCACAAAACTTTCTGGCCTGAGGATTGCCAAACTGGTGGTCCCAGGGACAGGTGCTGGGTTTTTCTTTGAACATACCGCTTTCTCTGGCTCCTGTGAGCAGCTTGTTGAAAGGAGCTCTGGCTGGTTTTGCGTGCATATGAAAGAGAGATTTCCTTGGTGTGTTTGTATGTCCATTTTCCTGGCTTAATTTATCTCCTCTTTCTTCAGAAAGATAATTTGGGATCGGCGCGACATCAGCTCCTTAGTCTTACAACCTTAGAGTGCTTGTACAACGTACAGAAGGCTTTGTACTTGTCAGATTGATTCTTCCCTGGATAAAAATTGTTACCTTATCTTAGCAATAGTCATGCTGGAACAAACCCAGCGGTCCTTTAGGTCAGTGTAATGTCAGCAATACAGGAAGCTTTAGAGGAAGGCAAAAATTCTTAATGCATCTATTCATCTGTACAATGCTGAGACCTGAAGTTAATTAAGGGCATTTCTTTCCAGGCCTAGCCACAGAACAGCAGGGCCTCGGAGGGGCAGCCACACTAAAAATAACTTTCTAATTAAAATTCCCGTGTATATTATTACACAGCTGCTGTTGCTGCCTTGACTTGGTAAAAGGTGTCTCCTCTTTAAGCATGGGGTGGACAAGATGTCCTGAAAAAGCTGGTTGTCCTCCATCACCTTGGAGTTCTTATGCACTTGCAGTGTTACATCTTGATGGCTGTGCTTGGGCAATTCCCACTTCTGAATTAACACTGGTATGAATGTGCGTTTCTCTATTAATGACCGTATTAATCACTGAGTGATTAGGTACATGCTGCAGTGGTTTTGCTGCATCCCATGCAGATGTTAGCTGTCCAGATGGCTTAGTACTTTCTGAAAGGGCTGCAAAAGACAGACTGTGCCCTGAGAGGAGCTGTGTTGCAGCACTGGTCTGGAGGGGCTCCAAGGCTATGAGCCCTGCCCTACAGACTTGCCTTTAGTCTTGATTCATCATGGTGCCATGGTTTGTGTCAGCTGAAATGATAACACAGCTGGCTCGGTGCTACGAGTGCTGTGAAGATCTGCCTCTGAGCTCCTCAGGACCTGCCATATCCTGCCTCACACTTGGGTAGAAGCTTAGGTGGCTGTGTATACCGTCCGAGAAAACTCCTGACATCCTAGTGAGCCCATCCTGCGGCCAGCTGGGCTTCAGGCTGTGTTCGCAAGAGGACCACAGAAGCGTTGTTAAAATGAAGCATCACTTGGGGCCACTGCTAGACTTGCGAGACATTGCAGCCTCAGCTGGGAGGGCACTGGGGGGGGCGATCAGAGAAGGGCACAAAAATCTGCTGGGCTGTTTCCTGTTTAAAAGATTCCAAATTCCCTGCAGATGAACCAGTAAAGTGAAGTCGCAAGCTTTACTAACTCACAAAAAGTAACATGGTTCCTGGGTTTTGTTTCTATCGGTAGTTTCTGACCCGCCTCATCACTGGAGTTGATACCAATAATATGAGGGATCGTCTTGTGATTTCTGGCTTTTCCATAGGGCCAAATCGTTCAGTTGGCTAGGGGAAAAAAATCACCAAGAAAGAAGAAGGATCCATTCTCTAAAACCCTACCTCTGCCAATAGTTCTTAGAGTCCATAACAGAGAAAATGTTAAGACAGAGACCCAAGGCTCTGCCCTTAGAAATTCTCCAACAGGATGTGTTGCAAACAAGGTCTATTGTTATGGATTCCCTCAAGAAGTGTCTGGGGTTCCCAGCCAGCATCAAACCCAGTACAGACCCCTGCCATGCAGGCCAACCCTTTTTATGGTGCCTTACTCTAACTGTTTTGAGTCTTGCATCTTTTCTGCATTCTTAGCATTGCTCTCCTTAGAGAGGGAACAGTAGCTTTTACTCCGTAACTCTTATGAAAGCATGAATACACTTTAAAAGCAAACAAAACCAAAAAGCAGCATAAAGCAGCGTCTTGTTTGGGAAGCCATCAATGCTTGAAGTTATTTACAAGATAGAAGAATGATGGAAATTGAGCCAAACCTATCGTCTTTTGAATTTCCAGGTAAGGAAATCTGGCTATTCCCTTTATTTTAAGCAATTAATAATTTGTATGAGGTTGCTTTTATTAATGTGTTTTGGTTTTTTTTAATCACTGAATGGCCATGCTCTTAGACTCCACTGGCACAAGCTAGGTATCCCATCCTTGGAGGGCATACACCCATTATAGCTCAGTTGACAATGCGTACCTTGGGCTTTAAGAGTGCAAGTTATTTCTACTCCTTTGCCTTTGCATTTCTGGAGCAGCCTCCAAACTGAAAGAGAGTAAAGGGGTTTGCAACCTTTGTGCTGTGGCGTGCACAGATGCTGGGGTTCTTGTGAAACAGTCTGAATCTCTCACTGCACTGCTGTACACTCGATACCTTTTACCAAGTCAAAACAGGCACAGGTCTTCCAGCCAGCCAAAATGGCATTTGGGCTCTGGGCATTAGGTTCCACCATGATCAGTGATTTACCTCATAGGCTCCTTCCACCGCAGGTTGGTTATACCGCCAGGTTAAACAGGCTGCCTGTAGTTTCTCTTCTCTTTAAAGTGTGTGGGTCCTACTCCACTGTGGCTACCCAGGACTGTCTCTGTTTTTGCGGACGTGCCCATTAGCAGGGCTCCTCCTCTCGCGAGCCTCGGTTTCCACTGAGTTGTATCAGTTCCCTGGTTTATAACGCAATGTACAGACCTGCAGGGATTCAGCCTACCTTTTTGTTCTTTTTTTTTTTTTCATTCAAGTTTTAGATTGAGGGATGTTGCTCGGTTCCCGGTGATAATCCCCACCCCTCATTTTCCTTTCTAGGAGACAAAAGGTTACAGAGGGAAAAGTCAGAAAAGAATGTGGAAAATCAAGAGGATATGAGGGGGCCACTCCAGCTCACGACATTAAAGCAAGGGAAGAGCCCCTACAAGCGCAGCTGTGACGAGGGGGAATCTCACCCCCAAACAAAGAAAAAAAAGATTGACCTCATCTTCAAAGACGTCCTGGAGGCTTCATTGGAGTCTGCCAAATTTGAAGAGAACCAGGTAGCAACTAGTACACCACTTACCATCAGAACAGCATCTAAATACCAGGCTGAAGACATATTTGAGAGGTGTGGCACTGCCATGCAGCACGGCTCCCTGAACCTCGGCAGAAACCGGAGTGAAGGGGAGTGGAAGATCCCCCATGGTTCCTCTTTTAGTTCTGCCAAAGAAGTGGGGATCCTTGAAGACGAGGAAGAAGAGCCTCTGTCTCTGAAAGCAGACAGCCCAACTGAGCTGTCACTGGCCTCTGCACAGGGCAACTCCCATGAAATCCCCACCACCTCCTTCTGCCCTAACTGCATCCGTCTGAAGAAGAAGATCCGAGAGCTGCAGGCCGAGTTAGACATGCTGAGATCTGGGAAGTTACCTGAGCCACCTGTGCTACCGCCCCAGGTACCCGAGCTCCAAGAGTTCTCAGACCCCACAGGTAAGCCTTGCCGAGTATCAGCCTTCTCCAAACCCTGCCTAAGGAAAGTAGTGAGATGCCTGTGTGCTGTGTACCCATCTAAAGCGTTTTGCTCTGAGTATTCAGGTGAACACGTGGTTCCATGGAAGGTTCGTTGTCAGGTTTTGTGAACGGGTGGGACAAGAACTGATGCTGGAGGCACAGTGGAAGACACTGTCTGGGAAAGACTCTGTATGATGACTCTCTCTATTTGTTGCCATTGTAATCAATCATGCACTGCCAATAAAAAAGACATTCCATTGCAGACAGTTTGTTTGCTGTATTTTTGATGCATTCTCTTTCAGCGGAAGCCCCTCTCCAGTACCTTATATGCTACCAAGAAGCATTGCTTGAAAGTCCGAATGACTCAGTGGTAACACTGAAATTTGCGCTCTTTGTGTATGAAATAATGTGTGCCTCACTGGAAGGCACTCTCTGTTTTCTCCACTGCCTTACCACAAAACATGTGCCCCTTTCTGAAGGTACTTCATTTCTAACAGGAACATGCTATTGAGCAGCCAGGAGCCTTCACCAAAGGAATATTTGGGTCATATCATGTATTGTGCAAGTAGCCAGGATGTACTGTCATTTCTTGCTGTCCTTTGTGGCATGTTGGAGACAAAGTTCATATGCAGAAACGTTGATTTATTTTTCCTTCAAAGATGTAATTCAAATTCTACCCATAGTGCATTGTGGGCAGGGTATGTCCAGCTCATCAGGCAGTGCTCTACTGTCACAAGTAGTATGCTTCTCTAGCTCAAAGTCTTGGTAAATACCTTATTTTTTCCTCCTTTTCTTTTCTTTTTTTTTTTCCAGCTTCAGAAAGCATCATCTCTGTTCCCACTATCATGGAGGATGATGATCAAGAGGTGGATTCTGCTGATGAATCAGTTTCCAATGACATGATTGCTGCTACAGATGAGCCTTCCAAGATGTCTTCTGCAACGGGCCGGAGGATACGGCGGTTCAAGCAAGAGTGGCTTAAAAAGTTTTGGTTTCTGCGGTACTCCCCGACATTGAATGAAATGTGGTGCCATGTCTGTAGGCAGTACACAGTGCAATCCTCTCGGACTTCAGCCTTCATCATTGGCTCGAAGCAGTTCAAGATACACACAATAAAGCTTCACAGCCAGAGCAACCTCCACAAGAAGTGCCTGCAGCTTTACAAGCTCAGAATGCACCCAGAGAAGACAGAAGAGATGTGCCGAAATATGACCCTGCTCTTCAATACGGCCTACCACTTGGCTCTGGAGGGCAGGCCCTACTATGACTTCCGGCCTCTGGCAGAACTACTGAGAAAGTGTGAACTCAAGGTGGTGGATCAATACATGAATGAAGGAGACTGCCAAATCTTAATCCACCATATCGCACGGGCTCTTCGAGAGGACCTGGTCGAGCGCATCCGACAGTCTCCTTTCCTCAGCATCATTCTGGACGGGCAGAGTGATGACGTGCTTGCCGACACAGTTGCAGTTTATGTACAGTACACAAGCAGTGATGGGCCTCCGGCAACCGAATTCCTGTCTCTTCAGGAACTGGGCTTTTCTACAACAGACAGTTACCTCCAAGCATTAGACAGGGCCTTTTCCAGCCTGGGAATCCGATTGCAGGATGAGAAGCCAACTATTGGCTTGGGAGTTGATGGTGCTAACATTACTGCCAGCCTGAGAGCTAACTTGTTCATGACAATCAGAAAGACCTTGCCGTGGCTTCTCTGCTTGCCCTTTATGGTACACAGACCTCATTTGGAGATTTTGGATGCAATCAGTGGGAAAGAACTGCCGTGCCTGGAGGAGCTGGAAAACAATCTGAAGCAGCTGCTCAGTTTCTATCGTTACTCTCCCCGACTCATGTGCGAGTTGAGGGTCACTGCTGCCACTCTGTGCGAGGAGACTGAGTTCTTGGGGGACATTCGAGCAGTGAAGTGGATCATTGGGGAGCAGAATGTGCTCAATGCTCTAATCAAGGATTACCTTGAGGTTGTGGCCCATCTCAAAGACGTCAGCGGCCAGACCCAGAGGGCAGATGCTTCCGCAATTGCCTTGGCCCTCCTCCAGTTCCTAATGGACTACCAGTCGATTAAACTCATCTACTTCCTGCTGGATGTGATTGCTGTGCTTTCACGCCTTGCCTATGTCTTCCAAGGGGAGTACCTTCTTGTGTCGCAGGTGGACGATAAAATAGAGGAGGCTATCCAGGAGATCAGTCGGCTAGCAGACTCGCCTGGGGAGTACCTGCAGGAATTTGAGGAAAACTTCCGTGAAAGCTTTAATGGCATTGCTGTGAAAAACCTACGGGTGGCTGAAGCCAAATTCCAGTCAATCAGAGAAAAGATCTGCCAGAAGACCCAGGTGATCCTAGCCCAAAGGTTCGATTCCCGTAGCCGGACATTTGTGAAAGCCTGTCAGGTATTTGACCTTGCAGCTTGGCCCAGAAGCACTGATGAGCTCATGAGCTATGGGAAGGAGGATATGGTACAAATATTTGAACACCTGGAGACGGTCCCATCATTTTCCAGAGAGGTTTGCAGAGAGGGGATGGACACCCGAGGGAGTTTGCTGATGGAGTGGCGAGAACTCAAGGTGGATTATTATACCAAAAATGGTTTTAAAGACTTACTCAGTCACATTTGTAAATACAAACAGAGATTCCCCCTCTTAAATAAAATAGTTCAGATCCTCAAAGTCCTTCCCACCTCATCGGCCTGCTGTGAGAAGGGGCGCAATGCCCTGCAGAGAGTGCGCAAAAACAACCGCTCTCGGCTCACACTGGAGCAGCTCAGTGATTTGCTGACAATTGCCGTTAACGGGCCGCCCATTGCCAACTTCGATTGCAAACGGGCGCTAGATAGTTGGTTCGAGGAAAAGTCGGGCAATAGTTACGCACTGTCAGCTGAGATGCTGAGCAGGATGTCGTCTCTCGATCAGAAGCCGATGTTGCAGAGCATGGACCATGGCTCTGAGTTTTACCCCGATATTTAGAAAGGAATGCCTCAGATCAGAAAGCTGTTGAATAATTTTTTAAATCTATACTCTAAACTTTGATATATTATATAAAATATATATATATTATATATATTAAGGAAAAACCCACACTGAAAATTTAAAAGTTAAGACGATGTGCGTCTGATAGAAGCTAAGCAGAATTTTAAAGATTGAGACAATGTTTAGAAATTTACTGGTGTCTCCAACCATGGCAGCTGCAGTGTAGGTGGCAACATTTCATTCTTTAGAAGCATGTGCTGGGGCCATACTCTACATGTTCAAACCTAACAAT
Source organism: Cygnus olor (assembly GCF_009769625.2). Taxonomy (NCBI): domain Eukaryota; kingdom Metazoa; phylum Chordata; class Aves; order Anseriformes; family Anatidae; genus Cygnus; species Cygnus olor. The sequence continues at coordinate 53,382,905 of NC_049173.1, forward strand.
CTATAAGCTAGATGACGGGTCTTTGTCAGCCTCCTCCTCCCGGTGGTTTCCTTTGTACGTGTGTTGTTGGTTTGTTGGGTTGATTTTTGTGTTGTTGTTGTTTTTGTTGTTTTCCTCAGTTTTAATCTCTGCCTCTCTTTTCGTTGTTCAGTCCAGTTATTGAGCCATTTGAGCCTTTTGTTGACGACCGTCAGATTTCTGATTTCCGACAGAGCATCCTGTGCATTTATGTTGTCCCTGGCTGCCCAGCTCCACCTGGTGCTCTCTGTTTGAGTGGGAGCTTCTCGCACTCACAGAGGTTACTGGGTGGAGGGAAGGGCTGGGGCTGGGTTTTTGTTTTTTTTCTGATTCAGAAACACATGCCTCCACTAAACTGTGATGTCCCTTTCTCAGTTCTCCCTACTTTTGGGCTGTAGAGTAATACTTGGCTTTCAGCTCCTTTTATGATAACCATAGTACCAGTCTATCATACATATATTATAACATGATGTCATGTGCAGACTATAAAATAGCAAAATAGAGAAGGCAGGGGGAAATTTTTGCATTTATATTTTTATATTGTAGGAAATAAATATATATATATATATACAACTATTCATTCAAAACCAGGGCTGCTGTGGAAGCTAGACAGCCAATGAGTCAAGAGCCATCTCTGGGCAGAGATTCAAAGGCTTAAAAAATTATATTCTAATTTACATTATTTATACTATGTCTTTATAATCCTAGATTGTTGTGGGGTTTTTTTGTTTGTTTTGTTTTGTTCTGTTTTGTTTGGAATGACTGAAAGAAAAACCTGCTGCAGTTTGGTAGCAGGGGCTATCAATGCAAAATTATCTTGGATTATAATCATGTGATGATGTCCTATAAAGGTTCACGTATTCTCTTGTGACCAAGGTAACATGTTCCACAGCACAGCAGACTGATGACAGCAGGAAGAAGGGATGCTCTACTTCTTCCTGTGAAACATTTCTTCCTTTCTTGAAGGGATGCAGAGTCCAGCCAAAATGTGAATGGGGGACTTGCACCTTCTATCACAAAAGAGATTGTTCTGTGGGCTTGGGGTTCTTCTTTGTTTTATTATTGTAAAGTAAACGAGCTCCACGCTTTCACAAAATATCACTTCAGGTTAGAAAAGAAAAAAAAAAAAGAAAAAAAAAAGAAACAAAAAAGGTGCAAAAACTCCACAGATGCTAGTGCCTTGCCCCGCTGATGTGGCATGGACAGCACCAACCTGACCAGACCATCATGGGAGTGAGAACCTGTTGTCCAGAAGGTCTCCGAGCTGACAAGTTCTCACTTCCCAGAGGGATGAGCTTTGTGCCAAGCTGTGTTGTTTGGAAACATGATGGTGGTATCAGCAACACTGAACCTTTCCTTTCTCCTGTTACCCCCCTGCCCTTGGTCTTGGTGCTAAGATATCTCTAGAACCGTTGCTGCTAGTTGATAGCTTTTCATTTATATAAATATATATATATATATAATATTATTTTATTTTTTAAACTTTTTCGTTTGTTTTCAATGGAGATGTAGCATGTTTGGAACCGATCTCTCTCGGAGTCACTTTCACTGCCAGGGTTCACACACTGTCTTCCCCAGGAAAACACACACCTCTACCTAGATCTCACTCACCTCCCACTAACCCGTTTGCCCTCAGCAGACCTGCACAGTTAATGTCGGTGGGCAACCAAGCCACTGCCTACCGGCTCAGCTTTCAGACCCGCGGACACAGCCAGGCTCATGTTTTTGTCCGAGCTTTGGAAATGCTTCCCCTCTATCCCCGTGGCGAGGAGAGGTGGAGCCTGGCTGGAGCTCTTGCAGTGGCCAACCCTTGCCTCCTCTGCCCCGACTCGGCCCTGTTGCGTTTTGAGAGGGGCAGAGCAGCTCCCACACATGCCGCGGGATGGCCGGGTGGGCGGGCTGCAGTCCGTAGCACTTACTCCCTTTCCCTCATGCCGTACCTCAGATGACGTGTGGCCTGCCGCAGGCTCGTTCGGATGGGGGGCAGCAAATGTGCTGGGGCCCCCTGTGTGCCTCCAAACAGCAGGTGGGCGCGGGCACCGGGGCACTTCTCCCCGCCGCCCTCTGGCATGTCGCGGGCTAGGTTGGGGCATCGCTTCATAGTGGCGCCAGGGCATCAGTACACAGCGCCTAGGAAGCAGAAAATTGTTTTATTTGCCTAAACTGTTCTTGCATTTTTTCCTGCCTTTCCCAGTAAATTATGTGATCAAATTGATCCATTTGCCTAAAAGCGTAAGAGTTAAGCTGGAAACCCTCCGGCATGGTACAGACTCAAGGCAGCTCTTTATGTGACCACAAAATAGGGATCTCTGTACACGAGGTGTCTGTGGCCCTCCAGACCCAGCAGTTAGTTTTGTTCATGGTGCTGCCATAAAGCTGATGGATCTGTTTCCTTCCAGGGAGATGGCAGGTCTCCTCCTTAATTACAATTTGAGGAGATGGTAAAAGCAAAAAGAGAGTCCCTGTAGAAGAATTGCTGCTCAGTGGGTCCCTGACCTGGAGATGGGCGAGGTAAACTTAGATGTTGGAGAAAGGCAGATGTGGGAGAGTCTTCCTGCTCAAGGTGTGCACAGATGTCTAGGGAAGTGTGGCAGCAGGAGCAAAAATAACAAATATATATATATATATTTGCTGTGAGCTGCTGTCAGAGAGGCCAGCAAGACAGTTTCCCTCCTCCTCTTTTTTAATTTTCCTTTTCTCAACTCCATACCTCTTTGTGGGGGAGAAAAAAATCACCTGCCTTACTGTTTGCAGCACTGAAAACTTTTTGGCATGGGGCTTTTTTTCACGGAGGCCTACGTGAGGGAAGAGACACTTGGGAACAGGCTCCAGGCACCTCTGTAAACAGGAACAATTCCCCAGTGCTTGTGCTGAGCCGCCTAAAATGCCTGTGTGCAGCCTCCACTCCAAACCTCTTTGCTTTTTTTGCCACTGGGGAAAAAATGGTACCTTGCCTTGGTTGGCAAGGTAAAAGCTGCCAGAGACTTGTTCAGAAATGAGTCCTGTCATTTGCCACTCCTTCCTTTTGGTTCATTTGCAAATCCCACTCTCATCAGTGACATCTTTCACCGGCTGCTCTTATTCCCAGTGGCAAAATGAAACGTGCAGCGGGTGGCTTTTTCTCCAGGCAGCCAGCTGAAAAAGGGAAAGCGTTTGTTTCTTTTGCAAATAACTTTGCTTGTATCCGTGAGCAGTGTCTGTGGGAAGAGCAATTCCCAGTGACTGGATATTGCTGATACCCATGAGCGGGAAAGGTCAGAGACCCCTTGCATTGGTTATGGGGAGGGGGGAAATGAGCACTCACTGCAGCAGCTGCAACACAAAGAACTCCCCATCACCCCCACATGAGAAAATAAACCCAGCCTTTGTAATAGACAAACACAGGTGCTTTGCAAGTTTTCCCTCCAGGTTTATCCACCTATCTCAGATCTGTAGCTGTTACTCACATGGATAGTCCTGTGGATGGAAACGTGACTGCCCGCACGAGCAAGACTGGGGGGAGAGGAATAACAATGCAAAGCGCCGTTGGCTTTTCGGCACCCTGCCTGGCCAGCCTTTCCTGAGAGCAGGTGCCTTTCCATGCCCTGTTTGCAAATGCAAGCAGCCGGCTCGAGGGGATGCGAGGCCGGGCAGTGGCAGTGGTAGGGAGGTCATGGCGCAGGGCAGAGAGGGGCCACCTCGGCTGGGAGGTCGCCATGCACTGGCTTTAGTCAGTGCCCTTCCCACTGCCCTGACCCAAGGGGAGGTTGTTTTGAGCATATTGCTCACAGCATCTTGAGCGGCTGCAGCAGTGGAGAAAGGAGGGTTTTGTTTTTCTCAGATGAGCTCTTTATCTTCTCTCCTCCCCTTCCTAGCTAGGGCATCTGACTGTGAATAATATGCACCTCTTCAGACCCCAGGGTTTGTACTTCTAGCACGTGGGCTTTTTGGTTGCCAATTTCCCCTACCCACTTTTTGCTCAAGCTCCTTGACTCTTATCATCTGCTGCGAAGCAGAACCCCTTAAGCACATGCAGACATCCTTCTGCAGGGCTCGCCCGTGGCTGTGGGATCCAGGCCCCTCTGGCCACAAGACCGAACTCAGCAGGGATAATCCTCACGGAACAAGAGACCAAAGCTCTTCCCATACCAGCAGCAGCGCGCGGGAGCCATGGGGAGGAGAGGCGGTGGGCAGGGTCCCGGTGTGTTGTCCATGCTGGGGTTTGCGCTGACCCCGGCAATGTCCCCCATGCCAGTTGCGCTTTTGCTGATAGGAATCCTCAGACGTGATTCAGGCTCCGTCTATTTCTTTCTCACAGCACAAACTCAACCAGGTGGCCCGCAGGGTCTTCGGTGTCCCCTTTCCTTTTTATCTCATTTGTATTGCTGTTTGACCGATGGGTAAAACACCTTAAACAGCCGGCTTGCAAATAAGCAGCAACATGCTCTGCTTTTGCAGATTCCCCTCTCAGCCCTGTCGAAAGAGGTCTTCAAAGCAGAGAAATGGTACGTTGCTCCCCCAGCCATTGTATTCAATGCAGTAATGCCTATGCAATTCCTGTCTCCCTTGGAGACATGTATGATGTGTGTGCATGTAAGCTAGTGTATGTATACAGTACATATGCATACAGTCTATATATTGTATATACGCACATCCCAGTACATATACACACCGTACAAAAGATAAAATCACATGCTTATATATCTATAAATAAAATCCTATATATTTATATATTTCTATGTTTTCGATAGATATAAAGATATAATATAGAGATAGAATCAACCACCCTTGTGTAAGGCTGGCCCTGTGTTCTGGCACAAGGCTTGTAACACTGAAGACTTTGGACTTTGGGACAGTTTTAGCCATACACTGAGGCCTACATTTACACATATAGCACTCTACAGAGAGGGGCTTTGCTGTGGTTAGGGCAAGGGGGCTCCTTGCTGGCATGTTCACCAAGTGCTCAATAAGGTTTATGTAACACAGGAATGTCATGGTGTGGGAGAACACTCTAGTGTCCTTGTCTTCTTCTGAGCAAGCCTTTGGTGAAGGTCCTGTGTGCTCACACTTGGACAGACATGTATCCCACCCTCGTATGCACTTTTCTGTCTCTGCGTGGATGTGGTTGGCAACTGAGCGTACCCGTGCTGCGAAAGCATGGCTCTACTTTTCCCGCCTGTTGTCACTAGCACAGCACGGGGCAAGAGAGCGCGTTTGCACCAGTTATCAGTCGGTGATCAGCGATGTAGCTGGAATAAAGCAAGGAGAGCCGATGCGTTGTGAGTTGAGGGACAGTCACACGGTCAGAGCTGGCAGGGATGCTCTATGGAGCCAGAGTAGCAAGCAAGAAGGGAATGGCTTTGTCAGGCACATCATGCCGCCGCTGTGCTCCAGGAGCCCGTGGGAGCCCTCCCTGTGCAAGCAGACCTGTGCTTATGTGCCCAGCATATCTGTGCTGGGACTTGGGGTGGATCCAGGCAGTGGCTCCCGTGGTTCAGCTCCTCCACCTGCCCCCGCGCCTCTCTCCTCACGCGGCAGCTGTTGGCACGGGCCCGGCCGCGCAGTGGGTCTGGCAGTGACAGGCCACAAGCAGAGGCCTGGCTGGGCCTGGTGGCCACCTCAATGTACGCTTGGTTGTTTTCATTTTCACCTTCTGCTGGGAGGAGGGTGGGCGTTAATCCCGACAGTTGGCTTACACTGGTATCGCACGAGCCGGCGCTGTGCAAGCTTCCCCCCAAACTCCACATCCCCCCCCACAAGGCCTCTCACCTCCACACAACTGGTAATCCACCTCAGCCGCGTCCCGCCCGCAGCGGGCAGCTCCCGGCCCCGCTCCTCGCCAACCTCAGAGAGGGTTTCCTTGCTCCCGGCCCCCTCCTCCGGATGCCACTGACACTCATGCAGGCTCGGCGAGCGGGCACGCTGCCGCCGGGCCACGGACTCTGATGCACTGCACCTCATGTCGAATAAGCTCGCTGGGCCAGGTGGGGGAACTGCGTCTCATATGCTGTAATGTCCCAGATGCTACGGGAGGGCTGCAGAGCTTTCTGCCAGTCGTGGCGTCCTCACAGGCTCACCCGACTGTTGGCGAGATGCGTTTCTCGTTCTTACTTCCAGAAAACAGAAGGTTTTGTCCCAAACCTCTCCGTACCCCTACCCAAGCACAGCCCTGCTGAACTGTTTCAAGCTATCTCACACCCACCCACCTACCACACACACACACACACACAATGAGAGAAAAATATCTAGAAGTCTATTACTACATATGTATTAATATGTTAATATCACTCTTTTGGAGAACATTAAAATGTTATTACTTTACAGACTATGCTTTATAGTACCTGTGTGAAAGGACCTAGGACACTGGATACGAATAGAGCTATGTTGATATATCATAGTATGTACACGAGAACCTTCCTTTTGTCATATTATCCTTGTAATGTAAAATGATTGTTAATAAAAAAACATTTAAATTTATCAAGTCGGATTGCTAATGCTTTCTATTGTTATTGGAGATTAACATGATTTTCCCAAAACAAGGGCATCCAAACAGATGCACCCCCTCATCCCCAGCCCATTTCGGTGGATGGTGAGTGTAAGGCACGGGTCCAGTGATCATTTATCCAGCAGGGTAAGCTGCAGCCTCCTGAGGTACTGGTAGCTCTCCTTCTTAGGTGACCCATTCCCAAACGTGCTGTGTGTAACTGCAAAAATCCCACAAAATGCTCCTACCAGCTGCTCGGTGAGCAGGTCCACCACCTCCTGGGCTGGAGCTGCATCATTTCACCAAGGGGAAGCAGGAGCGTACGTGGATGAGCACTGGGCTGTGAGATGTGTTTCCTGAATAAACAGCTGTCAAAGCTTGAAGTATGACCTCCTCCCATCGCCGGTGCAGCCTGGTAGCTGCTGGGTACTGAGCCCCCCAGGAAGGTGCAACAGGGCCCATCCTTCCTTTGCTTTGGTTCAGTTTTTCACGCCAGCCCTGGCACAGACTGCCAATATCTGGTAGACGGAAACGTAGGTGGGCAAGGCCCTTCCAGCTCAAACAGTTACTCTCTCAAATGTAAATGTGTCTGTATGTCAATGGGAGAGAACCAGAAAACACAGGAGGAGGGATCCTGTATGAAGAACTACAACTGAGCATGTTGATACAGATAATATTGCTGAGGCTCAGTACTGAGACGTGAAAACTGTTTTAAACAGGACTTGCTGTTTAATTTAACTGGGTCTGGGTGAATCTTGAGTTTTCCAGTTGATCCTGGAAATGGATACCAGTGAATAAGCTAGTGTTACATGAGGTAGGCAAGTTATTTAACCTGCTAGCAAACTTAATACAACGGATGTGTATGGTTTAGAAAGGGGTTTTTCCCCCTTAGAGAATCCATAGGCATATAAATCCTCACAGTCCTGGGCTTTAACCTGGTGACTTGCTGTGTCCCGCTGCTGGTTGTTCAGATCACAACACCCTGGTGCTGGGCGTTTTGCTGGTCCTGGATGGAAGGAAACATGAGTGCAAATTCTGGCCTTGAAGGAGGTTTGGGCTTAGAGGGCTCACAGGCTGTAGCTGATGGGAGAGTTGGGCCTAGGGGGAAAACACGCACTCAGGAGCACAGATGACTGCCAGTGAGTAGCTGTACATCAGTTTCAGAACTCAGTGTTCCCAGTTTTAGCCAAAGACAATGACAGCCGTAGGGACTAGAAGCGAGAGGCAATTTCCAGACTCAGAAGTGAAAATAGCCAAAAATTAGTGCTCACTTAGAAAAGGTTTTTCTTAGTGACTTCCTTGAAGTCATGAAGCAATCCAAGTATTACAAATAATTTGCCATTTTCTGGCAGCTTTCACTGCACTGATTAAACTTGTTTGTTTCTGAGCAGTAAATAAGCCCAGCTAAACCCCGTCAGCAGCCAGGGCATAGCTCCAGCTCCGCAGGCTTGGGGTTTGCTGGGCACTCGGCAGCCAGCAGTGGAAACCCTGTCGCTGAGGTTTTGTCTTTGCTAGTCAATTGGTAGCACACCAGGCAGGGTGATGCTTCACTTTCAGCAGATCAACCGTGTGTGAAGAGTAAGAGCAGCATGCAAAATTCATTGCTGATTTGTAATTAATTTCCTAGAAGTGGTTTTGTGCTGTGGACACTTGACCACTGCTGTTGGCAGTGATTGGCCTCCTTGCTGATAACTGCAGACTGAGGACTTAAAAGCAAGATTTCTTCAAGCAAAGTACACGATCTGAGTTAGTGTAAGGAAGGGAAGCTTGCATGAATTTATCTGGTCTACGGCTAAAGGTGCCTTTCATTTTTAGGACCACCGATTCCCATGTCAATATGAGTGAAAAGGAAATTGAAAAATTCCTTGGTGATGGTTGTCATAGCATTAACGCCTGGCACGCTCATCCCCAGCTCTGCTGGTGTCTTGGCCGTGCTCCACAAAGATGGCTGTTGTTAGCAGCTGGCACTCAAAACTTAATTTAGCCAAAAACCAAACGTGCTGTCCCTTCCTGGAAACAGGAGGCTTGTAGGGGAAACAGGGTCCAGCCCCACGGCACCACACAGCAGTGGGCACAGGGGAACAGATGCAGCTGCTTGCAGAGCTGTTGCCACACAAACAGAAGCACAGCTCGTTTACAAGGGGCTCTAAAAATATCCGACGGATAATCAAAGGCTCCTGCGGAACAGCATCTGCACTAACTAGACTTCTCAGCTCTCTGAAGTCCCTCGTTATAAGTTGTTTTGATGCAAGGGGAAAAACAAGCTTGCTGTCTGCACTGCTGTCAACTGTCCCCATTTCTGGGGAGACGGTGCGGGGTGGACGAGCCACGTGGCACGGCAGGCACACCAGGGCCGGGATGGAGATGGGGCTGGCGGAGCCAGCGGGTACATGTCAGGCCTGAGGTGTCTTTCCAGGGACATTTGGGGCCCCTTCCTTGTTCAGTTTATCAGAGGTCACCACTCAAGGTGCAAGGAAAGGGAGGAACAGGCTACAGACCTCTATGCCCAGCACTTGCCAAAGCTGTGACAAATCCACTGGGTTAGGTGCCCCTCTCTCCTGGCACACAGAGGATTAAGGACCAGCCCCATTTTAATTTTTAAATAATGGTGGGAAAAAAGTTCTAATAAACCTGATGTGGCAATGAACAGTAGGGGCAAAAGAAGGATGGTTCTGTATAGGCTATTGCTGCTTCTGAATAGGCTGGGCTGGGAATTACTGAGTAGTCCAGCATCGATCCCCTGGGCAGGGAGATTTGTCCATGTCAAACATACTGCCCCTGTTCAATGCCCTGTGGGGCATACATGCAGCTCCTTTCCCTCCGCCTCTGCAGCAAATGCTCCAGCAGCATCAGCTCTGTGGTGCAGCTGACAGACGAGCAGCAGCCCTCTTTGTGAAGCCAGCAACAGCCTGGAGCTCCATCAGACTCGCTTTGCTGTTTCTCCTTGTGCTCTAACACTGACTGTGATGGGTGACAGATTGCCCCCAAACTGTCAATGAGGTAAATAGCTCCCACTCCTGCCCCCAAAATCTGTCTTCAGTTTCTTTTATGTGTAGTTTTAGATCTTTGTGTCTTGTTAGGAACCAGCTAATTCTGGTGATAGTATTAGGTCAGGCAGATATTTGCTCTTATTGGTGCGTGGTTTGCAGAGTATCATCAGCACCCCCTGGAAAGTACTGAGATCAGCAAAAAGGCTGAATCCAAGTTCACTTCTTAGCTTTGTTTCAGAGATGGAGCCTGTATCTGGGTGGAAGCTGACTGCCAGATCCTATTCCCTAACCTCTTCAAGCTGCAGGAAAGCCTTTACAGCTTTGCTTAGCCACCACCCTGCTGAAAAGCCAACAGCTTTCCAATGTGTGGCCAGAACAGGACTCCACTTCTGGCTGCTCCCCTTCTCATAGTATACCCATTCCTTGGAGGTACCGTGCAGAGGACCTTCTGTGGACTTATCCCAGTGTTTTGTACGTCTGGCTTGTGAGCCGCACACACAGGGGACTTACCCTACAGCAAACAAACAGACACAATGTCAATACAGTTTGGAATTATTTACTTGTGGTGATTTACATTTTGTGCTGTAACATTAGACACAATGGTTGAGACTCATGCTCTTGTTTGTGCTTTGGACTGTGCGTACAATATAGTCTTGACAAACAATATCTGCTCTGTACAATAAACACATTCAAACACTGAAGGACTGAGTAAGCAGAAAAGCCTTCTCATGCTGGAAGGCCACAAAACACTACTTCACTTTGCCACTATTGTTGTAGAGTTTGATATTACCAACACAAAATAAAACAATATAAAGTGTCAAGTATTTATATTTGCTCATCATGCTTATCTTTCAGCACACGAACCAAATTCATTTTGAGACATCGCTACATTCTGAAACACATAAAAGATGCTGCCAAAGCTCTGCCCTTCAGTCCAATCGAACTTCAAACTGACCTCCAAAAGAGTGCAAGAAGCGTGGTCCAAGCTACCTTGGCTTCCGGATTTAACTAAATGTCATTGTGCTTATTGTGCCCTGCTATTGATACAGTTTTTAAACTATTTCCCACCATATTGCTGTCTATGAATCATGTGCTTGCCAGTGGTGAAGAACAGTTGAGCTGTAATGCATAGTATGCAATTTACAGCTATTGTGTCTTTATGCTGCAGAGGTGGCAGCACTGATGTGAGAAATCACTACACAGTTTGCCTTTTCAATGGTCATCACAGGAAGCAAGTAATTAAAGTAACATGCAGTTTCCTGCACATGATTTGATGAAGATCATGTCCAGAATCTCAGATTCACACACATCAGGAAAATTTGGGTAAACCTTGGGCTGTATTTCTAGAGCCCAAATTACAACCTCCTCCATTCCAGTAAAAAATGTGTGTCTTGGGACACTACTCCCACAAAGTACTGATGACAGATGCTAAAAAAATTCAGAGTACTTTTGTTCAAAGTGTTGAAAGCACAGTAATGCCTGGGAGAATAGTTGAGCCTGAAAAATTCCCCAGCCTTATCCCAGTCCTGTTGAAGGGAATTTTCCATTAATTTCTGAAGTGTTACCTCTTTGCAAAGCAAAGATGGTTCCTATCATCATGCAAGGATATTTGGGACAAGAAATGAGGGAAATAAGTTGTCCACTGAAAAAGTGCTACACTTAGAGGAGACAAGCTGCAACCACTGGCCCTTACAACTCAGGAAGGTGGCCAAGGGTAGTAATGACTCTAAAATATCCCATAGATGTTTTAGGGACTATTGGTGATCTATGCTTTTTTTGCCTCTTTTACAGTATCACAAATAGACTAAAATCAAACTAGGTCATTTGTTTGGGAAGATCTAGCTCTGAGGGCAGGCCAAGGCAAAACAACATATGGCTGTCATCTATGCTTTGACCAAATAGCACCTTAATGTAGCCACAGGTTACTTCTGGCCTCTCAGTTCCCTCCTCTGAACAGAGGTCTCAGCAGAAGACCAGCTCTCCCAGGAGATGCTGGATGCAATATGGGAACTGCATTTCTCATTCTGTCTGACAGCAGTAGTGTCATTTGGTTTCTGTCACTGGATGAGGGATAGTGAACCCCCATCCTCAGAGTCCCTGTCCCCTGGCGCTTTGTGAAAAGGACTGTTCTTTCTGACCAGATAGACTGCATTTTTTTCCTTCCTCCCTACTTCACTTACAGCCATACTTGCACCTTCATGTTAGTGGGTTATAGTAGGCAGAATGATCTGTGCAACCGCTGAATCACCACTGGGGAATCTAAATACCTGGCTGCTTGGTCACACACAGAGCTTACGAACATTAATTGTCATAACTGCTTTTTTTTTAGCTTCTTCTTGTACAATGCAGTTTATAAGCAGCAGCCCTTAATTTAAGACATGTCAGTCATGCTCGCTGATACTCCTGTATTTACAGCTTCAGGAACTGAAAACCATGGGGCTGTTTGCCTGACTTCTCCGGCAATTTTACACTGAAGTGATACTTCTACTCCTCGTATTGCTGAAACTACTCGATATGATGACACTGAGAATTTCCAATACTTTTTGTTTATATTTATAATGTTGCCATCTACCACAGTAACTGCACAGTTCATCTCCTTGGGCCTGTTCAGCTTCTGCGGCCCACGGGGTGCCGGGGCTCAGGGACATACAAGCATGGCTAAACATGTGATACAGGCGGTTGGTAACCTGGGATAAGGGCAGGGCCCTGGACAGGTGCAGGAATGTGATGACAAACAGCCCCTATTAACAGAGTTCAAAAGGGCCCGGGCTGGGCGTCCCTGCCCCTCCAGTACCACACGTACGCAGCATTCCTTCTGCTCATGGGAGCCAGCACCCTTAACTGCACTGCCTTTTAGTCCCTGAACAAACAGCTGCCTCGTTAAACCAACACCTGGCAGGTTGTTAAGACTATGGTGAATGCAAAAAACATTCTTCCCAGGCTAAAACGCCAGAAAACAAAAAAGATTGAACCAGGAGAGATGCATACATTTGTACTCCTCTTGCCCATTTCAATTCTGATGCAGCAAAGGAGGGAACAACACCAGTCTTTAACATGAATGCCACCACTTTGCCCCTAAGAAAGTTTTGTGTTCATCTGTATATACATCTTTTCTGCTGTAAAAGAGGACATTATTCTTTTTCACAGCAAAATCAGATTTCAAGGGGCTATTTCTTAGATGCTGTAGGATTGCTATCTAATTACAGGGTGTGCCAAAATCACCAGGGGCAGAGGCAGATAATGCTGTTTACAATCAGTCACCAAGACGTTATAAAAGGCTCATTAAAATAAGCAGGAGGCAGAACTAGAGAAATCTCTTGGCAGCAAGACAAATATTTGGCCCTTCAGGCTTTCAGTGCCAGCCAAATAGCACCATACCATGAAGTTATCCTTCTTATCATTATCCTAAAAAGAAAGAAGAAAACTGCAGCACTGCCAGAAAACTATAGGTAGAGTACGCCAACATGACAACAAATTTTGCACTTAAATGGAAAACATTATTCCAAATCTATAGGAACACATACAGACAAATCATGAACACAGCTACTAGTAAGAATGCTCTATCAACTAAATCTCTACTGTGGCTAGTTTATTCACAGAATCCTACATCTTTTTCTTAATAAACAAAAGCCCATAGAGCAAAAAAAGAAGCCAATTCCTTTTTTGTTTAAATCCCCCCTAGCCAGTGGAGCGATATCAGACATGAAATCATTAGGTATAAGAGTCATTGGCATATTTTGCTTTTCTGTTTGTTTGCTTGGTCAAAGCTGTTTTTACCACTTTCTTCAAAGTGATCCTGTAACTTCTGGCTACACCACCTATAATGGGAATAGCAGTGTATGGTTAATGTTTTCCAGTGTACCTTGACCTTGTTGATTTGTTCACAGAGTCACAACATCACTGAGGTTGGAAAGGACCTCTGAAGATCTCATCTTGTCCAACCCCATCCCTGCTCAAGCCAGGGTAAACTACAGCAGGTTGTCCAGCACCATGTCCAGGCAGGTTTGAGTGTCTCCAAGGATCAACAACCTCTCTTGGAAACTTGTTCCAGTGTTCGATCATCTTCACAGTAAAAAAGGATTTTTTCCTTCCTTCCTTCCTTCCTTCCTTCCTTCCTTCCTTCCTTCCTTCCTCTCTCTCTCTCTCTCTCATTCTCTCTCTCTCTCTCTCTCTCTCTCTCTCTCTCTCTCTGATCTTCTCCAAGGATCAAACTCAGCAAACTTGCTGAGGGTGTACTCCATCCTGTTGTTCAGGTCTTTAATGAAGATGTTAAACAGAGTTGGTCGCAATACCAGCCCCAGTCAATAACAGTGAGTGGCTTCCAGCTGAACATCACCCCTCTGTTCATAAACTTCTGTGCCTGGCACTTCAGCAGTTTTCAGAGACTGATTCTGGTTGTTTTCACTTTCTCTGCAGGGTAGTATCCTTCACATGACAATTTGCTAGACTTGTTTGACTAAACCAGCAAAATGGGATGGATTCTAGATAAAGCCTAGCTTAATATTTGAAATAAATAGAGGGTCAAGCTGACCCTGGGAAAAAAAAAATGTTCTCAGAGTTTTTCAGTGCTACAAACCATATGATTCTGTTCTCAGATTTTTTAGATGTCTTGTCCCCATGCATGTAGACAAAGCTGTGTCTACTACTTGAAACAAAGTGGTAGAACAAGCAGTGTGCATTTGAGGTCATAACATCATTGCTGCCAATTCCAGCTTTTCAGTCCATCTAGACAATAAAAGGAGAGTAAACAGTAACATTTAAGCCATGTCAAATCTTGAAAGTGCACACAAAAAAACAGCCCTAGAGAGTCTGTCTGGTCAGTGAATTCCTTCTGTCTGGAAGTGATGAAATACATCGCAGTTCTTAAGGGTTGTCTTCAAGTAATGCTGGTATGAGGATTTGAGTGTCATAGTTAACTGTCAAACCAAAACCATCAATCATTTGCTAAGGTATGAAATGATCCCACTTATTTTGTCTAGTCTTAGATGCTGCCTGGATTATAATTAGTGTATTTGAGACTTTTCCAGATCAGAAATTCCCAAACAGAAAAAATGTCAGTAAGCAGAAGGATTTGGTCCAAGATTTTGGAGGTAACATCCACAATAACTGTTTGTCCATGTTTAGGGTCTTCCTGGGTGACATTATAGAAAGATAGAAAATACGGGTATTCTATCATAGGATCATGAAACATTCGTGCTTTCAACAATTTTTATGAACCTTAAATCTAAGATATCGAACACCCTAGGAAACAAAAGTGAAGGAAAGTATTTGACTTCTTATTTGGCAGTGTTTGCTTCAAAGGTTACACAGGATGATAGTATTGACTGTCTCTCTTCTTCCTCTGTTTTCTCTATTTCTAGATATCCATCTACTGTAAATTGGTCTATGCTTCCACATGGCTTCTCTCTTTCCTTCATACTACTACTTTGGGTCAGAAGTCAACATTAATGTTGTGATCTTCATTTCTTATGATCTTATAAAGCATTGTGAAAAACAGTGGCTGGCAAAATGGCTGCTGCATGTTTGTAATAATGGAGCCAGCCCTCAACAGGAACTTGGGTGACAGTGCCAGGTGCCAAGGAACAGCTTAAATTTCCATGATTCCTCTGCTTCCCTCTGTTCCTCTACAGAAACAGGGACGTCACAGAAATGTCAATGGGCAGGCTAATAAAAGTAATTCAAACCATCTAGACAGCCAAGCCCCTGTTTCAGAGGACCACTTGATTGGGTGAGAGATTGTCCTCTAAATACATTTTCCAGACAGTTCCCTGGGCTATCATGAGGCATTCTTTTGGCAGGAAATTAGGGAGGGTGGCCTAAGAAGACTGCTGTGCCAGGCCACTTTGTGTATGGGAAGGTGGAAGGTGAAATGCAGCTTATTCCTCCATGCTCAGAGGCTTGGTGGAAATCTGGTTGGCAGTAATCATGGTGTACCTACATGTGGAGTTGGTGCCACATGGCAATTTGTCTCCTGGGGTTTCTCAGCATTTCTTCCCAGTGGTTCCTCTCCGTTCCTGTGACGTGCAATCCCAGGCTGCACTTGCCGAGCACATGGCTCTGGCCAGCAGCATCCTGGCTCAGCATTTCCAGCTCCACACTGGAGGCACGCAGCAGCTCATGAGGCACCTCAAACATGATCATCTCATTCCAGACAGGGTTGATCTTGTGTTTTGCACGTTTGGTCTGCTTCTTCTTCAGCTTCAAGGACTGATGCCTCAGTGTCACCTTGACAGAAACATCTATAGAAGAAGCAGAGAGAGATCATGCAATAGAATGAACACAAGGGAAATTTAACTGATGACATCAGGCTGAGTGATAGAGTATGATCTTGGGGGTTTTGGTTTTCACTTTTAAAAACTATTAAGTCTCTAGCTTTCTAAGCCAAATATATTTTTTCTGCCAAATACCATCCTCCCCACTTTCTTTCTAGGCACAGCAGAAACAATAATCTCTGTTTAGTGCTGTTCCACTCACTATTTCACTCACCATTTCCAAGTAGATCTTTCAGCTGCTTGGAATGGAGATTTTTAGCCTTAATAATCACCACAAGCAGGCGGTTAGCTGCTGGCAGGTAGCTGACAGACAGCAGAACCTCTCCATGGCCTGTAGATGGCTCCTGGAAATGAAGATACAGCAAAGGTTAATTTCTGATACAATCTGGGACATAACGTTAGGAAAACTGAATAGCACAAGGGCATGGGTGTAAGGTCATAGACTGACCAAGTTGTCTCTCTACAGGAGTCTTTAAAATTAAAAGGGGTGAGAATAAACCAGGAAACATGTCTGAGAGGGTTCCTTCACTCATAAGGCCCAGGTCACATGGGTTACTTCTTTCTTCTGCTGCTGGAAAGCAACTGCTTCCCAACAGCTACTTTTAGTGTCATATTTAGTAAGAAGAAAATAATTTGGGACTGAACTGTGTGCAAATAGGTGGATACTTGTTTTAAGAGAAACTATATAGCTGTCCTTTATTTATATCCCCTACTTCCATTACTGCTTTTCATAATTCACTTGTCATTTGTGTGAGGGGGCTCTGACCAGACATGGAGGCAGGTTCCACTAACTAACTGCCAAGCAATACCTTGGATTGTGCCACACAGCCATACTCTGGAGCCAGTGTTGAACCTTCTTTAACCCTTATCTGGTATTAGAAAAAACAACAGCCAACCTAAAGCCCTCTGTCAGTTTTACCCTTCCTTCCTGGCCTGTCCTCCCTCAGCCTGTGAACAGCCCTGCTGCCCAGGTGGGATTTCCTCCGGGTCAAATGCTCTGAACAATCAAGCATTCACTTCAGGAGACCATGCTTTTTTTGTTGGTGGTGGTGGTGGTGGCGGTTGTTTGTTTTTGTTTTTAGTTTTTGTTTTTGTTTTGTTTTGTTTTGTTTGTTTGGTGGTGTTTTTTTGTTGGCAGTGGGTTTTGTTTGTTTGCTTGCTTCTTCTGTCCTTTTATTCCTTTCCTCCCATCAGCAATTGGCCTCTTAGCCTCCTGACCTTTCTTCCCTTAACTCACTCTGCACAAGTATCCCCGTAGGCAGAGCAGGAGGGAAACGATCGCGCCAGCAGCTGACCTCGCCTAGGAAAGCAGCGCTGCGGCCTGGCGGGAGGTGGATGAGTAGAGGCTGCGGGCCTGTGGCGAGGGGCGAAAGGGAATGGCTGCTCTCTTGGTGAGTGCAAGCTTGTGACAGAAATCTGTTTTAGTGTGTGGTTAACGACCCAGAAGAGTCACAGAAAGCCAATGTCAATTCAATAGACTCCCTTTGGACTCCTTAGCGTGATCTACAAGCTTTAGGGCAGACAGCCCTTCTCCAGGCTATTTCTGTGCTCTCCACTTGCCGTTTTAAGTGAGCCATAAATATTTCAAATTAAGTTTTCACCGGGTTTCTTGCAACAGGCAAGGACAGGCCCCCTGTACGCTCCCTGTGAGCTGATTGAGTCTCCAGAAAGCATAGCTGTCCTCAGTGTCTGCTTTGAATGATTTATTTGTCCTGCACAAATCAGGTGGGAGGCCATTAGCAGGGAAGCCTGAAATTCAATCCCCAATCAGCACAAGTAAATCTTCCTTCATACACTCAGGTAGCAAGGAAAGGCTTGTATATGTTTCACTTACAGAAATCCTGTCCTAAATGCAAGTGAATCTAAGAAAAAGAAACAAAAGCAGAGGCAGATTTAAGTGGCTGTGTGTCTACGACAACAGAATAGGTGTTTGTACATGGAGGGACCAATCCAAATACCACCTCAATACAAAAACACAGTTTAAGGCAAGTTATAAACTGTTTTTTTGCTTATGCATCCACCCTGTATCTCACCAGGTCTCACTCTATAGCTCTTGGCTATAATAAGGTTCCTGTACCTCCAGGCACAGATACATACAGTAAAGGTTGAGAGGTAGAGAGAGGGTGGCAGGTGTGAATGCACACGTGCACACACACATGTTGTACACACACATTGTACACACACATCACATGTTGTGCGTATGGCTTTTTAGCCTCTCATGTTCTGATCAAGTTCTTGACCAGCCTGTATCCACATGAAACCAAAACCTGTAATGGTTGGTTTCTGCTGGAGTTTTGCATGAAGAGACTGAGCCACGGGTACCTTTCCTTCTCACTCTTTCTGTTGTGTTTGTTTGTTTTTTCCCTTGTAAATTCATAACCAGCACTTTGTGCTACAGCCTAGCGAATTCACACAACTGCCAGAGCTTCAGTCTTCCTTTCTGTGCACTGAGGATAACAGGCATCAGGGGGTCATCGGTGAATTACGTGTGCAAGGCACCATGAAATCACAAAAGGGAAGGTGCTATGCAAGCAGCCGCTATCATCACTGTCATTAGCAAAGCACTGGGAGGGAAGGAAGACAAGATAAGGATATCAGTCTGCAGTATCTATGTTTTGCATTGCTCACAGCACTCCATGAATTCCTGAATACTAATTGCACTACCTGGTTAGCTGTAAGCTTCCCTCTGAGCTTTTCCTTGTGTGGGAGAATTACCGGGAGGCTAGGAATAAAAATTCTGCAGCACACAGCTTTTCAAGGAAATGTCAGACTTTAAACAAAGCCCAATAACTTTGTTCCTAGATGGATGCTGTCAAAAATAGCTGCTCTTTTTTGATCAGCTCTTCCTCACTGCCTCCCGCTCTGGTTCTCAATGAATGATTCAGGATCTGTATATAAGCTGTCTGTGCAATGGTTGGCTCTCTCAGGTCCCAGATGACGCAAATTCAGCTTTCACTGCACATCCTCAGCTCAAATTGGGGCACTGTTCAGCAGTACTGTTAGTGTTAACCTTGTGCTGTCAGCCTGGAGAAGCAATGAGTGTTGTCCTGTTTCTGTGTGTCCCAGAGTACCCAGTATGTCAGGACTCTGTCAGGTGTACGAGTGAAAACTGACCATTGCCGTGGACTGGCTGCTTCTTGGGTATTGTTTACAAAGCAGATACTACAGTAGATTAGGGATCAGAGAGACCTCTGTCTATCTTGGTCTGGGAATTAAAATTATTATGGCTTATATTGGAATAGGGTTTTTTTTGGACATCTTTTTTTGAAGCAACAATCTGGGGTCTCAGTTCAACTTACAGCTATTAGGTACCTATTTAGCCTTCTGCTTTATGAAACTGATTCAGACCACCCATTTATTTCTTCTGCCCCTTTCTCTGCCAGAGGTTTTTTTTCAGAATAGGCGGCCCTATTAGCATTCAAGTGGTGATCAGATAAATTATCAATATTGGAAATCAGAAACAATCTACTCTGTGACTATGACCAGCTCAGTGGAGAGCTCTCACCCTCAATGGTGACAAGCAATAATTTATTATAGCAGGGTTAGCAACAACACTAGCGTTATTTTGCATCGCTCACCTTGTGCCATACCAGAGTACAGTAGGTAGCTGTTTGTAGCCATGTACTATAAGCAACAACAGCAGTGTCCTGCTGCTGTGTTGTTAAGCATATTGCTGCTGCTAGAATAATCTAGTTTACAGCAGAGAAAAGGTTCCTGAGGAAATTTGCTTGTAAAATGTTAATACAAATGAGGCACTCCCTGTACATACTTCAAATACTGTTGGAATCCTTTCCCCTATTTTCCCTGTCTGTGCGACTGGGAAGATGTGGATAACAAAAGAAAGATAAGTTTTGTCATAAAAACAAAAAACAAAACAAAACAACAACAACGCCCACCAAAAAATAAAAATAATAATAAAAAAAATACAATGCAATGGGTGATATTTTGACATCAGCCAGAACAAATAGCGCTGCTGGGCTGATTGTACTGAGGAGCAACGGCTCCTTGTCTTCAGTTCAGCATTTTGGTCCCATCAATGTGTTTCACTTGAATAGCTAAAGGCTCACTCAGTTGCTACCATGTACCCTACCCCACCCAGCGCAGCAGAGTCCCTCCTTCCTGCAATGTAGGCACAGTCTGGTCGCTGTACTTTTGCTACCACAGTCCCTGCATCGTTAACACACAGAAACTCACGTAACTTCTAAACATAGACTTTGAATTGCAGATATCAGTGTCAGATTGTCATGTAATTGAGGGAGGGGAAAAGGGAGCTTTGGCACACATGCTGGGAGTTGTAGATGCAGGGACTGGGTTGATGGGCTTTTGGTTGCTTTCTGAAATGGTGAGGTCAACACATAGCAGTGCTAAGTGACTTCTGCAGTCACACATCACCCGGCCAAACCTGGGCCCAAATGAACAGAGCCACCCACCCAAGGACATGCAGCTGTTTTGGAAGAGGGCTTCTCTTCTCCAAAAAAACACTGGTTTTTTTTGGAGAGTTTTGGGTTCTTTTTTTTCCCCAAAAAAAATGGAGTTTCTGGTCTACCAACACAGACTTAGTCCATACCTTCTCTGGCATCTTTAGCCTTTCCCACTGGGCCATCCCAAAGGAGTCCTCTATGTCAGCAAGGCTCAGTTTGAGTTCCCCCACAATGCTGTGTCTGGAGAACTTGTCGCAGTTTCTCAGGGTGAGAGTCAGTGTCCCCTCTGGCATCTCCTCCTCGGTTAATGGGAACCGCAAGACCTCCTCCCAGAGGGTGTGAAGCACCTTCTTCTTCAGCTCTGTCTGGGCTTCAGCAATGCCAGACTTGCTCACCAGTGTGCCCAGTATGTAGCAATGGCAGCCAGCATCCTGGTCACCACTCATTCTGCCATGCATAGCTGGAAAGGAAGGATTGACTTTAAGGACCTCTCATAAAAGACAGCCCATAAATATTGGTGGCTAAATTGCTTATTTCATAAAAGCCATAAAATGAAACAGCCACATAGACACTGACTCCAGTTCCTGCTTGCACAGAGCAGACTAAGCCATGAGTCCATGCTGTGGTGTTTTCCTCATGTTGCACAATGTCTTTGTCCTTCTGTCGCTGCAGAAGGATGCTGTTGGTGTTTGGGAGACCATCAGCTGAGTTCAAAGAAACATGCTCTGTTGAAGATGCAGAGCAGCAATGAGATGAGACACAGCATGGCACAGGGACAGGGAGCTCCCATTTACCTTTACCTTGGCACACAAAGAAAGCTTCTTAAAAAGGTTTAAAAGCAGGATTGTCACTCATAGGCATCAGAGACGGGAGGGAGCTCTCTCCTGGCACACATCCACACCTGCAGGCCAGGGTGGGATATGCCTAAGGGTTATTACATTCTGCTTGTCCAACCTCTGGCAAATAACTCCTTCAGAAGCCACCCCACAGCCCAAAAGATCTGTGTCAAGAGACATTGATCCCTATTTTTATATCCCTTTTATGTTGAAAAGTCTAGAATGAGAATGGCATTTTATGCTCCTCTTCTGCATCAAGAGAATTACACTGCCTTCTGTGCAGCAAGAGGAGTACTCCTTCCCTAGAGGGGTCATGGAACAGCAGGACTCCGTGGGCAAAACCGAAGTCCCTGCTGCAGTCAGTCTGAGGAGAGCTGTTCCCGAGCTGCCAGGCCCCACGGAAAACTGTAGTCCCCTGATTTCTGGGGGAGAGGAGCTGGGGAGCAGAGCAGACACAGCTTGGGTGGCACTGGGGCACCCAGGGAGGAGCAGGCTTGCAGAAGAGCCATGCCGGCAGCCCAGGGCATCCACCCTGCAGGGCAGCAGAGGCTGTGGGAGGGATTGCTGCTCCAGTCAGTCCACAGCAGCAGCCGCCGTTTAGCACCCATTCAATTCTCACTTCAGAGGGTGTGATTTGATTAGGCTTCCACAGAGATCTGCACTGTGCATGAATTATTCAGTCAGCTTATTTTACTTTCCCAGAGGAACCGATGATGCTCCAGCCCTGAGCAGAGAAGCTGTTACGGTTGTCAGTCTCTACTTCGGAGAGTGCCACAGAGCCCAGCCGCCTGGCCAGGCGGTGCCAGAGGGACCTTCTTCCTCAGGGGCCTACAGGGTAAGTCTGGTGTCTACAACTCACCTTCTAACTTGGCCTGAGCAAGAGGCAGTAGGGAGTGGGTCATGTTGAAGATAAAAAGTCACAGAGAGGAAGGAGATAGCAGATCCCCTCCCCTATCCCCAAAGTAAAAATTAAATAAGAGGTTGCTTTGTACCAGGGCTGGGACTAGAGGAGTCCATCCTAGTTCCTGGCTTCTGCTTCTGAACTGTGCAACTGGTTGTTCACAAGCCATGCCCTGCACGTTCATTCGAGCATTGACATCTCTAGGTATTTCTATTCTGCAAATCCAGCTGCCAATGAAACATCCAATGGTTCTGGGGAAATATGTTGATTTTAATGTGGGAGGGGAACTCTCTATAAAATCAGAAGGTGTCTTGTACCTTCCAGACAGAGAATCACTAGTAGCAGATCTCAGCCCCTTACCTTCCAGAAGAGCCACATGCAGCTCAGCTTTTTGTTGATCGTATGTGAGGGAGTAGCGCAGTTCAGGGACCTGGTTACAGCTGGCTGCCCTCTCGGGGTTCAAGTGCTCCGTGACACACACATCTTTTACCACACCTGAAACTGAAGTAACCCCATTAGCAAGCAAGTCTTCACCTTCCAAGAAGGACAAACGCACCATGTCTGGACTCAACTCTTCTAAATGTCTTACTATGCCTGCACTTTGTATGCAGGAATATCACTTATGTTCCTTCTTCTTCCCTCACCGAATCTCCTTCTTGCTCTCTCTTCTCACACTTTCAGGTCTTCTACAGCACCCGGACAAGCTTCCTGCTCTCTTCACCATTGTGTGCTCTACGTTGCTTCACAGATTTGCTCTTTTACCTTGTGCCTAAGTCAAGGTGCTTAAACTACACTCTTGTTTTATATAGGTTTTTTTGTTTGTTTTTATCTACACTATTGTTTTACACTGTTTTGGTTTGGTTTGTTGTTTGTTACACACATTGCTGAATTGCATCTTGTGTTCTTCTCTGCATTAATTCAGACCTCTATAACTTTTTTTTTTTTTTTTAATTTAACTCTACAGTCTTTGTCATGCAGAAGGCCAATATGACATTTATTCAGATAGCACTTAACCAGGTTAAAGATCATGAGCTTGGGAAGCTTTGAGGCAGTTTCTCCACGTGTCATTTTTGAAGCTGGCTACATATTTCATACTGAAATAAAGCAAATTGCAAGACCAAAAGGGAAGCCACAACTTTTTGGCATCAAAATCTATTGTCTGCAAGGTCGGTCCTGACTCACACAGACAACAATAATGAGACCAGCACATTTCCTCCTAAAAGTCTCATCCATGGTCTGTGTCTGTTCAATGTGGCACCAAAAGGAGAATGCAACAAATCTGGCTTAATTTCAGCAATACTTGAGCTATGAAATCAGGCAAAGAAGGAAGTAAACTTGTGCCATTACCAGTGCAGAGAGGCTCTTACACCAACACACTTATGTAAAGCTTTATCCTACACGCAGCAATCATCCTTCAGGCTCTCCACCCTGTAATATTCTTCCTGACACTGAAGGATGTGGCTCAGACAGTCTTTTCCTCTAATGCAGCTGCTTCCCATAGTACTCCTTGCTTTTGCATACTCATAAGTCTCAGGGTGGAGGGATGCATGTGGCAATCCTCTTCCCCGAAGGACAAAAATATAATCTCAAGCAATTTTAAAAAATAAATGCTCTGAAAAAAATCATGACAGATGGCATTGTGCCTCTGGCAAATCTTCAGTAAGGTTTTATTAATGTGGTAACATGGTAACCATAAGAGTCAATTATGCTGTTAAAAAAACAGCTGTGAAGGTAAAAATCAGTATGGAAGCAACCCAGACTTGCTGCCAGATGTATATAATTAACATTGCATTTTCTCGTATGCTCCAGGAATCTTATGTTCCAGGCTTTGGCATGCTACCATTTGGGCTGGCTGGAAAACAAGAATTCTGTTTGGCAAAAATGTCTTAGGTATCAGCCTTTGGTTTCACTTCACATTACAACAAACCAAGACCATCTCACAGAACTGGTGGAAGTAAAGAAGCAAGGAAACTAAAGTACAAGTTTGAACCAATGCTGCCGATGTCCCTGACAGGGACAGTTGCTGGACAGCTAGCATTTCTTCTGGAGGAGCAATTCTGCCTAGTTTTGGCCAAGTATTCCACCCATACTGTGGCAACTGCTCTCACTAAAACTTTACTCTAAATACATGTTTTTCTACAAAATGTCTGCTTCCATTGAGACAGATTCTTCAACACAAGAGTGCAATTCTTGCACTTTTAGAGAAAAAAAAATAGTTTCAATTATGTCTTTGTTATCTGAATATCCTGATGTGCTCCATGATTACTTTCTATTAAACACATATATTTAAAATAGAACTCATAATGTTCATGATAAGAGAGTGAAAAGCACCCCATCTCTTCATTTCCATGTTTATTTCTCTAATTACAATAACATTATGCTCAAAAGTGTTACAGATCTACACCCAGAAAAGCAATCTGTAGTCTGAAGACCAAATGTTCTTACCGTTTTGAGGGAGAACAAAAAGCTCTTCATTGACTTGTATCTTCATCCTGTTCTCATCCAAAACAGTATGTTTTCCAGTAACTGGTTCTTCTGTTGTCTTCAAGGAATACTGTGTGTAGTTAACAATTTCAGGTGAAGTTACCACTGGTTTGGGGCCATAAATGTTGGGAAACTTCAGGAGTGGTCGAGGCTGGACTGGCTCTGCTGTTTTCTTAACGTTGAACTGAAAATTAAAACGTTGTTTATTACTTTGCACTAATTCTTCTGATTCTTTCAGTGTTAAATGAGCTGAGACAAAGGGAGAAAATATGGTGCCCTTGGTCATTCTTACTGTCATTATTTCTTTGGTTAGAGAAGCTGCTGCCCACATGTTCTTGCCAAATCTGTTACCCTTCTACTTGGTGTACGTCCTTTCAGAGTCACTCCTCTACAGATGTTTGGTTGCAGCAAGAAACACCTGTTGTTTCTAAGGACCAGAGCCCCACCTGACCCTCAGACACACAGTTCTCCTTTATTATACAGGGATTGACATTTTGATTTGTCTGAGTTACTTCTTAACATTTTATTTCCCTGCTGATTGCTGACCATGGTATCAATGGAAGAACTTGAAAGATGGTGTAATGCCCAGGCAGACTGGGCAAAGGCTGGCACAAAGAATTACGTTCTCCTCAAACAACGAAAAATATATCAGTGGAATATAACAGTCATGTTTTCCTTATGTCCCAGGAAAGAATCCCCTCTGCTACAACTGAAATCATTCCTGATTCATTTATATTTGAATTCACCAACAGAACAAAAGTTGACTAGCAAATGACTCTGACCCTCTCATCAGATTTTATTAATGTTTCCAAAGCATGAAAGACAAAAAGGAGAAGTAAAACTGCCATTTGGATTGATTACTGTGCAGAAGGATTCACTCCAACCCCACTGCCTGCCAACCTATTCTGCATTAAGTTTAGAGTGAGGGAGAGCCAAAAGGCATTCGTAATTGTAATTAAAGTTTTTCATTAGTCTCATTGTTTCCTGTTAATAATGAATGTAGATGGTGCCCTGAGGCACTTGTCTGTGTTGGGACTTTGTGGTCCCAGTTCAGATGTCCTGAGGGAGCATACCTATTCCTTAAGAAACAGAGCTGAAGAAAGAGAGAGGTATTGGACTGTAGCTCTTTTGTCATACTCTGCTTATGGAGACCATGGCACTACAGTTACATGGACTTGGCAGTGGTGAAGAGCTAATTAGGTCAGAGACTCCATCTTCTCAAGACGGCCAGTACACTGGTGTTTAGGAAGTCTACTACATAACAGCATTTTCTCATCTAATTTCAAGGACTCTGAAATAGGAGTTGAAAAAGAAACACGTCACTGTGTGCAGATCCCCACCTAGCATTCAGCTGAGCTTAGATATTATGTAAGTCATGCAGTGCTGGTCTATAATAAAAATGTAGTGAGACCCCTCTTTTAGAGATGTGAGCCTCATCAGTACTAAAATACATAGGAAGTTTGAAGTTACTCATCCAAGTTTCACATGCAGTTTTCTATTCTTAAAAATTAAAACAGACCAACCAAACAAAATATGTTAGGAAAAAGTAGACAATAGCTTGAAAAAAAAAAGGTCATTTTTGTTCTGCAAAGACTCCTAACATGCACAAAGTACCTGCCATGACAGCCAGTGCCTGCTGTTCCTTCTCTCCCAAACCCTCTGTATAAGCATGCTGTCCTACTAGCCACTGAGCATCACACCAGATCAGCATGCCTGGGTAGCTGTGTGCATGAAGCACTTTGGGACCCTTTGGGATGAAAAACACTATACAAATGTGAAGTATTGTTAATATAATCTTTTCTCCACTTACTAAAAGCCAGATATTTAGTCAGGAAATCCATCAGCACACAGCGACTAAGAGCTCCACTGGGTCTAAATATTCTTCTAGTCTGTCTGCTCTGCAGAATTAGAGATGAGAGACATATGCAAGCACAGTGGGACTAGCCCACCCCCTCTTCCAATTGCATCTGCTTCTGTTTATTATCTTTGCTGCCAGCTCTGTACCCAAGTGCTGTCTGCTAATCTAGTTACAGAGCAATGTCCTATGGAAGTTCCCTTTGCAAATCAGCAGCGATATCTTAAATAAAGGAAAACTCATATAGTTCTGCATAAAATGTGTGAAAGCAAAGAAAACAAAATTAGCTAGGAGGCTCCAGCTAACCCTTCTGGGTGCCTGCCCAGCATCACTCAGACAATGCACTAGATTGCTGCCACTGCTGGATGTGTTTAGGCATGTTTAATCTGCACCCATTGCTGACACTTTGCAAATTTACAGCACTTATTAATTGTTCTGTAGATGTATCTTTGTGTTTGAACTCTTCCTTCTCAAATATGCAGGTCATGTCCATGGGGAGCCTCTATCTATAGCAAATACAAGCATCAGTGTCATGGGAGACATGCCAAGTGGATAAAATGCAGTCTTGCTTCATCTTTCTTTTGTCATCTCTGTTTATCAGAATCAGTGGCCCTGACAGGCTTCAATAATTAAGTATGCCAAACACTGACTAGGACATACAGTGTACTAATGCAGTTGGAAAAAAGTCCTGACAGGACAATTTATAAACGTAGACACAGATGATAAAACTGAGACACAGGCTCAGAACTCAATTTGAGTTTCATTCCTTCAAGGAATATAGACTAATTCTGAATCAGTGACAGGAGAATGAATGCATGTTCCTGGCAACAAAACTATTTTAATTGGAAAGAATTGTTAAACATACAGAATATGCAAACTAAGAACATTTTGCACTTTCTCTGACAGAATGTTCATTCAGCTGCTATAATATGACCAAATTTCTTTTTTTAAAAAAAAAGAAGACAAAACAACAAAACAGTAACATTAGGAGTCATGCTTCTAATTAGAAAGTCGACAATGCTGAAAGCATACAATCATTCAAGAAAGAGTGATGCACTGAGGGTAGGTTGAATAATTTGATTCTGTATTGGTCAAACACTGGATTAAGTTAAGGCAAAACTTGATAAATGTAGAAATATTGTGAGGACCATAACCTATGATATTCTGGGTACTGCAGGCTTAATTGGACTTGAGGGCTTAACTGGACTTCATGGTGACTTAGTAGTTATTTCAGTCATGCAAGAGAGGTGACAGCCTGAAGGACAAGCTCCAGACTGGATTAATACTTTACTAAAATATTTCCCAAAAGGTAGTGTAAAAGAAAATGGCCGTTCAAATGATTGACTTAGGGTAAAGATTTAAGAGTTTTTCAAGTTAAAAGAACAACAAAAAATCTCCTGTAGGAAAAGATTGGTGGAGAAGTTATCTGTAGGTAGTTTTGTCCCAGACACTAACAGCTAGAAAAAAATGCTATGCAAAGTGATATGACTGTCAAAGTTACACATTTCTCATTTATTTTAACAGTAAATATGGAAAATCTCAACGTCCTACTTTATACAGGAGTTGGCAAATCACTTGTATGGGTTAAACAAGAAAGGAGACTGGAAAGGACATGACAAAACTATCAAAGAAGATAGACAAAAAGTATCGAAGAAGACAAGGAAGATAGCAGGTAAAATTTATCCTAGGCAAATGCAAACCAGTATTGGCCATGCTTGTGGATGAATGCTCAGAATTAGCAGCAATTTCTGGAGAAGTCCTAAGCTCAGTGCAGATGTTCAGCCATGGCCAGTGGAGCCTACTCCCATCCCCAGTAAATAGAAGCTAAGGTAATGCTATTCTGCGCCAGCTTTTACAAATACAATTTGTAGACTTGGTCTTCTTTCATCAGAACAAACTGCAACAGGAGCATGAGGATGCCAGGGCTCTTTACAGAATCACAGAATCACAGAATCGTCTAGGTTGGAAGAGACCTCCAAGATCACCCAGTCCAACCTCTGTCCTAACACTAACAAGACCTCCACTAAACCATATCACTAAGGACTACATCTAAACGTCTTTTAAAGACCTCCAGGGATGGCGACTCAACCACTTCCCTGGGCAGCCTATTCCAATGCCTAACAACCCTTTCAGTAAAGAAGTTCTTCCTAATATCCAACCTAAACCTCCCCTGGCACAACTTTAGCCCATTCCCCCTCATCCTGTCACCAGGCACGTGGGAGAATAGACCAACCCCCACCTCTCTACAGCCTCCTTTAAGGTACCTGTAGAGAGCGATGAGGTCGCCCCTGAGCCTCCTCTTCTCCAGGCTGAAGAATCCCAGCTCCCTCAGCCGCTCCTCGTAAGACTTGTTCTCCAGACCCCACACCAGGTTCGTTGCCCTTCTCTGGACTCTCTCGAGCACCTCCATGTCCTTCTTGTAGCGAGGGGCCCAAAACTGAACACAGTACTCGAGGTGCGGCCTCACCAGAGCCGAGTACAGGGGGACAATCACCTCCCTAGACCTGCTGGCCACGCTGCTTCTTATACAAGCCAGGATGCTGTTGGCCTTCTTGGCCACCTGAGCACACTGCTGGCTCATATTCAGCTGCCTATCAACCAGTACTCCCAGGTCCTTCTCGGCCAGGCAGCTTTCCAACCACTCATCTCCCAGCCTGTAGCGCTGCTCGGGGTTGTTGCGCCCCAGGTGCAGGACCCGGCGCTTGGCCTTGTTGAACTTCATACAGTTGACCTCAGCCCATCGGTCCAGCCTATCCAGATCCTCCTGCAGAGCCTTCCTTCCCTCGAGCAGATCGACACACGCACCTAACTTGGTGTCATCTGCAAATTTACTGAGGGTGCACTCGATCCCCTCATCCAGATCATCGATAAAGATATTAAAGAGGACTGGCCCCAGCACTGAGCCCTGGGGGACTCCACTAGTGACCGGTCTCCAACTGGATTTGGCTCCATTCACCACAACTCTTTGGGCCTGGCCATCCAGCCAGTTTTTAACCCAACAAAGCGTACGCCAGTCCAAGCCACGAGCAGCCAGTTTCTTGTGGAGAATGTTGTGGGAAACGGTGTCAAAAGCCTTACTGAAGTCAAGGTAGATCACATCCACAGCCTTCCCCTCATCCACCAAGCGCGTCACTTGGTCATAGAAGGAGATCAGGTTCATCAAGCAGGACCTACCTTTCATAAACCCATGCTGACTGGGCCTGATCGCCTGGTTGCCCTTCAAGTGCCGCGTGATGACACTCAAGATAATCTGCTCCATGAGCTTCCCTGGCACTGATGTCAAACTAACAGGCCTATAGTTCCCTGGGTCTACCCTCAGGCCCTTCTTGTAGATGGGCGTCACATTTGCTAGCCGCCAGTCGACTGGGACCTCCCCTGATAGCCAGGACTGCCGATAAATGATGGAAAGGGGCTTGGCCAGCTCCTCTGCCAGTTCTGTCAGTACCCTCGGGTGGATCCCATCCGGCCCCATCGACTTGCGTACATCCAAGTGCTGTAGCAGGTCGCCAACCATTTCCTCGTGGATAGTGAGGGCCACATCCTGTTCCCCATCCCCTTCCACCAGCTCAGGGTACCAGGTATCCAGAGAACAACTGGTCTTGCCGCTAAAGACTGAGGCAAAGAAGGCATTGAGTACCTCAGCCTTTTCCTCATCTTTTGTAACTAAGTTTCCCCCCGCATCCAGTAAAGGATGGAGATTCTCCTTAGTCCTCCTTTTTGTGTTGATGTATTTGTAAAAACTTTTTTTGTTATCTTTAACGGCAGTAGCCAGATAGAGCTCCAGACGAGCTTTGGCTTTTCTAATTTTGTCCCTGCACAGCCTCGCAACATCCTTATAGTCCTCTTGAGTAGCCCGCCCTCTGAGAGTAGCCCTTGAGTAGCCCTTTACTGAGAGCCTAAGAGCAGTATCAAGAGAGACTGAAAATGTAATTATAAGCATTACAGAGAAGTTCAATTAGGACTCCCGCTACACTCCTTAATAATACAAAAATAATAGGCACCTCAGATAATTAAAAGGCAAACAAAGACTTTTATACAATGGATCGTTGGCTTTTGGACTTGGCTGCTATGGCATAACATTTGGTTGAATGGCTAGATAAAACTGAAAAGGATTTAGGCATATAAAAACACCAAAAGCAACAGCCAACAGATAATACTTTCAGAGACTGCCCAGTGCCATAGCTCCTGCTGAAGACTATAGTCAACCAAAAAAATCAGTCAAAAATTTGACTTTGAATGACAGCTTCCAATAATAAGCATACCAAAAGTGTCCTATGATTCCCATTGCTCTCTCTTTCATTAGGCTCGGAAATAAATCAGGGGATTTTTTGGATTATAACAAGACAGAAAGACACATGGGGATGCCTGATATTACTGGTACATCACATTGCTCTTACTGTAAGTAAAAAAGCAATTCAGTGTGCTGAGATTGTCCGGTCCTCACAGTCCAGATTCTCACTAGCATTTTTATTATCATTTCAATGTCTGATTTTAACTTCACACACAATTAATTCCCCCAGTCAGAGGGGCAGAGGGAGGAGAAGGGATGATTTTCACAAGAAACCAGCTGTTGACAGGGAACTATCCTGCAGGAACCATAAGATAATGTGAATAGAGTCAGAGAAATAGCTGTTACAGGAGATCCCAGCAGGAGTCATCTCCTCTTTACAATGCTGCGTGCCACCTGGTAAAGTCCAGCCTTCTCTCCTCAGGAAATGATTTCCCTTGTGATCTAGCTTGACAGCTGAGCAGCATTTCCAGTCCTCCTCCCCTATTTTTGCCATTAGCAGCTTTCTTTTTGGCAGTGTGGCGGCTGTCTCCTGCTCTGGCAATTCTGTGGGTCACCCAGCTCCTGTCTCTGTGCTCCCCTCGGTCCTCCTCCCATTAACCTGCTGTTACATCCTGAACCCGGTAAGCAGATAAATAAGCAGTATAAATCACATGCTGAGTAGCCTAACAGAGAAGTTGCATTCCCACCCTCTGCATTTAAAGAAAAATCACAGAGTAAAGAAGAGATCGTGTCTTACTTGTTGGGCTGGCTGAAGCACACTGGGCTTAGTATTTTCCACATCCTCATCTTGGTCCTTTTCTGAGAGTCCTTTCCCAGGTTGCTTGCATTTGCAGAAGCAGGTGAGACCGCAGAGTGCAAGGATGCTAGTTGCAGTCCCTAAGGTAGCCCCAAGGGCTATAATTGGGGCAGATAAAACCATTGTCCTGAGCTGCACAGAAACAAAAAGCACAGAAAACCTGACTCCTCTTCCCTGGGAGAGCAGCTCTTACACATCCACTGTGATTTCTAGCCTCGCTTCATTCTCCTTGGAAGTCTGAAAACAATTCTCTTGTGCAGCAAAGAAAAGGGACCAATCTAGAGACAGAGATAAATCATCCCACCTTTGCTAGGCAACAAGGCTACCTTTCTATCCTGATGATGGAGTTTCTGCTCCAGGTCAGGTAGAGGAAATAGTGATTGTGGTGCCTGCAATCTCCATATAGCTGCAAACAGGCAGTTTTCATTGAAGCCTGTTCTCCAGCTCCACTGGGAAAAGTCTGATGTGTGATAGAGAGGAAGGACGTCAGCAGAAGGGGCTGGGCCTTGCTAGCTAACTCACAGAAAGTGCATCCAAATGTTTAATCTGCTCTCTAGCTATCCTGATGTCTAGCCTGCTAATTTGCTCAAAAGGTTAATTTTTTTCTGTCTTAAGGCAAAGATAGTGATTGCCAAAAGGTGCTGGTCTGAGAACCCCAGTTATGATTTCACTGCATGATAGCACTATATAGTCAGAGCAAAGCCTGCTTGTATGTCAGGCAAAACTTTACCACTCTTCAGAGACTGGGAAACGAACAGCTGCAAGAATTAAGCACTGTCCCACACCCCACCATCGTCCCCTCAGCACAGGGTCTGCACTGTTTGGAGCTGCTTTCTCCAGCATCAGTGCAGAGCAACACCTCTATTCAAAAAGGCAGCAGAAAATCCTATCAAACAAGACACACTGGCACATATGCTGCTTCCTCTGGAGAAGATGAGAGAGCAAACAACATATGCTGCATATTAGTCATACCGCTTACTACACCGGTGTGAGGCAGTGGGCTGATGAGCAGAGTAAAGGAACCCACTTGAATAGACCTCAAGGGCCACGCATCCCTCTCAGGCAGCTTTCTCTTGAGGTGAGAGGGTGACTGATTTTCTTTGACTCATTTCTTTTTTCCTTCTATCACAGACTGCCTAAATCGGGGAAGAGGCGAATCAATGCCATTTCTCAATGTGTTTTTTGTGACATATGCAACCATTTTATGGGTCAATTCACAAGGGGTACCTAGTGGCCAGAAGATGATCATAATTCAGGGTCACTATATATCTGGGCCAGAGTGGAACTAGTAAGCAAGAAGCAAAATATTCCTTATATGGCTCTGGAAAAAGTAACCAGTTCTGCTGGGAGTTTCTTTGTCTTTCTATTTTGGAATGCAGCTGCTGCCTGTGGATCAGGGGAAAAAAAAAAAAAAAAAGAAAAAAAAAAGTGAACTACATACATAAATATGTTTAGAAAAACAGTTTTTTGGATCTTTCTGCAGCTCAGGTTTTGACATGCATTTTTTATGATTTTTGGTTCTTTTACACCTTAATCATGACCACTCACTTGGCATTTGTTCAGTTGTAGATGACATGTTCACCTCCTTCTCATAAAGCTTCCCTCACACATGCAACTCTCACTTTAATTGTTAAAGATTCCTCTTTAACACTGCACCACCCTTATGGATATACTGCACATTCCGTCATCTTGCCTCCTGCTTGCCCTACGAGGTTTGCCAGATACCCATCTTGCCCCCCACTTCCCACCCCCTATCAAGAAGAGAATCATGACAGACTCCTTAAGCAGAGACAATCCCCTGATACACTGCTGAGCCTGTGGAAATTGGCCTTTCCAGCTCAGCCCACAGCAGGAAAACCTTGAGCTTTGTCCTCTGTCTATACAAGAAAATAAGAGTGGTCACACCAGGCCAGTAGTGGGAGGAACATCACATAAAGGGGATTGAGAAAGTCTGACAGATGCTTTCTTTTTTTCCTTGTCTTCATGGCTCAGGAGCTTCCAAAGCCTTGAAGATCATCCTCATGGTCACCTCTGCAGACCTGAACCTTCTCTGACACAAGCAGACTTTTGCAACCATTTGCTGACTTAACTAACACATGCAGCTACTTCATTCAGCCCATAGTTGAACAGGTAATGCTGTAATCATAGTACTATGAGGTCTTATCTTAAAGAATATGCCATATCATCAGGGACTTCTGCCACTGATGAAGGGAGGTAGAAGAGAGGAAAGTCTGAAAGAGGACAAAAAGGACTGGACACACTGTTTAGATGTCTTTGGGTACTTTCTCAAGGTGCTAGGAAATCTAACAGAACTAAATCAGAAATTCCTGAGATTTGGAAACAATACGAAAAAGAAGATGCTGTTAAGGGTAGAAAACGTTGACACAGATTTGTAGTGGAGAAGGCATTCAGCCCATCCATGAGATTCATTTTTCATGTGTTTGCTTCAAGCTGTTTTGAGAATTATATAAAAACTGCTTGCAACAGGCTATGGAAGAAAGGCCAGATAAAAATCTCTCTGCAAGATAATAATTTAATGAGATAGCTCTCCAAGATGTTTTCTAGCAATTCATATATGAAGTTTCCCTTGCCAAAAACTATATATGCTGTGAAATGAAAGAAGGAATGAAGATACCGTATTTTAATAATAATAGCCATGCAGCAGCCTTTTGCTACTATTGCTAGGGAAAACAAAACAACTCTTGCTAAACATTGAATATTAACACTATGCGAGCTTTTACAAGCAACAGGCCAAAGACTGAAGAATTTTTTGTGTGCACTGATGGATGTAACTGGTACAGATACATAATTTAACTGTAGCCTTGGCACATACAGTCACTGCATCTATCTATAATCATTGCTTATTTTCAGCACATGCTGTTCTAAAAAATTTGCACCATAAATGTATTTCAAAGTCAGGTTTACACTTGCTGCTTGTTTCAATACCAAATAATACAGTTGCTCCTTTTTCTTTACGGCAAAAGTAAGCTAAAATAAGGCCAGGATAACAACCTTCCTTGCTGGCCATTCATGTTGCTGATGCCCAGAATCACATTGCTTTTTTACTTGTCATCTCTGCCTTTGGAAAGAGACTTGCAAGGTGGAAAGATGAAAGCCTGTGTTTGCAAGCTAAACATTATGGGCAGATTCAGGACTGAACACATATTTTACAGTCACTCTGACCATGTATTTTCTCCAGATTCTAGTGCAAGAATACATATAAGAAGAACAAAAGCATATCCATGATTATAAGATGGACCCTAGCTTATGACACATTTGTACTACTAACGTTTGCCCCGGCTAGATTTATTAGTACCGCCAAAGAGATGTAAGACAAGGAAAAAAGAGCACAATCCTTGGACAATGGCCTGCATCCTTATAGACAAAGCAAAGAGAGATGTGGCATTCATTAAAAGAGAAATTGTCCCATTCCACCTCCAAGAGGCATTGAAGGAATGAAGCAGGGCTGGTGGGTCCCACCTTCCACCGCTGCACACTACAGCACTGACACTATTCTCTTTCACTGGCAGTTGCTGGAGTCCTATCAACTCCAGGACCATGCTATGGGATTGATAGCTTTGTTGTTGCTTTTTATAACCTCAACCATTTTATAACCTCCAGAGCTGCGTGAGAGGTAAATTGCCTCAGGATAACATCAGTGCTGCCCACCTGCTCAAGAGTCCGCATGTAATAGTGAGTACGTATAAATCCAAGGATGTTCCTGTGCTAAAATTATGATTAGAAGAAAGTACAATTGATTTCCTCAGGCTGATAATGCTAACAACAGAGAAAAGATGAAGCTGACTGTAACTAGTCCACTCCAGTTGTTAAACATTTCCTTAGCATGGTTTTCAGCTCCTGATAATTCAGACGTTAATATTTTTTTGATGACGAAATGTTAGGCACTGGCCAACCTTTGGTGCTTATAGATTCTCTATTCCTGTTTTGAGCTTTTTCACTGATATTTTTTGGGCTTTCTGTCCATTGGCTATGTGAAAGAGGCTTTCTCTGAATGAAGAATTGTTACTACAGATCACATGGAGAATTAGAAGGGCTTTTGTATTGCCTGGCTGCAGTTCATGCCTTACCACAAAAAAGATCTTTAGTGCAATTTCCAACAATTAAAATAAGCAGGTCAAGGATTTGCAATTTCTATTCTGGAAGTTAGAAGACACAAATTAAACTTCCAGAATTCCTCACTATCACAAGGAAAAGCCCACATACTTCTGAATGAAAGATGGTTGCTGACTATTTTCCCTGACTCAACCCACTCTGTCAGGGGCTGGTACTTGGCAGATACTTTTACTGAGGCATTTCACGAGGCAGAGGTGTGAGTTAACAGAAGAAAATTGGAAAGAGAAATCCTTTTTACAAGTCAGATTTAGCCTGAAGGTGTAAGCTCATGTTTTCTCTTGTATCAACTTGCTATGAGATTCTGAGATTCTGTGCTACAGATACGGGACAGTTTGAACAGGATGGTGGTCTAAAAGAGCTTGCTAGACAATGGCAAGGTGTTTACACCACCCAACCTTAGGCACTGAAACTGTCAATTAATGACAGAGGGCCACATATGGCTGTCATGCATTTCTTCAGCAACAAAAAGAAGCACAGCAAAAACAAAAGTGAAGGAAAAAGGCTTGTGCTTACAGTGACAACATCCACCTCCTCAAGCTTTTGTATTCTGTGGCCTCAGGTTGTAAATGCTTTAA
The DNA here is from genome assembly GCF_009769625.2 of Cygnus olor. Lineage (NCBI taxonomy): Eukaryota > Metazoa > Chordata > Aves > Anseriformes > Anatidae > Cygnus > Cygnus olor. The sequence goes on from NC_049173.1 coordinate 53,418,941, forward strand.
GACAGGGGTTTTGTCTTCCTGCAAGTGAAAATACTTCAACAGATGGTGAAGTCTTACAGACCACTGAAAGAATCTTTTGCAGCGCTATTAAAATAAAGCAGTTGTCTACATTTTTATATGCAAAAAAGGAAGATTTTTGAGAGGAATGTGAGCTTGGCCCATCCATCACTGTCACTGAAACAGGCCTATATATAAATATCAAGTAAATGAAATAAATAAGAGAAGAATGAAGAATTGTTTTCTAAAAGGGAGATACATGATGACCATCCTCAAGAAAAGTGAGTTTCAAGCTGTGGTGCTTCAGCTGTTGTAAATGGAGACAGTGCTCCTGAAGCCTCCAGACTTACAGGAGTACATGCCAGCTAGGCGCGTAGCCTTTTGCCACTTTCATATCCTTAGGATGACAAAAAGGATTTAGCATGCAAAAGGGTACATACAACTAGTTGCCATAGGGCTCATGGTAAATGATTCCATAGTGTGACACTGCACTGGCCTGAGACCAAGATCTGTAGGATTCAGGACATCTATGGAAAAAAAATCTGTCTGGTACCTATTTCAGAGACTGTCACGTGGATTCTGTCACCAGCACCCGCTGTGAACCTGGCTGCGGTACAGCTCTTGCATCCCTTGTGGTAAGTTGGGAAGCAAAGTTTCAAACCCCACCGCTCTGCTTTGATTATGGAATTAAACGATACCAGATAACCTGGGACATGCTCTATACTTTCAAAGCTAATGAAGTGAGCACGTTTGAAAACACAACTGTAAGAGCAAACACCATCAAGCAATCTGCCCCTCTTGTATACATCTTTATTGGTGTCTGGGAGGAAGTCTAAATTGCCAATGCCAAGTCGTATGAGTTACATGAAAACAGAGGGGTGACATTAAGGAAATAAACAGCCAGACAGAAGCAAAGAGCAGTGGCAGTCTGGTGGCCAAATGGAAAGTCTGATGTCGGGACAGAGAACATGAGCGGTGCTTCCAGCATGGGAGGCCCAGCATTAGAAAGGAGGGAGAAGGAGCCAAAGAACAAAAATGGTCAGGAAGAGTAGTGTGTGATCCACAGGAGAGTGAGAAGAAAAACACTGGGCAGAAATAGGAAGGGCCTGTAACATCTGCATTTGGCATTGGTAGAACTGCTGTGGAGCAAAGCTGCACCCCACTCTGCCAGGCAGAGCACCAGCTCGCTGGACAATTTAGAGGGCGTCCATGAAAGAGCTACATGAATGAACAGAGGGCTGGGAGGCAAGTGGATTGGAGTGTGGCTCAAGGTCAGTCTGTAAGTGGAAAGGCTAAGGGTTTACTCAGACAGAATCCATAAGTACCCAGCTGGGTAATAAATCTTTGATAACAGAGGTCCTCTTCTGTCAAGCAAGCAAAGCGTTAACAGGAGCTAATGACCAGAAGCTGATGACAGACAAACTCAGGCTAAAAGCATGCTGCAGATTTCTAACAATGGGCATAATTTGTGCAGAAGCAATTTCCAAAGGATTGTGGAGGGTTTTCCATCGTGGGCAGTTTTGAAATCAAGACTGGTTGAAATCAAGACTGGTTGTATGCAACTTGTTTTTAAGGGATCTATTTTCATTCAATCACGAGTTAAACTGAAGAAGATCAATGGCCTGTGTGGTACAGAGGATCAGACTACAGGACCACAATGAGTCCTCATGGACTGTTCACTCACAAATCTATCCATCTGCTTCATATAACCTCCCATAAGGACTTTCCTGTTTACTTGTCAGTCATCTTATTCACACATTAAAAAGACCCAAACTGGTTGTTGTAACAACTCCCTGGAAAACTGAATAACTGAAGTAACTGTGAGGAATTCTTTTTCTTTCCCTGTGCTACTAACCCATGAAGTTAGAGCAACTCATGTTGCTGAGCTGATCAGAAGATAAATTAGGAATTAAAAGCTTTGTACATCAAGCATAGACAATACCAAAGTCGAGACTGAGGACAACTCACCGTCATGAACACTACTTAGTTTCTGAGGGCTACAAAAGATTCAAGCCACAAAGTGGTCTGGACTCCACTGGTGATCCATGTTTACATTGGGCCCACCTGGGATGTAGTAAGAATATTAACATGTGAGGCAGGTTAAAAAAAAAAATCACGATTCCTCTGAGAGCACCAAGAGGCCATCTCCAGAGAGAAAAGCAGCTGTGCTTCAGCAAGTCACATCACACCACAAAGCCTAGCAGGAAAACAAGGTCTGTGCTTCACCAGGTGAACTGCTTTAGCATGAGGTCTTAGCACCTCAGTAATAGTGGGCCAGAAAGAAATTGCCATCTCCAGCTCAGGAGAGAGCTGGGTGAAAGAAAACCAAACCACTGCAAATGCAGCTGAAGGACCTGGTTGAGGAAAATGGCATGTGCAAGCTTAAATATGTACACATTTAGCAGGTGAGGTTAAGCAAATGAGCAGACGTTTTCCTAGGGAGGGTATCTTGTGGAGAGCAGAAGAACAACCCAAATATTCTGCTTTTCCATCAAACTCTGCTAATTTGCTATTGAAAACACAGGAAAACAGGAACCCAAGGAGCACATTTTGTGTCTGATTATCTCTATTTCATTTGAGAATTGTCTCTGGTTGGTTGGAGAAGCAGAACTCATTTTCACACATACAGCTCCATTGCAAGTGTAAATGTTTATTTCTTTTCTGCTATATATATATATTTAATAATCACAGGAGATTTGAAAAGCCTGAAAACCTTCTGAAGTGTCAGGCACTAAATTATATGATAAGTGTATTTGCAATAAAATGCTGCCTCCTAGAGGCAACAGTATCTTTTCTTACACTTCTAAGAGTTGGTTATTATGCTAGATACTCATTTTTTACAATGCTATTGCTGTAAAGGACATTTTGCAGAGAAAAGCATCGAGATATCATACTTTTAGCTAAAATGATGTCTTTAGCTATATTAAGGTCACAAAGCCATGAAATTCAAGAATGAATGTTTGCTATAAAGTCTTAGTTCTATCCACTTCTTTGTCAGCCTTGTCTTTAAATAGGATAAAGCGTACAGGATGACACACTATTTTATTTCCAAATAATATATCCAAATAATCTCTGGATAATTTGATGATAAGATGCACTCGTTCCACAAATAAATCTGTGTTTTGTACTGAAAGCAGCTGTTTTCTAAGTTCCCCTCCATCTCAGTGAAGAAGTTGATAAAGAAAAATACGATTCCAATTGCAGGCTGATCTTACAGTTTATGCAGCTGGAAATATACATGATGTGCTTCTTTCTCATTTTCTCTACATCCAACCAGATACCTTGTGGTCTGATATACTCGACCTGAGCGTTCATATCTGCAGCAAAAGCCTGTGGGAGCCATGCTCAAGCACATACAGTGCAGTGTGGCATTAAGCATTCTGAACACAATAAGCAACAACAGGTCTTTGGGAGGTATCATTGGGCCCCTAAATCAAGTAGGTGGATTCTGTTGCCTAATTGCTTCATAATTCGGTTCCCCATGAAAGAGGAGAAAATATATTGCTTGATCCCAGACAGGTGTTGGGAAAATAACTAAAGTGGCATCTGCAAAGATTCAACACAGGGGGACTGGAGAAAGGCCAAGGAGGCAAGCCATCCTCCAAGTAGGCCTTGAAGCCTGTGTCTCCATCCCACAGCCTCTCATACCACAGATACCACTGTCACTGCAGAAGAAACGTTCAGGGAAAGAAGGGGAAGATTCATGAAAAAGGCTGTAATGTTTTTCACTGCAGTGCGAGAAGCAAATAAGCAATGTAATGGCCAAAGCCGCATCTGCTTTTCTGTGAGGTGATTCTGTTTTAGGAGCAGATTGCCTTTCCCTTAACCATTAAGTGTCGTTCTTGTCTCTCCAACCTAAATAAGGATGTCGCCAAAATGAAAAAAGTTCGTAGATCAAAAAAGATGATCAGATGTGTGGAACAGCTTCTGGGTAAGGAATAAACAAGCCAGCTCTCCAGACTGGAAAAGAGATACTGTACAGGGAAAACAAAGAGGTCTCTGAAATCCTGAGTGTTCTGGGGAAAGTGGTTACGGATCAACTTCCCAATTTCAGTATAAGAACTACAGGGAAAATTCAGGCAGGATCCAGGTTCAAAATAAACAAAGAGAAAATATTGTGTATACTTGCCCTGTTCTTACATGCTTTTCTAGGCAGCCACTTTTGGCCCCTGTCAGAGAGAGGAGACTGGGTCAGAGGAGGCCGTGGTCTAACCCTGAGTGGCTATTCTAGCAGATGCCACTGTACACATTTTATTTCCTATATTTTTTAGGTAAAGCCCTGAAAAAAAAATCAGATTCTTTTCTGGAAATGTTATTTTGAGTCACTGACTCATGTAAAGTGTCAGTTCGGCAGCAGCTCTTGGACTTTTATTCTTTCTTTCCACATCTCCTTTGTGTCTCAGTCAGAATTTTCATGTAGTCCCTCCCTTTGTCAAAGAGGCATGGATAGGAAATCACATTGGACAGACTGTGAGCCGGTCTGCTGTCTAGTCACTCACTGTGTTTATTGGGGTCTTTTGCTAGGTACTCCCATCAGCAGAAGCTGCAGGTACCTCAACAGTGGTTCTTAATGCCAGATTATGAATCAGTTTGCAGTGATTTTTGTACTATTATTAATACCAAGAATACCATAGGAGATGTTTTCCCTAAGATTGCTTGATCCTGTTTGTTGATATAGAGATAGAGAAAAGAGCAGAAGAAAACATTATAGATAAGAGAGACTCTCAGTTTCTAGTTCTGGAGTTCAAAAATTATGTTTCTGTTCATGTTCACCCCTAGTGATTGCTTTTGACCCACATTTTTTTTCTGTTTTTGAAATATTTTCTATAACACTGCTATTATACAAATTTTAGTCAACACTGATATAAAGAATTGGTGCACATGATCACATACCCAGACATTCCAGTCAAGAAACAAACAGACCTTACCAACACTTTCTACAAAAACAGCCTTTTCAGAAAACAGCCTTCAGCTGTCAGGATAGATATTTTCTATTGAGTTTATTGACAGTGAGTTAAGTGCGAAGAGTGGCATGACTCCATTTTTATGATATCCCTCCTGCTTCACTGCTGTGACACCTGACCTCCATGCCTTCCTTTGAAATAGTTGAGACTGGGAATTGTTTTGTTGTCTGCAGAAATATATGCTATTTTTAGCTTTTCAAATTGAGATCATAATGCAGATCTGGCCTTGTCCCGGTCAAGTCTGACAGGTAATTGCTACTCAGAATCAATGTTGTCTGGTGTGAAACAGGGCAATAGGTCTTTCACACTTCACACTCCATCAGCACCATTATGGGCAGGCTTATAGTCTGGCCTAATCTACACGATCTTGAGATAGCCACAAGCTTCAAGATTTAGGCACTTCTGTGGTGGAAAGCACAGGGTCATGCCTGTGATTGTCTCAGAGGACTGTACTTGCTTTGTACACAGTTCTTAATCTCCAAAGCAGAACCTTCCTCTAACATGAGACTGAAAAAGCTATATCCCAATTTGACAGGATGCCTCCCACATGTGCTCCTTTCAGTAGATCTGGGCAATTGTTACCTTCATTTTCCCAATTGTCCAAAATACACTTCAAAGAGGACTATCCTTTCCCCAGTGGGTTCCCTGACTTGCAGCCCTGTGTCATCAGATGCACCATAGCCCCTGTCAAAACTCCTGAATAAACTGTTTTCAAGCTCCAAAACTGCAAAATTGGTCAGACGCTCTTTGCTGGGTAAAATAGGAGGAAATCTGTCAGTTACGACAAAGAGTAAAACCCTTATTGCAAATTCTCTTCCTCAGTCATTTCCACTCTTGATTCCACAGTCTCTACTCCATCGCTTTGCTTACACAGGACAGTTTACTCTGTCCTTTTTTCTGAACACATTTGTGAACTTTAAAACTCATTTATACCCTCCCTTTGCCCTCCTTCTGCTTTTTCTTTTTACATCTTCTATCTGTTCATTTTGTATGTCTTCTCTTTCCCTCACTATATGGGAATTCATTATTTATTAAGACAAAAGTCTGTTCCATCTATATTTTATCTCCACCTGACCTTTTCCTGATCCATTCCCACTGTCCTATTTCATAGCTGATGGATCCCATCTCAACATCTGACTGATGTGTCTTCTTACATGTGAAATCTCAGGTTAACACTGATGTCTTCTACCAAGAGACTTCATATGAGCTTAAGTTTAACATAGTCATAATAAAACTCCCGATTTTCCCATCCAAGTTGCCTTCACCATCCAACATCTGTCACACCATCAGCTGTATAACGAAAGTCTTCATCACTCAAGCCCATACATCATTGATCTCTCCAGCATGATATGTCCTTGTCATACCAGCAGCAATTTGCATCTTCTTGGACAATGCCAGGCTCTTCTTGCTGCCCATACAACCTGGACCCTGTGAAGTACCAATTCCACTGATAACATTTTGTGAGATTATCAGATCAAAATTTGTGGCTAAGATGAAATCACCCCAAAGCTATGATTTAGGAGAGAAGACTGTTACAACAAAGTTAAAGTGTTGCCTTTCACCTAAATTGTGGCAAAATACGTGAATTCTGTGTCAAAATTTCTGCTCAAAGTTGAGACACACTTGGTACCAGACAGGAGGAGGGAAAGGTCAGCTCCTGTCTGTAGAACAGGAACAGTTGTGTAATCTTAAGTAATAACATGGCAAGGTAGATAGGAAAGACTTCTCCTTACCACTTCTTTTCCCAGTTTGTCTAGCTCTGCACAAATCAGGACACAGAAATGTTGGGGCACATAAACCACATTATGGTTAGATTCAGAGGTTACTTCTTTATTTAGAACAGCAAAGTAGATGGATTAAACATCCCCAAAATCTTGTTAGGGTCGTTCCAGCCATGGTGGAATAGATAGTGCCTTCCATGTCATTCTAATGGACCCTAAGAGGAAGATCCCAAACCCTCTTCTTCTCATGTCAGAGACAGAGAAAAGGCAAGGCAAAAAGACCTTAATCTCTACAAAATGTAGTGCCATACCACATCCAGTGGCACTATTGATAGGTAGGACAGACTGCAGAGCCCAGATCTCAGTGTAGTAAGTAGGTCTCCTTCCCCATGTCGTGAGCATAAAGGAAGATGAGAAGCAGGAAGGCAGATGAAAAGCAGCTACTTCCAAGCTGTAGGTAAAGGGAGGGCAGTGTCCTGCTTTTTCTTCAGCTTTTCAGTCACTTCTCTCCAGACCTGGCCAGGTGAGTACGTTACAGAATCACAAAATGGTTGAGGTTGGCAGGGACCTCTGGAGGCCATCTTGTCCAACCCCCTTGCTAAAGCAAGGCCACCAGGTTGCCCAGCACCATGTCCAGATAATTTTTCAACATCTCCAAGCAGGGAGACTCCACAATCTCTGTGGGGAACCTGTGTCAGTGCTCTATCACCTGCACAGTACAAAAGTGCTTCCTGCTGTTTAGCTGGAACCTCTTGTGTCCCAGTCTGTGCCTGTTGCCTCTCTTCCTGTCACTGGGCACCACTGGAAAGAGCCTGGCTCCATCTTCTTTTACACCTTCCCTTTGAATATTTATAGACATTGATAAGATCCCACCTGAACTTCCTCTTCTCCTAGGCTGAACAGTCCTACTCTTTCAGCCTTCCTCATAGGAGAGGTGCTCCAGTCCCTTAAACATCTTGGTGGCCTTATGTTGGGCTCTTTCCAGTATGTCTAGGTCTGTCTTGTACTGAGGAGCCCAGAACTGGACACAGTACTGCAGCTGGGGTCTTACCAGTGTTGAGTAGAGGGGAAGGGTACTCTCTCGGCCTGCTGGTGATACTTTGCCTAATACAGCCCAAAAAGCTGTTAGCAGCAAGGGCATGCTACTGACTCACATTGAACTTGGTGTCTACAAGGACTCCTATGTCCCTCTTTTCCAGCTTTATATTTCATCAGGAGTGCTCAAGACTGGAAGTTTTCCACACACCTTACCTTCCTTTGGCAGCCCCTTTGCAACCCCAGTCACACTGAAGCTCTGTGATTTCTCTTTCTCCAAACCCTAACTGTAACCCTGTGACCTAACCGTATCAGTGACCAGGTCCAAAACTCACCCACCTGTGACTGCCAGAAAAAATGACCAAGACTGGAAGCTTTTGGCACACCTCACCTTCCTTTGTCAGGTGTTGCTGTTCCTTTTGGCACACCTCACCTTTCTTTGACATGTTGAGGGCTGCTAACCCAGACATTTATTCAGTGTATGGAACAGCCTGGTGTTCCCCTCCTGCCTCCCCAGCTGTAATTAACAGAGGGACACAGAACCATTATATGGTCTCCAAATGTACTCAGACCTTCATTCCCAGCAGCATTTTGTTCCACTATGAAGAAAAGCTGCAAGTCCATTGCAGCTTCAATGGCACAGGGCAGGAGAAGCCCTGGAGGGAGGTGACGGAGCCCCTTGACCACCAGCGGGAACCCAGGCTGAGACAGGAGAGGTGCCCGCGGAAGAAGGACCCTGTTCTGGTGGGATTGGAGGGGAAATGTACTCAATGTGTCAGTGCCTGACTGTCACTCTGGAGAAACACCACTGCTTCTGTATTCCTAGAGTTGTTTTGTTACTGCTAGCAAGCATCTGGACGCAAATGTGTATGTGTAAGCAGCAGAGTGTGAGGAATTTCAGTACAAATAGTGCTTACTGAAAGGCTTCTCTAAATCACCCTAGGCTAGCAGTCAAACCATCTGCTAGAGTAGCCATACACTGGAGTGTGGAAAAGATATTGTCTCATAAAAGCTCATAATTTGGACTGACTGCCTTGTCTGACAGCAAAGGGCATCCCCATTAGTTTCAGTATGTGAGTGCTTTTATCAAGCACACACATCAGCAGAGATGCATGTGGTCTGTTCCTGTGGGGACTGGTAGGTCATCAAGACTGCTGCCCATTTAGTGGCATAATAAAGCAAAAAAAACAAGGTTTTACTGGATAGTTCAGTTAATTGTGTAAAAAGGTTGACTTGATCATTTGATATGCATCCTCCTTTTTTTTTCCCTATTTGTGTTTTGTTTTGTTTTTGTTTAGTTATTTCATTATAAAATCCAGCACCTTAGTAGTGTGACATTTCTACCTCAAACCTCAGGATACCAGAATTGCAGTGGTTTGAGGGTAGTGTCATAATTCATTTAATGACAGGCCACAGAGACTGCCTCTATGGCCCTCATAAATTCTTGGATAGATGAACTCTGGCATTGTCTTCTCCTTTTTTATGATGGCTCAAAATGAGTACCATGTGGGCCCCTCTCTCTTCTAGATCAGAAAAGGTTATCAGAATAAAGAAAGGGATAAATACTCCACCCTTCTTTCCTTAGCCAGAAAGCAACTACTTTGAATATTCCACATCACCAATTTCTTCAATTTTCTACAAGAAGAATTTACTTTTTCAAAGGAGGAATACATATATACTCCCAGATTCTGTTTATAACGTTCCTTATCAGAGATAGAAGGGAGATACATACGTAAAGGATGGAAGCAGGCCTCTACATAGAAGCTTTCTCAGAGTGCCTTGACCTTGTTTCCTTGATGAACTCACGCTGTATCATTTGCAGATCTGCAACAGATCCATCTCTGTAATAAACTGGATCTTCAGGTCAAATCTTCCAGTACAAAAAAAAAAAAAAAATGTTTTTCCTGCATAAAAGCCTGGAAAGCCAATGCTGAGTCCACTAAGGAGAATGGTAACTACAGCAAAGATGAATTTGAAACCAAAAGGCTCGACTTGAAAGGCCTCAGATTAAAGTTTGGCCATACAAGCCTCTATCAGCTTTATATGAAAATATAGCTTACCTTTTCCCTCCCACAGGAGGCTTCAGGACAGCCTCTCTAGTTTATTTGATGTGCAAGTTCTTGAAGGAGTGGGCCTTCTTGATGTGTTTATTGAGCAACATAGAGTACACTGGTGAGTGCTTGAAAAATGGCAATTGTAGGTAATTTGGGAATGTCCCTTTAACACATTCAGAAACCAGTAGCAGAGTCTCTGCAGATGAATGGAAAAGAGAGGCCCCATGGGAAGCTTTTTATTTAATGCAATGGCAGCTGTAAGCCGAGGTTAATGTAGCCACAATTTCCCTGGGCAGCATCACGAACAGATCAGTCACGGCTCGGGTGGCAGCCATTCCCTGTTCCCTGGAGGGAACGGCAGAGTCCCGGGCCCAGCACCCGCCTCCTCTGGGGTCCTGCCAGGCCTCATGGAGGGAAAACCTGCACGGCCTGGAGAAACTCAGGCACGGGGCAGAGAGGGGTGCATGTGCTCAGCTCCTCCTGCTGTGAAAAGGGGAATAAATCTTCTTTCTTGTTCAGATGGGAGTGCTGGAGGGATAAATCTGTAAAGATTTTGTACATGCTGATAGCAGGTGCCTCGACGCTGAGCAATGAAAGGAATCTTTTACTCCTGGAGCAATGAGCAGCCCTCAGAAACTGGAAAAGGATGAAGGGATTTATCTGGGACAGACAACGTGGTTAAAATGTGAATGATTTCCTTGCCAAAACTAGACATCAGCAACGAGCAGTGATGGCAGCAGGTAGGCCGTGCAGAGGCTGAGCTGCGCAGGCCTCCTTCTCTGCCCACATCAGGCAGCGAAGACTTCGGCCTCCCACCTTTCCTGCCTTCCACACTGCAGCCCTGTGAGTGCTCCTCCATCATTTACAGCGTGTCCTGTTGTCCCCAGCTCTGTCTTAGTGAAAGGGAGCCATGAGCAAACTCTGCCATTTAACAGTGTAAGGTTTATTATCAACCAATCATTCCAATGTCAATATTTAGTCACTGTTACCTGCTCTCTTAAAACAAGGCAGGGAACGTTAGACTTTAACTTTCCCCAGAGTACTTTCCTGGGGATCTAGATAAAGTCAGAGGCAGCAGGGGAAGTGTCCAAACTCACCTGCCCAGGAGGCATGAGAGAAACGACAAATTACCCTCCCCGGAGAGGAAGCAAAGCTATACGCTAACCTGGTAAATGGGCGTAATTCACAGTAAGGCTCACCTTGCAAAGGGAATCTGCATTCAGAAAAACACTGAAACCACCTTCTCAAGATTCCCATTGAAATACTCAGAAATTCTGGAGAGAGGACAGTCAGGAAGCCACTAAGTGATAAGCAAGTAGAAGTATTGAGATAGATGGTACTCAGCCTTTCTGCTGAGGTACAGTAAAAACAATCTGTGAAGTGCAGCTAGCTGATGCTGATGATCATGCTAGGAACATACTTCTTCCAGGGTGAGAGATAATGATTAGGATTATCAGTAGATTCAGTCAGGCAGATCTAGGCACAATAAGTCAGAGATTGGTGCTTTTCACTCACAGCACACATCGACAGTTACCATGCACTCATGTGAGAAGCAGACATGAGACAGTGTTTTGATGCCTGTATTTAAAACGTCAAAGAAATGCTTACAAAGATAGCTTTCATGTCACAATTAATGTGACCAAAAGCTCTCAGTTTGTAAGAAAAGATCCTTTCTCACAGAAGATGAAACCAAGCAGGGGAGCTGGCTGGCATTGCACAATCCGTCTCAAGGAGATACAGGCAGGAGAACTAACTCCCCAGTGTACAGCTTGGGCAGCACTGTGTGATGGCATGTATCCCTGCAGAGGGCAGAGACCAGAGATAACCCCAGGCACTGCTCCAACAGCTCTCACCTTACCCCATCACATGGATTCCTTTGCAATCAGCCTAGCATTGTTCTGCAGGCTGGAAACATCATGTAAAACCTTTGATCCCTCTGCTCCTCACCTAAGGGCAGCAGACAAATCAGATGGCTTCTCCTGATAAAAGAAAGGAATTTGTTGTGTGTGTGTTTTTTTTTTTTTCCAAGTAAATCAGAAGTTCATTACTAGAGTTGTCCAAATTAAAGTTCTAGTTTCATCACCTCCCTTCTCCTCCCCAACCCTAAATAATCTTCAGATCATACATCATTTCAAATGCTAATTTAATTACTCAATTATATTTCTCTAAATTTGACCTTGAAATGTGATTTTGAAATGAAAATCAACTTTATGCATTTATTTTAAAAATTACAATGTTTTGACTTTTTCAATTTTTCTTACTTTTTTTTTTTTAACTGCATATTTTTCTTTCATAAAGAACAATCCATCACTAAAAAATCTTTTTCTCCATCATCTCTCTTTTTCTGATGACAGGCTGAAGATCAAAGTTTCCAGGTTCGGCTCATTGAATAGAGAAGTGACTAATCAATAACAAGCAAACATTCATCACTTAGATTCGCAGAAATACTGCTAGGGCTAGAACTACGATTGGAGCTAGTCATTAATACTATGGAGGATGTGTAAGTGCTCTGCTAAGGAATCTGCAAACGATGTAAAATTAGGAGCTGCTGCAGATGGTGTTAGCAAGGACAAGGAAATCAGGAGCCTCTCAGAAACTGGAAGTATGACAGAAAGTGGAATAGGAAATGGGGTGAGGAACTGCAAGTCTTCTCTGGCAGGAGGATACAAAGGAGTGTGGAGAGGAACATGAAGGACAGCTAAATCTTTTGATTCAACAAGTACGCTCCCTGGTATAAGAAAACACACATTTTGACTTATCTAGAGTTGTCTATTATGACACATCAGTCTTTTTCTGTACAAGGACTTGAAGTCTATGCTGGCTGCCTATGAAACCCTCAGAACCTGCCGTGGTTTAGTCTGCCATGATAGTGTTAACCAGCAAAGTGCAGTACTGGCTGGCATAAATTCAACCAAAACTATCCTCTCCTAATCACTGCATTACCAGAAAGGTATGAGCAATTTGGAAGGAATTCAAAGACTATTGAATCTGACTGCAGAACCAAGATTTTAATTATAAGACTAAAGGGCTGAAAATCCTTTAAGCCAGCCTAGAAAAAACTTATGTGAGGACTGATTTATAGCTGAAAAGTATCACAGCTGAAAGGTAATAAAGACACCAAAGAAAAGGAAGCTAATTCTGTGTGACAGAGTGTTAAGACAACTGGAAGGAGAGAGAGGGAAACTAAAAAGCATTGAAGTGGAAGAAGTGCATAGGAACAGACTTCCTGGCCAGTGGACTTACGTTTAGAATGAATGAGCCCAGAGCTGAGCTGCAACTGGAATTCCTATTCCAAAAAAAAAGGGTGAGCCAAAATAATGAAATGCCCAACACAGCAGACATTCCAGAGAAATGATATTGAGCAGATCTTTCTAACATAATATATTATTGGTTAAGACCTGTCACTAACACTTATATGTAATTGTGTGGTGTTTATTTAGGTGATGCCAGTAGTCCACAGTAATTTCTGTTACATGTTGTGGACCATACCATTGCTTCAATGGCTGGTTTTAGTAAAGTCAGATGATTTAAAACCTTTAAGGCCTTTTAATATTTTACCGTTAATTGGGTAACATAACTGCCATATAACCTCCTTTAGCAGTACAAACATATTTTTAAATCAACATAAATTTGACTACTTTCTTATTTCATGGAATTATTTTTCCTGCATTTTACTACATCACAATTAGTAGCTAGTAGTTATACTAGTTAGTAATTAGCAATTATAGACATCTGATTTCTTTTATGTAACTCTGTCTTGATGTTTTACATTATATTTTGGGAACTGTTTACAATGAAACACTCAAAAGAGAAAAATAACTGTATAATATATATGCCTAAATGATACACAACTGAGCAAAATCTGAAAGGTGTCTACAGAAGTGTTGCAACTTTTATACATCTGCTGTTTTGATTTTGGCTGCCTACAGTGAACTCCCACATGCAACAGAAAATTCTTTCATTTCTATATCTGTAAAGTCTTTTCTTGCTTATGCATACAGTTTTCTGCAGATCAGCATATGTCCTCAGGAATAACTCTAAGTTTTGTAGTGGTCTCTCAGGAGTAGTGTTCTTCTTGCTGATGGACATCTTGCAGATAACTTCACTGTCCAAGTAACCCTAGATATTTTATTGTTGGCTTTGGACACCCGCCAATCATTTTTCACAGTTGCAAAGTATATGCCATTCCTACTGTCTACCAGAATCTGGGATATATGGACAGGAGAACTCAAGTCCTGACAAAATTTCCCAAATGCATTCCTTCCACACATGCAAAGACAGGCTCCTCTTTGCTAAGCCCTAGTTTGGTTCCTAAAGGTTCCAATAAAATTTCTTTGGCACTTTTTCTGCTAGAGGTACCAGCGTTACTGGATCTGGTGAAAGGAATAGTTTTTGCAATATCTTGAAAAATTAGATAGCTTTTTGATTAGTGTAAACAGGACTGCTGACAATTCCTCCCCCATGAATAATGCACCTAGGAAAACAACCAAATATTGAATCCAAATCACAGGGACAAACAGAAGCTGATAGGATCATTGAGATGTGCAGCAGGCATGATGTGTCAGCACTCCCCCTTGCTCTGTTGTGCGTGCTTTGCCAGCTGTAGCATTTACAGCCACATTCTTGATTGTAACAGCAATCTCCCCCATCATCACTAGTGTTAGCATATGGAAAAGGTGGCATGCAGCAATCTGTCTGACAAACTACTTAATATGTCAGCATATTAGCAATTAGCACGTCCAGCACAAAACGTGCAGCATCCTTTTCACCAGCCCAGTTCCCTCACCCTTTCCTGAGCACAGGCAGTTAAACAGCTACTTGGGAGGTTATAGTATTTTCCCAGCAAGAAGCAACCAAGATGCTGCTTACTGATCTTCCTACCCTGCAGTTTAACCCGTTGCTTTATTCCTTCAGTATCTCTGATCTGGCCTGTTGCTTCTGGACTGGTTTTCCCTGAGGGGAACCTGACCTTTCCTTTCTTCCTCTAAACTCTAATGCAAGCAGATTATACACAAGTCCCATTCTGTGGTGTCTTTTTGATACGTTTTAGCATACCAAGGCATTTGTAAGCAAGGGCATCCATCTTGCCCTTGTATTGAGTGAGAAGCCTGGGGAAATCACTCCAGGACTGCAGACCAGAGTTGCACCACTTCGCTTCAGCACAAGGAAGATTTTCATCACTGAAGCCCAAATACAAAGAAAGGCACTTAGCATTGCTTAGTGCAAACGTTTATGCACACAGAGGGACACAAAGACTGTCCGTGTCAGCAAGATCAGCATGCTGACAGTGCCTACTTGATCTTTGTTCTTTCACAGGGACAAAGGCCATGTGCTACACTGCTTTTTACTATCAGGTGTCTAGGGCACACTGTACTTCAGCCAGAGAGGGAAAAAATAGTATTCTCCTGTGCTGCCTCCCTGTGGAGATAATGAAGGTTTATCCCTGGACCTTGTCAATACAGACTCCCCTAAAACAGCCAGCGGTGCATAACTGTGAACTTCCATCCACTAAAATTAAGAGTAATCCCTGACAATGCAATTCAGACTACATTTCCCTGTAACTCCTAGACTTGACTGGTTTTCATTTGGCGAAAGCTTTCTCCCACTCCACTCCTTCTTGGTTCTTTCTTGGTTCGTTCACCAACATGGCTAACTTCTAACACCAAGATCATTGTGGAACATCTTATTTAATACAGAAAGAAACAGTGAAAGTGTGAGTGGATTTAAACTCACTCTGAAGGTATCTGAGCACTGGCATGGTCTACGGAGAGAATCTCTACCTTTTTAATTTCAGTTTCCTTCTCCACGCATGGAAAATGTACTCTGACACAAAACAAGCATGCATTAGAGACAGGACAATTCCCCAGGTACAGCACTTTCAGCAAATATTTCAACAAGCAGTGCTTTGCTGCAATAAAGAGGTCATGACAAGATGTCGCTGTGACAAAAGACTCAGGAGTTTACCTCCTACAAGCATTTCTTGACAGGTCTGCTCATTGCTTCCTACATCCTTTCTGGAAGTGAGCTCCAGTAAGCAGTGGATCAGTAAATCATCCTCAAAATGTGAGAATGACAAGTGCTGCTTCTGCTGCTGTTGTCTTTCATCCCCTCTCTGACTGCTGGTCATGAAGCCTACTGGGCACCTGTAAGTGTCAGACTGACAGAAATTATGGAGTTCCTATAACATCAGGAAACACAGAGGAAGAAACAGAAATTCTACTTATAGATCTATAAGCTGAGAACACGAAGGAGATCTACTCAGGGAAGATATGGACATGACCACACTGAATAGGGATTTCTTACAAGCTCCAAAGTAGCATAATACTGTCATGGCCTTCTGTGCTTCCTGTGACATAAAGTAAAAAATCACCCACCATCAGAAATCTCCAGAATTACGCCAGAAAGCTATCCAGGGCTTCCCAGGTGGTACCAGTTAAATTGAACACTTAAGGAAAGCTCCTCCACGAAGCAGAGAAAGTGCATGGCAGCACAAGCATGAGGCTGATCCTTGTCCAGAGAGCAGTGTGAATGGCAATATGAAGACAAGGGATGCTATAGATCACCCCGACAGCAGTAGTGCAGCACTAGGAGATACCCTGAGGCTAAATTGACTCTTGAGGCTACAAAAGAAGCTTGCTTCCTGCCTGGATCCCCATTGGCTGGTAAAGATTTTTTGAGCCCTGGCAGAGCAGGCTCTACTGGTATATCTAGCGGCAGTGCTCCTGGAAGGGGAAGAGATAAGGACAAGCACGGGTGGTCTGTCAGAACTGGAGAATGGATCTGAAAATGTTCCTAGTCTTCACCGCATTTCTGCTTCACACTACCCTGGGCTTCCCTATTCAGGTGAGAGCAGTTCCATGCAGCCCTGCTCTTTCTTCTAATTGACATGTTCTTCCTGGAGTGAAGCTGTGGAAACCCATTTTGATAATTTTCCCACAAGAAAAATAGTAGTAATATAATGCTATATGAAGACAATCTATTACTCTAGCTCCTCTTTTTGACCTCGTTTTGATGCTATTGTTGCTGCATTTATGAGCTATGGAAAATTAACACCTTTTACCTATTGATTTTGCAGGACAACTCTGGAAACAGTACAGCAAGTAAGTAGGATTTCTATTGTATTTTAATTCTTGGCCATGTATCAAATCAATTACATAGCAGCAATCTTGAAGCTGGTCATTAGCTGATGCAAATAATGTAGTTTCAGTAATACTTTCAGATATGCAGTTTTTACTAGCTAGAAGTGTAACTACGGACATTGTACTGCCAGAAATAAGCATGCCACTACATTGCATGTATGAGGGACTTAGCAAGAGTATGGTTTTCTGTTTGCCTACTTAATAAGTTATGTATTTTGAAGAGAGTTGTTATTACAAATTTTATGGCTTCCCAATGTCTTTATGGAATGAATAAAAAAAAATCTGAAGTAGGGGGAAATTAAGATTCAAAAGCAGAGTTCAAAGCAGAGCTTCTTCAAGGTAGAAAAGGTTAAGGCTGTCTGTCAAGATTTCAATGATTCTAGTAGTGGTGACAAGATACAAGGGTCTGTCTGGGAGCAGCAGCAGCAGAACAAAAGATTTTAAGGAAGAAGCTTTATGCTGCTCATACTTAGTGAGGAACAGGAAAGTTGAGGTAAGATCTGTGCTATGGAGAGAACCCCCATGTTTTGTAGGTGCAGTTCTGTGCAGTGTAGTAGATCCTGAAATGAATGACAAGCTGATGTGTGATGCTGCCAGTGATGTAGTTACATATAGTTGTACAGCTGAAGCATGGGGCTGCCAAAGAGGCCTCAGGAAAGAGGAACAAAAGCAGAGCTGCAGCAGTGAAAGTACCTGCATGTCATCAGCAGTGTATGTGTTGTGGTAGACCAAATTGTTGAGCAATCAATTTTACTTATAATGTAGACAGGTGAGAGGTCTGAGTCAGAGCAGACTCAGAGCTGTGTGTCTAAGAGTGCCTCGTTCTGTAATCCTGGGCTGCACAATGTTGAGAAGAAGCTTTGACTTCACTGTGTCACAACACAGAAAAATGGAAAAGGTGTCACAAGGTTATAAAAGATGTATAGATTTGAATTTCACCAGCGCATGGTAAATATAGGTGATAACACGTAAGACTAATTTGCTGCTGAGTGACAACTTTAGAGCACTTGAATGTACTAACTTTTATGTTTCCCAATTTGGTATCGGGCTGAATGCAGATGTGCTTTCACACAGACGTGCTCTACATGTGTGTACTTTCTGGGTGTGGTTTGTTAGGTTAATTCAGCTGTGCTTTGACAGGCTTGAAAATTACATTTTAACATTACATTTTGACACTTTTCCTTTAAACTGAACATTAGGAAAAAGCTCAGCCACTTATTTGCCTCCTTACCTGCCTTGATGCAGCAACAAGAAAAAGGTACATCAGGTGTTGGAGAAAGCTTTGCGTTGTGCTGAGATAGAAAATGAATAGTATGGGCTTAACAGAACAGCTTTTGTCATTTTGAAAAATAGAATGGGGTCATTGCAGATTTCCAGCGAATGTCAATGGAAATAAAACTGTAGGTAGACCTTAACTACAACAAGAAACTGCCAAGTCAGGGGTGACGTGCTACAAAAGGGAGAGGCCTAAGAAAGAGTTGCTTGACATACTCAGAACAAGGTAGTGACTAATGAAAACTGAGCAGTTCTTCTTTTGAGATGTCATTTATGGCATAGAAGCAAAGGGATGCAAAATTAATGTTCAGTAAATTTGAAGCCAGTGGAGGGACATGCTTGTTGGAACTCGAAGTGGCAGGGTTAATGGGCCAAACACATACAGTGAGTTTTAATTTACCATTGTTACTGCTTTTTGTGCCATCTTTCAGTATCTACAGTGCAGGGAAAACTTGAACGGTAACATTTTGAAATCCGTATCACACCAGATTTCATTTGATGAGGCACATAGCAGACGCCTTCTATGATGTCTCACTTGAGCTTTAAAAAGGGGTCCTGGGCTGTATGTGCCTAGGAATCTGGAGCCTAATTTCCACTGACTTCGACTAGTCAATTATTCTAATTCCTCTTGTGTGCTTGACTTTTGAATTTGGTCAACATATCTCAAAAATGCACTTTCCTGAATAATTTTTTAGGTGCCATAGACCTCTCTGTTGCAGCTCCTGGGAAATGACTGAACTTTTGCATAATAAACAAAAGTTATCATAGTGGAGTTTCTTTAGCATGCAATTGAAGTAACAGTCTGAAAAGGCAGATTTAAGAATTTTTGGCTCAATCAAAGCAATTCTTCTGCAGGTTCTAGACCTACTCTGAATAAGAGGAAGTCCCCCCTACATTTGGGCAATAACCACTTAGGTCAATGGAAGCTGTGAAAAGGAAAGGTGCTGCAAGATGTGACAGAGCTTGGCATCCTCCACATCTTCTGTTGAAAACACATGCTCAAAAAGTTAAGGATGGGCTTAGAGATATGAGAACTATTTGCATAAGTGCTCTCTGTGATGGTGTTGGGTAGAAAAACAATTGTGGTTTTAAATTTTGACAAATACAGGTGTGATTATTAACAACATGGAAGAGATTGCCAGAAAGGTGTGCGGCATATCCATCATACTTAAGAACAGGTCAAGCAAACTGTGTTCAGGAATAACATAGATAAAACTGCTTCTGCCTTAGGGAAAGCAGACAAACTGGATGACCTCTGGAGGACCTTTCAATTTCTGTACTCTTATGATGCTATAACAATGAAGTTTCTCTTCAGAAATATATATATCAGATTTTCCCTTCTATGCTGGTATCTAGAAACTGCCTTTTGGCAGAAATAAGAAGATGACGTGCTAGAAACACATGTTAGGATTCAGGATGGTTACAAGCTGCTGTCAGATGCATACTGAAGTCAAGATTATTTGCCTGGTGCTAAATTATAGCCTTCATCCCATTTTATAACTTTCCTCTTTGACACTGTGAAACCAGAGAGGATTGTTGAGCTGGTTAGCCTGCACCTGTTCCAGTGGAATCTGGGAACAAAAGAAATTTTTGTCCCTAGTTTCCTTTGACATTTTTCACACTGAAGCTGAAAAATGCTTTGCTGATTCTTATACAGTTAATGACCAGGATTCTGTTCCTGAACATGGAACAGTTTCATAGATGTTTGTCTAAATCTCAATTGAATTTCTGTGCACATGCATCAGTTAGTGCAACCTCTTACCTCTCCAAGCAAGGGCACCTGCCAAAGGCATTCCCATGGCTGAGGAGACCTGTGCTATTGAGACCTGTGCTGTGAAGTTGCATTCAGAATCTAATTTGCTCCTTTTGCTTGTCTTTTTCTTCCTTGCTTTTTGCAGCAACAGAACCTACTCAGGTGAGGACAACTAAATCAGCTCCTTTGTTAACTTTGGGGTCCAGCATTGACTTCAAGACTCATCTACTCATCCATATCCCCATCTGTGCAGGAAGTCTTCCCAGATCAACAATGTACCAGAGTGTGCAGTTCCCATCCCTATCTCATTTGTCGTTCCAAAATGCCCAAATATAGCCAAAATCCCAGAAAGCTTTTGCCTTCTTTGTGGTCATAGAGAAAACTCAGAACTGCTTTTTATTTCTACTAGGCAAAGGGAGTATGGCAATTTGTTTTGCTACTAACATGACCTCCACAGCTAGGTACCAGCCCCATAGTTCGCTACAAGTAGTAAATGCCATGGCCTTTCACCACTGTTGTGAGGTGATACTGGGAGGATTTCATCAGAGATTTCATCAGCCTTGTACTCTACCATCAGGGACATGAATGAAGCTAGAAGTTATGAAACTTGCTACATGCTTCAAATTGTATTTCCTGAATCTCCTATGCGAATTTCTTTTATGATATCCATATATGCAAAATACATCAAAGAAGAATATCTACCACACATGGTAGTACTTTTTTTACACATGGTACAGTAAATAAGACCTCAAGACTGCACTAGTGAAAGATGCACACAACAGTAGCCCAGACACTTTTGATCCTTTGCATGTTAATTTATTTCATATTTATGTTATACTGTTAATTGTGAGATAATACTCATGTTCCATCCTCCTAGGTTACTACAGAAGAAGATATATATGGTATGTATTATTACATCTAAATGTGTTTGCTAGGATATACTGATTGTTAGCTACCCAGTTACTCCAGAAAATAGCACTTGCTTAACACAAATTAATCTCAGGGAAGAAATTTTAAGAATGCATTAACCATAATAATTTATGCAAAGTAGAGTCTCTTGGTTGTGGCCAATTGCCCAGCCTTGCTAACAATCTCAGGTGTTAATTTTGCTAAAAATGGTTCTGCTTAGATAATATCCTGACTTAAGTCACTTCTGAAGGTTAAAGCAAGCGCAGAAGCCATCTGCCTGTGCTGTTTGTGGATGTCAAGACTCATAGCATGATGCTCAGATTCAGCTGATTTTACTTATGTGAGGCTCAGAAGTCCCTGATACTGGGCTTATCCGGGGACCTTAGTCTCAACCATGGAATAGGAATTCAGTCCTGATTTCATTGGCTTCAAGAGTTTTCAAGAAAAGTGTACCCAGCAGTAAGCAGCAGGAATGCTTTCCAACCATTTTTGCTCCTGATACGTTTGGGGGGTTGATTGTGATGTGTGCATGCAGAAGGAAAGCTGTGCTGTCTGAGCACACGGAGGGAGCCATGCAGACGATGGGAATTGCCAGCTGGAATTGCCTGCTGTCCAAGCAGGACAAAACAGACTTAGAAGAGCTGAAGGACCATTCCTGTAAATGCAGTGACTAAAAAACAAAGGTAGAGAGAGAGAAAGATCGAAAAGGAATGGCTCTCGGGACTGGATTAATGCCGAAACAACCACTGCTGTTGGGAGGTTCACAAAATTGTGTCCCTGAGCAAATATCTACATGACTGAACACCATGCCAACACATAAATAGACTCTGTGAGTTTGACTGCATGACTGTGATTGGGGCCAGAGCAAAGGGAGTGCCTGGAAACTTGTCAGATTAAAAATCAGGATTCACTTTGCCCTTGGGAATGAGAAAGTGATTCTCTGTATTTTCTGAACAGAATCTCCATCACCTATAGAGACAGACTCTGAGGATGAAGTTATTTTTAACAGAATTCTGAAAGTTAACAAAGGTAATACCATCAAAGCCCTGCTTCTACTGGGTCTCTCTGATTGTTATTATTTTGGAGGGGGGCTGGGGGCTGGGGAGAGGGCAATGGGGGAGATACAATATCTTACCATATCTGTGCAAACATTTTTTCCTATCTTGCTCATATAAATGTAAAAAACCTTCAGAAACTGGCCACAAATACTTTGTCTGTGTGGTCTGCTGAAGCCCTATGGTATCCTAAATCTATCTTGTCAATACTGAAGATGATACCAGATGTAGATGCAACTGAACTATGCAGGCAGCTTCTTCAGCTTTAGCTCTCAACATCTTGGTCCTTCTTTGGACATAAAAAGAGAACTTGGTTATATGGTTGTTTTATTATTTAACTACCTTTCTGTTGAATGAAAGTAATACGTGCATTCAGTCATCATATGACTTTGTAGTACAGACTCCTATATGGCCAGTTCCAAGCTTCCTGCTCTAGACTTCCTGTTCCTTGATACTTCCAAACATATTTGCCACTTTTTATCAGCTTCTCTTTCTTGTATTTTCTCCCTCAGGGAGGGGAAAGTGTGGTCATTCATGAAGCATTACTCCTGTCTGTAGAAACGGACAGCAAACACTCCTACAGTTTTCTATAGACAACAAACACCCTTTTTTTGATTTGTCCCTCTGTTCTCTTGCCTTCCTGGGTTTTCTTACTTTCCTCCTGCCTTTGCCCAGCACCTTTGCTGGGCATTCACTCAGTGTGACAAGGTGGTGAAGAAATAGTACCAAAGTACAGCATTCCTCTTACTGCTTGAACTGCTTTCAGACCTACCTTGTCTTGCCTAAAACCCTACCCAACTGAGCTGGAGCTTCTCACCTGTCCTCTTAGCTAAGGGCACTTCAGCAGAAGTAGGGAAGCAAATAATGTCCATCTAGTCCAACACTCCACTTCCAGTGTTGACCAGGAGCAGAAGCTTAGGAAAAATAAGCTTTCAGGAGGACACATAGAGTGACACTTTTCCAAGTGTGCCCTAGACAGCTCCCAGCAGTCTATGGCTCAGGTACTTCCACCCTTTTTTTCTCACCACAGACTGCTCTCGGTACTTGCAAGAAGGTGACATAGTCCCACAAAGGAGCCGCAGTGCCATTAACTGTCGCAATTGCTACTGGCCCCAGTCCAGCGATGGGATTGTTCGTGTTCCCTATGTCTTGGATCCTACTTATGGTGGGTGTAAATTTCCATGTATATATTTTTATTTTTTTTAATGGACTTTATCCAATAAGCTTCAGACAGAAACCTGCTTCCCGTGGCTATAGTGATGAAATCTATTCTAAGGATTTATTTGTGCTATGCTAGCAGAGATTAATTTTAAATACAAAGACACAAACAGAAAAAAGAGATCAAATTTCCTTGAGTAGTTTGCATCCATAATATTTTGGGTCTGGTCTCCTGAAGACAACAATGAATACCTGCCTTTATGCCTATTGTGGTGTGGTTTGAATGGCCTACTTTTCATTAGCAAAATAGCTTCCCATAGCTGCCTGCAAGTGCACAATCAGCAGCTAGAACAACAATCACCCCTATAATTTAAAACAAGTTGTTAAGAAAAAAAGGCTCCCACCTGAATCCATTTGGACACAGATCTGGATAAGGAGAATCTCATGCCAGGCTGTAGTACCTTAAATGAAATTCATTAATGAGCAAGAAGCAACAAAGAGACTAGGCTAATGTTTGTGTCCCTCATTTACCCTGTTTTTGTGTACACAAGATTTTAATGGCACCTGTTATTATTCTCTGTGACCCCCAAAATTAACCTTTTCTTCTCCAGAGGAGAGCCACGTAAAAGGGATTCAGGAAGCTATGGCAGAATTCGAAACACTGACTTGTATTAACTTTGTGAAGCGCAAGACAGAACGTGATTACCTCAGCATTAAATCTGCTGATGGGTAAGTTCAAAGACAAATGAACAAGTTGTTTCTGTATTGCTTTTCAATTCTTCCCTACCCGCATCTCGTGTGACTTAGAGAGGAAAGAGGTGTTGATTTGGAGAAGAAACTATGTTTCATCACAGTGCAAGGTACCCTGCAAGTGCAAGGACCCATCATTTACTTCAGTGAGTCAGCAGAGAAACTGAAGTGACTCAGACCATAGAAAAGCACCCTTAAGGTGTAGAACATACCTTAGCCTGTGTTTTCTGTGTGGTGTTTTATATATATACATATATGTATATATATACATTATATACATATATATATAATGCGTACTTGAACACAACATATAACAAGCTACTGTAGTTCTTGCAAAGGCAAAATCAATTCCAACTTATGAAATAAACAGTTCTCTGAATCAGACATACAGTTGGTTGTCAAGGTCAGAATTTGAGTCTGTGAGAGAACTGTTTAACATCTGCCAGCTTTTAAGTGCTGTTCATCTTAGCTCCAGCTCTGATATAGGATTCCGTCATTTGGATTAAAAATGGTTATTTCTAGGGAGTTAAAATCCCTGAGTATAGAAGGTCAGCATGCAGGAGCCTTTGTGCTAATGAAGGTCTTCCAGGAAGCTTTAGTGATGACCATACTGGCTGTTGTTTTGTACAACATAGTCAGTTTTGCCTTTCTGTAGACATTGACTATCCCAGTGGACAGGAAGTAATCATTCCATTCCCACAACACATATGTGAAACAAGGTTCTCCGTAATGTCCCTTTGCCTGACAATAAAAATCCCATAAGTCTTCTGTCGGTGTTCAATGCCTCTCAGCTGCTGGTCCAACTATGGAAAAGTAGGAGGTGGACAGACTGTCTCTGTGATGAAAGGAGGCTGCATGTGGAAAGGAATAATTCAGCACGAACTGGACCATGCCCTGGGATTTTTGCATGAACATTCTCGAAGTGACAGGGATAAATATGTAAAGATCATGTGGGAGTACATCAGCCCAGGTAAGTACTTTTGATCTCCTCGGTGTAGATAGAGTAGATATGTCCTGCTGTTCCCAGCTTTTCCTTGCTCCCTGAAGGGAGTGGATAAGAAGCATACTCTAAGAACAGTATCTTATATTACAGCTGACAGACCAGACTTCAAGAAATTTGAAAACTCTAACAACCTGGGTCTTCCATATGACTATTCTTCAGTAATGCACTATGGCCCGTAAGTAGCAGTGTGACATTGCTTTCGTTGGAACTCAAATCTCACATTAGAACTAACTTGCAAAAACTCTGTCCTACTACTAATGGGGAATAGCTTCCCCATTTCCCCCTCTGAGAAAAACAACGTAAGTCAGTTCAGATAAGCCATTCCCCATGATTAATTCACTATCCTTTAGCTTTCTTTAAGGAGTCATTCACAGCTGTGCACGTGGCAAAGGAGGGCATCTGCTTACTGCTGGACTTCCTAATCAAACTTATTTGAATAGCACTGTTAATCATAGCAACAACAAAAGAAGCAGCTTCAGAGTAGAGCTCCTCCTTTGCCACTTGAAGAAAAGGATTACATAGCCAAGAAGAGGTCTGCAAGCCATTAACCGCAGATAGGTTTTTTAGGGAGAGCTGTCTTTTTTCCTCTGTTACTCTACCACCTAATATACTGGGGTTCTAGGCTAAAAATAGTTTTCTGAGGTGATATTACACTACGGATCATTTAATCAGCAATCTAATTAGTGTTGTTTAATATTATCAGTCTAAGATCACAGTAAAGTTAATCTGTGCACAAATATAAATCAATTAATATAGAGGCAGCCAAAGGTTGTTTTATATTTTATTTTTTTCTATTATAAGAAGAGGCTGACTTACCCCTCCAATAATTTCTGTATTAGCATCCTCTTGTGGGACTTCAGAACCTTAAACACCTTCATAATGTATGTGACAGCAGTGCTATTACTCCCCAGCCACCATGTCTAGGGCTTGGAGGTTTGCTTGAATTTTCTTCAAGGATGAGTTTGGGATTAAGATAGTTTGTTATCCTTGGGTTATTCCGTATTTAATAAAATTTCAAGAACAATAGCAAAGGTAACTGATGAGCTCGTTTTCAATTTAGCTCTCCAAACAGCGTAGTTTGAGGGCCTTGTAGTATGAGGCAGCAAGCAGACATGTTTTGCAGGTTCCATTCTTCTTGCACAGGAAGAAGAATGCTGGAACATGCATCAAGAATTGGCCAGAAGAACAATCTGCTTCTCAGATGGGATTTAAGCAACTTGCATACAATTGTTGTTCTCCCTCTAAAGCATGTAGATTGTGCCATTAAATCCTGAAAGAAGTAATTTTACTTAAAGAACTTTAAACTTTACTTAAAGAACTTTTTTTTTTTTTGCAGATACACATTCACTAATACCACTGGAAAAGCAACTATTGTACCAATCCCTGATGGAGCAGTACATATTGGACAGAGGCAGGGACTAAGCAACATGGACGTGGCCAAAATCAACAAGCTCTACAATTGCAGTAAGTGACTCAAAGCCATCCTTTCCTCTGAGGATACTCAGCTCATTGACAGAGGTGTTTGGGCAGTCTGCATTGGCAGCAGCTTCTCATCAAAGACTGTGAGACTACTCTCCTAAATCTATGGTACCCATTATGGTCACTCTGGGAGAGAATGCAATGGTGAAGCTGGAGGCATATTGTGATTAGTGAAATATTATTTTTTGCTTCCAAACTAAATCAAACACATTCATTGTTGGCATATGTGACTATTGCGGCACTGGCTTAACTGCATACCATGTCGTATGCTTCAGTGGAGTCATCAGGTTTGTTAGGGCTCAAGAGACAATGGTAAACCCCACAAAAAGTCAGACATCTTTGTCCCTCGTTGCAGTTTGTATTTAAGACCTGAGACAAACGAAAAGAGCTGTTACGCTCTTCTGAACTGAAACTGTTTCATGGTATCTTGAGCAGCTCTAGCCTAATAGTTTTCAAAAGTTTAAATTGTCATTCTAAATATGTATATATTTTCTACTCCTTAATTTTAACCTCTACTTGAAGAAATTCTTTTATACAATCACAGAAATGTATTCAAAGGTAAAAAACATGACGAATAAAGTATTATCCCTTGCACAGAGGAAAACCCAAATCCTCCTCCTAAATTTAGAATTTAAGTATTGCAGAGACACCATAATTTTTTGATTCTTTTAACACCACTTGACTTCCTTATATCAGTGGAAAACCATGTGACTAAATGTGCCAAAATGAAACCTCTGACACTCTTTAGTGTACCAGTCCCTTGAAATGATGCTGCCATATCAGAAAACCAAGACTTTTACATCCTGAAGAGATTACAGTTTTAAGTGAGTAGAAGTTTCTGCAAGCCTGGTGCTGAACTAAACTTTGTTTCTCCCTCAGGTCGCTGTAGCACTATTCTCGATGCAGCATTTGGGTCACTGAAATCTGCCAACCACCCAAGAAATTACTCACATAATACCAACTGTGTCTGGCTTATCCGTACCCGATCGAGAAAGGTAATCGTGAGTTAATAACAGTCTTGGAACATGGCTGGACTTATACCTTTCTTTGTTAAGCATTTTGCTCTTTATCTGCATAACAGTTGCCATATAACATCTTTTTCATGGGAGAGATTTCAAACTAGTCTGTACTTCTTTGTGTCCTTAAGCCAGGTACAGGCAAAAACAACTGCAGAATTGTGGTTTTGAAAAACTCCAATGGTTTTGAAAAACTCCAAGCAGTCTGAACATGGGAGCATTCAGTTAGAGGCCTGTTAGATCTGAATTCTGCATCTTCAGGGGATGAGAGGCAAGGCAGGGCAAGCAGTACCAGTTTGGGCTTGGCTATAGCTTGGATTCTGTCTGGTTTAAAGGGCACTCCATGAAAGAACTCTCATATGTGTGTGTCCTGGTTTCAGTTAGGACAGAGTTAATTTTCCTCCTAGTAGCTGGCAGGGTGCTATGTTTTGGATTAGAAGAGAAGAGCGCTGATAACATGCTGATGTTTTAATTGTTGTAGAGCAGTGCTTACACCAAGCCAAGGACTTTTCAGCCTCTCTCTGTCCTGCTAGCGAGCAGGCTAGGGATGCAGCAGGAGCTGGGAGGGGACAGACCCAGGACAGCTGACCCAAACTGGCCAAAGGGGTATTCCATACCATCTGACGTCATGCTGAACAATATATAGGGGTGGCTAGCCCGGGTGGAGGGGGGGCCGGCTGCTCGGGGATAGGCTGGGCATCGGTCAACGGGTGGTGAGCAATTGCATTGTGCATCACTTATTTCGTACACATTATTACTATTAATACTATTATTATTATTATTGTTGTTGTTATTCTTTTCCCTGTCTTAATAAACTGTCTTTATCTCAACTCACAGGCTTCACTTTCCCGTTTCTCTCCTCCATCCCGGAGAGGGAGGGGGGAGGGTGAGCGAACGGCTGTGTGGTGTTTGACTGCCAGCCGGGCTAAACCACAACAGTGTGTATGAAAGGCTTGGTTTTTCTTCCCTTCCAGATTTCCCTGCATTTCCGTGCCTTTGAGCTGCAGAAAACCAGAGGCTGTCAGGGTGATTATGTCAAAGTTTATGATGGATCCAGCAAGTCTTCTACAGTTTTAATGGACAAAACCTGTGGATCAAAGATACCCACGGATGTAGTTGCTTCTAGCAATCTTATGCTCGTAGAGTTTGTCACAGATGGTGCTGGTACAGCTTCTGGTTTCCAAGCCACCTTTACTTCCGGTAGGTCTGAGAACAAAGAGAATGGTGGAGAAAGAAAAATAATCTATGTCAAGTCAACAGGTATTCTACCTTCCTCTTCACATGTCTTTTGGAAAAACACTGTTGAGGAAATGATATCTACAAGACCCATCACTTCCTGCCTTGCTTTTGATCTAATGGATCAGTCCTACACTAGTACCATTTATTCATTTAGAAAGATGGGGCCATGCTCAGGACAAATTGTCAGCCAGGTGAATCCCAGATTCCACAGTTTGCCTTGCCTTTCAGATACACACAGTTCCAAAGCATGCACCATTAAGGGTATGATCAGTTTAAACTTAAAGCTAGGGTTACTAGCACAGTAGGATGAGAACAAATCATAATATAGTATTTAAATATATTGCTCTTCTGAAAAAAAAGATTTAATCAAACAGTTCAGAGGGCAAGAAAGATTTGTGGTAAGCCAGGTCACCCAGCCCAATGGCAAGAAAAGAGGCAGTATTTCCATAGTCAGGATCCATGGAACGTATTCACCTAAAACACATTCTTTTCAGTCCTGTTTAATTAATGACTAGTGTCACAAACATACAATTAAGTTACAACAGTAATGGTGACTCTTTGTAGTATCTATTTCTGTCAATTGTAGCTATGGAAGAAAAGAAAAAGAGGAAAAATCCCCATGCCACTTTTATGTGTCATTGACTACAAAACGATCCCAGTTTTTGGATAAAATGTGATTTAAATTTAACATACTTTAGAGATACTACTGTTTGTTCAGAGAGCTCTGAAAGCTAAATATTGTCTCATTTCACTTACAGTAAGGATCCAAAGAAAACCTAGCAGCCACAACTGACTTAATGGAGAAGAATCTATTCTGTGAATATTGAAATTATGCATTTCCAACTTTGCTCCTATCTTGGCTTGGATCAGTATGAAATTTAATTCTATTAAGAATCGAAGTCTTCACCTTCCTGAGAAAGTTTATTCCCCAAGCCATACAAATGTATGAATTCTATACATCTGGTATACTCCCCCTTTCATCTGCACAGTTAAGTTATTACCTCCTTCTATTTAACAATTTAATAAAAAGCTTCATAAAAAAAAGTTTCCATTTATATTTTCCAGTAGTCCCTTCCTGCCTCACACAATATCAACGTCGTCTTACTTCTTAGTACCCTTCATTCAGCCACAGAGGTATCTCTTAAGAATATCATAGAGATGTTCTCATAGGTTTAGACAGCTGAAGAGACCAGCTGTAACTTTACAAATCATTTCCTATTCTCCGCAGTCTTCAGCATGAAAGAATGTCCTAGAAACAGCCTCTTTTCCTAGCCTAACATTCAAGTTTCCAAAAATGACATCTCTCTTAAATGATCCTGTTACATCCTTAAATCACAAGAAAGACAGACATGGTAAAGTTGTTGCCATAAAGTATCGATACATCCTATTGCAGTTTTCATTGTACAGTTCTGGTAGGCAGGGGCCACCTAAGGGTGCTTTTTTATCCAGAAGCCATTTTTACTCCACAGACACAGTTAAGCCTGTGACAGGATAAGAGCTGAACTAGATAATGCTGCCAGAGTTCAAGCACTTCTTCAGTTCAGGGAAGAAATCTTTTGTGAGGCAAGAAACTAAACTTTCCTGTTCTGATCTCTCAAGGAAGACAGAGAGCTGTAAGATTGGCAGAGCCCCTGGAAAGCTCATTTCTTAGCCTTTGCATGTAATCACACTCTCAAAATGGCATACTCTTGTTGTTTTTTTTTTTCCTAACAGATCTGAGAGCAAAATAGGCCAATATTTTACTCTTGTAGAGATAGTTAAACATATGACTAACCTTAGCATATAACACTTGCATGTGCAGGTCTGAAAAAAGGCAAATGCTTTTCCTGTTCTTATTCTGTAATGCTAGGAACCTTGGAACTTTTCTACAGAAATAGATTTCTAGAAAAGAACAGTGGGAAATTAACTTGAACCACAGAGTAAGGTTTATACAGCAAATTATTGATTTATTTTCTTTTGTTAAAAGAGGCACCAAAAAGAATGCATTTACAAGAGTCTGCTCAAAGCTTGCTCTGTGTTTATATTTGATGAAGGATTGGCCACTTCTTTAAAGTTCAAGAAACCTTAATCCCATTGAAGATTGCTTCCTCATCCACAGTGACAAATGGCTGTGCAAATGCCTCTGAAGACAGCAATTTTCAGTCTGCTTTAGAACAGACATTTCTTTAGTTCTTAAGACATTGTAACATAGGTTCAGCTTCTACTTATTCTTAGCACTTACGTGTTGCTATCAACACATCATATAAGAAGTAGTCTTTCTGGAATATTGTTAAAAATGCAGTTCTAGAGAAAAAATATTTGACTGCTGTGATTCCTGAGCCCCTACGAAACAAAATGGAGGAAATAATACCGCAAAGCAAGAATCTACTGGTAGTTTGGTGAGGACAATTTTGTTATTTCTGATATAAATAATAAGGGCTGTTTTTTGTATGGAAATACAAAATGAAAACAAACAAAAAACATTGATCTCTATGAAACACTTAAGATACACATTTCTTGTGTATTTCAGTCAGGAGTGCACCTTCTAAAAGCAGAAGTCTCTCAGTTCTCTGTCAAAATATTTTTCAGAGTTTACTTACATGCCTTTTCAGTCTTGTGTTTCTCTTCTGAGATTTCTGCATGGGCCTCCATCATAATGTTTTATTTTTTATTTTTTATTTTTTTTTATAGTGACATCCCCATAGATACCTTTGTACACAGCTTTACAGATTTTTTTTTTTTTCGTGGCTTAAACAGGATCTGGCACCAAACTTCTGAAAAATGAATGCCAGAAAAGACAACATCTGCTTAAAGAAACCCTAGTACATGAAGGAGTTTGGAGAGTTTCCAAGGAAAAGTGCCCACTTACTGGCTTATTAGCTTTTATGAAAGCTTCATGGAGCAAAATCTCTTTCTCCTGTCAGGAATGACAGACTTCGTTGAGCATGGACAGTTGCAACTTGCAAGCAGGTAGTGTGCTATTTACCCCTCAAGATTTTATGGCAGTGGAATTTCAATGGCTTTCAAAGAGCTTTGGCTTGTAGGTAGAGATACTCACAAGGAAGCAAAGCTGTGTTCATAAGGCCAGCACTGAAGCTTCTCAGCACAATGATATGCTCCCCACATACTTTTTTTTTGACAAATTATAACTTTTGCAAGTTGACATTTTCATGATCAGGTTCAGAATACTCGTCCTACCCCAACCTGTAGGCAGAAGCCATCCTGTTCAGAAGGATCATATCTCCACCTATGGCCATATAGCACTGGAGACACTGTGTGGCTCTCCTGAAGCTTTCTAGTTTTGGGGTTCTGCCACAGAGGGAGAAGCTGAGGCTTGTTTCAATGCTGGTCATTGATCAAAGCTAATTTGGGCATATGGAAAACTTCATATATGCAAAGTCCCCCAGGGATGGAACAGAATATCTCTTTTAGGACACCAGCTCTTCTCCCAAACTACATCCATAGCAATCCAGCCAGGCCAGTCCTTGCGGAGAGATTCTTAACAGAAATACAAAGATTGGCAGGAATGTTGTAGGGATGGAAGTGTGCACGTGTGAGAAAGCACTGAAAGAAGCAGCAGAACAAGGGTTACAAGAACATCCTGTATTGATAACAAGGGACACCATTCCCATGACACTGCTCCCACGACACTGCACCCAGGAGGATCATAGAGGAATGCGTTGTTTCTGGCATGACCACAGGGCCTACGCTCCATTCAGGTAACAGCACAGATGACTTGTCAGTGGAAGATCTCACGCCTTCCTGCCAGCAAGTTTACAGCTACCAAACGTGCCATTCCTTTTCCTGTTACCCCAGCAGGAAAACAGACATATCCTTCCAGCAGTGACAAATGGACTGCCTGAACACTAGGGACTTATGTGGGAAGGCACAGGGCTGCAACTCCCATGTTTGTTTCAGTGGTGTTTTTCCTTCGTGGTCTGAATTCCTCTTCACAAGGCACCAGGCAGATATGGGACAATTAGACTGTCACCTTCAATTCCAGGCCTTCCACACTGGGGTCTTTGCGTGCAGTCCTCAGGCACATGCAGGATGCCTGTACTGTGAAGCACCCTGCCACACTGCCCATGCTGGCAGTGACAACACAGCGTGTTGGATCCCATACCTACAACATCTCCTTTCTGCCCTGGAGCTTCTTCCCCATCCCGCTGCCTGTCTTCATTCTCCACACCCCTTCCCACTGAGCTCGCAGAAGAGTCTTCATAAGATGAGGAGATGCACAGAGGGAAAACAGATATTGCCTGAATTGGCCTGTTTTATATCTGTTTCTGGAAAATGGTAAAGCCAGTATCTGAAAGAATACTCTTTTCCTGATTTTTTTTTTAATTTTTAATTATCATGTTTTCTTTGCTTTTACTTGAAGAAATCCCACACATTTTATTAAATTTTTTTCCTATTTCATTCCAGCTTTGGTAACATGAGACAAACCCATTTAATTTGGCATATTATATTGCACATTATATTTTAGCCACAGTTTTTCAGTGACTATTGTTTCTGAACTCTCAGACAGTAAGGAAGTTCATCTGTGTGTTTAGCATATAGAAACAATGACTAGTACTGTGCGGCCAGGAAGTGCTCCAATCCATGAATTACAGATGAAAAGTATTATACTATGGTATACTTCGTATTTATAAATAACTTCTTGGAGCAAGCATGGGAAAAAAACAACACATACATTTTAAAGTTACTACTCTATTTTAATTATTATATTTTATCATATATTCTATTTACTACTGTATAATTACAGTACCTTGGCTAAACTGTGGCCCAATATTCAAAAGGCTATTCCAGTGAAACTGACAATGACAGTAAGAATTCTTTTCCTTCAAAAGCGTTTTCAAAAAAAAAAAAAAGAGCTGTAAATAGGAAAGGAAATTGCAATTCTGCATAGAAAAGATTATTTTAGAGAACACTTTTCTTTTTTAATAACTTCGAAATTTGGCTTTCTGGGTATTAGCAGACCAATGGATAAAATGTAAAATCCATTTTCTGTCTTTTGTGGGTGTTTGCAGACATAATAATAAAAGGAATATGGAGTAATGTACATACTCAAGATGTCACCTTGAACTGAAATTGTACAAAGTGTTACTTATATAGAGACACTAACACTACATAAATAGCTGTTTTCATAAAAAGATATAAGTAAAAATTAACCAACTATAGACATGCAAATCAATATGCAAACAAGACTTCCAAACTGAACACCACTTTTACAAGTAAAACTGAAGAAAAAAAAAATCCATTCAGTTGGGTTTTAGCATAGATGTAAAAATAGTCATTGTCTTCTTCACCCTTTGCATTTACACCAGACTGACGATATACCGGATGTCACTTGTTTCCCTGCAGGTTTCTGTCCTCTACAACTGATGCACTTTCCTCAGTAGCAAGCTGGTTTTTCTAACTGCTGCTCCTGTGCCAGTGCAGTTGACAGCTTCACTTTCCGTTGCACACTGTGTTTACAAGGTAAAATCCATCTTGAGATCAATGTAATTTCACTTCTGACTCAAGTTTCTGATTCATATTTGCTGTAACATTAACCACATGGTAAGCAATTTTAACCCTGTGTCTAAATGAGTCATATTGAAAACTACATAATTGTATGAAAACATTAACTGATGGTTTTTAAGCAGATTTAAAACCTTTTCCTAATATTTATCTCAGTCTTACAGGGCTGCTGACAGAAGTTCTTCACAGTCTCTCAGGGCTCCCACCGACACTGAGGCCACTTCTGGTGTTTCTGAACCTACCTTCACACACTGCCCTTACACCATTCTTCCCTCATCAGTCCTAAACCAAAATCTTCCAGTCTTAAACCAAATATTGCAGCCCATTTCATGCTCTTGTTTTAATTCTATCCATGCGTCTCGCACACCAATCACTCCGGACTTCTTCACACCAGCCCTCCTTCCCACAGATGTTCGTCAGCAAGATCAAAAGGAGACAAAAAACAAAACAACACAAAACCCCGGAAACCAACCACAAACAGATAGATTTTAGGTGCCACCGTCCCACGATCGTTTCCTCTCACAGCAAGAAGCTGCGCGCCCGCCCTCCCCTCACACGCAGCGCCGTGGGCTGCTGCCCGCCTCAGGCAGCGCCTCTCACACACCTGGGAGAACCGGGTTGGAAACGAACCCGTTTGGTTGGAAATAAACCCGTTTGGTTAGAAATGAACCCGTTTGGTTGGAAATAATGAACCCTGTGTTAACCCGACCGTTAACGGCCACCACAGCGGCACGCGCTCGAGGGCTGCTGTACGTTAAACTCCCTCCTTCGCCCAGCGCCATCTTGGAGAAGCGGCTGCTGCTGGGGCAGGAGGGAGGGTATGAGCGGGGCTTGCAGGTTAAGGGAGCGAAGTTGTGAGGTAGAATTAAGAGGTTTTTGTTTGTTTTTGTTTAAATTCATTTATTACTTCAGTGAGGGCTTCAGTGTAAGAGTCAGGTTCTTGTCTGATCGTTAACGCCTCTCTCAGGTCGCTTTCCTAATGCGTGCTTCAGTCTGGACCGTTTCTTCTCCAAGTACATCAGTTATGCACCTATCAGAGTTTCTACAATCCAAGAGGTAAAAAGGGCAGCAGCAAGTGAGAACTTTTCAAACCGCTTTGGAAATGCTAGCTGAAAAATAGTGGTTAGTCCCATAGAAGCAACACCGCTCTTGTCTTGCAGGAAATGTCCAGACAATGTTTCCATTTAAATCAACTGTACAAGTTTTTTTTTTTTTTTTTAATGTTTTATGAACAACTTGTTGTGGATATTCATTATTCAAATTCTAGCATTAATTCAGGGTTGGTTAGGCGTCTTAAGTAGTACAGTTTCTGCATCATAATTGAGTGACTTGTGCAGCTTACCCACACATTTTCCATTCAAAGTGTGAATAATCACATTCAAGCATATATTTTGGACTATTTATGCTTTCACATTTATTTTTGCAAGTTTATGTAAAGCTACATTTAAAAAAAATCTAATAAATATTAGAGGATTTTTTTTCCATTGCTTACTGATTGCTTACTATTTTGCATTGCCTACTTCTTTTCATTGCTTACTAATTGCTTTTTGGTGCCCTAGATTTTCCATGCAGTTTCAGAGGAGTAAAGCCTTCTTTCACTTCATCTTGAGAAGTTCCTGCGTTCTGAGAAGTGTTTGTACACTGCAGAGGGATCTTCATTCCAGTGAAGTCTGTTTATCCAGTGAAGCCCTGTGGGATACTTTGATGAACGGTATCTCAAGATGTCAGATTTTTTTCATATTCTTTCTAAAATGACATTCATCTCTCTTAAACCTAGGAATATATTGATTAAAATGAGGAATTTATGTACGTATGTATTTATATGTTGAATAGAAATAATTTTTCAAATCTGTAGATCATCTTCGGTTTCCTTTAAAGTCAGTGACAGACATACTTAATGCTTACTGAAGTAAATGGCTATTCACATTGCGATATTTAAGCATTTAGCTCTAGTATGACTGTGCTTTTTTATTCTCTAGCTGTAATTTCTAGGTATCCTTCATTACAAGGGGTGCAAAGCAAATTTGGTAATATTGACCATGTGCAGAAGCTGTATTATCTACAACAATTTTCATAGTTTTGTAATAAGCTTCAGTTAAATCTGCAGATTGCTGGTGTCTGAAAAAACATTCGCTTTTGGTGGTTATAGCTGAGAAATGCAGAATACCAGGGAAGGTTTTTCACTGAAGTTACAGCAGAGCAATGCTGTGTAGGGATAAACATCTTGCTTCCTAGGTAATTAAATTCCTCATTGCTGGTCAGCATTGCTAGTTTAATCTGTCTCGGTGCAATTAAGAACCCTGTGTCTTCAGCGTAGGAATCAGACATTAGCAAGGACTTGGAGTTGTCATGCGGTGGAGAATCGCTAGAGAAAACAGAGGAAAGAATTTGGGGTAACTCAGTTACTGTAGGGATGGCAGAGCACTAGCACAAGTTGCTCAGAGAGGTTGTGGAGTCTCCCTGCTTGGAGATGTTCAAAAATAATCTGGACACAGTCCTGGGCAACTGGTTCTAATTGATCTGCTTGAGCAGGGGGTTGGACCAGATGGCCTCTGGAGGGCCCTGCCAACCTCAGCCATTCTGTGGTTCTGTGGGTGAAGGGGAGGGAGTGGCATGGTGAAGTAGGGAAAGAATCTGTGGTTGTACTTTAAACAGAAGATTATAGTGAAAGCATAACTAGGAGAGAGAAAGAAAGTTTAGGAGCTGAGGAAGGGCCTAAAGTATTTCAGGATACAGAGTAGTGTTCAGGAACTGAAAAATAATTTTCTTCCTGGAAAATATGGTTTGGAGTTATTGATTACCTCACATCTGAAATTTTGTCAGCAAAAGCATCAGAGAGTATTATCAGTGTTGTTGCAGAGTAGTCGAATGTTTTTTTTTTATCCCTGATCAAAATCACTTCTTCCTCTGACATTGTCAATCGACATATTCACTGTCTCATCTTGTCATTCAGGGAGATTATGTCATTTTGATGAAAGAGCCATTTATGAATCTCACATACCTACAGGACAGCAGAGCATTTTGCCAGCTGTTTTTGTCTCCATACAGATGCATTATTTCACTTCTTTCAGTTGGCTTAGTATTTATTTCATGACTGCAGGAGCAATTTTTCTCTGTAATGTGTTCTGTATGTAAGGTAGTTGTGTATTCGTCTCCTGGATGTTTAGAAATATACTAGTTGTTTCCTGATGACATCTACCTCTTCTTTTATTGGAGCTGGAACCATTCTTACTGAAAGGGTGCCATAATGTCTTCTGGGAGGAAGAGCAGCTGTCTCAAGCTCAACTTGGGCAAAACTGAAGTGGTACTGTCCAAAATACTCATTTTCCTCAGGAAACATTTTCCTTCCCAATTAGTCCAAAAGCCCAGGCTCTGAGCATTATTTCATGCAGCAGCCAATTTTAAAGGGCAGTAAGAGACATGGGGAAGAGGTACACAAGGAAGCACAGTCATCATCGTTCATATCTCAGATATTGTCTCCTCTGCTAGAACACTGGTATATTGACTGAATCACAGAGCTGATCACAAGTCTGCCATGGACGTCCAGAAAAGGAGCTATGGAAGCCACCAAAGCAAGTTATGCTCTCATAGACAGAGCTTTTTCTTTGTAAGGATATTCATAGCCCTTTTAAGAAGATATTTGACTGGCTAGTTTTATTTGGTAGATATGAAATGATATGGCAGAAGTTTTTACTGGCATTTTTGATGGTTGGAATTTTCGGTATGAATCATTCTATGTCACCCCCCACACAATCATTTCCAAACAGCTTCTCCTCAGATGTTTGTCAAATTCCCTGACCATGTCTCATGCTCTTTATAGGAGCATTACAAGGAATTTCAAGCAATAGTCTTATGAAGAACTGACATCCATTAACTGATTCTCCTGATACTAGAGATTAATCCATAATGCATGCTGCATCTGTAACTCGTTTATACAGCAGTGGATGCCTCTTTTTATTGTAGATTTATGCAACATTGGTCCCAGTTGATTGTTTTGTAGTGCTGATTCAAATTTTTTTTTTTTTTTTGCATTTCAGTTTTAGATACTTTGCTACTTTTAAGGATTCATGCCACAACATGCTAGTTTTCAGAATCTGAGGGGTTTTTTGATGCACACCTATGACTCCATTTTTGTAATTCCATTTTTATGCATATCAGACATTCCCTGGCTTTTTGTTTCTCCATGTGCAAGAAACACAAAGAGAAATGAGTTTCCTGGGTCATTTTGTCTAGACACAATCTCATCTGAACACTTGATGTTATTGGGCAGTTTGGGTTTGCTATCTGGGAGAGCAATTCTCACGTTTCTCCAGGGGATGAGAAGATATTCCATACATTACCATCAGCCTCTGTGTGAGAAGCAAACTTATGTCAGAAAGAGAAACTGATAGCTGAATTAGCACATCATATTAATGGTTATGCTGTTGAAAATGGTACATGCCATCTGATGAATGAAGACCAGCTATGTAGTAAGGTAAATCTACAAAAGAAAGCAACTAAAATATAAGGAGGTATTGGGTAGGATCATAGAATATCCTGAGTTGGAAGTGACCCACAAGGATCAATTACTTAATTAGTTATGTTTAACCTCTTAACTCTACCACTTCTTTTTTCAGTATAGTGTACTCTAGGAGAAGCTCTGCAGGTTTTTTGTTGTTGTTGTTTTGTTTTGTTTTTGTTTGTTTGCTTTTTCCTGATAAGGTTTCCATTGGCTGAACAGATTATAAATCAAGAAAAAATCATTGAGATTAAAATAAAAGATGCAAAGAGCTGCAAGTAGCAGAAGCAGTACAAACAGTGAAAGAAGAAACTTAAAAGTGAGAATGAGAATGAGACATGCTACTTACCTCTTTACATCTGAATTGTATAACTTTCTTTGTTGTGGTTTTGTATATAGAATACCAGCCTGTCTGGTAGAGTTACATCTTCTGTTTTAGTGACTGATGTAATATTAAAAGAATGACACCCCAAGAAATCAGTATTTTACAAAGTTTAAAACAGATCTTGTTTCCACCGCTTACAGCTTAAATTCCTATCATTTTAACCAAAATACATGTAGGGTGTTTTACAGTGTTTACTGCCAGTTACTCTTTTTTAAATGACAACTCATGCAGTTATTGATGCTTGGCATGATCTGTAGGGGATTCATGGGAATCGTGCATGTTCATGGAACAAAAGAAGAGACCACCAACCACTGGCAATGAAACAGAAAGTTCTTTTTAGGTTATTAACTTTGCAGATTGCACCTATTCATTTGCTACATCTTAATTCTATCCTCTGGGCCTATAGCATGACATGTTGAGCAAAGGGCAAAAACATCCCCATTTCATTATGTGGCAGATGTCCACATTATATAGTTCAGTGCTCCATGGACGGAGAAGTAAAAGCTATGTATAAGTGCGACCTTCGGCGTGCATGGATGCTGCACACAAGTACAGTAATGCTAATCACCCAAGTAAAGCTGCAGTATCAGGGACTAGGTGAGTCAGCAAAGCTTCTGCAAAGAGAACAGCAGGCACAACAGTTGCTAAGATACCAAGGTTGCAACAAAAAAAATAATACAAAGTGAGTTTCCTTATTAATAACTTTCTGCAGCATGTGTGTAGTAACAGCGGCACGCAGAAAAAACAATGGACATGTAGAGCAAGTTCGGTCATATGATGGAGTAGAGCAGGGCCATAAGTGGGACTTCTGAGGCTCATCCTGCTGGAAAAACTCGGCAGCAGCAGGTGGTTAATAAAGAGCTATTACATGTTCATTTTGGTTTTGTTGTGAATGTGGCTGATGGCTTGAATTTTGCTGGAAAATATGGGTTTTATCAGGTACAATATCTGAATGCTAGCATCTGTGTACTGGAAACCATCTTAAGCTCATTAATCCATGACTAGGACTTGCCTTAACATTTGGATTTATTGAAAAGATGCTTGTTCTCATTGACTGGAAAGTGATATATGATTTCGGTTCAGGAACCACTTTTTAGCTGCAGACATTGTCATTTGCATTTGAAAATAATGTTGTAAATAACACTGTACTTTATGAGCTGATACGTAATATTTTTTAAGTAATTGAGAAGTTGAGAAATCTGCCTACTATCCTCAAGCAAGCTACTCCTGCTTAAAATATACATATATTTTATGTTTGTTTGTTTGTTTTTGTTGTTTTGTTTTGTTTGTTTGTTTTTCCAGTTCCAGGGTGTGGAGAGAGATTTATTTTTCTTTAGATGGCTAGTACAGACTATATGGATAGTAAAAATACGTCTCGCTTTTCAAGAAGAAAATGATTACTAAAGGTCTGAGGTCTTGAAAAAACAACTAAGATTGTCCAGATGTTTAGGTTCTCTGACCCGACTTGCATTGTGTTTGTATTGATTCTGACATAAATGCCAAGCGTAGAACAAGTGGTTTTATTCAAACTAGCCACTTAACATTTGAGACTTTCTGTAATGCTGACTTTTAAAATGGGTGATGCTTTAATTGCATTACAATTTTTAAAGAGCATAATGAAAGCCTTAAGCAAGTTCTGCAGAGCAAGAGTGAGATACTTACCCCTGAACTTTAAATTCTCAAACTTGCCTAAGAGAAAGTGCACAAGAGGTTGAACAAATAGGTCTTTGTTACCAATAAAAGTATATGGAAGTAGAAAACACGGAATATACAGAATTGGGTGTGGAGGGGGCGCAGAGTGCAGCAGAGAAAACAGAGAAAAATGAGGGTTCTGGGAAAAGGAACATGGACTAGAGAAAAAGCTGAGCATCCCTGGACTAGCAGTGCAGTTGTTAATTATTTATGGTGAATTGCAGATTAGCTGTGCTGTGGATTCAGAGAACACTGCAGACTCTGTGAGGAGCCAACACAGGTCTTTAGAGTTTATTAGCTTAGATACATTGTGGTGCAAACACAGCTGTGGAATGGCCGTGGCCAGCTTAGCAGATGATGAAAATTTTGCAAGACCTTATTTTTCCTAAAGTGCAATCTAGAAAAACTTGCTTGGATTTGCTGTTGTTCCTTACAGTTATATTCAGGGAAATAAGGCTTTTGGCATATTCTTAGTAATATACTGTATCGCTCCAGAGAAGGTTGGTCTGTCACAAGCTGCTTTTGCTGCTGTTTATAAATCAGTCTTTTTGAGAAGAAAAACTGTTACCAAATAAAACAAATTTGAATGTGGGAATGACTTTTTAGCCTTACCTTCGGTTCACACAAAGAAAAATCTTTTCTGCCTGTCCTGAATAAGTAATTTTCCTTCTTGTGGAAGTGATCTTGTGCTGAATATAGGGTAGAAAGAGAACCCTGTAAAAAACAAAAATCAAAAAAAAAAAAAATCAAGAAGAGAGAAATTGACCTGAAACTGAACTGTGCAAGGGAGAAACAAATCAAGTCAATCTGTTAGATGTCAAAGAAAAGTCAGGACTTTGATGGAGTCAGTGGTTAATGTATGTTTTCAGTGTTGTTGTTCAGCTAGGAAAAACAGAACTTCAGCAATAAGCATTTTTACATAAAAGGAAGGCTGGAAGGCTTGAAATTTTTATGGTCTTTACAAAAGCAGTTGTGTGCTTGCTGTAGCTATTCTACTTTGCTCTTACAACTGAGATGTAAAGGGATCAATCTGAAGCGCATACTCAACCTGATAATTGAACTCATTATTTTTCTTTTCAGCAATAAATCTCTAGACTATATCTGACAAATAAATTGTACAAATCCCTGTAATCCAAGGGTCTGAAGGACTTCATGACCCTTCATCTAGTGTCTTTAGCTCACAGTGTAACATTCTGTATTCCTGAGTTTACTGACTTATCAGGACAAGTAGCTTGTGCCTCTGTGACAGCAGAACGATTCTTCAGCTTGTTCTAGTATCCTAAGGGTTTACGTCTAACTCCATAAGTAATTTACACATAACACAAGCAGTAAATACTCCCATTTTCTCCCATTTACTGCCCTATTGCTCAGTCCTACATGTCATATTAGCTTTATCCATTTCTGTCCTTTTCCTCTGTCTTCATGTGATCACATCCCTAAGTCTTTCCAGCTAACACTCCTCATTTCTTTTGGTGCAGATGGTCCACGTTATGTATAGCTCCATTATACCACCACTAACAGTTGGACTAAGATTGGCTCATTTAACTTCTATCTGTACCAAATCCTAAGTTGTTTATTCCAGGCTATTTTTGTCTTCCCTAACACCGATTCTTCCTTTATTCCTTATTACCTAATGTGCTTTCTTTAAACTAAACAGGTAGGATACAAGTCTGTTAGAACATA
The DNA here is from genome assembly GCF_009769625.2 of Cygnus olor. Classification (NCBI taxonomy): domain Eukaryota; kingdom Metazoa; phylum Chordata; class Aves; order Anseriformes; family Anatidae; genus Cygnus; species Cygnus olor. Next base: position 53,461,248 of record NC_049173.1, read on the forward strand.
TAAGACTAGCATCAGACTGAGATTGTTCCATGTTAAGAGGCAACCACACGTCTCTTTCTGGAGCAGAAGTTCAAATAAACTTTTTTTTTGACCAGGTTTCAAAATGTAATAATAGGCTAATAGTCTATTTTGTAGTACTAGAAATAAGCTCACAGGAAGTGCAGTTGTAGTGAATTTGCCATGTATAGACACAGTTTACCTTTGAATAGTTTGAAGTTTTGCCTTGTTTAGCCTTTTTGCGTCCAAGTGAAGGTGGTACAAACAAATGAGCAATCATGATATACTGTCCACGCTGTGATGATGCTATATGGAGAAGTTTCCAGAGAGCAGTTTCCCACAAGTTTACTGAGTTTGAAATGACATCAAGGATAAAACCCTGCAGATGGCAGTAGTGCTTTATAGTTCAACACCACAGCACAGCATTTGGTATAGTCTCAGGCAGAATCCCATACTGAAGACACTTACTGATTTCCAGAGACTATTACGGTGGCATGTTTTGCTAAGTAGTCAGCATATTACCGATGCTTATTTATTTATTTATTTTAGTTTAAAGAGGAAAATTGTAATAGTTCTCAAGTTGCAGAAGGGTGGTTTTGCACCTTGTGGAATCTCTCTGAGTTCACGATGCAGACATCTACCTCTGTTTTTGAGGTGGGGATTTTTTGTGTGTTTTGCTTTTTTCCAAAATGTTTTGTATCTTTCAGGTTTGCAGCAGGAATTTGACCTAGCTGGCTTGGAGTAGCACAGCATACTAATACTTCTGTAACAGCCTGTTCATTTGTAGCAAAATTTAAGTGACTGTTGGAAAAAAATCCTTTGTGTGGCAAATACCTATTTCTAAGGACACTGCGTCAAACATTATAAATGATGGATCCAAATACCTGACAAAATATCCTTGCTTATCTACTTGGATATGAAATACTGTTTCCCTTCTTTTTGCTAGCTCTGTTGACCTAAGCTGATTTCTTGAGTCTGTCATGGTGCTTAGGCTCATTCATCCATAATCTAATGCTTTTATCTCCTTTTTCTCCTTCTGTTCTCAATAATGCTAATTTGTCTCAAAATTTGTACAGTCCACCTTTACATCTTCATCATCTCTTTGCAGTTGTTAATGTTCAATTTTGTTAAGACATAAAAATCCAGAAGACTAATGATCAAACAGAATGTTATGCAGGTAAACCTATCTTTATGGTTTCTTTATTTTGTGATAGTCTTTCTATACCTAAAGCAGAGTTTAGTAGAAACTATATTTATGCAACACATTAAATATTTTGGCTGTTCCTCTTCTATCTTCAAGTAAGAAACTACTGTTTTCACTAGTATTACTTTATCTGTGTGCTTATATTGTAATTTATTCAGGGCAATGACAGTGCCTTCTTACTTTATGTACAAAGTCGCTGCGTATCTTGATTGAATGACTGATTGTTAGCAGATGACTATTTTGACACAGTTTCCTAGCTGGCTTCATCAAAAAGACACAGTATAAAATAGTTTACTTGCAAAATATATGATAAACAGAGACTATGAAGCTTGAATATGTTTTTGATTCAAGATACGGATGTCTTAAGGGCAGATTTGAAGCAAATGGATAGGACAGCTCTGCTGAATTGTTTAGAAGATTTGTTTCTTCAGGACTGAAAACTTTTGCCCTCTGCTAAAATCTCCGTATATAGCTAAGTATCTTCTAGCTTAGTCTGGGCATGCAATTTTTTTTGTGTGTTCCATTTCCTGTCCCGTAATATTATATAATATTATTTGGTGCTAAAGATTATTGCATTTTAACAGTAGGGAAAAAGATCCCTGTAAAGCCTTTGGGATGCTTCAAGATGAATGATGTTATGAAAATTGTTACAAGTTTTACTATTTCATATACTGTGAACCGATGAAAGACGGCGAGGCAGTTACTTCTCAGGATAATATAAAATTTGCCTTAGGTGGGACCATTCTGTTTACTGAACACTTCATTCACTCCCAGTGGAAAACCAGTGATGGCATTTGCTGTTTTCATAATAACCCAAAGAGGATGCTCTGCTGCTGACTGGCTGGCTACCCCCTGCTGGCGAAATAGCAAAGAAGTAATATGTGAGAAACTGCCAAAAATAACTTCAGCCATCATCACTGGAGCGCATAGATACATTCCTACTATAAGCCTGTTTTCCCTACAGCAAATCCATTTGGTTCACCTCCCGTAGTGATAGCTTACTGCCATGACTCTCTTGGGCATTCCTACTTTCTTTTTTTTTACTGCATGAACAGCAGAAGAGGACAGGGTAAAGGGGAAGGGAGTAGCTGTTGAAAGAAATTTGTCATTGTGTAACTGAACTACTGATATAAGCTTCAAATCTACTTTGGACAACAAGTTAATATACAGCATGTTAAGCTGTGTATATGTATACGTATATGGTATACCCTCATTCTGTGTAGTACATTAGATGAAAGTTCAGGCTGGCTCTGATTTATATCTAGGAGGCCAAGAAGGAGTGCAGAGGGGAAATGATAAGAAGCAAGGAGCCATATTTGACCTGTAAGAAGCCAGTTGTAAAACATGGGGTTTGTTTCTTCCTAAAATGCATTCCCCAGATGAAATAGTACATTGGGCTATGCCTGATTGTTCACAACTAGAGAGACATGGGTTATCCCTGTTTCCTTCTTTCTCCACTTATCAATCAAAAGAATCAGGGGAAAAGGGCAAATCTAACTGAAAACACTTCTAGAGACGTAAGTATATGTAAGTCAGTGGAGTTAATACGGATAGTTTAGTGAATGAGGCTTTAGTGCAGAGCTTCACGAAAACTTTCTCTTGCCCAGAACAAAACTTGAGAATTTGGCTTTTTGAAAACATGGGTGTGGAAATGCTGGTGTTTTGCTACCTCTCTGAAGTCTGTTTGACTATTCTGAAGTCATATAATTATTTTAATTGAAATGTTATATTGCATTATTATAGATAATATATTGGACAAACTTGTGTGTTTCCTTGCTGACTTAACATGTTCTCACTGACATATACTTAGAGTTTTACATCAGGAGGTGCTGGTTTGTTATGACCCCAGTAAAAAAGGTGCTTAGACTCTGTAAAGTATTTCTTAAAATGCCATTTATTTGAGCTAACACTATAAAGAAAGAGAGGATAGTATATATAATTTTACATCCCTTCAGATGCTGGGAACCCTGAGTTTCTCAGCACTGAGGAGGGCTCTCTGATCAAGGCACAGCATGCTGTGCAGATCCCATCCATGGAAAGGTTATCGAGCATTTTGGTCTTTTGAGCTCTTACAGGATTTTCTTGAAAGAAAACAACTTTATTAATTTTATTAATTTCTCTGTAAAAAAAAAAAAAAATTTCACATGAGAATTTGTTGCTGCACTTTAGATAAAGGCAAGGACATGCCGGTGGTGTAGTCACTGGCACTATGTGGGAGCTGCCTATGGGCTCCTCTGTTACATTTAGCCAGCTGTTGTTTTTTTTTTAATTATTTTTGTGGCCCAGGAATATGCACAGCACAACACCATCCTGAAGGCCAAGCTGTAAGTTCAACATAGCACAGCACTGGTCTGCACCTACTTAGATTAACTTTAAAGTGGATCCTTGATGTACAATGGTCTTCTGGTTCTGATCATTACACTTAGGATAATTCAGAGAACAGCTAATTACATACTTCCCTCCTTCTCTAATACATCTCATCATTCTCTCTCATTTTCAGGGACTTAGCTATTGTGGGGAACATGTACATTTCTTTATCCTTTGTTAAGTAAGGCTTTAGAACAATTGCAGTAGGCAGGCTCATGAAGAATTAATTCCAGGTTTTACAATGTACGTGGTGTAAGTACGGACAAAATGCTCAGAATTTTAGTCAGTCTAGGAAAGCTTTCAGTTTGGCTGGATTTTAAAGATTTAGCAGATCTAGCTTAATACTGAACCTTAGCAATTAATCTTTGTCAAGGCTGTGATATGGCCCTCAGACAAACTGTCATCCAATGCAGCTGCTGTAAAAGATTTTTTTCTAATAACCTTTCTAGGTTTGCCCTAGCTTGTTTATATCATATTAGAATGCGCTAAACTGCAAAGATTTCTCTCCATTTCTGGTACCTCAAGCACACCTAATGAAATGGAAACAGTGCCAAAGTAAAATATGAAAATGTACCATTTACGGTTCAGTTCATATTTTGGGGGCAAAATAGTAATTGTGTTAGAAACCATGTGGTCCAGAAGAGGCAACTAAGTCTGTTTTTGCTCATATGGAGTGCCCAAATTCTACCAGAGGTTAATGACAAAGTCTAGGCCTAAGATGAGTTTTACTGCTCACAATATGCACTACTAATTACAATAGCTGGTCTTTTTTTTTTTTCCCCACCAAAAATTGCATGCATACAATGAAACTGACCATTAAAAGAACAATGTGAAATGTTCAGAAATCCTTGTCTTGTTTCCTCCCTGCTCTTTTACTCATTATTTTTCTTTACATCTGACTTCTTCAAACTTGCAAAGATGAGTAAGTCTTTTGTTCTCCTTTAACAGTTTCTGGCATCGAAACTTTGCGTCTTTGATACTCGTTTCTACTTGTCTGACCATGTGACTTGTGAAAACTAAGCTGTTCATCTTCTTTTCCACAGTCCTTTGGTGTCTTCTTGCCAGATGGCAAAGACTTTCCTGTGCATTTTCACTGCCCAGATGCACTCCACGAGCCCTTTGTATTGTTCTCCTTTTTCTGTCTTCTTGTCTTTTCACTCTTTATGCACTCATTTTTTTCTTCCACTAGTCCTTTACATTTTTCTAATGAACAGTAGACAGACTTTGAGGAATTGTTATACAGGTTTATACTACTATCCTTCTCCTATCAGCATTTCATGTACTTAAATACTTGATGTATTTTATTGAAACTATCAGATGATGGGTTGTTGGTGCCAAGGAGTTGAATCTGATTGCATGTTAAAATTGTCAAGATAAGACAAGTGGATATGCGATTAAAAGGGACATTTCCATAACTGAACTTTTCTTCTTATTTTTTATTTTTACTGTGATGGAAAAGGTGAAGATGTAATCAAACACAAAGCTGACCACTAAACATGCAGTTTCTTGCAATGCAGCCTCTAAACGCTACATTCAGGGCCATGCTGCCACTGAGACCCTTTTTTCCCCTCTACCAGTTTCTGGAGTATCTTATTAATTAAGCTTTAGAAATCCTAATGGGGTTTAATCTTCAGTCCTATCCTATTATTTCACTCTATTCCTCTTCCATTGCAGCAGTGTAGTAGTGACTTGCTTGCCAAAAACCAGGCACACCTTTGTATCCTATTGCAGTTCTGTGTTACAGCGGTACACATAAAATATATGGTTAGTACATACAATGAATGTGTTTGGTTTTTTTTTGCTGTCTTCAAAAGTGAGTTGGCAGTGTTCAACTTTCTTGTTTAACAAAATCTTCCTTGGTTATAAGATTCCAAGAAGTGAGAACTCCAGAGACTGTGTCTACATCAAGCTGCTGTGGAACATTTTGTTAAAATTTCCTACCCATACATGCTTAAGCTTACCACAGAGACGTTGTGGAATAACTCCTGGTGGGAATGTGGGCTTACAATAGCTCTCGGCTCATACAGGAACAATTATTCTCTAATGTCCATTTAAATAATTTTAATTATAGGCAAACTGTGGTAGTAGCTTAACCAGAAGCATCAGGCATGAAAGCACTAGAGTAAACAGAGTGCTGACATACCCCTACTTTCAACTATTTTTAAAAATGTTAGTTAATTCCTGGAGCACTGCTTACAGTAATGCTCCTGGGATTGTTTAGGCTGGAGAAGAGAATGCTTAGGGAGCACATTATCAACTTGTATAAATATCTGATGGGAGGATATAAAAAGGATAGACCCAGACTCTTCTTAGTGGTGCTCCGTGACAGGACAAGAGGTGATGAGCACAAACTGAAAGACAGGAAAAGTAAACACTTTTCTCCTGTGGTTGAACACTGGAAGAGGTTGCCCAGAGAGGCTGCAGCGTTGCCTTCTTTGGTGATGTTCAAAACACAACTGGATACAGCCTTGGGCAACTTGCTTCAGCTGACCCTTCTTGAGCAGGAGGATTGGACTAGACAATTTCCAGAGATTTCTTCCAACCTCAGATATTCTGTGAAAAACAAAACACCTCTGCTGAATGAAGTGTCTTCATGTCTAGAAGTTATATTCTTCTGAATTGTGTTCTCTTCTGCACATATCTGTACCCTGTACCCCTCAGCATCTTCAATTGGAAAAAAAAAATAAAAAATAAAAATTCCCAGAACCTTCTAAATCTTAAATGACATCAGATTGGTTCCATTATCTGTCAGTTTCAAGTATTCCAAAAGCTGCTCCAAATAAATATTTGTCAGCTAAACCCTGAGACCTCAGCTTCCATCCTCCTGCCTGATCCTGCATACTGAAGTGTTGTTGGTCCTTAGAGTCCTTCCTAATAGGTTGCATTCTGAGTCTAGAATCTGCTATGCCATTCCCTGTATTATATGTACTCCCATGTTTCTTAATTACTGAATCTTTCCACAGACTTGTCATGTAGAGTTTGTGAGAGGAAGTGCCACACATTTGTGACTGTCATCACAAAACAGCCGTCTGTTTTCCTTGACAAGTGTGTCTGCAAGTGCCACAGGCTTCATCCGACCATTAGCAGAGATCTCAGCTTTTGTGATGGTATCATTAATGCAAGAGAACTGTTGTGCTGGGCATTTCTGCCTGTTTTGACCCCTTTCTTGCTTGATAGCTTTCTGCCAAGAGATTTTCCACCTTTTTAGGATCATGTCGCTGCTAGCCTGAAATTCTATAATGTCCTTGAAATCTTGTCACTGTAACTTGCCACCTCCTTGAACTCTTCCAGTTCAGCCAAGGTGAACTCCAGGGACAATAATCGTCATGGATGTCCTCAGACAGTCTGTGCGCCATGCGTGTTTATGCCATTTGCCATTGTAGCAGGTTACCAGATATTTGGCATTTAGGAATTTTGTCATCTTCTCAAGAGGTGAGCACTAGGAATCCCATAACTTTCTCCATCCACAGATGAACTTGCACTGCGTCTGAGCTCCTCTTTGTCTTTTCATGCTTAACATAAATCTGGTTATAATACTGGATTGCAGTTCTGCTTGCTCAACACTTCCTACACAAGTGTTGTAGATAATACCATGCTTTGATGATGAACACTGCTTTGAAAAGATATTTATCAAAAATACAGTGCAACAAGTCTATCTTGATCAAATTTGTGATTAACAAATACTTAATTTCAAAACCTTGCAACTCCAGTTAATAGTTTTCTTAAAATAAACTTGTCTTAAGAGAATAGGAACAAAAGGAGAAAATTTTGCTACTGTTGGGAAAGTTCTGAAAGAGGATACCTGAAAGGTGGTAATAGGAAGGGTTTGATTTGAGAGGTCCCTGAAACAAACTAAGGGTTTCACAGGAAGAATATGTCCATGGGAAGCATTTCTCAGTTGCATTCTGATACAGTTGGAGTGCCATTAAAAGCCTTAGGGGACAGGAGAAACTGAGTGTTCTACTTTGTACTATGTGCGCACATGTAACTTCTTGAGGAAGCTTAATTCCCTTAATCCTTCACTACTAGCAGCAGTAGGACAAATTTAAAACACCCCGGGTACTTGTAATAGTGTCAGCTGGAAAGTCAGTACTCATGATAACTTTAGTAAAAGTTTTACTGGATCTTGTGCCAATAATGAACTTATCAAGTATATGACACTTGTACCTTGTAATATCATGTGTTATCTGAGTGCATTGATTTCCTTTCCATTTCAAGATGTCAAGAATCTTTTAGGTAGTGGGATTGTTTGCAGCCTGTGCAAGTCTTCTGAGAGAGGAAAAGGTTGTGACTGCACCGAATGTGAATTATTCAGCGAGAGCACTCAGGAAACCTGAGTAGTGACTCTGCCACTCAGTGTTTTCTTCTCATAGCAGAGATTCACTGATTCCTGTATTTTATGTTTCTTTAAACAATAACACATATCTGCTTTGTTATCGCTCTTTAATGATGCCCAGGTTTTTCTAGAAGACACAAGCAATAACGACTCTAATTACTTGCTAACACAGCTATCTCACATTTCATCCCATTTAAAGCTGTCAAGAGGTATCTCTTTGGAAACCTGTGTGAATATTCTACCATGTAAAAATGTCCGACACACAGACCAAGAGTTAGACAACCTGATTTCACAGGAGAGACTTCTGAATGGAAGTAATTCAGCCCCATGCAGGTTTTCTGTGACATTTATTGTTTACCTTTACCTTTAAGAGGATTCTCCACTTAATTACCATTTTTTTTTGTCATGTTTCTGCTGGATTTCCTGCAGGGCATAGTGTGCTGTAGTAATAGCTGTTGGAGAAACAAAGGGAGAGGTCCACTATGTTGTGCTTTGCCCAGTAGCTAGTCCAGAGTGTATGAGTGAAGGACACACGATCCTGTTACGCTATTGTTTCAGATCTCGGAATCTGGGGGCTGAGAGGGACAGAACAGACCATGAAAGGAAAAGAACAAGCTGGGGAAAGTTCTTGATCTTCCCTACCCTACATTCAAAGAGAAAGACAGTCACTGTAAAACAGGCTATTTCTGTACCATAGGAAACCTTACTGAGAGGAATCACTGAAGACAGGGATAGCCAGAAGAAAAGAGACAAAATCTATAAACTCTAGAAGATGGAGAATGCAAACTCTCTCTCAATTCTCTAGGTGATGTCCTCAGATGTTTCTAGGGGTATTCTGTCCCCAGACTTTCTGTTCGCTACAAATGCAACCTTTATCATAGAAACTAGGGAAAAGTGAGACCTACCTAATTAACCAGTTCTGCCCTGATTAATGAAAAATTGTTCCCCATCATCATTTCCACTATTTTTTGTCTTGCTGTACATTTGAATGAATCCTAAATTTCTCTTTATTTCTGAGGGAATGTTCCATTTGCACAAATTGAAAGCTGAAGACATTTCTCTAAAACCTATTAAAACCTATTCCTGCTATTAATTTTATTTCAATACTTTTCAATACTCAAAAATATTAGACAAATTTTAAAACATAAGACCTGATAATTGCAGAATTCATTGTTAATTTCTGGACACAGTTCAAGTGAATGTAAGGATGGAACTGTATACTTCAATAAAGAGAATTTGATTAATAAATAAATTCAGTATTCTCCAGATTTATATGGATGATCAATGCAATGCATCTTAACTTGTGTTTCTTGTTTTACATTATGCTGCGAAGTCTTCAGTCAGCAGTATGTATTAGTTCTGTAGAAATTGTAAATATAAAGTTTGAATGTTCATGGTTGAGCAGGAGACATTCCTACTGCCAGATGAAGGATGGGCTGAACTGCAGGTAGTCTACATGCTGCTCAAACTTTTGAACAGGAGGGATGTTAGCACCTTTTTTGCCATTGAATTAGAAAAGCTTGGAAATGTAATATTTCTGTGACAGCATAAAATCTGAAGTTGCTTATTAATGCTTGATCAGTACACAACTGCCAGGCTATCTGGCAGTATAAATTTTACCTCGATTTGGCCAGAACACAACAGTGCTTGTGCCAGCTCTGTATCTTATGATGGCTTTATCTTGTTAGAGTGCTACATGACCTGATCTGGCATACACTTACTGGAATAAAGTCATTCCTATAAATAATAAGAACAATTCTAAACCAGGAGAATAAGATGGAGTGGCCTACCTGCAGTGAGGAGGAGTTGTAAGCTGACGTGGTTACAGCTGGGGCTGTTGCAGACTGCTGTTGCCTACCACTACCTTTTCCCATGCTACAAGAGACTACAATCCCTTCAGATTTGCCACCAAATCCGTATGTGAATTTGCACCCTAACCTAGTTTAATTTGAGGGATCCGACGTTAAACATGTTTATGCTAGCCTGAATCATTTTGATAGAAGTAGGTCAGAGAAGCAGTAATACAGACAGGTCTCAAAGGATGGTAATCTAAACAAGAATATATGTAAAACAGTTCAGTATTTATTTATAACTGAGTCCTAATTAGATGTCATGTAGAATTGAAGAAATCACTGTATGAAGAAATCACAGTGCCTCAGTAACTTTTGTTGCACAATGGCTGAGGGAGACTTATTTAATAAGACTAATTTCAATGTAGCTTTATTTTTAAAATTGATAGATGCTTTGCATGTTAGCTAGAGAGCTCCTAGAATAAAAACAGAAATACATTCACTGCTATAAAAGGTCACAGGTGATGGAAGAAGATTCTGACACACCAAGTTGCAGGGACAGGGAAATTCTGCAGTTCTCTAAATCACCTTATTTATAAGGTCTTCTTGAGCTCACAAATTAATACAACCGAATGGGAGACAGTAACTCCTGGAGCCAAGAATACAGGACATACTGCTGGAAGAAGTACTATTTTGCAAAGCAGTGACTGACCTGAATCAGGATTATACAAAGTAACCCAAAGGAGGCAAAAATCTATTGTGTAATCTATCAACAGTGGAATATCCAACAGATGTAGTTTGCTGTTGCTATTATAGAAAGTGACAAAATTAATTGAATGCATTAGAGGTGACTTGTCTGCATTGTATATGTATGATATCTTGGGATAAGAGGGCTCTTAAATCTACAACACAAAGCTATATTGAAGACAGAAATTACACTCAATTTTTTAATAAAGAGGTACTTTAACTGCTGCAACAACATCTTTATGAATGTGGTAAAATCATCTCCTTGAAGTCTTTAAATCAAGACAAGATCTATTCAGAGAAAATATATACAATTCTGCTGGAGGATATAGGTTTTATAGAGGAATCAGTTGATAAAGTGCAGTGGTCCATACTAGACAAAATCTGAAAAGATTATTGCAAGAGTATTCTGGTCTGAAAAGCTGCATCAGTTCCTGGGAGATTTTAACTTCAGAGCCACAGAAAATCCATGTTTGTGTGAAGAATTCTGAATTCAGCTATACAGATTTGGTTTTCTGTGAAACTTGCACATTAGATAGCCAAGTTATTGGCATCCATCTCTGAAACAGCTACATGTGCTAATTGAGTTGGTGTATACACAGTGCTTGCTTTAACTTTCAATCAAGAAAAGACCTGCCTTCATTGCAGTCTGGCCTCCAATACAGGCTACTCAGGTGAGGCATGCGAGGTAGTATAGAAAGTATTTTAGCAGCAGTGGAGAATGTTATGTCAAAAGTAATCCTTTTTTTAAAAAACAAAAACAAAAACCACTTATTTTAGCAATACAGTGGGTATTTATCAATATATATATGTATATATATATTTATCAAATTGCACCAGTAAAGGAAGCTTACTCAGGAAAATAATTCTTCATGTAGCCTCATTCATTTTGTTTTGGCAGAAGATTCAGATTTTTTCTGATGGAACGAATGTGCTTTTTATTACAACAGAAGACATGTATCTCAAAAATGAAAAAACAAGAGTAATCTTCTGATGTTATGCCAGTTTTCATGCTGCACATTAGAAAAACAACAAACTGTTCTGAAATTTAGATTTGTGTATTCATCTCAGTACAAGCTGCAATGCTTTCTACACTTGAACTGCCCGTTGTTAGTAAACTGCAAAATGCTTGCAGTATCAATGGAGAAAAAAACTTATCTCCGGAGGCATGCGCTCCAGTTCTGAGATGTGAGAAAGAAGCAGGTTGGTAGTTGCATGTACTTTATCAGATTCTCCAGATTTTTAAAAAGCTATGTTTACTCTGAAAAGAGCATGTGGATGCATATACAGCATCCACTTTACCAGAACTATTTGTTGATGAAATATTTGGTGTGCAGTGAAAAAAACAGACACGTATTTCTCATCCAGGCTGGATGTGGCCCTGGGCAGCCTGCTCTGGTGGTTGGCAACCCTGCCCAGAGCAGGGGCGTTGAAACTAGGTGATATTTAAGGTCCGTTTCAACCCAGGCCATTCTATGATTCTGCGATTCTATGATTTTATCTGTTTAGTCTTAACTTACTAGTAATTCAAAGATAGTTTACTGTTGGAAAAGAAATCAGAATTTACAACGTCCTATGTTGTTTTTCTTGTTAAGATTTTAATAAACAAGGACTCTTCTTTGCTAAAATGTTGCAGCTTTTTGAAAAATCACTTGAAACATGCTGCGTGTCCCTTCATAATCTCAGTGGAATTTGCTGCAGTTTATAGCTGAAAGTGTCTTTGGTCCCTGTTTGGAACAGTGGTGTGAACACCAGTGCCTCAGAGGTAGCTGCTCTTTAGTAGCATTAAATGGGATGTACCGTACATAGAAATTAGTTTAGAAAATTTGATTCCTTTTTAATATCATTAATTTCCTTTTGGTTACCCTTTATGGAAGCAGTTAGGATTTATCCAGTTTTGTCTTCTACTGATACTGTTTACACTACTGAGTTCACATACTACCTTACTCTGCCAGTCTAAGTAGTCTTTGCATATGATTTTTATGATAAGTAAGAAGTGTAGGAAGCTACAAGGTATTAGGTTTTATAGATTCTGTTACCTGATACAACTTTATTTCTTGGAACTATGGTTGCTGTATTATCAAGTATCTGAAAAAGAATGATGTATCTCACTATTTCAGCAATTCTCCCTTCGGCAATTACCATCCTTTCTTACATTATTTGAAACTATCCAAAATATATTCTAAGAAATCATGGAAATACAATACTTTTAACGGTTTTGTTTATTTTACCAAGTAGTATGTTTTGAGATAAGTTTTCTATTACTGTGTGTTTGTAAGGTATTATATCTGATACTCTAGCTGGAGATCTAACACCAGCTAGACAACTTTGAGATAGTCATGAAACAGTAACTTGGACCTCAAAAGATTTCATGTAAGGATTACCATGACATCACTGTATTACCAGAAACATTTTATAAAGGAATCATGTAGAGACTCAGGACTATAATTGTATCTTTGGAGAAAACTATATGCAGCATAACTATCCTAGTGTCTGAAAGTATCTCCTCCAGTATTTTGCTTGCAATGGAAATAACAAGATTGCGAAAAACTGTTGGACTGAGCATTAAAATTGTCAAGATAGACTGACTGGCAAGGAAGGCACACTTCAGTTTCTTGGATGCAACAAGAAATGTCTTATGTTTCTAAGTCACTGACCTTATTTTGGCTATTGACTGTTAAAAAGTGAATTGGCTTTTGACAGCTTTCCTTCATCTGAGGATATGATAACTTGGATTGTAGCAAGCAAAAGCTTCTTTCTAAATGAACATTCAGAATACTGTATGAGAAACCTGAAGTGCCTTTGTGTCAGCAGTGAAAGAATCATCCAGAGCTGCAGTTCCTTGGCTCTGCCTTTGAAGGCAGTTATATACCGCAGACAGAATCTGAAATGTCCTTTTTCAGATTTAGGAGGCAGGTGAGCATTCCTGGCAACAATTTTCTTAAAGAACTATGTACAATTATAGGAAGGATGTAGGACAGACTTGCACAGACACTAAGTTCCTGTTTGGTTTAAAATGCTTATAGAGCAATTGCTCAAAGAAACCTCAGTAAAGAGCAGAATGACACCATTTTAGATACACATATTCAATACATATTCCCAAAATATCTGATCTGAATCGGAGATGTCAAACACTTGGGCTGATAGGTCGGATACTGTGCATTTGGTGTATTTAAATAGCCCACGTAGTATATTCAAAATGTGTGTTCACTAAAAGGGAGATTTTTAGTCCTGGTTATTGAAAGGGTGACATTTTGGTTGTAAATGCATTGTGAAGTGGCACAGTGTTCTCTTTCCAGACCTGCAAATTAACTCCAATAGTGACTGAAAACCATGAATCTCTTGTTCCTTATTTTGATGAGTGGGTTATATCTCTCTACATTTTTATATGTATCTATCTTTCTGACTCTTCAGTATTAATATTTAAAAAATGATTTTGAAATAACCTTACAGTTTCAAAGGCAAGTCCTCAAATGTGAAGAAACTTGACAGTTCAAGCAGGATATGAAAGCTTGATTTATCATCAGTGCATATACATTATGATATAGATATAAATAATGTATGCTGTCAAGCATAGATTTTACTAACATGACCATGTTTTTTTTTTATTTTTTCATTTCTACAGAACTCTTGCCTCATTTAGCTGATGGAAAGTAAAGGAAATAAAAAGCAAAAAGAGAAGAAAAGATAAGAGGACTGATGCATGATCAGAAGAGGGAACACAGAATGGAACATGCAAATGGAAAAGAAATAGAAAAATGGAGCTGAGCCTAAAGGTAACTTGTTTTTCTATAATGCTGAGTAACAATATGTCCAAAGCTATTTTAAAGGTTTATCAGCATAGGAAAGTTAGGTTCATTCTTGCTTAGTTTAATTCTAAGTGAGATTGGAGAACACAGCAATTCGCTGCTGCAAATTGCAACTTCCCCAATTACTACCGGGTAGAGTAAATTTTACCCTCTGGATAACATCCCTACTCTGAGAGAGAGATTCAGAAGAGGTCATTATCAAGAACCAGTTAACTGTGTACCTCTGATCAGCTTTAGTAACCAGCCCCTAGAGCTACGAAGGCCTGTTATCCCATCTGTAAGGATGAATCTCTCTTTCTCTGTAAGAAGAAAATCCCTTTGCCTGCTATTATTTTCATTTTACATGAGTTTATACATACACTAATTTTACTTCTGCATGTTTTAGTATATGATATTCCTTGTTTGCAGAATTGTAACTCCTTTTGATGTCATCAATAGCAGTAAATAGTAGTAAAATAGTAGTAAAGCATCAAAACCCATCTTCTTTATCTCTGTGGCAAGGGGAATACACAGTGTAGTATCATTGTGATTAAAATGATAATAAATCATAGATCTTCCAATAGATTAAGCCAAGCAACTGTCCTTTGACAAAAGGGGTAGGAAGAAGAAAAAGGGAATAAGCACTTTTTGGGGGGATTTATTGGTATTACTTTTTTTATTAATTCTCCTCCATTTCTTTAACTTACTTATTCCATGGACATTCCCCTCCTTATCTATTTGCCTCTTTGCCCTTGCTTTGTTCTCTAAGTGAAAACAGACGCAGTATGAATAGTTTGATGGTCATTTTTAACTTCACCCTTCATTGTGTTTGTTTTGAGCTAGGAATTATTGGATAATTAAGAATCTACCTACAGAAAGATGCTACTTAATTAACAGAGAAGGATGAAAAATTCCAACTGTGATAGGAAAAGACAAGGAAAGGTGATTAAAAATGGAAAAGTAAATATCAGACGTTAGCAGGTGTTTCACAAATTGTGAAATGACATCTTGTGGTCATATTACCACCATAGGTATAATTTATTCTAATCAGAAGGGCCACTGTAAAATTAAAACTTTTTTTTTTTTTTTAAAGTAGTTCAGGGTGACTGCCAGAGACTTAGAATGTAAATTTGCTAATCAGAACCATGATACAAAGACAACAGACATTAGTTAAAAAGTTGGAAAGCTTTTCATTTTGGATTTTGACTAACACAAAAGAAACAGTGGTATATATTAATTTTTTAACTTCAATATTTGATGCTATTACAGGTATATAAGCTAAGTATTTCTGTGAGTTATATTTCTACCACTGCTGAATACTAGATTCCAGTTTCTTTGCAGCTGTTTTCTCAAATGCTTTGTTGCATATTTTCCTGATTTCATTAGGGAATTGTTATATATATTCTTTTTTTTTCCCCTAAAATTATTGGATACTTTCAGCCTTAAGACACAGACCAACAGATACAGTACATACCTAATTGCTTATTTCATTTGAATATTTAATTGGACAAGCCCTCTTGAACCTTGATCAGACAACTGGCTGGTTTGAAAACTTGGCAAGATTTTACCCAATATATTTTTATTTCTATTTTAGTGGGCCACGTAATCTAAGTTATTTGAAGGGACCACCTGTGACTCTGTTAGCAGTACTGATTGTGTTTGTGCATATGTACTCTTGAAATCTACATGTACTGTAGTGGCTGTGTGACAACTCTGATGCCAGTGTTCATGGCAACATGTTGTTCAGAGTGGTTCAAACTGCTCAAATACTTGCTGAGCATGTTTGGTGTTTTTATAGCCATTACATAGATGTATGATATCAGAACTAGACTGTCCCCAGTGCTCCAGCTAATTTATTTAAGATTAAGTTGAGAATATCTTCAATTTACTGTAGAAGTGACTGCAAGTAAGTGTTACCTAGGATCTTATTGTTCTGTTTATTCATGTCCTTTTAATATTCTATACTCAATATTATTGAGTGGTCTGTACTCACACCACCCAAGGAACTTCCTGTTACATTGAAAAAGCATAGCTGACTCGATCATGCATCCTAAACAAATTAAAATTATTTATTTACAAAACAGGAATTATTATAAAATAATCAAACATGACAAACAATTAGAAAATTATTTTTCTAAGTTAAGGACATGACAGAAAGAATCAGCTTTATAAGTGCTTTTGTCTCTCTTTATATTACATCTTCTGAGTATTACTGAAGTGGACAGGTATCATTAAAAAGTCCACCTGTTATTGCAACAGGAAAAGCCTTGCCAGCAGATATTGAGAGGTATATTCAATGTCTTCTTCATTAGATTAGAGTCTGATATCTAGTGACTGCCTTCCATAGCTCCATTGCACTTCTGCACACGTATGTCTTGAAAAACTCCATCAAGAACAGAGATTTGCAGGGATTTGGCATGGTTTCTTCTTGAGGAAATTGTTATGTATTTATATTTGATGTCTCCTCCTTATAGACATCGGTGAATAAATGATCTGCTTTTACACACCACTTTGAAGTTTGAAAATCTTGGAGAGCACATAAGTAGAACTGTAGCACACCAAGATCTTTTTATCTAGGACAGATCTGTACTTCAGGAAAGAACCTGTGTCAGCCATTTAAC
Source organism: Cygnus olor (assembly GCF_009769625.2). NCBI lineage: Eukaryota > Metazoa > Chordata > Aves > Anseriformes > Anatidae > Cygnus > Cygnus olor. The sequence continues at coordinate 53,478,095 of NC_049173.1, forward strand.
TTCAGAAGCATATTCCCCCTTACAAGTTCACTTGAGAATATGCTCTTAACGCTGCTGTTCTCAAATGTTTGTTGCATTTGATTTTAGCAGCTATAACCGTACAGTAGCCAACAGATGATTAGCCATGTCCAGTAAAAATCAATGGCATAGTGCTCACAGAGGCCATGTGCAGCCTCTGAACACCATGGTGATGATGATTCTTGCTGATTCTTACTGGATTTCATAGACTACAGAAGATAATGCTATTGGTGCAATTATTTTCAATAGAAATCCCAGACAAAATGTTTGAGGAGGATTGTAACAGAGAAATAATTGGCTATATATATATATATATATATATATATTTTTTTTTTTTTTGTCACAGGGACTCAGAAAACTTGCAGCGATAGAAATGAGCAAGGCAGCACCTGGAATCAACCAGCAATCTCTGCAAGAAGTCTAAGGAACCAGGTAGAATGTTGTCACACATACTGAATAAAATGGTGGGTCTTCATAAAATCTTGCCTCTTAATGATCTGAATATTGTTTTCTTTATGGTACTAATAACAGGAAATAACAGTTCTAGTGATAATATAAGTGGTAATCGTAAAAATAACAGTGTTAGTCTTAAAGTAAATGACCTTGAGTCCCTACTTTTTCCAAAGCAGAGAATGGATTAGACTTAGAAAGGTATAGATGTCTTGAAACTAAAGTTTGCTTAAAAATGTAGACAAAAAGCAGTAATTTTCATCATGATTTTTTAATTGTAGGCCTGTTTAAAAATATAATCTTTGGGACATTGCTCATAAAAATTCAATTTCATTTTTCAGTATGTTTCAGCTAAACATTGCTTTATTTTCTGTAAAAGGTACTGTTCACAGTGCATTGTTGAATAGCACCACTGACATCAATAGCCACTAGTAACTATAGTCTCAGAGGTAAACAACGGCTTTGGAAATTACTGCAATAATCTGTAAATCTGTAATACTTCCACATAAGGAAAATAATTTTCATTGAGAACAAGTGAATTTTCTTAGACTAAATAGAACTGACCTGAACGTTTTTGCTTACTCAGAACCCCTGAAACCTACACAAACTCAGAGAAATATTGGTAAACATATTGTAAGTTTTATTTCTGTAGTTAGTTCTGTGGTTCCAAACTGTGGAAGAGCCAAATATACCAAAATGCCAAAGCAAGGCAAAGTCTGATGGTAGTTCTGTGTGTACTGTGAGCAAAGAAGACCAAGGATATTGTGAACTTGGCCTCTGGAGGTCGGTGCTGCCTTGTTCCCTAGACTATTGTAAGAATGGTTCAGAGAGAAGATACTGAGGCTTTCCATAGGAGAATATTTCACAATCCAATAAGTTTCACTGTCAGTATTTCTTCTTGATATTCAACCATTTTTTTTTCTTAATCTTTTTCATTAATCCTAGTTCTTCTCTCTTATCTTTGTTTAACCCTAAACATTGTTTTTATTACTTTGCTTTTGCCTGAATTAAATACTTGAAAAAAAAAATATACAAAAAATACAATTCTACCTGGAATTTTGCAGGCTGAGGTCATAATATGCCAATTTATTCAGTTGTCTGAATGCCTCTCTGTTAGTGTTGTTATCCTTGTCTATGTGGTACTTACAGTAATGACAAAAAAGCCTTCACACGGTAATCTAATGGGAAGAACTCTAATAGTCTACCTGTAAACAGCTGTCTCTCTCCTCTCTTCTTCCACAAAGGGAAAATACATGGCAAAAACATTGCATTGTGTTGCTTACTGGTGTGCAGTTTGAAGCTCTGCTGTCACTTAATATTTCCTTTTGCTGAACATTTCTAGATGGTTGAGATTAAAGTGTATCAAGTGAGCATTTTATTTGACTTCTAGTGAGGCAGTTTTAGTATGTTAATTTCCCATTCACTGGACTCTTCACATAGCTCAGCGTGGCTGCAGAGTACAGAAGACATACCTCAAGCTGCTGCTGAATTACCTTTGGGGTTATAAAAGCAGTAAACGCATGATTACTGTTTGTCTTAATACATTAAAAAGGAGATGTGTAATTGGCACTTTAACAAACAGGCAGCAATGAAATGACAATTACTGTTAGCAATTAGTTGGTATCACCTTTCTGTAGCCCCATTCAGTACTCCTTGTACAAAGCTTATATAAGTGAGAGAATAAGCTTATATCAGTGAGAGAATAATTATGTAATTAGGCAAAAAAAACAGAGGAGTGTTTGCTTACAAAATAATAAAAGGTTTCTCTTTTTTTTTTTTTCTGTGGGGTTTGTGCGATTTGATATTGATAACAATCAGCACTTGTACCCTGCAAGAAGTTTTCATTCTAAGGGAATCTAGAGAGCTTTGGAACTGCATGCAACTGCAAATATTCGTGTACCCATAATTAAAGTTTCATTAAAAAATCATGTATCCATTAAAGTTCACGTTTGTGCTAAACTGGGAAAGATTGGTAAGATAATATCTCTAAATTGCATTTCTCACTGAAAAGTAGAGGGTAAATATGTAAAATAACAGAAAAAGTACTTCTGGTTTGCAGAGAACATAAAGGTGCTGAAGTTGACCTGCTGGATCTGCTGATTTTTTAATTACTGTGACTAGTCAGAGAGTCTGTTTACATGTCATGTACAGTACTTCTAGCAGAGAGTTCCTCTGCTAGAAGTAGAGAAGTAAAATCCTGCTGCTAGCAGTAGAACACGTTCTGTAAAGAACATTCAGTAAAGACATGTTATTTCTTGAATCATTTTTGTTCACTGGAATCCCAGACCTCACCAGTCAGGAGTACATATAATTTAGGAATGCAATTAAGCAAATGGAACTTAGACCCATCTTCTGCTGTTTTCCTGAGTATGTCTGAAGCTGTAATCTGAACTCAGTTGCCAGAGTCCAGGAAGCAATGTACTTCCTTCACGGATTGATCATTAAACAGGGCTTCAGACTTCTTTCTTTTCTCTTATGTGTGACAGGAATTAAACAGAAAGTTCCAGCAGATCGACTTGCCTGTGTTCATTATCAGAACAGTTACAAACAGGCAAGGAACAGAATGGGCCACCTCAGGAACATCTGTATGCTGTATAATTAGAAAGGCCAGAGGCCTATTTCCTGTTTCTTCTCCACCCGCCCTCCCACAAGACACCAGAACACTCCTCATCTATCTTGAAAACTCCCCTGAAGGAGGCATAATTCTTTACAGTAGCAGCCAGAAGCCATTAGCAACAGCAGCAGTACAATGAAAAGGATTAAAACTGCTTCTAGCTACCTCTAGTGCTGCTTTTGTAAAGTCATCAGGGGTTTCCTGAAGTAGGGTCATGCATTGCAGACAAAACAGCTTCTTCCTTTAATTGCAGTATAAACATATGTCAGCGTGTGGAACTTAATAGATGTGTTTCAGGTATGGGGCAGAAGAGACTGCAAATGGGCAGGGAGGTTCAGATGAAGTGGGCAGCACTGCTAACTCCAAACACTAAAATGTCTTAAAGAGACCTCCTTTTGTTAGTTCTTAAAAACAGAGACTCTTTCAAGATTTTTTGTGTAACATTATGGGCAAGAAGCTTGTTAGTTCTGCTTTTGTTTCTTCTTTTAAAATGAAGTTTAAGATTCTAAAATAATGATACCACTTCAGAAGCTGGGACTCTAAGTATAAAAAATCAGGAGATGTGATGGTGGGTTGATCTCCAGGTGCTTGCTCAGTCCTCCTGCACAGTGGAGCAGGGGAGAGAGTAAGAAAAGAAAAAGCAAGAGAACATGAGTCAAGATAGAGGTAGTTTAATAAGTGAAGGAAAGAGGAAGAAAAAAACACGCAAAACAAGTGATGCAAAAGCAGTCACTCAGCACGTTCTACAAGTAGAGTGATGCCCAGCCAGTCTTTGAGCAATGGGTAATTCCCTTGAAGCCTCCTCCCCTGAGCGTGGCATGGAATATTTCTTGGGTCAGTTTGCATTCCAGCTGTGTCTTCTCCCAAATTCTTGCCCATCCCCAGCCTACTTGCTGTGGAAAGTGGGAAAAAGAGAAAGCCTTTTCCCATGTCCTTTCCTGCTGTGGGAAAAAGAGAAAGATTTGACACAGTGCAAGAACTGTTCAGCAACAACTAAATCATTGGTATGTTATCAACACTGTTTTAGTCTCAAATCCAAAACACAACACCATATGGGCTGCTATAAAGAAATTTAACTCCATCCCAGCCACACCCAGTACAGCTGTCAATAGTCAGAGGGCAGATTGACATGAAAGGGCAGATACATATGGGCATAAAAGCAGAAAATGAGGCCTGAAAAGAGAGATTAAAAACCTTCTATAAAATGAAGAAAATTAAGTGCATTTAGCAAAGAGAAAGTTGGAAAGACTGAAAGAACACTGTAAGAAAGGTGGGTACTGTGTAAAAAGACTCAGAAAACCAGGAGGTAAAGAAAGAAGGAAAGACAGGGAATCACTTTGCAAGAGCAAGAAAAACAAAACATGAGATGCCGAGGCAGGAGAGGCACAGAGGAATACGCAGAAGGAAACAATAAAAGATAAATAAATTAGAAGATAAGAAAAAGGCAGGTGAAAAGCAGCAGTGGAAATATGATAAAGAATATATATTTTACCGTTTTTGCCATAAACCTATGTGTACTGTTGGAGGGAAATGACAGGTAGCACCAAGAGAGGGCTGCTCTGCAAGGGAAGGCAAACTGGGAGCAGAGGGCAACAGCAGGATAGGCAGGTCAGCATCCTCACAGACAAGATCAGAGTCTTCCTGTATACGAGCAAGAGGAACAGAGCACGTCTGGTGGCAATAAACAGGGCCATTGTTATTTTTAACAATAAGGGAAATAGAAATATCAATATATCCCACTTTCCCATGTATGCATAACAAGTGAGCTAATAATTCTCCTTTTTTTGTGTTTAAATGGTTCAACAAAAATAATTAATTCCACTTCTCTGTAACTATCTGACAGATTACACTAAGACCTTCCCTTTCAGTTTTTCATTTATTTTCGAATGGTATCACTCTGCTTCTTTGAAACAAGTTCTTGCATCTTTATAACACCTTTCTAGCAGTGCCATCCTCACTCTTAAAATCCCAAACCTCTTTAATGTGATTTCTATTTTCAATTGCTGTCAGATTCCTTTATCAGTAGATTCTCCTTCAGTGCTTCAGGTTGTAAACACAGTTTTCTGGATACCTAGAGCTGAACATTAAGGACCGCACTGCTGAGTATTTACAACTTTGTCAAAACAAATTATATTTCAAATTACTTTGAGATCCACCTTTTCATCCTGTCAAAAGAGAGACATTTCTTTTATTAGAAATGATAGGAATTTTACAATTTAAATTTGGATCACACCAGGAATTGGGCTACTGTTCGTGCCAGTTTTGACTGAAACTGTTTAAATTCATTTCAAAATGCAGTTGTGCAATTTTTGCCATTTTTCTCTTGCAGATATCCCATGCAGGATGTGTCAGTGAAACACCATTGACCTCCTAAAAACTCTTCCAACCTGAATTATTCTTTAATCATTGATATCATCATTGATTAATCCTCCTATGACCACTGGATATAAAACTGGCTTCTGCAAGCCTGGGGTACTCTAAGGGCAGTAAATACACCTTACCACAAAATTTTAGGAAATATTATGAAGATCTCTTTTACTTAATTTTATAGAAGATTGATAGTGGCTGGGGTAGGTTGCAAAGACAGTTAACTCAGGGTAGAATGTGCTCATTGTGTCACTGAGGGTTTGATCCAACCAAGCTTTAATTATCACCTTTCACTTTAGGTAATTGTAGATGATAGTTATATACATCTTTTTGCTTTAATGAAACACAAGTGAAAGCCTGCTTAAAACTACAGTGCCATGTCAGAAAGGTTTTAGTTAGGTAATGCTCAAATAGGAGGTGTACATTTGTGAAAAAACTGAACATGACTTCTGTGCTTCTGAGACAGATCTAAGGAGAGAATTTTTAAGTGTGGTTTGAAAGGGACTCAGAATTTGTCAATGAGAACTTTGGTGTTCATTTGTTGATTTTTATTTTCTGCTGTGTACAAGACCTTGTATATTCTTGTGTACATAAAGAGAATTGCATCTTGACTTGATCACCTTTTTTCCTTAGGCCTTCATGCAAAAGTGCAAATTCCAGCAAAATACTCACATCAAAAGTGATAACAGTAATTTATATAATAACTTAAATAAGGCTTGGGCATATAGCTCAATAGCAATGGAAGCTGAAATGCCTAGAAATGCATGCAGTCTGAATGGTGGTTGTCAATTTAGAGAACACTTGGAAAAAAGATTGATACGGGTTTGTTTAATGCATTATTTTGAATTACTATAAGCACCCTTCATAACTCACATAAGAACACAAGCCTCGTCTTACAAGATTGTTCACCTTTTGTAAATATGAATGCCATGGAGGACAGTCTGCTTTCAGTATTCAGCTGATATTAGCCTAAAATTTTCATATCTGGTTTATTTAATAATGACATTTATTTTCTGCATACATTATAGCAGCTCTTTTGATATTTTTATTAATATGTAAAAATAAATGCATCTTTCACTTTGAAACTAATTAAATTTTACATATTGATAGAGAGTGTTAAGGAGGATAAAAAATACAGACCAATTTTCCATCAAAACATACCATATTATAACATCAGAGGGTTGCAAGCTATATTCTGAAAAGCTATAAACATGCTGTCTGCCAGTACAATTAAAGTTGTTTTAATAACTATCTTCCTTTTTTTCAAATATCATCCTGAAGAAAAAATGATACCCAACTCAAAAGAAATGTGTCTTTTCAGATTGTTTTGAATTAAAGCATTATTCAGAATTGACAAAGGAAAACATTTTATTCTGAAAATCAGTTTAACAATTTTCTAGATTTTTTTTTACACTTTTTGATTGTTTTCATGAAAACGAGAAGACAAAAAAAAAGAAAAAATGGACTCTCAGTCTTTGGCTTTGTTCCAACAAAACAAAACAATCCGTAATCCATAAAAAGAGATGTGGTCTTCAGTTGGGGCAGACAGATGCATTGTATTTCAGCGAGCTGTGTGAAGACCCAGGAGATTATATTGGCCTGTTATTCATCTGTTCTGAGTTTTTAGGTGCGATTACCATAATAACTTCATTTGTTACTCTTAATGTTCTCTGTTTGCTTACATGGAAAGTATGTGGAAGGTGTGCAATGTCATTATTTTTATGACTAGGTGTAGCCAAACAGCTGCACTAAGCTAATTGCCAACTGAGATAATAGGTTGGGAAAACAGGCAGAGAGAGGTCAAAAAAGTTTTGATTTGTACAGCAGCAAGGATTTGCCCCTTTTTCACATCAATTTCTGTAATCTAGAGATCATATTAAATACAACTCCAACTAGGCATGGCACAGCTGTCCAAAGAAGGCATATGACTCCTGTGTTCCCAGATTTGCACTTGCTTGCTGCGGTCCCTCCAGAAATGACCCTACTTTTCTTCTCACTGCTTAAATGTCATGATAGTATGCCCAAAACCATAGCCTGAATCCCAGCAGGCCTCTATCAAGCAACCTAGTTACTCTTGGCTATTGTTAGTGGACCTTCTGACAACTAATGTGGTCTAAATTCCTTTCAGCTTCCAAACCTTGTAGTTGCTTCACCACGCCCCACACATCCTTCCTAGTTCTTTCTATAGCAGACTTCCAACCCTTGCTCTTAGCTGCAGTTTTCATCTCACTTTGATGCAAAATACCTTGCTGCTCCCACCGTTAAAGCTGTCCTCTAATACACTGTCTGATCTGGTTCCAAGATAGCACTTACTGCCAGAAACTCAGTGTACCTCTTGCTGTCCCTTTCTCCATACTAGAATTCATTTTCTCTACCAGATCTGCTGACAGCACTGCAACTACTAATTAGAAGCTAAATCAGTCCATCACATGATCCAGATCAGTGTAATATAGTCATAACAGTGTGTGGCTGGCAGGTTTAATGTCGCTCTTTAGTCCAGATCATTTTTACAGACTAGACTAGGCAAGATGCGACGAGTGTAGACTGTCAACAGATCTGAAGGAACAGCAGGAGGCTCTGTCAAGAAAGCAGTGATGAGTAGGTGAAGTTGATAGCATCTAAACATGGTTTAACTGCACTCCAAACAGGGTGTCTGACTGCAGTCTGATTCCCTCTAAGTCCTTGTCAAGCTCTACTATTCCACTTTTCTTTGGAAACCTCCTTCTACTTGTGATCCCTGCCCCATCTGCTAAGCCTTTATGCCATCTATCCCGGACAAACAGCTTAGATACAGCTGCCAACAAAACCCAGCTTGACTAATAACCTGACATTTGTACAGAGTTGTCTAATGCACCTAGAAAGCTGGGATAAAAGACTTGAGTAAAGCCCTTCTGAGATTTGTAGCACAGTCTTCTTCTGCCTGAGTTTCATTTTGAAAATAGGAAGAAACCCTGTGTTCAACAGAAGTTGACATGTGGAATCTTCTGTTATTTGCAAAACAAGTGGTGACAGCCGGAACATAACACAGCTCTCAGAGTTCAAAGTATCTGCACTACAATTAATTACTTACTGTGATGTTCACTTTGCATGAAACTCTTTTCTCAGTAATTGAACACATCACTGGGGGAGACAAAGATGTAATTTGCTACTGCTGACTGTATCTGGTTATGTCTAGCCTGTAAAACTGAATCAGTCACTTTCTTGGATCTGGTTTGGTTTATTTTGTGCAGAGCTTCTTCTGCCATTTCTGCTTTTCTCAGCATGGGTGCCCCATGTTTTACACTCTGTGTTTTTAATTCAAAGGTTTTTTTCTTGTTCAGCAGTTTCATTGCCTGTCTGAAAAAAAAATATTACCAGTGTCCAGAGAAAGATTTGTGATGGTTACCAGTCTGGGGTTTAATCGGCTTTTTATGTTTGGAGTCCAACTCATATTACATCAATAATTAAAGCATATTTACATTTGCATAGAACTCATCTCTCCTCTTTCATGTTCGTAAATGTTGGTCAGTGTCTGGATCCAAGGAAAGACATGTTAGCAAAGACACCTCTCTTGCAAAAAAAAAACAAACCAACAATAAAGCTTTCCATTCATCAGGATACAGCATTATGCACAACTGTGTACTCTTTCTTTTCACTGCATGAACCTTGAATACTTTTCCTAGTATCAGAACTTCTGCTACAGAGTAGCAGAAAGGTCTCCTGCCTAGCTTGACAGCTGGCAAGCTTTCCTATCTGCTTGAGAAATTAATCAAAATCTACTACTACCTGGGCAAGTGCTTTAACTAAATGGATATCATATAGAAGGTAGGCAAGACCTCCTTTGTCTGTATCTCAAAAGGAAGAAGTTACTGATGTGTTTTGTGAAAGCAAGAGTTCCAGTCTATTGGCATGCTCTGCAACTGGTACTGCAGTAAGACACTCAAAGATGGGAGGATAATGTAGGCTTGACCAAAGAGTGGGCTGCTCTTGCTGATGCACTCCTGGACACATGTAGAAGCAGAATTCTGACTGCTTAGGAAACTTGAATGCTAAACCAGGAGATAAATAGTTATTTCAGATGCCTCCAAGCACAGACAGCAGCTGTCTGTGGGTGTCTTGGATTGTAGCCTTGGATTTAGGAGCCTCACTTCTGCTCAGGTCTTGCCTCAGGCACCGAAGTCCTTAGTTGGAGCTAGCCCCAGAACCCCAGCTGGTGCACATCAATATAGATCAGTTATGCTCAGAAGCATCATAGCACATGACCCTACTTGCTGCAGTTAGAAATAATTTCACTTGCTGTTGAAATGAGCTGGTCTAGAACAAGCAGATGAAGAAGCTGCCTAACAGTACAAAAACATATACAGTGACATTTAGTTCTGGGATTCCTCTCTAACTCAAAATTTGCAAAAACATGTTTGTTTTATTTCTTTGATTTTGGGGGTTTATCTCATCAGGGTCTGTAAGAACTGTTGCAAGTTTCAAGGTTAACATTATTTTTCCCCATAGCATCTGTCTTGCCAATACCAATTCTTCTGACTCTTTATATATACCTATATATTCCTGTATCTGTAGGAAAATTAGCATAAAAGTCATAGCTGGTGGTAGCAGCTCCAACAATATGTCAGAATGGATCAAAAGGAATGCGGTATCAGAATGAGGAGAGGTTCTCCGGGCTTCTTACACTTCCTATTCCTCCTGAATGAAGCCAGTGTAAGGCAGGCATATGCAGCTCTGGGTGCCTGTGATGCACTTGCTGTAAGAGTTCAAGTCTCCAGGACTGGCCACCAGGCACTTCCACCAGCAGGAAAGCCTGTTGAGAAATTAAAGTGATTTGAATTCAGTTTTATTTTGCTTTCTGGAATAACCAAGTGGCTTCATATCTTACAGAGTTAATCCAAACTTGTTAGTCCTTTAAGAAGTCCTTCTTGGATGGCAGCCCAGGATAGTATTATATTCCAGGGCCAAGAAATAAAGCTTGAATAATTTACAGTGTGAAAGATAGAAAAAAAATATAATGTTCACATACTGTGCTATAAATTCGAAAAATATCATCAGGCTTTCAGCCAAATGCCATGGTATGCTAGAAGTGCTTATGCCACATATGCATAATAATTCTTGTTAACGCTGAATGGAACTGTTGTTACTGATCATATTTTGTTTGGAAGAGATTAACAGTGAGTAACTGTGCTCTGAAAAGTGCCCAGAGCTTGGTTTTAAGATTGTTTTACTTGTCTGCAGTTTGAATGGCAGTTAAAGCTTATCAGGTGGGATTTTTTGTGTGTGATTTTTTTTTTCACTAGAAAATGCAGTTTTTTAAAAAAAAAAGTCAATTTCCTTTTATCAAGCTCCCCTCTTAGAAGTCACATGGTTTATATACACAGTTAAATATTCTTTAGCTCATGGTAATTTAATAGCCTGCTGCTAGAAATCAGTGGTTAGGTTAATTACATGGAAGATGAAGGCCACAAGTTCAAATCTTTTGTAGTAATTGATGCAACTTTCATTCCATGCAAATGCCATAACCACTAGATTTTCTGAAACCTGTTTTTTTCTGCTAGCTTCCTCTTGAGTAAAATTCTTTTTCTGTCTCTGTCTGCTAATAGTGATTGTTCCTGTCAAGAGGAAATTCTTCTGAACCCTTATCCTCTAGTTTTTTCCTCTAGCAGTACCAGTTTCTGACCTTGGGTTGTAATAGATAGGTATTCTGTGCCCAGTGAAATAGAATAGGGAAGCTGTTCTACCTGAGATATTTGTGTGAAAGTGGAATAACAGAAATATAATGAATATGCTTAAACAGAGTACAATATCATGTCTTTAGGGACTAGTGATAGGATTTACTACATTAACCATAGCTTGGAAAGTGACAGAGGAGTGATATTTCAGAAATATTGTTATTTCCATCCTTTTGTTCCCAGCCCCCTTTGTCACAAAGATAGACAAAACAAGATAAGACTTAAAGAAATATGTAAGAATGATAGTGTTAGGAGCATAGGTGCTGATACGATTGTGCTTTAAAGAGAAGCAAGACAAAAAAAATATCTAAATTTCATGTCCATTTGCACAGTTTTCTGCCCCAGGCAAGCTTGTTTTTTTCCTCACAAACAGTGTGTAAGTCTTTACTAATACACTAGTAAGGATATCTAAGAAAAAGCAGAAGTAGTGCTGCGGTACCAAAGGAAGTTCTCTTTCTGAAGGTTGATAGATAAGATTGATAGGATCTAGGTCAATAAGCAGGTGAGAGTGACTTCAAATTTGCACATCACATCTATGAGAGAAATGGGTAAAACAGCAACACCTGTTTACCTGCAGTTGGTTATGGACCATTTGTGGTCTTGTTAAAACTCTGCCCTCATGAGTCTGGCAGCCTTCCTTTGTATTTATGAAAATGATTATGATTGTTTAAAGTCAGTAGTTAGGAAATTAATACATGGAACCTAGAAAACCTTTTTTAAAACCCAATCCCTAACCAGAAGAGGAAAGTAAAAAGTGTGATAGCCAAGTATTTTCAAGTGTAGTAAATGGAATAAATGGAACAAAATACAGTCTCTTTGATTTCACACCTTTTAGATTACAAAATTCACAGTGATGGACGGACAAAATGGCTCTCCATTCAAATGCCGCATTGGCCTTCTGCCTTCATTCAAACCCCAAGAAGTTAGGAACTCCTCTGGCTTCAAATAGTGTTGCAGTGATTCAACTGAAATTATTTCTGGTAGTGAAAATGTAACTGTAGCAGAACTTAGGAGAATTAAAACCCACACTCCAGTTGATTGTATGAACTTTGCTCTTCCAGAAGTAGTTACTGTGCACAGCTCAGCCTGCTTAGTTTGAATATGTCAACAGTGTTCCTGGTTAAAGTACCGTATATACACAAGAACAGGAAATCCAGATGAACAGCAGAATCCATGATCTGTATTTTTCTCCATGTAGCCCAGTCTGGGTATGCATGTTACATGTTTCGAAGTGTAAAGGTGAAACAAACCAAGATCTGTTTATTATCAACTGCTGTCAGGACAGTAAAAAACTGTACCCAGATTATGGTGTCTGAATAGTGAAGGTAGGAACTAAGCTAACACTTCCCTGGCATACTGTGTTCATGGATAATCATCATCTAAAAACAACCACTGTAGTTCACTGCCTCAAATATCTAAATTCATGTCCCCTGATAACTGAAAGCAATCTTTCTTCCTCCACCTGCCCAAAGTCTTTAACAACTATGCCCTCAAAATTTCACATTGATACTGACCTGCAGTTTGAATGAATAGCCCACTGTGTTTCTTATAGGAAAATGCTTAAAAAACAATAGTGAAAAGTTCCAGTAAATGATATTTGATATTACTTGCAACTTTCTTCTGTTGTTTTTTTTTCTTTTTCTTTAGATATATATATATATTTTTTTTTTTTCCCCCCCTTAAAAGTGAATTTCAAATGCGTCCATACTGGCTAGTGACATACATTGTATGGTAATGTTTTTATTCTCATTCCTCAGGAAGAGGACAAATGGGAGGTGGCAAGGACTCTAATTTCACTTTCTTCAGAGAGCCCAGCCTTTTGAGATAATTGTTTTGCACCAAAGCTCATTCAATCCATTAATTCTTCCATTAAAGAGTAGGTTGTATCTGAGTGCCATTTATAATTGCAGAGAAGTAAAAATCAATCAGCTAATTTCTTGAGAAATACCAATTGGTTCCCAGTGTGGATAAACATGTAAAACAGTGGCATGGCTCTTATACAAGATTAACACATATCTGATCCATGAATCATTGGGCCATTGTCTTTCAATGCAATTTGGAGTAACACCAATATTCTGAAATTTGCAATTGACTCTTCTAAGTAACCTTTTTCTGCATAGAACCATCCTGTAGCCTTATCTACAAATGCTGTATGAAACAAGAAAGTGCGTCTCAAGGCAGAAATAGTTTTGAGATCAAAACTGTGCTAGCTAATTGCACCATCAACTAGTAACTGGTATTCGGTTTAACCAGCAACTCCAGATAACTTCAGCTAACGTTACTACAGAAGAACCTAAGACTGTGAAACTAGGATTAAATTAAACACACATAGACACACTTTTACCGGGTTGCTGATTACTACAGGAATGAAAAAAGAGGTGTTACTAGCCCCCTCATGATGTTAGTTCATCTCCCCAGGCTGGCTGTGATCTGTAGCTACATGGATATTGAAAATTTAACACATGTTGAAGGTGAGTCAGAGCAGACTTTACCATAGTCTTTTAGTAGTGCAGTGTATGTACAGTTCCTGCGTATCATTCTCCACTGCCTGTAACTCATAGTAGCACAAAGTAGCTATAAAATGGTACAGAATCAGCTTGGTCATAAACGACTCCAGAAAATTCAGAGGAGTGGAAAATATGATCTTTTGTCTTCCACCAATATCCATTCAAAGGGTTTGATTGTACCAATAGAGAGAAAATACTCTCTCTGTCCAACATGCTAAAAATCTTCCAGAAATTCATTTTTAAGAGTGTTTCTACTGACCTTCTCTCCCACATGAATCTGGGCATTCCATCAACTTTAATTCTTCATGATTTTTCTGTAAATATTTGATGTTGTCAATTACAGGCTTTTCCTCCTGTAGTGCTTAAAGCATGTCATGGCCTTTCAGGCCACACTTTCTGCCACATTTTCACTCCTCACAGTCTCAGTAGTGTCAGATTGTCAAAATGAATAAAGCTTTTGTAACACCTCGCTGAAGAGGTGTTTTCTGACTCCTTTTTTTAAGCTTGAGGAAGGTTAAATTGGGTGACAGCTAAAATGGGTGAACTATTTAACAAACTATTAACTGTTTTCTAGCATGGTAGAAGGAGGTCAGTTGACTCCACACTGTCCTTTTAATTGATCTCAATATGCGTAGCCACCCACTGAGCATCTGAGAAAGGTACGGTACTTTGCTTATCATTTTGTTCTGTGATTTTTGGCCTGTAAGTAGTGCCATTAGTACTGCAAAGGCTTCTAAGATCTTTTCTGAATCAATTATGTTCTTTATCTTTTAAGGAAGGTTTAGCTGAGACCAGAGGTTAGGGTCTCATTAAGTTAAGCCCTGGCTCTTCAAATCTTTCCCATTTAAAAAGGTTATCAATTTCAATCCATCTTCCCCATCTTATACCAGTTGGACAGTGTATCTGGTAAAGATGTGGTGTAGGTTTTCCTTTTATTTTCACCTCATCTTACAGTAGTTGGATCCTGGATCTGATGTGTGAATTTCATTGTTTCTTTTGTCAAATTGGCTTAAGAAACTACTTCCAGTACCATAACACATATAGCAGCTTCTCCCTCTAGGCCGCCTTACCTGCTCCTGTGTCTCAGTGACCTCCAAGGACAACTGAAGTGGCATGGAAATAGGGTGTGAGGTTGGATCCGTTTATAATTCCCAGTACCTCTTCCCATTCCAAGCTTTTCTCTGAGCAGAGGACTCCTGTGACTGCTGAAGCATGGACCCTGCTTGCCTAGTAGGAGGGCATGGGGCAAATGTCAAGATAAAGGTTGCATTGCTGCATAATAGCAAACATTGTATTTAAAAATGTGAAGAATAACAAGTTATACATGCACCCATTGCTGAGCTAGTATACCTCAATAGTGTGCATGAGGATATTGCCTATGAATGAGGCACCACAGCTATGGTTCTACTCTCTTTTCACCCTGGATGCTCACCTACAGCTTCATGTCTGGTTTGGGACACCTTCTGGCAATTTATAAGCAGCCAAGCCAAGAGACATGTCACAAAAGAGCAATATCGGAAAGGACAAAATAGGATTAATGTAGCTCAGTGAGCTGCATAGTGGACTATATTATACCAGCATGTACACAAACTTGATTTGTACTGGATGTTCTGTCCAGCTGGCATGAGCCAGCACTACTCAAACTCAAACTCAAACTCTTTATGTGCAGTTTTGAAGAAAAAAAAAAAATCCCCTGTGTACATAAGAATTCTAGTTGCCAAAGTCATAAGCAAAGCTGGAGCTGTGTCCTTGCTAATATAAGCACACAAACAATTGACTTGTAGAATCATCCACTTTCTAAAACAACCTTCCAAATGGCTGTGTTTTTATATGTGTTAGCCCTTGGAAATTTCTTCTTGGAACTGTCGGGCACTGCTGATACATTTCCCTGTGGCCCATTGATCCTTAGGAGTGTATTTAAACAACTCTATAAACTTTTCTTTTGGGTATGCCCCACAGGCAATTCTCAAATGCCCACAGCTTTTCAAATGCTCAAATCAAAGTAATCTGAGCTCATTCTCTGTGCCTCAGTGATGATTATTTTCATGCCATATTGCAAGTCTGACCTACATTTTGTCTTCAACATCCTTTCCTTAGGCACAGAATCATTATTTCTTTCTAAACAGTAAAAAAAAAAAAAAAAAAAAAAGCAAAAAGATACATTTTTATTTACTGTCTTTTCACTTCTGCTTAGATAGAAAAAATATTTCTAAAGTACCTATGGCATCATATTGTTCTAGATAGAGTTATTCAAACAGTTGAGTGTGGTATGTCAGATCCCCAACTAGGAGAGAAGCCACTGATTGTTCTGGGAATCTATGATTTGCCAGCACTATGATTAGAGTGCATGAGACAGGATCATATGGGAGAGTCCCACAATCAGTGCCTGGGACTTGGCAAGTGTCTGCAACACAAGACTGATCCTAGGAAATCTGAAAGACTTGTGGTGGTATATGCCAAGAGTGTGATCTAATTAGCTTTGAAGCATTGTTTTAGATAGCATTTTTACTTCATGCTGGGCTGGTTTTAGATTATGCTATTTTGGCTCACCCTTTATTTGATGAGAATTAGCATCTTCCAATAACACTTTTTACTAGTGTGACCTAAGGTTGAAAAATCAGTCTTAATGGGAATTGTCACTAGAAGAAAAAACAAATATGTAAAAATACTAGGTGAAGTTTTCCTGCACAAATCCCAGTGATTCCCTTTCTGCATTTTATTTTATGCTATTTACAAAATTTGTTTCCAGACATGATGGAAGGTACATTCATTTTCGTCATCAGTGATGTGTAAAATTTGCTGCTATCACTCATATTATTAGACACTTTTATTGTAGAAAATGGAAGGTAATTGGTACCTTAGGCAGGCTACAAATCTTTCCTGGCAGCACTGTATCACTCACAGTACATTGATTGCAAAAATTAGTTAATTCAAGATGAATATTATATTCCTTGAGTCCTGGCATAAATCTCTCCAAATTCTACATGCATTCCTGCCATCAGGGTAAAAGATGGATTTCTGTCAGCCTACTTGACTATGTGTGCTCCTGATTTAGATGCTCATCATTCCAAAACCTCTTCTAAAAATGATATATATTGCCTATTAAGTCCATCAGAAGAGACTTTAAATGGCAGGAATCAATAATATTGGGCTAATCTGTTGCTTTTATTTACCGATCTTCTTAGGGTTGTAAATCCTCAACTACCTGGTGTTTCCTACCTCATTATCTTTGTGAATAAAACTAATGAGACTGCAGTGCTTATGCATTGGTGAGAATCTTTCTCTCTGTACATATGAGATGGTCTACATTTTTAGTGTTAAGGAAATAAGGTTTGAAACTTCTCTAACAAATATAAGACATTTTCTCAATATTCACTGAATGAGAGTGCATCTGGATTTGATATAATGATTTGCCATGGCAACTTGTTGTATTTATCAGCTTCTACAAAATGTTTGTACTTAAAGCATTGTTGTAAATTCCTATCATTCTTCTGACACACCTCAGCTTCAAGGAAAAGATAATACAAAATGCACAAGTATTTGCAGACAAATTAAAATTTCTTTTCACTCTGAGAAATCAGTTTGAGGTACTGATCATAGCATCCCAGCACTTCAGACAGTCTTTACAGCTCCGAGAAGGTCTACCTGTGCTTTATAAGGTTGAATGCCTTAATATTGTTTGTTTATGACTGTGGTTTGCCATAATAAATATTTTCCATCCTTCTCTGTTAGCAGAATTGAGTCACTTGTAGTGGATAGGAGACATTCTGCTTCAAATGAAGCAAACTTTAAGTGAATCTGTCTCTACTGTGATGTTTCATATTAGGTTAAGCAGTTGCGTGGCTTTGACTTTAATCTCTGTCTTAACAGCACCCTGCTAAGACGTGTCTTAGACTGAGTCCTCTGGGTACTCACAACTAGCATCTAGGTACGAACCTCGGCGGAAAATTTCGGCCTGCTGAAGAGATATGGTCAGGGCTATTTTCAATTCAGCCCGAATTTTGTCAGAATGTAGAGGAAATGCATTTTCAAGACAAGTAACTGCTTTGCACATCAAAAACAGTCTTTGTGACAATGAACCATCACAGTTGGCAAAATTCAAAATTTACCATTTTTTTTTTTTTTCAGTAGAGAACAGTGCAGGAGCTACAAGGATTTTAACTTGTAATGAAGAGGCTCTTGCATGAGTCATTTAAATGAGTTGTTGCATAGAAGTTCATTTTAAGCAGTGCAAACACATTGACACAACATAAACAATGAATGAAGTAGATGTTGACAAATTCTTGGCTTTGGAGTGATCACTGATTAAGAAAAGACTGCACAAAAAAGATTTAAAATTACTATCACATCTCAAACCTGCGAAACTGATGAAGAGTAACTGGAAAAGGACTGAGTATGTCTTTTTTTCTAAAAAAAAAAGAAAAAAGAAAAAAAGAATGGTCAATCAGACTCTTTTGATAACAGCTGTTTTGGGAGTGCCTGATCTTTCCATTAGTTTTCCACTAATTCTGGTTAAAATATGCCATTATAAGACTGTATTATTGAACTGCATGGCGTACAGGATGCTATATAAAAATATGAGCGATGTGTATGAGAGAATATAAAAAGAAGATGAAAACATACAAGGATATGCAAATTATTAAAGCTAGTGAGACATTCCGGTCTTTTAGGGAGCTAACTGTGGCACAAATCAGATAAGAAGTTGCAAAACCTTAGGCTAACAGGCAAAAAGAAACTGAAGACAGAAGTCAGCATCATAGTAAATTGTGCTTCTTGTGACAAATGCCACAAGCTGAAGAAATGCCTGGTACTTGGAAAAGCATGGCAAATGCAATAAGCTCATAGCAAGCTGTGATAATTTATGCCCACAGAATGAACAGAGAATGACAACAATATCATTGCAGATAGGGAAACTCAGAAAAGTAATAGACAGTTTTGAACAAAGTTGGAGACAGTGCCAAATCAACATGATGCCAGAAAATATTAGCACTGTAGGAGAAATGCTGTAGTGTAAGATAAGTGGGTAAAACTGAAGATTTTGCTTACATGAACACTTATTGCAGTTGGCCCCATTGAGGAAGCAGATGAAATAAATGCATGGGTAAATAACAAATGCTTAAAGATTCAGCTCCTAGGATTACATAGAATAAGATGTATAATTAATTAAAACATGTAACTTTTTGGAAGGCAGGAAATTGGAACAACTGAAGTAAATATCAGAAAGGTGTTCCAGGATACTGGGAGGCTTTCTAAAGATAACAGTATAAAAGTGGAAAACCCTATTTGTCTTGTGATTCCTGCCCCTTGGAAAATTCTAGTCTCTCAAAACACATGGCAAAAGACAGACTGGGAAGAGGCCACTTCCCCTGGAATCACAGAGCAAGCAAGGGAGCCAAGAGAAACGACATTACACAACAGTCACTGTGGACAAAAAATTGTATTATTTCCTCTCTACCTATTCACTCAAAATAACAAATGAAATATATAAAAATGAATGACATATAAATATATAAATATAATATAAATATAATATATAAATAAGGACATTCTTAGGACAGTCTTCTATGTTTGATGCATCAACCATAGAAAAATGTCTGGTATCAGCAGATTTGGCTGTTAACCTCAAGAAACAGCACGCTTTCTTAGCATAAGGTATTTATTAGGAAATACTGTTTATCCAGACTGGCTTCTAGGCTAAGTTTGGCACCTAACTTTTTTCACCGGAAAATAAAACACATCGTTGATAGTGTCGAGAGTTATATAAGTCTTCACAGGTGATGTTTTCATCTGTGGAAATACAGTAGAAGAGTATGACCACTGCCTCCAAGTAGCTTTGAAAAGCTGGCAGAAGATAAATAAAAGTGTGAATTATATGTAATAGAAATAACATTCTTAGAAACAAGGTGCTCAAGCAGATCCAGTAAGGATAAGGCTTTTAGTAGCATTCTTGTACTTGTCGATAAAATAAGCATTATGACACCTAGAGATGGTCATGAACAGTGTAGGGAAATTAGTACTAATTGTAAATGCTCAAACAGTGGCCTTTGAATACTCTGGTGGTATGCAAATGTGAATAGAGCTTACTGAAATGAAGTTACTAAATTTTAAAGTTGATGTCCTTAGGAAGTCCTTAGACTTAGACTAATGTTGTCGTGACAGCAATGACAGCACGTTCAGGACTGAAGACTTTACTATAGTGTTGAGTATCTCATATTTAATCTGTATTTATGAGAAGCTTCATGTCTATTCACAGAGGTCCATGTTAGCTGAAGCTCTCCATAAACCACTTATTGCCATTGACAGAGGCCTGAAAAGAATACAGATTAGTGTTATATAAATGTTCTCTATATATGTATGTTCTCTATCTCTATCTCTATGTTTATACATGAATATAAACTGGTGCATTCTTTGTAGCTAGCATACAGAAAAGTACAGTTCCAACCTAGATTGTAGAAGTAACAATATTCCTTTAAAAGCACACAACTCTGTCTGAAACAAAATGTGAAATGAGATTGCCAACACTAATGCTGAGAATGGAGAGTCTGCTAGATGTAACTGAAAGTATTAGCACTGTGGGATTTAGAAGAAAGTTCTGGGCCTCCTTTACTTGTTCAGGGGGGAAGTTCCAGGACTAGGATTTGGTCATTAAAATATTACACAAAAACATTGAAAAAGATACACAAAAATCGTCAGAGAACCAAAAAGTGAATGGAGATCATCAGTACCTTGGAAGCTTTGAAGACTTGTGACCTGCAAAAACACAGGTGGAATTCAGCAACATTTCCATATTGATAACATAAGAAAAACATGGCCTTTGAGACAAAACAGATTCAAAAGGACATTTTTCTTTCTGTGAGGTAACCTTTGCAGAACGTACTACAGTTAATAGTGCTTACACATATCCAGTTTCTATAGAGATGATATACCTCAAGCAATAAAGTTTTACAATTGGGTGATAATTTATTCGGCAGTGAGGTTAAACATTCTGCAATTAAATATATGTATAAATGTATTACTGCTAATCTACATTATCTCCAGTCCAATGGTTTGATGGAAGACAATGTCAAAATGTTAAGTATGTACACAAACGATTGCCAAGTCAAGGTGGCTGAACTGCAGGACATACCTCTGCTAACATGGACCATGTTGCCAATCTGACTGTAGCCACCATTTAGAAATCTGCAGATTCTTATAACATGCAATATCTCAAGCATTGTCTGAACTTTCCTAGTTCCTAGACTTTTTTGTAGATTGAAAATTCAAAGTTAACTATTGTTACTAATGTTAATAGTAGGATCAACTGCAAGTAAGATCTGGACAAATGACCCAAGAAAGATACTCATGAAAAAGTGTAGTTCAGAAAGTGGCATTGTTTGTGGCATTTGTTGTGTGGAAGCTCATAATGAGCATTTAAAACAGCAGTCTTGAACACCATGCAGATTCTTCTAGCTGTATCAAACATCACATGAAACAACAGTGATAGTTTCTCCCCACTTTTTGTCCTTGTATAACAAAAACATTCCTACTTGCTGACAAATAGTAAGGCTGTTAATCCTAGAAAGTATATATTAAGAAGCCTCTTAATTCCTAGTGTGTCCATGCAAGGACAAATGAATTAGTGTCTGGTAGGATTATTGTGTGCTTCCATTTCTGCTGTTTTACACAAGCTTTGTAGTGTTTTACATCTTTGAGAGGCAGTTCCATTCTATTAATTCCACCACTCTAAAGATTTGCTGATATCCAGCCTAAATTCCAGCTGCTTAATCCCAGTTGCGTCATTGTGCTCTACCCCAGTGCACTCGAAGTCTGTAGAGGTACTTTCAACTCCTTACTGTAACTTGCTTAGTTAGATGCCGTTAATAGTGAAGTACAAAGCCTGCAAGAAATAGCAGCCTTTGTGCTTCTTTAGCCAGATGCTTTGTTTTAGGTTCCTCAGGGCAGTGGAAGGATGGCTGATTGCAATAGCAATGGCAGATGCCTTTCTCTCCCTGCTTTGAGGCTTTGCCTGTTCTGTGACTCTGGCTCAGTGAAGTGAGAGGAATGCCTTCTCCAACATGCACACTTTTCCAGTGGCTTAGATGAAGCCAATGAGCGAACATGCACTTCGGGGTAAATAGTGTCCTCACAAATATATGTCAGGTTTTGTTCTCTTTCATGTACAGAAGCCAAAGATGAAGTGACAGATTGGCTAGACATTCAAACGTGCTGATTTTCTCTGCAACCTGAAACAGCCAAGACAGGCAGGAAGAAGACTGCAGTCAGTTGTAACAAGAACACCATAGAGCTAGTGTGTGGCATGTTTACTCATACATCCTTCCTTAATGTAGCGCACCATAAAACATATTGAACTTTGTTCAAATTGTTTTCTTCCCTTAGGGTCAAAAGTATTTTGTATTCATGAACTACTTCAACAAACTAAAAGGCTTCTCTGGGGTGAGAAATGAGAGCTGTTTAGGGCAGGTAGCAAAGGAAACTGCTGTACCCAGATACAATAGAAGATTTCTTCAGGATTTATAAACTTCTGTACAGTAGTGAATGTATGTTCATGTGCAGTAGAAAGCCATCTTAACAGAAGACATATTTTAGCTGTAAGGAAAGCTGTTGATCAAGGCCAAAAAAAAAAGGATTATGTTGGTCCTAAAGTATCACCAGACTGTGCTGAGTTCTCCTTGGCATCTTGCAGATGTCAGGTTTGTTCCCTACCACCTGTTACAATGAAGGTTAGGAGGGGCACGCCTCATTAACCTGAATAAAATAATAAGCAGCAGCAGAAAGGAAAAAGCCTCAAAGCTGATTGTCCTATTATCACAGCTTTCATGCTAAAAAATAGAAAAAGAAAAAACAAAGTCCTACCCATGCTGGAAAGTCGAACCATTTACTTTGAAATTTTCCATTAACTTATTTATTCAGAGAGTATAGGTTATATCAGCTTAACTTAACCCTAAAGACACTACTTACTGCCTCTGTGAAGACTAGCAAATTTTGTAGTGTCCTCATTTCCAGCTTCCTGCCCATTTCTATTTCACTTCCAGCCTCTGTGGCCAGTTGTGATGGACAAAACATTATAAGGAGGGACTAATGGAGGTTCAGCAAATATGGCGGCAAAAACAGAAAAGTAAAGTCAGTGTTCTTATGCTGATAGAGCAAGAGCAATCATGTGGGAACAGCTCTCAAGTTCACCCCTTCTGTGAAGGCATTTTGGTAGTTGCTATAAAGTGTGGTAAAATAGTGTTTTGGAGGAACTAGATTATGTTTGAAACTTATGTTTATATTGATAGGTCCTCTACCTGCTCTAATGAGAAGAACTAGCTCCCCCTGGTATTTTGAAGTACGTTATTCGTTGAGTTTTCATTTTGGCTGTTTGTCCCATAAATAGGCAGATAATAAGTTGTTCATGCTAGAAGCTTATACTTGAGGTTGGAGAGAGCTGGTTAGGAGGCTGGAGTGCCTTAATTTCGGCCTACAGAAGTTTCAATAACATGAGTAGGCTGAAACTGTGATCTCCTATGTTGTTTAAACAACAACAAATGTGGATTAGAACATATGTTAAACTCATTACTACCTAAAGACTGCTTAATGTTTTTGTAAATGTGATAGTGTTCACATCCAATCTACTGTCCAACCTCCCCACCCTTTTTAATGCTTGGCATCATGAAAACAGAAGTTTTAAGAGATTTGCGCATCATTATTTGTTGCTCATTTTTTTAAAGTAAGTTATTTTAACATTAGTAGTAAATATGTTGCATTGAGGAAGCTTTTGCTGAAGACCTAATACTCTTTTCTGGAAAAAAAAATCAAAAAGTTTATACAGCAATTTTTTCAGAACTTACTTGAAATATTTTCATTATGATGCAGAAGACAGCATTGCTGGTTTCGGTTCTGCATGGACTCGGAAAACAAGGTAGCGTGTTATGATTACTAATTATGACCTTGCATAGTCTATTTGGTACAAGCTATCAAAGTTGAACCTTGAAAAGCTGAATGACACTTTGTCAATGCATGGAGCTACAGAGATTTATCACAGTGTGACAGCTTGGTATTGCACTGCAGTATTGGTCTCAAGATGTTTCATAACCAAATCTTAGTATGCTAACCTCATTCATCTATGTTAAACTGCTGCTGGACTTCAGGATGTGGCTTTTAGAGTCATACCTTTTTGTTCCCCTGTCTTCCCTTTTTTTCCCTATTATGGCCTACATGTCTATTTTACTTCTGCTGCTCTGCACATAATGAAGGATTTTCACGAACATCCCTCTACTTAAAGTACAGGGCTCAGCCAGACTTTGCAAAAGCCTCTTGAAAGGAGCAAGTGTGTGTTGCTATCCTATATCATATTCTGGTAGTAGACATAAATCTAAATGCTCTGATGGGTAACACTGATTATAAGCAATGATTTTTGGTCATGGCCTCTTTTAATCTTTTGATATAACCTTCTCATCAGATACTTCTGCTACTAGCTACAGGAATGAAGATTCTCAACCCCCTTGTGGGATGTGGATTAAGATTAATGTATACCCATGATGGTAGCCTTATTTGCTAGCTACGTCTAACCCTTTTAAAGTCTGAAATCTCTTGTATTGTATCTTGGTTATGCAAATATATTCATACATCCAAAGCCAGATGTACTTCGTATTCAGACAAAATACATAGTACCTATTAAAAAATACATTCTTTGGAGCATGAAATGGAAAATGAACAGCTAGCCAATTAATACTGTCTTTTGTCTACAGGGCTATAAAGTACATGTGAATACAAATAGCAGCAAGGTGATGTTGAATTATTAACAAGGTAATATTTATTGGACAAGAGATGATTGGAAGCAAGTAGTAAGGGACTTGTTGGTAATTGATTCTAGAGAAGCTATTAGTACGTGAAATGTTCTCAGTCTTACTCCTCCAAAACCTGGTGTTATAATCTGGGAAGGCTGGAATTGTACATGTGACTTAAGGGAAATTAGAGTGGTTGCTGCAGCAGTCACAATGCCTCTTTTAGCACAGTAGTTTGATTCCCTCTGGTCTGGTTGTAAACTTTGCTTCCAAGGGCAAACAGGTTTGGGACATACATTGAGTGTGAGGTGCAGGAATAAGAAGTGCAAAATAAAGTTTGAGAAGACTTTGGTTTTAAATAATCCCACAATTGGAAAAGACAATGATGACTTAAATCATTAAGTCCAGGTTCTCCCAAGTACTCAGTTTGCTTAAGAAACCACCAAATGAGTAATAATTTGTTGCAGTGTAGTTTAGCCGAAACAAACAAACAAAAACACAGGGAAATCTTTAGCAGTAGCAGTATAAAAATTAATCTTCCTTGCATATTGTTTTGTTCTGGCTATTTTATTACATTCATCTTGCATACGCTGTCTAGTAATCAGAATATCACAGGAATAAAAATGGAAAAATATTTTTTAAATGGCTAATTTTGTTTGAAAAATAATTTCTTAAATAATGCTAGTGGTTAACTAGCATCTTTTCTCTGGAGAGTTTACATTTGGAAACTTCCAGTGTCAGGAAGTATTCTTGGAATATTAGACCTCAGTTTTTCTCTAATAAGAATTTTTTACAAAGACTTTTAATAATCAGGAGAAACACAAACTGGTGGTAAGATTCCACCTCATGCTAATTGGACTAACATTTAAGTAGCCTGCTTGTTTGTTTTCAATTTCCATGTAGGATTTGTGTCCTTACTTCTGCAGACATAATTTAGCACTCAATAACAAATTGTTGAACGTGCACAAATTTTACTGAAAATGAATCAGTGGTTTCTAATATTTTCCCCTTAGCATGTACACTTGAGTCATTCCGGTGCTGCAAATCTTACTTGCCTTACAAAATTCTGTTCACAATACAGAGGCTGAAATGGATGAAATGGTTTAATTAGTCAAAGATGTTCAAAGTAAAGCCTGAAAATGATGTAACTGCACTATGTTGGAAGTAAACTAAAAAGGAGAAGATGAAAGTTGTTATTTTCACTACTGATACTGGGCATATTTTATTTTGTCTGCTGTTCTATCACACTTTGCCCAGCTGCTGAGTTTCTGTTTCAGTGATTGTTGAGATGAATGAAACAATGTTTTTTAGCATTTGGTAAAAAGAATATAATTCAGGCAGAGCCTCACATAAATGTTTGCACAGACCTCAAAGTGCCGGATGTACATCTGGCATAAAAAAGGCACATTTTTAATTTGAAACAGCCAAATAACTCTGTGCCATGTCCACAGAGCTGCTTCAGATAACCCTGTCCAACCTGATAGCTCGAGTGATTCTGCCATGGGTGGTTAAAGACACTGCTGGGATATTTTACTGTTTATTTGCCCAAACCACATGGTACGAAATGTGAGATGTCACGTGCTGCACAACCAAATTTGGTGATGTAATTTCAACCAAATAATAAGATAATGTTTGTGACATTCCAAAGCTTTACTGAAAGAAAATTTCTGATCAGTACCTCTCAACTTCTCTGCAGCTGTATGCTCCCGTTCTGATTATAGCCTAGCATATGACAAAATTAGAATGAGACAGGAGTTTGGGAAGGCAAAACAACTGTATACTGAGACTTGAACATTGCAAATAATGGGGTCACAATGAATCAGTACTCAGGGACCCTTATCTGCTTGCATTGTCTTTATGGTGCTGCCAATATTTCTGCCCTTTTGAGAAACCTAAACTGAGTATTGTGTGAATCTAGGTTGTATTGCAACATAAGATTAAAATCACATGAATTTCATTGAGAGGTACTGATCTTAGTAAGCCTTAAATCGTGGAATTATTATCTGTGGTTTTGGTTCCCTGCCCCTTACAACATGAAAGCATTTTCTGAGAATCTCTGGGGACAAAAAACTGGAGTTTGTGTGGAGCTAGCAGATGTCCTCTCCTGACATTCTTTCTGAGGGCCATTTGGCATGATATGCTTCCCACTTCCCCCTCCCTTTACCTATTGCACATACACCTCTAGATTACTTTCTGCATCCGTGCGTTGACAGGACTGTGAGTAGACATGAGGGGAAATGGACCAGTGAGTTGAAAAGGGTTGATAGGGTGTCTCTGTTACATCTCATGGCAATTTTTTGATTTTTAATTTTGTTAAGATGCAGGTGATGTCTCCATGGAGATGAGAATTTGATTATTGACAGTATCTTGCATAGCTATTTTTGCATTAGAGCTGTAAGAATAAATATATGTGATTAGCAAGAATCAGTGTTCCGATACACATGTGCATAATATGTGTCAGTCATCAAAAGAGGTTATGACAAGCAGGACGTAATATAGGAAAAAGATCTACATTTTATAAAGAGGAATAGTTTTATCTATCTGATTGGAGGCAATGATGACCCATACAAAGAATGCAATCTGATCACATCCATAAATGTCAGATATAACTTGGTAGGTTATTAATTTTCTGACTGATTTTTTTTCTTTATTCAAGAGGGTGAATGACATTGTAAGAATATCTGAGGGAGAAATTCTTATGCCTATCCATCCAACAGTTTAGGTATTCCTCATAGTGTTTTAAAGAATCCAATTTGCTGTGAACAAGAAGGGTGGAGTTCTGCTGTAGCTCAGTAATTCCATGCAATAATTATAACTGTAATCAATTTTTCCATACTAATGCTTTTGAATTTGTCCTGATAAACTTCTCCAGTGTTTACACAACACTCTTGTTAATGTTCAGCATGGTGTTACATACATTGACAATCTGCAAAGCCTTTGGTTGCTATCTTGCACACCAATGCTTTAGAGTATTATAAACAAATGCAAACTTATTATAAAATTGTTATAAAATTATTATAAAGCAACTAGTGAATGTTGTTCTGAAACTCAGATGCTTGCTAGAACTCCCTTTCTTGATATTTAATGCTTTCTGTTGTTCGAGATTTCTACCTGGAAATGGACGTCAAAGGCATGTTGCAGATGCATTTCTGAAGAAATCTAAGGACTTGGGATTCTGGATTGAGAGAAATCCTGAGTCCTTTGAATATAGTAGTATTGTGTTCCTACGTGCTGGGAATAAACAACAGGTGTGATGTTCTAAACTTGATGAACTAGTCTATATAGAAGAGCACAGCTTTTGCAGTTGATTAAATACAGTGGCAAAGCAAATGATCTTTAGTGCTAGATATTGATGATTGCTCATGACTAGTAGTGACTTATTGACAATTGGTGGTAGTAATTAGGAATGAATAACAAACAGCAATGAATTTCTGGTGGCAACTGATGATGATGATTCATCTATGTCTGATTGCTGGAGTGTGGTCAGTAATTGCTTGAAACTGATTCACAAACAGTGAGTTTGTGGCAACGTTCTGGGTATGCATTTCAGTGACAGATTGTTGTTGCCATACACTGGCTGATTGTCAGTGAGTGTCCTTGTACCATTGCCAGCGATTATCAGTGATTGTTGTTGACTTTCAGAGGTAGGCTGTGCAAAACACCTGCTAATAAGCATAAGTAAACAGTTGGGTAGAAGGCCAAACCACAAAAGAGCAGCAAAACAGCTGTGGCCCTGCTGTCTGCTTTGTGGAGGTCTATGTCGAGCAATGCCAGCCTTCCTGCTGTTGATACTAGGAGGAGTCAGGATGGGTGGGGAGGCTGCTGTGAAAGTGAAAAGGAAACATCCTCCTCCTCAAAAAAAAGGCTCACTGTAGGCATCGTATTTTGTGTTGGCAGCAAAAGCGCCTCGTGCAGGCAGTATCTCTGTCACCCACCTTTGGAAGCAACAGGCTCAGGCACTCTCTGCGGCCAGAGACATGAACAGCCACATCTTTGGGCAGGCGCTCGGTCTGGATTGCCACAGTCTTCTTGGCGAGCGCTTGCCGCCTGGTGGTGACCATGGCTGGGTTTGCCTTCTGGGAGGTAGTTTTTTTGTTGCTGAGTGCCAGTTTCTGCTTCTTTCCTTTGTCCTTCTCATTGCAGGTGCTTCTTATTTCAGGTGACAAACTTCAAATGTTCCTGTGCTGATAAAAAGCCTTGAGATGGGTCTGTATGATGTAATTTAGTAAACTATAAGTAATTAGGATTAAATACCAACAATTAAGTCACTTATTGTCTTTCTGTTTATGGAGGTCATCCAGCTAGTCTTTTGATTTTGGGAGAAAACAAAAATTGTAGGGACAGACTTAAAAAAGGATTTAGGAACTGATTCTTGGTTGTTCCTACTGTCAGTACTGCTTGGAGCATTCTCTGATCAGGGCCAGGTGTTGCCTGCTGACTGATTGTTAAAGCTTGTTGTGCATTTTGTGTCTCCTAACATAAACTGAAAGCTACACCATAGAGATAGGAATAGGGGGGACGAGGAGAGTTGAGGAAGATAAGTCTCACACCAGTGGCAGTTGCTTCCTATGAAAAATCCACTATGGCAGCAATATTAGGGACTGCAGGTGCAAGACTGTGGGAATAACAGCAAGAGAAAAGGAGCATGGAAACAGCGGGGGAACACACTATAATAGAGGCCCTGGAAAAGCACTGTCTCAGCAGCTTAGGTGAGAGGCTTCAGAGCTGTAAGTGAATGGCAAGCCTACAGAATTGTAAATAGACAACCCTTACCGTTATAAAAGCTAAGGTGCCTAAGGCACTGTGAAAGGAAGTAAGTTTTAGGTTTGAAGGCTCTCTTCATTGTGTGAGTGCTTATTGCCTCTGTCTGAGCAGCCAAAAAATCACTTGACTGACCAGCATTTGAGGACAAGGTACCATTAAAATTACTTTTTTTGTCCTTGTCTGCCTGAGTGCATATCCCATAGTTCTTTGGCCTGAGATTTGAGGGCCTTTTTTTCCTCCCAGCTGTTGTGAACTTGCCTGTCAGCAGGGAAAATGTTTGGAAAGGAATTAGAAGTAGATCAGAAATGCAAGGGTATTATGCCTGCTCCTTTACTCTAGAACAGGTAGATAACAGCTGAAGTTAAAAATAAACAACAAAGGCCCACTCTCTAAACCTTGTGCATATCTGACAAGCCATCTAGAGATTAAAGTACTTTCCAACTTGAATGTTGCAATAGCTTGGGCTGAAATCCAGGAAGAGTTGAAAGTAAGATCAGCAGAAGAGAGATATCTTAAGGCCCTTTTTAAAATGGAACATAAGATATCAAAGGGCTGAACTCAGAATAGAATTTAGATAGGATTTAGGCATCTTAAGTCCAAGAGCCTGAATCCATGGACCCTGTCTAACAGCTTGAGTGCCTGAGAGCTTGTTGATTTTTCAATCTTCCGCAGTAAAGTTTCTTTTTCAAATAGTTGGGTATTAGAAAAACAGACATGGTGGTTTAGGGTTCCTACTTCAAATTTGTAATTGAGAACATATTATCCTATTGAGCTCTCTTTGGAGGGGAGGGAAGCCCTCAGGGTTGTAAGTGCATTATTTTGACATTGTGTAGTAGAACGGTATGAAAATGTGTACAGTAGCAGAATCAGAAGGTGTACACTGCAGTTTGTAGGGTTTCAGACATTAACAAGTCTAAGTTTTGGTATTTTGCAGCCCAAAATTTGTTGCCCACATATTTAGAAAGACAGAACCACCCACCTAGCTTTTATAGATGTCTGGCTTTTCAGTGATTCCATTAGTGTTCAGATCACTAAAATGTAGACAATATCTTTTTTTGTTATTCTGTTTTTTGGAGAGTAATAATCACTAGTGACAAGCTGTAGTTTGCAATTTATGTATTCAGAACTTTTGAGATGCAGCTTCAAGCATCTCACTCTACAACCAGCACATATAAGAGAATGTAGCTACATGCTAAAGTTGCATTTGTGTGCAAACATTTATGTTTCTCAGTTTAAAGAAGCAACAGAAGCTCTTAACAGCCTCCAGAAGAAACCAAAAACACAACCTGAACTGCCACATAATCATTTCTATCAAAATGGTTGTGCTACTTCTTTGGTAAAAGATTATTAGCCTCTGAGGAGTTCTGAACTGTTTTGAGGGTATAATCCTCTGAATATCTTGATTGGAAAAATTCCTCCTAACTGGAGGAAATCAGAATTGGACAGGAATTGGCTTAAAAATATTTATGCAAAAATTTGTCTACCTAGAGTTATTTCAGGCCAAAGGTGGGAGCTAAAAGTTTTTAGTCAGAAGTTACACTGCTAGGCAGTGATAGATGGTAGTTTAGGAATAGTTTTATATTCTTTATTTTAATAAGGGACTGGCACATTTTGACCTTCCCTACTATTGCCAAGTGTCTTGTCTCATTTTGTCGTTTTCATCCTAACAAATAAGTTTTCACACTAAGTCTGCTCCTTTTACTCAATCTGAATTGCACGTAATTAAAAACTAGTGAGGAGAGTTTATGGAAGGAAAACATGAGTAGGAAAGTAAATTCCAAAGACTGTGAAGGATATAGGCTCATAGATAAGGGTCATTATGGGAAACAGATCCTCTGTAGGATCAAAGGGTAGAGAGTGAAACCCTGTGTAGGAGAGGAAAGGAAGCAGCTCATTATCAGTCGGATAATACATCCAGTCTTGGATGTATTACAGTTGGACTGAAAACCAAGCAAGGGTATCAGTGTTACCTGCCCTGTCTCCTTTGCTTAAGTAGTTTTAGACCTCCATTGGATTAGGTGTCAGTTCTGTTCAAGAGATTTTAATTAGCTGCCTCCAGAGACTGAATCCCGCAAGATCATTGAGTGCCATACTACCAAAAGGCAGTGTGGATTTTTCCTTTTTGACTCCTCAGCTGCCTTAATACTCTAGCATCTAATTAGAATCTATGGTGTGATAAATATCAAGAATATCAACGGGTATTTTCATCTCTTACTAGCTACCTTCCTCAGCTGTTCTCAGTCCCTTTAACTTAATTTTAGCTATGATTTTTGGAGCAAGTACTGGCTTTTGTTTCTATCTAGTATAGTTGTTGACTGTCTTTATGTTTCCAAGAGCTGCTACACACCTATGCAAATAGAAAATATCCAGAGGAACACAGGCAAAACAGACACTTTGCTCCTTTTTTCCCTTTCATCTTTAACAACATGACCATTTTGAGGAGAAAGATCCCCCATTGTTTTGTGCCCTACAGATAAAGAAGTGATGGCATAAAATGTCTCTGATGTAATTGCCGTTTAGATTTTAAATTTTTTTCTTCCTTCAAGCTTTACCCCTAAATAATTAAATCATTGTTTCACCTTGATTTGTGTGAATTTTACACTTTACAGCATCTGAAATTTATTGTTAGCTTAAGGCTTTCACCCTTTCTGTTCTTCTGAATTTTTTTTTTTTTAAAAAGAACTGCTTTGCTCCTATTTCCTTATCAGGGAGCATCTTCTGTGATTGAATCCTTTTTCTGATCAATTCAGTATCTGTTCCACATTGGCATGATTTTTAAGTATCTTAAAATAGGCCAGCTAGAGCCTCTAAGCAGTATTGCTACCTATTTATTTTTTATTTAAGATAGTAAACCCATAGGAAAACATTAAATCAAAATGCTCAAATATATAAACCAAGCAGGGTAATTTACAAACCAATCTCTGGAGGTGCATAAGCAAAACTTATTAATCATAATCACAGCAGACTACAAAACTCTAGTACAAATATTTGCGCTTCTGTCACAGCCGCTTATCTGATCCATGCCAAATGCTGACAGATTTTAAAGACAATCACATTAAGTATTAATCAAGCTTGAAAGATGCAGCTGAGTAACAGCATACTAAAAAGATATGCATCTCCAAAGACAACTGCACACTCCGAATATTCATCTTCCTATTGCCCTGAAAAATGCTTGAGAACTGTTTCATTCCTGTACAGTTTCCTTGAATCTCTTGCATCTTTTTTCTTTCTGATGTATTTTCCCAAAGCTTCAAATATCCCACCCCTTGTGAAATGATTAAATACACAGAACAGGGCTTCCGACTCAATGGTTTCACTTCACTTAAGAAGAACACTAGCAGAGAGTAAACCAGATGGAAGTGTTTTATTTAAACATTTCTCTGCCCCTGTGTACAACACTGATCACATTTCCACCTACACATTTCTGTTCTCCCTTGATAGCGTGCATTTTTTTTTCTTCTTGTGCTTCCATAGCTTCTCTTCTCCATTCTTAGCTTTGTGGTTTTTTTCCATAGCATCTGTTAGACTGGGGATGACTTTACGTAGGCTGTGCTGCTACACAAGCTTTCTTCAAAGTCCCTTTTAAATGTTTTTCCAGTGATTTCACCCCAACTCATGTTCCATCTTTAACGTTGCCTTTTGTCTTTTCTAGGACCAGTTCTGTTTGCTTAGCCATCAGCAGGTGCTATTTTACTCCATTACCAGCTGTGTTATCTCAATGGCTGCATCTGTTTTGCTCTGTCAGATTGTTACCAAAGACTATACTGGTGGCAGCTTTCTGTGATCCTCCCTCAGGCTCTGTCTGGGCCTGTATCCCACAAAGAACAGTTGCCAGCACCCATTCTGACAGAATTTGGCCTGCCTGAATGCCTTCATGGTTCAAGACGGCTCTTCTGCTTTGCAAAGCCAAGGCCTGAATGCACTGACAAGCACTATATGCTCTTGCAATCATTTCCTTGCAGCAGACTGAATGTTCAGCAGTTTCCTTCGGGAGATCATAACAATTGAAAGCTATGGCATAGGCCACTAGATAGGATTTTGTGTGTGTGTGCTTAGGTAGAAGACAATTTAGTCAGGAGACAAAATACATTTTTAAGCTGCATCACAGCAAATGCAAAAAAAAATAATAATAAATAAAAAATACACTTTTGTAATAAAACACTGTTCCACAGTCTCAGATTCATGTAATCTGTGGGCAAAGAACAAATCCTTATAGTTTTCAAAGAACACTTGTTAGGCACATGGGGCACAAGGCGGGGGGGTTCTGTGTTTTCATCCATCTTGAAATACTCTGAAACAACACACTCAGAGAGGACACAGTTATTCAGTAGCAGTGCTCTAGACAAAGGAAAAAACATACAATATCCAGAGCAGCTACATCAGTCACAGTCCTCTGGAGGAGCCCTTTTTTTTTGCATGTATACCAATAACATTTGGTTCTAAACTATACAAAATCTGTTGAAAAAAGAGTAGCAATTCCACATTCTTCTGAATTGACCTGGAAATTATGACATGAGTGCTATGAAAAAGTGGCCTAGCTAACCAGCTGAATCACTGGCAGAAGCTGGGCCAGGTTTTGCTTTTGTGCCATCCTTGGTGATTCAGTCTGTTCTGGTATGTATTTGTGCTTGCACTCTCAGTCTCTGGCCTGAACATAAAACTATCTCTGTGCAAGTCCATGTTCCATCTTGCCAGTCAACAAGGTTTTGTAACGATCATGGCGTGAGAGCAGCAGATGGGCAGAGAATGGGTGGGATTGAGCACTGTGGAGAAACAGACATGTGTTGGAAGAAATGATTCGTAGCCAAAGACCAGCCTCTGATAGTATTTATATATATATGTGTGTGTGTGTGTGTGTGTATATATATATTTTTTTTTCCTACCTATGAGCATGTCTGCCTCTGCAGATCTTCTGTTGGCAACACTGATGTCTGTTCAAAAACATGCAGCTGGCTGGTAACCTTCCCAGCTGGCAGAAGAGGGGAGCCAAATACATAAACAGTGCAAACAGGGGTTGCCTAAGGTAAAAAATGGCATCAGATGCAACCCAGTGTGCTGCAGGGAGGGCATGAGTGCTACGTATCTGCTCACATGCTGATCTGGTTGACTTATTTATGGATTGTATAGACTAGTGAAAATCTGTGTTAATTTGGCCAAGTTAAAACCCTTGGAAGCCAGGATGCACACTCAGGAGATAGAAAAGGCTTTAGTGTTCCAATTGCAGTGCATTTGCTGACTTTATCATGTAACTTTTAAGTTTGCAGGATGGAACGTAAGGATGGCACAGACTAAATTCAAAGGAAACACCTGTATAAACATCGCAATAACATTTTAGTTTACCTTGTGCTTAAGTGTAAAGCTGCTAAGTCACTTCTTGGGTTCTGTGCTTTACACAGAATCTTACATCTTGAATGGGAGAAAATGATTATGTTTCTTAAACTGAATGATATATCAGTTGTTCTTAGTGACTTGAATGGGTGTACAGACTTGGACCTGGATCTTCTGGGTCTCTAATGCAAAAGATTCAACTTTTGTCTAAGCTACTCTGGTTTTCAGAAAGAATTGCCCAAATGTATGTGCTTTTCTGTTCTTTCTCCAGAACTGTTTACTCATGCACTGTTGTACTGTCCACTTTCCATGGTTGGTTTATAGAGAATATTCTGTTGGTTTATAGAGAATAACAGCCTACTAAATCTGACCCCCAATGGAATTATTCCTCACATTGAAGAAGCGGTCTCTTTAGAACACCAGAGGTGTAAAAGATCCACTTCTGGCTCTAGCAAGAATCTGTATTACTTCCTAACAGAATATGATTTTTCTACATTAGAAATATTTCTGCATTGTAGAGCCAGAAAAATCATATTTTTCCTGAAACTTTCCTGAGATGAGTTAATAGCAGGCTTATTGTGGAATAATAATCCACTGGAAACATTTTCTACTGCTGGTTCGTATGAAAAAGCATAAAGGCTATATTCAAATCATTGAAAGCCAAGAGATTATTTAAAATAGGAGTGTGAGGCATTGCTAGTTTGTTTTAACAGAGTTAGGGAGTTTGTACATCTTACTGTAGACTTTCCCAAGAGAGAAAGCATCAAAAGTTAGTCTAAGAATAAATAGATTAAAAAAATAATTGAAGCATATCTCACTACATTTCCTCTGATGCATACTCTGTGAGAGAGATCAGTATTTGCTTTAATTGCCACCACTAGAGTAATTACTCCATTTGACAAGGTCAATTAAAAATAATTTAGTAACACCATCCCATATTAGAGTGAGGAAATTGCACATCTAACAGCACCTTTTAAAGCATTTACTGGTGTTTCTTAGTCTTTTCAGAAGGTATATCATAACTATATTTCAGCCTAACAAATTTAGCAGATTTAATGTATTTGGTAGGTAAATCAATACACAGGGAAAAAGTTAAAGAGTGAATCATAGATACTTGAAGCTCATTTCAATCATTTTTGGATCTGCTCCTAAATCTAACATTTTAATCCAAAAAGCCTTGTTTAGTTCTTGCCTAATTCTGTGAAGTCTCCAGTTCTTTAGGAGCCTTCCCATTAAGACTGAAGGCTCTCTAGGGACCTGCAGCTGTGCTTTCATACATGCTAAGAATATTTACAGTCTGGGCACCTAGTTTTTTCAAGTCTTGCTGAGATCCAAAACATGAAGCAGAGAAGGAATGCATCTGCAGTGGACCCAATGCAACAGGTGTAATCTACTCCCTCAGCCTCAGGGATTCTGAAACCCATGACTCCACAAAGTGTTCTGTCTGACGTGCTAAAGACACATGGGGCTGAAGGCAGGATGCACTCCTCTTAAATTTATGCCTTTATGCAGAGCATCTTAAGATTATGTGGAGGAGAACACGAGGGTGTGTGCTCAGCCTAGTTACCACCATGCTTATTAACGTAGCTGGGTAGCAGTGCTGGGTTCCTACTGCCAAGCTTGTTTCTGTATTTTATTATTTTAGGCAGTCACTGCGTAAATATATAAATAGTGCTTAGGCAGTGAACTAGAACGCTCACCTGTGTGGAATATGTCCCAGGTACTGGGATACTGTGAATTCATGATAGCATAACAGAATTCAAGATTACTCTATGTGGCAGCATCCCAAAGGAGGGTGGCAAGCACTTCCACCATGGGTAGCTGAGTCTGCTGATCTGTTGTTGCCTCGGGAGATAGGACATACAGATTTTAACCTCCCCAAAATGAAAAATAAAAATCTGCACCTGCCAACTCCTGCTGTGTGCCAGGCTATTACACAAAATATAGGTGCCATCTCCTTCATCTGATAGATTTTTAGAAGATAGCAAGCCGTGGTTACAAAATGTAGTTGCTGTGAGTCTGATCTTATCAATGTACAACAGCTGTACTGGGAACATTTACTGTAATTAGGCAGAGAAACCTATAGTTTCTTTTTTCTTAATTGGCCATAGTGGTGTGTTAGACGACAGGCTGATTGGTTCTGTGTGCAGAACACCAGCAAGGCCACAGCTGAGCCAGACCAAAGTTGTCATTATCTGTGCCCATCACTACTCACTCTTCTTCGTGTCAATTATTTACTCAGTGTAGTTGCCAACAACCAATTTGTTTTGCAACCTAGTTCTGTGAAAATGGCCCAGGTTATTTTATGCACTTCTAATAGCAGAAGTTTACCGTGGCCTCCTTTGCTTTGCCAGAAATAGGTTAGGGCGCAACCACCCATGCATGTCTGATAAGCCACAGGCATATGGGAGCTTAGACACCTCTAGGATTGTGGCAGCTGCTCAGAAGTTTTTAGTATTGGGATTTTGAACATAAGCACCTGAAATTAAGCATTTGATAGGCTTTCAAAGTTTTTTTTTTTAAAGCTAAGTAAATATTTGGCTGATTACTAAATTTATTTCAACAGTAGAGAAATGACTTGGCACTGCATTTGTAGCTTACAAAAGGGGACAAGAAGAGTATTGTTTTTAATCCACTGATTCTAAAATGCAAAGAAGCAATGTGCACCCCCTAGCTGGTGAACGCTTCAGCAGGCTGACTGGTTGTATGTTAAGGTACAGGGACCTCTGTCATCAGGGATATGTATTAAAGCAGAAATTCTAGTGGCTACGTTTCATCTGCTTTGTAAGTATGATGCTTGCTTGTCTTGGTTTGTCTTTTTTTCATCTAAATCTTGCTGTTCATGTACTGGAACTAAGAATAAGATACTGCTTAAACTTACTTAAGTACCTCTGTGTCTTGACTTCAGATAAATGCATTTCTCTCCCTCCTCCTCCTCCTATTAAAGTAAAATTGTGCATAATGTCATTCAACTGAAGGAATGACATTTGCCATTTACTTTCATTAGGGTGATTTGGCTCAAGGGGAGACATCCAATGAGAAGTGATTATCTCAATTATGTGCCTTGAAAATGAAAGGAACATGTGGTTTAATGTGACTCCTTTTTCTCTGCCTCAACTTCTGTTCTCATTCTTAATTCCAGATGCGTTTTCTTAAAATTTTTATTAGCAATGTAATCTAGTTACCTGTCATTATATTACAAAACATCTATGCAAGGGGGGGGGCTGTTACATCTGAACTGAGGTTCATCATAGAGCTTCTCTTGGACAAATCTATTATAATAAATTCCACAAATGGGCAGCAGATGTCAGCTCTCCAGCCCTGATCAAAAAGATGATCCTTAAAACTCTGTCTTGCTTCTGGTATTCCCTACAGTCTTTTGTTTTATTGCTTTACTGAACCAATCATTTCATTCTGTTTTCTTGAGTATCATCAGGAAGAAAATTCATAATGGTGAAATATCAGCCATGGGTGTTGTTTGTTTATAAACAAGAAACAGCTGTTCCAGGAGAAACCTACCAGCAGTAGAGATGCGCACAATGTGCGGGGTGGGGGGGAAGCAAAAGGCATGTTAGAGGACAGGCACAAAAGGGGTCTAGGAGAAACACAACTGTGAATAAAAAGTTTGGGTGCTATAGGTCATTAGCTAACAGGATCCAAATCATCTCTCTTTGCTTTAATTTCTATAAAGAAAACATACTGATATTAAGTTTTGTAGAGCATCTTGGAATCTACTTGTAAGTGATTAAGACCTATTTCTATTAAAAAAAAAAAAAAGCCTTCTGATGCATCAGAAATGCATATTAACTAAAAACCAGAAAAATGTAGCCAAATAAGAGCACATTTTATCATGTGCAAATCAAAGCATCCATCTTCTCCTTCCCTTCCTCCCTTTGTGCACATTTCCCACCCTTCCTGCCCCAAAATAAAGAAGTGATGTGAGAGAGAATCATCTAGCCAGGAATCTCTACTTCAATCACCAGCAAGTTCAGCAGCTCCAGGAACATAAACTTTCCAATGAAAAGCATCTGGAAATTCATGTTTTCTTCCTGGAATAAACAGAGCAAGTGGGATAAGGAGAGTAAAGAGTTCCCTGTTATATAATCAAAAGATCCCTTAAGGGAAATAATGAGGATGCCATTGTGGGAAGCATTTAAAGTTAGGCTGATCAAAATAGTCACATTTTAGTGATGGAGAAAAAATTCTGTTTTGATCTCTAGGCAGGGTTGAGTTAGGAAACCTTGTGACTGACAAATTTTCATCATTTACGATATCCACCTGGGACTATGGCATGCATGGGTTGCATCACAGAATGGTCTCAGTGAAAACAAGTGTTTTGAATTATCCTCAGTGGATAACTATTTAAAAAAAATAAAAATGTAAGAACATATAGTGAATGAATGGCACAGCCAAGAACAGAGCACTGAAATCTTGCTATGCAGTCTCTTCATGGAACCATTGAGTCATACACATATATACTTTAAGCACGGAAGTCTTTTGCTGTGCTGATATAAGGGAACCATATATAGGGTTATTTCTATGTATCGTTTGTGGATTATGTTGTTTATGTATAGTAGTGTAGTGTAATGGAGAAATGGTACTCTATAGAATTCTTTGTAGAACCAAAGAAATCCTCTGGAGTTTGTGTTGTTTCTGGCTAAATACAGACTAAATAGAGTTAGGAGACTATAATTGTCCTATTTCAGTAACCATCTTTAATCCTCACTTTAACAAGCAAGCAATTACTGCTGCAGAATTCCACTGTGATGTTGTAACAGACAGTTTCTGTTAGTCAAAGAGACCATGGCTAACAAACACCATAATGGACTACATGTAAAACAATTTGTGTGTATCAACTGGATGTTTGTACAAGGAAAACTATTAAATATCTATAGTCTAGTTATCAATAGATAGAGACAGAGATTTGGAGGACTCGCTTCCTAAGTACTAGCTCTCACATTCTCCCTTTTTTTTCCTTTCTGAAGAAAATCCCCTAACCAACCTGCTAAACAGGAAATATCCTATGGAAAGAATTTGAATTAAGGACTACCACGTGACCTCATTTTCAGACAATCAAGTTAAAATCAAATTAACAAAGAGCAAAATTAGGCCCCAAATGTTCTTTGAGTATTTTTTTAATTAACTCTGTCTTCATTATTTTTTGCAGCTGCTTCTATACCTTCAGGTTCTGAGTGGAACGAGCTGAAAACAGAACAGTTCTTCTTACATAAGACAGAGTGATCTTGTGCGTTTTTCTCTGCTAGGATTTACGGTTTCAAATGGGTATGCTGATGGGGATTAAGGTAAGACACGAGAGAGGAGGTCTGAATACTGCTTTAAAACTTGACATACTTTTCTGAGTTCAAGATTTCTTAGCCTGGTCATAGATTTGTTTAGAAATATCATGTGAAAGGTTATTTTTATAGTTTTTTTTTCATTTTAAATGGCTTCTGACCACAGCATAACTGCTCAGTATGAGAAATACAGAACAAATTTGAACTCTTAGTTGGTAAGTAACATTGGGAGGTCAGATGTTCTTATATCCTTCGGATATTTTTGGCCTTTGAAGCTGCCTGAAAAGAGTATGCCGTTGAGAACTTATTCTCAAAGCTTCCCCTCGTTCATGAAGAGCTTCAGGTCACTTCAAAGCATAAAATAAAAAAAATGGGTTAATATTAAGGAGAAGTTCTAGTTAAATTGGTTTACTCATTTCTCATTTTAATAACAAGCTTGAATAATTATTTCTAGTATATATTTCTGTATTTCCTTCCTTGGAGATCCTCAAAAGCTACCTGGACAAGATCCTGAGCAGCCTGCTCTAGTATACCCTGCTTTGAGTGGTAGATGGACTAGATGATCTCCAGAGGCCCATTCTAATATCAAATATTCTGTGGTTCCTTCTAAGGCTTTTTAAAATGCTGTTCTTGAAATTAGCTTGGAAGTCTTTTTATTGGCATCTATGAATATACAGCACGTGTTAATGGTGTTATTTATTTAAAACTCTTTCTACTACTTTCCCTAACTTAAGCAGCTTCATCACAAGATAATGGGACAGATTTTCTGTGAAAGCAAGACTGAAATTTGTAGAACTTAGCTTGGAATTTATTTGTGTTTAAACTGCTTCTGTTCTATAATTCTGTTATAGCATACAATGCTCTTTCCCACCCCTTCCAGTCCTGGTCCTTTTGCTCAGCATTTTTAAAGGCTGTGTTTCCTAACTGCCCAGATTGCCTTTGCCTGAGAGCAGACAGGAACACAAGTGAAACTTACACACTTGAAACTTCCTCAAGAGAGGGAAAAAAAAAAAGGGGGAGAAAATTGTATTTTCTGATGTACTTACAAAACTGATGTAGGTTTTAGGCTGAGGTTAAAATCTGCCGTTGAACCAACGCTCGATATTTATTGACTGCGGGGATAAAATAAACGGTTTGCTTCATCTAACTTTCCAGACATAAATTGTTATGTCCACCTTGTGTCCTAATCAGTTAAAATTTTAAAAAAAAAAAAAAAAAAAGGCATTGCATATTTAGGAAAAAATATAATTTATGATTAATAAATGCAGAAAGTTTATGTAAAAAAAGCCGTAGCATAATTTAAGCTGTGGTGTTACTGTAATATATTGTAGGGTGTGACATTGCTATCCGTAACAGAATGGGGAGGGGATGCGTAGTTGTAAGACATCAGTGCTATTAAGAGAGATTGTGTACCTACCAAGCATTCTTAAATTCAAAAGTTGGAAGCTGGTGTTCATCTCCCCTTATTGTTGTCTAAGAAATCAGAAACGTAAGCAGCAGAACCAACATACACCATTTTTTATAGAAGATAGGGGAAATGTCCTTTGTAGCTAGGTCATGGTAGAAATAATTTTAAACTGGGTACCCATATTAATACAGAAAGACGTAATACGCTCTATTCACATAACCGTTTAATCTTCCCTCTGGACAAAGTATAGGAAAAGCAATGTTGCTGTTTTCATTTCATGAGCGTTGAAGGGCTCAAGTGCCTCTTTTCTTGTGAATGTCTGTGAGAAGCAGCAAATTCAAATCTGCTCAAGTTTACCTTGAAACGTGGATGTATTTTAATGTTGTAGTTCCCATTCCCTCCACTCCACCATCCCACTGTTAACTGAAAAAAATGCAGTTAACATATTGGTGATATTCCACATCCCTTTACTGCAGGAATGAATTTGAATGCAGGGAGACAGTTTTTGAATGGAAAAGCAAAATTCAAGGTAAAATTATCATATACCTTGAAGTTGACAGTCTATTAATCCGTTCTTATGGACAAGAAACTTCATGATGTCTAAATGCATCTTGAATCTGAATTTTTCTCTTACTTTTGGAAGTAATGTTTTGCTGGATAAACTTTTAAACAAGAGATTTGTGGTTTGTGTGCAGTAAGTCTGGAGGTGCAGGTGTCTGGGGACACCTCTAATCCAATCATTGTAGAATGCTGTCAGTTTTCTCCCCAGGATTTGGGCCAAAAATGAAAGCTGATATTCTTCTAGAGATTGTCAACCTTGTGAGTTTTAAAGTGGTATGGCATATGAGCTGTGCTGTGTGTTCTACTCCTTTATTTTGCCAGTTTTTTAGACAGCAAATATGAATAGTTACTGGAGAAAAAAAAAATAGTAATAAAAAAAATAGCCAGGTTGTTTCCTTCTTGGTTTGCTTTTAAGTAAGTATTGGAGATTAATGGAATTTTCTTATTTAGAAACTATAATGTTGTACAGGCACGCACAGTCAGAGTGCTTGTTTTAAAAACAACCAAGCAAACCCCTCTGGATTCTTTTCCATAGGGTAAAGCTTTTGTGGGGAATTGAATCTCCTGTACAGAGCAGTCATTTGCTGTCTGAAGGACCATGGGAGTCTCCATTGCAAAGGTCTGTTGCAACAGCATCTTCAGCTGGATTGGATGAGACCCCCCCAAATTGCTACATTCTCATAACCGGTTAGCGAGTCCTGGATACTTACAGCTTATTATTGTATAAAGATCACTGCAAGTCTTATGCATTGACAGTGTGTTGGAGTGACTTCATATACAAAACAGATTTACTTTTCATGCGTACGGTGACCGTTTGTTGGAAAGTAACACCAGAAATTCAGATGATGACTCAAAATCTGCATTGCTACTAAAAGCAGTGTTCTGTTGGTCAGAGTGCAAGAGTTAAAGGGACTACATACTTGCGGGTGTTAGCTTGGTCCATTAAATGCGGTAGTCACTGGCAAGCATATTAGTAAAGACTCTACTCCATCCCATACAATTCTCTGAAGAGAGGCTAAATCCTTCGTCTTTCTGCTGAATGTAAGTCTGTTCTCAGCACAAAATATTTTCCTTTGGGCTGATCTTCATCATTTGGAAGCTCCTATCTAACATCCTTACCCTTGGCAGTTCTCCCACTGTATCAACCCTTAGCACTTGAACATGTAGCCTTCTAATATGACAATATTCTTTATTTCATTGTTAGTGTAACAGAATCCTCTACCTTTTTTCTTCTTGTTAGGTACTTCCCTTGGTGCCACTGGTAGTGATGGCCCCAGTCCTGTCCTATACAACATATCACACTAAAATGTCTTTTGTTATATTTTTTCCTATATTTTAAGAAAACTTTGTCCATATGACTATTGGGTAAATCAGTTATGGATGGGCATGTAAGGACTTCTTTCATTTAAGAAAGTGGGACATGATAATGAAGTCTACCTGACTCTCTTTTAAAGGGTTCATTACTATAGAACACTCAGGTTAGAGCTTACCAGTGGAAAATAGGCTCTGTATGTAAAGTAAGCAGTCTCACATGTAGTGTCAGTCCAGCTGGCGGCCTAACTCAGGGCTGGAACTTTGTCTTAGGGCAAATCAAGTACAGTTGTTGTTAAAATTTTTTTTTTTTTTTTTGTCTGCTGGGATCCAGACTGAAGCCATCAGGTATTTTTCTCTAACCATTTTTTTTAACAGTGAGTAGAAGCAGCAGTTTTGTTACTGGCAAGACAGGAACACAAATGGCAATGCAGTGAGTACTAACTGACACATCTGGCCCTACTGTCTGAAAAAAATATCACATTTTAAAGTGAAATAAAGGACGGGTTTTGGTGATAGGAAACATTTTGCTGGTAGGAAGCATTTTGCTGAAGTAAGGAGGCTGGTAGGGGACAAAGACATCTCC
Organism: Cygnus olor; assembly: GCF_009769625.2. Taxonomy (NCBI): domain Eukaryota; kingdom Metazoa; phylum Chordata; class Aves; order Anseriformes; family Anatidae; genus Cygnus; species Cygnus olor. Next base: position 53,521,780 of record NC_049173.1, read on the forward strand.
TATTCCTTTTACAAATATTTATGGCATTTCTTAGCAAAAAACTCTTTGGAAGAGTAATATTTGTGTCTCCTAGAAAAATCCTCTACGGTGGCTCCATTCAGCCTTTCTCTGATCTTGCACTTGTCCTAATGTGACATCTGTTGTGAATCTCATTTATTTGTTTCCTAATTGTTTTTTCTTTCCTGCTCAGTTCACCTTATCCTTCTCCTTTGTTTTAGAACACAAAGAAATGAGGCCTTGTTTCTAAGTCCTTCTCTCCATTTGTAAGCTTTTTTATAGATCTGCTACTTAGCTAATATCTACTTTCATTTATTTCCTTACCAGCTATGACTGAAAGAAATGCAATTCTTTCATGTATGTTCTCTGAAGAACTGCACATCTACTGCTTCTCTCTGTCTCCTGAATATAGGAAAAGGGATGCATAATGTCATTCTGCCTTGTAATACATGTATTCATCCAAGAAGGAGGAGAGGGAATAGTCTTTGAAGTCCATCCCAGGAGCATAAGAGCTTTTCAGAATTCAGGTTCATAGAATATTTTTGATTAGATATAACAGTCAAGTCACATTCCCTCTTTTTAAATGTAAGGAGTATAAACTTTTAGTAGGAATTTGGGCCATGTTTTCAATGTATCAAGAAGGAGGGGAAAAAATCCATTATTCCAAGTGCCCCACTGCCCTTTTTGTGTTCTCAGTATCTCAGTAATCATGGAACAGTTGGAGAACAATCCTATTTAAAAAAAAAAAAAAAAAAGTAGGACAATTTCTTGTTCCAGCATGGGGTATAAGTACAATTCCCTGTCCGGCTTCTTGATTGTAGCAACCTCCTCAGGCTAAACTGAAGGGCTTCATGCTGGGGAACTAGGATTGAAGACAAAAACCCCTTCCCTTGCAGATCACAGAACTTTCTTAGGCTGCATACAACAGAGGACAAACCTGCTATAAGGCTAGAGGTTGGTGATTAGACTGTGGGAGAACAATTACTTGACAAATGTTTTTTGTATAGAAAATTCAGGATTTATCAAAATCTGTTGCCTGTTCTCCTTCACCTGCAGCTCAAGGATACCTGTCAATACATTAGAGAAAACAAGTAGATGTGTGATTTGTTCAGGTAATGAGTCTTTCTGCTCTTTTGTCTACAACTGATGGTGTTAAGCTAAGGTCCATGCTGTCCTGGCGCTAAGTTGGTGGGAAGTTCTTGGACTTTTTAAAATAGCACCAAGCTGTCTCAAATGTGCTGGACACAGAAATTTAACTGTTCTGCGCTGCTGTACAGGTCATTCGTGTGAGGAGTATTTATGCTTGAATTGACATCAGCAGTTCATGGAGTCGGATGTTCTAAAATATGACTGAGGCTAATACAAAGTGATTCAGAAACTAGTACAAGAAATTCTATAACAAGAACTCAGTTAAAAGGCAGCTCGGGCTCCTTAAAGTTTCTTCACTGCTCCCATCTTCCTTATCTATCAGCAGGTTATTCTGAAACATGCCAGTGGATGCCTTCTTTACTTTTATATCCTCTATACTGTCTTAGATATAAAATCATATAGATGTTCGGTAGGATGCATCCAATGAGCAATTACCAAAATTCCTTGCTTGTTTTACAGATGGTGTTTTAGGGCTATAACCAAATTGAGTTAAGCTACCTTAAACTACTTACCGTCTAGAGGTCTAGCCTCTGAAATGTCAGAGGACAAAAAAACCCCTACAACCCTGGAAATGTTGATCCAGCACTGAAAGGGTTTAGCAGCAGAATCCTATCGCAGGAAGCAAAGTACCAACATAGAGAACATCGGGTAGTGCTTTTCCTGCCAAAATTAGCATACTATGCTGATTTAGTATGGGCTTCATATACTACTTCTCTGTGTTTATATTCCTCAGAATCAGGTGCATGCTGAACAGCTATGAAGAGACTGTTTTCATGTTCAATGAGGCTTAAAAATATAGGGAAACCAATGGTAGGTCGCTCCAAGATGACTTCCTATTCTCTCATAGAGTGGCAACCTTTGGGACCTGTTGGTAAAACTTTGTTTGTTTTCAAAAATATATAGCAAATTTGGTTCTTTTTCTACTGTGATAATGTCAGTCCAGTCCGGTGCAGTTTGATGTTTAAATTAAACTCATGACATTAAATATACTTACAACCAAAAAGGCAGATTCCAACTGTTAGCTTTCCCCTTGTCCTGAGTGAAACTGTTAGCGTGTATTATTTAATCTATTTTTCACAATTTCTATACCAAACATATATCCTGTAGGGGGCAAAAGGTAGGTGAGACAGAACTTTTCAGAATCTGTTATCTGATCAACACTCACAAGAATATCAGTACCTGTTTGACCTACTCCTTCCCAGTTCTACTTGGCTCTTGATCTCCAGGAGTACAGTCTCCCCACAATGCAACCAATATTCAGACTCAAATGAAAATGGCTCAGCACTAGATCAACACATTTAAATGTTACTAACTTTGTACTGGAGTGGATTAATGTGGTACCCTTCATCAGGATGGTGGTAATATCTTCAAATACTCTAGATGTTTCTAGAGCGATTCCTTGGCTTCTACCAGAGGACCTGTGGTAGTGGTAACTTATGATGTGGCGAAAAGGTCACACAAATGAGGTGCCCGTTGTATTTTATATGTGGTGTTCAATTGTCATACTACAACACTGAGCTGACCAGATTGAAACTAAAAATCTCATTTTAACTTCCACAATTCTGGCACTCAGCTGAACATACCTTTTGACAAATTTGTGTTCTTAGCTGTCCACTCTCTCATATGGCTTTCTGTCATTCTCAGACTGAAGTAGCTTTGAGGCAAAATGCCCCCCTCCACAATCAAAAAACAAACAAAACAAAACCACAAAACAAAACATTTTTATTTCCCTTTCTGACTTGAACTTCAAATTCATTGCCTGATCTTTCTCCTATTATCAGTGCTGTCTTAAATACCAGATATCAAGATATCAGTAGGCTTTGTACACACAAACCTATCGTACAATCTGTTTAGGAAAACAGTGTATGCAGTTTAGATTTCCTTTTTATGGACATTTGGACATTTGTCTTTTATGGACATTCAATTCTGTCTGGTGTCTATCATATCATTCAGTGAACTCCCAGATTTTGCTATTTCCTAGCACTTTTAATTTCAGGATATATAGACATTTGACTTTCTATAGTTACCAGAAGACTCACCCTCACTACTGTTTCCCTAAATAGTTTCACAAGTTCACCACTTAATATCAAGATTCAGTCCAGAACTGGTGTTCATAGGCTTGTTGTAGATGATTTCACAGCACCTCTTTCTTTCCTTGTCCCCTTCTTCTAGCACCTGCCTTTTCTCTGATACAAAGTTGTATATTCTAACAGTTACTCAGCTGGGCAGCACCTGGTATCCCATCCCACTTTTTACAGCTCTTCACTTTGATTCTTTCCCATACTTCAGATTTTAATCTCAAAACAGTTTTCTTTCTTTCCTAGAAATTTCTCTTTGGTGTTGAGGAGCTTCATGAATGGAAATCTTTTTATAGCTTGCTGATGTCACCCATTTCTGTAATCTAAATTCAATTATGTTTTATTTCTTTTAACCGTCTGCAAGCTTTTACGGTAACTGTCCTATTTAGAGCGCAGTTGTGATGTATTATTGTTTGATAACACTGTATGTCTTATTACCAATTTGTAAAATCTTTCCTTTCTCTTTCATTTCCACAGTGTAGTGAATCTACTCAAGAAAACATTTATATTAAATGAACACACTGTATCTTTAAACTGACAACTTTATCTTGGAAGAAATTCTCATCTATTCTGAGTGCCCATTGTCACAGAGCTCTGAATGTTGGACAAAGGTGAGCACTACTGCAGTGGTCTATACTTTTCATCTCTCACTGAACATCCCCTATCTCATAACTGGCTGATTTGCCTACTCTGTCGGTCTGTATTGCGCATTTTAGTTTCATACCTGGTGCTGGAAGTCACCATCTCTGAGTAATTAGTGACTACTCAACACTCAAAATGTTTTATCTTTTATTACTTCTTGTTCCCCTCTGTGGCTGTACTCATATATTTTTTAAGAAAAGATTTAAAAAAAAAAAAAAGCTTTCAGCTATTTGCACATTGTTACACTTGTATGATCCAAGACTGGATTTGAGCCAGGTTTACAGTAGCAAAGATCAAACTTTTTTTTTTTTCCTGAGAGCCAGCATGTACCCTCCAATCTGTTACCCTCACTAGATACTTCAGGTTTCAGCTACTGGTAGTCCATGACATCTTATGATGAGCTGTGATAGCTTTTCTAGTCTGTGCAGATATAATATGAGATAAATTTTATCTTAGTTTTTTTGTTTTAGCAAACTCTTTTTCCTGAATATCAGAGAAATGGAAAAGAAGACATACAGTGCATTTGATTTCCAGGTAATAGTGCCATCAGTACTTAGCAGTTCTGTAAGTGTCAGCAGACTGAAGTACTGGTTGACTGTAGCCAAAAACAGCTCCAAGCATGGTAACACCCTTAATCTTTCCCCCACTTAGACTTGTAAATTGTCTCAAATATATTGAAGTCCTGAAATATTTTTCTCACAATTGGAAAGAAAAAAGTAGGTATTGGCAATGATCAGTACTTATGTATAGACACAAGCTTTAGGGAAATATAGGGCATGCAGGGTTCTTATGTGAACCTCGAACTTCAGAGTTATTGAGACCTGCTCTTTTGGTCACTGCCTTGCTCCTCAGGCAGGGTATTAGTCTCCCATGTAACTACAGCTTAGTGTTGCAGCCTCTGATACAAATTAGTCACCCTCGTCAAAGGCCAGAGTCCTGAGGTGGGTTTGAAATAGAAGAACTGTGCTGTGGCAAACAGGAAAGTTCCTTCCATAGGTTAGTACCGCTGGTGTCTCCCTTTGTACTCACGTGCCAATTTTGTGCTATTCCGTGCTGTAATATATCCGGTAATACAACTACACAGGTACTAAGAAACTCCAGATGTAATCAAAAACTGAGACACAGAGTGTAAAGGAATGCAGATAATCCTTAGTGCATGCCGAATGCCCAGCTTACAGTAGCAAGGAGATGCTGGGACAATACTTTTCCATCCATGTCCTAGCTCTTCGTGGTATGACAATGTGATGGGCATCTAAACCCACCACCTTGATACCCAGGAATATTACTCTCAAACATCAAATAACTGATTCTTTTGTAAAACTGACCTCCAGAAGAAAGGCTCTTCAGCTAGAAGGATGGCCTATCACTAAATAGATGAGGCAAAACATGACAATGCATGGATTAAACACAGTTTTGAAGAGTATTGTACATTTTGTTCCCATTCTGTGACAAGATGCTTGGAAATTTCTGAAAGGCAATGTCAATAATTTGTCTGAAAATATGCCTGAAAAAGTATAGGACTTTCAAACAAAGCTTTAAGACCTGGGCAGCTACAGATTAGACCAAGGACCAAGCCTCAAGGTGAAGTCAAAATATCCATGCACAGCCCCAGAGCTCATCAGTTCCTGAAAAATATTCCTTGACTGATGTTTTCTTCTTTTCCTGAGGTCTAGCTGAACCTGTGCTTATTGACCTTCAAGGCATACAGCAAAATCTTTCTTACTCAGGCCTTTGCCTGAGGGGCAATTCAAAGACAGACTGAATTGTCATGCTGGGAATTTGGCTGGCATTGTGTCAGTTTTGCTTCATGTCAATTTAGGTAACTCGAGCTTATCATGTGTCTCTATATTGGGAAAAGTATATGATATTTACATATAGTTTTCATTTAAAATACATATCCTGATAATTCTAGCAGCAAAATTACGTAAATGTCAACTGTGAAGCTCTTTTATGTCATTAAGAACGAAAGTGTACATGCTGGGGTTTTGAACCCTCTGCCTGAATGTAATATATTCACAGTCATATCACATAGCACATGTGTAGTTGCTTTCTTTGTGTGTGAAAACACTCCTAATATGAGTAGGGCTTGTAGAATATGGATTTAAGGCTTATCACATGAGATTTCTGGTAACCCAATTTCTGTTTTTTTTTTTTTTTTTTTAACACATCAGGGAAACCTGAGATTAGATCTATCATTAGAATGTTTTTCCAATTTCTACAAGTAAGTTTGGGAAAAGTAAGTTATTTTGCAATGTTAAGTAATACAAATGCCCCTTTCTTTCAGAGGCTCTACTGCATCCCTGCTTTAGATGAAAATGTATAGTTTGGAAGAAGGGTAGTATTTACAAGAGAGTATATCTGCTATGAAATGTCTATTAAAGAGTCCAAATTTTGCCAAATCACCATAAACTAAACTTCTTAGTTTTATGGCTGTGATATTCAGCATGTTTAATCCTTTTATAGCCCCGACTGTTGTCCAGACTACATGTTTATTGCCAAACAGAAGGAATGAGCATGACTCATTCCCTGACATCTCTGCTATAGGACTGGAATGTGCATGTGGAGCCATGCAGTTCCTGCTTAGACTGAAATACAGTGAAGCACTGAATTTGAGGAAGAAATCTGCTTGTTTTTCTGGGGGAGTAAGAGGACCTGTGAAACTAAAGGAGAATAAAGCTTTTGGAAGTTGTCAGATGAAATAGCTGTGTACAGGAGGGAGGCTGTGCCTTGTTGGGGAGGCGGAAGCTGTGATTCAGCATCCTTGAGAGGAAATGGGATAGGGGAAAATATCCAGCTGGCAAAAATGGTGCTACATCCCAGCTACAACAGGGAAGAAGGTGAAGGTCTCTTCAGTTAATCAATGCTGACTGGGCAAAGAAAATGGGGAGAGGAACCTGAATGGAGGAACTGATATAATAAAGAGTCTGAGGAGAGAAACTAGAACTTTGTGGGAGGGTAGAAACAGATATATGAGGTAAAACCACCTCAGAAAGGAGGAAGGGAGAGGAAAAAGAGCTGTGAAGGGTGAATGTAGTATGACTGGACTAGGACATCAAAGAGTGAAGGGAGAAGGAAAAAAATGGCAGGGAGTTCTGTGAAGTAATCTGTGAAACCTGTGACAAAAGGGAATTTACAGGCCTGCAAAGAGAGGAAGAAGCTGCTGCTATTACTTATTGTGCAGGCTCAGGTATTTCAGGTTTGTGTGGTGTCTCCCCCCAACCCAACATGTCAGTTGATGTTACAGGCAACATTTTCTCTTTTTTTGCTTACTTGAAATGTCCAAAATATTAAGATACTCTAGTTGTGTTTTTTTGATTTACAATTATAATTTATCTTTTCCCCTTTTGAAATGTATACCGAGTTACTGCTCTGACTTGGTTACCTAACTTCCTTTCCCTAAGTTCTCAATATCTGTTAGGTTACTGTATGAATTGTGTTCACTTAGTGAACAAATAATATTTGTTTTTTATTTTGTTGTTCAGTATGTACTACAGGCCTTATGTATGCTATGTAACTCCCTGCTGTGAAGATAGATTTTTTCTTTTTTCTTTTCTAATCATTGCAAACATACCTAAATGCATCGTAAATGGTAATGTATTTAGTTTCATAGCGTGAAGAGTTTACATTGTTATTTCCAATTGACTGATGGAGAGCCCATTCACGGAGATTAAGGTTAAGAGTGCCACATACTTATGGGTGTTCACTGTGATGCTTCTGTGCTGTTTTTTAAGAGCTCTCTGCATTATATAGCCTATTATCTGTTCAAAGCATAATTCAATTGCAACTGGGAATGCTCAGCTGTTACACACAGCAGACCCGGAATCTCAAAGCAGGCACCCAGAAAATAAAGCGAGGAACACAGTCAGTGCCTAGCTGTGGAGGTGAGTGACTTGTCTGACATTGCACAAGCATTCTGTAGCAGAGACAGGGGAAGATTCTCATTTTCTAGAGAATTATTTGGTTAGCCTAAACTGGAAACAGCTCTTTCTCCTCCTGCAATCTCATCTTTTTTTACTGAAAATTTTCTGATTCATGTTCTTTCCTTCCTGTGCTCCTCCTCTCTTCTCCACTGAGCATGTATGTTTTTCAGCGAGGGCCTACTTTTCAGGACTCCTTGCATTTAGCAAATGTGACTTTCGCTGCATTTGAAACTGAGCAAAATAAAGGGAACTATTAGGAAGATTCATTAATGCAAGTGGTGGTATAGGAGACTGAAATTTTGAAAATAAAAGCAAATTATGGTACTAATAGTTTCGGAGAAAAGCTGCAAGAGCTTATAAATATAATTAAATGCATTTTAAGCATTGCTCATAATCCCATCCTAAAATAAAAGGAAACACTGTTAGGGGAGAGAGAGACCAAAAATAAGAGCTGTCCATTACATCGATGGCTTGTCAGTTCAATTCTCATTAACTTTGGGGAAATGCCATAAGGGTGTTTTATGACTCCAGAGAACAGTAAAAGTCTGATGATGTTTCATGTTACATACTCAGATAAATGTGTATTAGCTCTCCTCCCATATAACTAATACCTGGAAACCATGCAAAAGAAAAGGATAGTTTAAAGAGTCAGGAAAAATGATGTGATGGGCTACTGTCCATTTTCTTGTTCCCTGTCTTCCTCCGCCACTTTTTTTCTTTCTCCTTTCCCTTATTCCATTTTGATGGCCTAAAAATACTCTTCAAGACCGAGATACAAATGGTATAAGGACCCTGTGTCATGTTAGTGTCATGCTCAAAATCTTGTTTCATGAGCAAAGAGGAGAACCACGTGGGTCATTGCGTATTTTATATAAATGTGTATATACAATAATTGTATGTTGGATGTGTATATTGCACAATAAATTATTGACTTTGTAAAGGTTTGCATTTATGGGGGGAAAAAAAAGGAAACCTGGACCATCTAATCAATGAATAACTTAGTATATTATTACAGGGAAAAAAAAACATACAGAATAACATAGTTAAGATAGTTATAGGCACATTTCTTATTTTCTGCCCCATTTTCTTGGTTTTATACTCGCCCTTCCTCTGCTCCTTTAAGTCTTAACATTAGTCGTTTCATTCTGGTGTTTAGTGGATAACGCAGTGACTTGTCAATATGTGGAGTCCTTTACTGGGAGGCAGATGATGTTCATGCTTACGGTTTCTTCTTCCTCTGTCCAGGATCTGCTAGGGGCCATTTGTGGCTGTTAACGCACTTTTACACTTTTGATCTTTCTTCAGTGGTCTGCAGCTCTACAATACATGCAGATTTACCATATAAGCTGCATTTTGTGTTTTAAATATTATTTCTTTGTTCTCTTTCTTAGCCATACCACCAGTTTTGTCCATCTCCAGGTCTGCATTTCTTTAACTGCCCGTTGACGAGTTTATAGCTGTGTGGTTTCCAGTGCTGAGCCTGTTGCTGTTAAAGCTAAATCAAATAAAGCAAAACCTAACAAGCTATAGTCCTGAGGTCTTGCAAATTTACAAAGCCTGTGTTCTTCCAAAGCCTGTGGCCTGTTTTTAGCAACAGTAATATAACACAGGGCTACAAGGTAACATTAGATAGGTGAGATTGATATTACTGGACAATACTGGAAAGGTAATTATCCCTTACCAAAGGGGTGTAGCTAGTATATATATTACTACTAGTGCTTTGGAGTGTTAAGATTAACCAGCATCACTTCATTTGTACAAGTAAAACATCTGTGATATAGGTTCCCATATCCTTAGTTTATGTTTTCAACAGAGTAGAAAGGATGACACTACATTTTATAGTAAGTATTGCCATAATTAATCAGGCCCATCATGCATCTGCTTTGGATAATTGCCAATACCTGATGCCTCAGAGAGAAGCGCAAGAAACCCCAAGGTGGGTAATTACAGAATAACTTGCCCATATGGAAGGTTTCTTCCCAATTCTCAACGGTTAAAGATTTGCTTGTTTTCTGACACACATATACTTACAAACCTTTTAAGAGTTTTTTATCTTGCTACCTGATATTACTGTGGATGTCTTCATTATTCATATGAATATGAAGTCCTACTGGGAGCCCTGAGTGTTTGGCACCAGTGATTTCTTTTGGCAGTGAGTTCTATAGCGTAACTGTGCAGTGCGATAAAAACAAAAATATTTTATTAGGTTCATTTTATTTGGTCCTTGCTGCATTTCAGTTTCACCGAATGTCTCATTGCTCTTGTTTTATTAGCAAAGTAACTTTCGATATTCCTTAGTTGCCCAAGATATTTTTGAAAAACATGTAGAGAAATTTAGACTCTGTATTTAAGCATCAACCTGAACAGCTTTTTTGTTCCCTTTTTTTTTCTTCTTCCAAACAGTGGGAATCTCTGATTTCTTCAGTACTTTTGAAACACCTTCTAGTTATTTAGGTGTCTAAAGATTGAGCGGTCTGATGTTTGGTACTCTTTTTTTTTTTTAAAACAAACAAACAAAAAAAACAACCACAGTTGAACATGTAGGGTTTCCTGTTTGCTCAGTTGTGTATTTATTGGTCTTCAGTATTCATCTTTCTCATGTATCAGTGCCCTATTGGCCAGTACAGTGAAATCAATGCTTTTTTCTAGGGGCAAATCTCCAGTCAGGGATCTGGGAGCTCTTTCTCTATCTGTTAGAGTGTTAGGGTAGATGCTGCTTCATTGTAGATTATTTTCTTCTCCTATTATATGGCAGCATATGAGCGTATGCTATGACAGTCTCTGACTTAAGTCACTTGCTTGGATATACCCTCTTTGCTGACTGGTGAGGGAAAATGAGGCAAGATGTGCCTGTGACTTCTTAAAATTCAATTAAAGAAGCAGGAGCAAAGCTGAGTGTGGCAGTGCTCAGTTGAATTCAGACATGTATTTTTGATTCTAGGCTGTGTTTTCTGCTCTCTGTAGTATGAAATAATGTTACTCCAGTGTTTTCACTCCTATGATCATCTGTTCATTTAAGGATTTATTTTAAAAGCTGCATTTTTCATGCAGTTTTTGAATAAAATACAAGCATCTATTTATTTCTTGAGTTGTTCTGTCTGGTTTAGAACAGATTCCTTTTCCTTAAATGCATTCTTGAATTTACACAATTTGGGCAGTGTTGATGGATACTGCGAGACAGGGAAGAACAGCAACACATTAGATTAACCTATCTTCCTGACAGCGCTAGCATTCTATTCAATGTTTTTAAAAAATACATTTATCCAGTCTCTTTTATATATTTTTAAAGTGTATCTGCGGATGGGACTTGCCCTAGGAAGTTTTGATGTAGCATTGTATAGACAATTTCAAGTCAGTATTATTTAAATTTAGCTTGAATTTCATACTTTGTTTTGATCCTACAGTTTACAGTTGTGTCTGTGAGAGTGGCCAAAGACCAAATGGTTCCTGGGGACTAAATTACCTTCGTTCCCAAAAGGGATTCTGGTAGGCCAGGAGCAAGAGTGATAAACATTTTAGCACCTTTCCAGGGCTTCTGCCAGTCTTTTAGAATCCAACAGGAAAGCAGACATCTGTCAGCAGCCCTTTGTCAGCATTTATCTATCTCTGAGCAAATTATTTTCATTTGCTCTTGACATCATCAGACTGTGGATGGTTGAAAATGCTGAGAAAGACCTTCTGCTTTAAAGGTAACCTTGAGTAGACTGCAAGAGTGACGTACTAGAAAATACTTGAAGATTGTTTACATGAGACTTTTTTTTTTTCGTTTTGTAGGCTCAGGGTATCCTGTGCAGTGGGTTATATTAATTTGCTAGGGCTGAACTCTCGTATTGCTGTTGACTTGTAGTTTTGTTATAGCTAAGGTTGTTGAAAATACCCTTTCTGCTCAGTGTTTTACTGTAAATGTACTGGTGCTGAGCTAAGGGATACTAGTGTCTCAGAGAGAAGCTTTGAGTGCTTCACTGCATAGTAATACATCTGGTAATAATCCAGATTTTCACCTGCATCCATCAGTCAGCCCATGTTTGCCCCAGTGGGACAGATTTCCTGTCAGATCCATCACTCAGATGTTGGATCATCACCACATAAATCACCTGGGTAAATCAGATCAAGCTGGAATCAAATCCAGCATGGCCGTTAATGATAGATATCATCTCTTAAATTACATAACATGTCAAAGCTGACATAATACTCAGAAAAGAATATAGCCCATCCATTTACTAAATGTAATAAATCAAGAGAGGGGAAAAAAATTAAGCATGCATCCCTGCTACCTTTAATGGAGCTAAAGGTAACTTGAATCAACAGTAGACAAAGAAGAGCTCCACGTAGTTGCCCTGGTGATCCCTAGCTACCACCCAAATGACTTCTGACAGCATCATTAAGTTACAGCAGTCTCAGCATACTCAAGTCATGGCTCCTGAGCTAGGAGCCCAGCTCCACCTGCTGAGTGTTTATTTCTCACACACACACAGTCTAACTGCCACTACTGTCAAGACTGAATACATGACTGAACAGGCACTTACGGCATAATGTGTGCACCTACACTTGTGATTGCCCAGTTGCCACCTCACTGTGGAGGCATTTAGGCTGTTTGTTACTAAAATCACTCCAAATGAACTTTGCTAGAGTCTTTCAAATGAGAAAAATCTAGAGTTTTGGCCAGAATGGAAGGCAATACTTAAAGCTTTTTGTTTGGTTGGTTTGTGTTTTTTTTTTTTCTTGTGTGTGTATGGTTTGAAATAAATGACTGCCAGAAACAAACTGGATATTGATGTCTCTTCTAAAGTCAGTGTCTTATCAATTAGGCTATAATCATGTTCCTTCATCTAGTGCACATACGTTCTCTCTGGGAAATAGCTCTCATTTCTTCAGGGTAACATAGCTGTAATTGAATGGGTAGAAGAAACTGAGGAGTCGGCCCCTCAGCTGTGGCAGTTCCTGACTTGGGTTGCTGGCTGCTTTGGCTCCTCATTGCAAGACACCTGCAGTTTCCCAAACATTGCCCAGGGAGTGAAGACTAACGTACTCTTGCAGGTTCAGTCTCAGAGTCCAGGCACATCAGTGCAAGGTTCTGCAGCACTCAGCCACTAGAAGCCTAAGACCCCCCCCCTTTTTTTTAACCATGAATCATTCTTAGCCATTTCTGTATCTGATAATGCTTCATGCTGTCAAGTTTACTAAGCTAATGCATCATCTTTATTTGCTTTCTCTAGGCACAGCTTGGCATTTCTCTCCACTTTACTGAGTCACTCATTTTACTGGCATTTACTGCTCTTCAACATGCCCTTCTTAGCTGTCATCTCTTCTTTCCTTTTCCAGGCCATTTTCCCCTTCTCCATTCCTTTGTTTTCCATTTTGTTTTACCCTCTATTTCTGCTTTTCTACAACTGCTTGGTACCTGGTCTTAGGAGATAATGAGCACCTCTTAGTCTAAGTGTCATGACTGCCCCTTGAAAAAGCTTTCCAGGATTTGGTTCCTATTTGATATATAAAAGAAGCTCAGATTAATGAGGTCCAAATTTTAACTGGTTCCTTAGGCTATCAAAATAATGTTTGTTAGTAAATACTAATGAACAGCCTCACCTCTTCAGCTGAGCACAGATACTCTGATACACAGCTGAGGATCTGGTACCTAACCTTATGTAGACTTTCTTTTTACAATGTATTTTAAAGCATGTAGTAAGGGTTGATGGAATTATTTGATACATTACATTTTATTGATTTATTCCTTCATTCCCAGCTATGGCTGCTCATTAGATGCTCCTGACTTCACCATAACTTTTTAGTTTTCAGATATGGGTGTCCAGCAATTTGCACAATCTCTGCTTCTGACAGATGTTTTCAGGCTGCTTATTTCAGCTATTAATGATGTACAACTGATCACTTAAGTCACCTGGAGTGTTGTTTCTTTACTCTTTAAAGAGGAAGGTCTTATTAGAAAGCTGAAATTTTATAAGCAGGAAAAAATGAGAAGATTAAAATAAGTCACAGGTATAACAAATATATGTTTGTGAATGATGTGTGCAGGTAGAGTTCATGTGTTCTTGTTGGGAGGACCATTGTAATTTTCCTGTTTAATGATACTTTTTGTTCAGGAACCCCAAAACTCCTTTAAAGACTCTGATCTGGTTTCTGGGGGCCACTTCTGCATAGAACACACAAGTCTGCAGAATTTTGAGTAAGAAGACACAGCTGGCAAAGAAAGTTAGGAGGAACAAAGTGTTATCCTTCTACTGTCCCAGTAAGGTCAACATAAGTGGATGTCAAATAGTTCTGATGATTATTTGTCCTGGGGAGCCATTATAGGCAGTAGCCAGGATTAGACTTTCAGCTGAGACACTGCTTCTGAGAATCTGAAAATGAGGGTTTCTAATTTAGGTGAAAAGATGATCTGAAAATGCATTATGAAACCACAGAGTCAGAGGAAAAAGACCAGGGCTAGAGAAACAGAACTGAATAGATTAAAGAAGAATTGTTACGATAAAAATGACAGTAAAAAAATCTGTATCTATGTTACTAAAAACATATGGGACTGTCTATTAAAATGGAATGCCTCTCAGATATTTAATTTATTCTCCTGCTCTCTGGATTTCAGATAAGTGTACTCTTTCATTCTGAAAACAGGAGACTGTGTAAATAGGTCTTTAATAACTGCTTAAATTTAAACTTTCTAATTTAAATAGAAAAAAAATATTTCCTTGTTATAAACTAGGTATACAAGCTGATTTGAACAGCCAGTGTTTCCAGGTGTTTTTGGCACTGTAAATGGAAAGTGAGGTTATGATCAGCCTAGTAGTTGGTTTAAGGAGGGAGTTCTTAAAGTTATTTCTGTAAAATTAAGACAAACAAAAAAAATCAGTACAGACAGAAATGGTAAATAATCATTTCACCTAATCATTTTACCCCTACTCTACCTAGCATAGATAAAAGAGTGAAGCTGACATATGTTAAGCAGTGTATAAAATATTCCCCTGAACAAAATATAAGGTAATGATCTGTTTCCCCTGCTGTTTTGACTATCCAAATGGCAAATTCCCTTAATGCATCACTTTCTGTTTTGATTATATAATACTGATAAATTCATGTCAGTGTTACAGTTTCCAGGTCCTGAGAGACTCAGGGCGAAGCTGACTCCAGTTCTCTGGGAATTACAGTTCAGAGGCTTCTACATCTAACATTGCTTGAAGTGAGATCTTTCATATTTAGTAGCAGAGTAAGAGAGACCTTAAAAGTTCAGTTCTTTTCCCAGTGCTTAAGTAAATCATCATTCTTGTGTTTAGCACCACTCCAATTTATGCTTAATGGCTTGTATCTATAGCTAAGAGGCTTTAGAAGCACCAACTTCGTTTGTTACTTGAAACTCACCTATTACTATACTCCCTTTCTTTCCTACTGCTTTCTCACCTGTTTAGGAGTCACCTGGGAAAATATGAAGAAATGGATTCCTTGTAGAGCAAAGAGCTCCTTTCCTTATGGAGCCTCTGTTGGTCAGAAATTCTTGATAAATAAGTTACACACATGGGACAGCTTAGTGACCTTTTTCCCTTTGCATGCTGCTGGATGTGAGCTGAGGTCCTTCTGCTTTGGTGCTTCTGGCCCAGATGCTTGAAGTTGAACACGGTTCCGATTTACCATTCACGTACAGTTTACAGTTAAAGAAGCTTCCTTAAATTTATTTTTGTTCTAGCTGTTTTCTTTCCCACCAAGTTTTGTTAAGCCTCACGTGTCACCTGCACCTCAGTATTTGGTGGGTGTTCTTCTCACTAACTCTCTACAACGCAAATAGTGGATGACGTGATATTGTGGATCCCTAAAACATGGGTGGTGGCAACCTGGATCGTCTGCTTTTGTTTTACTTTCTGTTCTGTCCTTCCACACAAATAAATAAATTGGGTTAGAAGAATGAATTTATTTTTTTTATGCTCTTTTGAATAGGTTTCGTTTATAAGTACTTCTCAACAGATAATCAACATTACTTTGTTGTTATAACATCCAGTCACTTTGTGTTGCTCTCAGTAAACAGCACCTTCCTTCATTCTTATCTGTTTTACACTAGCAGCTAAAGAGATCAGAACTCTCTCAGATTACTTTGATTGTTTCTCAGTTTGGGTGAATACTTTACAAGGTCATCCTGATCTTGCAGGAGGGGGTAATAATTAAGGAAAAAATACATGATGTTGGGGAACACTGAAGAAGCTTCAGCTTCATTTTATTTTCCATGCAAGTTGCTTCAGTATGAATATTCATTTTTGCAGTCATTCATGATTATTTCCATATGGCCATATTGCAAAAATATTGTTTACTTGTAATTATACTCTGCTGAAAATCAACACTGAGTTACAGTGACATCTAGGAGTGAATTGCGTGAGAGGCCAAAATTAGGCAAATAAAGAGTATTCGTTGTCCTGTGTACCACATTGGGTATCAGCATGAAGATTCATGGAAAAAATCACTTTAGCCTTGGATATGGTTTGTGGAGGACAATGCGACATATTCCACAACAAAATAGGATTTTGTGAGCCATGAGGAATCTTCATAAGCCATAAAGGAGACAGCAAAGAGGCAATTTCATTGAAGTATGTAGACTTAATGGTATCTGTAATGTCAGTATGAATTATTAGAGCTATTCTGGCCCTGATGGCAATGAGGAAGTAAGAGGGGGAGCATGAAAGTAGGAATGTTATATGAATGAAAAAATAAAGAGGTGGAAAGCTTATATCTTGCAGTGGAACAGATGAAGTGCTACTCTGTGGAAATACTGCTCTAGTACAAAACATCTGCTGGAGTCCTTCAAAAAAACATAATTAGACAATTAAAGATGGGAAAGAAATGGTGTGTGGGGATCAGACAAGCTGCTTTCAGAACAGGAATCAAAAGCCTTCCAAAGATGGTGGTGGATTTATCGGTCTACGACAAATCCTGACCAATTTTCCTCCTCTGGGAGTCCTGGAAACAAGAACTGTATTTGGGCTCTTTACTGAGAGGTCAGTTTATCAAGCCCCAAACTTCTGATATTGAGGTCAATACTATTTTGTGTTTCTCTTTATATTTAGAAATGAAGCAAAAGATGCAAAATAAAGTGACCTGCTCAGGATCCCATAGAAATCAATGGCAATACTGGGAGTAGATATCATGGGAAATCAGTAGTTGCTGGCTTTAACCTTTGGATAAGAGTTTGAATCCAAAATTATAATGGTAGATACTTGGACTGTGGAATTAAAAAATAGTCTTCCAGCATTTATTCTTGGTTTTACCTCCTTAAAAAATGCCCTGAAATAAGAAGGTAAATGAAAGTCTCCCGGCTGTCTGTGCGACTAGATTATCAGTATATGTAACCTGCAGAGATTTTGTTGTTCACAGTTAGAAGGAATTTCACACAGATAGTGAGCAACTAGGACTTTTTTCATCCCCTGCAGAAGAGTAAGCCTTGAGAAGTCCTTGTACTGTCAATATAGGAGGCTTGGACTCCCAGCACAGAAGATACCCAATTTACTTTGAGTTGCATAGTCAATCTGTCCCATCTTTGGCTCCACAAGACTCTGGCCGTGTGATCAAGGTGCTCTTAAGGAAGGAGATACTTGATCATGCCTTGATTTTACACAGTCTGATGGCTCACAGTACCGGCAGGCATAGTAGAATTGAAGAACTTTCTGTGGAAGGTGTGTGCTGTAATGTCTGTGTAAGATGGTGTTGCAGGAACAATTTCCTGATATAAATGTGTAACTTTTGAACAACAAAAAGCACATTTGAAATTATCACAGTGAACTTTGATCTTTAAATCAAAGAGTTTAGAGTTTAGATTTCAGAAGAATTTTGTTGCTTAATTTTAACTGTACTAAGAAATCCATTGTAATAGTTTTTGAAAACAATGGTTTTGAAAACCACTGTTTATTTAAAAAAAAAAAAAGCCAACTGATTAAAATAATATTTCCCCTTTGGGGAAAAAAAATTTTGAAAGAGCTCTGACTTTTTTCTCTGACTATACTTTTGGAGAATATAGAAATTAATAAAAACCTAGAAAATTAATACAAACCTAGAAAATAATAATCCAAGTTGTCTTAACCAACTAGACTTGTTTGAATTCTTGGGAATATTGTACCTGGAGATTGTTTTGACTAAGCGTTCCACACCAACCTTTATTATGTTATCAACGTGGATCCAAAAACTGTGTAGAACTTTCTAACCATCCACAAGTTTAACGTTTTTAAAGAAAATGATTTTTTAATTTACGCTTCAGTTTTTTCAATACCATTTGACAGCTGGTGGATGGAATATGTTTTCAAGTGCAAATACTGCTCGACAGATCTGATATGTGCCCTGGAATGTAATTTTTGGAGTCAGGGAACCTAACACCTTGACTCCGATAGCAATGACTTCATTTTCAACCTGTAGGTGCAGACATAAAGCTTCGTAGTTGAGATTTCTCTTAGCAACTGTTTTATATGCTTAGTACTATAACTTATAATAGTGCTGAAAGAAATTCAGCAGGTATGTGTGCCACATTGCATTCTGATTTTTATATTTTTAAACTGTCTGTATTGCACACTGCACTGAAAAACAGAGATATCCACTTCTGTTTTTAATGAGCTAGCCTGGATATTGCAGTACATCAGAGCTCAGTAAATTAACCCATGCAGAGCTCTGTCTCTTGTGGTTAGACCCTAGTCCACTGCAAATGCAGTAACAGGAATCACAATTGAAAGTAAGAGATTGCAGAAGGCAAAAGCACTATAGGATAAACACTGTAACTAAAGTCTGCAAGTGTTGGTGGGTATGAGGGTGAGTGGTAGTAATAGCAGCAGCACTTGCCAGAATGGTCCTGGTGGTGTTGCTGTTAATGGTTTGCAGGAATAATAATTACTTTTGATTAGGGATACTACAGCAATACTGTTCGTGTATACAGTAGAATGCCGTTTGAGTAGCACAAGGTTGCTGTTTGAGAACGGAGCTGAGAAACAAGGAAACTTTGAAGGAGATTTCAGATTCAAGGTGTGCTGGTTGCACTGGTGTTAGACTGGGAGAGCTGGACTGGTGATTACACTAGCATGGTGATAGCAGTAGTAATTTTGTGGTGGGTGTTAACAATGGCAGGCATTGCAGCAATGCTGGCTGTGGCACTAGTGTGTGCAGGATACCATGCATAGAAATGCCATGGCTGCTTTTCCATACATTTTTGCTGCACTGTCCTCCACCTGTCCGCTACATCACTAGAAGAGATTATACAGTTCTTGTTAATCACCTCTGCTGTGCACTTGGCTTCTTATCTGCGAGAATAGCTTTCTTAGGGGACGCACCGACTTCTGCTTGCAGGAGATTTCAAAGTATATTTTCCAAATATCTTTCAGATAAGAGAGAAAATTGACAGTCTAAAAATGTATCAATTTTTATTTGCCACTTGAGGCCTGTAATCTCTACAGTAGGGAAATATTTAAAACATTTTACTAATCAATGTGAAGCTCCTTTTATTGGTTTGAGATTCTCATCAACATATTTCTGCTACAGGAAAGTATCATTGAAACAACTGCTTTTCTCACATAATATGAGAAATATTTATCTTAGAGAGATTTGCCACCGTCTACATTCTAGAATACCAAAATAACCATTTCCTGAAAATGTGAACAGTCTCACTAAATATTTACTTTACTTTACATAGATACAACTCAACTCAAAAGTTTTTATTGTGGGATTGTAACTGAAGTGGGGTAACTGAAATAAAGACCACAGGGAAGTCCAGCGCTAAAAAAAAAATAAAAAAATAAAAAAAATTGATGATATTGAACTGAAAATATTTTGAAATTATCTTTCTGCCAGTGTGTTTTAAGTAAGCTTAATTAAAGAAAAAAAGGATGCAGTAACTGTGACTGAAACTACTTTGTCAGGTTTACATACTATTAGTAAAGGAATAATCCTAGACTTTTCTATGGGCAATCATAAGTGGTATTGGAGACTTGCAGTATTTTTGTTTACCATAAAGCCACAGTTTTTAGAAACCTGTAATTTCAGTAAAAATGCTGGTCTTCATTTTCTAAAAGTATGTTTCTAGCCTTGAAAAGAAAAGTTTGAAAATTCAGATCTTAAAAAGAAAAAAGCTGTATTTTCATTTACTATGTATTGCAGGAGTTTAAAGTTGCCAACTTCTACAGCCCAATTCATGACATTTCAATAAAATTGAAAATTTTAGAAAGTTATATTTTATTTCCAAAATTTGTATGATTCCAGTTGTAGATATTTGATGTTATACCTTTGTCAGTAAATTTTAAAAGCACTACCCTACCAGTACTTGATGTATAATTAACAAATTTAAAGCAGAGGCTTTAATGCAAAGGCTGTAAGCTGAAGTTAGAAGCCAAGGAGGTGGGCAGTTGGAAAGACCATTAGGCAAAGGGAGCTTGTTTTGCAGAAGGGCAGGGAAACTGTAACCTCTCTAGACAGTATGTTGTCACTGTTAGAGCTATCTTACAAAATAAATAAATAATAATAATAATAAATTCTGTAGGTGCTATTAAAGGACTCAGACTGATGCCCATGATGGAGCCAGCTGCATTGCCGTAACTAGGAAGGAGGTTATACTTAAAGAAAAACATGCAGAAAGAAAAAATATTCCTTAGGCTGAGCACAACAGAGAACTTCCCAGAACACCCTTGCTTTTGGCTGTCTTTCAGGTCTCATTCTCTGCCTTTTATTGCTTTGGCTCTAGCCTGCACAGCAGGGATGGAGGATGAAGCTCAGTAGCTGTAAGTTAACAACCAGAAACAATTTTGATTGATTTGTCCTTCTCTTTGCAGTATTCCATTGGAAACATCCCCAGGGCACGTTACTAATTGTTTGCCCTTTACTTTGGGACCACTGGATTAATGGCTTTATATAATTGCCATTTCTTCATTGTTAATACAATAATGGTGTGATGAATTTTGTAGTCAAGCAGTTCTTGGCCCTGACTATAGGGGGAAAAATTATTACCATTTGAAAATGAAAAGAGGTTCCCCATCCTAAAGTGTGAAATGCTGTGGTGTGATGGGACAGCAGCTTCTCCAGGTACACTGCCATTAGACTGGGCAGGACTTCCAGTCATTGTGGGGCTTGGAAGTAGAGCTAGCAGAAAAACAGACATCTGTAGGTAGTTCTAATTCAGATAGAGATTTTTTTTCTTTCCCTTTTTTTGGTGTGGCTATTGTTGAATCTATTTTGGATGCTTTCTACCTACATGCTTTTTTACGGTGATGAATAGCTCCTAGAAATATGTACAAACATTTGGACTGTGGGAAGCTCAGGAGAGCTGAGTTCAAATTGCACAGAAATCTCATCTTTCCTGTCTTGCCTGCCTCATGCTTGTCATGGGATTAAGGACAGAGGGCAAAGTGGAGGTGTTTGTGTGAAGTACATGCAGCTGGTTCCATCCACACAGCAGGTAACTGAATCCTGGGCAAGCCCTAAAAAAAAGCTTGCACCCAGAGCTTATCAACTAAGAATTACCTTAGAGACAGCCCAGAGAGTGCACCAGCAATGTGGAGTTGGTGTATTTGGCCCTTTGACCTAACTCAAAACCACTCCTGCCTGGAAATGAAGACCAACAACTCTGTTTTGTTGCTTCCCACACCTACAGCATGGTTGTGAATGGTAGTGGCCAATTGGTCTTAGAGAAGGAGTCATACACAGTAGAAGTTCTCCTATTTATTATTGTCTTTCCTTTTTGTGATACTGCACCTGAGCAAGACTATTTTTGGATCCTTTATATAAAATTGCAGCGCTACAGGAAATAGATATGTTGCCCACTGTGCAGAGGTGGCAAGATAATTTGTCAATTAGAACAAAACAGTTCTAGAATGACATTTATGTCTCTGCTATTTCTGAAGCCTCTTTAATTAGGTCTGAGTTCATCCATATATCAGCTGAGGGAAAGGTTAATAACTATCCCATGTGTAGATGTTGGAATGAGATGAAACACAGTTTGTACTGGACAGTAAGCAATGGGGAATCCCAAGTTTTACAGTCAAAACATGTCTGCAAAGGTTTTTTTATTTTTAATCTTGTATTAGAAAATGAATTTGGTGCTAGGCTGCCAGCCTTGGATACAGAAACTCTCTGTTTATCTCCTGAATGGGTATTACTTGGCTTGACAGCTTGACAGTTCCAGCCCTTGCCAGTATGCCTCAGTCTTGATGAGAGGAGGAGACATCACATCTGATCATGGGGAGGATGAAGGACATATTAAAGGCTGTTCAGTCCCTGAATTCTGGGTTATTTTCTCCGGGTTTGTGAGATCATCTCCTATTGAAAGGTCACATAACGTGGCCAAAGAACAGAAACTCCTTGCATAGTAGCATCTATTCTGAGTGGGGGTTATCCCTACAAGTATTTAAATATATGGGCAGTGGCCAGCCTACTTTCTTTTTCTAAATGGAAAAATGTCAGAGTTTTTCTGTATCACTCCAAAAGCAAGAATGAGTGGGTATTTCTGCTGATTTTCAGATTCAGCTACACTTTCTTGTATGAATTTCTCCCGATGTAGAGACAGGACTGAAAAGGTAAATGCTTTTTACTTGCACTAGGAAAAAAAAAAAAGGTAAACAATAATACCTCATATTTCTTAAAGTTTTATGTTTCATTTTGCATTGTTTTCCATGAATTACTGTTTAGTGTTCAATAAATTACAATTATGCAGCTCTAACCTATACAAAGGCAACTAAAATTAAGACAAATTCAAAGACGAGAGTATAGGAATTGAATGGCTTCCTTAGCAGCCAGGCATTTTCTCAGCTATTTACTTTATTCCCAATCCTTCAATCTGACAGTAAAAAGAACTTTCCTGTCTTTTTCTTAGAGCTGGCTTGTCATGATTTTTTCCCTGAGCGTCTCACTAGAAGTGATTCTGCTGTATTTAACCACATACTGTAAGAAATTCTAAAATGTAAAGTATTATGTAAAAGGATTTTCAAAGGAGCCATCTGAGTAAACAGCCCAGTGAAAATGGGATGTGTTTAAGAAGATTCAAATGTATTCCCAACAAGACATTAGAAAGTTTAAAGGTAAACAATCAGATCGTGTACTGCCACAGTTGCACTCCAGGCACAGGGCATTACCACGGAAATAAAACCAGTTCAGGAACTTTCTAAAGATTTGAAAGCTTCCTCATTACCCACAAAGGTAGAACACGTGCAGAACATCAGAAATGCAGTAGGTCCCGGATGGCATTTTTAATTTGAGTGATGAGCAGTTCTTAATCTCTGTGTACTGGGTCTCTGATGCTAAAGGGAAGAAAGTCAGCCTGCGAAGTTCTGTTGCTTGATCTCACTAACTCTCTGTAAAGCCTTCACCAGGTTATTAAACTCTGTCTTTATCACCTGTGTGATGCAGATAGTCATTATCTACTTCTTACTTGATTTGCTGAGATTATTACATTTGTGGGACAGAACCTGCATAAACCATACTGAGCCCATTTGAGATGACGTACTGTAAAAGGGCAGTATCTATTAACAAATCTGATGTATTTATCCTTGTATAAATTGGTTAAATCCGCTGCAAAGGCTGCATGATGATCTTACTCAGCCTTGTGTTTTGGTTTGGAAATGTACAATGACTGGAGGGGAGTAACTACTGATTTCATTAGCATTACATCTACTAAAACGTCTCGGGAGTGAAGGGAGATAAAGGTAGGCTTTCTTGCCCATTTGTGCCAGGATATCAAAGGGCATTTCTGTACATCTGTGGGCTACTGTTCAGACAGATAAGGCTTTAAAGTATTTAACATCTATAATCAATATTTCATATCAGTCTCACACAGTCTCTCTTCCTTCAGTCTCTGTTTCTGGCCCTCTTTGTTTCTTCCTTTTAATGTGTGTTGGTTTTCGTTTGTTTTTTAACATCTGTTAACCTGAGAAGTTTTTTTTACTTAGTGCTTCACATACTGCTTCAGGGTAACCTTATGGCCTTTCCTGAGAAAGGATCTGTGAGACTGACACACATTCTGGGAAGATGTGCATGTCACAGATGAAATTCTTATGAGGTTACGTAAGATAGTGTATGAAAACTGGGGCAGGGATGTCAGCTCTGCACTACAACTGAAATGAGAAGAAAGGGAACCTGATGTATAGAAGTGCAATTACACAGCACTGCAGCAGAACTTAAATGCTGTTTGGGGAAAAATGTTTAATTGGGCAAGGGAATATGGAACAGTAACTGCTTTCCTCTAACCCATACCAACAATCTGATGTATTCCAGTCTCCCGCCTTACCTTTCTCCAACTCAGTTCTTGTTCAAAAAATAAAATCAAACATAAATAACAGAACTTATACCTACTACAAAGTTCTGGTTTCAGGTGCTTTTTTAAAAACCAGTGAGTTTAGAGCTTTTACTTTCCTTCTCTCACTCGCTTACTCTTATCCTCAGTGCTACTTTCACTAGGGCTTCACTTTCATTCTTGGCAGGGACATCACTGCAGATCCATGAAGATCAGGCAGAAAGTCATGTCATTTTGTGCTCTGCAGCTGCTACCAGTCTTTGGCATTACTGGCTAAGGTCCTTTGGCATCCCCCAGCATTTGTCTCCATGCATTTCCCCGATCTCCATAATCTTTTCCCCACTTCTAGGACCTTTCCTCCAGGCAGTGTCATTACTTTCTTAATTCCAGGCCCATTTCTTATTTCTGAGACCACTACTTTTTGGGGACTCAATCTAAATAGTCTATGTGTAAAAGCACAAATGTGATCAACCTCCTAAGTGGTGGTTTTCTTTCATGTCTCTCTACTAATTTGAGGATTCACAATGTACTGCTTCTTTAGTCCAGCTGTTATCAAAACTTACAACCAGTCTATACCAGTTGCAGCTAGGAGGTTGCAGGCTTCTGCTTGAGAGTTTGAATGTTCATTTTTGGATACTCACCCCCACTTGCATACCCCCAATTATCGTCTGCCTGCAATTTAAATATTTTTTGCCTACAACATTTACCTTCTTATGAAATGTTCAAATTGTTCCACTGTAGTTTAGTGTTATGCATTGCCTGAAATCCTATAAGTACTACAACTTAGCCAGCAGTTAAGATTATTAGAATATAATATCATGCACCAGCCAGAGGAGCTCTGATGTACATGGATTAAAACTCTTTCCAGGTAGAGTCGACCAGTACTTGAAAGTTCTCTGAGTAAGAAAGTCCAGGCAGAATATGTTCTGCATCTGATCTTCAGGAGGTTATCACTACAATAGAATGACACTAGTGACAGCAGCAGCCAGACAGTTAAACCTTTCCTTGTACAATGAAAATGCTCCACTGGGAGATCGTACATAAGGTCAGATCATGCTTTTAGTCCTTTCAGCTGAGATGACTGAAGTGTAAAGTCAGAGAGGACTGAATTCAGATAAGTGGGAAGATGGATTATGAGCATGAAGTATAAGAATAAAAATATTATTTGGGATGAAAAGATAAGTGTCAAAGACAAAGGTATACTAACACTTCACTTACATAGATAAAACTTTCAACAAAGCGGAAAATTATTATAATGTACTTAAAGAAGTAGAATTGAGATTAAGTGACTTTTACAGCACAAAACAAACGTTAGCAGACAGCCTTTCTGAGATAGCATAGTGAGGTGAGGATAGCGGGCAGTCGAGAAGAAATGACACACTGCCCCAGGAAGGAGTCTGCTAGGAAAAGAACAAAGACAAAACAAATGTGACTCCACGTGACCCTACTTTGCTGGAACTTCCAAAATCAAGTGCCCTTTGGAATAACCAGTGGGAAAATTCCCCCCTTAAAAGAAACAAACAAAAATGAAGTAAAAAGTCTTTTTTTTTATTGCTCTGTTTTTTTCTTTCCTTTTTTTTTTTTTTTCCCTTAGATGAGCGAGGATGGGCCTCATTAGTTTTGGAGAATGGGGATTCCACATGCTTGAGTGACACAAAACTGTTTTTTTTCTTGCTTTGTTTTTTTTCCTTAAACTGTTTTTCCCTGACAGCGTTCCCTTCAGCTTCTACGACATTCATTCCCCTTACCACTGTTGCCTCTTTTATTCTCTTGATTCCTAATGAGCTCTTTCTTCTGTTTATATAGTTAACTTCCTATTCCTTGTTTTTACTGTTGATTTGCTATTC
The DNA here is from genome assembly GCF_009769625.2 of Cygnus olor. NCBI lineage: Eukaryota > Metazoa > Chordata > Aves > Anseriformes > Anatidae > Cygnus > Cygnus olor. Next base: position 53,547,653 of record NC_049173.1, read on the forward strand.
CTTATTTTTTCTTTCATCATCCCAACCCTTTTAGATTCCATCATCTTTCTTTGTTTGTCACGTTGTTTTCCAGTTTTTCATTCTCTTCCATTACTTCCTTCTCTCTAGCCTCTAGCGTCCATATCACACATTTTCTCAAAAATACTTCCTTTTTGATAGATCACCACTTACTTCTTTCTTAATCCTATCCTGTCATTTTACTGCTGACTTAGATTCACTTTCAGTTCACTTACCATCATCATAAAGTGATTTGCCCTAGGGCCTGAGCTCATAGAAAGTGAGAAAAGGCGGAAAAATGGCTGTTTTAATACCACCTTCTTGCCCAGCAAAGCTGCTTCCTTTCTTTGTAAGCTTCATATGTTGATTTTAGCAGTAAGCATATAGTCCTGCACATTATCCCTGCAGAGCCAATACCAGTGACAATAAGTAAAATCTACTTCTTCTATGGTAAATAGTTCTGGAAGCACTGTGTTTGGGCTGATCAGATAGAGCTGAGCATAAATTCTGACGTGACAGGATGCTAGTTGTGTTGCTGAATCTGTTTGAAACTGTCCTGCTTGGGTCAATGATGCCCTTTACTGCTACTAGTAATGCAGAGAATGAAGAATGGACCTTGTCCTGACTGATTCAGACTGCCTTGGTAAAAGAGGCAGGTTAAGAAAGATAATCTTTTTGCTCCAAAGTGAGTGCATCTGGAGTCAAAGAAGTGTGATAAACTAGGAAGTCTACAGTGGCATTTTTACAAGGATACTTTTCAGCACAGAATGCAGTTTAATTACTGCTGTACCCTTTTTTCTGCACTGGGTGCCTGGGTCTGAAGGGCCGTTGCTGTTGTGTCCTCTGTAATTGGAGAAGAACAAGTTGTTCTTTGGGCCATTAGAGGGCGGCTGTGATACAGGGCCTGGGACCTGCTGAGAGTGTATCTTTCAAAAGGGATATATTGGTAAGATATTGCGAGAAGCCCAGGTGCATAAACTAATTCCTGTGGATCTTCTATCAAACCGTCCAGACCACAAGAGAATGTACAGAGTTCATGATCAAGATGACTAGTAAAATGATAGAACAGTAGAAAAGAAGGTGAGAAACCTCCAATAATTTGTGAGGGGAATATAGCTTATGCAGGGAGACAAAACTGTCTTCTAAAACTCCCCATAAGCTGTGGGATGCGTTTTATGAATTCACTGAAAGGAGATGAAAATCTTTTAATTTCTGATGGGAACTGCTAGTGGATTGCTGCAACACCACAGCCTACTGGTGGCCAGCTCTGATGGAACGGTGGGTGTCCTTTTCTATAGTCACTAATACAAACAGAATGCTTTTTACTTTTCAGGAGCAGGACTGCAGTTCCAAGCCTTGTACTCTGTTTGCTTTAGCTATAGGCCCCTTCTCACAGCAGATCTGATTCTGGACACTTCAGCCTGGTTGCTCGCAGTCAACACAGCTCTACACTGACCTACGTGTGCATAGCGCTGTACGTGTACATATGATGTCCAGTCTCCAGCACTCCTACAGTGGCCCTGCAGAAATACCTTCAAAAGGCATTACACAAGAAACTGAACAATCAAACAGAACGAGCAAGTACCTTGCTGTTGGTATTGCTGATGTCTATAGTGACAAGTACTGATGTAGAATTTATTTAGCTTATCCCCTATGTATGTAATCTGTAAAACTTCCTGAACTCTTAGGTAGTCAGGAAATAAAACATAGTCCCAGTGTTTACATACCTCCCAGTTATAAATGTGCTGCAATTCACTTTCCTTTAGAAATGCTTGGCATGCTGGGAAGGACATAGTAGTATCATAGATAGAAAAACCTTAAAATACCTCCAAGTATTCTTCAACATCGTAAGAACCAAATAGCACAAACTGAATAACTCATAATACTTCAACACTCTGCATCTAGTCCCTGTCCTGCGCTGGTTTAGGCTAAGCTGGATTCACTGTGATTTTGGAGGTTAAGTAGGGGTACCTGATATTCATCTACCTTACCCATTGAGCATCTTTGTCAGCTGCAAACCTTCAGGTATGAAATCACCTCCAAAACGGACTTCATGAATGTCTGTTGCTGTCTGTTTTTACTGTGTACTGCAAGATACTTTAGGAGCAAGGCGATTTTAGTTGTAATGGTTAAGGCTCCTTCATTGCCTGTATATCTACTCTTGTTCTATCCATTCTTTATTTGGAGTAGATTAGCTGACAACAACTGGCTGTGCTTATTTGCAATATTTGCTTCTATTTTTGAATGTTGTTGTATCTTGCTGTCTTTGTTTTTAACATCCTGACTTTAGTGTTTATTGCTTAGTGCTTAGACACCTCTAAGTAAATGTTTTTATGAATAGGCGAAATAAATGATCTTCCTGTCCCCTATTTCATTTCTGTGGACAGAAATAACCTTGGCACAGGGTGTTCCAAGGATTATTGATTACTGGAGCTGTGCCTCAGGTCATCAGCTCCTTCAAGCCAATTATTAATGGCCTGCATGTCAACAATTATTGGAAAAGCAGTGAATGCATTTGCCATGTTCTCTGATCACTTTTCCAAAACAGCAAGGTGCTGGCAACAGTGGCTAACTAAATTAGAAAGTCAGGGGACTTCCACTAGGTGGAAAGTCACCCTTCTGGGCCAGGTGAGGAGAGAGATGCCTTGGACTTTAACCTGTAAGGTTAAGTCACAATGAAGCGTGGAGTGGCAAGTAGTTCTGTGATCCACAGAGCTAATGGAGGTTGATTTCTTGCAGGTCTGTGTGTTGCATTCCTTTAAACGCACCATAATGATATATTCAATTCCTTTTGTGTTCCCTGAACAATTCTACAAACCCTATCCCTTTGCTTGGGAGAGCGGCAGCATGTGCCGTGGATGCATTTAATCCGTACATATAGAATCATGCTGTTGGACTGCTGCCTCAGGATGGAAAAAGCCTGAATTCTTCCCACTACAGGACCCAATTTTTCTCTGTCCTGTATTCAGCCGCATTCTGGCAAATTTTCCCTAATCACTAATTTAAGCCAAAAATGTTATATGAGGAAACTATAGCTGAATAGTCAGTTGAAATCATCAGCACAATCATGTGAAGTAATGTTTTCTTAGCAAGGCGACCAAGAGGGGAAAAAAAAGTTATGTTACATAATTGCTGGACGTACTTATCTATGGTCCTATCAAAGTCCGAAATAAAAACAGTGATGTTCCTTCTTTGTAAATAGCAGAAATTGGCAAATAAATGGCCTAGTGTTTTGAATGAGGAGAAAAGCAATTTCTGCAGGCACTTGTGACAGCTCTGTAGAACTTCAGTGTGGCTGTAACAGGGGAGCAAAACCAGCTCTAGAGTACTATTCATCTTGTGCCTGTTCCACATACAGCCTGTTATTTCAGTGTTGGTATTCCCCAGACATTAGTGTCCAAATGGTAGTAATAGGCTCTTGAGTTCAGAGGTTACAATTCCCTGCAAGCTGCTGCTGAAGAGATAAGGGTATGAACTAAGGAGAATGGAAGTGTGGCTGCTAGACCCCCCAGACCTGGTTTCCCTGGAGAAGCACTTGTCTGGAAAGTGTGTTTCTACTGCACAAGTTCTTTGAAACAAAGATGGCATAAATTATTTAGGCATTGCAGCCCTGCCCACAGCTTCCATGCAACTTGCAGACAAAATCTAGGTTATAGTTTGTAGCGCTCTAATGATCAGAAATTGTCTTAGAGGTGTCCACAGCCACCAAGATCAACTGACTTGGTTATATACAAGTGGGGTTTCAGTCACGTTTTTTATTATTATTATTGATGAGTGCTGGTAAGTGCTGAGGGTTCTTCACTATTTTTTTAAGGGCAACATTTGAGTGCACTGAAACTTAGTGTCCTTGGCCTCATTTAGCCATTTTTATCAGTCTGGCCTCTGGCTTTTTTGAGTCCAGTGTTTTCCTTGTCTTGTGGCAGGAGCTAGCACTAACTCTAGCCAGAGCTGTATGAAAGTTAAAATATTCTTAGAAATTTCTGGTAATACACTGTGATGCAATAAATATCTGTGTTTAAAATCCTGCAGTGTGAACCTGCTTCAGAAAACTAGAGGTAGAAGTTGTGGTATTGGTATATGGTGCAGATACCTCCTGAAAAAAAAAATAGGTTCATTAAAATAGGTTATCTAGTTTATCACGCTGGAACAGTAAGTTGCTTGGTCTTTATTATCTTGTTTTACCTGATGGAGAGAACAAGTGCTCACAGAGTGTGTAAAGAGGACAGATAACCTGCCACATGCAGCTCTGGGAAAGCACATGCCATTCTCTTTTATAGTGTGATGTTTTTTAACACATGAAAATTAATTGTTGTTACAGTAACTTCGGAACAAGTTAGAAGGTCCAAGCCCCCCTGCTCAATGCTTCCTAGTTTCTGTATGCTCGTTCCTGTGTCTGTGTGTACAGATTCCACGCTTCCTCCTGTGCCAGGCATTATATGGATATGTAAAGCTGGCCAGGCAGAGGAGCTGTCATTCCCTCCTTGTATTCTTCTGTGTGATGATCAATAAGAATTGCAGTCCCTGCTGTCTTTTGGTAAATAACAGCTATTTAGCCTGGCTGTGAATGGAGAGGAGAAAACAAAAGTTTAGCTATAGTTCCTATATTTTCTATCAGACTAATTGAGCAGACAGCAAATGCAGAAATCAACCATACCGCATGTGCAGGCAATATTTAGACTTTCTGGAAAAGGCAGATTTGCTGTATATGCACCATGCAGTTAGAGTTCTTGCTCCTTCTTTCACTGTCCATCCTAAATCATGGATGGACAATGATGTTTTGTCCTAAAACCATAAGGTTACTGGGCACCAGTGTGCCCTTGTTCAGAGTTCAGACAGTGTGACTCAGGTACAGTGGACCTGATTCACTGGTGTCCTCTTGGCCTCTGCACCATTCAAACACTTAAGACTGTAGTGCAGACTCATAGCTCACTGATTTGATGTGCTACTTCTCTGCACAAAAACAGTTAATTATTTTAGAACTGTGAACTTCCTTACTTCCCACTAATTAACAGAAATGCAAATGAAAGACTAAATTACAAGCAAGAGAGAGTCTGTTCTTAGTCTGTGCTTCAAAACTGATCCCAAGGGTAATAAAATAAAAAGGCCTGAGCAGAGCACATATATTCCAAAAGCAACTTGAAGGTGTGGAGTGTAAGTGGAGATAAGACAAACAGAAGAAGCTGCCTTGAGTCATTTCATTCTCAGGTGTAAAATAAAAACAATATTCTTGCCTCAGAAACGTTTTCAGATTCAGGAAATTCTGAACTTATTTGGTTTTAGGAAACTTATCACTGTGCTCATAGTGCCTGTTGGACAGCATGAATCTCCCATCTGCAGTGTTTTATCACATGCTTCTGGGGGGTTGTAGTTAATGATGATTTAAGTAAAACTTTGCCATCTCTTTCACCCAGGCTTCTCTAGCAGAGTTTTCCAGAGCCTCTGTGGAAGTATTTTTTTGTTTATTTTTCTCATTCTTGTCCTGTTGTTCTCAGGGCATTGTTACCCCTGTAAGAACGTAAGAACTACCACCCTGGTTCAGAGCAGACACATCTAGCTTAATACCCAGTTTATGATGAAGGTCAGCACAGAGCACTTAGGGAAGAAGTATAGGAACAAGCCAGTTGAGAAGGATACAGAGAGATACCCTGTCAGCTCCCAGCAGTCTGCATTGTCTTAGCTGGAGGGTAAATCTGCATAAATTTTAATAGCCCTCAGTGGAACTTTCTAATGAACTTGTCTAATACCTGTTTGAAACTATTTTTTCATTTCTGGCATTCAAAATAGCTTGTACCTGTGGGTTCATGGTTTGATTCTCTGTTGTAAGAAAAAAGTAGGTCCTCTCCCTTGCATAGATCTGCTACCAGATAATTTCATTTGTTGCCATCTTGTTCTTGTATTATGAAAAACTGTGACAAACCATTTATCCTACTCTTTTCTGTATTATTGCTTTTCACATTCATCAGGAGAATCTTTTCCAAGAGTTCTAGTCTCTTTCTTTTTTTCCTCCATATGTGAGCTATTCCAGATCACTGATCATTCCTCTCCATCTCCTTTTTAGTTCCACTTGTAAGTGGAGGGAGGATTTGGGAAAGTACAGAAGACAGAAAAGTACAAGTAGTTTAGAAATGCATCTTTGCATGTGTTCATAAAAGGGTCTTTCTACTTTTGTCTTTAGCTGCTTTTTTTTCCTGAAAGATCCTAGAGTTCTGTTTGTCTTCCTGGTCAATGCTGAATGAGAAGCTGACATGGGCAAAGTACTATTCACAGGGAAGCTGGCATCTTTTTTCAGTGGGGCAAAAACTAATGGAGAATACATTGTGCATGTATGATTAAGATTTTTTTTCCAGGAGTGCATTGCATTCCATTTATTACATTTAATTTACTATTTTATGGTCCAGTCTCTCAGTATAATCATATCTTTCTTCCATTCTTTGTACTCAGTTTTGTTTTTAACTAAATAATTTGTCATCAATAAATTTTATCAGTGTGTCATTCAGTCCATTCCCATATTATTTTCAAACAAGTGGAATAGGTCCTGGTACAAATCCCTAAAGGGTTCACAAAATATGTTCGTTCCACTGTTTAGAAATGCAAAGAAAAAGTGCTGTTCTTGTATTTCTGGCCTGCGGGAAATCACGGGATGTTACAGTCAAACAGTCTGCATGAAGGTTAATTAAGAAGCCAGACTTTCAGATATTTATGCATCATTTGAGATTTGCCTGTCCTGAGCACAAGGAAAAAAAAAGAAAGTATTCTTTTTTAGAACAAATTAGAAAGAATCACAGATCACACTTTTGCAGATTCACAAAGAAGCTAAAAATTCTAGTTTTCTTTCACATTGTTGTGTTTGGCTTTATTGACTTTGGCTTCTCTAGGGCTTGTTCACTCTGTGCTTTATAGCAGGAATTTAAGGATGAAAATTAATACAAGAGGTGCTATCTCAATCCCAGTGAATTTTAAAGGAATTTGGCCTCTACTGATATGCTTTTTCTGGTTTGAAGTTGAAATCATTAGACACCAGTGGGTTTCTAATGGTTTTCATTCGAATTCATAAATTCAGAAAAGCTTATTTATAACTCAGCTTCAGGTTTATGCAAAAACATGGGCCAAGGTTCTCTAAAAATTTGCACACAGCAGATAAGGAGTCTCTCTGACCACTCCAGGTAGCTTTCATCTTAAAGTAACTTTAGATCTGAGGCAACAAAGAATGTCAGATGTCTTGATGTAATTTGAAGCATATTAAAATAGCAGATGAGATTAATTTCAGTTTTTTATCCATTCTCCACTCAATGAGCTGACCATCTACATGTCTTTAATGCATCCTATTGGATCCTTAATCAAACTTAACTCAAAAGATGATAAAAACACCTTATCATCTTAAAAACATCTGGAGTTTTTCCCTTGGTAGATAAAAAGCAAGCCTTCAAAACCTAACTTACTCAGCTTGTATGGAATGCAGCGATGAACTTTCTGATTAGAAAGGGTTTAGTGGTAAGAGTGCTGGTATACTGGGGAATGCAGGTTCAGAAAAAAAGGTGACAAATTGCTTCAAAGTTTGCTTTGTATTTGCAAGGTATTTCAAGGACTCATTTAGGTTCTCTTTAATCAAGGTAATGAAACTTTAACTATGGGATAGAAACAGCATCCATCCAACGTTTAGGGGAATTAGTCAGATTTTTGGAGCAAGAAAGCACCGTTACATATAAACGGTCTGTCTTTTAGACCTAAAATCATGCTTGAGTCTGAATTAAACCTTTGAACCTTGTAGTTGAACTGGAGAATCTCTCTTGGACATACAATCAAATTCAGCTAATGAAAATAGGCACAATCTGAACTGAACTACATCAGTGCTCAGATAGTTACCATTAAGACAAAATGCCACCTTCTTTCCAACCTGTTTTTTCTGGTTTCATTGCTAATTACTGGATTTTATTCACATAGCAATCTTCAGTTTGATTAAAGAATTTTATGATGATCTCTAATTATTGTGCAAATTTCTTGTCCATTTGCTCTGGTTATCTGTATAACACACACACCCCTTATACTAAGCAAATTTGTACTCCAGAAGTCATTCACTATAAACATGTTTTTCTGTCTTCAAATCATTCTTGTGAAGGGAAGTGAGGAATGAGAGCACTGTTACATTTCCATAACACTGACTACTGTGTTAGGCCTGGGGTTTTCTAAATAATTCCTGGATATTGCCTAAAGAAACAGAGCCTTTTGAAGAAGCAGGTGGAAGAACTTTTGCCCTGAGATAAGCATCAAGGAATGAACACTCTGAAAATTGTTTCAAGGACTCTGCAAATGCCTACAAGCAAAAACTTGGGCAGCTAGAAGACATCAGTGAATTAGTTTGTATAAAAAGTGGTTAACTATGTTCTTGAGTTTAACAGAAGGTGTGGGCCCTGATTTGTCTGGAAATCTCAGTGGAGTGAAACTTTCCAAAATACCAATTGGTCTCTTTAAACCCTTGGAGTACTCAGGAGGCTCAAGTTGTGCTTCAGCTCAGGACAAGCAAGGTACTGAGTGATTAGAATAGGATAAAGTAGTTCAGTTGGAAGGGACTTTCAGAGATTGAGTCCAACTGCCTAACCTCCTCGGGGCTAACCAAAAGTTAAAGCATGTTATTGAGGGCATTGCCAAATGTGTCTTGAACACCGACAGGCATGGGGCATCAACCACCTCTGCAGGAAGCCTGTTTCCATGTTTGACCACTCTCATGATAAAGAAGTTTTTCCTTGTATTTAGTCTGAATGGTGGCTTGTGTAGTACTGACTCATCCTTGCATTGCTTTTTTAGCATAAGTTCTCAATTTCTGTTTGTTTCTCCACGTTCTAGCCAGTTTCCTACCACCAAAATATTCAGACTGAGTCAGGTTCCTGACTCGGTAGGATTCCATGTGTTTTAGTCCCTGGTTTGTGTACTACTTACTTCCTGTGTAAGTACAGATGAGTTGTTCATCACTGGCACTGATGGTGAAAGGTAATCACAGTGAAATAGTTCGACTAATGTGATAAACATAATAGGGACATTGCTACTGGCTCTACTAAATGTAAATGAACTCTGGAATCTATAATTTCTGATCTGGTTTTAATCAAAGTGATGTGATTTGAGATACTTAATTTTATAAGTATTTCCCAGAGAACAGTTTTCTTCTTAGAGTTATTTAAGGCAGTGTTCAATAATGAGGGCTTTATATTCATCTTTCTATGCAAGAAGCTATACTGATAGTAATACTAATTGCATTTTATGCTGTTCCCATACCTTAATCTGAGACAGAATGGCCTTCAAGTTTTCTTCTAAGGATTGAATGTTGGTAATGTGCATGTTAGGAAAAAAAAAATCTAGCAGGTCTTTGTTCTGTGTGAGCTTGGTGTGGCTGAGCTGCCAGTCACAGGCTTGCCATAAGCACAATTAAATCCTTTTTTATTTTTATTTTTAATGCATAGAAAAAGAGATTTGAGGGCGTAAATGTCACTGTCTTTGGCAAGTACTGCCTGCTTAATGATAACCTATAGCCACAAGACAACGTAAAGACACAGGAATGAAAAAACTGTAGATAATCATGTATATATCTAATTTATATTCTTTGTCATCCTCTTCAGGCATTGTACTGGACTTAAATTATATGCACTGTGTCCACACCCTCTGTCCTCTAAGAGCATAATAGCAGAACTCTGCTTGTTCAAATACCAGAAAAAAAAGCAATCAGAAGTTATACCTAAATTTTCGTCAGTTCAAGTACCCATTTCTGATTAGATATTAATACCAGCTCATCAGTTTTGAGTATGTATCAAAATTGGCATTAGGTGTGAGTCTTTCACATTCACAATGCATTAGCTAAAATCAAGAAATAAGTGGTCTCTTTGGATGACAATTAACTATATTATTTTCTAGCAACTGAAACTGTAGCTTAGCTTGTAAGACAAGAAAGGGAACTGAACAACACCCCTTTTCTCCAACCTTGACTTTTGTATGCTGATGTTAGTCACGTAATTTGGCCACCCTCCCACTCCCCCCCCCCCCAAAAAAAAAAAAAGAAACAAAAAACAACTACAAGCTGAAGACAGATGTAGAGGAATGCAGGGCATTTCTTGTAGCTGTACTGGCTGTCATACAGGAAACCTGACTGGAAGTCTTACAACTGAAAAACTTTTTGCTGAAGAATGCATTTATCAAAATGCAGTCCTGAAATCAATCATGTTAACAAGATTGAACTAAGTTTCCCAATCATATAGATGAAGTATTTTCATTTATTGAAACCAGGACCATGTTTTATAAGAGCCAAAAAAATCATGGATATTGATATGTAATGCACTTTGTCTTTTTTTGAAATATAGCTTCATACTCTTCAAAGATAAAATAAATCTCAAATCCATCCTGCTGCGTAGAGTGCTCCATAGTTGTTGCTCTTTGGCTTTCTTCATTAACAATGATTAAAGTTAGTTTTCTTTCTTCAGTCATACAATTTGAGGAGGCTTCCAAAAAGCCAGTGAAATTCAGTAGGCATCTAGAATTCCAGTTTTAGCGCTAAATGTATTTCTCACCGGATTATAGAACTGAATATTATTCAGTATTTGTTTATGGAATAGTGTGATTTAAAATAAGTTTGGACACAAAAATCTGGTTACATCACCTTAGTGTGTTTTTGTTTCACAGTCAGCTCTCACTGGCTTGTAAGTTATTCTTTGGTATCAGTGCTTCAATATGGTACATATTTCTTCTGGAAACATGACAGGCTTTTGAATTATGTCACTAAGAACAAAGAACAACAACAAAAAGCTTCATTTCACTGTGTCTGTTTTGAAATTTGCTGAAGTTCTAGTCACAGAACCTAGCTTTCATTGGAAACGATATTTTATCTTCTCAAAACTTCGTCATCACTATTCTACAAACAGAATATTCAGCTTGAAAGCATGGATTGTGTACCAAATTTTCCTTGCAGTTAAAGAATTTGAAGGTGAAGACTGCAGCTTCTGTTGCAAGGCTTTCTGGCCTACAAAGCAGTTCAGTGGTATCTTCATTAACCATGAAATACAGGCATCATTTTAGTGTAATTTTTTCTTATCTTCCAGTTGGCTCATAGGAAACTAGTCTGCATAAACCAATTTATGATTCATGCCATTCATTCCTAATGTTTCTTCCACCCTTTTTTGGTTTTATGCAGACTTTTTAATTATTGCTTTAAATTAATAAGATGTAGTTGGAGAAGTCCACGTTGTCCCCAAGTGAAATTTTTATTCTGCCTCTGTTTCTTAGGCTCTTCATTTCCATTCACAGTGGTTAATGCTTTTGGCCTAAACCAATCTAATAAGATTTCTGTCACATTTATCCCCATTTCACATCAGAGTAAATGCCAGTCAATTAAAGATGGTTACTCCTGGCTTCCAGAGGTTAGATCAGATTTTGCCCCCTCATTGTGCAAGCACGGTCTGAGAATGCCTTCCTTGGATGTCATAGAAGAAATATCTCACTGAATGTTTTCATTAAAAGCTAATTCAGTCTAATATTAAAACCCCAAATGACAGATGAAGAAGTATCTTCAAAATCCTGTCTGCCTCAGTTTAAGGTCTCTCATGAGTGTCAAGGAAATTAGACCCAATTTATCCTAGACTAGTTATATAGATGAAGTGTTCATTGGTGCCTCAATTTAGACTCTTAAAACAATTTTGTACCTATATTTCTGTACGAATATGGTCATTATTTCGTCATTCATTGACATGCAGGGTGAGGAATATAGAGCGGAATTTGACTTCTTCAATATCTGTTTTCATTAGTTAAAAATTGTAGTATCACTAGTATTTTCAATATGCACTAGTCTCATAAAGTGGAATTAGGAGCAGTCAAAAAGCTATATTGAATTTCTGTCTATTAATTAAGCTTAAGTTAAGAAGCAGTATGTATTGGTCCACCTGCCTTTCCAATGTAGTACTACACATGCAGTTTCCCTTGCTAGGAAAAGAAAAGAGAATTGCAAGTGATGAACAGTCGTTTTCTAGTTGTTTTTGATACTTGCACACAAAGAATTGTTGAAGTAGCTAAATAGCATGCACCTGGATTCCAGCAACAGGTGGTGACAAATGGCTCTCCCTCGGCCTGGCATGTGTACCCATACTAATGTGCCTGAAGTGGGCAAGGGGCTGCTGAGATGGTCTTGTTTGAATGGCCTGACAGAAACCAAATCCGAGCAAGATACTAGGGTGGCTGTTGAGGGAGTCAGGTTGACGAGTTTGCAGCTGAAATGCAGTCTTCTTTGAAAGGCTATGTATTACAGAGCTGCTGAGAATTTCTGTAGGATTCCTAACTGGAAAGTGAACCAGCAGAAGTGGTTTTACAAGTATTTCTTCGGTTTAAACTCTTTTTTTTTTTAATAATAGTGAAAAACTGTACAGTGATGATAAAAAATTTAGTTTGTATCTGGTCTGGCAGAGGGAAAAAATTGGTGGTAGCCTATAAGGCCCACGCTATATGAAGTGATAACTGAAATATAAGCAGAAGCACAACCTGAAATTCATGAGGATAATACATGCAGTCCTCTAGTGGTTGAGGACTTAGTGGCCAAAGGAACTTATTTTTGGAATTATCCTGGGGTAAAACATAAGCTAACGCTGTTCAAGAGGTGTCTCCTCCCTACCCCTCCCTCAAGGCCCTCAAATTTTCTACTTATCAAATGTATTGACACAGAGTAGATTTGCAGACCGTTTTGGCTCTTCCTGTGAAATGGAGGTTTTGAGGATTTTCCCATTCTGCATGTAGAGAAAAATATTTTAATGTTTCAATAATAAGAAAGTGCATTTTCCAGAACAGCCAGGAATGGATTGATTAGAGCATTCACCAGTGATGTGAGAATTCTGAATTATGCAAGAAATAATGTAGGGAATCAAGATGGCTCTGTCTATCACAGCCTAAATCCCAAACTGGAGCTGAAGGGCCTTTATTGAAGGATTCATTAAAACTCATGCGTATCATTGTAAAGTTTGTTTTAATGAATTAACATTTTCAGACAAGAATATTTCACTAAAAAGTTACAGAACGAACTTTCAGACTTTCTCTTATATTCTTTCCAGGCAGCCACAAAAGATCGGCATTTTCAATATTTCTGATTAACTTTAAAGCTGACTGAAATTTAGAATGAAATGTCAGTATGTAATATACCCATAGAGTGGCAGAACAGGCAGAAGTGCTAAAAAAGGAACAATATCAAGGAAATACTAAATTAAAAATACTCTGGTGTTGTGGTTTAACTCAGCAGGCAGCTAATACTACACAGCTGCTCACTCACTCTCCCCAGGTGGGATGGGGGAGTGAATTAGAAAGGTAAAAGTGTGGGGATTCATGGATTTAGATAAAGACAGGTTATTAGGTAATGTAAAAGCTGTGCACACAAGGAATTAATTCTCCGTGTCCCAGTGGCAGGCAGTTGTTCAGCCACTTTGAGGAAAGCAGGGCTCATCATGCAATTTCTTGGGAAGACAAACACCATTGCTCAAACATCCCCCACCCCCCTTCCTCCTTCTTTACTCCAGCTTTTATTGCTGAGCCCAGTGCCATGTGGCATGGGATATCTCTTTGGTCAGTTTGAGTTGCCTGTCCTGGCTGTACCCCCTCCCAGCTCCTGGTGCACCCCTAGACTGCTCACTGACAGGGCAGCACGAGAAGCTGAAAAGTCCTTGGCTCTTTGTAAGCGTTGCTCTGCAGCAGCTAAAGGCATTGGTGTGTTATCACCACTATTTTAATCAAAAATCCAAAACAAGCATCTCTGAAGAATATTAACTCTATCCCAGCCAAAACCATGACCGGCCAAAACCATCTGGTCAGCAGTTTCCTTGTTTCCAGTCACAACTAAGTGCCAGTTCCAATTGAAACTAAAACCAGTTCCTGATGGTGCAATGCTGTAGATAATATATTTGGAGGAGTGCTTGACAATTTGAAAACTTCTTTACTTGACTCCTTCCTTCTCAGTTCCTATGACCTAGAGCATCATTGCATGCAGATTTCTTTCCTGCCTATATCTGGTCTAGGATCTTGACAGCATCCTGCTCATCAGAGCTGTCCAGTATCTCATGAGTGCTCTTGCTGCTGATTTTGTACAGGAATCATCATATCAGATTGAGCCACATCTTCCCTCCATTTTTGGCCCTAGTGGTGGCCAAATCCTGTTTTTTCAAAGAGTCAATCCCCACTGGAAATATCCTTGCCTATTATGGCGCAGTACATGGAGGAAAGTTTACTTGGGGTGAATTGTGATCTCTTCAGTGCCTTCAGTGATCTGCTTATGCCTGATGAATATCAGTACCCCAAACAGGAAAGAAACTGCCTGCATACACAGAATAAGTATCACAGCTCAGTTTGTCATTCTCCTCCATTCTCTTCCATTGATTCCATTTTTATTCACAAGTAAATATATACACGTAATATATTAAATTAGATAGAATATATGTAGGAATGTATATCTGTATAGCACCCTCCCTTCCCAGAGTCACCAGCACTGAACTTTTTTTATAGTTGTTCTGAACTGTCAGCGCTCTGAGGCTTTAAAATCTGTGTTGTTGAACACAAATCTTGGTGCTTTACAAATAGAAATGTAACGTTGTCTCAGGCAAATACCTAGATATATGATTCTGAATGGTACAGAGTGCTACAGGCTGAAATTAAACTGCACGATGATTTGCTGTTGCTGACTCTAAGTAGACCTCCTTGTACTTTATACGAAACACATTTAGTTCTCCTGTCATAGGATGCCAAAATGAGGTAATACTTTGTAAACCTATTAGTCATTCAAACTTACTTACTAACAACTGGAATTTTTCCAGAGCATTAAATTTGACATACCTCTAGGAAAAGGTCACATACAGTGAAATGTTTAGGCAGATGGGGAGAAAAAAAAAACTCCAGAAAAATCAAAACAAAACATTCTAATATTTCCAAAATAGTACTTTCAAATTTTCACATTGATTAATAAGGAAAATAAGAGCTTTGGAAATCCAAAGATATATTTAGGCACCTATATGCTAGACGAAATCATTGCTTTTGGGTTCTTTTTTGCCTTGTTTGTCCACTAGAGCTGTAATGAATAAATCACCCAGAAAACTTGTGTAAATCATGATACTTTTTGTATTTATGCCCCTGTAGTTCACCTTAAGATACAGAAGAGCTGAGTTCAAATGTCTTCTTTCTGATTTATAGGAGGGATGTCATCTATATGTGTGAGAAATTCTTATGTTCAGCTTGTTCAGTTTTTCTGATGAATTAGTTTTGTTCTAGAGTAAAATGGAGCAGAGCTTCAGCCTAGTTGCTGTACATCCCTAGTGTGCATACCAATTATTGACACTTCAAGCCATTTTCATTCTCACTCACTGACACAATGAATACATTGTTATTCTGTAAGCAGGAATTGTTTTTACAATATTCAGTGGGAAGTTCAGAGAGAAATTTGCAAAATGCCAAAGAGTTTGGCAGACTGGATGCCTCACTGGGAAGTGGGAAGCCTCAGCTGAAACTTTCTCAGTATTCCTGGACAAGAGAATTAAGTCTGTGTTGCTCATGTTTCTGGTGAGAATTTTAACTCTTGGACTATTTGTTCTAAAGCACCAACTCATCTATTCTACTTTTAATTCATTTGGCTCCTTCACTTGTAAAAATGGGACAAATCAAAACCTGCTCATTTTTCTAATGTATATCAAATTTGTGTCATGTGTCATATGGTGGTGTCCATCCCTATATCTTACATTGATTTAGTTGCATTGCATTGTGAAAGTTGGCTTATTCACAATTTACTGCCTAATTATGTTGTGTTCAGGCCTTGTCAACACTCAAAATGCATTCCCAACCTTAGCTTTTACTTTTGTTAGGTACTTCTAGCAAGCTGAGATGCAGCTTTCTCTAAAATGAAATATAAAGATTTCCTTACATTGTTCTGCTGCTATAATTTGGAAACATCAAGACATCAAGTTCAAAGAACTCTAAAACATGTTGCTGACAATACCAGCTAACCACACTTGACGTGCTATCAGGAGTTCTGGTTCCAATTTTGCTTGTTTCCAGTTAGAGAAGAAACTCAAGAATGAGCAGGACTTGCTGTCCATCTGTCCCCCGCCCCTCCATATATGAATGAATGCAGACGTTAGCAATACACTCACGTTTAATCAGTTGGCTGTTGCTAGTGTAACCTGTCAGCAATCTGTGGCACTGCAAGCTTGCACTCCACCCTACACACCCTGCTGACCTCTCATTCCACTCACCCCTGCTCACTTACCACACAGATGTACTTAACCCTATTGCTAGCAGATCATAATATGGAAAAACTTCCCAGCTGTTCATTCGGACTTCACTTTGGGGCTGTCTAGGCTGGGTGATTAGAAACAAATCCTTAAATAAGCACAGGGCTGGGGGCATAATATGTGTGTAGGGCAACACACAGTTTGGTGTGGATAAGCATGCCTGGTGAGGAGGATGGAAGATAGCCAGAATGACTATTTCACAGTATTTCACATAAAATCTTGCAAAATCAGAACCTGACTCTGCTCTTTCCTCCTGTTTCAAACAGTGTATTTCTCTCTCCATTTCTCACTTTGTTCCAGTACATAGTGATCTATATCGCTCCCATCCCTCTTTCTCCCCCTCAATCTGTAATATTTGAAGCTTACCCTTTAGACCTGTCCCTCTCTTTAATAATTCCATTACAAATTGCAGTTGTGACACAAGCTGTCAGATTAGTTCCCATTCTGCGCTGCTGAACAAACAACACCATCATTAATTCCTCTGTGTGAAGATGCTGTAAGCATAGAGACAAGAAAATAGTAGGCATAAAGCTATTCCCCTACTTCATGTGGAATTCACACAATATAGGAGATGGTGCTGATAGCACATTAAGGCAACACTTCATTTAATGCATCAGTGCCTCAAATGCACATGACCCACAGCCTTGCCCACACAAAGATGTTTTAAGATTTTTAATAGGGTTGACGTTCACTATCTAGTTCTGTTGCTCTCAAGAAACAAATTGGTTCTAGGCTATATTCATCTATCTGCTTTTTTTAACAACGTGTTCATGCCTATGTGCTTCACATTTCCTATCAGCTCAAATAAAGATGAGCTGGAAGAAACCTCCAGTTTCATAGCCTTCTTAAAATTACCTGTGAGCTGGGGTTAGTATAGTGATGTGCAAATTGTGTTTAAATTTCTTGCTTTAAATGTAACTTTTGCAGACCCTGTGAATGCTGGGAAGAGCTCCCACCCCCTTTGGAGGTCATATTTTGGAGAGGAAATTGCTAGTTTAGGCAAAAAGAAAATTGCTGATCTAAACTGGACAGTATGTGTCTTATGGTATGTTCTAATTTTGTTCTCTCATTGTATCCTAAACAGCTAGGTCTAGGTTCAAAAACTTTCAGCTCCTTCTCATGCACCCCTCTTAATCTGTAGCAGTATTTTTTCAGCTACTGCCCTGACTAATTTCACCATATATGTGAAATATCTAATGGTTTTCTCAAAAAAATTCCATGAGAGATAGAAGCTGCTGTTTTACCTGGCAATAGGAAATGGATAATTGGAATTGGAAAAACATGTTCCAGCTTATTCCAAGTTCTGGAAACTCCTTTGTATTTTAGACTAACTCACGTAAAAGGTGTCTGTATAACAAACTGACTAGCATGTAGGAGAGAGAGTTACGTGAAATAAAGACAAATTCAGGGAGTGTTTTCAGTGTGCTTTTCTATTACCTCCATTAGTTTTAGATATTCTAAAGTACTTCCTGATTTTGAATCCTCAAATTTGCCCCCATACAGGAATCTAACAATACACTTACATCCTGACCAAAATCTTTCTTCTTGGGCTTTTTCTCCAAAGCAAGGCTCAGGACTAGAAGACTGCAATTTGTAACACCCTGACAGACTGTATGTCAGGAAAGAATTGACACCATGTTATTTTCATTTTTCCCTGCATAGAGGCCCTTCCTCAGTATACAAGCTGGCATTGTACTGGACATTTTGCTGGCAGACTAAACCTGCTGTGTGTGCTGCCCTGAGGCATCTCCCCGGTGTAATGGCTACACACCTGTGTAAGGGCTGCAGCCTTTGACTGCACCAGGTTTTAGCTCCCCAGAGCTGTACTTATTTGAAAGGATGCCCTGGCCAGCACAACCCCTATCAGTGGGGAGAGAGGAGTGGCCCCCAAGGTAAACAGTTCAAAGTGAGGCATTTAGAGAAAACACTCTGTGATTGCAATAATGGGGTGGACTGTAAGCACCCTGCAGGACTCCACATAATGTTCTCTTCATTTACCAAGCCATTAAACTGAAGCTGATTTTATTATCATAATTTTTTTCCACTGGCATCTGAAGAAGTTTTATAGCATTCAATAAAGCCTTCTCTCTACTCAGAATCTTGTTTGATTTTTACTATAACATCTCCTAGTGAGATTTATGTTCTTGTGTTGCTTAAGATTCACATTTTATTGTAGCCATAAAAATAACTTAGATTTGCTTATATCAGGGAATCTTATTTAGTTAATTATCAAGCACCACGTGGCAAATCATTTAATTTGGCTTCTATTGTGCAAGGGTTGTTATTTGTTTTCTTGGCTTACTTCACAGCGGGGAGAAGAAACAGATAAACCAGAGCACCAGAACACAGTAGGGAATCTTTGTGTAAGAAAGGTACCTATTTTAGGTAATAGGAATTTTCCTTTTGACAAAGTACAGAGCCTCTCTCAAAATGATCGTTCAAATTTGGAGTGAATACTGCTATCCTAGATCTTTTTCAGTTTAACTTTGTGGTGTTCAGTTTTAACATTCTTCATTTTCATATTTCGTTTTGTTCTTCTAGCCAGTAGAATCACGTGTCATATTCTTCTAACACGATAGATTTTAAAAGCTTTGGTCATTCTGGACTGTGTGAAGTCTACTTGCAGCCTAGCTTTGAGGTTCTTAACTGTCTAAAAGATTGGACTAAATTTATGATAATTTAAAAAATAATAATTTCTGTATGTTTCTCTTAATGGAACAGAAAATACTAATATTTGTTTTATTGACTCCTATATTCATTAAATCGTAGATTCCCTAAGTGAGTCCTAAAGTCTATAAAACTTAAGTGGGAGCTTCATGCTACAAAAATATTTTCTGTTCTATTTTAATAGAAAGGAAGTGGCAGCATTTATTTTCATCAACGGGAAACACAGTTTATATCTACCATTTTCACTGAAAGTTTTAAGAAAGGTGGATGTGAGCTGATCCTTCATGATCCTTCTCACTCTGTGTTCAGCACTGAGTCATTCTCTGAAATGAGAATCTCCTATTCTGAAAGTGCATCGAGACTTGTGTATTCCCCAGCCTCAGACTACTTCCTTTTCTAGAAATGTCACGGGATGTTTTTTTTTTTTTGGAAAGCTTAGAGGATGCTTTCGTTGGATAATATTCTTTTATATTAACCAAAGGAGGCCATGGAGATAAGTCATGCATCCCAGATAATCAGGAATCAAAAAAGACAGGAGAAGACTGAGGATTTTGCTCAAATAGTGGATGAACAACTAAATGCAGTCTGAAATGAATGAAGAATCTTCTCTTCAGAAAGGACGATGCTGGTGGCTGAAGTCTGTCACCTTTTTGTTGATCTTTACATTAAGATTCAAAGACCTTGTTTTACTCAATCTATACATCTTATTTGTTCCTGAAAGAAATGTAACATTCCTGTAGTCGTTTAGTTGTACTTTTTTCTTTTTAATTAATGGCATCCAGACTTTGTCAGCTCCAAATTAATTTTTGTAGTACTGGCAGCAGAGAAGGTCCAAGCTGTAAATGAGACTTCTTTGATCTGTGTTCATTTTCAGCACTATTGCAAGTATATCTATGCAGATTTTGTTTTTTTTAAAAAAATTCCAACTGTATTTATATTCAACTCTTGAAATATGACTATTTATATTTACTTTCTAAAAATTAAATTGAACTTCATTTCAAAGCAAAGCATTAATTTTAAAATAATTCTGCAGTTGACTAGAATACCAATTGTAAGGATTTTTTTCTAAACAACTCCCCATTCCCTGAAATTCTAACTATTTGACAAAATGAACATTCTTTTATTATATATGTCAGGTCACCCAAATTTGCTTGTTTGGGGTATAAAATCAGATTAGATTCAAAAGTTTTCCCTTGCTCTATCACTAAACACCCTATGTTGACTGGCAGTATGAGTTCCATCCTCTTTAAAAAATGGTGTCAGTAATATTGTACCCTTGTGAGAAATTACTTCATTAGTGCCTTCAAATTCTTGAGGTCATGATGAATAGAAAGTGGAATAGTCGACCAGAATCGATCATTAATCCAATCTGATCTATCATCATAGCTCTGACCTGTGCCATCATGTCCCTGGGGCACCAAATGATTATGAGCAATAAACTGTAGGACACACCAAATCGCAACAGCTGCTGACCACCAAATGCCCTGGTAAACATGCTTTGGCAACGTCGTTTTAGCACCTGTTTTTATAAGCAGCACACTGGCCTATTTTAATCCTGGTCATTCCGAGAACACTGGCATATTATGGTTCCCTCTCTCTCTTCAATATAAAATTTATGGTACATATTTCACCTTTCTCAAGATCTCTAGAAATAGCAGGAAGATGTAGAAGAAAATATCTCCCATAAAGTATCACACACAATCACAGCTGCACCTCTTCAGTATTTGTTAAGTATCTCTTGAAGTGAAGCTCTTGAAGTGATGCTGGCAGGTGACAAAATCTGGTCCAGGTTTAGTTATAATCTATTATACAAATGGATGAAATGAGTATTTAGAGTGAAGTGATTTACCTAACTCAATCATCAAGTCAGAGGCATGACATTTGTGAATCTTAATACCCAGCTCCCACTGTATTCTGCAATATTCTTTGTTAGAAATAAATGCCTAGAGCAGATGAGGGAAATAACAAATTGGAGAGGGCATGCACAAAGAAGTGAAGTACTTCTGAAGCAGTTCTATCAGCAGCATCTGCACAAGATTATTCTTTTTTCCATTTGTTATTTTTGTCTCAATTTGTGCCTTCTTGCCATTAACTGTAACAGTGTATTTAGAATTTAAAATCATTATGATGTCCAGAGGCCTCAGTCATCCAGACAGTCTGGACATTAAATATATATATATATATTTATCAAATGATTGTGCCTAATCCAAAAAGTTTCAGGCCCAGTTCTCAAAAGTAATTAGTGTCTAGCTCCTGTTGAAATCAGTTTATATGCCTGCAGGCCAAATGGAGAATGAGAGCTGTAGATTCCAGAAAACAAGGCATAACAAAATAAGACAAACATAAGTGTAGGAAAAGCTTTTCCTCTTTCTTTCTCATCCCTAATTTTCCTTCAGAATTTATCTGAGTTCATTCAGTGTCATTTTGGTTTTCTGTAGAGGTAACTGCAGTGCTGAATTAAGCTGTCCATGTGGGATATTAAGAGCTGGTTTTCGTGGCTTTTTGCTGACTTACACAAACTAGCAAAATTTATAGTAGCAACAGAGCTACTCAGAAAATTAACAGTCAATGAATATTTACTGGAACTGAAATGTCTACCAGAGAAAAATAATGCCTTCTGGCTGGTAGCATATCAGAGAGCACCAGAGTCAGCTGATACTGTTTTTTGTCATATGGCTGGGTGTTTGCCTTAGAACTCCGATCCATGGTATGGGTTCAATGAATAACGTATCTGTTTATCGATAGCACTCCTTTATTTTATACATTTATTACTAGGCATACTAGAACTAAAGTGTTCATCAAAATGCCTCCTGAATTCCGTTATCCTCAAAAGAGATTTGCAAATACCTGAAGGAAGATGTAAGAAAAAATTTCCAAACATCCCTCAAAGCTTGTAATAGGAAAGAGTAACTGGAGATGTCTGTGATACTAATACTTTCCGTAGGCTGAGAAGATTTCCTGACTTAACAGTACTATAAATGCATCAGACTGCAAAGTACTGGGCAAAAAGTAAAGACTACAATACTATTCTAGTCCCATTTTTAAATGAGACTTGGACATTTAGATTCCCATATGCCATAGAAAAGCAAACTGCTTCAGATCACACTGGAAAACAGAATGCTTCTGATTTACAGGGATGCTTCAAAATATTTTTACATTGTAGTCCTTGAATGTTTTGGTGTGGATTTATGTATATATATATATATATATACACATACATATATATTTCTTTTTTGAAAGCAGAAATTTTGTAAAAGTGGGTTAAATATTTTTATATGAAATATGCTATTAGATGTTTGGTCTTTATTTTATATATTTCTGAATTAACTTGTGCTATACGTCAAACTGCACAATTAACAGATTAATTAACAACAACACTGTATGCGGTGTAATTAATAGCTAAGTCAAAGCAAGGTTACACTAGAAAAGTATTTGTCACTGCAAGCTGTGAGTTTTTGCAGGGTTAGTATGAATCACATTTCCCAGACAGGTGCAGTAACAAGCTGTAAGTGACCTGATGTATGTCGCCACTAAAATGCATACCTAGGCACGAGGTTGATTCTAAATTTAAAAAGTTAATGGGTGCATATCCATTGACTTAATCAGAAATTGGGCCAGTTCCAAAGAAAGAAAGCAGAATGAAAAAAATATCAGAGAACACATTTGTCTGTGAAGGTTGTGTGGAATCTAGAGTGGGACACGCAGAAGAGTCACCCCATGCTAGAAGCACTTGTTTTTTTTTTCTTCAATAAAAAAGGTAATTCAAGTTGTTTTTCTTTTTCCTAGCAGAAATTCCACCCCCCCCCCCCCCCCCCGTTTTCCCTTTCCATCTGTCTTCTTCTCTCCTCTCTTTTTCCTGCTTTTTTATATCCAGAGTATTTGTTCTCCATTTTCCAAATTTGTTTTTTACACTTGCAAAACAGTCTAGTGAGCTCTGAAATGACTGGCAGGAGATTGTCTGTTGCTTCAAGCCTTGCATAAAATTCCATAGTCGTCTATGCATAGAAGCTCATATATAATCTGTAAGAATTAGGCACCCGAAGCACGTTAGAACTGGAATGTTCCATCCATGGCCCACCAGAAAAATGACTTTGGCAGCATTCATCCTAGAGTCCCTTTTGGAAGGGGGAGGTTGAATGAGTACCTCTTGTACTGGCAGCACTCAGTTCTGGCCAGGTTATCTCTCAGGGGCCTTCATGGACCTCCCTTCCTCAGACGAGGATGAACAACCCATCACGTAGAAAGGGAGGAATTGCAGTACCTGGAAGAGTGATGGTGTCTGAATGCAGGCTGCTCCTGTCAAGGGCAAGGATGTTGCCCTTGGGGAGCAGATGCAACGCTCAGTCCTCTCCTGGCAGTGAGGTAAGCCCTCCTGGCTAGGATTGACACTGCCCTTGTTGGTGCCGGCCACGCATATTCTCATCAGGTCTGGGATGTGCCACAGTCCCATTGTCACTTCAGAGTTGTTTAATGGCAGACAGAACTATCAGCCCACGGCTTTTTGCCCTTTATGATGTTTCAAAGTCATGATCTGAGTATCAAAAGAACACTTTTTCTTTTTTTTACCACCAGCCACAAAAGAGGTTACAGCAGTTAGCCAAAGAATATATTATTCATTGTGTTGACTCATATTTTCCGAGGATAATTTTTAGATATTCAAAGAGTATGTGCTTCATGTATCAGTAAGGCTTCTGAAATACAGTAGTTATTTTCAGCACAAGGAAAGTGCCTGACTGTTCAGGGCATTCTTTTTGTTTATTTGTTTGTTTATAAAAACACTGCATGATATTGACAGGGAATCGTTGTCTTGGGCATATGTGGGAAAGGAATTCGCAGGTGGCTTTGCGCTGTTTCACACGTCCCTGAATTAGAGATATTGAGGAAACAAGCAGTAGAAACAAAAACTTGAGCAAGGTCGAGATAAAGTAAATTGGCTACAGTGTTAAAGATGAGCTTTGGGCAGTGGCCAATTGCTGGCTGGCTCGAGGCGCATGTCTGAGGGTCTCTAACCAATTGTATGACAGATTCGGGCGCGTGGACAGCGCATGGGGCTATGGGGAAAGTATATGTAGTGGTGAAAAATGGCAATAAACGTCTCCTGTTCAAGAGCCATCAGGAGTCCGTGTCTTGCATCCCTTCAGGCGTATAGATGTGAATTAACTCTCTTCATCACTAAAATCCAATGTTCTTTACTTAGCAGTAAGAAAAAACAATTCTCTACAGTATTTAAGCAGAGCAATTCCAGTAATGAATGATATTTTGTCAAAAGGGAGCAAAGATGAATTAGAAATAAAGGAAGTGAAATTTTAAGTTATACAGCAAAAGTCATTTATGTTTAGACTTAGAGGTCTTACATAAATAATGATGGAATGGGATAAATGTCTTAATCCTTTATTGGAGGTGATTCCTCTCTTTATGAAGAGCATGTATTGCCATTGTAATGCACTGTTAAACACTGGACTTTTCCAAATCAAGATTTCTGTTGTTTTGCATAGAAAATTGTCTTAATTCCTAATATATCATTTACTTCTCCTCAGACTGAAATCATAGATTTTATTCAGTCAAGTATCAAAAGCCAATAATAATGTGTTATTAGATTTATACAGTGATAATGAAAACATGAGAATATACAGAAAGCTTTCAAAAGTAGTGTTAATGGGGCTTTTTTGTTCTTCCTGAATATTTTATTGTATTCATTTTCAACAGAAGGTAAGTAAGGTATAAAATCCACTGAAAGGATTCATTAGAAGGATAACCATGCATGTGCAATAGCATTTAGCATCTGCAGTTCCTAGAGTTATCCTTACTTTGGGGGTAAAGTTTAATTTCATATTTTGTTGCTTTGTTTATTTGGCTGTTTACAACCAATGTGCTGTCACTGCTCAGAAACAGAGTTGGCTTAGCCACAATTGGTTAGCTTTGTCACACAGCACACTCAAATTCGCATGACTGCGATCAGGAAGGGCTGTGATCCTCAGACAGTCTTAGATCTGTGTAAAGCAGACGAATATTTGGTGCCTCAATTTCAATTAAAAGTGATTAAGCTTTGGTTATAGAGGGAGAGGAGACAAGTGTAAGTAATCAAAGCTTCAACACTGTACCAAGGGACGTGGTCAAAAGTGAAGCAACTTTTCCAGGTATTCTACTATCAAAGGGTGAGGAAGTTGTTTAATGTGCTGGGGCAGGCAGAGTAAAAGAGGAAGATGGCAGGCAGAGCTTCTTCTAGCACAGAGCTTGTCAGAAGTTGGTCTGTGACATAGTGTGATCCAGATGGTGATGTTCATTCATTCTGCATCCAGAGTTACAAGATTTTCTCACTTCCTTTTTTTTGTTTGTTTGTTTTTTTTAAATAAATATATGGCATGAGAGAAGTATCTATCTTCCTCCTAGTAACATCAGACCACTGTGTTATCAGAGATTTTGACTGAATGAGCAATAGCATGGTTTGAATAATGTAAGACGTTTAGAGCTGGGAATTGGCTATAAAGAGTCTCAGAGAAGCAAGAAGTTGCAAAGCAAAATGTCAGCACTGTATAGACAGGAGCTGATGAGGTGCTTCTCCATTTGCTGATACCCCTACTGCTTCTGAAAGCAACACCTCTTGTTGGTTCATGTAACTTCTGTTGTTGTAACACCTCCAGTGTGGTGCTGATATTCTGACTCTAGGACTTTGTGAAGTGGTATATGATAGGAGTACACCTGCCTCCCCTTTCTGATGGGCACTGTACAATAACCTCCTTACATTCACCCTTAGCTTCTTCAGGAAAAGCAGGGTCTCTTGGAGCACTTTCCCCAGTCTACTAAAACTTGGGATAATGTAAACGTGTTTTGAACACTGTTGTTCAATGCTATCGTCTGTATTAACATTCTGAGAGGCGACTAGTATTAATCCTCAGGGTTCAAAAGGCAACTTTCAGGTTAGCTAAAAGGGATAAAAGGCTATTTCTGTAACAACTTGTGAATAATTGTTAGCTAAGTGAAATCTGTTTGCAGACTTGGCGCTGATTTGAGAAGGGGCCCTTTGTAATGTTTGGAGTTTAGAGATGCCAATCTGGAAGATAAATCCTGTGTCTTCTTTTGCTTCAGCTACTTTTACTCTGGGTTCCTATGACTAATAAAATAGATTAGTATATCTTATACAAGTGGCTGTTTAAGAAGGCAAAGATCTAACCACACCTTTTAGTGTTTAGGAACTCGCACCTCCAGGCAGCACACACACAACTATTGCACCAAGGGAAGATTAAATATTTCACCTATCCAATAAATCACACAAACTTATTTTTCTAGTACAGAAATGCGAGCCATAACTTCATAGTTAAGGCTGTTTTGAGATTTCCACTTAAACAGGATTCAAATCCCTCTGTTCCATACTTTCAGAAAATCCACTAAAAATGATTTAATTTCCAAATATATCACAGTAATTCTCCAGTAGACGTTTGAAATACCTGGTTAGTTTTTTAGATGAAAAACTTCTGTAACAATAAAATAATAATAAATAAATAGTATCATAATAATACATGCCCCAAAATGGCTTAACTGCTTTTTATTTGATCTTTATTAACTTTTAAACCAAAAACTGTTTTATACCATTATTTTTCATGTGTAACTCAACCATTCTGTACTTCAAGAAAAGTCTACATAAATATCATGTGTGTCAGAAATGTCATGTTATTGCTGCTTCTGTCTTTAAATTTGT
This sequence comes from Cygnus olor, assembly GCF_009769625.2. Lineage (NCBI taxonomy): Eukaryota > Metazoa > Chordata > Aves > Anseriformes > Anatidae > Cygnus > Cygnus olor. The sequence continues at coordinate 53,574,296 of NC_049173.1, forward strand.
AATGAAGACACTATAAGGATTTTAATCCTTAGCTCAGTGCAATTTTCCTCTTTAAGTGCCCTAGGAGATTTTTGAGGAAACAAATAAATGCCTCATGATGCTATTGTAGGAGGTTTTGTTGAAAGAAACTGCTTTTCAGGTAACATTTAATTATTTAACAGAATACGTCTTCAGTGGAATGCCCTTTATGCAATTATAATAAAGTCACCATGACCAGCGATGTGTGTACATCCTGTTTGAGAAGCTAATGTATTTAGCTACTTTAAAGGCATACCAGAAGCTGAGGAAACTCATGAGGAAAAGGTTAAAAGAATTAAGTGTGCATAAAATAACTACAAACTGAGGGGTCAGAAGTAGAAAATCTGCCTGTAAATATGGGAAGGGCAATATTAAAGAGATGAAAAGTATTGCTTATGAATACAGGAGGGGAAGTATCTATTAAACAAAGAAGCGGAAACTAAGGCTGAAAAGCTAGAATTATTTGCCAAATAGAAAGACTAATTACAGTGTTATCAACCTCTTAGGGGAAGCATTGGAAAATCCCTTCACTAGAGCTGTTCAAATTCAGGCTTTGGCAAAGCATCAGGGGATGTTCTGCAAAGAACAATGCTCTCTGGTGAGGTGAACAGGCTGGAGAGAAGCTGATAAAGTGGCAGTATTAACATGGGGCACAGCTGTACGGGAAATACACAGTAAATGCTGAAATCAAAAGTAAGCGGTTTTGTCTGAAAAGGGCATAGGCAATTACTGGTGCTTGAATTCAGAAAGTCTTGCTGACATTCAGCACAGTTGAAGAAACTGGAAACTTCTAAACCTTTCCTCTATTACCTCTAGAACAGCCTGCTTTGGTTCACTATGACCAACTGATTTAATAGTCACTTCATCTCTCTGAATGGCTACAGACTGTGAAGCATTACAAAGGACAGTACTCCACATCTTAGGAATTTCATTCCATATGATTAAATATGCCATTTATGCAAAAATGAAGGCACTCCAGATAGTGGGATGTGATAAGAGCTGCTTCCTGTTCTCACAAACAGTCTGAGGAACACTGATGGATTTAAAGATTTAAGGAAATGAGAGCAATACAGCTGTTGGTCTTCCTGAGACACTTTTCTTGTGGCTTTGTTGGGAGTACATTGGCACAATCATTTTATCTTACTTTCCATGCCTGTGCCTCTCCCTCTGCTGTTATTCATCTCATTCAAGATTCTATAGTCATTTAAGGATACCAGTTTGCATTAAAGTTGGAAAATTAAAGTTGTTCTGTATTATTTTATTATCTATTCTTTCTTATTCTTTATTAATTTTTCTTTTGTCAGAACTTGTCAAGTTTTAGCCTATACAATATTTATCTAATTTAGTTTTACATTTTTAAAAACCAAGTGTTTTTAATTGGTAAGATAAGAGCAACTTAAATAATTCAGCTAGTCTCTCCCCACATAATATTGTGTTTGTACAAAGTAGAATAGGAAATAAATACATTAAAAAAAAAAAAAAAGAGTATTTTATACCTGTGCAATTTCACTCTTTGTGTATGTGGAGATGATCGATACCAATTTACTGCATGGCTACAGTACCTTAGGATCAATTCCTTGTTATACAGAATGTGAGCAGTTTTAAGTATTCATTGGAAAGCTAGAGATGAAAGATTTTGTTCAGGCATTTCAAGAAAAGTACAAAATGAAATGAGTGAACCTGGCAAAGATGGGAGCAACTATTTATAATTCCTTTAAACACTAACTCACCCCTATAGTCAAACTTGACCAAAAGCTAAAGCTCAGATCTTTGTGGGAATGCTGTTGAGATTACAAATGTAGACGCAAACATTTCCAATCCCGTATCTTAAGAAGATAGGATAACCTACCATCTACAAATGTTGGAACTATTTAGATGCAAAGGATTTACATAAGAAAAGCCAAAAGGTTATAGCTTGTAATAATAACAGCATGTAGCTGAGCAATGGAGAACGTGAAATGGTTATTTTGTGGAAAAATAAAACCCTCTTAAAATAATCCAGGAAAAGCATAATGACAAAAACGTCTACTTCAAAAGAAATACCTCATACTGGTAGTAAAATAAGCATGGGTGGAGTTTATAACACTTATTTGCTTCCTTTCATTGTTCTAACAATGTTGCTCATGGTAATCTCATATTTTGTAGGATTACAATTGACTTAAGTGTAGCTAATTGAAAAGGAAAGAATAAACAGGGAAAAATAAATGTAGTGGAGTATCCCACAGTTCCTAGCCAAGAGATGGGGGCAGGCTTGCATCCCTGCTGTTGAAGTCTCCTGTTAGGATGGAAAGGTTGAATCCATGTTACATACCAACATGAGAACACCATGGCAATTGAACTGTCAACAAACCTTTGCATCTCAGCTATGGATGCTTCTTTGGACTGCATCCTTCTCCTCAAACTATGAGTGCTGGAGTATGCTCTGTGAGGTGCTGTGGCTCAAGTTCTCCTTTGCACTGACTACTTAGTCTTGCTGCTTCTTGATGCCATGAGTGCTGCCGTTATGCAGGTGACAGATCAGACCATGGAATGGCACCTCATGGAATAACATATTCTCTAAGGTGGTCCACAAACATACCATATGCTAAGGAAAGGCAGGTCTGACCCCAAGGGATGCTGCCATTTACTTCCCCAACAGATATTGGCCAGCTGTGACTGGGAAGTTTGATTTCCCAAGTGCTTATTCCATATATGCGGAGCAGGAGCTCTCTCCTATCCCAGAAGAAAATATCCCAGCTCTGGGAATATTTAGCTCATCTGAGAGTAAATCCTAAATTGAAACTGATATACAGATACATGAATGGTCAGGGAGTTACAACTGTTATATCCTGTCAGGAATCATCTAAAAGTACCCTCAGTCCCAGTTCTTAGATAAGCGAATGAGAAATGTTAAAGTATATTTTGAGTTGTTCTGAAATCAACTCAGCTAATCTGATGTACTCCCACAGAAGTAAGCTGCTACTTTTCATCAGTCTAATGCCTCATGGCCTCCCTTTCCTCAGCTCTTTGAAGTTAGATACAGTGCCCACTTAGGTGCAGTCAGAGACTTTGCTTCTGACTCAGGAAACCTCTGCTATTAGTATAATTTTTATCTCTAAACACCTGCTGTTTTTTAACTCAAGCATTCTACAGCAGCAGACCATTGGATAAAACTAAAAGACTGTTATTTTCCTAAAACTAGCCTTTCCAGGGAAGCCAGTAGAATTGTTCACTTAAGTAACCATCGATGCACACACACCTGGCTATAGCTATAGATATATACGTGTTCTGAAATGGTAACATCTGTTCAACGTAGGTATGTTAAATTTCACTGTGAATCAGCGTTGGTGCTAGTCTTCCTGTAACCAGTGGGGGTTCATTAAATCAACTGTAGAGAATACAGTGGGATTAGGATATTAGAAGTTCTGCAGACATGTCACTAGTGCCAAAAGCAAGTGAAGTACTGTGAAGTACAGTGCAGTCAGGTCACTTGAATATACTGACTTGAGAATCTGAGGATTTGATTTTTCTCTGCTCTGCAGCTTAGACAGTCACCACTATCTGGAAAAAAAAAATCGGTGTGAATGCCATCATTCTAAATTGGTAGCCTTTTATACCCCCTTTGCTTGAATTTAGTAGAAATGGAAATGACCCCACAGGAATTGTGTCAGCAGATAATGTAGGCATAGAATATCAATTTAAATACAGAGAAGATACTGGTAGACAAAAGGACACAAACTGCACAGAACAGAATAAACACAACAAACATTGAACCTGAGAAGAGGTAGCTGGATTGGGAGATCTGCGGCTCAACTCTAGCGATATTCATTAGATAGATACAGAGTTTAGACTGCTAGGGAAAGGGAAGTAAGCTAGAGATCTAGCCATTTCAGCAACCCTTGTTTACCAAGAGTTTTCCTTAACCTGTCTGTGATTTCAGAGGTTATACTTTACTTAGTAAATCAAGTGTTCATGTGATAACCTGTCCCTGGGTGACCAGCATTTATAGCAAAGAAAAAAAATAGTAATGAAAGTTGAAAATTCATTTTAACATGGCAGAATAATCCTTGTAGAGAATTTTGCTGTTAAAACACTGAAAGCTTTTTTGGCCCTCCTGATGAGCAAAATACAATTTCAATAATGCTCTGTTGCTTGATCTACAGCATATGTATCTCAGACAAGTGAGCTGCCAGAGTCATCTTTGGTTTCAGTGAAGATTTCCATGGGCAATTTAGAAACTTACTAAGTTGCACGCATATTATGTAAGCATGCATAGGAGTTTGAAGTAATTATAACCTGACCAATTTAGCACACTCACATAAACCCTATTCTGTCCACCCATCTTATATTCTGATCTTTTTCCTCAGACAGCTTCTGCAAGTAAGCAAACAGTGTAAAGATATCAGGAAAACCAAAACATATGCCTTAATGAATTTTGTGTGGACTGCAGAAGGGATGGAACAGACAAAGGGATCTGTCAATAGGCAAACAAAAGATCAGAAAGGCAAGTTCTTGTGGGTGTATAAATAGGTACACACACATGTCCTTTTGGGCCCCCAGAAGACCACTTATCCCACTGTGTAAAGTAATTACCTGGGCATCTCCAGCATCACTCCTCTAGTGAATGGAGACAAATTTCAGTGAAATATTTGTTGACCCTCCTTCCCTGCATTTATTTAAGTCAGCCTCAGCAAATAAATCCTGAAATAAATTTTCTCCTCTTTCGTTTTTGTTTCTAACCTTATTACAAACTTTAAATAGATTCCAATAGATTGGGAATGAGAAAAGTATTTAAGAATGGCAAAATACATATGTAAATATGTAAAGCGCATGTACAGCTTTATTTATTTATTTAATCAGAAAACTGCCCAATTAAATGCAGTCAGTGTCTCATTTAATGTCTTTCTGCCAGAAATGAAAACATTGGGCTATTGGCCAATTCTATTCAGTTCTTTGTGCCAGACTCCAGCACATTGTATCCCATTTCATCTCCTCTTCTCTTCCTAAAGAACCCAAGAATCTCCCCACGGTAATGTGGTTGCAGATACAGACAGAGTCAGTGACAGATCAAATACTCACAGACATGCATATTTCCTCCCCAGATTGAGATTATTTAAAACTCTGTAATTAAAATACAAAGCGGGGGGGAGGGAACAAAACAAAACAAAAAACCACAACAGTTTGATTGCTGTCCAAATTCATCTATTTTCATACAGTCTTTTTCTCCCTCACTCTCATTTAGGCTGTCTCCCTCTGGGCCCAGGTCTCCCTGTAGCTGTATCATACAGAGAGGAGCAGGGATTTGGCACATTGGAGGTCATGCAGAAAGGTAACGTTTTCAGTTATGCTTTTCTTCTGAAACTGAACGTAAAGGTGTTTACATATACACGCATGCTATGTGGGCTAAGCTTTGTCTACCAAAAAAAGCGTGATTCAGAGCTACAGCATCAATATTATTCACCTCCCCTGTGGCCGCCTTCTAGATTTGAAAAGTATGAGGCTCACTGTGAGATCATGTCCCTTTTTATTCTTGAATAGGGATTTGAGGTCAAGCACATGTGCAGACAATAAAAGATAACTGCAGTGTGGAGGACTTAATTGATTGTTTGCTCAAAGGGGAAACAGCAATTCTGGACATTCAAACTCTGAGATTTTCTTATTCCTACTTTCCAGGCACGTTTTACCCACATACATTATCATGCCCTTTGACTTAAATAGAAGGCTAGAGAAAACTGGCACAAACCTATTTAAATCAGAGGGCATCCTGCAGGCAGCACTGGTAGGATGTACAATCACCAGCCACTTAAATGGAAATTTCACATGAGAGACAGAGGAGCTGTGGAAGAAATGAATGATTTGTTTTGACTCAAATGCCTGTAATAGGAATTTACAAGAGACAGCTAAGGGTCAGGAAAAGTTTTGATCATTGCACTTGCAGTACTCATAGCCATGTACAATTCACAATTCTGTGCACATGAGAATCCACTGGGCCAAGCACTTACATACCCGTATGCTGAAATATAGTCCTTTACACTTTATATTACATGCTGAGCTAGAAGTTAAGTGGAATGCATGAACCACAGAGAAGTCATAAATAAGCATTTACCTGGTTCTCCTACCTAACAAGGACTACTTTGTCTCATACTTGTGGGCACATTCAAGTCCAGAAGGTAAAGGCATATTTCTTTCTCAGCCATCATTCTCAGCAGTAAAATGATAATATGGCACCATGCTCAGATGCTGGCCTTGGGGTTTGCTGGTAACCCCAAGACACTACTGTTTAAAAGGCTGAGCAGCGAGCCAAGCTAGGGAAAAGAGCAACTAGAAAAGTGGATGCTTTTTAACTTCTGCTGGAAGTGCTTCAGAAACATCTTGGTAGATGTGTGGTATCTGATATGGTCTGCAAAAATAACCTGAGGCTTTCTTTTACTTTTCTTTTCCTTTTTTTTTTTTTTTTTTTTGAGGGGGGGGGTTGTTTCTTCTTTAATACAGTGATTGAATGGGCAAGATAAAAGCAGAGGATGAGAAACAGACAGCTGACATCATTTGGCCAGCTATTCCAGAGGACTCATTTAATGAGTCAGAACATGTCCATGTTAGAGCAGAGTGGCATGGAGGTATGGGGAGCCAGGACATTAGATACTTCCTTTCTCCATGGTCAGCAGAGGTATTCACAAAGTCATGGCCAACTCTGTTCTTCTGTCCTGTCACCCTTCAGTCCTTCATTCTAGGTGCTTTCTGTCAAATATCCTTAGATAGAGGGCACCTTTTAAGAGACAAAAAGGGAGATGAGAAGGAGAAAAGATGTTTGTATTCTGACTGAAGGTCTTGACTTTCCAAAAGCTTTTCCTGTAAATACATTTCTTCCTACAGACACCTTTGTCACAGCCAGTCTACAATTTTTGCTTACCACAATTCCCTCGTTCTTATCCAAAGGATGCACTACCCCTCCTCCTCTAGGACTCCTAGAGTAGTGGTGTGCTCTCTCCCTTTTCCTGTGTGCTTTTCCGTAAATCCCAGTTTCTTACAGCTGTTCCAATTTTTGGGGGACACATGGAACTCCTTATAATCAATGTGCAACAAAGTGTCTCAGACTTTGGTATTGATCTTAGTCAATGGATAGCTGTAAATTGAGCACAGTATCTCTCCTGGCTGAGCCATCTGTATCTCTAACTCTCTGAGGATCACAGTAGCTGTTTGGATAACATACAGAATTTTGACCTGGTCTATTGGAATCTGAAGTAAGTAGATTTTACAGTGTCTGCTAGAGACTTTGCAATGGAAAGCATTGACTGTAATCACAGACTGCTGCAGTAGGCAAGCACAGAGAAATGTGAGATGAGATAGATTAATCATTCCTCTAGTTCCTTCATGCCCAGTGGGAAGGGTTCATCATTTATCAATAGTTTTTGAAGACACTGTGGGTACTCTCACACTATCTAGAAGCCTAAATCACCACTTTTGCTTCTGTGTTTCAAAAGTTGAGCCTTCCTAGCAAAACCAAATTTTCCAAAGGAAAATTAAACCTATTCTTGCTCTCAGCCTACTGTCTCTGTTACTCAAGATTTATAAAGCTACACTGTGATCAGAAGTGGAATGTCCCCAGGCCTTAGAAGGAGTGAAAACTGAAGCAATTGTTCTTTGAAGCCCTGCTATAGCTTTCACAGAAGCAAGTCCTGGAGTGGGCATGATGCAGAAAGCTGCTTGACTTCACATTACTAAGGATGAACAAACAGTTGTTTTTCTACTATTCACAAACAGCTCACTCTGTGAAGATAATGAGGGAAAAAAATCCAGTTTGTAGCATGAGAAAAGGATAGTTTTGATATTTCCTGAATTCTTTTAAGAGGGTTACTGCTGTTTTGTCAGAAAGGAAAATACTTCTTACCTGCTGCACTCCAGCATGATTCTCTCTAGATTTCAAAGGGAAGATTTCTTTGTTTATTAAGAATTTCTTTTGATTGGCATGTGAGTCTCAGAGCATCCAAGGTCTCTGTTAGCTGTGAAAAAAACAGAGGAAGCCAAGTGAATCAGCCTATAACCTTAAGCAGCTGTGGGACAGTCTTCGAATGAACAGGGATCTCTCTCTTTCTCTTTTTTTCTTCTGTCTCTGATGCATTGGAATAACTTTCCAAACACTGCAGTAATAAACTGCGTGAATTGGGATTTTGGGCTTCTGATAGTTCCATGTTATAACAGGGCCCAGAGGTATTTTTTGAAGAGCAAGAATGATAGAATGTTCTCCTTGTGAGGTTTGTGTGCGTGTGCTAAAAGGAAAACAACCTTTCAATTAGATTGTAGATGGGCTGCTTTATTTTCTGTTGTTTCCCCTTATTTTTCAAAAATTCCAGAAGCATCATTGTCTGCCTATCTTGCAGATATTTATGTGACCATTGTGACTTTGAAGCTAACACACAGACTGCTTAGATTCATCACCATAGGAGAGCAAGAAAAATGTAGCACAGCTGTGTGGCATAGTGGGTAGCATGTACTGCTCAGGAGCAAGAGAAGGTCGGATTCAAATTTCTGAGCTGTGGCTGAACTTTTACTTGTATTTGTAAACTAACGCCTCTTTGATGTAAAATACAGAAACATCTTTGAGAACAGGGTGGTGAAAGATGATATTGCTGAGATATTTACTGAAAATGTTTCAGAAAACTATTTCTATGAACTTTATCTGTGACAAAGAAGTAAATAAAAATAAATGATGATATTTGTGTTTCCTGGTCTAGAAAAGTTATTCTTCTTGAAGGTATCAATTTTAAGTAGTGAATTACAGTATTTGGTATGTGATAACTTAAAAGCAACAGTAATACACAAAGTGATGAGTGAAAATTGAACAAGCTACTTTAATTTTGACACTTGTAGCTCTGTGAGTGCCTCAGTATTCAGCATCAACATTGTCTTCATGTGATATTTAAATAGTTACACAAAAAAATCAGGCTGTGAAGTCACAGAGAAAACTAAACAGCTTTACTGCAAAACTAACAGACACTTAAGTTAATATTCCTAGACTTGCAAAGCATAGTGGGCTCTGCTTTTCATTCTGTTTAATTTCAAAGAAGTAATTTCAGGTGCTTCCTCCAGAGGGATTCATTCAGAATTGACTCTGGAGATCATGAGGTGTTAAGTTATTAACATTATTTTCCATATTACCCCAGTTTTCTGGGAATGCTCTCCTAATTACATAAATTACAGAGCCAAATCCTGTGATTCTAATGGAGCTGTAGTACTCAGAGGTACGCTAGAATATTTTGGAAAAGTAGGACAAGTTCTAGTTGTCCTAGGAAGGCAGCATTATTACAGGTAGTGTTACCAAAATTAGAGCAGTGGTCCTATCTACCGCATTTCTTCCATATCACACCCTTCTTTACCTGTCCCCAATTTATTTATTAGTTTTATTGTCAGTCTCCTCAAATAATAAAGTTCTTTTTAAAAAAGATTAAGATTATTCATGTGTTTCAACAGCACTTCATACATTTCACTATGGACAAATAGGGACAAAAATAACAACACCTTAAATTCTTTAACATTCACTCTTTAAAACACATTCAACCTCTAAGATGTATCAAATTTAAATCAGTGTTTTAAGGACAGGGTGAGGAATTGAGGCCTTTTGGCCCAAGATATTATGTTTTCCCCAGCTTGTCAAGACAAAGAGAGATAGTTCACAGCTGAATGGATCTGATTTTTTGTCACGGAAAATCTAAAGTCAAATGTCATTATCACTCTATATAACTATTCAGTATTTATGCCATTTCTCCTGGGCAACTTTTCTCTCTGTTTCAGGGAACTTGCTTGCCTTAAATTTCTTAAGAGAAAAATAAAAGGAAAAAAAATTAGAAATTAGTTAAATGGCTCCAAAAGGCACATTTACATAGTCTTTGCCAGCTGAAGACTTAGCAAGGTTCACTTAAGAGGACAGCTTAAATTCACAATACTTCACTGTCACAAGACAAGCTTTGTTTTAAATTCTAATGATATTGTTTTAATGTAGGAACTTTCACTGCATCTTTAGAAAAAAAAAAAAAAAAAAACAAAAAACATAAAGGAACAAAACTCCAAACCAACACTGAAAAAATAGATTAGTGAAACCACAGCCCACCATGCCCCAGGATGCTTCTTGTTGGCAGCTGTCACAACTCCAGTGATCTGATCTTGCTGGAATCCAGCTTCTCATCACTAAGAGCAGAAGTGGTGAAAGTGGCATAGCACTGAGATTACATTGTATCAGGGTTAACCTATGGGCTGTTAACCACACACTCACACACCTGCTCCCCCACAGCTGCCTTTACATTGAGGAGATGATCTTCAGCTGGAGTATGTATTTTGCTGTTTGAAAACCACCAAGTTTCTATTATTTTTTTACTAGTAACAATTCCCCTCGTTTTGCCCAGTGTTCCTCCAGGAATGTTTCAGGGACCAGGCATTAGAGTTACAGCTTCAGGTTAGTAATATGATAAAAATCCATGTGGTTCCCATAGAAATTTGCAGGGTGTGTTCATAGACTTTCTCTCCAATATAGATGCACATTACTGCATTTAGTGGTCCTCATACCCCGTTGTTTTGGACAGTAATCTGGATCTCTGGGCATCTAACTGCCCCAGTGGTAATTGCTGCATACCTTAACTTCCAGGATAAATTGCTGCTACCCTTATGTGTAGAAATGCTTTGTGCACAGTCAGAAAGTGAGCACTGATGTAGTCTATTTCCTCACTTTAGTCTTGTTTGTAATGGTCAAAATGGATCTAACAGTGACGTAACAGATGGTCTGAGTTTGCTGCTTAAGCCCAGTTGGTGAGGAAGCTGGTGTACTGGCCATTTGCAGCATCCTTCACATTGAGTGAGTTCTGTTCAGTTCTATGCTAAAGGAGCTAGAGGAGAGGGGAGAGAAAATGAAAGCAAGTCAAGGAGAAGAGAATGTAAGAGCATTTCTCTTCCCCTTTTCTTTCTATTTTTCTTTATTTGGTTGTTTTCACAAACACAGTCTTGAGTTTTTGCATTTAAATTAATCTAGTTGTTGTTAAACAATTTTAAAAGGCTACTGATTGGTAATTATTCACCCCCACTCCTGCCCCAGCTGCATTCTTAACCATTCAATGTTCTGTTTTTACCCGTCGAGGGAAACAGTTTTGTTTTCTTGAACAGTCTGCAGTTGCAGTTTATATTTCCACCAGAAGATGGCATTGTCAGTTCCTAAATTTGTTCCACTGCTCTGGGGTGGTCTGGTGTATATCAGCATTTACCCCATGGAAGACTTGTGTAGCTGCTAGGATCACTAGAGGAGGAAGTGCGGTCTAGCTATGGAAAGAGACAAATTTTGTAAACCTTCTCCAAGCAAGTGTCAGGAATAAAAATATGTTCTTTAACGATAAATGTAAAGGTCAAACAAAAAATCTCTGTTCCCAGAGAGACTGCTGCTCTGAAAATGATACCAAAGGCGATTTTAGTTTAAAGTACTTAAGAATATGCAAAAAACAAAGTGAGAATTTGACATTTTAAAAGGGCACTGGCAAGGTATTTTTCATGTTCCTCAGAGTGACGGGCCTGATCCTCAATTAGTGCTGCAAAGTGGTCAGGGCACCTAAGAAATAGGTGTTGATTCTGGCAGCAGCCTATTCTATGCATATCTCCAAAACCAGATTAGAACAGCCATGGCACCGTCACATCTTAAAAGGACAGTTCTGAGAGTCCATTGTGGCAATCCCAGGTCATCTAATAGACGTCCTAGACACGTTCCCTATTCTTCCTGCCAACTGCAAGAAGGTGGTTGGGCATAAGGCCTTAGACTACCAAGGAAATCCTAAGCTCATTCCTTGCTCTGGAGTGTGAATTACTTTGAGAAAAAGGATCTAAGCATAAATTTGCCATCATTCCTGTTTATTAAAAGAGCACTGTGTTTTCAGATCACTCAGTGTTCTAAGAATAAAGGAACAGGAATTATGTGTCCTAGCTATTGCACAAACTACTGGAATTTTAATGTCTGAATGTCTCCATCCCCTGTGCTGTCTGCTCTGACTCATCCTTGCCTCACCTTGCATCAAGGTTATTATTTTCACTTTTCTTCTTTCTTACTTTTTACGTTTGTAGCTTAATGTTGATTTTTATTTAAAATTTTTTTTTGGTAGTACTGCCTTCTGTTTTTCAGCAGGGATATTTATGCTAGCATACTTTGTGACAATAGCACAGGCCAGTTTATCGATCCTGATGGGAACATTCACTTGATTAAGGTCATTCATTTGCTTATGTGTTTGGCTGAATTGATGTTTCTCAGTGTTTCATTTGTTTTTAACATGTGCATAAAGTTGAGCACAGACTCCTTTCATCAACAAACTGATTGGAGTGTTTTCTCTGTTGTCTTAATCCCTTCACCTGATTCACTGGATTCAATTGAGTGATATGGGTCTATTCTGTAATATACAGGTCTTGAACAGAAGTTTTAGCCCAAGATAGACACCCATATCTACATTCCCAGCAGCTTACAGAATTAACATTTATTTCAGAGCATCAAGAATGAAGCAAGTTAAGAACAAATATGCATATGTTGCTATAATTCAATCCATACTTAAAAAAAAAAAAAAAAAAAACAAAAAAAACTTTTTTAATTTTGCCTTGCCTGATTGACCAGAGATGTGAAAACAGGAAAACAGTACACACACATACTTATTTTCCTGTATTCCCCTTCAGAAGACCCAGATGCACAACAATTGCTTGGTGTTCATCATAGGTAGCAGGGTAGAGACATTTTGCAGGAAGATGGAAAAAAAACTGCAGGTTCACATGGCATTGCTCCATCAGAAGAATTTTCTATTCAGTTAGCCCCTGCTTCTTCCTCCCTGCTTTCTCATCTCCTGCTCTCCTCCTCCCCAAAGCCATTTTTCTTGCCTTCTACGTGGAGGGTCCTCCCCTTCATTTATACAAATGCCAATTCATTGTGGGACACAAAGTAACGGGGTGAAGAAGAGAGTGGGAACTTCTTAAAATGGTTACAAAAGAGTAAACCATTTGCCACTCATGAAAAATTAACAGTATAATTTAAAATAAAGTGTCATTGCTTACATAAAAAGACAAATATCTACCAGTCTATGGTGTTTATGCGGTGTAACCAGAATGCTGATTTATTGCTTACCAATTAATGATTTTATTGTTGATTTTGGCAATCGACTACACTTGCATCTTGCAAAATCAATTAAAAGTTTCAGTATATTTTACAGTGGTACTTTAAGTGCTCAGACAGTACATTTCTTTAGTTTACTTGTATTTCAGATAACACAGTACTACCTAATAACACCTTCCTTTGATAAGTCTTCAGGGTTTTCAGAGGGAGCTCTGGGATGCAATTTCAGTGTTTTGTCCAAGCATTTTAGATCTAAAAGTAATTTGTTAAAATACCTGAGTGTAGTATATTGAGTTTCAGAGTGCATCTTTCTAGTTATGTTTCCATCTGTTACCTCAACTCCAATGAATGTAGTACAGATTCCTCCTGGATGTTCCCTTCCATAAGTCAAATCATATAGATGATAGCTGCACACTAAAAGAATTAGTCTATTGTTTTTGTCAAATTTGGACAGATCAATCTAGGAACATATCAGTTAAAAGCACTTTTTTCTTCTTAATGACCTTTTTATATCCATTGGAGGGTATGAAATACAGCCACAGACTTAGCTTTTCTGAGTCCACTTTACTTTTGAAGAGGCAGATGAATTTTCTTCATTTCCTCAAGCTTTTTTTTATTTCTTTTTTTTTTTTTTGTCTCTGATAGCAGAATCGACCACTATGTATTTTCATTTTCTTTTTTAGTTTTCTGACAAAATATTATCACCTTGGGAAAATCATTTAATTATTCTGTATTTGAATTACTTCAACCACAGAACGGAATATTTCATACTACAGAGAAGTGCTTGGAAGGTGCAGCACTTCATTTTTATGGTGGCAGCATGAGAATCAAGAGGTAGGAAGACCATTCTTCTTTCACTTTTTATTTCAGTGCCTGACAGGAGAGTTCAGGAATACAATTGACTGGAAAATTTTTAGCAGCATTTTGTTGAAATCTTTATTGGATATGAAACGTTTCAAATAAAACATTTTGACGAGCGTTTCCAGCGTGGAGGCACACCTTGATTCCTAGCAGGCTGCTGACATCGTGTTGTACACAACCCATATGCACTGGGACTCAGTTTCCAAATTCTGTTCTGCAGAGCTAACATTTGAAGCTTTTTGAACACTTTTGAAGATGCTGGATGAACTTTCCAGGGTCTGCAGCTCCAAGGCATACAAGCCAGTTGGAAGCAGATGAGTCAGGTATTTCCAAGATACCCAATTTAGAACGTGGAGTTAAAAAGATCTGAGGTCCAATTCCAGCCAAGTCCTGGTTGGAAAGCTCCTCCAATAAGCAGGCAATAGTCTTGAGAGTCTGTTGCCTTGGAGCTAGAGAATCTGGGGACTCCAGCCAATCATTCTACCCCTGTGGGTGACAAAAAAAAAAAAAAGGACACCTTAAGTTGGAAACATTGTATTTCAGCATTTTAAAAAATGCATCCACCTTCCAAGTTCCTATTTCTATGTTGGAACAACTACAGCGTATTGGTTTCAGTCTTATATTAAGAGAAAAGGGAATCCTGAATCTCTATGCTTCTCCATTTTTCTTCAAAATGCAGGATATTAGTAACTTTAATCCAGATGGAACACCAAATGTCTGATAGTTTTTAAATTCTTATAAATATTTATTACCTTTAACTGTTGACATCTTGCAGTTTATAATATTTGTTACTCATGATGAATTTCTGATGATGAGCTCATAAATGCACAGCTATCTCATTGAGTCACGTGATCATCTCCAGTGAGTGTTCCAGCACTGCTTTCTAATAAAGTAGCAGAGGATTGTCATGGCTTTATCCAACAAGCAGCCCTGTCACTCAGATGCATTACTAGCATTGTATTACTCATGTTTTTTATGACTGTTTTCCTGACACGGCAAGAATTAGATTGACCTGCTCCTCTCAAGTCAGTCTCAAAGAGAGAGTAGGATGTAGGGCAAAACCTCTTAGGACATTAGGAAGCATTAGTTGCTTCTCTTGCACCAATGTTCAGTCTTCATCTGCAGAAATTGACTGGTACAATACAAAACTCCTGTAAGAGTTTTGAAATGCGTTGCTGCTTGGCTGAGGTCAGAGAAAATGGCACTGGGGGTCAGACTGTGCATTTTGTGTTTATCCATATACAATCAATGTGCTGATGTATCCTGTCTTTGACCTGCTTTCAGTGAACAACCAAGCAGGACTGATGAGCAGTTTTCAGCACGAACCATGTTCTTAACTTGTACTGACCTAAAAGGAATTTGTTTCAAGTTAGGAACAAGGCATAGAAATGTGATCCTTCATGTGGAATGTCTAAGATACTTTTCAGTTTTTGTACAGCTTAAAGTATTTAATCCTAAATTTAACTACTGCTGTTTCTTTTATAAAAATTCTATAAGTTCAATCACAGTCTTTCCTCAAACACCCAGCATGTAGCCTTTGTATGTTAGTACAGTCCTGTTGCAAACACTATATATACCACTTCACATCGCTGTCTTTCGAGTCAATGCATCTTGTGTAGAAGCTGCACTCGTGTTAGTCAGAAAGCTGAACCACAAGAGCGATGTGTTACACTGTGGTGATCTTATGCATCAGATATTGATAAATGGATGTAACTCAGCTTTACCTGAATTATTGAGAATTAACAAGCAAAAAGAGAGAACTAGGTAAATAAGATCTCTTTTCAAAGGGACCTTAACTCAAAGGGACCTTAATTTCTTGTAAGACCTTGCAAATTAAAAGAAGCAGTGGAACAGTTATTATTCCCAAGTCTCATCCTTTTTACCCAAAAAGTAAGTAGGATTCCCACCCATCATTCCAGCGCTGTGTGACATTAGCCTTCTCTTTCAATAACTTTACAGTATAAAGTACTTGCCCGTAGATAAAATACTGCGTATACAGTATACAGAGGTTCTCTCAAATCCTTCTGTTAGTGTTTTTGAAACACAAGAACTATTCTGTAAAGTAAGTGAAAGGCCCAACAAATTTAAATGCTAATGGTATAATGAAAGCAATTGTTTCTGTTTAACTGGTGTTTTCAAAAGCCTACAGAAGACTTCTTTCATATATTTGTTTTTAAAAGTTTACAAAAGAAGCTGTTGACTTACCTGGTTAAATACAGGAAAGCATATTTGTTATGATTCTGAAGCTCTGAATTTTCAGTTTTTTAGTAAATGTTTTGGAGAAAACCTTAGATCATGGCATCCCAGAGCTATGGAAGCTAGATTTCCTGTAAGTTAATACCCCATGGTAAATTCAGTTTGATCTGTGAGAGGCTGTAAGCAGCAACTACTGTGGTTGTTAATGAAGTTTCTGTCCTAGGTGGACTGCCTGGTGTCTAATAAGAGGTCACTTTGCAGCTTTTCTGTCAGTCTTTAATACTTTCTTGACATTTTTAGGAGCTTAATTACCTTTGAGTCATCTAATCTTCTTTTAAATTTGGTTGAAATCAGCCAGTGGGTTCCAAAGTCATTGGACAAAGGCCCCTCACAGCTTAATGGCACAAGCTTTGTTTCCATGGGAAAAAAAAAAAAAAAAAAAAAAAGAATAAAAAACCTGTCTGGGTTCACGTCACTGCTGGGGGGAGCAGCCTGTCAGTGGCATATTTACGGCTGAAATGGAGCACCTTGCAGTGACACGTTGGACTGCAAGTACTGTTCCCAGGAGCTGAGACCAGTCACAGCAAAGTTTTTTGAAGGCTAGATCCAGCTCAGCCTAACTGAACAGTATTTCACTGTGGTCAACTGTACAGAGGTTGAAAGTTAAATGGTTTTTCCCTAGAGGACAAGCAGGTGCTGTCAGACTCTCCTAGAAAAGGCAAATGGGGCCTCAGCAACAGAGATGGACACAGGTGTAGCTTATTACTTCCTCAGCAATGGCCCCAAAGAAGAAACAGGTTTTACAGCAAGCTTCTGTTAGTATTCAGGGAAATCAACCTTTTTTTTTTTTTTTTTTGGAGTTCTGGATGAAGGAAGCCTATGTGAGCTGATCCTGGAGCCTAAAACTGTGAGTTGTTTCTTCATTACCTTCCTTTGCCCACCAAGTATGACTGAGCAGCAATCCAATTTAGAGCATGCGGGCTATGGATAATTCAAAGTGATTTTGTACTGAAAGCTGCTTGTTGCCTCTCATGTGGTCCTGGCAATTGCTTAGGAAAAAGTATAGTTTCAATCAGAAAACTGCTTCATAAAATGTTCCCCAGCTGGATTATTATCCAATCAGATGTTATAAAGCCTAGGACATTCCTCAATAAACACATCATGATTACCCTTAATATAGGGCATACCTGGTAGTTGCACTGTATGTGAAATGATTAGATGT
Organism: Cygnus olor; assembly: GCF_009769625.2. Lineage (NCBI taxonomy): Eukaryota > Metazoa > Chordata > Aves > Anseriformes > Anatidae > Cygnus > Cygnus olor. The sequence goes on from NC_049173.1 coordinate 53,591,689, forward strand.
AAGCTAAAAATGCCTACTTTTTTTTCTTGGAAAAAAAAAGACTTCTGTGTGGCTAGTCTAGTGGGAGTCTGAATGCTCTTTTTGTGTGCTTGTATTGTAGTAATAACTAAAAAGCTTTAGTAAAGACTGTTGCTCCACTAATCACTGACCATCTCCAAAATAAAGAAATGTCCCCTGCCAGAAGAAATTTCAGTCTAACCATGAGATAAAAGAAAAGGTGGATGTGAATAAAAGACAAAGAGGAAGAGGGCTGAGGGGATGAATTTGTTACCAGTTATGCAAGATACAAATACAATCTACATTCACTAACAGCCTTTTAAAACAAACAAGCAACAACAACAAAACAACAACCAAAGACACAGTTATGCCTGTGACCATCTCTAGCTAAGATAGCAGATGGTTTTTTTTGTGCGTGTGTATATGAAAACTTAAATTTAACATGTGAATGGTGTTACTTCAAGAACCCAGGAGCATAGCTGCATAGTTCTCTATTAAAGACCAATTTTTTCATCTCACTGTTGCTATCTACCCCTTATATAGAATGATTAAAAAAAAAATAAAAATCCAGTGAGCAGTAATGATGACCCAGGCCATTCAAGGTCTTCCCCTACTTAGCACAAACACTTCTGAGCAGAAGCTGTTTCCAATTCAACAGCAAAAGTCCTTGATACCATGGGAATTTGAAGGTATCCTTCAATTTGAAGAGAAATTAGGCTAAGGAGGAATATGGTTGAAGGATTTTTTTTTTTTTGTAGTACGATTGGGGCTTTACTTGCAGTTATTTTTGATGAACTGCTTGACCCTTTCTCCAAGCCTACTGTGGTCCTAAGAAAGCCTAGTACAGGCAGCAGTAGGTCTGACTAACACAGTAAGTCTTTAAAGAAGTGAAGAGTGTGTTTAGGACTATCTACATCTAAATACAGTTCAGAAAAAAAGTATGAAGTAACAAGAAATGTGACACACTCTAATTTTCAAAGGATGAAGGAAACAGCTTCTTCTGTGTTGTAGACGGATTTCTTTGCACAGTGTTTTTAATGTGACATATACGGGAATTATCCTGTCCTATTTTTGGAAATGTTTAAAGGTCAGTTTGTATATCTCAGATGGGTAGTTAAGAAATTAGTCTGAAAAACTGTACAGCTATATATCAGTCTGCAAACTCCACTTTGCTTGTGAATATTGATTTGATTTATAAATGACATTGTGTCCTGGCTTCTGTTTGGACGTTTCTCCCTGTCGGACAGTGGAGATAGGAGAGCAGACTCCACATTTGAAGCTATCTTTGACTTGCAAGTTAGCTGCAGCCAGGGAATAGTTAGGGTTTTAGGTGGGCTGCAGCCAAACAAAAACATTGACTGGCTTGAGCTGGAGGTGTGGAGAAAAGCTCACTAATTGGGGCTGGAACTTTATAGGACAGCTTTGATAATAGGCTTTCAAGAGAAATGAGAAGGCTTTTCACAGGAAAATGAGGGAGGCCCTAAAGGAATGAAAGGACTGACTAAAGCAGAGAGAGATGATCAAAGGAAGTTATGGTTGGATATTCTCATAGAGCTGATTATATCTTGTGTGGTGCCTGTGAGTGTAGCATGATTTGTTTTATGAGTCTCACTGAGAATATTCTCCAACTCTCACTTTACCTGTTGCATCATTCTTAACTGGTGAAAAGCGAAGCACTAAAATGCATAATTTTGGGGAGCGTGCAGTTGCTCTTTAAAAGGCTTTGAAAGAATAGCACTGTTGTGTGGACGTGGACTGTCAGACTGTAGACTCCTAGTTCTCAGGAAAGAGTAAAAGAGAGAATATCTGAAACTTCAAAGCATGATTAGAAGTGCAGAGCTTGTGAGACACCATTGGAATCTGGTCATTGCTCACAGTTTAGATGCACGAGATATCCAGAGAATGGTGACTTTTGCTGAAGTCGGATAAGCATCCCAGTAGGGTGTTGGCCGGGGATGTAGAAATGATGCTTCCAAAATCCATTTGTGCAGTGCTGCCTGCTAACTTTGTTCTCCATAGAGCAAGGTTTTTGTTCACCTCTCAGTAAGTAAATACTCTGTTTGCGTGTGTACACAGAACATGGTTTCTTTTAGTTCTGCTAATAGGCAAGTGCTTAAAATTAGCTTCCCATATACAACTTTATTGTATGTATAAAGGAATGGACGGTAAGCCTTGTGTGAAGTCTACAATTGCAGACCCTGAGATATGCTGTGCCTCTTCTGGTCTGAGCGGCCATTTCCACTTGTTAGAACAGGGGTACTGAGAGCAGCCTGCTGCTGCAGCTCTTGTGCAAATTGCATTACTGAAGAATTTTCCTGTGTTTGTATACAGTTGTTAACAATCAGCCACTATTTACAATTAATTTAATAACTGGTTGTTAAAATTCATTGTCCGGTAACACTTGTTTTTTTTTGTTTTGTTTTCTGTTTTTGTTTTTCTTACCGTTCTTGGTCAACTGTAAGTTAAAAGAGATGAAAAGCTGAAGCATTAGGCTAAATTTCTGGAATTTGTGACTTCTCATTCATCTTCTGGCTTTTGCAAATAATTTACAACAGAACCTTTGAAAATATTCACCAATTTTGTTTGTTTGTTGTGTTTATTGATATATTTAAGAATCTGTATTTCTGGTTTGCTAAGCTCTCTGAGGTTAGTTATACCTGAAAGTAAAAGCTGCCCATTTGAAATTTTCTTTGCAGATTATGGGCATTTTGTGTATGGGATGTAAAGATCACATTTGTTTTTGAACCTAATTGCCTATTGCAAAATAAGTAGAAGGCAAACTGTTGCTGTTGTTTGTGTGCTGTTTATGAAATATGTAAGAATTTGATACTCTTATTTTCATGAAAGAAGTACTGGAGGGAAGAGATTGAGCATTTACTTTTTTTCTTTCCCTCTGCTTGATTATTTGGGAAGGCTTTCTCTAAATCTCTGACATTGATGAGAGCCATTTGAGAAGCTCCCCTTAGCCAAGACAAGTCTGGGCTCAAAAGCACAATTCCATTATTTCAGCTGGATTTTATTACTGCAAGCAGCTTACTCAGCTGCACAGTAGGAATGTTTAACCAGGGACAAGACAAACTTTGATAAGCTGCTTAATTCTGGTTTGGGACTGTTCCTCCAAATCAATTGATATTGAAATAATTACTTCTCAGAATCTTAGAGGAAAAGGATGTAAAAAGAAAATTGAAATCTAATTAAATGGGGGTAGAAAGCAGTGTCTGAGTAGACAAATCTTAAACCTTAGCAAATTTTTCAAAGGTTATGTTATCCTTTTTGTTCCTGGAAATTTTTCTTTTTACATTTCTTCCCTCCCCTTGTACCTTTATCATAAATTTTTACCCTTCTCCTGTTACTTAAAAACTAATTTTATATATCTATATGTAATTTATATATAAATGATTTTGTTTTATTTCATCTATACATGCACATATGTGCGCACACAAATCTTTTGTAATATGTATAAATAAAATGCAATTCAACAGGATTTATTGAGCTGCCCTGGCAGTGGCAATGTCTTGAACAGGAAAAGAACGTTATTGTTGTTTTTCCAAGAACAGGGATCTTTATTTCCGTGTTTGTAGCCAAATTTCAGCTTATGCAACTGTTCTGCTTCCTCTAATTCGTTCTTTATAAACTGTAGTTGTTCTTTTCTTTACTACTAAACTGCAGGACTGCATTATAAATTCACTGTGGTGGATGAAGCAATTCATGTATAGTATGGTCTAAGCTCTCTTCTCCATTTCATTAATTTTATACTAGTTTAACTACTAACCTTGACGGAATTATAATGTTGGGGAGCCGATTTCCTGATATGTCCTGGGGGTGGGGAACAGCTCCTGTAGAGCATGTGTATTTGTAATGTAAAGATAAAAATACATACAAAAATGAGTTTCACTTTGTCTCTTAACCCATTGCTGCTTAGTTTTCTTAAAAGCCTTTGTTGAGCAAGTTTGTCAAAAAAGCCTTTTGGATATATCAACTGTTTTGCTATTTTTTCTGGTTTCTTCCAATAATTTGAAAGACTTCCCTGCGCAGAGTCCAGGCTGATACCTGTCTGATACATAGATCTAAGCAGGTTGTATTTCTGTAGTTGTCCACTAATTCTATCAAATTGAACTTATTTTCTGTTTCTGATTTGATTTTTATTCTCTGACTTAACTTAATGTAAATGATAAAGAATTTTCATATTTGCATACCAAGAAACATTATTCAGAAGTGTGTATTCTTTTATGCTCATCTGGCTTTTTGTCACTCATCAATTCTAAGTTCATTCGCAGTCCTTGTTTGAAGTGCCAGCATCTTGGTCCCCTTACAGCTCAGACGAAATCCATCCTTCTTGTGCAGGCTTTTTCGAGGTGTGTACCTAAGTGTTTTTACAAGTCAAAGAAAACAGTATTTTGGAGTTTTGTGCTTGATGTAAATTTGTACTGGTTTCAAACTCCATCTATATTGAATAGACATGTCCTAGAAAAAGACACGATTTTCATCAGAGACTTTTAAAAGAGACTTTTGCTTTAGCGTTAGGAAGAGACAAGTTGTTATCACATTTGAGATTGGGTTTTGTTTTTAATGTTTTGTTGAAGAGTCCTCATACAGCAAAAACATCCTCAATTCTATGATTTGTTTGTGGGAATTGGCTTTTTGTTTGTGGGTTGGTTTTTTTTTTTCTTTTTTATCTTTAAAATAGGGTTAACGTCTACCAACAAATTTGCTTCTGAATATTCAAAGTATTAATGAATATGTTGAGCTGGTGACAGAGTTAGTGATGCATTGTAGAAATGTTAAAATTTCATATAGTCCTGCTCCATTCATATAGCTGTAATGGAGAAGGCTGTATTACAGATAACTTAGATAATCTGCAGGGGAACTAAAGCAGTGACTGTGAAGGAGAATGTGGCATGGTGTCCCCCTAGGCCATGGAGCACTCCATTTGCTGCAATAGCTCCTAACTGTTATTTAGTGGGCAGCTAGTGGAAAATAAAATCGCTTCAGGCAATTGAGAATCTTATTCTGTATTATTAATGTTTCCAGTCTGGGTGAAGAACAGGATAAACTAACCCCATTTCTAGTAGGGGAAGAAAATTTGATGTGAAAGGAGGGGGAGGAAAAGATCACTATCTTCTTTTAGCAAGGTTTCTTTTGGAGGTGGGAGATGTTGGTTGGGTTGGGGTTTTATTGAGGGCAGGGAGGGGGTTAGTGTTGCTGGTAGGTGTAAGTAGTAGCTTGGACACCTGTGGCTGGTTTCAGAGACATTGAGTTCTGCTGTCAGATGCTCACCCACAAGTGTCTTGTTGATCAAAATGATAATCCCCAGTTTGCTGGAACTCAGAGACTTACGAAAAGCAGAATATAACAGAAGAGTACTTTGTAAAGGAACATTTCACACCCTGGAAGCTGGCTGAGTTCAACATAGCATGCTGAAATCCTCTGGGGAAATGAGAACATAGAATGTATATGCAGGTAAGTGATGGGATTAACAGGGTAGGTTCCCACTAAGGAAGCCTGAAAACTTTCATAGTCTTGGGTGGGAGTGTTTTGTTGTTGTTGTTGTTGTTTTGTTTGTTTGTTTTTTTGAGAAGCTAAAATAAAGCCAGATTTACTGTGTTGAGATGATGAAATGCTATTAGTCAATATAAATTGGATCCAGAGGAAGTTGTTGATCTGGGAATCCATGTGTGTATTTATGCCTAAATCTTTAGCAGGCGTACATACTGTTGTTGAGTATGATGGTGAGAGGAAAAACAAAACAGTGATGTATAAACAAGATGGGAGTCTGGGAGGGCTGTGGAAGGAGTCCAGCTGGAAATTTTTTCTTCCAAGTTCCCCACATAGTAGCCCTGGAGGAGACTTTCGTCTCTAATAAGGAAGATTTCCCAAAGTGGTGTCATCTGTGAACTGGCTGCCCTTAGGATACAGAGAGGGATGCTTTGGGGATTATGTGATGTTTTCAGCAGGATGGTATGATGATCTTGCCTCTGGCAAGTTTTTCTTTTCTTTCCAAGTCAAACTCACTGTCAGCTCTCCTCTCAGTGTACCACCTGCTCTCCTGTGGACTGGATGCTACACATGTGCAGTGCATGTGGTATAAATCCTGTTGGAAATCTCTTCCAAATTCTCTCCTGACACCCGCTAGTTCTTGACTTGGATTGAGTAAGAGACTATGACTTTTTCCAAGAAGAGAAAAGTGTTTCAGAACATGTGAACAAGAGAGTAACTGGTTAGTACTCCAGTCTAACAGGTGGATAAATTCTAAAATCCTTATTCAGTGCTTATGTTTCTTCTGCAGACAAATGTCACGCTGAAATTACTGAGGTGAGGAAGGAGGAGGTCTGTTTGTTTCATGCAAAAAAGCACAAATCTTGTGGGGCAGACATGCTATCCTGGACAGACTTCAAAATTGTGCAGAATCAACAAAAATCTCTGGAGATCTTGTTGCTCGTTGTGTCAGGACTGAATCCATAACTAGCAACTGCAACATATAATTCTCAGCTCTATGTGATGAATTTTCATTCTAAATAAAGTGGATTGAGTGGGTATGTGCAAATGTTGAAATTCCCATTACCAGGTGGGAGTTGGAAAACTCACAAAGTGAGGGTTAGTAGTAAATCAGATCCAGAAATCTGTATGTTGGAATTGCTGAAAAGCAACAAGCAGCAACGTGCAACTTCTGTTAGTGTTCCAAAAGGTTTAGGTTTTGTCTGTGAGGACGTAGGAAGGGGAAGATGAGAAGAACTTTACATCCAGAAGTTATCGGGAGAAAATAACTAGATGATAAGTGAGACATGTTATGATGAGAATTTTTCTTAGGTTTCTCACTGGTTCACTTTTGAAACACAAACAGAGGTAAGTACTACCTAATTAGTAGGTAGTAACAACAGAGGTTAGGTACTACCGAGTTAGTCTTTCTCCGTATCTCTTTCAGTTTTAATAATTTCCTTTTGTGCATTGGCTGTAGTACCCCATGCTATTTTCCAATGTCTAATCTGTTGTGTTAATTTAAATGTGCTTCTGGACATTGTTGGAATGGGAAGGGCTCACTTGGTAATACAGTTCCGTGCATCCCTGATATTCAGTATTCCCTTCTACTGTCACACCTTTGATACTGGTAGGGGTTTTTAGTTACTTCTCACACTGAGGCTTATTTTACTCTGTTTGGAGAGGACTCTCGTACTGCAGGCTATTTTCATTTCTAAAGCCTGCACTGATTTTTTATTTTTTTCCCCCTGCATTTAGCTCTATGGCCTTACTTCTAGGGCATCTTGGCTGACTTTTTTTGTGAGGACAGAAATGCCTTTAGTTGAATTCTGTAGCATAATCCTTCTAAAGCTGATCCTAGCATTTGGGTAGGCCTGTAAAACAAGATTTTCTCCTCTCTGTCTCCTAAACACTGTCCCATGGTGTGCTGTGTGACCAGTCAGATAAAGGCCAGCTGAGGATTCTCAGGACTGGAACAAAAGGAGCAGACACAGCTAATGGTGGTTCAATAAGAAATTAATCCACTGTCTGCCGACAAGGTTTACCTCATCCTTTTCCTTCAGGGAAAAATTGATCCCCAGTTGTCTTGATGCCACCGTGTCTCTAACTGTCAGATTGCTGTGAACGCACAGAACTCAATGCCCGTGAACACAGTGGTTAGATGGAGATTGACTGTTCCACGTCTCTGGCTTACCGTGAGAGGCACTGCTGCTGCTTGGCAAATAGAGATCAATGGCGAACTTGCTGTTGGGAATAGGTCTCCAGGCTTGTATCTCAAGAGCTAGGTTGTGTGGGCTGTAGCTGAAATCATGGCTACAAGTCAAGCTGCAGAGCCAAGAATCCTGTTCAGGTGGTAGTTGTGGAGGAGTTGGCTGGTCCTGTCCTTGTTGCCACAAATCTGCTCTGCCTGTTTCCAGAAGTAGCCTTGGGAACCTGCAGGAGGCATTAACTGCAGTGCTGTAGGGAAGGGGCAGGAGACTGTGAAGTTTTGAGTATCTCCAAGAACGGATACTTTGCAACCTCTCTGGGCAATCTGTTTCAATCTGTTTCGTGTTCGACTGCCTTTGCAGTTTAAAAAACTGTTTTGCTGTGTTCATGTGGAATTTAAAAAATAAAAAAAAATTGAAACACTATTTTTTTCCCTCTGGTACTCTCACATGGCACCACTGAGACAAGTTTGGCTCCATCTTTGTTTACATCCTCCCGTCAGGCATTTATGCACGTTGGTGAGATTTCCCCTGAACTTTTTCTCTAGGCTGAGGAGTCCCACCTCTCTCGGCCTTTCCTTGTGTGACAGGAGCTCCAGTCCCTTTGTCCTCTTAGCAGCCCTTTGCCGGACTCACACCAGAAATTCCGTCTGTTCTGTGTTAGGGCATCCGAACTGGAGACAGTGCTCCAGCTGTGGTCTTACCAGTGCTGAGTAGAGGGGATCACCTTTCTCAACCTGCTGGCAATACTTTTTGAATGCAGCCCACAGTGCTGTTTTCTCTCCTTGTTGCAGCTGAACAAATCTAATTTCTCATCTTATAAACAGGGAATGCTTGAATGTGAAATGCAAAAAGATTTTCAACACTAAATAGCACTTGCCTTTATGGATTAAGAAAAGAAGAATATTTAAGCTGCCATGTAATCACCATGTCAGTAATGCTTAACAAGACATGACTTCTGTAATGTCATATGTCCTATTCTGTGCTGAAATCATTAACTAAAAGAAAAATTGTGACAAAATAAGCTAAAATGACATTTCTCGCCCTTTGCTGCGCTTCTTTTTCATTGTTATTAAGCTCAAAAGGGGAAAAAAATGACTTGTGGGAGGGAGAAAATACTGGGGACTTTTGTCTGAACGCTTGATTTCAGTAAAACTGTTCAGTTCAATAAGAACTTTGATTTCATCAAAATATTTATCTTCCGACTGGTGGGAAAAAGACCAGATGAGACCTTCACCACACGTTATTTAGAACCAAGAGCCAGGTCTGTGGTTGAGGAGATGGGCACTCCCTGGCTCCTTTTAAAAGCAGTGCTGCAAATGGCCTGCTTTTTCGTGCTCTGTGAAAGTGTGTCGTGGCTGAGCATTGCCACGTCAGCACTGGGGCTGGGGTGGATTTGGGGGTAGGGCAGTTCCAAAACTTATGATTGTCCATCCCAGAACAGAACTTATACTGGGCATTTGTGGCGTCAGATAGACAGAACTCCTCAGGATCTCACAATGGGAACTCATGTAAAACAAGTTCATTTGGCTGTTGTTTTCTTTCTTTGTCAATCAAAATGTGAAGGCCCTTCCCAGAGGGGCTGGTAAAACTGGCAGTCAGCCTCAAATGTCGTTATCTCAGAAGTACAAAATCTCCTTGGATTATTTCTGGGATGCCCCAAAATGAAAAACCGTGCTTGTTTCTAGCCTACATTAAGACTTGAGGACAAAAGGGTTGTTGGGCCACTGCTATCCCATTATGTCTGCTGGTCATAATGGAGATTCAGGAGGTGGATACTGATGTACAAAATTCATGTACACAGAAGCAAAAGATATAGTCTGTTATTGAGTGTGGCGCTTAAGGTTTGAGTGCATGCTTTATTTTTGTTGTTTAAATCATACCTAAGAACATCTGTCCTAAGGCTCAGTTTCCTTCCTTGTTAGGGCTGCCAACTTTTTTACTCTGTGTGCAATATGGGATGTGCAGTCTCCTTGTTAGTAATGACACCACTGTTCTTACTATATGATCGTATGGGAAAATTATGCAGGAACGATTCCAAGCAGACAGTGTCTTGGTACAGTACTGCACTCCTACTTGAGTCTCTTAAGCTTTTACATACAAAATATTATCGCTGTATCAACAAAAACAGAAGAGCAAATTTCTTTAAAATGTTATCCTCTGAAAGAGGCTTTCTGAGGGCAGGTAATAGCCAGGAGACTTTGGCTAGATGATCTATTACTTTTAGGCAGCATGCAGTGACTAATCCACTGGGCTTTATGGATCTATTTAAATTAGATATATGCAGGCAGTGCATTATTTATAACCAAAAGAGCATGAATAATTCAACATGCCCACTCCTAGCAGGTATCCAGCTTGTGCCAGAAGTCTGCAGTAAATGCTTGCTTTCAGAATTATGAAGACGCTATCAGATAACAGCCTGTTTTGCTTGTACGCTCCACTTTGCTCTGTCTCCTCTGCCTTTTGTATCTTTCTAGCTCAGCTCTACCTTTTGTCTGGGGAAGAAGAACAAATGATGTATTCTCTCCATTATTCCCTTCATCTGGAGATGACATGCTATGTCTAAAACAAATTATGTAAATCCATTTAGGCTCAATGCATTAATTTCATTTCTGTTTCATTGTGATGGAGACAGAGGAATAGTCAAGAGAAGGGACTTAAAGGCAGCATGGCAAGGGGACAGCTTGGGCTCTGCTGTGCCCCAAGACTAGTTGTGGCTACACAGCCCTGTTGGAAAGTGTATGTGGCAGCATCACTTTATATCTGTGCCCAAATATTCTGTTTACATGACTTAGCAGTCATTATGGATGGTATCTGAGCATGAAGTCTTGGACACCCGGTAGGGAAGTAGGCTGTGTGTGCAATGGATGGAAGCTATGCTCTGGACATTGCTAACAAAAAAAATCTGGAATTCAGACCACTGTATTGTGTAGGCATGCAAGGCAGTTCTCAAAGATAATCAGTTCAAAGACAGTTTCACTGGGACACTGAGATTCAATTTCTTCCAACACAAGTTATTTCCTTGCCATTTTTTTCTTTTCTTTCCTTCAGTCCCACCTTAGTGACATCTAAACTCCAGAGCCTGGAGAAATTCGGACTGCCTACTGTCTGGCTGTCTTGTCTCCTTACAATCAGTGACCTGAGTGAGGGTGTTCTGGTAGGAGGTTTTTTGCTGCTTACTCTTCTCTGAAATTTGGACACCACAGGAGGTTTTGTTTGTTTTAACTCCAGTGCAAGTAACACAATAGACTAGATATATCTGGTCTAGATTTATCTCCCCATTCTGAGTCAGAGCTTCTCTGAGTGAATTTACAATACTTTTACTCGTTTCTGCCCAATCCCAAGAGTAGCCAGTTAATTGCAATTAGACTTCCAAACACAAGATATCCCGAACAATTTTGGGAAGAAATAACAATTCTTGAGAACACATGACATGCTGAGATTTCCACACAAAAACAAATGCAGCAGAGATCTTCAGGTTCCCTGCAGATGAAGACAGAATGCAAGTGCTCTAGAAGTCAACATCATTATAAAATCCTTAGCTGACTGTTACTGAATCATGGAAGAATTGTTGAGGTGCTTTGCTGGGAACTAAAAATGTTGATTCAAGCTCCCTGTCTCTGTGGCTACAGATAATTCATAGTTTTCTGTATCTCAGGTCCCAATCCGTACATCTGAATAACGACATCTCCCTAATCAAAGCAGTAATATGAGGAAAAATGCACCAAAGATAGTGAGGCACTTGGGTATCGTGGTTTGGAAGGGAGGTAGACTTAGCTAAATATGATAGATACAGTACTTCTCATGCAATAGCTCCAGAGAGATCACTTCTGTAGCCACTGAAATAGGGCAGTTACAAAGAACAGCCAATTTATAATAGTGTATGGCAACATTACACAAATTTAGATACAAATCAGGATTAAAAATCCTGCAAAGATACTGCACAGAATTGTTAGGCCAGATGATTATGAGCTCTGAATGGAAAATCGCTGGCATTCATGATCTTGAGGTGTCTCATAGGGTCTTTAACAACATGATCTTAGTAAACTGTGTGACTAAATAGTACTCTTGGGTGTTGCTTCAAGACTGAGGGGGAAAAAAAAAAAAAGCATAACTGTGTTGAGTCATTTGCGTGTCTCCCATTGTCTTCTGACTTTTTTTTCTTCCCCTTCCTCCTGGAAGTCTGTTATCAAAGCACTGCCCTTAGCTGACATGGCTTAACGGGAGAAATCAGCAGAATCTCCAGACATAGAAAGTCCACATGTGAAAGGAGGTATTCTCTGGCAAAATGGTGGTATCCTTATTTGGGAATAAGCAATAGGATCTGTTTCAAATGCTAAGTAAAAAACCCTGACAAACTAGTGTGAATCTTTCATGATACATTTTTCCTGTTTTGGCATCTTAATGACTGCTTATAATTCCCTTGTGCATATGCAGTCAATCAGTGACAGAATCCTTTCACAATCTCCCATTGTTTGTCTCCATCAGAAGAGACAGCTTCTGCGCTCCAACATGAGGATTAAGCTCATCATGACAAGAGATGAAAGCCTCATGGAATTGCAGTGTGATGTCTAGATAAAGTGTCTTTCCTTCTTAATGATGGTATTGGGCTCAGAAGGGAAAATTCCTTCCAGGTACAGCAAATGATCAAAGAATTAGTGTCACTTCATAATGTGTGATCTGAAGCTGAGGTGTGACATAGGTATAAAAAGTTTATGATGGGGTGAGAGCTGTGTGGTATGACATACAGCTTTGAATGGTCACAGAATGACCACAGTGGTTCTGCTGCTGGTTCTGCTCCAAGATCCTCGTCAATCCAACAAGGTCAACCAATTAGGGGGCAGAAATTCTAGTCCAATGATGCCTTGCATATGAATTTTAAGATCTCAAAAACAAAATCTGAAAGTCTTTTGAGGTGAGGAAGACATAAGCTTTTGTTAAACCTTGTTACAAGTTCAGGGTGGCCAATCAGACCTGAAACATCGGTATCAGATTCTCTGGCCAGTCAGAGCTGTGCTGACTGATGAGCTGTGGAAGTCAACTCTCAGGTAACGCCAAACATAACTTCCATCTGCTGCTTGCTTTCTTTCAAGATACTCCTAGAAAACAAAATGCAAGTCATACCCAAGCGATGAAGGAATTTGGGGCTTAAAAGCTTGTCTTTGTTTGCTTCTATTGCCCATAAACTTTGCTCTTCCTATCATAGCCACTGCCTATCATTACCTGCTTGTAGGAAAGAGAGAGGAAAAGAGCTTTTCTCAAAACTGTATTGGCAAGATATTTACTGCTTAACTGCTACTCCTCATAGGTACTTGAACACCAGTAGTGTGGTGTGGTGAATTTGTGTGTCAATATCGCCACCATAAATCCAGAATAAAGTTTTGTAAAGAAGTTGAGAAAGGAAGAAATAGATAGGAAATAAAATGTGTATGTGTATTTTGTTTGCTTTAGGTTATGTACATCTAGCATTCTCCAATCACTACAGGATCCAAGTGATTTTAAAATAATGGCACACTTACTCTCTTAAAATCCTATCTGCAAAACTGAGATAATGTTTCTCTGCTTATCTGGGGAACTAAGGCAAGCAAGATTAATGCAAGATCTCTTTGGATGCAAAGAGCCTGGTTTGAGTGTATTTTTCCAGGGTAGGCTTCTCAGAATACCAAGCATCTAGAAACTATTGCAGGGAGAGATCTGTATAAGGTCCTGTAAAAATCTTTTTGTCCCTTCTGCAATTTCTGCCACACATAACTGGTTGGGTTACAAGTGGAATCGAACAAGTTGGAGGTGTGTATACCTAAATGCACATGAAAGACAAGGCATGTTTAGATGACCAAGAACTTTAAATGAATGCGTTCCATGCCAGTTTGAGTGAGTGGCTCAAACTGAAGAGGGAAAGGGCAGAAGAAAACTGTCCAAAAGGCTACTGACAGATGGCAGTACTGCCCGTGCAGTATTCATTGCTCATCCAGGAAACCACTGTGTGGCTTTCAAGAGCAAAGGGAGCATGCACAAACCTATTCTGTCTGTGTTCATTGGTGACCTTGGCTAGCCGTGGGGTTTGTGGTCTGCTGATCTACTCTGCTGATCACATTGTGTATGCTGCTTCCTACATCTGACATCATGCCCAGACATGTCAACCTCAAAGAAGAATGATCTCCAGTATGATGTTTTGAGTGTTGGCGAGCATGTGTGTCAATAAGCGTTCCTTTGAGGGCTCAGAAGATGGAGTAAGGTAGAAGAATTTCCAATCCTTGGATGCAATGTCTGAGGAGTGGCAGGAGCACATCTCAGATTCTGCAGCTTGACTTAGAAATCTGTTGGTGAATTGAAGGCAGCAGCTGCCCTTGGTGGTTAGGAGCCCAAGCAGGGCCATCTCTTCCCTGCTACCCCCAGGGCAGCTCAGTGCATGCCAAAGTGTGAACTCCACTAATGCACTGGAGAGTCTTCCCATACCAGTTTGCATCTGGGTTGACCAGCAGTTCATTTAAGCTCATTCCTGTCTGATGGGGCTGTGAGAGATTAGCTGAGGTAATCCTGTTCAGTTTCTAGTGAATAATCTCCCTGAGAACAAAGCAGGCTCAACAGACATTTTGTTGGCAGGTGCTGAAGAAAGAGAAAGGCCTCGGTCTTGAACTCCTTCAGCCCTAGATATTCCCCATCTGACCCACCAAAGCAAGGTAGGAAGTCTACAATGATGCCATCTCTGGCTTATCTACCTCTGGGATAAATTAAGGGCTTCCTTTCTGAGGGCTATCCATTTGAAAACTTTTTACCCAGCGCTAAATTTACTGAAGGTTGAAGGAAATTGCTAAGCATAATATATGGATTTATGGACTCTTTCTTGTGAGACATGTTCCCTTTGAATATCATTCAGACTAGGAAATAAGTTAAGTGAAGCTGTTGTAATCCTGCAGCATGTCAAGCATGATCCCGTGGTGTGAGATCTTCCTTTATTAAACAGTGTACAGACCAGAATAGCTCTTACCTTGGGCAATGACACAGAGCTTCAGCTTGAACTTTCTTTAGTGTCTTCCACTGTTTTCAATCCTCCCACTCTCCCAATATATATCTGCTCCTTTCATTCCCTGCATTTTTTCATGTAACCACCACTTTTCACTCCTTATGATGCTTTTTAAGACTTGTCTTTCAAGTTGTCTCCATCAAACCAGGGCAATAGAAGCCTTTCTTCCATTTGCCACAGTTTACTTCTGTGTGTGTGCACGTGTGTGGATCCTTCCACAAGGTACAGTGACTCAACAATGCTGTTGTGGCTGATTTTTTTTTATTATTTTTATTTTTTACTGACGAGCAGAACTGGGTTGGATATTATGGCATGAGAAAGCCAGAGGTTTGAGAGATTCCTGTATCAAACTGAGACTTTGTCTCGTTTGAAGTTTTTGTATAAAAAATATAAAGCAGAGTATAAGCTGAAGCCAAATATTTTATTTAAGTTTTAACTGCTTCAATTTCAAAGCAGTCACTCTATACCAAAGAATAATTCCTCGTTTTTGAAAACATCAAAACAGTGTTTAGATGACTCTGAAATTTTTTCAAGATGCAAATTGGAGGGGGGACGGGAAGGTTGGAACTCAGCCTTTCCCACAGGACAAACTAAGTCAGTGAGTTCTCTTGAAACATTTTATGGAAACACTTTCTGATCAGCATTATCAAATCTATAGCTGTCCTCACTTTCCCCTGTGGAGCTAGTCCTAGACTGGTATAACCATCTTAGATCTGGTTATGCCTGGATTTTAATTCCGTTCTGCATCAAACTTTGTGGCTGAAGCACGTTAAGTACATTGATAGAGCACAGTGAGGTGCTGAGCAGAGCTACCGGTGCTAGTTAGATACTGGCAGCATGGCTGTGTTAGTCTGTTGCTGTGCTCCGCCTGCTGATCAGTGTATGCTGGCCTGTGTAGGGTGCCAAGGTAGCACAGTTGGACTGCCTCCAATACCCTGGTTAGCTTTTCTTAAAGCCAGGAGATGTGCAGATACTGACACAGAACAACTGAGTAGTCGGTAGATCCTTTCTTTGCACAGCGGAACGCAGCTGAATTGCAGCTTTGGTTGCAGGTATGAGTAAGATCTGCACTGAAATCAAGTGCAGCTCTGGCTTCCCTTGTTTCGACTGTTATTCTGTTCCTCATACTTTGAATTTTTTGATCTGTGCCAGACAGAACAGACAATTCTCTTTCCTTGTTCTGCAAAGTGCTGTGTGTGTTCACAGTACAGTACCAACCACGCTTAGAGTGAGATAAACATAATTTTAAATGAAGAATTACTGTCTCACACTTTGCAATAAGTGCTGGGGAACCACCACATAGGAGACAGCAGGGACCAAGTGAAATAGCAAGGAATGAATTTACTGTTTGCAAATAGCAGAAGACTAATTTCTCACTAGCTACAGAACAAGAGCCTGCAGAAGTATCTGTCAGCACTGAGACCTTGGAGGAGCGAAATGCAGCTGGAGGACACTGGCCATTTTCAGTAGGGCTTGCCATGTTGGAATGAACCAGAGTAGCATGCAGAGAAATACATTTCTGCTGTGAGCTGAATTCAGATTAGACTCCTAAAATGTGTCTTTTTCCCATATTTACCCAAGACAGACTGTAACTAATAGATGTTGGCAGCATCTACTGAGAACCAAAATGGCCAAACAGGGAGCTGATGAATAAAAATTGTTCAGTTGTCCCATTTCTCAGCAGCCTCCTTGCTCATATCTCACCAAATGACTGAAAACAAGGAAGGCAAAGACTGAAGATGCTTCTGGGATTGTAAGCATTGCACAGTGGGTACTGTGTCTGTTGGAGGCCTCAGAGACTTTGCTCAAAGCTAATCATAATGCCTATTTCTTTACAGTAAGAGTGCTTCCCTGCTCCAGTCACCTTGGTTGATTGGTGTTTGGGGTTGTAGGGATTTTTTATTGTTTTTATATTATGATGTCAAACAGCATCTGGCTGTGCACAGAGAGCCGTCTGGCAGAACCCATGTTCTGGTGTTACATGTTTCTCTGAATAAAGTAATGCGGGAGAATGGGGCAAAGGGGAAAAAGAATAACCTTAAAGCTACTTGGGAGCTGATGTATAAATTCTAGGTCATGTTATATTTTCTCTTCCTTCCTTCCATCTGTCTTGTGTTCTGTCCTACCAGTAAAGGCACACTGACATAAAACCAAAATGGATCCAACTGAGGTTTTCCTGTTCATATGCTAAACTTCTTTGCCTTAAAGAGCCTTTTGGCACAAAGGGGCTGGCTCTCACCCACATGGCCCTTGGGGTAATCTGAATACCTGCAGCTCATTGATACCTAATATAGCTGTTGCACTGAAGTTAACTTCTTCTATGTATTGGTACTGATAGCACAACTGCTTGTGCTCAACGGGATACCCATAGGATGTTGTACCAGGTGCTCAGCATCTTGTAGGCTAGTAAGTGTTAGTTACTGACACTGGGCTGAAATGACAAAAGACTCTGGTGTTAACAGGGTTATGATCCCAGAAACGTATTGTGTGTCTTCCTCTGGTAGCACACCCTACCTGGACCAAGATATGTAGAGAAGCTGGTGATGGAGGAGGTGGGGTGGAGGAAGCAGGGGTGAATCTGGGAAAATTGTCTGTCCTTTTTTTTCTTTTGTTTCCTGGTCTTTGCTTGTTTCCTAGGCTTTATTCTTGGTGCAAGCCTGTGCAGAGAGAAGAGAGGGCCCCGTATAAAGGCTTATGTAACAAATGTGCTTTCCTTATAAACTTCCTTTAGTCATTTTAACCTGTAGCTCACAGAGGGTCAAAGTGATGTCTCATTGCTATGACCTGGCAATTTTCTCATGGTTTTATGTACTGATGCTGCATGCTGTTTAGATCAGTTGTACCCTTGTCCTTCTTAAGCTCAAGCCTTGGCAACAGTGATGATGGAAATGCCAGTACTGCCTCAGTATGTCATTTCACATTGGTCTCCTGAGACAAGAAGGCCACTTGTTTCCAGAAAGGCACAATAATTTGTGTCAGCTCGTTAAGCTGGCATACTGCTGATTCAGGCACCAAGCTCTAAAGGAGCACTTTGTCCCGGCTCTGTAATGGCCTGTCCTTTTTAGTCCCTAGGGTATAACAGGGAATGTTCCTGGAGGGAAAGATCAGAGAACTCAGGGAGATTATCATCATCAGCCTGAATTAAAATTGATGCTGGAAATATATGATTTGAATACAGCTTCGAATAACCGGAGGAGAAGAAACAATCTATCTCAGTATACAGGTCTGTATGTATCTCAGGGAATATAGTGTTATAGCACTATAGCATTGGGGGGAGGAGGGTAGGTCTCTTTGCAATAACATTTTCTGATCTCTTGATATTAAACAAACCAACTTCTCCAGATGAAAACTGCAGCCCCAAGTTATGTGCTTAATTGGATGAAGGACTCTAATATAGCTCTAATTCTTACAGCTTCTCTCTAACACATGCTTTACCTCCCTTTCCTTTTTACTTTTAAATCATTGCAAATATTGCTAGACAAGCTGAAAATAGCCCTACTATTCAGTTTTCCTATTAATTGGCAAATTAAAAAAAAAAAAAGCCTTCCATTTTGAGTGCTGTGTTTTTTTGCTCAATGCTTGCTTTGATTTAGTAGTTTCAAAGGATTTATATAAAAACCTCCTAGCAATTGCATACAGTATAATTATTGAGTCACGCTTCTAATTTTTCTATATAAAACAAGATGAGGGGGTTGAGCAATGTTTATTTGTGGGTTTATATACCTTTTTCTTTAATAAACATGATCTATGGCCAGTTATGAAAATGGGCTTTAAAAGGGAAATTAAAATTTTATTGCAATACCTTGCAAAAGGGTAGTTGAAACTGAGTAACCAGTTCAGGTAAAGAGCTTGACCTCTTCCTCAAATTTGCAAAACAAATCCTGAATAAACTTATTTTTGAGATTTGTGGTCCTGTGCCTTGTGTGCCAGCACCATTAGTTAGAGTTTTACTTACACTTACAGACTGCCGACCCTGACTCTTTCTGGGATCAGAAAATCTAAAATATCATCAGAAAGTGTAAACTTGGCAAAATTTCCTATGTTTTTGACAGACTTGCATATAAAGTTTGAGATTTCTCAACCAGTAGATCCCAGAAATCACTCAGCTGCGAGTCTATGGTTAATTATGTATGGTTAAAAACTCATAGAAGTTAGCAGCAGACATCTTTTGTCTTGAAATATGGTTAAAGTTTACATGCAGATATCCTATGAAAGTTTGGGTATAGACCTAAACTGGAGTTTTTCTTTCGTCATCACAACCAGGAAGAACTGCTGTCAGTAGATCTTGATTGCCATCCTAGTATCATGAAGTCTTCAGATGATTTTGACAGTGATTTTGGAAGGGCTTCCGTGTGCTATAAGTTGTTCTTTTTTGTTGATGTTGTTGTCTTTTAAGTGAGCATAACTGGAACCACTGAATACACACAGTGCTGTTTAACACACTTTTTGATTCATGGAATCAATTACAGAACAGCCCAGGTTGGAAGCAACCTCAGAAGATCATCAAGTCCAACCTTTCTGTCACAGTCCTTTTTTCCCTGTCTCTCAGCATAATAATCAGATGTTTCCCATGTATTTTATCTTTTATTTAAAAGAAAAACAGCTATCAGGAACACTTCTTATGCAGTTTTTTATTTAGATGCTGTTTCATACAGAAAATTCTAACTTAAAAAAGGGAAGATGATACTTCTGACATAGTGAACTTTCAGTAAGAGTAAACTCAATGATCAGAGTGTCTGCTAATACACTTTTTAGGCATTTGCATTACTTAGCTGCTTTAATAGTTGTATTTTCAGCCTTTCATTGCTGAATCAATTGGATTTGTATCTCTTTTACTCTTCATTTAACTCTTCTTCATTTTTTTAATAGCAGATATCTGTATAATCCCTTGAGTAGCATTCAATTCTTGTGTCAATTTATGGAGAACTGCTAATAAGTTTGGAGTAGCTTTTAGTCTTTGAATTTAGGCATTAAGTGGTCTTAATGAGGGAAATCTGGAAACAGAGATATGCCTGATGAATGCTGACTACCCGTAGCAAAACAATGAAAGAGGCCTCCCTGGTCCTAGCTCTAGCTTCCACCTAAAAGAAGGCAGAGTGGTCACCAGCAGGGATAAATTAAACTTGCCAAAAGCTGTCAGAAGTGGCACTGCCACATGCTGTATCTCATAATCCAAGAAAAGCCTGTGGGAGAATGTTGTGTGAGCTACAGCAGAAGGATATGTTAAGCATGGTTTTCTCCCTGGTCATTGGAGTGACTGATTACATGATTTAATCATTTCCTTGAGACAAAGAACCTAATATTGCTTTTAAGAAGGGAGAGGGACACAGTGCATGTTAGCTGTAGATCCAAGCAGTAGTAATAGAAAATGTTCTGTTCAAGAGGGGAGAAAGGATCTGATTAAGTGTGTTTGTGGAGGATGCAGAAAAATAGCAGAATTGCTTAGTTCATATTTGGAGTTCCTCAGGGTTGCTTGTACATTTGGGAAGCTTTGAGTATTTTGTATGAAACATCGTTCCTCACGTGTCCTCAGATTTGTTAAATTAGAGATGAAAAAGTGCAGTTTAAATCTGCATAAAATAAGTCTGTATGTACGTTTCTCACTTAAAGCCTCATTCTTACTGCAGTACCCAGAATTAAAGCGAAAACTTTTTTTGCCCCTGTATTTTCTGTATATTAGCATTGTTCAAATGTTGGTGGAATTACAAAGTACCCTAATGAATTTAAGCAAATAAAGCTTTGGGTTTATCCTCCACCTGCATTCTAAGATTAAGCTGGATTTTAAACATGCTGAGACTGGATGTGTCTCATTGGGTCTTAACTGGCACTTGGAGCAATGCAGCCTCCGTGATGGAGGGTGGGCAGCTACCCTGTCGGTAATAGTGGAGCTCAGAAATGCAGAAGTCTGTAGTCTCAGATGATGCAAATGAGCATTCATCGCAGTGAGCTATGCTAACTTATGCTTACTGAGGATTTTGCTCTTAAACAAACAGAAAATTCTTTAAATGATGTTCATCATGAGATGTCAGGTTCAGTTGTTCTTCACGTCAAATAACTACAAAACTAACTTCTTCCCGTATTCTTTTGCTGCTTAGCTTGATGAGTACCTTTGAATAATGAAAGTAACTAAACTTGAACCAAATGAAATCGCTACAAATCAAGATTATGTTCTGTGTTGTGGGGGGAAAAAAATCAAGATTTTGTCTGAAAACTTTCATTTGTTTGTTTTGCTATGGTTTGCAGGGGGAGGAGGGAAATAAACGCGGTTTGTGTGGTTTTATCATCAGAATAATAATATTTCACAACCTGTCTGTCATTCTGAAGTGGCTGTAGGAGTCGTGGTTTTTTTTTGTTTTTTTTTTTTTTTAAATGAAAGGCTGTTAATATCTTGGGTAACTTTTCAAGGCATTTATATTGGAAGTCAGAATACTAATGGATTCACACAAACCAGAAAATTCACAAGTGAGCTTTCTGTCAAAGCTTTCTTGAAGTATTCTTCCCAGATCAAGTAATCTAACCTCAGGGTTTAGAGATTTCCCATCTGACTTCACAGCTGTGAATTTCCTTCCAAAACTAATTCCATAAACCTGGTTAATTAGATCTCCTCAAAAAGGAAAGATGGGCACCAGTGTCTTACTATACTCAACAGGCAATACATAGAACATACGTATGGTTGGGGGGAGACCAAAACTAAAATTCTTTCTCTGTTTAATTTCATACAAAGATAGGTGTATTGCTCAGGAGTGGTATCCTGCTCCAAAATGTCTCATGGTCAAGTGACTATGTTTCTGCCTCTCTAGTTTGAGTTCACAAGATGCAACAAGACAAGAATACTACTCTCATATGATTGTTGGAAGACTTGTTCAGAATACACTGTTGTCAGTTCGCATTTCAGTATTTTATGGCGAGTGAAAGAACTTCTAAAGGTGGAGTTGAGATGTCACTGAATATCCTGAAACTTAGTACTTAGAGTACATATGAGTACATATGGAGAACAGGATTCATACCTTTAATTCGGATTAAACTTGTGTTTCCTATATACATATATGTGTGTGTGTGTGTGTGTATATATATATATAAATTTATATATTTCCTATATGGGCTTGAACTTATGTTTCCTATATACAGAAAGAAGATGCTCTATTTCAATACCAAGTTGAAGGCAGGGCACCTTATTTTCTAAGCCCCCTGTGAGGGGAGATGTGCTCTGAGAATGCCAAGGCTTGTCGGTAAGTGTGACGCAATTTGCACTCCTGCCAGAACTGTGGCAGCAAGATGTGAGGCTCTGAATTGGTGTCATGCTGTGTAACCACTAGCAAAAAGAATGAAATAGGGGACCTACAAGATTGGTGAAAAAGAAAATTATTGTGATACCTAACATAACAGTGTGCTCCCTTTGCAGCCATGGTTCTTTGTCCCCTTCCTCTGTGCTTTTCTTTTTCAGGGCATATCTACAAAGGGATGTTTGGGTTGAATTTAAAAAAAAATATGGCCCAGTTGTACTGTAAGCTGTTCTAGCACAGTGTTTTGTTGGTTGAAAATTGACAATGTGATACGCAAGTGACAGCCATGTTAGCAACAAAACCCTAATACTTCTGCTTCTTGTTTGGAAAAAAAATAGACCCCGAGTTCCCATTATTTGTTCTTCACTTGAAATCTGGTAACAATCCTTTGGCTGTAACTATAGGCTGTGTTTGGGAAGGAATTTGATTATATATACTGTACTTTCATTTGAGTAGTTTGTGGCTATAGCATACTGGCAGATAACAATATTACAGTCAGCCTGAATTAATCTAATTGAACTAAAATAAACGTATTTCAAAATGATCATCTATAGTGGGAGTCTAGTGTGTTTTAAATGTAAAGCCTTGGGAATTCAGTTTAGCTCTCTCCTGAGTGTCCTTATACAGAAATGACCTCAGTTACTGTGTATTAAAGTACTCAGCAAAAAGGAGCACCCTGTTTCTGGTTGGCTCTGACAGTTACTATAATAAATCTTAATTAAAGAGCAGGCAGTAGAGGTCAGGACTCCTGAGGCTGCTGTACTAATCACAAGTCCATGCTGCTTTCCTGGTCGCATCAGCACTTCACAGGTGATGTGCTTTGCGGGCACACTCACCAAGACATGCATCTTGTAAGTGCAAAGCAAACACAGCCATGATCGGTGTACTCCATGGTATTGGTTTCCCAGATAATTTCTATAGAAGTGCTCTTGCTGAGAGCTGCTGTGGCATGGAGCAAATTTACTCAGTTATGGCAGATGTGTGTATTGTGTGTATGGGAGCAGGAATACAGTTGTGTGCATGCAATCTGATTTGAGATTTCAACTAGTTATGATTCATTTGTGCCACTTAATTACTGCATTCAAGGTCTTCTGTAATAAATGTGTTTTCTTAACCTACAGTCTCTAAGCTACTAGACTAAGAATTCTGTTATAATTGAAAAGCTACTTGGGAACACTCCAATCATTTTTTTGAAGTAAAAAACACACAACAGCATACTAAGAAGGCAATTTACTCACAGTCAGAAGAGCAGGTCACGCTGTTTTAGATTGTCAGTGGGTTTTCAGTAAGTTTAGGCCTTTTAGATTGGGATTTTTTTTTCTTTTTTGGAATGGACTCCAGGTTTTAAGCAGTCTTGTCTGAAACATTCACTGTTGCATACAGCAGCAGATTTCAAGCATATGAGGTATGTGACAGCTATTAATAAAGAATCCAACATCATCTAAACATTAAGATAATTTGAGAAGTATTATGCATCATGATCTGCTATTGTCTGTGTCTTCCAAAATTCATGGAAATACTGAAAGCCAGTTCATGTGCCCTTGGGATATGATTTCACTTGTCTAAAAACATTATCAAATCTGTAGTTTTAGGAAAGGCATTCTAGCATGTAAACATATTTTTTCTTGTTTTCAGCTCTTACACTTCTGAACAAGAATTCTTAAAATTAAGTACCGTTATGGATGTTGAAATTGAAAGGAAAGGCTTTCTTTGTTAAACAATGAAATCCATTTAAATACAATTTAACCCATAAAAACCAATTCTTTTATTACTAATTACGAGGAAAAAAGAATCCTACTTGGGAAAATGCATAAAGTTGATTTATATTATAAGTTGTGTCAAATGCATTATAGCTACAGTATGATGAGACATGTCAACTAGAATATAATAAAATCCATATTTGACTAGGCAGAAACTGGTTTTTTTAGGTATATGCAGTTTGCCAGGCTTACTTGGTGATTTGCATCCTAACAGGTAATTGTCAGACTTACCTTCTGAAACCAAGGAATCGAATATATCCCTGCTCCAAAGCACTACGAGATTCTTTTGTTTTATTA
Source organism: Cygnus olor (assembly GCF_009769625.2). NCBI lineage: Eukaryota > Metazoa > Chordata > Aves > Anseriformes > Anatidae > Cygnus > Cygnus olor. Next base: position 53,615,732 of record NC_049173.1, read on the forward strand.
AGAAGAAAATGTTAGTGTTTTCATTCCCTGTGCACTAACTGGGGTAGAGCTGCTTTGTCTTCATTTGAATGATGGGGTATACCAGTACCTGTATGGTGTATAAACATTATGTGCCATGTTTAATTGCATGGGACATTTATTTTTTGCTGGAATTTCTGTAATATTTTCAAAACAAAGCATATTTGATTAAATGAACTCCAAGGATTATTGAACTGTATCAGGGCTTCGTCTTCCCTACCAGTTTGAATTAAAATAATGGCTGGAGGAATCATAGATATCTGAGGGCTCCTAAGTAAGCAAATCTGAATACGTTTGTCTTGAGTTAGTCTTGTGGACATATGGTAATGGATTCTCTTCTACAGTTCTATGTCTACATCTGAAGTAGCTTAGAAATTAAATATCTTGAGGAAGTCTGTTTTGAAAAGGCTTCAAGCAATTCTGATTCTTCTTGCAGATTCTGCAGCATGTAGGATCAGTACAGATTTAGGTGCCTTACCTCTGCACTCTTTCTTTCCTGTCGCTACTCCGTCATTGTATAGTTGTGGGTGCTCGCTGAATTTATCAAATAATAAACTGCTTTGTGCAGCCTTGTAGGACATTATGAGCATGTACCAAATCTCCTCAAAATCATAAAACTCCTGAGTGGTAATTGTTTCAATTGTTCTTTCTTTGAAAGTTTATTGGCATTGTTGGTTTGTCAAATATTTATGGAGTGCACTCTATAGCATGTAATCTAACCCCCTCACCCAGAGTCCTGCGGCACTAGCAGCGTACTGCAATCTGTTGGCCATGCAGGGTCCTGGGTCTCAGTGTTCTCCTGAAGTAAGGATATAATTTGTTATGGACAAAGTTTTCAGTCGCCACAAGCTGAGCAGGACTCGAGTTGCCACTCTTTGCCCACTTGCTGAGTTTTGCTCAGGAGCTCTAGCTCCAAAGCCAGACTGATAGGGACCAGGTCTGATCTGTTTTCCTTGAGCTATCTGCGCGTTGTCACCTGACTCACTGCTTATTGCAGGTGCTTGGAAACTGGTGGTGGTTGTAACACAATTTTGTTCTGTTGCATTTAGTCTTCTACAAAGTGTTCAGGAGTGTTTTGCAGCTGCCAGAGTAAAGGCTGTGGGGTTTGAAGTAGGAACGGGTTAAGTGTCTGAGATAGCAGGAGACTAGCCTTTTCTCAGACTAATGTCTGTAGCTTGTCAAAAGCTGCTGTTTTGTTTATGAAATAAGTAAATCAACTATTCTGTTGGAAGACCATGACAAGGAAGAGATCAAGGGCACAGCTGGAAAACACAGTCCCTACTGAGATCTCCAGAACAGGTGGTGTCCATGTTGCCTCTAGGGACAGGAATTATCTTGCACATTGGTAAGGGCTGCATGCCCTGAGGACCAGGTAGGAAGAGAGTGTGAATAGAAATTGTCCTCAGGATAGGATAGAGGTGTTTGAAATGCACTGACTTACACAGCTGCTGGGCCACAGTAGGAGAAAATCTGGTACCTTCTCTTAAGAGAAAGGTGACCAGTTCTGTTCACTGAATTGCACAGATGAATAACCCCAATAATGAGGTACTGAGGAAAAGGCGAACATCTTAATCAGCATGTGTTTTGTGGGAAGTCATAGATAGCTAGAATATTCTAACCATAATTATCTTGTTGGGTAATTCATCAAGCTAGAAAGAAAAGTGCCTAGTGTAGAGGATGCCCCAGTGCTAGACACCAAGCTGTGTAATCACCACCAGGGCTTCGCCTGTGCTGCACTGTGCATGCCTAGTGGTGAAACGGTGCCACACAAGTTTAATCAGCTCCAGAGCAGGAGCTGAGCAAGGGAACTTGAGGATCTGAACTGTGGGTTTGTGTTTAAAGTGGTACTTGAACAGCTGGGACCCTGTTTGAATCTAGCTAACAGAGCATTAGAAACTTTGAAACTGTTTATACTGCATTCCAGGAGCCTTGAGAGGTTGGCATTTGATATAAATGTTATTTCTAACAAGACTAGTTTCGTATATTAGGGAAGCAAAGAAATGAAGAATGTGTGATGACCTTTTCTCTTGTTTCTTTTTTTCTTCTTAAATTACCTACTCTTCTATCCCCTTACTTATAACAAATGAACAAAAATTTAGTGTAAACTTATTTTTACAAGTTGTTATAATCATTGTGTGATTTTCAAAATTTTTTTTACTTTAATTTTGCCTAATTTTAATCTATCTTTTCAATGTATAAATAGAGCACGTCTGATTAAGTATTGGCACTAGAACTTCCAACTGGGCTCTGGAAATACAACTGTCCATCTGGCTCTGACTCATTCCTACAAATAAAAACGCTACGATTTAAAATCTAATCAACTGTGTGCCTAACGCATGTAAGAAAAAGCAGGCTCTCCAGCTTGCTTCTTTTGTGCCTGTAACCTGCTGTCTGTCTGTATAGACAAACAAATTTTTCCTTGTAGCAATAGTATCTCTTACTAGATAGAAAGAACTGTAGTCATGTGAAATTGGAGAGACTTTAGTCTAGAGTAAACCAGGGTCTGCATATTTGGTAATTTTGAGAAGTCTAAATTCAAATAGAAAACAATTAGAGTACTGTAATAAATGGAGAGGTGCAAGAAATACAGGTTTAAACAATAGCTAATTGTACATATTCATTTGCAGGATACTTTTGGTAATTGTTGGAATGATTTATAGTAATTTTATACTTGCGTTTGGAGGTTTTAAAATCAGCAATCTAACGTCATAAATGCAGCAGCTTTTGTTATAAAAGAAATGGGACTGAACTACAGGCTTTTTGTTTAGTGGGAAGTTCTATTACCTCTAAAACATATTTTCTTAGACTTCCAATTAAAAAAAAAAGTGGTTTAGTCTTGCTGTAAAATGGAGATTATGTAGGAAAACTGAGGTCTTGGAACTCAAATTCTTTTGGTTTTAATTAAAATCAGAATTTGTCAACCTAATTTGACCTCTTATAAATGTTATGGAACTTTTAAAATCAGTTTAATTTAGACATGTTGTTATGGACCAAAACCAAAATGCTTTAATCTTAAAAATGTCAGGGTTTCTGCTGTGTTTCCAAAAACTAAACTTCTTTTGTAATAGCTTAAATATAAAAGTTGATGGAAACATTTTTCATATGAAAAACAAAATTGGCAGATCTTTAAACTGTCTCTCTCTGGATGTAAGGCTTACACAGTTGATCAGCGTGTTCTTAAGGTCTTTTATAAAATCTTGGGGAACAGTAACAGAACGGGGGCGGAATACAGACTGTAAAACTTCTGTAGCAAGGCTAAAATGTGTGGCACACTAAAGAGTGTTTCATGACATTTAAGAGTGCAGGTTCAAGGCTTTTCATCATCTATTTAAAGATGAATTTTGCCTCTTCATGTATGAGCCCATGTGCAGGCTAGTAAAACTCTGTTAGTGATGTCACGGTGATTTTTGGAAAGAGAGGCAATGATCTGTCTGCCCTCTGTACCTTGCCTGCTCCTCTCCTTGTACTTGATGTACCTTTTGGGGGGTTGTGAGGGAGTAGTGGGTTTCAAGGGATAACAATATGAAATGTTTCTGTAAGCCCATGCACAGCATGCTTTCCATCTGGCAGGTATCCCAGAATCGGAAACTAATCGAGGGTGGAAGGACCCGCTGGAGATCATCTAGTTCAACCCCAGCTCCTGAAGCAGGGTCAGCTAGAGCAGGTTGCGCAGGACTGTCATTGGGTTTTGAGTATCCCCAAGGATGAAGACTCCACAGGCTCTCTGTCCTACCTGTTTCATCTCTCATCTTCCTACTGGGTACCACCGAGAAGAGCATGGCTCCATTGTCTTTACATCCTCCCATCAGGTATTTATACATATTAATATAAGATCCCCCCACACCTTGTCTTCAGCATAACCAGGCCCAGCTCCCTGAGTCTCAACTTGGGTGACAGAATCACAGAATCGTCTAGGTTGGAAGAGACCTCCAAGATCACCCAGTCCAACCTCTTACCTAATACTAACAAGTCCTCCACTAAACCATATCACTAAGCTCAACATCTAAATGTCTCTTAAAGACCTCCAGGGATGGTGACTCAACCACTTCCCTGGGCAGCCTATTCCAATGCCTAACAACCCTTTCAGTAAAGAAGTTCTTCCTAATATCCAACCTAAACCTCCCCTGGCACAACTTTAGCCCATTCCCCCTTGTCCTGTCACCAGGCACGTGGGAGAATAGACCAACCCCCACCTCTCTACAGCCTCCTTTAAGGTACCTGTAGAGAGCGATGAGGTCGCCCCTGAGCCTCCTCTTCTCCAGGCTGAACAATCCCAGCTCCCTCAGCCGCTCCTCGTAAGACTTGTTCTCCAGACCCCTCACCAGCTTCGTCGCCCTTCTCTGGACTCTCTCGAGCACCTCCATGTCCTTCTTGTAGCGAGGGGCCCAAAACTGAATACAGTACTTGAGGTGCGGCCTCACCAGAGCCGAGTACAGGGGGAAAATCACCTCCCTAGACCTGCTGGCCACGCTGCTTCTTATACAAGCCAGGATGCTGTTGGCCTTCTTGGCCACCTGAGCACACTGCTGGCTCATATTCAGCTGCCTATCAACCAGTACTCCCAGGTCCTTCTCGGCCAGGCAGCTTTCCAACCACTCATCTCCCAGCCTGTAGCGCTGCTTGGGGTTGTTGCACCCCAGATGCAGGACCTGGCACTTGGCCTTGCTGAACTTCATACAGCTGACCTCAGCCCATCGGTCCAGCCTATCCAGATCCTCCTGCAGAGCCTTCCTTCCCTCGAGCAGATCGACACACGCACCTAACTTGGTGTCGTCTGCAAATTTACTGAGGGTGCACTCAATCCCCTCATCCAGATCATCGATAAAGATATTAAAGAGGCCTGGCCCCAGTACTGAGCCCTGGGGGACTCCACTAGTGACCGGCCTCCAACTGGATTGGCTCCATTCAAGCGTACGCCAGTCCAAGCCACGAGCAGCCAGTTTCTTGTGGAGAATGTTGTGGGAAACGGTGTCAAAAGCCTTACTGAAGTCAAGGTAGATCACATCCACAGCCTTTCCCTCATCCACTAAGCGTGTCACTTTGTCATAGAAGGAGATCGGGTTTGTCAAGCAGGACCTGCCCTTCATAAACCCATGCTGACTGGGCCTGATCGCCTGGTTGCCCTGTAAATGCCGCGTGATGACACTCAAGATAATCTGCTCCATGAGCTTCCCTGGCACTGATGTCAAACTAACAGGCCTATAGTTCCCCGGGTCTACCCTCCGGCCCTTCTTGTAGATGGGCGTCACATTTGCTAGCCGCCAGTCGACTGGGACCTCTCCTGATAGCCAGGACTGCCGATAAATTATGGAAAGCGGCTTGGCCAGCTCCTCTGCCAGTTCTCTCAGTACCCTCAGGTGGATCCCATCCGGCCCCATCGACTTGCGTACATCCAAGTGCTGTAGCAGGTCGCCAACCATTTCCTCGTGGATAGTGAGGGCCACATCCTGCTCCCCATCCCCTTCCACCAGCTCAGGGTACTGGGTATCCAGAGAACAACTGGTCTTGCCGCTAAAGACTGAGGCAAAGAAGGCATTAAGCACCTCAGCCTTTCCCTCGTCCCTTGTAACTAAGTTTCCCCCCCCATCCAGTAAAGGATGGAGATTCTCCTTAGTCCTCCTTTTTGTGTTGATGTATTTGTAAAAACATTTTTTGTTATCTTTAACGGCAGTAGCCAGATAGAGCTCCAGATGAGCTTTGGCTTTTCTAATTTTGTCCCTGCACAGCCTCGCAACAGCGTTATAGGCCTCGTGAGTGGCCCGCCCTCTTTTTTCTCCTAAGCTCGAACCACAACTCTCTGTTCAGTCAGGCCGGTCTTCTTCCGCGCCGGCTTGTCTTTGGGCACGTGGGGACAGACTGTTCCTGAGCCATTAAGATTTCCTTCTTGAAGAGTGCCCAGCCTTCCTGGACTCCTCTGCCCTTCAGAACCACCTCCCAAGGGACTCTGCCAACCAGTGTCCTGAACAGCTCAAAGTCAGCCCTCCAGAAGTCCAAGACAGCAGTTTTACTGGTCCCCTTCCTGGCTTCGCCAAGAATAGAGAATTCTAGCATTTCGTGGTCACTCTGCCTAAGACAGCTCCCGACCACCACATCTCCCACCAGTCCATCACTGTTTGTGAACAGAAGGTCTAGCGGGGCACCTCCCTTGGTAGGCTGTCTAACCAGCTGCCTCAGGAAGCTATCTTCCACGCTCTCCAGAAACCTCCTAGACTGCTTTCTCTGTGCTGTGTTGTGCTTCCAGGATACGTCTTGATATGGATCAAGATATGCCAGGATATATGACCTTTATTATCATAGTGACCCTTTGCAGCACTCTTTTCTGTCCACATCTTTCTTGTGTTGGGGCACCCAGAACTGGATATAGCACTCCAGATGCACCTCACCATAAACTGTAAGTTTATTGTTTATTGTGAGAACTTCTTAAAATTATTTAAGTGCAAAACATACTGTTTTCAGCTGTGTTTTACTTTCAGATTTGAATTTGTTTGGAAATAAAACTAGAATGAGAAATTCAGGCAGAATACATTTAAGGAAACTGCTCCTACTGTGAGGATAGAAGCATGAAAAGCTGTACAAGAGGGGAAATGTGTTATAAACACCGTTTGTGTGTAAAGTTTATCCAGTAGAAAAAAAAACGAATTTAAGAAGACATGCAGAATATTTTTCAAATTTTAATGATAAATTGTTGTTATAATATGCAGAGTTTTACAACTGAGAAGAAAGCTCCAAAAGAAGAATGGTATCTTTAAATAATTAAATAAAATTTTGATGCATTTCAGGTTAAAAACAATTTGAAAACACTTGAAATTAAGTAAGGAGGAAGCTCATTTTTATGTGGAAGAGTCTGTTTGTGAGGTAGTACCGTACAAGTAAGACAAAGTGAAAGATGTTGTTCATGAGTGACAAGGGACAGACAGGGCCAGAACAGTTTGCAGTTAGCAGAATAAGCCCATATCTTTGTATCAGAGACTTCTAGCACTGATCCTTGTGCAATGGTTTGTGCTGACTCCATTCTACAGGTGAATTCACTGTGGCTGTTGCAGAAGACTAAATAATTTGTGGGTTTATTTCCTGTCATTCTCATTAGCTCTGTTCTTTGAGCCAATATAGATCTGCTAGCTTATTGTGAGCTGTTTCTGATGTGACAGCACAAGGACAGTTTTTATTCTGTTCCGTGGGTATTGATATAGCCATTGAAAACTCTGTAATAGGAGCGTATTAGTCCCACTAATAAGTGATCCCAATTTAGTCACTGTGCTGTTACAATTATGATAATCAAATTGACAATTTAAACTTGTGATTAACATTGTGGATCACTATTAATGATAACCTTTTCCACTAATGACTAAAATTATTTTCTTCCATTTGGAAAAGTTCTATCAATCAACTACAGATACAGAACCTGTCATAGTTGTCAGTAGTGGTTTTCAAGAACAAGTCAAAAGAAACTGCATGTCCTGTCAACTCCCAGCATTTAGTTTAACTATAACACTTCTCCAGCTCTTGCATTTCCTCCAGAATAGCACATTGTGTAGCACATTGTGTAGCAACTCAAGTGATTGTATGCTTTAGCAAGCATTTATAATCCACCCAGGGAATTATATACAGCTGGATCACATTCAATTGCCCTAGCCAAAATGTCTATTTGTAAGCGTGGGAAATTCACCCCAAAAATGGCTTGGCAAATATATTTGTTTCAGAATTTTTAACCGAGTTTGTCCTAGTGAACCTATGGGCAGTATGGTTCTACAGTGAAAAACTCAGTGTTAGTATCAATAAATACAAGATGAGAATGTAGACTGAAATTACCTAAGGTGAGATTGGATCAAAACCAAAGTTAGTGCAGGTTATTGGATAAATGAAAGATCAGGAGCACAGTCATGCTTCATGATGGCAGCTCTGCAGCAGTGTCATATACACAGTCATCGCCTCCAACCACAGTACGTCTGGCTTATGGGTGATGGCTGTTGACTTCTCTTCCCAGGCACTGACTCCTGCTTCATTTTTTGTTTCTGGGTTTGTTTGTTTGTTGTTGTTTTTCCAGTGACTAAGCATCTAATTTGAATGAACTGTGGGAGAAAAGAGGATTGAAGGTAAAGTAGTGCTTTTTATTATTCAGGTTGTCACTAATTGCTGTTTTCAGTTCAGAACACTTAAATGAAATATTCACACAATCAGGCCAGTTGTAATTCAATCAGAAACCCATCCAACTACCCTGAGGAATCCCATCAGGGCTCCTTATGCAGCAAGAAAGAATTTTAATTAGAAATTTGAAATAAGCTTTTCCCCCAGTTTTGCCAAGAACAAAATGGGCTGGTGCTTAGTGCCTCCATATGAGGAATTAAAGCCTTTGCAAAAATCAGCATTTAAAGAAACAACTAGATTTTCAGATTGTGATAAATGAGTCTATATTTGCACTTTCTAGTAAGTCTCAGTGAAGAAACTGAACATATTGCAAACACATTGCTAAGTGCAAACTACTGCTTAGGCTGTAAGTATCTGTATTTTAAAAAGTTCTTTCCTATACTAAAAAATGATGAATTGTTAAGTCGTACACAAAGGTATCTTTGAAAATATACCTAATAAAAAAAAGTTAGCAATTTGAATGGAAAATGACTATTTAGGCATTTTAAATGAATCCCATGGTAGCAGCCCTATGTCAGAAGAATTCCTGTAAGAAGCTTGCTCCAGCCCCAGGGCAACAGGAGAAGCACCGAGGCCCAATTCCCAACATTCAGAAACTATGATCCCTAAACCAGTCACTAAATTTTGCTGGGGTATGAGTCAACACTAATAAAACTGGGGAAGGATGGCAGGGGGAAGTCTGTATTTAATTGCTGTAAAGTCAGTCTTGTTTTCTGCTCTTTCTTTAGGAACTGTGAAAGATGGAAACTTCCTAAATGAAAACAGTTCTGATACTTGTGCAGCATTTGGCATCTATTGTAAATGTGAGTACAGTACAGGTGTTGACCCCGTTTGCTTTGCAACAGCAACTAGTAACACACTCCTAAGCCAGGGCAACACAGTTGCTAGAAGGTAGATGCGTAGCAAGATGTGGTGGTTTGTTTTTGTTTTATTTTTCGGGGGGCGCAGGACTGTTGTCTTAACAGTTTAAACAGGGCTTGTGAGGGAAATGAATGATCGTCTTCACCTTAGACTGCTCTCACTTTTGGCTCCTGACATTTATGTCATGACCCAACTTCCTTCTGTTAATCTCTTCATTAAAAACTCCTAGCAAAGAATATAGAGCAGAACACATAAGTCTTTCCCTCAGCTTAAAATATAATAGCTTAAAGTTGATACTTGCAGACCACTACCCAGATCACTTCATCATGTTTTTTTCCTAGCTTTGCTTCCTTGGAGACCTAGTGCTTTGTAGCCTATTTCACTTGCATTTAATTAGAGTGACAAACACAACAGGATGCCATTTTGGAGAGTTCCCCAGGGCATTTGCTCAAGGCCACTCAGTTTGTCAGTGAGGTACAGCACTTGCACCCCACTGTTTTAATTGCCAGAACAGACAATTGCTCGAGACCTTCCAGAATGGCAGGGGGCAGAGAAAATACAGAAATGTGAAAAAGGAGTGGGAAATACAGAGTGTTATCTATCCAAACTCCTTCCCGTACCTAGCCGTAGGCCATCCTGCCCCATCAGAGCGCATGTGGATACGCTGTCCACTTTATCGGGGGGATCTGATCCCCTTTACCCCCCCCCCCCTTTTTTTTTTTTTTTTACCTCCCCTTACCTCAGCTGGTAAACCTGTCTAAAGAAATCTGTACAAAACAGACAGGATCCTTAACTCATGTGAACTGGGAGTGCCTCTATTGACTAGACTTGCACCATCCACTAATTATGTCCTAAACAGAAATACCTTGATGTTCTAGCCATGCCCATAATATAAGTGTCTTCCTTCATGCTCTTAATTTAAGCATATGAAATCAAGCTTCTACTTTGAACATTTTACTTCTGATATTCAGTATCTTTAGACCTCAGCTAGGGATAAGATGAGCCTGATTATATGCAGGGTGAGTCTGAAAACAGAGCTAAAGCCAAAGAGGCATTTCTATTATTTGCTTCAGCATAAGAGCTTGATGTTAATTTTTTCTGTTGTGTTTTTTTTTCCCCTCCTCATGTATTGTAAGCCTTGCTGGCATACATGCACTCACTTAATGAAAGTCAGCAGCAAGGTTTTGTGTAAAACCATGAGTTACAGTATTTAAGGCATTCATCTTGTTTCCATGTTCAGAAACAAGACTTCCTAGTATAGCTAGGTAATTGTTGTAAGTTCTATATGTTACATAAAACATTTTTTTTTTCTGACAAGAAGTATTCTAGTTTTACAAGGATTGTACGGTTTGGTTTTGCACAGAAACAATATTAACTAGAAAGTTAATTTCTTGACAGGGGAAAGTAATCTATTTGTATGGCAGCCACATCTATTAATAGAATAAATTTTCCTTCAGGGCCATTTCACTGATTTTACAACCAGTTTCACATTTCATTCAAGTTCTTTGGAGCATGATATCTCGGAGTAGAGAAAATGAGTCCCTAGCACCTTAGTTACTGCCTATTTCACAGAAGTTACTGCAAAATGTTTAACAAGTTGTAGCTAAAAATGTTCTCCCTATTTCAAAAGGCTTAAGAACTCATTTAAACTGTAGTTAAATTTTAACAGTCTTTATAGCACTCTGAACTAGAGTAGGTGTCCCAGTTCAGTATGCAGAGGAGAATATCAGTCCGTAATCACTATTATACTCTAAAGGTTGGTTTTAATTAACAAGAGCAAAGTGATTTTAATGAAAAGGGGAAAGTTTATTTAAACAAAAGCTATTAATCTAAAAAGGGTTTAGATATGATATTTCCAAGGGAGTTCTTAAAAATTCTTCAGGAAATAATGAGTGAAGAACAAAAGGTTGAGGGTTTAAAGAAATCTTCTACAGAAATTTAGCACTCAGATGAAGAAAATAAATTGTGGTCTCGGAAGGAGAAGTTCCTTACCTGTTCTGCCTTGGATAGGGCCTCTCTTGCTGTTTAGTGTATCAAAAATGTCAGTTTCTTGCAGGGGCTCTCTAGATTATGTCGATTTAATTATCACAGTCTATCACAATGGTCAGTCCCTGTTAATTATGCCGCTGAGTTTTAGGAATAAATAATGCTTACAAAGAATCCCTGACTAAGAGAAATTAAGTACTTAGCCAAAACAACAAAAATTGATATTCGGTTAACTAAAACTAGACTGTCTTTTTTTCATATACATGTTTTTTTAAATCTGCAGTACAAAATAGTAATACATTGTTTTTGTGTGTAACTACCATAGGTATTGGATAACTATTCTTTCCATCCTTAGATATCAATGGCTTTCCATTGCTACAGAACGGGTAGATGCAATGCCTCGCCTGTGTATGAAGCTATAGCCTATAACTGCAAAACAGACAAACGTTATTGCCACTTTTGGATCACTGCTTATCTTCTGATAATATGGTCAGGTAAGTGTTTTCTTTATACATAGAGAAAGAACACTTTAAAGTCTCTACACTAATCCTGGACTGGACATTAGTTGCAGTAGCAAAAACACTTTCTAGGCTGAATATGAAATGTTCTCTCTTGTCTGCTTAAGAAACCTTAACCTACTCCCCGGTCGTCAGTTCATACTTCCCTCAATAAATGTGAAGTAATTATAGTGATATGCCTAGAGATTATTATGCAGTTTTCTTTGACAGCTGGGAGCAGCTGCAGTATGAGCAGAGAAAGAAAGTAAGTGAAGAATCAAGGCTGTCTAGCTAGACCAATGCACATCATGTGTTCCCTGGAGAAACTAATTTCTCCTGCTATTTCCCATTGCATGCCTTACCCAGCATGTCTCAAGCCACATCTAATTATCATTTCTACCTTTCATTTAGACCAAAGAGGCACTATTATATTGGACAAAGCATGCATCCTATTTCTGCATTGATAACATTACTTCTCCCCTTCTATCTGAGCTTTTACCAAATCTGTTTCTTCAGCTGTATCTCACCTGACTCACAGCTTGGTATGTGAATGCATGTTTCTAGCTCACTAAAGTGGCTTCCAGTGCTTCTGATGCTTTCTTATGACACTTGCAGAATACATTTATTATTTATGTTTCTATTATTTTCTTGCTACCTTCTCTTTTCTATGCTCTTTCTCCTGTCACCTGTTTGGAGACAAAGTAGGCATCAAAACTTGGTCTCTTATCCGTTTCTCTCAGCACCATGCTATTGAAGTGCGACTTGTATAGATGTAGACAAATATAGATGTATAGATTTACAAAATGTGGAACACAGATCTTGAACTCACTCTGAAGCATAACGCAAAATTTCTTTTTCCTACTATACTCTACCTGTTAAACCTATTTGCCTTTGCTAAACAGTATACCTGAGCTTTTGAAGATATTTGCTTGAGAACTAGCTAATGTAGAGGACAGTATGAAAGACTAAGGACAGCTTTGGTATTTGGAGAGCTGAAAAAGACACAACAAAACACCATAGTTGTGTAGTGCTTCTTTACAGAACTTGTGTTATTTGCTATGAGTGGAATATATAGGTTAGAGAGGACAGACAGCTCTTTGCCTGTCCACTGCTTTGAATCATTCTTTCACACTACCTGGTTCACCTTTCATCATTCTGAATTTGGAGTGGACAAATCTGAGACACCTCGCATAAAAGACAGGCATGCAAAGCTCTGCCATTGTTTTTGAAAATGAATGACTATTATTCTTTTCCTTTTGAATTCTGGAAGTGCCTTCAATATCATGTTTTAGTTGTAACTGGGAGAAAAGCCAATGAGGAAGACCAGGAAGAGACTGGAATTAAAATCATTTTATGATTCCAAGGAGCCACTAGCCTTATAAGGATTCTGCTCTGACTTACTAGGGGAGGCAGATCCATAATGTATATAAAAAAAAAGAGGCAGATCTATCCACACTGAAATCTCTCTTATTTTCTCCCTATTTCAATGTCTTCTAAAAAATTAAAAGGAAGTAGGCCTGTGGATGATGCAACTTTCAGGACCAAGCCTCCTTTTCCTAAAGCCAGTCTAGCATTTCCCAAAGGGTTAAAGAAACCTTGCCTTTTTGAGAAATTAGGAGTTTCACCAATTAATCTCTTAAACATTTAGCTGTAAAAGAAGAGATCTCTGGATTCCCCTAGGTACTCCAAAGGACTGGAAGCAAGGACAAAGGATTCAGGATGTAAAAGTAAGTATATGAAGCTGCATCTTCCATATCTAGTATGTGATTTCAGAGTCAGCTCTTTTCTCTTTAGACTTTTGTCAAGTCTTCATTGATTTTGATACCAAATAATTCTTTTAACAATGGCAATTGATGCCATATATACCAGGAGACATCTTTATCTTAGACAAAACCATTCTTAATTAAGGCTCCTACATCCAAAGTTACCTTGTGCAATTTCAGTTTCTTAAGCTGAATGTCTCGTCTATACTATGCCCTGTAGCATTCACTGAATTCATGAAGAGAGGCAGACACCTCTAGGGCTGAGCCACTTGCTTCAGGAGAGGTTATCAATTAATCTGTACAGTCTCAGAACACTCTGCATATATGGTAAGTGGCATAGCTATGGACTGTACTCCCAAATGCTAGATGCTTACCTATATTAAGTTGGTATCAATGACAAACAGTTTTAGGTACAGAAGTACTCCATCCCCACACAAAATCTCAAGAAAAGGTAGGTATCATTACTGAATTCTAGCAAAATTTTAATACAGTCTGATTAGCACACTGTTACTGAATTGTTAGAATGTTTTGTTCTAAGGAAAGTAAAGATCATGCAGGCCAGTTTCTTAGGTATGACAGCTTTAGCTTAGATACTCACTTTTTTGTTGCTTATTAAATCGTAACAGCTTCCTGTACTCTTTGGTAGCCACACAAGCAACATCTAAGGTTTGTTTTTGCTGCTCACTGTATTGACAAGTTACATGGATTGTGTTTCTGTTCTTTCAGTACTATTCTGATGTGGTCTTTCCTTAAAATACTCTCTGAGATAGTAACTCTGTCTTGCCAGGCATGGAGGAGTGCAAAATATTCACTGACGTGTGAAATTTTAGACAATTCTGTAGATGTGTACTTTTCACTTACCTTCATAGATCAAGGAGTGTTTTGAAGTGATCTAGCTGATGACAAGTAGCAGTTTCAACACCAGTCAGAAGGAAGCTGTTTCAGCAGTGATGGCTACTTGATCTCCAGCTGTTGCTGTTGTTCAAATGACAATTGTTTTCAATTGGATGGTGCCTGCTGACCTCTAACCCCTTGAAAGGAAGAGAAGTGAAGGCATAGAAGGTGGGGTAAGTAGACTCGTTTGTTAGATGGATGCATACCCCCACCCATGCCTGAAAAGGTTAAAATAACATAAGATAGAAAAGTTATTTAAGAGAAGAAAGTGGAGGCCCATGCTTGTTTTGGCAGTCCCTAGCTAAAACCAAACTGGCTAACTGAAGCATGGGACAGATACAAATAATACATCAGCCTTCTAAACTTTGGAAAATAACCTGTTCTTTCCCCAGTCCAAAGGGCTGCCCCTTCAGTTGCCATATTTTAAAACAAGATAGAGTGAATCAAGAAAAGGTAAGGAGTCCTCTATTTGGTGGGTGCCATAGGACTACAGAGTATTTACAGGCTCCCACTTTTTCCTACACACATATAACACGATGGACTCTCTGTGGCTATTGAGGTGCAAGTTATAGAAAACTTTTTGGGGGTGGTGGCGTGGAGTCAGAGATTGTGTTAAGCAAAAGTTGGGTGGGATTTATTCACTTTCACCATTCAGACTATTCAGTCTCTATTGACATCTATACATAAAAACAGAAGTTACGGTATTAATTTTGTTCTTGAATTATGATTAGGTTATACAGGCACATCTCCTTCATGATTCAAACACCCAAGGAAAGACCTAGTCTTGGCCATCTGCTCTCAAGAGTCTTAAACATTTTAATAACAAGTGACAGGAAATGTAGCCAGCAGAAAAAGTTTATGGAATAGAAAACAGTACAGTGTCTAAAGTGAACATATTATATTAGGGTACGTTTCCCTAAACCCAGGCATAAGTAGGACATGAAAAGTTACAAAAGTTCTTTACCTGCTATCGTGCTTTCCTCTTCTGTCCTGTAAAACTATAAGTGGGCCTGTTCAGTTGTAGTTCCACAAGAATGAACCGTCTTTATTTTCTCTTCTTGTAGCTGCTAGGTATATACAAAGTATATACGAAAAGTCATTTCCAGTTGTTATAATAGCCAACAGCATTGTCTTATGAACTGATAACTCATTTATTTAAACATTACTTCCAACTGGAGTAGCTTAGAACTTAAATCCTTTTTTTGTGTGTGTTTACGGTTACTGACTTAGTGATGCTGGTTAACCAATGAAGTAAATGGCATTCATGAGTACACACAACCAATCAATTTTCTGTATCAGTCAATAAGTACAGTGACATGCAGGAAAAGGTGGGAAAGGCAGTGCTGAAACAGAAGTCTCTTCAAGGAGGACAAAAAAAATAAATCTGTGGAGTTCTTACTTTACAATTCATCCTCATACTCAGATTTTCAGTCCTTTCATATTTAACTGTCAGGATTTTTCTAAGGACTCCTGTTATAAACCACTTTCCTCTGCAGTATCACAGTTTCAAGCCCATGGCTTTTAATCACATGCCTACCATTTTTCAAGAAAACTTCCAGTCCTTAATGGAGCCTACTTGAAGGTATTTACTATATTTTGATCTGACATACGCATCTTACAAGAGGAGGATGGACCTGTTGGAAAATGATATAGCTGTTAAGTGATCTTTAGTCTTGAAGAGACATGGTTTTAGCTGTGAGTACAACATTCTATGATTTTATCAGTCAAATCGGAAAAGTACAAAGAATGAAGAAGAACTAAATGTGACTTCAGATCTTTGTATGCATAAATCTAAAAAGTAAGCTGAATGCAACCTATAGAGAAGGCTAACTCTTGTTCTACTTATTTTAGAGTATAGAAACCAATTCAAAAAGTAAATACACTTTTGCTTATGTTTCTACAGTAAGACCAAGGTAGAGCTCACTGTAGAAGCTTTTTTACTGCACAGAGAGACACATCTTGGATATGAATTTTTCCCAACACAATATACTCAGAGCCTATTCCATTTCCCCTCTTTGGGCTCTGTCTCAATTTATTAGCTGTGTTCCTTGTGACTGGAATGAGCAAGTCTAGAGCCAAATGGCTGTCCTAAAACCCTAATTACGTTCAAATTTGGGCCAAAGTCCTTATTGGTCTATGTATTAAAAACAAACAAAAACAAACAAAACCTCAAGATTTAGGGAAACTCATTCCTTTTTTCAGCTGATACTTGTTAAGACTAGTACTTTGTATTTTTTTCCCTCAAAAGCTTGATTGTTAGATACAAGTAAATTTGCTAGACATTCGACAAAGTTACTTCCATCTTCCACAGTATTAGGAAGATGCGTCTGCTGCCATAGTTTGCTGTACTAGAAACAGAGTCAATTACAGAAGGAAATTAGAAGTTGACACAAAGGTCAGAGAGTAGGTGAACAAGGGAAGAGAAGTTCTGAAATTACACAGCTCTTGCAATTAAGGTCTGATAGTCCTTCTTTTACGGGTCATGGGAGCTGTGGCAGTTTTGATAAATGTTTTAACTTTTATAACAGATCTATCAAGGATAGCAATGGCAGAGGGAAAAGTTCTCTTTACAAAAATCACTTACAAGAAAGGAGTCAGAAAGTTCCTTCAGCTTCCTTAACCTCATTGAATCTGGTTAATTCAACTGCCACTCTCAGCCTCAAAGTTCTTATTCTAGGAACACTTCTAACATTTGCCAAACCACTGGCAAATCTATATAGCGTCACATTTGACAGAAGAGTTAAAGTTTCAAATTACAGCATGAATAACTCCTGATTTAGGATGCAAAACTCATGAAATAATACATCACACTAGATTTAATGAAAATCAAACCCCACAGAAATTCTAAGCGAACCTCATATACCAGATCCTCACCTTTCTGTGGTGTGCTGTGTAAAACACCCCCCATGCTCTGGATTTTGGTTCTGTTTAGAAATTGATAATAATAAAAAAAAAAGTTAATAGCATCCTTATACTACTAAGTTGGTCATAATACTCTTGTGCATAGTCTTAATTTGGGTTTATATTGCTACTGAAAGGAACTGGTCACTTCACCGTAGAAGGAACTATACTTTTCCATTATTACAAAGCTCCTGACTGAAACAGAACTGAATGACTGTTCTTTCTGAAAGACAGAAAGAAGTGGGTGGGGAGCAAAGATTACAGTTAAATGCTGACCTAAAAATAAAAATATATCCCACAACCAAAAAAAACCTTCCTTTCCCTTTTAGCTAAACAGAATAATCTGTGCACTTTTACAACAGCTGTACTTACTTTTGTGGATTCAGTGTGTGGAAGCTTGCCTCTTTAAAGCATTAGACAAAACTATAATGCAGCAGAATCTAGGGCTGCATTAGGTGTGAATCATTTTCATAATAAAAAGGTTAAAAAAAAAAAAAAGGAAAGTCTGTCAAGCCCTGATAAAACATGGAACATATTTCAAGACTAAGGAAAAGATCTTGACTAAAGTGACAGAGAAGGCATGCAGCGTGCTGCAGTAGTATATTTGCAATCTACATGGGAACTCTTTTTATTGTTAAGCATCACAAGGCAGAGTCAGAGAGAAAAACATATTATTAAATGAATTAAGTTCACTGAACTTATAAACTCATACACCGGGACAACCTAAATACGGTAATATTTTTCCAAGAGTCCTTGAGACTGATCATTTAAATTCTGAAATTTGTTTCAAGTCTTTCTCATCCTAGGTGTAAGATTGAGAGTTTTTTTTCGTATGTTCGCTTATAAATGGCACTCTACTCTGAAGTAGAAGACCCGAGCTGATTAAGCCTGAGTGCCCTAATTTCTTGAAGCAAAGGGTGAGTACTGCTTTTTTCCCCTCATGCCTTCCATAGTGCTCTGGGTGAACACTAGAAGAAACAGTAAGGCAGAGTGCTCAGCTTTCAAGAGCAGTTGCCATCTTAAACACCAATGCACAGAACAGCTAAAAAGCACTTCACAGCTCATTCCAAAGTTCAGTTGTCAAGTCTGTGGAGACTCTTCCTGCTTATTCTAGCTTCTTTTTGTTTTTCCTTCTTTGACAGAACACGCAATATCTAAAAGCTTTCTTTCTCTCTCCTCATCAGTCTAGCATGTCTCTCCCTAGAGCCCTTTCTCCTCAGGAAGATGGCAGCAACTTGCAAAAGCCTTCAGACACACCAGGGAGGGTGGGGAGATAAAACGTACCCTGTGCATGATAAAGCCAGGGGCAGGAAGAGGGCGCTCACTGTCAGTGGAGCCTGCACAGTGTCCCAATAAGTTCAAACAGGAGAAACAAGAAACAAGCCTTGATATTTTTCAGATTTGCAGCTTTTAATACCTCCAGAAGCCTCAGCAAACACCTCTGAGCAGGAAGCAGATCAGAGTTGGTATTTGCTGTAAAAGTTAAATTGAGCTCCAGGGAACAGATGAGAATTAGTCCAAAAAAGCATTCTTGACCTAAAGTGTTAGCTAAACCACAAAAGTCAAGGTGGGATATTCGTCACAGGACTGCTGTACCCCCAAACACACATGCACACCTGCAGAGATATCTGAATCTTGGCTGTGGCATCTCAATCACCAAACTTGTCAATAAAAAAAATGAAACAGCATTAATTCTATACCATTATTTCTATTCTAAGATTACTGTGAGTCAATAAACAGCAAGTATTTTCTGCAGTTCCTGGCATCTACTTTGACACTGTTCAACCAGTGATTAAATACACTGATCCTCATTTCTCCAAGCGTTAATTCTGCAAACTAGTCTGCAGCCAGGAGAAGTGAGCATTTAAATAAAAAGCAGCTGGCCTGTTATGATGGACACATATTCAGAACCATGCACTGTGTGTATATAGTTCTGAGCACTGGACACCTCTACCCCTCTTTCCTCCTTACTCATGTTTAACTAACTGAGGTATGACCATCTTCTTTCTAACATGAAAGCCCTGATCCTCTGCACTTGGAACTGCTTAAATAGTGTTGATTCCTTTGCTGGCCCAGGACCAGAGCCACTTCTCATCCCAGCTGACTACAGACTAGCATGTTTTGTCAGCTCTGTAATTTCAATTAAGATTTATAGATATTAATGACAATAGGGATAGGATGGGGAAAAAAAAGTATTCAGACTACTATGGGAGCCGCTTAACCAAGCTCTAAATATACCCAGGCTCACATAAAAGCATTTAATTTACTGAGTAAATGAATTCTCACATAGCTGGTCCTAAATTCTAATTCAACAAAAGTTGCTCTTGGGTCCAGAGTGGCAGTACTGGAAACACATTATTCTCTCTACATTCTGCTGTAGTGGGAAGCCTGCTGAGGTCTCTCCAAAGTACTTTGCCATACCAGGAATCAAGCATCTTTGTTCAGGGGTACTGGCTGTCCTCCAATCTCAGGTGGGAGTGGGTATATATTTTGCTTAAAAATTTTGAAATTTTAATAATAAAAAATATGCACTTCATCATGATTACTGTACAGTAGCAATAAAACTTTCTGTAATACAAAAGAAGACTTCTGTTTCTATGTTAAATGAAACAAGCCAGAAAAGAAAAAGCCATATAAAGCAACAACATTTTGTTCTCTGGTTAAAAGCAACATCATTTTGCATTCAAGTATTTGTAATGTAGGAAAGCAGCAGAACAGACAAGTGCATATGAGACAACTAATATTTGATTAATACTGTAACTCCAAATGAAGGAAACAGTAAAAAGGATCAAATTATTCTCAATGGATCAAGAGCCAGGAAAAATAAAGCACAACCACAGTTTTTTATGAATACTGACAGAAACCCATGACTTGTATGTTTTGAAGTATTCATAGCTATGACAAATCTGTGACATGAGGCCTACACCCACTAACTGTTATGGAACTCATTCCACACTATAAACAAAACAGCAAATAAAAGCACACATCCAACTGAACAGAAAGAACGTAAGGAGATCAGTATAGGTACTTGGGACTGACTTCTAGCATGTCACAACAAGCACATAAGCAGACCAAGACACTGTGGTCACTGAACAAGTTTTACATTAAAAAAAGAAGATATATAGATTAAAGTATAAGGAATGTGAGCACTATAGCAACCATGGTCTGCAGTAGAAGAAGAATAAAACAGGAAGGGTGTTAACAGATCCAAATGCACCTTGGCCCCTGTTAGTCTGCCTCAAGCACAACCATGAGGCAACAGCCACAGCTTTTGTACCTTCCCTGCCTGCTGCGTTTATCAACCATGTTAAGACCTGGCCACCAAGATTACATACACACCACTTTCTATACCTCTTTCTGTGAGGACCCATAATGTTAACTAAGCAAAAATTCTGCCTTCATTCAAGACAAAGTTTATCCAATTAAACAGGAGATTCTTAAATTTCGGATGGTAGCTTAGCACAAAGGACCTTTTTACAAAATTTCTTACAAAAGCTTGGTCTCTAATGAGAAGTTGAATGAGTCCAAATACGGGTTGAGTAAGCCAGACAGACACTTGCTGTTCCTATATTTCTTTATCAGCTTCAATTTGCTCACAACCTCTCTGCTCCCCTTCCCATTTTGGTCAGCATTTTCAGTCCTTACAATCTCTCTGAACTTTTTTTTTTTCTCCCCATTTAGAAATGATGCAGAGCAACTGGAGTCAGGAAAGGC
Source organism: Cygnus olor (assembly GCF_009769625.2). Classification (NCBI taxonomy): domain Eukaryota; kingdom Metazoa; phylum Chordata; class Aves; order Anseriformes; family Anatidae; genus Cygnus; species Cygnus olor. The sequence continues at coordinate 53,636,511 of NC_049173.1, forward strand.
TGCTCCTAATCAATGCTTCTCCTGTTGTTTTCCAGAGGTTTTCTATGTGCTTCCTGATGGTTTTCTAGTTAAACTACTGTCAGCAAAGTAGATAACCCACAAAGGAATGAGATACGCAAATATGTCTCTTTCAGCGCATGTAGCTTCTTTTCTTTGTAGTGGTCAAAGGCTATAGATGGTAACATACAAAACCTACTGGCAGGAGGACAGAAAGTAGAATATTCAGAAGCAAACGTACATTTAAACTACCAATTGTTAAGCATACAAAAATACTTTTTCCAATAATGTTGTTAGAACAGCTGCACCTAGTTACACCAGGTTGGGGAGTGAGATTTTTACTAAGCCAAGCTTAACAAAACTGCATTCTCTCAGTTGGGGCTGTTAAAAGAACAGCTAAATGGATTTTGGCACATAGAGTTCTATGAACAGGGGCTCTTTGCAATCGCATTTAGTGGACATAGAGGTTATGAATGCTACTGGTATGGTACTGACTACCAGAGACCTTTCAATAGAAACTGTATCAGGTACTTGAATGATTCTTTGTAGTCGAGGGACTGCAGGAAAACTCCCATTACTGAAAGAAACAACAACACGCAACTATTAAAGAGAATGAGCATAATATGCAATTATTGATAACAAAAATCATGACAAGGATTATCAAAATCTAGAAACATTTCCAAACAAAAACAATACGAAAATATAATTCACTGTGATGTTTTCTGACATCCAAAAAGCTGTAAGTTAAATGAGGAAAACCATTTAGCCTGTTCCCCTAGCAAGTCTTGGTCAGCTGCTAGCTCTCTAGAGGTTATATGCATCTGTAAACAGATACAATATTGAAGACTCAAAGAAAGGAAATAACCTGTTCACATACTGCATTCCTTGCCAGAAAATTAGTTTTTGAGACAACTGGCAGATAACAGCTTTATGCGGGAGTGAACAAGACTGTACAAAAAGACTTCAGAAAAAATAAAGGAGCAGCATAAATACTTCAGCACTAAAATCTGAAATGGTGTAACCCAGAGAAAAGGCTAGTCTTCAAACATGATGCAACACAGGCAGGAGTGGAAATAGTATTAGTGCAATCAGTGGCTGCCAGTGTCTACTACCTGCATTACACAGGATTTGGAGATAAAATTATTAATCAAGAGTGAAAATCTGCACAAATTGAGAAAAGACCGTGTAGCAGTGCTGTTTATGTTAAACATTTAACCAGAAATTTCTGGCTGAATAAAAAATAAAGAGCAAATTGTTAGAAAATAAGATGAAAACAAACGAACAAAGAAAACCCAACCACACTCTTGTGTAGACGTTCCAAAGTACATGAAATGGATGCTATTGCGCAGAGAGTGCCAATACTGATCAAGCAAAAACATTATTGGCAAGCTATTATCTGCTATACCTGCTCAAGCTTTTGGTTTATCTAGCTCAGTACTCTGTAGCTGACAAAAAGAAGGAAGGTAAAATAAAAATCTTAGTGACCAGATACAAGGTTATCTGTCCTCAATGCAGAGCTCAGCCTACTTCCTAAAATAAAAAAACAGTTTTCGACTCACTGCATGGTCTCACTGGTTTGTAACTACCAATGAGAGCAGTAGAAACTTAAGTATTAATCAGAGTCTTCTGCCTTCCCCCTACTTCTCTACTCCAAAGTACAGTATTTTAATTACAACACTAGTGTTAAAATGCCCAGCTCAATGGGCTATAAAGGTTTCTTTCCTGAACTGGTATTTTTTATTTAGGCTCCTACAAGAAATAGTAATAGAAGTCATAGTAATAGTCGCAGATCATAGTATCATCCAACAAACACAAGGCTCAAAAAAGACATTTATCTCTATCATCACAGTTGTCTAAGCTCCACTTCTGTGTGAATCTGAAAATATCATCAGCATCCTCCACATGAATCATCTAAGGGCTGTACCTGCAAACATTTATCCATTTTGACCACAATCTACATACAACAAACAGTAGTTTCTTTCTTCTTGCCCATAAAAATGCCCCGAATAGCATCATACCCTCAGACAACACTCTGGCTACACCATTAACTCTCAGAAGCACATTATAATAGTATATTTATATATAATTCACCATACAAAGATAGACAACAGAAGATCAGTTAAAGTTATTAATGGAATCTTGTCTATATTTTGTCCAGTTTTCGGCAGTTTATCCAATAATCTATCCAGTGTTGTTCAATTCAGTTTTTAACCTAAATTAGATCTGAACAGCAAACATCTGTATTTTATAAGAATATTTTTAGAATTTTTAGCATCATAAACCTTTTTTTTTTTTTGGGGGGGGGGGAGGTTACACAGGTGTTTGATTTTTTTTGAAGGATTAAAGGATTGAAATGTATGACATACTTTCATGTCATTTCGACTTTGATCTTGAGGATAAACTTCTGCTGAGATGCTCCTGCTATCTGTCCTTACTTATTGTCCCCTATCAAAGTGACAGAAGCCTAACTTTAGTAAACAGAAGCGATGGATACTCCTTCCTGTGAACTACTGGACAATTTTACTGTAAGAGAAACTGCAATTCATCAAGGAGTTGAAGGACTTCTATCTGATCTTATGAAATTGAAAAACCTCTTTTCAAAGGCTTGAATCAGCAAAATGGGAAAAGAACAAAGGAGCGTAAAGACAGAGACAGTAATTACCAAAAGAGTAATTAAAATAGACCAGAGACTGCTTGAAGCAAACAGGGATACAATGGTCAGAACAGGTCCACTAGGGCAGATTCATTCTAATAACAGTTAACGAATTAATGTTCTTTGCAGGAGAGAGGGAGCCTGGGAGAAAAGCTCAGCACTGGCATGAAAAAGTACACTGAAGCTCTGATTTATGAGCATGAAGACAGTTGCAGATAAGTCCCAGCATCAAACCTAACTATAATCAGGTCCTTAGTCCCAAGGAAGCACAGTTGGTCCTAGGACCATTTAGTAACCGGCACTCACTTGACTCACAACAGAATTATTTAATAAACCACCTCAGTTACTTTAGGTGACAGATTCCTGTACAAACTGGGCATGCAGGCTCTGTCCTGTTACCCCAAACATCCACAACCTCCACATATTCATACAGGTTTGTACATAGCACCATTTCACTCTGGTGACCAATGTCAGAATTTCCAGTTGTGTCATTTGGCTGCATAAAATTCCTGCCTCAAATGGAAGGAAAAATCAAAATGAAATACTGAATGAATTAATAAAAGTTAGGATTTACACAAAGTAGCTTTGCTGAAAAAAATTCTCTTCCCTGACTGCATGTTGCCTGTACACTGCTCTCAGAACAGATTTTACTGGCAGCGTATAGAGACATGTATATGAGCATATGCAGCATATATTGAGACAGGGCCTATTTCAGGCCTTCGGGAAAAAGAGATGCTACAGGAAAGTAAAAATAGAAATTCCAGAAGTCTTAGTTCACAATGCACTGTGAGAGGTGCATCTCATACTCTGTTTATGCCTCAGCTTTCCCAACCAAGAAATTAAAACAAAAAAACCTATAGCCTCTTATCAACCTTGCAAAATAAGGAATAAATCCACTAATGTTTCCAAGGTGAAGAGATTCTATGAGGGCACAGGCTTAGCCACAGATGCATTTTCTTTATGTGATGACTATTAGGCTTATTGATTTTAGTACAGAAAGAGGCTACCCCTGGCTTTTTATTCTGATACCAATTCAGAGCCAATACAGCTAAGGGAAGTAGACTGAAGTGAATTCTGTTTGACCCTTCATCAACACAGGCACTTGCTTTCAGGCAGTGGAGTGACACTGGTATACTGCTGGTGTTGCTTTTGCTAGAGGGAAAAAAGTTTCTTTTCAGAAGCCTTATTTAGTTCCTTCTAAATCTCTAGTGCATTGATGGTTTTTTGGTTGGTTGGTTTGCTTTGCCTTTTTTTTTGTTTGTTTGTTTGTTTGACCCAGAAGAGCCATTGAAATTTAACACTGGACAACCTGTAGGGTTACCTCAGCCAACTAAATATACCAGAACTACCAATCACCATTTCTGCTTTAAGGTTGTAACAGATACGTGGTGGTGAAGCTACGGGATAAAAAATGATCATAAAGGAAAAAAACAACAAAACACAATAAAAAAAACACCACACCTGTTCAACAAATGTAGATTTAGCTTTAAAGGGTCTAAATCTAGGGCAGTATGCCTTTGTAACAGGCAAAAGCCAGAGAAAAAGTTCAGCTTCGACATTCAAAGAAACAGCAGGAGAAGGAACCTTCTTTTACTTCTAAACTGAACACATTTCTTTGAGAAATAGCAGGTATGGAAACTTAAAAGTCCTTCTATTTTCTTTTCAGAGCACAGCCAAACTTTAAAGTCTCATCCAGAGGACTATACACAAAAAAATACAAAGCAGCTTGGGCTGGCAAATCAACCCATTTTGCTTCTGTGCGATTCTTCTGTGACCGTGCCAGTGGCCTCTTGCCTGCACAGGTTGCCAAGGGATGTTTAAGGTAGTCCCACAACAGCAGCAGCTGCTGCCACCTTCGTTTGCAGCCCCATCCTGAGCACAAGCAGAAGCAAGTCACAGCCCTGCCTCTTTACATAATCACTCCACGTCAGAGGGAGCAAGTGGCGGGGAGAAAGAGGTGTGTAGGAAAAGAGGGAGAAAGGGAGAGAGAAACCCCATAAAGCCACACATACCTTCCCCATCACCTTCTGCCTCCTCCTCATCACCATGCAGACCAGGTCCGTATGGACCTCCTGTCCTCGTCCAGCTTTCTTCCCTTGCCCCGGCCCTGTACCCACCTCAAACCCCACTGAGCGCCCCCAGCCTCTCCTCCAGCCAGTCTCAGCAGCCCACTCCCCAGCTGCCCTTGAGACAGCAAACTTGAGCGTTGCTTGCTGAGAAGCCCTGTGCTGACCCTGGCCCCATCCTCTATAGATTTCTTTAAAAATTAAATACGTATTTCTTTAGCTTCAGATCTCTTTAGGTTGGGGAACAGCTTTGGAAGGTGATGAATTTTTAAAGAAGGTTAGAGAATTGAGGGATCATTTTTAGATAGAGCTGCAACATATTTTTCTCTAAGTTTTCTATTTTGCTGCATAATAATTGTAACTTGCTTTTACAGCTACAAATTCATTGACACAGTAAGTAGAAAGAATGAATCTCTGGAAGAAAAATAATATTAAAAATTAGATACATTAAATTAGCGCAAGTTTACAAAACTTTCTCTCCCCACTGTGTTTATTTGAAAGGATGAGAAGAAGATACGGAGAAGATACAGAGAAACCTGCATTTTGAATATTGGGCAGCAGAAGCAGCCCCTAGAATTCAGTTGTCTGTCTACAGTGCTGTCAAGGCAGACTATCCCCTTGGGGAGGGGTTGGAGGGTGGAGAGATAAGTGGGAAAGCTTTGACACTGTTTAAGCACTGTTCAGCAATAAGTAAAGCATTGGTGTTTGATTAACACTGCTTTGGTCACAAATCCAAAACACGGCACCATACAGACTGCTGTGAAGAAGAATAGTCCAGTACAGATACCTTGTACCATCATCTCTTCTCAGGAAGTGGGGAATGCAGAAACCTCAGCATAGTTTCAGCTAGGAGTCAGACAGCCAGGCGTGGAAGAAAGCTAGGAAAGCATCATGCATGAACTTGATCATATGTAGACTCCTGTAGAACATAAGGAAGGTGAAGATCTTTCTACCTCACTGCATCTCAATTCACCCTAATATAAACAAGTGTGATCTGAACTACCTATTGCCCACCCCCCAGAAAACAAACTGACTAGTTACTGGCAATATGACAGTCTGTTGAACACGTTTGAATAAATACACAGCACACACGCTCATGCCCATATCAAGGACACAGAGATGAATGGAAGGGTTCACTTTGCTGTTATACACAGAAGTGGTCGTGACTGTCACGGTTTATTTGAATATCAGCCTTTTGCAGAAGGAGTTTCTGCACAGAGAATATCAAGGTAGCATAAGAAGGTCACACATACTTCACCAATAGCACAAAGCACCTGATTACTAACAGGAAGCATGAAACCAGTAAAGACAGAAAGGCTCTAAAGAACTGAGAAACATTAAGGATGTCAGAAGGTTGCTTATACCAAAACCTCTTAGAAATACACATCAAAGAGGACAGGCTCTCCTCTTATTCTGACAATTATTCTCAATAGCAATGACACCAGAGCCTCATGGAGGATAACTTTAACAACAAGGCACAGGAAAGTAAGTGCATGCAGTCCAGTAAATACTGAACAGAAAAGCTAGGAAAAGAGCAGCCCAGAAGATGTGAAAGAAGAAATAAAACTAACTCTAAAGACAATATAAAGCAGGGAAAGGCATTCTGTAGGTGGCTGTTATTCACTAACAGAAATGACAAAGGTATTTCTGTATAACGTACATTTTGGAAGAATGGAAACCAATCATCTCAACTCCCTTTTAACAGTTCCTTCTTTTCTTGAATTCAATCTCCTGGTTCATCTAATGGAAATACAGCTAAGTGCTATATCCAACAGGTTTTAGTGTATATCACCGCCAATGTCAAAGAGCATCAGTGATTCTTTGCAGGGCCGTGGAATCTCCAAGTCCAAATATCTGCAGATATGTCAAGACCCCTATAAAGGTGCTGTGCCAGCATCCAATTATACATTTGTGAAAACTGATATACAAAGGTTTCCACATGGATCACCAAAATTCAGAGTTGCGGCACATACCATGCTAAACGATCTATTTAAATAGTTTTAAAATATTCATGATATAAAGGTAAATCAAACAAGTTGACAGTATTGTAATCTTAGAAAAAATAAGTCACCTTCTATCTCTATGTGGAAAAATATAGCTAATTATCACAAACATCTGCCCAAATCTCATCAACAGGGACTATATACGCACATTAATGACACTATAAACTCGCTTTTCAGTGGCAAGTGCTGGAAGCCACGAGTACACACCTGGCTGGCTACATCGCAACCTGGGCCAATGGAAAGCTTGGTTCCCCTGGCTCAGGGAGGTCTGAACGTTACTGTCACAATCCTATACACTGCCACAGCAGGGCTTTCCCAGAAGCTTGAGGAACACTGTCAAGGTCCAGAAATTCAGAGGTTTTCCTCTGGTCCTTTTTTTGCAGGGTGAGGGACAAATGGGAAGGGAGGGAGAGATTATGCTACCCTTGTTTTTCATGTTGTACCATATTTACTTAAATCTAAAACCTTAGGGCACTTTACTTACTTTGCCATAGCTCTGCAAGACCAAAAGGATGATTCTTGGAAAAACTTGAAGTAAGATCAGGGATCGAATTATAAAACCCTTTGAGTAAAGATCTGGAAGAGTCTGCAAAATGCCATACATCTCTGTAACACTGTTGTAATAATAATAAAGCCTGTGCTCAGAGGAGGAAAAGAAAGTATGAGCTATCTTTCTAAACCAGCTGATCTCCCAGTCTCAAACAAGGTTAGGTAAGGATACAGGTTTTAGAAAACAAATGAACAAACAAACAGACAAAAAAAAAAACAAAAAAACCTAGTAAATGTCACAGCGATATTTGCTGTAAGAGTCATGTAAATGTTATTTATTGTGCCAAATGCATTTCCACAATCTATTTACTCTGCCACATCAAAATACAATAGTTACAGTTTTAGCCTTCTAGGCAGCATTACCATTCATAGGTTGCCATAAGGCCAGTTCATTCCAGCACCAGAAGAGCAACTCAGCTTGTTCCTCTATGCTGCCCTTCAGCCTTCGTTCAGCTCTGCGGACACATCTTGTCTATCGTGGTGCATAGCTGTTTGGGGCACTAAGAACTAGCCCCTGTATGGGACGTCTTGACCTACAGCTCCAGGCACAGACCTTTCTAAATTACTTGTCACCCAAGAATCTCATATCAGAGGCACTCAGACTTGTTCTGCCTCTGGTATTGCCATCTGTGCTACTTGTGGGGAAGCCTTAGAGAGTTTAGGGTTTGGGTCCCAAAAGCTTTACCATCAAGTGTAGATGTTTGCTAACACAACTTGAAACTTCAAATAAATGTGATTTATCTGACAAAGATGTGCCAGGCCACTACTAGACCCATTTCATTCCAATGGTACCTTGAGTCTCTACCCCTTATTTGTTTATATATTTAGAGCTCAGGACTAAAAGAACTTAGGACCATGTACATCTTAGGGATTTGCACAACTGGAGCATTTTCACAGGGCCCTGAGAGGTGCTAGATTTGAGTGACAGAAACATTTTTTCAGTAGAAAATCCTATTACTTAAGGGAAACCTTCTGGGGAAACATTTTGAAAGGTACACAGATCTACAACTTTCCTTCATTAAAGCCTAAACACAATACCATAATCTGAGCCAAGCTGATGCAAAACAAAACCACTTTGATTTTTCTCAAGTAGAATCAGCTATTCAGTTTTGGACAAATTCAATATTACACTGTGTTATTTGAACACGCTGCCTCAGTGACAAATGACTTTGGCCATCACAGGGCTCTGGTTCTCCTCTGCTGCCCAGACACCTCTCACATTATCTCCTATTCCCCTTCCCTCCTGAGCAAGTGCAAGATAAATGGCAGAATTCATAGCCACGGGGCACCTCCTGTGGCTGAGGTGTAACTACATAAAATAACAAGTGTTTGTTATTCAGTTTACATTTCAAAGTTGGACAAGAATTAAAAATATTAATTTTTTAAAACTTTATGAAAATTTAATACAATTTTCCTGCTCCCCAGGAAAATGAGTCAATTTTTCAACTAGTTCCATTTAATAACAGTGAAACTACAGGATCTCACTCACCAGAATACATTATTGCCACATACACCGTTAATACATTACAGCCTCTCAACTTCTAAAGCTTGCCTTCTTGACTGAAATCCAGTTGCCACCTACATAAATAGCACCAGATTATCCTTCGGAAGGAAAATCAGACAGCACCACCAACAACAGGAAGAAGCTCATTTGTCCACAACTTAGTAAGGAGCTTCAAGACATGTTTCATTCTCAATATCCTGAGCTGAACTGTACACCACTCAATAATCCTTTCAGCTGAATAAAGGTCCTCATGGCCGGTGTCAGCACACAGGCAGGCACCATTATATCACCAGAGAGCATCAGTGCACAGGGAAGTTGTCGTTTCGTTTTCTTCACCACAGCAACAGAACTGCTTTGATTTACAAGGTTAAGAGACAGCGGAGAAGCTGTCATGCCAGGTCTGTTCTCCTTCCTGGGGATGACCTCTGTGACTTATTTCCAAAGACCAGAGTCTTTTTTGCCCTTTCCCACTCTGCTCTTAACAATAGCAACCCCTGCACAGTACACTGACGTACCAATACAGCGAGGCATAGGACTATATCCTACTAACTGTATGCAAAACAGGGTACAAAGTGTCTTTCAATCTGACTAGACAGTTTTTCTTTCTTCACAAATGCGTCCTCTTTACCTTGATATTCACTTCAGCTTTGCTCCAGCCTGTTAGTTTAGACTACAGTTTCCAAAACATAAAATATATCTTGGCTCCAGTGGTCCTCTGTTTAGACTCCAAACTACATGACTGTGTAACACTCCCATATGGGAATTCCCACTCACATACTACTGAATTGGTGCTGCTGTTGTAGAGGGCAAAAGGAGGAGAGAAGGGAATGAAAGTTATTTCTATGGGAAGTTTGGTTTTTTAGCATCATGTGTTGCACTTCAGAATTCTGTTCCTTTATTTTTCTTAACATGGGCACCACTCCAGTGTTAGCGAGGCTGGAGTATCATTCAAGGTGCACTTGTTTTACAGGTATGCAGAGGTATTTACCATCAATTAGGAGAGTGCCATCTATCAGACTGGATGTACTTTTGAGCCTGCAGCTGCAACAATAAGAGGGCTACAGAGTTATCTATTGGGAAGCCTAAAATATGACTGTCTTTTGGACATCAAGTGCAAGACAAAAGCATTTGGATTATGTTTAAAGCAGCCAAAGAATTCTGTAGTCCTGCTGTTGGTTGTTTTTACAAAATTCATATTTTAGTAACTTCGCTAGGACTGAACAAATTACCCTCAGTGTGCCACAGGCTAAGGCTGAGGTCAGCAGTACCGAAAACAGAAGTCGAGTGGATATGAATATACAACCCTGCTCAACTCCACTTGTTACAAGAAGTGCCACTAAAGGAAGATTTTCTATTACACAGGATCTCTTCCATCACGAAGCAACAGGTTAAGAGAATATCAGAACAGTCCAATTCACTTCAACTTCCAGAAAGCAGATCAAGTGAAAGCTTTATATGCTTTTGTCAAAACAATCCAGACGCAGTAGAGATGCTGATGCTCCTCACTGTGCTGTTTCCAGATTGGATTGACTGTGAATACAGCAATTCTCCTCAGGAGTTTTCAGACAGAACCAGGCCTAGAGTATGTAGGCAACTGAATATGATCTGAGGCAGCAGTTTCCCAGGAGCAGTTAAGAGACAAATACCAGTATTTGTCACAAAGTAAAATCATCCTTCATCTTACAAAATGCATGCTTGCAATCTCCTTAAAACATTTGAGGGACTCCTGTTGTTCCAGGGATGCGAGTGAACAAACAAAAGGAATACAGGAAACAGCATTTACAGTAGTTACTTACAAAAGTAAGAACTTCAGCATGCCTTCCCTAAGTACTGGGGCTATCTTGAAGCTCTTTCCTAGCCACACTGACTTAATTGGTTAATGAAAAATCATTAAGAACCATGATAAATGGTTTCTGCTCAGTCACATCAATGACAACAACCAAAGATGGATGAGAGATAATTAAAAGAAGAATGTTCTGTTTACCTAGCAAGATGGAGGATGTTTTCTATAAAAAGCGTTCTACCGAATGTTTGCAAAATTCAGTACTGCTGAACACAGATCTGATCTCCTGCATGAAACCACTAAGTGTTTCCATAAGAAGGGATCTTCTCAGCCTTCCACTTGAATTTCATCTGGTTCTATAACATTCATGTTTCTGGATGTCAGAAACATCACTGAGAAGTCTAACACATTTATCAGAGGAAACTTACCTTTATATTATTTGAATCCAGTCAGTCTTGATACCTGGGTCTGAGAAAGACCTTGAATGAGGCAGTAGGATACCTTTTAGACCACGTCCTTCATTCGTCCCTGACACGATTTTCAAAGCTTAAATCTTTTTTTTTTCTTGACATTGATCACAACATAACAATAAAGCAACATTTTCCTCTAGCAGCTTACAGTTCTCTTGTTAATGAGTCTGACAACGACAAGGCTTGATAGTGCCTGACCACTTTCAAAACCTATCCAGAACCCTGAGCTAACACACTGTTTCACTTGATGGGGTTTAATACAAATTGGACACCAGAATTTGTGGATAACATTTTTTTAAAATCAATTTCTTATGCCACCTTTGAGTAAATAATCTCATAAGTAGACAGCAAGAATTAAACAGAAAGTTTTACCACAGAATAAAGTATTACAAGGATCTTGTAAATTCTTGATGAGGGGTTGAGGAGCATAGTGCACCCCCTGCACAGCCTGTCAGCACAAACCCAGAAACCTATATTGGAAACAGCTGACAGCAGGCATTGCTTTGTACGTGAAATGGACATTAGAATTACTGAGCCTCTGAGTCAAGCATTGGTTTTCTGTAATAGTCAAATGCTTTTTTGGAATATGGGAAGCAGATACTGGATATATTTGATGTGTTTATACTGACCATCCACCACTTAAAAATTTATTTTCTATTAGAAAATCTCTATTCATAAATCTTAACTTCACTATGTTGGAAACAGCTAAAACAGATTATATCTTTATCAGCACTGAATTCAATATGAGGAGAGTTTTGATTTAGTCAGCATACACGGGACATCTCAAAAGAATAAAACAAAACCAAACGTACATGCCCTTGTGGTACAAGACATGGGGAGGGCAATTCACTAGGCAAGCTGTTTTACTTTGAGCGCTAAAGCAGGTTCCCATGCAAGTTACTGGCTGGTGAAATTCATGTCATTGTGCCGAGGTTCTGAACACCTGTATTCAGAAGAGACATTTAGGCTTTCTCTGGGAAAGTAATGATATTATCCTGACTGAAAATCTGCCTGAAAGCCTGCAAAGACACTTAGATTACATGTAGACTTATTATAGAGAGTTGAGTCTGGGTTATTTCAAGATGACCTGAGCCTTCCTATTGACTGTAATCACTAGATTCCAACTCTGACTCGAAGCATTTTTCCCCCTCAACCTGAATTATTTTGGAAAGCTACAACCACATTGTTTCACCCATTTCTAAAAACAAGACCAGTTGAAAAGCTGTTTTGTGCCTACTAAAATCCAAGGTGAGATAGGAGTGCAAATTCCTGCATCACACTGCAAACAGGCTGCAAGATACATGAAGTTATCTTTCTATTGCACTGAGCACTACTGATGAAAGCCTCATCTGGAATATTGCTAGCAGCTTGGGGGAGGGCACTTCAGGAGTGATAAAATCTAGTCAAAGAGCATCCAGGTGAGAGAAATGAGAATGAGAGAGTGAAAACACCACCAGCAAAAAAGCAGACTGGACAGATAAGTACCATACAGTCTTGTATGGTGACTGAGGGAAAGCCAAAACTTTTCAAGTATGTAGAAGACTGCCTTTTTTTTTTTTTGTTACCGTCTCAATGTCAGCTTAACCCAATTTTCTTGCCCTATCCATTACTGCAAGAAGAATGGTAAAATACTTGGTAAATCTTTTTTACAGATAAACACTGCAATAGATTGCTTGGAGGATCTGAAGAACGAATTAGACAAACATCTCTGTGGCTGATAAAGGCATAGTCAATAATGCCGCACGGTGCAAGACAAAATAGATGTTCTCTCTTTTTTTCCTCCAATTCTGTGATTGTTTATCTGTGCATAGTTCTCCTGGATTCCAAACACATCTCTAAATAGTTCATACTTCTGCAAGTCAAACCCCAGGGCTCCTTATTTTCTTCTAGGTGTCTACCAAACGCGCGCACACACACACACACAAAACTAGTAATCACCTTCTGAAGAAGCATGGTCTAAGTGAAAGGCTTTGTATGATGGAGACAGCAGTTGATTGTAGTTGCCCAGAACGGTTTCTGAACATCCTACATATACTCTGGCTGCTTGCTATAGCAATCAGCATTTATTATACCCCCAATAATATAGTATCCCTATTTTAGATACCTGTTGTGCATAGCCTAATGCAATACCCTACAGGGGAACAATATTACAAGATATGCAATTAAGGATCACATTGCGAATACACTTACAGGTCAAGTGAGGTTGTGGAGCCACTCTTCTTTATGGAAATACTGGTCAAGGGTTTGGCCACGCACCCTCAGTGTTCTTTAACCAGACCGTTGCTATACATTTGTGAAACAGAATGTTGTTACCACGCAGCAAGTTTACTGTTTCTACCCTCCAAGTCACTTTAAAATGTTTAACTCTAGGTGAAAAATACAGAAAATTATCTGCTTCCCAACTCCAGGATTATTTACCTGAAGGGCCTCTCTCGTGGCCTGTTCTTTACTGAGGAGCCCAGATGATTCCCAGAGAATTGCCTTGGAAGCTCTCAGTGGTTTATAGGATTTTGCAGGATTATGTAGAGTGTTTCCCGCCCCAGCAAACTTATTGATTTCTCTCCCCTCCTCTTCTCCACAGAGGGATTTGAAAGGACAATTTCTAAAAGTGCTATGGCTAAGCTTCGCCATCTTTGTGAACACAGTTTACTTGAGAGATGAAACTTCTGCCTCAGAAACCAGATGCAAAGCAAAACAACTGTGTGTACACCAATGACACACAAAAAGGAAGAGCTAGGACTACAGATTTTTCTGACAAGCAAGCAACGTATCTCAGCATTCACTTATAGAGGACTTCACACAGCCTAGCAAACAGAAGGAGGAGGTGGAGAAGAGAAAGGAAGGAAAGATCAAGGAGAGAGAAGTTGTACATGAGGGGAGGACATGAACAAAGGAGTTAGCTACAGTGGAGAGCCCTAGGAGTAGTCGGGTACAGCTGAAAATAGGCTAAGGGTTAAACAGGGAAACCAGGTGTCAGAGCTGCACAGAAGCAGAGACAAGCACAGCAATAACACAAGCCTAATACATGCTGTTGCCCCATACGCAGCATTATAGAGGCACCCCTACACCATCAGTTGCCAAAAATGGGCTCCACTAGAATTTTCTGTACTAGTTTCCTCTTAAATGGCCATCTTGTAACAGTAAAAATAATAATTAAAAAAAACAACACACCCACACAAAAACAATACATTTAACTCTCTATCAAACTGCTCTCACTGGACAAAGCAAGCTTTAAATGCAAGCCCTAGCACTGTAGGATACATTTTTAATCAAGTATTTGAGTTGCTATTTGCAATTCATTAAGAGCAAGAATCGGTAGCTTCTAATGGCTGGAGCAGCCGCTCTGCTCATCTCGCAGTTTGTGGCACGCACACCACGTTGCCACACACATGGCAGCGGTTCCCTCTGGCTATAACAAAACTGAGAGCAGATGGCACCAGCTAGGGAGCCATTACATAGTTTTGAAAGCACCTACGAACGTAAACTACCGAACATAAAGATGACTGTCATCACCTAATGGTCATCATACAGGACTTCTTGTTCCAAATATTTCACTGTCTGCAACCACAAGAGCAACCTAAGGGTTTCCAACACTTGGCACAAGCACTAAGGTTGTAACTAAATACCAGCCCTCCAGCTAGAAGAGAGCAACCAGGCACACAGCAGTTACTAATTTTATGCTGTCTAGATAAAAGAGCACAAACTTTAATTGAATCTGATTTCACCCATTAAGAAAACAAAAACAAGCACACATTTCTAATCCTGCTGTGGCAACACACAACCTTGCATTTGCTTTGTTCCTGCAGAGGGCAAAAGCTACACAAGGAAGAACATGTGAGAAGACAGTTGGGTGTGATTAAAGGGAAAAGAAAAGAGTACCCATACTCCTATCACTTGAATGATATTTTTAAAAGCATTTAATAGAACTTTCAGGAGGCTTTGTCCAGAAAGTTCAGTGGACTCTCACAGTAACATAACTGAAGCTTCTGTTCATTCCAAAGCAAGCAAACAAAAAACTAAACGTGCACAAGAAAAACCAACAACATACACACACAAAACAAACAAACAAACAGAAAGCCCCAAACCCACAAACAATAACATCACAACAGTTCACGCATTGCTTTGAGGACACATAATTCCCATCTCCTCAGACTGTATTTACTCTTTCATCCCACTAAGTTCACGTTGAGCTGTTTGGAAAGATGATCTGAACTGACAGTGACTACAGCACAAAAATTGACAATGCTGTACTCAGTGTGCCACATGTACACCTCTTAAAAGCATATGCACAGGTTCCTTTAGCTCAACACTCAATAGTGATATAAATGTAAAGTAGAAGTTTTGTTCTATTTACTGTACAAATAAACAGAAACATTGAGACTACATGATTGTCTGTGGATATAGTAAAGAAACTTCTGTTTTGTAAATTATGTGGCCCTGTGGCACTGATTCTTGCATATTGCTAGATAATCCACACGCACTCACCATTCTCCATTTTGGTGGAAATATCTGCGTGGACATAGTAGTAATAATAATCCTGCTCTTTGGCACAGCTCTTTTCAACACAAGACATTATACTTAAATACAACTGATATTGTCACATTGCCTTTGCTTTTGTCTGAAACATTTGCACATCTGGATACCAATAAAAAAATAAAAATCATTATCCTTTCATCTCTAGATAGTTTTAGGGGATAACACTGGTTTATGGTAGGTCCTGGTGTGACAGTTTATATTCAATAGTATGTGTTATGTTTAAAAAAAAAACTCAGAACCTACAGAGTGTGTAAGTTAAGATTTACACTTCTCTATACTATTTTAAAAATGCCACTGATTCCGCATTTTTTTTTGGTCAATGATTGCCATAATTTATATTAAAACATATAGAAACGTGTGAAACTATAATGTAATGTTAACATCAGGAAGAACACTGCAAGAGTAGTATTCAGTTGTATAAATGCCTCTTACGAGATGTGGTGAAATCCTGTATCTCTTGATTCCTTTAACAGTAGGCTGGATAAGCCATTTTGAGAAGGGCAGGGGAACCTGTAACAGACAATGGGAGCTGGTTGATGTGATCTGTCTACACCAATCTTTTATATTTTTAATTGAGGTGATCCTGTAAGGCAAGGTTACTGCTGTAAGCATATTGTTGGTACAGCAATTATCACATAAATAGTCAGCTCTGACATTTCCTCTCAGCTGAGTATAAATTTCTGCCAGGCTGCTTCCCTGCAACATTTGGCAAATGAACCCATCTTGATCAAAAGGTAATTTATTGCACACTAGAGTTCAGTGGGTGTGATCACTGAAAATGACAGATAATCAACAGTTTGGGGGTATAACAGAAACAGCAACATATTTACACACACAAATTAAAATGGCGTATCTAATGTAAACATTTGCAAGCAGATTTTTTTGGCTTGTTTGGTTTTTAATAAGTGCACAGATCATGAGGACTGATAAACCCAGGGTCCAAAAACCTCGAGAACATGAACACAGAGTTAGGCAGCCTCCTAATCTCACAGGCAGCTCACTGCACAGGTAGGCTGAGTTTCTGAAGTGCTAAGTAAGCATTCTTCTGTTGAAATAGGTTTATACTGACTACAGAGCAACCCAATGCAGATTTTAATTAGCTCATTTGGGCAGTGGTAGCAATGCATATATGACAGCATGGACTGCAAATGTAACCTAAGAAGATGAATAAATCCTTACCAAAGTACCCCATGGCAGCTGCAACTGATTTAACACCAGCTCTGACTGCAGCATAAGCATATTTGTAGAAGCCTAGCTTTGGAGGTGCACTCGTAAGCTAAGAGCGTCAGCCTAGGCTGACTTTCAGAGGGACACGTGAACTAGATGAAGCTGCCTGTGGTAAGAGATACTTCATTACTTTGAAAAACTGTGTCAACAGATGATTATGCTAAGGCTTTGTTACACTACCTTTCATTCACTTGTTTTTGTGTGTTTTTTACTGCTGTATTTGGGGTTCTTCTGGATAAAACGTATCCCCACTTCTAACACAACTGCTTTTAGAAGCTGGTTTTGCCCAGCAAGCTCTATACAAGTTAAAAGTGTTCTGTTGCTGTTAAGTGCACAGTGGTAGCTGTTTCAAGCTTATTTAATGTAAGGAAAAAATAAACTTGCATAAATTTTGCTACAGGGCTTTATACCTCACTGAGGCACCGAAGCTTTGAAGACAGAATCCCTTATAAAACCATCCAGAAGACAGTAGTCTGTTTAAGCCATGGTCTTTGGGATAATGCAACTAACTGGTGTTGTGGCCTCATAATAAATTTACCAGGAGACAAATGCATTTCCTATTGACCCATGCTAAATCTTTAAACAAACATCTCTGCAATCTTTTCCAGCCGTCTTGAGAGAAACTCATTCTTTTAGTATTGCGCCAACCAAAATGAGTATAACCAAGGGCAAAATGTGTTCAACAAGACCAAAGTAATAACGGTGCAGAAGGCAGACAAGCCCAAAGCATGGCCCAGAGGCTATTAGTTAACCTACAAGTTCAGCATGAACAATCTTGTTTTATATGGGCAGCCTAGAATTTAATAAAAGCAAGGCAAGTAGCAGCATTTTTATTTACATTTCAGCTTTATGAATATCCAAACAAAAAGCAGGCACCAAAGACCACTTAAAGGCTTCTGCTTACTTGCTGCTATTATGAAAAACAAAACAAACAAAAAACAGCAAAACAGTGCAGAAGCATTAAAAAGGTCTTAGGACACAAAATCACCTAAAATGTCTTTAGACACTGGAGCATCCTGCAGTGAAGACTCCCACTGGCAGTATTTTAGTTGATGGGAGTCTAAATCGATAGATAGGTCTCTAAAAAGCTCAATGCCTGTTGGATCTATCTTACAGATCCAAAAGAAAGTGGGTTTTTCCTAAATTCCTGTAAAATTAACCTAGGCCATTAGTGTAGAAGAGCCCATAAACAAAGCTGACTTGAGTATTCTTAGCAAGCTAAGAAACACTAGAGGACGAGAAGGCTGGCACAGAAAAACTGGTAATGAAGAGCTGAAATAAACATTTGAGAAAAGCAAATGCAAGATTTTCCATTCTCTTGTTCTGTTCATCCAACTGTTGCTGTTACCCTAGATATCCCGACACCTCCCTCAGCAGCAGCCACTGCCACCAATCCCAGCACTAGCATAAAGCCAAGCAGGCAGCCACCCTCGAGGGTGGTTTTGGCCTATGCCTAAAATTGGTGTTGGGCATAAGCAGGAGGAAAAATATAGACTGAACTGCTATTTTAAGGGAATTAATTAAAGAAATAAGGTGGGGAAAAGACGAAAGAAGAACAGTGAGGAAAAAATAGACATGAAACCCCAAGCTTTGTATTTTGGAATAAACAGTAAGTTCAGCGTTCACTCTCAGGCCCCACTGAAGTCAGTATCAAACTTCCAACTGAGCCTAAAGACAGTCAAGACTTCTAGTTCTTTCACAGCTTCTTACATGCATCTTTTTAAGTAGAAAATGAAACCTCTCCTTGACCAAGGCAGAAAAAGCTGTCTTAGAAGACAAGCCAATAAAAATTCAAGGTCAGAACAATGCAGCACACTGTAGGAAATACTGATTCACCAGGAGGCACATACTAGGTCTGTCAGAAGAGAAACTTCAATGGTTGTGTACCTTCCTGTAATGCCAAGCAGCCACAAGACAGACATTTAAACCAAGCTTATGCATCACAGCAGCTGTGCAAAACAGCCACAACACATTAGAAAATTTTTAGTGTTTAAAAGAGAGACAAGAATTCAGAAATAGCACTCCTTCCACTTCAGTACATCGCCATACAATTGCCTGTCTCAGGAGACAGAGCATATCAAGGCACTTGCAGGATCAAGAGAAGAGGCACTTTCATTAAAAGAATATACTGACATACAAAGTAGCTATCTAAAAAACATGAAAATAGTATAGAAACACCATACCTCAAATCCTGCCCAGCTAAGTTGCAGCCACTACGTGATCGAGCTGGAACAGATTAACAATCCTTTCTTAGAGTTAACTTCAGCATGCTAACATGGCTCATGTCATGTTTTACCCATTGCTTGAACTGAAGAAGGTAAAGAAAAACAAATGAGATAAGCATGATGGCCAGGTGTAGGCAATGTGAGGTCCATGTCAGACATAAAACAGCAGGCTCTCATTTTCAATTGTTTTATGGATAGCTGTCCACTTGCTGAGATGGGGATTTATTCTTTACACCTGAGGGCTGAATACAACATTCCCCCACCCCATCCTGCATCACTTGGATCTATGACCTCGCTGTCTCCACAAGACACATGCTGTATTATTCAGATTTTTCTTTTTCTGATATTGGTCTGAGAGTGAGTATTTGCAGATTTGTCCTTTGTGGGCCCCTAGAGGAAAGTTTCTTGCAATTTAAATATGTATTGCTTTTGGGTTTTTTTGGTTTTATTATTATTTTTATTTTTTGTGAGCAGCATCTTTCTATATTATTCTACTTTAATTTCTAGGCAATATTTCTAAGCAGGGCATGAGATGTTTTTCACTTGCCTTATGCAAATTGTACGTTCCAACTTGAGCTGAAGACTTACCAATAAAAGCAGTGCCATGAGGTCAGTGTTCTTGCAGGGCACTGTGAAGAAGATAGATAAAATAAACTCAAAGAGGAATCAAGGAACTGATGGTTATTCTCAGCAAAAGGAGCTTAAAAAGCTGACCAAACAGCAGCATAAAACTGAGATCACATAGTCAGGACTTGTTTTAGGTCCTCAAGCACCAGGAGAATTGCTCAAATGTTTCTGAAGCCTCATTAAATATTAGCTGCTTCAATAAAAGATGTGAAAGCAAGTTGAGATCTTATGAACCAAATCTCCATGGTTTTATACTGCTCACAAGGGCAAAGTCACACACTTGCAGGCAATTAGCAGCAGTTTTATTTCATGTGAATATAGCCAAGGCCAGTATGTTTGAGGGATGATACATAGCATGTCTGCATGGTGGCCAACCCTCTCCTTTCCCAGATGTAGCTGCGGAACAACTGAGATTGAGATGTACATTCTGATTCTCCATGGTTTTATACTCTACATAAACATTTACATCTCTGCAAAGAGGCTATACAAACCTACTGGAGCAGTATAATTACTTTACAAAAACTCTGTGGAGAGGTAGTTGACTATCTCTAGCATCTGGGAATAAGAAATTGGGCTGTTTATGCCTCAGCATTTGTTTCTAGGCCCTGTCACATGCTGACTGGTGGGAGATCTAGGGATTTTTTGCACCACAGAGAGCACTAGCATGAACAGCTCAGAGTTTTCTAACCCTGAGGACTGCATAATGCTCTCCTGAGGCAGGAGCACAACCAGCTGGCTCCTCTCCCCCTGCACACCCAGGCAGCATGAAGGTAGAGCAGCATACAGTATCACCTTCTTCATTTTGAAACAGCCATGCTGTCTTCTCAGAGTGGAAAATCACCATTTACAATGCCTGCAGGAACTCAGTGGGACCTGCTGCAGTTCTGGAGAGCACAATGAACCGCTCTGGTTCCCAGACAGCTGCCTTACACAGGTGTAGGAAATCACTAAGCCTGTGATACAGCAGCTGCTGCTGTTTTAGGCCACAAGATTTCTCCCCTACTGTGTGTTATGGTCTGTGAGCCTCACTGAGTCCCAAACTCACTGTAAGCTGGAAATCCCTGCCTTTTATCATGCTTTGATTCTGAAAGCAGCAGCTGCTCTTATTTCCTAATTTATGCTTGAGTCCAGGCTCAGTCAGGTTACCCATTTCTTGCCTGTTTGATGTGAAGGCTCTAGTCCGCTTCTTACTGCTGACCTCAGCAGGGCTGCAGCTCTTCAGGTAAGGTTCTGCTCAGCTGGGAATCATTTTGAATCTTTTCAGCGCAAGTCTCAGGTTTCCTGAAAGTGCATCCCATTGCTCATCTTTTCTTCTGCATGTCTAAAAGCGTAATTCACTTATGTATCGTTCACCTAAGACTTATGAATAAAATAGTGTTATGAAAGTATGACTTAGTTTCACCTACGACTGATGTCAAAAGCCTCTCAAGGGAAGTGGCCCAATTAGCAGGTACCTATACAGTTTCTTATTGCTAACATTTAAAGACACCTTTCAGATATGTCTGAAAAACACAGTCTTGCTGCAGTATCATCAAAGCAGCATCTTACTGTAAAGTTAAAACACAGCAGTTTTTCCTTTGAAACTGTATTTCTGTCCTTCCTCCTCTGAATGCTGACAGGCAGTGTTCCTTATTGTGGATTTTGTTTTAATGGTGAGTAACAGCTCTGAGAAACTCGTACAACTTAATGAACTAGCTAGGACTATTTGTCGTAGTAAAACCTAAAGTTTAATAAATACAATCTTTCAAGCAGTGTCCCCTCAGAGTTGGTGGGCAAAGCAGACTAGCTAATTCTGAAGCACTTAATAACAATTTATCACACCTGTGTCACATTACTGCTGTACCCAGAGCAGCAGGTTCTTAGAAGACACGGTGGTGTATACGTGTCCTGGTTTTGGCTAGGATAGAGTTAATTTTCTTCCTAGTAGCTGGTATAGTGCTCTATTTTGGCTTTAGGATGAGAACACTGCTGATAACACACCGATGTTTCAGTTGCTGCTGAGCAGTGCTTACACAGAGCCAAGGACTTCTCAGCTTCTCGTGCTGCCCTGCCAGCACAAGGAGCTGGGAGGTGACAACCAGGACAGCTGGCCCAAACTGGCCAAAAGGATGTCCCACACCATGTGGCATCCTGCTTGAACAATGAAACTTGGTGAGTTGGCAGGGGTGGGGGCTGCTGCTTGGGTCTGGCTGGGCATTTGTCAGCAGGTGGTGAGGAATTGCACTGTGCATCACCTGTTTTGTATATTATTTTACTACTATTATTTTCTCTTCATTTTGTGTTCTATTAAAATGTCTTTATCTGAGCCCATGAGTTTTACTTTTTTTTTTCCTGATTCTCTCTCCCATCCAACTGCAAGGGGTGGAGTGAGTGAATAGCTATGTGGTGCTTAGCTGCCTGCCTGGTTAAACCACAACAGTACATAATATCCATAATGTGATACAAAAAGTCCTTCCATTGGTCATAAAAATTCTCAATATTTGGGTGTTTATTTTCATATGTGGAACATTTACTAATTCCTAATGACTTTATACTTAAGCCTTTCCAGATTTAATTATTCCCTTCTTGAGAAAGGCTGAGAAATCCCACTTTGATTGGGTCCAGTGGGCAGCACTCACTTGAGGAAAACTGTATTTCAAAAGCACCAGGTAGGCTACAATGCTGCTGTGCATCTGTCCAAGTTCTTGCTCTTACACATTCATGATGGCTGCACTGGTGAGGGCGTTCACTGTTCAAGTAAAACTAGCTGCTAAAATACACCCAGAAGTTGTCTCCAAAAAATAATTATTTCGGGAACTGCAGCTCCTACACTCTGGCTTGCTGATCTTCCCATTCAGACAAATCCAGAAAACTCCAGCCAGTCCCCCTAACACTTTACTCCTTAACTGCACATCTAGAGCTGATTATCTTGGGGCTGGCAGCACACCCCTGAACTAGCTCATACAGCACATCCCATTCCAAATGTTTGAAATCCAAGATATCCTCAGGACAGTAAAAACAATTGCACATTCCTAGTACCAAGATACATTGTTAAGACAACCTTATTTGATATAACAAGTTTTTTTTTTTCTTTTCCTCAGGAACAGTTTCTGAATCCCTCCCTTCACTTTGATGTGAAGAGTTTTCATGCTGCCACTGCAGGAGCTTACCCAGAAATTATGCCGAAGCTGCTATCTGTAACAAATGCTCAGATGTATCAACAGTAATAACCTTCATCAGCCTCAGACTCTGTGCTTTGTGAATCAGGGTATGTCTGCAATGCACTGGAGCCTGTAAGGTGAAGCTTTACATTAGTTGATTTAGGCACACAGAGCAGGATGTAAATTGCCTCTGAGAGGCAAAGTAATCCCAGACAGAATTCTTTGCAGCCACAGCCAGCTTGCTTGGTTATCTCTGTGTGGCAGGATTTTGCAGGCAAAAATGTTTCCGTGTACTTGCTGGACCCAGGCTCCTTTCTATCTTCAGCTAGCTGCCAACTCCTCTGTACATGCTTTTTTTCCCATAAAAATCAGCACTGCTCCTGGCTGCATGCTCCCTAGCTCTTAGATAAACTTCCCGCCTCTTCATCTGTTGCATCTCTGCACACTGCTGAGAGCTTTGATCATAGTACACCTCCAACCATAGTTGCACTAAGCTGGTTACATGTAGAAAGTCACATCTCCACATGTTAATATCTCCATCCTTAGTGCCTTACACACAGATTTCTTTTCCCTTATAATGAATGGGAAGAGATACAAGCTGAACTCTGTAATGTGGGAAATACTGATGTAGAGTTTTACAGCACGCTACTGCCCATCCTTTGCAATGTGCAACAAAGAATTATTTAGTAATCTGACCACACTTTTCTGATAAGTTTTCCATATACTACCACCACTCAGCTCCTCCCAATTTCGAACCTCTGTGCAAAGACATCTGGAGGCACGCAATTACAAGTACAGTAGCACCATCTTCATCTGACTTAAACACTCGTGAACAGCAAGCACTCAGCAGATGAACTATCGCTCTCACCACTCACATGTGCCTGCTACAGCCCAGCTGCATGGGGCAGGCTGCTTTGCATCTGCCTTCTGTACCCCAGCTGAACATCATCCTTGCTAGCAGACATATTTGTAGAGAATATCTTCCCAATGTTTAAAGCTACAGGTATAATGCCCTTCTCTTCTGCAGTCTTTAATAGCTCTGCATTTTTTAGTTGTTCTGAGTTCTGATGTACTTATTTACAACCCAAAATAATACAAGCATTGTGCAGTTAAAAGTAAACTGCTTTAATCACTTTGGGCAAGTAACAAGCAAAAATTCCACACAATGTATTTCTTTCTGTTTCAGGGCCTAACACTCAGCACAGTTAAAACGTTAAAGCCAAGTATGAACCCTCTGAAAACATTGTTCTTAAAGGATTATATTATGTATTTGTATTTATCAACTTTGAAGAATGAAACATTAATAAGAGGTTATTTCCTGTCTACCCAGGACATCTCACATTGTAGAAAAATTTAATTCATCTTTGTTCAAGACATCCCTCTCCCTTTCAGCTATCCCCAGAACTCCTCAGGAGGAAAATAACACTTCAGTTCTGTCTTTTTAACGTGCCTGATTTACATAACTCTAATGATATTTAAGTGCCTTTGGCTGCACTTTCCTTTCCTTTCTCTGTTTCTTTACTCCCAAACTCTCAAGGCAGATGAAGTAACAGTTGGCAGCATCTTGCTCATTACAGTGTTGCCTGTGCTGTTCCCTAGTCACACGACTGTGGTTGCAGCTGGCTGAGTGGCTCTTCAGTCCTTGTATGAATTCCAGTTTTCCTTTGAGAAGCTACTTCTAAGTGTCCTCCCCAAAGCGGGGAAAAGAGCTCCTCCTTGGAGTCGTGCCGTTTCTCCAGGAGGAATGGCTGGAGGAAAGCAGAGAGGTGCAACAGATCAGGCCAATTCTGGTTCAAGCCCGACTTCTTAGATGAGCAGGGACAGTTTCTATGAGCCTTTCATCTGCACCACCCAGACCCAGTGTGAGAAGACATAGACATCACTCTGCCCATCAAGTCCAAGAGAGAGACAAAGACAGCAAACCCTGATTAAAGAAATAACAGATCTGAAGGGATGCAGAGCAGGACAGATTTGGATTTGGGGACTGAATTTGTTATAGAATAGGGACTATGTGTGGGTTTTGCAGACAGGATGAAAGGGATCTCAGTAAATACACATGATCTTCAGCTATGCTAATCTTTCTCACTTCCTAAAGGCAAAGCATGGGGTGGCCACCCCAAATCATGTCTTTTAGGGCATTTCAATGTTCCCAGTCATCAACTGGCATTTGGCCTTCCTCGCTACTCAGCTTTGTTCTCTGTTCCTGTTTGGCATGCTAGCTCTTTCAATTTTCTTTTCCCTCTGTACACAAAGGAACTTGAAGTATGGGAAACAGAAGTAACTGTTTTTCTTCACTGCTTCCCTGATAGTCCACGTGGTAAGTGAAAAAGGAGAAACAGGAGTGTTCTCTGTCACTCCCAAAGTTGTGCCAGCAATCACACATCTGCTTCACAATTTCTGCTTTCTGTCTTTCCAAAAAGGACTTGGAGTCCTTACTACGCACACAGGCAGAAGACCTGAATAACACCCCCTGCCTTACAGAGAGCCCCAGTGATGGGCTCCAAACAAACTACCACTACCAATTTTCAAACTGTTTAAAGTGCCATGCAAAACACCCACAAAAGTGCCTAAAACCAATGTTAATCCATGCTGTCCCCTTTTCCTTTTGGCTGTGACAGCCACATGCCACCTTCTGCACTGATGCCTGGCACAGCATTCGAGCTTCTGCCGTCACCACGATAAAGCACAATTCTTCTTCCATGACTGAAATCCAAGCAAACTGCATCCAGGAATGCTAGTGCTACTGAGCTTTTTCTTCACAGAGAAAGATGTAAGAAGTGCAAGCTTGCAGCAGTCCTTATTCAGGGTTTTCTCAAACACGACAGTATCATTAAAACAGCAAAGCCTTCAGAAACAGTTACGTTCACGTGATGAACCTCTATCGCCAGTTACACTGTATGCACCATCCACTGCTCCTACTAACTTTTTTTTTTTTTTGAACCTGGATTTACCAAGAAACATTCAGCATTTTTCCAAAAGCACACAATGTGTTCTGGGTTAAACCAAAAATAAAAACTATGGGTCACAATATCACCTCATAAAAATTTGTGAGGACTGGACTACTTTATGTGATTACATTTAACAAATAAAATCATTTGAAAGGAGCATCCATCTCTCTCAGAAGTTTAACTGGAACAAGACCCTGCTATGCATTCACTATATTACCGTTTTGGCTATTGTAAATTTACTGTTTGGTTTAGAATAGGTCGCTGTGGATACACTGGGCGTTTTTCTTTTTTCCCTTTTCAAAGAAAGAAATCTGACATCAATGTATTAATAAAGGCAGAATAATCATGTAATCAACTCCGTATTATGAAGTGACCTTGAAATCATGACAAAGGCTCAGCCACAACCATCGGAGTCATACAGCGTGCTAGAGGAGGGAGTGTTCCTTGGCACACATAAAACAGCTTCCAAAGGATGCATCTACATAGTCCAACTTGATTATGGGGACTGTTACACCTCACCAGAATGGCATGATCTGCTGATTCTCTCTTGCAGTAGTGAAAAGATGCAACACTGGTTTCACAACATTTATAGTGCTCTATGTTCCTAGGCCAAGTATGAATCAGCAACGAAGCCCTGCGATGTGGAAAACAGTGTCAAAACAGGACTTTGGTTTGGTCTGGTTTTTTTGTGTGTGTTTTTTTTTTGTTTTGTTTTGTTTTTTAACAACTGTGATACTCTTAACAGACAGCAACTGCATGCACACCCTTGGTTATCACTGGAACACTCACACTGTAATATTCACAGCTCAATTTAAAATAGAAGCATTTTCTTCATTCCTGTCTCAAAAAAGTATCATTTTTTTGTAACAACAGATGTCAAGATGTTGCCTGGGTACACACTATGCCAGTGCCTGTGGTAAATATGTGAGCAATTTCAGTACCCAGAAACAGAGCTTCCAATAGTTCCCTGAATATAAATATCAAACATTCCCCCACCTCAGCCTTCCCCACACCTTCCGAGAATTAATATGTCAGCTTCACTCCTTTCAAGCAATACTAAAGCCTCCAGCATCCTATTTGTCCTTCAGAACTATCTCACAGCTTCCTCAATGCAGCGTGCTGCTAACACCGTATTGTCTGACCCCACACTGATCTTGTTTTTTATCATGGCTAACTTAGCTCAGAGAAAATGGTTTCTGGCCTAAGAGAACATTTAAGCACTTATGGATCATAACAGTAGAAAAATAGAGAAAGAGGCTGTACCTCTGTTGACCAGAGAGTTCTGCCCCAAATGTAATTTTACCTCCTCGAGATGAAAGAGAAATACTCTGAAATTATACAAACTGAGTAGTATATGGCTTCCAGTACATTCTTATTACTTTTCCAGAAAAAAAAAATCGAGTTGTTATTCCAGGAACTGGCCAAACTCATCACATTCTACTACCATACCCCTGTATTTTCATTTGAAGAGTTGTTTCTTCTTTATTTCCAATCTCTGTTTTTTAAACGACTGCTGTGGAACATAGCAGAAATGGATGTCCGTCCATAAGGATGGGGAGTGAAGTGAGTTTAGTGAGAAAATCTTTTAAATCCCCGTGGGATGAATGTTAGCATAGAATTGGAAGACAAAGATATTTTAATAACTTCTGTTTTGTAATTAGGGAGAAGGAAATTTCTTTTCCTTTATTTCATTCTCAGAGCAGCACTGTAGTAATCATCTTCCCCTGTTTCTTTTTTTCCTGGAACTGCAGCATCATACAAGCCCAGCAGGACAAACTGTTCTTGTGAAAAACTGTTTTTTCCTCTGATCTCTGACAATCTAAAATGGACGGATTAAATGTTGATCCTCTGATTTTCCTTTTCCCTTGTCTCCATGCATACATTTTGCTCTTGCTAGCTTGCTGACCAGTCTTCAAATATATTGCCTGAATGGCTCCATTCCATTAGGAAACTGACATCTCTTGCTTTGCAGTGTTATTAATATCAGTCCTTGAAAGCATTTAACCAATGACAATCTAACATTAGCTCACAATGGGATTTAAAGACATTATGGTTCATTAATTTATGGTTTAATGCTGGCTTCTTCCAATCTGTTGTCCTTTCTCATTACAAATGGCAAAACAACAAGCTATGAAGTCTACAGAGTCCTGCACAAAATGCTTGCATAAGTGCTTCATTTATTTACCAGTATGATTTATATATACAAATTCTGCCTGTTTTGCAAGTCAGTTGCCACAGAATAACTGCTGGACTTCTAATAGATACTATTTTTACTTCACTTTTCCTTGTCTTGCCTTTTCTCTTTCTGCACAGGCAATTTACGTATTATATTTTCCTCTCCCATCATTTCTCAATAAAATATGAGAAACATAACTGAATCAATCAAACTCAACTGAATAAATGCAATAATATTATTTAAACCTTTTGAAAGAAGACCTTCCTGAGCAGAAGGACGGGTTAGTAGTTACAACTGATTTAAGAAATGCAGGCAGAATGATGTTCAAT
Source organism: Cygnus olor (assembly GCF_009769625.2). Lineage (NCBI taxonomy): Eukaryota > Metazoa > Chordata > Aves > Anseriformes > Anatidae > Cygnus > Cygnus olor. The sequence goes on from NC_049173.1 coordinate 53,664,744, forward strand.
TCTGTCATAACCCTAGCTCTTTGCAAAATTAGATCAATGTAATTGGGTTTTCATTGTTCAAAGAAAATAGAAGGAACAAAAAATATGTCAAAATGTCCTGTTTGGAAATTGGAATAAAATATTTCACGTCTTCATTTTCTGTTCTGACCTTTCCAGTATTGCCTCCTGGTAAGCAGGAAAGTGGCTGTGCTGAACAGGTCCAGGGAACCTTGGTAGACACTGTGCTTAACAGTGTGCCCTGGCAGCAAAGAAAGCCAACAGCACCCCTGGGCTGTACTAACAGCAGTGCAGATGGTGGATCAAAGGAAGCGATTATCTGCCTCTGTTATGCACGTCAGAGCACAACTACAGTGCTGATTCCAGCTGTAGTTCCACAGAATGGGAAAAATAACATGTTCAGCAAAGGGCTACCAAGATTGTTGGGGAATGCAGCACTTGTCCTGTGAGGAGAGGGTGAGCGAGCTGGGCTTGTTCAGCTGGAGAAGAGGAGAGACTGACCTTCAGGAGACCTACTAACAGCCTGCCTGCACCTACACGAACTTACAGGAAAGACAACCAGACTCTTCACAGCACTGCATGGTGCAATGGGCGTAAACTGGGACAAGAGATTCAGACTGGATATAAGGAGAAACCTTTTTCCAGGAGGGCAGGCAGGCAGCAGAACAAGCTGCCCAGAGAGGCTGTGCTGTCTCCATCCTTTGTGGTTTTCAAGACTCAGCAACCCCATAACTGACCCTGCTCTGACCAGGAGGTTGGTCTAGAGGCCTCCTCTGCTGCCTTGCGTTCTGAATTGTCCTACAATATTACAAACAAAAGTGAATTCTCTTCCCAAATTCTGTTACATGCACTACACTGGTAAAACTCTGGAAAAACAGGACCTGGCACTAGGAATGAATTTCTCTGATAGATCAGTAAGATATTAGTATTCCAAGGTCAGAAAAAGGATGGATCTATCCTTGTCTCCAAAGTGTCCTTTTTTCTCTTGATATCTTCAGTAAGTTTTGTGTACAATTGCTGTATTTGAGCTTTGGGGACCAAAACACTCTACTTTTCCAACTTTGCAGTGTTTGAATTCTGGGATTAGTATTTTTTGTATTATAAAAGGTAACAGGCAATGCCAGAGATTATTGTACAGCCTGAGTTTAACCCCATGCTGGCTAAGATATTAGAATGTTAATTAAGTATTAGCAATGACAGCCATAGGCTCACAGACAGAACAAACCCCCTGCATTAAGATGCTTACTTAAACATAGCCAAGACTTTTTAACTTTAACATAAAACAAACAAAAAACTCCTCCATGGTTACTTATAAATACATTTTAAATATATTTTGTATTTAAATAGGCCACTGAATTGGTATGATGTGAATCAGTCCTGCCAAAATTAAGATCCCATTTTGATTGGAGGAATGAGTGTATTCAGCAAAATTTAGAGGTGAAAAAACAAACCAGTGGTAATGTGGTTACACATTAGTGCAACTCTGTACCATTCATAAAGTGCTAATTCTGCTTAAACCTTACTTAAGTTGCTCTACCGGATATCAATAAAATGCACTGCCTAATGGAAATGCTTTTTTCTAATAAAGTGAAGCAAAATATATTTGTGGACAACTTGGGGCAATCTCTTAGGACTGCCAGTACCTTAGCAAGAATGGTCTCTAATACAGGTTTCATTGCCTTTACTACTATTTTTTTTGCATTTATTATCTCCCGTTCTGATTGAAATACACTTGTAATGAATAATTTATAGCATTACATATTTACTCTCCCAGAAAATGCAAATCATAACTGTGTCTATATCAATAATAAAATGGGTAATCAGATACACTAAAAAAAGATATATAGCAAATGCTTACAGAGATTCACCAAAATTACCAGCTATCCATTCTTTCATCACCATCTTGTACTGCTCATCACAGACCACTCTAATCCTTGAAAAGCCACTGAGCTACTCAGAGCCGTCACTGTGGATTCTGTGACCAAGCCAATCTCCTTTAAAGTCTATGAACATAGCAAAGAGAGACCTTTATTTATTTTTTTTAGAAAGGCCTGCCCGTACAGAGAAGCCTGAGAATAGACTACGACTAAGGCACTAAGAAACAGGCTATCTTCTCTTCCCCTTAAACAGCTATACAGCACTTGTTTTTTTTCCTTTGTGATGACTGAAGGCTAGTTTCTATGAAAAATATATGATCACAGAAGACCAAGAACAAAAACCAGTATTTTTAATATTTTTAATATTTAATATTTAATATTTTAATATTTAATATTAATATTTAGTATTAATAAAAATACTGGTTTTAAAATAAAAACCAAACTGTGTTTGCTAGCATACATAAGATGCCTAAAGGCAGGCAGGCATGAAGAACCCAGTCATGCAAAAGCATGGTCAGGTCTGCAGTGATCAACCATTCCTAGGCTTCCCAACAAATGGGTAAAACAACCAATATACACTGTAGTCTACAATAACAATAGCGCATATTACCATACAGAAATTCATTATCTATCTCAGCTCAGACAACAGAAGTCTAAAATGTTCTGGGGAAGTTCTGGGTCATGATTTTTTTTTTCTTTTTAAAGGTAGAAGTATCGGTTTTGACTTGAAAATAATTAATAATAAAATTAAGTGCACATAAAACTTCAACAAAGAAGAAAAAAATTATCATTCAGTTTCATCTTTTTAAAATGTCACAGGAATTAATACCTTGCATTTTTCTAGCACCTCCTATTCACAAAGTACTTAGCGCTGGTGAAGATAAATACATTAAATCTTGTATTTTATTTGTGGGTTAAATATCTTACAAGTACAAATTCTAAAGAAAACTCATGGGTTGTTAATGCTTATCTAAGGTGTCTGCAGCAAAGTAAGGAACAGCACTCACAGATTCTGATTCCCCATCCTGAGCTCTTCTTTCCAGGTCATTCTGACTGAAATTCAGTTTCGGTGCAATATGGAAAATGTTCAATGCAGACATTCTCTGCTTTACAGAAAGAAGGAGAAATAATTAAATGGACAATGAGTTGTTCCACTAGAAAAATCAACAGATCTAGCCATCTGCCTCCATCCTCCCAACCGCTATAAGAGGAAGCAGCAAGTTCTATGACCTTTCTGCTGGCTTCCCACAATGAGAAGTTCAGATTACCCCTGCTTTCAAGTGCAGTGAATTACTGAACATATACTTCCCAACCCCTCATACTTTACTGGAATGAATGAATAAATGAGAAAAATTGAGTCAGTCATTTATGATTTCATTTAAGTGACACTGGAGAATTAAAAGTCAGAAAAAAAATCAGAGGAGAAAGTAAACAGTAATAAAGGGAGTATGAAGAGGACAGAAGAGTTTGACTTTCTTTTCATCTGTGATCCTTACACAAGCAGCATGACTTAAATGCTCTTAGATCATTTTTTGTTAACGAATTTACATGCAAGATGCAACAGAGTTAAAGGTGATAATTAATTTCCAACCTTAAGATCATGCTAATAGCGACTTTCTGTCCACACAGTAGTCCTTGATTTCTTACTCCCCTCTGGGACGGATCATTAGGTTTGAAATGCCCAATGCCACTTTCAGAACTCTTATACTTTTGAACCCATTTTTACAAGAGGAAATGTTAACAGTCTGCCACCAAAGACAACTGGGTGCCAAAGTAAAACCCAGAACTGCATGGTCAGGTGCAGATGAAAATCTTGAAGCAGCTGCCTTAAGGAGTACACAAAAAAACACTCATTTTTAAAGCAATGCTTACTGATTTTTGTGCTGTACCTACACATCTGGGGAGGGGAATAATGTGATCATAAAGTCCATTTATGCTCATGAAAATTTTTCTTTAAAGCAAACTACATGAACTGCTAAAGAGATACCGCATTTATACAAGAAATAAAGCAAGAAAAATCTGCAAGCTCCTCTGCTACACAGAAAAAGAAAAGTTCACACAAAGCAGGTGAAGAAGAAGAGAGGAAATAAAAAAGAAGATGGGGAAAGGAAAGGGACTGTCTGAAAAGGCATTAAAAAAGAAAAAGAAAAAGAAAACATAGTAATAGTTTGAAAAAAGAACCTCAAGGAAGAGGAAAAGTAACTTCTGGAATTAACCTTACCCATGGGTAATTTGTCTTAGAGGAAGCTGGTGTGAAGCAGCTCAGTTAGGAATCTCAATGAACAGATGGGAGCTACTCTGGTTTTCAGGAGTAAGGGTGAATAGAAGTAGGTAGAATCATTCAGATACCCTTCTCGTAAAATTCAGATACTTTCTGAAGAGGAAATCTGAACTCTCCATTCTTTTTCTAACCAGTTTAATTCCTTAAACAACTCATTGTGGAATAATGAGAGACTCAATAAAGAGTCTGAATGTCCCCCAAGAGGCTTGTAGGAACTCATCTAGTTTTACCTCCAATTCCTAATTCTCTCAATTTCTTAAAGTTTGGGAAACATACTCAGGCCATTCTTTCCTCAAATAGAGCAGCTGAAACAATATTTTCCTCGTTTCAGCAGATCTGGGCAGACTACAGAGACTTGCTAAATAATGGTTCTGTTAAGGCTGCATTTCAGATTAAAGTAATTTCAATTGTACATTTAAAGACTTTAATGAATGGATTTAAAATGTGTTCAAATATGTAAGTATAATTTAAACAGTAAATTCCAACCTACAAAAACTGTATTGAAACTTGGAGACATTTAGCAGGAAAATAAATGACTTGTTTAAAGTTCCAAAGATAATTCCTTAAATTAAACCTTTTCCTCTCAGTTTTCATTTCATTGCGCCTCTTTCATTTCAGATGACAATCTTATTCCACATGTGCATGTGCCCTGTTCTGCTCTCTACCTCCACAAGATAGCCGCATTCAAAGTCTCTCTTCCTACCTGTAAGGTGTTCAGTGACCATGCTAGATGTTGCCATGTTCCAGGACAAATCCAGGGCCAAGAGTCCACAAGAACAGCTCACTACCAACTGGAAAGTTCATCTGTACAGAAGTCAGAGGACTGCAACCAACTGCCAAAGAATAAAAGACATCACAGAATTACCATTTTCTGCTCCAGCTGCTAGGTGCAGATCTGTAACCTTCCATCTCTCAGGAAACATGTTACAGAGTGTGCATTTAAAAAAACAACCCAGTTTTCCTTCTAAATGCCCTATGAGAATAGGAACAAATTGCATGCATGATTTCTCTCCCCTGACCCCTAAAGGATTAGAGAGAAGCATCTGTGCCTGACGATCCTGTTATCTAGTTTATTGTGAAGGGATATTAGTTTTGACTGGATTATTATCATTGTGTCTAGAGCAGAACAGGCTACCATCCCTGTGAATTTTAGCTCTGGTCAAGGAAACACAAATGAAATGATTAGCCATGGTTCCAGGAAGTTACTGTACTGCAAAAAATAAAGTCTCAATGGAGTTAAACTGGTGTGTAAGTCTCACACTAACTCGTCATATAGGGGTCATTTTTACCCTCAAACAAGTTTCATTCATCTGATTAAGGGTGTATCTGGTTTTAGCCACGCTTCAGATGCATTTTAGTTTTGGTCAGTTACTTAATAACATTGAGGATTTTTCTCAGTTAAGGGACCTATTCATAAAAAAATCTGATATATAACAAAGATCGAGTGAATTTGTCTTTATAGAAGGCAAATCCTTAAATTTGACCTTTAATCAGAGGATATAAAGATGTCTTACCAGGGCAGCTGAGAATTATTATCCACAGACAACATTTGGAGAAGCTAAGGTGCAGAGTCTGTAATGATTTTTTTCTTATCATGTTTCAAGTCACTGGAAAAGCAGAAACTAAGCAGCAGTATCCTGAAATTCAAGAGTTTTATATCAGATATAGTAATATACTGCTTCTTTGTTCTCTGTGTGGTCTGCACTTTGGAGCAGAATAAGGACTAATGTCTATAATCACCTTGATGTGGTCTAACAGGTTACTGTGACTCAACTGAACCACACTGTGTGCATTTACATTTATTCTGCTCTCACCATGAGCGAAATCTGATTCAGTTTAAGGTTCCTTCATTGCTGACTAAATAAAATTAAATTTGCTTTTTGTTTGCCACAGGCTAAGCACGAACTCATAAACAAATCAGGCACTATGCAGTAACTTGCTAAATCACAGCAATTTGGTCACTAGGATAAACTCTCATTTTGATGAGGAAAATCATGATAATCTCACTTTGTTCAAGACCTAAAGACCTTCCCTGGTAGAAGTCTATACTTGTACACTGATACCATTATTCATGTTGACTGATCACTGATTATGTTGACTGATCACTGATGGATCGCTATTTTGATCACTGATGTGTAGCCTTTCAAATATATATATAATAGGCACACATAATATACATATCTACAATGTTTAATATGTTCATCAACACATCATTGGAATTGGAGTTCTCAGATTTTTTATGCCCCTGTATCTTGCAGCTTTGTAACTCAGGTAGCTATTCCTGCAGAAGCTAAATATCAAGGCTGGGGGCAACAACAAAAGGATCTGAATCTTCAGAAAATTTATATAGCAGACAGATTTTTGCTCTTTCCTCCCTGTCCTGTGCGTCCACTCAATTTTCCCTTCTGGAATTCTATTTATTTGTTTATTAACTAAAGGATATCGAGAGAGTAATGTACTATGTTCTAACTGGATAATCTTCACCTTCAGTAAAAAATGCCTACTACCCATAGTTTCAAACTGTAGAAGAGTGTCTACAGACAAGCCATAGAAATCCTGTTTCTTGAGCTCTAGACAGGACAAGGAACAAGTTTTATAGCACATAACTGCTGGGGCTCCACAAGATAGACGGAATAGGATGCAGGCCTCTGTTCTCATCTTTATGACAGGGTGAGTGGATTATTTCAGTTAGATGACGCATTCCACGAGCAAACACAAACACAGAACAGATGTCAAAAGAAAACACATTTCTTTTCATGCAGAAACAGCAGATGGAAACCTGCATTACAAAGCCTGCAAGGTAGGGCATTCATTTAATATCGGCTCATACTTCCTGATCATGCTTATGCTTACTTTGTATCACCTCATCTGGTGTTTTTCTTACATTTTCTGGCTTGGAACCAGAAAGAGTATTTTGATGTGATAATCTTCTAGAGACAAACCCCCCACCAAATAGTTTCCCATCACTTTAATTAATGGACACCACACTGTCTGGGTTCCCAACAGTCACAGTTTCTATTTATTGGGAAACCTTTAACTCTCAGTGAGGAGGATCATTATCTGATACTCTACAAGTGAAGTGTCTGATGAGAAGAGCATGATTAATCAGAAAGTATTCTGAACAGCTAGACTTTTGGTGACAGGCCCATAATCAAAGAGGCATTAAGAATGTGCATGAAAGCAATTTTGTGATTAACACATACATGATTCTGGCCACTGCTGCATGGAAAACAAAGTGCTGAGAAGGACAAGCAGACAAAAAGTGAACAAAATCTCTTCTTTCCACAATTTTGCAAATGAGATCTGAACTGAGTAGGAATAAAACTGCAGTCACCTACTCTCTTCAGCCTACAAGAACTAGCTACACAAGCTAGTAAATAACAAACTTTGTTTTCCCATATCCAATACTGACACTCCTTGCTCATTCCCTGATGGCCTACAATGTGTCACGTAGTAAGATTTCAAGAGAAGTTTTATGTTTAGCTGCAAGAAAAGCTAGGCTAGGCATAGCAAACCAGCATTTATTAGAGTCAGCCTGCCAAAACGGGTCTGCCAAGATCTTCTCACCAAATGACAAAAAAGACACGTCACTGTGGTAACTTCATGATTTTTCTGTTACCTGTTTTCTTTACTCATTTTTGTCAATTAATTAAGATGGCAGCTTGTCTTGCTGTCTTCTAGGCTGCCTAACAGAGAATCATGATCAAGTATTGATTCTATTAATTTGTCAGGGACACCTAAAAGATTTCCAGAAGGTAAATATTCCTGGTATCCTCACTTCAAAGGCTTCTTTTATAACAAAGAAACACAGTAAAGGATCAAAACCTGAAAGATTTGACTTATTTTAGATCATTGGTCTCCTGTGTTCTTTATCATCCCTAAAACTCTTGCTACAATATTGCAACAAGAGAAGTATGCATTTATTTGATCACTAACCTTATCAAAATATCTGAAGGTACAAAGGAGTTATTGCAAAGCTATGCTAAAGTATGAATTTTTACACTTCCACAGTAAATAGAATATGGTTTCATCCTTTTTAAGCTACCTTAGGATGTAAGAACATGCGAACAAGTAGCTTGCTGTGAAGTAATAAGTGTCCTTAAAGTTTCCATCTTAACTAACATCACACTAACATTTTGTGTGCCACAGTCTGAGAAGGGGACATTTGGAAATACCTATTACAGATGCTTCCACTCTTGAATTAATAGATCTATGCCTACAGGCAAAAGTACCTTGAAAATTATTTGAGACAGACTCTCCACTGCTGTAATCCTTGCACAGCCCTTCACACTAGCATAGAGTGGGTATGAAATACAGCAGCATTTTTCAGCCACTTTGTCCTCATTTTGCACAGATGTAAATGACTGCAAAGGTGCAGAGCAATGGAGAATCTGGCACTTTACAAATATTAATTAGCAAAGAATTACACTGCCCCTTTGTGGTGCTAAACATTATCATTCCCATTTTATAAATGGTGCTGCAGTCACTGAACAAGGTTAATTTAGTAGTGCACAATGGCATAAGACAATGACTGAGCCAGGAATGGAATAAAGGCATCTCAGAGCTACTTGGTAGTACTGTGAGCCATACAGTTCCACTTCTGTGCATTTGCATTTTTTGGTTTGCCTGTCTTACTGTGTCTGTTCCCCAAAACAGCTTAAATGACATCATATTGCTGTCTCTTTACCTGGGGAAAATATGTGAGATTCCCTGTAGCAAAAAGCTGTCAGTGTCACAGCACAGCACAATCAGCCAGGGATGGTTTCCCCTGGGACAAGAGGCATGACAGCCAACAAGCAAAACTAGCAGCTCTAAGGGGCTTTTTGTTGACAGAAGGTTAGTTTTAAAATAAGTATTATCATGTTAATTGTGATATTTCCATTGACTCTCCAACTTTAAAAGTCATTAGAACACAGCCTCCACAATCTAATGACTAAGATGCATTATAAATAGCAGGTATCTCAAAAGATTCAGAGGGTTGATGGAGCACACAAAAACCTTGATATTTTGATGAATCTTGGATTTTTGCAACTGGCAATACAAATCAAGATCTCCTGCATGCTAGGCAGAAATACTGGTTTTGTTTTGTGCTGTGAGGTACAATTTTGCTAATGCCTTCCTGGAGTAAGTGTCAGGACTGTCCAGCATTTCACATTTCAAGCACTCCCAGTTAATATCCATTTGAAGAGTGCTTGGTCCTGTATTGAATTGATCTGTATGTCTCTCTGAGCTGATGACAGACACTGATGTTTTGACTTAGACAAACACATTGTCAATTGCTTTGCACCTTTTATAGTTAGTGCTCCTGGACAAACAAGATTCAACTTTTATAAAATAAAAATGGTTATGTTTTAAATATATGCAAAGAGAGTACAAATTACTATATAATGTGTGTTTTTATTCTCTGTATCAGTCAGCAGCATTATGCCCCCTGTATTACAGAAGATGGTATGCGAGTGCCAGTGACTAATGTTTTAAGGGCAATATTGTCCTGTGGAAAAATACATCAGCACATTCACAGCGCTGTAATACACAGAAAGACTTTGGGCTGTCACCTTTTCAAATGCAACAGACTCTATTGTACAAACACTACTGGTTTCAGGATTACAAAACCTGACAGCTTTTCCTCGACCACTAATGGGCACAAAGACTCTAGTATAATTATTATCAAATTATTTATTTGATACAGGCCCTTTTTCTTTAATAAAGATATTAAAACAACAACAAGAAAACACTGGCTGCAGATCCACTTAATGTGAAAAAAAAAGACAGTCCTTGCCTTCTCCGAGAAGCAGAAACAAGCAGATGGTGACCTCAGTATTAATGGCTCATAGCAGGCAAAATTCCCATTGGCACAGAGGGGTCTGTGACATTGTGAAGAGCACAGAGCATCTCATAAACCCAGTGCTGAGCACCACAACAGCGTCCTTCCTACCATGCTTATGGGAAATTCAGCAGCCCAGTGATCTAGATGTTCATGTTTTCCACTCCAAGATCCCATTCCTCTGTCTCTTTCTTGTTTCAGTTTCTGAATGTGGGTATGTCTCCTTTTCTACACACAAACACACACTCAGAGCCTCAACAAATGCTTAGCAGCAAGAACAATCTAGGGCTACGGCTGAACAGATCTAATTTATATCAGTATTTGACCCAAAAGCAAACTGAGTACTGTGGATTCTACACTTCAGTCTAATACTATGTTGAAGCTGAGAAACACAGCAAACAATGAGAATCAAATGCTACAAAACTTTAGCGGCAAGACCAGTTGTTCTCTGGATACCCAGTACCCTGAGCTGGTGGAAGGGGATGGGGAACAGGATGTGGCCCTCACTATCCACGAGGAAATGGTTGGCGACCTGCTACAGCACTTGGATGTACGCAAGTCGATGGGGCCGGATGGGATCCACCTGAGGGTACTGAGAGAACTGGCAGAGGAGCTGGCCAAGCCGCTTTCCATAATTTATCGGCAGTCCTGGCTATCAGGAGAGGTCCCAGTCGACTGGCGGCTAGCAAATGTGACGCCCATCTACAAGAAGGGCCGGAGGGTAGACCCGGGGAACTATAGGCCTGTTAGTTTGACATCAGTGCCAGGGAAGCTCATGGAGCAGATTATCTTGAGTGTCATCACGCGGCATTTACAGGGCAACCAGGCGATCAGGCCCAGTCAGCATGGGTTTATGAAGGGCAGGTCCTGCTTGACAAACCCGATCTCCTTCTATGACAAAGTGACACGCTTAGTGGATGAGGGAAAGGCTGTGGATGTGATCTACCTTGACTTCAGTAAGGCTTTTGACACCGTTTCCCACAACATTCTCCTCAAGAAACTGGCTGCTCATGGCTTGAACTGGCGTATGCTTTGTTGGGTTAAAAACTGACTGGATGGCCAGGCCCAAAGAGTTGTGGTGAATGGAGCCAAATCCAGTTGGAGGCCGGTCACTAGTGGAGTCCCCCAGGGCTCAGTACTGGGGCCAGTCCTCTTCAATATCTTTATCGATGACCTGGATGAGGGGATTGAGTGCACCCTCAGTAAGTTTGCAGATGACACCAAGTTAGGTGCGTGTGTCGATCTGCTCGAGGGAAGGAAGGCTCTGCAGGAGGATCTGGATAGGCTGGACCGATGGGCTGAGGTCAACTGTATGAAGTTCAACAAGGCCAAGCGCCGGGTCCTGCAGCTGGGGCGCAACAACCCCGAGCAGCACTACAGGCTGGGAGATGAGTGGTTGGAAAGCTGCCTGGCCGAGAAGGACCTGGGAGTACTGGTTGATAGGCAGCTGAATATGAGCCAGCAGTGTGCTCAGGTGGCCAAGAAGGCCAACAGCATCCTGGCTTGTATAAGAAGCAGCGTGGCCAGCAGGTCTAGGGAGGTGATTGTCCCCCTGTACTCGGCTCTGGTGAGGCCGCACCTCGAGTACTGTGTTCAGTTTTGGGCCCCTCGCTACAAGAAGGACATGGAGGTGCTCGAGAGAGTCCAGAGAAGGGCGACGAAGCTGGTGAGGGGTCTGGAGAACAAGTCTTACGAGGAGCGGCTGAGGGAGCTGGGATTGTTCAGCCTGGAGAAGAGGAGGCTCAGGGGCGACCTCATCGCTCTCTACAGGTACCTTAAAGGAGGCTGTAGAGAGGTGGGGGTTGGTCTATTCTCCCACGTGCCTGGTGACAGGACGAGGGGGAATGGGCTAAAGTTGTGCCAGGGGAGGTTTAGGTTGGATATTAGGAAGAACTTCTTTACTGAAAGGGTTGTTAGGCATTGGAATGGACTGCCCAGGGAAGTGGTTGAGTCACCATCCCTGGAGGTCTTTAAAAGACGTTTAGATGTAGTCCTTAGTGATATGGTTTAGTGGAGGTCTTGTTAGTGTTAGGACAGAGGTTGGACTAGATGATCTTGGAGGTCTCTTCCAACCTAGACGATTCTGTGATTCTGTGATTCTGTGAAAACCAATACATTTAACTGTAAGCAATGCACTTTTGGAAATGCAGCATTGCTTCCCAAAAATGAACTCCCTTGACTGTAATTGCTGTTAATAGAAGCAGCCACCTCTCAACAGAATATATATTTTTAATGTTGAATGAGTTGTGACAGGACCTCCTTAACTGCCTACTGACATGTCAAGGAAAGGACTAATAATGATCTCCTCCCCCTTCATTCTTAAGCTTTCCATTACAAATACAAAATATTCAAACATTATGAGCATCTTCTCCTGCCTCCCCTAAATGTCATAACATCAGTGTTACTAATACAGTGTAAACATGGTTTTGTGCTTCTGAATTTGGGGCTGGTGTTGGACAACTAGTATGAATAAACTCAGTGAGAAACCAAAAAGTAAGGAAAGGGAATTTTATTTCAGTCAAAACTCATTTCACTGACTCACAGTCATTCTCTCATAGATTTATCTCATTCTTTTAAGCTCATTCTTTCATATTCACAAGCACCAAGTAGTCTGGCCATGACGAACAAGGACAGCAGTTGTCATGTCTTTATAACATCTTCCAGGTCCTTCTTGGATTGGAGATCATGGTCATAATGTTTGGATGTGCCTTTTATATCCTTGGCTTATAGCTTGTCAACCTTAAGACTGACAATGACTGTGAAATACTCTCTTAATTTTGGCCCACCTCTCTGAATCAATAAACAACAGTGATGATTTACTCACTGCCTTTTGTTTCTTTATTATGGGGGTTTATAGTTTTAATTTTTTATCTTCCTGCCATATTTTCTTTAGATGAGAAAAGCCCAGTAAATACATGCTTATAGGTGAGGAAGAAACTTTTCTGAAAGGTCCTATGAAGGGAGTTTTGCAGAGAACAGCAAACACTAACTGGCTCACCACACAATGAGCCCAGAAGCTCAGGAATAGTACATGAATTGAAAGCAGCCAGGGCATGAAGGATTCTCCTGCTAATTTTTTTTATTTGTTAGTAGTTAGAAATGGCAGTCTTTATGCTGATGCAGTTCCCAAGCACTAGGGCCAGATGCACTGAACACTTGTAGTTCTGAGACCACCTGCCAGCAAAGGAATAGAACTATTGTTTGCTGAACAAGGCAAGGGCACCTGCTGATAAGATGCACCGCTGCATAACAAGCAACCACCCACACATTGCCTACAGCCCTAAATAATGTTATGATCTAAAAAACTACAATGAGTTTTTCATGCAGATTGTCTCACTTGTGTGCAATTGTGCACGTCTGTGAATGAAACCAGTGTGAGTGTGAAAACTCAGAGCTGAGCAACAAGAACTGGAACAAGCTGGGGAAAAATTCACTATAGTCCTAAGTGACAAGATAAATACTTCTCTAGTCCTATATATGGCTGAGAAACCTACCCTTAAGACACTAGACCCCATTTCCTTTCACGATCTACACATCCTGGCAAATTTTGTGAAGCAGAGGAAGGGCCCTGCTGCCCACAATCATGCAAACTCAACTTTTGTTCCTTAGGTCTCTTCCTATTTGCACCGTAAAGAAAAGAACTGCATGTTTCAAAAAAGCTGAGTCATCACACGCTTTACAGAGTTAAGCACATAAGTAGAAGAGTAGCTAAGAAAAATATAGATGCCAGAAAAGAAAAAATGTGCATTTTCTGTAGGGGCTAATGAAATAAGATGCAATGTTGGTATAGAAGGAAGCACTTACCTGCTAAACATTTCACTTTCAGGAAAATTACTGTCAGTTATACCATCATGTCAAAACCACCAGCAAGCCACACCAACGATCAGCTGAGGGTGTCCGTTACAGACAGGAACTATGAAGATAAATATTCAGAAAAGCTTGGTTGGAGCTTTGACCTGAATCTGCCTTGACCTTTTTCTACAGCAAGATAATCTAAGAGACAAAACACTTAAACTGAAGGAGGGACAGGTTTTATAAATACTTGTAAAATACAAGTAACCCAGTTTTCAAAGTGTAAAAAAAAAACTCAAAGTGAATACATCAGACAAATAGAAAATAAAACAGTTTCATAAACAACTCTCCCCTCCGCCCATTGTGTCCCTAGAGACAGATTCTTGCTGGTAGGCATAGCTTTGGATAACTAAGTAACTTTCTGAACTGCACTGAACTTTGCCAGTCTCCTCTGATCCCAAGGAAGTTCATTCTGTTATCTCAGAGACCTGCTGTCTCTCCCAGGTCTACACTGGGACTCTCCTCCTGCCACACCTTACAGCCCTGGAACCAGCTCCCTGAAACAGGCCCTGTAGCTCCCCAAAGATACACCCACCCCCCTGCTGTCATTTCCAAGGGCTCTCCTTTTATGATTACTTCTTGAAGGGATACAGCATGCAACTGAGAACACTCACCCAAAACAAATACCATCTGTCACATCTGGGAATTTTAATTTGTGTATGCATTGACCTGAGACAAGCTCTGTAGGCAAGAACTGAACTAGATGCAGTAATAAATTTGCTCCCCCTAAGCCAGTTCCTTCAGATCTCCTAGTAAATACAAGAAGAAAACAGTTTCCGCAGACCTAATATTCTACAATAGGGTGAGTTATTTTTGGAGCAAGCAAGTCATATAGGCTTTGATGGAAGTAATGGGGCCTGGACGTCCCCATCCATCCCCTTACAAAGGCAAAGTTACACCACAGTTACTCTAGAAATATTATCATGTTCCACATTGATGATATGATGGAGAATATACTATGTTGATCATATAACAGGCAAACATGTATTGGTGCATTGAGAATGTCCCTGTGACATGGTCTGACAGACAAATGGTCTTGTCACATAGCCAAATCTGCACCCATCACCTGAACTGCAGTTGTAGGGTGGCTGTCATGTCACCTATTTTGTGTTGTGTGATGGGGATGGGATGGGGATGGGAGAAGGATAGACAGCAGGACAGAAGGGTAGACTGAGGAACTGGAGGAAGCCTGGGAGGAAACCTGTCATGAGTTCTGCTCCCAAATACAATGGAAGATACCATTGTTTTGGAGGAGTTGGGATGAGGATGCCAGTTCTATTTTTTTGGAAGTTGTAGATGAGGGTATACCTAAATAGTCCTTAAATTAGAAGCCTAAACCTTAGGCACACTCTACTCCAGCCTCTGGGCAACAATGAGCGACTTGACCAGGTTGGCCTAAAATTAAAATCTGTATCTATGGTTGCATGAGTTTGAATCTCTTTCCAGATGGAATCTCCCCTTTTTTCTAGGGAACCATACCCTGATTTCACACAACAGAACTGAATTACAAAGGGATAGCAACTTCTGTTATCGGTCACGTTACTGGCATCTGAAATGTCTTCAGCAAACAATCCAATCAAAGCTTTAGCAATCGGTCAAAACTTTTTCAACAACTGTGGGCATCTGGATTTTCTTTCACTCTTAAAAAAAAAAGGAAAGAAAAAGAACAAAAAAAGAAAGAAAAAAGAAAGAAAAAGTAGCAGTAGTAAAATAAAAAGGTGGCTGACAGGACTCACGCAGGAAATTCCATGGAGAGGATTCACAATAGAACCCCAATGGACAGTAGAAAAGCAAGGCCATTCAAAAATGCCAGCAAACTAATAGCTCCAGCAAATGATCTGCAAGTCTCGAATATGAGGAAATTGATGATGGTGTCAACTTTCTGTTCTAAAATAAAGGTATGGGAATATGCCAGTAATGCAGATGCAAAGGCGAACTGCATCTTGAATTGAGAAGGGAGACTAGCCTGTATTTCCTCTACTGAGACAGATGCCTAGGACAGTACTTTTTTCCAGCTATTTTTTTTTTCTTTTTCAGTAAAATTATTTGCGTAGTAGGACACAGGTATGACTCTCCTCAGATACAGAATATTCAATAAAACGTCATAGTAACATCTGTAAGTCAGAAGAAATGAGGGCCAGAACTCTAGTCAGCTGATTAAATATTTCGTATTTGCCATTCTCAGCACTTTAAACTGCCACAACATACTCTGAGAAGTCTCTTTAACTACTCAATAGAGCGGTTTCATCGCCTATCACTCCCCAAATATTTCTACTTAAAAGTGTGCTCACCTCTATCACCTGATAATCACCACATCAGTTAGATAAGGCCCGGGTAGCTAATGCCATTCCTCTTACAGTAACAACCCTATCAACACTCAGACGTAGTAGACAGATTTTAGCTGCTAGTTTGTCAAAACATTTCCACGACCAGCTACAAGTGATGAGCTTTTAGGTGGGAAAAGTTGGGAGAAAAGTCACCTAAAATTCAGGTGCTGCATCAAACAAACTTTTAACATGACAGCCATAGGATGATACTGAGCCAGCCTGCAGCTTGCATCACAAATGATGATAGCTGAGTTTGATAGTCTGACAAGCAGCTCCACAGGAATCTTTCTTTACTATGGATTGTGACCAGTTTGCGTTAGTCAATAATTAGAAGAGAAGTAAAGGAACCCTTCCATCAACCACAAAGCTAAGAACAGCTGAGCAAATGCAAAAAAAAAGAACAGAGTGATTCTCAGAGGGAAAAAATAATATTTTCATAGCATTGTACCTGAAACACATCTGAAGTTTAAAAATAAGCATCACTGAAACCTACAGGCTATTTAGTCTTCTTTTCTTTTTGTTAAAATTCAGTGTATTGTGATAAAAACCAACCACAGCAGAGGAAATGCTTTATTAGTGTTCCTCTTCTAACAAGTATGTGCATATTAACTATTTAAGAGCTCAGAAAAATAGTGAGACTTATCAGTTTTGATCATGATACGCTATTTGTCAATTTTTAATTAATTGTAATTTTCCATTATATTTTTTCTGACTCTAAACAACCATGAATATGAATCCACAATACTCTACAGCAAACCAAGCACCTCCTCTTAGAGATGCACATAATTACCGTATCAGGTGACAAATGTTACAACTATATTGGTATTACAGCCAGAAGTGGTACAAATGTCCCTGCAGCTAAGACTGCTTTTCTCTTGTTGCCCTTTATATTGAACAGGAAGTCAAAGAAACTCTAAGACTCTGTACCTCTGGCAATGAAAAATTATTGACTCATCCAGCAATTTCTTAAAACTCCAGCAAATTCTCAGTACAGAAATCAGACAGGTGATGTGGCTATCCAGCTCTCATTAATCTGCCCTCTGGCATGTGTCAGTGTTCTGAGAGATTTTTGTATTATGTTTTAATAATGCCTTTCAAGACATATTGAATGTGTAAGTAATTTTTCACTGAAGGACATTTGTGTGGTAGTCCCTAGACATGGGCTAATTATTTTTCCTTGTGTATTTTTTAAAGAATAACCAGCTTCAGCAATGCAAGAGTCATATTTTGACATCACTCAGACTCATGTTATTAGATTTGTTTGATCTTTAGAGGATAGCAAACAACAAATTTAGAAATTTAAATGAACCAACTCCACTAAGTTATTATGTCTATGTTCATTCACCTACAAATTCCAAAGTTATAATGAATAAGAAACAGGGTTGAATTGGATAGAAAAAGAAGCTAGCTCCCTCAGTTGAAACTCCAGAGAGTATATTCAGGGTAATGTTATTTTTTATTTCCACAGTTGCTTCTTTAATAAAGTATCTCAAAATAGTGAAATATCACTGAGAGTAGAGGGGAGATGGAGAGAGGAATCTGTCCACAGTATCTCCAGGGGGGTACATATGCTATTTTTAGCCCAGCTTTGGACTTCTCTAACTTTAATGTAACATCTATTTTTGTCCTCTTTCTGTATCATTAACTGGGTCCTGCCAGAAGAACCTTAATAGCATTGTTTAGAAATGTTCCAGTCCCATGATTTTCTTTATTAGAACCTCTGCCCTCTGCAGAATTATTGACGTAATTCTAATTAGCTTGCAATGCTTACAGTTAGAGAACCTATAGTTGCACAAGTTAAAAAAAATCCTGGATATAATCACTCTAAAGATTAATACAGCCTCAGTATTAATTCTCACTATGTCTGCTCATTTCCAATATAAATTGTATTTGCTATGAAGAAAGGAGAAGTGTGAAATCACTAAAACTGTGCCAATTCAAATGTCTATGGCACACACAAATAAAGCACCAGATAGCCCTGACAAATTCCAATGTTTCAGAGACGACATCTATTTTATTTCTGCTAGTGCATGGGCAATTTGCCTAGTTCATGTAGTAAAGAAAAAGCAGGTCAGTTTTTATAGTGTGAGAATCACCTGAAGAAAGGAATAATCATTTAGCACATCTGCCAAGAAGAAGCACCAGAAAGAAGGATTTTGATGATCTATTTCATTTACTCTTCAATTATATTTTCTTTAACAGATGCACTGCAGGACAAAAGTATTCTGTCAATCCACTGTAGATTAAAATCAACAAATCAAATGGACCATGAATTCTCTTCTGCTTTCTTTGTAGATTTTGAGGAACTATTTAGCTACATCTAAGTCTTTGCTGCCTATCTTCTAAACATGTTTTGTCCTTCTTCATAAATAAAACAGCAAACAAACTTTGTGCTTACTTAACAGAAGTATGTCAGGCCAGACCAGGACAGACAGAATGTTTATTGTGCAGAACTGTGTCGTTTTTAATTTTGCTAATGTCTAGACACAGCTAAATGAAACAGCACATAACCTACCCAACCTGACAGCCTTTCAGGATCTCAGGCAGATGTATCCTAGCAACTATGACAACAGATACTACTTCTGTCCTTCCTCTCCATATTCTTTATGATCAAATCTTTGAAGAAACTTGTTTCTAGAGTTCTCCTCTTTTTCCTCTGCTACAGATTTACTGTGTTGAACAAAAAAATCAGTGAATGATTTTGTTTTGTTTAAATATATGATCTGAAGACTGAATTAGGAGAACACTTGATTTTCTGGCTTCCATTCCTCTATGCAGTAGAAAGCAAAAGTTTCAAAAGATTTTCACTTCCCAATACCTAATTTCCCGATACTGTTAGCACAGCACTGTATCCTATCTAATCTTGTTAAGCTAATGCTATTGGTTGACAGTTCTGAGCAAGCAGCTCTTAGCCACCTGGAAGGATTTGTTTATCAATGAGACACTCAAACTAAGTAACACTCAATCAGCTGCTCAGTGAAAATTTGCTTTGGAAATGAGAGGATTAAAAAACAACAACAACAAAAAAGCATTACTCAGAGAGTGCTTACTCTCATAGCTTCACAAAGTACACACAACTTGACGTATAGACTTACCTCCATCATCCATTGTCTTGCTTTCTGTAGTTCAAACTGCATTATCATGTACAGGTTCCTTCCCATTCACTTCTCACATAGGCACGTCTGTCTCAGCTCCATCATTTTAGCTTTCTCTCTGGTGATATTCATCTTATCTGATCTTTCTTGAAAAAGAAATGGCCAAACGTTATCTTTTATGTTCAATCTGAAAATATGCCCTAGGAACCCCATAGAAAAGGAGCTCTGCAAAAAAAAAAACACACATTACCTTATTTTCAGATAACTTAGTCTCGAAAAACTCTCATCTACATATCTTTGTTTATATGACATGAAATGTAACATTAGGCATATATGCGACTTATTAATCTTCTCTCACATAGAGAGCACTAAAAGCCCTCCAAAATAGCCCCTTTCTGTATGACTCTGGTAACAGTAGTCAGAAGATGTACTTGATCTCTGTCCCATCAATTAAAGTCCTATTGGACAGGTATTCGTTATGCAGCCCTGTGAACCATACAAAGATCTGAAAATGACAATGGAATTGGAATAAAGGTGTATAAAGTGTTTATGGTGCATTCTGGAGGGAAATCTTTCACTGTTGCATTTAAAGAACAAATTGCACATCTTGCCTTCTTAATGGAGTTGGTACAGACATTGTGCTGATTGGCATATCTACTCAGCCTCATGCATTTGTAAGGGCATCTGGAAAGATAGTCCTAAATTCAGCTCTTATTGAAAGTACTGAGAGGGTTAACCTATACGCCAACACATGCAGCATGGGGAATAAATACAAGGAATTAAATATCTGTGTACAGTTTCAAGGTCCTTTCTATATCATGCAAACTCTAATTTTGTAAACTATGTGACTCAAAACATTTACATTACAAACACTGAAAGGGGAAAGATTTGTAACAAAAACAGAATATCACTAACTTTCAAGACAATAAACTTCAATAGGTCAGAAATATTTTGGCACTATCACACTATCTTGAGTATTTACGAGAGCTTTTGTTTAAGTTTCAGACTGTTGGAATCAACAAGGTACTTTTTTGATTCTTTTTTCAATTCACTGACAATTTCTAGCTGACTTTGGGAAAAAAATGAACAGATTTGTAACAGAAACAGAAGATATATCAGGCACAGGTAGATAATGATGTTTATAGCACTGCTCTTCTTTCTGCACTTCATTAAATTTTCACATTTATTAGTGTCTCAGATGGAATAGGATCAACTCTGATACAGACAGAACAAACTGTCTCCTGTTAGGTGGCTACTACAGATGCTTTACATCCTCCAAGACTGAAAAACAAAGTAGTTGCAGTCAGTCTCAATAGCACTGATGAAAGTGACATTTGCTCAGAGGACAGCTATTCATTAAGCTATGGATACAAAAATCAGGGGAATTATAAAACCAAAGGTTAATATTTTAATGCTTAATCTCAAGAATGGCACATTAATAGGAATTCAAGAAAATTAAAATAAGAACAACAACAAAACTTTCTTCTCAAATCAATCTAATGCATGAAGCATTCCCATTCTCAAACTTAGGGTAGGAAAAGCATCTCTCAGCACAGCTGAAAACCACTGCTGCGACTGTCTTATATGTACAAAATGGCAGAAGAGCTGTACTTGTTCAGTATTTTAGCTCCTATACAAGCATAAGGGATCTAATCTTATTTATTACCTTTGATTACAAGATTCTTAGCAAAGAAAAGTAAATTATATTTGATTTTACTTAGAGGTATTTATCTGGAAAGGTTTGTCTGCACTTCACATCAGAAGCAACCTTGCAAGTACCTTTAACGCTTTCAGTGGGATACACAATAGAAAATCCCTACTTTTTTTCCCCAGAAAAGCAGCTGAAAGAACATACAGAAAAAAAGCTTACATGAAAATCTAACTTCACTCAACATATTCCTGTTGCTATTAATAAAGCCAGGACTTCACTCACTGATGTATCAAAAGTTGTAATACTTGTATATGACAATGCGTATTATCCACATTCTGAGCTGTGTGACAGAAAGAAAAAAAAAAGTATGCATCCAGTCAACCTTCACAGCATCTGTTTCAAAATCAGAGACAAATGCAAATTTGCCTAAATTAGTGTAAATAGCATTTTCTACTAAGCCTCTCCCTAATATGTTTTCTTTGCTTAGATTCTATCAGGCATTTCACAGGAATCTTTCATTGTTACTAGTGGGTTCAGTATGATCAAGTAGGTAAATATTAGGAATCATGACCACTTAGCCACTGCTTACACTCTATATTCATCAACACTGATATCAACAACTGAATTTGAAGATTAAAGGTGCTAGACACCAACACTCACTGGTGACCCAGTGACCACACCTACCTTCTCAGAATTCTGCCTGAAAGTTGCAGCCTCATTCTTCTGTGATTTGAAGCTGTGGATCATTAGAAAAAAAATTGACTATGCTGCTGCAAGTGTTTCACTGAACACAGTTGTTAATGAATAACATAGAAATATTACAGCTTATGTGACCACATTTAATTTTTCAGTAAATTTCTACCATTTCAAACTACCAGCATTTATTATTTATACTCATTAAAAATTTAAGCTCCTGATATTTATTTTATCTGAGGTTTGATTACTTGCAAATTTTCACAATAATATATGACCCTAGATCACAACTTTAAGTGCTCACTTTTGTTTCGTTTATCTTAATTCTCAGGACTTCCTTTCCTGTCTCCAACTTCTCTATGAACCCAACAGGTTTTCCTGAGGCTATATCTTCCTCTTCCTAAATTTTCACACTGCTCTTTGAAAATATTCTATACAGTTCTAATACTGAAAACATAGCAAATAAGTTATATAGAATCATGTACTCACTAGCTCAGGTCAACATATGTCTAGACTACTTTCCTTCTGAAAAGCAGTAAACCCTCCAACTCAACTGTGACTCTTTTTCCTAGAAATATATTACAGAATCGCAGAATCACAGAATCATCTAGGTTGGAAGAGACCTACAAGATCATCTAGTCCAACCTCTGACCTAACACTGTTATTTTATCCATATTGCCTCTTCCCTTAGGACAGATATTTTAAACACAGAGCAATGTTCCACTTAGTTTATTGCCCCTTTTTTGCTTTATTTTAAATGTAAATTTAAAGCCACTGACATTGTTCTCAACAGCTGTTAGCAGCCTTCCTGGCCTGTTTCTGAAGACCTTCAAGATTGTTAAGGTCTCTCTTATACCCACACAGGTAAGCTTCAATATACATCTCTTGGTTAGGGAAGAAAATCTTTTTACTTAAAAAAAAAAAATCTGTTAATTTTTTTTTCCTTCATACTCAAAACACTGAGTAGGTTGCTTTCTATACTCTACACTTAGTCTTGTCTGCAGTTTTATTTATGAAAAGTCACTAGATAAAAATAATCCTTTCATCCTATTTCCAGCGTATAATCAGCTTTGTGTACCAGTCTCAATAATTAAAGTAGTAGCTTAACCTTTTTTTCCACTATTATCAGTTTTGCAGTGTCCATCCAGTTTTAAGAGAAAAATCCTGTTCTAGAATGAAGTACAAACGTGGAAGAAGATTCTACTCAATCCAAATTAAAGCATCAACTAAACAGTCTTAACTCCACCCTTACAATTTATTTGATATGGAGGCAGTTGTCACAAATAAACTGAGTTGGGTAATTTTCCACTTTTGGAACAGAATATTCACTTAGGATTCCTTCCCAGGACACAATGCTGTTTGCTGAGTTCATCTGCTAAGATGCTATTTTCCTTTCTAGTGAAAAAAAAAAAGTAAACAAAAGCTTTCCCTGTGGTTTTGATATGCAAATAACCTATCCTTTCCAGAATATAATAGCTTGCCAGCAGAATAGGCTAAAATTCTGAACTGACTTCAATAAGGCTCCCCATTCTAGATGATAAGCATATTTAATGAGTGTTTAAACACTATTAGATAGGCATTTTTGGATGGTCCAGAAAGCTTTTCTTATGTTTGATAGCCATTAGGAGTTTAAAAATAAAAAGTGTCTCACACTAGTCTTAGTCTTCAAGAGAGTTCTCAAAAGAACAACTAGCCAGATCTTGAATGTATCAAGTGCATTACAATTATGACTTCAGTGTTGGACAGATATGTTTAATCTAGGGTTAAGCTGAATGAAGGCTTAATTAGGTTATGAGGAGTTTCACTTTACTATGGTTAGATCGCTGTTGTTATCCTCAATGGTGTATTAAAACTATCTGAAATATGTCTAACCATATTGCACTTAAGTATAGACAGTGGACCATTGAGATACAGATATGCATGACAATCAGGACTTTTCTTATAGCTTTACCATCTTATGACACTTATGGATTAAGGCACAATTAAAGCAAAATTCAATTAATTTGTAATTACTCAGCAATAATGATTTTTTTTTTCTCTGAACATCTGTCAGAAAATGTTTTCATCTTCACTGAACATTAGTCAAACACCTGTTTCTCTGAGCTGTGATGCTGTGGGGAACCATTCTCCAACAGGGGGGTTAATATGTGCTGAAATGGGAATAACTATGTGTGTTTTTATTGACAAGGAAGAATGTGCTAATACAAGAAAACAGCTAACACTTCTTGGAAGCTGAAACATACACATAAATTTCTCTTTCAAACTAAATGAGGTGAGCCACATCAAGCCATCTCAAAATAAGTATCAAGGACCAACAGTAACATTTTTTATCTAAAAGAAAGTTTATCTTCACATTTCATAGTTCTTCCTCTTTTTTTTTTTTTTTGACTTGTTTCATTTTCTATAAAATCAGGACACAAGTATGTCCGAGTAGTAAAAATACTTTCTGCTTTTTCTTGGTTATTATTTGAGACATTCAATTCAGCTCAGACTTCCTATTCTCAATTCTAATTTATAAATGCTACCTCACTTTTATAAGAAATAGTGACTTATAAATTAGATAAAATGTACATGACTAAACTTACAAAATATTAACATTTTTGTTAATTAAAATTTTTTAAACCTATTAATGTCATTAAGTGGTGAAACAGTATGAACTCAGACTTGAGTTTCATGTATTTTAAGGCTTATATTACACACTAGCAGGTTGGAAGCTAAGAGCCAGTCTGCCACTGCTCTAACCTAAATGATGTCAGGGCTAAGGCAAACAGAAATCATCACCTGATGGCTTTTTTTTTAGTAAGTAATACTTAGGTCAATTCATATTAGCCTCCGTTCATAAGATATATGCTCAAATTAAGCTCATTTCCTAGCAGTTATAGCCTTATCAGTGTCAATTTCTAGAGACCAATATGGATCCTGAAAACAGAGAAACAGAGAACCACAGTATGCATAAATGATAATACAGTTGAGTAAATGATACTGGAAAAGTGGTGAATCACTGTGAATATGAGTGTGTGATAAACTGATGAAAGAAATTAACAAGCTGTAATACATAGTTGGTACCCTATTTACCAACAGGAACAGCTCAGCATACATAGAGGTTATATATACTCCATGTCATAAATCACAATGTATTTTTGTCAGTTTTATTCACAATAAATTTACAGGTTACTTCAGCCACATTTACTCCCAGTCATCAGAGTTTGATGCACACTCTCTTTGTGCTTAAAAGGTACGGACAGTTAAGTGACCGACCCCTTTCTTCATTTGAGTGAGTCTGCAGAACACTAGAAATTTACTGTAGACCTCTTAATTATGCATGAAAAACCCAAGGCCTGCATTAAACACAGGGCTATATTTCAACTAAGGAGTGAAGATATATTATCTGAACATAGTCTTCCATCATGAGACTAATGCTAGAATCATGTATGCACAAGTTACTCATTTAACCATACAAAAAACATGTATCTTGTTTTTCCCCTCAAGACACAAGAATATATAGATTGGTGCTGGATGTGAGGGTTTTATTGTACAACTAAGCGAACTGCCAGCTGAGTTGCATTTAGTACATCTCCCACAAACTTGGATAAAGATTAAACTCATTTTTACATCCAAGTGGTTAAATTCTCAAAGAGATAATAGCTTGAGTCACACTAATATGCATTGTTTATCCTGCTGAGCCAGAGAACAAATTCTGTGACTTCACTCAGTGATAAGAAGACAGTATTGCAGTAACAGCTACAGCTAGCTCCTCACTGATACTGATGTAGTACTAGAATCACTGTGATTAGTCTAAGCAATGACTGAAACTAAACTAAACAAGTCCAGAATCTTGAGACCTGTACTTCAGGTGTCCATGGCACCTTATGACAGCATTACTTCTACTTTAATAAAGAGGGAGAAAGAATATTGCTTTTCAAGCAAATAATTGAGCAGTTCCCAAGTTCCAGCAAGATCAAAACAGAAAACTACAGGGATCTCGGAACCAAAAGGATCAGGGCTAATGAGCATCCATTATTTACACCGTCATATAGACACAGACATCTAAAGTGGTCACCATTGTTTGTGAATACCTGGACAATAAGGGAACAAATCCTAAGATGAATGAGTCAAGGCTTCTCTCAAAAGCAGTCAGTCTCCTCTAACAACATTCTCCCAAAATAGAAAGCCTAAATATAAAATAGACAGAATGATATATACGTGCAAATTCTAGAACTAGCAAAGATGGATAAATAACCCTAAAGTCAGTGATGTCTAAAAAAAAAAATAAAATGTAACTATGAATTTGGGAACTATGTATTTGGTGAAAAGCACTGCTAACCTATATTGTGAGGAAAAGAATGACAGAGGACACGTCTGCTCCTCTGGCCCTAAACTCTCAAATATAGCAACTGTAAGAGCTGCTGCAGTCCAAAAGTGTCATAGCCGATAACTAAAACATCCACAACACTGATCACACACTGAAGAGTAGAATATGCACGTTAAGACAGCTACTAAAAGAAGAGAAGCTGCACAACTCTCTCAATATCAAAACCTTAATAATTAAAAAACCAAACCAAAACAAAACAAAACAAAAAACCAACCACATACCTGTATGGAAGCTTATGTTTTCCAGGTGTATTGCCACATGAGCAATGACTGGGGCTGGGCATGCATTCCTGCACCTAAAGTCAGAGAATTGAGACCCTTCAGTTCATAAATATACTTCTGCCATTTATGCACAGTGAGTGTAAGGGAAACATACAACTCTTATTTTTTCTCCACTATAGACTTCATGAGGTATACAGAAATCTAAAGCTAAGGGGAAAGCTGGATAAAAGCGGAATACATATGGGAACAGCCTGTCACAAAGGTAAAGCTGTTAGATAGAGACAATTAACTTTTCTCTTTCTTAAAGTGGTTATTCCTAATTAATTGTCATTTTCTCTCAACCAATAAATGACTAAGAAATGAGGTAAGAAATCAGTCCTTTTTAGTACTGACTGAAGGAATAACTAACTAGAAAACATACCCAGAACAACAGTTGTTCCAAATGCTTTGTAAAAGGTCTATACAGAAGTCTATGTTACTTTCTTGTATGCGTCAATAAGTGAAATTGGT
This sequence comes from Cygnus olor, assembly GCF_009769625.2. Lineage (NCBI taxonomy): Eukaryota > Metazoa > Chordata > Aves > Anseriformes > Anatidae > Cygnus > Cygnus olor. Next base: position 53,691,444 of record NC_049173.1, read on the forward strand.
GAAAACATTTGAATGTGCTGTGATTATATTCAGCATTGGTATTTCTGATCATTCGTAGGATTACGCTCTACTGCACACCTGGGATACATACTTTGAAAATTTCTGGTGCATACTACAGAACTTGTCAGCCTCTCACAAGAGACAAATTTTGAATAGCTTAATTCAAAACCAACTAAAGATTATGGCCACTATGTGTACATTTATCATTGTTTTTAGGGGCTTTAGTTATGACTTAATGGAAACCTTGTAATGATGAAACACAGAGTATATACACAAGTGTATTGGGAGTCTGATAACAAAACTTTCAAATATCTATTCTAGCCATTTCAGTCTTAAAATCATACAGATATAAAGAATTAAGAAAGACAATACATGCATAAAACACATGGCAAAGTTCAAATTCTTTTAGAAATTTCATGAAAGAGTATAAAGACAAAGGATACTGCCTTGTAAAGGACAAAAGACTAATTGCTGGCAAGTGCATACCAAGTAAGTTCCAGGAAAGGCCCAAAGCTTGCAAAGAAAACTACAGCCATCACCAGCAGTAGCTGTAATTTAAAATTATAACAGTAATAATAAAGATTCCTTTCATGTCTATTTACATATTTAAGGTTTTTTTTGTAGATTTCTTCCTGGTACTCAGACTAACCTTTTACTGAGTATGGTCTGTCTCAGTCAGCAATGCATACAAAAGCAATGTTTACATACAGATGAAAAAGGTTAGAATATGAAACTAATACTATGTCTTCAGTCAAAAAAAATCACTCTACTTGAAGGATATGGGAAGGAAACTGGCAGCAAATCTGAACAGCCCTGGGAACTGAGCTTGTCCTGTCTATATACAGAGTAACAGAACAAGCAGTGCTTTACTCAATTTTTTGACTAGTCTCAGAAACAGAGAATTGTAAGGAATGCATACATCAACACACCTGACTTTGGAATCAAAAAAGCATCCTCATAAAAACAGATTCCAATCATCTTTGAAAAAAAAAAGATTTGTCTTCTTTCAGTGCAAACAGATACTTAGCTAAGTCATACTACTGTTGAAAATAATCATCATTGATCTAGGCAATTTCCATTTGTGCTTCCTGGAAAAATGTCTACTGCAATTGCAAAAATGCTAGAGATACTTAACTTCAATATTGACATTGTAAACCTATGATGCATGCATCGATTCCAGAGCATTAATATTACTGTATATAGAAAGAAAAAGCATTTGGAAATTTGGAAAACTCATTTTTGCTTATGTAGCAGACTGGTTACATTACTGTACATAATAATAATTTTAGGAAATTCTAAGTAATATTATAATAATATAATTCTGTAATAATATTAGAAGATTCTGAAATGTTATGATAATTGTTAAGAATTATGAAGAAACAGAAGATCAGAGTACCATAAAATTAATAGATCCTCATCCATATAGTAATCAATGGGCACAACACAACGTACTGTCCTGATGTACACCTTGAAACCTAAATATTCCCTAGACAGACATTTTGCAGACTGCAGAGTAGCAACTTTTTTCTGAACTCAGTATGATGCTGTTTGTCTATTTTGGGGAGTTTCCCCAGAGCAATTTGTGTGGCTGCTATATAAGACCAAACTATGTTTTGAACCTTTCTGTAATAATTGATTTTATTATTTATTTATTTGGTCATTTAGTCTGTGACATGATAAACAAGTGACAGACATCAAACTAAGACAAGAGGGAAACCTGTTGCTACTCATAGCTACTTTTCATTAATAATGACGTGACAGTTAAATGGACAATGATTTCACAAATTATTCTTTAGCCCTACTGCTATGCAGTGAACAGTCATACACCTTGCACATCCTGTAAGCGAAATTAAAATGATTAATTAACATGACATATCAATCTATTGCCTTATGCATAGAACGCTGATCCTACTCTTTCCAGATACATATACTTAAAACTCTATCACTCATGTTATATACCACACAACAGTAATGATCTGAAGACCTCAAGATGCAAAAATATTAAATGCAATAACAGAACATCAACAGGCTCATTTTCTATTATGATTTAAAATGTCTTGAGATAAAACTTCATATAGTTGTTCTGATATGTAGTCTGCATATCGAAGAGTCTGTTCAGTTCAGCAGATGAAAATTAATGCCAACTCCTCAAAGATAAGAAGCAACTCAGACAAGCTAGATAAAACAACAGGGGAAAACCAGGAAAAATTATAATCCTGTTTATTTCTTACTCTGGCATTCAGAGTAATCTTTCATGCAGTTCTACTTTTAGGACTTTAATGGGATTTCTATTTTTTAATATGTTTGTATTAGAATCTACTGCTGTTAGAAAGGTTTCCCTCCTTCTATAAGCCTTTTTGTCTATTATTTATTGTTTCAGAATGAAGAATTGCTGACTTCTGAGCAATAACAAAATATTTTTTTTGCTTCTGAGAGCTTAAAATTAAAAATGTGATATATAAAAGATAAAATCTGATGAAAAAACAGATGCATTGATAATTTAATTGCCTTTAGTTCTGTTTTCATTTTTTATACATATGCAAGATTGTTTTATTTTTAGAGATTTGAATGAATAGAGTAGAAGAGCATTCTACGTATAAGACAGAGACAGGGAAGAAATCTGCTGGAAACAAAGAAATCAAGTTGGCACCACTGGTAGAGAAGTTGCTGTAGAAGAAATTGCATAAATGAAGAGATGAATGAACATTGTTGTGCCTTGTACTAACAGCACGCTTAGAAAACTCATTTGCAACTGCCTTTTAAGCACAGACAACATTATTGCCCTGTACTTCTGCAACTGTAAGATAAAATTTAAAGCAAAGTAAAGCTGGATAAAATAGACTTAGGCAAAATAGTGATAATGTTTGTAGGAAAAACCATATTATGTAGAATTAGCTCAAACTACTTTTCAAGTACTCCATATGTCCACTGTCAAAGGGGTCACCAATCTCTCAGAGAGCAAAAACAGCCAGAAATACCTGCAGAGACTGTAAACTTACTTTCAGTGCCAAGAACTCCAAATTGTTGGAGATAGATCCTACTATTTGCCACAGAAAAGAAGAAAAAAGCTACGTTGTGGTTTTCTAGGTCAGCAAGCCAAACTACAGGTACCTCAGAAATAAAATATGAGACTTGAATCAGCAAGCCTTTTTTTTTTTTTTTTTTAACTCGTGTATGTCTTTATCAGAAGACAAAGGCTTCAAGAGAGACTTTCATGGGAGATCAAAATCAACTAAGCAATGCAGCAATGGAAAAAGGAAAATCTAGACTGGTTCACTATAGAGGTAGTAGAGCAGAGCGCATGCATTGACAGGATGGATCTTGTCAGGAAAGAACAGTATGTTCTGAAACTGATACCCATCCATCATGAAGTCATGATGGAACAATGTGTGTCTTTTAAATGAATCCTGAAGGGACAGACCAGGAAGATATGAACAAGATCTCCAGTCAACATCATCAGCAGATAAAGCTAAGACACCTTCATGCCAAGCCAACCATTACTTTGGTCGCATCCAGTGGAAAGCGTCTCTGCAGGGGGTTGCAACTAAGTGATCCTTAAGAGTCCCTTCCAATCCATATCATTCTATGATCCTCTTCATCTTCCAGAGGTTTCTTCTAGACTCTTCAACAGATTTTATCCCTTCCTATTACACACAGCTGTCTGCAATGGTGTAAGCATTTGTCTCTCCACAGAATATTAATGCAACAAGTTAACTTGAGAACAAAAAAGGGCATGAGTAAGCTCTAGCCAGTTCAACAAAATGTGACAAAATGTGACAAAAGCCTATTATTCCATTGGTTCTTACCCTGACTCTCCTATATACAATTTTAAAAGCACAGAAATGAATGGTATAATTCCATGTTGACTTTCAAAGCTCTCACTAATATACATCAATCCAATGAGCATTGGTATAAATTAATCTATTTCAGTTCACACTGAAATACATTCACAGCATACAGTAAGTTTCTAAGATCCAAGAGAAGGAATGAGAGCAAAGTACACAAGGTAATTTCTTAAACCACTGTCCTGTTTCAGAACCGAACATATAAATACGCTAACAATAACAAATATCACCACCATGTAGGAAGGAGCTAAGACTACGTTCCTGAATCTGACATCTGATATTTGGGCTTGTGGTTTGGTTTAAGAATTTCTTTTCATGCACGTAACAGTAAATAATCAATATAAACATCTAAAGAAAATATTGATGCAACAGAAATAAAAGCAATCATTACAAAATCAAATTGAACTGAGCATTATTGATGAAATGTTTAGCTCATCTTATGACTATTATTACTGTATTGTCTAGGGATCCTACTGAATGACAAGGATTCCATTGTGACAAGAGCACTGGAAACAAAAAAAAAAAAGGCAGGGGGAGGAGGGGGGAAAATCCTGGATCATAAACCCTATAACCTAAACACTGGACAAAAGGAATGAGCAACACACTCAGAAGCATAAGAATATAAGCTAATAATACGAATTGGCATAATAAAAAGCAGTCATAACATGCTAGCAGCTTCAGAGAAACACATTCTGAACAGGTAGATACATCCTGTACATATAATTTATTTTACATTTAGAAAACATTCTTTGTCTTATATAAGCAAAAGAAACATTAAGCAAAGGAATCCATCAGTCCTCAATCTATTATGCAAAGGTTCATTAGTTGTAGCCTCTGTATAATATCTAGTGACACCCAGCTTAAAAAATGGTCAAGCCAACCTAACAGGATTTGTTTACCTTTACTGAATAATTGAAATATAGTCATAAGCAAAAAATCATTTTAAAAAACTTCAATGCAAAATGAACTCCATCTGAAGCAAGGAGAATTGTTATTTGGCAGCTTAATTCCACAAATCTGAACTTATTCCTTTAGTATAACAATTTTATTCTTAAGTGAAATCAAGTAGAAGTTAAAAAGTGACCACAGATTTAAAAGTATAAATTCAACAAACATCGTTCTGCAGCAACAAGCTGAAGCAGTGAGGCAAACCTACTGCCATCAACTAGTCAGTTCCTTTCCAGTATCTTAGTTGGACATAACAGATGCCAGATTCCTTCTCATCCATGAAGAAGGAAGTAGGGTATCCTGCTTTTTGGTCTCCTTCTATTCCTCCAGGTTGCTACTGTTTGGAAAGATATCAGCAAACACATTAGGCTTCGAGACAGATCTTTTGTAGACAACTGAACTGGACAGCAGTTTCCACATTCAGTGCATTCTCACAGCTAAATATGTAATATTCTTGTGGCTCTACTTGCAGTTGAGTCATCGAGAATTGTGCAGCTCTTTATAGCAAAAAAAAAAAAAAATGCCAAGGAAAGAGAGCATGAAGACTAAAATGATGGGGAATGCTATGAGAAGACATATTTCATATGGTCAAGAAGTTTGCCACGGTGTGAGTAGCAAATCTTATTAAACAAGGAACTTCTATACTTTATACCTAATAAATGTTTAGAATGCTTACATCTGATTATGGAGTTTTCTCTTTGATTCCTTGAATATACCATTTCAGGAAAATAGGAAAATGCATCTTGTAAGAAAACAAAAACAAACACAGAAAAGAAGACAAAAACAAAAACTGAAAGAAATATAAATTACATTTTTATGAAAAATCAAATATTTTTTGATGTCCCTTGCTTTTCTGGTCCTGTAATGATCACTAACAATTAGCAAATAAATTAAAAGCCACTAAGCAGAAAGCTTTTAAAAATGTTCATACAAACATTTGACCAGGCTCAGATGCAAGTAGGCAGCAGGGCTAATGGAAGAGCATAAAAATGTCACAGTCTTCAGAAAACATCGATCAAGAAGATTCTGTGAAAATGCTGGGACTGGTAGATGTTTTTAGGACAATTAGAGGAAATGGGGTAAAGTTCTTCAAGAAAGTATAGGATAGTTGGGACTTTGTCTCAGTGTGTTCAGTATAACCTTTCATAAATAAGTTTAAAAATAATATTCTTAATCGGTAGAAAGGGGAAAAATCATGCAAAATTGAAAGTAAAACTTGCATGTTACAGCAATTATATAACATGGACTGTATAGCCCAGCAGAGATGACTCCTTCCCTCAGCTGTCTTCTTAGGAGTAAGCCTAAGAGCATGGAGTTAATTTTAAGCAATGGTAAAGACATTTTTGTGCAAATTATTGGCATGCCTTTGTATTAATCCAACGTTGCTTCAAGTGAAGTGGCAATAGGATTCTGCTGACAAGTAAGTTAAGTCAAAGGAAATAAACATGCAAAATAAAGGTTCTACTAAATAGCAAACAGCATCAGCACTGTTAAGTATTTGTACACAGTACCAAAAGTGGCAAAGACCAGCACTTTTTATTGCAAACACATTGTGGAAAGGATTCTCAGTTTTCTGTAGTAATGCTGAAAGACCTCTGCCTCATATACTTTGATTCTGAAATAATCTCGTACACAATGAATGCAACCAGTGATGCAGGCAGACATTAGCAATTTTTTTGCAGGCTTGGGAATTTTATACCATCTTCTTACTCGTCTCATGCAATGTCATATTTCATGCCTTTTAGAAACGAACAGAATGCTATGAAGTCTAGCCCAGCCTGTTTATGGTTGGCATTTATACATAACTTTTTTTGCTTCAGTCTTGCTCCATAAATCTTGTAGATACATATAGGGGACCTTAACATAAGTCTGCAGTCTGCAAAGAGAATTCTAGTGGTGCTTTAGGCAAATGTAATTTTTGTGAGTTTTAAATGCAGTTTTAATTCAACACAATAAGTGAACCAAATAAAGTTTATGCCCTTTGGCAGCCTTCCCCAAAGATTCCATCAACCCCAATAAGGAACAAAAATGTAATACAGTAACAGCCAAAGACCAGAGTATGACTACCACAATGTTTATAAACATGACTGGGAGTTGTATTAGGCAAAATCAAAAATGGACTGCAAATTGTAAGTATTTCTGGCAAGGAGCAGAATGATTCTGCTGGCAGAGGTCCTTAACCCAGAACTGAAATGTTTACTTGTATACTGTGGTTTTATTACACTAATACAGCAACTTAGAAGTATAATATCATGCCTTCTTGTTAGATTTTCTCCCTCCCTAAAGAAAGAATTCCCTAAATGCTTTTTACCTGGATTCTTCAAACACTCAAGAGATTACATTGCAAAGAATCTTATGACCTGGAAAAACAAAAGTTCAATTCATTGTTTTGAAGAAGTTCCAAATGGCAGATGTTACTCCATTGGCATGAAGGAATATCTTCCTCCCCTTATCAAGGAGAATTTGTAAAGAAAATTTTCTATTTTATATTCTATTATGTTCTTAGCTCAGAAGCTGAGACCCACATTTTTTAATTGCAAACCAAAGAAACAAAATCCTCTCCTGAAAATTAAACATGTTTCAGTTCCAGAGAAAATTTTTAGATTATGAATCTCTCCATAAAAAAACATATCATCGTTACTCGTCTCTGAAAAATTAATAAAGAAGTTAAATCTTTCGGGAAATTGCAAGTTTCCTTAAAATTCCATGGTAGAAGGGGTAGACAAAACATTTCTCAGAAGATAAATATTTCAAAATTTTGAAATAAAATATCACCCTTCAAAAACAAATCCAAAACACTTTGCAATTCACCAGAACAGCATGTTAGTAGAGGAGGTTTGTGAATTCCATGCATCTGACTGTAGGCTTGACTGAAAATCAAGAACAGAACTCAGGGTGGTGTAATTGTAGCAGCAAACTGATGATGACCCCAGTCTCCAGGTGCACCAAGGTCACAGAAGACTAGTTAACTGAACTACTCAGAAGAGATTTGTTAGCTCAGCTAGTGAGAAGCATTTAGAATTTTCAGTTTACAGAGACTACATTTACCTAGAAAACAAGTTATTACAAAGAATGTAAGAATGATAATGTAAAAGAGCAAAGAACAAAACAATAGCTTGCTGTTTTTTTGCTGTTTTTTGTTGTTGTTGTTTGTTTTTATGAAAACAACACGCACACACTCACATGCACAAATGCTTCTTAAAGAAGAAAAATTTAATTAAACATTAGCTCACTTAAGAGAGTATAAGGGCTGTCTTCTACGGATGTCAGACTTGGTGGTTTGGTATGAGATAAAAATTACATGACTGGATTGCTGCAGAGCTACAAAGTGAACGGAACAAACAAGATGTGTAAATGCTTGCTTGCAACCATTCTGGCTGGTATCTTAATGAGTTTACAACTTTCAAAAATTCAGTCTTCTTTCAGGTATCTAAGAATTATATACATATTTGTTTCCTGCTATTTCATTTTTCAGTGAGCTACAATAAAAATTTTGAGGTTTCATTTTCATTTACCCATGGATCCTTTCATATTACCTCAATCTCAGTGTCACTGAGAATCAAGTTCACTTTTAATGTCCCACGGTCCCAGGATTCCAAGATATCACTAACCAGTTGTCTTAAAGGAAACATCTCTAGAAACAGAAGCATCTAGCAAGCAGCCTATTGCTAAGTTTCTTCCTCTGAGAAGTACTCCATTGTAAGCACTAGAGAATCATACAACCCAGGGGAATAAGGTCACAGTATCTACGTCAATACATTTCTTAATTATTAACAGTAATTTTATAATTTCATACTATTTCACTATCATTTTCTCAAGACAAAGAGATAATTATTCACTAGATATTCAGAATATGTAAGGACACACAGGTACCTTGCCAATAATTTGTCACCTTCATAGTTAGCTAAGCAATTGACAAATTAATTTGGGTAGTTCCTCTACAGCATCAGTGTTTTCATTTCTCTGGTTATTACATCAGAAGATCTGCTCTTGCCTCTGGGTTCATCTTAGATGTTCTGCTATTTATATTTTTCAGTGATATTTTCAATTGACTTACCTGACTAGAGAGGATTTTTTCATATGTTAATTCATTTATGAATACTATTTCTGCATTACTGTCAAAGAAATGAGCTGGGAATTATGATGTCTGAAGCTGTAATTAAAAAGCTTCAAAATAAAACGCTTTCAAAATCTAAAACCATCAAACATATATCGTAATATTTGTGTGGAAATAATTAAAAATTAGATTTCCCAAAGATAAAATGTTTTTATGTAACCATTGAGGAATAAATGTTTTTGGTTTTAGATTTTTTTTCAAGCTAAAAAGGAAAGTAACAATGGATTTATACGTACCATTCAAATTTAAGGAAAAAAAAAAGTTGTAAATTAGCTTACAGTTGTGCCTCTGAAAAAACACAAGTTTGGCTTAAGCTAGTGGAAAATTTGTCAGAATCACTTAGACAGGAAACTAACATCAAACAGCTTCCTCAGTAGTTCCAAAATACAGAAATAGTAGTTAACTCTAGCCAGCTTCAGTCACAAAAAAAATCAACTTTAGCATTTCTTGCCCACTTTTTTTTCATTTGCCTTTATTCTTCAATCTGTCTTTAAAAACATTCATTGTCTATTCTCATTTTTACTAAAATTCCTATGTAATACTAGCAACAGGCAACTTATCTTTTTCTTGACAGCAGTTTTCAACTTTGATTTTGTTGTTCTTTTTCAAGATACACAATAGTCTTTCACTTGAGGAACACATAACTGGAAGGGTTCTACAGGATCTGTCCTGAAAATAATATCACAGAGAACTAATTGGTTAATTCCATTATATACCAATCAAATTCTACCTAACTCACCACTATTTCAATTAGAAAACTATTGCAAAACTTCACACCTCCAGGGATTTCCTTCTTTTCAGCCTAGAATTTATTCATGGCCAAGTGCATCTGCTTGTTCTTGTGTCAAAATTGTCCTTTACCTATTCATAAATATAATTAAATATCTTTTTAACTTTTGCTTAAGGTCAACCAGACACATTTTTTAAAGCATGGCATTTTTTTCAGTCCCTGAATAGTAAACATATTTTGCACTTCCAGTATTCCAGATCTGATTGCACTACAACCTGTAAAATGCCATTAATATTCTTTCTATTTGGAAATACTCTCTTAATATCTTGTACATTTATATATATACACGCACATACAAACCCCTCAAATCTGCAAATTTGTTTGTAAAATTATTTTTTTTAAATTATCTCTCTTCTTAATAAAGAGCAGACTAGCAACAGATTTCAAAACACTAAGAATTACTAACAATTTAATGTCATGCAAAAAAAAAATTATCCTTGTTTATATTTTACTGGAATCTACTATTTTCTGGGTAAACTGTTGGATTTTTTGAGTAACAATCCAGTGAAAATGGCATCTACTGATTCTTCTGAAATTACATCTAAATTGGTGGGATCTATAAATAGGAGAACTTGGAACATTTTTGCTTAAAAGCAACTAGATTCAATGCCAAAATGATACATAGCTATCTATAATACCATGAAAAAAAAATCAGAAGAAAAACAGAGAGGGCAAAAGAACAATCCTAGAGAGTAGATGTAAGACATTGCGCCACTGAAATGATCCTGCTGAAACCCATTGACAACCACAGTACTGCTAGCTGTTGTTGTACTACATGCATACTTAAACATTTGATGAAACTCCAGCTCAGCTACTTTTTCCTTCTCTGTTTTTTTTTATTTTTCATTTTTTTTATTTTTAAATCAAAGGCAATGTCCAAAAACATTCAGTACTAAAGAATTTGTTTATGGCATTGTTTTACAAAAATTCCTAACAGACAGTGACTATTTTATTGTTGGATGTATCCTTTATTTTATTAATGATGAGAAGTAATCAGTGGAATGCTAAAAATAAACTTGTAAAGAAACCTAGTCTGAAATTTGAATCTGAAGCAAATTCGGTGGTCACGGTAACACCAGTTGAAGATTGACTTTTGCCCATTAGTGAAATAGGCATGGCTCTTTTAAAAAGGTCACAAATCTTTCAAATATAGGCACCATGTTTTAAATTTTGCACATACAAAATATGTTCATGTCACTCAAATTACACGATATGGCAGTGTTATAAGTCTGAGCATTATTGTCAATTAATAGCAGAGGAAAGAGCCCAAAGCTCACGTAAGACTACTGACTGGGACAAATCTTGAAAAGAGACAAAAGGTATAAAACAACAGTTTTCCTGTTGTATGTGGTTTTGTGTGTGCATGTGTGAGAGCGCATATAACAAAAAATGTTTAGAAGTAAGTTCAGATAGTAGCCCATCCATTTGTTCTCAGCTTCTTTTCCAGTTTCATTACCAAAGGCTTTGATTTTAACTGCACGTTAAAATGCAAATTCAAATCCCATATAAACCATTTGTTAGTATGTTGACTGGTTTGAACCAATTAGAAGTGAGAATCACTGTCGAATGTCTTCATTTTATTCTATTTGTCAGCCTCTGGGTACGTAGGGTATTTGACTGTCTCAATTTTTTCCTTAACTTTATAAGATGGGTACAGGCCTGTTCTTCCTAATTTCCTATTGATGCCTTTTGAATAACCATCCCAGTGATTTCCAGCTACTCCAATTATATCTCCAGGTTCCATAGGAATTTCATCAGCAGTTCGTGGATGATGAGCATAAATAGCAATCTGGTTGTGGGCGTTCTGTCCCCCAAAGTAGTAGATATCGTCCAGTGAGTGGAAATATGCTGAAGCATCTGGATGCAATGTCTGCATAATTTCATAGGCAACTCGACAAACCTTGGAAATAAAAACAGAAGAGAAGTCATAAATATTGTGTGTGTGTCTACAATGCATCACGGAAGCCAGTAATCAATGTGTAACAACTAAATTTCACAAAATGAAGATAAAGGTTTGGAATGTTCAGTGTCTTTAAAAAAAAAGATAATTGAAAATACCATGTATTTGATAACAAGAGGCATGCAATTTTGAATAAGTATTCTTGAGATCAGATTTAGCAAATAAATACTTACAATGGTCTACTTTTCTGTAAAAATTGAGAACATTCATACGAACACTAGTCCTTCTGTCTTTTAAAATGAATGATGCGTAGCCAAATGTAAAAGCAAATTTGTTTTCATTTTCTACCAGCAATAAAAAAGCTTATTTTACTTCTTGTTGAACCTTTAGCACTTGCATTTTCAAAATTTACTCTGCAATAATGGAGCTTTACATTTATGGGGGAGTTGTTTGTTTCTTTAAGGAAACTCCAATTTTCACAAACAGTTCCAGGAGCCCATGGCTTTAAAATGCTGTTAGTATTTAGAATAACAGTAAAGTTATGACTGCTGGCAACTTGGAAGAGAGCTAAATGAAACAATTCCACTAAGATGATGACATTAGTAAGGAGGCAGATGCATTTTGAAGTTCACTTATGTAACATTTTATAAAGGGAATTTTCTTCAGACTGAAAACATCTCCCAACATCAGAACCATGTTGTGTATCTCAGAGTTGCCAGAAACATAGAAGACTGCCGCTACATTAAATGAAGCCCTTTACAACAACATTGGTCAGAAAGCTCTTCTTTGTCAGATGTCTGATTTGATTACTGTGATCTGACTTTTAATCTAGATTATATCTTTCTCTGATTTTGTGTAATTAAATCTTTAGTTTAATATAAAACCTGACAAACTAACAGTACTGTAGACTTCTTCAATATGAAGAACCATTTAAACTTTTTCTTGACTTCCAATCTGTAAATATAGTAAAGCCTTTTTTCCTTTTTCTTTTCTCCATCTGAAGATAAGGTGAATAGGGCTTTGCTTTTATCCCTCTTCATCTGATCTTTGAAATAACTTTTCAGAAGTAGCTTTTAGAAGATCAGGCAAAGTTAATTATTTTGAAGTACTTGTTATACCCCATAATATAGAAAAAAATTTGAATACTATCACACTGGTAAGAGGTTATTTTATAGCTTCTGTGGTTGTTTTTTATGTTTCGTTCTCTGCATGTGTATGCACCCCATGATGGGGAAACACACGCACTGTGAAAGATTCTAAATCTTTTCAGTATAAGTGCTTTTTAGTCAGTGTAAGTGTCCTGCATACCTGACAAAACATGCAACATTTCTTCTCAGCAATTACTTCCTTTGTAGCCCTGAACCTAGATAACTAAGCTGGAAGCTGTTGATGGTAGTAGACAAAGAATCCACATGCAGAAATATAGTTAAAGCTAAGTAAGCCAGCCTCCTATTTTTATTCATAGATTTACTTGTTTTGCAGCCTGTATACTTATACGTACAATGCAAAACACAAAGACTAATAAGTCCTGGAAGGAAAAGAGATTATCAGGAAAAATAAGTCAGGCAGACAGAGCTACAATTTCATCTAAATGAAGACTGAAGAGACAAAAAAGCTATTTGTTTTAATGTGCAATCTTAATTCTGCAGCTGTGTTATGATTTGTGTGTGTTACTGCCATGTGGCTTTTCTATACATTTCAATTAGCGCGACATTACTGAAACGGTGCCAAGGTAGGTTATTTCCCTGGATTCCACGTCATTTGACAGGCCTAATTTCTTTAGCAACAATATTTTAATGGAACCTCTATTCTTTTGTTTATATCAGTATTCATTTAGTTTTGGTAGCACAAAAAAATTAATATAGGATTAAACCCTTTAGGAAGTCTCCTATTTGAGTATACTGTAATTTTCTATTAGTGCCTCTATAGTGAAGATTTTGACTCTTCCCTCCACCCCAGAATAGAAAAAGGAAAAAAGTCAGCATAGATTAGACAGTCCAACATCACACTGGAAATAAATTAGACTATGTTCTCATCCTTACTTTCTCTTCATAAAGATTGGATACAGGACAGTCATTACTAGCATGATTTTGCTAACATTCAAGCCAAAGTGACTGCCAAACTGTTTATTTCATTGATGCAAGGACAGTGACAGTAGGTAAAATGTTACAGACCAAGCTTTAATTCCACAGAACTGAAATCTTTCTCAACAGCAAAAAAAAAAAATAAAAATCCAACAGATCTTAGAAAAGCACAATATAAGAAAATACTGTAGATGGCAATATTTTGGACACACACCAATGCCAGTCCAATGCTGGACTTGTGCATATCCAGCAAAATTGGCGCAAAATGATTTTTGAGGAGTTTGAATTACTAAAGCAGAAATTGCATAGAATAAATGACAGAAATGGTTAGACCCAATTCACTGTTCTAGTTATTGAGAGTTACAGTCTAATACAGTATTTCCTAGGCTTTAGCAGAATTTTCTACATTTCTAGAAAACCAAATATGTCATCCAACAAATGTGTCTACTATTAAATGCAGGGAGATGGAGAACAAGGATGGCACTCAAGGATACTGTGTACCCCAAAGGTACCCTCAACATCGGGTTATAAAACCAGATGACCTCCAGAGGTCCCCAACAACCCTGATCACTTTAACTATACTAATGTAGTTCAGCATATATTCTTCTTTAGAAAAGGTCCCATGAGCGACAAATCAATTACAACATATTGTCGATTTGTACCTATATGTCGACATGTTTCTTCTATGTTTATAGACAGTGTTTCATTTAAAAAGTGGAAAACTTTTACTTCAAAACAGCTATCTGAACATAGTACTAGCAGAGAATGTTTTAGATTTCTTATTAAGAAAAGGTTTTATCCAAGAGCGCATAATTCTTTCAGAATATGAACTACCTATATACTGAAGCATATAGAGCATTTAAGACATATATAGCCCTAAGTCTTAGTTGACAATCACCTCTTTCCACTGAATGCATATCAGTGTGATACTTCACCTAAATCAAACGTTTATAGAATTGGATGGTTCCTTACAGGATTTCTTTGTGAGGATTTTTACTTTGGAGCTTATTCATGTCTTGCCCTGAAGTAGCTTACGTCAGTAACCTTCTAAATATGATTAAAAAAAAGCCATTTTCTTTGCAGGGTGTGGTGAACAGTGAAAAAAATGCCTCCATAAGTGTGACTGAGGGGGGCTTTTCTATTTCTTTTCTGGTTTTACTCTCTTCTTGCCATAGTAATGCAATTAAGAATTTTGGCTGTCAAGATCAATATATTGCTCTATTGATCGTATCTTAGTATTAATATAACGTTTGTTATCTAATTTTCATTACAGCGCAGAAGACAATTTACATTTGAGGCTACAGAAAGTTTTGTTTTGAAGTGATTTTTAATTTTCAATTTTGTGCCCACTTCCACATAATGGTACAATTGTATGCAATCACAATCTATCACCATCTATAGTAGAATGCTTTCCTAACCAGAGTGCTATCTAGGAGCATACACGATGAAGGTAGATTAAAAATGTTCACTCTTTGATTTCGATATTTTGCCATAACTGAAGCAGGTGTGTCACCACACCTGACAGAAAATATGCCTTCTCTGGTATTTGGTGCTTTATTTTTGTTGTTTTTTGTTTGCTTTGTTGTGTTTTTTTAAAAAAAAACTTCAAACAGCTTTTAAAAACATATTTTCATGATACATGAAATTAATATACAGTATGACATCATAAAGAAGATGCCAACAGTGACAATATGATGTAGTTTTCCAATGGACTCCAACTTGCTTCATCGGACCACTCAAGAAAACTTACAGCATATAATTATCTGCAACGAGAAGTTTCTATAGCCTGCAGTGGTTAGAATTCACATTTACTGTCCTCCCACCAAATTGCTAGAAATATAATAGACACTGAAGAGAAATCAAATGTCTCCTTTCTTCATTCTTTGCCATTCCTGCTATCAACTGAGGCAACAGCAGATGCGTTTAAGTTGTAGCAGAGTGCCATGAACTACAGAATGGATGGATACAAGTTATATATTGACTTTATGCAAAGTTTAGAAGTGTTAAACATTTTAAAGTATTTTTACTTCATTCAAATGCCTTATTAAAGCCAGTAATTTCAATTGAAGAGAAGTAATCAACCAGTGCTTACAATCATCTAAATGTTCACATACTATAAAAAGTCTTTAACACTGCCATGAAATTTTCATACGAGATCACTGAGAACAAGATAACAGAAGCGTGAAGAAAATTAAGATTTAGAACTGGTATATATAACCTATACTGTATTTGTATTGCAGTTTACCTGGGATGAAAATGTACAGACAAGGAAGTCTGCTTGAGACAAAAAGTGGATATCCAGAATAACGCCTCTCAGGGAGTTTTCAGTGTATCGATTATGAAGTCCTGCTGACCAAGATATGGAGTTATCACTGATAAATTCA
Source organism: Cygnus olor (assembly GCF_009769625.2). Classification (NCBI taxonomy): domain Eukaryota; kingdom Metazoa; phylum Chordata; class Aves; order Anseriformes; family Anatidae; genus Cygnus; species Cygnus olor. Next base: position 53,707,512 of record NC_049173.1, read on the forward strand.
TAATTTGGATACCTGTGAAAATATAATACACTGTTAACAGACGAGGTTTTTTTTGTTCTTGTTGTTAATAAGTATCGTAAGTGCTGCAAGATAAGGTTGTTAATCTGTTTTAAGTGAGTCTATGTTTTATGCTCTACTATATTACTGCTGCCTCCGTGCACACCCTCTATGTATCCAGAAAATTAAATAAAAATATACTGCAAGTCTGAGATATGAGTCTGCAAAAAAAGTGTACAAATATCAGCAAGTATATGCTGTATTCTGTTAATCGTATCGATTTTACACAAAATATACTGAGATAACTTAGCTTTTTCTTCTACTAAATGGAATATAGGACAATCTTTGCTAAACTACATTTTTGTTTATTAATATACTTTCTATTAGATACTGGTTATAATACTGTGCAAGGAAATCAGTCACCTCCAAAAGGACATATTAAATAAATGAATCTAAACTAAACTAAAAAGGAAATTGCTTTTCATAGTTATTAAGGCTGTCCGGAGAACAGATTTTATACTTTACTAGTCAAAAGGAAACATAAGAAATGTAAACCTTCATATTAATACACCTTTCTTGAAGTATTAAACAAATTAGTAATACTTCAAGTAAAAATATTTATTTGAAATTATATATAATATATATATATAAGGTTTTAAAAAGTAAAATAAGTTTCTAATATTTAACAATGACTTTGAAAGAAATAAAGTCCTTTTTGAAAACACTGAAAAAGAACGGTCTTTCTCAGAATGTTTTCACACTTTACCGGGGAACTGAAATAGAACTGCGTAAAGTAGTGTGGATTAATTAAATTTTAACTCAGTCAGTCACCAAAAGTAAGTTTTACATGAAAAATTCCAGGTAGATGTAACGAAGATGATAATTACTCTGCTGTTACACAAATTTATTTCAATCATGAAGTGCAAATTGCATGACTAACCTACCAACTACATGTTTCGACTACAGGGCTGATTATAAAAAATTTAAATAAGATGTAGTTTTCAAATTTATCACTTCATAGCAATTACAAAGCAATATATTACATAAGATAGTAAGGTCGCTAATACTACATTTGTAAGAATTAATAGTTATTAAAGTGTCTAATAGAGAAAATCAGAATACAGAACAGGCTCCAGTGCTAGAGCAACCATAACTTAGACTTCTAGGTAGACTTTTCAAAGCCTGATAGAACTGTGCTGAATATCTCAGAATAAGGGGGTTTACACACAGAGTTCTTGAAACGTTACCGAAGTTAACACACATTTATACACAACAGTGTAACATGCAGACATGGACACATGGTAGACATAATTATGACAGCCTCTTGTACAAATATGCCTGATCTATTCCATTTTCATGCTCAAACTATGGGAAAACTGTTTTCAAAAACTGAACAGGTAAATATCGTAGGCCTTTCCACCAAACATTCACTAGCTATGACTATCAAATCAGGAAATTAATTGCAAAAGGCAATCATAAAGGTTTGTGCAAAGCTTTCATATCTAGGATTAAATAATTTGATGATTAATATGAATTCATCTTTATAGTAACTTTAATAGAATTTTATCTTCCCAAGAGAAATACCTGCTCTAAAAATTAATGTATCTACAGTAAATTTATTTCTTGAACAACCTATTTCTTACTAGCAAGATGTCAGTCCAGTAACTTAACAAATAATGACTTGGAAAAAAAAAGTATCATATTTGATCCTGTTTAAAAAATATTCATCCACTGTCTTTTATTCTGTTGTCAGAAGTACAAGCAGGATGCACAAAATAATCCCACCCATAACATAGTTTCCCTCCCAAAATATAGTCTCCCCTCCCTAGAGAAGGGCTCCTTTATCAGGTAGCTTAGTGATAGGACAAGGAAAAGTTGTTTTAATCTAAAAGAGGGTAGATACAGATATTAGGAAGAAATTCTTTACTATGATGGTGGTGAGGCAATGGTACATACTGCCTATTTAAAATCATAAAATGGTTTGGGTTGGTATATCTCTTCTTCATATCTAAAAATCATATCTAATTCTTCTAAAGCTACCTAACAGATTCTTGATAGCTATATACAGTCCAGGCAGGACATTTTTTCTAGTTAAAAAAAAAAAAGAAATCAGAGAAGGCTGGGAAAGGCATTGTTTAAAGACATTGCTTCCTGCAACTAGCAGCCTCAGATAACTATACAAATCAACCAGTTTTATCAGAGCATTTCAAGTTCCCATTGGTTTCAGAAGCTGGTCAACTAGTTCTGTAAATATAGCTTACTGCTAAACTGTGCAATAGGTGCAAACCAAGGAAAGTCTCAGGGTCCTTTTCTCAAATTGCTAGGACTGAAGATATATCCAGAACAGACAATGCATTTTTTTCCCTCCAAAAAGACAGTGTGAGCATGTATGCATATGCACGCGTGTAAACAGATGGATAAAAAAAGAATGTGTTTGTCCAGGTCTTGCCCTAAAAAGAATTGGAAAATGTACAAGCTGTTGAACAAACATAAGAACTCTGAAGCACCGCTAAATTCTACATACTGGATGTAGTGCAACTTGGTCATGAGGGGAGGGGGCATGGAGTTGCAACAGCTAGGCTACAGATATTATACAAGGAGAAAAGACATTTAACTTGCTATTTTGGAAGTAAAGCAGCAACAAAACAGAGTGAAAATAAAGCTTTCATAAGAGCTGAAAAAACTCACTGGAGATAGAAATTACTCCAAAAACTGAAAAAAAACAAATTACAGATGACATTACAGGTAAACAGACAGAAGAGAAGAATTTAATTTGCTGTATTTTAGTGCTTATTTGGATAAGAAGGAGATGTAAACAGTTTCATATATAAACCAGAAAGATATTGAATATTCCTTATTATTTTGTAGGCATGTTCAGCTGCACTATTTCGAACACACTACCTTAAAGAGAGAAGGTGCTGTCAATAATAATATAGACTAGAAATACATAGAAAATTAAAAAGTTTGCATTTGAAAACTTTTAGATCAGCCAAAGAACAAGCAATTTACAGCATCCCTAACATACCACTATCCATGAGAAATACCATGACCTCTGCTTACCAGAGGTATTTAATTCCATAATCATTACGGCTCCTCTCTAATCACGTTCTACGTCATGGTGTTTTGCTTTTTTTTTTTTTTGGTTGGGTGTTCTGGGATTATTTTTTTTTTTTAAATCAAGACACACATGCACACAAAAAAACAAAACGCAAAGAAACACTCTACTCCTACAAACCGATACTACTGACTCCACTGTCTTTACTACTTGTACTTGCAGTGGGCAGACATCTGGCTGCAAGTCAGAATATTAATGTTTTCATGACTATCAATACTTTGAAATACTTATCTTAATAGAAAGAAAATGCCTATCCATGTGTATGGTAGCTAAATTTTCATTAAATGCCAACACTGTTTGATGGTCAATCACTCTCACGTAAAGAGAATTTCTATTACTTACCAATATTACTGCACCAAATAATAAACACAACGTAAGTTATTGAAGTACAGTGTGACAGTTGTTTCGACCAAAGCAACATGACTAGAACTTTTTTTTTTGGTCAAGCATCAAGTAATTTGTAGCTTTCTTCCCAAGTAAAGGAAAAAAATGGTTCATTATTCCCAAAGCTAGACCTTAACCTGAGTTCAGATATCCTTAAATGATGAAGTACCAAATTGGATCCTGCCTTCTATCACAGGAGGTTTCAGATGTCTTCTGCTCTATTGCAAACAGCTGTTGCATGCAAGAAACTTGGAAAATTATGTTTCAGTGTAAACTACATCGCAATGAAACCTCAGCAAGAATACACACAAAAGAAAAATCTTCATAGTTTACAGACTCTATGACTTACTAAAAGAATACAAAAGAAATGCTATACTAATAGGCTATATCTATTCATATTTCAATAAGAATGTGATTTAGAATGTACCTTGAACTACCATAAAAACTGCAATACTTAATAAAATTCAGTACTGTTTTACTAAGTCACAATTCTACTATTAGGTTTTGTTTCTACAGAGGGCTTGGAACAATATGATTGCATTGGTAGTGCATCTTATTATTATTCACAGAGCTAAACAGTGCTAACAATTTAAAGTTGAACAACAAAAAAATGCATAACTAAGACTATCAATGCAATATCGAGTTTTGTTATGTTACAAACAGTAATTAAAATTATTTAGGAAAACGTAATTAATTAAATATTACAACCTCAACTTTGTATTGCCTGTCTTTCCATTGTTCAGATATGTATTTTAAATTTTATGCTATCATAATTGTTTCTGCTGCTGTTCTTGTTTCCACATATACAAAAAAGGAAGGATTAGAATGCCATAATCTGTGGAGTTGTACGTGTTCATTTAATTTTTTCAAAACTCCATTAATTTTAAACAGCTGCCTTTTAGAAATAAAAGAAAAATAGAAGTAGCACATCTAAAATACAAAGGTTTGCAATGCTGTAGATAATTCCTCTATTACAAAATAACATTTTCTGCTTACCTTGTATATGCCAAAGAAGATTTGTAATCCAGTATGTTATCTTAAATATTTTTCCAAGCATGTCTAACAAGAATAAAACAGTTCAAAACCTGCCATTTTCAAGTTATCTTAATTTAAAAATTTTTAATTTCCTTGCTTAAAAGAAAAAAAATCACATATATTCTTTTGCTCATGAGACAAAAAGTTTGAAAATAGAAATTGGTGCTATTTAGTAGACAGACAAATAAATAGCACCCAAAAGGAAAACATATTAATCTGTACTCAGTAACAAATATGTTTAAACTCAGTGGATCTGAAGTTCATCCTAGTTTCCACAGTCAGGGCAGTAAGCATTTGTGAAATCGTTTATATGCCATGAACATCTCAAGGAACATTATTCTTCCATATGCATCTGCTTTCTTTTACTAAACAGTAGGTTTTACCATCTCAGTAACACCTGGAAAAACATGCAACTTAACAATAAGTTTGTACAGGAAAATACAGGCCATGTTTGGATGCATAGTATACATTTCCAGGTTTAAAGAGTTAAATTTGCTACAATAGACAGGGATGTCATATAGCTAGGACAAGTTGTTACAGCCATGTTCTAAAGAGATAGAAGAGGACAGAAGACAAAAAAAGGGACCAAGACAGTTGTACAGATCAAGAAACCCACATACATTTAAGGACAAACTTTACATTTATTCAATGGGTAGTGTGAAAAAAACATTCAATGGGTAGTGTGAAAAAAACATGTCTAATAGTTAGTGAATATAGAAACCTTTCCAAAGAGTTTTGAGGATTTTTTCAACTAACTTTTAAAGATTTATTTGGCAACTAGAATCATGGAATAACCCGAGTTAGAAAGGAACCACAGGGATGATTGAGTCCAACTCGCAGACCAACTGTTCACAGAAAGGTATTGTTTGGACAGATGAAACTTCTTAATACATTAACTAGTTTGAAACATTATTCCAAAACAGCTTCTTTTTAATACATATGATACATACTATTAGAAGTTTGATGTGTTTATTATTTATATTAATACATTAAAATTGTATTTTATTTTTACTTCCCTTTTAGACCATTGGGTTGTTTTTAGATAGTCATTCTAGGTGAAGTCCAGAATTAAGCTTTATATTTAAACGTACTTGGGAAAAAAAATCATCCAAAAAAGAATTTCTAAGAGAAAAATCAGAAACTCTAGAAGCTGAAATGCAATCTTAACTGTATAAATGACAGGAAAAATAATGATACCAAGATCTGTGCCGACAATAGCCGGAAACTGTAAATTGTAATTGTAACCAGAAGAAGCAAACTGTAATATATACATAATTCATCTTACTTGGATTTGGCCTCTTGCAACAATGAAGGGTCATCCGTAGCCAAATACACTCTTTTTTTATCAACATGCATTCTGCGAGCAAGAAGTTCAAACCGCTCTTCAACATGCACCATATATTCTTCAATGGGATGAAATGCTGCTTCTGTTCCTACTTTGTCTGTCCTTCGAACATGAACACTGGGAAAGAGCAGAAATTAGGTATTATTAACTGCAAAATCTGAAACGTATCTGAAAATTTTTAACATGAAGTTCAGTGTCAGCCACCTCTTGGAAGCAACATAATTATCTTGTAAAGAAGGCAAAGGATAACTGAAAGAAAGGAATGAAGACGACTTAATTAAAACATACAGGGTGTAGTCAGATAAAAATTGTTCAATACAGGTAACAATCAAAATTGGAATATTTGTGTCATGGGTATATTGGGACACTGACTACAAGGCAGGGATTGAATGAAGGTAGTTAAAACATCTTCCTCATATGCATGAGACCTAAGAAGTCTTCAAGATCTGCCAGTAGCCTACCAAGTCTATGGTCAAACACAAGTAGAAGAACTAACACTTGGATAGAACTCCTACAAAAAAAAAAAAAAAGGATTGAAGGAAAAATATGATAAAGTAAGCATTAGCAAAATTTTTCATGCTACATGACAGTAAACTCTCTCTTCCATAAGCTGTTCTTTATTAACCATAGGTGCTTTCCTGCTCCCCATGTCTTCCCCTACAGTCCTTTCCAATCCAAAGCTGCTGCTAACAACACTTAAAACACTATCAGGAAAGGCACATACCACATTCAGTTGCAGCCAACAATAAAGTTAGGTGTGTATGGTGGCATGTAAAATGTAGGCTTAGCCTTTTTCCCTCAACTATAAGAACTATGGTCACTTGAAAAGAAAACACAGATGAAAAAGTATCTACAATACAAACTGTAAGGCAACTCCATGAATGAAATTCTGTATTACATTTCTAAATATCAAAGGATGCTTAAACAAACCTTCTATTGAGTCTCCTTTTATACACCGCTTTCCGACTACAGGTCTAGAAGTACGCTTTGAAGAAATACTTGTGATCAACTTATATAACACACAGTTAAAAAACAATTACTTCATCTAGAAAGCACCCTCTGTCTCCTCAAAACAATTGAGGCTCTTGGACAACCATCATAAAACAATTCCTTATGAACAGGAATAACTATATATACATATCAAAGCACAGGCAATTGAACAGAAAATAGTACCCACCCAATTACTGGATGCTTGAAACCAAGTTTCCTTGTAGCTTCCTCTATTTCTTTTTCTAACCAAGGCTGTGGACGAATCAAGTATTTGACAAACTGTGAGACCCACCACACTGCAGGATCCCCATGTACACGAATTAGCCTATCAGCCAGGTCTTCAGGGATAGCCAATGGTAAATAAGGCGGCCGTGGGTGCAAGCTGTCAACAATGGGAAGTTCCACCACCTGAACATCCTTATCATTAGCCTCACCTGTTTTAAAATACATACAAGGATGAAGTCATTTAGTTTACTTCATTAATAAGCTCTACTATTGACTTGTAACATCCCAAACATATCAGGTAAACAGTAGCTTCAGCTTCAAAAAGACTACCAAGCCCTTTCTCTACTTTTTCAAAATCAACATTAGAAGAAACACAGTTTCAGACTAGAGTTATGTATAAACTGTATCTAGCAATCTATCCCAATAGAACAGCGTTGAAGGTCTTTGAATTCTTAGCAGCTGGTAATAAATAAAATATAAGTAGCACTTCTGTTCATATATTCATACTTTTTGTTTCATATATATATGACTACGGCATTACTGTGTGCTAAGGCTTACTTGGACATAACTTGTTATTTAAAACGCTTAAATTCAGTTTCAGGGGGAAAAAAACGACAACAACAACAACAAAATACCTTTAGGCATAAGAAACTGTTTAAAAAAATAACTATATAGCACTGCTCTTTTTTTAATGAGTATTTTTTGCTTACCTTCAACTTTTTCAATACATTTTAACATAGCAAATCTCAGCATTTCAGACGTCATTAGAAGCACTGAATTAGCTATTCTACTGACAGAGAGACAATTCTTGTCTTGAAGAACTTAAACTATGAGTGTAAGTAGCAAACTACATAGATCAAGGAAAATATCCAAGCACTATAAAAGTATGTGATTTACTTAAAGATAAGAATTTGTTATCTTTAAAATACCAACTAAAACAGAACATACAGACATTTTAGATGGGACTTTCATTCAAGGCTAGATTGCCCTTAAACATTTCTAAATTAGTTTTTACAAATTACTCCAACGTAAGTATCTACATAACTGATAATTCAAAGGCATTTTCATATACTGAAATAAATAATGTCAATAAATGGCAACATAATATAACGCATTACATTTTTGCATTGAACGTTTCAGATAAAACTTCTCCTCAGTTCATTTCATCTAAAAGAATATTTTCATTTCTTGCAGTGGTTCCTGGCAAAGATGGTTCGTTCTCTGCTTAAGTGCTTACCATCCAGGAAAGAAAACTGTTTTACATATAAGCAAATCAAACTCACTTAACTGCAGATGACCAAGTAAACCTATTGGCTGACTAAATCAATTCAGTGCAAAGATAATGAGTCTCATTATTTTAAGAACAGTTAGATATCACTACGGTTACAAAACCTTTGTATGCACTAAGTCATTCCAGTACATTTGTGACAAAGTCCCAGAAATAAGACAATTGCATGATTAAGTCATACATTTTCTGGACATTACACTAATACAAGAGGGCTTACCAAAACTAGTCAAGATTCAGAAGTAATTCTCTGAGAAACACTTATTTAAATAAGGGCCTTATTTGTAATGTTTAGGTATACTTGCAATTAATTTTTAATAGATTTGGAAAATTTGTCTTTATAAATGTTAATAAAACATCACTGTGCTGCATGACACCACTATGAAGGCATCTTTTAGAATAATTTCCCACAGAATATGTACTGCAGGTATGGATGATACTTCTTAATTCAAGAAGGCAATTCATATTTTTAATATGTATTATATCACGCTTACAGGAAAACATTTAGTAAAAACATTGACCATTTGAGTTTGCTTATAATTAGATAGATGATAGTTCAGCAGTACATCTTCAGAAAGCTGCAATAAATAAATTTAGCCTGAAGCCATGGAAGTGCTAAATCTGGTGCTTCTGCAGCATTCTAAACAAAACTTTCAATGTTTGTAGGAAGATGCCTAATAGGCAAGATTATTATAAATCTAGAGCTCGTCTTACCCGATCTTCAACATTAATGATATAGTAAATACACTAAACTCGGATTAATAGGTAAGCATATACATTAAAAAACATTCAGAAGCCTTGTTGATTGATACAAATTGTAGCTGTTCTGAAGACCGAAGTTGGATTAAAATGATCTACTTAAACAAAGATTTCACTAGTTTTAGATATGCGTTCTCTAAATCTTAAAATATTCATTCTTCTACTTGCAAGTTGAAATCAGTTAAATTATGCATCATGCCATAAAAGGTAATAATCTGTCTTTTTCTCATGTTGATAGTTCAAATCACAGAATCATGTCAATCACAGGCCAATCCAGTCCAATTTCCTACTCAGTTCAAGACCAACTTTGACATTTGATCACAGAATCATAGAATTACTTAGTTTGGAAGACACCTCTGGAGTTGTTAATAGGTCACCTACATTCCAGTAGTCCTTCTAGCTACTTTTTACAATGTGATTCATTTTGCTTTTATAGCTGCCAAAATTTTCCCCTATAATTCTAATTATAGTTTATCTAATTTTCATGTGATTCAAGGTGTTATTTCTCAGTTTGTATTTACCCACATAATTGTCCTCCAAATTTCTGTGACTTAATCAATTTTTCCTTTCCTGGATAACCAAAAGATCACGTCTTTGTAATAATCACAAAGTACTACAATATTTATATTACCCTTATCATAACATAATACTCTGGAGGAAAACTGAGGACTTTGAGGTTGTGGAGTCTTCTTCTCCGGAGATATTCAAACCCCACCCAGATAACATCCTATGCAACGTGCTCTAGGTGATCCTGCTTGGCAGGGGTGTTGGACTTGATGATCTTCAAAGGCCCCTTCCAAACCCAGCCATTCTGTGATTCTGACTTGTAAAGAAATTTGATTTTATTTAAAGAACCCATGCCAGTTGAACCATCTAGTTCTTCTTCACCATTTTTTCATATGTTAACAACAGATCAGTAATACACAGTTTCAGCTTGCAGGAGTCCCACTGATTACTTTTTAAATACTGAAATCCACTGTGTTTGTTACATGAAGCATAACACTTCACCACAATATCCCAACGTGCCTTAATTGCTTACTTTATAGCTCACAGGACTTTTTGTGATTTGACATAAACTTACTGCCTGTATGCTTTTCAGTTTTAGTATTAGTTTTCCTAACCTAAATCCCATTTAGATCCTTTTGTATATTTGTATATTTTATACCAATTTCTTTGACGACTAAAAAATGTTGGTTTGGCTCAAAATTTGTCATACATTCCGACTTGCTTCCATCTGAATAGCAGCTCAGATCTGTATTTGGATGGACGTTTTTGTTGGGTGTAAATTACTTTCCATTGGAAAATGTTGTCCTTATTCCAAGTAACAATCAATACTATTGGTTAACAGAAAAGACTGTTTGAGCACTTTATACATTCTCCCATTATCTCAAAATTCATCATCTACTTCCACAGTAGTCTTTCAAGAAGCAGCACTTAAAAGTATGCTATGAACATTGTGCTAAGGACATTTATGTTGTTTAAATGAGAATTTCAATTTAATTTGAGTTTGTGTTGCTAGAATCAAAACCAACCAAACTCTGATAAAAATGGAATAGCTTCGCTGCTTTTCTGTTTTTATAATAAAGATTTCTTTGAGGTGATATCAACTTGCATAGGACTCTAATCACAGCTCTTCTTAAGTAGCAACCTGAAAGACCTGCTGCCAATTTGAATCCTCAGTCTGAGGGAGCAATTCTAAATTCATATAAGAGGTGTCAGAGTGCTAGGAATGCTGTTCAGATTATCATAAGACAATATGGTGAGAGGGACTGTGCTGAATTCTCACAAGGCTCCTCATTGTCTTACAGGCTACTGCAATGTACTGCAAAGACAGCAGGTTCATGGTTCATCAACTTCAATGATATTTTAATGTTTTTTGTTGCAAAACAGACAAAAACATATCTAATAGAAACTACACAATGTTCTGGTGTGTTCTGCTATTTATGAATCATCAACTAGTTCAGAAGAAAGGAAACGTATCCTTCTTTTATCTGTTCTATGCTGCAGACTACATCTCCTATAACTCTCTTTTGGACATTTCCAAACATTATTATGAGAGTCACCGATTAAGAACTTTATGCCATGTTTGAATTATAAAGTGGAATTAAAATGAAATAACGAATCCTATTTTGTCATAGTACAAGTTGTATTTTTATTTGCTTTATTTCTAAGATTTTGCATTGCACATTTTTAATAAGAAGTTTTTGAAATTGGATTCCACTTACCAATTTTTTAAATTATTCTTTATCTAACCAAACATTTCTAAGCATGCAGGTCTTGAATAAATTTGGTGCAATTCAGTTTTAAAGAAACTGAAAATACAGTCTTTTTTTTTCAGGACTTATATGCCATATGGGTAGTGTTGTGCTATTTGTCATCCCAAGTAGCTGATTCCTGATAGCTTCAATAGGGAATAAACCCAAATGCTTTCAAATATACCAACATATGTTTTATTACTTTTTTCAACCCAGAACTTGCAAGGCTTTTCCTGCATGCTTTCCTTTCCTCTCCTCTCCTCTCTTTGCACAACTCCTGCAACTACCCACAGGGGCTCCGATGTCTCGTACCAATCTCTGTACCACTTGCCTGTTGAAAAGTGACATTTGTGATCAGTCTGTCACTGTTTCTTACTTGTTTGTTGGTCTGAATATTGGCTTCTGTGGCTGCATGCACATACCCAGGCTACCTATTTTGAAGACCCTTAATGGATCTTAACAAAACCTATTGCTTTCTGTCAAATTTAGCTAAAATTGGTCCAATATTCAGAAGTTGTAGGAAATTAGAAGAAGAAAGTAGGAAGAAGTAGAAGAAAATAGGAAGGTACAGCATGATGACAAAACATTTGCTCTCTCAGGAAACAACTAAAAAAATTCTCTGCCAAGGATACTAGTTTATCAGTCTTACCAAAAGGAAAATCTTTGCTAGTTGACTAATTTCTGCTCCAGCAAAGTATTTACTTCCAGAGCTCTTAAATTACCAGTATGTCTTGTAACATAAGTTCCATTCATTGACTTTCAATAGTATTTATTTTCCCATGTCATTTTGGTTCTTTGAAAATCCCACATATAACCAAAAATGCAACATAAGCAGTGATCTTACTGTCCTAATAACTAACAAGATTTTGTTGTATGTTGTCTCTCTTGGACCTAATGAAAACATGAACTGGGCATGTCCATTTCTGCCTCTGAAATAGCAAGCAAAACTAAAGCAGCAGTACCTATTAATTGCCTTTAGGGCCTCCATTCCCATACGCTCAGATGGACTATGTTATGAGGAACTATATTTTCAAATCACTCTTATCACTTACATATTAGAAGCTGTTTTGGCCATCGCCATGTCACTTTGAGAGAATATGGTAAGGTAAAGATTTTCCCTTCCACACTTGTTTAGATACCCAGCATGCCAACTGAAAAGTTTACAGATGAAGACTGTGATTCCACAAATTGACTTCAAATATCAGTGAGTTAAGGTATTTTCAGTGGACAATCAAACTAAGTAGAACCCAAGAAGCTTAAGAGTAATTTATTTTCCCTTTATCTTTATATATTCAAACTGCTTTTGAACCATGTCCCATTTCTTCTAAACAGCCTATATGAAAATGGTACCTATCCAAGAAGTGTTCAAGCTCACTGACTACTGGAAAATGTGATAAAAAATATATTTGCAAAGGCAAATATATACTTACAATGCAAAGGTTGTTTTGACATGTTATACAGGTTCATTCATTCACCCAAACAGTTGACAGAGCTGACAATTTAAAGGTAAGATCTTACACAGGGATAGCTGAAATGACTTAGAAAAACATATAGAAAAGATCTCTACAGAAATATTGACAAAAACTGATTTCAGATTTAATTTGAAGTAATTCCACTGAAGACGATTGAGTCTAACGTTAATTACTATATAACCGAAAGTACTTCCAAATACTTTCTTTGCATATTAGGTTGTCTTTTCTGGAATAGATGATAAACAGCGTTCTTTTCTAATAATCTTTTAACAGCTGCAGGGACTTATCTGCAGGGACTGATCTCTGTCATGCATATGCTAACTGGATGTGCATACAAGTCTGTAACATTTTTAAGTAGGCAAAAAAACAAAACAACCTATATTTTAGGGGACCTGTAAGTTCTCAACAGGTCATGAAAATGGGGTTTAATATCTGGAGTTGGCTGTCCAGGCATCTAGCGGCTAAGTGCTCCCTATTTAGAAAAGACATTTATTGCCTTTTTGAGCTAATGGTTTATAACTTCAGCCTACAATCTTGTTTTGTCCTACATTTAAACACTTGGAACACTCCCTGAGAGCATATCTTCCAATGAATTAGTAAAAATGCCTTCATGTGCAAGTCCAGATGGAACATAACCCTCAAGGTGCACATAGACAAAAAGATGTTTTAGCTGATCATAAATAAAACAGTAGAGAATAAAACTGCTATAGTGTTGGAAATTCATAGCAGTGAGGCACACTTCACCTCAACAGTGTAGCTGAAAGAAACTGATAGAAATGGGGACACATTCTACTTCCATAGTGTGCTAACGTAAAAGGGAGGAAAATAAAAAGAGTAATTCTGTAATAATGGAAAAGGAAATTTCTCTGGTCTTCAGTCATAAAGTGTATGCCTATTTTCAAGTGGTCTGAAGACAGAATTTTGCATTTCCCAAAAAAAGTAAGGGAAAAATGTAATGGAAGAATCAATAACAAGGAATATAACTCCCATTTAAGTACAACATTTTTCTCCACAACTACTATAGTAAAAAAGTATCATTAATTTGCACACTACTAGAAGCTTTTATAAAAAAAAATACTGCTTCTTAGAGCAGTTAAGGGCACTTGCAAAGAAAATAACTATGTTTTCGAGATTTGTCTTGGGATTTATGCAATAGCGGGTAAAGGAAAATAGGTTCTAATGATTTCTCTTCAAAACATGTTAGATGGTATCCAGTAGATATTTAATACCAAAATGATGAGATTCTGATAAAGCTGTGTTGTTTTTTTCCCTAGGAATATTAAATGAATACTGTTTCACATGAAATGTTAACAAAATAATGTACTTGCTATGTAGGTAGAAGATCAATGCACCTTTTTCCTTGAAATGATTTCTCTTGAATGATTTTCTCTTGGAGAAGTGGCCAGTCACTTCTGATCCTTTTTTGCTCTTATTTAGTTGTCGTACCTACAGCTAAACTTCCCCTGTATCTAAAAAATGTTGACAAGTAGTATACCAAAAAAACAAGCCATATAAGCCAAATATCTTAAACAGGGCAGGGGTTTTAAGGTCAGAGTAATCCTAATTGCAAAGTTGTGCATAAAAATGTGTTGGAAAACTATCCTCAGTCTGAAAAGTTTTCCTAGACTGACAAAATAGCAAGTGAAGAACCACACAAAGTGAATTTTAACCTAAAAAAATAATGTTGAATAATGGCTAAAGACTGCAGCAATAAAGATGGCTGGGGCTTAAAAATATCACGTAGTGAAGTGCTGCTACTGTAGTACAGGTTGCAGCAACTGAAGAGAGTATCTATACTAATATTTAATTTTAAAAAACATCTTTTTATCTTTTCTTCCTTAAAGAATGTATTTCATTCTTGATATTCTTACTGTGTTCATATCTAAAAAAACTGACACTAACAACATTCATTGCTATATCATCTTCCCAGCAGAGGTAAGAAATTCACACGCCAGAAGCAGCTTGATACACACTCTTCAATTTTTAGTGTCTTGTTCATCTTTGAAGTGCCCTGACATTTTTTTAACAGAAGGGAACATATATATATATTTACTGTTGACAATAAATACACAATAGAATAACATTTAAAGGACAAATGGAGTAACACTGAATTAATTATGACCTGCTTAAGGAGATAACTAATACCTATATGTTGATACTCAAACCATTTAAGCTTATGTGACATCATGCAGGCATTTTCTGCCTGTGGCACTTCCACTCCTTTTGCCTGGAGTCCCTTCAAAGCAAAAGTCCATCTAAATATTTCTGTTTCGTTCTTACTCTCAGTTCTCTGAACAGAACAATGCTGTTCTTTTTCAAAAACTGTTTCTATATATAACTACTTGATCCTACTTCCACTCCAGCCATAGAAATCACTTTTGCGAGTATCTTCATTTCTCTGCAATGTTTGCAATGAATGCCAATCTACTAAACAGCAGGATGGGACTACAACCATCAATAATGTTGCCATATACTATATTTAAAAATTAAGCCAAGTTAAATGTTTTCAAGTTGATTTCTCTAGGTATAGAATTACTCACCCTACTGGTATAGAATTACTCACCCTACTAATATTTTCAGCTGTGTCTATCTGAATGGTCTCAATTTTGATTGCAAGATTTTGAAGTCTATTTTACTATCTGCCTGGAAAATAGGCTGGAAAATCTGCCTGACAACAAGGCTTTTAGGAGCTTCTGTAACAGAAACAATAATAAAGACACTGATTTCCAATTTTCAGACAATAACCTATCTTAAATAAATTTAGTTTCTTTACACTTTTTTTTTTACCATCCCCCATCAAACCAAAAAAAAAATAGCATGGGTATTACAGTAATATCCTTTAGATGAAATATATATTTAGATGAAATTTAAACATTTGTTATTGCTGTTGTTTTCTTTTGTTTTTGACAGACATTTTCATATCAAGCGAAAGATTATAACAAGAACTTAAAAATAATTTATAAAACATAATGTTCTTTTGGGCTTCAGTTTAACTTATTTTAGAGCTAAAAGGAAGCCTTGACTCTTTACTTCTGCTGCAATGAACAGGTGATCTATATAAGTAAACCCTTCATAAAGAACGACAAAGGGGAAAAAATATCCTCCAATATATTTACCGGGGGCATTTTTTACTACAAATTGATATTGGAGCAGAGTTCCATTATATTACCAGTTATTTTCTCAATGATTTTCTTAACAATGTCCTGAAGATCATTTGTTTATGCTTGTTTTACATCAGAAGAACTTACAGAAACTGCTGGATGAAAATAAAAGTTAATGAGAAGAATTGGTTCTTAGCAGGAAAAAAAAGAAATACTCATGTTTCATAACCAGATCACAATTACTTTTTTAAATTAATGGAAAGCTACAAAAAGCCCAGTGTTCAGTTTCTCTGACATCCTGAAAGCTTCAAGTTATGTTTTGTAATTGATGCACATTTCATAAAAAGCAGCACTAAATACTGACTTGCAATGATAAAATTTCTATGCCTAATATGAATTCAGTGAAGAAAATGAAAAAGACAAACAGTACTTTTATCAGGACTGCTGGTGATAGTACTAGCTTAAACATTGCTAAATTTAAAAGAACAAAAATCTTTTACCTGTCTCTCACAATATATAATTTCTACCAGGAAAGAATGTAACTTCTTTTGAAATATACTCGAATTTTTGCCTCATTACACCTGACTGGGCATTACTTTAAACATTTATTGATCTTCACATTGAAATGTACGATTTCAAATTCACCTCTATCAGTTTCATTATTTCTGAGTATTGCATACTCTGAAAATCTTTGACTCAGACTTCTAATCAGAAGAGGATTTCAAAGCAGCTCAACTCTAAAGAAACCAATTTTTAACCATTAGAAAAGAACTTTTTCAGCATTTCTAACCATCTCAAACTCTTGTTAGGAGATTTGTGGTGACCTCAAAGACAATATATCTCTTACAGTAGGCTCAATAACACAGATCAAGCTCTCTCCCCCCCCATCTCATTTCTCTCTATATGTGAAGTGTTTTCCTTAACTGTAAAATCAGCTGGTTAAATCTTACAAAACACCTTCAAAAAACAAAATAAAACATACAAAAAAAAAAAACAGAACTGTGATATATCAGTAGCTTGATTTCTGCATTAATCCAACTGAAACAAAGGACGGTTTGCTGTTCTGCTCTGTTCTCTCAAATCACCAATCTCCAGAATGCTACATACCAAAGATAAATTTGATTGAATAAAAATGTAAATAATGGAAGTCAGTGTATAAAAAAGGTATTAAGAATTAGAATAGACATGAACCAATTTCTTTTGTAAGATTCTGCAAGTGAAGTATGGGAGCAAAACATAATTAATACAGTTGTATGGAAGTTGAAAAGGTTTTTTAGGTTAATATAAAATATTCATCGGATTTATGTACAAGGAAAATTACTGTGAAGGAAGACCTAGTTCATGGAATAAAATTTTTGTTTGTTTGTTTGTTTATTGCAATAGATTCTCAATAACTTCTTACGGTTTGGGTTTGCAATTTTCATTTAGTCCTTTTGATTACTGTTGCCTGGTTGGCTTTAATAAATTAAAAATTATTTTTGTGTACCCACAGTATCTTCTGTCTTGAATTATACATATAAGCATATTAGTTAATTTATATTTTAAAATTGTAGGTCAGTGAATACTTGAAAGCTGGCACTACCTCCAAATCATAGAGAATCATAAAATCATTAGGGTTAGAAAAGACCTGCAAAATCTTCTGGTCCAACCATCACCCTACTACTAATGTCACCCACTAACCCATGTC
Organism: Cygnus olor; assembly: GCF_009769625.2. Taxonomy (NCBI): domain Eukaryota; kingdom Metazoa; phylum Chordata; class Aves; order Anseriformes; family Anatidae; genus Cygnus; species Cygnus olor. Next base: position 53,725,162 of record NC_049173.1, read on the forward strand.
CCTAAACACCAAGTCCAACCTTTCCTTAAAACACGCCCAGGGACAGTGACTCCACTACTTCCCTGTGCAACCTGTTTCAACGCCTGACCACTCTTTCTGAGAAGAAATGTCTCCTAATTCCCAATCTAAACCTCCCGTGGCGCAACTTGAGGCCATTCCCTCTAGTCCTATCACTAGTTATCTGTGAGAAGAGGCTGACCCCCAGCTCCCCACACCTTCCTTTCAGGTAGCCGTAGAGAGCAATAAGGTCTCCCCTGAGCCTCCTCTTCTCCAGACCAAACAACCCCAGTTCCCTCAGCCGCTCCTCACAGGACTTGTGTTCCAGGCCCTTCACCAGTTTCGTAGCCCTTCTCTGGATATGCTCCAGGGCCTCAATGTCCTTCTTGTACTGAGGGGCCCAAGACTGTACAAAGTACTCGAGGATGTGTACTGAACATGAACAGCTCTGCCATTTTTTGCCCTCTGGGCAGCCCTGCCTTAAAAATGTTCATCATTGATCAAACCAAGGCTAGAAACAGCAAAGTCAATATTCAAATGTAACCTCAGGAAACTTTGTTTCAGGTTTCCTTTTTCAAGCTATCTTTCATCTTAGTGGCTTGGCACTTTATGGGAGCACATACTGTTATTTAAGCATGTAAATGTCATTGTCCACCATGTAATGCAGATATGAAGTCTAACTGTATACTGACCTGTCCTTAATCTCTTTTCTTTTCCCATTTAGTGTACTGTTTCTTCTTTATTTTTTTTTTAACTTGGTTATTTTATAGCCCCCCTTCAATGTATTATTGGAGAACGCAACCCGGTTGTCATAAATCAGCAAGTAAAAATGAGGCCTACTCTTTTTTTTTTTTTTTTTGCATGTTACAATGATAACAGAACATTATGACCTGGGAATTAAAAATATTCATGCTCAAAATATCCTTACAAGAGAGTCTTAATCTTTAGTCTTACAAGAGAGACATGGACTTACAAGAAAGTCTCCACTGAAGGGTCATGAAGATGATGAAGGGACTGGAGCACCTCTCCTTTGAGGAAAGCCTGAGAGAGCTGGGACTGTTTGGCCTGGAGAAGAGATGACTGGGGTGGTGGGGTGGGCGGGGGGAGAATGCATGGAAATACCTGAAGGGAGACTGTAAACAAGATGAAGAAGATGGAGCCAGGCTCTTTTCAGTGGTGCCAGTGACAGGAAAAGAAGCAATGGGCAAAAACTCAAACACAAGAGGTTCCATCTGAACATCTGAAAGCACTTCTTTACTGTGTACGTGACAGAACACAGGCACAATTTGCCCGGAGAAGCTGTGGAGTCTCCATGCTTGGAGATACTCAGAAGCTGTCTGGTCATGGCCCTGGGAAACCTGCTCTAGGTGGCCCTGCTTTAGCAGGAGGGTTGGACTGAGTGACCATATAAGACACTTAATTCTGTGTAGAAGAGATTACTATCTAAACTGTTTTGCCCAGGATAGACTTTGGAAACCTCAAAACTCGATGTTGATAATACAACTAAAATAAGTGTCAAGAAGAATCTATATAATTGGTAAGAATAAAGGTAAATGTACAGATTTAAACAATTTTTATCATTATAGGAAAGAAATACCATTTACTCAATTATTATTCTATGCACTGTCTGCAAATTATAGGAAAGCAATTCTTTAAAATGATATTTTCTGACTTTTTGGCCTATTTTTGTAATTTACACTGATATCCTGTTACAAGTATTCACTTGAATAATTTTATATATATAATTAAAAACAACTTTTATTAAAATCTTGTATACAAAGCGTTGTATGTACTGTATGTAGGAGTATATTGTTTACAAGAAATGTAGATAACGATAAATTTTAATGCATTTTCATATATTTATTTTAAAAATCTAGGAAATCCCATGCTGATTTCAGAATATGTTGGAAAAAATGTTAAAGGTGCAGTTCTGCAGACAAACCTTTTAATTTTGGTTAAGAATTTCAGACTTACTGAGAGGACAGAGGATAAAAGAAAAATGAGAGCAAAATCTATACAAATTTGGGGAGACAAGAAAAACATAGAAAACCTCAGGATGATAAAATATCTTTCAAATTTACTGGCAATTAAGTATTCTCTGCAGATTCATACTGAAGCCACACTGGAAATAATACAACAGATCAACTGTCAATATCATTCTTCCTCAGTGATCACGCCATTTCAGAAGATTAGAATTTAACACACTCTGTAGTACTAGTGGCTAGCCAGTAGGGATCATAGAAGGAGTCTTTCTTTGCTGAATGTTTTCTCTCCAGAGCACTGAAATTCAAAGTACTGGCATTCATTAATTAGAAAAAAATCTGATCATATCAAGATCATGTTCAGCCTTCAAACAAGTTAACCTGATGTAGAGACTAATTTAAAAATATCTGCAGAGAGCTAAAAGCAAACATTATCTGTACTTTCATCAGCAAGAGCCCATATTGCAGGAAATAATTATCTATTTCAAGACTTTTGTGAAAATATGTAGTCTTTTTAAGCCGTGTATGCTTAAGTGTTCCATTGGTTTATAGCTTATTATAGTAAATGCAAGGCTCACAAAACTGCCTGTAACTAAATTCTGGGGTCACGCTGAGCAGGCTACCCAAGACCATGTCCAGATGGCTGTTTCAGTTGCTTACTTTGCCAAGCATGAGTAAAAATTCAGCTGAAATTTTCGATATCCATTTTCCATTTCAATCTACTTACTTTCAGAAAACATTCAACCATTTCTAAAACCTAATTTCTGGAAAAAAATCTCATTTCCAACTAGAATTTTTTAGTGAAAGTTTTTTAGCACCTTGAAGCTTTGAAGAACAGACCTAAGGTATAAATGCTGTCTCAATGTGTAAACATACAAGTACGTTTAAGCACCAATCTGTAAATTGCATTTTGTAAAACTAAAAAATGTTGATTTCAGACCTCTAAGATGTCTCCTGAGTCCCTGAACCTCTAGGTGAGGGCTGGAGGAGCAAAGTCCCTTCCACTGTAATCGAAGATCAGGTTCAAGATCACATGATGAAATTGAACAGGTACTAGTCCATGGGGCCCAATGACATGCATTCTAGGGTCCTGAGGGAACTCTCTGATGAAGTTGCCAAGCCACTCTCCATCATGTTTGAAAAGTCTTGGAAGTCAGGTGAAGTCCCCAGTGACTGGAAAAGGAAACATCAACCCCATTTTTGAAAAGGGTAGAAAGGAGGACCTGGGGAACTACAGACCAGTGAGCCTCACCTCTGTGCCTGGGAAGATCATGAAAAAGATCCTCCTGGAAGCAATGTCAAGGCATATGCAAGACAAGGAGGTGATCCGAGACAGCCAGCACAGCTTCACCAAGGGTAACTAGTGCCTGACCAATCTGGTGGCCTTCTATGATGGAGTGACTGAATCAGCTGACAAGGGAAGAATGACTGATGTCATTTACCTCAACTTCTGTAAGGCCTTCAACACGGTCACATGACATCTTGATCTCCAAATTGGAGAGAGATGGATTTGAAAGGAGGACCATTCAGTGGACAAGGAATTGGCTTGAAGGCCACACCCAGGGAGTGGTGGTCAATGGCTCCATGTCCAGGCGGAGGCCTGTGACAAGTGGTGTCCCTCAGGAGTCTGCCTTGGGACTGGTACAATTTAATATCTTTGTCAATGATATAGACATGGGATCAAGTGCACTCTCAGCAAGTTTGAAGATGACACCAAGCTGAGCGGTGCAGTTGACAGAACAAAAGGAAGAGATGCCATCCAGAGGGACCTGGACAAGCTTGTGAGTTCTTATGGATGAAAAGCTCAACATGAGCCACCAGTGAGGGCTTGTAGCCCAGAAGGCCAACTGCATCCTGGGCTGCATCAACCGAGGCACAGCCAGGGAGGTGATTGTCCCCATCTACCCTGCCCTCATGAGGCCCCACTTTGGGTACTACATCCAGGTCTGAGCCCCCAGCACAAGAAGGATGAGGACCTCTTAGAGTGGGTCCAGAGGAGGGCCATGAAGATAATCAGAGGACTGGAGCACCTCTCCTACGAAGAAAGACTGAGAGATGTGGGGATGTCCAGCCCAGAGAAGAGAAGGCTCTGGGGAGACCTCATTGAAGCATTTCAGTACTTAAAGGGGGCTTATAAAAATGATGTAGAGCAATTCTTTATACAGGCAGATAGGACAAGGGGGAACAGTTTTAAACTAAAAGATGGGAGATTTAGACTAGATGTTAGGTGTAAATTCTTCATGCAGAAGGTGATGAGGCACTGGAACAGTATGCTCAGAGAAGTTGCGGATGCCCCATCTCCGGAAGTGTTTAAGGCCAGGTTGGATGGGGCTTTGAACAACCTGGTCTAGTGGAATGTGTCCCTGCCCATGGCAGAAGGGATGGAACTAGATAATCCTTAAGGTCCTTTCCAACCCAAACCGTTTTATGATTCTATGACTGATCTACAAATAGAAAGGTCTTTAACAATGCCACTGCTTTTACAACTTGAAATTCAAGTCACTTTAGTTTATATTAGAAGTTATTTCAATCTGGGGTGTGTGTGGGTGTGTGTGAATGCCTATTGGATTACCATTATCTTTTTTATTTTTTATTGTATTTATTTCACTTTTTATTTCAAACATGCTATATAAAGTTTACCAGCAACAGCCTCTATTTACCACAAAAAATTGGTGTGGTAAAAACCTCTCTTCCCACAAAAATTGGACTCATATCTGGCCCAAAACACAGATGCAGACTCCTGAAGGACTGTATCTCAAATCTAAAATTTGAACTAAGAAAAAAATCTCTGCCAAAGCACTAGAGTCCTCTTAATAAGTATATTATTTTTAAATACATTGAATAAATAAAATTTAAAAGATGCTTATGTATGCAATTGCAATCGTAGTTGTTATGTTCCACATAACAATAAAGGAAGAAGTATTAAAATAGTTGTACATGAGAGAACCTGTAATAAAAAAAATATTATAATAATGAGAAATTTTTTGAGTTGTCTTACCTGACCAGTGTCCAGTGGTGGTACCAGATCTGTCAGTACATGTCTCACTTACAGGCCTAAACACAGTTTCCCAACCACCAGTAGCATAGCGCCAATTCTGAGACTCTAAAATAAGTGTTCGCTGAGTGCCATAAGCGATCATGAAGCAGTAGACTACATGATGAAGCTGACAACCATAGCCACAGCCTTTGTTGATATTACACACAAGTTTCTTAGCTTTGCTGCAGTCCTTCGGGTTCTGTAAGTATAGATGAAAAAGTAAAGCTGAAAAGAAGATATACACAAAGGCATACATACTTTTTTTTGTGAAAAACTGTCAAATGTCATAAACCACACAAGTCATCCTGCTATATTACATCTCATTAAAATGAATGAGCAAGCTTCAGCTCCATGAAAATTTTATGTGGATTCTTCACAGTGAACATGAACAGTTATTGAGCATACTTCACTATCCTAATGTAAAATAGAATACCTTCAAGATTTTAAATTATTTTCTCATTTGTAAATCTGTTTGAAGAATGTAACATTTGTACTCAGAGTTCACATTTAGCTAACATGATTCTCAGGCCTGTAATGCGCTTTCTTAATTTTCCTTTGGTGTTTTTCCAAGTTTATTAGTTCTTTTTCAATGAGTATGCATAACTTCTAAAAAAAATAGAAAATTTTCACCTGTCTACAGAATAGAACACTTACTAATGAACTACTTCCCAGACTAACTTACTACACACCATATACAGAACATAAAACACGTAGCTGAACAGATTGATAGAAGTACTACCTATAAAATAAGGTACTATTATACTTCTATAATCTAAGAAACCACAACAAAGGAGGCATATGTGAATATGGATGTGAATACCAAATACCAACCATTAAATATTTTTAGGTATGTGAATGAAACAACAATATAATCTACCTAAGTTTTTCTTTCTGTAAAACACAGTAGTTTGCTGTATACATTCATACTTGCATGTCTCTAGACATATTTCTGCATTCCAAAAAGCTTTTTTTATAAAATCCCTAGGTTGTAAAGTTAGTTTTCAGCTAAACTGCCAGAATACTGATATTTAAGCATGAATATAAACTCTCTCATATCTAACTGACTTTAAATGAAATTTTCTATAATTCAAGCTTTGAACAAATCAGATCTTTTAAAAAATCCAGCAAACACCTTCTGGAGAACTAAGATCTTAAACATAATCTGAATAGTCCAAGTCCTAAAACACTTAATAAAAAAACTAACTTGTGGGTTGAAATTTGTAAAGGAGGGGAGAACAGCTCTGATCTGAAAATCAACAAACAAACAAAAACCACACTGCTACTTCAGCATTTCAGTTTTTCATTTTAAGAAAAAAACATCAGGGATGGTGGTGAAGGTGTCCACTAAATGGATACAGCTGAACTCACCCAAATAAGGCAATATGCAATTATTTTCTACTTTTTAAGCATTGCCAGCTCCTTCTTCCCCTAAGAAGTTGTACAGTCCTTTAGGCTGCAAATGACCTTGTCTGTCTAGGTTGCAAGGCAAGTAGTACATCCAGGTTTCCTCTGCAAGAAATCTAACACCCTAATTTTTTCTTAGTACTTAACAAACTTTGTAAGGAGGTACACGGGCCGTAGAAAGGTAGTTACATAGAAATGAGATACAGAAGTCTGGCTGACATCTTTTTACTGCAGCTGGGAAATCGCCTATTACATTGCAGATCTACAAAACTGCATTAGTGCTCAGAGTGGTGTTTATTCTCGGATTCAATTAATGTTCATTGGTTCGCCTGTCTCAAGGAATAACCTTGAATGCCTTCTTTTAAATAACTGACTTAGGTAGCTACTTTCTCTCCATAAAACTTATTTAAAATGGCTCCTCTACATCTATTTAAAAATTATTTTAGCTGAGATATACCAAACAGGAACCATAAGCCTCTAAATAAAATTATTTAAAAGTTATTTTTAGTATCTATGGTTCACCAGAGAAATGCTATACACTATACATCTTTACAAGAAGAATAAAGAAACTGAAGCAGATTCTACACTTATTTATGACTGACTGCTCTGAATATTTAAGTCTGATTAATTTTAACTGTAGTATGTGTTCTGAAAAGACCAGACTCTGGTTCCCTACTCACTTTCTCCATAGTAATCAAGATTTTGTAGACGTCTGTGTGTCACATGCCCTTCTCAGTTCTCTTTGACTGAAATCTTCACCTATTAGTCTTAGTTCTCAGAGCTGCCAGTTTCATATATTAGATCATTCACGTTTCTTTCCTGTTCAGATTTTCTAGTTTTAGTATATCATTCCTGACACTAAGGGGCTAGAACTGCACAGTACATCCTTAATGTAGATGTGCTGTTAAATACTGTTGAGCATGGAAATGATATTTTCATAGAATTACCTGTGATAACTCCAAGATCCTGTTACTCAGTGGTATTAAGTCAACTGTATATGTGTATCTGCACTGATGACTGCCTTCCCTCATGTACATAACACATAATTCAGTGCAGATGACTGTAATCTACAGTTTTCTTAACCAGTAAGAAATACCATGACTGGATTATTACCTAACAGTGTGAGATTCTTCTGCATCTGTTAGTCTCAAAATGTTTAGAATGCTCATGGTATTAAAACCAGCTATCTTAAATAAATGATTTAAAATGCAACATCTTTTTCTCAATTTTCTAGCTCTAATTAAAACCAAAAAGAGAGAGGGAGAGAGAAAGACTGAAATCCTGGAAAGTATTAATGTAAAATGGTGTTTTAAAAAAAAAAAGTGAAAACATGGAGAATGTTTGGAGGGAGATTATACCTATAGTGGGAAATACCCACTACTGAGTGGGTATTTACTTTTCCCTTAAACAAACAGCAATATTTTATGTGGAACCACCAGCGAGAATGATGAGATCAGACCATATTTCTAGTCACATATATTCTAAATAAATCAAAAGACTAAATAGGTCTCATGCTCTCAAACAAATTATTCGTGCCATGATTTCAATTACTGTTTCTTATTCCCAGGGAGTGACTCTTGAATAAAACAAAACCATGGTCCACTAAATTTGTAAACCACTGAAAGATAGTGAAACACAACAGTACTTTCTTCATGTAACATGTGGCTCCAAAACTAGATTTTCTGCTATTTTTCCATTCAGATTATTAGCATACAATAGTAGCAGCAAAAATCAAATAAAGTCAAAACTGTCAGAAACATGATAGTCTGAAACACATAAACATAGGCTATACCTATACTGGGAAATCAAATGCGCTTGATACTTATTCTTGCTGGCATAGAATATACTGTACCCATGTTATTAAACTCTAAATCTCTTAGAATAGGGTAGCAGATTTATAAAAAGTGTCTCATGCTAACTCTGAAGCACAGCCAAATAATTGTTTGGGAGAAAACTACTTCATATGAGTCGAAAGCATGCCAGGAGCTGTTCTAACTATTTAAGAGTATAGAATATTATGTTCCAGTGTCTGGGAATGCTCCCTGTCATTGTTTGACTAGAGTAAAAATAGTCTTAGGACTATTTCCCATCTCCCATCTCCCACTTGGTGCTCAAAGAGCCTCCTTCTCCAGGGGTCTTTTAATTAGCATATTCACAGAGCCATCAGGATCAGATGGGAAAGATGTCAGAAGTAATGCTTAAATGCCTCATAACCAAGTGGGCAGTTAGCCACCAAAATACATGACAAACCAGCACAAGTAAACACTGCTATTTAACATACATTTTACTAAGAAAAACGACTGTTTTGTTTGTATATGTTAAGTGTTTAGAGAAATGCGTTATCATCTAATGAATCAGGACAGCTAAGACCGGAGTGGGCGAGCAGTCCGCTACAAATCACAACGTAACTTCATAAACACAATAATGTTAATTTAAAAAGGTGTTGATTTTTATATTTTCAATAAATACTTTATTGCTTAATGCTACACAGTCTCATGGAGGAGACAGTCCCACCCAGATTTTGTGGAAAATCCCAGTTTTTGAGAGAATGATGTCAATGAAAGATCTTCCTCATCCTAGTTATCACAAACGCAATTCACACAATCTTCTATTCCCCTTTCTTTACGATGGCACTTTTAATGGGTAATGGGTCATTTTCATACTAGCTCCCCTTCAGTACTGGGGGGGGAATTTTCTTCCTTTGCTAATCAGAAACAGTATGAATTTGATCTTACATGTTATTACTACCATGTGTGTTGTAGGGAAAGAGAAGAAGCCTAATCTGCCTCTAATGTTAATTCCTCTAACTCACACCTACACTCCTACAATAAACACACTTCACAAGAAAAACATTGCAGCATGCAGGTGGGCTACACATGAAGCTCCTCAATCCACTACATACAAATTCTGGAAGAAAACTTCGTGTAGATATCAGCAGTGATAGCACTTTGTAAACAAGTTATTACCCTAATACTATACTTACAGATAATGAATTTACTAAAAAGCTAATGAAGATGACACAAGACATGTCTCAAGAAATACTCAAATCATTTTTACATTTTATTTAAAGTATGGAAATGACAGAAAAAACTCAATTCCTTTCCATACCTTCACAAAAAATCAGAAAAATTGGCTTGCCGTCTGCTTTTCCTCTTTAATTCTTTTGATTTACTTCTAAATCTTTCTATTTTGCCCACAAAGATTAACTTTTAAAATGCTTGGATTCATTCCTTTGCTTAAGTTTTTGTTTTCTTTTCTAGTCTTATAGGGAAGTAATCAAGTCCACTCTTCCATTACTGTGGAATTAATTCAATGATCTGACAAAGATGGGAGAAGAACTGAAAAAACAAGATGAGCTTGCAATATCAAACAGTAAAGACGGTTCAATACACAATGAAACTGTTTACAAAAAAATTTAATAAGTGCCAGAGATGTGCAATCAAAATAATCCACTGACCACTCACTGAACAAGAAGTCGTATTACAAATATAATCACATATAAATGTGACTGCAAACCTGAATCTGAGACAGAATCTGTTCGTCTTCTGTTCAGTGATGTCCCCTTAGATACAAACACAACTGTCATTATCTCCTTTCAATTCTGTTGATGACTAGTGGCACTGACTCATTTCAAATTAAATGATTATATGTAGGTCAAATGATGGAACTTTAACCAGATAAACTTGACAACCTTGTCTACTATTAAAGACAACTACAAGACTGACAGTTAGTTGTGAAGGGTACATCCCTTTGTACATATGCAGAGTGCCCTGAGCCTTTTTGTTGCTGTTATTTTAACATGATTGCTTTTATTAAAAACACCTATTATTAACTTTAATGGGGGGAGGGATGAGAAGAGAGAAAATTTAATACACTTTCTTAAGACAGAAAAAAAATAAGTTACAGATTAAATCAACAAAAATACTGGTAAATCCAGACACCTTTGAACAAAGTCTCTCTTATGTATACATACACCACCCCAGCTAAGTAGTATGAGTATGGCAGACTATGACGTTATTGACTACTTTAATAACATTTTTACCTGGCTAATATTTTTAACCTCCACATTTGAACAAAATGCCAGTTTTGCATATTTTTTTTTAGTTGGAAGCAAAAAATATTCTGCTATTGGAAGACGGCATGGTGAATCATAAAATCCCTAAAATACATAAAACAAAAAAGTAAAGAGCAAGAAAGTAAACCACCCCCTTTTTTATCGTTTGCTCACTCCATCCTACTTCTAGAATAGAGTACTATACTACACAGTACTATCGGAGCCCTTGTCTGACAATTTAAACATCAGACTTCTCTTCAGACTTATCTCTGAATGTACAGTTTTTTGCTTAAACGTAAGCTCCTAGCCTTTTAAGTGTTGCTCTAACTACAGGGAACAAGCTAAATGTAGCCTCATTAAATCAAATTTATGGTAATACCATCCAAATGAAGTAGCAGTCATCACTGTTCACAATCATTCAGCTGAATGATTTCCCAGGGAGACGTCCCAAAATAATGCAGCTATCATGGTTCAACATGTCCCAGCAAGAAACCACACAGTACTATTATTCTTCACCACCACCCCCCCCAAAAAAAAAATTACTTGGATGTTCCACATCAGAGTTTTTGGTATGGAGTTGGGAAGGTTGTTGTTTCTTGATTTTTTTGTACACGGTTATTTTATGAATAGAGGTGCATATCTGTAGTTTCAGACCACGGACAGCTTTACATTGCTTACTCACAGTCAGCACTACACTCTTCAAATTCCTGAAATCCACAAATGTATTTTTAAACATAATTACTAGAAAACACATCTATTAGTCTTCAAAATGTAGTCACAGGCACATTCCAGTTTTGGATCATCAATCAGTCAAGACAAGAGATATTTTAAGCTTTAGAAGTTCTCCAGAAGCTTATGTCTAGCTTGGTGTATAGGCATGTAGGCAAGAGTTTCTACCTTCAGATTTTTTATTTTTTTTTTCAGTCAGAGGAATAAAGATAAAAAGGCAAAGAGAGATGACAGTAATTATATATGAGAATGACCCACTTCAGACTGTAACTACTCACAAGAAACTCTATTTCATAGCTTTGAAGAGTAGGCTAGATTTCCACTCCGAAGTCTGGGCAATATTGCACACATTCAGAATTGCCATGCCTTAGAGTCTGAATCTTTTATATGGTAACAGTATAGACCTGGAGGTAAATTACCATCCACAGTTTCTTGCTACACTGTAATTTTTCTGGTTTTGGTGGTGGTGTTTGTGTGTGTGTGTGTGCGTGCCTGTGTGTTTTATGTTTTGCTTCTGTTTTTCAGCAACCAAATTTCAAAGAAAAAGTAGGCTAGGAGTAAGGGCCAAAGTGTTGTTAAAGATCAAGAACAGACTACAAAAAAAAAAAAAGGCAAAGCAGTTAAACATCAACAAAATTTTAAATTATTTAAGTCTAGAGAAAATTGTCATAAATTTCAGAAGAGAATCACCAAAGTTAGCAGAAAAAAGCACAGTGGAACAGAAAAAAAATTGTTTCAAATTCAGCTGGATTAAAAATCTTGGTCATCATTTTCAACAGCTCCTCCTTGTCATAAGGTTAATGGAGATCTATTGTTAGCTAAGGAATACCTTAGACTGTATAAAAAGGTAAGGAAAAACATATTTTGGTGATATTCTATAAAGCAATGCTATTGTCCGCTACTGAATGCTCACTTCTAAAAGGGGAAACATCAGGAAGAAAAATTAAAGGTATTATAAATTCTCACACATGAAGAAAGACTGAAAAGTTAAGATATATTTACCTTGAAAAAGAGATGTATAAAAGAAACACAGTAAGCATATGAAAGAAGTAATAGTTTAGTGAGAGAAGGCTTATCACATATATATATTTCATGTTTTAGTACTAGAAACCCTGAGTATTCAATACGGCTAAAATGTTTTGAATTCTAAACTAGAAGACATACAAAAAAAAAAACCACAGGGTATTAATACCTGTTCATAAAATATCTATTTAATTTGTTTTAATGTGTTGCTGCTTATTTTCTAAGCACAAAAATAGTGATATTTTTAATGACCTGTTTATTTGCTAAAAATATCAACCTTTATCAAAGCTATAGCTACATTTTTTGGAAAACACATACTACCATTTTCAATTTAAATCTCAAAGACAAGTATTAAGAAAACACATGCCCTTTCTAGATCCTTCCATGTAAAACGGCTGCATAAAATTTGGATCTGCTGTACAGCTTCAATACAATGTTCTTAATCTCTACCATCTACCAGTCATGAGTTAATAAAAAAACAAAAAAAAAGCATAATTCCTTCTGTAATATAGAAACTGAAGAAAAAAAAATGAGAGAAGAAGGAAAACACTTTATTATATGCTTCTCTCTGCTATAGGATGAACCCATAATGCTTAATTTTATATTTTAAATACATGAACAAATATGAAAAAATGTTCAGTTCGTTCTTCCCATGTGAGAAATATTAGTATTGATTCCTTTTTAACTAATTTGTAAAAGAAACAGAGAAATGAAAACAGCCTGTATGATGGAAATTGAGCCAAGTATATTAGACCCAATTCAAATTCTGAACCTAATGCCACAACTTCCTATAAATCACCTACTCATTGTGATTATCAGGTTTTCTTCTCAATGTAATGAGATAAAGACACTTACCCTTCTCAGATGTACTTGGTGACATAATATACTTTCTGAAAGTCTTTTACTAGTTTTGCTACAAATACAAAATATTATTTAGTATTCTGTGTTTGTTGTGAATTGGCATTGTTTTCATTCTTAGTACTGTTTTTACTTTTTTATTAAATAAGTCACCTCTATATGGAGGAAAGCCCTTTGTTATATACTGTACATACCTAAAGAAATTTTAGGAGGATCTAATTGGGCTTTCAGCTCTTTGTAGGTAATTTTATTTCAATTTCACTAGAAAATAATGTAAGCATTTAAGTTTTGTCTAAATCTTATAGACATACACAAGGCATATATATACATTAAAAAGGCTTCTTGAGCTCAAATATTATGAGTACCTGTGAGAAGTCTCACACAATTCTTGAAACAGACTAGGACTGTACAGCATTCCATACAAGCACTTCAATTTTGTGTACTCATTCCTCAGAGTGGGCTGCTTGCTCAGAATTTTCATATGAAGACTTTCATGTTTTATTTTTAACACTATGAACATATATATGTTCTTATACTCTAACAGATGTAGATACAAAGCAAAGATTTAACTTTTGTAATAAAATAAAGAATCCAAACAGAAAAGTACAACCAAGTGGAAACCATGGATACAGAAAAAAAAAACACAGCAGATACACTTCTGCCCAGTTACAAACAGAACTGTAAATAGCTGTTTCATATTATCCTCTCTTGCCTGAAATACTACTATTCCACATATGCATAAAATAATTCTCAAAACAAATGTTCTCGTTTCTATTGTATTCAATTCATTCATATATAAACATTTACTTAAAACTATCATGTAATTATTCTGTTACAAAGATATAGCTAAGTGTTCTATCAATTTTTTTTAATGTTTCTCTTGATTTAAAAGCTGTATTGTTCCTACCTGTAGGTAAGTTATTCTCCTCTGTACCAGATCTGTTAGATCTTTGGCCTCTTTTTCCCGCCAATCTCCTGCTCCATCTGTTTGACTGAGGTAGTACAAATCCGTCATTATTGACCTATAAACACCAACGGGAAACAATCTTGAGAAAAGAGGAAACAATCCTAACTTTGAAGGATTAGATGAAATCAAAGAAAAATGAAACAGTTATTCCAATGATAGCCTCAAAACCAGTTTCTTCAAGCCACCTCCTACCCTACAATCCAAACAGCAACCAAGAAAGACTGTGTCCTCCATTTAACATATGTTCCATAACGATAAGTAATTATAGCATTAAACAGGTGATGGGCTAGAAAATACATCCTGAATCATTCTTGTGGATACTAGAGAAGATGCTCTTTGAATGTAGTCACAATACTGTGACCAACAGACAGTCAATACTGTCTTGAGACCATTATACTTAATCTTATGAATTCATGCAAGAGGTTTCAGAAAGTACCCACGATCCTTTTTTAAAAAAATATTTACTCTGTAAAAGTCTGAAGTAAATCAGGAACAGAGAAATTCACAAGTGTTATCACACAGACATGATGATAAGTTACTGCAGATTTAACACGCTTACAGTCATGGAGACCTCCTTTCTTTGATTGCTCTTGCTAGGAAACATGCATTCTTTAGCCTTACTTCTGCTATGTTCTTTTGCATGCAGCAGACCACCACAATAGCTTAATAAGACAGATTTATAAAAGACATGGACAAATATCAAAGGCCAGGGCCAGGCTCCATATAGAGAGCCAAAGTAGGTGGGCTCGTGATCACTTAGCCTGAGATAGCAAAGTGCAGACAAAAGATGAGCCTGAATAGGATTATTACAGGATATTGTGGATAGCAAAATGGCAGAAAGAAATAATTTCAGATATTGGACTTGTAGATACTTATTAAGTCAAATTTAGTCTTTCATTGTGTTACTAACGAACAATATCAACTGGTTGTTGCTATTTTTGTTTCATATCATAAACTAAATCTTGGAGCTGCTCTGAAAGCATTTTGCTCCTAGAAAGCAGAGTGGAGTAAAGAATCTGGCTCTGTATTTCATCTGCATTTGATTGTCACACACAAAAAAAGGCAGAGGGGGGGTGGGCATCTTTAACACATTTTTAAAGTCTAGACATTTATTCTAGCCACATGGCAAAATCATGTATAAATATCCTAGACACTGTACATCAATAAATAAAAACCCAGAGGAAAAAAGATGTTAGATGTTCCACTAAACTGAAATAATGTGAAAATATGCCCAACACTATGCATCAAACCTTGGCCAGCTACCACAAATCTACCACAAATACAACGATGACAACTGTTCAACAGGATGAGAAGGAATGAAACGTTAACAGCCACTTTGCAGAGAATAGAAAGCCAACATAGAATACAGTCATGACAACTAGTAGATTAATCTGTTCTTTTTTGTTAATTCTATATCAAATAGTCTTTCCACTGTTAAGATGAAGCTGCTCTCAAAGACCCTCTTCCCTATGGCAACTACAATAATATAATTACATATTCCAGTGCAGGAAACTCTGCATTGGGCTACGTTGTTTCTTAAACAGGCTAAGTAGTGAAATACTAGACTAAAACATCTATCAAGACTGACACCCTTACTGAGAAAATCTACACAACCCCTAGGGTAGAGCCAAGAAATAGCATTTAAGGTATCAGACAGTAGAAGTGCTATCATATTAGCAATAGACCATTTGCACAACAGCACTAAGGTTACCAAAGAACTCCAATACTACTTAGCTGGAGACACAGAAACCATCTTTAAGTCTATCATCTCTAAAAACAAGCAAATTTTTAATATGACACAACAAGTTTTCCTCACAAGCAACAAGAAAAATCAGATGCTTTACTTAGATAGCTATCTTGTCACTGCATGAATTCCTACCCCCGTATCCGCTTTCCCTCATAATGAAGACACTAGAAACTGCCCTAAGTACTTACACTTAACTCTAAGCTTTCTAACCCAAATTAGATTATATGTAACAAAATATGTAAGTAAATTTATGTATATATATAAATATAGTAATAGCAGCTTAACATACAGTATTTCATTTATCTCAGATATATAGGCAACAATATTTTCAATCAGCAATTACCAAAACAGCCAAATTCCAGTGATTCTCAGAGTGACAGCATCTGATTTGCTCGTTGTAAATTTACGTTCCTTTTTAGGAAAAAGAACATATGGACTGTGTGCAGGAAAAAAGAGACTGGGTAGCTACAGTGCATCCTAAGGAAAAAGGACATCCCATAAACAGCATTGCTTCACAGGCCGAAGGATGTGCACACAAGGAGCTAGGAATCTTCCTGCAGCTTAGGAAAGACTGAGACTAAAATGAAAGGGGCAGACAGACTTCAAAGGTGAAAGAATGGACTTTCTAAGGAACAGAAGCAACCAAGAGGTGCATTCTGCAACACAAGATCTTTTTTCTACCTGAAGCCAAAGCAAATACACCAAGTACACAGACTGAATACTTTAGGAACATTTTTGTATATTTTCTCTTACACAGTTGCTTTGAATTTCCCTATTTCAAAAAACTTAGTCTACACTTTATTTATTTATTTATCTTTAAAACAGTTTCTGGCTGTTTGGTTTTCACTTAAAAAGCATCAGAATTCTTTGGGGACCTCACTACACAGGAAAGTCTACACAGATCTGCTTCTAAGACTCAACAGACTCCATGACATTCTTCTTTTGATAAACACCATGTAAAGACTGATCTTATTCAACAAGAAAAATGTTAAAAAAAAAAAAAAAGCACAGCTGTTATTCACTGTACCATATATACAAACTTCTTCAAGTACCACAGACTTCTGTGATGGGACTTAAAACTTTGAGAGGTCTACAATGTACAATTTTCATATTCAGTGTAAAGATGTATTTCTACCAGGAGTTTCATCTCATCCTTAAGTAAAGACAGATATGAAGATAAGGCTGTCAGACAGAAATACAGATAACTTGCAAGTTGGCCTTAATGAATTAATAGTCACTGGTGTTGGAAGGAAAGGAATAAGAGAAAGATTCATCCTGGGAGGTAGGGACATGAAAATATTCTGGCATCAAAACAATATTCAAGATTCCACTGTCGCTACTGCCTAATGCAATCTAGAGTATATAAACACATCAGTAACGTGTACAGAAGTGATTTGGTCCCCATGATGGATATCAGTAAGTTTGCCATAACACAATGTGCTCCAGTTTCAGCACACGCAGTTTAAATGATATGTCAAAAATCAACGACCTGCAGCCCACGAACCTAAGAGAAAATAACTTCTTTGGAGGCAAGCAAACATTTCTGAGTAGAAATAACTATTGAAACCATAGGGAAGTGGCAGCTTCTCTGTTGGTTGACTGTTCAATGGAAGATCTGAGGTTTTTCAGAAAATTCTGCTTGGCCAAGCACTACTTCAGTCAAACATGCATTATTGCACTCAGCAGAGAAATAATTAGATGAAACATAATGGCCTATTTTATACAGATAATAACTCTAGATAATTGAATGGTCCCTTCTCACTTTAAACTCCATCAATCTGTGACATTCTGGGGTTTGAAAGATTAAATTACAAAATTAAATAGACTGAAGTCTTTGCCCACACTAATGATCAAACTCATATTTTTAAACTATTTTTTTAAAATATTGTTTACATGACTTCCAAAAATTTCTTACCAGGTTTTCCTTTTACTACTGTAATATTTTCAAAGGCTCATGCTTTACTACCGATGCTCAAACATGCAGATCTCTCAGATTTTGGGGGAGAGATACTTGTTTAAGGTGGTATATTTAGTTAACTCCAAAATTTATTTTGACTGTTTACTAACGAGACAGAAATTGCCACTAAATCCTGTTGGGAACTTAACATTTTAAATATAATAGGCTTACAGAGATTTTACTGAATTTTTGACACTTCTTGAAATAATTTTGTTGAGCATGAACAAGACTTACACTGAATGTTTTAAGGTATTTCAACAATGATATTTTAACAAAAGGTATTTCAACAATGCGGAGGCTAGAAGATCAACAACTGAAAATATAATTCCAACATAATAATGAAAACTTAAGTAAAGGCAATTTCTATTTGATATATTCTCTGCTAAGTTTTAATTAGGGGGAAAAGTGACTTTTCAGAATGACAATTAGTCCTGAAATTAAGATCTTACCCAATTTTAAAGTAATTATAATTATATAATATCCCCACAATCAATGGAATTTATATTCTAGTATTTATGATCAGATACTATATGTTATGATTTTTATATCAAAAACAAATATATTGAAGGTTTTCTCATGGTTTTGCTGTATGTTCAAATACACATACATGTACACATACAGATAGATGCAATTGAAAAGCTACAACTGGCATTCTGAGACACAAGTCTTCAAATTAAAAAACAAATATCAAGTTAAAGGGTCATACTCTAAGCTACAGTGACATAAGCTGAATATATAATTTATATCCCATTAAATAAAATTATAATTTTATTTTCATGCTTCAGACACGCTATTTTAGGCAGTAATATCACACCAGTAATTTATCCTAAGAACTTTTTAAAGCAGTACATCAGTATTTTACTTACTTAAATCAATCCACAGTCCTTCCAATATAAATGCAGAAGCAACTAATACAAATACCTTTCCTGATGACCCAGATCAGACAGGAATTCATCAATGCGTCTTTGCAGTTCACTTCCTTCTAGTTTTTTTAACTTCTTTAATTCACTCTGGAGGAAAAACCAAAGTTCTTTAGCCCCATTTTCGATCCTTCTCCTCAGTATTTCATGGTCTTTTCCAAGGCCCCCTATTAAAATTTTTTTTTAAAAAAAAGAAGAAACATAAAAGCATCAGCACTTGTAGCTCAATTTTTTATTTTTATTTTATTTTTAATAAATACATTAGTGATATGGAATGCCAAAACTAGTTTGAGAAGTAAAAGAAAATGTATCTACCAACCATCTCCTGGCCGCTTCTTATAGTTTTCTATCTGTTCTTTGGCCTTTAAAAGTTGCTCCTCTAAAGCATGTACCTTTCCTGCAGCTGGTCCCTGATCAATGGGACCATCTGGTATCCTAGGATACAGAAAATAAAGAAATTATATGATTTATAAATGTAAGTGATATTTGCTAAATTATGTGTGTTAACAATTCAGCTCTCCTCTCATTTTTGTTCCATGCTGTTTTGCTGATAACGTTCTTGGCATTTTTTTAAACCAGAAGAAATTAAATATATTAACACAAATTAAGATTTTAAAACCTTGGATTCATGTGAAAAA
The DNA here is from genome assembly GCF_009769625.2 of Cygnus olor. NCBI lineage: Eukaryota > Metazoa > Chordata > Aves > Anseriformes > Anatidae > Cygnus > Cygnus olor. Next base: position 53,744,475 of record NC_049173.1, read on the forward strand.
GTACATAACATAGCTGCAACACATAGATTCAGCCTAGCGTTATGCTGTTTACAAGGCTTCCCCTCACTGAGGGTAACAATACTAGGCCCTACTTATGAAACCAGTATTTGCAGCAGCTCAACTCTTTTCCTGTAAGAAACAGGATAAACATGACCATTTGCTAGACTGACTGGCACACGAGCAAAGCCAAACTGAGGGGCGTTCCTTTACAAGATTCAAGTTCTGGGTACTTACAATTTTCACACAGGAAGTACATTCTAGTCTGGAACGCTGGCTGTGTATTGCTAGAGAACCAGGGTTCCAACACTGCAACTCCACCTTTTAAGTTAGCCTTCCTACATATAATCGCAAGATGATTTCAGTGTATGTTTTTGGACTCAGCGCAAGATCCTAGCTTCTCAAATGCATCATCGTGATAATTTTTCTTGACAACTCTAGTAATCTCAAGTGCTGGTGACCTGAAACAATACTAAAAAATGTGACACCCATTTCTGAAATCTCTGGTATGTGAGCACAGGAGAAGTATAGAAATACTTATCCTAAAACCTGTAAGCCGCCAATCAGCCCTGAGGGTATTACAGATATTTGCTCATCATCTCAAATTGAATCCACAAATTAATAAACTGAAACTGTTGAGGAATAAAAATTAGATACCACCGTCTATTTACCTTGTGAATTACAAATGAATGGAGGGAAAAACATAAACCCTTTTGTCTATGCAAAAATGAAACTTCTGGTGGACCCACAGGATAAAAAGTATTCCATCTTTTTGTAAGATTTTTCTACGAGCTGATCTTGCATAGGAAAAGAGGAAGCAGATATGTAATGAAAAGTTCCCAGAACTATGAGGAATACAGAATTCTTAGAGAACATGAAGATAATTCTTCATTCATCACGAACACAACAGTATATGATCATAAAGAGATATTCTCTCCACACACGTGTACACAGAGTTTCAAGACACAAAAAGGGAAGATCCTTTGCCAGATCACAGATGCCTCTAGCATAGAGAAAATAAGTGCCAGAGGGAGTATCTTCACCCTAAAGCTAAAATTGCATTTCAGTAGGATCTTTAGGAGGTTGTCATTAACTTTAACATGTCAGATCTGGATAGTTAAATATCAACATAAATTTAGGTGCTGATGAAAAATCCATTATCACTTAAACATTTGAAAGGGATAAATATCTAATGTGAGCATCAGAAACGTATGTAACATGAAGCATACCATTAATGCCCTTTTTTTTCCAGAGTGGGGAGGGAAAGGTAAAAAAGAAGGTTGTGCAATCTGACAGAAATTTATTAAAAAAAATTCTACAATCAAAACTCCATATTAGAAGCTAATTAAATGAGTGCAAGATATTTGTTTGGGTTTTAAAGCTCTCACCGTTCATTCTACCATGGTAAACAAAAAGGAGTGATCAGTAACTGATCATATATCTGTATTTTTATGCACCGAGGAAGCAAGCATGACAAAACCAGAGAAAATATTCTAAGCTGAAATATGTGTACTCCCAAAATATACTCCTCCTGAATGAACAGGCAAAGACCACATATTCGTGAATTTGATTCTAAAGCAAATACATAGTTAGATACTATACCAAGATACGGTACTGTATTGCCATGCACAAAATAATACAAACCAACCCTTAAAAAACATACTGAAACTTATTTAAGTTCTTTCAGTAGTTTAAAACTACGAGGTTGAAATCTATTTGTGATCCACCAACTTGGTATCCCACTTTGGATTGTGACAGGACACCTAACCACAAAATTACTGCAAAGTTTCAAGGAAAAAAGGAATGGCTTATCTTGTATAATTCCAATTCCCTAAATGTAGAATTTGTGAAGAATATTAAGGTAAATGGTACAAAATTGTTACCGTAGGAAATCTTCAGACAGCCCATAAACCATCTGAACATAAAGTCAGTCTGCTAAAGTAGCAATTAGATCCTACAGAAGGATGGATAACATGCGTGAAGCACAATAACTGTGGTCATCTGATATAATTCAAATTTTAAAGAAGAAAATTATATGCCATTTAAATTTCAACTTGCTTTGGCATACTGCAATAAAAATGTTTACAATACTTATGTTGTCAGATAAAAAGAGCTAAGATGGCAGTAGGGAGGGATTCTCTTAAGCTAGTTGTTTGGATTTTTAAAAAGCACATCATTTTAGGATAAAACTAAAATAACTTTTTTTTGAAGTTTCATCTCTTAATCTGTTACCTCATCAGACTTGGAATTGCTGTCTTCCTCACTTTCATCCAGTCTCAAAATTAAGGAAAAGGTTCTTCTCTGCAACCAGCACAGCTTTCTTGTTACTGCCCTCTACAAGTACATCTACTGAGTTGGAGATAAGGCAACATTTGAGGGAAAAGTGTTTGAATTGCAATCCTTATCTATACTCATGGCATCTATGTAGATAACTTCCAGTGCAGACAGTCCTATGAATAACATATACTTATTCATAAGAACTCCTGTTGAAAAACACATGCATAAGTTCCCATACCAAAATCAGCCCTGACAACTGACTTTCTCCTTAACATTTAAGATTTGAGTTTCAAGTGAGTTAATCTAAATTATGATTATTCATACCAACAATAAAAGAACATGTCAGGAAGCATCTAGCACATACCCTTCATTTATTGCTGTAATAACATTGTAAATTAAGTTATAAATACAAAATAAACAGATTTATAATCCACTCACATGGGCAGCCATGATAGTACATCAAATAGCAGTTTTGTTTGAATTATTTTTCTCAGTACTTACAAGTTGTGATTTTTGCATACCACTTCCAACCATTTTGAAGTAAATACAAATGATCTTTTCCATAATAAACTCATAGCAAATAAAAATATTACTGTATAGCTTTCAATATCAGAGGAATTATGTTATACAGATAAACAGTTTCTGCTTTGCCCTTGTTTAGTAATCCAGCTGCACTCCAAGACAGAAAAAAGAAATCTGTGTACACTATCCATATCACTGAGGCCATTTTCTCATCACCTTATGTAACAGAGGGACAATGGTAAAGTAGCATCTCTAATCTGAATCTCTGAAAGCAAAAAGAAGCACTCAGCAATGTAATGTAGTGACTTCCAATTTAACTGCCATATTTTCTAAAATGCTTGTAAACAAATTTTATCCAAAAATTACAAAAATATGTTAATCTTTTTCTATTTCTTATGTATTTAAAAGTTTATGTTAATTTACCAGCAAAAGGAAAAATATAAGATTTCAAAAGCTCACATATTTTCTCATTCTTTTATTTATATCTTTCTGAGTTCTTTGTGTAGCACTGGAAGGCTTATAAATAACTAAATCTACATTATATTTGGCATTTCTTCTTTCTACAAGAAGAAAATGATGTTTGATTATTAATGACTACTAACACACACAAACAAACAAAGGGAATTTAAGCTGTCACTTCACCATTCTAAGATAAAAACATCCCCAGTAAATAAAACTGAAAGGAAATATTCAAGGTTACCTGCAAATAAATAGTGAACAGGCTCCCTAGTCAATTTAAATCAGCATAGCCCTGATCAGTGCTGATTTATATCCCCTGAAGATGTGTTCCTTCCCTCAGTTCAGAATTGCACAAAAAAAAAAAAAAAAAAAAAGACCAGAGATGCATACCACATAAGTCAATTATTTTCTCCTTCACCCACCCCTTGGCCCTGTGAGCTGACCTCAGCTTTGAACATGAGACACTTAAATACATCTAATAGAAAATATTTTAAAATAATATTTTAAATTTTATCAAACTAAACATATTCTTGTATCCAAGTACCTTTCAATGCTTACCAGGTTCTACGGGCTTACTGGGCCCAAAATTGCTCAGAGTGATTGACAGAAGAGCTTTAATAGATTTGCACATGATTAATTGATCCTGAGGTTGGATTCTGTCCCAGCCTCAGCTCCAACTACATTAAAGCAGTCATACTGCTCTTTCAAAATCAATATATTTTAGTTCTTTGCTCTGAAGCTACACTCCAAAATATGAAAGCAGTGTCTAGAAATACCAGTACTTGTTGTTTTTTGCTGTGTTTTTGTAACTACATTTTGCCCTTTTTCATTCCCATTCCGCTTTGTAACATTTGCTCCTATTCAGATAAGAAATAGGTTATTGTACTTATTAAAACAATTGCATTTTCCACAAAATTTAATATTTAATAGACTCAAGGGAGTAAATATATATCCTTAAATATAAATGGAATGTGACATATTAGTAATATGAACACAGAATGAATACATTTAACAAGATTCTCTGTTTCCCTGAAGAGAACTCTGAAACTGCTGTTTCCTACACTGCCAGGCATATCTGCCAGGAGAGGATACGACTAACAAACAATGTAAGATAAAAATGTGAATGTCTTCCAGCAACATACAAAGGAGTATGTGAATATTATGAACCATTAATCTATTGTAAAAAGGAAGTCTAGGGGATAGATGAAAGCTTACACAAAACTTTTCCAGCTTCCATTTAAGAATATCAGATATCACAAAAGTAATCATTTTAAGTTCTCCTCCTCGTAAAAGCCTTGTATCATCTAGACGCAACAGCAACAGTCTTCAGCAGTCTTATCATAATCCTACTAGTAAATTCGAACTTCAGGTAAAACTACAGTACAGGATGATAATGAAACAACATTATGCAATACTTTGCTTTGATTATTACTCCCTAGCAAGTCTCTTTTAAGTAAAAACAAAATTTGTAGTAAAGGTTTCCCTTTTTGCTGCAAGACCTATGACATCTATAGTAACTGTTCTTGAAGGGCTCTTTCAATTCTACTAGAAATAGAATAGTAAAATTTATAAAAGAACTCCATGTTATTACTATTTTGCACTAATGAGATGTAGGCTACTTCTAAAATTAACCCAGATGTGCTCACACCAATATTGTTTATAAACATGTAAGGATTATGGTAATTCTCCAAATCTCATTATGCCACAATAATTGTGCACATAACTTCTAAAATCCAGGCAATACAAAACACCTTTAATTTCATGTATCTTCTGCATCACTGGTATATTTCTGTGACTCTTTATAGCTCACAAGTAAAGTTTTTAAAGAGCAGCATATTAACAAAAGAAAAAACTACATTAACTTTTCACCTAAGGCTTTCCAAATGCACTATAAAAAGGAGATGATGCCTGAAGTCATCAGAGGTGCAATACAAAAGAGCACTTAATTAATAAAGGGATATCTTAAATTCAAGCAATTTTCAAAGATAGTACTGCTCCAACTTGCACTATTGCAAGGTACCATGAAATCAAACATACAAATGTTAGGAAAACAAAACAAAACGAAACAGACTTCTCACTGACCTAAGCCCTAATTCTACATCCTACGCATCCTGCATAGGAGAAAAGCAACCAGGGAAAAGTTACAAGATCTAACGTGTTTTTATGTGTTATAAAACAAAAGAGGGCTAAGTAAGGTTTTGTAAAGTTTTGTCATGGATACAGCATGTCTCAACTTTTAAATGGTTGATTTTGCTTGCATATAAGGTATGTTTCACAGGGTCTGATTTCTTGGTTTTGGAGATGAAGGGCTGCAAAAAAGCATTCAAATCTCACAGTGGAAAGATCACTTCTTGTTGCCATGTGCTGGCCTGCATGGATGACCAGATGTCATCCATGCACACCCCAGCTCTTACTTTCTACCGTCTCAGGGGACTGTGCTCTTTTATCATGGGAGTATGAAGTCTGAGAAGCCACAGGAATCAATGATAATGGGAAATGATGGGCAACTGAAATGTGCTATATTGAAATGTATTTTACCATATAACTAAGGTCTCCATGTAACTAAAGATCAAATACCATTTTTTCTCTAACTTCCAAATGGAAATTGTTTCAGTGACTTCTAATTTTATTAAACTATACAGTTTTTGTAATCATATTTGCTTTCTGTCCATTGCCCCCTGCCCTAGGTATCTATTATTAATGGCACAGCTACATATGATGGGAATTTTCTGCCATTCACAAAGCCTCTTCGTCCACTGAAATAAGTTTACTTGGGGCTTCTTTTCCACCCACAAGTTTTATCTAATTACGTCAAAATATGTTTACTAATAAAGTTAGTCAGATTCCTGTTTATTGCTGCAGTAATAAAAGAGTGCTCCAGCTAGGTACTCTTGTGTTTAAATTCCTAGTGACTTTAACCTAGAATTACTGTTCAAATATGTTTAAATTCATGAGTTAGCTTAACTCTGTTGTACGTTATAATATACTCTGTATCTAGAGTAACAGTTATCTTCTCTAATACTAATTTTTGTTGTTTTTTTTTTTAATACATATTCACAGCAGCAGTAATCTCTTACAGGACACATACCGAAACCACAGTCTGCTGGCTACTGCCTCATTGTAAATAGCCATATTTAAAACTATAAACGGGCTATTTTAAATCCAATAGTTATTTTTAACACTGCCTGTTCTATTTGGCAAACATAGAAAGGAGGAACGGAAATCCTTTATCACTTTTTTGATTTAATAATGTGGAAGGATGACCAAGAAACATATCTCAAACCTATTTGTGAAGTTTCTACAGAAACAACATTGTGCATGTTGCACAACAGAAATAATGAAAAGGCTTTACGTTGTGATATATTATTCCCCTCAGAGTCTAGTATGTCACCAATCTCAGATCACCTCCTTTAAAAAAATGTGCCTTCCAGTCCCATGATGGCTCATTTGTAGCCAGCACTGACTACTGAACATGTAGGCGTACTGCTATTCAAATAGGTCTTGAAAGTCATTTCAGGTTTTCTTGTGCAAGAGTTTCAAGTTTTCCTGTGGTTACATTGAACCACTAGGAAGAAAGGTTTCAGAAATATCTTTCAGCAACATATTCACACAGAAGCTGTACCGAGTCCAGTTAAGACAGTTTTGGATCACCTACTTTAATTCTAGAAAATTGCAGTAATTATCTGAAGTATAGAGAAGGAATGTTCTGTTCTAACATGCTTAGATTAGAAATAAACTAATGGTTTTATTTATATAAATCATGGCAAATTATCAACGATATAAACTACTATTTAAAAATTGGCACTGAAAATACAGTATTTTTCTGAATGTACAAAAATAAAGGAAAAAGAGAAAGGTGTTTAAGAAAATTGTCACTGCCTAAAATATACTTTATTTTATGTCTGCATCACAGAATCAACTGCCTCCTCCTTAAAAGGAAAAGAGTACCCTGTCATCTGTAAAATCAAGAACACTTACTCTTTTCTAGCCACTGTGTAATTTGAAATGGTCATATTTCAATGACTGTGTAATACCACTCATTCAAGTCAGCCAAAGGTGGGAAGCTGAAAGCATGAGAGTGGAAATCTTACATTCAGGGCCAAATATTTCCCCTCTTAGACAAGAAACCCTAAGGTGGTCTATTATTGTGTAATATTGAATGAATTTAAAGCTGCTGTATGCATTCAAATACAGAATCTTGCTTATGTTTCTTTACAGCAACGTACTCTATATTACACCATTTCATCAGTAAAAATATTTAACTTTTGGCCACTGTAGTTGTTACCATCTATTAATTAATTGTGTTTAGTCAACTACAGCCCACTCAGGTATTCACGGCCATATTACTCTAGGTGAAAATCACCTTTGCTTAGGTCAGCAGCATTAGTGCACCTCTATGCCGCACTGCATGAATGCTGAGGTACGTCTTCAGGGCTAATACGTCCAAAACATTTTTCAAAACACAGAGCCTAAGCTAAGAAGTCTTGTCAGCATGCAGCTGTATCTACAGCACATTCCAGAAACCAGGAACACAATACAATTATAAGATATTTCAGTAAGATGGGGAAGTCAATTCACAGCCTAGCAGATCCTAGCCCTGGAAATGCATGAAAGAGAGGATGCACAAGAATAAATATCAGAATAGAGTTAAAAGGAATGGGGTTAAAAGGAAAGGTGTTCATTTAACTGCTACGGAGTTCATGTGTGATTTCATTCAAACGAAGAGAAGTAAAAGAATGCAAAGCCAAATAGTGAGGTAGAAGCTCCAAAACGGTATCTGCCCCTGAAGGGTATTAAAAGGCTAGTCCAAAATTAGTTTCTCACTGCCAACCAAGAATAATTCAGGAGACGTGATGAGGATTCAATAGCCAAAGACCTGCGTCTACCTTGTCTGCCCAGGTTATTCTGGTCAGACCACTTCTACACATGTCCTTGTGTCTGTATGCGATTGTGATAGAGAAAGTAAATGAATTCAGCTCACTTTGAGATTAAAAAGAATAAAAAATATAATATACCATCCTTCCATTCCCTACAATATTGTATAGAGTTTTGCTCCTCTGTTTTCTTACAACAGCACATGAAGCCTCTGCACTTGCAGGACGTTTAGGTTGTGTGTGGTGATGTCCACATACCTATATACAATCTGACTGTGGCATCACATCCTGCCTAAGAAGCTCTCTCTTACAAGTATTTGAGAAATTAATATAGAGATATCAGAAGTCTATGTCAAGAGTTGTCTGGAAAGGTGAAAGAACACTTTAAACTGTAAGTGTATCAATCCATAATATAACAAATAATTATAAAAAGGGAAATGATCATACTATTCCGCAAGTATTGCTGCAAGTTTAGCAGCTTGGCAAGGAGCAAACTTAGCAGCTCATCTTGAACAAGTTCACATATGTCTTCAACAAACTATACAAATTCTCACCACTTTGAAAATAAATGCTTCCAGTTACTGCATGTAGAAGCATAGAAAAGTTGCTAGCTGTTCTAATTGGTTTAAATATCATACCATTTGCACTTGTTGACAGTGAGAAGTTAGTCACCTACAGAAGTTATTGGTTATTGTGGCAACAGCACTTGGACACCATTAATTAATGACTATCTTAGAGCAAAATTAAATGTAAAACATTATTGAATTTCTTTAAACATTTTGGAACATACTTTCATTTATAACACTGATTGAAACATTGACTTATACTTTAAAATATACTAAATATGAAGTTTAAAAAAAAAAACTTTAATTTTTGATATTTCATACAACCATTTTCTGAACAGTTTTATTTTCAGATCCTACCTGAGAGATTCTGCCATCCTCCTTAAGTCTTCATTTTGCTGCTTTAAACGTTCAAGTTTAGCAAGTATCTTGGATAATTCACGACTAGAATGATCTGGGTGCTCACTGTCTCGTACCAGGTGTCCACCAATATAAAAAAGTAAAGTTCCCCAAGCAAAGAGGATGAGCATAATCCAACGCCAGGAACCAGTCCATGGCCGCATTTTCAGATGTTCAATTCACTCCAGAACTGCTTCTGCTCACAAAATAACAAACATTTTAAGTCCTTAGCCTGTACAAAAAAGTGCACAATTTCAGTTCCTCTGCTTCACCACATTGTACCGGAGCAAAATTATTCTCAGTGTTTGTCTTATTGCAACTCCTTAGAGAAGATCCTTACAGAGCTGTACATAGAAAGCATTAACATTGTATCATTCTTGAAGTATACTCTGTGAAAAGAACAAAAAAAAAAGAAATTATAATTCTGATATATAAAAATATACTTGACTGCAATTAAGCTAAGTGTATTGTCATTCACAATCGGGAATAATGACTGAAAATGTTACTACATTCTGTCAAACAGAAAAAGAAAACATTTTTAACTTTCCACACTAAATACACTGAGCTCAGGCACAACTACAAAAAGAATATTCCATTAATTCTGGGTTTGAAATGGCCAGAAGAAACATGACTTTTTGTAAGAGAAATATTTACCAGTTCAAGTGTCCTTAATATACATCATACCTTAAAATACATCAAACATCATTCCATGGTAAACTTCGTATTCTCCTTTATCAACAACAAAGAGTTTTATTCAATTATAAATTCATTTTCTTTTTTTTTCAGCTTTTATGAACTCTCTTCTCCACTATCTTATAACATGACTAATACTCTGTAACAAAACAGTTATTGCCATTTCTAACAATATAATGGCATGTAGATTGGCCTAGGAGCAGTTGTAACACCAATTAAGCAACTGCAAGCACTGCAAAGACTGTAAGCAATAGTTTCTACACAAACCACCCATTATATATCTTCCTTTAAAATTTCTAGTGACCACTGAAATGGCCATCTAAAATTAAAGCCAAAATTTTATTTCTTGCTTAAAATTATAAGACAATACGACTTCCCTCTTTACCCTTCCACTGCACTTGCTGAAACAGATACGAAGAAACACTGAAAATTTAAAAAGTAAAAAAGAGGGGGGATTTCAAGTAAAGCCTATGCGGCATTGTTATGCTCACAGATCTGAAAATCAGGCTTGAGCTTAGAAACCTAATTTTTAGAAATGGGTTTCTTCTGCATTAAAACTACCAAACCCAGTTTGACAAGCATTATTATTAAAAGTACAAAAACACTTAAAAAGTAATACCTTCTCGCATCAATAAGCACTGCATTCATTTTAAAAAAAATGCAAAATCACCTCCTCATTTTCTACTTGGCTAACATCATTTAATGACTGCAAGAATTTCCTCATTTTATCTAGAACAAACTAAGCTCTAACAGATAAACGTTCAAAATCTTCAAAAGTGCTTCTCACACCTCTTCATCCTTATGCCTTTTATAATCAATTTCCAAAATAACCTCTATTTCCAATTCTCAAAGCTGGAAGTCTACCCAATTTCTTCTGAGATGTTATCCACACCCACATTCTCCCAAATTATTATTCTGCTTAATCCTTCTTTCACCTTAATTTCTTTTTCCTTTCACTTAGATTTTTCTTTTGTTTCAACTCCATTTCAAGTTTAGAGAAAAGACTTCCCATTAACTTTCAAACTCACCCATACTCAGAGCACTTGCTTCCAGATAGAAATATTCAAAGGTAAAAAATATTTTAAAATGCTGAAAAAAATTATATTTATTTTACTGTAAGATTTTTGTTTGTATAATTTTGAAAGAGGCACAAAAATTTCACTTAAGACTAGTAAGATGGCACACAAGATAAATCATTTAAAAACTGAATGCTACTAATGAAATGGAAAACCTTTGTAGTGCCTCTCTCAGGCCTTTCCATTTACTGCATCCATGACAAGATGAGTTACGAACAGATTTTTTTTTTTGAAAGCAAGGCCAGATTCCCACGCTAGGAGCATATCATCTTCTACAGATCTCTAAGAAAGCTTAATACATATTTTGCTTTAACTTGGCAAAAGTGTGGGACTGCCTCTAGGAATAGTGGCTTCTTCTACAATCTTTTAGACCACTGCACGAATAAAAAGAATATATAGAGAGTATAGGCCATACCCAGACCACAGAGGATTGTTGCTGTAAGCAAAGCAAGCCTGGAGTTAAATCAGTTACCTGCAAGCGCAATTAATATAAAACCCCTATGGACTGAAGTTCAAGTTCTAAGTGGAAAAGTGTACGCTTACATCTATACTTCCAATCACCCAGAAAATGGATGACAAAAAGTTAAAGTTAAATTGAAAGTAAAGTATCACCTAGTAGTAAGCTACTTCTCAGGTCTGATTTAACCCTGTAGCTTTATTATAAAAACTCAATATAAAATGCATTATTTAATGAAGTAAAAAAGTTTTGATAAGTACTTGCTATTATAAATCATTAGGAATACACAATCTTTAATGCATCAGTTGAATGGAAACTAATATTGTGAGAAAGGAAGTCAAATTAAATTGTATTTACTGGCAAATGCACAGCACATAAAAAGTGGTTAGTGTCACAAGTTTATTTAGATTCCATTAAAAAGAAAACAGAATATTTACATAAAAATAAATGTCTGCTTCAATGACTTAAAAATCAAATTGTTCACACTACACATGTAAGCCACAATTCATTGTAAGCGTACAAAACATTTTGTAGTCAAATTAGCATGAAAGGTTTGATTAAAAACCACTACTTCAAACGAAAGAATGCAGTGTTTACAAAATTACTAAAGGAAACAGTAAAGAGAACACTAACTTAATTAAAAGGGTTAAAAAAAAAAAAGATTGAGGTGTAGCTCTGCCATCAGAAGAAATAATATGCATCCATATCAAAGTTCTTTTGCTACAGCAAAACAATTAATGAATGAAAAAAAATATATACTATCTTTCCTCACCTTGCCCCCCATAATGTCTTCCTTTAGAAGATACTTACAAATCAGAAACTTGAATAACTCAATACCACCATTTTAAGTGAAAGCATGTCAATGATTTAAATAAGAACTTACTGTTCCCAACATGATTTCAATAACAAATCCAGTGATAGAGTGGAGACTTCCTGCTTGCTTGTTTTTGGTTGCCAGTCAGAATTATGGGCCTAGAATAGCATTATAGCCTTTTCCTTGGCAACGTACAGTTTCAAATTATTCTAGACTCACTTCAAAGCAAGCTAAGCAAATGTACTTTTGGCTCAACTACCTACTGACCTGGTTTCAAGGGTACCTTACATAAGTTGAAAAGAAAAAAACTACTCATGAAGTAAAACTCATGCATCATTAGAGCTAATACCTATACCATTATATTTAATAGCATGTAAATTATCTAAAATTCTTTTCAGAGCATGAAATACGAAATTCACTCCACTGTTAAGGACTAGCACAATGACTTTTTGATCACTAAATGTGGAACACTCAAAAAGTATGTTTTACTGTATATGCAATTTAGACTGGATGCTCTTATCATTGTCAGTTTTTCTTAATATGACTTATCTAGGTCAGTATTTTTAAGATTTCACCTGGGAAAGCATGCCAGTCCAAGCATATTAACCTGTTCTGCTCTTAGGAGAAAGAAAAAAGCAAACACAAAATTGCCAATTCCAGTTCCTATGTAACAATGATGTGACGGCAGTGCTTCTGACAAAGGACTGGAGACTAAAGAAATAATCCTTTTAGAATTAAAATGACTAGGTAGCGTTTGATACAAATAAGCAAACAGATTGCAAATATTATTCACAATGTGTACAATGTATTCTTCATGAAGGGTTAAATACCATTTGTTTAATGAAAACATCATGTTCGTAATCTCAGCTAGGTAGTAAATAGCTTAGAAAAGATTTCTTCAGTCACAATCTACACCCTGACATTTCAGGTAACCATGTCACAGAAACCTGTTTATAAACCAATTAAGTTCCACTTAAAAAAAAACAACAACGTTTTTCTTTAACACGTTATTGGAACGCTGTTCCAAAACTCATTCTTCTAATGCTTAAAGGCTGTCTTTAATTTCCAAACTAAATCCATACTTAGCACATCTATACTAGAGCTTTCTTGTGCTAGTATAAACTCGGTTTATAGAGTGCAATTCCTATCTTATTCTGTACCCAGAACATGTCTACAGAAAGCAGCCATATCCTTGCTCAGACTTATATGCTAGTCTAAATAGAACAGGCACTTCACTATGAGTGACTTACAAATTCTCTGCATCCTGGACAAGCTCCCTTTCAGATTAAATCTTTTTAGAACATCAGGAATCAGAATTGTATACATAACATGCAAGGTGTTATCAATATGTTCTACAAAGCAAGTACTTCCTTTTCTCTCATGCATCCTAGGACTGAATTTGTCTTTTTCATGGTCCCATTACTTTTAGCAGTCCTCAACCATTTCGTGAGGACGTAATAGCTCCAAATCTTTTTGCACATGTATCTCTTCAAATTGATGAGCTCCTGTTCTATGAACAGAAACTCTTATTTTTAATCCTTTCACTTGGTGTTATCATACTTGATCCTATTCTAACAGTCCAGTATCCAAAGTAAAACAATTCCTCTTGCACATTATTCTGACTCTCATCACAACCCCTCTCTACTTTGTCATTTAATTTGCATTAGAATCTGTTTTTGGAACAGTCACACTATTTGGATATCACGAAAAGGTTCTTCACCAAGAGGGTGGTTGCACACTGAAACAGGCTCCCCAGGGATGTTGTCACAGCACCAAGCCTGTCGGAGTTTAAGAAGTGTTTGGACTGTGCACTTAGTTATATGGTCTGAATTTTTGGGTAGACCTGTGTGGTGCCAGTAGTTGGACTCGATGATCCTTGTGGGTCCCTTCCAACTGGGGATATTCTATGATTCTGTGATATCATCATAAACCTGAGATGGGTTAACAGATGCAATCCACAAGGAACTGCACTAATATTGCCTCTCCTCCAGTCTAAGACTCTTCCTTGCAGGACAAGTCACTGTCAATTCATGCCTTCAGCCACTTCCTTTTCTAATACCTTTTCTGGAACAAGGACATAAATTTTGTAGTATTCCATACGTACATTTAATTATTGTATAAAGTTGCTTCTTTTTTTTCTTCTCAACTTCTATCTACATGCATCACAGGACGTAAGTAAACATAATCATGAGGCTTATTTACTATTTACTTCTACACCCATACCTTCATCTTTACTCTGTTTTTGTAAAAGCCTAATTTTATATCTCTGTGGATTTCTCTGAGCAATCCGTGTAATCTTCTCTCGGTATACTCCCTTATAATTTTGTGTCAGATGAGTGGATTATTTACACAATCAACAGATTATTCTCTAATTAAACATTTTCTTAATGGAATTCACCATTCTTTTGAATTCCATTGCAAGTGTAGGTTTATTCAATAATGAAGCTTTCAAATACTACAATTTCTGATCTTCACCACAACAAACTCCCTGGCAGGAAGATATACCCACAGCGCTTGGGATTTTTAAGATGAAAGTGTATATAGGACACTGAATTTGAAATAGTTCAACAAGAGTTCAGAATTAACCAAAGTAATAACTTTTTAGAACTAGGGATGTCACCAACCATCTAAACAGATACTGTTTGATAATATCGAGCAACCCTCTGTTTTAGATAAGGTAATAAAAACAAGTGATTACAGTTTTCATAACATACTACATCTGAAAGCTCGAAAAAAGATGCAGTAATTTCTAAGCATTTTTTTCATGCAGACAGCTGTTGAAGTTTCAGTAGACAACTGATGCAATGTTAAACAAAAGAGGGGACTGTACCTTAAAAGGAAAAGAGATATACAGCTTGCTTTTCAAACACTCTCAAGGTTCTCTGTCAAACACTTAGACGAAAAGCAACTGGAGATTTTTCTTTTAGAAAGAGAGGAGAGTAATCTGCAGGAACAATACGCTTCTCCATGGAAATTATATATATAGACTCATTTTAATAAGCAATGGATAAAACGGTCTTCGGTTTTACAATTCCTTTTAACTATTAAAATAATACATTAACCAGAAACACAACAAGGTTAAAAATTGTCTTATATGAACTAAGCAAATGTCTCTGTAAGATATAGTCATCTTAGTAAATGAACAGGACAATTACGTTTATTTATTCCTGTTTGCTTACTGAATTAACACTATACAACCCTAATCTAGCAGTCATGGCCAAGAATGAATTATAAAAATTCGAAACACCAAGCATGATCTTCCTCCACAGTAATAAGTTAATAATCTACTAATAGCCCTTGCAAAAAACCTCATTCCAAAAGAGAATAGGAAGAATGAGTATTAAGTCTGAGGAAACAATATAGTAAAAGAAATGAAAGTTAGCAGGACACCATAACTTACATTAAAAATTAAAGGATTTCTGATGATGGATTGCTTCTTCCATTTGCAAACAAAGGCCTAACAAAATCCAAGGTCTAGGAGTTTAACCTAGATAAATTAAGCTTATGAGAAAGGGGAAAGGACAGTCTACATCTGTAAATGTATAACAGCTAAAGGAATTAACTATTGAAATGGATAACGTAATGAGATAATGGATTCTCTGTCACTCATTCCATTTAAAATGAAGCTTCAAAAACGCTTACAAATATATAGTAATCACTCAAAAGTTTGAAAAGAATTGAGTTTTCTGGCTTGCACTAGTCAGGTAAGAATCGATGAATAGAAACAGCCCATCCCTTTCTTTACAGAACTTAGAACTTACTATGTTCTTAACAGAGCACAGAATTTAATACCCACAGTTGTGTAAAACACCACTGGAGATCAGTAGAAGTCGAGAGCAAAGAAGGGCAGTCTTCTTAGCCTACCAAGCTGCATACCAAATCTTAACATGGTCAATAGCCACCTACTATGCCATGTATTTTGAAGAGATGAAGAGATCAGAACAAGACTCAGTGGAACATTTGATCAATGCAATATGCTGCTGGTTGACTTCTTCCAGCAGCTGAGAATTTATATTAACCCACAGCCTGTCAGCATGACCGACTACTGGTCACAATGCGATTCAAAAATGCAAGTTGCATTTAAACTGCATGTAAGCTACACATTCACTATCGCTTCTCAGAAGAGTGGATTGCAAGGCACTCTAGCCAGTTAAAATGTATTCACAAATGCTTACTGAGCTTGATAATCTTTCTGACAACTTTTAGCCACAATGGCCTAACTTTTGATTTTTTTCTCCAAAGGCACCATCAGGAATGGATATTTGCCAGAGGCAGAAACTGGAGATAATGGTGAGGGATACTGATGTTGCCTGGGGGGCAGCACAGCTGCCAAATGCCAGTATAATCTCAATACCTTGGGTAAAAACAGAGTGGCAGGGGCAGGAATGGACAACCTTTAGCTAGTATTTGATCCTTCCATTCTTTTGGTGCTAAACCAACTTTAAACTGCTTCTCTGCCACCAGCTTCCCCACAGCATTCCTTAATGGCTGCAAACATCAGAAGCAAGATCAGAGATAGGATATTTCTTCTTTGGCTGGCATCAAAGCAATATGCAACATCTAATAAACAAGAAACTTAGCAGCAGCCTGTTCACAACTCAGCTGGATGTTTATAAATCAAGCTGAAAAACAGACAGATAAGAAAGCTACTGAGTTTGTAATTGTTATGCAAAACTGCATGACACTTGGCAGCCACAAGAAAAGGAGTGCTATTTGCAACCAGGAGGTTTTTCAAACTCCTGGTGTAGGGAAGGCTATACCATACTCAGAAGCTTGAAAAGGAGTCACAGAACTGAGCTAAATGCCTTCCTTGCTACACTCAGGAGACTTGGAGATTGGATGATTTGACAACAAAGTAAAAGAAACGCTAGAAAACAATTTTGAGTTAACCACATCAGACAGCAAATATCTGCAGTGATCATTATTGAAATATTATAGATTCACTTTGTATCACCATCTTCTAATTTAAGACTGTTTTCTACCATGTTTTTACTAGAAAAAAAATGTTGAAGACTGTTGAAATACTAATACTGCCATATGATAAAGGAGTATTTGCCTTAAATTTAATTCCATTATGCCACAATATATGTATCTTAATGTGTAAAAATTCCCCTCAGCACTCCACTTTTCTTTTAAACGCTGTTTTATTTTTATAGATAGAAAACTTTTACTTTGGGACACTGAACCTTACACACCACAAAGACAGTAGAGATATCTGATCTGTAACTAATGAGTTATTTCAAGTATGGGAAGCAATTTATCTGTATTAGCATATAGGTTCATGTTGCCTAATTTACTCTGCTGCACAGCTTTCACGGAGCTCCATGCCACCAAAACCAGACTGCTTACTGCATCTGATCTTGGCCACACTATGTTTAAGTGCATTGCTGATCTGTGATCTAGTTTTTCTAAATTTAAAAATGAAGGAACTAAAACACTCAAAGAACTTCCTACAACAGCAAGGCTATGAATAAACCAGGACTGTGAAAGTTGCAAGTCAAAATCTCAGATAAAGCTGCCAACAGCTTTTCCTCTCAAAACTGGTGTAACATATTATGGGAAAATCACAAAGGACTTTCAAATCTGCTGAGTTTAAAGTACCTGTGAAGTTTTTTGTTTAATTCTGTTTATATCAAGCATTAAGATTACACTATTAATCAGAATTCTCATTTTTGTTTTTAACATAGCTATTAGTAATTCATAAATTGGCTATCATGGGGGTGTTGTTAATATGCAAGATCATTGTATTTATATTTGTCTATATCAATCACTTTACCAATATGAAAAAAAAATTTAAACAAGGGCTATTTTACTTTATAAACTGTTATAAAAATATGACTGATGTCATATAAAGGCCTGTAATTATGAAAACTATATGAATACCATATTCTAAGGAAGGACTTAAAAGCTAAATTTGTATATTTTCTCACAGTTAATTCTAATGAAACACCATTCAAGTATTTCAGATTGGTAACAAGGAGAATAATTTACAGGCTGCCCAGGGAGGTTGTGGAGTCTCCTTCTCTGGAGATATTCAAGGCCCGTCTGGACGCCTACCTGGGCAGCCTGCTGTAAGGAACCTACTTTGGCAGGGGGGTTGGACCCGATGATCTTTCGAGGTCCCTTCCAACCCCTTCAATTCTGTGATTCTGTAATGTGGAGTCTGAAATATGGTTGTAAAAAAAGGTCAAACCTGCAGAAAAAAACTACAGTTGTGTTTTTCTTATTTCCTAGGCAAGTTTACAATACTATTTACAAAGCCATTAAACTCTTAGAATCCTTGCATTTGGACTCACTATTTGGGAGAAAAGCAGTGTTTTCCTTTGTGGTGAACACCCTGTTCACTTTGTAATACAGATCTAGCTATTTCATGGTCAGTTGTTCCTATGTTTAGCTGTCCTTCAGCTGTATCGCACAATTCTTGAACTTGCAAGTTACATTTCTTTCATCTACTCCCTACTCTTTTATACCAGATATTATCTTCTCATTTCTATTTTCAGCACCGTTTTTGTCAGCCATTCCACTCAACTTCCTTTATCTCTGAACCGTTCAGCCTCACTGTAGCAACTGCATCAGGAAGGATGAGACGCCCACCATTCCACGCGCCGGTATTCAAAGAGCTCTCCGTGGTTCTGAGCCACCTCCTGCCGGAGTCCCTGCTCTGGGAACACTTCTGCTAAGGAGTTTGGCCAAGGGCCTGCCACAGATAAAAACTGCATGCCAGTGTCACAGACTTGTTCCAGCACAATACATCCCAACACAGAATGATCTAGAAAGGCAAAGGGGAGTCTGGATGGTGCTGGAGTTCAGCTCCACAGGATGGGCGGAAGATAAACGATTGACTTCCTCATTGCTGAAGTTATTCACAAAACCAAAAGGCACCACTAAATCAAGAAAACAAAATCCTTCTATGACCCCCATTTGAAAAAAACAACACAGACTTACAATTAAAACCTAAATGGCAGCAGAAGCTAAGTGGAGGGTAGGGGCTTCCCATGAATCTCTCAAAGATATACACAATCATCTACCTTGAGATATTCAGGAATTAATTCAGTTCTTTGAAGGTGAATTTGCTAAAATAGGAGATTTTAGATAGAGAAGAACACCAAAGAGACTTTTAAAGACCTTCAGCAACCAGCTCCAGGTTCACGGATCAAGGGGCAACAAAAAGGCAGAAAATTTTAAGGCAGAAGTGGTCTCATAAATCTGGCATTAGATGGTATTGATGTCACTCTTACATGGAAAGTAACTTTTTGATGACAAGGATTCTAAAGGACCCAGGAAGGTAGGTTATATCTGTGAGATGTTAAATTATCACCCACATTAAACCAGGTTTATGTTTATTATCATTAAACCAGGTGTTTAATGACAGTGAAGGCCCTATGATGGCTTGCCTGAGTCCAAACACTGAGAATTTTATAACAAAACTAGATAGTCTTTTAGAAAATACTGAGGTGGAGCTGGTGAATTCAGTTTTTAAAGAAACTCAGTTATGCATAAATATAAAAACATTTATGTGTTGTCAAAATCTGGAAGTGAGTTTAAAAATACATTTTCATATTCATATTACAATACACAAAAAATATATATGCAATAAACAGCAACAACTGCTAGACAAAATGTTTCACAGTTTTTCTTAAGCAATGCATATTAAGATCATAACCAAGAAAACGGGAGCATTTAAAGCCATTGTTTTGAATTATGCCTTTAATGAAGTGAGTTGAATTCAACTCCTAAAAATTCACTGAAAATCTTACTTTTCCTTGAGCCAGAAATGAACTTGAAGCAGTATTTTAACATTTTGTTAAACCTGAACCAAAACAAATTGAACTAAACTGAAAACTGTGATGGTTGTTTTAAGTGCACATAAAACATATCAATGAAATACAGAACAACTCAGGGGGCCGGGGAGGGATAGCTTGTTTTCTGCCCAGTGAAGATTTATGTTTATGGAATGTAAAGTAGTTTGCATTGTAGTTTGTAGTTGTCATTTGTTTTAATGTTTTCACATAGTATGCAAAAAATGCTTTCACATACCATACTGAGTAACATAAATAGTGTTATTCTTCACAAAATACTATATGCATGTGTTTATTTAGTATAATTCAGATTTTATTTCTTTATTTTTAATTCATTATCTAACCAGAGGAAGACCTTCTCCCAAATCTCAGTACATACTCCTTGCAAACTTTCTTCACTCCTACTCTATGTTAGAGAAGAGTACAAAACATTGACACTCAAAATGTAAGCATTATGTCAAAATTATTTATAACCAAATATAATGCTAAGGTTTCCTATACTGATTCTGTTTGGAAAAACTCAAGACACTCTGCTTTCCAGATAATTTATTCTAATGATGACACATGATTCAGCACAGTTCCTTGAACATTATAAGATCAATCTGTGCACTGCTTTATTATGAAAAATAACCATATATTCCATCTTTTTCTGTTCCCTTTGATTTACAAGTTCACAAAAAGACAGTTTCTCTTATTGCAGCAGACCTTCATTTTTCTAACAGTGATTATTGAAAAGCCTTGCCAACAACAGAAAATTTAAGTACAGTTTATTGATAAGAACAGGTCTATGTTGGTGATATACTAATATAACACACTCAAGCATATATCCAATAACTCTTTTTCAAAGTTTCTCCAGATTTTCTTGGTACAGAAATGAATCTTACAGATCTTTTGCCTCCAACACTAGCTTTGGAATTCTTTATTTAAATAAGGTTCTGTTAAATTTGTCATCTTCCATTTTTCTGGTAGAGATATCAATATAATCAATAGTTATACAATAAACTTCGTTCAATAAATGCATATGAATAGGATCTGGTCCTAGTACAGAACTATAGCCAACTAGAATAAGGTTACATCTTATGAAAACAGAACTTATATTACCAAAAAATAATGTAGGCCATCATTTCAGCTCTGTGGAAGAAGCCTTCTCACTTACAATACAGGCCTTTGGAACAGTTTTCCATAAGCTTTTTTTTTTTTTTTTTTCCTCTGCTTGACAAAAAAGGTATTTTATAAATCAAAACCACTGACCATTAGGATATAATAAAAAGGCATGAAACTCAATAAATCATCACAATCAATCATAATCAAAACATTCTTTGCATAATTACCATTCTGATGATTTTATAAATGCAGATGATTTTAAAATGTTCAGGAGATCATTATCAATAACAAAATGAAATAGGGCAAAAAAGTGAATTTATTCTGATAATAAAATAAGAAAAATGCCAGGTTCCCCTAAACACTTTGTACTGTGATACCTTCTACCAAAATGATCCCAAAAGAATTTTCAAAATTGGTATTTTTTTTATTTTTTTTTTTTAGTGATTTTATAACAAGCTGAGAACCAGATGATAACTCCTCTTCCCTGTTTACTTAGGAAAAATATATTTTTCTAATCCATTCCTGAATCTTGTACAATAAAATGACAGAAGAAAAAAACAAAGCAACACATAGAACACTCTCCAAAATTTGACTCCACAAACTGCTCCAGAGGAAGAGGAGGAAAAAAGTGGCATAATTCCTCTTGCTTTGAGGAATCCTCAGCTCCTCAGCAAGCAGTCACATTGAGCAATTGAGCTGCTGAAGGAAGATAATCAATTCATAAATACAGCAATCTTTCTAGATGAATGAGACAGTTGATTACTCATCATAACAGGCCAGGAATTAGACCAAAATCAAAAGGAGTTACAGCGTTAAGCAGAGTAACATAATAAAAATGCATTTTGGAAAAAATACTGTAGGTGTGTACAGAAAAAAAAAAAAAGGATAAAGCATTTGTTTATACTCTGGCTGCTAAAAAGAATATAGATTCAAAATGCAAAAATTATTGTATGCATGAGGGCTGGGGCAATCCCAAGCACAAATACAGGCTGGGCAGAGAATGGATTGAGAGCAGCCCTGAGGAGAAGGACCTGGGGGTGCTGGTTGATGAGAAGCTCAATGTGGGCAGGCAACGTGCTCTTGCAACCAAGAAAGCCACCCATATCCTGGGCTGCATCAAAAGAAGCATGGCCAGCAGGTCAAGGGAGGTGATTCTCCCCCTCTGCTCTGCTCTCATGAGACCCCACCTGGAGCACTGCATTCAGCTCTGGGGCCCCCAGCACAAGAAGCACATGAATCTGTTAGAACGAGTCCAGAGGAGGGCCATGAGGATGATCAGAGGGCTGGAGCACCCAGCCCCAACAGAAAAGAAGGCTCCAGGGAAACCTTAAACCAGCCTTCCAATACCTAAAAGGCACCTACAGGAAAGCTGGAGATGGGCTTTTTATCAGGGAGTGCAGTGATAGGACAAGGAGTAATGATTTTAAAATAAAAAAAGGTAGATCTAAATGAGATATTCGGAATAGATTCTTTACTGTGAGAGTGGTGAGGCGCTGGCACAAGTTGCCCAGAGAAGCTGTGGATGCTGCACCCCGGGAAGTATTTAAGGTCAGGTTGGATGGGGCTTTGGGCAACCTTGTGGGGTGGGAGGTGTCCCTGCCTTTGGAAGCCGGGGGTGGAATTAGATGATCTTCAAGGTCCCTTCCAATCTAAACCACGTGGGCACTCTATGTGGGCACATACTTGCTTGCAAAGTCACTAAAGAAACAGCAGAGAAACGTAGCTGGCAATGACTTGGTAAGAGTACAGGAAAAGTGGATTCGGACAGCACATACCTGCATGGAAGTAATAATTTCTAACAACATTCTGTTTAAATTATCAATAGTTAAGTCTTCCGATGCCTCTTTGTAGCCTGTTTTGAGTCTCAGCACACACAGAGGTAGAGAAGATCTACGGATTTCAGAAATTCGTACAGAACCTAACGATTGTACTTGGCATGCATCAGGAAACTGTCTCATGTTCTGTCATCAACTCCATCTCCAGATGATTTGTTTACAACCAATTACTAAATTATGAATGAGTAAATGCAAACGAAAGAGTGAAATGTAGGCAATGAGCAATCCTTCAAAATAAGGCAAATGGAGAAAAAAAAAATCTGAGGGATTTATAGAGCTCAAGCCTGAGAGATCATTGCTCCAAAAGGCATGTGGAAGAAACACAAGCAGAGTGAGGGGGTGGGAGTACTTATGTTATTAAGATATTCCCTGAAGCCATCAGAATGCATGAATTGCATTCCAGTAATTTTGTGAGCAGAGCTTGAGTTTTCCTTTTTCTTGGCCTTGCTTTATGCTATGCTCCCCACTACAGTGAAGCACCAAAATAATAATGAACTCTAATATGAATGCTGCTCAGAGCAAACTCAGAGATTATTTTACACTGGGCACATCCTAGTGACGTTCCCTAGAACACTGCTATTGTACTGAGCAAGCAAAGAATAAAGAATAAAAAACTAAAAGAATATACTAAAGAATATAAGCTACTAGTTGAAAAATGCAGGAATCAATTGAATAGTTCTGTAGCGTTGATTCTGTAGTGTGTTCGGAATACACATGCATGCTATTTCTTTTGATTCAAAGTGTACATTCCAGAACAGAAGCAGTTTTCAGAAATGTATTGTGTCAAAGGTATTACAAAGCACTGATGTAGAATGACTGTTCAATTTTCAGTTTGTGCAAAAATAATTTCAGAAGTATCAGCATTAACTTTTCCCCTCCTACAAAGCTTGGTAATACATTCACATACAAATCATTTCATAACACAATACAGTTGAGGATTATCTACTAGTTAACAGCAACGATTATGAATTAAAAATCAGAGATTCCAAGTACACAAATTATTTTTCTGGAATATCTTAGGAAAAACAGAAAACAATGCTATAAAATGGTAAGAAAATATGGAAAGCAGCAGACAAAGAAAAATAGAAGAATTGCTTGAATGAAACCAGTGGGACAAAATTAGTGTAAGTATCTGTAATCTGGATGTTAATTTAAAATAGAAATGGTTTAGTAATAGAAAAATACAAACACCATAAAGAACCTATTCTAATAGTATTGCTACACTAGAAAAAGTTTCATTTAAGAAAGTATCAGTTGCCATACTGCTGCTACTAGTGACACATGACGGCACACACACTTGTTTTTGCCACTGTTCCAGCTCCTGTTCACAAAATCTTGCATCAAGAGAGATGCGCAATACAGGTAATATTCCAGAGCCATCTTTATCACTGCCTAAGATACAATTAATAGATGGTTTTACAATGCTCTGTAGGGTACTAATCACAGCATTAAGGAAATTATGAAAACTCAGAGTTCCCACAATTCTATTCATTGCTTTTTAGTGTGAGCTTTTAAAACATGTGGAGTTTTCATTTTGTCATCCTTCTCAGTACACAAATCCTTCTGAGATGAGTGTTATGTACATATAACAATAGCATACATAATTTTTCCATATTTACTTGACTTCAATAACTACCAAATCATGCCGAAATGAAGACAAGATAATCAAGGAGAAAGGATGCATGATACAGATGGTGCATAAAAATCACCAACTGCTGCAAGCATTCATGGGCCAGCTGCACAGTGCTGAGTGGTGCTTTTGGGCCTGTGAAAAAAAAAGCACCTAGTTATAAGATCATTCACTGTTACAGTTATAGGACAATGAGCAATCCCCTCACATCCTTCTGACAGAGAAGTTTACATTCATGACAAATACAACTGCCATGTAACACCAGTGACAAAGTCATTTGACAACAGGGAAAAATGGGACAATCGCCCTCTGGAAGTTTGCAATCCCAGACTACTATCAGTCACCAAATAATCGATTTGGTATGGAAAATGTGAAGTCAATAGCTATCCCCACATATAAAGAGCCATAAAATACGTGACATCCTGCGCAGCACTGCAATTCACGCAATTTCTGCAATAACATGAAGGAAAAAGAACGTTTTAAGGCAACAGACTTCTAAAATGGGATAGATCATGAGTGAAGAGACATATACCAGTTCTGCTTTCCTAAGCCAATCTTAAAGATAGAAGAAAAAGGGACTTCTCTATGGTTAAAAAAAAGGAATATCATTAATATTAACATGGTTGGGCAGAAAAGTGCAGAATGCATCTTAAAAATAGGACTTCCTGAAAACCAAGTAGTATTTTTCCTGGAAAAGCATATATTCAATGGCATAATTGCAATGTAAACATTTGTTCTGAAATATTCTACCTTTAGTCTGATAGGTGAAATTCTATAGTGTCTAAGGAGAAGAAAGGAGTGATACAACTACTGCATACAAAGAGGAAGCATGACCTTTGAATATGCATTTAGTTGAAAGTTGGTAATGCCTTGAGAGGAGGATGGGTTTCACAGAAATTAATATTTCTGTTACACATTGTATTTTACATAGAACATGTGACTAAGGGTAAAATGTTCCCAGTAGTAAGTTGAATTTGGTAAGGGTAAAGCTATGTTGATAAGCTGTTGACAGAGTGGAACATGGTACTGAGAACTGTAATGGTATTGCTTTGCAATATTCTGTAACACACTCATTCCCTCAGCAATAAAATAAGGTCCCATTTCCATCTCCATAGTCAATGACAATCCTTCTTCCTTTTTTTCTTCCCAAGTGGATGGTCTACTATACACAGTCCTGTTGCACTGCCTCTTAAGGCATCATACCTCATCTCTGCTTGCTGAGCAGCCTTTGTACCAACAGAGAAGCTCAGAAAATCATTTCCTAAGCTATTTCTTCCTTTATTCCTAATCAAAATCCTTCTTTCAGGCAAGTGATACCTCAGCCAAAGGCCACTGATGGAAAGCACAAATTTATTCCATTCACCACATTAAACAAGAGAGGGGGGGAAAAAGAAAAAAAAAAAAGACACAAATACCGTTACATTTTTCCTAAGAGAATCTATTTGAATTAGATCAGTTTGTTCCAGGAGTGGTTTGCCACCGCTCTCAAGAGAACTGTATACAGTTAGCACAGCTTACAGCTACAAAAAGGCTGCAGGGTGAACTGTTGAGTTGCTGAAGATACAAATGTAGGAATAGCACACTAATGGTTGCCAAAATTTTAGAGGCAGGGGTGATTACAGCTGCTATATGATTTTGAGGGCAATCATGGCATGGAAAAGGCACCTGCTCAAAACTTTTCTGAAACAGCACAAAAAAGAAAAACAAGAATTGTCTTTCTATTATTCATATTGCCAGTTTATTTCCAAATCTGGCTTAAAAATCAGTTAGTTTGGCCAACTAATTACTATTTTGCTTTCACAGAGTATTTCAAATCTCCCATGTATTGTATTTTATGGTATTGGTTTCAATATATTTATGTTCACAATTAACCATTTTGGTAATACAAAAACAGAAATTCTATCTTGTTGCCAGAACACAATAGCTTATGAGCTGCTTCATAGGATTTTTATGGCCAACCAGGTTTTTAAGATACTTTGAGAGCTAATTCTTTTGTTTCCTTTTCTTATCACATACTCAGAGCTGCAACCAGAAGCTGGGGGCAAGAGAAAACATCAGGCTTCTGCAAGAACAGAAAAGCAACAAACTACCTCCCTGAACTCCCTTTAACCATTTGTCAGGCTTCGTGACGGTATTCAAAGTCTCCTTGCTTTCTCTAAGGGTCTGTATGCTCTGGCATGTCTCAGTTCAGTGAATTTATTTTCACAGATGTTACTTTGGTACCCTCTTCTCAGTCTTAAAAGAAATAGACAGCCGCTCACAAGAAAATAATGTTTCTAATAGATTCCAAATAGAGATAGTATGAAACTGTCACAGTTTTTGTGACAATCACAAACTTATGTTGTGGAATCTGCATTCTTGTCCAGACAGGACTGGACCTTGAGCAAGCCGCTCTAACTGGAACTGCAATTGAGGGGCTGGACTAAGAGAAAGTCCCTTGCAACCAACATGATTCTACCATTCATGCATGCTGAAAAGATCTGTGCAGTTTACATTACACAGACTGAAGCATAAGACCTGTAGCAGGAAAAAAGTTAGTAGCAGACTTTTTCATTTGCAAAAAGTTTATTTTTATACAAAATTCATCTTTATCATCAGGAGCTGAGTACTGAAACTGAGATAGGCAAAGTTACCGTAAGTGTTGTTATTAAGATCAAAACGTTGAACTGGGGGCTTTGCTACAAATATGCATACAGATTTTCTTCCTACTTCAATAAATTGGTTTAAAAAATATCAAGAATATGTTTCTAATAAAAAGCCTATTTAAAGCACAGCCACTTTTACACATTTTTATACAGTAGGAATGAAGGCTAATTGCTCCAGTCACAATGCTTTCTGGAATTCACGTTGAACTAGGTATTGTTAGGGTTAATTTAAAAAGCTTGCAGGGCAGGGGAAGGTATTGTTTATTCACAATGTATTCATTCTGTCTCCAACATAACTTGACATCCTACAGACTGATGACTGAAATCCAATAAACATTGAAACTCAATTTTTGCATCAGAACCATGCATTTTGTCCGAGGTAAGGCATGTGTTTTACTACATACGTTCCATCTGATTTATCCACGTTAAATGAGAATGACAGATTCCCACATAAATTGATCAAATATTTAGTCTATGGTTGGTAACTAGAATACTAGAATAAGCGTACTAAATCTCCGAAATGAGATATACTTTCCCAGACTTTGAATGACTCATAGCTCTTTTCTAAACCCCTTCCTACTTTCTACAATTACTTCTGAAGACTAGACCTCAGACCTTACCATAACATGCCCAGCACAGTCCATTAATATTGTACACAGCAATACCACTTCCCCTCCCATCCATCCTACCGTTGTTTTATTCCAAAACATTGTCTCTAATCTGTAAATGCAATCTACAGTGTTAGTCTCTAGGCTTGGGACCACACATTTGATTCTATCCAAATAGAAGTTCTTCAAATAAGCCCAGCTTACCAAGCAATTTAACAGTGATCTCTTCCTATTATTGAACCTTCAACTTCTCCAGATTTATTTTGAGCCATACATTCTCCCCAAGAGCTAAAAAAGACAATGACAAAGAACCCACACACACTAGGCAGCCTTAAAGGAACCTTCCTGAGGGTGTGAAAGTTCCCTGTTTACTGACATTTTTTTTGGATTCATTAAGCAATTTTAATACAGTTAGCATGAATTACAACAAATATCTTCAGGAAAGATCAGTCTGATTAGAAGTTAGTATCACTGGGATCCATTTCAAATGAATCACCCTGTAAGCAGCGAGGCATTTCATTTTTCTCCTTCCCTTTAGAACTAGGTTATTTGTACACCTCTACAAAACAGGACACCAAAAAAAAAAAGCCATGACTGAAGAGCAAAAACAATTAAATGAAGACCTTTTTAAGTTAACAGGGTTCTACCAGTTTCCAAAGAGTTTATTAGCCACCATTTAATAATAAAAATACAGACACAACGAAGTACAGAATTATCAGGATAGTATGATTACATCTTTCTTTAAAAATAAAGAAAGCCAAACTAACTACAGAATATTTTTATATTGTGGATGTAACCTTGGCATTTGTCTGCATCTGACAGGAGCATTTTTATCTTCTTCCACTTTTCTAGCTGACAACTACCAAAACGAAGTCACACAGAACAGGTCATTGGGAAGGTTTTACAGAGTAAAGAATTTGGAATGGGCTCAGAAGGTAGATCCAAATATGCTATCACAAAAATAAGTTCAGTTCTCATGTTGATACAAGTTTTCCTCTGTATGTAAGATCCAAATGAAGACCATATGCTACATACATATGTAAGTTTGTGACAGACAGACAGACATTTGGCAGGAAAAAGTTACAATCGTTCAACCAGTCATATTACCACTTATACTTGAAATATTATTTTTCAGGCACTATGGACATATTAAATTATAGCCAAATAGCATACACTAGGATAACTTCTCTAATCCCACCAAATTCACAATTAATGTGTAAGATCTGGAATATATAAATTTAAAATTAGGTGCATTAAAGATCAAAAGTTACTTAAACCCTTACATGAAAATGTTTCAGCTAAAAAAAAAAAAGCTGAATAAAAAGCCATACAGGAACACAAAAAGCTGTAAACCAAGATATAGACCAATTGCTGTGTTATGAAATTATACAACATCGTGTACAAGGGACCAGCCAATCCTGATAAGAAATGAGGTTTGCAAGGCTCATGCAAGTTGGTACTTATTTGTCATTCATTTCCAGGGCCTGGAACACACAGATATTTCACTTAAGCTTTTGGGGGGAGCAGCGGGGGGAGGAAGGGAGGGAGGGAGAACGAGCACATTAATGCTTTTCCAGTTATCCACTAAGAGTTTTTAAAAATTATATTCCCCATGTATCATTGTTTCTGTTCAGTACTGACTGATCACTCCTACCAACAGCAAGGACTGGTAAAGATCTGGCGAGATTACTCAGTTCTAATCTAATGCTATCACAGAGGCTGTATCTGTTCTACTCAAAAGTAAAATTGGCTATTTCTGATCTAGTGACTTTGATACAGCCTTTCCACAAACTGCTGGACAGATCTACTAACTTGCTGCTGCCTAAAGGGTCAGGTTATGCTCCCACGCTCATTGCTCCTACCTGCACGTTCTCATTTCTTCCTTTTCACCATTTTAACACTTTCTGAACTCTTATTTGAGCTGATCCAACTCACTAAGCAAGAAAAAAAAAGTCACCTTTTTGCTGGGTTCATGAGATAAATCAGTTCACAAGCAGGAGTCAGAGACTGAGCAAAATGAAGTCAGAGCTGGGCTCAGGAAATGGAAACAATGTCTTTCAGCAACAGCACTGACAATGGCTAACCCAGTTTCAGGAAACCTAACTGGGTGCTTGGAAAGCTACCTCCATACTCTCTGTTCTGTCCCGGCTATGAGATCTTCAGAACTATTTGTCTTTTTTTTTTTTTTTAAACCATCCATTAAATTCTTAAGCTATCAAAGTACTTCAAGAGTTATGACTGTATAAATAGACCGTAATTCAAAGTACTTTAGCTGTCTTCAGATTAATTCACAATCATTACTGAAGTTGGATGAACAGTAAAAGCATCTCATCTGCAACAAATTTGCTTTGAACTAGTTGTCTAATTTGTTTAATTTTGAAAGGTCAAGAAACTTTCACAACTTTATCCTTGCCATAATTCACAATATTAATGATACTGATCACAGCAGTCTTTTCTACAGTTGCATCAAAAAAGAATGTCACAACATGCTTGGGTTCTAAGTTCACAACTCAGTTCACATTTCAGTGAAGTTTACTTCATTCTCTAATCAATTTTCAGAAAGAAGAGTTACTATTTTAAGATTTATTTTTCATTATGCATCTATTTAAATTAATGTTATAGCCCCTGCATAGACTTTTAAAAACATGTCGATATGTAATATTAAGTTTTGAATACATGTCACCATTTGAGATAATCTAGCACTGGATTTAGAATATCCCTGAGAAATATCCCACGACGGTTTCCAGCCACAGTGGCCTAGTTGCTCACAGTTCTCACAGAGAAACCTGAGAGAATCAGGCATGTGCCTCCCTTCTATGGAAGTACTGCTTATCTATGAGAAATGTATGTAATATCTGCAAGTCTGATAAAGATGAAAGGGCCCAAGAATACTGCCAAATACGGGCTTTACACATAAGGCAGAGGATACATAATGCATCTATCAAAGAATTTCACTTTTCAGAGGGGATAGGAAAAGAGGAAGAGGGAGAAAAATGGGTGCTGTGAGAAAAGGAAGGTGAAACAGGTGTCTGATTGACCCAGTTTAGTCAATAATCTGACATTAAAAAATGCTTTCTTCATAAACTGGATCAACAAAACATCTAGCAACAGACCTGACCTCTCAACTGAAAAGTTTGTTTCTTCCAACTGACATGCATTTACAATCAGAAGGGTAGTTTTCAGTTGTTACTTAAGTAGCACAGCTCTTCATCTAATTTCTTCACATCTAGCTATTGTCTCAGTGGCAGCAACTTCAAAGAGAAAGAAGTACTTACCTACCAGCAATAATTTTTGTTCAAATTGATACTTTCAGGGACTCTTCTTCCTCACTTTCATTTTGAAGCCTAGTTAATTCTCTGAAAATAGAAGAGGAAAAGAAGACCATTAGTTTTTAATCTGTGTTTTCATCCTTTGTCTGCTACATGCAGTATTCAAGAGATGCATGTAAACATTCTTATTTAAAAAGTTGCTCAGTTTTACATGATTTGTGATTAGACAACTGACACATAGCACAACTCTTATGAAAACAGAAATTAATACACATGAACAACAACATTTTATATTGTGGTTCAACAAAATAGCAACTGCCTGCACCGTTGCCAAAAAAAACAAAGGTTAAGTATAGGCCTTCAATGCGGCTGGGAAACAAATTCAGGAAGTGAGAGGGAAAAAAAAAAACAACAGTGGAGTAATTCTTAGGATATATATAGACAGGCTTTAAAAGAAAAAAAAATGCAAAAAAATATACAACCAAGATCCTAAAACCCAGTGCCAGATGCCAAAAACTAAAATAGGAAACTACTCAAACATTTGCTACAGGGAAAAAAATAGGCTCTACCTTTAAACCACATGTAAGAAAACTAAGCTGTTCTGTACTACGTACTTATGTTCGTACATAATACACACAGACTGTACAAAATAACACAATATATTTTAAATAAAATCTTAGTTTTGGGTTATCAGGGCATGGAGTTACTACATCATGGTAGTCTCGCTACTCCAGAACAGTTGTATACCACTGAACGAGGTGTCGATTGCTGGCCATCTAATAGAAAAAGCAATCAAAAGCTGCAAATAGCGGACTTTGAGATAGCATAAATTGGATATGGAAAAAGCTAATTTATGAACTTAACTTCAAGGAAGGGAACAAAACTGCGGAAGTTAGCAAAAAGAAAAATAAATAGGAAACCAATTAGACTAACAATAGTACTAGGAATAGGAGTGAAGAGAAAACGATAAGTGCTTCTGATAACTGTATTTTACTGCAATGAGGACTCTGCCAAATTAATCTCATTTTTGATTGAAAGTTATTAAGTGATTTTATATTTCTAAAAGAAGTTCAGCAATGGTACTGTCAAATGAACAAGTTGAACTGGCAACTCTAAAAATCTCAAGCAGCAACAGTGATAAAAAAAATCAGAAATAAAGAAAGGGCTGAATTCTGTATTTTTTTCATTCATGCAATAAATTATTTAAAATAATCTGCACCTACAACGTCAGAGCCCATGAACTTCCAAAAATTGAATGCCTGGGGGAAACAGTGAGATGGCCTATTTTCATTTCCATTTGAGATTGATAGTTCCAGTATACTTCAGCTAAGGTGGCACTCAATAAAAATGTACAGCTTTTCCCATGATAAAGAATCTCAGAAATCCAAAGCAAAAACACAACAGTTACCCCACATACAAGCAGTAACAACAGGATTTCAGCTTTCCAGTAAAACTAAACTAGTTCTTTTATTGCACCTCTCATCAAATCAGTTACACTGCCTGTGTCACAACAATGGAGAATTGAAGCTATTGGCTAGAGGGCAGTTGGCAAGCCAAGAAAAACTGAGTATGGAGCCCACCTGTTCCAAGAGCTGCCCCTGTAGGGAAGCCATTAGAGCACAGCCCAGAATGATGGTTAGTACTAGTTTCACGAGGCATTAGGCTGTATCTTCTTACAAGTCCATATTCGCAACTCCAATACCAGGTACAAAGCAGCATACTACATAACCCACACATATGGAAAAATAGATTTAAGCAGATTGACTCATAGTAAACAAAGTGGCAATGTTAAAAGTTCACGTAATGAAAAGAATTATTAGTAAATTTACAAGTTGATGCATCTATAAGCAATGGAATTACAGGCAGTCCACCAAAAGGCCAGAGTCATACTAGGCTGGGCACTTCACCACACCCTACAAAAAGTTCCACAAAATTGTCAGCTGTGATATACTAAAAAAGATAAAAACAGACCGGAACAATAAAAAGGAAAAATGTATATATTTCCATCCTTTTTCCATACAGACATACAAATCAACTTAAAGTAGCTACTTAACAGTTCTTGACAAATGTTGCAAGAAAAAAAAAAAAAAAAGAAGTTTCAATGTATTTTATACCTCTGCTCCAAGCAAATTTTTCCACAATGTGAGTAACTCCAAAAACACTACAAAACAGTGAAATATATATGTGACAGTGAAAAATATACTGAGTCGGTTTAACATGAAACTGTGCAGCCCAGCTCCACTTAACAGATTCTATCTGTATGGCAATAACATTTTAACTTGAGTTTTGCATACTGTTTTGCAACCACCTATGCACTGGTTGTAGAATGTTCTTGTAGCCCATAACCTGCTCAGAGTAAGTTGCAAAGTAACAAATGTTGTACTAAAGTCGAGGTGTAGAAGATGAGTAATTTTTTCTCTATCAATAAATCTATTACTAAGAGGAAAAAAATTAAACCCCATATTTAAGATCATCCTAACTAATGTAAAGGGACTACTTGCTCCCAGATTTCGCTAGGAAACCGTGGAAAAAAATAGCCAGCCTATTCTGTCATTAAAAAGTTAACAGCTACCCAGAAGCTTACAATTTGCCAACCTTATATTATTAATACATCCTTGAAAACTGATCTTTATAAATACCCACAACTATTTAAAAAATTTTTGCATCTACTGTTCAATCACCTTGGCAGAATTTACAAACATTACTAGATTAATTGGACAGAGGTGCTTTCCAGACAGGTCTGCCCCTACCCCGTGCACATCTTTTTGATGATAAAGATCATGAAGTGACCTCACCATAGGAAAACTTTGGTTATGTGCCTGATTCTGACTTCAAATTGCTGGGTACATTGTACCTACTTGCTACCTCTTATTTTTATTAAAATGAACTTATTTATAAAAATATATCCTTATAAGAGGTCCAATACTAAGCTTAATCTAATTTCTTGCATTACAGGAACCTATTCAAAACAAAGTCCAAAACACCTTTTCAATACTTTTCATGTAGTTTGAATGAATTTTAAAAACACACAAAAT
Source organism: Cygnus olor (assembly GCF_009769625.2). Classification (NCBI taxonomy): domain Eukaryota; kingdom Metazoa; phylum Chordata; class Aves; order Anseriformes; family Anatidae; genus Cygnus; species Cygnus olor. The sequence continues at coordinate 53,778,531 of NC_049173.1, forward strand.
TTGAATGCACAACAGCATCCAAATTCAGAGAACAGAATTCAAGGATGCCAGCTACGCCATAGGTCCCTGCAATCACAGAATGTGTTAAATGAAAATATTCTCATCACCTCATGAATACAAAGGAGAGAAAAAAAAAAAAACCACTTCTGTCCTCCCTTCTCCATCCTACTGGGGCAAACTCATTTAAATTTGAATGCAGACACTAGACCCCCATGCCAGGCCTGAACTGTTTTCCCACTACTACAGGAAGAACCAGACACCTCAACTCAAAATCCCTTTGGTCAGTGGCAAATTGCCTCTGCTTCAGAAAAAAGATGAATAAAACACCCAAATGTAAACTATGCACCAAGAAGGAATAAACAAATAAATAAATAAATATTCTCTCCTGTTCCCTGCAGGCTACCAGTAGAAGCCCTGAAGAACAGAATATGTAAAATTGTAAACGTTATGACAAACAACGACCAAATCTTTTCTCAGCTGTGCTATCCTTCTCTGAAATTTCTATTATTCTAGAACTAAAAAATCTCAGATGCATATCTTTAAGTTTTACCTCTGGGATCAACTTTATCATCTTACAGAGTCCTACTACATAACTGTACCAAAGACCATCTTTAACCCCTGAGTTTCTCCCTGCTACTATTTTTTCAAGACTAGACTGATTTTCAAACTAGTTTTGTTACTAAATTTATCCCTTAGATGCAGTTATTTTATATTATTTCTCTCTCCCATATACTCTCTAACACTCAGCAGAGACTATTGTTATTTCTTTCTAAGCTTCGCTTGCCAAATTCTCTTTCATTCTCCTTTAAGAAGGCAAGCTGAACTTTAGCATAATCATGCTAAGTTCTTTTCTTTCCTTGATCTTTTGAGAGACTCAGCCTTTTCTGAGTGTGACTGATCAGAGCTATATACCATGTCCTAAATGCAAATGAACCAGTGCTTTATTGGCTGGTACTAACAACCTTTTTTAAATGCTAGAAACCACCTCATGTGGCTTAGAATCACGTTACTGCTGCAGAGCCACATCATCTGAGAAGGAAACAGATGAGGAGCTGGGTCATACCACAGCCATCTATCTCTGATTAGCAGCCTACTTATGCCAGGAGCTCTTCTCAGCACTTGAGTATGTGAATTTGCAATTTTTTTTTATTACTGTTTTCTTTTATTGAACTTAAACCACTGTTTATAACTCCAAACACATAAACCATCTACTAAGCATGATAATCCCATCTCCTTGGCATTTCAGAAGCAGTCAGACCAGCTTTTTAGCAAGGTCAGTAACTTGCTCATTTCAGTGTTGGCTCTATTATTTCAAGTAGCTGGCAGTGAAGTGACTAAAATTATGTTAAGAAAAATATTACATAAGACAATAAATTTATTCCAACAAAATCATTAAAAAAACAGAACAACAACATGAGCTACATTGTTACAATGAACATTTTTTTCCACTTTTGATAAACAAAAACAAGGAAAAAATTATTCCTCCAGTAAACCAAGTAAGGCTCCAAACAAGTGCTTTCAAGTTTAAAATGAGAGAATGTTACTTCAATGGTGAAACATTTATTTAGCTGAAAAAAAAAAAAAAAAAGGAACTCAATTTCTCTTACACCCATCAACCCACCTGTCTGATACCAGCTTTAGTTGCTAACACTAAGTAGGTTTCCTTAAACAAACATGGAAAGAAAATACAACCCATGGGAACAGAGAGAAAAATAATCTTTATATGGGTAAAATAATCTTTATATAAGTCTAAGATTCATTACTGCTAAGAGCTAAAGAAAAGCTAGAATATACTGAACCCATAATATTTAAGGATTCAATCCAAAACATCTAACTTATCCTGCAGAGAGGATAAAGGCTCTCAGGAATTAGCTGTTATGCAGTGAAGTGCAAGGGATTCTTTCCGCTGCTCAGTTTGTAGTAAAGGTTCCCCTTTAAACAAGCTTTGACTACTGCAGGTTTGAGAAGGACACAGAATTGTTTAACAAAATTCTACTTTAATCAGACAAGATGCAGATTTAGAAGCATTATATTCCCCTCCAAGTCCTCCAAACAAGCCTAAATGACAAGGCTTTCCTTGCTTACATTTTCCCCTTTTCAGGTAGAACTTTGGCACTTTGACTTTATTCTACGCCAGTGCTGTTTTCAGTGGCACAAATAATAATTAGGAACTGAGTTCAGTATCAAAGTGCTTATCCTTACTGGAAGAAAACATAAAACAGATGCTCTAAGATATAAAGTCACTTCGTGATACCAAAAATTTCACACACAATGGTTTCTCAGAGCATAAATATAGAACAGTCAACAAAACCGATACAGTACCCAGAGGGGTATATAATTAACACATTTCCTTTATGAACGTATTTAAGCGCCTAATAACTAAGTTATTAAACAACGTCCCCAATATTAAACACGTTTTAAATATTTGTTATGCATCGGTAAATCACCCTAAATGAAATAAGGCAACTGGACACTTTATAGTTTTGCTAAGCTCTTTCCTGCTCCCCACTTTCAAGAGGCATTAGGCCAGTCATTTGACTCTTTTTCCCTTTTATTTCAAAAATACATGGCTCTCACTGACACATCACAACACTCCCAGAAGGAAGATCTGGGAGTACCGCTACCCCTAGATTTTTTACTCTACGAAGTTTCACGTGTGCTGTAGTGACATTGCTACTACATTACGCACTTGCATGTGTAACACAGATTTTGTGAAAATTAGGGAAAAGGCAGGAAGCACTGGACCTCTCTTAGCTCTCTCAAATCCAGGAAAACGTATGTTGTGTTTCATTTCCCCAGAGTTCCACTTCTTTTCAACCATGTGAAGTGCCATCTGTGCTTCTCAGCCTGGCAAGCTAAAAATCTGCTGTCATTCGTATCACCAATGAGCAAACTAAAGGCAAAGACTTCCTTCTTTAACAAAATAAGATGGCTTACAAATGCTAACCTAGTTCTCAGCTCCAAAGTGAGGAGTGGAAGCATAGTTAAATGATCACAGGGAAGGAAAGACAGCAAACTGTAGAGTGTCTTCAGAATTTTCTTGATCTCTGTAAACTAATGATAAAACTTTGGAGAATAAAACAAGAGCTGGAAATCTCAGAATGTAAACAAAAATATCACTCAATTGACAACACGTTTAGTGGGGTACTACATAAAGTTAGAAGGCACAGTTGGCTCAGGAAGGACAGATATAGCTAAAAAGCAAGTAAAGCAAGAAATTTTGTCCTGAATATCTAAGGTTTATACCCTTGTTCTGAGATCCAGACTGTAACAGAAGCCAAACATTCTGAAAGTCTCCACGTAACATTAAAATAAGAATGTTACAGTGAGGAAGAGCAAAGAACAAGAAAAATTGCCAAACAAGAAAATTTAAGTGGATGAGGGAGAGGTGGTTTGTTTCTTTTTGATTATATTTTTCTTCTAGACAGCTAGCACAATCATTCAAAGCACCAGAGTTAGTATTAATGAACCACAGAATAGGGCTTTCAGGAAGCAGATCACAGACATAGTTGAATTTACTTCTAATTAGTAACTGGGTTGACTATTGGTTTTCTGAAAGCGAACCTAAAAGTCTGCATCAATATACTAGTGCCTGAAACTTTCCCAGACACTGAAATGCAAATCATCGCGTTAGAACAAGCCCCAAAATACTTTTGGTAAAGGCCAACTGCACTCTTCTAAATAACCCTTGGGAACACTCTTAGGGTTATCACATAGCCAGGAAAACTTCCAAGTGGTACTAGGCATGCAACTACCTGCTTTGAAAGCCGAGAGATTAACAGAATGAGCAAATCTCATTCCATGCCAGCTGTCCTCAACACCAGACAATGGTTCACTTTATTAGTGTTGATGCAGCCAAAAGGGATTTGAAATCAAACCAGCTTAAGAAAATAAAAACTAAGTGCAGATAAATCTGGAAGAGTACACAAAACTAAGAAAAGGGAAAAAGTGCAAAAAAAGAAAAGAAGCAACCATCTTCAGAAATCTAACAACGATTCAGAAACAAGGACAATGACAGAACTGTCCCTAAACAAAGGCTACTAAAAGAGAAGACTGGAAAAAAAAGCTGTCAGGAAAGCCAAGCTAAGAAATTTCTTAACTGAGAATACAGGCACCATGAAGAATGAATAAATGCTGAAACGCTGGCAAAACCCATTGTCTTCAAATAAGGTCAAGAAATTCAGTAAGAAGCAAACCTCTGCTTAAACCTGAGGAAGGAAATTATTTGTGCAGTACAGCCTCATGATTATTTGTTATAGGTTACAGTTATTAGCTCAAAATAGAAGGCCTACCCTATAAAAGGGAAGGGTAGGAAGACAAAGTTTGACAGTGCCAGCAAGAAAAAAAATCTAAGATGAAAACCAGCAAGTTTCACAGAGGAAGAAAGAAAGTACCATGCAAGTCACTGAAAAACAATAGTGATGTTAAAAATGCAACAAAAAGGAAGATAACTGTAAGCCAAAAATATTTTTTTTCAAATTTTGTATTTATATATAAAAAGGTAGTGGTCCTTGGTATTAATTATGAGGAACTATTTTAAACTGCGGGGTTTGACTCAGCCTATCAAACTTAAGATATTAGGGAGATAGTTCTTTTAAAATTAATACATACACACCTTACTACCCACTACAGAGACCTGTTATCCCTACAAATACCAAAGCATGCATTACTCGGGGAAGTTAACACATAAGTGCCAACAGAACTACTAAGAATCCTTTATTGCATATTAAAACAATTCATATAGTAGCAGATTAAAAGAAAAATAGCATCATATTTTGTGCCATAGAGGTGTTCCCTGTTGCTTCCTGTCTTTTTTTTCTTCCTTTTTAAGAAGGTAAGTAATTCAAACCTACTCACAGTGAGCCCCCAGTTTGATATTGTTATGGAAATTATACCAGGAACTAGTATACATAGTAATATCCCTACATAATGTCATCTTTCACTTTAAGTTTTTCAAACAATAACCAAATAAAAATCATAGCACTTTATTCCAAAGTCTATCATCAAACAGCTTCAGTGACTCTGACTCTGCTTTTATTAACTGATTAGTCAAATAGCAGTAAGGTGACATTAACAAGACTGAGGTTAACTCTACTGCTGTGATTCAGAACCATCCCAGCAGCTGTGCACATTTCAAAGATGGTATCAATTTCATATTGCTGCCATTGCTGCTCCATGGGAAGGCTATGAACAGCTGCCAGCAGCGTTCAGCATCCAGGAAGCTGAGAAAAAAGGAAGAGACAACACTACTCCTTCCCTCGGGGCTAGACTGCAGCTTCGTGTTTATCAGACACATGCTAATAAAAAGGTAGATCCTCAAAAAAAGGTCGAGAAGACTATTAGAGCTGAGACTCTATCAATTAAGATCAAAGAAACGGTCAGAGATTTTTAATAAGAGACAGCTCCACGAAAACCTGAAAGACCTTGTCAAAAGTTGTTAGGTAGCTGATGGTGCCCAATAATGAAGGAAGCTGAAAATTTTTATTCAATATAATTCTGTCAGCATGAATATTACACAAAAAAACATGAAATTTCTATGTTTCAGTACAGCAAAAAAAGTACACAACTTCAAGGAGCCTAGATGTTAAGGGAAAAAACATGTACTAATACTAAGACAGGTTTAATTTCAGAGAAGTTTCGGGTCTGTCAAGTTGCTCATTTTTGCACAATCATTTTGTGACATACCTTTTCCTTGAATGTGCATACCAATAAACAGACTAAACTAGTATGATATTAAGAAGAAACTATTGCTGAATGTATGCATGAAGGTTCCTCCTGAAGTGCTTCTGCTCCTTTCTTATCCTCTTCTTTTACTATCCATTAGGCAACCTTGCATTCCTCTCTTACTCTTTTGATGCTTAATTTTTGAAGGAAATTTCTAGAAAATTATACATCTCTCCTACTTCGTGATAAAAAGCAAATATCACTTTCAAAATTACATGTTTAGTTTAATCCAGCTGAACTTCTGTCTTTCAGTCTGCAGTGTATGAAGCTCCCCAACTAAGAGTCCTTCATTCATTCCCAAAACAAGTAGGTATCTGTAGCAGTGTAGGTTTCCCTGCACTACCCAATGACTGTGTTACAAGCTACCCTAAGTGACCTGTATTAGATTAGAGGATAATCCAGCTTTTATACAGAAAAGAACTTCGTAAATTACACCAATCACCTCTGTTTTCCTTCATAACAACTTTTTCTTAGCCATAGATCACTCTTTCCTATAGCAGTCAGGAGGCACTGACAGAGGCACTAAGACAAGGTGGTACTCAGACACCAAGGAGGAATATAGAATTACGAAATTGGGTTTTCTGCTAAATCCTGCTCCCAAGAAAAAGGTAGTATATAGGATAAAACAGGGAAGAATGAAAGAAAAAACACTGAGATGCCATCTTAAGTCTGATGTAAAAGCACATTTTGTAGTAGCTTTTACTATAAGCACAGTTTTACAGAGATGCAGTTTGACAACAGCGCTGTCCATCATTGGACTCATTAGTGAGCCTACTGGATAAGGAAGGACAAACCTGTCACTGTGCTTCAAAAGTCTGTGTCAGGAAATAGAAAGTCTAAAGCTGAAAGGGGATAGATAAAAGATAGCAGAGAGACAAAACATCTTGTTGAGGCTCAGACTGATTCTTCAAGAACCGATGGCTCCTCTTGCCAAGTATCTTTTCTCCACAGTACACATGCTGACCAAGTAACTCTCAGCAATTACCCCAATATTATAAATGCCACTAGAAATCACAATGAGAGAAACAATATTCCATTTCAGTTTAAGAAGTCCAGCAGAAACTTTTCACACTGATATGTGCTACTAATACACTGCAAAAAGTCTTTATACTGATTTTCCTTAAATACTGCCATACTGTTTTTGTTTTGTTTGTTTGTTTTTTATATTACTTCATGTTAACTGTGCACACCTGGGACTATTCACCTTCATAATACAGTAAGGTCTTCACACAGTACATCTAAGCACAGCTGAAGAATTCTCAGATGGGAATTCGCAGTTCACAGCACATTTTTCTCTATAATTACATTTAGCCTAGCATAGCAGTAAAAAAAAAAAAAAAAGGCCATAGTCTAAGGGAACCATTGAGCTCTAGATACCCTTCAACACCAAGTGATGGCAGTTAATAAACACTACGTTGGTACAATATTTTTGAGCAACAACCAAGAAATGAGCTGTCCAAAAGAGCATTCCATACATTTTCATTCCAAAGCACTTACTATTTCAAAAAGCACAGTTAAAGCTATCATCTCTTCCGATAAGAAATGCCTAAACCAGATAAAGAAATAATCAATCTACCTGTCGTTGCTTCTGCCAGGGAAGTTAAAAAGCTTAAACAACAATACTACACATTTGCAAGAGACTTCAGGAGAAAAGCTGCTACCAAAGGTTATCAATCTACAGATCCTCTGTTTATGACTTGGAGGAGCACTTGAATAACAGAAATGGTGCAGAGTACCATTAAGAGAACAAGCAATTCTTTACTGCATTAGAAGCCAGGTCAATGGAATACCCCTCCATATGCCTAAAACTGTACCAGCTGAATATGCTTAACCTGCAGGTGCTACTGAATTACACCCACTACTCAAACTTCTCAGCAGGAAACAACAATCTTTATGAACTCCCAGGATACATCTTTGCTGTCTAAAACAGTGTGAACATATTGCAACATTTCATATCAGTGTCAGGAGAAGATATATTTAAATAAACTGTGAAAAAATGTTTCCATATTTACATTGACTACATAAACATTAAGAGAGTCAGAGGAAGGCTCCTTAGACGAATCTTCATGAGCTCTCGAAACAGCACTCGAACTAATGGGATACGATTCTGTTTCCTATTTTTCACATTTATTTTCAAAAATAACCATGCAGCTGATGTCTTGGTTGACACTTCTGATGGGACACTAAATCATATCTCCATCCACTAGCTGAGATTTTCAGAAATAAAAAGTTAGACAAATCTACAAAAACAATAAGCCATCAAGATCGATCATTTATTTTCCTAATTAATTGGTTGAAAGACACATTCAAAATTTTATATGGATGTCTTCACCAAGTCAGTATGACTTAGGTATAAGTCAGAATTATATTTTCAAAATATAAACAACTTAAGTAAAAATACAGAAAGCACTACAATTATGTCTTCAGATAAATGAATGAGATGCCTTCATTTCAAATATTAAGCCCCATCATTCTACTTCCCTGAGCAAGACAGCATCATGCCTGCAGAAATGCCATACTGCTCCCTACCAGTTCCCTACGTTTGGCGATAGCTGTCACTAGCTCTTGAACAATTCACTTAACTACTGCAAAGAGGTGTAACCTAGAATAAAAACTCTTTTACAGTGACTATAGTAAATGACAACATCATAGGAAAATCAAGTCTTATTACACGATGATATATTTATCAAATATTTTTTCAACAAGAGTGAACCATAAACGCAAGAAATATTTACCAATATATCAAAATTCTGTTACGCATTCAAACCTTTAGCAATTACATGCCAAGAGACCATTACTCAACAGGGAGAAAGAGAAGACCACCATACTACATATACTGCAACAGCAAAAACTGTTCATTCTCAACTACGCAACCATCTAATGTGTGAATATCCATACGGACTGTCAGAGGAAGTTGCCTAGCAAACACCCAGAAAGAGGCTAGATGTCAGCGTAGCACAGCACAGAAGAAACACATACATATTTTTCAACTATATTCCATATTTTATCATCATAAATTGAGGCAGGGAGCTAAAGACAAAGGCTCTGGGCAATTTTACTGAAACTTCACGTTTTTGAAAGAGGTCATTTGCTTCTTGGTCAACAGAAACCTCCTCATTGGCAAAGAGTTTAACAAAGAAATTTATGTAATTGAATACACTGATAATGTAGCAAATTCATTTTTTAAAAAACTAAGTTCTATGAACCAGTCAATAAACAGCATGGCACATCTTTTTGCTTTACTACACACACGCACACAAACACCTCCAAAAAATTGAAAAAAAATCTCCGAAGAGCTTGAAAAGTACATTTGTAGTCATGAAATCAGATTTATCATAGAGTTATGACACTGTTCAAATTTTATCTAGCCAAATTATGGTAAAGTTCAAGATAAGAAATTTAATAAACTAAAGATAAACATTGGGAGGTTCTTGGAATAGAATTCTTAGTTGTTTTACAAAAAACTCATGGAAGAGCAATGTTTTGAAGGAAGATTCTCACACACAGCAAGCCAGAATTAGCTTCCATAAGATATTCACGGCAATATTCCAAGGCTTCTAAAAACAGTCTTTACCTTGCAGAATTAATAATGTCATGGTGATATGCATTGCTATTACTGTCTTGCAAAAGAAACTTTCTAGCATTACAGAAAATGATTCACTTGATTATAAAGTTATGAAGCAAACAACGGGGTGGGTGATTCAGGGGGGTGTCCTAAGCACTACAGTTTAGCACATACAAATAACAGGGCAAAAACTTCAGAAAAGGATTATTCAAAGACTTCCTCAAGCAGTATCTCATACTTGAACAAAAATAAAATAAGAAAAAATAAAATAAAAAGATCCCCAACCTATCATTTAATAGTAGCTACAGACAGCTCTCCTGATTTGCAGATCTGTAGTCCGAAGTCTTAAAATGACTACTGGGCTTCTTGCATCTTAGGACAGCTTCTCCTCCTTTATTTGATCCTCATCCCTCCATGAAAACTTGGAATAGTGGAGGGAGGGAGGTTAGAAAATAAGAGGAAGAAACAGTAACTATGTGACAGAACTAGTATATCATGTATTAGGGAGTAGGGGGGAGTGAAGGGGGTGAAAACTGGTTGCAACTGATTTAATAGATAGTCTGAAAATCATCACCTTGAAATGATGCATTATGAGCTGCATAATATGAATTAACTTATCTATCATGACAAACGATCCAGAAAGATCACCCATTTTTAAGACTGCCAGATAATACCCTATAGAATTTATTTTTTTTTTTTTAAGTTCTCAATGGCTTTCCAAGATGACCCACTCTGCGCCAGGTGTCCATATCAAAGCTGAGCTCCTTCAGTGTTTTCTTTTCATGTGAAACATACTTTTTTTTTTCCTCCTTTCCAAAGAAAGCTACAGAAAGCTACGCTTTTGCACTACAAAAGGTTATCTTTTCCTTAAAAAGTGCTTGAAGGTCCACACGCATCTTCCTAAGAGACAGCAAAACTTATATCCTGACACACAAATGATGCTTTTGTCAAGTTCACTGCAACTTCATTGTTGTTTTGTTTTGATATGTTATAGCTGAGCCACCTACACATTTTCTCTGTACCGACTGCGTTCCAGCACAAGGCCCCTGGGAGCTAGGCATCGGCAGTTTTAGACTCATATGACAGCACAGATTGGAAGAGGCCTCTAGACGTCCTGAGTCCAACCTCCTATTCAAACTCCAGTCACCTATGACATCAGACCAAGTTGCTCAGCTTTATTCAGCTGGGTCTTGAAAACTTGTAAGACGGAGGCTGCACAGCTGCTCTGAGCAACCACTTCCACAGCATGACTACAATCATGTAGAGGAAGTTCTCCACCCAGTCTGAACCTTCTTTACTTCAACTTATGACCACTGACTCTTGCGCTCCCACCATACAGCTCAGTAAAGAGCATTGCTCCATCTCCTCAGTGATGTCCTCGAAGGTACCAGCAGGCTGTTGTTAGACCCCCCTGAAGCCTCCTCTTCTCCTGCCAAACAAACCCAGCTCTCTCAGCCTCTCCTCACAGGGCAAGTGCTCCAGCTCCCTAACCCTCCTGGTGGTCCGCCACTGAACTCACTTCAGTTTAATCAATCTTCCCTGTATCGAGGGTCCCAAAACTGGACAAGGTGCTGTAGATGTGGTCTAATGAGCCCCAATAGAGAGGGATAATCCCTCTATCCACTGGCTGCGCTGTTCACACAGCCTGAGATGCCGCCGGCCTTTTCCTGCAGGGGCATGCAGCTGCTGGCCTACGTTCAGCTTGCTGCCCACCAGGACCCTCAGGTCTTTTCAGCAGAGCTGCTTCCCAGCTTGCCAGTCCCCCACCTGCATAACTGCAGGATGCCCTTCCTTCCCAGGGCAGGGCATCTGCCCTGTCAACTATAGTTGACACAGTGAACAAAATCTTGAATTTAGGATGCAGAGCAAGTCTGAGATAGGTGAGAAGACTGGTAGGAAGAAAGAAAAACTCAGATGAAAGACCTCACGTACAAGGTGCTTTTGCTGTATTAATGAACAAGATGTTAAAAGTGTAAACAACACTATATTATACAAGTACTTTGCTATATGTGCTGCAAATATTGGCAAGCATGAGATTAGTAAGATAGGTATTACACAAAAAGAGAGGGGATTAATATTGTCCTGGAGGATTCAATTTTCTTCTGGTTCCTCACAGGCAAATTCTCTTAATGAAAAAAGTCTTTCGATGGGCACTCAAAACTTTTGACTTAGTATCTTGGGGCTAACTTTACAGCTCTAGATATTTATACTTGCAGTCTAAATCAACAGACATCAAACTACAAATCAAACAGTGAGATCTTTTGTAGCATAGCCATTCGCAGATCCCAGTTAAGTGACCTGTAAAAAAAAAAAAAAGTAATAAAGAAAAGCCAGGTTATTGTTAGTACCTGGGAGACAGACCTTCATGAGAAAGCATTTCAGAGCATGCAAATCATTAAAACACTGATAGATTTTGAAAAGTCATGTCAAAAGAGCCCTGAATTGGGTATTCAGCATGAAGGTACACATAACACATCTCCAGAGAATTCTGTGAAAATGTTTCTAGTGAAACGTGCAGGCGCTACAGACTGAAGGTAATAAAACAGTAAAAGAGAAAATTAACAAGATTTAACAAGGTACAGTACAAAAAGCACATAACAAATAGTAAGCGAGGCCACATATTATTTGGGACCAAGAAAAAAAGATATGTTGCTCACTGAACACAATCTATGCCATTCTACTCCATATACTAAAAGAAACATTGTAAGGAAAAATGCAACATTTAACCACATATTTACAGGCTGGGTTACAGTTTTACAAGAATCTCTGGCATTTCATGATTTATGAGAGCTTGATCTTGAAACTTCTAACTTTGAAGATGGCTGTTGTTATATAATAGTAAAACATAGGAGTGATTTTCCTAAAAACCACACACATCACCTGCAGGTTATATTCATCCTATAACAGATGCATATTAATGTAATCATACATAGCATGCATCATCTGCATTTGTTTTCCTTATTGTATTAGAAGCATAATCTATGACCAAACAGCAAGCTTTTTAATGAGTCCAGAAAAAAATGAAGTCACATTTTGCTTTGACACTAGCTCCCCCTCCAGACCAGCCTAACATTTTAGTAATTATTTTTTACTTAAAATTCTGGTTTAACAAGATTTAAATGCCTAAGTCCAAATCTTCTTCGCCTTGATCCCCTTAAATTTCAGTGAACAGACCGATCAGATAAAAAATAATTTTGTACATACATTTTTTACTGAGCATAAACTCCAAGACTAGAAAAATCATTCAGTTTAACACAGATCAGACAGATAAAACAGCAATTCTATACAGCTGCAGAGAGACAGGAGTGGACTGAAAATACAATTTTTCAGGTTAATCCTGTGAATGGTCTGTAATATCTGTAATATATGCAAACTTCCCTGTACAATCAAGCCTCTGTTTGCAGAGCCACAGATGCCAAAACAAAAGGAAGTCACTATGTGGTTTAGTATTACCTTTGCTAATTCATTTTGTATCCCAGCAAGCACTGATAACACTGTTTTTTCTTGTTCTAATATTAGCTAGACCTAATATCTTCTAAGTTGCTCAGCTATTGTGTCTTTGTTTAGAATTTTGCCAGTTACGAAGGTAAAAGAGAGTTACTACTTGCAGCCTGACCTGCTGTGCTTCTCTGTTGTCAAGCGTCCTGGCAGAGACATCACTGAGCAAGTGAACTTGCATGATTTGACATTCCAGGTTGATTCCTACTTCCTGCTTCCTCAGAAAATATGAATAATTGATTATACTTTGAACCTGAAAAAAGGTTGTCTCATTATGTTTTGTTGGGAAAATATGCCAACTCTGCAATACGATAGTTTGCCAGTTACAGGTACAGATAGGTACGTATCCTACCTAACATGTATATAAAACCCTAAAAAGTATCAATAAAAATTTGGTAGTAAGCATGTTTGTAATAACCGGAGAAATTGATATTACTGGAAATACATCAAAGTATAGTCACTAATTTTATAAGTTCTAATAACTAGCTCTCTTTAATAATGGAAAGAATTATAACAGAGCCTTCTGTAAAACTGCCCAAAGCAAGAGCCGCGCAGGCAATGCTGACTTTTTTTTTCAGCTCAGACTTCTCCAAAGTTTTTGATAATTTACACTGGAGAATGACTTAGAACAAAAATTGACTAATGCTAGAAAAGCCAAAAACCTTTTCATGCTTAAACACTCTTTTTGAAGTATTTACTCCATCAGCTTTCAATTAATGCCTAGATAACAAGACATCAAAACACTGCATTTTGGGGTAAAGGAAGCATGTGTGTGTGTATACATCAGTGTTCACACACACGCTGTATTTGTCATACAGAAAGTGAAGAACATGCTAAACACTTGGTTGTTTCCCCCACCCACATCCACACCACATATGGATGACAGGGCGCTGACCACGTTATGTTTCCGCAGGTTATGCTGTGTGCGCTGCGCACACTGAGGCAGGTACTGCCCCAAGGAACTCAGTCCTTCAACAAGCAACGCGTCAGCTGATGTCTGTGCCTGGAGGCTGTTTGGTACAGCCTGGACCATGCATGATGCGGTAAACGCCACCGAATAACAGGATGAAGTGAGAGGATGCTTAGGGCAATCAGCAATATTTAACTTGCTCTCCGCTGCACCCTTTCCTCCGGTCTCTGCCTACTTCTGAGAGCAGAGGGTCGCAACCCGGTCTTTGGAGAGCACCGGGGGTGCGCGCACACGTGTGACAGACCCGAGCAGACGTTAAGCACAAACTTGAGGGAAAAAAACACCTCACCAGCAACAGAACCCGAGAGCAGAGCAGAGCACAGAGCAGAGCAAGGCGCTGAAAAGCGGGGCAGGTCGGGGAGAGCCGCGAGCAGCACCCGCCGGCTCCGCACCCCGCACTTCCCCGAGCGGCCCGGGCCGTGAGGCGCGGCCCCGCCGCCAGCAGCCGAGCGGCTCCCCTCAGGCGGCCGCGGCTCCGGGGATGAGGGGACCCGGAGGCCGCCCATCGCCCCCCGCTCCCCGCCGGGCTCCTCCCGGGGCCCGGCTCCGGCCTCCCCGCTCCGCCCGGCGGCCCGGGCCCCTTGCTCAGGTGCGGGAGCCGGGCTCGGGGCTGGGGCTGCCCCTCCTCCCGGCGGCCGTTGCTGAGCAGCAGCGGCGGCGCCAGGCCCGGGGGCTCGGCGCCCGCCTCCCCCGCTCGCGCCCCCGAGCCCCGCATCCCCTTACCCGAGGGCCGGCGCCGCTGCCGGGGCCGAGGCTGCGGAGAGACGCCGGGACGAGGAGGAGGAGGAGGAGGAGGAGGAGGAGGAGGAGGAGGAGGATGGGGGGCGGGCAGGGGGTGGGGAAGGGGGGCAGCGGGGCGCGGAGACGGAAGCGCGCAGCCCCGAGCCGCCGCGCCGCGCAGCCCCAGCCCCAGCCGCCGCCGGACTGCGAGACGGGGCGCGAGACGCTGACAGCGCGCGCGCGAGCCGAGGGCGGGCAGCGCCCGCGCCTGACAGCGAAGGCAGCGAGGGCGTGCGGCGGCGGCGGCGCGCGCGACCGACGGCTCGCGCGCGCGCCCCCGCCAGGGTAAAGGGGCTGGGGGGGGGGGGGGGGGGGAAGAGAGGGAAGGCGGCCTATGGGAGCGCGAGCCGGCCTCCCGCTGCTGCCCCAGCGCTCTCGTCATGGAGCGCTGGGAGCGCGCATGCGCCTCGAGGGGAGCATCCAGCCCCCCCCTCCCCGCGCATCTCCGCGTGCCCCCACCCCAACGGGCGGCGCCCGCGCGGCATCACCACACGCACACACACACACACACACCACCACCACCACCCCCCCCCGACCCCGGTGTGTGTGTGTGTGAGGGGCTGCGGCTCCCGGCCCCGCTGCTGCCGCCCCGCTTCCTGCGGGGGACGTGGCGAGGAAATGAGGCGCTCGGAAGGGGAACTGCGGAGCGAGCGCCTCACGCCGCGGCCGAGTCCCCGCCAGCCCCGGGCGGAGCTCGCCGGGCCCCTAAGGCGGTCACCCGGCCCGGTCCTGCCCCATCCCGGCACCCCGAAACGTTTCCTCAGCGCACATAAAGCCCGCTGAGCTCAGGCAGATGCCGCATTTCAGGACGTTTAACGCCGCAACCTGATTCACTGCGTGTTCAGCTGTGGAAACCGGGCGCCTTTCCGAAGTTGGTAACGTGCAGCCCAAGCGTCTCATGTTCCCGGGAGATGAGGTGGCAGAGATGGGAAGGCAGCAGGAGCTTGTTTCGGAGCTCTCTGGTTTGTGTAAAAGCCAGAGCTGGCAGGGATGCATCTTTGTAACTGTATCACACCCTTCTTAGAAGCCCTCCCAGTCTCAGAAGAGCCATCCTGCACACCAGCACTCTACCATGTGTTTGTTCACACGTCTTCTCCAGCTTGTTCCACGCGAACCCTCATTTTTTTCCTCCAAAATTAATAAACGTTCACAAACATGCTTATAAGACCTATGGAACTGGCCCTGGTTTTCCTCTTTTGGCTTTGCATGGCAGGGGCCAGTTGCCTGCTCATGTGGAGCTTGGGTCACAGTCGCTGCAAGCATTGTTTGGGGGACAGAAAGAAAAATTATAAAGTTCTCTGCTTGCAGCAACCTTCCAGAGAGGTCTGGAAAAGGAAAACTAATGAATGTATCTCTTTTCCCTCAGGTTTTAATTCCTAACTGATGATACAAGAGATTAGTTTAGAAATTGAAACAGTAAGCAGATTGCCAATGGCTCTCAAATATTGAGTTGCTGCTGCTAGTCCCTATTACTGTGATAGTTATTAGTATAATAACTAACAATTATATTGCAGTAATGCCTGCAGTCAAGGACGTGGATTCCAAAACCCACTGGGTCAGATACAACGGTTTAAACAGTTAAAAGAACAAACAGCTTGCTGCTTCATAACAGCTTACGGAGGTGATGTAGACCCATCAGTAAACTACTGCTAATACATGCATAAGGAAAAAAAGAAAAACTGAACTATCATTAACAAACTTAAACTTGTTAACCTACCACCCCTTCAAAGAAAAAAATGAACAAAAAAAAAAAAAAACCACAGTGCAACAACTCAAAAACATTTGAAAAGTCTAAATACATGCAGAAAGGCCAAAAGTGCATGCAGTGCAGGTAAGGGAAGGAAGTTGCATCAAGATAATCCAGAAACTAAAGCACAGTTTTCCAAAGGACACATTTAACCACAGACTGCCTTTGCTTGGAAGATCTCACCTAAAGGAAGATTCTGAATGAAAAGAAAATTGTCCAGGGAGACATCTGAAAACTGAAGAGCTTCTCCTAATAGGTCTTCTCTGTCTAGTGGGAAATTACTATTTTATAGACATAAATAAATCCAGCCCCTAACCCACAAAAGATGAGGGTACATTCCATGTGAGTGCTTCTGAGATACAATGTCCACAAACTGGCAGAAAATCAAGGCTGAAATAAATGGGCTATTTCATTAATATGCTTGTGGTGGTTTCAGCAGTACCCACTATGGTGTGAAATTAAATGCATTTCAAATGATTACTTAATGTGATAATGATACTACTGCTGGTTTATCTGCTTGCAAGTCCCTTATATTCTGTGCTATAGGCGTGCTATCTTAAACCAAAGAACACAATATAGTACTAGGATTGACTCGGTATCCACTAGAGATACCAGTGGATGAAATGTCATCAATGTGCCCATAACTTGCGCAGTCAGGAGTTACTTCTATTTGTATTCTAGTTCTAACCATGCTTTAGCAGCTACTGCTATAAGCCTCATTTTTATTTTGAGGTGATGGAATTGGTGACCTCAGCAGTGCTAAGCCATGACATAATGAGAGAAATGAAATGAAATGAGGACTGAGAGATGAAAAGCTTACTGATGAAAATGTTCTTACAAAGTGCTAACTTTTTACAAATGCTAACTGCAGCAGGTATGTACATTTAGAAGTACATTTCCCAAACCAGACTAAAAGGCCAGTAGTTGAATTCTTTTCACCACAAAAAATCATTAAGTGTGGAATCTCACCTGAGACTCCAACAACAGCTCCTTCATCAGGTGGCACAGGGTCAGAGCCTTAGTTTAGGGATACTCTGATACCCTTGATTGTCTACATAGTAACGGTTCAGCATAGAAAGACTTTCTCCTCATTGAGTTATTTGAAGCTGTTGTTGATGGGCATATTCAAAAAATTTGAGCTCTAGTTCTTCAAATTCTCTGAGAATCGTATAGCCCCCAGAGACAAGGAATATCCATTTCTGAAGACTCTTTTAAGTGACTTGACTGATGTCAATCAGTGTCATAAGCACAAAAACTTGTCACAGCTTTCCTTATTACACAATCTGTCCTTATTCATATCTACCCTTTGCATTGAGCATAATTTTTTAATGGAAATTTTAATGAGAATTAAATGACATTTTTTCCTTAAGAAAATGTCAGTAATGGTTGGATCTGTGATTTTTAAATCTACAGCAAAAGCTTCAGGTACTTGAGCTAACAGGATTTCTAGTAATACTGGTAGGGTTTTTATTTCTGCACAGACTTGGTGGAGCTGCACGACTATTTTCAATTCACCAAATAGCACTGTAATGCTAGAGGGACTGGAAGGACATCAACAATACAAATTTTATCTGTTACCAAATTCAGTAACAAGTCCAATAAAATCTGCTGTGTGTGGGAGGGTCAGGACTTTTATATATCATATAGTCTACCCAAATCTGGAGAGACATTTACGTTGAGGCTGTCCTCATGCAAAAAATAAATGAATAAATAAATAAAATCAAGTGCTTTAGTCTAAGTTCCTGACTGCAAAAGCCTAAGCCAAGAATATGAATTTGAAATCAAACAAAGATTAAAGTGAAATTTAGGCAAAAGTGAAATCATAAATGACTAACCACATATGTTTCTGAAGTCTAAAAGCACCTACATTTTCATCACTTATGTTCCCTGAACATCCCCAGAAATGTTTCATTCTTTTCTAACTCATGCCTAATTCACACTGAGTTGCACAGATAAAGGAGGCCACAGCACATTCACATGTGGATTCTCCAAGTAGCATCAAGACTGTGGCTACTTTCACTGCAGCGTCAGTGAAGCTATGTGCCATCCAATGGACCGGTGCTAGAGCATTCACCGAAGATATGAGACCCATCTCCAGCTGTCTCCTCTGCCATATATTGCAAATAGACCACAACTTGGCACAACATCCAAGCCCCTTTATGCAACCAGCTCTGTGATCATCTCCAAAGTTAATTCTCTGATCTCCATATATAAAAAAAAAAAAAGGCTGCCTTAATGTTAATATTCCTACATTTCCCTAGAGACTTCTTTCACACACACCCCCCCCCAAAAAAAAAAAAAAAAAAAAAAAAAGCCCAGTGGGGGAATTGTAATTAAGAATCAAATTACCAGTTCAGGAAAAGTTTAAGTATCTGAGAAGGGATATTTTACACTAGAACCTGTGTCACTTTTTCATGCTTATGATTAGGAAACAAATCATGTTAAACAATTCTGCAGTTTTAAGGTAGAGGCTTCTAGGTTTTGTTGCCCACTGCACGTTTTCTAGTTCTTAACCTCACAATCTTAATACGTTACCTTTAACTGATACAGACTCACAATCCGTTGGCATGAAATCAGTATCTCCCTTCATTTGGCAAGAAAGTGCATTCAGGTAGCAGGTGGAAGCTCAGCAGGGCAACCCTAGTTTCACTTCAGTGAGACATCCTGCCACCTGTCTCAGAAGTTACTGAGTAGCATCTTAAGGCTAAATGTAAAGATGTTTAACTTTGCCCCCCAAACACACAGAGACTATCAAGTCCCCCAGTCAACGCTCAGAGGATACAGACTTTCTACTTGTGTGAAGTGTTTCTCTCCCTGTGTTAGCTGTCTCCAGCTCTTCACTACCTACAGACCCTAGTGTCATAAAGGAGTCCAAGTGGATACCACCAACTCCTATAAAAACACCTAAGTTTTTAAATCCTTATCCCTTTGAGTTGTATGATGGCCTCAAAATCTTTAGAAGCAAATGAAGTTGTTAGCTATCACAGAGCTAGAAGTAAGCTTGTAAGCAAGAATCACCAGTGCTAGAAAGCTTTTTAAAAAATATTTCTGGAATTGATTTGGGAATATTCATTAAGTGTCAATTCTGTGGTTTTCTTTCTTTCCTTTTTTTTTTTTTTGTTACCTTTGCCTTTCTGTACACCTTTTATTTATTACAATATACCTTGCAAATACTTCACCCACAAAGATGTCCAGTTTTGTGCCACTGGGATTTAAGGAAAGGTCAAGCCATTATCAGCAGGGAGATTACAGAAACTGATAAAGTTAAATACATGATTTCTTTAAATTGCCTAAGAATACTATCCACTGTTTAATGTAAAAAATGATATCTTTTTTATTATTATTCTAAAGAATGTTTTAAAGGGTCCCTCAAATATCTTTTTCTAGCCCTCAGAAGTTTTCTTGCTTTCTCCACAGACTTAAAGTTTGATCTTGTACTTGTTGAAATCTCAGTTTCAGATAAAACAGAATTTCAAGTAATTGAATAAAATGTGAGTTAGTAATGTTATAAGAAGTTTTTTTAAACAATTTAACTCTGACTTACATCCACATCAATGAAAGTGAATCACCAAAATCCGTATTTCTTATTTTCCAGGAAATGCCATCAGGTACAGCCAGTCACAGTAAGTGCAGTACAAGGTAATGCTTCCTCCGCTGTGGAAAAAAAAAGGGGGATAGAATTACGAAGAAGTATTGCTGTTGCAAGATATAAGCACTTTAGCATAACTTACAGAAGAACTTGCAGCTGCAGACCAACTCAACAAACTTTTCTATCCCATTTATCAAAACACTTTTGGTTTCCAGCTTAAAGCAGGTGAAACCATAACAAATATTGCACAAGGAATGTTTATCTGTATCCAAAGCGTTTGAATAAATTGTTTATAGAAATCAGTGTAAACTTGATCTTTCTTGACACTTCCACTTTTACAATACTTTACTTTGAATTCCGACAAGTTCTGTGGCATACAACTTTGTTTCTGACCACACACTGGTTTTACAGCAAGCCAAGACTTAAAGGTCAAAAGGAGAGAAGTTCAAACACTATTAAAATGAGCTGCGCCGGTCACATAATGATACAATCACATTGTGGATGTTCAATAAAGATCGAAGGTGCCTGTGGCTATGTGGAAAAACTGCTGTAGAGTGGTATCTTTTCTGAGTGAATGAACCAGGGACAGATCTACCATCACAGCAGCAACCTGTGCGTCCCAGCAGAACAGAGACGATCTGCTCATAATATTGGAGAGGCAGGACTGTAAATGCAAAGACAAAAGGAGCTTTTCTATGTGCATTTTTTAGAATAGAGCCATAAATAACAGCTATATGAACTTAATCAGTTGTTCCATGCAGATGAGCAATTAAAATACAAAATACTTATAAAGTGTTTTGGATCATCTCATGCACAGTAAGAGCTGCTTCAAGATTAAAGCTCAACCATGCTACTTGCACTCCAAGCTGGGCTGGCAGCAGTGTGAACACTGCCACTCGAAGTCTGCCCAACACTTCCCACTTTAAGATCCCACTTCAGCTGCTTAGAGCAGAAATACTTAGTTTCATAAATTGTCAACTATTTGGACTAGCATTTTCAAAGCTCCGAGTTTTTTTAAATTCTTTTTCTCTCTTTTTTTTTTTTTTTTTTGGAGTGCCTTAAGCTTTGGAATAAGAATTTCAAATCTGTCAGGATTACTCTGCTGAAAAGAATGTGACTTCAGCTTTTACTCTAAAAACCTACTTTTATTTAGCCAAGCTATTTGTATAAGGAGCAAAGGGAGCATATATATTTTTAAAATCAGATTTTTTGCAGAAAGTGAATACTCAGGAGTAACATATAAACAAATTGTTTGTTGTGGTTTAACCCTGGTAGGCAGCTAAGCACCACACAGCTGCTTGCTCATTGACTTCCAGCGGGATGGGGAAAGAGAATTAGAAGAGCAAAAGTTAGAAAATTCCTGGGTTGAGAGAAAGACGGTTTAATAAGAAAAAAATACAATTAAATATAATAAATAAATAAATAAAGACACACACAACCAAGAAAAAAAACACAAGTGCAACAAAAAGGAACTGCTCACCACCAGCAGACAGATGCCCAGCCAGCCCCTGAGTAACAGCAGCCCTGGCAAACTCCCCCCCAGCTTTTATTGACAAGCATGGGGTCATATGGTTTGGGATACCCCTGCGGTCAGTTGGGGGCAGCTGTCCCCATTGTGTCCCCTCCCAGCTCCCTGTGCACCCCCAGCCTGCTCGCTGGCAGGGCTGCACAAGAAGCTGAGCTGTGCAAGCACAGCTCAGCAACAACTAAAACACCACTCTGTTATCAACACTGTTTTCGTCACAAATCTAAAGCATAACACTGTACAGGCTGCTATGAAGAAAATTAACTCTATCCCAACCAAAAGTAGAGTTTTGCAACTATCTTTTCCAACCAAATTTCCCCAAAATGCAGAACATATTGTATATGATCTACTATTTCAGTAGGACCTAAGCTGAAACTGAATTGCTGGTCTAGGTGTGTATGGAGACTAGAAGAAAGAAGTCTTCAGACTGATGTTTCAGGTAGTCTCCATGAATCTCTGACTCATGAAAAGCTAACACATCCTTACAGACGAACTCATCATTTTTGCAGTGTAAATGACCAGGAAAAGCAGCATTACTAGAGCTGATCAGTGATTACAAGACCTAAATATGTAAATGTGGTATTACTAAGACGTGAATTGCTACAATATTTGAAGGAATCTTTGTTCAACTTTTATTTTATAATAACCAAATGCATGACACTCAGAAGAGTTTAGTGTCTGCATTATCTCCGAAGTACATAAAGCCGTATTAACTCTATCTTCTAGACACTATTTTCCTCTATGAAGCAGCGGAGATATGCTTGTTCATCAACAGCACATTTTTACATGAAGATTTTCCTAGATCGTATTTCTGCCAACAGAGGCAAGGGGAAAGTGGCATTTGTTTTTGAATGCTTATCTATGCAACGATGTTTCTTCCAGGTAGTTTGCATTTTGTGTTCACCTACAGAGAAATACAAAGCTGCCAGACTGTCGGTATTTCTGTAGGCTAAGTACAAAAGGCCACTCTTTTCCTTTAAGAAGAGCTTGGCCCTTGGATTTGCAATTCTTGCTCACTTCCAGTAACTTATTCCAGATTGATGACCTGCCTTTGACTGGACTGGACATTGTAATTCCTACTTGTTAATTTGCTTCCTCGCTCAGATCAAGTTACCTACTCCAATAAAGTCGTGTAAACACCTTTATCTTTTCTTATAGGATTTTCAATATCAAAGCTATAACAGTAGCATTATCGGATCATTTCTAGGTATTCACGCCTGTTGGAGAACCAGGGCTTATCAGAGAGCTGCATCTGTGTGCGCAGAGGGGTGCGGTGCTCCCTCAGCTTTCCAAACAATGGGCTTCCTGTGGAGGTAAACTTAGCTCCAGAACAGCCTGGTCTATTTCACAATCTGAAACAGAGATGTGGAACACTTTATCTGTGGTTTACAAGGAAAATACTATCACCTACCCAAATAATGACCCCAGCTGTCCTCCTTCTCAGCACTGTCTTTGCAAATGGTTTATGCACACACTTTCAAAGGATCAGCTAATCAAAGATCTGCTGCAGAAAGATGGTCTATAGGACTGGCCCAGCATGTCAAGTGAAGCTCTGCTGAGTTCTGGATGTAAATATGCCTGTAAACCAAAACCTGTCAGGACAAGCATTTTCAATTCAATTAATCTTTCATTAGGTTTGATTACTTTATTTTGCTTTTGACTAAGTTCTGTGCATTTATTATCACGTTAGTGGCTACAGTTGAAATAGTTCTTAAATTTCTCCTGGGCATTTCACTGTTATTGCATCTAGCAGTACTTGGCGCAAAGGGGAAAGCAGCAAATAAGCAAGCAAAACGAATTTATCAGTTCCATTTACTTATCAGCCCATTCTCAAATCACATGCCCCACATGTAACTTGAATGACCAGTTTTTCTTTCCATTATCAAGTACCTTAAGGAAAAGGGATCTACCTCCTGGCAAGTGCCAGATAAACTAGATACTGTATCCTGCCTGGAAATTAAAAGTTATATGCAGGGCCTCCAGCAGGCTTTCAGTCCAGTTTCTAGCAACATCAGCACAAAGCAACGACTGTGGCTAACAAACAAGGATAAAGTACGACTTCTTTATCTCCCGAAGTAAAATAACCTCCACGCAATCATAAATTATCTACCAGAAAAGAAATGCAGCCTTCGCTTCTAACAGCAGGAACTAGACCAGGCAATTCTCCTGCAGTACGGAGCCACCCCAGCAGCTGGGCTCTCCGTCTGCCACAGCCCTGCTCAAGGACAGCACCGGCCCTGACCCCCTGCTCTCAGAAGAACAGGGGCATTCCCAGAGCCAAGATATTTCCAGGCAACTGAGGTAAAACCCTGGGAATGGGTCCTGCTACAGTGAGAGATGCATCTCTTTCTCAAAAGACCTTCTTTCTTAATTATTAAATTCCATTATGCCTGGAAAAACTCTTGCTGGTTCAAAACATCAATTTGCAGGGAATGAAGGACAATTGTGAGCGCTCTACTCTGCCTTCTGCAGTGGCTCTCTGCCAAATGTCAGAGTTGTTCAAGGTTGTCCTTGTACCATCCAGCGTTCCCACCGGCAGAAACTCCCATGGTATCCCACTGCAACCAGGGAAGTATCAGCCAGCGGGAACAAACCAAGCTTTTGTCAGCAATGCTACACAACTTGCTTCCACCAAAGAGTGGTTGCTGCACTGTTACCAGCTTTCAGAACTGGTTATCTCATGTCTTAATTTTCTCTGGATTCTTTTGATAATCAATTACTTCTAGCCTTAAGGAATGAAAATAAAACCAAGATTCAATATAGTTACAAAAAAAATTATTTAAACTCTCCTGTAACTTTGAAAAATCTTATGTTGCATAATATGAGGGGCTGAAATTGATGTTCCTCACTAACCTTTCACATCAATCCAAGTGATGACTTCATAGCATCTCTGCCAATCCACCAGAAACACTTTCAGTTTTGCTTATCTACAGTTACTTTTTGAAAAGTCTGATCGTTCTTAGATAAAGTATTTAATCATGTTTGTATGATTATGTTTAAGCGGTCTTTCTCTTCTGGCAGGCTTGCCACAAGGCCTTTTAGCAATACCAAAAGAAGCAGGACACTGATCTGTTTAGGACCTGCTTACCACCAAATTCACCTTATCTAAAACGGTGGCACAACAATTTGGTTGGCACAGGGCATCTAGGGAAAAGCAATTTATTTATTTGAGAGCTCTGCCACATCAGCATGCAGTGTGTCAGTGAGGATTCCTTTCTCATTACGACTCAAAATGGAGAAGCCTCTTTTTGTGCTCTTCTCTTCCCTTGTATACTGCAGGTGGTAGACAGACGGAAGGAGAAGCCCAGATAGAATCTACCCAGTCTTACATCCACAAAGGTGAACCAAAATTCATTACAAATTCCACCTAACTGAATTTACGTTTGCAGGGTGGCCACAGAACACCTGGTAGGTAGCAGTGTATTTTACACTACCTTTTACCACGGTTACTTCAGCAAAGCAATCTTACACAGTCCACGCTGTATCTATTTATATCACATTCAAGTGAGACTTGCTATTTGTTTGAACTAAAAGTTGCCTCCAGGGTAGGGTGGAAGACAGCTTAATTCCGCTATCATTGGAGACATCAAGGATGAAAAGTTTATATAATCTTTTACAAATATATTTTAAAGCAAATTATTATTTCCTTTTGATGTTTCTATTTCCTGTTGATCCTTCAGCCAAGTCTATATGCGACAACAGAGACAGGAGTGCCACGTGAGGGAACTGTGGAAAACTGGTATGTAAAAAGTGTGTTAATGACAACTCGGATCTTGGAACAACAACATTAATATAGCATGTTTTAATCATTCAGTTGTATCTCTATAGCCACTCCAAAAAGGATAGTCACTACCCAAATTGACTTCAAACCTCTAACAATTACTATAAGCTTTACTTTTTTATTCTTTCACACCTGCGTAACATGAAACTTTGCACAGATAAAATAATGCAGTTTCAGAAATAAATAATACTGTTATGAAGTATATAGGCACACATTTCTACGTACTACAGATGTATCAACAACACAGTCAAAAACCTAACAGATTCGGAGGCAGAAGCCACCAGAAACAGAGTCCTAGAAGCTGACCAGCAGCACCTCTTGGAAAGAAAGGAGCACAGCCCTCAGACCAACCCAACACCCTCTGTGCCCAGAAAGAGCAAACCAGTTTCTGTTCCCATCTCAGCAAATGATGCCAGCAACATCCCATCTGCCAATGGCTCTCTCTGAGTCCTGCATGGCAGCCAGCCATACCTCCCTTTCTCACCAGCAACACAGCTATAAAAACAGGTGAAACCTTTGACCATTTCACCTCTTGAAATGGGAGGGGTGTTGACAATAGCAGCAACTGTTACACAGTCCTAAGTATTCTTAATCAGAACATAAGCATGTATAAGAACATTTCAAATCTCTATTTTAATAGTTGCAAATGTATCAAAATGCCAGCTCACACGCACCCAATATCTCCTGTTGACTGAAATGGTCACTGACAGCTAGTGAAGAGAAACCTTCAAGCCGTTTGGTTACTCAAAGCTTAGGTAGTCTCCTTCCTACAAGGAAGACAAGTATGTGAAGTGGCCTTTGCTCGTTGTGTGGGATAGTCATGCAAACTGTCTTTTGGTAAGACCAGCTGCTCCAGTCAGCAGGTGGGCCTACCAGCTTCACCAACACTGGAGAATTGTTCAAGATTTCTTCTCCTAGTATCTTTTTTCCAGTTCACTCTTCTACTTATTGTCTCCAGAATTTCAATTCATTTGATTTGGCTACTGTTGAGATTTTGTACAAAATAAATCATAAAATACAATTCTATTACTCTGAGAGCAAGTACACAATGCTACGCTGTAGTTCTGCAGGACAACCCATGTCTCTAGTATGCAGCAGCACAAAAACTGACACATCTTAAACACATTAACCTGGCAAGGTGAAGTCTGTGCTAGAAATATCTTACAAATACAAATGAATGCAGCTACAGCAGATGAACTGGAATCAGGATACCTTGTTTCTCCTATGCTGCTGTCAATTTGTTGTGTAAACTGTGATTAGCTTTATTAGTCTGTTCATCATTACCTTCTCCCACTCTCATCTGCAGAATGGCGAGATAAGAACCGTGTCAAAGGAAGAGAGCCAACATTTGCAATAAAAGCTCTGAGATAGTCGGGCAGTGGCTCTTGGAGGACAGCAACAGGATGTAATAAGTACTGACACTACAGGTTCTTTGTAAGTAATACTGGGTACTGGATTTTTGTCAGAAGTTACTGCCAAGCTTTATGTATCTGTTGGCAGGAAAAAATTGTTCTTTTATTGCTATCCTGGGAGGGTTTTAATTGTATTGGAGGATTTTGTTTGAGAAGTTCACGTCTTCAGTGAATGCAGGTGAACTTTTTTATCAGAAAATTTCATTGCCCTTTCCCAACACACCCTATTCCTGGGGACTTTTCCTGACTGATAACAGGTCCATTGGCTCAAATGTCATTTCAGTAGATTTTATACTGTCTGGCAATGCCAACTCCCTTTAATTCTCACTGAGACTCACACTACATAGGCTGTGACTTAGGTTTTAATGAATGGGTGGCATATTTATTCATATGTAAAATGAAGATGTTACTTATTTAATAAACCCCATACAGAGCTCAGTAAATGACACTTGTATATTATTTTGGAAAATGCTCTGGGATCCTGCAGGGTGAATGGTTAAAAGTATTAGCTGTTACACAGATGGCATTGCATAACAGACCTCAGTTACTACTGAGTCGGTTTAGAAGTTGAAACAGAACACAAAGCCACACTTCCCAAAGCACTGCTCTGTGTGCCCAAAGGGAAAACTCCCTGGCTACCAGTTTTCTTAAGGAAAATGCTAGAAACGTGGACACAGAACAACATAAGTATAATCCCAGCGCTCAAGCGTGAGTGGCTGCAAGCCCCACGGAGCTGCTTCCCCTGACACAGCACGCTCTGCACGTCCTGTGGCTTGCCTGAGCCTCCTGGCACTCCTTGTGCTTGCTGAAAACAGCACAGGGGGCTCTACAGTCCCCCGTGAAGCTGAGACTAACAGACCTATTGTAAAGAAACACGCTTGCTCCGCTTCTGCAGCAGATACATATTTTCAGATTTCTAAGCAGCACGGGAATTGCACACCACGTACTTCACAGAGGAGCCTAAGAAGGTTCTGCCACCAGCAGTTACCAAATAACCTGCCTCCCAGAGCAAGCATCTCCCTTTCATTTTCCGTCATTACAGACATTTAATTACTGAAGTATGAGAGTCTATAGCCCTGATCAACCTTTGATTTCATTGCTTATATAAAATCAGCTGGTTGAAACTGGACCTCTGGGCCTCTGAATGAACAGAAACTACAATATGTCAGCTAATTCTTCAGGCTGCCATATTCTGTCTGAAGTTTACTAGGCCAAAAAGAAGCCAAATTTCTCTTTCAGAAAGGCAGAAAATTTGACTCCAGAGGCATCCATGAATGACAAAGTTCTTTAATATCTTTAATGTGAAATCCAGTTTGGCATATGACAGGTCTGAAAGTAAAACTCAGCTTTATGAGTTGATTCCTGCTGAATGCTATCTTGTTCAGAATTTGTAAACAAACTCTTTACTGGGTGATTGCTGTGGATGACTCACCAAACTATTGAAAAAGTGCACAGGTGTAGATCAGAGTTAATATTTGTATACTGAGTGCACACAATAAGACTGTGACCAACTCTGCAAAGCAAAGTAGTGCCAGTTCCATGCCCCGTTTGTTGGCTCATTTGCTGCTGCCTGGATTGTTGCAACACTAACTGCAATGCTGTTATTCCCTGGAGCTCTAGCTGTCAGTTTTCAGGCGTGATGGAACAAGCCTTGCCTGGTGGCACACTGCCCAGCGCTGAAGCAGTTTGCTTGGTTTAGCTTTGACTTTCTGTGGCTCCCCGGATGAAGAATCTGCATGCTGATTTTTAATACAGTAGGGAAAAAAATCAGGCTACGCCTACACCTCTTCCTGTTTCTTCCACAGACTCCTTGTCTAAACCATTCGGTTGGCTTCACTTAGCTCATTTTACAGTCTTTGTTTCGGTTCATATTTACTTTGAAAGCTACTTGGTGTTCCTCCTAAATGCGCACAGTTTAAAGGATCCTTCATTTATAGAGGTTGTGTGCCCACCCTCGTCACTGCTGTGACTACTTCACAATAAAGCAGTAATAGTCAACTAAATTCAGTGGGAAACCAGGCCTCGATTCAAAAAGAAAAAAGTGCAGCTCTATTTTGTGTTACAAACCTCTCTTTATCACTTTCTGCAGAGAGATTGTTTTGAACACTTAAATTTCAATTATTTTTAAAAAAGGCTGGAAAGGTTGTAAAAATCTCCACACACCTATCAAATTTACATCACTGATAATAAACAGAAAGACAAATTCTAGAGCAAATGGGACTGTGATCCAAACAGATAAATCTTTGAAATGAGCACTTACAGAACTGTACCAGTTCAGAATCAGACACACCAGTATACAGGAATATACAGAAATGTTTTCATGTAATAGTTGTGGGATTGACTGTTCAAAAGGCTACTAAATAATTTGTTACTGAAGGGCAAAGGGCTCTAATTTAGCAGTAATGTTGAAAGGTGACAGGGATGATCCCCATGCAGAGAAGGATTTGAGTTAGCCAGGCCTCTCCAGTCAGGAAAAGAGAAGCAGCTGACAGGAGCCTGGTTCGAAGCAAACCCAGGTGTCTTTCACGGGACAGGTGGAGGGCCTGTGCAACTCCTTCCCACAGAGATGTTGCAGATGAGAAAGCCAACAGGGGCTCAGGGAGAAGTCTCCTAAGGGTTACGACATACCTCAAAACCACATGCAGCCCACAAAGTGCCAGAGCTGAAAACGGTTGAGTGCAGGAATATAATATGGGGAAGTACTGTCACAGCTTTCCTCATTCTTCCCTAGGCATCTGTGTTTTGCCAGCACTGGAAATGGAGCACTGGCCTAGCCGGGCCTTTAGTCTTGGTGGGAAAGGAAAACAACAGCGATCTATTTCTGAGTAAGCAGAGCCTGACCTCCTCCTTGCTGTGTAATGTTAAGCTTAACCACCTCCCTCTGCCCAACCTAGAACACCACACTACCGAATAAACCTGTTTTTCAATTTGTTGCTAAATCACAGGACAGCCCTCACAGTCATGTCGTGGCAAAACTTGGAAATGCATATTATTTAATCAAATAAAATGCCTTTAATTGCCTATTTGAAACACAAGCAAATGCCCAGCCTAGTAGTCTAGTAACTTTACAGTCTGACTAACTGCTTGATTGCTACGTAATCCCAGAGAGTTCCTCACACTTCACCTGATACATAGAATACAAAACAGTTTAGAATTTAGGGTATCATCACCCCAAGTTTATCTTGGTTACATTATTCATGACCAAGTTATGTAATAACACAAACACTGACAAAAACTTATATGGTGGTATGGTATAAAATCATTTTCATGTGCTGCAACAGGTAATCAGCGTACAAGAAAGCAGGAGATAAATTCAAGGCATGCTAGACAGCCTGCAACAGCTATTCTGTTCTACTTCCACATAGAGGAAAAACCTACTATCACAGGATCTAATGCCAGACAATTTACGCTTAGTTATAAGTAAATGCCAGACTCTGGGAGAAACACCATGATCGCTCCTTTTCTACTTGTAAAGACCTCACCTTTATTGCCTAAAAATCATCTTTAATCACAGAAAGTCTTTCCATGTTCACAGACAGAAAAGATTGTATTTGCCTATATGAGGCAATATGCAGAGGTAACTTTAAGGAGGTCCACATAAAAGGAAGAAGCATTTTTCCTTGAAATATATATGCAGCTATTAATTGTAAAATTCAAGGGGCTATGCTGGGTTTAACAGGAAGAATGCACACCTCTTCAAAGGACATACAGCTTGTTTTCCACAGATGGCTCTTGCAAATAGTGCATATCCATGCACAAACACAGCAGTTCCTTGGTTGGTAATTGTGGGAAGAAGAATAACAAGAACATCTAGGAACAGCACCACACTGCATTTGCATCACTAGGAAGATGTAGAAAGACCAGATCCACAAAGTCTGTCTTTGTGGGTGAACTTGCCTCTGCAACTTTGGCTGAATTTCCAGGGGTGCTGCAGACTCAGGATGTACGTTCTGACACCTTTATGAGAGAGATAACTTTTCCTTTAATTCAGTTATTCCACTCTACATAAACATATCTGCCACAAACTCCACTTTGTCTCTTGCAGAGAGACATCAAAATATCAAAATACTACTTTTAAAACAGAGCTGGATCAACTCAAAATAGAGGTTATACAAAGAGATGTTGTGAGGATACCAAAGCAGATTCGGTGGTCTCCCTGGTCCCCATAAAATCCTGTGTTCCTGAACAGTCCAGACACAAGCAAGAACAAAGCAAAATGTGAATTAAAATCTTTGCCCTTCTTCTGGTACAAGCTGACATGGATCATGATCTGATTATAATCATACAAAAATTAAAGCCATTTCAGTCATTTTACCTGCCAGTCAGCGTCCATTTGCAGGTTAACTGTCGAATATAATCGGTTTTACAAAACAGATTTTGTTAAAAGTCTGTGTGCAAACCAGCACTATATTGTTACTATTTTAATGGGCTTGTGTAACCCTTGTTCTTGCTCAGGCTGTCAAGTAAAACAAGAGCTGACAGGGATGCCATGCTATAAACCTGATTTTTTTTTTATATACTTCTAGCAATTTGTAGTTGTAAATTATATATAAACACTTCATCTTATTATGTCCCTTTCTGGGATTGTGGAACAGAGAACTCTTGCTGTGAAACAAGTATGCACCATGTCAAGATATGAGGGCAAAACACTATGTCTTAAATACTGCTAAGTGTCATTAAGCTCATCACATCTGGCAGTATCTTTCAACAGCCTGGGTTACACCATAACGTGTAACAATAGTTACTAGACAGAGATTATACTTCCTACAGTGTCTTAATACATTACTATATCAATAAATTAATATGTGTGTATGGCAAAGAAGAAAAGAAGACTAAGAAGGGATGATAGCCAAAAAAAGATACAAGATACCGAGCAAGAGGAGAAAATGGTGATCCTGATCACACTGCTGGTTCACAAACAGGAGAGATGAGATGTACACAAGGCAGAACTCCACTTGAAGGGACAGAGCTACCTAAAGCAGAAAAATCTGCATCAAGAAATAACTTAAAAATCAGGTACTCCAAAAGTGTTAGTTTGTGCAGTTGGAAGTCCTGGAAAAAATTCAGGAGATCAAGCTTTCTTGAATGTACACTAAGCTAAAAAATACTATATAAATAATTCCTGGCTTCCTCTAACATGCATGTTAATTATTGTGTTTTTAGTTAATCAATCATTCAGAATTTTGAATTTGGAAAACATGCTTTATGCAATAATTGTGGCGTTCGACAGAAGCTTAAGCTTTCAGCTGCTGTACGTTCAACATAAAAAGGTTGTGTTCCATTTTAATTTACTGTTCAGGATTTTACTATAATTTTGTGCAAACAGGCAATGAGGGACCACTAAAATGCAACTAGTCCTGCTGGCACAACTCTGCAATGAATTTAACATAAAGGTCTGTTCCTCTAATGCTAATTTAGTGAGGTTATAAGCTGAAAGCAGAAAGATTTTAATGAGATAATGGCAGACTTTTAAACCGCCTTTATTTTCTGCTACTGAAGATCTGGGGGAAAACATTCCACCAAAGTGATCTCATTTCACTTGATTTCCTGGAGATTTTATTGAAAAAAGATCTTGCTTATTTAAAAAGAAATGTTACCAAATTGGAGTCAACAACAAACAGACTTTAAAAAATAAAATAAAATAAAATAAAATAAATCAATTTAGGGAAGTTTTGGCACTTAGTCCAGGGGTAATGGAGTTTTTGAGAGACTAAGAATTTAAGGTAATAGGGTAAGTATGCTTCTAATGTGTTTTAATTAAAATGGTCTGTAGAGAAAGAATGAACATTGTAATAATTTAGGTATAAAGTCAATGCTATTGAGATGGCATGAAACAACTTACACTTTTCTCTCAGTAGTTGATTCAGGCTGTCTACAGTGTCTTGAGGATTTCACTTGAAACATTCATATCTGGAAGGTTCTCACTTGCAAAATACATTGCCCATTTTTAGAAACTATGTTTAAATGTACCCATAATTGCATTCCCCTTCTCATGCATGTTTCGTACAGTTAATGTTTGTTGTAACTGAAGTAGGCATTTTTAAACTACTTTTCTATTCAGTATCTAGAAAACTAGTGTCCTGAAGTTCTCTAGATTTCACTGCAAGTATATAACCATTCCTATTAGCCTCAGCTGCGGCCCACTTCTATAAGCTATTTTATCACAAGCTGATAATTTCATAATTCCCTACAAGCAACACATAAGAAGCAATTGTAACTTAACAGCAAACACTTAGTCAACCAAAACACTGAAGTTTGATGGCAATTACATGAACAGTACTACACTACAAGGCAGCTAGCTAACACAAATTTAACATATAAACTGCTGTCTCCACAATAGCTTTTGACAGATACATTAAATTACATTTTTTAAGAGGAGCTTTCTTGTTCTAGCCTAGACGTGACTTAAAGACTAAAATCCAGGTAAAAAAAACTTTCCACCCTCTGTTCAGAACTAGGGTTATTGTCAGTTAAGTGTGATGGGCTCATTTATCTCATTTTGATGTAACAGTCATGATCTGACAGTACACAGGTAAACTGTAATTTCCTTACTCCTGTTTGCCTGATTTCTTTCTGCTCCTGCTTTAGGTCTGAAACTGGCAGCTGTACCCTTACTGTCACTCAGCATCTTTAGCTGGTTGTAGAAAGGAAGCTCTCTGGTTGTAGCGATATACCTGTAGTAATTTTCAGCCAGTGAAATATTAAAAACATTTTCTGTGGAAATCGCTCAGGGCAAAATCAAATTCTCACTTCGTACAGTGTCTTAATTTAACTCCTATGCAGGCAGTTTTGTGTGGTCTCTGGGATTTATGAAATACAGTGATTAAAAACTCTGCTAGAGAGATGGCTCTACATGCTCCTGGATTGAAAACGAGGAGCATCCCTCATAATCAGGCCTGCTAGAGAGTACTTTTGTCCTCTGCTGCCCCTCATTATCTGTCACTCAATTATAAAAGGCTTCTATCCTTGATTTCTTGCATTGGTTATATTTTTTATTTAGGGATGTAAGAAATTCTGCAAGAATGTGATTTAGGATCTTACTTCTGAAATGATGACTTTAATTCATTGTTGGTATTTCTGAAACAATTTGAATCTCTAGGATGAAAGAACAATCTATCCTTTTGTTTCATTTCTGTTCTTGTCATTTCTTACTAATACTTTCATGCCACGTGTTGATATTCTTCCAGTCACATGACCCCAACAACATTGGCAACTAACATTTTTTTAAGTATTAGCTACTAATAAAAAGTCATTGAGTAAAATAAGCAAAATAAGATTTGACTGACTTGTAAGCCTTACAGTCTTCTCATTGCATGAGCTTCAGTGCAGAGTAACTTTACACGGCCCAGAAATGGATTTTCATCTCAACCTGTAATAAGAGAAAAATTTCTTGTATTAGTGACATAAATGTGAACATTTATAGAAAAATGTATCACAGCTGATAAAAGGGCAGCTGAATTTACATTGTGGCTATGAATTAATTTTATGATTTTTCAAAAAGAGACTACATTCTTCCCTTCCTTTCTTGATTTTTTTCTAGACTTTTGTTTGTTTGTTTGTTTTGTTTTTAAGTTCTCCTGCATTTAAAAGGCAATTTTCACAATTATAAAGGTCCGGATGATAAGGATCGTGTTCAAGGGGAATGGCAGTCACCACCAGCTACAAAGCTAAAGAACTGAAATTCATGAGAAGAGTGTTCAGGCAGAACACAAGGAAAAAAAAGTAACACAGAGGGAGAAGACATTGTGTATAGGAGAACTTGAAGACATCACAAGTGATACTTTAAAGAAGATGAAGTCAAGATGCAGAAGGAATGGGATCACAAATGGAGGTCAAACCACAAACCTGAGTGACTAAAATTTTGTACGAAACATTTTGATAAGTACACCAAGATAAAAGGAAATTTCAAATAAAGAAGAAAGAGACCTCGAAGTTAAATAGTGAAACAATGGGTAATAGATCACATGAAAGAGTGAAAAATGAGCAATTCTATGAGCAACAGTATTCCTAATGTCTGGTTTCGTACATATGTGTCTTGTGACTTGATTTGCTGTTGTTCAGGAAAATTTGAATTCTGACTGAAGTTCTACCTGGTGTTGAGCATTAATAATAACTAACAATTGTAAAAATCAGTGAAAGGAGCACATGCTGTGACCTTTCCACCACTGCAGGCAAGTGCAGATCTTTCTTCTCCACCTAGACATCAATCTTCACGAAACCCGTAGGAAGCTGGTATTCTTTAAGACCTTCACTCTTATTGTCGAGGTTGCAACTTACCAATGAGTTCAAAAACGGGTCATTAGACTTAGATGCTCACATAAACATACACACAGCTGAATCAAATAAGCCTTAAGAAATAAGACAAATTGGGTGGAACAAATTCCAGAGGAGGAAGAGCTGTGGTTATTGAGTGGAAAGGAGATGAATGAGGCAAGACAAAGAGAAAGCTGACTTTGTTATGGCTTCAGGACAAATGGTGAAAGAGGAGGTAAGATATATTGAGACAGCGTCTAATAGAAAGAAGACAGGGAAGAAGGCAGAAGAGAGCGATTTATTGAAAAGCAGGGAAGGAGAGGACAGGACGATAAAAGACTGCGGCTTGCAGAGTTCTGAAGCAGGAACGTGAGAAGGAAGGGCAAGAGGAAGCTGTGGCTCCCCAAAGACAGGCAGTATGGAAAACAGGTTTGAAAGGCAGGGGAGAACTCAGTAAACTGAAGGAGGCTATAATGAGATAAGAAGAAGAGCACATGCAGTTTATGTAGCAGTGGGAGATGCAGCAGTGCCATATGACTGAAGGGAGAGAAGGCAGCAGGGCACAGGTGGCCAAGGACAGTGATGTGGATGGGGAGGAAGGACAAGCTGACATAAGGGTGAACTGTGTGAAGAAAATGCAGTAATGGGCATTAGATCGCTTTTGCCTTGCAACTGTGTGCCAGGGGATGAGGAGGAAGGCTGGAAGGGGCTGGCAGGCCAGCTCAGCTATTCTGGGTTGAGGACACTGCCAAAGGGGCAGGTGGAGCATAACTGGTAAATGCTTTGTTCATGAGGGAAATATTGAATTATGGCTGGTAATTACACAGCAAGAGAACTAAAGATAATGATGTGTCTGCGCATCAGTGACTCTGGGAGTATTGATTAATCATTACACCAGTCAAAGCCGGTTGTGAACTCCCCAGCAAGACTTGGCTTCATCAGGGCGGGCTGGTACGCTGGGATCAGCATCTTGGATGAGTCACGGGGCAGGATTCCAGCGTCCGCCGGGCATCCGGCCCCTGCATGCACGGGCGCCAGCTGGCGCAGGGGCACGGCAGCTCTAAAACCAGAGGGCAGCCCCGAGGGCAGACCTGTCCCAGCCACCCAGGCCTCAGAAGGAGAGCGGACACGGAGTAAAATTAACACGACTGTAAAATCCGCAGCTGCTATCCAGGAGGCGGGCATCGCTGAGCATGACGAGAACCACACCAATTTCAGCCAGCAGCTGCCAGGGATCATGCTTCACTGCAGAAATCCCATGTGTTGGTGTTTGCAGACTTTCTTTTCAACACGAATTCCAGCTTACAGAAAACACCAGAAAATGGTGTCTCTTCCAGGCTGAATAGAACCAAAATTTTTTCCAAATATCGGTAATTCTCAAATTTGGCCAACTTTGCTTGCCGTGCTAATTCACCTCTTGCAGGATCATAGCTTCATGTTGAATTGCTAAAATGTTTTGGCACTTGGCAATTTATGCATCACCCTCCCACACACATCATTAATTTGATAACAGATATTAAATCTTTCTGCCATGACTGGAGTCTTCTGAAATGAAGCACATGGAAAGGGGCAAAGACCCTCTGCCTGACTCCGGGCCACATCAGCAAAAGCGCAGCATAGACACAACTAAACCCAAGACAATAAGCTGCAAATATTCACCACCTTTGTGCAGTAAATAAGCACTTGTTCCTGAACTCAAGAAAAGTCTTGACAATTTTAACCTACAACTTCCTGTACTACTATTTCAACATCTAGAAATGAGGACCAGGCTTCTATACTCCAAAAAGCAATGCAAATAATTTTAATGTATATATAGGCCAGAGGATGCCAATTAGATAAGTTATGGCCTTTAAAAGTGGATCTTTTCTTGGACATAGTATGGAGGAGAAAAAAATAACCCTTCTTTGCTTGGACAGAACTTCATTAAAAA
The DNA here is from genome assembly GCF_009769625.2 of Cygnus olor. Lineage (NCBI taxonomy): Eukaryota > Metazoa > Chordata > Aves > Anseriformes > Anatidae > Cygnus > Cygnus olor. The sequence continues at coordinate 53,815,305 of NC_049173.1, forward strand.
GCAAACTTTTTGAACATGCAAAAGACAACACAGAATGCAAAAAGGCTATTTTTCTTCTAGAAGTTTGCTTCAGTTAAATTGTCCTCCCTCTCCCTATTTATAGCATCCAGTTGCTCTGCTTTCCAACTGACATCTCTCTCAGTCCTGAGGTTACTGGAATGCCCTGCCCTGTCCTTGACACGATCAGAGGTTAGCCACAGTGACGTTACAGGAGCCTGCACAGGGAGGATGAAAAACAGATTTGCTTCTCTGTCAGCCACCGCTGAAACACAGATGTTGAAAACTGTTTAAGACCATAGGGTCCATTTCTTGTGACAAGTGGGCAGGAGCTCCACTCCATGTGTCTTATCAGAAGGAGGTTACTTGCTTTTAACACAATCTTTCCTTGCTGTTGTCTTACCTGTTCTTTCAGTATCTTTGTGACATAGACCAAGTCTAAAACTCTTATCATGTCAAACGGTGTAGTTTAGAAAGAAATACTTCTATTAGGAGAAAAATGACCCTCTTTATTTTTAGGACAGAAGCACAAAATGGAAAATATAGAAAAACATTCAACCCTTCAACTGTACTATGTAACTGTAAGCTTATTTTTACAAGTACAATCTAGTGCCTACCATTATTATCTCTCATTTCAGTCATCTGTATGATACAACCATTCTCACAGATACAAACATTTTCCATGTATTATTTATGCATATAGTGCTATAAATAGATAAGCTTTGAAAAAAGATTTTTATAGCAAATTGCTTGAATATGACAAAACAGAAATAATGCCCAAGTATATAGTACTTTGCTTAGAAGGGGTCATCTGAAAGAGATCAGTTTGCTGAAATAACTGCTTGTGCTCTCTCTCATGGGTCTCATGGTTGATTCAAGTAATGAATCTGCAGCTCTGGATTTCATCTATACAGGAGTCAGGTGTTTAACAGAGAAAAAAGGCATTTACCAGAGTTTAGATAGCTCAGAGTAATGCAAGACACTGGATGCAGTCTTGACAATCTTGTTCAGTACATATCCTTGGACTGGACAACTTTCCAAGAAAGCTACACTGGCAGGTCAGTCCAGCATGCTCTAAGAGAAAGAGAGATGCAGTGGGCATAACAGGACTAACGACAAAGACTTTTCAATTGTAATTGGACTAAAGTGTTCCACCTGCCACTGACACTACTGTTTTTCTTCCTGTTCCCAAGCAGTGTGAATCTTTTAATCAATAAATAAATAGGACTGCACCGATTTTTCATCTGCAAGAAGTACACACAGCTGTGCAGGAAATGGAAGTGGAACGATATAAAAACTCCAAGTAAATACCGCTGGGATTATGGATATTTGGATAAATTGGGTTAAGCTTCTTGAAGGAAGTCAAAAGTAACTACTAACTAGTCTGTAAAATTAATAAGGGAATAGACAATTGCACAAGCCAATAGCAAAAAACTGAGTAATTTTGTGCAAACATCATTTAAAAACCAACACGTCAGAAGAGGATGTGATTGCTAAATATAATATGTTAGCAGCCCACCTGCCACTGTCTATATTGCTTTTCTCCCTGTTTCCAAGATGACTGATCATATCTATGTAAGTACTGATTAAACTGTAGAGGTTTTTTATCTACAACTAGCACACAATTCTGCAAAATTGTCAGAACAAAAGAAAAAATGTATTGGGCAATGGTGGAGACAGCTGGTGGTTGCTGGGGCTGAAATCTTCCACATAACCACAGCACTGTGAAAGCAATGGCAAAAACTGGCTCCAGACTTTGTCGTCACTGTTCCTCTACCTTGATCTGCATGGGCTAACTGCAGGTGAAAGACATACCTATAAACCTTGCCTCTTTCCTTAATGTCTTGGTTAACAAATGTGACATTGATACTACTTCCAGTCTCTAGCTACTAGAAGATGCATTGGTTAATCATATGCCAAGACAAATATACACCCTCAAGTAATCTAACCTGCTGGAAGAAAATGAAGCAGTTGAGAAGGTACTGCGATATTTTCCAGCAGGGTAAAGGAGCCACTCCTAGCTGTTGGCAAAAATCACTCAGAGAAATGGAGGGTTTCCTTTTAATCTTGCACATATCTTCTCTATCAGCACTTTCTGTGATTCTCCTGCTTTGTAGGATCTCATGTTCAGCTCCAAACAAGATCCCCTAATTATTTTCTGATAGCTACCATCATCAGAACAGTGAATCTCTTTAAGGATAACTTTCTCCTTTGCAATATATTTCTCTTTCCCAGAAACATAAAAGAGACCTGGAACTTGCACTTCAGCTAGCTGATGATGGAGACGCAATTGAACAATAACATTTGCTTCCTTAGCACGATGCAGGACATTTCACAAATCCATCCTCCCTTTCTCCTCCCTCCTCTGTTCAGTCCTCTTGATCCCCTTCCAGCACTGCAGCAGGCTGCATCCAGAGCCCCAGCAGTACGGGGCAGGCAGCTCTTGGCCCGCTGCATTCTGCAGCAGCTGCAGAAGAAAGCCTTGTTTGCCCAACACGGCGGCCAGCCAGGTTGTGCTCATTCATAAATGCAAACCCCACCACAGCCCAGCTGTGGGGCTGAGAAAAGCTGGGTAATGTTCTTGTGGTCAGACCCGCAACACCCGTAGTCTCTTGCTGCAGCATGTAGGTTGTCAAAGCACTGAACGCCAGGGCTTTGGCCAAGTGCATCCGATCAGGCAAAGACACCAGCATTGCATCTCCCTGCTATCTGCCTTCTGCAGAAATGCTGAGATTAGCTGCAGATGCAGCATTTGTATTGGGAAAAATTCTTCTTAACCTTTGTCTCATTGACATTGATGTCGTGCTAGAAAAATATTATATTTATTTTTCACTTGAATTCTGAAAAAAAAAATCAGGAAAAGTTTCCTGAAGAAGCACAGGTACTCCTTTATTTTAAAAATCTGTAAGAACAGAAAGTTCTTACTCGTTGGAACAAGCGCTTTTTCTAGATGAAAGTGTTGTCTGTTTTTATTACTACTTTCATTATGACGCAAACAGAAGATACTCTGATCTAGAGAGCAGATAAAATATTTCAACTATTACTAAGTAGCAACCTCAACTCATTATTTTTGAAATAAATACAGATCTTTAGCCAGATCATTGCACATAGCAGTAATAACACAAGAGGTTCACTAGTAGTTAAAGTTTAGGAAACAACAGAAGTATTAAAATACAAATATCCATTGCTAAATGAAATTCCCAAATTCTGCAATAACCTTATGCAGAAGTAGCTTTCATTTCAATACATTTTCCTGAGGAGTACTCACTGAAATTTTTAAGTTCACCGAAAATGTTATTTTGAAACACTTTTCTGCCAAGCTGTTTTAATTATGCTTTCCGGCCAATTCTATACTTCTTTTGACTTCTCTGGTATTTTTCTTCCACAGTTTCTTATCTGAAATGTTACATCCTGGAAGGAATGGGAAATCCCCACTCAGCTTTCTAGTTGTACCAAAATTGGCTGTCCCAGGCACGTCACTAGAAGGTCAACAGCTTTTCTTTGCCTCTTAAAGGCAAGTGACCATTAGGAACTCATGTCATGCCAGGTTTAAATCCAGAAACTGGGGAGCACCTACAACCCACAGACCTATCTGGGAACCTGGTGAACTCCCAGCCCTAGTTTCTGTAGCAATTCTTCTCCACACCATTTGAACTATGCCTGCATGCTGCCTTTAGCACCCACCTTACAGATAGATGGCTGGACTGGAAGTAAAGAGAGGCATGGAGTAGTTACCCCTCAGAGGTGGTGAGCAACACTCCAGAAGTCTGCCAATATTAGTGTTCTCATCAGAGGAAGACTTCCAAGCTCGGTATCCTTTGCAGCTAGACTAGAGATGCAGTCTTCATATTGCCTTAAAAAACTGCACACAAGCTGACCAAACAGTAAACAGTCTAAACATCACGACACGTGGCAGACAACGTGGTGCACCTGACTGGGATTCAGGTGACCTACCCCTGCCTACCTGCACCCATCTTCCTGTCTCTTAATACCTGGTCAATGCTGGACACCAGAAAACCAAACAAGCTCCAGGCGTATCTGAGCTCTAGGCACTGTCTCCATCATGGGACAACTCAGGCTTCTGATCCCTGATAGTCCGACTGTCCCTTGAGCAGGGCAAAACTTTCTTTACAAAACAAAATTTAAATTGAAAAATTATCATTCACTAATCACCAAATAGGCTCTATAGATATTTACCAGTCCATGTCCGAATTCCTGGAGGTCTTCAAGCAGCCTCAGTGCTCCCAGACCCCCAGCTACGGAAGCAGCAAGCCTTGCTGGGGCTTGACAAAGCATGAAAAGCCTGAAAGCAAGTCTCAGGGGCTGGGTCCTAGGTTTCACAGCAGTCTCACAGGGCAGATTAGAGAAAGCTGGTCCTGTGGACTCCTGGTCTACCTGGAGAGCCATATGAACCAGTAGGGAAGCCCTACGGTCTTCAGCCCTGGGCTATTTGCAGGGAAGACAAGCCACAGCCTCAGCTGCCTTAGCAACAGCTGAGTAGAACTGACCCTTCTTTGTCCCTTACAGGTAACTGGATCACTGAAGGTTTTCAGCAGCCTTTCTTCTTCAACTGGGATATGTCTCTCTGAATTTTTCTATGTTTTGAGTAACTAAGCTGACAAAACTAGTTTATAGTTTAAACCAAGCCTCACTCCAAGGCAAAAGTACGCTACTTTAATCCCAAGAGAACAAGGGACTCATTCACTGGGTGACAGAAGACTGTGTGTATGGCTGCTCTTTTAACATTTTTAGGCAGGTTCTCTTGCCTTCATAAAGATCACTGCAACTTCTATTTAACGTAATGACCTTTACAGCAACAACGGCAGAATTGCACAAGGTCACAGAGGCGTTCTTCCCTTTAACTGTTCTTGGAAAGTCTTGCAATAGACAGACTTGCCAATAAGGAAAAGCAAGACACTGCAAAGTAGTATCAGCATCATAACATTCACCATTCTGTGTCCTCAAAACTATGTTAATTCACTAAGCAGCGTTTTCACCAACTAGGGAAAACATTATCCTGACTATGAGAAGAAACTGGAGTCACAAGCAGAACCGAAGGAACCTTTTCCACAGGAAGTCTGGGGAAAAAATGACTGGATGTCCTGGGTCCAGGGTTTTTATCATCAGCTAGGACACCACTAGTCTGGAAGCTTACAGCATTTACACTAACGTATATTGTTCTACTACAGCACCACTTAACGACAGTCAGGATTTTTGAGAGACTCTGAATGCAGCAGCATTAGACCACCTATCTGAATATCTTCCCCACACCTCTGAAACACATTTTCTTTTTGATAATTTCTCATTCACTGGGTAATTGTTTTCCATGGTATTTCACGTGGAAGAACATGAAGAACAAAGCCTCGCATTTAAGACAGGCAATTATTCTTTATATATCTCAGAAGTAATAACTTCATAGAATCAGAGTGAAGTCTCCCTCCTTGGAGATCTTCAAAAGCCACCTGGACACGGCCCTGGGCAGCCTGCTCCGGGTGGCCCTGCTTGAGCAGGGGTTGGACCAGGTGGCCTCCAGAGGTCCCTGCCAGCCTCAGCCTTTCTGTGGTCCTGTGGACCAGCAGTTCCTGATGGTTCAAGTCTTCGCTATGTAGGGCCGGTAGTTATGCAACTCCAGAGTCTCCCTGCTGGCATTCCAGTTCCTGAAGCTGAAGTACTGAGTCATACTTTCTTCTGTAAACAGTGCCTTGGTCATCCACAGGGATTCACTTCACGAGAGAGAGGTTGCTTTGTTACTTGCCTTTCTGCTGGGATGGGATGTTGCCTTATGGACCGAAGACCTACCAAAGAATGCCCTCCTCATTTGCTCTAGCCCTGGCCCCGATCAAGTCCCAAATACCGCAGCATTGCTCTTGCTTTCGTGCCTTGAAAGGCAGTGAATTGATGTAATTCACGCTGCAGTCACTTCCTCTCCTGGGCGAGGTTTTACTGCCTTGGCCTTACCTACAGTTTATGTTGACAGAAGCTGACTTAAACGAGGATTAAATATAGTTGTGCCCCAGCATGACTACTCACACATACAAGGAAGGTGATGAAAAATAAATGAAGTTATTTTACTTTTTAATATGTTTAAAAGTTGTCTCCTACTGCTATTCCCATTTTCAGAATTTGACTGAGCTCTGGGAGCTAATTCTCTCCACTGCTTTGCATTTTTAGAGGGGAAAATGCTACCATCATTATAAGGTAGGATTCTGCAACTCCCAGTTTTCACAAATGAGAATACAAAGGCATTGCTGAGATTCAGATACAGGCTGCGAGGTTTTTAACTGAAGTCAAACGAACTCTGCTGATTTACCCAAACCGATTACCCGGATTTGGTCTTTACTAGAAGCTTCATGTGTTTCCAGTTTGAACTTCCGAAGAAATCTGACAGTAACTGACCAGCATGTCCACAGCCGCATAACAAAGCGCTTGCACTTCTCATTTGAAGTCATATTTGGTTAAGAAAAGCAAATTCTTTGTTTATATGAGCCACCCTAAACAAGCACAGTGCATATCAAAGAAAATTATGGATGGATTTTGCCACTTATCCATTCAACAGCCACTTGAAGGCAGAATCATGTTTAACTACCACTATACTGATTACTGATTAATGCTAAATATTTTCATTTCAGCCTTCTGGGTACTTTTGATGGTCTTTGTCAACTGTGATTAACCAGGTATTTGTTCCAAACTACCACATACCAATGAAGTCAAGTGCTTCCTGCTCATACACACTTAGATTTCTGAAGCCCTTTTTTCCTGTCAGTGCTCCCAAATCCTACTTAAACAAGGCTTCACCACTATATCATAGGGAACGATTCACAAAAATAATTTCATTCTCTGTACAAAATGGAGCTCAGTAAATTCTCAGGTAAACAGCAGGGCTTAATTCTAATCTCACATAGACAGGCATTTTGTTTTGCTTTTCTTGATCTTGTCCCGTTTTGTTTCTTTAGCTGGGGAGAGGCTGCCTGAAAACTTAGCACTACCTCACCATGGGTTGTATCAAAATACAACTACAAAACAATACAGACTTATTCAAAGACATTAAGAACGTGAAAATAGCATCAAAAACACTGATAACAGGAAAACCCCAGACAACTTATCTACTTGGCAAAAAAAAAAAAAAATATTCTGTAGGTGGGAAGAAGTCAAAGAGGTTATGAGTCTGAGTGATTCAAACAAACATCTCCAAACAACCACACCGCACTTGAAGAACAAGAATGGGATATTCAAAAAGCAAGGCTATTGACAACTCCAGAACAGTTCAGGGTATAAACTCTTGCAAACAAGTATATCAGGAAGGTTTCCTTTGCTGGAAGAGCCAGGCTGAAACAGATATCAAAATGTCCCAAATCTAGTATAATGAAGGAGGTACTGAGTGACCTCAGCAAGACAATGAAATCATTAAAAACAGGAGACTATTGAACAAATGGATATCTGGTAAATGCTGTAAAATGTCTGAGATCAGCTCATCTAGCTTATCCCAGAAAAAGAAGTAGAAGTATACAAAATTGTATGGGAGAACAAGATAAAAATGACCCTTATTATCTCCATGGTTTGATTTAGTTATTAAATCATTACCCTTAAAATTCAGAGATACCGAATGAAAAAGGGAATAAGCACAAGGAGCACACTTAGAAGGTTGTAAGCAAGAGCTGAACAAAAAAACACCACGAAATGTAGATGACAGTACTGTAATCTTGAGTCCATGAAACGTTTTAAAAAGAGCAAACAACTTGCTTAACATAGTGGATAACAAAATGAAATATTTAAGCAGTAACTCACTGTTTATTGTGAAGACTGACTTAAATGAAATATTAAGCCATTAATCAGAACCCTATGAGGTAGCTCAGGCAGGTGGAATTGTCTTATAAAATGCAGAAACTTTAAAATTATCTTCCTGCCCTGCTCTGGTCAAAAAAATCAAGCCAAGCTAGTAAGTAGGAAAAAAAATGTCAAAAAGATCCCAGAGGCCAAGAATCAAACACAGTAACCTAGAATACCCCTAAAAAGGGAGGGGGGACAGGATGGAAAACCTGGTGATAGCATATTTCAAACAGTATGTTCAGAATCCATGTATCAGACCCACTGTCAGATGGAGCATTAAGAGGCAATTATGACTGGTTCATAAAATGGCAAAAGAATTCTTATTATAGTATCTACCAGAGTTATTCTCCAAGATTCTGGCACCCGTTAAATATCATCTGGTAATTAAAACCGTATTTACTAATTGGTCACAGAAGAGAGAAGCTATTGAGTTAAAAGAAAAAAATCAGACTTAAGAAATGTATCTTAATCAGAATGAAAATAAAAATACTTTTATATCTTGATTGAAAGAAACCATAGTAAATAGATGATTTCTTACCAGAGAGCAGGGGAAAGGCAAAGGAAGGAGAAAGGGGGAGGTTCGATATAAATTTATACTGTTTGCTTATGTTATTTATAATATTCCCAGACAAGAAACAAACTATGCTAGCTTCATTAGAAAGTATAATGCAGAGGCTGAAGTTTCCATGATCAAGATTATGTCAAGAATATATGATTCATAGCAGTTTTAAAAGGACAAACTGCATAAAAACTATTAAGTTATTTAGTCTAGACTGTAAATATGAAATAACTGCAGAAGACTGAGATGAGATCATGCAGATGATAAACACTTGCTCCCAAAGTAACCAGCACATGAGGATTCAGTACTGTCTAGCTTACAGAATATGTATTTCTCCGTCGTTATCTCACAAAATACATAATATTACCCCAGATGTCTATATGAAATGCAAAACAGTCTGGTCTCCCTTCATATGGACAATATGGGAATACTAGATGGTAAAAATATTTCAAGGTGGATTTTCAAAAGCAATAACAAAGCTAGAGACGGAACTTGAACAGGACTTATAGACATGTGTATTGGGATTCCAGAAGATTTAAGATGGGCATAAGAAAGCTACTCGTGTAGTTGCTCTTTGTAGGATAAAAAAGCAATCTTAAAACCATGGACCCAGGCAACAGCTCCCACTATCTATCACTGGAAAAAAATATTAGTATAGTATTTAATAACAGAAGAGCTGACACATTCTGCAAGAATAGTGACAGGCAAACTCACAAAAATGGACAAAAATGGTGGTATACCTTGCAAAGACAACAAAGCAGAAATACGAAGCTTATGGAGAAGCTTTGATACAGATGATACAATCTTGTGAAACAAAAAGAAGCAAAGAACCTTCCCAGGGAAAAATAATTGAATTGGATAGTCCTCCTCTAATTTTCTATACTGCCTCTCTTCCAAAGCATTTTCACCTCCTCCATAGTAGCAAGCAGTCAGCTCCACAATAAAGGTCTCATATCCATATCAAGTTACGGTTGTATTTATATCATTTGAAAACAGAGGACAGCTATGCACAATAAGCAGTTACATATCCTTAATCATGTATAAAGTTGTATCTTAACTGCCACCATAACTGAAATGTTTTATTGCAAGTGGCTAAAAATATACATATATTAATTACAAAAATCTCTTATTTTAATTTCACAATGAAAACATTCTTTTCTTAGTTTCTCTGTTTCTTTTTCTCACTTAAGTGCTTCAGTTTCCAAAGGACCAATAAATTAGTCAAAACAATCAACAGCTAATGTGCAGAGATACAAAGAATTTGTTTATTGGAGCAGATCAAAACTGGCTTCCTTCCTTCAGCACCTTGGCTGCTCAGATTAATTTAGGTCTGCATTGTCACATGGGTGAAACCGTTCAGAGCCACCACATCCTCATATATCCTGAGATTTGCACATGTAAATTGTAGCTGTATTCATGCTTTCAAAGTAGTTAGTACAGTCAAGACAGTAAAAGTGCTGTAGTTATGTAAGAAATACAGATGTCAAATGAAAATAAGGAAGCAGACACAGCCTGGCCAAAAAGCTAGACACATGCCAGGAGAATGAGGACTCTAATTTTTGTAACTAGAAAGCACATTTGACAGAAACTCTTGCTGTTGTTTGTAGAAGTTCTCCTCATTTAAGAGCCATCCTATCCCAGCTTCAATCTTGCCTTGTTTGAATAAAGAAAGGCAGAAGTCCAGACTGGGTTGCAATGACCACTGAAGTGAGTGGAAGCCCTTTGCACCAAATGCAGTCTTTCTACCTGTGAACTTGCTTCTCAAAGGCATGAGGAAGAATTACAACAGGTGAGACAGCTCTGCCCTCCAGCTCTGGCTGAAGCAGTAAATGACATCCCATTACTATGTTTCCAAAACCTTGTCATCAGTGAAACAAGCAGTTTGTATCCTATGCATATCTGGAGTTTAGTTTTCTACATGAGAACAAACTGCACTGGGAACAGCAAAATCCCACACAGTATTGATGTAACCTTCCAAATATCTCCTGCTTTTGCAGTCTACAAGCAAAGCATCAATACCAGCAGCTTTTAAATGCCTCTTTTCACACTAAAAGAAAACAAGAAAAGTAGTGATACAGTCTGAGACTAGGCAACAAAATATTTATCAGTTCCAGAGTTTCCATGTCTTGAAGTATTTTATGTTTCAAAGCACTGCTGAAGAAGCAGTATTAATGGTAAAGCAAAAAACGCACTTCAGTTCAATAAACGGTTCCAAATTAAATGGGAAATAGCTTATGTTCTCTTTTCTGCAGTTTCTTTCTGTTCAAGAGAGGCCAAATGCCCTTGACCTTAAGACTCCAGCCCATACTTGTTCCCACTCCCAGCCTCTGCTGAAGAACTGCTCTATCACCTTGAGCAAGCCACTTCCCCTCTTTGTGGCCCCAATTTCTTGTCTGTACCTAAGGGGCAATATGACAGTCGTACCCAACTTTGTACAATTTATCACATTCTGAATTGTAAGGCAGAGATGGAGTCTTACAGCTTGTTCAGGTAGAGACAAAAGCACTCTTCCTTTTCTTTTGCTGCTATTCAGAGAATTGTGTTGCTTTCTGTACCTCTGTGTCTGTGCTGAGACCGTGAGCTGCAAGTGCCAATGGTGCAGGATGAAAGCCCATCTCTTACTATCACCTAGAGTCGTATTATACTCTCTGTCCCTCTCTTTCTCTCTCCCCATCTCTCACACACACACACACTACACCAGCTGCTGCACCACTCTGACAGCCAAAGTCCAAAAAAAGCTTCCAAATTCTTTGGGGATTATCTGAACAGTATCTTGTGAAAGCTTCATTTCAGTATTTTTATTACAAGCACAAGGATTTATGACTGCATAAGCTGCAGGTTACCTACTCTATGGCCTCTTAAAAATATAAAAGGAATGAAAAAGGTTTTCAAGCTCACCATCCCGCAGGCGCAGCACACTCCCCACCTCAGAACAGAACTGATCCGCTTCGAGCAACATGATGTGCTCTGAAGTCATGAAAGCTGCGTGTCTCCCATCCAAGGGATCCAACCAAGCAAAATAGCTATGGAAACTTACTGCAAGCAGTAAACCAGTATCATTACCCCCTATGTCATATTACATGGCATTGACACTGCAAACTATGCTTTAAAAAACAGCCCTGCACTACCACCTGGAGAGTGTCAGTATCCTTCCTGCTCAGGTCTACTATTTCAGTGTTCAGCAAAGGAATCCCGTGTCAGTGTCAATCCTCCACCCCGTCATCCTCAGCTCTTGGACTACACACCATCTACCAGTATCTTTCAAGAAAGCTACCAATAATCCTATTTTATGCACATTTTCACTGGGTAATATGTTTGCCTTTGTACACATTTAATCTCTACAAACAGGCACAGATATATATATATTTTTTTTTGGTCTGGTTTCAGAATCTAGGCATCGCACTGCATCGTTTGAGAAAAGGCAGGCTAAGGCAACAGACCCTGATTTCAGAATGAAAGAGAAGATTGTGATAAACATAACTTTGGGGCAAATTCATTCCATATTCTCAGTGTGGTCCCAAAGCATGTCCTCTTTCCCATGTATGAGGTCTTTAACCTTCTTGTGTAACTTTTTTTTTCAGGGCTGAAGAATGACATCATTTACACACTTCTTGCAGACCCACTGTGGTGTTTTATCAGCTGATGTCCACATCAGCCCTTTTGTCCTAGAAAGCTTCTACAATACTACCAGCTCAGACAACAGAGAGTGGGTCATTGTGCACCTGAATAAGACATCACCTTTCATCAAAACAGAGAGGAAAGGAGATCATACTTGAAGACACTTTAATATTAGAGTTTAGCATCAGCAAAGAAAGCATGAATCCTCCTGAACTAAAGGTTAAGAGGAACATTTGGGGAATAGGCACCTTCAAACAAAAAGATTGTACTAGGGCTGCTAACTCTTCAAATTGTTTTCTTTCCAGTGTTTATCTTTTTGGGCCCATCATCAATTGTCTTCATAGGTTCAGCTTCACGCAAATACCGTTCATCTACGATCTACCCTTTTAGCAGGAAAGGGCTACCCAGAATATAACAGTGTACAGGAGAAAAAATAATGACTGTAGAACACCTGTTTATCTTGTAGCTGCTTGAGAAAAGCACATATGATCTTCTTTCGCTTCACCTACAAAGAGAAAGTAGCTTTTGCAGAAAATAACTGTTGCCTAGTATTTCTGCTGTGTATTTCCTTACAGCAGTAATTCCTCAAAAGACTGCCTGCTCAGAGAAGCAAGGCCTTTGTTGATATGCAGAGCTGAACCAAATTCATACACAGCTTAGAAAGGTCTAGAATAACCTCTAATATAATTAATTCAGCACAGACCTCCCGACTATTCTCCAGTGCAGACAGAATAGAAAGCCTTTTCTGACTGCTTCAGGGGAGCCTGAGGCCTCCCCTGACTGCTTCAGGGGAGTTGTTTAACAACAGCCCTTTTACAGGACTGCTATAGACCTAATATTAAAGATGAGGAGGGAAGTCCTTTCTATCCAATAAATGTTCAAAAATAGAATAGAAAGCAGTTTATATCCTTTTTCCTGGAGTATCATTCTGCTCAGGAAAGGTGGAGTGACCTTGGCAATGAGGCTCCAGACCATACTTGTGAGATCAAGTTTCCATTCCCAGCCTCTGCTGAAGAACCGCAAGACTTCTTGTGTCTCTGCTGTCACACAAAGATTGAATTTCATTAACAGGAAACAAACTAAACAGGGTTCAGAAAGCTGCAAAGCAGATCAAAGGGTTAATTCTTCCTTTTAATACTTCAGCATACCCACGACACTGTCTGTAACAAAGGGGTTGAGTTTGGGAGTGGTAGGCCGAAAGGCGATAGCAGCGGGCACTCTGAGGAGAGCTGGGCCCGAGTCTGGCTGGTGCCAGACGTGTGATAAAGCACTCACACTGACATACAGCAGAATGCACGAAACACATGAAGGTTTCATTGCCAGAGCATAACATCCTCAAACAGAAACCATAGTTCCCTGAGAATAGCTTTGTTCTGAGAAACACAGGAAAATAGCCCCAGTGGGTTTGGGTTACTACGCTGGCGCTCCATCAGTGTCTACAAGATTTCATCCCGTGCAGACAGAACCTGATGATTACAAGCTTCCTTTCCTTTTATCCTTTTTTTATTTTCTTCCTCTTTGTTTGTTGGTTGTTGTTTGGTATTTTTGTGTGTGTGGTTGTTTTTTTGTTTGGTTGTTTTTTTTTTTTGGGGGGGGGGCAGCGGAGGGAGGGTGTCCCAGTTTGAACCCTCAGGCTCAAAACACTGAGCTGAAGCAAAGTATTTTGCTTTCTCTCAGCACAACATTAAACTCCAAGTCCCTAAACCAGCACAGATTTCTTGCTCACATTCTCCCCTGCAGGCCGGGCTCTCCACCAGCCTACACCTCGGTGAGGCATGGCCACCTCCCTTCTTGCTCTTTGCCATAGTGCAGGTCCTATCAAACTTGACAGACAAATCCAGGGACTGAAAAGAACTTTCTAAATCCATTTTATTGCTTGAAAAATGTTCAACTGTTTGCTTTTTTTTTTTCCCCCTCAGTAAAAGCTGTCCGCAAAAAGAAACTCTTGGCAAAATCTATTTGGCTGAAAACCTCTTCCTCCATCAGGTTTTCCTTTCAGACTTCCCATTAATTGTTTTATTTTCTTATGTCTAATGTTAATATAAACCCTGTTTAGATATGGGCCTTAACTGCTAACCTGTGAGAACAGCTGGGGAACAGGCCAGGCCAGAGGGGAATTCTACATTACCAATACATCAAGCTATTGGCACACGCAATATTTAGAGTACTCACACAGTAATCTGGAAACCAACTTGCTGCTGTGCTTAATGTGTGGTGTACACGTCTGCTGTCCCAGAAGGCAGATGCAAAGGTACCTGCCTTTCTGTCACTGCTGGTTTAGCAGTGACTAGTGCTGGTCAGGTCAGTGATTTTAAAGCAAAATGAATCTCAGTAATTACACCTGAATTCTATTTGGTAGAGTGCTAGCTGTGTTCACCAAAAATGCGAACAGAAAACCAACATGTGCATCTTTCCCACAATACAAAAGTTCTGCAGAAGGTAAGCAACAGACACTACAATGTACTTGGAAAAGGATTTCCTTGAATCACCTGAACTTGGATATTTAAAATAATTAAAAAAAAAATAAATAATTTTAAAAGTCCAGTAACCAACTGCAACAGCCTTTGGCTGATGATGCATCTTCGGAAATTTCCACTGGCAGTTATTCTCAGTGTGACCAACACTTTGTCAGGCATCGTGAAGCACTGCACCAGACGTGCTCTGCTATATGTATTTTACTTTCATTTTCTCTTTGTGAATCCAGCAGTCTACATTTGGTAAATTACTGAAATAATGATAATAAGAATAATAAGAATAATCAAAGACTGGGCAAAGCAATGAACTAAGTTAGTTTCATAAGTGCAGGGTTGAGCTTCAGCCAAAAGACTTGCCAAACCGCAATAAATGGTCACTATGGGAACAGATGATGGATAAGGGATGATAAAGGCTGGACTACCAGTGCAGTTAGGAGACTATTAAATATTAAGTATTACTTTCACAATAGCACCTTTTTATTCAGACATGCCCACAGGCAGCTGGGGCCCCGAACGACGCACACCCATTCTGTAGGGACTGGAAGCCAACAGACTCCAGCCCACAGGACAGGACACGCTCTGCTGCTCTGCCACTCTCACAGGATCCTCCCCCTGAACGTGTACGTGATACCACTTACTGGGCACTGTCTTCTTTGCAAACTACATGTCAGAAACACAGTGGATGTTGCTATCCGAAGTACAGGTTTGTGGTTTTGTTTCATTGGTAGCAGATGCCAGTTTTCATTCAACCTGATGTTTTTAAAATATGTAAAACAATGAGCTATCCTACATCAGAATCGTTTTTTAAACAATCACTTCCACCCACTGAGCCCCCACAATCCTGTAATAGGAAAATGACATTTAGAAAACAACCTACCTTTGGTTGATGATACATTTAGAGCCAAGTACAGGCAATGAAAGTCTCTGTCATTTTAGCCAAACTACTGTCTCTGCAGGTTCTGTTCTGCACAAAATAGGATCTGGTTCTGAAATTAAAGGCTCTGGCTGAGTGCATGAGCTTACACTTAGGCAGGGGAATCAAAGGCAGATAATCACCTTTCTAGCTTTTAACCCTGGAGTGAGCAGGGGTCAGCTCCAGCTTGAAAAGCTTCAGGGCACTCTGTCTACACACACCTTTCAAACAATTTTTCTAACCTGGGACTGCTAGGTTGCATTGTGTCCTAGCTCCCCCCAGTACCATCTCCAATATATTCCTCAAATTACTATGCCTCCTGTGCTTACCCAAGCAACCGTGGCACATGAACCACAGCCGGCTGTAAAGCTGGTGTGGGGAGCGCTTCCATCTCACTGCCCTTGTTCAAAGGGATCTTACTGGGGACTGACAATCTGGCCCTTCATTTTCTGTTGTAATTCACTTTTCAAATACTGTATTTCCAAGTGGAAAGATTTCTTACCTAGACAACATTCATGCTGCTGGGATCAAACAACCAGGGATCAGAAGAAGAGCTTCTTACCATAAGAAGGGCTTAGCTTAAGCACAGCATCTTACCGTGCCCCAAACTGTGCTGGGCATCTTACAGGACTGACCTCATGCACCAGAGGCTATAGCTGCGTATCTCACCAGGTACAGCAAAGAGGCAGGAAGCAGGGGGGAGGAAGTAAGGCAGGAAACAACACTAAAGCCATGAGTGCACAGCAGGGTTCGGTGTTCCCAACAAACTGCAACAGAGCTCTGGTTGCTGCCTGGTTGTGGCAGATATGTCAAGTTTAAAATGAGCTACGCCGGGTGCAGCTAGCAGTGGAGGTCAGAATGGGCACAAAACCCGGCTGAAGGAGCTGAAGAAAATGAGCTCATGCTGGGCTCCATGCGGCACTGGACTGATGGCAAAGTGCAGCATTTCAAAACCAGCCAGGATGTACCTCTGAACCTGTCATGAGTTTGCGAGCAGTGTAGATACATCCTGGCTGGGGTACACCCAACAGACAACGAGACCCTCTCTTACATGCAGGCACACACACATGATTTGAGAAATTGTCCTCTTCCTTCCTGAGTCACCCCACCCCATGTGCCCCACAAGACATACTGCTTGCACAAGTCTGTTTGGAAGCTGAAGTTTTCCTTCTGTGTTTTCAGAGAGGCATCCCTGGGACCAGAGTGCCTCGCAGGCATTAAGAAAAAAAAATTAGAAAAGACTAAGCAGGAGTTAGTAGTCAGGGCACAGATCTATACCACTCTCAGTTCCAGTGTTAGTCCAGTTGTTCTGAACTGAAAACCTCAGCACCTGTTGGGGAGCGTACACATACATTCAGAAGCTTGCTAAAGGGGACCTGGGGACCTCATACTGGGTACCAGCAAGCCTGGCAGGTTGTTTGTGCCTTCATGGAAAGCATCTCCCAGAGGGGTACAGTGAAAGTCTGGGAACCCCTTATTCGCTTGAGCTGTCTGAGCCAGGGCAGTAGGTTATTTTTCCAACATTAAATCAGGGCAAATGGAAATTATGCAAATAATGTCATCATTATCTTGGACTGTGAGGAAAAAAAAAATTGTGTCAAAACCAACAAAATCTATGTACCTAGTGTGGGTCCATACATCTGTATGAGGGGCTTCTAAATAAAAGTAGCAAGGTTTACATAGAGTAGACTTCTCAAAAAAATGAATGTAGGTTGCTTAATGTTAGTTTCTGATTTGAAAAGTATTGACCAAAGATTGAAAACTCAGAAGCAGTCAAAACCAATAGCACAGTACTCACATCTTGTTCATGAAGTATTCACATCTGAGTATTTCCTCACAGCTACTGCACAACCAGTGAAAGTATTCTGTGAGATTCCCAAGCAATAGGACTAGTGGCCTTTCACTGATTTATCCTACAGGGGTTTTAAAGACACTACCAAAGAATCATAAAAATTACAAGCCCTATTAATTAACATCCTGCCTATACGTCTGCCAAAGCCCAAATTAACATTCATATACGGTTCATTTAGAGTTCTGGGGTGTTTATTCCAATTCTGAGCTGCATCTATAGCATTTCAGCCATCAACCAAAAACAGTAGAAGACATTTGAACTCAAGAGCAGCTATGCCTCTTTCCATGATATTCCCATTTTGTTCCTCGGCCCTCTTCCTTTCTGTTAGAATCTATACAAAACCAGGATCTCCTTAGCAGTTTGTCTGCTCCTGCTGCGTAACCCTCTGCAACGCAACTACTGGCAGGAAGGTTCTGGCAGTGGGTAGTGCCCAGCGGCAGGAATGAATGAACTTGAACAGAACATTTTATTTCCATGCAAATTTCTTCTAGAAAGACAGAGGAATGCTGAGAAATCAGCAGAATGTCTTTTCAATACAACCACAGAATTTGCAGGCAGTCTCCCAAATCCATCCACCCAGCTCTGCCACAGCACTTTTGACCATTTAAACTTCTCCATATCTCAGGCTTCTCAGCTGCAAAGCAGGGACAAAGTATTCACAACAAGGGTGTTTTGTTTCCACCTCAAGACCAGGCTCATAACTTGGGCACTGCCAAAGCATTTTCAGACTCCCAGGGCTAGGTTTAAAAGTTATTAAACACAGAAGACAGACAAATTCCTTCACAGAATATGCTTCCAGCAGGGCTCAGTGTTTTCTTAAAGGGTCTTTGTATGGTAATGTGACATTTTGGAGCCTGCATGTAGGCAATTATCTCTGAAAGAAAAATGACCAATTCTTTTATTCTTTTTTTTTTTTTTTGAGAGAGAGAGAGAGAGAGAGAGGAAGCTTTGATTAAACCACGTTTCTGGGGGAGCTGATATGCAAGGACTGCATGTGGGTACAAAGCTGAATCAAGAGCTGGAGCTGTTGTTAAAGGCTCTAGAATTAAGAGGTTTCAGGAGGCCTTAGCTAGAGGCATTCAGACAGCATCAGACTCTGAAACCAACTGGAACCAGTGTACGCTGTTGTGTCTGTAACTTATTATTAGTATCTCCTAGAAGGTCTTCCACAACTAGGCTGCTGCACTCCATCATAATTCTATGCAAATGACAAGAAAAGAGCAATTAAAAGCCTCATTGGTGCTGTATCTCAAAAGTGTTTTGACTACTGTGTAAACAGGACATACAGTATTAAACCTTAATAATAGCTGGTTATACTGGTATGTGTGCAAATTTTCTGATAATTCTCACTGACCTCAGAAAGAAGCTGTTATTACTTGCTCCTACAGCAAGGAAGTCAGTGGAGTTTTTACCACAACTACAGTGGGAACAGCAACAGGTCTTACAAGTAGAGGCTTTGAAACCACATTTCAAAACACGCCAGCCATCTGCATCCGCATGGCACCTTTGCTGCATGAGCAGAAATACTACTTCTGCTTCAGCTCACCAGCAGCACTAATAGGTACGCTGGCTGTCGCGCATACAGCATTTCCATTTGCTGTGTGAACGGTGTCATTGCTCACTCGGGCTACAGGTGATCAGATGCACTCCTCAATCACAAAGAACCAACTAAACAGGACTCAGGGATGCTTGTAGCTGGTAACGTCCAAGCCAGGAACACACAGACAGTATTCGCAACCATTCCTATCGAACCCATTTGTTTTTCCACCTACATTCCTTCAGCTACAATTTGACACCCATCTACCACTCCAGCATTCCAGTTACACCAACAAAAGAATAAATTTAGGTCCCTTCAAACACTTCCTTTAACCACTCCCTCCTTCCATACTCTCTCTCCCACATAACAGCCATACATTTACGGATCTACGGTTGAAAGCTCTCACCGCAGGGATAAGGAGGCAGGAAGACAGGTTGGGCAGCAGACTGAGCAGACACAAATGCAAATGACTTCAGGATTCAGCATTTCACTGTCTGTGCTGGAAGACAGTGCTTTTCAAGTAATGTTTTCTCCATCTGCTTCCCTTGCCGTAAAGTCCAGGAACTTTGAAAAATAACAGAGGCTTCACTTGAAAACACGGAAAACAACAAGCAGTCCCTTTTTGAGATTTAGGCAAAAACCACATGAATATAAATTGCAACCAGACATTTGTAAATTAAAGGTGACTAAGAGAAGGGGAAAAAAAAAAAAAGAAAATCAAGTTTTTTAAAGAAGTTATTTTTCATTCAGAGCAAAAATGCAGCCTGTTTCTGGGCAGCTTTCACAAGCCTCTGATTGTACGTAATAAGCAGAGTTGAGTACAATAAGGTATTAATTCCTTCTCCTTCCACCTTGTTCAGTGGTTTTTAGACCTGGACCTGAAGAGAGAACGTAAGCCAGAAAACAACCAGTTGGTGGACCAGGCCCAGTACCACTCCTCCTCCTCCTCTGTCAATAAAGCAAGCTACTCAGCTTTATTATGCAATAGTTTGCCTCTTCCTGAGCATCTGAAGAGCAAACCAGGTTGACAGAACAAGGACTCCAGTGGGGAGTAGCAGCCTGCTTACACAATTTCCCATTACCAGAGAATCTGTCAGAGCAGTGAGGTGTTTATTCTGCTGGAAAGCAAATTGGGTCTGGTGATGCTCAAACCTTCCAGCTGAATCATCCCTAACGTAAGAAACCTATTCCCCCAGCGGCTTTGTTTTTTTGGCAAAAAAAAAAAAATTCTCTTGGAAACCAGGTTTCAGTGGTTCCACTGCTGCTGGAAACACTCGTTTGACCTTTGAATGTCAGGTGAGAGATAAAAAGTCTGTTAATGCTCCCTATTATTGCAAGAACCATGTAATACAGCTTTCTCATAAGCTGATCACAGTCCATCCTAAAATCATTTATGTTTCTTATCCTACAAGTCCAGTTAAAAGGCTGTCCCAGAATGTTGCTGCTCTGATTGTCAGAAGTCTGAAAATCAGAAGGAAATTCAGTTTTTCTTGGCCAGTTTATATAATTTGCTTCAAAGCCAACACTGTCCTTTAGCTGACAGACCTCTTCTCTCAGTTCTGCTCTCCCCAGACTCCATTAGGGGTTTCCAGAAAACATGCTCTTGGTTTACCAATGCTAAAACAAACTCTGTGAATCCTCTTTGTATTACAAACTCCATTCCTGTCATCATCTGCTCTGTTCTAATTCATGTCTCCTGAACCTGCCTGCTCAGAATTCTACACAGCCGTGTCTTGTACCATAGCGTCAGTACCTTATTTCTTCTCCGACTTGCTTTATACAACTCCTAAGACTGCACTCACTTGCTTTTAATGGTTCTGTTACACTGATAGCTCACAGATATCCATGTCTTTCTCCCCCCTTGTCATTTCCAACTCATGAATTCCGAGCATGTCCCAAAACTTCTGGTTATTAATTCCATACATGATCTTAATACTTTGAAATATTAAAAGTCAGCCTGTTTGACAGACTCAGACCCTTAAGGTCATTCGGTTCTTTCTGCACCATATCCCTGTCTGTCATCCAGTGGTATCTCCCTCCTTTGGCCCACCACAAAGTTTCACCAGCACACTTTCACTTTTCTGCCAACATCATAAGGGAAACTATAAATCGAATTCGTCCCAGAACTGATCCTTTGGACACTTCATCACTGATCTCCGTCTAAGCTGTTTTTGTCTTCACAATTACTTCTTATCCTAATTTTAATGGCTACACCATCCGGTTAATCAGTCTCCCCCTGTCACAAATTCTTACATATTCCAAGATTTGTGCCCTTTTCAGTCTTCCCGTTTCAGCCCATGATGAATTACTCCTATATACGAACACTCACAGTAGTTTCAGGCTGTATCTCAGAACTACATCGGTCACACTGGCCAGTTTTGCATTAAAGGGATCTAGCACAAACTCCTCGCCAGCCACAGATGATAATTAACATTTTTCACCTCCATTGCTATTGATTGTGTAGTACAGGCTAAGAGAACCCTAAGGCTTGCATTCAATGGGAGTGATTGTTGTTGGGGAAGAGCATTTCCATCTGAGCACTTCTCTGTAGCTTCACTACTGTCTTATCTAACTTCAGCCAGAGACAGCTGCTCATCTCTTCAGGGCAACTGGAAGCTATGAGATCGTGATGGTTTCAGTTCATATCAGACAATCTAGAATGGAGTGTCATCCATGAAATACTGGGACTTCAACTTTCCTATCTCATCACCTTTCCTGATGGCCCCATACATGTACTGATAGAGAAGCTGAGCTTTCAGGCCTCATGTATGAAAAGAGAAAATTTGTATTACTTTCAGCTTTTGAGCTCAAAATCAGAATAGTGTTGCTCCTGCAGCTCTCTTTCTGTGGGGTCTGAGAAAGGACGGCAGGGAAGAGCACACAGGGAGTGTATCTGACTGTCTAAAAAGAAGGGTGAAAGTGAACATGCATAAAGGACATGAGGAATAAGCCAACTAAATAAAAGCAGAATTATTTTCAACATTCTTCAGTATAATTCAATTTTAAGAGTCTTAGGAGACGCCTACTCGTGATTGTTGTTTTAGCCTCCTAAGCAGAGTAGTGATTTTTGAGGTTATGATACCTGCCATCCCTAAGACCAGTTATCTTGATGGGATAATAAAAAGGTGCCCTTCTCAAAATTTCACAAGATAAGGTGAAGTCAAAAGGCTGATCAGACTACTTTTGATAGCATTATCTTTTAACTAAACACATACAAGCATTCCTCTCACAGTAGCTGTTATAAGGAATTCACACAAAAAGTAAATTTGTAAAAAGGATCTGCCTTTAAAACTTTTGGACAAAAGCTGACTGCACAGAGGCTGAGATTTTCGAGACACTTTTTTCCAATGGTCAGCGTTCACCTCTCTCTCCAAAAATGTTGTTAGCATCCAGCCTCTGCTTCCAACCAGGGAAGCTGACAGCAATCTGCCCTACAAAACAGGAGCTACTCAGGCACTCAGGGATGATGGGAGAACATTCCAGTAAACTACCATTTGTACAGGTTTTCAATGATCACCATCATTCATTTGCGATCACAATTAAAAGAGGTTTTTCCCTTAACAGGAAAACACATGAAAATATGTTCAGCTTCCCTACCAAACATACTTCTGTAAACAGAGGAAGAATTTTTGAAGTATGTCACTGTAAGACATTTGTGTTGCCCAGTCACCTGCTGCCTCCAAGTTCACTGGCCTTGTCTTTTGGCCTGAGCGGCACTTGTTTGTGACCACTCTTTAAGACAGGATATTGACCTGTGTGGAATATCGGTCTGACCAGAGCTGGCTCGTTTTGTCTTATTATATTATTACACTCAGCATTTTCTATTCAGACACATCAGGCTCTATCCCAACAGATACCTGGAGCGGGAACGACATCAGCGCTGGTCGGCTGTAACACACTACATCAGCAAAAAGCCTCCAAGATGAAAGACGGCAAATTCGCAAGCTGGATTTGGTCATGTTGACAGAGCTATACTGATTGTCTGAGAAATTAACGCACTTGCAACTAAAACAAAGCCCTCCAACGTATGTACTGTAGAAAGCGTGATTAATATTTGATGGTTTATTACCATTCTTTTGGTAAATTATTCAAAAGCATAGCTCGGCAAAGCACACGGGAAGTCCAGAGTGTCAGGTCAATTAGCTGTTTAAGCATTATGTAGAATTTCAATTATTTGTTTCAAGTTACGGAGTATAAATGTTACGACTAGGGAACGAGACAAAGTGAAGTAGGTTAGCTAAATTTTTTTTTAAATCCATTTAAATATTTGGGGATCAGTACCCCAAGTGACAGACTTCTCCCTGTTGCTACAGTTTTTTGTAGCAACAGTAGTTCTGAAGCAAAAAAAAAACTAAGTTACTGTGTGCTAGCAGAGAAAAACTAAGACATGTAGCTGAAGATTTAATTTCTGCATGCCTTTATCTTGATTAAACAAACAAACTGGCCGGCTACGGACTCCTCTATTAGGGATCAATTAACAACCTCTCCCCAGATTGGTGGGCAGGCTGCGATTTCAGAGTGAGGAAGCCGTCATCTGCTGCTGCGTTCAGCTCCCTGCCACTGCGAGATCGTTCTCTCTTGTACGCTTCCAATCGATCCCTCCAGACCACTGAAGCTTTTTAAGTCCCATATATAAGGAACAATGCTTCCCTTTGAAGGCTGCTTAGACATCACAGAGCTCATCAGGAAAGACAGCCAGCCCAATTATTACTCTTCTTAATTAAGTCTAGCTTCTCCCGTACATTTCTCCCACTCTGGAAATAGCTCTAGTCTTTTGAGCAGTATATACATATCATTCCAGTGTGTAAACACCTTCAACATGCTTAGCTCTTAATTACTCCCTCAGTTTCACTATACCCATGGGTGCTCCAGTATCGGGGCATGAAACGTTTCAGCATTTCAATGTCAAGTTCTGCAATTATTCGCAGTTTTCCTTAATGACTGTTGTGGCAGTCCCCTCATTTTTCCTCAGTCCTTGAGTACTCCTTTGCCAACATTTGCACACCTACCCGTGCTGCACTGAGCATTTAATAAGTAATCTTCTTGACCCCAGAGCCAGCACCTCCTCCAGCTTTCTGCTGCTTCTGCAGAGATCAGGGACGGGCAAGCACTAGTCCTATAACCACTCTGTCTGAATGTAATGTAACCAAAATCTGTGCCAGCGCCAAATGGGATGGTCCTGCCCATGTGCATACCACTGAACGCTTATTCCCATTATGTCCCTTGTTTCAGCATCGTTGCCCACACAGGTGCACAGTGAGCTACGTCAGGTAACTGGCCTGGCAGGACAAGGCAAGGCAAGGCAGAACAAGGGAAGAGGGGAAAGCACACAGAAGAAAAGAACGGGGAAGGTGGTAGAGGGGAGGGAGGGAAAAGACTTCAACTAGATGACTTTCCTGATTTAAGTTATACAGCCACACAAATAGTGGTGCTTTATCGAGGGAGACAGAGGAGAACTTCCAGAAAGATATGGGGGACGACCTCTCCATGACAGCATGGACCTCTGCTGGCTTGAACAAACTGCACAACCACAGCTCACACGTCACGTCCTTCTGGCCAAGGCAGCAACCCCACTGCACAGGAGCATCCTGACTTCATAGCTGAAACAGCTCCCCTTTACCTCAGGGTCGGGAATGAGCAGGCAAACGGATTGACATTTCAAGGAAGCAGAAGATACATTTAAGACAGCTTTGATTACAGAATAAAAACGTTGAAAGAGAGGAAGGGGTACTGCAAATGAGTGCTTTAAGGCACATCAGCATAAAGGCAAGCTGACAGTACCATTCATGGACTAACTAAATAATTTCCAGACATATTTTGAGCAAGGGAAAGCATACAGATTTCACATCATTCTCCATTCCCATTTAAACAGGAAAATTATATCTTGCTCTCCAATGCATTAGGTCCAGACCACAGCTAACGATCAAATTGGCAGTGCAATGGTGTGATTAAGTAATTCACATCAGTATTTCTAACACTTCGCATTTCTTCGGTTATTTCAAGAGACTCTCAAACTTCTTCAAATGAGGAACAAGTTATGGTTCACAACAAGCTGATAAAGTACAAACAATCCTATTGCACAGTTGGAAAACAGAAGGACAGAGAGTTACTCCCTGTAACCACACAGTGAAGTAGCAGCATCTTGTGAGCTATATATTTATACCAAAATGTAAAATCTTTAATGTCTGATTCACCAACAGCATTAGTGACTGTGGGGCGGACACCACCACTGGCTGTTTCAGTTTTCAGATTGACAGACTTCATGCCACGCTGAAACAGTTCCCTCCATCTGCCACCTCTCAGCCTAACATTTTAAATACTGGCAAGAGAGTATCATCTATGAGGTATACAAAATCACTTTATTATCCAACGTTTATGCTTACCCCAAAGGCAGGACCTAAAGAGACACTTGGTTAGCCACAGAAATGTCACTGAACTACAGAGACTCCCAGGCAATCA
This sequence comes from Cygnus olor, assembly GCF_009769625.2. NCBI lineage: Eukaryota > Metazoa > Chordata > Aves > Anseriformes > Anatidae > Cygnus > Cygnus olor. Next base: position 53,840,541 of record NC_049173.1, read on the forward strand.
CTGATTAGTTAGAGGAAAAACACAAAAAGAAAACAGATGTGCTTATGAGAACCTGTATATTTTTCCTTTACTGCTTGCAGAACAGTAGGGCAAGCCATACATCCTTTGGCACACTGCTTTCTGCTTTGCACCAAGGCAAGATATTTGCATTAGTATCTGCTCCCAAGGCAGCTTTTCAAATAGTGGGAACCTGCTGGTATGAGCAGTGAAGCTCAGCTCTGTGGGATCCGTCTGTTTCCAACCTGGTACTAGCTGGAGGTGAATTTATACATTAAAAGACAGTGGTAAACCTCAAGAAGAAGACACTGTACCTGTCAAAATTAATTCTCTCCTGCCTACCATTGCAAATATCCATACAGCTGATGGCTCTGATCAGGTGGGTTGTGGGTTTCAGTTTTTTCCATTGCCTGGGCCTGCAGGAAATTAAGTCTTCTCAAATCATTTAATGACACTGTTTAGTACTTTGAAGGATTCTCCATTCTCCCTTTTGGCACATGCAATGTAACCAACCTTCCCAAGATGCCAATTTAGCAGCCTGGCTGCTATTAGGTAACTATGCTTTACATTTCCTGCCTTACTGACTTTTGGCACCCGGGGCAGCTTCTTTAAGTGAAATGGTTCTTAAGGCACGAGGGAACATGAAACATCCTGCCCGAATGCAAGAGGCAGAGAACCAACAAGTACAAAACCCAGCCTTTGCCTGGCTGTGTAACACAACTCCTGCAATACACACCAGCACGACTGGCCTGGGCCAAGCCACAGCATGTCACACCTCTACAGAAACCACCCTGTGCCAAAAGCATGGCACGTGCCGCTGAGTAATATCTCTGCAGCCACTGCAGAGGACTGTTTTACCTCTCCCAGAACTTCCGGGCAAGCTTCCTCGAACCTCCCAAAAAGAAGGATGTAACTTCCATGATGTACTTTCTCACATTAACGTTTTCAGTTGATTCTCATTGCTCTACCCTATACAAAAATAGATGTGAAGTTTTTGGGAGACCTGTGTGCAGTATTTCTTGACAATGACTCACTGCATCTCCACAGGGATGTGCATCTTTCCCCATGGAGCCAGAGCATGCTTCACACATAATTTAAAAGCAAGAGATCTTGAGAGTAAATAGGGACAGCAGAAAGAGACTCACATTCTGGAAAAAATCTGTTGGTTTAATCTTACATTTTCTAATTCTGGATGCTTAGCCTTGCAACTCTGGAATTATTTTGCATGGAAAATTGACATTAAAACAAAGATTGCATGTGCACAGATCTCATTGTGAAAAACCAAGCTATGATTTTAAAACAGCCTACCAAAATTCTGAGGGCACTGATGCAAAGGAGCTTGGCTCCAAATCTTCACATGGTTTTAATTTCACAAAAAAATAAAACTGATTATGGGTCTGCAAAAGTCAAAACCACAATCTCCTCTCCAACACGAATTGTTTGGAGTACTTCTCAATGCCCTTAAAGAAAGACTGTCATCTCAGCCTCCAGTGAACTGCATGTTGTGAGTTCGGGCACATTTCAGCTATTTCACTGGTTCCTCAGTCTCCTTAGCTAACTTCTGGCTTTACTGTTATTTTTTTCTCACCATTTTTAAGATGCTCACACAAATGAAAAAGCAATGACTTTTTCAAGTCATAAAGACAATTGACTATGTAGGTCAAACAGTAAGGATAATTAGACTTCAAGTGTAACAAAACTGGAAGAGGAAAAGATTTGTGAGAGGGAGTCCTTTTCTGTTATAATCTCTCTCTCAATTTTTGCATTACTTCTAGCATAAGGCGAAAGCATTCAGATCAAATTTTATAACCAAATGTCCTTTCAGTAGGAAACCCTGGATCACTTTGCTTCCACACAACAGAAAAAAAATAACAACCTAATGAGCGCTCAGCAGTTCCTCCAGTTTTATACCAGGGGTGTACATGGGGAAATGCTGATACATTATAGAGGACCTCCTGGTAGTTTCCCTGCTGGTATGCCCCATTAGGATCAGCATCAGCAGCACATCAGTGGCAAAGCACTCCACAGACACTTGCATTCAAGTTTCTTATTCCATAAATTCCTCCTGGCGCACCTGCAGCAAGTTCTCCGCATTACCAAAATGTTACATACAGCTTTGAAACATCTGTTAAGGACTCTCCCTGACAGGTAGCTTATGCATTTTTGTTTTTAGCTTCAGGCTACTGCTTGTTGTCCTTCCAAGTTTAGGAACTGTGAGCAACTCACTTGCATCTGTTATTATGCCTTATCATACAGACATCACTGTAAGCATACGTGATAGTTTACAAAAAATAAACACAACCTTTTCCCTAGAGTTATGAAGTAGATATGCAACATTCTCATTCAGGCATAAATCCACGTATCACAAAGGAATAAAGACAGTAGAGATACACAGAGAGAGAGCTATACAGACAGAAGTATCTCACAGATGTTGGAAGCACTGGGGTAAGGAGGAATTTCAGCACAAAGGCCTGTGTGGGAGAGACACAGTGGGTGCCACTGAGAGACAAGACCATCAAAACCAGCACGTGGACCTGTGGGCAGAAAGGCATGTGGGCAGAGCTGCTTACAGCCTTGAGGGATCGGACAAGGAACATGAGTTTGATGTGGATTTGCGATAGGATTGATTGAAGTTGCTCTTACAGTTCCTTGGCTAACATTTTCTGGCTGCACTGCCCTCAAACACCTTCCAGGCTGCTCAGGGTTGGTGCCTGATGTGCTCTGAACGCTGCAAAAGGCCATGCAAGGGGAGGCAGCACGGTGACAGGCAGGCAAAATGTCTGTTGTGTACACAGAAACTGCATGGGGAGAGACTTCCTAAGCGATGTAAGTCAGTCCAGGTGATCTCTGATCTGCTCACATTGTTGTTTCCTAAAAAAGTGAACCTAGACATTGTCCTATAGGTATGTAACAGGAGGGTGAGTAACAGCAGGTTGCTGACCCTCTGGAAACAAGTTTGATAAAGTTCTGGCACTACTTATCTTTCTGTCAGTAGGGTGAAAGACAGGCTGCTGACATACAAAAGTGAGAAACACCCAAGCAAAGGCCAACGGCCACTTTCCTATTGCCGCGCTTACCTTAGGAAACCTAAGGGCTGCGACATTACGCCCTGCAGCTGTGGCGAGCCGCAGCGCCGCCGGGGAGCTGGTAGCCAGCCGGCAGGGAGCCAGCAGCCGGCGGGGAGCCAGCAGCCGCCCTCCAGCGCCGCCTCCTCGGCCGCCCGGCACCCGGGCCGGAGGCCCAGCGGCGCCCGACGGTGTCCCCGAGGTCCCCGTCGGTGTCGGGGCGGGGAGGCCCCGGCATGGCGGAGGCGGGCGCCGGCGGCGGCTGCGCGGGACCCGCGCTGAGGCGCCGCGGCCGAGTGCTCCGCGGGTCGCGGGTGTCGGCCCTAAAGTGGAAAAAGCTCGACGAAAATATCGGTTAGGTGGTTCGTTAAGCTGGTGGCAGCTCCCCGAGCGTTGTAAAAATATCTAGGGCACCTGGAGGAGGAGAAAAATCTCACAGGTTTTGCCTCAGTGGAAAACAAACTAAGAAAATTAGTCGGTGGCTCTCAGATACCGTCTCAAGGCTTCGAAGGGATGGAAATGCGGTCAGCTTCGGGGCCTGCTGACAGAGCTGCAGCTCGCCTTTGGTGAGCTGTGGTGAACTTTTCCACAGTGGCAAGTGGAAAATGAACTCCCGAAAATGCTTTGTGTATAAAAATTCTCTACAAACTGCAAGCATCTGGCCTGCTCAATCTTCACCGGCTCCCTCGGCCTAGCTTGGGAGGCAGAACTGGGGCAAAGTGAGTGAGGACTGTAATGGACGGTAATTCCCGGCTCCTGCAGGACCGCAGGAAGGAAGGCATGGCATTTATTTGTATCTACAGTGGTAAAGACAAGTGAAGGCCTCTGGTGCCCACACCGAGTAGCCTTTTCACCATCAAATACACAGGAATAAGGTAATTGAGATTGAAGTCTTCTAGACTGCAGGAGCTACAGGGGGCTAAGCTTTCCCCCACACAGAGAACTGCACCTGTCATTTGCTGTAACTAGCTTTAGAGGCAAGAAAGCAATTCACTCTCCACAGTGCCTTGATGACTTTGCATGTTTTGAGATACATTTGAAAATCGACTAAACTGTCACATGTGAGACATGAGCATCCATCAGCTGAGACTCACATGGGGTCATGATCTACTTATACTTGTTCTTCAGAGGTGCATCGTGTCCACAAGCGTCACAATAGCTGAGACACACTTGTTTTTATAATTACGTTAACAGAAGGGACCATTTTAGCTGTCAACTTTTCCAGTCAGCTTTGATTCCTCCTCATCCCCTCAAACTGACTAAATACATGTCTGTATCCAGGTTGACAGGAGAGCTAAAGCCTGAAGACAAATGTACCTATCCATACCATCAAGCGGGGCATGTGCCCATATCCAAGGGGTCCTCAGGAAGGAAATGTGGGGATGAGGTGGCAAGCCAAGTAAATTGTGCTGGGAAGGTTGAATATAGATTGTAAGTCATTAATTGCATGTCCTTTGCCAGAACAATGCTGAGCATGTTTTTGCTTGCCTATGTTAATCAGCTACACAAAGCTTGTGATCAAACCCTCAGCTGGGTCTAGAAATGTTTTTTGCTTTGTACTATAACACAGTGATGTTTTCTGCTCTGTAGGAAAGCAGCAGCAAGCAGATGACAATTACTTTGTTGTAGAAACTCATTTAGTAAGAAGCAGCTACCTCTCCTGATCTCACATTATTTGGAGCTACTCTCTTGCTGTGCCTGGTTTTACTAACAGATTTGCAATAGCCTAACCAAGTCCATTTCAAAATACCTACCCCCCTTAGCTGCTCAAGAGGTTTCTTTCTTAGTGTGAATTATTATGGTACACTTCTGTAGTGTCTCTCAAAATATACACCTATTTTCCTCATGGCCAGGGAAAGTTGTCTGCCACACCGACCCAGTCAAGCTCATTTAATCCTGGCCCAGCGCGCTCAATAGTCAGGAGAGGGTGAGCTGCTTCAATCAGACGTTATTTGGCAGCTACAAGGGCAGCAGGAACAGTGGCATTATTTCAGTCGCATTGTTGCAGGGTAGGCAATGAAAAGACATGTCCTTGGGATCTGTGGAGTGAAAATCCTGGTGCCCAGAAGTAATCTTCAAACCACTCAATAAAGCAGGGGTGCAGCTAGTCACATCTCGTTTGAGGCATTTTGCAGAGAGACTCGCATCAGCAGCATCAGAAAGAGGGGAAAAACAACAATGAAACTTCATCTGCAGCTGCAGTTAAGTCCGTTCCATCTTTCTCTGCACACCTCTTCAGGAAGAGATTGAGATTTTTTGTGAAAGAAAGGGGTAGTTTCAGAAGAGATGGGGGCTGGAGGCTCATCAAGGCAGTGCCCTTACCCTTCCCACATGGAGCTCACCCTGCTCCAGCCTGGGCCTGAGGACCCCGCTCCCCAGCATGGCACCAGTCGAGCGAAGGAGACCCATTCCAACTGGAGCAGTGAGGACAGGTGAGTGGAATGTGCCCTGTGGCTCAGCGGGTGATGTGGTGACAGCACAGCGTAAGTTAAATGGACTTGGAGAGCTGGGAGGAGTATGAAATGTTCACCACAAGACAGTGCTGTAGAGAGATCAACACAACTTGGTCTCGGATGGCTTCTTGGCAGGGGTTGCCATTACATAGTTACTGTGCTCTTCTGAGAGTAGCCCCCTGCCACCCTGATCCCTCACCAGCGTGTCCCAGAGCAGCCACAGGTGCCATGCCTCACACGTGTATTTTCCTCTGTGGGGTGGCTTCCTTGGTTCAGCTGAGTGAAGGTTTTGCACTGAACTTGGCTGTGGGAAGACAAAGGTGACGCTGCATTGCAGGAGAGGATCCCTGCCCTGAGTTTCACCAAAGAGACATGAGTTAAACTTCTAAAACCAGCTCCCAGACATGTATTTCAGTGTCAGGCCGAGCCACACCAGAATGTTTCAATCTTTGTGCATGGAGACTTTTCTGAACTTTTTGCTGCACAAAAGCACACGATAGCAGTTCTTTATCACTATTTGAGATTTATTTTGGTTTTGATTTTTAAACTATGCAGGTATTTCCCCTGTGAGGAATCCCAGTTTAAGGCTCAAAGCAGCACAGTGTCCTTCATTTCCCTCTGGACAGTCCAGGGACTAGCTGTGTCACGTCACCCTAGTATCCTTCTATGCAACTCAGGAAGCTCCAAACAGCTTTTGTACTTTGTTCTGCAGAGTACATAGGTACCCTGCTCTAATTGCTGATATTATACAGTTTGACATCTCATGATTTTTTCCACTATAGATTTACAATTCATTGTAAAAGAAGGGAATGAAAAGTACCCCGTGCACCACTTAATTAATTTTCAATGCAGTTTGCATTCACTGTATGTAATGTAAAGTAGGCTGTTTCCCATCCCATGATGGTTGTCATCTTTACTTCTCTCTGGAGATGGCAGGGAGTGATTTACTAACACCTGTACAATTGCAATGTCAAATTCCAGCTCTTGAAATACAAGGCTTAGCTCTGTGATATATGGCAAGACATCTAATAGTGCATACATCATCTCTACAAAATCTGCCTGGGACATGTCCTCATCAAGTCAGGCATCGGGGACCTTTATTAATACAAGCCACTAGTGGCTGAAATTTTAAGTATTGTTTAATGTTAACACGTTGTGAACTTCCTTTATTTTCACTGGTGGCTCATCTGGTAAATCCTGAATCTTTTTCTTTTGGGGGAATTTGGGAGTTATAGAAAAGATTTCTGTAATTAAGTATTCTTTACAGAAAGAAACTGAGTCAGCTGTCAAAAATATGAGAGTACTGACTTGTGGGCACCAGAATGGTAATTTATTAACATGGTATCTGACATCCTGAAAATCCATGTAAGTTGTAACATTTCTGCAGGGGTAAGGAACATAAAATCTACTTACTGAAACAAGTTCTTGGTCAGTAAAGCAACGTTATGAAAGGGCGATAGGATGATGTATGCAGCCCACTACAAAATTCCTTAAATTTCTGTAGGAGTAACAGTCAAGGCATCAACTGATTATGTTAAACTCTTTCTTTCCTACTCTGTCTGTTCCTCCAAGCAGTAGCTGTAGGGACTTAACATTCATAGTCAGCTTTTTTCAGTAATGTCCTTGGAGTGAAAAATGATCTTTGGCAAGAATGTGAAAAGCCAAACACAAACTATTGGCACTTATTATAGCTTTTCATATACTTACACAGTTATATAGTAAGCATTTTCACTGCTGTTCCTACAGTCTGTTCCAAGAATCTCAGGAATTTGCAAAGTAGGCTATTGTTTCTCTTCCTACAGTCAGGAATCTGAGGAATCAATTCTTATTCCCCATGTACCTAATAATCCTTGACATTCTCAATTAACAACAGGAACAATAGCTGATGTTACAATATTTAGGATGAGCCAAGACTGTTTTCATCTCCTTCCCTAAGCTATTTGTTTGCCTTTTAATCCATCTCCCACCAATTATTATTTAAGCAGGGACCAGGTCTGGTATCATTCAAACATAAAAGAGTGGTGGATGTCTCAAAGATAATTATGTCTCTACATGTCTTGTGCTCAGCAGGAGAAACCCAAGGGAGAGGCAGGAGGAACTGAACCGTTGCACATTTCTGTTTGTCAGCAAATGGCTCGCAGCCAGCTGGTCTCTGGACCAGACACGGAGCTTGGGGGCAGCTAGGGCTATTGCTGGGGGGCATGTAGGGGCACAAAGTATATAGATCCACAATAAATGAGACTTTATTATGTGGCTCCTGAAAAAAAGCTTTTCTTAATCCTATGTTTTACTAAAAGTTTTAGTAAATCCTTCGGGATATCTGTGTCTTCCATTTTTATGTGCACATCTGGTATTTGGAAGTCTCTTGCAGAATAAAACCCATGTTCATCTTGCAGGTCTACACAGTAGTAAATCTGAATTTTGGATTGCCATGCTTAGTTTTATTTCGGCGTTGTTTAGCTCTCTCGGCTTTCTCATTATTCTGAGGACAACTAGACAAGGAAATGCTGTGCTTGAACCAGGAGACCTCACTGGATGTCTGCAACTCAGCCCAAGCATTGGTGCCCCCCCTCAGTCTGCAGAACTTTCTGGTTTTCCTGCCTTGCAAGCTGCGATTTGATCTCGGCAATCAGCATTCAATAGTTCTGACAACTTCATGACCTTAGAATATAATTCAATTAGCCATAAATACATTTCTCTGTCATATCCAGAAGCCCTCCCTCCAGATTTTGCTGTGATTTGTGCAGGAATTCATTACTATATATCAGTTCTTTGTTTATTCTCTTCAGAAGCAATTATGTATATCATATTGAATTGCCCTGTATCTTATCTGAATGATCCTTCCAAGTGGAATGAAATACCACTTCTCATCTGATTACATTTTTCTTTTCCTGGATGGCTTGTTTATATGTCTGTAGTTACTTCCTTTCTCTGTGCTGCTAGGATAATCACTCTTTCTTCTTTTAGTAAAATGCCCACCTTAATTTTTTCCTCAAAGTGCTGACATGGTATCCGCTTGTGCTCTAAATCTCTGCCTCCTTCTGACCATCCTTGTGAAATTTCAGTTATGCTAAATAAAATCTCTCTGTGTAAGTTCCAGTGTGAAATTCTCTTAATTTTGAAATTATAAAAGCAGCATGCTTCACTACATAAATTTCATACCCATCGATATCTCTTTCATGTAGTATTGATCTGTTTATCACCCTACTCAAGAAATCCATATTTCCTCCCTTATTTATATTCTACAGAAAAATCATGTCCCTGTAGCTTCAGCATCATATGTATAACTTTAGCTGGTAGTAAATGAGAAAGTTTCTTCAGTGTGAGCACATCCGGAATTCTCGCAGGCTTATGCTTCAAACATCCAACATGGGACCAGTTCTTACTAATTCCTTTTCAAAGCTGAGTTAGTTTCTTCCACCTCAAAAGAGATCTCAGGGAATCTACAACTTGTTCTTGAGAATACTCAGACCTGCATTTCTGGAAGTTGCCACTGCTGTAAGTATACCTGACATAGGCAAATCCTTTGTATTTGCTGTTTGCTAGTGTGTTAAACTACTCTTTCATCTTCCCAATGTCAGTAACGCTCCTAATATGGCACGTGAGAACTCCATTCAGTGCAAGGTTATGAAAATTTATTTATTAAATGTGCTTATGAACATATAGCTCAGAAGATGGATCAGATAAGTGAAGCTTACCCTTCTGGTAGGCTGTGTGGAAGGGCAAATATGTCTTCTTACCAGGAAAAAAAAAAACAGTTTCAGCACTTCCATCATTGGTGCACATGCCATGTGAGATTGTCCCTCTTCCTAAAATTAAAGATTGTCCGTGCATAGGCAAATCCATTTCAATATTATTTTTGTGAGGGGATTGTTATTTTTATTTTCACAAGCAAAACTATTTGAATACCAGGGGTTTTGGTTGCTGCACAATCACACAGAAATTTCTAAAGTTACTTTGGCTCTTTGGATTCCATGGGCAGAGCAGCCATCAATGACAGGAGATGATTCAAAACAGTTTCTGTGGTGCTGCTCTTGTGGTGGGGACCAGCTCAGTTGCAAAAACATCAAGGCCAGCTGCAGGGCAGGCAGGGGAGAGAGTAAGAAGCTGTGCTAAACTAATAAAACAGAAGAAAAAGATTTAAAGTGTAATCACCTCCTCTTACCTGCAACTATCTATTACTTTTCCTTCATAGCATGCAGAGAACAGCCAGCACACTTGAGAGAAGTGATGTTGCTCCAGGCAGCCTCTGACATAGTTAATTTTAGATCAAACCTATATCTGCATCACCAGACTACATGCCATCCTTTTTCTCGAGATCAGAAATGCATTTCAACACAGAGATTTGACGAGCCATTTGTAATAGCCTCAAACTCACAGGTATTGTTGCCATTTTGGTTTACTTGGCTGCTTGAGTCCCTCCTACACAGCCCTATTGCTATCCCAAGTTTAGCATTTGCAAGCCAGACTGAAGTAACCTTAATTAATAGCAACCTGGATCAAGGCATAGATTATTTTGAAAGAGGTGCAAACTTGTGAAGCTAAATTTCTCATGTAGACACTCAAATCTCCCAACCTGGATGCATACAGGAAGTCAGAGAGAATTTTAAAATATATTTTACAACTTTACCTCTGTTTCCTTTTTTCTGGTACAATCAAATAGCTCCAGGCAGCTGGCAGGACCTTTCGGGTGATAATTTAAAAGTATGTTCTGGTAGAATGCCAAGTCTTCGGTTATGTAAAACCCAAAATACACAGACCAGTCTTTGGGTACTAGCTCTTATTCTGTTACTCTGTGGAGAAGCTAATGTGAATATAATTTTCAGTATTTTTCAGCTGCCTGTGAATCCTATTCAAAGTGGCTTTGTTCAATGCAAAAGAACAAAAAAAAGTGAAGTCTAAGGAGAAGTGAATCTTACTGGTCTATTTTCAGCATGCGTACCCCAAGATGAGTGAAAAACCAAACACTGCTAATGATGAAAAGCAAATCATTTTCATTCTTTCAGTACTAGATGGTAACTTTAACATTTTAGTATGATTTTTATGGTGATGGCATCCCCTTAAAATAAAATAATAGCTTAATTAAGAAAGGAAATGTGTCCATAAATATATGCATAAAAAAATTAAATGGTCCCATATTTCTGTGTGAGTAGGAGGTAGGGAGAGAAAAAACGTACATCAAAAAGTTGGTCTGTACCATTTTAGTAAGTTGATACAAGGTGGAGGAAGAGGGAAAGCATCTCTTGTAGTGCGTGCATTTATATCAAACCCATTGGAGTAACAATGATAGTAAAACAGTTTGTTGAAGCAGATCCTCATATAGCTGGGGCTTGCATCTTTAATGGAAATAAATGAACTCATCTGACATGAGAGGAATGTTTCATGAGGGTGGAAAGAATGCAAGGGCTGTTTGAGTGAGCAGTCAGGGTTTAAGCTTACAGGAAATAAATGTCAGCTTGCTAGAGGTCACCTCACCTTCATATGACAGGCATTCGTGGCGGAGCATTCACAGTCTAAGCTGTGGAAAGTGAATGCTGTGAAGGAACAGAGGGTTCCTTCCAGTGACTGGGACCCCAAGAGTGATCCAAGCGATAATGTACAGCTTTGTATCAGCAAGCAGTCAGAGGTTGTTTGCATATAATTAGGCACGTAAAGTTTTTTTGTGAGATCACTTAGGGCTTGGAATTGGAAATAAAACACAAGTGAAAGTAAACCTGCACCGTAAACTTGCATGACCTGTCTGATGGGGAGGACAGAGAGCGGATTCCAGGAGAAGAAATCCTGGTAAAGAAATGGGGCAGTTCCAGAGGTCGAAGGAAGACAACCTGACTGTGCAAGGCATAAGGCTTTCAAGCACTGACTACTTAGTCTTCCCTACACTCACAAAGAAAGATAAATTTAATAGGAAAACACAGATTTAGAAAACATTAAGAGATTGTGGATCTAGACAACACCACAGCTGAGTCCAGAATTGGAAGTCTCTGTCCAAACTCAGGTCCAGAGATAACGCTTCCCATTCCTGTTAAAATCCTAAACATAAATCCCAGTGATCTCAAGAGTATCCCGTTTAGGTTGAAATTGGTGCCAAATAAAGGCTGCAACTAGAAAACCCTGGAGCTCTGTTGTTGTGGTGTTTTGGCTTTTTGTTTTGTTTTCAGCTATCTACAGAGTATATACAAGGCAAGAAATGTCACAGCATGCTTTTCTGTCTCACAGATGTGAAACTGCTCATGAGCTATATTTAGCCTGGGCCCTGAATACACCAAGTGCACAGATACAAAAAGTTCCTTTACTGGTCTGACATCTCTCAGGTACCCTATGGCACTCTCTTGCCCCAGTGTGCACACACCTCTGCCCTCTGGTGCACTTTGCTGCCCTTGTGTAGCTGTGAAGGTAAGCTGCAGAATGGCATCTTACCTTCATACCAATTTCCACTTATCTGGAGAGACACCTGCAAGAGCATGAAAGAAGTTTGGTCTCCAAAACTTCAAAACCTTGGGGGGCTGGAATTAGATGATCTTTAAGGTCCCTTCCAATCCAAACCATTCTGCGATTCTATGATTCCAAGATCTGCTAAGCTTCTGGCCTCTGCCAGGAGCTGATATATGACTAATTAATACCAACTTTGATGATAGATTTCAATTTGGAAATTAGGTGGTGACCTGTCAGAGCACTGAAGTGTCAAAACTTAACAGAAATTTCTCAGTCCTTTCTCTCTTGCACTTGACTGTAAATATGGCCTTTGCAGGCTTCTCAGGGAAGGTGGGCTGATTTGCCACAGTCTGTAATTATTGCTGGAGGAAGAGCAGACAGCTTTGTGAAACCTCAAAAAGTTAAGGGAATAATTTAAATCACCAACAGACTCAGTTACACCGTGGCATATGAACCTGAAAACACAAAACTTTCCGTGATGCACAGTCATTATCCTCCTCTGATGGCGGTGTTAAATTGTGCACAATGGCAAGAAAAGCAAAGATCCCAAACCTACCAACTGCTGTGATAAGAGAGAAAATCCTGAAGTGAACAGGACTGCAGTAGGATTGTGACATTTTAATGATAGTTTAAAAATACAAAAATGTCTGAAGTGGAGACAGTCAGTCTTCTATTCATTCTCTTTCTGTGTGAATAGCAGTCCTGACGGAAGCATAAGGTGGAATTCGTCAACTAGCCTTTCAGTTTTGTAGACATAGATTTAAGAAACTATTTTAAAACAGAAATAATTTTAATCTGACAATAATGTGGTGAGTTTTAGTTTTGCTTCTGCCAAGATCTGTCTATAACCAGTGATAGAAATACATTGCACGTGGCCCTGATTTCTTCTGTTTGTTTTTTTTTTCTTTTTTTTCCCCAAGTTCACACGATCTGAGCACTACCTAATGAGTCAGAATCCCCCAAATGATGTCTTCCTGAAATTCTAAGATTTTCCCGTCAGTCTGACATAAAGCCTGTATAACACATCAATATATAGTTGTACCTCTCTGACTAAATAGGGAAGTATTGCTTTCTAATTGAGATTGGTGAATCTATGCAGGTAGGCTGAGATGGAGAAACCAGGAGAGAACCTGAGTATCGGTGAGAAAAGTTCTGGGTGGAGACTGAGAGATCACATCTAGACTAAGGAAATAAGTGCTGTTAAAAATGGGATGTTTCGGTCAGTGCAGCCTCTAGGTTGCCTTCAGGACTCATTAAAATACAGTTTCCCCACTTCCACTAGGACTTTAAAAAGTTTAGCATTTCGAAAAAGCTTTTTAAAAATACATTTTGTATACAGGCAAAATATAGCATTGAGGAAGTAGTGGAAGGAAAAACTGCGGAGTGGAGAGTAATTCACACAGTGCCTTAGGAAGGAAATTAAATATGTATGTGAGGTTTTGGGGGAGGATCTGTAGCATGAAGGCCTATCTGTGGAACATTTTATTTGCCTTGCACACAGTCATACCACAAGACTTCTTGATTTAGCTCACGAAACAAAAGGTTTCGTAATATCTGGTTGCTCGATATAGTTGCATAAGAACAGTAAAACTGAGAAAATGGTAGCCAGTCTGCAATTATTAGAAGTAATCAGATGACTGGCACCAAACTGCAAATAGGTAACATCCATCTGGCCAGGCTGGAAGGAACTGACTGGATTTGGCCTGTGAGAAGAAGTAATCCGTTGGACCATGCTGTTCCAGGGCTGTGTTGAAGGGCCTACAAACAGCAGTGAAAAACCAGGGGCTAGATGTCAGGTGTCCGCTTCATTTTCAGCCTTCCTCATCAAAGAGCTTTCAGTCCAGGCTGTCTTAATCTCAGAAACCAAGAACCAAGGCAGTGGCTTCCAAGCTAAAATGGCGTCACATTCACAGCACGGTATTCTGAAGACTTAGCTAACAGGTGTGATAAATGCTTGCGCTTTAGCTGGTGATGGATGAACTGCCTAGCTGAAGTTTTGAGACGGTGATGTCTCAGCCTCACAGGTAGGTACTCCCGTCATGGTGGCCCCAGTCCTGTGTTTACAGTCACAACAGATCCAACAGGAAGAACTGTGAAGTTTGGGGGGAAATATCTCCCATGTGTACTGGGTCTGGCTGGGGTGGAGTTAACTTTCCCTGCAGCAGCCCATACAGTGCTGTGCTCTGCACTTGTAGCTAGAACAGCAGTGGCATCACACCAGTGTTGTGTCTGCTGCTGAGCAGTGCTGGCACAGCATCAGGACTCTCTCTAACCCTCCTAGGGGTGGGCAAAAATGTGAGAAAAGAAACATCACCAGGGCAGCTGACCTAAACCAACCAAAGGGATATTCCATACCATATGATGTCACACAGCAATAAAGGTGGAAAAAGGAGGAAGAGGGGAGGGGTGGGCTCTCGTTGTGAAAACGTCTGTCCTCCCGAATACTGGCTACGTGCATTGAGGCCCTGCTTCAAGGACGTGGTCAAGCATCGCTCATTTGTGGGAAGTAGAGAGTAATTTCTTTCCTCTGCACTTCCACACAGCCTTTACTTGTTTTGTTTTGTTTTTTCCCTTTCCCACACCCTTTTCCCCTTTCCCTTTTCCCCTTTCCCTTTTTTCCCTTTAGTTAAATCGTTTAATTAATAATAATATTTCCTTAATAATTATTTTTTCCCTTTAATTAAATTATCCTTATCTCAAGCCGTGAGTTGTTCTTTCCTTTACTTCTTCCCCTCCTCTTCCAAGGAGGGGGAGTGAGAGAGCAGTTGTGGTGGAGTTCAGCTGCCTAGCATGGTAAAACCACCACACAATGTTTGAACCAAACATGAGGGAGTCTGCATATATTTGTTTGATTTTGAGGGACAATCTGTAGAGTGTGAAAGCACTGTTGTCAGAGACCAGAATGGCCTTATTAGAGCAGAGGAGCTGCAGAGCTGTGAGAAGTACGTTTTATCCAGTGCCTGAGTGGACAACTCGGTGTATCAGGCATTGGCCAGTAGCTTCTTGAGTTCGCAAGTCAGTAAAAAATTAATAGAAATTCACTGGTGTAATAAACACGACTGTCACCGACTACGTGTCCCAGGAGAAATATCAGCACCCGGTAGCAGAATCTTTTGAGGGCTGCCTTCAGTTCTTCTCCACAGTATCGTGTTGTTCTTGACTGTCTCTCAACCATTCTCTCCTATTCCATAAGCTCATACATTCTCTTTCTAAAAATAATTATGCTAATAATACATTGAGGCTCTAAAAAATTTATCATACTGGATTTGAACAAAATGCCTATTTCCCCCAAAAAAATGGTTAGAGAAGAGTGATCATGGTTTTAAACACTGACCTTTTGCTCCTCTTTGCCTGGGTGAAGTATGTTACAGCTTCTTTATTGCATATGAAAGAGAACAGGTACCTTCCTATGCCTCAGAGAATGGAAATGAAATACATTTCTGCCTTCAGCAGTTGAGCAACAAAATAAACAAAACAGTTCTGGGAGCCTGTTGGAAGACAATGCGGTCCAGGGCTCTTCAGTTTATCATGGGGGTTTGGCAGACTTCAGCCTAAGCTGAATACTGCTCAGGTATATACGAAGTCAGGAGGGCTGGCAGAGTGGACTTGTTTATCTGCAAGGGTGCGTACACGTTTAACAAGGAGTATGCTTTAGAGATTTGTACTTAGAGATGGAAATTATTTCTGCTGAACTCCTCACTCATGTTAAACCACATTCACCAGTTACATTTGCATTGGCAAATTTACAGTAACAGTTAAATCAATCCCACTTGGATGGGAAGTTCTGTTTGTTCATACTAAACAGGGGTGGTGGTAGCTCTTCCTTTTAGCCAGATGTTCATGTGAGTCACACCTGAGATAATCAATAATCTAGGCAGTGACAGCCAGAAATAATGGCAGTACAGGAATCCCAGATTCATTTAAGGTAACATTAACTTTATCCCCTGCCTGGTTCCACATTTCCACCTGTTCTCTGATACCTCAAAGCAACACAGTCTGTTTCCTGCACCACACAGGACAGATGGCAGGTTCAGAGGCCACACGGGAGCTGTAAGTGCTGGGTCATGCTCCTGTAGCAGAGGCCCAGAGGCTCTCTCCTCCCGTGGAAACTCAGTCTTAAATTTAGCCCCTGGCTTTGGCAAGCACAAACTGAGATCTTCAGCTTTTGTGCAAACAGCACACACTGTCAAACACACCCTCATCTCCTCTTAAGTAGTAGAAATGGGCCGGGTGTAGTGCATGGTCCCTGGACTGCCAGCTGGACTGCCATGCTGTACTCAGAGAAGAAATTTTCATAATCCTTGGTTATGTTTCTCTGCTAGATCCCTTCGGATTGCAAGACTAATTCTGAGAATAAACCATTCTGTTCCTCTTAGTTACAAGCTTGCTTACCACTCTTTAAAACTTGCACACACTTTATCATATCTCACCTGTAGAAATCAATGAAATCTGGAGGTGCAGTCTATAAAATTTCAGTTGATGGTCAAAAGCTTGAAAATAACACTATTAAATATTTTATTAGAAATCTGGATTGATGGGCAGAAAGTAAAATAATGCTTTTTATGAAAATTTAGGGTGGGGATTAATTTAATATTTTTCAGTCTTTGCAACTGAATATTTGGAACTATGCTTGCTGAACTATGATTAGTTCTGATATGTTTTTTGTTTCTCTTTTCTGTGCCTTAAGCAGGCTTCTTTTCTGCTGTTTCTAGTATGACTAATGGAATCTAATGCAAATAACATGGAAGTTAATATTTCATATGTCATAGCAGCAGAACCTTAAGTGTAGTTTAAGTTAAGAAATTTATTAAAGTTGTCCAGTAAATCTCAGATCTCATCAAAAAAATCTGAAATATCAACACAATTTTGAAAGACTAATCTTTTATTAATACAAGTTACATTAAAAAGAAATAAACCTTGCAACAAGAGAAATATTATGTACGTTAAAAATGTCCAAAACCATAAAAAGGTTGCTCTAAAATTATTTTAAATTAAACATGAGAATCTAACAAAGATAACTGCGATCAACTTTCCTTCTGTGAAAATGGCAGTGAAATTTTTTTGATGGACTCCTGCCATCTACTGCATGATGTAGGAAATGCAGCATAAAAATGTGAAAACCAGGAGAAATCTACCTGCTGACAGTTCAACATAAAAATAGTTCCTATTTTATAATAATTCCAATGCTTAAATACCCTGCATGAAATGTTTTCTCTACCTCTGTAATTTCAGAAAACAGTTGTGCGTGTCTCATCCATTCGGTGTGTCAAAGTCACTCTGGAGCCATGATGTGAAACCAGGTGAAGGCTGAGGAAAGGTAGGAAACCGTGCAATGTCTTTAAAGCTTCACAAGTCCTGGGGAGAACAGTAATCTCAGTCTATACTTGGGGCTAAAAGCTTTGCAGACTGCCTGCACCTGATCTGTTTCCCACTGTGAGTTAGCAGTGTAGTCTGGACCAACCTGTCTTGAGGGCAGAACTTGGAGAACCTTTAATGTAGCAAGGCTGGTTCAAGCTGTGTATCTTCATTTAGCACTGGAGACAGAGCATGCAGGGGAAAAGGAGTCCTTTTCTTTTGCTCAGAAGGCTGATAGAGTTTGATTCCAGAGATCTTGCTCTAAGCAAGCTTTCATGCTCCATGTTGTCTTGTCTCCGAAATGTGTCGACTGTTCAGGGATGCGCCTTTAAAATCAGTTAACCTTTGTTTGTTCCGGAAACCATTGCCCCTGCGAATTCTGTTTTCAGGAAAGAAGGCAACATCTGTATACTGTTTTGACCCACACTATCAAAAGAAATGGCGTTCACCTTGGATATCCAGGATCCATTTTCATGATATTTTGCAATCTAGCTGGTGAT
This sequence comes from Cygnus olor, assembly GCF_009769625.2. NCBI lineage: Eukaryota > Metazoa > Chordata > Aves > Anseriformes > Anatidae > Cygnus > Cygnus olor. The sequence continues at coordinate 53,858,343 of NC_049173.1, forward strand.
GATCCAGCCTAATTCCCTACTCTTCAGCACATTTTCAAATTCCTGCGAGCAGCCTTTCCGGAACTGTCCTTACATGACATAGCAGTGACAACCACTCACCCTCAACCAGCTTTAACTGATAGCTGTTGTGAAAGACAGAAGATAGTGTCCAAGGCTGATAGACTGATAACCACCCAGATAAGCAAGCAAAAGGATGCAACAGGACCTCTGCTGCCTGTATGCAAAGTGCTGATGAAAGGACATCTGCTTCCAAAGAAAGATGCTATATGAATTAGGTGTCTCCTGTGCTGATGAGGCTACTTGTGGTCTGCCATGGCCAGTGCACTAATAGGCTTAATAATATCACCTAGTAGCATTAGCTGTTTGGCCTTAGTTGCCTCCTCTGAAAACATGCTCTAAGTCTTTGGATGAAACCTCAAAATATTTAGCCTGACTACGTGTCCTAGCCCACTGATTCATTTAGAGAGGGCTATGGTCTGGACACAACTACAGATGTGGTTCTTCTAGTTTCTTAAAGCAGGGATTAGACTCTGTTGTAGGCTCCTGGCTTCAGCAAAATGAAGCTCCTACAAGCATAGGATAAAAAAGCATTTAATGGGCCATGAAGTTTTTGCTGTTACCCATAGCCTTGTCAGAAAATCCTGTGAATAAACTCCTGTAGTTCTCTCAAGACTAAGAAAAAGAGAGAGATCAGAATTTCTTACCTTCTGATTTCCTTAATATTTTAATTTCCTTTATCATGGTGGCATTTTAGACTAAATTTTAAATAATTGATTAATAGCTCACTTTTTCTATCTAAATGAGTTTCTAAATGAGAAATCCAGTACTGAATCATTTCTAATACCCTAATTTGTAAGGCCATCTCCAAGTTAAAATTCGTTAAATGAAAATTTAGTAATTACAAGCTCCCTTATGTATACTGTCCATAAAATGTCAGCGTTTCAAGTTTTTAATCAGACTATAAGCCTTTTAAATTCTGTAACTGCATAAAATTAATAGCAATTCAAGAGCCATTGGTGGAGCTTGGCTTGAGACCTACTGACTAGACCTTATATCATTGGGAACTGGTCACTACTATGCAAATCAATTTAAAACACACCAACATGATAAAAATTGAATATTACTCAGAAGTTAGCTACTGCTTGGATTCAATGTATGAAATTCGAACAAGAACAACTTCAGAATAGTATATATGTATTAGTTGCAATAGAGTGTGTGTCCGAGCACATCTGCCTGCACAAAATTCTTGCTGACCTCTAATGATGGAAGCATTTCAGATCAGGTCAAGTCTCATAAATTTGCAACTCCTTTACCTGAGGAACTTGAGGACTGAAAAAAAAAAAAAAAAAAGTCAGAGCAAGTTCACAGTAACTTTCCTGCAATTCAAGAGGTAATCTGTTTGCTTTGTGATTCCTAGAAGATTTGGATGTCATTAAGGGCCATCCATTAAGTATAGAACATGTTTTGCATTTTTTACTCTTTCTTCTGCACTAAAGGACTCTAAAATATGAGAGAAGCCCCAGGAAAAGCCCTTGTCTTGCACCATTTTTGCAAAGTTGTTCTACTAGCAGCAAAAGTAAAAGAATTGTGTCCCCAGATTTTCTTCCATTCTTTCACTCCTTCAGTACCCCCAGATTGCTTCTCAGTTTTCTACTTACTTCACTGTTCGAAAGGCAGCAGAGCCCGCTGGGTTAGTAGTTTGCACTTAGACTTGAGCTGCCTCTGCTCAGTAGCTCCAGGCTGACTTCCTAGCCAGCCAACACCTCTGAGATGGACGAGGGTCTGTCTCTCTCCTCACAACAACATGGTCTTTGTTGCATTGGAAAATCAGACCAAATTGTCCAGAGCAGACACTAATTTAGAGGCTTCTACCTGAATTACACCATGCTGGGATTTTCCAACAGACTGTTGTGCCAAATAGAGAATCCTAACTGGTCCTCTATTCCCTCCCTTTCTGGAAACTTCCAGGGAAAGTTGCCATGCTGCTTCAGATCAGGGTTGTGTTGGGGAGAAGTCCAGTGAGACAAATGCTCATCTCTGGCTTTCGTAGAATGTGACTTCAGAAATGTTATTACATGGACTAGTATTTGCATAAAACAGGATTTCACTCAAAGTCAGCCCAATTCTAAAAGACAAAGGAAAGGCAGAGATCCATCGGTTAAATAATTCTGTTGAAAAACTTCCTTTTCTTCTGTCATCTGTCCGCATAGTTTGACAAGGAACATTAATTGAGGAAGACATTTTAATATGTGGGAGGGATTGTGACAATTTTATGTGGCTGCACAGAGTAGGAAGAACGCAAAGACTATGAAAGTGTGTGAGAATCAGCCTTTCACTTATAACACATTGAAATATTAGCATCTGACATATTTCTCTGATTTTAATACATTGAAATATTAACATCTGTCGTTTCCCCAGTTTTCTAACATGTTTTATTATGAAAAGATAACTGGAAGTTTAATAACAGTATCCCTCCCAGGTAGTCTGGACAGGTCTTGCAACACATGATGTAGGCCTGGGAGGGATTTGGGGATGTTTAGTCTTGCCCAAGAGTTCTTCACCCACAGCTCTTCATCTTTCAGCATTGATGGATGATTACTATGAAAATTGGAAAGATGAATTTAAATGTTAGATGACCTCTCAATCACCTTTTAGGAACCTGGATCCAGTGCTCATTTAGGAACTTGGATCCAATGCTCATCTACTTAACACAGGATCCTGTTTTAAGTAGATGTTACTTATACTTTATTCCAAGGAAACAGCATATGTGTAGGCACTGGAACAAAAAGCCATTGTATATCAGCTGCTCAAGGGTAACTGAACTTTCTCTTAGAGTAGCTGTGAGGCAATTTGAGATAGTTTACCTTAAACTGACTTGTGTAAATATGTATAGAGAGAGGTTTTTAAACATAAAAGGTATGAAATATTTTTTCCTAAACCAATACTGAAAATTAATTTAATGATTCAGAGCTGACCTACTTGTAGGTGTATACCGTAATTTTCCTCTGAAAGAGCTCACATTTGCATATACCTCTTGCTCAGAACTTTTGAGATCTTTTCTTTTTAAACCTTTCCAGTATTTTATGAATTTTTGTAACCTATCCCAGAGCTCAGTCACTCTCTGATCAGACTCCTACTCTCCATAGCTTCTCTCAGTCCTATAAAGCTGCAACTGTACACCTCTGTGGTGATAACAAATTCCCTCACTAAAAACAGCACTCATAGAGAGTCTTTCAAGGGACACTATACATATATTTTGTACAGTTGTTCTCTCTTCCTGTTTTACTGCACAGGATTTGATTCCTGCCAGGTCTTCCCTCATGATACCTCATGATACATATTTGTGTGTTTGTTTTATTGAGGACAAAATACATCTTCACTTTTGGAGAACTTGCTGAGTTCCTCTTCACCAACCAGAAGGAAGGGGAAAAGGAGGGAGAAGCAGGGACAAAAGGAAAGGAAAAGTGGTATTACAGACCCATTTTGTAGATGAAACATGGCAGTCTATGACTTAACCACACGCTCTTTGACAGCATGACATAGCAGCAAAATCAAGTTTGTGTTATCTAGAATAAGTTTATGTAGAGGACTGAGTCATATTTTAAGAGGTTAAGAGCTTTGACTTCAAAAGCCCTTTGTACCAGAAGTACTGCCTTCAGCTCTATTTTTAACCTTTTTTTTCCTTTCAAAGCAAAAGAAATTACATAGCCATTATACATCCCTTTTGCATTTCAGTGTGTGCCAGGGGCAAGCATGAAAGTTTCTTTCAGCATCTGATGAGTCATAAGGTTGTTTCTTTGACCAGTCAGCCTTTGGCTTGACATGCTCAAGAATCAAACCAAACAGTAATTGCGTGGTTTTACAGACTTTTTTTTTTTTTTCCCTAACAGGATGGTATTTCAGTTGGCATAGAAGTTGTCCCATAAATGGTTTTGATTTTCCATATGAGTACATTATTGGTGCTTCTAGGTGTCCACAACCACCCCACTTCTCCTCTTAAAACAAAAATGAGAGGCATTTTGTTTTTACATTCTGCAGAGCTATGTCAGATGGACAAAGTGACCATGTGTCTGTTTCCAAAATCTAAAATATGGTCTGGCTCTAACCATCATGGTTTCATGACTAACGTTGGCCAGAGGATGTGTTACTTGGATCATGAGCTTGCACATCTGCCAGAAGGATGCCAATCTGTTTGGTCAGAAGAAAAAGGCCAACAGTATTGCCCTGCAAGGGTGACACTGCGTGTGTTTCATTGTGCATTTCCAACCAGGCACCTACAGCAACAGTGAGCTTAACTCATTAAGCTTTACAAAATCTTTTAGTCGGATCATCTTCTGTAGCGGCAATACACGCTACATATATTAGTTTCCTGAAATTTCCACAAGGCAAGAGGAGAAAAGTTACACAGTTATGTATTCTACCTTCAGCAGAATCTGAAACTATGGTCCTCAGAGCACACATGAAATGCAGCTCTGCAATGTCCGGGAAATAAACTGTCACCAGATAAATCCATTGGTTGAGTCCCTTTCTTTCTTTTTAGTTCCTACACTTTTTAGATTAGGGATTGCTATCAGGGTTGGAAGATGTTAACTTTGAAAAACAGTGAAGGACAAAGAGGTGGGGTGTCTTTCCATGTTCCCTCTCGTGCTGTTTTTTATATTATTGTTTCATAATACACGGTGCTGTACCATTGATGAACTGAACTTCTCAATTAGATGGAATGAGAAAAACAACCAAAGAAACAGCTGTAAGTAATACCTCCTTTTCCGACAGTGGATTACATTTCACTGAACTGGAAATCAAGTCAGAAACCTAGCAGATTGTGCAAATCCCCCTAGAAGTCCATTTGCACGTTTGGCAAAAGATGCCTTTGAAAACTCTTCCCTAAAGGACTTTCCTCTTAGAAAGGAGAATAAAAAGGGGGGAGATGGCAAAGAAGAAATAGAAGGATGCAATGTGGGTTCTCAGAGTTATTCTTTATTAAACTTCATGTTGAAACCAACTGAAAATTGGCAAAGCTTCCAGGAAAATTTAGCAAAGAAACAGCTTGCAGTAATCTAGCAACAAGGGTTACTATGGCAATAGCAGTACACTGTGAGATTTAGTACATATAATTTTCCATGATTCATGGTATATTTTTAGCTATTTTTCTTTTTGTTCTGTCATGCAAATTGCCTTTCTGAATAAAAGGAAGGACAGAATCGGCTAGGTCTTGCCCTCAGAAAAGATAGAGAGGTGTAAGTTGGTGCTTAAGGGAAGTCTTTGTGCTCCAGCCTCATATGATCAACCATCCTAAAGAAATCTTGGGGTCTTTACTCCTACCCCATTCATCTTGTCTTGAGCCTTTAACACCACTGATTGTTCCCTGCTTCTTGAATTCCTTCCATCCTTTATTCCCCTTAATTTCCTTCTCCAATTCTTCTCCCCCCTAGTTCACAGTCTGAACCCTACAAATAATTTTTCTCTCTTCCTTCTTTTCCAGCTATTATCCAACATAATTCTTTTCCATACCACCATCTCTTTTCTTTGTGGCATGGTTTCTACACAGGCATTCTAAAACCTGGCTCCTAGCTCCTCGCCCCCCTCCTTCTGTGCAGTCCTCCCTTTGGCCTCTTTGTGGCTTGCTCATAGCCTGATCTGGTCAGGAGTTTAATGTTCTTTTATTCTCAACCACATTGATTCAGTTGCTCTCCTAGCATTTAGATAAGCACCATGATTTTTGTATGGCTGTGACGTGTGAGCTGTTACCCTTTGTTTACCCTCATAATATCCCTAAGATCTGGCCCCCTGTTCTTTGACCAAATGTCAAAAACTATCATTTGAGGCCTTTTCTTCTATCACATCTAGAGTCTCAGCTCCTGGGCTGCACATGCTCAGTCGTTCAGAATATTGATGAATTCATGATCTTCCCCATGCACTTCTTCAATTACTAATCTCTTCCTTCTCTGCTGTGACAGGTTCCTTAGCTGCATCAGCTTAGAACAAAGTGTCCTCCTCTATGTTGGTGCTTCTGATCATCCCCTTCACTTTACCACTGTCTCCAACTTCTGTTATTGTATTCCACAACTTGTACAGGTGTCTCAGTGCTGTGTTACATTGACCCAGAATATCTCCTTTAACTCCCCTTTTGCAGTTCACCTCCACCACATTGTATGAAACAGTAGCATCTTAGTACTGGTTAGGCAACCAGAAAACTGCACAGAATCATGGGCAATCACCAGAACATGCTCATGCTATATTATTCCTTGACCTTCCTTACTCTTCACCTCTAACCATTTGTTTGTTGAATTCACTTAATTATTGTCGCTAATTGGATTCTCAGTGTTTTAAGAGTGGGACTGTCTGCCTGCTATCCCCCTTAGGTATACAGCTCAAAAGAAATGAAGCTCTTTGAAGCCTCTATAAACATTGGAAGGAAGGCATAAATTGAAGAAGTGACAAAAATGCTGAAAAAGAGCAGTTTTTTAAGTTAGTAAAGGCTGGGGAGGCTTACAAGGATCTTTGGAAAACCTAGTAAAGGATCAGAATGTAGATATCCACTATTCACAACTCCTCCTGATTTTAGTATTAGCTTCTAGTATCAGCATACATAAGTACAAATAAACACATACAAAATAAGAAAATATTCTTAACAATGAAAAGTTAAAAACATACAGAAAAGTAATTTTGCCAAAGCAAAATATAATTATATAGCCAAACTTCCTGCTATATTTACAGGAAAAAAGCTGCCTGCTTGTTTATGTATGTTCATGAGTTTATGTACATTCGTGTTTATGTATATTCATTCAAAGGCTCACAGTGCCTTGTCTCAAGACACAGCTGATCAGTAGCTGGGGCTGTGGTGCAGTGTTACATAATGCAAGTTTATGACTTTGCAAGATGTCATTTTCCTTTCCAGCATTTCTAGGTTTGTTTTTTTTCTATGTTCAGAAAGTAAAGTATTTCAGATAAATGCACTCTTTGCATGTTTTTTACATATAGGACATATTAGATACAGTCATGGTGTAAATATAGCAATACAAATTGTCTTCTGTCACAGAGGATACTGGACTAAAGATGTCCTCGTCTGTTCTGTGTTAACGCTCTTGTGTTTCTCAAATTAAGTTTTTCTTCTCACTGAACCACTGTGATGTATGGCAAAATGGGCATAAGGTAAAGTCAAAGGAAAAGCTTCCCAGCTCTGAGAAACCTTGTGTGTGTGAGAAAGAAGGAAAGAAGCAATGCCCCATCCCTCAGAATAGGTGATGGGTGCAAAACGCAAAGAATGGGAGTTCCTCTCTCAAGAATCAGCAGTACTGGGGCTCCATCGTCTTCTCTGTAGTCCCAGCAGTCTCCCCTGTTTCAGCAGGCTTAGCTGGGTGAAGGCTTTGCTGTGCTCCAGGCAGCACTGCGGGATGGGAGCTTTCCTCCAGTCCCCAGCACAACTGCCCTTCTGTGAGGCCCAGTGTCTGACACCATTGCAGCTGAGAGACTCAGGACTTTAGTTCACAATGGGCTTTGTGTTATCTGATACTACCAGATTTCTCTTTTCCCCTTTGGTGACTGTGAGTGCTGCTTTCTGGCTGCAGATTATTTCTTTGGGTTTCTTTGTAAATGTGCTCAAAGACCTTTGGTTATTAATGCAGGGTTCTACAAACAATTATTAATGATATTGTTATTGTTCTACAGCTAACATAATTAATGTTATATTTGTAAGTAAATGCCATTATTGTAATTTCAGAAACGTCTCCTGTTCCTACAGCTATCACACAACACTTTCTGCTACCAGGAACTAGGACTTTTTAGGTAGAAAACCCGTATTTACTCCCCATGTTTTACCAGAGAAGCATCAACACCTCTGACAAGAAAGCAAATATGGCATGTTATAAAAAAGGTGTTTGAACTGTTCAGCCTATTCTGGATGGCTTGCCAAATACAGTATTGCTGTATATTGTATTTACTATTGCTGTTTCTAAGCTGTACTCCCTGCACTATCCAGTAGATGATGCTAATGTATTACAAACTAGTCTCTGTTCAGTTTTCATCCGAGGAAAGATGATGATGGCCTCAAAAGTGTATTTCTGTCACATTCCAGACATTTTACAAAATTCTGTGATGCTCTCTTTAATTCTTGTCTTTTCTAGTATGTGCAATCTGGAGTTTCAGAATATGTTATTCTTCTGAAGCAGTTTTGTTACTAAGGTCACCTCTTTCATGTACCTACCTATCAATCTTTCATAACTGTCTGGTATTCAAGTCAGTCTGACACATTTGACCAGTTTCAGAAGTCCATTGCCATCTATTTACCATCTATTGTCATCTATTACCATCGCTTTATCTATTTACTCATATTTTATGATGAACAACATTAGGCTTTGTGCTGTGTCGACATTTTTTCCTGATTCCAGTCTGCAGTAAATATGTGAAACCAAATCCTTGCACTACAACAACAAAAGCAAGAAACGGAAATAACATGTTCCATTCATATACATAAAGAAAAGGGCAAAACTGAATTTCCATGAATCTTCCAAGATTCTCAGCTTTTCTAATCTTATTCTCTAGCATAAGCATACTTTAATTATAGACTATGGGAGGAAGCTATATAATCACTTCTCCTTTGCAATGGATTCTGATTTTCTTACACAGAGAGACTTGCTGCTAATTTCACAAGAAGCCTCTTTAAAGATCTTGGAATTACTGGCAGAATGAGCATACTCCTTATCATATATATCAGAATCCAAGTTTTTTTCAAACAGAGCAACATTGTTTGTATGGCATTTATAGGCATTATTTACATTTTGCTGCTGAAAGGAAAATAGAGTTTAAAGAACTGGTTTGCCGAGATGGATGCAGAAAAAACTTGATCTCTCTCTGCTTGCCTGAGTCTCAACCTCATTCTCTGAAGTGGTGGGATCCTAGCCAGCCCCCTCCAGAAGCTAGGCAGCTAGTTAATATTTCTCCTGTGCTAGCAGACTAGCACTTGTGGTCCTTCCAGCCATTGGATCCTGACGTAGCTGTTACCTGCTTTCTGAATTGACACACCACTAGAAGGAGACAAGCCAAGAGGAACAAATCCTGTCTTCCGAGGAGGAAAGAAAGAATACAAAAGAGGGAACTGAGCTACCTTTCTTTGCCCTTTGTTTCTTTCTCTCTCTTTTTTTAGCTTTTCTCCCCTGGGAAAAGTATGGGCACCTGAGGAGATGGAGAAAGAACTTTCTTGCTTCCTGCAGCAAGCACGTCTGATGTCTGTCCTTTCCAGATTGTGAAGCTGAGGCTAATTAGACCATTTGGCTTTTCTTATACTTTTGCCCCCAGGAGAGATGAGTTATATGAGAAAGTTGAAGCTTCTCATGTCATTCGGCAGCAGGCTCAAGGACAGGCAAAAAACATTACTGATAATTGTATTGCAAGAGTTGGCAACATAGAGGAGATCTAAGAATAGGCCACCCAGACGGCAGCTGGGGCATGAAGTAGACTTAGGAAATGCATGATTCAAGGCGTAGGCGTTAGGGCTTGCGTGTCTTAATCTAACACCTGGGCAAAAAGTTCCAGAACACATGAGTAAATCAGCATGAAAAGCTTCAGCAGAAGCATATTTAGTCATGCAAGGCATACAGGCTGAATTGCAGGGTTAGTTGTTGTGTAGTAATTAAAGCAAAGAAAAATAACTAAGCAAAGGGTGAGCAAATTGTTTTAACAGAGAACATAAAAGGAGTCATCTGATCATTTTCTATTTCCCTGGCATCAATCACCAACAAATACATCTTTGTCACCATGTTCAAGGAGAAGAAGAGAAGAGAGTGAGAGACAGAAAGAGAAGGCACAGTGCTTCAACCAACAACAAGTCCTCTCTCCTGGACTGGAACTGCTTGCCTGGCCAGAAGTATGCCTTAGACGTGGTTTTGTAATGTGCGAGTCCCTTTGGAGGTAAACTTCACGCAAGTGTATCAGAAGACACTATATTAAAGTGTTGGAGAGAAATTGTTCACAAAATAATAATTTTTATTGGTAGGTACTGAACACATCTCTGATAATCCAAGTACGGTCCTGTCACATTAAATAGCCAAATCGTCAGTCTAATAAAAAATACCTGCTTTTTTCCCACAGTGTGCTGTTGTATCAAGAGCTGGAGGCATAACAGAAGTACCTGTACCTTGGCACATCAGATGTGTCTAGGAAGGAAGGAAGGAAGGAAGGAAGGAAGGAAGGAAGGAGAAAGAGAGAAAAGGAAAGGAAAAGGAAAAGGAAGAGGAAGAGGAAGAGGAAGAGGAAGAGGAAGAGGAAAGGAAAGGAAAAGGAAAGGAAAGGAAAGGAAAGGAAAGGAAAGGAAAGGAAAGGAAAGGAAAGGAAAGGAAAGGAAAGGAAAGGAAAGGAAAGGAAAGGAAAGGAAAGGAAAGGAAAGGAAAGGAAAGGAAAGGAAAAGGAAAAAGGAAAAAGGAAAAAGGAAATGAAAGGAAACGAAAGTACATGAAAGGAAAGGCAAGGAAAAAGGAAAGGAAAAAGGAAAGTAAAAAGGAAAGGAAAAAGGAAAGGAAAGGAAAGGAAAGGAAAGGAAAGGAAAGGAAAGGAAAGGAAAGGAAAGGAAAGGAAAGGAAAGGAAAGGAAAGGAAAGGAAAGGAAAGGAAAGGAAGGAAAGGAAAGAAAAGAAAGAGAAAAGAAAAGAAAAGAAAAGAAAAGAAAAGAAAAGAAAAGAAAAGAAAAGAAAAGAAAAGAAAAGAAAAGAAAAGAAAAGAAAAGAAAAGAAAAGAAAAGAGAAAAGAAAGAAAAGAAAAGAAAAGAAAAGAAAAGAAAAGAAAAGAAAAGAAAAGAAAAAAAGAGAAAAGAGAAGAGAAGAGAGAAAAGAAAAGAAAAGGAAAAAAAAGGAAAAGAAAGGAAAAGAAAGGAAAGGAAACGACGGGAAAGGAGCGGAAAGGAAAGGAAAGGAAAGGAAAGGAAAGGAAAGGAAAGGAAAAGAAAAGAAAAGAAAAGAAAAGAAAAGAAAAGAAAAGAAAAGAAAAGAAAAGAAAAGAAAAGAAAAGAAAAGAAAAGAAAAGAAAAAAGAAAAGAGAAAAGAGAAAAGAGAAAGAAAAGAGAAAAGAAAAAAGAAAAGAAAAGAAAAGAAAAGAAAAGAAAAGAAAAGAAAAGAAAAGAAAAGAAAAGAAAAGAAAAGAAAAGAAAAGAAAAGAAAAGAAAAGAAAAGAAAAGAAAAGAAGAAAGGAAGGAAGGGAGAACCTTTTATAGAAGTCTAAAAGAAAGGGAAATGATTGAGAAAACACAGGCCATAGAGAGAGGTTGCCTTTGGCCCTGGCAGGCAAAAGAGCCATTGAACTGAGAGAAATACTGAAGAGCTGGATCTGTTTTGTTTTATCTTGAACTTCATGCACCCTGGAGAAGGGCAGACTTTTTATGTAATTGACAGGAATTTTAACACCCAAGTACAGCTGGTTGATGAGAAGAAAGCTGCTGGTTGCTGTAGTTTGACTTGATAAAATTTGTCAGGAATGGCTTTGCTTGCTGTGATGAGTAAGCATGGGAGACATTTCATTGCTACTGTGGGGGCTGTTTTTAATTCACTGTAGACATTTCGGTTGGGAAGCTGAGGTTTACGGGCCATTGTATTTAAGTAATTTGGAACAAGAGTTTGGAGTATTAGAGGGAAAGCTGGGTTTACAATATGTTAATAAGCAGGAAGAAACGTTGAAGTCAGCCTGTATAAAGCTTTGTTTGGAGCAATACTCGTAGCCTTCCTGTGAGCTTCATTGTATACATGGAGAAGGATATTTTTTCAGTTTAGTAGAACAAGTTTATCTTAAAATGGTTTAGGTTTAGGTTATACAAGCATGGATTTGTGGGCTGAATGTTTGGGCCTGGAGAAACCTTTATACCTAATAAAGATACAACCAAAGATTGATGGTGGGAAATTAAATGAATTTCCAGAAGATTAATAAGAGTGCAAACATCCAAGAGATGTCATCTAGAATGGCCATAATGGGAAAGATGTTTCTCTCAAGGTATTACTTATTTCCTTAAGAGAAAATGAATTTTTACTGAGAAAAAGTTACACAATGAACATCCAGTTCGTGAAATATTAAGCATTTAGCATGCTGAAGGAATATTGAGTTCTTTGTTGTTGCAAGCAGTGTACATGGAAAGTACACTGTAATTTATATCACTTCTTTGTATGCAATCTTTGCATGTGTAAATTGCTTAGAAAATTGTATAGCTAACAATCTGAGACTGCATGATTCACATGTGAGATTTCACGGGGGTTGGAGCATACTGGGTTAGGAATGAAACGTGAATATGAAGGTTTGGGATCTTGAGAGGAACTGTGAATGTTCCTAACAGCTTAATGCAGGGAAAATACAATTTCTAGCAGAGTTAGAAACTGCCAAATAGAAGAAATCTGATCAAGCCTCCTTTTCCTATGGAAAATAAAATGTAAAACATTGTACTCCTTCTGTGGGCAGGAGGACTGGGCGGGGCAGAATTGCAGAGAAAGTAGGTCAGATGACAGTTTCTGTCCAGTTATGTAGGTTATTTGGAAGAAAATGGAATAGTTTGTACTTCAATATTTTTGCTTCAATGAGCAACAAGAAAAGAAAGTTGTTCATGAATTACAATGAATGGAATGTGTGTTAAGTTCATCCTATACTTTCAATTAGAGGTCTGAATATCAGGAAAGTATATTTTGATTCAAATTCTGAAGCTCTTTGTTTGAAGACAAAGGAACTGGCACTGATGGAAGCCAAAAGTACCTTCTTTTGCCTCTTGAGTTAAGTACATATAACTTAACACAGATAACAATTGCATAGGAAAGCTGACAGTGTTAGTTAATGGGAAAACAGCAAAGAAAAAAATGGGGAAAAAAAAACAGTCAATAAAAAAATTAACAAGGCTTTGAAAATTTTTGAAGGAGAACTGTTTTTTTCAGTGATAAAACTGACTTGGAGTCATCTTCCGTAGCACCAAAGTCTCAAGAATGAGAGAGGTGGTTTCCAAACGCAAGAGATGTCTTTGAGCAATATGCTGTTTGTTTTTTTTCATAGCAACTATGTAGTCGGTGAAAACACTGAGTTATAGCAGATGCAATAAGAGACAGCTTTCCCACCATATGCGAGAAGACTTTGGCAACATGAAACTTCTCTGATCTCTTTCTTTTTTCAAGATTTGCAGGACAGCCTTGAGTAGAGCCAAGCTGTGTACACAGTTTCATGATATAATTATTAGGAAAAGCAATGCAATACACATTTACAGCACCAGTTGTTTTCAATTGACAGTAATTCCTAGCAGTTATATGGCATTTGTATATTAGCTTAATGTAGTTATAGCTACATACAAATATATATATATCATATATATATATACATACTTAATACAGTCATACTTCATTAAGATGATTTTGGAAAAAGATAATACATATAATACATGGTCAGCTTTTCTTCAAAGTATTTTGTCAAATTGTATATATATATACATTTTTACTGAAGCTATTTTTCAGTTTCAGTGAAATAATGTATTACAAAGTCTATCTGCTTACTGTAGAAAAGTTTTATATATTTTGAAGGAACAATGAGTGCATGTAAATTTTCAAATAAAAGAGAAAAATATTCAAAGTTAGCATCACAGTAACTGCAGGGCATTCTTGCTGAGGTGATGCCTACCCCCAGGCTTCGTCTGTGTTCTATGAGGCACCACAGGAGACTTAGGAAATGAAGACCAGTTAGAGAAACAGGTTAATGGGAGAGGATAAGGCCAAAGGGAGCTGAATTAAAATTCTTACTGTACTTTGTCTCACATTTCCAAATTTCAGAGTTTTGGTTTTCAGTTTTTCATTGGTCAAATTTTTTCTGCTGGGTCTAATCCTTAGTAATACGCATGGCACCACGAAACAGGTATAAGCTACATTACAGATAATATTTTGTAATATTTCAGGCTTTCAGCAAGGTTTTTCTGATTTATCTGGACTCCTGTTGCAATTGCTAGAGTGAATAAAAAGCTAATCAGAATATACAGAAATATAATCAGAGAAAATTGTCTTCCGTTTATTTGTATCACAGTCCTTGGATTTTCACCAAAATTTCTCTGTATTTCTCTGGGCAAATATTGTGCCCATCACTGGTGAAAGCAATTATACCCAGCTTTTATTCCTGGTTCTATAACCTCTACAAAATGATGCAGTTGTGGATGATGCTGTCCTCTGATCGCTGATTCTTTTCAGGAGCATACATGTAGCGAGTGACTTAGACTTTGTTATGGAGATATGGGGTTCAGTCAAAGTTAGCTTTAACAGAGGAGAAGGGAAGTAAGAGTCTGCTATTTCACAGCACTGGTTAAAATCAAAAATAGTGAAGAAATCATCACTCAAATGAGACTTTATGGCTGTGTTCTGTTGAGTGGGCACAGAAGTGTAGAGGGGTGATTTATTACAGACACTTTTGTTGTGTCATTATGCACCCAAAATAATGTGACTTATCACACATGCAGACTGGTAGTTTATTTCCACAAATACACTTAAGTGCTAAATTGAGAACTCTGGAAGTGAAAAAGGCTATCTTGAAGAGATGGAGTGTATATGCATGCTGATCGCTGGCCTGGGATCAATTTTAGAGAAGGAGGAGTTTTGCAGCCATGTAAGACAGTTGAAACAGCTACCTAAGCACATCCAGGAGGTTTATATAAGTCTAAAATGGTATTTGCAGGAGGCTGCATATGTGTTTGAGGCTGCCAACTGACAAACAATGCTTCTAATGACAATGCTGCCCCAGGCTGTCCTTGCCGTGCCTGATTTCTGACACATGCCAGGACAACAGTTTGTGGAACTGCACAATGGGCAGGACCAGGGAATTTATCCAGGTGATGAAAAAATTTAAACAATATGGAGAATCAAGTCTTAAACCCGCATAGATATGAAGAATATGGGGAGATTTCTGGTAATATGCAGACTGTCAAATGAAAGTTTTGAAGAATTAGGTTACTGAAAAGGTTGATCGATCCTGCAAAGACTTCTCTTAGCATCTTTGGCTCACTTTCTCTTCTGGTTGTTCCTTTGGAGTGCATATGAAGAGCTTAATATTCAGATTTTCAGGTAGACATCTTGGATTTTAAAAGTAATTTTAGATATTGTGGGAAAATGCCCACATAATTCAGAATTTAATTCAAGAAGCTTGTAGGAAAAACGTAAGTACATGTATATAGATGTTCACTGACGACAGGATCACTTCAATATGGTTTTGTAGTGTGCATCAAATATAGTATCATACTATTTTCATTTGGATGGAAAAGACAATTTTGTAAATAGATCTATGAGTTCTTAATAATGTCAGGCAAATGTTATTAACACTAAAAAATCTCTGAACTTAGCTATCACTAGATACATTTTTATGTAAGATATTTGTGCATTAAGGAAGTAATTGCCTGCTTAGTTCCCTCCAGGAGAATTTTTGACATTCTTTTCTCCTTTTATCACAGTGAAATGCTTGATAGATCTGTAAATTTCTTGAAACTATAACCACAGCTTCCTTCTTACCTAGGTTATGTGAGCCCTCAACATTCCAGCCATGAGAATCATCTTGATACTTCAGGCTTGCCAGTTATATCACACTTCTTTTTATAGTGGAGAATTGTCATTTTTTATGCTTGCTCCTCAGACTCCAGCATTAGGAGATGAACAAGCAAAATGTATCTTTAAATTCCTTGACACCTTATGTGTGCCATACGCTGAGTTCAAACAATATTTTTTCTACCTTCTTCTTCTGTTGTCAATGTTATGTCTTTTTGGCTGCTTCTCCAGTGAAAAGGATCAGCATTCATGTCTATCAAGTGCAGCAAAATTGCAGCATGCTGCCCTGTTATCACTGTGCTGTTGGCTTCATCTGCCCTTTACATCATGGAGTCACTGGCATCCATTGCTCACCTTCTTACAAGAATTCCCATCAGATATCTTCTGTAATTTTCTGTTCCGTTTTGCCAGACAAGTTCCTCAGTAGGTGACTTGCTGAGTGTCTAAAACCCATTTGATAAGTTGAGTGCTTTCCAGTTGTCTATTCACTTTGTGTTGTAAGTTGCCGGTCTGCTACAAGGGTTTCTGGTTTTCTGTGTTTTCCTACTGCTGACCCTTTTCCCTGTGACCCCTGCCAATTCATTCAAGGGGTTTTAGTTTGCTCCTACTGTACCTAGGATTACAGTTCAATCCCAAGAACATATCTTATGCTGCATTTCTGCTGGCTTGTACCACATGCACCTCAATGTGCCACATTGCCTTGGTGAGAAGGAAAAACCAGTAGAGGCAGAGGCACAGCTGGCAGAAGCAGAGCAGAGCTCATCTGGATTGACAGGACAATGCTAAGTATATGCCTAACTTATAATACTGTAGTATCTTAGTACTCAATCATTTTTGACCCCAGTGGCAACGTATATATTTAGAATAGCATTACCATCATACTGTTGATAAATTACTCATCACTGCTATCATTGCTAGATGATTAAAGGAATGCATTTGTCTGGGCTGTGTTCAAGATGTGCATTCTCATCTCCTGGAAGTCAGTGGTCCATTCATTCTTCCAGGAGCAGTAAATTGGGTGTTGAGTAATCTGCCCTTTGAAATGTGTAAAGAAGCTGTTAAGAGAGCACAAAATATGTTTAGCCAGCAGTACCAGCTGGATGTGAGCCCACCCAGGATACTTTGTTCAGCTGACAGCTGCTACCAGAACTACATGAGAGTTAGTCTCTAACACTCTCATGTCTCATTCTGCTTGTCAGCTTCCCCTTCACTTTGCTCTAAAGGGATGTAGAAGGAGAAGGATATAGCATAGGGGCAGAAGCAGCTGCTGGTGTGTAGAGGGCTAGGGAGGATTTGCACTGAGGCATGGATTTAATGCTGTGCACACCAGTTTAGATATGCTATTGGGGAAAAGAGTTACGCCATAAATTGCATCCTTGTAATAACGAGGAAGTGATGTGCTGGTCACTCCACCTGCCAGCCCTCTGCCTCTGAGGAAAACTACCTTTTGTTTGTTTGCTTCCTTTCATTCTCTCCCTGTGAATTGTGGGGATCAGCCTCATGCCTGGTACATGGGCGCAGGTGAGCTCCGACACCTAGTGAAGAACGGAGAGGAGTGGAAAGGGGCCATGTGGGAACCAACTCAAATGTCTTGGTGTGCAAGCCCAGTGCTTACTGCATACAACAGGGAAAGTCCTGGTGCCTGCCAGAAGAGGGGTAAGTAGAGATGGAGGCTGGAAAGCAGAACATGCCAAAATGGAGCAAAAAAGGCTGTAGCATCCTCTAGGAGAAGCGTGACTAGATGCCTCAGGCATGCTCCAAGATGAGGACACTGGCATCTGTACCTCTCCAAAAGCGGGGCTGTGTAGCAGAGGGGAAGACCCTTGGTGTTGGAGAGCCAGAACCTTTTTTAACCGTTCCAATCTTTACTTTTTTTTTTTTTTCAAGAAATCAGCATTAGATGATTTGAGTGGACTAACAATAAACACGCTTTACAAAACCCCAAATTTGCTCCTCAGGATAGAATGTGAGTAGCCCGCTATTTTGCTGTCAGCAAAAATCAATGCAGACCTTCAAAGGAAAAAGCAGTCACACTGTTGTTGTTAGGTGATGATCTAAGGCGAGGCAAGCTTTCTAGGGAGAGATAAGAGCTTTTGCTGGACCAAATAATACAGCTGCTCTACAGAGGAGCTTTTGGGCTCACAAATCTTCACAGCAGGAGGTCAGACCTGAACACGATCTCGCTCCCAGCTCTATCGCTTGGTCTCACTGACGTCCTTACCCTCCGAGCGCTGCCCTGAGGGACGAGCGGGGCCGGAGGGCCCGGTACCACAGGGTCCGGTCGGTACCACACAGCTGCCCTCGCCCCCGGGCTGTCCCCCGCTGCCGGCCCTCCCCGGTCGCTTCCCCGTCTCCCTCCGCTGCCGCAGGCGCCTCTGCTGCGGTGCGCGGCTGCTGCTCGAGCCCCCGGCCCCGTTTCCCGGCGCCTCTCCCGCGGGCAGGTACCTCTCCCCCGGCCCCGCCGCCCCCCGCCATTTCCCTGCCCGCCCCCGGGCCCTCCTCCCGTCACCGATTCGGCGCCGCAGCCGCGGGGCTCCGAGCCCCCTCCTCTCCCCTCCGCCTCCCCGCCGCCGCCGCGGCTCCCGAGCTGTCAGTGCGCAAGCAGCGCCGCGGCCCCGCGCCGAGCCCCAACGGCCGCCAACCGCCGCCAACGGCCGCCAACCGCCGCCGCGGGGCGGCAGCAGGTAGGGCGCCCGGAGAGCCGCCGCCGGCCCGGCCGGGCTGCACCTGACAGGAACGGGGCTGGGGCTGGGGCGGGACGTTGGCCGGTGCCCGCGGGTCTTTTTTGTTTGTTTTTCTCATTTCTACTATTAAATGGGGAGAGCGAGGAGGCAAGGCCATGACATTTTGGCCCCGCTTGGAGCCTAGGTTGGTCAGCCTCCCATGGGGAAGGACGTCCTGGAGGATTTCCCCAGGGGCGGTTTGTCGGGAGGGAAATAGCACCAGGCTGGCACGGGGCTCTGCTTTAGCTTCCCGGGGGAACCGAGCCCCGTGGGCTTTCCCGAGGCTGGTGTACGCAGCGGTTCTGTAACGTACTTGGAGCAACCTAGTCCAGTGGGAGGTGTCCCTGCCCACGGCATAGGGCAGGAATTAGGTGATCTTTAAGGTCCCTTCCAACCCATTCTGTGATTCTATGAACATACAGTATTCTGTCAGGTAATCTAGCTCGATCCTTCTCTATGTGCTTGGCAATCCCACTGCCATCTTCTTAACCCACTCCCCAGAAGCTCCTAGGGAAATGGGTCAGCGTCCCCAGTTGATGTACCTCGCAGACACTCGGTGAGTTTCCGCACCGCCAGCTGGCTAGCAGGCAGCATTGTGACCCTTCGGTTTATGCACATACTGAATGAGCCTTGCTTCAATTATTCATTCTGATGCTATTGCAACCTTCTACAGCTTCTCTTCTCCAGGGAGATGATGTGTAACAAGACTTTGAAATACTTTGCCATTGAGTCTGTGATCCTATCTAGGCACATCGCAGCTGTTTGCACATGTAGCCGTTCTTAAGGGTTAATTTATAGCAGTAAAATGTATGTCAAGGAAGCGTGAGGATTCACAGTAGAGCAATATTACCCTCTACATCCCTTCTGTTCCCCTCTAAAAAGCTGCGATAAAGCTGAGAGCAGAGTACTGAATGGTTAGTGGACGAGGCTCTAAAAATGAGTTTTGTATTTTCTGTCTGGAAGAATTAATGCCACAAAAGTACATTTGGTTTCTAAAATGTAGAACCTACGGCTTCAACATGGTATTGGTTTAAATCTGATAATTTGTCAGTGTGGTAGACGGTTGCTATTTTGCAGATGAAGAAACAGGTGCAGACGTGAAATACATTGAAAACGGATTTGGCGGCAAAACTTGGAATACTATTTGTTGTTATTTATGTTTTACTAGTGTGATCAGCTGTCCATTGCGCTGTCTTTTCCATAGAGTGCTCATTGATAAACTGAGCACCATTCATATTTTCCAAATACAGGAGGCTGGGTAGACCTACGAAGGCCAGCAGCTATACTTACTGAAGTATAACTGTGTCTGTAGTCAAGCAGCTTTTATATTCTCCATTTTAATAGCAAACATATTTCCAAACAGCGGCAAAGCCGATTGTTGATCTCTGGTTGTTGGAATTCTCACTCGTGCATCAGACACTAATCCAGATGGACACAGACAGAGAAATGCTGTATGTCTGAGGTGTAAAGAGCCAAAATAGTTCGAACCTCCTGTGCATAACACCCAATAATATGAAGACCAGGAGAAAAAGATGCTAGTGTGAATGCAAAAGTGAGCATTCACTGAGTTTCCAAGTGATTACTGTCATTCTACCAAAATCTCGCTTTCTTATGGTTAGTTGTAGGCAGAGAGCATTGAAATAAACTAGTCTGATAGCAATGGTAGGTTTCTAAGATGGAAAGTACCTCTGAGAAGACAATAATCTCAGCTGAGAAACATCTCTCCTCAAGAGATGCTCATATCTACATTGACTCTTACAGCATGAGATTAGAGCAATTGGTTTAAAAACACTGGTCTGAAAAATGCTGAAGTCTAAGGCTTTGTTACCAATATCTGAAGTCAGATGTTAGGATTTGGTCGGTTTTACCCTTGAACTCTCCCATTCACCCATTCTTTTCCACTGCCCAAAGTATGAAGTGTACATTCTACTCGAAAGGTGCATAGTAAAGGAGAATGAAGTTCAACTTGCATTAGAACTACAGCTTACTGACTAGTCTGTAGGGGTGAGCATCTTTGTACAGTCTTGGAATACACATTAAAGCTTGGCAATTTGACAGTTTGTCATACTTCATCAAAAAAATCTGCCTGACTGACTCCAGTTTTCACCCAGCAGCGATGAAAAGCTTCAGTTCTTAATTCCTGATTGACACTCATAAATTTGGTACAGATCTCATTGCCCAGCATATCCAAGTGCAGGTAAATTAGGACTTCATTCTTCATTTCAGCATTCCCAAACCTTTACCTTTGCCAGGAAAGGAAATTTGCCTGATGTTCAAACGAGGTAAGTCAATAATGTGCAACTGCTGTGCTGCTGAGTCTCTTGTCAATCACTTTTCTTCCCGAGTGCTTTCTTGTTCCTGTAAAGCCTCTCTAGATGTATATACATCTTCCAGACAGGTTAGAGAACAAAGGAGGAATTCCTGCTGCATCTAATCAAAGGTCTGAGGTTTCCAGCAGCGGTAACCCAGTCAGAATCAGGAACTGGTCACAGAGCAGAGCAGTCAGAGACTACTCCTGAGGCTGATGGTTGATTACTAGGGCTCTAATGGGAAACGGTACAGGATGAAGTCTTATTTCTTCTTCTTCACCCTACAGCTGGTTAATCTATTCCATGTGTATTTTCTGCTGTGTCAGAGACTCAGCCACAGTGCCAGCAAAACTGTCCATATGGGGTTAAAGAATCTGGGGAGACTGTGAAAGTGATCACTGGAATAGGAGCTAGATGACAGATTCAAGCCATTGTTGTCAGGAGGAACACCAGATCATCTTTATTCCCATGTACACAATGGCTTACTATCTATTACGTGCCTGTTTGTGAGTGCTGTGACTGGTGTTGAGCTCTGAGGAAGGAACTTGCAGTTCTTTGGTCAAGGGCAGATGCAAAGAAAATGTTTAGCCCATCAAAATCTACCAGATGTCTTAGTGCATCCCTTCCAATATGTGCTGCTAGTGTACCTCAAAGTGAATGCAATAAATGATGACATTTTGAATATAACCCTAAGTCTGCAAAGAGATATGGCTACATCTTTCCTATTCATTCTCTCAGTATACGAGCATATTCTGACAGAATGGGCTTTGGTTCATTTCACACATTAAAGGATTTTTTTGTTGTTGCGTAAGTGAGAGATTTAATTTGTTTTAAAGTAAAAAGTGAAATTCTTGATCATGACTGTACATGAAATATTTGCTTTGGTGGGGTGCAGAGCATAGCAGCTAAAGGAGGCCATAAATTGGGTAAAAAATATTTTCTAAACAGGAAGATATTCTTTAAATAACATTAAAAGATAAAGAGCTCATAATCTGTGTGCTTTTCGTCTGTACAAATCCTTCAGAGAGGCCACAAGCTGCTTAAAACTGATACGACAGCTGTGTTGGTGGGTCCTGGATCTGCTTCTGTTCAGTGTTTTCTTAGGTTTCCTGGATGCAAATAAAAAGAGTGGGTGTATGACATTTCCCAAGGACATGAAACTGTGAGACTTGAAGCGTTTTGGTGAAAAAAATCAGAATTCAAACTTATTCCAACAAACTGGAAGAACTGAGGAGAAAAAGACCTGGATGAAATTTGGTAGGGATAGCTGCAAGGTGCTGCACTAAGGCAGGAATAATCAACTGTATAAGCACAAGAGAGAAGCAAATGACTAGGCTGCAACTCTGCAGAAAAGAACCTGTGTTATGACAGATCACAAGCTGAACATGAGTCAATGTCATGCTGTTGCAAAAGAAGGCAAACATCTTGCCAGGATATATAAAAGACATATAGCCTGGAAGACGTATGAAGCAGTCCTCCTGCTCTGTTCAGCATTGCTTATAGCTCAGTTTGGAGGCTTTGTAAAGTTTTGACTATTACACTTTGAGACAGGTGTGATTGAACTGGATAGAGTCCAGAGAAGGGCAGCAGAACTCTTCAGAGGTCTGGAAAGCATGACATGCTTTGATAAAGAAGAATTGAAAAAATGTAAATTACTTAGCCCAAAGACCAGCAAGCTGTCAGGGGAATACTACAGTCTTCAGATACAAAATAGAGGAGGGAATGATCTCCTCTTTGGGCCCATGGTGGATTGAATAGAAAGCAAGAAATAGCAGAAAGATTGTTCTAGACTGTAAGAATAATTTTCGAGGACCAAGGATAATAAAACTGCTGAATATTTAGTCCGGGGAGGTTGTTCTGTCATTTTAAGAACAAGTCAGATAATTATCTCTGTAGAATGAAATTAGGCTAGATCCTATCTTGGGAAAGTTCTTTGCACTATATGACTTCTTCAGGTCACTTTGAGACCTTTTCTAACATTTTAGGAAGGCAACATGCTCTTTTAATGTAAATGAAATAAAAGTTGTCTAGTTGTCCTGTACTAAGGCGTGTATAATATCCAAGGGTAGCGCAGCCCCTGGAATATGGTGCAGCTCTTTCTGAAAAGAGCCTGAAAGAAAAGTAAGAGTTTAAAGAGTTTACTAGAAGATGGTTAAAAGAACTCTTTTTGGAGAAGGCATAGGGAACAGGGCGTTCTGATTTCACTGAAACAGATGCTTAACTAAGACTATGAATGCTGAAAACAATGATATGGAAGAAGAAAAACCAATGAGGATAAGCAGTTATCAAAGTGATCTGAACTGAAAATAAAAGCTCTTCTAATAATATACTCCTTGAATGAAAGACCATAGTCCAAAAATGCTTTTTTTTTTTTTTTTAGAGATAAAATGAAATAAAATAAAGCATAGTTCTGCAGGTGATCTTTTTAGACATTTCTCCATGGAGAGAAAATCTAGGTCCTGTAGTACTCATGGTTTAACATATATTGTTTAATATAAATGGAACAGATGGTCCCCCGTGCATGATGAAAAATACTGAATTTCTGTGAGCAGACAGGTAGAAAGAAATAAGAGAGCAATGATCATCTCTTTTGGATGCTGTAGTGATGAGCTGCACATAAGATCCTGAACAGAACTTGTTTTGAGTCCAGATAAAGAATTTTTTAAACCTCTAAG
Organism: Cygnus olor; assembly: GCF_009769625.2. Classification (NCBI taxonomy): domain Eukaryota; kingdom Metazoa; phylum Chordata; class Aves; order Anseriformes; family Anatidae; genus Cygnus; species Cygnus olor. Next base: position 53,881,570 of record NC_049173.1, read on the forward strand.
GGGAGAAGGATTTTTCCTTTCCTTACACGTCTCCACTCAGACAAAAAGAAAAGCCCTGAGGAGTTAAAGACATACTGGGAGGAGTGGAAGAGATTTTTAGACCAACCAGGCAATAGGGAATCCTTTCTACAAAAACAGGTACCCTGGGACTGAAAGGCTGCAAAGCAGTGCTGGAAAGAATCTGTGCTGAATGAACAGGACAAGGCAAAAATGGAGAATTAAGCTGGGCTTTTTAGAAAGCTATTTTCATGGAGCTGTTGCTCAGTGAACTGTAGCATGTTAGCATTAGAATCTGATGTAGTTTAAACACTCTTACACTGGAATTATCCATAAATTGTTTGAAATCCTCATGTTTTGATTTACTTTGGGACATGTGTGCACAAAGTATGACATTCTAATTGCCCTTCTCCCTCCATTTTTCATTGCCAGTTGAAAACTTTGGGAAAACTATTGATTTACTCAGAAAGCTGATCACTTGGTGCCCCAGATATTTCCAAGTAAATTTGCACCCCCTCTACCCAAGGACTGACCAGTGATTCACGCTAGCTCCTATTGCTTTGCCTGAGTTTATTTAATCCTTCTCCCGTCCTTCCCTTTACTTTCTTTACTTTTCGTATGAGTAAAACTGATTTCCCAACCCAGTCCTTATCTGGGAGACAGAAGGGGTATCCAAAAGAAGGCTTACATTGACCTGATGCTAAAGCAGGTTCAGTTTTGAAACAACGTGGTTCTGGAAGGAAATGAAGCAAAGGATAGCTAATGAAAAAATCTTGGTTTTACTAGTAGGAGGAGGCAACAATGTGGAAGGGTTGTTCGCTATGAAACCTGGGAGGAAATCTGAGAGGCTGGGCAGAATACGACTGGACATGCTGGAGGGGGTTCTGCAGGTGGTAATCCGCTGTTGGAAGCTGTTGATAATTGTCATGAAAAGGGAGAATTTTGGACAGAAGCAGCTAGAAGGAAGATAAGAAACTGAAAGAATTTGGGTAGAAGGAGCGCTGGCTTGAAATATGCACCGAATATGAACATTTGCCTACAGGGCTCATGGCTGAAATTTCCCAGTGTGCTTGTGAAGAAATTGTGTAGGCTATTGCAAATGGCACTTCAGCATGCACCACATGTTTAATGCAAAATAACAGGATCCAAGCTTACTTTAAATAAAGCATCTGCGTAGCAGTGTTCAGAGCAGCCATATCCTTCACATTAATTCATCTTTTTTCTCTTATATTTTGCCTAGTTACAGTCTTAAAGTAAGGTAAATCCTTCCGGTGTGTTGCTGCAGACATTTCTTTAGTATTTTAGCAAAATTCTTTTTCTACAAGCAAAAATCAGAGGCAGCAGCTTCAAGCTGGCAAGGGCAATTTTGCCTAAGAAGAAGCTGTCTGGTCACGCAGATGAGACTGGAATCTGTGAACATTTGACAGGCTCTGAGCACTTTCTCTGTGTGAATGAGGAACTGATGAGTGAACAGCAGTGTCCAGCAGCGCTTTTTGATGGTAATGCCAAAGCCTTTTACCAGCAGCTTCCCAGTGCAGATGGACTTTTACAGAAATAGCCACATAAACATTTCTACTGCCATTAAGAAGGAATGGGCCCTTTTTAAATACTGGAAACAATGCAAAGACAGAAAGCAGGTATGGGAAAGCTTTGTAGAATCATGTGTGTGAAATTATGTAAGGATATTGCTCTGAAAATGCTTCTCTCTGTTCTTGCATCCAAGGCAGTACACTCTGCCTTGTGGCCAGCAGCACTTCTGTGTCATATTTTCACAGAAAAATCCAATTTCAAAAGCACATTTGTGAAAACTTGAATTGTACAGGGTTTAATGGAGGAAATTCATAGCTTCTTGTTAAAGAAGATGACAAACTGGTTAAATCTCTGGATGGAAATATGCTCAGAGTTTTAAAAGTGGAAGCAAAAACATGTGTTTTCCTGAAGATATCAGGGATGAATTCACAGCCCTGGCTGTCTTATTTGCACCAGCTGTAGCCTTCTGAGAAATATTTTTTTGTAAAATGGATAAAAAAACTGATAGGGATCAGGTTGCAGCTATCTATAGGCTTTCTGCAGAGAGGTGTCATTGCAAGAGATTTGCCTGGAAAGACCACTGGAAGTGAGGAACCACACATGGCGGATTGTGAAGGGTCAATGTGAACAAACATGACTAACTTTCCTAACTTGCTTTGCTACTTCTTACTGTGTGTCTGTGGACATAAAAGAGAGAATGCTACCACACCTAGAATTTGATAAGCCTGATTCATGTCAAGCAACTAATACTAAGGCGCATTATGTGGACTGCAGGACTTCATTGGCAGAGCAGGATTTTAATCCTGGAGTAATACTGGGCTCTGCGTTGGTGCTGAGTACATCACGGTTGTTTCTTCTCAGTTCTCCAGCTCAGGCCTATGTCCTGCCCCAGCAGAAAAAGAAGCAGAAAGGAAGGTGTGCCGGAACAGAGATGGAAGTAATTCTCATGGAGATACACAGATCTTAATGCTTTTGATCACCTTCTTCAGTAAACCACAGCTCAGTGAATTTCCAAATTGAGATGTTGCAGCATGTTGGCAGCAAAGAGCAGCACTGCAGTGCAATTCGCAGTGTTCTCTGAGTATCTTCACAGTAATAAAACAGCAGGACATGAAAAGAAATGAAGGTGATTTTTTGGCTGAGTGTGATGGCAGATGTTAAAAGACAGCATGGTTTCCTGCCTTACCTGTCAAGACAAAAAAAAAAAACTCTCAGGGAAAGCAGCATTCTTGTAGGCAAATACCCCTGTGTAGGATAGGTTTTTTTCAGGTGGATTTGTGAAGCCTGCTGTTGGAACGTACTAGTCAATAGCATGAGATATTTTTCAAAGTATGCTGTAGTTCAGCCTTTGATGGATAAAAGACAAAAGCAGTTATGTTTTCATTGGTGAAACATAGTGTTACAAGTTGCTCTTTCAAAGGGAACTAAATCTCATTGATTCTGAAAGTTTTCTCTTAACTGCAGGTAATCAAGAGAGGGACCAGAGTTACCCAGCTTGTGAACATCTTTTGTTGCATTGCTAAATAAACTCTTAGCAGCCAATGAGCTCAGACATGACTAGGATACCAAAATGCATTTTACTGTCTTTGCAAGTAATCCCAGGTGGCACTCAGCTATCCATTAATTTCCTTAGGGGATGATTATTGGACTCCGCGAGCTCATCCTAACTTGTGATGCAACGATCAAGCAGCAAGAACCAGCATATCCCCTCTTGCTTTTACCCATGTGGGTAATGTGGCAGGTCGCAGAGCAGTGACCGGAGGGCAGCATTCCAGTGAGTGGGGAATTGGTTGGAATCAGCTACTGCAGGCACAGAGTTCCAGGAAAGATGAGAATCGTGTGCCCACTCAAGCAAGAGAGAGAAAGGGAAGGTGTGCGTATGCAGACAGAGAAGAAAACAGACAAGAAAAATCTAAAACTTGTTCTCTTTTCCATAGGACCTTACATAGCAATTAGTTATATTAAAATCGTATCTTTTCTGATACAAAGTACAAGAGCACAGACTTACAGAAAGTAAATCGAGGGCAGAGATGACAAAGAACAAACTTTGAGATTACGCTACAGGTTCCAGTATCTCATTATGATATCTCCACAATCTCATGTTCAACAGTCTTCTACAGGAAGATTGGTACAACTGAAGTTGTGACTCCTGTAATGTACAGACAGCCAAAATGACTTTCCTGCTTAGTGCACTTTCATGGGTGGCAGGTTCCACAGGTTCCCATTAGATCCAGAACAGATATACCTCCTATTAACAGTTGTTTTCATTCTTAATGAGGAGAAATGAGAACATGAAAGGATCACTGCAAGATTTTCCCCAGCTGATAGTGCTGTGCCTGACCAGTCTGCTGGATGACTGGGCATGTGAATGAAAGTAGCAGTATGAAACAGGCAGGAAGACCAGGACAGCCTGTGTTTAACTGGAAGAGTTACTCTAATCCTGATGAAATTTCCCTTACTTTCTCTAAACATTTGCTACGATTAAGGATTTAAGGAAAACTGACAAATGGGGCATCAACTCTGAGAACAAATTAGGAACCTCCCGTTCTGATCTGCATGCTTGGAGGATGAAAATATTCCTTCAGCTGTACTGAAGGAAACTGCTACTTAGATGCTTAGAGGAAAGGGTGATTAAAAATAATCAATAACTACCTATGCCTATGCCTTTGAACTGTTGTTAGACTTCCATTACGTAATAGAAGGAGTGGGAACTGTCCTGAGCTAAGAACAGGATAAGCTAGACAGCTTAGGCCAGCTGTCTGTCTGACCTACAAACAAACTTTTGTTCAGTGAGGCTGTCTAAATTGCCTTTTCAGTCTTTGTCAACCCTTTAAAGTCCTCATGCTGCATTAGTTCTTGGGGGGAAAAAATGGTAAAATTCTTTTCCTATTTAAACTCATATTGAAAAGGAAAAATGACAAGAGTAACCTGTGATACCGAGCCAATCTGCATCTTCCTTAGGTTCTCGGATTTTGTCTCCAACCCAGAAACTTACACAAACATGTGTAAACGTTCTCCCTTGTTGCCTCTTAGGAGAACCTCTGTGTAACCATTGCCTTCTTCACATTCTCGTTTATCACTGCTGTGGCACCAACAGAATCGTGCCTGTTGAGTCCAGCTGGTCAGATGATGAAATGGAACTGTCCTACTGACTGACTCTTTCATTTTAGCACCTTTAATCCTGCAGGGGGAGGCTGGTTTTGGTTTTTGTTTGTTTTGTTTGTTTGTTTTGACCTTATAACAGCATAGTAAAAGTGAGAAATCATGTGCTGCATTTGCTTGTTTTTACCCAAGTTCCCTATCCTATGGCCTGTAGATTGTAAGCGTCTTTTAAAAGCTCTTTTACAGAGTCTAGCAACGTGCAGTTTAGCAGGCTTCTTTGCAACTACTGTGATTTGAATATCTTAATTTAAGCAAGATGAGAAGTTTAATGTAAAATCATCACAAAGCCCCTCTGAGATCCTTATGGTAGATGCTGTCAAAGTGAGTTAAATTCTTTAAATGCTCCTGGTATTCCGGGCAAACCTGTCTCAGTTAATCATTTATGCTAGTGTGATCTGCCTTCTGGGGCAGCAACCTGGCTGCTCTCGAAGAAACAGGATGCTTCAGCACAGCCGTGTTCCACAGGCTCAGCATCTCTTGTGCACACCAGGAGAAATAAATGCACGTGCAATCCAGGAAAATAGGAAATAAGGTTTGGGGCGTGAAAGGAGGTGGTTTGACCTTGGCATTACTGCAGCTGTAACTGGATCCATGAAAAAAATCCTGCTGTAGAAATGGTCTCAGTGTTTTATGTCTAAAGGTAGCAATGTTAAATAAACATTGGACAGCAACAGAGACTTCTGGCTTTCTCAGGCTGCAGTTTTCAGTCTCCTCTGGCCTATGCTTTCGCATAAACCATTTATCTCTGAGCTCATTCCTAGCAGTAGCTTGGGTTTTTTTACTACTTTCTGCTGGTGTGATTTCAATTACAGTTTAGTAACAGTCTGTTTAACTGCAAGTGCGGAACAACTTCATAGAATTCAACACATTTTATGCACCGTAGTTTAAACTCAAATATTCTAATAATGTTTTCTGTTGTTTTTCTACTTCAGATCAGTGTTAGAGTTTCTTTGCTTTACGTTTTTTTGGTCTTGTTTGCTTGAGGATTGTGTATGCAGTGGAAGGTTGGATTTTTGTAATTTGTTCATTTTAAAAAGTATGGAAAAAATGTGTATTACATTTTAGTTAGAATAATTAATAATCATGTTAGAATAATTGCTGGCTCCCACCTAGAGTTTATTCAGCCTTCTTCTCTACTAAAACACCACTTTGCCTTTCTAAATTAATACATTTATACATACACATAATAGTCAAAATGGATGACATGGTGTATCGCCCTGGCACAGCAAATGTGTATAACAAATTTCCCTGAATGCTATTATAGGAATAAAAAAGGTTAATATCAAAACTATCATGTTTCTGTTTTGATCAGTGCATATACATCATTTTATATATCATCATTTTAGCTTAAACAGAGTTGTTAGAATTTCAGTTGAAATATAGAAGTTTTAATTAATATTCTGAAGCGCAGGCTAACATTAGGAGCTTCTGCCAAAATACAGTCTTTCCATTTCCTTTTCCTGAGTATGGCCAGAGTTGAGGAATTTCAAAAGAATTTTTGTCTCTCCACAGATCTTGGGGTATACAGAAGTTGGTTTATTATGCTGACAGACTCCCTTGACTGAAGGAAACATTTAAAATGAAGTACTTTCCGTATTATTGCCATACAGTTCTGTGATTCAGAGTGTGGCTTGTAATTTCCAAGAAGCATCCCAAATGCTTCAGACAGTGATTCACCTCTCTGGATTGATGCAGAGTTCAAAAAAACACATTCATCAAAAGCAGAGAAAGGTCAAAGTCCTAAGTGAGTCCCAGATTTTGTTACACAGTACTCTTTATTCTGACTTTGCTTTTGAGGATTTGCTACAATAAATTTCTCTTTGATATTGGGAGAAGTGATGCTCTTAATCTGTATCGAATGAGTGGAGCAGACAGTATGTGGTATCTGGGGAAAAAAAATCTTGCTAACCGTAGTCCAAGATAGCTGTTCGTTATGCAGGCTTTCACTGATTCAAATAATTGAAACATTTGCAACTGTCCTTAAATATTAGAGCAAGAGCTTGGAAGAACAGGGCTTTGCTCTTGTAGCTTACATGATTTTACAAACTTTTACTAACGTTGAATCGAGCTGCATTGCTTCACTTTGGTTTCTTATGTCATTTTTCAGTGATCTTATGATCTTAGGAAATTAAAGGACTCTTGCCAAAGGTAGGATTAGGGAATCTGGCTCATTAATATTTTGGAATAAAAAGAAAACCCTCTTGAGTTTTACAAGAAGATCTGACCTACAAGACTAGAAATGGGGTGACCTTTCTATTATTGAAAGTCCTTTACTAAAATCCATGGATTTCAATAGAAGAATAAAGCTAATTGTCTTTCCACTGTTGGATTGATTCTGTTTCAGGACAGAAAAATCACCTCCAGCTAGCACAAAGGTATTAAAGTTTCCTGGGTCATGCACATGGTGAATTCTGTCACTTTCTTTCCAAAAAAAGGGTTTGCAATTCCTGGCCTGCTATGTGAGTCACTACCATTTTAGTCCAGTCTTTTCAGGTCATTGATGTAATGTCAGTGCCTTTGAGAACTGGTGAGCTCCATCACATTTTTTGTGCCTTCTCTTCCAAAATTAATTTCTTGTCTTCTTCCCTGTAGGCTGCTGTCCCGTAATAGTACTGCCTGGTGTAAAGGCGCTAGCACTCCGTGTTTATGCCTTGGATCTGCTTGGCTTCATCGTATACCTCTGTGCTAACACCACAGGGGTGCCTATAATAAGGAATGGTAGGGTGGCAGACAAAGTACCCTGCTCCATACGTAAATGGAATGAGGGTAACACAGCTGCTGTGTATGACTCGTGTGACCCGTGCTGAAGGCCCACTTTCCGCCTCTGGCCTGAGTCTCTCCTCTCACCCTGCAGTTTCCAAAGTTATGCCACAGCATGAACTCAAGGCTGACACCACAGATCCCATGACCATCACATCCTGATGCTCTCTCTTCCCTTCAAAGCTATCACAGGAAAAGGCTTGAGCACCTTTGCTCAAGGACTTCTGCCTTTGCTGGGGCAGCAATGAAGCATTTCGGAAGCTTTATCTTGCAGACTTACCATGCTAATTCTGAAGTCCAGGAGCTGTGAGTTGCCTCTGTTTATGGCAGCCCTGTAGTTAGCTGAGTCTTCCTAATGATTGGCAAATGATTCTTAGATTGGTTTAGTGAGAGGCAGTTATTAGATACTTTCTAAATTATTTTAAATAGATAAAGGACCTAAATAGTCCTGAAAGTGGTGAGTGGGAGCTGTCAAGGAAACAATTTGCTAATGGAAACACGGCATAATTAACTGCCTTATTTAAATGACTTGCCGGCACGTTACTGGGAAGAGCTGATAAACAAGGAACTCTGCAGCAGCAGGGAGTCTTTGCAACTGTAACTGAGAGATCCAACCTTTGCAAAGCGACCATATCACAGAGAAACTAGCTTTGGGACAGAAACAAGGATAGCAGTCATATGAAGAAACACAAGGTCAGACTCGCCGTAGAGTTTATTAAACTGCTTTGTCTTTTCGAGATTGGCCAGCAGTGTCCTGCCTATAGTATATTCCCCAACTTCCATATAGTGTGGCTAAAAACATGCATTCTTATTACTTTGCTGTCATTTTTTGTCTCAAGAGCATGCAGGAATGTCACAGTCAGCCTGCTTCTCCGTGTGGCCACACCATGGTGATCATTGGGATAACAACGGATGAGTATGAATCACAAACATCTAACAGCCTTTACAAGTTTGCCTTTAGGGACTGTTTTACTAAGCTGGAAGCTGAAATGAGCCTGCCATGCTAGATGTAGCACTGTGCAGAAATAATTCTGCAGAACCAGAGGCTAAGCTCACAGTGTGACTATTTGGGATTTAGTTCTTGGTGAGATGTTAGGGCCTATTAGTATTGTTTAAACTGCAGCAGTGGCCAAATGCACTACAGACATGGGAAGAGAGAGAGTCTTCGCCCTGAGCTCACAAGCTAAAAGGCGAAGTGAGGAAAAATAAAAGACAGCATGGAAGCAGATACATGTCATTAGCTATGGCTTAATAGTTACATTAAAAATGCTTTCTTTAATTAATTTGCTGGATGAGAGACAGACAGGTGGTTAGTTCCTTGTAAGCGTCATGGGTAAGGTTAGTTGTTTTATCTCAGAAGGCAGTCAGTGTGGTTAGGCATGATCTACCTTTAATCAGTCTGAACTGAACGTTCCCAGTCATGTCCTTCTTTGTCTTCCCAGCACTGTGTTCCAAGAAGACATGCTCCGTGATCTTCCCAGGAAGCAAAGTCAGGGGCTAACTGTCCAGCCAGCTTGTAGTTCCTCAGGTTATCTTTCTTGCCCTTTGTGAAGACAGGTGCAACATTTGCCTTTCTCCAGTCACCAGGGATCTCCTTTCATCTCCATGAACATTCAGAGTGACCTCGATATATCAGTCATCTCTCTCATCTGTGCAGCCCATGGGATCCCAAGGGTGTGTGGTATGCTCAGGAGTCAAAGCAGTCAATGTTGGGCAAAGCGTTCTGAGTTCAGAGGCATGGAGGAAAATACTGAGATGCTTGTGAGGAGTGATCTAATGTAAAATTGGGACAAGGAGGGATATTTGTTTTTGTCTTTGTTAGTGTGTCCCTTTCAATAATTAGGTGAGAATTTAATTTGTTGCTGCCTTCAGAGCTATTAGAGTTGCATTTCAGATTTCAGTTTTATTCTCAAGTGTGAGGGAGCAGGGACTGTGGGTCAAACTGAATTCTTGTTGGTTGGTTATTGCAGGTAACGCATCGTGCCAAAGCAGGATCCCATTACCTCCTCACAGTCTATGTGGATTCCATCTGCTTTACTTCTATTACTGTGTCATCCCCCATTTTTTTCAAATGTTTACCCCTTTATCATTTTTAATTCAGGATTTATTTTCACCCATCCCGCAATGAGTAGCATGTTTTGCTCCTGTTCTGCCAGTCTGTGAATTCATTGTTTGCTGGCTGGCAAGGCACCAGTTCTAGGGTGACAGATGGGGCAGACTGCAAAGCAGGCAGTTGCTTCCCAGCCTGAATGATATTTTAATAAGCACAGAGACGTGACAGAGGGAGAAGCTTCTCACTGGAATGACTGGCAGTTTTGTTTTCAGCCTGAAAGCACTAATAGATGATTTTTGGCCTCAATCCAAAAAAAATTCAAAGAAAATAGAGGCAGAAAATCCCATTAGCTCCTAACTTATCCCTCTTTTTTAAGGGTCAGAGAAGTTTTTTTCTCTGTGGTCTATTCTCTAGATAGTGAGTTGTTTCTTTGTTTCTGGTGTTTTCAGTTCTCCCTCAGAGAAAACTCTCTCTCAGGGAGACTTGCCTTTTAATTATCTTTTATTTTCCTTCTTTTTTTCCATTTCATTCACTTTCTCCATTGTCTTCCTTCCTCCCTAAACAATCCTTCTTCCTCCAGTTTCTTTGCATTCCTCACAGCTCCACAGTGAAGTCTGTCTGAGTAATGGGGCCTACCAACTTACTTGGCTTCCAGTTTCTGCATCCTGTGAAACAGCTGCTGCAGTGCCAGGCAATGACATCTGCATGGGAATCTCGGGAGCATATGTCCTCTTGTCCCTGCCCTTCAGCTGGATCTCAGTTACATAATACAAGGCCTGTGTAGGGCTTTTTTTCATCCTTGGTCTTATGAATAAACCACTACAAAAGAGAGCTCTGGCAAAGCCCCAGAAAGCTCTGAGATCCCTCTGCAGTGTGAGCAGCACAGTGTTCTGCAGACAAACTATAGGATAGTGAGGCTTTCAGAGAAGAAGATTCTTTTTTCTTCCTAGAAGTACAGGAAAAAAAGTCCAGCTGTCACTGGGAAAATATCAAAATGGTGCTGGAATATGAACTGAGATACAGTCCCGTACACTGATCAGAGAATGCCGTGAGAACTTCTCAATATTTTGCATAGACTTTGATGTCTATTTAGCAGGATTCAGGTCTGGGTCTCAGCTGGAGTATGAGCTGGAAATTAATGGGATTCCTGCTAAAATGTGCTTCTTTTTCATTTCAGATACAATGATGACTCTGAAGGTTCAGATTCTGATTGGCTTCCTCTGGTGCATGATTTTAATGCACACAGATGGCTTCCCAGTAGACAGCAATACTGAATTTCGCTCTGCTTTCTCGGTGGCCCGAACCAGCAGCATGGAAGGGAGCTCTGAGATGGTCATAACCTTTGACAAAGTGTATGTGAACATTGGCAATGACTTTGATCCCAAGACTGGGTTGTTCCGGTGTCGGATTCCTGGAGCCTACTACTTCTCCTTCACAGTTGGGAAATACCCAAAGAAAAACTTGTCTGTCATGCTGATGAGAAACAAGAATGAGGTGCAAGTGATTGTGTATGATGAACATCACCGCAAGGAACGGAAGGTAGCCAGCCAGAGTGCCATGCTGCAGCTTGACTATGGTGACACAGTCTGGCTGCGTTTACATGGAGACCCCAAGTATGCTCTTTACAGCAATGTGGGCCCCTATACAACTTTCAATGGCTACCTAATCTATCCAGACACTTCTGCCTTCTTCCAAAATGCTCTTAGCTCTCAAGAGCTGGGGCCTTCCCGTCACAATATTCAGCAGCTTCCAGGAGAGCAGAATGAAGCTTCCCAGCGACACATGTTGTCTGATCAGCCGAAGAGGGAGCAAGACCCTCGCTCTGCGTTTTCTGTTGCTCGCTCACAAAGTCTCCTGGGGACAGACGACAAGCAAACCCAGCATGAGCCGATCACATTTGACACGGAGTTTGTGAATATTGGGAAAGATTTCAATTCTTCCACTGGCATCTTCTCATGCCGCATACCTGGTGCATACTATTTCTCCTTCACCATTGGCAAAATGCCCTTTAAGACCATGTCAGTGAAACTTATGAAGAACCACAATGAGGTGCAGGCCATGATCTACGATGACAACCACTCCAAGAGGCGGGAGATGCAGAGCCAGAGTATCATGCTGCCTCTGCAGTACGGGGACACCGTCTGGCTCTACAGCCATCAGCATGATGGCTACGGTGCCTACAGCAACCATGGCAAGTACATCACCTTCACAGGCTTCCTGATCTATTCCGAGGCTCAGCCAAAGCAGCTCCCAGGTGCCAGCTCACTCCAAGGGTCAGAAAATTAAATGCAGATGTGAAAGGAGCATAAGAAAAGCCAAGGTGCCACGAACTTGGGTATAGCTCCTCTTCGGATATCATCCTCTACTTTGAGCATGCTATCATGTGTCCAGTGCTTTCCTTATGCTGCACGCTTGTGCCTGACCGCAGGGCCATTGCTGTGTCTGTCTTTCATCCATAGAAAGGTCTTTACAGGATGTATGTGTGTGTCCAGTGTTGGTGTTTGATTTAAGCATAAAGCATGAGGTAGTTTGGGGCAGGGGTGGGGCGATGTAGTGAAATGCCAAGGATCAGAGAAACACTGCAGTAATGCTACTGCAGATCCCTAGCATCCAGAAAGCAAAGGATGTGGTGACTTTCCTTGCATATCTGTTAAGGGAATAAATGTAATGAAATTGAATGTAATAAAAAATACAAAATATGTACGGTTTTCTCAGATTGGAATTTGTTGTTGGCTGTGAGACTTGTGTTCTTTTAACGGTCTGAGGTGCCAGTTCAGGAGGGAAAGAAGCATGGCGATTGTACAAGCTGCGGTATGTGTTACTGAGCAAGATAGTTACTGGGGCTGTGCACACACTTTTCTCTTGTGTGTGTGTGAAGTGTTGGTGCCTCTTATGACTTTATTGCAAGTTCCATAATATTTATTGCTTTTCTTAATCTGAACTTCCTGAAGTCAAGAAGAACATGCAAGACAAGCGTTTAAGAATCTCAGCTTCCTTTTAATGAAAATAATACATTTGGGAAAAAAAAAAAGAAAAAAAAAAAGTATGCTTCTAGCCTACTAGGATAGTAGGGGCTAGAAGGATGAAGGCTCAAAGCTACGAATGGACCAACCTCTGAAAGCTCAGAAGCAAGGTAAGTAAGTGTTTTTAAATCTAGTATTTGAGTCATGATTTTTAAGTGAGTAGTATCATGCCATGCAGTGGCAGTAGTTTCCCCACAAATGAGCTCCTTGAATACAAGGCTATGGATAACCTTTATGCCACATTGCTAACCTAGCACAGAAGGGATCAAAGGGACCACCAAGTGACAGGTTCTGCCTGTGTTCCTGTGGGTTGCAGGCTGCGCTCCGTCAAGCCGTGGTGCTGCTGCAGTGGGACTGCTGCGGCTGTAGAGGGCACTGGTGTGTTCCTACAGGGCAGCCGAGACGGGCAGCAGGACCCCAGAGTCGGGTTTTAGGAAACCCGGAGGCTGGAGGCTTCATCGCAGTGTGGGTGTTGCTGTTTCCGTTGAGCTAGATGCTCGGCTAAACCCTGGTTTGCCTCCCAAAATACATAAACTGCCAAACTGCACCATCTTGAGCATACACGGAACTTCGTGATATCACTGGGATGCAATTTAGAGTCTGCTTTACAGATAGAAAAGCCCTCAAACAGACCCTAACGAAATCCTGAATTCAAAAGAATGCCTTTGTATCTGAGTAACCAAGCCAACTCCCTCGATGTTTATCCAGACATTTATGTAGCTCAGACTGTATATTCTCCAGCAAGGCAATATTTTCAGGCACTAGTGACATCCCACCTCAGCCTTTTAATGATGTTCTGTGCTCAAACTGGATGTATTTGCAGCCACTCCCTAACTCCATCACTCCATATGTATACTAGACATTAAAGACTGAAGACTGAGGAAAAGGATGAATGGTAGAGATTAGAAGTATATTTAAAAAAAAAAATCAGGGCTGGAAGAACATGGTGGGACACTAGCTTACTAGAAGTTGTTTCAAATGACATGCTAATCTTGATCCCTACATCCTTTGGGAAAAAAAAAAAAAAAAAAAGAAAAGAAAAAAAAAAGAAAAAAGAAAGCTTTATGAACGGCATAAATCTGTTCTGCAGTGTCCTTTTGTAGCCCTAACCTTACCTCTAAACCCATTCTCTGTGGCATCTTGCTTCCAGGCTTCTTATTCCTGCCTCACCATTTTGCCTCTCCATCTGTTGGGCAGCAGTGGCTTGGAGAAAAATAAAGTAGGTCAAAAGTTAGCAGTTCCCACTTTGAATGTCACATACCTCCTTTTTCAGCATGGAAAATTAAGAGTATATTGATAGAAAAAGAATTACAGATCCCACCATCTAAGCACACGCAATGAATTTTCAAAATTAATATAGCTAGAATGGCAGCAGAAAGCCCAGTAGAAAAAAAAACAACATCAACAAATCAAAATCCTCCTGTACAGATAATTATATTTAATTCCATACAGCAGTATGTAAGACAGAAAAAAAGGTTAAAGATCTACTTCTATAAAATAATTATATTTCTGATTTTAAGAATAGAGATTGTGTATTTGTTATGTTTGTCTTTAAAGTGCCATAGTTGTATGAAAAAAAAAACTTCAAAAGAGGTAAAATCTGCTGAAGAAATAACTAGGTCACGATCCTTAGGAATTTAAATGAGATGTACGGAAGTGTATTCTAAACGAATAGCTGACACAAAGCAGTATACATACGTAAATACGATACGTGAATACTAGGAAGCTTCATGGAATACATACATTTTCAGGTTGATCTTTAATGAACACATGAGGTGGGAAATAACTGTGGACACATCAAATGTGATGCTGCATAACCAGAAAGCTGAAATTAAATACACCACCTCTATTGTGAAACACAGCAGCATCTGCTTCGCTGATTACTGGAGAGGAGAAACGAGACTGCATTTGGCTGAAACCACAGAAGGAATATGAGGCTGAACTGAATTATTCAAGATGAATTCAACTAGGACACCAGTGTAACATCCTGGAAAAAAGCTGCCAGGACATCTCCCTAGAAAGCATCAGTGATCAAGACAGATAACACATCTAAATAGCACTGCCCACTTCAGCTCAGCCCACTTAAAAAAAAAAAAAAAACACAAGAGAGAAAAGGGTGAGATGCACTTTTTAGTTTTGTCCTGGTTCATATAAAAATTAAAAAACTGTGTATAAATCCTTAGAGGATTGCCAGCACAATGCAGAAAGCAGTACAAAAAGGTGTGGCATATTTCTACAAAGTCCTGAATACTGAGGAAAGATTGCCAGCGTTCAAAACAAACAAGGACGCAGCTGAAGTCAGATGTGTCCTTTCCCATGGCACTTTCCCTTTTTAAGTGTCTCTCTTGGTCCTGGCCAGGTTAGAATGATAGAACTGTTTCAGCGATGCTAAATGTGAAGGTTTCTCCTTCCAGCGCCAGGAAGCCATAAGGAGAGTGGAATTTGCAGGGCAGAGCCCCTTGCACAGATCACGAAAGATTTCATCAACTAGCTGGGAGAAAAAATGGATCCAGAGATTTTTATCCAGACCCTGAATGGAGCGAATCTGATAGGCACAGTAAACACTGGTGAAAATCAGACGGTCATACTCTCCTGAAGGCAAAGGGGCATCGGTCAGTGAATAATATCTCAGCAGCTGCTCGATCTCCATCGGTGTTTTGGGAACTTCACTCTCTAAGATCTGCATGAACCGCCGCGCTGGGCGCAGGGAGGCCAGCTCTTCATCCCGCAGCCGGATGGTCCCATTGGCCTCGATGTCCAGCCTCCCCCAGAGCATCTGGAAGAGAAGAGCAGCACGAGCATTTCAAAGCCGCCTGCTCGATGTCTGTCTCTGCTGGCCCCACGCCCCTGCTCTGCCTGGCCCAGAGCCTCGGCTTCCCTGCAGGGCCCTGTCCAGCCTCCCACCCTGCCTCTCCCACTGCCAGCCCACCCCGCTGAGGCATCTTCCAGGAGCTCCCGAAATATGGCGGCGATGAGAAGAAGCAGAACAGGTGAGTTTTTATGTGCAAGCAGGTGGGAGTGCAGGTGCTAACAGTGCCTCTGCCCAGAGGCCCCCAACGCCCCGGAGACCTCTAATATGACGTCGGCGTCCTCTGGGCTGCGACGGGGTGTGTTGGTGCTGGCACCATCCCTGCTGCGAGGGTGTTCATCTGGAAGACATCAGGCAGAGTGTGACACCACAAGATCATGGCCCTTCCCATTTGTTTCTGTCATTTGCTTGTCGGTAAAGCCTTTGGTATTTCTGAGCTGTCACTCACGGCTTGCCAAATATGACAGATGCTGATCACAAGATTTCAATGAGCAAAACAAGCTTCACAAGAGAAGCAGAAGTGGTTAAGGGAGGCAAGTATGAATTTTGGGTATGATGACCCCAAATCCTGCCAGCACAGAGCTATAGCATGTGGCAGCAAAGGCATTTGTCTTGGAAGGCTGCAAGGAAGCCTCTCACGCTGCGGGTGGGTGCAGCAGGAGTTTGAGCAGATGGGTTTTGACAACAGGTTGCTTTGTAGCTTTTGCTAGGAGAAAGAAATGCTGCCCAATGGAAAGAGGGTGCCAGCAGGCTCCTAGAACTTTTGGTGGAAATATTACTTGGTGCTCACCCTGTTTTTGTACTTGTTCCCTGAGCATCTGCAACTGGCAGATGCAGATTATGAGGCTAACACGGTCAAATCCATGGCTGTTCTCATGTCCAGCTAATTTCTTGCCAGGCCACCTAACCTCATTTAAACTGGGAAAAAATGAATACTAGGCCAGAAGAATTAATGTGAGAGTCACATTAATCCCAATAATCCTTTATTTTTTGTTTACTAATTCTTCTAATACTTTAACTTTCTTTTTCCCTTATTTTTTCTTTCTTTGTGGAAAAAAAAAAAAAAAGGAGATGCATGTATCCTCAGTCCAGGACTGTAAGAGGGATGCTGCAACCCCTCCCTTCTTCATGTTGATCAGCATAGTCATGAGCCAAGACCCTCTTCTATGGGTCCTCTGGGTCAGGAAAGATGAAATGCAAAAAACGATATAAAATAGTAAGCTCTCTGACACTTCTCATTATTATTTTTATACGGATAAAGCTTTTCTATATTAAAAAAGAGAGAGAATATGCATTGAATACTCTAGAGTTAAGGTCAGCAGGTGCTTAGATAAAGTAGAAAAATGATTTAATACTGTATGTGTGTGATGATTGCTACCAAACCCCACTTCCAACTTTCCATTCTTGATTAAAGCTTTTCAGGGAGATAGATGTACAAGCTGCCTGAAGATCTGCTGTCCCCTCAGACTGAGCTTTGTTTCTCTGCACAGCTGCAGGATCCCTAATGTAAGCCAGCTGGGGCTTTGGAATGTGAGCTGGGCTGTAGCTGCTTTTTCCTCTTCCTCCATGAATGTGCCAGCAAAGCTTTTACACCATCCGAAAATTTCTTTTCTGGGCTTCTCCTCTCAGCTAACTGATCCACAAAGTTCACAGATACCTCTAATGAAAGACATCTGCCTGGCTTGCAAAGTCAGTCAATTTGTTGAATAATCACCAAACTGCTGTTATTCATAACCATCTTATACATTTACGCAGCGTTAGATTTTGAAGTACAGTAAAACAAAAATCAACCAAAGCATAACAAATAATGTATTGAAATAATGTATTGAAATAATAACATAAATGTAATTTGGAGATGGGAAAAATAGTCCCTTATTTACTTTATCATTCAACAGTTGTTCTTTTCCCGAAAAAGCACCTAGAAACCCACCCACGTTATTGCAGGAGCAGACTTTTTCAGCATAGACCCCCCCTCCTCCTGCCACCAGAAGCAGCAGCAGGTCTCCATCCTGCAGGTAGGTGCAAGCATCTCCCTCTGGGCACAAAGCCCAGCTGGGACTCCAGCTACCACGCTCTCCTGCGTCAGCACAGCTAGCAGATGCGTTTGACTGTATCTGAAGAAGCAGGCAAAGCGTAGCACCGCGGGAATTGCACAAACATTTACCAAGCCAAGGAGCTGCCCCACGAACAGGTGCACTTCCTACCTGTCAGCCTCTGGGATCCAGCGAACACACACAGCACCAGCCAGGTGTTGAGCTGCACCTGGGCCATAGTGGCCGTGCCCAGTAGTGGTTCACATCCCCTCCACGGACAGCGCTGGGTGTAAAGTGAGAGCTGTTTGCTGCAGTGTCTTTCTTGGCTGCTTCTGATCCCAGCAGCCTTTGCTGGAACCGATCTGCCTTTCTGTGTTTATGGTTGCAGTCCCGGGAAGGGCTTTGCAGTTGAACTTGCTGACCCAAGAGGCTATTTTCCATCATATTTTGGAAAGTTGGAAGACTTTGTTGTGAAGTTTTTGGCAATATTATTTAAGGTTCTCTTCCAAAGACTGACTTTCCACTGCAATTTATTATACAGAGCTATTAGTTGCAAGAAATTTTACTACACATGATTGCCTCTGAGGAATGGGGGAACCTCTTGGTCCCTTCCTCCTCTGCACAGTGCCTCTGTCCCATCTCTGCGACCCTTCAGTTTTCCCTTTTACTGAGTTTGAAAGTTTGCAAATGATCCAGAAATGTGACAAACAGATAAGGCCACAGTCTGGGCAGATTCATGGTAGGGCAATAGCAGCCAAAATATACAAGCATGCGGAAGAAATGTTACTTGTTCAGCTCTGTAGCAAACCTTTGGGAAGGAATACTCAGTGTAATGACCTAGCAAACTGCAAGGATCAGAGCCAGTCAGGCTTTAGCACCTCATCATCCTCTCTTGTGACTTATGGGTTACAATGAGCAAGGTCCGCCTTAGGTGTTGTGAATTACACAGAGGAAACTTCATCTGATTCCCTTCACAGCAGGTATCTGTGTTGTACACATCCTTTCACTTTCATTAGTGCCTAACCCTCACTTGAGACACTGTGTATTTCTCCTCTGAAAGGCGCAGCATTGTTGCAGGTTCACCAACAGGTTCTTGGATGTGAGGGTCATACAAATCAGTAATAAATATAAATAAGTAGTAATGTCATCTCCCTCAAGCTAAAGGTGTTCTCTGGGGAACGAAGTCTGCCTAGAAAAGACAGGAGGAGCTGAAGTGCATACCCTCCTGAGTAAGTTAGAGGCTGTCGGTTTGTGGTGACTTTGGTCACCAGCTATTTTATGGGATGACGTTCCAGTTAATAAGCTGTCAGTGTGCAAGGCAGCCATTCTTCTGCAACTTCCAGGATCTGCAGCTATGCCTGGCAATATGTGCTCACAGCAGCTATCAAAAGTGGCACAGATTTATTAAGGAAGGAAGAGCCCTCAATATCTGGAGCCATTTTTCCCCTCTGTTTGGATCAAAATAAGACCTGTATCTGTCATAGCCTTGGCTATCTTACACTCAGATGACACTTCTTTCAGTTTTCTTTATTTCCTGCTGCTTCTGCTTCAGCTGCATCCCTTTCTTCTGAGATGTCTTTTATTAAACTGTAAATAATATGCCACTCAAGAGGCAGACTCGGATGACCCATCTGCGCAGTGAGATTGATGTGCCTTCTGGTTCGTGCCAGTCCTTTAAAATCTGCAATGCACACCAGTGTACACATGACTGTGTAGAAGTTACTTTAAAAAACAACAAAAACCCACATCTTGTTGGTCATGAAATAGCCTCTCTAGTATGCGTCTGGGGGGCAGGGGTTGTAGTACATGACAAAGGAGTCATCCAGGATTTTGGCAAACATCTGCAAAGGTTGATTTTGTCGATAGGAGTATTTCCTAGGAACAGCGTGGGGCTGAAGGTCTAGAAGAGGATACCCATTTGGTGGGAGGGAGAAGAGAGGAGGCTCACTGGCTGTGCTTAGGTGACTGATACAATGGCAGGTAGGAGGCAAGCACAGGTGGTAGACGCTGCCTTGAGCTGGGGAAACTTTGCACAACTGCCTCACTATCGCAGAGAAACGCAGTTGCAGAGCACTGATAAATGTACACTTTAGCTCTTTGTAAACCAGCAGTGGTTATACGGGATGTGCACAGAAGCAAGTGAGTTTGTAACAGCTGCACACAGTCCCTGCCTGTGCAATTGCAATGTTAGGTGGTGCACCTGCTCCTCCTGAGGGATTTTGTCCTTGCCAGGTATTCACAGCTGAGTGTGCACAACCCTGCCGCTCCACACTCCCTCTGGTCATGCCATCTGTCGTAGGCACAGTTTCAGCGTGTCACATCAAGCCAGGTTTCTGCAGGGTCACCCTGGCTGCTTATGGCATTTCCACCAGGACTTCCTGAATCAGGAAGATGGGAAAGGGGAACAAGATACGCAGAACCAAAATCTGTAGAAGCTGGTTGGAGGTTGATCCAAAATTTGTTCCAAGTAGCAGAAGCTTTACCTATCACAGGGTAATGATGCAACAGAGTGAGGAACTATCAAAGGAAGAGACAAGTGAGGTAGCAGCCACTGTAACCCAGTTTGCCAAAGTCACAAGAGGCAGGATCTGCTGGGAAGAATTCCTCTGGTTCTTACATTATAGACCCCAGCAGACCCTTGAACCTTGTTCATTGGCATTTTTAGTGCCTCCGTTGACCATTATGTTTTTGTTCAGGCCTTTTATTTTGCACCTTGCATGGGTCTTTCTGATTTTTCAGTTGTAAACATACCCGTAGATAGCAGTGTTTGTACAGGTGAAGCTAGCCGGCCTGTCAGCACTGTGAATTTCTGCTGCTTCCTTTTCCCGTTGCAGATTACATCAGTATGCTGGGACGGGCACCTTGCCATGGGGACCTACACAGGCTGTGCTTAGATATGTAAGAGGCTTAAGGCAGCATCAGAAGTCACAAGGTGTGGATAATGCAGCACCAGAAGAGCCTCTTTGGAAGAGATGTTTCTTTGAGATGGGACTGCAAAGAGATTGGCAGCATCTTCATCAAAGGGAAATTCTGCTTGAAAATTGAAAAAAACCTCTTGCTTCAAATGTCTCACTCATAACTTGGGGAGACCTCAGTCCCCTGCCTAGGCCTGTCTAGCAGGTCTTCAGGGGAGGAGGATGAGGAGATGAAGAAGGGTAAGAGAACAGGAGAAGAAAAGCTCATGGCTCATGGGAAAGGTGATGTTTGAATCACAGGAGAGGAAGAAGAAATAAAAGCTTGAGGGAAGTAGGGGTAAAGTACTGTCCATAATCAGATGGGGCCTCCACAGTTCTATCCTTTACAGATACGGTGCTGCTGGTCCTTAAGGAAATGGTCTCCTTGTCTTTTTCTTCTAGTCTGTGAACCACATCCAGCTGCTTGAAGCAATAATGGGCTGTGTAACAGTGAAAGGGAGGGCACCACCCCACTGCACAAAAGAGTGGGATGGGGCCTCTCACAGCTCAGGGAAGATGTAATGGGATGCAGGTAATACGACTGTCATCTAGCCTGTCCTTCAGTACTCCTGTAACATCTGCTCTGCAGGAGTTCAAGGCCCAGCTGAAATCCCCATCTGGATCTTGACTGGAGATCAGTCATCAGGGCCCATACAGATGGTGTGGCTGTGATGCAGCCGGATACCCTAACACCATCAATAGCCACATCCCCAGGGACAAGAGGTTGCTTACCCAGCTGTGGGGAGAAAAGCCAGAAAGCTGGAAAACACCAGCAAAACATACTCAGCTGGGGAAGCTCAACGTGGTGACTGTGAATCATCTCTTAAAGTCTAGTTATTCAGCTCTGCGGTATCAGAAAACACGTCTCCTGAATAGGGCATCTGTAAGTCAGCTACCACAGATACGTATCTCATCCAGCATCCTACTACATTTGGGAAATCCAATGCAGGCAAACAAGCTGACAGCCTCATGGAGACTGGCAGTGTGGACCAGGCAGTGACAGAGATTTGGAAGATAACTTTGTGCTTGACCAAGCTGAAAACAGCTTTGCCCACCATGAAGTGCCCACCAGCCACAAGGACCCTAGGGCAAGCAGGCTTGTGTGTAAGGATAGTCCCTGGGGCTCAGGAGCAGTGGAGGGGGTGTGCCAACACTGGCAGTACTTTGTGAAGCTATGTAACCTCCATCTCAGGCATCCAGGCACCACATGCCTGGGTGACTAAACTGCACTCTTCACAAGTTCCATCCAAGACTTCTCTAATGAGAAGACATTTGGGTCCATTAGCAATTATTCCACTTATTAAAGACCCGCTGGAGCCAATGCCTGTCCCCACAGGGCTGGCTGTTTTGGCTCCAGTACACCCATTCTTTCACAAAACTTGCATTTTATCTGACTTGACAGAGCACTGTGTCTAACCTTTCATGATGCTACGTCAATCAATTTCTCCCGCTATACAAGCATTATGTTTAAATTGTGTTTTCCTTCTGTTCCAGCCACCATCAGTCTTCTAACTTACCACACTGGGAAATACATATTTTTATTATACATGGACCATGAGTCCTGGCATGGTGCCTCATGCACCCTGGGATGGGTGAGGGAGAATGCGTGGTGGGGGGCAATGTGCTTGATAAAGAGTTTTCACAGTAACAGAAGTGGTGCCACAAACTTTTCTGTCTTGTGCAATGGGCATTCGCATGCAAGAAGAGCCTGTGCAACAGAAAACAGAACCAGCTGTGGAACATGTTGTGGGAATGACTAAAAGTACATTTCCTATTTAATCAACTAAATTAATAGCAGACCCTAAGGGGAGCTAGGAATCATTTAGAACCCCAAACTTCTACTGATTTCTTGTGTTCCTTTCTCCTTTCTTCTTCCCACAAGAGCTGTACTTTTTAAGGAAAGTGGCAAATGCTATCAGTTTTAACTAGAGAACGCTGTTCTGAGTCACATCCCAAACACTGCTGGCCATAGCAGCCTGAAGCAAATTAAGGGAAAAAAAAAAAAGAATTTAAGTCCATGCTTACAAGTCTAGGGTGAAAACAAACATGAAGCCTGATTCTTACCATCCGGTTCAGCTCTTTATTCTTGCAAACAGATCAGATTCTAGTCACAATGATTAACTGCCCTTTTTTTTTTCCCTTAACTGAATTTATTATTGTTCTATCTCTTTTTCTATCCCATACTCTGACCACCCCAGATTCTTTTTATTTAGTGATCCTACAATTTAAAAAGCCTTAAGTAGCACTGGGATGATTCAGGTAGTCTCTACAATTCTTCTGAATTATTTTGTAAATTTTCTTATACAACAGTTTTCAGATTTTAAATGAGGTCAGCTTTCAGATGCAGAACTGTGTTATGCATTTTTTGGACTAAGAACAAGGGACATTATTAATTGATGACTGCTGTAATGTAATCTCATTCAAACAGCTGGTGGGTGGACTGAAACTACAATATTTCTCCATTTTTTTTGGAGAGAGATGAGATTTTCCACCAGAGCAAAGATAGTGGTAATGCTATTATCTCATAGAGCTCAGAGTAATTGGAATAGTGACAAAAAGGCATACTCTTGTCTACGGCACAAGGGAGGGGAGAGGAAAGGAGATATTTTTGACTGCAGGAAAAAGCAGTCTGAAGAAGTTGGAGAAAGTAAAGACTGCTAAATCGTGAAGAAAAAGCTGGCACAAAGGAGTAGCATATAAGAGGTTACCTGCAACTCCTTCTGCCAGCAGAACAGACAGACCTAACTCCCAAAGAAACAATGCAGACATTTCCACAATCGATCTGGTGTGGATCCAGATACTTCTTGTGTTGTTCTACTAACAGCTGTTTTAGAACCATTTACAAAAGCTACGCGCGTTTTGCTACATTATGATGATCTTCCCATCTTGGAGCTGAGATACTGCTCCCCATTACTTAAGCTGCACAGCTGTTTCAGAAGTCTCCTGGAGTTTGCACTAGTGAGTGCTCAGGCTATGACTTATGTCTACAGGGGCAGCTAGCAGAAGCCGTGTATCTACAGCATCTCAGCCATAGGGAATGCCTGGACTCCATTCAATTTCCAAGCCAAAAAGATAAATCCAGTGTCTTACAGTTCAAAACAGTAGATAAACACCTACCAGTTGGACTATCAGGACTGCAAATTAGCATCCCTCATCTTGTGCTTTTCATCTAGTTTGAAAACAACATTATTCATGTAACCATGACAGACATGAATCTCACATCAATTTTTATTATTATAAATACTATGTTCGAACAGAAAGGATAGTGCTATGCACCTGCTCCATTCTGATGTTATTTTGCATCTTCTTTCTTGGCTCCTGCTTCTATTTTCAGGGGTTCTGGAGCTGCACGATAGGCAGGAAATGTCTCCCAAGGACTATTCAGATCAAACTTGCGAAATTCCTGAGATAGCTCCACAGGTTCTGCCACTACCCGTTTCACTTCATCATCATACCGCACCTAGAACAGTGCAAAGGACACAGGCCGGTCATTTTCACACAGCCCACATGCGCCCTCCATTATTGGATGTACACACTAACGACCCAGGCCACCCTCAAGTATAAGTAACCCCAGTTCTTATGCCATGGATAGGGCTTGGGTCTCTGCCACAGCTTCAGTGCTCCTCATTCTTGAACAAGAGCCCTCCAGATGCCACCAAGACCTCTGTACTCTCCAAAAACTCCTCCCTTTCGCTACCATGCACCCCACATGTCCTGGCTAACCAACCTGAATTAGGAGTGCCCAGCCTACAGTCCACATGAAGTCTACTCGGAATAACAGATTTAGTTTGTCATATGACAAAGGAAGTTCTCCTGAGTCACTGCGACAAGGTGGTCCATCCACCTGGCAGAGCTGGGGACTACTCTCATGTATATTTATAAATGCCCATTATGACAGCTTGTTTGGTTGTTTTGCTTCTTAGCATAACATTCAGAACATAGGTGAAGGGTAGTTGAGTACCAGATAGGCTTGATTTACCCTCATTGTGTCAGTTCCAATCTCCAAACCTGTTGCCTAGTCCTTGCTTACAGGATTCCACAATTTCTATTTTCTTAAAACCCTCTGTTGCCTACAGAACTTCATTGTCTTCTCCTGAGATTTAGCTCAGTCTTAGAACTACACCAAATATGAATGCTTCTGCAAGGCAGTCATTTGAAACTAGGCAGATACCAAATACACTCATTTCACATGTGGTTTACCACACAGAGGTAAACATTTGATAAACGACAAGTCAGTTCAACTAGAGTTTTGTAATCTGGGCCTACAAAAACTCCACAAAGTAGAATTCCAACTGCATAAAGATCAGTCATTCATTCCAATGGAAATCTCCAGTTTTGCAGTGGAAAGTTTAACGTTTCAAATGAAAAACAAAAAGCAGAAGCACTTTCTCTGCCATTGGCACACGTCACATGAAATTTGCTCAGTGTTGCTGGCCTTAGGCTGCCTTATTATAGATAATACTTTGTGATGACTTGAAATGCTGGAGATGCATACTCGCTGGAATACACACAAGTGAAACGTCTTTAGACCCCTTTTAGGACTACAAAGCATTCACATCTCCGTACTGAAACTCAGAAAAGAGTATTACAGGCATTTGATCACTTTAGACACAAGTGTATCTCCTACCTCCACATAGCCAGAGAGCGGGAAGTCCTTCCGGAAAGGATGGCCTTCAAACCCATAGTCTGTGAGGATTCGCCTTAGATCAGGGTGGTTGGCAAAGAAAACACCATACATGTCCCAAACCTAAACGAAAGGGAGCCTAGTAAGTTGAATTAGATAGTCTTATCTCCATATCAACCTTTCTAGCACCTCCATGCTTCCCCACCTCATACGGAAAGGCCACTCCATCCAAGAAAACAAAGGTGTCCTTCTAACACACTGCTAGAGGTAAGGCTCCTCTTACTTTGAAAAAAGTCCCCTTTGTGTATTATGTCCACAGAATTTCAGTTCCATGCCCAGCTTTGTGCAGTGCCAGTGTTCCATGCAGGAATTAATTTAAAAGCAAATTAAACAGTGTTTTTCTCCTGTTCGGAAAAGACAGCCAGTGAAACACCTCCCCCTTTCTCAGGGCCTTAGATAATGATATTATTTTTAGGAAAATGCAGCCCCACTCAACAGAGACTCTGCTCCCAAGTAAAATGGCACTCACCTCTCTTTCATACCAGTTTGCTGCCTTGTGCACAGACACTGCTGAATCGATAGGTGTCAGCTCATCAGTGTATGTCTTCACACGGATCCGACTGTTGAACCGCAGAGACAGGAGATTGTAAACAATCTGCAGTAGGATAAAAGAAGACATTGGCCATGTATGGACTTTAGAGATCTCTTCACGGTACGGTACTGGCTGAGCAAAGATGTATGAAGCCTATTTCAAATATTCCTTCTCAGCAAAGTCACATGCAGCACCTAAGAGCTGGGCATAAAAAGTCACCTTAACTGAGGCTCCGATAGTTTTTCTCTTTCTTAATTCAAGAGTAACAAAAAGGATGTGTGATGTAGAAAACATCACTGATGAGGAGTTGAAATAAAGCGGAACACTAAATCTTAAAAAAGAATACTGATGGAATGAAGACACATGACAATAGTGTGTCGTAAAGAAAATGACTACAGATTACCCCCAGTATCCAGTGACCGTGTTGGTAAGTGATTTGATACCACAAGATAAACCAACGGGGGAAACAAGCTACTTTTCATAATCTTTCTAACTTGCTGGGAACAAAACCAGTTCACTTCTTATGTCAGAAAGATGATCTGCCCAAATTGGACAAGGAAAGGAGGACATCTCTTCATCAGTAAGGTTGCCTAAACCATAGTCAGCCTCCTGCAGCTTGTGATGCCCAGATATTTTCTTCTGTTATCTTACAGACTTTCCTAGGCTAAACTACAACAAGGTCTTTGCAATCATACTGTGAAAAAGGCTTCCTAATAGTAGGTGAGAAGACAATACACTGAGTGTCTAATCTCCTTCAAATAGGTCCTGACTTTCAGAAGATGTTTTTAAAACTACTAAAGTTTTTTCTTTTTTAAAAGAGGAAAATTGTTAAGGAGAAAATCGGTGGAATTTAAAGAAAAACATGACTGTTTGTGTCCACAGCAGCTGACAGACCTAGGTGGAAGAAGGAAGAGCACCAGTTCCTACATGGCCAGAAAAAAAGTCTCTAGACACTTTAATAAAATCAAAGCAAAACAAACAATCAAACAAAAAGAATAATAATAAAAAAAATTCAACAACCACCTCCCTCCAGGGGGAGGGAGGAGGAAGACTTTCAGCAGAACACAAAAGGAAAGCTAGGAACCCATGCAGTATTAGTTCTGCTACTGCTTCCAGGATCAACAGGTTAAACAAACCCAGCACTTCAGAGTGGATTTTTTTTTGACTGTCAGAAAGCAAAAAATGCAATCAGAGCTGCAACAGCATCCACAGCCATCAGCAGGTGTGAAGCTCTCCAAGTCTGGCACCTGTGAGCGGTTCTTACCTCAAAGCGGTACTGCCGAGATGGGACATCAACAGCAGTCAAGTCAGCCAAGGATTTGAACTGGGCATTAGTGTGATCCCGAAGGAAGGTCAGAACTGGAATAATCCCATCTGGATGGATCAAAAGCTCCAGCTCATTGAAGCAGGTCACCTGATGAAAACAAGAGAAAGGGAACTAGCACTGACAGTAACAGGACTGAATGATGCACTGAATCCAGCAGGACACATATACAAAGGAAGTATATGGTACAGCAGACATGATGACATCAGAGAAAGGGGCTCAATAATAGCCCTAATTTTCACGTAATTCTGACAATCTTTCTTCCTCATAACAACATCTTATAAAAAACTAGTGAGTTTATGGGTTGCAGTCACCTCCCAGCATGAACAATTTCTTAAACAGCACTTACCTGTGCTTGCTGGACATACTTGGGCAGGATCTCTGCCACGTATTCCCCAAACGCACAGAGCTGCTTCTGTTCTACTTCATTTTTGGGTCTGACAGTAGCTAAAGAGAGCAACAGGAAAAGCAGTAACTCCCATCCCTTGCTTAAAAATCCCTTTAATCATTCTGTCTCTCAGTAACTTCTGCAGAAGGCAGGAGGATTCAAGTAACCCACAAAGCTTTCTTCTGGTAAATCCAAAGCTAAACAAACCATACGTGCATAGGGGAACAGAGGGCATGTCACAGAGACTGGCCTATAGCTACACCTGGAGAACAGGAGGCAGAGGGGAGACCTTGTCATCTCTACAAGTACCTGAAAGGAGCTTGTGGAGAGGAGGGTGTCAAGCCTCTTTCCTCAGGTGATAACTGATAGGACGCAGGGAAATGGCCTCAAGTTGCCCCAGGGGAGGTTTAGATGGGATATCAGGAAGCATTTCTCTGCAGAAAGGGTGGGCAGGCGTTGGAACAGGGCGCCCAGGGACGTGGAGCCCCTGTCCTTGGAGGTATTAAGCGAGGTGTGGATGTGGTGGTGCTCGGGGACATGGTTTGGCAGTGGGACTCGGCAGGTCATCTAATGACTTGGTGATCCTAAAAGTCGTTTCCAACCTAGATATCCTGACAGAAACCTGGATGAGGACATTTACATCTGTGCTACCCAGAAACTTTTGCCCGCCGTGCAAATACAGCAGAAGGAACACCCCAGCGGAACGACGGAGAGGAAAACAAGATGGAAGAGAGGGGCTACCACGGCCGGGTGACTGAATTCACACGCTGCCAACGCCGCTCAGCCTGGACCCAGAACGGCTCCGGTTTTCCACACAACACAACCGGGTTTTTCGCCAGCACCGGGTCCCCGACCGGGGGCTGAGGCAGGCGACCCCTCACCCCCCTCCCGGTGCTCAGACCCCGCCGGGCCGCCCCCCGCCCGCTGACTTACGGCGAGTCTCCGCGGCGGAGCCCCCCGCCGGCCGCGCCTGCCCCGCCGCCACCGGGGCCGCGGCGACCCGCGGATGGCAGCGCCGCGCCAGTCCCCGCAACGCCGCCGCCAACATCGCCGCAGCACGGCCGGGCAAGGGCACGGCCCGGAAGAGGAAGGCGCCGCCGCCACCGCCTCCTCCCTGCTCTCCCCGCCCCGGTGCGGCCGCTCCCCGGGCGCTTCCGGGTCGGTCGGCGGCCGGGAAGCGGCGAGTGCCCGGCGGCGCCTGGCGCAGGGTGAGGGGCGCGGGGGAGCCGCTGGGGCACCCCGGGGCGGCGGCGGGAGGCCTCGGGGCGGCGGCATGAAGGGAGGCGCCGCCAGGTGGGTGCCGCGCCGGGGGGGGCGGCGGGGCGCCCCAGGTCGGTTCGGCCTCCGGGGCCCGGCTGGGAGCTGCAGGGGCTTTCGTTACAGCGGGAGCCGGGCTGCAGGACGGAAAACGGCGCTGGTGTGTGCTGGGCTAACCGCGGCTCCCCGGCCTCGTACACCCGGGTGTGAGGCGCTGGCACAGGCTGTGGGTGCCCGTCCCTGGGGGTGCTGAGGACCCGGTTAGGTGAGGCCCTGAGCAGCCTGGTGTGGGTGGAGGGGTCCCTGCCTGCGACAGGGGTTGGAATTGGGTGGTCCTTAAGGTCCCCTCCAACCCGAGCCATTTTATGAACTGCTGTAGGACGCTGCTAGCAGAGCTGCTGCACAACGCTGCGGGTATAACTGAGGCAGGGAGGGGGTGGACTTGCTCAGCCCATTGCGTGTAGACACTGCTTCCAGTGAACACAACTCGATTGAAGAAATTAGGAGCTCTCCTGTACCACACAGAGCTGTTGTAAGAAAATGCCCTTTTGGCAAAATGAAGTGTGGGAGAGTAACTAGCAGCCTCTTGGAGAAAAGTCTTGTCTTTAGGTAAACACTCCACTGGAAATCGTGTTCAGTAATAACTGAAGGAATTTCTTGTTTTAGTCACCAGGGTGCATAGTTGAGAAGCTGTTAAGAAACTATTTCTACTAGGTGTAGAAACAGGTTTAGAGGGAACGCAAATGGGCATCTATTTGCTTTTAATGCTGTTGAGCCATGTTAAGGGAAAGTTCTTTCCTACAGCAGAAGCTTTTTTTGACACAGAAACTGCTTGGAGCATTGCATGTAATCTCTGTTACCTACTAAAAGAAATGCAGCAAAATGAGTTATCCTTGCCACTTTGGGGAAATGTTGGCTAACAGCATCTAGCATGTTGTTTTGCATGCTGAAGACGTCTGGCACATTAGCAAGCTGAGTATGACCATGAGTTACCTCACTTAGTTTGGTTGAAGAGCTGGCAGTTATGTCCGGCGGGCTTTTTGATAAAAACAAACCCACCTGACTTGGTAGCACTCCAAAAATTCATCACTTCACTTTTGCATGGTAATTAACCCCTATTAATGACATGAGCTGCTGCCTGTGCTTGTTGTGGTATGATATTCTAACCCTTTTTTTCTTTTATCTAGCCCAACTAAGGTACTGTCACTTTCTCTTGGCGTTGCCAGTTTCCTAGGGTGGTTGCTGGACTTTCCACTTGAATAACTGTTGCTGCATTTCTTTGTGTCAGTGAAATGAGTTGTGAAAAGATATGCAAATCTTGCAATTCTGATGGGATGCAATGCTCACTGTACTGGAAGTTTTGTATATATTATAATCTTAATCATGCCAACTTCTAATTTGTTTGAGGTTCTGAAACTCAAGCAGAAGTGTCTGGCTGTGCTATTTATATTCAGTCTGAAATATGCTGGCCTCTTACCAATATGCTTGATTTTTCCCTGTATCCTGAAGCACTGCGTAATCGTGTTGGTGGGGGGAGAAAGCCTTATAATCATTGTGGTTTTACAGATTGCTGGAGGTCTGATCTGTGCAGCACCATGGACTCGTCAGAAGAGACTGGAGGCTCCTCTGCAGAAGAGAACTACTTTGTGAACTACACCTTCACTGACCGCTCCCACTCGGGCCGCGTGGCCCAGGGAATTATGAAGCTCTGCTTGGAGGATGAGCTCTTTGCTGATGTTACGATATCAGTGGAAGGCAAAGAATTCCAGCTGCACCGTTTGGTCCTCTCAGCTCAGAGTTGCTTTTTTCGTTCCATGTTCACTTCCAACCTAAAGGAAGCCCACAACCGGGTGATTGAGCTGCAGGATGTCAGCGAGAGTGTCTTTCAGCTCCTTGTGGACTATATTTACCATGGGACTGTAAAGCTGAGGGCAGAAGAGTTGCAGGAAACCTATGAAGTGGCAGACATGTATCAGCTGACTGCCCTTTTTGAGGAATGCTCCCGTTTTCTGGCTCGTACGGTGCAGGTCAGGAACTGTCTGCAGGTCATGTGGCTGGCAGATCAACACAGTGACATGGAGCTCTACACAGCTGCCAAACACTGTGCAAAGTCACATTTATCTCAGTTGCAAGACACAGAAGAGTTCCTACACCTACCTCTCCGCCTACTGACAGATATCCTTACAGGTAAGGAGTTTTTGAGGCTAGCCGTGTTGTGGATCTGGGAAGAGACTTTCAGCCTGAGACTCTAGCAGGGATTGATCAAAACAGATGGAAAGATGCAAGCTTTCACAGTCACTGTCTATTCAGAGGCTTAGCTAAGCAAGGCAAAACATTCTGGATAACTTAATTAGAAAAAACATAACACCACAACACCATAAATTGTTAGTGGACATGCTATAGAACTGTCAGGATCTATGGTATAGAAAATGGAGATAGAGGATGCAGGTAATTCCCAGCAGTTCCTGAGTCAACAGATTGGAAATAGTACATTTTTTTTTAACGTAACTTAATAACTTTAAACAATTTTTGTTTGCATTAAAAGTAAAACAAAGAAGCGTTTCCATAATGAACACCTTAAGAACATCTTTTTCTTCTATTGTAATTCTTAATCATTTAACATTGTAATGCAATGACTCAACATTTGTAAGAAGTCTTGAGCACAGGCTACCTTTCTAGACTATGTTAGTGTTATTAACAGTTTTATATAATTGTTAGGATTATTTAGGCTAGGCAGTCAGCTGACTGAAATAGAAGCAGTGTAACATCTTGGGTAATACAGTAATTACTCTTAATGTAAAGGTAATAGTCTTCCATGGTGATGGATGCAATGACTTAGTGTTGTGAAGGATGTGTCAACATATTAACAACTTGCTTCGTCTGACACCACTGCTTAAAGATTCTCTGCTGCCCTCATACACAGGCAGCGCTATAAAACCTCTTCATGATGCCTCAGTCACAACTCCATTTTTGCACGTTTGTATATCTTTGCTAGAGGAAGCAAGAACGTAGAAGAAGCTCATACATTCCAATGTGCTGGACTCGAGACCAGAGGGACTCCCCCTTCCTTGCTTTAATTAAAAATCATTCTGTGAACAAGTAAATTGCTATAGTTTGTGTGTCAGTGGTTTATATGCTGTTACAGTAATAAACCAGCTGGAACTGTCTTCCTTGGAATACTGGCAAATCTCCCCGTAAGACCTAAAGTATCCTCTAAAGTTGAGGTTATGTGTTTGGGAGTCTTTACAGATATTCAATTGCAATATTTCTTTTGCAACTAAAGAAATTCACAGTCAAAAACCTATTGAGAATATGTACTGATAGCTCCAGAAAACATGATAAAACTAGGGTAGCTTTGATAACTATGCCTAGCTAAAATTGTTAAACTAAGTTGTGACTTCATTAAAACACAAAAATGATTAAATAAGGGGTGACTTACCTCTATAGCTTTAACTCTTCCTCATTGTGATTTCATGCAGTAATCATAGTTTCAGGACTTTGGCCTTCAGTGTTTGTGGTCCTTAATTAAAGTAATTGCTTAAGAATTTTTTTCCATGCATCATCTATTTCCATAAATAGAATCATGTTACTCAATATATATGGCGAAACTTGGTCCATGAAAATGGATTAAGAGCTGAAATACACTCCTACTGCTTGTAGGGAAAATCTTTTTGCAAGTGCTGCTTCTTTGTTTAGTTAATGGACAATTAAATAGAGGAAGCTATTAGTGGTAAGGATTAAAATAAACTTCATGAACATGGTAATTTATTAAGCTTACCTTCTGTTGCGCCCTGGGACCCATTTCAAAATCAAAGTTTTTCCATTTAACCACTACATCTGATAAACAGCTTATGGAAATCCATTTTACTATTGAACAGATTCAAAATACCAGCTTTCTCTCCCTTCCCCTCCCACCACCCTTTCCTCCTTCCTTCCAGTATGGAGAAAAGGGTCAGAATTTGTCAGATGCCTTCAGCATCACTGAATTCAGGGTTTGTTGGACTACAAAATCTTTTTAAACCTTTTAAAGGGAGAACCTTTTTAAAGGGAAGCCTGTCAATGAATACAGGCATAATTGCTGGTGTTAGGGCAACTAGCCAACTTTCAAACTGGAAGGAAACACTTAAAGTCTTCTAGGTAGTGTGCTGCTGCTGCAATAGTTTATGGCATAGCTAAAACTTCCAGTTATGCCTGGAAACAAATCGAAATCTGATGCAGTCTGTTAAGTTTCCTACTGTCACACTACTAAAGAAAGCTGTAGTAGCTCACAGGGGATTTCCAAATATTGACAGGATAGCAGCAACACAGATGTTCAGTCTTGAGGGTCAGCTGTCTGACAGTGCTCAGAGAAGAACAATTTCTGCAGATGACCTTTGCTAGATGAGTTTCTAGGACTAGCCAATGAGCCAAGAAATGCAACTGCTGAAATTTTCATTTTCAAATAAGAGAACCTAATCTACCTAAATGCTTAATTGTGTTACTATTTTTTTTTTATCATCTCAAAGCATGTAAGGTCTCTTCCCTGCCCTCTTTCTCTTTGACATAGCTTCCTTTGTTGAAAGTCATCCAAAATGCTTTAAATCTGACAGCTCTGTCTTCTGATATTTAACCAAGCAAATTGCATGTAGATGCCTGGCTGGCAGTGCTGATCATGCTTGCCAAAATCTATAAACCTTTGGATCTTTTCTTCCTCCTCTACAGGGTATGGTTTGTGGCAGGAGGGGGTGAGGGAGTTGCAGGAAAGGATGTTCCTAGGTACACACACTTATGTCTAGATACCATAAATTTCTTTCTGTCCCCAAACCGCAGATGGCGTTCCGTGTTCTCAGAATCCGACGGCTGCCATAGAAACCTGGATCAACTTCAACAAGGAGGAGCGAGCAGGCTTTTCAGAGACACTGCGATCAAGTCTGAAGGTATAAAAAGACCTTCTGTTCCAGGCTGGTGTAGCACTTGCTGGTTTTGCGCTTCCCAAGGCAGGGTATATTCTGCTTGCAGGTGTGACTTGAAAGTCGCAAAACACAAATGCCATTGCAATTCACAATGTTTGCACGAGGAATACTTTCATTGTTATAAATAGCAACCCCATTGACAGCTTTTTTAATTTTAACCTGAGGTTGTTTTTTTAGCGATTAGGGCAATGCCACAAATAACGCATTTCCCCAGATACTGTTATCTGAGAGACCATTCAGAAATCTTATTTTCGCATTCCCCTTTTAGTAAGTACTCTATCAGTGATGTGGCCAACCCTTAACTAAACTGCAGTCACTCGGATTCCAATGAAGTCTATTGCTGCTTTGCTGTCAGATACGAGTGGTGTCTTGAAAAGGCTCTGAATGCTGTAGGGTAACAAGGCTTGGGAAGCAGAATGCATGCCTCACACTCACGGGTGGGTCCTGAAATGCTGAAAAGATTCTGTCTCGGGCATCACTGACATTTGTGTGAGCAGACCTAATTCTGGTAAGTTTGACAAGCTCCTTCTTTCTTTCAGGTGATTGGGGAAAATGTTCACATCTACCTGATTGGAAAGGAGTCATCACGTACACATTCACTCGCTGTCTCTCTGCATTGTGCTGATGATGACTCCATCAGTGTGAGTGGCCAGAACAGCCTGTGTCACCAGATCACCGCAGCCTGCAAGCATGGTAGTGACCTGTATGTTGTTGGTGGCTCTATTCCACGACGCATGTGGAAATGCAACAACGCGACCATAGACTGGGAGTGGTGCGCGCCTCTGCCCCGTGACAGGCTCCAACACACACTCGTCTCTGTACCAAGCAAGGATGCAATATATTCCCTTGGGGGGAAGACTCTGCAGGACACTCTCTCTAACGCTGTCATATATTACAGAGTACGAGACAATGTCTGGACAGAGACCAGCCAGTTGGAAGTGGCTGTCTCAGGGGCTGCAGGTGTAAACCTTAATGGTGTCATTTACCTGCTGGGCGGGGAGGAAAATGACCTGGACTTCTTCACCAAGCCCTCTCGGCTTATTCAGTGCTACGATACCAACACAGAGAAATGCCACGTGAAGCCATACGTACTGCCTTTTGCAGGGCGCATGCACGCTGCCGTACACAAGGATGTGGTGTTCATTGTGGCTGAGGGGGATTCACTGCTGTGCTATAATCCCCTGCTGGATAGCTTCACCCGGCTGTGCCTGCCAGACGCCTGGAGCTCAGTACCATCCCTCTGGAAGATTGCCAGCTGCAATGGCAGCATCTATGTTTTTCGAGACCGCTATAAAAAGGGCGATGCAAATACTTTTAAACTCAATCCAGCCACCTCTGTTGTAACAGTCACAAGTGGCATCAAAGTGCTGCTCACTAATCTGCAGTTTGTCCTGGCCTAAAGGGGGAAAAACAGGCCCAGTGGTAGAAAAGGCAGCAACGGTGTTGTGCTGTGCAGCTCAGAGGCACTCAACCACCCTCAGCACCAGTCCCAATAATTATGAGTTCACAACATCCAGTAAAGAGCCCATCCTCTACACCTGTGCAGAAGAAGTACAGGCTTTCTAGCTGTGGGCCTGTCCTTTTCCGGGACTTCACTATTGAAGTTGAACTGATGCATCTTAGATTTCAGATGGACTAAATGCTATTACTGTGATCCCTTGATGATAAGCTGCTTGTGTTTGAGGCCCAAACTGCAGCAAGTGGCTTTTTTAGCCTGGAACCCATCCACCAATAACAAATCCTATAGCATATGGACGACATCCTCCTTGGCACAGACTGCTAGTTTTAACTGCCCGGGAGATTGTGGGTTGCTGCCATTGTCAGTCACAAAGAGATGTGCACTGTCTGTCCTCCAGGGATGTCCCCATTTAAACGTTCCTGTGTCCCTATTCCAGAAGGAGATGCTGGCAGAAATACTTGCAGCAGACAGATTCCAGAGCTGACCCCAAGACCCTGAGTAGGTTGCATTATTCAGCACTTCTAGAGGAGTGGTAACAAACTGGGAATCTGCTTACTGCTCTATCATCACCTAGCATAAAGAGGGAGACCATTTTTATGAGCATTGGCTTCCTTTACTGTACAGGGAATCCCTGCCTGTAATCATAGCATAGTGTTGGTGACAGATGGAACTAAGACCACTTCCTGCTACCCCTCTGTTGGCACTGTAACCCTTTGGGTAAGGATCTGAATAAAGTCTCTGCTGAGACAGAGTTTTCTTTTCTTTTGCTGCAACTATTTTAGAGCCTTCTGTGGATTGCAGTTCAGCTCAGTGCTAATGCTGTGCATGGGAGAGATCTATGGGGCTCCCAGAGAAAAGACTAGTTGTAAGAGAGAATGCTATAACGAAACAGCCCAAACTCCCCTTTACCGTAATTTATGTAAAAGTTTCTTTATTGATGGTCAGGAAGTACAGCACTTAAGTCTTCGTTAGTTCGTTAAGGCCTAAGTTTTCTTTAAAGAAGAAAAGACTGAGATTTTGATAGTTCTTACTGACCCTCTGCAGTTGTCCCAGCAATCATGTTCCTGTGAAATGTCTCCAGGACCTGGACTTGTTTACGCCGAATGAGGATGTGGGGACGGATCTTGGCAATAGCCTCTATTGCTTCCTGGGGGGTCCAGTGATGCAGCTGAAAAGGCAAAAACCCTGCAAGTGAAAATCCATTCCACCCCTGCACCACTTAATGAAGCCTTTCTAGTTGCTACAGGCAATGTTAGCATTGTTAGAGAACCTGCTCCTTTGTCCCTTCTGTTTACTTCATCTTCCTCAAGAGGGCCTGAGTGTCAATACAAGTCCATGAAGTGAGTTCCTCACTTAAAGAGGGATGGTTGCTGCCTCAGACCTTGGTTTTCTACCTCACTCATGCTTCCTTCATGTTGTGAAGTTTCCTGTCCTAGTCCCACCAGACCAGAGAAAAAGGGCAGTTTTTTTTAATTAAAACTTTAGTAGTACCTCCATTGTGCTTCAGCACTTAGAGCGTCGTTATGGAAAGGCCTCCCAGGGAGTGCCGAACAACACCAGCAGTAGGATCCCCAAGTGGGATTTCGTTTTCAGTGCTGGTTTACCTAGTTGGCTCTGTAGTGGAACTCAGAAAGCCAAAGCTACTTTTCTTGATACTGAATTGTATTTACCAAAAAGCACAGAGCGGCTCGTCATTTCAGATAACCATGAAGTCTAAACAACAAAAACTGAGGTTTATGTGCTCAGTGAACCTATCGTCACACGCAGTTTGTTATTCCATCTCAATCTGTTCTGTCCTAGAATGAATTAAGGATCTCAGAATCATTCTAAACGGGTTCAGAACTTGCTGTATTAATGGCCCAGGAGACCAAACGGCTTCTTGAAGTCTGACTAATCTGCCAGAACCAGCCACAGGTACCATCAGGCCATGTTTCAAAGCTCTGTCACAACAGCAGTTTCTCCTTCCCATAGGATCAGAACATCTTTCCCAGTACTTCTGCTAACAGCTTTTAAATGTCATAAGTGCAGGTGAATGAGGTGTACAAAGATAAAGTAGATTAGCAAAGAAAGCTTAGACCGCTGTTCAGTGAACGTAAGCTTCACTTGTTGATTTATCTTGTGTTTGCCAGGTTCCACGAAGCAGGGAGCAATGTGAGCTTGGGGCATCTCTCTTGAAATGTGTGTCCAGCCCAAACCCCGTACAATAACGGGATGGCAACGCACCTGTACACGCTCAGGGCTCTTGAGCAAAACCACGCTGTAGAGGCTGGCCGTGCGTGCCCAGGCTATGAAAACAAACCCCGTTTGCTACAGAACCCTTCTTACCTGGATGAGATACGCTGCCACCATGGTGGCGCTGCGGGAGCGCCCGGCCTTGCAGTGCACGTAGACGCTGTTACCGCGCTCGCGGTGCCTCAGCAGGAACTCGACGCCCTTGTGCAGGTGCTCCAGGCTGGGCGCTCCGGTCAGGTCCACGGTGCTGAGCCGCAGCTGCTCGACTCCCAGCGCCTCCCATTCCTGTCAGAGACAGCCCCTCCGAGCGCTTAACTCCCTTTTATTCCTTCAGAGGGCGAGCCCGGCCCCCGCGGGGCTCACCTGGGCGGAGCAGCACAGGTAGCGGGTCTCGTACTCCTCGTTGAGCGTCAGCACGGCGCGCACGTTCTCCTCAGCCACCAGCTGCGGGCGCACACACACGGCCCCGTCAGGCCCCGTCAGGCCCCGGCTCCGGCCCCGGCTCCAGCCCCAGCCCCCCCCCGGCCCCCCCTCACCCACCGAGCGGCTGCGGCCCCTGAGCGGCAGCGCCCCGAGCAGCACGGCGCGGTCGATGCGGTGCAGCCAGGGGCGGCGCGCGGCGGGCAGGGCGGCGCGCAGGGCGGTGTAGCACAGCGTCGGGTAGAACAGCGCCCGCGCCGCCACCCCCCCCATCGCCGCCGCCGCCGCCGCCGCCGCCGGGCGAGCGCACCGCGGCCCGCAGCGCATGTTGGGGGGGGGGGGCCGGGGAAGGCAGGCTGTGAGAGGCGGGGCTCCGCCGCGTCCCTGCCCGCCTCTCCACCCCCCCGCCTCGGGCCCGGCGTGGTTGCTCCCGGAAGCGCCGCCATCTTGCGGAGCCGGCCTGAGGCGGCGCAGGGAGAAGCGGGGCGCGGGCGGATCCCCGGGGGCAGGTGAGGGCGGCGGCCGCCAGGAGGAGCTCGGGCCGGGCACGGCCGGCGGGGAGCCCGCCGACAGCGCGACCCGCCTCGCGCAGGTAACGGGTCCCCTCGCCTTCCTCCTCCTCCTCTTCTTCCTCCTCCTCCTGCTCCTGCCGCTGCTCCCCCGGCCCTGAGACCGCCCGCGCCACCCCGCTTGAGCCGGGGCCCGCGGGCGGAGCCGCCCCTCGGCCGCCCGGAACCGGAGGCCTCCGCTTGCCGTTGCCCAGCGGAGCGCTGACAGCGCCTCGGGCGGCGCCGGGCCGCGGGGCGGCGGCGGGGGGCGCTGCAGGTGCGAGCGCGGTCCCGGGCGGCGGGGAGCGGCCCCCAACCGCCCCCGGAGCCCTCCGGGGCCAAGCTGGGGACTGGGGGGCGGCTGCGTGTCCTCGGGCACCGCTGGGGGCTGCTGAGGGGCGGGGGGGGGGCGGGAGAGGTGAGCGGGGGGCTGCGGGGGGTGGGGATGTGCCGCCGTGTGAGGGTTTGCAGCCCAGAGGGCGAGAAGGAGCGGTGGGCGCTGCTGGGTGCGGGTAGGAAGAGGAAAAAGCACGAAAAGCGAGAGAGACTGATCGTAAAACAAACGATAAGCGCATGGAGAAGCAATAAAGGTTAATGACAGCATGAGGTTTTTATAGGGCCGTTTATGAGTAGGAAGCAGAGAGGCAGCGTTACAATAAAGCGTGGAGCCTTTACTCCTTTAAATTCCTGGGGAATCGCGGTCCAGACGTTTTCACCTTCAAGGCACAGACATTCTCTTCTGCCAGAAGTTGTCAGGGAGCATTTTTCTAGTGTTGCAGCTTTCTTGTGTTGTACTGCTTCAGTGTGGCCATTGGGCGTGTTTCGCTGGGAGCTCGCTGATTTAGAATGCTCGCTGGGGATTTGCATCTTAAAACATGCTTTGCTGCTGGTCTGCACGAGCTTGGACTTCCTGAGTATCCTGATTTATTCATATAGTTGCTTGTGTCTGTCTGTCCCTTCAGGCTTAGGTCTTTGAACTTGCAATCACAATAATTGCTAAATAATCTCCTGGTGCCTTTAGATCTCTTTTCTATTGGTTTTCTATAGATCAGTTCATCAGATACAATAAAACTACGTGTACTGATTTGGCATTGCATATCCGTAGTAAGCCTATCACATTTTTGTTTGTTTGTTTTTTTCTTCCCCATAGCTGTATTCTCAAGAGCTCTTCATAACGTGAGGTACTGTTCTTCCCAGCGTTGTGCTTGGACCCAAGTCTTTAAGAGGCAGCCTTGTTAGAAATAATACTGCTGTGGTAGATGTTCAAAAATACTTATATCTTTATTTCCTTATAGGAAATGTTAAGGGTGATACTGCTTGCATCCTGCAGCTTTATGCCCAGTTGCACCTCTGCTGATGAAGAGTCCTCTGGGTAGGAGCACAGTTCTTATATCTGCTCAGGGACAAGGGTGTGCGTATATGAACCAGCAGAATCCATAAGTAGGGATTTTAAAATATGATGATACCAGGGAATTTTTATATTTTTTCCAAAGGTGTATACTGTTCCCTTTCAGTCTGTGCTCACCTTCAAAATTATTGCTGGCATTTATTTAAAGGAAGTACAGGGGTTCGCTTTCTTGAATGATTGTTCTGGAATGGACATGTTTTTCTTTCCATGTCTAAGTTTACGAGTAGACTGTTCCTTAGCTGTTTCTTGTATCTCTTTCTGAAATACGGTTATTGATTGTTATTTACTATATTTTAATTTCATCCATTTGCCTTCTGGGTTCCTCTCACAAATCTCTTCAGAGGGCCTGCTCTAATTAAGTTTTATTTCAGTGGGTTTTAGGCTACTTACTGGGCTAGATGGGAAGTAACATAAATTCTCCTTTTTGAAATTTTCTGGTTATTAGTCTCCAACTAGGATTTAAGAACCCC
Source organism: Cygnus olor (assembly GCF_009769625.2). NCBI lineage: Eukaryota > Metazoa > Chordata > Aves > Anseriformes > Anatidae > Cygnus > Cygnus olor. Next base: position 53,921,565 of record NC_049173.1, read on the forward strand.
TGATTGTTCTGGCTGTTGAAATAGAGGCTGTTGATCATGGATGGGTCCATAAGGCAGTCCAGTTTGCCAGCCAGTGTGTGAGATTTACCACTGAAACAGCAGTGATAGTACAACAGACTCAGATATGTTCCTGCATTCTTATTAATCAGTCTTGCCACAAATGTCTTAATGCTTTATTACAATCCAGGCATTTTCAATATTGTTTCTTGTCCTTTAGTTTACCATTCCCCAGGACTCTGTTCAGAGTTATTTGTTGCCTTGGCAACTGCCCTCAGGTGAGAAATATCATTTTTATACATTGATCGGTAGTTTGGTGGGTAAAAAACAACCACAACAGTATAAATCAAAGCAGGATAAAATACTTAAACGTTTATTGGGATGGGAGTTGTAAATTGAGAAGAGTTATCTAGGCCCTCCAATTGTATTTTTCCATGAAGGTTTGCGACACAGTATCTTGAGTTGTTATCCTGTTGCGAGATTTCTTGGAGGCAAGAGAGCCTGTCTTTGTTGGAAGAAGTAACTGCTGGCTTTAATGCGCTTCTTTCTGTCACTAGAGATGCTTGTGTCATATGGAAAAATGCAAGATACCACCTTGTCTGCTGTTGCTGCCTCCAACAGATTGTCCTGCCAAAATGCTTTGTGCTTGGGGCATAATAGTGAAAAGTGCCCTTTAGCATTCATACTTTTAAGCATAGATTTCCCGAATGTGGTCTGAACATCATCTTGTTTGCACCTGATTCAGAGCTAAAATATACATTAGGAGCAGGAAATTTGGATAAGGCAAGGGAGGAAATGTAACCCGCTTTAAAGCTCCAAAGCAAATTAGTCTGCAAAGGCTTTGCTGTAGGGACAAATAGCTCACAAGTTTGAAGTGTGATAGACAGAGCAGGCTTATTTGTTTGTGACAGCAATATAGTAGGGCACAGTCATCATCCCAGGCAAAGGAAGGCTTCTTTCTGACGTCTTGGGAAGTCTGAAACTTTCAGCCATCTTAGCTCTGTGTGCTTTAAAAGAAAAACCATTGCTGCTAACTGAATTCAGGGTGAACAGTGAGCAAAGAGGAGCAAGTACTGAGAACTCCTAGTTGGACAGGCATCTTCTCTGATTTTCAACTCATGGAAAAGAATTTCAGTTTTGGAGAGACAGTTTGTGGTATGAGTGTGTGTGTTTATGTACTGTGAGAAAGCTTTAGCCCAGAACTGGAATCAGGGTCCATGAGTGGTTACAAACTAAGATGATATAAACCGGGCTGATCTAGCTGCAGCTGTGAGATTTTTCACATTGATTTAAATTACTTAATATTTAAATATAATTTGGAATAACTGGACTAGATATTGCTGAAATTCAGGAAGATGAGCAGACACTTTGGGTTCTTCATCCTTTTCAGCAGCACTCCTCAAGGTCTTAAATGAGCGTGTGAATTAGAGGATGAGTGATTCCTGAGTATTGAGTGTGTCACACTTGTACATCTAGCAGGCTTTTTTTTTTTTTTCCAGAAAAATGTTTTGTTATGGTTGCGTATAGTGTGTTCTCTCAGAACCCAATTCTCTATTCTCAGAAAAACTCAGTTGAATTCTGTGGTGGCTTACTTGTTTTTACTTGAAATTACTTGGAGTTTTTCACAGCTTTGTTTTTCTTGCCTCCCTCAAAATTGGTCTTTCTGGTAGCTTTCACTTCTATCTGCAGATTATTTCATACTTTGCTTTTCACAATAATAATGTAATTCTCTGCCGCTACATTTCAGTATTACCGGTGTCAAAGTAAAACCATGGTTCTTCAAGTATCTTCTCTAAAATTCTTTTTTCACTGAATCCGTGAATATTTTTTGCTATTTTTGCCTTAAACTACACCATTGAAAAGAAATTCTAGCATATGCATGATATGCAGGGATCCCTCAGAGTCTGTTGGAAAGGGAAGATTTGTGCCTGTTCTCCCAGAGCAGAGGAGCTGTTTTTTATGAAGTCTGTAATTTTAATGAAGTATCTAGCAGACAACGTCCAAGTCCACATACAAAAAGGATAGCATCTTCCTTAATTTAATCTATATAGAGATTTACAGGATGGACACCAAGTATCTTAATATCAGCAACATTTTACAAGGTAGAGCTTTGATGAATGCTTCTTTTCTGTGAGAAAGCAATGAAATATTGGTCCTTCAGGAACAGAAGAAATATTTTGAATGTCACGTCTAGCTCTTGCAGTTTCTGTAGGCACAACAGTGTAAAATAAATTTTTCTCTCTGTCTTAAATTCCCATGTAGAATGCTGTCTCAAAATCTTCTTGCCAAGTCACATGCACCTGATCATTATTTACCATCCAAAAACTCCTGTTTTACATTTAAACTTCAAATTAAAAAAAAAAAAAAAAAAGCCTTCAGAACAGTAGAGTGCTTGCATGGTCATAGGAGCTATTACAAATGGCCATTGGGAATGGGCAATGTGCAAGGGCTCTGGAAAAAGGGCCGTATATTTACTTTGCGAAGGCACTTTTTATTGCTCAGTAGTCTTTGATCTCTTGCTGGGTGATTTAGGGAAAAGTGCAAATATCCTGGTATTTATGGAGCAAAGCCACCCGTATTACATTTTGGGCTGTGTATTCACTACCAGGATTTGACCACTGTCGGAGGCTGGCTCTAGGTTGTGTTGTGTGTATTTCACAGTACAGAAGCTCTTGTAATGCTGATTCTCTGCTGCAGAATTTGCTTTAGAATTTCTTTGTTCTCTGAAGTAATTTCTGCTTCATTCAGGGCTAAATTTAATAGGCGTTTCATGATCGCTTTGAGGGAGCGGGACTAGGACATGTTCTGGATCCTATTTGTGAGGAAAGTATTTCAAGATCTGCTTAGGCAGACTCTAATTCTGAGTATACCGGTATATTCCAGGGTTTGGAGGGAGCCTAAACCATTATCTTAGTCATGAAAAATATCCAGCTTGGTGCTTCAAATACAAGAACTTTTATGCTTATTGCAGGTTGCGTTAACGGAACTGTCTGAGTAGTGCACTTCTTGTTCTGAATTAGTTACCACACTGCTAGTCTAGCTGAAAGTTCCAACCTCCGCGTACACGAGAGAACTTTTCTGGTAACTTCTCTAAGATGGCTCCACGTCACCATATATGATGTGTGATATACTAAATATAAGAGATAAGCAGCAGCATAAGGTAATAAACCTCTCATACAAAAAAGTATGTATTTGTATATAGATGAAACTGATTTTGAGTTTGCAGACTGTCACACCTGTGTACTAAAACATTCAGGGACTCTGCTGCATTTTTTTTTCTCCGAATACCTAGGCATTTGAGTTCTCAGTTATGCTGATTTTATGTCTTTCTGTGCCAGAACTTGAAAAGGGGCAGGAGGGGGATGCTGCCTAGAGGTGGGTTTCTTCTGTTTTTATTTAAGAAGAATGCATAGCAGGAGGCTTGTTTTGTGTATAAGCATTGGCGTGAAGGACCGCTAGGAAAGCAGACGTGGTATAGCAGGTCACCAGGGTAGTTTGTATCAACCAGTGGGGAAGGTGGTGCTTACTGGTTTAGGAGAATGATTAAAAAGGGAGAAAAGGTTCAAAAAGATTACTGTAATTTGCAATTACTGTAAATGTAATTTGATTTGGGGAGAAAAAAGTAAACCCAAAGAAGCTAGGTGTATACGTGCTTCCAAAAAGTGACAAGGAAGACCAGGCCAGTTCAGTACTTACTTCTTGAAGTGCTGGTGAGTGCGGGGATTCCCTGGAAGGGAGGTTTTTTTGTCCTGTGTCCAAGCTGCTGCCAGATTCTGGTGGATGAAGAGCGTTGGGAATTTCTGCGTTACTGAGGTGGACTCGAGCAAAGTGGATTTGGGCCAGTGTCAAAACAGTAACTCCTTCTTGAAGTTTGTACACTTCAATTTTTTTCCTCCTCTGCATGGTGTGACAGCAAACGAGTGTGCGCGCGTGTGAAGGAACTTGTTTTAGCGATGGTCTCTTTCAGAGACCATGTATGGGTAAAGCAGTTGGGCTAGTTCAGCTCCCTGCTCCTCCCTCCCTCCCTCTCGGAGAGCCGAGCAGAATCTATTCTGCTGAAACGCTTGTTCCACTTTCTGCTTTCTATATTTGTACAGCAGCAGCCCGCTAGCTAGCAAGGCGCTGTGGCTGGCCTGGTGTGCGTTCGGCATTTGCTGAGCAGAATTGAGAGCCAGGGCTTACAGTCTCTGTCGTTCCGTCCGTCCGTCTGTCTGTCTGTCTCTGCGTCTCTGGGGAGGACTGGCGTTCCGAGTGAAAGGTGATCTGTTCGTGGATGTTTTGTTTTTTTTTATGTAAAATGCACTTCGTCCCAGCTGGGAGTCTAGGGACTGGGAGCGGAGGAGGGAAAGCAGTTGTCTTGCAGGGAGTGTATGTAGTGGGTGGCAGTGGCATCAGCAGCGTAGTTTTTAACTCCAAAAGAGCTGCTGTCTTCTGGGATGAGGGCTTTCATATCCCTACCTGCTTTGGGGAATAATTAGCCAGGGGCTGTATCTGGCCATAAAAGGTCTGTTGTCACTGTCAGCCATGAAGATTAATGGAAACTAGATCCTGCCCTGGAAGATCTTAGTGCTGCCGTTGCTTGTTGCAAGGGGGATTGATGGGGAGCTAGATGCTGGCCAGCACAGTTTAGAGTAAGGAGTTAGTGCTGGGAGATGGAGTTGTAGGAAATACCTTTTTAGGAAGAGCTGGAAACTTGTAGCTAGGACTTCCCTGGCTGTACATTTGCATAAACCTTGTACTAAGGCCCTGCATGTGCTGGGATGGCTGTTGAGTTACTTTTCTTCAGCAGTAGGTCAGGCGACCAAATAGCACAGCAAGTCTGGCTGCTGGCAGTGTAGTAAATGTTGATACAATGTTCTTTCAGTAGTGGAAGGGTGCTCAAAATAGTGGCAGCCACTGGATGCACCTTTAATGTCAGCGAGAAATTGAGAGAGGAAAAAAGGAAAATAGGATCTAAGTATTTTTTCTGTGTTCTAGGGGATACTGTCCATTACAAATTCTGCTACCTTTTGGTTATCTATGCAAGTAGAAATCAGGCCTTTTGTTCCTGAAATTAGAGCAAAAGTGTTTCACTTGTGAAATAGAAGTAGCATCTTGTTAAAATCTTTCTTGAGGACAGTGCTCCAGAAACTTGGTCTGAATTATTTTCCTTTCCTGCCACTGCAGTGTCTCTAGCGTGTTTCGTACAGAGAAAGCTGTGTGTACCTCAAACTTGGAAGGAGCAAATTTTGGAGGTGAATTGGGGAATCTCAGCCGCCCAGCAGTCTGAATCCCACTGTGCCTACAGGCAGGGAGCTGTGATTGATGTGTGACAGAGGCTCCTCTCATTCTTGGACTGCTTGAACTCAAGCAACTTTGTTGTGTGTCTGTTTTCAGATCCTTCTTTGTGTAACGGGGATACGGTGTGGTAATTTTTCCATCTTCATCTGGGAAACCTGTGAAATTCATTGTGAACATGCAACTTCCAGGCTGCTAAGCTTTCTTTCTTAAGTGTCCTTGTGTGTTTCCGAATTCTCACATCCTCTTAAAGCCCTCTGCCTTTCTTCCTACTTCTCTGCTTCCTGACTTCCCGACTGACATCCTTTCATTTATACTAGCCAGAACAAAGTGGCAAAAACAATGTGAACTGTTTCTAAGTTTACAATAGCAATTAAAAGCGAATTTTGGCATTGCTTGATGCTGGTGATCAGGATTGTAAAATTGTAAATTTGACTTTTAAACGTTCTCCAGTAGCATACTTAATTTTTTTTTGTCCATAGTCTTGTAGCAGGCATACGATTAGGCAGATTCAAAGGCCACTTAGAAGTACACTATTTCATATTCAAAAAATGTTTTTTGTCCATTCTGTGAAAGATGTGATAAATGGATAGAACACTGAAGAAATGCATGTTCACCAAGTGCATTGAGTAGGTGCAAGATACAGCCAGGCTGTAGAATGGCACTGGGGGATTTAAATCTTCCATTTGGTAAAAATCTTCTTAACAGCACTTAAGGGTGACATTGTTCAGAGCCAGACTAAGCTGTCAGTGTGTTTTATGGGAGGTGGATGCTTTGAGTTGTGTAGTAAAGTTGTTTTGTACCTATTGTCTGCTAGTGCAAAGAGAGCGACTTAGTACTTCACCTATTTCCAGAACCTCGAGTGATTCATGTAGCAAAATATAATGCTTTAGATGTGTAAGGACATAAAATCCTATTTGGTGTATATACTTTGAGTTTAAGGGATAATACTTGTTAATCCATTCTGTTAATCCATTCTGGATTAACTGCATTATTATCTTGTACATAGAAACAGTTTCATCAAGGTTGGAGACAACTTCTATCTGGCATCCTTTGGAGGTCCTGAAATTCCACAGGAAGAGTCATTTTCTGTATTTTCTTTTTACTTTTATTTTTTACCGAAATAAGTCTTTTTTTTCTTATGGTATCATAATCATGCAGTTGATAAATAATGTCATGTTAAGGGTGGATGTTTGGAAAGATTATGGGAATTTGGAATTAAGTCCAGTGTTCATTTGAAGTTAGCTAAATTTATAAAGGCTGTTGAAACAGAGGTATTAAACTTCAGGAGGAAAAGACATGAAAAGTGAAAGTTGAAAAGGATTTACCTTTGATATAAAAAGCTGAATCATACAGACAAATCAAAGACAGGAACTGGAATGTCTTTAATGGAGGAAGTCCGTGTATTAAAAAATTGGGACAGTAAAAGTAATTGTACAGAAGTGTGTGCATACTTCTTACAAACAGTAGTGTTTTCCTAATAGAAATAGTGGGGCCCTCTTCGATTGGGGTCTTTAAAACTAAAAGGGATTCATGAGTAGAGAATTAACTAAGAGAAATGCAGCACCTAGATCAGGTGATGTAGTTCCATGAGTAATTTGAATGAGCGTATGCTGGTATTGCTCTGAAAAAAGCTTGTTCTGTCTTTCATGCGTTTTCCCTTTCCTTTGTGCTGCTAAGAGCATTTGTGACATTGTGCAGTGAATTGAATCATGGAACAAGTCTGGGTTAAAACTACTGTTTTCATGTTGTTGGTAGGAGAGATCAAACCTGGATCACTTCCTTCCTCAGGTCCGTTATACAGAGGTAGAAATGGATAGCTGGGGAGGAGGCAGCTGTGCTCTATTCTTCTGGCAAGAGCAGTAACCTAAAATGGATCTGCAGTAGGATTATCTTGACCTATTCTTGTGCGTTTTCTCCCCATTTCTTCCTTGTCTTTTCAAAGAGCTTATATCCAGTCTTCTCTAGAAACACAGCCCCCCAAAATTAGTTAAAAATTCTGTTACCTGCAGTGACAAATATCATTTGGTCCTAGACAGGAAGGTACTAAATGTTGTCACGTTGTCATAACATATTTCACCATTTATGCGGTATCTGATGCATGCTATATTTGGTGCTGCTGTGCTGAGAAGCCTGCTATTCTTTGTTGGGAAGAAATTGGTGAACATTCGTAACAGGAGGATAAAGAGAAGATAGTGTGCCATGTTGATTGTTAAACGTGAATTTTTGATTCCGGAAGTATGAAGTACCTCCAGAATCTAGATACAAGGTACAGAAACACAAAGAGAGAAAGTGACAAGATATGTAAGAGGATTTTTGTCTGCTTTGTGTCCTTAAGTAGCCAAAACTGTATTTATAGCACTTATTTTCTCATAAAGCTTCTGGAGTCGTCTCCTGCTAGCAGTGGAAAGCAGCTGATGTCATACTGTGCCTTCCAGGAAAAGTGAACGGAAAGAATTGATGGAGAAGTGAGTGAAGAACGTCTGAAAATGTGTGCTTGAAACTATGAGCAAGTTCTGAGTCTCTAGTTCTTGGCATAGCGCGTGGACGGTTTTGATCCTTCCCACCCTCTTCTTCCCTCCCACCTCTCCTCAAAAGCCTGATTGGGTGACAGAGCCAGTCTTTGCAGCGGGGAACGTTTCTGGGGCCCTGGGTAGAGCAAGGAGTGAGTGAAGCTGCCTTGGCACAGATGTCCCAGTGCGTTAAACACAAAAGATTAGCAGCCTGGATGGGGTGTTTCAGGGCCCCAAAATGAGCCTCGAGGTCAGAGTAGTAGTGGAGTAGAAGGCGACTGAAGTTGGTTGGAAAAAGTCTCATAATGTTCTTTAGATGTTCGTGGCAAAGAAGTGACACTTACGCTTCTTCAGGCAGAGAAAAGTTCATCTTAAACATGGCATATATTTGTGAATGGTACTCAGAAAAAAAAAATGTTTCAGGGTGCTGCATGTCATTATTTACTGATATGTTTTCAGTATGTTTTAGACTGAAATATTGCAGAAAAAAATGTGTTTCTAAAATATGTACAGTGGTTTACATGCTTCAGATGCTATATAAAGATATTGAAGAGGCTGGTAAATATTGCAAAAAAAGAAACCATAATAACACTTACAGAGTAAGGACAAAGGAGAAACCTTCAGAAAGCTTGAGTGGAAGCTTGGGAAGAACTCCTTTGCAGTGAAATAGATCTTATTGCATTTGGGTTTTTGAACAGAAGTCAGGACATTCCTAAGTTAATGTTCCCACAGCAACGTTGTGTTTGCCTCTGATGAAGAAATTGTATGAAATATTTTGAAAGTTTCAGCTCTATACACTCAATGTTAAATCTCTTGAAGCGTTAATAAAAATTACCTGTTTTTGAAAGTTATTTGAATCAATATTCATTTTTTAAAATAGAGCATTGATGCCAATTCTTTGTGGATGTAAATGAGAGTAATTTGAGTGTTATATTCATTTACTTCTGCAAAGGACTTGATGGTGTGCTCATTACAAAAATAAAAAATAAAAAAAAAAAATCACTGAGCTTATTTTTCCTCTTTGGTTTGCAGGCATAGCAATGGCAGGTTCTGCACAGTAGAGTTCATAGCAAGTATTTGTCTAGTATAAGCCAAGTAAGGGATACATAAGCTTAAGGTAAATCAGTCTTTCTTAGTTGGGCTGCTTTGAAACAAAATATGAGGGTTTATCCTTCAACATTTTGCAAATGTGGAATTTCAAGCCTACTCAATTTCTTATTCAGATTCTGAATTTTAGAAATTGGGACGCCTCAAAATTGTTTTCTGTCTGAAGCTGACAGTAGATGGTGGAAATGGTCATGTGCACATGTCCCCTTTTACACACTGGGTGCATCAGTACGGAATGGTGATGGCATTAGTTTCAGGATCTTTGTGAGGAGACTTACCATAGAACTTTTCCCTCTGGGTTTGAATCTATTCTTTCTTGGATCGCATGGAAACCAAGTACATACCTAGCTGTCATTATAACAGGCTTATTTCAACAAGGAGCTATGCAAACTGTGTTTATAAACATTACACTTAGGAAAGTGAAAGTGTTAGTGTTTGAATCTTTTGGCTGAAATGGATGAGGTTGTTAAAGTTTAGTGTTGTTGCTTCTAGAAGTAGGCACAGTGTTTAAGCTGAGAATTTTGCTTCTGCTCAGTGCACCTCAAACTTCTATCCCTAATAAGACATTAAACTCTGTGCTACAGCTCGCAGGCCTTCCTGGGGCACGTGCAGTATCCATAAAGCAATCAGGAGATTTCCCGTCTCCTTTTTTGTTCTAATCTGAGCTGATCCCAAAATGTGTACCTCTTTTATTCTTTGTTCTGTTCTTCCTATTGCATCTGTTAATTGAACAAATTTAAATTCTGACAGTTGACCAAGCTGTCACGAGTAATTCAACTGGTCTATTTACTAGCTGTGCAGATTGTCTGGTAACCTGGGTGCAGATTAGTATTTTTGCCTGCAATGCTGAAGAAAATATTTGACAGCACCGGCTGCAGAAATAAAGTGAGCAGGCACAGTGACTAGGAGCTGGCATTGAGCACAGTGCCGAGAGGTTTGGGTAGTGTCAAGATTGCAGTGGAAGATGGGAAATTCTCAGATTAGAAAGTGTGTTTGCCTCCTGGGTAAATTTTTGGCACTCTAGGAGCCTCCAGGTCTGTCAGGTTTCTTCTTGCTATCTCTGTTGTCTTTCTGTCTCCTAATTAATGTTTGCTAGAAAGTAGCGTACCTTCTGTGGGTTGCGACCTGAGCTGTGCAGTAAGTGAAAACTTCACCTGCTTTGTGTAGGCCTTCCTGTTCACAGCCTGTACACTCATACTTCCAAGTTTTTTATATTGGTACTTAAGAGCGTATAAAACCACTGTGAGGCCAGATGTAACATTGATTTATGTGAGAGGCGGTTGGCATCAGGATGTATCCGAGATTGAGCTGTGTGGTCTGTTTTACCTGTTAGGCTCTTTAATTGTAAATGGTAGTCTTGACATCCCACAAACATTAAATTCCTGGAAGGTGTAATCAGAACTCAGAACTAACTGGTCTAGACAAGTGCTGACTGTGACAGTATTATCATCGATTGGAATCCATTAATTGATCCGGTAATCGCTTACAGATGGTCCTGAGTGCTGGGGAGACTGAAGTTTCCCCATTAAGTAGCAAAGTGGTATTGCTAGGTTTATTGGGCTCGTCTCCATCATCTAGCACTTAGTGGCCAGAGCCATATATTTTCGTTACCAGCTACAGTTCTATTTGAATTGTATGGCGTACAAGAAGTTACAGCTGTTTGTTTATCACCAGGAGTATATTTTGTCACTCTTGTCTCTGGCAGGGCTAGGCGTTAAACCTTCCTTTTTCTACATGGACTTGTCGGGTGGCATCATTGCTCCTCCCAGCTTTGGGTAGCAGGGGTTGGAAGCAGCTTCTGGTGCAGTGCATCGGTCAAGGACGGTAACTGCTGGGAAAAGCATTGCCAAAGCCACGATGTCCTGATTTACACCTATTAATTGTTTTGCTGTCCCCACAAGAACCTACGCTCAAGCAACTATGAAAACAGTTAACTGTCAGCCTCTAATGCTCGACTGGGGTCAGTCTGCAGTTTGCACTTAAAGCCTAATGCTGTGTCAGGTAATTAAAGAAATCGGTCTGTTCCACACCTTGCTAGGTACGTGTCAGCTGTATGTGCCTTCATCTGAAGTATCCAAGTTCTGACTTCTTTTGAGAAGAAATAGGGTTGCCAGATTCTTTGGCCCTTGGGCTAGGTCTGTCTGTGTAAACTTGAATAAAGTATTCAGTGGATTTATGTTCTGCATGCAATTACCAGCCATGCTGAAACAATTTTGGTTTGAGAAACACTTATGATTTAAGAGCGTTCTCCTAGACAGGTGGTCATCAGATTTGCTACTTGCTTTTATAAAGTTTTTATTGTGTTGGATTTTCTTTGATTCAGTGAGATGTCTTATTTTTTCCAAAGGTATCAAGAGTTATAGGTTCCTCTGGCTATGTTAGCTGCACTTTAGTCTCCTTTGAAGTTTTTAAATTAGTTCTCTAATGTTGCATAGTTATATGTGCTAAGGGAAGGTTTTCTTTTCAACATTTAAAAAGTTGTTTACTGTTATATTCTTAGGCATTTACGTGATCAGTGAGCTGTGTATTTCAGGTTTTACTGAAAATTCATTATCACAGCAATACAACTCGGCATTTATGACAACTCCATAGGCCTTAAGTACCTTGCAAAGTCTGAGATTGAAAGGAGGAAAAAATAAAATATGTATTACATGTTTTGAAGCTAGGGCCATTAGCAGGAATATGAGACCATGTTTTGACCATAAATAAATATGCTTTAATTAAACTTCAAAAAAGCAGTGGAACGTGGATGAGGTTGAAGGAGGTGTACTCAGGTAAAATATTTGCCAGAATTGCTAGTAGGAGGTAGTGCCATTCTGAAATGTTATGAATGTTTGTTCTGAATTCATTATTCTGAACATTATTCTGAAATCAAACAAAAATATAAAGTGTTCCATGACTAGTAGTCAGTTTTCAGTAATATTCTAGAAAAGGTAAATTAACTCATCATTTTGAAAATACACATTTCAGATAACTAAATTTCTCAGAATTCCTGGATTGGATTTTATTTTTCTTTTCATAACTAGTATTATAAGAAAACTCAATTTCTGTTACGTTTAGGCTTGAGTTCATTTAGCGGGTATAATGTTTAATTAAGACAATTGAATTAATTAGGAATGATTTTTAAAATGACTATAAAATAAGGATATAAAATCTCAAAAAATCTCTCTCCGGAAAAGAGAGCATGAGTACATGTGACAAATATCCAAGTATATTAAAAGATAAGTTAGAAGAGGATAAGGATCACTTATGCATACTTCTCAAAGAAGATAGAACAAAGGTTATGAAGAGGCCTGCAAAGCAGGGAAAATGTGGGCACTCAAATAGCCTTGCAAAACTCTTCACATTGCAGATGAATGCTGGTTTTGGTTGTTTGCCTATAGATATGTAAGCAGACGTGGATTTTTTTGTTAAATATTGCTAGACAGCCATAAATGTAGTTCTGCAAAATAGCGTATAACCTAGGAGGAAGCAGAGAAGAAATTCTTGATAAATAAATACTTCCAAAGTTTGTGTTTTGATATATGTTGGCTTGTGTTATGGGTCGATTGTTGAGTAGCATCCCCGACTTATGAGATGTTAGTGCAGAGAGTCTGTATAGTTCCTGTTTGATTTGCTTAAGAAATAACACTTGTTCCTTGTGGTGTTCTTCATGTTACCTAATTCAGAGCTTTTTTTCATACACTTCTGTCTCTACTATCTTACGTTAGAGTTCACGTCTGCAGGGTCATTGTCATCTGTTAGTGCTGCTGCTGTCAAATTGTAATGTAGGTTAGGACTGTGGGCGCTGCTGTTGGTAACACTGCTTCTGTCTTGAGATGAAAAGCCACACAGGTAGGATAAATCTACAGAATAGTAATAGGAAACTACAAGACATCTGCTGCCCCTTTCTTTTGTACCCTTCCACTTGTTCTCTCTATTTTGAAATGTGCCATCTATTTATTTATTTTAAGTCTAAATAAGATTGTTACCACCGTATGATAACTTGTTACTAGAAATGGGCTTTACTTTCCCACTTCTCAGCTGTTTGCCAGATGCAGTTCATGTTGTAATGATTGTTACTATGATTCTAACTTGAGAGTACTCAGTGTTTCTTGTTTCTTTTCTTTTAGAGTGAAGACTGGAAGTGTTAGAGAGGTGCGTAGCTGCAGGTATGAACCAACTACAGTTTCTGTCCCTCAGTTGCTTATTGGAGCTTCCTTTCAAAGGTTTAGAGACAAGTTGTTTTTACTTTGAGATATGTGGCCATTTTCTACTGCAGTGAGCAATAATATTCCCTCAACCTTAAGCTCTTTGTAATTTCCTGCCCTTGTGCTGCTAAAGGGACTTGGAAGTGGTAACAACTTAGGACTGCAAGTACCAAATAACTATGCTTCTTTAGCTCCATATGTAACTTAATAATTTTATAAATGCAAGTAACTACAAAGTAGAAATGTGTACCTTCATAGTTACTTCTTGGCCAGAATAAATCTCAAGTTCTCTATACTACATATAACTCTAAAGGTATTGGTTGGAAGAACTCCATGTGGACTGAGACAAATTTCATTATGTTCAGCATAACAGGAATGTGGTTGAGTGTGAAAATGTTTGGAGCCAAATGTGAGGATCTTCCGGTGCAGTCCTGTTAATGTCTGAAGTCTAGCACGGGTGTAATTTCATGAGCCAATTTCCCCCTTACTGCTTTACTCAGTTCCCAGTGCTGATTATTTGATGGTGCCTGGTTCTCATGGTAGTTTGGCTGCATGTTCAACAGTCAGCTTGCTAACCCAATAAAAATCTCTCTCATGATGAAGTTGCTATTTCTCTGGTTTGATTGACACTTGGATTGATTGACACTCCTTTGACCGCACAATAAAAAAAAAAAGACCAGTGTCTGTAACTGTGCAGCTTTAGGACAGTCGACCTGTGACTGTTAAGTAACACTATCATGCTCAAATTGTGATGATTGTTGCTATTCTGAGAATTACCTCTGCTATGGCAGAAATATTTCAGATGTGCTTTAGTGTACGAACAGAGAAAGGAGGCTCTTAAATAAGGAATTAGTATACTAGCCATGTCACTTTCCAGCTCTTATACAGAATGCTGCTGATAGTTTTACCAAGGCCCTTAAGAGATGAAAAATGAATGCTTATTTCAGTTACAGTAACAGTAGATCCTTTCCCTACAATAGTCTTAAATCTAAAGTTCCTACAAGAAGGGGAGACAATGGCATTGATTGATGTACCTGTAGATATTAGGCAGTTAGTGACACTGCAAAAAGCAAGAGTGGATAGGAAGGATGTGTTCCTTCTGTGATATGTCCTTATCGAAGAACTTAGAAGTGTGGGTGGAGAGCAATGTCCCCTTACTGGCTTTGGTATGTTGACTTGCTCATCCTGTCAAGACAGAAAAAAGAGCCAGGAATATCTGTGGAAAAAATGGCCACGGGCAAACATGTTGCTGAAGAAAGCAGAACAAAATAAGATGTGTGGTCAGTGGAAAATTGTGCATAATTTGATAGCTCATACAAGATGCAAGTCCTGCTGGCTAGTATGGCTATTCCTTTAGATGTAGCAATGGAGAGAGAGAGTATGGGACTGACAGAACCTCCAGTAAGGAGCCTCTGAGCCCTGCTTGTGTTCTAGGCAAAGGCTTCAGAGGAAATACTTGTCCCATGTAGATCCAATTTGGTAAGGTCTTAAGGAAATTAGTTTTTGAAGTCTTTACTAGGGTTCAAAGTATGCTCACGGTGGGAGGAGAAGCCATAACAACAGTCTCACGTGAAAAATACAACTAGCTGGGGAGGAGTGCTTGTGCAGTCTGTGATTGCTCCCCATCCAGAGTAGGATCAGAGAGATGAACCTCAGTAGGTTTAAAATATATATATGTATTTAGAGTTCAACGTGTCAAATAAATATATGAAAAAAGGCTATAAACGTGTGTTGATTTCCTTTGAATATGGATGGATGCATACTTGAAAAAAATGTATTTTGTATTTGTTTAAACTGTGGCGACACAATGGTTGAAGAAGCAGGTAACAGAAGGAAAGGGACCCCTTTGTCTGTAAGTTGGAATACACTCAATGAGGATTGAATTTTGATATTGCCTTGAGGAGGGATTTGTTTTCTATCCATGGCCATTTGCTGTGATTTTCATAAATACACTGGTAAGGATTTAGTCACGCCTATATCAGAAAGGAAATATAATTTGTCTTTAAAATGTATTATATCCTGCCTCTCTGTAGGTTATTCATTAGGGTAGAAATAGCTGAAGTTGGTACCCAAGAATACTTCATTTTTGAGTGATTTTTAGAAAACTGGCTTTTGTTTGGAAGTACCAGCTTGAGGGCGTTGGTCTCCAGGCATTGTAGGTGTTGCACAACAAAACTCCTTTCCTAAGTGGCCAGCCCACTGCGGTTTACCCTTCCTGCTCCTTTGCTGCTCTATTAGGTCCATACAGAAGGTAGGAAAGAGAATGCTGGTGTTTGTGTTTTTTTCTGAAGCTTTTCTGTCTTTTCCGACAGCCTGATCTGTGATTAGACCTAGTTTTACAGACTTGCGAGGTTTTGCCAATTACAAAACACAGTTCCAGAATCTGTTGGTTTGGATTATATAAATAACAAAATCTTCAAATTATTTAAATATAAAATTATTCAATTTTGATTGCTGAAAATAAGCCACAGATTGGAACACCTCAGTTTGTGGTAAGGTACATAATTTCTCATCCTTATGAGAAAAAATCTTGAATTCATCTGTCTTAATATGAATTTAGAAAGGTGTCAAAATGAAAGAAGATCAACATCCTCTTCTCTTTAACATCTAAGGTTATATAAATCCATAGTAATTATATTAATATATTAATCCAAATTATATATATTCATTGCTTATTATACATACCAGTATAAAATGCCTCTTATGATGAACTGCCCAGAGATGAATCAGGGTAAAACTGTCGGAATTCTGATTAGAGTCTGGTGCAGAGAATTAAACTAAGGAGGAGTCAGCTTTGCTTTGAGGTGAGGAATCAGCTGGCCTTTTAAATAGCACTTGCCTTTGTTCCACACTTTTATGGTAGCTGCTGTCTCCAAGCAGACAAGTTTTTGAAATGGAGAGTTTACTCTGAGACTTGGGATTGGTCCTGGTATTCGGAAACTTCTATGCTACACTTTGCCAAAGCAAACTAAACAGTTATTCTTCTTGTCAAGTATTGCTGTTTTAAGAGGGCCTTGTGAGCACTGACAGTTTCAGGAGTGAGGAACTCCGACTTTCTGTTACACTTGTCAAATCTACGTGCACTATGCTTATATTCTTCCAGGCAAACAAATTTGCCTGAACACTGTTCAAATGCCCTGCAAATAGAAGAGAGAACGGTCATACCTCTTGCTGCCCTGTCCCTCCTTTAGGATGATGCTTTTGTTTTCCTGAAGGTAAAATAATTAATTGTTTGGCACCCCTATGGGGCTAGCCAGTGCACTAAGTAGAAATGATTATTGCAATGATTGCTATTTTAACTGCGTGTTACACTCTGCTGGAGCTCTCTGAGCTGCCTGTGAACTTTTCAGGTAATGTGCAAAGCAAAGTTTTCATTTGGATAAAATAAAATGGGAGAGAAATAATGTGTTTTTATTTTAACCGTAGTGTAATGTCAACTGTTTTTGTTTTGTAGCTGGTGCTATTAGAAGAAACAATTTAAGATTAAAGGACTTGTCAAAACAGCTTGCATGGCTGTTCTGATTGCTGCAAAGGACAATGAAACTTGAGACTTGTTGCTTTGTTTAGTCTGAAAGGTCTCTTGAAACTTAAAAAGGAAGGGGGGAAAAAGCCTCT
This sequence comes from Cygnus olor, assembly GCF_009769625.2. NCBI lineage: Eukaryota > Metazoa > Chordata > Aves > Anseriformes > Anatidae > Cygnus > Cygnus olor. The sequence continues at coordinate 53,938,264 of NC_049173.1, forward strand.
ATCGTACTTGTAGAAGTTTTTTAAACAGAACTGGCTGCTATTCTAAAAACTATCAGGAAGGAGAGGCCTGTAAATTATTCAATAATATGAAGTTTGTTCCTTTCAGTTAAGATTATTTGTTATGTTTCTGAAGTAAAACAAACAAAAAACCTCACTCTCTGACCAGTTCTTACTTCCTCTAAATTCTTTACGCAAACACTTGGTATACTACTTGCAATAAACCTCGGCCAAAAGTGTTTCTCGTGTGGGGTGATAGAACAATCTTCATACGTGGTATTGTCCTGGCGCTGTACAGTTGGTTCTGTAGTCTCCCCTGGGTCCCATATGCGACTACATGGCAATGCTCTGTGTAAACGTAGCTAGTTGGCGTGCTCCCTGTAGCTCTGCGGTGTGTTTGGCTTGGAGAGAAGCAGACTGTTCAGAGCTTTCCAGGACCCAGTGGATTTCAAACTTCTTAGCAGAAGAATAATTTCTAGCCGTGTTTTAGTGGCAGAAAACTAACATAAAATGTGTAGTTGATTATTTTTAAATAATTCTGCAAATATTGCCGAGATGACAAAGATGTTTGATTTCAGTGCATCTTCTTGACTAAGTCTAGAGCTGCAGATTCATGTTATATAGGGAAAGACAGCAAAACTACAAGGCTCTTTGAAACCAGATTTCTAGGTCTTGCCTGTGTTTAGATCTCCTTCAACTTCTTACACTTATAAAATACTTCCATAGAATTGTTTGCAGGGTTGTTCCTTAGACAAAAGCCTGAAATACGTTAAGGTGAACTCCTGGCTGTTAACACAGAAAGAGGGGAAAGATTCCTCTGCTTTCAGGGCATGGTAGCTTGCAGACATCAGTATTCAAATTCTTTTCTATGGAAGACTGGGCGTTGAAGTGTAGGTGTTGTATACCATCCGTACTTCCAATTTGAACAAGTCAGAATTCAGTTAAAAACAGGAGAAAAAAAAAAAGAAAGGACAGAACACTTCAGGCAGCAGCAATGTTTTGTTCTGTTTCCATTTCCTTTTAGTAGTTCTGTAATTTCACAGGGCAGAGATGCATGTCCTCGCTTCTTGTACTCTTATTTCCTGCCTTGTCTCCTGCTCTGTGTTATATTGCTGCCTTTATTTCCTTTTACTATTGTTGTCGCCATGCTACTTTTCCTAATTTCTCAAGGTTTTTTTCTGTCTATGTTGCCAGCATGTCCACAGGTCTTTCAGATCTCTTACGTATTTTTCTGTAGTTTGTCTCTTCCAAAGTATATAAGCATTGTTATGTTCTAGCACTGTAATGATAAAAACTCAAAATGCTTCCCAAACCATCTGCTGGAATTTTGGCTGGTGTCTAAAAAACAAACAAACAACAAAACAAATATTTTTACTGAAGTAGTTTTTTCCATGTCTTTCAGTAGAGATTAAACAGTACCTGAAATTTTACATTTATTGACAAAAAAAAAATTAAAAATGAGGCTAACAAGATTAAATCCTTTATAGTTTTTCAATGGCTATATGGCTTCATAAACAACAAGTTGGCAATGAGACGAGAAAACCTACAAGCAGCTACTTCAAAAGCAGTTGCCCTGGGATTCATACATCAGTGCTGCTTCTTCATATCAATTATTAATTGAGAAGTGTCTTGCAAACAGGGATAAACATGCGATGATTACTTTGTCTTTGGTTTGACAAAATTAATTATTCTAGGGAGCCTGCATTAAGGCTTGCCATTATCTGTTCTACAAGTACAGCTGCTCTGGTAGGTTGTCATGTGTTAATTGCTCCAAATTCATGATTTAGCCTTTTGGCAATTTGTTCATCTGCATATATGCCTCATGTCTTTCATAGAATTCCTCTTCAGCCAGGTCTTTGTCTGCTTTGCATCACAGTAAGTTTTGCTGTGTTTTTTTTAGTGTTTTTTTTAAAACATTTTTAATCCACTACTACTGCTACCACCAAGAAACAGCTGATAGAGCTGATTTTTGTCTCCCTCTCTATTCCTTTAGTCTGAAGAAAAATGAGGAAATATGCCAGATAAAATTAAGAAACAAAACTTATCTGGGAGAGACTGTTACATTTTTACGAAAATTAACAGCTATGTTTTATGTGTCTTCCAGGGGCAGGTGTTAGAAGGGAACAGTTAAGCAACAAAGAAAAGATGGAGTTCATCAGTAAATATTTTAATGTGAAGTTTTTCCTAACAGATTTTATTTATTTCACTGTGTTGTTTTTAGAATATTAACCTGACGGTGCGTAGGTACTCACTCTCCTTGAAAACAGGGTGGGCAGGTACTGGCTGCCTTTGGAAAAATGCCAGTATATACTGTCTGTCACTGTAAATGGCACTGTTGTGGACTGTGATAGTTCAAATCCTTTGGAGTGTCTTTGTCTTTAAAAAAAAAAAAAAAAAAAAAAAAAAGAAAGTGGGTAAGGATTCTGAAAATAATAGTTGTGATTTGTCTTTTTTATTTATTTTTGAGTAACATCAAACCAGAGAGATTTGGAGGCTCTCAGTTTGCTTATTCTTCATTGCTCTAGGATAAGAAATTCCATGATTGGAGGTAGGTGTTAGACAAGCCCAAGCCGTTGTCAGGAAGTAGTTTCCTGACCAGTCTACTTGTTTCTCCATTTTTGTAATGCCTATGCAAGGATTTCTAGTGTCATCACTGAAGTAGCAGACACAGCTGCGGCAGGTCAAGCACTAGGTTAGCAGCCTCATGCTGCTGTGTTAGCTGATGGCTATGTCCTAAGAAAGTAAGAGGGTAGCGTTGTGCAGCTGTTCTGCCCTAGGGAAGCAGAGCATTGTCTGCAGAGCTGTGGGTTGCTCATGCTGCTGAAGTCTGATACCCACTAGTATATTCACAGCATGCTCATGTTTCCCCATTCAGGCAAGCAGATGAAGACAATGAAGGAAGAATTGCAGAAGTTTGGGAGCCACAGTCTTGAAGGCTGTGAACTTCATTTATCTGCAATAAGAGGGTATTAAGACTGATAATTCAGCTTCTTCTGCTAGTAACAGGAACTCAGTTATTCCCAGAGCTGTACGTTGTTGCAGGTTTTTTTTGGCTTCTCGGATTTGAACAAATGGTGTAACCTGCTTCCTGGTAGATAAGCTCTCATGTTGCAGAGCTGTCATCTCCCATTTGGTGTAGTTGTCCTCAGGAGTAAGCCAGGTATTGAATATACCACAGATTGAGTTTATTTGTCAGTTACATGCTAACATACTGAAAGCAGTTGCAAGGCATTTTAAAAGAAAGGAAAATGCATACATACTGATAACTGTCTGTGTTGTAGAATTTTTGAAGGCCAGAGGTGTGATTTACTACTTATTTTTGTTGCTTATGAAAACATTTGAATACATTGCTGGTAATCAGTTAGCATTTTTAATTACCGTTTACATAGTATATGTATAGCTCAGCTTTTGAGTAGTTTTAACAGCACAACTTTTCTTTTTCTTTTTTTCCCCTATAGTGCTTTTTCCCCTTCCTTTCTCCCAATACACATGCATAGGATCTTTGACATGTTCCAGACTTCCTGCCTTCCACATTTATAGAGGGTAATAATCTGTACTGTTTGTTTTCACCTTGTCACCATAAAACTGACCCAGTAATCTCTCAACCTCTGTTTTCAGCTTATGAGAACCTCACCTGTTGTGGGTTTGTCTGGTAGCTTCCAACTACTAGTCCAGTCTGTCCTTGCACTCATGTAAGTTTATTGTATCTGCAGTATCCTGCCAGCAAGGAGTTAAAAAAACGACTACCCTTTGCATGAAAAAACATCTCCTTTCCTCTGAGAGGAGGAATACTGATGTATCAGCCATTAAGATTTTGCTTTCTTATCTGTCATTTGAAAAGTTGGTTAGCTTAGAGACATTATCTACTTGCAAAAATAGGCCACGTGACCTATTTGAGCTGATACATGCGTTCATGTCAGTGCTTGCTTCAAATAAAAGCCAGAAGGATGACATCTAGACTCGTCAGTCAAATGGGCATGTGGCAGTCAACGGAGAACTGCTTGGCTTCACATTGGCGTGGGGTAATGTTGTATATACACATCTTCCCAATCTGTTTTTACTTTTACATTAAGGTCAAAGAGAGTTCTGTCAAAGCATCATTTGATTCCTGGACTTTGCTGTTTGTACTTCCAGCAAAACAATGGCTTATACTGACCTGTCTGAACCCTCAGTGTTCTAGACTACTTTGCTGGTGCCCTTTGAAGAGCCCGCACACTAATGCGTGCATCACAGGGAACAAACAGGAGGGACTGGATGTCGGTGTACAGCCTGTGCAATCTGTGCTCCAGTCCAGAAGTATCTTAATTGATTGATAGAAAGTAGTTGAATTAGTTGGGTTTTTATTAGCCTGTTTTTAAAGAAAACAATGCACAAGCCTTGATCTTTCCTGAAAACTTTGGAATTCACTGTTCATTAAAAAAAAAAAAAAGGCAGAGCAGTAAACATCTCAAGGCACTGAGTTCCTAAGCATTAAGTGAATGTGACCGTGCTTTGAGTAAGTCAAAACAAAACAGTCAGCTCCTTTCCTTTGTCTGGCAGTGTGCTGGTAGCTCTGAATTAGTCTTGCTGTTGGCTGTTGAAGACATTGAAGGCTCTTGAGTTTCATTGGGTTTATTGTAAGGAGGTAAGATACATCTGTAGGAACAGCTTTTTTTTTTTTTTTAGTTCTCCTTGTGGAATGTCTTGTCATGTTTGTAGTAAGGGTCAACTAACTAGTGCTTTGGTTTATTGTCTAGCAAACAATGTTCTCATTTCTTTGTGTCTCAGGAAGGCATCATTGCATCCTGATTGGCCTGTATAACACCTGGAAACAGAGGAGCTAAGGGAAGTAGCTTGAATTTTTGCATCAGGTCTGTACAGAACTGGGAAAACAGCGCGTTCTTTTCTATCACAGTTTGTAATCCCCAATGGTACTCTGAAAAAAGCATCTTCAAGTGATAGGTCTTTTCTGACCAGCTTAGTTTAGAACCCCTTTGCACAACCAACTTAGACAGGTATTGGGCTTTATATGCTGTTTTGACACATCAGATTTGTGTTCATGGTTGCCACAGAGAGGCAACTGTGTTTTTAATCCACACAAAGTCTTCACTATTTCCACATGAAGAGTATGTACTGGATATGTTGATTTAGAAAAGTAAAAAGTTGTTTCTAAGGAACTTCAGAAGTGCCACACTGGACTAGTGGAGTGCAGTCTAGATTTGTGTTTTGGTTCTGATAATGTGTAGTATTGCGTGCATTAGACAAACGGGTCTAAAATCTTAATAATGATTGATTAGTCTGTGTTTAAAGGTGAGATTACTTACTAGTTCCTTACTAATGCTAGCTAGAAAGTGGTAGATTTTTATGTCCAGTATTTTGATGCATATAACCTATTGGTTATCTGTTTTTTGTTTGTTTGTTTAAAGTGGGAATTTTATATATATGTGCACTAGATAGAAGTGGAAAAATATACTCCTGTAAAAAACCAGTGGTGTTCAAACCCTGTCAATATTTTACAGGATTACAAAACTCACTGCCCCTAAATATTTTATCTATGAACTTAGTAAGAAGTGTTCCTTCTTCTATGTTTCAGACTTGCCTTTGCAAGTCTCTCCTGCTTTAGTTATATGAATATGGGAAAATACAACTGCTTAGTGAAATGAGTGGCAGGAATTTTGTTTCAAGCGAATGTTGCATCGCAGTAAGAAGGCAGGAAGAACAGAAAGATTTCAAAAGAATAATATGTATTTAGGGAATCCTATAGCCAAATTAAAAGACAGTGTATATGTGTGTGTTTTTTGCTTTTTTTATAAACTCCACCATTTAGACTTCATTAGTAAAAACAAATTTGTTCAGGTGTTAGTGCAATGCTTTACGTTCTTTTCCAGAAAGATAACCTCATTCTCACTTTAGAAAATAGGTTTTGTATAATTCATTTTGAATAAGCTGTCTTTACGCTCTTATTTGATAGTAAGCTTAGCTGCCATTTTATTTTTTCTTTTTCTAGGAGTGCTTACGTAGAGAAAACACACTTCCTGTAAGGTACAGGAATAGGTGACTTGCTGCTTCATCTTCTGGCAGAGAGCCGGGAGTCCTGGGGGTTGTTCAGTCAGACAGAAGTTCAGAATTCATTTGTTTTGATCTTTCATAGAATTAATTGGAGTAGAAGCTGAAGGTAAACAGGGTTTCATTCACAAGCCAGAGAAGTAGAATAAGAACATCTTGATTTACCTCAAATAGTGTGGTCCCCAGAAATATTTTGAAGAAATGTACAAACAAACCCTTATATTACAAGCTGTTTTTAGAATAGATTTTACTTAAATCGTGCTAGGTCTAGAGAGTATAGAGGATTTAAATGCTCTCAGCTATATGCATAAGAGCGAGCACCGTGAAACTGGTATTTCTGAGATAAAAGCAGTTGTCTTCCCCTCCTATCATTTTGTCTATCTAGGAATTTCTATGAAAATCTCCTATACATGAAAATGGTTTTCAGTTAAATTAATCTGAATTGTAAGCAACCCAAAACTTTATTTATGTTGATGGTAAATTTAACATTCTCAGTGTATGGGATTTGAGTACTCACAATGAATAACTGTCATAGAGATTGTCAGAGAAAGAAACTGCATCTTTGGCTAGTAGGTAAGGGGCTTTTTGTACCTATTGAGATGTGGGAAGACATTTTGGGTTCCACATATGCTGAAAACATTCTGTCGACATGCTTACATGATCAACAAAGAAACAATAAAATATTGACAGGTAGTTACTGTATTTTGATGTGTGTAACCTAGGGGTTATCTGCTGAAAAAAAACAAAACTGCAATTCAGCAGCACTGTAGGGATCTGGATATGCACAGATAATGCAAGGGGAAGTTTATTCTAGGACCTGTCTCCTTCAAAGCTTCACAGTGTCTGATTTGCCCGTAGACTGCATCCTTTCCCATAGTTTGATCTCACCATCCCAGTAGTCCCTCAGCTTCAGAGCTGTATATGTTGTCTGAGGTTCAGACTGTATAAAATAAAAGATGGTATTATCTTTAGCTTCCAGTTAATTGCTCGTTGAAATGAATGAGGCTTTCTTAGTGAAAGAAAATACTGCACTTGGTTTTTGGGTTTTATTTTCAAGTGTTGTGCCCAAAGATGTGATGTAATTCTTCAAGCATAAAAATAAAAGCAAAACTTTCAACGTTTATGCCTTACAATCTGAGGAGTTTATATGGTGATATATTCTGCAACATAGCCTTAGGGCTTCAGAAATATATTTATAAAAAAAAAAAAAAGAAGTGAGATTTAATCTATAGTATGCAGAAGTTTTTAATGTTCATATTGTCAGGTTAGCACCAAGTTTAAATTTGTAGCTACAGTACATAGAGCTTGGAATGTCAGACATTGTTTCTATTATCCTTTGAATAGAAACAGTCAAAGAATGGGTCTGGAAGCCAACAGGAATTTGACATCTGAGCAAAAAATAAGTGTGTTTAGCTGTCTAATTTTTCTTTCTTTGTGAGCAATGGCTAAGATGACTTCTGTGTTTTTATAATTCCAAAGAAATAACCTCTTTGCTTTATTCTTCCAACTTCTATCCAGTAGTGAAACACTATCTTTTTCCACTCTTTCTGATATTTTTACAAGAAAAGTCCGGAAGTGTTTTACTCTCATCAGCTTGATTCCTTCAACTAAATAATGTTAAAACATAACTGTTCTCTATACTAATATTTTGTCACTGTAACTGCCGTCATTACTGTGGAATTATGGCACCTTGAAGCATGGAGTCTTGGCTAACGTACATTCAGATATTTATCCACCCTTCTAGTATTATTTTCTTTCCCTCCCTCAAATTGTACATAACAGCATGTGAAATATTTTTGGCAGAGTTTTTCATTAAATGAAGTGAGCATATCAGAGGAGAAAAGAGTAAGTATAATGAGAATTAGAAATTAATATGTAGCGGGATAACTGTACAAAACCAATGTTTTAATGAGCAAAGCCAGAAAACTGAATTTGACATGGAGTGTAACAGTGTGACAGTGAAGGATTTGGTAACTTTTCTGCCTGTATCTTGTTGCATTTTTGTTTTAATGGAACAAACGAATATGCTTTCTGTTTTGGGGAGCAGAGAGATGTTGGGGGTAAAAGCAAATCAGAATGACGTAGTGACTTAAGCTAATCAATCTCAGTAATGTTTTTGAAACCCATTTTCTAGAGTATCTCATACCAGCATCGTTTTTCATCAAACCTACAATGCTTATGGCTGCTGGAGTATTTTACTGGCTGCTTAAAAAAGCTAAGGATGAGAGGTGTTCTGTTACTGTCTTTAGTAAGACTAGAATTCACAATGCTGAGCTATAGAATCATATAAACAATGGAGAGAACCCCAGTGTATCTTCTGCTGCTTTCTAACCATATAAATCTGAAGTGTTTCTCTTTGTGGGTTCATTTTAGAAAAATCCATAAAGCGGGCCTCGGGCTGAATTCAATGTTTGAATATGATGTGTTTTACGCAGGATGGCATTTTTCAAGTAGGAAGCCTGTGAGATGTGTCTGAAGGTAGATACTAACAATTTACTGAAAGCTAGTAAATTGACCTGTGTTCCACAGTGCCTACTTGCGTGCTTATGCCAGTGGTGCTTAGCAGGTAGCTTACACCTTCTTGTTAAGGAATAAGCCTCCATGCATTTACCACATAGTAAGAGCATGCATGAAGTAGTTACTGCCAAACATCTGATGTGTGATAAATTCAAGTCCTCTCTTATTTTGCAGTAACTTATGTCTGTCTATCACAAGGCCCAGCTCACTGTAGGCAGAAGATGGGAAATGTTCTTTTTTTCAGAGGTTGGAAAGGGTTATTTATCTAAAAAATAATAAACATGCTCTAATTGTGCAAGCATAAAGAAAGTTGGTATACTGGCCAGTCTAAATAACTGCAGGTACGTGTTGCAGTCATTGACAGACAAGAAAAGTGATCACGGTTGACCCAGTATGCGTTCCTTGATGATGCTCTAAGAGTTTATTATGGGGTTGTATTGTCTGTATGCATAAGGCTTATCTGGATTCATGTTGGACTTGAGCTAATCACACCACTTGGAGTGCTCGGACACACCCAGCTGGCTCTGTAGCACATTCTGCAATCAAATATTTCTGCATCTCACAATGTGGTATTAACAAGATTATCTCCCCATTAGTTTGAGTACTGGAGGCTTAACAATAGGTCTGTATTATGCATGTAATTATTACACCTCACAGTTCCTCGATGAACATGTTATTCCTGTTTTAGTGATGAAGAAGCTAAGGTGTTATGATCAGTGTTTTCAAAGTTTATACAACAGTTTTCAACAAATCACTGCCAGGAACAGTATAAAAACAGGAATGGTATTACCACCAGACCTGTATTTTTCCCTTTCTTCATCATCTGTATGTCTCTGGATTTACAGGACCATGATGGGCCAAGTGTTGTTTCCAAAACAATGGATGTTTTGCTCCTCTAAAGAGGAGTTGTTGAAGTTCTGTGGGAGTTGGGGATTTTTTGAGTTAACAGACCTTAGCTGTGATATTTTTTTGGCAAGTTCAGAGAAACAGTTGGCATTTGTCTGCCTAGAATTTGAGAGTGTCAAAAATGGCACAAGATGGAAAGAGTGAGATCATTAATCGGACATTGAAAATGTTTGTGGGGAAGGAGCCTTTTGACTACACGCAATGAATTGTCCACCTTAATACTGGTGAGGTGGGAACTGCCTGGATCTCAAGGCCTTGGGCTGCCATTTTGGGAGGCAAGGAGTTAGTTGGGGATGGAAAGACTGGAGTTTGTATTCTTTCTGCTCTGTTACCCATTGCTATCTTCATGGATCTGACACTCTGTTTATCTGACAGTGCACTCAGTACTGCTTCGCCAGGGAAAATTGCACAAAACAAGCCCAGTGCATCAGCATTTTCATTGTGTATTGAGCTGAGCCTCCCTTCACATGGTCACATCCCCTTTTTAATCTGGGATTCCATGTCCCTTTCCCAGTCCAGCCTGTTTCAGTGGTGTCTATTGCTGGTCTCCCCGAACTTCTGTTTCTGTGGTTTGAGTGTTTTTTGTGTGGCTGAGTGTTAAGACCTGCAGAGCTTTTGGAAGTGCGTTGTTTAGGGGTTAGGCAATACACTGAGTTAGTATTAGTAGTTTGTGACAGACTGAGGTGATGGCTGCGTTCAAGTTGGATTTCCTCCCGGAGATGATGGTGGACCATTGCTCCTTGAACGCTAGCCCTGTGTAAGTAGTCTATCTTCATGTCTAATTTTATAACTGTAGTGAGAGTTGGAATTGCTGTCTCTGAAGCCAATGCTGTCTAATGAATTCCCCTTCCCGCGGGGGGAGGGGGAAGAGGGATAGGGTAGTCTGCAATTTGTTTTCTTGAGGAAACTGTAGCAGGCATTGGGAGTTGATACTGGATTCTGGACAGAGGAAAAAAATGGTTAATTTTGGGGATGGGGGTAAGGAGGAATAAAGCTATTCGATTGTACTGTTTATGCGTATGCTGTATGCTACGGGTGCTGATGTTCTAAAATCAGTTATTAAAATGAATTGTTGCGAGAACAATTCCAGTTCTTTCCTGTTAATGATTCCAGACTAAACCTTTTAATTAGGAATTAAGGGTTCCTTGAAATCCTGTTGAGGTCATGTTAAAAATTGCTTGCTTAACAGGGGGCTGGCAGCGCTCTTGAAACTGTGCATGGGAGAGAAGGCAGGGCTGAAAATTATTACTGGAAAAGGTTAAGTGACTTCCAGTTGTTCTCATTTAGAATGAAAAAGCATGTAGTTTACCTCTTTGTAAGAGGTATTCTTTATGTTGGATATTTGAAGAGATGCTGACTGTTTCGGAGTGGAAAGGTTGAGTAGTGAAAGGATTTATGAGGATAATTCCCTTCCCTTCTAGTAAGAAGCTGTGTGGTTTCTGAGGTCAGTTCATACGGTTATAAAACTTTGGCATCAATTCTTTATCATACTCTGGACAGCAGCATATTGAGAGGGGAAAAAATAACTAAATGTTACCTGGTTTTGAAATTTTTTCTAAAAAATTACATTGAGGGAGAAATGTGATTGCCTATAGTAGTGTTCCTTTTGTTGTCTGTAATGTAATAAGCCATTGAAAAAGAATCTTTAAAAAGGGAAAAAGCAGAGATGAAGAGAGCTGACTACTCTGGAAGAAGGCCACTGTATCCTTCAACAATGAGTTTGGGGACCGGGGAGGGGGGAATCATTGCACGGTTACTGTTCTGGTCCCCATGTTCTTTCTAGATTATGTAGGGGTCAGCCAGCAATTTTAGCCTACTAATCACTAGAACTGCAATAGGATGTCATTACAGTCTTCCACAAAGATAGGTCCTGTGGTATACCAGCCTGTGACTGCCAAAAGCAAGACCTCACATTGTACTCAGCAAACAGTGAGGAGTCAATACAGAAAGCAGCGTATGGCTTTCAGGTAGCTGGGTGAAGTATAACAGTTTTATTGACAGGCTTTAAGCAAGCGGTTCATACAGCTACATGTAGTGCCTCACATGCAGGTTCATGTAGTGCCTTGAAACCTTTTTGAAGAACCCCATAATCAGAACTTCTGTGTTATTATAATCTAAGAAGTGATTCTCTATCTGTGTTAGCAACCTACTGTTACACAGCTTGATTTACTCTGAGACTAAGATTGTCCAGGCCCAACCTGTTCATCTGCAACCTGAGCCTGTTTTTTTTTTCCAGATATTGTTCAAAGCTGCCTAGTTTCACAAAGCACTATATCATTGTAAATCTTTAACAAGACTTCTCATTGATTCAATTGTACCTATTTTTCTGTTTTAAGATATTTTTTCACCCTAGGATATAATTCCAGGTAGTCATCTTTAAACATACAAAAAAGTTACCCTCATTTACACTGGTTATTAGTTTAGGTTCCTTCCACTTCCAGTTTCTCCTGTAAAATTTTAAAGGATTGAACTAGTGATATTTTTCAGTCATCTCATCAAACATTTCCTGAATCCCAGATGTCTACATTATAAGAGCATACGTTAGGAGAAGTTTTAAACAACTGTGCAGAGTAATTGGTTTCCAAGTATGACTTGCCAGTGAATGTGAATAATAATCCTGAATATTCTCTTGCTATGCAGGACTGCAGATGTGCAGGAGTCTCTTTGTTTTAATCGTACATGTTTATATATGTATTGAAATACATTTTAACCTCACTATAAGCATGCTGCTTCTAGCTGCAATGAAATCTAGAATCTGTAGGAAGCGATATAACAGAAATTCCTTGTTATCTTTCATAGCTCAAAGAAAATGAATGGCACACTGGATCACCCAGACCAACCTGATCTAGATGCTATCAAGATGTTTGTGGGTCAGGTCCCACGGAGCTGGTGTGAGAAAGATCTAAGAGAACTTTTTGAACAGTATGGTGCTGTCTATGAAATCAATGTCTTGCGGGACAGGAGCCAAAACCCTCCTCAAAGCAAAGGTGAGAACTGTCTTTCCCATGTTAGACTTGGGGTCTCAGCTGCTTTTACACAGTTCCAATCTTAACTGTTTGCTTGGGCGTGCTTGAAGACTATGGATTATAAATACAGAGCAGAACACCTAATAAATATTGTGTTGCTTCAGAGCATTGCTGTGATGTTATGATATGGCCAAAATCTTGCTGGAAGTGTCACAGTTTCAGACAAAATACAAAATCGAGGTTTTAGTTTTTTGTATATATCAAATGCTTAGTACCTCAAATCCTAGCTAGATGCTGTAACCTGGATTTGCAGTTCAGTAATATGCAATAATCTATTTCCTGTAAAACCAGATCTAAGATCTGGATACTACCAAATAATTGAGTTTAACAGTGGAAGTAGCCAAGATTTGTTTGCCAGATATATGTAAATGATTGTTTTAATGACATGTTATAGTATTGAATATATCCTGTTGATGGTATCCTGTTTTATTACACACATAAATCTTTTTCAAGTTACAATCAGTAATACCTACCTATTTCAATGTCTAACTTCTATTTGTCATGTATTTTGCATTGGAAGGGTGGAAGTGGGAGATTTCTAATTTCTGTACAACATGTCAAGATTTCTAGTGTTCTTCCTTAGCTAGCATTTTGTTTCAATTGCAGGGTGCTGTTTTGTTACGTTTTATACCCGTAAAGCTGCACTAGAAGCACAGAATGCTCTTCACAACATGAAGATTCTCCCAGGGGTAAGAGAAGAGGCATTCTTTCTTCTCGGCTCTATCTTGTCTTTCTTTTCTGCTCTGGCACCACATTGTTTTGCCCTCAAGTCATGTTTAAGAGATACATTAAAAAGAGCAAGATTGTGAGATTTGTACAGTAACAGATCTTAAAGGAAATTTGGAGTGTTTTGAGGAATAATATGGTAGTGAAGTGTATGGGCATGGCTCCTATAAAAGTACTTTCTCAGGAGGAATGATGATGTATCATTTGGAAAGCTTTTCTTTCTTCCAGAAATTTGTGTGTTGTTACATATACCTTTCTGTAGAGACAATTCAAGCGACCATCTCTTTCTTCCACTATTCTTCTGGGAATATATTTCATGTAGCATAAAGCGAACACATCTGGGATTAAATAATATTTTTGCATTTCAGATGCACCATCCTATCCAGATGAAACCAGCTGACAGTGAAAAGAATAATGGTAAGCTGTGCTAAAGTCTGAGACTTGTGGCGTCATTTGTGCTAACAGGGAAATTTCAGCTTGTGTTGAACAGCTTCTGATCAAGTCATATTGAACTGGAGACCTAATTAAAAAAAAAATCAAACTGTGTTTTCAGTACAGTGGGTATTGTAAGTGAGCTCTGTAAAATTTCATGACTAAGTATCTTCCACTGTTACTGCTTGCGGGGAAAACCATGGTGTCAGTTGGGGAAACATCCAGTGAGTTCTTGTTTGTACTAAGGTGTTTGAAACCTAGAAATGCTTTTCAGGTGTTTGACCAATCTGAAAGCCTGTTGTGGTTAGGGTGGGAGTCCAAAACTTTACCTTGTAGTATACAAGGAAGAATAAGAATTCAAAAACAGACCAGCAGAGAAAATACTGTAAGTATACTTCTACACATTGGCCATTTCAGATTAAGATGTTTAACATCTAACATTGCTTAAATTATTTATCCATGCATTTCCATGATGAGCTTGTGTACACACACATACACACATACGTATATATGCACACAGACATATATGCACAAATGTGCATGTTTCTTGGAAGAATAATGGAAAGTGGAAGAAGTATTTAATGAAATTTTAAGGTGACAGTTCTGAGGCTATAATATGAATTTTAGTACAAGGTGAAGGTGAATATATAAGTAGGAAAGCATCAGTTAAAGTATTTTAACATTAAAAGGAATTCTGGAACTCTTGAACTAAAATGGACTACAAAAAGGATTTGAAGGCAGTTTTATGCTCCAAGAGCTTGACAGTGAACTGGGTACAACAAAGATTTAATAGTCAGTCAAAGACTTGTCAGCTGGAAAAGTTTGGAATTTTTCTTGTCAGCTCCAAGGAAGACTCGGCAAATAAATTGATTTCCCCTCACCATGGCACTAAATAGGAGAAGACTTTCTGTCTTAAAGCTTCAAATTGTGCTTCAGGCCTTCATCATGTTATATTGTGTTAAATGTTTTATTTGCCAACTGTTTTATATGTCCAAATGGCATTCTGATTAATTTGCCTCATCACTTAAAAGTGAGTATCTCAGAGGTAATTAACATCCTCAGATAAATAAAATGAGAGGTTTGAAGTTCTGATATTAGTAACCACCAATTGGCAAATTAAGAGAAATGTCTGTTTCTGCACCGTTTGTTTTAAAATAGTCCACGCACTAGAAGTTTTTCTTCAACTCTAATGTATCTGGTAGCATCAGCATTTAGAGGGAAGATACAGTAGCAGACAGATCAGATTGGATGTGTCGTTTTCTTGCTTTTGGTAGAGATCAGAAGGGATGACTATGAAACAGAATTAAAACAATAGGTGTTGCTTCTTCTGTTGAGACAGGAGCATGAGGAAATAGGCAGAACTAAATTTACGTGATTGGCCCCCTGTCACACCAATCTAATGAGCTAGAAAGAATCCTTTTGTGACTAACTTGTCTGTTTAGATACAGGTGAGGTATGTTGGCCATCTAAAGATAGTAGAATGGACAGATGAAAGGATGAAAATAGTCCAGTAAAATACACAGAACTCTTCTCTTGCTAACCAGGAACTAAATGTAGGAGATATGACAAGTGCTGCTGAATCTGATGCATTTTTTGCTTTTGTTTTTTAACATTCTTGTAGCTCACAGGCTTGCAAGGGAGAAACAGACAGTAAAATATAAACATAAAACATTATAAAACAGGTATCCTTCAGAGTCATTGAGGTGTCACGTATGCATCCTCCTAAAACAAAGAGATTGCATTATTAGGAGTCGGTTTTTAACAAGCACCTACCCCAAAACAGAAGGAAAGTAATTCTACAGTTGATGGAGAAGACTTGACAAAATAAGATGTAGTAAGTACGTTTTTGTTGGTAATACTCTTATCCTTTGATTTCTTAGCAGTAGAAGATAGGAAGTTGTTTATTGGAATGATATCCAAGAAGTGCAATGAAAATGATATCCGAGTGATGTTCTCCCCCTTTGGGCAGATTGAAGAATGCAGGATATTACGGGGCCCCGATGGCCTGAGCCGAGGTAAGCAGGAACTTTTCTGACAGTTCAAGATTCTCCAAAGGATGATGCTACCTTTTGTAGCTCAAGGTGGCGTTTCAGCTATTTCAGTGATTTTTTTTTTTTGAAGACACGTTCGTTTCTTTATTCATCCCAGTAATTGCAGATATAGTGAGTGACTTGTTTCCTTTTGTGTTCTTTCCCCAGGTTGTGCATTTGTGACTTTTACAACAAGAGCCATGGCGCAAACAGCAATCAAAGCAATGCACCAAGCACAAACCATGGAGGTAAAGCAAGTTAGTGAATGTCAGGAGAAAATAGTTACTGTGGAATCTGGGGGACTAGAGAGCAGGGAGAGGATCATTGTTTGCTCTGCTCCTAGAGCTCAAAATAGAAACCTCACCTGCAGAGAAAATACCAAAATACAAAATGGAATGGAAATCAAATGAGATTTTGAACCTTTAATAAAACGCATTGTTTGATTATATATATGTATGGGGAGGGTGTCAGAAATGCTTCTAATGAGTGGGTCTTAATGCAGTAGTTTTTGATAGCTGGAGGATAGCAAGTATGTAACTGTTTGAATTGCTATTTGCAGGGTTGCTCTTCTCCCATTGTGGTAAAATTTGCAGACACGCAAAAGGACAAAGAGCAAAAACGAATTGCTCAGCAACTCCAGCAACAAATGCAACAGATCAGTGCTGCCTCAGTATGGGGAAACCTGGCTGGTCTCAACACACTTGGACCCCAATACTTAGCAGTGAGTTTCTCATCTGAGTTCTTTTCATCTCTTCAGGGATTGCAGTGTCTGATTGTTTTGTAATGCTCAATGTATTTGTATATAGAAGGCTTCTGATAAATAGAAGTAGGGCTTGTAATCCCCATTTTGTGGATGAGGAGGCTGAATTACAGGAAATGAAGTTATGTGCTAACAGTTAGTCAGGATGCATTTAAGTGAGGATTTCTGCCCCAGTCTCCCTAGCGCTAAGCACTGAAACGTTTTTTTGTCTTCTGCAGAATGGGTTTGTTCAGGGAAGATTCCCTTCATATGTTACAACTTCAGTGTTTATCCATGTAAACACCCTTTCATGTCTCATGTGGTGACATAGCTCTTGTATTCCTGTTCCATTGTTCCTTAGCCAGCATTTACTTCTCTCACCTCCCTTCCAGTGAGACCTAGAATAGTACTTGGTGTTGGGCAAACAGAAGAAGTTAGCAGGTGGAAGCAGCTCACAGTGTACAGTAAACAAAACAACAACAAAAACACACCAGAAGATAGAGAGAAACTACACTTCTCTAGCAAAAATGACTCAAGAAAAGTAGTCTACAGTTTCACTGGTTTCATTTGGTTTTGCTGGGTCCCTAAAGGGTGAACTTTCATAAACTGATGTGCTCTGGCTCATGTGGATTACCAGATAGCTATGAGAACTGTTTTCATGCAATTTGGGGAATAGAAAAGGAAAACTTCATCTCATTCTTGGTATAGTGTACTACTGAAGTGGGGACGTTCTTTCTTTTACTTCTGCGTTAAGTTTGGTAGATTGGAATATTTTTTTTAACAACACATGGTTAAGGGAGAAAAGAGTAGGAAATATCTCTAAATAGCTTCCTAGCAGGGGCTTGGAATTTCTCTCATGGCTGCTGTGCTTAAGAAATGTGGAGGAGATCACCTCTCATGGTGGCTCTTTGATTTTTGGTATGGCATTTGCCATTTGTCCTGTGCTGGCAACGTCAGCTGTAAAGTCTGGCTTGAGGTAGTATATCCTTATGGGTAGCAGTCCTGCCTGAGGTGCTTTGAATAGGTGTTCTCTCTCATTACTGATTCTGTTTTTGTCTTGGTGCATTAGATATAAACTTCACTTAGGCTAGTATACTGACTATCCTGAGTGGGAAAAGCGTTGTGGTGTTGCTTTGGCTGCAATGCGGTGCATGGGCAACATTGATTTTCACTCTGGTGGTGCTCTGGCTGTATTTTCTAAGAGGAATTCTTTTTATGCTTTGCTGTGATGTGGTGCATGGGCAGTGGGAATTCCCTTTGTGACGGCGCTCTGGCTGTGGTGTGATGCAGTTTCTCCCAGAAGCGGAGCCAGCCCTCACTCTCACTCTTGTTTTGTTTTTTGGTGTAATGTCTAGCTTTATTTGCAGCTCCTTCAGCAGACAGCAGCTGCCTCATCTGGAAACCTGAACACATTGAGCAGCCTCCACCCAATGGGAGGTGAGTTTTTTCCACCAGAAGACAAATTCGGTACCCAAAAAAAAAAAAAGAGGGTAGAAAAAGTAGCCAAAAGGCTTTAGACATATTGCATTTGTAGTAAGTAGTCCTGAGTTTACCCATTCCTGTGGATTGACAGAAATCCTCTGCTACAAGTGTGCATGTTCTTTCTTAATCTTAGTTAATCATTTTCTCCAAGGTAAGTTGTGGTATCCTGTTTATCTCCTCTACCATTTAAAATTATCTTCCCTTATGGATACAAAAAACAACAACTGCGTTTATTTTCATCCAAACAGATGCATATTTGAAGCACTGTGGTTTAGAAATAAGCACTAGTGCATGTGTTTGAGTGATAATGGTTTGTTTAGGTCTCATATTTTAAGTTACTTCTTTTTAAATGCCTCAAAGTTGAAAATGCAGTGTTGCAAGGAATGTGAACCAGTCCTTCATTCTGGTTCTTTAATTCCTGCGTTTATTTTACAATTGCTTACAACATTGCTGTGATGTGGGAATATCAGCATAATAGATATGAGCCGAATTCCTTGCTGTTGATTGCTAGTCAGAACGTAAGTGAAGTTATCTGAAGTATCCTTTAGGGTTATGGAGATAATGTAAAAGTTTCTGAACTGAGGCTGCAAATTAATTGTACTTTCTGTCTTCAGAGGATGGCGAATAATAAAACCCATCTTAGTAACTCTGTTCATCACATTCTCTAAATTTTTCTGCTGGCAGAAAACCTATAGTTTTGGTTTTAATACTGAACATTTAATGCTTTTAAAATTGCCTCTTTGAGTTGTCCAGTAGTTAATAATATTACGTGCCCTGTCTGTGCAGAGGTTGACCTTAAGGTGTTAAAAAGTAAAGTCTCTTTGTACATCAGACTTGTGCTGGTACACCCACCAGCAACAATTGCAAGCTTTTACGAAGTGTTGTGTTGTCCGTTTTAATAACTTTGTTTGAGGTTTATTCTAACCTTAGCTGCTTAGGTGTATTTTTTTCATGTTCAACCTCTTCAGAGCTCTTGGATTCTAGAGTCTTGCTAAAAGCAAGTTTAGTTTCACTAATACCTGTTTGGTGGTGATGTAAATAGATTTCATGATGTTTTTTCACTTACTGCTTCTGTTTAAAAAAGCAGTCAGTGATAAAGGGGAAAAACAGTATAGCAGTTCATATTTATTGTCACGACAATAGGGATGTTAGGGTGGCCTAGATAGATGAGGTTGTGTATGGAATTTTCAGGGTAATTCTGACTTCACTATATGTTTTAAAAAAAAAAAAAAAAAAAAAGAGAGAACCCTGGCATATAAGTAGCATGTTTCATGGTGTTTTGAAAGAATTATTCCAAGTCTATGGCTCTACACAGGAAGAGTTTGTTTCAAAGTCCCATTAATGTCTTACTTGATTGCCTTTCAAGAAATTCGTAGAAAAGTAAGCAGGTAATTAGATCCCACTCTGTATTAGGCTTATAGACAAAATTTAATCTTGACCCTATTTGAAAGCAGATGGGAAAACAATGTGATGACAAGAAAACAGGTGCAGCATGTACATGCCAAACTGCTTCAGAAAGGAAGCAAGCTGCTCTGTTCTTCACAAGCTCTAACACTTGCAGTTTTAACCCTCTGTAGCACAGTAACAATAACAAAAAACCTTTTTGTTTTTAACTTCATGCTTTTATGTTACAATTGCACCTTAGAGAATATAAACAATATCAGGATCCTCATGTTTTGGGTACTAAATATGATTAAAGATACAGACCCAATCACAAAGAGAAAACAATTAGAGAAGGGGAAAAAAAGAGAAGAAAAAACAAACCAAAAATACTAAAAGGAGTAGAAGCTACTTAGAGAACAGTTTATGCTGCATTGCCGTTTACATTCTTGTGTTGTGTTTGTATACTTAAAGTGCAAAACTGAGACTTTAATTAATAGGTGTGCATTGTCACCATGTACTTAGCCTCCAAAAGATGAGGAGCTGTGTCTACTTAAGACATTTGGATAATGCTATATGAATGATGAAAATAAAAATTTCTTGTAGAGACATGAAAGGGAAATAAGGGAAAGGGAAGAGAAGCAGAAATGGAAGATTGGAGCTAGTCTAATGAAGGATGGCTAAAATACAGGAGTGTTCAGAAGATGATCAATATGAAATGATAACCCAATTGCAAGGGAAGAAGGCAAATTACAGTGTCAGTACTGACTGAATGGTTTCATTCAAAAATTAAATTATAACTCAAAATGAAGATGAGTTGGATGAGTAAATGACCAGTAAAAGTTCATCAACTCATCTTCCTCCCACTGGCATTCCTGGCAGTTTACCTACAACCTGCCTGATGTTTTCCATTTTCCTTACCACTTTTGTTTGACCAGCTGACTAGCCTGTGCATACAGTAGGTGATTCTGTGGTCAGGAATTTTGCCACTCAACATTGTTTCACAATTTATCATTGCTTCTTGTCTGCCAAGGAGACCAGACAAAGCATGCTGATATTCAGCTGATGGCAGGTTAAAGGTGTGACACTGGCTACTGTGCTGTGTAGGCCTTCTTGAAAGAATTCTGCAGTTGTTGCTGTTGCCCTGTAAAGAGAGTAGAGGGATATGAGACAAGATGAGGTTATTAGCCTGGTGTATAGACAAGGCTTGCAGATGAGCTATTATACCCTGTCTTAACTCTCCATAGCAGTTAAAACTGCTGTGCTTTTGTGACTGAACATAACACTGCCTGAAAATGTCTGTGCTCTGGAGTCTACATCTGGGATCGTGGCTACTTGTTCTTTTAGGGAAATCATCCTTCTGGGCAAAAAATACATTTCATTTTAGTTGTAACAAGGAATCACAATGTAGAAGATTGGTAACTAGTACTGAAGTCTGTTGTTTTTAAGCTCCTGCCCATTACTGCAAATCCCATTATGATGTGCTGAGGTTGCTGGATTTGTTAGTTTTGGATGATGGTGGCTGTTGTAGGAGAAACTCTGTGTATTCTTCAATGTGTTGCAGGACTGAATGCGATGCAGTTACAGAACCTGGCTGCATTAGCAGCTGCAGCCAGTGCAGCTCAGAATACACCAAGTGGCACTGCTGCGCTCACTTCCTCCAGCAGTCCCCTGAGTGTGCTCACCAGTTCAGGTAAGAGACTGCCTGTGTTGTAGTGTGTTATGGCATGGGTTGCTCTGGGAGTCTTTTCAGGATAAATGTCGTCTGTTTTGTTCACCTCTGTCCTTTAACAGATAAGGAGTTTTTCCTGTAAATTCACTGGTGTTTGTTTAGGGTAGATATCTTTGCCACCAGCAAAGTGGTTTTTTTGTTTTGTTTTTTTTTTACTTACTGTATTCCTGGTCACGTTAATTTAGAGTAAAAAGGATTTTTGAGGTTATCATGAAGCAGAAAGGTAGCTGACCTCTTCCCAGTAATTTTACTACAGTCTCATCACATCCCTAGTTTCTCTGTGAATTCAGACAGGTATGTAGCAGATGTACCCTCTTCCTGCGGACATGGAGAACATAAGATGCTTTAAGCAGGAAGTAATGCATTCTGTGCAGTAGGAAAGACCACTTCATGTTCCTCTGGCATTACTGAAAAGGATACTGCAACTGTCTCACAGAAGCAAAATACACAGTTCACTAGAACATTTATTGGAAAGAGGTTGTCTGGAACTGATTTTATCAGTTGCACATCAAAAATCAGTATCTTGCTCTTTCATTCTATTTGTTTTTTTCTTTAGGTCATGTATATTATCCAGAGAGACTAGGATGTCTGAACAGTGTTCTTTTGCCACCTTATTATTAAATGTGATTATCAAGTACAACAAATAAAAAAAAATGAACTTTGCTTACATCAGACATGATAAACTTTTACCGCAAATGTGGGTCAGTATCCTACTCAATTATATTTCTACCCTGTTTTCAGTTATGTTTAAATCCTGACCTGGGAAGAGAGACCCTGTATTTTTATGGTGTCAGTTTTCCAGCATGTATAGAGTGATGGGTAGGTTTGTTTCTTCATAAAAATTCAGATTGCTTATCTAGTTCTGAAATACAGTCTACAAAGTTGACAGCCTCACATGTAATTGTGAGACTCCAAAGGAGGTGCTTACAGGGGTGTTTTAGACTGCCCCAGGTAGCTTTTTATGTTACGTAGGAAGACCAAGGAACTAGATGAAGAGATAAGGGGATTATAAGGGAAAGCTATTTAGAAAACCTTAGGTCACATGATCAGGAGTTAAGCTGTGGGTGCTTTGCGCAGTTTTCTACTTAGAGAAATTCCTGAGAGAGAATTCAGCTGAGTCTTCTGTTGGTATACAGGCGGGTTGGTGTTTTTGTATTTGTTTTGTTTTGTTTTTTAATATAAAAACTTAGTGGTCTGCAGTCCTTGAAGATTAAGTTTCAAAATTTATCTTGGGTACCAGCCATGGTATCCTATTTTGGAATTTAAAAAAAAAACAAAACAAAACAACAAAAAAAAAACACAGAGTTGAGGCTGTAGAGGAGCTACATTTACAATCCATTACTACTGCTTCATTGTAGAGAAAGCATGGAAGTGAATGTAACTGAGAATTTCTCCCATATCTCTTCATGCAGTAGCAGCGCTGGAATTGCCAGGTTATAATTGGCTATGACTGCTGTTTAGAACCAAGCTTTCCTTGTTGGCGCTGTCATTTACTGACTGGAGCAAGTTTGTTCTGTCTGTTGAGGTGGGCAAGGGGACTGGTAGGCAGGTTGTGAAGTTAGTGTCAGGCATACTAAAAAAGTTAGAGCCAGCATCTTCTTGGAAGTCTACAGTGGAAGGACAAGAACAGTGAACACAAACTACAGCCAAGAAGAATCTGGCCATAAAAGAAAAAA
Organism: Cygnus olor; assembly: GCF_009769625.2. Lineage (NCBI taxonomy): Eukaryota > Metazoa > Chordata > Aves > Anseriformes > Anatidae > Cygnus > Cygnus olor. The sequence continues at coordinate 53,960,952 of NC_049173.1, forward strand.
AACATGGTGAAAGTGGTTAAGCACAAGAACCAGTTGCCCGTGTGGCTGTGGAATTTCCATCAGTACAGAATTCGGTTCGAAAGGTCCTTGAAGAGGTTTACCTAATTGAGAGGTTAGACCAGGTTTGAGCAGACAGTTGGACTATATAATCCACAAAGGTCCCTTTTAACTGAAATTTTGCTATAATTTGTGATTCTTTGGGGCTGCTTTCCCTTCTGTGGATTTCGGCAGTCATACAGCACTCTGCAGGTGCCATTTCCTTCAGAGAGAGACATATTAGGACTGGGTTCCCCTTTTGATCACACTGGTGGAGAGTTAGGGGTGGGGAACAGCAGTCCATTTTTTAAGTACCACCTGTGCTGAATCCAAACAAGTTTTTGGTGGCCAGTTGCATCAGTAAATGCTTGTGTGTCATCAGCTGAGTGATCGTGATGCGTCACTTGAATTAATATCCTATACACATGTAGTAATTTACTCTTCACAGCCTTCTAATGTGAAGCAGTCAGTATTGTATTGCTCTTAAAACATAATTACAAGTAAAATTTTAAAAACTAGAGATTATCTTTGTTCAAAAGAAATTCCAAAAACAAAATTTGGAGGATGTATGGTCTATGTGTAGTCAATGAGCAGTCAAACTCCTAAACAGTTTCAGGGGCTTTTCATTAAAGCTATGAATATTCTTCACATTTTAAAACTATGTGAATTGAAAAGAAAGTCTCAATGTATATAGACAGCGTTCAGTCTCATGATACTTCTCGTAATTACAAAGCATGGTGGCTTTTCACTCTGAATTAGCTATTATCTCATAAAAAATCAAACTTATAATTGTCTTTTGATTAATATTTATATGTGCATTCACATTGTATTCACATAGAATGTTGTTAAAACTTCACAGTATTCAGAGCATCCCTCTTGAACCATATCTAGACCCACTTTCACAAGATGGTTGATGTTCTTATCCAAGTTTTATCTTTGCTAGCTATTCTTTACTACCTGTTAAAAATTTCTGAAAACCTTTAGTTCCTTCGGTTAACAATCTTACAGTTAGCTTTTTTAGTTAAGTATAATTCAGTAGATTGATCCAAAAAAATATACTCAGTAGTAAGCAAGAAGGAAATAAACAACAACAAAATAGAGAAATAATGCTAGGAATAGGAATGGAGTAAAGTGCATATATAAACCTATCCTGATTTTCCATTTCCATTGCTGTGGGCTGTTTTCAAATCTAAAATAATATTTGAAAACTACAAAAACAGAAAAAGAGAGAGGTTGACTAGAACTGCAGAACTCCTTCCCTATTCAGTGCAACTAGGGAGCCTGAAAAATAGAAGAAACTTATGTAGGAGTATGGTATGACAGAAGCCTACAAATATATTAGTGGTGTGATAAAGATGAATTGGGAGAGACTGGCCACTAGATCTTCCAAGACAAGAATTACAGGATATCAACTGAAGTTATGAGCTGACAGCTCAAAAATGAAAAGATGTATTTCTTTGCATAATGCATAAACTAAGTGGCAGAAGTCAGTGCCTCAGAATATAGTACAGTAAAAAAAAAAAAAAAGTGTTCAAAATGCACTGCAATTAATGAGTGAAAATCATAACTTAAATACAAAGATGCTGCCCTTGATTGAACAAGTCTTAGAGCCACAGATTGCTGGAACCTATGAGACCGTACCTAAGAAGTATTGTTTTGTAATTGCCATGTATTTTTGCTCATCTATTATTTATATACCTTTTGTCATCACTAGAATGTGCTTTGCTGACTCAGTACAGCAATTGGTATATACATGTGATTAAAAAAAATACAAGTATTAAATTTTCTTGGTGTTTTCAAGCCAAATTATCTCATATTAAAGGTTTTCTTGTTTTGCTTAAACAGATGTCTGTTAAGCTAACTAAACTAAAATAACTGTGTTCAGCTTTTTGCAGTGGTTTAAATGAATTGATTTAAAATCACAACCTTTTTGAAGTTGGGAAAGGATCCATTCTCTTTTACTTTGCTCTCTAGCCTTGGCTCTATTATTTTTTTCCCATGCTGCTACTTGTTTTTTTCTTTTGAAATAGTGTTCTCATCTGTCAAATGAAGTGTCTGCTTGAATTATGGAGATTAGCAATGAAGTGCTGCAGAAACAAGTGATACTCTAAAATCAAGGCAGCTGTATCATTTCTGAATGTTGGCTTTTATTCAGCCAGCTGTTCTGTTTTTCTACCAACTTGAGAATTACTGTAACTTGTTCTCTGTATTTTATTTTTTTTACAACATTTAATATGCTACTGACAGTAAGACAGGAAGTGTCTTCTTTTCTTTGGAGTTAGCATCTTGAAATATAGCTTGTCAATGTCTCATAGACATTGTCTTTCAATTTCTGACTTGTTAAGAGTTTGTCTAGAACTTTTCACAGAGTAGGCTTGTCCTTTCCTCTGTCAGTATAAAAAGTGAACTGTAATACAAAGTGCAGCTCCCTGGGTTCTCGTGCAGTTTTCATTGGGTACAAGAGCACGCTTTTGCTGTGGCTTGTTAGGTAAGTTTGCCGTATTCCATTTAAACAGTTACCATGTTCCACTCCAGAAGAGACATTGTGAAACATATATAAATTGATGTATATGTGGTGTATGTAAATCTGCTTGAAAGATGCTAACAATTATTTTCAAAGTTTTAATGGATAAATACTGCATACTGAGAATTACAAAAAATGAGAAGGAAACTGAAAATGCTTGAATTTCGATTCTTTTGTTACCTACTTGATATAAGTCATAAGTTTTTATGTTTGACTTGAGAACTTTGACATAAGTTCTGTTACCGACACAGATATAAAGTCCTCTCAGAGGACTATGAGATGCTTTTACTGCACCAGTTTTCAGTTCTAACTCTACCTACTGCAGAATGTGGCAGGCCATGTAAGCCAGCAGTCTGCTAGGGACTGCATCTGTAGACTTCGCTTACTGAGGTAAAAATGGTTGAAGGTGTTAGTGATACAGTCAACAGAGGATTGGCTCTGTATTTTAGGTTTGTGTTCCAAATCTTTTTTTGGCCATAGCCCCAGCTGCTGCAGTAGGATTTTTTAATGGAAAATTATTTAATGTGTCAGAATAATCTGAGCATCTGCTGTTTCTGCTCTGGCAGTATGGGAAAACCATATGTTCAGTCTGACTGGAGTTTTCTTTAATGTTGCTAATATCTGTGTGTCAGGTTTTTTTCACCTTATGCGGTGTGTCAAGGTTTGATGTTAATATATAGCAATTCTTACTCATTTCAGGCAGCAGTAATAAGCATTGCTGCTAGTTACTTTGACTGAAATACAAAGTTTAGCTGATGATCATATTTTGATTGAATGCCTTACACTTGATTAAATTATTACTGTTGCAAAAAGCAGATGTTGTTAGGAAGCAGAATATTTTCCAAAATATAGAAAGGGGTTACATACAAGTGGTGTGATCAATCAAGTTGTGTGGGCTTAGGGTGTCTTTATTGACAGTCTTCTCTTTTGCCTTAGTCTGTTGCATGCTAGCTTTTCTTGCAGAAATGATCTAATGAAGAAGTTGAGCTTTCAGAACCAAAAAGTATTGTTTGGGATTAATTATCTTATTTTAATAGCAGGTTCCTCACCTAGCTCCAGTAGCAGCTCCTCTGTTAATCCCATGGCTTCTCTTGGAGCACTGCAGACACTGGCAGGGGCTACAGCAGGCCTGAATGTTAGCTCTCTAGCAGGTAAGCTGTGTGTTGTGGTGGGCTGGGGGAATAGCTGATTATCATTCCTCAAGTTGTGCTAGTTCTGTTTTTTCCTGTTCCTTTTCTTTTTATAGTAGTGTAGAGTATTGAAAGATAATTGTTCTGACTTGATGGCACTACTTAGTCATCTTTACTTCCTCTTTCTTATATACAGGAATGGCAGCCTTAAATGGAGGACTTGGCAGTGGTGGTCTCTCAAATGGGACAGGTAGCACAATGGAAGCCCTCACGCAGGCTTATTCTGGAATCCAGCAATATGCTGCTGCTGCGTTGCCCACGCTCTATAACCAGAGTCTCTTAACACAACAAAGTATTGGTGCAGCAGGAAGTCAAAAAGAAGGTAGGCAGAAGGTTGTACAACTCGAGAAGACTTTTCAAAAGGGCAAGACCAACCTTTGCAGCTGCCATCATAGAATCATAGAATGGCTTAGGTTGGAAGGAACCTCAAAGATCATCTAATTCCAACTGTGGGCAGGGATGCCACCTGCTAGATCATGTTGCCCAGGGCCTCGCCCATCTTGGTCCTGAAACGCCTTCAGGGATGGGGCATCCAGTACTTCTCTGGGTAACCTGTTCCAGTGCCTCACCACCCTCTGAGTGAAGAATTTCCTCCTAATGTCTAATTAAATCTCCCCTCTCAGTTTAAAACCATTCTTTCCCCCTTGTCCTGTCATTGTCTATCCAAGCAAAAAGTTGCTTTCCATCTTAATACTTTAATACTTAAAGCACCCTATAAGTATTGAAAAGCTGCAATGAGGTCTCCCTGGTGACTTACCCTATGTGCAGAGCTTTAATTTCATGGCATTGCTTAGAATAATAGTTATTGGCAAAAAAAAGGAAGGAAAGCCTGTGATGGCCCTCTAAGGACTGTCCAAAGTAGTTTTTATACAGGCAGTGTTTAGTATTTAGTAGTATTTAACTAGTCTTAAATGCTTAGTAATAGTACCCATCCTTTTTCTTGGGGGAGGGTGTGGGTCCTCAGCCTGACAAATCCTATTCTCAGAGAATCAGTTGGTTTTTTTTTTAATTTATTTTCTTGGTATTTCTAAATGTGAACTCCGTTGTCTTTGTTCTTCATCTCTTCCCTCAGATCCTTATTGCTGATCTCTTAACTCTTCAATTTCTAAATCAATTTAACATGTAGTGTAAAATAAAAAAGAATATAGGAGTAAATTTTCAGCAGAATGTAGGATGATGATTAGAAAAGAATGTGAGATTACTTATAATCTGATTACTTTGTTTCTGTTGATCTACGTAGTTCCTTTTGGCAACAAAATAAGTTCAAGTTTATTGTTCAGCTTTTGTTACAACTAGGATCTGTGAACCAGTTTTCGTATGATGTGGAAATTACGAGCAAAAATGGTGGAGAAAGAGCTAGAATTACATGAATGATCAATCCCAGCAAAGGATCAGGTTGATTTATTCTGGAATCAAGTACTCTGTAGAAGTGCATACAGCATTGTCATTGTATTCTCTAGGTGATTTGGCTTGAATGGCTCTTTTACTTTTTTTTGTGAAGTAGGCCTATGTTATCTATTCTTTTTCTGAGTTTATATTCCTACTTGTTGTTTAAAGGTCCAGAGGGAGCCAATCTGTTTATCTACCATCTCCCCCAGGAGTTTGGGGATCAGGATCTGCTTCAGATGTTCATGCCATTTGGAAATGTCGTCTCTGCCAAGGTTTTCATTGATAAGCAGACCAATCTAAGCAAGTGTTTTGGTACGTTGGGTCTATCTGTAGAGGGGTGGCTTCTTTCTAGTAATCTTTTCCAGTATATTGTACAGTCTAGCTTTTAAGTAAAGCAATAAATCTTTTTCCGTATCCCTAAAATTAAATAAATCTGAACTCTTCCAGTCATGAACTGGATTTTCCTGATTTTCTTTGCAACTTTTCTCATTTTATAATTTGATGCTATTACACCTTAAAATATATCATTAGGGCCCTAGATAATTCACCATTGTGTAATCATGGTACAGCTCCTTTTCTCCCTCCTTTCTCTTTTCAAGAACTGTTTATGTTGCTATGTATGTTACTACATAATCATTACGAATTATTTCTATTATATGAAGGCTACCATACATTATGGGAGCACTGAACTCTCATGCTCTGTAAATGTTTTGAAGGCGTTTTTTAAAGCTTCCTCCTAATACTTGAAACCTTTGTAACTGAAGAACTATTTCAGCTGTTATGTACTACCTAACTTCGGTTGCATTCCTTATCCTAATTTTGTTTTAATTATTGTGTGTTCAGATTGGAGATGCATCAGGGCAAGAAATTTAAACAAAAAATATAAATCAACATATTATGCTATTTTTATTATCCAAATAGATTATTTTCAGTTAACTGCTAAAGTCTGTGTTGTGAGCAAAGGACGTATTCTTCTTTAGCTTGTGTAGCAGAAGACTCTGCATGTGGACTGCACAACTCAATGGTTTCATTTTTCACCACTTTGAAAACAACAGAGAAAGAGCAGTTGTAGCATTTTTGTAGTGCTGTAAGCTCTCCTGGCTGTGAAAAGGAGAGATGAGTCTTCATGGTTTCCATAGTATTGTGCCTACATAATACCATGTGGTTTTTTAATATTTTGATGGTCTAAAAGATGTGGACAAGCTTTTGCCTTGTGAAAACAAAACAAAGAAGACAACAAAAAATATGCTGAGCATCAGGCTGTAACACCTGCGTATGGAATGATCTCTCCAGGCAGTGATACCAACCATTGACTAGAGTTATTTAAAGTAGTAGGTTTCTTCAAAAACCTTGGGAACTTAATTTTGAGGATACTCTTCTCCTGGAATGATACACAACTTTTCATAAGACAAAAACTTAATCTTTGGTACAAGTACCATGCTGCCTTAACAGCTACTTCACTCCAAACAAACCTACCCCTATAATGCCAAGATCATAGAATCATTTAGGTTGGAAAAGATCCTTAAGATCAAGTCCAACCACGGCCTTAATACTACCAAGTCCACCACTAAACCATGTCCCTTAAGTTCCACTTGCATGTGACGGTGCTTTCAGTCTTGTATCTTTACTGAACTTTCGTATATAGATTAACATTTTCCAGGTTTTGTTTTTTCACAGCTGTAGGATGTTACAGAACAAATATCAGCACTCTTTTTTCCTGTTGGAAGACAAAAAGTATTATTTCAATTTCCTGAGTTGTGTTTATCTTTTGATCGAAGTTCCATACATCAGAAAACAAAGCTTTGTCTGAGAGCCCTTAGAGTATTCATAAAAACTTCGTACTAAACAGTTGTGAGCTCTTGTAAATTGCATTTCATGCAAGCTTCTCATACCTTGTGAGTAGCTGTTCTACAACTTTGGCATGCTATAATAATGTATTTCCTTTTCTTCAGGTTTTGTAAGTTACGACAATCCTGTCTCTGCACAGGCTGCCATTCAGTCAATGAACGGCTTTCAGATTGGCATGAAGCGTCTGAAAGTACAGCTCAAGCGCTCTAAGAATGACAGCAAGCCATACTGAGCGCCCCTCCCCTCCGGGACTGGAGTGAGAAGGATCTTCTGGTAAGTTGGAGAAGAGCGCACTTAGTGATTCGAAGCCCTAAGGCTGTGTTTTTACAGTCCTGGAAGCTGATCCATGCCGTTCTATCTGGCACATCTTCCCCTGAAGACTCGGCTGCAGCCTCTGCTGAGAATCCTGCTTCGAATGGAGGACAAGTTTGTGCTTTTGTTTCCAGTGTTTTACTTTGGAGTTTAGGTGCCATATCGCTGAGGTTTTTTTTTTTTTTCCCTTATTTGAAGTTTGCTGTGTTTGTAACCAGTGTGTGTTGAGAAGGACCAATGCCAGCTCCTTGGGGGTCGGGAGGTAAGGTTAAAGGGAGCCGCGGAAACTGACACCACACTGCCTTGGGGTAGAGAAGAGAAGGGGAAGCAGAACTGACACCACACTGCCATAGGGAGAGGAGAGGGGAAAGCAGAAATAACACTGAACAGCTGATGGAAACAAAGATGGGGAAGGAGAACTTAGTCCATCCAAGTTTGGGTGAGCAAAGAACCAACTCCAGATAGCCTCTGTCATGCCACACCCACTCTTTTATGCTTCCTTAACTGTATGCCATGGTGGGGAATTAATAAATCATCTCTAAAGCAGGAGACAGGTTGGAAGGGTGAACACATTAACAAGCCAAAGGAAAACTGCAGTGTTTTTGTTTGTTTTGTTGTATATAAAGTAGTGTGTATGTAGCACTGTGAATGTACACAGCACTTTATAAAATTATTAGTTATTGTCTCTGCCCAGAAAACTTCACTATTTACAGTTGAATATTAATGAGATGCAGTGAATTTCTCCATATTTAAGAAAACTTATCTTTTATAATTAGCTAAGTTTAGAGCGACATAGGTTAGAGAGTCTAGATAAATACATCTGGGGCTGGAAACAGGAAACTTTTAATCCCTGATAACCTGCAGATTTTTTTGCCATTTTTTTTTCCTAACAGTTCATTGCATTCTCCATTTCTGTGGGGTAATGTCCTTTTTGCAGAATATTACTTGGAATTCATTCTGATAAGCATAATACGTGCTGTTTGTTTCTCTATTAAAATGACTTAAATTGAGATACAAAGCCCAGAGTTACCCTGAAACAACTCTTGAGGCTCCTGCTTCATACGTGTTCTTACAGGATTTGCTTTCTCAGTCTTTCTGTTGCAAAGATAATTGCCTATTTAAAAGAAAAAGCAACTAATTTGTGCAGTGAATTAGTCTAGTAGTTAGGTATTTCTTTATACTGCAGTTTTCCTTTAAGGTGGTGTGTACCAGTGCTAAACAGGGCTAATACCCAGGCTGTGGAACCAGAGCAGAGCATTGAGACATTGTCTTGTTCTGCATTTTGGTACTGTTATCTTTTATACTGAAGGAAAATTGAACACAACCCTTCAATTAACACACTTTTTTTTTTTTTGCACACTTCTGAAATTTCTAGTGCATTGCTAAGGGCCTCATACACTGGTTTTAGGGGACTCAGAGGACTTTTGACACTCTGGCCTGAGTTGTTTTAAGAAATCAGTAGAGTCCCATGTTATAACCATTAAAATCCACCTCTGTCACAAGAGGAAGTTTACAATTTCTGTGTGTCTAACAGAATTTCAATTTACCTCATATTTTCTCCTCTTCCTTGTTTCCTTTGTATTCCCAGTTGTTGATGCTGTTTCCCAGGGCATAAGCTAACAAACACTGCTGTCTGGGAGCCAGCTGCTAAATAATGTGTGTGGAGTCAGACATAGGGTTTGGACTGTCTGTTCTGCTCCAGCAGGAGGAGCACTAAACCCATCAAACCTGACTGAGATCATGTTCAGAATTTGTGCACCCACGCGTGGTCGTCTGTTGGGAATGTCATGCATTCCCAGGGATCTCAAACCTTAGAAGTAGAAGGCCTGACCCATAGCATCCAAGAAGAGCCCTTTCCATTGTTAAATTGAAAATCAAACAGTTGATGCCTGTCCATACTGATGGCAGACAGGTAAATCTGTCAGTATTAACACAGATCATTTTGTGGTGGCAAAGGTTCAAAGGCCAGATTGCCAAATTTCCCAGTTATGCTGGCATGTGGTACCCTTCAATGTTAATTATTTGGATCTCTCTAGTAACGTAAACACTTAAGTGAACCATGTACACTTGAATTCTGCACGATGGGAAAGATGTGTCCTGGTTTTCTGAGAAGAGTGTTGGAGTGTGAAGGCCTCCAGGGTGATAATGGGATTTTTTATAAATAATATACTTTTCAAAAAAAATAAGAAAAAAAATAGAAAAAAATAGTTGGGAGCAGCTGCTCCAGGTGCAACCTGCTGTAACCAAGAATGTTGTTTCTATTTTTATAGAGTTTTATACCGCTCCAGGGTGGAGAATATTTATTACCTAAATTATTTCACTGGAAAAAAAAAAAAGGCCAGGGTTTTGTAGAATCCTGAATGTGATTGTTTTACACACATAATAATGTGCATGATTGAAACTACTGATTTTCAGTGGCCTGTTTGCAGCCCGACAACTGCCAAATGGGGAAGATGAACGCTGTGAACCAGTGGAGGAGAGCACTGTGCTCTGGGGTCTCTACAGTCACTCTTACCTTCTTTGCGCCCTACCCCACTGTGCTGAGAACTTTTTCCTGTTTTTCTTTTAACCTGATGCTCTGACCTCTTTAGTAGTCATTTCAGTTGTCCAAAATTAGACATTTTAGCTTCTGCATCCTATAGCGTGTCCTCAGTACTGTGACTTACAGATCAAGCTTGGCATTGTTGCAAATAGGTGCAACTCCTGTTGACTTCAGGAGATTCACCAGTTGACGATGTGGCTTAGTTTGGTCAGTGACTCCTCCTAGACATAACCACCTTAGACACCTAACTTGGGCTAGCTCTTGTGCCTTACTGGCGTAACTGTATTATAAGTATTGCCAAAAAGAAAAGAAACAAAATATCTATGCAGCTTAAATTCTAAAAGATGTGATCCTCAGATGGTTTGAATCAATGCAGTTCTGCTTTCTTCAGTAGAGCTGCATCAATTTTCACCAGCTGAAGATGTTGCCCTTTTTCTGTATTTGTTTGAGATTTCCCTTTTTTTGGTGTATCAATGTATATGTTGCCAAAGTTAATAAATGTATCAAGTTTGTGATTTGGGCAGATTTTTTCTGTTAACAACTGATCAGATAAAGTCAACATTCCTGTGTCTGTTTGGTGGCTGCTGCTGACTATAGAGATTTATGTTCCTCTTGGCTTCCAGTTTTCTTTCTCATTCATTGTCAGGAAAGTCTAGGATTTGGGGGGGCTTGAGGATTCATTTTATTTTTTTCCTATTTTTAATTCCTTCATGCTCTTATTCAAGCACAAAGCAAATCAGTCAGCTCTTGGGACCTCATGGGGTAAACTGCCCAAAACAAATGAGTTGGTTCTGATGAGCAGCTGGTGTAAAGGAATCTACCAAAATTCTTTGAGTAATGCTTAGAAATAATCCTGATGAGGAAATTGCCTGCAGAACGACAATGTAATAATAATTTTAAAAGTGTGCTAGTATAGGTTAGGAACCATGAGACTGGAAGGAATGTTATAAAGGAACAAGAAACGGAAGTAGCAAAACCATTTGAGGCAAACTTGACTCTCCCCTCAGTATTTTAATATTGGAAATTATAATCAGATAGGTTTCTGTATTATAATCTGTTCTTGTGCCAAATGCTTTATTTCCTGGATTGTACAAAAGGAGTTGGGTGAGTTCAGATAAACTGCAGAGGGATTGGCTTAACTAGCCCCGTGGGCAAAACATTCTGGAAACTCAAACCAAAGAGTCTGAATTTTCTACAACAAAAGCTAGTAAGATGTCTGATAAAATAGAATTACATGTTATGTGTGTGACAAGGAAGTACTTAAGTATTTTCTAGAAGCAAGATGGAAATGCTGGTATATTTCATAGATTTGTCTCAGAAGACCTTTGATTTTACTAGATATACCGTAATAAGATGAAAGTATTATGAACAATTGAAATCTTAGTCTAATGTTGCTTAGTATCTATCTGGTACTATAGCAAACAAACTCATAGATTCTTCAGCCCCCTAGATAATCAACAGTCCAAAATAAGATATCTCCCTCTAACTTTTTTTCCCCCTCAATTGTACAAAACTTGCATTTTTAGAAAATGCCTTTGATACATAGTCATTAAATTTAAAGCCTAAGCAGAATGAGAATTAGAATTTCTCAGAAGTATGAGATGTTGATGAATTTATTCTTGTATTTTAGTGATGAAACAGTTTACTAGCTGTGGGCTCTATCGTCTGGAAAACAGATGCCTCAAAAATTCCTAGCAACACAGAACTCTACAAGGAAAAAGCTTTACACCTAAATAATAAGTTAGGAGTGATAGGTTCTTCTTGTATCATACAATTAACTAAAATGTTTCTTGTTAATAGTTGAGAGTTAGGGAAGGACAGCCAAGCAAAATCCATCTAGTTATAGAACTGTTCTAGCTGTTTCATTTGGAAGCACCTAAAAGCAACTTGAATAAAGCAAATTGCAGTTGAAGGGTGCAGCTATGAACAAGTAAAATGCTTTGAGAGCTGCTTGTTGCAAACACTTAAACGTAAGGATACATCCCTGCGCAGGCTTACCACAAAGTATAACATACAGAATGCTGAGTAGTTGCATTACATTATCACAATTGCGAGAATAAAACAAGGACAAAATTAAATAACTTTCCCTAAGTCATTCAGTTCTCATTCAGCTTCTCTTGGCTCTGCTGTTGTAGGCCAGTCCTTCCTAATAGCTTTAATGAATCTTGGACTTTCCCCTCAAAATTGCTGAGTGAAATACTTAATCTATCCAAAAAGCCTAAAGAAATTGCACACACAATTCCTATGATGCATGCTAGATGTCACTTGATTTCATGCCTTTTATTTGTTCTCATGCCTCAGAGTTCATGATGCATTTGCCTTTGTGGTTTAGGACTGAAACCTCACAGCTGTCTGCAAATTATCTAGAGTATTTCTAGAACTACAGAAATAACTGCAAGAGCTGCATTGTACTCTGCTGTGGTTGGTTTAAACTCCATATCAAGTCCTTTCTCTAAATTGGAAAGTACAAAGAGAAATTTTATTTTAGCATTTCTGGTAAGTTTTGCAGGTTTAGTGGGTTACATGCTACTTTTTGCTCTGGCACTAGAATGCAATGCTTTATATTTTCAATCGTGCTATAAATGCTATATGAAAGTCTCATCTTGCATTAGTCTGTAACCTGTAGCTTTGAGGGGTGCTGAAAATGTAAGGCAGCAAACGAGAGAAAGTGGAGTTCCAGGGACGGGGGTGAAGAAAAACCTTTTCTCTCCCCTGCCTCCCACATTCTTCCCAAAATGTTTCTTCTGTTTTGCAGTTCAGAGGCTGAGGGGAGGAAGCAAAGTTGTATCACATAATATAAGAATTAATGTATTTATAAACTTTGTGAAAGCTTCAGGAAATGCATTTTTCTACTCATCAAACTGGCAACAGTGACTGTAGAGCTTCTCAGAGCCCAGAATCCCCTCCTCACAAAGTCAGGGAGCTGGAGGCTGTTTATATAAAGGTTGGGAGAGGAAAATCCCTGTGCAGGTCTAACGATATGAAAAGTGCTCAGCTAGGACAAGTCTTAACTTGCAGTCAAGTCTTAAGGAATTCTTTTCTAATATGTAGGGTTTTTGGTTCCACTTATGTCTTGTGTAATCTTTTTTTTCCCCCTGTTCCAAACCACCTAACCCCAGTTTCATGGGCTCCTAGGGAATGAGAAGGGACTGTAGCTGAAGGAAAGAACATGGATTTCCTGGGCTGCCACTGCCTAAGAACTTACCATGTTAGGATGCTGGAAAAGTCTCAGCTGTCAAACCACCTGTGAATCCCTTGTGTCCTGTCTTGTCTCAATCTCTGTGGGCAAACGTGAGCCCTGGAGCCATATTTTTGGAGTCAGTCTCCTGGGGAGAGTGCTTGCTCTGTTATTCTCTTAAACAGAGCTAATAGAGACACTGGGCACGGGACAAGGTGAATGCATGCTAGTCAACATGTCACTTGGCTGTGGAGTGCTCCACAGACTGGATGTTGAGGGAAATTGAGGTCTCTGCTTCCATTTAGTTTCTGGCAGTTTGATGTTTACTTGGTGTCCTTCATGTACTTTGACTTTTACTTGTCCATCGTTGGCATGTGCTGCCCTTCCCTGTCAACTCCCTTCCCCAGGAGGTCTCATTGTACAGTGCCCATTCTTGTTCTCTCTCTCCTCGTTTGGATGTACTGCTCTGTGTAACTCAGTGGGTCTCCCTCTTTCTGGTTTGTTTTTTTTCTAGATTCCTGCCGTTTGTTCATCGTTGTGCCTAAAGCATGTCGATGTGGCGTTCAAGTACATCGTCCAAATCCTTGTCTCTTCAGCTTCTCTGATGCTTGAACTCTCACCTTTGACCTTGTGTTGACTTTTGATGCTGATGTGTATTTTTATTATGTTTGTTTCTTTCTTTGTTTTTTTTTTTTTTGTGCTGCCAAATTGGTTTTGCTAGAAAGACTGCTGAAGGGGGAATATTTAAACTTGCATTTGAATATAAAAGAATTTCTATTTTTCTAGACCTTCGTAAGATAACCACTTGATTTTGTGAATCTGATTCTTTGTAATTGTCTTCAGAGCAGCCTTGCTAGCATACCTTGTGGAGTATTTGTATTTCTGTGAACATACAGCCAATCACTTTCTAGGCTTAGTTTTTTCTGTGTGCTTAGTTTTAAAAACACAGTTTTGAAGAAAAAGTCAATTATGTGGTGTGACTCAATCTTTCAGGAGACTTCCTAGTCACATTTTGCTGATCTGGTTTCTGTGCTTGAGGAGACAGCATGTGTTTTTATGAGTTCAAACTTGTGACTTGAGTGGCATCAGCAGAAAACACTTGAAATACATTTTCTTCTGATTGTAGCTACATTTTTGCCCTGGCATTTACTGATTTTTTTAATTTTATTTTTCCCCCGCTTCCCTGTGTGATTATCAGTCTGCAGTGAAAATTAGATCAAAGTTGATGTTGTATTTTGTTAAGCCCCAGCATGCTTGTTTTTTTCGTAACTACAATCTCCTCAGCAAAATGTGATGTTTTCGTTTTATTCTTTCAAACTGAGATAGTGCCCAGAAATGTTTTGCATGTTTCCTGCTGTTTTCTTCACACCCTCGTATATATCACCTTCACCTCTCTGTTTTCTATAGTTTGTGCAAAAACTGAGCAATTTAACGGGTTTCAAAGGTATCCTTTTAAATTGGTGTTTTTGGTATGGCAAATATCTGATCAGAAGCCACCTGAGGGCATCTACCTGTGCACTTAGACTGTCTGCCTGACAGAGCACCTGGACCTTGTTTCATCTCCAGTGCTGTCACAGATTCCTGAGGGCTTGGTTGAATTGTTCCTGTAGTAGGAGTTTTGGTGGAAGGGGAGAGCTGGGAAGCAGGAAGGTGGGGGAACTTCACAGTATTTCTGTTTCTAAAGCTCTCTGAAGCTAGGACTCCTTTGAAACACTCTTTACTAGCATTTTGTATAAATCAGGGCACATTTTTGTGAAGTCCAGCCCCAGCTTAATACCATCAATCAGACCTTGGTGGCAGGATCCTGGAAGGATCTAGGGTAGCTCTTGAAATAAAGTGTTTGAAATCTTCTAGAGAAAGCATTTTTAAACCTGGTCATACAACTGCTGGCTCTTTTCCCAAGTGACAAGCACAATACAACAGCCTCTGAAGCTGTTACCTGAACAGGGTACCATCCCCAGCTCTCTTCTCAAGGGCCTTAGCTGGGGAATCTCTACGGAGATTTTTTAGTTTTTGTTTAGTTTTTAATTGGGTAATGAGCTAAGCAGTTTTTTCTAGCTTGCAGGATGAAAGAGAACAGGTTACTGCATTTTGTGTGGCAGGCTTCCCCCTACCCTACATACGATCTGCACAGGTAGAAACTGGGACGTAGCTTCTAGATGAAGGCACCTGAAGAGTGTGCGCTGTGATGAAGTTTCAGTTGGAAGGCAAAGTGAGCTAGTTTAGGTATCTTAACAGTATAAAATAACGTGAAGTGAAATCCCAGGAGAAAGGGGTTTGCTGAGAAAATGAATTGTTTGATTGTATAGAAATCTTACTTTTGTCCAGTGTTTGGGATAATGAAGATGCGAAAGGATTTATCCTCCTACCCTACTCCTGAGTTGGCTGAGGGTACTCTATATTCTCAATAGATACTGGTTAGATTTGCGTAGAAAGTCCCTAATCTGCTTGAGACAGAACAATTTTTGGATATGGTACATATACCTGGGAGTGAAGTGTGAGGCTGGGTGAGAAAAGGATAGAGGCTTGTTTATTTTGGAGGTAGGGTTGTGGGCTGGCTGCTGTCATTCCCACAGTCTGATTGCACAGGGCTGGGTGTCACTGGGGGGCACTGATACCCTGCAGTGTATTGAGTAACTGCCAATACATTTCTGTACGTGCGCATTTGGTTCCATAAGGAACTCTGGGGAAACCTGTGGAAAAATATCCGAAGAAAACCAAAATGCCAAACGTTGGATGTTTCTTTCCTTTCTTATTTCCTTTTCTTCCTTTGGTTGTTTTAATTGTTCTGTGGTGGTTTTAATGGATTTGAGACAGTGGAGCAGCAGCTGCCTTTCTGATTTTTGGCTGCTTTTTGTGAATAATTTAAAAAGAAAATTTACATTTTGGAGACAAACCTGTGGGCTTTTTTATTGGTACAAACATTGTATTTAACACTAGGGGTTTTGTACAGTTTTTTGCCTTTTCTACTAGAAAACAATGTAAAGTGATTCACAATGTGATGAGAAAACAAATTGCCACTATGACCAAATGTAGAGTCTGTTCTGCAGTAACGGAATTTAATCAACTCGAAGTCGTGGTTCAGTCGTAGAAATGCTTTTCTTTACCTTGTTTGAGCTGTTCCTTTTTCCTTGTTTTGATTTGCAAAACAAAATGTCTTTTTGTGTGAAATTGTGTTGTACTCTGTAGAGAATTACGGATTTTACTTTAATGGTTTCAAAAGTAGAGGAGCACATGTTGCTTTTCTGATCTGATCGCAGAGTTTGTGTAGTGGATTTAAAATGAAAAGATTTGTTACAAGTTTGGAACGAGCGAGTATGTGTTAAAGGAATTTTCTTCCTTTTGTGTGTGTGTTTTTTTTTCTTTTTGTCCCAAAGGGCAACTTAAAGCTGTTTTAATTGCACAGACACACCGACAACAAGTCATTTTGTATATGCCAAGTGTGGTACCTTCCTTTGTTTATTTGCTATTAAACTGTTTGAGAAGAGTCCTTGTGTGTTGTGTTTGTGTCTTGAACTTGAGGTTCTTTTTTGGGTACAGGTGTGGGAAGCTGAAGAGAGATGAGAGAACTGTCTTCCAGTTTTGTAGCCGTGAGCTACAAAAATTTTCATGGTCCAATGTTACCTATTCTAGATGCACAAAATAGCCTTCCATGTAGATCAGCTACCTTGAGTATAAATGATAAAGGTTTTGTTTGTGTAGCCTCAATTTGTATCATTTTCTAGTCAAGTCCTAAAAATCTTGGATAATGCAAACGTGATACACTGAGGAGTGGCCTGTAGATATATCTGCGGCCTCACAGAAGTGGTGCTGGGTAGCCATTTGCCTGTGCATGCCATGTGCTTCATTATGTGTCAAGGGCTGATGAACTTCAGCATAACGCCAAACTTGAGCTATATAAGAACAGCATGGGCGCGTGGTGGTGTGTGGGATTAGATAAGCACTCTTGGAGAAATCAACTCATACCTCTCCTACAAGCACCATACCTTCCACTCCCACTGCCTCCTTACTCCAAACAAGACCCAGCTTGCTGAGCCTATCTTGGTTCTGCAAGGTGAAGGTATCTGCAGTTCCCAGTGCTCCTGGTCCTGGAAATAATACACAGAGAAATCCAAAGCAATTGGAATTTTCATAAAACCTGTTGGGGTTTTTTAACACCTCAAGACTTACTAGCTCAGGTTTTGTGATAAGCTAAAGTTAACCTGCTTTGCTCTTAGAACTAAAATACATTATTTTTTTGAGTTGTCTAAAGATAAATAATTGCTGTAGTCAGAGTATAATTCACTTAAAAACTTGAGTGAGTTTGATGTTAATATTGCCCCTCTGAGAGGGAAAGTACCACAAATGTGACTCTGCCACATTTGTGAAAAATCCTACAATTCAATAATGCTTTTCCTTCTGACTTCCACCTCAGACTGCAAGCACTTTCAGGTCGGCTATGTTCCTCTTCCATGTCCTTTTTCTCTGTTATCTGGTAGACTTTGTTTCACCCCATTACTTCCTACATGATAATAAATCTGAGAGCACTTGCAAGCATCAGGATTCAGTGCTGCATTCCGTTCTCTGCAGTGCACCAATTGCGAAGCAAGGCGCTGAGCCACCTGTTGCATAGTGTGCTGGGATCACTCATTTTAATTTGCAGCTGTTGAGAAGGGGGGCTGGAGAGATTTCAGCTCAGATATGTCTGAGGTGAAAGATGGAAACAAACAATTGAATCGGAGAAGTGGTTTGCTTAGCTGGGATGGAAGATTCCTGCTTGTGCAGCAAAGTTGGCTAGCGTCATCTCACACAGTCAGTTAGCAACTTCGTCCATTATATCTTATGAAACTGAGATCCATCAATACTTAGATGTATTAAACTACAAATAAGAGCCAGTGTATTAATTTCTGAAAATCACTAGCATTTCACATGGGTTCTTAAGTTCATCAACATGAAAACACAAACCTGTAGATTAAGTCCTGATGTTGAATGTTTAGGCAAAATTGTTTTCCTCTCACATCCTCCTCCAGCTTTCACTACTTGTTTTAACTCCAGGCTCCAATCTTCCTGACTTTACCAGCCATGTTCTGCTGTCTTCATATGGCCAGGAGCCACAGGGGATACATTATGAAGAGCAGTGGGGAAGGAGACAAGCAGCTCAGTGTGGTCACTCTGAGAAAGTGACCGTGTGTATGACTATAGCTCCACAGCGTGACAGGTGAGATTCCCCAATTTAGCGTTTCCTTGCACCTCACAGGCTTACCTATTTGTAGTTCCCGAGGAAAACTGTTGATCATTTAATGTAGAAGCTGTACTTTTATCATTTATAAACTAGACCAATCTTGAGCCACAGACTGACCACTGCTGTTAATTTCTCAGTTAGTGTCTTGGTGATGCTACCCATTTACCCCTCCATATTTAGGCAGCCTCATTGGGCTCAAAGTGGTGTGTTCCATATCAGAGTATGTTTCTGTTTTTTGAAAGTGACCAGTTTGAGCTTGACAGTTCTAGCCCTTAATTTACTAGGTTAAATTTTCATCTTGGCAGACTAGTTGTGAGTGGATTCTTAAGAAACTAAGCAGCGTTTCAGAGGAGAATAGCAAGCAACTCAAAAGCAAGGAAGTACAGTGCAATCAAGAAAATGCAGGACAGATCATCTACCTGCTAGAATGGCTTTGGCAGACTGCAAGGCATCTCCTTTCCACTTTGACCTTTCCTCATCGGATATAAGAGCAGCGTTATGGACGAAGTGAAGTGTTCCAAAGGTATCAGGATGAGTTAAGGTACAGACAGGCTACTTGTGGAAGGTAATTTTACAAAATGGTCTGCTCCAGCAAAGAATTGTGACTTCTTTTTTATTTCCCTCTTCTTGAGTCCTGCCTGGCTTCATTCTTTCATGCTGTCAACTGCAATATCTCCTGTCTCTGGCCCTCTTAACTTCAGTTTCTCCAAGTCCCGAAAACCGATGGCCTCACCGTTATCACTGCTTTCCATGGGGATCAGCCTTCTGTATCATGTGTCCATCGTGCCACTCACCTCCAGATGGGCATATAAAAATCACTGCTGGAAAGAAGGTTTTTTGTATTCCAAATCAGACTTCTAATGAAGTCCTAAAATATATGGTGAATAGATGTCTAACAGTGCTGCTGAAGTGATCTTGGCACATGAGCCAGCTCTGTGTCAGCTTTAGTTTCCTTCCATCTTCTATAGGTTTTTCCATAGTTTCTACTTCTAGAGTTTGAGAGCACACAGTCTATGCTGAAGCTTCACCAAGCACATTACATCCCTGAAAAACAATGCAAAATTAAGTAATGTAAATATCAAAACCTCCCAAAAGAGAATCAGCCTGGTTGTAGCAAGAGTCCTCTACCATTTAAAATACTTTTTAAAATACTTTTCTGAGAAAATTTTGGATAAAGGTGTTGATGGAATCTCTCAAGAAGATGACTGCTATGGTGTAAAACCTCTGCGGGCTGTGACTCCTTATTATTGTGTGTCCTACTTTCCTTAAAGATATTGTATCAGGAAGGCTCCCTTGGCTGTTTGTGTTTCCTTAGGCAGCCACGATCCAGACCAAGATGGTCCAACTGGGATTCCGTCAGTCATTACCTTTGCTTGGGGCACCGTATTCATGTAGATGCAGGGAGGTAGCTGGAGACATGCCTGCTTCAGCATGTGAGTCTGTTGTTAAAACTTTGAATTGCCATTTCTTCTATTTGGCTTGTAAAAGGATCCCAAACAGGTGTCTGGGACTTCTGTATCTGAAAAATGTTAAAGTTCTCTGATGCATCTCCCCAATCCCCAAGTTAGGTATCTCTTCTTCTGAAAGGCAGAGTAAATCTATACAGAACAAAGACTAAGCCCATTAAAATTGCACCAGATCAATAGGGGTATGAAACTTGATTCCTAGAGTAACCAGTCTAACTTTACTCTTTCAAAGATGTGTAGGCGAGTTAAAAGCTATCTTATAATTGGGCTGACAATCTTCTTATGTGCTTGCATCTTTCTTATGCAGAAATGTATTGCTTTCAGTTGTTATTATCAGTCATCGTTAAAGATCAGAAAGTTCTGGAAGCAGAACTTCAACAGCACCTTTGACAACTTCTATTGAAAACTCCTGGAGGACTGTTGCAGGTATCTGATGGCAGTGAGTAACAGTCACGAACAGTTTTTCAGTGTGGTTAGCTTCTTGTTCTCCTGGAGAGGTTAACAAGTCAGTGGCATATTTGCAGCAAATCAGTGACAGAGCTGACCCTTGGCCGCAGAAACTGTCCCCATTCCCAGCTTAGGTCCTCAAGAGGGGGGCAGAATTTTGAGCCTGGCAAAGCACCAGGCACATTGTTGCAAGCATAATGTGTATGCTGAAACTTTTAAAATCATACCCTACTTCTTCAGACACGTATTGTTACTAAAGCTACATTCCTAGATGAGGCTGCTACCTCCTAGGCTAGCCCGCCCCTCCAGTGCTTGCAAAAGAGGAGGGCAAGGGAGAAAGGCAAGAGAACTGAGACATGCCTGTGACTTCAGCTGATTGTCTCTGCCTGGGGTATTTATAAGCCGCATACTGGCGGGCTGGGGTGGGCAGTTGGCTCACCCTGACCTTGGGAGCTGGGAAGCCTGACTAGCATTCCTGGGAGCCATGTGAGCCAGACTGGCAGGCGCAGCTGTAGCCAATGGGGGGGCCCAGCAGTGGCTGCTCAGATTGAGTTTCACTCCCGTCGCTTGAGATTATTCTCTTTCTCTCCCTGTTGTGTTTTTCCTCTTTGTTTATGGGATTGGACAGCCGAATGCATTGACAGAGTCTTAACAAGCAAGACGTTTGCCTAATGGATTTGGGATTCTGCCTTCAGTGCTGAACAACCACTTCTTGCCATTGCTTACCATAGCTCCAGCCCCGTTACATGGCTGGGCTTTTATGGCTCCAAGCTTTCTGAGCGCACAACCCGCCCTCCTGTATTAGGGCATTTTATGTTGTGTTCTCTCTCGGGTACTTCCTTTTTGCTCTCCTTAGAGGTTAGTATATGAGGCTTTTTAATGTATGGGAGATGGGTCAGGACCAGACAAAGCAACAGATAGAAAAAGGACTCCATCTTTACCAGTCTAATCAGACCGAAAAGGCCCTGCAAGTCTGGATGAGGGTTTTGGAGAAGTCTGCGGATCCTGCTGGCAGGTTTCGGGTTTTGGGTTGCCTCATCACTGCTCATGCAGAGATGGGCAGATACAAAGATATGCTGAAGGTAAGGCAAACTGGAGATGAATGCATGCCATTGTGTCGCATCCACTATGGAGAGTGGCTGGAGATTAGAATGTAAAATCAGGGCTTTCATTTTGCATATAGTCAGATGTACCAGCTACTGGGTGCATATCGTGGGCTGCCTTATTCACTGTGTTGACCAATAGCTCCAGCCCACAAGGTACGCAGAGTACTGCTTTTCATTGGGTCTAGTCCCTCAGGATTCCCAGATTAATGAGGTTCT
Source organism: Cygnus olor (assembly GCF_009769625.2). NCBI lineage: Eukaryota > Metazoa > Chordata > Aves > Anseriformes > Anatidae > Cygnus > Cygnus olor. Next base: position 53,982,427 of record NC_049173.1, read on the forward strand.
ACAGATAATTATGGGGACCTTTCTTGATTTATTCATCATTTACAGGCACACCGTATGATCAGGCTTCACAAAAAGGCATGAAAACATGGCCTTTATTTTTCTTTTACTGTAAAAACTGTTTATAGCGCACGCATTAGTGTAAAAAGAGATCTCCAAATAGATTCTATAGAAAAAGTGTCAGTCTTGAGAAGAGGTGTCTGTTATCTTGTTCAGCTGCTGTTTGATATCTGACACAGATCTTACACTGTTTTTTACTGTAACTGTTTGCATGGGGACTGATTAAGAGGGGAATGGAGATGCTTTTTTTGATGGGGGGGTGAAGGGTGATGAGAAAGGTTCCAGGAGGGGTCTGAGAGGTGTGCCCTATTGTCAGGATAGCGTTGAAGAAAGAAGGACATAGGGCTTGATGAAAGGTTGGCAAAAAGAAGCTGAAGCTTCACTTGAAGAACATGAGGATAAAGCTTCTGAATAAGTGAACAAAAGGAAGCTGACAAGTGGATCTGAGAAGTCACAGGATGCACATATAGTAGCAGGCAGCGTTTGGGAGAGTGACTCAGGAGTCTAAAGACAAGAGGATGTTGTAATAGTCTTAAGAAACTATCCCAGCCTGAAATAGGGTCTTGCTAAAGGGCTTTGATATTCTTGTCCTGATGGTTTTGGCTGCCTCTTAAGAGACTGGTAATCATTCAACATTTAGCATAAAAAGTGAAGAGGGTGCTCATATCTCATTGAAAAGTTTTTGGTAGCTCTGTTTAGAAGGTGTGTGTGGGGGGGTAAACCTGTGCACATATCAAAGCCTTATCTACAAAGCAGATGCTTAGCATGAAGAAGAAAGAGGGGTATTAATACACTTGGAAAACATTTGAAGAAAAAACAAGAAATTCTGAGAAGCAATGTGGGATTAAGTGGTGGCAGAAACAATGGACTGATTAGAGAAAAGAGAATCGAAAAAGTAAGATGTGGCTACCTGGAAAAAATACTGAAGGCTTCACAGAAACAAGAAACAGGCAAATGAGTGGGCCCACAACACTCGAGCTGTAACTTCTTGCCTGAGAAGAGAACAGAAAACAGGATCAGAGTAGGTGAATTCTAGTTCTTCCCAGTGTTAGGAAAGAAAATGGCTTCAGTCAAACTGAAGATTTTACACTGCAAACGATCAAAGATAGAGGATGGAGAACTTTAGCAATAAATCACTGGGAGAGGAAATAACAGGAAAAAAGGGGGTCTGTGAATTAAACACATGAAATTAACTGGGATTTAAGAAGAGTTATGATGCTCAATCTCTTGGAGAGAGAAATTACTTCACACCAAGGAATGAGGCTGTGACTATCAGGAAGTAATGAAGAACTGATACAAAGGTAAGGGAATCCAGGAAAGCATAAGCTAGTGCACATTGCTGGATACACACAACAACCTTCCTAAAGCGTTACGGAGGGGGTGAACACAAATACCCAAGCGTAAACAAATTGATTGTTTTTTATTTTGTGGAATATGTAATATATTCTAGTGGCTTAAATTATCAACTGTTGCCAGTGTGCAAAAGTGAAGCAATTGGTGCCTTTGGGAGTTACCTGTAAATCTAACTGCTAATCTCTAATGCAAACACATATGGAGAAAATTGCTAAATATTTACCTTTGCTACGGGCATTAATTCCAGCCAGCAGTGTGCTTGGTTCATCACAAAACATACAAGAGAGTCCCTGCTCAGAAGAGCTTGTGGTCTAAAAGAAAAAGACTTCAAATCATTTGAGAGAACTGTATGCAATGAATCCTGAGGGTTATAGAACAAAAATGATTAATACAACTCGACCGTAATTTGATTGTATAAAACTGATGAATGAAGAAGCTTGCTTAGTTTCTTTGAGTACTTTAATAGCTTAAGCATTCCAGAGAAAGCAGAATAAATAAACCAAGTGAAAGAAAAATGAGCTGCATTGTCAGATGTTTTCTGCCTTACCTGCTTCTCTTCAGGGCCGTTTAACTTTTTTTTTCCCCACTTATTGCCATTCCAGTTCATCTTCCTTGTCCAAGAGGCAGTGTGGAGAGAGGTTTCTTCAGACTGCTCCTATGCCTTGTAAACCTCTGGATAACTGCTCAGTTTATACAGTGCAGCTCAGTCCATGCTGTGCTGCTCAAGAGATGAGCCACTTCTCCAGTGCAGGATGCTACTCTGTGGGTCTTTGAGCTGTATTTATTTAAATTATATGCCTTTTATAAACACTGACTTTTCTACTTGAAGTTTGCAGTGGTACAGATTGACACAGCACGGGAGCTGGAAGACCCAGATTACCTTACAGAGGGCTACCTAAACCTGGCTCGCAGCAATGAGAAACTCTGTGAATTCCAGAAAACAATATCTTACTGTAAGACATGCTTGAACATGCAGGGTACCACTGTGAGCCTGCAGCTGAATGGCCAGGTGAGCCTCAGCATGGGCAATGCATTCCTGGGCCTCAGTGTTTTCCAGAAGGCTTTGGAGTGCTTTGAGAAAGCTTTACGCTATGCACACAACAACGATGACAAGATGCTGGAGTGTCGAGTCTGCTGTAGCCTCGGGAACTTCTATGCCCAGATAAAGGTGCAGTAACCTAAGGGATGGGAGGATGGGGTGGTGGTTGACTCATTATGGAAAGAATTGGAAATTGTGTGAATTTCAGCTTATACGTTTGCTACAGAAAGTGAAGCGCTGGGAGAGTGTTTCAAGTTAAAATCTCTACTTTATAAAATCATCAGTGAGTATTCCCCTTTGCAGTAAGGATGGGAGGATTAGTGGAATGCTTATATAGCACAGCAGAAGCAGCTGTGAATTGAAAAGATCAAACTTAGCTTCAAAGAAGATCACATCAGAGGAGGCACTGTCTGCGCACAGGGCTGGCAGCCAGAACTCATGGATTCTCTTTCTAGCTCTACTACTATTGCAGGCAAATAGCTATTTATATGTACAAAACCAGGCAGGAACTGTGGATGGGGTGATTTGCTAGTTCTAACTAATATCACAAACTCAACAAATAGTTTCACAAAAGTCTTGATTTTTTATCACTAATGGAAGACTCACCAACTAAAGTGTTGAAAACTCTCATTAAACTTCCCTCATAGTGCCAAAAATAAAGAGGCAAATATTATACTGTGTACTTTTGAGGTATGAAATAAAAAGAGAACAGAAACTAAAATGTTGAGGTTGCCTTTGTGCAGCTTGGAGAATAAAAAAAAAAAAAAAAAGCTTTTCATTTTTGCAGCATCATATATCTCATTTGAGAATGGTTTAGATATCTTTAATAGTTTTATGTACTTATTGTAAAATAAGATTTCTTTCTAAAAACTTTTTAATGCAGAAAGATGCTTAAAATATTTTTTTATTAGTTATTGTCAGTTTGGTAGGGCTGTGAATTTTTTGTTCCTGTTTCCTGCAATGCTGAATAACCAGCCTCTCAGAGATCCTGACTCGCCATATGGAGAACATGAGGGCTCCATGTAGATGCTGAAAGTGGAGCTGATGCAAGAACAGAGTTTTCACCCTTCAGTTATAGAAGATGGTAAATGATTCTGGCAGCGTAAGGCTGATGGTGCAATATATAAAATTCATTTGCTGTGTCATTTCTCCAGTGTCCTGAACACATGGAGTAATATGAATTCAGCATATGGCAATTCCACCTTCCACAGTTGGATATCCATGTCAATTTAGAAAACCAGGCGTGTAGAAGAGGACAGGCAGGGGAAGAAAGGCGTACAAAAACCAGCTAGCTGTTGCAGCATTAGTAAATCAAAAATGGTTGCTTTTTTTCTCCTTATTTTTTTCTTTACTTTTGCTGTACCTACTTCTGTCTGTTTGTCTGCCTTACAGGACTACGAGAAAGCTTTATTCTTCCCATGTAAAGCAGCGGAGCTGGTGAATGATTACGGGACAGGCTGGAGCTTGAAGTACCGTGCAATGAGCCAGTACCACATGGCAGTGGCCTATCGGAAGCTGGGGCGCTTGGCAGATGCCATGGACTGCTGTGAGGTATAGGGTGCAGGCAGATGCAGAGCATCAGAGGTCTCAGCAAGGGTATTTTGCCTACAGGACAGGACTGAGAGGAAGAAATGCAATGGCATTCACACCTGACTAGATACTGATGTTGCCTCCATGTCTTAGAGTTTTAGTGGTTTAGAGTGGTTTCAGTAGCCCTGGGTGCCTCCAAGTTTGGGCCTATGAATGTCCCCCTAGTTGGGAGTGTGAATGCGATTGTAGTTCCTTTAAAAACGTTGTGCCATTTCTCTGGAGCTGACCCTTCAATGGCTGGAGCACAGCGCAGCCCTGTTCTGAACCAGAAGCAAGCTCTCTTGCTGACTAAAGACTGTTTCTTTCAGGAGTCCATGAAGATTGCCCTTCAGCATGGTGACCGGCCTCTGCAAGCGCTGTGTCTGCTGTGCTTTGCTGATATCCATCTCTGTCGCAAAGATGTGCAGGTACAGCTCTTTCCTGCCAGGAAGGACATAGGGGATGGCAAGAGGGTGTAAAAAGCAGGCCAAAGCACAACATGCATTTTCCTCCCCGCTTCTGCAGACAGCCTTTCCTCGGTATGATTCTGCCATGAGCATCATGACAGAGATTGGAAACCGCCTGGGACAGATCCAGGTGCTGCTAGGAGTGGCTAAGTGCTGGATGATCCAGAAGGAGCTGGACAAGGTCAGTTACAAGCTTGTTTTTACACAAGTTTTTTAGATGAGATAAGAGCAGTCATTTTCCGAGCTGAATGCCCATCAGTGTGCAGTAGAGCTGTTGCTTGTACAGTTGCATTTCTCCGAATGGTCCCTCAGCCAGGAATTTGTTGCTAACAGTATGAACATCCGTTCTGAGTCAGCTTGGTGTCTTACAGAACTGTCTCATTAGTCAGTCCTGATGACTTTAAACACTACTCTGAGAAACTGTTACTGGGGGAAGGAAGTCGTCTCCTGCCGTTGTAGGCAATCAGCTTATCCTTACGCTCTGAAATAGATTCCACTGCCTACTTTTTAGCAATACGACTAAGCTCCTTATTGTTAGTGATGATTTTTAGACAGCTCTACAGCTCCACCATGTGCTCTGCAGATAAATGTGGCATCAAATTCCTGGAGGAAATTTGAAGGTATATAAACCGTGATGTGAAACAGAAATGAGAGCAGAAAATGATTTGGGAATAGACAGCAGGTCAACATAGTACAAGGAGGTGAAGTTACTTATTTTGAAAATACTTAGGCAGTGTATGTGTCTTAAATACCAGACTGTATTAAATGCTGCAGATTGCACTGCAGGAATGTTAGTGGGCTGCAGAGGGAGATGCTCAGAAGTTGGTCTTGAACTAGTGATGAACAATCTGCAGTGCCTCTACAGTGACACATCAAGATGCTGTTTTGGATGTAGATGTGTGGTGGTTTTACTCGGGTGGGCGGCTGAGCTCCACCACAACCACACTCTCACTCCCCCTCCTGAAAGAGGAACGGGGAGAAAATACGATGAAAAGGGCTCAAGGGTTGAGATAAGGATGAGGAGATCACACAGTAATTATCGTGATGGGCAAAACAGACTCAGCATAGGGAGATAGTAAGATTTATTGCCTAATACTAACAAGCTAGAGAAGTGAGAAACAAAGGAAAGAAACCAAAAGCACCTTCCCCCCCCATCCACCCTCTTCCACCTCCTCCCCCTGCGCAGCGCAGGGGAATGGGGGTTACGGTCAGTCTATAGCGCTTCTTCTCCGCTGCTCCTTCTCGGTCACTCTTGTCCTCTGTGCTGTGGGGTCCCTCCCACAGGATGCAGTCCTTGCCGAACTGATCTGGCGTGGGCTGCCCACAGGCAGCAGCTCTTCAAGAACTGCTCCAGATATGGGTCCGTACCATGGGGTCCATCCCTCAGGAGCGAACTGCTCCAACCTGGATCCCCCACGGGCAGCAGCAACTGCCAGGTCACCTGCTCCTGCGTGGGCTCCTCTCCACGGGCTACAGGTCTGGCCCAGAATCTGCTCCAGCAGGGGTCTTCCACAGGCCGCAGCCTCCGTCAGTGCAGGTCTACCTGCTCCACCGTGGTCTTCTCCATGGGCTGCAGCATGGAACCCTGCTCCATCGTGGTACTCCACGGGCTGCAGGGGGACAGCCTGCTTCACCATGGTCTTCACCACAGGCCGCAGGGGATTTCTGCTCCGGCACCTGGAGCACCTCTCCCCCTCCTTCTTCACTGACCTTGGTGCCTTCAAGGCTGTTCCTCACTCCTCTCACTCTCCCAGCTGTTGTGTGTGGCACAGCGTTTTTTTTTCCCTGTCTTAAATAGGCTCTCACAGAGGCGCAAAACAACATCACTTATTGGCTCAGCTCTGGTCAGCAGTGGGGCCCTTACCAAACATGGGGCAGCTTCTAGATCCTTCTCACAGAAGCCACCCCTATGGCCCCCTGCTACTAAAACCTTGCCACGTAAACCCACTACAAGATGTGCTGAAGTTTCACTCTTATTAGTCATGAGAGACACAAAGTATATGAAGTAAAATGAAGCATCTCAGAAGGAAAGCAGTATGTGTCTGTCAGAAAAGACAAGTTCAAGGTGCTGTCAGCATCCAAGTTCCCTGCAGTAGGAAATCAGCTGGGTGAGATACACCTTGCAATGTGAAAAACTAAATGCTACGTTTGCATTGGAAGAAGAAACTGTGGACATAACTGCCTAGTGTAATCCCTTCCAAGCCTCACATCTCATATGTGTCCTGTGATACAGGACGCAGCAAGTAGGCCCGTAAAGAAGTCAATATTCAGCACACTCATCTAACCCCTACATCCCCTGGTCTCACCTTTAGCCATTGCCACCCTCTGCTATCACAAACAGTTCTCACCTGTGAGACCCTGGTGAGGGCTTTGCAGACATGAGACCCTGATGAAGGCTTTGTAGACAGTTCTCACCTGTGAGACCCTGATGAGGGCTTTGCAGAGCCCTGATCTCACCAAACCCATAAAAGAATGGAATGAAGCTTGGATTCTGCTCCAGGTGTTAGAGGCAAGTCTGCCCTGGTGGTCAGGGACCTTATGCCCATTTGCCCCAAACGTGACCTCCTCAAATGTTACAGCACTGAATATTCTCCCAAGCCTGTTCCTCAGTTTTACCAGTCCCAGTTTCCATTTTTCATGCTACTCATTCCAATATGAGAATTAAGTATGGCAATACTTAAGTATTTCCACTTTCAGATTCCCTGTTCTTGTCCCAGTCTTCTTCGACCTCCCAATCTTCTCAGTCAGTCCCAGTTTCCTGTCATTGCATGTAGTCAATACTATGCCAATTCCTCCCCTTCTGTTGGCACAGCCTGCTTGCCCAAACTCTTGTGCAGTCTTCATTTTCCTGTCTCAGACAAACAGTCCCCTGGACTTCTCAGCACCTCTTCCTCCACCTCATGTGCTTCACTTTATTTCTTAGTCCCGGTCATTAATTCCAGGTTTTCCATTACACAGTCACTCTGCCTGGGCACAGCTCTCAGTTATGTTCTCGCTGCTGCTCTTCAGTTCCTACCTCCCTCCTTTGTGAGTTCCTTACCCTAGGCTGTTGCTGCCACCACAGGTCTAATGCCATCTCCTCTGCATTCTAGGTGCATTCTTTCATCTCAGCTGGTCCTCATCTCCTAGAATAGTGGTGATACCAAATTATAGGGTGCAAATTTGATGATGTTCCTCATTACCAATATTATGTCTCAGGGGAGGTCTCTTCTTCCTCTTGGACCTAAAGCAGGTCTTGATAGTCCTGGGAAACAGCGACTGATTATCAGAACAGTGGGGATCACTATGGCATCTAGGGGACAGTAGGGACTCATTTGGTATAACAGCTGCTATGCTAAACGTTTTGCTTCAGACTGAAAGAGTGTGCTAGCAGTACACTCCTACACTGCACTATGTGTAAGTAGGACAAAGCAGATATATGAAGAGCAGGAAAAAAATGGAGGAGCGTGGTATATTGATAGTGCTGATCCCTTCTCCCTCAGGTACAGATGAAATTGGAGTTGCCCAAAGATTATTGAGCCTGTAGGGAAGGATGGGGAAAAGGCTTGCTTTGCTTGTGCTTCATCCCAATCCTGAAGACAGTGTGATTGAGCTTAAATAAGTCTATGTTCTCTCTGCTTACAAACACCAGCCTCTGCCAACACCATACTCCTTCTTTGTGTGGTTTATGGCTGGAACAGAAATGTAGCTCTTCAATTATTGTGGTCTTTCAGAAATCATAAGCTTTTCTTATGGATAAACTTTTTTTTTTTTTTTTTGGGGGGGGTATATCTGTCAGGCAGCCATCTTATGTCTCCAGAGTTGCAGGAATGCTTGTTTATCCAAATTCTGCTCTGTACCTCTTTACCTCTTTCTTTTAATAATTCCCGGCAGGGTATTTATAGAAGTGTGTTTCTGGTATATCAGACCGAGAATTGATGATGCGTGCTTTCTGTTCACAGGCTCTGGAAAGCATTGAAAAGGCACAGGAGCTGGCAGAGGGACTAGGGAACAAGGTAGGATACTGTAGCTTCTCTTCAGCACTATCTGTAGTCTTCTGTCAGGCAGTTTAAGAAGCCTAGCGTTCAAGTATCCAGACTTGTTATTGCTTATTAACGTCTCCATATTAATGATTAAGCATCATTAATTGATGCTTGACTTGTTTTGTTGTCAAGTGTTTAATTGTGGGCATTAGCACAGATTATCATCAATGTGCAAGTCTGTAAAGCGAGGGAGGAATCACAGTGGGATAAACAGGGGAGTGGGAAGCAGTAAAAATGGAGTGTGAAACAGCCATAGAGCTGGAGGATTAGAGTTCTCTTCTTGGAAAATATTGTTGGCTGAGCAAGAGCTGAACAGCGTGCTGGTTGGAGGCAGAGGAAAGTGAAATGCAGCATATGTCATGCATAGTTCAGGAACACCATCTTGATGAAAAAGCTGCAGAGTGCCTCAAACCTGCTCTCCCCTTTCGTGATGCGGGGGTACAGTTAATGTCAAGAAGTGCTGAGAGACCGAATGTCCTTATGACTGATCCTATCCCTTGGACAGCTTGCTATGCTGATGTTTTCTCTAGCTGGACAATGGAGCTGTAGTAGTCTCATGTCCTTCTGCTACCGCTCTGTCTTCATCTTGTTCACTTTTCTTGTTTCTACCCTTCATGTGCAGCTTGGCCTGCTGAAGCTCCACTGCCTGTGTGAAAGGATCTATCGCACAAAGGGGCAGCAGCGAGAATTGCGTGACCATGTAGTGAAGTTCCATGAATGTGTGGAGGAGATGGAGCTGTACTGTGGCATGTGCGGAGAGTCAATTGGGGAGAAGAACAACCAGCTCCAGGCCCTGCCTTGCTCCCACTTCTTCCACTTGAAGTAATGAGCTGGAAGTACTACACATCCTTGCCATGACATTAGTCAGAGGCCGTTTGTGCCCAGAGTAGGATACTTCTATGGATGTTGTTCCTTAGGCTCTGTCATCTACTGTGTCCTACAGGATCCCATTGAATATCATGGCCTTAAAGGATGAGATTTAGCCCTGATGTCCATCCCACTTCCATCCTCTAAATGATTGTTCACTCACATCCTTGCCTTGTAGGCACTTAGCCGAAGTCCCAGATTATTTCATTTAATTTCCCCTGGGCAATTGACTTTGGGCAGTTTGGCTTTTTGCCCTAAGTACCCCCCTTTTCTTTCAGGTAGATTTTGTACGGAGCTGAATAAGGCATTCAGTCTGTTACTGCGATGGTGGCACCAAAGAAACATTAGCCGTGCATACTTTTATTTTAGAACTATAACACGTGTGACAGAACCTTTGTTCTAAAAATCAACAATTTAAAAACACACTACACACACTGAACTCAGGATCACACTCGAGGGGTGGCAGCGGGCTCTGCTGTACCCAGCAGCCCAGGAAAGCAGCGCTGCTTCCCCTTGTAGCGGGGGGGGGGAAGCGGGGAGGGGGTCGGGGCTCTGCCCCCTTCCGTGTTACACGCTCCACGGTGGCTGCAGAGCCCGCTGCCAACCGCCCCTTCCCTTGCAGGTGCCTGCAGACCAACGGGACCCGCGGCTGCCCCAACTGCCGCCGCCTCTCGGTGAAGCCGGGCTACGTCTGAGCGCCGCCGGGACGCGGCCGGGGGTCCCCCCGGGCTTCCCCTCAGCGTCGCCGCGCCAGGGCCGCGCTGCCTCCGCTCTGTCTGTACCGGCCCTGCCCGCAATAAAGCCGCACCTCCGCCAGCCGCCCGCTGCCGCCCGCGGGGGGACGGGGACGGGGACGGGTCCGGGGAGGGGCAGCGCGGGGCCGGCTCCGCCCCGAGATGGCGGCGGGGCCATCACGCAGCACTTTTGGGACGGCGCCGCCCCGCCCGCAGATTCGCCACGGCCGGCCGCGCTGCGGGGGGCGGCTCTGAGGGAGGGCAAGGGGGCGCGGGGACCCCGGACGGAGCCCGAAGGGCCGCCGCCGATTTTCGCCTCGCTGTTTGCGGTGGGAGCGCGGAGTCTGCCGCGAGGAACCGGCCGTGAGGAATCTGCGGCGAGGAATCACAGCCCGCTGAGGGGAAGATGGCGTCGGTGTGGGACGAGTCCGAGGTGCGGGGCCGGGGCTGGGGCGCGGGGCGGTGGCGAGGCGCGGGGCCCGAGGCCCGGGGTGACGGTGCAGTTGTGCCCCGCAGGATGGCGTCGGCGAGGAGGTGCTGAAGATGTCCACGGAGGAGATCGTGCAGCGCACCCGCCTGCTCGACAGCGAGATAAAGGTAGCGCGGCGCGGCCTGGCCGGGGAGCGGGGAGCGGGGCCGGGCCGCCCTGAGGTGGTCGCCGGTCACGGCGCGGGTGCGGGAGCTGAGGCGGGGGCCGCCAGTGAGGCGGCGAGAGCGGGGTGGGGAACAGGCCCTGACCGCTGAGGGGGAAAACAAGGGAAAGAGTAGGGCCTGGGGAGGCTGGCGGGGCCGTGCCGCCCGGCCCGGGCAGGGAGCTGGAGCTGAAGGGACACAAATCCTGCTCCCAGGCTCCGGGAAGGGGAGAGCCTTGTCTGTGGCAGGGTCCCATAGGGTAATCGGACTGCGCGGGTTGAGAGGGCCTTCAGAAAGTCCCTGCTCCTGTTCAGAGCAGGACAAGCCATCGCCAGGTTGCTTGGGGCTTTATCCAGTTGGATCTGGAAAGCCTCCCAGGACAGAGGTTGCACCACTCTCAGGACAGCCTGGGCCCAGGGTGTGATAGACCTCGTGAGGGCAGAGATTGGCTTTGTGTGCAGGCTGCACCCCTCTTGTTTCAGTCATTGTTGCTGTTCATCCTCCCACTGTGCTCAGCCCCAAACTGTCTGGTTTTGATGTCTTGATTTCTTCCCCAGCAGTTCCCTCCTCTGGCAGAACAAGCCCCGTTCCCTCAGTTCCTTCTCACAGGGCCTTCTCACGGTGGCCCGATGCTGAACTCAGTCCAGGTTATCAATGTCTTTGCTGTATGGGGGGCCCCAAACTGGACACTAGCTAGGGACAGCTGTTGAGTGCAGGGGGATAATTGCATTCCTCCATCTGCTGGCTGCACTCCTGTTACTGCAGCCCACGATGGTGTTTTCCACTTTCACTGCCATGGCACATTGCGGGCTCACGCTGAGCCTGTTGTCCCAGGTCTCTTTCAGCAGAGCTGCTCCCCAGTCTGTATCACCGCAGGGTACGCTCAGTTCCCATGTGCAGGGCTTTGCTTTTGTCCTTGATGGATTTGTGTGGTTCCTGCACACCTGTTCCTCCAGTCCCTCATGGTTCCTCTGAGTGGCAGCTCTGCCCTTGCATGCACAGACCGTTCCCCCACGTTTAGTGTCATCTGCAAATGCGATGAGATTGTGCTCCATCCCCTCATCTGGATCACTGATAAAAAGGTCAAAAACAACCAGTCCTAGGGTGGACCTGTCCCAAGCCCCATAGGGTGGTATGGGACCCATCCCATGTACAAGAGCATTTAAAACTTTCAGCTCGTCCCTACTACTTGAGGCTAGCGATATTGAGATAAATTATTTCATAAATTCTACAGGGCAACTTTATCCTACTGCTTCAGGCTCTGCAAGTGTTTCTGACTTCTTAACTTAAAACACCAAAGATAAATTTGTGTCTTGTTTTTAAATTGCGGAATAGAGTGCGCAGTATAAGCAGCCTCCATTTTGTATTAAGAGCATCATTGTCATGGTGGCAGAAATATTTATTGGCACCCTCCCTTCATGCGATTTTCCTTGAATGTTTCCAATACTATATTGAATCAAATTCCTAAATTTTTACATTTTTATATAATGCTTTCTTTATTAGTGCCTGTAATGGTTCTGCCCTGTGGGTCATTGTGTGTTACACTTAAGTTTTTAGAGAAGAATGGATTTTCCATTAAACAAGGTCATGTGAACCAATTCAGGCGCAGTGAGTTCTGAGACCATTTGGTGTTACAGTCAGCGGGGCTCACGCTGTGTTTCAAACTGCATGACAGTGACCAGGAAAGGGAGCAAAGTGCGTGTGGGTGTCCACTAGGTGGCACTGAGCACCACCTGTGTTAGGTATGTTAGGCTTGGATATAAACGTGCTTACTGTTGAATGGTGATTACAGAACATTCTAATCTTTCAGCAGTTTTTCCTTCCAGTTAGTAGCAAAATCCACAGTAAAATTAAAATTAAAATAAAGATGTAAGAAATTTAAGTTCTCTATTGCGCTCCCAACGTTGGGTTTGTGTGTTTTGTCGTTGTCTTTTTTTTTTTTTCTTATAGAAAGGTTTTATATCTTACTGAAGCCTAGGCCTAGATCCTAGAATGTGGTTTGAGTAAATTCTAGAAGGTGTTTTGAGCAAATCTGCTGATGATACTAAACTTGAAGGAGTTGTTGACTGTTTTGAGGGTGGAAATGCCTTGCAGAGAGATCTGGACAGATTGGAGAGCTGGGTGATCACCAACCACATGAAGTTTAACAAGAGCAAGTGCCGGGTCCTGCACCTGGGACGGGGCAACCCTGGCTATACGTACAGACTGGGCGACGAGACGCTGGAGAGCAGCCCTGCAGAGAGGGATCTGGGGGTTGTGGTTGACAGCAAGCTGAATATGAGCCAGCAGTGTGCCCTGGCAGCCAGGAGGGCCAACCGTATCCTGGGGTGCATCAAGCACGGCATTGCTAGTCGGTCGAGGGAAGGGATTGTCCCGCTCTGCTCTGCGCTGGTGCAGCCTCACCTCGAGTACTGTGTGCAGTTCTGGGCACCACAGTACAAAAAGGACATTAAACTGTTGGAGAGTGTCCAGAGGAGGGCAACGAAGATGGTGAAGGGCCTAGAGGGGAAGACGTATGAGGAGCAGCTGAGGTCACTGGGCCTGTTCAGCCTGGAGAAGAGGAGGCTGAGGGGGGAACCTCATCATGGTCTGCAGCTTCCTCACGAGGGGGTGTGGAGGGGCAGGCGCTGATCTATTCTCCTTAATCACCAGGGATAGGACCTGCAGGAACGGTGTTAAGCTGAGGCAGGGGAGGTTCAGGCTGGACATCAGGAAGAGGTTCTTCACAGAGAGGGTTGTCACGCACTGGAACAGGCTCCCCAGGGAAGTAGTTACTGCACCAAGCCTGTTGGAGTTTAAGAAGCGTTTGGACTGTTCTCTTAGTCACATGGTCTGAATTTTTGGATAGACCTGTGTGGTGCCAGGAGTTGGACTCGATGATCCTTATGGGTCCCTTCCAGCGTGGGATATTCTATGATTCTAGGTTACTTCAAGGCATAAGCTACGGGTCACGAACTGAAAAAACAGCTCATAAATTGAAAGAGGTTCCGCAGGGGTATGAGGATGACCTTTTCACTGGGAGGGCAGTCAGGCAGTGGAACAGGCTGTCCAGTGAAGTTGCAGCCCCCATTGTGTAGCCTTATCCTTGGAATTTTTCAAGATTCAGTTGGGCTCAGTCCAGAGCTACCTGGCAGGAGCACACAGCTGGCCCTGCTCTGAGCAGGAGGTCGGGGCAGAGGCCCCCAGAGGTTCCTCTCAGCCTGAGTTGTCTGATGAGCCCGATGAGGACCTGGCTATCTTCCTTGTGGGAAGTAAGTCACGGATATTACCCTAGTGTTGAATGTTTTGCTTTTAAGGAGAACAAGGAGTTTTTTTCCCTACAGAAGCAAGTGATAAGTTTGTTTCTCGTGTGGTCTTGTAGAACGTAATGGCTTTGTAAAAATGGCACCTGCATTTCTTTGTTCCACTGGGAGCAGCAGCAGTGCATCTCACTGCAAAGGTGCTGCTAATCCCGCTACTCTCAGTAGATGCGAGCCCTAATTCTGCCACTCGCTGTTCATACGTTGTTTGTTTTGATGCTTTATTGTGATACTTTTAAGTTTAGGGAGTTCCTGGCTGTTTGTTCCTATGCTATTGCTTGTAATTGTACCAGTGTTCCAACACATGAGTCTTTAAACCAGCAGAAAGTAACTTTTAAATGGATGGATATAGATGTGCACGTGTGTCTCTATTTATTTACCTGTGTATCTGTATGTACGTGTGTATATATATATATATATATATAAAACAAATAATAATAATAATAAATAACAGTTACCTTATCTAGGCCATATTGCAACCCTGTGAGCTGATGTGTTGATTGGGCCAAATGTATCAAGTGACATTGGGAGCAAATAACTAAGGGGTATTGATTAGAGACCAGAATGGACTGCATAGCTCTAACTCCTAACCAGTTTTGGCTATTTTGCCATCTTCTCTTTTTCTATTATGTTTCCCTTTATCTGCGCTGTCTCCTCAGACTTACGTTTTTAGAATTGTTTTACTTCTAGAACAACGTATACATTTTATATTGCCTTAGACTTCTAACATTATTTCTACCTCTTTCTTCTTCATGCTGAATCCAGATCATGAAGAGTGAAGTGCTCAGAGTGACCCATGAGCTTCAGGCCATGAAAGATAAGATCAAAGAGAACAGTGAGAAGATCAAAGTGAACAAAACCCTGCCGTACCTTGTCTCTAATGTTATTGAGGTGAGAGCGATGTGCTTTTCTGGAGCAGTGTGAGAAGTGTGCACAATTAATGTCAGGAGGGAGGAGGGCAGGGGAGCTCATTAGTAATTTGAGTCATGGCATATTCTCAAACCACTAATGATCCTGGAATCAGGACTTCAGGTTTTTCTATTGGTTTTGTTTGTGACCTGGAAGTACTTATCACTTGCCCATGTCTTGTCTGGGTCATTTCTCAGGGAGGTTTAAGCTACTGGACATCTCTACATAACACAGCTGTCAGAGGCACCGCCTTGCTTAGCATAGACTTGGATATGTGAAATTTGGCATGTGCTTTCCAAAAGTTGTGGTGCAATGAATGAAAAGTGATGGCTCTGGTAATTAAAAAGCTGTAAACTATGCCCAGCTTTGCATTAAGATAAGTTCTGCAGTTAAACCAACAGTAGCTAAGAGACCCTAATCAGAAAGATTTTTATGAAAGAATAAAGAAAGAATAGAATGGATTGGAATTTACAACATTTAGAGAGTTTTATTCTTAACTAATAAGCACCACGGAGCAGTCCCTGCTCATCCAGGGACTTGCTAACCAAGTTGTATGAATGCAAGAGCTTCTTTCCTTCAGCCACTTACACATCCACATCGTCATGTACCTGCTTTGTTCATTGCAAGAGGCTAGTTAAGTTTGCAAAAGCCTGGAGAAGGGCCAGATGCTACATTACATTCTTTTTGTAACTCTGTAATTTTGCCAATCTGATTTAAAAAAAAAAAAAAGAAAGAAAAAAAAAGGTGTTGGCAGTTCTACTTTTAAAAAGGGTGAAAAAGGGTGTTGTTTTGTACTTGTGTTTTCAAACTTAATGAGCTTAAGTCTTAATGTGAGCTGCTGTAATGGGAAAAGAAATCAGTGCCATTAGCTACTGCTTTGTTCTGGGCCTTATAGTGTCTTTCTGTTTGCTGCTTCATGAGGAAAGGAGGAGATGAGTTTTTATAGGGTACTTTAAAGCATTTAGGATTCTACTGCTAATGGATAACGGTGAGTTTTTTCCTACTCCATGTAGTTTAGAAGCATTAAGTCTGGGGGCATGCTGCTAGCCTGGTTATGTTACAAATTACAAATTCTCTCGCTCTGGTTTTCAGCTACTGGATGTTGACCCCAACGACCAGGAGGAGGACGGAGCAAACATTGACCTGGACTCCCAGAGAAAGGGCAAGTGTGCTGTCATCAAGACCTCTACGCGCCAGGTAAGAGCCATGTGCCCAGCGAGGTGCGAGGAGCGACTAGGAATAACATCAGTCTGTTACTTGATGAGGTTGGTCGCCTCACCAGTAGGGATGTAAATACAGCAGAGATGTTTAACGCCTTCTTTGCCTCTGTCTTTATCACTGATCACGGGCCCTGGTACCCCTGGAGCCCTGAGCTGGAGGACCATGGCTGGGGAAATGATAAACTTCCAGCCAACCCTGCACTTGTTTGGGATTTGCTGCTCCAGATGAGTGCACCTAAGTCTATGGGTCAGATGGAATTCATCACAGGGTACTCAGAGAGCTGGCTGATGTCATCATAAGACCTCTCTCAGTTATTTTTCAACAGTCTTGGGAATCTGGGGAGGTCTGAGCCAGCCAAGAAGCTGGCTGAATTTGCCCCAGTTTTCAAGAAGGGTAAGAAGTAAGACCCTGGTAATTACAGGCCCATCAGTCTGACTTCAGTGCCTGGTAAAATTATGGAGAAGATTACTCTGGGAGTTACTGAAAAACTGCAGTCATTTGTCATAACCAACACAGGTTCACGAGGGCAAAGTCCTGCTTAACTAACTTAGCGTTCTTTTACAGTAAGGTTACCTACCCATCTAGTTGACCACGTGAACCTAGTAGATGTGATTTTATATTTTGATTTCAGCAAAGTTTTCAATACTGTGTCTCACAGTATCCTTCTGGACAAAATGCTCAGCACACAGCTAGACAAGTACCTAATGCAATGGGTGAACAACTGGCTGACGGGTCAGGCTCAAAGGGTTCTGGTAAATGGGGTTACATCGGGCTGGTGGCCAGTCACTAGTGGGGTTCCCCAAAGCTCCATTTAGGGCCAGTTCTCTTCAATGTTTTCATAAATGATCTGGATGCAGGATTTGAATGCATACTAAGTAAGTGTGTGGTAATATTAAATCAGGAGGAGCTGCTGACTCCCTCGAAGGTAGAGAGGCCTTGCAGAGAGATTTTGACAAATTAGTGCTGAGCAATTGTCAACTGTGTGAAATTTAACACAGCAAGTTCTGGATTCTGTACCTGGGACGGGGTAATCCTGGATATATGTACTGAGAGGCTGGGCAGCCGCCCTCTGGAAAGGGATCTGGGGGTTCTGGTCAATGGCAAATTAAATGAGTCACCAGCGTGTCCTGGCAGCCAAAAGGGACAACCGCACCCTGGGGTGCATCAGGCACAGTACAGCTAGCTGGTTGAGGGAAGGGATTGTCCCACTCTGCTCTGTGCTGGTGCAGCCTCACCTCGAGTACTGTGCAGGTTAGGGCACCACAGTGTAAGGAGGACATAAAACTGTGAGAGAGCATCCGAAGGAGGGCTACAAAGTGGTGAAGGGTCTGAAAGGCAAGCTGTGTGAGGAGTGGCTGAGGTCACTTGGATTGTCCAGCCCAGAGCAGAGCAGGCTGAGGGGAGGCCTCATGGCGGCCTGCAGCTCCCTCATGAGGGGAGCGGAGAGGCAAGCGCGGAGCTCTGCTCTCTGGGGACAGCGACAGGACCCGAGGGAACGGCATGGAGCTGGGACAGGGGAGGGTCAGGCTGGGAGTTAGGGAAAAGTTCTGCACCCAGAGGTGGTCAGGCACTGGGATGGGCTCCCCAGGGCAGTGGTTAAGTCACTGAGCCTGCCAGAGTTCAAGTGGTTAGACAATGCTATCAGACACATGGTTTGATTTTTGGGTGCTGCTGTGTGGAGCTAGGAGTTGGACTCGATGATCTTTGGGGGGGGTCCTTTCCAACTTGGTATATCCTATGGTTCTGTGATTGTACAAGTGCTGAAAAGAGTCTTACCGTAGTACAGCTGGTTTTGCTTACTTTGATCCCTTTCCTATAGACATATTTCCTGCCTGTTATTGGCTTGGTCGATGCTGAGAAGTTGAAGCCTGGAGACCTAGTGGTGAGTGATGTTGTGACTGTTAGGAATTTCAGAAAATCCCAAGTATCTTGTCCTCTAGAAAGGAGACAGTCTGTCTAGATTATTTTGAGACCGTTTCTATACTAAAATTTTAATAAAAATGAAGATTATGGGTTTAGTAATATTTGTAGTATAGAAAAGTAGCGTTGGGGGTTACTTATACAGCTAACTAAGTGCCCAAAATTTATATATCACCCTAGTAAGCTTTCTATTAACAATCATTTGTACCATAAGTAAATTGGGCCTCTTCCTTTTAAAACATGCCAAATTTGCTGCGATGTTGTCCACCATGCCAAGCTGTCATGATTTGATGGTGTTAAGCTTGTTATCCCTGCATCCTTGGTGCGTAGAGGATCATCTCGGAGTGTGTGGTCATTAATTGCTATCTGAAGGGCCTGTTAAAAGCAAAGAGCTTGTGTTTGCAGGGTGTGAACAAGGACTCGTACTTGATCTTGGAGACTCTACCCACTGAGTATGATTCCCGGGTAAAAGCCATGGAGGTGGATGAGAGGCCCACAGAGCAGTACAGTGACATCGGGGGACTTGATAAACAAATCCAAGAGGTGATACCAGCGTGACCAAGGACAGCAGTCTTTGAACTTCTCGAAACCGGCAGCCTGGATTTGTGGCATTCGGTTTTATGTCTTAATACTTTTCTTTTGCTGCAGCTTGTGGAGGCCATTGTCCTGCCAATGAATCATAAGGAGAAATTTGAAAACTTGGGTATCCAGCCTCCCAAAGGTGTCCTTATGTACGGGCCTCCAGGAACCGGGAAGACACTTTTAGCTCGAGCGTGTGCTGCCCAGACCAAGGTAAAATGAGCCTTGGAAAACTTACGCTGCTGTAGAATAGTAGCTGAAGAAGAGTAAGGACACCTCCAAGGGGAAAGGGATTGTATCTACAAACTGGTGTTACTTGGGAGGGCTGGGACTTTTTTTTTGTTTGCTTACTTGCTTGTTTTAATTAAGAGGTTTTGTAGTACTCAGAACTGGCACTACTGAGAAACTAGACATAGGACTGTCTTTCACTTCCCAGGCTACGTTCCTGAAACTTGCTGGTCCGCAGCTTGTGCAGATGTTCATTGGTGACGGAGCTAAGCTGGTACGAGATGCTTTTGCTCTAGCCAAGGAAAAGGCTCCTTCCATCATCTTTATTGACGAACTGGATGCCATTGGAACTAAAAGGTGAGGTACAGGCCATGTTGCAAAGCTCTTGGGAGCTGTCTAGCAGTCCCTTTTGCCAGCGTACATGAGGGAGGTTGAGCTTAATGCACGGCCTGTTCAGAAACCGGGTAAAACAAAGCACAGATACAGTGTTTGCCACAATCCTTGGGCTTGAAGTACATGTGCTTGAGTGCAATACATGAGCTTAACCAAGGCTGTGAACTGCAGTCATTCTGCCTTTTTACGTGATTAAACGCATAGGGGCAGGGTGGCCAGGTTCTAGCTGATTTTTTTTTCCCCCCCTTGTTTCCTCCTCAGGTTTGACAGTGAGAAGGCTGGTGATAGGGAGGTACAGAGGACCATGCTGGAGCTGCTCAATCAACTTGATGGTTTCCAGCCTAACACACAAGTCAAGGTTGGTACCTAGCAGAGCACTTCCAGGGGCCAGGGCATTATAGCAGGGAAAAAAAACCACAAACAACATTAAAACTATGTCTAGGGAATAAGCTTGGTAGATCCCTGGGGAGGAGAGAGGCCTCAGCCTGATCGCCATACTTCTACTTAGGTGATTGCTGCAACCAACCGAGTTGATATCTTGGACCCAGCTTTGCTCCGCTCTGGACGATTAGATCGCAAGATAGAGTTCCCGATGCCTAATGAGGAGGCCAGAGCCAGAATTATGCAGATCCATTCACGCAAAATGAACGTCAGGTATGGAAGAGGCATGACCTGGGGCTGTGTTTGCCGCTCACGGTGGTGGTATGTCAGGGCTGTGGTGTGGTGGTAGGCACTCTACTGTTGTGAGAGCTCACTTGGGTCTTAAGGAAGCTCTGTCCCTTGCTTCTGTTTGGGACATGTGCTCAGACTTCTTCCCCCCTGCTCCTATCAGCCCTGACGTGAACTATGAGGAACTGGCACGCTGCACAGACGATTTCAATGGAGCCCAGTGCAAGGCTGTGTGCGTTGAAGCGGTAAGTACTCTCCTACAGCAGCCAGCACTGGTAAGGGGGAGATGAGAAAGCTAGAGTGGAGTAATTCATCAGAACTGACGTAGTGCTCATGTGCCATCACTAAATACTGTCTTGTTGGGCAGGGGATGATTGCCCTCCGCCGTGGAGCTACAGAGCTCACCCACGAGGACTACATGGAAGGAATTCTAGAGGTTCAAGCAAAGAAAAAAGCCAATCTGCAGTACTATGCCTGATCTCTGCCCAGTCAAGGTTGTGGCCTTGGCAGAGCACAGGACTAGACTGGACTGTACCACTTTCTGTCTGGAAAAAATAAAGCATTTTTTCCCTCTAAAAAGGGTGATGTGTTGGGGCTGTCGCCCTTGCTTAGTGGTTCTACGTCTACAAAAGGGAAGGGGAGACCCATCTGTCGTCGGTGCCCGTCGTGCTGCCTTTGGAGCCTCCTCCTGCTAGGACTGGATTAAATCCTGCTCTCCTACTTCAGAATGAGGACCAACAGGTACTGTTGTACTTACTGCAGTAAGTGTACTTGGATATCTGCGGCTCAGACAGCATCCCCCCTTTTTACCTGTGCAGCCAGGGAACAGAGTGTACAACTTTGTTAGGGTCTTAGAATTCTTTTCAACAAACACTCATTTTGCAGGGGAGAGGTGACCAGGATTCGCACTTGAGTAATGTTGTAACTATAGCATTTAAACTTAGCTCTGGAATCTTTAACACCATACGTACGTGAGCTTTCTGGTGAGTCAGTCTGGTAATTAGTAGCAAAGAATTCACAATTACATCCACTGAGCAAGTCTTTCAGTACTTTTAATGCCAGTTGAGAATTAAAACTTCCATTTAAAAATTACACTTTTCATAAATACACTGACTTTAGCATTAAGTATCTTACATGCCACTGTATTGTATTTGAAATACAATGTAAACATCTCCAAATGCTGGCCATCTCATCTTTATCTGTGCAGTTTTTGGACACTTGGTAGTGGGGCAGGGACGTAAGGGAAGAAAGAATAGGTGAATGAAAGAAAAATGCACCCCAAAGTACTTTGGCTGATGTTCCTGAGTTAGCCCTAGTACTTGCACTGGTTCCAAGGTCCATTTTGGAGGGAGCTTGTTCCAGTGGAGCATGCATGTTCTTGCTGTGCTGTGCTCAGGGGGCATTTGACATTATAAAGGGGTGGGTGGGTGGTGAAGTGAGCAGAAGCCACGTGTTCCTGAGGAAAATACACTGCAGTTCCTTTGGACGTGAATATTGGAGGGGGCTGTACATTCTGCTATTTCAGCAGTACTGCTATTCGAGCTCGGGGAAAATTACTCATCTCCTTTCACAGAACAGGAGTTGCACCCACAAGTTATTTGGGTGGTGTGAAAGTTGATCCCAGCAGCTCAAACTACAATTTACTTTCAGAAATGTACCCTGGCCTCTAGCGGAATAGTTACAAGCTGCATGTTGCATACACCTCCCCATTAAGCAAGGGGATGTTAGCCAAATGAGTAACCTTACCTGTGTAAGAAGCTGAGGAAAACCTTCCCCTCCTCGCCTAAAGCCAGTAAGAAATTTTCAGAGGCTTGCTGTTCATTTACAGCAGGCTCCTTTTGGAAACAGCTTTAGTGGTGAGTAAATAGCTGATACTACAGCATAGAATAGCACAGATTTCTGCTTTGGATGAATTAATACTAATGATGGGCTAATTCTTTGGCCTAAACCTCGGCTTAGATCAAGGTTCTTTTGGGAAATGATGGCCTGAGCCAACACTAGACAAGTTTGTTGCAAAAGTGTTCAAGCCAACCTCACATAGCTCCTTCCCTAATTTGGGTCTGAATTACACAGACCTGCAGCAATAGAGTTGGTGCGTAAACATCCCTTACAACTGGACAATAACAGGACCATGGAGGTACAGTTCAAAAAACAGCACAAAAGAAGACACAGCCTTGGACTTAATCCCTTGTAAACAGAAGAAAAACAAAACAAAAGAACTGTCCCCCTTTAAACCATCAATGAGCAAATCAGCAATAATTCAAACCTGGAGTTACTTGCAATGTCTGTGTCCACGACGCGTCTGTAGCAGCATCCCACAGGCTGGTACTACCCACCGCTATGGCACTGCTCCCCATGCGCTGATGTGCCACCTCTTCCGGTGTTAACCCACAGCTCTGCCCAGGCTGCGCATCCCAGAGTCTCTCCTCATGCCCTCCGAGGTCACACGGCCCCGTTTTCTTGTCTGGGTTTTTGTACAGATGCCCGTGAAGTGTTGAGTGACGGGGCCAGTGTGCAGAGGAACCCAGCCAGCAGGGTGAGGCCCAGGCCTCCCCAGGCACAGAACATGGACCAGCCATAGCCATGACTGATGTCCTCTGGCAGCCCATAGACGTAGCGAGGATAGCGAGATAACTCAAAATTGATCCCGGCTACGCATGTGCAGAGTGAGATGATACAACACGTACCTGCGGGAGAAAAGCAAGAGGGTTCTACAGTGCTCTCAGGTTAATTATGCTGTTTGTTGTCTTTTTCCACTAGGTATTTTCAAAGGCGTAAGTTTTTTAAAAACAGGCATTACACTTTTTCTCCTGCCAGTCACTTCTTAAAAACAGAGAAAGAAGAATTACAAAATATATAGCATTATAAGATACCTTACTTCCCAAATAACCAATATTCTCTTAGCTAAAAAAAAAAAAAAAAAAAAAAGCCAAAGAACATTTTTAGCATGAGTCAGTCCAGTGCAAGTCCCTGAAGCAGGGATGAGTATGCAGGTAGCAACAGTCATTGTTCGCTGGGAAAACATTGACTATAAAATCAAAGTGAAATGCTTCAGGAAAAATTGTGACACATTCCCCTCCCAATTTAACTATCTAATCCTTTTAGGTCCTCTATCCTTTTAGGTCAGGGCTCACAACTCAAAGATTAGCTGTAGCTTCAAAAAACAGATACAATTGAGGCAGGGTGGAATTTAGCACAATCACATCTACATTAATTGAGCTAATCAACTCACACCAAGCAGCTGAATGGTAGCACCTCTGCCTTTCCATTAAGAAAAAAACATGCCTCTACTTAAAAGTTTCCAGTTTATTGCTTCTATTTTTAAGCGTCAGCCTTGCAGCATCTCTGTAGCTCACCATTTGGTGCATTTGTTGCTAATATGCCCCTTGCAACTAAAGAAACACTGGCCTAGTTTTTGAGGGCGGAAACGTGAGCATCTTTGATCAGCAGAAAGGTGCTGTACGTTGATTATTTTCTTTAAGATTCCCTAGAGAAAATGATGAGCTGAGCTGCCTGACAGGAGCAGCAGGCTGCACGCAGTCAGGGCAGGCAAGAGGCCTGTGCTCACAGTCCCTATGGCTACACACCACGCTCCAGAGCAGGAGGCTTGTGTGCCGCACAGCCAGGGCTACCCACCCAGGCACCTGCAAGCACAGGTCCTGCCTGGTGCCAGAGGTGGCAGCCCTGTGCTGTGCCCATGGCTTGCTGCACTAACGAATTGCTTTGGGTTTGCTGCGGGGCTGACTTGACTTTAAGAGCACCTCCCCAGCCAGCTGTGCTGACTGGTGGCAGCAGGAACAGAACACATACGAACGGCTCTCACCTCCCATCAGGAAGAGCAGCCCAGCCACGTACTGCATCAGCTCCTGCTGTTTGCAGCAGCCCAGCACGCCAATGATCCACCCGAACAGGATGATGGAGACTGCCATGCCGATGAAGCCAGCTGTCATCCTCCGCAGATCTGAGGAGAGAAAGCAGAAAAGCCAGAAAGAAGAAATGAAGGTGACGTCACCCAGACACGATGGCAGGGAGAAGAGGCTGGATAGATTTAAACTTGCTGTCGCTAAAGCTTGTACTTGCACCCATATGCTCCTCCTCCTGTAGCTTCCTTGCGAAAGTTTCAGTGCAATGTGCAAATTATCTATCGGCACCCAGCCTGTTAGCCTCCCTTCTGCTGGGCACTACAACTAGAGAGCACTCTTTCGCTGACCAAGAGCAATACTGGCCAAACGCTCCTCAGCATTGGCCAGAAGGGGCACATCATGAATTCTGCGATGGTTTGTAAATGTCAGTACCGCAAAGGCTTGTGTGCGTGCGTTTCTTTGCGAGTGCTGAAAACAGAAACCAAAGAAGGAAGGGGACGCTGAAGAGAAGTAAAGGAGTAGCACAGGAAGGCAGGCACCCTGAGGTGAAGTCAGGAATAGTGGGAAGACAAGCAGACAGAATATCAATACAGTATGAAGGGAACAACTACAGTAACAAACACCAAAAATAAAATGCTTAGACAACCATGATATGAACAGCACCTCATCATCCACAACACAAGCAGTGGTCTTGCCTCCTCGGGGTTCAGTCTGTAGCTGGATTTCCTCAGCACTGTGGCTCACGTGGCTGCGGCTATGAAGCATTATGTGAGGCAATAGGACCAAACAAGTATGGGAGAAGCAGGAGCAGAAGAGCCTGATTAAATCATTGTCAGCAACAGGCTACAGGTCAGTCAGCTGCGTGGGAAGGAAGGACTGAGGCACGAGGCAGCTTGTGGGCTGGCAGCCAACGACAGGACAAACGGAGATGTTCCCTAAAAGAGCTGGTTGCCAGGGAGCTCCACCAGGTCGCTAGCATGCACACAGAAAATGCACCGAGCTCTGCACAGACTAGATGGTGACACAGCACCTTTGCTGCAAGCCAGCTAGAAACTGTCCATCCCCAGATCCAGAATAGAGTTATACCTTGCAGCACACTGTGTTCCCATTGCCCTTGTATAAGCCCCTCCAAATCTTATGTCCCCTTCCACTTACACTGCCAGCTGCTTTCCCATACTCACTAATAAATAGGTATTTATACTTAAAGACCTGTGAAGGGTCTCTGATTTGAAGCCCTCACTTGGCATTACATTAAAGCATTAAGTAATCCAAACAGTCATATGCATCGCTTTGGGTTACTCACGGAGAGCGTGCCACTCGTCCTGCCGGATGGTGTTGGTGATGTTGATGGGTAAGTTGCGAGGCAGAGAGCTGGAGGTGTAGTGGTACTTCACAGCAGTGCAGCGCTGAATAACTCCTGTAAGGGAACACCAGTGTGAAACACAGGAAAATCCCCGTGCCTTGCACTTGCTGCTGAGTTGGCTGGCCCAGCAGAGCTTACACAAGGGAAGTCTTAGTTCAGTACCAGAGCAAATATCAAAAAAGAACCGTATACTTCAGGACTTTGGGATTAGGAGTGGAGGGAGCCTTGCTGTAAGGAAACACTGGCTAAGGAGGAACCCTGCTAACCCAGGCAGGCTGCAGGAGGAAAAGCCTGAAGGTAAACAGCAATGACAGTCACCAAAAATGGATCCAGAAGACCCCTAGAGGAACTGGTACAACCTCTTTAGGATGGCTGAGGAGACGAGAACATGTCAGAATACCAACAGGACTGGTTTGTTTCTTAAGAGTACAGATTTCAATCACTTTTTGAAAATTTTGAATGAATGCTAAAAAGTGAATTGAAAGGGAGAAAAGTTTAAATTTATTCCAGTAGTCATTTGCTCTTTGCTTTATTTTTGATGGACAATAGTACCCCTGCAGGCTGGTTTCCACTACAGCTTAAAGTAAAGTGTATCCCTGATGCAAACGTGAACCTACATACATGCTCTTCTTGAAGGGAATTTTTAGTTTGGAAAAAAGGGAGGAGAGGAAATAAACGGGGATGGGGGGGAGGGAGAGACCAGTCAGAAAGGTAACAGAGCTAAATAGCACAAAAAGTTCCCCTGAAACAATGTTTACAGGGTCATTACTGGTACATGAATGCTGGGGCAGAAGAACCACTGGAAAACAATCAGCTGGCCAGTGAGCTAATTAAGCTGGTGAACACTAGCAGAGAGCTGCAGACCCAGTGACCAGCTTCGCAAAAGATGAAAGAAAACCCAGGAGAAGAAATGAGCTTTGAGCTGCTCCTGTAGCAATGGGATGCCTTATTTTGTTCTCTAACAGCACTCCCTGGGCCAGCGCTGACGGGTTCCTGCAAGGAGGAAGTCCCCACTTCACAAGGCCGGGAGGAGTGCACACAAGACCCAGCCAACTCCAGCGACCACGCCAGGGAGGGGGAGGTGATCTGAAGTTCCTCATGTTAATAAAATAGTGACATTTCTTACTGAAGTGGAGCAAACAGACATGCAAAGCACATGCCCCAAAGAGGGAAAAGCCCCAAACTAGACTTCCACAAAAAGCAACAAAGCGCTGTAAGCGGGCTCCCGTCCTCGGCTGCGCTCCCCACTGCGCTGCCTCCCGAGCCACGGGGCAGCTGCCCGACCTGCCGCCATGTGCCTCTCCCTGCTGAGCAAGGCGCCCGCCTGGCAGGTGTTTTGGGACGGGTCTGTAGGGCTGCCTGAGAACGTCTTTGCTCTGCATTGCTACAACAGTTTACGTATAGAATAAAGTAAAACCTCTCCACCTTCTTATACAAATCTGGTTGTTCAGACATTTTCAAATAGCAGTTCATTCTGCTTCTGGTTTAGAAACTTTCCTCCTCCTAATCCGTTCTTCTCCAGAATTCAAAGTGCTGACTTTATGTAGGCAGCACATAAGCCTGTGTTAAAACAGCACGGTTGCAAAGTGAAGAGCGCAGGAGATGGAGAATTCCAGGGCTTATGGTGCCCACTAAGCTCAGCTCTGACCCCTAATCCACAGGCCTGGTGACAGCCTCTGATTACGCCACCATAAGCCATTCTTCCTCTAAGATCCCCACTCTTCTGAGTGTGGGATGGACCTGCTCTGGTGTGAGCCGCAAGCAAAACAAGGCTGGCCGCTCACTGTAGGTCCCTTTTCCATGTGATAAAAAAGCTGAAATACGTAGGCAAGAGTCAAGAGGATCAGGTAAGTGGTGAGGGTGATCTCACAGCTGAATGTGACCCACTTTCTCCCACAAAATTATTGCATGCACCAAGGCAAGCCTCAGTAGCCAGATTTTGCACCTGCAGTGACAAGTTCATGCGTCCAGTCTGATCAGGTCTAAATCTGATTAGCAGAGAAACCACACACTCAAATATACACAGGTACTTCATGGGGCTGCATTTAGCAGTGTAACACCTTGTTCTCTAAGTGCTCACGAAAAAAAAAAAACACAAAGTAACTACAAAATCAAATGCATCCCAAAGGTACCCTAATTAGTCCTTTGTCTTAAGTCCTTATACAGCTTAAATCATAGGCTATAAAACAGGGAGTGCATCCCGTCCTCCATTTCAGAAACCTGCCAGCAAAGTCATTTTGCTTTTGTTTGTAACAGACTCAGAAAAGCAGCATAAAAAAGCCTGCCAAAATTAAAAAGTTTGCCTTCAGGCAAAGGCTTGAATAGAACGGAGTAGTGTGGTGAACAAGGAGGACAAAAATTAAGGGAGTACTGTTGGTTTTGGCACACAAATAATTTGAGAATGCAGGACAGAAGGGGACATGCGCTTGAGAGATTCGATTATCATGTGTATGTACAAGTAAAAGGTTACGCGGGCAGCCTGATCCTAGCAGTTCTTAGGGGCATTAAAAGAACATTATGAAAGTTGCACTGCATGTGCAATTTTCTTGATTAAAAATAAACATGAGAAGCAGCGAAGTGCATCTGGCAGTGTCACATTGACACATTCATGGCGAACCCACACGACTGTAGCCTCCCACACCAGCGCTGTTTCTCACACCTTGTCCTCACATCCTTTTCCCTCAGGGCTGCAGCTGCAGACAGGTTTCCCTCCTGTGACCTCTCACTGCCCTTGGGGCACCACACCTCTGTGTCCCTGGATGCATTCTTTTTCCCCAGCTGAGCACTGAGGCTGGGCAAGACTGGAGGATGTTGGCTATGAAGAATTTCTGGACCCCAGATACCGAGGCAGAGCACAGGCCCCTTGTCCCTTGGCTACCAGATGCCTGGAAAGGGAGATCCGGGCCCACACATCCGGGCACGTTCAGTTTGTAGTCCTGGGCTCTGCGCGCCCTGATTTTTTTTCAGTTTAGTCTCCAGCTCTCTCTGCCTTTGAAATGTGTGTGCCAGTGCTACGAGGAGGAGATGGAGGGCCCTCTCCTCACCATGGGTGAGGCTAGGGGCAGCTACTGCTGAGCTCCCAGCACCAGCTCTGGCCCTCCCCTCTCTCCTGTCCCAGCACCAAGCGGCCTCTGCAGCCCCCTGGCCTATTCCGGCCATTTTTCCCCACGACTGCAGAGAACCTCACAGCTCTGGGATCACTTTGCCCACACCGCTGCCCAAAGTCCTCTAGATCTGGTAAATCAACCTTCTTTTTAAAAAATATAGCTCTTAACAACCATAGTTACTAATAGATCGTACTTACCAATAGCCACGACCAAACAGCTTGAGTTCACTAAATATCCTGCTCTAACACAAGCTCTGTGGAGCTCACAGTCACTCCTGTAACTCTCCCATTTTCTCATCAGCTGGAAAGCACTGGGAATACAGACACTGGGACAGAGCAGTTTTCTTTTAAGGGCCTCCCTCCTGCCACAAACTCAGTGTTCCCCTGCTTAAGCATCCGCTGGTTCTCACCTTCTCAGCTAGGTCATGGTACTAACAAGTCATTTCTACCCAGCACGTGCGAGACCCACCAATCCCGTCCCTGAGTCTTTTCAGAACAAGCTTGAAAAGCAATAAAAAGAACAGTTTATGAACAGTGATGAATCTTTTTTTGGTTTTCATTCTTTCAACTTACTCGTGTACAAATGCATGTTGTTCAAAGGAACCCACCATGTTATCCAAAGCAGCCTGTTGGAACTGATCTTTCCTAATTAATCATTTTCTACAGTCACCACTTTGCAAACAATATGTTTCTCGTATTAATAGACAAGACCACTAAATAGTGTATAATAAGTCCCTGCAGGACCTCGCCACGAGTTCTCCATGCAAAATGATTTTGTTGCAGTCTCCAGTGTGGAATCCACTTAGCCCAGGCATTATTCGATGAGGCACACTGCTCAAGTTCTCATACTCACAGAGACTCCCCCTACGCACATAGACCCTCTCAGTTTACCCACCATGTGGTTCAGTTCTTTGGCTACTATCTTGTACTAATTGCTAATCTCCATTTTCCCCTTTTTGTTTGTCCATTTTTTTAACCTTCTTAATGGTATTTTTAAAGTAAAACTGGCTATTTTTCCACAGATCCAAAATAGCAATTTTGCTTTTTAAGGAAACACCCACACATTATTTCCATCTTACACTTAAACTTTTCCCAACTCTTGGTTTTGCTCTGTTTTTTGACTCCTGCCTTTTCCTTTTAAGCGTATAAAGCAAATATATATATTACATATGTAAACATATCCATGTATATGCATCACCAGCTAAAATGCTCAAGTATTGAAGTTTCCACATAACTTAATTTGCATTAATAGCAATAGATAAGGACTAGACTAGAAATCTATGGGATTATCTAAACAGAAAAGGACACTTATGGATTTAAGTAATTTATTCAGCACCCAAGAGAAACCCAGAAAGAAAATAAACCTTACTCCAGAGGTGCTAGAAAATGAAGAATAGAAACCTTAATCAAAATACCACTGGACTTGCACAAAAATTACTCCTCTGTCACTAAAGCCTATAAAAATCTCTACTATCGGGACTATCGAGAACAGAAGAAGGTATCACGCATCACCAAAGAGATAGCTGAAAACTTACTGCTAATTGAAGAGAAAGTAGGACACTCAGAGGAGCACAGTAGTGAGCTTCAGCTCACATTAGGAAAAAAAGCCCGTTTGCTTCTCTTTGGAAGGCATCTAGTAGCGTTCTTGAAAGAACA
Organism: Cygnus olor; assembly: GCF_009769625.2. NCBI lineage: Eukaryota > Metazoa > Chordata > Aves > Anseriformes > Anatidae > Cygnus > Cygnus olor. The sequence continues at coordinate 54,012,374 of NC_049173.1, forward strand.
GCACAGCAACAGCCACACCTGACCATCGGCTGGAAAAGGCTGCTTAATCATAGCTGTCAGAAAAAAGATAGACACAGTGAGAACAAGAAAAGGCTGCTAGAAAAGCAGGTCAGGGGAGGGGATAAGATGAGAGTCATATCTATTTAAAGACCTGACTGTACAAGAACTATTATTAATAATTTTCCCTCTATAAGATGATACCTAAATCTGTACAGCAGCAACGTAGGCAGAGAATACAAGGGGAGCAAGGTTTGCAGGGAAAGGCAATGTCCTTTATTAGAACAGCTGAAGGAAAAAAGAAAGTAGAAGGAAAACCTTTTGTATTCGGACTCCCTCCAATTTAACACATCGGGCCCTAAGGAAGATCACTGACCGCCCTGTAACACCCTCATGCACGCAGAACATGGACTCTGGCCTCTACACCCGATAGCAGTAGTGTTGGCAAAATCCCTCAAAAACAGAAGTATTGAGGGCCAAAGTAGTATTCCCATCCCTTCCCCCACCCTTTGCTAATCTCAGTAGAAGCTGAAAGCATTTGGTTTGCTGTGAAGAAGAAAAACAGATAAACATTTTACATCATAGGGACAATTAACAGAATGAAATTAATGAGCTGCCTTTTAGTGAAATGAGATCGACGTGGAAATAAAAATGAAAATGCATAAAATGGATGCTAGGAGATTAAATAGAGGAAGAAGGTAATCGCATAGCACTAGTTTCTAAAAGTAAGAGTCACTGCTGTGCATTGGAAAGAACGGACAATGACGAGCTGAGCCTCGCAGTGCCAGTCTATCCATCCTCCGCTGTGCGGGATTGGCGTCACAGTTGGAAGCCACACTGAAGAACTGCTCCTGCTTTCTTAAGATAGCATTTCCATTTTGTGCCTCAATGGAAGCACTTCTCCCAACTCCTACTCTCCCTGTGCTAGTATGTACCTTCTGGAACACTAAGTTCTGTTATTTATCATTAATCATGCACAGTATTTTTTATCCTAAGCTTGTTTTATATGCCATTTATTTTGACTTGGTGGGTCAGCCCGCTACATTATTTGTGCTACCCAATCCAGGAATTTTATCCATACTCCACAAACTACTGGGCTTTGTACTGCGCCACGATGGCATCAGATCCACAGCTTTCTCTCCTGTCACACTTGGAGCCCTCGGAGACACAGCCAGACACACATCAGTCACCGTGAAGGTCTGGCCATCCACTGCAGCAGTGTGAAGCCCCCCACGCTAGAGCAGGAACAACAGGTCCCCATCTCCTTGCTACACACGACAGAGCTACACACAACACCGCACGTTTCTCTGCGCTCGGCAGCGAGGTGCCAGGGCCAGAACCCTGCCCGAGTGCCAGGCCACGGAAGGGGCTCTCGCAGGACCGGGTCCCACCCGGCGCTGCGGCATCCGAGGCAGCCAGGGATGGGGAAACGGGACCCCGGGAGCGGGTCAGGGACACGCAGGGGCGTCGCGTGCCCTGCCGCCGGGCCCTCCGCACCGCGGCAGCCGCGCTCAGCACCACGGACAGCAGCGGGCCCGGGGCCGCCCCCTCTCCCCTCACCTTTCCGTATGAGCTCCTCGCTGTCCGGCTCGTAGCCCGCGCGGTGGCAGCGCCTCCAGAGCCCCGACACGGTGGAGTTGAAGCGGCGGCCGCAGTGCGAGTCCAGCGCGGCGGCGGCGGCGGCGGCGGCCGGGGCGGGGGCCGGGGGACGCCCGGGCAGCAGGGCCCGCGGGGGCCGGGCGCGGAGCGGCAGGTGCGAGCTGGGCGCCGACATGGAGCCGGGCGGGTCGCTGCGCTTGTGGCCGAAGCCGCGGCAGCGCTCGCGGTGCCGCCGCGCGTCCGTCTCGTACCAGGAGTCGGTGCCGATGGCGACGGCCAGCAACGCCAGGGCGGCGGCGGCCAGCAGCAGCCCGCAGCCGCTCAGCGCCTGAGCCGCGGCCGCCATCTTACCGCGCCGCGGGCGGCGGGGGCGGGCGCTTCCCTGCGGCCCGCCTGGGGGCCTCCGCCCGCCGCGACGCCCCCGGAAGGGAAACGGGGCCGGCGGACCCCGCTCCGCGCCGCTGGGCTGGGCTCGGCTCCCGGGGCGGCCCCCAGCGCCTCCCGGGCCCGGCCCGAGGCCGCTCGCCTCACGGCGCCGCTCGCCTCACGACGCGCGGGGCTGCGCGCGCGGGGTAACGGTCGCGGCCCGGCCGCGCGCTGCTGCCGCCAGGTGAGGAGAGAGGAGGGGGCGGGGCGGGGCCGCTCCTCGCCTCAGGCTGGCCGCCACACGGCCCCCAGCCCCGCGGGCGAGGCGGGGGTGTTCCGGGGCCCTGTTTTCCTCAGCCCTCCGTTAGCACGTAGTGAGAAATAAGGGTTCGAGAGCTGAAAAAGTCGCTCTGTGTTACGCGAGGAGAACCAGGCGAAATCCAAGCCCTGGGTTAAATGCAGCGCTGCCAAGGGCACCAAATCCCTTTGGGTCCTGCCCGGTCTGGGGGACTCGCTCCTCCAGCTGCAGGTGTCTGTCCCCAAAGCCAGATTTTAGGGCATCACCTCTTAAAAGCTGGACTTCAGCTACAGCAAGTCAAAATTAAAATTTAACGTCCCCTTTTCTGACATTCTTGACCTTGATGTAAATACCTTAAAATTGCCTGCCTACAGCAACTGTCCACCTGTAGGAGATTTTGGCCCTGCCCCCACCTCTGGCCCTCCCACACCCTAATTGTCCCCCGCAGCCCAGCTCCCAGGGGCCCTCCTCAGGACAGACAGCGCTGTCCTCCCCGGAGAACCATGCCTGGTGGAAACGCACAGCAACCATGCATAAAGCTTGCTTTCGACACTTCAGCACGCTTCTCTCTTCAGCAGTGTGTACTGGACAGATGGGATTACCATCCACGCAGCTGCACATTCGTGCCTTGAAGGCAGACAAATTGAAAGCAACTGACAGGACTGCTGCTGAAAGAATTTTCTTACGCATACCAGCTAAATTACAAGTCTTCCACATCAAGAATGAAAAATAATTTTCAAACAATCGCTGCTCTACATAACACAAGATCCTTCAATTATGACAGCTCCCTTGTGGAAAGATGAGAATATTCATGTTTCCTAAATCTGCCATCCTATTATTTCCCCCTACTCTCCACATCAGTTCCTCAGGCTACAGTTTCAGAAGACTGGCTCTGGCAAGAGCATCACCCTTAAACGGTTCCAGGTGTTGTTCCCCTCTGCCCTACTGCAATCATGCAAGAGCCACTGAATGAGGCAGCGGACTTACATTACTTTCAAGAAAAAAGGGTTGGGGGAGGGAGGCTCAGAGCACAGCCCCACAGACACAAAGAGGGCAGCATGGTGAAGCTGGGGACAGAAATAACAAAAGCTACATTGCTGCCAAAGCCCCTGTACCATCAAATCATGCCCTTGATCACCTACCTGTCTACATTCTTCCAGCTCTAGGGTTATCTTCTTCCTTCTTCCTAAAGAAGTCTTCTGTAAGAACCAAGAGTCATTTACTACTATTCAGCATTTATAGCCTGAAAATCTTTCAGCTGAAGAGTGGGTTAAGACCTGCTTTGAACCCGTGTTTTTGAAGGGTAAAGAAAATCCCTTTACTCCCTTCTGGGCTCCTCCTATATGTGACATCTGATGCCTTTGTCCCATATGTCAGGTAACCAGCTTAGCCATGTTGAGGAGCATAACTACCAGACAGGCTTTGAGTTTTTACATGAAAAAAAGTATCACTAATTACAAAGTATGTTTGCAAAACTCTGGATAGTCAGTTACCATGCAAGCTCTCTGCTCAACTAGGAGTAACTCACCTGGCAATACTTTTCAGGGAATGCAGACTGGCAACCAAGAATTTTGATCAGAACACAGCATTCCTGGCCCACGGTGCCATGGCAGCAGGTACAGCAAACTGGATTAGAAATTTTTCTTACAATTGTGAAAGTCAGAGGAGTAGAGAAGAGGGTCAGACTCCTGAATTCTCTAGACTAACCCAGAGACATTGTTCTGTAATTCAATGAAATTTGAATCGAATGTGTAATTTTAGTTCAATGAAAAGTAGCAATTTCAACAACAACAACAAAAAAACGCAAACCCACAATGAAAAACCATTTATTTCATCTCTATTGTCTCCATGCAGAGCAGACCAATACAGATGAAGTGGGAAAATGCATAAGAGTAGCTGAAAAAATAGAGCTTAGAAAATACTAGTCTCTCTGCATTTCCAAAAGTGACAAATGTGGTGGAGTGATGCTCCATTTCCTCCCAATGCTCTGCATCCTCAGCCCCAGGGCTGACATTGCATGTAGTGGAAAGCCAGCCCCTCCTGTAAGCCCTGTGGATACCTTCTACAGGGTATCTTCCCAAGAACCGCAGACTCTCCGGGCCTGTGGTATCAGCCAAGAAAAACAACTGAGAAATTCTTTCTTCAGTGTCATCCACTTTACATTCCTGAACGCTGAGCACAAAATCCTGACTGTAGTTTAGTCTTGGCAAGAGTCAGTGCTGATGCAACAACACCAACTCATGGGCACTCACCTGGCAATGCTTCAACTTAAAATACCAGCCTCATTTTGAGAAAGACATCTTGGGAAATGGTAGGCACCTCTTTCTCTACAAACTCATCCTCCAGAGCCCTACTACAGGGTCCAGCTAGCTTTAGTCCCCAGGGAGTGGGGGGGAACAACAAAGCCAGAACTAGGGAGGCTAATATATTCCCCCAGTCCCTGCAGGCTAATCATATTAATCTTCCAGGAAAGCGGATGCTAAGTTCAGACTTTCTGACAACTGAATGACAGAGGGAGAAGCTGACAAAGGAAAGCAACTTTGTTTTCCAAAACACTCCCCCTCCCCTAAGAAAAAAAAAGGCACTAAGCCTCCCTCACTGTGAAACTACTTACTGTGTGAGCCTGGGGTAAGGAAAGACGAAAAAAATTTAGACAGCAGTTCCTGGGCAGAGAAAGCTGCAAGCATGAGCTCTCCAGCTCTCCCTGAAAAGTAGGACAGGAGCTGTCATAAGAAAAGAACTGTGTCTACAGTTCAAGAATCTCTTAAGAAAGTAAATGCCTCTGCTGCGGGCAGCATACCTGCATCACTGCTCCGACCCAAATTACCCCCTCTAGGGACAAGCCCTCTTGTTAAGGCTTTGTGCAGACCGGAGAGCTGTGCTCATTTAGAAAAGCTGTTTAAAAACAAAACTGAATTGGTGCAATTCACATTGTGGCACCTGTTTTGTATCCAATGATTCTGCTAGTTCAATTAGACCAGCTTTTAAACAGATTTAAGCAAAGCGAGGATAAGCTCTGCAGAATGGATGATCTAGCAATTGCGCACGTCTCTGTGGCACTAAAACATCCCTGTGGAATGAGGGCTTGGTCAGCCCTGTCTGCTTTGCTCGTCTGGGCAAAGTGCTAGAAATGTCATTCATTTTTATTGGCATAAAATTGCCAAAAATGTTACCCCAAATATTGTACAACAGAAAACTCTTAAAGCATACTTAATGCCACCCTTTCCTCTCCTTACTAAGCACACAGCTTTTCCAGACCCATTTTTTTTTTTTTTTTTTTTTTTTTTAACTTTTAACCAGCAGTTTCACCTTTCCCATTTCACCCTCACCTCCCTGCTGCTGTGCCCCTTCCCTTAAGGAATCCCAGTATTATTGCTTATCCATGCATCCCCAACAGACTAACTCCACCATGAGGTAAGGTGGCCAGAAATAAGCTACCATCTATAGCTTTGGTTATAGCACGCCCTTAAACATACCACGTTGAACAGAGGAAAAGCTAACATGGGGTTATATGCTGCTGACCAGGCTGTACTGAATGGTGTCCAACCACTGCCCAAACTGACCTGAGCCATGACAGTCTAGGACTGCTGTAACGTGCCAGGCAGGGCTGACATGCTAATCCTTCCTTCTCAAGAGGGCTTTGAAACTTGTGGGCAGATGGTGGGTGAATTGGGTCTCAAGAGCAGGCTCGGCCATGTTCAGCTGATGGTTATGAGGAGAGGAAGGTTAGAAATAACTACACGTGGCTTTCCTTTCATGTGTAGATGAGCTGATAGTCTGGCAAAAGAAGAATCATTTACTCACCATTTTTCAGAAAAAAAAACAGGCTGTGCTGACTGTTGGAGTGGTAAGGGCTGAGGCAAGTAATCTCCAAGCCGAGCCATTTAATTGTAGTGACCTATCCAAAAGTGCCCCAAGTTCTTGGCTCGATTTCAACATAAGTAAATACTAAACAGACCAAAGAAGTGAACTACCAAGGCTAATACTACCTTTAGGAACAAGTGATGTCAATGAAAAGCCAGAGATAAGTTGGAAAGGAGCCTTTCCCCTCTATCTACAATGCAGGTTTTCATAGCACCGTAACTCCTCGTGGATAGGGAGTTCTGGCTAAAGCTGTTGCTTTACTGTTGCTTTGCCATCCCTGTTCTGTCTCCAGCCCTCAGAGTGGTAGAAAAGTTCTTCATCAGCTACAGGGATCGCCTCTGTTGTGTTCACACAAGAGCTTGGGAGGTACAGTTCCATCAGAATGAACGAAATAAAACGTTGTCCATTCTCGGTGGAGCAGTTGTTCAGTTCATTTCTGCTCGCTGTATCTTTTGCTCCATAAAAAAATAGAAGCCCTGATGTGTGGGATTTTAGCAGAACAGGGATAGGAGAGCCAGGGAACGAAGTCCTGCACACCCAGACCTCTTTCTCACCTGCTTCTCACACTAGCAGCCAGATCTGCACGCACACACGTAGGAAATAACATTAGTGTTCCTTATTGCTTTGTAACAGCTCAGAGTCACTGCGGTGGCTCTGGGAGGCATCACGAAGTCAGCGCAGAGGTCAGTCAGTTGTGAATGAGAGTAGCACCATGACTGTAATGCCTGTACACAGGAGCAGAACTTGCTGCAGGGAATTCCTGGGAAAGAAACAGCAAAATTAGGAGGGGTATAGACTAATGCCAATAGGCAGCAATGTACAAGCTCATGACTGGTTTTTTCTTTGCCCTTCCAAATCTATCACGAGGAAAACAGCAGTTGTATGACACCATTACACAGCTGAGAAGACTTGTTCCCAGCACCCCAGACAAAGATGCTGTCTATAAACTGACGTGCATTTGTTCCACTCAGCTGCAAGGCTCAAGTTAAGGTTTCAAAAACAATGTAAGCTGATTCTGCTGTGCAACTACCCAACTGCATATTCCTGCCCTTTTACTCACAAGAGAACCAGCACTTCAGCAGCATGTTCAAAGACGGATTAGGAACCTCATTCAACTAATAAATAGCCACAATTAAAAAAAAAAAGCTGATTAATTTTGCCACTCTTTAATCAAGCATAAATCTAAGATGGTGCTAAAAGTGACTATATACCTGCTACCTCTGTGTACTCTGCAAACAGCTGGGCCAGCACAAGAGATTATCAACCCAAAAGCAAGCTCCCAGCTGGTCATTACTATTTTCCTACCAAGTGTTCCTGCCTCCTCAGATGTAACTGTGGAGATGTTTTTTGTTTTTTTGAGTACTTCCTGATTTGTTTCAGTGAAAATGAACTAGATGAGTGAAAGTCTCTAATTTAAACTACAGAAGTTAACCTGTCAATACAACTGAAATATGTGGAAACATTCAGGGGCAGCTCTGCCAGCAGATCTGAGAGGACCTTTACTGTGATACAACTGGATCTGGACCTGCCAGAGCCTCAGTCAGGCTCCATGAAACTAGGCTAATACAAATGGGGAAGGCTATAAATATGCATACCAGAATATAGATATCTGTGTAGAGAAGGGATGATCGACTGAGGTGGGATACAGTGAAACTATGAAATGCAGTGATAGAAAAAAAACTTATTTTCTACTCGCACAGCAACACAGTGACATCTAAACAAAATTATTAAGCAAGAGGCTAAACAATAAATAATATAAAGCATCATTTCGTGCAGTGCAGTCAAACTATGGGAGATTGCAGGAGGCCCAGAGTAACGGATAGGGTCAAAAAGAGATGAGAAAAGCATATGAAAGATATGTTCATGTGTGGTTATCAGACACAAAAGCCTGTACGGGGCCCTGGTTCAGACAGTCCCTAAGCTACTAGTTGCAAGAGCTGAGAAGACAAGACTGTGGAAAGGGTCACCTTACTGGACATGTTTCTGAGCAACCTGCTCTAGCTGCTTGGGCTTCATACTGCACTAGCACAATCTTGGAGACTGACCCAGTTGAAGGTTTTCATGTTTTAAAGGGTCTTTGTGGTCCCATAAACTCAATAGCTAGCACAGCAGCCTTGTTAATGGGATTTGGAAAGCTGGCATTCATGTGCCCCCAGAACAGGCATGGGGAACTGTCACAGCCCTGCTCCCAGGCAGTAAGAAGGGCTGCAGCACAACAGGAGGGAGCACTTACCAAGGGTTCTTTTCCTCCAGGAGATCAGGCACAACGTTTACCAAAGCAATATACAGAAATCCTCCAGAAGTGAAAGGGAGGATCCAGGCTACTGTTTCCCCTGCACAAACACAGAAAGCTTTCATTACTCCTGAGACAAATCCATGGGAGAGAAGATATACACATGAGGATCATGGGCTCCTCACATTCCTACCGAATTTCCAGGGAGCCTTACCTGCTCCTTTTGGTGACTGAGCGCATATTGCAAAGCAGGCTCCTAGAATCCCCCCAAGAGCTGTGGATAGCTGCATCTTGGCTGCACTCCAGCGGTCAAACCCAGCCCGAAGTAGGATTGCAAAGTCCCCAACCTACGAAAATCAAGAGCCAACAGTTAACGAACATTCTCAGAGGCCACCCTTACCAAGACAAGTGCTTCAGGACTGTTTTTAACTTTCCACATTTCCAGTCTCCCAGAGAGCTATCAAAGGGACAAGAAAACATAACTGGACTCAGCTCTTCTCATTCACACAATAAAGCACCCTTGAACCCCCCCACAAGATACAAAGCCCTCTCACCTCATGTGGGATTTCATGCAGGAGAATAGCCATTGTGGTTAAAAACCCAACCTACAGCAGAGGAAAGAAGGTGGTTAAGAAACGGTCCCCTAGATCTGAGAATGAGACTTGCAGGATTACATCATGGCCCCTTTCTCCAAGTTAAGGTTCTTATTAAAAGTGCAGATGAGCTAACCCTTCCCAAAATGCCAGCAGATGGGGCAAACTGAGGTCTCAGGTTTGAAGAAACTTGGAATCAGAGGGTCAAGACGGGATTACTTTTCAATATAGTCTCCATTTTCTCAGAAACTTCCAGAAAATAGGAGGGAACTCCTCATATCTTTGTTTTTTTTTGCATGTTGCATCACACTTGGGAACAGACATCTCCACTTCAGTATACAGCTGGTGACAGAAACCTTACCTTTCTGCTAACCAGGAAGCTGGCTGCTACTGCCAGGCCATGTGTGAAGTTATCAATGGTGTTGGCCAGCAAATTGAGGTATCCACTAATCTGCAAAAAGAGAAAAAGAGCCCCTGATAAAGAAAGAGACATACGATAGTAGGAAGCACCAGACATGGCTCTTGCATAGGTTATACAGAACCATGATCAGATGGCAAAGGTCAGGACAATCTTAAAGTATCTCAGGGCTCAAGTACAAATTAAATACTCCATTCAGTTTTAGAGTAAATTCAGCTTTAGTGTAGGCAATACTGTCTGAGATTAGGAAAGACATCTTACTGGAAGAAAGAAAGACAGAGAGAGTGCAAATAACAGAGAAGCTTCAGATACAGAGACAGACAGAAAAAGGAAAAAGAATAAACCAGAGTATCTGATTCAAAATTGAGCCGATACTGGGCAACACTACTTTACACAGGTGACTGGCTTCAAATATGACCTGACCTTGTTTTCTAGCCATGTATTTTAATACCTGTTAAATATCTCCTCTTCAAAAGCTGGCAAGAACAATGCAACAGAACAAATGCTGCTGAAACTGCTTTTTATAACCATATAGATCTTGAAACATTGCACTAAAAAAAACTTCTGCATGTGGGTTTGCTTTCCCTTAACAAAGAAAAGAGAGAAGATAGTGATGACAGTCACCAAAAAAACACCTACTAGAAGGCTGGATAGCACGTATATGCATTTGTATGCTGACAAACAGATTTCTGAACATTAAAAGTGTATGCCAGTTACCTTCTTCAGAATTACATCTCCCGGTTAGACTTCCCTATCATGCTACTATGTTCCTGTCCAGAAAAAATTGTGTACTTGACCGACCCAAAATGATTTATGAGTGTACCACACCATATCATTTGCTCAGAGGTTGTTTTCTTTGTTTCTCATCAGATTTAACAAAAAACTACCACATGTAGGTCCTGGGCCACTGCAGTTCACTGCAGTGTAAATTATCATCAATCCAGGAGTTAGCTGCATCAGACTGTCTCTGGACTGCAAGAACTGAGGGCATACATTACCTGCAGATACAGGGCAGCACCCAGTGAGTGGAAAGGAGAGACCATGTAGAAAACGTAAGGCATTAACTTCTTACTTTACCATCAGGTAAGCCAAAGTTTATCTGGAAAGAACACACGTGCTAATGGGTTTCACAGGCCCTTTTCAGTCTTCTCCTCTTCCCTTTTTCTATCAAACTTTCCTTGGGGAATCTTTTCTTCCTGCCATCTGTACACCACAGCTCAGATGGAGCTTTCTGTCACGTATCTCTCTCAAAAGCATTTACTTTCTGCAGGTTACTTTCCACTGCACAACCTCCAAACATCTTCACAGGCTTTAAACTTTTCACAGTGCATACATAGTTAAATATGAAAATAAGGAATTAAGCAAAGACTAAGTACCATGTTTAAGTAACAATCTAAGCAACATCTCCACAATAGATGCAGAAGTTCCCTGCATGTTTTTGCAAGAAGGAGAAACACAAAGCAATGTATGCATACAGACCCATGAACGCAGCAGTTTTACTTCTCATTCTTTATTTTCAGTCAGATGTGACTGTCTAAAATTTCTCCTTTTCATGTTGGGATTTTATGTGATTGCATTTTCCCCACAGGCTAGTAATAATTATTCAATAAGTTTTATATTAAAATGATTTCCCAAACCACTGTATAGGGAAAAAAATAGACTTCATGATTAAAACATTATGACTTTTTCTTGTCAGTGGCTTGGGCAAAAGCTGTCACTGAAAGAAGCAAAGCCTTGGAGTGTTCAGAAATAAATTGGGTTGATTTGACAGTTATGAGCCTCTGACATTTACATTCTGTGAATACCTAATAGGATGTTCTCGTTGCTCATAAAGAGCGCAGCAAGATGAAGTGTTTATGTTCATGCTTCAGAATTAATGTCACTATGCAATAAAACATACTTCTACAAATCAGCGAGGACCCCTGTGCCATGGGGAAAAAAGAAAAAGAATGAGTACGGAAAAGGTACTCTACAAAGTTTTTACTTGATGAAGGAATAAAGGTTGCAATGCAGGGCAGAACCAATCTGTGTTTGGGTGCAAAGGATGCCTCCCACTTGCAGTGTTTAAGCTAGGACAAGTTATTACAGCAGCGGCCAAAGAGTGTAAGTTCTAATATACATGGAGCAAGGATGACTGATTGCAGCTTACTAATCACTGAAGCCTTGAAGAGTGACATCTCTTTTTGTTTAAGTAGTATCTTTCCATTTTGGGGGAAAAAACAAAACTGTTACTGAGTGCATAGGAGAACCAAAGAAGTCTTTGCTATAGATTTCTCTTTTCTTTGTAGGCTCCTACCTTGCACACTTCCAGCAACATTTTCTCTGCATGTTCCTTTCCCCCCCCAGTGCAGTCCATGACAGCCACTTCTCCACCAGATAAGGCCAGTGAGACTTACCTGTTGATCTTCCAACCAGGCAGAGCTGTCAAACAGCATGCAACATCTAAGCTCTGCCAGAGTTTTTCAACAGGACATTAGTCTGCATTCCTCCTCTACTGCCACGCTGATTTTTATGGATCTTGCAGAAATCTGATTACCCTTCAGATTTCTACCCTCTCTGAAACTCTAGTGAAATTAATTATGGGTTCAAAAGTTATTGAAAAATGAAGGGCAGAACAGATGGACAGGCAGATGGAATGACTGCTTATGTTGTTTCCTAAGGAAACAAGGTAGAAATATCTTGATAATTTTGGTAATCTCCCCCCTACTAGAAAGACTATTAAAATCTTCAGATTAAATGCCCAGAAGGTAGAAAGTTAAAATTATATACATTAACTCCTGAGTTTCTATTTCATGTGTATTCCTAACAGTCTGCAAGACTAAATAGACATGTTAGGATTTTAAAGCTAGAAGAGGTCTCCATGATCAGCTAAGACCTTCTATATAACACAACTGAAATAGAAACTTCCAGTTTCTGCATAAAGCCTGTTGTTTCTTAAGCTATAGTGTATTTTGTAGAAAAAAGCTTAAATCACAGCTTAAAGCCCACAAGTGACAAAGAATCTACTATGTCTCTAGGTAAGTTGTCCCACTGGCAAGATACCCTCCATCACAGAGTTGTCTTCTATTTCTAATCTGCTTCTACTTAGTACAGCTTTAGCTTTTCACATATAGTCATGCCTCTCGCATGGGTATTCATATACCTTAAAGTCACCCCTGATTCATCACTTCTATAAAGCTAAAAGCTGAAGAAAAACACTTAAGAAAAACCATGTACTGCAAACCTGAAGTAATTATTTCAGCTCTTTTCTGATCACTTTGCAATTTATTGATACTATTTTGGCTATCATGAATACTACAGAAAAAGCCAAATAAAGAGTCAGGTCTACTGCTATATGGAAAGGAACACTTGCTTTTGGTCTTACATACTATTTCCTACTCACTTGGTCATCCTCCTGACTATAGCATCATAACGGAAGAGTGTATTCAACCAGTTTCCTACTATGATTCTCACATCTTTTTCCAAGGCACTGACTTCCTGGAATCTCTCCCTATCTTACAAGTGTCATCTGTATTCTTTCTTAACCTATTACTTGATATTTGCTTCTATCAAAACACGTTAAAAATTCATCTCTTTTGATCAAATTACTCCGTTTAGCAACTGTCACCGACCTCATGCAGTCACAATATGACATTTAAGTAACAGAGTAGTATCTGCAAATGTAAAGATGTACTTTTTTTTTAAACAATCAATTACAAAAATCATAAACCGGTAGTGAACAGATCTGAGGGGGGCTGCATTAATCCAGTCCCTGTTTACAACATAGAATAACAGATTTTTTATATTAGTAAGGTTGATTTCATGCAGTACCAGTTTTATTAGAATTTGGGAGAAAGCTGTCAGTATCATTACCAAACAATCTTATGACTGAACAGAGGCAGGGAAAAATGTCTAGTTGACAAAATTTATCTTCCATAATACTATATCAATTAGCAATAATTACATGATTACTTTTTACATTAGAACAAGGCACTGAGCAATTGTGTCCCTCGTCAGTGTTTCATTTCTACTTGAAATCATTGGAGGACTAACCCATCCTCAAAGTCCACAGTTCCTTGTATAAACCTTTCTAAAATAAATGCACAATGTTTCATAACCCAGTAATACCGTCTTCTTCAGCGCTGTCAGCTCCAGAACCACCAATGCAGCACCTTGCACTTTGTCATAGCATTCTGTACAGATTACGTGAATGTGACAGGTATCAAAACCACCCAGTGATCTCAACATGTCTTTCACATTGTATAGTAATAGCTACAAGGTTACAGCAAAACAACTTTAAAATAGAAAGAGTGAAGAGCCTCTGACTGACCACATGTCCAGGTTTGGGCTAGTTTGCGTAACCACACTTTCTGTTCAGTCACTCTCCTACAAATCTTTCACATTTTTAAGTGCTTTCAAACTCAAATTATAGGTCCTCCTTGGTCAAAGTGATCTTTTACTCTCTTGCATGTAATGGTCACCCAGGCAGGGTTTCCCACAGTGCAAAGATAGTAACAAAAGCAAGAGCAAAGCCAATCTAAAGGTTAGCACTGGGCAGTGGCTACAGTACTCCTTTTCTGTCCTCCACCTCCAGTCCTGTGAGCTCACTGATTGATCTCCCTTATCCCAGGGCTACAGGTTTACATGGGAAGCTGATTTAAGATGATAAATTAGGAAAGAAACCTACATGGAAAAATAATCATCATCATCAAAAAAATCTTTGCCTGTTTAGTTCCCTGAATAGGCTCACTGTAGGGGTCAGATGAGGTCCAGTGCAAATGAAGTGATGACAAATGCAGGTTTGGAGGCAGAAGTGGAAAGGAGGCTCTTTTGGGCAGCAGATAGCTGCTATTCAAAAAAAACTGAATTTAAGTTTTACAGCTTCAGCTGTCAAAATACATCCAACAGGTGCCTTAAAAGGAAGCATGCTGTTCACAATTAATACAATGTAGGCACTGGAGAAACGATAAAGTCATTACTCAAAAAGTTAAGCAAATAAAGATATATTGAGTATAAGATAATAGGGTAAATTGAAAAGTACTGTACTTTGGTCTTAGGATTCAGTCAGAACACCCGTCCCCAGGCTTATGCCTTCACAATAGTGATTTTGCCTCTTTTGCATAAGCTGCAGTGCAGATTTTCTCCCAATGAGTATCTTATTTCCTTCCTGCTGTGACTTTGACAGAGCAAAATTTAAGTGTAACTCACTCAAACACTGAGTCCCCCACTCAGGCACAGTTCTCTCCACAGACGACTCTTCCTCCTGACTGGAAGATCTTTGCCCAGAAAACATAGGACGTGAATCATCTAGAAAAAGGCTGCTTGTGGGTCTCTTACCTTGATTCTGTTGTCTGTTGGACACGACTGCGGAGTGGAGCCATTACACTGAGTTGAACCTGTTTCCTCTCTTTGGGATCTGCCCGACACCTTTGACAGGGGGTAGCCACTTCCATTGGGAATCTTTCCAGCTGGTGCTTTGTAATCACAGCCCTAAATTAGCAGAAAACAACTTGTCACTGCCTTTTTGTCCTCAACACAGAGCACGAATCTAGATTAGAAATCCAACCTTCAGCCTTAATAGTTTCATTCTTACAACCCAAATCAGTAGCGTTGGTACCCAAATCTACCCATGACAATGACCAGAAACAAGACAGACTTCAGAGAGTGTCACACCTTGTCACATCTGCACAAGAGCAATGAATTCTCCAAGCATCAGGAGAAGCAAAATAGAAAGAAATACAGGGAATCAGAGTCAGGCCCCTTTGACATGAGCAAGGTTCCACTGGGAAGATGAGGGACTCAATCTGTCAGTCCTGCTGGCAGCTACTGCCCAGAGAAATTCAATTCCATCTGGGCTAGGGGTGAAGAGAAAAAGAGTCTTGTTCTCCCCAGTGCGTCAGGATAACTGAATCCTAAAGAGTTATTCTATAGCTGTGATTGTCAGTTTCCAAATAAACTGTTCATCTCAGACTTCAGTCTCTGTATATGAGCTGAAGTTCCTTTCAATTTAGTCTTGAGTCAAAACAATAGCTAACTGCTTACCCAGTTCCTGACCTGCTCTTTTCTCTCTCAAAAGGCATGGCACAGAAAGTACTGAACAGCCTATAGGAGAGGTGCTGCTAGGAACCAGGCAGATGGGTTAGGACTAGCCACGATCCTCTGTCTTGGTGTTACCTCCTGGTTCCTGTTTTGTCAGTGTTGCTTCTTTGCTGCTGGGTGACTCTTGTCTGAACCACTGCATAGCATGCTCTGGCCAACTATAAACCCTGTCTACCACGTTAGCAGCTCCATGGAACAAGCGCCTGGTTCAGATCACACACAGAAGAAGTGGACAGCAAGGAATGTCTTCCAAAGAATGTTGGTCTTTACCCTGACTGAGGACGCAGAAGGAGAGCGAGTCCAGATTACTCAGTAGAGCATGTGTCAGCAAACTGTCATCTCTTAAAGGTTATCTGAGGTAGTCTCAACTGCAGAGCACTCCAGCTCCCAGTCCATATAGAAGGGGAGCTCTTTTTTCACGCAAACCACATCAAGAACAAAACCAGCCCAGAGGTGAGAAATCTCAGCTAAAACCACACAAAGCCTGTAGATGGAATACATTCTAGAACCACGTGTCAAAGTGGCAAAAGGCTCCAAAAGGCCTTTGATAAGCTACTCACAGCTCCAGGATCCTTTGCTGAGCCTGCCAGGTAGGGCAGATGAGGTGTTTAATACAGTGCTTACATGTCTGACTCACCATCTAAACACAACAGCACTCCCTCCCCTCTGGCTACTCACTTACCACACCAGGGCACTCCTTCTCCTCTTTCTCTAGGAAAATCTTCTCTAGCGTCAGGAAGGTCAGGAAACCAATAATCACCCAGAGACCCAGAAGCTTCTGCTGCTGAAAGCTCTGCCCTTCTCCTAAGGGACAACAGAAAAAATTCCTTCATGTCACTTCCAAGAACACAGCGTCTTCCCACATGGGAACCCCACCTGCCCCAGACAGTTTAATCACCAGTCCCAAGACAAAAACACAAAAGAACGGAAACACCTCCTGCAAGGAGTAGAAAGCAACTATATCTCACAGAAAATTAAGTTAATCTGCTCGTTGTTGATCTAAGTAAAAGGTATCCTCATCTCGAGACACTTAGTGTGAGAGCCCCCACCCCTTTTACTTCAACAGTGCAATCCGGAATGTTTCTTGACAATACTGGGAACTTCCCAGTGCCCCAGAGGCATGTGAACATTACATCAATAAAAATCCTGCAGCTCTATCTACTGAGCAGCAAGACCCAACATGAAATCTGACATTAGTGGAGCTACAAACTCACCTTCCCCTTTCTGCCACACCTGGGCAAGTTATTAAGCCCAAAGCTATAAACTTTCTTTTTAATTACATCCAAGCTTGTGAGATAATCATCCTTTCAGCCTGGCTGCAGAAATGGAGGTTGCAGTGGAGGAACAGAACGATTCTGCAGTGGGGCATATATGGGTAATGGAAACCTTTATGCTTCAGGACAACGTAAGAAGCAAACAAGCTAGAGCAGGAAGAGAGTCATTAGGGAACCACTGTAGGAAGAGGGGAAAAAAGGCCAGCAGGTAGTAGGTTCTGCTAACAGTACCAGAGCCATGAAAAGGAAGAGAACCACAGGATCATTAGATCTGTGGAGCATTTGAAATCCCAGGAGGCGGCTATAAGGAAGTCTGGGAAACCTACAGCATCCTTTTCACCGCTCTTTCATTTTTAGCGATGAAAGAATTTCGTAGCTTCTCAACAGGTGGGATGCAGCAGCACCTGCCTTCTCACATCGGTTTGCCAAAGCAGAAAGTTACAATTGCTGCGGGTTTCTGCAAGTCTGGCCATCCGAGGGGTGAAGGATACACACCAATACCACAAGCTGCATCCCAACAGTGTTTAGTTTGCTGACAAACACAGGTTTCTGTCACCTCTATTTGTTTCCCTCCCCACCTCCCCAGACACCACCTTAGTCAATGTCTCTATGGACAATCATTGTTCAAGGAGAAGTCATGGAAAAAAGATTGAGAGGAGAGCACATTTGGGCTCCAACTGATGAAGTGGAGGGATCCCAGTTAGTTCCAAGAAAAAGGCTGTAGAAGCACTGTTGTGATAGGGATAGATTTACAGGCAAGATGCACGTGATAGGGCAGAAACCCCCACCTGGAACAGTAGGCATGTTCATATACCCGACCACACACAGATTCATAACTTTCCATCAGGTTAAAGAAGCGTTCCCTTTCCTTAGGGAAAGGGCAAAGGAAAATCAGAGATTTACAAGAGCCCAAAGCAAGGCAGGAAAAGTCAATAGACAAGAAACCTGTTAGAAGTTACTAAACAAAGAAATCATGCTCATCTCAGGAAGTTTCCGATCTTGAAAACTTTGGAGTATAAAGAGAAATTATTACATGTTTTTATTTTTCATATAGTTTTCCCTAAGCATTTGCTTTTACACATTGTTCAAAGCAGAGTAACAGCCTGGACCAGTTTTTGGGCCAGGGCTGACACAGTCTGGCTGGTTTTGTGTTTTTGGGATGGAACAGACCCAAAAAATGTAGCAGTAGCCACAGCATGAGCTGCTTCTATGCATATAAGGCTTTCGTACCTGTTGTTGCACTGCACGTGTAGGCCCAGGCTTCGGGAAGCAGGTGCAGAAACACATTCCCCAGTAGTCCACCAATTGCAAAGCTCAACAACTGCTTCAAACGACGTGATCCAGCTAAAAAAAGAAACAAAAACCTGATTATAACTCAGCTTGAAGCCAAAACATCTCCAGCTGAGCTTTTGCACAAACAGACCTAAATTAGAAGCATCTGCAAACCAAGCTTTCAAAGGAGAGAGCATGGAAGAAATAGCTGGAGTGCAAAAAGAAGCCCTTGCACTGCAAGGCTGGGACAGCTGTGTGTGGGAGGGTCCTGGACCAAGCAGCTCCCCAGGGTGTAAAATAAATGATATTCTGTACAAGTTCCTTCCAGGACTTGCATTTGTTAGAGGATTCCCCATCAAATCGACAGGTATGGCCTAAAGCACTGCAAATGGAATGCCTGCTCTAGGGGACGCTATTGCTGTGACACTGGGATGATACAAGATCCTGTTCCTCACAGTCACAACCAAGGACCTCTGTCTTCAGAAAGGCTAACGCAGGTAGCAGGCTTACCTTCTGACCGCAGAGCGGCTCCTGTCTCAAAGGGGATCACGAGCAAGGGGAAGACCCCACTCAGCCCCACCATGAACGAGCCGATGAGGGAACAGACCCAGGCATCCAGCCGCTCGCTGCTGAACAGGTTTCCCCAGGACTCTGCTTCCTTCTCACACAGAGGGCCAGAACTGGCAGCAGCATGACTCCTCGGGAGCTGCTGAGCTTCACAGGCCACGATCAGAAACAAGGAGAACGTCCCATCAAGCAGAAGCTTTTGTTTTGTCATCGCTAAGTGGTCTCAGCCAGGCTGGCCGATCTCTGGTAAGAATAGAGGAGAACGGTTCTGAGAGCATGCTGGAGGCTCTTTCTTACCACCCAGGAGAAAAGGCCTTGGTCACGCAATCCATCCCTCAGCATCTTACTGCAGGTGGGTATCCCCCTTCCCCCCAGAAGGAAGCATCTGAAATTCTCCCCGATTTCAACACAGTACTAAAGGACACTGTTTATCATCAGGTATGTGAAACTGTGCATGAGACACCTTGCAAACAAGTCTTCCTTCCAGAATCTCCCCTCCAGTGGGCTGGACAAGGACTCCCCAGGGCCAGGACCCACAGGTAGCCTTGTCCTTGCCCTTCAGTTTCCCAAGGCTCCAGAAAAAGATCTTGGCCACAGACGTTACCAGGATCAGTCTTCTCTTTGCCTTTTCGGTGAGCTGCTCTAAGAGCCCTCTCTGGTACTTTTTATCATGAAATTGGTATGTCAGAATTACAAAACCCAAGAGAGGTTGTGGGAATACTGGGTAGAAAAGATAACTGAAGATACGGAGTAGCATCTAACAAATCAGGATGCAAGACAGGCAACTAAGTGGGAAAGGGAATATAATAGAGGTCCTTAAAGTCACGATTGGTGTAAACAGCATAAACAGGGATAGATTATTCACCGTGTCTACAAATGTAAGTACTAACAGCCATCACGTGAAGCCAGTGAGGGTCGGCTTCAAAATGAAAACAAACATGACACCAGCTGGTAACTTGCGTGGAGGCATTTCTCCAAAAACAATGCAAAATTTTACATGGATTCAACAACAGACAAACTAGACACTACGAAAATAAATCTATTGATTGTTCATGGTTAGACAGCTCGTGTTAGATGCAGGAAATTCTCTTATTTGAAAGGAGCTGGAGATTGAAAGAGTAGTTGGAAAATATCTTATATACTTGCTCTATTTTTACTCCTTCCTACAAGTCTGCTGGGTTAGATGGACTCTTAGTCAAAGGCAGCACAGCTGTTACTAAGAACTCTTCAGTCGCAAGAAAACTGGAGAGAAAAAGGGCATGTTAGAAGCAGAAAATAAAGATAATTACACACTCACTGGCAAATAGGAAAGGAAAGCAAATGACACAAAGGCTGAAGTACAAATGCCTCCTTCAGTTTCCAGAAGGAGGAGTGAAACGTGGCAAACAAAATTAATTTGGAAACAGAAGAACAGAGTGGATTAGAAAAGAATGGCATAAGGATTGTTCACAAGGCAGCTGCAGATTGAGAGGAATAACGGCATTCACCTGAAAGCATTTAAGAAACCAGTTACAGTAATCTGAAGCATCTTTGAAATTTACAGGAATACGGGAAGGCCACAGAAGGCTCAAGAAGCATCATGCCTCATCTACCTTCACAAAAAGAAAAAAATAAAAGGCGGGTGCGACTGAAGAAGTTACTGACCGGTAACTTCAATCCTCTGAAAGGTTCTTGATGAATTTAAGTGATCAGTTTGCATTTACCTATAAGATAAGAAAGTGATAAAGACAGCAAAGTATTAAATAACAGCCAAACAGAAAAGGGCCTGAAATTGTCAAGAAAAAAATCAAGGTGTTGGAACCGATCTAAGGGCTCACTGCAGTGGAAAAGGACGTCGACCCTTGTCTCCCCATCCTCTCAGTCAGCCTCCCCTTCCCATGCTCAAACCCGACTCCATGAGTGAGTGGGCTCAAAACAAATCAGCAGAGACTTTTTATCCCCAGAGGCTCTTCCAGTTTCGGTCCCCGAACTAGATCACTGCTGGAGGAAGGCCCAGCTGCAGTGAGCAACCAAGGAGAACAGTAAAAAACAGGGTCCCACAGAACTTGTGAAGGAGGACACCAAGCTCCAAGCACAGTAACCACAGACATCAGGAGTATGAAGGATGCAAGAAGGAACCATTGAAGATGCTAGCTTGGCTGGCTGCAAAAGAACCACTAAAACTTTTTGTGGAAAGATAACATCTATTGGAATGTAAACTATTGACCCATACAAAACCCATCCCTTGTTTCTGGACAAAGACAAAAAACCTTTAACATCCCAAGTTTAAGCCATCTCAGGTTTTTGTGGCATCTTATTGCAGTGTTATGATCTGGCTGTGAGAACCCTAGACCTACCTATAACATACTGTCAAACCAATCTCAGCAAAGATGAGCACAAAACGCCAGACTAATGAAAAAAAAAAAATCAAATGGATATGACAAAATACTAACTCCAATGTGCCAGGAGGAAAAAAAAAAAAGGCATACGCGATTACATTGATTCAGAAAATAAATCTGAGCCAGCAACACAAGCCTGCCACTAAGCAGGCAAATGACATCCCGGGACATACCAACAGCTACATTGTTTGTGTGACACGGAGGTAGTGATTCCATTCTACTCCCCACAAATGAAACTTTAGCCATAAGACTGTACCCACCTCACACACTGTACTTTATAAAACAGATGTAAAAATAAGAGATGTTCCAGTGGACAGAAACAAAAATACGAGTTTAGAAAGTACAACCTGGAAGAAAAGACTGAAGGACCTAGGTGTGTTTAGTCTAGAAAAGATAACACTGAAGGGAACAGAACAGTCTGCATACATCAGTAGTCACAAGGGGGAAAGTACTCAACTCTTCCACACTGTGGAATCAGCTCAAGTAGTAAACACAATTCAACTTGGATATGAAGAAACTAGTTTAAATAGTGCCAGAATGGTAATATACTGGAACAGGTTACCTATGATGCAGAAACAGAAAAAAAAAAAAAAAAAAGAGTAAGCTCCTTATCCAGATGTTCTTTCATTGCAATGACTAGATCCCGTCTTGAAGTCCCTCCCAGCCCTATGCCCCAGACCCTTGCTCTACTGGCAGGACCCTACTGAAAGTGGCAGCTCTTCAGCTGCCCGTTATTATCAGCACAAGAGAATACAGAAGGTTGAGTAGCAGAAGCAAGGGACATTTTCACCTCACAGCGCTCAGGTACCCATTCATCTCCGCCACTGAAGTGAACAGGCACAGGGCTGATGCTTGGATTAGACCTTGAAAATGACTGAGAACAGCTTATTTGTGAGGAGTGAAGCCATTCCAGCAAAAAACATCAGGATTAATACAACTACCATATGTGTGTGAAGATGCAAGGAATACACATAGCAAAACAGCTGCTCTCCTGCAGCTTGGCAATGATGGGAAGTGGCATAAACTGGCCCCGTCTGTCCCATGGTTGCCACAAAGTTAACAGCTTTTGGGAATCGGTCTGGAAAAGAAATCACCACAACTGCTGCAACAAGTCCAATTCTTCCATCTAGTTCTGCCCACTCATAGCCCGTGTCTTCCCCAAAGGACACCTGGAAGGGTCTCTGAGACTGAGTGACCAAAATCCTGGATAGAGGCAGTAGCACACAGGGCAAAGGACATGTCCACGGCTCTGAAAACAGGCTGCATATCTGGCTTCATTTCGTTTTCCCAGCAACAAAAGGGACCAGGGTCCTCCAAAAAGAGATGGTGGTGAACAATAAAGAGTCACAAGGGGTAGAAAACCAATTCCCCTAACTCAGCTGTGTGTCAGTCAACCTTCTGAGGTTGACAGATCTTTTTTCTCTTGTTAATCACACCAGGGAAAAACAGTACATTTCTTCACCCCGTGCTGGCTGACCATCATTACCTTGTAGCTCAAGAACATCCCCAAATCTCAGGCAATGAATTCCTGATGTAAATAAAACATCTATGAGGACCTCGGTGCATCATCCAGGACATACATGCACTGATTTTTGTGCTCAGCTAATTATTTAGAACACACTTCTTGCATATGCTTCTTCACAATATATCATAACCACTTGCTCTAAAAAAATGCAGGTTTTATTCCATAACCCCTTTGCTTTTCTGTCACATTACTACATGCTCTTCATGAAATGTTAAGTTTACTTCAAATCTCTGAAATAAAACTGGCTATTCCCAAGACAAATTTTTAAGAGGAAGGAAGGGAGCAATCAGAATGTAGTCCTAGGACAAAAAAAGCTCAAGAGAGAAAATAATACCCTGCCACTACAGTTTAAGAGGATGGAATATGTCTTTACCTACCCCTAATTTTAGACATCAGCATCTGTTTTAGGAACCCTATAGAGAAATTTCTAAAGAAAGCAGTTGCATGTTCTCAGAAAGATCCACTGCCACTATGGGGCAGAAGCATAACCACATTTATAAGAAATGTGTTTTTTCTCAAGAAAGGTATATATTTTTAAGAACATGCATACGAGAAAAATCACCACTGCATCATTTACTCATCGGTTTTGACAAAGATGTCCTTTGGTATCACACCTCCCGGCCATGCCGGGAACAGAACCTGTTCACCAGTACCACCAGCAGGTCCCAGAGTGGAGCATTCAAATCAGGTCTGCTCTGACTGGGATTCTGAACTGAAGTAACAGCTAGGTCTTCCCAGCTCAGGAAGAACAAACATGAAAATTTGCCATTTACACACTCCTTAGTGGGAAGAAGGGAAGACTCAGCACCAACTGAGAAGAGCACATGCCCTCCTCCTGGGAGACTCCCACAGCCTCCCCGAGCTCTGGTCTGTGGCAGGTAGTGCCCGAGAAAACAGTCAAAACTCAAAATGCCAAGGTAAAAATCTACTGGAAAACAGAAAATAAAATATTTACACGACAAAGATTCCTGCAGAGACCCACCGCCTCCCTTCCTGGACACTTTGCCTTTTCAGACCACACAGCTTCAGCTCTGTCTCAGCACAATTGCTCGCTGCCACACAATGACATTTCAGATGTTGTAGAGAGTAGGAAAAAAAGATCTTTATAACAACTGTTATAAACAACTGTTTTCCCTGTAAGCCAGTTGCTTGGCCTTAGAGTTGCAAAAGAGTATTGCATGGAAAAAAAAAAAAAGTTATTTTCCAGGGAGGAAGCATTATTTTCTGCCAAAAAAATTCTCCACAAGCCGCCTCCCTCCATTAGCCCCGTGGAGAGCTCTGAATTCCTCCTGGAAGCTCTGACCCCGGTGGAGGCACAGCAGGCCTGCAGGCTCCCAGGGCACGCTCTCCTCTCTGTCACAGATCACAGCCTGTCTGCAGCGACCCCACCGCTCTGAGGGGACCCTTCCCCTCTTCCCCATTCCTCTCCTACTGAATCACTGCACGCAGAGCCTCTCATTTCTGCAGACCGGGCACATCGCAGCGTGTGCAGCTGGAGGCGCACGGGGTTAAGCACAGCGGGGTACGGCAGGGCAGGCAGATGGGGCACCCGGCACAGCTCTGCCCTCACCTTCTCCCGCAGGCACGGCAGGCAGCTGAAGCACCGACTCCGTCCCCATCCCACCCGCCGCCGGCTCGCCGGGAGGAAAGCTGGCAGCCGGTTGGGGCTGCCCCCGGGCCCGGCTCCGCCGCAGCTCCCCGCGGGGGCCGAGCGGCGAGGCGGCCGAAGTTACTTCGCAAACTTTCCGCGCCTCGTCCCCTCAGCGGGCCCGGCGCAGCGAGGCTCCGCGAAATGGCGGCGCGGACCCCCCGCCCGCCGCCAAACCTCCGGCCCCGCTCCAACCCCGTCCCCCCGCCGGCCCCCTCAGCGCCTCCCGCCCTTACCGTGCGCCGCCGCCGCGCCCCGCGCCGCCGCTGCCATCCAGCCGCAGCACGGCGCCCGCCTGCCCCGCCCGGCCGCCCCCAGTCCCCGCCTCCCCCGCCCGGCCACGTCGGTCCCGGCCTCCTCGGCACCAGCCGCGGACCCAGCGCCGCCGCCAGCGCCGCGCTCGCTTCCGGCCGCCGCCACCGGGGGGCCGGCGTCGGGCCCGCTTCCTGCGGGGACCCGTCTGCCGAGGAGGGGCCTGGGGGGATCTAGGGGGGCTACAAGTCCCCTGTTGTCACGGGTAAAAGCGTGGCAGCCCTCCTTAGAACTCGCCCTCCGCAAGTTTTTAAAAAGATGAAGTAACTTTTGAAAAGTACCTGCCGCTATACAGGTTTTTGTAGCAGGTGGATGTGTTACAGCCTTCCTGATGTCGCTTGGGTGACACCAGAGCTCTGACAATGTAACCCTGACTGTTAATGGTGAAGAATATCCACGGATCTTACTGAGGTTTGCAGAAACTTCATGTGCTCAAAAAACTAGGTCAGCAGAGAACAAAGATTTACTTTTATACAAGCTGAACTAGCTCAGAGCTATAGTTTCCAATACACTTTCCAAAATATACTAACGTACCTTTCAGTTCCATCCCACCATTTCCCCTGCGACACAGAACTCTTCTCACTCCAATTTCCAGAACAAACCCCGTTCCCCTAGGAGACGCTGCTGATGCTGACGTTCCTCCTGTCTGCAGTCTCACCCTGGTCTCATTACATCACTCCAATGTCACGCCGCGGAGCAGGAGTTTGGAATTCAGTCAGCCATCAGTAGCCTGCGCTGGCTGGGCTGCTCTTTCTGCAGCCATGTAATGGGAATACAATCTGACACGGACGCATTGCGAAGGCAGTTTAAGAAAAGTTTCATCTTTCTCAGTCAGAAGCAGAAAGTTTATGTTGGGAGCTGAATTCTGAAAGCAAGTTTTGGTTCCGAAGTTGTAAGTTTTATCATCCCTGTGTTCCACGGCCGCCTTCCTATTGCCCGAATAACTGTCATCAGTCCCCAGTGGCGCAGTTCCCTGTGCTGACAGATCGTGTCTGTGATTATCACAGTTAAAAGAGGCAGGCACTTCCTCGGGTAAACCGAGCCACACTGAGCACCTGGGACTATCGGAATCAAGAGCGGTATCCTGGGCTCAGTGAAGTAAATGGGTTTGCTTTTGACTTCAGTGGTGCAGGATTTCACTCCAAGGCATTGAGTTTTAATTTGTACCCTACTGCAAGCCAAACAGGGAGAATTCCGGATGAAATGTGCACTCAGTACCTTATGCCATCAAGTGGCAGCTGTACCACACTGCATCAAACGGAGCTTTTTCCCAGTGGGTGGCTGAATTCTTAGCTGTAGTGAATTTTCAGCAACAGTCGGGAGATCAGTATGGCTCAGTCAGAGTCCAGCAGGCTGGGTCCAAAAGTAAAGGTGTAAAAACGTAAAGATGGATTCTGTTAAAACAGCAATGAGGCAACTGGAGCAGGGCGCAGGGACCTTCGCTTGCCTCCCTTGAGCCATGGCACCTCTTCAGCCTGATTTCTCCAAAAGTGACTTTTAGGTTTCTCTGTTCTTTACTAAATGATGTTTTTAGCTGAGGAGAAAAAAAAAATCAAGTCACTTGTAATCACAGACTAACAAAACCAGCCACCTTAAATCCACTTCTTCTCCTCCTTTTTGACTTGTAACTGATGTTTTTGCCTCTCTAACATCTTTATGTGGGTGTTTCCAGCATTTACCCTTGCTTAGGAGGTTTGTGGTCCCTTGTGACGTTCTTGCTGGAGTGGGGCACTGTATTGGTGGAAATAAAGCAGTTTTCCAGAAAAAAAAAAAAAAAAAGAAAAAAAAAAGCCACTATAGTTCGTGAAGACAGAGGCATAGGGTGCACCTTGTGCAGGGTCCCCAAAGGCTGGCATGTTGTGTATCCACAAAAGTGAAGAGATATCAGCAGAGCTTGATCCATATATTGGGAAATATTTTTATTTACTGAAAAAAAATCAGTTACTGATACATATTAGTGAATTAATGGGCAATGCTGCAAACAATTTGATTCACAAAGTCTTAACTAAAATGCAACTGCTTCACATGTTATTGCACAACCAGAAATAAATGCTAGAATTAGTGTATCAGGTCAAGAACAAGTTTAATTCAATCAAAAAGATACTTTATTGGTTGGCTCACCAATCTGAAAAAAATCAGGTTGGAGCACTCAGGATGAAAAATTGGTGGAATAAATATAAAATAAAAAATGGAAAATCAGTTATTCTCACACGTCTAGTTGGTTCTTGAGATTTCTGGAGTTTGGCGGCTCGAAATCGCTCGGGAGCAGCTCGGTACCATGTTGGGAAAAGAGGAAATACTGTTAAAGCTGTAATTCTGCAGAGACACCGCATGGAGGTGCCGCCTGCCTTCAAAATGAGATGGTTGGGCCCGCACCAACTTCCCGTTTCCCTTTCAGGGTTAGAGTTAAAGCGTCTTTCGGTGGGGAAAGAAGGAATTTCACCAGCATCAGGGCAGAGAAGAAGATACAAAGCGGTAGATTGTATCAGATCTCTTACAGAGCTACGGGCACAAGAAATTAAACCCGAGGGTGATAATACAAGTGGCGTTCAGAAAATCTCCCAAGGCAGCAGGGAGTTCCATGGCACCATATGGCGAACGCTTGCTAGCAACCTGGCACTGCCATTGCAATTCACTGCTCAGAGCAGGCTGGTACCTGGGCTTTGTGCACCATCCAGGCTTGGGAACAAGGCCGATGTGCCTGTACCACCAGTCCCCTGTGATGACAAAGAGTAGATGTTGTAAGCCTCATCCTCGAGCAGCCCCAGCCCAGGGAAGGTGCTCAGCCTCCTCCAGCGCTGTGGGAGAATTTCCTTTAGCCAGGCCCAGCCTCAGTGGGAGTAAGGCCCTGCGGGTCTCACAGAGACGTCGCAAACATCTGCTCTTGGTTAAGGAGAGGACTCTCAGGAGGTGTTGGGGGGACGGTTGTCTCTCCTAGGAAGACATTTTAGCCCCTGAACTTCCACCATAAAACTTGCTAATAAAGGGACTGGAGTGCCTTACCAAATTGACACTTCCTCACACCTAATAGCACTCTCTGCACTCTGTACCCAGGACATTTTAAACATTTTTTTTCCTGTTGTTCAGTCAGAAGTTCCCTTTTGAAAAAAAGGGTGGAACCTGAATGGTGTCCTGATAGTGCAAAGGGAAGGTACCAGAGCCTCAGCAAAATCTCTGGAGAGAGCACATAAAATATCCGATGGGAGCATATGTATAAGACTAGGTGTTAAGTGCTGAGAGATGGGGCATGGGCAAGCAGAGAGACAGGGAGAGACTGTGAATCTGGATAGGGCATGAAGATTTTTTAAAGTTCTTCCCGTTAAGGGTGGTCAGGCACTGGAAGAGGTGGCCAGGGTTGCTGTGGTGTCTCTTGAAGATTTTCAAAGTTCACCTGGACATGACCTTGAGCAACCTGATGTAAATGTGAAGCTAGCCCTGCTTTGCGTGGGACACTGGACTAAGAGACTTCCAGAGATCCTTTCCAACCTCATGTTTTCAACAGTTCTCTGATTCAGGAAAAAAAAAAAAAAAGAAAAAAAAAACCAACAGTATCAAGAGGTAACAAGTGATTCAAAGGGAGAGCCCTTTGAGTGTGTGGAAGGACCTGTGAGGCCCTGAGGTCCCAGCAGCAGGCATTTTTGCCTGCTATTTGGTGGGAGCCGAATGCAATAATGCTACTGCCTGGAAGTCCTGCTCTGACTCATCCCAGGACACATTTCTGCAAGGCACAGCAGAAAAGGAGAAGTGACTGCTGAGCCCTGAATGGGGGGGGGAGGGGACCTGGCCCCATGGAAGCTCAGAACAGGGAATTTTAGTCTTACTCATCATATTATTTTTATGTTTGGTTTTTCAGATGTAAACCTCAGTGTTTCTGCCAGCATATTAACTCTGTGTGCACCACAAGTTTGTCCACTAGCCCGAGTGACTCCTTTAAGCCTGCTTCCACGTACAGATGCACAACTTCCAGCTGGGAGCTCCATCTGACCCACTGCAGTTTACTATTGCTTGTAAGGAACGGAGGGAGTGACAGATGAGGGCTAGTTAACGTGGGCAGACTTCAGTGTTGTGTTGGAGAAAGATGGAAAAAGATGGGCCTGCTCTGGGTAAGATACAGCCAGAGCCAGACAAGTGAAATGTGGCAGATGTACCAAAGAGGATTTATGGAAGTTCCCTGAGATCCATCCTGAAACAGTACTCTACCTAGTATTAACAAATGTAGGCAAGAAAGGAAGGGATATCTTGCACATAGCAATGAACGGCAAATAGTGCTGGACTAGCAAAAGCTAGACTTCCAGCAGAAGACCAGTACGGGTTGTTCCTCACTAAGGCTTCAGACTTATTAATAAGGCTGCAACATCACCCTGCCAAGCAGGGTATCAGCATGTGTCTGTTACACAGTCTTTATCTTATATCTAGAAGTAGTTAATGCTGGGTTCTGACCAAGAGGAAGAGTTTCTTATGTTCTTCAATGTTCAGTAGTGAAAATCACTGCACCCTGATTTCTGCAATGTAACACATGTTCTTCATGAATAAAGGGTACAGTCCCAACCATGGTTCCTGCCCTTCAGTTGACAGAGGAGAGGCTGGAGCCCTGTGTAGGTGTTTCAGTATCAGTGTTTCAGATATACAAATACTACATAACCAAGATTCACACTTTCATTCTCTGCATAGAGTGAGATGGACATCCCTCCCTAGTGAGGTCCATATTTTGAATTCCAGTGCCAAGATTCACACTCTCAGCTATTGCAAGTAGTGAGACCTACGCTGTCACTCACCCTGAGTGCTGCCAGCTCCAGAGTGGACAGTGTTACACACCCTTTAAATGGTGTAGCAATTGTTTGTCAGGGTTATAAGATTTGTGCTTACATTCTAAGACATGGCATGCAGAACTGGTTAAATATCAGGGGCCTATAATGAAAAGATGCATGGAGTGCAAAAGGAACCCCAAAGCAGAGATGGTGTGATTCTGGATAATACCCACCTCAAGCCAGCAGAGCCAGAATTAAATTATCCAACTTTTTAAATGCAGGAGGATCCAATATTAGTATTCACCACTCAAATTCTAAGTCCAAGTATTCTTGTCCACTCCAGTTTTCTTCCTTTGAGGAGCCCACAACTATACAGTGGTTTACAGTCAGTGGTTTACAGTTTTCTTCCAGACTCTTGGTGAATTTACACAGTCTCCCTTTGGGTACAATACAAAACCTCATAGTAGGCTGGTGCAAACAGTTCTCTGAGAAGATCAAGGAGAACATCTCTTGCTATGTTTGAATTTGACATGCCGCATTATGGAATACATTCTCGAAGGCGGAAGAAAACTTTAAGATCAGGGTTTTTCCATTTCTGTTTGTCTATAGTGACTGAGGCTGTATAAAACTGGCAGTAAACTAGGTGCTACTGATAGCAAAGTTCATCCGAGGTACCTGAAAGTAGGTGGGGGAAGCCCTTTTTTTTTTTTTCTTCTCCAGCTGGCAAAGAAGCCCAGGACTGGTGCAATAGTGGGAGTGCCACAGGCAAGACTGAAATAGTAGCAGACTTTATTATGGAGGAGGATTCAGAACAAGAACAGCACAGAGAATTGCCACTGAAGCTCAGCTGGCATTCATTGTCACACAGTCATCGGAGAAGCCTGAAGTAGTGTTTAAATAGAGCAACTTACATGCAACATCCAATGTAAGCAATCCAATACAGAGCAATGTTTTCCTGGTGCTATGGGTCAGTGATGAAATGTTGCACGGAAAAGTAAATTTAGCAGAGATCTCAAGAGGAATTATTAGAATAAGGAACCAAGTAGCCTGGGGCAAGAAGGGCTATGTAGGGATGGATTCGAAGTAAGTCTTAGGAGGAGACAATGAGGAGTCAACCATTGCCTCAAAGATGAGGTCTAGAAAGCTGATCTTAATGTAGTTTGCTGTGGACAGTATCAGATACAATAGTATCAGATAGAGAAAAGATAGCTGAGGAAAGTTGTGATACAGTACTGCCAATTTTCTTTTTTTCCCACAACTTCACACACTACGTGTTTTGTATTTTATCTTTTGGTTTGTGTTCTCAGAAGCCATAACTCTTGGTGCACTGAGAGCCCCTGTGGAACCTCAGTTTCTCTTTCCTTCATAAGCTTTCTATCTTCATCTTAGGGCAGCTTGAAATATTTGAAAACATGGAACTGGCAAAACCAAAAAATCTGGATAAAGAAAGAGATCCCCATATTAATATTGCAAGGATCTAAAGACGTTTTAATGAACCACAACATTTTTATTTTCATCCTGTATGTTTGAGCTTCACAGATCTTGCACCATCAGAAGTGGGGTATGCTCTGGACACTAAACAGCACAGCTTTTCCAGCACAAGCGTTTACATACACTGAGCAAATTCATCTGCTGGCTGGCAGAGCCAGTGGCCCCACAAAGATCACAGACTCTGAGTGTGAAAGCTTTGAAAGCTTATCAACCTCCCTCATTTCTTGCTATTGCCATTCTTCTCAGCAGTCTGGGGCTTTGCTCCCCTAATGCTGGGCTTGTCCTACACAGCTGCCCACCCCTGATAACACAGCTGAGGAGCCCAGAGGAAGTTGTACAAGATGCTTTTGTCAACACTCCTTCCCACACAGACCATCTCCTGTCTCCTTTGTTACTGTAAATTGACATCAGAGCTGCTGAATCATGATATGGGAGTCACAAAAATGTTATTTATGCTGAAGAAACAAGGCCCCCTCCGTCTCATTGTTTCCTGCTTGTGTCAAAATGGAGCCACTGATTTTTGTTCTAGCTCCTCCTGTGCTGGTGCTCCGGGTGAAGCAAGATTTGATGCTGTCATTTTTTTGGCCTGCTAAAAGACAGCCTTGCCGAGCAGGCACTGTCTGGACAGTTCACTGTGAAAAGCCGCTTGGAACCAGTGTCTAAGACATTTGCCTACAGGGTCAGAGCCCCAAGGGAATTTTTCAGATGATACACTGCACATTAGAAAAGCTGGCCTCCCACACAGAGGACTTACTTGCACTGCAAAAATGTTTTGTTAGGGTGCTTAGTTACAACAGGCTTTATTCCTAAGCTTATAGATGGAGATGAAGTATGGTTTGCCTTTACAATACTGTAACTGGACTCCTAACAAACTGTTTTGAGAGGTTATGTAGAAAGGGAAGCATGGGCTAGGATTTGGAAAGCATTCGACAACGTAGAAAGAAGAAGAACATCGGTGAGAGCAGAAAGAGGCAGGGGGAGCCATGGCTATAGTCAGGGAGTCATTGATGGCCAGAGAGAAGAAGTTACAGAAAAATGAAATATTCAGAATACGCAGAGAACAAGGCTAAGTTATGTCAGAGAGGAAGTCTGAGAGGCCTGGCAAAGGACAACGAAAGAAAGAGATTATTATCAAGCCATCCAAAAACTTCAGCATTTTCTGCATATAAAGTCAAACATATAACATTTTTAAGTGCAGATAAATGCTTTTTGGACTCATGTTTCCATACCCCAGTGGGGTATAACTTCCCTACTTTAAACTAATGCATAGACTCCCTATAGGATTGCTAAAGTATGTAGGGAAAACTTCCAGACTTTTACTGCCTAAGTAAATTTATCAAGAAAAACACCTATAGATCTTTCGCATAAATTCAATTTAAAACTGTGACATCACTTTAAAAAATCTAGGAAAAATCACAGATGAAAAGAACTGAAGTTGTAATCTCTTTCAGTGAAATACTGTTGCTCTGCTATTCCCTTCCAAATTCTTATTTTACAACTAGCCAACAAAAAAGACAAAGCTGTAGTCAAAAAGAAAATGTGGAAAAGCAATAAAGATTTCAGTTCTTCATTAACTGACAGTCTTCCCTACTATGACTCACCCTAGGGTTATCAAAATATGTAATAAATTCAAAATAACAAACCACTCCAGAATTATGAAATGATGTTTTTGACACAACATCGATTTTCAACACATTACCAAATTGTTATTGCTGCTATTGTTGTTTTAGCAATGGTGAGAATAGCTTCAAGATGAAATGATACCTGTGCCAGAAAAATCTTGTAACCTAACTTGAAATCAAATGTAACAGGAAAATGACAGAAACTCTAGAAGAAATTACTGGAGACAAAAAGAAGATAAATTTTAAAAATACAGCTAGTGACTTATATTAACTGTGTGACCTAAGTCATGTGAAAAATTTCTTTGTTAACAACAAATTAAATCATCTCTTTTGTTCAGTCTGACTGTCATTGTTTGGCTCATAGCACACTAAAATACAGCACAAAATTAAATACTTATTCATTACTAAATGGTTAGCTAAAACCAGACTTTAAACTCTTCATAAAATTTCTTATCCTGTGCTTTATTTATCTTACAGTTTCAAGCATATCCATCCCAGTTCTATTGAGTAAATATTCTTTTTTGCCGCTACAATACGAAGGTTATGGAACTGGGTTATAATGTCATAGACTGTTGAACCTCCTTTGGGACTCTTCAGCACATGCTTAGTAAAGACAACACTGCTTTTGGCACCATATTTCCATTAAATGTAGGGGAGATTCAAGAAGGAGTGGGTGATTCATGTCCCCTAACTGATAAAGGATGAGTGACAGCAGGGACAACTGGAGGAAATCTTTCCATTTTTTTTTTTTTTTTTTTTTTTTTCCCAGACATGTATGGATTTTAAGCTCTGCAGCACAGTTTCAACTGACTCTTTGCTTTGTGATAGTAGCATTTTGGGCTTATATTGCATTTTTTATCAACAGACCTCAAAACATTCACTTCTTCTTTAGACACAGTATTTTATTTCAAAAATGGCACTGAACATGTATTCCCACCACCACCATAACCAACAAGGAAAATAAAGACACAGAGAATGCAAGTGACCTATTCATGAGCTGAGGAGCCAGAAAATTAACCCAGTATCCTAGATTCCAAACAAGACCCCAAACAGTGGATCATACTCTTCTCCAAAGTTAGCATTTGTAATTCTATTTTCTTTTATGAAATCTACCTGTCCACAAAATCAATTGAGAGGTGACAGCTAATTAACGTGACATTTTTGCAAGCACTGAGGATTGAAAGAGAAACAAATTAAACAGCATGAGAAAGAGGTCGGAGAGAGGACCTCTGGAGAAAGGTGGTCTGGAAAAGCGCACAATAATGTGTCTTTAGCACAAATACAGGTAAAGGCAAAGCAAAACTTGGGGGTTTTGGATGGTGATATTGGAAGCAGCAGATTAGTCACCTTTCATGTTTGGGAGGAGTTATTTATAGCTCTTTGTTTTCCACTTGGTTTGCTGTGGGACTCTGACAGAAAACACATGGTTTTCTGTGTTTGGCAGGATGAGGAAGATGACAGACTAGGCTTAAGAGCCAGACAAAACTACAGAGCTCTTATTTTGCCAATGCAATTAGTAGTTTTCCAGCTAAGAGTCTTCAAAAAAAGGAGGGACGGGGACGGGGGACAACCCACCATCCATCAAGTATCTTTAATAGTTTGCAATAGGATAAAAGTTTTAATTTTGGATAGAACATTTTTGGACACTGAATGGCCATGAGATTTATTCGTCTATATACGGAATATTTATTTTGGATTTTATCATTGGAAATAATTTGAAATTGGTCAGTTTATCAGCAGGAAATTGGGATGACCCAAGTGCAGGCTTGCCACACAATCTCTAAAATTTGAGCTTGTGTTTCATCAACCATGTAATACTCTCAATTCTTAAGGGACTAAGAGGATAAGCAGATGTACAAAGCAAAACTGTAATATTTGAGGCTTGATAGGAGATCCGCACTTTGGCTGAGAGGCGTGTACGGTCTTGCCTGCTATTTATTTTCTCTAACATTTAAGACACACATCCATCATTCAACAAATTGGCTTCAAAACAGCTGTTCCTAGTCATCACCTGCCCACCCTAGGATGGGCTTTGTCATGCAATTGAACGTGTTGTAGAACAACAAAAGAACAACCAGTATTTGGATAATACAGAACGAAATAGTAGTTTGACAAGTTTATCAAATACAGAGCATAGTCCTGTTTCTGTTGCATGATGGACACAAGAAAAGGTGAGGCAGAGACTGATCTCTGAAAAGGCTTTTTCCCTGAGAGGCTATTAAAGAAGCACAAAATCTGAAAATCACTCGTATCTGACACGAAGGAGCTGAGCCGCTTTTGTAAGGTTTTCTAAAGGGGGCTGGCCGTGCTAAGAGGCGAGGAGATGGTCTCAATGCACTAATGGTTCTTTCCATCCAAATTTCCTGTGTGTGTCACAGCTGCTGCTCTGTGCAGCTGTCTCAGTGCATTGATTTTTTTTTCTTTTTTTTTGTCTACCCCATCTCATATTTTTAAATGGCTTTTAATTTTATTTTGCAGATCAGGGAGATAAGGAGTAAGAAATACTACTTCAATTTCTGTAACACATTGAGCATGAAACCCTCAACAGGCAAATATCTGTCATGTTGGTTAGTAATTCAACAGTAAACACTAATGCATTCTTACTCAGGTAGACTTTTATCCTCGGGCTTTAAGTTTTCCTTTGTTTCCTGCTTGTTTTTCAGGCACATATGACCAGGGATTTATCTCCTGCCAAAGGCTTCAGAAGGCCTCACTCCTCATGAACTGCAGTAAGCACCACTCTTCCTGCTGTAGAGATGATTTACAGGAAGTACACAAAAGAGTACAATCAGTTTCCCTACTTATCTGTAGGGTTCAACAAATTTCAAATCAAGAGGAGGGTGATGTGACCTTTTAGTGATGGAGTCTTATGGGAGCTACCACTACCCTCCAGTTACCATGAATATATCCCCCTGGGGCACAGGGTGGCACTGGTTTTAGTCATGGGTGCCTTCCAGCAGACTGAAGCAGGTGTTATTACCCTGATTCCTTCAGATTTCTCTCATTTCATTCAATAGTTGTTAGTCACATTCACTGCTCATCACCTACAGGTGAAGGTAGCAGCTCAAGACAAAAAGAAAGGGCTGATGAAGAGCCCAGCCACATCATGCCAAAGCTCACAGACAGCAGCATGTAGTGGTTTTGCACTGGTTTGTAGGAGCATTGCTCCATAATTGTCAGTCCTTGTGCTGTCCACTCATCTGGTGTTCATGTCATCTGCTTTTTCACCTTCCTTTCTATGGGCAAATAGACCTCAGCTGCTGAGTGTTGCTTCAATGTAAAATAACACGTGGTGCTTGTGGTGTGGGAAGGAAGCTGGCTGTAAGAGATAAAAGTTGAGGTTAAGAGCAGACCGACTGTTATGCTCCTGGGGCTTTGCTGCTCTTTGTATAACCTTGGTGTGGCTTAGTGATACAAATCAGCACTACCTATTCTGATAAAATCCATCCACCAGAGGCAAGAGGCAGCCCTACCTCCACTTCTTTTTGGAGTTATTGCTGCCCTGATATTCCAAAGGGTCTGGATGGGTCAAAGGTTATTTTTCCATTGTATTACTTGCAGAGAGTGACCAAGTTTGTGTAGGGCTTAGAGACTTAGGAAAGAAACTGGAGAAGAAATATATCAGAGGAGCTGCAAGAAACAAAAGCCTTCTGGGAAATTCCAAGATTGCCACAGAATAGAAGTGTCACTGAGCATGTTTTTGCAAAACTACCATCTTCTCCTTCCTTCCCTCAAGAACTAGCGCAACTCACTTCGAAAGAGAAAGAATCAGACAGCAATGAGCAGTTCACCCAGCTGTCCTGCTCTGCAAAGCTCCACTGCTTTACTTCACCCAAACCAGTAGGCAGGCAGAAATGCAAAATCATGCCATTTGTGACATACAGAAACAAAGCTCCATGTTTGCATGGGTGGGGGAGAGATACAGTCAAGCTTATCACCAACTGGGACAAATGCAGGGTAGAAATGGTCTGGTTACTTTAACTTTTTCTTTTCCCCTCCAAGCAAGCCTTCTACGATTCTAATTGTTTTTCTTCCTAGGAAATGTAAATCCTAAATTAAGCCCAGCTTCTTTGTGCGTAGTCAAAGAGACTGAGACTGATATTTTTGAAGGCTAAAGACTGAAACTAATGGTTCTGGAAGAAGCCTCAACAAAATCAATCTCTAACTCTTCAGTGGCAAATAATAAGAAAAATATAAAAGACAGGAAGGACTGAAAAAAACAGAGAATGTCTGAGCTGATCTCCTCAACGTGATCTTTAACCAATTGTAAAAAAGATTTTCTACCTGATCTTCTGAAGCTTTATGCAGTAAGGAAAGTTGGTATGTTCCTGAAGGTATAGAATAAGCAAGCACCTCTTTTTACCAGGCACCTCTTTGGCAGCTTCAGCCATTTCCTTAGCAATGCCCAGAGCAGAACAAACATTGTCCTTGGGCAACCTTGTCCGATCACCCTGTCATCTGATTCAGACTCAAGCTGTCCGCTCAAAGGGAAAAATTACTGTAAACATCTGCATAATTGAAACCTGGGAACAAGAATAATTTTAAATAGGGCTAAAATTGCTAAAATGTTCACAAAGAAGGGAAACAAATATCTGTTCTTCCTTTGAATTCAGCTCTATCCTGACCATAGCTCTAGCTCTGTCACATAATTCCTGGCGTAAGGAAATCATTCCCTTTAAGTAAATTTGGAGGAAACACAATGGAATTGGTATGTAGAAACCCTCTATCATTCAAAAGATATAATTTGCAGATTTTAGATACAGATTTTGTTAAGGTAAAGCCAAAGCATTTGCTTTAAGCAATAAAAAGGTAAAGAAAGAAATCAAAACAAATTGTTCTGAATTAAAAAATTTATGTGGCTAGTGGAGAAATGATACTTTCTGTTGCTATGCATTTCTGATCCTTACCTGAGGATCATTTTCTATAGTCTCGGCAGCAACAGTTGAAAGAAAAGCTAGAGGAGCAAGCTCAGTGACTGCCCAGGCAGAGTCATAGGCAGGAGAGATTATAGCAGCAAGGCAGTTTGAAAAAGTTCTCTCTGAAGAAATAGTAGAATCATAGAATCATAGAATATCCCGAACCCATAAGGATCATCAAGTCCAACTCCTGGCACCGCACAGGTCTACCCAAAATTTTAGATCATGTGACTAAGTGCACAGTAAGTAAGTAGTAAGAAAGAACTGAAAGAAACAGACTCAAATGTAACTAGCTTAGCCTCTTTCAGGGCAGATTTGGGTCTTAAAGAACACTGATTATGTCCTCATTTTAAAGACTGCTTTCCATTTTCAAAGCTTTACTCACATGACAAAGTTTAACACAAGTTATGCCTTTGTTCACAGAAGGAGATTTTTCTATCCTTAAAGGCAATTTTGTACCTGCTTAACTTGCAAAGTGTTGTGTTAAATCCAACCAATCAATGCTTTTTCTACCGAGAGGCCCCAAAAAAGTCTGACTACAGCAACCTCATAGCTTCCTAAACACTTAGAAGTCACTAGTCCTGAACACTTTTTGAGTACATTTGCATAAAATGTACCCATTCCCTTCTATTTCTTACCTCACACATTTGATTATTTTCATACTGCATATTAAACCACTAATAAGGTACAAATTTCAGAGAGCATGATCTAGTCTAACAAGTCTTAAACAAAGTTTGAGAGGACTAAAATCCATGGTGTCCCTCTTCATCTACACTGCATGTTAGTGTAATGAAAATGAATGATAATTTGTGATTTTTTTCCTCTCAGAACTTAAATTTTTATCTGCTGAAGTTAATAATACTCACATTGGACAGGCCAAAAAGAGAAAAACAGTCTCCATAAATGTTAAGCTAGGCTAGAAACTGGTTGAGATGAATATCAGGCCTCTGGAAAACATCTGGAAGAAAGTTGGGAGTTGCGGTCAGAGCTTAATGAAGTAACTGGTGAAGAACTGCTGGAATAGTTTATTTTTGAATGTTTCCTTTCCAGAACGGATATTCACATCAACAGGCACAATAAGGATCTCCTCTATGCTCAGGACAGGCTATTTTTTTACATTTACATGGAGCCCCAGAAGTCATGATATGGAGTCCCAGAAGTCCAATTTCAAGTGTATGCACAATATTCCCAAAGGGACAGAATTTGATATAGACCCCAGATTTTAAGTGCGCTAGTTACTTTTCTGTGTGGATGCAGAGTAGTAAGATATATCTTGGAGCTAAAGGATGTGCTAGTTTGTCCACATAAAAATAATTAATTAACACCTCCATGGAAAATTTGTGACAAGTGTGTGAACTGGAAGATTCCAAACACAAAAAAAGTAGCCAGTAATACTGGCTAGGATAAGACATAAATTTTGTCTAGTTTGCCACCAAGAGAAAAAGATAACTATCCTAGTTATCAGGAGAAAAGAGCACAGCAGTATTATGTCCAGTAAATTTCATGATTTATTAATATTTGTAGAACTCTCAAAATAGCCAACTGACAGAATAACCATCAGAGATGTTAGATCAAAATGAAGAGAATATGGACATATTAATATTGGAACTAAGCATGTTGCTAATCTCTGTGCACAATTGAAATGAAAATGCATTTCATGGCAGGAAAAAAAACAACAGTTATGAGCTTTAGAAAAATTCCGAAGTGTGTGCTGTTAAGAGAGCTAACGTAATGAGGGGAGTTACAAGACAAACTGAAGTTGCCCGCTGAATGACTGTGCAAAACGGAAACAATCTGTATACAATGAGTTACTTCAAAATGAAGTATTATGATGTTTTCTCCTCAGATCAAGTATTTTCAAAAGTAAGCTGTGCTAAAAGTAAAAAATTCCATTCTAAAGCAATCTGGAGAGCAGAAATCTAGAAAGAGGAGTCCCCATAGGAAGAGAAGCAGGTAAAATATTTAATTTATTTTTGGTAGAGCTGCATTTCCATTCACCATAGAATAAGATCAATTAAAATGTGGCAGACAAGAAAGACATTTGGGAGCTAATGCTAACAAAGAGATACAAGCATTTATCCACTCTGCTAAATAGGATATTTGTCTCTAACAAGAAAGCAAGCCTGCTTAAAGATCTGTTTGTAAGTTTGCTGCTTGAGTAAAACCAAGCCAGCATCCTAGGGATATTTCTCTAACGTTCTGATGACACTGCCTTCAAATCTCCATTCACTTTCTGTGTAGGACTTTCAGCACTTCTGCAATATAGCTCTTAATATTCTTTGTCTTTCAGTACTGCTGAAGACCAGATTTTAGGAATCTGAACTTTTTTCTCTGTTTGGTTAGAATTGTGGGATTAACTGTCTTTTCTGGCTAAATTAAAAAAAAAAAAAAGGAAAGAAAGAAAGAAAGAATAAAGAAAATAACAGGAAGGCTGGCAAATTCATTTTCATCCTAAATCATTTAAAAAAAATTCTTACTAAAATGGAAATCCCCCAGTACTTAATTACTAATTGAATGAAACATTTCTTTCAAATCAAAATTAAATACTTTTTTTCACTTCAAATGTTGTTAAATTTTGATTGAACAAAAAATTTCAGCTTCCAACAGCTTCAATCGTTTGGCCTAAAGAATTCAGAGGATTTAACAAGAATTTACAAATATTTTAGTTTCCAAGATCAGATCCCCCTTTTCCCATTTATTGGACAAATTAAGCATCTGGCAGAAAAGAAATGCCTACATCTAGTTTCAATAGCTAGCACCATCTTCCATTCCTAACCCTCTCCTGCCATCCATTATTGAACGTATTTTGCAGCAGTTTCTTTAATTTGAAAATTCTGCTTTTTGATTTTAAAAGTTCCCACTAAAATTTGTTTTTCCCATCAACCAGCACAAAAGCTTGCATTTGTTTTTGCAGAAGAAATTTTCAAGATCATTTTTAGAACACAAGCACAATAAAAACCTTCTCAAATTTCAAAATCCTTTCGCGTATTTTATCTCTTCTGCCTGTTGTGGAATACCCTGTTCTTCTCTTGCAGCCATTTCTGGTTCTGTATTCCATGTAGCACACCCAAGGAATGGTGTTTCCTACTCAGAGTAATTCATTGTGCTCCTCCCTTACATACAGAAGGCCTGTCTATTCTCTGCAATGTTATGGTTCACTCCTTTCTTTGCAACCAGGGGAGTGAGAAACACTTTTTCATATTTAATATGAAAAACATCTGAATCACAAGACGTACATACACATCTCCACCCTAAAACACCCTTTCTTCCATGTTACCAAGGAAATGAGTACATAGTTAATCATGATGAACAAAACACGGTCCTCTCCATCTTCTCTATTTCTATCTTTGTCTGTCAGCCCTCCAGACAAGAAGCCTCTTACAGTGCTTCTGTACAAATGTTGGGGATGAAAAAAAATAGTTCAGAAGAAATCTTCACATTCTGGTGAGAGCATCCTACTCTACTACAGGGGATTTAAGTTGCTATGACTGTCAAACACTGGACATGTTGATGACTGAGTTAAGCTATAGGCCTGAGAAACTGAAGCCAGGAACTGCAGAGGCACCCAAAGGTCAGCAGATTTCTCCTCTCTTTCTCTGTGTACCCTGCAGTGTTCTGTTAACATTTTGCAATAGGTTCAGTAGCTAAGTTTTTTGGGGTGGGTGTAAGAGCGCACCACTTCCTGTGGTGGCCGTTGTGCTTCCTGTTTTCTCAAGGCTGATGGAGACGAGCTGGCGGGGCTGCTGATTTTGAAACAGGGGCAGCTGCATGATTGTCTTGTGAGAGCTCAGAATGAATCACCATCCCATCCTTACAGAAAAATCCCGAATCTTTCCAGAGTTGGAACTCTACATCTGGTGGTGCTGGGCTACCTGCTTGAGCACTACAAAGAGGCTGGGGAATGCCCAGAGCGCCAAACAGTCAGAAGTCAAGAGCCAGACCACAGCAGGTCATAAGACTTGTACAAAAATCGTAAAAGTCTTGGAAAAGACTTTTTTTTCTGTTCACTTTATCTTCCATTCTTAGAGAAACAACCCATTCTCTATAATAAGAACAAGAAATATATATATATTTAATACAAAAAACATGAAGCATCATGGGGCTTTTAAAAAAACCACAAGTCAGTAACAGTGGATGGACAGGAAGGTTGTTACTGAAACACAGAACTATCTTTACACAGACTTTTGACCAATAAACATTCAAACCATTGGAGGGTTCAAGGATACTAAATTCAAAAAAAAAATCCTCTGATGTAGTATTAAGGATGTAGAATAAATCTATCCTGTTACACCTTTCCTGAAGTGTTATTATTAAAATTTTCATATTGATATGAGACATTCTCTACTCCAATTAAGAGAGGAGAAGAGAGGAGAAGAGAGGAGAAGAGAGAAGAGAGGAGAAGAGGGGAGAGGAGAGGAGAGGAGAGGAGAGGAGAGGAGAGGAGAGGAGAGGAGAGGAGAGGAGAGGAGAGGAGAGGAGAGGAGAGGAGAGGAGAGGAAGAGGAGAGGAGAGGAGAGGAGAGGAGGAGAGGAGGAGAGGGGAGGGGGAGGGGAGGGGAGGGGAGGGGAGGGGAGGGGAGGGGAGGGGAGGGGAGGAAGGAAGGGAAGGGAAGGGAAGGGAAGGGAAGGGAAGGGAAGGGAAGGGAAGGGAAGGGAAGGGGAAGGAAGGGAAGGGAAGGGAAGGAAGGGAAGGGAAGGAAGGGAGAGAAGAGAAGAGAAGAGAAGAGAGGAAGAGAAGGAGAAGAGAAGAGGAAGAAGAGAAGAGAAGAGGAAGAGAAGAGAAGAGGAAGAGAAGAGAAGAGAAGAGAGAGTAGAAGAGAAGAGAAGAGAAGAGAAGAGAAGAGAAGAGAAGAGAAGAGAAGAGAAGAGAAGAGAAGAGAAGAGAAGAGAAGTTAAACTCATACTGCACTGTGAGCTCCAGACTCACATTGGCCCCTAGATTGTCTAGAAATTTGAGGCTAACACCTGTTAGCTAACACATGCTAATAAATATGCTTGAGAAATCTTGCATAGACAAGGCGGTGTGCATTTTACCATGCACTAAGCTCACTGAATTGAATATTAGGCTTTCCTCTATGCTTTAATTTGTCCATCACAGCACTAGACTTTTTTGGCAAACTAACATGACCTTTCTTAGTCCATTTCAACTGAGATCCAAGCTCCCCAGCCTGCTCCAGACAGTTTCACAATTAACACCTCAATTCACTGCTGTTGTCTTCATCACCATGCCCCAAAGCAGCCCAGGTCTACATTATGGAAATAATAACTATACAAAATGAAAAGGAGACGGTGAGAAAATAGAAGCCTAAAAGGCCTCTCTCAAGGCTGAAAGGAGCGGTGTCAGAAGGCAGGATGTGTGGGACCCTGCCAGGGAGCTATGTGTGGTCCTGACATTTGGGGCCAGACCAGAGAGGAACAGAGACTACTATTTAAAACAACTCGCTCTGTTACTCCTTGAGCTTACTGTAAATCTCATGCCTCAAAGTGATCGTATGTTCAATCCAAATGACTGCCAAATATTTAGGTTGTGCTGGATGCATTTAATACACATAATAGAGAATGCCCTTTGTATTCTACTGCCTGCATGCTAACACCTCTGCTTTTAACTAGAGGTCTAGCTGGACCATATGCTACATCATCTAAAATATTCCCAAACACTTGCACAACATTTTCCACTTCCTGGATTTCCGTACCCTCCTGCTCTTGCCTGGTCCTCTGTAATCTTAGACCGTATTTTACACAAATATTTAATGCAGATGAATGTCCCCTTGCTTTCTGAACTCTTCCCATGGGCCTGCCCTGAGTCTTTTCACAGAGAAGTGAATACGAAAGAGCTTGGGTTCCTCTCCCTGCACTGCATTTGTTTCACTTTCTCCTCTTTTCACTCACTGATTTAATCTGAAGCTCTCTGAGCTAAAGTGTGGGGTTTCTGAGTTCCCAGTTCATAGGATAAAGACGTTGGCTCTGCTGGAGAATGCAAGGAATTAGGACAAACTCTTAGATATCTTCCTTTTCTGGCTCAGTGGCTCTACCTTCATGTGCCCATTTCTTTATCCCCATTCTTTTCTGAAAATCTCATCAGCTTGTTTAGCAGTATCTGTACAGGGTTTTGCATCTGAAACACTAGGATAAGAAAGGGCACATCCCAGTTTCCCTACATAGCACTGAGAGAAAGTCTTCTGAGAATCAGTGTATGATGCATTATAAGATAACTTACTTTTCCTTCCTGGCTTTAAAACTAGAATTACTGCAGACCTCAATCACATACATCTTTGAGTGTCTGGCATACTGCTAATTTTGTAGAACTATGGAGCTACCATTGCTCCTGCAGGGCAATTCCTTCTAACCTCAGCTGAGGTGTTCACAAACTGAAGAAGTAGTGTGGAGAGACAGGTCTTGGAACATGGGAGGAAATGCAACACTAAAAGACATGGAGGGT
Organism: Cygnus olor; assembly: GCF_009769625.2. Lineage (NCBI taxonomy): Eukaryota > Metazoa > Chordata > Aves > Anseriformes > Anatidae > Cygnus > Cygnus olor. The sequence continues at coordinate 54,056,011 of NC_049173.1, forward strand.
GGTAGAATGGTAGACACACCAGTTTTGGAGGACATGGTGAACGATACTAACTTTCGCAAAATGTACAACAGTGTTTACTGGAACCGAAACAGTGTTTCTGCAACTCAACTAACACGGGATCAAATCACATCACTTCGCAGTTACTAATGTCCAGCAGTGGCTCCAAAACTCCTTCATGAGGAAGCAGACCTTCACAGACCTGTGTGATAAGCCTGCCCTGTCCTTTGGAACCACACCCCATGAGCGACAGAGCCCATACTGACCATAGAGGCTGCTGTCTGGCTACCCAAAACTGCTACGAGTCCGTGGCTAACCATCAAGTCAACTGCCAGACTGCTAGGTGGAGGCAGGGAGGCGGGTTGCAATGCTGTTATGAAAGTTGTTTATCCACTGATTATCAGCAGCACGAACGTACATGAAATAACAGCAGGCCTTTACAGAAAGAGCCTCTGAATTGCATTATGGTTACAGATGATGCACTGTGTCCATAGTTTGAGCTCTGGCAGAGGACAATGAATAAGTTAACTAAAAGCAATCCTGATCCTCTCTTCTTCAAGGCTTGATAAATACAGACCGATGAACATCAATGTGGACTGCACTAGCAAAGTGTGGGATGTGGGACTTCTAAGGAAATCATGCATATACAGTCTTGGGCAATTTGGCACCTTGTTCTTTCCCATAGAGATAGGCATCATCAGCCTCTGCTCTGGATCTGCAGTCTTGTCCTTTGACATAATACTAGTGTTTTCACTTTAGATGGTCAAGTGGTATGGGCATGAATACAAGCCTGAGCCTGTAGCTATCAGTTAGATATATCTAAAGTCTGTTAAAGAGGAAAAGTTGCGGTGACAGAATTTCCCAGAATTTAACAAATTCATATCACTGTATAAAACAACATATTTGTGAGAAGTTGCAGGGCTGGATGACAACTCAGAAGGAGATAGTTAGGAATTCAGGGTCCAATTCTCACTTTGCAGATAACCTCTTTGCTCAGGACCAAGACCGTGTGTGAATATTAAATGTGTAAGTTTAAAAATTTGGATAGAAAGATAGGGAATATGGAAGAGAAAGACTTTGTGCTAATGTAGGAGACCCATACAAAGATACTACTACTTTTAAAAATAAAAGTCCTTGTCTTCATCTTGTTTTTGCTCTTTCTCTTCAGGTTTCTTTCCTAACCAAACTGGGAGAACAAGTAATATGATCTGTAAGAAACTATTAAAAAATATAAATCTTTCCTAGCATGGATTAAAACTCTTTGATTCCCTTCTATGTACATATGTGTGAGCATAAGCATATGCTGGAGATAGATATGGCCAAGACCATTGCAAAATATGCAAGAAGTAGCAAAACTCAGCAATAAACTGTTGCAAAGTATTTCTGATTATTTTATGAACGGTTTTATATGCAATTTGAGGGAACTGGACCAAGGGGAAAAATGGCTGAAGAAATACTTCCCTGAAATTCCTTGCACTTCTGGTCCAGTCCAAAGACAGTAAACATGCTCCCCTGAAAAAATACACACAAAATACAGAGATATGTCTTCTCTGGATTTATCAGTGGCCAGAGCAGGAGAGGCTCTGTTTTAAGAAAGAAAAAAAATTCCTCACCTGTGCAAGGCTGGTGAATGCAGATCCTACTTGTGGTGCATGTGGATGTGTGAGAGGTCTTATATTTTTTAATAGTTGGTGTTGAGCAGAATGTGTGCCCTTTATCCTCATGCAGCTGGAAGGAAAATAAAGAAAAGTAGAACCTAATCCTAACAGCCACTTTGTTCCACAACACAGCCAACATCTCACTGGTAAAAGGCATATAACATGTGAAGGAAGAAAGTGGCTTGGAGATCCATGCACACAAAAATTGAAGAATCAGAAACAGCAGAATTACATAGTCACTTTAAAACCACTTCAGATGTTTTGTTGATATTGATTCCAAATAGATTCCATAACGACAAATTAGCAATGTCTGACTGCTAGGAAAATGACCAGTGGAGTCCTCACTACAGACTCTAGAAAATGTCTCTCAAATCTGGCATTCAATCTGCCTGTCAGGTCACACAGTAATGTACTGCAAATGTAATACTTCTAAGACAGGCTGAGAAAACAGTTTTAGCCTCATTGGAGTATGCTAAAACGCTAAAAAAAGAGGGAGGCCCTACTGGCTGACAGGATTTGTGAGAAAAATGCCCTAGGATCAAGACAAATTCGCCGGACGAGGTGTTTCTTTCTGCAGCATGATAATGGCTTCCTAATTTATGTTTTTTACTCCAGTTAAGCATCTTTTACCAGAGATGCTCCCAACACTGGGTTTCCAGGTATAGTGCTTTGGGGTCAAGATGAAAAATTTGTCCTCGCGTCTTTGAAAGCAGATCTATTCCCTTTGATGGGACCCTTTAATGACCATAAAGGTATTGAGGATCTGTTCACTAGTCTTGTCTCAGGAATCATGGTTTTATGACTAACTACAACAGCTGCATCCAGTTTGATCTATGAATTGATTAGATCATGAGAATAAACAGAAAAATACTTAGGAAACTTTCTTTCCATGATAGCAGAAACTAACTGGGAGTGATCCCTCACTTGTGCACGCTGCAAAAGAACTAAGTGTATTTGTTGGATGGAAAAGGAGCTACACAGTGTCTCTCCGCACCTACACATGGTGACTATGAGGAAAATGCTTGTCTTTTCTGACCTCATGCAAAATTGGAATGGGAAGAAATGGGGAATGTTCTCTGACAGAGATTCTGAGGAAGAATACATATTGATTAGGCCATCCTTTCATTGTCAGGAGATAACTTGTGAAGAGAAATAATTTTAGCCTTGTCTCTCTTGAAGATTTGATGTTCACATATTTCAGAGAGAGAGAGAGAAAAAAAAACCACGGCAGATCCCACTCATTCCTATTTGCTAAATGTAAATGGCTCTTACAACAGAACTGAAAATACCTTGGTATATACAACTATCTCAGGCACTACAAAAAAATGTGCTAGTAGGTTTGGCACCAAAAAGTCCATGATAAAAGGTAATAAATGATTATTATAAAGTTTGGTACTTAGACAACCGTTTACGATTGTGATCAGCATTCTAGCTGCCAGGGAAGTCACAGGATTCATGTGGTCTGCTACTGCCCTTTGCTGCCCACATGCAGAGGAGACTTGGCTAGTGTTGTGACCCATACTGCAACAATGTGGGTTTAATGGTACAGCCAGGGCAGATTAAACATCACCTCAGTTTATCCTCAAGGATCATGCCCAGTTCTTCTAGGGTGTGCCCCTGGCAGCCTTGTTCCGGGGATTAGCAGAGCTACTGAAACACTTTGTGGCACCTTTGTTTGGTTTTCATTGTCATTCTCTGTGTTCAGATTCAGAGCAATGAACCTGCAAGAGGGTCTCTACCAGGTCCTTCTTTCAGGGAGCCAACTATAAAATGCAACACAAGATTAACCTGTGGAATCCCAAAGGTCTTTTCCTCTGCAATGTTTCCTTCTTCATAAATTCTTCTGACTAGATCTACAAAAAGTTAATGCATCTCAGCGAAAATACAATGAATCAAAGCTGCAACACAAAGTAAAGGAATCTCTAATCCAGCTAATTTTAATCATCAGCTTCTCTCACGTTATTTTCCTCTCTGCTTCCTGGGTTCAGCTATCCAGTTACACCCTCCCTCTGGTGTAGCATATCTTCTATTGCCTGGCTTAGCACTTGTAATAAGACCCAAGTTATAACCTAACAGGAGGCTTGCCTTCTGGATAGAGAACCTCTGATCAGCTAGACCTTCTTCCCAATGTGAAAGCAGTCACTCCGTGCCCCCGTCCTCAGCTGAACTCTTCAAGAGCACCTTCCCATAGTCCTAACACCCAATACAAGATGATTCAGTCAATAGTGCCTCAGATGATTTCCTGCTACTGGTAGTTTGAGGATGAGAAGCAATATTTCACTTTTCCTAGGTCAAGAGGAATAAAGTGAAATCCACAGCCTGAAGTGGACGGCAACAACAGGAAACAAGCTCAAGAAGCTAGCTCATCATACTGTGCAAAGGAGGAGTAAAATGGCAGAAGCTGTTCTAGTAAACTCCTATTTACTGGCATGTTATTGAGCAATAGCTTTGGTAACATGGTGTATAATATTCATACTTATATTCATACACAAGTTCTCACATGTATGCATAAAAATACACAGAAGTCCCTTAGAGCTGGGAGCCAATTTGCAGGTGGTGTTCAGAAAGGGATAAATATTGTTGGGCTCTCAGTTTGTGAGGTTATCACTGTTCTTCACAGCACTTCACCAGCAACTTAGAGCCAAATCTATTTAAAAACAGTAAAGGCAGAGAAGTGAAGTTGCCTTTGGTTGTGCTTTTTTTTCTCTTTCCCGTTGTAGCTTCCTCTTTCTCTTCACCAGCTCAGCACTGCTGGCAGCTTTTTATAAACCACGATTCCTACTGCTGTCAGCTTGTTTGGAAACTACATGGTGAGCTCAGTCCAGCAGCTACTGCTGTGGGTTTCTGTTTAATTGCACACCGGATTTGCTTTAAATTCGGTACCCACCGCCATCATTTCCATTCCAAAGCACTCAAAGAGCTCTGCATATTCACAAGTATTCAGTACAAAGCAGAATTTTGCTCTCAACATATACAGTTAAGTAGCATAAACTACAATGCATTCCCATAAACCAGTAGTAAAGAAATCCTCTGCAACCTCTGAAAGGTTGAACCATAGCAGGACAGTCAGCAATGCAGTTATTCTAAGTTGACAGTAATCTGCACTGTGCGTATAAAGTGATACCATGACCAGAACATTTGCTGTGAAGCAAAACCAATACTGAGAAGATCTTCATTTGTAGAGGAATTTTCTATGAGACCTCAGACATCTTTAACACCAGAGACAGGGTGGATGGGTGAGTAGAGTGCTGTCTAGAAACTTTATGGTTGCATTAAAAAAGAGTGAAAAAAAAATCATCTAGCCATAAGATCAAGGAGAAATTACTAGGAAAGCAACCATGGGGAGGAATAGAAGCAGGGCTGGGGAAACACTGAGGTTGGGAAAGTGAGTTGAATAACACCAGCACTCCTGAGGTCTTCGTCCTCTACCTGCTGCACGAAACGCAAATTTTGCCATTGGTTTGGTGGAGAAAAATGTGGGTACTAACTTTGGACAGATGCTTTTTACTTCTTCTCAAAACAGCGGAAATCTTACAGCCAGATAGGGACTGGAGAATGATGACAACATCTTGGCTGGAGGCAAATGGTACTTATAAGAAAAGCTATACAAAGAAAATCAGTAGGTTCCTCTATGTCACAGAGTTCATAAACTCTTTTACTTGCAGATCTCTAAAACGTTTCCATGTAGATGCAAACATACATTTTCAATTTAAGCCCACTGATAACTTTTTGTTATTTTTCTCTGGTCCTTCAGAAATATTTCATGGTCTTGCTGAGGCCTACAGACTATAAGCTGAAAAGTCACTAAATCATGACTGGAAAATATAGATCTAAACACAGTACTGGTGTTAGTTAAACTAAATTGCAGTATTACTGAATTGAACAAAACCAACAACATTGGTAATAATATGCTACAACTATCAACTATATAAAATGTAGTCCCTCTCTAAAATAAACAATCCAGTATTTCAGTGGGAATAAGGTGACTACAGAAGAGATGAAGCTCCATTTATCAGCAGAGCACTTTTGTCATCAGTTTTACCTATATGTGTCCATGTCGTACGTAACTGCACATAGGATTCCTAACAGAACTGTAACTATCTAAATCCATTGTGTTAGAAGTCAGGCATTAGTTAAAAAAAAAAAAAACCTTTTTCAACAGACAAAGCCATTGGGAAAGTCTGTCCTCTTCTCAGCTGGCAGGAATCCTGCAATGTGGGGACAGAGTCAGCTGAATTATAAATACTCAGCCATGACTCTGTTTTGGTGTCTACTCCTCTGTCTCCTACCATCTCCTACTCAGAAAAGAACCGTTTCCCTTTTCTTAATGACCACTGAAATCATTTAGGGAATTTCCAGCACACAGTGTGCAGATTCTGATTCACTTTAACCCCAGAAAATGTTTAACTCCTTCTGGGAATTATTGTGAATTGATCCAGTCGTACACACTAATATACCCCAAGTTTCTCTTTCCCTTTTTTTCCTTTCAGCCATACACAAGCATTTAACATCCAGAGCATTCTGCTGCTTTGCACTCCCACAATGCACATCTTGTTCTGGAACGAAATCTTCCTAGTCACGAGACCTTAGAGTCTCCACACTGTTAGTTTGGACTGATCTGTGGAGGTCTCTTCTTCTAAAATGGGAAGATAGTTTCATTTTCTGACATGCAGCTACACTTCTTGGTATATTCTTCTGCAACATTCTTTAAAATGTTTCACTGCTTCCACTAGTATAACATAGCAAAACAAAACCTCTCATTTTTCCTTCCCTTCTACCTCCTCCTTTGAGTAAAGCTGTTCTTCCTACTCTCACTCTAATGCGGGTGTTGTCTCTGACACAATGCCAATCTACACAAGCAGGCTTTATCAAGGATGTGCAGCTTCCTCTTGCAGGACACCTGTAAGATCAAACTTTTTCACTTTCCTTTCATTGCTCTAACTCTCACCCACCAGTAGCCTGAATGATGGCAGTCTCTTCTCCCTGGGCTTTCTGTCTTCAGATTCATTTTTTCCCTTTCTCTCCTTCTAGCATAAGGGGGAATACTGTTCAAATGCTCTCTTTCATATTTCTACACTAAATTCCTCTGAATTACCACATCAAAAATAAGTTTTGAAGTCTTTTTAAGACCCTTCACAAATCTGGTCCTCTCTAGTCTTTGTTCAATTATTGTACTGTTATGTAATACTTCTGGCACAACAAGAAGTAGACTTAAATACAGTTCAGTACAGCTAAATACTGAACTGGAGTTACAGAAAACTATTTGCATTAAAAAAAAAAAAAAGTTAGAAGACCAGTAGTTGCAGCTATGAGAACAATGGCAGGGAGGCTGAAAAGTTCCACAGGCAAGAAAGCAAAACTGAAGACTAAATAATCTAACTGCATGTCTTAATTTCTTATAGTAAAAGTGGCTTAGCATTACAATAAATAAATAAATAAATTCAAACATAATTTTTCTTATCAGTAACTACTTCTGTAAGAAAAATGTCTCTAGATAATAGGCTACAGAGTTCGTCATATACAAGTCATACACACCTGTCCTAGTCATACAAATGTCACATAAAGCTGTAGCATGGGGCTTTTATGCACGTTTCAGTTCTTATACAGCCAAATGCTTCCCGTGAAGATGTACAGAGAACACTGGCTTCTTGTGCTTCAGTTCTTCTGTTTATGCAGAATTTCGGACACAAAGTCCATGTGAAAGTGATGGCAGAGAACAGGAAGTGCAGGTGTAACCCATCTACCTAAAGAAGTGGGGATCTGTGAATAGTGCTCTTCTCTTCTGAATTCTTGGAGATAACTCCCAGAGATACAAACCTTATAAAATGCAAGTGTGGAAACCCATCTTCCTAGATACAGCTGCATTCTCAAAGCAGAACTGTTAACTAAATATCCAAATCACATTTCACATAGCAGAAATATTTCTGATACAGCTTGTGGAGGTCCTTTACGGCCCTCAGTGATAGAATCCTAATGGTGGGTCTAGATCAGCAATTTAGTCAAGACCGTAAGTGCACTTCCAAAATGAATCTCCTGATCTTTTCCACTTATTGCAATTTTTTAGAAATTTGCACAAGAGAGCACTTTGAGAGCTCACAAACTGGATTCATTCATATGACAGTGAACTGGAAGATGCAGCTCAGGACTGCAACTACAAATGGAGGACTTCAGTCCATGTAATCAGGCTGGAGCCAGTCTGAAGAGACGTCGCCCCAAAGCAGATACAGGGTGGTTGTTAAGTTTTCGGCAACTACAGATATGCCCTTATTGAGCCACACCACAGATGAACCTCATATTTATAGTTTAATTTTGACTAGTAAAGTATCTGATTCGGCAGGGGACTCAGGGAAACTGACATTCATTTAAACGGAAACGAGATTGGACAGGAGGTTCAAGGCATAACTCTGTGAAGGGATATTAAACATTACTGCTTGCATCTTACTGATGCAACTGACTCTGGAATGTAGAGTAGATGGCATTAGAACACTGCTACATTTGAATTGTTTGAAATGATAAAAACGTCTTGAGAGATTGGATGACTATAAATGAGCAGGAACGTGTGAATTGAAAATCTGCTGCCTTCAGAACGCAGAAGACCATTAAACACTAACACAAAATGTTTTACCTGTCTGAACATGCCTGAAAGCCAAAACAAGTTTTTCTATGTAAAGAAAATAACCAAATGTAGCAGGGATGCCAACATCTTGAAGCTGTATAAATTGCCAATGGGATATTTTCTACTTTGCTGAATTCTGCTTTATGCACATCTTGAAAGTTTCTAATAAAATGATAAATTAAGTGCTTTTCATTAGTGCAAGTGATTGTGTATCATATTTCCTAAAGAAACAGACAAACAAACAAAAAACTATGAAAGTTTTTGGATTAATACACACCCAAATTAGTCCTCTTTCTCTCAAAGAAAATGGTTATCTTCATTCTGATTTGGATTTAGTTGATTCTGATTTGGATTATCTCCAGTATACACTTGAAAGTCTTTGCCAACATAGTGAAGTCAGTTAAGACTGTAATATTTTAATGACATTTTTATGACATTTCCCACTTGCAAAAGTGGACAGATGCAGTTACATACAGGAATTCATGAAAGCTCAACTGTCAAAAGCACCTTTTTGCCACTACAAACTGCATCAGTTCTAGGAGAGGATGCCCATATAGCCAGGAAAAGTCTTTGTTCAACTGTATCCATCCTAATAAACCCACGGGTCTCACGAAGGAACATCACAGAGAGATTGATCACATTGGAACAGGGAGCACATATTTCAGTGGAGTCTACATTCAGACTGTTAAGGATCCAAAGGTGAAGCTCCACACGAGAAAAAGTGGTAACAAATTTTTCTCATCCAGCAATTTGCAGCAGGCGTTTTCTTGCTACTACGCTTTCATAATGGAAAAATGCAACAAAGACTTCAGCTCAGTGTCTTCATCTCAGTAATGGTATGTGTAATGAAGAGTTAAATGGAGAGGATTGTACTCCATAGCCCTAATCCCAACACCTTCTACAGTCAGAGAGACTCAAAAGCTCTTTTAAGAGAAGAAGGCAAGCCCTTCATGTTGTCTGAATGGATATTCAGTCTTGGAAGACTCACAAGATACATCAACTCTAGATAAAACAAGTTCAATGGAAAACATAGCCCTGGGAAGAATAAGGAAGATAGAAGGGAATCTCTTGTTTAGAGGTCTTGTCCTTACTGTTACAAGCAAACTCGGTAGCAGAATCTATGTAAACACCTGCTTCTGATTAAAAGGCTTCAGGATGAGTGATGTTGTATGTGGTTTTAGCAGGGAGAAAAATTACCTTCTGAGCACCAAGCAAGGTTTGAGGTAAAGGGACCTCTCTGTGATGTGGCTGCAAGTTGAAAACCTTTTGCTTTGGCAGCTTGTGGTTAGAAATAGCTTGAAGAATAAATAGGTAGAGATAGGAGAGGAACCGCTTCAAGAAGCTGCACATGGAGAGGTGATGCTGACAGGGAAAATATCTCAGATTAATATAAATATTAAGTGCTTTCAGAAACTTAATCTTTCAGCTCAGCAGTTTCATCTCCAGTCCTCCAAATTCCCATCATGGAGAAGGATTCCTACCCTACTTCAAAAGCCTTTCTGAAGCAGTTTGCATCATATATCCCTAGAAATCAATTTTCTACTACACAACTGCTTGATAACTTCATCTGTTCTTCTGCATATAAATCACCTAATAAATTGTTGCAAGGATCTGGGCCAAAAGCACTTCCTCTAGTAGGCCTTCCTTTAGGAGTGAGAAGATTCTGTGATGACAAACATAGGATAAAATACCAGTTATATCCAACAGTGAGAAAATCATCTATGTTGAATTTTAGCAAGATTGGTACTGGTGATGTTTCTAAATACCTATAATAGTGTAAATGAGCATTTTGTTTAACTTTTAGCATTTCCATTTACAGATATTCTTTCCTTCCTAGGAAGCTTATTCAACTTCTGGACTTTCTGCTCTTCCCCAAGCTTTATGGCCAACTGTTTTACTCTAATTCATTATATAGAGAATAAATTTGAAGATTTATATTGATAAGCTTCATGTGTTTATGATCGCTCGTATGTTAGACACAGTTGTTAATGCTGATAATGTTGGTAATATAGCTTTCCTTGAGTGCAGTAAGGCTGGTACAAAATATCTATCCTTATTAGGCAATTTCCTGTGCTAAGGGACAGTGCTGAAATATCCTCCAGTGTATTAAATACAGTTACATTCCACCTTAATAGAAGACCCTCTCTGTAAAACATTTTTAAACCTTCCAGTAGCTGCTTAAGGTACCTTTCAGCATATTGAGAATCAGATTGCATATCATCTTTGTTCAGAACAGTCTTTTTAATACACATAAAATTTCCACAATTACTTTTATCACCTATTATCCAATGACCCACTTTAAGATTGTGTATGCTATTGTTCACTCCCTTCTGTTCTGTTTTCACCAAATTTTACCATCAGGATTGTACTTTGTCTTCTCTCCTGTTCCCCCACATGGATCTTATCATTTCCAGGCTGTTATCCAAAAGGAGACTCAAGAATCATCATTCAAGACAGAATTGGACTGTTCAGCAGCTTGCTTATTTCTAGCTTAATGTCAAGATTTCATGGTACCAGTAAAATAAGAATGGAATGCCTATGGATCAACTGATGCTAGTAAAATTCAGTCTGGGGCTTCAAGAGTTAATCTTTCATCATGATCTTGATCTTATCCAATTGTTAATATGGTTTGCTTGTTGGGTTCCTTAGGGTGGGGAACGAGAGGAACTTGTGAGTGGCCTCTGGTTTTACCAGTGTATGAGGGAGGAAGTTTGTAGTGGCTGAAATTCCCCCTCACACATAGACCCAGGTGAGTGGTGAACAGGCTACTTTCAAAAGCAGAACCTGTGGCACATGGGCATAGATTGAAGGGGAACAACCCAGACAAAGAAACTTCACTTTTCCAAGATACTAGTAACTAAATGCAAAGCAAGAAGACATTTTGCAGAATGAGAGAGTTCTCCCCTTGCAGCAAGGGCCCACCCTCTGCATCCTGAACGGTGACCCACTCGCCCCTGCCACTGCTCCTGCCCAAACCTTGGTAAAAAGGACACACATTCAGTGTAGCCAAAGCAGTAGCAAGTATAAGTGGGATAAAGAGAAGGGAAAAAATGTGGAAAGAACTGAATCAAAATCTCTACATTAAGTTTCAGCATCTGACTGTTCAGATACAAGTTTACAAATCTCGTTCTCTACTCACTGTTAAAGGTACTTTTCTATGAGAAATAAAGCCATTATTTGGGGCATGTAACTCTTCCTCCTTTCTCCCACTTGCTTTCTCCTTGCAGTACCTAGAAAAGAAGAGAAATCACAAGAAACAAATAAGAGGACTCAGTATCTTTCACTGAAAAATCTTGTTCTATAGCCAAGTTTATGAAGAAAGTCTCATGGGCTCGGTTTCTATAAAACGCTGGTTTTGTAGAAAAAAAAAAAAAGCAGTGTTTTGTAGAAACTTAAGACTGTGTACTTGATACTGCATACTTTTTTTTTTTTCTTTCACTCTAAGTTCTGCCACCTAATTCCAACACAGGACTGTTATTAAAGCAAGGCTATGCCACTGCACTGTCCTCACAGTTGTCAGGCTTTATGATCGTTAAACCAGAGAGCAGCACCATCATTATGGTTCCTCCACAGTGGGAAACACATAGGCTTCCACAGCACACTGTACCCATATGCTTGTTTATTGGTAGCAGGCACAGGCTCTGGGTTGCTGATTATACAGTAAGCACCTGCCCATGGCAGATCTGGCTCGGGGCAGACTTCCTGTTACAGTGCCGCAGCTCCCTGAAATGAGATTTATGCAAACTGGCTAAAAGCTGTGATGTCACAGCGCACTGATAGACCCAAGGGCTATCTCCCTTTTACAGACATTTGATAAAATCAGGAACTTCAAATACAACTCGGGAAGAAGTTCACCTCAGAACCTATTAGGGCAAACTATGAAAACTTGTTAGGGTCTTTCTCCTATCTTGAGATCCACCACTGCGAAGGGACTTCACGGAGTCCAAGGATCTCACTTCTGTTCTTTTTTTCTTTTTTTTTCTTTGTTGTTGTTTTTTAATTTTGTTTCATGTGATTTTTCACGTCAGATATTCTGGATGTTTGAAAACTGAATTAAGAAAAATTCACTCAGAAGTTGGCTGAATGTTGCAAGCTTGCAAAATGGAAGGATTTCCCCTCATTCCCCCTGTGAGTATATGGGCTTTATTCCTAATATGGATCACTGGGCTCAGTAGCAAAAGACAGAGTAAACCAGATTTTATTATTTGAGAATATCCTCCTTTGGTCTGTATTTGTTATGCCAGGAAGTTGGGCTCCGGTCAATATATAAAGCTAGGGACGACGTTACAATGAATGGGAAATTAACATTTCCTCCCTATACTTGTATCTGATCTTGATCTCCATTTGTTTTCACAGATTAAATGTATGGTAGTTTTGTATGGTATGTGCATAGCAAGTCAGTGAATTTTTTTTCTTCAGCACCAGCTTTGTGGTAAAAGGCCGAGTCTTGCTTCAGATTGTAATTTTTAATGATCTGAAGACTGACATAGTTTACGTATATTTAACTTTCTACCAATCTGTGAGAGAAGAGTTGCTGAATACAGGTTTTACGTATTGCAAATTTTAGGGCTCTGTGCTCTTTGTAATTATGGCATTTTAGTCTCTAGCTTCAGCTTCTTTTGAACTAATTCTCTTGAATTCACTTGCTCAAAAAAGCAATTGGTAAATGAGGGGAAAATCACGCAGCTCTTAAGTGGGTCTTTCAATATTTCCTGCTAGACACAAGTTCTTCTGTACGATTATGAGGCTGATTCTATCCCTTCTTTAACTCTGAAGTATTGGTAACGCTACTCTTATGTATCCCATCATGAGTTCGGAGATAGTCTTTATGAAGAACATAATGGCACTAACCTGTTGTTGAGAAAAAAAAAAGGAAACTTCTAAGCAAAATGGGTAAAAGAGGCCCTAACAAGATTTTATAAAGCCTGTAGAAGCTGAAGAGATGTCAGATAAGGTGATTTATGTGGCTGATGACTTATAGTACTTGGTATATGTGTCCAGAAAAGAGAAAAAAAGACACTGTAGATCCAATAGTCCTTCTAACAAAATTCATATCATGTTTTCTTTGTCCCATTCATGTCATGTTTTCATTGTCCCATCTACTGAAGGCTAAAGCCATGTTTCTTTATCTTCCCCTAAGAAAGATGGCCCTTTGAATTCTCCTCCTGACTGGTATCCATACTGATTGAAAAAATACTTTTTCTTATTTTGGGAAGGTCCTGTATTCTAGCAGTTTATCAGGGGTGCCCCTGAAATCCACTATCTACCCAAAGAGTGAGAAGACCCTAAAATAACTTTTCTTTTCTTTCTTTTTTTTTTTTTTTTGAACAAATCAAGTTGCCCAGTGCACCTATTGTAAGTATGTCAGGATAGGAATCCAAAAAAGAAATTGAGAAAATGAAAAAATAACACACAGATTTCTCAATATGTTACTTGGGGAGCTTAAAAAAAAATCCCCCCAAAACCACCCAAACCTTGTCCTCAACTACCCCAGAAACCAGCATCTCATTTTTGTTATTATTATTGTAGATTTTCTGTACACACATTCACTCATAGCTAACTTTTCTTTCATTTCAGTATTGAATTCGAGTGCATAAAATGAATAAATGGAGTTAAACTCTAACAGTCTCGCACATATGCTAATTTGTGTCGCAAATAACATTCTGGCTGAACCGTGTTCAGGTGAATGATACAAGAGGCAGTGAAAATTTGATTACATCTTACAGGAACACTTGGCAGGGCAATTTGGTTTTGATTGCTGTGATTAATACGTTCAAAAATCAAAACGTTTGTGTTTTGTACTTTCGGAATTGTTTTAAGCGCACTTTGAACACTGCCAGTTTGAACCCCGCATGGCATCACTACAAATGTCTGTGCCCCTTGGGACTTTTTCTGAGGGGAGGCATTAGCCAGTTTCTAGACAGGGCTTCCTGTGAAGCAACACTTCCCTCCTCTGCCCCTCCCCTTTCAGTTGAGGGTGGGTCAGTAACTGCCTTCCTCTCGACTTTGGTAGGAAACTCTTACCCCTCATTTGGAAAATGCTGCTTAAATGGTTTAGGAGTACTGCATCTTTCTCCAAAGACTCTGAATCTTTGTATGGAAATGTTCCGCAACATGGCCCCAAGCCTTCCAATGCATGAGAGAATCTAGTTGTGCTACTAGGCAGAAAATTGATAAACCAAATACATCTTTACATAAAGAGGGCCCCAGTTACATGTGAATCCCTAAGTAGCCACCTGTAGAAATCACATCTCTGAAGGGAGGTCTGAGAGCAAAAAAGTCCCTCAGAATTGCTCTGTTCCATATAACTGCTTTAGCACAGCAGTTCAGTGAGGCTGGCCCAACGAGTGAGTGTGTTAGTATATTTACTCATCTTTTCTAGAATAGTTAGACTATAAATTTTTTCCCAAGGAAATATGGTTAATCTTGGCCTTAAAACGAGTCTCAGAAGCACATCATTGGAAACTGTGTGGAGAATTTCTGAATCACATGCCAGTGAATAGTTATGTCAGGATAACAAAAAAAGATCAGCGTTCAGTGAATTTATGATCACCTGGAATCATCTGACAAGGTCCTGGTAAATAACAAGAATGTTCAGGTAGTTATTCAGTTGAGTCTCTTGTATCACTCTTAACTGATGCCAACCAAGCTTTCTCCAAGTAGTTTTGTGGCTTTTCCCTTGGTTTTCAGAGCAAAGAAGGAAGATGGAAGCAACTGTCCATTTACCAAAGTCTGTGACAGACAGAATACTGTTTGTTGACATCTTTCTTGATGCTGGAATATGGTCTTAGGTAACTCCCTGCACTTCAGGGCATATAGGAAAGAAGATCAACTTCAGGAACAGCTATGAGTTACTAACAAAGCTTTCTCTCAGTATTTACAGGAAAACACTTGATAGAACAAATGCCCATTGAGATCAGTTAAAAATGACACTGTAAAATAAGCCATTCTTTGCCTTTTGTCTGGGCAAACAAAACAGTTCAGTGTCATGGCAGTGCTGTTAGTAAGTAAGATGGTGAAATGTGTGGGTGGGTGGGGAGGTTCCAGAGAAGGACAGAATAAGTGGTAATGATTGGTGCAAGAGGCAACAGCAGCATATGGCGAAACCTCTTCTTTCTAAATAGAGAAAAATGAGCTTTTAATAAATCTTAAAGAAGAAAAGTTAGAGAGAGATTAAAACAGGTTCTTGGAAATAGCTTCTCGAATTAATAAAGAAAAGTATCGCACCTTCCCATAGGATAAGGATAATCAAGAAAAATATGATACACAAACTTAAATAATATTTAATATAAATCTTCCCATATTAGTTTCTGTACCCTCAAAGATCAGACGCCAAGATGGACAATGGTGCCATTTCAAGTCCTTTGTGGTGATGGATTGGTCTAGGTTGCATGAGTTAATACGGACAGACATACACATATTTATCCAATGGACCTTTAAGCAAAAAAAAAAATAGAAATCAAGGAAGAAAATTCCTACAATTCATAGGAAAAAGATTTTAAGTTCCAGACTTTCATAACAGAGTATATAAAACTGATCAGTGTAAAAGTAGACTGTTTTTAATATGCTGAGTATCTGCAACTCTCTCTGCAGTCAGCAAGATCTGTAAATATTAGGGAAATCACTTTTTTTAAAGAGTCTAACTATTTAACACACCTTCCTTTGGCTCTGGTCATTGAATGCATCTGAACATTTGCATCTGAACTTGAAAAACTAGCTAATAGTTGAAATACTTTGTTCTTAGCTCTCAGACTGTGAAAGACTATTGACTGTTACTGGGTATGTTGGACTGAAATGTGGGAGTTTGAGAAATAGAAGAAGATAGCTAAGGAAGAATGCAACTAGGCAAGTCAAGCGTTCTTTGCCATGCCTAAAATTCATACTATTTATCTATTTTTGAACTGTTGCTTGGGCTTCCTGCCAAGCTATGGCTTTGTAAAAGTGTGACTGATAGAGCTTTTGTTGTAAGCAGTGAAAATTTTATACCTAGCAATTTAAGCTTAAACTGACTGCACACTGATTTCTTTGGAAGTTTCTTTACTTTTTGCTAAATATCTATCAGAGTTACAACTTTTGATGAATCTAGATATGGAAAATTTGCATACTTTCAGTTGGTTTCTCATATTTGAGTTGAAAGGAAACAAAGATTTTTCTTTCAAATGATATATATTTATATGACTTTTTTAACCTAGATTTCTCCCACCGAGTATGTTGTTATTTTCTATTTGGATGTTGAGGTCTCTCTGTTCACAGAATATGACCGCTTTCCTCTGAGTTATGACAAATTAACATTTCTGAATATGAAGGCTGTTATCCCATAAAGGCAGAAACTTAATGCTGGTATTCTTTAGGCTGACACAATTTTAACAGAAAGCATATATTTATGGAAATGGGGGCATAGGGTGAATTAATTTACGAAGATAATGAAAACTAGAAATTCCTTTCAGAACTTTGTCCCCCTGTTTTGTCTACGAAGAAAGCAAAACACAGCCTCATTAATTCCATTGGAATCATATTGATTCAGAGCGGGAGACTGGACCTATTACCTAGAGACTAGAAATAAAAGGAGTCTCTTCAATGTTATCCCTGCTGTGGATACAATTAAATCATGATTTACTCACTTTACTTCAACTTTTCCTCACATTGTGGACTATCATTTTCTCAAGATGTCCCCAAAACATCTATCTACCACTATATATTATAGATTATATTGGGAGCTAACAAGTAAGCAATTGATTTGCTCACAAGGCTTTGAGCATTCAATGGATCTGATGACCAAACAGGTTGTATTTTGGAAGTCATAATGTTTTAGGCAATCTTACCAGCACATTCTAATATGATACATTGATAAAGTACACAGCTGCCATTGAGGATCTAACAAGGTCCAAAGTACTTTCTAAAAGTATTTTCTATCCTTTTCTGTTCTAACATCTTAACCCTCTGGGAGCAACTCCCTGTTTTTCTTGATCTATTTTCCTCATAGAAATCTTAGAAATCACACCCCTAGAAAATGGACAATTTTTTAATACAAAATTCCAGCAGAATGAAACAATGGAGTTAACTAGAAGAATTAAAGACAAGAGCTAATGAGAAATGGCAACTCTGATCTAGTTTTCACCAGAAAGAAATCTTTTCCTTTTGCCAGCTGCTTATCTCTGTCTGGATTTTAATGTCAGATGCTGCCACAGGTTTCATTTTGTGAGCAATCTAAAGGAGCAAGAAAAAGAGAAGCTTGCCTGTGTTTTTGGCATGCTGTCACCATTGCCTAAGCTTAAAAAATACTGGTGAATATATGAAGGAATAAACATACGCACATATAATATATGTCTATCATGTGAGTTACCATATTGTTCTTAATATTTGTCCTTTTCTTTAAGTTAGTTATGCTAAAGACATTAACAGAAGAAAAATGGTTCTATTAGTACCTCGTAGAATTAGTCTCCTTTCAGAGCAATTAGCAAGAAGGTTTTTTGAGTTCTACATTGCTGTTGACATCATAGAACACTTTTCAGAGTGGATGAAATTATTGTAGTGAACTTAACTTGCTCTAATTCTTCATTCTGGAAAAAAAAAAGTAAATGTTAAATGAAGCAAAAGAATTGTGCACAAATAACAGACCACCTTTACTGAAACAACATAAGAAGTTAAACAGTATTCACATTGGACTACTCAGAGTGGTAAGGAAGACAAGCAGGGAAGTTGCCCTACGTCACCTGTTCTAAGAAGTTAGAGAGAACTTCAATTCTGCAGCAAAGCATCTAATACAACTCAATGTATGCCCCACATTTAGACTTTCTAAGTCTTCTCTGTGCATAACAAACAGCCCTATACAAATGATTTGAACCAGCAAATATTTAGACTTAATCTTGGACAAAAACTGAGAAGGAAAACATTTTCATTTCCCTCTGTTGACATTGTTACCCTCCTACAAATTGTCACCATTTAGTGTCACCTCCTAGAAACACCCCGAGTAAGATCCTTAGGCAAGTCAAGTTTCTGCTTTCTCTGTTGTATACAAGACGAAAAAGAATAAATGTCTGTCACTACCAAATAGAAGTTTTCTCTTCTGTGCTTGTGTAGTGGTATTTTGGCTCAGGCCTTATGTCCCAGATAGCTGGACAGAAGGTTGGAAGGTGGGATATCAAGAACTTATAGAATGCCACAGGACAAATTCTGTTACACAGACAGCAGAAAGCTCTCACTGGGTCTAAAGAGATGGATTTCTCTCTCTTTTTTTTTTTTTTGGCAAAACAGTGTTTGGTGTTGAGCATTTTATTCCTGCTGGTTCAATAAGAACTTGAAGCCTCCCCTTCTTTCTCTAGGCAATATAAAATGTGTTGGCATCTCCTCTTCGCTAACTGATATGAATAAATTTTGAATGGATTTGTCTAAGCTTACAGTTCTAAAAATTTCTCTTCTCATTACAGCCCTCTGAAGATATGGTACCCTATGAGTCAGACCTCTACCGACAGCCCCATGACTATTACCAGTATCTCAACAGTGATGGAGAGAGTCATGGTGGTAAGTTAAAAAATATCTCCTTGGAGCATAAAGTCTCATGGTATACCACAGGAAAAAGATTTTAGGACATTCAGGAAAAGAACAAATATGCTGCTGTGATCTATAACGTACAGGCACATACTTTTAGATCAGAAACCAACAACAATCTATTCTGCTTAATGGCACTGTTCCAATCCAGCAATTGCAACACAGATTTCTCTGAAATAGAATTTTAGAAAACACTGAATGGTGTAAGGAGCTTCCAGGACATTCACTGTATTACCAGGAAGGTGGGACCTCATGATCTCTATCCTTCATTATCTTCACTGTGTTTTAACTTTCCTCTACAGATCAAAACCACTCTGCTTGTTTCAGAAATCCCCAAGGACATGAATTTGCAATACTGTACTTCTTGCATTCCTGTCTCCAATTCCTGTTTGACTTAGGTCCTAAATACTCTGTTAGTGCCTTCATTTTAATTCTGTTTCTCTGGCATTTGGCTTTTTTCAACTCCATGTATTTCTCTCTTTCTTTTGATCTCTTTTGCATGCTGCCACATGTAGCTGAAACTTTCACTCTTCCTCCAGTACACACAAGTACTTCCTCTCTCTAAATCTACGTAAAACTTCCTTGTAGCTGTTTGTACATAAATCTAGCTTAAAGTAAAATAAATTATTGTTAACATTATACATGTGATTTAAAGGTTTGGTGTCTTCTATATTTTCACATCTTGTGGGGACTGGGCTCTAAATCAATGTAGAAGCGATAGTCCAGCCCTGTGAATTTTGTCTCCTGTGCAATACAATGGTCCAGCAACACCACCCTGGAAATATCAGGGTCAATATTGACTCAAGAAGGAAAAGCACCGTTCTACTGTATCACTTGTGGCAGTCCCTTCTGATCCTGGAGTTTCCCTAAAAGACTCCTATTGATATAGCAACTAGACCCATCACTACTCAATTTAAGACATCTAACAGCTTCACAGCATAGCACTGTTTTATCTGTGGCAACAGAAACTACCTGAAGGGACAGCAAGTTACAGAATAGGATTGTTCTGGGCATTTACCTGGAAAAGATTCCTACCTAAATTTGTTCAGTATATTGCATTTAAGAAACACCAATGATATTCTTATGGCCTGGAAACAAAGAACCGATTCATTTTTTATAAGTTATCTCATGGCCTTTGTCAAGTCACATTAATCAAACCCAGCAAATTCCACATGGAAATTCAGGGTTTTTACAATACAAACTGTACCTGTTTACACACCCATAAAATGAGGATAAAATTTATTATCTCAGAAGGCAATTGTGACAATTAAACGATAAATACAAAAGATGTCATGTAGGAAAAAGCACTGGGAAAGAACTTTTCTGTCATTAAATCTAGGTTACCTCAAGCAACAACACCCCTTTATCTTTCATAAACTTATCATCTCACCTGTTTTACTGCCCATTTTTTCTGTTGGAAGGCTGTGTCTAAGCTACAGTGTTCAGATCATTAGAATGTTTTTACTCATCATAATGAACACTACAATAACTCAAAGTCGTCTATATGAGTTATGGCCTAAGCAATATCAGTACTTGCCCAAAAGACTCCAAAAAAACCTGCTTAATGTTTTAACTCCTACAGTAAGTGGTTATGCATGAGGCAACTTAATCCCAGCCTGAATATTTCAATCCATTTTTTATTTATGAAAGTGCCTGCAATGTAGTTGCTTGTGTCCAAATATCTAATGTGCCTTATCCTCTCCTGAATTGCTCACAGTCTAAGACAACAATGAGCAACCACAGCATACAGAGGGGAGTGAAACACACAAATTAACTCATTTTTCTTCTTTTCTATAAACATTGACAAACCCAACTTTGGCTTTTTTTTTTTAACATGACAAAGGTAGTAGGTCTTGAGAAAAGCCATGCAGAAGTGCAGGAAAGGGATATTACAAATTACTAAATGTTCAGAATAATGAGGGTAAAAGCGTAATGATTAACAAATGATGGGGAAAATTAATAAATAAGGTGCTGCAGTGATAGTGTTGAAGTGAAAGAGGTGAGAACATGATTACGTAAGAAAAAGAAGAAATATGTAAGACAGAATTGAGGAAAGAGTGTTCAGGTTGGGGTACAGCAAGATCATTGGGAATACATAAAATATAATTTTGCAGGTCTACTCAGTAACACTGTGGACCTCCAAGAAAAACTGCCAGATAAAACAAATAGATACTACAAGACAGAGTAATTCTTCTGACTGCCCAGATATGTGACTGCTAAAGAAACAAAGTCTCGCTCAAGAGTCAGACTACCTCCCTCTCACTGTTAGCAAATTAATTTTGTGAAAGAGGTATGGCAACAGGTTAATTTGTTGATCTATGCTACACACATTACTGTCACTTTTCTAGAAAATAATGCTGAAGACAACCCTTATGCCTTGTTTACTTGAGTTGGCAGCAAAGTGCACACAACACTAGTTTAATATGTAGGAGATCATTGCCAGTAAATGAACACTAAATCAGACACACAAAAATACACCATAGAAAACCCCTATGTTCAATCACATCATGCATTGTTTGCATTTATTTTACATAATGCAGTTTAATTATTTTGTAAATGCTGTAATAAACACAGGGACAATCATACAAGGCAGAAACTACTTGGAGTCATTATGTATTAGTCCATCACCCTACCCTGAGCTTGTAGGCTAGTAAGTCTGTAAATGTAATGTAGCGTATTTTGTAACACTACTGCAATCTTAGTAATTACAAAATTCAAAAATTCAACTGCAGTTTTGTCTCTAAGTTCACTAAATGTCATTGGTTAAATAAAAATATTTTTTGTGTGAAGCTGAATTTTGACCACTGTTCAATTTGCTGCTAGCCTCATGGAACTTACCAGATTTTGTAGGCTGGGATTTTATTTTCTTCCCACCTCCTGAAGTAATATGCTAATTTAAGAAACTCTGCTTTGATTTTTTTTAGGATTTTAGCCCATGTAGCAGTGGAGGAAAGTCCAAACATGTGAACCTTAGTCGGAAATAATATAAGGCAAATAGAAAGAATTCCAGACTTCATCAAAAAAATCCCCTCACTTCGAAGCCATTCTCATGACGTGCTGGGGCCTGACTCACGGATTTTCAAACATTTGGCATTATTAAAATCATGAAGTTTGTTAATTTGTAAAGTGAGAGCTAATGTGATTCTGTTGTCATTAGAGATTATACTGTCACATTGCCACGGCGTTTCACTCAACAGAGGGCGGTTCTGCAGGAAATCAAGGCACGCATTTTTCAGTGTCCTTCAATGTTTTTCTCATTTCCTCTGCTGTTTTTTTTTTTTTTTGGCTTGTTTTTTTCAGATGAGTGAAACACAGTGGGAACATTTAAACTGTACATTGTGGTGATGTGTAAGAAACACTCTCCTAGCTCAAAATGAGTTGGACTATCTGCGCAGCACCGAGCAGAACTGGCTGCTCAGAGATACTGGCTCTGAGCTCACAAGCAGAGCCATGTCAACAGAGTCGTCATCTTAGATCGGGCAGAGGGCTGTGCTGACAGAGCTATCGCGCTTCCGGTTCGAGAGCTGGCTCATGAATTTCTGCGAGGTTTTGCACTGCATGATGCAGATTTAGCCTGTTACCCCACTTTATAATAAATACTTTTCCTAAGCCTATTTCACCTTCTAGCTCCTGGTCCTGATGTTATTCTATTAAAATAGGAGCAAAGAAATTTACATTGGGCATAGGATAACCCAGAAAGTTCAGTTCTGTTTCTTACTTGTAGAGTGCGAATCTACCTCCACAGCGAATATTAACGTAATTTCTTTAGGTCCAGTATTGCTTCCCAACATGGGAGGGAGTTTAGAACTCATGACTGTCCTTCCTCTAACCTTTCATTACATACAACACCAAAACAAACATGATCTCCATGTCTCTATAAGTGAGAATTTTTTTCACATCCTCTTTCACTTCATATGAAATTTCTCATAATGACTCCATTGTATACCTATAGCTTGGTTTTTAATAACATTTTCCTTAACCCAAAGAATAGACACTTTCCATTTCTAGAATCTTTCTCTCCTTTCTTTTTTCTTTGCTCCACCTTTATGTTTTTGTGAAAAGATCAGAATTACTGTGCATTGCTAACGTAACAGTAACAAGAACACAGAAGGAAATAGCTGCAGTGCAACTGATAACTCTAATACCTGCAGATAATGATATTTAGAATTTCTTTTAATCTTTTAATGTGCAATAACTTAGCCAAGAAGGGTAACTGCAAAGGAGTTTGTGGACACAGAATTTGGAATTTCATTTTCAGTGCAACTAAAACTATGTATTTTTTTCCTAAGTATCACTGTGAAACTATCGATAACTAAAACAGAAATAAGGACTTTTGTCCAGTCACAATTTTGGACATAAATTTGTGTTGAAGTAGTTTCTGACAGATTCATTTGGTAACTTATTAGTATTATGTGGTCACTGTAAGTCCTCAAATGCTGTGCTATTAGTATTATTCATAGTAGTACTTTTACAGCAGGACATAATTCAATAAAAAATGACTTCAGTAATGAGTAGGATTAATGTTACACAGTGTTTAACACTAGTATGCATAAACAGTGTTATACAGGTTAATTTATTTGCCAAGAAAGAGTATAAAAGAACAGTTCCGGAGGCAGCAGAAACCTTGTTATAGGCTCCAATAGACTAAAACTTATTTTGAAGTACAAAAACATCACTGCTGATAAAAGCATTTAAAAAGAATCAGAAGTGTACCACTTGGAGCTTGCACAAATACTCATGGCTATGCATGTTGGAAATGTACTGTCTTGACTCCTGACCACCACAGCTACTCCTAGTAAGACATTCCACACCTGAATACTTACTGTTGACAGCCTCAGAGAGTTTTGCCTGGGCTTTGTCATCCTCATGATTACACACTGATCTCATTTGCTGTATTAGATCATCAAAGACAAGAGGTCTTTGACGGATATGTTCACATCTGAGAGAGGACCCTCTGCACAAGGAGTAAAGCCAGATTATTCTAAGGAACATGAGTATAGATTACTCCTGTGATGTATTCTTAACAATTTATTATATGGGTTACCAGAGGTATATCGGGCCTCCATGGTTGGCTCTAAGTAGAGAAATCTTCAGTAATTTAGCCCAGTAAAAACATGAGTTAGGGTGTATCTGTCTTCCAACTAAACAAATAAGTTTCAGACTGAAAGTGCCCAAAGCCTCCTACCAGGAGGATAACCTGTGATAACCTGTGCAGTCAGACTCACAGTGAGTGAAACACAGTGGGAACATTTAAACTGTACATTGTGGTGATGTATTTTATATATTTCTATAGGCCTGAGCCATAAAGGCAGCTACAAGGGCTTACAGCTTCCCAAGTACAAGTATGTTGTAATGATATATGTACAAGTATTTTGTAATGTTATAAATGCAGATATGTAATAAACATATCACCGGGTTCCCTCCAAAGGAAGTCACATTCAAAGTCACTATCCTGGTTTTCAAATCCTCAGTGACGCTACACCTAATTGCTTGAAACATAAGTGAGGAAGGATGAGGAGATAGAAGCTGAGAGAAAGAACAAAACTGGTACTGAAGAAATAATATTCTCAGGACATTAGATAATGTCATACACAATAGCATCATATTGCAGAATGAGACAATTGCTCCTCTGTATTCCTTCAGTACAACTACCCTTGGAACAATATGTTCAGCTCTGTCCCTCATATTATCAGAACATTGTCAACAGCTAGGAGGGAGCTTGGAGGAGTGCACAAGCATGATTAGGGGGCTGAATATACTGATTTATGTTGAAAGATTGAGAGCTAAATACATGCAGCTGGGCTAAGTGATAATTAGAAATAGATTGTAAGTGTACATGGTAACAACCTGAAAATAATGAAGGGTAGGAAAGAAATTATTTATAATAACACAAAAGAAGAAAACTTGGAATAAAGAGATATAAATTATAAATGTTACACTGAATCATAAAGAAATTTTCACTGTGCACAAAACGATGCATGGGAAGTTAAAGTACGGAGGGCTAGTTTCAAGCTCAGTCAGAGCAGAGGACGTGATGCTGACTGATTTTTAAAAAAGAGCACAAACAGATACGTGCATAATTGCAAATATGTGCAGCTACAGTATGTGAGACAGAAATAGAGTTTGCAATGCTTCAAATTTGCTCTAGGAGATTTTAAATTCTGAGCAGCAAATTTGAAAATTTTGAAAACAACAATCTCAAACTGAGAACTGTATAGAATTTAATCTAATCATAACAGTAAATAAATCAAGTAGCAGTATATTCATTATCTGAGTACTTTTTAAATTTTTGAAAAAAAAAGGAAATTGTCATGGAAATTTCTAGCTTAATAGAGAGATTAAAAACGTAGAGAAAGGGGCTACATTAGAATTTGCTTCAACAATTAGAATTCAATTAGAATTGCATAATACCATACACAAAACCGTTTATTCTTTTATTCTCTGGTATTGCTACTGAAAAATATGGTGCATACCAACACATCATTACAGGAGATAAGTCCCATGCTTTTTCTGTAGCGTTCCTGAAGTTTTGCTAGCAGATGAAAATAAAGATTGAAGATTAGTGTAGAATGATCAGATCATCTTCTTCTGCTCATTTCCATACCATGAAAAAAACTATAATGACAATCTGACAATATGTAAATCAGTATAATTTGTTGCCTCAGGAATGAAAATGTAAGATTGTTAGAGTCTCTTCTTGAGAAAGGTGCCAGCATTAATGTCTTTTGCATGTTCTGCTATATTATCATTGAAATCCATCACTCCATCTAGGAGTATTGTCCTAATTAAAGTGGCCTAAGAATTACTTTCCAGCCACAGGCACCTTGGAGATTAGGAAGAGAAACATTACAGGAATCTATATAGATTGTCACCAGAGACAGACAGGTCTACAGGGATGGCATGGAGTGGGCAGAAGGGACAGTGGTGGGAGTAGGAACCAGTAAAAGACTGGTAAGTGCTATGTTTCTTACTTTTGTAATGACAGACAAGCTGCTGTTTTCTTTAGATCATTACTGGGAATATCATCCACACCACATGCACAGTGAGTTTGAGACCTTTGGAGACAACCACTTCACAGAACTGCAGAGTGTACAGCCTCCCCAGCTGCAGCAGCTCTACAGGCACATGGAGATTGAACAAATGCATGTCTTGGATTCTGCAATCCCAACTACACATATTGGACTCAACCATCAGGTACGGTTACCAACCCTTACGCAGAATTTAGATGATAGTTAAGGGCAAGGAACAGAATGTGTCAGGGAATGCATACAAGAGATTGCTGAAACAAATTATATGAATTTTTCCTGTCCAACACTTGACATAAAACTCTTCATTCTCAGGACAAACGTGGTTTAAGCTTTCTTTCTATCTGGATGATGAGAAGCCAAGTTCCTCAAACAGTGCATAAAAAGATAGTTTCAAAATTGTGTTTAATTTGGAATGAAAATCAACTGCTTTGAAATCCTGCAGAGGAACTGGGCCTGAGAAGCTGTGCACTGCCACAGCAAAGGTGTCCATGCCTCCTGGGAAACATTCTGAGCCCCACCATGGTAGGAATATTTAAAAAATTTCCAAGCATCCCTAGCAATTTTACCTGACCTGTGCAACAAATAATAACAAAGAAAAGTCATCAGTAATGTTACCACAGTGAAACACATTAGGGCCAACCTACTCATGTTTTTATCTAAAAGAAGCTAAATCATGACCCGAAGCACAGTATCTCGTCTCTTCTCAGATTTTACAAAAAGACAGTCATCTACCCATGAAAATAGGCATTCCAATGTGCAGCAGTCACCAAAGCGTCAGTGAATGATCACTAAAGCTGAAATTATAAGGAGTTCCACAGTACTGCCAAGACACTAGAGCGAAGTGGGCATTGAGATCCTACAGACTATGCTCCATGTCATTATTGGAAGCAATCAGAAAGCTGGGATATTTTGTGCCAAGGAGTTTCCCAGGGCAGGCAAGATACAGATAATATACTGAATACAAGACAGAGTAGGAATGACAGAGACAGAACTGTTTGCTGATTACCCTGCTGCATACGATGGTGCCATTGCTAAGATTTTGTGAGAAAAACTGCATGCATCTAATTGTTATTTTAGGTTTCTTGTTCAAAGCAAACTGAAATTATAAGCAAATACTGTATTAATTAAAAACAAGGAAACAAAGAGTGATTAAGTTAACTCTATGAACAGGAAACTGACTTACTGCAAGCCATCAAACTTCTTACCTACAACTCAAAAAAAATCAGGAATAGAATATAAGATGTAGCTACAAACAAAGAATTAGGAACAGAAAGTTACAAATATAAAAAAACGCTTCATGGAACAGAAGCCTGTGGGAAGCTTCAAGTCGTTTCAGTTGCTCAGTGCAACTGCTAACATGTAACAACCAACTGTTACACCCAACCAAAGGCAAAGAAGGAAAGTTAGATATGTTATGAGTGTCTTTGGAAGCACCACCAAAAATGAAGAGAGGGTGCTTCTGCTTAACCTACTTCAGTCTACTCAATTTCCATCTTTCATTTCAGGAGTACAGACACAGAATTAATTTTGTTGTAACTTTCAATAGAGTGTTGTGTTCTCTCTCCCCCACCCCATGCCAAGCTGCAGGAGATAGTCACCATTACCCTCCTCTTCCTTACCAGCTGGTGATCTCTTTTTTTTTTTTCTTTTACTTTAACCTACTGTAGCTCATGCAAGTGGTATTCAGCATGCTCTGAGGTTCAGACTCTGGTGTGTCTCAGCCACAATCCTAGGTAGCACATACTATTATTCAAGGCATTTCCATGGAAAGAGAAGCAGGAAGCAAAGTTTATTCCTCAGCTGAATTTGCCAGTTACTAACTGCACCCATGGCTCTCATGCAATGTCATAGTTACAGTTTGCAAATAAAAGAAGAACATGAAAAGATACTTCTCTGATTTTCTGTTGATACCACATTATTTTGTGAAATCAAATTCAAAGCTCAAACTATTCTTGGACAACAGGACCTTCAAACAGGTGGTCTCTTCAAGTACTAAATGAAGAAGAGAATACTTGCTCTGAAGGGAGAATGAAAGGAAAGGTTGGAAAATTGTGAAGAGTTTTAGAAAGAGGAAAACCACAAGTGGATGCCACAGGCCTTGAGACAACAGAATATGGAAAGCAGCTAGCAGTTTAAGTT
The DNA here is from genome assembly GCF_009769625.2 of Cygnus olor. Classification (NCBI taxonomy): domain Eukaryota; kingdom Metazoa; phylum Chordata; class Aves; order Anseriformes; family Anatidae; genus Cygnus; species Cygnus olor. The sequence continues at coordinate 54,083,997 of NC_049173.1, forward strand.
TTCTCTCTCTGAGTTGTATTGATGAGCTGTTTTCTTCAAACACACTATTGGGACCTCTGCAACTCTGGATGTATTGACCTACATTGAGTTTCAGGCATTGCTAAAGTGGGTGTAAGCAAAAATACAGCAAATAGGGAAAGGAGAGGTGATGCAGGGGAAGCTTAGGATAGTCCTCAGGTAAGTCTGAGCAACCTCCTTTGCTTGAGACCCTGTTCCTCCCTCACAGCATGTTCCCATCTTCCCCCTCCAGCCCCAGAGGAACTCACTCCCACTCCTCCTCAATACACTCTAGCTTTCCGCAGCCTTTGCCTTTCCAGGTGCACCAATCTGTTTTCCTCCCCTGAAAGACACTGTCCCACCTTTTCATTCCCCTTCCCCCATGACACTCCCTCCCTTTCCTCCCACCCCTGAGGCCGCAGCTTTCTTAACTGTAAAAAAGCTAAAGGTGACTCTGTGGTGAGGGCTGAAGTTTCGCTCTTGGGGATCTGACAGGAAGCTTACACACACTCTTACCCAATCCTGGCCTTCCTGCCACGTTTGGCTCCAGCCAATCTGCCAACTCACTAACCGCCAGCTGCTGCACCCCAAAACCAGTGCTCGGCACGCTCCTTATTGGGACATTTTCGACTGGTGCAAAACTCATCTGAAAAGCACCACTCGGCCAAGCCTGACACGGGGTGGGTGGTGTGACTCACGAAGTGAACACCCACTCCCTGCTTCAGCGCCTGAGCTTGTACAAAGGGAATCACGCTCAAAATGCCCTGTTCGGTGGAAGGAATGAAAGGCAACTCAAAAGGAGCTCACCTTACAGGAGTAGTAATCTGGCTCATTTCATGAGAAACACATTTTATTTGCTGCTGAATTTGGGGGATTTTTAAAACTTTTTTTAAATGTTGAAATTGAGTTCTTGCTCCACACCCCTCAGCCTGATTTATTTCTCCTGCTTCAGTAAGGAGCTGCAATAATTCTTGGCAACTGGTCTCAATCCCTAGCAAACTAGACAGCAACTGAGAATTTGCAGAGCTGAGGTATATTCCATATTGCTTGTGACAAGACCTCTATATAAGGGCAAGGGAATTCAGCACAGAAAACAGCTTGCCAGCTTTGCAGATGAGAAATCCCCGTTGATGAGGAATTTTCAGATAACCACATAGGAAAAGAGAACATGATCCAATATGATATATCCCCAGCAGTAAGGCTATTCCTCTCTTCAAGGGGGAAATTCAGGACAAGAAGCTGACAAACCTGTGTAACTCTGGCTCCAGAGATGGATGCAGTCCTGCAGCGATTCAGTGTTGTCAGAAGGTACTATGTCTGAGAAAGGAAGAGAACAACAGAGCCAAAGACAGTCAAAGTGGCTATGCCAAGACAAAACCGATCAGATCTGCAAAATCTAAAAGAGTGGTTCCAGAAAGGCCATGTTAGAAAAAAAGTTCATTTCAAAAGCAGTTTTATACTAGGGATAAGCAGCACAGATCAGAAACTCATTAGGAAGAATGTTATCTTGGTTTATAATCACTACACAGAAGGAATGTTGCGATGTTTTGAAAGCAGTTAAAGTATTTTCAAAGCAATTAGTACCAACAGAGCATTTTCTACACAGAAGGCTCGAGTATAAAATGTAATTTCTGAAAAATGTTCACATAATTATCAATGTATTAGGCAGAGGCATCTGTTATATGAATATATTGTCTTCAACCAAAAAAAAACCAACAAAAAAAAAATACAGTAGGTTTTCTTAGCCCATTAAGAAACCTGGTACCATGTGTGACTTTTTCCACCTTCTTAAGTAGGGTTCTCCTACTTAAGCAGTACAGCTTTCTCTACCCCCAGCAAGAAGAAATGTGTCTAAATTAGAAAGAGAAGGTTACTGAACTGGAGAGATATGGGAGATGGGGGACAGTATCACTTGCATAGAATATAACCTATGGGAAAGTTCTGACTTTCACAACTACGTTCCTCCTTCCCTCCTATTTGAGATGCATCTTTACACATGTGTAAGTGTTGACTGTTACGTGTTTTTTTTTTATCTGCATAGTATTTATTTTTAATGTCAATGACTAAGTCACTCACTCTAAACAATCTCATATACCTTTTGCTTTCTCTCCCCTTCCTCTGTAACTCTCTCCATGATATCTCCTTTTTCTCTTGATGTCCCACCCTCTATCACTACTTCCTCCCTCTGCTATTCTTTTCTCCCAAAGGTTTCCTATTTGCCCCGGATGTGCCTACAGTACTCCTCTCCACCGCAGCCCAGTTCTGATGAGGAGGACATAGAGAGGCAGAGCCCGCCACTGGAGGTATCAGATGGGGAGACCGATGGTGTGGACCCTGGGCCTGGAATTATGCATGGTGAAACAGGTCAGTGAAAACAGAGGGACTTTACTGTGCTATGTGCTGAGCAGCTGTTACATTACCATGACAATAATGAATAAACTAATAGAACTGCTGTGCTAGTATTTTATCCCACTGCCCTGTCTCCTTGCACTCTCCTGTCTTCTGAATCTTTTGTGACCATAACCGCTTCTGTATCTCAAATACCATTTCTTCTTGTACTCCTGCTTTCTCCTGCCCTGCTTATTCAGGCTTCTTCCCAGCTTTTGACATTTCTATCCCAATTTCCATTAGCAGATAGAAAAACCAAGGCAAGAAGCTCAAGGAACTGATTTTTAAAAATACCGAGCTGTGTTTGCTCAGTACCTAAAAGTTTGGTTCTGTATAACCTGCCCAAATTAGCTTCAGATTAGTTTCAAATTAACAATGTTTTTAATTATCTTCAAGTTAGAAAATCAATTTCAAAACTCATTTGGAATTCCTTATTCTCATTTTTTAATTCTTGGAACAGCCATCCATGTTACGTCCTCACAGGATAACTCTTTCTATTGCTATAAAGGCTGCAAACTGAAGAAGCTATGTGACTGACAAGCTAGCTGAAACAGTTATATGAACTATATAATTTCTTCTGTTTCATCAAGGACTACGCAATAATACTAATGCTCCACTGCTTTTCTTCTCTGTTTCTCACACAGGCAGCAAGAAAAAGATACGTCTGTATCAGTTCCTTCTGGACCTTCTTCGCAGTGGAGACATGAAGGACAGCATCTGGTGGGTGGACAAGGAAAAAGGTACTTTCCAGTTCTCCTCCAAACACAAAGAAGCATTGGCACACCGCTGGGGCATCCAGAAAGGCAATCGCAAGAAAATGACTTACCAGAAGATGGCACGGGCTTTGAGAAACTATGGCAAGACAGGGGAGGTCAAGAAGGTCAAGAAGAAGCTGACCTACCAGTTTAGTGGAGAGGTGATGGGAAGGGGGGTCACTGATAGGAAGCATTATCCTCATTGAGGCCATGGGACCCTAAGCAAGAAAAATATTAAGACCTCCAGGCTGGATACCAGCAGAGTAGATGGACGCATCTTTCTCTTTGCTTCCTGTGCCCCCTTCTCTGCCTTTAAAGGGCCTTTGCCGTCAGATGTTTCTGGTACGAATTCCCTTCTTCAGCATCTGAGAATCCTAAACGTGACAGAATTATTTGCTTCCATCCTACAAGTTGGACAGAGTTGGGAAATTTAAACAATGTACAAATACATTCTTGTCAGGAAAGATTTTTTGATTGTATTGTAACTAAAGAATACAGCTGATGAAGTTTTGCCTTCAAAGGTGGTGCTGTGTCATTCACAGTGACACTGCATTAGCTTACAGCTTTGAAACTAGCATTAATACAGGCTCTGCCGCAGCTCTCAAGGCTAGAGAGAAGTTTGCAGATCTTGGAATGATACTCATTCTTTTAAATAGTAATAACATGTACATATTTAATAAAATTTGATATAATGAAGTCCTAGTGTTTGCATAATAAATGATTACTTCACAAACAAATCTCACGTGCATTCAATTATGCAGATATAGCTCTCCTGTGGTATTTGAACAAAAGGCATGCTGGGCTACAGGGCTTTATCCATCTGTCCCTACTTAGAAACATATCAATGCTGTCAAGCTAAGTACTAGAGATAATCGGTGAAATACATTACTGTGAAAGAGGCTATAGTACTAAAGTCAATTTTAAAATATATTTATATATCATCATTATTTTTTCCTGTGCCAATGAAGCCCTGCCAATTGAATAACTTCTATTCGCTTATCCCAAGAGTGCCTTTTATAGCTCTGTCCGGTTCAGAACATAACAATTAACCATGTTCTTCTGTGGTTTCACTCATTTTCCTGCTCCTGTTCTTTCCTGTTGCTTGCTTACTCCACAGTGGTATCTTGATTTTAGCTTATGAACCTTTCTGGGAAATGAGTTGCCTTTAATCGTGTTTTTGCAGAATTCTAGTTCAACAGGTTTTTAAGCTTCTAATTGTGGAATTTAGTCCCTACTGTAAAACAATAGTAACTAATAACAACTGCATTGTAAAAATTACACTCAAAATGCAAAATAAAAGAGAATTCAACACCTGAGATACAATGGTAAAGTTACCCCGTGCAATGGTAAAATTACCCCCGTACCATGGGGTACAGTTACCCCGTGAAAACACGTAAGAAAACCTACATCAACCGACACTGAGAAAATCAGCACTTTAACATTTAACATTATTTAATATATCTTGACTGTGGTTAAGCACTCAGAAATCAGGAGATGTCATAATGACTGAAATGAACAAAGCATTCTTTTGCCATTTCTACATTCTAATAGTTTAGTTACACAGTTACAGAACTTCAAACAAAGCTACAAAATATTCACCTCAACTCCAGTACATACCTGAAGTACTGGAAAAATAATTCATGAGTTATTTATACTCATAATCGCTGCTTATATTCATAGCCTGTGACCATCACCAATAGAAAAAAATGTATTTTGAGATGTTATAACAAAAACAGTAAACTAGGTGGGAGAAATTAAATTCCAAAATAGATGAGGTGAAAAGAGAAAGGTCTAAAATAAAGGGAAGGGTTTTGTTTAACAATGTTAAGCAGTAGCAGAACTTGCAAAACATAACAATTTGGAAGACTCTACTAAACTTGGAGCTTTTCAGAACTTCTTCCTCGTTGAAACCAGAAAGAGTTGAAAGCGATGAACTTCTTACAGACCTGAGTTCGGTAAGTTACATTTAAACATGGTCACTTTTATCTACACTAACAGTCTCACTGTGGAAATGAAAAGTCTGGTGACATCACTGGGCTACAGTGAATCTTTGCAGCCAAAGAGAAAGAAGCTCTTGTTTTAAAAAGTTCATGGTGCAGCACTTCCCAAATCTTGTTCCCAGTTGATGAACACAATAAATATATCAGTCAGTGCTAGTAATCAACTGGGGGTTAAAAGTAAGTAAGGGCTTCAAGGACTATCACTATCAAAGGCAATAATAATAGAAATTTTATTTCCATTTTACAAAAAATCTTTTAACCTAACTTTTCGTTACTGTTCTTTTAGAGTCATGTATGTTCTCCTAGTCAAGTATTTTATATTAAATTAGGGTTAGGATATGTCAAAAGCTATGAAACAATTTAAGAAGAGATTTTGTTTCTAAAATTATATTGTAACAATTTACTTCCTACAGGACATAATGTAAAACTCATTAAATAAGACTTGTACAAACTCAATCTGCATCCATATTGTAATTGTAGGTTGGAAGCTCAAGACACTGTAGCTCTCAGAGGACTAGAGCAGCACTTGACACTGACATAATCAGGGTTTCTTCAGTCCTGAGCTAGAAACTCAGGACTTTTCTGCTTGGTAGTTATGATGACTGTACACCATTGACTTGCTACTAGAAAGAGATAAAAGACATTTGCTGTTATCAGACTCGCAGGTTTGATGTTCAAGAAAACAGGAGGATTAATTCCTCTCTTCATAAAAATATCTTAATCAAAAACACAGCTGAAAAGCAGAACCGATCATTTTCTGACACTGTAGTTTGGAGAAGAAGGATCATTTCCTCTTGCAGGAAAACTGATAGCTGAAAACTAGTAAGGTAATTGTGAAGATGTTTAGGATATCACTAAACATATTTCAAGCTTGTAAAAAGCCTTCTTAGATCTCAGAGACCAGGTTTTCTGTTTTTCTAGCAAGTCTCACATAGAAAACAACTACATGTTGGAAAAATAATGCAAAATTTAAATAATCAGAAAAGACAAGAAGCTTTAAATGAGTGATTTGAGGTCTGTGCATTAGTTTAAAATATTATTTTAGAATAGCTGGTTGTGCTTGAATTGAAAAATTTGCATTTTACACTGGTTCTGTCCACAAGTGACATGGAAATGGAAACTGAAGAATCCGAAGGAAAATATTTCTGGGGACATTATTATTTATAATTAAAATCTTTTTTAAAATAGTATTGAATATAGTTTAACAAGCAGGCTTACAATTTTGTTTCTCTCCAAAGTTGAAATCTTTTTCTCTTCCTCTTGTTAATACTTTGAAATACTGTTTCTAAAAATATTCAATCCCCATCTGTTTCTGGTTAGGTTTTTCATCTGTGGCATAAAGAGTCTGAATAATCATGTGTTGCAGCTGTGAAGGAGCCCAAATGATGATGCTTCTCCACCACAGTACCGTTTGTATCTCATCCAATCAAACTGCTCTGGATAGTAGGCTGTCTAATCAAGCTGAATTAGCACCATTTGGTTGCATATGCAAACAAGAAACTCTTTGGCTGTTTTAGAGAAAAATAAAAATAAATGTAACAAAATCACTGGTTCAGAAAATTTACATAGAAGCAAGCATACTTTTCTCTGAAAGTGTCCAACTGACAGACAGGCAGAGGTGCTGGAAGAATGTAGATTGGGTCATTATCTGTACAGATGACCTACGATTAGCACAAATTTACTGGAACATTTTGCAGCCCACTGCTGTTAGAGATCAACAATCCTTCTTTCATAGCGAGCATTCAAACTACAGCTAGATATTCAATTTACATACGATCTTTGCAGCCTACTTTAAAGAAATCTAGCAGTTTTATTAGCTGCTGACTAATCAATTCTGGTGGAACAATATTATTCAAAAAGTTATTACTGAGCTAAATCCAAAATTCGGAACCTCCTACAATGTATTAGACTCCCTCCAACCATATACCAGAGTTGTACAAGGTAGAAAATTTGCAATGTTTGTACTGAGGAATAATCTGCTTATAACAATAAACAGAGATACCATATCCTTTTTAGCTCTATCCAGCCCAAGAGAGTTTTAGACTTCTCTAGTTCTCAGCTGCTACTCATCTACAGCAGGGAGAACTGCAGTTAAAGGTGCTATCATTTGTTTTCCACCTGACAGTTCACATTTATCACATCCCACAGATTTCCTGAAAAATACATATATTCATATCCTAACACATTTACTGTTTTATTGTCTCCTCCTTTATTACCTTTTATCTTCACAGTCTCACTTCCAGACTCATATACTGCTAGAGACTTATAATCTGTGTTTGTCTTCATTTCCTATTTCAATGGGGTTTGTGCTCTGTGCTTGCCAATTTTTTTCCTCAGTAAACCTGCTGCCTCAGTTCAGTGTTATTACTTGTATCCTTGTATCTCTTTTTCTTTCTGCCATCTTCCTATGTTTTTGTTCCCTCATTCAAATCTCACAACAAAAGCCAATTCACAATCGTCAAGTTTAATTCATACTACAGTGCCAACCTCATAACAAATATATATATCACATGACAACTCAATTCAGTTTAGTACTCTGTTCCCCTAATTCACTCTCATTGCATATTATAAATTAACAGCAGAGACTTTACCACAGATAACAATACAATTAATCAGCATTATTCTTTGACAAAGCCCAGAGCAGCATCTTCTCCATGGGAATCCCACTCTTAAGTATTCAAAATAGATGGCTTACTGGTATTGAAGACTGGGATATCACATATGCTACAGCAATCTGGGCACAGATTCCAAGAATTTGCATTTATTTCTTACTTGTGTGTTGACTTGCTATCTCACCATCTTTCCTTGTTCTAAGCAATAATCAAAAGAGATTCACATAATTTCACATATCCATATACCTAAACCACTAAAAATGTAAAGCTTTTAATAACCAAAGATACCCTAATGAACCCACAAATTTCATCCTACAATCAAGTAGACAAAGAGCTTTACTCTTTGAGGCGATTTTAACATAGCTAGAACTTCACTAAGTTTCACCTTTCCTCTTCAACAAATTTGCCTGTTGCAACTCAGTTGCCCAGCTCAGCCTGGGCATTAGGGAGGCCTGTATACAGCTAAAGTCATCAGAGTCCTATTCCAAGAGCTGGGGAATGTGAACTTCTTCCAAAGAAGATGAAAACAGCAGTGGGCTGCAGATATCCTTTTTTGCATTCTCTTTCCTAACTCACATGTGTCTGCTTTAGCCCCATTTATTTCCCTCACAACATCTCACATTACCACACAGAAGCACAGAGAAACTTAGGCTGGAAGGGACCTCTGGAGCTGACCTCATCCATGCCCCTACTCAAAGCAGGCCAATTCAATAGGTTTCTCCGGACGACTTTCTTTCATTCTGTTTCTTTCCATTCTCTCGGCTCATACAGCCACATCCCCCTTCTTTATGCCTTCTGTCCCCCTCGGCGTTACTTTTTACTATTGGGGACCCAAAGCAGTACGTGAGAATGAGCAGAGCAGTCTACGGACAGAAGGAGAATGAGGATGTGGTAGAGCAGATAAGGTGTAGCAGGAGGTGGTGGAGGAGAAGGAAGGGTGGGAGGAGGTGCTGGGGAGACCAAGGTTATGCAAAGGATTGGGGAAGCGGCTTTGTGGTAGGAAGGAATGCAGTTTCTGTGCTTTAAGGCTCCCTCTGAGCTTTTGTTTTAACTCCCCAGCAGCAGAGCAGCAGCACTCTTCCTATGAGAAGCCCTTTGACCACTGGTGCCTTTGTGCAGAATGCTCTGATGCCTCTGTTTTATGCAAAGCAAAGAAAGTTTGGGTGCTGAGCTGGCCATTTGCATATACAAATTAGTTTGGGTTTCTTTTAGGTTTAACTAACTAATTTTCTGGGTTTTGAGTGTTTGCTTTAGAAGTATAATTCTAGAATTCTTCTTCAGATGTGCCCTCTTCCACTTTGTCTTACCCACCAACACTTTATCCTGTTCCTTTCTCAGCCAGTCCCAGTTATCCACTCCCAGCTCTTCTTTCAGGTTTTCTCCTTCTCTAGCCCCCATCACCAGATGCTTCCATATTTATTGGAACCCAGTGGCTTTATTCTTAATGTCCAGCTAGTCTGGCCTCTTCCTCAGACCAACTTTTCTCACATGCGCCAGAGTCATCTTCTCATTATGCGAATGGTTCTCAGTTCCAATATATTTGTTCAGCCATTTATAGTTTTGCCATCCCACATCCTCTTACAGTTTCAGTCTTATCACCTACGGACTCCCAGTTCTCTTCCCTCTCCATTTGTACACCAGCTCCCCATTCAATATTCCTGTCCTTTGAGGATCTATTTCAAACCCCTCCCACAACCTCTAGCCTCAGTTTTCTTCTCTCCACCCATCCCCTTCATCACACATTTTTATTTCCTTGTCCCACTCTACTTGGTCTTTTCCCTTCTCTCTCTGAAGGTCCAATCCTTTGCCCCCCACGTTTAGATGAGGCAGCTTTCCCCTCTGTTTTGCATGCACTGGAGAGAGATGTTATCTGGAACACAAGACATACCTTCTGGTTGCTCTTAGTTCAAGTATGTGGATTCAGCCCAAGACCCATAACACACCAGAGACAAATGCAGAGAAAATTCTCCTGAACCCTACCTGGACCACAACTAATACAGTCAAAACTCTTTCAGAGGATAAAATCTACGTTGTTCTCACTGAGCACATCTAAACTGCATTTCTTTTCTATAATCTAGAATATGGAGCAACTCCAGTTAATTAGCATGCAACCAGTCAAAATTGCACCCCTGCAATGAAAGCCACTTAGCTGTCAAATCTCCAGAAAGATCCAAAACACAGGACATAAAGTGCAGGGATATGAAATGGTTGTGCAGAGGCAAGCTCAGACAAGCAGGGTCAGCACTACCCAGACCTAGCAAGCCCTGGTAGACTCCAGTTCTATCAGGGAGGTGAAGTGCCTTTGCACAGTACGCCTCAAAGATCTGCGTGTCAAAAGCACAAAGGAAACACCCTGACTGGTTTCATGGGTCGCAGCACTTCAGTAAGTGGATTCTGCTGGACCTGTGCTCTGCACGCAGCCAGCTCAGCTGTGCCTGCAAATCCACAGCCCCTGGAGCTGCAAATATAACTACCTTGTCCTCAGAAACTGCTGAGGTTGTATTTTCACAAAACAAAACTAAGACAGAGAGATAAATAAACAGAGACGGAGCAAGAAATCAAACGAAATGACAGAAGCTAAATGCAGAAAAAGACCCCAGAAGACAGGCAATATATGTATTTTCTGCCTCAAGAGCTAAATTTGGGCAGAGTTGTAACAATCTAAAAATAGTCTTTTAATGGGAAGTTGGTTAGTCTGATTAACAGGAGGTGCTGCTAAATTTGTCTACAAATAACAAATCCTTGAGTGTTTTATATAAGCCATGCTGCCACTATCCAAAATCAGGAAGATGCATCACATGGTCTGTCAGTGCAGGCCATCTCTTACTGTTGTTTTTAAACTTGACTTTGAAATACATGAGTACAGTCACTGTCGGCAGCAGAGAACAGGAATTTCAGACTTGCAAGCTAATTCCCCTGACAAGGAAGGACTCCCTTTTCCCTCTCGTTCCCTTCTAATAGCAAAGCCCAAAAGACATTTATTATGCCTTTCTTCACTATGCTTCTCCATCAGTTTCATTTGAATATAGGATGAAACTTCATGCACTTTCTAAAAAGTCATCTAGTGTTGTGGTACGCTGGTAAGTAGCTATCATAATCTGCTATACAAATGCATCTATTTTGGGCCAGTGTCGCAACCGCTACCATATATTTCATTTGCATAGTAGTTTTGTTATTAACAGCAGTTATATAAATAAATAAATATAATGTAGAAAATGCTAGAAAAAAAAGAATTATCGCTACAATGCTGCCACCTGGTAACCAGAAGTGTAATAGCAGGGAAGACATTTCTTTTGCCCTGCCTTGGACAACCTGACACTATTTTAAATAATATATTTAAAATCACAAAAATTGCAAAGTTTTAACTGTGGAAGAGGATCATTTCCCTGTATCAGCTGAAATAATTGTCCTGGCTCTGTTTCACTGTGGGGAAGAAGTAAGTCATACCCTCCCAACATTAAACTCGATTTTGAATCCTGGAAAGTATCTATGGAGAATGACCAGCTAAGGGACTGACTCACTGCAGTACTCATTATATATGCCACTTTTAAGGACAGAAATATTCAGAATTAAGTCCATGTTTAAAAGTATTTATGTCTTTCAGTACCTTGCTGAATTAAAACTATACCACTAAATGTTTACAAAAAGAAACATACCTACAGTAAGAAAGATATGGAATAGATAAATTAAATCCTGCTCAAAGAGATCCAAATAAAATAATATGTCAGGTGTTTTCAGAGGTGGAAAATCCATTCATGAAAAGGAAAATACTACAATCACATTAAATATGGAATATTTATTTAAACAGAGAAAAAAAAAATATATATATATATAATGTTTGGGAAACATGAAAAGCATCAGGAAACAGTTCCCAGACACTTATGAGAACCCATAGTACCTCAAATCTAAAAAATTTCTAACTGGCTGTGATAAATATGAGGCGTGACAACAAAACAGTATGAGCCTATTTACAAGATCCTAGCAAGCACCACTGGGATGAACTCCTGCATGTTCCGCTCCCAGCATTAATAAACACAGTCCATTGCCTAGCATTCCTTTGTAATACACAGTGGGAATGCTACATCAGCTGGTTATATATTTGGTAGTGACCTAATATCCAATCATATTTTATTTTTCAGATTAGCTTTTTTTTTTTTTTTTCCAATTTCCTAGGAAACAACAGCTCATAGACAGCTTCTGGGATACTATCCACAAATAACATACCCTTAGAATTCTTCAAGAATTATCTACCCTTAGAGATAAATTTCCACAGAAACACACAAACGCAATTCTTCTGCCAGCCATACGATGGCAGGATTAACTCCCCATCTCCCTGGAGGAAGCAGGACCTTTCCATCACTGTCACAGTGGTGGATGTGAACACTTACATACACACCGTCGTCAGACACACGCCTGAGAATTTTACAGACAAATATATTATGAAAAGAAAGCAGCAAATAAAGAACAATGTTTCCATACCTAGTGTCAGGTTTAAAAGTGTTTTAATATAGATTTGCACAGTTGTATTTTTTGTTTTAAGAAAATTGGAGGTGCTCTGACGAAAGCGTAGAGAGCATTCAACACTCAGACATTGAAGGACAATTTCTATTATCCCAGAACAAGAGGATATTCTAATTAGAAACTGGAAAATTCAAAATCAAAATGGAATTCCTATTTTTAAAATGTCTACTTCAACAGTGAAATCACCATTATTGGAAAACACTGAGTCCAAGGACTTAATAACATCATTTTAGAAATAAAGGAGTATTTAGGTGACACAACACTATTGAGAGTTCCAAGAACTTAAAAGAAATATTGAAGATGTATTTAAGCCAATATCTGTTAGCATTCAGGAAGACATCTATGTTAGATATGAATTATCCCACATTCAACTCCTCCAAGGCTCTCAGCTCTTGCTTTGAAGCACCTCTTACTGGACACTCACGGAGAACAAATACAGCCCTAGAGAATATGATAAATACTACAGGCCTGCATTTTAAAGAGGTTCTAAATCAGCACACATTTCCTTTAAACCTATGCAAATCGGTTTATTTCCACTTACACCATTTTAGTTCATGTTAATAAAGGCCTATGATGCTAACTGTAAAAAATGATGATGACTTGAACAGACTTCTGAATCCAGATCTAAGAAAACACTTCAGCATGCTGTGGTTTGTATCGTATCAACTACTTCAGAACATACCGTAGAGACTTTCAATAAAAGTAACTCTTTGCTAATAGGTGAGGGAGAAAGGATGAAGTAGTGAAACAACTTCTCGAAGCAAAGTGATTCCTGAGGAAGTGAAGCATATTCTGATGGCGATTACAAGAGTTTCATGTTTTAAGTATTGCAGAAGTGACTTCTAGTCAGCTGATTTCCCCTGTAAACATTATTTCAAGGACACATGCCAGAGAGGCAAATAGGTTGGAAAGAAATGTGCATAATGTGGATAATCTGCTCATTTTTTTTTCTTTCTCCCAACTTCTATGTTAGTTCTGCCTCCTGTAGCCTTCCTTGTCTAAGGTTGCAAGGAGACAACCCTCTTTCCAGAAGGGATTTGATGTTGTTCCCATGTGTGCTGGGATCAGCTCTGGAGAGAATAACAGGTTAAAGGCAGTTCTTTAATACAGAGAAATATTTAAGAAAAGAATAATGATCTTCACTAGTCGAGCAGCTGATTTTTCATACTGTGAGACCCAAGCCCTTTGAAAGACTTCAAGCCAAAGCTGACAGCCTAGACCTCCTGATTCCCAATGAAATGCCACAGGCACAAGATAGTGTATCGAAAACATATCATGCTAATTTCTGCTCCATTATAAACAGAGGCAATGGGAGATATACACAGGTCACATCATGATCAAAATCATGAGAGGAATAGCAGCAGTCATTCTTGCATTTTCTTATTTGTCAGGCTACCCAGAGAGTCAGATGTGAGGGACAGATAGGAAATAGAGTGAATGATGTGCTGCATGCACGTTTGTCTTTTCTGAGCTCCCTACCAAAAGCTGAGATCCTTTAGACTGAGATTTTTACAAGTTAGTACAAGTGGAGAAACTAAAAACCAAGTATTTTTTAAATTCTCTCTTTTTTTTTAAATACTAGTGGCAGCTAACATATGCTAAATATTTGGCCTACAGAGTTTCTCTGACAAAGCTTGAAATTAAAAATGAGACAGTCAAAAGTTACAGAAAACGGGTGCACCAACAAGTTGATAATGCAATGACCGGAGCATGAAATGGCAATGTGAGAGCTATTTCCTGGTGAGATTTCCCCCAGACCTCTTTTGTTGTTGTTTTGTTTTTGCCAGCAAAATTAAAACTTTTAGAGGTATCTAATAGAACCCTGGAACCATTTTTGAAATGGTGCTTTAAAAAAAAAAAAAAAAAAAAGAGGGTTGCTAGTTTTCAAGTAATGTATGCTGCAGATCAAGTGGGTGGATGGGGAGGCAGGACTGAAACTATTTAAGTAGTGTCACGCTTTATAGTTGTGACTGCAAAGGTCAGTAAAGTGTAAGTGTCTGAAAAAGAAAGTTATTTCAAGGAGTTTTGCATTTAGTTCTACAAACACAGTCTTCAGTAGAGGAGAAAACTGAAAAAAAAAAAAGCTCTGTGAGGGTCTGTTTGTTTCTGACATGATTATAACAATAGCAAAGTAGCAAGAATGCAAGCAGATACACACTTGTAGTAAGTACAGAACAAACATACAGGATATGTAATTATGAGATCCAGTTTACAGAATGTGCTATAAGTACGGCAGTGTAGGAATTCTTAATACAATACATATGTGAGGCTGGAAAATGTACTGTACGCATGTGCAACATCCAGTTGTGCTCCTGTTTGCACCAACAGCTCAGCAGTAGCCAGTATTGGATGGTTTGAGCTCTCTGGCTGCTGGAACTTGGCTATATTTATCCTGGCTGATGTAGCCTGTCAAGTGTGTCCTGCTGTTGATAAGGTGCCGTAGTTGACAACAGAGGGGGCTCAAGGGGGAGGAGCAGCATGGGGGCTTCCACCAAGTGTTTCTTTAGGGGGTCTCAAAAGCCCTGCAGACTCATTCCTGTTTAGCTCAGACCCTGCTTCCTAGATACAGCTGGGAGTTTCATCAGAAACAAAGTGAAGATGCCAGAGGCTGTAAAGAAAACAGGTAAGGATCATAACTGCCAAACAAAGGCTGAGAATGGCTTGACAGAGAAAAATGGAAGTAGCTTTCATATGCCAGAAAAAAAATAGATGCCTCAGGGAAAAAAATAGAGAGGAAAAAGAGATGATATTTTATAAAGTTATAAATGTGACCTTGCAGAGAAAACAGTGACAGGATTATCTCAAGACTTTGGATGGGGAGAGAATAGAGGTTTAATTCTTAGATTCCTTTCTTATCTAATTTCTTCTCACAGTCACCTTTAGGGCTGTGAAAAAAAAGCTTGTAATCTCTCTCTGGGGCACTTGGGCAGTATAAAAGTCTCCCAAGTTGTTTTGGTGGTGGGTTTTTTTTGTTTGGTTGGTTTTTGATCCTGATGCTTTTCAGGAAGTGTAAGTGGCAAACTTTGATGTTATTTGTTGGTAGTGAAATCTCTGTGAAAACGAAAGCAAATGGCACCTGGCTCAGAGCTTACTCTTTCTAGTTCTTCCATCCAGTGACAGTAGAGCTCTAGGAAAAAAAGGAGACACTGTACTATAAAGAATATATGCATATTTCCTTTCAATCACCCTCCTCCATCCTCTCCTGTTGAGCCAGAAGATCTTCTTATAATAACATGCAGTTCGCAGAGCTAGTCAATAATAACTGCTGATACTTATTAAAGTAGGCCTTTGTACCTTAAACAGGCATCAGTTGCTGGTTAGGCTGGTCAATGGGAAAATCTGCTGTGCTCAACACTACAAAAGAGCCTACAGCTGTTAAGAAGAACTTTCATTTTGGCCAAAGTATTTGGAATCAGACACTGCAAGAGACAGAAAACAAATCCAACCTGTATCTCCCATTAAGAACTGCAAAGCGCTTAAGCATGATTAGCTTCAAGAACCTTCTTTATACAATAACTCTGAAATGACAGGGGTGTCACCAATACCTCAATTTTATCACTTGATGTTCTTCAAGCTGCAATTTCTGAAATCTGATGAAGTAGAATCTTATATAAAAATAAGTATAAACCAGACCTTGTAATTGTAGAGAAAACCTTGAAAATGTAAGTTGTAAAGGTTCAGCAATCACCAAAAAAAGATGTTCATAATCATATTCTATTTTTAAAGTCACTTGATTTTTGAGATTCATTGAAATGTCTAATGCTTGTGATTGGCAATGCTAGTAAAAATAAATATGACAGAGTAGGGAAAATTTGACGGTGTGATCTCCTAGGCATTGTGACTTGATTTGTTATGGTTTAACAGCCTTTAAATTAACATTTTCAACCTCTGGGGATGGGAGGCAACTTCTTCTCTGACTGTGAAGATGTCCAGCTTTGCTAGCTAATGGTGAAGATAAATTCTGTTCCAGTTTATTTCTCCAGAGGAAAGAAATCTAACAGGTGTCTAACAACACTAGTCTTACGCAATCCTTATGAACAAACCAGCCCAAACACTGTGATTATCACAGCAGGGGGAGGAAAAGCTCTTATTACCCACTCTAACTGAGACAGAACCAGTCACATGCCCCATAACTTGGGAGGGATCTTCTCTTTCTCCCAAGAGACATTAATCCCTCTGGTTTTCTATTTCATGTTGTTTATACAATTCAAGTCACTTCACGACAGGATAATATTCAGCATAATCTCAGGAGGGCTGAATAAGCACCTTATAGTTCATACCTGGACAAGTCATGATTTCTGCC
This sequence comes from Cygnus olor, assembly GCF_009769625.2. Lineage (NCBI taxonomy): Eukaryota > Metazoa > Chordata > Aves > Anseriformes > Anatidae > Cygnus > Cygnus olor. The sequence continues at coordinate 54,100,573 of NC_049173.1, forward strand.
TTTCACATACCATATAGTTAGAATACTGAAGAACACTGAGAGATCTTCAGCTTTTATTACTGAAATTAGGGCACCTGGTGTACAGGTAAGGGAAAACGCTTCATGCCAGAGAATGATCAGAGATATTCTGCTGTTGTAACAAACCTTTCAACATGTATAAATAATTAAATAAACTAAAACAGTGAAATAGACTTCCCAACAGTCATTCTTTTACTTTAAATTGTCCAGCTGAAACCCTTCAGGATGAGTCTCCGTCCCATTTCTTTACACAACACCAAAAGAACTGGCATGGCTTTCCGGAAAGTTGATACATTCCTGAAGACCAACAGCATTTAGAAGACCTGCAGCAATTCATTTTTAGAGCAAACTATCAAACATTGAAAAACATTATTTTTTGCAGACTTCCATAACAGAAGTATTATATTCTTTCCTTTGTGTCTTATACATTTCACAGTTGACCTCTGCTCAAAGGTTGGCTTTTTAAAAAGTTTTAATCTTCTTTTGTTGTTGTTGTTGTGAAAACTCAAGAAGGTTAAAAAAAAACCCAACCATTTCCTTAACATTATTTTGTGACATTAAAAGGAAACAGCTGACCTTTTAACACCAAATTTAGTAGATAAATGGGACTTAATGGGAAATGTATGCATTCCTAAATTTGGAAAAAGAGAAGTCTGGCATTACTCACCTTCTCTGAAAATCAGTAAATTTTTATTCATGTATTTTATATATTGAGGAGTCTGGATTTTGCAGTTCAGATTAGGAATTTTTATCAAGGGTTTATAAATAATCTGGCTATAAGTACAGAGAAATTTTTGGCATTCCATAATAATAAGCAATATTGCATAATGAAGGATAGCCTCTAGAATTTTAGCTGGAATATAAGCTCCTCGTTTTATGTTTGTAAACACCTAGCACAGTAAAATACTGCTCAGTGTTAAAATGGTCCATTATAATGAACTTTTGTGCACTACAGGAGTACAAAAATCGATGATAACAATTTTTATAGATATATTTTCCTTTTTCTTTTTTTTTTTTTTTTTTTTCTTTTCCTTTTTTTTTTTTTTTTTTTGGTAATTGAAGGTTCAAAGTAAGCTGAATATTACCATCCCCATTTTACAGCAAGTATGATGGGTGCATAGAGAGAGAGGTGACTGGTTAGTGAAACTATTCCTCGCCTGTTGCTCATGTTACAGGAATTTACAATCTCAGCTGCTGAAGTAGGCAAGGAATGATAAGATTGAGTAGCTCAACAGCTTTTGGATCAAGGAATGATTAAGCTTGTAATTGCAAGAAGCCACTTAGGTCCTGAATGAGGAATGCACAGAATCTTTACATAGTTCCTCACCAAGGAATTTACAAGCTCCATTACTGAAGTCTGTTTATCCACAGTTTGGCTTTTAACTCATTGGAAGAGCAAATGGTAGAAGAGGAGAACTTAATGCCAAGTATAAGTACTAAAGCAAAGACAAATTTTCAACATAAAGCCTTAACAAATTAAGGAACTACAAAAGCTAACACTACTTTTTAAAATTTTAATTCAATATGGTGGCCACGTACATATTTCAATACAGAATGTGAAGTAAGCTAACTCGGCTCTATGGGAGAAAACTGCTGACTATTTTTTCTAGTTATACTCATCACAAGTTTCTGCTGGAGCTTGTAGCCTGTGCGTTCAACCAGATTGATTAGATTCTCCTAAAACACTTATACCTTTTATGGTTTTTATTTCAGAAAGGTAGAAATAATATTTGAAATGCTTATTCTAACACAAATTCTCCTTAAGTGCTTATCTCTCTCTCCTGCAAGGACTTACCACAAATAATGAGTGATGAAGAGCTAAAGTCAGAGCCACCGCTCTGAAAAGCGAGATGAAATTTAGAAACAAAAACCACAACAGGATGGCTCTCCTCTATCACTCTATCTGTTTAAAACCACTATTGTGGAATCAACACCTCTTTGATTTCAGGTACTTCACACATACTTTGAATTCAGCGATTTTAGGGGAACTTTTCCATCTAATGCTTGTGATTCTTAACAAGCCAAATCACTTACAGGATGTGGCTAGGAAGTGAAATGATTCCAGTTAATTAAACATTATTTTAATACATATCTTATCTTCATTTTTTCTGGCAATCACCAAATAAGCATTTCTCCTCTAGCATTTAACACTAGCTTTTATTCTTATTTGAGATACAACAGTACTTAGTTGCTATTTATTAGCTATTAGATGCTGTACAAAGAAACAGAAAAATAGTCCCTGGCTCTAAAGAGTTACAAAATGAAAGTCCAGTAAATGGACAGACAACTCGACAAGAGAGCAAAGAAAACAGTGGTTAGTCCAATAGGTAGCGACCTGGGTAGGAGCTTAGCCATTTTGTTGTTTTTTGCATAGGAGAATATGAAAAAGCTTTGTAGCAGAATAGTAAACTAGGTTGATGTAAGCATTAGAAGATTAATTCAAAGTAGGTCAGAAAGAAAGGGAGAAAGCATGAAGGCGCTAGGATGAAGATTTAACAAATGGCAGCTGTAGGAAAGCAGAATACTAATTTCATGATTTTACTTAGGAGAAAAGCAAAGGTAGTTGGTTTTGGAACTTAAATGATATAATTTAGTTTAATTTGGCCAAAAGCATATATATTTTGTATTTCTTCAACCTGCTGATTGAAAGACTTATTAATAAATTATTATCAAAATGCAATCTGATTGTGGAGCTCCAAAAAGAGACAGTATTTTACTACTAATTAATGAAGCTGTAAGTCATGTAACATATACAACTGTATAGCTGATGTTTCCAGACCCATCTTCAGTTGTTACAAGACTCTTAGAGGATTGCTGTCACATGCAAGTTCAAGTAGGGACAAAATTAGGCACAGAAAGCTTTCTGCAAGACTACTTCAGACCACATGGAGCCTGCTCCCCATTTTGTCACAGGTAGAAATTTGCTCTTTTACATTACTCAGAAGTTATGTGAGGTTCTTATGGGTGCTGGAATTGGTAGGAAAGTCTGGGATATGAGAAGTGGGTGCTGAAAAATGGGTTAGGATAAAGTGGCTCTAGACTCATTTCCTTTCATTAGCTCCGCATCCCTCGTCTCACCCCATGTTAACTCGCCAAAGCAATTGCAGCTCCTTTCCCCCAACAAACACGCACAGCACACTTATCATTCAGCTTCCCTTCAACAACACTTCCTGTCATCACCAGCACTGACAATTCATACATATGTGCCTCTTCCCTTTCCCCCGAATTGTACACATTGTTAGCATTACTGACTGCTCTCTCTCCCTTTTTGCTGGGTGGGTTAGACTTTAATGGCAAGCAGAGAGTTAAAAAAATGGGAGGCAGTTCATCATCAGGTGCTCCAGCCCAATGGCTCCTCAGCTCACATTTGTCTGGAATCTGGATAAACATGTGATAGTGCCTGAGATCTGTCAGGGCCTGACAGGCACAAGAGGGGTAGCCATTCCACAACATCACATGAGAAGTGTCACAGTTGCTGGGTTTTCCACAGCCTGATGGTGATGGTAGTGTCAAAGAGTGTTTTGAGCAAAGGATGGATACATGAAACTCAGAGGGACATAGCTGGGTAGAAGCCAAATCAAATGTTGAAGTGAGAGAGATCTCTAAGTGGGGAATGCATTTCTGACAAAAGCAGGAAAAATCGAGGCTCTCACAATTGACAATAAGTTTTGAACGGTGATAGTTTGGGACATTCCTGTTGAGGAAATAGTTGGATTAGATTGGTATGACTATATGAAAAAAATAAATCTGGTGAACTCGGATACATTTGTTACCTAAAGTAGGAGCCACAATGAAGGAGAGGAGACTGGGAACAGCTGATCTCTCACTTCTCTTTCTTCTGTTATGCTGTCCACTTTTCCCCCGCAAGGGAAAATGACAGGATTCTCATCAAATGCTTGTTCAGCAATCACTCTTCTGCAACAAAGTAATTTCTTACAAAACCTCCAGCTGTTCATCCCCACTTTTCCTTTGCATGCAAATATTAACAGTGGAAGATAAAAGGGAATATAAACCGATATACAAAGAGACACCACTTTGAACATTGTCATCCACTGACTCTGAAACTCTGGTGCAAGAAAATGACTCTCAGAATCTCCTTGCCTGTGAAAAAGTGGGTTCTCAGGAATGGTTCTTGCAGGTCTTTATTCTCACGGAAATTTTGGCCTGTTCCAATTACATGTTTTAATGGAAATATTCACAAACATTTTAAGCAGAAATTGAAATAAATGAATCTTTTGGCAGGAGAGGGAGAGAGGAAAAGAGAAAAGACAGGGAGACTTACTTGTAAACTTCTACATATGTATTTAGATTTTCCACAAGTCAGAAATATGATGTGGTGGTGGAGATTTCCCACTGTGAATGTAGTTCTGTCCAACAATCTGTTTCTGTTGAGTCATCTAAAGCAAATGTAAGAAACCTTACCACTTTACAGGATGTGCAGCAGATCACAAAGTTATTTCTAAATACACATCTTGAAACGCTGACATTCAGAGGATGGAACCTTTGCAGGTGACATTACTGTTAAGTACTTAATATATTTATAGACTCTTTTGTGCTTAAATAGAAGAGTGATGATGATAGTACTCAGAGAAAAAGCATGCTCACTTTCCACCACATCTCTACAGTCACAGGGAGAGGAGCCAGCTGGTAGGTATTTCAAGAAGTGACCTGGCCCCACACTCTGTGGTAGTCTGGCCAACTCTAATTATCTTTTGAATTCTTTACATTAAAGTTGCTGTCTATAGTAACTCTCATGCAACTAGTCACAATGATACACTGCATCAAAGATACCCTGCTGTGTTACATACTGAAGTGCAATACTGTGCCAAAAGATGTGCAGCTGGTAACAAGCATTTGACTACTACACTAAAGTACAGAGCATTATATTCTATAAAATACCATATTCTGTGTAAGAACAATTATATCACTTACACCTAAGGTTAGAAAAAAAAAATCACATAAAAACATCCAGGCACATTCCAGTGTCAGGAAATTTCATATACACGTAGAAGAAGACAAAAGGAGCTCACTGAAGGCTACTTTAAACTTAGTGCAAAACAAATTTGTTTTCTCACCAAATTATAAAGTGTGAGGAAAAAAAAAAAAAAGAAAAACATATTTTAGGAATCTATATGAAAAAGAGAGGCAAAATGCAATACATCCTAAATTATAGAATTATTTGTAAGTCACTTTATTTGATGCTTGAGCAAATTGAATTCGTTGCTTTGCAAAACAATGCAAGAAGAGAGTCCTGTTTCATGACTACAGTCCAAAGGCCATCAGACAAAATCTTTGCAGGTGTAACTCCACTGTGGTCGATTAAGTTATGCAGCCTGAGCAAATGATACAGGAATGGAGATTTAGTGCAGATGGCATTATTAGTACTATAGCATTTATACTAGCTAAAGCACCTGTTTGAACATGAGTATGAGCTATTTCTTTTAGAATATTTCCTTCCATACCACGTTCCCTTCATTTTTATAAAGAAGGGACAAAAGCTTATGCTAATTATAACCATTGTTCTGGTGTTTAGGAAAGTTGCTGTTGTTGTCCAAGTAGAAAAGCCAGGGATACTTTGCAGCAGAGGTGACTGATGTAATCAAATGTGACAGAATTACTAGTATTATATAAAAGTATGGTTATGAAAGGGCAAGTCAATAAAAAGATGACATAATGACACACAAAAAACATTTAATGTATGAATCAGAATGTAAATTACTGGTATTTTTATACACGAACATGGCTCAGGGCAGTTAGCAGAAAGGTAACATTTAATTAAGACCAAAACACAAACATGAAAAACTTGTTTCAAAATAAAGTTAAAAGATAAAAATAATTAATTCAGAGCAAAGGAAATGGTAAAGCAAGCAGTTTCATTAAAATCTAATCTTGAGAAAGATTAAGATACCCATGGGCTGAAAGCACAATACATGGCTTGCTTTCCAAATTCACATCTGTTGTGCTACTTTGATTACACATGAGCCAAAACAGGTCATTTGGTTTATGCTTGTTCATCCCATATATTGAGAATTTAATTATTTCTCATCATTAGGATCGTAAGTGCTCCTTAACATATAGAGAAAATATTTTGATCCATCTTGTAATTCATTAGAAAACTAGCTGTCATAGGTAAGCACTTTAATTTTTAATACTAAATTTGGTATGTTCAGAATAATGATTTGAATGCAAACAACACTTGATAATATTTTAGCTGGGATACAATTACAAAAGCCATCCTAGGAACATGCATCCCTTTCCACTATAGCCTTGATTGGTCAAAACAGAAGGACTGAAGATGAACCATTAATTTATTGTGGTATATTAGGACACAGGTTGCTGCAGTAACTGTAGTTTTGTTGGAGGAACAGATCCTGCTCCTTTTTAACACCAGCATTAAGCAACTGTTAGGATAGAATTAAGAAGGTATTCCTATTTCTAAAGAAAACTGCATGGCAAATTAACACAGAAAGCTTTATATGTGAGAATATATATCATATCAACTTGTCATAGATCAAAACACTCACTCATGAAAAATCAGAGCTCAGTACAGGAGAAAGGAAGAGGAAGATGGACAGTGAGACAAGTTTGCTATCCCTTACATTTTATCTCATGACAATATGGAGAAGACACGACATCTCAGTCAGAAACAGAACTTGGTAAATACAAAGACAATTCCACAACTTCTCTGTGGAAAGTGTAATTTATATCTTGCATGGGCAGATGGGAGAGAAAGGAGACAGCTGTTGCAGCCACAACAGCTGACTATACCAGATATCCCACAACTGCAAAACAGATTTTAGTGAGTCCTCTCTCTTTTTTTAGTTTCTGCATTTACCAAGAAGCCGAAGACAACAGAGGTGACAGCCGGAAGTACAGCTGTGTTTGAAGCAGAGACAGAAAAAGCCGGCATCAAGGTGAAGTGGCAGCGAGCTGGCACAGAAATTACTGAAAGTGAGAAATATGTCATCAAGGCAGAAGGAAACAAGCATTCGCTGACAATCAATAATGTAGTAAAAGAAGATGATGTGACATATGCTGTAATAGCTGGAAGTTCCAAGGTCAAATTTGAACTCAAGGTCAAAGAACCAGGTACAGTGCTTCCTAAACAATTCTAATTTCAACAGTATTACCAATCACATGTTCAAAAGTCATGAATGAGGCCCATGGAAATTAGCCTAATTTAAAATTGTAAAATTTCTTTACTGGCAATATATCTGTTTTGCCATATGATTTGAAACTGTAGTAAGGTTTATAAAAGATACTCTTTAATATTAACCTGAGGAACACATTTCCTGTGGGTAAGACCCCCATTTCCAGGCAACAGAAGTCCACACAGTGGAGAACACAGAGGAAATCTCAACGTACTTCTTTAGAATTCACGGTCAAGCTTTACTCTATAACTATTAGTGAAGTTTAAAAGGAAAGGAAAGCAAAGCTAGTCTAACCTGAACTAACCTTGCATCTTAGGCCTGGTATGTAAAAAAAAAAAAGTTTCTATTTAAATACAAAACTGTAACAATTGACAAAAATTTCCAAGTTATGCTGTTATGTTTTTTAGGAGTTCATATGTTCCTACAAAATGTCTCAAAATCACCTGCTAACAAAAGCTCATATTTCTTGAAGAACTTGAATACAAAGAGTAACCTTTATATTATTTGTGTATCATCTATCATTACTATCTGTGTGTGCATTAAAGCAACAGCTAGATGGGAAATGGAGACACCTTCCCCAGGCTTTCTTGGAAAAAACATTTTGACCTTCTTGATCCCTTTTTTTTTCCTCCAAAAGTTTTGGTCCCCATTCAGCACTTTTTGTATCTTAATATTCGATATTTTCCCTTTTTATTTTGGTAAAAAGCCTTTAACTAACACTGTTTATATCACCTCCTTTCCTTTGCTATTACTGTTTGTTCTAGCCATAATGTACCATGATGTTAATGAGATATTCTGGTTAGCTGAAAGATACTCCTGAATATTTAACAGGAGACAAGACATTCTGTTCCAGATGAAGTGACAGTGCATGACAGATTATGAGGAAGGGGTAATCCTAATATGGTTTAGGAAAATTTAATAGCTGTCAGAGCATGTAACAGTATGTTCTTGCTGGCTTTCTCATCCACAAAGTAAAAAGGTACATATTATACTAGTTCTATCTTCCTTGCCTTTAAGGTTAGTTTCAGGTAGAACCTGTTACATGTAGACAGCCTACAAACAGCTGAGTTACTAAATCTGGAAACATAATTGTGGACTAAAAGCTATCTGCCTCTGACAAACACATTGTTGATGGGGATATCAGGATGCTAGACAATTTTCCTGTACACATTTTATACTGATGCCTCAAAATAAGCCTTTTCTAAACAGCTATGCATCTAAGTTATGGGAGCATCCACAGTAGCTCCACAGTTAGGATAACTCTTGGTTCCTTCCAGTAAAATTTGAGTTGAAATTTATTTGGACTAGATCCAATGGGATACTTTCTAACAATAAAAGTTAAAATCATACTGTTTTCTCTTAAGACATAAATACATTTTAGGGTAAAAGGCATAAATTTTCTGAGAGTGGGGTTGATTCATGATCGTATGTTCACGGCTACTGTCTTGTTTTTCAGATCTTACAGAGATTAGACTGTTAAAGTATAACTGGATTACCCATTATTATTATTATCACAAACAATAATCTTTTCAGCTTTTTATTATCAAAACAATAGAAACTGTCTCCTTGCCTACCCAGACACAGCCACTTCCCTTTGTTACAGAGGAGCCACACAAATTACTCACCTCATGGCACAACATGTCCAGAAATCTCTGGTGCAAAAGACACTGCAATAGCTGGGAAACAGCACATGGGACTTGATTGTGAAGTAGGCAAGGCCCTTTGGAAGTGTCTCTGCTACCTAAGGGAAAAAAAATAAAATGTCAGCAGCTGATCTGCTTCAAGAAATTTTACCTCCCTCCTTCTGGTTCAGTTGCTCACTCCTACTCCCTTTTTACACATTTCTATCTTCTCTATTGTGCCAAATGAATTTGTCTGAATTTGTCTGTGAGGCCACAGTTTAACTGAGAGGGCATAAACTTCCATGAGCCAGGGGAGCAAATGATAGTGAGATTTTGAAAATACTTTCTCCATACTGATTGCTAGTAATGTCTAGCATTTCTCCCAAACCACACACAGCTGCAGTGTTTAGAACATTACATTCCAACCACAGAGTTAAACAAAACCTCATGAAAAAGCAAATTGTTTCAAAAAGTCATAACTGCATCATTTTCACCACTTTTCCTACTTTTTTCTCTAACTGAGGTTAAAAGCTAACAACAGTGCTATCATCAGCTGACAAGATTTTACACATCAAAAACATAGAATTTGAAATTTCAGGCATCAGCTCCTTCCTAGCCCAGAAGAGAGCCATCTCATCCAGCAGCCAGTAGGCCCCTTCTCCTTACAGCACATCTTCTAAGTTCTAGAAAACCACAGTTGTTTTTTTTTTGTTTTGTTTTGCATTTCCTAAATATATCAAAGACTGTTCCTTTGCAAAATTTCTTCAGAAAGTAGAAACACAGCTTTCTCTAATCTTGGTTAACATTCATTTCCAGAAAAGAGTGAGACGGTCACTCCTGCAGAAGCTGCTCCTGCCCCAGCTGCCTCAGAGCTGCCTGCTCCGCCAGTAGAAAGCAGCCAAAACACAGAAGGTAATAAAGAACTACTGCTCTTATTAAGTCTGGTACATTAACAGAAGGGGAAAACTGGAACAGTGAACCTTTACAGTAAACAAGGTAGAAACAGTAGCTGAAAGGTGACTGATGGTGATAAATGACAGAGAAAAATCTCAGAGGCAGCAGAAACATACTGCGATATTTTGAAATGACTTAACAAATTTACTACATAGGCTGTAAGAGAAGCTGATGCAGTAAGTCCTAACTAGAAGTTCTTGTGTTTGATTCAGTTCCATCTGCTGCGACTCAACCAGAAGAGCCTGTGGACCCTATTGGGCTCTTTGTGACACGACCTCAGGATGGAGAAGTTACTGTTGGTGGGTACAAAATCTGAGTCAAGTGGTGTCTGTAGACTGCACCTGCTGCCTGACTGCTTAGCTCTCCACATACAGGAGGACAGCGGTCATCTAACAGATATATTAAACACTACTCATAATCTTATTTTAACCTACTTGCCTTACAAGGTGGAAATATCACGTTCACTGCCAAAGTTGCAGGTGAGAGCCTGCTGAAGAAACCGTCAGTGAAATGGTTCAAAGGAAAGTGGATGGACCTAGCAAGCAAAGTGGGGAAGCATCTACAGCTGCATGACAGTTATGATCGAAACAACAAGGTACAGCTGGCAGAGTAAGATTCTCAGTCTTCTAGATTCTAATCTTTAATCTGGGGAAAATATAAACGAATATAGGAATGTTTTGAGGTACCAAAACTAGATACTATGTAATATTTATGCAGACACATCTATGTTTTGACCACGTAGACAAGAGACGAGCACTACATACAGACTCTTGTACATTTTGTTTATGATGAAATGAGAAAATATCTGGTGGACTGGGGAAGCAGTTTTACACTACCTACTGCAGAATGCTCTACCTTCCTCCCAAGTAATAGATACTGGTTATATTTAAGAGAAAACAAAGTCAGGCAGGTAGTTACATATAATCTATCTTCTTTTCATATAGATCAAGTGTTCAGCTATTAGTGTTGGAATTTACTTTTCTCTTGCATTGGCTAGACTACTCTAAATAGCTCAGTAAGATCCATTTCTACCACAAAAGTGTCCAAGGATACACAAACAGGAACACAAGAGAGTCTGTACCATGGCTTCTCATCCCATGTGGGATATGAAGCACTAACACCCTCTCCTGGATGGAACAGAACAGACTTGCTCATGAGTGAATTAGCCACTCCTTTTGCTGAATTCTACGTAGAGGCTATGTTTATTTAATGAAAGACCTATTCCTGTTTCCAATGAACATGCAGTTACTATATGTGATGGCTATGTACACCAGTACATCAGTACAGTTTCCTAATATAACATTGAATGCTCTGGTAGACCTGTACTGATCATACCCTTTAGCTGTTCCCACTGAATTGGGGATATGTAATTTTTATGACAGTAATGAGTTATACATTCAGGAGGTTCTTAATTCTAAAAGGAAACAGAACTGTATTTCATCCCTCATTCTTTTCTTTACACCTTAATATGCTGTATTCTAAATCTCTCTCAGCATTTAATTTTCTAACTTACAAAGTGTATCACTGGTCTCTGTTCTAGGTGTACACCTTTGAAATGGAAATCATAGAAGCAAATATGACTTTTGCAGGAGGGTACAGATGTGAGGTGTCTACAAAGGACAAGTTTGATAGTTCTAATTTCAACCTGACTGTCAATGGTAAAATGAACTACTGCCACCTTGCTTCTTCCTGTTTTGTTTTGTTTTCTTCCTATACATATGCCCACCGATTCTTTCTGGTATACAGCAGCTACTAGACAAGGATAGATCTGAAGTATAGACCTGCAGAGCTACAGGTGCACTTAGAGAAGCCTGCAGATGGAGATTGGGATGAGTTGGCAGAGATAGAGAGCATTAGAAGAAACAGTTGGATGTCACTCAAGTCAGAACTGTGATGCTCTTTAAGGCAGCACACAGAAAGATGCAGAGCAGCCCAACTGTTCTCTGGCTTTATTCTGACTTCAGAAGTTTAGAACAGAGTAATCAAGTTGTGTCTATGCAACATCCTAGGTGGAGTTCCTGTACATTACTACATATTTCCGAGAATTTACCTTTGCTTTCAAAGGACTGATTGCAATTTAGAATGAATAACATTAGACAGTTGTTATCCAGTGGTTTTCTCATTATGGTTTCAATATACCCTGTGAAGCCAGTAATCGAAACTAAAATTTACCAGCAGAGGAATTAAAAAGAAGAGATAAGACAATTTGTCACGCTGCTGACTATTATGAAGCATGAGACTGAGCTAAGTTATACATTAAACACTGGATGTTGAAAGTCAGTTAGTGAGGGTTACCTATTTAAAGATAATGCTTCAGTCCTCCAATACATGACTGATCACAATTTACAACATACAAACTTCAGAACAAAAATGACTGTAACTGAAAAGCTTTATAAATAGCACTGTAGGTTTGCACTATTTTGATGTGCCGCCTCATTCTTGTTTGTTGCTCTTTGTCACATCAGAAGCGCCACTAAGTGGAGACTTGGATATTCGTGCTGCCTTCCGACGCACGTGAGTATGCACAGTAGAAACTTACGTAGATCAGATTATACTTCCACGCAGAATTCATTACTTTCCTAGTAAAAGCAAAGACATGGTACCAACAAGTACAGAGACAGGGATGTCTACTAAGAAAATATTTCTACCGTTAAAATACTAAATAACATCTAGGAATCATCTAAGAGAATTTTGACTTTGTACTAGTATAACAATCATGCTTGTCTTCAATTATGCAATTGATAATATATATCTTTTTATGAAGAACTTCAGCATTTTTTTTCCAGTGCTGTAGAGCACTCCAGATGTAAACCAATAGAGAGGGAAAAGATTCTGTGTAGTGCTTAGCCTCGATTTAGCGTGGCTTGAGGACCTACATGCATCTTAAGACAAACATTTGCTAAACAAATTCCTAAACTGGAATTTGATGTGAGCCCTGTAAGCAGCATAACACCAATAATATTAACGCAAGCATTTTGATTGTATTTGTTTTCATGTTTTATATTAATTGAAAGAAGACAATGGTACTGTAAATGTCTGTGTAAAAACCCTAATATATGCAGGTCCTAGATATTAAAGACCGCAAGGTGTTGCATTGGTACTGAAAAGACTATTCTCCCCAGCTCTGTAATATCATTTGAATTTATACATGACTTCACTAAATAAGATTTCCCTTCTGTTAGTAAAATTAGCGAATTTGTAACATCTTTTTTATTTCGACATTAACATCTGTTTTTTATTAAGTATCTCTTCTCCCTTTAAGTAAATCAGTTTCTGTTTTAATTTCTATATATTTTTGCAAAGTTATTAGATCAAGAACATTCCAACAGGCATTAATTTCTCTAACATAGGAGAAAATTTAGCTCTGTAAACTGCTTGAATTTTTCCATACAAGTGCTATTTCTGTATGAGATTTGGATTTTGCATTCTATCATAAAGAAGTCTTGAAGAATTTATTTACAGTCAAATCCATCTGTAAGTAGCTGACCAGCCCGCTCTGATGCCTAATAAAGGACATTCAGTGCATAGGTGCATTGTGTTATTTCACTGCAGTGGAATTAGGCTCTAAGGGGTTCTCTTCTTGCTAGCAGAATTAAAAGAATTATTTTAGAATCAGCTGAGAGTAAGAGCAATGTTAGCAGCTTCAGGTTGTTCAGATTTTCAGCTCTTTCTATAAGAAAGAAGCCAGATTTTGAAATGAACTGTTTAAATCTGAAGCTCTGTGTTTGATACCCTCACTCAGGAGCCTGGCAGGAGGGGGGAGACGGATGACTTCAGCCTTTCTCAGGTAGTGTCTGCCTGTGTCAGCGGACAAATTCAAGTCTAACAATGAACTGTCTCTCTCTGATCAGGAAAATAAAATAAAATAAAAACAGACAGAATTAGCTCCACTTTCTATTATAAACATTTAAATTCCCAATAAATCATGGTTATAGCATTTAGTGCTTATACAAGACTAGAATTTATACCAGTAAGTAGTGAGTGTAAGATAATGAAAAGAGTAGTTTGACAGTTCAGTGAGAGGCAGATTCATCTACAGAAAAGGCATGTGTTTGGAGAGAGCTATCTTCACACAACCTTCAAAATTTTATGCATGCCTACCCCTCTGTTTTATACTCTTTCCTCTATACTGAGCACATCCTGACTAAAATCGTCACTCTTCTCACAGAAGTTTTTCAACACACATGCATATGAAAATCTAATTTCCTGCCACACTCCTAATCCTATTATCATTAACTTTCCCGTCATATCCCTTTTGCTCCCAATGTCTTCTACCATAATTAAAATAGGAAGTCTGAGATTAGATTTAACTAATCTAATGTTAAAGCATGTTAAAGTAATTATTAAGGTCTTACTCTGCAGAAAAGCCAAACACTGATTGGTGGGCTTTCCTGAAAAGCTGATTGTAATTACCACCTGGGAAGCAATAATGTGACTAATTCTCCTCCCACCTGTAGATTCTGATTACCTGAATATTTGATCACAAGAAGCCCTTTTCAAATTTAGTATAATAGTCATCTCTCTATATATATGACGCCTGTAGCTATTGAAAATCTTCTTAAAGCAAGGATAAAGAGGCCAAAAATACACTTTCTTGCTTGAGCATCATACCAAGAAAACCATCCGTTCTAGTACTGTACTACCTTGAAAGTAATCACAAAAGTAAATATGGTGCTTTCTTAATAAACAGATCTCTTCTCACAACTTATTCAAAATAGTACTGATTCAAAATAAAAAAGGTTTTGAATTATTTTTTCTCACCAACCTTGCATTGTCAAGCAGCACAAAAAGTCTGGCACTTATTTCCCTTCCATTTTTATCACCAGTACTGGTAAAATGCCCATCCTTTATCTGTTGAAGCTGTTTTCTTACATATTTTTATATTTGTTCCTGCCGTGTCGAATTTTCCTTACATTCTGGTTTACACTCCTACAGACAGACTGACTGAAGTAACTAGCACTGTGTTGCCAGAGACAGCATTTTGTGCTACTGCTACCCCTGGTACACGTGAAAATAGTAATTTCTGTGTATGAAACAACGATTAAGGATAAGGTGTTGCTGCTGGAGGAATCTGAATGCTGTTTGTTGGTATCACCTGATTCTTACTCTCAAGACAACAGAGGTGTAAAGGAGCCTCTGAACATTGATGATGGGAGACCAACTGAGGTGAAGAAAATTCATTTTGACTTTCTAAACCCTGCCTGAATGCACAAAAAGACTTTTTTTTTTTTTTTTTTGTAAATTGAATGATAAATAATCAGGAAATAGATTTAATTCCCAGTCAGCTTAGTACTTCCAAAACACATCTCCGGAGTGATTTTTTTCTAGGAACTAAGCCCAAATAAGTGATTTTAGAGACTTTGTGCTAAGTTTTCATAGTAGATCTGTACTTCAAACATTCAGAATCACAGCTAAAACACATTTGACTCAGAACACCAAAAATAACATTGTGTGCTCCATCTGAGTTTAGCATATGACAAATATCATTACGTATCAAAAAATTCCTGCTGGTTGCTTCTTGTTCTCATCAATCGATTCATCACAATTTGCTTGCCATAATGCTTTTTGAACAATTGTATGTTGAACCTCATCTCAGGTTCTATGTCAGATCACAGGATTCCTCCTTTTGCTCTCCCAAGCACCAGCACTGTGATACTTGTTTCACGATAATGAACTCTGGAATCGCAAAGAGCCCTAAAAAAATTGCAGCTGGGTATACTAGATAAAATACTACGAAAAAATAAAAAAGTGATTTTGGACTTGAGGATGTCCCTCAAAAAGGTTGGTTTAGTACTGCCCCCACTACAAACAATATCCATACTCCTGAAACTACAGCTTCCTAAAAGTACTAAAGATTCTAAATGAGAGCTTCTGCAACATCTACATGATAACCAATATATTCCAGATCAATATTACGACCAAATTAATAACCTCTACAGTTTTCTTCTTAATCAGTACAGAAAAAATGCAAGTTCATTAAACAAATTCCTTAAACCTGTATCTAGACCAATATGGAAAAAGAGCCTAATTACGTCACGTCCCATGTCAGAGCACATTCTAAGTCATTCGAAACCCATCCACTACTCCCCTGCAGAAATCTATCACCTATGTCATGATAGAGTTTCATTTCCATTTCCTTCTAAAACTAATTACATTTTTCTGTTACTACACAGTACTGAGGGACATGACGAAGCTGGAGAGTTGAATTTTAGTGCCCTACTGAAAAAGAGGTGAGTAAAATCCACTAATCTTAGAGAAATAAAATTACCTTCTGTAGAATAACTCTGAAAACACTAGAACTAGAGCAAGTAGGAGTTTAATAAGTTCAGAATCCTTGCAATTTTTCTAAAGCAGCTCTGAATGGAAAAAGGATAACAAGTACTTACGGCAACTTCCTCAAATAGTCAAGACTTCCTGCATTCTTGCTGGGTTTATACTGGAGCAAATAAATAAATTTTTATTTTTTTATTTTCCCAAGAAAGAAAAGACTGGGACCAGTGCAATTAGTTGCTTCCACTAAAACTTTCCACTAAAATAAATAAATAAATAAATAGACAAACAAACTACAATACTTGTCTATAATGCTGTTTACTAAGAACTTTTTACCCTAAGTTTTCACAACACATGGCATGAGAAAACTAGGAAGAGAAGCATTTTTATTAGATATCCAAACATTACTATTATTATTATTACAGTATAAAACTATATATACTACATACATTTTTTTTTACAATAATAGAGATTGTGTTGTATAAATATTATACATTTTAATGTTTTTACTCTAACTCTTCTTTCTTGCTTTTACTTGCACTTTTTTTTTGGTGGAATTTCTTCTTCCCATTGTCTGTCCTTGACACATCTGTTTCATAATCTCTCTACATATGTTTTTTTCTTTTTACTACCATTGTAATCTGGATGTTTTTGGATTCCACTGTTGACAACAGAGAGTAAGGTTTCTACTTCATTTGATTATAAAATGCATGGGTCAGACTGAATATAAGAACCATTTGGTTTGAAATAATGCATGCATTTTTATCTTAGATGTAGAGCATGACAAACAATTATATAGTATGAAAGAAAATTATCGACTGCCAATTTCTGAGATAGAAATGCTCTTAAACAGTTAGAAATTAAGGATGAACTACCCCATACAAATCAATGTGTTTTTTTCTGCATGTCCTTTGTTTTTCACCATTGCTTTCTTTGAGTAGCGGCTTTAAATAGTGCTTGAATTATCAAATTTTCTCAATAATCTGTTGGTTTAAATTCCTATTGTTTTAGAAAGTAGAAATGGGAACCTCTTCTTTGATCACAGATAATTTGCATAATTTGTACGCTGGTGCCTATTAAATATGCTCTCAAGGTTTGTTCCATACACCCTTAAACATGTTTAGCAAACATATTACCAAAATCACCTATTCCATAAATGTACAGATTTCCCTGTTACAAAATATTTAATTTCGGGTAAGGTTTCCATTGATCGTTATCATCCCATTACTCTGGGCATGCTTCTGATTACTGCCCATGGTCACTCCCTCGTTTTCTGGCTCCTGAAGTTACTATAAACATTCATCACTAGACTCACATTCTAATCTCTATAGGCAAAAAAATATATATTTTTTTAATTTTTAATTTTTTTCTTTTAAAATTTTGAATAAATGGAGGCTAAGGAAGGTAAAAAAAATTGCTTAATTTTGTCCACAGTTGGAAGCCTTTTCTTAGAGGCATAGAAAGTGAGATTTTTTTCTTCTGTTTCAGAACTCGGTTCAACCTGAACGATAACCTTTAACTTTCAATACCATTTTGCTATGTACATGTGACTTACAAGCTTTTTCCTGTGACTTCAACACGGGTTGAAGACCACTCCTATACTAATGAGAACTGAAAGGCATAAAATCTTACCATGGAATGAAAGTATTTTTCATTAGAATAGGACCAAAAAAAAGGACCTCATGCTGAGGAACTCTCAAGAGCTATGTAGATTCAAATAGAATTGAAGATTATTCTTTCACCACTTCTGCTTTGTCCCACCTAATTTACAAGTGTCCTCAATCCAGAGGTAATGAACATTACCACTGTAATAGAAACAGCTTCATTTAATCCTGTATCTCCTATTGCTGTAATTTAATTAACTGGTGTTGACATACAGATGTCATGGGCCAAGGAGAGGTCATTGGGAAGAGGAAGGGAACAGCTGTCACAGAACTATTAAATGGGAAAGTTAGCGGAGACCTTGAAGGAGGTGACAGCTGACAGGGTCCAATCAGTTGACAGTAATGGGATAGGAAGGAACCATCTCTGGGATGTACGAGACTATTTTTAACCCCTCCACACATGTTTAAAACATATCAGCTGCATATTCCATTTACAGCAGATTCACTAAGCTGCATCTTAATGCCCCCAAGTGCATATTTAACCTATGAGGTGATCGCTCTGAATAAGGATCCCCAGTGTCACGGAGAGTAGTGTAAGGGTGGGAGAAACTCCAGGAGTGCAAGCTCTCATACGTTGCTTAGTTCCTGTTGGCAGTGGAAGAGTACAGTCTCACTGTGGCTTTATGTAATCAAAAAGAATGTTTTAGCAAATATAAAATGGTGAAAAGGACTAGTGGGATGGGGAAACTTTTTCTTAGAGGCATAGAAAGTTTTTCTTCTGTTTCAGAACTCAATTCAACGCTATAAGAATGATAACCTTTAACTTTTAGTACCATTTTGTTATGTAAATGTGACTTAAAGCTTTCTCCTGTAACTAGAAAATACTAGTATTTAGGAGGAAGAAACTACATTCTGAGCATAAGGGCTCAAATTTATTTTATTTCTGCTTGCATGCAAACAGCATTGAAACAGCACTGAAATGGTATTGCCAGATCTAAAAATGGGATGACACTGACTAATGGAAAAGCTAAAACAAAAAATCAGGAAGTCTTCTCAATTGTGAGATATATTAGGCTGTGGAATTGCTTCCAAATTGGAAGATTTAGCTCATGATGCATTTAAAAATAGCTCACACAAAATACTTTAGAAAACTTCATGAATAATGATACCCACAAATTTTCAGGTAAAGGGGTGTAGATAGATGAGCACATAATTAGGCAGATAGACAGAGAAAACCACCAATATTTATATAATGACTGATGGAAAATGAGAATATCTGAACGTGTTAAGCCTTTCTTATCTCCTATGATTTTATATTTTCTTTTGAGATACAATTTGCCCTGCAGAACGTTAATTGTGCTACTACAGATTTTATTAGAAATATTATATATTCCTACTTTTATGTACATATATATCTATTCCAATTCATATGTATTTGGAAATATTTTAATGTTCATTGGTATGATCAGAGCAACTTGCCCAAGAACTGCTTGGTCTATCCGACAAATCAGTTGACAAATCCGTTCATTTGTCCTGCCTTCTGCTTTGCAGAATGACAGACTATTTGTAATCCTGAAGTAAATGGGAGATAGATAGAGAAAAGCAATTTGGATTAAATTTGTGGGTAATGTGGATGCACTGCTATGACAAAGCAAATACTCAGTAGACTGCACTTACTGCAAAGAGTCCAGACTTCAGATACACCTATCAATCCAGTGAGCACTAGTGAATGAGGGCTTAGTGCTTAGCGAGTGCTATGCCACTCCAAAGATTGGAGATATTGCATGCCGTATTTCAACTTGCATTCACTGGGTCTTTCCTCCTGTTCAAGAGCTACAGCGATGCTGGAAATCCAAAGTACTTTGATAAACATAACTCTCTTGTTCTAAACAAGCCCTTTACGGGAAATCACAGGAGTGTTAGAAATATTTGTTTACACCTGCTGTCTAGACTGACTACAGTCATGCTTTTTCAAGTAACAGTATTTCTCACAGACTAATGGGACTGTTCTTTTCCTGAAAAAAATGAAAACACACACACCATAATCCTCCACTTTTCTTTGCACTGCCTGCTGCATAAGTGATCTGTTTGTTGGGGTTTACCACTGTACACGACTTCATTATATGAGAGTGTTCTGCTGCACTGGAAGTTTGCTTGGTCTTGGTGATAACAGAAACAGCAACCACAGGAAGTTTAGGTAAACTACAGAAAATTTTAAGAAAATGTTACTTCTTTTATCCTTACTCTGTTTATCAAAATGCAAGCAGTGACAGGCAACAACTCCAAGAAGACAGCGCTAAGTAAATCTACTTATTTCCCTGTAAATCCATCTGTCATAATTAGGAACAAGAAGAAGCATTTACACTTATCATTTAGATTGCAGAGTGGAACTGTACAAACTGCGTGAGTTTGATTTTACTAGGGAACAGCATTTTTCTTAAGCCTATTTCAGAGCTTTTGCACGAGTTCCTTCATTTCCCTGCTACTGAAGCACAGGCTTATTCTGCTAAAGGTGAAGATGACATTCATGGCTCTCTTGTATTAACACATGATGCCCTCTTTCTTGCCTATTGGGATGCTGCATGCTTTTCCAAACGCTTCTGTGCATCGTTCTTGAGTTCAGCAGCTTCTTGCGCTCTGTAAATCGGTAAGATTACACCAATTTCTTTCGTAATTTGTGAACTTTTAACTTAAAATATGATGACGGGAAAAGAATGCCTTTCCCAAAGCCAGACACCTGAATTTTCGCTTGGTTTTGCTAAAGCAAACATTAATTCTTCTGAAATCACTAGTTCTTTGGTTAAACCATAAAATAAGTCATCCATTGTAAATATTGTCTCATTTGCTAATACTCATCAGTGTAAGTGCCTTTATGTTTCATAGATGACTAAAGCCAACAATTGCCTTTATAAATGATGATAGATATTTTAGTAATCTGTGATTTATTTTAGCATGCAGGAAAAATGTCCTGAGTAGAAAAGGACTCGTTTCTTGTTAACATAATACAACTACCTTGCTTTTAAAGTATTCTCAAGATATCGGTTCTGTTCCTTGCTTTGCCATGTTTTGCATATGATCATCACAGGACAGTCCGTCCCCCTGTGTTTACATTACCTAAAGTTACAATTTTTTAGCTTTGGCTATTAGATAGTAAATCCTTTAGAACAGCATTTGAATCTTAATCATCATATATATAAATTTGAATAAAACTAGTCTGCTGTTTAATTTCATTATTTTCGGTGATAATATAGTAAAAAGTTAGACTGCTAAATTATTAAGAAATGATTTCATCAAACCTATATATAGCTTGCCAAGCCTATGGCTGTTTTAAAATTCTCTCAGTAGTGGTATTCAGATATTCTAATATCTTTCTGCAGAGGTGATGGAAAAACTGAATCACAACCTGAGGTAGATGTCTGGGAAATTCTGAGGAAAGCTCCTCCTTCTGAATATGAGAAAATCGCTTTTCAGTATGGCATCACAGATTTGCGTGGGATGCTGAAACGCCTCAAACGCATAAAGAAGGAAGAGAAAAAAAGTACAGGTTGGAAAGCTCTATTTCTTCCAAATACATTTGTATGTATATTCTTGTTTGGGAGTTCTTCAAATATTAACATTAACTGGACAGCAGCCAGACAGAAGAGCATGGGAAGTATGAGTGTGACGCAGTTTCCTTTTCCAATTTTTGCATGATCTTTACATTTCGTTTCCATTATAACGGTTTCTTAAAAACACTTGAAGCATGACGCATTTGGGTTTCTTGAGCCTCTTCTAGTCTTGTCAAGTATAAATTACCTACTTTTAACTAATTTGTATTAAAAGTCAGAAGCAGAGACAGTAAATTGCCTTTCATTAGTACTGAGAAGATAAGTATCATTTTCCTGTGGTCACACTTAGCTGTAACTCTATTTAGGATGTATTGAAGTACATATTTATGTCTGATTTAGAATATTTTACTTTGCTCATTTTAGTTAATATCACATGCCTTTCATTCCATGTTAATGAATAACATAAGACAGCATGGGATGAAGAACAGACAAAAAGAAATGGTAAAAACGCAAACAGGGATGCAGAAGGTGGAGAAGGTTTAAGATGGCATTAAACAAGAGGAAGGGGAATGAAGATTTATTTTCTTGACAGAGAATGTCAAGAAAAAAAAAGGAAAGAAAGAAAGAAAAAAAAATTAGGATTATCTTTTTAAAAATCATTCTTCATCACAGCATTCCTCAAGAAATTGGATCCAGCTTACCAAGTGGACAAAGGACAAAAGATTAAATTAGTGGTTGAAGTTGCCAATCCAGATGCTGACGTGAAATGGCTGAAGAATGGACAGGAGATCCAAGTGAGCGGCAGGTAAACTAGAAGTATGAGAAACTAAACACAGAATGGCCTGAAGCATGGACAAAGTAGAAAAGCTAGCTATACTTAGAAAGAAACAAATAAAATAGGGAGAAATAGGAACCATGAAAGAATCTACATAGCACATTGAGTTGTGGCCAGTTTACTGTTCTCATGGCTGTTTCTTTTTCTTCCCTGTGCTCTGTATATCTACATGTGGAATGGGATGATCACATCTACCTACTTAGCAAGTAAGTCCTCTGATTATGCTCTGTTGTTTATGTATATATCCAGGGTTCAAAATTCTTTCTTACATGGGATATACTTTGCTGTAGCATGCTTGTAAAACCAAAATTTCTGTGATTTGGTTCTGGAGCCTTGATGAGGAATTTTGATGGTAAGTAGTCATGTTTGTGTCTGTGTTTGAAAAGCATCTACAGTCACCAGCATTCCAACACCATTCACAGGAGTTTGTATGCCTCAGTTTAGTATGGAGTGATCTCCATAATCCCCTGTGCTTGTTTTTAAAACACTGTTTCTGCCCACTGCAATTCAGTGGGTTGAATCTTAACAGACCTTGCCACTGATGTCAGAAAAGAAGTGGGGAGCTTTCTTCTCTGCCTGGCAGGGGAAGGCGGGGTCCAAAGGAGAGAGTCTCAGATAATTACACTTAGATTCTCTTTTCAGATATATTTTTGAAGCTGTTGGGAATAAGAGAATTCTGACCATAAACCACTGCTCTCTGGCTGACGATGCAGCATATGAATGTGTGGTAGGTGAGGAGAAGAGCTTCACAGAATTATTCGTAAAAGGTGAGCAATGGCAGCAAAACCTACCTAAATCCTTATTTACTCGCAAATTAGTTATCTCAAAGCAAATTCTCAAACATTAACAAAATCTGAGATCTATCAAAGTAGGTATTTTTCTTACAGTTAAAGGAAGACACACTTTCCCTATAGCTGCAACTGAGAAAGCACAGGAAAATAGCTCAGTAACAATTATTAAATCTCATTTGGAAAATGTTTTGTTTTCCAACAATAGGGCTAGAAACTTACTTTAGAAATTAGCTTCTGTTCAAGATAAATACGTACCTCAAGCTTTACAAGCAGATCAAGTAGTACAGAAAAATAATGCCTCTGTCTGAGAATTTTGGAATTTATATGAAAACTGATTAATCTTATGTTTGTATTCTCTCTCATGAAGTAAATACCAAAAGGTCATCTGATAACCTTGGTAATGTGATCCAGCATAGTAAGTCTTAAGTTCCAACTCAGAGAGCATCACCATGTATTTTGCCAGGGGTTCTTCCTGTAGAGCGCTGACTGAGACCTATCACTGACATCAGCCTTTCAGAATATTGTTTTAAAAAAGGCCTCTTCATTTCCAGAGCCTCCAATCCTGATCACTCACCCACTGGAGGACCAGATGGTGATGGTTGGAGAGAGAGTGGAGTTTGAGTGTGAAGTGTCTGAGGAAGGAGCTACTGTAAAATGGTAAGGGAATAGAAAAGGGAAAAAAAAAAACAACACAGCAAATAAGAAACAGGCCATATTCCTCCATGGGACATTCTAGAACCAGTGTTTGTGGAGAAGAGCTGTGGACTAAAAAGGATGAAGGCATCCTACATCAGTGCTTTCAGAAAAAAAGTATTTATCCTCCTTCTATATATCAAATATTGAGTAGACACTGGGAGGCCAGAACGTTACAGAAAACAAATGAAATCTAGCTATTTTATAAGTGTCTCTAGAATTTCTTGTTCTGCGGCTACAGGATGCTACTGACTCTACTAAGCTGTTAACATTAAGGTTTTCTAAATGCTTGACAGCAACGCATAACTATTACACAGACTAATCAGATCCACATTGTGATGAGCTCTGCTCTTCTCAATTGCAGTGAGGTTTTTTTTCCTTAGGTAAAAAGTCAGTGTCTGTTGAGACAGAGGGAAGGCCATTGACTTATTTTAACACATCTGTTGTGGTGATCCTGCAAAGCCAGTCATTATGTATATGCAGCAAGTGGGATTAAGATGACAAACATTGTGCCAATAGAGTTCATTTTGCTGGGCATTCCAGCTGAGGGGAAGACGGAAGGTTCATACTGCCTGGGCAGGCACAGCAGGCAGTGCTCACATACCAGGCCTTAGGCACACTGTTCTCACTTCATTTCTCTACCAGATGAAATTCTCTTGTGCTTGTTAACAGCTTCAGGCACATGGTTATCAACTGTTCCCACAATGCCCATTACATTCTTGGAAAGTGCTATCACTCATCTGCTCTCCCAAAGGAAGGAACTGAGAATTTAAATAGAGCCCAAGAGCTGGTACAGCATATGCATTACACTATTAAAACCACATGCACAGGCACACACGCACTATTGTTCAGGAACTGCTTACAGATGCCTGGTCACAAGAGATGGGGACCACCATATCTGTCCCTCTCAGGGCACATTGCAGCTGCCACACTTTGATCCTATGCCTTTGAACGACTCCCATACATCTTGCAGAGCTGTTATCTGTGGGATGGGCATTTGCTGTGACAAGGGCAAAATGGCAGCTGTCTCTGCCTGAAATGCAGCAAGTGGTCAGAGAAACTCTTCAATGCATAGCAACAGAAAACTGAGCAGCTAGATATTTACACTACACACATCTACAAAACATAACTGTTTTTATGGGAGACTCAGTCAGTGCTCTTTGGCAATAAGGACACAGGAAAGAAATGTCCAAGAAAAAACATGAAATATGGTATGGAGAAACAGTTCTGGTTTTATGTCCTTTTAGGTGAAATGCTCTACAGTTTAAGCTAAGTAACAGGCACTAGCTAAAGGCACCTGTTACAGTTCTTGCACCCTTTAAACCTAGGAGATGAAGTCACAAGCACATGAAAAGAAGCAAATATGTGACTTGCACAAGACAGATAAGGCCTCCAGCCTCTTAAGCGTGGCCATCAGACTAGGGCTTGGAGAATTCATCATGTGGGACTCTTCACAGTGATCAGGAAAGACTGTCCTCTCAATCACCTAGAAAGATCTCACGTTATTCTTACACAGTACTAAGGAATAGTCATTTCTAAGCTTCAGATGGCCTTGGAAATAATACAATTATTGAAGAAAAAGATGTAATAAAATATGTAGTTTTGACTTGATTTTTCTATCTCTGAATGCTGGATGTATCATCCAAATGATACAGTTCCAAACAGCTCCAAATGAAAACAAACTGTAGTAATGTAATAATAACAATAAATCTGTGTACCCCCACTATTACACAGTTCCTATGTCACTAGTATCAGTGAGTTTGGATCAGATGACCTAGAGTGGTCCTTAAACTAACGCTTCCAGGGTTCTATTAAATCCTCTTCTTACCATTTAATATCAGTTGATATTTCTGCTTCATCGCTCTAGTTACCAAGGGAGGGGCTATAATATTACTTTATATAAAGTTTTTCCCTTTTCGCCGCAGCAGTACAGTATTTTAAGTCAGGCGATGCCTGGGAGGTCTCTTTTGCAGTTTATAATTTTATCATTACACTATTTGTCAGTACACCCGTCTGCAAACACTCTGCTCATACTCATCAGCAATCTGATAGTCACTAAATCAAACAAAAGATAAATATACTATTCCCTTCCTGGGGTTTTAAGACACTGCTCATTGCAAATAGTCTATTTTCATTATTTAGACAAGATTTCAAGAGATCTCTTTCTTAACCAAGGGCTGAAGAGAATATTGAAATATCTTTGACAATTCACATGTCAAAATACATCACCAAAATAAATTAGAAGTTCATCTTTGGAACAGTAGCCACGGCATGTGTGTGTGTGTTTTTGTCACAGCAGCGTGTCGAATTTCTAGATCATAGTCCATTCTCAGCAGTTCAACAAAGGTTTGTGCATTGCATTGTAGCAGTTGCTCCAGAGCTAAGTGCATACATGAGAGCATCAGCCTAGGAGAACATCTTGCACCTGACATCAGACTCCTGCCACTCAGCAAGCAGAGGAAACATAATCCTGGCGTAACACTAAGCACTGTGTTTCATGTGGTGTTGCAAGCATTCTGCTTCCTCCCTCACTATTGTTGTAGCCCTGTGATTTGGACGGTAGGCCAGGGTTTTTCTAATCCAACTGTAAATTCCAATAAGCTGTACTCTAAAGAACAGTTAGGAGGGGATAAACTGGAGCTATTTTGAAGTGAAGTTGCAGCAGGTACATCTAAATCACAAACTAGGATGCATGTCTCTGCTTAAAGCTTTAATTTGTGATTTACATCAGCAGACTCTGACACAGGCAAAAGATTTCTTTGCATGTATCTACTTTGAGATTAGAAATAGACCGTTCTAATGAGTCCCTAAGCAGCACTGCCATTTCCTAGCCTGTAAGCACATTTGTTAAGCTGAATAGTCACTAGCAACAAATAAGGAAAATAACACTAGATAGAAAGTAACCTCTTACTTTACTAAAAGCATTACATTTTTTCTACTTTTTTCACGTAAATATCAAATAGAAAAAAAAAGTTTACTAACTGCAGTGGTATCCAGATAATATATTCTAATAATAAAAAATATAAAAGGCTACAAAAGGAGGTCAAGCTGAAGAAATTCCAAGTTATTTTCTTGGATCTTGTTTATGTTCTTTAGGATTAAGGACAGGAAAACTATAAAAAGTCTTACATATTTTTGTGTGACCTTGACTAAACAGCTTGAATCCTCTCTGCTCGCTTCCTTTCACGATGATTGGAAATTACAATAATTAAATTTCCTCTCAGGCTGCATGGTGAAGCTTAATTTAGTAATGTCTTAACTATACTGTGGCATCCTTGAATAGAAAGGACTAAAAAATCCAAAATACATTTTCATTCAAATCCATCCTAAATTTTTCTTCTTTTACTGATGTCCACAAACCATGAAATTATAATGACTACAATTCACATCAAGAAAAGTAAGACTTTTAAGTCATTATTCAGCAAGTCCTTACTACCTTATGGCAACTTTTAAGATAGTACCTTCACTGCTGGTGAGGTATTTCTTCATCCCTGTATCTTCTACAACATGTATTATACTGTCATGTGTATCTATAGTATATAAGTAATAACAATCAAGAAATTCCTTGTGAAAGAACAACCTTGAACCAGAAGTCAAATATGCAGTAAAAAATCATGGTCAAGCTAGTAAGATTCTGGTCCCTAGCAGTTCTGGTTCTGATAGCATTTGTGAAATAGTCTCACTTTTGTTAACTTGAAATGCTACTAAGATTAGATTTGTGTCTTTCAATCTCTACTGAGCTGACTCTTACTTACCTCTTCCACCCATAGAAAAATAACTCAACACCATTTGGCATTGCAGGGAGAAGGATGGAGTTGAGCTGACACGGGAAGAAACATTCAAATACCGATTTAAGAAAGATGGAAAAAAGCAGTATCTAATTATTAATGAGTCAACCAAGGAGGACAGTGGACACTATACCGTGAAAACCAACGGTGGGGTATCAGTCGCTGAACTAATTGTACAAGGTAAGCACAGGTAATATTATGAAACCGGAGAATCTGAAAACATGAAAACAGGCTGAAGGTAACTTTCTCCAGGATAGTGCAGAGGGGTAGCATCATCCTTGTGCCAGGGAAAAAGAATATTTCATAGGTGGCATTAGGTTTGATAACAGAGGCCTCCAGGAGAACTCACACCTGTGTGCCGGATGTAACAGATACCCTGATAGTAATAGGTGCTTAGCTATCAGTCTTGTTAAAGCCCTGCATGCTGTGGATTTTCCTTCATATTTCACCTTTCCACAAACAGCTTGCTCAGCCCTAGCCTTTTCTACTCAGTAAAGCCACACCGACTGTTTATTAACAGATCTATGCTGATTTGTTGATTTCTGTACTGACTATTCTTGCAATATCAGAGAAAAAGCTGGAAGTTTATCAGAGCATTGCGGACCTGACAGTGAAGGCACGTGACCAGGCTGTCTTCAAGTGTGAAGTTTCTGATGAAAATGTGAAAGGAATCTGGTTGAAAAATGGCAAGGAGGTGGTACCAGATGAAAGGATAAAGATCTCCCACATTGGCAGGTTAGTCTTGTTTCCGAAAGCATGTACACGTTTGGGTATTACGTTACAACCCACAGGAATTATTATCTCAGGGGGACAGGAATATAAAACAAGACTTTGTCCTGGCTCCAGCTAAAATGAAAAAGTTAAAACCTTCTCATCCACAATCAGCACATAGTCACAGGCATGCTTTGGTATGTGTTTTGGCATTTTGCATGTATGGAATCAGTGGTGCATCAGCAGAATTTGTTTTCAGTTTTCATTTGGATTTCATGTTTTGTTGGTATTCAAATCATCTAGAAAACACATTTTTGGTAACTTTAAAACTAACAGTAGTGTTTAGACAGATTAATATAGCATTTATGTATAAGACCCTTCAGAAAAACTACTGATTTAAGTATAAATATTAACCCATATACCATTGCACCATTCTGTGCTCAAGTTTCTCAGTAGCCTAACTCTTACTGGCAATCAAGACCAGGAAACTTCCTAAGATACATGGGTACTACATGTTAGCTAAATTCTTCCTTGGTACTCCCTTTCTCTACTCTGTTTTGAATTTACAGTAATAGAGGGATGGAACATCAATTTTTAGCTTGTTTTCCACACAGTTTACTATATTTACAGTCTGATCAAATTAAGTCAGCAATGTTACAATTGCCCTTTTTAAGGGTAAATGACCAGACTAACAGAAGCAGAGAAACAGCTTCCTCTATTCAGAGTAGACTACACATTTACCTTGACAAGAAAAATCCACTCACAGACATCATGCTGAGATGGATTTACTCAAATACTGAAAGCAGAGCAGCCTACAGCCCTAGAGGTTGTTGACTTGATGTTAGGGAAAGGGAAAAATAAATAGTAATGTTTGTTAATAACCTATAGCCTGCACCTCATCTCTTGAAATAGCCTTGTTTCTCCTGGAAAGGTAAGGTAAGGGAGTGGAACATATTTGTTCATGTTTCCAGAATCCATAAGCTAACTATTGAGGACGTTACGCCAGGTGACGAGGCTGACTATTCGTTCATCCCTCAGGGATTTGCTTACAACCTTTCTGCCAAGCTTCAGTTTTTGGGTAAGTTACCTTAGAATATACAACGGGATTTCCACAGGGATAAAAGGACGGAACTAATCCTGGTCATACCAGGAAAGACTATGGAGAATCTCATTCCAGATCCCTCAAGACAGGTGCATTACATTACTTTTGCCCGTTATTTTGCTGTCATTGCTACATTGTTTTACAGAGCCTGTTTTCCAGTTTATTGCATTAATATATAGATGTATATGCCTTGAGAAGATTTAATGACTAATGAGTTGTAAATTACTTTTTGAATGCAAATTATATGAAAATTTGGTTTTCAGATCTATTTATCCTAACTCCCCCCACCTCTTTTTTTTTTCCAGAGGTCAAGATTGATTTTGTACCAAGAGAAGGTAAGAATATTCGTTATTTATACGCAAGTAAACATGTTTTTAATAGCAATGGAAACTGTATCTTCATTTTTAATGAGGAGTTGACATAAGTAGTCACCTCTTTTTCATACAGAACACTCAAACCATATTTTAAACTTATTTCTTTGCCTTTGCTATAGAGCCTCCCAAAATCCACCTTGACTGTCTGGGCCAGTCCCCTGACACTATTGTTGTGGTGGCTGGGAACAAACTGAGATTGGATGTTCCCATATCAGGAGATCCAACACCCACTGTCATCTGGCAGAAAGTGAACAAGGTAATGTGTAATCTGACACAACAGCTGAGGCAAGAAAGCCACATCGGGAAATTTATTTTCTTTCTCAAATCTGTCTGTGATTAAAAATTTTTATTTAAAAGTATGTTCATGTTCCTTTTTTAATTATTTTATTTTTTAACTCAAGAATAAAAATTAAATAGCTGCAATGTAGTTCACTGGGATTTATCTGTTTTTGTAGGAGTCACCTTGAACTGTGTTTTTTTACGAACTTGCCTTTTTTTTTTCCTCCAAAAGTAGAGGCTGTATCTATATGAGTAGACATACATGCAGATGGTCGGATACCATATAGGTTTATTCTCCTAATACTTCAGAGAAAAAGAAATTAATGATCGGTCATCCCCATGATCTCACCTGATAGTATGGACAAGTTCTGGAGGTGGCAGTTTCTTTTTACCATCTTTCTCAATAATTCTTCTACAGTTTGTGAAGAAGATGTGTTCTCAGCAGATCAGTGGGGTAAAGCTGCATTTGGTATAACAAAAAGAGAGGACGCTAGCTATTTGCCTAATCAGAGCAACTGCAAAACATCAAAGAAAAAATTTAGAACCTAGACACAAAAGTGTTTAAGTGAGCTTCCTTCCTGGCTATGTCAGAACATCCACACCCCTCACCATCTGTGTGCTCTTGAGCTATAACTAGCACAAAACACAGACATAATTTGCATAAGATTCTACAGCATCATTACACTTTCCATAGGTAGTACAAAAATAAATAGATATAGACAAAATAATATTGCCAATTATATTCATTTTCCCAGTCTCATTTCTTCACAATTTTGCAGCATTCTTTGTTCAGGTGGACATATTTAGTAACATTTATGACTTCTTTCTGCAATGCAGAATTAGTATGGAACCTAACAAAAAAGCCATTCATATCTTCTTAAGGAACCAGAAGCAGTTTTTCTGACTGTCTCATACAAATATTTCAAACCCTACACCTTATTATTTCTGTAGTTTGAGGTCTGAAGATGAGTAAAAGGAGCCAAGATTGATCTGAAGGATGTATAGCACATACTAACTACTGAAATCCTAAGCAAACAATAGCAAAGTTTCAGAATACATTGTTTTATGTATGTTACAGACGTGACTATATTTCTGACTATTAAAATATATATATTGACTTACTATCCCATTGTTAAAAAGTAATCCTTATTTTTGTAGCTATACAGAATAACTGTTACGACAGGATGCACACAGACTCAGAAGCAGTTACTGTTCTACTGCAGGAATGCATCTTTGTTTATGAAGCTGTAGATTCAGTTTTGCTGACTTATCCTTCCTTTAATTCACTACAGTCCGATACATCTATTTCCATTTCTGCTTTTTACTTTCATATCTGTTGTTTCCTTCCCAGCACTGTTTGCTCTCTCACTTTGCTCTTCACTTTTCTCACACCTCCATGTTCAAGCACCTCAGCACACCTATGGATTCTTCTGTCTTGCAGAAACACCTTTACTGTTCTGCTCAGAAAATTCAGCTTTCTGTGGTTTCTTTGTTTATCTAGAAAAGCGACCTGCTTCGAAGCAATGACGACTCCGTGACTCCCTCAGAAAACAGCAGTGATTTAAACACTGATAGTAAGGTAAGTTCCTTATTATTTATGCTGACACACAAATATGCTCAGTGTTTTCCATACAAATGGTCCTATTCAGAAGAAAATAATATTCAAGTCAGTAGATATTAAAACTGGTGAAGCAAATAGCACAGCAAGCCCAACATCCTGCCTCACAACAGCAATTACCAATGACTTTAAAAGGGCAAAACAGATCTGGAGAGTGAATTTTGAGTAAGGTATTGGTCAAGAAAATCTCCTTCTAACCACCGTTATATGGTGGCTGGATCACAAGGAATCAAAGAAGTTGTTTAAAACACACTTGAATGTATTTGTGAATGTTTATCCCCCACTTTTCTTTTCCACTAAGCTTCAATAATATCTAGAGGAAGAAAACTAGGACAAAATCTTGCAAGACACAAAGAAAGATAACAATGAGTCAAAGGAGTAAGCAAAGTATGTACGAAACAGTCAAAAGAAGACTTATTTTCCAACAACTTTCCTTTTTTGTAATAGACAACTTTTTGATTTTGGTAGATACAAAGTATTTTACATTTGCTATGCCACAATACACCTTTCTCAGGGCACCTTTCTTCTCAGGGTTAAGATTCTGCTGTGCTAGTCACTAGACGAGCACAAATGCTTCGTAATGCTTCTCCCAAGTCTGAAGATATGCGGGCACATAAAGAATAGAGCATGTTATAAATGCACAGCAAAGTTCCTGTGGTTATGTTTAGACCTCACAGTTGAGAGAAGAATCATAGAATCATAGAATATCCTGAGTTGGAAGGGACCCATAAGGACCATCGAGTCCAACTCCTGGCACCATACAGGTCTACCCAAGAGTAGAAAGTTATCCCATATCACGTTCTTGAGTGACAGAAATCACACTGATGCCATTAACAAATAAATACATTAACTTTTTTAGAAGGAAATTGATCAGATCTGTTATCTGATGCCAGATGTAGATATTGTCGAACAGGAATGTTTGCTCAAATATCTGAATTTGAATCTGTAACCTCCCTTGAATTTACAATCTACACAACTGTTATCCATGAAACTTTACATTGATACTAGCAGTTATCCCAATTAGGAATCTGTAGTATCGGGTGTGTGAAACTAGCAATAAATCATAACAACCTGGGGACTTTCAGAACCAATTCTTCTCAAAATTACTTGCTTTACGCATGCCATTTAGTTGATATTTTCTATTTTCTCCATACAAATGTGGAGAAATACAAACATTCATAGCTTTTGAGTAATTTCTCCATACAAATATGGAACATAGCTATTGAATAATGTTGATAATATTCAAAATGAAGCTTTCCACCAGCTTACATACAGGCTCATTAGGCTGTCTCTGGCACAACTCACACTGACTTTTTCTGTTACTTTCACTGCCCACAGCTTCTGTTTGAGTCTGAAGGCAGAGTTCGTGTGGAGAAGCATGAAGACCACTGTGTCTTCATCATTGAAGGAGCTGAAAAGGAGGATGAGGGAGTATACAGAGTTATAGTTAAGAATCCAGTGGGAGAAGACAAGGCTGATATCACAGTCAAAGTTATTGGTAAGTGAAGGAAGGAAATAACCAGAGCATGAAAGTGTATTGAGTTCATGAAACTCACTCAACTCTGAAATTGACGCAGGTTCTGAGTTTAAGCTTAAAAAAGAGACAGAAAATAATCATAAAGGCAGGAATGCTATCAGTTACAAAATTTGACAGAAGTATTTTTCATAGGTAGTTTCCTGCCACGTGCAAAAGAAAGAGAACAACTCCCAGTGGAAAACCATGTGTTTTCTTTTTATGTTTCCAGTTTCAGATGATCCTAACATTTTACAGATTACATTCCCTTCTAAGGAACACACTTCAGGCTAGTATGAGATGAGAAAAACCTCCTGTCATTGTGTTGTTTTACATTTTTAAACAAAGATGACTTCCTTCTGTAATGAGTAAGCAGCTAATGGAATAAAGAGAGGCAGCATATCAGATACAAGATAAACAGACTGACACTGTGAGTCGCAGAAGAGCTGGGGGAAACATGTTTTTGAGTCAGTAATTTTTATCAATTTTCTCATGTTTAACTTGTTTATACCCTACCATGTATATGACAAATGCTCAGGTTATAAGCAAACCTTGAATTGATAAACTGGAATTACTTTCATCTGCAGTATTAAAAGTTAGAATTAACTGCTTTTCATCTTTTATATCTCCAAAATAACAAAATATGTGAGACACGCAGCCTTTATATTCTAGATAAAGTTTATTCTAGACAGAATAAGAAACCCTGGAGCAAGTCTCTTGTTACAGGATTGAGAACAAACTACTACTAGGTTTGGATTGCTGGCTCGCATTTGAGTGGAGGACTGGTGAAGCTGTTTGCTAAAACACCTAGCAGAGTTCTATCCAGTGGTTTGAGGTAAAAGAGCCAACAAATGAGCACAATGTCTAATTTTATTTCCTTATGGACAAAATAAAGGCAAGAGGCATTCTCTGTCTACAAGAGATTTCACTACATACCAAACAAGAAAACACCAATGTCGCCTCCCACTAAAAAGTGGGTTCCGTGTGTTTTCTTTTTCCTGGTTCATAGCATAAATCTATGTCAGTCGTGGATGACTAAATGCAGTTTATCGCAGTTAGTACACAGCTGATTACCCAAAACCTTGCGTTTTGCAAAAAGGTGATTATGTCTGAAAAGAACAAGATAGCTGAATAATTAAACGGTATTTAAAAGAAAACCAAACTAACCTGGAAGCATCAAAAAGTAGGATTCACTCTGGACTAAGACCATGCATTCTATGTTGTATCTACTGTTGCAATCTGACAAATTTCTATCATTGCCTTTGTAGTGCCATGATGAATACCACTACTACTAGGAAATTCCTCAGGATGTCTGATTTTTTTTTTTTTTAAACTATTTATATATATGTATGATATGCAGGAAAAAAAAAAAAGAAACATTAAAGAAAATTATTTCATTGATTTGTGGACAATACATGAAACAGTAACAACCCCCATTCATTCTCACGTTTTCTTCAGATGTTCCTGACCCTCCAGAAGCTCCCAAGATCAGCAACATTGGAGAAGACTACTGCACTGTGCAATGGCAACCACCTAAATATGATGGTGGGCAACCAGTACTTGGTAAGAAGTGCTGAAACACAAAGTTGCCAGCAACATCTCCTATATTATTGCTGCTCCTTTACAATGATGCCTAAGGATTTCGTAAGTGTATTCACTCTAGGAAGGCTGACCCTCAGACACCAACTAAAGTAGCAAATTTTCAAATAGGTCAATTCCGGCCCTTCAATGTTAGGTAGATGGTGCCCCCTGCCTGTGCTGTTTGAACCCAAGAAATATTTCAGCAAGTTAGCAAAGCAGAAGATGCTAAAGCTAAGTATTCCCATTCAAGACAGAAATTTTAGGTCAGTATACACGCCTTTGACCTTGCTTAGGAATAACAAAACAGAGCTGTGATCATGTCAGGTATCAACTCCAGACTTCTGCAATCTCAAACACTCATGCAATACATTTTATTTCTTTTTAGAAAGCTAGTTCATAATTCTCCTTCACATACAACCACACACCATGAGTCACAAAACATATTTCAAACTCTTTAATGACTTTAAAATCTGTACTAAAACTGGAGGCCAAAATCATCGTGTGATACAGGAAACAAGCTGAATGAAGCAAGAGTATCACCCATACCATGGTAGGTTCTCTGCAGAGCATGCTGTTTGTTAGATAGAACTCCCTGTGACCCTCAGAAGGAAAAGGAAGTAAGGCAGGATCTTGGCCAATTTTAGAAAAAAATCCTCTGGACTCCAAATCTAGGAATTTGTTTAATAAAGATCACTGGAATTTGAGTTTCTTTTTAAAAATGCACTGAAACCTCTATGGAAGTCCCATGGAGATGCCAGAGTTAGAAATGTTCTACAATTCTTTTAATCCCTTATACAATATCTGGAAGAGAGGAGTTTGTATTTGCTTTTGAATATTTTGACCTCATTCACTCACGCCTCATTTAATTCAATAGAAGTTACCTATGCAGGAATAAAAAAGTTACTACTGGGCCAGTCTGTTGTTTGAGAGGAAGCAAGCAAGAATTCAAAGTATTTGGTGCAAAGATACCTAGTAATAGCTGTCACGTTACCACAACCAGCCCCCCTGCCCTTGACTGGGCAAAGCCCATGACCTTGGTTTATATAGTTGTCAGGATATACATTTCATAAAGTTATTTGGTTTGTTTTCACTGTCAAAGGAACGATTTTGTTAACGTTCCACCAGCAACTCTTAGCACTACATGAGGAAGTAGTCTTATGCGATTAGCATAAGACTGTGCTAATAATTGAGCTAGACTAAAATACCTGAACGAAAGCCAAAAAGCAGCACCATCCATTCAAAAAAGGTTGCAAAAGCAAGTTTAAAGACCAGAGAAAAAGGTGCGTGTGTTCTTGTCTGTCTTTATACTGTTACAGACACAGGCATTCTACTACAGCCTTTATTATCTGTATCTAGCAGATATAGAAAAGAAATTCACACCCCATCTTCACTCTTACATCCTTTCATGGGGCTCAACAAGTATAATTGTTCAGGTAAGAATGTCAGACAGAAAGTAATACAAAAGGAAAGTTGTGGAAAATACTGAAGCCTCACAGAACTCAGACAGTAATTCTGGATCACATTTGGCTCTTTATGTCATAGAAGAAAGGTGCTTTTCTTGTTTCCTGCATGTGAAACCATAACTTGCAGTTCCTTTACATCATAAGAGATATCCCTCCAGGCTATATTTTAGAGAGAAAGAAGAAGAAGAGCTACCGATGGATGAGACTGAACTTTGACCTTTTAAAAGAGCTAACCTATGAAGCCAAGCGAATGATTGAAGGAGTAGTTTACGAGATGCGGATTTATGCTGTGAATTCTATTGGCATGTCCCGGCCAAGCCCTGCCTCTCAACCTTTCATGCCAATTGGTGAGTTCTACCCCACTCCGTATTATTTCTAGGACATAACCAAGAACAGGACAATTTTCACCTCTTCAACTGTCCTTATACCTAAAAAGAACATGTTAGGAAAGAGGTTATGCTATATTTAACCAGCCTTTTCCTTTGTCATCTCGTCATCTTCCTCTTCTCTATCTCTCATTCCCCTTCCTGCAAAGCACAGAGGTTCCAGTTTCATGAAATTGCTGATGAATTTTTAGTTGTTATAATTAGAAGTGTGAGAGTCAAGCTGGATCTGGAAAGGGGGAGAACTAATTGAGAGAAATTTCCCTGTCCCTCTCAGTTTCCCCCATTGCCTTATGGGTGCAAATATCACAGTATCCCACCCAGCACTCCATTAATCCTGGCCTCTCCACAGCTAAAAGGATAGCTGATTAAAAAAATATTTAAGGAATGATTTCCTATAAATAATCCTTCTCATCGCACCAGTACAGTATCTCCTGCAGTCTCTGAGCTGGAGCAGAGAGTCCTCAGGAAGCCTGTCTGCTAAGAGCTCTGGAACAAAGAGCCACAAAAACACAACTAGCTGGAGATTACTATGACTAGAGTTGCTACATCTACAAATATCAGTGAAGGGGGACAACCTGCTGAAGGAGATAATGTAAAAGATGATGCAGTGAAGGGGTCAGAAGGAGCGGATGAACTGAAAGAAGGGTCTCGTAATTGTGGATTTCAAACACAAAACAGCTGGTCTGCAACAAAAGAGGGCAAACGAAAACCATCAGGCGGAGCTACTGAAAAAAAAGGTCCCAGGTTTTCATGAGATGGGGAGTTTTGCTTGATTAAGGATAACATTCTCACTTACTGCTTGAGAGAAGAGGTTTGGGGTTTTGATCGTGTACTGTGTGGTTATGTATGCTCCCAAATGCTTTTGTCTCATTTGCAGTTCACTGTTCTTGATCCCATTTGAATATGAAAAATTTTGACATCGT
Organism: Cygnus olor; assembly: GCF_009769625.2. NCBI lineage: Eukaryota > Metazoa > Chordata > Aves > Anseriformes > Anatidae > Cygnus > Cygnus olor. The sequence continues at coordinate 54,137,797 of NC_049173.1, forward strand.
TATAGAAAGGAAAGTGGGTGATGTACTTTTTGTAATAACTTCAGGAACTAAGATCAATTTCAATCTGTTCCACAATTTATAAAGCTGTATTTAACTTACTTTATATATGAAGTATTTCTAATATGTAATATGTAAAATCTCTTAATTATATTCAAAAGCTATCCAGTTTAGAATATATATATACACACACAGAGTATACCAAACATATATTTCTTTAACATAATTGCTTTTATGCCATGCATAATTAATATTACATTCCAGTAATTCCAAATGTAATTTTGAACAAGTTATCTTTGTTTGCTATTTTACAGTAGCATTTGTGCGTATTCACAATTTGGGATTCTTCAGTTAAGGCTTTTCTTGTTTGTTTCCTTTTTGATTAGCAGACAGGAGTTGTGCTTAGGAAGACTGAATCTAGCTAATTGTCCTCCTGAACTATGGATTTAAAAAGAGACATGAGACTCCTGTTCTGAAAATATATGAAATAGCTATATGTAACTGAAGAAAAAATTTTTTGGCCCCAAAATATTTCTCTCTGATATGTCTCTGTTACAAATGAGCCAAACAGAACTAGTGTTTCAGTAAACAGAAAAAAAAGCTTGTAGACATTTTCTTCACTGTTTGAGGAAAATGCATTACGTCAAATTTAGCCACTAACGATTTTTGTCTAACTACAATCAGGGTGTAAATACAGCATACAAATTGTATGCATTTTTTATTTTTAAACTTTTCTGCAGACTTCTGCTGTCTCACTCACCTACAACTTCTTTTTTCATTGGCTTTTACATATTAAGGGTGCATACGTGAATAGGAACTACTGTCTTAACCTCTTATCTTCCACCCACCTCCCTCAAACCCCCAAATATAGGAATCTTACACCACACTTCTATTAAAATGAAGTATTAGGTATTACATTTTACAACTGGGCTTCAGCTAAATCCATTTTATTAAAACAGACAGTGATATATAATTCAGATAGTAATCACAACTTGTACAGCCGTTGAATTCTCACAGTTATATTGCCGTTTCTCAGAATTTACTTCCACATATTTCCTTACAGCTCCTCCAAGTGAACCAACCCACTTTACAGTGGAAGATGTCTCTGACAGCACTGTTGCCTTGAAGTGGAGACCCCCTGAACGGATCGGAGCAGGGGGATTAGATGGCTACATTGTGGAATACTGCAAAGAGGGATGTAAGTAAGCACGAGCACTAGGCAGCAGCAACTGAACATTATTAAAATACTACAGTTGCAATAGTTTCACTGAAATATCACAATAAATAACCTTATCCAGTATCTCTAAATTTGAACTCTAATCTATGGCTAACATCCTTGCCATCCATCACTAGCCTTACTCCGACATGACAGTCAAACCATGACAGTTACGTCAACCATAACCTCATATTCACAATCATAAATGTCAACAGAGGAAAGTATTAAAAAATACCAGTACTGTTCTATAGTCACTGTTACACTTTTGTAGTATTCAAAAATTGTGTATTCTCTAAAAACCAATATAATACCACGACTGTAAGAATATCAAAGTTGCAAGTAACTGCTACCTCATCTCATTTAATACTCGTGGTCTCATAATAAGAATAGCTGCACCATATCTACAACATTCAATTTACTGTGACGCTTATTGTTTTTGTATATGATGCAAATGTTATTGTATATAACTTTTATGTTATAAAATCAAATAATCATTTCAGCCATGGGATTTTCTCTGATGCTGAACTTGTCATATGACCCAGACTAGCATTTTTGCAGGGTATAATTTATCCAGAACTCATTTCTAGTCTTTAGCGAGGTATCGTCATGAAATTACCAGAACCCCTAAGTCACTGTCACAGAAGAATAATTTTATCAGTAGTACGTCTGTGCTATTAGAGTAACTAAGGAAGCCCTAGGAACTCTGTTCTACCACATCAAACAAGAAAGTAAGAATAAATTCCAAAAGTTATGCGCTCTATTATTATTTTCAGTATATACGGCTCTCACCATTCTGTTTGGATACCCACAGAAGATATACTTCAAGAAAAAATGAAATCGAGGCTTCGCTTTCTAGCTAAAAATGCTTCCACAATTCTCCCCTCCATCTTCTGCTAAAGAAAATAAATGTAGAGAAGCCCCACCAGTCTAAGCTCCATAAAACAGAATGTCAAAGAAAGCACCCAAAGATGATTCCTGTACCCTTAACTATTTTGAGTAAAATAAAGTGTATGCATTCCTGAAGTGCATGTGTAAATACACCTTCTAGATCAAGAGTTCTTTTCCAGCTCAGTTTATTCCATTTTAAGCATGGTATTGCATGTTAAATTCATTTTACCTTAATACAAATTTACTTTCAATTGTAGACAAGCCATCAGTTTGGAAAAATAATATGTTATTACAATATGAAAATCCTGTACTTGCAGCTACAGAATGGATTCCAGCTCTTCCCGGCCTAACTGAGCGTACATCTGCACTGATTAAAGACCTGGTGACAGGGGACAAACTTAATTTCCGTATAAAGGCTATAAACTTGGCTGGTGAGAGCGGAGCAGCAATAATCAAGGAGCCCATTACTGTTCAAGAGATCCTGCGTGAGTACCTAGATTGAATAAATCTCACTTATCTATTTCCTCTGGTCAAATATCTAATCATGTACACAATGCAGAAAAGATCTGGGACTGACAAGCCCGTGCCTTCTTCTGAGGATAACATCCAAACAGCTCTTTCAGTCTGACTATGAGCCAAATATCTTCTGCGAACATTACCTTACTGTCCAGGTCTTCTATTTCTAAAGCGTAGTTTTTAAGACAAAATCTTACTTTGTACTTTCAAACTATATGCGCTTCACCTCATAACAATAATGGCATTGTCTGCATTTAAGTGGCACATTATTTAATATTTAGGGCTCTGCTGGAAAAGCTGTTATACTACTGCAAAAGGACTGCTTGGACTGGGGCAAGAGACCTCTTAACATAAAAGCAGTTATCTGCACCTGATTGTCCTCGATTATTTATTAACACTCTGTTTATCACCCAATAGCAATAGATCATAATTCATTTGGCTGGAGTCCAGAAGATATCATGAGCTGCTAAGAGTGGATCCCTCAACCCTTACTCACACAAAGTATCTGCCGGAGTCTCACTAACAGTAAAACAACTCCGTGTAAATGAGAGTTGTAATGCATCTCAAAATCAAATGGATATGATGACATATACCCTAACTGTAGGTTAATAAATCCTTTCTATAAGTGACTGTGAAAAGAACAAGGGGCACAGGGAGAACATAGAAAGCTTTCCAGTGAGGTAGAGGAAAGCAGGGAATGGAAGAAAGAACAAGACCTATGGTCCTAAGGTTAGTGAAAAGTAAGCTGCTGCCCTCTTACTCCACTCCTTCAATCTCAAAAAAGAACTATAATTGAATGACTATAGAAAGGTAAAGGAAATTCATTGATTGCTCTACTTTCTAAGTTCACACACATACCCAAATGACAATTTGCAAAGAGCTGTAGTAGCAATAGAGCAACAGATTAATCATTGTCTGTAGTTACTCTTTCACTCCAAGAGTCCTGTCCTCAGTCTGGTTTTGGGATAGAATACCCAACCTGTCCAATGGGGCTTTGAGCAACCTGATTTAGGGGGAGGTGTCCCGGCCCATGGCAGCAGGGTTGGAACTGGATGATATTTAAGGTCCCTTCTAACCGAAACCATTCAGTGATTCTACTGAACTGAACTCCAAAGAAATGAAGCCCACACAGAGGGCTTATATCCAACAGAAGTCAGCCAAATCTAGCATTCTGAATGCAACACAATTTCAGAAGTCCTGCTGTCAATGCAACCACTGAAGCTGTAAATATATAACAGATTTGCTACTAAAATTGTATCTGGTAGCCAAATGCATTTGAAAGTGCTCAGAGAATGATCTGCTCCGCAACTGTATAAACAGTCTTTGCACAATTTTCTTATGCTTACATGTATCCAAGCCCCTCCTCTTTAGTGTTTTGCCTTATTTGTCCTATAAGTAATATTTCAAGTAATCTAAAGCCCAATATTTAACATATTACTAATGCTTAACTGCAGAGCGTCCTAAAATCTGGCTGCCACGCCATCTCAGACAGACTCTGGTGAAGAAAGTGGGTGAGACAATCAATATTGTGATCCCTTTTCAGGTAAGTACTGGCTTCTATTTTGTCATAGCTATTTATCATTACTTACCTAAAGTAGTTTCCCTTATGCGAGTTCCTGCTGCTTCACTCATTGAAAAGTATTAAACAAAATATGGCTGGTGATTAAAAAAAAAAAATAAAACTCCCAAACATTAGAAACAAAACAAAAAACTCTGGTTTCAGTCAGTTTTTCTTACTGTCCCAGTTTCTTCCAAAATCCCTCCTTTTGGTGAAGAAGGTAACTGCTCTAACTCTACAGCCTTTTCTTGTTAATTGACCATAGAATGCATCTTACAGACATGCAAAAAATACACACACACTCTAAAAATAAAAAATTCAAGCAACTACACTTCTGAAGCCAGGGTATATTATATTACTGGGCCATTTCTTAGACAAAAGTGTGTAAATTCATTTCTGTAAGTCTGCTTACAAAAACTGAGTTTGTATGCAAATAGAATATGACAACTAGCCATATACAGAATCTGTGTGTACAATAAGAATACCTTAGGTTTTCTTAATAATAAGGTATTAATATACATGAGCTCAAGGTGTTAAAAATAAATAAAAAAAAGGCATAGCATGGCAAGTATTGTCAAGAGTAGCTACATGTAGCTACAGGTTGTTATGGCAGACACAAAATTGCTAGTATATTCACACAGGCTGACCTAGGAGAAACCTACCCAGCTACTGTTTTTTTCTACAGCTGTATAAGCAATTTTAATGGCTATTCATAAAACACCATGTGCATTTTTTCGGGTACTATAGTCTCGATAAAGCACAAGAATTAGCGTACGAAAGTAAAAGGTCTTCTGAGTGAAACATGGGAACAGAAATTATAAACTGCAGATAAACTGCAGTTCAGAGAGAGATCTGCTGTAACACAATATATCATTTAGTCTATTCCTCAGACATAATTTGAAAAAACTAAAATTTCTTTGCTGTCCACAATTATCTTTATGATAATTTAATCACTATTATTATTGAAGAGTTTTGAAATTCTCTTGTAATAGGTGCTAGAGGTATGCAAAAGATTTCTTCAGTGAGGGAGACATACATTCACGTTACCTACATTAATTTGTTTGGAAAGTATCAGCAGAGAAAAAAAAATATATAAGACCAAAATCTATATAAAATATCACAAGTATTTTGCTTTGTGGTTAATGGGTTACATGAAGAGTTGCTTTTGCACAGAGATATATCCAATCAGTAAACAGTTGCAAACCAGCACATGGAGTAACTGCTTTGAATTGCATGCTTGCATTACTTTGACATTATCATATTATATTTTTTCCTTTCATGTTTGTTACCTCCAAAATTGCTAAAACATCCCCTTCGCGGAGGTTTAGCCACATGTAAAGTTCAATATTTTACATATATTTTTCAGTTACATAAATATTTTAAAACTTATGAAAAATAATTAAACTGATATTTTTGCTGCTTTAATGTCTGAGCTGAAGAAAACTTACACAAAATTGACAAGCTGTTCCCTAAGCAGAGGAAGTGACAAAGTTTATGGGTTTATCCATTTGTGTCCTATGTCCCCTATACCTCCAACTTCCTAGCATAATAACCCTCTCGCTTAGGACAGGCTCATTGCAATACTCCCCAGGAACTAACAGTTCTTTGCCCTCCTTCCCTAAGTAGGCCTAACTGACATGTCCTCAGTTCCCTGGGCCAGAGAAAGCACACACTGCAACTAATCCAGGGCTTCACTTACCTTGACTGATCATTCAGCTGTTGCCAAACAAAATACATAAAGACAAAGTCTTCCCTGACTTTTCCTCAGTGGGGACACTGAGCTTTCTGTTCACCACCCTGTCATCAGTTTTCACGCAACTGTAATACGCTAATCTTAGGAGATTTCTAGTCCGCTGCAAGATTTAGCTGAAAAAAACCAAGTAATTCAAAAGTTATTTCAGTGGCTGATTGACAGACAAATCATGCAGTGGTATAAACTTCTGTCTCCTAAAAAAGTAAGGCTAACAAAAAATTCTAATACCTATCCATCAACACTAAATTTTAGCCAGAGAGCAAAACCAGAGGATTTTAATTCAAGAGATTTTTTAAAAACACGTGAAATAAATTTGTAGCTCTTCCTAAGCAATTACGAATTATTAAGCAATTCTTAATACCTTAAAAGCTTCTTAAGAGTACTCAAAACTGAGCATCTTTCAAAAAAAGCAAAGCAAAAAGTACATTTAATTGTCTCTATTTTGAAAAAGTTTTAGTTACTGACAGTTTTTACTGAGAAAAAAGGCCCTAAATAGATATGATTGCAACCTTCAAATTACAAAGAGGACATAGTAGTAAATACAGAAATACCAGAATTGCTATGAAACCACGAGGCACTGAGCACAAGCAGGAAGAATACTATCTAGCCAAAGAGTAGCTTAGTCTTCTATTATTTACAGTTTTTGTGCAACCTGTCAAAATTGTCTGGCTTCTGTGGTCACTACTTTGTCATTTAAAACTGAATTTCTATTAAATATTTTGCCAAGGTATCACGAGCTAAACTCTATTTGCAAATCTATTCAAATCTTTAGATAAAAATGTTCAGAAAGACATGTACAACGTTATTATTAATCAATGTATTTTTCTGTTGAGTGCATTAGAAAGGTGGGATGTTCTGCTGAAAAGAGGGGAATCAACACATTCTTGTTTCAAAATCAGCTACATGGGCACATGATTGAAGGGGTATTACATGCTACTAGTGGGTAAGAGTCACAGTATTACTCAGCAATATTCTTGTCTATCATGTATGTGTAAATATAAATATCTAAAAGCACATAAATTTGTTATTCCCTTACAGTAAACTCCCTAAGGATACTTTGGCATGCTATTTACCAACTCTGTCACTCACTGCTCTCTCTCATATTACCTATTACACATTACAGAAATCCAATCCTCTGTGATGTGTATTAGGAACGTGCTTTCTATCTGTTTATGCTTCTCACAGCCTATAAATATAAGACTATATGAAAACCAACACTGTGAACACTTGCAATCTTTCACTGTCACTCACAGCACCTCAAAAAGACCTATAATGAAAGCATCTGATCAACCACACTAGAGCAACAGCAGTTGCAAAGCTTGATTTATAGGCAATACATTTCTTACAACAAAATAATGAAAAATGATACTTTGTAATGTTATCATTTCAAATGACCATTTTTACCAAGAAGTTTAGTGTCAGATCCTCTGTTCACCTTATAATATCAATCAAGAACTATTCGATCTTGTAATCGGTCTGAGAAATTGCCAAGTATTTATCAAATTAGAAATTTAAACAAACAAAAACCCTCTCTTCCATGTAGTTATACCACTGTAAGTAGACTTTCTATTTTGAAAGCATTCTCCTAGTCAATGTTTTTAAAAAGATTCCTCATATCATTTTAAAGTATACACATATGCTGAACCTGAAATAAATTACTTGTCAGTGTCACCAAAAATCAGATATGGCTAGGAAAACAAACAAACATTTCCTTTTCCTTGTTCAAGAATTTCTACTATAGCTTCCAGCTGAAGAAGAGAAGCCACCTCTTCCCCTAATAGGTTTTTGTAAGAGTGTTCTAAGTCAAGGGTGAAGGAACACCAGAACAGGACAGAACAACCTTATACCTAATATTTCAGAGCTACAGGCCAGATGGAAATATAATCCCTGACAGAAAACAGCAAGAAAATCAGTTACCAAATAGGGAAAATGGAAGATCAAAAAACATTCAAGGTTTATTATTAACCCCGATGCAAAATGAATCACGATACAGCAGCAGATGATTCAGACTCCAGAGAAGAGAGTGTCCATTAAGGAACAGCATTTTTTAGGTGGTTTAGAATCCCTTTAAATTCAATTTTGGACAGATCTTAGTTTTTTGTTTGTTTGTTTGTTTTTCATATAAAAGGGTGGTTTTTTTCTAATACTACAGAAAAATGAAATGATGTTGCAAAGACTTTCTGAGCAAGTAGCAGACAAGCCTAGAACAAAGGGGCAGCAGCAAAACACAAGGATTTATTTTTATTCTGCCTACATTTAAGTACCTAACCCAACAGTCCAAGTATCCTAAACTCCCTTGGTAGCCTCAGGAAAAAGACAGCCTTATAAAGTATGTTCCAAACACCCAGTGAACTGAAGAGACTTCTAAAGGTGCTTTCTCTTCCTGTTTTCTAGAGATAGTGACCAATACATGTCCTAACCTCAGTACTTCAGGCTTCAGTTCCAGGGCAGCCTAAGCTGATCTAACTGCTGGCTTGGATGATCTCACTTTCCCTCCCCATCCATTTGAGCTGCTTCTGGCATTTGTAGTCCTGCGCTGCACCTTTTCACCATGCCAATCTGGCAAAAACTTTAAAATACATATATATTTTTTTTAATATTTTTTTTTAATAAAAAATATTTTCTCCTAGATTGACTATAAATACAGTTAATAAATATGGTATGCCCCATTTCTGTTTTATTGGGACTCTTGTTGTGGAAACATACTACAGAAGTAGCGCTCAAAACTTTTGAAGAACTGACTACTTACTATCTACCAGTTTTCCCAGAAGTGGCTGACTGACAGTGCTGTAAACCACAGACAGCTGTCTGATTAAACGACACCATCTTTCATAGGTATGGCAATGCTGTCTGTCTATACTGACAGTCATAAAAAGAATTTTGCTATGCAGGAGCAATTATACAGTAAGTTTTACACCCCAAGACTTCAAAATTATAGCAACATTTTGAAAGATATTGAAAATGCCAGGGGAAAAAGAATCAAATGTTTTATGGGAGAGTGAGGAAAGGAACAAACAACTAATTAACTCCTCAAATATTAAAGACTTCCGTTCCTTAACAATCATCAGAGTGAGACAGAGCAACTGTTGGCTTCAGAGATGCCTGGGAAAGAATACAAAGACCAGCACAAGTATTTTTTTTTTCTGGGTGTGCTCTCAATATGATTTCAGTCTCCTCTCTAAATACATGGCATCCTCAGGTCACTGTGTCGCTAAATCCCACAGATGAGAGCAGATATTTGTGTGCAAGAAAACAGAAACTAGAAAGTGTTTAGAAACTCTACTACCTCAGCTTTGCATATTAAGTTAGGCTTCCTAAACTTACAGAACACTAAAAAACAGAAAAGTGAAAAATGACAACCTATTACAGTCTAAAAATATCCTTTTTTCTCTTCAGGGGAAACCTAGACCCAAAATAATTTGGACAAAAGATGGTCAAAGTCTAGACGCCAAAGATGTGGGCATTCGGAACAGCAACACAGACACAATCCTTTTCATCAGAAAGGCAGAGCTTCATCACTCAGGAGCATATGAAGTCACTCTTCAAATAGAAAACATGACCGATAAAGTTGCAATAACAATACAAATCATAGGTAAGCACATGACTTCATCAGAATCAAGCATATCATACAAAATAGTTGCCATACTGATGCAATCCAAAGAGCCGTCTACCTCTGGACCCCTTCTCTGACAATGGTTGATAGCAGGTGGCTGTGACAAAGCTCAGAGCAGGGCTAGCATGTCACCTGATTTTCCTACGTTTTTCCAGCTTGGAGTGATCTGTGTCCTAGAGACTTCCTGCCTGAGAGAGGATTATCTCCAAGAGCTCTTCAGGGAAATTTTCTTACATGACTTTAGCCAGTCAGCTTTTGAACCTGTGTCTAGTTTCAGAATCCAATTATGCTTTTGTAAGGAATTTCACAATCTAAGTGCATGTACAACTACCTGGTTTGGTTCAGTTCGAGTCTCCCTTCTGAAAATCTCATTTGACATCCACACAGTTTTGTACGAGAAAGACCACACATAATCATTTATTCACCTTTTCCATGCTACTCATTTGCGTTGTGTAAGCAACCCTTTAAAACAAAAATCTGTCATGTAGATGCATCTGTATGTAAGTTAGCAGGAAGAATGCTTGTAAAACTAGCCAGATACTGTGGAGGGTTATAACAGTAGGACAACTTGACAATAATTAACAAAAAGCTAAAGTCATAACATCTATCTATTATTACATTATAATACACTTTTTCAGGGCTTGCAGAGCTTTGCTTGCTGCAGTTACCAGTTTTCATACCCACACAGATATTCATACATAGTATCCAAAATTCTTAACTTCAAATCAGAATAATTGATTTCTGCAAAATGAAGATACGCATCTAGAAATAGATCAAGATTTTTTTTTTTTTTTTTATAAGTGTGATTCGAGATAAAGATCAGACACATTTCCACATTTTCATAGGCAATGTTGTTCATTTGACAATGCGGGTTACCATTCTCTCTTCCAGAAACAGGGAAGAAAAAGAAAGAGGGCTCCACTTGAAGTTGTTAGCAGTTAAGCAACACAGAAGGCAGCAACTTTTTCTCTGACAGATTAGTGTAAACTAAAGAAAGGAAGAGGACAATAAATGGAACAAGAGCAATGCATTCTATGTTCCTTATTTAATTCCATGCTTGAAGCTAGTTGGCTTCAATATTTAGCAGTTTGGAGGAAGACAAAAAGGATTACAGCTAAATATAGTCTTTGATTCCAAAATATGCCAGTGAAAAGAGAATTATGTCATGCTTTGACACAGAAAGTGACAGTTCACCTATTAACAGCCAAAGGCTAGATTATTACTGTTTTACATATCCTTCTTTATGGAATTAAATTAAAAGCAATCTATAATTGCATTCCTTTGATCATCTGTCATTTTTTTGGCTTTGATTAATTTACAGCTTAGCTACAGGAAGAGGAGACAGTTTTCATTCAGATATCTAGAATTATCCCTAACTGTCCCTCACTTTTTCACAATACCATCTAAGCCTAATAATCATCTCTCCAGTAGACCCTGCAATTGTGAGCACCAATTTAGCATACCAAAAGGGAGAACTAACATCTCCAAATTAAAACAGACTGCCTAAACAAAATTGGTTTAAATATGAATGGTCCTAAAAAGAAGGGAAAAAGAAAATTATTACACTATTATTCTATTTATTTCCATATATCTTAGATATAGCATTCTGTACTTTGAGTGGTTGCTCTTTTACTAGTTATTAGAGAGAAATGTCATTAGCAGGCAAGCTAACAAGCACTGAAACAAAAGGAAAAAGGAAAAAGTGTAAGTACTGCTTATGCTATGATATATTGTTCATAACAATTGTGCATACATATTAAAAAGATGGGTCAGAAAATCAATTAGTCTGAACATTTTTTCAGACAAAGAAGCAGATTTGTGTGCTCATTGACAGTGCAAATTGTGAAAGGATTTGGAAACACTTCAAGGACTCCAAAGCTGATTTGTGTCCTGTCTCTTAGGCAGTATAGTCAAAATCAGCAGTATCAAGTAACACAGATCCAAAAATCCCACCATGAACTTTCCACTTCTACAGAAAAAAATATTCCATGCCACCAGTGGGACCACTTTGGTCACATTACTTGGGATGAAATCCAAGTAGAAACGTTCAACAGCATAGCTGATGGAGTTATGGCTTGGTGTCAACCCACACCTAGATTTTTGACTGTCTTCTCGAAAAAATCAGACCAACTGACAAGGCATACTTGTAGCAAAGTGCATACAACAGTTTTTGTGAGAATCTTATGAACTTTTAATACATGTTAAAGAGGTTAGTAGATCCTTCAAAATAGTACAAGTTTTTGTTGCCAGGTTCCCTCCCGATTGGTTTTCAAACCAATCCAATGATAGCAACATGTTAGTCTGCTTGTGACAGATTTCTAAGTCAGAGTTTCTTCTTTCAAAATGAGTTATATTCCACACAGAAGACATGTTATTGCAGATTTAATTTCAGTTCAGAAATTATTTTTATGTATGAAACAAGAACTTCAGTACCTGCTGTGGTACTCCATAGCTGTCCTTGTTTATAGGTTGCAGGATTATTATAGTGCGTAGGATTGGAAAAGATCACCTGGTTACTGAGTTGAGATCCCTGCAACTGTTGCCACCAGAGAACTAGCTTAAAAGCATCTGCAGAGAATTTAAACATCATGGACCTCAAACCACTTACAATGGTCCTTCACCATCAGGAATTTACATGCATGAAAAGTTCACTACTGGGACAGTAAGGAGGAATTTGGAGTTAATGAAGTAGTTCAAGGGTTAGGAAAACTTTGGATTATAGCAGTGTTACATAAAATTGCATCTCTTTAATGTATTAAAGGATATCTGACTAGAACTAGATGACAGTTTTTATTAGTATCCCATTTCTTTTCTTTGTACTGCATCCTATCAGTAAACTAAAAACTCTACTGCGCAGGGAAATTAAATGATATTAACACATTCTCAACACATTCTAAAACTTGACAAGAAGGTTGTCAAGTTTTGTCTTAGGTACAAGCTATCATCCTGGCTTTCATCCCAGCATCAAAATCCGGCCAAGCATATTTCTTCAGAAAGCTTTGTTTTGCTTTCCTCGTTAATTTTAAAATATGCATGACAACGATCTAGTATATGGATTTCAAAAAGGTATAGATAGCCACTGATAATCACAGCAAAGAGAGTTTTAACGTATTTTCTTCAGAAAATCTTATATTATGTGCTGCTATTAAACAAGTCTACCAGTCTTATCTGCATGAAACCCCCAAAAGGCAGACAGATATTTTCAGTACTGGACTAGATTCAATATTCTAAACACTTCTCTTTGTTGAAACCACTTCATCCTACTTAGCATGCCAGCAAGTTGTCTAGAACCCTCTCCCTCTGCAACTCTGGGAAACAGAGGTGACAGCCACAGTAACTGCTGACAGAAATGAGCAGAGGTGAGCATTCTTCTCAATCTGACAGTGTTAGAAGACCTGCCTGCATACCACAGCGTTCCCCCAGCTTCACACAGGAATTGCAGGCAACCAGGCAGGCATAATATGAACTGTGGCAGTGTTTAGTCTGATAAAACCCCTCAGCTGCACGTCTCCGGAGAAGAACAAAAACCATTATTAGTAGCAATTTTATAAGGAAAAGAATATCTAGTACAGTCATTCTGCCATTTCTCAACAGGTTCTCTTGTCTTGTCAATGCACTGCCTAATCAGTAGTACACAGCAAAAGAGCACCTTCTTTCAGAAAGGGTATCTGTTTGTTGCCCCGAAACGCTATGATCAACTCTAAAACATCAGTTGGTGAAATCTAAGGATCTGAAGGCCTTTCATCTAGCTTTCAGTGATGGCTCAGAAAAGGTCATTTAAAAGCTGTGCAAGACACAAGGCCTGCAGTTTTGTTTCTCCAAACATACTGTAGACCTGGTCTTTTTTAATGCTATCTATTTTCCAATCAAAAGTCACAAATGAATTGTCCAGACAGTCCCAAATGACTGGCCTTCCTTTGTTAAGAGGAATATGGACCCAGGTGTTTTGTTGTTACTACTCTCAGTGAACCTAAATGACTGCGAAATTGCACTTAGGTTAAAATGCAAGTAATAAAACTGTAGTAAGGAGGGTGATCACGCCCATCCAAACACCACAAACTTCTTTTTCAATTTTTATGAAGAGTTTGTCTCATTCCTATGTCCACTGTGTTGACTATACATTTCTCAGCATGCTTCAGACCTCCTAGAATACTATTAAGAATGACATTTGAAAATTACCCAATTTAGCAGATTACAGTTTCAACTTCACCTAAATGAAGTGTATGGCTAAGGAACAATTACAGATTGCTCTCCAACTCTATTTTTCCCCTGCACGTAAGTAAATGACAACACCGTCAGCTCTTGAACCAGAAGCAAAGGTTTGTTCATGTCTCCTCTGCAGACAAGCCTGGCCCTCCTCAGAATATAAAGCTTACAGATGTTTGGGGATTTAATGCTGCCCTGGAGTGGACACCCCCACAAGATGATGGCAATGCACAGATCTTGGGCTACACAGTCCAGAAAGCTGACAAAAAGACAATGGTAAGAAATTGCACCAAGTCCGTGAATTTCTTTGGAGTTTAAAAAACTGCTTACTCTGGGAACATGGAGATTAAGGAAAACTGCTAAATTCACGACCCTTCTCTAGAAGGGACAGATAACTCTACTTAGAAGGTGGAATTACACTTTTTGCTTTGAATTATATTTTTGACAAATGCAGGGAGAAACTGAAGGGGAGGGAGAAACTCAGCTGCTGGCAGTCTTGTATGTCAGTCAAAGTGGAAAATGGCTCTTCTCGGGGAAGGCCCCATCAAGGTGTCATGGCCTGAGGAGACACCTTGCACCAGGTTCCCCAAATGAGTAGAAATGTAAAGAGTTTTTTCTCAAAATGCAGTTATTCATACAACTACCACATCAGCCAGAAAATATAAGAAAACAGATGAGCAGGAAGGAACGCAATGTTCATTTCCCCAGCTACTGTTAAATACCTGTCTACCTGTCCTTTCCTTGTAGTAAGAAGGATCTCTCCATAGCGTGTCTCATCTCTTATAACATCTTTCTAAACAGTGCAGTCTCGTTACAGGAATGGTATACTGTTTTTGATCACTACCGTCGCACAAACTGTGTAGTGTCAGAACTGATTATGGGAAATGAGTATTTTTTTCGAGTCTTCAGTGAAAATTTGTGTGGATTGAGTGAAACTGCTGCAACCACTAAAAATCCTGCCTATATCCAAAAAACAGGTAACATTTATTATTCAAAACAAAGATTGTAAAAGCTGATTCTATGATTCTATTAGTAAATGGAAAATACAATATTACTAGATGCACTACCAGAAGTATTTTCATTACTTAGTAACTAGCACATATGAGGTATTTTGGCATCAACAACCCTTACCAAGTAGGGTTTCTGTACTAATATGAACATCTATTCAAAAATATTTAAACACATTGTCTTCCTAAACTATATTATTTTAAGAATATAATACAACTAGGAGATTATACTTGTATTCTAGGGTTAAAAGTTCAAGATCTCTGTGGTGAAGACTTCCCCTGCAGACATGGTTTTCACATTTTTAACAAAAGCAGAAATCCAGTCACTGCCAGAACCTTTTATTTTAACTAAAGCATTAAATGTATTTAAAGTTAACTAAATTTAAAGATTTATTACATCATTAGTGTCAGAGCTTTCAAGCTTCCCTAAATCAAACAGGCAAATAAAAAAGGCAACTGGGTGGTACAGAAGTCACCAGAACTGAAAACACAGTTCTTACTATTTTGTTTCTTTGAATTGCAGGCACCACTTACAAGCCGCCTTGTTACAAAGAACATGACTTCTCTGAACCTCCTAAATTCACTCACCCTTTAGTAAACCGGTCTGTGATTGCAGGATACAACACCACGCTCAGCTGTGCTGTGAGAGGAATCCCCAAGGTACAAAATACATCAACTGTCACTGATATTGCTTCAACAGGCTAAGAAGCTGCCTTTGGATTTCAGGCCAGTTCAGTGTAGTTAAAGTAACTATATTAAGAAAACATGAATGTCCCTGAATTATTGCCTCCTAGAGATAGCGTTTGTGTAGTTGTGTGCAGAACCAGAACAGGGGAATGATCCACAGGAGTATCTTTATATCTTCTTCTCAGTATTTTTCATCTGTTTTCCCTCCCCAAGTTCACCAAATACAGTGAGCTAGAGTGCAATACAGGCAGAATGGGAAGAACAAGTGGAGGGGGAGGGCAACATACCAGGGGAGACAGAGGAAGAGGCAGAAAGAGTCACAGCTTATGCTAACCCTGCCATTTAAAATTTGTACATAAAATCTACTCCCTAAAGATGATTAAAATATATATATATATATATATATATGCATCTTGCCACAATGTATATCTTGTTCTCTTCAGTCTAAGAAAACAGCGGTTAATGTAACACTGTTCCATTAACCTAAATAATGCAGAGGACCACCAGTTTTTCTGTTGTATCAATACACCCACATCACGTTCTGAGAGTCTGATGAGTTATTTTGTAAAATTACCTAGGAGGTGTGAAGTGTTTTTTTTTGGGGGGGTGGGAGAGGGGTCTTTTTTGGTTTTGTTTTTTGCTTTTGTTTTGAATCTCAGAGGAATATTTTCTCACTCATATCTGTTGAGGCCTCTGCAGAGAGTACAGAAAGATGTACTTTTTGTTTGTTAGAGTCAGGAACAAGCAGTAAGAACTGTATGAACTAGGTGCTAAATTTAGGTTTCTCAAAAATGGGAAATAGACTTTTTGTCTGCAGTGAAGGAATTTACCGTATTATGACATAATCTTGTCATAAATCTAAATAACAAAAAATGCAGCACACTTTTCCTTCCCCCTTCTGGTTGCTTATTTCCACCTCCTCTCCCTTCCTCATGCCAGCACAAGGATTTCACAGCTAAACAGCAAAACATGTAAGATCACAGCTTGTTCAATTTAACTTAGGAAAAAAAAAAAAAAAAAGATTAACTCAATCATTTGCTCAGTTCACTGGATGAAGAAGGAGCTCCAGACAAAAATCAAATATAAAAAAGAAGCACAGCCACATAAATAGCTGCAAAATAACAAAAACAGTATAGAAGAAGAAACATGAGCAAGTATGGGCAAAATCCATCTTCCAGTAGCTGCCCCAGCTTAGATTAATCATGAAATTACAGTGTTAGTAATGATGTTCCCTCTTGCTTAGCTGACCTATTTGGTTACCTATATGCACTTCGTTACGTTTGTATAGTTTTAAGTAAGATTCTAAGAACAACTTCATATTTTACAGCTATTCAGCACAGTAGTCTGAGGCTTTCAAACATAAGCCTGCTAGCTCTTCCTTCCACATTAGCACAAAATACAAATAGTCCTCATCCTTCATACCTCATACTCTTGAAGCAGCTTTTCCAGATACATTTCTGTATTTGCATTGCCCAAATTAACCATAACAAAAAAACTTCTGTACCTAACGTAGAACTCAACAGTAGGACATTTTCACAGAGAGTAGCTTATGTTGACAGAGCTTTCCAATCTTGAGTAACTGCAGATTAAGTATAGTATGGCACAGTATGATCTCTATGGCATGACAGTCACCGCTTCAGCAGAGATATTTTTGCCCTGCTAGCAGTGCTGAAATAAAAGACATATACCCAGAAAGATAGAAATGCTATACAAAAGGATCCAAAAACATTTGAGTCAGGGAAAAAAAAAAAAAAAAAAAAGAAAAAAAAAGCTATTATCTTTAAATAAAATTTTGAATGCTAAAATTGCTAAAGGTGTGCTAAATGATTTGGAAAATCTTTTTCCAGTGCAAACCAAGGCATCCCAAATTGGCCACATTCTAACAATTCTGCTCTGATAGTCTATGCAGTTAAATTCTCCTTATGTAAGATACCGGAAAGATTCTAATTAGTTAAATATGCACAATAAAATAATTCCCAAAGGGATGAATTTGTAGCCAGTGCAGGGTTATAAAAATTGCAATAAGATAGGGTACAGAGCTACATGTTCTACGTGTTATTAGAGAGTTAAAGAAAATACTGAACACTTGAATCGTTAGTTGCATGAGTCTGAATGAGCAGAATATTGCTCATTCAGAAAATAATTCCTTGAAATTTCCTTGAAAAATAATTAACATTGCCATGTAATATACAGTCCTCGTAATGCATAGACATTTTGTGGCTAAATTAAAGTTGCTAGACCATAAGTCTTTCATTTTCTGCTTTCTTTTTTTTTTTTTTTCTTTTGTGTTCTTCAGCCAAAGATATACTGGTACAAAAACAAAGTGGATCTCTCTGGGGACGCCAAATACCGCATGTTCGGTAAACAGGGTGTGTTGACCCTGGAGATCCGGAAACCTACTCCATTTGATGGTGGCTTTTACACCTGTAAAGCTGTTAATGAGTGTGGTGAAGCTGAAATAGAGTGCAGACTGGATGTCAGAGGTAATCAGATGAACATTATGCACAACACTAATACTGCAGTGAAGTAACAACAATAATGGGCATCTAAAAAAATTTACATTCCCCTTTATCTAACACTATCTTTCTTTATCTACATCTGCTAACTACGCAGAAAAGCAAGATTGTATTTTTCATGCTAAGTTGTTACAACAGAATTAGATTACTAGCTAGGTAATACAGAACTTAAGGTAGATAACGTTTCTGACTTGGTATTGTTAAAGAAGGTATTTACCACTGGAATGGAGGTCTACCTAAAACACCGCATTGTGGGTAACATAACACAGGTAATCCTTTGAGCTATATATACTTTGTGCTTGGAAGTGTTTAATTCCTTGCAATGACTCCAAAGTCACTAGCTGTTAGACATATGTAAAAGGTACTACGTGCTACATCACAAACAATTTTCAGGTGGGCATTGATAATTTGTTATCCAAAAGGACAGGAAAAAATGTCACATGTTTACACCACCGTAAAGGATATTGACTAAACATTTTCAAGCAAATCCACTACTAACGTATCTATTTGTCAATATAAACTTATATGGCACCACTTTAAAAGTTCATCAAAAACAGGAAAAGTTGTGAAAGTGACCTGTAGAACAGACATTGGCAGAGATCTGTCTTCAGTATAGCAAGCCTGAAGGTATTTCTACACAGGGTTTGATATTTCACTCAGCGTTACATCAGGGATTAGCGCACAGCACACCCTGATATCCTTGCTCATTTGGGTCCTGGAAGGAAGCAATGCAGCTCTGATGAACTTGGTCTAAGAACTCTGAAAAGCCTACCTAATGTATATGTAGCACCTTCTTAAGGCTTGTACACTACTTTCAGTACAACAGCTACCACAAGTAGTTCTGTTCAGTGCAATACTGTACATTGTGGACATGGCTCAAAACTTACTTTTATCACCTTCTGAAGCTTGCTTCAACATAAATCTCCTTAGGATCAGCACAGATCAAAACAACTATGAAAAAGATTCCATATTTCCCCTCCAGCACCAGGTCTCAATTTAAAATTTGCTTCCCTTTAAATCTGATAACATATTTTAACATATTTTTTCATCTTCCAGTACCTCAGTAAGACTCTGAATCTAAATTCATCTGCAAGTCAAGGTATGACTCAAAATCATTCATCTGGATAAAGGAACAATGGGTGTCTGGTTAAATATAATTTTAAACAATCTTTAGTTATTCATGTTACAGACTTCATGGAATTTTGATAATCTGAGGGAGGGGTGCGTGTTCTGATTTCTGTCTGCTTTTAATAATTATCCTGTGATCACATTCTTGCAAGACAGTTTGATTTAATGTCAATATTTCACAGGTCTCAATCTTCGATACACTGTGTATTGTGTATAAATCTGTAAGAATAACAGAGTACTTCGTTTTTTTTCTTAACTCATTATAAGCACTCCATCTAGAAGGTATGCTATTTATTAATATAGAGCTAAGTAGTATCAACAATTTCTGTGCATTACTTTAATCAAACATAGTTAAAATTACACTGCATCTATTGTAAGACTTTTTAAAAATGGAAGTGCTATAATAGTTAGTCTATTAATGTATTCAACACTAAATACTTTCTCCCATTCTGTCTCAGCATCAGAATGGAATTTGAAGAGAAGAAAAATGAAGAAATTAATGAAGGATAACTTCAGTTACACGAATCCTGCTTATCTTAAGTCATTTGATACATGTGTATTGGGAGGTAGGGGTGTATTGCAGTGTCCTGCTTACTCAGCATATTTTCCCATGATATTTCCCTCTTTTCATACATCTGTTTTAGTTTCATTGTCCCTGTTTGCATGTGAAGATAGTCAGGGAAAGAATGAAAAAATATCCCCATTACATACATAAGATGTCTGAAAAAACAAATACTAAAATTACGAGTGAAACCAATCCATTCCTAATGTCTGAAACCAGCATAAATTCCCCACTTTTGCAGTTTTCTCTCCATTTTTTTTCCTCAGAATTCTGAGATGCTTCATAAGAAACAAGTAGCTCAGAATACTGAAATACTCATGAATTATCTCTGATACTGAATCACCTTTTGTTATGTCAATCTCTGCACAACAGAAAGTAACTTTCATTCCTTCTGCTTTTACCACTAATGCTTGAAGTACCCACTTCCATGCTCTTGAGAAGATTTTTATAGAACCACGTCTGAAACACACCATTTGAAAATCTATGGGTTAGGCTACTGTTGTGCTTTATATAAAGAATAGATTATTCGATAATTACCCACTACTGTTTTTCTAGTTTTTGAAAAGACACCTGCATAGACTTACAGGTATTTGATGTTTCTGCAAACAATCACAGACATCACAACAATGTACAGAGATAATTCCGTACATCAAATGAAACAATGAAAGATGTAGAGGAAGATTATTTGCACAAATATATACATAAAAAAGCATGTAATGAATGCAATGAACTTACTGTCATCAATTATTACTGAAGGATTTTGAAAGTCTATGTATGGTATGTATATCTTCTTGCAGATAATTATGTATAATCAAAAATAATAGTATTTCTGGCTTCTCACCTACCATTTTGATTAGAATTTGTGGGTTGAGGTTTTTTTGGTTCTTCAACAGTCTCTGGCTGGAAAGTATTCTTTCATGAAATCACAGTACAAGAGAAAGTGGGAAGATTAAATTAATCCAGGAAGCATTATGCTTTCGAAAAAAACAACACAAAGAACAGAAGTAACACTACTCCCCTACCTCCAACATGCCAGTAGAGAAGGTAAAGTGTGTCCGACACAGCATGTTAGTTGCACTACACAAGCAATTATGTCTTCATAATAAAAACACTTCTTTAATTAGATGTGTATTTTGGTTATTTTATTACAGTATCAGAACAAAGAAAGATAGTCTACTGAAACCAAAGTTAACTTGCACAAGGTCAACATTTTTCTGCTATACATTGCTATTATTTGACAAATAAATAAAAATGATGGAAAAAAAACACAAACGAGTTTACACTGTTTTGTTCTTTCTTCTTCTGAGCAACGCTATTATTTTAAAAATAAGGCACATATCACATGTAAAAGTCAGAGATATGTTCTGTATTACAAATAACTTTATTACCTATTAGCAGAATGCTAAGTGGTCTTAAAGGATCAACCCAGCAACTGTGGGATCTGTCTACTGAAAAGCAGAGACTGAATTGCAAGAGCTTAGATTACAAAGGACAGTTTATCCTGAAGAGAATCAGGTGCTATACCAAATGCATTCTATTATCAGAAAGGTGTTTCAAAAAGAGAGTACTTTCATGCTGTAATAGGGTACAAGATTGAAAGAGTACAAAAGTAAATCAAAAGTCACTACGAAAATGGAATTTTCCACTTGATTTTTAGCTATTCAACGTGAGCATAATGCTTTTAGGAACAGCAGTACTTTCACAAGTGAACATTTATTTCCTTGGTGAAAAGAAGTGTACTGCAAATTTATGCTTTCAAAATGTCATTTTTTCATGAAATTTTGTTTGAATGGTCTTCAAATACAAAATTCTACCATATATATATGAACACAAGTCCAAATCTGAAATTACAATAGAAGTAGTGCACTCAAGTTAATTTTTTAAAAATTATTTCTAAAAATGTGAATCCTAAAAAATGAAAATTCAAGCCACTCCTCACACAGTCAAAATTGAAAAAGGGAGAAGCTGTGCATGCAAGATCCGAACTTTCTAGCAGAAGTTCTAGAAGAATCTTTAGAAATTTGTGTGTTTATTACTTTTTTCCAGTTACCCAGTATTGCAGTTTGTTTCATTACTGATCTTTATTACATATTTAATTAATTGATCATTAACTTCATGTTGTTAATAAATATATAAATTACTTTCATCCCAATCTAATTAAAGCTACATAGACCAAGCAGCTTCTCCCAAACATAGCTGGCTAAGGACAATAAAAGTATTTCAATTTTTCCCCATCACACCTGGAAGACTATTTGACAAATTATGATTTTAATTAATACTTTCTTGTGTGGGATCTCCTCTGCTACAAAATCAGATGGAGTTATGGTCTCTGAATGTAATGGCAAATATTTGTACCTTGTAGTTGTTATGTACTGTTAGAAGGGCTGAGGAAGGCATTTCCCTTTTTTCCCTTTTCTTTTTTGCAAATTTGCAAGGTATAATCAAGTATAAAAACGTTATCAACAAAGACCACAGAATTAAAAAAAATATTACTAACTGCTGTTGTCTAAATGTTACATCTAAATCTGATAAGGAAATACTGTGCTGGCAAAGGCAAGTTTCACTCAGTAGTCTTTACAGAAGCCATAAAATGGAATTAAAGTGTCAAATAAAAGCAAACCTTACCAGAACTCCTCATTTTCTTTACTTAAGTGCAATCCTTTTTTTTTTTTTTTTTTTACAAGTGCAAATCTTGACTGTTATTCTACAAGAGAAAAAATAAAAGTAAAATGAGTTAATGGCTGACCATCACTTCGTAAAAGTACAATAAAAGGAAAAATAGCGTATAAAATCCAGGAGAAAGGGGAAAAAAAAAATCAAAACCCAAAGTGTACCATGCTTAACTACAAAAAAAATAAATCCTTCAAGTGCAATTCTAAAATTGAGTAAACTTTTCAGTAATGAAGATTCCATGACTACACCACTTATTTTCTTACTAATTAATCAGATTTTAAGGCACTACCCAAATCTTACTGAAAAAGTATAAAACTGAGCTCCTCTTCAGGCCACTCACAAGCGTAACTTCATGTCTGCGATTTTTTAAATTTATTTTTATTCTCCCTTAAACGCTATCACCTGACTTTTGGGCAGTGACAGAAGCACGTTTTGAGAAGTACCCCTCAGCGCCCTTCTGGGGAACGGCTGACTGGGCTCTCTTACCACCACCGGCGGGATTGCAGGGGACTCCCGTCCCATGTGGCAGCCACCCCGCTCCCGGGGCAGCCCGGTTTGTCCCCATCAAGACATGGGGACACGTACGTAGAGCGGAAAGGGGTAAAAACTCCACGATCCCTCGCAGCCGGGGCCAGACGCGGCGCCGCGAAATGGCGGCGCACCAGCCCTCTCCCTTCCCGCGCCGCGCTGAGGCGAGGCGGCACGGCCCGCAGCGGGACTCGCCCGTCCCCTTGCGAAGCTCGAAGCAGGTGGAGCATAGAAGTGATGCTGCCTTCCTCGCGCTGAGGTGGCAGTACTAAAGGAAGTCGGATTTAGGGTGTTTTTTTGCAAATAAAAACATGTTGTTTAGTTCATGAGTAATATCTGTCATGTCCTTAACGCAGTCAGCACTCGACAATGTAAATGCCAACATGCACACATGACAGGGAAAAAGAGAGACGTACGCACAACTGTACCAAGATCAGAAGATTACCAGGTGGATTTATCACCTTAAAATTAGATCAGTTCTGTCATAGTAACGGGGAATATTTCCTCAACGTTGCTTTTTTGACAGAAGAGAGCCCAGTTTTTGTCATGCTTGGAGAGCACAAGCAGGTTCAGTGTGACTACACTCCTGTCATAAATCACACACATGGCATATTTCACATTTTTCCTTCACACGGTAACTTTAAATGGATTTTAAAATAAGTTTCCAGGAGGCCCCTCTTGGTCTGAGAGAATATTACCCAGGCTTGTAAAGCCTGAACAAAATCATTGCAAATTGAGTGTGGAGGATTAAGGTAAGGGTTGCTAGATTTCATCCCATCCCAATGGAATGTTTAAAAAGGCATAAAATGCCTTACTGGCCTTGAGTATATCTTCCTGTTCCCTCTACAAGAGGGGATAAACTTTATCTGGAACCACGCCGACAGCATGAATAAGAACAGGTACAGGAGTAGGCCTGTTAGTACCTCAGCACTTCTGTTTCCAACCAATTAAAAAAAAAAAAAAGCCACAAAACTGGGCTGCCAGCTTGGCTGGTGTTTAATACTGCTACTCTGCAAGAGGCATCAGGAATCTTTACTGATTTTTTTTTCTAAGCTTATTATATGAAATTATTTATAAAAATTAAATTTGACTCATTGAAGATTACAGTGAAATGTCAAGAGGTCAAATGAGAGCAATAAGATGTTGATAAGATGGGAAGAGATGTTTTTGGAAGTTAGAAAAGTCATTTATGCTGCCTTTATCACAGAGTTTCTTTGAAATAAAATCGTTATACATGTTTAGGAGAGACTTTTTGTCACTGTCTTAGAGCATGTTTAGAAATAAAGCCATTCCTGTCTCCTTACAAATGAATTTTTTAAGAACACTCTGCTGAGATTAAAAATAGCCCCACTGATACCTTTCAAGTGCCCCTCAACCACAGAACTCTATATTAGGGCAACAAAGGCTGACAGCGAGATATCCTTCACTTGTCTTTGAGCAGGGTCCATACAGCAGTCTGCATAAGTAATATATCTTAAAACAGGTTGAACTGGTGAAGGTTTAAAAGAAACAGATAAGAATAGCTTCATTCTTGAGGTCCTTATATGGAAAAAATAGTCTAGCATCTGCTTCTTGTGCTAGGCAGGAGTGCTGACAACAAGCAGCCAAAAAAAAACAGATAACTATCCAACTAGCTATGAACACATTTCAGGTTTAATTCTGTATTGGGACAGCATTACAGGTGAATGATACAAAAAAAAAGTGACTAATCCATATAAAATATCTCTTGATGGGAAAATTATGAACATTTATATGCATAAATGTTGGAAAAAATAAGTGGTAAGTGTGCCTCCTTTTTTTCCTTCACCATGGAAAACCACCTGACCTTTATCTTATATTCATAATGGTGTATAAAACAAGTATTAGGAAAATCATACGTAGTTGTAACTGTTTTGCTTGGAAGTATAGACTGTGGGACCCAAATACATTAGGTCAGGATGTAGATAAAAGTAATTTAACCTTTATGAAGGTTGCATTTGCTTGGTATCTGTCATAATGACAGATAATAATTGCTCCAGTAAACCAGGTCTATTAAAGCATGATCACAAAAAAGATGAATTACTAATGTAACTCTCAAATATGGCTTTGTTGTTTACCACTAGTTTTCGTACATAAAAATCAGAAGAAAAAATAAAAAAGTGAAGAATCCAGGATTTTCTTCTACTTTGGGTCGTGTATACATTGCCTTAAAAAAAAAAAAAAAAAAAAAAAGTAGATTTTGACCAGAGAAAAGTCTTCAAAAATTTCTACATTCAGAATGCATGACACTTCTCTCCTCATCACTGAAAAAATGTTAACAACTTAGACAGTTTTTGAGGTTACAAGTCTGTTTTAGACCAATTTATTTCTAATATCAGATGAAATGGTTGAACAGTTTCCAAGACATATAAGGAAAAGCTGCTGCTGGGAGCCGTAGCTGATCAGCAGAAAATCTTTTCTGTTCCCTCAATAGCACTCTTTAGCACTCCACTGCAAACAGTTTCATTTTAATGCAAAAGGAGTAAGAGCAGACTGAGGCTGAGGGATGACAGATGATGAAAGGAGGGTGACAGAGAGCTTGGTAAGAACGGGAGAGGGGAAAAAGACTGAGTGGAAGTTGGAAGAGGACAGAGAAAGATGAGCAAGAGAGCATAGGCCCGGACTGCTTGTGCAGAGGCTGGAACATGATTTACACACCATGATGGTCAGAGAGGTGAGAAGAACGGATGAAAAAACACTAAACAGAGAGAGACATCTGATGAGAAACCAAGGTGTGGAACTGAGAATGAGTGGCTGAAGTGAGTCTAGGCCAAGAAATTAGGTGTGGGAAATAGTGAGGAATCCAAGAAGGGAAACTGTAAGAAAAGCAGGGAAACTGTAAGAAAAGGGTAGGAGAGACCGCTCTGACACCCAGAATGCTGTGGATAAAGATAGGTGCTCACTGGCATTATTGAGGGAAAATGAAAAGGCAAAAAAGAGTGGAAGAAAAGGAATGGAAATACAGAACCAGAGTTTTCATCTACTTAAAGGAAGCAACTGTTTAGAGCTTTACTTGGTGTTTTTCCTGCTACCGTTTGTTCCTTTTTACGTACTGCTATTTTAGGAGAAGGGGATTTCTATTTCTATATAGGTTCCTAAACCACGTTTATCACTATAGTAACTTGTAAATAGAAGCAACACTACTTGCCCTTGGCTGTTGTATATGTGGTTCTTTCTTTGTAGGACTGCTGTTCTGGAAGAAAATTTGTCAGTGCTAGAACTGCTACTTCTCAGAAGTTTCAAAGCTTTGCACACATGCAACCAGAAAACTACCTTATTACAGTTATTATAATTACAATTATACTAAGCACAACTAAACAGAAAATCAACTTACGATTATACTAAGCTTGGTGTAACCGTTGAGCTGTTTTTTATCATATCTGAGCACAGAATCTGCCTGAAAGAGGTCCTCTCTTCTACTCACCTGCACTCAAACCTCATTCATCACCAGCGTAAAGCTTTCAAACCTTTGGATACAGTGCTGGAAAGAGCAATCGTATACTACTATTATTTAAAGCATCAGCATGTTTCTACTGTTTTATTTCTACTATTTTATTGAATATCAGCACTAGGAACAGCTTTAGGAACTCAAAACTCTTGCTCACACTGAACATCCTATAAGAACGTTATAAGACAGGGCTGCACAAAAAGCCATTGCAGCTAGCAGAGGAAAAATAACCCCAGTTAGCTGTTTAGAAATGTCTTGTCCTTGTGAGAAGCAAGGCTGGCTAAAATTGTGAATTCTGGAAGAGTGAGATGCTTTTTGGCATTGCCTTGTGTGGCCACTTTGCGTAAAGTGGTTGTTTCTTGCTTCTATTCCCACATCTTTAGGAGCTAGGAGATGTTTTTCACCAGAACTTTGCTTGTCTAAGAGCAGTGACTTGGAGTTCCTAAATACCACTGCTGCAGTGCAGAAGCCATTTTTCTCACAGAAGCAGGAACTCATTTCACAAGCAACTTCTTCTAACTTCAATCCATTTGGCAATCAAGGGGAAGTGGGATCTAAATATTGCTCTCTGTGAGAATTAGATATTAGATGATCTTTAAGGTCCCTTCCTACCCAAACCATTCTATGAAGCTGAGCTTCTATTTTCATTTAGTTCTGAATTCAATGGTAACAGCAGTCTATGACACAGGGGCGAGTGGCTGGTTTGCTTCCATTCGTTATAAGCAATATTAGCAATTGCTTCCTTATTAGTGATATATTCAGTGGGAACCAAAAGCCCTTCTCTGGCATAAGTAGCATGGCTCTAGAAATATTTTTATATTTAGTATATTTATAACATAAAGGCTCCTAAGATGGCTTAGAATCATAGCCACATTTTCCCGTCCACTCTGATCACTAAGAATTTTAGCTGGAAACTAAATTCTTCATAATTTCCATCTACTAGCGATTTAGCTTTTGAGTGCCCAGAAGAACATTTTATATGTTATCCTACAAGCTCTTCTGTGGTGAAAGTGTCGAAGTAGGAGGGCCAGGTATATCTGAAGCTAGGAATCAGGGTGTAGGAAGTTTTTACAGTAGTTTTCTTGAAGAAATGAACCCTTTCCTCAACATTCAACTTCATGTTTTTTCCAGAGATATCTGTGATTATCACTTAGTAAATACCACCACTGTGACACTGACTGATAGTCACCTTTAATCTTTTAAAATTTAGGTCTACTCATGTTAGAAATAAACACTGCATTTACAAACAAAAACAAAGGCACCTTTTTGGAACAACACAGTGAAGATCTGCAATCCCAAAGAAAGATAATTAGGAACTCCAGCTCCATTTTGAATAACTGCCAGGAAGACCAGTCACAAACATTAATATTTGCAGAGAACGGTTACTGGTCATTCTGAAAACTCAGGACAAGCAACTGCCTTAAGGTTTAAGGCAAGTTAATCAATCTTTGTCACATAATTAATGTATTTGCTATTTATGTAAGAGCCTTGGAAATATCACAAGTGTTAAAATAAAAAGGTTGTCAGCTTAAAATATTGTAACGCTAAGTCACGGGCTCCTCCTAGTGGTAAAACTGGTAGGTTAAGCCATTTTGTTCCATGAGTATTCCTGCACTATTTATTACTACCAATATTCAGTCTTCCATTTAATTTTGGAAGGCTTAGAAGCCTCTAAGTGCTTTATGGCTATTAAGGAATTCTTACCTAAAGATCAAAATAAGTAGGACATGACAAAACACATGCAAATTGCTGTAATTATTCTTTTCCTCCAAAGAAAAGTTTACATACCTTTCAACATTTAGGAGTGATGAAGCTAAGGTGGAAAGGATAGAAGACTGCGTTCTGAAAGACTTACACTCTTAGGCCAGTTTTAAATGTGACCTCCAGAGCTGTATTAGATTTCCAGAGAACCGCAATGAGTATTTAGTAGTGAAAACACTGTACGGCATGCCTTTATCTCAGATGAATGTGCTACATTCCCTCAGCAGAACACCTGCCAAGCACAATTACACATCATCAAGTACAAGAAAGATTTCATACATTTCAAGAATTTCTTCAGTTGCTCTCACCTGAAGGCCAAAACCCCGTGTCAGCCCATTTGCAGAGTTTGTTACTGATTCTTGCCTGTGAACAGCAATCTCTGCAACTGTTAAGCCGCAGCTTTCTGTAACAAAAATGCTATTGAAAGGGGCAGGAGGCAATTTTTCTTATAAGGCCCTTCTAAGTCTTACTTGGGACCGAAGTTTTTCATCAGTCTATAATGCATGGCTCCAAAAGATTATACTTCATGATTTTCAGTCACACAAAAATACATCCACACAAAGACAGCTCTTACAGGGGAAAAAGGGTGCTGTAGACAACAATTAAATGCACAGCATCAATTGTTACTTAAAACCTTATTCTTCTCTTTATAGTGGGTTTGAGTGTGTCAATAGGCCTGCTAACATAATATTTAAAATTTTTAAATTAATATTGTCTACCTAAATGGGACCCAGCATTGCAGTTAGTGGAACATTTATGCAGTCTAACATGATTTCAGTCTTAACTGAAGGATTTCAACTTGTAGTATAGTACGATAAAGAACACAACATTTGCTAAAAATTCCAGTATTGCCATAAGAAAACAAAGTCTCAAAAAATCAAAGAAAACAAGCTAAATTCAAGGTTTGTTAATTTTAGTTTTGCTTTCTTACTAGGCAAGTATGAAAAATCATTTATACTTTGCTTCTATTTGCATGTCCACAAACAATATATCAATAATTCAGATGTGTATGTTATTCCTATGTTTTTCACTTTTTTTAAATACAAATTACATGGATGTTACGATAGAAGAAAACAACAACAAAAATACAAGTTTCAACTGCTGATGTGGAAAGAAATGTAATTTTCTGTATATGGTTTGCTCTTTTTCATTATTTCATGTATGTGTATGTTGTGTTTTGTATATAACTACATTAATTCCAGGGTAAGTTGCATGAATAGAAAAGCTAAAGCACAGGAGGATGAAAACAAGTTGCTGGTTGAATGACATTTTATTTTCACATTCAGACAGCTGTACAGTTTCTATAAATAGATGTGGTACTGTAATATTTACATCTTTTCCTCACCCATTACTAGTTTATTCCATTCAAAATGGTAGAGACCCTGACCAAGCCAAAACAGGGTTATTTCTGGGTTCATTTACTCAGAATCCTATGTCAAAACGTACAATACATCAGTGTGCATCAGAGCATTCTTCCAGGTATTTTACATGTAACATTATTTTCTCCAGACAGTCTCTCCTCGCAGCATCCTAAGAGCTTTCCATACAAGTGCAGTACATTTCAAGAACAAAATCAGGATGCAAGAAACATTCATATTCAGTCTACTTTAAATACGGAATGTGATGGATAATTTTAACTGAAGGAGTTTCATTATGCATTAACCCAGTATTTGCGAGATTCCTTGATATACAAGTACAGATTGAAAAAAAAGCAATAGCTTAAAAATTTTGGAGACCGGATAATCCTTTGAGCTTCTGAGTATGTTCTGTACATTGCTATAGAAATATCTTATATAGGATATAGTTACGAACCCAGAATTACATTGGTTTGACATGTGCTTCTGCCAATAATGTTTTCAAATTTTACATTTCCATTTTCTGCCCCCTGCAATTAACTGCTTTCAGTAGTGCTATATGTATCTATTAACTATACTGCTGAGATGTCTAAAAATATTATCTAAACTCCCATCTGAAAATCCACATAATTCATGGGGTGTCAGGGTTTTTCACAATATACTACCTTCAGAGTTTTTCTTTCTCTCTCTTTCTCTCTCCTTTTCCCACTTGAGAAGCAGTCATCTCCACAGAAGGAGCAATTTAATAGCCAAACTTCAATTGTCACGTGATATTTTAAGACTATAGTAGCTAAATTGTTCATCTCTACCAAAAGGGTTTGAAGAACTATGTGACAAGAACTCCATGTTGGTGGGTAAAAATGAACAACACAGAAGGAAAACAATAAAAACGTTACATTTAAACAACATGCAGGACCAGACTGCTTCCACTGTGCACATGAGAGAATTTGAAAGCAGAAGCCTGCAGTTGTAAAGTGATAAATTTGGAACAAATACCACTAGAAACAAAAAAAAAACAACTGAACTCAGGCTATGTTAGCCACCTTAAGAAAAAGGGAATTCCAAGGAATGGCCAGAGTAGGTCACTCACAGCTGGATGCTGATGCTCAAAATTGTCTGATGAACAGCTCTTATAAAAACTCTGTTAAGGATGAATTCAGAAGGAGACTGAGCAATGAAGTCTTAGATTTTTCTATGGGGAAAGACTTGCAGGGTCATACATAAATAATCAAGTTCTCACAGATGACAGCAAAGTGAGATCCAGTAACTGCAGTAAAAATGGGAATACTGCAGCACGTCAGTGTGCCGAAGGATAGGTACTTCCCAATATCATGATCAACTGGAAACTGGCCGAGGTGGTTTGCTTTTGTTTTCTGCCTCTTTCCCACGAATGGCAGCCACATAAGAGAAGAGACACAGCACGGAGTAACAGATCTCATGAGCCTACGAGAAGTTAGAAATGGAGATAACAAAATTCAGATGATTTAGCATTTTATAAAATCCACTGCACATTTTGTATTCTGTTGTATGCTTTCATGGGACAAATACTCTTGCTACAAACAAAATTTGGAATAAGTGTCTCATGCTACTTTCTAACTGAAATAGAGAAGACAAGCCTTATAACAAACAAAACACCTTCGGGATAAAAGTGTTAATTGCTTGATAGTATGAGTACTCATAATTTTTAAGACTAGTACACTAAGTAAAAAAGTTGGCCAGTGCTTTAGCAAAAACATTCTACATATTTGCTTTTGGCCTGTTGCATGAAGTTAAAAGCATTTTTCTAGGAGGGGTCGAAAAAACTAACGAAAAAAACCTGTAAAACTAAACATCCAATACTATACCTTGACTCAATGAGATGGTAGGATTCTTCCTTATTCACAATGGTTATCTTTTTATGCTCAAAAGTACAAGGACTGGTAATCCCTGTTATCTGTTAATCAAACCTAGTGAATCCATGGCTAACAAAAGCTGGGATTTTTTTTTTAATTTAATATATATATATATATATATATATATATATATATTAAAAAACAACACCCAACATTGCATGTTTCATACAAAAAATACCAAACATTTTTGTCACTGTCTTAGAGCAGAGGCTTTCACATAGCATTAGTAAGATTTACAAATAATGCTTTTAAATGATTACATCTACTATTACTTAACAGAAAATCCTTGTCTAGCATGCAACTGGCAGCACAATTCAGTGAACGTAAGACAAACTCAGTCTATAACCAAGTTTTAATACTGGCTGTCCTGGTGATCTGAAAAGTTCTTGTCCTGTATACTGAGGCTTATATTTACCATCTTTGTAAAGGTAACATGTATGACAGCATGCTTTGTTGTATTATAGGACAAGCTAAAATGCTTCTGTAAATTATCATTCGTTTTCATTGAACTGGCTTGTTAAAAAATACAGCTATCTGCTTCTTAAATTACATATATTCTAGGAACATTGTTTATAACACATTTCTTCCTTCTTCAAGTATCTTGCTTTTTTTCCTCCTTGAAGGACTGTCAGCTTCCATGCAATTACCAAATGTATACACCACACTACAGAGAAAATAACTGAAGAAATTTCAGTTATGATGATAATCATTGGTGTCTGTTTCTTCCTCCTAGGTACATATAAGCCTGATTATTATCTCTTGTCTCACTGCTTACTTTCATGAAGAGAATGGAATTTTTCATAAACTCAGATAGCAATCATTTTACGCCCAGGAATTAGTTTCCTTTTCCATCTGCTCTGTGGATTATGGATTGTGTTCTGCACTGTCTTCAGTTTAACAGTTTCAATAGCATATTGTGCTGAAGTTAAAGATGCAAGCTAGCTGGTTTGGCTTATCTATTTAGTGAAAGAGACCACACTTTCTACATTACCTGCGAGATTCTCTGGTGTCATAGGAACAAGAATCAACAAGTTCACAAGGGTTTTAATTAAGGGAAGGCAACATAAGAGAAGCTTGTGCTTCACTGCAGTGTTAGCATTGCAAATCCTGCAATCTCAATGCAATTCTTTTCTCCATGTGACAATATAAAGATATATCCTCTAAAGAACTACCAGAAGGCATTGCAGTTGACTCACCATTGGCGTCTTGTACTTGTGGCTCACCACTTCTTTAGTTTCAGGAACTAAAACCGGACGGGCAAGAGACAAAACAAAAAGTTCAAAAAACGAGAGGAAAAAGGGAAAGAAATAGCACAATGTTCCCATAGGAAAGGGAAGGGATGCACACAGACAGCAGGTGCAGGAACAGGGCATCTCACTATCCCTCACTTCTAGATACTTTTTTTTCTCTTTGCCTTACATTACACGTCCTTGACGATACTGGTAATGTCATAATGAATTACTCAGGTTGGCAAAATATTTCATTGTCTCTGTTTGGAAAATCACAATAGATATTTGATGGTTCTTAAAGACTCTGGCTTTTCTAATAATACTTATTCCTGCTAGCCAACAACATTAATGGCAAAATATGATCAATGCCTACTGCAATGGAACAAACCAAAAATTCCATAGGAGTTTGTCAGTACTTGATTCCCAAAGATTTTACCCTTTAGATGTTTGAAACCTTCCCTGCTGAATAACAAATCTCAAAAGAGCTGTTTGACACTCTGGTAGTAACCTAGTGAAATCCAGAAGAAAAAAAAAAAAAAAAGGAAATTAGGGAGTTGTGTTTTTTTTTCTAAACTGGAAGACTGTTTCCCGTCTGTATTTCAAGAGTTTCTCAAAATAGTCTTTTTCCTGTTTAGGACGTGTGTGTTTGTTCATTTTAACTTGACATACTCACTGAAAATGTTCTTTGCTTTTGAACAAATTGCCTTAAAATAAAACATGGATTTCAGTTACATAATCCTCGTAAAATACCAGGCTCTACTTGTTTTCCAGATTTTATACAAAACGAGGATTAGGGCACTGATGAAAAATCTATTATCCAGAAAACTTAATGTTGCTCCCTTGCACTGCCTCAAACTAACAGTAAGAAAGAACATAATATAGCTAAAGAACATAATATAACTAAAGAAAAATTTGCATTTTGCTCTCACTGTGGAATGCATAAAAAAGTGAGCTGTAACCATCCCATCAGTGTGCATTGCATGCGAACTGCGCCTTTAACCTCACACTTGGTCTACAAATATTGTTGTGAACAGATACCATGGGAAATCACCAGGAGAGAACAAAGACCACATTAAGAACATACAAATGGCAAATTTTAAATGTTAAGATCAGCGTAATAACAAGACCACCTTTGAATACTTCCCTTCCAGAATAGCTGAAATTTGCCATGGGATTTCTGTATCACAACAAAAAAAAATTTAGAAGCAGTAGTATAGAAATTATGCAAAACCAAATCATACCAGGTTCATAGAGGAAGGGTAAGTGATTTATTACACACTGTACTAATGACAAGAAAAGAAACAGAGGCAGATGAGTTCAGTATGAGTAACTAGGAAAAATCCACAACAAAGCCTATCCATGCAGATGTCATCTTTTTAACTATATGACACAGCTAAATGTTGGAGAGGGAGACAGATCACGCTCTAGGGGGCCAAAAGTAGGCAGTGCAGACTGGGTTTGGGAAGGTACTCAAAGTACAAACCAGTGCCTACCAATTCTAGTATGTCATGGTATTGTCATTCCTGAAAAAAAATCTAGTGAAAAGTATAGAGTATGATTTTAAGAAGTAGTATAATATTTGTTTGATTTTTCAGTTCTGTTTCCTTGGAAAGATGGCTGTTACATTAATGACTGAAAACAGGGGAAGTGCACACCCAGGCTGCACTGCCCCAGTGATACCAGTAACTAGAGTTGGGAAGATAAGGAGGTGCACATCCAAGCTACCTTACCCGTTGGCACCAGATGTTCCAAATTAACTCCATGTCACCAGGGGGTAAAGGTGGGAGTGAGGCTGGTGCACAGCCAAATAGGGTAGGATTTTTACAGCTGTGTAAGTCTCACTGCCCACTGGATAACATATAACTGTTCATATACTCTTCAAAAAGCAGGAAGGGAAAGCTGTAAGGACCTTGGGCCACAAGGGAAGGAGAGAAGGGAAACTGTAAAGTCTCGTATCATAACTGAGAATAGGAAGAGAGGGCACAGGAGAGCACCTAGGCAAGGTACCATCTTTCTCACTTTGCAGTCAATAAATTGCCTTTTCTTTAAGTACAGTACTCCTTCACAGTCCTTTCAGTGTGGAAAATTCTCCTGAGAGGACTGGGTTAGGAAGAATAAAAAAGTGGGCTTGGATTTACACCCACAGAAGTCGAAGCACTACCACTGCAGAATACAGAAGGGGAAAAAAAAAAAAAAAAAAAAGCAACCCCACCCAAAACTCAAATTAAGAGATTAGCAGAAGTACTTTTCTTCTAACATTAAAACTTATTCCTAATGCTGTTAAACTAAGTGGATGAAGGGAGTACATTATTAAGCACCATCCTGCAGCCTTTGGTCCTGTGAATGAAAATATGGCACTACCATAGAATGAGTTCAGGGGACATCACTTTACCTGCTGGAGAATGAAGGTTTTCATAGTAGCCGCGGTGAAGGGGCCACAAGAATGTGAAGCACAAGTACACAGCAGTAACTCAAATTCCAGAGGGAAGAACCTCACATTTCCTCACCTACTTTAAATCTCCATTTCCTGTTGTGGGCAACAATTCCTGAACATCTCTTTGCACCCTGCTCTGAAGTCACAATTCCAATTTTCATGCTGCCATATAAGCCCAGCGTTACACAGACTGACCTTTAATTTCCTGACATGTCATAGCTACAGTTGGAGCACTTACGCTTCACAGAATAAAATAAAATCCTGCACTGAAGTATTTCCCATCAGACTGGAGTATGTTTGGCACGCTCCACCTTTCTAAGAGAAGGCACTACTTCAGTATACTCTCTCTATAGTGAAATCGCATTGCAAGGTTCACAATGTTTAAACACAGCTTTATAACTTCATTTTCAAGAAGGCCATGCAACCTTTTAGTGAACACTATCGATTCACTTTTAAATTAAAATGTTGATTTCTTTTGAACAGGACAGACAGACACGTCTTCTCATCTTTTAACAATCAAAAGAGCAGCCCTCAGATAATCGCTCAGTTCTGCACTACAGGAGAGCTTAGCTTTTCTGTAACATCTGTCTTCCTTTCTTCTGTTTATTAGCTGGATGGGCAAATTGTAAATCTCATTTAGTATCTTTAAAATGGTTCTTGTCTGTGACCTCTATTCTGGGAGTAGGGTATTTTTATTTTATAAGTTATTTAATTTTTCAGCTTTTGCTTGTAGCATCCAACTCCCAATTTTGTTTCTCTTACTTCTGAAAAATACCCTTCCATAAGTTCCTTATCATACATCTAGATTTTACAGTAGCTTCTTCATTTTTCTGTAAAACAACATTTTCTTTTCCTTACGGTTATTATTTAGGGGCTAGAAGTTGTATCACAGAGTCATCAACAGAAGTTGATTGGGAATACATAAAACAAACACTTTCTTCTTGTGCAGTTTAAATAAATTTTAATGAACACTTAAGAGTTAAGAGAGAACTTCGGGTCTCCAAAAATGACCCGAGATTCATTTCAGATCCAATCTCTGTTCTTGGAAAAGCTGAAGCCATGGTTTGAGCTAATTTTATGGCTTTTGAACTCTCATAATTGTAAAATCCATCAATAAAGTTTTACCACCTTAAGCAGCTTCTATCAAAAGTAAAATCAATCATGTCCATTAGGGTAAAAACATGATACTAAAGGAATATGCAACCATATAATGCAGACATCATCGATCATTTAAACTATCAGAAAATTTTCTAGTGGTTAAATTCATTAATCTGATCGTTTGAACCATGCACATTTTCAGACAAGGGGAAAAACTGTTCACAGTTCGAAATCCCAAAATTCTGAGAGATTAGATTCATTTATGGCAAAAAACAAGCAAACAATAATTGTCAGAAAGGTTTTATAATTTGAATACCTTATAACTTTGTATCACCAAAAGGAGACAACACAGTATTCAGGATGAAGACATTAATTCCAGCACTCTCATACTAAATTTCTTTTACATCGTAAGAGAGAATCCATCAGTCAGAACCTTCTATTCACAGCACCAAAGAACAATCAGTCTTGGTAAACGGAGCTCCAAATACAGATTTTGATTAACTGCCAAAGTATGCAAAACTGTAAATTGTATCGCAGATAGGTGGAAGAATAAATCAATACAGGTCTGGGGAGTATTTCAAGAGAAGCGTATGTATGGATAATTATTATGGAGAGCCGCATCTGAAGTCACTCTTTCTTTTTTTCAGACAACTATTTAAGTATAGACTGACTGACACTAACACTGAATAGAAACCCAGAACTTTCCCCAAACTAGACTGTAGGCAGATTATAGATAACGGCAATAACTCGCCTAAATGACACAAATTCTCTACTATCCTTAATCTTTACCACTCTTTGCTAGTTATGCTCTGAAACAAAAGCCACACACAGTCTAATGTGCAACCTTACAAAAGATGATCTAAAACAAAAATTAAACTCCACACAAAGCGAAGGAGAAACTTTTAGCAATGCTTTTTTTTTGTAATGAAAGCACAGTATTGAGAAAGATCGACTGCAAGTCTTGCTTAAAAAAAGATGATTTCCCAGAATCAGAAAAAGGAACATACCAAAGAAAAATCTTATACAGATCAAAGATTAACTGCTGTTTTGTTTGCTTCACAAAACTCAGAACATCTTCTTTGTCTATTAACAAAGAATACCTAGGCCACAAATCTTAATATGATGAAAATGAACACACAAATTTTTACATTGTCACTCATCTCCCTGTTAGGCAACTTCTAAGTGCAATCTACATTCTTCTTCTATTTCTGAAACTGCAGTGTAACTCTGAATCTGAAGATTGGAAATTTGAGTTACTGCCATGTGAGTACAGACCTAATATCAAAATAATGTAATTACCAAATTCCTCCAGGACAAAGACTCCTCGCACAGTATTGCACTTTTTAATGTGATTCAGCTCTATGAAAACCTACAAAAACAGGAGAAAAATAACACAAAATTAGTAAGTTTTAAAAAAATTTAAAAAATAAAATCCAAAGTTAAACAAAAACATCACCATAGCAGATACAACCTGAAGTGTTGTAGCATACACTACCAGTTCATTTACAGTTTAATATATAAATAAAGGGTGAAATAAATATTCAAAAGACAAACTTGCCACAATGCTAGAAATCAACAAATAACTTAAAAGTGCTAAGAAGCGAAGACAGCAGAAGATGAAGTACCTTCCGCTCCTTGCAGGAGGAGAAAGCATGGAAGAGAAACGAAGGAGTTAGTAACTCTGACATATCCAACAATGCTACCCCTTCAGGCACTCAAATGAGTTATTGCAAAAAAAAGAATACCAACACACCTGAAATACAACGGAAGAGGGGGACGAGAAAAAAGCCAGCTCCCAAATTTGACATCATTTGTAGCCTCTGATCCATCCCAGTTTCTGCCCCTCCATGCATCCTCCTCCGGCACAGAGGGCAGGTTATGGACACTACACCTCCCACCCTGATGCTGACCCTCCTAACCTATCCAGTAATCAAATTTAATCCAATAAGAAATTACTAATCTCCCTCCTCCCTGACAGCCTTGCACCATTTAAGATTTTACTGCTGTTTATGATATTTAACCTGCTTACTTGCTCTTGAAACTGTCTCCTTTAAAAGTCAGCATCAGTGTTCTGCTTTAAGCAGCATGGGAACATTTGGGCCCTTCTCTATCATACGCTCACTTCACAAATGGCCACTGTCAGCTGGGCAGTCACTTAGAAAACAAACCTGCTTTTAACTCATTTTTTTACAAACATGAACCCCAAAAGACAAAAAAAAAAAAAGAACTACACAACTAAGTTTTCCAGCCTAGAACCTAAACAACATGATTGCATGAATAAACAAGTTCTGAGCATATTAAATTTGTTCAATATCCAATATGTTTCACAATATAAAAGTCCCTTCTCGTATGCACAGTTCCAAAAGGATCAGCAAATACACAAACAAAAGAAGCTGTAGAAAGTGCCATAATCAAATCCACACATCAGATTCTAATACATTTGCTTTTTCAAGGCAACAGAAACACCAAGACTAACATTGCACTAACACTCAGAGTGAGTCTATTTCCAGTATCTTAAAGATGCACTTACAGGACTATATTACAATAGCCTGGACTGACACTTTCAGTTCCTACATGCTTATGAAGCCATAACTTTACGACCTCATTAAAAAAGTTACTAGATACACTACGTTGTCTTGGGAAAAAAGGAAAGGAAATCGCTGCAACACTTCTGAATCCAGTAGTAACAAAACGCATGTGGCCCTAGATGATATACTACCCAGGAAAAGCAAAGGAAGTCAACACCAGAAAGCTCACCAGAAACCTTTTTTTTCTTTAAGGAACAGGCTTATTTGCATCAATAGAGGTCAGTAAACATGATCACCATATATTTGAGACAAGTCAGGTTGATTTTCAAGTTATTTTTACTACCAGAGAACTAACAAATAGTCCAAGGATGTTTTCTGATCAGTATCAAAAACTAAACTTCTGATGTACCTAAACACAAAATCTGAAGCTTGCCTTCTATTTATATTGACACACTCAAGGAAAGGAGAACTAATCCTATTTTTTTTTTCCTTTTGTCAGTTTTCACCCTTGTCTTTATCAGTTCAGTTGGTCAAAAACATTTTTTGAGGGATGGCAATAAAGAAAACCAGACATAACAAAACACTTTCTTTATTGTACTTGGTTTACTCTTTCTGTAATATTTTCTGTGAAGATGTTTTTGCTAGTAATCAAAATTCAAAAATTAAATAGAAAGGCTCAGGTGAAACACTGGCTATTTTGTTTGGTAACAGTAAAGTTGGATGAAAGACTTGACTGCCCCAGATTGTCATAATGTGAGCATAACATTAAGGAGTGCGGCATAAAGAGTTACGGGCCATATCAGAATTTATTTTATTTGTCAAAATTATATTAAGTTACCAATTTTCAGAAGACGTATCAGTTGACAGGCAATTTGTCACTACTTTAAGGGACAGAGATGCTCTTCTCTCAGTCAGAAAACAAAAAAGCGTGTAAATGAAATAAGAGTTACTCACCCTGGGGAAAATGGTTCTTCAAGACAGAGCATTCAGTGTGGATCCTACTGTAAGTGGGCATATGCCTGCTACATATTAAACTTCCATTTATTTTTGACACAGACAAATTCTTAACTGGGACAGTTACCCAATATTATAATTTGTAGATTTAAACTTGGAATTTTGTGAATAGCCTGCCAATGTCACAGGTACACCTGATTCCTCCTTATTACAGAAGGACTTCCTCTGACTTGCTAGGCACAGATAGACTTCAACATTTTTTTCTTCTTAAACTTATGTGCACTGCCAGTATGGTGAGACAATTTGTGAATGCTAAAGACAGCTATCATGCGTCAGTAATAGGTTGGCCCACCATGCATCTAAGACATTTCCAGAGGAATTCATATGAAGCAGTGCTAATGTACACAAGCTACAGATCAAGAGACTTAAAAAATAGTTTCATGAAATCCAGCACCATTCTAACACTGAAACTAACTGTATTATTTCTATGACTTCCAACCAAGTGGAGCAACAGAAAACCCTTCTTTTTCCAAGCTGTCTTGACGAAAAAGAGTACTTGAAAAGAAGGCTAAAAACAGGGCCTGGATATGGAGTAAAGAAAGGAAGACAAAGTTGTGTCTGATGAGGTCCTGTAGCCATTGGTTGGTCAGTTTCTACAGTTTTCAACAAAGAGAAATGGCTATAGGTTCCTGGTTTTAATCATATATGTCCATATTCTGAAACTAACTGTCTTAGGGAGCAATCCATTTCATTTATATGAAAAATGAAAAGGACAGTTTATCTAAAACAGCAGACTTTTTATTAAATCAATCTGATCGATGAGTATTAGAATAAGAATGCAAGCATCCTTTAGCTCCAAAGATGATGGAATTGAAAAGGATATTTCTGTATGGTGCAACTAGTAAGAGTACTTTACATAAATGCTACAGTTGTTTATTCTTTACAGACCCTCAACTGGCAGACTTTTGATGTCTACCTAGACACTCCATTCTGATATGGAGGAAAACCAGGATGCATCTTACATACTCAATTCCCTTGCCAGTTGACAATGTAAATCTAACAGACTCAGGAGTTCAACATATTCAATATCCATCCTAAATAATGGGAACTCATCTGGCTGCAGCCTCTTTGGAAAGTGGAGGAAGAGACGGAATAATTTTACAGGTGGGGAAGACAGCTGGCATATTTCCTGGGTCTCATCTGTCCATTTGCACAGACCATCCTTCAGAAACGATGTACTAATTTTCATCACTGACAGCAAATTAGAAAAACATTCACTATCAGAAAGGACATGATAAAGCTAATACTCTAGGAGTGCTGCTGGTAACACAGGACTCAGTGACTGTAATGCTAAATTCAACCATTAATGGTCCCTTCAGTCCCATAGTAAGAATGAGCACTAGGTTTCCCTAAGGTTTCATTCCAATCTTTCAGTAATAAAAAAAAAAAGTCATAGAGGTAGACTGTTTCATCACAGAGCGGGTTTGAAATACTACAACAGTAGGTCAGCTGTAGTCCAAGTTCTACCCTGGTAATAGGAAGAAAATTTAAGGAGGTTCACAACACTCCAGTCCTTATACTGGCATATATGAACATGACGATGCTGTGATCTTGAGAGAAGTATTAAATAAAGATTCTGAGATGCACGTGCACTTCCAGTGGGATCTACACTGATGTTTACTCAAAGAAGAACAAAGCTTGTGTGGAGAGAAAAGTCTAGTCAAGAGGAAAGGAAAGGAAAAAACACTCCACAGAGGACTGACAGAAGCTTTTGTTACTTACACACACACACGCACTCTTTTTCTCCTAAAAGAGGATTCTACTGTCTAGCACAGCATGCATTTAATATCATATGCAAAACAAAAAAACACAAAGCAAAATAAAAAACAAGGATCAAAGGAAGCAACAGAAACAACATCCACAAAAATGAAGAAATGGCAATTCTAGTTGTGTTTCCTCTATGCCTACAAAATCTGCTCTTTTGAGGGAAAAAAGAATCAATAATTCATTCTTATTTTTGTGAATTACAGCAACAGCCACTTTCTCATTCTATTTTCATACTAAATTCTACAGATTCCTCATTTTTTAAAACGAGACAGACTACATATAACATAGGTCACCTTTTCCATCTGCAATATTCAAACACTATCTCTAAGGCTGACAGTTTATGCCACCAGGATATGTTCACAATGTGATGCATTATGGCAGTTTAGATTACCAGTGTACAATTTTTCTCTCCCTTGATATCCCACTACCATTTGCTTTGTGCTTACACAATTCTGACCACCAGAAACAAGAAGCTGAAACCTGTACCAACTTTTTTTTCCCAGTTCATTACAGTTCTCCTGAGGATCTAATTTCAGTGTTTTTATATATATACGTAAAAATGTGCATGTGTGCTTTTGTGTAAATATACACATGCACTTTTTACTCCCATCAACTCCCATCAGTCCCTTGTTCTTGCTGATACCCTGGCAAGAGGAAACACAGATGCAGGTGTGCTGCAAAAAGCTTCATGCTCACATAGTCATCTTATCTATTTCCCTCATACCTGACTGTGCATAAATTTCAGGTTAATTCCTTCCAGTGTGACCTGCAGAAGACCTCCTTCACCAGTTTTCATATCCTGCACAGGAAACTCACCACCCAACTCAGGGCCTGTGATAAGTTAAGAAAGAAAAAGAAACAAACAAACACACACACACACAACAGAGAGAGGGTGGGATGGGAAAAGGGGAAGAAAAGAAGAAACAGAGAGCAGTCAGCCAAGTCGTGATATATTCAAATATTTTCAAGTTCTGATTTTACTGGTAGTTACTCCACTTTAAATACGACACTATACAGGTGTTTTGCTTTTGCTTGGATCTAGAGTGAGATACATGGGGGCAAGCTAATGATAACATTATGTGCTGTGTACATACAGTTGGATGTACAAAGCTATTCTCAAATTTCCAAATAAAGGCCCTTATGTTTAAAGAAATTAATAACAAAGCCTGGATGACTGCAGATTAAGCAACAAATATTCCCAACAAGTAAGATCTTGTACCTGGTTTAATGCTTTGCTGTCTTGCTGCTGCTCGCTCCATGCTGTCTTTTACACAGTAGTATAATTCCCGACACTAACATATAAAAAGAGCAAAACAATGTTATTTTCCCACATTACAAGGGAAGCGAATAGCAAGATTCTACAAAAAGAACAAGCCTCATGTGGTGCACAACAGCAAAACCCTGTAAAAATTCAACCACAGCTAATTACTATATTGTATTTATATTTTTTTCTTAAGTTGACAGGGAATCTACTTCACAGCTAAATTGCCCAAGCTATAGTGAATAGTTCATGCCCTGGCACATGCTCATGAAAAATATAACCAAGTTGACTCATTTTCCTAGTGCAGAAAAAGCTTAAAAACAGTATCACAATCCCTCCCTTTCTCTTCACATTCAGAAATCAATGTTACTGGTAATGCTCATATGAATTATCTATTCGTTATTTATGTCAATTTCCTTAAGCCACATTTTTCTATTTATCTACTTCCAACTCCCCTCTCTAATATCAAATGATAGTTAAGCCATAATCTCAGAGTAAAATTTAGGAGAAATTTCTATCCAAGGCCCCAAATACATACAGTTAGCTTTCTGAGTAACTTCTGTAGTGTACCGATTTTGTCATTCTCTTTGTATTTACGCCTGCATTATGATTACCTGGTCCATGTAAAATTATTTTTTTGAAGCAGAAATCTAATTCCTTTGCCTCAAAAATAATAGCTTTTCAATATATCACTTGCAGTTGCAAATCTTTACCTCTTGCTTGCTGGTCATTGTTCAGGCATTACTGGAGTTTAAGAGTTGCTTGATTTTTTGTAATAGGTTTAAAGCAATTTCTTTATATTTGCAAATAATTATAAGGAAAAGAAAATGGCCCTCAAATTAGTGGAGAAAGTAGACATGCATGAAATCAGCAAAATCATATGTGGGCCAAGGAAAAAAAAATTCATCTATTTTATCAGTTTGGATTTTCCGTTAAAATCAACACAATTAAATCCATTACTAAGGTAAAGTATTATTTAGCTTTACCCCGTGAATCTACCACAATATTTTGAATATCTTTGTAAGCCTCCATGCTCACTCAATATTTGGTAATTGAAGTGTTTTCCCTCATGGATCAGAATTCAATCAGACACTAGACTCTCTCTGCATTCTTCAAACAAACAAAAAATCAAGTAAAAGCTACCTTTTTTTTTTTTTTTTTTTTAAATTACATCCTGCTGTACTATTGCCTCGAGGTAAATGACGAAGCATAATGCCAGCTTCAGGTATCAGTGCTGTTAAACAGCCATTGCAGTTTAATAATCAGTACCAGAGAGGGAATACAATTCTTTGATTAAAACATGGAATATGACATACCAATATATTTGTTCTGCACTGACTTATCTCATTATTAAATAAAATGTGTACCTTCTTTGTGTAGAACTTGTTCAGTTGCGTCTCTTGACCATTCCTCCGCCAGAGGCACAGAACTTTTGTTTTGGGACAGTAAGTCATGTTTATGAGTTTCTCATACCACCAACGTTCATACACAGTTCCAATGTTGCTTCTCAGCACAATGCAATCATCACACACCTGGGAGCACAAGATGTTAGATGAGATTTCTAATACTATTTATTGAATGCTACTAGTTGCATTAATATTTGTTCTTTTCTCTACCTCCATGAAAAATATGTCTCCTGTTGTGTCTGTCCCAGCATGGACTACAAAAGTCTGCTTCTTGATGTGACGGCTGCCACTGGGTCTCACAGGGAGTTCCCGTCCATTCTAGATAAGAAAATATGCCATCATGAATGAACTTTGAAAACAATTTTATTGAAAAATGTCCAGTAGGTGACACTAGAAGCATTTTCAACAAACAAAAGAAAAAAAAAGTATTTTTAATACAGCTGATCAGAGGCAATTTTGTGCAAAGCCTTAGGCAAGATACTGCACTAAATTCAATTTCAAAAAAAGCGACTATGAGAGTTATCACAGCACAGAACAACCTTCAAGCTGCTAGTACCACACTCAGTATGTGCTAGTGTGTTGTTCA
This sequence comes from Cygnus olor, assembly GCF_009769625.2. NCBI lineage: Eukaryota > Metazoa > Chordata > Aves > Anseriformes > Anatidae > Cygnus > Cygnus olor. Next base: position 54,182,442 of record NC_049173.1, read on the forward strand.
GGTGCCAATCACTGTTAATATTGCAGTAAAATGGTCTGCTTCTTCCTCCAATTAACTATAAGAGAATTTCACATCCTTTCTGTGCAAAAAAAAAAAAAAGTTCCAGCTGTAGAAGTGGTCTGGAAAATTAGCTCTCAGAAGGCTTATGGTGCATCTGCCCTGGTGAAAGCTGTGTTCAAAGCTCTCTAGTTTTATTAACTTAACTGTTAGCCTATATTCTTAATGAGCAACACAGAATGCAAGGTTTACTCTGCATTGTAGCTGACAACGTGAATAGTTTTGAATAAAAACTGATCCAGACAAACCTTACAACCTGGTGACCCATGGAAAACTAAACACTTGCTACAGTTTTAGTAAGAACAAAGGTTCCCCTCAATAAAAGTGATATTAAGAAAACATCAGGGTTGCACAGATCTCTAGTACTGAAATCTCATGTTTATACATATTTATATCACAGTTTTGTTTGATTACTGCATATAAAATTATAAATAGGGTCATATAATCATAGTCTTTATGCTGTACTTGTAAAGGCAGTTTTTAATAATCCAGTTTGGTTTTAATACTTTTATCTTAGTATCGCAGAGCATTTACAGAAGAACTTCGAGGTATTTTTTTCCCCTTCTGCTGGAACTCCCACAGATATATCACTCATCACTGTATTACCTACCAGATTGGCAAGCTTGTCTAGAATATCATTTATTTGCTGGCTGTGCACCAATCCAATATGTGATTTTCCCATTAGACGACGCACCTTTTTCCTAATATCATTCTTATTCACCTGGAAAGCACATATAAAGACAGTTACTTACTTTTCTCTAATCACAGGCAACTCCTCACGTCTCCCAAATTCAACGTATTTTTGTTTCCATTGCTAAGACTGCTCATTGCAGCTCAACCATGCTAGGTCCTCTTTAGCCCAGCAGTACCAGCGGAAGTTGCATATGCCCAGCAACTGGGAAAAGTGGTGTAAGTGGTACTGTGCTAAGCAGATTTCCTGCCTACTCTTGCACAACAAAGCAGAAATTCCATTACCCCCCACTTCCAACTACTGATATTCCAAATACACTCAAATGCCATCTTAAAACTTACCTTCACATTCCATTTATATCAGGAAAAAATCAATATCTCCTTCCCCACCCGAAAATTTAGATAAAATAACTTCTTCCACTGGTTGAATATCAGACATTCTTATCTTTTCATTACTACAGAATGAGGTCTCACCTCATTTACACCACAAAAAGTTTTCAAACTATCACCTGCGTACACCTAGTCTAACTGTCAGGCTGTTGCACAAAACTGTTACAGGACTGTCCTGGTAACATGATGTACTACAGGTGGTTCCAAACATGATAAAAATTTTAGAAGATTGATTTTCCAATGACTTTTGATGGAGAATTTGCATTATCTAAGAAGTAACACAAACTAAAAGAAAGATATTATTAGTAGCTACCTACAATATTAAGGTCCACTGAATGAGAAAAAAAAAGGTTGCTTAAAAGTCATTGCAAATTATATGTTGAGTTGCATATTGATGTGCATATTTGCAACCTGCCCATATCCTCCTTTCACCTCTGACTTCCCTAAGAAGATCTGGAATTTGCAGTTGTAAGGGAATCTGATTAGATGATGCTCTCTATCTAGAACTCATGCTCTTGAGTGCAAGAATGTCCACTTAAAGGTACTGGTAGGGCTAAAAAGTTTCTATCTTAAATAGCAGTGTATATGCATACTCATTATATAGGACTACTTAAACTCAGACAATGAAACTCAAAGAATCTCCATGTTCTGAAATAATTTTTTCATTAAGATCAGATGTTTTATATTATTATTTTTACTACACTGTTCTGATCTCTGAAAAGAGATGTACGGTTTCAAAACACCACCAACAAAACATACTGCTTAAATATGAGGAGTGATATATTAAAAAGAAGTTACCTTTATCATAAGCATATAAGCAATCATATTATGTAGCAGTGTAGCCAACAAGCGGTCCTCATCATCCTCCAAACGCTTTCGATCATGTTCTCCCAGGGAAAGATACCTGCAAGAAGAGCTAGATCTGAAGCAGGCTCACAGGCATTCTTCATCCAACTCACTACAGCACTGGCAGAGGACAGAACACCATTTGTAAAAAGTGCATGGCAAATAAATCCTCCAAAAACACTAAGCCAAATGGGCATTTTCCACTGAATTGTTGTGATCACCTTAAACATTGCCATTAATTATTATCTAGTTCAAGTCACTAATACATGCTCAGTGGTAAAGTTCTCAGTGGTCTACTGGACTTACCCATATTCTCTTTTCCACAACTGCAGCTTCATGACAACTGCTAGAAGAAGAACATACAACTCAAACAAGAGCTAGTCCCTTTAGAGCTTTACTTCTGCCTTGCAGCTGCATTTAACTCATGAAAGAAGTGTGCAGGCCCTCTCTTATTCTAATAAGATAGATTTCAAACTGTTTATTTTTCCAAAAACTAGCACCCCGCACACTGGTATCTTTATTCCAGAATACAGTCATCTGTTCAAATAAATCCTTTGCTTTATTAGTGATCCAGCCTATTGCATCTATTCATAGTGTGATCATGATTACATGACCTATTTCCCTGGAAATGTCACCTCTCCACGAGCATTAAGAGAAACAAGTCAAGCCTGAAGATAGTATTTCAGTAGCAGGAGATGCTGACCAGCACAGAGACAAAAGCCTCACTTTGGAATTGTCAGTGACAGTAACAAGGTTTACAAAGTGGCAATAGCATTTGCAACAGAACTTAAATTATATTCTTTTTACTGCTTAAGTCCCAGGTGAAATAACGAGGAGGAAAAAAGGTCTACCGAGAACTTTACCTGTCAATCATCTCCTGAGGTCCCTGGTCCATCCCCATTCCTTCTCTCTCTAACATCACAGCATCCAAAAAAGCATCTTCCCAGAACTGCATCTGGTCCCACAAAGTTGAGCGCTCTTTACCTGTGCAATGCATACAAAAATTGGGCATTTATTCCAGTCAAATACTTTAAGATCAATTCTCTTTCCTTCCCGCACCTTGAAAATACTATAAGCCAACACACAAAAAAATCCATTATTAAAATAAAAAAGTAAACTTTAAATCACAAGCAATATCACAACTGAAGAAAAGTGTAAAGTAGAAGAAAAGACATCTCTCATTCTAATTCACAGCATATTTTTTTGAAAACCTTAAAGAACCTCTTATCCCTGTTCTTTAAGGAGAATGCTTTATTCCATATATTGTTAACACTGCCTGAAAGCAACAGGAATATCTCACACAAACACAGATCACAGCAAACACACAGAGAAGTGGAAAGATGAGATTATTACTCATAGAGAAGGTTTCCATTGCAGCATCCTCTAACTGGTCCCAGACAGATCCTTTATCCCTACCTGCACCATTCCATGCAGGTAGGAACAATAAAAGGAAAGGATGAAAAAACAGAGGAAGAGAGAGCTCTTGATTAACAGCAAGTCCAGATATACATTATAAAAAAAAAAAAAAAAAAAAACATAAAAAGCCAATACACTGCTAATTTATGGACATGTTCAAAAGCCATGAGTTTAGTAGCCCTCTATTTGAAGACTTAAACTGAACGGTCCTTTGTAAAAGCTCAGCAATACATTTCAGCCTTATGTGCATAACTAAGATCCTTCTCCCCTTCTTCCAACAGTTTAAAGAACTAATTCTTATTCAAGAACAACAAGAGCCTGGGATAAGCTATATTTTATGCAAACTACTCCAGTCACCCATCTCTTATTCCATCTCCCCAGCAAATCCTTTGCTTTACTCTGAATGCCCTGATGCACCCTCCTATTTTATCAGCATGGACAAACAGGAGGTGGTTAAAATGGTCTCTGGTAATGCATAAATTCCAGTCTGACCCAGACACGACTCCCCCTGAACTTCAGTCTAAATGATCCCCTCGCCCTCCCTCCCCCAAAATAGTTTACCCAAAAGTCCTTCATAGAGATAGACACGCTGGTTTCCATCCTCTGGAACTCTCCCTGGAGTACTGCCTTTGTTATCCTTCACGCTCTGCTTCAGGTTATGAGACTTTGCCTGAAAATGATACAAGAGGTGTCAGACAACTTAATTCTGCAACCTGCAGGGGTGTTTCTTGCAGTCCACTGCTGTACTTAACAGACAGAGTTTGCAAGTTATATTTCGTAAACACTTCTCCCACAAATGTTGATAAAACAAAGAAATTACTCTGTTAAAAAAAAAAAAAAGAAAAGAAAAAAAAGGGGAAATCTAGACAGAGAAAGCAAAACATCTTCCCTGATGAAAAACTGAGGCAAAACACAAAAAATACAAATCCCAGACCAAAGGAAAGAACTGTTAAACCTCTTCTGTTATCTTCCACATTTCACACTTAATGCACTAAGTTTGCCCAAACTCTAACAGTAAATATTTCCCACTCTTCAGGAAATAGTGGAATACCACTATCGTTATACAGATAATGAGAAATGCAGGAAAAAATATGCAACCTTCTTGCATAAACACAGAAAATTAATATTCACAAGCAGAATAAGGTTACCTGAGTTTTATCTCCAATTCAGACTTCACACATTTATCTCTCATTTGCCATTCATAAAGGATCAGTCAACTTACTGATGCTTAGCAAATGATTACATACCAGCTGGTCTGAAGAACTGTATGCTGGGACTATCAGCCAGCAGAAATGGCAATAATAAAGTTGCCCATTTATTTCTCTACCACCAGGTAAACTATGTTGCAATACCCAACATTCATCACAAATCACATACACATGGCTTCTTTGTTCTAAACCTGTTGCAGAGGTGTCTTAAATTCCATTTAGTTTCATTAATCAAGTAGAAAAATGCAGAAAACTGGAAGTGTTTTTTTTTTTTTTCAAAGTCTAAATCTTTATTAACTGACAAGACACCTAACTAAACAAACATAACATAGTTACATCTTACATGTACATCTTCTAAGAGCAATTTCTTCTTGCTCTTAGAAGAAATCTGCAATGAAGCCCAATGATTTTGCGTGTGGTTTAAAATTTGAATTAGATGCCCTGTAAAGGCTTTTGTAATTCAACCAGGATTATAAAATAACAAACACAGTCAGACCAATCTTTAGTCATTGTAAGTTGTTTTCTTTTTTGGCTGACAGCTTGACAACCAAACCAAGTATATAACTGTTTTCTTGGAAAGATCTATATTAGAGGTTATACCAATAGTCAAGGACTTTAAAAACAAAATGAGCTCACAGACTACTTGAATTTTACTACACACATATCTTCCAGTTAGCAGAGGATATTTAAAAGTTATGACTACACTTCAGATAGCTTTAAAGTATTGTTTAAAAAACAAAAACAAAACAAAAAAAAAAACAGAAGAGCTGCTAAACCTATGATGATGGGTCATCATTTTCCTTTTATCAAAGAGCTGCTCCTAACAAGCAGGGGATCAGTTCTTTTTAGTTAAGTAAATTAAAACAGTATCATTTGAAGCTGTTTCGTTTCTGAAGGGGAATTAAATGACCGTTGGGTTGAGAGTAATATTGAATGAGGGTGGAATCAAATATTACTAGAGCCTGTAACATGGTGTGAGATGTGAACTGACTATTCTCAAAGAACCACATATTGCACAGGGTATGAAGAAAGGTACGTGGATCCATACAAAATGTAATTAATTCTTTAATATCTTGTTATTGTAAATCATTGTTGATTAACCCTTAGAACAGAATCAAAGAATCTCTTTCACACATTCACTAACATGAACACGATTACTGTACAAAAATTAAAAGAAAAAGGAAGGTATGCAGCATCCTTACAAAAATAGAGCTAGTAGCAGAATTTGTCTCAATTTCACTGTCTGACACAGTGCCCCTGGATCCTGTCAGATTGCCACCATTTTCCATGCTTGGGCCATCACCAGCATTGCTGCTCAAGTCACTGTCGGCTCCTAATGTCTCTCCAGAGCTGTTACTAACCTGTGGAGAAAAATAAAACTGTTATCTTCAGTAGACAAGACACTGTGGAGAGAAAAGTTATAAAATGTTTCCTCTTAAGGCATAAAATAATAAGCTGTACAACCGAAGGCCACATTTGCCTCTTCTCTTTCAGTGATACTATTCTTGCACAAAATCCCAGTAAAAAATGAAGATACACTCAACACATCCTTCAGAAAAATCACAAAACTGTTTAGTTTGGAAGCAACCTGTTAGGATTCTCTATAGTCCAGCCCCCTTGCTCAAGCAGGGTCAGCTAGTGTATGTTGTTGAGAACCATGTCCAAACAAGTTGTGAAAATTTCCACACACAGCAATTCTATATCCTCTTTGGACATGCTGTTCCAGTGTTTGACTGCCCTGAAAATAAAATAAATGTCTTCTTGTGTTCAGATGGAATTTTCTGTGCTTTGACTTTTGTGTTGATTGCTTCTTGTCCTGACAGCAGGTACTACTACTGAGAAGAGTCTGGCTCCCTTATCTTCATTTCCTCCTATATGGTATTTATACACATCAGTAAGATTCCCCTTGAGCCTCCTCTTCTCCAGGCTGAAGAGTCCCAATTCTCTCAGCTTGTCTGTGATATGGAAAATGGTGTCAAGGGCTTTACTGAAGTTGTAGTAAGCACATCCACTCCTCTCATACATCAAGCTAAGTCATCTCATTGTCTAAAGTTATCAACTTGGTTAAATGTGATTGCCCCTTTGTAAATCCACGTTGAATACTCCCAATCACTTTTTTGTCTTTCATGTATTTGGAAATGCTTTACAGGAGAATTTTCTCCATCAACTTCTCTCTTTGCTCTCTTCCGGTCTTCAGGAACCTCTCTCAATCACCGTAACTGCTCAGAGACAATCAAGTGTGGCCTTGCAGCAGTATCAGCCAGCTCCTTCAACACTCGTAGCTGCAACCCATTAGACCACATGGACTTATGCCAATCCAGTTTGTTGGAGTGCTCTCTAGCCTGGTCCTCCTCCACCAACAGTAAATCCTCCTTGCTCCAGACTTTTCCTCTGACCCCATGGGCCTGGAATTCCTGACGGTCAGTTTTACCAGTAAAGACTGAGGTAAAGAAGGCACTGTGTACCTCTACCTTTTTCATTTGTCACCAGTTCTCCCACCCGATTCAACAGCAGACTCACATTTTCCTTAGTCTTCCTCTTTGCTGTTTATGTACTTGGAGGATCCTTTATTTTGGCCATTCACATTCCCTTCCAGATTCAACATCAGGTCTCTCTTGGCTTTCCTAACTCTACCCCTGCCAGATGGTACAGCAAGTGTACAGCACAGCTGATAGCTGTACTGGAAGCAAGCAGACATTTTCATATGGTTCAAACACTTAAAGGTTTTTGATTTTTTTCCAGAGGTTTTTTCTTGCTTTTAATGCATCAAACCACCTGCATTTTTTGCTCTCACGCTACATTCCTTTACAGAGGGTTTATACACAACTAAGCCATATTTATAAAAGGATTGCAAGCCACCAGTTCCACAAATACACCAATACGTAGGAATATGTACCAGCAACAAGCATCATATATGATGAATACAATCTGCTAATAAAATGGTATGTATATTCTGGCAGACACACATGCTTGCCACACAGTCAGAGGCTCTGGAGAGAGAACACATCATAGGCACACTATTATGGATGTGAGATAGTATGCAGTCATACTGTACACAAAATGTAGGCATGAAATGCCCTACCCCGCTTTACCAGGAAATGAATTACATTAAGTTTTCACTTTGGACATATCCTACCACTGTGCTAACTTCAGAATCCTGGCTGGTACTTCGGACCATAACTGCTGGTCCTCCACTGGGAAGAGAGTCGAAATCACTCTTCTGCAATCAAACATACAGAGGACAGGAAGCAAAGTAACATCAGTTTAGTTTTTATCATCATGAGAACCCCACTTCCCATTCCCTTGGGATCTTAAATCACATGCCTTATACTTCATTGGTTCATGAAGCCAACCAAATAAATACTACTGACTGCAAGTCAGAAAGGCCTTGGGGTCCTACAATTGAGGAGCTAGCAAAGACCAGTACCCTAAAGGAAGGCGGGGGGGAAGGGGAGGGAATTACTAGATGAGCCTGTCAAGTATTCTCAAAATCTAGAAGTTTTCCCACAGTTAAGCAGCCAATAGAAGAATCTTCCATCTTACCACATAAATAAAGCAAGTGTAGGAGCAACTAACCTGAGAACCTGAGGCCAAACTGAGGCCACTGTCTGCACTGATCTGGGACTTTTTCTCATCTGTTTCTCCCAAATCAAAATGTTTCACACCTTCTGGCCCTGAGCAAAGGGAAAAATAAACCATTATTGTATCAAGAAAAAACAGTACATCAGAAGGCAGATGACAGACTGAAAGCAGGAACAGTACCAAGAAAACAAACTTGCTTTCTTGTTCCTTGTTTTTTATTCCTTGGTACTGTAAACAACAAGGCCAGCAGGACACATCTGCCATTCTTCAAATGTTAGTTTGAATTTCAAGTATTCAAAAGGCATAGCCCAACAGTGACTATCACTAAACAGTACCTTTGTTAGCCATTCAATAGAGAAAAGAGGACAGACAAAGGTCAAGTAAGCTTCCAGTTACAGTAACACATGCAGAGCAGTTGCCATTCAACTCTAGGAAGCCACTTCCTTTATTCCTGGTAAAAATAAGGGATACCTAATTGCTTGGAGTTATTATCCTTTTTAAAACAGCTAATTTGCTCAATGTCTTAGAGTGCATTTGTTGGACTGAGGTTGCCCACAGCAACTATCTCATTAGTAATCAGGCAACACTCTACAAGAACATAGTGATAATCGGTGTTACACTAGTAAGAGTATCAAGGAAGAAGCTGGTATGATGCTGTACTTCGTAACATTTGCCAATTATATAACAAATGGCTCTCCAGAGTTGGCAATCACACAGGTCAGTAGTGAGAGAAGGAAACAGCAAGCCTTAAGTCATGCATTTGTTAACCTGCTCAATTTAAAAGAAAAGAAAAAAAAAAAGAGAAAAAACTTTATGTTCAACTTCCCATGCAGTTCTAGAATCATATCATCTATTGTCCTCTGATGGGATGGCAGAAGGAAAAGAGAATGATGGACAGGTAGAGCCTGAAAAGAAATTTGGATAAGCACTGCATGAAGTAAGTAATGAGGCAGGAAAAGAATGCGTTATAGACTGTACACAGATTATCACTACTCTCAGAAAGGGGAAGAGACTGAATGCAACACTTCTGCCATATCCATATCTGCCAACTATTCAGTAACAGGAAGACATGATCCGCAGCTGGAATAGTTGTATTAGATACCCATGACTCTATCCAGTATCTCTAAGCAAACAATGCCACAATCTCTTATAACCACTAATCACAACAACCTGGGAATTATGAACATGTTTGTATTATATGTAATATTAGAGAGGGCAAGACAGCGAAAAGGAAAGAAAAAGGGAAGGGAGGCGAGAGAGGGAGAGAGAGAGAGAAGGATAATATACAAAGATTTGTGGGAGTGAGCTTGAGATGGTATGTAAACTCATGAATAGCAAAGCCATAGGCGGGCTGTGCAGACCATACTAGCTTCCTACTCAACCACAAATTTTCCATCTGAAATGTTTTACAGAAAGTAAATTCCTCATTTATTATAGTAGTCTGCCTATAGAACCATATGCCCTAGTTACTGTAAGTCAAATTGTCAGACTAATGTCAAAGTATAAACAAAGTTATGAAAACTAAAAATATCCTTTATAAAATTTGTAATCTTATTTTCCACTGAAATATATATTGCTCACTTCTAACAGCCACTTTTTCTAGTCCTGAATAATGCTGCAGCAAAAACTTTTGTATCTCATTAGTACAGCAAGAATACTAAACTTCAGTTGCACGCTTTAAGCAATTTAAAGAGTTCCCTGTCACAGCACAATTCAGATATATTTCTAGCAGTTTGATTTTTAACGCAAGTGAAGCTGACTGATGCAGTTTAGGTGTTTGACAATTGTGAGCAATAATGGTAACTGAGTTTAAGAAGTACAATAACCACAATCATATTGTTGTGTCACTTTACAGGCACTTAGGAACCTCCCCTCCCCTTGTTTATAGAGTTGTACATCCATTAGACATTTTAAAAAAAATTCCTCCGATGCAGGCACCTAACTGAAAGGCCCAGTTTGGGAGAGTAGGTGCGTGCACGTGCTGTGTGTCTGTCACACACTCTCCCACCTCAGCAGAAAGCAACTCAGATCTTAAATGCAGTTTGCTGTACTGCAGAGGTACCCCCACTTTCTTCAGATGCTCCATGCACTTAACTGAAGTATTTAAATGGGGAGCCTGAAAGTAAGGTACCAAATCCAGGCCTAGCCAGAATGGCAGGAATTATCACCTGTTCATCTTAGCTGTTAGTTCTCCCCAAACTTCAGTCTATAAAAGGGGCATTGGGTCTGCAAAGTAGAAATTACAGTCATGGTTAGGAAACACCTACTACATCATGGTTATTATAAACGACCCGTTGTCCTTATGTCATATGTCCCTATTTATAACAGTGATAACCAAACCAGAAAAACCTGGTACTACAACCGCAGATAACACATATGCATATTTCAACAGATGTTAAGACTTGTGTCAATTTAGACTTCTATTTAGACTCTGCAAACAGGCTCAGATCATTTCACTCCTCCCTTAATATGGGATATAAAAATCAAAATCTGGTTGATTCCTTATTATGAGGCTGCTCTCTGACAGCCTTCACTAAATACAATTTTTCACATCCACCTTCTCTCTCCCCCTCTGAAGTGCTTTTTGTTGCACACTGTGGTCAGAAACTGTTCATGGTTGAATGCCAGGTAACAACATTTGCCATCCCAAGACTTGAAAGAACATAGACTTTTTCATTCCAGTAACATTCAACCTATATATTCATGTCAAAGACTTAAGCAAAAAGTGGTTAAGCAAAAGTGGTCTTTAACTTGTAAGAAAGGAGATGGAACACCTTAAAATTCTATCTATCTATATCTGATATAGTGACGATGCAGAATATCTGCTTCTCCTTCTTTGTAGAAGGTAACATTCAGGGGAAGAAAAAAACAAAGAAAGAAATAAAAAAGACGAGAGACATTTGAACACAATTTCCCCAGGGCAAACTGATCTGTTTGGACTCCTCTATGAAACAGGATTTCCTGATAAACCTTTGTTCTTATGGGCATAAAAACTTATGTGCCATAGATGCGAGCTCACTCTGCACCTGGGGAGTTGGCAGTTATGGGGAGGCTGGGAAAATCAGTTTTCTATGTTTTATCAGTTCCTTACTCGTTTTTTCCAAAGATTTTTGCTTTTTCACTTCCTGGTGCTTGTTCCACAATTCTACCCAAGATGCATTGAAAGCAGGAGAGAAAGAGAAAGAGTCAGCGGCTAGTCAGACAGGTGAAAATGGGGAAAAAAATGAAACAAAAAACCCACCCCCTTCATATAAAAAAAAAAATAGAAATTTATGACAACTACTGAGTGAAGAGTTAGTTAACACAATTTAGAAGAAATCAAAGTTAGGATTTGAGCACTGTATCATCTCTCATTTACAGAATTCACGTTAGAGATGACTTCATACAGTTAACCAACTAAGCAAAAAACAGCTATTACGAACACATACAATGCAATTCATCACCATTCCTGAAACAGGCCTTTAAGACTGTCAGATATTTCATCCTCCAAAATATGTGCATCACAATAGCTCTGATTAACATAAATGTTTTCATGTTTCTAGTTTGTATCATTGAAAGGAAAGGCACAAAAATAGCAGCAGCAATTATAAGATAACCTAAACTGTAGGTTAACACAATATTTAACCAAAATAATCTTCTGAAAATTATCACAAAGTTTACAAGTTACTTTTGACCTAATGGTATTCTCAATAAATGCTTGGCTCTGCCTTATCAACTAGTCCCTACACACAAAAAAATGAGCTTCTTTTCATCCATTTGTTCCTATCAGGGTATGAAGAAGGGAAAAGAGAGAAGAAAAGCTTACTTAGGTCACGACACTCCAAGCTAGGGGATTCTGTAAGAAGATAAAATGCAGAGAAAAAGGAAAAAAAGTATCTGGAGTCTGTATGCACTTTCTTCATTTGAAGCTTAGCCCTGAGAAGAATTATTGATGAGACACTTGCACATTTCTAGCATTCTCACTTCTCAACCCTCAGAAATGCACTTAGCTTTTCTGCTCAGTAATGCCAGTCATTCCAAGTGCTGGCCCGCTGGTGAAAGGAAACATTACAAGCCAACATGCTGAACTAAGTCTCAATGCAGGGGACTGTCCCCTCTCACTTGTATGGTTAGAACTGAGAATGCTACAGAGGCAGATATGCCAAGAAAAGTATCTAAGGCAAAAGAAAGGAAAAAGCAGCATGATGTTCTTCTATTGCTCTTCAAGGAAAATTCCTGAGGAACTAAAGGGCCACTGAAAGTGTGTCAGGAACCCATCCCGTCCTACAGATGGCAGAAATTAAAGACAGGCTCTAAAAAAAAAATCTGTTAAGCAAAGTATCTACTAAAAATAATAAAAAATGGACTGTTTTACAGCTGTGGAGAAAGGCTCCAAACTATTATCATTAAATGTATCAGGAGCAAGAAAATTTTAGCAATGGAGAAGAACTAGAAAGATGGCTGTTGGTCAACTGATTTCTAAATCTGCTTCATGATTTATGGATATTCCTTCAACTTTCATAAGCACATGGATTAAAAAGATAAAACTGCCTACGGATCCAAACAGCATCCTGCAGGCCTATCTAGCTGACCACACACTGACATATAACAATCTATTCAGAAGTCGTACCAAATCAATTTGCCAAAAGGCTCTTAAATTCTCAGCCTATATGGTTCTATACTAAAAACCAGCAGGCTGAAAGTTACAATACCTGTCATTAAATGACTTTTAGTTGATGTACCTGTTAATTGATCATTACAGTTACTCAAGTTTAATCTATGCCATAGGAACATTTGAGAGTCTATAGTATACCCTAGCACATTAAAAACAGCCTAGATTTTACTCTCATCTTCTCTGTAAAAGAGGAAAAGAACAATCTGGACAGCAGGTCCAGAAAGGATTTGATGCAAACAACGTAGATAGTGCAATCTTTTCTGTTTCAAAAAACTGTCAATATAAAGTGATCTGCAAGCATTAAACAGTTATTTAAAAAGTAGTAATGGAGACTTCAGTAAATACTGAAATTTTCATCAAGATTTACTACAACTATGCAGTAAAACCAAACAAACGACTGACATAAGGTTGGAAACTATTAGCTATCAATTTTAAGGCCACCAGTATCCAAATAAAAAGGTCAACACAACATTAATAGCCAAGGACCCTAGAAGACAAGGACCTTGGAAGCAAGCAAATAACTGATGAGCTTTTTGGAAAGAAGGAATAGAAGCATTGTCTTCACAACAAATTTCCCAGCTAAGCAATAAAAAAAAAAAATCTGTCACTGTTGTCACTGTTCACCTTAGAAATAAGAATATTGCATACAAACAGACTTCCCTGTTATAAGGAAGTATCTTACATACTTCAGATGTACACAAGTGGCCAACAACTTTCTGAAAGATGAACAAGAAAAGGAGCTCAAGCAGGAACACATCCATCCTAAACTTCTGAAAATGTGGCGAAGCTCCTGACCGTGGTTCCTCTAGTACAAGAAAACCACAAACATTCAGCTACTGTACCTCTCAATCCCAGAGATCCAGTTTAATTACCACATTAATACATACTGCATGCATGGCTATTGCAGACAACGTTGTACAAGATTTTACTCCCTCATGTCGATTACTTACATTGTTATTTCCTCTTTCAGACTTGGTCAAATGGGTAGCAGCCCAATTTGTATTTTGTCCATAGAACACCAACAAGTTCACTGAGATTTTTATTTACATATCTGCAACCTGAGGCTGTAAGTACCTTCCAAATTTCATTGAATCAATGAATTGCTTAGGTTGGAAGGGACCTCTGGAGATCATGTAGTTGAACCTCCCCACTCAAAGCAGGTTTCATATGAGCAGGCTGCTCAGGACCACATCCCAGTCAGGTTTTGAATATCTATGTAGACAGAGAACCCACAACCTCTCTGGGCAACCTGTTCCAATGTCATCTCACCTTCACTTAAAAAAAAAAAAAAAAAAAAAAAAACATTTTTTCCCCAAGTTCAAATCGAGTTTCTTAACAATACTTCGTTATTTCAGCAACATGTAAATGTTTACCAAATGCTTCTTCCCTAAAGAAGTTAGTCTGACATAGGAAAGCCCACATTTCACTCCAGAAGGAATTCAGTCTAGCCATGACTAACTCTGCTCCTGAATATCCAAAGCATTATCTTATATGAAAGCTTCCATAAACAAACAAAAAGTGTAACAGCCAAGCAACTTTAAATGATCTTCCTGCAACACAAGAAGAATTCCCTTTACTTCCAGATCCCAAGAGTCAGATGAACAAGGACACTAAGGCATTGTTATAAAAACAAAGATTGACTTGCATACCATTTCATGGTTCTTGGTGACAGAATAAACCAGTTAGACAAGAAGGCTTCAGAAAAAATAGGAGAGTCTTTTGAACTTTGACCAGATTTGGTGAAACCATATCTTTCTTGTAACTTAATTCCACAGAAGACAAGTGGAAATCATCAGAGCATCAGGACCACCATAAAGAACTAACCTGTTGCCTGTTCCTGAAGACTGAATTCCTTAAGGCTAATATTCTAGCAACAGTAGTTAGCAGAACATACTAAGTACAGCATGAAGCTGCAACAGGGGAGGTTCAGACTGGATGTTAAGAAAAGGTTTTTCACTGAGGGTGGTCAGGCATAGGAACAGCCTACCCAGGACAGTGGTCACAGCACTGAGCCTGCCAGAATTCAAGAAGCATTTGGACAATGTTCTCAGACATACAGTCTGATTTTGGGGTGGTCCTGTGCAGACCCAGGAGTTGGACTAAATGATCCTTGTGGGTCCCTTCCTACTCAGGATATTCTGTGATACTAAGCAGTATTTCTTTTGCAAATGATTATGATTTTCTTATGATGCTTCACAAACACAGACTGTCTGGTCCCTATGATATCCATTTCTATGGGGTTTTAATTTCATCTGTGGGAAAGGAGCAGTCTGAACTATCCAATAAAAAATCTCTCCTCATTCTTGAAAAGAATGCTGAACTACTTTTATTCTTAGTTCTGTCAGCAGCATACCTCCTTTCTTCTCTTCTACAGAAAAGAAAAACAGTTAAGTACCCCAAAGCAAGCTAAACTGAAATGCTGGAAATTTGAATCTTTTAGCTCCTTGGGAGATTTCCAAATAGAATGTAAGATCAGCTTCTGAGCATTTACCTCCACAGATTACCTCTTGAAACAAGAAAGCAAAGAAAATCAGAGGTGATTGCTATCAGCTCAGAAGGACTTAACACCACTCAGCTTGCAGCTATTACTACTGACTGCAGCCTGCAGTCAGTATAAGAACGTCTGCATCCTTTCTGCCACATAACTACCCAGTACACACATTCCCATTGCTTTATGCCACATACCGGAGGTACAGCCTCACAGCAGCACACTGCTTTCAGAAGATTAATCTTTCAAACAATGATTTAATTAAAAAGTTCTTTCAAACAGGCCATAAGAAGCAATAGCTGAAATTTAACACAGCATATTTTTGGAGCTGATGAAATATTTTCCTCATATGCTGATGGTACATCTGTCTTGCTAACAATCCACAGCAGGTTGGATCCAACCTAAATCTTTTTTCTTTTTTAATCTATAAAGCCCTTTTAAGGTAAAACAATCTAATGTTTGTCTTTTTTCCCAGACGTGGACAAAAACCATTCCAGCTATGAAATAAGAATGGGAAAATTTCTAAAGACCAGCCTAGCAGATACTGTAAAGAAGGACATGAATTCTATTTGCTGTTGGATAGAAGGAATATCCATCAGTATTGCTTACTGAAACTATAACACCACAACTTAAACCTTTTGGCAGTTCTTATTATTAAGTTAGCAGACCTTGGGTCCCACTTCTATCAAGATGCAATCTAGATAATCCAGATGTAGTAAGCAATGATTAAAAAAATGTTTGTTTCATGTAGTCCCTTCCATGGTTGCCCTTTCCAAAGTCCTGCTGGCCCTGTTTCTCTTTTGACATTTCCTGTTACTTGAAAACATCAATCACAGCAAAAATGAGAGCTGACTGAAGTGTAATGATATTCAGAAAAAAATAAGATTAGAAAGCTTCTCGGAGAAAACTGCCCTGGACAGTTTAACCAAGAGCAAGTGAAAACACTTATGATTGTTCCTTGGGATCCAAGGTGTAAATGAGGCATGTTACAGCAGCAAATGTATTGTGTTAAAATGGAGACGATGCAAATAGAACCTAATGCCAAAACAGAAGCCCCTCCCACACTTCAAATACACCTCAATACACACCAATGGAAGCAATAAAATTTTCTTCCTTTAGACTCCTTGTGTCAAACTCCCTTGGCCCTTTGCCTGCAGGGCTCAGTGCCTTTGACATCAGCTGAGGTACTGGCAGCTGCATCGCAGGTTTCAGCTCCACTCTCGGAGATGATGCAGGATCCTTGCCAACTGGAGTGATAGATCCATCTGTTGGACTTCGTTTTCTCTTTTCTGGTTCTTTAGAGAGAAAGAACAAAGTGTTGCCAAAAGAAAAAAAAACACATAAGGGAAAAGGAAATGAAAGCAGCAGACCTCTTTTATCATTCTCTGAGACTTCATCTAATCATATGTCCCCAAAGGCAGTTTGGATTATTCTTCTGCATCAAACTGCATGATTTGAATTACAGCTAAACCTTCAGAAGAGAATACTTAAATTAAAGTTAAGTTTCCAGTAAAGAACCTTCTGCAATTCTGCACAAACAAATCCAACAGCTGATTAAGCTTATAGTGAAAATTTCATATCCCAATGATATGAAATCCAGGCTTCAAGAGCATATAGTGATAAAAGAGTCACTGCGTAAAGCAGTAAACGCTTTTCTTACCTTTGTTGTAATAGTGAGTATGTGCTATTTCTAGAAGGCCAAAAACACTGGCCATGCCTCCCAGGCCAGCATTTGCATATGACTGCTCCAGGCTCAACACAGTACACTTCAGCAAGTCCAGCATGCCTTTATAAACTTTGCGGCTGATCTCCTGCAATGAAAATCCCACTAGTGTCAATATTTCAGAAGTAAGAAAGTCATTTGAGAACATAATATTCTGAAGTTGCTGTAATATCAGCCTGTAGAAAGTAATTTGATAACAAAAATCTTCTATGAATTGAACCTAAGCATTCACTAGGTATGAGGACGCTGCTGAGTTCAGCACTGACCACATCCTGTATGACATCCTGCCGAGCATCTTCTTCTGACTGGATCGTGCGATTTAGCTTGCTTAGTACAAAGACTCGGAGCTGCTCACTCTCCAGCAGGCGACGGACTCTTTTCATGTTCAGCCAGCCGACACCTTGCCCGTCGAGAACATTGTGTACCACCTCCTTCAGGAATTGCTGGTTCTCACTGATGGATTTAAAAAGGAAACAAGGAGGCAGGAGTTAACGCTCTGCTTATCTTGGCTTGCATGGTTAGAGAGGTCTGGCCAGGACAAACCCACAGATGCATTTCCAAAACTAAATTTATAAGAAAAGAACCTCAAATCTTGCTAGATTTGCTGCTAACAACTGCTCACAGCCCAAGCTGCGATCTATGGGTGTAGCATCAAACATTTTTGTTTGTCCCTTATTTCCTGTAACAAGCTGTAATCAGCTTTTTCTGTAGTCCCACTATCTACCACTCTACTGTCCACTTTCATAGCACTCCTCAGAATCCATCGGAAGTCTCTATGCCACAACATTCTTCCCATGACTGCACTGTCCCACCTGTAGACTTTCTTTGCATTCATAGCACTAGTGCTGCAGCCTTAGCATGCATACTGTTTCAGCTCATTTTGCCACAGGGGAGGGAATGGTAAAAAGGGAACACCTGTGCAGCCTGCTGTATCCCCAGTCTGAACCACACTTTTTGTCCTTAGTTGTCTCCTATCCCATTAGCTCAAAGTAAATTTCACTCTACATACAGCTGCTATGCAAGAAGCAAGGAGAAAGCACAGGTCAGAAAATGTTTACTTCAACATTCCAAGTCCATTTCCAAGCTTGAAAAAAGGATTTCTCATGAACTCATGCTATCAAACTGCTTCACATGACTCAGCTGATCCCCTGCTAAACTTCCACACTAAACTTCTGCTGGCTAGACTAGCCTATTCAGATTAGACTTGACTACAAAGAATAAATACTGTGTTAAAGCAGGGTCTTTCATGACCTATTTTGGATCTCAGACAGGAATAGGAAATATTTGGAAGGACAGAAAAATACAAATATGTGCTATTAACTGAAAGGCCATCTGTACCAAATCTTCTCAATGTGTGCAAGCTTGGGGCCACAGAGAAGTACTATGCTACTTTCAACAGCTAGTCTTCTCTAATGGAATGTTTGACAAGTATGACACCACTAACACCACTTTATGCTCAAAAAACAATTAAAAATATTACCTGGAATTGCTACTTCGTCCCTGAGGCGATGGAGATTCTCTCTTCACTGTTGGGCTGTGCTTAATGACTGAAGATTTTTGATCTACCAGGGCTCGTCTGTTTCCTAAACAGGAGAGGAAAAAGGATGAGAAGAAGGGGGTGGGAGGAAAACAGTCTGCTCCCAGGACAGTAACAAGCAATACTATGGTCAGCTAACACACCTATTCAGATTACAAGTAACGAACTTCAAACAAAATGGAAACTCCAAAAAAGCAGCAGCATATATCATATTCTAGCATCACACATCGGCAGAAAACAGTAATGGGAGTAATGCGGAGAGAAAAAGAGAAGATGGTAATGGGAGCAGGAGGTGAAAGGCAGGAAAAGTTTGGCTGCTCTGCATGCAGTTGGACAACAAGAACCATCTTCAAATTAGTCACTGTATGTAAAAGCATAATGCATCGGGGGTGACTAGTATAGATTAGGTGATACTGGTTACCCAATGAGAAAGGGAGCCCAAAGTCAGGCATAGGGAATGCTGGAAATTGTTGCATCATGCACAGCTCATGCTGTAGGGAACCCACCTTCATTGCTTACTGGGCCAGCTTCAGTAATAATCTCCATTATAGTATTTAACCCAAATACTGGGACACAAAATATACAATTAGTAGTGTACTACAATATCTATGCTCCCCACCATCAGCATAAAAAAAAAAAAACAAACAAAATAAACTACCAGCTTTTTCCCAGCCCTCCCTCAAAACAAAACCCAAATGATGCTAGAGCGGGAAGGATGCTTGAAAGCCCAAGACAAGGGCCAGCGTAATTAATCTAACAGATAGTGCTTGACTTGAAATTTGGCATCGTGGAACCACTGTAGTGCGTCTTCATGGACGCTATTGCACATATCGAATTTCAAGGGCACTATCAAAAACATCTGCATCATTGAAGAAAAACAATGTAGATGGATGTGCATGAAATAAAAACTAAAAAGGAGGATGGAGAGTGATCAAACAGCAGCAATGAGATGGAGTCCCAGCATCATTTCCCATTACAGTTACAAACACAGAGTACCACACACACTTGGTAAGAACGGGTTAACGCAGCAATTTTATACCTGTACAACAGAGACAAAAACATTTAAAAAACAGAGAAGTGCCCATTGGAAATCCCAATGAGCCAGCATGCACACACAAATGAACACGAACACACACGCACACACACTTGCACATGCACAGAACAGACTGAGCTACTCCATGAATATCAGACCCTCGTATGCGCACAGTAACATTAAAGGCCCTGCACAATTACAATCTTGAAGAAAAGAACACCAAAGTGCAGAAGATGAGGCACAAAGCACGAACATGGAATGGCAAACCCCATCACTGTTTTCTTCCAATGTATGGAATTAATCGTTAAGTTTATCCATGGAAATAACCCTGATATGAAGCATGTTTTGTATCCTGTACAATTGGACATGAAAATGTAACCAACTGGTAAAAGGTTGTCAAAAACAGCTGTGCAGAATCTCTGCTAGTGTTTTCACCATACCAGTCCTGTTCCTCCTCATTTTACACACAGGGAACGATTACTTGTCTCAAAAACAAAGTCCAAAGCAGAAACACAAAAACAGCTTTTGGCCTTTGTTTCTACAAGGTCAAAGGTCAGCAAAACATCATACCAACCTTCATCCACATCCCTTCCCACTTCCAGATTAAAGTAATCTTTACCGATGAAAATGATGAGGAGGAAAAAAATAAATAAAATCAACATATTAAAACAAAAGCAGCAACTTCTAATCAGATAGAATAACTCAGAAAATTTAGAAAAAAAAAGAAACCTTCCCTGATTTAGCAACTATTAGCACATCCAGTGCAAGGATGACCAGGCTGTCTAATTTGAATGTAAGAGGGTCATTTCTCTAGTCCCTGTTCAGTCATGTTATCTAACAAGAGATGTCCCAATTGGAAGATTGTGCACCTAAGTTAGAGATGGATCTTTACTCTCAATGAGCTGAAGCATGTTTATAATTTGAGATTGATTGGAAAATTTCCATATAATGAATTGAAAGGACCATAAACACTTTTGAAATCTATATAAGCAGAAGTTTCCATGGGAGGTAGGCATTATTCCCACTTACAAATGGAGCAGCGCTGCTCTAGCAAGTTACCTAAGGCTAATCATGAAGACAGTGGCAGTACAACAGTAGAACCTACCTCTTTGTTCCTATTCTATACACTAACGACTTAAAAATAATACAAAACAAAACGCAAAACAGAACCAACATTCACAGCATACCCATTAACACAGGGTAGACAAGCTACTTTCCCATCCCAACACAGTCCGGTTGTTGGGAAGAAGTCTGACTGAGAAATATCAAGACAAATTATTGTCCTGATAACTAAGACAGCTCCTAACCC
Organism: Cygnus olor; assembly: GCF_009769625.2. Lineage (NCBI taxonomy): Eukaryota > Metazoa > Chordata > Aves > Anseriformes > Anatidae > Cygnus > Cygnus olor. Next base: position 54,203,375 of record NC_049173.1, read on the forward strand.
AAACTATCAAAAGGCTTCACCACCAGAATTCCTTTTAGGGATAAGACCTGAGACCACCCAGTAACAAGAATAGTAAAGGCTGTAAGGCAAAGGGAAAAATGGTTACCTTTCAGACTGGGAAAGGGAGTATTCTTGTCTCTCCCAACTTTGGTTGGTAGGGCTAAGTTGGACAGACTGAAACTTGTGCTGTGGTTTCTATACAAGCTGCCTATGACGAAATGGAAAAAACAACAACAAAAAACACAATTAAATGCCTAATACTCATTGCACACATCCAGCTTCCTGTAATTCACCTTCTTATTCAAGATCCATAATGATGGAAGTACTTTTTTTATCCAAAAACCTTACAAGCATCATATCATCTCATTTACAATGCACCCACATCTGTAATCAGATTATTCTGAATTGTATAAAACATAATTCTTAGCTCTCATGTTACGATCACTGTCATTGTGCCTTTGAGTCTTAAATGTACCACCAATATACACTTATCTTCCTGCACTTACAGAGGTAACTTCACATCAACTGTGTCTTCTAGTTTGATACTCCTCTTGGGAGCAAATAAATGGCAGGGGTCACATGAGAAAACAGGATGATGAAAGATCTCTAAAATACATAATCTTGAGGTGAGAATTGTGCAGAGAGCCTTATGCAACTCTGTAAGTCTGACACAAAGGATTGCTTTAAAATAGAAGCTTTCAATTTACGAGAAGAAAACAAGAGTTTTTCATACCACCGACATATTTTTAATGGCATTAAGAATACAAAAATGCACTGTCATCTGTTTAAGATTCTCATATAGCAAACCTCAAATAGTTCATTTTAAATGTCAGCGTACTATTTCAATTTGCTTTGTTTTCTTTTGTTTCCCCTCAGCCTTATCTTAGTAACAATCTTTTTAGCAGAAACATCCAATATACTTTCCCCACTGATACAAACTTCTTGCCCTGCTCCCCACAGCAGCTGAAGATTCAACTGGCTATATTTTCTCTCACACATTAAAATAATTTAGATTAGTTTTCCATAGCTGTGGGTTTTATTATTAAAATACAATTGAAAATGGTCAAGAATTTAATTTAGCACCTAAACACAAGACATGGTAGCATGGAAGACATACTACTGGTAAGACTTTTGTATCAATTTCATAAAATTGCACATTTTTTTTTGTTTAAATGAAACTGACAATTTCTGATTTGTGCCCTGAACTGCCATATAACTCAACGGCCTAATGACATAACCAAAGTCCTTCTTACTGAAGAATATATAACGCAGTAGTTATCAGCAACGTAAGTAAAAAAGTTCCTATGACTCCCAGCACGGCTTCTGAAGTCCTGCTAACAATTTGACAACCAAGTTATCCTCTTGACTAGTCATCCCTCTATTCCACCTCCCTGTAAACTCTAATAAATAATAGCAGTTTAATGAATGCATTAGTACATACTTGCAAAAGACATGATGCCCCCAAAACCTTCACTGCTGTTGTTAGAGACAGTAGAGTTTGGGGAGCTGGCCCTGGAGTCCGAATCTGCATCAGAATCATTAGCCAGTTTTAAACTGTTTGGACGGAGTAACTTCTGAGACCTTGGAAGAAATAAACACAAATGCTATTAGCTTTTTCTCCAAACAAAACCTTGTAGAATTGTGAGAGGTCAATGCTGGTCTTGTTCCTTGTCTGTTTTTACCACACTACCTTTACCTTGTGGGGAAAAAAAAAAAAGGAAGAAAAAAGTGGGGAAAGCATCTTTGCATTCAAGCTTTCATTACCTTTCAGGACATGTTGAAAATTTGTTGGCAAAACTACATTGGTGGATTTGTGGGTGAAAAAGTTGTGCTTTGAGAGCAACAACAAGAAAACCCAATGTCAAACACAGTACTAACAAAGCCCCTCACATTTCACTGCCAAATACAAAGCTTCACAACCAAATTCCCTCAAAGGTTTCCAGGAATCAGTAGGTGATATACTAGAATGTTTCTAGGAAAAATTGGTAATTCTGTTAGCTCCTACAGCTTAAATAAAAGCAAATAAGGGAGGGAACTGAGCAAGTGCCTTTACCAGAACCAGAATGGTTTGCAGAATTGGAACATAAAATAGAGGTGACCAATGCTACATTTCAGCTGCAAAAGACATTTGAATGAATGTTAAACTACATGAAACAGAGGGAAACCCCAACAGAGCTGTGCAGAAGGGCAGGAAATGGGGAGGACTCACCTGCTTCCGTTGAGATTCTGGTTAAATCTTGGGGTGTAGCTTTCTTCCTGCTCATCATCTTCATCCTCTGTAGGAAAACCATACTGTGGCTCAAAGTATGGATTGTCATACTCTCGTTTCCTCACCACCCCTTCTGAGGAGCTCATGCTGACAGCTGGGCTGTCACTCTCACGACGATCCAAGCTCATCTTGGGAAAGCTAGTTTGCAGTGGCAAGGAAGGGAGATGGTTTGAAAATCCAGCAGCCAGCTTCTCTTCCATCTCTGCTGAATCTGCAGACTCCTGTGGACCAGTCAAATCATTGATTTGTTTGAAAATTTGTATTACTTACAACTGAAGGGCGGGACAAGAACAGCTATTTCAAACTGGGAAGTCTGTAGCGTCCTTGCAGTTCCTGGCTCCCCACCCAAATCCCACTGTTAGTCCCTCTGACCTAGGATTTTAGAAACACTGCAGTATTTGTGCATCGTTCTAGGGACTTTCTCCCCTGTAAAACAGATCTTACTGTTAAGTGTTAGCTCCGGCTAACATCTCTCTGTTGTCCTGCTTTGTGGTTATGGAATCAGCTCCCATACTTCCCAAATAACCACAGATTCATGAGTTTCACCACCCCATTCTCTGTTCCTCCAATGCATTAGATTTTTCCATACTGATTAAAAGACATTCCTGCAGTCACACCCTGGACCACCACCCTCTGTTAATATTGTGTTTTTCAATACATGGGAGCTTCTAAGCAAAGGAATGATCTGTCCCAGTATAAGAAGCTACCAGTAAACTCCACCTAGCTTTCGCCCTTCTCAGAATGAACTACAAGAATTCTGCCTTTCTTTATATCTTAATACACCAATCTTGGGGCTGAATTAGTCTCAGTACACACATGATTCACTCCATGGATGACAGTGCTGGGGCTGCTACTGGCTGTAGTACTGGAACTTGAACGAGGCTGGTTGTTCTCTTGGGAGTTCTCACTGTCCACGGCCTGTTCATCCAGATCCCCTGAGTATTCTTGAAAATCATCAAATTCCACTTCACTAGCATCACCAAGGGCTGCATGTGTCAGGGGGTCAACATCTGTAAATACATCATTTTGCATTAAAGAACACTGCCTTCCTCAGCCTTTTGCTCATCTAAATAAAGATCACTGGCAGATGAGGACTGCTCAGTACAATACAGAATCACATAAGAAGCTAGGCTGTAAAAGGGTTTTGGAGGTCATCTATTCCAACTCCCTACTCAAAGCAGGACTAACTTCAAAATTTCAAAAACTTCAAAAAAAAAGGCTCCCCAGGAAAGTAGTCACTGCACCAAGCCTGTTGGAATTTAAGAAGCATTTGGACTGTGCACTTAGTCACATGGTCTAAAATTTTGGGTAGACCTGTATGGTGCCAGGAGTTGGACTCGATGATCCTTATGGGTCCCTTCCAACTCAGGATATTCTATGATTCTATGAAAATTAGAGCAGATTGCTCAGGTCTTGTCCACTGAGTTATGTAAGACTCAAAGGCTTGAAACTCCACTTTGACCCTCGGAACCTGTTTAACTATGCTCACTACGGAGAGCTTTGCCTTGGGTCCAGGCAGAACTTCCCTTGTTGGAACTTATGATTGTTATCTCTTGCCCTTGGGATATAGGAAATGCATCGGCATTCCTGTATTTGGTTTATTGAAAAGAGTAATAGTTTCGCAGTCTCGAAAGAGACACTGATGCTGCAGGCTCCATATAAACCACAGAGAATGTATTTTTCTGTCCCCACTAGAATGGAGTGACTCATTAAAGTCAGCACTGAGGACCGAAAGCAGGGGCAGGAGAAAGTTCATAATCTGCTGCCCATATCGCATCTTATCTACTGGCAGGTTGTTTCCAAATCAAGAGAGACACTTGTGTTCAGCAGCACATTATTTCTGTTCTTCTTCCTCCCAGTGTCCTTTGGAGGGCACTGTACATAAGCAGAAACAAGGTCTTTCTTCAGCCTACCACTGGAAATTGAAGGAGTATGCTCTTTTTCCTCAGAGCAACACTACAATGGAACAATACTTTGCTCTGATTAAGAGACTCAGGGGAGGCATTTCCCCCCTCAGTGCAGATGAATGGGGAAGAGGAACCTATGTGGACACTGTGAAAATGAAGCTCAAAGTTACTCACTTGGAGTATCGCCATTAATGTCACATTTCATCATCTCACTGACAAAGTCACCAAGGGAGGAATAGGAGGAACTTGAGTCGTCATAGTCAACACTGTCACTGCCACTGCCACAACAGGTAAAAAAGAGAGATGAATGGTAGCAGCATAGCAACAGCAGGGCCCAGTATTTCAAAGATGTGAATCAGCACACACTGTTTTCATGGACATCTTAAAAATCTTGTGATATTACAGTTTCCACACAGAAAAAGAAGAAGAATCCTGGCAAGAGCAAGGGGCCAGCTTCATGAAAAGTCAGAGCAAATGAAATAATTTTGAGATAGGTAACAAGGCAAAATGGTATGACATTTATAGGCTCCCAGCAAAGTTAACAAGGTCAACTACAGGTGAACAGGGAGTAGTATATGAATTCTCAATATGGGCCGGAGGGGGGAAGAAGCTTCAAGAGAACTGGAGATCAAAGGAAAAGCACTCCCTTTTTAATACAAATGATTAATCCCACTGTGAGGACCACTGGTGCTATGTAGAACATAAAAGATAAGCGATTCCAAGCCTGAGGGCCTCATAGGCTAAAAGAAAAGAAGGATAATAAAACAAGATGAAAAATTCTGGAAAACATGGTCAAAAACACACTAACAAAAAATTATTCTCACTTTACTGAACATACAAGAAGGTCTCAGGCAGTAGGTAGTACTAGCAAGCTTTGCATAACCATGTGCTGATTAGAGATTTGAAAGAGTGGTAGGATGGGTGGGAGTACTTGTAGTACTGCAACACAAATAACCTGAGAGAGAACAGCATGGAATAGAAAAGCGTAAGGGTGGGAAGAAATACCAAATGACAAGTGGCATACAAGTAGCAAAAGAAAACAGCAAAGTACAAATAGAGAATCATGTTAAATGAAGGCTTGAGAAAACACAAGCAAAGGGATAAACTGCTGCTATGATGATGACAGTGTAGCAAGACAGTTTACTTCAATGTCAGTGTTCTGACCAGACAGAAGAAATAAAACAGCATGGAAGGCTAGAGGAAAAGGCTGCAAACAAGAAGTTGGAGGAAAGGCCCAGAATAATTTGAAGTAACTATCATGTGGCTAGAGTTATGTTCCCCACCAACCTGTCATCAGTGGGGTCAGAGTCTGTTTCTTTCTCTACGGGTACATTCAGTGCTTCAGCCAGTTGTGAATTACTGTCGTAGACACGATAGTGGATGGGCTGCAGCTGGTGGGCATACCACTTAGGTTTGTCACCAATCAGTGCTGGGTCAAACATGTCTGCACAAAAAAAAAAAAGGAGAGTTAATTGAACTCATTTATTTGTGTTGAAGGCTTCATTCACAGTGAGGCTATTCCTTACTAAGTCTTACACAAAGGGAGAGACAGACTTCTTCTCTGTAAGTAAACAATTAACTGGAAAAATGAGGGGCTAACAGCAATGCTAATTTGGTAGAAACCTATCGATATATATATAAATAGAAAAATGTTCCTTGAACTGGATTTCCCCACCCAGCAGGAATGCTGCATTTGAACAGGCTCCCCAGGGAAGTGGTTGTGGCACCAAGCATACAGATGTTCAAAAAGCATTTGGAGAGCACTTTCAAACATACGGTTTGATATGATCCTGCACAAAACCAGGAGTTGGACTCAATCCTTGTGGGTCCCTTCCAACTTGGGATATTCTACAATTCTATGAATAGTATGGCATTAAGCTAAGTTCATCCCTAGAATCTCTCTACATTTTAAGAGACAAGACATCAAAAGTGCAGGAAATGTAAGACCAAAACTTACTGTTATGAATTCTTTGAAAAGCATAGTTAGTAGGGTTGAGTGACCATTCTCCAAAATATTCTACTGCCTGTGTCCTGGAAAGCTTATCTGCAAAAGGTGTTTGCTTTGGCCTGGAGGCAAGAAAGGAGTTTGCCTGGAAGGCCACCACTGGTCGTGGAAAAAGACGAAGAGTGCGAGTATGCATCTGGAAACCCTGCAAAACATTTGGTGAGTTGAAGAATCTCACCATAGCAACCCTAAAAAGAAGCAGAGAATATATATCAGATAAAAAAGACACAACCTTTAAAATGTATGCATTAGGCAATGTTTCAAACCTTCAGGGAACGGTAACTTAGTACAAAAAGCTGTCTTAGAAAACTTCTTAAAATAAAAAAAGAAAAGCACACACAGAAGAAATTACTTAGTTTTAATTCACCACCTTGAAACCAAGACCCACCCAAGGAGAGACAGTGTTCTTGGATCCGCTAGCTTAAGTTATGACTAAGTTTCCAGATACATTTTTTTTTTGTAATTCAAGGCTTGTGATTTAAGCTGAGAATACAATATCAGACTGACTGGTCCAGGTAAAAGGGATGATCTATAGGAGAATGCAAGGAACAAAATAACCCCTCAAGATATATAATTTTATTCATGCACTTAATGGATCTGATACAAACGTTGTAATTCCTTCTCTTTTTATTTTTTTCTATGTAGACTAGAACCTGCGGTAGAACCTGGAAGACCCTGCTTCCATCACAGGACTTAGAGCGATGTCTGTGCTGCCTTCAAGTGCAAACTTTAAGAAGACTCAACACTACCTTCCTGTTCAGCCTCACCTGGTAGCCACATCCACAGAGTCCACATCATTTCCATAGATCAGAGGGTTGAATTCCGTGGAGGGAGTAGACTGCAAATCATTCTGCGGTCTTCCCAGCAGGAGTGGCACCTCCTGCCCTTCGTGGAACTTCTCTAGGTTAAGAATGGGCTGAGTATTCAGACTCATGCTGGCCAGTGCCTAACAAAGGACAACATTATGCACACATTCAGCCATAAATTATTCAAGGAACAAGAGTGAGATCAGAGCTACTCTGCCTCTAGGCAATCACAACAATTATGCATGCTCCATTAGTTTGTCTTAAACTCTTTCTTCTACACTGAGTCAAGAAGTATCTCCAGGCCCTCCTTTATGTGGACAGTCCAAATGATCTCCTTAATGACGAAACAGTCTTGGAGCTACCCAAGGGTTAGCATGGAAGTCTGCTTTGACTCATTCATGACACGAGAACAGACAATCCAAATCTGACCACTGCTTGTATGGCACTCTGTACAATATACCTGAGAGTTATTCCCACGTGTAATTTGAATACACACTGGGACCTGGAGGCCTTGAAACTTGCTTTGCAACTTGGCAGTTCAGCCAGTGAGTTTGATATCCTACAACTGTGTGCAGACACCTCTTACACAGGCATCTGCCTGTACCTATCCCTGAAAACCTACACTTCCATCTGAATGAGAGCTTAATCTCTCCATAAAGCTACCATCCTCTTCAACCCTCATAACATCCTCGGTAAAAAGCACTGGAGCAGCATGACTGGCAAGTCAGTCCTTAACACCCAGATCCAACCTAAATTGCACCTCCTTCATTTCTCCCATTTGCCCACTGAGTCTTCACTGGTTTATTTCAAAAATAAACAAACATATAAAACAAAGTACAATCAAAACACCAAAGGAAAAGGGTAAAATGGAAAATTGAGGGGAAAAGAATAAAATAAAGAACCTTGTTGTCAGGAGTGAGCAGCTGTTGCTGAGTGATTGCAGTCATGCTAACCAGACACTGGAGGCATGATGGAAGATCATATGATAACACCAGCAGCCCATCAGAGCCAAGACGAACACATGACCACAGAGAAACAGATGGAGGGGGAAACAAAAAAAAAATAATCTATTACTACCAAATATCACAAATAAGAGGAAATAAAAAGGACGACAAAATAGGCACATGGAGAGAGGTCTAACTGCCCCACCCCCAAACATCCACATTCGACTACAGTTCCTCTGGAGAGTGGAAAGGTTCCTGTCCTTATTGGTACAGCAAATTACTTTCCACTGCAGTTTAAAATCAGGTATCTTGAATTTTATTCATTGACACTAAGACCTAATTCATTGACCACTAAGACACTAAGGGTGTTAACCTTAGTGACATGGGCCACAATTTAGTCTTCTCTACTTTGCAAAGCAACCAGTAGCCCTCCTGTTCCTCTGCCAATAGTCAACTCTTGATGATAACGGGCATAGGAATATATAGGGATGTACTGAATTTTGGTGAATACTCTGCCAATTTTAAATAGAAAGTGTTCAGGGAAATTGCAATTTGTTCTTCTGATATTCAAATTTGCTGTAGTAAGAGAGTTTTACTGAACAGTGCCTGAAATTGCAAGGGGGTGAGGCAGAAGTAAGGGGAAGGTAGATCTAACAAAACTCCAAGCAACACATTGCTTCCATCAGTGCTGACAGCAGGTACTGGGGTATCATAGAGGTCACACACTTTGCTCTCCAGGTCTACAAGGAGAGAGAGAGCAGACCTCATCAGGTCAGTAATACACTTTACCTTTAGATACTGCATGCAGCGTGCATAAGGAAAACAGAAATAAAGAGATAAAACCTGCTTGACATGATCAGCAAGGATGACCCAAGCTGATTAATGGCTTAGCAGGACCCAAGAGAAGAGACAGACCTCACACACAGATCTGTGAATGGAGGGGAAACAAAGATGATCATTGCTAGATGGATTGGGTCAGAGTTTAAGCCTGCATGGCAAATGTAAAGGAGGAATCTGGAACTTTCCGCACCAAACAGGAACAAGTTAGCCCCAAACAACAGTGAGAAACAAAAACCATCTACTGCATCCAAGAGCATTTTGAATTATCTTTCACTAGGCTAAGAAATTAACTGCATTCATAGGCCTTAGTGATCACTTGCTTTTCCAAATCAGCTCTCTGCTTTAAGAGAGAAAAGCCAGCAGCTAGATACCTAACCCTTAACATCTGTATCAATTAATATCACTTTTAAAGCTTAACATGTTGCCCTGTTCTAAGAGAGGGGATATTCTATCTGGACACCCATATGTAAGTGGTGTCTTAAAATACCTTGACAGAAAATCCCTAGTCCTGTGCTTCCCTACAAAAGTGGAAGCAGCGGAGACAGCAGAAGATAAACAGGCAACAAAAATGAACATGAAATTCCTCGGAAAAACTAAAGATCTAAAACTAGATAAAAGTCTCAGATTTAGGTTTGTCAGAAGAAGGCAATGTTAGAAAAATCACAGAGGTGCTCGGGGGACTCAGAAGAAAACATCCCAATAACTTCCTCCCCTATTGACTAGCCCACCTCCACATCCAGAGCAGACCTTGCCATGACTGGCTGAGGGGCACCTTCTTTAACACATGTACTCTAGCATCCTGATACCTTATTCACATCCATCTGATGTGCCAGGATACACACCTGCCAGGATACACACCTGCTTTTAACACCTTTTGCTTTACATTTGCTGACTTGCATTCTTGTCCAGTACAGCAAAAGAGCTGTGCAAGACTACATCTGCTGAGTTCTACTGAATCTGAGTCCTTCTCCCAAAATGCTTATTACCTGTTTCAGATGCTTTTTCAGCTCTGATGCTTCTGGTTCTGGAAGTGATGGCAAAGATTCTGCATTTGTAGGAACGATCACCTGGAATTAAGCACAAGCAACAAACTAAAAGTTACCCAGCTGTAGCCATTTCAAAACGAGAATCCCCTACATCTCCACTGCTTCTGAGACTGGATAAAAGTCATAACATCAAATTAAAAAAAAAAAAAAAAAACATGAAAAACTCAAAACCAACCTGGATCAATACTTTGATTTTCACTTCTTTATGACTATTTAATAGTATTTACAGTGTCACAAACAAGGGAGGATTACTCTGTCATAAACCACAAAAAAGGAAAGTTTGAATGAACCTATACTCATCCTTAAGAATTTCCATTAAGTGTAAGATGTTAAACACACTTCCCTTGAAATAGCCTTGCTCATGCCACAATAGAAAAGCAAGATATGTGGCCCCATTTGAATTGTGACAACCAATGCTGCTGCAAGGCTCTTATCAGACCTAGATTCTTACCTAGGGCTATAGTAGACAGGGTCAAGTTACCCAGTGAGACAGCTTTATCATTTATTGAGGATTTATCTTCCTATGAAATAGCCAGACGGATTAACTGAAAAAGAATGCCTTATGAATAAAAGAAGTGGGGACTTTGAAGCAAGGAAACAGAATCCTAAAATTTAGGACAGTAGTGACAGGGGCAGACTGAGGCCAGCCTATAAGCATAGACATTCTTAAATTCTCTGTATGCACACTGATGAAAGTGCACAGTTCCCTGGAAACAAAGCCAAAAGTCCTTATGGGTATCACTTACCTTATTGGTATCCAGGTCAATAAGCCATACATCATCAGGCATTTTAAAATCCAGTTTGTAAAGGAAGAAACTTGCTGGAACACCAATGATATAAGGTGTAGGGGCTAGAAGCAACTGAGAGAGACAGACATCTTAAAAAGGACAAGATCAGAATTTGATATCACCATATTCTTTTTTTTTTTAATAAATAACAATACAGTAGGTTTACATCAGAAGAGAAAACACACAAGGCTTTGATAAATAAGTCACTAACTCCACACAATAGAAGCATTTCAAAACAAACAAACAACCAAAAAAAAACCACTCCTGCTCCAAGAGCTTCAATTCTCATCTAGAAGAAAATCAGTGTTTTTTCTGCCAGGGATGTACTTTTATGTGGCTGCATGGCTCTAAGGAAAAAAAAAAATAGCTCAACTAATAGCTTGCTATGTCATGGACGAAGAAAAAAAGATGTTCAGAGTAAAAGCCTAACTGGAGAAGCAGAAAGTAGCAGATGAATACACCCTCAGCTCAAACCAAGACTGTGCTGTTGAAAAAACGTCATTAGGCTTAAAGGGCTTTACCATCTCTAGGAAGCCTAAGAAATAGGTTTTCCACACGTTTGTGTAAAAAGCATCTAAGAAGAAATTCTTGTTGTTTCTGAGGATCAGCAGAGGGAAAAGGTTTAAATCAATAAGCCACGTAGCAGCCTGAGATCCGCTGTTTGGGAGGTTAAGTTATCCTTTAAATCTAGAACACCTGGTTACCCGCAAGGGGAAAAACAAACCTGCAGCATCATTTGCAGGATAGCACTGAATTAATAATATGGCCTCAATTCTATCTTTCCAAGGAAAATAATGAGCTCCTGCAGAGCTGACTATTATGAAACCCAGGCTTCCAGATGAAGTAACTTGACATTTCATACTTCTGAGGAGAATAAACTGCAGGCAGTAGTTTCTAAATTCTGAATCAATAGCCCTCAAGATTCCTTAACTACTATGAACCCTCCCCAACAAACCTTAATATTCAGTTAGGAGGGCAAGGAGGGGAAGAGTAAATTCTTGCCATAGTATTGTAGATCTAGGGCCTTTCAGTCCATTGCTTTTAAGGTACTGCTTTGAATCACACTATTCACTAAGCAGGCTTTGAGGATGTTCTACATAAAAGGTGTTACCTACAATTTAAATAGTCGGTGGTGCTCAAAAAACATTCTTTGCAAGGCGTGTTACAGCCCCTGAGAAAGCATGGGGAAAGAAACAAGGACTGCTTCTATCTGCTTGAGACATCACAGAAACATCCTTTGCAAAAGACTAATGAAGGCAAAACACATACCTGTTCTGCAGAGGCCATGCAGGTGGGAAGCAGAGGGATCACTGGAAACATATACTCTAAGGGGTAGATCATAGCCACAAAGGCCATCACAGACATGGAGAGAGCGTTATAATCTCGGGACTGCAATACAACCTGCAACCACAGAAACTCACATTAGCACTGCAGCAACCCTTCTCTTCTGGTACTCCCCCCAGGGGCATACAAATATCACAGCCTGCAGGACTCTGTTTTAACAGCTGTGAACTGGACAACCCTTCAACTAATCTGTCTGAAAGCAAACTTCAGGTGCTTTTTACTACAAGATCAAAACTTTTCGAAACAGGAACCTCAGAAGGAGCTATTCCTTCCCGCCTCCACACAAACTGATCCCAAAGAATGCAGTAGACAGCCCTTCCACACATCCAGCCTACCCTGGCTTTGGAGAAGGCAGAGCTTCCTACCTACCTATCAAAGATCAACTCTCCCCTTCCTACCTTGTGCTCCAGAAGGATGCAGGTCAGCACCTGCAGACAGGCATCCACTCCCAGCAACTCCAAAGGCAGATGCAATGGAAAATCCACCAAGGTGAAGCGGGATGGATCAGGAAGAGCAAAAGTCAAAGCTGGCTGCAACTCATGTGGCAAGACTTCCACATCCACCCGCTTCTGACCAGCGACGGGCATCGGCGAACGCAGCAGCCTGTATATCCAGGCCTCAATCTCACGCAAGTCGTGCAGCAATGCACTGGACTTCTCCTCCACAAGGAGGGAGCCTGTGAAAATCCGCCACATTGTGTCCCTGCACGTGGAGAACAAGAAGATTAACACTCCACAGCTTCATTTGACAGCCATTCCTCTTCAGGGTTGCATGGCTCTTCAAGGGAGAGGGAAGAGTCACCAAGAATTAAATGATGCAGCTAACATGTTTGGCCACTCAAGGGAAGGGAAGACAGGGATTTAACCTTGCTGAAACAACAGCTGTGGGGAAGATTAGATCTTTCTGAGGCAGAAGTCAACACAAGTATGCCACATTGGTCCGAGAGGTCATTCATTCATTTAAACGATCTGGTAAGGTCCGGATCTCTGAAGACACATCCTGCATTGCCCTGGTGCTTGAAATTCAGCCTGCAACTGGGAGACTCTCATATCTTGTCCAGAAATGCTGCAGCCCAGTTGACTGTAGGATTGCTCCCAGCAGTTCTACAAACTTTTTCAAGAATATGAAATAATAACTTGAGATAATAAAAATATGCCGCACCAAGATCTCTTAGGTGTTTTGGCATCATAAAATATTTTTACATCCTCTCTTAAATTGCATTTTATCATTCTGACAAGCTGAACGACCCACAGCAGAAGTGGCTGCATTTCAGCTGAGAATATAAATTTCTGAAAGTTGTCTGGGAAGCATATAGGTACCTTAGCAAAACAAGCAGACATTTTTCTATGCATTAAGCTAGCAATCTGCAAACTTCTAGCTCAAAGGCAGGCTGGCCAAAAAGCACGTACAGCATTGCTCAAGCCTTCAGTGCTTCAAAACTTGAAACTGGATCTGACAAGGGAAGCAACGTGGATAGTCCATTTGATCCCTTAATGCTGTAGCACAGTATGCATGATGGCTGGGAACCTGCTATAGCCACTGGGCACAAATTTCAGCCTGATAAATATTTTTGGTTACTGTGATAGGTCTGTTAGAATGGGATGGCTCAAATTAGAGCTCAAACGGCTCAAATTTAAAAAAAAAAAAAAGGAAGAAAAAAGGATGACACTGGAGACCTCATAAAGAACAAAAAATTACAGAATTTTGGAGGGGTCAAAACAACAGCAATTTGAGATTACGCTGACTGATACACCTCTCAGAAGCTGTGATGCTTCCCATCCTCTGCTCCTCCCTCAGCCACTTGTAACACACAGGACATTAAGTTGTTAACAGGCACACTCAACCTTCTGCAAGCTGTAAGCTGGCATTTTTATTCTGCCACCACTTCAAAACCACTCTACTTTTCCAGGTCACAGCTTGCAAACCACACAGTAATTCAAAACAGCAGCTTTACTCGTCCCCCTGATGGATGCTTAGCCCCCTCCTCTTGCCTTCCTCATCTGTCACTCAGTTCTTCTCCTCTTAACTCTAAGAATTATGGTCAACAACAGCAATTTTTTAAAATACTACATGCCACTCAAACACTGGAATGCATCAGCTCTCCTTTCAAAATTCAGTTGAGTTCACAAAGTTGAAAGTCATGAAATTTAGCTCTTTTCTGCCTCAGAAAAGATTAGACTAAACCAAATGATGAAATAAGCTCCCTTAAAGCATACTTCCATTAAAAAAATATTTTTTGTTCTGAGAGAAACATTTTTTCCTCACCGTCAGTGGATTCAGGTGATAAATCTGTTAATGCAGGAATTGACACAAGCCCAGCACAATCTCCTAGAGCTGTTCTGGGGCAGGAACCCAACAAGCAGGTCACCACTCTCTGAAAAGGGGCAGACTTCCTCTTTCATAAAAAGCATACAAAGATGCAAGTGTCAGATGTCCTGTCAATTTTTGGTTTTGAGATGTTTAAGCTGGAGCATACCAAGCTACAAACTCACATTAAGAGCTATCTCACAGCTCAATCCCTCTTAATAGTAAGGTAATTCCCTCTTTCTCCAGAGACTCATTTTATATTTGCTCTTATTAGTTCATGTATTGGAAAGGAAAAATATCTTCCTGGCATGTAGGTGTCAGGTACAATACAAATATACATCCATAACTGTTACACATAAAGACCTTGGTCCTTCTGTACCCTGCAGTGCAACAGCTTTTGTTACATACCCAGCATTATAATAGCAGATATGTAAGATTACCAAATTACATAAAAAAAATACCAAGATCCTACTTAATTTGCTGTTGCAAACCTCCATTCCCATATGCTTCATAGTCAACTCCTTCGTTTCCTATTCTCTCTCCTCTTCAGACCTTGTACTTTGATCTCCTTCAGTCATTCCTGCTTCTCTAGTCTGCTCTCTCCCATGCTGAAGTTCAGATTGTGTTTAATGAGCTTATGAAAAATACTTTCATCATTTCCCTCTGGCCCCAAGTTGAAATTCTCCCTGCCATTTCTCAACTGTTTCTAATCTGCCAGAGAACCACTAGCCCTGACACGCACTGCCACGGAGCTTATACACCAAAGCAACAATCGCAGCATCAGTGCTCAGTTTCACAAAGATCATGTTCAGTCAGTTGTTAGCAGTGCCTCCACAGGCATATCAAAAATTAAAATCATACCAGGAGACAGAACCAGATAGAGAAGTTTTACACAAATCATCACAAAAATTTCCCTTTCCTAGTGTGATTCTGGGTTAAAACAGCAAAAAGATCAACCACCAACTTCCGCAGCTACACCTATGGAGACAATTTGCCATGACAATTTGCCAATTGGAAAAAAACAGTGGGAGGAAAAAGTTTTCTCCCCCCTCAACATACCTCTGCACTCCACGAGGAATCCCCAATTTCTTGCCCAACAGTCTTTCACTACAGCAGTCCACAAGTCTCTTGAGGGTGTACAAACATTCACGGAAGGTGGAAAAGAAGGGATAGTGACTGAGGATGCACAGAGAAGTCAGGGTGCTGTTCCGAGAGCGATGGCTGCCTTTGGCCAGCCGCTTACTGCGTGGTGATCGATTCACATCTGGGGTAGACTCTGTACTTGGAACCTGCAGCGAAGAACCACTCTCTGAACTCTCAGTGCCCACATCCTCTTGGGGTGCAGACACATCCCCAGATTTGGTGATTTTCTGTCCCTCACGAGCTCGATGTCCTCCTGTGCCTTCTCCCTTCTCCTTAAGTACTCGCTTCTGGAAGGAGCGGTAGAAGTTGACACAGATTCCATAGCGAATGACACCTGTATCCTTGTCTGTGAGTGTGAAGACGAAAGAAGTGTCATCACGGAAGCTCATGCGTTTCTGCCGCACACTCAGGCATCCTTCTGGCTGGCAAAAGAACACAACGTCGGGCGGTAGAGGAAAGTCCACGTGATCTTCTAGAGGATAACGTCGGAGCAGCTCAGGAGTCTGAGCAACACTATCACTGCTTGGCTGCCTACAAAAAACAAACAAACAAAAAAAACAACACACGTTTACGTGATTAACGTTGATAAAATCTTTGGTATCTCCCTAATGACATGTCAGGGGCCTGCAAGTTCAGCTTCATCTTTGGTTCTCCTCAAACCTAATATCCAGGGGAAGTGCAGCACCTCAATCACTAGCCACAGTTCTCAATCACTAGCACAAGCCCAGGAACTGCAGAAAGGTTAAATAAAAGTCTACACCATCGTTACCAAGGCCCAACAAGGAGTCCCTCTATTCTAATTTGACTCAAGGAGCATGATATTCCCAGGGGAATAACATATTGCTATGTTTCCCTGACTTTGATTTCCAAAATGAGTTTAACTGCATGGGTCTCTGGGGAATACTTGGGTAGGAAAGACACTGTCCCCCTCCAAATATACGGTCTGATGAAAGTTCAGTGGATGAACAAAATGAAAAAGTGTAAGAGAAAGCCCTCTAGCAGGGCTTTGTGCACCTATTGCACGTCCCTGGAATTTATGTTGACCTATAAGGAAGACATACTGATAACATTTGGACTGTTCCTAGAGAGGTTTCTAAGAAAATAATAAATTATAATATCCTGCCAAGGCAAATAAAGGGGGGCCCTGATACAGGTTAAAACATCATGTCAGTCATGGAAGCAACACCACAATTTTGCCAGGCTACACAAAAGGAAGCAGCTGTGACAGAAGTGTAACACAGCTAACACAATACTGTTAGATGATGTATAACATATAATAAGCTTTAACAATTCCAGCAGAAATGCATTGTAACCACAGGCTGAAAAGTAGAGGAAAAACCAAGAATGGTAATGCTTTTCCAGTATGAATGTGGGAAGAGGCTGAAAGCAAACAAAAGCAGCAAAAATAAAGCTGCCTTTAGTCAGATAAAGAGTCAACAGACCAAGTGATCCAAGTAATACAAAAAAGATCTTAGTTTATTTGGTGAAGCACATTATGACCTGTTGTTGATTTTATTAACCCTAAATGACATTGGCTTCCGTTAAGTTAGCAATAGAGTTCTTGACAAGTTCCATGAACCCAAAACCTCATCCTGTAAAATTGTCATTAAAAAGTTTTAGCAAATGTGTGTGTGTGTTTGTTGTTTGTTTTTTTTCAGTTGGAGTGTGAGCTACTACAAAAGCTGGATAGTCATACGCAGGCCTACTTACTACTGTGTCTCACCAATCTTTGTACAGCAAATCACTAATGGAACACAAAGACAGACAACTCTATTTATACCTGATTTCCCACCAAAAGAACAGCTTGTTTCAAAGCATTAACTAATTTTCCTACCACCACTTTCCCATGAAAGTTACACAAATAACTGCCAGAGAAATAATAATGTGAAAACCAGAAAGCAAGGGAAGAAAAATATTCCCAAAACAATCTCTCTCTGGTTTGACCCCTTTGCTATAAAGTCTGTCCTCTTGCCATTTTCTACAGTAATTAGGATTTAAGTAAGCACAATACTAAATGGGATGCAGGAGCCCTGGCTCTACCATCACTCTCCTGAGGGACCTCATGCGAGACATTTTCTCACCTTAATACTTTAGATTTGCCCATTTCAAAATACAGATGAAACTTATTCTTCTCTTATTTGAGAAGTGCTGGATTTAAAAGCAAAACAAGCAAAAAAAAAAAAAAAAAGCACCAACAAAGCAAAACGAACAAAAAAACCAGACAAGTAGCTATAGAATGTTTTTAATTTACAGAAGAAAATCACTGGCATAAATAGTTCTGCTGAACATAGTTCTTCCAAACAAAAAACTTTACTAAACTAAAAATAAAAATGCTTTAGTAAGACATAAATTGGTAACAAAATCTATACTTCCTGAATGGTTAAGTACTGAAATATTGTAAGAAAATAAGAGCCTTAAAATCTTTTATGTATTAGTATCCACTAATGCATCACCTGTTAAGAAAAATATCAAATAATATTGGTACTGTTTAAAGAGTCTACTTGGAAATAAACGGTTATAAAAAGTCATCAACAAAGTACCAGTTAATATATCCTAAGTTCATGTCTTTACAGTAATATGAGCTACAGACAGAAAGACACAGTCTTCTCAGACACTTAGAAGAATTATATCTAATAAAAAGGAATACTTCCAGAAGACCTTGCTACTTGTGCGCTGTGGTAACAAGATGTGATGGTAAAGCCACATGGAGCTCCTAAGGAACCTGCAGTGGAAGTTACTTCAGTCAACTGCATCTCTTATCAGAGGCACGTGTTGAAGTGCCTAGTAAGACGACAGACCTCTAAGCAGTAGCAATCTAGTTATTGTTGCCTAGCAAAAAACTGAAATGATGCTAGCAAATCCTTAAGTGAGGACATTGGACACTGTGAGCATCACTGGAAGAGGCAGTTAACATTTCTTCCCTCTTCTTTACCTAGTTACTTTCCAACTCTCACAGAAAAATCGTGGTTATTTTTCTACAGACAATAAGAAGTAATTAAACTATTGAATTATTCTGTCCAGAAGACACAATAATAAAACAGTTATTACTTAGGAAATTACTTCATTTCCTCCACTTAGCCTATTTCAATATTGCACTCAAAGCATTTTGAAAAGAAAGCAGGAGATAAAGCAACAGGCTGATGCACATAAAATGCTGATATTTAGAAACGAAAGTACAAACATTTCAGAACACACCCATTAAAGAAACTGGCAGAAAGTTACCACATGAACTCTGAATATAGAAAAATAACATTTGCTGAGCATCTGTGTATTAGATATAGAGTATATGAAATATGGGGTTGACGTGTGTGCTGTTTAAGTAGACAAGCACAACATTTTATTTATTGATGGCTACTAAGACTAAAAAAAATGAATAATATATTAAAAGGATTCATGTAGTTCATAATAGGACAAATGAGTATTAGAAGGAAAAGTGGCCAAGTAAGGTAAGTTTCAGACTTGTTTTTAAAGTGGGTTTACAGACTACAGTTCAAAAGCTAGAGAAGTAAACCCAACTAGCATTTCACTTCCGTGTGGCTTTCAGTATTTGCAGTTTGTGAATCACCCTGTCCTGATGTCAGTGGAAGCAAAGTTGTTCAGACTCACAAGCTATCAGTCATATATAAATTGGCTACTCTTAGTCACCCTTTGCAGACACATGTAAAGGTCTAAAGACCACAAATTAAAAACCTCTGACTGCAGTAGTATCCTTCAGAAAGTGGCCTAGGCAAGTACATGCCCCCTTTTTTCACACATTCCAGTCAACTCTTATTCAGCACAAAGCATGGCCTCATCAATAGATGCCAGGCTATTTGTCATGCTGCCCCCCACGCCACCACCTTTACTGCCTACAGAAAAGCACAGCTGAGAATCTTCTCCATTACCTGGCTCCAATGATAACAAGGTAGTCAAGTAACCGAGGGCAGCTTTTCTTTTTCTGCACCATTGTCCTTGACCCCCTCCCTATGTCATCTCAGTGAACTCCTCCTGTTCATGGATCCAGCAGTCGGTTATCCAGTCAGCCGTGACCAAGTGCCTTGGGGAGCAATTCGCTTTGAAATGTCTGGCCAGTTCAACCTACGATCAAGAAAACCAAAAGTGTCAAAGGCACAATCAGGAATACCAATTACATATATGTATTAATTACATTCCCCCAAAGCCTGTGTTCTGGGTAGCTACGGCCATCCCCAGACCTCCCTCTCTTCACGAGTATAAATATACACTATGAGATTTACTTCCACTTCACCTTTTTTGAATTGCTCATATAAACAATGCATATGCTCAGAAAGTCCCAACTCCAAGCTGGCGCATCCTTTCTGAACCTGCACAGACATCAGAATGAGCAGCTCTCGTTAACGTGCTGGAAGAAATCTCTACCAAGGCCTGGCTCTCAACATAGCAACAAGATGCAGTTTACGGAGGGAAGCTGAATTACAGTACGAGTTGCTAATGGGAAGACAGGAAATAAAGAGTAAACACAGGGTTATTCTCAGCGCCAGCTGATACTTTGCTTAAGGTGGAAGTAGGAGGTGCTTTCCAGAGGACATACAGGCACCAGAAAGTGAGACTGCAGTTAGAGCAAGATGATGAAGAAAAGGCACGATCCAGAGCGTGCACCACATGCAGAAATGCAGCAGGGACTGAAAGAGGCATTTCCTCTCAGGTGGGATGGAATGCAAAAATATAAAAAGGAACCCAGGGTGGTTTTGTTGCTTTGTTATTATTAACAAATAATAGTAATACGGGAACTGTTTACATGTAGCCACAAAAGCAAAGCAAGATGAAACACACAATAAACAAGAGGATCACAAGAATGACCACAGACAAGCAAACAAGCCTGTCACTGGCTAAGAGCTATTCATGAAATGGTTTGAGGCAAAAGTGTCGTCTAGGCAAACCCCTGGGATTCCCACAGTGCTTGGGAAAACAGCCTTAAAATGGCAGCTAAACACAACTAAAGCAAAAACTGCAACCTGAACTTTAGGTGTCTGGTAAACAACATAGCTAAAGAAGGGGTAATACCAAGAGAAGCCGAATTGGATGTAATCCACCTCACCCTCCCAAACCTAATGACCTCCATGGCCCCAAACGACTGCGATCCCCACCACTTTTTCCTGTGAAGATACAGAACTGCATGCTTGAGCAGAAGTGCTTCTTGTAAATCATACTAAAGTTTCTTTCACCAACTTTAGTCCATTTCCTTGATCTTGTACATCTCATGTTGTACAGATTCTCGAACTGTACTACAAGTTAACTGAACAGCCCACTAAAAACATTAATAAAGCTATATTTTATTTAAAAAGAATGAACAGATTGTCTTTTGGCGTGTACTGATAACGAGGTTTCTATTTCGATTTATCTTTACCTCCTAAGGCTATCATAGAATACAGAGAATTATTACTGTACTAAAACCTTTCAGTTCTGCAACATAACACTTAGGTTTTATTTGTATAAAAGTATATCAAATTTACTAACAAGCTGAAAACCTGAGTCAAATTAGGTAATTTTCTTGACGTTTCTCTCATTACTTCACAACCAAAAGCTAGGTAAAGGCACTGTAACCATCAGTATTCATAACCTCATTCAAAGCCTAGCAACACATCAGCTTTTTTTCCAGCCCTTCATATTTCAGGCACAGTTGGGGAAGTTCATTCATTATCCCTCCAAACAGCATTAAGAATAACACGAAAAATCTGTGAATGTATAATATTTACTGAAAATGAAATGCATACTAGAAAGCATTAATTATGGAGTAAAAAAATTAAAAGAAATCTTAACACATCCCCTCCACCCCCAAATATTTTTTCAGACTTCACAGTCGGATTTCAGTAGATCCTTAATTACAGCTGGAGTAAGGTCTGTAAATGACAGCGATATGAAACACCCTCTCTCAGCAGCAATATTTTTTATAAATTATCTTCTCTGAACAACAGACACAGGAAGCAAAGCTCCTGTTTATTCATTTTAATGGTATCACTGAAAGCACTGAAGAATCTGTCCTGCGACAGCTCTTGATCCAACACATACTGCGAGTATCTTGGTGTACGCAAACTTGAGAGGAACAAGATGAAATTGGGATGATCATATGGTTATTTTGCCTTCAGTTTGGAAGGAAAACAGATAAAGTCATTATTCACATAGTTTTACCCAGAAACTCACTGTTCAGTTACAGGTATGAGCATAGGAACAAGTTACCATGAGGTGCCCAAGAAGTACAACTTTGAGAAACTTTTGCTACTCGGTGGTAACCAAATTACGTTCTTCCTCTGTAACAGAGGATCCTGCCCCTCAGTGAACATGGAGTAAGTAAACTGCATTTATCATGGGGTAAAAACATCTGCAATGACAACAGACCAACTGAGAAGCTAAAAGAACAGAACCTTAGCCTACCCCTCAGCGACCTGTCCATATCC
This sequence comes from Cygnus olor, assembly GCF_009769625.2. Classification (NCBI taxonomy): domain Eukaryota; kingdom Metazoa; phylum Chordata; class Aves; order Anseriformes; family Anatidae; genus Cygnus; species Cygnus olor. The sequence goes on from NC_049173.1 coordinate 54,225,187, forward strand.
TGTGCTTTTTCTTCAGTTGTGTAGCCTGGAAAACATTTCTTATGATTGCAATTCATCAGAGCACAAAGAGGACATCTCTTTTGGAAGATGAAGTTTTGGTGAATTGGAGCAAGAGCAAGAAGAATCAGAATGAAGTTTAGGTATTTTTTGCCTTCCTTTATTCAATCTCTCCTTCACAGATTTAGTATTTAGAGGGGTGATAACAATTAAAGAGCATTAGACCAGCGTTTGCTGGAATTCACCTTCCTGCTCGTGGCTGCCACTGGACACCAGGGTTAACTTGTAGAAGCCAACACAAACAGGCTCCACAGTCCTGCCTCTCTCCCTGCAGCTGCCCAAAGCTAGCTTTCAGGCCACGCTTTGTGCTGGTAAAAGTGCTCATGCAGTGACATGATGAATCAGATCAGGGAACTGATAAGGACTAAAATTAACACCCTTACTTCTTTCTTCTTCCTTTCCCATGCCACTTTAGTTTTTACTGGGTTACTTCTATGACTAGATTCACCAAGTGGCCACACAAGTGCTCGTGCAGGCACAAGGAAGAGGTAGGAGCGAGCAGCTCAGGGAACATGATCATGAACTACTACTGAGAGCTTACTTCTCTGCAGGCAATGAGGAGGTGAAGTAGCTTCTTCCTCAGAAATTTGCTATCATCCTTCCTCTAGCTTTTACAAACCAAGTACATTAGAACAGAAAGAGACCAAAGATTGAAGAAGATCTCTCAGTCGCTTCTCTCATTTCTCCTCTTTCATGTTACCACTGGGACCTGAGAATATACCACTGAACTGAGAGTATCTTGGTACAGGTTTTGACATTGATGGCTCGCTCTCCCTCTCGAGCTCCTTTAACTCTAGGTTGCTTTTTCTGAACTTGTCTTCTGCAGCGTGTTCTCTTTGTACAAACATCTTGGATGCAGCCCTTTGAAGGCTGCGTTGTCAAGAAGCGCTCGAGAAGAAACTGCCTGTAACTGTGGCTCAAGGAAGGGGGAAAAAGAAGTGAAGGCCACCACAGAAGCATACTGTACAAACACATCGTGCTTCAGAGATCAGCACTGTTTAAGTAAGCACTCAGAGGGATGGTGAACAGGTTGGTGAGAATGAGCACTACCCACGCACCACAGCAGCTATCAGCAACCCTCATGAACTGGTACAAACTGACACAGTAGCCCGGACACAAAGACAGAGGCCACAGCCAGCACTAACCTATGGTTTTCCACTAACTGAGCCAAAAAGTGTTCAAAACAACACTTCTATTATTGGCACTACACTACTCTTCAAAATTCCCCAAACACCCACGTTTTGGTTGTAGCAGAACTTTTACAGGACAAGCTGTGTGGTATCCTGCAAGCTGAAGTCCTCCCAGAAATAAAAATCTCTGTAAACACAGCAGGGAAAGCACCACACCACAGGATGGATATAGTAACATGACAGAACTGCAGAAGACTCTTTATCAGTTTAGAGTCATCCGTGTCAGACCGATACCCCAGCATTAGTCCCCTGGGAGAAATGAACAGCGCGGCGCCTGTCTCATCCACACCTCGAAGTCTCCAGCCTTTGCTAAAATGTCTTTTCTTTCTAGATGCAAAGCTAGAGGAACAAAGTCATTTAGTCAAAGAATAACTTGAACTCCAGCTTTGACAGACCAGTCTTACACTCACCTATATGACAGTCAGCATGCATTTAAAACGACTCGTTTGCTCAAAAGAATGATATGAAGACAGTAGAAGACTATTTTCCAACAGGCAGATGCTAAGCGCTCCTGCGTGGTGCTTCCTCACCAGTTTAGGATGGCAGCAGAATGAGGTCTGTCCTTCCCTTATCTCTGGCTTTTATCTGACACAAGAAACATACTACTCAATTACAAGTGAATGGATCTTAGAATATAAATCGGGGTCAGACAATTCAATTTAGTAACTGCGTAAGTAAAGAGCATACAGTGGGGCATTAATATCTAAGAGAAAAAGGAGGAAGCTCATGAAGAAGACAGCAAGAACTGCAGGACAGAAGCCATACAAATTCTGATTCATTGAAACCTCATCTTGCAAAAGACCAGATTTCCAACCATGTCCAGAAGGAACAATTTTCAGTTCTAAAATATCATTGGAACATCTTGAATTTCTATTTATATTCAGCCAAGACAGTGTGTACTCAGCTCAGATCTATAGCCAACCCTACTGCGTTGTTTACTGAGAAATCAAGACATTACATATGAATCGAACTAAACTGAAAGCTGAAGCAAACACAGATATGGCCAGGAGTTTCAATGCCCACTTTTTGCTTGACTTATGTTTCATTTTCTCATGTTACACACCGTGAGTACACTGAGAGAGCTACTTCCAGCCATGACCTGTGTTTTAGCACATACTACTTGTGCTTGTATTAAGCTTTTAAAGAAGCAGACAAGCAGTCCCCGTTTCATATTAGCCATTTTATACCTTTGCTGCTTAACAGCTATATTAAACACTGCTGTAGTTTTATACTTAAAAATATGCAACATCCTTAGGAAGCACATTGTGCTGTTTCTCCCCTATCCAGGCACTATGGTGGCTCCACGAGCACAACGAACACAGACAGGAGCGCATGTGGGTTGAGAACACCCCCTCCTCCTGAGCCTGATGGAAGAGCTTGACAGAAGATTGAACAATTTCTGAAGTCAGACCTGGATGGACTTGCTATACTGGTGCAGCTGCTTCGCTTGTGTTACCATCCACCTTGCCAAGAAAGCAGTGCATGCCAATGCTGTGACTCCTGAACAGATACTAGCACTGACACAACTTGAGGAGGAAAAAAAAAATGGTATTTTCAAAGCATTCCAGACATACCTAAAGCAGACAATGGTATATTTATCTAGCATAGGTAGCCTACAATGTAGGTGTGGCTCCATGAAACGCAGTAGTTCCAAGTATAAGAACCCCAGCAGAGAACGGGACTGCAGGGTGGTTCTGAAAGCATCCTCCCTGGAGCACAGGCATTGCTTGGGTTAGTAAGAGCTCTTACAGATGAAACAGCAGATGAATCCCAACTGCTTCCACTTCTCATATGTACATAAAAGGTTGAGAAAAAGGACGTGCCAAGCTAGACTAAAGAAAATTATAGAATGAAGTGTGAAAACGGTTTTTGGTGGTACAAAAAGATGTCCTTAGAAGCCCTTCTGAAGAATGTGAGTAACCCAAAGACCTCTTCCTTTCCTCCTACAGAAGGATGATATTACCTCACCGTGTTCCGCGAACATGCCTGACGCTACTGACACAGCCAAACATCTTCAGTCTGCACATCGGTTTCCAGCAAAATGGAGGTAGCTTGCATAGCCAAAAATAGGCTTAACGTGACCAGAACTGCTTCACAAGCAGAAGCATCACACGGCACAGCCAGGAGCCTTTTTACAGCACCACAAGACTGAAGCTAGGCTGGTTCAGGTTCTCAGTTGCCATAGTAATAGATTTCGGTGTCCTTTTCGTATGCTGGCCCTCCAGCTGCTTCCCTCCTCACTTCCCCCCGCTTCGGCCAAATGTCTGTGCAAAGCAGCCTGCTGCTGTACATGTGAGACCACGCAGCCGCCACATATGCACGAGCTGTAAGAACAGAGCCACGGGTAATCTGATTCAGATCAATCTCCATAGCAACCCAGCCTTCAGTCCCCAGATCCTGGCTGCTGGCCCTATTTATAGAGCAGCGGCCGCGCTCCACCGCCACGGCTCCCGATGCTGCTGCTGCCACCCGCAGCACCACGCCTTGGCCTGGCACAAGAAGCACCTGCGGGTACCCTCAGACGTACCCCAGCAGCCGCAGGCCCCTGAGCTGGATGGCAGACCGGTGTCTGCAACGCATTAAGAGCCTCCCAGGCAGTAAGGTTCTCCGTGTGCGTGAGCACGGAGCATCAGCAGTGGTTACTGCTCACCAAACGTGAGGCCCTATCGCGGCTGATGAAATCCTCTCATCTAGGTACACACACGATGCTGCCACAGACGTCTGCTGCCGCCGGTTCCTTATGCGTGTGCAGAACGGACGTGCAAAGCGTGCTAGCATGACCGGGCAATCCTAACGGGAACTTGCAGGCGGCAGAAAACACAAAGGAGTTGTCCCAGCGGTCCCTGTCCCAGAGACACAGCTGTACCCAGCGGCAGCTATTTGAAAAGCATGGGGTTCAGGTGTCCAACTGCTGTGTCCAAGAAGAAAAAAGAAAGAAAGAAAATCCAAGACCAAGGCCTTGCATTAGCCACGAGACAAGAAGGTGAGGATGAGCGGCATGCAAACACTGTTATCCATTTTATTCTACTGCACTCTTGGGGAAAAGCATCAATGATAGGCTAATGCGGGAGAAGCACATACTTTTACATTTCTCCAGCTGCTAACAGAAGGGAAATGTCTGATTTTAGCCTCAGCCCTGCCTTCATTTTTAGCACTTCAGTTTAGGTTACAGACCCTATTCGCCTCCCCTCCCTTACTGCCTGAGACAACCCCTTCATACCCGCCCCACAGATCACGACTAACCGTCCTTGTGCAGAACTTCTGGCATAAAAACCCTCTCTTAACCTCTTAACCTGGCCAGTCCTCTGTACAACAGCACCACCACAAAATACAAGAGCCGCCCCCGTTATTTCCACCTTCAGCTTTTCATCAGTCCTCAAGTCTCCACTAGCATCCACTCATACACTTTGCAAGAACTAAAAAAAAAAAAATAATAAAAAAAAAGCCAACCTAAAACTACAGAACACCCCTGAACTAAACTGGCTTCACCTTCTGCAGCCACTACGGGATTCCCATTCTTTTCCAAATTGGAATTGCTTCCAGCTTGAGTTTTGAGCTGGGAAACCTCCTCAGGGCACTGGAAGCGGTCCAGACCCCCGCCCGCCCTCGCCCCTCCATCCAGCTCAGCGCGTGACAAGCCGACCACGGTTCCCATAACGCGGCCACCTGCAGGTTTTTTCCAAAAGCCCAACACTGCAAACGCAGAGCCATAAAAAATTAACCAGAAGACAACAAAGCACACGGCATCTGAATTGAGGAAACTGCTGGACACAACTGCAGCCGCTAAATTATTCAGAGTCTCGCTCTTGCCCCAGGGCCTCCCCCAGGCATGGGAAGCAGTGCTGGGAGTGCCCAGAAGAGCCTCCTGCAAGAGGCAGCAGAGACCCGGGGCCAGAAGGAGCGAGGAGCACACCAGCATGCAGGGTTCGAGCTGTGACACTACCCATTGAACAGGTGACATCTCTGGTGACGCCGCCACCAGCAGGCACGGGAATTCAGTTCTTTCCTGGACATGGGCCATGCCGGCACAAATGATGGGTGCCCTCAGATCCTGACAAAAAATTCAAGGCAGAACAGGGGCAAACTCAAAACCAGCACAGAAGCACTGAAACATTGCTCAGGATAATGAGAACTGGAAAATAAGCAGAAACATTTGAAATGATTTAGTTACTCAGCTGCTCTCAGAGCCACAGAAGTGGCGCCCAGAAGCTCCTGTTTCTTCCGTCTTCTCTGAGAAACACTCAGTCTGTCTCCCTCCATGTGCCACCTACCTTAATTACTCCTTCCGCCTACGTGCCTTCCCCTCCTTTTCATAAACACTGGGACAGAGCTAAAATTCCTACTCTAAACTGATCCTACTATTAATCTGCGTGACAAACGACAGTACCAGCTGGTCAAAACTGCAGGGAAAGCAAAGAGAAAAGCCCACTCCCTCCCTGCCAGAGCTGTGGCAGGTGGGAACCACAACGCCTGCTGGCTGCATTTAACGACTGACACGAGACCAAAGGGAGAAATGAGATGGTGTGGAGGACAGAAGACAAAACGCCCCAAGCACCAGCCCCAGCAGAGCAGGGTTTAACCACTATCAAGCGGAAACAGATACAGATGCTGCAGCAGAGCAGCTCGGTGTTCTTGTGTGAAGCAATTCTGGTGAGTACCAGCGAGTATAGTTATCACCAAACCCCCTCCTCCCCTCCTGTTATCTGATGAGCTGCACCAAGGCAAAGGAGGCAGAGCTTCCCATCCTGTACCACAGGAGCCCTTCTGGAGCAAGTAGCACGGAGCCCAGCAAGCAGAGATGTGGGGGAGCTGGTGTCAAAGCTGCGCATAAGGTGGAGAACGGCCACTTGATACCAGCAGTGGGAAATTCAGCTAGACTAAAAGGGAAGCAGGATGCTACGCTGTTGCTGAACTCACAGACACAACAAAGAAAGTGCAGAGATTAAGAGAAAATCATAAGACTCTGCTCGTAAGACATCGCACAGTTCTGGAGGCCACCAGGAAAGATACCATCAGACCAGATATCTTTGTCCCATGTGTAATGAAAACAAGGTTGATTTCCTGATTGTCACAAATACCGCTGAGAGCAAGCGTTCAGAAATTAAGTCTTAAACAAACCAGAAAAGATAGATCGTGACAAATATCACAGGACAGATCCAAGGCTAGGTGATGACCAGCTCTTTTTTGGGGACTGCCCCAGCTGTGAACATTGAATGCTGTGGAAGAGATGGAAAACCACAACACTTTGTTCCTCCCTACTACAGTGATGTGTTATTTCTCATGCTGACGTGGAAAAACACCAGTCTCTCACTTGACACAGCATCTCACAACCCACTGGCCTCTGGGCCCCAAAAGGGAGCCACCCCATTTGGGTGCCCTCAGCTACAAGGAAACGTCGAGCTCCTGGCAGTATGTGGGTCATGTCTGCAGTGCTGCGGGGTTTGCGGGTTTAGTAGCTATTCTAGTTCCAAGAAACAAATCCGGAACACATTTCTCGATTATCAACAGTAATTTTCACGTGGTCATAACAGACTTAAAGGCCTCCAGTGACAGAGAACCTAATCTCTCTAAAATTAGTTTCTATCTCAGACAGCAGAGCACAGACAGGCTGAATTGCACAGAGCCAGTTACAGACAGCTGTAACTTTGAGCAGCAGGTCATCATAACAGGTTTTCATAGCTCCTGAGGTACAGAAGGAAAAGCCACAAACCCTTCCAGGATCAAACAAATACCACAATTACTCCACCGATTAGCAGATTATCCCGTTAAAAATGTTCCCTTCCAACCAGTGCCTCACACTACTTACTTTTATTTCACTTCTTCTCTTGGTAGGTCGCTGACGATGCTTTTCCTTCACTAGAATTTATACCTTGAGGTAGACGGAGATTGTTTAAGCAGTGGAAATGACATTAATCTTACATATTAAAATTTCATTCCTGTTTCTAAATGCTTTCTTACACATTAAGATTGCATTCTGGTTGCTAAATCCTTTCCTCACTCCTGCAAATCCCCACACAGGAGCTGCAGTCTTTATTTCCTACCTTTGCGTTGAATAATGATGTCAAAGCCCTTCTACTAAGGGGCTGCTCAGAAACATAACGCAGTACATCTTAAATGTCACCACAGCAAGGCCAGAGGACATCTGCAGGAATTAATCCAGGCTCTAACATATGCATGGCGGAAAGTAACGCTCAGCTCTGTACCTAGCCATGGCAGAAAAGTGTCAGCTTCCATCTTGTGGGCATGTTGGCACTACCCACCTAGTTAAAACACCACAGCATGTAACGATAACATGACTAAATGTAATGTCAGATGACTAAATTTTGCATCATTCGCTATCCGTTCTCAGGCACTAAATCTCAAACAGTATTATTCCCCCCAAAAGAAAATAATTTCTCTAACAGATTTTTTTTTCTTCTATTTCTCCCCAGACATATTAGCCCAAGTGCTGTACATTAAGAATTATGAGGAGATTTCTTCTCTCTGAATTCCACAGTACTTATGAAAATTTCTGGTATTAAACTAGAAAGTCACAAATACTTGGTTTTTCATCTGACTCATTGCAAAAGATATTAAACAGACCAGACTGAATATATTTGCAGAGGTATTTTCTAACACATCCCATTACACCCAACTTGATGATTCAGTAAGGTGAGAGGGAATGAGCTATAAATTAGGAGCCTCTGTAACCCTCTCCCCAAGCCAGATCAAATCAAAACCAATGTTAACTCAATGCTGACATTCTATAATGCCAAAAGCTACTGTGGCTAGCTGGGCACGGCTCACCGTTAAAAGTCTCGGAAGCTTCTATTTTTCATCTCCGACAACCTTCTGAAGCAGACTGAAGTTGGACTTCATCATAGACACAGCCTGTCTGCTTGCAAAGGAATTACAGAATAGTACCAAGGTTGAAGAAGAGGTTTACCCAGTAGAATATCTATTTACGTTTCTTCTATAAAAGCTTTAAACTAGAGGACCTATCTTTCTGCCACTTGCTACACAGCCTTTAGTTCACCACCATTCCTAATTTTACCACATAACACATGCATCATCAAAACATATCTTGGCCGTGTTACGCATTTTGTATAGAAAACATTCTTTCAGCGGGGACATGATTTCCCTTTTCCTTTTTGTCCATCCAGTAAAACTAGAACTGCTTTAAAAGTAGTAACAATATGGAGAGCAATGCAAACTCACAGCTTGAAAGAGGAAGATGTTAATTCAGTAAAATTGCAAACTGCCAGACTTTCAATACATCCATAGCACTGCTAGAGAGGTGTGTACAAGATCTGCTCGTGCAGACAAGACTGTGTTATTTTCCAAACAAAGGTGTGTTAGAGACTTTCTGATGATTTTCCATTTTATTAAGCACACAGTAAGATGCATAAGGAGCATGTAATTTATTGTAGGGTGTATTAAACTGGGTCCAAAAGCTATAAAATTTCTAACAATACAACTGTAAAGCAAAAGGACAATTTCATAGCTGGAATGATCGATCAGTTCCAGAATTACGCAACATGCTATCAGATGATGACACGATCAGATCTTGCAAAAACTGCATTTTCACTACGCTGGTTGTCTTGGACGCTCTCTCTGATGTGTCAGTGCTGCAGATTTTCATTAGTGCTGAAAACAGCGAGTACTTCTTGTGCCTGCCCAAAATAGTTCCCAAGGTTCAAGCAGCATAAAGGCCAAAAATGGAGACGCCTCCCAAATAATCTGTGTTTGGATGACATTGGTTCAGTTATGTGACCCTCAGGACACCACAACACATTTTCCCTCCCTCGCTCCTGCCCGGCAGTAGCAAGCTTTTTGCAGATAAGCGATGCTGCAAGGAGCAGACCAAGGACACTCGAGAGCACGCCAACGGAGAGGCTGACCCCGGGCTGCGCTGAGCATGGAGAAAATGGCTGGCCTGCCTCAGGAAAGCACAGCGTACGGCCAGGTTCACAGCTCTAGCCCACCTCCCCGCGATGGGGATCCACAGCGTACGCTGCTCGGTGTGGGCGCGAGGACAGCGTGGTACATGGGGGGACAGGGAGAGAAGACGGAGAACGAATCACTCTCCTCCAGCGCTTATCATTTCTCCAAGCGCTTCGTTATCGTGACTCCACACAAACAGTAACGTAGCGCGAGCTTTTTCCCTTGCTCTGCCTGACGAGGCGAGCCACACAGTAAATTGGCGACGGCCATTTCCAAGCGGAAAACGCTCCGATTAGACGTTACTTCAGCAAAAATTACCTAACGCCAAGTGGATTTCCTACCCCATTGTCTTGAGACATAGCAGGATCCGCTGCCCGAAAGCCGAGGGGAAGAAGCGCCTTTCCAGTCACGTTACTGCAGCAATTTCTTCCTCAGCGCCTCCCTCCCACCTGCCCCGGGCGCCCTACCCCTTCCCTCCGGCCGGGAACGACCAAAACCCGCTGCCGACACCGGCTCAGGCCGTGAGGGGAGGCCGGCGGCTCCCGCGGGGCCACGGAGCCCCGAGCAGCCCCTCAGCGCCGCGCCGAGATCACCTCACGCGGCACCTCACGGCCCCCGCCCCGCCGCGCCGCCCGCGCTCACCTGCGCCGCCACAGCCACAGCCGCCGCCGCCCCCCGGCCGCTCTGCGCCGCCCGGGCAGTTCCGCATCGAGCGCCGGGAGCCGCGGGGAGGGAGGGAGGGAGGGGCGGAGCGAACCCCCACACCGGCCGCGGGGGGGCGGCAGGTGCCTCCCGCAGGAGGGCGCAGCCGCGGAGCGCTGTGGGGAAGGCGGCGGGGCGGAGCGCGGGAAGGGGGCTGAGGGGATGCCTCAGGGACGAGACCTGAGCGCTTCTGGCGAAGGAGGCCCCCAAAATGCCGCTCCTATCGCCCCTACTGGCAGCCCCCAGGTGAAAGCTCGTAGCAAGCGAGGCCCGGGCCTGCCGGCCTCACGGGGCTGCGACAAGCTCGAAGTGGGGCTTTAGGGACTTCTTCCCAGCGTTCATGTGCTGCACAACCACCTCCCTTGACTAACAGCATATTACTAAAATCCTAAACATAACCACTACCACCACTGGCATCCCAGTGGTTTAAAAAACTACAATAAAGCGCAAAATGGTTAAAAACACAAAAACTGCTTTTTTTTTTTTTTTTTTTTTTTTACACAGAGCACAAAACATCTGTGCTCTTCCCCTCATAGAGGAATTGGGATTTCAGAAATTGGCCTGTCTTCTCCTGCTGCCCCCATCCATTTGAGCCAGCTGTGCAAACACGGCTGCTTCCTTCCTCCCTTCCATCCCTCCCCGCCACACACCGGTGGCACTTACAGCACCCTCCAACTTCTCCAGCTGCCAAATTAACAAAGCGAATTTGAAACAGGTTGGGGACAGAGACTGAGAGCAGTAGGTAGCATTCGGCAAATATTAAAGCACCACTGAGCTCAAGGCAAATTTTCCCCTCACACTTGCTTGCTTAACCTCCTTGGGCTAATGTGGGAAGTGGCTATAAAACTAGAAACCAATTCTGTACTCATTTGCACTAAGAAAAATAAAGAATGTAAACTAAGGACTTTAAACTAAGGACTTACCTTTGCTTACAGGATCTTGCACAAAAGGATAGAGAAGCCAGAGCCAAGGAAATTCACTGTTTTCACAGCTGCCATCAACAGCAGCATTATTGGTTGTAACTGGAAAATCCTTCATGCTTATATGCAGTTATCATCTTCAAATTAATAAAAAATGAGATGGCAGATAGCTGCTCAAGCTGCAGCTTCAAAGCAGCGCCTGTTACTGGGCAGCAGCTTCATTGCCATTGCCTCTTCTGGCTGTTGACAGCCTCGTTTGTCAGCAAATCCTTGCAGCAGGGCCCAGCTGTCTAATCCATGCAGGGCTGGCTTGACCTCTTGAGGTCTGCTCACTATTCCCCACCTCACACCCTGCTGTCTCCTGTGGCTAGTTAATAGATAGGACCTATATTTCAATTTTGTTGAGCCAGGCTATGCAGAAAGTGGAGTGGAGCACGCAGAATAAGAGGCTTAAATTCTGAGTGTAGCTCACAAATTAAGGTAAAATATGTATGGATAATCAATAGTCCTCACAACATGTGCTTAAATTCACTCATTTGCCAGCTACAGCATAAAGAAGCGTACATTGCGGGCTAAAATCTCACACTAGAGGTTAAAGGAAACTGCCTGGGTTTGCACTGTTATTTTTATTTGGCTACTTCCTGCTTCTCCCTAACCTATATTCTCACTTTCTTATTAGCTTGGAGTTTGTTACATCAAAAACATTGCACCTTCCTCCAGTCTAATAAAAGGAACAACAGAGAATGCCAAAATCCTGTATTAGGCTTTATTCTTTTATATAAACATTAACATTTCTCAAACAGATTAGTTAAAAATACAGATTTTAACAAGATTTTTTGCAATTGCAATGAGTTATAAAAAACAACAGATTATTTTACAGATTGTTACAAGTGCTTTACAAAGGTGCAGAGTGAAGGCCAGTGGCAGGGGACCAACCTCAAGTGCAAAATGGACACGATACCCTCACCACGGGCATAGCGCTCAGATACACAGCCAAAAAACAAACAAACAAACACAAAACAACGAGCCATTGTGAACCTAGGCTCTTGGGATGCTCACCGGGCAAGCAAACAGACCCCTATGACAGAGAAGGCTCATGAGACTAAGCTACCAGGATACTTCAGGTTACATCTCTGAGATCTGCCATAAGATGTTATTTCTTGGAAAATACGGAACAGATTTTGGAACAGTATATTTCTCTTCTGTCAGACAAAATATTGCTGTAAATCCTAGAATACTTGAGGATGTGGATACTTAAGAATGTAGGGCATAAATCCAGCATGGATCTCACTGTGCCCAAAGCGAAAAAAGATACAAGACCCAAGTGTCCTTCTAAAGCAGTTGGCACTCCTCACACAAAAGGAACCTCCATATCCCACGACAATCACTAGAACCTTGAGCAAGTACCTTGGAAAGACTTTGGCATAAGGAAGAAGATGCAAGCGGATCTGGTTACACTCAATATTCCTGCAACCCGCGATCTGAGAGTTGTGCAGCCCATAGCTTACGCAATGCCCACATATTTCACTAAATGCAGCATGTCCTCTTCTCCTTGGAAAACACATCTTCACACTCACCTTGGAACACATGCCACATGCTCCAAATTCTTGGAAGTTTTTGAGATCCTTCCACCACACCTACCTTGTCTAGGTACCAGTCCTTCCCACCTTTCTCTCTTCTCTTCCACCCCTAAAGATAAAAATCTATGCCCTGATTTGTTTTGAACTAAAGTCTTCCACGTATTAGCAAATCAAAGGTAAAGTGAACTGTCTGAGAACCATCGTGAAATAAAATTGTGATATATTACATTAAAAAAGTCCACTGCTTTATGCCTTATGTCTTCCTGACGTACAAATGTTCCCTACCCAGAGGACCTCCCTGTTAGACAAAGGGCATTACACGTTAGCGGAATCCTCTTTCCAAAGAAGGGTCAGAGTGAAAGGGCAGCTCTAGAGATGAAGTCTCATAATAAGGAAATAACAGCTACTTCTCTTGGAATCTTTGTAAAGGGCAGTACGTACAAGAGATTTTATTTATCGGAAACCCAGTGAAACCCCTAGAACATCCACATTGACTTCCCTGAGCTCCTCAGATCCAGGTACACTGGGGACCCTGCAGAAGCCTTTTGAGCTGGGTTACTCTCAATAGAGATGGTTTGGCAAGTTCCTGCAAATTCATTTTCATAATCAACAAGAGAGGAAAGGATCAATGGGCCAATCCCCAGGACATGCTTAGAAAAGAGAAAGAGACTCTGAAGAAAGAGGTGTATGTGCGTGGGGAGGGTCTTCATTTCTACCGTTTTCAGATGTTTCATGCTACTCATTTGGGGCGTGGGCACTACATCAAAACCAACCCCCCCCATCTGATCTACCCCAGCTGCCTCCTGCATAATCTCGTGATAACACTGAAACCCCAGGCTCATCACTCCCTGCACTGCCTAGCCCAGAGTTCAGTGCTTTGGAGAGGGGAGGCTGGCTTCTTGTTAGCAAAGGCTGGGACATGGCGTTATGTCGGTGTATCAGTGCCCTGGGAGCATGCAGTCACTCATGCACATCCCAGATTTCTGAGAGCAGGGGAGGGAGTTTCTTGTCCTGCAGCCGAAGGGCAAACACCTGTTCAGAGTGGACGTTACTTAGTGTCCGAAGACTGACCAGCTTCATTAACATCCGTGGAAACATCAGGTGGTCCTGCAGGGTCAGATGAATTGACAGCTGTTAGTAAATACAGACTAAAACTTTAAAAAGAAAAAAACAGATGATGCATTGTAAACACAATCCCCATTTCCTCCAGAACTGGCATCTTCCAGCATGTGGCAGTATAGAGGAACACAAATACTACACCGCGTCCCAAAACACGCTTGCTAACTATGGAACATGATACAGGACAGCAGGCTGTGACGGCTCACAAATCCTCCATTTACAGCTGCCACCATACAGCCACAGAAGGGAACAGCGTGAGAGTACAGGCAGTAATAGATCTCTAACAGACATTATTGCAGGGACTGTGCCTGCATAAACACACAATCAATTTGCATCATCACCAAGGACGTTGGTCAGACACTTACATTTGGTCTGTTGATGCAAATGTAAGAATGAAGGGCTTCCACATAGGTGTGCTGCAGTCTCTCCACCAGGGACTGGTCCTGCACATTCGGTCGGTCTGCCAAAAAGCAAGTTAGAAGTAAGCAGGTTGCTACAGGCAGCATCACTGGACTTGACCCTAACTGTAGTATAGTTTCTCCCCAAAACCTCATCGAGAATTCACCCAGCACAGCCAGGAGTCATCCATGACTGCAGCAGCTATGCCAGTTTTCTGTTACTGTTCTTTCTCAGTCATATCTAATGCACATGGGGAGTCAGATCTGACTCCTATAGTGGTTGAAGGTTACAGAGACCAAACACCACTAAATAGATGGGTTTGGCATCACGTTCCTGTCCCAGTGAAGATGAGAAGCTGCAGTTATTCAGAAGGGAATGGGAAAGTTTCTCCAGCAGCTGAGAAAGTCCGATAACAGGAACAAAGACATAATTTTGATCTTACAGGTTACAAGACAGAAAACAGAAACAAAGAGTAGAGGTGATTTCTTTCCAGAGCCCTTTCCTGACCCAGACCTATAGTGGTCTCTCATCAAGAGCATCTTTACTTGACCACTAGATGTCGCTCATGCAGTGCGACCTGCCTCAAGCCAGAGACATGCCAAGCACGTTAAGGGGACAGTAAAATAGCAATTTCTAAATGAGGAAGATTAATATTGGCTGATTTTGCTATACACTTTTTCATCAGCAGGGAATCTGATTTTGTCTGGAGGTAGCACTGGAAGATTCAGCGTATAATAAATACTGTAAGCAGAAATAACACACTCCTTTATCACAAGACCCTCTATTGCTCCTCTGTTGCTTATTACCTTCCTTAATTCTATTTTGTTTACCCTGCAACTCAGTGCTACAGGCTTTCAGACCTGCCTGGCATTTTACCTGCAGAGAAAATGTTGATGGCGATTAAAAGTGCATATTCAGCATCGTTGAGTTGTAGCTCATTCATTCCCTTTGAGAATTCAAAGATGGGGTTAATGAACTCAAACTGCAGACCTACAACAAAAAGAAGAGGGTAAGTGTCAACAATGGCAATAGTCTCCTTTATCTCCCTCCCTCTCACAGCATAAGCTGTCAGAAACACACTCAGTATGCCAGGAAGCAGGGAAGGCAGGTAGGCAGGCAAATACCCTTATATTATATCCCAAGTGTGGTTGAAACCGCCCTTCACATTGTACCACCAGTGGTGAACACCAACAACAGCAGGTGAGGAGTCAGGCCCTAACCTTAACTTCTGGGTTTCCTTGAGCCTTACATGTCCCTCAACACGTTAGTAGGCAATATCTAAAGGAACACGTCATCAGTTCTCAGGTAAATCTGTCACAAAGTCAGAAACCCACAATTACAAAATCTACACATTCCACTCTCACACCACCATCTCTTTCAAGCCTGGCAGCCCTCCTGCTTCCAAAGAAGCTTTAATCCCATGGTGCTGATTCATCTGTAGTCGGTCTGAGCCAAAAAGAAAAAAATACAGTTCCAAGAGGTCTGAACTACTTTAATTCATTTCAAAGCTGAGAGAGATGAGGAAGAGCCTGACCTATGCTTCCTATCACCTTGCTCCATCCCTGGAAGCATTCAAGGCCAGGTGGGACGGACCTTTGAACAGCCTGGTCTAGCAGAAGATTTCCCTGCCCGCGGCAGAGGGGTTGGAACCAGATGATCTTTAAGGTCTCTTAAACCCAACCCAAACCATTCTACAATTTTTCAATAAACACAGCCTGGCAGAACTGCAATGATACTTATTCTGTCACAACATGGAGGACACCGTCACATCAGGTCTCCAAGTGCTACACAAACATGCTGAAAACTTAAAGCCTTTCCCCCAAAATAGCATCTAAGTTTCTCATTTCCTGTAGTACAACTGCATCATAGAAGGAAGAGCAAGATGGAGGGAACCTCTCTGGCTGTCTGCTTTTTGCTTTCCTAATAATCTGAAGAAAAGGCTAACAGGGAGAGCATCAAGGAACAAAAGTGTTTATTAAAACCTGAAAAAAAAGAAACCAAGTTCAGTTCCCTGGAGTTTTGAACCCTTGTTATGAGAAACAGCACCACAATTTAAAAGTGAAGTTAGGTGACATGCTGAGGAGGTAAGCTCCTAGAAGGCCATCAGTGGCCTGGAGGGCTGGAGCACCCTGAACTTGGCCCATGCCAGGTACAAAGAATCCATGGTTTGCAATGAGCCTTTGAGTCATGCAATGCAAGCATCACCTGCTAGGGGCAGAAGACGAGAAGTGGAGGAGCGAAGGAAGAATAGCACGTACCTTAAAAGCCACCCTACAATTCAATTACCAGTGAGCAAGACCAAAGATGGTTCTAAACAGAAACCATGACAGTAAGACTTAAAGGGCTGAGGCCTAATTCTTCTAGACTAGTCCTTACATATACTGACATTGCAAGAGAACTTGGGCAACCTGACACTGCTCCTCTATTTCATATGGTCTCTCGGCAAACCACGTGCATGGTAAGGCTTGGAAAACCTTAACAAGCAAGAGTCATATCAATGGGTGAGATTAAACTGCTGAGAAGGGCCACTATCAGGAATTCCTGGCTATACAAGGATGGGAAAGTAATAAAGGACATCTTGAATATAAAATGTTAAATAGCTACACAAGAAACCCCCAAAATCACATGAAGAACAGCCAAAACGTCCTTTTCAGAAATGCTGAAGATATGCACTTCCTTTCACTTAATTTGAAATTACAAATGGTCAATGCTCCTGGAAAAACACAATTCAGAAGTCATGTCACCGCTGATCATCATATACCAAGCCAGTGACATGTCTGCAGCATTCTGCAGGGATCTTCAACACACATTATAGACTTCGTATCAACTTGAACATACTAACACTAACGTCATCACTCAAAGCAAGCATCTACATTACCAAGTGATACAGTGCAAAGGGGAAAAGACTGGGGTTTGATTTGCTGTGATCTGATAGAGCCCTAAGAACACATCCACGTCAGCTCTTTACCAGTAAGGAAGTTCACACCAGCTGCCAGCCCTAGGTGCACGCCACCCTCACACAGTGAGCTAAGGGGAGCATCCACACCAGAAGTGGGGTACCCCAGAAAGTGAACTCAACCTTGGCGCCCCCAGCAACCAGGGCTAAGCTCGAGTGCATGCTGCAAGACTGCAGACATCCACACAGCAAGACTGTCACGCTGTAAGTGTCCAAATTTTCCAAAGCAAGTTCACACCTAAAAAAAAGACGTTAACTGAAGCAATATCACACGTTAAAAGCAAAGAACATTCGTGGGGTCATTGGTCTAGTCCTGTTCTAAACTCCTCACCTAAGTTCAAGGTCCCAGATACCATTTCCACCAGCTCATATTAAAAAGGAAAAGATGAAACAACACAAGACTGAGAAGGAAGAAACACCTGTCTAATGCACCACCTGCTTTGGCGAAGTCATCCCGATTATAGCTCAGGTCCTTAAGAAAAGTGATGCTCTCAATCTCTGGATTGTAGCGTCGAGATGTCTCCAATAACATCACCTGAAACCAGAGACCAGGGATAGATATACTTGACTTGAAAACAAGAAAGAACATTGCAACATTGATAATTTATTGAGGGTTAGAGCATCACCAAAGGCAAAAAAATATATATATATATATATCAAGTATGCTTCTCTCAGAGTGCTTCAAAATTCCAATGTAAATTCTGCTGCATCCTTTGCACTGTTTCCTTCTGGGAAGGAAATACCTGCTTTTCCACTACCAAGGCTCTTGCCTCATTCTCCTCCACGGCCCTTTGCCAGGAGAGCCTGGCAGTGCAGTAACAGCCCCATAGCTGTTACATAGGTCTTTCAGCCTGCCATCCCAGAAAAAGGGGTGTAAAACCAGTTCTGCAGGTGCGTGCTCCAAACTCTTTCTTCTCTGCTACTATGCACTGTGGTGGAGCCAAACTCTCACCTCTATGGTAGATGTCTTCAATAACGCAATCTGGTCTTCCCTGGTGAGCTCCAGGAAGCCGGGCAGTTGCTTGGCAAAGTCCACAATCTCTTGCACAGAGATAATTGCAAGTTCTGTAAAGTGAGCAAAACGCTGCTGCCTCGCTTCACGGTTATTAGGGTCAGGAACTTGGGGCCATGGCTGTGGGGATGGAAAGAGACAGTGTGTATATGTGAAAGATGGAGAGAGAGCAGAAGGATGAGAAGATAAAGTGAACGGAGAAAAAGAGACACACTGGACTATTAGCTTTTGCTATTCACAGAATGTTAGCCCACAGATACAATGCCTCAAACACTTCCATTCCCTCAAATGCTTCACCCACAACCTCAACTCCCCACACTTCCACTTTTTCTTATCACGGTTCCACTAGTAAGAGTTATTACCGTCACTTTGAGCCTGTCCGTGAACGAGCGCTGGTTGCACTGCTGCTGAGCGGCGACAAGCTTTTCTATCATGCTTAACTGTTCAGGCGTTAGTTTGTGGGAAGGGCTTGGTGGATGTGGAGGGTTTGGACGCACCACAACTGTCCGAGCCTGATCGTCCTCCTGTTTCTTCAGCTTCTTCAGCCGGATTTGCTCTTCAGACAGAACATCTAAAATAGAAATAGCCAGAGATCAACCTTGACATGGGGGAACACCGGAAACTGCACAAACACAGGGTAGCACACTGTGGATGGAGAGGCAGAGATTACAGCTGCTTGCATCTGGCTTATCGGAGTGTATGTAATATAGACAGCAGACAGTGATACTTATAATTTTTCTCCCTCTTTTTTCTGCTTTAAGTTGTTACATTGCCTTTTTTTTAATCACACTGTACTGCAAAACGTTCACAAGGACAGTGAACACATGAAGCTCCCTTCATGCTGCCCTGCAGATGTCAGAAACACATCAGTGGCTTTTCCCCTTGAGCGATTCCCCAGAATATCATATTGTAACATATTCCAAGAGGTGATTTCTCCACATCATGATGTGTCCATTATATTTTTATATTATCCTGTTGTTTTGTCTTTTTCTGACATTGCTAAATTAAGAGTTTGTGGCATTTCATTTTCCTCTTAAGAGGTCAAAGTCAGTACTGGATGGAGCTCAAGCATGAAAGGACAGTTCTCTACACAGCCCATCTGCAGCAGACTGTAGAGCAGTAACATGCAGCAAGATGAATAATTAAAGGATAGCTTTACATAAATCCTACTGAGGAGGAATGCAAGTCTTTCTGGAACAGGGTTGGAAGCCTTCTTCAGTCATGAAGTCAAATGGTGATGCTCTTTAGATTTAACGTCGTAGGGAATAAAACAAGCCAGAGGCATGTGTTATGAAAAGTCTTACTGAACCAACTGCTCATTAGTTAATTTAAATACAAAAACCTGTTAGAGGCCTGTAACTAAGTTAACTGAAGAACTTATTGGTTTGAATGCAGGTAAGGTTTGTTGTTTCTTTAAGTCAAAGCTGTAAAAACTATCTGCAAGCTGTATCCAAGCAAAAGGAGACTTATCAGACATACTTGGATTCAAGGACTATCTTCAAGAAAGTCACCCCATGAGCTACTGATCAATGAACAAAAAGCAGAAAATGGATTGACTGGAAATTAAACTTCAAAAACAGAGATAAAAAAAGCTTGACCTTGCAAAAAATATTTAAGAGGTGCTGAAAAAGCCTTTGGCCATTTTTTATGTAGAGGTAACGAGGAAACATAGGTGCTCCCCAAGAAGGCAGGTCCCAAAGCAGAACAAGTATATACTTGCACTTCTCAGAAGGACTGCGTTAAACATGAAGGCAAGAAATAGACAGCTACTGTGAAAGTGTGTTCTGAGGTGCATAACACACAGGGTTGGAGGGAAAGCCAAAGAACATATAACATTCAAGCTGAGATGAACCTTTATCCCAGACTTCAAACAGCAAGGACGCACATGTACACACACAAATCAGAATTCTAACAGCAAAGGCATTCAATACAATAGCCATATTAAACGTGACCTGTAAGATTGGAGAATGCCAGTCACAGTATGAGTTTGAAAAGGGAAGTCATTGATTCATGCAATGACAGTCCCTCATTGTAGGTCTCAGATGCATGAAGAATTTACTTCTGAGTAATGAGTTAGTAAATATTGGAGAACTCTGAAAATTGCCTATGTGAAAGCTCGTACACCATGCTAAATTCAAAATTATCTGAGTTACTCAGTTTTCTATGAAGACGATATTTAACCTCATGGTGCACACTGTTATAAGAAAGATAAATTGTCTGTGAATAACTTCAGTCTGGGAATTAGAAGAATGTTTCCATCAATTAGAGGGAAGTTCTGAAATGACCTTCCAAGTGAAACAGTTGGGAAAAAAAACCACTCAGTTTTTGTCAAGATTAGCATGGCAAATTTACAGTAAGGATTCGTGTCGACAAGAATTGCCAAGCAGTTGATAACAAAGACCCAAGGATTCCTCTTGGGATAATTTTCCTGAGCTGAAGTATATCCTCTGTCCTCACCATAAGACAACAAGGAAACCAAAACACAGAGGCTTTCTAATATCTACCTGCAATCAAAGAGTAACGCAGTGGACAGCCAGCCTCGCTACATAGCTTTTTAAATACATCTATTTTGTAGCCCTCAGGAGAGGGGAAATGGTGCAAAGTCAGCATATGTAGAGCTGATACAAACCACTGCAGCAAAGATACAGATTACATATGTTAGGTGTGCTGTGTTTCAACTTGAAAAAAAATGAAAAGCATGTTTCCTTGCTGCAGGTTAATGGGGCTTATTCTTTTTGCACAAGTGTATTTTGAAAATGTTTCTGAAATACTTTGCGTTCCTCACTGCTCTGAGTACTGGATGTCAGAAAAGGAGATTTCACATAGAATTACCATTAACTGAGCGTCCATTTGGCCAGTCTTGGCCAGAAGGATGAAACCTAGGTGCCATGGCAGAGGATTGCTGTTCCTGATACGCAAGCAAGAGTACCGTTGAATATTCAGAAAATAGCAGCCTTATGACTCCTATGAGAAAAATAACTGAGCTCACTACAGGCAGCAACCAGGCTGAGTGTGCACAAACACAGCTGCAGCGCTGTGGTGCTGCCCTTGACTTCTGTCACAAGGCGGATAGGGAAAACGCCTTCTGGCATTCAAAGAGCACAGTGACAAACCTCACAGTCCAGACCACGAGCCAGACAGAAGCCCAAGTTTACTGTGGCAGTTGACAACATACTGAAGAATGGGTAAATCTTAGTTGTGAGTCT
This sequence comes from Cygnus olor, assembly GCF_009769625.2. NCBI lineage: Eukaryota > Metazoa > Chordata > Aves > Anseriformes > Anatidae > Cygnus > Cygnus olor. The sequence continues at coordinate 54,246,251 of NC_049173.1, forward strand.
TTCCTCTGATGCCATTCTCCATGAATTCTTACAAAACAGCGTGTTCAGGAAATAAAAGTGGGGCTCATCAGCACATCAGCATTGTTTCACCAACAGACACCTCTCCACGTAATGCCGGCTAAGCCCTCAGTGACTTCCCAAATACAATCCAGCATGCAGAGCGACCCCCCAGCACTCACAGCGTCTCCTTATTATACCACCCATCGGCCCCCAGCCCACTCCCACCGGACCACAGTGCGCCCACCAGCACCCCTTGGTGCACTTACACTGCTCCCGCATGCCCGCCTCCTGGCACTTGCGCAGCCGGCACTCCTGGCACTTGCGGCGCATATACATGTCCATCTCACACTTGCCGCCATTCTTGCAGACGTACTGGGCACCCTTGATGACGCTGCGGCGGAAGAAGCCCTTGCAGCCTTCGCAGCTCAGCACGTTGTAGTGGAAGCCTGAAGCCTTGTCACCGCACACGCTGCACACTTCATTTCCCAGCATCTTTGGGGCTGGGCCCTTCTTCCGCTTCAAGGGGGGATTTTCTATCGAGAACAGAATCAACAAAAAAAAAAAATCACACATATGAGAGAGGCATGGTGTTTGCAACTGACTGTCCCATTCCTCACACTTACTGATATCTTCATTCAAACCCGTTACCTCCCAAACATATGGATGAAAAGATAAAGTCCTCCATTTCACAGCCTTTCCTTCCGGGCAAGTATATCCTCTATAACAAATCAAATACTGACTTCGCTACCATCTTGCATTTTAGATGGTCTTGTGCAGCAGCTCCCTGTTCTTCCTACATCATTCTTACGGATCTGAATCTTGTCACCAACTGTACATTGTGAAAACATTTTTAGACTGCTCCAGTGTCTCTCACCTTAAGCATTCTACTCAAATGTTTGCTGAGGTTATTTGTGTATTCCCTCCCTATTAGCCATCTCTGTTTTCATTCCAATAATTCTAGCCACGTTGACATCTGGCACGTCTTCCTGCACAGCTCAGTGCGTATAATTCCTCTGTCAGATATTATAGCTCCTTCCATGACAGATGTTCATAAAGATCACAAACAGCACGGTCTTGATAAGTCTCCAGATATGTTTAGATATGCCTGGAAAGCCTTTATACTGCAGTCAATTTATAGGGTTTGGTTTGCAGGACAACGCTGCTGCATTTCCTGATCAGCACTAAGCTTACAATGGCATGGTTCATTTTCATACTTATGGTTTTAATACTTCTCTCTTTATTCTCAGCTTTGGTTACTATTCTGCTCAGGTACCCCAAATAGTAAACAGCTAGGAAGTTTTAGATCAGTCTCAGAAATTATTATTAGTGTTCTTCACTCCATATTGGTTTTCAGTCTTAAGTATCTTGGTGTTGATTTTCAATCCCATTGACTTTACTAAGGTCTAGAGGTCATTCATTTTGGCCTGCACATCTCATTGCAGACTGGACACCAGGAAAATGTCAGCGGAAAGGTTAAGTCTCTGATATTCACCTCTCTTGATTTACTGTACTTCTCTTCACACGATCAATTACAAAGAAGTTATGCAATGCCTATTATTTTTCTCATATTACTTAGTCCCTCCATACATATGTATTAACTGGTGTGATAACTTTGCAGAAGCCCTGAATCCCATTCATGTTTCAGACAGACAGCAAAGTAAGCCAATGACTTCCATAAGTTGCACCTGTTCAGTGCACACTGGATTTCTTCACTGACTTTAAGGAGCTACATAAAGGTCTGATAACCATCCTTATGATTGTTTTATTGAGACAAATATGCTTATTCTTTCATCTAAAGAAACTATTTTCCAGTTTTAACACTAGCCATTTTAGTTATACAGCTTATTATTGCCATTTTGCATAATCAAAGATCAAGATGTATCAAGCTTAAACCCCGCCTCTTGGTACCTTTGGCTCTCATTACAGTCCTCCTTCTTTAGTACATACACTATTTTATCATTTTTCTCACATTTTATGATGTTTTTTCTTGCAACCTTTGTAAGGCATTTATCAAATTTTATATTTTTCAGTCCTCAATTTCATTTTAAGGATTTTATTGGGAGTTTGTCCAAATTAGTATTTCTTCCCCTTTCAACTATTCTCTTTGTTTCTACTTTACTGATGAGTCCTAGTTCAACATTCAGATGACATCTTCTCTTTGTATCAGGGACTGGCCATTGCTTCGCTGTTTAACAACTGACTACACTTATTTGCCATACCTTCATTAAGTTGCTGATATGACACTGGAAACCTCACAGAGGCTTGGTTTTTCTTCCAGCTACCCACCCAGTGATGTTCCACTATGTCTTCTTACAGTTTGAAGATACAGGATTCTGTGTGTCAGTAACAATTACAACTGCAAAACTTCAGTTCTCTTTCCTGATACACTTTTAACTTCCGTTCTTTGTGGCAGATTACTCTGTTTAATTCTGGTGCCTGTCTTTTTTTATGCCGTGTAGCTTCAGAACATCATGGCCTATTATGTCTTATTACTGTGAATACACACATTCAGGAGAAAAAAAATGTGTAGAGGAAAACTCTACTCTCCTTCTGTTATATGAATCTGCAAGAACCTCATACTTCATTGCATCACTAACCCTTGTGGGACTGTCACATACAGTAAAGCTTTGTTGTGCGGCAGCTTTTGATAAGGCAAACAAAAAGAACTCCATTTTACTGCCACGGACCTTGCCTCCAGAAGGTCAAATAAGCAAAGTATTCAACACATTTATCAGCTGTATAAACCTAGTCATCTTCAACTACCAGTAAAGGATTCTAGTCTTAGACACGGGGCGCCTCAAGCGTGGCAGTAATCAGCCTAAAATTTTGTCAAGTGTTTATTATTTTTGCAGCTCAAAGAATGGAATTCATTTAGCTTGTGTGGATTGAATAAGAATTTTTCCATACCTGCATGCTCAGGGGGGTTCTCTGAGCCAGAGAAGAGTGAAAGCCCTTCCTCCTCCATCTCAAATACACTTGCCACCCTCTTCCCATGATCCTGTGTGCTGAGTTGAGTGGGACCCATGGAGGCCACACAGGAAGGGCTCGCTATAATCTCATTGCTGCAGCATGGTTACTGCAGAGCAAGAGGCAGCAGGCGTCTTCCTTCAACGTCTTCAGTTTCCCTCTGCTACTGCAAGTCAGAAAGGAAGTACCTGTGAAGAAAAACAGATGCAAAAGAGGCAAGAGTTCAATTACTGAGGCTGTTAACTCCCCAAATCTATTACAAACTGCATCACAAGCAAGATTAAGGTTTTGTTTCCTTATTTATTAAAAAGGGACAATTACCTTTGTTTTATCGGTGTTTATTCCCTTGAAACACAACATTTTAACAAACTGTGGTAAAGGTACAAGAATTAGTACACTCAGACACAAAATTGTCTGTTTATTGCCAGAATATTTATCAAAGCAGGACACATCTCCATTACTGCTACCACCACCAGGGGACTTGAGCCCTGACCTCTCCAAGTGTGTGAAAGGGAAATTCCAGACTTTACAACTGGTGGCCTTTGCTGAAGCTTCCAGTAACAAATTACTCATTACTGCCAGTTGTGCTGGATTTTGTGTCACGCACTGCAGAACACAAAGAAAATTGTAAAAGATAATTTTGACACAATGATTTAGCAAAGACTAATTTCCCTATTACTAGCAACAGCCAAAGGCTATGCCAAAGATCAATGATGCATCAAATATGAGGATTACAGATCCTTCCTGGACCTACAAAAAGAACTGAATAGCCAGCATCACACCTAAGGAAAACAACCATTATGCCACCTCAGGAAACAGATTCAGCACCAACCTTCTGAGGATACCCTTTCCATAACAGAAAGCACCTTTATTATACAGCACTAACTCCACACTACAGAACCTGAACCTGGAAAGTGAATCCAATCACTTTTTTGCCAAAAGCTCTACACCTGCGCAGAAAAAGCCTTACCAGTTTGACTGCACAGACTTAGTGAAACTGATGTAAACTGCTAGTGTAAACACGCCTAATCTGATTGAACATGCATTTAGATCAGTTGATCTTAATTCAGTGATTTACCAGTGCAAGCTAAAGGGATTAACTGATTTAGAAAGCAACTGCATTAAAGGCCTGTACCAGTTTAAGTTGACCAATTGAGTTTGGGACTGGAAGACTGCAACTCTCTAAAAGAGAGGAGGTGACAGAAGGCTGGGCAGCAGCCCAAACACAAACGCATCAGGTAACCAGGGGCATGCCTCACACACTGCACTGCTGACTGGGAAAAGGCAGAGGACTGCTGTCCCAAGCCCCTTCTTCCCTCCTGCATATTTGGACCAGACCACGAAGCTTCTCTTGGAATGCTAAAGGCAAAGACAAAAGCAATAGTCCCACAAACCACCCCCTCCCAGGACTCTGAGAGCAACAGTCATCAAATACAAATCCAGTCATACTGTCAAGCTTGCTGGACTCCTGCCATGTCCCATTACACTCTGGCAGATAATGAATGCAGGTCTAAAAAACCACAGGACGTATTAATTTATGTGACCTTTATAAACACAGACTCAGACTGTATAAGGAATTCAAAGCTCTCTTCCCTTTGGTACACGCAGCCCTGAATCACTTGCAAAACAGACCATCTGTGATGAACGCAGTGGCAGCAAATATGAAACTCGAAGCCATAGAAAAAGTAAAAATCCTAACGTGAGAGACTGCAACATAACAGATTTGATTTGCAAACAATTCAAGAACACTCATAGTTTGCAAAGGAACAGAGTGGCTATCGCAATCAACTTTAAAAAAAACCCTCCACAGTAAATACTGCAGCAACCCCACAAGCCTCGTGGAGAGGCACAGAGCACCAGTCGGAGACAGGAACTTCAATGAAACAAACCCAAATGTGCCTTGTACTCCTAGTCCTGTGTAAGCTCCTCATCGATGCAGATTACCAGATGTCTCTGGGCACGTTTGGGCACGAAACAGTGAGCTAAGTGTACTGCCTAAATGCATCTCCACATTCCTTTAAACCACGCAAAAGATTCATTCAAACGTTAATTATTGTGAAGAATGAATCACTACCAGCAGCACTGCAGTGCTTTTTGAAGCAAAAGTTTGATCCTCCAGCTGAGGCACCGAGTGACTGAGCTCAGGTCCTGCTGCATCCCGGCCATAAACTGTGATGTATTCCGGAAAGTAAAAGAGGAGGGCGCATCCTGATGGGATTTTGAAACTGTCATCCACGATTGACATTGCAAGAGTGAAACTTGCTGTCAGCGGGACATCTGGAGCCCAAAGGGGAGTTTCTAAAAACACACACACACAACCACAAGACTGCAGACTTCCTGGCAGTGGCTGACTAGTCTGCAGTTAGCACCAGGGAGGGGAGTATAAATCTGCGTGCACACCCAGGACACGGCAAGGGGCAAGGCCTATCAGCCACTATCTTCGTGCTGCGAAACCAGCCCACATGCTCCTACCTCATGCACCAGCTTCCCTAGCCCTCCCACAGCAGAACAGGCCAGACAGGAGCAGGGAAGATGAGAAGCCTCTCTTACGAGACAGCATTTTTTAGTTTTGTAGATCCAGTAACAGGCTGTGGAAAACTGACCTAACTGCAAACAGCAGCACTCTGGTGGTGCTAGGTAAAGAAAACTAAACTAGCGTTTTCCGCACAGGCACACATATATATGAGAGGCTGTATGATTAGGCCAGCGAGCTAGTTTTCGTAGAACTATATGAGAATAGTTTTCAAATGACTAAAACCCTTGAGTTCTGTACTAATAACCATGTTATTAGAGGTTCATATCTCCCAATTTGCACCACCACTTCAACTTGAGATAAAGAAGGGTAATGCAAGCTCTAATTGCAAAAGGGAACAGAGTCTTCTTGACATCATCTGCTGTGCTGCCTCCCACCGTCTGTCTCAACTTTGTCAGTTCTAGAAGCCAGGACTGGCCAAGTGACAAAAGATGGGGCAATCACTTCTCTCTAACATAGCATCTAGGGCAGAGAAACCTAGTGAACAGACATACTCCAGTGAGGAAGCACATACAGACGAAAGGCTGATGGAGACAATTCTCTACCAGCCCTTGTCACTCATGTCTCAAACAAGACACTAAACACCTCTGAAATGTGTTGCCACCAGGTTCTCCCTACTCCATTTCGTCCCTCTCTCTTCCTTTTCTGAGACAACTGAACAACTCTGAGACCAATGGTTTCAACATCAGTGCTCCTGCAACAGAAAATTCTGTAACAAAGACTAGAGGTGGCAGCCCTGGCTCTTGCACTTCATTTTAACTGCCAGAAACCTTCATTACTTCCTCCAGCAACAGCCTTGTCCCAACCCACATGCTCAGCTAAAAGTCTTCTTCCAAGCCCAGTTAAAGCATTTATGCACTCTTCTGGAAGTCTTTGACCTGGCCTGTCATCAACATCAACAGCCACAAAGCTACAGAATATGCCTAATTTCTGTCCCATACTCGTAGAGGGTAAGTAAAGGATATGGCTCTGGGCAGCACAGCACATGGATAAAGAAACCAAATGAGCCAGGTGCAGTTATTGTGACTCTTCTGCTAAAAAAGTCTGTCCTCTCCTTGGCATTCCTTGTCTGGTGCTTTCTGGGAGAATAAGTATAAGAGCCAGGAAGCAGACCAGATGCAAGTGCATCTCCAGAGAACCTGTACTGTGGAGCACAGGAATAACGGGAGGAATAGCACAACCAGCCTTTTACCTCCAAGCACTGGAAGCTCCGATGAAACGGTAGCTTTTTAGGAAGTTTGCACAAGTCTCTGATATCTTTCAAAAGAGGAGTTACTGGTCAGAGTCCTGGTAAGTTACAAAATCCTACAGCCTTCTGCCAAGAGAAAATAAATGGTTAGGTTTCAGTTCTATAATGAATCACAAGTGCGCTCTCTGCAGCACGTCAGCATCAGCAGAAGAGACCTTGCATTTGTATTCATGTGTTAACGTGACTGTGCTTGTGTGTCACACACCTGCGTGGCAACAGGACCGTGCCTTTGTGGGGGGGGCTAAAAAAGCGGGCTGTTGGTGAACCACTGTGTCTGATAGGAAGGTTTATCTTTCAGAGATACTTAAAACAGGGATATAATTTGGCATTTTGGCTTCTAAATGCATTCTGACATGCAATACGAGTGCCGGCACCCATTCTGAAACTACCTCTGAAAGCTGGGTCAAAACAATGCTTAATGGTCTCCGCTGAAAACTAAATGCACAGTGTGTACACCAGTGATGCTATCTTTGGTACCAAAAGCTGGTTGCAGATATAAATGGCTGAGGGAAAAAAATAAACACGGTCAGACTGACATTTCACGGACCCTACAGCACTAGCAGGGAACAAAGCCCCTCAGGAGACACTGCCGTTCCAATTCTTTCATAAGGACTAACCTAATGCTCTTCCTATTCCTTCTCTGGTGTGGCAGCCAGAGTGTTTTCACAGAATTCCCCAAAGAACACGGCAGTACCTTGCAGTTGTCTCAGAGAAACAAAAGATTGCTCCCAGCTCATCCTAGCTCATTCCTCTGCATCATCACATTTCTCAGGAAGTACTGGCACAACTAAGAGGTCCATAAGAGGGTCAGAAGTACGTATATAACAGGTTTCACTTTGTAAAAAGTGGAAAGAACCACTTGTACCTTTCAGAGCAGAAAAAGAAATCTATGCAAATCTGTCACGTTGAGAATAAAGTAAGATTCTGCATCAAAACCATTAAAAATCAAGACGAAAAAAACATCAACTTGATTGTCGATGGGAGGGAGAAAACATGAAAATGCAAGGCGTGCAAAGCAGTGCAACAGGATAGCATAAAGAGTAGTTCTGAACATTATGTTTACAAATAAGGGAAAGAACTGTACTGTGCCTCTGAGGAAAAAGAAACTAGCTGGGCCCCAGCTGTAAGAGCCTTCTCTACAGAGTATTGCAGCGACCCCGTTTGAAATTGCATTATCCATTTTGATGCCACAGAAGCATGAAGACATCCACAAACTGGAAGGAGTCCACAAGCCACCATCAGTCTCAATGATACTGATAAGAAAGCTGCTGCTTCTTGATTGTTTCCATTCACTATCAAGCTAAGCTTCAGCTGACTGCTACGAGCTGCCCAAGTGTGTGGCGCTTGCCTGTGAGCCTTACGAGCTGCTGCCACCTCTGCCAACCGCGCAAAGCGGTCCTACCAGCTGCTCCCGACCGTGCAGCCTGCTCCACAGGGATGGGCTGCTACACTTGGGCCTCCTGTCCCCAAGTACACAGTCTTATTCCCACCTCTGCCTCTCTAGCTCTGAGTTTGAGAGTCCCCATCCTCTTACCTTGGTTCTCACTCCTGCTGCTGACCAACTTCCTTACTACCCGTGACTTTGCTGACTTGTGGCATGAGCTTTGCTTATGGCACTTGTCTCTTCCTTTGAAGTGGTGCATCCCCGAGTTCGCTTGAGTTCTCGCTGCAGCACCCAGCTCTCATGGTGAAGACTTCCTTTGGGCTGTGTCTCCACCCTTGGCTTTAGTCTGGTCTCAACACACAGCGTGATGTCTCCTAACCTGCTCAGGTATGGATGCCGTGGCAGTATTCAGAGGGCAACAGCAAAAGTGACTAACAACCAGACAGACTAAAATATTCCTGTGTGTCACTTGGTTGAAAGAGTACAGGGAAGAAAAGCAGGAAGGTCTAATGACGGTGTACAGCAGGACAGAAGGGATTATTCTGAAAGACGGATTCTGCCTATTCCTCATAGGCTTGACAAGGAAGGGACAGTCAGGCTATTACAGGAAAACCTCCTAAAGGTGTTTTTAGCTCTCTGAGACTGGAGGGCAGACTTTCTAATTTTCTTTCCAGAATTAGACTTTTTATTACAACAATGCAAATATTTCTGCGGACATTTATCAATCCGTATCCAACATGACTTAGATGCTCCTGATGTATAGAATATGCCTCTACAAACAAACAATTGCAGCAGCAGAAATTCCAAGCCACTTCCACCCACCTCAGGTAGAAAAGAATATGGGAGTGAAGCAAAAGAGAAATCTTTCTCCGGTGAACGTTTGCAAATTGGTTAGAAAAGTGAATTAGGGTCCTAAGCCACAAGTGTACTACCAAACAGAATACCGTAATTCGGGGCAGAATCAGCCCCAAGTACTTCTGCTTTGTTCCGCGTCAAAAACCAAATTCACTGTGTCTTCACAACACAGTATGTGTTTCTTTCCCACACAGGGCAATTTGGGAACAGAGCTTCACAAACTGTCCCTGAGAAGAAGACAGAATGTGCTGACTCCAATAACGCCCAAGAACTTACAAGTTCTGCAAAAGAGCTTCTCACCCCAACAGCAATTGTTTTGCAAGAAGTCAGCTCTTCCGATCACATCTCATCCAGCAGGAGATGCTCCCTCCCCTCTCTCACTACCTGTCTCTCTCATTATTCCTTGCCTGTCAAAGGCTGAGGTTTTGGCTTTGCCCTCATCTTCACCTCTTGGTTTCTGCCTGATCAAAGCATGCCGTGTCAACACAAGGAGCCAGGGGAAAAGAGTTCTACGGTGTCTGCTTTGAGGGTGGGTAAGATCCTGAAGTGGGCCGTGCCCTTCTGCTTCTTCCCTCCCTCTCCACAGCCAGATGCCCTTGATCCTGCAGCTGAGAGGAGAAGGGAGGTTACTGCAGTTCATTCACACCGAGCACAGGGAGCTCTCTCGCCTCTCTTCCTGTTTGCACGGAGGCATTAGTCCCTCTGACAAAGGAAGAGAGTAAGAGGCAGAAAGGGAGAGAGAGAACAGATGATGGTTAGAAAGGACAGGCTCTTTCCTGGTTAATTACCTGGAAATGAATAACAAGTGCTATCAGGCCTGATGTGTCCACCTTGCTGACATGAAATTCCTCTAAAGGCCATTGACACAAGTTCCCTTGAACTCTGGAAAATAGCACCAACCAGACCTGGGTAACAAAGCTCGTCCCTTCTATTCCTCCCAGGCTTTCTACTGTCACTGCCACCTCAGCTTTCAAGCTTCTGGCTAACCTAGACTACAGCCATCCCCAAAATGGCAAAAACTAGAGCATGCGCTGCATTATGGCCAGGAAGATGTTTCAGTAGGAGCATCCCCCCCAGACCATCTTGTAAAATGACAGGCCATTCATCCCCAGCTCTGTCCAGCCAGGTGAGCTGGGGACTGGTGCCCCAACGTGAGGAGCAGGCAGAGCCTTCCCACCTGGAGCGACACCGACTTCTGCAGCACCTGTCGGGGAGAACACGAGCAGAACTTGCCATTTGGGGCTGAACTGCAGTAATCCTCGGCATTTGGCTGCAAATCCAGCTTGAACTGTCAAATGACAGTTTGACGCCGCTATCAGCATCGACCTTCAGATGGCAGGAAGCACGACTGAGGCTTTGACAGAAGCTTCAAATAGGAAAAATCCCATCTGTGCTCCTCCCAGGAGGATGGAACGCACTAAGCTGAGCAGCTGCCCCCTCCTCCTATCAAAGGAGCAAAGGGCAGCTCCCTGCCGCTCCTCGGGAAGAAGGGTAAGGCAGGGGATCCAGGCTGCAGCCCCGTCTGTAGAATGAATGGTTGTTAGCACCAGCAGTAATAGCAAGTTCTCCCTACGGAAATTCACTTTATAAGAGCAGCAGCGTTCTTTCACCAGTACCACTCACAATTTCCCCATGCAAATTAAGCTATCGGTAAGTCTTTTTTTTTTCCCTTGCACATCTAAGCATATCTACACCATGGCAATTTTGCTTTGCTTGTTTTTCTTCCTAGGGCACCTGCATTGGCTAATGTAATTCTTTTGTACTTTTACCCACACCACCAGACCAATAAATAAATAAAATCAAACGTGAAAAGTATTCAAGCAACCTAGGAAACTTCCTCGGATGAAATTATCTGCTAAGCAGCAAGACCCTACTGTGGGAAACTAAAGTTGAGCTGTTTGCAGCTCGCTGTTTCTGCTGCTGACCAGGTCTCACGCATCCTACGTGCAGCGACAGTTCATCACATCCTACTGAAGGCTGGAAATGAGAACAGATCTCACCTTAGTTTCCTTCTAAATGCCACTGCATGGCAGCACAGAAAACACAACCAGAGCGTCTGTTGTCTCTGGATTCTCTCTCTAGCTTTATACAGCCGCCAGTACCTTGTTCTACACAGGTATACATTGCTACCCAAAACGTAACAGCCAGCCACTCTTTAAAGTTTTAAAGTAACAGCTTCAAGATGCAGTTTCCTCAGCCTTGTCAGAGAACATGGCTCAAAAACACAGGAAATACCCAGCGTCATCTAGATCAGAGGTAATGGCAACAACTGGCTAGGTTCAAAAAGCCTGACTGTATTTTTAAAACGGGGCTTGCACGGAAGTGAAAAAATAAGAGTGAAAGAAACCTCTCTCTCCAGCCACTGTGGAGCACTACATTGGCACCATATTACAGAGAGCAGAACAAAACTCTACCTTGGAGTCTATGTTCCTCCTTTATGGCCCCCAGCCCCACAGAGGTTAGATCTCTGCTACGGGGAACACAAGCCTGAGGGATTTGAGATGTCATCCCAATGCTGTCTCCATACTGGAGAGAGATCAGAATTAAGAAAGAAAAGAAAACAACACAAAAACAAACAAACAAGGATGACTACCTAAAGTAACAACCTGATAGAGGATGTCAGGGAAAAGGACTAAACCCAGTCCCTGGCCAGTAAGAGAGTCAAAGAAATTATGCATAGAAAAGTTGGCCTTTTTGCTGCATGTAGAAAGCGATAATGATAAATAATAACAGAACGTACTGCTTACCTGATTGTTTCCTTAAAGATAATTTAATCTCCACAAAACTCTATGAGGTCAGGGAATAACATCTCACTGCCCATGCCTATTCTAACCAGATGTCTTTAGCAGCTAGCAGCGTTAAAGGGAAATCTGCTCAGCTCGCCAGCTTGTCTCAGCCCATCTCTTCAACATCAGCATCCCAAAGTGCTCTGAGCTGGAACACGGCCCAATCCACTGTCAGCACTGAACTGCTGCTAAAACAGGTAACAGCAGTAAGAAACAGCAGCAACATTTTACCAGCAAGACAAGATGACAAAGGACAAGTTCCCAAAGCTGTAAAATGAATCACAGCAAAGCCTGAAAGAAAACTTAAAAGCACTCAGCTAGTAGGCTCTTACCCAGCCCACACTCTCTTTGCCACTGCTCTCCATCCTCTAGCAGATACGAAATAAAAGAACATGAGGCAAGAGAGGGAAGAAGAGAATAAAGGAGAGGGCTGTTAATGGTACAGTTGTTTGTTCATTTTTCTGATTTCCTCTTTCCTCCCACCCCAAGAGTATTTTCATCAGCATGCTGCACATCACCGTAACTGAAACAGGAGTGTTTCTGGGAAACAGCCTTTTTATGGAGTATCTGTACAGCACTTAGTATCCAAGCACCATCCCACCTAAAAGCATCTATCAAAACAAATACTACCACTCACAGGCAAAACAGAAATACAGTACTGGATTGCAAAACAGGCAGGAAAACCATTAAGATTCCCTTAAGGGCAGTAGGGGAAAAGTGGCGTTTCCCATTCATAGAAATATCATCCCTAGATGTAGCGCAGAGGGCAGGAAGAAATGACAACGCTACAGAAATACCCCTATAAAACAGATACTGGAACTGGGTCTAAATTGCCTCAAAAGAAAGCTCGACCGTTCCATGCGTTGGCCTATTCCCCACTCATCCATTACCTGGGATGTGTTTTGGCAGGTTTTGCTACCACTGCTTTTGAAAGAAGGAGAGAAGCGAGGCAGGGCTTCCCACCCTACAGCAGATCTGTGTGCCCAAACCTACATCAGCAAGAAGACTGCAGTCGAGCGAGAAGAGAGATGAGAAGTAGTGCCAAGAAACACAGTAAAGACCGGCATCGCAGCAGGGGTGCAGGTCAGGAGAAAAGACCATTATGAGCTCTGTGCAAGGCAAACTTGCCCTGCTTTTGACTTTACTATTCCGGACCCTGGTCTGCGCGAGCTGTCTATTTTTGCTTTGGGGGTCATTTCGGCCGAACACTTCCAAGGTACAATATCGGCAGGATAAGGGAGGGAATTATTTTCCTTTTTAAATAAACCCAGAGAGTGAAAGCTACAAGGGAAGGGTTAAAGGCCTGAAAATGAGAGAAAGAGGATCCGTGTGACAGGAAGGGAGCATGTGAGAGGGCGTGTGACAGCCTGAGCAGCAGAATGTGTGTGTGTGGATCTCATTCCCTCGGAGGCTCTTGGCCAAATGTGGAGCTGAACTTTCTGCAGACTTTGTCCTGCCAAGTCATGTTCCCTTCTCACACGGCCTGACATCACCACAAATGCTCAGCTGGAAAACAGTCCAGAGCCGGACAGAGTCCGCGGCTCTCAAACAGCAGCCAGTGAAATGGCCACGCCGGCGGCACACCCACCGGCCGGGACAGCAGCCCCTGGTCCTACAGGTGATCTCCATCCAGAAAGAGCCCTAACAAAGCACAAAAAGGACTGAGGTGCTAACAGCCCGATGCTTTTTTACAGCCTGAATTCATACAGCCCAAAACAGATTGAAAGCCCGCACAAAAGCTCTAACAGAAAAAAGCAGAACATAACTGTGAGATTGTCAGGGTTTGTCATAAGGAACATACTGCATGGAGCCCACTCCATTCCCAGCTCCTGCGCAATCTTGCCACGAGGAGGAGGAGGAGGAGGAGGAGGAGGAGGAGGAGGAGGCGGCGGCCAATGGCAGAATCCACAAGCAACCCACAGAAAAAAAACAAGCCAGCGGTTCTGCCCAGCTTAATGCTCTGGCAGGGGCTGTATGAAGCAAGCAAGCAAACATTACGCAGGTCAGCGAGCTCCTACCACCCAGCCCGTCAGAAATAGCTGCAGACCCAAGTTCAGTTCTGGAAAACGTGAGCACGTGTACGAGCAGGCAATGGGGCTGAGCCAGCAGGTGGCTGGATTTCTTCTTCTGCTCCTTGCACCAAGGGAGAAGGGTGGGGATGGCCGCTGATTCTGGGACACGACAGAAGGCACCACCCAGAGCAAGTATCAGGCAGTACCAGTTGGAGTTGATACTGAAATGAGGCAGGACAAAGTCTCCAGGCTCTCCTTGTTTTCACTCTTCATGCCCAAACCACTGCTAGAAGAAGCATGATAGGAAAATATTGCTGGTAATAGAGAGAAAAATCATGTTTTCTTCAGGAAAAGGTTTCTGCATTCACCACACCTGTTCTACTTGAACAAAAACAAATAGCAACTTGGCAGCTTTCTGGAGACCAAGGGAAAATTTTTCTTCAGTCCCATATAACCCAGCAAGTTAATCCCCTTCTTCTCAGACATGCTTAGATAACAGGAGCTACACCGCATGACCTAAGCTCATCTGTATTTTATATTTCAAAAGACTCCTCACAACTCAAGTTCCCTCTTCCCTCGCTAAAGGAATCTGACACCTTCCACCAGCACAATTTTGCCTGCCCGTGCGCTACACAGACCTTGAATCGCAGCCCTAGGGCTTCCTGCCCACACCTGCTGATGCCCAGGAACGTGTCCCTCACCAACTGCAAACACAGAAGCCATCTGTCACATTTCCTCCTGGCCCTTCCACCGAGACCAGAAAATTGTTCCTCTCCCACGGAAGAAGGCCAAGGGAGGAAGCAGTCGATGAGCAGAAGACCAGAATCACCAAGTCGGTACTGGAAGGCAGGACGACAAATTCTTGTTCAACTTTCCGAGCATGCAGCTGGGTGAGCTGCCCTGCCTTGGTGGCAGCACTCGTGCAAGCTGCAGCACGCTGGCAAGGACTCTGTGTGTGGATGCAAGTCAAGGCAAGTGCCACCAGGGCAAGTCTCAAAGGCTCTTGCAGCGCAGCATCAAGTGCCCGCAAACATTCCACGTGGGTGCTCAAGAAGCCACTACATGTGCATATCTGACAGCGTGACAATGGAAAAACGTCCAGGAAAAGTCACTGCCGTAGCATATGGAGTCCTTTAGGGACTGGCACATTTCTGCATGTATGTCCCTGGCAACCGAGACACTACAGAGTTGTTTCAGAAGCCTACCTCTTTGCCCTCGTTTCATAAGGGCCCTAAATAGACTGCTTAAATTCCAAACATTTCTATGTAAGTAGGAATTTACACACATTTGTCCAAGCTTACACTCGGTGAATTTATTTTCTAAGACAATGACAAATTATGATAAAGCCTAAAACAATCATTTAAACAAAACCAGAAATGCTCTCCAAGCAGAAACAGCACACGGTTGCAGTGGAATGCTTAAAGAACACAATTCCTAAGCTTGAGGAAGTTCTTAAGGCCACGGAACCAGAATCCACTGAAGTACCAATCGAAAAAGGACAGAAAGATTAGTTTCATCAATTTGATTATTAAATTAGTTCAGTTCACTGAATGCTGGGGGAGGGAAGCATAAAACGGGGGAGATGTTTTCTCTCCCAATCTCTGAATAAAAACAACACAAGGGAGGATGAGTTATGCTCGCTCTAAGATCTGGAAGGACACAATGACCAAAAACAACCAGTTCGTTTTGCTGAGTACAGATAACACTGCCTTGTTACAGTAAAACAGTTTGAACAACAACACACTCCAGCAAGCATATTTTCTCTTCAGTATCCAGTCCTTGATTATAGTCTGATTATAAAATATTTAGTTTTGCATGTTTTTAATTTGACCTTTTTATTCAAATGCAGTTTTGCACAAGTCATAAGGAAAGGAATTACTCATCTAGTAAATCCAAATGACTATTTTCTAACGTAAACATTTACTGTGATATAATAGCGTAACGCAGATGTATGTATACACCATCATCCTGCTTAGCAAGAAATATTAATAAATTAGCTTCACCAAGTAGAACATACCTTCCTCTTAGGAAAACACCAAATGCAAAACCAGGCTTACGTGAATTACTTAAACCACCAACCAAGACTTAAAATCAGCAAGTTGGAAGCCTGGCTTTAAACCACTCAGCCTTGTTTGTTTCACAGCTGCGCTGGGATCAGAGGGCCAAGAGTGCCCCTCTCCCCAGAGAGGCAGAGGATGCAACTCCTATGCCCCGATCATTTCAAGAAATTTTACAAGTATATTTACCTATATATATTACTAAACCTTTAAATAAACTATAGAACCTAATATGCCAGGGAACACCTACTCTCTCGTCAGTCATCTGCTTTAGCAACCAGTGCAATACTCACCTAACATCTTTTATTTACATCCCAGAGAGGTATAATTCAGCTTGGCTCTGCAGCACGGCTTTGAAAGCCCTTCAATCCTCCCATCCCAGTTCTCCCGCTTAATCCTACAGACAATGGCTTTGGTCTGATCAAAACACGAATTAGATTTCTAATTCCCTACCATCGTTCTCTCCATTTCACCATCAACTTCGCACTAATAAACATGTATTTCCCCCCCCTTCCCTTAAACACAAAGGACAGGTTTTTGCTCTGCCCTCCTATGTGCACTACCTGAATTAGCCTTTGCCCTCCCCAGATAAGACACTTAAAAGCTTGGCAGCGTATATTTCAACTCACATTACGAAATGAGACTGCTATCACCTTAACATTTTCTTTTGGACACTCAATAAAGCAAGTAATTTTACCTTACAGGAAATCTGGTTTTGAGATCTCCAGGTCTAAAACTGCAAGCTACGCTGGCTCCCAGGATGTCTCCTCGTTAGCGAGGACACAAGCAAGGAGTCCGTCCGTGCTCCAAAAATGGGGAAAAAAAAAAGGTATTTTGTCTTAAGCAGAAAGTCACAGACCACCACCACTCAGGGGGGGCTAGAACTTTAAACAGAGAAATGAATGCCAGAACACGTAAAGCCTCATCTAATTTAAAAATATCATACGCATCAGTCAAACCAAAGCTTGTTACAATACAGCTTGCCAGCTGCCGTAACCGCAATGGAAACGCTAGGTCAAATGCTGTACTCACATATGAGCAGAAGCACGACCAAGTTGAACCTGTTTGTGGCCTAGATGCAGAACTGTGCCTGACTGCAGGAAGCACTCCCCTGAATTCCCTCCTAAGATGAGGCTCCTTCCCACGGAGACGGTTTCCACAGCAAAGAGGATGTGATTCTGCCTTCCTGAATTATTATGCGGTGAGGAACACACAGTAATACTCTCCTGCACAGCAGCAGAACAGTTTTCCCCAATGAAACAAAACATCCTGGTATGTTAAGTTTCACCTCAATTCTGAAACAGTTACTTTCCTCCAAGACTGTCAGATCTGCAGATCTTATTGCTGGGAGGTTACATAAAATCTGACAAGTTTTCCTATTCGACATGCAAAGACCCACAGAGCTGTGGCAACGAGACTTTCACAGCAGCTGCTTCCAGAGTAGATAGCAGGATCATCCTTCAACAGGTTCAAGACAAGGCACCTTATATTCTACATTCTTCCCTGGGAAGATGACTTCTGAAAAACAGCAACAGCTAAAGTCCTTAAATTCAAAGCTTGGAATTTTGAAAAAAGGCCTTCTCGATAGCCATATGTTCACATACCAGATCTAATTACAAAAGATGTAACTTTTGTGGTCTGAGACCATCTCCACTTCTAAAGACCGGATCGCACATTTAAAGACAGCAGAACATTCATCCTTCTGTCTACCGAAGAATGAGCGCTCCGAGAGCCGTAATGGCTATTGCTAGAGAAAGCACCCTTCCTGAAAAACTTATCTGAACAGAGATAACAGCGCTGGAAACACCACTCTTCCTACAGGTGTGAGATGGGGATGAGGCAGCAAGCTCACGCGCTGCACTTGCGCAGCGGCACGCCGCCCGCCTCCTGGCTGCTGAAGGAAATGTGCTGACGAGGCGCAGAGAGCTGCGGCGGCAGTAACTGCTAACAAGCGACAAGGGTAACCCAAGGCACGCAGCCAGGACACAACAAGTCAGTGATAAAGTTTCCTGTTTGTTAGTTTTTCCTTTTTTTTTTTTTTTTGGATTAGGCAATTTATATATATATAGGCCCTGCTACAGTACTTCTCGTGGTGTTCTTCACTACACAAGTAGCTGCAGGGTTCCTTGAGGAGCCACAGAGCTCCTGAGCAGCTCCACAGTCTCCATACTCTGCCTCGGGTTTATTCTCCCAGCTATTTTGTTGGCCTCCTTCTGCAAAGAAGAACACACGTGTAAACACATGAGAAAGAAATGCTAAGCTCAATGCCAGATTTCGACAAGGGATTAGGCCGGGAAACCGGGCAGCCTGTTCTCAGGCCTTGCAGCAGTAGGAACCTTCTGGTGAGCGCGTTACAGGCGTGGTAGCAGAGAAGTGTGGCAAGGCCAAACTCCGTCTTGTCCTGGCACAACACGGACCGTGTCCAATGCCCTCTTTCCACAGCCCAAAGGAGGGAAGGCGGAGCTCAGCAACACACTGCTGGAATTCTCAAGCCGAATTTGCTCCCTTAATTAGAAGGGAAGACCACTACTCGCTAAGGGAAGGAGCAAACAGCTTTTCCTTTTTCTGCCTGCCCTCAAGTACGGCCTTCTCCTGGACACCCGGGGAGCAGCAGATGCTCCACGTTCCTCAGAACAAGCAGCAGAGCTCAGAGGATTGTCTTCCCTGCAAACATAACCTGCAGTCATAGCCAGGAACTGGCTGACACACGGTGATCCAAATGGTTAGTCACGAATGTGAGTCAGGGTTGGAGACTCCCGCAGAAGAAGCCTTGCAGTGAAGAGCCCAATGGTGCCTTTAGGGGAAAAAAAATAAAAAAGGCAGGGGGGGTGGGAAATCTGTGGCAGAAGGTATCTCAGCAGCCATCAGAGGTTTGTTGTGCTGTAATACCTGTTGTTGCAGATCTCCGGACCTTAGCACAACGTGTGGCAACGAAATGGCACACTGAGAAATCACCACCACCAGAAGCAAAGTTACCCTCTTATGGTGCCGTGTAAACCGACAGCCGTGCAGACAAGCCTGCGCCCCGGAAAGCTCGCGATGTACGCTGACAGGATGCGACAGGTGAAGGGGACAGCAAAACACAGAGCTGAGCAGCGCAGACAAGGACAGGCGACGAGCAGCCACAAAACAAGCAAACACCTCCCCATCCTGCACCCGGCAGCACCTCTGGCAGAGCTCAGGGTTCTCCAGGCACACAGCGACAGCCACAATCAACCGACCCCTTCCCACCGCCTGCCCCATCCACCTGCTGCCTCTCGGAGGGGGGAAACCTTTCCAGCGCTGTCCCAGAGCAGCAGAGCCCTCTCTGCTCCGTGATCCAAGCGGGTGAGCGGCTCCTTCCTGCGCTGCCGAGGCCCCGTTTCCTTCCAGCACCTTCCAGCGCCTCCCCAGCCCCGGGAGGAAAGTTACCGGTGCTGCTGGCCCACCGCTCCGACCCGGCCGCCCACGCCACGCGTGTCTCGCCCCGCCTCGCCCCACTCCGCCCAGCGGCCACCCACGCTGGGAAGCGGGGCCTCGGTGCCCACCAGAGCAAGCCCCCGGCACAAAATCCACCCCGAGTGCTGCGGGAGGCCGGGAGCGAAACGAAAGCTGGGGTTCGTGCCAGCAAACAGCTGAACCGAAGTCGGTTCCAGCGCGCTCGCACACGCGTGGCTCGGAGCTGAAGGCAACGCGGTGGCTTGGAGCCCCGCCACGCGCTCGCGTGGCCAACGGCTCGGGGCGGGCGAGACCTCGGAGACCTCGCTCAAGGACGAGGAGCCCCGCGGGTGCGCCGCTGGCCTTCCGCAAGTGGGGCCGGATCGCTCCCCGGCGCAGTACAGAGCAGCGTGAGGTGACTCGTAATTGAGGCCGTGCCCAATCCTTTTCTTTACGCATCAGTTGGAGCTCGGAGAGCTGGCCCGACGTGAAAATTACCAGTTAGAGGCTGAAGTCAAAGCAAGCTCGCCCAGGACTGCCTTTAAATCACAGCTCGCTACAGCCAGCGAACGCAGCTCTGACCTAAACTTCTGCCTGACGCCTGCTCCAGCCCCAGCGGCGCTTGGAGCTTTGCTTCATCACCAATTTCCTGTCAGCTTTCTCAAATCAGAAAAGAGAACCAAAACCAATAAAAAATAAAACAACAAAGTAGGTGGGTGCCTGCTGTGAACAACACCCGCTCCTCATCTGTGAATAACTTCTTACCACACGCCCTGAGCGCCCCAGTGGGGCAGCAGCAGCAGTAGGAATACTAGAAAAATACAATAACGTGATGCTTTCCAAGAAATATGAAATATCCTTCAATTCATTAAATATTCAAGCACAAGCAAATTAAACAAATTATTCCACCCAGCTGAACCTTGGACGTTGCACACAGCCGGCATTGACACAACCCCTCTATTCCATAAATAATTCAGCGCTCCGTAAAAGACTGCACACGCAGCTTCGTAAGGCTGCTAGCCGCCTGAGGTTTCAAGCGAGCAGACACCCACAGGGACAAACGAGGGGGCTGATTCCCGAGCTGCTGGGCTGCGTGCTCCCGGGATTTGCTCAGGTTTCCGAGCTGCCAGGCTTCGTGCTCCCAGGATTTCCCTGCGAACCCGAGAGGCAGACCCTCGGCCACCAACCCAGCACTACAGGCCAGGCTTCCCCGCGCCTCCGCCGGGCTCCGCGCGGAAGGACCGCGTTAGGGAGCAGCCGGCGAACACCAGGCCGGCTGCGTGAGGGCCGCCCGCAGCCACCCGGCACCCTGGGTCCCAGCCGGGCTCCGCGGGTCCCCCCCTTACCTAATCCGGCCGCTCTGAGGGGCGCCGACCCCCCCCCCCCGGCGCCGGGGGGCCGCCCGCCGCCCGCTGCCCGCCGCCTCGGGGCCGCCACCGGCCCGGCCGGGCACCGCCTCAGCCGGGCCCCGGGCAGGCCGCGCGCGCGCAGTGCTCGGGGGAGGCGCCGCCGCCGCCGCCTCGCCGCCCAGCCCGGCCCGGCCCGGCCCAGCCCCGCCGGGGTGCGCCGCCCAAGTGCGGCCGGGCGGGCCCGCGGGGCGGCGGCGCCTGGGTTCCGCGGCTCGGCCCGGAGGGGGAAGCGCGATGGCGGCCGAGGCGCGGCGGTGGCGGTGGTGGCGGCGGGGCGGCGCCGCGCTGCTCCTGCTGGCGCTGTGCCTGCAGCCGGCCCGGCCCCGCAGCCTCCGCTTCGTGACGCTGGTGAGGGGCGGGCGGGCGGGTTGGGGGGAGCGGGGGGCGCGGGCGGCTCGGGGCCGCGCTGACCGGGTGCCGCCCGCAGGTGTACCGGCACGGGGACCGCTCGCCCATCAAGGCCTACCCGCGGGACCCCTTCCAGGAGGCCGCCTGGCCACAGGGCTTCGGGCAGCTCACGCAGGTGCGTGCGGGCACCGGGCACCGGGGAGGGGGGGAACCGGGGGGCGCCGGGGCCTCGTTAACGGCGGGCGGCGCCGATCCCGTTGCAGGTGGGGATGCGGCAGCAGTGGGAGCTGGGCCAGGCCCTGCGGCGGCGCTACCGCGGCTTCCTGGGCGCCGCGTACCGGCGGCAGGAGGTGAGTGCCGGGCCGGGGGGGGCGGCGCGGGGCTGCCGGGCTGAGCGGCAGCAGCACGCCGCTGGGGAGCGTTAACGCCAAGAGGTGCAAAGCCAGCCCCGTGAAGCGAAACGGGTGTGCTGGGCGGTATCTGGGGCTTGTTTCCCGCTCCAGGTCGTTCTGTCGCAACAGCGGATCCTGGCTCAAAGCAAGAACGCGGCCTGCGTTTGCCTCGCCTTCTGCGGTGTGGCGCTGTCCTACAGGAGTCTGCACGGCCAAACAGCAACCCCTAGCCAAAAGTGACCTCGCTTGTTTCCACCTGTAAAAGCTTCATTCCCCCCAAACCTATTAATTTCCCTCTCTTTCTCTGTGATGTTGCCCTGTTTTATTCTAGTTCTAAAGAATCTGATAATCACAAGTAGGTTTGTGTTATAAAAATTACGGTGCCCATGTGCTGTGCACAGAGGAAAATGCACAATGCCCCCCAAATAGCCATACTGGTTGACCAGAGGGGTGTGAGTCAATTGGAACATGAGCAAGTGCCACGATGAGAGGCACACTGTCACATGCTTGGGATGGAAAGCTGGCGGTCAAGACCTGCTTGTCCCACTGCTGGCCGCATATCGCTTGTTTTATCTGAGTCTACTTTGGGTGATTGACCAAACGAGGCAAACTGAGAGTCCCTGTAAGATTTTCTGTCCTGTTTCGCCCCCCTTTTTGGACTCCCCAGGATGTATAAAGCTTCACATGATTCGTATTACACCCCCTTTGTCATTTGCTTCTTTAACAAAACTTCCAGTGTCAGCTCAAACGTGGATCCTTTAGCCTTCCTCAGTAGTTCCTTTCCAAACATACTTCACTCTTATAAAGCTTTTGCCAGCTGAAGCTGTTTCTCTTCCCTTGCCTGAGAAGGAAAAACAAACCATGGCATATGCAAACAAAGACTGTTTTGCTAACAAAGCCTGTATCTCTGCCTGAATTGAGCAAGCTCTTTCTTATGAGAAGTGTTGCCTCTGGATGACACCGTGTGACCGTCTGTCACCTGACTCAGCGACAAGCTGGAGCCTTGGCAAAAGGTGCTGAAGAAAGCAAATATGCTCAGGGCTTAATTGTTTTTTTTTACGACACTTGTAAAATTAGATCCTTATCTCTTAAAATAGTTCCTTTTTTCAGAGCTTGCCTAGGATGAAGGCAATCCTGTCTAACATGTACAGGATCAGTTGTTTTCAGGCCACAGTTAGGAGGTAAGAGTGGGTAGGAATTGTCAGACTTTTTTGTCATGACTGTTAAGTTTTGAGATACACTGTGTATGGGGGATGCTATACAGGGTGAGCATATGTGGTGGTTTTTTAGCATTTAAAATCCCAATCTTGACATTCTATTTGATTCTTCTGGTTTTCAGTTCTTGTTTCAGATCCAGTATGCTGGGGTTAAGGGCATTCTTTCACATGTGTTCCTGTTGTTTTGCACTAGTTTTCTTCTAATCTCCTCCCAGTGTTTTTAGCACACAGATACCAGAATAGCAAAGTTTTGCCATTTTGACCTTCTGGACTCTTTAATATTTTCCCTTTTCTTTCCTTTCTGGCTCAGATCTCTCTCTCTGAGCTCTGGAATGGTAAGTCTTTGCCCATTAATCCCAAGAGCCCACAATGATCAAATGACATCTCAGCTCCCCCGTTCTCTTTCTTAGACTGCAGATTATTAATTATTTCTCAGATGGTAAAGCTGAGGCTTGGAGAAGCCAGGTTTCTGCAGGAGCGGCAGCTTGTTCCTGGAATGGAGAACTGAACGCAGCAGTTTGCCCTAGTCCTGCTCTGTAAATATAGTGCATTTCCTATCTGTGCCCATCATTATCTGCATTATGTTGCTCTTCTCTGACTCTTGTTTATTTTCAGACTCCCTTCTTTCTATCTGTAATCTCCACACAGTGCTTCTCACTATTTCACTTACCCAGAACAGACTGCTGTAGCGTTACACAACAAATCATCTTTCACATCCATCCTTAAAGTTTCATCCAGGTTGACAACCAGCAGGCTCAGTCACTTCAGTTCCTGTTATCCTGTTGTCCGCAAGCAGTGGCAGGGCACGTGGCAATGTTCCTCAGCACGTGCGTTGTCCTGCGTCCGAGCGTCACCGCTTACAGTAGCATTACTAACGGTGCACTGTCCCTGTCCTGGCAGATCTTCATCCGCAGCACAGATTACGATCGGACGTTGATGAGTGCAGAGGCCAATCTGGCAGGCCTGTATCCCCCAGAGAGACAACAGATGTTCAACCCTAACATTTCCTGGCAGCCTATCCCTGTACACACAGTGCCTGAGTCCGGGGAAAGGGTAAGTCAGTCCCGAGGATATGTCCTGACTACACAAGTGGCATGTTATGCTGACTTCTCCAGAAGTCTTTACTTCAGTCTCAATTCAGATTGTTTTGAGCTTCTCCTGGGACCTGTCTTGCAAAGATTCTTTCGTTCTTCTGAACGAGATGAGAACTGAGGGGCTGTGTTTGTTCACTCAATATATTAGCTGCACCAGGCCACACACAAGCTGGAGCACATTAGAGGGCAGTACTTGAAGCTGTAGATGGTCGGGGTTTCGTTGCAATTCTGTATGTTTAAAGTCCTGTACGTAGGCATTCTCAGTGACTTAGCTGCTCTCATCTCTGTCCAGCTACTGAAGTTTCCATTGAACCCCTGCCCACGGTATGAACAACTACAGAACGAAACACGGCACTCACCAGAATACATAAATAAGACCAGAGAGAATTTGGTAAGTGATTGCGTGAGGTAAAGTGGTCCTGTAGTTAAAATAGCGCTTCTACATAATCAGAGCTCTGACAATATAATGTAGTGCATATCACACAGGACGAAACAGGAAAATTGAAGGCCTCTCTCTCTCTGTTCATACATACCTACAGCAATTCCTGCAGATGGTGGCAAATGAGACTGGGATTCGGGATGTCTCTCTCGAGACTGTCTGGAGTGTGTATGACACACTGTTCTGCGAAGTAAGTTTCTGCATAAATGTGCGTGGATTTGCACTTTGGTATGTAAGCCTCCCACTTTGTAGCTTAAATATCATGCCAAAGCCAGAAAAAAAAGGCCACCAGCACAATAACTATCTCATTTGAAAGACACTAGAAAATGACCACAATCTGAAATCTTCAGATGTCCGTGGACAATTCTGAATTAAGTAAGGTAGAAATGAGATCTCTGGAAGCTGAAGGAGTGCTAACTTTATGATTTAAATTGGAGGTTTTACATTTGGACTGTTCCTGATTCTGCTTCTGTTAGTTTGGATCGGTCACTTCTTTGTTTCTGTTAATGCCCTCTCTAAAGAAGTGCTCCACTGGGTTAAGTGGGGTTCGCCAACATCTGTTTTTTGACCTATTATGAGGTCCTGTGACAAAGACTAGACTAGAGACAGACATTACTGTTTTACTATCTGGGGCGAAGCACAAAACTCATACGGAATTTTCTTGAAAGCACATCTCCTGAAAGCTTAAAAATAAAAATCAATTTAGCTGTGCTAATGCCAAAGTAAAGGTCGTGTATCCAGGAGACTTACAGTTGTTGCACAGGTTTGTGTACAACCATATAGCACAATGAAGCAAATTAAAGAGCTCTTTAATATCAAACTAGTTAGCAATAGAAGAAGCTGTAAACCCTGACACTGACATGCTACTTCTGACACTGTCTGTGTTGGTTCTATGGAGGTGCAAGGGTAGCGAGATTGCTGGCAATGGTACAGTAATGCAGTATATGCTACATTTGGGATGCAAAGCATAAACCTGAATGGCGTTGCACTTTGCTGCATAAAGTAGCTGCTTGAGTTGCTGCAACCTGAGAATATTCCAGTCCAGAGCTGCATTGCACTGTGTAAATTTGCCCTTTGTATCACAAAGCCAATCTCCTATCTTGTAACAGTGACAGTGAAGCAAGTTCTGCCAGTACCAAAAACTCCTGGTCAGAGAGATCAAGAATTTCAAAACTGCACTTTCAAGACTCACTTAAAGAGCTTGCAGATTGGGCCCAGAAGCCCAGCTGACAACCGTTGTATCCCTGAGAACGTGGATAACAGCTCACTGTCCCAAAATGAAACTAGAACATAGGAAGGAAGTAGAGATTTACTGTCAAAACTATACCCTCATCCTGATTAATGTCTGTGGCCACTTTGGGCTTCCTCCTTTTTTCTCACTTTTACAAACAGTGCCCTGAAGAGGAATGCTTTTCTCACCTGAGCCAGTAGATTCACTCTACCATCTGGATGGAAAAAAAAAAAAGAAAAAAGGTCCAAGAAATACCTGAACTTACCAGCTACTCTCTTTATAAATTAATGAAAAACTAACTAAATACCTAAGTTGCTGATGGGAATTTCTGTGAAACTGCTGAGACAGAATGGGCCCTTAAAGATACTCAAACTCATCTCCTGGCAGTTTAATAGGATGTGGCATAGAAAATTGCTCCATCCGAGTAATGCCAGGGAACCACAACTCTTGTTTGTCTGCCAGTATAACTAATCCTTTCTTGTAAAGGGTTGGCTGCAAAGCAAATTCCTTTCTTGGTTCCCAGTTCTGTGTATTCTAGGTTTGGTTACTGGGCTCTGTCAGTAGTGCATCCCACTACTATGTCTGCTAACACTAAGTGCTTGCTAACTTTTTCCAACATCTTTCAGTGGCCCACAGAGCCTCCTCGGGAATTGTGCTGCAGGTAAACCAGAAACCTTGAGTCCTTGGGCTCTCTCACTTAGCTTCTTATTTATGGCTGCATACCATCTGCAGGGCACAGTCAGCCACATGTAGTGTAGAGCAAATGCCCCGAGATTACTGTACTGTCATAACGCTCTAACCCTGCGCTCCAGGTGTACTTTCACAGAAAAGTAGCTCCTAGATTCTAGTCTTGATGCTTCTCACAATTAGTTTCTGAAACAACATTTGAAAGGAATGACATGAACTACGTGTGTTCTCTGCATGCAGCATGACAGGGTGAGGACAGAATCATAACTAGACAAGGGTCCTACTTAAACAATACAAAAAATCGGCAGCAGTATGGGCAGAACTCCAGACACCCTGACCCCCATTCTCTGATTAGTCTGTGGTCCGTCCTACCTCCAGATGAGTACTCTCTTTCTCTTCCTAGCAAGTACACAAAATGGATTTGCCGTCATGGGTGACGCCAGATGTCATGTCTCAATTGAAGCAACTGAAAGACTTTGGTTTTGAATTTCTGTTTGGAATCCACCATCGAGTAGAAAAAGCTCGTTTGCAAGGCGGTGAGTGCAGTAGGGAAGGAGCTTTGTGCTGTTCTGCCTAGATTTTGAATCTTACTAGCTGTTCCCTTTCCCCAGGGGTCCTTCTGGATCACATTAGGAAAAACCTAACCAAAGCAGCAAATGCCTCTGCCCACCAGCACCTGAAACTTCTCGCCTATTCAGCGGTAAGTCAGAGGTTGGGTATGAACTTTGCTCCATCTCCTCCTCCTCACATTTGGGGTTGGGTCTTGCTAATGGTTTTTACCCTTTCTGGCTTCTCTACAGTCTGTGCAGTGAGCAGGAGATGCATCTTTGCCTCTGGCTGGGTGGGATATGCAATACTTGGCACCGTTCGTCTGGGGCCCCCGAGGAAAATTCCCAAGCTGCACTTAGTTCCTGTTATAGCTTAGGCTCATGGATAAGACTGGCAGTCTTTGGGGAGCCACTGCTATATTTATTTGGTGGATGGGTTGATGCTACTCCAATGTGAAGTTTCAGCAGTACAGCTAAAGAGAGTCACCCCCCTTTCCAGCAGCCTGCTGGCTGGAAAGTCAAGCATCTCCCAGATTGCTCCCTAGAGATTAATTCTTAAAAGAACAATGCAGGATAGATACGGCTGTGTTTCACTTCCTCTCCTTCTCTGGCGCCATCACAGATCACCTTTCCAACTACTGCTCCTTTCCCTTCTTTCATCCAGAAGTTACAAAGGTGGCTTCCCTTCTGCACTGCCTTGCCCATTACTGGTATGGTCTGAGCTGCCCTGCCACATTCATGAGGGTGACTGATTTGGTTTTTTTCCCTCTTTCTCAGCATGACACCACACTTGTGGCACTGCAGATGGCTCTAGATGTCTACAACAAGATTCAAGCACCATACGCCTCATGTCATTTATTTGAGCTGTACCAAGAGGATGATGGGTGAGGGCTGCAGTAAAGATGTCTGCTGTGATTTCACCTCAAGGGTTAGATACCTAGGCTAGGTGCAATCTAGGGGGATGCAAGCTTGCTCCTAGTGGCAGACTCTTAGGAGGAAAACTGTGACCAGACTAAAGGAAATGGTGTGCACACTAAGATTTTTTTTGGGAAGGGGTGACTTGAGCTGGAGGAAAAAAAAAATCTAGCTGTGTTTTGTTTTCAGTGACTTCTCTGTGGAGATGTTTTTCCGGAATGAGAGCGGAAAGGAACCTTTCCCACTGACAATCCCTGGCTGTCAGCAGAAATGTCCCCTGCATAAATTCTTGGAACTCACAGATCCCGTTGTGCCTCAGAACTGGGAGCAAGAATGTCAGGTAGCAAGCAGCATGCAAGACACAGGTGAGCCCAGGCTGGACCAGAACATGGCAGAAGGGGAAAGCCTGGAATTACTCTGACCACTTATTTTCTCCCTTGCAGGACTGTTTGTAGGTCTGGCTGTGTGTGGATCCGTTCTCCTTCTCCTTATAATCCTCCTCTTGACTGTACTCTTTCGCATACAGTCGCAGCCCCCTGGCTACCGGCATGTTTCCAATGAGGGAGAAGAGCAGGCCTGACAGTTGCTTCAACTGCTTCCCAGGCAGTAGGGGGGAGCAGCGTTGCCCCTAAGGACGATTGGGCACCTTCAGTAACTGAGCATTCTTCTGCTTTGGCCATTGCTTCCCAGAATGAAGCTGGACTGTGATTTTTGGACTTTTTCTAAACCCAGAGAGAGGACTGACCTACTCTAATGGAAGTGATGCATTTTAATTCTGAGAAGCCAGGATACTGTGTGGTGCCTCTAGCCCTCATACAGTCAGCCTGGGATTCTCACCAAGGCCAGTTAGAGCAGCTGCTCCTCGTGAAGAATTTTCCTCCTTTCAGTGATTGTAAATGTTACCACTCACCCTTACTGTGGCAGGGGGATTTGGGCCTCCAGAAGGTGCCACATCAAGCACAATTAAGAATTGCATTTCTCTTCAGGGTCAACCTGCTTTGTGTGCTTTTCTCTCAAGTCCTTGGACTCATGGTGGTGGGAAGGCTGGGCGTGGAGCAGAAGACCCAGCTCCCCCATGATGCACAGACACTCATCTGCTGACCATGCAGAGGGAGCTGCTGCAGAGATGGCAGATCGTGAAAAGTGTTTCCTGAGGCTGCTGCCAAGTAGTTGTTCATGGTCTCCTTTTCCCCTTGTCGAAGTGTAGTTCAAGAGAGAAGTGGCCTGTAATCAGGACAGGACTGCAAACCTGGCAGTGGTTTCTAGCATTCAGCTCAGAGTAGGTTACATATGATCCACAGAGTAAAGAGCTTCGTAAAGGAGACGAATTCCTGTAGTCACGGTGAACCCCATTCCTTGTGCAGTGGTAGCTCTAGAAAGGAGAGAGTCCTTGTAGATAGGAAGCATTTTCTATGTTGCTAAAGATTCTTTCTAAGGAATTCTAAAGTTTCTTTTCTAAAGATTCAGTCTTTAAATTTGACCTCTGTGCTTCAAGTACCTATTACAGGGGAGTATCCTGTACTGCAGGCGGTCCAGATTTCAGCTGGAGCCACAGGAACATGCTTTACTGGCAGAAAGTTTTTATGCTATAATTAAAGAGATGTAGCAGAGCTGTTTACCTAAGACTAGACTGAATGCCAACTTCCATAGTTTTTTCTTCCCATCCTCTCTACTGCACAGCCTTACCCAGAAAAAATGAAAAAAAACATATATAAAGGATCAGACCTTGCAGGTAAATACAGGCCCCTTCATCTGCCACACTTTAGCATTTTATCCGAAATGTGATTCTTTCTCCCAGCAAGCTGGATGGAAGCCACAATCCTCTCTCACCTGTCCCCGTGATACCGAGTTGAAAGGACAAATGGTCTCTTCATTGATAGAACCATAGGATCAGATTTGAAGTCCTTCATTAGCAGATAGGTGAAACCTTACTATGTTTGGTTGGATAGCAGGGAGTTTAGAAACTTTGTATTACTTAGCCAGCTTCATCTGTACGAAAATAGAGACTTGTATCTCAAAGTGAGGGCAAGATGAGCCAGGCCTGGAGGGTATGTCAGAAGATTAGGTGAGGAAATCATGCTATGCACATGTGCTTGGATGTGTAACCGACTACGCTCAGTGTGCAGGCCTAAGTTGAGAGATTAAGACTAGAAAGAAGGAGATGGCCTGAGCATGCGCAAGGACTGGGTTCAACCAAGGAACACAGTGAGGAAGTCTACCGACAACCACCAGAGCCCCCCAGAGAGACCACAAGTGGAAACAAATGCAGATGCATCAAAGAAGTTTAAAGATTTTATCGAGTTATGGAAAATAGTATGAATATGTTATTAATTGGAAATCTAATGAATGCTTTTAATTGTATATAACCCCCATAGCATGAACAATTTGGCAGGCACACTAGGTGGAGCAATCCCCTGTGCACCCAGTGCCACAGTTAAATAATGCCTGCTTTCTAAAACTCCAAATTGAGTCTTAGAGGGTTTCTTTGACAGACTTTGACGGTATCACCCAAGGACAGAGCCCAGCTCCACAGCCTCAACTGGAGGGCACAGGGTTGGCGTCTCCCCAGGCTGAGGCCAGAAACAGGGCCGCTGCTGCTCTGCATCATCTCCTGTCATGGGCTGTGCCTAAATGCCACCGCCAAGGCTGCAGAGTACTGACAATTCCGGAAAATTCCATTGGACTCCGGGGGTGGAGGGCTGCCCCCTGCCCCTCTCAGCCCTTTTCCACCACTCGGCTCCTCCTTGCACTGTCCCAGCTCCGGCCTGGGCCCTCCAGGAGCCATGGACCCGAGCCTTGGCGCGGGTTCCTCCACAGGGCGCCGGGAGCCCGCCACCTTCCCTCAGCTCGCCTCAGCCCGCGCCCTGCTCTGGCCTGGCCGTTAACAGCCGCCATGGCAGCAGCACCGCCTGGGACCGTTGGGAAGCCGGCTGGAACCGGCTGCAACCAGCACCAGGCTGCCCGGCTGCGTCCTCCATCTTGTCTCGCTCTGTCCCCAGTGCCCGGGCGTTCTGGTTTTCACCGCTCAAAGCCTTTGCTTATTTGGTTTTCTTGTCCTCCTGTGACCTCTGCAGGACTAAAGCGTTCCCCCTCTGGTTTCACAGTCCTCCTCCTCCCCAACAAGCCTGTATTGGCGAGATATTTCCTCTGGCCTTGTCCTGGAATCACTTAGACATTTCCATGCCCTTGGCTCATCCGGGTGCAGATCTGGAAATGGATGGTGGTGTCCTTTGTTCAGCTGTGCCAAAATGCCAACCAAGTACTACTGGGACTAGTTTAGGTGGTTATTTTCCAAGTTTGAGGAAGAATGTGCAGGGAAGAAGAGTAGGAATGGAGGCATCAAGGACTTTGGTTCTTAAGCTGCTTCTCTGTTCAATGTGGCGGCTCCCCGCAATTTCTCTGTGTGGAAGGACGATGGGTGAATTGACAGACTGCTTTGATTTCAGAAGCGGATGACTTCTGATGAAAGGCCACTGGAACAGCCTGGTCTTCATGAGGGTGGCCATCTCAGTTTGCTTTAGCTGTTGTAAATAAAGATCTGGTTTTACCTTTTTTTGCCCATGTGTTGTGTTGATTTTTTTTCTCCTACAGCTTCTGGCCTTGCCCTGGCCTCCTGTCTCGGTCTGCTTCGTCCCGTTTCTCACGGCTGCCGCCCGTGCCCCTCTTGTGCCTGTTGATATGAGGTGCTAGCTTGGGGCTGGAACAGCGGCTTCCATGTGTCAGCACTGCCAGGCAGTGATTTCCATCACAAGGATTTTTCTGTCTACGGAATCTCTTATCAGGAAGCAGTAGCATTCTCTTATCAGGAAGCACCACATAACCATGCTTAACCCTCTGAAACTTATAACTGCAACATTTGGAAGTTCTTGGAAAACCGGAGAATGTATAATCTGTACGCATGCTGGAAAAAAGCCTCCCTCACCAGTAAATATTCTGAGAAATTGCTGTACCTGAGACAATTTACAAGTATGAATTCAAAGTGGGTATGCAGGGTAATAACTGCAATAGCAACACAGTAGTTGAAATGATGATAGGGTGTGCGTTCGAATCTATAACAGTATTGCCACTGGGACATGAAGATATTCTCTTGAAGGTATCCTGCTGCCCAGGCCTTCAACATTATCTTCAACATTATTACATTTGGTTATTTGAGTGACCTGTTTATATTGGTTCCAGTGCTCTCCCACAGTCCTAATACTGCAAAGTTTTTTGCTGACACACAAAAATTAGAGAAAACAGCATGCACCTCCCTCCCCCCAATGCTGAATCAACAAAATACTTGCAGCTACCTTGATTGAAGTTCTAACAAAGCAAGAGTTTGAATTAAGCTGTGAGCTGTTGTTATAAATATGGCTTTCCAGCGCCATCTAAAGGTGAATAAATGTTGTGAATTTGTAACTTCCAGTTGCTGTGCCCGCAGTCACTGGCAGTGGGAGATCTTTGCTCCTGAAGAGTTAACGTTGAGGTCTCAGGTTGTGCTTTGTATCTTTTGGTGCTTTACCAGAAGCTCAGTTATCAAGATCTTACTGTTACAGGGAGGCAGAGAGACAAAAAGCTCTAATTTCAGTTGCTTTGGTCTCTCCATTAGGGACCACAGTGTCTGCAACGCTCCCTCAGCCTCCTGATCTCTTCCAGCAGGAGTATCTGTCCATTCATCACTGTCCAACTTATTTAGGGTGTTTATGGTGACCGAGCTTTTCAATTTAGTTTCCCCAGAGATGGATGAAGTGGCTTTTATGAAGTCACCCCAGGAGAGTTGAGGCAGCAATAACAGTAAGTTTTATGCTCTATCTGTAGCTTGCAAATACTTAGAGCTATCATGTAAGCGCACCCACAGTTACATGTCCCCCAGGTTTAAGTGCCCCTAGGTTAATTACCTCAAGCACTACCCTGCAGTTTGTTTAGTACAAGGGGTGTGTGAGATGCTTGGTGCTCCAGGGGTGCTCTCGTGAAGGGCTGGGAAGGCAGGAGGTGCTTATGCAAGGTGTGGGGTGCACCCAGGTATCCGTGTGGGGCATGGGGTGCTCCCAGGGCATTTGTGAGAGGGGCTGGATGCAGATAGGGTGCTTGGACAAGGAGCGGGGTCTGCCCCTGTCCCCACCACCCCAAAGGGACGCAGGTGGCTGGAGGCCCTCCCGTCCCAGAGACCCAAGAGTCCAGGGGGTTTCCTGCACCAGGAGGACACACGCACCCATGCCCCCATCCCTCTGGGGACCCAGATGTCCCCACCCCACCATCCTCCAGCTGCTGTCCAGGCACAGGGACAAGGCACAGCTCACATGCATTTTATTTATTGTCCTCAACCATGACACAGGGGCTGCACCCAGCATGCCCCAGGCATAGGGGGAAGTCACCAAGGTAGTGGAACGACGTGGCATGGCACTGGGGTGGCAGGTACAACACGGGATTGGCATCACTGAGACGTGGTGGGACAATGTGCGGTGTCACCAGGACTGGTGGGAGGACATGGGGTGATGGTGTGGCGACATGGGATGTCCTCATGTGTTGCTGTATGTGTGGGAACACATGGGGTGTCCCAGGACCCATGACACATGGCCCTCCCAGAGACATCCCCAACTCTGCTGCGCCCCACAGCGACACAGATGTCCCACGTCCCAGTGCCCCCCCCATCCCAGACGTCCCCATGTGTGTCCCCGGCATCTTCAGGTCCTACCCACGCTCGCAGATGAGCTCGACGACGCTGTGCTCCATGGGGACAGGGTCGAGGCAGCGGTGGGCAGCGCTGGCGGCCACCTCGTCCAGCAGCCCCTGCACCACGCGCTCATCAGCGGCAAAGCGCCAGAGGTAGAGCTGCAGGTAGTGGCTGTCCACCTGCACCTGCTGCAGCCCGAAGCGCCCCAACGTCCGCAGCCGCACGCACTCCAGCAGCGTCTTCAGGCTGATCTTGATGATCCCCGTCAGCACTGACACCTGGGACGTAGGGACAGCAGAGACAAGTGGCACAGTGAGGATGGGGACACCCACAGCAAGGAGGCCTCAAGTCATGTCCGCACAGGGATGCAGAGAAATTAGGGACAACCCTCTTGGGGTCATCGGCGCCTAGGACACCCTCATCCTCATCCTAATGTGTGTTAGGACATGGGGACGTGTCACACAGGAGGTCAGGGATGCCCTCAGTGCGGCTGTTGGGTGTGGACCAGTCTCACCACTGCAGGGACACGGGGACACCCTCAGCCTGGTCCTCAGCCCCAGGGGAACACCCTCAGCACCGCTACCTGGGGACAGCGGGGACATGTGGCACGTGTTGGTGATGCCATCAGCCCAGCGACCTGGCTGCTGGGGTTACAGAGAGACCTCAAGTCACGTCAGTGTGGGGACACAGGAACACTGACACTCACCCCTGCCATCTGCCCCAGGGACCGATCCCCCCAAAAGTCCCTTGTCTTGGTCATCAGCCCCTGAGGAACCCCAGCACCGGGGACACCAGGGACATGTGACAGGTGGGAAGCTGGACAGCTTAGGGGCCTTGGGGACACCTGAGGGACACTGGGACATCCCTATGGCCTCACCTTGTTGAACTCGACAGGGCTGAAGATGTCGATGCGTTCGGAGAAGAGCTTCTGGATGTTGCTGAGCAGGTGGGTGTCCATCGGGGCACTGGGGATGATGAAACCAGGACAATCAGGGGAGGCAGGGGACTGTCAGGGGACATGGGTGCAGAGGTGGTCGGAGGGAGGGCACGGGGACGGTCAGAGGACACCGTGACAGATGGGATGTAAGGGCTGTATGGGGACACAAAGGCAGGAGAACATGGGGACGGGCAGGGGATGTGGGGAGGGTCACAGCACAGGGACTTAAGGCACATGGGGATCATCAAGGGATACTGGGACCTGGAGACACAGGGACAGTAGGGGAAGACAGAAATATTCAGGGGATACTGGGACAGTTTGGGGACACAGGGACCACCAAAGGATGTGCGGACCATGGGTGGATACTGGGACAATTTGGGATATGAAGATGGTCACAGGGACATGGGGACTGTAGGGAAACGTTGGGATCATTTGGAGCCACGAAGACAGTCAGGAGGCCACGGGGATGGTCATGGATGTGGGGACAAAGAGGTGACCCGGGTCTGACGGGGAGGTGACCCAGGTGACAGGAGTGACCTGGGGGCGTAGCGGGGGTACAGCGAGTACCACAGGGGTAACACAGGGAGCGTGGGAGTGGCCAGAGCTGGCCGGGTGGGTGGCTGAAAGGTGTCCCAGGGGGTGACCAAGAGGTGGCCTGAGTGACGGGGCTGACCTGGGGGTGTAGCTGGGGGCGTAGCGCCCAGGCGCCCGCGAGCTGCTGTAGACGGAGAAGGCGCGCCGGCTCGAGTCGCTGCTCTGCGCCCGCCGCACCCCCTCCTCGAAGAGCTGCCCCACCTGCAGCATCACACCGCTCAGTGCCAATATCCCCCCAAACCCACCCCAAATACCCGCTGCGGACTCCCAAAAGAAGCCAGGATCCTTCAAAACCCTTTGAGATCTCCCAGTCCGTTTGGGATCCTCTCAGACCCCTCTGTCTCTCCCTAAAATCCTCAAGGACCTTAGGAATGCCTCAGGGAATCTCCTCTTGACCCTTCAGAGACTTCAGCCCCCCTGCCAGGGACCCTCTGGGACTCCAAAACCCTCCCAGGAACCCTCCGGGACCCCTGAGGGTGCTTTAAGGAACCCCCACAGGGACCATCTGGAACACCCTAAAATCCTCAATGACTTTATAGGGATGGCAGGCATGATTTCTGGCCCCTTCAGGGACCCTCTGGAACATCTGGGACCCCTCTACGGGTCTTCAGCCCCCACCCCAAGCCCCTACAGGGGCCCGGCGTTGCCCCAACCTGGACGTCGATGGCAGTGATGTCCTCGACCACGCGCTTCATGACGGCGCGGACGTTGCGGGGCTCGACGGTGCCCAACCAGTCGCGTGTCTCCACGCTCTTCCGCAGCATCTGCGCCACCGCAGCCCCCTGCACCTGCACGTAGTGGTCGAGCAGCCGCTGCGCCGCCCCCCGAGCCTCCGCACACAGCGCCGGCCCTGGCGTCACCGCTGGCCCGGTGTCCTGGGGGTACAAAGGACATGGGGACGCGCGGGGATGTGTGAGGACGCTCCATGCGCAGCCTCAGCCCCGTGTCCTTGGGGTTCAGGGACATGGGGACACAGGGAGATGGCTCCTTGGTGTCACAGGGACGTGAGGACATGTAGAGGCCTCCCCCAGTGCCCCACGCACAACACCATCCTTTGTGAGAGTACACAGAGACATCAGGGGGCATGTGAGACACTCTGGGATGTCCCAGTGTGCTGCATCCCTGCTGCCCTCACATCCTCGTAGCATTTGGAGGGACCCGGGGACGTGCAAAGGCCTCCCGGGGACATTTTGTGGAGCTCCCACCCCTTAGGGACACCGGGGGACACCGGGACAGGCGGGGACCCTTCTGCCTCCATGCGTACTGCTGTTCTTGGGGCCACATTCTGGACAGATATGGGGCTGTAGCGGGACACAGGGAGGGGCTTGGAGACATTCAAGATCCCTTTGGGGACACTTCAGGCTCCCTCATGGACATTTGGGGGCACACAAAGTTAGAAGGAAGATCCCAATGCTTCCACACACACTCCCACGTTCTGGACAGACACTAGGACTTGGGGCCGCTCTGTGGCACCTTGGGGACGTTCAGGGCCCCCTCAGAGCCATTTAGGGGCCAACGAGGGCAGTTTGGGGGGCTCACCTCAGGAGGAAACTGCTCGTCGGTAAGAGTGAGGATGTAGCTGATGGTGGTGGCCTCGTAGTCGAGGCAGAGGCGGGCGAGGAGCAGCAGCAGTGCCGGGGGTGCTGCGGGGGCTCCCCGCTCTGCGGGGCTGTCGGCAAAGCCCCGGGCGGTGCGGCAGAGCCAGCGCACGAAGGCCACCACCAGCCCTTCACGCACCGCCTCTACGCAGAACTCCCCCTGTGGCCAAAACCAGAGAGTTACACCTCCCAAAATACCAAACCACCACCCCTGCCTGCTTAAAAGCTGCCACTGCACCATAAAAGGCTCATCTGCACCCCAAAGAACTGCTGCTGGGCACCGCTGTCGCACCCATGTCACCATGTAGAACTGCCCCCGAGACCAAACCTGGAGGGTTATGTCCCAAAAATACCACCCTGGGACCCCCTAAAACCTCTTCTGTATCCCCAGAACTGCCCCTGGAGCCCTGTATTTTCCCCACGGCCCCCAGCAGCCCCTCACACACCACTGCCATGCACAACTGAAAGCACAACTGCCCCGTGTGACCCCAAAACAAAGCCAGATCCGCCAATCTGTCCTGTGCAACCCCTAAATTGCCCCGACGACCCCTCCAGGGACTGCCAATCTGCCCCATGCGACCTGCAAAATAAGCCTATGCTTATTTTAAGGCTATGCAACCTCCACCCCACCCTGTGCAGCCCCAAGCCACCCCCAGATGGCCCCAGCGACCCTCCTACTCCCCGCACGGCTCCCCCCGCTGCCCCCAGCCCACCTTGAAGTAGGGCAAGCTGGCGAAGGCCACATCTTTGGCGGTGAAGAGCTGCACGTAGGCCAGGACAGCCTTGAGCTGGCCGAGAACAGAGGAGGCCAGCGTGGCCAGGAGGTCGGGGAGCCCAGGGCCCTCTTTGCCGGGTGGCCGGGGAGCAGCCAGCGCCTGGCGCACGTCACCCAGGCACCCCAGGAAGAAGGTCTGCAGCGCCCGCAAGTAGCGGGCCACCCGCTCGCCCGCTGCCCGGGCCACCAGTGCGGCGCCTGCTTCAGCCCCGGCTGTGGGCAGCAGCTCGAGGAGGGCACGGAGGCGGCGGTGGAAGCGGTCGAGCGCCCGCACCAGCAGGGAGGTGTCACCCAGGCCCCGCTCCAGGGCCAGGCGCCGCTCCAGCAGCTCAAAGTAGCGGGCGGTGAGGGCAGCGGCAAAGGCCTCCAGGCGGCCGTCCCCCACCCCTGGGCACCCCTCGAAGAGGCTGCGGTACGAGGCTGCGAGCAGGCACAGGTTGCCCACGAAGGCCGAGCTGCCGCGGTCAACGAAGTCCAGGATGTCGGAGGCTGGGGGAGGAGTGGCAGCAGCGCCGGAGGGATCGGCTGGGGGCAGCTCAGCCTCCAGCGCCGCCAGCTCGGTCTCAAGGCGAGCACCGGCATGGCTCAGGAACTCCTCGCACAGCTCCTCGGGCGGCTCCTCCAGCTGCAGCAGCATCTCCACACATTCTGTGAGCTCCTTGGGGTCCAAGGTGTCGTCCCTAGAGAGACGGAGGGGGTTAGCTGGGTGGTGCGAGGTTCCAAGGTTAATAGTGGCACAGCAAAACAGGAAAAAGCAATAAAGGTCATCAGTAGGCTTCAGAGTTAACGACAATTATTGAAAAACAAAGGAGAAATGAGTACTTAATAGCATCAGTATGTTCCAGAGTTAACAGTGGTAATGGTAATAAAAAAAGAGAGACTAAAGAACCCCAGCAGATTCCAGAATTCAGAATAACCGCAATAATAATAATAAACCACTACAACTCTTTGGTAGGTTCCTGAGTTCACTCTGTACCATAAAGACAAGAAAAAAAATATATACCACAGCTTTGTAAGAGCTCCCAGTAGTCTGCAGAATGAGCCCCCTTGCTCTATGAACGTTCTGCAAAACGGAAGGTTCCCGGGACTGTTATCAGCAGGCTCCAGGGCAAACGCTCCTTCACTGGGACGTTTCCTGGGGGCTGTTATCAGCAGGCTCCAGATTTAAGACCCCAAACCCCTCAAAAAGGTGCTCTGGACTTAACACCCCCATCCCTTGAAAGGCTGTCTCCTGTGGCTGTTATCAGTAGGCTTCAGAGTTAACAACCCCACCAGAATAAGGTTGTTAGGGGAATTGCTACAACTAGCCTCCAGAATGAACACCCCCCGAAAGGCTGTTTTCCAGCGCTGCCATCAGGAGGCTCCAGAGTGAACACCCTCACAACGCCGCTTCCTGGAGCTGCTGTCAGCAGGCTCCGCACTGAACGTACCGGAGGCGTGCCCGGAGGCGCTGGGCCAGGTCGGCCATGATGGCGTGGCTCTCGTCCTCGATGGCACGGAACGAAGGCAGGTGGCGGTAGTGGCGCAGCACGGCCCGGGCGCGGGCGTAGCAGTGCAGGGCCCGCGCAGGATCTGCCCCCGGTGCCGCCCAGCGCCGCAGCCGCCCCGGCACCTCCACGAGGGACTGCAGCTTCCGCAAGAGCGTCTGCACGCCTGGAGGGGCCGGGATGTCAGAAAGGAGTCGGGCGTGGGGGAAAGGATCGGGCACCGAGGTGGGGTTAGCAAGGACCAAGGGGAAGGGCTAAGGATGAGGCAGGGCCTGATCGGCCCCCTCTGGGATACCATCCCCCCCCATCTGATTCTCAGCCCCCTTCCCCGTCACCTGCCCCATAATCCCCACATCTGCCCCCGCTGTTCCCCCCACACCCTGTTACCTGCCCCCTGCAAAGCCCAGGTCTGCCATGGCCCCCAGATGGGCTCCCCCTGACTCCCCCAGCCTCCCCCAGTCTACACTCTGACCCACAAGATCCCTAAACCCCAACATCTGTCTCCTCATCCCCTCATATTTACCCCTCAAGGCCAAAATCTAATCCCCTGTCCCCTCCAAACCCAAGAATCCGTCCCCTCAAACCACAGATCTGACCCCCAACCCCACGATCTGCCCTCCCCGAGTCCTCCAACCCCAAGATCTTCCCTCCCCGAGTCCTCCAACCCCAAGATCTTCCCTCCCCGAGTCCTCCAACCCCAAGATCTGTCCCCAAAGCCCATAGATCTGCCCTCCTGGGCTCCATCCCTCCCTCCCCGTACCAGCCAGCTGGGCACCACGGCGGTGACGGTCCTGCAGCGCCGCGCTGACACGGGCACTGGAGGTGCTGATGGCTGCCATGTTGGCAGCCAAGTCATCCATCTCTGCCTCCATGCGCCGGAAATCGACCTTCATCTTTCGGATAGTGTCTGGGGGGGGAGAAAATGAGACCCATGGGTCCCTGAGCAACTTGGGATCCCTCTGGTCCCCCCCCCCCCAAAATACCTGTGTCCCCCCTGAGAGCCCACCTGTGGCAGAAATGAACTTGTTATAGTTCTCGTAGAGCAGCGTCTGCATGTCGCTGTCGAGAGCGCGGATCTCCCGCCCCAGCGCAGCTTCGCGGGCCAACAACTGCCCCAGGGGGCACTCGCTGCGCACCTGGAAGGGGGGCGATCATGATACAACCGCACACTGGCCCCACTGCACCCCAACAACTCTCCCGGAGCCGGAACAACCCCCTCCCAGGCCCCTACATGCCCTCCACGGTGGTTCTGGGCTCCTGAGCTGCCCCCCTAATTGCATCGTAGAGCCCTCCAGCTGTCCCCCCCAGCCCAACGTGCTGCTCAGGGAGCCCTGCCTGCCACACAACCACTTAAATGGCACCCTGGTCTTGGGAAAAGGAACCCCAAGAGCTTCCAGCTGCACGCCAGGGCCCCGCTGGGATCCACAACGGTCCCCAACAGCCCCGTATTGCCCCTACACAGGGGACATACAGGACCCCATGGAGCACCTATAGGGGGGAGATCTATAGGGTACCCAGAGAACCCCTTTTTGGGGATCTGAAGGGAGTCGGAAGGTCTCTCGGGGATCCAACAAAGCCTGGCGGAGGGGTTTATGGGGTCCCCACAGGGCTCTGGGGGCAGGGGTACGGATTGCACGGCACCCCTTGCCCCCTGAAGGGCGATGGCTGCGGCATCCCCACAGGAACCCTTTGGGATCCCCACAGGAACCCCTTGGGGTCCCCACAGGCGAGCACCCAAACCTCAGGGGGTCCCCGGGGTGGGGGTGCGCGTCACGGTGGGGTCAAAGGTCACCTTAGCGAGGAAAACTTCCGGGTCAAAGTGAGGCCCGTTGATGTCGATGGGGTCCGGGGCGGCCTCCGCTGCCTCGGCGGCGGGCAGCCCGTAGTAGCGCTGGAGCGGGCCATGAGGCCGGCGCCAGGAGGAGCCCGTGCCGGTGCCGGTCTCGGTCTCGGTGCCGGTCCCGATCTCGGTGCCGGTCCCCGCCGCCTCCCCGTCCGCCATCACGCCGCCACTTCCGTGCCAGCGCCTGACTTCCTGCCCAGCCCCGGGCGTCACTTCCGGGCGGGGCCGTCACCATGGTTACCGTCTCGTGGCCCCCGTGGCCCCGTCCGCACTAGGCCGCACGGCGCCGCGTCTGGGGCCGCCTTCATCGCCTCGTCTTCCTCGGCCCCCTGCAAATAAAGCACATAAAGCACATAAAGCCCATGGCGTCAGTCAATAAAGTAAATAAAGCACATAAAGCACATGGCGTCAGTCAATGAAGTAAATAAAGCACATAAAGCACATGGCGTCAGTCGCGTTCAGGCTCAAACATCGTGGGCAGTGAGATTGGAGAGACCCGGGAGGTGAAGGCTGTGGGCATCAGAGATGGGGACACACACACTGGGGGGGAAACAAGGGCTGGAGGTGGGGCTGGGGACAGCA
Organism: Cygnus olor; assembly: GCF_009769625.2. NCBI lineage: Eukaryota > Metazoa > Chordata > Aves > Anseriformes > Anatidae > Cygnus > Cygnus olor. Next base: position 54,287,260 of record NC_049173.1, read on the forward strand.
GGGTGACAGGAGGAGCTGTGGGCATCACGGACGACAATGGGGGCATCAGAGATGAGGAGTAAATTAGGAACATGAGAAGGTGCTAAGGGGCTGGGAGGGACAAAGCCAAATCCTCCCCTAGCACCATGAAACACCCCTGCACTGTGTGCCCCAACCACAGCTCCCTCCAGCCGCAGCCCCTGGGGATTTTGCATAGGTGGGACTACTTCAGGTGAAGCGCACTCAAGGAAATGGTAATTTCAGGAGATCAGGAAGAAACAAATTCCCACCCTCAGTCCATGTACCACAATCTTCTATAGCCTCTTAGACCCTCTCCAAATATATGGACACTACACACATCTTCAATGCCACCAAAGACCGATAGAGCTACTCTTCCCATGCATGCTGCAAGTACTGCCATCTACATATTGCCTGGCCTGATGCAATAAGAACAATCACTTGGTGCTGGAAAGATGAAAATGTACTGGCTAAGCTCTACCTGAAGATGCAGACAAATTATTTAACTCCTTTATAAAGAATCTGTTAAAGGCATTTATGAACAGCCAGCAATATGATTTTAACCTCTGTGTCAGTGTAAACTTTAAGCCTCAACAAAAACAGTGCAGGAGTACGAGGAGAGAAGAACCCTGAAATGCCAAGGGCACGCAAGACAGCCAGTTCTGCCAGCACCTTTTCAGCTGCTTGCCTTCAACCCAATAGGACTTGCATCCCGATTGCTCCCTTCATCCTACACCAGGACCATGCCTCACCTGCAGGCTACGGAGCTCCTGATTGAGGAGAGATGCCAGCCCCACAAAGAGCCATCAGAGCTCAACGCTGCGCTGTGACAACACTCAGGGCCTTCCCTACCCACTCGCACCCCACAGCAGAGCAGCCTGGAGATGGAGACTTGTCCCCAAGGACAGAGCCCAGCTCCACACCCCCCTCTGTGGGGCACAGGGTTGGCATCTCCCCAGGCTGAGGCCAGAAACAATGCCGCTGCTGCTCTGCATCATCTCTTGTCATGGCTGTGCCTAAATACCCCAGCCAAGACCCCAAACGACAGACCACTCCAGAATAAGAAGCAGGAATTCCAGTGGGACAAGGCCGGAAGCAGTGAGGCACAAAGGCCTTTGCCTGCTCAGCACAGAACGCGCTGAGAGGCAAGCTCACCACAACGTGTCCTTAACGAGAGCAAGGCCTGCTCTCTGAGGGGAGGTTTGGGATTTGAGCTTGGAAGCCGCTGTTCCAGCCCCACGCTAGCGCCTCCTGTCAAGAGGCAAGTTCTGCACGAGCAGGGCAAGGGCACCAGCCCGGAGAAAGAGACCGAAGCAGCCTGAGACAGGAGCCCGGGGCAAGGCCAGGGGCTGGAGGGGAGGCTACAGGGCTCACAGGATCCTCCTGATGGCAGCCGGCATAGAGCAAGGGCCACTGAGGCTGCAAGCGCGCGGCTGCCCTCAGGTGGGAATGGGCCAGGGCAGCTCTCCTGCCCCAGCCAAGTGAAGAGCCTCTCCCAGCTCCAGGTGATCTGCGCTGCTGGCACCCAGGTCCCGACTCAGCGCCTTCAGCCCTTGCGTTCCCAAACATCGAGGTGGATGCCTACAAAAGAAGGGCACCCATCTACACTATGGGAGCCCAAAGTGCTGTAGGAGTGGGCGTGTGGGGGTGTGTGTGCCCCTGCTTCCACCTGCAGAGGGACCAAACCGCCCATGACAGGCAGCTGCGGTCCAGGTCCTCAATACCTTGTGGAGCCTGCCATCACTAGGACTGGGAAGTATGTGCCTCCAGGCACCCACATCCGGGGACTTCCCAAAATAAACACCACGGTGACACCCGGACCAAGTGAGTACCGGTTCTCCAGCTCTTCATCCCGACAAGACCCCAACGCCTCACTTTTGCCCTGGCCTTGAGGGGGAACAAGTGTGAGCAGCCATAAGTGCTCTCTGAGAAGGACAGCTGCCAAGGACCACAGGCCGTGGGCACAAGGGGGCAGGACCCGGAGTCCAGATAGAAGGGGATGCGGGCGGGGGGCTGACAAGAGGGACACCAAGCTGCAGCGTGCAGAAAAATCCCCCTTGGTGCTGCCTTTGTCCTCAAGCACAGGGCAGGACGAGCTGCCAAAGAGCTGGGAAATTTGCAGCCCTTCTGAAGAGCCCCTCCTCGGGATATATATTGCCTATATTTTGATATATATTGCCTGTATATTGATATATATATATTGCCTCTGTGGCTGGACAAAAAAAACAGCACTTGACTGCTATTCTTCTCTCCCCCTCTGCGTAGGTGATTACTGCACCGAGGCTTCCAACAAGCACGTCTTTAAGTGCCCGCCTGTGCAGTCCATGGCCTTCCAGCACGAGGCTGTCAGAGCAGACCACCCTCCAGGTAAGGTGACCCTGGGCAAGCCAGACACTTGCAGCCCTGTGTGTCTCTAGGGACAGCCCGCTGCTCGGCCTTCTTGGGACCAAACTGCCCGAGACAGGCAGCTGCGGTCATAAGAAGCAGACAAGTCCTTGGCTCGAGAGAAGCACCGCTCTGAAACAACTAAAAGCATTGGTGTGGTCTCACCACTATCTTCATTAAAATCCAAAAAAAAAAAAGCATCATATGAGGCTCTACAAAGACAATTAACCCAAGCTCAGCCAAAACTATGACAGTGCGCTACAGGTTTTTACTGGTTGGGGTGCACGATCCAAATAGTTCAGAGACCACGGCTCCAGACCAAGCCGAGGAGGTAACAGCCCAGATGCCATCCCCCAGGCTCCCGAAGCCTGTCTGCTGTCATAATGCATTTCCATGACGATGCCGTGCCCTCCCCTATAAAAGCTGGCAGCTGACACCCCCGGAGTCAGAGTCTGTCGCGAGCTCTGCCTGCCCGCAGCAACTCTCTGTGCCCTGTGACTGTGAGCAGCCGCAGCAGCAGAAGACAAGCTTATCCTCATCGAATTTGCCTTCCAAGGCTAAGAAAGGTGAAGTCGGGCTCCTCCCGCAGGGGGAGGCAGGTTTCAGACCTGGGTTTTGGGATTGGAGATTCAGATGTCGGTATGCTGGTGAAAGAAGAAGCAATAGCTTTGTTTCCTCTGAAGGCTCAATACCGAGGCACAGAGGGGGCGGTTGAGAAGTGGGGCTGTGTTTTAGTCCTGCGCACCAAGTGGAGCATTGGCACCTGAAAGAGAGGGGCAGAGCTGAACTCCAGGCTCTTTCAGGGCAGCCCATCAGTAACTCTTCTGCTCTTCTGCCTTTAGGCTTTGGAGGCACCCACCAGCATGGACGGAGCCTTTGTGGGGACGTGGAGACCTCACCGCCCACGCGGCCCAATCATGGCCCAGTTCACCAGCCCTGGGCCCAAGTACTCCATCCCAGGGGCAACAGGTACCGCAGCCATCCCCAGGGCGGGCGGCACATTTAGGACATCCCTGCTCAAAGCAGCTCAAAAGCCATTCCCCTTTTTGTCCAAGCCTCCATGCCCTCGGGGGCAACAGCCCCCCAGGCCTGGCAGAGGAAGGTCGATACTGCTGCCCTTGCTTGTGCTGACCCAGGGCAAGAGCTCCCTCATTCTGCCTGGCACAGAGGCGCTCTCAAGCCTGCGCTGCACCTTACCCCTTCCACATGCCAAAAAGCACTGCCCCGCACAGACTTGGCAGCTCGCCTGTTCCCCACTCAGCACAGCCGCACGCCCCACGATGTGGAAGCGTCGATACTCTCATTATGGAGTGCCAACACTGGTGCTCCAAGCAGTTGTTTTGAACCGCTAGGGGCAAGAAGCGTGCCGGCCAGGCATCGGCTGTCTTTATCAGCTGAATTTGCAATGCAGCTACAAAGCCATTTGTGCTGCCTTGGCTTACTCTTCTGCACTCCAAGGCACTGCATAACCGGCTTGTATTTGTAGTGGACTTGGAGGAAAACGTCCCATGGGAGGGGAATTTATGGGGGCTGGCAACTCCAACTGTGCCTCTTCCAGCGGAGCTTAAAGTGTGCAGCTGCCTGGAGGTGTCCTTTCCTTTGCTTGCTTCCTAGGTTTCGTGGGCCACAGTCCCACCAAAAGCCGAGCCCCTGCTTACACCTGCAGAGGGACCAAACCGCCCATGACAGGCAGCTGCGGTCCTGGTCCCCAGTACCTTGTGGAGCCTGCCATCACCAGGACTGGGAAGTATGTGCCTCCAGGCACCCACATCCGGGGACTTCCCAAAATAAACACCACGGTGACACCCGGACCAAGTGAGTACCGGTTCTCCAGCTCTTCATCCCGACAAGACCCCAACGCCTCACTTTTGCCCTGGCCTAGCGGGGGAACAAGTGTGAGCAGCCATAAGTGCTCTCTGAGAAGGACAGCTGCCAAGGACCACAGGCCGTGGGCACAAGGGGGCAGGACCCGGAGTCCAGATAGAAGGGGATGCGGGCGGGGGGCTGACAAGAGGGACACCAAGCTGCAAGGTGGAGAAAAATCCCCCTTGGTGCTGCCTGTGTCCTCCAGCACAGGGCAGGAGGAGCTGCCAAAGAGCTGGGAAATTTGCAGCCCTTCTGAAGAGCCCCTCCTCAGGATATTGCCTCTGTGGCTGCAGAAAAAGACCGGGACTTGACTGCTTTTCTTCTCTCCCCCTCTGCCCTAGGCGATTACTTCATGGAGACGTCCAACAAGCACGTCTTTAAGTGCCCGCCTGTGCAGTCCATGGCCTTCCGGCATGAGGCTGTCAAAAGAGACCACCCTCCAGGTAAGGCGACCCCGGGCAAGGCAGACACTTGCAGCCTGAGCGTGCTCCAGGGACAGCCTGCTGCTCGGCCTTGGCAAGGGGCCTACTTCCAAAGCCTCCCTCTGACCTGTGGGGCAAGAAGCAGCAGCTTCTCACTCGGGACTCAATCGCCCACCCTCTCTTCCCACTCCTCTTGCAGGCCCTGGCACCTACACCTTACCCAGGCTGATGGGACCCAACACAGCCTACACAACTGCCAGCCCGTGCTACTCCATGAAATGGAAGAGCAAGCACGATCGCTTCGATGCGGACCTCTCTAAGGTGAGCGATGCTTCCCTTCTTTTCCACATTGCCTAGTGAACCTCGGCTGCCTTCCCCACACCAGGAGCAAAGCCAGTGAATCCACAGCTGTGCTCGCAGGGCCACAGAGCTCTCCCAGTGTTCCAGCAGGAGAAGAGAGCACAAGGAGGCTCTGCCTACTCCTGCAAGTGCCTCGCTTTCCAGCTCTGGCCGTTTGGATGATGCAGAGCTCATCAGACCTAATGGCTACCTGCCTGCCGCTCTGGAAAATGCCCCTCTTTGGAGGGGAACAGACTGTGCCACTGTTGACATTGTCCCAGGCTTCCCGCACCCTTCTCTGTTGCGCCACTAGTGTGCAGCCCTCGTGGGGAATCGGGAAGGAGAAACCTGTGAATTAGCGCCCAACAAGGTCCCTGGCTCTCTTGCAGACTCCAGGTCCCGCCGCATTCCCAAAGATTGAGGTGGATGCCTACAAAAGAAGGGCACCCGTCTACACCATGGGAGCCCAAACCAAACTTGGAGGGGACAGAACGGTAAAGCCTGGGCCCGCGGACTACTGCACAGGAAAGGTAAGGCAGCCTGCTCGCCTCCTGCTCTGTTTTCCAACAAGCAGCCTTCAAGCATCTCCCCCTCCTGCTGAGGCTTTGCAGAACAAACGGGCTTCTCGCTGCAGGCACCAGCTGCAGGACAGCAGGCCTGCTCCCTGCCCTTGCCCCAGACCCTAGCAGAGGAAGGGCAGAGAACACGTCTTTTCCCTTCCACTCCCTCCGCCCTTACACGTGACTTGCTCATCCATCACAAGCCCTGGCGCGGGACAGAGCTCAGAAGGAGCAACTAACAAACAAAAATCAGGAGGGTTGTTCTTTACCTCTCCCCTATCTGTGCTGCCAATTGCTTGCCCTAAATGGCAAGAAATGGCAAGCAGGAAGAGCATCAGGGCATTTCGAGAGCTCGCTAATACGGGAGGTTTTGAAAGAGCATGCCACCAGTACAGGGAGAGTCAGCTAAAGGTTCCCAGGTGTGCATATGGCCGTGGATGAGAAATGCCGAGTGCCCGTAACCGCCCTTGTTAGAGCAACCTGCCATCACTGCGACAAGTCTGCTCTAGCAGGAAGCTGAAGCGGCACTGCACTGACATTCTGACAAGGAGCAGTAAGAGAGAGGCATACAGGGACTGTCTAGGAACAGGGGGATGTGTGGGACAACAAGAAGGACCATTAATGACCCCCGTTTTTGTTTTTTTTTTCTTAAACTTTTCCCCTTCCAGGTGACGCTGATCAAGCCCCGGGCACCTGAAACCACTTTTGGAATCCGGCACTCCATCTACACAACTCCGCTCATAGTGGAATAAAAAAGATTCCCCAAAAGACCTTGTTTGTTCTCCTTGAGCTGTGAGGAGGGGAACGGGATGGAAGGGAAGAGGGGTGTGAGTAAGGAAGGTTCCTTTTCTCTCCGTAAGGTTAAAGCCGCAGCAAAAAGAGCGCAAGAGGAGAGCCCTGCAATCCAAAGGGCATGCAGACAGCCAGCTCTACCAGCACCTTTTCACCCGCTTGCCTTCAACCCAATAGGCCTTGCATCCCCATTGCTCCCTTCACCCTGCACCAGGACCATGCCTCACCTGCAGGCTACGGAGCTCCTGCCTGAGGAGAGATGCCAGCCCCACAAAGAGCCATCAGAGCTCAACGCTGCACCGTGACAGCACTCAGGGCCTTCCCTACCCACTCACACCCCGAGTGTGAGTGTTGGGTGCACGATCCCAATAGTTCGGAGAGCACGGCTCCAGACCAAGCCGAGGAGGTAACAGCCCAGATGCCATCCCCCAGGCTCCCGAAGCCTGTATGCTGTCCTAATGCGTTTCCATGACGATGCCGTGCCCTCCCCTATAAAAGCTGGCAGCTGACACCCCCGGAGTCAGAGTCTGTCGCGAGCTCTGCCTGCCCGCAGCAACTCTCTGTGCCCTGTGACTGTGAGCAGCCGCAGCCGCAGCAGACAAGCTCATCCTCATCGAATTTGCCTTCCAAGGCTAAGAAAGGTGAAGCCGGGCTCCTCCCGCAGGGGGAGGCAGGTTTCAGACCTGCAGGGCCAGATTTGAGGATCAAGGCATAAGTTCCAGGGTGCCCGAGGAGCCTTTCAGCACGGGGCTCGAAGGACTTTCTAGAGCAGGAGAAAGGATTTACCACCCTTCATCCTTAGGAGCTGCAATGCCTGTGGCGGCAAGCCTGCTCCTATCTCCCCCTGTGGACAAGCAAAAGCAGCGTGCAGGGTGCCCAGAGCTTACTATGTTTGGTTGGAGAGCAGGGAGTTTAGAAACTTTGTATTACTTAGCCAGCTTCATCTGTAAGAAAATAGAGACTGGTATCTATCTCAAAGTGAGGGCAAGATGACCCAGGCCTGCAGGATGTGTCAGAGGAAGATTGGGTGAGGAAGTCATGCTATGCACGTGTGCTTGGATGTGTAACTGACTACGCTCAGTGTGCAGGCCTAAGATGAGAGAATAAGATCAGAAAGAAGGAGATGGCCTGAGCATGCGCAAGGACTGGGTTCAACCAAGGAACACAGTGAGGAAGTCTACCGACGACCACCAGAGACTCCCGGAAAGACCACGAGTGGAAACAAATGCGGATGCATCAAAGAACTTTAAAGATTTTAATGAGTTACAGGAAATAGTATGAATATGATATTTGTTGGAAATCTATTCCATGCTTACAAATGTATATTACCTCTGTAGCACGAACAATTTGGCACACACCCTAGGTGGAGCGATCCCCTGTGCACCCAGTGCTGCAAAAAAGAATGCCTGCTTTCTAAAACTCCAAATTGAGTCTTGGAGGGTTTCTTTGACAGACTTTGACGGTATCACCCAAGGACAGAGCCCAGCTCCACAGCCTCAACTGGAGGGCACAGGGTTGGCGTCTCCCCAGGCTGAGGCCAGAAACAGGGCCGCTGCTGCTCTGCATCATCTCCTGTCATGGGCTGTGCCTAAATGCCACCACCAAGGCTGCAGAGTACTGACAATTCCGGAAAATTCCATTGGACTCCGGGGGTGGAGGGCTGCCCCCTGCCCCTCTCAGCCCTTTTCCACCACTCGGCTCCTCCTTGCACTGTCCCAGCTCCAGCCTGGGCTCTCCAGGAGCCATGGACCCGAGCCTTGGCGCGGGTTCCTCCACAGGGCGCCGGGAGCCCGCCACCTTCCCTCAGCTCGCCTCAGCCCGCGCCCTGCTCTGGCCTGGCCGTTAACAGCCGCCATGGCAGCAGCACCGCCTGGGACCGTTGGGAAGCCGGCTGGAACCGGCTGCAACCAGCACCAGGCTGCCCGGCTGCGTCCTCCATCTTGTCTCGCTCTGTCCCCAGTGCCCGGGCGTTCTGGTTTTCACCGCTCAAAGCCTTTGCTTATTTGGTTTTCTTGTCCTCCTGTGACCTCTGCAGGACTAAAGCGTTCCCCCTCTGGTTTCACAGTCCTCCTCCTCCCCAACAAGCCCGTATTGGCGAGATATTTCTTCTGGCCTTGTCCTGGAATCACTTAGACATTTCCATGCCCTTGGCTCATCCAGGTCCAGATCTGGAAATGGATGGTGGTGTCCTTTGTTCAGCTGTGCCAAAATGCCAACCAAGTACTACTGGGACTAGTTTAGGTGGTTATTTTCCAAGTTTGAGGAAGAATGTGCAGGGAAGAAGAGTAGGAATGGAGGCATCAAGGACTTTGGTTCTTAAGCTGCTTCTCTGTTCAATGTGGCAGCTCCCAGCAATTTCTCTGTGTGGAAGGACGATGGGTGAACTGACAGACTGCTTTGATTTCAGAAGCGGATGACTTCTGATGAAAGGCCATTGGAACAGCCTGGTCTTCATGAGGGTGGCCATTTCAGTTTGCCTTAGCTGTTGTAAATAAAGACCAGGTTTTAGATTTCTTTTACCCATTTTTTTTTCTTGTGCATATGCTACCATGGCTAAAACCCAAGATGAATTCACTCTGTTGTTCTGAAACTCGAGAGAACCTGAAATACAGGGATGTGAGCAGAACTGTCCGAGCTCCAAAGTCGTAGATCATTCATTGCTCTGCGAGATCTTCCTGTGCGGTTTCGGAAGAGGACTTGTCTCTCCAGTATTCTCTCAGAACCAAAATTTACATTACACAGAATCATAAAATCGTTCAGCATAGGCAAAGACCATTTACTCCCACCTTTAAACAAGTCCTGACAGGTTCACCACTAAGCCATGCTACTGAGTTCTACTAGGCCTTCCCTACCCACTCGCGCCCCACAGCAGAGCAGCCTGGAGATGGAGACTTGTCCCCAAGGACAGAGCCCAGCTCCACACCCCCCTCTGTGGGGCACAGGGTTGGCATCTCCCCAGGCTGAGGCCAGAAACAATGCCGCTGCTGCTCTGCATCATCTCTTGTCATGGCTGTGCCTAAATACCCCAGCCAAGACCCCAAACGACAGACCACTCCAGAATAAGAAGCAGGAATTCCAGTGGGACAAGGCCGGAAGCAGTGAGGCACAAAGGCCTTTGCCTGCTCAGCACAGAACGCGCTGAGAGGCAAGCTCACCACAACGTGTCCTTAACGAGAGCAAGGCCTGCTCTCTGAGGGGAGGTTTGGGATTTGAGCTTGGAAGCCGCTGTTCCAGCCCCACGCTAGCGCCTCCTGTCAAGAGGCAAGTTCTGCACGAGCAGGGCAAGGGCACCAGCCCGGAGAAAGAGACCGAAGCAGCCTGAGACAGGAGCCCGGGGCAAGGCCAGGGGCTGGAGGGGAGGCTACAGGGCTCACAGGATCCTCCTGATGGCAGCCGGCATAGAGCAAGGGCCACTGAGGCTGCAAGCGCGCGGCTGCCCTCAGGTGGGAATGGGCCAGGGCAGCTCTCCTGCCCCAGCCAAGTGAAGAGCCTCTCCCAGCTCCAGGTGATCTGCGCTGCTGGCACCCAGGTCCCGACTCAGCGCCTTCAGCCCTCGCGTTCCCAAACATCGAGGTGGATGCCTACAAAAGAAGGGCACCCATCTACACTATGGGAGCCCAAAGTGCTGTAGGAGTGGGCGTGTGGGGGTGTGTGTGCCCCTGCTTCCACCTGCAGAGGGACCAAACCGCCCATGACAGGCAGCTGCGGTCCAGGTCCTCAATACCTTGTGGAGCCTGCCATCACTAGGACTGGGAAGTATGTGCCTCCAGGCACCCACATCCGGGGACTTCCCAAAATAAACACCACGGTGACACCCGGACCAAGTGAGTACCGGTTCTCCAGCTCTTCATCCCGACAAGACCCCAACGCCTCACTTTTGCCCTGGCCTAGCGGGGGAACAAGTGTGAGCAGCCATAAGTGCTCTCTGAGAAGGACAGCTGCCAAGGACCACAGGCCGTGGGCACAAGGGGGCAGGACCCGGAGTCCAGATAGAAGGGGATGCGGGCGGGGGGCTGACAAGAGGGACACCAAGCTGCAGCGTGCAGAAAAATCCCCCTTGGTGCTGCCTTTGTCCTCAAGCACAGGGCAGGAGGAGCTGCCAAAGAGCTGGGAAGTTTGCAGCCCTTCTGAAGAGCCCCTCCTCGGGATATATATTGCCTATATTTTGATATATATTGCCTGTATATTGATATATATATATTGCCTCTGTGGCTGGACAAAAAAAACAGCACTTGACTGCTATTCTTCTCTCCCCCTCTGCGTAGGTGATTACTGCACCGAGGCTTCCAACAAGCACGTCTTTAAGTGCCCGCCTGTGCAGTCCATGGCCTTCCAGCACGAGGCTGTCAGAGCAGACCACCCTCCAGGTAAGGTGACCCTGGGCAAGGCAGACACTTGCAGCCCTGTGTGTCTCTAGGGTCAGCCTGCTGCTCGGCCTTCTTGGGACCAAACTGCCCGAGACAGGCAGCTGCGGTCATAAGAAGCAGACAAGTCCTTGGCTCGAGATAAGCACCGCTCTGAAACAACTAAAAGCATTGGTGTGGTCTCACCACTATCTTCATTAAAATCCAAAAAAAAAAGCATCATATGAGGCTCTACAAAGACAATTAACCCAAGCTCAGCCAAAACTATGACAGTGCGCTACAGGTTTTTACCGGTTGGGGTGCACGATCCAAATAGTTCAGAGACCACAGCTCCAGACCTAGCCGAGGAGGTAACAGCCCAGATGCCATCCCCCAGGCTCCCGAAGCCTGTCTGCTGTCCTAATGCGTTTCCATGACGATGCCGTGCCCTCCCCTATAAAAGCTGGCAGCTGACACCCCCGGAGTCAGAGTCTGTCGCGAGCTCTGCCTGCCCGCAGCAACTCTCTGTGCCCTGTGACTGTGAGCAGCCGCAGCAGCAGAAGACAAGCTCATCCTCATCGAATTTGCCTTCCAAGGCTAAGAAAGGTGAAGTCGGGCTCCTCCCGCAGGGGGAGGCAGGTTTCAGACCTGGGTTTTGGGATTGGAGATTCAGATGTTGGTATGCTGGTGAAAGAAGAAGCAATAGCTTTGTTTCCTCTGAAGGCTCAATACCGAGGCACAGAGGGGGCGGTTGAGAAGTGGGGCTGTGTTTTAGTCCTGCGCACCAAGTGGAGCATTGGCACCTGAAAGAGAGGGGCAGAGCTGAACTCCAGGCTCTTTCAGGGCAGCCCATCAGTAACTCTTCTGCTCTTCTGCCTTTAGGCTTTGGAGGCACCCACCAGCATGGACGGAGCCTTTGTGGGGACGTGGAGACCTCACCGCCCACGCGGCCCAATCATGGCCCAGTTCACCAGCCCTGGGCCCAAGTACTCCATCCCAGGGGCAACAGGTACCGCAGCCATCCCCAGGGCGGGCGGCACATTTAGGACATCCCTGCTCAAAGCAGCTCAAAAGCCATTCCCCTTTTTGTCCAAGCCTCCGTGCCCTCGGGGGCAACAGCCCCCCAGGCCTGGCAGAGGAAGGTCGATACTGCTGCCCTTGCTTGTGCTGACCCAGGGCAAGAGCTCCCTCATTCTGCCTGGCACAGAGGCGCTCTCAAGCCTGCGCTGCACCTTACCCCTTCCACATGCCAAAAAGCACTGCCCCGCACAGACTTGGCAGCTCGCCTGTTCCCCACTCAGCACAGCCGCACGCCCCACGATGTGGAAGCGTCGATACTCTCATTATGGAGTGCCAACACTGGTGCTCCAAGCAGTTGTTTTGAACCGCTAGGGGCAAGAAGCGTGCCGGCCAGGCATCGGCTGTCTTTATCAGCTGAATTTGCAATGCAGCTACAAAGCCATTTGTGCTGCCTTGGCTTACTCTTCTGCACTCCAAGGCACTGCATAACCGGCTTGTATTTGTAGTGGACTTGGAGGAAAACGTCCCATGGGAGGGGAATTTATGGGGGCTGGCAACTCCAACTGTGCCTCTTCCAGCGGAGCTTAAAGTGTGCAGCTGCCTGGAGGTGTCCTTTCCTTTGCTTGCTTCCTAGGTTTCGTGGGCCACAGTCCCACCAAAAGCCGAGCCCCTGCTTACACCTGCAGAGGGACCAAACCGCCCATGACAGGCAGCTGCGGTCCTGGTCCCCAGTACCTTGTGGAGCCTGCCATCACCAGGACTGGGAAGTATGTGCCTCCAGGCACCCACATCCGGGGACTTCCCAAAATAAACACCACGGTGACACCCGGACCAAGTGAGTACCGGTTCTCCAGCTCTTCATCCCGACAAGACCCCAACGCCTCACTTTTGCCCTGGCCTAGCGGGGGAACAAGTGTGAGCAGCCATAAGTGCTCTCTGAGAAGGACAGCTGCCAAGGACCACAGGCCGTGGGCACAAGGGGGCAGGACCCGGAGTCCAGATAGAAGGGGATGCGGGCGGGGGGCTGACAAGAGGGACACCAAGCTGCAAGGTGGAGAAAAATCCCCCTTGGTGCTGCCTGTGTCCTCCAGCACAGGGCAGGAGGAGCTGCCAAAGAGCTGGGAAATTTGCAGCCCTTCTGAAGAGCCCCTCCTCAGGATATTGCCTCTGTGGCTGCAGAAAAAGACCGGGACTTGACTGCTTTTCTTCTCTCCCCCTCTGCCCTAGGCGATTACTTCATGGAGACGTCCAACAAGCACGTCTTTAAGTGCCCGCCTGTGCAGTCCATGGCCTTCCGGCATGAGGCTGTCAAAAGAGACCACCCTCCAGGTAAGGCGACCCCGGGCAAGGCAGACACTTGCAGCCTGAGCGTGCTCCAGGGACAGCCTGCTGCTCGGCCTTGGCAAGGGGCCTACTTCCAAAGCCTCCCTCTGACCTGTGGGGCAAGAAGCAGCAGCTTCTCACTCGGGACTCAATCGCCCACCCTCTCTTCCCACTCCTCTTGCAGGCCCTGGCACCTACACCTTACCCAGGCTGATGGGACCCAACACAGCCTACACAACTGCCAGCCCGTGCTACTCCATGAAATGGAAGAGCAAGCACGATCGCTTCGATGCGGACCTCTCTAAGGTGAGCGATGCTTCCCTTCTTTTCCACATTGCCTAGTGAACCTCGGCTGCCTTCCCCACACCAGGAGCAAAGCCAGTGAATCCACAGCTGTGCTCGCAGGGCCACAGAGCTCTCCCAGTGTTCCAGCAGGAGAAGAGAGCACAAGGAGGCTCTGCCTACTCCTGCAAGTGCCTCGCTTTCCAGCTCTGGCCGTTTGGATGATGCAGAGCTCATCAGACCTAATGGCTACCTGCCTGCCGCTCTGGAAAATGCCCCTCTTTGGAGGGGAACAGACTGTGCCACTGTTGACATTGTCCCAGGCTTCCCGCACCCTTCTCTGTTGCGCCACTAGTGTGCAGCCCTCGTGGGGAATCGGGAAGGAGAAACCTGTGAATTAGCGCCCAACAAGGTCCCTGGCTCTCTTGCAGACTCCAGGTCCCGCCGCATTCCCAAAGATTGAGGTGGATGCCTACAAAAGAAGGGCACCCGTCTACACCATGGGAGCCCAAACCAAACTTGGAGGGGACAGAACGGTAAAGCCTGGGCCCGCGGACTACTGCACAGGAAAGGTAAGGCAGCCTGCTCGCCTCCTGCTCTGTTTTCCAACAAGCAGCCTTCAAGCATCTCCCCCTCCTGCTGAGGCTTTGCAGAACAAACGGGCTTCTCGCTGCAGGCACCAGCTGCAGGACAGCAGGCCTGCTCCCTGCCCTTGCCCCAGACCCTAGCAGAGGAAGGGCAGAGAACACGTCTTTTCCCTTCCACTCCCTCCGCCCTTACACGTGACTTGCTCATCCATCACAAGCCCTGGCGCGGGACAGAGCTCAGAAGGAGCAACTAACAAACAAAAATCAGGAGGGTTGTTCTTTACCTCTCCCCTATCTGTGCTGCCAATTGCTTGCCCTAAATGGCAAGAAATGGCAAGCAGGAAGAGCATCAGGGCATTTCGAGAGCTCGCTAATACGGGAGGTTTTGAAAGAGCATGCCACCAGTACAGGGAGAGTCAGCTAAAGGTTCCCAGGTGTGCATATGGCCGTGGATGAGAAATGCCGAGTGCCCGTAACCGCCCTTGTTAGAGCAACCTGCCATCACTGCGACAAGTCTGCTCTAGCAGGAAGCTGAAGCGGCACTGCACTGACATTCTGACACGGAGCAGTAAGAGAGAGGCATACAGGGACTGTCTAGGAACAGGGGGATGTGTGGGACAACAAGAAGGACCATTAATGACCCCCGTTTTTGTTTTTTTTTTTCTTAAACTTTTCCCCTTCCAGGTGACGCTGATCAAGCCCCGGGCACCTGAAACCACTTTTGGAATCCGGCACTCCATCTACACAACTCCGCTCATAGTGGAATAAAAAAGATTCCCCAAAAGACCTTGTTTGTTCTCCTTGAGCTGTGAGGAGGGGAACGGGATGGAAGGGAAGAGGGGTGTGAGTAAGGAAGGTTCCTTTTCTCTCCGTAAGGTTAAAGCCGCAGCAAAAAGAGCGCAAGAGGAGAGCCCTGCAATCCAAAGGGCATGCAGACAGCCAGCTCTACCAGCACCTTTTCACCCGCTTGCCTTCAACCCAATAGGCCTTGCATCCCCATTGCTCCCTTCACCCTGCACCAGGACCATGCCTCACCTGCAGGCTACGGAGCTCCTGCCTGAGGAGAGATGCCAGCCCCACAAAGAGCCATCAGAGCTCAACGCTGCACCGTGACAGCACTCAGGGCCTTCCCTACCCACTCACACCCCGAGTGTGAGTGTTGGGTGCACGATCCCAATAGTTCGGAGAGCACGGCTCCAGACCAAGCCGAGGAGGTAACAGCCCAGATGCCATCCCCCAGGCTCCCGAAGCCTGTATGCTGTCCTAATGCGTTTCCATGACGATGCCGTGCCCTCCCCTATAAAAGCTGGCAGCTGACACCCCCGGAGTCAGAGTCTGTCGCGAGCTCTGCCTGCCCGCAGCAACTCTCTGTGCCCTGTGACTGTGAGCAGCCGCAGCCGCAGCAGACAAGCTCATCCTCATCGAATTTGCCTTCCAAGGCTAAGAAAGGTGAAGCCGGGCTCCTCCCGCAGGGGGAGGCAGGTTTCAGACCTGCAGGGCCAGATTTGAGGATCAAGGCATAAGTTCCAGGGTGCCCGAGGAGCCTTTCAGCACGGGGCTCGAAGGACTTTCTAGAGCAGGAGAAAGGATTTACCACCCTTCATCCTTAGGAGCTGCAATGCCTGTGGCGGCAAGCCTGCTCCTATCTCCCCCTGTGGACAAGCAAAAGCAGCGTGCAGGGTGCCCAGAGCTTACTATGTTTGGTTGGAGAGCAGGGAGTTTAGAAACTTTGTATTACTTAGCCAGCTTCATCTGTAAGAAAATAGAGACTGGTATCTATCTCAAAGTGAGGGCAAGATGACCCAGGCCTGCAGGATGTGTCAGAGGAAGATTGGGTGAGGAAGTCATGCTATGCACGTGTGCTTGGATGTGTAACTGACTACGCTCAGTGTGCAGGCCTAAGATGAGAGAATAAGATCAGAAAGAAGGAGATGGCCTGAGCATGCGCAAGGACTGGGTTCAACCAAGGAACACAGTGAGGAAGTCTACCGACGACCACCAGAGACTCCCGGAAAGACCACGAGTGGAAACAAATGCGGATGCATCAAAGAACTTTAAAGATTTTAATGAGTTACAGGAAATAGTATGAATATGATATTTGTTGGAAATCTATTCCATGCTTACAAATGTATATTACCTCTGTAGCACGAACAATTTGGCACACACCCTAGGTGGAGCGATCCCCTGTGCACCCAGTGCTGCAAAAAAGAATGCCTGCTTTCTAAAACTCCAAATTGAGTCTTGGAGGGTTTCTTTGACAGACTTTGACGGTATCACCCAAGGACAGAGCCCAGCTCCACAGCCTCAACTGGAGGGCACAGGGTTGGCGTCTCCCCAGGCTGAGGCCAGAAACAGGGCCGCTGCTGCTCTGCATCATCTCCTGTCATGGGCTGTGCCTAAATGCCACCACCAAGGCTGCAGAGTACTGACAATTCCGGAAAATTCCATTGGACTCCGGGGGTGGAGGGCTGCCCCCTGCCCCTCTCAGCCCTTTTCCACCACTCGGCTCCTCCTTGCACTGTCCCAGCTCCAGCCTGGGCTCTCCAGGAGCCATGGACCCGAGCCTTGGCGCGGGTTCCTCCACAGGGCGCCGGGAGCCCGCCACCTTCCCTCAGCTCGCCTCAGCCCGCGCCCTGCTCTGGCCTGGCCGTTAACAGCCGCCATGGCAGCAGCACCGCCTGGGACCGTTGGGAAGCCGGCTGGAACCGGCTGCAACCAGCACCAGGCTGCCCGGCTGCGTCCTCCATCTTGTCTCGCTCTGTCCCCAGTGCCCGGGCGTTCTGGTTTTCACCGCTCAAAGCCTTTGCTTATTTGGTTTTCTTGTCCTCCTGTGACCTCTGCAGGACTAAAGCGTTCCCCCTCTGGTTTCACAGTCCTCCTCCTCCCCAACAAGCCCGTATTGGCGAGATATTTCTTCTGGCCTTGTCCTGGAATCACTTAGACATTTCCATGCCCTTGGCTCATCCAGGTCCAGATCTGGAAATGGATGGTGGTGTCCTTTGTTCAGCTGTGCCAAAATGCCAACCAAGTACTACTGGGACTAGTTTAGGTGGTTATTTTCCAAGTTTGAGGAAGAATGTGCAGGGAAGAAGAGTAGGAATGGAGGCATCAAGGACTTTGGTTCTTAAGCTGCTTCTCTGTTCAATGTGGCAGCTCCCAGCAATTTCTCTGTGTGGAAGGACGATGGGTGAACTGACAGACTGCTTTGATTTCAGAAGCGGATGACTTCTGATGAAAGGCCATTGGAACAGCCTGGTCTTCATGAGGGTGGCCATTTCAGTTTGCCTTAGCTGTTGTAAATAAAGACCAGGTTTTAGATTTCTTTTACCCATTTTTTTTTCTTGTGCATATGCTACCATGGCTAAAACCCAAGATGAATTCACTCTGTTGTTCTGAAACTCGAGAGAACCTGAAATACAGGGATGTGAGCAGAACTGTCCGAGCTCCAAAGTCGTAGATCATTCATTGCTCTGCGAGATCTTCCTGTGCGGTTTCGGAAGAGGACTTGTCTCTCCAGTATTCTCTCAGAACCAAAATTTACATTACACAGAATCATAAAATCGTTCAGCATAGGCAAAGACCATTTACTCCCACCTTTAAACAAGTCCTGACAGGTTCACCACTAAGCCATGCTACTGAGTTCTACTAGGCCTTCCCTACCCACTCGCGCCCCACAGCAGAGCAGCCTGGAGATGGAGACTTGTCCCCAAGGACAGAGCCCAGCTCCACACCCCCCTCTGTGGGGCACAGGGTTGGCATCTCCCCAGGCTGAGGCCAGAAACAATGCCGCTGCTGCTCTGCATCATCTCTTGTCATGGCTGTGCCTAAATACCCCAGCCAAGACCCCAAACGACAGACCACTCCAGAATAAGAAGCAGGAATTCCAGTGGGACAAGGCCGGAAGCAGTGAGGCACAAAGGCCTTTGCCTGCTCAGCACAGAACGCGCTGAGAGGCAAGCTCACCACAACGTGTCCTTAACGAGAGCAAGGCCTGCTCTCTGAGGGGAGGTTTGGGATTTGAGCTTGGAAGCCGCTGTTCCAGCCCCACGCTAGCGCCTCCTGTCAAGAGGCAAGTTCTGCACGAGCAGGGCAAGGGCACCAGCCCGGAGAAAGAGACCGAAGCAGCCTGAGACAGGAGCCCGGGGCAAGGCCAGGGGCTGGAGGGGAGGCTACAGGGCTCACAGGATCCTCCTGATGGCAGCCGGCATAGAGCAAGGGCCACTGAGGCTGCAAGCGCGCGGCTGCCCTCAGGTGGGAATGGGCCAGGGCAGCTCTCCTGCCCCAGCCAAGTGAAGAGCCTCTCCCAGCTCCAGGTGATCTGCGCTGCTGGCACCCAGGTCCCGACTCAGCGCCTTCAGCCCTCGCGTTCCCAAACATCGAGGTGGATGCCTACAAAAGAAGGGCACCCATCTACACTATGGGAGCCCAAAGTGCTGTAGGAGTGGGCGTGTGGGGGTGTGTGTGCCCCTGCTTCCACCTGCAGAGGGACCAAACCGCCCATGACAGGCAGCTGCGGTCCAGGTCCTCAATACCTTGTGGAGCCTGCCATCACTAGGACTGGGAAGTATGTGCCTCCAGGCACCCACATCCGGGGACTTCCCAAAATAAACACCACGGTGACACCCGGACCAAGTGAGTACCGGTTCTCCAGCTCTTCATCCCGACAAGACCCCAACGCCTCACTTTTGCCCTGGCCTAGCGGGGGAACAAGTGTGAGCAGCCATAAGTGCTCTCTGAGAAGGACAGCTGCCAAGGACCACAGGCCGTGGGCACAAGGGGGCAGGACCCGGAGTCCAGATAGAAGGGGATGCGGGCGGGGGGCTGACAAGAGGGACACCAAGCTGCAGCGTGCAGAAAAATCCCCCTTGGTGCTGCCTTTGTCCTCAAGCACAGGGCAGGAGGAGCTGCCAAAGAGCTGGGAAGTTTGCAGCCCTTCTGAAGAGCCCCTCCTCGGGATATATATTGCCTATATTTTGATATATATTGCCTGTATATTGATATATATATATTGCCTCTGTGGCTGGACAAAAAAAACAGCACTTGACTGCTATTCTTCTCTCCCCCTCTGCGTAGGTGATTACTGCACCGAGGCTTCCAACAAGCACGTCTTTAAGTGCCCGCCTGTGCAGTCCATGGCCTTCCAGCACGAGGCTGTCAGAGCAGACCACCCTCCAGGTAAGGTGACCCTGGGCAAGGCAGACACTTGCAGCCCTGTGTGTCTCTAGGGTCAGCCTGCTGCTCGGCCTTCTTGGGACCAAACTGCCCGAGACAGGCAGCTGCGGTCATAAGAAGCAGACAAGTCCTTGGCTCGAGATAAGCACCGCTCTGAAACAACTAAAAGCATTGGTGTGGTCTCACCACTATCTTCATTAAAATCCAAAAAAAAAAGCATCATATGAGGCTCTACAAAGACAATTAACCCAAGCTCAGCCAAAACTATGACAGTGCGCTACAGGTTTTTACCGGTTGGGGTGCACGATCCAAATAGTTCAGAGACCACAGCTCCAGACCTAGCCGAGGAGGTAACAGCCCAGATGCCATCCCCCAGGCTCCCGAAGCCTGTCTGCTGTCCTAATGCGTTTCCATGACGATGCCGTGCCCTCCCCTATAAAAGCTGGCAGCTGACACCCCCGGAGTCAGAGTCTGTCGCGAGCTCTGCCTGCCCGCAGCAACTCTCTGTGCCCTGTGACTGTGAGCAGCCGCAGCAGCAGAAGACAAGCTCATCCTCATCGAATTTGCCTTCCAAGGCTAAGAAAGGTGAAGTCGGGCTCCTCCCGCAGGGGGAGGCAGGTTTCAGACCTGGGTTTTGGGATTGGAGATTCAGATGTTGGTATGCTGGTGAAAGAAGAAGCAATAGCTTTGTTTCCTCTGAAGGCTCAATACCGAGGCACAGAGGGGGCGGTTGAGAAGTGGGGCTGTGTTTTAGTCCTGCGCACCAAGTGGAGCATTGGCACCTGAAAGAGAGGGGCAGAGCTGAACTCCAGGCTCTTTCAGGGCAGCCCATCAGTAACTCTTCTGCTCTTCTGCCTTTAGGCTTTGGAGGCACCCACCAGCATGGACGGAGCCTTTGTGGGGACGTGGAGACCTCACCGCCCACGCGGCCCAATCATGGCCCAGTTCACCAGCCCTGGGCCCAAGTACTCCATCCCAGGGGCAACAGGTACCGCAGCCATCCCCAGGGCGGGCGGCACATTTAGGACATCCCTGCTCAAAGCAGCTCAAAAGCCATTCCCCTTTTTGTCCAAGCCTCCGTGCCCTCGGGGGCAACAGCCCCCCAGGCCTGGCAGAGGAAGGTCGATACTGCTGCCCTTGCTTGTGCTGACCCAGGGCAAGAGCTCCCTCATTCTGCCTGGCACAGAGGCGCTCTCAAGCCTGCGCTGCACCTTACCCCTTCCACATGCCAAAAAGCACTGCCCCGCACAGACTTGGCAGCTCGCCTGTTCCCCACTCAGCACAGCCGCACGCCCCACGATGTGGAAGCGTCGATACTCTCATTATGGAGTGCCAACACTGGTGCTCCAAGCAGTTGTTTTGAACCGCTAGGGGCAAGAAGCGTGCCGGCCAGGCATCGGCTGTCTTTATCAGCTGAATTTGCAATGCAGCTACAAAGCCATTTGTGCTGCCTTGGCTTACTCTTCTGCACTCCAAGGCACTGCATAACCGGCTTGTATTTGTAGTAGACTTGGAGGAAAACGTCCCATGGGAGGGGAATTTATGGGGGCTGGCAACTCCAACTGTGCCTCTTCCAGCGGAGCTTAAAGTGTGCAGCTGCCTGGAGGTGTCCTTTCCTTTGCTTGCTTCCTAGGTTTCGTGGGCCACAGTCCCACCAAAAGCCGAGCCCCTGCTTACACCTGCAGAGGGACCAAACCGCCCATGACAGGCAGCTGCGGTCCTGGTCCCCAGTACCTTGTGGAGCCTGCCATCACCAGGACTGGGAAGTATGTGCCTCCAGGCACCCACATCCGGGGACTTCCCAAAATAAAAACCACGGTGACACCCGGACCAAGTGAGTACCGGTTCTCCAGCTCTTCATCCCGACAAGACCCCAACGCCTCACTTTTGCCCTGGCCTAGCGGGGGGAACAAGCGTGAGCAGCCATAAGTGCTCTCTGAGAAGGACAGCTGCCAAGGACCACAGGCCGTGGGCACAAGGGGGCAGGACCCGGAGTCCAGATAGAAGGGGATGCGGGCGGGGGGCTGACAAGAGGGACACCAAGCTGCAGCGTGCAGAAAAATCCCCCTTGGTGCTGCCTGTGTCCTCCAGCACAGGGCAGGAGGAGCTGCCAAAGAGCTGGGAAATTTGCAGCCCTTCTGAAGAGCCCCTCCTCAGGATATTGCCTCTGTGGCTGCAGAAAAAGACCGGGACTTGACTGCTTTTCTTCTCTCCCCCTCTGCCCTAGGCGATTACTTCATGGAGACGTCCAACAAGCACGTCTTTAAGTGCCCGCCTGTGCAGTCCATGGCCTTCCGGCATGAGGCTGTCAAAAGAGACCACCCTCCAGGTAAGGCGACCCCGGGCAAGGCAGACACTTGCAGCCTGAGCGTGCTCCAGGGACAGCCTGCTGCTCGGCCTTGGCAAGGGGCCTACTTCCAAAGCCTCCCTCTGACCTGTGGGGCAAGAAGCAGCAGCTTCTCACTCGGGACTCAATCGCCCACCCTCTCTTCCCACTCCTCTTGCAGGCCCTGGCACCTACACCTTACCCAGGCTGATGGGACCCAACACAGCCTACACAACTGCCAGCCCGTGCTACTCCATGAAATGGAAGAGCAAGCACGATCGCTTCGATGCGGACCTCTCTAAGGTGAGCGATGCTTCCCTTCTTTTCCACATTGCCTAGTGAACCTCGGCTGCCTTCCCCACACCAGGAGCAAAGCCAGTGAATCCACAGCTGTGCTCGCAGGGCCACAGAGCTCTCCCAGTGTTCCAGCAGGAGAAGAGAGCACAAGGAGGCTCTGCCTACTCCTGCAAGTGCCTCGCTTTCCAGCTCTGGCCGTTTGGATGATGCAGAGCTCATCAGACCTAATGGCTACCTGCCTGCCGCTCTGGAAAATGCCCCTCTTTGGAGGGGAACAGACTGTGCCACTGTTGACATTGTCCCAGGCTTCCCGCACCCTTCTCTGTTGCGCCACTAGTGTGCAGCCCTCGTGGGGAATCGGGAAGGAGAAACCTGTGAATTAGCGCCCAACAAGGTCCCTGGCTCTCTTGCAGACTCCAGGTCCCGCCGCATTCCCAAAGATTGAGGTGGATGCCTACAAAAGAAGGGCACCCGTCTACACCATGGGAGCCCAAACCAAACTTGGAGGGGACAGAACGGTAAAGCCTGGGCCCGCGGACTACTGCACAGGAAAGGTAAGGCAGCCTGCTCGCCTCCTGCTCTGTTTTCCAACAAGCAGCCTTCAAGCATCTCCCCCTCCTGCTGAGGCTTTGCAGAACAAACGGGCTTCTCGCTGCAGGCACCAGCTGCAGGACAGCAGGCCTGCTCCCTGCCCTTGCCCCAGACCCTAGCAGAGGAAGGGCAGAGAACACGTCTTTTCCCTTCCACTCCCTCCGCCCTTACACGTGACTTGCTCATCCATCACAAGCCCTGGCGCGGGACAGAGCTCAGAAGGAGCAACTAACAAACAAAAATCAGGAGGGTTGTTCTTTACCTCTCCCCTATCTGTGCTGCCAATTGCTTGCCCTAAATGGCAAGAAATGGCAAGCGGGAAGAGCATCAGGGCATTTCGAGAGCTCGCTAATACGGGAGGTTTTGAAAGAGCATGCCACCAGAACAGGGAGAGTCAGCTAAAGGTTCCCAGGCGTGCATATGGCCGTGGATGAGAAATGCCGAGTGCCCGTAACCGCCCTTGTTAGAGCAACCTGCCATCACTGCGACAAGTCTGCTCTAGCAGGAAGCTGAAGCGGCACTGCACTGGCATTCTGACACGGAGCAGTAAGAGAGAGGCATACAGGGACTGTCTAGGAACAGGGGGATGTGTGGGACAACAAGAAGGACCATTAATGACCCCCGTTTTTGTTTTTTTTTTTCTTAAACTTTTCCCCTTCCAGGTGACGCTGATCAAGCCCCGGGCACCTGAAACCACTTTTGGAATCCGGCACTCCATCTACACAACTCCGCTCATAGTGGAATAAAAAAGATTCCCCAAAAGACCTTGTTTGTTCTCCTTGAGCTGTGAGGAGGGGAACGGGAAGGAGGGGAAGAGGGGTGTGAGTAAGGAAGGTTCCTTTTCTCTCCGTAAGGTTAAAGCCGCAGCAAAAAGAGCGCAAGAGGAGAGCCCTGCAATCCAAAGGGCATGCAGACAGCCAGCTCTACCAGCACCTTTTCACCCGCTTGCCTTCAACCCAATAGGCCTTGCATCCCCATTGCTCCCTTCACCCTGCACCAGGACCATGCCTCACCTGCAGGCTACGGAGCTCCTGCCTGAGGAGAGATGCCAGCCCCACAAAGAGCCATCAGAGCTCAACGCTGCACCGTGACAGCACTCAGGGCCTTCCCTACCCACTCACACCCCGAGTGTGAGTGTTGGGTGCACGATCCCAATAGTTCGGAGAGCACGGCTCCAGACCAAGCCGAGGAGGTAACAGCCCAGATGCCATCCCCCAGGCTCCCGAAGCCTGTATGCTGTCCTAATGCGTTTCCATGACGATGCCGTGCCCTCCCCTATAAAAGCTGGCAGCTGACACCCCCGGAGTCAGAGTCTGTCGCGAGCTCTGCCTGCCCGCAGCAACTCTCTGTGCCCTGTGACTGTGAGCAGCCGCAGCAGCAGCAGACAAGCTCATCCTCATCGAATTTGCCTTCCAAGGCTAAAAAAGGTGAAGTCGGGCTCCTCCCGCAGGGGGAGGCAGGTTTCAGACCTGCAGGGCCAGATTTGAGGATCAAGGCATAAGTTCCAGGGTGCCCGAGGAGCCTTTAAGCACGGGGCTCGAAGGACTTTCTAGAGCAGGAGAAAGGATTTACCACCCTTCATCCTTAGGAGCTGCAATGCCTGTGGCGGCAAGCCTGCTCCTATCTCCCCCTGTGGACAAGCAAAAGCAGCGTGCAGGGTGCCCAGAGCTTACTATGTTTGGTTGGAGAGCAGGGAGTTTAGAAACTTTGTATTACTTAGCCAGCTTCATCTGTAAGAAAATAGAGACTGGTATCTATCTCAAAGTGAGGGCAAGATGACCCAGGCCTGCAGGATGTGTCAGAGGAAGATTGGGTGAGGAAGTCATGCTATGCACGTGTGCTTGGATGTGTAACTGACTACGCTCAGTGTGCAGGCCTAAGATGAGAGAATAAGATCAGAAAGAAGGAGATGGCCTGAGCATGCGCAAGGACTGGGTTCAACCAAGGAACACAGTGAGGAAGTCTACCGACGACCACCAGAGACTCCCGGAAAGACCACGAGTGGAAACAAATGCGGATGCATCAAAGAACTTTAAAGATTTTAATGAGTTACAGGAAATAGTATGAATATGATATTTATTGGAAATTTATTCCATGCTTACAAATGTATATTACCTCTGTAGCACGAACAATTTGGCACACACCCTAGGTGGAGCGATCCCCTGTGCACCCAGTGCTGCAAATAAAGAATGCCTGCTTTCTAAAACTCCAAATTGAGTCTTGGAGGGTTTCTTTGACAGACTTTGATGGTATCACCCAAGGACAGAGCCCAGCTCCACAGCCTCAACTGGAGGGCACAGGGTTGGCGTCTCCCCAGGCTGAGGCCAGAAACAGGGCCGCTGCTGCTCTGCATCATCTCCTGTCATGGGCTGTGCCTAAATGCCACTGCCAAGGCTGCAGAGTACTGACAATTCCGGAAAATTCCATTGGACTCCGGGGGTGGAGGGCTGCCCCCTGCCCCTCTCAGCCCTTTTCCACCACTCGGCTCCTCCTTGCACTGTCCCAGCTCCAGCCTGGGCTCTCCAGGAGCCATGGACCCGAGCCTTGGCGCGGGTTCCTCCACAGGGCGCCGGGAACCCGCCACCTTCCCTCAGCTCGCCTCAGCCCGCGCCCTGCTCTGGCCTGGCCGTTAACAGCCGCCATGGCAGCAGCACCGCCTGGGACCGTTGGGAAGCCGGCTGGAACCGGCTGCAACCAGCACCAGGCTGCCCGGCTGCGTCCTCCATCTTGTCTCGCTCTGTCCCCAGTGCCCGGGCGTTCTGGTTTTCACCGCTCAAAGCCTTTGCTTATTTGGTTTTCTTGTCCTCCTGTGACCTCTGCAGGACTAAAGCGTTCCCCCTCTGGTTTCACAGTCCTCCTCCTCCCCAACAAGCCCGTATTGGCAAGATATTTCCTTTGGCCTTGTCCTGGAATCACTTAGACATTTCCATGCCCTTGGCTCATCCGGGTGCAGATCTGGAAATGGATGGTGGTGTCCTTTGTTCAGCTGTGCCAAAATGCCAACCAAGTACTACTGGGACTAGTTTAGGTGGTTATTTTCCAAGTTTGAGGAAGAATGTGCAGGGAAGAAGAGTAGGAATGGAGGCATCAAGGACTTTGGTTCTTAAGCTGCTTCCCTGTTCAATGTGGCAGCTCCCAGCAATTTCTCTGTGTGGAAGGACGATGGGTGAATTGACAGACTGCTTTGATTTCAGAAGCGGATGACTTCTGATGAAAGGCCACTGGAACAGCCTGGTCTTCATGAGGGTGGCCATTTCAGTTTGCCTTAGCTGTTGTAAATAAAGACCAGGTTTTAGATTTCTTTTACCCATTTTTTTTTCTTGTGCATATGCTATCATGGCTAAAACCCAAGATGAATTCACTCTGTTGTTCTGAAACTCGAGAGAACCTGAAATACAGGGATGTGAGCAGAACTGTCCGAGCTCCAAAGTCGTAGATCATTCATTGCTCTGCGAGATCTTCCTGTGCGGTTTCGGAAGAGGACTTGTCTCTCCAGTATTCTCTCAGAACCAAAATTTACATTACACAGAATCATAAAATCGTTCAGCATAGGCAAAGACCATTTACTCCCACCTTTAAACAAGTCCTGACAGGTTCACCACTAAGCCATGCTACTGAGTTCTACTAGGCCTTCCCTACCCACTCGCGCCCCACAGCAGAGCAGCCTGGAGATGGAGACTTGTCCCCAAGGACAGAGCCCAGCTCCACACCCCCCTCTGTGGGGCACAGGGTTGGCATCTCCCCAGGCTGAGGCCAGAAACAATGCCGCTGCTGCTCTGCATCATCTCTTGTCACGGCTGTGCCTAAATACCTGCTGTCTGATTGGAGTTTTGGTATTTGGGCTCGGAGGCCTCTGTTCCAGCCCCACACTAGTGCCTCCTGTCAAGAGGCAAGTTCTGCACGAGCAGGGCAAGGGCACCAGCCCGGAGAAAGAGGCCGAAGCAGCCTGAGACAGGAGCCCGGGGCAAGGCCAGGGGCTGGAGGGGAGGCTACAGGGCTCACAGGATCCTCCTGATGGCAGCCGGCATAGAGCAAGGGCCACTGAGGCTGCAAGCGCGCGGCTGCCCTCAGGTGGGAATGGGCCAGGGCAGCTCTCCTGCCCCAGCCAAGTGAAGAGCCTCTCCCAGCTCCATGTGATCTGCGCTGCTGGCACCCAGGTCCCGACTCAGCGCCTTCAGCCCTTGCGTTCCCAAACATCGAGGTGGATGCCTACAAAAGAAGGGCACCCATCTACACTATGGGAGCCCAAAGTGCTGTAGGAGTGGGCGTGTGGGGGTGTGTGTGCCCCTGCTTCCACCTGCAGAGGGACCAAACCGCCCATGACAGGCAGCTGCGGTCCAGGTCCTCAATACCTTGTGGAGCCTGCCATCACTAGGACTGGGAAGTATGTGCCTCCAGGCACCCACATCCGGGGACTTCCCAAAATAAACACCACGGTGACACCCGGACCAAGTGAGTACCGGTTCTCCAGCTCTTCATCCCGACAAGACCCCAACGCCTCGCTTTTGCCCTGGCCTTGCGGGGGACCCAGAGACCAGAAAGAACGTGGCATGGGCGGGGGGCTGACAAGAGGGACAGCAAGCTGCAAGGTGCAGAAACGTCCCCTTTGGTGCTGCCTGTGTCCTCCAGCACAGGGCAGGATGACAACCAAGGAACACAGCCCTCGCATTCCCAAAGATTGAGGTGGATGCCTACAAAAGAAGGGCACCCGTCTACACCATGGGAGCCCAAACCAAACTTGGAGGGGACAGAACGGTAAAGCCTGGGCCCGCGGACTACTGCACAGGAAAGGTAAGGCAGCCTGCTCACCTCCTGCTCTGTTTTCCAACAAGCAGCCTTCAAGCATCTCCCCCTCCTGCTGAGGCATTCACTCCAATACAAGTCCTCTCAGAGTGCAATAAAAAATACACCCAAAAAGACACCCCAAAAGACACCCCGTACCCCACAAGATACCCCAAAACCCCCATGGCGTTTCTCCCAATACGTTGGAAAAACACCACGGCCTCAGGCCGTGCTGGGCCAGGGCCAGCTATGCTGGGGGCCCATGTGCCGAGGCAACAGCGGGCTCAGGCTGGGCTGTGTGAGGAGAGGCCAGGGCTGCCCCTGCCAGGTCCAGCCCGTCCCAGAGTGCTTCCCAGAGGGCCCAGCTCAGGCTGCAGTGGAGTCCCTCGGGGAGGCTGCGGCCCCTCTCTGGGAACTGCTGTAGGAGAAAAGAGTGTGGGGTGTGCGCCCCTGCGTGCACATGCAGAGGGACCAAACCGCTGACAGGCAGCTGTGGTCCAGGTCCCCAATACCTTGTGGAGCCTGCCATTACCAGGACTGGGAAGTATGTGCCTCCAGGCACCCACATCCGGGGACTTCCCAAAATAAACACCACGGTGACACCCGGACCAAGTGAGTACCGGTTCTCCAGCTCTTCATCCCGACAAGACCCCAACACCTCACTTTTGCGCTGGCCTTGAGGGGGAACAAGTGTGAGCAGCCATAAGTGCTCTCTGAGAAGGACAGCTGCCAAGGACCACAGGCCGTGGGCACAAGGGGGCAGGACCCGGAGTCCAGATAGAAGGGGATGCGGGCGGGGGGCTGACAAGAGGGACACCAAGCTGCAGCGTGCAGAAAAATCCCCCTTGGTGCTGCCTTTGTCCTCAAGCACAGGGCAGGACGAGCTGCCAAAGAGCTGGGAAGTTTGCAGCTCTTCTGAAGAGCCCCTCCTCGGGATATATATTGCCTATATTTTGATATATATTGCCTGTATATTGATATATATATATTGCCTCTGTGGCTGGACAAAAAAAAACAGCACTTGACTGCTATTCTTCTCTCCCCCTCTGCGTAGGTGATTACTGCACCGAGGCTTCCAACAAGCACGTCTTTAAGTGCCCGCCTGTGCAGTCCATGGCCTTCCAGCACGAGGCTGTCAGAGCAGACCACCCTCCAGGTAAGGTGACCCTGGGCAAGCCAGACACTTGCAGCCCTGTGTGTCTCTAGGGACAGCCCGCTGCTCGGCCTTCTTGGGACCAAACTGCCCGAGACAGGCAGCTGCGGTCATAAGAAGCAGACAAGTCCTTGGCTCGAGAGAAGCACCGCTCTGAAACAACTAAAAGCATTGGTGTGGTCTCACCACTATCTTCATTAAAATCCAAAAAAAAAAAAGCATCATATGAGGCTCTACAAAGACAATTAACCCAAGCTCAGCCAAAACTATGACAGTGCGCTACAGGTTTTTACTGGTTGGGGTGCACGATCCAAATAGTTCAGAGACCACGGCTCCAGACCAAGCCGAGGAGGTAACAGCCCAGATGCCATCCCCCAGGCTCCCGAAGCCTGTCTGCTGTCATAATGCATTTCCATGACGATGCCGTGCCCTCCCCTATAAAAGCTGGCAGCTGACACCCCCGGAGTCAGAGTCTGTCGCGAGCTCTGCCTGCCCGCAGCAACTCTCTGTGCCCTGTGACTGTGAGCAGCCGCAGCAGCAGAAGACAAGCTCATCCTCATCGAATTTGCCTTCCAAGGCTAAGAAAGGTGAAGTCGGGCTCCTCCCGCAGGGGGAGGCAGGTTTCAGACCTGGGTTTTGGGATTGGAGATTCAGATGTTGGTATGCTGGTGAAAGAAGAAGCAATAGCTTTGTTTCCTCTGAAGGCTCAATACCGAGGCACAGAGGGGGCGGTTGAGAAGTGGGGCTGTGTTTTAGTCCTGCGCACCAAGTGGAGCATTGGCACCTGAAAGAGAGGGGCAGAGCTGAACTCCAGGCTCTTTCAGGGCAGCCCATCAGTAACTCTTCTGCTCTTCTGCCTTTAGGCTTTGGAGGCACCCACCAGCATGGACGGAGCCTTTGTGGGGACGTGGAGACCTCACCGCCCACGCGGCCCAATCATGGCCCAGTTCACCAGCCCTGGGCCCAAGTACTCCATCCCAGGGGCAACAGGTACCGCAGCCATCCCCAGGGCGGGCGGCACATTTAGGACATCCCTGCTCAAAGCAGCTCAAAAGCCATTCCCCTTTTTGTCCAAGCCTCCGTGCCCTCGGGGGCAACAGCCCCCCAGGCCTGGCAGAGGAAGGTCGATACTGCTGCCCTTGCTTGTGCTGACCCAGGGCAAGAGCTCCCTCATTCTGCCTGGCACAGAGGCGCTCTCAAGCCTGCGCTGCACCTTACCCCTTCCACATGCCAAAAAGCACTGCCCCGCACAGACTTGGCAGCTCGCCTGTTCCCCACTCAGCACAGCCGCACGCCCCACGATGTGGAAGCGTCGATACTCTCATTATGGAGTGCCAACACTGGTGCTCCAAGCAGTTGTTTTGAACCGCTAGGGGCAAGAAGCGTGCCGGCCAGGCATCGGCTGTCTTTATCAGCTGAATTTGCAATGCAGCTACAAAGCCATTTGTGCTGCCTTGGCTTACTCTTCTGCACTCCAAGGCACTGCATAACCGGCTTGTATTTGTAGTAGACTTGGAGGAAAACGTCCCATGGGAGGGGAATTTATGGGGGCTGGCAACTCCAACTGTGCCTCTTCCAGCGGAGCTTAAAGTGTGCAGCTGCCTGGAGGTGTCCTTTCCTTTGCTTGCTTCCTAGGTTTCGTGGGCCACAGTCCCACCAAAAGCCGAGCCCCTGCTTACACCTGCAGAGGGACCAAACCGCCCATGACAGGCAGCTGCGGTCCTGGTCCCCAGTACCTTGTGGAGCCTGCCATCACCAGGACTGGGAAGTATGTGCCTCCAGGCACCCACATCCGGGGACTTCCCAAAATAAAAACCACGGTGACACCCGGACCAAGTGAGTACCGGTTCTCCAGCTCTTCATCCCGACAAGACCCCAACGCCTCACTTTTGCCCTGGCCTAGCGGGGGAACAAGCGTGAGCAGCCATAAGTGCTCTCTGAGAAGGACAGCTGCCAAGGACCACAGGCCGTGGGCACAAGGGGGCAGGACCCGGAGTCCAGATAGAAGGGGATGCGGGCGGGGGGCTGACAAGAGGGACACCAAGCTGCAGCGTGCAGAAAAATCCCCCTTGGTGCTGCCTGTGTCCTCCAGCACAGGGCAGGAGGAGCTGCCAAAGAGCTGGGAAATTTGCAGCCCTTCTGAAGAGCCCCTCCTCAGGATATTGCCTCTGTGGCTGCAGAAAAAGACCGGGACTTGACTGCTTTTCTTCTCTCCCCCTCTGCCCTAGGCGATTACTTCATGGAGACGTCCAACAAGCACGTCTTTAAGTGCCCGCCTGTGCAGTCCATGGCCTTCCGGCATGAGGCTGTCAAAAGAGACCACCCTCCAGGTAAGGCGACCCCGGGCAAGGCAGACACTTGCAGCCTGAGCGTGCTCCAGGGACAGCCTGCTGCTCGGCCTTGGCAAGGGGCCTACTTCCAAAGCCTCCCTCTGACCTGTGGGGCAAGAAGCAGCAGCTTCTCACTCGGGACTCAATCGCCCACCCTCTCTTCCCACTCCTCTTGCAGGCCCTGGCACCTACACCTTACCCAGGCTGATGGGACCCAACACAGCCTACACAACTGCCAGCCCGTGCTACTCCATGAAATGGAAGAGCAAGCACGATCGCTTCGATGCGGACCTCTCTAAGGTGAGCGATGCTTCCCTTCTTTTCCACATTGCCTAGTGAACCTCGGCTGCCTTCCCCACACCAGGAGCAAAGCCAGTGAATCCACAGCTGTGCTCGCAGGGCCACAGAGCTCTCCCAGTGTTCCAGCAGGAGAAGAGAGCACAAGGAGGCTCTGCCTACTCCTGCAAGTGCCTCGCTTTCCAGCTCTGGCCGTTTGGATGATGCAGAGCTCATCAGACCTAATGGCTACCTGCCTGCCGCTCTGGAAAATGCCCCTCTTTGGAGGGGAACAGACTGTGCCACTGTTGACATTGTCCCAGGCTTCCCGCACCCTTCTCTGTTGCGCCACTAGTGTGCAGCCCTCGTGGGGAATCGGGAAGGAGAAACCTGTGAATTAGCGCCCAACAAGGTCCCTGGCTCTCTTGCAGACTCCAGGTCCCGCCGCATTCCCAAAGATTGAGGTGGATGCCTACAAAAGAAGGGCACCCGTCTACACCATGGGAGCCCAAACCAAACTTGGAGGGGACAGAACGGTAAAGCCTGGGCCCGCGGACTACTGCACAGGAAAGGTAAGGCAGCCTGCTCGCCTCCTGCTCTGTTTTCCAACAAGCAGCCTTCAAGCATCTCCCCCTCCTGCTGAGGCTTTGCAGAACAAACGGGCTTCTCGCTGCAGGCACCAGCTGCAGGACAGCAGGCCTGCTCCCTGCCCTTGCCCCAGACCCTAGCAGAGGAAGGGCAGAGAACACGTCTTTTCCCTTCCACTCCCTCCGCCCTTACACGTGACTTGCTCATCCATCACAAGCCCTGGCGCGGGACAGAGCTCAGAAGGAGCAACTAACAAACAAAAATCAGGAGGGTTGTTCTTTACCTCTCCCCTATCTGTGCTGCCAATTGCTTGCCCTAAATGGCAAGAAATGGCAAGCGGGAAGAGCATCAGGGCATTTCGAGAGCTCGCTAATACGGGAGGTTTTGAAAGAGCATGCCACCAGAACAGGGAGAGTCAGCTAAAGGTTCCCAGGCGTGCATATGGCCGTGGATGAGAAATGCCGAGTGCCCGTAACCGCCCTTGTTAGAGCAACCTGCCATCACTGCGACAAGTCTGCTCTAGCAGGAAGCTGAAGCGGCACTGCACTGGCATTCTGACACGGAGCAGTAAGAGAGAGGCATACAGGGACTGTCTAGGAACAGGGGGATGTGTGGGACAACAAGAAGGACCATTAATGACCCCCGTTTTTGTTTTTTTTTTTCTTAAACTTTTCCCCTTCCAGGTGACGCTGATCAAGCCCCGGGCACCTGAAACCACTTTTGGAATCCGGCACTCCATCTACACAACTCCGCTCATAGTGGAATAAAAAAGATTCCCCAAAAGACCTTGTTTGTTCTCCTTGAGCTGTGAGGAGGGGAACGGGATGGAAGGGAAGAGGGGTGTGAGTAAGGAAGGTTCCTTTTCTCTCCGTAAGGTTAAAGCCGCAGCAAAAAGAGCGCAAGAGGAGAGCCCTGCAATCCAAAGGGCATGCAGACAGCCAGCTCTACCAGCACCTTTTCACCCGCTTGCCTTCAACCCAATAGGCCTTGCATCCCCATTGCTCCCTTCACCCTGCACCAGGACCATGCCTCACCTGCAGGCTACGGAGCTCCTGCCTGAGGAGAGATGCCAGCCCCACAAAGAGCCATCAGAGCTCAACGCTGCACCGTGACAGCACTCAGGGCCTTCCCTACCCACTCACACCCCGAGTGTGAGTGTTGGGTGCACGATCCCAATAGTTCGGAGAGCACGGCTCCAGACCAAGCCGAGGAGGTAACAGCCCAGATGCCATCCCCCAGGCTCCCGAAGCCTGTATGCTGTCCTAATGCGTTTCCATGACGATGCCGTGCCCTCCCCTATAAAAGCTGGCAGCTGACACCCCCGGAGTCAGAGTCTGTCGCGAGCTCTGCCTGCCCGCAGCAACTCTCTGTGCCCTGTGACTGTGAGCAGCCGCAGCAGCAGCAGACAAGCTCATCCTCATCGAATTTGCCTTCCAAGGCTAAGAAAGGTGAAGTCGGGCTCCTCCCGCAGGGGGAGGCAGGTTTCAGACCTGCAGGGCCAGATTTGAGTGACACAGTGAAAACTCAATAACCAAAGTTTTAAGCAGGTATTATTTATTACGGATCACTCTGCCTAACACGTACACACCAAGGGTTGCTGGCAGTGTGCTTATGTTAGTGGGACAAATATTCATTTCATTTCCCGTAAGTCTCTTGCATAGTCATCAAGTCTCGGAAGAATCATAGAAACATAGGTTTCTGCCCCTATTTGTATGCGTACTGGAGTCCTTGGGTGGTCATCCAGCATACTTTGGTGGTCTTTTGATGAAGACCAGAAGTCTTTCTCGCTGCTAAACATCTGACCTCTTCTTTCTTTGACAGACTCCAGCAGTCAAGTCAGTTCTTGCTTGTTCCATTATCTATGCATACAGTATATGCACTCCCTTATCTTTGGGGTCGTTAACATACAATTGTGCTGGCTAAGACGTACAGAATCAACATCCTTTATCTTGTTCCCTGTCTCAGGAGGATCAAGGATTAGTTCCATGGTGCCCGAGGGGACTTTCAGCACTAGTCAGATTGAGCTCAGTTTGGGCTTTGGCCCTGCTAATTTTGTCCTCACACAGTCTCAGGACATCTTTGTAGTCCTCCTGAGTGGCCTGCCTCTTCTTCCAAAGGACATAAACCCTCTTTTTCTTCCTGAGCCCTAGCCACAGCTCTCTGTTCAGCCAGGCCAGTCTTCTTCTGTGCTGGTTCATCTTTCAGCATGTGGGGACGGCCTGCTACTGTGCCATTAGGATTTTTTTCTTGAAGTGTCCAGCCTTCCTGGACTCCTTCAATTGCTTCAGGACTGCTTCCCAGGGACTCCGCCAACCAGTCTCCATAACAGGCCGAAGTCTGCCCTCCAGAAGTCCAGAGTGGCAATTCTGCTAAACTCTTCCTTACTTTTCCAAGAATCAAAACCACTATTAATTTGTGATTGCTCTGCCCAAAACGGCTTTCCAGCCTTCACATCACGCACAAGTCCTTCTCTATTTACGAGCAAAACGTCAAGGAGGACACAGTCCTTAGCTCATAGAATCATAGAAGCACAGAGTCATTAAGGTTGGAAAAGCCCTCCAAGATCATCTGGCCCAACCATCCCCCTACCAGCAATATCACCCACTAACCTAAGTTCCTTAACACCAGGTCCAACCTTTCCTTGAACACCCCCAGGGACGGTGACTCCACCACCTTCCTGGGCAACCCATCCCAATGCCTGACTGCTCTTTCTGAGAAGAAATGTCTCCTCGTTTCCAACCTGAACCTCCCCTGGTGCAACTTGAGGCCATTCCCTCTAGTCCTATTGCTAGCTATCTGCGAGAAGAGGCTGACCCCCAGCTCCCAACAACTTGCTTTCAGGCAGTTGTAGAGAGCAGTTGGCTCACTCACCAGCTGTGTCAGGAAGTTATCTTCCACACTCTAGAAACCTCCTAGACTGTTTCCTCTCTCCTATGTTGCGTTTCGAGCAAAGATCTGGTAAGTTGAAGTCCTGCACCAAAAGAAATGCTAGCAATTGTGAGACTTCTCCCAGCTGTCTGCAGAATAGTTTGTCTGCCTCTTTGGCCTGGTTAGGCGGTCTGTAACAGACACCCATCAGGGCATCTGCCTCATTGGCCTTCCCCCTGATGCTTACCCATAAACATGCAACCCTCTCATCACCGTTATTAATATCAAAACAATCCAAACACTCCCTAAACTACAGGGCTACCCCACCGCCTCTCCTTCCTTCAGATCAACCTGCAAAGCTTCATACCTATTGTGCACCAGCACCTGGAAGGTGGGGAAGTCCCTCAGAGGATGCTACAAGCAGGGACTTGCTGCCATTGCCCCTTATCCTCTAGGTCAGTGCTTTCAGCCGGGTGGGAAACCCCTCTACTGAGTGTCCCTTCTGCCTGCTGGGCCTGTCTCAGGGAAGGAAGGGAGCACCTCCAGTGGTCGATTTCCATTTCAGACTCCGTGATACCCCTCAGCCTAGTCACATCTTTGATGAGCTCTGTCACCAGGTGGAGGAGTGCTTCAACCTGGGCACACCTCCTACAGATGTACTCACCCATGCCACACTGAACTGGCTTAATGGTAGGGCACACTCCTCAGAGAGCAGGCCTTGCTCTCGTTAAGGACATGTTCTAGTGAGCTTGCCTCTCAGCACATTCCGTGTTGAGCAGGCAAAACCCTTTGTGCCTCACGGCTTCTGGTGTTGTCCCACTGGAATTCCTGTGTAATACAAATTAAAGAAGGATGAGATACATAGTCTTCACTTGTGTTTTCTCGTTCACAGTGCAGAAAACCTCCTTGCTCTTACTCAGAAAAAAATGGTGTTCAGTGGGCTATATTGCTTTCTTTGCAGCAAGCAGCTCACCTCAGGATGGGAACCTTCACAGGCCTCTAGCTTTCCAGGCCACCTCTCCACAGACAACTTTATCAGACGGTTTTCCCCTCTGTGTCATGTTTTGCCACATACTTCCCAGTCCTGGTGATGGAAGCTCCACAAGGTATCGAGGATATGGACCGCAGCTCCCTATCATGGGTGGTTTGGTCCCAAGAAGGCTGAGCAGCAGGCTGTCCCTAGAGACACTCAGGCTGCAAGTGTCTGCCTTGCCCGGGGTCACCTTACCTGGAGGGTGGTCTCTTCTGACAGCCTCGTGCCGGAAGGCCATGGACTGCACAGGCGGGCACTTAAAGACGTGCTTGTTGGACGTCTCCGTGAAGTAATCGCCTAGAGCAGAGGGGGAGAGAAGAAAAGCAGTCAAGTCCCGGTCTTTTTCTGCAGCCACAGAGGCAATATCCTGAGGAGGGGCTATTCAGAAGGGCTGTAACATTTCCCAGCTCTGTCTGTCAATTCACCCATCGTCCTTCCACACAGAGAAATTGCTGGGAGCTGCCACATTGAACAGAGAAGCAGCTTAAGAACCAAAGTCCTTGATGCCTCCATTCCTACTCTTCTTCCCTGCACATTCTTCCTCAAACTTGGAAAATAACCACCTAAACTAGTCCCAGTAGTACTTGGTTGGCATTTTGGCACAGCTGAACAGAGGACACCACCATCCATTTCCAGATCTGCACCCGGATGAGCCAAGGGCATGGAAATGTCTAAGTGATTCCAGGACAAGGCCAGAGGAAATATCTCGCCAATACGGGCTTGTTGGGGAGGAGGAGGACTGTGAAACCAGAGGGGGAACGCTTTAGTCCTGCAGAGGTCACAGGAGGACAAGAAAACCAAATAAGCAAAGGCTTTGAGCGGTGAAAACCAGAACGCCCGGGCACTGGGGACAGAGCGAGACAAGATGGAGGACGCAGCCGGGCAGCCTGGTGCTGGTTGCAGCCGGTTCCAGCCGGCTTCCCAACGGTCCCAGGCGGTGCTGCTGCCATGGCGGCTGTTAACGGCCAGGCCAGAGCAGGGCGCGGGCTGAGGCGAGCTGAGGGAAGGTGGCGGGTTCCCGGCGCCCTGTGGAGGAACCCGCGCCAAGGCTTGGGTCCATGGCTCCTGGAGAGCCCAGGCTGGAGCTGGGACAGTGCAAGGAGGAGCCGAGTGGTGGAAAAGGGCTGAGAGGGGCAGGGGGCAGCCCTCCACCCCCGGAGTCCAATGGAATTTTCCGGAATTGTCAGTACTCTGCAGCCTTGGCGGTGGCATTTAGGCACAGCCCATGACAGGAGATGATGCAGAGCAGCAGCGGCCCTGTTTCTGGCCTCAGCCTGGGGAGACGCCAACCCTGTGCCCTCCAGTTGAGGCTGTGGAGCTGGGCTCTGTCCTTGGGTGATACCGTCAAAGTCTGTCAAAGAAACCCTCTAAGACTCAATTTGGAGTTTTAGAAAGCAGAGCTGGGCTCTGTCCTTGGGTGATACCATCAAAGTCGCTCAAAGAAACTCTCTAAGACTCAATTTGGAGTTTTAGAAAGCAGGCATTCTTTATTTGCAGCACTGGGTGCACAGGGAATCGCTCCACCTAGTGTGTGTGCCAAATTGTTCGTGCTACAGAGGTAATATACATTTGTAAGCATGGAATAGATTTCCAACAAATATCATATTCATACTATTT
This sequence comes from Cygnus olor, assembly GCF_009769625.2. NCBI lineage: Eukaryota > Metazoa > Chordata > Aves > Anseriformes > Anatidae > Cygnus > Cygnus olor. Next base: position 54,324,209 of record NC_049173.1, read on the forward strand.
CCTGTAACTCATTAAAATCTTTAAAGTTCTTTGATGCATCCGCATTTGTTTCCACTCGTGGTCTTTCCGGGAGTCTCTGGTGGTTGTCGGTAGACTTCCTCACTGTGTTCCTTGGTTGAACCCAGTCCTTGCGCATGCTCAGGCCATCTCCTTCTTTCTGATCTTATTCTCTCATCTTAGGCCTGCACACTGAGCGTAGTCAGTTACACATCCAAGCACACGTGCATAGCATGACTTCCTCACCCAATCTTCCTCTGACACATCCTGCAGGCCTGGGTCATCTTGCCCTCACTTTGAGATAGATACCAGTCTCTATTTTCTTACAGATGAAGCTGGCTAAGTAATACAAAGTTTCTAAACTCCCTGCTCTCCAACCAAACATAGTAAGCTCTGGGCACCCTGCACGCTGCTTTTGCTTGTCCACAGGGGGAGATAGGAGCAGGCTTGCCGCCACAGGCATTGCAGCTCCTAAGGATGAAGGGTGGTAAATCCTTTCTCCTGCTCTAGAAAGTCCTTCGAGCCCCGTGCTGAAAGGCTCCTCGGGCACCCTGGAACTTATGCCTTGATCCTCAAATCTGGCCCTGCAGGTCTGAAACCTGCCTCCCCCTGCGGGAGGAGCCCGGCTTCACCTTTCTTAGCCTTGGAAGGCAAATTCGATGAGGATAAGCTTGTCTGCTGCTGCTGCGGCTGCTCACAGTCACAGGGCAGAGAGTTGCTGCGGGCAGGCAGAGCTCGTGACAGACTCTGACTCCGGGGGTGTCAGCTGCCAGCTTTTATAGGGGAGGGCACGGCATCGTCATGGAAACGCATTAGGACAGCAGACAGGCTTCGGGAGCCTGGGGGATGGCATCTGGGCTGTTACCTCCTCGGCTAGGTCTGGAGCCGTGGTCTCTGAACTATTTGGATCGTGCACCCCAACCAGTAAAAACCTGTAGCGCACTGTCATAGTTTTGGCTGAGCTTTGGTTAATTGTCTTTGTAGATCCTCATATGATGCTTTTTTTTTTTGGATTTTAATGAAAATAGTGGTGAGACCACACCGATGGTTTTAGTTGTTTCAGAGCGGTGCTTCTCTCGAGCCAAGGACTTGTCTGCTTCTTATGCTGCTCTGTCAGTGAGGATGTTGGGGCTGCCCAAGTATTTGGGAGGAGGCACAGCCAGGACGCCGGACCTGGACTGACCAAAGAGACATCCCATGTCAAATGGCATGCTCAGCAAGAAAAGGTGGAGTGAAGAAGGGGAAACCAGGCATGTTAGGAGAGATGCCGTTTCCTTCCAAGGGAACCATTACGTGTGTAAGGAAGTAAGCTTCTAGAGTCCTTGAAAAGATGAGTGATGGAGTGATGACCCTGTTTGGAAGTGTATATCCCTTGGCATAGACAGCTAATCTGGATTTACATTGTAAACTACTTAATGTCATTTGGAGATTTGTCTAAAAGTGTTTGTTTTTCTTGTTTTCCTACTGATGACAATATTGTCAACAATTGGGTCTGTAGAATGCATTTTAATTAATATTTTCGGGCTCAGCACTGAGCAATCAAAAGATAAAAGTCTGAGCTCAAATCCAGGTAGTTCTGACTGAGGCTTGGTATTCCCTGCACTATTGCTGTGTGTGAACATCCCATTTGAACCCATGCAATCGTTGCACTGAATTTATTTATCTTCCCCAACGATATTTTCCGTTGTTAGGGGAAGGTCGTGGAAGCTAGCTGTTGGCTGTACTAGTGCCAGAGATCCCCGAGATCTGCAACCCAGCACTGTGGCACTGCAGGCTGCTTTGCGTTGTGTGATTTTGGGTAAATGCTGCTCTACCCCATGGGAGGAGAGGGCAGCTAAGGGAGCTGGATGTAATCACTGCAGAATCTGAGCCAGTGCTCATACAGATGTGTGTGGGAACTGAAATGCTAGACTTGCGTGTGATGTAAGACTGTGCTCTGCACGCAGAGGCTGTCCTACTCTACTTTTGACTTTGCACTTTTACCTGAAGTAGATTTATGACTTTATCTCATTATGTAAGAACATTGTGGGTGGAAGAATACACTCTTCTTTTGTGGTTTATTGGCCTGCCAAACCTTCCTGAAGGTTCTCATCATCCCCTTCTCACTTGCTAGGGACCAGCAGTTTGCACGTCCCAAGTGAGATGTATTGCCAGAGTGGTTCCCACTTCACCCCAATTATGCGTTGTAATAAACTTAATTTGCTGCTTTTTAATTTTATTTTTTGTTTCTACATGCACACAACTTTTACTCTTTTGCAACCTATTTTGCATGCTACTTTCTAGTGTACTGCAGCCTACTCCCTATGCACAGCTCACAGGCTATGAAACGCTTGTCTTGGTACCAGGCAGGGCAGTAACTAGAGAACATGGGTTGTGGGGTTAAGGCTGCATGTAGAAAGTAACTCAACCACCTCCCTTCCTGAGATTTCACAGCTTAACCTTCCTACGGGACATAACCAAAGGCCTACAACCACCTCGTTAGCATTTTAGGTTAAAAGGCTCAACAAACTGCTTTCTCAGAGCAAGAAACAGCAGAATTGGGCTTGGCCTGCCACCAGAGCACTGTGCATTTGCTTGTTGTTCTAGAAGTCAACGTGTTGTGCAGTGCAAACCAGCACCTTGGAGGACGAGCAGCCACCTGCACCGAAAGGTAGCAGCAGGCAAGCAGCTCTTGGCACATGGAAAGTTCCAAGCGGAAATTAGAGCAGCTTATTTCACCCCCACGCGCAGCATTTTTTACCATCATTTCAGCTGGGGGAGATGACAAACAATCCTTTCATATTCTCCCCCAACCTCTGCCAACCCCCTTGAGGGGGACAGCCCCCGCTGTACTGCCCTCTCTTCCTGAGCGCTGCATGCTTCACCTCCGCTTTCATACCCAGCCAGCTTCCCATGGGGCTCCATTTTCTCCAAATGCTCCCACTCCTGGCAAAGACAATTGTGACCTCTTCATGTTTGTTTGTCCACCAGCTGTTGTTCGTGTACTCACCAAGTAGCAGGCTGCCTTGGACAGGGCTGTTCTCCTTGGGCATAGCCCTACCTGTCCTCTCACAAAAAGGGAACAAGAAAGGCATAAGCCATAAAGAACACACAACTAGGTTTATTCTAATTCAAAGGACGAAGGATAATTAGACAGTTAATGTAGGGAAGGGAATGCCAGAGTAAATCGTAAGTGTAAATGGGCAGAGGCAAACGGTAAGGCTTTGGCAGGGACACCAAGCTCTCATGCACTAAGTGATTTTGAATAGTGCTAGCTCCTTGAAATCAGCTTTGCAGCACCTCTGAACCCAAACTGGACTGGGTATGGCACCTGGCTCAGAATCACACCTGTAAACAGACATGAAGGAAATGCTTTGAAGTATCAGTGATCCTGAAAAGGTGTTGAAAAGCCCTGGTTCATGTGTCACATACTACCGAGCCCTAGTAAGAAATAGGGGAGGCCCTCTCCTCTTCACCCTCCCCCCAATCATTCTAAGCAAAGCTGAACCACAACAGCTTATCTCAGAGGAGCTGGCTGCTTTTTCTACGTACTTGAGATGTGCAAGTAGTCCCACTCTGCTTACCTTCAAGGATGAGTCTTAAGCAAAAATCTCAGGTATTTTTGTTGAAATTGGTGGCATATGAATCAAAATGGATCAAGAAAACCCTATGAGTGTTTGCACTGGGGTCTTGTCGAGGTCAGAATCTGTCTCGTCATTGCAAAGATAATGATGGCAAAAGTCAGTTATGGATTTTTACCTGTTGTTGCTAAGCAACATAATTGGAAATTACTTTTCTCTTTGCCAAGAATGTGTCTTCTCAACCTTTTTTTGGCTTTTTGAAGTGCCAGTATTCCTTGATCACTAACCACAATGAGTGTTAGATACGTTTAAGAGAACATTAACACCCACCCCACCCACCCCTTTGGGGTCTTGTCAGTAACTATCAACAAACTGGTAGGTACTGGGAAAGATTCCAGTATCTCAAGAGTACTTACATTGCTCAGGCCCTAGGAGTTTTAGACTGTCATCGCCTGTCCCTCAGTTCTGTGGTGGAGAGCACCACTTACCCTTCCTGCATTACACCTTCTGTGCAAGCCTCTGATGATGTGACCTACCTGCTTTTTGTCAGCAGCTGCTCAGAGAAGACTGTTCAATGTGGGCCATTGCTTCCCGACTATGTTAACTGAGTATCCTGAAGCCAGATGGACTGGCACACCAGTCTGGTTGTTATAGCCAGAATAATTTCCTGGTACCCACGGGCAAGAGTTCTTGGAGGTCCTGGGTTTGTACAGACCTGCAGAGCTCTGCTGTTTTCCCAATCCTGCTCTTCTCGAGTGCTCTGAGCCAGACCAGTGTGCTGGAAAAAGCACCACAGCTGGATTACTGCTGGTTCCCAACCTACAGGTACCTATGACAACGCCGGCCTTCTGCACATGTGGTGTCTGAAAAGCCTCAGGTGCAAAAGTGTTTTGCTTATTGAGCCAAAACCAAGAACACAGCCCTTAGTGTTCTCATCAAGAAACACTTTGCTCTTAAATGTTCCTTCTTGGAACAGTTTTAGGCTTGAGACCTCAATTAACTTTAAAGGACCGTGGGTTTATTATGCAATAGCAATCCTGGTTTTCATCACATGGGTCAAGATATTTTCTGGAACTCCAGGGAAACAGTACCAGTCTATGAGAACAGACAATACACATCAGATTCTGGGTTTTGTTTTTTTTTTTTTCCACCTTTCTTTTTCCCTTCAATGGAATAAAGTGTTGTAAATCACTGATGGCCAGGTTTACTCACTTGTTACATTTATAGAACATACAGCAGAACACAAGAACCAATGGAGAGAAGAAGGGAAAAAAATCTGCATGCAACCGGGAATTTGTCTTTGACAACAGAGAAATAATTGGGTTTTCATGGTTAAAACTGTCTTCACTCAAGAGTAACTTCTAAAATCTGCATGGGCAATATTTACTGAAATTTAGACCACAAGCAGGACACTCATAAGGGAGGCCCAGCTCAGGGTCAGGTGTAAGCCTAGAGTCAGACTGTACCAGAAAACACAGGCACTTAGAGCTCAGGGAAGGCTGCCTGGGCAATCAGGAACTGTAACCAAGAAAAATACCTGAAATCCAGAGCCAAAATAGCTTTCTTGAAATCTTGAGGTTGGTTCTCTTGAATTTCTGCTTGTGTTTTTTGTTTGTTTTTAGCACTCTGGTTGTATACTGTGGCTGAAATTCCTGCTCCATCTGGTAGTAGCTGTTGTGAATATTTTTAAGTTATACAGCGACATAAGTGAATTACAGGGATGTAGGTCAGTTCAAGGTGTACTCAAGTCCTGTATTCCTTAGAAAACGTTTCTGGGAACATATCATCATGCAAAATGTCTCTTTTCCAGTTTCTGGGAACAAAAGAACAGCAAACTAGTTGGCAAGTTCTGCAGGCTTACCAAAGCATGAGTATTTTCTACCACATGAAGAATTTCTTCATAGACAAAACACTTCTGTCTTAAGGAAACAGTGTAAAATGCGACCCGTGAGGGCAGGTTCCAAAATACTGTACTTCTTTATTTAATAAAAAGCTACGATGAGTCCAGAGGAAAATCCAGAGATGATTTAACTCACTTTTATCAAAATGTCAAGCATTCAGATAGCATTCAACATCAATGTTTTTGCCATTTCAGCTAGCGTTCTCATCTAAGATAATAGTACAAAACTACAGAGCATCTACCAAGTACAATCATCTCACAGACGTAACACACCGATCAATAGCATAACATCTGCAATTGATGTGTTTCAGTATAAAAACCCACATCATTTCAAAAGACATTTGCTTGAGAAAAGTTAAGTACATGCACGAGGAAAGGTGCAATTCTCCTTAGATGCTGTGTAGTCGCCATACAGTTTTTTTTTAATTGCCAAGAAGTATGTACACTGTGTTCCTCAGTCTGCTGAGTGAAACCGCAGCCATGAACACTCACCTATGTTTAAAACAAGTCAAGCTCCAAGAAAAAGATGATTCTGAGGTAAGAACCATATAGGTCACCTTCTTTACAGAAGACAGACTTTCACAACAACCTGCAGAAATTCATGTAACTGTTTCCTTGAAGTTTTTTCAGCAAGTGCTGCTCTACTAAGACCTCTATTCTCCCTGTACAGGAGCTTGTTACAGAGAAAACACAAATGCCTGTGCCATTCGTGAATTAGGTGTAGAAAGCCTAAACCAGAAAGTGATCTTGGAGCTGAAGTTCTGAACTGATATTTTGTTGTTGAGAGGAAATTGTTTTAGTAAGTCCTGTTGACCCCGTTACTGAACATGAAGTGTAAAACAATAGCCTAAAAATAAAACCATCTTTGATGCTAAGTAAATGAAATAACCAAAGGGAGAAAGGAGCAAGACAAGGATTAAAGCAAAAAGTCATCTTTTCAATCCAGTCTCTGCCACAAACATGGCAATTAAATTAGACAAATGAAATTATATCAGAACCTTTGTATAATTTACCTAAAGGAAGCCTAGAACTATAAAGCCTGCTTATGCTGCTCTGGGTATTCCTAGAGACGTGATTAACACTAGGGTCACATCTATGTCCAACAACTGAAAAAAGGTCAATAAAGTCCTCAGGATGTTTCCATCCCAGCTGCGGTAACATCACCATCAATATCGCTTATGCACGTAAGTGCACTTTGTGTTGGATTAAAGCATGCTACTGAAAACCAAAACACCCAAATTATTTTGCAATTTGCAGGCAAACCTGTTAGTAGCTTTATTCTTGAGAACATCAGTAGTGCGTATTTGGACTTTTCTCAAGATGCGTGCAGAGGTCATCCTGACATACAACCTTTGTTCACTATGCACAGCATAGTGGTTGTATACTGTGGCGTGCTCACCAGAAAAGAGGAGGCTCACGTTGCTTTAGATGATGTTTCTCGTGACTTATAGGTCTAAATCTTTGCCAACTTAAAGCTAAGGAAAAAAAGAAACGCATCTTTCAGAAGCGAGATCTCCCAAAAGCCTGCAACTTTGCTCAACAGTGAGGAAATAAGCCCCAAAAATGGAAAATGCAAGAGACCCAGGAAGAGCTGACATTTATTCAAATGCTAATACCTAAAGATTTTGGGATACTGAACATTACCTCTCACCTAGAGAGACAGAAACATATGCCCATTGCTCCACAGGAGACAGCCACTGCTCACCTCAGTACTTTTTCAGGCTATATGACAGACCGAGAACCGATTTGGGACCTGTAAAGGGAGGGGAATTCCACACAGCCGAGCTCGTTCGCTTGAAGTAGCGTGGTTTGCTTTTGTAAAAGATGTCCTCCAACTTGGGGCTTACGATTCTCCCAAAGAGCGCATCGACGTTGGGAGGGTTGTAGTACTGCCGGATTACTGCTTGGCTAAGCTGATTCCCTGGAGAAACAAAAGTTATCATTCTTTATTTATTTATTTTTAACTGAAATTGCTGTGCAGGCTGTTTGTATGCAGTGCATCCTGGCTCCCTTCATCTCTAATCACACAAATATTGCAACAGGAGAAACTCCTGTAGTTATATGACATTTTAAAGCTCCCTATTAATGCTTAAAGCTTCAGCATAGATCCTTTCCTCGGTGGGTGAGTATTGCACGTACTGAATTCTGCCCAGGAACTAGATTATGTTTGCGAGAAGCGAGGTTTCTCCGCTTCTCTTCCTACAGGTAAAATTAGTTTCAACACAAATTTTTAGCTCCCCTGGGGTAGGTGGAATATGAAATGATAATGGAAGCAAGTACTTCAGAACCAGGACAATACCCTGCTGCAACCTGGCCTATAACGTCTGGCAATATTTTTATTATTTATTTTTTTTTAAGCCAATTGGTGTCGAGCACACTTCGAGGCCTAGTTCACAATTCTTCCATTCCCAATGGCAAAATGACACTTGCAGCAGTTAAGGTGGTTTTAAAAAGTTTTAAAAAATGTTTTTCCCCAGTGTTGTCCCATGAAACTCCCAGCTGGTAAAAGAGCCCTCGACTCCACACTCCAGCCATGTCACTTTTAACTGTACAAGGACTTTTAACTGTACAAGGTGCACATAGGAGAAATCGCGCAAAATCTTACACCACATCTTATTATGCATGGGAGCAAAGCTGCAGGAGGGATAGGCTGGGGGCACGGAGGACGTTTTAACCTGCTACACATACCACTGGCCCAGGCAGGGATGGGCTTGCGAGGTTGGCTTTCATCATCAGTAGAGTCATCACTGTTCAGATCCATTCCATAATTATTGGGATTTATCTTAGGGGGCTTTGGATCTTTCTGGAACTGTGGAGTCATCTGGTATGAATTGCAGACAGGTGAATTCTAGAAGATGAACATATTACCATGTGTTAGATGCAACAGCACTGTTATACTTCCAAGTTGTACCATAACACTTACAGATTAGAATACCTCAGTAATCCACCCCTTGCTGTATCACAGTTGCAAAACTTAACATTTGGTGCTTCTCAAGCTTTGGTCAAAGAACTTGACCCAAGTTCTACAGTTTTGACCCAAATACAACTTTGCACTGTCTTCTGTCTGATTAGGCCACTTAATCAGCTATGTATGACACAGACAAACCAGCAGTACACATATCTAATGTAGATTCAGCACTTCCATTCGTTATAAGCACATCTTAAATAGTTACATCCTCAAAGCTGGTGCTGAGTAATGCCCTTTAAATATTTTGCAACCAAATTCCCAGGGTTGTTTAATAATTTTAAACTGAATATTACCTTGCACAGAAAATGCACATAGAACAAACTGCACTGTAATTTTGATGGGAACACTAAGACCAAGTGAAATGCAAGTCATGAGGGGAAAAAAAACACAACAAAAACCCCTTAAAACTACAAATTTCACCAACCACGAAGTATAAGTCGGTCCTTGACTAGAGGGACAAGTGTCCCTGAAGAGCTGAGAACAGTTTTGCTTTTTTCATGGCTTTGTACACATTAAAGTTAACTCACAGTTTGCTGTTTTTGCATTTAAAGATTGAAATACATAGCTGTACAGGGAGATAAAGATCCATATATTTGCCTTCGATATTCAAGGAGTACGTTCACCTCCAGCATCATCTCACATTCCATCAGCTGTGCAGCACAACTGCAATCCTGTTTATTCCACAGACTCTGCTGCCACCCCGTGGCTGTTTCCAACTTTGAGTTTCAATATCACCACTTCAGCGTACCTGCTGCCGGCAAGGTTCACTCACTATTTAAACAGGTGGAGTTCAGAGTGGGCAAGGCAACTTTAACCACTGCCTTATCCTAACACCTAGAAAACGCTGACAAATACTTGCTGCTTCCTTTCCCTTCTTTTCACTCCCCAGAAGTCGTTTAAGTACTCCAGGCCACCAAGAGGCAACCTCAGATACCCAAGGAAAAAAAAAATTACAGAATCCCTTCTTTACTGAAAGGGAATAAAAAAGCAGACGGTAATACTGCCCACAGTTATTACAGCATGCCAGTGCTGGAATCAAAGTTCTCCGATGTAATCTCTTGAAGAAATTTCACCAGAGGGAGCAGAGTTACCTCTTTTTTTTCTGGGTGCTGTGTTTGGGCTACATCTTTAGCCTTTTGTTCCTCTGGTAGTTTCTTCTGTTCTTGCTCCTGCCTCTTCATCTCTGCTAGCAACCGCTCCTCCTGCTGGCAAGCCGATGTCACAAGTGAATTAAGTTTACCTTATGAACTAAACTATGCTGTTAATCCAGGGATTCACATTTTTTATACACAAAAGAAATCTAAACATCTAATTACAAGTCTTTGTTACTAGTGGTGCTTTCTTTAAGGAGAACTCTGAACTCAGTGCAGGCACTAAACAATTACGATGCAATGCTTTGAGCTTTCCTCACGAAGTGGCACAAACTGACCTTCCTATTTAAGAACATGATAACGTGATGACCTCCTGCTTTGAAAAACTTGCCACTGACTTCTTCAGGACACAAACATCAGGTATCAGCTGACCTCTGAGATGGACAAGTCTGTGCTACTGATCTCAGCCTCTCTTCAGGCTAATAAACATACAAATACAGGAAGTATTTGTAGAGCCCAAGTCATCCTATTCTACAGCAACCATCCAGAACAAGCTAAAAGAATCTGCCCCTAGGCATGCTTACTCGTTCCTTCTGGATGTAAATAAACCAAGAGACTGCTAAGTCAAATGGTACACATCCAAAGTCGATAAATCCCACCCAGTCTTAGCAGCAGGACAAGTTGTACACGGGTCTGCCACCAGCTGCCTGTCATCTTCATAGCACTAACTGACAGGGTGAGGCGGCTTCCAGGGCACGCGGGGATCCCCAGCAAGGGATTCAGCTCCCTGAAAGTAGTCGGGCACCTGCTGTCAGTGTGCTAACACCACAGCTCTGTCAAGTAAAGGCCTAGCGGACGAGATCCCCTGGAACACCGTCCTTAGGGACGAAGGAGCTGAACAGAGCTGGCAGGTTTAAGGGTGTCTTCCTTAGAGCGCAAGAACTCTCCATCCCCCTGTATAAGAAAGCGGGCAGGGAGGGCAGAAAACCGGGACGGCTGAGCAAGTACCTGCAGGTCAAACTGAGGCAGAAGAAGGAGATGCACAAGCAGCGGAAGCAGGGACATGTGGCCTGGGAAGAGTCACAAGAAAGGTTTCTACATGTACACTGGCCAGAAGACAAAGGCCAAGAAGAGTGCCCCCCCCCCCGATAAATGAGAAGGGAGAACTGGTAACAGACATGGAGAAGGCTGAGGGACTCAACTTCTTTGCCTCAGCCTTCACTGCCAGTCAGGCTTCCCACATCTCTCATTTCCCTAAACCCATAGATGAGGGCTGGGGGAGCAAAGTCCCTCCCACTGTAAGCAAAGAGCAGGTTGGAGACCACCTGATGAAACTGAACAGGTACAAGTCTGTGGGGCCCGATGCCATGCGTCCTAGGGTCACGAAGGAATTGGCTAATGCAGTTGCCAAGCCTCTCTCCATCATATTCGAGAAGTCCTGGCAGTCAGGTGAAGTCCCTGGTGCCTGGAAAATGGGAAACATCACTCCCATTTTTAAAAAGGGTAGAAAGGAGGACCTGGTGAACTACAAACCAGTGAGCCTCACCCCCGTGCCTGGGGAGATCATGGAACAGATGCTCCTGGAGGCAATGGTAAGGCACATGCAAGAAAAGGAGGTGATCCGAGACAGCCAGCACGGCTTCACCAAGGGCAAATCGTGCCTGACCGATCTGGTGGCCTTCTACAATGGAGTGACTGCATCAGTGGATAGGGACAGACCACCTGACGTCATCTACCTGGACTCCTGTAAGGCCTTTCACACAATCCCACGTGACATCCTGGTCTCCAGATTGGAGAGAGATGGATTTGAAGGGCGGACCGTTCGGTGGATAAGGAAATGACTGGATGGCTGCACCCAGAGAGTGGTGGTCAATTGCTCCATGTCCAGGTGGAGGCCGACGGCAAGTGGTGTCCCTCAGGGGCCTGTTTTGGGACCAGTGCTGTTTAATCTTTATCAGTAACATAGACAATGGGATTGAGTGCACGCTTAGCAAGTCTGCAGATGACACCAAGCTGAGTGGTGCAGTCAGCACACCAGAAGGAAGGGATGCCATCCAAAGGGATCTGGATGAGCCTGAGAAGAGGGCCCCTGTGAGCCTAACGAGGTTCAACAAGTCCAAGTGCAAGGTGCTGCACCTGGGTCGGGGCAATCCCAGACATGAGCACAGGCTGGGAGAAGAACTCACTGAGAGCAGCCCTGCGGAGAAGGACCTGGGGGTTTTGGTGGATAAAAAGCTCGGCAGGACCCAGCAGTGTGTGCCTGCAGCCCAGGTGGCCACCTGCATCCTGGGCTGCATCACCAGAGGGATGGCAGCAGGGCAGGGAGGGGATTGTGCCCCTCTGCTCTGCCCTCCTGAGGCCCCACCTGGAGCTCTGCGTCCTGGTCTGGGGCCCCAGCACAAGAAGGATGTGGAGCTGTTAGAGTGAGCCTAGAGGAGCCACAAAGATGCTCAGAGGGCTGGAGCACCTCTCCTATGGAGAAAGGCTGAGAAAGATGGGAACGTTCAGCCTGAAGAAGAGAAGGCTCCAGGGAGACCTCATTGCAGCTTTTCAATACTTAAAGGGGGCTTATACAAATGGAGAGCAACATTTTGCTCAGTCAGATAATGACAGGACAAGGGGGAATGGTTTTAAACTAAAAGGGGAGGTTTAGATTAGAGGTTAGGAGGAAATTGTTTACTCAGAGCGTGGTGAGGAACTGGCACAGGCTGCCCAGGGAAGCTGCGGATGCCCCATCCCTGTTTAGTTAATCTATGCCAGAATGACCAGTGCAGAAAATAACCTTATAAAGTCTACAGTCTGTACTTGTGTTTCTGCCAAAAGCGGTATAAATATAAAATTGGGATGTTGCTTCTGAAAAATCTGGAATTATTTTTAGATATAAGAAAAGTACAGATACACCCAGGCACAAAAAGAGAAAAGCCAAAGCCTTCAATTCAACAGGTGCATTATCTGTCTTTTCTTCTTGCTCTGCTGCCATCTAAAGACAGCGAGCACAGCTGCTGTCCATTCCAAAACGAACAGAGGACACACTTGACAGAAGTGCTTTAGCTGGCTCTAGTTCAGAAGTGCAATAGCTTACTCATCAGGGTTCTTAACAGCTTCAGAGCTCAGCTGCTTCAAACAAGGGGCCACTGAAGTCACAGACATGTCTACTTACTTTCTTCTTCTCCACCTCCTTCTGGAGCTGTTCTTTAGCAGCCAGTACTTCCTTCTGGAGGCGAGCTGCCTTCTCTTGCTGTTCACGTTGCCTGAGAACCAAAGCAATGGACCGTTACACTCAAAATTGTACAGGAGTACCCTGCCATCTACAGAGCCTGCTGCAAACCCCAGCTTTTCAAGGCGCTCCCCATCATACTTCTTACACTGAGCTCAGAACTACTTCTTGGCAGCTCAGTACCCCCAACAGTCCAGAAATACCCAGCACAAAATAGCTCTTCAGTGCTCAGACCTTTCGCTAGTGCCCTCTGTTCCTGCTTCTTTTCAAAGTCCCAGCACAGAATTTAACTCATAAGTGGATATTATCTTACTTTTCTGCTTGGATCCTCTCCTGTTCCTTCCTCTTCTCCAGCTCTCTCTCAGCAGCCAGCTGTTTCTCTCTCTCCTGTTCTGCCTGCCTCTGCTCAGCGATCTTCCTGGCACGTTCCTGCTCCTCTTCCTTCTTCTTCTGCATTAGCTCTTTGTGCCGACGTTCCTCCTCCTCCTGGTAAGCAGAAGGGAACTATTAACACCCCACTGTACAGGAACAGGCTCCAGAACAAAGAATCAGGATCACCTTATCTGACCAGTAGCCACCACCATGCTCTTGATCTTTGAAAGACAGGGTTAACTGAGAACTTTAACACTCGCTGATTCATAACTTAAGGCCTTCAGTAAGAATCTGTATGGAACTGTGGAAGAAATGCACGTCACAAACACCACTAACAGCTCACAGGATATTGCAAGAGGAAGCACAACACTGCAGACAGCTTTGAGGACAAAGAGTTTCTCTGCTACCCTAATTTTTACTCATTTGGGTCTTTAGTACTCCTGGCTGGATTCCTTGCTCACAAAGACCGCGGCCATTCTAACTGCACGCAGGACAATAGGATGGGCTCCAGCACAAACCTGCAGCAGTGCTTTTTGTTTTCTGGCCTCTTCATCCTGCCTGCGCCGGGCCTCTGCTTCTTCCATTTTCTTGGCAGCTGCTTTCTTTTTGATCTTCTCTTCTGCCAGCCTTTCTTCCCGCACCTAAAACACACACAGCTAGCTGAATACGTAAGTTTCAGATGGGACAGTGCTCTGTGAATGTGAATTACTGTGGCAGTAAGTCTTAAAGATGCAGAGCTCCCACCCTCTTATGAGGTAAAGACTGTTTTGTTTTTTTTTTGCCACCAGGAGTCAAAGGGACTTGTGCTGTATTTTAAAAAGGGAACATTTAGGGAAATTACACTCATTTGCATCTTCACAGGAATAGATGATTACTATTCTGGTACTTATACATCTAATATCACAAGTCACAAGAATGTATTGTAAGAAGCACAAAGTAAATAAAGCAGATGGAAATACTGAAAGCAAAACAAATGATTGCTGCAGTCATATATGCAAATTGTCTGAAAATCTCAGACACAAGATAAGGTCTGGAGGAAGTATGCTTATTTTCACATCTTCATCCATTAGTCAGATGAGAGAACGACTTTAAGTAGATAAAGCCAGACTAATCGTGTTATCTACTTGAAGTTGTTTCCCTACATGACTAGTAAAGCCCTAGTAAAGCCCACTTAAATTCATAACTCTAGAAAATAAAGGTTTTCACCTGCCATTTGCTGTAACCAAGAGAAAGCTCAGAATCATTAAGCGCTATGTTTCTGGAAGTGTCTGCATTCAAATGTTCTCCAGTTCATTCTCTGAATTTCAGCAGCCTCAGTTCCTCTTTCTGGAAGGCACACCGACATAGCATCATAGTGTAAGTAGAACGGTCCTTACCTTCTCAGTCTTCTCATCAAGTAGAGCTAGCTTCTGCTCAATGCGCCTTTTCCTCTCTTCCTCCATTTGCTCTGCCCGTTCCCGAGCTTGCAGCACTTTACGGAGGCGCTCTTCACGCTTCCTGTAGGACACAGCCCAATGTTATCGGTGTAGGCTAGCTGGATGAGTTCCTTCCGTAAACTTTATAACTCAAATATAAGGCAACAGAGACAGTCCTTGGGCAGCACAATATTCAATGCATCGGTGCCCTGGTTTCAGTTAGGACAGAGTTAATTTTCCTCCTAGTAGCTGGCAGGGTGCTATGTTTTGGATTTAGGATGAGAAGAGTGTTGATGACACACTGATGTTTTAATTGTTGCAGAGCAGTGCTTACACCAAGCCAAGGACTTTTCAGCTTCTCGCTCTGTCCTGCCAGCGAGCAGGCTGGGGGTGCAGCAGGAGCTGGGAGGGGACAGACCCAGGACAGCTGACCCAAACTGGCCAAAGGGGTATTCCATACCATCTGACGTCATGCTGAACAATATATAGGGGTGGCTAGCCGGGGTGGAGGGGGGGGGCCGGCTGCGCATCGGTCAGCGGGTGGTGAGCAACTGCATTGTGCATCACTTGTTTGTACACATTATTAGTGGTAGTACTATTATCATCAATATGTGGTGCTTAGCTGCCGGCCGGGTTAAAGCACAATAACCAGGCAAGTTGTTTAAACATTGGCAATATCTTTAAGCTCCATCCGAGATAGAGGACTTGAGGCAGAAAGCTGAAAAAGCAGTCAACTACGAAAGTTAAATTTTTAGTAGCATCTTAAACACTATGCAAACAAATACTGTCTTCACAGCACAAGCAGACAAGAATTTTTGCTGCACATCTGGAATTTGCAAGACAAATAGCCTAGATACGGGGCCCTACAGGACCAGAGAGAACAGTCCAGACAAGGCAGAAAGCTTATACTCACAGCTTTGCCTCCTCTAGTCGCCGTTTCCTTTCTTCCTCCACTTTTTGTTTTCTCAGCTGTTCAGCCTCTTGCTTTTTCCTCAGAGTCTCTAGCTTCTGTCTCTCCTTTTCCTGAGATGGATCGAAACATGATTATACTCAGCTGACAGGGCTTCTTTCTACCTCAGCCTGCTCAGATTAATTAAGGGCCCAGAGATAACACCATGGAACTGCAGCTGCAGCCACAACCAAGGGATGGTAAGAAGCCTGAAACAGAGCTCAGGTAGCCTATGATGTGGTCACGGATGTCTGAGAACTGATGTGATGGACAAGGCAGTGGTATTAATCCTCGAAAGCAAGAGAAGAAGCTGAGTTGTTAGAACAGAAGCATCAGCTCCTAAAGTTCAGGCAGCTTCCACAGATTGAGGACAGAAAACACCGTGATTTATGTTGGTAAAAAGAACCAAAAAAGCAGTGCTAATGCTTGGCAATAACACTAACATCCTGCAGAGAGCGAAGAGGACAGATGGTGCTCTAGGAAACACATTGCTTACTTCAGTTCAGAGCTCTCACTGTCTTCCCTGCTTCCCACAAAGATTTATCTCGTGGTAAACCACCACCATTTAGACAGAGTGCTTGCAGCTTGTTTCAAGCACGCAGTTGGCCCCATATATCATCTACACAGAAATGCAGGGCATTTTTCCCTTTTCCCCAAACAATCCAGCTAACTCAGCCGAAGCCTGCTGTCAATTAGAAGAGCAAGATCCAACCATCACTACAGTCATGGCAAACGCATTAAGATAAACTAATTTAATGCCAGACTGCATACTGCAAATGCCTCGTTATGACAACTCATAACAGTCTCAGTGCAAGCAAAGCCATTGACAAGCAGGGGGAAATACTCAACAGACTAATTACCTTATGCTAAGCTTCACGTAAATGATTGGTAATTAATATCCAAACTAACTTAGAGCTATCAATTACATCTTTCTGCTCTGCTTTTTCTTAGTTATGTCAGCCCCCAAATGGAAAAAGTCCTAAGGGGGAAGTGACCCACAGTGGAACGAAACCTAAGATATAACTTTCGATGCAATCACAGCATAGGATCCATAAAGCAGAAGAGACTTTTCTTATCACATCAGCTCCTTTGCCAATACAGACACTAACGCCAGCAAGCAGGAACACCGCTGAGATTAGAGGTTGAATACTTCACTACCTCTTAATGATAGGCTTCTCTTAGCTGCTGGAGTACAGCAAGACTCTGAGCAGTGCAACCACGACAGCTTTAAGCGATACAAGGAAGTTCAGACATTAGATTCCCAAGATATAAGCTAGACGCAGGAAAAAGTTTCAGCAGTGCGCCCTCCTCTCCCTTCCCAGCTTTCCTGAAAGTGAAAACAAGCCCTAGATCTACCTTATTTTGCAGGCAAGTTATTGGGTATGAAAAGTACGAGCCATCTATGCTCAGCACGCTAGTTTCTAGCGCATCCCTAGGTACACCAGTGAAGCTACACCCCTGTCCCAGCATTACACTGTCAGAGCTGTATTCTGGAACAAAAACTACAGCGCACTGATTGAAACCTGCTTTTCACAAACACTGACTTCTCTTCAAGTCAAATAGCAAATCTAAATGCAGAGCTGGTATAGGAAAGGGCTACCCACCTGGTGCAGGCATATTCCTACTGTAAGCCCAGCCCATGCAATTAAATGGACATTACTTATGACAAAATTGTTCTGTGCAATCAGAACACAGAGAAAAACAACTCCATTTGCAAATATAGAACCACATACACCCCAAAAACCACTCTGCTTGGGTTCTTGTGGTGCTGTAAACTTCAGTGTAGTAACACCTAGGTAGAGGCATCTGCCTGCAGACGCAAAGGCACGCCATCCATCTTCACTAAGAGCTGGCTGCAACAATTACGCTCCCTTGATAATGATGCCTATTAGATTTGGGTACTCAAATGCCTGTCTCACTGACACAGCGGTCTCCTATTAGACAAGCTCATGTTTCTTTCTGTAAGAACCCCCAAAAGTCTGATAAACCTCAGAATCCTAGAACATCCTGAGTTGGAAGGGACCTACCAGGATCATCGAGTCCAACTCCCAGGTCCCCATAGGGCCACCCAAAAATAAAAATAAATAAATAAATCAGACCATCTGAGAGCACTGTCCAAAAGCTTCCTGAACTCCAAGAGCTCCGTACCATAACCACTGCCCTGGGGAGCCTGTCCCAGTGCCCAGCCACACTCTGGGTGAAGAATCTTTTCCTGATATCCAGCCTGAACTGCCCCTGTCACAGCTCCATGCTGTTTCGCAGAGCGCAGTGGGACAACCCCTTCTCTTGACCAGCAAGCAATGCCCTTCTTGATGCACCCCAGGATGCAGTTAGCTGTTTTGGCTGCCAGGGCACACTGCTGGCTCACATTCAGTTTGCCGTCAACCAAAGTCCTAGATCCCTTTCTGCAGGGCTGCTCTGCAGCATCTCATCCCCCAGTCTGTACAGATAGCCAGGGTTACCCCTTCCCAGGTGCAGAATCAGGCACTTGTTCTTGTTAAACTTCATATCGTTGGGGGATTGCCCAGCTCTCCAATTTGTCCAGAGGTAAGGCCTCTCCACCCTCAACAGGGCCAACAGCTCCACCCAATTTGGTATTGTCCGTGAACTTGCTCAAAAAACTTTAAAGCCCTTCATCCAAATCATTTATGAAAACATTGAAGAGGACTGGTCCTAAAATGGAGCTCTGGGAAACTCCACTAGCGACAGGTTGCCAGCCTGATGTAACCCCATTTACAAGAACCCTCTGGGCCTGACCCATCAGCCAATCGTTCACCCATCTTATGTTCACCCATCTTATTATGCTTTTATCTAATTGCATTCTGGTCCTTTTGTCCAGAAGGATACTGTGAGAGACAGTATAAAAAGCTTTACTGAAATCCAGAAAGATTGCACCAGCTGGCTTCCTTTGGTCAACCTAGATGGGTGATCTTGTCATAAAAGGAAATTAAGTTTGTTAAACATGACCTTCCCCTTGTGAAGCTATGTTGACTGTGTGGTCCTTCAGGTGCTTTTCAATAACTCCCAGAATAATCTTCTCCATAATTTTACCAGGAACTGAAGTGAGACTGACAGAACATCAGGAGTGTAGATTTAAGAGGCATTTGCTAAGTTCTCTCTCATTGAGAAAAGTCCTAGAAAGGAGACTTTGGACATGCAGACTTGAGCTATACACACCCAAACTGCAGTATTCAAAATCCTCTTCGTTTTCATTTCCCAGTTATTTCCAGTTTTCCTTCCCCTGTTAGTTGCTAATACCACAGGGGAATGCTACAGAAATAAAGCTTAGAGTCTGAATCAGAAATCTTTAGGAAGTTGACTAGCAACAAGTTTACTTAATTTATGTAAATGTAAACAGAGAGCATGAAGTTGCTCCTTAGTTTAATATGGGTGGGAAAGGCTATTTTGCATCTGTGCTTTACCTTAGACACTCTTTAGACCAGCATCTACCAGCCTACAACAGTCTTTACTTACCTTGGGATCAGTTTGGAGAGGAACGTTGTGCCTGATGAAAGATTTTATTACTCCATTTCTCCCCACAGAACTTGGGGTCATTAGGAGCTGGTTCTTCTGCACAGTGTGCAAAAACGTTTTGAAAGGACGTACAACCTAAGAGAAGAACGCCAAAAAATGATGCTCACGTGTCAGTAGGAAACAGTTCTTGGGGAAGTACAGCAGGGTTGTAAGGATCTTACTTTGCTGGCTGGACAGGTAGGGGATGGGGTCTTTCTTCTGGGAGGAGAAAGCCCTCCATCTTCTGCTTGCTGATTGTCATAGCGTTGATCCACAGCTCTTTTGTAACTTGGTTTTCTCCTGCAAGGAAAATATAATCTATGGTACACCGCAAATTCTCCCAATCGTCTCAAGTTCACGTTTTAAACAAAGATCATAAAACTACCCTATCTTTAAATATACTTCATTGTGTATACTCAAGTAGTCATCTAACAAAATTTCCAACGTGATAGAAGATACAAATTAAATCATCTTTTCACAGAGGCAGAGAAAACTTCTTGCAACTTATTGCGAGAGTTCCACAGTCACAAATCACTGAAGCCCTTTAATGGTGTTTCAGTGTTGAACGTGTTCTGAACAGGGGACTGGATTACAGACCTCCACAGGTACCTTCCAACCTGAACAATTCTGTGAGTATACCTGGCACTTTGGGGTGGTTCCAGGGTCTCCCCATTCTTATTTATGTTGCTTTCTGAAAGAAAACGGTTCAACAGTTAGTTCTAGTCCCCCCAAAAATCCCTTCCAACATTGCTTTGAAAGCAAACAACGGATTTAGAAGCTAGCAAAATAGGGAAAAAAAAAAAAAAAGGCTGCCATGCAATATGCACAGCAGGATCTTGTCGCTTGCTTTCAGAAGTAACCATACAGTACCATACAAACCTAGATATACAACATAAAGCAAAGCTGCCTGGAGTTACGCACAGAATACAATTTGTAGCAATACACTATTGAGTTTTGCACAGATACAGTGCAACAGCTTGCTTCAGAAACAGGATGCAGCTAGGTCTCCCATAACCTGAGAACATGCAACCCTTCATCTTCATGACACCACAGCCTGTTTCCGTGCATTTCCCAAGGTGGAAAATGACAAGTCCAGCACAGGTTCCTAGCTGCTTATCTCTTCAAACAAAATGTGTTTCAAATATTAGATTACTCCTTCAAATTGGGCTTTCAAATTGACTAGCAAGCCTTTCAAACTTCCAGTCTCCCGAAGTCATGACTATTTAAAATTCTGTCACAAAATCCTCTGGCAGTTACCGTTGTTGTTGATCTCCTGCGGCTGTTCATTTCCGTTGACAGTCCGAGAGCGAAGTGACATTCGGGGACCTTCGAAATCCTGTAGGAAAAACAAATGGGTTTCAACACAACTCTGCACAGAAACAGGCAATTACTGCTTCAAATTGTGACGTCAGGCTGGCACAGACACTGTAATATTACCAGAGGATACAGAGATACCAGAAAGTATTAGTACCAGCACCCAGAGTGAAGTCTTGACCTCCAGCTGTGAAAAATATCTCAGGACACCATCTCAGCAAATTCCTCGATGTCACGTCATCAGCAGAAGCACAGACGTTAACACAGAGCATGAGTGTCTGCAATGAGGGATTGACTGCTTAAACTGAATGGATGAACCCAGACTACTGAGGACAAAAACATTCCTAGATGGAAACCTGTTTACGTTCGCTGGTCTTCTGGCAAAGAACCAGGCAACGCCCATTTTACTTAGCAATGATGAACAAACAAGACAGCAACGACAAACAGCTCATTTCCTTGATTTATCTATTTCTATTATCAAAGAGATATGTGCTGCTGCTTGTAGCCTTTGCACTTACACAAAACCAAAGTTACTTCTGTTGTGGTAATGGTGTAATATGCCGGTGAGAGCAGACAACGCCCTTTGAAATCTGCACTCTGCTTGCAATGCAAGCATTAATTCCATCCCCCAAACCCGCCTTGGCCAGCAGGTAGGCTGGCAGCTATAAATGATTTGGGTGCACAAGTTAAAAAGAAGGATGGAAATTTCACCCTCTGCATTTTTTATTCTTTTTTTAGCATCACATCCCAAGGCTAGGTATAGGAAGCATCTTGCTGGCCAACAGAATCACGTGGATCTGGTTAATTTGATGTCAGGCCTGAGAAAAGCCTGACCTTTAAGTAACAGCATGCATAAAGGTATGATCTTTGTCTATAGGAACGTATAAAGACAATTTCGTTTTTGGAAAGGTTGCTGAGTAGCCACATTTTCCCGCTGTTCATAGCTGACAAAGGAAGTCTCCAGAAGAAACCAAACCACAGTTGGTTTGCTCTGAAAACTGCCAATAGACAGATAGCTTATTTCACCGTGTTACTTTATCCTGAGAATGGAAGGGGTTACAAAATCCCGCTCCTGACAGCAGTGGCATAGAAATAAAACATGAGGATCGAGGACAGACCGACTGCACTATGTGAACTAGATTGTACTTATAAGTTCATAAGGTACAGAAACAAAAGATAAAGATCCTCTTCTCGCAGATCTGCAAAACTCTCGCTTCATTTTTTTCCTCTCCACATTTTCACTTTAAGCTTTTCCACACCTGAAATTCAGGCACATAAAATCCACAAGCACTAGAAGAACTGAATTTATTTGAACTTGTGCAGATCTGCTGAGAAGCACGGCAATACAAGCACATATAAGCCTGTCCTTGCTTACAGAAGTTCGAAGACCACAGAGCTCAACTCCATTAATTCAGTCTTTTCCTATTGAAAATTATTCTCAGCACTACACTGACAGAATCCTGGGATTTCTTCCTCATGAAGGCAATGACAGTTCTGGAGGGATATGTTTTCACCTGAATGAGATTTACAGATTTCTGTGGTTGTCAAAGTCAAGCTGACAACCTTTCAGCAATCTGCAGGACTCGTGAAAAGGTCAAAGGAGCTTTAAAAATACAGAAACCTTACAGAAACAGCAACAGCGTACCAACTCTGCCCAACTAAAAAAAATATTAAATCATAAGGAGATTGTTTAACCGTCTAGGTATGAATTCAGGACTGAATTTTCACACAATATATCTCTAGCAAATGGATAAGAAACAGCCAACAGAAAGCAGGCCTCTACTTAGAATGCCAGCAATACCAAGGACTGAATTCAGTGCTTGTATGCAATTATTTACATCACTAAAATGCACATATTTAAATATATTTATAGAAGATAACGATGTTATTTTTGAAACTAGCCTTGGCTTTGAAACATCAGAGATTGTAACATCATACAGGATGCTTACCTTTGCTTGCATCCAAAATAAACCTCATGTCAGGTGTGCTCATTTTCTGAAGTAAAACTTGACTGGCTTTTATTTTGATAATTTTGAACACTGTGATTAAAACAGACTTGCCAGCATCAGACTTCTCTCTAGTCTGTTCATCAGAACCAGGTGTGCTATGGATAGGCTCATGCCTGTATCTGAGCTCTGTGCTCTGCACTTGCTTTATTCAGGTGCTGTGCATGAGATTGGCTGAGTCTGGCTGTCTGTGGTCAGAGCTCCCCAGTCCCACAGTGATGAATTAGAGATGTACTCATCAAATTCTGGTCACAAAGCAGTGCAATCGGGAACGCTTTTAACCTCTGCGCAAAACTTACCAACTTTGTGGGGGTACAAGGTCCAGGAGGAGGTCTAGAAAAAAAAGAAAAGGTGGCTATGGTTAATAACACTGCGGAAACTGGGAAGAGACGTGGTATCCGCAAGCCATGCATTTTATATTAATTACCACTGGGGAGAAAACAAGAACAAACAAAAAACCCTCCCGAAGCATGATATTGATGGTTAAAAAAAATAATCTTGAAGTACTCACCCAGTTTTGACAATTGTTTCTTCATCCTCTGGTACCTCTTCAGAGCTGGAGCCTGGAGAAAAGAAAAAAGGGTGCCAAAGTTATAATGTACAGGCCAAGACACTCTGCAAGGTCCACTCAGGACTGCTGTCTGTTCTGCCTCCCGAGTTATTGCCTGCAATTCAAATGCACGCTGCTTCAAGCAAGGGCACTTAATACACCAAAGTAACACTACAAAAAAAATGTTGTCTGCAATTTTAATATATTTTCAATTACAGGTGAGTTCAAAGCGATATTCAGAGAGCTGACGTTAGGAGTGGCCGGGTTTGGGCTCCGACTCATTTTGCATGGCCACGTCCAGATATTAGCAGCGGTAAAACCAGCATTATTTGCAGAGCGCTGCTCCCTGCTAAGCACTCCAGCTGGCGCAGCGGTAGCTAGCTTTCCAGTACCAACACAGGCTGGGAAATGCTGTTAATAACTAAGGCAGATATGCAGCCCCAGACTGAGAGGAGTAAACACAGCCAGACATCACACAGAAAGGGAAAGTCAGGAGTCTGCTCTGCAACATCCTTCACTGGTGGTACTGAAGGAAACGCAAGCCCACGGGCTATTCACATAGCCAGTGCAAGATCTCATGCATCAGAGATGCAGCGGTCATCGTGTGGTTGATTAACACCTGCGCAATTAGCCGTCTGCTTTGGGCTTTCAGACATTATTAACAAGCTCGCCTGGAGCTGTCTGAAGCACCTCATTTCCTCTCCTTACACCCCAAAAGTTTGACTGAGCAAGAGATCAGTTATGTCAAGCAGTGCTGAGGGAAGACATAAAGCCTTCCTTAAGCCTCCCAGACAATCCAGACCTGGACAACACAGATCGATCATTTAAACCGTGCAGAAAGTGTTAATTGGGTGTCTCCTCAAAGTTACCAGTGAGAACAGTTCCCTGCAGCTTCGTTTTTACAGAGGGAGCCCTCGACACAGAGCTAGAAACTTGGACAGAACTCCGCACTGCCTGGTTACCGGTACAGGAAATCCTACAGGAACTGCAGTGCTCTGGTTCTGGAAAAACATTTAACCAGAGCAGTTAAGCTGAAGTGGAGAAAAACACCTTGTCCAGATATATCCTTCCCCAGCCAAAACCACATAATGCACGAAAAGTCTGTTTTACACAATACAAATACCACACAGCTGTACCGCTACCGATTAACACAGTACAGTAGCATTATTTCAGCTGTCCTAGTTCTCCCATCAAACAAACAAGTATGTTTTGCAGAAGCGCCAACCTTGCCTCCATTTCTAACACCCTGAACTTCAGGGGAAAGTTCTCTCGTGTCACTTGCATTTCAGAAGCCATTTACTAGCCCACCAGTTACTAGCCACTTCACTGAGTTTGCAAAAAGGAGAGGTTATATCCAGCACTTCGTTCTCCTGCACCAAAATCAGTGCTTGCATTCCAGCAGCACAGAGCAACACTTAAACCACCGAGTTGTCCCTCACAGAAACCTGCCTCTATACAGACTAAGCGTGAAAAAACATTTTAAGAAATTTGAGAAGCTCAGACTCAAAATTTCTTTCTCAAAAGAGCGACTCTGGAAGAAGCAGATTATTTGTAAAAAGCAGTGAATACACACACGATAGCTACCCTGTTTCCCAGAAAACAGGCAAGACATGGCCCGTGCTGCTCTTAAAGAGCTACAAAAAACAACAAACCCCGTTTGTCAGCTTTCTCCTCAACTTTGTCAGCTATCACCCCAGGAACTCGGATGTTAAGGCTGTTCTCTCACACGATTAAAAAGACTGAACTTGCAAGCCACAAACTTGATTCTCAGTTCTTTAAGCTCACCCCCGTGTAGGTATGTAACATTCCCAGCCACAGAACCCGACCACACGGGGTGGTTGCTGTAAAAGCAGCCCCGTTCGGCTGCACGCCATGACCAGGACGTGAATATACAAGAACTGTTACCAGAAAACTGCTGCTTCCTGAAGTAGGAGCAAGCCTCAACCACGGGGCAGTGTTCTGCAGTGCCTGGCAGTTCCCCTGGTCCTGGCAAGGCTCCTGGGACTTTCCCTGCAGCTTTTGGGGCTGTGTCTGGAGGGGCAACACATTGTGTTTTTATCTGCTGGCTACTGCGTGGATTCTTGCAACCACAAGCCCTGGAGCTACGGTCCCGCACAATGGGAAAGCCATACCTCAACAAAACAAGCAGAAACAGCACGAAACAAACTTATCTGGTGACATTCAAACTTACCGTTCATGCCATTGGAGGACACGGACAACTTCTGAGGTGCCCTGCTCTTGACCACTGTCCTAGCAATGGATTTTCGAATCAGACTTTCCCTCTTCCGGGCTCGTGAGTATTTCTCTGCCAGCGAAGTTCTGGAAATCATGGAAGTTTTACCCAGCAGGCTTCTGCGCACAGAGCGCCGGCTCTGCCGAGAGCCCGTAGGAGTCCCTGGGCTGTCCCTCACACGCTGGGAAGGTTCTTTGTCAGCCCCTTCGTTATGCTCCTGCACGTGAGCAGAGACATCCATCTCCTCCAGCCTGGGCTCTTCACTTAAAATGATCGTAGTATCAGCTGCTTGTGCTGTCTCCCCCTTAGACACAGTCTCGCTTTCTCCTGCATCTTTTGCCTCAGGGGTGGGAGGGACCAGCAGCTCAGGTGCTGCTGGCACAGGCTGTGGTTGGGGAACACTGCTCTCCTCCGGATGCTCAGCATCGGAGCTCAACAGGATGCTTGCAGAGGGCTTCTCTGCTGGTTTAGAGGCGCTCTTCTGGATGTGTAGCTCAGCGCTGTTGTGATCGCTGCGGCCAGTTTCTACTAAGGGAATCATCCCTTCGCCCAGACGGTCAGGAAGTAACTCTGAGTACGTAGCAGGTGCTGCAGCCTTAGAACTCGTCAGCTGCTGGGAGACAGTTTGAGCTGAAGAGAAGCTTGAGGCTTCTTTTACCTCAGTGCTCAGCGGTTCCATGTTTTCTTTATTTTGGAGTCGCTGGGAAGATCGCTTGGAGGGTACCAGTTTGAGACTGCTAGTCCTCCTTCTAGATAATCTAACAACAGAGACAGCGCGTTAGAGCGGGACTGGGCACAGGAGCAGACCAGAACTCCTATCACAACAGTCCCTTTACAGGTCAGAGCGTGCTGTTCCCAGACTGAAACAGCAACTAGAACAGATTGTTTGCCTGTGTCTCTATTTGTAAGGTTGCTGCGTTAGAGTTAGGTCAAGTTTGTGCTGGAGGCTGCGTGTCTGAAAGCCCTTGTGTGAGAAACTAAGTTGTGGTTTTGCAGTAGGAAGCTAACCTTCCGTATTCAAAGGTAGTTGTGTAGTCATAAGAAGGAGAAATGCTAAGTAGGTAAGTGGACAGTAGAAGGCCTCACTGTTCCAAAATAAGGTAGAAGACTGAGAGAAATAGGATGAGCAGTGTGAGAACAAAGATCACAAGTTCTCAAAACATAAGAGAGGAGAAAAAAAAAGGGGGGGGGGGGGGAGGAGAAATTAAAGGGTTGAAAAAAAAAATTGTATATATATGGTACGGAGGAGTGTCGAGTAGCTTGTGAACCTGCAGTACCCAGCCAATGAGGAAACAGGGGAGGTGATCAGGTGTCGGGTAATAGGGAATAGAAGGTTATGATGTTCACTATAATGCTTTCCTAATTGGCAGGATGCCCACCATTGCAATCGTGAATAAAATAGCTTCACAGAAGGTCCTGTCTGAAGAAAATTACTGAGATTTTTCTCACGCTTCCATGCACAGACAGGAACGCGCACAGAAACAAAGGTAAAAGCAGGTTTAACATATACAGAGCTGTAGAAAGTAACTAAAACAACACGATTGCTTTTAGAAGAAACAGTGAGAGAAAGGAGAAGTGGGAGACGCAAAAGGGACCCATGTGAGGGAAAGAACAAACAGGATGCGTGAAAGGGACCCGGGTGAGAGAGAAGAAATTCGAGACACAAAAGGCGAGAGAAAAAAAGAAACGGGGCACACGACAGGGACCCCGATGACAAACAGCAGCCTGTCCCCAGCCGAACGCTTGCTGCTGCAGCACGCCCAGCCCACGGAGCCTTAACGCTAAACCCAGAGGCTGCAGGCCGATAACGACCTTTACAACCCGTTATCTCCGGGCGTCCCCCCTCAGCCCCCGGAGGAGCCCCGTCGGGCCCGGGGGCTGCCTACCTCCTCCTGCCGCCATCCCCCTGCAGCGCCGAGCCCCTCTTCTTCCTCTGCCGGCTCTTCTGCGACGGCGTCTTGGGCAGCAGCTCCGGCTCGTCGCTGTAGTGGCTGCGGGGAGAAGGGAGGTGAGGGGAGGGGAGGTGCGGGTGGGTTGCGGGGCGCCGTGAGGGGACGCAGCGGGGCCGTTACCTGCCGAACATGCGCGCCGCCTCATCGCGGATCTCCCGCAGCCACAGCAGCTCCGTGTCGTCCACCTGCCGCAGGAAGTCGGCCAGCAGCCGGCCGCAGGCCGCGGGGAGCTGCTCGGGGCCCGTCATGGCGGCCGGACCCGGCACAGCCGTCATGGCCTCCATCGCCTCAGCGCCAACCGCTCCCGGGGCGCCTAGAATTCAAACGCAACGCCCGCCCCCCGCCGTGTCGTCACGGCGCCCTCAGCCTATCGCCGCCGCGCTCGCCGCCGCGCGCCCTCTCCTATTGGTGGGGAGGTGGGGGGGGGTTTTGGTCCTTCCTCACGCTCGCCCGCCTCTATGGCTGTGGAGGAGCGTGGGGGGAGGCGGGGTTCGGAGGGGGTGATGGACGTGGGAGACAGCCAGTGAGAAGGCAGGGAGCGGTGGGAGCGCTCTGTGATTGGTGGTGGGGAGCATATTTAAGGCGGGGAGGGGGCTGAAGGCGTGAGGGTGAGGTTGAGCCTCGAGGCTGTGAGGTGGGTGGGAGGACTCCCAGGCCTTGGGGGGCGCCCTGCCTCTCCTCCCGGGTCTTGGGGGCAGCATCCATTGAAGGACCCTCACCTCCCTTCCCTTATCTCAGCCTCCCTTGGGGGCCCCCATCTCCCCTCCTGGGTTTCAACCTCCCTGGGGAGCCCTCTCCTGTCTCAGGGAGGCAGCGTTGCCCCCTTTCACCTCCCCTCCTGTGTTTCAGGGGAGTCATGGCAGAGGCTGAGGGTCCGTGGCGGCTGCTGGAGGTGTGCGAGCAGAGGTTCTCCCAGTTCCTCCACAACGCCCAGCACAAGCACCTGGCCTGGCTGCGGGAGGTGGAGGAGCAGGGCAGGAGGCTGCTGGAGAGGTAGGGGGTGGCTCTGGGATGCCTCTCAGCTCACCCAGGGTGTGGGATCACTGGGGGTCAACCTCTGTTTTCTATGTTTGTCTCCTCAACAGCAACTTCCAGGCTGAGCCTGGGTTAATGCCCAAGAAGCCGTCACAGCGGAGACACCCCAAGAAGCGTCAGTCTTCGTCTGTGAGAGATGAGAGCGAGCCAACCAGGAGGAGGTGGGTGAGGTGCCTTGTGCTGGTTCTGTATGGTATTGGAGGGAGAAATAAGATTTTAACTGTTCACACATACATACGTGTGAAATAGCCGCTCTTTTCTTGAGTTAGTAAACATTGAGTTGAAAAGGGCATGTTAAGACTATTCAACGTTGATTCCTGTGAAAGCTTGGAATGCAGTTGGTTATTGTCTTTCACTCTCAGTTTTTGTTGTAACTCTTTTGGTTGGAAACAAAAAATTATTTTTTGTTTGAAATTTTTTTTATTTTGCTTTATTTTTTTTCAGCACACCTTTTGGCCTAATGTTGCTCCTGGTGTTTGTTCACCTGAGAATGCAGCTTGCCACCAGTAACATGCAAAAGTGTCATGTCTGTTGTCATAGCTTAAGCTAACAGGCAGGAAGGGCTCAAAGGGATTAGGAATGAAGCTGAAGTGGAAGTTCCAAGCGACTTGTTTATAAATGCTCATACTGGAGGTTTTTAAAACTAGCCCTAATTAGACAGAAATACTAAAACTATGAGGGGAAGTGTAGGCATCCTATGATCGTGAAGGTCTCTGTGTTTTTTTTACTTTCTTTTCAGCAAATTTTCAGCAAAAGAAGGTAGGAGCAGTAGCAGTAATGTCAAGCAGCTGAACTTTCTCTTTACTTCTTTCTTCTTTCTCTCTTCTCTATCAGTCAGTAGGTTCAACAGAAAGCAAGCTAGGACTCCTTACATAGAAGATGTACTTATTTTGGGAGGGTTTATGGGGGAACTCCTCTTGCAGACAGTTGTCTGCAAACGGATGCCAACGCGGGATGGCGTTGGGCATGATGCTACTTAACTTCCTTGATGCTGTATCTTCATGGTAGCTGACTGCATCTGCTCTCATCTTATAGTTAGTGGTAAGGTGGTTGTGAGAACCTTTCCTTTAGAGAAGCATTTGCTGAGATCTAAAGGGAGACGTGCTGGTAATTGCTGTAGTGTGACCCAAACCTAGGAGCTGAACACATGGTAATAAACTGGTTTTTACCTTATATTTTGATAACTGTGGTGGAAAAGAACACAGAAGTTGGACAGGAAGTTAGAACTGAAAGAATGTCAAATTAGAAATGGAGGATGGAGAGAACAGCAAGAATA
This sequence comes from Cygnus olor, assembly GCF_009769625.2. NCBI lineage: Eukaryota > Metazoa > Chordata > Aves > Anseriformes > Anatidae > Cygnus > Cygnus olor. The sequence goes on from NC_049173.1 coordinate 54,353,557, forward strand.
GTAAGGAAGCGTGGGAAGTTTGAGTGTGTGTGTGTGTGGTGAAGGAGGGCAGAAGAAGAAAATGCTGTGGATCTAAACAGGGAGAGCTCTGAGGACATACTGTTTGCTTTCAGGTAGCAGCTGGATGGCAGCTTGGCTGCTCCCCTAAAGGAGGTGACTCTTGTGTGTGTTTGTCTTCATTTAAACTTAATTTTGAGAAAGACCTGCTGATGTGATGAAAACGCTGAAAGGTTAGGTGGTCGTTTGTCAAGAGGAAGTCCATGCTGAAGCCTAGCATGTCTGTCCTGCAGGGTTGGGCCATTGGTGTTTCCCTTGCCCTGTCTTCCTCAGTATGTAGTTTAAAACCCATCTCTTAGCATGTTGCTAGTTACAGATTTCCCAATTAATAGTCTTTTTTTCTAACTTGAGTAAAAAGTCCCCCCCTTCTTGCTAGAGGTCAGAATGAGAAATTAAGAGAACAAACCTGGAAGGAGGGCAGAGGGTATTGACTTGATTACTGGCAGTAAGACAAATAGCTGCTTGCTGGTAGTCTTTCCCCAGAGACAGTGAGCTATCATTCACTTAACTAGTTCATGTCGCAGTGGGTTTTCTTAGCTGTGTTTTTCAGCTGCTGTGCATTTCCACATTGATTCTCCTCTTCGTCTTTGTTTTCAATCTCCACCCTTGAGCTACCTCCAGGTCACTTTGGTGATGGAGCCTTCATTTCTGTGGAGTGCTGAGGTTGTTCTTGGCTTGCTGATCAAGTGTAAGGCTCCATCTTCTCGTGTCAAGTTAGCTGATGCGGAGGAGAGGATTTCAGTGCTGAATTTCACTGGGAACCTTCCCAGTGAAGGAGTTGGTGGGGATTAGCTGAAGCAGTAGAGCTAGAGACACTCACTGAACCTGGCATTTTTCACTTAAATAACAGTAATTCAAGAAATTTGAGAGTCCTAGCTGTACAGGTGGTACTTAATTCAGAATTCGTTCCTGTCCCTGTACTTTGTGTGGGGCAAACGGGGTGGTGTTGACTTTATTGTCCTCTGATGTCAGCTCTGGCTGGGGCTGTGGGTTATCATCTGAAAAGGGCAGTGAGCGTCCTCGTACCTCAGCTGCTCCACTTTGTGTCTGCATGATGCAGCATTTAGTTTTGAGTAAATCCAATGTGCCAGGCTGGTAGCTGGGATAGTTGGACTGAGGGTCTGTGTCCTGTCTTCCCGCCTGTGGTGCGGAGTGGCAACATTCAGAAAAAATAATCCTGAGGGCAGTGAAGAACAATAAGGAGTAATTGCTGAATTATTCCAACTAGATCTGCCAAAGCATGTGGTGAGAGCTTCCAGGGTTCAGCTCCTGTGTTTAGCCAGTGATAAAAGGTGGGTTGTGAGAGGGAACAGGTGGAGGGAGGCAGCCTGTAAGTATGCTTCAAAGCTCGTCTGTTGCTTGTTCTGAGATCATTTGGGAATGGGAGACCTGTGTCACTTCACTGCAGGTTGTTTTTTATCTCAGGTTGTCCAGAAGGAGAAGCAGTGTCAAACTAGCATCTTCCAAGCCGGGTTCCCAAAGATGCCACAGCAAAGAGCAGCCCCAGAACCCCAGCGGGAAGGGGGAGGAGGTCTCTGTGCCCGACTGTGCAGCAAAGCCTCAGCTCGGTGTTAAAACTGAGCTTCCAGCACCGCCTGGGAAACTGCCTGCAGAAGTACAAGGTCCTGTGGCAAAAGCGGGTTGTGATGATGGTCCTCAGGCTGAGCTATCACCAGAGGGAGACGGTGCTGACGGTGGTGGTGCAGCCTTTAAAACGCTCACTGGGGAGCAGGTGCCCAAGGGGGATGCAGCTACTGAACGGCACGATGCTCCTGCTGTCACTGTGATCCCTGGCGAGCAGACAGCAAGGGACGGGGAAGAGGCCCCTCAAACAAGATCAAGTACCCCCACAACGGAGGCTGCTAGAAAAAGAGATCCTGCCACGCTCCGAGGAGATCTGTCTCCTCAAGACCTCGAAAAGGTGCTTTTCCATGATCCCAACTACAAAAGGACTGCAACGAAATCCAAAACACGCCGTTGCTCTGGATGCCAAAGCTTTGTGGGTGGCCCCCACAAAAACCGTAGGACTTCCTTGTCAGAAAAATATTCACTGGCCAGCAAAAGAGAGAGCATGATTCAGAAGTCCATCAGCAGGGCCATCTCGAAGAAGGCAGCAGCAGCACGAGAATCATCCTCTGCCTCCAGCAGAGTGAGCTGTAAGTTTCTTTCTGTTACCGAGCACGTTCATTTTGCTAAATCAGCTTCTCAGCTTTGCAGTAAGCAATAAGTAGCTGCGGAGTTGCTCATCCATGTTAACTCCAGCTCTTCCTAGTCTCCTCAGCAATCGACTTCGTGGCTTCCATCACTTAGAGTGCAAGCTTCAGATCCTTATTGCACTGTGTCTCAGGCTTTGCTGCATGTTTTGCCATGGCAGATGAAGGGGGTGTCTGTTGAGGTGCAGGGACTGGAGGCTGGCTTACACAGGTTGCAGATGGGTTTTAAAAAGTGGGATGGAAAATGCAGTCTGCCTGCTGCTAGCCGTTTGTATGGTTTGGCTGCTCGGTGGGTTGATCAGACGAGGCTATTGCATTCCCTGGGGAGGGGCTTTAACTCGAGTATCTTCTGCCAGCTCCTCAAAAAGTCCCCAGGAACTGGGTGTCTCTGCTTCCTGAACTTTGGCTCAGGTTGGCAGAGGAATTTGAATGCTTTTTGGGTGAAGACAGCCTAGATGGACAGAGAACTAAATAGCACAGTCATCCGAGGAAATGAGATCCAGAAATCCAGACTGTTCCAGGTAGCACTAAACTCCTCATGTCCCTTGTTTTTGCTGTTCCTGGGAAGGTTTTCAAATTAATGCTTTTTAAAATCATTGCTTCTGAAGTCAGATTAGCTTCTAATAAGGCACTAATGCCTTCTGGTATTTAGTTTTGTCAGCTTTGAGTCACGCCGTATCTAGGCATTTGTTAAAAACACTTTCATCCAAGAGGTGTTGTGGGGGGGGGGGGGGAATGGAGTCGGTGAAAATTCACCGAATCTCCGCATAAAACCGCAGGGAGGCAGGAGCTGAAGTCAATTGACTGGGAAATGCTATCACAGTGACACAGGCGTGAGCATGTTTGTGCAGCTGGAGCAGCCTGCAGCCAGGAGGATCTGCCGCTTCGGTTCTCTGCCTTCCCAGCCTACCTCAGCTTGTCAGTGACACTCGAGGGAGGTGGTGGTTCATGGTGTGGAAAGCTGAGATGAGCAATCAGCATGTTCCCTGGGAGAAGCCTGTACAGAGACCAGAGCTCTACCACGCACGCACTGCCACTGTTGGGAAGGCTCAGACTGAAATCCCCGAGCTGGTTTATGTTATGCTGGCTTCTGTTTTTCTCCTTCAGGTCAAAGCTCCTTGGAGGTTTTTGTGGAAGGAGATGTGACCAGCAACGTGAGGTGAGCATGGCACATAAAGCCGGCAGGAGGAAACCACAAAAAAGCACACAAGGAAGCTATAGGGGTTGCTTCTGTATTACAGATACAGGGCTGGTTTTGTAATTGACTATTTTAGGTGGTGTTGTCACTTGGGCTCTGATATTCCAATGTTTGTGCTGTTCAGATGCAGCCCCTCCTTTTCAGAAGCCTCTTCAGGGTACAGTGAGGCTGGTCACTGCATGAGTGCAGGATCTGTCCCTGTGCCACAAGCCCTGAGAGCCTGCTAGCAGTTGCTCTGCCTGGTGTTGGCTGCCATCACCTGAATCATGTCCTGGATTACTGGCTGTAACCAGCCTCTGGGTGCCTGGTGGTGCTGGAGGTTACTCAGCCTGTCGGACCTGACAGGTGAACAGGTAGTGCTTTGTCTTCAAAAGGTTCACAGCACTTCCTTTGGACCTGCCGCATGGAAATTCTGCAGACAAAGGGGAGGACAAAGTTCACTATTACGTTCAGCAGTGTGGTGGAACAGTCCATCAGAAGAATTTACATCTCCACCCCTGCATGGTCTGGCTCAAACGGGCTTGTGCCTCTGTCTGGATGTACTTAAATTTCCTGTACTTTCCTTGGTCCTGTAGGCTAGGTCTGTAGTTTTATTGCCTGTAACTCACCCTTCTGAATGCTGTCCTGGTAGAGGTGCACCAAGAACAAAGTAGCGTTTGTTTTATTTCGCAGGGAATTGACAAAATTTAAAATAGACTTTCTTTTTACAGATCTGGACCAGAACTGAACTCCCAAAGTGAAAAGGTGAGTTCTAAGGAACGACCTATCTTCCAACCGCTCAACAAAAGAAGCGTTACCACTGGAAGCAGGGAACGTGGCCCAGGGATTATTTGCACATCACTTCAAGCTCAGCAAAGGAGCCGCTGAGGTGGACGCCATGGCCATTCAAATACCTAGGCAGCTGGTTACTCCTGTTGGCTCACTGGCTGCTGGGAGATGGAGACCTTTTGTGCCTTGATAACTCCTCTAGGATGGAGTTTTCGGAGGTGTTTGGACAGGCTCCTAAAAGTCATCAAGCTTTTGCCTGTCATCTGGGCATGGTAATTGTGTGTATTCTTAGCTTGTCTCTACTGCCTGGCTGGCTTGAGCTGCAGAAGTCAGAAGGGCAGTTCAACTTACTGTGCTTTACCAGTAAAGTTACGTACGCTGCAAGCTTGTGTAAGTCTGCAACGCTAGCAAGACAAAGAAACCCATCCCATCCTTTGAGCTGGCAAAAACATCTTGCATGATGGTGCTGCAAACCAGCTTGTGTGAAAACTGGCCCAGCAGAGAGGGGCTGGCTGCCTCGGAGCAGTTCGTGGGGGCACTGGGAAGCGGCAGCGGTGGAAATGCTGCTGTGGGTGGTGGTGGTGGCTGGTAGCAGCTTAACAGGTAGGGGAAAGCATGTCCTGGGTGTGTGTGCGGGCAGCCTGGATGCTGTGCTTCAGTGACTCTTGTTTATCCTCTTGTGAATGTACCATAATGGCATTTGAAGTGCACAGTGATACCATAACCTGAGATGCTTTAAAGGGATTTATCTTTCTAGAATATCTAGAATTTGAAAGACTAGGATATTGGTACAGACTAGATATCTGCAGTTTGAAATTTGTCTCTCCAAAATGTATTTTTACATACATTTACATTAAATTTAAGCTGCTTGTCCCTCCTGAGGCACTTCGATTAGACTTCATCATCCAGGTTCACTAAAGCGTCCTGCTCTGGATGAGAAATACTGGGTAACTGTTGTTTTTCCTGTAGAGGCTAGTGTTCCTCGAGCAGACCCCCCTGTTGCTGCAGTGAGTCAGTTGGTGTACACCCAGCACAGCTCCAGCTGAGAGGAAGAGTCCCTGGGCTAGCAGTAGCGTTGTATCTGGGAGCAACTGGCTTTTTTAGGGCAGCGGGTGCATGACAGCCTTCCTCCTTTGGAGGAACTGTGCTGAGATAATGTTTGCTTCCTTTTCCTGTAGGTTCCTGAAAACTTCCTCACTTCAAGCAAAGGTGGAAAAGCTGCCAGCCCTCCTGCACAGCACTCATCTCCTCCTGAACAGCAGGCAGGGAATAATGAAGGTAATGTTGAGTTGTTCTTGAAAGAACACTCCCAGGCTTGGGGTCTCCCATGTGTTAAAGGGCCTCGACATCCCTTTCCTCTTTGGGTTTACATGATGTGAGGGTATGTGTCATGCTTATTTACTGCGCCTCGAAGCAAGGGGACATTCAGGCTTTTTGTTTGTCCCCTGTGACAGCTGTAGGATCCCATAAGCAGCTCTAGCTGGAGTGGAAGTAAGAGGACCTGGAGTCCTTTTGGTGGGGAGGTTGTGCCTGTGCAGAAGCCTCTGTACAAGAGGCACACTTCACAATGTACATGTGCAACACTGATATTAGAGGTAGAAACCTAGGCTTCTGCTTCTGTGGGTTGGTTACACACCATGGGGCTCTGAGCACAAAAGCTGCGGACAGGTAAGCCCTGCAGGATGCCTTGCACGTGGTGCTGACTACAGATTTCTTCACAGGCAGCAGTGTAAATCCAAACAATAAACCCCAGAACACGAACCAGGAACAAGCCCACGGTGCCAAGTCCCAGGAGAGTCCTTCATGCATCTGGTATGAGACACTTGCAAGGGAGAAGAGGAATGAACCAGTGGCATGGCTTGGCATTTTAAGTAGCTTGTTTAAAACCTTTGGGTGGGTGTTTCCCTTGCTGCCCTGCAGTGAAGTCTTGAAATCTACTTTGACCATTTGGCTGTGGAAGTTCCTTGTGACTTGAGCCTTTTTTGCTTCCCAGGCCAGACCTGGGTCCCAGACACATTAGTTCATGCACAGACCAGCAAAGATGACTAAGATAGCACTTATCTCGCAGCTTAGCTGTGACTGAGTGGTTCATAAAGGGGTGGTCTGGGAGTAGTTTCAGAAGGCAACATGAGCAGGTGACCAACCTATTTATTTTTATCTTGTGCAAGTGTCTGGAATGTCTGACTTGTTTCCTCACTGATTATATTATTGGTGTTTCATGTGAGATTTCAGCTGCTTTTAGCTTTGTCCTCAGCCTGACTCCTGTCCCTGTTTTGCTGGGGTGAATTTGCTGCAGGTAGTGGGTGGGAAGGGGGAGTAGCAGTAACCTCTGTTCTCATGTGGTTAATTAGTGATGTGTCAGGAGCTGCAGCCTTCCTTGGAACTGCTGCTGGGCTGGGCCACAGTTGTGCAGTGAGGTAGTCCCCTTGTTTCCCCGGGAATTAGGGGGTGCACATGAAGGCATTTGTGACATGGGCAAATCTGTGAGCATCCACGGTATTTATGAAGCGAATAAAGCTCTGCCAGTGGGGTGGACTGGACTGGCTATTTGGAAACATGGATTACATCCATCTTGTGTGGTTAATACCAGCTGTGACAGATACCTTGCTTGCTGGGAATCAGAGTATTGCATAAGAGTAGGAGTGATGTGTATTTATGGTTTGGAACTTGGATATTCCCCTTCCAAGTTGCCGTGTGTCCACTGTCCTCATTTATGGCTGGATGGTGGTGCTCCTGCTCCAGAGCTGGCTGGCTTCCTAGGAGGCCCGGTTCCTCTGGTAGCAGTGAGCAGGCAGAGGGAGCTGTGTAACAGCAAGTCAATTCTGACAAGACTTGGGGAGCGTGATGGTCAGCTAATACTCTTCCTGATGCCAACAGGACAAGGAGCTGTAAACAAAGAATGGGCGTTGTACGGAACGGGCAGCAGCCAGGAGGTCGTGCCCCTTTGGAAGACAAGCACGTCAATTCTACCAACCAGGCTCCACGTTCTGCCTCTCCAGCTAGTAAGGTCAGTGGGTCCCGCTGTCGTCTTTGCCTCCCTTTCCCTGGCAAGTACTTACTTCCCTCCATTTTTTCCTCTTAGGTTGTCAGACCCCTGAAAAACTTCCTGCAGGCAGTGCAGAGAAGCCAGCTACTCGCAAGCCCTGGGCCTGCAGGACATGGGAGTGTGATAAAGAACTTGATCAAACACAACACTCCCACCCGACCTGATCCGAAGGTGTGTCAGAGTCCCACCTCCCCTCACAGGTGAAGGAGAGGATCACGTATGGGGGAGTGGCAGGACAACTGCTTGCTTAGAAAAGCATGGATGTATTCCTCGTTCCGTTGGCTCCCATGGGTCAGCGTAGGTCCTAACAAAGAAGTCGTCCTCATGATTCTACCACTTTCCCAGGGGAGGGCAAATGGTCTTGCCTAGCTAGCATCACCTGCCCACAAACACTGTTATTGGCCTGGGGTTTTTAGCACCATCCCTCAAACTGTCCTCAAATGCAGAGAATTTTCAGCTGCTCTGTCTATGGTCAGCAGAAACACTTTATATTCTAGGATGGTGGGGAAAGTGGGAAGCTTTTCCCTCTGCAATGGGGCTCTGCCCTCGTGTGTTGCATGGTTGGCTGTTGCAGGGCTGAGAGATGAGCAGTGTGGGGTCAGGCAGTGGGTTCCCTACCATGTTACTGACAAGGAACTGCAGCTGAGAATAGGGTTAGTGTGCAGTGGGGTTCTAGTGCTTCATCGAAATGATGAATAATTTTTCTCTCCTCTACAGGGAGACTTTGTTGTAAGTAATGACACCTTTAACTGTGGGGCTGGAAGACTGTAAGGCCTGTGCTTCTTGCTTCACAAGCACTGACAGCTCTTTCCTCTCACGCTGGCATCCACGCAGCTCTCCTGTTGTCTGTCCAAAACTGTAAACTGGCTGTGCCAGGATCTCTCTGTAGGTGTGTTCTGCTGGGGAAGGGAACTACTAAGAAACCTTTTTGGCCTCTAAGCATGACTACTTGCATTCTACATCTTGTCCCTGATTTCTCCCAGCTGGTGGTGTAGGTAGCTGTGTCCCAGGCCAGTAGTTTTCTACAGGTGGCCACCCACATGCTGGGTAACTTTCATCTGTACAGAATGCATTCAGTCAAAAAGGACTGAAGTGTTTCTATCCCATCCCAATGACTCTTCTGCTCTAGGAAGATGGTGCACCTGAATAAGTGCTGCATTGTTTCTTCCCTACTACTCATTTCCCATCCTTGTGTGTGGGTGAATATGACTCTGACAGTGACTTCTTTGTTTAGCAGGCTGCCTAGCCTCTAGCTGCCTGTGCACAAGCAGCCTGAGGGCAGAAACAGGTCCCAGCAATTATTATAGTCTGAAATCATCTCCTTTCAGAAGAAGGAGCGACAGAGACTGGAAAGCCTGAGGAAGAAGCAGGAGGCTGAGGAACAAAGGAGAAAGAAAGTGGAGGAGGAAAAGAGACGGCGGCAGGCAGAAATGAAGCAGTGAGTTGGATCCCTTACCTCCTGCTTCTTCCCAGGCTCAGCACAGAATTGCCTTGAAGGCTTTTCCTGTGAGGCAGGCAGCACTGCTGTACCGTGCTTTGCCTCCCCCACTTGGAAGGGACCTCTAGCGTGTGATGGTCCCTGTGCACCCTGAGCAGTGCTGCTCATGGCTCGCTGCAGTAAGAACTGCATCAGTGCAAAGCACCTGCTGATTTCCAGTGGACCTAATGCAGATACGAGTTGAGGTTAAACTCAGCCAAAGCAAAATAACTTTTGGCATGATCTGTGGCAGGCTGCTGTGCTAAAAAATGAGCCACAAGCCCCTGGTACCAAGGCAAGTCCTTGTCCCCTGTCGTCCTCTGTGTTAGAGGATAAAACAAAGCTAACAGGCCCCTCTCGCACACGCACTGCCCAGAAAGAGGGAAGAGCGTCTGAGGAAGGCACTTCAGGCTCGAGAGCGGGTGGAACAACTAGAAGAAGAGAAGAAGAAGAAGCGAATACAACAGAAGACTTTACAGAATGATGAGAAGGTAAGAAGCCTGGCCAAGCTTTGGGCCACTCGGGACAATGGTGTTATGTCAGGGAGTTGTGAGACTGAGCGGGTGCAGACAGGCCACTGGCACGATGTGTGCAAGCACTGGGTTGCTGCTGATGGTGACTAATCAGGTGGTGGGTAAGTCTGCATCTAAAATACTTTGAAATTCTCTGTCTAACAAGGGGAGGGCTTTGTTCTCCATACCTCTGTAGTGATTCTAACTGTTCCTGTTCTGACATGCAGCATTTATGGTGCTCTGCATTCAAGGAATGTGGTAGCATCCCTTGACTGTCTTGTGAAAAGGCCCTGCAGGTGAGACAGTTACTGGGCTTACAGTGCACTCAGTTGTTTGCACAGTGTTGCAGACAGCAAAGCCATGGTGGCTACAGGGGGCTGCAGAAGCATGGCAGGAAAAAGAACGGCTACCAAGTGAGCAAGGGATGCTCGTGACTAGTAGATATGGTGGCGGCTGTGTGTGTGTTTGTATGGTCTGTTTTTAAAGCTTTGCCCTTACCCTTTTTTGAGGACCTATAGAGGTTGAGGGTGCCAGGATCAGCTGTTGATAGTTGTGTGCAGGTGGTAGTGCAGCTTCTGCAGGGCTGAGGGACGCTGTGCCTGGCTGACCTGCGTAGAGCTCCAGGGAGGTGGATGGTTGAGTGGACCAGCCTTTTGGGGGGCGGACTAAACTGAGCTTTGGAAGAGTCAGCCCTGGAAGAAGAGGAATTGTGCTCCTTTCAGCCTTTCCCAAAACCTGAGCAGCCAAAAGTACGTGTAGCCCTGGCTAGTCTGCTGTGCACGTGCCAGTGCTTTTATTGGGATAGACAGCTCAGGTAAAGGAACAGTGTCTGGGGCTCAGTCAGCTTTCAGATCCCCAATTTGTACTGCAGTTCAGTTGACAGCAGCGCTGCAGGCAAAACATAAACTAGAACCTTGTTCTGCAGAGAATCACACACAGGATGAAAGCATGTATTTTGGAGTTGGGTAACGGTCTCTGTTCTCTTTTCCAGACTCTCCAGGTGGTGGGTGTCTCTTCACATGACCTGTAGTAAGTGTCAGACTTGGTGCACAAGGTTGGTGCTAAACCCAGTGCATGTTAGCCTCTTGTTGGATGCTGGCTTCTCAGTTGTGAAGTCTCAGACCTGAAGTATCAGACTGGAGAGGCTCTCCCCATCCTCCATTTGGAAAAGGCTGTGATGTGCATCCTCGGGCAGTGGAGCAGACAAATGTCTTTCTCAGGTGCGCCTCTCACAAGTGCGGGAAGAGAGAGTGTCAGAGGAGTGGAGCAAGAAAAAACTGTCAAAGAAACCTGGAGAAACTGATGCATGGAAACAGAAAACCCTGAAGGTGGTAAGAGCAACTTTAGGTTCCTTCTGTGTGTAGAAAAGGAAAGGAATAGCAGGGAACCCGTGTACTGGTCTGCCTGGTGGAACAGGGAGAAGTTACTGCCAGGATCTGCAGAGATTTGGGGAAACAGAAGCATCTGTGCTGCGAGACTTCTGTCTAGACAGTTGATGTTGGGTTTGAGCACAAGGGAACTTGTGGAGACGGAAGGGAAATACTGTTCAACAGGTGGGCAGGCTGTAGAAGGTAAGAATGACATATAGCAAGCATGGGTTTTCTCAAAGCAGTCATTTCATATCCTACAATCTTTCCCTGTGTGAGTTGGTGGGTTACGAGGGTTCTTCTTCAGGAGGAAGATGAATTTGAGCAGCATGAACTACTGCAGAAAAGGAGAGAAGATAAAGTGAAAGAAAAAGGAAAGAAAGCTTTGGAACTGAAACATCTTGTAGAGCAGCGACAGGTGGAGCAAGTAAAGGAGAGGTATTACCCTGTTTCTATTCTGGAGAAGGGGACTTAGCAACAGGCATGGTGAAGCAGTAAATATAAACAGTATTGCTGGAACTGGGAGGTTGATGTGAGTCAGCCATGTGATGTGACGTCCCAAAGGTTTGGGGTGCTAAAGCAAGAGGCTATAAGAACACTAGCAGGGTGGGGTGGAACGTACTTTCCTGTGTAACTAAACTGTGGCTTTGCTCCCCAGGGATCTCAAACAGCAGGGGGGAGAGAAGTCCCCACAACCTCAGCTGGAGCCAGTGGTGTTTACTGAAAAATACATGAAGGTGGGGAGTTAGAGGTCTTGTGACAAATTTTGTTGTAAAGCAGTAAGGCCTGGAATAAGCAGACTTACTTTTTAAGATTGGATTTGCTTTCCAAGTCCTGTTACCATTTGAAGCTTTTTAACTTGTTATTACCTTATTTAGAGGAAACATATAATAAAACTGAGTCAAACATGATGTCCTTCTAAGGACTTGGGGTTTGTACAAGAATAAGTTAGTTCTGCTACAGAGTCATTTTTCTGGTCGACAGGTGAGCATTCTCAGCCTCCTAACATTAGTATCACAGTTCTGAGGAACATCTCCAAATTATGTTCACCGATGTTTAAATGAGCATGGGAATTAGTAAGAGATGCTTTAAAAATATATATATTCCTTTCCTGTATTTGGAGAGTGATCTCCATAACAAGCTTCAGGTATCATATAGCTTCATGTAACTTCATTTGCACTTGCACAAAGAATGTCATGGCTTAGTCTGCTTGTCTCAAAATATCACAGTAACATTTTCTTTCCACTCTTAAGTTAATGTCACTCTTTCTTCTGCCTTCTTCATTGGTTTAAAAAAGTCCCAAATGCTGCTACTCTTAAGGATAAATTCTTCCTTTCCTTTTTGCTCTTGCTGCTCTTATTCACTAGGCTAATGACGTCCAAACTTGTATTTTTTCCTATATAATTTTAATGAATGTCTGAATTATTTATGTATAACCAGCAACTGGGCTGGAGTGAGACACAGCAAAACTCATCCAGAAAGGGAGAAGCTGAATCTAATTCAAAGTGGCTACAGTTCCTGCCTTTGTTAGCTATGTGTTGTTCTTCCCTGCTAAGGATAGTGGCAGGAGAAACTTCTGGATAAAGCGCTTTGGGTTGAAAAGGAGCTTTAGCAGTGAAAAGCTTTCCTCTTCATTAGGCCAAAGAGAGCCCAAAAGAGCTGTACCAGCTGCTTGGGCAGGAGGAGAGAGTCAGGCAACCAGAATCCATTGCAATGACTTCTGATACCTGGGTGAGCACGGTAAAGGTGATAAAGGTGAGTGTGGGCTCTAGAGACCTTGCTGATCTGAGCAAAAGATTTTTTTGATCTCACCAAGCCAAGTCAGCTCTCAGTTCATCTGCATGATTTCTGATTTTTTTTATTCTTTTGCCATGCAGAAGAAGACAGGGACAGAGGATTTTATCAAGGGCCCCCAAAAATATGGCTAAATTCCAGAGATAGTCTGGTTGTTTTGTTTCTGTGAACGTGAATGAAGAATGACTGAATTCTTATGTCTTAACAGGAAGAAGATGATCTGGAGGAGCCCTGGCAGCAGCTGGCAGAGGAGAAAAAAATCAAGCAACCAGAATCATCCTCTGCTGCCTCCAACACGTGTCTGAGCAAAACCGTAAAGGTGAGCTTAGGTTCTAGTGGAGCCCTTGAAATGGGTCTGTCGTGTCTAATTGACTCCAGTGGTTTGGAATCAGCCTGCAAATTTATGCTTCCTCAGTGGTGAAGCAGTGAGGTGAAGGGAGATGAGCAGGAGGTGAAATCATTTAATGTAGGCTGTAGGGGGTTAACTGGAGTTTGTGCAGAGTAAGGACCGGGAAGCCTGTCTTCTCTGGTGCTTGGCCAAGAGCTCAGCACAGGAGAACCTGAAGGAAAAGCAAATCTTTTATCTTTGAACAGCTGTTGGGAATGACCACATGATGGCAGCACATCATGAGGTGTCAGTTTAGCCTGCAGAGCCTTTAGCTGCACTGTAGCAAAACTCATTCAGACCTGCCTGTAAAGTCTTGCTATTCAGCTGCTTGAATGTCCAGGAGTTTGAACTGGAGCTGTTTATTCCTGAAATCTGAAAGGGTGCAGAAAACACTGCTCAAAGAGCCAAACAGCCCTGAGTACATCCTCTCCCAGTAAACTCCCCTTCCTAGGCTCTCTTGTCCTGTGTCTGACCGGTACCTCTTCATCTTGCTGGACTTTTGTTCTATCTCTAATTTGAGAGCTTTGAAGAATAGAAACTAGACCTTCTGTGAAACACATGAATGGGTTTGAGTGGTAGAGCCATGCGTACAAAAGCCAAGTACTTGAAGGTATGTAGTATGTTCTCCTGGGGCTTTCCTACAAAACCAGGAGAAGAAAACTTCTTAAAGTGATCAAGTCACAGAGTACAGTGATGCTTTTTGTATTTCTACAGATATGTATACTTCCTCTACATTCTCTTATTCTTATGTTTGCATTCAGTCCAAGTACCCTGCAGATACAGGGTTCATAGAATTCCAGAGTGGTGAAGGTAGGAAGGGATGTCTGGAGGTTTTCTGGTCCAACTCCCCTGCTCAGGCAGGGCCACCTAGAGCAGCTAGCCTGGGACTGTTTTCAGACGGCTTTTGAATCCCTCCAAAGAGAGACTGCCACCTCTCTGGACGGCCTGCTCAATACCCTCATAGCAAAAGTGCTTCCTGATGTCTAGATGGAACCTCCTGGATTTTGTGCACACTCGGCACCACTAGAAAGGGCCTGGTTCCATCTTCTTTGCATCCTCCCTTCAGGTATTTATATATGTGGATAAGATTCCCACCTTGAGCTTCCAAATACTCTTGGCTTGAAGAGTCCTGGCTCTTCTGGCCATTCTTCATGGGAGAGAGGTTCCAGTCCCTTCATCTCCGTGGCCATTTTCTCCAGCCTGTCCAGGTCCCTCTGGATGGCAGCACGACCTGCTGGTCCATCAGCCATTCCTGCTTTGGTGTCATCTACAAACTTGCTGAGGGTGAGCTCTGACATCTTCTACACCATTACTGAAGATGTTGAACAAGATTAGACCCAGTGTTGACCCCTGGGGCACACCACAGGTTACTGGCCTCCAGCTAGACTTTGTACCACTGATCTCTACCCTCTGGGCTCGGCTCTTCAGCCAGTTTTCAGTCCACCTCACTGTCCACCCATTCAGACCATGCTCTGACGGCTTATCTGTGAGGATCTTATCAGAGGCAGTGCCAAAGGCCTTCGTGAAGTCCAGGTAAACATCCGCTCTCCCCTCATCTACCAGGCTGGTTATTTCATTAAAAGCTAATCAAGTTTGTGAAGTTGGACTTGCCCTGGGTGAATCCATGCTGACTACTCCTGTTGTTTGTGGGTTGTCTTTTTTTTGGTGGCAGGGGGTAACTTCTTTTGTCCTTGGAAATAGGTTCCAGGATGAGCTACTCCATCACCTTCCCGGGGGCCAAAGTGATCCTGACTACACTGTAGTTCCCCAGGTCCTCCTGCTTGCACTGATGCCTGCCAGCTCGCTCAGCATCTGTGGCTGCCTCCCCTCACATCTGCCTTGTTCCAGCCTTTCCCTTTGGCCTCTGGGACCTGGGCTGTCTGGAGGCAAAGCTTGCTGGTGAAAACTGAGGCCAGGAAGGCAGTCAGTACCTCAGCCTTTCCTTGTCCTGTGTAACTAGGTACCCCATCCTGCTCAGCAATGGGCCCATGTTTTCCACAGTCGTCTTCTCATTCTTTTCATCACTGATGTATTTAGAGGTGCCCTTGTCCTGTACATCCTTGGCCAGATCCAATTTCATTTGGGTTTCAGTTTCCTGGATGCTCGGACAGTCTCTGCATTCTTCTCGGGTTACCTGTCCTTGCTTCTGCCCTCTGTACACTTCCATCCTGAGTTTCTTTGGCCAGGAGTGCCTTGTTCAACCATGCAGGCCTCCTGGCACCGTTGCTTGATTTGTTAGGATGCACCAATCTTGAGCTTGGAGGAGATGATCCTTGAATATTAACCAGCTTTCTTGGGCTCCTCTTCCCTCCAGGGCCTTGTGCTGTGGGACTCTTCCAAGCAGATCCTTGGGGAGGCTGAAGCCTGCTCTCCTGAAGTGTGGGGCTGTCAGTTTGCTATGTGCCCACCTCACTGCCATCAGGAACCTGAATGTCACCATCTCATGGGCACTGCCCCCAAGGCTGTGACCTTCCTGTTCCCAACAAGCCACTACTTGGTGGTGAGTGTGAGGTCCAGGAGAGTACCTCTCCTTGTTGGTTCCTCTATCTCTTGGAAGCTGCCCTTGCTGCTGCACTCCAGTAAGCTCCTGGATTGCTTATATTCTGCTGTGTTGTGCCTCCAGTAGGTATCGGGGGTCTTAAGCCCCCCTATCTGTTTGTCAGAAGGCATCAGTTTGTTCTTCCTGGTCAGGCAGGCTGTAGCAGACCCCCACCAGAAGTTATATCCCTGCCCTCTTTAATCCTGACCCAAAAGCTCTCAGTTAGCTCCTTGTCTACCTGTCCCAGGCAGAGCTCTCTGCACTCTTTAGCCTCTCCTTCATATAAAGGGCAAGTCCTTTTCCACCTCTTCACAGCCTGTCCTTCCCAAGGAGCCTGTAGCCTTCCACTGCAGCTCTCCAGTCATGGGAGCCATCCCACCACATCTCCATGATCCCAACAAGGCTGTAGTCCTGTAACTGTACACACCTCTATTTCATCAGGCATATGTCCTGTACTGCATGCATTAGCATGCAGGCACTTCAGAGAGGTCCCCCAGCATGTTGAGCTCTTAAGGTTTTGGGAGGATTTCTCCATAGTGATGCCTTCTTGGTTTCTCTCTGTCGGTTCTGTGCTACATACAACTGTCAGGTGTTCTGGTCATCTCCTGTTCCTCAGCACAAAGCTGGGGGTCCCTCCAGGCTTTGACTGGTGCTGTTCCAGCCTGCAGCTTCAAAGTGAAATGGAGCCCTAGCTTTTTTTCCTGGCCAGGTACTGGGAGGCCCTTCATCACAGCTTGGGAGCTGCAGGTTGAGCAAACAGTTTGCATTCCCTGCTGTGGTACACAGTCCTGAGCTGCAGCTTGGCTTTCAGCAAGATAAGGTTTCAGAACAGAGATCAGACCCCGGAAAAAAAAGAGGAGGGATGTGAGTACTGCTGGGTGTTACAGGAAATCTCAACCCAAGTTACCTGTAAGTAAGAATATTACAGATAATGTGTAGGTCAAAGGCTTCCCATACACAGTTGAGTAACCTTTTTGGTCTCCTGTTTTTTGAACTAAGGATGAAAATGAATGTGAAATCTGCTTTGAAAGTCTGCTGTCTGTTTCTGGCTACCTTCCCTTTACTGTAAAATTCCTTGCCCAACATAGGGCATTGCCAACTTACCTTTTAACTTTTGGCTTATGGTCAGTGTGAGGATACTACCTAGATACCTTAATGCTATATTGCTGTGGGATCTCGTCTGGGATCTTTGTGCAGTCTGTTGGCCTCATTAGTGCCAGAGCTTTGAGGTGCCTGCGGGGGGTCAGACTGCATGGGTCTGGTTAGCCTGCCCTAGCAAAGCAACCTCTTCTGTCAGGCTGCAAGGTCTACTTCCTGCCCTAATAAGTGCCTTCTCTGTGCTTTCAGAAATCTATCTCCACATCCTGTTTAAAGCCCCCAAAGAGCACGAAGATTTTCAGGTCCCCCAAGGTAAATGAAAATAACTATGGGATGGATCTGAACAGTGATGATTCCACAGATGATGAGAGTGCACCTCGGAAGCCTGTCCCTGCCTGGGCTGATGGTAGGTGCCAAGTTTCTTTGGGCTCTAGTTCTTTCCTTGGGAAGTTGGAGCTTTCTGGACTTGCTCAGTGTCATCTCAACTTCCCTAAAGTGCAGTTCAGAAGTGTGTGAGACTGCAGTGCTGGCAGCTGCTGGCTGCAAGGGGGACCGGATCTGTTTTCTTGCAAGTGCTGTTGTGTTGGAGTTAAATCAGAGTCTTGTATGTGTGTTTTGGATTCAGGGGGTAAAAGAATGGTAGGGGCTCACTACTGATGAAGCAGCCTCTCCTCCTGAGGGGAAACCAAGATGTGGTAGGCTTGGGATATTTTTAGTGTGGTGAAGAGTGACTTAAGACAAGCACTGTTGGCAACCTGAAGATGGGTTTGGAGTTCAGAGCTTTGCAATGAACAGGAAAGCTGTTAATTGTACTCACTGCACAGGTTGCAACAGTTTTTTTCAGGTATGGATAGAGAGGAGCAACTATCTTGCTGGCTCTGAGGGAAGGGATACCATAAGCAGAGCACTGAGAAGCTGTTCATAAGTCTGCTTCTCTAATATGTTTTTTTAAGGGTCTCAGCTTAATCAAGCCATTGTCCACCAATACTATCACCCAGTGGATGTTGATGAGCTCTTTGGGTTAATTGCAAGCCCTAAGCTGGAGGATATTTTTGGCAAGAGCAAGCCTCGATACTTCAAACGCACAAGCTCAGCAGTTTGGCATTCCCCGCCTGGGACCAAATCTGCTTGTGGCCCCACCTGCAACTTCAAAAACTGAGAAAATGCGAAGAAATGTGTTTTCTTGACAGTGTGACGTATCAGGCTGCGTGTTTTTAGCATACATAATATTTACAATTTTAAGCCTTTATTTGTATAAAAACATTAAAGTTCTGTTGCATTAAACATTCCATCAGTGTTTGTCTCTCTTTTCCCTCACTATTGGGGATGGTGCTGGCTGTAGCTGGTGACTGTAGCCAGTGTGCTTTGAGGTCTTTGAGGCTGATGGCTGTGGTTTGTGCGTATTTGGAGACATCCTGCTCTCTTACACGCTTCCTCAGCTTACTTGCAGAATCTTTCACAAGAAAGCTATGAAATTGCTGTAGGGAAGATTAAAAATTTTAAATCAACGCAGGGGAATCATGAGTTTTGTAACTCATTTGGTAGAATACTTATGTATTTAACAATGTTTCTATCAGCAGGTATCTTTTGACCCTGCATTCTTGTGATCTGTTGCTACTGAGCCAGAATCTTTTTTTCTTTAGCTAGAGAAGTCTGTTCAGACAGCTTAAACCCTTGACAGGACATTTAGACTTCCTTTGTCTCTTTTTCTTTCTAAAGGAAAAATAGAGCCTCAGCTAAGTTCTTGGTGCTGTTTTCCTAGGAAGGTTGAGGGTAGGAAGGTTGAGGGTATAGTCTTGCAGACTATAGGTAGATTTATTTTGCAGTTCTCACTTGGAAAAGGGTAAGCAGCAAAGTGACTTCCTCAGGACTGTATTCATAGCACTTGCCAAGTGCCCCCTGCCTGTGCATGCCCTGAGGTGTGCTCGGTGGTGGCAGGCTGCCTGCAGTGCAGCCAGAGGCCCTGGGAAGTGGTTGCCTAGGGACTGCTGCAGTGTGCTGGGGCAGCTGCAGAGCATCCTGAGGTCCTGCAGTGCTGTGCAGGGCCAGCTGCGGCTCCATGCAGTCATCTCAGCTGCCCCTACAGCCCTCGCAGGGCTTGTCCTCAATCGTGTTCAAAAATCACTTCAGGTAGTTTGACCTTACTGAGTGTAGCAATGAGGAAGATGCTTGGGTGAAAAGGGAAAGCCCCCGATTTAAAGTCAAGTCCCACAATGGCCATAATAACCACTACTCCTTCCCATTTCTTCAGTTCTTCTCCTCTTGGGCTGTGTTTATGAGCACCAGAACCTCTGTAATTAAGTAATACATTGTGTTGCTTTGAGATCCCTTGTGCATCAGGCTAGCAGGTGCAGAGCTGGGGTTTCTTTCTGCAAACAATCAGGGTGGTGTGTCCCAAACCCTCACTAGTGCAGCTCTGTGCTGTCCTAGCACCAGACCAGGGGCACACAATCTCCTTGCCACTGACCTCACAGGGGCAGGTGCCTGAGAGTAAATATGGAAATGTGGCCACAGACTGGTTAAGAGCTGTTTAGGCCTGCCTACAAGTGTTCGAATGAGGTTTTGAGCTGGTCAGTGTGGTTTTGAGGGGCTCTATAGCAGGTGTGGGGTGGTTTCAATCAGTTCAGAAGAGTTTTCAAGTGGTGTAATAGAACGGGTTTACAGCTGGTTAGAGATCTATCAAAAGCTCTGGTTTTGAGCGCTGCAGAGCTCTTGCCTGTGGTTGAGACGAGTGGTTGAGACTCACAAGAGTGAGCGAGCAAAGCTTTGTAGTGTTTAAAGGCTGTTTAAAGCTGCTCACCAGGAGCTCCCTCGTGGCTTCTAGGTTGCCCTAGGACCTCTGGATTCCCCCAGCTTTTCTGGTTCCTCTTGGGCTCTTTGCGTCACTCTGGGTGCCTGTGGGTCTCGCAGTGAGTCTCACCTTTCTGGCCAGCCTGTTGGCTTTCTGAGGTGCCTTCAGGGTCCCTGTGGTGTCCCTGAGCTTTCTTGTTCTCCACAGCCCATCTGGGACTCTCTCATGTTCCCTAGGCTCTGTCAGGCTATTTCAGGCTCCTCTGAGCACAGATCCAGGCTGTCCCCTGCCAGCTGGCCTCTGTCCCTGTAGTGGATTTACATGGCAAGGTTTTGGTAGCAGGGGACCATAGGGGTGGCTTCTGTGAGAAGGATCTAGAAGCTGCCCCATGTTTGGTAAGGGCCCCACTGCTGACCAGATCAGAGCCAAAAAGCGATGTTGTTTTGCACCTCTGTGAGAGCATATTTAAGACGGGGGAAAAAAAAAACGCTGTGCCACACAGCAGCTGGGAGAGTGAGAGGAGAGAGGAACAGCCTTGAAGGCACCAAGGTCAGTGAAGAAGGAGGGGGAGAGGTGCTCCAGGTGCCAGAGCAGAAGTCCCCTGCGGCCTGTGGTGAGGACCATGGTGAAGCAGGCTGTCCCCCTGCAGCCCGTGGAGTACCACGGTGGAGCAGGGTTCCATGCTGCAGCCGTGGAGGAGACCACGGTGGAGCAGGTGGACCTGCACTGACGGAGGCTGCGGCCTGTGGAAGACCCCTGCCGGAGCAGATTCCGGGCCGGACCCGTAGCCCGTGGAGAGGAGCCCACGCAGGAGCAGGTGACCTGGCAGGAGCTGCTGCCCGTGGGGGATCCAGGTTGGAGCAGTTCGCTCCTGAGGGGTGGACCCCATGGTACGGACCCATATCTGGAGCAGTTCTTGAAGAGCTGCTGCCTGTGGGCAGCCCACGCCGGATCAGTTCAGCAAGGACTGCATCCTGTGGGAGGGACCCCACAGCACAGGGGACGAGAGTGACTGAGAAGGAGCAGCAGAGAAGAAGCGCTATAGACTGACCGTAACCCCCATTCCCCCGCGCCGCGCAGGGGGAGGAGGTGGAAGAGGGGGGATGGGGGGGAAGGTGCTTTTGGTTTCTTTCCTTTGTTTCTCGCTTCTCTAGCTTGTTAGTAATAGGTAATAAATCTTACTATCTCCCTATGCTGAGTCTGTTTTGCCCATCACAATAATTACTGTGCGATCTCCTCGTCTTTATCTCAACCCTTGAGCCCTTTTCATCGTATTTTCTCCCCGTTCCTCTTTCAGGAGGGGGAGTGAGAGAGCGGTTGTGGTGGAGCTCGGCCGCCCACCCGAGTAAAACCACCATAGTCCCTCATGGGTTTTCTGGGATTTAACATCGTGTTTGGGGTCGAACTGGCTTTGTTTGAGCCTGAACCTTGTGCCAGAGCAAGCAGTGCCCATAGAGCCGCAGACTTGACGTTCTGGTGATGAGCAGAAAGTTCACAGGAGGGCCCTTGCCAAAACCACAGCTGCTGTCAGAGCATTTCCACTCCAGGATGGGTAATCGATAAAATCATGAAGCCATTTCGGAGCCCTGTCAGGCTGTGAAGGGTCCTTGGGGCATCCGGTTCCCTGCACAGCCCCAGCTCAGGCATCAGGCTGGTGCTGCTGGCCTGAGGCTGGGGCAAAGTCCCTCACAGACAAAGCCAGCCTGGCCACAACAGGCTCTAGAAGGCTTTTTTTTTTTTTTTCTCCAGGCTGACTGCTGAGTAATTGACCAGAGCATGGTCCCTGGTGTCACCGCAGCAGACGCAGGGCTCTGGAGCTCAGGATATGAGCTGAGAGTCAGAACTGAGTTATGGAGGGGAAAAAAGTATGTATTTTCCATGATGAGAGCTGTGCTGGGCCCAGAGTGACCAGGAAGCTTAAGCAGATTTGTGCTTAATTAATCTAAGCTCTCTGCTCGGCTCCATAGTGGTGCTCCCAGTAATGGGAGAGAGAGCAGGCCATGGGCCTGGTCCCGTCCTGGGGGCTGCCCTGACCCTGGGAGGGCCCTGGGGCACTGCTGCTGACCACAGGAAGGAATGGAAAGGTGAAAGCGTGAGATATCTGGGAGAGGATCTATATTTAATGGTGGTAAAACCAATATGAACATTCTCCGTAACAAATACACGGCCAAAAACGAGAGTAAAAAGACATTGGGAACTGGGGCTCAGAAATATAGAAACCCTCATCAATATACAACTCACAATGAAAGAGCTGTGAAGAAAAATCTTGTCATCCAAGATTTGGATGCCTCCTCCTGGAAGAGGTCCTGCCTGGATCTGTAGTGCATGAACACCCTTCAGCTCCAGGTAGTAATTCCTACATCACTCAGGAGGATTGGCGCTGAGTCTGCACAACCAGCTTCTGGCCATGCACGTTAGAAGGTCCTTTCATCATTAAAAGGAGAAAATATCTCGTAAAAGGAGAAAATATCTCCTGTACCTGTCATCTCTTGATGCGTGTGCAAGCTCCAGAGCCCCTCACTGAGGAGTCCTGCTTGTCAGATGTGTCCTGTATCCAGGTTGTGTTTTCCTTCTTTCGGAGCAGCCAGCATCTGTAATGTCTCTTCATTTAATCAGGATTTCTTCAGCCTTTGAGAAGAAGAGAGATTTAATCTACCCAAGCTGTTGACGGTTGACCATGTCATTGTGCAGCCAGATACACAAAAAAAAAAAAAAAAAAAAAGGACAAAAAAGCAGCTAGCATTTTTTATTATTATTTTATTTTTGGTTTGGCGTTTTTTGTCCTGGTGTCATGTGGTCTGTTATCCAGCTCTTTCTACTCCAGCAAGCAGAGCCCAGGGAGGCTTGAGGCTCTGGGCCAAGGCAGCCTCTGCTTCATGACGTCCTTCACCACAGCCTCTGCAGGAGGCAGGTGGGGTGCCCGAGCATCTCACAGGGCAGCTGTGTGCTGTCTCCCAGGTCATTCTCACCCAGGTGCCACCGCTTGTCCACCTGGATCCACCAGCATCTGTCCTCCACAGCACATAGCACACGTTGGGGCTTACAGTGCCGGCGATCCCTCCACCTCCAGCCAAAGGACCGTCCTCAGGGGGCTGGCAGAAGCCTTCCAGTGGATTCCATGGACTCCTCCAGCCCTCCTGGTCTGCATCATCTGCCATGCCACCGCTTCCAAAAGGGAAATGGCACCAGCCTACAGCATCACAGCCACTGTGCTTGCAAGGATGCTCGGGCTCCAGGGCAGGCTGCTGTTTTGCAGCTCAAGGTACCTTAAAGCTGACCCCTTGTAAATACACTCCCGTGAAAGCACCCAAGGCAGTTGCCACAAAGTGCTTGTCCTGGCTCTCGTACAAGCAGTGGCAGACCTCCAGCTCACAAACTGCTGCATCAGAAGAGCTAAGGCCGTTTCTCAGCTGTTTTGAAGCCACGCTAATAGTTCCTGTGTAATCTTGGGTGAAATTTTACACCCCATCTCCTCCAGCTCCTTTCTGCATTCCTCATTTAAGAGCCCAAAGAGGAACTTGGGCAAAAGTGTGGAAGAGGATGAGGCTGCTCGGGGTGATTTCCAGTGCTCCTGGGACTGGGAGCACAGCTCAGCCTGGGGTCAGCCGAAGGAAAAGCAGAGTTCATCAAAGCCACCAGTTACCAACAGGAGCCTCTCCGGGCCTCTCCAGCTGCCCCAGCATCTTGGCAATGAGGTTGGCTAAGCTTGTCCTGCTGGTCAGGAGGTTGCTCTCCCAGCAGTAGATGTAGAAGACACGGTCAAACTCCACAAACACTTTGCCTGACACCCAGTCCAGTATGAGCTTCCTGGCTGTCATCATCTTGCCCAGGCCCACAGTTCCCAGGAACATGACGACTATGTGGGTACAGCCATCTGGGCTGGTCTTGAAGAGGCATAGCAGCAGTGGAGTAGCTGTTTTGCTCCTTTGGGATCTCCGTGTACCTCCATTCCCATGGCCACAACCTTGTCCTCCCATTGCTCTTCGTCGTGGTGCTTGTTGGCAGTCACCAGCTATGAGGACCTGGTGTTCAGGTTCACTCTATCACCGACCTGGGTGATGAACCCATTTAAAAAAAAAAAAAAAGTCCTGTCTCCACCAGAAGCCCATCAAGATCACAGCCAGCAAGGCTGCTTCAGCCCCTGTGGGACCAAAATAGCTGAGGCTGGGCCAGGTGGAGGTGCTGTTAAGATGGCCTTTGCTCACATCAAAGGTTTTGGTCAAACAAAAAAAAGCTTCAAAAGCCCAGGTAGCCTCAGGGTGACAGACCTGTGGTGCAGCAGGGTCTGCCCAGTTGCTGCCAGGTGGTGGGGCAGAGTGAGGAGCAGCCCCGGGGGGCTGAAATTCAGGTTAAACCCAGGCTGCAATCTCCTCTGAGCAATTTGCACGCTCCCGGCAATGAGCAATAGCCGTGCTGTTTTGTCGGCATGGGAAGGAAGTAGGTAAGGACAGCCCGTGAAGGAAAACCATACACATCCTTACAGAAGCCACGTCCTTTGCAGCACGAAGACAAATCCCACGAGAGCGAAACCTGCTTAACCGATTACAAAGCGTTTGGAAGTTGTAAAATCCTACCTTGGCACGAATGTGCTGCGTTCGGCTCAGAAAGCAGATTTGGGTTTTGGCTCTCTGCCACCAGCTGGTAATTACAAAGAGTGTCAGCCAAACTAAAAATGTATCTTGGATGGAAAGAGACCCAAAACAAAGTCAAATAAAGCCCTTTGTAAGTGCTGCTGCCAGGATCCTGGCAAGCTCCGATCTTCCTGAGCCTTACCAGTCCTACAGTGATGGCACGCAGGCCGGGTTGACTTAGTGTAAGCACATTAATGGCTGCAGAGTAGTTAAAAAATAATAATTAAGGATCTGTCTGGTATATTGAGAATGGTGCTGAGGAAACTGGAAGTCAGTTCTACTCCATGTTGATTTTATTACTTAAATACCCTCAGCACAAGAGCTGGGCATGTCCTGTGAGCAGTGAGGGAGCTGATATTCGGTGGTTCCCGTGAGAGAGATAAAGCCCAGTCTGAATATAAGGCAAATTTACTGAGCTGGGCTGTCCAAAGCCAGGGGACAGTCCCTGTCTAAGGGACTGGGGTGAGCCTGGCCAGTGGCTGTGCAGAGCTGGATGCATGGGGCAGCCCAAACTGCTCCCTTACTGCTGTTGCCTCCCAAAAAATATAGGAAGGGAGAAAAGCATCATCTGGAGCAGTCATCTGAAAAGTCAGCACTCTTCTGCTTGTGGTTTTGTGCCAGAAATGCTCTTTTTATAGGGCTGGACATCACAGGGGCACCCACCCATGGGTGACCTGGTAACGAGCAGGAGGGCAGCCCTAGGTGTTTCCTAGCCCCAGAGGAGAGGGAGGAGGTGATCACATCAACCCCCAGCTCCAGGAGAGCAGATTGCATCTCCTTCAGGGGTGCTCATAACCATCTCGGTGGTCCACAGCACCTTCGTGACATCCCCAGCAGGCTGCTGGGCTGCAAACACCCCTTCATTTGGGGGGGGAGATGGTTGGTGGGGGGGGCCATGAGCCAAGCTCTGATGCTTGGCCTTGAGGGCCATTAGAAATGAGCCCTGGTCGGGCTTATTTGCTCATTTATTTGCTGCAAATGCAGCCATAAATGGTGTACTAATAGATCCTCTGGAAGAGATTTGCAGCCAGGCATGGGTCTTATCTCTAATTACGTGTCTGGCTGAGCTGCATCTGGCTCCAGGGACGTCTGGGTGTATTTGGTTCCTGGAGCTCCTCTTGAAGCCCGCTGGGACCCTGGGCTACGAGAGGAGCCAATTAATACCCACCCCGGGGAGAGGCAGCCACGGCTGTGTGCCGTCTGGCTGCGGGCTGCCGTGGCTAGGAGGATCTGTCCCATGGGGAACAAACAGCCCCCGCCGTCTGGGCGATGCCACCAGGCCAAAATAGGGAAAAATTGGGTCGATCAGGCTGGCATTTTCAGCTGGGATGGAGGCAGCTCCACGAAAACAAGTGGGAGAAAGCTGGAAAAGAGAGGGAAGGAAATACAGGCAGGCTCGGTTTTGAAAGTGCCTCCTTTCCCAAATGTCATGCCCGTGTTATCGCAATGTTTCCAAAGTTTCCAGAGCATCCTTTTGTTCCAAAAGGTTCATTTGCATTTAAAGAAGCCAGCTGCAAGGGGTGGGGGGGTTGTGGGGGACGTCGCCAGGCGCACTAAAGATGGCTTTGCCCCCTCCCCGTATGAAATGAGCAGAGAACCAGAAATTATTGCTTCACATGGAGCAAAAACAATCAGCTGCGACTCAAGGTGTTTTCCAGGTCTGCAAACAAACAAACAAACAAAAGAAACAAAAACAACCCAACATTTCAGTTGGGTGCAGTCGCTCCTGGTTTGCTCTGGACCACCTCGTTTTCCCCTCCTGCTGACATGTATTTGGTTTCTGATTTCAGAGCCTGGCAAACCCTGATTCACCCCATCCCACGGGGGGTGCTCCCTGGGGCTGGGGGGTGCGATGAGGGCAGCCAGTGGGCTGGGGACCAGCCGAGCCCCGCCTTGGGTGATGGGATGCCACCCGCTGCCCCTCATCCTGCTCCGTCCCCCTGGGTGGGGTGTCCCCGGAGCGGGGGCATTGCTCTCCTCCACTGTCTCCATCGCTCTGGCGGCTCCGCATCCCGCTCTCCTGTTGCTCAGAGATGTGGAGGCAGTTGCTAAGAGACACCGAAACGTCAGTATCTGGCCCTCAAGGAAAAAAAAAAAAAAAAAAAAAAAAAAAAGGAAAGAAAAAAAAACGAGAGACAGAGAAAGAGAGAGACAAGGGAGGACGAGGAGGAGGAGGGGAGGAAGGAGGTGGGGAAAGACCTGCTCCAATTGCCAGGCTCGGCAGCAGCCTTGGCTGCGGCTGCAGAAGCCACTTGCCCAACTTGGTGGCCACCCGAGGACCCCTGCCTGACCACCCAGGCCTAGCGGCTCCGGGGAGCTGAGCCCTGCTTTGTCCCCCAGGCAGCGTGAGTATCCTGGGGACCCCGACGTCCCCCGGCACCACCGGAGGAATCGGCAACCATGGCGGGGAAGGGGTGGGGGGGCGGCTGGGGCGGCAATTTGTACGGCAAAAACGGCTGAGGTGGGGAAAAGATGGAGCTGGGGAGAGCACAGGCGCTCGGGGCGAGGGAGGAAGGAGCAAAGACGGCCAGGCAGCAGGGAGCGAGAGCAGGCCAGGCAGCAGGGCCGCCTGGGCAAGGGATGCTGTGGCGGAGGGAGGGCCAGGCATGGGGATGAGGTTATCTCTGCGGGGGCCAGGCAAGAAGGGTGTCCCCAGCAGCGGGCAGAGCTGACGGTGACGGCTGGTACGCCCCTGGCTCTGCCCACCGCCTGCCAGGATGAGCAAAGCGAAGCCGGTGGGGTCGGGGCCCTCTTTGTGCTTAAAGGCTCTGCTGGCAGAGGCACGGTGGGGGCTCGGGGGTGGTGTGGATGCCCTGTGAGCCACAACCCCCCCGGCAGGGCTTACTGCTAGCTTGGGTTTCTCTCACCCCTCTTTTCCGCAGGCAGCTGAGAACGGCCTGACACCAGCCCTGTGCTGGGGGGGGACACGGTGGGCCCCCCGAATGTCTCCGGGACACCCCAAGCATTGCTTGGCTAGCTCAGAGCCCACCTCTGCTCCCCAAATCTTCCTCGGCCACCACCAGCAGCCCTCGGTGTGAGCGGAGGGGTGCCCCCCCCGGGATGGTCCCCACCAGGCTGTGACGGGCAGAGGATGCCGCTGCAGTGCGGCCGGCGGGCTGTCCCCGCGCTGAGGCCCACTGGCCGCCCCGTTCCCCGCGGCATGGCACTTGCTGGGCTCTGAGATGGGCCCAGGGGCTGGCCGCCGGCCCGCCATGCTGCTGGGCCCCTGGGTGGTGGCGGCAGCGGCGGTGGTGGCGGCGGCGGGCGCCGGGGCGGGCTGCCCGGTGCTGTGCACGTGTCGCGGGCAGGCGGTGGACTGCAGCGGGCAGCGGCTCTTCTCGGTGCCCGCCGAGCTGCCGCTGGACACCGGCAACCTCAGCCTGGCCCACAACCGCATCGCCAGCATCCCGCTGGGCTACCTGGCCTGCTACGCCCAGTTGCGCGTCCTCGACCTCCGCAACAACTCGCTGGAGACCCTGCCCACCAGGCTTTTCCTCGGGGCCCGGCGCCTGACCCACCTGGACCTGAGCTACAACAACTTCAGCCTGGTGACAGCCGACATGTTCCTGGAGGCTAGCGAGCTGCTGCGCCTCGACCTCAGCCACAACCCCTGGCTGTGCAAGGTGCACCCCAAGGCGTTCCGGGGGCTGGCGCAGCTGCGGGAGCTGGACCTCAGCTACGGGGGGCTGTCGGCGCTCAGCCTTGATGCCCTGGAGGGGCTGACGGGGCTGGTCACCCTGCGGATCGGCGGCAACCCCTGGGTGTGTGGCTGCGCCATGGAGCCCTTCCTCAAATGGCTGAAGAGCCGCATCCAGCTCTGCGCCTCAGGTAGGTGGCCCCGTTCCCCACCGTGTCCCCCCCTACCCCCACAATTTATGGCATCCCCGGCCCATGACGCCGCTCCCCTTGTCAGATTCACAGCTGGCCAAGTGCCAGGCCCCCCTCGAGGTGAAAGGGGTCCCCCTCTTCTCCCTGACGGAGGAGAGCTTCAAGGCCTGCCACCTCACCCTGACCCTGGACGACTATCTCTTCATCGCCTTCGTGGGCTTCGTGGTCTCCATCGCCTCGGTGGCCACCAACTTCCTGCTGGGCATCACGGCCAACTGTTGCCACCGCTGGAGCAAAGCCAGCGAGGACGAGGAGGTTTAGGTATGGCCAGGGAGGCTGGGACGGGGGGCTCGCCCCCGTTGCCCCCAGCCACCCCTAGCCTCCCCCGCTCCCCACCCCGGCCCCCCACCGCCTGGTGGGGACGCTGGACTGTGCCTTGTCCTTGTCCCCTCCTGCTGTTCCCCGTGCCTGGCTGTGGTGGGGAGACCGGGGGACGGTTCCCCTCTTCTTTTGCCCAGAAATGGGGAATTTTCACCCCAGCTGGTCCCTCCCCCCCAGGACCGCCACCACTGCCATGAACCCCAGCGGCGCTTGGAGCCCCCCCAGCTCCTGGGGCCGGTGGAGGCGGTGGCACAGGGGGAACACGGGGGGGGGGAGGGGTCCTGGGGCCAGGAGCCTCCACGCGGTGCCAGTCTGTGGGAGATGGAGCAGGGGCTGTAGCTGGGGAGGGAGGGACCTCCATTTGGGAGAGAGACCCCCCCAAAAGCAGCGTGTGCCTTGGGGGATGCCCGCACCCACTGCCTTGGGGGGAAAAACATGGAAATCCTCACTTTCACCCCATAAACAGCACTGGTGGAGCAAGAGCCCGGCAGCCTCCAGCTCCCTGAACCCTGCCTGTGCTCTGCAACCTTGCCAAAATGTGGGGGCCAAGCCCAGGACATGGCACTGCCACCCAGCTCAGTGCCACCGCCCGCTGGGGAACAGACCTGCGCCTCGCTGGTGACCCTTGCCACCGCTCGGATTCACAGACAGCCCCAGGGCCATCGTTCCTGGTGGTGGGACAAGAGTTGAAGCCCCATGAGCAGCTCCCGGGCATGGCTTTCACCAGCCACCTTTTTGCTCCTTTCCCTCCTCCTCCTAAGTTTTGCACAGGTTCAGGGCCATTCCAGGTGCCAGATGGCTTGGGGAACCTGTCCTGATTTCATCATTAGGAGGCAAAAGGAACTCCAAAGGAAAAAAAAAAAAAAAAAGGAAGAAAAAATAAAGCCAACAGCCCCTCTGCCCAGCCAGGGTGGCCACTGCTCCCACGTGCGTTTTACACCGTCTTTGTGGCCGTTCCTGCAGCATGTAGGGCTGAGGACTACTGCCTCCACCCCAGCTGTAAAACCCCTGTGGTCACATAGCACTTTGCTGCCAAGAAGCATTTGCTCCCATCCTTGGCCTCCCGGGGTGGGTTTTGCTTGGGAAAGCCCCCCCCTTGCCCCTTCCCTGGGGCTGCTTGCCTGCCGGATGCATCCCGAGGAGGGGCCTCCCATGAGCTGTTTTATTTTCTTACCGTGTTTCCATGCGTGTAGCTGGAGTGTAGATGCACAGTTTAAAAACAAACCAAACAAAAAAAAAAAAAGAAAAGAAAAAAAAAAAGAGACAAGAAAAACGGGGAAAAATAAGGCAATGTGCTGGCTTGATGACTCCACCCCCAGCACCGAGTATCTCCTGGGGCCGGGAGCCCTGGTAGCAGCGTGAAGGCAGAAGGCTGGGTGCAAATCACAGCGGTCCCCGTAGCAGAACCCCGCAGGGATGCGGCCTTGCGCAGGCTCCCAGCCCCCTCGCCATGTCCTGCACTGATCCGGGGGATGTGAGAGTCCTGCAGTGGGCAGCCCTGAGCCGTGCCGAGGAGAGATGGGGCCACGGTCAGGCTGTACCCGTGGTGGGGTTGCACCCACAGCAAGGCTGGATCCCTGGCAGGTTTGCACCCACAAACCCCAGGCCCACAGGAGAGCAGAGCCCACCGATGTTGCCTCCTGGGATGGAGGCACTGGGGGTCCCTTTTTTCTTTTTGGTGTCTGCCCCTGCCCCACCAGAACAGCCTCTGGATACCAAGGACAAAATATGTGTTTCCCCCAGCAGTTCCTGACCCTGTTATTGGGTGACGGAGGAGAAAGTGCGAATTCAAAGCTCCCCAGCATCCTTGAATTCATCCAGACCAATTTTCTGCCTTTCTGAAGCAAAAGGGCCTTCCCTCGTGCTTCGCTGCCCTGCGTGGGGAGGGCAGGGACCTGCCTCAGGGTGCCAGCCCCCACGCCAGGTGCCCCCACACCACAGCCACGTCCAGTCCTGCAGCGAGCTGGGGAGCGCCCAGGCATGGAGGCAGCCGCCCTGCCCTCCTGTTGTCCTCTCCTTCCCTCAGCCATACCCTCACCCTTTCTTCTTTTTCCTTTCCTTTCCTTTCCTTTCCTTTCCTTTCCTTTCCTTTCCTTTCCTTTCCTTTCCTTTTCCTTTCCTTTCCTTTTCCTTTTCCCTTTCCTTTCCTTCCTTTCCTTTCCTTTCCCTTTCCTTTCCGCTCCTTTCCTTTCCGCTCCTTTCCTTTCCTTTCCTCTCCCCTCTTCTCCTCTCCTCTCCTCTCCTCTCCTCCCCTCTCCTCCCCTCTCCTCTCCTCTCCTCTCCTCCAGTCTCCTCTCCTCTCCTCGAGTCTCCTCTCCTCTCCTCGAGTCTCCTCGAGTCTCCTCTCCTCTCCTCTCCATTCCTCTCCTCTCTTCTCCTCTCCTCTCCTCAAATCTCCGCAAATCTCCTCAAATCTCCTCAAATCTCCTCTCCTCAAATCTCTCTCCTCTCCTCTCCTCAAATCTCCTCTCCTCGAATCGCCTCTCCTCTCCTCTCCTCTCCTCTCCTCTCCTCTCCTCTCCTCTCCTCTCCTCTCCTCTCCTCTCCTCTCCTCTCCTCTCCTCTCCTCTCCTCTCCTCTCCTCTCCTCTCCTCTCCTCTCCTCTCTTCCTTTCTCTCTCTCTTTCCTCCTTTTCCCCTTTCTTTCCCCCTTCCCCACACTAAGGCAAGCGCTGCTGGATGGGGAAGGCGAAGTGGGAAACGCCAAGTTCGAACCCCCCCCGGTCTTTGTACGGAGCACATTTTATAAACGTGTACTTTTGTAACAGTGAGCACTTTTTCAGAGCTGAACCTCAACAATAAAGAACACCAGTGCAGCCTGTCTTGGGGCTGGGGCGGGGGGCACGTGAGCGCAGTGCCGGGGACATGGGCGCGCAGCGGGGACGCGCAGGACCGGCCGGGAAGGAGGTGGAAAACAACCTGCAGAAGGCATCAGCCGTGTTTTCCCCTCCTGGAGCTTCCTGTTATTCCTCCGGCAGCACCTCCCAGCGCGGCGGGGCCCAGCTGCTGGCGGCCAGGTCACCGTGGTGTCACCCGGCTCCCCGGGGCGGCCAGGGCCCCTCGCGCGGGGGCCACGGGGCTGTTCCTATGGGCTGGAGCCCAGAGGTCGGGCAGCAGCTGTGTTGTGTCCTGTCAGCACGCGTGGCCCTGGGGACGGGGCTGGGGCAGCTGCCAGACGATGGCAGCCCCGGTGCTGCCATAGCTCCCCCATTCCCACCCCCAGCCATGCACGTCGGGGGGACAGGAACATCCTGCTCACCTGACTGAGCCACCACAGGGTGCCCCATTTCTCCATCCCTCCTTCCATCCATCCATACAACCATCTACCCACCCACTCCAGCCAGCCATCTGTCCATCCATCTTTCCATCCAGCCCTCCATCCTGCCATGCACACATCCATCCCTCCCTCCCTCCCTCCATCCCTCCATCCCCCCTTCCACGTACCCCACCCACACCTCCCTTCCCAAGCCTCACCCCAACACCCCCATTTTTGTTCCACCCATCTGTCTCCACCCCTCTTTCCCTCCTCTTCCTCCCTCCCTCCATCTCCTACCCACACCAGGAGCTGGGGGTCCAACCAGACCCTCCA
Source organism: Cygnus olor (assembly GCF_009769625.2). Classification (NCBI taxonomy): domain Eukaryota; kingdom Metazoa; phylum Chordata; class Aves; order Anseriformes; family Anatidae; genus Cygnus; species Cygnus olor. The sequence goes on from NC_049173.1 coordinate 54,385,233, forward strand.
AGCCTGTCACCCCTTAGCTGGCTGAAGGCACATGGGCTGCTGGAAACATGGGGGAAAAAAAAAAGAAAAAAAAAGTCTCCTTCAATTTCAACCTATTTTAGCCCCTTTAAGCCCATCCCCTCATTATTTATAGTCTAAACTCTATCTTTCCAAGGTCCACGGAGCTTTCCACAAACACCTGAAGCTCTTTCTTCTCCTAACACACACAAACTGGTGAAGGGCTGCCAAGGGCTCACCAGGGCTCGCTGCCCAACATGGGGACAGATTTTGGGTGGGTAGCCCAGGGGCTCGTGTGCTGGAGACACAAGAGGGCAGTGAATGACTGAAATCTCCCCCCTTGCTCTCCCCTCTGGGGCTGAGCAGAGGAAAGCAGACGTTTCTCACCCAATAATTATTTTCTCAGTTATTTCTGAGCTGCGAGGTCTGTTGAAACCTCCTCTGCCCAACGTGTAAGCTGAGTTTTGACAAATTTATGTGTTTCCAGCACAAACTGGGGCTGCACCCCACCTTGCCACGGCACCGGACCCACTGCATCAAGGACCATCGGTGATGTGGGTACCCCTCCATGCCACCGTTTGCTTTGGGGAGGAAAGCGTGAAAGTGTAAACAAGGAGGTAACTTCAAAGGCAAGCTGGCCTCACGGGACACCTGGGGACATCAGCCCGGCTCGGCACGCTGTGAAATTATTTTTGCACCTCCGGTGGGACGCGGAGCTGGGAGCTGGGAGCTGGGAGCTGGGAGCTGGGTGCTGGAGCTGAGCCTCCCGTCCTGGGCTGGGAGGCTCCTGGGTCTCCTGTCCCAATCTGTGTTGGCTTCTCCATCGCACCTATCTCCCTGTGCAGACTGACCTTGTTCCAGTGCCACATCCCCACCGTGCCCATGTCCCCACCGGGGCCATCCACTCCACGCTGGAGCCCTGCGGCCAGCCAGGCCCCCACAGCAAGGCACAGCATCACTTCTCAAGGCACCCAGCGCACCCAAATTCACCCCCAGCTCCCCAGCGTGCCCATTTTTTTCCCGAGGATGCTCCCGGCCGTGGCAGGGATTTGGCAGGGCTCCCCACCCCCCTCCATCCCCTCTATCTTCCCTCCTCATCTTTCCGCAGCCGCCTTTCCCCCCGCGCTGCCGCAGGAAGGCAACACCTTCCTTATCTCCTTCCGACCGTTGGTCCGGACCCGCTGCCCCTTCCCCCCCTCTCCGGCCTTGTTTTTCTGAAGTGTCCCTGCATTTCCCCCCAGAGACTCCTCGGCCCAGCATTTCCCTCCTCCGAGGGAAAAGGGAAATCTCCAACAGCCGGATAGAAAGTCCGCAGCTCCCGTCGCCGCTGGCAAGGCGCCCCGTGTCTATTTCCGCGCCTGGCCGCCGCGCCTGGGAGGAAGCTGCCCATGCCTGGGCTACTAAAAAAACAAAATGGGGCTCCCTCTGCCCGCCTTCAGGGCCAGTTTATTTAGGGTTGGTAGCTGGGAGGATAGAGAGGGGGGTGAGGAGAAGGAAGGGTGGACGGGTGGATGGATAAGCAGGAGCCAGGATCTCTTTACCTTGCGTTTTCCAACAGGGCACCTTGACCGTAAACACCCCAAATTTCCCTTTGGGCCGTGGTCTCAGATGCAGCATTTCCAGCACCCCAACCCCCCTGGCTCTTAGCCCAAGCCAGAAACCATGGGGAAACCCCAAAAAAGCCCCAGCCAGGGTGCAAAGAGCCCCAGTAGGCTCACCTCCGTGGCTGCACCCCCTTTGCTTTTATCCAAACCAAGGCTCCCCCAGCCACCTCCCCTATTTACTGCATCGAGACAAAGGGCCGTCCCTGAGGGGTGATGAGCATGGCTCAGCAGGATCCCAAAACAAGGACGGGGCAGGCGGGAAGGTTGACCCAGCCCTCCTCCCCCCCGTGAAACAACGGGAAGCTCCGCGAGGAACCAAGTAATGATCCCGCATCCTTTCCAAGTGGGAACAAAGGCCAAGGAGACAGGATAGTTAATCGCGAGTAAATGAAGGATGTAAATAGCAAATAGGGGGAAGATTTATTTAGAGCGAAGCCTCAGGAAGCGGCTGGGGCTGGAGATGGAAACGGGAGAAGAGCGTTTTGGTGGGTCATCAAAATCCCTGGCTATCGCAGGCCATTGTCCTGCTGGCGCCACGGGAGGATGGGGAAGGGGATGGGGTCCCCAAAACACCGTCCAGACCCAAACTGGCCCCTTGCCCATGCCATGGGGGTGCTGTTGGTGCTGGCCTGGGGTGCAGGCAGTGGCCCCCGGCTGCTCGATGGCATTCGCAGCCCCAGGGGAGAACCACTCAGGGTCTATCTGGCCTCAGATAAGGAAGATAAAAACCTCAAACGGGGATTTGGGAGAACGGGACAGCTGCCTGATGCAATCAGAGCCTCCCACTGGAGTGGGCTGAGCTCCCACCCCGTGCACCGGAGGATTTTTTTTTTTGGGGTGGGGGGGGGGTGTTCACTCGGGTCTCGCCACGCTGCGATGCGGCAAAGCAGTGCTTAGGGATGGAAATTTTTGCATTTCCCAAAGTGTGTGGAGACACACGGCGTGCACTCAGGAATGTGGGGGGCATGGGAGGGGGCACATGGGGGGCACAGCACCCACCCAGTGTGCACATGCACGCACACACACAGCAACACAAACCCCCCAACCCATGCAGTCCCCCACTACCACCCTCTCCATCACCCCAGAGGGAATCGTATACTCTGCTCCTTTTTTTTGTAACCAAAATTCATTTATTTGTCACAAATCTCACAGGCGGTGCCCCTGCCCGAACCCACCCACCAGCCCGTGCCTCAGTCCCCCCCCCCCCCAAACGTATCCCACAAGCAGGGAAGGGGCTCCCCAAAGCAAGCCAGGCTCTGGGGCACTGAGAAAAGAGGAGGGGGGTCCCCAAAAAAAACACAGGGGCCGCTCCCCGAGGAGACCAGCTCAGGGGGGTGCTGGGGTTGGAGCGGGGGGGCTCAGGCACGGAAGAGCGTCTCCTGGGTGGCGGGGTCCAGCTTGCCCCCCCCAGGCGGCCCCCCCTTGCCCCCGGGGGGGTGGCTGTGCCCCGAGGAGAAGCTGCCCGAGCGCTCAGCCCCGGGGCCGGGGGGGCGGCAGCAGAGGAGGGCGGCACAGGCCCGTCGGAAGCGAGGGTCGAAGAAGGCATAGAGGAAGGGGTTGAGGCAGCTGTTGATGTAGGCGATGCCGGTGCAGTAGGGGTGGAGGTTGTTGAGGAAGGCGTGGAGGCCGCAGGACCAGGGCAGCACCTCCAGGTCCATCAGGACGTAGAGGGTCTTCACCAGGTGGAAGGGCAGCCAGCAGCCCCCGAAAGCGGCCACCAGCACGGCGATGATGGTCAGCAGGCGCTTGCGCTTGCGGGGCCCCTCGGCCCGCTCCCGACGGAAGTGGCTGGCCACGGTGCGGGCGATGAAGAAGTAGCAGGTCAGCATGACGGCGAAGGGGGCCACGAAGCCCAGGGCGGTGGAGGACAGCCCCAGCCCCACCTCCCAGGCGCCCTCGGTGCCCGGCGAGGCCAGGCCCCCGTAGTCCATATAGCAGGTCACCTTGGCGTCCCCCCCCAGCGCGGCCGCCCGCCGCAGCACCAGGGCCGGCAGAGCCAGCAGGGCCGCCAGCACCCACAGGGCCACCGTGGCCACCAGCCCGCTCACCCGCGAGCGCAGTTTCGCCGTGGCCAGGGGCCGCACGATGGCGAGGTAGCGGTCGAAGCTCAGCCCCGTCAGGCAGAAGACGCTGGCGTACATGTTGACAAAGACCAGGTAGCTGCTCACCTTGCAGGCGGCCGTGCCGAAGGGCCAGTGGTAGCCCAGCCAGGCGTAGGCGGCCCACAGCGGCAGGGTGGCCACGAAGGTGAGGTCGGCGGCAGCCAGGTTGGCGATGAAGGTGTCGGCGGAGCGCCGCCGCTCGCGGCCACCCTTGAAGATGGTCCAAAGGACCAGCCCGTTGCCCGCCGTGCCCAACAGGAAGACCAGCAGGTAGATGGTGGGCAGCAGGGCCAGCGAGGGGCCCCACTCCTCGTACTCGCACTCCGTCTCGTTGTCCCCGTAGGCATAGCTGTCTGCCACCTCCTCCATGCCGCCGGCCGCTGGGCTCAGCTCAGCTCAGCTCATCCCCGGCACCCTGGGCTCAGCACCGACCTCCTCCAGCCCTCTGAGCCCGGCCTGACGAATCCCACCGCGTTACCTCCCCTTCCTACCCGCCCTCCGCCCTCCTCCTCCTCCTCCTCCTCCTCCTCCTCCTCTGTGGGATGGGACAGGATGGGGAACCCCCGTGGGAAATTTCACAGCTCCCCCCACACACACACACCTCCCATCTGGCTGCCCCGGCTCCCTCCTAGGGGTCTTACCAGGCTCTCACCCAAGTGTCAAAGCGTCAGCCCGGGCGATAACCCCGCTGCCCCCCGCTGCAGGGACTCGCGGCCACCCCAGCGCCCAGGCTGGGTGCTGGGACACAGTGAAGCAGCTCCTGGGGGGCAGCAGGGGCGCACAGCCAGGCACCACTCTGCCACCCCCCAGGGACGTGGGAATTGGATTTCACATTTCAGAGGTGGCCTTCGGCAGTTGGGGCGTCGCACCCAGGATTTCAGCATTTTGCAGCTGGGGCTTTGCACTTGGGGCTTTGCATTTGGGACCTCACAGCGGGCATTTGGCACTTGGGATCCTACATTTTGCATCTGAGCTTTTGCCTTTCACAAAGCTGTGGCGCGGAGCGGTCCCAAACTGCCAGGGCCCTCTTTTGAGCACTGTGGGAGCCATTTACCCAAAATCTGGAGAGGGGAATTGGCCTCTTGTGTTAGTGAAGGAACATTTTGAGGCATCTTCTGCACCAGCACGGTGTAATGCAGAGCCCCCAGGGACCTCACTGTGTGTTGATCCTATGCTGACTTTTTTGTAAGGTGGAGCAGAAAGCAGCAATGCCTTTAGATCAGCCAGAGATGAAAAATCACCTCCAAACCAAGAAACGCTGGAGGAAGCAGGACTGAGGTGCAGGACGCTGTTCCACCGAGGCTCAGCTCTCGCAGCTGCAGCCTTTGACAAGCCAAGTGTTTGCAAAACGCAGCCCAATAAGCCGCGAGCCTCTGCAGAGGCTGAGACAAGCACGGGGCTCGGCTGCTCACAGCACGGAGACGAGAGGTGCCTTTCGCCATTAAAAATCGATAAATTACCAGTTGGCGAGATTCAGAGTGAAGCGAAGGCACGCTGGGGACAGCAGCAGCGTGAACACTGAGCCAGGCACAGAAGTGACACCACCACCCACCCGCCAGCACGGCTGGCCCCTCAAACCAGTGTTAAAACCAAAAAAAAAAAAAAGAGGGGGTGGCAAGGTAATTTGGTTGCTGAAATACAGGGCAGCCCTAAGGGGGTCTCCAAAATAAGGCTGTGGGAGGAGAAGCACCAAATCTGAACCAGCTCTCAGCCCCGTGAGAACAAATGGGGGGCTTAATCAGGCTTGAAAGGGGGGCAATGAATAATAAAATATTCTGATTAGCTGGGACAGAGTCAACTTTGAAAGCCAAACGTTAACCCTGTAAGGAGCTGCTAAGGGGGAGCTGCAAAGGTCGGCATTTCGTGGAAGAATTAGAGAAAAGGCTGTTAAAATTCAATGCCTAGATATGAGGGCTGCTAACTTCATATTTTAAGTTGGTTTTTTTTTAAAGAGAAAAAGGAGACAGAACCACACAAAACCCAAAGACTGATGAAGCCATTACTTAAGACAGCTAATGAATTGAATAAAACAGGGAAATAAAAAAAATGCTAATTAGACCCTTGGTATTGCCAGAAACTGCTACAAAGGGAGATGTTCCAGCCCGGGTAATGAAGATCACTATTAATAACAATCCCCACTATTTTTGTCTTCTGTGGGTAGCACAGGAGAACAGGTAACCCTTTGCAGCCTGGCGAAGGCAATGCCTGGCCAAAAAGCAGCGGATGGGGAGGGGGCTGAGCAGTGCCCCCGCTGCTACGCTGCTACGTCCCACCAGGGGACAGAAGGAATGTGGAGAGGGGGCCCCGCGGGGAAGGGGAAGCAGGAGGAGCTGAGCCCAGCACAGAGGTGCTGTGCAAGGAGCAGTTTTCTCCTGCTGGGTGCTGGACTGGGCTCAGACGCCTGCAGCCCCACCTCCGACCCCATCAGCAGCTGCAGGTAACCTCACTCTTAGTCCCCAGGCAATAATTCACGAGGCTCAGTAGCCAGAGCTGAAGTGCTGGAGCAAATCCCACGTCCCTGCAGCAGCACGGGGAGGCTCGGAGGGGGCAGCGACAACTGGATGCAATCAGAGATAAGCAGCCGAGATTCCTCTGCAGCTTCAGCAGGAGCCGAAGCATCTGCCGGCCCCAAGCCCCTGATAAAGCCGAGGGCTCAGCGGCACCAGGGGCGAGGAGACCTCAGCTCAGCTAATGGCTGAAAACTTTCCCAAGGCATGCTGTGGGTCAGGGTACCCAGGGTGCAGTAGAGCTCATTAGTAGCCATCCTGTACCCAAAAATCCTCCCTCTGGCTCGGACCGGGGTGCTGTCGCCATGCGATGTTTGTCCCAGCCTGCACAAAAACCTCTCACATGTGTGGCAGAGGGCCCCGGAGCCAGGGCTGGCCGTATCCTGTGCAGCTCCCCGGGGGCTGGTGGGGCCGCTCACAGCCCGGCAGAAGCGGGGCACCCAGCGGTGCCATGGGGCTGAGCTCCCCACGTACCCAAACTCTGCGTGCCAGGAAGAGCAGAGCTGGATTTTACCTCGGCATGGGATTTGGTGACTTCCTCTGAAGTCGCTTGGAGTTACTCATATCCTACCAGGGAAGCAACAACTCCTTGGCTCCATCTCTGCATCTGTCTCTCCCTCTTTCCGCTAGGCTGTGCCGGGAAAAATCAGCTTGGGGTTCCTCATCGTGGGGAGGGGACAGGGCCCGGGGCACAGCCAGCTCTCGGAGGGGGCCCAGGGATTGCATTTTGCAGGCGAAGCTGCCTGGGGAGACTCACAAGCTCCCCCAGTCTTTCCCGGGATTGCACAGGACAGAAAGGAAAGAAACCCCAGCCGGAACACAGGCACGGGCAGTTCAGCTTGGATTATGGCTGGAGTCACGGGTGGAGGCTTGGTTGCTCAGTTTCTCAGGAAGGTTTAGGGCCAGGACCCGTCCCCACTCCCCCAGGGTGACCCTATCACCAGCACCAGCCCTGCTGCCACGCCAGGGACGGAGGAGACAGACAGAGAGGAAGCAGGAGGGAGCGGGGGCACAATCTGGACGGAGGGTGAGCGCAGGAAGCCACATTTCTGCCTCCCGGCACCTTTCTGACCTCCAGGCAGGCTGCAGGGACGTGCAGGGGTGTCCCCGGGCACCCCCCCGCCCCGCACAGCGGTGAGCTCCCCATCCCGGCTGCAGGCATGCGAGGGCAGAGAGCTCCTCCTGGTGGCTGTCCCCGCACCAGGGTCCCCCCCGCCCCATGGGGACAGGGACCCCCCCTTCTGGGGCACAGCCCTGGGGCCCAGGGAGCTTACGGAAGAACGAAGGACCCCCCCGAACCAACCAACAAAGTTTTATTGTCCTGAAAAGTGGCACCAAAATAATGACCTGCTGCTCTTGGTCTGGAGGGTGATAGGAGGGGGAGGGGGAGGGAGGGGGGCTTGTGGATTTCCACCACCACCCCCAGCCCCCAGGAAACGTGGGGGCTGAGGGGGTGGGCAGAGGAAGAGAGACCCTGGGGGAGTCCCTCGGGCCTCGGAGGGGGGCAGGAAGTGACTGGGGAGGGGACCCTGCGAGCATCATACAAAGTGCATAGATGTGTGTGTGTGTGTCCTGCCACGGGGAGGGGGAGACCTGGTCCTGGGGGAGCTGGCCGTAAGCCTCCCGGGGCCACGCTGGCAGGAGAGCGAGCCTGCAAGAGACACGGGGAGGGGGGAGACACGGTCAGGAGCCAGGCAGGGAGCCCCAGCCCCTGGGGTGACCCGGAGCTGGAGGGACGTCCCCTCTGGCCCTTGTCCCAGCCGTCCCCACGGTGTCACCCCCGTGCCGGTACTCACCCCGCCAGATCAGCTCATGATTTCTTCTTTTTCAGCTTCAGCGCTTGCAGCCAGTGGGGGGGGAGCCGTCCGACCTGGGAGGATGGAGCTGCATCATTACAAATCCCCCCAAAACACACCCAGAGCCCTGGGGGCTTCTCCCAAAGCCCTGGGGGGACCCGGCCAACAGGACCCCCGGATTGTTCCCACTCCCCAGAGGAGTCGGGCGGGAAGGGAGCCGGGCTGCGGCTGGCTGCGGAGGCAGCCTTCAAGCTGTGGCTTTAAGGGCTTCGTCCCAAGCACTGTTTAGGGTGGAGCAGCTCAACTCTCCCAGGCAACGGGACCTTGGCAATGCCGGTCCCAGCAAGCCTCCTCCCCGCTCCCCGCTCCAGCCCCCAGGCCAGCTGCCAGCACCAGAAACACGAGCCCGGGGCACTGGGTTCCTCGGGGCCGTGGAACTCCAACACAGCCCCACAGACGACACCTTGGCACATCCACCCCGCGCCCCACAGGTCCCCATCACGCCCACAGGGGGATTTCACACCCCTCTCCCCAGCAGGACCGCCCCGCAGCCCCCAGCACTCACCCTGAGGACTTGTCCGGCTTGGGGGGCAGCGTGAGGGGCTTCCCACCCAGGCCGGGGATCTTGCAGGACTTGGAGCGCTGCACGTGGGGGTCCTTTGGGGGGGGCTGCCTTGCTGTCTGCTGGCAGCGCCCCCTCCTCGGCAGAGCGGTTTCGGCCCCTCAGCTTGGCCTGGGTGTGAGAGGTGAAGTCAGAGGGGCGCTCCCCGCCGCCCCCAAGCCCTCCCGTCGCACCCTTTTCCCTCCCCACGCTGCCTGCCCTCGGCCACCCCCATGCCCACAACCTGCCTCAGCTGAGGAATCGTGTCCCCTACCCCTGGCTGGGACACGTCCTTGGGGTCCTGCTGGGCCCTTACCTTGAGGGCGGACGTGTTGAGGCCGGGGAAGAGCGGCACCTTGACGCCCTTGCCCGACGGGGACGCTCGCACCCGCCGGCTCTTGGGCTCTTCTGCTGCCTCCTCGTCGGAGGACACCGCTGCGCGGGCTGGACGGGGCTCTGCGGGGACAGCATCACCGTGAGACACCTCTGCCAAGGCCACGCTGCCCCTATGTCCCTGTCCTGCTGTCGCCACCCTGAGGGATCTCACCTGTGGAGTCCTGGAAGATCCAGCTGTCCCCTTCGGAGGTGGCCCCGGGGCGGAGAGCGGGCGCCCGGTGCCTCCGCTTGCGGCCCAGGTTGGCTTTGCTCCGGTACACGGTGCTGTCCAGGACCTCCGTGTCCTGCGAAACCCACGGGGGGAAGGTCAGCACCCAGCACAGGGAAGTCCCAGGCCCCCCCGGCCCACCCACCCATCCCACCGGGCTTTATGGACACCCACAGCAGCGGTGGCCCTACAGCACAGGGCGGCCTCGTGCCCGCAGCCCGTCTGGATCGGGGCTGCAACGAGGGGGAGGCAGAAGCTTCCCCCTGCCCGCTCACCTCCAGAAAGGTGAATTCCTGCCCAGAGAGCTCCGCAGGTCCCTCGGGCTGAGAGGGTTTTTCCTCGCAGCTCTGCAGTCTCTTCCCATCCGGGTGGTCCCAGGGGGCCTCCTCCTGGCTCTCTGCTTCTGGCGGGGTCCCGCCACCAGCCTCCGGCAGCAGGGGGGGCAGCAGCCAGGTCCCCGTCCTCTGCGGGGCTGGGCTCGTCCTCGTCCCGGGGGGCCTCTGAGGCTAGGGGCTCCAGCTGGGGGCTCGGCCCCACGTCGGTGCACTCAGCCAGAGCATCAGCACCCAAGGGTGGGCTGGGGTCCGAGAGGCGGATGTCCATGGGGGTCCTGCTGTGGGAGACGAGAGGAGAGCCCACAGTTCCCCCAGCTGCAGCTAAGGGAAAGCCCTCCCAAGGCTAGCGGGGAGTCTGGGGGCTGAGGAAGGCAAGGAGGGTCCCCGACGCACAGGGGACTCAGGTCACCTCTCCCCACCAGGTTTTATGGGGGGCAGGGGTGCAGAGAAAGGGGTCAGACCCCCCCAGTGCTCTCACAGTCTCAGGCAAAGGTGGGAGGTGACCAAGGGGCATGAGGAGGAGGATCGGGGCTGCTCACTGCCCTCCTGCCTGGCAAAACACAGCCCCAGGGATGTGGCGGAGAGGGGCAGGGAACAGTGATCCCCAGAGGAGCTCTAAGTCCTCCTGGGCCAGGAAGGAGACGGCAGCAGCAAACTGCAGGGCTCCCCCTGCAGCTGGGGGCTCCCCACTTCTCCCCAGCCCAGAGGGGATTTTGCCTCCCTCCTCCCAGCATCCTTACGGTTAGGCAGCTTGTGGGAATTTATCATCTTGGAAATACCCAGCTACTTCAGCCTGGCTGAGACGAGGCTGTGAGGTTCCCTCACCTTGGCAAAACAAGGGCATGGAGCTAACTCTGCCAGATCCTCCAGACCCCCGGAGGATCCATCCCTGGGGCCACAGCCCCCACCGCCAGCACCATCCTTACCCATCTGCCGAAGCACCGCGGTCTCCTGGGCTCGGCTCCCCGGCACTGAAATCCCGGCTGCGGGCCGCACAGCGGGCGTCGAAGGCACTGGCCCACTCCTGGCGCCTGGCCTCAGCCTCGCACAGCTCCGTACTCCAGCCACCTGCCTCCTGGTGCTGCCTCCAGCCTGCTTCCTCCTCCTCGTCCTCCCGGGGCCGGGCAGCGCTGCCCGGGGTTGCCCCGTCCTCGTCCCAGGCCATCTGACCCGGTCCACCCTCGCTGGTACTAGTGGTAGGAGCCGAGGGGCTGACAGGGAGATCGCCGTGCCAGCCTCCCGGGGGCTCCCCGGGCTCCTGCAGGTCCGCAGAGCTCATTTCACCGCTCCAGGACATGGGGCCTCCCGCTGGCGCTGCGGTGCCGGAGGGGTCGGGCACCTGGTCCATCCCAATGACGCCGAACTGGTTGTGGTGCTCAGCTCCCCCGAGGCGCAGCTCTTCAATCCAGCCCCCGGGGCCGATGGCACCGCTCTCCTGCTGGTCGCTGCTGCCCCAGCCCGACTCCGGGGACGGGTGACGGGGGGCAGAGGAGCCAGGCAAGTCTTCTGTTCTGACACCGAAAGCACTGCCCGCTTCCGTCTGCGCTATGCCGCGTTCGCCAGCCCAGCTCAGCCGGCCAGGACTGAAATCTTCCTTTCTGGTGGCCACGGAGCCGTACTCGCTGGCCCAGACTGGCCTGCCAGGGCCGAACTCCCTGTCCCGGCTCTCCATGTCCCTGGTGCTGTACTCATCATCCCAGGCCGGCCTGCTGGGTTTGAACTCCCTGTCCTGGGTCTCTTCCTCTCCGGCACCGTACCCGCCGCCTTCAGCCGGCCTGCTGGGGCTGAACTCCCTGTCCTGGCTCTCCATGGCCCTGGTGCTGTACTCGCTGTCCCAGGCGGGCCTGCTGGGGCTGAACTCCCTGTCCTGGCTCTCCATGTCCCTCGTGCTGTAGTCACTGGCCTCGGCCGGTCTGCTGGGGCTGAACTCCCTGTCCTGGCTCTCCATGTCCTGGGTGCTGTATTCGCCAGACCAGGCTGGCCTGCTGGGGCTGAACTCCCTGTCCTGGCTCTCCATGTCCCTGCTGCTGTATTTGCTATCCCAGGCCGACCTGCTGGGGCAAAACTCCTTGTCCAGGGTGCCGGTGTCCCCAGTGCTGGATCTGCCAGCCCAGCCCAGCGTCAAGTCCTCGTCCTTGCTCTCAGCATCCCTGCCGCTGTATTTGCTGGCCCAGTCTGCGCCCATCTCCCTGTCCTTGATCTCAGCGTCACCGGTGCCGTACTCACCGGCCCACACGGGTGCGAGCTCCCCGTCCTGGGTCTCCGGGTCCCCAGAGCCGTACCTGCCAGCCCAGCTGGGCTGCCTGGAGCTCAGCTCTTTGTTCTCCTGCTGCCCGTGTCCCACGCCGTAGGTCCTGCTCCATTCAGTCTTCCCGGAGCTCACCTCCTCTCTGCCGCCCGCGCTGTCTAAGCCGTAGCCAGCGCCCCAGCTGGCTTTGCCAAAGTCTTGATCCTGCAGGCAGCTTTCCCCCAGGCCGTGGGATTTGGGCCAGGTGCCGCAGTCCAGCCCCGTGTCCCCCATCAGCTCTGTCCCTTTGTAACTGCTGCTCCAGTCCCTCTCAGCAGCACCAAAGGCCCTGTCCTGCTGCTCCACATCACTCACGCTGTGGCTGGTGTCCCAGCTTGGTTTGGTCCTGAATTCCCGGTCCTGTCCCACCTCTCCGGGCCAGTCTCTGTCTCTGGCTACAGCCTCGCGGCTCCAGTCAAAAGCAGCGGCCCGCTGGGACCTCCCGATGCCGAATTCGCTGCACAGGTCCTTCCGCGACCAGCCGAGCAGGTCCTGGGGGAAGGGGGTCAGAAAAGCAGAGACAGCGTTAGAGATTCCTGCAACCCCTACTCACGCAGCAGAAAGCAACACCGCAGAGGGTGAGGGGCCCCCCTCAGGACCATTACACGAAGCAGGACCCCTTCCCGAAGCGAGCTCAGACCCCGCCGCCCGCCTCCCCCGACCCCAGCAAGCCCCAGGCCGGGAGCTGCCGGTACCCACAGCCGCCGCGCCTGCCCAGGGCCCTTCCGAGCCCTGCGTGCGCCGAGCCCTCCCCAGCTCGTCCCGCAGCTCCAGGTTGGCCAGCAGCCTCCGCAGGATGGCCGTGGTCCCCGACTCGCCGGCCATGGCTCTCCCGGCGCGCGCGCACGCGGCGGGGCTCCCGCCGCCCAGCCCCACCCCGGCTCTCCCCGCGGGCGCTGCGCTGCTCCCGCTCGGCGCTCAGCCTCCACCCAACCCGTTGGACGGCTCTGCCGCAGAAAAATGAGCCCGGCCGCACCGAGACACGCGCAGCCGGGCGTTAACCCTTGCTGCCTCGCCTCCCTGCAGCTCCCCGTGAGTCCTCACCTCCGACCCGTCGGCCTCCGGTGAGCCGCGTCCCGCTGCGCGAGCCCCGGGCGACGCCAGCAGCTCGGTCAGCCAGCCTGGGTCGGGGTGGGCGTCGGGAGCCTTCGAGGAGCTCTCCTCCTGGCCTGGCCCGCCGGGGCCCTGCAGGCTGGCGGGAGAGTCACCTGCCGGCCCCGGCTCCCAGCAGGATTTGGCCTCCGGAGAGGCTGGATCTGGCGGGGTGGCCTCGACAGGGGGCTCGGGCTCAGCCGGGTCCTGGTCGGGCTCTGTCACGTGGAGCACGGTGCTGTTCCACTCTGCCTCCTCTTCCTCCTCCTCCTCCTCTTCCTCCTCCGCCGAGCCCTCGGCCTCCAGCTTGGCTACGGGCCCCCCTGGGCACGGAGCCCCCTCCGCCGCCCAGCTGCCGGCCCTGTGGGACCCGCCGTCCCCTCGGGAGCCCGCAGCCTCCCCATCTGACTCGTCCTCTTCAGAGAGCCCCGAGTCGGCCGCCTCCCTGATGGGGGAGCTGGGGGGGGACGGCAGCCCCCTCGCCCCCCGCGGGGGGAACGTCCACTCGAAGGACTGCGAAAGGCTCCAGCTGGACTCGCTGCCCAGCGAGCGCTCCGACGGCGGGTCCCCGGGCTGGGGCAGGGCGCTCAGCGAGCCCCCCAGCTCCCCCATGCCCTGCCCTTCGCTGGGCGGGGGCTGCAGGACCCCCTCTGAGGAGCGTCGGAGCCCCGAGTCCCTGCTGGGGGGAGGAAGGCTGAAATCGGGACCCTCGGGGGACTGTGGGGACGCAGGGGAGTCATCGGGCCCCTCTGGGGAGCCCGGGGGACGAGAAACTCTGGCAGGGGGCTCGAGGGGTGGGCTGGGGGGGGCTGGGGGCTCAGCGGCAGCCTCAGGAGAGCCGGGGGGGTAGGTGGCTCGGGGGGGCAGCCGGGGCGTGCCTGGTGTTGGGGGGCTGGCGGAAGCGGGGGACCCCTCACTGGGAGTGTGCGGGGAGCCGGGGGAGCGGGAGGCACCGAGCTGGGCTTCGGCCGGGGCGCCCGGAGCCTGGATGGAGGCAGCCGAGAGCTCCTGGGCCGGGGGCTGAGCGGGGGAGTCGGGGGAGCCGGGGGCCAGGGTGGGGGAGCCGGGGGCCAGCAGCTCTGGGGGGGCATCGGGAGAGCCGGGGGCCAAGGCGGAGGGCTCAGCGGGCTGGAAAGGAGCTCCCGGGGCTGGAGCTGGGCAGGCGGGGGATCTCGGGGAGCCAGGGGGTCCGAGGGTGCCCAGCTGGAGAGAGGAGAGCTGCGGGAAGAACGGGGTGGGGGGCACGGGGGGGGGGGGGCAAGTCACTCAGGAGGAACCCCCCGGGCATCACCCACGTCCCGGCCCCCCTCTGCCGACGCGCGGTGACAGCGCGGCTGCGGTCCCATCCCCTCGAAATCCCGGGGCAGGAGGCGCCCACGCTTCCTGCCAGCACCGGGGCCGCTTCCTGCGTGACTCAGCCTCGGCAGCTCCCAGTGGTCCCCGGCCCCGCTCCGTGCCCTGCTGGGCAGGGCCAGGCAGTGCCCGGAGCCCCCGTCCGAGCCCCTTCCGCCGCCCCAGCGCCCCTGCCAGCACCCACCCCCCTGCCAGAGGCGTGCAGAGAGAGACATGGAGAGGAAGAACTGAAGCAAGAGGAAACAGAAACGCCCCCAGCCCCAATCCGCCCTGCTGCAGGGCCGGGCACCCCCCCGGGACATGCCAGCATCGCCCTGGCACAGAGGGACCAGCCCTGCCTGCGGCCGTCGGGGTTAATTCCCCCCCCCCCCCCAGCCCTGCCACGCTGCTCGGTGTCCCCGTCACCACCCAAAATCCTGGCTGGTGACTCACGGCTGCTCCTCGTCCCCACCTTGGTACCGGGGCTGGCACCTGCCGAGCCCGTCCCAGGAGCCTGGCCCCGCAGCCGGGCGCCCCGTGCCGGGGGAGCAGGGGGCACGGCGGGGGGGGACCCGCGTTCCCCGGAGGGAGGGCGCTCAGCACCAGAAGGGAGGAAGGAGAGACACGCACCCCGCAGAGAGGGAGCCCCGGAGGAGACAGGAGAGCCCCAAAGGAGAGAGCCCAGGAGCGGAGCAGCCGCGGCACAGGAGGGGGCGGCGAGAACTCACGTCAGGGGGAGACGGCGGCCTCCAGAGTCTGCGGGGGTCCCCGGCACAGCTCAGGCCGGCTGGGGAGGAGCCGCTGCTGCAGAGAGACAGGCAGGAGGGTAAATGCCACGGGCACCCCGCTCTTCTCTCCCACCACCAGCCCACACGGCCTCCTCGCCCCAAACCATTCGCCGGTGGCGGTGGGGTGAGCCGTAGCCACCCTTAATTCCCTGCTAGGTTCAGTCGAGGTTTTGACTGCAGAGGGGAGGGAGGCGAATAGGCTACAAAGCCCTCGCTGGGAAGTTTTTCATCCTTTGGAGAGCGAGTTTCTCACACTCTGGATTAAAATAGCCCCTGCCCCGCTCCCAGAGGTGCCCAGCTTGCGGGAGCACAGCCAAGGGCTGGCTCACCACCAGCCCGTCCCGCAGCCAGGAGTCCCGCAGATCCGGTGCCTCTGGCCCTGGGCGTGGACCAGCAGGAAAAACAAACAAACAAACAAACAGCGAGGGTGGGAAAAAGGGAGCGTTTCCCAGGGGCAGCGAGCCCCCGATATTCCCCGCTTGGGCAGCGGGGAGAGCGGGCTGGCAGGTCTCCCAGCCGGCAGAGGGCTGCGAGCAGGGAGGCAGTTCCTTAACCGGGCCGGCCCGTTCCTGCGGTTTTAACAAACCACCGGGGCTGTCGCGGGTGACCCAGCCTTCCCACGAAGGCAGCTCAAGGCACTGTTGGTTAGGAGGAACACCGGCCTCGTGCCGGAGCCCAGACCTCAGCTCCCTTCCAGCCCCGTTATTCCCCTCGCTCGCAGCACCGTCCCCCCCCCTTTTTCCCCCCACGGTCCCTCGTCCCCAGGGACCGGCCCCGCGCCCCTCACCTCATTTCAGCCACTGAACTTCTGTCACCCCCCGTCCCCGGCTCCCCCCCAGCGTGCTGAGGGGGCTGGTGGGCTTCACCGGGGGGGTCTCCATCCGCCTCCCCGCTGGGGCGCCTCCTGAAGACGGCGGCAAAGGGCTTGGAGCCGAAGCGAGGGGCAGCATCGGGGCAGAAGGGAGAGAGGCGGGCCCGGTCGGGGCTTCCCGGGCCCTCCTTGCTGTCCATTTTGGCCAGGATCTCCTCCACGGTGGTGCCTGGGAATCGCTCCGGCTTGGTCGCCACAGGCACCGGGGTCACCTTAAAGGGAGCCGGGCCCTTGCGGGAAGGCGTCGGGGGGGCTGCAGGCATCTCGCCGGCGGGGCTCGACCCCGAGTCTTCGGGGGCCGAGACTGGCGGGGACGGGAGCCCCTTCCCGTTGGGGGTCTCGGGAGACTTGACGGTGAAGGAGGGGCGCCTGAGGCCCCCCCCGGAGCTGCCCCCGCCGTAGGGCTGGGGCCCCGCCAGGCGGTTCATCTTCTCGGCCGAGGGCAGCTCGGGGCGAGGGTGCCGCGGCCCCGGCGGCGGGTGAGGCTTGGCAGGCACGGACGGCTTGGGCAGCACGCGGGGCTTGGGCCGGATGGGAGGTTTGGGGCGAGCGGTGCCTGCGGGAGGGAGACACGGAGAGAGACGGAGAGTTGGAGGAGTGCTGCAGGACCCAGAGAAGCCCTACAGCCCCGGGAGAAGCCCTAAAGCACCAAAAGAAGCCCTACGGCCCCGAGAGAAGTCCTGCTCCAGGCTGAGGGCAGCAAAACCCACGCGTGAACAGGTGTGGGTAAGGAGCCGGGCTGGTGTCCGAGGGGCTCTCACCTTTCTCGGGGCTGCCGGCCGCCAGTCCTGCCCCCCCCGAGGCGCAGGGCAAAGGGGGGTGCAGGGGCTGGGGCTGGGAGGCCATGGCGACGGCTGGGGCTCAGCAGATCTCAGCGCGCGGTCAGCCCCTGGGGAAGGGAAACGGGAGAAGCGTTACAGGGAAAGAAAGTGTCCGACATGTCCGGTGGGGCCCGCGGCCCCTGAAATCTCCGGGGATCCAGCCCCCGGCACCGTGCCAGCCCCGCCGGTCACCTGCAGCGGCGCTCACGCCGCGTGCCAAGCCGCTATCGCGCTGCCCGGCCCCTGCCCGCCCGCACCGCCCTTGGCACACCGTGCCAGCCCCGGGCTGGGCCGTAACAACGCTGCCATACCTGCACGCCCCGGGGCAGCCCCCCCGGCCGCCTCGGTGTCGGGGTGGCCCCCGTCCCTGCACGCGGGGAGCTTCCCAAAATGCGCTGCCGACACCTCCTTTACCCCGGGTGCTGTGCCAACACACCCGCGTCACCCTATCAGCCTCTCCCCAGGCCCCAAACAAACACCGTTTCCCCCCCAGGACCCCTCCCTCGCCCTACAACGGCCCCATATGCTCATGCCGCCCCCCCTTTTTCACCCACTGACCCCAAATCCTTCGGGCAGGCAAGTACCGGCCCCCCCAGCACCAGGCCAAGCCCCGTGGGGTACGTCACACCGAAAACAGCCCGTTCCAGCCCCAAAACAGCGGCGCGGAGGCAGCGTGCCAGCCTCCAGCCCCCTCCCCGACACCGCAGGCCTGCTGCCAGCCCCCCGACACCCGCACCGACACCCCCAGCACCCCGAACCCGTGCCGTGGGCTCCGCCGGGCGCTGCTGGGACGGAGGCAGGGCAGGGGGTGCCCCAGGACAGGGGGTGCCCCGGGGCAGGGGGTGCCCCCCCTCACCTTCCCCTCAGCGGCCTCATGTCCGGGACGGGGGACGCGGGGAATCCTGGGGCTCGGGCCGCTGTCGCCGCCGCGGCTCCCGTGACTCACGTTGCGCTGCGGGGACAGGAAAAACTCGCTCCCTGCCTCCTCCTCTGCTCCTCCCGGCCCTGCCCTGCCTCCCCCTCTCCTCCTCCTCCTCCTCGCTCCCCCCGTCCCTGCCCCACACACACACACACACACCCCCTGGGGTCCCCCCCACCCCTTTTGCCCCCCAGCTCTCCCCGCTCGCCGCCCCCCGGCCCAGCTGGCCGGGGCCGAGCAGCGCTGAGGAGGCCACATCTGGAAGACATCTCCCCCCCCCCCCCCAGGCCCCCCCAGCCCTCCCTCCGCCATCTTCCCCCCCACCGCCCCCCCGGGGCCCGTTCCCGACCCCGTGGCAGCCCCGGGACGCCGCAGCCGGGCCCCAGCTCCCGGTGACGAGGCCGGAGGGAGGAGAGGAAGGGAGAGGGGGGGAGGAGGAGGGGACGGGAGGAAGAGGAGGGGAGGAAGAGGAGGGCAAGGGGCGCCCCCCCCCCCCCTTCCCCCATCCTCCGGGGCCTGCTCGCGTCACCATGGCAACGCGGCTCCCGCTCGAGTGGACGGGCAGGCCTCGGCCCGTCGCCATGGCAACGCGCCCCCCCCGCCCCGACCGGCACCCCGTTGCCATAGCAACCCTCCCCCCTCCCTCCCCGGGCCCCCCGTTCACCCGCCGCCGCCGTTGCATATTCATGAGCTCGGCCACGCCCACCCGCCCGCAGGCCACGCCCACCGCCCCGGGTGCGGCCGCGGCGCCGCGTGGCGGGTACCACCGAGAGGAGGGGCCAGAGGGGCGCTACCATAGAGCCGCGCACCATAGAGACTGGGGGGGGGGGAGGCGCCCGCGCCATGTTGAGGCCGCGGGGTCCTCCAAGCCTCCCTCAGGGCCTCCAGCACGGCCCTCACGGCCCTCCCCCGGCTCACAGCGCCCGTGAATCATCACATCTGTCGTTAATTGGGGGGCCCGGACGGGGTGAGCGGGCTGCCAGCCTCGCCCCGTCCCCGAGGAGACCCGTGTCAGGCTGGGAAGCGAGGCCGAGAAATGAAGGCCGAGAAACGAGGGCCGGGAAGTGAGGCCAAGAAGAGAGGCCAGGAAGCGAGGCCGAAGGGCTGGGGCTGGTGCCCAGCGGGATCGCAGCCCAACGCCCCCGCCGAGCCGGGGAGGCCACGGAGGAAGCCCCAAACCGCATCAGGATCGACCGCCCGGCCTCCATTAGGAGGCTGATGGCTCCGTGATAGGATTAGGGGGGAGGCTAATGGACGGAGGCAGTGAGCTCAGCCGCTGGCCCCGCTTCAAGGCAGAGCCAGAGCGAGGCCGAGGCAGGCGGGAAGCGGTCCTCGGGGGCACGGGGGAGCCGCCCCCGCCTCCCCCCCCCCCGGCTGCACCCACACGCAGTGCCCTGGGCGGGTGTTTTTTTATTCAATGTGAATGGACCCAAAATACAAACGAAAGCAAAAAAAAAAAAAAAAAAGAGACCAAAACAAACCCGAGTATTTAAAAAAAATAAATTGATGAGAAATGGGGCTGAGGCGGGACTGAGGCCCCTCGCTCCGGCCTCCCTCCCCAGCCAGGCACTGAGGGGAGAGGGCTTGGGCAGGGGGGGCCGGGCACGCTCCTGCCCTGCCCTTGTGTCCCCCTGCCCCTGGCGGCAGGAGGATGCCAAGCGGAAGCCAGGAGGGTCGGGATCCCGCTGCAGCCCCGGAGCCGGGACCCTCAGTCCTCTCGCTGATCTGGGAACCAGCCTGGAGCCAGCGGGGACAGCGCTAATCCGAGCCCGATGCGGAATCCTCTGAGCTGGGGGGTGGGCTGGCGCCTCCCTCCTCCTCCGAGTCCTGCGGGAACAAGAAGGAGGCGTCAGGGCAGCCGCAGCAGAGCGCCTTGCGGGCGCCGGCCTCTCCTGTGCCCTGGTGCGGGGCCCTACCTCCTTCTTGCTCTCTGCAGAGGAGCTCTCGTCACTGGAGACAAATTCCTTGCTCTTGAAGCTCTCGCTCAGACTCTTGGCAGAGGACTTTGCGGAGGACAAAGACTTGGAGGCAGTACCCTTCTTCTCTGCTTTCCCCTTCATCTGCCTTCTCCTGCTTCTTCTTCTTCTTTTTAGACCTCTCCCTGTGAAGGGTAGAAGGGATATTAGCGTAACCTTGCTGGCAGCCTCAGAGCGGCCCAGCCACCGTGAAGGCAGGAGAAGAGCCGGATCCCAGAGGCACAAAGCCCGGCCACCTCCCTCCTGTCCGCTCAGCACACTCACGTCTTGGAGCTCTCGGACCTGCTGCCCACGCTGTACTCCTTCATGGCTTTCTCGTAGTCCCTCCTGGCATCTTCTGCCTTGCGATCCCACTCCTGCAGCAAGCGCGCAAGGTTAGCGGGGCCTTCGGCACCCCGTCCTCCTCCGCCGCCTCCATCTGCACCACCCGAGTCCAACACTTCTCCACCCAGGCACAGCAATGCTCCCACCAGGTCCACCACCACCCTGGAGACCATGCTCACCGCCACCAGCCCACCACTCCCCAGACATTACCTCCCCGCTGCTGAGATCAGGGATCCTGAGACCAAGCAAGCCTCCTGGAGTCCACCATTCCCCTCGTAAACCCGCAACTCTCACCGGCAGAGCGACCCACCTCTTTCTTCTCCTTGGACATGGCTTTCCAGAGCTCCCCAGCCTTCTTGGACAAGTCTGTGATGCTGATGCCGGGGTGGTCGGACTTGATCTTCTCGCGGTTGGCATTCAGCCAGAGCATGTACGCTGACATGGGCCTCTTGGGAGCGTTGGGGTCTTTCCCCTTCTTGCTCTGGGCGGTAGGGAGTGGAGAGAACCAGCGTGAGAGCCTCGGAAGACCCCAGGCACTGAGGACTGAAGGTTACCCCGAGACAAGGCCGGGTCTCCGCTTGCCTCCTGCACCCCACCAGGAATTGAGCTGCGTCGCCACGGGACGGGTTCTGGGGTCACACCCACGAAACCCAAAAGCACCCCCCGGGGCAGGCTGCAGGAGACGAGCCCTCCCCCAGTCCAAGGGCTCGCCAGGCTCGGTTAGCACTGCGCCCGTTGGAAGAGGCTCAACCTCGCCTCATGTGCGGGATGAATAAGAACCCGAAGGAGGCAGAGCACTTGGGCTTGGAGGAGTGACCGCAGCCCAGCGAGGCGGTGGGATCAGATCAGACCGCGACCGACGGCTGGAGGGAAGCAGCTCAGACGTGGCTCTCCCTGGCCTTGCTCCCAAGAGGATCAGCAATCCACGCTCGGGGGAAGCGGGTCCCACTCTCCGCAACCCCTCCAACCACCACCTCTCACCTCCACCTGCTTCTTGCGGGGCTTGCGGTCCTTGACGATCTTGGCCTTCTTGGCTGGCTTCTTCTCATCCCGGTCACTGTCACCGTCAACCGCTGGAGGAGCTGGCCGAGGCGTTGCTGTCAAACCTGTGCGAGGAAACAGCTTCAGGGAACAGCCCGGGACCCCCGCCCCAACGAGGTGGATGGAGCGGGAAGCGAAGGAGAGGCAGCAGCGATGAGCACACAGCAGACTTGCCCCCCGAATTCTCCCAGCCTCCAGCAACCTGCGGGCCGGAGACTTCCCGAGCTGAAGCCGTTGTGTTCGCACTTAACAGCCCTCAGGGGGTTTCCCTTCCACGAACGTGGCTGATGGTTTCCTGAGTTCCCGTAAACTTTAGGCATTTGCAACGCCTCACGGCTGAACTGCACCGAGATCCACCCCTCCTCTCGGGCTCAGCCTGACTCCCAGCAACACACACGATGCCCCCGAGCGCTTGTGCGGCGACTGCAGTCCTCAGCCTCCCTGTCCCCCTGCTTGGGACTTCGCAGGGCCGTGTCCCATCCTCCTGGGCCCCATCCTCCTCCCACTGTTCTCTCTTCTCCAGCCCGAGGCCTCGCTCAACCAAACCTCGTCCAGAAGCCATCCGACCACTCCAGTCACCGTCCAACCCTTTCGAGCACAACGCTGTTGTTACAAGAGTCAGCCCAGAAGCGCGCCCACTTCTCCAGACTTCGGGGCCGGGGATTTATAACGATCCTGGCTGTACCTGGTGCTCTCCCAGTGGTCACACAGCCCCATCCCACCGCTGCCCCAACACAAATCCCTTCCAAAAGCAACCCCCAGAGAGACTCCAGCCCCGCCCCTACTCACTCTTCAGCCACGTCATCGTCCTCTTCACCAGGGTTGAACGACTCATCTGGAAGGACAGAGCACAGGGGACAGGTGAGGACGGAACCTCGGGGGTCAGATCCTGCTGGAGCAGGAGCTGGGCAGGACTTAACCAGAGGGGGAAGAGGCCTGAGGACCCCAGACAGCCCCCCAGGATGGTCCCTCACGCACCCCCAGCCTCAGCACTCACCTGTCTCCTCCCCAGACCCGTCGCTGCTGTCATTGGCGTTCTCCTCCCGGATCTTGCCCTCCTCCTTCATCCTCTCCAGGTAGGCATCGTGCTGGTCCTCGTCGGAGTCGGCGTATTCGTCGTAGCTCTGCTTCATTCCCTGCGGGAGGGACGGAGTGAGAGGCGCTCCGCGCGCTCCCCACGGCTGCACACACTCCACCTCTGGAAGCCAAAACCGCTGGGGTGCTCGTGGGCAGGCCCCACACACATGCACGGACACCCCCTGTGTCCCCTCCCTGTCAGGGATCCAGAGACGGGGACAGCAAAGGTTCCCCACAAGTGTTATCGGGGTTAGGGGGCCCCTCTCGCAACCCATGCTGGAGTTACTGGGTTTAGTCAGGGACCACCACGGCCATGCAGAGGAAACCTGCACCAGGAGGAGGAAGAGGAGAAAGAGGAAGGGGTATCGCACGGGACCTTTTTCCTCTACAAGGGCAAGGAAAAGAAAAGAGAGGTGAAAAAAAGGGAAAAAGAGGAAAAAAAGCAGCAAAATCTTGGAGAAAAGGAAGGCGCCAGCCCTCTCCCACCCCAGCCAGCAGGGCACAGAGGAGCAGGTAGGTTGGCAGGTACCTCCTTGAGGCCTCGTTTCTTGATGTTCAGCTTCTTGGCGTTGACGAAGTCGAAGAGCTTCCCGTACTCCTCCTGCGGGACAGAGACGGGGCGCTCAGGGCCGGGGGGAGCCGGGCCGCCAGCACCCAGCACCGGCAGGGCGAAACCGCCTTGGGAAACCGGCGAGGGCCCCCCTGTGTGACCGAGCACGAAGGGACGAGATGACTGCGCGACGGCACGGCGCCGGCTCGCTGCGGCGCCCACCTCTCTATGCTGCTGAAGGTTGTACTGCGTGCCCTGCTTGGTCTCGATCTCGAAGTCGAAGGAGCGGGTGGTGGTGGTCCCGCGGGCGAAGTTGACGAAGGAGATCTCGTCGAAGCGGATGTGCACGGGCGGCTTGTGCACGTAGATGAAGCCGCGCTCCAGCGGGTAGAGAAGCCCCGAGCTGGCCTTGTAGGAGCAGGTGATGCACTGGGCTCCCGAGTGTCTGTGAGGGCAAACACAGCCGCGTTACACCGCTGGGGGAGCAAACACCCTCCCTACAGTGACACAGCAGCCCGGAGAAGTCTGTCAGCTGCTCCCCCTACAGAAGCCCCAAGCCTTGCGAAGCCCCTTCCCCCTGACCACAGAAACGAGAGAGGAAAAGAGGGGCTGGTCCTGCTGTTTAGTTAGGAGGGGACCCCAAGCAGCTGGCTTGAGATTACAGAGAAAAGAAATGTTTCCCGTCCTGGGGAGGCCAAGGCACACTTTGCATCCCGCCCACCTCCACGCGCGCCCTTGCAGCAGGAAGACCCGCGTCCCGCTGCCCAGAGGCAGCGGCGTGCCCTCACCCCTGGAAGTTGCCAGGCACGGTGATCTTGCGGTTGACCAGAGCCTTCATGACGCGGCTGACCATCTCGTAGAGGGAGCCAGACATGTTCTTGGTGAGCCGCCCCTCGAACGCTTCTCCACCTCCTCCCTGCGCGGCAAGAAAGAGAGGAGGACAGTGAGCACAGGGACCCGGGGGGTTCCTCCCTCCCCCCACGGCCCCCAGAGGCAGGGAGGGGCGAAGGAAGCGGCCCGGCAGGAGGGGAGCTCACTCGTTCATGTTGAGGTCAGCGAGATGTCCTCGTCCTTGGAGAAGAGCAGGATGAGGAAGTGGTAGCGGGTCTGGCCCTGCTTTATCGGGGGTCCGGCTGATCTGAAAGGAGACGAGGAGGAGACCACAAAGCCCCCAAAGCCACCGCCCTTCCCCGAGGGAGGACCCGCCGTCCCGTCCCTCCTCACCACGAAGAACATCTGCCGCTGGTCCTTGTGGGGCAGGAAGAGGCAGCACGGTGGTGTAGGGGATCTTGTAGTCGAAGGTCTTGCCGTGCAGGTGCAGAAGGTGGGTAGATGCGGATGTCGTAGCGCCCGCGGGGCGTCAGGCACTGCAGCTCCCGGAAGATGCAGATGGCGTCGCCCGTGGCCTGGATCACGTCCGCCTTGGCGAGGACGTTCTGCGCGAAGGCCTGCGAGGCGGGGGGAAGTCAGGCACAGAGCCGGGCACCCGGCGACCCCCAGCACGCTCCCACCCTCCGCCCCCAGCTCACCTCCACGGGTCCACGCCGTCCTCCTGGGTGGGGGGCACGTAGAAGCGCACCTCCATGAGCGAGACCTCAGCGTCGTCGTTCTGGTGGAACTCCAGCGTCACCTCGTTCTTGCCCGTCGTGCACTGGGAGACGTTGCTGAGGGGGATCTCGAACACCGGCTGCTCCCCGATGTCGAAGGAGAGGAGCTGCCCTGCAAGGGGTGGGGAGGATGAGAACCTAAGGTCCCCCCCCGAGGTGGGTCTCGTCCCAGATCTCCGCTCCAGCAGCACCACTGGTCTCCTCTCAAAGCCCAGCAATGCCTCTCCCTTTCTCGTTTCCACGCTTCCCACCAAAGTCACCAGGCTTTCTCCTCCCAGCTACGGCTCCAGAGAATGGCATTGACCAGAAATAAAAAGGAGAAACTGTTTATTCCCATTTTCCCCCCGCTCTCAGAGCAGGGAGGAGCACCCACCAGCTCCCCTAGCTCCTGCAGGAACCGGCAGGCTCTGCCAGACACAGCTCCCATGCAGACTTCTCTTTCATGCTGGGCATTCTCCGCCTATAAAATCTTCCCCCCCAAAATCTGGGACTTGTGTGGGTATCTCCTGCTTTCCTGGGATGACCGACGTCTGCGCTGTACCCAAAACCACCGCTAGAAAGCGGACAGCTGCCCAGAGGAACACCCTGAAGCTAGGAGCTGCAGGAACAAGCACCCTGGTGGGATGGGACGCTGCTCCAGCCCCCGGACACCCCCAGCCCCACCACCTCGAGCTGGGAGGGCCCCCGCAGGCAGCCCCTTCCCCAATTAACAGCACCGCCGGCTGCTCCCCCTTTGCCACGACTCACCTCCGAACCTCACCGTGCCCCAGTTCCAGCCCTTCACACACAGGTCCTTCTCCGCCAGCTCCAGCGATAGTGGCCTTGAAGAAATCCGAGAGCTTATCGAACTCCTGGGACAGGGCGGGAAGGGCAGAGGAACAGGAACGCCCGTCAGAGACCACCACGTACGCATGGGCACCGTCCGGAGCCCCTGACAGGGGACACAGCCCACAGAATGAGGAAAGCAGGGAGAAAACGGGGTCAGCTCTTGCTGGGGAAGGAGATGTTGTAGGGCGACGCAGCCAGGCGCAGACAAGCAGCACAAGGAAGGATAGGAGGCGTAACGGGAGCAAACGCCGCCGTTCGGAGGGGCAACGCGCGCGGCAGACACGCCGGGGCTCACCGATTCCCGGAAGCCATCGTATTTGTAGACGTGGCCGTTCTTGGTGAGCAGCTTGAGGCCGTGGCCGCGCCACGCGGCGCCACAACCCCTCCGCCAGCTCCGAGGCCTGAATGTTGTCCACCTTCCCCGTCTTGCTGTTCTTGAAGATCACGCCCTGGCGGCTCAGCCGCAGCCGGCCGTCGTTCTGGTGGGAGCAGCGGGGGTGAGGCTCGCGCCGGACGCACCCAAGGGCTGCCCCACCGGGCACAATTCCTCCCCACGAGGTGACTTCCCCAAACCCCAGCAGGTTTTGTTGCTCCTTGCCACCCTCATTTTGGCTCGGCGGCCCAAAACAGCCCCAGCACCCTCGGTCCCAGCACTCCATCAGGCTTTTAGGAACGATTCCCAAATGCCACGGATTTAAAGGGGGGAATCCTCAACACCAGGGCTGCACCACCCGATTTACAACACCTGGCCGCCCAGCAGGGGCTACAGCACGAAGAGGCAGATGCTCGGAGCACCGGGCTGGCACTAAAAGCCCCACGTCCCAAACACCCCAGCCCTACAAGCGAGGCTCCTCGCCTCCTTGCGAAACGAGCCGAGCCAGGATGAGGCCCGGGAAGAGAGGGAGGGACGGACCCGGACAGCCCCACGGGACGGGCTCCCCCCTGCTGCTCACCATGGATCCCTTCACCTCCTGGTAGATCTCGTTGAACTCCAGCGTGTCGGCCATGGCGAACGGGGCGGGGGGCCGGCAGCGTCCCCTGGGGTTTCGGGAGGGAGGAGGCCTCGGCGAGTCTCTCAGTTCCCCCCCGGGGGGCCGGCATGCCCTGGCGCGGGGACACTGAGCACTGAGGCGCTGCGGGAGGGGGGGGGGGAAGAACAACCACAGGGTGAGCACAGCGAGGAGGAGACGCCCCATCGGCACCGCGTGGCCCTGCGGCCCCGTGTGTCCCCATACAGCCCCGTGTCCCCCCATATGGCCCCGTGTCCCCCCCCCCCCCCCCAGCCCCATGACCACTCCCTCTGCTCCTGCCCCCATCCCAGTGTGCTGCCCCCGGGGGGCACAGCGAGGCCCTGAGGCCCCCCCCCCTCCATCACCCCCTTACCCCAACCCTCCCCCGGCCCCACAAACCTGCAGCCCCCCCCCCCCGAAGCCCCCTGCCCCCCTAAAACAGCCCCCCACCCCCTTAGGGCACCTCCCACCCCCCAAAAATGCCACCCCACCCCCAAAAAACGCCCCCCCCCAACCGCCACCTCCCCCAACCGCCCCCACCCCCCAAAGCCACCCCCCCCGAAAAAACCGCCCCCCCAAAAAAAAAAAAAAACCGCCCCCCCACCCCCCAAAATTAAACCGCCCACCCCCGGGGGTTTCCCGTCCCCCCATCCCCCCCCCCCCCCCCCCCAAAAAATCCGGCCCCCCCGCACCACCGCCACTTTCCCGCCTGCGCAACACGAACCCTCCCCCCCCGGCCTTCCTCCTCCTCCTCCTCCTCCTCCTCCTCCTCCTCTTCCCCCCCCTCCCCCCCCGCCGAACCCCGCCACCGCTTCCGCCATAGAGAGGGCGCCGCACCATGGAGAGCTCGGAGGTACCTGGTGGCTAGAGCGGCACCCCACCCCAAAAAATCCGGGGGGGCCCTGGCGGTGGCTCGCCCGGCACCATAGAGTTGCGGAAGCGGTGCCAGAGCGGCCCCCGTTGGCCAACGTTGGGTGGTCCCCGTGACGTCATGGGGGGGGGGGCGTGGTGGCGCAGCCCGGCGGGGGGGGCCCAAAATGGGCGCCCCGAAAAGAGCGGGGAGGGGGGCGCGAGCACGGGCACTACCCCGGACGCGTGGGGGACCCAGAAGCCCGGGGGCTCCCCAGAAGTTGAGGTGCCCCGCACGTGGGGCGGCTCACCGGGCATGGGGGCACCCCCCAAAGCCCGGCACGGACCACCCCAAGCAGGGGAACCCAAGCTAGGGGCACCAAGGGGCGCCCCGAACAAAGCACCCCGCGCATGGGCACCCCCGAAGCCCTACAGGGACACCCCAAGCAGGGAACCCCAAATAAGAGGCACCAAGGGGCGCCCCGAACAAGGGGCACCCCAAGCAAGGAGCACCCCAAACAAGGGCACCCCACACAGGGGCCACCACCGCCCTGCCCCACCTCCCCGGGACCCCCACCCCTCTGCCCACTGTCCCTCCTGCACCCCTCATCCCCCCCCCCACCCCATCCCCCACCCTCCCCCCCCCTCGGTGTCCTCCCTATCGCCCCCTGCACCCCCAAAACCTCTCTGTCCCCCCTGCACCCCTCCATCTCCCCCCACCACCCCCTCATTTTACCCCCCATACCCCCAATCTCCCCCCACACCCCCTCATTTCCCCCCCCATGCCCCCCATTTCCCCCCACACCCCTCCATCTCCCCTTGCGCTCCTCCATCTCCCCCCACGCCCCCCCGTTTCCCCCCCCATACCCCCCATCTCCCCCCACACCCCTCCGTCCCCCCCCAAACCCCTCCCATCTCCCCCCTCACACCCCCCCATCCTCCCCCTTGGACCCCCCCCATCTCCCACTGCCCCTTCCCTCCCGCCCTCCCTCCCCACGCCCACGCCCTCTCCCTCCCTCCTCCGCCCACCCCTCCCTGCCTCTGCACCACCCCAGCTGCCCAGATCCCTACCAGAACCCTTACCAGATCCCTACCAGATCCTACCAGCCCCCGCCCGGCCCCCCCGGCCCCCCATGCCCCCCCCGCGCCCCCAGCCCTCCTGCCTGTCCGACTTCTTCGCCTACGAGACCCCCAAGTCGGTGTGGTGAAGAGCTGGGTGGTGGGCCGCCGTCAACCGGGCCGTGCAGCTCCTCATCCTCTCCTACTTCATCGGGTGAGCCCCCCCCCGAACCCCCCCGGGACCCCCTCGTCTCCCCCACGTCTTTGGGGACGGGGACACGAGGTGACACGAGGGGACGGGAGAGGGACGAGGGGCAGCGGCGCTGCCGGTGGGGTGCCGGGGGCTGTCCGTGACCCCAAGGTGGTGACACGGGAGGGGACAGTGGGGGGGGGGCAAGCGGGCCGTGGGGGGGTGGCTGTCCCTGCTTGCTCACCCCCCCGGGGGGCTGGGGGGTCCCTCCAGCTGGGTGTTCCTGCACGAGAAGGCTTACCAGGTGAGGGACACCACCATCGAGTCCTCCGTGGTCACCAAAGTCAAGGGCGTGGGGAGATATGGGGACCGCGTCCTGGACACCGCCGACTACGTCACCCCCCCCACAGGTAGGGGCACCCCGGGGGCTCGGGGACGGTCCCTCCGTGCAGTGGCCGTGATCCCATAGGGGACACCGGGCAGCCCGCACAGCCTCACCCCCGCGGGCAGTCCTGCCCCCAGTAACCCCCCCCTGCCCCCCCAAAACGCTGCGGGGCCAAGGGCTGGGGGGTGGCGGTGACCCCCCCCCCCCCGTCCCCCTCGCCCCAGGGCACCTCGGTGTTCGTGGTGGTCACCAGGCAGATCCTGACGGAGAACCAGGTGCAGGGCGTCTGCCCCGAGGTAAGGGGCTGGGGGGGACGCGGGGGGCACCGGCGTGTGTCCCCCCCCCCAGTGACCCCCCCTCTCCGCAGAGCGAAGCCACGTACCGCTGCACCGCTGACCGCGACTGCCGGGGAAAGAGCCTCACCACAGGCAGCGGTGAGTTTAGGGTTTTTTTTGGGGGGGTATCCCCAAAAATCCTACGGGATGTGCCCCCTTTTTTTTGGGGGGGGGTCCTACGGGTTGAGCCCCCCCCCCCCCCCCGTGCTGACAGCCACCTCTAGGGGTGCTGACGGGGCGCTGCGTGCCCTACACGACACCCTGCGCACCTGCGAGATCCGGGGCTGGTGCCCGCCCGAGGTGGACACCGTCAGCGTGTGAGTCCCTGGGGGGAGCAAGGGGGGGGCACGGGGCTGTGGCCCCCCCCGTTCAGGCACCCCCCCCCCCCTTTCTCACCCCACAGCCCTGTGATGCTGGAGGCCGAAAACTTCACCCTCTTCATCAAGAACAGCGTCCGCTTCCCGCTCTTCGGATTCGAGAAGTGAGCGGCGCCAGGGGGACAGGGGATGGGGTGTCCCCGACGGCAGCTCACGGCCGTGTGTGTCCCCCCCCGCCATGTCCCCCTGTCCTCCCCCAGGGCCAATCTGCCCCCCCAGGCCAGCGCGGAGGATCTGCGGCGCTGCGCTTCCACCCCGAGCGGCAGCCGCTCTGCCCCATCCTGCGGCTGGGCGACGTGGCGCGCTTCGCCGGGCAGGACTTTCGCCACCCTGGCCACCACCGTGAGCCAGGGGGACGTGGGGACATTGGGGGCACGGGGACACGGTGACGTAGGACATGGGGGGCGTGGGGACGCGGGGACCTGGGACACGGGGATGCAGGGACACGGGGAACGCAGCAACGTGGGCAGTGGAGCACGTGGTGTGCAGGGAGGTGGGACGTGGGACATGGGGACACGGTGACGTGGGACGGGACATGGGGGTGTGGACATGGGGACATCAGATGTGGGGGCGTGGGGCACACGAATATGGGGACGTGTGACATGGGGACATGGGGACACAGCGGCGTGGGAATTGGGGTTGTGGGGACATAGGGACACAGGGAGATGGGATGTGGAATGTGGGGACACAGGGACACAGGAGCGTGGGACATGGGGTGTGGGGACGTGGCAGCGTGGGACATGCGGATTTAGGGATGTGGGTTGTGGAACATGGGAAAACAGGGCTGTGGGGACACGGGCCGTGGCTCTGCAGGGACACGGGGATGCGGGACATGGGGACGCGGGGCACGGGGTGCATCTCGCCCTCCCGGCTGGGCAGGGGGGGGTGCTGGGCATCAAGATCGGCTGGGTGTGCGACCTGGACCGCTCGTGGGAGCTGTGCCTGCCCCGCTACTCCTTCACCCGCCTGGACGGCGGCACCCGGCACAGCCCCAGCTCCCCCGGCTACAACTTCAGGTAGGGCCGTGTCACCACCCGCCGTGGGGACACGGGCATGGGGACACCGGCGTGGGGACACCAGGGTGCCAGGCGGACCCATTCCCTTGCAGGCATGCCCGGTATTACCGCGGGCACACGGCACTGAGCTTCCGTACCCTCACCAAGGCCTTCGCATCCGCTTTGATGTCTTGGTGTACGGCAACGTACGTAGGGGGTGCAGCACCCTGGGGGACCTATGGGTGCTATAGGTCCAAGCCCCCCCCCACACGTGCCGACTTGGCCCCCTGCCTCCCTGCAGGCTGGGAAAAATTCGGCATCGTCCCCACGCTCATCAACACGTGGCCGCCTTCACCTCCATCGGCGTGGTGAGTTGAGGCAGTCCTCAGCTCGGGGCGGGAGCAGACTGATTCCCCTACAGCGTGGGGACCCCCCCCCAGCCCCCAGCCCCAACGGTGCCGCCCCGTAGGGCACGGTGCTGTGCGATATCATCCTGCTCAACTTCTTGAAGGGCGCTGAGCACTACAAGGCCCGCAAGTTCGAGGAGGTGAGCGGCGAGGCCGGGACGGCCGTGGGGCTGGAGCCGTGCTGAGGGGGCCCTAGGGTGGGCAGGCCCTAAAGGGGTGGGGTTGTGGGGCTGGGGGTTACACGCAGATCCCCCTGGGTGCCGCAGCTGTGGGGCAGGGGCTGACCTGGCACCTGCCGCCTGCCCCCAGGTGCCAGAGGCCAGCGTGCCCCCCCCCTCCACCAGCCCCACGACATGTGCCTCCGGGGCCATGGGGGACCAGAGCCGGGAGAAGCAGTCCACCGACTCGGGCACCTCCTCCCTCGGCCTCTAGCCCTGGGTGCCATGGTGCAGTCCCCCCTTTGCCATCGATTCCCTCTCTCCCTCCCCTCCAGACCCCCCCAGCCCCACGCCACGGCTGCCAACCCTGTCCCCACGCTGCCAACGGGACAGGGCAGGGGGATGTACGGGCTGTGGGGGTGTCACTGGGACATGGGGCATGGAGAGGCTGTGGGGCTGCGGGGGACACGTGGCCCCGGCACCCCTATAAGGGCCGCAGCAGGACCCCCAGCCCCCAGGTGAGGAGCGTGGACGGGGACAACAAGGGGGGGGCTGCAGCCCTGAGTCAGGCACGGGGGGTCCTGCAGTGCCCCATAGATGTGGCGGGGGGACGTGGTGGCACGGGCAGCACAGGGCCGGGGGTGGCCAGCGGGGTGTGGCAGCGGGGAAGCAGGGACAGGGGGCAGCGGGGCACGAGGGAAGTGGGGGGTCGTGGGGGTGGCTGAGGGGTAAGGGGTGGCAGCGGGGGCATGGGGACACAGGGAATGGGGGTGTCCCCAGGGGTGGTGGGGGCCAGGGACGTGGGGGTGTGAGAGGGGGCCAAGGGCTGGGGGCAAGGGACAGGGGTGGTGCTGGGGATGCCGGGGGTGGCGAGGGACATGGGGTGGCGCTGGGGACTGGTCCAGGACCAGCCAAGGGGATGCAGAGCCCCCTCACCCCAATAAACCTTCCTCACACAGCTCCCTGTCTGTTCCCTCTTTGCGGGGAGAGCGAGGGGGCAATGAGTCGGGTTCGGGGTCCATGAGGTGACAGGAAGGGGATGTCAGAGCAGTGCTGCCAAACTGGGGTGGCCCTTTGCTGGGTGCCACCACAGGGAGGGGACCTGTGCCCACTGCTGGTCACAGAGGGACCTCGTTCATAAAACCCACTCTGCTCTGTCCCCATCGCAGCCCAGGACACCTCACCCACGGGCCTACACTGCTGCCACCGCCGTGCCCCCCCCGCACGCAAAAACAGAAGCCAGGCGTGAGCGTGGGTGCCAGCAGCTGAGGCTTTACCTGGGAGCTGGGCTGGGGGAGCAGCCCGTGCTGCGGGGTGGGCAGGGGGATGCCCGGCGGAGCACTGAGCCGGGGGGTGTCCGGCGACAGCGCCAGAGCTCTCGTTTATTGGGACAGCACCCTCAGTACTCGCAGATGAAGGGCAGCCTCACGTGGCAGTTTGTGCTCCTCCAGCGCCCATCTGGGGAGAGGAGTTAGGGTCAGACCCCGCGCCCAGCAGCACCCCCAGCCCCCCCGTGCTCCCCCACACCCCCAGCCCCACACGCCCGGGTTCAGCCCCACAGCCCCCTACCATCTTCCCGCCCCAAGACCCCCCTGCGGCCCCCAGTGTCCTCCCCGTCCCGCCCCAGCCCGGCGGTTCTCAGGGCCCCGGCTCCCAGCACAGCCCCCGACCCCCCGCACCGCCCCCCGAGCCCCCCGGGCACTGACTTGCGGTGCAGAGGGTGGTGCAGAAGCGCCCCGTGACCAGCGGGTAGCCGTGCAGCCAGTACGCGTAGTTCCAGCCGCTGTTGTCAGACCAGTGGCAGAACACGCTGCCGCCCTGCGGGGTCACCGCCTCAGGCGTGGGGACACCGCGGGGACACCCGCAGGGACAACCCGTGGTGCTGAGGCGTCCGGGGATGGCGGGGATGGGGGGTGCCGGGGTCGAGGGGTGGGACTGGGACCCCGGGACAGGCCCGGGGCCGTGCGGACACGTGCCCGCGGCCCCTTACCACAGGACGGGTGATGGCCCCGATCCAGACGCGCCCGTTGTTGACGCGGGTGCGAGCCCTGCACTGCAGCAGGATGTTGGTGCGGTAGCTGTGGATGGAGCCAGGCGCCCGCGGTAGCAGCGGGAGCACACTCTCTGCGGGGGGACGGCGCTGGTTACGGGGACACGCCGGGCCGGGTGGGCACCGGGAGCCCCAGCCCAGTCCCCGAGCCCTGCCCACCTGCGCGGGGTAGAAGTTCTGGCACCGCCGCACGATGATGTAGCGGAAGGTGCGGATGCTCTGCGGGTCCGTGATGTTACAGCGCGTTCGTCTCGTCCTCCAGCGGGCACCTACACGTCCTCAGCCTCGGCCTCCAGCTCCGGCTCGGCCACCTCGGAGGTGACAGCGGCTGGGGACAGCGGGTGGGCATCACTGTGGGTGTCCCCCACAGTACCCTCAGGTGTCCCTCCTGTGTCCCCGGGGGCACTCACCCAGGTGGCGGGCAGAGGCCGTGCCCAGCAGGGCCAGGGCGAGGAGCAGGCAGGGCTGCATGGTGGGGCACTGCGGGGACACGGGAGGACTTGGGGGGACCCCCTTGTCCTGGGGACCGTCTGGCCCTGGGGGACATCCCCAGAGACCGTGGACCCTCAGCTATCCATTGGCACCACCCCCACAGCCCCAGTCCCCTGTGCACCCCATGTCCCTCGCCACCCCCGGCATCCCCAGCACCACCCCCGTCCCTTGCCCCCAGCCCTTGGCCCCCTCTCACACCCCCACGGCCCTGGCCCCCACCACCCCTGGGGACACCCCATTCCCTGTGTCCCCAATGCCCCCCGCTGCCACCCCGTACCCCTCAGCCACCCCCACGACCCCCCACTTCCCTCGTGCCCCCGCTGCCCCCTGTCCCTGCTTCCCCGCTGCCACCCCCGCGGCCACCCCCCGGCCCTGTGCTGCCCGTGCCACCACGTCCCCCCGCCACATCTATGGGGCACTGCAGGACCCCCCGTGCCTGACTCAGGGCTGCAGCCCCCAGCCCCATCCTGGCAGCTCAGTGCTGCAGCCCTCCCTTGTTGTCCCCGTCCCCGCTCCTCACCTGGGGGCTGGGGGAGCTCTGCCTGCTGCGGCCCTTATAGGGGTGTCGGGGCCACGTTCCCCCGCAGCCTTGCGCCACCCCAGCCCCAGCCCGCTGCAGCCCCAAGCCACCCAACCGCCAGCGGCTCTGACCTGAGGGGACAGTGGGGGGGACCCCAGGGGTGCTGGGGACACGTTGGCCGCTTGCCCAAGGCCACTTCCTCCCCCGGTGGCCGCTGGCCCCGCAGTGGCTGGTGCCAGCCGTTGGCCCCAGAACACTACCCTCTGGGGCACCCTGTGCCTCCTGCCCCGTGGAGCTGCGGGGGCCAGCACAGGGCCGTGCTCCCCCCCAGCCCTGTCCCAGCCCCAGGGTCCCCGCGCAGAGCCAATCGGGCCTTGCCCCCCTGTGCCCCCAGCCCCACACGCCCGCTCTGGGGGCTCAGCGCTCCAAACGTCCCTGAGGTGCCCGCAGCGGGGCCACCTCTGCTCCTGGGGACGTGTCCCCTCCGTGTCCTCACACCACGGTGCCTCAGATGTGTCTCTGCCATTGCCAGGCCCCGCCATGCCCAGGGACATGTTGTCACCATGCCCAGAGACATGTTGTCACCATGCCCAGCCCTGCTGGACCTGGCAGCAGGTCCCCTACATGATGTGGCCCCCACCGTGCCCAGGGACATTTCCCCGCCGTGCCCTGACCACGCACCACCGTGCGTTTGTGCACACACTGTGGGGAATAAACCTGATGGAACAGGGAGGTGCGCACAGCCCCAGGACCGCGGTCTTGTTGGGGTCGTGGAGATGTGGTGGGATGGCTCCCATGGCTGGAGAGATGCACTGGGAGGCTACAGGCCCCTTGGGAAGGACAGGCCAGGAGGAATAGGAGGAGGACTTGTGCTTTATGGGAGAGAGCAGCTAAAGAGTGCATTGAGATCTGCCTGGGATGGGTGGATGAGGAGCCAACTATCAAAAAACACCTGAAGGACAACGGGGTCCCTGGTCAGAGCCAACATGTGTTCACAAGGGAAAGTCCTGCTTCACAAGCTTAATTTCCTTTTAGGACAAGGTCACCCATGTAGTTGACCAAGGGAAGCCAGCTGATGCAGTCTTTCTGGATTTCAGCAAAGCTTTCAATACCATTTCTCACAGCATCCTTCTGGACAAAATGTCCTGCATGCAGCTAGACAGAAGCATAATGCAGTGGGTGAACAGTTGGCTGATGGGTCGGGCTCAAAGGGTTCTGGTAAATGGGGTTACATCTGCTGGCCAGTCACTAGGCGGGTTCCACATGGCTCCATTTTAGGGCCAGTTCTCTTCAGTGTTTTCTTAATGACTGGGTTTGTCCAGCCCAGAGCAGAGCAGGCTGTGGGGAGGTCTCATGGCGGCCTGCAGCTCCCTCACGAGGGGAGCGGAGGGGCAGGCGCTGAGCTCTGCTCTCTGGGGACAGCGACAGGACCTGAGGGAACGGCATGGAGCTGGGACAGGGGAGGGTCAGGCTGGGAGTTAGGGAAAGGTTCTGCACCCAGAGGTGGCTGGGCACTGGGACAGGCTCCCCAGGGCAGTGGTCACAGCACTGAGCCTGCCAGAGCTCAAGAAGTGTTTCGACAAAGCTCTCAGACACAGGGTCTGATTTTTGGGTGGTCTTTTGAGGAACCAGGAGCTGGTCTCGATGCTCCTTGTGGCACCCTTCCAGCTTGGGGTTTCTAAGTGCCAAGTCATGCCCCTGGGGGACAACCCCAGGCACCAGGACACGCTGGGGCCCACCCAGCTGGAGAGCGGCTCTGCAGAAAGGGACCTGGGGGTCCTGGTGGACACAAGATGGACGTGAGCCAGCACGTGCCCTTGCTGCAAAGGCGGCTGGTGCTGTCCTGGGCAGTGTTAGGCAATGGTGGGGGACAGGGTGGTGGTGACTGGGGGACCCCAGGGTGGCTGGGGACAGTTTGGCTGCTTGCCCAAAGCTACTTCCCCTCCTGCGGACATGGGGCCCCAAAGCTGCTGGTGCTGGCTGTTGGCCCCAACAGCCATCACCCTCTGGGCAGCCCTCTGACCGTTACACCACCACCCTATTGCCTGCCGTCATCCCCTGCTACCACTGCCCTGTCCCCTGCAACCCAGCCTACCAACAGCAACATGCCTGTCCCCTGCCACCACTGCTGTCACAGGGTGAAGGACCATCATGGCATTGCCAGGGAGAAAACATTGCCTGCTTGTTCTTCCTGGTCAGGTAAAAAGAGGCAGACCCTGACTAGAATGTATATATCCCAGTCTTCTCTTTAATCCTCTGGGTGCAGAACCTTTCCCTCACACCCAGCCTGACCCTCCCCTGTCCCAGCTCCATGCCGTTCCCTCGGGTCCTGTCGCTGGTGGGCACGGTGGGGGCCACATCATGTAGGGGACCCGCTGCCAGGTCCAGCAGGGCTGGGCATGGTGACAACATGTCTCTGGGCATGGTGACAACATGTCCCTGGGCATGGCGGGGCCTGGCAATGGCAGAGACACATCTGAGGCACCGTGGTGTGAGGACACGGAGGGGACACGTCCCCAGGAGCAGAGGTGGCCCCCGCTGCGGGCACCTCAGGGACGTTTGGAGCGCTGAGCCCCATAGCAGCGGCGTGTGGGGCTGGGGGCACAGGGGCAAGGCCGAGTGGGCTCTGCGCGGGACCCTGGGGCTGGGACAGGGCTGGGGGGGCACGGGCCCTGTGCTGGCCCCCGCAGCTCCACGGGGCAGGAGGCACAGGGTGCCCCAGAGGGTAGTGGTTCTGGGCCAACGGCTGGCACCAGCCACTGCGGGGCCAGCGGCCACCGGGGGAGGAAGTGGCCTTGGGCAAGCGGCCAACGTGTCCCCAGCACCCCTGGGGTCCCCCCCACTGTCCCCTCAGGTCAGAGCCGCTGGCGGTTGGTGGCTTGGGGCTGGCAGCGGGCTGGGGCTGGGTGGCGCAAGGCTGCGGGGGACACGTGGCCCCGACACCCCTAAGAAGGCCGCAGCAGGCAGAGCTCCCCCAGCCCCCAGTGAGGAGCGGGGACGGGACAACAAGGGAGGGCTGCAGCACTGAGCTGCCAGATGGGGCTGGGGGCTGCAGCCCTGAGTCAGGCACGGGGGGCTCTGCAGTGCCCCATAGATGTGGCGGGGGGACGTGGTGGCACGGGCAGCACAGGGCCGGGGGTGGCCGCGGGGGTGGCAGCGGGGAAGCAGGACAGGGGGCAGCGGGGCACGAGGGAAGTGGGGGGTCGTGGGGGTGGCTGGGGGTAAGGGGTGGCAGCGGGGGCATGGGACACAGGAATGGGGTGTCCCCAGGGGTGGTGGGGGCCAGGGACGTGGGGGTGTGAGAGGGGCCAAGGGCTGGGGGCAAGGGACGGGGGTGGTGCTGGGGATGCCGGGGGTGGCGAGGGACATGGGGTGGCACAGGGGACTGGGGCTGTGGGGGGGTGCCATGGATAGTGAGGGTCCCGGTCTCTGGGATGTCCCCCAGGGCCAGACGGTCCCCAGGACAAGGGGGTCCCCCCAAGTCCTCCCGTGTCCCCGCAGTGCCCCACCATGCAGCCCTGCCTGCTCCTCGCCCTGGCCCTGCTGGGCACGGCCTCTGCCCGCCACCTGGGTGAGTGCCCCGGGGACACGGAGGGACACCTGAGGGTACTGTGGGGACACCCACAGTGATGCCCACCGCTGTCCCCAGCCGCTGTCACCTCCGAGGTGGCCGAGCCGGAGCTGGAGGCCGAGGCTGAGGACGTGGAGTGCCCGCTGGAGGACGAGACGAACGCGCTGAACATCACGGACCCGCAGAGCATCCGCACCTTCCGCTACATCATCGTGCGGCGGTGCCAGAACTTCCACACCGCGCAGGTGGGCAGGGCTCGGGGACTGGGCTGGGGGCTCCCGGTGCCACCCGGCCCCGGCGTGTCCCCGTAACCAGCGCCGTCCCCCCGCAGAGAGTGTGCTCCCGCTGCTACCGCGGGCGCCTGGCCTCCATCCACAGCTACCGCACCAACATCCTGCTGCAGTGCAGGGCTCGCACCCGCGTCAACAACGGGCGCGTCTGGATCGGGGCCATCACCGTCCTGTGGTAAGGGGCCGCGGGCACGTGTCCGCACGGCCCCGGGCCTGTCCCGGGGTCCCAGTCCCACCCCTCGACCCCGGCACCCCCATCCCGCCATCCCCGGACGCCTCAGCCCCACGGGTGTCCCTGCGGGTGTCCCCGCGGTGTCCCCACGCCTGAGGCCGGTGACCCCGCAGGGCGGCAGCGTGTTCTGCCACTGGTCTGACAACAGCGGCTGGAACTACGCGTACTGGCTGCACGGCTACCCGCTGGTCACGGGGCGCTTCTGCACCACCCTCTGCACCGCAAGTCAGTGCCCGGGGGGCTCGGGGGGCGTGCGGGGGTCGGGGGCTGTGCTGGGAGCCGGGGCCCTGAGAACCGCCGGGCTGGGGCGGGACGGGAGGAACTGGGGGCCGCAGGGGGGTCTTGGGGCGGGAAGATGGTAGGGGGCTGTGGGGCTGAACCCGGGCGTGTGGGGCTGGGGGTGGGGGGAGCACGGGGGGGCTGGGGGTGCTGCTGGGCGCGGGGTCTGACCCTAGCTCCTCTCCCCAGATGGGCGCTGGAGGAGCACAAACTGCCACGTGAGGCTGCCCTTCATCTGCGAGTACTGAGGGTGCTGTCCCAATAAACGAGAGCCTGG
Organism: Cygnus olor; assembly: GCF_009769625.2. Taxonomy (NCBI): domain Eukaryota; kingdom Metazoa; phylum Chordata; class Aves; order Anseriformes; family Anatidae; genus Cygnus; species Cygnus olor. Next base: position 54,423,768 of record NC_049173.1, read on the forward strand.
TGCTACTTGCCCATGTGTTTTGGGGATGTGTAGGGGCTGCCCCAGCCCCGTGAGGCAGAGGGGTCCCAAACCCACAGCAGACACTGGGGACACCACAGGGAGCAGCACAATGGGTTGTTAATATTTATTCCCCCCCAAACACCCCCCATCTCCCACTGTGCCCTCTGGCACAGGTCCATCCCTCCCCCGAAGTCCATAGAAAACGGCTGCAGCAGGCGCTTGGTGCTGGCTGTGGAGCTCAGTGCGGTGTCTGGGCAGGGGTCTCGGTGCGGGGGGGGCATCCAGGGGGCTGCTGACAGCCTCCAGGTCCTTGGCACGCCGCCGGCACTCACGGGCCACCACCACGGGACTGACGAAGGCCACCAGCACCACAGCAATGAGCCCCACATTCACCTGTGCAGGGCAAGGGGCATTGGGCACACGGGGCAGGGCTGACCTCACCCAGACAAGGAGCCTCTGTGTCAGCTCCTCAGCCTCCCCGAGGCTGCCTGTGCTAGAGGCAGCACCCCACGGCCCTTCCCACCATGTGGCAGGGCTTCCCGACCCTTTATAGGGCCAATCCAAACTTATACTGAGCCCTCCATTCCACCATGGAACATGAACCCCATCCTACAATGTGATGGGACCTCCATCTCTCTGTAGGCCAGTACTTCCATCCCCCCTTCGGGCAGGAACCCCATCCAGCCTCGGACCAGGACCTCCACCATCCATGGACCTTTACCCACCACCCCTCTGTAGAACAGGAGCCCTATACCCCCATGCGACAGCATCCCCAAGCCCCCCATGGGGCAGCCCCCCCATACCCCACGGGGCACCACCCCCAACCCCACGGGGCAGCCCCCACTGGCTGTAGGACACCCAGGGCTGCAGCGAGCACTCACATAGAAGGGGTCCCCTTTGAGCACCCCACGCACCCGGGTGATGCAGGGGTACTGCAGCAGGGCCACCAGTGCCGACAGTGCCATGGCCAGCCCATACAGCTTCCGAAGTGCTGCGGGGGAAACCTGCGAGGACACCCCACACGTCACTACCACCCTCCACCATTATTATGCCCCCTCCACCCTCATGCCACCGCCCTTCCTCCCCCAACACCACTGGCCCTGTCCCCACCAAAGCCCCACGTCCCCCACTGCCGTGTCCCTCGCCACCACCCCTCTGTCCCCCAGCACCAGCACTCTCACGGGGCACAGGACTCACGCGATGGCCAGGAATGCGGCGTTGCCCCCGTAGAGGAAGGAGCGGCTGATCACCTGAGCACGAATGTGGCAAACTGCACGGGCACATGGGCACGGCCGCCGCAGATGGAGAACAGCACGCACTGTGTCACGTCACCACCAGTGACAGCACAGATGCCTGCAGGTCGGCCAGCGCCCCCGGGCTCCTGGGGCATGGCAAAGGTCAGGGCACGGTGGGGACGTGTCCCCAGGTACAAGCGGGTTGGGACATGGTGGGGGGATATGACTATGGTGATAGCTGGGTCACGTATGGTGGGGACATGTCCCCAGGTAGAGCAGGGTCAGGGAACACTAGGACATGTTCATGGGCATGGTGGGGTCGGGGCATGGTGGGGACTGTCCCAGGGGATGGTAGGGTCGGGGCACGGTGGGGACGTGTACATTGACACAGTGGGTTCAGGTATGGTGGGGACATGACTGCAGGGTCACACCATGGTAGTGACAAGTGCCCAGGTAGAGCAGGGTCAGGACATGCTGAGACGCATCCCTGACACTGTTGGGTAAGGACGCATTGGGGCCGTATCCCCTGGTAGAGCAGGGGTTAGGGGCTGTGAGGAACCACCCCCAAGCCCAGCTGGGTCAGGGCACTGGGGGACTTGTCCCCAAGGAGCACATGGGCCAGGGCACCGCCACGGTGGCCCCCAGCCACATGGGCACAGCAGGGGACTCCGCCGTGCTGAGTCCCCAGGGTGGAGCTCGCGGGGACGGGGACGGTTACCCTCCGGGAGGTGCGCCTTGCCCCGCTTGTGGCGGTCGAGGATAGGCCTTCCAGGGGGCGCAGAGCACCCCGCAGAGCTGGGTGAAGGCAAGGCGTTGGTGTAGGTGCTCACTGTGGGGAGGCAGGGTCAGCGAGGGGGCTCTGGTGCCCAGCTCCCCTGGGGTCACCGGGACCCGTCGCGCAGCCGCCGTGCCCTACCCAGGCTTGCATCGCCACGGGCCAGGTGGTCAAGCAGGGGGTTGAGGGTGCCGATGAAGAGATAGTGGCGCAGCTGCATGACGGAGAGCCACACCACGTGCCAGAGAAGAGCCACGACAGAACGCAGGGACGGAAGGGCACCGCCGCCGTGCCGCCTGCCCGCACACAAATCCAGTGGGCGTCAGGGGTGGGGCTGCCCATGGCCACGCCCACAGCGATAGACCACGCCCTCCGAGGACACACCCATCAATTTGGCCACACCCACGGGCACCTCCCAAATGGCCACACCCACCCACATTTGGCCCAATGGTCATGCCCCCCATTGAGGACCCCCTACTGGTGCCCATGTGGCCATGCCCCCACCATCTGCTCAACCACGCCCAACCCGAAGCCACACCCTTCATCTGCATATCATGTGCATATCATTTGGTCACGCCCACCCCCCCAGCATGCTCAGTCACCAGCATGGCCCTGACCACCCCCGGCCACCCCGCCGCAGACATCCCCTGCCCCTGGTCCCCCGTCACCTTTTGGGGCACTGGGCTCCAGGGGCACTTCCTCGGGGCCTTCACCCCCCGGCGGGCGCTTCTCCTCGTAGGTGCGGTAGGACTGCGACCGCCCTGGGCACTGCAGCCTGCAGGAACGCTCACCTCGTCACCCACCGGCAGCGCGCCCCACGGCCACCACCGGGTTAGGCCCACCTCATCACCACCCAATGGATGGGCACCACCACTGCCATCCATGGGACGGGCAGGAGAAACCAACCACGGAAAGGACACCATGACCACATCCACCACCACAGGATGGGCACCCCAACCACCCCCAGGACAGACAGTGCCACTAGAAACAGCACAGCCCCACGTAGGGACGGGCTTTGCCACCCGCGGGACGCAGCAGGACCCCCTTACCCGTAGTTGTAGGCGGGGGCAGCGGGTAGGGGATGCGCGTGCGGGGCATGAGGAAGAGGGTGCGCAGCAGGTGCCAGGCACTGCAGGCCGCCATGAAGAAGAACATGGCCTGCAGGGGCAGCCCGCGCTCGTACAGCACCTGGGACATGCACACAGTGTCACCGCCCCCAGCCGTGTCCCCAGCTGTGTCCCAGCTGTCCCCTTGGCCGTCTCATGCTGCCACCTGTACCCGGTCCGTGCCCCGGCCCTCCCGCAGCACCCCACGCCCACCTTTATGATGAGGAAGATGGCAGAGGAGGAGTCGAAGGCCCCGTTGTAGAGTGTGATAACGATGGAGCGGTACTTCCCGAAGAGGTTGCCCACCTGGCAGAGAGACCCCCCCCCCCATACAACCAGTGTCCCCAGTGCCAGGCAGGGTGCCCCAGCCGTCCAGGTGTGCCAATCTCACCTGCATGTTGGTGAGGATGAGGAGGATCCGCCCACCGACAGCATGGACATGGCTGGGAAGAGCAGCACGGCCAGGTCTGGGGACACCGGTGTCAGCGGGGCTCGGAGACATGGGTGTCCCCCCCAGCCCCCATGGGGGCAGCAGCACCCAGCGACCGCGGGGTCTCACCTGGCGTGGAGAAGGCAACCAGCAGTGTCCCAACCGGTGTAGAGGGAGCTGAAACAGGGGACGGCGGAGACAAAGTGGGCACAGGACACCGGGGGAGAGCTGGCAGCCTGTGCCACGTGGCACCCAGCACACTGATGTCATCCTGGGTGCCCCCACCACTGCCTCACTTGGACACCTCCAGGGCTGAGGGACATGGGGACAAAGCAGGCGTGCTGGGGACATCAAGGGGGACATCCGCGGGTCTGGGGCAATTGGGGTGTCCTGGGACTGTGGGCAACACGGGACACGCCAGGGACATTTGGTGGCTGTCCTGGTGTCCTGGGGCTGCCACCCGCGCATCCCATGTGCAGGCACGGGCCCTGCCAGCCCCACCTGCCTGGGTGCCCCGATAACCGCCCCCAGTCCCGATAACGCCCTCCCTCCACCGCCCCCCCTGGCGCCAGCACCCTGCTAACGGGCCCTCGGTCCCGGGGCACCATGGGTGCCCTGCCCCTGCCCACTGACGCACCCACTCACATGGCAATGAGGCGGGCCACGGTGGTGCCGAAGCGGTCAAGACGTAGCCCATGGGGAGGGTCATGAAGTTGTTCATGAAGGAGCCGATGGTGAAGACGAGGGAGAACTGCTCGTCCTGCCCGCTGCAGTCTGCAAGGCAGCGGGGACATGGGGACAGCGGGGACGTGGGCACCGGCACGGCGGGAGCAAGGACACGGGGCACCATGGGGACAGAAAGCAGCACCCAGGGCACCAGGCAGGGGGACAGCGGGCAGCAGGGCTGCAGGGACATGGTGCACCAGGACAGTGGGGACACAGGGCACTGGGGAAGCTGGCATCCCCTGGCAACCGTGACAGTGGGATGCAGGGACGAGGACATGGGAACACGGGGCACCAGACACTGGGGACACGAGGCAGTGGGACAACGAGCAAGCAGGACATGCAGGGAGCAGATATGGGGACAGGGGACCAGGAGGGATGGGGACGGTGTCCCCGGGGCCATACCAGGCAGCAGCGTCCTGTGGGGCCGGAGCTGGCCGAGGGCTGGCACGCTCCTGAAGTAGTCCAGGTCCTGAGGACGTAGACGAGGGATGCCAGCCGAAGATGATGCCGCAGAAGGCCCCGCACTCCAGCAGCCCCGAGAGCAGCGTGCCCAGCGCTTGGCCCGCCTGCGCCCCCCTCCCCGCCATGCTGCCGGGCATGGGGACCCGCTGCGCCTACGGGTGACAAACGGGGGGGTGGAGGGGGGGGTTGTCACAGCCCGGCGTGGTGGCACCCACGTGCTGCCCGCCCACCCCGGTACCCAGAGCAGGGGTATGGGGTGGGCAGCCACCCCGCAGGGCGCGTGGCCAAATCGCCCCTTGTCCCCACGGAGGCATCCTGTGGCACCGGAACCCCCCCCGTGCACACGCGTGCCGCCGCACACCCACCTGCGCGAGGCCGGACCTCGTGCCACCGCCGCGGAGTTTGGACTCCTGGGCCGGGACCCCCGCTGCGCACGCACGGCTGCCCCACGCACACCCGCGGTAATCTCACAGGGGCACCCATAGGCTCCCCGGGGCTGCCGGCGCCGATAGGCACTTGTTGCCCCTCCGCAGCACCGGCCCCCTCCGCCACCCCGCCCCACCCCGCCGCCTCCCTTATCTCCCCGCACCACCCAGTCCCAGGGAGCTGCCACCTCCCCTGGGCGCCCGGCGTGTCCCCTGGGGGCCTGGCACAGCCCCTGGGGACATTGCGTGCTGCTGAGCACCTGGGGACAATGACACGCGCACACCCCCCAGGGACCTGGCACGCTGTTAGGCACCCTGGCATGAACTTTAGGGATACTGGCACAGCCCCTGGGAAGCTGTCACAACCCCCTGGGGACAATGGCACCGTGACAGGCGTGCTGGCAACCCCCCGGGGATGCTGGCACACAACCATGGGGACGCTGGCACCACTTGTGAGGCCCTGCCACACCCTTGGGTGCCCGGGGAACCCCAATCACAGCCCCTGGGGACACCAGGACAGTGCTGGGAACCCCGGCGTGTCCCTCAGGGACACTGTCACTCCCCTGGAAACCTGGCACACCCCCAGGAACCCCGTAAGACGCCCCCTCATGAATCCCAGCACATCCTCTGGGGACACCGTCACATCTTGGGGACTCCACCACTACCCTGGGGACCCCGTCCCCCTGCTGGGGACCCACCACACCCACAACAACCTGGTCCCACCGGTGTCACTGGTGTCACCGGCCGGCTGCCATGAGCACCAGGCTCCCACCCCCTGGCCCGTGTCCCCTGCGTCCCCCCACCACTCAGCCCCACGCGCTCAGCACCCACACTGCACCTCTGTGTCACCGTGTCACCGGACCCCCCGTGTCACCGGACTGTCACCGGCGCTGGCTCAGCTGTCCTGCGGCCCCCGCGTAATGGCTGCTAATGAGGCCTCATTACCGCCGGACGGCAGACGAGCCCGGCCAGGCAGAGCAGCTAAAGATTAACCCAGGCCCCGCGGCCAGATGGTGCCGGATGCGTCCCAGGGCCGAGGAGCTGCGCTGCCTTTAGCCACCCCACGGGGACTTCGTGGGGCTGGGACGCGGGCAGGGGTGGCACGGGGTGGCCACGGCCACCAGTCCCAGCACGGCACAGAAGGGGACGTTGCCTGCCTGGTGCTGGCATGACAGCCTGCTGCCGTGTGTCCCATCGACACGGGACACCCCAAAAAAAACCCATGGGTGACCAGGTCATCACCAGTGGGGGCGACATCTCTTCTGTCACCCCGTGCCACCTCTGGCTGTGACATGGGGCAGGTGGGGACGACACCCCGCCGCAGCAAGGGACCTGGATGGCCCGGTCTGGCCTGGCTCCAGCTCCTCCAGGACGGTTTCTTTTAATTATTAATGTGGATGAAGGCACATTATTCCCCTGAGGGGCGGGGGGTGGGGGGCACCCTGCGGAGAAGGGTCGCCAGGGGGCAGATGTGGCTTCTCCAGAGGCTGCTGTGGGGCTGGGATGTGGGGAGCTGCCCCACGGCCCCCCAGCGCTGCCCCACATCCCAGAGCACCCTACGAGGCCCTGCGGTGCTGGGGGACGCTGGGGGGCGAGCATGGGGTGGGAGTGGGGGTGTCCCCATGCCCGATCAGCCCCGCAGCCCCCCCGGCACCGCCACAAGCACCCCGCAGCCCCCCGCTTCCCACCCCCCCGGCTTCCCCCCCCCAAAGACCTGCACCCCCCGACCCCTCTGAGCCCCCCCCCCCGGCACGGCACAGCCCGGCCCGGCCCCACCGCTCCGCAGCGAGCCCCACGGCCCCCGTGCCGCATCGCCCGGCCCGGCCCGGCTCGGCCCGGCTCGGCACGGCCCAGCCCAGCACGGCTCGGCTCCGGAGCGCCCTCCTTGCATCCCTCCGGGATGGCACCGGCCGCGGCTCCGCCCCGGTTCGGCCCGGCACGGCTCGGTTCGGGCTCAGGCCCGCTCGGATGCTCCCGGGACACCGCACTCACCCCCGGCCCCGCAGCGGCCGCCCGTCCTCCGCGGCGGGGGGCGGACCGCCGAGGCCCGGAGCCTCCCCCGGGCGTGGCGAGGGGGGGGGGCGACCTCCGGGGGTCACCCGTGCCAGGAGCCCTCCCCCTGGGTGTGTGTGTGTGTGTGTGTGTGTGTGTGTGTCCCGGCCTCCGCCATCCCCTGACCGACGCCCCCGCGCCCCCCCCCGGCTGCGCCCTGCCTCGGCTCCGCTCTGCCGCGGCCACCCCTCCGTGTCCCCCCCCCGGCGTGGTGTCACCTCCCTGTCCCCAAGCCCCCGCCCGTGTGTGTGTGCCCCCCCCCCCAGCTCCATTCATCCCTCACCCGGCCATTCATCCCCCCCCCTTCCTCCCCCCCCCCCCGCTGTCATTCAGCTGCTCAGCACCCACCCGTCCGTCTGTCCGTCCAGCACCATCTGGCCCCCCTCCGCCCATCCATCGTCCACCCATTCACCCCAACTTCTGTCCCGCTGCTCAGCCGTCCCCCGATGTCACTGCCCCCCCCGGCCATCCCCAGCACCTCCTGTCTGCCCTTCCCTCCCCACCCGTCCGTCTGTCCATCCGCCTTCTGTCCATCCTCCACCCCAATCCCTCGTTGACCGTCCCTACCCACCCGCCACCCCATTGCCACCCTGTCCCCGTCCCTAGGCCTTATAGGGTCACTAGGGCCTGTCCCCATGTCCCCACGCCATGTCCCCACGGGTGGGCGCCCACGGGTGCCCCCACCCCACCCCACGCACCCCCAGCACCCTACAGGCACGCATAGGGCCTATAGGACGGGGACAACCCTCGGCGCAACGGGGTGCCCGGCTCCCTGTGGGACTGGAGAGGCCGTGGGGGCTGCGCCGGGGAATTTGGGTGGGGGGACACAATTCGGGGGGGGGGACACACAATTAGGGGGGGGGACAGCGAGCGGATGGCAGCCCCTGAGTCAGCCCCGTGCCGCCCGCGACGCCCACCGCTCCCCGCCAGCGTCTGTCTCTCCAGCTTGTGATATTTCGCTCGCCGGGAGCCGCGCCGGAGACGGCACCGCAAACACGGCGGGTGCCAGATTGTGCCGCCGCAGCCTGGCACGGCCACGCGTGCCCCTCCCCACCCGTGGGGCCGCTGTCACCCCACGCCGGGAGGGGGGGATGCACGCGGGACACCCTGGTGGCGCAGGAGCCACCCAACCCCGGCGGCCTCGCCGAGGCTGGCACCGCGGACAGCGCCCGCTCCGGCACCGCGGACAGCGCCACGGTCCCGCGTGGGCGTGGGGACAGAGCGGGGCCACCTCCCGAGCCCCCCCCCCCCGGCTGTCCCCCTGTGTCCCGTGCTCAGGACGTCCCCTCCGACCTCCCCAGGACCCTCGTGGGCTCCACGGGACCCCCGCGGCGAGTCCCCAAATCCCGGGGAGGCTCCTCTGTGGTGCGCCCCTCCCGACCCCACTCTCTCTGCACCCACTCGCGAGTCCCCGCGTCCCGAGTGGGCCCCCCCCAGGTCCCACACCCCCAGCGGGCACTGCCCACCCTCTGCTCTCCCCCCTTGTCCCCGCGCGTCCCCCTTTTGTCCCCTTTTGTCCCCCGCGGGTGGGCGCCACCCCCGTGGGTGTGCGCGCCCCCCGTGGCGCCCCCCCCCCCCCCGAGGCGGAACGGGACGGCCCGGCCCGGCCGGGGAAGGGTTAAACGGCGGGGGGCGGAGCGGGGCCGCCCCGGATAAGGCGCGGCACCGGGCACGGCTCAGCCCCTCCGGGAGCCGCGGGGAGAACCGAGCCCAGCCGTGCCCGCCCGTGCCCAGCCGTGCCCACCCGTGCCATGCCCCGGGGCGGCGGCGGCGCTGGTGGCGGTGGTCGCTCCCGGCGGCGTAACGGGGGGTAAGGGGGGGCGCGCAGCCCCCCCCCCGGTCCCGGCCATGAGCACCCGTGCACCGGGCAGTGCCTGAGCGCCCGCTCCCGGTCCCGGCCGCCCCCACCATGCTGCCCCCCGACGGCTCGGGACCTGCCCCAAGGTAGGCGTGGGGCGGGCCGGGGGCAGGGACCCGCCGCGGGGGGGGCCGCACGGCCCGGCTCGGGGGTGCCCCGGGACCCCCCCGACCCCCCCCTCCCGCTGGCTGCGGGGACGTCGGGGGGGCGCGGCCCAGGATTTTGGGGAACCCCGAGGTTCGGGGGGTGAGCCCCGAGCGCGCGGCTCGGGGCGGGGGGGCCCGGGGTGAGCGGGGAGCCCGGGGGCACCCAAAGGTGCCCGGGGTGCGCCGCGGGTGCCGTGCGCCCCCCCCCCCCCCCCGGGGTGCGCGCTGTGGGTGCGAGGAGCACCCCGGGGTGCGTCCCCTCGGCTGGGAGCTTTCGGGGGGGAGCCGGGGGGGACCGGGGGCACGCCGATAAGGGCGCGGGGCGCATTTAGGGCGCGGGGCCGGCCGGACCCCTGAGACTCCTACAGCCCCCCCGCGGCACCTCGGGGACGCGGGTACCCCGCGGGTGGGTGCCCGGGGGGGGGGCGCCGGGGTCGGGGAAGGGAAGCGGGACGGGGGGGTGGGTTGGGGGGGGGGGGGGGGGGAGCGTTTGGCACGGGGAGCGGTGCCCGGGAGCCGGTGACTTCAGCGCTAAACTGAGTCAGCCCGCGGCGAGGGGGAGTGACAGATGGGGCGCGGGAGGGGGGCGCCGGGGGGGCGCACGCCGGCACGGGGCGCCGGAGGAGGGGGGCGGCGCCGAGCAGCTGCGCCGGACGCCTCCTCGTCGTCGTCCCCCCCCCTCTCCGTGTACCGGGGGGGGCGCGCGCACACACACACACACACAGAGCCGCCTCCCATCCCCCGGTGAAGGCAGCTCCGCGCTTTCCCCCCCCCACCCCCAAAAAAGAAAACTCCCCCCCCCCCCCCCCCCCCACCCCCCCACCTCTCCGGGCCCGGGGCCAGGCCGCGGGGCTGAATTATGGATGAGGCTCTCGGGTTGCACCCGGGGGGGGGGGGGGGACCGATATGGGGGACGAGGGGGGGGGGGGGGACACGGGGGCGCAAACGCACCCGGAGCGGCAGCGACGCGTGTCACCGGTGCGCGCGTCAGCCCGCGCCCACGCGTGCCTTGCCCCGCACGTGGCCGCGGCACGCGTGCACGTGGCGCCGCCCTGCCGCCGGGGGCGCGCATGGGGGGCATCACCCCCCGGGGGGGGTCAGACCCCGCGGGACCGGGGTCACGGAGGGGGTGTGAGGACGGTGAGGGGCGCCCCGAGGACTCCTTGGAGCGCCCGGCCCCCTGGGGTGCCCCGGGGTGTGGGGTGGGCATGGAGGTTCTTATGGGAACGTGAGCCTGGGTATGGCCCTAGGAGCTCCTGGGGCAGCGGGGCTGTGTGGGGTGGATGTGGGGCTCTTGGGGTGCGTGATCCTATAAAACGGTCGTGGGCACAGCCCCAGGAGCTCCTACGGGATCTCGGCCCTATGGGATGTGCATGGCCCTACAGGGCTCCTAGGGGAGCGTGGCCATGCGGGGTGGACACGGCCATGGAGAGTTCCTTGAGTGCACGACCCAAGGATGAGCATGGCCATATGGGGTGGGCATGGCCATGGAGAGTGCCTTGGGCGCATGACCCAAGGCTGGGCATGGCCGTATGGGATGAGCTTGGCCATATGGGATGAGCACAGCCGTGTGGGGTGGGCACGGCCCCATGGAGCTCCTAGGGCCAGAGAGAGACCGGTGGCAGCCCGCGCCCTGGGGTGCTCCTGGGGGTGCCCTCCACGGGGTGCCGTGGGGTGCTCAGGGCGCTGCGCGGGGCAGCGGGTGTGCGGGGCTGGGCTGGGGGCTTCGGGGCGCTGCCCCAGGCCGTGCCCCCGGGCTGATGCCCCACTGTGCCCGCAGGCGGGCGCCTGGCGGCCCTGCTGCTGGTGGTGCTGGCGTGGGTGCCCGGCGGGGCACCCGCCTGCCCTGCGCTCTGCACGTGCTACGTCTCGCCGCCCACCGTCAGCTGCCAGGCCAACAACTTCTCCTCGGTGCCCGCGGGGCTCCCGCCCGGCGCCCGCCGCCTCTTCCTGCAGAACAACGTCATCAGGGCGCTGCGGGCGGGCACCTTCGGGCCCAGCACCGTCACCCTCTGGCTCTACTCCAACAACATCTCCTCCATCCAGCCGGGCACCTTCCGCCACCTGCCCGCCCTCGAGGAGCTCGACCTGGGTGACAACCCTCACCTCCGCGTCCTGGCGCCCGACACCTTCCACGGCCTCCGGCGCCTCCAGGCCCTGCACCTCTACCGGTGCCAGCTGGCCAGCCTGCCCAGCGGCATCTTCCGTGGCCTCCACAGCCTCCAGTACCTCTACCTGCAGGAGAACGGGCTGCTCTACCTCCAGGTCCGCCTCGGCTCGGGCAGGGGCCTGGGGCAGCACCGCTGGAGGTGGCCCCGTGGGGCAGGGGGGAGGGGGTTGGCCGTGGGGGGGGCGTTGGAGCAGGGTGGTGGGGGAAGCTTGTAGGGCACGGGGCCTTCTCCTGGGTGCCCACGGGGCAGGGTGGTAGGTGGTGCTCGGGGTGTGGGGACAGGGTGTGAGGTGGAGTCGTGGGACGTGGAAGAGGGCTCGTGGTGATACCCATGGAGCAAGGACAGGGGAGAGGGTGATGGTTGGTGTCTGAAGGGTGGGGATGTGGGACAACGATGAGGGATGCCCGTGGGGCAGGGACATGGAGATGAGGGATGTCCAATGTCCATGGATCAGGAACCTGGGGCGGGGAGATGAGGGGTGCCCGTGGGGCAAGGAGATGAGGGGTGCCCGTGAGGCAGGGACACGGGGCAGGGGTCTGAGTGATGCCCACGGAGCACGGACAGGTGACACCCACGGGGTCAGGATGGGAGGAGGTCAAGGTGATGCGCGATGCCCGTGGGGCCGGGGCAGGGCCGGTGGCCCCCCAGGATGCCCCCCACCCACGTCCCCTCTCCCCGCCCCGCAGGATGACCTCTTCGCCGACCTGGCCAACCTGAGCCACCTCTTCCTGCACGGGAACCGGGTGCGGGCGCTGTCGGAGGGCGTCTTTCGGGGGCTGCCCAGCCTGGACCGCCTGCTGCTGCACGCCAACCGCCTGGTCGCCGTGCACCGCCGCGCCTTCCGCGGCCTGTCGCGCCTCACCATCCTCTACCTGTTCAACAACAGCCTGGCGGCGCTGCCCGGGGACCCGCTGGCCGCCCTGCCCGCCCTGCAGTTCCTGCGCCTCAACGCCAACCCCTGGGCCTGCGACTGCCGCGCGCGCCCGCTCTGGGCCTGGTTCCGCCGCACCCGCGTCTCCAGCTCGCCCGTGCCCTGCGCCAGCCCCCCGCACCGCCGCGGCACCGACCTGCGCCACCTGCGGCCCCAAGACTTCGACGCCTGCCCCGAGGAGGATGAGGAGGAGGAGGAGGAGGAGGAGGAGGAGGAGGAGAAGGACGAGGGGGGTGGTGGTGGTGGTGCGGTGGCCGTAGTGGGCACCCCCGGGCGGGCGCTGGGCCGCCCCGGCACCCTGCCTGCTGCGCCGCCCTCCGCCTTCTACCGCGACGGGCTGCCCCCCCATGACCTGCGGGGGTCCCAGCCCCGGCCACCCCCCCCGTCCCGTGACTCCCGTGGCCCCCCCGGGGACGACGTCCCCTTGGCTGCGGCCCCGCGCCTGGCCCCTGCCCTCCTGTCCCTGCTGGCCCTGCTCCTGCCTGACCTCTGAGCCCACCCTTCGGGGGGGGCTCGGCCCCATTTGGGGGGCATCCGGACCCCTCCTCATCCCTGGGGGGGTCCCCCTGGGTTTCCCTGAGCTGCTGGGGGCACCTGGAGCGGGGGGGGTCCCCAGGACTCGGCCCTCCACCCGCCCTGAACGAAAAGACCCCCCCCGCAGGCACTGAGCGGTTGGGAATTATTTATTAAAAATGGTCTTATTTTGGGAGCCTGGGGCCCGGCTGGCTGCGGCGCTGCCTTTCCAGGTCACGGCGCGCTCTCTGCTCGTGAAATATTGATGGCCCCGGCACCGCCGCCGGCCCGCAGGGCGCCACAGCGCACGCACGGCTCGCTGCGGCACAGCACGGACGGACAGACAGACGGGGTTGGGACTGGCCGCCCCTCTTCTGGGGTCTCTCTGGGCCCGGGTTCCTCTCTGGGGGTTTCCTCTCCCGGTTTCTTGTCCCAGTTTCCCCGTGTAGGTGTCCGTCACCCGGCCCAGCCCTGCGTGTGTGTGTTCGGGTGTCTGCCCCCAAAGTGTCCCCGTTGGTGTTTTGGGGTTGTCCCTGTCCAGGTGTGGGTGTATCAGGGTTATTTCTGTCCAGGTGTGGTGTTTTGGGGTTGTCCCTGTCCAGATGCCCCTCTCTGCCTGCCCTATTTCCCTGCGTGTCCCCGCAGGGTCTTTCCTAGCCATCCCCTGCTGTTCCCCCCCCCCCCCCCCCCCCAAGCACTTGGGGGCTGGCAGCGACCCGTCCCCACCCTGCAGGGGATTACGAGGGGCTCAGCCCGGCTCTGCCTAATCCCAGGGATTACACGGGTGGGGCTGGGGGCGCACCGGGTGCCCCCCTCAAGGACACAGCACTGGGGGACACCACAGGGGGGGGGAACGCCCAGACAGACCCCCAGCTGGACGTGGGGGCACAGACCCCCGACAAAACACCGCAGGGTGGGTTTGGGGGGCGAGGCGAGCAGCCAGCTGGCCCCAAGGCCTCCAGTTTATTGACGGGGGAAGGGGGGGGGGACACAGAGGGGGGGGTCAGGCGGTGCCCGTGCCCTGCTGCATGCGCTTGAGGAGCTCCTCGTCCTGCAGCGACAGCTCTGTCAGCTTCTTGCCCATCCTCTCGTGGACGTCCAGGTACTTGGCTACGCAGCGGTCCAGGCACACGCTCTCGCCCTTCGACAGCTCCGGGTCCTTGTAGTGGGGGGGCACGCACTTGCGGTGGCACGCCTGCGTCATCCTGCGCGGCACCGCGCTGTCACAGCCCCGACACGCACCCCAACACACCCAGGCACCCCCTGTGCCCCCCCCGCACCCTCTGTGTCCCCTAACTCTGACACCCCCTGGAGCCTCTGACACCCCCAAAGGCCTCCCCCAGATACGGGCAATTCCACAGTGGCCCCTCTATGCCCCCCCCATTCCCCAGGCACCCCCAGTGTCCCCTAAATCACCCCCCGAGACCCCCAAACCCCCTCAGCCCCCCCATTCCCCAGCCCCCCCCAAGACCCCCCCAGACTCTGCAGTTCCTCCAGGACCCCCAGCTCCCCCAGAACCCTCCCCAGCCCCCCCAGTTTCCCCCCACCATGTTCCCAGCCCCCCCATTCCCCAGGCACCCCCAGCGTCCCCTAAATCGCCCCCCTCCCCCCCCAAAGACCCCCAAGACCCTCCCAGCCCCTCTAGTTCCTCCAGCCTCCCCAGTTCCCTCCCAGCTCCCCCCCCATTCCCCAGGCACCCCCAGTGTCCCCTAACTCGGGCCTCCCAGCCCCCTCAGCCCCCAAGCCCCCCCCCAGCCCCCTTCAGGCACCCCTCAGCCCCCCAGGACCCCCCCAAGACGCCCAGCTCCCCAGCCCCCTAGCTCCTCCAGCCCCCCCCAGCCCCCCCCATTCCCCAGACCCCCCCAAGACCCCCAGATCTCTGCAGCCCCCAGGCCCCCAGGCTCCCCCAGGCTCCCCCAGCTCCCCCCGGCTCCCCCAGCCCCCCCCCAGGCCCCCCAGCCCCCGCTGCCCGCACCGGCTGTACATGTCGGCCATCATGTCCACCTCCAGCTCCGCCGCCAGCTGCTGGGCCCGCAGCGGGTCCATGGCGGCCCCCGGCGGGAAGCGGCCGCCGCACGCGCTTCCGCCCGCCCGCCGCCCCGCCCCGCCCCGCCGCCGCTCGCCGCCAATAGGAGCCGGGAGGGGCGGGACCGGCGCGCGGCCCAGCCAATGAGAGGGCGGGAATCGAGGGGCGGGGCGCGGGGGAGGCGAAGCGGGAGGGGAGGGGCGCTGCCCGCCCTCAGCCCCGGGGGCGGGGCCAGCGCTCGGCCCGCGCGTGTGGCGGGGGTCCCGCATGGGGCCGGGTCCCCCGTGTCGCCCCTATCCTTCCGTGTCCCCAATGTCGCCTATGTCCCCGGTGTTCCCACATGTCCCCACGTGTTCCCCATGTCCCCCAGTGTGCCCCCAATGTCCCCCATGTCCCCTAATGTCCCTCAATGTCCCCTCATGTCCCCTATGTCCCTCAACGTCCCCTCATGTCCCCCGTGTCCCCCAATGTCCCCCCCATGTCTCCCCTTGCATCTGTGTCCCCAATGTCCCACCGCGTTCTCCTGTGTCCCCCCTGCCCCCCTGTGCCCCTCCGTGTCCCCCCCAGTGTCCCCCCCATGTGTCCCCCATGTCCCCCATGCGCCTGTGCGCTCCATGTCCCCCTGTGTCCCCTCATGTGTTCGTGGTCCCCATGTCCCCCCAAGCCCCCACATCTGTGACCCCCCCATGTCCCCCATGTGCCCCATATCCCCCCTGCACCCATTGTCCTTGTGTCCCCCCGTGCCCCCCACATGCCTGTGTCCCCCCGTGTCCCATTATGCGCCTCCTGTCCCCATGTCCCCATGTCCCCATGTCCCCCACATGCCATTTCCCCCCGACCCTCCCCGACCCCATGGGGGTACCGCTGTCCCCGTGTGTCCCCATTGTCCCCCCCGTTTGGCCATCCTGCTGCCACCCACGCGTCCGTGTCCCCTCCTTGCCCGTCCCACAGCGTGTCCCCTGCTCCCCCCGGCCCCGCTGACTGAAGGCGGCACCTGCGGTGCTCAAATAGCACCAGGGGCCGGGACAGGGCTGGGGAGGCTGGGACGGAGCCCGGAGGACGGTGAGAGCGGCTGGGGGGGGATACGGGGCAGGGGGCTGGGGGCCGGGGGAGCTGGGGGGGCAACGGGGGCGTTGGGAAGTGGGGAAGGGGATGGGGAGCAGAATTGGGATGGAGTGAGGGTGAGGACATGGGGAGGCCGAGGGGAGGCCGGGATGGGGAATGGGGAGAGGATCAGGGCAGGTGGGAGGGGGACGGGATGGGATTTGGGATGGGGGGGTTGGGGGGGGGGAAGAGGGTCTGGGAGAAGGAGCATTGGGGTGGGGGAAAGCCCAGGATGGGGGGAGGCAGGGGGGGTGAGGCTGCCAGTGCAGAAACTGTGGGCAGTGGGGACAAGGGGAGGCTGGGGGCAGGGGCTGGGGGGACACAGCCAGCCCCCCGGTGACAGCCCTGCGGCCCTACAGCAGCAGCATGGAGCCCCAGCGAGCCCCCCCAGGAGACCCTGTCCCCGGAGACCCCAGCCCCACCGCCCCCATTATGGGGGACCCCACGCAGCCACCCGGGGGGACGGCAGAGGCTGGGGGAGAGGCGGGGGGGGAGGCTGCAAAGGGTGCCGGGGGAGAGGCCAAGGGAGGGGAGGACGGTGGGGGTGAGGCCAAGGTGGAAGCAGCGAAGGATACTGGGGGTGAGGCCAAGGGAGCAGAAGATGTTGGGGGTGAGGCCAAGGCGGAGGCAGCAAAGGATACTGGGGGTGAGGCCAAGGGAGCAGAAGATGTCGGGGGTGAGGCCAAGGCGGAGGCAGCAAAGGATACTGGGGGTGAGGCCAAGGGAGCAGAAGATGTCGGGGGTGAGGCCAAGGCGGAGGCAGCAAAGGATACTGGGGGTGAGGCCAAGGGAGCAGAAGATGTTGGGGGTGAGGCCAAGGCGGAGGCAGCAAAGGACACTGGGGGTGAGGCCAAGGGAGCAGAAGATGTCGGGGGTGAGGCCAAGGCAGAGGCAGCAAAGGACACCGGGAGTGAGGCTGAGGGGGGGACAGCAAAGGGTGCTGGGGGTGAGGCCAAGGCAACGGAGGCTGCTAGGGATGAGGGCGAGGTGGAGGCTGCGAAAGGTGCCGGGAGCGAGTCCGAGGCAACAAAGGATGCCGGGAGGGAGGCCGAGGGAGCGGAGGCTGCGGGGGGCAAGGCCGATGGGGAGGCAGCGGAGAAGGCTGTGAAGGATCCTCCAGCGGCAGAGGCTGCTGGGGGCAAGGCCGAGGCGGAGGCCAGGGGCCTGGAGGAGGCCACGCCACAGGAGAAGGCTGAGCCGGTGGCAGCAGGCGGCCCCCGGGGCCGGCAGGTGAGAGGGGACACGATTGGGGTGGCACGGGCAGGGACAGGGGGGTGGCATGGGGCAGGGACATCGGGGTGGCACGGGAGGGCGGCTGAGCTGCAGTGGGACAGCAGGGGGACAGGAGGATGGGGGGACAGGGCCCGGGCAGGACACGGTGCCACGTCCCGCTGCCACCCCTCCTGTGTCCGCAGGCCCGACAGGAGCCCACCTGGCTACAGGACGAGGAGGACGAGCTGTGGCCCGAGTTCCCCCCGTGCTCACCCACCACAGAGGGGGCCGCCAGCCCCACGTCCCCCCTCTCTCCCTCATCCCCTGTGTCGCCCATGTCCCCTACGTCTCCCCTGTCCCCTGTGTCCCCCACATCCCCCACAGGTAAGGGCCGTACTGGGCAGGGACACTGGAGTCCCCTATAGATCCCCTATAGATGCCCACATCCCCTCCCTGTAGGGTCTCCTCTGTCCCCAGCCCAGGGATGCCCCTCAGTCTGGGATCCCCCACCCAAGGGTGCCCCCAGGGGGTGTCCCCATGCCTCGCACCCCCACCCACCCCACTGACCCCTCTGATTTCCCCTGCAGCTGGTGCTGAGGGCTCGGGAGGCAGCGAGAGGTGAGAGACAGTGGGTGGGACCCCAAAACCCAGCTGTCCCCACGGGTGCCACCCCATCCCCATAGGTGGCACCCCAGTGGTGCCCCTGTCCCCACGCACGGTGGCCACACCTGTGTCCCCAGGGGTGCGTCCCCAGGGGGGCCGCGGGACCGGGCGCCCCCCAGGGTGGTGGCCGTGGGGCGGCCACGGGCGAGTGCCAAGGCACAGGGGCGCAGCGCCATCCTGGAGAAGTTTGGAGGGTGAGTAGGGCCGGGGGGGGGGGGGGGGGCAAGGGGCAATGGGGGCACAATGGGGTGGCCGGGGGGGAGCGGGGTGCACAAAGTAGTCGGGGAGGGAACGGTGTCGTCATGGGGCAACGGGGGGACGTGGGACAGCAGGGGACACTGTGGGGGCACGGGGCGAGGGGGGACACTGGGGTAAGGAGGTGGGCACGGGGCAGGATGGGGTGGGTAGGATGGAGGTGGGCATGGGGCAGGATACAGGGGACGTGGGGCACGGGGTGGGGGGCCCCTGGGGAAGGGCCCCGTGAGGGAAACGAACTCGCGGGGGACACCGGGCGCTGCCCCACGGAGCGGGTCGGCCACAGGGCAGCCAAGGGCCCGGCCCCGCACCTGAAGCGCCCGGGGGGCGCCGGCTCGGTGAAGGCCATGCTGCTGGAGTGGTGCCGCGCCAGGACCCGCGGCTACCAGGTGAGGGCGGCGGGGCGGGGGGACGGGGGGGCTGCCGGCACCCTGACCCCCCGCTGCCCACCCAGCACGTGGACATCCAGAACTTCTCGGGGAGCTGGGGCAACGGCCTGGCCTTCTGCGCCCTCGTCCACAGCTTCTTCCCCGACGCCTTCGACTACAGCGGCCTGGAGCCACACGACCGCCGGCACAACTTCACCCTGGCCTTCGCCACCGCAGAGTGAGTGCATCCCCGTCCCCATCTCCATCCCTGTCCCCTCCGGACAGTGATATTTGGCCCCATGGGGAGGTTCAGGTTGGAAATGAGGAGACATTTCTTCTCAGAAAGAGCGGTCAGGCGTTGGGACGGGTTGCCCAGGGAGGTGGTGGAGTCACCGTCCCCGGGGGTGTTCAAGGAGAGGTTGGACGTGGTGCTTGGGGACATGGGTCAGTGGGGGATATTGGTGGTAGGGGGTGGTTGGGCCAGATGATCTTGGAGGGCTTTTCCAACCCTAATGACTCTGGTTCTGTGATTTTAGGGCGCAGGCCGACTGCGCCCCGCTGCTGGACGTGGAGGACATGCTGCGGCTGGCAGTGCCCGATGCCAAGTGCGTCTACACCTACGTGCAGGAGCTGTATCGCAGCCTGGTGGCCAAGGGGCTGGTGAAGACCAAGAAGCGCTGAGCCCCCTCCCCGGCCCCCAGCACCCACCCCGCTCCCCACCCCAGCGCTTCGTCCCCCCGCGTGGATCCCCGGCAGTAAAGGTTTGCAGTGCCCGGCCTTGTCTCTTTTTCTGGGGGACCCCATCGTGTTGAAGGCTCATGGGGATGAAGCGGGAGCAGCAATAAATTAATTACTTTATGTATGGAGTGTGGGGACCCATAGCGCACCAAGGTGGGGGCAATGTCCAGGCCCTGGGGGGGCTCAGAACGGGGCTGGGGTCCTGAGCTCAGCTCAGGACCCGGGAGGCTCGGGCCGCGGTTCCGCATGGCCACGGGTGTGTTCCTCTGCACGTCGCCAGAAGATTTCAGGCTGCTCGCTCAGCTCACGGGCCAGCCCCAGACGCATCACCCGCTCCGTGTCAGGGCTGTCCAGCAGCAGCAGCAGGTCCTGCAGCACTGCAGGGGGTACACGGGGGGAGTCAGCACCCGGACCCACCGCACCCTGGCACCCCCAGCCCCCGGCACCCACCGTGGACGGCGCGGGTGGTGGCCTGCCAGTGGTCAGGGGACGTGAGGGGCTGGCAGACGTGGCCATCCTCATCCACGCCGGGGTGGTAGATGCTGGTCAGGAGCCTGGCGTGGGGGGGGGCCAGCGGGTGGTGTGGGGAGAAGGCCAGCTCGAAGCGGAAGGCGCCCGTGTTGTAGGGGGGGTTGTTCTGATGCACAAAGGGGGGTGTCTCAGCCCCCCAGTGCCGCCCAGGCACAGAGGGGATCCCCCTGGGATAGCCCCCACGGAGCATCCGCAGCCCTGTGGCCCCCATGGGGGGTAGGGAACCCCACCCAGAGCCCCCTGGGTTCTGCACGGTGTCCCCAGGGGAAGCCCCCCGCCAGTGCTTCCCACAATACACCCCTCCCATGTCCCCAGGGACCTCTGTGCACCCCCAGGACCCCTGGGAACCCCATGCACCCATGGCCCCCCTGTGCACTGAGCACACCTCATGCCCCTGTGTCCCCCCCCAGGACCTCCCCTGTATCCTCCCCACCCCCAGAACCCCCTGTCCCCAGGACCCCCTTGTGACACCCCCTACTCCCAGGGCATCCCCCCCAAGACCCCCTCAGACGTCCCCCACCCCCAGGACCCCCCATAACCCCCCCACGCCAGGACCCCCCGCAGCTCCCCCCGCTCACAGGCAGCAGCAGCCCCCTCCAGCACAGCACGTCGCCCCCCAGCAGATGCAGATCGCGGACCCCCCTCCACTGCCGCGCCTCCTCCAGCTCCTGCGGGGGGGGGGGGGCGAGATAAGGGGCGGGGTCACCCCCGGTACACGCCCCGTCGGGGAAACGAAACTGGAAGTCGGCACCCCCCGGCACCCACCGGCACCCAGCGACACCTCCCGGCACCGGGACCCACTGACACCCCCCGGCACTGGGAACCTCCTGGCACTGCACCCACTGACACCCACTGGCACCCACCAGCACCCACCGACACCCTTTAGCACCCAGCGACACCCACCAGCACCGGCACCCACCGGTGCCGACACCCACCAGCACCCACTGACACCCACCGACACCAACACCCACCGGCACCGGGATCCCCCCCGCGCCCTCACCTCGGGGCCAGCACCCCCACCAGTGCCACCAGCATCCCCCCACGACCCCTGCCCCCAAATACCAACCCCCTGCACCCCCCCGCATCCCAGTACCGGGACCCCCGCCCCATTAGGGTGGGCACCCACCAGACCACCCCCTATGCCCCCACCCACCACCGCGAGTCTCCGGCTCATGGCCATCGAGTGCCCAGTGCCTGGTGCCCGGTGTCCCTTCGAGCTCCTTGGGGTGGGACCCACCCGAGGCCACCCCCCTCAGGGGCGGGGCAGGAGGCTCCAACCCCTCCCTGAACATGGAGGTCAGGGGGGGCACCTGGGGGCAATAGGGGTGGGGGCCTTGAGGCAGGAGCCCCCAGAGCCCCCAGAGCACTTAGCAGCTCTCTACGGGGCAAGGAATCCCCCCCTGGGCACCCCTAAAGGGGCTACGAGGCCCCTACACCACCTGGAGAGATGCGGGGGGGGGGGGGGCACAGCACCCAGACCTCCCTACAAGTCTGCTGTGGACACGGAGAGGGAGCTCGATCCTGAGCCTGAGTGGGCAGAATGCCCCATGTCACTGCAGGGGCCATGGAGGGGGGCAGTTGGGTGGCTAGACTGTCCCTTGGCACCACAAGGGGCATAAAGAGGGGGCAGTTGGGTGGCTAGAACACCACAGGGGTCATAGAGAAGGGGCAGTTGGGTGGCTAGACAGCCCCTTGGCACCACAAGGGTCATAAAGACGGGGCAGTTGAGTGGCTAGAACACCACAGGGGTCATAGAGAAGGGGCAGTTGGGTGGCTAGACTGTCCTTTGTCACCACAAGTGGCATAAAGACGGGGCAGTTGAGTGGCTAGACAGCCCCTGGTCACCTCAGGGGTCATAGAGAAGGGGCAGTTGAGTGGCTAGGCTGCCCTACCCCACCTCCCAACGAGTGCCTCCATGAGGGGGGCAGGTCCTCCAGCCGCCGCGGGGTGGGTCGGGCGATGCCGGGTCTGCACCTCTCACCGCGGGTGCCCCCGCCAAGCCCGGCCCCCAGCCCCCCCTGCACCCTCCCTCCGCCGGGGCTGATTTACGGGAAGCCTCCCCGGCCTCCCGCCCTCCTTAATCTTTAACCACGCGGGCCTGCGGGCGGCCAGTTCCCCCCTGCGCCCGGCCGGACACTCGGGGAGCACCCCGCCAGCACCCAGGTGGGACGGGGGACTGCCTCCTCCAACGCCCAGGGCTGGTGGGGGATGTTGGGCAGGGGGCACGAGGGGCTGGGGGTGCAAGGTTTGTGGGTACAGGTGGTGCAGGAACAGGGTACTGGGGTGAGAGGTGAGGGCATTGCCAAACGGGGGGGTGCCGGGGGCTGGAGTGGGGGCGCTGGGTGCCCTTACAAGCCTTGACCAGTGCTTGCCCACCAGGATGGCCACCGTGAAGTTCTGCCTGCCCCTGCTGTGGGTGGTGGCCGCAGCCACTGCCGCTGTAACCCCGGTAAGTGTGGCCCAGGGACGTGGGCTCCCCACCCCCGGGTGCCCCCCTGCCCACCCTCACCGGGGTCCCCGTGCCCAGGTCCCCACGCCGGAGGCTTCTTCCAGCACGCTGAGCCTGGTCACACTGCAGCCGGCACGGACGGTGTCCCCACGTCCTACCCCAGGCCCTCTGGGGGACATGGAGACGCCGTCCCCGACTGCGCCCAGCCCTGAGGAGGAGCCCATCCTGGATGTCACCCTCAAGGACAAGGAGCCCCTGGGAACCCAGGAGCCAGAGGCAGCACCCGAGGAGCCCGGGACCACTGCCAGCGGGAGCACAGCAGGACCTACGCCCGGGACCACCGAGGGTCCCTCTGGCACCCCGAGCACAAGTGCTCCGCCGTGCCCCGGCGACAAGGACCCCCCTGAGGCCTGCGGGGCACCCACGGGGGCACAGAGGGCAGCTGTGGCCGAGGCCCTGGGCACCTTCGCCGTGCGTTTCTACCGGCACATGGTGGAGACGGCCGAGCCCGGCGCCAACCTGCTCTTCTCCCCCCTCAACGTGGCCCTGGGGCTCTCGCACCTCTTGCTGGGTGAGGGGCTCCGTGGGGCACCGCCACCCAACCTGGCACCCACGGGTGCCACCATGGGTGCCCGCTGAGCCTCGCCATCGCCCACAGGTGCCCGGGGTGAGACCCAGGAGCGCCTGGCCGCCGTCCTGGGCTACCCGCCGGGGCTGGCATGCGTGCACGGAGCCCTGCAGCAGCTGGCCGCCGTGCCCGGGCTGCTGGCTGCCTCACAGATCTTCCACCACCCAGGTGAGCCGGGTGTCAGTGGGGGGAAGCCGTGGTGGGGGCAAACACAGGGACTGATGCGCCTCTCATGCAGACCTGTTCCTGCGGCCCCGCTTCTTGAACGAGTCGCTGCGCTTCTACGAGGCCCCGCCGCAGGTGCTGAGCGGCAACGAGAGCCTGGACCTGCAGCGCATCAACGCCTGGGTGCGCCAGGCCACCCACGGGCGCCTGCCCCAGCTGCTGGCCCAGCTGCCCCACGAGCCACGCCTGGTGCTGCTCAGCGCCGTCCACTTCCAGGGTATGCTGCTGCCGCCTGGGATCCACCCGGGATCCCCCCGGGGATCTGTCTGGGATTTGCCCTTGGGTTCCCTTGAGTTCCCTTGATTTGTCCTTGGGCTCCCTGGTTCCCTTGGTCCACCCTGGGATCCATCCCAGTTTCCAGCCCTTGCAGTCAGCCCAGCGCCCACCCTGGATCCCACCCGGCGTATGTCCTGGGATCTGTCCTCAAATCTGCCCCGGGGATCTGCCCAGGATCTGGTGCAGGGCTTGGACCGAGGGCACTCATGCAGCAGCTGCCCTGCTGGGACCCTCACCCCCGCACCCTGGAGACCCCCATCCCCACGACCCCCCCGTCCCCACGGGTCCCGTGTCCCCACAGCCCAGTGGCAGACGCCGTTCAAGGCCAAGCAGACGGTGCCGCTGCCCTTCCTGCGCCCCGGCCTCCCGCCCGTGCCCGTGCCCACCATGACCAGCAAGAAGTACCCCGTGGCCTCCTTCACCGACTCCCGCCTGCAGGTCCAGGTACCCACACCCCCCGACATCAATCTCATGGGACATCCGGGTGGGATGTCACCCCCGCGGTGACACGCGGGTCCGTCCCCCAGGTGGGGCGGCTGGACCTGAGCGAGGGGCTGAGCCTGGTGGTGCTGGTGCCGCGGGGAGCCCCGGAGGCGCTGGGGACCGTGGAGCGGGCGCTGGACCCCCCGACCTTCCTGGCGCTGCTGCAGAGGGCAGCCAGCACCCCAACGCGCGCCACTGCCATCGCCCTGCCCCGCATGCACCTCGACCTCACCATGGACGTAGTGTCCCTGGTCCACGACATGGGTAAGGCATCCCCCATCACCCGGCCCTATAGCACCCGGGAGGAGTCCCCGATGTCCCCTCTGTCCCAGGCGGCCCCAACAACCCCATGCCCTCAGCGTCCCCCACATCCCTTAGCGTCCCCCATTTTCTGCCATTGCCCCCGGTGTCCCCCCGTGTCCCCATGTCCCCCCGCGTCCCCCCCGTGTCCCCGCGGTGGTGCTGAGGCCGGGTGCTGCAGACTACGGGCTGTTCCTGGACGCGGAGCTGTGCGGGCTGGCGCGGGGCCCAGCGGTGGCGGTGGACGCGGCGCAGCACCGGGCCGTGCTGGCGCTGGACGAGGCCGGCGTGGAGGCGGCGGGCGCCATGGCCACCTCGGTGGCCCGCACGGCCCTGCTGCTGGAGGCTCTGCAGCCATTCCTCTTCGTCATCTGGGACCACGCCGGCGCCATCCCCCTCTTCATGGGGCGCCTCAGCGACCCCCAGCCCTGACACCTGCCTCATGGAGGCCCTTGCATGGCCCCCTCCTTCCTCCCCTCCCTTTCCTCCATCCCTCCTCTCCTCCCTCCTCCCTCCCCTCCTCTCCCTGCTTCTCTTCTCCCTCCTTCCATCCCTCTCTCCCCCTTCCCATCCCTCCCTCCCTTTTTCCTCCTTCCTTCCCTCCCTTCTTACCCCTTTCCTCCACTCCTCCCCTCCTCTCCTCCCTCCTTCCTTCTCTCCTCCCCTTCCCTCCCTCCTTCCCTTGTCCCTCCCTCTCTCCCTGCTTCCTCCTCTCCCTCCTTCCGTCCCTCTCTCCCCCTTCCCATCCCATCCCATCCCATCCCTCCCTTCTTACCCCTTCCCATCCCTCCCTCCCACTCCTTCCCCCTTCATCCCCCCCCCACCTCTCCCAGCCCCCTGGGGTGCCGCAGAGCCCCTGGCCCCCAGCCACCCCGTAAGCTCCGGGCCTGGGGCCCCAATAAATGCTCTGACCCCTTGCAGGGCTCCTGTTGGAGGGGGGAAGGCAGCCCGGGGGGGCTATTAGGCTATTTGGGGTGGCAAATGGGGGGGCTATCGCCACCAACACGTCCGGGGGAGCGCTGAGCACGTGCCAGGTGTCCCCCAGGAGGGCCGGGGCTAAGCGAGGGGAGAGCAGCAGTGCCGGGGGGGTGACACCTGGCACCTTCCTATAAAAAAAAAAAAGCTTTTATTCCCCTAAAAAAGCTGCCCGCAGCCCCCCTGTGCTGGTGATGGGCCCTGTGCTCCCCCGGCGGGTGGCACGGGCCGCCACGGGGTGCCCCCACCACAGGGCACCAAGAAGGTGCGGAGTGGGGGGGACACCGTGCCAGCACCCCGGCGCCAGGGCCCCCCCAGTGCAGGTGCTGCGGGGTGCCCCCGCCGTGCCGTCAGTCCCAGCCGTTCTCCTTCACCATGTGCGACGTCTCGATGATGAACTTCCCCTCCTTGTACTTCTGGCTGCTCTCGAAGGCCTGCTCCTGGGGGGAGGGCAGCCTGAGACCCCCCCCCAGCCCGGCTCCCCTGCGGCTCGGGAGGGCCCGGGTCACCCCGAGCACATGTTGAGGGTTTGGGGTGCCAGGGGCAACGCCCACCCCGCACGTTTTGGGGTGCTGGGGGTGTGCCGGGGTGCCCACGCTACGGCTTTGGGATGCGGGGGGCAGTGCCCACCCCGAAGATTTGGGATCCTGGGGGTGCCAGGACACGGGACAACTCACGTATTTCCAGCCCAGGGTGGTTTTGCAGCTCTCGCAGAAGATGTCGGCCACCGAGTGGAGCCCGGTGAGCAGCAGCCGCTGCTCGGCCGGGCCGCAGCCCACGTTAACCCTGCGCAAAACCAGGAGCCGTGGGCACGCCGGGGGCGTCCCCCCCGTCCCCTGCGCCCTTCAGGACAAACCAGAGCCCTGGGGGGACAGCCTGGCCCCGGGGACACCCCCCGGCACGCTGGGGGCCCCGCGGTACTCACACGGAGTTGAAGAGGTAGGCACGGCCATGGCTGCCCTGGAAGGACTGCGGGGACACGGCACCAGTCACCAGCGGGGCCACCCCCAGCCCCACCGTGCCACCCAGGGGCACTGCCACGGGGGGGGGACACCCACGGGGGGGTACGGTGACCTCCAGGGGGTCAGAGCAAGGATCCCTGCCACCCCAGGGACAGCACTGCGGGCGGGAGGGGGGGCACTTGGTGCCCTGGGGACGCTGGGGTGCAGTGCTCACCATGACGGGGGCACCGTGGAGGGGTAAGGGGCATCGTGGGGACACTTGTCACCCCGGGGACACCACAGAATGGATGCCCACCACCCCGGGGACCCCACGCGGGTGTGCACATCACCCCGGGGACCCACAAAATGGACGCCCAGCACCCCGGGGACACTCGCTATATACCAGGGCCCCCCCAGGGGAGGATGCTCGCTGTCTCAGGGCCCCGGGGGGGACATTTAGGGGGGGGACGGGACATGGGCGCAGCGTGGGGGGGCACCTTGGAGATGAGCTCCTCGTGCCTGGCCAGGTGTGCCCGGCAGTGGACGCAGCTGTAGGTGCGGTGTGAGCGGGGCAGGTAGCTGTGGAAGGTCCGGGGGGGCAGGCAGGCGGCGGGGGGCAGGTGGCGGCGGGACGGTGGCGGTGGCACGGAGGATGGCAGGGCCCCGGGGGGCCGGGGGGGCGCGGGGGGCACCGTGCACCCCCCGCAGAGCCGCTCGCAGGGGAAGCAGCGCAGCAGGGTGCTGAGAGCCGTCTTTCCTCCCGCACCGGGGCCCCCCCAGGGGAGAAGGGGCTGGAAATGGGGGGGGGGGGGGCGACCTGCAAAGGGGAGAAAAGTGAGGAGGGGGCAGCGCTGTGACCCCCCCTCAAGTGTCTGGGGGGGGGCAGTCCCCGGTGTGCCCCCCCTGGGGACATGGGGGTTGGGGGGGTCGGGGGGATGGGGAGGTCCGGGGTGGTTTGGGGGGGTCTGAGGGGGTCTGAGGGGGCTGGGGGGGTCCGTGGGGGTGCGGGGGGTCGGTGCCGCGCTCACCACCTGCCGCTGTCCCCGCTGTCCCCGGTGTCGCCGTCCCCGGTGCCGGCACCGGGCGGGAGAAGGGGGGTGGGGATGGAGGGGGGGGGGGAATGGGGGGAGCACCGCACGCCCGGGGACTGCATCACGGCACCGTGACTCATCCCCCACGTGACGTCACTGTGACGTCACCACCGTGACATCACCACCGTGATGTCACCGCCGTGATGTCACTGCTGTGATGTCACCCCCGAG
Organism: Cygnus olor; assembly: GCF_009769625.2. NCBI lineage: Eukaryota > Metazoa > Chordata > Aves > Anseriformes > Anatidae > Cygnus > Cygnus olor. Next base: position 54,451,034 of record NC_049173.1, read on the forward strand.
GGGGCCACCGCAGAGACAGGGTGGCGGGTGTCACCTCGGGGTCCCCCCCCCCCCCCAGCCTCAGCTCCCCGCAGAGGGCCCCCCGGGGAGGGGCATGCAAATGAGATGCAAATGAGTTTGGTGCAGGGAGGGGAGGGCTGCGTGCGAGTGGCGTGCAAACACAAGGTGAATGGCGCCGGGGGAGCCATACGCTGATAGGTAGTCCCTGTCAGGACTAGAGACCCCCGGTGGGGGGGAGGGGGGCTATATGCTAATGAGAAGCTAATTAGTCGGGGGGGCAGAGCCCCGCTCCTTGAGGCAGGCCCGGACTACAACACCCAGGATGCCCCGCGCGGCTGCCATGGCAACGCCCCTCCCGGCGGGCTCCAGTGACCTCGCTTCCGGCACGTCCCGCGGCCCCAGCAGGGCGCCGGTAGGCGGGTGGGGGAGCGCCGCGGTGGGGGGGGCGGGACCCCAAACCGGGCGGGGGGACCGGGAGGGGCCCGGGGGCGCTGAGGGGGCCGGGGGGGCGGCGGGTGAGGGGCGAGGCGCCGGCGCCGCGTCCCCCCGGTGCGTCCCGTCAGGGCCGGCGCCAAGATGGCGGAGGACGGCGGCGAGGAGAAGAAGCAGGTGGCCAAGTTCGAGCTGGAGCGCGAGACGGAGCTGCGCTTCGAGGTGGAGGCCTCGCAGACGGTGCAGATGGAGCTGCTGACCGGCATGGCCGAGGTGTTCGGCACCGAGCTGACCCGCAACAAGAAGTTCACCTTCGACGCCGGCGCCAAGGTGGCCGTCTTCACCTGGCACGGCTGCACCGTGCAGCTCAGCGGGCGCACCGAGGTGGCCTACGTGTCCAAGGACACCCCCATGCTGCTCTACCTCAACACGCACACGGCCCTGGAGCAGATGCGGCGGCAGGCGGAGCGCGAGGACGAGCGGGGGCCCCGCGTCATGGTGGTGGGCCCCACGGACGTGGGCAAGTCCACCGTGTGCCGCCTGCTGCTCAACTACGCCGTGCGCCTGGGGCGCCGGCCCACCTTCGTGGAGCTGGACGTGGGCCAGGGCTCCGTCTCCATCCCCGGCACCATGGGCGCCCTCTACATCGAGCGGCCGGCGGACGTGGAGGAGGGGTTTTCCCTCCAGGCCCCGCTGGTCTACCACTTCGGCTCCACCACGCCTGGCACCAACATCAAGCTCTACAACAAGGTGAGCCCCTGGGACCTCGCCCCGCGGACAGCCCCGCCTGCAGCGGGGCAGGGGTTCCCTGCCTGCCTCCGTGAGTCTGGGGTCACCCGGTTGGTTTTGGTACCGTATAACACCACGTCTGTGCCCGGCTGAGCTGGGTGAGCCCTGACGCAGGGCTCGCCACGGGTGTCAGCTCGCAGCGAGGAGCCTGGCCCCGCCAGCTCTGTTAGGATTGAAGCTGCGCAGCTTCCTTGCCCTCTCTGCTGCCCCCAGCCAGGCTGTCTGTGAGCGGAGACCCCCCGGGCAGAAAGAGATCCCACAAAAACACGAAGAAGCCGATCTGAACTTGCAGTGTCCGGCTGCACCTGCTGCTTGGTGACAGTTGGAGGCCCCTGTTTGGCCCAGAGCCATCCTCAGCCCCGCTCTTGCCCTTGTCCCATCTGTGGGACACCAGGGAGCAGCTCGCCTGGTGTGGCTGAGCACCCTTAAGACCTCGTAACGTGTTGTAGGAGCGGCTCCAGCACTGAGCCTGACTGCTGACTGGGAGGATGGATTTCCCCCCAGGGGGCTGCCCGCAAGTCGGGCAGTGCTCCTGTGTCAGTAAATAAACCTGCCAAGCGCATTTAGGGACGTTGCTGATGGTCAGCGTGTCCCTAAGAACAGGGCAGGGCCTCGTGGTGTGGCCTCCTGCCGCTTTGGGAATAAAACCTCCTGCCCACCCCCCATCAGAATCGATGTGGTTTGGCTTGTGCGCCCCGGGAACGGGGCCCAAAGGTGATGGTGAGGGTTTTTTGGGGGGTGAATTTTGGGATGCTGAAGTAAAGGAGGTTATTTGGGATGATGCTGCGGGGAGCGAGGCGGGCGGGGGGAAGAGCCCAGCTCCCGCTGTGCCCCAAAACCTCTCCCCGTCTCCCCCGCAGATCACGTCCCGGCTGGCCGACGTCTTCAACCAGCGGTGCGAGGTGAACCGCCGCGCCTCGGTGAGCGGCTGCGTCATCAACACGTGCGGCTGGGTGAAGGGCTCGGGCTACCAGGCGCTGGTGCACGCCGCTTCCGCCTTCGAGGTGGACGTGGTGGTGGTGCTGGACCAGGAGCGGCTCTACAACGAGCTCAAGAGGGACCTGCCCCACTTCGTGCGCACCGTGCTGCTCCCCAAATCCGGCGGGGTGGTGGAGCGCTCCAAGGACTTCCGCCGCGAGTGCAGGGACGACCGCATCCGGGAGTACTTCTACGGCTTCCGGGGCTGCTTCTACCCGCACGCTTTCGACGTCAAGTTCTCCGACGTGAAGATCTACAAGGTGGGGGCCCCCACCATCCCGGACTCGTGCCTGCCCTTGGGGATGTCGCAGGAGGACAACCAGCTGAAGCTGGTGCCGGTGACGCCGGGCAGGGACATGGTGCACCACCTGCTGAGCGTCAGCATGGCCGACAGCGCCGACGACAACATCTCGGAGACCAGCGTGGCCGGCTTCATCGTGGTCACCGGCGTCGACCTGGAGCGCCAGGTCTTCACCGTGCTCTCGCCCGCGCCTCGCCCCCTGCCCAAGAACTTCCTCCTCATCATGGACATTCGCTTCATGGACCTCAAGTAGCGCCCGCGGGCCGGTGCGGGGGCGCGCGGGGGGCCGCGCCCCGCGTCCCGCGGGGGGCTCCCGGTGGCTGGGCGTCACCCGGGGGCCGCTGCGGCGGCTGTGCGCCGTGGCACCCGCGGGGTGAGCGGTGCCCGCCTCCCGCTTTTATACTTTTTGTAGCTTTTGTTATTAAATCCCTGCCTTTTGCTCTCCGGCTCCTGCTGCCTTCTGCCCCCGGCGGCGGGGAGGGCACCCCGGGGTGCTCAGGGCGAGCCCCCAGCCCCAGGACAACCACCCAAAACCGGGCTGTGTGTGGCTGGCGGACCCCTGGGCACCCCTTTTCCCACGTAGGGGGCCCGGGGTTGGGCTCTGGGGTGTCGCCCCCCGCCCCAGTTCCGTGCCCGGGGCTCCCTCGGCACGGCCTCCCCCTCCCCCCCACGGCACGCCCCCCTCCGACATGGCGCATCCCACCATGGAGGGCCACGCGCATGCGCCGCTCCCCCCCCCCCGAAGCCACCCCCGTGCCCGCGCTCCGCCCCGCCTTCCCGCCTCCCTCTCTGCGCATGCGCACTCCCCCGCCCCGCTCCTTCCAGGCGGTTCCCGGGGCGGCAGCCAATGGGGAGCGGCGGGCGGCGCGCAGCCCCACTGCGCAGGCGCGGCCGTGACGTAGTGGCCCGGCCGCCGGAGCGCGGCGACGGTGTGGGCTCGGAGCGCTGCCCCGCCGCCGCCTGGGCCGCGCCGAGCCGGTGAGTGCCGGGGGGGGGCCCGCGCCGGCCCTGACGGCCCCCGGCGGGCCCGAGGCCGCCCCCATCGCACCCGCAGCGCCCCCGGGACCGCCTGCGGCCCCCCCGGGCCTCCCCTCCCCCCTCACCGGGTCTCGCCGGGCCTCTCCCGCCCGTCACCGGGCCGCCCCCGGCCCCTCCGCCTCGGTCCCGGTGCCCCCCGGGCGTGCGGCCCCGCGCGTGCCCCCGTTCCCTCGAGCCTCCCCCGCCGCCGCCTCCGGTACCGGCGGTTTGCTCCCCGGGAGGGCCCCCCGCTGGCCCCGGTGCTGCCCGGCCCCTGCCGTCGCTCGCGGGCCGGCCCTGCCCGAATGTTGGGGGCGTTAACGGGGCGTTATCGGGGGGGTTACGGGGCTGGGGGTGGCTGGGGGTTGGTCGGGGTCTGTGTGCGGCACCCCCCCGGCAGCTTCCTCCCGTGCCCGGCCCAGGTGGCCGCTTCCTGCTGCGCCCGCCCTGCCTCCGGTCCGTCTCGGCCCGGTTCCTGCAGCGCTCCCTGGCAGGGGTTCATACGGTCACAGAGGGGTTTGGGTGGGAAGGGACGATAAGGATCAGCCGGTGCCACCCCTGCCGTGGCAGGGACACCTCCCAGCAGCCCAGGCTGCCCCCAGCCCCATCCAGCCTGGCCTTGGGCTCCTCCAGGGATGGGGCAGCCACAGCTCCTCAGCGCCCTTTGATCATCGTCGTGGCCTCCTTTGGACTCGCTCCAACAGCACAGCCGTGTTCCTGAGGGGAGCGGTGCTGCGAGTGTCGGGGTGACTGAGTTTGAGAGGAGCGGGACGTGAGGTGGGGATGCATGCGGGCAGCGCTGGGCTGGGAAAGGCTCCGTCCCGGCTGGGTGGGCGAGGTGGAGCAGCAAACCTTCCCGCGGGCGTGCTTCTGGCAGCTTCGTTTTTGAAAAGCTCGCGTGTGGATTCGCAGGGTTTTGGTTCTCGTGGTCTGGCGGTGACCAGAAGCTCGGCGCCTGGTCCCGGCCACGCGTTGCTGCCCTGCCCGGAGAGGAACCGCTCCTCGGAGCGCGTTTCCACGCTGTTCTCCGGCCCCGCTGACGTAATGGGCTGCGCTGGCAGGTGTTCAACCTGACTTCTTGCTAAGCGGGGCCAGATTGGCAGCGTGAAGCCTGTTAATCCCAAATTACCGGCCCCGGTTAGCTGGTCGCGTCTCCCTGCGAGGAGATAAAAGCCCCGCGGAGCCACCCCCTTTATCTCGCTGATTCAGGAGAGAGGGACTCGGGCCTTCCCGGCGCTCCTTGGTGGTGACTCTCTGGGAAGCGGCGTCCTCGGGAGCTTCTGGGTGTTGGTGCTCAGGGGAGCTGCCTGCCCGCACCCGCCACTACAGATCTTCTTCTGGGGTACGAAACCCAGCCGTAGCCTCGTCTAGAGCAAAGCGAGGAGAGCCGATCAACTCGGCGGCCTTCATTTAAGGCTGAGGAGGTGGCAGACGGGCGGAGCTGGCGTCACCGAGGGGCCGTGGAGGAAAAGGAGCGTGCTGGGGCCGCAGGGAGCAGGCGGCTCCGGCACCGGCTTCTCCGAGCGCCTCGTGGGTGCGGGCGGCGCAGACAAGGCGGGCTGGGGACGGGGCAGAGCACACCCCGTCGTTCCGCCGTGCCGGGCTTGCGTCACTGGGAAGGAATGGTTTGGCTGCCCGGCCCGTGCCGCGGAGACACGGCGGGGCAGGTTCGGGGCGGGCAGGTAGCTGGGGAGCTGGCGGGTGTTTGGGAGCCCGGAGCGGAGGGGGAGCGCTCGCTGCGTGCCGACGAGCTCCTTTCCCCGGGCTTCTCCCGGCGCGGCGAGGACCTGCGGCGCTCGGGCTGAGCGAGGCGGTGGGGAGAGCTGCTCCCAGGTGTTCCCCTGCCCAGCCAGGACGGGAAGAGCGCGGCAAAGCACGTTTTGTGCTCCTGTCTGGTGGGAGGATTGAGCCACGCAGCAATAGACAAAGTCTTCAGGCTACGTGCGGATGGGTCGCTGGAGAAAACGGGGGGTGAGGCAGCACAGGGCTTGTCACAGGCAGGGGAAGGCGCGGCGGGAAGGGCGCAGAGCTCCGAGGAGCAAGTGTTGGAAGAGGAGGAGATCAGTGAGACGGCGTTGGGGCTGCAGGAGGAACGGGAGGCGGAGGAGTTGGGAGCTACATCGAGTCCCCGTGAGACGCTGCCAGGCGGTATGGCTGGTAAACGGGAAGAGCCAGGAGAATACACTGAGAGAGGGTGCTAGGGCTGGAAGAACAGACAGAAGCCCCAAAGGAGAGGGAAAAGGGAGTCCCCGGTGCCACACGAGCCTGGTAAAGCCTGACTGGGAGGAGCAGGGAGGAGGGCAGGGCCCGAGAGGTGTGGGAAGGAGGGGCCGGAAGGGGCTGGGGGCAGGAGCAGAGCACGGGTGTCCCCAGGTGAGTGGGGTGCAGGCGGCCTCTGGGGGTAGGGAAGGGAAGAGAGGGATCGGAGGAGATGGGCTGCGGGAAGAGGAAGCCGGGGAAGAGGTGGCTTGGCAGAGCTGGTGTGAGCGTGGCCTGGATCGGCACCGCCCGCGGGGAGCCGGCTGGGTTCTGCGTGCGGTTGGCTTCTCCTGGGCGCCGGGGTGATGACAAGACAGGCGGGCTGAAGTCAGCCTGCCTCGGCCCGGGGAGAAGGAGGCGCCTGGGGAAGTGCACACGGGGATCCCGGCCCTCCTGCAGCTCCTCGGTGACGGGCTGCGGGAGGTCAGGCTGTGTTAGGAGAGGTGGCCACCGGAGGCGGCCGGGTGCTGGGACAGGCTCCCCAGGGACTCGGGCACGGCCCCGAGCCTGACGGACTCTCGTGAGGCCGTTGGACAGTGCTCTCAGAGGTGAGCTTGGAGCGCTGGGGCGGTCCCGCGTGAAGCCAGGGGTTGCGCTCGGTGATGCCTGTGGCTCCCTTCCGGCTCGGGGCGCTCTGGGGTCTCTCCCCTGCCTCCCTCTGCGGGGGGCTCGCTCCTGCACGGCCCCGCGCCGGGTTTGGCCGAGCTCTGGGGGAAGCAGAGCACCGACAGCAGGGTGTGAGGAGCGCAGCCGCGGAGGTCCCTGCAGGAGGAACATCACCGGGCTGAACTCTGCCGGGATCCGTTTGGCTCCGAGGCGGGGCTGTGTTCGTGGCAGGGTGTCCGGAGCAGCGGGGCGTCCCGCAGCAGCGGGCGGCGCGGCGGCGGTCTCCTCTCAGCGCTGGGCGGTGTCCGAGCGAAGCCGGGGAAGGCGGCCCTCACCTCGTGCTCCCGGGCGGCCCCGGGAAGAGTTTCCAGGTGGAAGCAGAGCTTTCTGCCAGCAGTTCGGGAGCGCCGTGCTCGCGTCCTGCCAGGGTTCCCCGCGGTCCCACGGGCAGGAAGAAAACTGGGTTTCAAAAGTTCAGCTCGCTTTCTGCGGGGGGAGAGCTGCCCCGCTGTGGGAGCGGTCTCTCCATTAGTCAGCCCGAGTGCCTGACGCCTCGTTTTGTGACTGAGCCCGGTTAATTGCGACGCCTTCGCATCATTAAACGCGCCTCTAATTCTGCGCCGCGGCGCTCTCGACCTCCGTGAGCGTTTAGTCGGCACGGACGGTTTCCCTGCCCGCCCCGAAGGACAAAACTTGGAGCAGCAGCAGGGGACGAGGCCGGGGGGAGGAAGATGAGGAGCTGTGCCTCTGGGATCCGCGAGGGAGCAAGGAGGCAGCGAGCGCGCGACAAACGGAGGAGAGGTGGCCGCAGCTGGTCCCCGAGCGGTGACGGGGCTGGGCTTTGGGGCGGGTCGCTGCCTCCCGCTCCTATTTTTCGGCCGGTTTCTCCAGCAGCCGGAGCCTCCTGCTGCCAGCGCAGGTCCCGCCAGTTCCTCCCCTGCTCGGGACACTGGTGTTCGCCGCGGGCGTCCCCTGGGGGAAAGGGGACGGGATTCCCGTGCTCCTGCAGCCTCCGCCCTGCCATTAAGCCTCCAAGCCTTTGATTAGCCCCTTCCCCTCGGGGAGCAGGCGTTTGGCACCGCCAGGGCTGGGGCTCGCCGGTGTGAGGCGACGGGCAGCGGGTGGGAGGCAGCGGCTCGCCGCCGGCCTCGCTCTCCCTCTCCAGGTAGCGGCGTTCTTGCCGTCCCGGTGGGGTTCTGGGGAATATTTCCACTTGAACGCTTCGACTGCCGCGCTGATTTCTTTCTGTCCTCTTTTCCAGGTGAGGCGCGCCGTGCCTGACGTCCGATTTTCATGGTTTTATGCGTTTTTTTTTTAAACTTACGGATTAACGAAGGGCGACTTCGCCTCCTCTCCGCGCGGCCAAGATGGAGCAGACTGAGAGCTGCCCCCACGCTGCTCGGGCCGTGGGCGAGGCAGAGCCGTGCAGCACAGCCCTCGCCTCCGGCGGGCTGCGGGGCTTGTGAGAGCGCTCCCTGACAGCTCTCCCCGTGAACTGGCCCGAAATGGTCGCCGCAGGAAAGATTTGATGAAATTCCCCTCGGTTGGCGGCAGCCGGGTGGAAACGAAGCCTGCTGGAAGGCCGGAGGGCCGGGAGGAAGGAGCGGGTAGGAAGAGGGCGAAAACGCAATCCACTGGGCCTTCCCCTGCAGCCCCCCTCGCAGAGAAAGGATTTGCAGCTCAGCCTTGCACCAGCTGTTCCTCGGCTTTACCGGGCGAGAGAGAAATAAATAAAATTAAACGGCCACCGCCAGGCAGGCAGCCCCGGAGCCCGGAGAAATCAGGGAGAGTGCTGCTGTGACCGCCTCCAGCGAGGGGGAGGAGGAGGAGGAGGAGGAGGCCGAGCAGGTCTCTCGGGAGACGTCCCCCTCCTCCCGTGCACCCACCGAGGGGGCTGCGGAGCTCGGGAGGGAGACGCGGCTCCCGGCGAGGCTTTGTGCAAGGGGCTGAGCGACGTCCCGCAGCCGGCTCCTCCTCGCCTCGACGCCGGCCCGAGCCACGTGGGGACCTCTTCGGAGGCCGTCGCCCGACGCGGGGGCTCTCAGCGCTCCTGCCCCGACGGCTGGTTTAAATCCAAACCCGGTTCTCTGCCCTGAGTTTTTAATTTTGATTTTTTTTGTTTGTTCGTTTTTAAACTCTCACTCCCTGTGCCGTGAACTCTCGCGGGGCGCAGAGCGGCGTGGGATCCTCGGGGCCTCTCTCCGGAGGCCGCAGCGGGCTTCTCCAGGCCTCCTGCTGCGGCCAGAGCTCGCTCGGGGAGGCCGGGCAGCGCCTCGGCCCCTTCCTCCTCCCCTCCCCTTCTCACCTTGCTCTGACTCCAGCTGGGCCTGGGCTATGCTGCAGGGCGGATTCCCCAGCAGAGCTCCACCATGCCAGCAGCGTCCGGAAAGAGGTTCAAACCCAGCAAGTACGTCCCGGTCTCGGCCGCTGCCATCTTCCTAGTGGGAGCCACCACCCTCTTCTTCGCCTTCACGTGAGTCTGCCTGGTTTTCGGGGTCCCCGGCTGGTCGGTGAGGGAGAGTCGGAGGAGGAGCGAGCTGCTGGGGCTGGCGCTCGCTCCCCTAGCAGGTGGCTGGCGTTAGGGGCTGCGGGCGGGCGGCGCCCTCGCCCCGGCGCGGGGTCCGCCTGCCCCGTTTCGTGCAGGGCCGGGGGGGTTGGGGCCGGCGCGGCCGGAGCCCCGGGGGGCAGCGACACGGCCGGGCCGGTTCCCTCCTGGCAGCGAGGCCGGCAGCTGGTGCTGTCCTTCAGCGGGGCGCCGCCGGAGGCTGGCCGAAAGCAGCGGGGGCTGCGCCGCCGGTTCGGGGAGCTGCAGGGGGGGGGAGTGGGTGTGCACGGCGTGTTCCCTGCCGCGCTGCCGGTCGGAGGGGGCTCGGAGGGGCAGCCCTGCCCCACGGCCCCCCGCGGCCTTGCCGTGCCCGGCCGGGAGCCGCTTATCGGCGCGGTGCTGCAGAGCAGGTTTGTTGGGAGCGGGAGCGCCCGGGCAGGGCGGCTCTAGTCGCAGGCCGGCGGGTGCTGGTTAACCTACTTCAGAACACCACAGGGAAGCTGGAGCGCAGCGCGCTTTCACACGGGTTTCACTGGGGCCGGCTCGGCGCGGCCGCCGGAGGGAGGGAGGTGTGAGGCTGCGCGGGGAGCTCTCCCCGTCCTCGTGCGGCTCCGCTCGTGCCCGCGGTGCTACCCGATCGTCAGGAGACGCTGGGGCAGGCAGCGGGGACGAGGGGCATTCCCGCCCTCCTGCACGGGACGAGCCTGCCGCTCGTCAGCAGCTTTAATGCTGCTTCAGGCCAGGAGTTCCCCTGCTGGGTCAGTTTGTCCGTCCCTGCCCCTCTTACGGGAAGAGGTCCCCGCTCCTTGCGGCCAAGGAACCAGCGCTGGAAGGAGCCGGCAGCACCTCCAGCCCCTGGACAAGGATGGGCGGCTCTGGCGCCCCGTGGCACGCGCCGTCCGTCCTAACAGGACCTGAACTCCCGCAGCACTCGCAGGGATTCGGTTTTGGGACTGCGGTGGGGGACCGTGCCCGCGGAGGGCAGGAGAGGCCGGGCTGGGGAGAGGCGGACTTGTCGAGCGGCAGAAAGCCCGTCTGGGCTGGAGGTGTGACTCAGTGCGCCCGGCGGGCCGGGGCTCTGCCTTTCCCCGAGCTCTCTCATGTGCTGCCAGGGACAAGTCTCGACAGAGCTGGGCGTGCTGCGCGCCCGAGCTCGGAGAGCAGACCCACCGAGTTCTCCAGGACGTGCGTGGCTGCAGCGGGGAGCAGCCTTCCTCCTCCTCCTCCTCCTCCTCCTCCTCCTCCCAAGGGCGTCCCGGTGCTGGGACAGGGCGCGCAGCAGCGCCCGCTGTTAGGGGCCGTGGGTTGCAGGTACGGTCTGGGTAACGTGGGATCCCTGCTTCCCGTAGGGTTTGGCCCCTCCTGCGGGACCTGTAAGCTGGGGAGGGGCAGGAGGGCAGGGGAGGAGGCTCCAGCCTGGCGTTTGGGGCTCGGGCTGATCCTGTAAGCTGCGGGGCGGGTCCCCGTGTCCCGTTCCCCCGATCCTCCCCGAGACGCCAGCCTGGCATGGCCGCGCACCGCCAGCCTGCCGGGCAGGGTTTAAAGTCCCCTGGGCGCAGCACGGCCCCTGGCAGCTCTCCCAGCCAGTTGCAGGCGCCGGGTCTCGCTGCAGCAGATAAGGCCGGGGGTTACGGGCCGGCCCCGAGGCGCGACGCCTGCTCCTGCAGTCGGTGCTCCCTCCCCAGGGCTGGAGGTCGAAGGGCGGCACCGGGCTGGCGGCTCTGCCCTCGGAGCGCTCGCGGCCCTCCGTGCCCCCACGCTGGAGCTGGGTGCCCGGCCACCCCGAGATGGTGGCAGGGCTGTTCCTCCTGCAAGGGCCGGCTCCTTCCCTCCCAGCTCGTGCCAGCCCTGCTGGGGTCTGTTTGGGGCTCCGGCCGGCACGTTTGGCTCGGCCCTGCTGTTGGCATTTCTGCTGGCGGCGGCTGTAATGTGGTGATGGGCCTGAGCGGTGGCTCTGGCTGCCCTCCGTTCCTTTCAAGCCAAGATTTTGGGCTTGGACGTGGCTTTCCTGGAGAGAGGGGCTCCCTGCCCCGTGCTCCTGGAAGGGCTTTTCCCACCTGCCGCCCCCCCTCTGCCCCTCCCAGCGGGGCTGGGAGCCTCCTGTTGAGTTGGAGCGTTGGGTGTAGTGACGGGGAGCTCGGCTCTGCCCTCCCTCGGGGCAAAGTCCCCTTAGGAAGGGGCGCCGTGCCCTCAGCACCATCCGTACGAGGACGTGGGATGGGTAACACCCTGTGCAGCGAGGCCAGAGGGCAACCCCGTGTGTCCTTCGAGGCGGGTCAACTCCCGTGGGGCCGAAGCTCGGTGTGCGGACGCCTCTCCTCCTCCTCCTCCTCCTCCTCCTCCTCCTCAGCACCCTGCCCCGCTGGGCTGGCAGCACCCGCCGGGCGGCACGGCGAGGCGAGGCGAGGCGGGCTGCCTCGGGAGGCAGAGCCGGCACGGCCGGTGCTGCGCGGGCTGCCGGGGAGCCGCTCCTTGCCCCGCAGAGCTCGTGGGGAAACGCCGGGGCGATGCCGCCGCAGATAGGTCGAGGTGGGGAGGCAGCGCCCGGGGGCGAGGCTCCCTCCTCCCCTCCCGAGGTTCCCGAGCGGCGCCGCCCCGCGTGGAAAGCTGTCACCCTCTGCCCCTGCTTCCCGGCAGAGGCGTCGCAGGAGCAAAGTCCCCAAGGACCCCGGGACCGCCTGTCCCAGCGGGTGTCGGAGGGCTGGGGCCGGCACGTTGCCCCTTCCCCGCTACCCGCTGGGCGCTGCGGAGGACCCGCCGCCGTATGTCGCGCCGCGCGCTGCCCCCTCCGCTCTCGCTGCCTAATCCATCCGTGTTCGGTGCTGCGGGGGAAAGAGAGGGACAGATGCTGCCCTAGATCCGCGGGATTAAACTGCCCGTGGCAAAGCAGATTAGGGAATTACTCCGGCGCCTCCGAGGGGGAAGCCCGCTGCCCTGAGCCTGCACCCAGCGGGGGCCGGGTGGGCGGCGGCTCCCTCGCCCCACGGAGGAGCTGGGGGCGGGCTGGGGCACCGAGGCTCCCCCGGGCAGCGTCTCCAGGCCGGGTTCCACCTCCTGGCTGCGAGGAGGAGGAGGAGCAGGACGAGCTCTGGAGCTGCGGCTAATTTCACGTTCCCTCGTGGGGCTGCCTGCACGTGCTGCCTTGTCAAGGGGAGGGGGATGGTTTTGGGGGGTGAGGAAGAACGAGGGCCTGGGGGGCACCAGGCGAAGCCCCCTCGCTGCCCCGAAGCTGCCCAGCTACCCCCAGGCCTCTTCCTGCTGTGGCGGTGCACAGCCCCGTGCCGGGTGTCTCAGAGCCTTTGTGTACGCAGGTGCCCGTGGCTCAGCCTCTACGTGTCCCCGGTCATTCCCGTCTACAATGCCGTCGTCTTCCTCTTCGTGCTGGCCAACTTCAGCATGGCCACCTTCATGGACCCAGGCATATTCCCACGAGGTGAGCGCGGCTCTCGTCGGGAATCACCTGGGACAGAGCGAGTTCCTTCCTCGGGGGTAAAGAGGATTACGGGACGGGAAAAGGGTCGGGGAAAGCTTCCCTTCCCCGCCTGGCCGGGACCAGGTGGTGGCACGCTGCCGGGAAGGTCGCGCTGGGTTCGTGGCCCAGCCGGTGGGATCAAGTGGTGAAAGTCCCCTAAACCCTGGCCCCTTGTGGGCTTGGGGCAGGGCTTGGGGGAGCTCCTCCCTCCTCTGTCCGCGCTCAGCGGTCCCCGTGACAATCAGGTGGGCCCGGTGTGCGTTTGCGGTGGGGCAGAGGAGGGTTTTGCCAGGGATCTTCAGCTCAGGAGGGCGGCGGGGGCGTGGTGTTGCGCGCCCCGTGCCCTGACGCGTGGCCGTGCTGGCGTTTCCCCGCCAGCTGAAGAAGACGAGGACAAGGAGGACGACTTCCGAGCTCCACTTTACAAGACGGTGGAAATCAAGGGCATTCAGGTACGCATGAAGTGGTGTGCGACCTGCCGCTTCTACCGGCCACCGCGCTGCTCCCACTGCAGCGTCTGCGACAACTGCGTGGAGGTGAGCAACCGCCGGCTCCCGGTGCCTCTTCTCGGCACAGCCGCGAGCCCTCAGTCCTTAAACCCAGCGTGCGGGCACGAGGGGCCGCCGGCCCGGCCCCTCACCGCGGCTCCTCCCCGCCCCCAGGAGTTCGACCACCACTGCCCCTGGGTGAACAACTGCATCGGGCGGCGCAACTACCGCTACTTCTTCCTCTTCCTGCTGTCGCTCACCACGCACATCATGGGGGTCTTCGGCTTCGGCCTGCTCTACGTCCTCTACCAGGTGGAGCTCTCTGGCGTCCGCATGGCCATCACGTATCCTCAAGGGGGTTTTTACGGGGCAGGGCGTTGGTGGGGCCGGGGATGGCGCGCGGCGGAGCAGGGCTGTGGCTCTTCCTTAGCGGCCTGCTGGCAGGATGGCCGTGATGTGCGTGGCCAGCCTGTTTTTCATCCCCGTCGCCGGCCTTACCGGGTTCCACGTGGTGCTGGTGGCGAGGGGCCGCACCACCAACGAGCAGGTACGTGTGCCGGGCTGCTGCGGGGGCGCTCAGATCATGTCAGGACACCTCCGGGTACCCCGGGGGGCTTCCCAGGACAAGGCAGACGCGGGCAGGGTGGATTGAGGGACGGGAAGGCACGGGGATGGCTGGCACGGAGCACGAGAGGTGTGCGAGGGGAGGCCGAGTGCGCCGCGTTCGCGCAGCCTGGAGAAAAGGGATCTTCCTGCCGTCGTTCGGCTGTTGTGGAGAAGGAGCCAGGCAGTTCTCTTCTCGGGAACGCGTGGTGGCAGGGCAGGAGGCGATGGGCAGCTCGAAACAAGGCACTTCCCAATTAGCAGGGAGAGACCTTCCCCCGTGAGGGCGGTCCCACGCCACCCTCCCGACAGGAACAGGGGCCCGAAACGAGCAGTCCCCGTCCTTGGCTACGCTCACGGCAGGGCCGGGCAAACCCCGAGCAGCCCGACCTTGGCCGTCCTCGCCAGGGGCAGGGGCTGCACCGGGGACCTCCCGCGGCCACTGCCCGTCCCGGCACCATGCTCCTCGTCCTGCAGGTGACGGGCAAGTTCCGGGGTGGCGTCAACCCCTTCACCAACGGTTGCTGTAAGAACGTCAGCCGGGTCCTGTGCAGCTCCCCAGCCCCCAGGTAAGCGCGGTGCAGCGTGGCGAGCGTTTTCCCTGCGATGCCCAGGGAGACTGAACCGCCCCCAGCTGCAGGCCCTCACCTTCTCTGCCCTCTCCCTGGCGTTCACCAGGTACCTCGGGCGTCCGAGGGCCGAGCAGACGGTGCTGGTGAGGCCCCCCTTCCTGCGGCCCGACGTGTCGGACGGCCAGATCACCGTCAAGATCATGGACAACGGTATCCAGACAGAGCTGAAGAGGACGAAGGTGAGGAAAGTGGGGGGTTAGCACTCCCCCGCGGAGCCCAGGGGCGCGAGCCTGCGTGCGTGAGTAAAGAACCGAGTGAGCCTCGTCACACCCCACGTCGCCCTCCATGTCGTCTCGTGCTGCGTCCCCATGGGACAGACACCACGCCCGTCCCATGCGGCAGCAACCCCGCGAGGCTTTGCACCCTCCGTTGCCCTTCCCCGTCCCGTTCTCCGCCCTCACAGTCATTCGGAGGTCCCCCTTCCTCCGCACTCACCAGCACCCGGGACACGCGCTGCCTTCAAGCGCTGAGCCGCTCGGACGGGCCCGGGGGCGCCGAGAGCCCGCTCGGCGCTCCTGCACGTTGGCGCCTGCCGGGGTAGAGCTGGGGCCTCGGCACCCCCTGACCGCCTGCGCTTTGTCTCTGCAGTCCAAAGCAAGCCTCGAGGTGACAGAGAGCCAGTCCGCTGACGCCGAGCCGCCACCCCCACCTAAGCCAGACCTCAGCCGCTACACGGGCCTGAGGACACACTTAACCCTGGCCACCACCGAGGGTAAGGAGGGCGAGCAGGGCCCCGGCCAGCCGCTGGGAGGGGAGCCCAGGGCTGCGCCCAGCACGCCAGGAGCCAGGGCCGCAGGAACAGGCTGCGGGGCAGACCCGAAGCACGTCGGCACGCCGCACGGTGGGGCGGGATGTGCCCGCACCTCTGGGCCGGCACACGCGGCCCCGGCGCTCGAGGAAGCCTGGGGGCTGCTTACAGCCAGCCCCGCTCCGTCGGAGGAGGGCAGGGACCGAGCCGAGACCGCTCCTCGGCAGCGCGGTGGCTGGCGGGAACCGCCGTGAGAGGCAGCGGGCAGGTTTGCAGGCTGCCGTGCTGTAGGCAGGCGCAGGAGCACAGCCCGGGCGGAGGAACGGCAGGCCTGGCTCGGTGGCAAGGAGCGTGCTTGTTGCAGCCTGCACGGCTCGCTCTCCCCGCTCCCCTGAGCGCCAGACAGAGAGCGCCGCTCAGAGCCGCCGGCGCGGGCTCGGCACGAGAGGTGGCGTGAGAACGGGAGCTCGGACACCGCTGCGTCCAGGTCCCTCCGTGTGCTGCCGGCCCCACTGACCTCCAGGTCTTGCTGGGGCTGCTGCAGGGCCAGGGAAGTGCCCCCCCGGTGCTGCGGGGACCCGTCTTCCATCCCCCTCCATCTCAGCCCTCCCCGGAGCACCTCCCCTCGAGCCCATCCCTTTCGCCTCCACCTCCGTGGTCCGTCCGCCCCAGGCTCAGAGCCGGTTCTGGGGGGAGGAGGGCGCTGGGCAACGCGTCCTGCGCGCACCGCCTGGGGCAGCAGCCTCGCCTCTGAGCCTCTCTCTCTCTCCCTCCCCCCGCAGACAGCGGCCTGCTGGGCAAGGACAGCCCCCCGACGCCCACCATGTACAAGTACCGGCCCGGCTACAGCAGCAGCAGCAGCTCGGCCGCCTTGCCCCACTCCACCAGCGCCAAGGTAAAGCCGTGCCCGCGGTGGAACGGGGCCGGCGCTGCGCAGCGCTCGGCCGCCCGGGGAGCTCTGGTCACCAGGGGACGTCCTGCCCCCGGCTGCGGCTTCCTGAGGGGGGGAAGCTTGGGGCGGGCTGCGTGAGCTCGGCGGGGAGCCGCTGCCTTCCCGGGGGTGACTGCGCTGCGTCCTTCCCCCAGCTGAGCCGGGTGAACAGCCTGAAGGAGCCCAACTCCATCTGCGACGGCGGCCGCAAGCCCAGCTACCGCTCGGAGCCCAGCCTGGAGCCCGAGAGCTTCCGCTCGCCCACCTTCGGCAAGAGCTTCCACTTCGACCCGCTGTCCAGCGGCTCCCGCTCCTCCAGCCTCAAGTCGGCGCAGGGCACGGGCTTCGAGCTGGGCCACCTGCAGTCCATCCGCTCCGAGGGCACCACCTCCACCTCCTACAAGAGCCTGGTGAACCAGACGCGCAACGGCAGCCTGTCCTATGACAGCCTGCTCACGCCCTCCGACAGCCCCGACTTCGAGTCGGTGCAGGCCGGCCCCGAGCCCGAGGCGCCGGTGGGCTACACCTCGCCCTTCCTCTCGGCCCGCATCGCCCAGCAGAGGGAGAGCGACCTGCACGGCCGCTTCGCCGCCGCCGTCTCCCCCAAGCACGCGCCGCCCCGCGAGCCCTCGCCCGTGCGCTATGACAATCTCTCCCGCCACATCGTGGCTTCCATCCAGGAGCGGGAGAGGCTGCTCCAGCAGCCGCCCGCCCCGGCGGCGCCGGGCAGGGAGGACGACGCGGGGCCGGCGGACTCGGGCGTCCGGTCGGCGACGCCGGGCTCCGGCAGCGCCGCCCCCCGCAGCAGCTCTTCCTCGGACGATTCCAAGCGCTCGCCCCTGGGCAAGAATCCGCTCACCCGCCCGGCCCCTCCCCGCTTCGGCAAGCCCGAGCCCCCGCACGCGCTGCGGGCGCGCTCCCTCGGCTCCCCCGAGCAGCCCGCGGCCCCCCACCTGGGCAAATCCGTGTCTTACGGCAGCCAAAAAGCGGCGCCTCAGGCCGGCGTCCCCGAGGCCGAGGAGGTGGCCTTGCAGCCGTTGCTGGCACCCAAGTAAGTGCGCGTGTCCCCGGGGAGGGGGGGGCTTCCCCCATTTTTTCCGCCGCGCTCTCCTGCTCACCCCGCGTCCCCGCTTCCCTCCGCAGAGACGAGCTGCAGCTGAGGACGTCCTACAGCAAGTCCAACGGGCAGCCCAAGAGCTTGGGGCCGGCCGCCCCCGGCGCGGGGCCCGTGCCCCTCAGCAGCCCCACGCGCGGCGGAGTCAAGAAGGTGTCGGGCGTGGGGGGCACCACCTACGAGATCTCCGTATGAGGGGCACGGCCCGCGCACCTCCTCCCAGCGGGGCACCCAGGGGCCTCCCCGCGGGCACGGACGCTCTGCAGCCCCCGGGGACGAGGGGCGGACGGGCTGGCGGCGCTTCCCTTCCTGATTTTTGGTTTCTCCTCCCCGTTTTCCCCCCCTCCCCAGGACTCGGGTGCTGCCTCGCACCCCAGCAGCGCCCCTCTCCCTCCGAGGACCCCGGGGGGGGCCCCGTCCTGCGGCCCCCCCGCCCGGGCCAGCCACTTGTGGGCCTTGTGCAATCACTCGCTCGCCTAGTGTGGTAGGAATGGATTGTTTTTAAAACCAGAATAACTTTTTTTTATTATTATTGTTACCGGATTCTATTTTTTTTCTCTTTCTGAGTTACCAGGTGTGTGTATATATAAATATCTATATATATAAATATAAATATAAAAAGAAAAAGAAGCAGAAATTATATATCTGACCCAGAGAGAGGGAGAAACCGCCCGGGGCTGCTGCTGCCCCCGCACAGGCCCTGCGGGCGCGGGACGAGAAGGGGAAGGTGCCTGGGGGCAGCGGGGGGGGCGGGCACAGCGCCCTGCCCTGCTGAGCTGGGCTGGAGGCCGCGGGTTCTTCCCCGCTCCGTTTCTCGGGTTTTGGAGCCTCCTCCCGCAGCCCCCGAGGGCACAGGGTGGGATAAAGGGCGAGGGCCGGAGCGCAGCAGCGCTCCGCACGCCTCCCAGACCCACCCCTTGCACCCACGGCAGGGCCGGGGGGCGCCGGGGGGGCCTGGGGAGCCGCTCGTGGGCTCCGGCCGCTCCGCCCCCGTGGCTCCTGCTGGTTTTATCCGTTTCCCCGGGGTTTGTGGCGGGCTTTCCATTTGTATTTCTTCCCGAGGGGTGTAAGAGGGCTTTCTGGCGGTCGCGCAGTTGGTTCTATTTCCACGTGGGGACGAGGAAGGCCGGCGGGGCGCAGCCCCCCACAGCAATATTTTCTCATCACATGCCAAAAAAAAAACAAAATGCAGATGGGGAGCCCAGTGCTCCCCAGCCCCTGCCTGGGCCCCCGCCCTGGGGCCCGGAGCCCTTCACGCATTACTTTACTCGTTCTCTACGGCAATATCTCTCCTGGGGCCTCCGCAGGGCCATGCCATTGGTTTTTTTTATTATTATTATTAGCCATTTTAAAATGAGGAATAAAAGGATATTTAATGAGCCATCCCAGCAGGCATGCGTGTGCTTTATTTTAGTGTCCGGGGACAGAGGCTCCCGAGAAGGGCTCCTGGTGTCCCTCCGTGTCTCAGCTCTCCCTCCCTCCTCAGGGGAGGGAAGGAAAAGGGGGCCGGGGGCCGGGGCGGGGTGCCGAGCCCGGTGCTGCCAGGCTTTGCAGCGCCTTCAGTCCCGGGCCGGAGCCAGCCTGTAGGAAACAGCTCCTGGGGCGCCTTGGGGCAGCGCTCCCCCTGCGGGTAAGTCTGCCAGCCGACAGTTAGAGCAGCCACTGCCACCAGCCCCTCCTTAGAGCAGAGACTTTAATTAAAAGGTGAGTAAAAAAAAAAAAAAAAAAAAGAGCGCCCTCAGTGCAGCGGGTTGTTTCGGTACGAGGGGCTGAGGGCAGCCATCCCGACCCCAGCTCCAGCACAGTCCACGCGTTCCCCTGGTCCCGGCCCTCCGCGGGCTGCGGGGCTCGTCCTCGCTGCCCGCGGTGGGGATGCGCCTGCCCAGGTCTCCCCGCTGCGCTCCGCAGGAGGGACGAGTCCGTCGCGGGTCGGCCGGGACCGTCGGTGGCACCCGAGAGCCCCCTGGGGCGGCACCAACGCGGCCTCACCGCAGGCTGCTGCTGCTGCTGGCCTGGGAGCTGCCCACCCCCGGGTGCTCGGGGCTGTGCCGGTTCTGCGGGGGAAGGAGAGAGAGACGGCCCGTGAGGGACCAGCGGGATCAGCACGGCTCCCCGGCTCTCCCCTGCTCCCCCCCTACCTTCTTTTTCTTCTTCTCTTTCTTCTTCCTTTTCCGTTCAGGATCCTCCTCTTTTTTCTTCTTTTTCTTCTTGTGGTCAGAGTCCGAGGGGGTTTCTGGAGGCACGAGGAGACGAGGATTAGTGTGGGAGCGGGGACAGGACGAGCCGGCAGCCTCGCGGCGCGGCCCCTTACCGGGGGGGACGGGGTCCTGGGTGCGGCTCTGCTTGTGCTTGTGCTTGTTCTTCTTCTTGGGCGGCTGGATGTGCATCAGCCGGCACTGCTCGGGCAGCTGGGGGAGGAGATGGGGCGGGTCAGAGGGCGCTGGGTGCCCCCTCCTTATTCCTTTTGCCCCCAGCACCCCCACTCCCTCCCCAGCACCTAAGGGGTGCCCTTGCTCCCCCCCCCAGCGCCCCCACTCCCCTGCGGAACCCAAGGGGCTCCCCCCCAGCGCCCAAGGGGCGCCCCCAGCACCCGAAGGCTCCCCCCCAGCACCCAGCCCCCCCCCCCCCAGCGCCCCGGGGCTCACGGGGCCGGCGTGCAGGCGGAAGCCGGTGAGCATGGTGCCGGTGAGCGGGGTGAAGGAGCTGCCGCAGATGGGGGGCTTCTCGATGAGGGAGCGCAGGCTGCTGTTGTCGTGGGAGCCGGGCAGGTCGATCATGCCGGGCAGGTCGGGCAGGAAGTTGCTGAGCTTCTCCTTCACCTTCTTGCCGCAGAACTTGTTGTAGGCGTGCTCCAGGTTGTAGTGCGTGATCAGGTTGGTGCTGCCCGTCAGCTCCGTGCTGCCTGCGGCGGGCGGGCGCCGAGTCCCGGGGCTGCCCCCGCCGCCATTTCCCTCCCGCTGCTCCCCCCCGGCCTCTCCCCCCCACCGCGCGCACGCAGCCCGCGCGCCCATTGGCCCGCCGCGCTGTCACTCCTCGCCTCCCCGCCCGCCCCCTCCCGCTCATTGGCCCGCCGCGCCGCCCGTCAGCGCGCCGCCGCTCCCCATTGGCCGCCCCCTCAGCGCGGCGCCCGCCCCGCACCTGGCAGCTCCCGCAGCAGGTAGAAGGGGCCGGCGGCGGCGGCCTTGCCCTCGCCGGGCGCCGGGGGGGCGGCGGCGGCGGCGGCGGAGGCGGCGGGCGGCGGCGCGGCCCCGGCCCCGGCCGCTTTGGCGGGCCCGAAGCCCAGGGCGGCGGCGGCGGCGGGCGGCGGCTGGTCGGCGCCGCCGAACAGGGCCGAGAAGTTCTCCATCTTCCCAGCCTGCCCCGCGCGCCCCGCCCCGCCGCGCGCCCATTGGCCGCGCGCCGCCCAGCGCCCGGCTCGGTTGCCGAGGCAACGCCGAGCCCCGCTTCCCGATTGGCCGCCCCGCCCGTCCGTCTCCCTGCGGTTCTGTGGAAGAACGCGGCGGCTCGGCTTCCTATTGGCCAGCCCGCGGGGAACGCCCCGCCCCGCTTTGACAGGCAAGCGGGCCGCCCAATCGCAGCGGGGCGGGCGGTGAAGGAGGAGGAGGAGGAGGAGGGCAGCAAGATGGCGGTGGTGGCGCCGCTGCTGGCGCTGCTGTACTCGGTGCCGGGGCTGTGCCGCTGGCTGGCGCGGCCGTACTACCCGCTGTCCGCGCTGCTCGCCACCGCCTTCCTGCTCGTCCGCAAGCTGCCGCCGCTCTGCCGCGGGCTGCCCTCGCAGCGGGAGGACGGCAACCCCTGCGACTTCGACTGGGTGAGAGCCCCGGGCCCGTCAGCCCCCCCCCAGGGCCCCGTCAGCCCCCCCGGGGCCCGTCGCCACCCCCTCAGGACGGCTGAGGCCCGGCAGCTCCTGGCACTGCCCTCCCGGCGCCGCCTCCCGCTGCTGAAGGGCTTCCCGGGCGTCCGTGAAGGTTGCCGGCGAGGCCCCGTGCTGTAGGGGCAGCCCCGTGTCCTTGCAGTCAGCGAGTCATACGGTGGCTCAGGTTGGAAGGACCTCAACTCCCAGCCCCTCTGGAAGGGGCCTCAGAGCCCCCCCAGCTCCACCCCCCCGCCATGGCAGGGACACCTCCCACAGCCCAGGCTGCCCCCGGCCCCGTCCAGCCTGGCCTCGAACACCCCCAGGGATGGGGCACCCACAACCCCTCTCGGCTATGGGGAAGGGGAGGAGGCGCGGGGATTTGGGGCCAGCGGGCCGTGGTGCAGCAGCTCGGCCTCGTGCCGGCAGCCCCCCCGCCTCAGGGAGGGCGACGCAGTGCCGGTGGTGCTGTTGGCTGCTCCTGGGCCCTGCAGGCGGCCACGGCGTGCCCGCTGCTCACGGCCTGTCTCTTGTGTGCAGCGGGAGGTGGAGATCCTCATGTTCCTCAGCGCCATCGTGATGATGAAGAACCGACGCTCCAGTGAGTCAGGGCTGGGGCCGTGGGGCGGGGGCTGCTGGTGGTGCGGCCCTGGGGAGCTGCGTGGGGCTGGAGGAGCAGAGGGAAAGGGACCCGGGGCAGGGGCTGAGGGGTGCCTGGCCCTGTCTCCTAACCTTCAGCCCCTTTTCCAGTCACGGTGGAGCAGCACATCGGGAACATCTTCATGTTCAGCAAAGTGGCCAACGCCATCCTCTTCTTCCGTCTTGACATCCGCATGGGGCTGCTCTACCTCACGCTCTGCATAGGTGAGAGCTGCGAGGACGCGGGGAGGGGACCCCGAGGTGCCGGGGGCTGCCGCAGCGCCCCTTGGCGTGGCTTTGCCTGCCCCGAGCAGGCGTCGTGCCAGCTGCCTGGCAGGGGGCTGGAGCTCTCTGCCGTGGGCCGTTGACCTTGCGGTGTCCGTTGCTGAAGGTGCAAGAGGTTTCTGTGGGCTTGGGGCGCTGGGGCAGGAGGAACTTTCCTCCACACTGAGCCTTTTGGGGTGCTTCAGGAGTGGGAACGGGGTGCGGTGGGGGCAGAAGCCCGTCCCCAGGTGGGCAGCGGGCTGAGGCTCGCTGTCGTTGCAGTCTTCCTGATGACGTGCAAGCCGCCACTCTATATGGGCCCCGAGTACATCAAGTATTTCAGCGACAAGACCATAGACGTGAGTATCTCCTCCCTGCGCCGGGCTGGCACGGGGGGCCGGGGGGCTCTGCCTGCCGGCCCCCGCCGAGCCCCGTGGCCCCGCGGCAGGAGGAGCTGGAGCGGGACAAGCGGGTGACCTGGATCGTCGAGTTCTTCGCCAACTGGTCCAGCGAGTGCCAGTCCTTCGCCCCCATCTTCGCCGACCTCTCTCTCAAGTGAGTGGTGCCCGGCGGGGGCCTCAGCGAGCCGTGCGGTGTGGGGTCACAGCGCTTGGGGTAATCTTCTGCCCCCCCAGGTACAACTGCTCGGGGCTGCACTTCGGGAAGGTCGACGTCGGCCGGTACACGGACGTCAGCACCAGGTCTGCGGGGACGCGGCTGGCTCCCCCAGCCCGGGACGGCGCTGGGGAGCCCCTGGGAGCCCCCCAGGCCTCCCGGGTGTCACCGTCCCTCCCTCCCCGTCCTCCTGCAGGTACAAGGTCAGCACCTCGCCCCTCACCAAGCAGCTGCCCACCCTCATCCTCTTCCAGGGCGGGACAGAAGTCATGCGCCGCCCGCAGATCGACAAGAAGGGCCGGGCTGTGTCCTGGACCTTCTCGGAGGTGGGCGAGGACGGAGGGGGTGCGCCAGCCCCCTGCGCTGTCCCCCCCCGGGCGTTACCCGCGGCTCCCAGCACGCGGTGGGGACACGGCGGGCTGTCCCCGCTGCCCCTGACCCCGCTCCCCGCCTGCAGGAGAACGTGATCCGCGAGTTCAACCTCAACGAGCTCTACCAGAAGGCCAAGAAGCAGGCCAAGCCGCGCGACGAGGGCGCCGAGGAGGCTCCCGAGGGGCAGGCGGCCGCGGGGCTGGCCAACGGGGAGACCAAGAAGGACAAGTAGAAGCCACCCGCACCCTGCTCACCCGCCGTCACCCCGCCGTCACCCCCCTGTCCCCGCGCCCGGGGACCGCGCAGCGCTGTCGGCGGCTCCCGGTGGCCCCGGCGGGCTCTGGGCTCCCCCTGCCCGCCGCGGTGGGGCTGGGGGCCGGGTCCCGGGGCCGGTACCGCGTGTCCGCGGCGGGCAATAAACCTCCGGTGGCGGCCGCCTGCCTCCCTGCGGCGGGGCGGGGCTTGAGGGGAGGGGGCGTGGTCGCGGGGCGGCGGGGCGGGGCCTGGGGTGGTGGGCGTGGTGGTGGGTAGGGGGCGGGGCCTTCTCGAGGGGGGGCGCGCCCCCATTGGCTCTGCCCGCGCCGCCGTTTCCCGCGCCGGCAGGAGGGCGCGGGCGGAACCATTGCGCGCCCCGCGTGGGGGGGGGGGGGGGGCGGGCGCGGCGCGGCGCTGCTCCCCTCCCCCGTCCCCCCGCGGTGGTCGGGTCCGTCGCGGCCCCGCCCCCTCGCGGCCCGCGCTCCCGCCGCGCTCCCCGCATGGCGCCCCGCGGCAGGAAGCGGCGCGCCCCGGCGGCGGCGGCCGGGCAGGGCGCGGAGGGCCCCGAGCGGCTGCGGGCACGGGCTGAGGGCGGGCCCGGGGGCGGCGGGGCCAGGGTCGTCATCGAGCACTGGTGGGGCCGGGACCGGGAGCGGGCTGGGGCCGGGAAAGGGCCGGGGATGGGAACGGGACCGGGACTGGAATGGGGATGGGATAGGGCTGGGAGCGGGACCAGGATGGCAGTGGGATGGGGCCGGGATGGCACTGGGACCCGGGTCAGGAGTGGGACCGGGAGTGGGACCGGACTGGGGCCAGCATAGAGCTGGGAGTGGGACTGGGATGGGACCAAGAGCAAGACTGGGATTGGGCCGGGGTCCGGACTGGGATGGGACCAGGAGCAATGACCCTGTCCTCCCCCCGCCCCCAGCAAGAGCTGACGGGTGTTCGGGCGCAATGCCGCGGCGGTGAGCGAGGCCCTGCGTGAGGCCGTGGCCAACCTGGCCGTGGACATCAACCCCGAGAAGCCCCGCAGGAACAGCTTCGAGGTGTCCCTGGTGAAGGAGGACGGCAGCAGTGAGTACCCGCAGTCAGTGGGGGGTTGGGGTGAGGGCTCCCCCCGGCAGCCCTGACCCTTCCCCGCGTCTTCCCCCCCAGCCGTGGAGCTGTGGAGTGGCATCGGGAAGGGGCCGCCCCGCAAGCTGAAGTTCCCCGACCCCGCTGCCATGGTGGAGGCCCTGAAGAGCAGCCTGGCCTAGAGGAGGCGCCAAGGTGAGGAGAGACCCCAGCAACGGGATCAGGACCCCCGCACGCCGACCACCCTCTCCCCCCGGCCCAGCTGGGATCAGCACCCGCGGAGCGAGCACCCATGAAGGGGCGTGACGAAGTGAGGGGGCGCCTGCCCCCCCAGTCCCGTCTCCGATGCCGCAGCTCCCCCGTGGGCAGCCAATGCTGAGCCCCCAGCTCCCCGCTCTCCCCTGCAGCCCCCCAACCCCTTGTTCAGTTCCCCAATAAAGCCCTGCAGCTCCACAACACGAGGCTGTTGGCTCCAGAACTTTATTTTCTCAACAACACATGGTCTCCGTGGCCCTGCAGGGGTGGCCTGTCACCTGGGTGCGGGGCAGGGGGCTCCCGGGACCCTAGCCCAGGACATCTACCTCCCCATCGGACTCGGATGAGAGGCTGGGCCAGGCGCAGACAGCACCGGGGGGCAGGCGCGGCTCCGCCACCCCCACGTCCACCTCCTCGTCCTCCCCGAGGCTGTTCCCCTGCGGCTCCTCCAGCCTGCAGCCCTGCTGGGGCCTGGGGGGCACCGCGGGCTGCTTCCCGCAGGCTGCCGGTGGGGGCCATGGCTCTGCCACCCCTCCAGCACCCACCGCCATCCCCTCGTGGGCCTGCACCAAAGAGGGCTGCCCCTCCCGCACCACCTCCCAGTGCTCCCCGCCCTCCACCTTCCTCAGTTTCAGCCGCCTCACAGGAGGTCTGGGGCGCGGGGCACCCTTGGGGGGGCTGCCAGCATGCCCGTGCTCAGCCCCGCTGCCTGCTATGGGGCAGAGCCTCGGGGAGCCGGGCTGGGGGGCGCGCAGGCAGCTGCGGTCGAGCCTCCAGCGGGGCCCGGGGTGCACCAGGCAGCCCCCCTGCAGCTGCAGAGACTCGAGCTCGGCCACGCGGAGCTGCCGGGCGGCCGCCAGCACATCCTGCGCCTCCTCCGAGGACGCCTCCAGCTCGGCGGTGTAGAGGAAGCGCACCAGCTTGCGCAGCGCCCCGATCTTCAGCCCCTGCAGCTCCAGCACCACCCTGCGCCCCTTGGGGGGCAGCTCCCGGGCCAGCTGCTCCATGAAGAAGGGGCTGCACACCGAGAGGACGCAGCAGTGGGCTGCCACCGCCTCCCCTGCAGAACAACAAGCGGCCGTCAGGCCCCACGCGGGTGCTGCCCTCCCCAATCCCCCCCCCGAAGCTCCACGGGAGTTCAGCGGGACCCCTCGCTCCTGCCAGCCCCGCAAGGGGGGTGCAGCTGCACCCAGCCCTTTCCTCGCCCCCCGGCCACCCTGGACGCCCCCAGCCCTCGGCGCTCGGCCGCCCGCTCACCTTCCGCCCGCAGCACCACGTCGCAGAAGACGTCCTCCCGCTGCTGCTGCTGGTGCAGCTGCAGGAAGGCCGCGTGGAGCAGGCGGGTGCTGCGGTACAGCAGCCGCGGGGCGGCCGACGACGGCGAGCCCGGGGACATCCCTGGGGAGACAAACGCGGCGCTGGGGACCCGGGGCTCGGCACCCCGCCTCCTGCAGCCCCCGTGGGCGCAGACAGATCCCGCAGCACGTGCGCATGCAGCTCCATCGCGCACGTTTTTACGCTCTGCAAATTCCCGCCAACGGCCACGCCGACCTCCAAGGCCTCCCTCCCAGCCCCAAACACGGCACCGGCCGCCAGGGGGCACCGGCCGCGCCGATTCCGAGGCAAAACCGAGCGGTTTTGGGGCCCGCAGCCTGCCCCGCGGCCACGAAGCGCCGGGTGCGGGGCGCGGCCACGGGCCCGGCGGCACAGAAGGGCCGGTACCGCCTCGTACCTGCCCGTGCGGGTGACGGGAGCCGCAGGGTGGGGACACGCGGCCGGGACACACGGACGGGACCCGGACACGCGGACGGGGCGCGCCCGCGCCCGGCGGCTGCTGCGGTTCCCGCGCGCGCGCCTCGACCCCGCGCCACGTGCGCCCCGCGCCACGCCCGGCCCTACCCTGCCCAGCAACGGCCCCGCCATTGGTCCGGCCCGCCAGCCAATGGCGGCGCGGCGGGGGGGTTGGCGGGAAGGGCGCCGAGGGAAGGGGCTGAGGGGAGGCAATGGAGGGCGGGAGGGTGGGCGGCGAGGAGGATGTTGCGCCCGCCGGGCTGCCCCTCGCCATGTCTGTGCCCCGCAACGGCCGCCCTGGCCTTGCACCAAGAGGCTCCTGTTCAAATTCAGCCCCTCTTAGTTTCCCAGGCTCGCTGAGCTCTGTTGGATGGGAGTCTGGAGGCAAACGTGTTGGTTTTTTGTAAAACCCCATCTCCGTTAGGGTTTTGCCGGACCCAGCCCTCAGGTTTTGGCACACCTAAGGTGGCAGACCTGAGGGCTGAGCTCCTCCCAGCCACCACCTCGCAGGGCCGTGACACGTGAAGGCACCAGGGATCAGTTTCCTGTCCCATCCTGGTCACACACCATGAGCAGGCCATGCAAGACAGCCCAGCTAGAATTTGGGAAAAAGCTCCGTGCTGCTTGCAGTCACCATCATTACAGGGTTTAAGCACACAAGCAAGAGAGAAATAAGCAGAGTGCATGCTGTCTGCAAAGAAGGCTTTCCTGGCGCGGTGGCACTTGAGTTCAGCAGTGTCAAAGCCCTGCTCCGGGCCTTGTTTTGGACTCCCAAGGCCCTCTGTGGCCTTGCATGTGAGAAACGGCGCTTTCAGGGCTTACTGACGCCCCTCGGGAAGACAGCCGTACACATAAACAGCAGGCAGAAAGGGGAGGATTGATAGCGGGTATTTTGGAAACTGGCCTTCGTGCAAGCGATGCTGCCTACTTAGGGGAGGCTGAACTGCGTTTTGTCGCTTTATAAAGCATCCATTGTGAAAACATCTGCGTCAGTCACTCCACACACATGAACAACAATTATAATAATCCCAGCCCAATTGCCTGGAGATATTAGCTGTTCTTACAAACAACCGAAGTGGGTGGAAATTTCAAGAGCTGCGGAAGAATAGGAGTCTAAGTGACGCTATAGATTTTAAATCTACAAAGTTTTCTGTAGCTAGTTAAACACGGTGCCATCCCCTGATATTTCCTGTGGCTTTACAGATGGATTTTAATGCATTTCAACATGTGAGGGTGTTTTTCTCAGTTTTTGCTGTGTGCAGAGCTGGCACAAACCAAGGAGGAAAGTGGCTGATTATAGGTCTAGGCCAGAGGCTGCTGAGGTTAGTGGCAGTCTTTCCACTGACCTCGAGTGGCTTTGAGTCCAGCTCTAAATACCAGGGGAAACAGCAAAACGCGTAATTTCATATCAAAGTGCTATCATATGCTCATAAAAATAGACACAAAAAAAAAAAAAAAAAGAGAGAACTTTACTCCCCCACCCTTTGCAGTCTTTTGGAATTACAATAGTCGAAGCTGTACATCAGAAAGCTTGAATTCACTGGGAGCAGATGGGTGCAGTTATTGATTTAGGGGCATCCCTTTGTGTGGGTTTCAGAATATAACCAGAGGTCCAGCCTTCGCCGCCGCTTCGTGATGTTTTATGCCATGCCTGGACCATGATGGTGCTGCAGAGTAGTGAGAGGGGGGATTTATTCAGTGGAGCTGAGGGAAAGACCCCAAACCTGACTTGTAAAGCAGGAGCTCTGACAGGGAGCCTGCAGGTGGGACGTTAACACCGCAAATTGCTTTTCAGCTGGGTGAGCTGACCAGGGTGGAGAAAGCAAGGGAAAGCAACGGAGCCAGGGCAAAGCTAAATTAAAAAATTCCAAGGCGCTGATATCAGAGGACTTCCCCTTGTGACCGGGCGGCTGGCGAGCAGGTGAGGCAAAAATCCCAAGAACTGGCGCAGCCTGAGCCTTTGGTGGCGCAGCATTTGCTCGTCCACCCTCGGGAGGATTCCACGCGAGGCTGGGCTCTTCCCTTCCCTTCCTTGTGTCGCTCAGCTTCCCACCCTCTTCCCACTCCCGAGGACATCCCAGAGGCAGGGGTGATCAAAGGGTGGGTGACCCGGGTCTGTCCCTGTCCTAGGATGCAATCTTGGCTACCAGCTGCTGCTCTGCCTGCAGGAGGGGCAAAAAGCTGGGAGCTACGGCCGCGTGCTTGAAAGAGGAGTGAAAACACGTCCTGTGCTCCTGGCAGACAACACGGGGGCTTGGGAGGCTCTGGGGGACACGAGCTGACCGAGATCAGGCTGCAGGTGACACAGGAGGGACAAAGCCCCTCAGCTCCAAGGGTGTTAGTTACAGGCCGTGCAAAACAGCTCCTCTGCATCCTCCTGCTGGTGCTGGCCAGGCAAGAGGAAAGCAAAGCGTTAAAGGGCAGAGTCCACTCTTGTTTTGTGAACTGCCCCGGCCTGCAAAAAGAGTTTTTCGTGTGGAACATGGCACAGGCAGCCCTCTGCCTCTGGGGTCCGCTGGTGGTGGTGGTCCTCCTGGCCGAGGGGCTGCCTCCAGGCCCCGCTCATTGTCCCCAGCCCCGTGCCTCTGAGGGCTCTCTGTCCTGGCAGAGCCGCCTTCAGGGGGTGACACAAAGCCCCGGGCCTGGCACAGGCGACAGGCCCTTCGCTTTGAGGCGTTTTTAGTGTTGCGCAGAGGCAAAAAATGCTAATCCCGGTCACGCTCCTCAGCCACAGCCCCTGGTGCTGCCTCTCCCTCCTCTCCCATGGCCTTGTCTGCCCTTAAAAAGTTTCTGATATATGACCTGGCAATACCAGCAAGCACTCCTGTTGTAGATAGTCTGCACACAAAAGAGGCCTTTTATTAGTGTAACTTTTACTGGTGCTCAAAGCCAAATAATTGTATGCTGGAAAAAGCACCGACACCCTTTTGTCCCAACGACCCCTCTCTTTACATACCGGCGTCCACATTTGCTGCCAGAATGTGCCAGCTACTAATATGTGAGTGAAATATGTGGCTGTACCTCTCATCGCTGTGCCAGCAAACTGAGCATTCTTCCCACCTGCCTTAAGGTGTCCAGAAATCAGCTCCTGGGGCTGTACCCGGTACAGGAGTGACCCTGCTCCTGGCAGCGGGCCGGCACCCCAGATACACCCAAAGCCAGACGGGGATGAGGTCCAGGTCTGTACCTGCACCCTCCTTCATTATTAACCCTCGCTCTCTGTGGAGGGAGACCCACAGGAACAAGGCCCAGGAGAACACGTCGGTGTGCCCCGGCCAGGTCCTTGCTTTGCTGGGTGGGCGCTGTAGGGCCTCTGCCCTCTCAGAGGCTCTCCTTGAGAGCCTGTCCTTGGTGGGTGACTCAGTGGATGAGTGTCCAGCGGGGTTTATCTCCTTGTGGGACTTATAGGGTAGGGGAAGGTCGGGTCTTTCTGTCTGGACGTAGCCTAAAGACGTGCTGCTGGTTAGCCAGGCTTGCTCTGTGTTGACAGGAGGGGACAAGGCACGGCCTTTCCCTCGTCTCCCAAGCCCTCAAATCAGCAGATTCCCAGATGATTTCCTTAAGAGAAAGGAGATTCCTGTCTTGGCTCTTCCCCTCGTTTCCCAGTCCTCGGGAGGAGTCTCAGGGTTTGCTGCTCCTGCCACAGAGGGGCAGCTGGAGGGATGAAGGCTGGTGGAAAAGCACTACGGGTGGAGGGAGGAAGAGGAACAGACAGTAAATAGCGACAGGTCACCGCAGGGCTGGGAGGGCAGGGGACTGCTCCGCACGCTTCAGGCGTTTGCACAGTCGGGGAAAAGATGTGACAGGAATTTGAGGGTCCAAGGGCACAGGGGGATGCAGGCAGGTCGGGTTTCAAAGGCTAGCAGCAGGCGGGTGGGCAGGACGCAGGTACCTCGCTGTCCTCTGCCTCGGTGCCACGCAGAGCACCCGGAGCTGCCAGGGGCCGCTCGAGGAAGCGTCAGGGCAGCGGACACGGGTGAAATCTCACCTTCTTGCCCGGCGTCTTAGAATTAGGGATGAAAAGGTCAGGTAGCCCCAACTTCCCCCCTCCTGCTCCACGCAGACGCCTGATAAACGAGCCGATTCCCCTCCCCTGGTGCCACGCTTCCCCTCTCGCAGGGGGAAGACGACAACCTGTCGGGATTCCCATAGGAAGGGGTGGCGGAAGCGCCTTGTTATGCTGCCTGAGAACAATGCTGGGCCTGCGGACGGCAGCTCCTCTTCCTCCTGCCCTCCGCTGCTGGGGAGCCTTCGTCTGTCCTGTAAACAAGTTGTCTTGCTCTGTTCCGGTGGTGTTCTGGGCGTCTCGTCTGGATAAGGCATCGACAGCGCTGCAGGATGAAAGGGGACGTGCAAGATGTTATTACACCTAATTACTGGAAAAGGGAAAATTTTCCCATGCCAGTAACACATCTCTTCTTCCCAGGAAGCGGTGGGACGGACTCCTCTGCCCCAGTGCTTATAGTTAAACGATTTAAACATTATCTGCTGCGGGGTGAGCCCGAGCCAGAGGATCGGGGCTCAGCCTTCCTTCACGAGTAAGCCTGCATTACCGGGTGTCCTGCCTGCTGCCCCGGCCCCGCTGAATCAGGAGCCAGAGGTGACAGGGTGCTATTAGGTCCCAGCCAGCTCGGTCCTGCCGCCCTCGGGACAAGAGGCTTCAAAGAGATCAGACTGGGGCTCCCATTCAGCCCCAGCACAGGCGTGTTCGCAGCAGCGCGGTTCATCTTTGAAGAAATCCTCCAAAGACTTGAAAGGCTGCAAAATTCCTGGGCTGACTGAAATAGCAGCGCTGATGTGGGGATGTATCAGGCACGGCACGCCGGGAGGCTGCCCCAGGCTTAGCGGCTGTACCTACGGGCCGAGCCGATCCCCCTCTGGGGGGAGAAGGGGAAAGGAGGGCGTCACGGATGACGGTGACCTAGAACAGTTCTCACTCAAGCCGCAGGGCTGCGAGGGGCCCCGTTTTGGTTGACCACAAGGGTGAAATGGGTGCAGGGAGAAGCTTTCGGTTCCCCACGCTGGGGACAGAGAAATCTCCCCGCTGGCTGCGGCAGGAGGAGGCCAGCTGTCCTTTTGCCTGCTGCTCACAACCAGCACGGTGATCCAGTCCAGCATCAGGGAGGGTCTGGGGAGCTGCTGCAACAACAATCCGACTGTATTTGTCCCTCGCCTTAATTTAATCCTATTTATTTTTGCATCACCCTTAGCAAACCCCACCCCGGCTGGGGGATTTGCCTTCCTCAAACATTTGCAGGCAGCTATCACGTCCTCCTCACCTCCTCCTTGCCTAACCGGGCAATGCATATTTACCCCTGGAATCACCTGTCCCCACCCAAAACATTCGTCAACCCTTTTCCTCTTGTCATTATCTTAGTAAGAGTGTGGCAATCGGGAGCGGGCAGGATCCTCTCCAGCACCTGGATCTCGCCAGCCCCGATCCGGAGGTGAGGCAGCACACTCTCACCCCAGTCAGGACTTCTTTCTGGTGGGAGCACCGGGCTGGGGAAGGGGCAGGACCCGCGTCCCTCTGCAGGGAAGGGGGAATTCTCCAGCACGGGGACAGCACGGAGGCTCCCGCACGAGCTGTCCTTACGTGCTCCGCTCTGCGGGGGTTACGCCGCTGCAGCCACGTTAGGTGTGATAATTAAATATCTCGCCGCCCGCCGTTCCCCGCCCCGGCTCGCTGCATCTCCCCAGGTCCCCTCGCAGGGTGTCTCTGGCCCAGCGGGGATTGCAACACCGCCTGATTTAGTGCCTTGGGAGGCGGGCAGGGCAGGATCGCTGCAGCCGGGGTGTGTTTGTGTGCGCTCCTCTCCCAGCGTGTCGGGAAAGGCACGATCGCCCCAGCGCCTCGCTGAGACCCCCCAGCACCCCAGTCTTATCTTCAGGAGGCTCGCCCCAGCCCGTCCCCACGTTTGCAGTCCTTCGGCTGTCCACACGGCCTTGGCCACATGGGGAGTCCCCAAATCCGCCTGGCCAGGTCCTTGGGTGTCGGCCCCCCGCGTCTACACCTCCTGCCACAGTCCTGGGGCCCGCTTGGGATCGGCTCGTGAGGAGCCACACCTGGGTGGTGCGGTGAAACGCCCGGCTCAGGCAGGATGGGGGCGGTAGGTGGGGGAGCACGGCCCCAGGCACCCAGCAGGGAACCCCTGAAAACTGCACCCCTCGAACACCTCCACCCCTGAAGATCTTCACCCCTCGAAGACCTCCGCCCCTCAAAGACTGTTACCCCCTGAAGACCTCACCCCTTGACAACCTCCAACCCTTGAAGACCTCCGCCCCTGGACGACCTCCAACCCTTGAAGACCCTACTCCTTGAAGACCTCAGTCCTTGAAGACCTCCAACCCTTGAAGACCTCCAACCCTTGAAGACCTCACCCCTGAAAAACCGTCACCCCCTGAAGACCTCACTCCTTGATGAGCTCCAACCCTTGAAGACCCCACTCCTTGAAGGCCCCAACTCTTGAAGACCCCACGCCTCAAAGACCCCACTCCTCAAAAACCTCCAACCCTTGAAGACCTCCACCCCCTGAAGACCTCTAACCCTTGAGGACCTCCAACCCTTGAAGACCCCACTCGTTGAAGACCTCCTCCCCTTGAAGACCTCCACTTCCTGAAGACCCTCATCCCTTGAAGACCTCATCCCTTGAATTTTAGAATCCTGGAATCATTAAGGCTGGGGAAGCCCTCCAGGATCACCCGGCCCAACCACCCCCTACCACCAATATCCCCCACTGACCATGTCCCCAAGCACCACGTCCAACCTCTCCTTGAACACCCCCGGGGACGGTGACTCCACCACCTCCCTGGGCAACCCGTCCCAACGCCTGACCCCTCTCTCCGAGCAGAAATCTCCCCCCCCCCCCCACTGACCCCCCCCGTACCCCTCCCCCCAGCGCCCTCCCGCCCCCACCGGCGCCCCCCCCGGGGCCGTGCCCCGCGCCCCGCCCCCCAACCCCTCGCCTCGCCCCCCGCCCCTCGCCCCGCCCCCGCGGCCTCAGCCCCTCACCCCTCTACAACAGCCTCCGCCATTGGCGCGCGGCGCCATGACGTCAGGGGGCGGAGCCCGCCGCGCCCCGCCCCCCGCCCCGCCGCAGCACCTTCCATTTTAGGTGCGGGAGCGGCGGCGGGCGCACGGCGGCGAGGCCCTGCCCGGCCCGGCCCGCTCCGGCTCCACTCCGCTTCCGATTCGGTTCCGCTCCGGTTCCGCTCCGCTGCTCGGTCCTCGGGGACTCCCCCCGTTACCGGGGCCGTTCCCGTGCCGTTCCCCTCGAGGAGCCCGGCCGCGGTAAGTCCCGTTCGCCGCCTCCGGTGCGGGGCGGGGGCAGCCCCCGGTGCCCCCCCGGTTTATTCCCCTCTCCCCCCGGTTTATTGCCCCCGGTCCCACCGGGGCAGGGCCCGGAGGTGCCGCGGGGCCCAGCGCCGTGCCCCCCGGTGCCTCCCCGGTTTGGGGCCGCCCAACAAAGGCCGCCCCGTGCCAGCTTCCCCGGGACCGTGCGGGCTCGGCCCGGTGCGAGCGGGACCCCGCGCCCTTCCTCCCCCCCGCCCTCCTCCCCGTCCTGCCCTTTGTGTGGGGAGGAGGCCGGGGGGGGTCTGGGGGGCAGCGGGGGACCCCCGGGCTGTGCCCGTCCCCCGGGAGCGGTGGCCGGGCCGGGGGAGCCCTCCCCGTCCTGCTGCTCGCAGGCACTGTGTCCGCGCCTTTGTTCGAGCGGGGACGGGGACTTGTGTGCCTAGGGAGGGTCAAGTACGCGGGGTGGGGCGCAGCGGCTCCCCGTCCTCCCCGGCAGGTCCGCGTAGCTCCCGTCTTGGGCAATAACAATAAAAAAAAAAAAAAAAAGAAAACACATATATATATATATACACGTATATACACACCCCCGGGGTCACGGGTTAACAAGTGACACTGGAGCGCTTCCAGGCACCGGGTCCCGCGGCCCTGGGCTCGCAGTTCCTAGAGCTGCGCTGTCACTGAGCAGCAGGGCAGCGGCCTCTCCTCCTGCCTGGCCTCCCCCTGCCTTTTGTGCCGCAAATCATCCGCCTGCTGCGCCGTGGGTGCCTGACGTCCCTCGGCGGAGCGCTGCGGAGAGGAGGCTCGCTTCGGGGTAAAAGTGTGGAAGTTTTGGTGGGAGGGCTTCGAGCTCCGAGCCGCCTGGGCGCGGGGCATCTCCGTTATGCCCCTGGGCTTCGAGCGAGGCGGCTCGGACAACAAAGCTTCCTGTGATTGTTCGAGCGAGGGGTGGGTCTCGCCGAGGTGCCTCCCTCTCCGGGAAGGGCTCGGTGCCCGAGCTCGGCCGTGCGGCCTGGGAGATGGGTGTAGCGAGGAGCCGTGGGAGGCCCGCGCTGTCCTCGCGAGGATATGTGGCAGGGCGCTGCTGTCCCGGGGCCGTGGCACCTAGATTTTGGGTTGTCCTCTGCCCCGCCGCTGGGCGGTGAGAGCAGGGTGTCTGGGCACGGCGGCGGTGCCGGAGTGCAGCTGCCTGGCCTCCTGCCTCGGTGTGGAAATAAGAAAACTGGGAATAAGCTTGTCTCCCACTTGGTATGGAGAAGAGAAGTGAAGCTTAGCACCTCCGGGACCTGGGTGCGCTGGGAACCCATAGCCAGGGCTGCAGCTGTGTTCCCAGCGGCTGTTTCTGTGCTTTCTTCCCCCAAGAAGCTGCCGTGGACGTGGGGGTGAGTGGCTGGCCGGTGACTGGCGGCATGTCGAGGCTGCGGGTCTCGCTCCTGCGGCGTGTGCCGCTGTGCGTGACGGGTCTGCGGGGCTCTGCTGTGGGACCCTGACCTCCAGGCCCCCCGGGAGAGGTGCGGGAGCCCACGCAGGGGGCTCCGCGGGCTTCCCGCTTCGCCTTGCCTGCTCCGTCCTGCTCCTGGCACTCCTGAGGCAGGTTCTTGGTGGTGGTTATCCCACGACTTAAAAAAAAAAAAGACCGAACGCCCTTAAAAACTCCCTCCCCCTTTGGTAAAGCCCTTCTCCTTCCACTTGGCTGAACTTGGCCGGGACGCTGTTGCATGCGAATGACTGTCCTGCGTGATGCGCTGGGGCCGTGCGCGGAGCCTTCCTGGAAGGGGTGGGAGGATGAAAGCCCTCTGTCAGTGGGTTGCAGAGGGGTGAGCCGCCTCCTTCTGACTGCAAGGCTGGGCCCACGTCCCCGGGTCAGCGGGCCTCGAGGTCCTCCCGTCGCTCAGGATGGTCTGGGCGGTGGAGGTGAAGGGTCCAGCCCCTCCATGCAGCTGGTCACCGTCTCCACACTGCCTCTGATCTTGGCTGTTGGCTTCTCCAGATAGCTTACCGGTGCCTGTGACCTTAGGGTGCTGCTCGAGTTTCTCAGCACCCCCTCGTAATGGTCCCTCGCTGTCTGGGGTGGCGGCCCCGAGGGGCGTACAGCGCTCCCAGCCTAGCCTCCAAGACCCAGGTCCCTGTACTGCTGCTGCCTTCGCCCATCATCGCCATCCCTGATGGCCAGAAGCAGAACTGGGGCTGGTCGGGGTCCCTAAAAGCGGCGGGGTGCTGCCTGGCCGCAGTGACAACCCCAAACCCACGGGGTGACCGAGGGCGGTGTGTGACACGGGGCTCGGCGAGCGGAGGAAGCAGTCCTCTGGCACGGAGCGCAGGAATGCGCCTCGACACGAGGCTGCTGGAAAGGGGCTGGATTTACAGCCTGCAGAACAAAGTCCCGGAGTTCCCCGAGGTGGCCACAACCCCCTGGTGGTTCTCGTGCCCCCCACCGAGGCCGTTTCGGGGCCGCCGTCCTCCCGTGGACGGGCTCAGCACCGTTTCCTCAGAGGCCGGGGGCTCCCAGCAGCAGGCCGATGACTGTAGCGTTGGATCATGAGCGCGTCTGGCTCCTACGTGTCTCGTGTCTGTTGCTAATCTGCCCGCCTTTCCACCCAAAATAGATGCTCGCGTTGTCTCGCCTGCCGCCACCGCGGGCTGAGCGCAGGACCACGTGTCCGCGGGGACAGACCCGTGGGGTGAACGAGCTCCTTCCCGTTCCTGTGCCCTGGTTGGGGGCTCGGGAGCTCCCTGCCCCGGTTTCCCCCCGGGGGAAGTGCAGACAGATCCTGGTTTCGTATCAAAACCCCGCAGCACGGCGGGGTGAGACGGGGCGGTGGCCGGGGTGAGTAAGGAGCACAGGGTGCCAGGCGTGGTGCTGGGCACGGAGCAGCCCTCACCCGGTGCCCGCCGGCGCGGGGCTCCCTCCCGCGGGCAGGAGCTGCCCTCCCGGCCGCATCTCAGCCCCGGCTGCTCCCGTTCCGCCGGGGCGTTGGCCCCGATTGCGGCGAAGGCTGCTCAAAGTTCACCACCTTCCCTGCCCGGCCCGGCCGAGGAGCCTGGAGGAGGCGGCCCTCCCCTCCCTGGGTGCCGGGAGGGCCGGAGGCAGGGGACAGGCAGCGGGACGGGCTGTGTTACCCCCATCCTGCGCAGCAGGACCTGCGCCGAGGGGTGGGATCCCCCCGGGAGCAGAGCGGCCTGGAGGAGCTAAATACGCAGAACCCCCTTCCCACCCTGGCCAGGAGGAGGAAGGCGTCTCTCTGTCCTCAGCTGACGCGTTAGGTTTTTTTTCCCCTTTTTTTTTTTTTTTTTTACACCGCGGTCCTGCTGAGAAGCGCCCCCGGATCCCCCAGCTGCCTCCCCACCAGTGCTCCCAGTGCCGTCCCAGCACTGGGGAGCGCGGCGGACTGCCAAGACCAGTTTTTCTGACCCGCGAGGGTGGGTCGCCGGTCGCATCTGCGTGCTGCTGGCAGGCCCCTTGCCCGGTGGAGCAACGCGTTGCATTCTTGGGAGCGTGTCGCTGCTTGCCGGGCCTGCCTCGCTGCGCGCTGCCTGCGGGGAGCCGGGGGCACCTCGTCCTTCTGCCTGCCGCTCAACGGGGTCCGCGGGGTGAGCGGGGGGACGGCGCGGCGCGCTTTTGGGGGAAATCCTCTGCTTCAGGCTCGCTGGTCCTCCTCCGTCTGCGTGGCTCCGTTCTCTGCCCAGCTCCTGTCTCAAGCAGCCGTGAGGGACGCTTGTGGTGCTGCCAGCAGAGCTGGGTTCTTGCTGTCCCCAGATGTCCCACCCCAAATCCCACAAAGTGCTGGTAGCCCCACGTGTCCCCACTGATGGTTAGGGGCTCCCGATATCACCTCCCAAGCCCTGCGGACACCGAGCCCATCTACAGGGCCTGCCGGGCACCGCCCTGTCCCCACGGGAGACTCTTTGGGGCCGGATTGTGGCACCTGCCACCCTGTCCCTGCAGGATGCTCCTCGCCCCAGGGCGTGCTGCCACCACGGACGAGCCCAGGACACCGTGCCCCTCCTGGGTGCTGTGCCCCCGGTGGTGCCTGCGTGCGGGGCGGAGGCGGCGGGGAGCGGCCCTTGGCAGGACGCGGTGTTTAGCAGCTCGCGGGAAAGGGAAGCCGTGGCGTCAATTCTGTCTGACCAGGAAACGCAGCTTTCCTGCCCTTGGCTCCTGCGGCAGCCTGCGGAGCTGCCTCTCGGCGGCGGGACCTGGGGGCCGGCAGCCCGAGGAGCATCACCAGCGGTAGGATGAAGCCCCGCGGTCCCTCCGAGCGTGGTCGGGGCGCGGGCTGCTGCCTGGTTTTGTCTCCTGCTGGCGTGAGTGCTGGCCCGTGCCAGTCCCCGCACCCCACGTGCGGCGAGGGGACGGCACGGGACCTGCCCTCACCCTGCCGCAGCCCTCGTCCCCCCGCCGTGCTTCCATCCCTGGCTCTGACGCTTCCCTGATGGTTTTCCTTCACCCATTCATTACCCCTCTTGGCAGGGCCCTCGAAACCCTCTCGGAGAGCAGATGCACGCGTGCAATTAGAGAGCAGGGGCAGCAGATGAGGTCACGCCGGGCTTTTCGCCGCCCGCCTCCTCCTGCCCAGCCCCGGGTGCCGGGTGCCGTGACTCAGCCCTACCTGCCCGGGGAGCCGGGGCTGGCCGCAGCGAGGGGAGGCCATCCTGCCGCCCCCGGCATCGAGCTGCTCGCCTTAATCTCGGCGATTCCTCGCGCGCCGCTCCCACGCCAGACATGAGCTCAGCGCCTGCCTGTTTGCTGAGCCCGGCCAGGGGTGTGGGGCTCGGCCCTGGGGCGGGCGGGGAGGACAGGGCACCCCGTCTGGGGCTGGGGGGGTCTGCAGGGGGGCTTTGTGCTCCCGCCCCCCCTCCACCGACCTGGTTTTGTGGTGATTCGGGTGTTCCCGGTGGGGCTGGCCGGTGTTTTAGGTGCGGTGCCCTCCTAGCGCGCGGCGCTGTCCGGGTAATTCCCCCCGGGTTAATTCCCCCCGTGCCCTGGCCGGCCCTCGGGCACGGATAAGCAGCGTGGAGGCAGGGCCAGCCCCTCGGGGACCCGCGGCTGCAGGTGTCGGGAGAGGAAATGATCTCAAGCGGCTTCGCTGGGAAGAGGGAAGCGTGGCTGCAGCGAGGGCCGGGACGTGGGAGAGGGGCGAGACCCACATTGTCCCGCTCTGGGACGCCGTGCCGCTCTGTGGCCCCGGGCAGGGATGCCTGTGGCTCGGGGGGAAGATTCCCTTCGTGCCCCGGGGAATGCCAGCCCCTGGGGGCAGCGTCTCCCCTCGGGGACGGCCAGCAGCAGGCACGAGCCCCCCAGGACCCAGCTGCGCCCCCGGGCGGGTGCCGTGCCCTTGCCCCCTGCGCTCGCGCTCGGTCCCTCCGTGATTTCACCCAGAGGGACTTTGCTCCCTGGGCCCTGCGGCGCGGCCCTTATCTCCTCGCCGCCAGCCTGCTGTTTGCTTTTACTGGGGGGGAAAGAGAGAGCGAGCGAGCGCGAGGCGGCCGGGTGGGAAAGTTCAGCCCGGCGCTGGGCGCGGGGAGAGCCGCGGAAGGCCGGGGCCGGCGGGGCGGCCGGAGCGTGGCACGCGGCACCGGGACCGGCGTGCGAGAGGACGCCCCGTAGTCCTGGGGCGGGGCACGGGGAGCCAGGGGGAGGCCCCACGGCCCCGCTGCTTCGCCCCCGGCTCCTCGGGGGGCCAGGAGCCGCCGGGGCGAAGCCGGAGCCCGCTGGCCGCCGGAGCGCGGCCTGTCCCAGGAACGCTCTGGCCCCGTTCCCAGACTCCGGCGCTGGGTGTTTGTTTGTTTGCCGTGCCCCCGAGGTCTGGTGCTACCGTGACAGGAAGCGGGAAGGCCGGGGGGAGGGAGGGAGGCCGGCTGGGGATGTGCCTGTGAAATAAATCCCTTTGTCCCCGCCGAGCGCTCAGCTGCGAATTCCCACAGAGAGGAGGAGAGAGCCGCCTTTGTGCTGCCCCCGGCTCCCGACAGCCAAACCGCTGGGCCCGGGGCGCCGGGACGGGGGAGAGCCCGGGCTTGGGCTTGATGTCCCCAGGGGACGGGTGGGGGCACGCAGCAGCGGGGCCTTTTGGGGTGCTGCTGGCGGGAAAGGGGCCGAGGTCGGGCACGGGGCTGTCCCCTGGGGGCTGCGGGTGGACGGGGGCTCTGCCCCGAGCCTCGCGCGGTCCTGCCCCGAGGGCCGCTCGTCCTCGCCTCCCGTCTGCTCTCTGGTGCCCCTCCAGCCTCGGGTCCGGGCCTCCCGGCCGGTGTGAGGCCGTGCTGTGCCGGGACAGGCCGTCGAGCCCCTCGGGGGCCGCGTCCCTGCTGCCGTGGCGGCTCCTCGCGGTGGCCCCCCCGGCGGGTGCCGAGGACAGCTGCGGGGCCGGATGGCTGGCATACCAGCACAAGGAGCCCTCCCCTCTGCGGCCAGCCCTGCCGCTCCTTGCTCCTTCCTCGGGGGCAGCCCCCGCGGCCCCGGCTCTGGCAGAGGGCACCCGCTGCTGCTCTCGGGCCGCCTTTGTGCCCCCCGGGAGGGTCTCCCGGCCTCGTCCTTGGGCCCCGATCCCTATCGCGCGTTCCTGCCCCGGCTGGGGGGAGTCGGGGCTGCTTCCTCCCCGCAGCCCGGTGCAGGGCCCCACCCTGCCTCTTATCTCTCTCCTCCTTATCCTGCCTTGGCTGCCGGCCCTTTCCCTTATAGGGCCTGCTGGTGTGTCTCTGCTTGCATCTCCGCAGGTAACTCCCTCTCTCCTCTCTCTCTCTCCCCATCCAGGCTTTCCTAATTTAGGTGCGCGGCCCTGTAAAGAGGCGGCGGGCGAGGCGGGCCAGGCCTCGCATCCCGCTGCCGGTCGGACCAGTTGCACGCGACAGAGGGAGGAGAGCGGCGAGGAGAGCCCCGGGCGGCCGCTCCTTGCGGGGTTTTTTCCCCCCACCCCTTCCACCCGGCTCTCTCCCCGTGGCTCGGGCCGGGCTCTCTGTGGGGCAGGGTGGGTCCGTGCCAGCGCGGGCAGCGCCCGGGGCGGTGGCTGACCCGCCTGCGACGGGCTGGTTCTTCCCGCACGGGCAGGGCCGGCCGGCAGTCTGGCCAAAGTCCCTTCTGCTTCCTTCCTGCTGCCTGCTTTCCGGGACAGCCGGCCCCGCGCCAGCCCGTGGGGCCACCCCCTAATTGGGATCCTCACGGGTCCTGTACCCAAACCCGTGCCAACCTGCTGCGCTGGGGTGGGCGCGAGCTCTGGGGCTGGTTTCCGAGCCCCGGACCCTGCTCTCGGGGCTATGGACAGATGCTGGAGCTGATGGTTCATTTATTTATTATTCATTTTTTAGCTAATTGAGCCTGACCAGGAGCCTGCGGTGAATTAGCGGGGACGCGGAGCAGCGCAGAGCGAGCGTAATGCACCGCGAGTGCTCAGACCGTGGCGGGCTTGAATTATTAACGGGGTTTCTGTTTGTACTGAGCGCGTCGTGGCGGGCAGGTGGGACCCGGAGAGCTGCCTTCCTCTCCCGAGACAGGACGGCGGCCTGGCGCCGAGAGCCGGGGGCTCCGTCCCGAAGGGAGCGCTGCAGGTGCTTTCCGGCTATTCCCAGCCCTTCAGCCGAAGCGGGGAGGCTGCTGTGGGTACCTGGGGAGGGAAGCTCTGCACGTGAACCACCTCGTGGTGACAGCGCTGGGGTCGCTGCCGTGGTGCCCCCTGTGCCCGGGGTGGGGTTTGCCTTTGTTTTGTTTTTTGTTTTTGCCCTGAACCCAGCCAGCTGAAATATTTTTGGCTTGCTTGGGTTTTTAAGTAACGGGTGTGTCAGCGAGTGCCTCTCTCATGATGAAAAGGCTTCCTTGCAGCCGTCCTCAGAGCTGGTCACGGTCTGGCTTTGGAAAAACGCTCTGTAGTTTTATCTTCAGAGGCTGGGAGGAGGACGGGGGGGGTCCGGGCGCAGAGCGATGCCTGGAATTTCACCCTCTGCCTCGCGGGATGCAGCTTGCTTGGCTCGGAGCTGCCACCGGCGGCTTGCTGGCCGCTGGGGTCACATCTCCTCTTCCCTCCTGCTCCCACTTGGTTTGGGGATTAACCCTGGCTCGATGGAGGCAGCCCCCTGCCGGGGCTGGTGGGGCGTTTGTGGGGAAAAACGGAGAGCCGGTGGGCGAGGGAGCGGTGCTGTTCCTTCCCCCTGCTGTTGTGCTCCGCTCCCTCTGGAAGGGACAGGAAGGAAACATCTCACGGCTGCTCCGGCCCCTTATCTGGGGCCCTGAATAGCCCCACAAATTCCATTGTTGGCGGCCCCGTTACGGGCCGTGCTCCCAGGGGACGCGTGGAGGTGGGATGGGGCAAGGAAACCCTCGCCCTGTTCTGGGGCCTGGGGGTCTCGCGCCCCCAGGGGACGCAGCCGGCCCCCGCAGCAGGGGCTGAGCCCTGCAAACCTCAGCGCCCACGCGGGCATCGCAGAGCCCTAGGGGCTGGGGGAGCCCCTGTGGATGGGGAGTGCTCGACCTGGGGGTGGAGTTTCGGACGGCACTGTTTGGGGTGGCACCACACCTTCCTCGGAGATCTGCTGGGAATCTGGGGCGGGTGAGAGCTCGGGGCAGCGAGGGGCAGCGCTGCCTGGTGCTGCCATACAAGGTCCGGGCAGCAGGTCTGTTGCAAAAAAAAAACCCTTAGGGCATCCCTGTTGCAAGGTGGGAGGGGTGGAAAGCTGCGTGCCGGAGCCAGCAGTCGCGTCGGGGAGCCTCCTGAAGCCTGGTTGGGCTCCCCAGACAGGAGGGGTGGTGG
This sequence comes from Cygnus olor, assembly GCF_009769625.2. Taxonomy (NCBI): domain Eukaryota; kingdom Metazoa; phylum Chordata; class Aves; order Anseriformes; family Anatidae; genus Cygnus; species Cygnus olor. Next base: position 54,493,093 of record NC_049173.1, read on the forward strand.
TGGGCAGGCTGCTGAGCACCCAGCCTGCGTGGGCTGGGGCACGGAGCCCAGGCGAAACCCGTGCGTGTGCCGCGGCTTCCTCCTCGCTGGGCACTGCATGGGCACGGGTGGAAGCAGCGCATTTCTTATTGATGAGGGCAGATTACAGGGTGGCAGCGGCCAGATGGCGAGATGTGCTGCGGGCAGCCTGCGAAGCGCACGGGGAAAAGAAAAAAAAAAAGATCTCCCCCGTTTCGGTCCTGGTGGTGCCGTGGGGTCTGGCAGCCCCACGCAGGCTTTTGGGGAGCGGGGGAGGCATTTTAGGAAGGGTTTCATCTGGATACACTTGACGTAGTGTGGGAAATAGATAAGGGTTGAGGAGGAGGGAGGGGGAAAAACAACTCTCGGCTCCTGAACCAGCGTCTGCTGCAGGACTGGCAGGGAACGAGGAGCTGGGTGGGATGGGGGCTGCAGGGGGGCAGCAATACCCGTCCTCTTGGTCCTGGGGGGCTGCGGAGGGCAGTGATACCCGTCCCCTCGGTCCCGGGGTGCTGCCTTACTGCGAGGAAGGGTGGGCAGAGCCGAAGCCGTGCCGGAGACCGTGGGAAAGCAGTTCCTGTGCCGGCTGCCTGGCTTCGACGAGTCCCCACACGCCTGCCGTGACTGCGTGGCTTTGGGAAAACCTCCCGTGGGCCTGCCGGGACTCAGCTGGGCCGTTCCCCAGCAGCGGGGAGCAGGCGGAGGCGCCGGGTGCCGCGGGACCAGCACCGACCCTACGGCCGTGCTGGCCCCCTTCGGAGGGGAGGGAGGAGGAGAGGAGCCCCTTTCCCCAGCCCGTGCCCCCTCCCCTGCCTCGTGTTTGAAGTTCCCTGTGATTTGACCCTGTTCTCCTGCTGTCCCTGCAGCTCTCTTCCCTCCTGCTTCCCCCCTGTGGTGGCTGGGCTCTCTCTGCCATGACTCTCTGCGCCTAGACCTGGCTGTCCCGTGCCTTTGCCAATCACACCCGAGCTTCCTCCTCTGACAGGTCTGTATGGAACAAATTCGCCTCTCTCTGCCAATACACGTTGATTGTGGTCTGCGTGCTCGCTGCTCTCCCTCGGGAGAGGGTGTCGGAGGGGTCCACGACTGTCCCTAGATCAGTGGGCTGAGGTTGGCCGCAGGTTTGAGAGCCCTGGTGAGGACCTGGAGGGTGGCAGGGGTTCGGCAGCCGTCACGGGGGTTTATAGGGTCCCCTTCTGGGGTTCCTGTCCCCCTGTGCTCTCCTTCCTGGGTTGGAGGGAGCTGTAGAGCCAGGGCCGTCTCCCCGCCGCGCTCTGCTTGCCCCGGGGAGGAGGGAGCGTGGTAAAAGCAGCCGTGTCCCTCGCTCCTGGAGGCGGCAGCGGGTGGGGATGGAGCCCTGCTCCCTCTGCAGAGCCCTGTCCCTGCTCTGCTCCGGGCCCAGGACGTGCCCTGCTCTCCTGCCAGCGGCTGCGGGTGGGGAAAGCTTCCTGCAGCCCTCATGGGAAGGAGAAACCCCAGCACACCATGGCCCTCCTGAACCTGTGAGGCGTGACGGGGAGAAGGGCTGTCTGACCCTAAAGTGCCAGTTCCCCAAGCCGAGTGCTGCCTGGGGCCGTGCTGCTCTGAGACCCTCTTCCGACCTGGCAGCGGGGCGGGAAGGGGCGTTAGTGACATAAGTTATGTGTTTCCCTGTTCTCAGAACCTGCCTTAATAAAATCAGTCTCTCCTGCCCTCTCTTCTCTCCTCCTTTCCCCCCCCAAATCACACGCAGTGAGGAGCGGGGCTCCTCCCCTGCCGGCTCCCCTTTTCCTCCCCGCACCTTGACACCGAGCCGACTCCGTCTGCGCCTCCCCGCGCCCTCCGCCCCCTCCCTGCCCACCCTGGGCGCCCGGCACCCATGGACGACTCGGAAGTGGAGTCGACCGCCAGCATCCTTGCCTCCGTCAAGGAGCAGGAGGCGCAGTTTGAGAAGCTGACGCGGGCGCTGGAGGAGGAGCGGCGCCATGTCTCGGCCCAGCTGGAACGAGTCCGGGTCTCCCCGCAGGACGCCGGCCCGGGCTTGGCCAACGGCACGCTCACCCGGCGGCACCAGGTAAAAAAAAGCCTCGGCAGAGGCGGCCCCGGAGGCTCCCGAGCCCCCTGTCCGCCTCGAGCCTGCCTCCAGGAGGGCGGCCCCGGGCCCGGCTCCCTCCATGGGGCGTGAGGTTGGTTCGGGCTGGCCTGGTTCGTGACGCTGCTGGCGCTGCGCGTGGCTGGGAACGAGTGATTGGGGATGTGCAAACAGACAGACCTGGGCAAACGGCGTCTTTTTGGGGACGTGGAGGTGGCCTGGGGGGTCTCACACCAGGTCGGCTCAGGTTTTGGTCTCTCTTTGTGAGCGTTGAAGGCTGGCTGCGGTCAGTACCCGGGCATCTTCCCCACTTGGCTCCTCGGAAGGTGGTGGTTGTAGGGCCGCGTGTCTGCCTCCTTGCGTGGCCGTGGGCGAGTTCCTGGGGTCTCGGTTTTTGTGCCTGGAGGAGCTAAACCAGGGCTGGGGGAGGCCTCTTCTCCGCAGGGCTTGAAATGCGTGTTAACCTGCCTCGGCTGGAGAGCTCTGTCCTCTTCTTCCTCTCCCGGGCTCTGTTTCGGGGTGTTCTCAGAGGGCTGTGCGCGGTGTCGTGCGGGAGGCGCTTCACTTTCCGGCAGTGAAAGGCGGTGCTGCCGGGAGCAAAGGCTCTCCGGAAAGGGTGTTGGGCACTGCACCGGGCTCTCAAGGGCAGTGGTCGCGGCACCGAGCTGCTGGAGGTCAAGAAGTGTCTGGACGATGCTCTCAGACCCACGGTCTGGTTTTGGGGTGGTCCCAGTGGCTTGCCGTGCTCCTCTCCTGGCGGCGACGTCTGGGGTGTGCTGCGGGGTTGGGAGCAGGAGGCGGCCGGCTCAGGGCCTCGGAGGAAAGAGAGAGGATATTTGGGATCCTGGCAGGGGAGGGGGCAGCAGCTGAGTAACCGGCCTGCCGTCACGATGTGCCTTTCAGAACGGCCGTTTCTTGGGCGATGCTGACCTGGAAAGGCAGAAATTCCCAGATCTGAAGCTCAACGGACCACAGGTAAGGGGAGACCTCTGTTTGCAGGCAGCCTCCTCGCTGCGTGGGGGCACAGGGGGTGCTGGGGCAGGGCCGGCGGTGTCCCACGCGTAGCCGGGACAGGGAACACTTGCGGTTTTAAGGCAGCCGCCCTGGCCTGAATGGGTCTGGGGTGTGTTTTTGTTGGTGCACCCTCCCATGCAAGGGGATTTCAGAGTTCCCCGATGGGTCAGGTCTCCCAGGGAAGGGCTTGTGCCTGGTGTTGGGGTCTGACCCCGTGCCCCTGTTCCCCCAGGACCACAGCCACCTCTTGTACAGCACAATCCCCAGAATGCAGGACCCGGGCCAGATCGTAGAGGAGACGTACACCATGGAGGAAGACCCCGAAGGAGCCATGTCCGTGGTGTCAGTGGAGACATCGGATGACGGGACGACCCGGCGCACGGAGACCACGGTACGAGTCTGGGGCGTGCCTGGGCGGGATGGTGTCCTGCTGGGGTGACTGCCGTCCCACGGCTTGTGAAATCTGCCCAGAGCGAGGTGCTGGAGGAGGATTCTGGGGATGTGGGATAGTGGCGTGGGACAGCACTCCCTCACGTGCCCTCTGCCCGTCCCTCTAGGTGAAGAAAGTGGTGAAGACGGTGACCACGCGGACGGTGCAGCAGGTCCCGCTGGGGCCCGACGGCTTACCCTTGGAAACCTCCCCCGTCGGCACCAACTACGTCCAGACGATGGACAGGAACTTCCGCAAGAACGGCAACGGCGGCCCCGGCACCTACCTGAGCCAGCCGGGCACGGCCACGCTGCCTCGTAACTACCACTACCCCGACGGCTACGGCCGCCCCTACGACGACGGCGGCTACCCGGGCAGCGACCACAGCTACGGCAGCCTGTCCCGCGTCACCCGCATCGACGAGCGCTACCGCCCCTCCATGGACACCTACCGGGCCCCCAGCCGGCAGGACATCTACGGCCCCCAGCCCCAGGTGCGCGTCGGGGGCAGCAACATGGACCTCAACCACTTCCACCCCGAGCCCTACGGCCTGGAGGACGACCAGCGCAGCGTGGGCTTCGACGATGTGGACTACGGGCTTATGTCGGACTACGGCACGGCCAGGAGGGCAGGGACCCCGTCCGATCCCCGGCGTCGGCTCAGGTATCGGGGCACTGCGTGCGTGGCAGCGGGTGTTAGGGCGGGGGTCTCCTTCCCTTTTTTTCCTTCCCTTTGCACTCGAAGGAGGCGCGCGGGGACCACGCGATGTGCTGAGTCAGGAGCACAGCTCGTGCAGGAGAACTTGCATCCGCTTCTAATTGCGTGCTTAATTGGTGGTTAAAACTCAGGGCTAATTGAGCTGGTCGTCCTGCAGCGAGGAGTTCCGCGGGGTGGCTGGACGTAGCTCCGGGCCCTTTCCTCCATGCTACCCGTTCTGCCGGCACGGCGGCGGCAGCTCCAGAGGCAGCTGGGCGGTGGGATCGGGCATTCATCCCACGCCCCATTTCATTTATCACACCTGGTACCAGTTCTGGGGCACAATCCCCGTCCTGGAAGCAGCAGCAGCAGCGTTCGCGCCAAGCCAGCCCCGCAGGAGCGGTGCCGGGGCGATGGAGGCGCTGCGGCGCCCTGGGGAGCGCTCCCACAGGGTGGGAGAGGCTGCTCGACCTGTTCGGCAGTCGCAGCTCCTCTCGCCCTCGTTTTGTTTTGCTGGGGGGGATCGGCAGCTCTTCCAGCCTGACCGCTGAGCAGAGCAGGGGCCCGGTGGGCTTTGGGCCTGCCGGAGGCATCCTGTGGTGCTCCCTGCCCGGTGCCGCGGCTGCCACGGGCTCGTGGCATGTACCAGGCAGGACTGGAGGACGTGCGTACGTCTGGGTGCCACAGGTGGGCAGGAGAGGCTGGTCGCAGCCTCCCAGGACGTGCAGGAGAAGCCGGGGAGGGAGGGAGGGAGGGAGGGAGAGGAGGCGTTTGCCAGCCCCTGACAGAGATCCGTCGTCTCTCGAGGCGTGTCCCGTAAATCCCCGGCAGCCCTCGGCTGCCGCGGTGACTCAAGGAGCAGCTTTGTCCTCTGGCTTGTGCCAGCATGAGCGCCGCCGCTGCTGCTGCTGCTGCGTGGAACCAGTCGGGGCGGTTGTGCTCCGGGGTTTGTCTCCCCAGCCCGCCCCGTGCTGCCGAGCCTGCGCTGGCTGCAGGAGAGCTGGCACCGCGCTGCCCCCGCCGACTCGAGCCGCCCGTGGAAAGAAAGACGGCGCTGGTAGTTCTGGGGCTGCCTTTTCGCCCTCCGCCCCCTAAATCCTGGAGGGAAGGAGTTGGGGAGCTGGGTGCAGCTGGGCTCGGGCCATGGGGGGGGCAGGACAAAGACCCTTCGGGCCCCTCCAGGCCACCTCCTGCCCTCGCACAGAGCGAGGGGATGGGCGCAGCCCGTTGCAGGCTCTTCCCTCCCGGCGCGAGCCGGTAACGATGGCAGCAATCCCTGGAATCCAGCGACTGTTGAGCTTGGCTTGCCCCCTGCCTTCTCAGTTTCCCTCGCCTGGCTCGCAGCAACGGGAAGGGGCGGGCTCTGCATCCCACCCCCTGCCTCCCAGGTGTTTGTCTTGAGCCGGGGCCGGGCTGTTGATGGCTTCCTTCAGGTAGGCAGCTCGCCAGGCAGGCGCGGCGTGCGCTGCCTGGGGGGTGCCCACGTCCCCTCCGGCCTGGCTTGGAGCCCCCCGCCAGCAGGGGAGGGGGAAAAGGGGGCTCAGCAGCGCCGCTCCCCCTCGCCTTGCTGCCCCGTATCGTTTGGGGGAGGTAGTGAATGCCCCTGGCTGCTGGGCAGGAGCTCCCTTTTGGGGTGCGGGAGGCTTGGCATGGAGCGAGGCCGGCTGCGGGCTGTGCTGACGAGCGTTGGGGTGGCTCATTTGTGGTGTTGGCAGCTGGTTTGCCCCTGCCTGATTTCATAGAATCAGTAAGGTTGGAAAAAACCTCCAAGATCACCCAACCGCCCCCTACCACCCACGTCACCCACTGACCCATGTCCCTAAGCACCACGTCCGACCTCTCCTTGAACACCCCTGGGGACGGTGACTCCACCACCTCCCTGGGCAACCCGTCCCAACGCCTGACCCCTCTCTCTGAGAAGAAATGTCCCCTAATTTCCACTCTGGCACAACTTGAGGCCGTTCCCTCTGGTCCTATCACCGCTTATCTGCGAGAAGAGGCCGACCCCAGCTCCCCACACCTCCCTTTAGCTGCGGGCTTGGCGTCGGTGGCTGGTGTGATGTGCTGAGTGCGGTGCCCTGCAGCCACGGGGAGCCCCTGCAGACTGCTGAGCCCCTCCTGGTAGCCCGGCCGGGTGGCTGCTGCGTGGCAGCACCTGAGGAGGACGTGGCTGTGCAGGCGGCTGCTCCCCCGAGCAGCTCCCGGCGTGTGGTTTTGGCAAGCCCCATAGCAGAGGCTGCAGGGGAAGTGGTCTCGTAGGGAGCAGAACTTGTCACCATTCTTGGTTGTGGCTTTCCCTGCCTGCTCGGTGGTCCTGGAGCTTCCTCTATGGGATTGGGGAGCTCTGGGGGTGGCTGGGCAGATGTGAGCTTGGGGGACCCCCATCGCCGTGGCACAACCGGTGTGCCAGCAGTGGTCAGGCCCCTCTGTCAAAGCCCCAAGTCTCCTCCCATCCCCGTCTGTTGGAAACGGCTGAATTCCTGGGTGGGGGAAGGACTGTGTTCACAAGGTGGCCAAGGCTGGCTTGCCAGAGACTAAAAATAGGGTGAGAACGGAGGATTTTGTGCGGGGTGTGCTTTGGGGTGTGGAGGAGGGTGTTCAGTGCCCCCTCAACGCGCGGGGGGGTTGGCTGCGTGTCCCTGCGGCTTCTACCTGCCGCTCCCAGTGCTGGTGGCTCTGGGGTGTGCCGAACCCCCTCGGGGCCGCGGCACAGCCCCTGTGCCACTTGCCAGCTGTCTGCAGGCCAAGCAGTCCCAGCCCAGCTCCGGTGAGGTTTTGCCCTTTGAAACAAGGGCACTGGTTCGGTCGGGAGGCATGCGTTTGCCCACGAGTGCTGTGGGGCAGGTCAGATGATGGCACGGCAGGGACGCGGGTGGCACGGGACCGGGCTGGGTGCCCCCCGTGCCCGCTGGTGCCGCAGCCTGGCTCGCAGCAGGCTCTGCGCGGGGCTGCTCTGGAGGCCTGGGAGCTTCGGTGTGGTTTGCCCTCCCAGCGGTCCTGGTGTGGGGTCGACTTGCCCTCTAGTGGCCACAGGCCCGCGTTAGTTATCCGTGGTGCCGTGCGAGCTGCCCCCACCTCAGGACTGGGTCTTGCTGCCGTAGAGGTTACGCAGATCGGGATCTGGTGTCTGGCCCAGGAACTGAGTCTGGTGGGTGGGAAGTGACTGCAGTTGCTCCTGGGGCTGCTCACAAACCTCCCGAGCACTCCTGGGGGTGGCCTCTTTCCTCCCTCCTCGAGGGGCCTCGTACAGCTGCAGGGCACCAGGAGGGTGCCACAGTGCCCTTCTGCAGCCCGGCTCCCTTCCCTTGTTGGACCCCTCCAGCTCCAAGGCCGACCGCATCCTGCGTGTGCTCCCCCGTCTCCTGCGGGGCCGGGGAGGCCACGGCAGCCCCCAGCGCCTCGGGTTCGTGCTGATGCCTGTTGTCTCCCTCTCCTAGGAGCTACGAGGACATGCTGGTGGACGAAGTGGCTCCTGACCGGTACTACTGGGCCCCGCTGGCTCAGCACGAGCGGGGCAGCTTGGCCAGCCTGGACAGCCTGCGGAAAGGGGCCCCGGCCCCGGGCAGCTGGCGCCAGCCGGAGCTGCCGGAGGTGATCGCCATGCTGAGCTTTCGCCTGGACGCCGTCAAGTCCAACGCCGCCGCCTACCTGCAGCACCTCTGCTACCGCAACGACAAGGTGAAGACAGAAGTGCGCAAGCTGAAGGGCATCCCGGTGCTGGTGGGGCTGCTCGACCACCCCAAGAAGGAGGTGCACTACGGCGCCTGCGGGGCGCTCAAGAACATCTCCTTCGGCAAGGACCAGGACAACAAGATCGCCATCAAGAACTGCGACGGGGTGCCGGCCCTCGTGCGCCTCTTGCGAAAGGCTCACGACATGGACCTCACGGAGGTCATCACAGGTAACGGCCGCGGGGAGGGGATGATTTGTAGGGTGAGGGAGGCACAAGGAAGGCTTTTAAAGCCCCCGTGGTCTGACCGCCCCTTCCGCGCGCGCCCCTGCAGGGACGCTGTGGAACCTGTCCTCACACGACTCCATCAAGATGGCCATCGTGGATAACGCGCTGCACGCCCTGACCGACGAGGTGGTCATTCCCCGCTCGGGCTGGGAGCGAGAGCCCAACGAGGACTCGAAACCCCGCCACATCGAGTGGGAGTCGGTGCTCACCAACACTGCCGGCTGCCTCAGGTACGGGACGGGGGCTGCAGGCTCCTGGAAGAGAGCTGGTGCGGGCTGGGCTGCCGTAACGCGCCTCCCCAGCTGGGAAGTAGCAGTCCCACAAAGCTAAATGGGAGCAGCCGTGCTCTCTGCAGCGGAGCTGCTCTCCTGGGACAGCTACTGGTGATGCAGCCCTTAATTTGGGGGGAGTTCCTCTCGGTGGAGGGAAGCCGGGGGGGTCTTGAGCTGTGCTGGGTGTGTGCTGCTCCTTGCCTGCCCTCTCCCGTGACGGGTCTCTCCTGCCCGCCAGGAACGTGAGCTCCGAGCGGAGCGAAGCCCGGCGGAAGCTGCGGGAATGCGACGGCCTGGTGGACGCCTTGATATACATCATCCAGTCTGAGATCGGCCAGAAGGACTCGGACAGCAAGGTACCACGGTGGGGTGCTGCCAGGATCAGCGGAGCGGGGCCGGTGTCCGTAGCGCTCTGCCGTTCGTGGTGACTGCAGCTGGGTTTGTTCCTCCCAAGGAAGGGATTTGGGGAAGGAATTAGATGGGACAAGCTGGAAAAAAAAAAACAACAGGATCACCTTCCTGTGATCTCTGCTTGAGAAGAGAGCCTGTGCGGGGTGTGCCCTGCTGGCTGTGTGACCAGGTGCCTGGCTCTCAGCCTGCAGCTGGTGTTGGGAATACTCAGCCTCCAATGGGGCTGTGGTGTCTCACTCCTCCCACGCTGATATCCCCTGGTTCAGGGCTCCCTAATCTGCCTTGAGCCGGCGTTGGCTTGAGTTTTTGTTGAGCCTTGCCTTGGACTTATTTGCTTGTGGCAGAGAGCTTTTTGGCCCAGCAGGGTGTGAACTTCTTTCAGCAAGGACTGGCCATGCCCCCCTTGGGCAGGGGTGCGCTCCTGAAATGGAGCTGCACGTCCCTCTGGCCCCAGTTTAGCCAGCTCTGGGTCGTCAGCTGTGCTGGTAATCATGTGCTGGGCACGTGCTGCTCTGAGTAAAGCTTTCCGTCTTTCCCTCTAGCTGGTGGAGAACTGCGTGTGCCTGCTGAGGAACTTGTCCTACCAAGTCCACCGTGAGATCCCGCACGCCGAGCGCTACCAGGAGACACCTCTGGTCCCCACCAACAACACCGGGCCCCACGCCGCAAGCTGCTTCGGTGCCAAGAAGGGCAAAGGTTCGTTGGGAGGTGGCATGACGGATTTGTTTCAGCCCCAGTGGGGCTCGAGGGTGGTCTGGGATCTCTGCGCTCCTCCTCTGGCATCTCTCGTGTGAAGGCTAAAGCGCGGCTTTCTCTGGAGACGCGGTGGCTCCTTCCTCCCCTGGCTTTGGGAGCTGCTGCTCGGCTCGCCCAAAGCGTTTGACCCAAGCTAATGGTGCCCTGGCGGGTTTCTGTGGTGGTGGGACGGTGGTGGATGGACATCTGCTAACTCCACGCCTTCCCTTCTCTCCTGTGTCGTCCCTCCCCTTCGCTTTCTTGCCAAACGATCTGCCCCATGACGCTGTTGGCACTCCTCTCCTCCTGCCTCCCCTCTCTCCTGTCCTCCTCTCCACTTCGCCAATAGACGAGTGGTTCTCCAGAGGTGAGTGTGTTCTCGGTTTTAATTTGTCCCTGGTTTGATTGGGTGCTTTTCCTGGCTCTTTGTCCCCCCTCAGCTGGCCACGCGCTGCCTGCACTGTGCCTGATGCCCTTGGTGGCCCTTCCTGGTACACGCTGGTAGCTTCAGCAGCTCGCCTCCGGGCTCGTTCTCGCAAAAAAAAAAAAAAAAAAAAAAAGGCAAAAAGCTGTTGGGCTGACGTGGGTGGGAAGAGGTGTCTCATGCCCCTGTGCTTGCCCTTTGAAGGTAAAAAGCTCCCGGAAGACCCTGGTGCCGACACAGTGGATTTTCCCAAAAGAACAACTCCAGCCAAAGGTATGTTGCCTGGTGTGTTCGCGCAGGGCTTGAGTGCGTAGAGCTGCTTCTCCCGAGCAGTCTGGAAAGGAGCAGCGTCGATTTCCCGCTGAAGTGAGCCTCTCAGACGGGCAGAGTGTGTGTGTGTGGATGCCCACGTGCGCTAGTTCTGCCCTAGGCAGCCGTGAGGGGGCCTCTTGGTCTTGGTGGAGGTCAGGGCTGGATTCTTGGGCTGTGGAGGGAGCCGTTGCCCGAGGAACTAAGTGAGGGACAGTGTGGTGACACAGCCCTGGGAAAGGTCCCCTTGACTGTGCTCCCAGACTTCGCAGATTCTCCTGCTTGTTCTTCTCCTGGGCATGAAGGGCAGGCAGGACTTAAAGCCAAAATATCCTGCCTCGAGGAGTGTGAACGTGGGGATGGGTTGTTCCAAGGCAGGTGCCTGACCTCGAGGGCTGCAGATCCCATCCGTTCTCTGGGCTGTTGGCCTAGGGCTTGAGTTCAGCTCCTTTGCCCCAAACCCCCTGGGTTTCCTGGGGGTACCCTGGTGTCTCCAGGGAGGGCGAAGCTTCAGGCCAGAAGAATCACTAGGAAACTTAGGGTAGACCTGACCTTGTGAGCAGCTCCAATAAGCGGTGGTCACTCCTTAGGCTGATCTAGGCTGGGGGAAGAACTGGCAGGCATCTGCCGGAAAGCTGAGCAGCCACCTGTGTTCTGGGGCTGGCATCATCCCTCCCCACAGCTGGAGACAGGATGGATGGGAAACTCCACAGCAAGATGGAAAATCTGGCTTCCTAAGTGTAAATAGCAGCCCCATTGCTGCCTGGCTGCTGTGTAGTGAGTTTACATCAGAGGTGAGGCGAGAAGAAAGCCAAACACTGCTTTAGAAGCCACTTCTCAGAGTATGTCTTCATGAAAAAGAGTTGATGCTTGGAGACCTGATGCCTGCCTACCTGCTGGGGTGCCTGCAGGCCGTGAGGGCGAGCTGAACCCAGGCTTATTCCATGTGTTCTTGGCTGCCCCTTGCTTGTTGCTGTGCTGAAATTGAGGCCTCCCTGCTCTGGGCTGTGGCTTCCCGTGCTGGGGGACAGCCTGCCCTGCTGTGCACCACGAATCCCGGCAGCAAGGAGCACAGAGCGTGCGTAAAAGCTCCAGGCCTGGTGTCCCAGCAGTACCCCTCTGAACATGGAGCCTGCTCGGTCTCAGCTGCTGGCAGAGCCCTTCAGTGAGCCCTTGCTCCCCGCGTGTCCCCGGCAGGCTACGAGCTCCTGTTCCAGCCGGAGGTGGTGCGGATATACATCTCCCTGCTGAAGGAAAGCAAGACTCCAGCCATTCTAGAGGCTTCGGCGGGAGCAATTCAGAACCTGTGTGCTGGCAGCTGGACGGTGAGCGCCTCACGGAGCTGGGGGGGATGTGGGGGGCACGTCCCCCTGGTGTGGCTGGGGGGGCTCAGTCTGGCACCGGGGAGCAACAAGCAAAGCTCCCAGTGGCGTCCCCTGCCGCGGGAGCAGGATGAGGCTGTGCCTGCCCAGCCTCACGCCGTGGTGCTGTGCTCGCCCCGCAGTACGGCCGGTACATCCGCTCGGCGCTCCGCCAGGAGAAGGGGCTCTCTGCCATCGCTGACCTCCTGACCAACGACAGCGAGCGCGTGGTGAAGGCGGCGTCCGGAGCCCTGCGCAACCTGGCTGTGGACTCGCGGAACAAAGAGCTGATAGGTGAGGGCTGCCGGGGAGCCCCAGCCTGCCCCCAGATCCGCCTGGCTCGGGCAGGAGCTTCCTCTGGGTTGGGTGGCTGAGGGTGTGCGTGGGCACGGTGGCTGCCCTGTGTTGTGTTGGGCTGGGGTTCCTCTTCTGGAGCAACCTGTGCATCAAAATTCATTCCTGGCACCTCGTTGGCCTTTTCCTTGCTTACTTACGCCCAGTTATTTCCCCTTCGCAGGTAAACATGCGATCCCCAGCCTAGTGAAGAACCTGCCTGGAGGCCAGCAGACCCCAGCCAAAAACCTCTCGGAGGACACCGTGGTGTCCATCCTCAACACCATCAACGAAGTCATCGCGGAGAACCTCGAGGCCGCCAAGAAGCTGCGGGAAACGCAGGGGATCGAGAAGTTGGTGCTGATCAACAAAACCGGGTACGCCCTGCTTGAAGGGTGGCGTGGGGGCAGAGAGGGGCTCCTCCAGGGGCCTCGAGGCCGTGGATGTTCAAACCAAGAGATGTTCAAACATCTCTTCCTCTGCCAACATCTCTGCCTCTTCCTAGGAACCGCTCAGAGAGGGAGGTCCGAGCGGCTGCCCTCGTCTTGCAGACGGTTTGGGGATACAAAGAGCTGCGGAAGCCCCTGGAGAAGGAAGGTTGGAAGAAGTCAGATTTCCAGGTATGGGGTTTGATGGGGGAGTGCCCTGTTACGGTTAGAGCAACAGGTAGGGCCCTGTAGCAGGGAGAAGGGGCTCCTGGAGCTCTGCAAGACTTGGTTGCAGCTCCTGCCCTGCTGGTGGGAATGGAGACCCTTGAAGGTCTCCCCTATTATTTCTTTGGGGTGTGTGTGGGGGAAACTCTGCAAACTGTTAAGCCCAGAGTGTTAAAATCTATCAGTAGAGAAGTCTGCACCACCTCTGGCATTCAGTTTCTTTCCCAAAAGCTTCAGCTGTCCCTCTCGTTGGGGCCGGGTGCTGCCCTGGCCCAGCCCAGGCAGGCCACCTCCACCCTCGGGTGCTGTGGGTGCGCCCAAGGGCTGTGGAGCACCCTCTGGTTGCTTCAGGCCCCTTGCTCGAGGGCTGTGGGAGGGCAGCACCGTTAAGGCTGGTGGCGTAGGGGCTGGAGGGGGGTGGTGTGTGCTGGGGAAGTACGAGCAGTCACTGTCTGGTGCTCCAGGTGAACCTGAACAGCGCCTCTCGGACCCAAGGGGGCAACTCATTTGATGACAGCACCCTGCCTCTCATCGACAGAAACCAAAAAACAGGTAGGGACACCTCTGGCACCTGTCCCTGTCGCCAGACACCTTGTCAGTACCCAGCCGGGCTGTGCTCCCTTCCCGCTCTTCACCCCGGGTTCCTTGGGAGCTCACACAAGGCCATCAGTTTGAGCTTTGAGTTGTTGGGGCTAGAAATGACGCTTGGGGTTCGTGTAGGCCCTAGAGCATCCCTGACCAACAGTGCCGAGGCCACAGCTCGGTTTGGGCCGCTCCCGCCGCGGTGGGCGGTGGCTGCAGGGGCCGTGCCTGATTTGCTGTCTTCCTCTGCTTCTAGACAAGAAATCCTCCCGGGAGGAGATCCAGATGAGCAACATGGGACCAGGTAGGAAAGGGGCTTGGAAGCAGGGCGTCTTGCTGCCCTGGTGTGCTGGGAAGGCCTCTCCTCCTGCGGGGAGGAGGCCGCTCCCTGACCCTGCCCTGTCTCGCTGCAGACAACTACTCCACGCTGAACGAGATGGAGCACAGCAGGACGCTGGACCGACCCGGCGACCTCGGGGACACGGAGCCAGTGAAGGCGGCGCCGCTGATGGTGAGCAGCTCTTGTCGAGGGGCAAAGAGCCACTTGGGCAGGGCTGCAGGGGACGGCGCGCCGCGAGGAGGGAGATGTGGGCCCCCGTGACTAACCCTGCCCGCTTCCCCCCACTAACCCCGTGTGTCTGCAGCAGGACGAGGGGCAGGAGCCGCAGCCCGAGGCAGAGGAGGCGGAGGAGGATGCCCCTGTGCCTTGCCCCGTGTCGGTATGTCCCGCGGTGCCCTGCCCAATCTGAAGTGGTGGCAGATCCTGCTGTGCTCGTAGGGGTGCTTTGCCCAGCCAAATCCTGCTCTGATTGCTGCTGCTCGATCCGCCGGGGTCACGGACACCTCTCCGCCGCTTACCCCTGCCCTGGGTGTGCTAACATCTCTCCCTCTCTCTCTCTCCACAGCAGAAGATCTAGCTGCCATCCCTGCCTCCGTTCACTTTGGGTTGATAATATATTATATATATATAAATATATAACTTCGTGGTGGATTGGACTGATTTTTTTTACCTTTTTTTTTTTTTTTGCTGGACTGTTTGTGCCAACTAGCCAGCCAAATGACTGGGCCCGGTCCCGCGAGGGGCAGCCCAGGCCACTCTGCCTCCTCTCGGCAGCTGTACCTCCCTCTTCTGGGATGACTTTACCGATAACTCTTCCTCCTTGTCCTTCGCCGCCACCTTCCTCCGGAGAGCGAACCCCAAACCCTCCCGCCTGACCGTCGGGATCGACCGGCGCCGATGCTGCAAAGACTCCAGCCTTCTGCCTTGACCAGGAGCTGCCTTCTCCTCCCACACCTTCCCTCTGTTTGGAGTCGACTGCAGGGACGGGGACAGAGGCCTCGCGACCTCCTTCTGTTGCCTATAGGATATATTTTGGGGGGGATCGCTCTGCAGCTTGGGCTGTGCGGACAACTGGAGCTTCCCTCCCCGCTGGTGGTGGGACTGGAGTCCGAAGGAGGCTGGAGTCACGGGGGTGTGAGGCGAAGAAGAAGAAACAGCAATAACTTTTTTTTCTCGCTTTGTTCTAGATAGGAGACTTTGGGGGCGTGGGAAGAAGGATCTGTCTGAGTCGTGGAGGGGTCTGGATGGGCCCCCTGTGCCAGGAGGGACCCTTAGGTGTGAAGAAGGCTGGTGTGGAGGGAGCGGGACGGGCTTCCCCTGCCCGAGGGCGATCCTCCGGGGGGAAGGAAGGAAGGAGGAGATGCGGCAGGGCTTTTTGGGGCGAGGTTTCTTAGGGAACTGGCTGAAGTAGCGGAGTGCTGTGTGCCGGGCCGGCCAGCCCGGCTGCCAGAGGACGAGCAGCGGGGAGAGCCAGGAGCCTCTGCACGCCAGGCACCTGCGGCAGTGCCCCTCAGCCTCCTCTTGACATGTGCCTTTCTTTTGCCACTGTGAAATAGCTCTTTGAATTGTACTGCCCGGCTTGGCTGGGGCGAGGGGGTGTTTCCTGGGCTACCGGTGGGCTTGAGCTCCTGCTGGGAGCCTCAGCTGTCCGGGGCGATGCTGGAAGCCCAGTTTTTGGGAGTCCCAGGGGGAGCAGGGCTCTCCTCCGTGCCCTGTCCCCTGGAGGACGGGCTGTCCTGGGGGCACGCAGCCTTGTCCTCTCTGCTGACCGGTGGTGGGGAGCACGCTCCCTGCTGTGACTTTCTCTTCTTTTTTTGTTTATGGTGGGGGTGAAGTGGGGAGGCTGAGGCTCCCTGTGCAACTGGAAGCCTCCTCGCACAGCTACGAACTGGACACGGAGCCCTCGCCGGGCTGCAGCTCACCCCAAGTGCCCCCATGGAAGGGGGGAGGCCCCGGTGTGCCTCCCCCCCGGCCCCAAAACACCTCCCAGCCCCGGGGCTGAGCCCCCTCTGGCTCCAGCCGCCCCTCACGTTGATTCGGTTCTGTTTGGGGGTCTAACTTCTCTTTTCCTTTGACTACGTAAAACACTAATTCCTTTTAATTTTGTAATTTCAGATGAACCAAAAAAACCCCACCCAAGTACGCAGCCCAGCTTCCCCCTTCCCTCCTCTCCCCGTGGGCAGGGGAGCTGGCTCCGGGGGGGGGAAGGAGGGGGGGCAGGAGCACCCTGCTGTTCCTTGTCTGATTCCTGTGCACACTCTTATAACGCTTTTCAAACAAAATGATTTTTTTATATAAATAAAGTTTTTAAAGTGTGGGCGCGTCTCTTTCCTACCAGGCTGCCCCTTTTTCTGTCTTTTAGATTTATTTGCAAATAACCTATTTATTTTGTTCCCTAGAGGCTGACCTCCTGGGCTGCGTCTTGCTCAGCTGTCTTACCACTGATATTTGCTCGGAAGGATGCCCCCAGGGCTGGTGGGACGTTTCCTCCTGTTTGTAGATCTACGGAAAAACGGCAACAGAGGGGAGGAGCTGGACTCCCGTGTCCTTAGAGCACAGGGCTTCCTGCTGCTGTGCCTTTCCCTCCTCCGTGCTCTAGCCCTGGTTTGTTTTTGTTTGCTTTTCACAAGTTCAGAAGTAATATAACTTCGAAATTGCTCTTTTATCTAGTGCCAAGAGTATCCCTTAAACAAAAAAACACGCTTGCAGCAAGCTCGGCTGCAAAAACAGATGTTAGCATCGTTCCTTATCCCTTCGTAGGTAACACCGAGCTCCTCTGTTAGTTTGCTTTGTCCTTGTGTGTGGTGCGAAGATAAGCACAGAAAGGAGTGTGAGTTGGCAGAGCCGCCCTTCTGGGACAGGAGTTTCTGCCTCAACCCCGTGTTTATGGAAGCTGTAATGCCATCAGGAAGATGTTGCTGCGGCTCAGAGCAGCTCTTCCTGCCCTGTGGCTGGGCAGCAGTGGGATGTGGCTTTGTGCTCGTTGTTTTTTTGGCTGGTACAGCACAGCTCGAGCTGCTCTGCAAGGGAAGCTGGGTCGCAAGGGGGAGGGCAGCTGGGGCAGTGCCCTGGGATGCAGTGGGGAGCACCTGTGGCTGCCCCCAGTTACAGAGGCGTTCCTCCCAGCCTCCTGCCCGCTCTCATCCCCAAAGCAAGCAGAACAAAAGCAGGACCAGGTGTTTTATTGCTTCACAGAGGGGGTAATGCCAGGGATGTTGATGGGTGGGACGACATGAGGGGTGTTTGGCTCAGCGGGGGCGATGCCAGGGATGTCAGTGGGTTACAATCCTGGGGCATTTGTGGCTCACCGGGGGGGGACGCCGATGCCGATGGGGGGGCTAACGCCAGGAAGAGGAACCCGGGGCTCAGAGGAAGAGCTTGTCGTGGCAGGCCTGGCAGTACATCTTGTCGCCGCGCTCGCGGAAGGAGCCTTTGTGCAGCTGGCCCAGGCAGTAGGCGCAGATGAAGTGCTCGGGGTGGTACTTGCGCCCGGCGGCCGTCACGCAGCGGCCCGTCACGGGGCGCCCGCAGCCGTGGCACACGCTGCCCTGCCGCTGGTGGAAGTGGGTCTCGCAGTAGGGCCGGCCCTCCAGCTCGAAGAAGGAGCCGCTGGCAAAGCCGCTCAGGCAATCCTGGGGGGCGAGGAAAGGGGAAAAGGCTGGCGCTGGCACGGCGTGGGGGACGCCTGCTCTGCTTTGCCCCGGCCCCGCACCCACTCACCGCGCAGACGAAGCACTCGGGGTGCCAGACGCCCTGCAGGGCCGACAGGTAGTTGTCCGTCAAGGGCCGCTCACAGCCCTGGCACTTGGGGGCGAAGAGGGCCAGGAAGTCCTGGCGGCAGTAGGGCTTCCCCTTCCGCTCGTGGAAACCTGCGGGGAGGGTGCCGGGATGGACCCCCCCGGTGGGAGAGGTGCCGGGGGGTGCCCGGGAAAGGGGGCGAGCTGGGGAAGGGCTGTGGGGAGGGCGTGGGAGGGGGAGAGCCCCGGGCAGGGCCGGGGGTGTGCAGGGGGTGGTGGCAGGGGGACGGGAGGGACTGCTGTGTCCCCTCCAGAACAAACCATCGTCCCCAAAAACCTTCCCGCAGTGGGTGCAGAAGAAGTGCTCGGGGTGCCAGGTCTGGTCCAGGGCCGTGAGGACTTTCTGCGGGGAGAGGTGAAATGAGGCTCCAGGGTGTGTGTGCGTGTAGGGGGGGGTTCGGGGGGGTCTTACCTCACGGATGGGGCCGGCGCAGTAGGCGCAGCGCGGGGAGAAAGCCTGGTGGTAGTCCTCCTCGCAGTACGCCTGCCCGCCCCGCTCGAAGAAGGGCTGCCCGCCCAGCTCCTGCCCGCAGCGGGCGCAGGTGAAGTGCTCGGGGTGCCAGGCTTTGCCCAGGGCCGTGAGCACCTGCGGGGTGGGGGCAGGTGAGGGTCCCCCTCCCCGGGGGGCTGCGAGCCGGGGGGCGCAGGGATGGGGACGGGGGGCTCACCTTGCCCGCGATGGGCTTGCAGCACGAGGCGCAGATGCCGGTGGGGGCGGCCGTGATGCCCAGTTCCTGCAGGTCCCGCGTGAGGCCGCCCAGCATGTGGTCCAGGGAGGGCTCGGGTCCTGCTGGCACCCCGGCCCCCTGCCCCGTCGCTGCCAGCTGCCGGGATAAAGGGCGGTGAGGGCCGGATTCTGGCCTGCCTGTGTCCCCCCCGGAGCCAGGGGCAGGACTCACCTTGCTCTGCATGTGGCCCAGGTCGGCCAGGAGCTCATCCAACTGCCGGGCAGCCGCCGTGGGTGTGGGCGAGGGGGGCAGCGGTTGTGGGGTCAGCACGGGGCTGCTGGGGGCAGCACAGAGGGGGGGATGCTGCAGCTTCTGCTGCGGTACTGGGGAGCACCTGGGACCAAGCATCCCCCCTCCACCCCAAAAGAGCTGCCCTTTCCCCACAAGCAGTGACGGGGCATGCTGGCAGGGGGGCCACTCATAGGGTGAGACGAGGAACACGTCCCTCACCCTGCAGGACCCCTCCTCACCCCCCACACCCTCTCAGCCTTCTTGCACAAGGACCTGTTTGCTGCGGGGGCATTGAGGATGCAGGGTGACGCTGGAGAACACGACGGAGCTAAGGAAGAGGTAGCCCCAATAGCTTGGCCATCCTCTGGCTGTATTTTACCTGTACACAGTCTCCAAATCCTTGCGTGGAGGCTGAGCCCGGGGTGGCAGCTGCACCTGGGAGGACACATCCTTGCAGCTGAGCCCGCAGGATGCTGCCCCAGCACCCCTCAGCACCTAGCAGGCACCACCACCATGAGCTGAGCAGGGTCTCGGGATCTGTCCCGCTTGTCATGGCCCCGCAGCATTACCTTTGGGGCTGCCGAGGCACGTGGCTTTTGGCTGCAGGGGGCCGAGGGCCCAGCCAGGGCTGTGTCCTGCTCTGCGGAGCTCGGCGCCAGCAGCGTGTAGTCCGTGGAGGCCGGCCGGGAGCTCTGCTCCAGCTCTGCCAGCAAAGCATCTGCAGGGGGAGACCAGAGCTGGGACCCCGGCAGCCACCCTCCTGCCCCCAGGCACAAGAGTTCTGTGCCGCGTCTGCCCTGAGGGCTCAGGAGCAGAAGTAGCAGCACGGCGCTTTCTGCCATCACACTTTCTGCTTTTCAGCCGGATGCCGGGGCCCGGAGGGGCTGCGGGGGCCCTAAACACCCTCACCCCGGGCATGAGACTGTCGGTCCCTCCCCGAACCACAGCCCCATTTCTCAGATCAGCCCCTCAGACGCAGCAGGGAGGGCACAGCACTTTCTCTTTTCACTCACCACCTCGCTGCCCTCGCGGCAGGAGCTGGCCTTGCACACCCCACGCAGGGTGGCCGCTTCCCAGGCCCCATCTCCCCACCCGGGGCCGACCCCCGGCACCCTCAGATGCGGTGCCACCTTCTTCATGTTGGGGCTGTTTGGCCCCATTTTGTGCAGCCGGGCTTGCATCACCGCCGCTCACAGCAGGAGCCTATTTCCTGCCTCAAGTCTCTCCATTTTTGGCAAAGCGCTCGCTCAGACACCCAGGTTCGTCCCCAAAGCCCCACCGCCATCCCATCTGCAGCATCCCCAAGAAGGCCCCGACCTCCTGGAGGTCCAACCCCGCCGCAAGCTCGGGATCGGAATTGGCCCGGCCTTCCCCGGTACCCGAAGGCCCCGGCTCACCCAAATCCTCCATCCTGCCTCCGCCGGGTAGTGCTGGTGGCAGGCTGGGCCCTGCGGCCTCTCGGTTCCGCTCCCCAACCCTGCCTCCGCCCCCGAGGCCGGGGTTTGTCTCTCGGGGTTTTTCCCTTGTGGGCTGCGCGCCGCGTGCGATGGGTGAGAGGACGCCCTGAGAGAGGCTGGGGCACAGGCAGCCAGGAGAGACCCCATGCTGGGGCCTGTGAATGGCCAGTGGGGTGCTCGGGGGGCTCCTGGCTGGTGGAGCCATCCTACAAGCCAGAGATTTGGTGTCCTGCAGGGCTCAGCGCCCTCCAGAAGCCACCTGATGTATGTGACAAGAGGTGGCATCGCCATGCAGAGAGGACCAAAGCGTGGCACTGTGATGGAGACAGGCCCAAGGCTGATCCGGCTCCTCCAACACAGCCTGGCCTTTTCAGGGGTGTTTCTTTGAGCCTCAGGCTCGACTCCCGGCAGAGCCATCAATGTTTCTACCAGAAGCACTGATTACCAATCTGAGCGATTTATCCACCACCAGGACATTTCTGCTCCTTCTGAGCCAGCCGGCTTCAGTCTCCAGGCACCGTGGGCGGCCATTTCAGGTGGTGCCACAACACCTTGCGTGCCTCCGGAGGCGACAAGCCGTGGGTGTGCGTTGGCAGCCTGCCCAGCCCCAGAGAAGCAGGCTCAGCACCTCGCTGCTCGGCCCGTTTGGGCACAAAAACCCTTCCCTGCTGCAATTAGCCCCGGTGCCCTGCTGCTGGGGGGCGACCCGGCAGTATTCATGGCTTCGTTTTTTAGCATTGAAACCTTTTGGCAGCACCAAGAGCAGCCAGCAGCTGCTGGAGCAGGTCCAAGGGGCTGATTAGTAATTAGTAATTTGGTGGGGCTGGGGGTGAGGTGCAGGGACATGAAGAAGTGCAAGCCTTGGGAGCAAACGATACCAGCCGTGTCAGCAGAGCCCATGCCTGCTGCAGGAATGCGGCTCTTCCAGCAGCAGCCTCGCCTCTGCCACCCGTGCCATGCCACGGCTGGCTCTTTGATCTGCCTCCCCTACTCCCTGGCATCACCTCACCACTGCCACCCCCTCTGCCTCACGCCAGGCAAGAGGCTGGTTTGGAAAAATGATCTGGAAAAAAAAAACATTCCAGGTAAAGGCAACTCGGCCCCAGGTTTTCTCCACTTGAGAAGAGCCTCCAGAAGCGTGCAGCTTCTCCATGGCACCTCTGTGCCCCGCTGGGCAGACTTTCAGGGGATCCTCAAAGAAATGGCTGCAATCAAGCGCCGTGCTTGCCTGCAGATGTGTGATTTGACATGAAATGTCTCAGAAACAAGATGCAGCTGCTTCAGATCTTGAGGCAGGAGCTCAGGGTCATATAATAGCAGGTGGGTCTCTGGGGGCAGTGTGCTGGTAGGACCTGGGCCATCTGAGCAGCAGGCTGCTGGTGGGAGCAGCAACATCCTCAGGGGCAGCACGGCCTCAGGAACACCAATGCACGTGTTTCTCTTTGGACAGGGTAGCCGGATCTTCTTCCAGGTTCATCCTCTCCACGGATAACCTCACCCACTGTGCCATGGGTGCTGCAGTGCCCTGCGGAGCCAAGGACTGAGCGCTTGCTGCACAGCCAAGCTGACGCACTCTTGCACCTTCTCACACATCGCTGATCCCATCTGCACCGTTGGGGTGAAATGGGTTCGAATTAAGCTCTTTTGTACCAAGCTGGCACACCACGGTTCATTTAATTACTGATGCTCTCCAGAGTGGTGACAGCTCTTTTGTTATCTGCCCACAGTGAGGACATTCAGCCGGGCACTGTCTCTGGAAAAGCCACGTGGGAAGCCAAACTGCGAGTCCCGTGATACCAAGAGCTACCCAAAAGACAAGATGAGGCAGTGCTAGCTTGTGTCACTCCCTTACTGCTTCTTTGAGGCAGGACCGTTGCATCAGACACTTCCCTTTCTGCAGATAACAGAATCTGCCTTTCTGTGGAAGGTCTTGGGTTATTTTTAGGCTCCTCATTGATTTACTCCCCTCCCCCCTTCCCCCTGTGTAAATAAGTATCTGAAGCTGTAACTTCAGATTATAAAATTTCACGTTATAAAACTCAAGCCCAGTAGATGCAGATGGCTGAGCTGTGTCCTGATGATCTGAGCTGCATTTCCATGCAGTGGTTTAGCTGAGACATTTTAACAAGAATTAAGCAATCCCATGCCCTGCCTACGAAGGAGAAATTGAGCCAGAAAGCAACTTGAGAATAACCACCCACATCAAGACTCCCTAGTTTTAAATAAAACTGGTTTCATTTAAGAATAAATGTAAAGTCATTTCATGTCAGAAAGTATGGGTTAACTGCAGCAGAACAGTTAGTTTGGAAGGTGATGTCAATTAGATTTCAGCTAGACGGGTCCTTGGGGAGAGGAGGAATATTTTCACCCACTTACAATACAAACAGCAGCAGCAGACATTACTTAAATTCTTCCTGAGATTTTTCTTGAGAAGAGAAAGAAACTTTTTAACTGAAAGAAACTGAGCAGAGTGACATCGGGCTGACAAAAAGCAAGAGCCAGCCAAACTGCCTCTTTGCTCAAAATGAGCCTCAAACCACTGAAGTAACCAACTCCGAAGAAAGTTTGTATATCATCGTTAAAAAATGCTTCTGCCAAGAAAGCGGGCTGCCATTGCTTTGGCAGGAGGCTGAATCAGCAGCCTCTTGCCTTGGTCTGGAAGGGACGGAATGAATCCCTCTGCAAGTATCTTGAACTTTTCGGGTTCTTTAACTTTTTGCATTAGGACATACACTTCCTCCCCATGGCCTGGTGTCTTTGCCAAGATGAATCAGACTGTACACATTTCTCCACAATAAGATGGTTTATTAGAGCATTCTCAAGAACCAAGGAACATAAATGTGGAAGCACTTTTGTTTTCTAGTCACACATAATAAAGCTTAGGGCTTGAACCTCAAAAGCAGGTGGGAATAAAAGGCAGAACAAGTCATCACGCTGATGGGCATCCGTATATCAAACATGATTTACCAGCTAAATAATTCAGGTTCTTTGAATTCCTTTTTTTTTTTTTTTCTTCTCTTTGAAGGGAGGGGATGAAGAATACCTCATTCTTCAACCGTGATGGGGCACCCTTCCCAGAAGGGCACTTCTTCAATGTTCTCCAAATAAGATCTCCCCTGTGTAGGATGAGTTCTCAAGTTTTGCTTGTGCCTCCTCATGGAAGCCAGAAGCCTGCAGCCAAGCAGACCACTCTGCATCCACTCCAGAGGCAGCAGCTCTCGCCACCATATATCCCATATCAAGGGCTGCTTGCACCTGATGCCTGGTCAAGTCCATGTCCTAGAGAACAACGGCATGAAAGGCCTGGTGCTGCCCCTGTGGAAGATGTTTTGCTAGCACAGAAATTTCTCCCAGAGCTCAGTTTGCCCTCTGGCCATGTAGACACTCGATAACCCATGACACAGAGGACTGTGGCCACTGACTGGGAAACTCTCTGGCCAAATGAATCTAGGCATTACAGTTCCAGGTTTTGGGGTGCAGTACCATGCTTCCTGCCTCCCTTCTCCCTTGCCATTGCTGCCATGCTCCCTGTGCAGGTTGAGATCCTGAATCGCATCCTCAGGGCGTATGTATTTTATCTCAGTTTCCTTTGACATGGGAGGAAGTGTGTCCGCCACACTTTCTTTATTAGCTTGTCTAAGAATAGGTGCAAATGCATGGCAGTTCTATTGCAGGAGGGCTTTTGATCGAGATGATGATCAACGAGACTCTGTTGAATCCTGGAAGGGAATTAAATGAAACCCAACCAGTTTAGCTAATCTTTTCAAGAACTTAGGGAAAGATGGGTTTTCTGCTGTGGAAGTGTCATCTTGTTCTTCTGTTCTAGAACAGGAGGTAGGATCAGCCAAATCATGCCTGATATGAAGAATCATAGCAACAATCCCCAACCCTGAAAGCAAGGGGAACGTGCCTTGCAGGTGGATGCCAGCAGTCGTGCAAATACCACTGGTATTGGGGGCGCTTGGCTTGAGGTAACTGCTTCTGGTGAGACGGCTCTGGGGGCAACCTCAGTTCCAAACGTATCCCAGATGCTCTGGAGCTCACCGAGGGATCTGCAGCAAGTGATGGAGGGTCTCCGGCTCTGGAGGCAGCCTCAGCCACTAAAAGGGTAGGTTTGGCTGGGTCTGAGAGCACAGGGTGCCAGTGAGGGCCCCAGACTTGGGGCATGGCCCTGACGACAGGTGGAGGGGACTAAGAGAAGACTTGGACACAGAACTTCGTTAGGATGAGGGCTTCAGCACTGGTTCCTTGAACTTTTCCTTGAGGCTTTGCTTCTTGTGTGCTTGTTGTGTGGGGAGCACTACAGAACGTGTGTTTGGGGGAAATAACTCAGTTTTTGGACGTAACAAGTGAGGGTCCTTCAGCAGAGCCCTCCCAGGGGCTTGGGGTGATTGGCGGATTTCCCCTCAGCCGCTCTGCAGCCCGTGGGCGGAGCGGCCAGGACGATGACAGGCCCTTCACGGCCGGGGGGGCGCTCAGAGGGTGCTGGGCGAGCCGGGCCGGGCCGGGCAGAGCCACCGTGGGCGACCCCACAGCGACACAACGAGCCCAGCAAGGCGGAAACTACAACTCCCAGCGTGCCCCGCGGCCACTTCCGGTGAGGCCACGTTCACCACGCGGAGCGCCTACAAGCATTTTCCCGGTCGGACTACGAGTCCCAGCATGCACCGCGGCCACTTCCGGCCATCACACCACAGAGTCCCTCCACAGCCCCAGGCGGACTACAGCTCCCGGCAGGCCCCGCGCATGCGCGGAGGCGCGGCGGAAGCGGGGCGTCTCCCCCTTGCGCCGGCCCCGCCCCCCTTGCGCCGGCCGCCATTTTGTCACCGACTTTCACCCGCCGCCCGCCGGGGCGTTTTTTTTTTCTTAAAGGCGAAGCGGCCGCACAAAGCGGGCCCTGCCGCCGGAGCCGCGCCGGGCCGGGCCCTACCGGCAACCGTCGCGGCGAGCGGCCGGGGGGCGGCCGGGGGGGCAGCGAGCGCTCTCTGCCCCCCCCGAGCGGCCTCGCCCGCCGGCCCCGGGCACCCGGGGGCAGCCGGAGGGGCGCAGGCGGCGGCGGTAGGAGGCGCCGCGGGGAGCGGGACAGGCCCGGGCCGGGCGGGGGGCGGCGGGGCCGGTCCCGGGGGAGGGGGGGGGCTGCGAGGGGAGGGGGGGTGCGTGAGGGGAGCGAGCGCGAGCGCGGCGGGCTCGACGGCGCCTGCGCGGCTCGCGGCCCGCCGATTGGCCGCGCGGCCCGCCGAGGGGGCGGGCGCTGCGGCAGCGCGGCCGCTGATTGGTTAGTCGGCGGGGAGAGGCGGGGAGGGGAGGAGGGGGAGGCGGGGCTCGGGCTTCGCACCGCCTTCCGATTGGCGGCGCGGAGGCGGGGAGGAGGGCGGCGATTGGGCGAGGCCGCCGAGGGGGCGGGGCGGCGGGGCGGGAAGCAGCGCGGGGCCGCCGCCGCAGCCACTCCGCTCCCCGGCCCGATGCCGGCGGGCGGCGAGGAGGGGACCCCCGGGCACGGCCCGCCAGCCGCACCCCCCGGCCGCCGCCGCCCCGCGCCCGCCGCCGAGCCCGGCGAGGACTCCGGGGGCAGCCGCGTGCTGCGGGGCGGCCGCGAGCGGGGCCGAGCCGCCGCCGCTTCGGCTTCGGGGGCAGCCGCCGCCTCCCGCCGCCGTAAGGCCGAGTATCCCCGGCGCCGCCGCAGCAGCCCCGGCGCCCGAGGAGCAGCCGCCGCCGCCGAGCAGCCCGCCGCCGAGCCGCCGCCTGCAGCCAGGAAGGGCGCCCCCCGCCTCGGGTGAGTACCGGGACCGGCACCGGCAGCCTCCCGTTACCCGTCGGTCTCTTCCTGAGACCGCCCCCCGGGGGCACCGCCCCCTCCCCGTGCACCTCTCTCCTGCCTCGTGCCCACGGGCCCCGAGGCAAGGGTGTGCTGGGGTCGCTCTTCCCGAGGGAGGCGGCTGCAGCCCCCTCCTGATGGGTTTCAGGGCTGGCAGCCAGCTGGGTGTCCATCCAAGCCCCCAGCCTTCGATATCAGGGCTCTTCTGTGCCCCGCTGACAGCGGGGTCCCTGGGCTGTGGGTGTAACCAACGTGGGTAGGGCTGGGGCTTGTTGCTGTGCTGTTATCCCGCAGTTTAACTTCCTGTGGGTGAAGCAGTCCCTGTTGGTATAAGCCTCAGCTGGCTTCAGCTTCTCCCAGATGAACCAACCCGTGTTGGTATGAGGGGTTGGAAGCAGCCTTTTGAGAACGTCTCCATCTAACACGTTTTGCTGTTTCTGCTGCCCCGCAGTAGGAGCTCCCTCTTACGGTTACCTCTTGTATTTTTTTTCAGGTGCACGGATAAAGCAGCTGGTAAAGGTAAGGGCTCGATGCTTGTTCGTGCAGTTGTATTCCGTCCAGAAAGTCAGGGCTTTCCCATGAAGGTAGCCAAACATCTGCTGAATCGCCCTTCCAGGGAAAGCTCTGTTGCTTGGTGACGTGCGGGTTCTTTCCAAGGTCTCTCCCAAGATTGTGGAACTGCAGCAAGCTGCCAGTGAGGCTTACATGTGCCCAACTTGCAACAACTTTATTCCAAATAACCACTAGGGTGTTACTTCGCTATCAGAAGCTGAGACCATACAGTGCCGCGGTTTGACAGCTCTCGAGCAGCTAGTAAAATCCGTGCTCGCATCTGTTCTGTTGCTGTCAGGAGTACAGGTGTGTGTGCTCAAGGGACATCTGGAAGGTGTATGGAAATGAGAGTACTCAAATATTTACGCTTGTCCTTTTCTAGCCTCTCAGCACTGAGCGGGTGGTGAATTTTATGCCTTGTTATCCCCTTAGGGATGGGATAGAAACTGGGGGAGAGAGATGGGAGTGGCTTAATGAGTCTCATCAGGAAGGCCTTAACCACGGGGAACGGTGGCCAGGAGCAGAACTTACTTTTGTCCACTGTGAGTTCTGTTTGTCTACGTAACGGCTTTCTGTAGAAAAATATTAGAGGGCCTTGCTCCTTACCCAATGACTTCTGAAACACTCGCGCCCGCCCCCAAATAAATAAGTTTTATGCAGTGTTGGTTTTGATCTGGTATGGGAAATTGTAACAGAGGATGAAATAGCAAGGAAAATCATAGACCTGTGCAAATGAATTCACCTTTTTTGCTGGAGCTGCTCAGTTGTTGTTTGCTGGCTTTTGTGCCTGGACTTTACAGGTCGCTTTTGTTCTTGTAATTCTATAACTCTTTGACTTTATTCCTCCAAGTCTATAACTTTTTTTCAGCTCAGGTGTTGAAATCTAGTTGGTGAGGTGTATTTTTGCAGACCAAAATAGAATTGACCAATGTGTGTTGAGCTCAGACCCCACAAAGATATACGTGTTTGCTCTTTACAATACTCTGTCCATCCTTCTACCCAGTAAAAACTTCATCCTTCTAGGTTGAGCTTTGCTGGAATGTGTTTTAAAAAAAAAAAAAGGCATGGCATTGCCACTTAATATGCGTACAAAGTAGTGCTATCTTGAAATATTTTGATGGTGATTCCCGTTGTTTTGAACGCCTGTAAGTGGAAATGTTTACCTTGCTGAATCATCCCGTTTTTACCCTGGTTTCTCAGGACATTGGTGGAAGTGGCAGATGTCCGTCTGCTATTTCCTAAGTTTGGCCTCTGTTTAGGAGAGTGCCTTCTTAAACTTTGGCCTCTGAGAGATTCGCTTGTCCTTGAACGCGAGATGAAGAAAAACATTTATTAAATTTCTCAAGTCTTTGTTATTATTATTAAACTTGCAGCCAAAACAGATGCCATGAACCTTTGTGTGCAAACTGGCGTCACAGTAAAAGTGCCGGGTGGGTCTGGTGAAGACTGGGAATTTAGTGTTTGCATTTAGCGGCTTGTGTTCTGACATGGAATTAATTCTCCTTCCATGGCAATTTGCATTATGCTGCTATCCTTTACTGCAAAGTTCTATATCCGGTTTAGAACATTCAATTTGCTCGAGCTCAGCAGTTGCTGTTGGTGTCTGCATGCTGGGCGAGTAGTTTGTGCAAGCGAGGCGCACCGTGGCATCCCGAGCATCTGCTGGAGATGGAAAACCTGTTGCACCAAAGCTTGTCCAGTAAGATCTGTTGTCTTATACATTATATTTCGAAGTAAAATCACCACTGCTGCTCTCAGTAAAGAAAGCCCGGAGGCGATGGCTGTGATGCCAGCCGATTTGTGCCGTCGGTCATAACCGAACTGCCGTGACAGCAGAGCAAGTCGCCGAGGTTTGTGCTCCTTCACGCGGTGCCGTGGGATCAGAGGGTTTTCTGCTCGTTGGCTGCAGAGCAGGGCGCAAAAGGTCCGTCTGCGCAGGCCCCATGGGAAGATTACTGGAAGGGTAAAGTCGAAGGTGTGTTGTGTCAGAGCTGGCGTGCGGCTGTGCCCTGCTGGTGTGCACCGCGGCCGCTGCAAAGGCAGCGTGCCGATAGTGTTTCCTGCCCGGCCTGCTTAGTCATGCAATTGCAGTATTTCCTTCGTGTGCTGCTAGAAAATATTGGTGACATAAGTATGACGTTTAATCTCTGCTTAAAAATGGATTCATACAGCTGTATAATTCACATTTGACTTCCTACGACGCTGTGTGCTCCCATGGAAATAATTCTCATTTCTCTTAGGCCTCAATAATTACTGGAATATAGATTTAATGAATATATGCCATGTCCTTCTGTCACTGAACTGAAAATCAGGTGCTTACTGTGGCTCTTTAAGTTGTGGTAGCAGTCCAATGAAACCTGCTTCTCAGATACAATTTTACAGCCTAACTAGATTCTGACTCTAACCCCCCTTTTTTTTAGTGAAAAAAAGTAAAGAGTTTGAGAGGTAGAGAAGGGGAGAGGTGAGGTGCACGGAGCCCCTTGCTTGGGCGTCAGCTGTCCAGAGGCTTTTTGTAGCTCCCTGCTTGACGCTCGTGGGCACAGCTTTAACACGTGGAGGCTCACGTGGGACTCCCCCACTGCTGAGAACCGAAAGCTTGAGGCCAGCACGGGCTGGAGGGCGATGCCAGCACAATCTGTGCGTTTCTTGGGTGTGCGGGCGCGGAGAGCGGGCCTTGGGAGGAGCTGGGAGGGGGACGCTGTTGTTAGGTGTTCCCACGTTTGGAGAGCTGTCTTGGTGATTTGTTCCTCGCGATTTCTTTTTCTGCTCCTCTGGTATGAGGCTACTGTAATGCAATTTGTGGGTGGCTGGTATTTTAGCTGTTCTCCCATCACACTGGCTTTCGGGCTGTGCTGAAGGGGAAGCCAGAGAGCATTTCTTCAAGGACTGTGAAATGGTGTGGGGAACGCAAGGTTGCTCTCTAGCAGCCTGCCTCTGACTGTTAGAGAAACAACACAAGTCCACAAATTCAGAAGAGACGGAAAACTTTCAGGCTCGAATTGTAGAAGGCTGTGTTGTAGGATAGATAGCTCGTATTATACCTCGCTATTTGTGTTCTTAAAGCTTCACGCTTCTTTGGTAATGACTGCTTTTCTTGAGGCGTTTGTCAGTGTTTTCAAAGAGATGACATGACTTATAATCAAGCCTTCTAAAAATGTGCTGAATTTAAACAGCTCAGGCTGCCCGAGCCTACTTTGACTCCTATGAGGATTTTCCTGTGTCCCGTACACAGAATTTTACAGATGTTTTAGAGGGGAAAAAGCTATTCAGATAGGGACTTGCACGAGGATTCTTTTTTCCTGACTTGTTTGTTGGTTGTGCCATCACAACATGGGGCATGAAACACATAAAATACATTTTCTGTGTTAAATTGAAGCTGTGGTCAGAGATGTATACATGTTGTCATACAGTTGCTTTTATACCAGTCGTTTTGAAACTTAATAATTCATAGTATATTCTTTTCCCTTAACTTCTTTGTCTGAAGAAAGGTTAATATTTTATTGCTGCAGCCTTACGGGAGGCTGGTAAATAAAAGCTTGAACATCTGAACGAGTGTGGCTGGGAAAAGCTGATGCGGAGTACCAGCAGCTCCTACTTCTGGGTGTAATCGAGTGGATTTTCAGGTGTCGGTGCGGCAGAGCTGGTAGGCAGCAATGCGTGGTACCTCCGCTACAGAAGGCTGGTTTGTGCAGAGCTGGGAGATGTGCAGCACGCGACGGGAGTGAGCAAGAAGCTCCGCTTCCGGGGGCTGACATCCTTCGTCCCCGGCGAAACCTGAGGACAGCACGTCCCTGGGCGGTGCTGTGTTCCTTCAGCGCTCAGGAGGAAGGTCGGGCTGTGGGATGTGTGTGTTCGCTGCTGCGGTCCTTGACCCAGGCACGCTCTTTACGCTTGCTGCATCCAGTGATTATAAAAAACAAAGGCAGTAAGCACCTGCTGCTGGGACGATTCGCCTATAAAGCAAATGCTGTGGGGTCGGGGAGTGACGTGGCTGGAAGGTGAAGCGAGAAAGGAGGCACAGGGAGGTGTGAGAGCTGCTCTGTTGCTTC
The DNA here is from genome assembly GCF_009769625.2 of Cygnus olor. Taxonomy (NCBI): domain Eukaryota; kingdom Metazoa; phylum Chordata; class Aves; order Anseriformes; family Anatidae; genus Cygnus; species Cygnus olor. The sequence continues at coordinate 54,523,329 of NC_049173.1, forward strand.
CGGAGAGTGTCCTGCTTGTGAGGTGGGTTTTTGGCACAGGGAGGAGTGGAGGCTTGTAAGGGTGAATTTATTGCCAGGAGTGGAAGGCGGAGGGCAAACTTGAGGACATAAATCTTTTATATTTATATGTATGAATGGTGTGGGACTCTGGGATGCGCAGCACGCTGAGTGAGGACGGAATGCTACTGGGTAAGCTCTTGTAGAGAAGCGTAACGGTGCCCAGAGTCTGTTCTTTTGGTAACCCAAGCTGCTACAACAGAGCTACAGCTTTGCACCGAATTTCCTCCCAGGTTTCCTTCTCTTTTCCCTTCTCTCACTGACTGGCGTTTCCTTCACAAACTTCAGGGTTAAAGGGTGTTTGACTCTCACGTTAATGTACCTCCATCACTATGATGTGTTTTCTGCCCTGGACGCTGTTCGCTGAAAGGCAGCTGGGAAGGATGGTGGAACTACCCCAGAATGACAGCTGCTTTTATCACGAAGTTGCTTAGTGAAGGGACAGTTCAAGGTAGGAGAAACTCCAAGGTTTGACCAAAGGATCAAAAGGACTGGTAGGATTTCAAGAAGTGGATTTTTCCCCGTGTCTCTTGACTGGCTTCCTGCAAGATGCTGGCACCCACCCAGCCTGCAACTGACTCCTGCAGAGGCAGCTGGAGGAGGTAGATAATATCTGCATGGGAGGGACTGCAGGGGAGTGTGAGTGCAGGGGCGTTCCGTGGCAGGTGGGTTCTGCCAGCTCAGAGCTTCTGTTGCCCCCCTGCCCCGTGATTTGGGCAGAAGACAGCAGTGCTGCGTCTTAACTGGGATTGCATGTGCTGAGTGGCCAGCAGGTCCTGCCAAAAGGGAAGCACGTAATTGGTTTTGCAACAGCTGACCTGACAAGCAAACGCTCCTTGCTTTTTTGTGCTTCTCACTGGGGGCGCCTTGGTATTGTCTTGTGTACCCTTTCATTCTCCTGTGGTCTGAGTTCGTATGGCCTGGTGTCCAGCACTGCTGTTGACACTTGCACCACTTCTAAGTGCAGAATCAACTGCAGCCTTTCTAATGTAAGGTTTCCTTTGTTTCGGTCTCGAGACACTAGAGCAGCATCTTCCTTTTCTGAAAGAAGGAAGCCTGATTAGCTGTAGTAACAACGCTTACTCCATTTATCTTATCTTGCTCCTTTCTGTAATCAGCCAAGCCCTGTGAACTGAGGAGCACGTGGGTTTTAGTGCAGACACGTTTGTGGGAGGAGAGGGGCAGTGCAGTATTCATCCACAGGGCCTAGGCTTAACCAGATGAAGTGTAGTACCCAAGACAGGACTGAAAATAGCTGTAAGGTTAACTACTGCAAGCTATAGGTAATTGGGAGACGTGGGCATCTCTTACGGATGACAGAGATGAGGACAGCCACGATCCCTGACCTAGATGCAGATGTGAGTGCTACTGCACCCTGCCTAACCTCAGAAGTGTGGGGAGGAATCCTGAAGTGCAGAGTTACAACCGTAACATCTCTGGTGAGAGCCTTGTGGTCACCTCTAAAGCCAGATCAGGTGGGCTAGACAGCAAAGCAGCACGGGAAGTTCTGCTCTTCTAAGACAGTTGCCATCTCTGGGGCACAAAAAAATAGCACTTTTTTTTTTGTTTCTGGGCAGGCAGGCTGGATTTTTTGGAGATTTTAGATTTCAGGAAAAGCCTTGGTGAGTGCTGATTCCAGCTGAGTACTTTGCAGATGCGTTCCCTGGGGGGGAATCTCTAACCTTGCCTTACTGAGCCGTGCCCACTGTAGGGAGGATCTACAATTCCAAGGGTTTTAAACTAATAGCTCCATACTGCTTTACAGGTTCTGGTGCATGGTAAGTATTCAGTGCTGCTCAGACCTGTGAGTACTTACGTGCCTCCAAGAAAACACAGCATGTTTAAAACAAACAAAACAAAACAAAAACAAACAAACAAACAAAAAAACCAAACTTGTAGACAGTGCTGAAGTAGATGTAAAAATGAGAGGTCATGAGGAAAGGCTTTAATATTAAATACCTTGACTTCAGAGAAATGAAGCCAAGTTGCTAGGTGAGTGGTGCCTCAGGTGTACTTTGTAGAAATATATTCTAAGGGAGGTCTGCTTCAACTTCGTAAGTGTGATCTATAAAATACTAGCTCTTACCAAGAAATCACCAAATGAATGGTCTTCCAAGGGAATAGCCATCTTTTTGAAAGCAGTGTGTGTTAACGCTGGTAGAATGGTAGTGCTTGATGGGAAAACTCCTAGAGAGTGGTTTCAAAGTGGTTTTGAGTTTGATTTACCATTCAAAACTGAGGATGATCACAATTAGGATTGAAACCAACATGAACTCTGTTTTATGAGATCCATACACCTTTTTTGGCTTCCTGGTTGTAATTTTTATGCTTTGATGATGGACTTGGCTGTGTACGTGTAAGGCATCAGACTTGGTTGCTGTTTTACAATGAACTTGTGAGGCCTTGTATCCTATATTCCTCCTGATTTTTCAGAGGTTGGTGATTCCAGCTCAGTTAATAAGGGCTGAATACCAAACAACATGCTGGAAGTTAAATTCAAAAGGTTTGAAGCAAAACTAAAGAATTTAGGTGGGAGGGTCCCTCTGCAGGTCTCTGGTCCTGGCTTCAACCTGGAGTTCCCATCCTGTTGCTCAGGGGCTTTTTCCATCCAGGTCTTGAAGCCTTCCAAGCATGGAGGTCACACGGCTGTGCTTCCAAGCCCCTCTTCCAGCCCTTGACTGTCCTCTTGGGGAAAACTGCTTTTCCTGTGTCCTGACAAACCCACCTGTCTCAGCTTATGACCTCATCTCCCTGCTGCGTGCTGCGGGGAGCCTGGTTTTGGGGATTTACTCCTCACCAGGGCTGCTCCCCAGTCCGTCCTTAGAGAACTGTGCCCTGCATTTGCAAGCAGGTGCTTGGAAAGTTCCTGAGCATCAGGGGTACTGCTGGCTGGTGCTTGGGCAGCACAATCCCCCCGAAACCAGACAGCTGTGGAAAGGGGTTTAAGTAAAAAGGAGGGAGTCAGAGCTGAGGCTAGAGCACAGGCCCTGTGCCTCACTGCGGGTGCTTTGTGTGCTAATGCAGAGACAAACCTGGAGTACCGAGCCTAGCCAGCTGCTAGGGATGGATTTTCTTAGCACATCGTTGGTGAAATATCAAAAAGCATTTGAGTTCATCAAGGCCTGGTGTTCCAGCAACCACCAGAAAGTGAAACCAGGTGAACCGTACTTGGAAGTCTTAGCTTTTAAAGGGATGAACTTGCTCACATATACATTTTAGGCAGCTCTGTTATCTTGCCAAAGCGTATCTGGAGGTCAGCCAAAAAGAAACCACCTGCAGAAGCCGTAACTGAGTGCAGAGACCTCAGGCTAGCGGTACTTGTGATGCTTCTTGCCCTAGCACGAGATCAGAAACATCCAGTTTGGATTCCTCTGGATTATTACCAGGTGTATGTTTCAGGTTAAATATGTGTTTGGGGGATTCTCCAAACACAACTCTTAACACAGACCAATTTTGAAACTAGTCTGTCATTAAACAGTTGCTGAGGTTTACAAATGTCTGTGTTGCTCAGGGGAGATCGGAGCCAGCAAATAATCATCCTACGCGCCTTTATCAGAGGCAAATGTGAGCTATTTTTAAATATTTGTGCCTTTACTCAGAGGCAGTTGGAGGCTGTGCTGTTCCACACCGTGCAAGGGGCGTGAAACAACAGTGGGGTTTACCTTTATTCCTATTAGTACTAACGAGATTGCAATGTGTGTTTCAGATCCCAAAGAAGAGAAGGAAGAGGAGGAGGTTTCCAGCCTCCTCAGCCATGACTCTGCTGCCAGCACAGCCCGGCCCAGCAGAAGCTGGCGCAGCAGCAGGTCGGCCGCCGCGGCCCGCCAGCGTGACACCGAGAACTCGCGTGCCTCCAGGTCCAAGACCGGCTCCCTGCAGCTCGTCTGCAAGTCAGAACCAAACGTGGACCAGCTCGAGTACGGTACGTGGGCAGCCCTGGCACGGAAGGTAGGCGGTGCCTGAAGACAGGCAGATCCTGGGGACCTCTGAAGGGAGCTGCACGTGGGTGTAACTTGGGGAGCTGTACGTGGCTGGTACAGGCGTGGTGCTTCTGTGTCACGAGCACCTTCTGCCACCAGCGCTGCTGGCGCTGAGTGTTGGTGGAGGTATCTCGAGACAGATGAGCTCACTGCAGAGATCACAGGTTGAAACTTACTGGTGACTTTTCCTTTCAGAGGTCACAGAAGAGCATCAGTCTCCAGCTGGAATCAGGTAGGAAGCTCTTACTTTGTGGTATTTTTTCATATTTAATGTCAAGAAGGGGCAAAAATACAATCTCAAGCTTTTCAAATGCTTGTGATAGGGTCTGTGGGAAGAGTAGAAGTTGTTCTCGTGCAGTCCTGACCCTTTATATTTTCGTTTTGGGTTGCTGTTGGACTGCAGGTGTCAGGAGGTGTGGAGAAATGTATTTGGTAGGGGGTGGGCATCTCACCTTGTAGCTTTATTCCTTCTGCAGCAGGTGCTGTAATTGGCTGGGCTCACAAGAAGGGGCTGCTCTGCTTTGGCTGTCTGCTTTGGCTGTCGTTATGCTCCTTAGTCAGTGCAAGCTGTTAGCTTTCCCCAGTCACGTGGGATGAAAAAATGCAGTGTAAAAGTGTCGTTCCCATCCTGTGGGGTGGTGCATGAATTCAGTATTGAATGAATGAATTCAGTATGAATTCAGTAGTGCTGAAGTTGTTGCTGCTAAGCTCATCTGTTCTCCTTTTCTCCCAGCAGCGATGATGAGGAAGAGATCCTTGTCAGCGAGGAAGAAGTTCCCTTCAAAGACGATCCAAGAGATGAAACCTACAAGCCCCATCTAGAAAAGTATATTAGATTACCTACTTACTGTTTGTAGGCCAAGAACAATTGTGACATTGTAGTTGAACAAGCTTAATATGACCCAGAGAACCTGTGCTACTTGCTGATGTGGAATGGCTCCCATTGAACTGTTTCCCTACAGCTATCGGGACCATTTTTCTCTAGTGGTCTAGAGCTATTAGAGCCCTGCTGGCTGTCACGTTCTTCTTTGATCCTACTTCCTGATTAGAAAAATGGGATTTGATTAAAATATGAAGTTGGGATTTGATTAAAATATGAAGTACTACCCAGTTCTTGCTTAAATCTCTGTAAAAAGCAGACACTACTTTTTAGTAGTATGGAAGGAGAGAAGCCCTTGGTGTTACCATGCTGAAGAACCAGGCACTGCCAGCCAGAGGTGCTCAGAAGAGGCCAAGAGGAGAGAGGGGCATGAGGGTATCTTTGAATACATGCAGGTGGCCACTTAACATTGGAGTAATGCACTGTATTTGTGTCTCTGTAGGGAAACCCCAAAGCAAAGGAGAAAAGCTGGCAAGGCAAAAGAGGAAAAAGAGAAGCAGAAAGAGATTAAAGTAGAGGTAAAAGAAGAGAGTGAGTTTCATGAAGATGAAGAGCCACCAAGGAAGTGAGTAAAATTCTGTAACTATACGTACCAGTGTGTATTATATACTTTGCACTCTTGCTAGTGTACAAGAGTGGTTTTTATTGTTGTTTTCCCCTTTCTGGGTCTGAAAGACAATAGGGCAGAGCCTCTTGTTCTTACAGAAGTGCTGCTTCCTAGTGTCTTGCCTGTGTTTGGCAAGGAAAAATAGTTAATGTTTTCATTTAGTTTAGGCAAAGTTTTTCAATACTGTGGTTTAGTCAGCCTACCTGGATATGGCCACATCCTGTGAAACACTTTAGAGAGTTTTTAAAAAAACAGGCTTCAGCTGTGATGCCTGAAGTGTGTTAGGCTTACGTGTATTTATTAGACTGTTAGAAAGCCGGTCTGGGAAGGCCAGTTCTCTTCTGCTGTGTGCCTAGAGACAGATGGGAGAGCGCTGTACACATCAAGTGTCATTTTAGTATGTTTGGGAGTACCACAACAAAGCTCAGGAAAAACAGCTGGGTTCTCCCCCATTTTGGAGAAATAAAGAGAACGAACTTACATTGCCTAGTTGGTCACTGGTACTTTGAGTGGAGCCTCAAAATACTTGAGTGTCCTCTCACTTGAACTCAATTCTGAAGCTTGCCTTCTGGCAAATGAGAGAGAGAGAGAATGGATTTGTGTCAGGGTCAAAATCATTCAGGTAGGCTGGAAAAAAAACAGTTTTTGTACTTGATCTCATCCGTGAGAAATGGGAGCAAATGTGGCTCCCTCTGCTGGCCTGCAGTGCGAGGCTTTGCACACCTCTGTTTGAATTTCTGGTGCTGTTTCTAAGCCGTAGCAGGACCAATTTATTGTGGAGGGAAGTACGGATGTTTGTATTTTGGAGAAGGCTTTCTCCTCCTAAAGGTAGCTTTCAGAGACTTGTGTTGTTGGATTGGTGCTGCTTTTGCCCATAAGAACCTGTGCAGCTTCTGAAGGCTTGGCTTGAATGCTGAGTGCCTGCTCAGCTTGTTTACTGGCATGGTCTCGCTATCGATAAAGATGTCTCAATACAGTCTAGAAAAGACTTCATCAGCCTGCTGTTAAGTGTCTTGGTGCAGCAGTGTGATCAAGCAGGCGCATTGCTCGGGGTAGAGCTATTGCTGGGGGTTGTATTTTACATGTAAACGCGGGTCTGCTCAGAGCACAGACTTTTTGTCTTGACAGGTGTGTAAGCTGTTATAGTTAATTCAGACAACTGAAAAATAGCTGCTAGACTATCAATCCCTTTCTTCCTAGCCTCCCAGACTGATGTGTTTCACGTGGTATGAAATGTTGCCCGACAGAGCAGAGGAAATAAAAGGCACTATCAATTCTGGACTGTGTGGGCAAAATTATATGTTTATAAAAAATTCATTAGGAAATGGGAGGGCTTGTGAGAGCAAACCACATAAAGCATTTATTTCTCAAGAATATTGCCTTCCTCTGAATCTGCATCAAACTTGGTCTTTATTGATTTATCTAGAGCTCGCATTAATGAGGCGATAGCTTGCTAACTGTCTGCAGCAGGAACCTATAAAAGCAGAATCTTGTGTGCTCACGTGCAGCCTGGAAAGGTCTGAATTTAATCAAGGGCTGCAAGTTGGTTAGACAGTCGCAGGTTTGAAAGAAAAATGTGAAGCATGTCAGGCCTGGTAGAGGGTTGTTAAAATAGCAGTTCCTCACTTTATTGTGGCAGAAGACTCGGTAATTTTGTAACCACAGCCTGCTGGGCTGTGGCTGCCTGGTACCTGTTCACTGGTGTTTGATGGGTTGTGAATGGTGGGCAATGTGGGAAAATGTTCTTACTGCTAGGTTTGGCCCTAGTCTTGCAACCACGGTTCACTTGGCTGTATCGGGAGTGGCAGAGTGGTGTGAGATCTGCCACAAGCCACCGAATGTCATGCAGAAAAAAAGTGTGACCCAGGTATCAAAACTGTGAGGATGTTTCACGGGGACTGCTCTTCTGCATGATGCAGGAGTTGTGCAAGTTGCAGGGGCGAATCACATGAAGGCCTGGTTGCTTGCTTTCCTTAGGGGATCTGCCCATCTACCCCGTGAGTAGTAACTCCTTTGAAGCTCATCAGCCACTTTGATCCAGAGCAGGTGCCTGTTTAATTCTGACTTGCTGGGTGCAGTGTTATTTTTCAGCCTAAAACTGCAGAAGAGCTCTGTAGTGTTGTAGCACGCTGCTGAAAACCTCTGCCCAGTACTGATGTAAAGAAGCCTCTTTCAATTCTCTCTGTAACTCTGCTACAGGAGGGGAAGGAGAAGAAAGGATGACAAGAGCCCGAGGTTGCCCAAGAGAAGGTAAGTGACACCCCTCTACTCAGTTTGGTTCTGAAGACTTGCTTCCTCTGTGTCCTACACAGATGTTAACTGTCTTAGAGGCATCTCTCTCACACAGTACAGAAATCTGCATTAAGGGGAGAAAAAAATAGCATCATGTATTTGACTTCCCTGCTTTCTTTCCCTTTTTTCCCTGTGGGTGTTAAGCTTGAATTCTTCCCAGCCGTTTTTTTAATCTCATCTGAGTTGATCCCTGCCTTGGCAGTGTCCAGAGGTAAGGTTTTGGGGAGCTTTGCCTCTGGTTTTTTTTCAGTTCTGGTGAGAGCACTCAGATAGTTCTAGGAACAGAGCAGACTCTTGGCCAGAATCTCTATGAGCATAGCCCAAACAGGAATACTGGAGCAGTGATCCCTTGCTCTCACATTACCAAACTGCTCTGGCGTTACTGAACTGCACTCACATTCATTTATCTTACGCTGCCTCAGCTTTGGATTTCTCAGCTGACCTCTGCTCGTTTCCTTACTGGTCTCTTAGGAAGAAGCCCCCGATACAGTACGTCCGCTGTGAGATGGAAGGCTGCGGCACTGTCCTGGCTCACCCGCGTTACCTGCAGGTGGGCTGAGATGTTCTGCTGCTTGGTGGCATACGTGTGAGGGCAGGGGAGGGCCATCTGCACCAGGGCCTTTCACTGTGGAGGGGGGCCATCTGGGATCAGAGTGCTTCAGCCATCGTCTTAGCCGTGTAAAGAGAGAGCTTACAACCTTTCACTCTTCTTTTTCAGCATCACATCAAGTACCAGCACTTGCTGAAGAAAAAATACGTGTGTCCCCATCCCTCTTGCGGTCGGCTCTTCCGCCTCCAGAAGCAGCTCCTGCGGCATGCCAAACACCACACAGGTATAGGGAGGTGGGAAACAGATCCAAACTCCTCCCTGGGTCGTGGAACAGAGGGAGGGTGGGGGGGAAGCCTCCAGTGCTTAAGGAGGGAGTGAAGCTAAGGCAGATGGTACCGACTTGCAGCAGTGGAAGAATATTACTCACTTGTAGATTACAATCTGTTAAGGAAATGAAAGGAAATGGGCTATAGAGTTCTTGATTCACCCTCTGGCAAGTATCAGTCAGGGGTTCTGTAGAGGGATAAAACAAGCCAAGCTTTATCCTAATTTGCCACCCTTCAGCACTGGTCAGAATGGATAATTAACTCGTAGAGCCTTAATCATGCCTTAACTCTCCATCAGTTTCTGTGGTGTCTTGTGGGACACCTCCTCCCTTGCTGTCTGCTGGCCTCCCAGCACTTCTCGTTCTGCTGCTTCCTGGGCAGCTTTGCCTACAACATGAGAGCGGGGAGAGCCAGCAGGTCCGCAGGAGAGTGACGCTGTGACTGGTGTTGCTTTTCAGATCAAAGGGATTACATCTGCGAGTACTGTGCCCGGGCGTTTAAGAGTTCTCATAACTTGGCGGTGCACCGGATGATCCATACAGGCGAGAAGCCCTTGCAGTGAGTACCTCTGCCTCTGTTACCCTCCCGAGTGACCCGTGGATATATCTGCTCTTGGACTGCTCCGAGAGCAGCTCTGAAGGCAGGGCTGGACCCTGTTCCTGGAGTCCCAGCCCCCTTTAAACACGCAGCTGTAGGAGTGTTTGGATTGCTGCTTGTTGTCTCACCTGTTCCTTCAGGCAGTGCCTCAGATCTGAGGAGCATGAGTAAGCCCCTGTAAATATCTCTGGAAGAGCTGGCGCCGAGGTGGCATCCCATATTAATGAGCCCCCGCTGCTTTCCTGGGCCGCCTCTTTGCCCCTGTCTACACCAACGCGTGCCGATGTCCCTTTGTTGTGACCTCCCCCTTCTCCCCTTCCCCAGGTGTGAGATCTGTGGGTTCACCTGCCGGCAGAAGGCCTCCCTGAACTGGCACATGAAGAAGCACGACGCCGACTCCTTCTACCAGTTCTCCTGCAACATTTGCGGCAAGAAATTCGAGAAGAAGGACAGCGTTGTGGCCCACAAAGCCAAGAGCCACCCCGAAGTGCTTATCGCTGAAGCACTGGCTGCCAACGCAGGTGCCCTGATCACCAGCACTGACATCCTGGGCACTAACCCCGAGGCCATCGCGCCGCCCACCGATGGCCAGGGCCTCCCCCTTCTTCCCGACCCCCTGGGAAGCGCTGCCCCGGCGGATTGCCTGCTGCTGAACCCCGACGGGATGCCCAAGACGTATTGCGGTGGGGCGGAGCGCGTGAGCCTGGTGGCTGACGGCAAGCTCTTCGTGGGCAGCGGCAGCAGCGCAAACCCAGAAGGGCTGGTCATGAACACAGAGATCCTGGGAGCCACCACGGAGGTGCTCATCGAAGATTCAGACTCCACTGGACCCTAGTGGGCGGGGAGCACGTGGGTGCTGGGACAGCTCGGACTCTGTATTTAAAAGGAAAAACAATGGAGACGCGTATTGAAAGAGAAAAGCAAAACTTAAAATACTAGTAAATAACCGAAGGGTCTGCTCTCCTCCGGCGTGGATCACGGCACGTCCTCTTTCTCCCAACCACTTCTGTCTTGTCACTGCTCCTTTGTAGGAAAGGGGCACATGCTGCCGTTACCAGAGCAAGTTGGACCGAGCGACGGATTTCTCCGAGGGAGGGGGAATGGCCGAAACCCTTCGCTCTGCCCCAAAGCAGATGCCTTTCTTGACGTGGCCCCACTTGGAAACTAGAAAGCATTTTGATGCGCTCTGGACGAGTTTCTTAGGACTCCCTTCCGCCCCGTGGTCCCAACTTCTATGCATCACTGCACTCTGGTCCTTGCAGTCTCGTTCTTCTTCCTGGGGCTGGGAGGTTGGCTTGGCACTTTAGGCCCCCTCGGCAGGGTGAGCTGTGGAGGAGCACGCGTCCCCGGCCTCACCGCACTCCTCTGCTCTGTCTCTGGCAGGAAGTTGAGGGAACGCCCTGGCTCGTAGATCATGTTTGCTTGGAGAGGCCCCGGGGGCTACGGGAGCCCTGCGTGGGAGAGGCAAGGAGGAGCATCCCAGTTTGACGACAGTAATTTGCACTTTGAACATGTTTCGTTTTTGTGTTGTGGTAACGAGATTCCTTATTTATTGATTAAAAAGGGTCGGTATTTTTTAGTTCTGTTCTCGGTGGGTGGGGGTGGAAGGGGTTCGGGCTGTTTCCCAGGAGGCTCCTTCACGCTAGGGAGTCGCAGGGAGCATGCCGTGCCATCCTGACAGCCGCTGGGAGGAGAGCTGAGGGAAGGCAGTGTTCGGGAGTCAGATCTCTCTCGTAGCTTTTCCAGAGTAGAGGGAGAGCCCCCGGAGAAGAGCCTGTTTGCAGTGGGAGTCTTTGCGGCAGCGTTTTAGCAGGAGGATGAGGTGAGTGCTGGAACAGCTGGCTCTTGTCTCCTTCCCTCCCAGCTCCTCGCATTAAGTGCTCTTTCTGCGTCCCCTGACTCCGTAGCCTCACAGGGAAGGACATCGTTAGCCAGGAACTTGTTCTCGTGACTTAGGGCTGTTGTGAGCCGCTTGCTGGTGGGGGATGCCGTGCTCCTCATCCACCTCTGCCTCTCCTTTCCGGGTCTAGACAAAAGATACAGAAGCAGAGACCGGGTACGGTCGTCTCAGGTGAATTTATCCAAGGCAGTAGGCTGAGGGAGGAGGAAGGGGCCGTCGGCTCGCTCCCTGCCTCCATTCTGGGGAGCGTTGTGCAGCTGTGTGCTCAAAGCTCCTCGCTTTGGCACAAAACGCCCCTGCTTTCCATGGAGCCTTGTAGTTTGAGTGTCGCCTGCTGGCGTAGCTGGGACAGACCTGAACCCTCGGAGAGGCTCGCATAGGATGTGACGCGCCTGGTATTTAGACTCGGATCTTTTTTGCTCTGTTCTCTGAAACTGTGTGTGGAGACTCAGTGGCCTTGATTTCTTAGTGTTTTTTTGGAAGAGGTGAAAAATAACCTGGGCTTTTTGTTTGTTTACTTGTTTTCTTTTCTTTTGGTTGGGTTTATGTGCTTGGAACAGAGCCCAAGTGTTTTGTCCAAGCGCACGGTCAGCAAAATCGGTCTGTAACAGCAGCCAGGCAAAATCGGGTATCTGGGGTCTGGAGAACAGCAATAAAATGTGGAATTCAATTGGAAACTTTTACAGGAAACTGACTCTAAACACCCACTCTGTCCCCTGTGCTGCCTGGAAATCCAGCTGTGGCCCGAGTCTGACAGCTTTTATGGGGTCACTTGTCCTGATTTCCCCTTTCCCTTCCCCACTGACGTTGAAGTCTGTGCCTGAACAAGCCAAAACGCTTCTGGTGGTGGGGTGCTTTGTGCTCGGGCAGTTTGCAACCCCGGCGTCTTGGTGTGAGCATCCCCTGTTCCTTGAGCGTGGCTCCCGTGCTTCTCCTGGGGGTAGGCAGGAGGGCTGCAGCACCCCTGGGCAGGCGTCTCCTGGAACACCACGCACGACAGGCACGCAGTGGGGTGGTGGTGAAGCACACAAACCAGTTTCCTTAGTTGGGGTGATACAACCTGTTGCTTGGATCAATTTATTGTGATTTCCAGGGGGGAGTTTTAGGGTGGCCAGCTGGTTTTCCCCCTACCCGCACCCCTCCCTAACTCAAGGGGCACCGCACAGCACGAAGAGGATCAGACCCAACCCTGATGGTTTCACCCACTGGCAGCGAGGGTCTCCTGCCCAGGGCAGTGGGTGTGAATTGGGGGCAAACACCTCTCCTGCCTTGGATCCCACTGCCCATAGGGGATGTGCCAGTGTAGTAGGGGTTGGCTATTTTCCCCCAGGTTGCTGCAGCCCCTCTGCTGCTTTTCATGCCCTGCCACCGCCCCCGCGAGAGGTGCGGGGCAGGCAGAGCCTTGCACAGAACACTAAACTAAAGGGAGAGCTTGGGGTTTTGTTCTCCGAGATCGACACTAAACTGCTTCTGGGCCACCAGCTCGCTCCCTACCGGTGCTGCAACACTCAGCACCTGGCTGGGAGGCGAGGGAGCCTGCCTCGTCCTGCGCCTGCCCCTGCTGCCCCGAGCAGAGCAGTGCAGTTGTCAGCGGCTGCGGGATCAAGCAGCTTGCTCGCCTCCCACCTCATTCCTGGCCTTGAGACCTCTGATCCCTGCCTCGCCCTCCCGTGCGCCCCCTCATAGCTTCCCTTTTTCTTTTTCTGGTCTCGGCGGGTTGCCTGTCTGTCCTCTAACCACAGCCTGCTCGCCCTGCTGCAGGAGAGACTGGTGTAACTCCTTCCCTCTCCCCTTCCATGCCCTACAACTGACACAGCCCTCCTGCTGCCCCTTCCCTCGGCGTCTCTCCTTCACTCGCATGCAGTTTGCTTCAATAAATTATTGTAGTAGTTTGCAATAAACATTTTTTTGTATTTTCCCCTGTATTTATTTATTATTATTATTTTTTTTCTCCTCCCCGGGAGGGAAGTCAGGGCCTGCAGCAGGGTGGGCTGGGAGCAGGGGCCTTGGCAGCGCTTTCTGCAGTAGCCACCAGGTGGCACCGGTGCTGCTGGGCTGGCCTTGGTGGGGCTGGGGGTTGCCCCCCATCCCCGCTAGCCCTTAGATCCCCCCCGGTAGTCCTCAGTCCCCCTGGTAGCCTCGAGCCAGGGCAGGGCTCATAGTGGTGCGGTTGTAAAGGGAAGCTGCTTTTCAACTCTCATTTTTCTCTTAATCTGGGTAACACGTAACCGAAATAAACATCTTGAGGAAAAAGCAAATAAACCCAAAAAGGGCTGGTTTTTGTGTGGTGCTTGTGTTTGGGGGGGGTGGATCAGGGGCCTCCTACTCCGTGGCTCTGCTTCAGGGCAGGCCCCTGCAGGAAATGGCGGCTGGGTTTGGGGGGGCCACGCAGCAAGAAGAGGGCAGCAGGCAGGACCCTAAAGCTCCAAGGGCTTTGGGGTGAAGCTCTGGGGGCTTTGGGGTGCAGCCCTGAGGGCTTTGGGATGAAGAGCACCCCATCCCACAGCTGGGGCTGGGTGTCCCCGTGTCCCCTGTGCCCTGCTCAGGCCCCAGGCTGCAGTCCCTGCTCAGCTGTTGAGCAACGTCCCAGCTTTGCTCGCCTCTTCCCAGCAGCGGTTTCCTGCACTCTGGCCTGAGTAGGGGGAACGGGGCCGGGGCTGGGGGCTCAGCCCGGTGCTCATTTCACTGCGGGGAGGCTAGAGAGGGTCTGAGCCGGGGCTGGGAGAGCCTCCTGCTGCTGCTGGGCGAGACTGTTCCGGGCAATAGGCTTAAAGCGTGGGGGAATTAGGGAAATAATCTGTCGCTGTTGATCCCAGAGGCGGGAATTTGCAGCGTCGTGCCAGGCCCCAGGCGCGGAAGAGGGGGAGAGCCGGGCCAGCGGACGCGTGAGCAGAGCTCCCGGCTGGAATGCACCAGCTCAGCACGGGATTGTCCTTCCTGGGCCAGGCGGGCGCCGCGCCGTGAGCCCGGAGCCCGGGACGACCGCCTGGGCCATGGCAGCAGCAGACACCCCCTCGGCCACCACCCTCCGGCGCCGCGACTTGTGCAGCCGCGGCATCCGCCTGGCCAGGAAGATGCGTTCGGACGTTGCCGACCTCCTGGACATCTACGTGAGTTCATCTCTGCCCGCGCCCCGAGGCTGCTGCCAGCGGGGTCTGGGTCTGACGCCGGGCGGCTGTGACGGGGCACGGGGCCTCTGGCACGCGGCCGAGCTGCTGAGCTGTGGGACGAAATGCTGCCGACGCCTCTGCCTTGGGGTCTCAATGCTGTGGACTGATGCTTGGGTGATCTCCTGCCTCTCAGCATCTGCCCCTGTGCCCAAAATCATCTTGGCATGCACCACGGCTGGGGGCACCGGCAGGGGGCTGCTGAGGGTCCCCGTTTCTCCCGGCACCACTGAGCCCCGGCTGTTTTTTTCCCCGTGCAGGTGGAACGGCAGGGCTTGGACGCCTCGGTCAGCGTGGCGGCGGTGGAGGGGGTGCCGGCGGCGGCAGCGGAGCACTGGAGCGAGCAGACGGGGACCCAGCGGCTCCTGGACAACCTGGTGGCGTACCGGGCCTTCCGCACGCTGCTGGCCCAGATGCTGGAGGAGCAGCGGGAGCAGCTGGGCGACGCCGACGCCGCGCTGGGCCGGGCGCTGGCGGCCGTCCTGCTGCAAGTCTCGGCCTTCGCCTACCACCTCGAGGAGCTGCTGGAGCTGGAGAGCCGCGGGCCCCCCGGCGACGAAGGGGATGGGCCCCCTGCGCCCCCTCGCCTCAGCCTCTTCGAGCAGAAGCTGCGGGGCCTGGGGGTGCTGCGGGAGCTGGCCCAGTGGGCCGTGAGGTCCGTGAGGGACCTGCGGCAGCTCGCCCGGCCCGGCCCCGGTGCCGGCTCAGCCCCTGGCCTGGCCGAGGGCCAGTGATGGCCGCATGGGGTGCAGGGAGCCTGGGTCTGGTTAGGGTTTAGCCGGGGGGGGTCCATCCAGCAGGACTCCTTTCCCACCCCTGCCGAGGGCTGCTCACAGTCACAGGGGATTTTGGGGTGGGGGGCGGACGGGGGAGAGCACGCCACTAAACCCCAGAGCCCCCACGCTTTTGGTGCCGTTCCCTGGGGGCTCCTTTTCCCAGCTAGGGAAGCAGAGGCACGGGGAGGGAAGCCCTGGAAGGACAAGGCTCGGGATGAGTCTGGCTCTGCGTGCCAGGGGTTTGCAGGTCCCAGAGGCTGGGGTCCTTCATGAGCAAGGACAGGGCTAGCCTGTGCCGTGAAACTTGCTTGGTTGCTGCCTCTTTTCATGGCTTGACGCTGCTTCACGAGGAGGGGAGCTGTGGTGGGGCTCTTGTAGAGGCAAGGCAGGAGCAAAGGGATGTGAAAATAGCACCTGGTGAAAGGAATTGTGCCCCATTTGCAAAACCCAAGGCTTTGCCTCCTTCAGGTGGTTCCTTTTCCTTCCCCGCCAGCTGCTCCTGCCCAATTTGTGTTCTCTGTGCGTTGAATTTCTGCACTAACTGCTTGGGGGCTCGTTCGGGAGGGGTCGGTGGGGGGTTTGAGCAGGGGGGCATTTCTCAGCTGCTCCGACAATACAGCAGAGAGGATCTGTTAACCGAAGGCTGACTTGGAAGACCCTCCACAAGGATGTTGGTGCCTCCAGGCCACAATTAGGACTGGAGATGGCTTGGAGAAACTAACAGCCCCAACCTGCATCTCATACCCTGCGAAGGGAGCAGCCGTGAGGCTTCTCGGCTGCCCTGGCCGTTGTTTTTGTTTTTGTTTTTGTTTTTTCCTTTATGGCTATGATGGCTGCTGGCTGCTGAGTGAATAAAGTGCCTGGGAGATCTCCTGGGGAGCCGTGACTTCTTGGAGGAGGAGGGACAGTGGGACTGAGCCTCACCAGGCTCTGCGTGGGCTGCCCTGCTCCTACCCCAGCCAGCACTTCTCTCCGTGCCTGGGTGGCCTTGGGAGGGTCCCTCCCTGTGGGGTGAGGGGTTTGGGAGGGACGGGATGCTCTGGGAGGAAGCTCAAGGAACTGGCAGAGGTGGTGGAGTTCACCAGGGAGGTATAACCAGTATCGTGCCCTGTCTCCATGTGCCTCTGCCTTCCTCCCTGCCCCCTGAGAGCAAAAGCAGGGGGTCCCTGTTCCCTGGGGTGCGGGGGGAAAGCCTGGGAGCGTGGTGTGGGCACGAGGCTTGGAAATGCCCAGCCAGCCCTGCACAAAGCAGCTTTGTCCCCGCGGGCGGTGGAGGCGCCGGGCACAGCGCCTGCTGCAGCACCAGTGGCATCTGCAGGGGCGTGGGGGGCACCGCGGGGGGGGCAAAGGGCAGGGCAAATGGGGCCACGGGGCTGGGGCTGCCCCGTGGGGCGAGGGTGCCCAGCGTGTGGGGTGGGAGGGTGCCTGCTTTTGGTGGGTGGCAGCCACAAGGCAGGATGTGCACCTTCCTCACCGCTGCTTATTGCCTGACATCTGCTTTGCAGCTGGGATCGGATTATTTGCAATGTTTCTACCGCCACGCACTTGTGAACAACAATTTCTGGCTTTTTTTTTTTTTTTTTTTTCAGGATTAGTCAAAGTCCCTTCTCCAGCAGATGTTTCTCTCTGCCATGTCTTGTTTGCTTTGTGCACTTGTCACCAACTTTCCTTTCTCCTCGTGCCCCCTCCAGCTCAGCAGAGGCCGGGGCTCTGCTCTCCCCTCCTGCTGCCCCTCACCTCCCACAGGCAGGAACCACACTTCCGATCCTATGTTCCTTCTGGGACACGGGATGGACAGCAGGTGGGAACAGCTCCCTTTCATCCTGCACTGCCCAAGCACCTTAATGTCCCTGGGGGCCGTGGGGGGGGCCCACAGCCCTGGCATGGGGCCCTGCAACTCGACCTTTCTGGAGCACGGTTTGGTTTACGAAGCCAGGGTGGTGCTGGCGGTGCTTTGAGATGGCTGCCACCATAACCAGAGCTGGCGTGAAAAATCGAGCTGTCACCAGCCCCCCCGTGGCCCGGCTGATGTTCGCTGCCAGCTGGGCGAGCGGCCCCAAGCCTGGAGCTCTCCCTGCCCGCAGGCCCCAAGCGCAGCACAGCTGTGGTGACACCCGAGCCCCTCGGGTTTCAATTTCATGTTTTCAGCTGAAACGCAGATGAGGATCATGAAGTAAACTGGCGAGAGCTGGAGGCATCTCGTGGCTAGCCTCCCAGGATGGCGGTAGCCACGTGGCTAACAATAACCCACCAGGATTGTGCTTTGGGACAAGAGAAGGGATTTGCGGTGCTGGTGGCAGTGGGAGGTGGGCTGGGGGGGCTGGGGGCTGCACCGTGGGCTCTGCAGCACTGGGGGAGCCCCCACGGGCAGGGTGGCAATGGTGGGGCACTTTAGGTGCATTTTTTGCCTGAGCAGGGCTTGTGAGAGGTGTTTGCGCCCTCACCGAGGGAATGAAGCCAGGAGGGTCAAGATTCACCCTCCTTGGGGACACCAAGCTCTATGGTGGCATTTCCAGACGCACAAGGAGGCACAAAAAGCCTTTCTTCGTACTCAGTACGTGAGATTTTGGGGTTTTGGGTGACATTTGTGTGGCGCTGTTTCCCTCTGGCCTCTCCAGCAGCAGCCTTGTGTTGCAGCAGGGGGGGAGCCCACCAAACCACCCCAAGGATGTGTTTAATTCCCCAAATCCAAACGTTTGGGTTAGGTTGTGTTTGGGTTGGGTGTGCCTGGGGGCGAGTTGTGCGGGTTTTAAACCTGCACAGGCTTTCCACCTGTAGGTGGGAAGGATTTCCTGGGTTTCCCCAGGGGGTGCTTGCCTTGCTCCAGGTGAAAACCCAGTGTGGGCTCGCAGTGGCACCACCAGCATCCCATGAAGCCCCCCGTTCCTGCAGGAAAATGCACTCCCAGGGACGATGGGGTGATTTGCTCCACCTTCATCATTTTCCCTCCCCCTATTTGTCCTGCGTTCACAGCTCAGCATCGCCCGTCAGTCCCCACCTGCTTTACTTCCTCTTTTTGCCCCTAGTTACATCTTCCCTGATGGCTTTTCATCGCAGGCAGCGGCGGCAGACACTCCATGGGCTGGGCAGTGCCTGGAAAACAGTATTTATTGCATGAAAAACAGTATTTATTGCCTGAACAACAATATTTATTGCCTGGAAGATAATATTTATTGCCTGGAAAATACTATTTATCCCCTGGAAAACAGAATTTATCAGGAGCTGAACTCTCAGTGATGCCCTACAGCCACAGCACCCCTGGGGTCCCCGTGTCCTGGGGGAGGGTCACCCCCGAGAGTGGCGGTGTGGGACATGGGATTTGCCAAAATCCTGCGGGTACAAGGCGTGGGGGCAGCGTTCCTTTATTTTTTTTGGGGTGATTCTCCCCCAAAATGGGCCAGCATGGGAAAATGAAGTCTGGTGGGTGCTGGTGCTGGTGCTGGGAGGGCTGCGGGAGCCCAGCCTGGGTGCCCCTGGAGGTGTGAGGCTAATTTGGGGACACCTCCGGCATTGTCTCAGTGTCCCGGGCGGATTTTGGGGTGTCACAGAGGGGCTGCACCCCACCGCCCCCCCCCCCCCCCCCAGCAACGGTTCCTCCCGGCTGCGCTCCCCCCGGGGCGAGATGGTCGGCGCCGCGGGGGGCGTGGCCTCGTAGCAGTGGGGGCGTGGTCAAGTGTCAATGGAAGCGTGATCACGGAGCGTTAGGGGCGTGGCGCTGTGGCATTGGGGGCGTGGCCACGAGATGTTATGGGCGTGGCCACGGGGTGCTGGGGGCGTGGCTCTCCGTGGCGCCCCGCCGCGCGCTGGCGCGGGCGCGGGAGCGGGGCGGGCGCCGCGGTGCGGAGCGGAGCGGAGCCGCCTCCCGCTGCCGCCGCCGCCCGGCCGGGGAGAGGCGCTGCGCTCCGGCCCGGCGCTGAACCGCGGCCTTCCCCTCCGCGCCCCCTCGGCGGACGGCCCCGGGGCGCGGGCAGGCGGGCGGGCGGCCCCGCGGAGCATGCGGGAGCCGGCGGGGCGGGCTGCAGCGGCGGCGGGGCGTCTGCGGCGGGGAGCGGGAGGAGGCGAAGGGGGCTGAGGCGGCGGTGAAGGGGGTTGAGGCGGCTCGGAGGAGCGATGCTGCTCGCTTCGGCCGTGGTGGTGTGGGAATGGCTCAACGAGCACGGGCGGTGGCGGCCCTACAGCCCGGCCGTCAGCCACCACATCGAGGCGGTGGCCCGTGCCGGGCCGCGGGCGGGAGGCAGCGTGGTGCTGGGCCAGGCCGACAGCCGCCTGGCGCCTTACATCATCGACCTGCAGTCCATGCACCAGTTCCGCCAGGACACCGGTGAGTGAGCCCGGGACGCACCGGCCCCACTCCTTGCACCCTGGTGAGGGGCTGCGCAGCCCGGCTGCACCGTGCCGCTGGGCTCCCCGGGCTGGCGTTGCTTTGCTTGGCATTGCTTGGCACTGCGAGCACCTGCCTGGACCTCCCCGGGCTGGCACCGCCTTGCCTTGCATTGCTCGGCACCGCCGACACCACCCGGTCCCTGCTGCACTGGGCTCCCCGTGCTGGCATTGCCTCTTCTTGCATTGCTTGGCACCACCAGCACCGCCCGCTCCTCCCCGCGCTCCCTTTGCACCGCACGGTGTCACCGAGGCCCTTCCAGCCCTGCCCAGTCTCGCCCTGCTTTGTGCTCCACGCCTGCAGCTGCACCACATCGCGCTGTGCCTTGCTGCCGGGTCCTATCCGGCGCTGCCCGGTCCTGCCCAGGCCCTCCTGCACTGAGCTGCCTGTGGTTGTGCTGCCCGCTCTCGGCTGCCCCGTTCAGCCAGGTGCTTTCCTGCCCGGCCTGACTCATCTGGCATCGCCCTGCATTTTCCTGTCGCTGTTTTACATTGCACTGCTTAGCGTCGGCTGGCATCGGGTGGTGCTTTGCTGCCAGGTCCTGCGTTCCCTGACCTGGAATTGCTTTGCGCTGTGTTGTCAGGCCCCGATCTGGAGCTCTGCTGTACCGTGCTGCCTTTCTAAGTCCCATATTGCTTTGTGCTGCTTTCTTCTGCATTACATCCCATTGCCCACCCTGCTATTGCCCTGCTGCACTGCCGGGTGCTGCGCTGCATCGCGCTGCCCGCTCGGGGGGTTGCATTGCCGGGCCCCCTATTGCATCATGCTGAGCTCTGGATTTGCATTGCACCACCCTGCCCTGCCTGACCTAGAATTGCACAGCTTCGCTTCGCGCTGCCTGGCGCCGTGCTGCTGGCCCTGCTGCCGGCTGGCCTGGTGATGCCCGGGCTTGTCTGCTGCTGACCTGCGTTACGCCATCCCCCCAGGTCCCTGGGTGCTGCCTGGTCTGACCTGCATGCCTGTAGCCCTTCGCTGGGTCGTGCTTCCCGGCCTCCTCTGCTCCTCTGCCCTGTTGCAACCTCCTGACTTTTCCCCCAGCGCTGAGCTGGCCACCGTTGTGCTGCCAGGATCATGCCCACCCCCTTCAGACCCTTCCTCTGGCCCTGCCCCGTGTGCCTGTCTCTGTGCTTCCCCTGAACCTGGTGCTGCGTGCTGCTGGGGGGACAAATCCTGCCTTGGGGCATGGCATGCCGTGGGGGGTGCCTGGGTTGGGGGCACGGGCAGGTGGGGCTATGCCCGGTTGAGGCAGAGGCAGGTTTGGGGGGGCGTACAGGGGGAACATGAGCAGACGTGGCTGTCCCCAGGGTGGGGAGCACAGACAGGTGTTAGGAAATACCCAGGGGATGAGCGCGGGGATGAGCGCGAGGTGCATGAAATTAGGGACACAGGTTTTTGGGGGTGGCTGTCACAGGGGTTTGGGCCCCTTCCCTCTCCAGGCACCCACATAATAATAGTAGGAAGGGGGCCTCGCAATGTCCCTTGTCCCTGGGCAGAGGACAGCCTGCTCTGGGGGCTGGTGGGGACCATGGTCATGGGGACAAGGGACCTTTGCTGCCCGGGGACAGCTTTCAGCGCCATCCGTCTGAGGGCTATTGTCGCCTGTGGGGAGGAGGCCTGAAAGGGGGATTGTTCTGCTTCCCTCCGGGTTGCCGGGAATGTTGGTATTTTGGGTCATTAAACAGCTCTGATTTGGGGGGGGGTCGTGACCCTGGCAGGCCCTGAATAGCTATTGTCCCCTTTCTTCCCCCGCTGAATGGGAGGCTGGCGGCCCTGCGCTGGGCTGGGGGGGGCACGCAGTTTTCCCACACCGTGGCCGGGGAGGGACCGCCAGATGCTGCATGCCATCGCTCGCACCGGATTAGGATAAATCACCGCTGTGCAGCGAGGCCCTGCTCCCCTCCGGCCCTCCTTTGTGCCACCGGGGCTGGCAGCTTTTCTCCCCCGGGTGCCCCTTGGCAGGATGGGACAGGTGGCCCGCTTTGCTTATTTTTAGCCCATTTTTTTTCAGGCGACCTGGTCGTGCGTGGGGACTGATGGTAGTGGGCATTTCCAGTGGAGGGCTGGGGGTTAAAAGGGACTGAAATTCCTGCGGGATTTAAGGGGAAGAGCAGTGCAGGAATGCTCGTGGTTCACCCCGGTGCCAGGGTGCCATGGGCTCACCGCCTCGCTGGAAAGCTGGAGAACTGGGCTAGTGATTTCTGCTCCTTGAGCTTTCTCGTTCCTATGGGAGCAAGCGATGGGATTTTGCAGAAGGGTGTCGTGACTCCACTGGCATGGGGGCAGCGATGTTCATGAGCTCACCCGATTTATTAACCAAACAACCCTGGGTCAGGGGCGAGCTAGAGGCGTGCTCGGGACAGGACACCGAGGCTGGGCACAGCCACGTCCTGCCTGTCCTCGTGCTGCTGTGAAACGACGCAGAGAGGAAGGCTTTTCCCTTGACTTAGTGCAGTGGAAAGGAAATACCTAGCGAGAGTAGGTGCAAGCTGCAAAGCCTTTGTGCTTTGCTCTTCTGCCCCACTGGGGCACTTGCTGACAGAAGAGCAGGGGCTGAGGCACAGAGTCCTGCTCCTGCTCCTTTATTCAGCCTTGCGGGGATTTTCCTCGTGCTGCTGGCTGGGTTTTCACTGCAGGACGTTTCTGCAGCTGCAGACTGGGGGGCTGCCCTGAGCTCCTCTCCCGTGCTGGTGCACATCACCACTTCTGGGCGCAGGTGCCGTGCCATGGCGCTCAGCGCTGTCTCTTGGCTCCTAAAGCTCTTATTTCCCTCTCCTGGCCCAGAGCTGAGAGGCAGACGGGGCCATGTCCTGCACCCCAGGGAGTCTGGGGCATTCCTAATTTCACCCAGCTTCTAAGGGAGGCTCCTGGACCATGTTTTGCTGCTAAGCTTGTGGTTGTGTGTCCCCATCAAGGCTGTGCCTCTGCGAACGTGAGCCTGGGGAAACTGAGGCACGCCGGTCCCGCAGCAGGGTGGGGACAGCAGCCACGCCAGAAAGCTGTCCCGTCCCCACACGGAGCAGCACCAGCAGGGCAGGTTGGGGTGGTTTCGTGGCGCTCCCTGCCTGCGGGTTGGTGCCTGATAGCATCTGTGTCACCCCCCCGGCAGGCACCATCCGCCCGGTGCGGCGCAGCTACTACGACCCGTCGTCGGCACCGGGCAAGGGCGTCGTGTGGGAGTGGGAGAACGACAGCGGCTCGTGGACGCCCTACGACATGGACGTGGGCATCACCATCCAGCGCGCCTACGAGAAGCAGCACCCCTGGGTGGACCTGAGCACCATCGGCTTCTGCTACGTCATTGACTTCGCCACCATGGGCCAGATCAACCGGCAGACCCAGCGCAAGCGCCGTGTCCGCCGCCGCCTCGACATGGTCTACCCGCTGGTCTCGGGCACCCTGCCCAAGTCACAGTCGTGGCCGGCCAGCCCGGGGGCGGCCGCGGCCCCCCCGGCACCCACCTGCGCCTGCCCCCAGTGCCTCCTGGTCATGAGCGTCAAAGCCGCCGTGTCCGCGGGTGGCCTCGGGGCTGCCACCCTGCAGCCTCGCAAAGCCCCCCCCGCAGCCCCCGCAGCCCCCAAAGCCCCCGCGCCAGCCCCAGGGGCCAAGGCAGCCGACGGTACGGCTGCGGCACGTGGCTCGCTGAAGGTGCTGGGCTCCCAGGGGGGCCGGCAGCAGGCGGCCAGCACGCCGGCACTGAGCTCCGTCGTCTCCGCCGCCAGCCCCCCCGGCCCCGGCCCTGGCGCCGGCAGCGGCAAGGCATCCCGCCCCGGCCTCGGCACCCTGAACCGCAGCCACCTGCAGCGCCTGGCCATCGCCCAGTCCCGGGTGCTCATCGCCTCCGGGTGAGTCCCGCCGGGTGCGAGCGAGGGGGTAGTTGCGGGGAGAACAGGGGATGTGTTCTTCTCTGACATTTTCCTGCATCCCTGAGCCTGAACGGGAGGTGTCCCGTGGGCAGAGGGGTCTGCTGGCCCCTCCTGGGGGCACCCCAGCACCCTGCGCGGGGTGGGTAGAATAATTCAGGCTGGAAAAGACCTCTGAGATCATCGAGTCCAACTGTCGGCCTGGCGCTGCCAAGCCCCCCGCTCTGCCCTGAGCACCGCCGCGTCTGGTGGAGCACAGTGCTGCATCTCAATGAGGGGCCGGGGGTGGGTGGGGGGCAGCACAAATACCAAAGAAAAGGCATTCAGGGCTCCTTGAGAAGGGGTCCTGCCAGGCCCCCGGCCTACAGAAGACACTTTTTTTTTTTTATTCCGGGGGGGGTTGGGATCATTTAATGAGCCTGTTTTTCCCCTTTGTCTGGCCCTGCCAGCAGCCTTCTGTCACAGCCTGGCCCCTTTCCTCTCCCTCCCTGTCCCCCCCTTCCCTCCCTACTCCTGACCCACCGGGAAACTTTCCCATGGAAGAGAAGCCTTGGGGAGGAGGGGGGGGGGAAGCAGCCACAGCTACGTGGCTGTAGGAGAAAGGAGGGGAAAAAAAAAACCAACACAACAGCCTGGCAAGCAGCGACAAAAAGGGGCCGTGAATAGTTGGAGACGCAGGCGGGGTTTCTAAAGAGCCGGAGAAAAGGCAGCGGCGGGGCCGGGGGGGCACGTTGCCCCCCATGGGGGATTCTCTATTTCCAGCCAGGGCCTGCTCAGTTGCTCAGGCAACTATTGTCTGGTGCCGGGCCTGGCTCGGGGGGTGAGGGATGGGGACGCCGTCTGTGGGCCCTGACGTGGCCTCCGTGGACTCTCCGCAGGGTCCCCACCGTCCCCGTGAAGAACCTCAACGGCTCCAGCCCCGTGAACCCCGCGCTGGCAGGTGAGGATGGGGCTGTGGGGGCCGACGGGTGCTTGCTGGGGAGGTTTCTAGGGGGATTCTGGAGGTTTGGGGTCTTGATGCTTATTGCTTTTCCACCCTTTTCCCCTGCGCAGGCATCACAGGGATCCTGATGAGCGCGGCGGGGCTGCCTGTCTGCCTGACGCGGCCGCCCAAGCTGGTGCTGCACCCGCCGCCTGTCAGCAAAAGCGAGATCCAGTCCATCCCTGGCATCTCCCACACCTGCCGCAAGACCACCAAGAAGCAGGCCAAGAAGGGTGAGACACCCTTGGCCTCTTTTTCACCTTTGGTCCCCTGTGGGCCCCGTCTTCTGCCCCAGCAGGGGATTTCTCCAGCGCCTCACTCCAGGCCCTCTGACTCTTGTTCCCCGCAGGTAAAACCCCCGAGGAGGTACTGAAGAAATACCTGCAGAAGGTGCGGCACCCACCCGATGAGGTGCGAGCAGCAGGGGCTGTCTGGGGTCTATATGGGATGTCCACGGGGCATTTTTATGTGGGACGGGTCACTGGGGACGTGGGCAATGGGGGTCTATGGTGGCTGTCCCCTGTGATGGCACAGGCTCCCTGCCCTCCCCAGGGTGGGGAGGTTGATCCAGAGGCACCCACCAAGGGCATTGGCCCCGTGTCCTGGTGCCGCCGGCTCAATCAGGTCTGTCTGTCTGTCTTTTTGTCTGTCTGACCCTTCTCCCCATCCTTGCAGGACTGCACCATCTGCATGGAGCGCCTCTCAGCACCCTCCGGCTACAAGGGGCCCCAGCCCGCCATCAAGCCCGACCTGGTGGGGAAGCTGGCGAAATGTGGCCACATCTTCCACCTCCACTGCCTGGTGGCCATGTACAACAACGGCAACAAGGTACGAGGCTGCAGCCCTGGGGGGGCCCAAATCCCCTAATTCCAAGACCCCTGCGCTGTGGTGGGCGCATCGGGGCCGTGGTGCACACCATAGCCACGTCCTGAGATAAAATAGTTCTTGCTGGGAAGGTGCTGAGGGCTCTTACCCCCCTGCCTTGATGCAGAGTTAATTTTTTACCAGCACTTTGCTGGAAGGGCTGATTCAGAAGCGAGGTTTGCGTGGGTATTTTGGTTCTCACCGTGGTCGATGTCCTTGCCTTCTCTCCTGGGGTTGGTGGCAGTGAACTTTGGTGCACGTGGGTTTGAGTGGAGACACAGCACCCTGCTTTTCCAGCTGCAGGTGGGCTTTTCTGAGCCCTCTGCAAATGGCTGTTTTTTTTGACATTCCCTGGAAAATGTTTCACATCGCTTAGAGGTTTTTTTTTATTACGCCTTCTGTCTCCGTCAAACTAAAACAAAAACTAGAGGTAGGGAAAGCAGTGAGGACTGCAAAACTGATGAGGAAGAGAAATTCAGACCTCAGGTCTTTCATTAAAGCTGATCTGTAAATTCTCCCAGCCCTCCCCCACCACTGCTGGAGTTTTTTTGAAACGACTGGGTGTTTATGATGAAAACGGTGCTCAGTGGTGTTCTGGGTGGTGCTGGGTAGTTCTGGTTTCATTGTTTTCCACTCCTTTCCTCCTCTCAGGATGGCAGCCTGCAGTGTCCGACCTGCAAAACCATCTATGGGGTGAAGACGGGGACGCAGCCCCCGGGGAAGATGGAGTATCACATCATCCCTCACGCGCTGCCCGGCCACTCGGACTGCAAAACCATCCGCATCATCTACAACATCCCCCCAGGGGTGCAGGTGCGGCCCCTGGGGAAGCGTGGTGGTGGAGCTGCTTGTCTGTGAGCGTGTTGTGGGAAATCGGGGGTAAAGCCCTGCAAAAGTGTTGACACCATTTGCTTGGTGGCAGGGGGACACGGTGTTTTTTAGCGCTGTTGTCAGAGTATTGCCTTGCACCCAGAGCATGCTTCTGAGCTCTAAATTTATTTATTTTTTATTTCTCTCCCACTTCACGCTGCAGGGACCAGAGCATCCAAACCCGGGGAAGAGCTTCACTGCCCGCGGCTTCCCCCGGCACTGTTACCTGCCCGACAGCGAGAAGGGCAGGAAGGTGAGAGAGGCTCACTGGGGTGGCTTGAGCTGGCGAAAGTGTCCTCAAGGGTGTATTGAAGGGGAGAGGGAAGGGAGCAGCTCTTTGGCGCATGGGGAGAAGCAGACGTGGCTTACACAGCCAAATCCAGATGGAGGTTCGCTTGGGCTTACCTGGATGATAAGCATGCCCTGAGCGAATGTGGGTGTTGACTGCAGCCCCCTGCATCTACCTTGCTGCCTGCCTTATCTCCCCCTCTCCAGGTACTGAAGTTGCTGCTGGTGGCCTGGGACCGGCGCTTGATCTTTGCCATCGGGACCTCAAGCACCACGGGCGAGTCGGACACGGTGATATGGAACGAGATCCACCACAAGACAGAGTTTGGCTCCAACCTCACTGGCCACGGCTACCCTGACATCAACTACCTGGACAATGTCTTGGCTGAGCTGGCGGCCCAGGGCATCACGGAGGAGAGCCTGGCCCAGGAGAAGGACTGAGACCGCCACGGGGAGGGTTGCCTACTGCCCCCCCTGCGGATAAGGCAGCACCCCCTCAAGCAGGGGCATCTCCAGGCTGTCTGGGGGCATGGGAGAACGTCTTTTGGGACATCCCTTCCCTGCTGGCAGAGCCGGTTGGTGCTCTGAGCCACGGGGGTTCAGCGGGCCTGGCCGTCCCTGCCAGCTAGCCGCTGTTGTGTGCTGTCCTGGGGAGCTGGGGGTCGCCATGGGCAGGCCAGACCTCTCCCCTCTCCTCGCCTGGGTCCCTGATCCCCCTCCCAGCACCCACCTGGGGTTGGGACCCCATCCTGGTGCTGGGCGGAAGGGGTGGGAGCAGGGGTTGTGGGGTGGGAGCAGGGACTATGGGGGTCCCTCTCGCTCTGGCCCTGCCTCGTCCCTTACCCATTTGTTTGTTTGTTTGTCCCGTCTGGTACCTCCTGGGTGGTCTCTGTCCACAGAGGTTGGAGCGGGGGGGCCCTGGTCCACCTTAACCGGCCCCTCCACCCCATATCCCCTCTCTTCTTGGCTGTGTCTGAGTTGTGTCCTGTGGGGTCCCCTTGTCCGGGCTGCCCCTGTGCTGGGAAGGGGCTGAAGGGTGGTAGAAAGCCGAGTGTGGGGGGCAGTATGTCTCTCCCCCACAGTAGTGGGTTCCTTGAACTGTTTGTATGGGGGTGTCCCCGTGTCAAATTTTATATACCTCGTGTTTTGGGGGTTTGTCGTATATATGTACATATAGGGCTGGTGGTGTTTGGGGTGGCAGCCTGGCAGCTGGGAGGACGTGATGTGGGGCAGGGGCTGAGCCTGGTGATGCTCGTGATGGGGTGGGGGTGGCCCAAAAGCAGTCGGTGCCCCCCAGTGGGGGTCTCTGTTGGATCCCATCCCCTCCCTGCTGTATCCCAGCACGGTTCCAAGACTAGACGGTCCCTGGTGAAGTTTTTTGGGGGGCTGGGCGGACATGGCTGGTGGGGGGAGGACAGGGTGGCTGGCAGTGGGTTGGCACAGTGATTTTGGGGCTGAAGGGGTTGATGTGTGGGGGGGAGGTAGGGCGGTGGTGGGGAGGGGGTTTGCATGGCATCTTGTGGTCCCCACCAGCCCTGGGGACTTCACAAGGCCTCTTAGAGCCACATGTGGGACAGGGGTCCCAGTGTCTGGGGTGCTTCATTGGGGAAATCCTCCCCATTGCTCTGTGCCCACTTCTGGCCCCCACCCCGTGAGAGAGACCCCGTTTCAGCGAGCCAGGCAGGGGCAGCGCTGCGGCTGCCCAAGCTGCCCCCTGTGGGGTTAGGTCCTCCTAGTCCCTTTTTGTTTAGCCCCCTTTCTCGGCCCACTCCTGCTTTTCCTTTGGGGTCGGTTTGCCCTCTGTCCCGGAGGCTGGCGGTGTGGGGTCTGTCCTGATGTGCGTCATTCTGTTGTCATCGCTGTTTCTCCTCTTTCCCCCCCATCTGCGGGCTCGTGGCCGCCAGCCGGCCACCCCGCAGGGGATCAATAAAAAACGGATGGTGGAGGATGCTCGCTGTCCCTGCGCGGCCTGGACTCTCTGTTGTCTTCTGTCCGTCGTCTGTGTGGCCAGGCGAGTGAGGGGACACCCACGGGGAGGGCCAGGCACCTCTTGTCCTGCAGCCACCCTCCCTGTAGGGTGGCCAGACATCTACCTCAAGGGAGAAAAATCTCTTCCCCTAGGAAATCCCCTTCTGGGCAGTTCTGCAGCAGTGTGATTTCTCCTTGCCTGCCCCCCGGGATTCCCCTGCTGCAGAAAAACCCCAGCTGGAGCTATGCAAAACCCTCGTGTGATCTCAGAGAGGAAGGGACCCCCCCACCCTCCCACGGTGCTGGGTTGCCGGCTCTAACATGACGCAGCCTTTTAACAACATCACTTTTTCCTTTTATTTTTTAATGCCTTGTTGCCTATGCAATTAGTTGCTGGCTGAAATAAAACTGATCCGTGCCTCTCTACGTGTGTGTATATCTACCACGCTAGATATACATGGAGTCGGGGGGGTCCTCCTGTCCCTTCGCTCCCTCCTTTCCCGGGAGACCAAGCGTTGCTAATGCTATCTGTGCTGGCCTTGGGTGTCAAAAATATCTGGGGGGGCTCTATGGGGGAATGGGGGGTGGTCCAAGGGGTCAGGCACTGCATGCATCCTGAGCCCATGCTTTTACATGTAGGTACTCTCTGCAGTGGAGCTGAGACTTGCTGGTGTCCCATTGGGTCAGGGAGGGGGTGTCGCATGGCTTCCCCCTGCTCTTTGGGGGCAGCTTGGGGTTTCCTTGTCCTTTGGCACCCCACGGGCTTCAGGGGCTGGTTGGAGGGCCCTTTTTGCTGTCTCTGGGGTAGAGAGGAGGCATGGCCTGCGATGAGGTATGGGGTTGTTTAGTTCTCAAGCGACAGCTGCCTGGGAGAGGGAACATGGAGGCGCGTATTGTGGTGGGTCACGGTGATGGGACAGCCCCAGGAGATGGCGTCAGAAGTCAGTCAGGGAGTCTGGAGCGGGAAGAGAGGCTGTGCAGCACCGGGGGTGCTCAAGGCTGGAGCTGGGGGAAGCCTTGGGGCCTCTGTGGGGATAGGGGCTGAGGGGCAGGGGGGTGGGCAGGGGGGGCTTTGCCTAGACCGGGGGCTCAAAGCATTGCCCAGCACTGGGACCTGAGGGATGCTCATGCCGTGAGCCCCTCCGTCTCTTGCTGGTACCCCTCACCCACACTCACCACAGCGCTGTCCTCCGGGCTCCCCACGGGCAGGCTGTCCCCTTCCCTCATCGCCCGGTACCCCCTCATCCTGTACCTCCAGCGGCCGTAGCTGACCATGGCCAGGAGGGTGGCCAGCCCCACCACCACGGCCGCAGTCACGCCAGCCACCTCGCCCCCCGTCAGCCGTCGGCCCCTCACCATTTCGGCTGCACGCTGGATCTCGGCGGGCTGGGCTGGCCGCCACACGCGGCTCTGCCCGTCCCTCACCCAGGCGCTCTCCCCATCCCCGCTGCTCACCAGCACGGTGTCGGTGGCCGGCAGGTTGGCAGGGGGGCGGGTGAAGGGCGGCAGGCGAGCGGGGGGCAGCGAGCCCCCCGTGAAGATGCCGGCCTGGACGCAGTAATCCACCTGGCAGCTGTCGCTGATCAGCGCCAAGTGCTGGCTGAAGCCCGCGGGGCAGCGCTTGGCGTAGGGGTCTTCGGGGGTGCCATGGTGCTGCCCCCCCAGGGGGTTCCCCGCCTGGCAGCTGAAGAAGCCCCCAAAGGGCACGGCGTACTGGATGCTGCTCTCGTAATCCTGGCTCACACACACCCTGAGGTCGTCGAAGAGCTTCAGCTGGAAGTACCCCGAAGGGCAGGACTGGGCGCCGGTGATGGGGTTGGCGCTGTGGCTGCTGAACAGCCCCCCGAAGAGGTAGCCTGAGTCCGGGGGCACCGTGCCCTTTGCAGCACACCAGTAGGCACTGAATTGAACCCGGGAGAGCCAGAAGACGTCCTGGCACACGCGGTGACAGAAGATGCCCAGGGTGCACTTGTTGTGGCACTCCAGGTGGCTGTGGCCTTCCTCCCGCTCCTGCATGCCCAGCAGCACCGGGGTGTAGGCAGAAGGGCAGGAGAAATCCCCCGTGAGGGGGTTCTTCTGCTCCAGCGCATGGCACAGAGCACCGGTGTCAGGGCCAGAAAGCCCAGCACACTCTTGGAAGACTCCCCCAAAGGTGAAGTTGGTCATGGTCCCCTCGCAGGAGCCGTCGTCAGCATTGGCGTGGAAGTTGAAGTTCGGCGAGGTGGCATCGGTGCAGCCGGGGTAGGTGTTGAAGGTGTAGTAGCGGCGGATGGCTGCCTCCACTCGCTTGGCCAGCTTCTTCACCGTGGGGGTGGGCAGCTCTGGCAGGGTGCTGGGGCTGATGAAGAAGTACAGGGGCAGCCCCGAGCGGTCGATGGCCACCAGCTGGTTGCTAATCCCCTCCTGCCAGGTCTTGAGGGTGATGCCTGGGTAAAAGGGGATCCCACCGACACTCTCCACCCTGGAGTTGGTACGGTTCTCCAGGTACTGCTTGGTGAAGGAGGAGCTGGTGTCCAGGGAGCCCTCGGCTTTCATATTGACGATGCTGTGGAAGGCTATGCCGGCTGAGGCCGTGATGGCATTCCGCATGGCCCAGCTGTCCTTCAGGAAGGTTGTTTTGATCTGATCTTCCTGGACCAAGCTGGCTCCAGCATCCACAGAGGTGATGGTGTGGGTGCCGTAGTTGAGCACCAGCAATTCAGACAGAAAATCAGCCATCCGTGTCTGGTTGTTCTCCAGGTGGCTGGCAATCACCATCAACTGCTTCTTGAAGCTCTTGTCCAGAACCGCTCCTGGGTCAGTCTTGACGGTGTAAACCAGGTTCCTGACTTGCACTCGGGTGGTGAAAGCCTGGTCCTGTACTTGGTGGGTCTTGGTCTGGTGGAATTCTTGAGAGAACTTGCCATTGATGGCAGAGAAGAGGGACAGTTCCAGGTTGATGGAGGAAGAGGTGACGCTTTGGTAATTCCTCCAGGACTCGATGATCTCGGAGTTGATGTCCAGGTTGCTGTGCTTGCGAGGGATGGTGAAGATCTCATCTGGGATGATGTAGGACCCATCTTCAGTGGTCTTGCAGAGCGAGTAGCCTAGGTTGATGACTCTGCCCATATCCAAATTCCTCAGGTTATCCCAGCCCCCACCAGGGAGGACTTCCAGACTCGGGACCTTCAAGGTCTTCTTGCAGTCCTGAAGCCCTGAAGAGGGCAACAGCTCCTGGGACAACTCAGCCCCTCTACTCACAGCTGCCAGCGCCCAGGTGAGGATGACCACCCTCAGCACCCGGATCATGGCTGAGCTGGGGGGACCGTGGCAGACGTCTCGCTGCTGAGGAGGGAGCTGGGGAAATGAGGCAGTCGGGGGTGCAGCTGCCGGGTGGTTCCTCCTCTTGGGAGGAGGTTGAATTAACAAGGGGAAAGGAGAAGTGAGAGCTGGTGAACGTGATAAAGGGCTGAGAGGAGCTGAGAAAACAGGGTGAGGGGCAGAAAAGAGGTGCCTGGAGATTGTTGCCTCCCTAAAGTGAAAGCTCCCTCTCCCTGTGAAAGCTGCTCTGCTGGAGATGGATCGAGAAAAAAAAATCTCTTTTTCAGCACTGTACTAGCACCTATGCAATGCCATTGTGTGAATCTCCCTTGACTGATGCTTCAGTGACGCTCCAGATCAGCCCCTGGCCACCCCAAATGACCCTGGCTCTTCGTGCCATACATGAGACCTGGCCCCAGCACTACAGCCATGCTCATGCAGTGGGGTGAGATCTGGCCCTGCTCGCACGAGCTGTGCTGCAGGGCTTTTCCCCGTGGCAGGGGAGAGGCAAGGCTGCTGGCCATGCAGGGAAGGAAGCGGGAGGAATTGGGGGAACAGCACGCTGCTTGTGTCTCCTGGCGAGACAGCTGCCCGAGCCCCTGGGACAGGCCTTGGTGTTTTTTGGGGGGGCCCTCCATGGTGACCAGGTTCAATGTTGCCCTCTCCATCACCCCCATCCACATCAAGGCCTTCTGCAGCCACCTGTACCCAGTTCCCCTGAGGGAAGGCTCCTTCCCTTGGTGTTTCTGGTTGAGAAGGGCACCTCCTGCATGGGGCTGCAGAACTGCTGGTGGCCTCTGGCTGCAGCAGTCCGGTCACCTGAAGTGCTGCTCCTAACCTGCCCAGGGGTGCCTGAGCCTGGCTGGGCACCATTTTCAGAGATACGGAGGAGCAGCTGCGTATTTTGGGTAATAAACAGTTAAATCCATTTCTACTGTGAAAGCTGCTTACATAGCCATGGTTCTTTCCATATGGACTGGTTCATTTCCCCTATTTTTGCTGGTAAGTTCCTCTTTCCAGGACAAATCTGGCAGAGAACGAGGCTGAAGTGAGAGCTGCGGTGGGGAGAGGTGGACATGTGTGCGTGCCTTTTGTAGGACAACACCACTGACGAGCTGTGGGACGATGCAGGGGAGAGGGAAAGCTGGTTGGGACACCCAGCCCCATTGTGGGGCCCTGGAGGAGCCAGCAGTCCCAGGAGGCTCCCACAATAACCTGGAGACTGTCTGCATTTTGGACTGTTTTAAGTCTGACTTTGAAGCTTGAATGGTGACCCTCACAGTGATAGCTGTGGCTGGCAATGCTTGTGATCTCTGGGATGGGAAGAGGAGAACAGCCTCACAAGGGTGGATGAGCCACCTCGTCCCTCTGCCATGTGGGAGCAGAGCCAAAACGGAGACCGGGGGCTTCTCTGTGCCATCTCTGCTTCTGGGGGACATCTCATCCTGTAGTGGCTGAGACGCAGCAGAGCAAGGCAAAATCTGGCTAGTGCACACAGCTTGGGTATAAAAACCAAAAATATATCTTCTGCCTGATCTCTGCAGGGAATGAGCAAATGGTGAAGTGGGTCAGTGGGCAATGGGAGGGGAGGCAGAGCCCTAGACGGGGTGCTTCCCTGTCGGAGAGAAGGGAAGGGGAAGCAAGGGAGGGTGGCAATCAGCTGAGCTGCAGACGAGGCAGCAGGAGGGGGAAAAGCAGTCTGCCTCCCATTCCCTCCTCCCCTACTCTGTAAACAACAGAACAATTTAAATGTTCAGGGCTGGGGACGAGGAATGGGATAGAATCGCACAGTTCCAGAATGGTTGAGGTGGGAAGGGACATCTGGACATCATCTGTTCTGACCCTCAGTTAGGGTCAGCTAGAGCTGGTTGCCCAGGACCACGTCCAGATGGCTCTGGAATATCTCCAAGGAGGGGAACTCCACAACCTCTCTGGCCAGCCTCACCTGGCCCCTCTGTGAGTGGCTGGGGCAGCCGCAGAGCTCCCCCGTTCCCAGCCCCAGCTCTGCCCAGGGTGCCCAAGTCCTGCACAGCACCAGCCTGGGTTGGGGACCATCCCTGCCCATGCCATCCCTTGGGGAGCAGCTGGTCCTTGCTGCTCCTTGATAGAGGCTGCCAAATTTGCCTGTACTTTATTTTCTATACAGATGCTCTTTTACTGTTAACAACACTGTCGCAGCAGGGGATAGTGTACTTAAACTGCAACATGATTATTTCTAGTCTTGGACATTGTGGGAATCTTGCTTTAGGACAGAGGTCAGGCGGTGACTTGGGTCATCAAACCTACCCTCGGGACTGCAGGCACTGTGCAATACAGCCCTTTGTGCAAATGTCTGGGCATGGGTTGGTGGGATGGGCTACATCCTTGTGAAGTTAGTGGCAGATTACAAATCAGAGTAGTGGGTTTGTTTTGTTTGCTTCTTTGTTTTTCTTTAGTTGGCTAATAAGTTATCTTGGGAGAAAGGAGGTGTTCCCCAAGCCAGCTCTATCTGTGCTGGAAACCCAGTTAAAATCCAATTGCAGAAACGATGACTGTCTTGAATCATTGTTCCTCTTTTGCTGTATGTTCAGGTTTTACCCTGGGATGATGAGGTGAGTTAAGGGCCTAATTCTGCACTGGCCACCCTCCATATGGCTTTCAAATAGCTGAAATTCGTGTCCATGGGTTTAGTTGGGTGACCTCAAGCAAATCTTGGTGGGCGTCACCTCTATTGGCTGCTCATAGCTCTGCTAGTTTCTGTTAGCTGTGACTTCTGGGATTTCTTTATTTTTTTATTTTTTATTTTTTATTTTTATTTTTTTTTTCCTGGGAGGAACTTCTAAATATTATGATACTTAACTAGTTAAGGACCATCAACTGTCAGTTGCTATCACAACTGCTGCAGTTAATTGGCTAGCTAATTAATCATGGCAATCTTATTAATTATGTTAATGATTTCACTCCTCTTTTACCAATGCTAAAGGACATAGTGAATATTTTGGGAGCAGTAATCCTCTAGCACCTCTTCCCTCCCATTCTTTCCCTGGATGCTGCTAAAAGTAGTGATGGGGTGGTTCCTTCCGGCAGTGCCATGTGGCAACAGGGTGGGCACTGACTTGCAAAGGAGCTGGAATCCCTCAGTGCAGCAGAAACTGCTGCGAGGTGTGGATATATGTTTACAGAGTACTATTTTCTGGGGATCTGAAGCAGATTGGGGATTTATAATCCAGAAGGCAGCTGAATAAGTGGGCTATCGAGCTTGGATAGAAAGACCTACCTGCAAAGACAGAACGGTGGAGGGCTCCCCCTGTTTGCTTCTCTTTTCTTTTGTCTTCTGATCACTGGGAGTTTTTTTTTTTTTCTCCCACTTCTGAAAAATAATTGTTATAATCTGCTGATGCCTGTATTTTTTTTTTTTAAAGATTTTTGCAGAGGATGCTCATGCTCATTTGAAACGAAAGGTCTGTATGGATCCATACCAAAGATTGGACTGACCTGGGACTCCAAAATCAAGCAGATTTGGAGATTACAGCCAATGTGACCTCACTACAGCCAAAGTAAGCCTGACTAAATTATTGGCCTTCTATGCTAGAGTGATGCATCAGTGGACAAGGGAAGAGCAACTGATGTCCTCTACCTGTACAGACATTTTACATTGTACTAGTTTTGGCTAGGACGGAGTTAATTTTCCTCCTAGTAGCTGGTATGGTGCTGCGTTTTGGATTTAGGATGAGAATAATGTTGATAACATACTGATGTTTTAGTTGTTGCAGAGCAGTGCTTACACTAAGCCAAGGACTTTTTGGCTTCTCGTGCTCTACTGCCAGCAAGGAGGCTGGGGGTGCACAAGGAGCTGGGAGGGGACAGAACCAGGACAGCTGACCCCAAGTGGCCACAGGGATCTTCCATACCATATTAAGCAATTCTACTGAGCAATTAATATGGGGTGGCTGGGATTTGCTGCTCAGGGACAGGTGTCAGTCAGCGGATGGTGAGCAATTGCATTGTGCATCCCTTGCTTTGTACATATTTTTATTATTACTACTGTTATTATTATGACTTCTCTTTCTTTTCTGCCCTGTTAAACTGTCTTTATCTCAACCCACAAGCTTTTACTATTTTTTTTTTCTGATCCCAAAGCTTTGTGCAGCCTGCAAACTAGACCTTTTGTAGCTACAAGTTGCCAAGATCTTTTACTATGAGCAGATGCTCACAGAGGACCCGGTTAATGGGCCAATATATTGCAACACCAACCACAGTAACAGATGCTGTTTTTAATGGAAAATGAAGACTGGCTTGCCATTTTATTATTTTTTAATGATTTCTCAAAAATTTTCTTCTTTATTTGGACTGAAATGTGCCAAATATGGTGACTACCAGGGCATGGCACAAAAGACTCATGGAAGCTTAGCATGTGATTTACAGAACGAAGAGTGAGCAAGAAAGATGTTTTCATTTTGCCCGCATGAGGCCAAAACAAGCCTGAAATGCCTGGCAAAAGGACGGTGCTGCATGTGTTGGGCTCAGTGGACAGAAGCAGAGAAATCTGGGTTGCTCTGGACCACAGCCCGCTTTTCTTCTGTTGAATCAGGAAATGTTCTTCTCAACATGATGACATCCCTTAAACTGAGCTCCTTTTTTTTTTTTTTAAGTTGCGTTTTCCAAATGAATCTGCTACTCATTTTTTTTCTATCTCTCTTGGCTCTACATCTGAATCTTTCATCTACCCCTCTGTCTTTTGGTGTTTGTCTTGTAACAAGGTGTGTTGTAAGAGAGTGAGGATGGTGAAAAACAGCATGGCGAGGAAGCCTACAATAAAGCCTGGGAAATGGCCAGGAGAAGCCTTCTGCCAGAAATGTAGAAGAGGAAACCGAAGACGTGAAGATAGCCCTCAGGGGGTGCTTTTCTTAGCCCTCAGATGCCAGCAGAGAGAGGAGATGCTGCTTGATGGATAAGGTGAGTGCTGCTCAGTCCCCATATCAGGGAGTAGCTGTCGTAGTACCCACGGTGATAATAAGGCCTGCAGTTCTTGGAACTTGTTTCCCATGGCATCGATTCAGGGAGCCCTGTCACTGTAAGTGAAAATAAATTCTCAATTTTAATTTATTGTGAAAAGTTATATTCAAGTTTTGTACAGAAAGCCTGGAGGCTTACAAAGAAAGCGAGTGAAGATAATCCTTTAAAGCAAATGAAGCAATTCCTAATTAATTTTAGTTCTTAAAACATTTCATTTTGCTTATTTATTTTACTTTAATCATCTCTTGTCATTCTGGGGCATTCTCCTGCAATTTTTACTATTTCACGATTATCAAGGGACTACTTAAAATTGTCTCGAGTGTTTCTTTAAAGCAGGTGGTTACAAATGGCTTTAGGGATCTTTTGTCATCCAAGCGGGGGGCTTTTAGGTGACCCCACAACCAAAGAAGGATTAAACTGGCTACAGCTCTTAGTTGAAATACTTTGAGGAAAAATAAAACCCTAAGATATATGGGTTCCTAAGTGATTCATCCATTACGTTCTCACATACCTGTTGCTATCTGACTTCGCTGAATGAGCTAAGAAGGGTTAGGATCAATAGAAATGACTCTTTGTCACGACAGGTAAGATCTGGACTAGATTGCAGGATTCACATAAATACAAATTCATGATTCTTAGCCAAAAAAAAAAAAAAATCACATGAAGTGTACCTCGTGTATGAGATGTCTTCTGTGGTTTATCCTGTTAGGCCACTAAACACCACAGGGCCATTGACTCACTCCCTGCACGCCTGAGTGGGATGGGGGAAGAGAACTGAAATAAGAAAAAGCGTGAGAAATTGTGGCTTGAGATAAGTATAGCTGAATAAGAAAGAGAAAAGGAAAACAAACCAAAACAAATGATGCAGAACAAAGAGGAAAAAAGGAACAGAAAAGAAACCCTGGATGAATTGTAACTTGTAATACTGGCAGTGTGCTCTGGCCACCTTTGTGCTGGCAGTGAGATAGTGCCTATGAAAAGTCTGTCCGTGCTATTTATGTCTTCCATATGAAGAAAACTCTTGTCCCTAGAAGATGAGGTCGTGGAGGGAGTGGAAGGATTCAGAGCTGGGCCCAGCTTTGTTCCCTGCTGGTGTGGTCTTGTGGTTTAACCCAGCAGACAGCTGAACACGACACAGCTGGTCTCTCACTCTCCCTGAGAGTGGGGGAGAGAATCAAAAAATTCATGGTTGAGATAAAAGGACAGTTGAATAAGAAGGAGGGGAAAAAAAAAAAACTAACCACAAAATAAGAAACAAAACAAGTGATGCACAATGCAATTGCTCACCACCAACTAACAGATACCCAGCCTGTCCCTAATCAACAGCAGCCCCCGAGCCAACTTGCCCCCGTTTTATTGCTCTGAATGGCAGCATATGATGTGGGATATTCCTTTGGCCAGTTTGGGGTCAGCTGTCCTGGTTGTGTCCCCTCCCAGCTGCTTGCGCACACCCAGCCTCCTCACTGGCAGGGCAGGGTGAGAACCTGGAAAGTCCTTGGCTTCGTGTAAGGAGTCCCCAGCAGCAGCTGAAACATCGGTGTGTCATCAGCACTGTTCTCATCCTAAACTGAAAACAGCACCACACCAGCTACTAGGAAGAAAATTAACTTGATCCCAGGCGAAACTAGGACAATGCTGCAGAAATAACAAGTTCATCCTGGTGTTAAGGGGAGCGTGTTTCCACAAAAAAAGGCAGGATCAGTGAGGTTACAAAATTAGAGCTAATGGGGATCTCAGTTGCTGCTGATTTTATTTTTTTAACAGGCTCAATCACAAGTGAAGAAGAAAAACTAGTAACACAAGTATCTTTGGAAAAAAAACAAAACCCACAAACAAACATATTTCAGACAGGTTACTGTGCACCTGGTACAGAGTAAGGGCCACTTCAGATGCTCAGGAAGAGCATGTGCAAATGGAAGTGCTTCTTGCAGGAACCGCATGGGGCTCTGCAAGAGAAGAGCTGCAAAAGATTTGTCTCAGTGAGAGAAACTGCTTGGCCCCAAACTGGTTCCAAATACCTTTGCTGAGCAGGGACTTGCACTAAGATCTATTTCTAGAGCATTTCTATGAATCCAAACCAAACTTCTTTCACTTGCAACTTAAAATTAATTATTTTAGACCAAAGTTTAAATTTCTAGTGCAGACAAAATGGACCAGGTGTTTTGTGTCAAAATGAAATAGATCCACATTTTTCTACATTGGAAATGAAAAAGGTCTTTCTGAACTGGTTGAGATACCTCTGTTTAGTATCCTCTCTGTCCATCCTTAGTGCCAAGTTCTGCTGCCGATTTTGAGCCTTTGAAACACTGTTTTGTTTTTTTTTTTTTTAGCCTCCTCCAAAGTATCCCCACCAAAATCTTTCACAGATTTGTGAGAAATAGTGGATAACTATTATCAAGGTTAGCAACTTATTTCCATACAAAGGTTTTCAATTCTACAGATGTCTACCTGCCTCTTGCAAAAGCTGAGAAACTAGTTACAGGTGGGCTACACCAGGAGAAAACTGCTTTTTCCTTCTGCCAAATTGCTAGTTTCTATATTTCTTCTGATTCTACACATATGAAAAGAGAGATGGGGGACAAGAGTATCTAGGTTTTCTCTTTTCTTTATATGCATTTATTTGGGTGTGTAAAAACTGTTCTCTGCTATGCCCACCAGTTTGCCATTGCAATTTGGGATATGGCTCCCATAATTTGAATAATTTGAACATTGGTGGGCATTGAGTTAATATTGCCAGATCTGCCATATAGAGAAGGGATAGGTTTTCTTTCCTGTGACACCACCAATGGGACCATAGGATGAGAGAATAAACATCTAACAAACACAGGGTAAGTAAAAAGGAGTTTGCTCGTTCCTGGTCTGTGGCATGATCTATGGCATTTGAGTGATAATTGAGGTGTAAGGGTGAAATTTAAGTTGGATATACCTTAAAATTAAGGTATTGTTGCGCATAGAGGCTGTGTCTGTGTGCATACTGAGGACACTTTGTCTTCAGTTTCCAGAGTGGTCGAGGGACTGAGATGTAGAGATGAGAGTGTGGACTGAGGGAAGATGGATCAGAGGAACTGCATAGCTTCAGCCTCTACCTGGCTTTGCACAAAGCCACTACCTGTTGTAGCAGGTCTCCAGGTTGGGATTTTGGACCATCTCAGACATTCCTCTGGCCATCTCCTGCGCTGAGGTCAGCACATAGGCAGTATTTGTATGCCTCGACATGTTAATTAATATCCTGGGTGGGAGCGTGCTAGTCCTGCTGCAGGATTGACCCAACTGGATGCAGGTAAGATACTTTCAAGCAGTCAGCAGAAAGTGTTCCTGCAGATGCTGAAATGTGACACAAAAGACAATCTGCATTTAAAAGATGGAAAAAAAAATGTGCAGAGTTTAAAATAAGAAAAATGATAACCCATGCCCTGGAGATGGCAAGTAGGACCACAGGCCAGCTATTTAGTAAGACCTGAAAACCCTGGTTCAGGGGTCACCCAATGTAGGTGAAGATGCTGCTGCAAGCACCTTTGCGGTGGAGGCTATCATCACCAGCTGGGAAGCCTGGCAGAGCTTGATTAACCACTTGAGCCTTGCTTTTCTCATTCAGACCTTAATTTCAGACCTTACCCTGAAATAATTCAGTGCCATTAGAAAATACTGTCACCACTGTAGGTGACTAGGTCACTAGGCTTAAAGGAGAGTGGTTAATTATTTCTAATTAGCTTAGAGCCTGCTTGCAAATGGGATTTGTCAGGAACTTGTCTGTGTCACAGACCTGAGGGCAGCAATAGGCTGTAATAGCTGTAATCAGCCTTGCACGCCCTCACCTCGAGCAAGCTCAGCAGTTACCACCAGGAAGGTTTGGTGCAGGGGCACTCAGCTGGTGAGAAGAAGCTTGGCAACACTACAGCAGTGAAGGTACACACAGATTATGAAGAAGCCAAAAACAGGTGCCTTACTGAGGTAAGCAGCAATGAGGTGAGGGATGTGGTCATAAACTGAAAAGGGTGGGTTTGTCATGATGCAGAAAAAGCATTTTTTCCCCTCAGAGGACAGTAAGATGCTGGAAGAGGTGCCTGGAAGCAAAGCTGTGCAGCCTCTGTCCCTGGAGGTGTCCAAGAAAATGGAGAAATCCCTGTCCCTAACCAGGATATTGAACCTGTTGAGGCTTGCATACAGACATCCTAAGATACGTTTCTAACTGCTTTGTGAGCAGGCTGATTTAATGGTCGTGCCTGAATATGCTGAAGAGCCAAAAACCTTGCTTAAGCCTCCACGTGTGACTTGGAGACATTAATGTTAAATCAGCCAAGATATTGAATACGATGCACTGGTACATCGCCAGAACCACGCAGGATGCTTTGCTGTACTGCCACTGCTCTCTGCTGGCACGAATACAGCACAGCAGTTTCAGGATGGAGCTAGTTTGTGGCCCATAACGTGTTTTATGCTTACCATACCTCGTGCCTTAACATCTCAGGTGATACCTGTCCATTCTTTCACCTGCTGTTTCCTTTCTGTAGGATAGTGCCTTGCAGCCTCCAGCGAGCTAAAGAAAGCCCCAGGAGCTTGTTCTGGTGAAGCTGAGAGACAAATAACTGCTCCCCTTTACAAACCATGGCCCAAGGCAGACAAAAAAAGGGAAGAAATACCACAGAGAAGAAGCCCTGGATGAATTGCAACTCATAATACTGGCAGTATGCTCTGGCCACCTTTGTGCCAGCATGAGAG
The DNA here is from genome assembly GCF_009769625.2 of Cygnus olor. Lineage (NCBI taxonomy): Eukaryota > Metazoa > Chordata > Aves > Anseriformes > Anatidae > Cygnus > Cygnus olor. The sequence goes on from NC_049173.1 coordinate 54,564,688, forward strand.
AGTGCCCGTGAAAAGTCTGCCCGTGCTATTTGTGTCTTCCATGTGAAGAAAACTGTTGTCCCTAGAAGATGAGGTTGTGGAGGGAGCAGAAGGATTCAGAGCTGGGCCCAGCCTTGTTCCCTGCTGGTGTAGTCTTGCGGTTTAACCCAGCAGGCAGCTGCACACGACACAGCTGGTCTCTCACTCTCCCTGAGAGTGGGGGGGAAAAATGAAAAAATTGTGAGAATTCATGGTTGAGATAAAAGGACAGTTTAACAAGAAAGAGGAAAAAAAAAAAAGGCAAGTCTTTGGTCAGTGATCGCATCTTCTGTCCTCAGCAGCTTCCCACCTGCCTTGCTTTCAGCCCAGGTGAGATTTATGCACCTGGGACACCTCCATCCCCCAGCCACTCCACTTCTGGACCAGCTTTGCCAACGTAGTTTTCTGTGTGGAGACCAGGACCTGCATCTTGGATGTGGTGGCAATGCCCACCCAACCCCCTGCAGTCAGCAGCATCGCTGACTCAATTCTCCTGCAAACTCCCTGTGCCAAAGGGTCCCCAGCCAGGATGCGGCCCCGCTCCGTGGCTTGGTGATACGAGGTTCCTTGCTTGTTCGTGTACTTACACAGTAAGATGTTAAGGTATGGCAGAGAAGACATTTGGTACATTTTTGTACCCCAAATACTGTTTATCTCTCCATCTTTTGTGAGTAGAAGAAATCAAGGTATATCAAGAAATCAAGGTTGCTGTCAGCAGATTGCTTGTCTGCAGCTACAAAGCTCTGAAAACAGACTTTCTATTATGGGAACTCTTCCTAGAAAACTTGGGCTAGAGTCCAGACAGACTCAGCTGCAGTTCACTGTCCTGCTTTCTCTCTTCTTTTGCAGCTTTCTTTTTGCTACCGAATGAAGCCATTGGCATTTGGCTGTGCAAAGCCAACGCCTCCCCGAGAGAGCTGGCTGCAGGGGCTGCTCAGGAACTGGCTGGGCATCAGCTGGAGTGTGGTGAGCACTGTAGCTTAACCGTGGCAGGCAGCTAAGCACCACAGAGTGGCTCTCTTACTCTCCCCAAGTGTACACTCTCATTGTGTGTAAGGGTTTCTTGGGAAGATGAACGTGATCACTCTTTGCCCTTCCTCCTTCGTTACTCCAGCTGTTATTGCTGAGAAGGGCGTCACATGGTGTGGAATATCCCTTTGCTCCCTTTTCTCATCCATCCTGGTTCTGTTCTCTCCCAGCCTCTTGTGCACTCCCCAGCTTCCTCTCTGGCAACAGTTCTTTTCTGTGTAAGGACGCTTACCACAAACCATAAATCTAACCCTAACAAACTCCCCATACCTACCCTAACACTGAACCTGACCAGGAAACATAAGCCTCAAGCCTTAAACACTAACTCTAACCTTATGGTTAAAACCCAATCCTAAGAATAACCTTAATGCAAACCCCTATGCTGTACCTTGACCCTCCTTAGTCTAACCCTAATCCTATCTGTCAACTGAAACCTCACTGTAGATCTATCCTGAATCCCTAACCTATATATACCAAGCCTGACCCTGTCCACTATTCCTGTTTTTAATTATAACACAAACTTAAACCCTAATCAATAATCTGAGACTCTTCCAGAAGCCAAACACGAGCACTAATCTGGATCTGAAACTGAACCCTGACTGTAAACTTAAAGCACCCCCCTAACGCAAACACTGACCCTAGAGAGTACTAAGGTCCAACACCCACCCAGTTTAGGGCTCCCATGAAATACTTCTCACAATGGAAAAATTCTGGTAGCCCTCAACATCCTTTGACAGTCCTTCCATAACCCCGCTCAGAAAAAGACTGTGCATTCTCTCTCTCTCTGACTTCATCATAAACCAACCCTCTCCACTAACCCTTACCTGAATCCCTAACCATAATCCCCCCCCAACCATACCTAACCATAACCCTAAACCAAACCTTATCTTGAACAATCCCTAAATCCAGCTCTAACCCATACCTTTAACTGTAAACCTAAAGCCAAACCCTAAACGTAGTCCTAAAACTTAACCCTAACGCTAACGACCATAAACCCTAAGCTCTAATCTTAGCCTGTTTCCATGAACACTAACGCTAAACCCTATAACCACAACTTGAACCCTAATTCTAATTTGAGACAGAACCAGAACTTGGAACCCAAACACTAAACTGAAACAGAACCATGAAATCTAACCCTAAGACAATCAGACAATCACAACCTAAGCCATAAACTGAAGCCTTAGTTTAACTTAATCTATAACCTTGACCTCACCCCTAATCTAAATGTGTTCCGTAGCAGTAAGTTTAGCAGTAACGCTAACACTAAACCTAACCCAAATAATAAATTCTAAGAATAACCCTTATCCACAAACAGTGCCCCAACTCTAGCAACACCCTAACCTTAACCCTCTCCCCAGACCTAAAGATAAACTTTATTGCTAACTGAAACAAACCTTAACTAATACTAACCTTAAACCTAACCCAAACCCAAAAGGTAACCCTAACTTGAGCCTGAACACTAACCTATTCCTAAATCTTATGCTATTTCTTTTTGCTGCTGTTGTTGGTTTGCCCTCATCTCTGGAAATCCTCCTCTCCAACGTTCATATTCTTTTTATTTCAAAACAGAATATCATGGTTAGTACGACTGTTGTAATCTGCCATCTAAAACTAGACCAAAAAAAAACAAAACAAAACCACGCAACATGATTCTTCTTGACAGAAAGGAGGTGTTGTGAGATGAGCTCTCTGGGAAATTTATGAGACGTCATACATGCTTCCACATGTATATGTATGTGCACATATATGCATACATGTAGCAAATAAAACCAGCTGAATAATATGAATAACATATTTCCTAAATACATTAATGCAGAATAATGCATTCTACGTTAAGCTCCAGTTACTTGTCTACTCCCATTATGATCTTCTGGCTGAATTGCTTGGTATGATGTTCTTTTGCAATCATGCAATATTTTTCTAGTTTCAAGCACAGCTATCGTTTAGACTTTGGCCATCTTCTTAGGGGCCAAAAAGGTCTTTTGTAAAGCAAAGTACAGGCAGGGATTGGGATAGTTGCACAGCTATGGTGTTTTAATTTTTTATTATGTGGGATTTTGTGCAGTGTAATTGAACCTTTTACGTCTAAGCTCCTGTTTGTAGCTTTTGATGGTAGATAGGCTGCATCCTTATCAGGGATAAAGAGGACATCAGGTTGAACTGGTTTCAAATGCTTCAAGAACAGGTTTAGAGATGAGGATGATTTCAGAGAAATGATCTCTTCCCTATGCTGTCGCCATGTATCAGAGGGCCCTCCGTGGTAACCAGGTCTTGTCTCAGCAGGGACCTGACCTCATGTTTTTCACATCCAGCCTGCCATTCTGTGGCTCCAACACTATTAACCATTTCTTATGAGACATTCTCCCACCCCTGGAGCTCCCCTGCTACAACACGTCAGCAAGGTCCTCCTCTTTGCCTTCTGTGGCTTTATACAAACCAGAGCCTTTCTGGTCATCATTTCTGATCAGTACCTGCATCCTTGGCACCATCCTCTGGATCCACGCGGCAGACTGCAGGCACAAGGTCTAATCCACCTGCACCTGCCCTCTGGCTGCTGCTGGGTTATTCTACAGCTCCCTCCTCTTCCCATATTTACTGCCCAACTCCAGGTAGTCTCTGGACACAGACAAAGTGATCTCTGCATTTTATACCGTTGTCTTCCCCCTGCTGCACCCCCTTGGTTTAGGCCCTGAAGAAAAAGAGGTGAAGGGAGCCCTAAGGAGAAAAACAGAGACGTTGTTGAGTGTTTTCTCACTTATTTTCTTCAATGCTGAAGAAAGATACAATGTGTTTCTGGTACAATATATAGAAAAAATACAAGTGATAGGATCCACTTGACTAAACATAGATGACTTGTTAGGAATATCTACATCTAAACTAGCTTCTCAGGTCATTTTTGTATTCGTAGGGAAAAAATAGTCAAATTTGGAGGTGGTTCACTATCATAAAATATATATTCACCTTACCATAAAATATATACCCAGGTCAGATGAATCACCCTGGAAAGATCTTTCTCCTCAATGTCCATAAAGGCACTCTATCTCAGAATGCACCAGAAAGTCATGTTTTTTCAGCTCACATTATTGATGTTTTGTTTTGTGTGAGTTGGCACAGGCAGTGGGAACAACCCCAGCCCCACAGCTAAAATGCTAAGAGTAGATTTCTGCTCGTTACCTTGCCAGCTTGGGGATCCCCAAAGCAGCACCTGGGCAGAGGCACACCAGTGGGGACGCAGGCACTGCCAAGCTCAGTTCCTGCCAGAAGCTCACCGCCTGCTCTTTACACTTGTTTACCAAGGGCTCTGTTTTTACTAGCATACTGTGATCCTCACTGTGCTGCTTTTATCTTCTCTGTACCAAGGCCAGGAGCTCATGTGTCCAACAGGGCACCTCCACATCTACCAAACACCTGTTACCTCAACACAGATGTGCTACTTGCCAAACACAGAGAGCACAAACAGCAGCAGGTACAATTTATGTACTTCTCTACATTACTACTTGCCAGACTTTACTCATTCCCACCTGCAAGGTCACTTGAGTGTATTTACAATCCTCCACTGCCTTCCCTTCTGATACCATCCTCCTTGCCAATCTTTTAACCCATTCCTCCCAACAGTTATGCAATCAGCAGTGATATGATCTTACAAAACAAATACTCCAATGTCGAGGTACAGCTTTGTACCTTACTGGTGTCTGCTTTCAGGACAAGCCAATAGTAATTATATCCTGCTGAATATAATAGTACATCATGGGTGAAGTGGGTTCTGCTTTGGCTGCACAGCATTTCATATCATTTCAGCACTGAACACTTTTTTGCTGGTTTTATGCTTGCTGCTATCTTCAGAAGCCCTCCTATTTGTCCTTGTACACCCCTTGTCACTCTAATCTGCAGCCAAATGATGGATTTCTTAATCCCATCCCTTGCAAGCCCAAGAAATGCTCCTGTATTTGCTTTGGCCCTTGGCAACCTGTTCTTGCAGAGTGGTAGTAGAGAGGATATGACTGATTAAGAATCAGATGCTGACACCAGCAGCCCTTCAGGCTTGGCAGAAGCAGTGGTGGTGCCTCTGTGGCAGCACTGATTCATTCAGACCAAATTAGAGAAAGGCCCAAGAAGAGGAGGGGCATGGCAGCTGACCCCCTGCCAGGTAGGCAAGGTAAAGGTGAAGGTAAAAGTGCAGTAGTCAATACCTTGGAGTCCAAGGGGAGTGAATTATGGGTGGCATCACTCAGAGAACAACACTGGGGCTGTTCAGCATCACCATCATCACTGACCAACACAGAGACAGAAGGCTCCTCAGCAAGCCTGCTGATAATGGTAAACAGGGAAGGGAGGGAGCAGTTCATAGCCACAAAGGCTGGATGTACGTATATGTAGGAGAGTGTCTGCTTCTTAAAGGGTATCTGGTAAAGGGCCTTTTCCAATCCTACAATGAATAAGAAAGGGATGAAGTGATGGGAACCAAGTCTGATCAGTCACAGTAATCAATGAGGGCATGTGACAATGTGGGAATGTTTATTCCAGCTGGGTTATCCCATGGAGGACTTCTGAACTGGGATGACAAGAAGAAAAGACAGGGGAACCATAAGCAAAATGCTGGGATGCAGACCTGACAAAGCAAAAATGGAAACAAGAAACAAACCTAGTCACGGTAAGTTGATGGCTATCAAGCATCAGGCGCCACGTCCAAGAAGATCAACCTGGACTTTGCAACTGGTAAGACTGAACAGGGGCAGGGGCTGGACTGGGAGGGGTGCAGGAAACTGCAGAGCTCTGCAAAACCATGAGAAATGTGCAGGTGGAAGGGGGAACAAGAGGAACAAGACAGGGCATAGGTTAAAAAGGGTATAAAAGTGCCAGTCACATGTCAAATGAGGCTGGCCAGTGCTCTTGCACTGGCTGAACCCTGTGCTTGATTATCATAGGCTGTTCTATCTTTTTTATATTACATTTTCTGATTGTTTTTTCTTAACTATCTGTGTTTTCACATTCTCTCCCCTGTGTATGCATGCTAAAGGACTACATGCCAGCTTCTGTGAGTGAACTGGGTGCCAACTACTGGAGTCAGACTAGGGGTGTAAGAGCCCCCAGCCTGTGGTGCCAGCTACTGGAGTGAGTGGGGTCCCAGCATCAGCTAGTGGAGCAAGTGGGGGTCTTCTACTCCCAGACACGGTGTGGGAGCCGTGTGTGTCCAAATCAGCTCCTGGGAGGGACTGGTGTGAGTGAGGCAAGTGTGGAGCAACTCTCTGTGTGTGTCTGTATGTCTTTGTGGTATGTACTAAGCTTCTTTATTGGTTGAACCTGCAAAGGGGAAAGCAACAGCCACGTCCCCCAGCCTGCGCAGAGACCCCAGGTGCCCAGGCACTGGGATGGGCCCCAGCAGCCTGACAGGTCTGGCCATGATCTTTACCTCATCTTTCTTAAGATCTTTACTTAGGTAAAGTACCTTTCTTAGGCTTGCAACTTCAGAGAAATAGAATATTCTGACTGTTATGTTTCCATGAAGAAGATAAGTCAAGTGCACTCCTCTTTACCTTCCTCCTAGAGATTGTAAATGACTCTCTATAACCCTCCTCCTTTCATCCTTTCCCCAGTTTTCAGCTTCCCTCTGTGTCAGGAGTCCAAAGTCCAACTACAACACAGCCGAGCTCTGTAAGCCTGGCCCAAATTGCAAAGAAAGCTGACTTACAGAAAGAGCTGTGAGAAGGTCTATAGAAAGCTATGGTACAACTACAGGCAGAGCTAGACTTTTCAATCTGGGGTTGCTAGTAACTTGTAGTTCACAATCAGTTAGTGGAACAGAGGAAAAATACCAGCACAGAAAGAATTACAAACAGAAAGAAAACAGGGAATTAGTCTGCCAGTCATCGGTGAACTGTTGTCAACAGCATTTTGGTGTTCGGTTTGGTGAATGATGGCAGCTTGCCAGCAGCGTCCATCTGTTCCAGGGAGGAGGCAGAGGCCAAGGCCTGCCTGGCCAGCAGCCTCCTCTGTCCCCTACCACAGTAGTGTCTATGCAAACACTCCATCTGGACCTTATTAAATCCTGCTTGTCACTTGCACAGGTACACTAGTGAAAAGCATACACAGTAGCTGCGATGTGTGGGCCACAACCCCCTTGCTCAGCACAGGGCAGCCCTGAGTGAGGCTCTGAGGCTGCTGCTGAGGCCCTCACCTCAAGAACTTGGAGAACTCAGCCCAGGAGCTGGCTATGCCTGTGGTCCCCTCAGTCTTCTCTCTCCAACTTCAGGAACAAATGTGTTTGGCACCAGCACAGCACAAAAATGCGTATTTCCTCCTTCCTCAGCCTGGCTCTCACCCATGTTTTCTTCTTCCACTGTGGTGCTCAGGTGGAGACATGAGCACTTACATGGCCTGGTTCTGATGGTGAAGTGGTTGCACAGTGACTTGAATGGCCTTGAGTTGTACCAGGGGAGGTTCAGGTTGGAAATTAGGAGAAATTTCCTCTCAGAAAGAGCAGTCAGGCATTGGGATGAGTTGCCTAGGGAGTTGGTGGAGTCACCGTCCCTGGGGGTGTTCAAGGAAAGTTTGGACATGGTGCTTAGGGACAAGGTTTAGTGGGCGATATTGGTGGTATAGGGATTGTTGGACCAGATGATCTTAGAGGACTTTCCAACCTTAATGATTTTATGATTCTGTGACCCTGCTGGCAGGTGGAAAGTGCTTGCTTGCAGCACTTGGCAATTTGAGGCCATGCTGAGCTGGGAAAGCCGTAGGTCACAGGCTGGATAGGTTTGGGAGTGGGGAAATGCCCTGATGTTACAGGTAGCCTTAGGCAGTTAGGTGAATTGCAAGTGTCACTGAGATTGGTTCTACTATGGGAAAGACTCAGATAAGTTATGACACAGCAGTACACCCTGAGGAAGCAGAGCTAATGTATATGAAGTCCAACAAAGTGGAAAGCACTTATAGAAAAATTCTTGCTTTACGATGACAGGATTAGGCAGGTGTGTTAGCAATGCAAATGGTAATGATACTGGAGGGCACCGCTGGCAGTCAGCAGCTTTTTGTTGTCCTTCTTCCCTCCCTCTCCCAAATTCTCTTAAATCTCTGTGTTTTGAGGACAAGGGGTGGAAATGTGAGGATGAGGGGCGCTGGGATTCCTGACAAATTTCTCATTGTGCTAGCTGTTGATTGTAATCCTGGTGGTGTAAGCAAGATGGGAATGATAGAAAGTTTCTGAAATCATCTTAGGAACAGCTGTACTAGAAAGGATTCTTTGCAAGACAACGGAACTCTGAAATTAAAGATAAGTGCTGTAAGCTTTCATATATCCTCTGACCTGTGGTATAAAGTAAGGAAACCTCACTAGTTTTCAAAGGTAAAAGCAAATGCTTTTTAAAATTTGCTCTCAGTAAATGAATAGTGACTTTCTTAGTTTGGTTATTGCAGACGTCAGGCAAAATATTTTGCCTAAAAATGAAATGTTAATTCTTTCTCAAGCAGGAAAATTAATAAAGGTCACATGCTGGTGAAGAAGAGCCTCTGTCTGCTTCCCACTTCCTAGCCCCTAGGGTCTGGTTGCTTTCGTAGGTGCCATTGCTCAATCTTGATATTCCCACCTAGGAGGAAAACAGAAATTGACTGAGATAAAAAGAGGTCTGTCTGATATGAAAAGTCCTGCATTGGAGGTGATATGGGGGGAGCAGTAGAAATATTCCTACCAGTTCTTTCCAGAAGAATGCACTTCTCATGGACTTGGTGCAAAAAGAAGTTTTCCAGTTGATCTAAAGTAAAAGCTGTGTCACTTTTTCTTCTAGTTCCTCAGCCTTTCTGTGCAGTGGTGTTTGTTAAGCTGAATGTGGCTGTAGAAACAGATCAATCCTCAGTCTTCTTCCTTTTCAGTCCCCTGAATTTACAGCTTTGGTCCTGGCTTTTCAGGTTTGTTTTTGTAGGTCTCTGTGTGGTGTGTTACTGTGATGTGACTGAAGGCCAGTTTAGGTTGAAGTAGTTTAGGAACTATTCCTTTCTCCTCTATTAATATGAAAAGATGAAGAAACCAGAGAGGACCTGCACTGTAAACACTTATTTTTTTTATTTTTTTTTTTAACGAGTGAGCTTCTGGGCAAATAAAGAAGGCTGAGAAATGGTGGAGATATTTTGCCGGGACTCATGCTGTGCCTTAATGCCACTCTATGGCTCAATAGTAGGATCAGCAAATGTTACTTGTCTTCCTTTTAGACCAGTCAAAATTGCTAGCGAAGTATATACAGATGGTTCTGGCTCATTAGGTTTCTTAAATACAACTGGCTCATTAGGTTTCTTAAATACAAAATTGTTTTTAACAGGGCAACAAGACAGCCTGTTCCTTGTCTGTGGGTCTGAATTGACTGATCAGTGAGGCATGTGATACTGGAGTGGGAGTTAAATTAGAACAAGGTTTGATGGCAAATCTGTGTGACCCTTCCTTTTGAAAATGAGGCACTCGGCATAATGAATGAGCAAAGGGCTGGTGTGCTGGGCAAGGACCTGGACTCAGTACAGCAGTCTTCCCAAGGGAGCCTCTGCTATAGCAACGGTATTATGGGCAGGGAAAGCAGTAGGAATTGCCTACGTCAGATAGTATTCACTGCTAGTTAAGCTTCACTCTGGCCAGGGATGCAGGCACTTATGAATTCCAGTAAAAGACTGGTGGCTTTTTTGTGTGGTCATGCTGAGCTAGTTCCTACAGCTGAGTTTACTGCCAGAGTTTCCTGGATTAAGTAACAATGCTGCAATTCTGGCTTATTTTTCTTCTCGATCGGAGAACTGCACGATGACCTAAGTAACATCCGCATGGTTTAGCATCTGAGCCGCTCCCACCACCACCCTGTTTTTTTAGCTGATGTCAGCCTGTTGCTCAATCTGCACCTCCTGACTGGAGAAATGCTTTGTAAGAGAACTCATTGCAGTCACTTCTGTTTTGTGCCTGATTTAACATCTTCACAGCTTAATCTCCTGGAATCTTGGCTAAATCTTAGGTGTTCAATGGGCAAGGAGGAGCTGCCCAGGAAATCCACTCAGACCCACGGAAAGATATGTATTCTGTCATTATACAAGGGAAATGGCATTGGGAAAGGCTGTTTTGTGGCATGAATGGGGAAGCCAGCTCTGGTCATGGTGGAAGAATGTGCACAGCACGTGAATATCTTCAATGGTCACCTCTAAAAAAGGTCCCTGTAGGGCAGAAACGAGCTGCCACATGGGAATATCTTCAGTCCCCTTGTTTTGTTCCTGAAGTGTTCAGCCTTTGCCACTCCAGCATGAGTCCCTGACGAATGCCTGTCTGTGAGCTGTCTCCTCGCTGTCTTATCTCCATTCCCTGCCACACTGAAGATCCTAACCCTGCTGCCACAAAGTGCTCAGTGCCCTCCTGCCATCAGAAAGTATCATACCTGCATGGACTGACTTGTAGAGCAAGGTTGGGATTGCCTCCCATTTTGTTGTTGCTTTTCCCCCCTTTTTTGCCTGCACACACACACACAGAGTGAAACTTTCAGTTCATTTGCAGAGGTGTTATGGTGGGATCACGATGGGATCTAAGCTTTTAGGGGGGAATCGCTCTCCACTGTCCTGGGGGTGTATTCTAGCTCTCAAGATCTGGCAGTGGCATTGGAAGCAATTCACTTCCATATCCCCTGGACTTCTGGCTTCCCACTGCTGTTGAGCTTGGCCAGCACCCCTTATCCCCCCCAGCATGGAGACATAAACTGAGTGCTTGAGCTGCTGTCATGTCACGCTGCTTCTGACTGTGGAGCTTGCTAGATCTGTCCATCAGGCAATCCAACCCTGGAAATTAGACAAGAAAGGTTCACGTTTCCTCTTCTGTTTTCTACTAGATTCATGAGCTGAACTGGCTCATAGATGCCCTGATGAACATTGAAGCTAGAGTGGCTGGGGACAGAGAAAAGAGGAAAATAATGGGACAGGGCAGGTGTATGATGTACGTGTGAGAAATGCAGTCTCTCCTTATTGACAGCCTTACCTTGTGTGAATGCCTTTACGCTCAGCCTACTGCTGTCCTGTGGGTTATGACCCTTCAGGATGCCTTTCAGAAGCAAACAATTCCATCAAACAAAAGGCAAGGAGTCCAGCTTGTGCTAAATAAGTGAGGAATGGAAATCAGTTTTCTTGTCTGACTGGGAAGTTCCTGATTTGACTGGTTTCGGTCTTGGTCATCAAAGCTAATTTAGACAATGGGGCAGTGTGGCTATGCATGACCGAGCAGACTTACTCATAACAGAGTGACTGAGGGACAGATTCGTTAGGTCAGGTGGAGCATTCCACCAACCTTCTTAAACCTGAAATGAAGATGGGTACTATCCTGGAGAAGTCTGAGAGCCTTACAGACTGACAGTTTTTGCTACCTCGTGAGACTGATAGTAAAGATTTTGGCTGTGGTCTCTTTCCAGCCTGCTGACCAAAACAACAAGACAACATAAGCCAAGGTTTGAGAGTCTAGTGGTTTGCCTGTGTTTAATGATTCTTCCTAGTCTGTTTTTTCAAAGAAACTCTCAACACAGCAAGTGCTATGGCTTGGAATAGACAGATGTGATTGCTAAGGAGTTTATATACTCTTTTCTATAGCAACACATGCTCCTGTAGATGCCTTTCCATGTAGCTGACTGCAAGGGCAGGGTGGCCTGTTCTGAAAGCATTTTATCGGTTGCTGAAACACTGGACCATGCCCACAGATACCATTTGCTGAATTTAAGAAGACGACTTATGCATGGTCCTCATATCCAATCCTATGTATTGATACCACGTTGTGTCTCACCCCAATAGAGGCTGCTGATGTCTTTTCCCCATTTTATTTCTCCCTCTGCCCAGTTTCACTGATTGTTTTATTTATTTATTTTTTCCTCACAAATGCTGTGCTGGACTGTTTGAAAAGGGTGAAGCAGTTTCTAAGCCCTTGGCTCTCCTTTTGCCCAGTTTGTTCAGCAAATGGGGCAAAAGCGGTTATGACACAGGGAAAGCAGCTTCCCCTCCAGTTGCTGCTGGTGTTGTGTCCAGCTCATTCAGAGGCAACTGTGCAGGGACAAATGCACTGCACTGCAATACTGGCTGACTGCTCCACAGATAGTACATGCAGGAGCAGGTCTCCCTTCATCCTTTTGAACTGCTTTTAAATATTTTTATCGTGATGGTGAGAGGCTGGGCATGGCTTAGGAGTAAGTTACAGCCAGCGGGAGAAGTGAGCAAGTGGGTGTGCAGGTGGAGCCTGTGGAATTGTGGCTGCATCTCAGTTGCATAAGTGGCATTGATGTTTTCAGTGTCCCGTTATAGCAGCAGAGAAGGAACCATCTTTGCCCCCAGACCCAGAAAATTGCCTCTACTTTCCACTTGACCTTGCCAACCTTTGCCTCACTTCAGTAAAGAAAATTCCTCCAGGTCTTCTAAGCCAGTAAGACCTAATCTCTTCAATTCCTAAGGAAAATACATGAAATGAAGTCCTGGAGAGACCTGCTCAAGAACAGCAGTCCAGAAGTGTCCTCCCCTATCAGCGTGCCCTGCCCGAGAGATCTTGATGTGGGCTGGTGCTTGTTTTTGTGGTAGAGCTGATGTCTTATCGGGCCGGTGCATGTTCTTTAAGCTGCTGTTTAATGGCCAGTTCCCTGTAAAAGCTTGTTTCTTCTCATCATGCTCGAACGCATTTGCCTGCCTGCCCCTTTTTGGGTGGCTACATATAAAAGCAAAGAGCACTTTAGGCTTAATGCTATATCATGTCTGTTCAAACTTGAGGCTATGCAGACTGCCAAAATGGCATCTCAGGGATGAAATGTAACTACCAATACGAGCATGCATGGGCAGGTGGATAGCCTGGTTTTGGGGGCATAGCCATGGGACAGGGAAGCTTTTGGAGAGCTACATGGCTCCACCTCAGATCTGCTGCACTGATGTCTCACTTCCCCCACTGGTCTCTGCGTCCTGCTGACCACGTGCAGTGCCACAGCTTATTTCTGTATGAAAAGCCTATAATGCACTGTGTGTTGGGACCATGTGGGATCCCAGTGTCACATGTGGGGCCAGACATTGTGCTGCAAGCATGCCAGTTCCAGCTGTGTGCCCAAAACATGCTGTTGGGCATCCTCACAAAAATGATAGCCTCAGCTGGCAGGTATATGCTTTAAAGTTCCTCTCTGTGATGGATTCCCAAATGAAACCTGAGCTTTGATAAAGGACACGGCCTGTGCATCCTACTCAGAATGAGAGCTGCCCGATCATTCGTGAAGACTTGAATACTTCAAAGTGGTTTGCAGGGGAATTTGTGATAGGAAGTTGATGATTTTTGGTCTATTGAGAAATTTTCTAATGTTTGTTGACTTTAGCAGGGTGGTTTTATTTACAAGTCATTTTTTTTTCCCAACATTTTACTCAAATACTAAAAGTTATTAAGTAGAACAGTTTTTAAAGACTTTGTAAATCTGAAGGGTGATCACACTAGAAGAGGATAATGCCAGTATAGCAAATGTTGTGGCCTGTGTTAACTGTGGAAGACTGTTGACGTTAAACTAATTCTGGATTTTGCAACCAGGCAAATCTCTCTATGCCCACCTAGTGCTCAGGCTGTCATTGGAATAAAATCTAGAGCTTTTGACTCCCAGGTGGTGGAGTCAGTCTTCAAATTAGGTTAAATGGGACTGGTACATGTCAGTAAATTCACCAAATACTGCTTCTGGCTGTGCTGAACAGACAGAACTATTGTTTTATTAACATTGTTCTTCCTCATTCTCATGCCTCTAAGCACTTTTTTTTAAAAAAATTTCCTTTTTAAGCAAACACATGCCAAAGAAGAAAAGATTAATTAAAAGGATATTCTGAACAAATTAGAGAACTGTAATCTCCTGGGGCATTTAGTTTAAACTCTCTATGTGCAGAAATGTTTCAGAGAGAGAAAAAAAAGCTGTAAGTACTTAGAAAATGTTTGTCTGTCCAAAATATATGTTATTTGCCTACAAAGTCCTATAGTACAGACTGTTACAGATTATTTTGTCGTCATGACATTTTTTTTCCATAGCAGAACAGTTTGCTGTCTCCTAAGCAAATTTACTAGAGTAACTTCCAATACCCTTTGTTTTTCTGCCCTAGGACTGTGTTTCCAGGAATTAGCAGTTCTGTGTAACCAGCTGTTTGCATACTGAATTGGAAGTACTCAATGAATCCCATCACCTAAAACCTGGGTTTCCCCAGAAAACTGGGCACCTAAAAGAAACGACTGAAGAATTTAAGCAGTGTTTTACCCAAGGAGCTACAGGAGGATTTTGCAATCGATTGGAATTCCATTTATAGGATATCTTACAGCACAAGTGGAGCCCAGATGTTTTCAGTAAACGGCTTTCAAAACAGTTGAGATCAGTGTCAAATTTCCAGACATGTGATCGAGCTTGGAGTCAAGTTTGGGGTTGCTTTTGTGTTTACCTAAAGTCTGTGTGCTGAATTACACTGAAGTTTGGGGGTGGAATGAAGTCCTCCATAACAAATATTTGACTGGACACATGGTTTATCTTATTTGCAGGACTTTGAGCTTTGAAAAAAAGGTTACTGTATTTTTGTTAGTGTAATATTTGAAGTATATTCAGCTCTATTTAGAAACGGTGTTGCATTTTAACTCAGATCTGTTTTTATTCTAGCTATTAAAATATCATGGCAAGAAAGCATTTTAAAGCAAGATGGGAACCGTTTCTACAGATGACAAATGACACACGCATTCCTGAACAATCTGGCTTGCCCAACTGCAGTGAACTCTGCTCACGTGAAGGGAGCCCTCTTGTTGGAGGTCTAGCTGGATGCCTAAGTCATACGCTAAGTTTTTGCTGAGGCAGTCTATCAGCAAAAAATCTGACTTCCATTTTTACAAGGTTAGAATTTACTTTTGCAAGTACTGTCCAGTCATTTTTCAGCCCACAGTAAGATCACTGCCATGATTTGGAAGGTTGTACAGAAGAATGGCACAGGTTGAGTTGGTATGAATGATTGTAAAGTGTGTGTAAGGGACATGGAAACTTTCAAATTTTTAACATAGTATCCAAGCCTTACCCTATGCAAAGTCCTTGCCAACTTCAAATGCTACGGGTGGCCCTGTCTGTACAAATTTGCTGTAACTATGTGTCATGCCCTCTTAAAAACCTGCTCAGGGCTTCCAATCTAACAGCGATTTACCCTTGGCCTGGGGTCGGACTCCTTTTTCCTGAGACTATGTGTGTGCATCACATGCAATGGGAGTCACACCTCACTGAGATACTTTGAGGTGTGTGAAAACAGAACCTTGGTGTTTTTTTTTCCTGCTACACCTTGAGCTGTCTCAACCAGTTCTCTGACTTAACCACCTTCTGTATATCTATGGAAAGAAGCTCATTTTATTTTGCATTTAATTTTTATGAGCAAAAAAGCTCAAATTTTTGCAAACTTGAATTGATGTCTTGAGTTGTCATATACGGAACCTAAGTGTTACTGTCCTTGATTTGGCTGAGTTTCAGATCTGTGCTCTACATAGCATGTTTACATCTCAGTTGTAAACAAATGGGAGATCTTGCTCCATTGTTTCAGATGGGGTCCAGTCCAAGGGAAAACAGAGATTGTCTTCAACAATTTGAAGCTTGTGTAGGCAGACAATACATCGCCTCTTGCCTGTGGGCAGCATGAAGAATGCCTCTGGTTTAGATCAACAAAGCAGCCAAGAGCTGACACAGATGCAAAGCAAGGCTGCGCATGCACTCAGCTAAGATGATGGATCAGTCCACGGGCCACTGTGATGTTTGTGTGCGAAAGTGTACTGGAAGAAATAGTTTGGATTACCAGGCTCTTCCTGACTGCACTGAGATCTTTCATCTATTGGATTTGAATGAAAAATGCCAGGATCTCCCTACTGCTTTGGACAGTTGCATGAATAATGGTCGGGCATGCAATTAACTACTAGCTACTGAAAGCTACATGATAGAAAGTAGTCTGCAAAGCATTGTCAGATCCAAAATACGAGCTTGCAGTTAGCAAATGTGAATGCCATTTGATGTGAAGTCCAGCCCGAGTATGATAATGCTTCTTGCAGGCTGCTTCCCAAGAATGCTCATTCTTGATGAGGAAAGGCACAAGATAAAAGAGGGCTTGACCCAAGCCACAGAAAAACAGTACGAAATAATAAAACTTAAAACACTGTGACAGTAGTTTGAGAGAGTCAGTTGCACCATCAACCTAAAACTTGTAGTTATAGCTAAACCTAAACAATTCTAAGACCAGAGTGTTAGACAATCTTTGTATTTGTCACCAAGATGCTATGATGAATGAGTGTACAACCCAATATTTACTATTCTGGCCAAATAAATCTGCTGTCATCACTGTTAATGTGTATGTTTGTGCAACTTGTTATCGATCTAGAAAGCAGAATGTAGCACTTTACTAATCTTATTGGCATTTGATCATCGGTGGCACAGTGTCCAAACTACAGAGGAAATATTCCCATTATTAATAGACTATTTGCTCAGTTGTTTACAAACTATGATGTTGCACAGCCTTTCATGAAACAATGTAATGAGTATTTATGCAGCTTTGGTCATGATGAGATTGGAAAAAAAATAAACAATTGTTTGCAATCTATAAACTGCTGGGTAACTTTCTTCTCATAGTTCCAAGCGTGCCTTTGTCAGTCACAGGCATAAGGGTGGAAGGAGAGCAAAAAGAGCAAAGAACATGATGTAAATAAAGATAAAAAAAAAAAAAAGTTTAGTAGTAGGTTCAAGGTTAATCTTTCTGGAATACTGAATCGTACTCTGCAATTACCTGCAAATATAGAGGCCTGCCTGAGTGTAAAGCTATATAAGAGTATATATGCTTCAGGAGGACAACCACTAATGTTTGACAAACCTTTTCAGCTAAATGTGAGGTTTGTTTGTTTGAAGTAACCTCAAACTGTTGAAAATACTACAGTATGAAAACAGTAATGCAAATCTGCCCAGCAGTTACCAAGTTACCACCTTTTTTTTTTTTTTTTACATAAGCATTTGTGTGGGAGGGGAACATGAGGGTTTCAAATGTACCTGGCACCCTGCAGAAGTGCTAAGTATGATCCATATTAATTTACAGATCTTAATTACTTCTGATGGTTAACTGACAGAATCAAGAGAAAACTTTAAGTCAAAGGAAGACATTGACTGTCTGTTTCTTTAAGACACTCAGTATGCTGCTAAAAGTGCTGTTGTGCTGATGCAGACCGACCCGAAAGCAGTCATATGTGGGAAATCAGACATTGCCTTCAGAACAAGGAAGTTCAAAGACCAAATGAAACTTTGTTGAAAGGACAAGTTAGAGGAAAAATTAACTTAAGCAGAGTTTGCAGGCTCGGTAATCCATGTTCCAGTACTTGTAATATTTCTGACTAATTTCAACATTTTCTGTTTTCCTGAACAAAAGCCAAGATTTTGGGAGCCCGATGTTAAGGGATGATCTCATAGGACATTTCTAAGCCTTCAAAGTTGTGATAGTAATTTATAACAAAAGTTGTGTTTACAATCTGCTTGAAAAATCAGAAACCAGAAAGTAAAAGAATCCAATGTTTGTTGAAAATAAACGACCAGACGAACTGAATGACTGTAGTAACAAAAGCAGCTGAAATAACCATCCCGACATCAGAAGGCTCAGTTTGTTCCGTTTGACCTTTGATTTCTCAATTACCTCTTTATTATTTGGCATTATGTTTGAAACGCTTACAGGCCCCTGTCCTAAATCTCACCATCGAGTAAATCGAACATCAGAGGGCAGGAAATGTTTGGTTTCTCGCCGTCTTTCTTGTTTGTGGTGCCTTTAGTCGTCACTGGACAATCGTGCTAACACACAGTGAGTTTCTTTCCCAAGGTCACACACAAACACCAGCAGTGATTGTTGCATGTGCCTGTCCCTATCTTGTAACAGCTCCGAGGAAAGATGGTGCCCCTCAGCTGTGTTCTTTCTTCTTGGGTTGGCTCACCAGATTAACCAAGGATTTTGGCCCTTATTTAATGGTTACTTGCATTTCTTCACTGCATTTTTGTGGCAGTATCTATCCGAAGCTGGGCCTGGTCACTGAAAGGAGGAAGTCTGAAAGCTTACTGGGCCTCGTCACTGAGTCACCAATGTTTGCTGGTGCGGAAAGCCAGAGCTAGAACTTGATGTTCCGCTCCAGGAGAGTACACGAAAGGGGGAAGAAAGTATCTACTATGGCAGAGATTTCTTCCTCCTGACGCTGTCCTAAGCAGCTCAAGCCGTTCCTGTTGAAGTTACAAAGCTGCATGCTGTTTTCTGGGGACAAACAAGTGTGTTTTATTGTCAGGGCAACAGGGCGTAGGCACAAATGGCTGTGCTCCTGCGGAGGCAGAATGCCAGGGCCTGCTTCATCCATGGCAGGGCCTCCTTCATCCCACAGGCCTCCTTCATCCCATGGGCCTCCTTCATCCCCAGGACCTGCTTCATCCTCAGGGCATCCTTTACCCCCTGGGCCTCCTTTACCCCCAGGGCCTCCTTCCACTCTCTACAACTCCCTGAAGGGAAGGTGTGGGGATCTGGGGTCGGCCTCTTCTTGCAGATAGCTAGCAATAGGACTAGATGGAATGGCCTCAAGTTGCTCCAAGGTGGAAATTAGGGGACATTTCTTCTCAAAGAGAGGGGTTAGGTGTTGGGACGGGTTGCCCAGGGAGGTGGTGGAGTCACCGTCCCCGGGGGTGTTCAAGGAGAGGTTGGACGTGGTGCTTAGGGTCATGGGTCAGTGGGTGACATGGGTGGTGGGGGACGGTTGGGCCAGGTGATTTTGGGGGCCTTTTCCAACATTAATGACTCTATGATTCAGCCCCAAACCGACCCAACTGGGCCCGGCCCCGAGCACTGGGGCGGGAGGGGGGGGGGCAGTGACGGGAGGGGGACCGGGAGGAGGAGGGGGCGTGGCCAGGAAAAGGGGCGTGGCCACCGGTCACGCGCCGCGGGGGAGGTGCTGAGTCACGCTGGGCCAGCAGAAGCGCGGCGGGCAGCGCCGCCAGTCCCCGCCCCCTCGCCCCCCCCGCGTTTCCCGCCACGCCGGCGCGCATGCGCGCGGTGACGCCAGCGACGCTATAAAAGGCACGGCGTCGAGCGGAGCAGGCCCAGAGTGCGTCGGCGAGGCGGAGCGGAGCGGGTTCCTGCGTCAACAGTGCTTGGACGGAACCGGCCGCGCTCGGGCCCGCCGCCTCACTACCACCACCAGCCACACACTGACACCGCAGCCTCCCCTCTCACGGCAGCGCGATGGCTACCCCTCTCTCCCAGGTGCGCCAGAACTACCACCAGGACTGCGAAGCGGCCGTCAACCGCCAGATCAACCTGGAGCTCTACGCGTCCTACGTGTACCTCAGCATGGTGAGGGGGGAAGGCTGCTTTTGGAGGGGGTGGGGGCTGCGTTTGGGGGGGGGGGGGGGGGTCGGGGGTCTCTAGGCCCTGATGATGCGGGGCCTGTGGGGGGTGTTGTGGTTTGGCCTCCCCGAGGAGGCCAGCCTCGGGGGAAGGCGGGCCTTCGCGGCGGGGCCGCCTCCTCCTCCTCCTCGCCGAGGGCTTTGCGGCGTCGAGCTAAAGGGAGAAATCCCGCCGCCCCCGGGGGAGGCTTTCCCCTGAAGGAAGGGGGCAGGGAGGGCGTGAGACCCGCGGGGTGCCCGAGCCCCGCAGGGGAGGTCCTCCCCGCGCAGCCTCCTTGCTCCGCCCGGGGACGGCGACGGCGACAGCCGCTTATTTGTGCCGGTTTTCCGTAGGTGAGGCGCTTATCTCGGGCGGGTGCCGGTTACACGTTAACTGCTCTTTGTTCGCCGCCCCGGGCGGCCTCGTTATCAGCGCAGCTCAGCAGCCTCCGAGCGCCTCTGCCCTTGGGGCAGGGCTGGATGGCTGGGATTGCCTAACGAGGTGATTGGCGACTCTCCCACGGGCGTTCTCCTCTCGCAGGCACGGTTCTTCGTAGTTCTGAAGTGAATTAGGAATCCAGGGGTTTCTTGGCCCTGTGCCTCTTGTACTTGGCAAGAGACCCCAATTTTAGCCATAGCTGAGTTGAGTAACTCGGTATGGGCACGGCTCTGACCTCTGCAGCAATCCGGGTGACTTAGATTTGCAGGTAACTTGAGACTTTGTAGTGACACTGTAGTATGTTGGGGCACCTAACTGTACAGTTAAAGCTTCTTTCTGGGTTACTGTGGAGGGTTGAACCTCAGCTGCAAGCCAAATGTAACTGGTGGTGGTAGTAGTGACACACAAGCACCATTGTCTTGCCTTGAACCTCCAAACTGCTGGTTAAAGAGCAGAGAATTCCATGCTGTCTCATCTTGGAAATAACTGGTAGTTGATACAAAGCTTTCTATTGAATTCTGCTTAAGACCAAAATACAAATAAGCTGTGACTTCTAACAGCTATTACATATTCTCTTTTTCAAGAGATGACTTCACATTTGTTGTTGAACATGCACTTCAGTTAAACTTCTGTTTTTAAAAAGTGATACCGAAGATTTTTTAGAAGTAGAAAGTGTATTTACTAGTCTATTCCCCAGTCAACCTGGTGAAACATTCATGAGGGCTTTTCTGTAGAATTATCTTCAAGTTCTTTGCCCTCTGAACTAGTGTTATAAGTCAGAACCTTGACCAGTGATCATTGTAAACAAAGAGCACAGGGAAAACTCATCCTTGTTTACAGTGAGGCATTTAGAGCCTGTGTTTAAAGCAGCAGAAGAGAAAACACAGTGGGGCATGGGTTTTTGTATATTTAGGAGTGAACTGCAAATACCATTTATTTGTGTTAATGATTGGGATGCAGGTTAAAACTTAATCCAGCCTGGGAAAACTGAACTTCTTACCAAGGGAAGAGCTCTGCCATATTGCCTTGCTGTCTGTCATGCTGCTGGCTAGCCCTGGCTTGGACTCTCCCTGTCTTGAAGTAGGGCTGATTGCAGACATGTCTGAAGTCACAGAATGAGCTTTGCTTCGTGTGCCTGCTGGAGTATTAGGCTTCTGAGCATGTGCATTCTTTCTTTTCAGTCCTACTACTTTGACCGGGATGATGTGGCTCTGAAAAACTTTGCCAAGTACTTCCTGCACCAGTCCCATGAGGAACGTGAGCATGCTGAGAAGCTGATGAAGCTGCAGAATCAGCGGGGTGGCCGCATCTTCTTGCAGGACATCAAGGTGAGGACTAGTGCTTAGGGTTGTCCTGCCTAATGCAGAACTAGACTGAGGGCCTATCTCCAGGCTGGAAGGGAAGGAATTCCCTAGGGATCTTGGAGAGCAGCAGCAGCTGCTTGCACACTTGAGTGGACAGAAAAGGAAAGTGAAACAATAACAAAGCAAGTGATGCACAGTGCAGTTGCTTACTACTCACAGACCAATGCCCAGCTTGTCCCCAAGCAGTTGTGTTGCCTCTCCCGGGCTGACTCCCCTTTTTTTTTATTGTTCAGTGTGATGCCATATGGTATGGGATATCCCCTTGGCCAGTTGGGGTCAGCTGTCCTGGTTGTGTCCTTTCCCAGCTCCTTGTGCACCCCCAGCCTCCTCGCTGGCAGGGCGGTATGAGGAGCTGGAAAGTCCATGAGCTGATGTAAGCACTGCTCCGCAACAACTAAACACCAGTATGTTATCAACACTGTTTTTCTCCTACATCCAAAACATGGCACCATATCAGCCACTCTGAGTAAATAAACCTTATCTCAGCTGAAACCAGGGCACCTGCTTGCTTAGGCTGTTAGATTACAAGGGTGGGAGGAGGAAGAAAGCAGCTCTAAGTCTTAACCTGCAAGATTTCACTGAGCATAACAGGAGGACTTATAGAACAGGCATCTCTGTTCTGTGACTTCCGGCATGCATTCAGTTCTGTTCAGTGTGCACTGCGTCAAGCTTTTCAAAACATCAAAATGCCTAAACTTGGTTGTGCTCAAACAACTTTCAGTATAAGACCCTTACTGGATAGCTGCAGGATGCAGCAAGTTGCTCTTTTTAAGCAGAGTCTGAGACAGATCTAAAATGCTTTGCTCCCTATTGGTCCCTGGTTACTTAAAGTATGGTCATGGGCTTTCCCCTGTAGAAACCAGATCGTGATGACTGGGAGAATGGACTGACAGCAATGGAGTGTGCCCTGCACCTGGAGAAGAACGTGAACCAGTCACTGTTGGAGCTGCACAAATTGGCAACTGAGAAGAACGACCCGCACGTAAGTGGCCACTGAAGCAAGAAAGTAGCTGTGCAGAGAGTGTGTGTGACTGGGTGGGTGGTGAGCTGGGGGTACCTGCTGGTCCTACTGGTGAAAAAAGGGATGGACAAGCTGTGCAGCACTTCCACAGGGAAGGGCACAGGTGTCAGCACCTACTGTAGCCATTTGGTAGTGTTGTTGTGCTTTTTTCTTCTTGCAGAGGACCAGTTATGTTGTGTTTGGGTGGTTACAGCTGTCCTTACAGAGCAGTGGGTGTATGGCTGTTCAACCCCTTCTGATGCTGTTCTTCAGAACAGAAGGCATGTGGGCAACACTTCGGAGAAGTGTATTAAGCAATTCCCAACTGTGAATAAACCTGTGTTTTCAGAGTACTTCTGAAAATGTCTGCAAGCTAAAGCTTTTCTAAAAGGAGTAACATGTTGGACAAGACAGGTGTTAATAGTTACCATGAAAGGCTATACAGTGCTCTAAATGTGTTCAGGAACTTTCTTGTGGTGAAGAAAAGAATGTTTCCTGAACATGATGATACCGCAATGCAGGTTCCTGGAGCAAGTGTGCCTGGATAGGCGTGCTTCACTTTAGTTTTGCCTCAGTAATGCAAGAACGAGATCAAAGGCTGCTTCTCAGATAGCTTCTGCAGCTTTAAAATTGTCCTTGTATATCATTTGTCCCTGTATATCATCTTTCACTAGGCAGAGTTAGAATGATTTCAGATCCTGTTTCAGCAGGATGAGCAATGTGCAGACCTAAACTCTTTTTAATCTCCATTTCAGCTGTGTGACTTCATTGAAACTCACTACCTGGATGAGCAGGTGAAGGCCATCAAGGAGCTGGGTGACCATGTGACCAACCTGCGGAAGATGGGGGCACCAAAGTATGGCATGGCAGAGTACCTCTTCGACAAGCACACCCTCGGGCACAGTGACAATGAGAGCTGAAGTCTTGCCACAAACACCACCCTGTGGGTTTCAGGAAGATTCCTGCTTTACTGTCCAGCAGTGCATGCATCTTCAGCTATCTAGATAAACAGTTCTCTTACTCTGTACCAAATATCAGCCTTCTTTTCTCCTGTGTTTTGTGTATCGCCTTCCATCCAATAAAGTGACTTGGTTCAAAGTGGTTTGTTCCCTTTTTCTTGAAAGGATTGTGCTCCCTAGTCTCCACTGGGAGAATTTTATCTTAAGCTGGGCATGAAGAAATGCATAAGGGGGGGGTCAAGTTGTACTTTTTCTTGGTTAACACTTCTATGAATTAGCTTTTTTTCCCATCCAGTAGTATCCACTGCAGGAATTGCTGAGGGACTAAAGCTGTTTTAAAATGCTTTTGCCACTACAACTTCTGCTGTAATGCAAGGAAAGGGAGGCTTTAGTATCTCTGGGCTTCCTGAGTTGCTGAAGGGTGGGATTAATGCTTCACTGAGCATCATGCCTGCCTGACAACTGGGACTGCACTTGTCTGTAAAGAAAACTCTGTGAGTAAAGAGCTGTCTGAGTGCTCTAAGCTAGACAAACAGTGGTGATGGAGGAACTACCTCAAAAGACAATGCTGGGAGTTAGGTGGGGCTGATGGTGACACCAGCTGAGGCCAAACTATCTGAAAGGCAGAGGGTGAGGAGTACGTGAGGTGGACTGAATTTGTTCTGTTTCCTGTGGTGTGGGGAGATCTGCAGCTGTTCCTGAAGATCTGAAAAGAGGAACACTTTTCTTTAACACTTGCAATTTCTATTATTGCACAGAAACTGAAATGAGGAAACAAGTGGTCCTGGACTTCAGCCTTGCTTTTTTTTATTGTTTTCAGGGAGGATAGTTAGAAATCTTAGCTTTGTGGTGTCTGCTGCCATTGACAAGACTTCCTTGAGAGCTTTCAGGTCTTTCAGGTCAGTGGCAGATGCGATGGGGAAATGGAAGCAATGTGAACACCATTGCCTGCAGCCACCTGTTCAAGAGCCTTATCCCATTGCTTTCCCAGTATGGGGGCTTTCCCAGTATGGGGGAGTACCAGGTAGGTAGGGCTTCGTGAGGCACTGTGGGTCTGTATCACGGGTGCTGTGACTCAGTCCCTTTCTTTCCCTGGAGTATCTGTCAGTAGTGCCAGTCCTGCATGGGACGTGTAGTGGGCCTTGTGGCAAATAATGTAAACTTGGGGTTCTAATTCCTGCTGTGAGGAGGTGTCATTGGCTGTATTCCTCTTCTGCTTTGGGCTACGCCTGAATTCCAGGGTTGTCAGGATGCTGTCAGCTCAGCTACAGTTCTGCTGTTAGGCATCTGTAATGCCTAACACTAAAAGTCTTGTTGGTTTTGCTAAAGCGTAGGGTTTTTCCTCACTTTTTTCTTGTTGCAACACTGAAATCGTGTGCCTGCTACTGTACCTGAGGGCAGTAGTGTTGAGTCACCTGGGCTGGGCTCTTGGTGAATGCTCCAGCAGCTTGGGGTTTGGCTGCACTGCTCTTCTGTTGGCCCAGGTGTAAAGATATTGCAATATCACTTATATGGCAGGTATTTTAACAGACCTGTGTCTTTTGGTCTCCTTTAGCTGTACTGATCCATCAGATCTTCACATGTGCTCTCACTAGTCTCCATGATCACCTCCATCAGCCCCACGTAGTCACCATCACCGAGAGAGATGCCAGAATCGTTTGGGGATGGGCTCTCCACTCGTCTTGTCTCTCTTGTCGGGGGATTATTACTGCTTCTGTTTCCTGAATCTCTTGTCCCAGAAACCTCTGATGGGTACAGGTCTGGCGCACTGCTTGTGTCTTCTGAACTTAGGCTGTCGGGGCCTGCATTCCCCATGGGGGACCTCTCCAGCGCTGGAGATGTTACAGGAGTGAAAGAGAAGCAGGGAGGGGGGCTGCTGGTGGGCGCTTTGGTGCCGGGGGTGTGCAGGGTGCTCAGCTGCTCAGAACCAGGGCCGGCTGTTGTGTTCTCCAGAGTTAGCCAGGGTGGCTGGGAGCCTTTCGAGCTCTTCAGGCTCGTGAAGTTGCCCTGCTTCTCGTGGTTCGGGGACTCTGCCAGGAGGGGGAATTTAGGGCTGTCTGATGCTGTGGACAGAGCTTCTGGACTCCCCGTGGTGGCAGCCTCTCTGCCTCTACTGTTAGAGTTGTTTTTTTCTTCCACCATTACAACCAGTGAGTCAGGACCTTTGTTCCTTTCCGTTGGCCAAATAAACGTTTCCTTGGTACCTGAGCCAAGGGAGCTCTGGCTTTTGTACATATCGCTCGTCCTGGAAGGCGAGGAGTTGGCGATGACGTCCCTGAGGGAATTGGAGCATGCAGCAATGCTGGAGAGCGCAGGGGGCTTCTTGCGGCCCTGGCGCCGGGAAGGGAAGATCATGGGGATGGAGCTGATCGGCGTCTGTGGAGCGCTGTAGAAACCGGGCCTCTCATAAAACGGGGTTGACATGAAGGCATCAAACTCCCTTAGCTTTCCATCGTCGCCGTCCCACTGCTCCTGTGAGGTGGTGTCCCCCCTTGGGGAGGGGACAGCCTTGCCTGTGTCTTGGTAGGCGTAGTGGGAGAAGGGGGAGGTGGGCTCCCCTCGCCGGCGCAGCAGGTTCATCCGGGAGGAGGACCTGGCGAAGGTGGGTGACTGGACACCAAGGAGACGGCCCAGGTGTCCCAGCAGTGGCGTGGAGTGGTTCGCCTCCTCGTTCTCTTTAATTTGCTCCAGGGGCTGGAACTCCATCTCTTCTTTCTGCATGCTGGGGAAAGGCAGGACAGGCTGTAACGCGGCCACGACAGGCAGTGTTTTTGGTGGGGAGGCTGGCAGCACGGGAATGTTGCTGCCTGCGGCAAGCCTCTCCTCCTGTGTTGCCATTAATTATGTGTTAGTCCCCCCGAAATAGCGGTGCTCATAGTAGAGGAGGGCAGCAAGAGGTCAGAGGCATCCTTTGCCAAGAAAGATATCGGCTGTCATCTTTGGATGAGCCTGAAATATACTGGAGCAGGCTTTCACAGACCGTGGGGGAAGATGTTATTGCTCTCTTACTGCTTAAGCACAATATCCTGCACAACACCTGATCTGGGGTGTAAACGTGGTCTGCTCTGACACCCTGTAGTTGCACTCACCTGATATCAAAAGTAGAGCCAAGGAAGGAAGGGCGCTTGTACTCAGCAGTGGCTGCGGTGTAAGGTGGCTGGGGGTCGGGCTCGTTCCAATATAGGTCCTTCTCCAGGATGGGCAAATCCTGATGCATCTCATCCACTGCCATAAGGGACACCTGCCGGGACAGCAGCAGTGTCAGTGAGTGGCGTTGCATGTGCCTATTGTCAGTGGACAAATAATGCAGGAGGAAGCAATGTAGCCCAGGGGTGAGATAAGTGGGTAGCTTTGATGTGTGTTTTTATTTTATTTTTATTTTTTATTTTTCACATGGAGAGATTTGATTAATTAAAAGGAAAGTGATTCTGAAGGGAACATGAAAGCAACACACTCAGTAGAACAGACAAGCTTAATGTTAGGAAGGACTGAAGATGGAGAATAACTGCATGGAAGAAACCAGAGGAGGCAGTTTTAGGTACAGACATAGGGTGGGAAAAGATAGGAAGAGGCAGGAATGATTTATCATTGAAAGGCAGCGAGGGTCTGAAACAAGTCTGGATCCATCATGTGTGCCAAAATATGGGCTAAGGGGGCCGGGTGGAACTGCTGCTGGTCTCTGTGTACCAAATGTATCTCTATGTGCCAAAAGCCCTGTGTTGCTTGGTGTGTGTGTGTGTCTTCCTGGCACACATCTTGCCCTAGTTTTCCTGGAGCCTGGGATGTTTCCCTGGCTGCTGAGAAGGAACACTGAGCCGGTTGCCTTCACCCTTGTATCTGCTGGGGAACCTTATGCTCTCCTCCTGCTTTTCTAGCTGTCTCTCTTTGGAGATCCTGAGCCCGTTCTTAATATACAGCCACCGAAGCCTCAGATAAGCACAAGGGTCATGGACTGCTTCTCTGCCCCGCTGCAGGCAGAAGTGCTACAGAACATCACGACTATACTGAGCCCTCAGGTGCTCTCCTGCCTCTGTGGGCCAGGAGGCTCCTGCCTTCACCGTACCTGCAGGTTCCTGTCGATGAGCCAGTTGGTCTCAAAGTCATCATCATCCTCCCCAAAAGGGTTGATGAGCTGTTCGGCCACCTGCACGTGGAGAGCACACAGCAAGGGTCACGGTCGTACCCACCCTTTTCCCTGCAGGAGGAAGGGCCATGGGGCTGAATCCAGAACTACCCTCAAGCGTGATGTGTCCTGAATTTGGAGCAATGCTGTTTCTCCCCAAAAGGGGTGGGTTAAACCCAGAACCTTTCCAGTTATTAGGAGGCATCGGTACACACAGGAACTGCCCCGTGCTTGCTGCAGACCACGTGCAACACTCTGCAGATAAAGTGCAGCCCACTGCCTCTCTTTTCCCCAAACTAAGCAAAGGTGGAGTCGGTCTTCAGAATGAGGTGCTCAGAAACTGAAGGTCTTGGCAGTGCCCTCAGTCCCTGTTGGGTCCCAGCACCTGGCACGTTGCCCACAGCTCAGCCCCTGCTGGCACAAACCAGGGAAAAACCCATGTTTGGGTCAGATTCCAGTTCCAGGCATGTTTTCTTGGACTTACCTTTAGCCAGCCAGCATAAAAGAAGAACTGCAGAAACGTAAAGACTGGCACGAAGAGATCTAGCTCATGGCCAGGATATGCTTTTTCCGGATCCAGGAACTGCCGCCCGATCAGACAGGCCAGGAAGAAGCTGTAAACAGCCACGGTCACCACCTAGGAAAGGTGCCAAGGGACACAGCAGAGGACCTTGAGTTCCCAACTTGCTTTCTCAGCATCCCTCTCCTAGTTCCACCCCAAACAGCAGCGAGCTGCTGCAGATGTTCTGGCTCTGTAGCCTTTTGAAAGCCATGTATTCAGTTACAATATACTTCTCCTCTGTGTTTTTTTTTTTTTTTTTTTTTAATAAGGAAAATGCATTTCTGCTGCAGAAAGCTTTATTTATGCCCTTTGCCCTTCATCTGTTTTGTACATTGCATGGAATGGAAAATCCACTCTGCGGAATGCCATACATGTAGGCATCACAGAGAGAAGGTGGCACTTGACATCCTGGGTGGAAGGAGCTTACAGCACTGACACATGGCTGCATGGTTGATTTCCTGACAATTTAAGGTGTGTTCGCCTCTCCTGGTATTTCTCTTGAGCCCCTCACGGCTCGGTCCATGCCGGCAGGCCCTTGTTAAATTTGTGAGGGGAACTCTGCGCATAGCTGCCAGCTCTGGACTGACTCCTTTTTGGTCCTAATGGTGGATTTTTTATATTTGCCTGCTTGCTTGCCCAGATTTTCAGGCTATAATGAGTAATCATGGGACTGGAAACTTCCCCTTTGCAAATTACTAGCAGCTGAGGCTCATTGCCATCCAGCAACCAGGGTGGGGTCAAAACAAACACCCAGCACCACAAGATTTAAGCTGGCCCTGCAGTGAGCAGCATGGGTTTGTTCCATTGTGGGCAGGTTACCTGAAATGATAGACTTTGCAATCTGGATGCGCACCTGTAGAAAAATGGGTTGTGCACTGCAGAGAGGGCAAAGACCCTGTCCAGACTATCTGGCAAACTCTGCTCACAACTTCAAGACCTGAATGTTGCTGCTGGAGCAGCTGCCAATTTGGGGCCAGCCTTTTCTACAGCCTGACATGGCTCTGTCACTTCTTCCTGACCATCTCAGTAGCTGAGACTCTCTTTCCTGTGCTTGGGGTAAGGCTTTGGTGGAGCTGATGTCTTCTTCCTATGGGCTTCTTGGTGGGGGGCTGCAGCACTGTGCCAGGGCCACAAAGTATTCTGCCCCAAACGTAAATTTGGGATGCTGGTGCAACGTGTTATGGTATTGCTTTTGTTCCTAGTTTTTAGGGCAGCGGGGTCTGTGCAGGGATGTAGTTTCCTAATGTGTTCCTTGTTAACATTCAGCACTGCATGAATGGAAGCAGCTCCCTTTTCATGGTGGAGTGTGTTTAGTGTTACCTGAGCAGCTGTATGTTTGAGACAAAGGAGCAAATTGGTACTAAAGGTTCTGTCTGGAGTTGCGTTGGGGGAACTCAGACAGCTGAGCACATGCACAAAGCTCTCTTTCACGCATGTGGCATAACTGCATCACAGCTGCCCTGTGTGCTGGAGCAGGTTTGCTGGCAGACAGATCTCAGCTCTGCAGTGTTGGATCCGCACATATCTGGGTTTGCTGTGTACCCATGTGGAGCACATCACGGGTAAATAATTACCCTGTGTGTTTCTGTAGCGGTGGCTGTGCCTGAGTTACAGAAATGAGGCTGGGCTGAGCGTGTGCTGCTGGGTTTCGCGTGCAGGAGAGCCAGCACAGGCTGTGTGTGTAGGTGTGGGCAAGGGGTACAAGTGAACAGAGCATCAGCAAGGTCCTTGTGTAGGATGGGTATGGGTGGGTGTCAATGGGGGTTCCCTTGTAGCACGTGCGGGTGTGGGGGGATCCCTTCTCACCTGAGTGTAGACCAGAGGGATGCTGATCCAGTCATAGCCGTAGAGCCGCCCGCACTGGCTACGCAGAGTGTTGAGTTCCTGCAGTGGGGAAAAGGAACATGTTGTTGGTACCAACTTTGTGTGTCCTTTCCTGGCCTTCTCTAGCCCATCCTCTCCTGCTCACACCTCCCCTGATAGGTGGGACTCAGCTGGGACTCCTGCTCCACTGGTGTCCAGCCTATCCCCACCAGACAACCAGCAGGGTCTCATGCTTCCCTGGAGGGCAAGGTGCCTGGGTGTCTGCATCTGAGATCAGGGTCCCTTCATAGCTCGCTTCACAGCAGAATTTCTCTCTTCAAAAAGTGAGCAGCTCATCAGGTTAGGCAAATAATGTCTTAGAAGTATCCATCTCTCTCTCCTGATTATATGGTGAGTCTAGATAAATATAGCCCAGAGGGATGAATTTCACTCCAGGCAGCAGAGGCAATGCAATTCTCTGCACACAAATACCAGGGAGGATGAGATGCTCTGGAGCCTCTTTTAATCTGCAGCTGTGCAGGGATCACTGCCAGGTCCTGCTTGTGGAGCACAGCCTGCTTCCCAGGACTATACAAGGGTTGTCGATAGTGAAGTTCTCCCCATGGACCATGGTTATTGAAGGTGCTTTTGACTTCTGATGGTCTTTTCCAGATACGTGTTCTGCTTCCTTGCAGACCTTACTACACCTAGATGTGAGCCACATGGCTCCTTCCTGTCCTAGTTTTGAGAAAGGTGTCGCGTTCCTCTCTCCTCTTGTGTGTGCCGTTGCTAACCTGTCACCAGGCCATGAAAAGCTCTGTCCTGTCATGAGTAGGAGAGCTGCAGTGAAGGTATTTCCCATCAAAATTAATGCAATATCCACAGGGACAGGCCTGGCTCACTGTCTGCACATCCTACTTCAGTATTCCTTGCATTACCTCTGAAAATCCCTGTAGTTCTTCCCAGAGAACTGGATAAGGATCTCCAGCAGTTGCCTGCTGGCTCTGTCACTCACGTTCAGGATGCCCTGGAGCAGCACGCTGTCACGGATCCTCCCCTCGTTCCTTGCCTTCACCGCTAGGTTGGAGAACCACACGCAAGGGATCCAAAACTTGTTGTGGGGGGAATTCAAACTCTCGAACTTCTTGTGCTCTTCTGGGGTCATGAGACCTGGGTGGGAAAGAGTAGATGGGAGAGGAACGTCCATAGAGAGTGGAAAGGAGTTGATCTAGTAGGAAATAGAAACATCTAAATCTCTGGTGGTCGCCTCAACTCTCCTTATAATTGCAGGAAAGATTTGGGCACTCACCTTTGGGGGGACATAAAAGGACAAGAAGTCTTGCTAAAACTGTGGTTTGTAGAAGTGTAAGAAGCAGATTCTATTTCACAGAATATACTGAGTTGATGATTCCTGTGGGTCCCTTCTGAGTCCAGCTCCTGGCTCTGCACAGGACCACCCGAAAATCAGACTATGTCTGAGAGCACCCACCATTGGGGAAATATAGTACTGGTGAGGGTGCAAATGCCTAGAGAAGGTGATGACTTGTGTCCTAGAACTGCCTGTTTCTCTCTGGATTGAGAAGGGAGTCCAGATGACTAGGGCAATTGCAGACATCTCACTATGGGCAGGCTGGAAAATGTTGTACCGTGAGGAGCATCTTCAGAGATAATTCAGCGAGCCCTGCATTTGGGGTCTGTTTAGGTCAGAGTCTCCCAATTCTCACCCACCAAGTGGAAAACTCTTACCCTGAGAGAATAAACTTAAAACCTGGCAGGGGTCTGCTCACGCTCTGCTGTAGGCCTGTGCACAGGGTCACTTACTGCAGAGCAGCTGCTAGGGAAGTCACTGCACCACAGTTACAGGAATCTGATCAGTCAGGGATGCCCTGCGACCTGCAGCATATCTCCATTCACACACCTGCTAGTTCCACTCCCCTTACACAAAAAAAAAGTGAGCAGAGATGCTTCACGTTTCAAAGAGGCCCTGCAGCCACAAGTAGGAACAAGCACACTGTGAAACAGGGAAACATAAACAGTTATTTCAGAGGAGCAGGGCTAGTGCACGAGCAGATGCTGAGGACCAACAGCAGAGCATGTTGTAGCACTTTCTCTACTCCAATATAGAGGTCAAGGGGCCATTTACAGAGCTCCTGGCCCCAAGCCCAGCAGCAAGGTGCTGCCTGCCTGGGGTCAGAGCTGTGCAGGAGGCAGTGCCAGCACTGACCTGCCCTCACGACGTGCTCCATGCTGGGGAAGCGCTTGTAGACAGCGGTGCTGACGGAGCGCAGGATCAGCACGCTGCACAGGTTGCTGTAGCGCATCAGCGTGCGGCGCAGGAGCCGCCCGTACTCGTCCTCCCCGTCCACGTTGCAGGAGACCAGGTTCATGATGCGGTCAGGCCACGGGATGCTCTCGTACTGAGCCCACCAGCGGGACACCACCAGGGCCACGTAGAAACCTAGAGGGGAGCTGACCACGTTAGCCACCCTGAAGGAGCAGGAGGTGTACGTGCTCGTGTCACTGGGTGATGAGTGAAGGCACGCCTTGCAAGGCAATTCATATCTCCATGATAAAGCTAGAGCCTGCCTTTCAGTTTGTTTGGAGATACTTGGTCCCTGCCCTCCTGGGAGAACCCAGAACGTGCCAGTACAGCTGGACGGTGAAAGCTGTGTGCATAGCTCACAGCTCCGTCATGGAATAATGCTCTCTGCCTGGGGGTTTTACAGAGGCAGGGTGAGGGAACTGCTTGGTGAATCCTGCCTACCTGCAGAGCTATGACAAAGCAGGGAGACAAATGCTGCCCCGTTCCCCTCCCTGCACACTCACGGTCAGAGCTCCTTACCCAGCACAAAGGACACGGGGATTAGCTCAGCATAGCTGTTGCAGTAGAGCGCCAGCTTCTCAAACATCAGCCTTTGGCTTTCGCTGAGGATCAGCCTGAAAGGGAGAAAAAGAGTCATCAGCCTCACATAAGAGACCCAGGCCTGCTGGGATAGGAACCTGGCAAGGGAAGGTGAGGATGTGCAGCCACAACACGACCGCTCTGTGAGCCTGATGATGTGGGTGAGCAGCCTAGGGCATCAGCCTGCCTGACATCAGCCCCAGCTCTGCTCCTGCTAGCAGTGGCTGTTCTGACATGTGTTCCTGCCTATGTCTCAGAGTTGCTTTCCTCCCTCCGGGCTCTATCTGTGCACGTTGACCCAGCTAGGGGAAGTCCCTGACTTTCCTTGTTAAAACCAGACCAGCCACAGAGTACGGTTGCCTTATCACAGGTCTGCAGCCCCAGGGCTGATGTCTGCTCTCAGAAGCGTTGCTTGCTGTGTACATGAGGGAAATTCTCTCCTAATGCTTCCTGCTATTACTAGTACTTCCAGTACTGGTTCAGCCTTGGCGTCTACATACCATTCTTCTCAGGCAGTCACCAAATGCAAGTCTTCATTCCCAGAAAGAGGAACTGTTCCTCTCCAGGCCAGAAAAAGGAAATCTGTCAGCTGCTAAGCTGTACTGGTGCAGTGAGGAAGGACCTTTCCTTTCCTCCTCTGAACAGTGGCTGGCAAGTGTCTGGCCAGTTCCTTTTTATCAGGACTGTATTGCTCAGTTGTCATGCCCTGGGACAGGCTGAGAGTGAGTGGTTGCGTTAGTGCTGCTGCAAGGATGCCCACCTGTAGACAAGACTGATGGTGAAGTAGAGGGAGATGAAAATAAGGAACTCGGAGTAGAGGAGCTTGTAGATACTGCCTTTCCACTGGAGCAGGAGTTGGGAGAAGGTGCCTAGGCGGGCATCGGCCACACGGTTGGTGTATGTCACTGTCATCACAGATCCTGGCAGAAACACAAAATGGGCAGATATTGAAGCTGCCAGCAAGCCTGAACAGGGGCAGGAGGCAGAGAAACCTTGAGTGTCCCAGCAGGCAAGCAAGATTGAAGGAAGGAAGGAAGGGAGAAAGTCTGAGCTGAGACCAAAAGACGGGTCAGATGAAGTCATTAAGGTAGGAAACCATGAAGAAGTTTATGGGGAGATTTCTTGGTGCAGATCCAGATGAAGGTACCTCTGGAGATTTCATGGGTTTTGTAGCACTCGTCCAACAAATATTGCTGTCTTTAAATTTGGGCTGGGGGGCATATCTGGCCTGTGCCGGTCCCGATCCTGCAGGCAGAACAGCTTTCCCTGTTAGAGACCCGAGGCATGGGGTTTGGAGTTCGACCAGGCTCACAGAGCTCAAATTCCAGCAACTTCACCTCCCCACTCTTTCAACCATACATTGCACAATAAATCATGCCAAAAGAAAGAAGGCATTCAGGCTCATGAAATGCTTCCCAATCATGCAGCATCCCTGCTGCACTTCTTGTCTAGCCCTAAATAGATAATTATTAATCATAATTAATTATCAGACTCACGTAAACCTGAAGCTGTAAAAAAAAAAAACACAAGCCACTGTAATCTGTGCCAGGCAAGCACAGATCGTTTCACAAATAATTATCCAATGTGAAAACTGTTGGAATTTCTAAGCCAAAACACATCGCCAGATGTTACATAGACATTGCAGTGACCTTGATGTTAACAATACCAAGGTCTTGGGCTCTTGTCTGAATGACGGAGACAAAGAAGTGCTTCCAGGGATGATTCAGACCTTACTGGTCTGCAGAGGTGAGTTTGTGTCCATCCTCCTTATTTAAGCATCTCAGTGAAAGACCTACAGTTAGGTGGAGAAAACTCAGCTCCCAGTGAGCTGGCTCTGTGAAGAGAAACTGCAAAATCTGTTGGCTGGTTCAACAAACAGCAGGCTTTGTTCTGAATATGGCTTCTCGGTGCTGCACCTCCTTCGTGTTTCCCTGTCCTAACTCTGCCTGAGTCCCCTCTTACAGATTATACCGGAGGGACAGAGCTGGCACCCACCCTGTTGAGAGCTGCACAGATGCACCTTTAACTAGAGACTCATGTGTGTTTGTGCCCTTTCTGTGTGTATTTTTGCCCAGCGCACAGGACTGTGGAGAGTTTTTTAAGCGCCCTAGACCCTATACGCACACGGGCTATACAGATGAGAAATGTATGGGAGCACCCATAAATTTGTTGGGGGCTGCTTGCAGGAAGCAGACTGTTTGCTCTGTGCTTTGGGTCTTGAAATTGCTGAGGGAGACTCCTCGTTGCGTAATTCAGATACAGAGCCACTTTTTACCAAACATGGAAAACTTCAGCTCTTGTCCACGTAAATAATGGACACCACCTCTGTGCAGTCCTGCTCGGGCGCAGGATATGGGGCTTTTCCTAGTGATTTTGCCTTCAGCTCTGCGTGGTTAAGGCAGCTCCCTGCCTGCCTGCTGGTCTATGCAGGATGTCCCCGGTTGTCACTTGGCAGCTGGCACACTCACGGCACCGATTGGGGTTGAGATTCATGGTGTGAGGCAGTTCGCTGCAGCACTGGCGGTGGTAAAGTGGTCAGTTTGGGGACGAAGAGCCATCCCTGTGCAGATCCCACACAACCCAATGCCACCCATGGGGCCACGGGAGAGCGTGGCACTGCCACCCCTGTGCCTGATCCTACATCACCCTGGCTGATCCATCCGATCTAGCTGTTGCACCTGGGGATCAATTGACACTAATCAGACAAATTGAGTTCACAATGATCAAGATCTCACAGTAGCAAACCAGATTTACCTGTATAAGGTGTGTTACCCACCCTGTAACATTGGAAACAGACAAAAACGCCTCCTGCAGATGCAGAGAACAGATACAGAGGACAGATAGAGTGAGAGGAGCGATGAGTTCACAAGACAGACAGATCGATCGGCTAGTCTTTGAAGGAATCTACCTGATCCTGTGAGGGCTAGATACTCACAGTCATGGGCTCCTGGGCTGCACCGGAGACGGTGAAGGTTTGGTCCTGCACGTGTCCTTGCTGGGTCCTTTGTGGCCAGCGCCACAACCCGCCTCCTCTTGGCTCGTGGGGGGATTGAACCTGGCAGACACGGTGTGCTAAGGAGCCTGAAACCCACTTGGGAGCTGCAGCCGGTCACTTGATGCCATAATCCTTCCTCATTACAAAAGAGACTCTGTTGTCTTTTGCCCCGTTCCCTTCTAATCTTCTGAGTAAGCTCTGGGTGTTTATAGAGGCGGCCGGAGGAGGGGAGGCAGGGCTGGCTGCTCCACAGCTGCTGCTAATTCCTGGCACAGCCATAGTGGCTGCCAGAGGAGAGGCATTTTCCTCTAATTCTTTCCTGTTTGGTACCTTTCTCTGTGTCATGGTCTTGCAGAAGCCCCAGGAGATTAAGTAGGGCTGGAATTTTCCACAAGTGCTATAAATGTGTCCCCCTTCAGAGCCTGTGCAGGTCCCTCTTCCCTGAGTGTTAGCTCCCTAGGTTTGGGAAACACCTGGCCCTGAGCTGCCTGGCTCTCAGCAGAGGTTTCTCTGCCATCCCTCTCCCTTCTCACTGTCTCTTCCAGCTGTGGTTTTGATGCTGGGGACTTCCACCCTGCCACTGGCTCCCTGAGACTCTTTCCATGTGTTCACTTTTTTTTCTACTTGCTTCTCCAGCAGTGCTCCTGGGCTGTCAGCCTCCTTTTTTGCATGCCAACCTGGGAAGCACAGCTCCTTACTTTTGTCTTCAAACCTTTTGCAAGACAGAGAACGCCTCACCTCTGTCTCTCCAGGGCTGGCAGTCGCAGGACTGCTCTCAGGCCTTTGTTCCCTTTTCTGCTCCCATATGAGTTCCGTTTACTGTTCCTGCAGCCACAGCCCTCTCACTCAGGACTAACCCCCAGAGCCCATCATCAGTGTTGAAGGCAGAGGTGAAGAAGACATTAGATGTCTCATTTTGTCTATGTCCCTCTCTGTGAGGTGACCAACCTCATCAAGGAATGGATAAATGTTTTCTCTTTTTGCTGTTAACATACTTAAAAAAGCCTTTTTTATTGTCCCCCACGGTACCGGCCAGCTTCAACTCTACTTGAGCTTTGGCCCCACGAATTTTCCCCCTACAATGGTGAGCAGCATCCTGTGTCACCCAGCCTTGCTTGCAGTGGCCATACACTTTCCTTTTCTGCCTAAGCTCTAGAAGATCGCTGCTCAGCCAAGCTGTCCTTCTGCCCCACCTGCTTTACTTCCAATGCCTTAGCATTGCCTGCTCCTATTCTCCTAAAAGATGGCACTTAAAAAGTGACCAGCACTGATGGTCCCCAATACCTCCAAAAGCAGATCCCCAGGGGAGCTTACTAACTAGTTTCCAGCAGCCTGAGGTCTGCTCTCCCATCTCTCTTCTGCTCACTCCTTTGGGAATTTGTCTCTGTTGTCCAAGGTAATAGCATCTGTCATCTATTCCCTGTCAATTTTTGCCAACCCCTTACAACATTCGGTGTCCTGGAGACAAGCAGCTGCTCTGAGCCTTAAGCCAAGTCGTGGCTCTGTCTCATCAGCTAGACCCAATTTCATAAATGTGCTCTGGCCCTCCTGACTTCCATCATTTAGTCATTTATAGGCCATTATAGAGGGGGAGCACAGGTCTGTCACCATACCTGCACGGGGTTTGGTCATTGGGGGAGAGGAGCTGAGTGGGAAGGTGCTGAGCTGGCCTGCCTGGGATTGCTCTGCAGGCTATGGTGGATCCAACTGGGAAACATGCTGCCTTAATATACCGGGCAAGTTGCTTTTAACTTCCAATACGCTCTTTCTTGGCATTTCACTGCTCCCCAGTTTTGACAGTGCTCTGTCTAAGCTTCTGAAAGCCTAGTCCTTGGGTCTAAATGCTGTTCGCATACAGAAGAGCTGTGTGCTTTCCTTTCCCCGGGGCTGACTGCTCTGCAAGGCAGGAGCTGGAGTCCGCTGTGTGCAATGTGCTGCGTGACTGTGGAGAACCAGCTCTCTCCTGCACCTAGGCAGCCCCAGGTATGTGGTCAGCCGCTGCTGGTCTTACCCTGCTTCCTCTGTGCTGAGCTAACAGCGTAAGCTGTGATACCTCTGTGGGCTTAGCAGTGACCAGTGCACCTGGAGGCCCAGTCTCCTTTGTGATGCTCTACATGATTGCAATGCGTGTTTTGTCACTGCTCTTTCCTGCAAGAAAGCTGCAAAGGCTTCAGTGAAGTTAGATGAAGAAGGTAGTTCCTAGTAGTAACCTACTTTTTTTATGCTGGTCTTTGTCTATGTCTTCAACACTTGCTTAGTGTCATCAGCAGGGGTTAATTTGTCCAAACTGTGGGTTTCTCCTTTCCATGAGGCTGAGCCTAGAAAAGAGGAGGGCGGTGTTTGGCTTCTTCTCAGAAGCTGTTGCTACCTGGCAGCTGTCTGATGTGGGATTTCTGGTGCAGTTCTGGGAGTTGCTGTCAGTGGTGGGTAGGTGATGGTTTGAAGCATGGAATTCAGTGCCAGTATCTGAGGTTTTAGTTCTGGTGTCAACTGTGGTGTGTTCGATTACCTCTGGCCCTGATTCCTTTTCAGCGACAATGGTGGAAACAATTGCATCCCTGGGTGCATTACAGCCCTGGAGCCCCTACCATGGACGACTGCTTTGGGCAGGAGGGAGGCATGGCAGATGGGAAGAGGCAGCACGGTGCTTCTGCTGTGTGCGATACAGACCTGGCAGGAGGAGCACAGGCACAGGGAGGGCCACTGGGAGAGCCTCCCGTTCGAGGTGTGGAACTAGATAGGGCTCTTATCAGCGGCCAGATGCTGGCGAGTGAAGGGTTGTTTCACTGGCCCAACCACAGCAAAGCCGTCAGACTGACTGATACAACACACAGCTTTGCACTTACCCTGTCCCTAAGTGTTGTGAGTAACACCAAGTCAGCTCAGGGGAAAGAGAAGTGGTCAGCAGGACCTAAACACTCCAGCTGTCCTTCCTTTCTGAAGCCTTACCACTGGCCAGCAATGACGCAGGGTGGCTGCTTCTGGCCCTGGTGTGGCTACTGTCCCTGTGTGGGTGGCACCTGTCCAGGACAGCCCGTGGGGTTCTGCAGATCCAGGCCAGCATCATTCCTGAAAGGTGCATTGCAGTGCCTGTCTTACTGCTTTGTTATGGGGCTGAGCTTGCTGCGAGGTCCCTGAAACACTACTGCTAAATGGCAGCAGCTCCCAAAGTGCTTTTATGGCCAGGATCACAGGGCTGCTGTCCCAGCAGAAACCCTTAACTGCTCAGGATCATGAAAATGTCTCAACACCCAAAAAGTTCTGTGAATGTGGGAAGACCTGGTCAGCAGAGGGATGGAATGATTCTCTCTGAAGGCAGGGTTGTCCACACAAGGAACTGGGGTTTGGGCACCCCCTCTGATGGGTTTTGGGAGAGAAGGAGTTAGTAAGCAGGCCACAGTGCCTGAGCCCTTGTCCCCTTACATGACAGGGGGACAAAAACGCTTCTTGTGAGATTTTTTGGAGTTGTTTAGGTGGTTCTAAAATGAAACAGCAAAATCTCAAGTGTCCAGCTCTTTACAGAGGGATATGCTGGCATCTGAGGCACTCTGCTGCCCTCCTCTGAGAGCAGCTCACCTGGCAGTTCATGTGGCTCTGAGGAACTACTGTGACAGTACAAAATATTTGTGGAATTTAATATGGAAGTCAGTAACTGAGGGGCTACCAGTGTGGCAGCAGTACTTGGATCTCTCTTCACCTTCCCCGTGGCCTCAGTCCCTCCAGGTCTTGAGCGAAATGCCTGCCTGAAAGCTTGCCTTACACGGCAGCAGAGGGGGAAGCACGGAGACGCTGACACCCGTGCCCAGCCTCGCTGCCTTTATAGCCTCCTAGCAGGCCCTGGAAGCCTTCCAATCTTCTCCATTTTACAGATGTGGAGCTTGAATTGCTGTGGCAGGAAGCGAATCCCTCCCTGTGGGGATCACAGAGGCCCCTTCCCTGTGCTGAATGCAATTTGTGAGCTGCAGCTGTCTCTGGGAAAGGGGCAGTGCCCTCCCGGCAGCCTCCCAGAAAACAAGTGCTTTTCTCAGGAGGCCGTGGGTGCCAGCGCCCGGTGAAATCCCTCTCCCTTCTGCGGCTTCAGTGCCAAGAAAAATGCAGACGTAGCTGCAAGACATCAAGGGTGTCTTTCAAAGTGACACTCTTCCTTGGAATCTGATGAGGAAAAAAACGGAACAAAGTATCTGAGGAAGTGCTGCTTTTCATAGACAGGATAGACTCTGAGATTTGAGCTGTTTGTGAACCTTTGAAAGGGATGCAATGCCTCGCTTTTGTGACACCCCCCCCTTCCCCCCCCCCCAGGTCTCTTCCCCTTAATGTTGCAGGATTCATCACCAAAACCCATCTCGGGGGGGACCCTGAGAGCTGAGGGCACATTAAGGGTGCTGCCTGCTCCCTGCGTGCTCGGCGTGGTAATTTCTTTCTTTATGGACCGTGTGCTCTTCTGACGGAGGGAGGGAGCAGCCCGCTGCTGTAGCGGAGGGAGCCGTGTCCCTGCCAACCCTACAGATTTTTACAGTTGTCTAGCCTTTTTTTTCCATCTCTGTGGCTAATCTGGCAGCACCAGGCTCCCCAGTCCTGTGCCTTTTGGGATGCTGCAAACTGCAGGATGCCTGGGAATCCTGGACAAAGAGCTCAGTACTTTGATTGTAGCACAATGGACTTTCTTGCTCTCATTCCATGATATATCTCGATATGTCTCTTCCCAATCAGCATTGTGTGAGCAGTACCTCACGCTTTTTCAATCTCCTTCTTTCACCCTCTTGCCCTGGAAAATGGGCAACAGTTTGTTTGATGGTGAAGGCAAATCCCATCCACGAAATTGGAGGTCTGAGATCCAGGGATTCCGGAGTCCCCTTGCTGAAGCCCTTCTGAGACAGGCTTGAGGGAAGGGAGTGT
Source organism: Cygnus olor (assembly GCF_009769625.2). Classification (NCBI taxonomy): domain Eukaryota; kingdom Metazoa; phylum Chordata; class Aves; order Anseriformes; family Anatidae; genus Cygnus; species Cygnus olor. Next base: position 54,605,167 of record NC_049173.1, read on the forward strand.
GTGGGTGGATGAATTCTGGAGTGTTAGGCCCTTGTTTTCGTTCTCAATTTCATGGCGTTAACATCTGGTCTGGGTTTGCTGGGTCTGGGATGTAGTCCTGCTTTTTATCCTCTAAAACAATCCTTTTTCCTCCTGCCCTTCTCGTTTTTATTTTTTTGGTGGTAGGATCTGAATCCCTGAGCAGACAAGGCAGCCAGGAGTGGGGCTTGAACCCCCTCCCACGACTAGACAGCATGTGTGCTGGCAGGGTGTCCTAGCTTTTGCTTTGTAGGGCAGCCCTTTAACTCGTTTAAACCAAACTCAGGATTTTGAGGCCTATTCTGCATTTATGATCTATTCAGAGGTAGATGTGAGCACTCTGGGAGGAACTATGAGGAGTTGGGATGACATGGAGGTAGAGAGCTTGCTGTCTACACGAAGGAACCAGGACCACTGGAAACAGACCCACCTCCCATCCAAAAAAAGGAGGAATTTCTGCTTTGCCCTGGTGGTTCCATAGTTGCTCAGTAAATGTGTGTTAGCATCTGCCTCTGGGTAACCACACAGCCTGGGCTGAGAGCAGGTCACTAAGAAATGGTGTGTAGGGGCCTCTGAATGACAGAGGTCTGCTGTGCAGGTGGACGGGGCAACTGAGGTGGTGCTCAGGCTGGAGATACCGAGCTGGGGCAGATAATTGCTTCCATGGAGGCTCAGTGTGGTGCTCCAAGTGTATCCCCGGGTCTGAGAAACTCAAAGGTAGGATCTGGGAGGAGGTGGGGGGTCCTTTCCTTTGTGAAAGTGAAGCTGTGGGAGCAAGGGACATGAGCGGACCCAACTCTTAAGAGGATATAGAGAGCATTAGCGAGATGTTTCTTTGCCTGGATGAGATGGAAGGACAAGAAACAAAAGGAGGAGGATTGTACAGGGCTGGATACCAGCAGAGAGGATGAGAGGCATGTGATAAGGGAGGCCAGGGAGGGAAGAGTTGGGGTTCATTAGCCAGGTGAGCTGGATCTGCGGGGAGCAATGTGGTGGGTGGCTGGGGATGAGTGGATGCAGGTGAGGGAGTAGGGGCAGTGGAAGTGGGAAGGATAAGATATGGGGAATAAAATGTGTGACCAAAGATGTGTGACAGCGGGGAGGTACTATGTCAGGGCCTTCACAACAGGAATGTACCTTGCTGGGAGACTTTCAGAAGACAAAGTAGAATTTATTGTTAAGGGAGGTAAAGAGCAACAAGCCAGTGGCTTCCTCCTCCAGCTCCTCTGTCCCAGGACTGTTCCTGCCCAGCTACTTGAGCCCAGCCCAGAGACCCAGGGTCCCTGCCCAGGCTGCCACTTTGCCATTTGCAGGTTCAGCTGGTAGCAAAGCTAACCACATATCCCAGAGACACACAGAGACACGGCACTGACACAACCAGCCATAAAGGCTGCCCTGGTTGAGGGATGCCTTCAGCAGCACTTACACACAGGACTCATGTAAAACAGACACAGAAAGCTGAGACATCTTCCTCCTCTGGGAGAGACAGAAGTTAGTGAAGGCACACAGACATCACTCTCTAGGTTCACAAGCGCACACTTTAACAGATCCTTTGAGTACCAGGCACAGCCCCTCTGTCTGTCCAGATCCTTCCCAGATCCCACAGGTACTGGCATGGCCCCTCTCTCCATCCAGCACCCCCTACAGGGATCCCTCAAATGCCTGCACGGTCCCCCAGCTCTAGCTAGCACTTAAACCTTGCAGCTCACGTACACATAGGAGAGTGCAAAGACACAGAGAGATACTTAAAATAATTTAATGAAAGATATAAGAAGATAGGACAGACTGCAGTCTATCAGGTGCAGCCAGACAAGCATACTGACCAGTCCCTTTTCACATGCAACTGGTTCTCTTAAATCCTTTTTATACCTACCCCTTCCTCTTTGCTCTTCCCCACGGGTTTGCAGAGCTCTGCAGTTTCTGCACCTTCCCAGCCTGGGGCCCCTTGGTTCACAATCTTATCAGATGCAAGGTTCATCCTTCCTGGAAGTGGTACCTGTAGCTCGTTAGCCCACCAATTAGTGTGACTGGGAGGTTTGTTTCTTGTGATTGCCTCCCAGCTTAGAAGTCATCCATCAGATAACCCTGCTGGAAGAAACACTGCTCACATGCTCTCAGAAATTAGTGTGACTGACCAGATTTGGTTCTCATCACTTCTTCCCGTTCTTATTATCCCTTGTTGCCTTGGGAAGAGTCCCTTGACCAGATACCCTTAAAGCAGCACTCTCCTTTTACATACCCTTACATGGATGACCCAGAGGCCAGTGATTTTTCAATTTCAATGAAATGTAAATGGGAAACAAATTGGGAGAGAGCAATGTACTTGCACGGTGTGAGATGAGGGTTAGAGCTTCCAACTATGCTGAGACTTTAAGGTTGTCTGGTGGTTTGCTGGCTTCTCTTTAAGCCACAGGTGGGAGCCAGCTCTGTGTGTCTCACTTGCTGCTGAATTAGACACTTAGGAACACTTCACAGCACTGCCTGGGGGACAGATAGCTTTGTTCAGAAGCTGTGGGAAGGCAGCATTTTTTGCTGCCTCAAGGCAGCTCAGATGATAACCTGCAGCTCGGCAGTGATATGTGCTGCGTTTTGCTCTGCTGGGCCACCCCATTCATCTGGGCATTGGGAAGTCTCAGGGTCTGTCCACGCTTCCTCCACAGAACTGCCTGTCCTTTGGGGCTGGGAGTGAGGCAGGACACATGCCACTTTTACCTTGTGACAAGTATTTCTGCAAAGAGCTGGGATTCTGCATCCCCAGTACATCCTCTCTTAGTGCTTCCTGACTGCATTATCAGTTCTCTTCCTGCCTTTGTTGGATCTTGGAAGCAATTCTGCCTTTCTAATCTGAGGACCCTCCATCCGTCCCAGCCAGGCCTTGGGAGATAATAGTGCTGACTGATTAGTTCTGGTGCTGCCTCGCAAAGCTGAAGATCTTCCCCCTCCTTCCAAATGTTATCTTCAGGGAACAAGGGCAGGGCTGTAGGTGACATGGACAATCAGGAGATACTGGGATGTGGAATTGCCCCCTGTGTGGTATCCACAGCGTTCAAAGGTTTTGGGAGGGTACCACTGCCTGGAGGAGAGCCTTGGGCAATGGCAAGGTAGGTATCAATGGGAAAAGTGGAGGAAGGACTGATCTGGAGAACATGCTCTGAGGGTGGCCTATGAGAGCAGGGGCAGGCACTGCTTGCCAAAATTGCAGTGCTATCAATCCAGAGGCTGTTGTGGACTTAATTGTGTCCTGGGGTAACAGCAGGAATGCTTTGCCCTTTTTGTTCCTAGCAGGCAGACATACCCTCAGTGACTTGGACGATGGGTTGTGCACTTTTCTGGGCACCTTGCTGGGGAATGCTCTAAGTGATAGCTGTCTTTCTGCCTGTAGTTAATGCCCCAGAGAGAGGGTAAACTTCCTAGAAATGTAGCTCCTCTTGATTTCAGTGGCTGGCTGGGTAGTGGATTGGTCATTTCCAAATGCCCCAGGCATTACCTGCTCACTTCTGGGGCTGACCCTTTTCGCCCCTCTGTGCTTGTAGACCAGGCCCAAGAGAGGAAAAAGCTTTCCAGATCAGTAATGTCCTGGGTACAAGGGCTCCTCTGTGCACATGTGGTGATGCAGGGGGAGGAGGAGTGGACAGAGAACAGTGTGTTCCCGCTGCTTGGCAGAGAGGATGTAAATCTGTGGCTACAAGGCTGCTCTCATCTACCGGGAGAGCAGCCGTGCTCCCTCAGCCTCCCGGGGCTGACAAGTACAAGGATGACCTAGCTAAAAACTGGAGCCATGATATCCGAAGCCCAAAGCTCAGTAACAATGAGACCAACTCATGTCACTCAGGTAAGGGTACAGAAACCCCAGTGCTTTCTCTGAATGCTGAATTTAAAAATCCATATCCTTTCACTTTCCTGTACATTTTGGCTTCTTTAAATCCCTGGCTTTCCTAGTGAGCCCCTACAGCTGTTTCAGCAAGACTCCAAGGGCATGCTCTGTGCCAGGGAGCGACGATGTGTTTAAGAGCAGTGTAAAGGTGTTAGCAGTCGCTGGTATCAGTTTGAATCCCTCCCTGAGCGCACACGAACCCTCAGAGACCCCTGCAGTTGTGCAGTCTGTAAACTGCAGTGACCTAAACTTGCTTACAGCTGCTTCCTCTGTGCCAGCATCACAGCAGAGGTTGTCCCTCTGCAAACCTTAGCTAACCCCAGCAGCGCAGACCTCTGACATCCGGACTCAGGAACTCCAAATCAGTACACTGACAGAAGTTCTGAAATCAGTGTTTATCTTTTATCTGTCCCCTAGGCCTTCCACTTGACTTCCAAACTTTTCCACATAATCACAAGGTCCAGGATTGTATCTATCTCACTGCAACTCCCCAAAAGGAAGGTGTGGGGAGCTGGGGGGTTGGCATCTTCTTGCAGATAACTAGTGATAGGACTAGAGGGAATGGCCTCAAGTTGTGCCAGGGGAGGTTCAGGTTGGAAACGAGGAGACATTTCTTCTCAGAGAGAGGGGTCAGGCGTTGGGACGGGTTGCCCAGGGAGGTGGTGGAGTCACCGTCCCTGGGGGTGTTCAAGGAGAGGTCAGACGTGGTGCTTGGGGACATGGGTCAGTGGGGGATATTGGTGGAAAGGGTACAGTTGGACCAGATGATCTTGGAGGGCTTTCCCAACCTTAATGACTCTACGATTCCATTCCATGTTTTTATTGTAAAGAGACTGGCACGGTTTGCAGCCCTGGAAGCTGGACCTCTGACGAAAATATTACATATCACAAAACCGATGATAAAACCCATGACACTCCGGGGCCACAGAGCCCGGCTCAGCACCGACGGCTCCCCCACGCCACTCCACGACCCCTCGGGGCCGAACCCTTCCCGGGGGTCCCGGGCTGCAGGACGAGACCCCTCCTGTCAGCCGGGGTCGCCGCGGCGCCGCTTTCCCCTGCGGCACCGTTCCCTCAGGGCGGGCCGAGCCCGTCCCGTCAGAGCCCCGGCGCGGGGCGGTAGCACGCAGTCGCTCCTCCCGCCGCTGCCGGAATCGCGCGGGGGGCCTCTCGGTCCTCCCTTCTCCTCCTCCTCCTCCTCCCCTCCCGGCCCGTCCCCTCCCCTCCCCGCAGGCGGGAGCGAGGCCCTTGAGGCGGGCCCGGGTGGGCTCGGGGCCATGGGGGCAGTGGCCGCTCCTCCTCCTCCTCCTCTTCCTCCTCTTCCTGCGTCGCCGCCACCGCCGTGAGGAGCGGCGCGGCACCGCCGGGGGGACGCGGCATGAGGCGGGGGTAGGTGCCGGGGAGCCGCGGCCCCGGGGGGCTTCCGAGGCTCTCGGCGGGCGGCCGTGGGGCTGGGAGGGCGGCGGGGGAGCCCTCGGAGCTCTGGGGTCTGGGTCCGGGGTCGGGGTTTGGGTCTGGGTCCGGGTTGGGGTCGCAGTGGGGCTGCCGAGCTCTGCCCGCTCCCAATCGTGGGATTGGGGTTGTGTTTCTCCCCGGTTTTCCATTCGGCTGGCTCGCTCGGAGCTGTTAACGCCTTGTGTCCCTGCAGCTGGAAGCGTCGAGCCTCGGGCGAGTCCAAAGAGTGCAGCCAAGCCTTAGCGCAGGCGGTGAGACGCAGCTCGGGACGCAGATAGCGAGATGAGATTCACGTAAGGAGGCAGAAGGCTGGTAGCGAGCACTCCCCAGGTCAGACACGAGAGCATTCCCCAGCTCAGGCACAAGAACACGGTGGCTGATTGCTGTCCGTTGAGGCCAACGTAAGAAATAGGAGTTGTGTGTTACATTTCAATACACCACTTCCATAAGTTTCGCCCGGGCTAAAGCTTCAGAGAGCGAGCTGCCGAGCGCCCGGAGGGGCAGGCGAGTGCTTCTCCGTGGGCTGATTTTGGTTCGTGGCAGCACAGCACAGTGGCTGCCGGGCTGTTCCCACTGGCACGGCATGCTCGAGCCCTCCTCGCCAGGCTGCGGGCTGGAGTTTAACCTGGAGGGACCCGCAGGCTGTTCGTACAGGAAATAACCCTGTCAAATCAGCACTGCAGGAAATGTGGGGCCTGCTGGAAAAACTGCGGATCCTGCACATTTTTTTGCTTTTTCTACAGAATCCAACTTTAGAAGGTTGTGGTGCGTGTGACTTTTTTTTTTTAATGTATATTTTGTTAGTTTTTTTTTTAATTTGCTTGTTTGTTGGGGATTTTTTCCCCCTGATTTTTGCATTTCTTGTGTATGTGGGGGACCATTAGGATATGATACGTTTTTCTGAGGAATACAGCCACCAGTCAGGCCAGCAATAGCAGGAGAGCACAAGTGTATGTGCTCCTTTGGTGGCTCAGGGTGTGTATTTCAAACCCCAGCTGGAGAATGGAGATAAAGGCTTGGCTGGGCTGAAGTCAGCATAACCAAGGCTTTCTTGGCAATTCTGTTTGCACAATGTGGAGAATGTGCTATTCCATTATAGAAGATGAGATGATTTTTCGGGGTAGGTTTTTAGGTCCCTTGGCATTATGGAGATGGTGTAGATGGGGCTTGTTCTATTCCTGCCTGTGTTCCAGTTTTCTTCCATCCTGCTTGTATATACAGAAGCATACGTGTCTTCCGAGACAGGTAACTTTCAACTGAGAACTTAAGTCATAAGGAAACAATTTTTTTCCCCTTATATATGGGATAGGTTAACCCTTAGTAGTTAAGTGGACTGTTGAAATGTCCTCATTTTTTTTCCAGGCGTTTGGGTTTGAATTTAGTTTTTCCTCTCTGCTTTGTTTTTTGTTGTCTTCTGATCACAGGAGCTGGGGTCCTTCTAGTGAGTATTGGGTCCAATGCAGGAGTGCCTGGGGAGATGTGGTCCCTGTCGTTTGCCCAACCTAATCTCAGAAGTCCATGGCAGAGTGGGCTTTCACTCTGCCATCTGAGAAATGGTTTAACTGTTGAACAAACCGTTCTGTTTGGAATGCTCTCCCTGCTTCATGGCAAATCCACTGCAAAAAACCTCCCCTGATTTTTGTGTGGCAAGGATGAGTTGTTTTCATCAACTCTCCGTCTTCCTGTAACGGGTTTCATTCCTTTCCATTGGGTCATTCTTTTGCTTGGTACCTCCCCTTCCTGAGTGAAGCCTTTGGAGACCTACTTATTCCATTAGCAATGTTGCTGTTTAGGTACGTGATACACGTTAGCTAATCTTGACCTTTCTAAACCATTTTATTTCTTCTGTGTAGTTTTGCCTTTCCTCTGATGAACCAAACGTGTCAACAGAGCAGCCAAACTGGATAAAACAAGTGCTGCACAGTCTGAACACTGTGTAATGCACACTCGTCTGCTCTCTTGCACCTAAAGGAGTAGAAGCATGCACAGTATGGGAATTCCTGTTGGTCATGGGTCACTCACTCAGGTGTATGCATTTGTGTGTATTGTTTTTTTATCTAGCAGTTCCAGCGTGATGAATAGCTTGAGATGAATTATCTTTGCACGGCAGCACTGTCTGTCCTTTTCCCTCTGACCAAAATTATTTTTATTTTCATACCCTTTCCCCATGTTATTTTCTACACTTCCAAATTTAGTGTTATTACCAGAATGAGCCTCCCCTCCTAGATCTTCCCAGTGAAAGTTCAGTAAAAAAACAGATGAAGTCTACAGGACCCCACTTCCTTCTGTATCCTTTCCTACCTTCCAGCACTGTTGATATTCTCACTTGCTCTTGCTCTACAAAGAGGCCACAAAAGTCTGTGGTTCTGACTGCAATGTCCCCTTTTCCAGTTCTGTAATAAAAACGCTGCCCAGTTTTTGCATGGCATGACATCATGGGTGGTCCTGTGCTTTACTTTTCCAAGGATTCAGAGATTTCCCTGTGTCTTTTTCACACTATTCCTGTGATACTTAAGCTGAATTAGCTGCTGCTTCTTTCCCTCTTTGAAAGATCACCGCTGACAGCTGTTCATGTACAGCTTTGGGGAGAAGGAAGGTACCCGCATTGCCCCAGGGCAGTTTGAGTAGAAAAGGCAACAGCACCATGCTGCTGCCAGGTGGCATAGCCTAGGTGAAAAAGGCTTGTCTGCAGCTGGGCCTCATGATTAGATTGCCTTTTTATATTTAGATGAGATGAAAGAGATCAAGGTTGTGTTGAGCTGTGCGTGGCTGAGAATACAAGCTTGTTCTCTGTGGTCTGTGCTCCGATGTACAGTGTGGGACTGGTGAAAGAGTGGGGCCTGGCTGGAATGTAGGAGGTGGAGCAAGACCAGGAGAGAGAAATAGAGATTGGAAAAAGGGAAGAGCAGTAGGTGACCCTACACGTGAAGAGATGATGGCTTCTTTGCACCAGAAGGTAGTGGGCAAGAGACAGCAGCCAGGAAGCGTGCAGGAGGAGGGACTGATGCTGTGCATACAAAAGGATAGCTCCACAGCTCAGCTAAGGCTTGCTACAGATAACTGGCAGCTGGTTAATCTGCAGAGCAGTGTGCGAGTGCTGCCGAGTGGCTGGACATGATAGAAGGCTTCCACGTACACAAGGCTTGATTGCACTCCCTCGGGCTTCAAGTGGCAGGTGACCGTGTGAGGACAGCTCTGTGCAGGGAGGAGTGATGCACACGCTCCAGGCAGCACCGTGATTGCAGCGCCCTGCCACGTGGACATCCAAGTCTGCTTTTTCCTCCTGTAAGACCCCAGCAGCTGCAAAGCCTGCTCGATTCGTCGGTTTTGGTCTGTGTTAGCGTGCTAACAGCTGACAAAGTCCTACTGAGCTCTGGGGAGCCGCGTCCTGGGTGACTTTTCTGATTTCCTCTCTCTGCCACATCTGTATGTGGCAGCCTTTGGAACTAAGGTATAGGGCTTCATCTCAGCTCAGTGAGGATACACTGCTCTAGGCAGCACTGTGGAGGGCTTTGGTGGAAAAACAACAGTTTGAAGAAGAGGGGTGAAGGCTGGGTTTGCCATGAAGGGTCTGTGTATTGCTAGGGAATGTGGGAGCTGTGCTGTCTTCGTCTTGCTACTCCCCTTAGCTGGGGAAGCAGTGTCCCTGAACTTAGGCCGACTGGGTGTTTGCTAGGTTTACAAGTTGTATCCTTGTGGAAGGAGGTTTCTGATCGTCCTTCAGAGCTGTGCGTGCTTCTGTGTGGTTTGGTCTTACCTAACAGGCTCCTGGGCTCTGTGCCGTGTCCCTGGTGGTTCTTTCAGTTCCCGTTTGAAAGACTGGTTGTGAGAAAATGGTTCGTTTAGGACTTTCCCTCCCTGGAAAGTCTTGTGCTGAGGGTAAGCAAGCCCAGCCTAGGGGTAAAGGAGGCTGGTGGCAGGCGTGCTGGGAGTGTGAGAGGGGGGCTGCGAATCACCTCCTAGTCCTGGTTTTGAATCAGGTCTCAGTTTTGAGAGTCAAATTCCTGCAGCACAGAGGCCCACAACCTTTTGAGTGCCCGCTGCAGCTCCACCAGCAAGCAGAGCACGCTACTGAATGCCCTGTTTGGAGCAATACTGCTCAGCCTTCTTGAAATATTGGGGAAACCCGGCCTGGTGTGTCTTAATGTTGCCTCTGGGGCTCCCTCTCAGCCTGGCAGGTTTGCTGATAACCCCCATATAAAGTTCGACTGTGCTGGTCCCCTACAGCCAGACCCATTTGGAGGAAGACAGCCAGAAGCAACCAGCTGTGGGGTACTGGAAGCCACTAATGCCATCCAAAGGCAGCAAGGAGGAGCCAGAGACTGGGTGCCAGGATGCTGGAACTGGGGATGAGAGCCAGTCCGCTGAGCAATGCAACGTCTCACGTCTCCGCAGCTCCTCGGTGGAGATCCGTGAAAAGGGATCTGAGTTCCTGAAGGAGGAGCTGCACAAAGCACAAAAGGTAAAGCCTGGAGCTTGTGAGAAGAGCTGAGGATGGAGGCACAGACTTGAGCAGTGGGGGGTGTTGTGGAGGTCGTGGGGGAGCAAGGTGTGAATGTGACTGCAGGAATCTGGAGTAGGCAGAAGAGAGATTGAGGCGGTCATAAAGTGCTTTGGAACGGGACAGCAGTTACTAGGGTGGTCCAAAGTCCCTGGGCCAATGTCCAAGTTAGTCCCGGAAACCTGTTACAGGGGTCTCTGATACGCGGAAAGCAGCTTGAGGTGGGCAGAGCTTACTATGCAGCCACACTGCTGATGGCAAACGAGCAATGCCAACCTGAAAAGCCCACCACGACTTGTGGAGGGATCCCTTGGGTGGCACTGAGTGCTGCGACAGGAGTCTTGGGCCTGTGATCCATGCAGAGGTAGGGAAGAAGGGCTGCGATTGATAGGTGGGGCCAGGCAGGCAGGCATCAGCACTGCTGGGGCCTGCTAGGAGCTAATGCATTCCTCTTATCTTCCTCAACAGGAGCTGAAGCTGAAGGACAAAGAATGTGAGAGACTGTCAAAAGTCAGGGAACAACTGGAGCAGGAACTAGAAGAGTTAACAGCAAGCCTGTTTGAGGTACCACCCTCTTCCTTTTCCCATCATTTCTTAAACTAAGCTCGCTTCCAGCTCCAGAGAAAGTCTACCTCAAAGGACTTCCACACCCGTATCACCTCCCACAGCTTCCTCCTTCCCTCTGTTGTTCTTTCTCATTGGAAAGCTGTGCAGAGCTGCAAGCAGAGCCTCACAGGAGCTGGCACCTGCTCCTGGGGAGGGTTTGCGTGCACTCCTTTCCCCTCCTAACATCTCTACGGTGACATAAATAGCACAGCAGGTGTGGGTCCATGGTTGCAAACCCAAGCAAAACCAGTCATGGGGATGCCCAGAACTGGAGGTGGGCATGGCTCCCTGTCCTGTGCCTGCTTTGCAATCTGAGCAGCAGCTGCTGTGTAGTAGAGATGAGACCCTGGCTCGTGTCAGCCCTTGCTTGGGGTAGGAGCAAGTTGGATGTCCTCTGTACGCTCAGCTCCAGTGAGTGTTCAGGTCTGTTTGTGGTGGTGGTGTTCTGCTTTAGTTTGTTTTTTTGGTGATTTGGTTCTTGTCAAGCTCTATCAAGCCCGACAAGATCCCATTGCCAACAGCTCTAATCTCTAGATCTGACTGCACAGTGAGGGTAGCCAGAGCCCAACTGCAGCTTTGAAGCACAGGCTGGTGCTGAGTGTGAGCGCCCAGAGAGCATCCCCCTTCTGGACAGCTGGCTGCCCGGGCTCAGAGTGAACTTAGAGACAGCACACCCGAGGGATTTCTTCCTTCGGTGGCCTTGGACAAAGTGCTGTCAGGCAGTCCTGTGGGGTGGCCTCAGCTGAGACTGACACCACCCACCTCACCCTTCCTGTGGGAGATGCTTTCAGGCTAGTCTTGTTTAGTCCCCACCTGAGCTACCGCTGCTGCGTTGCAGCCATGCCCAGAGCAGTGAGGGCTGGCCACGCCACGAAGGAAGTGGGAGCAGAGTGCAATAACAAGTCAGGCGAGAGCAGGAGAGCAGTGACCTCACCAGCGGAGGAGCAAGGATGTGGAGTCTGGGTCAGGATCTTTGCCAGAGATGGTGATCAGGGTGAGAAACAGTCCAGTGGGCAGCCAGCAAGCCTGCAGTGATGACACGTCTGAGGTCAAGCCAGGAAACAAAGCCGCTGGCTTAGAGTCAGGATTGCAGGAGCACTGGACTGGGTGCAGACAGCTGCTACACGGCTGAGATGTAGCACGGGTGGGTGGCAATGTTAAAGCATCGGCCTTAAAGCAAATCCCAAGGGCAAGGAGGGGCAGGCCCTTGCTTCTAGCTTTCTTCACAGCACCTTTTATCAGTGAAGATTATGACCTTGGACTTGGCAAGCTAAACTCTTAGCCAAATTAGTCAATTATACTCCTAGAAGGGGGATGCACTCCAGGACCTGAGACCCTTTTTCTGGGAAATTCTGGGGGAAAACTCTTCACATCTGATAGAGTAAAACCGTTGGATGTGGCAGTGATGTCTGTCCCTCTGCTTGCTTGTGATATGGCAGAGCTTTGGCCTGCCCTGGTGGCTTTTTGAGATGGAACTGCAACAGACAGACTAAAACTCTTTCTGGTCTAGGAAGCACACAAGATGGTGAGAGAAGCGAACACGAAACAGGCGGCGTCAGAGAAACAGCTGAAGGAGGCACGGGGAAAGGTGAGAACTGTGCTGTCTGTGACTCGATCTCTGTGCTGGATTGGTGCTGTTGACTCTTGCCTTGTCTCTCGCAGATTGACATGCTGCAGGCAGAGGTGACAGCTCTGAAGACGCTTGTGATCACATCCACACCTTCATCTCCAAACTGGGAGCTACACCCTCAGCTCCAGAGCCCTTCTAAAGCTGTCTTCAGGAAAGGCCACGCGCGAAACAAGAGCACCAGCAGTGCAATCTTCACAGCTGCCAGCCACAACGCGACTCCAGAGCCAGTCAGTCGTGAGTGCAAAGAGGTGGGTGAGGGCCATGCACTGCATCAGCCATGGAGCCACTGCTGCCAGCAGTTGCTGAGCGGAAGCCAGTTTATTCTGCTGCATCTTGGCAGTTGAGTCCACTGTCTGTTCTGGCATGATTTGCTTTTGTTCCTTTTCTCTTAACTAGTTTGGCTTTTAATGATCACAGCTGGATTTGGACTCCAGGACTCCTCCATCAACTTTTAGTCTCTTGTTCTGTGCTCTTGGGCATGTCACTGTACTTCTTCCTCTTTGCAGAGCATATATTTAATGTTTATCTTTCTCACTGGGAGGACTGGGCAGAGAAGCCTACAAAGCATTTGTGAATATCTTTGAACCAAACTATATTTAGTTCCCTTCAATGATCGTTTAATAGTCCTCTACCTGCTGTGACCATGAGTGTAATGCTTTTCTGGTAGCAGGACTTTTCCGGCTGGGACCTTTCCACTAGCCAGATATATGCACAGCTACCCTGAAGAGCAGAAAGGAGGCAAGTTGTGGCACTTGATCAGTAAGAAAGAAAATGAGTGAGAATGTGGTGGGGGAACATGTCTCCTTAGTGATTTTTTTTGGAGCTGTGGCTTCTGTCACAAAGAATTGTTAAGGGAACATGGAGAAACTTTGTCACTTGGCTTGTGGGAGAATGTATATGCAGAAGGGCTGCTAATGAAACTAATACTTTCACCAAACAGGACTCTGCTGGCAGCACTGGTAACCTCACTTTTTGGCAGTAAATTCAATGGCTATACTGTGTCAGCTTCTATGTGGTGCTCTTGTTGCTAGTTTGAAGGAAATGCTTCAGGCAGCATTGGCTATAACAATTGCCCTGAGAGCAGTAGCAATGAGAGATGAAGACCTTTAACTCTGTTTCACAGGCAGAGAGGAACAAAGGCTATGTCAGAGGAAAAAAAAATAAAGGAAAAAAATGAGTTCAGTAAATGTAAAGCCCTGCTGTACTGGTTTCTCTTGGTCATTCAGAGATATGCTGGAAGTTGGAGTCAAACACGTAGTTGGCTAGAAGCTAATTTGAGGGCTGGGAAGAAAAAGGTTTAAAATTTTTTTTTTTAAGGTCCTGTGACGTCTCCTAATGCTAACCATTCCTCCAGTCAGGACAGAGGAGTTCCAGACTGAGAACCCAGTTAGGTGAACCACTGATTACATGGTAGAAGTTACTCTCTGCCTACTGTAAGCAGAGATAATTTTATTGCTGACTGGTTAGTTCATTTTTACTGTTCTTAGCTCAGTCTCAGCAAAACCTGTGTCGATGATGTGTAGAGAAATGCTAGCTCTTATAAGTGACTTGCTTGTTAAAGAGGTGGACCTGTCAATGCTTTCAATTCCATTTATTTGTGTAAACAACTTCCACATTGTGCAAATATCCTGGAGTTTAAAGTCCTGGGGCTACAGCTTCTGAAGTGACTAGTAGGTTTATGTATCAGGGGTGGGGTGATTTTTGCTAATTTACTCATTTCTGTCCCTCGAGTTCTTTAAAGGCCTGGATGAGAGGCGATGAGAGGTGATAAGATGGAACTTGGCATTCAGAGAGTAAATACGTGGTGCTTTATGGACAACACGTCCCATCTTGAATTGTGCCTAAAACTTAAATCGTTTTTGTTCCCTTTCTGTACCTCAAGCTGAAGTCAAAAGCTGTGGTTTGTGACCGTGTGATGTCTTGAGCAGCATGCTTAGTTCCCTGGAAGAGAGGCCTTGAGCCTTTGTTTGTATCTTTTGTTTTGTCTTGTATGTTTTTACCTCCCTTTCTTGCCTGTCTCTCTCAAACCTTTTCCTTTCCTATCTGTCTCTTCTTGCCTCAAAGTCTGGGGTACCTGCTGCCCTCTCTCTGCTCCTCTGTGTCACCCCCGGGAAGGCTGTCCACATCACCTGTGAGCCAGGCTGGCAGGCACTGGGGGCAGAGGCTTGCTCGTCCTTGCGGCAGGTAACCTTTCTGGTCAGGATCGGGGAGGGGTGGGACCCATCTGCCTCTCACACTTCTAGCCTTTCAGTTCTAGTTTCATTTTATGTTAACCTCCGTTTTTGCTTTGTTTTTTGAGTTTGGTTTTCCGTCTTGTGGCTCTGGAGCTCTCTCCTGGGGCGAGGTAAGCAGTCTCCATAGCATAGAGCAAGTGTGATGGAACTCAGACCTTTTCCAGTTTTGTTCACTCGTGTCCTTTGTACTGCTCAGCGTAGTTCCTTAGTTTTGTTTTTCCTTTCAGCACCTTTAACAGGATTTGCTGGCCTTTTAAGGACGTGCCCTCTCAGTTCGGTGGTGGCTGTCTGAGGTTTAAGTGTCAGGTCCCAGAGAGTCTCAAGGACTGAAGAATTTTCAGCCAGGCAGCATTGGAGGGAGCAACCCTCCTGCTGGTCAAGGGGTGGGAGCAAACTCTTGGGTCCCTTGTTGCTGAGGAGTGGTAATTCTTGCAAGCCCATCTGTAAAAGGCAATGAGCAGGCATTGGAATTGGGAAAGGTATTCCTATTATATTGGGAAAGCTGAGTTTGATGTTCAGCTTGTGCCTGCGAGCCTGTGTGATTGCCCAGTATTCCCATTACGTCTGCAACTCCCCCAGACAGCAGAGCTCTGGACTTGGAGTGGCCTTTAAAGGGCTGGCATATCCTGTTACTGGGGCTCACTGAATGTAGTCCTGTTGATGGCTATTAAGTGTTTTATTTTTCCAATTCATCCTTTTCTATAGCAGTCCTTTCCTTACAGAAGTGTTCTTTGTCCTGTGTGTCGTTGCTGCTGTGCTTTGCCATTCAGCTGCTCTCATTTCTGCAGTGGGCGCTCGGTCAGTTCAGCGGCTGTGTGGTGGCTTTCCTTCAGCAGGGATGCTGTCCTGTCCTGGAGGAAGGTGGGAGAGAGAGGAGTCTGCAGGTTTCTGGCAGAAGAAGCCCTTTGTATGGGTCTGCCACAGAACTGCAGATGGGTGAGAGACAAAAGATCATCAGAGTACGCCAGCTTCCCTGAAACACTTCTGTGGTAGCCTTTCTAGATGCCAATGTAGATGTTCTGTAGCTACTCCACCTGCACAGTAACAGATACCTTTTGATATGGTATCTTTCCCTCCATCCACCTTCCGTCTTCCTTCTCCTCTTGGATGTTTGCTGCAGGTCGACTCCGTTTTATTTGCTGAGTTCCAGTCCTGGAAGGAATCTCCAACTTTGGATAAATCCTGCTCCTTCCTGGACAGAATTTACCGCGAAGATGTGGAACCTTGTCTGGACTTCAGTAAGCAGGAGGTGAGTGCTGGAAACTGAAGACAAAAAACTGCACGGTCTGGCAGACCTAAAAGGGTACATTTAGGGAAGTGAGCTTTGTGCATCTGTATCTTCAGTCACTTCTCTTTGCTGCAGCTGTCCGAGCTGGTACGAGCGGCCGTGGAGCAGAATACACTCACCATTGAGCCGGTTGCTTCCCAGGCGCTGTCTGTGGTGAAAGGGTCAGCAGAAGACTGTGGTGGGCCAAAGTAAGGAACCTTTCTTATGCTCCCTTGCCTTTTTTTTGCCAATGGCGTTTTCTGGCTGCCTAGCAGAGTTTGGCCAGGCCTGCTTCAGTCAGTTACGAGGGCTCAGCTGAGCGTGCCACTAGCCTATGATCAGTGGTGATGAAGTTCAGCTTATTTATGCCAGAAGGATTAGATCAACTGAGCTGATCTACTCTAATTGAGTGCTTGGGGGGATAGCTTAGTGATGTGTTAGTACCTTCAGCTTGGAAAAGGTTTTTTTCCCTCTTAAGAAAGAAACTTTTAATGTTCTCTGAAGGTTTGTGCGTAACCTAGGGTGAAAGGGTTAAATCAGAGCTGCGTTATCTCATGTTCTTGAATTGCGAGACCTTTGAGCTCACCTTGCACTATTGACATTGCTGGTGCTTCAGGTGGATTTGAGCGTAGATAGAAGAGATCCCTTCTTGCTGCGTGTCGTCTTTCCCACCTGATGCTCTCACCATGCCATTGGAATGGGGGCATGGCTCCAGAGCAGTGTGACCGTGTCTGATGTGACAGATAACTTAGATTGCCTCAGGGAGGAGGAACTCTAGCAGGAGTGACATGATCTTCCAAACTAAGATAGGAGTCTTTATTCAATTAGTGAGTTCAATTTCAGTCAGGGCTCTCTCTCTGTCCTTCCCCCCCTTCCCTTCAAGCAGAGCACCTTCTAGGCAAAGATGTTCCTGCAACAGTAAATGTTGCTCACATACAGGCTTCCTACCACTCTCTTCTGCATTTTCTCTCATCTCTAGATAAATTATTCCAAGAGCACGTGTCAGACGTGCCCGTAACAACCCATCCTGTGTTTATCCTTGTCGGCTTCCTTTCTATTTTTTTTCTCTTTGCAGTGGGTTCCAGTCACAAATTGTAATGTAAGTGAAGTATTAGGCAGTGATCAAGGATCTCTAGTCCATTAACAAGTTACTACTTTAGTGTGATTTAGCAGCTTTGAGGCTAGAGCTGAACTAAGCTAAGCTTTTAACCATGTTTAATTTCCACCCAGACAAGGTGGTAAGGAATCTTGCTGTTGGTAATAAATGCCCCAAAAGGGATTTGATTTGTCCCTCTTTGTCCCCCAGATGCAAAATACAGATTTTTATGGCACTTTTGGTCATGCTGTGGAGCAAAAAGGAGAAAGCTTGGGTCCTTGCCACCCTATTGTACAGACTTCAGTGCAAAGCTTTCAGGAGTCTAGACAGGCAAGGAATACGTTGGTCACGTTGCCCATACAGCATCAAAGCAAAATGCTGGCCAGGAGGTGCTGAGGATAACTGGCTTTTGTGATGGCATGCCCAGCAAAGTGCCCTGAGGTATACAGAGTGCTTAAGGATGTATGTACAAACGCTGTAGTTTAGGTTACTGCTAGCTAGAGTTGTGAGAGCTGGTGTCACACCAAGTGGTACCAACCAAGCTGGGAGTGACCAGCGGGATTCTCTTTTTTCTAGTGTGCTGAAGTGCTCAAACTGAGGATTTCTTAAAGGTATCTTGTTTACAAAGGTATTGGTCATCCTGCACGTTGTGAGAATTTAATCCCTTTAAGTTGTGTTAATATTTGGGCAATGATTGCTTCTTATGCATCTGAACACTCACAACCCATGCTTCCACTCTTAGCTAATATTTGCAGCTAATATTTTCTTGTTAGCAGTGGAAAGCAAGCACCAAGACATGCTCAGAAGCTCTCTGGCACATCTGCTCCTGTGTGTGTTGTCATCTTTCGTGGCTCTCAGAGTAATCTGTGCAGCTGGGGAATGATGTCCCTCTTCCCACCTCACGTTTCTTCTTCTGGGGAAACATGGTAATGACTATGCAGCAGAAAATTCTGCTTCACTGCTTTAAGTGATGGTAAAGGACGGACCACTGGCTGGTACTGGGAACCATTCATCTTGAGAATAATGTAAGGAAATGGCAAGAGTGTAGAGGCATGCTGCACCCTTGCTGGTCACATCTTTTTGTGATCTTTCTGGGAGCTGTATTGTCTTGAAAGGATTATACTTTTCTTCACTTTGTCTGAAATTTCTTTCCAATTGTGAAGTCAACCTTTTTCCCTGTCAGCACAGGAAGGGATGGGCTTGTTCTTAGGGACTTCAAGCCTTATCAGAGCCCCCTGAAGTTAGCACAAAGTCACCCCGTGTGGCTTCAAGTAGAGTGGCTTCAAATCAGGTGTAAATTAATGAAGAGGAGCCTAGCATAAAGGCTGCAGTGTGGCTCGTTTTTGAGTTCTCAGTATGAGTAGCTGGTGACAACAGGGTTCGTGCCACTTGGTGGTGACAAAGTGTGATGTGAAAGCTTTAGGCCATACAGAATACCTGATAGCTTCCTGTTTTCCATCAGAGGAGGCTTTATTTTTACAATCTTTCTTTCAGAGTTCCCGTGTAATGCTTTCAGGGTTATCAGCTGCCCTTAAATGTGTTTTCCTGCAGTGTGGCAGACTTAGAGGTTTGCTGTTGGCTTGGTGCATGGAAAAAGTCCAAGCAGGGACATCTCATGGGACATCTTGCATGTCATGTTAGAGGTTATTGAAGAGGAGTCCAGATGACACTTGTTATACTATGCTTCAGCTTTACCTCTTTCATACTTTCTGTGGTTCTGTCATAGGCTGTCTGCCATGGAAGAGTAATGCCTTGGTTTCCTTGGGCATGGAATAATTTATGGTACCGGATATTTAGCCTCCTAGCCTCACCATTTATAGGATCTTCCTAGGTGCGAAAGGCTCATTATCAGCCATGTTTTTTTCCTTCTTAATGCTCACTGACATGGGTCTGGCTTCTGAGCTCCCCCTTCCATCTCCTGGGGGTAGTCTTGAGGTTGTTGCATTGCTGTGTTCTGCTGTGCCTCTGGATTGCTCTAGGCTGAAGTGATGTTTTCTCTCCCTGCAGGAAGTGTGCTCTAAGCGGCCTCCCCAGGACCTGCAAGCACCGCATCATGCTGGGGGATTCTGGAAATTACTACTACATTTCACCATCCTGCAGGGCCAGGGTGAGTCTTCCGCCTGTCCAGGGTGCGTCAGCCCTCCAAAATTGTTCCAGGCCTTGAGGTGGAGGAGCTCTTGTGTCAGCCCTCAAACTGACAGAGATCTGTGGGGCTTGAGTTTGTTCTCAGAATTGCGGTGGCTCTTGATCAGAGTGGCTAATGCGGAGGTTTCCAGACCTGTCTGAGGCTCTGGTGCTCTGGGTTATGCTCATTCAGGCAACCTGTCTTCAGTGTGTTCACTTCCATGGTTTGATTCATTACAGGAATTTGGTTTTTATTTATTTATTTATCATTCTCCTTTATAAAACACCATGATTTTCTGCTCTTTAAATGCTGGCTTTTGTTACTGTTCTGGTACGGATTATTGACTCAAATTGTTATGAGAACACACTGTCCTTTCCTTTAGAGCGAAGGGAGAAGGTGAATGATTTATTAATGCTGCCACTAGGGCTGTAATTCAAGATAGCATTTAAAAGTTCTTGCTTTCTTGAGTTGTATATCAGAAGAGCCAATCCTGCAACACATGGACTTAGCTTGATTTAATTTTCGTCACACCATAATGTGTCAGAAACTCCCCTACCTCCCTGCATGCAGACTTCCTGCACAAACTTTTAACTCCAGAGATTTTCACTGAGTCAGAGAGCAGTGCTTTAGAAGGGAGCTTGTAGACTTTGCTGCCACATTAGTTAGTGACCAGTTACGTCTCAAACCTGCAGTAGAAATTCCCACACTGTGTGTTGTGGGTAGTGCAATATCCTGGTATGGTATTGCAGATGCCCAGAACTTGGATATTATTATCAGCTTTCTTCCTATGTCTTTCTGTCTGGTGATACGTGGTACTATTTCTCAGGTGGCAGACCCCTTGACAGGCAAAGCAGTTCTGTATCTGACTCCATTTTCTTTCTCTCTTCCTCAGATCACAGCAGCGTGCAACTTTTTCATGTACATTCGCTATATCCAGCAGGGCTTGGTGAGGCAGGACGGTAAGAGGGGAAAGTAGCTGGGTGCAGTGGGGGCCTTCTGTGAGCCACTTGGAGCAATTCTGAGGCCCTATTCAGCATGACAGGAATGGGGCCAGCTTGGGATCTCCCTGGATCTTTGAGAAACAGCTAAATGACAAAAGAGAGGCACGAGTAGAAGGGATAAGTGCACCTATTCCTTGCTCCTTGGGAGCATTGCCCTGGGGTGGAGCTGGTTAGGGGTGACCCGATGGGCCAGTCCTGCTGGACCCTCCGGCATGCCTGCCTCCCTCAGTTGTGGGGTGAGCCTGGTTGGGCTGCACAGTGTGACACGAGGTGGTGTTTAGTTATACCTTTCTTACTGATTTTTCTTTCTTTTCTTCTTCCCCACCCACTTTTTGCTTTGTAGTGGAGCTGATGTTCTGGGAGGTTATGCGACTCCGGAGAGAGATGTCTCTGGCCAAACTTGGGTTTTATCCCAATGAGATATAAGCAGATGCCTGGAGCTTGGAAGGAAACTGCTCCTGAGTGAATGACTTGTCAAATGTAGCCTGCCGAACAGAAGAATGAGGTGCCTCTCCAGCAGTGGCCTTGCTCCCTCCCCTACCTCCCTGTGCCTGATGCTGATCATGGAGCAAAAAGCACAAGTTCCACCTCCAGCTGTCCCACTTCTCCAACTGTGACTGGAGTGCAGCTGCGAAGCTACCCCTTGAGAGCTGGGCTGGTCCTGGCTGCTGGTCCTGGGTGACTGTCTACAGACTGTCCTCTACAGAGACACGCAGTGTACACCCATTGTTTTTAAACTTCTGTTTTTATATGCAATCTGCTTTGGCATAGTCTGAGGCCAGCCATGTGCAAGGCAGGAGTCCTGGGCTCCCTTCTTTGTAAGCAAGTCTTTCAGGACAGATGCTGGCTGTCTGTCCGTTTGTCTATTCCACTCATTCTTTGGGGCAGAGGGTGCTGTTGCCTAGCCATACACATAGGTTCTGCCGATGACTTACTCCTTTAACAGCCCTATAGATTCCAGCAGCACAAAATAATCTTATGGAGTACCATGAACTACCTGTTTCCAAGTTCATCCATGCTCCTTTTAAAGAAGCCTGCAAAAGAAGCTTTCTGCCAGATGAGTCACAAGAGGGGTTTGTTTCTGTTTTTAGCTGGGGATTTGGCACTGGGAGCTTGTAATCCAGGCTGGGGGAACAACCAGAGCTGAGCACCTGGGACCTTTGGGAGAAGAAAGCAAGAAGGAAAATTGTGTAACTTGCAGCTGGCTGCAGCTTGGCTGCAGTCAGTGCAGGATGTTTTCTCCTGGCCTTGACAATTTGCTGTAGTTGTAGCAGGCAGATGGAGACTTTGGAAGATGTTGCCATGTGACAATCCTTGGTGCAGAATTTCCCCATGGTGCTCCTAGGTGCATATGTCACCCACAGATAAATGCCTTTGGTTTGTTACTACTCTGGGCACTGTTGTTCACACTTTGGATAGAAATCACAGTTCCAGGACAGGTTCTTTGTCTCCAGAAAGAGCCTGCCCAGGCTGGGCATAGTCTTGAGGCCAAAATTTCCTCCTTAATATAACAGCAGACCTAGAGATGCATGTCCCTTTGGGAAACACAGCATCTCTCAGGCTGCCATCCCCAATGAGGAAATTTTAGATGTTTCTGCATGTACACGTGAGGGATGCGACTGTATGTTTCAAAATCCACTGGGAAGGATGTCACTTTTCATCTCACCTGGAGTTTCTGCACTCTGGCGTGTCACCCTGTCTCTGCTGTCATCATAACTCCTGTGTTAGCACGTTGGTTCCCAGAACCAGGTTGCTGTCCTCAACTCCATTAAGTTTCATCCTCTCCTGGGAGATGCTGCAGTAGGAATTTTGTATCTTTGCTGCAAGAAATCTGAGCTGCTGTGGTTTTGTCCATGGGAGGGAGGAATAGATTGGGGAATACAGGCTTTGGTTTGGAACCTAAGACAAGGGCGACTTCACGACAGATCCAAGAAAACCTTCCTGTGGAAGACCCCTAGTGAGCACAGGTTTTCCTGTCACTGAGCAGACACTTTCTATATGCCACTGAGTTGCTCCTCAGGGGGCTCCTTTCCTTATAGCACAAATGCTATTATTTGCTAGGGGTTGGTAGCTATGTGACACCTGAGTCCTCATCATCCCAAGAGCTGGAAGAACACGTTCTAAAAATAATCAAATAGCTTTGAATCCACCTCCTTCAGCTCAGAAAAGGCTGACCTGCAGGTGCCAGTTGTTATCACCCTGGTTCTGTTTTCACTTAACACAGCTGAGCTGCCTCTGACTCGTGCTGATCACCCTAACTAGATGAGTGTCTGCATCAGCTGCTCTTGGCTGAAGAAATGTGTTTCAAATGTGGAGTAAAAGCCTGGAGAATATATCTTTGGGTGAGAATGTGGCTGGGTCTTGTGGCAATGATACCCTGTGTTTCTTTTGTTGGTGTCTGCAGACTTGAGGTAATTTGACATCAGCTTTTGCAGAGGAGAAGATAAAAATATCTTTCACCAGCTGCAGATTTCAGGTCAGTTCTAGCCCTGGTAATTTCTCCTTGTTTCTGTTCTACCTGAGCTTTTGATCTCTGCATGTCATCCTGTGCCATGAGCTGCTACATTGCACACCAGATGTGCCTACGTTACAGCACTGGGAACGAGACGATCTCCATGTAGGAGATGGCTTGTAGGACAGCCCCCCTCCCAGTGTCACTATGTAAAGCACTTTGAGATAAAAGGACTTAGAGAAATGTATTTAGTTGACTTACATTTAAAGCATAGAGAACAATTTGAAAATTAATATGAAGTCACTCCATTAACAGCAGGATGGGTGCACCCTGCTCTTTAATAAAGGAAAAATAAACGTTTGATATTAACCTCCTTAAAGGTCTGGTTGCAGTTCTAGGGGTAGGTTGGTTGAGGAGCATGTGTCTGTGTGAGCTCAGGAGCCAAAAAAAAAATCAAATTTGGCTGGCTCATGACCGAGTAGTTCGATCTAGAATGATGGGCTGGAGTTTTAGGGGAAGGTATTGAGTTCTCCCCCCCCCCCCCCCCCAAAACCTTGCCTCATTTGGGCAGGCTGGGGGTTGATTGTATTCATAGTAAGGCCAAGGAGAAAGGCTAACATGGTGGCAAGCCCTGTGCTGCACATTTACTGGGGAGGTCTTGTGCTAGAACATGGCTAAAGGCATGGCATTGTGGGGAGGGGGTGCGGGGATGTGTTGACTTCGATCTTGAAGTTGTGGGAGGGCTTAGCTTTTCCTTCTGGACTTAATGGTATACCAGCAGGCAAAGAAAGTGACAAAGAGTCTTCTATCAGGGCTGCTGAGCTCGAAGGTCTTCAGAAAGCAGCAGTCAGGCAGCTATATGCTCTATGTTTCTTTTGCCAGTGTGCCTCTTAAGGGACTAGGTTTTCAACCATTTTCGTTATCAGTCTGCCTACTCTTGTAGCTGTTTGCTTCTTGACTTCAGCAGGAGGCTAAGTGACAGTATTTTGGTAACAAGCAGTGTTTTTCACAGGCATTTCTTATTACAAGGCAGGCCTGTGTGGTTCTTGCTAAGTGAGACTGAGGTCTGCTCAGCTGTGGTCTCTTTTACTGGCCTGAAGCACTGCATGGGTTACGCTGGCTATCCCAAAGGCTGGTTAGTTCAAGGATCTTCTTCCTCCTTCCTTGCAGAGCAATCTCCTGCTTTTCCTAGCACCAAGTGAAGACAGAACTGATGGGTGCATTTCAGAGGCTGCTATTACAAATACACCCTTAATGATATAGCACGAAGGTTTGGCTGGGTAGGTTTTTGGCCTATGGACTCCACAGCTTTCTAGTTCATGTTTAACCTTTCTAGCTGTGCCTGGCTTGCCCTTGTGTGGTGCAGCAGCTGGGAAGGTGCTGTGGCTCTCAAGGATAAACATCCACTAAGCAGTTTTTAAGTCTGATGAGCAGGAGGCTGGGCAGCAAGATACTTCACAGAGCTGACACAGAAATAACTTGTGTTTTTCCCAGTGGACTTCTCAGTTTCCTCCCCCTGCTGAGCTGTGATTTAACTCGAATGCTGAGGTGACTTTGCATCCTGTGAGGTTGGGGAGGGCCAAAAGGTAACTCAAACACCAAATGCAGTTTTATCCCCACTAGAACCAGCTTCTGGGATTTATTAATTCTATGAGGAGAGGCTGAGATAGTTGGGGCTTCTTCAGTTTAGAGAAGAGATGGCTTTTGGGAGACTTCATAGTGGCCTTCTGTTACCTAAAGGGTGCCTACCGGAAATCTGGAGAGGCACTCGTCAGGGAGTGGTGATAGCACAAGGAGTAATGGCTTTAAACTAAAAGAGGATAGGTTTAGACCAGATATTAGGAAGAAATTCTTCACTATGTGTGTGGTGAGGCACTGGCACAGGCTGCCCAGAGAAGCTGTGTTTGCCCCATCCCTGGAGGTGCCCAAGGCCAGGCTGGATGGGACTTTTGGGTGGGAGGTGTCCCTGCCCATGGCAGGGGAGTTTGAGCTAGATGGTCTTTAGGTCCTTTCCAACCCAAACCATTCTATGAAATTACTTGAAATGAGAGGCCACTCAGACTTTATTTGGAAACATAAAGCAGGCTCCAGGTAAATACAGCTCCTGCAGACCCTTTCTTGTCCTTTACAACCTTCTAGGAGAAGGGGGACTGTGGCTGGGTCATCATTATTTGTGGACACACGTGACAGGCAGCTCTCTGTGGTACAGAAGAGGCAGGCATAAGTGATAGGTGGCAGCTGGTTGCTGTCACAGTGTGCCTGACCCGTGGCAGCAGCCCTCAGACTTCTCAGGTTGGGAAGTGAGGCTGCTCTGGCTTCAGTAAAATCATTTGCTCTCCTCTTTATCTGTGGAAGTTAACAAGGAAGATCTCTTGTACCACTGTGATGACTGTGGAGGGGAAAACAGAAGATCAAAGGCCTTTGGGAAATGAAACAGAGGTACAGAGCAGAAAACAGCATTAGGTCTCACATTAGTAACACTTGGTGAGGCCTCCAAATATCCCTGTCATCCTTTACTCCTTGTAAAATCCTTGTACAATCTTGTATAAACGGGGGTGTTGCCTTCCTTTAATAGGAGGAGTGGTCTATTACCACAGCTCTCAGGCTTCTCTGGTCAGTTTAGGCCGGTGAGGGTAAGGTTTACCCTGGCTGGATTCACTCTCATTGGCATCAGATGTCCCGGGTGGGAGAGAGAGTCACCAGAGGCAGCTCAATTTCCACAGACGCCCAGAGGGAAGGACCTGCCACCTCTGAGACCTGGAGAACACCAACAGGTAGCAGTGACGCTTGCTTGGCCCTGAGGCCAGCAGCAGATACGATGGAGTATTTGGGAGGGCTGGCCTCCTCCTGCCATAGTCCTGTGGTGCTTCCCTGCTCGGCTGCTCTGTGCTCTTCAACTTCTGTCCTGTGTTAAAGCAGGTGCATTTTGGATTGAGAGCTGTCTCCAGAGTGGGAGGTATGTAAGTAATCTTACGGATTCTGTGTTCAAAAAGTAATGTAATTGGCCCTCCCAGTGCAGCGTGGCCTTGGTGTTCTGTCAGGCAGCCACAAGAGGGCACAGGCAGCCCAGGCAGGGCCGTCCTCCATCCCTGTGCGCCCTGCCTTGGCGGGCAGAGAGCTTCCCTGCGAGTAAGGAGCATCCTCGGAGCCTTTCTCCCTTCTCTTCCTGCCTTTGAGAAGGTTTTGTGTCTGCAGGCTTGGCTTCTGCAGCCTCTTGGCAGGTGTGCTTCTGTAGCCTTCCTTCCCTGCCAGCAGTAAGAGTTGGTGTTAGCCCAGGAGAACAGCACCCAGCTGATACTGGGTTCTTGTGTATTCAGTACCAACCCTTCAGTAGTACTGAAATACCTTGCTGAAGTGTGCTTTGTCAGGAGTGCCTCATAACACCTGGGTTCCCCTTCACTGCTGTCGTGCCCAAAGCCATGTTGTGTCCTGCTGAGGGACACCTGAGAGAGGTATTATTAAGCTAGTTGTCAGGCCTCTGTTACTGAGATGAAGAGCACTGAAATAAAGAGCCCTCACCCTCTCCCTAGTGGAGAACAGAAGGTAAGGAGTAGAATCACCTAAATGTCCTTTTTCCTCCTTGTGTTTTGGGCAGGCTGCTATGTCTTTGGCAAAATGGTTGTGGGGAGGTAGCAGCTGGGCAGCAGTATGTGGTGCCTGTTACCTGTGGTGTCTGTCTGGCCCAGGGCCATCCTCTCAATATTATTTCTCACCCTGACTCTGTGGAATTCACAAGCAGACAGTCAGAGACGAGAGAGTCCCATGGTCTCCCACCCTCCGCAGGGCAGGGCTGCAGGAACGTGCCTGCAGAACGGCATGAAACCACATGCCTGACACCTCTCTCCCTGTGCAAGCAGACTGAGCTTTTTGGCACAGTCATCAGATTGTGCTCCCATGGCCTTCAGCCATCACACTGCTTTGAATTTGGGTCTTGACCTTAAGAGCCTCCTTTGATCCCTTTTTCATTTCTCTAATACCATCTTCCAGAGCCCAACTCTTCAATGCTATGGAAAAGTTTGTTCCTCTCTGGGATTTGTTTCCCTGGTCCTCCAACCAATCCCACATCCTGCACAGGATGGTTTGACCTTGCAGTCTTATTGACAGTCCTTTCTACACAGTCTGGTGGCTGCATTAAATGTAATTCAGTCTCAAATGCAGGATAGGCTTTCTGTGTCCTTTGGGCAGAGTCTCCAGGTCCTTCTGTGCAAGCTGTTGTATGAATAGCATTTCTCGTTGCGTCCATCTGCATCTACAACCTCTGCTAGTCTGTCCTGAGCTAAAGAAAAAAAACAGCTTCAAAGGGATAGCAGTAGACATTTGTCTATGTAGATGTGTTTGCCTTGCTTGAAGGACAGTGAGCAAAACCACTGGAGAGGAAACCATCGTTTCTCTTCCTCTTTCCCTCCTAAATCCTTTTTCCTTGCAATAAAGAAGAAAGAAATTTTTATATCTGTAGGTCTGTGTCCACAAATCTGCCTTTGTGTAATTCCCTTTACTTTATCATGCTCTGTAAACAGAAAAGCACGTTTGACCTCAATCTCTTCTTAGAGCTGTTGGGGAAGAGAACGGGTGGGAGCAGGATGTCTGTTTGTCCTGGAGATGCTTTGATAACATGTGCACCAGAGAAGGGTGTGCTGTGAAGAACAGTGGTCCTTGTGACAATTCATGCAGAGCCTTAGCCAACTTGAGTGATGAAGTTTTGTAGTAGTACTTTAAATATGTAGATTTACAAGTACAAACGTACTCATACCTTGATAGTTTGCCCATTGTGCCACCAGCATCTTCATCGTCAGCCTCTAATGTCGGTTAATATCGGAGGTTAGGGTTGTGCACAATGAGGTGCTTTTTTTGGCACTTAGATGTTAATACACATTTAAGAGCAGAATTCAGCGGACTTTGAATGGCAAGAAGAGAGATACCAGGATTGGGAGCCTAGAGATACGGTTGCTCGTGGGAATTCCCTGGAATTGCTCCTCCTGTCCTTTACCTTGCCTTCGAGGTTACTCAGGGTTTGCAAAGGACCGTAAATCAGGCTGCCTTTGCACGGGAGGTCAGACTGTCCTCAAATACACTTTGAAATGAAGGTTTCTGGGAATGAACAAATTAAACACTTTCTACGAGTTTCAGGTGCAGTCAAGGAGAAGGGAGGAGGTAAGCAGGTGGCCTCAAAACTGCTCATAAAAGCCTACTATTTCAATGCTTTCATGATGACTAGTAAGTTTCCTTTGTGACAAATATGTTAAAACAGTGAAAATTATTGCTGATAGGCAGTGCTCTGTAAGCCACGGAGAAATTCCAGTTATTCTGGGTATCTGGGTAGTGTGGCCCTGCCAGGAAGAAGTCAATATCCTGGCACAACTCTGAAGTTGCACGTGGCACAGTGAACTGGGGCTGATCAGCTCTGCCAAGCCAACACGTTCCTAATAGGAGCAGTCCCTGTGGTGCCACTGGTGCTGGGTGCCAAGAGGTCAGTTTTGCTATCCATCATGTCAATATTTCCATGTTTGAGTAAGGGCTATTGGGCCGAACTGAAAGGAGCTGGAATGCTGACTTTAGCCAGCCTGTTTAAGATGGACTTTGTGCTGTCTTACATAATTTTGCAGGCTTGGCAGAAGCCAAAATAAGCCCCCAGTGGGGTAATTCCCCTCATTGTAAGAGATAAGTCAGATAACAAGATGCTTTGTGGCCCTGCTTGCTCTGTGGCTTTAATGATACCCTTTGGATTTTGGTCACCAGTGAAATGCTACATTTGTGTGCCTGTTTCTTGTGGAGTGGGTCCGGCAGAATGCTCAAGTGTGCCGTTATGTGCTTTATAGTGAGGTTGAATGGGCTCAGTGAGCAGTGAAGCCCCTTCTAGAAGAGCTGATGTGAGCCACAAGGAATTGAGGTACTGTAGCCCATGCACAATGCCTGAGAATGGGCTGTGGTAAAAAAAATAAAAAAAATTGCAAAGCATATGCAGCAGGCAGGTTGGCTAAGCACCAAAAGATGCGTCCTCTTCTCATAAGAAAGATTAGCAGGAAGGTAGACAGGTGTGAGGGGAATAAGGGCAACTCTGATAATGATGAAAGTTTGGGAAGGAGATGTTAATTTTTAACTTCCTTTTGGCCAGGTAGAAATTGAAATGATTCCCCATGCAGAAGAAGCTATCGGATTGGGTTAGCTGAATAGGTAAAGTTGACTTGTTGGTACACGTCTGGTTACTTGTAAGTAACTTCAAAGACAGAAGAGTTGTTCACAGCCATTTGTGGAACAGCAGAAAGCCCCCAAAACAGCTCACTAAAGGGAGCTCAGAAGGTAGAGGAAATACCACCGGTGCTCCCACGCCATCCAGTAACTGTCCCAATCCTCTGAAGTCCCTTTTGACAGCCTTCAGGCTTCTCTCAGCAATTTCATAACTGCCAGCCTGGATTATCACCAAGGGGTAATAATCGGAGGGGCAAACAAGGCCAGGAAGTTTCCTGGTAATGTCCCTGACCCGGGCCCCAGGTAGGCAGCAGACTTATGGCTGACATATGGGGTCCTCTGTTCCCCTCAGAAGGGAGTTGCCTATGACCATTACCCTTCTTTCCTTCTTGGTGGAGGCAATCTTGAGGTGTGGAGTCAACTTCCAGTTGACCTCCTTGCCCTAGACAGCCTTCTGTATGGACTTTCTCCCACATCCATCCTGTCCCTCGAGCTCCAGGGCCTCAAACCTATTGAGTAAGGGCACCTGGGGAGGTGAGGCAGGTAGGGAGGGGGCTCGCCTGTGACACCGAGCAGGGACCTGTTTCCATTCCCCCCCATCTACCAGGTCCCCTCTGTCTGCCTGACAGTGACAGGGCAGGGTGTCCCCCAACATTTGGGGCATATCGCCCCAGTGCCTTTCCCGCAGACATGGCAGGGAGTTGCCCTAGCAGTCTGACTCTTGCTCACACACCCTTTTGGCCCGATCTCTCCTCCCTGTTTTGTGTGTGATTCAATTTCATACCACAGTGTAGACTGGTGAAACATGTCTTTGCTTTCTGTTTATGGATTTCCAGTTAGACAGGCAGAAATGTTAATGGGATAAAGAAAAGAGAAAAAACAGAAAAGAGAAACCTATAATTTCTTTTGCTTTTTTTCCTCCTTTTCCATGGGCCAGGATCAGGCATCACTGAAAAGTATTTTTTTTTTTTTTTTTGTGGTAAGTTATTTAAAACAAACACCACCACCACTACCAAACAACAAAAAAACCCCAAGTCCATCACAGCTTAAACAAATAGTCCCAACTAATGCCATAGTGGATGACATTTAAATGGGAAGTGGGGAAACAAAACAGGGAAGAACAGGTGACTTGTCCAAGGTCAAAGGCAGAATCTGATGCTGCAGAATTCAAGCCCAGACATAGTTTTCAGGCAAATTGTTGATTTTTGCAGGGATACGAAAGGGGTCACGGAGGAATGCTGTCGTGAAAAATGAACGCACTAATTCTGAAGTCATCCTGAAGGTGTTTTGCCCTCTAGCCACGTTGCACTGAATTTCAGTTACATGCATTACCAAATGTATTTTTGTTAATATTATGTGAACTTAAACATGATCTGGGTACAAGAATGAGCAAGTGATTGGAATCAGTATTAGCAGCCGAACCTTCAAGTATGCCTGTGCTTTTTTGCTCCCCTGGATTGATGGTGAAGCCTTGACTTTGCTGCTTATGTCCATTTGGGGTCATGAATATGGCCTAAAGGTCTGTTGACTTGCAAAGTGCTATAATTTCAAGTCAGAGTGCTTGATCTGGAGTTACTTACAGGACCGGGCAGGAGGAACTGGCCGTTCTGCACAGCTCCCTGCTGAGAAACCAACAGTGTTTTCTACAGATTCAGGAATCAAAATTTCAGGCTTCTTCAAGCATCTGTAAGCAATTATTTATTTATTTATTAGTATAGTTTTTTTGGACTATTCTAGTTGTTATTATAATCAGTCTAATTACTCTCCTAAGCATGTTCTTCTCGTCTCAGCTGACACATTTACATCACAATGGCAGTGACTTCCAGAATCACTCAGAAACCTCTTCACTGGAGATGATACGCTTTCCTGATCTGGGACATTTCTTGGCGCAGAAGAGGGCTGAAATGATTTCATAAGCTGCAATACGGACTTATGCTGAGAGGGCGATAAAATGGCACAGACAAGGGCTCATATGAAGACTCCCAGTGAAGTAGGTTGATTCGGGCCAGACTGAAAAGATGTAAAGCGTTATTTGTATATTATACAAATGTGCAATTATTGGACATTATTTGTATGTTATACAAATGTGCAATACCCAAGACCCATGCACAGAGGCTCTGGCTTTGATGCGGTCACCGGTCACTCTGATAGTAAGCCGAAATCACAGGAGAGACAGTACAGTAGGGTGGTTGTGTTTTACATGAGATGGGTCACTGCTCAGTGCCACAGAGGAGTGTGGATCTGGGCACAAGATAGTTGTTTTGCTTGTCTGATTCATTCATTAACTTCAGCTACACCCATTACAACTAGGACATGTGCAATTACAAGCAATTACTGTGATTAATCTTCTCATTGTCATATAAATTCAGCACCTGGCCAATAATGTGCGTAGTTGTCTGTGCTAAGGACAATGCTTCAGGCAAGGGTTATGCTTCTGTGTAAGGTTCCCTTTCATTTGCCTTTTTCCCACTCATTTCTTGAGAGCCTTGAATTTCTGCTGAGCCTTCCTTGTCTTTTTTGGCTTGACCTGAGTAATCTGTTTGATGTTCAAACATCAGTTGTGAGCTGTCAATGGGAGAGCTCTGCTACAAAATTGCATGGTCTTTAAGGCAAAAAGCCATCATTCAATTCAGTGGAGCAAAAAGCCATCATTCACATCAGCAGATCGTCCTCATATTTGCAACCAAGCAACCTCTGCAGGGGTTAGATGGCACCTTGATTTATAAAAGAGATTGCTGACTTTGGATCTTGATTGAAGCAAGGTATTGTTATTCACAGTAAAGTCTTGAATGCTGGATACCCTTATCTCTTAGTATCTCACAATTAACCCCAGGCAGGAGTAAAATTCCTCTGAACTAAGTGGCTAATTCTGATCAAGTGCAGTACAAGTTATTGTGGGCTTGCGCAAAAAATGTCTCCAGCAAAACTGGGCTTTGGGCTCCAGATTTGTTCTCAGCTTCTTGCTGGCCATCTGGAAACGGATACACGTGCTATCTAATTCTGTAGCTGGCTGTTGGACCCCGGTCTCTTTGGGGTGCTAGGAAAGGCTTTTTGAAACAGAACAAAGCTGTGATTTAGGAGTCGTTGAGTGATTAGAGAAGGCTTTGAATTTAATGCCTGATTGACAGGCGCTCCATTCTCTCAATGAGTCCAAAAAAAAATACACATTAACTAAAGGTAAAAAGTTGGAAAACATTAATTTTATGGTTCCATTTTATATTGCTGTTTACACATAGCGCTTGTTACCGTAAAAGCTAACTTATCCTACCCATAATTGCTGGACTTGCACCAAGATATTTCAAGAAACAAACTTAACTTTCCTTACACATCATGAGTCGGCCTGCGTATCTTTTAACAGGGTCCCAGTTATGAGAATTTTTCTGCATTTCATCTTGCTGGTCACATCAGGGTGTGTGTTTTTGCTGGAATGCGTTTTAGTAGTCGTTTCCTTCGAGTTAGGCTTGCCAACGAATTTCTTGTCTTTGTTCCTATTTCCAGTAGTTAACTGTGTTGTTTAATGCAGGCATTTCTAACAGTTTTTTAGCAGAGAGAGTTGAATGTTCCCAGAAGTAGAGTTACGTGTTTCTTAATGTAACTGATATGCTATAGTAATAATTGGAATGGCAGTATGGTTGTTTTACATTATATTTATAGGGAAAAGTGAAGTATGTAGTAAATATTGCAGCCCTTGGTCTGTATCTTTGAACTGTTGGACTAGCGTCACTAATATTTTCCTATAAAACCCATATAAAAATAGATGTCTGCTATCTTTATTCAGGATTACAGATGACTATTTTAAAATCAAACCTTTTGAATGACTCAGATTTTCAGCTTGAGTACACTGCTATTGCTCAGACAAAGTGAATTGAGACAATTCATGGCTCAGTCTATGACATGTAGAAAAGATTCCATTATAGAAAAGATAAATCACCTACACTGCAATCTCAGCCGTGTATTTACGTTTAACTCAGTAGATCTCTCGCTCTGAAATGGGAAATAAGTGAGTTTATCCTGTAGCTCTTATCTGTGTAATTGTTTTCATGTTGTTTCTGGTTAGTGTCTATCCACACCCATCCTAATTCTGTCAGCAAGTAAAATGTAAAAATACTAACTTCTGTACATAAATGAGACCTCTTCATAATTATCTTCTCCTCTCTGTGTCATTCAGCTGTCTTGTAATGGTTCTACTTCAGCAAGAGGCTGAGCAGCATGACAAACTTCTTTTTAGACCTTGCCAATTATAAATCTCTCTATTCTTAGGACATTAAGCAGCTTAAAGAGAGCTGGAACTGAAGATCTGGCTGCCTGTCATACGAGTATTTAACATAAGAGTTTTAGGCATGTTTTATGTTGATTTCGTGCCTTAGATTCCTTACCATGCATGTGCATTGCAAGGGAGGGAAGAAATTGAAAGGCTTAATTTTAACTAACCTGGGGAAAGTTTAGTCAGTCACAAGCGGGGAGGTGAACTTTGGACAAGCAGAGCTGAAGTCTGTGAAAGCTAAAATTTGGAAAAGTGGATAGCTTGCCACATTTCAGCTAATGCTTGCAGATTCCCAGCAGAGATGCAAGCACTGCATAAAATCAGGAAGTGTTTTAGTATGGCTGGCATAGGTGGCTTGAGCGTAGGCATCTTAATCCAGGATGTGCACTCGGAATTATCAGGTCCTTGTTCCCCTTCAAACTATGCTGTGTAGGGATGCTCGGAGGTTCTGGGAACAGTTGCACCAGGGAGGAAAGCCAGATGATATATCAATTTGCAACAGTTTGTTTTTGTGTAAGAGCCTCTTCTGTTTGTATTAGGGGATTGTGTTTACTGTGGGATCAAATAGAAGTCCTAATAATGGAGCAAGGTAGGGTCATTTTCTGTTTTGAGTTCTATGACTTCTCATGGAGTGCTTTCTGTGCAGAATGAGTTTACCTATGAAGCAATTAATGTGTACTCTGGGAAAATGGTATTGATTTAATGTAACAGGTAACCACAGACTGTCCTCCCCTGACTTATCACTTTGTCGTCTGATCTGGGACAGCCTATGTGGTTCCTACTCACAGACTCTGTCCATTGTTATGTGCCTCTGCAGCTGGTGATTCAGTTCAGGTAGGTTTATTTGCAAGGACAGGCTCCCAGTTCCGTTAAACGTGACTGCATTGAAGCCCCTGGGCTGACCTGAAGCCCACTGATTCCATTTGATCAAGCTGCCAGTTAGAAAAGCCACTGCAGGCTGCTTGCTACAACACTGTGGTAAGCCATTAGGGGGTAGGAAAAAAATGTCTTTCAGACAAATTGCAAGAAGCTTCTACAGAAGTTTTCATGTAATTATTTTTTCCTCCTCTGCCTCCCTGAAGTGTCTGGAGACTATATTTGAATGTTTGGACAAATCTTTCTCAGTGGAAATAAATCATTTTATTTGGTGACTGTTCCCAAGACATTGCTACTGTTCCTGGGCTTTGTGAAGGGTAGCAAAGAAATCTGTCTATTGTCAATGCCATAAAAGTAATTTCATTAATTTCACCCTGTGCAATGGAAAAGAGGCTTTCCGCAACAGCACTGCAGTGACTCTGGACGTGACTGAAAAAACCACATAAAGCATTTTTTATGGTCAACAAATGGTTATGATTTTAATGAGCCGTAGAATACGCCAGGAAAAAAGAATAGTTCATTCTGAGTTATTGAAATGTGTTTTTTGAAGAGTGAAATACTCAGGAGCCATCATACAAGGAATGTGGGTTTGATTTTTTTTTTTTTTTTTTTTTAACAACTTCTAAAGAACATTTGAGATGTTAGGACTCAGGAAGGCTTTCTTAGGAAAGCATCTACTGGAAGAGGCCATGGCTGGAACATGGCCATTTTTACAGAAAGAAAAGGTTGTCTTTGCCCTAATGAAGAGCTAAAATTCAGTCAGTGTGATCAGAGAAGAGATTGCATCCTCTACATCCCCTGTAGCAAGGAGATGGTGCCTGAAGCTGCCTCCTGATGAGGCTCTGCTGGTGCTCTGAGCCTCCCAAGCTTTTTTTCAGTAAAAAGTTGGGATCTTAGACTCGTTAAATTCTTGCTTAAAGGAAAATCTCAGTGTGAGTACCCTCATTCCCATCGTGCCTCTCCCTGAAAACATGGGGCTACATTCCTTGTTAGTTCACAGAGCTGGTGCTGACCCATGGCCTTGGGTAGAATTAATTTCTGTTTGCTGAAGATCTAGGTCACGGTTTTAACCAAGCTTAGCCAGGATGCTTTGTGGGGGAAGGAGGCACACCAGTAAGGGCACAGCGTGTGTTACCCCTGTACTGTCCCTGCTCTGACACCCAGGGGAGGACAAGCTCAGTGCAAGATCCAGTTCCCTACGAGATGTCCAGTGATGCTGACCGCCTCTGCTGCGGCCAGGCTCCACCATTTTCTTTGTGCCTGTGCTCTGTCATTTCTCACCTTGTGCATCCATGCAGAACCAGTGTCTGTAGCCAGTCAGATACTAGCAATTAATGGGAGAATAGTGGGCACCTGGTTTCAAGTCGCCTTTTCTTCTCTGTCCACCTCCTTGATGCTTTTTCTCCCACTCATGCACCGCTGCCGAACCTGCTCCCTTCGCACGTTTCTCCCAGCTCCGTACTACTCCTTCCAAAATACATGCCCGTATCTCTCCTGCCCAGAGGTTTCTTTTGCCTTTCCTGCACTTGCTTTAGTTAATGCCTTTCTCTTCCAAGCCTCTCTGAACGTGCTGGTGCTCCCACTTGTATGCCAGGCCCTGCTAACGAGTGACTGAAGAGAAGCAAAGTCAGTCATTTCCTGACTATTGTTTCGTTATTGGACCTGAGACAAGCTGTGTTTCTGACTCACAGCTTCTGTATGCTGGCAAGTGCTCCTGTAGCCAGCGACGTGGCTCAGATGACTTTATCTGCAAGTCTTTGCAGGTTTTTCGAGAGAGAAATGAAATCCACTCATTTTTAGAGAAACTAGTTAGTTTTAGTCCTCAGCTGGAGCAAAACTGCAATTTAAGCACAGCAATTATATAATTTTGATGGCTAATTGGAAACTGCAAAGGGAAGCTCATCCAGGATTGCTGCATTTTTGCCCTGGGGACAAAGCCATGCAAGGCCATGTGAAGTTTACATCCATCCACAGCCCAAGTTTGCAGTTTTACTGAAACTCCACAAACATCTGTAGATCAGATTTCGCTTTGGTGCTACTTACAATTTTAACAAGGCAGATTTCTCCAGATGTCCTTTTTTTTTTTTTTGTCAGGGGTCTGTTTGATCTGATTAATAGATGGAGAACTCGTACATTAATGTGCTTATACAACAGTTTGACTTCCATGATAGTGGGCTGGGATTTTTTGGAGGGAGGGGAAGAAACTACATGAGTAATGCTGCCAGAGAGGCTTTGCTTGGCATAGTCACCAGCTTCTTATGTTTTCACAAGACAAACTTTCTGAACATATAAGTACAATGAATAAAAGAACAAACTGGTGGTTAAAAAGTGTTGGTGACCTGTTCTTTGCAGAGCAGACCCTTTTATCTTGCAATAGCAAGAACAGTGCATGAGACTTGGACGTCACTTCTGACTATAACACTACACTTTTTTTTTAATTTTTTTTATTTCTGGATTTGAGCAACTGAACAATTCTTTCATGAAAGGGGAATTTTTGAGGGTCTGAAAAAATCAAGTAGCAGGGAGAAGAGCTAATATCAAGATCTATCCTGTCCCTCTTTTCTTCTCTTTTGTACCTTGCCCTATGGTCTTGGGGGGGGGGGGGGGGAAGCCCATTTGCCTAAGGTCCTTCCTTCTGTAGACTGTTGCAGCATGGTTGCTCTCCTAGAACCTCTCAGGTTCCTTCAGCCATCATCGGTTGTAGCTGCTGTCTGCTAGGCACTGTTAGGCCAGGCTGTTAGGTTGGAAGTACTTTGGATTTTTAGCAGAAAAACAGTCCTTCCAGCAGGCAGGTCAGCAGCCAAACTGCCAAAGCAGCACTATTTACCTAGGCAGAGGTACAAGTTCCCTGCAGGAAAGTTTCTAGGTGTTAAAGAGCAAATGGTTTCCCC
The DNA here is from genome assembly GCF_009769625.2 of Cygnus olor. NCBI lineage: Eukaryota > Metazoa > Chordata > Aves > Anseriformes > Anatidae > Cygnus > Cygnus olor. The sequence continues at coordinate 54,641,643 of NC_049173.1, forward strand.
AAGACGAAAGGTAAGATAGACAAAAGAGGACAGAGCGAAGGAGGAAGAAGCATCTGTACTCAGGAAACATCTGCTTTGGAAACAAGAACTGAATGAGCAAAAAAAATACAAGCTATCAGAAAAATAAGCTGGGTGTTTAAAAGATTGCACCGCTGGTGTGTTTGTGGTTCTCCCTGCTGGAGCAGAGGCAGTGAGATACATTCAAGGAGTCAGAAACAAATGGACGTAGTAAGGCAGCCTTAATACAGCTAACCACAATTGCCTGTTATTGCCTGTCTGAGAGGTTACAGCGTCCAGAAGGATGTTACTGCGTATGCTGTTAGAAATCAGCTATAAAAACTCCTCAAATTCTTTTCAAGTTTTAAGCACCAGCAAGGTTTTGTCCTAACTATTCATGGTGATACTCGAGTAAGGGGTGACAAGAACACGAAAGGAAGCCCTTTACACACCTCAAATATATTAGTAGCTGGGTTAAGTTGCAGTCCTACCTATGCATTTCCTTTCTGTAAGCACAGGAATCTCATCTCGTTCTCCAAAGAGGGAGGTGAGAATATGGTTTTGGAAGTGTCTGGCCACAGTCCTGGAGTTGTCTCTGTGCGTGCAGAACCTTGCTGATTTTGTGGGACTTTATTAGCATTGAAGGACTTGATAGTCAGAATCGAGATTCAGAATTGAACAAAATAATGATACGTGCAAATAATTAGCGTATCCCTATTGTACTAGGAAACATGTTTTGAGCTGAGACAAGCTGTTGGAACTGGAATGCTGCTTTTGAAACCATGGTCCTTTATCATAAACTAGAGCATATATCTCTTCTGTTGTATTACAACTGAATCAAAAGCCCTTGATTTTTCTGCAGTGGGCTTCGTTGTCTGTTAGTGAAGCACCTGGAAGGTGTTCAACCACACTTCTGGTTAAGCCATTCATGGATTTTGGCAACTAGGTGTTGGACAGAAAATGTTGTAAGAGCTTTCTGTAGAAGATTTCACATCACCAACACAGCCTGGTCAATTCTGTTTTCATACCCCTCCCCAGAAGGCCTGGGGGAGCAGGTCGAGTGGTTGGGCAGCTCCTTCTTGGTCTCAGGACAAGGATACACAGTCCTGGCCTCTGACCAGCAGAAACAGTCTTGGTATATGTCAGGCATGTGCAGACAGGCAGAACTGGGTGTTGCTGAAGTACACTGCCCAGCTGCTCTTGCAGGTGAAAAGACCATTTGTGGTTACAGTGGGGCATGGGTGGCAATCAGTAAGTTTTGTGTCTTATTTCCAGTTTGATTGTTTCTGAGTAAGTTACTGACAATTATAATGCTCTGCCAGGCCTGTTGCTCATTAAAGAAAGAAAATAGACCCTCTACCAAAAGGAGATATTATACCATGTAAGCCCAGAGATCTTTGATGGACACTTAGAAATCGGGGCTAGTCATAAAAATACAGACACAGTCCTGTATTAAGAACCCTGACCGAAAGGTGCTGAGACGTTAATGGTTCAGGGTCAATATCACAGCTTTTACTGAAGAGATGCTATGATTAGAGAAAGAAAGGCAGGAGAGAAAACAGAGAAACCGACAAAGGCACAGTAGGGCTCTGAGCAGGACTGAAAGCCACACCATACAGCAGCTGCTGGTCCCCACGGAGTGTGATCCCTGCAGGCAGAGCTGGCAGGGAACACAGCCCACCTGAGCTCCTGTTGTGATGGTGATCACAGACTGTGTTATTTTTAAGTGAAACTCTCTTCTGAGTGCCTCTTTTGCACAAACATGGATTAAAAAAAGGCACGAGCTGACACGAGCGTCCTTGGATTGCAAACACTCGCTGAAGCCTGACAAGTCATATGTGTCTGTAAATCAGGCCTTGTGTGTTTTAGGAAGAGCTAGAATGAATCTTTAGTGAGGAGAAGGTGGAGGGCAGATGTTAAATGCCCCCTTTTTAAATCCCCCTCTCCATTCTACCCCAGCCGTCCATTTTGTGCAATACAGGCACTGGGTCTCATCCTCTGAAGACTAGGCCGAGCACGTTTTAAATCTGTCTGGGTTTAACAAGTTGCCCGAGCTCATACCAGTAGCAGTTCACGAGACAGGAAACTCCACTCAAACTGTGCACGTAGATACAGACTGAAATCTAGCAGTAAAAGACAAATGTGATTCCCCCCCTCGCCACCCACCCCAGCCCTCCCCGTCACTCACACCCCCCATTAAGATTCATGTTCACTTATAGAGGTAAGCGTCCAGCCATAGATCTCCAGATTTCTTTAGGGACCTGTGGGAAGAAAAAAATGAAGAGAAATTTGCTTGGCTTGTGAATCTTGCCTCTGTCGTTTTGTTCCTACAAAGGATTAGTCTGTTACTGAATCTGGGCATGAATCCTTAGGATACTAAATGTCTTTCCTCAGTATATCAGATAGAGTAAGAGGAGCTAGCTATTTTGCTCTTTAGCCCCCCGAAGTTTCAGACTCAAAGAGCAAGATCTTCAGGTGATGCCCATTGTACTATCTGCAGTTCCTCCTATTCCAGTTCTGTTGGGAGGGCCTGACAACGCTAAATTAGTCTAATCTTCATGCTTTTAGGGAACAGTCCTTTGCTGCTAGCATGGCTCAAATAGGAAATGGTATGGGCTGTAACCTGATTCATTCCCCTTTGAGTCACCTCAGTTTGCAGCCTGAAGATGTGCTGCCATCTTCCAAAGGCAAGAATCGCCAGCTGTCAGAACAACATTTAAAAAGGATATCATTTAAAAAGTCCCTATTAAATCAGTTTAGTGCCGATCCAATTGCTGGTTTCGCTAAGCACTTTGACAGAAGTGCTCTGGTTGCAGAAGCTGCTCTGGGGGCTAGTTCTTTCTTCTCCCATGATGTAGTGACGCAGCTTCCCAACTGCTGTCAGCTAACATTGCTCCACTATATCAGTGGAGCTGTGTCACTTCTGCTGAAAAACATTTCTGCAGGTATTACTTGGATTGTGATATGAAGGTTATTGCCCTAGTGAAACGAGGTTACAAAATACTGACATGCTGTCTTTCAAGGATCTATAGTGTCCTGAATTCTCTGTAGGAAAATATGTAGCAATGAATTGCAGGCTGCAGATGGTGTTAAAAGGTCCTTACCCAATTATGTCTACAAATGCTTTTCCAAGAGGCTTCTCTTCATATTGGACTCCGTACTTGGCACATAATGACTTCACCAAAGGTTTAACTTTCCAGAAATTGTGCCGTGGCATTGTTGGAAACAGGCTTGAATAGAGAAAGAGAAAACAAACCTGAGAAAACTCTAGAGACTAATCCCAAGGGATGGGCATCTTTGTCTGCCTCCTCATAGGGGCTAATTATTAATGCCTCCTCCTCAAGCTGTACAAGTAGACAAAAGAAAAAGAGGCAGAGAGAGATCTATGCTTTACAGTCCTCTGCTTCCAAGTAGCTTGTGAAAACTGAATGCATTCATTCTGCTGCTGGTGTGTCTCAGAACAAAGCTGTGTTCAAGAGAGATAATGGAAGTCAGTTTATGAGAAAAGGACACAGCTGGAATGTGAGGGGAGCAGGAATGAGGAAACAGCCCCAGACTGTTGAGATAGCTGTCCGTTTCCTTTGGGCAGAACTCATTCTTCTTGCCAAATCGGATAGTCAGTGAACCTGTTTTCCATCTCTGGAAGCTTATGGAACAGAGAAGCAGGTATTAGAATCTGGGATCACCTTGCCCTGTACTTTTCAATGAAGATTTCCTAAGTTGGCTTCCAAAACAGTCAGCTTTATCCTAGAAGACATCTCTTTTATATTTTGATTTGTCACTGGTAATGGGAAGACCAGGCATGGCCCTGGTTTTAATATCTTTCCTGAAACCTAGTACTCAGCAGCGTGTGCAGTCCTACACCGCTGCCTCCAGCTATGAAACACTGAAGTCCTTTTAGTCCAATACAGACAAATATAAGGTCCTGCACCTGGGGCCACATAATCTAAGAGTGTAGTACAGACTGTGATGTTCTGGCATCTAAAGGGAGGTTACAAAGAAGACAGACTCTCTTTTTACTAGGAGCCTTGTGGAAAAGACGAGGAGCAATGGGTACAAGTTGCACATGGGGAGATTCTGATTGGACATCAGATGAAAATTTTTTACTGTGAGAACAATCAATCATTGGAATAACCTCCCAGGGATGTGGTGGATTCTCCAACACCTGAGACTTTTAAGGTTTGGCTAGAGAAGGTGCTGGACGATCTTGTCCAGGCCCTGCTTTTATCATGAAGGGTTGGAGCAGATGATCTCTGAGCCCTTACAACCTGGGCTTTTCTATGATTCTGTCTCATCTCACACATGTCTTTAGCAGAGTTTTCCTTGCCTCAAGTACAGTGTTGTGACGATCTGGTAATGACCAAATGATTCTGGGTCCATACTCACTGGTGCTCAATTTGAAAATTCAGGTGCCCGGTGAACCAGTCATTGAAAAAGGACTGCTCGATGTTGCAAGTGGCTGCCAACTGTGAAGGCAAGAAAGCAGCTGTGAATATTAGTGAAGCCTCACCCTGAAATCAGCACAAAGCTCCTCTTCTCTGTGCCAGGTAAGAGAATGAAATGTGTCTTACTCCACTGCTGAGCTGTCAGAGTGCAGAAGGCTGCCCTTCTGAGCTAGCTGATCGCAGCAGGGGGAGCTTTAATCTTCCTTCAGGGATTGCTGTCAGCTGTTGTGCTGACAGTGCCTTTACAGGTTTGAACAGTGGTCAAGGGACAATACAGGGAGACAGTCCCATTTGGTGACACATCAGCCCAACTAGAGGCTCCTAAATCTCAGCCTATCTGGTTGAAGATCAGATGGTTAAAAACAGTACCAGGATGGGAAACAGGAAGAAAAAAACATGGACGCAGGAAGCCTACTTTCCGCATCCCATCTAGTTATTGTCCAGTGTGCTTTCAGCGTAAGATCTGAATAATAGAGAAATATTTCTTAGCTACCCCTGCTATTGTAAAAATACCTTTGATTGTCAAGTTAGGTAGTCTTTCTTAAAATCCTCTTGGACTTTTAACTGGCTAAACTGTGACTTCTACATGGTTACCACAGGAGATATATTCTCCTCACCCCTGAAGTTGTCATAAAATTGCGTCAGTGTCAAAAAGGTTTATCTCTTTCTGTTTCTTTTCTTTTTCTTTTTTTTGGTCATACCTGCATTTGCTCCCTGCCACATTTCTCTTGTTCATAATCTTTTGCTTTCCTAATACCCCCCCACCCCATCACTCTTTCTTTCCATAAGTATATGATCTACTAAGATTTACATGATTTACATAATTAACATACTTAATTTAAAAATGCTTAGGTGTTTTAGTGAATCATGGCATAAGGGAAGGAAAGATGGGGTGGGAAGGCTATACAGAGGGATCTGGACAGGCTGGGCCGATGGGCCGAGGCCTACGGGATGACATTCAGCAAGGGCAAGGGCCAGGTCCTGCACCTGGGGCACAACAACCCCAAGCAGTGCTACAGGCTGGGAGACGAGTGGTTGGAAAGCTGCCTGGCCGAGAAGGACCTGGGAGTATTGGTTGATAGTCGGCTGAGTATGAGCCAGCAGTGTGCTCAGGTGGCCAAGAAGGCCAACAGCATCCTGGCTTGCATAAGGAGCAGCGTGGCCAGCAGGTCTAGGGAGGTGATTGTCCCCCTGTACTCGGCTCTGGTGAGGCCGCACCTCGAGTACTGTGTTCAGTTTTGGGCCCCTCGCTACGAGAGGGACATGGAGGTGCTCAAGAGAGTCCAGAGAAGGGCGACAAAGCTGGTGAGGGGTCTGGAGAACAAGTCTTACGAGGAGCGGCTGAGGGAGCTGGGATTGTTCAGCCTGGAGAAGAGGAGGCTCAGGGGCGACCTTATCGCTCTCTACAGGTACCTGAAAGGAGGCTTTAAGGTAGTGAGGTGGGGACTGGTCTATTCTCCCAACCACCAAGTGATCAGACAGGAAGTAATGGCCTTCAGTTGTGTCAGGTGAGGATAAGGTTGGTTATTAGGAAAAAATCATTCACTGAAAGGGCTGTGAATTATTGGAACAGGCTGCCCAGGGACGTAGTTGAGTCACCATCCCGGAGGTCTTCAAAAAACATGCAGATATAGTGCATACTGACATGGTTTAATGGCAGACTTGGCAGTGCTAGGTTAAAGGTTGGACTAGGTGATCTGACAAGTCTTTTCCGACATAAATGATTCTATGATTCTGTAATTCTATGAAATTGCCTGGCAGACTTTGAAAGCCCGTATTCAAGGCCCCACTGACAACTACAATTACTACTTATACTAATTAACATGAGGTTATTTCTTCTCTCAGCTCAATTATACCAAATTCATATAGCCAGTGTCAAAGTTACTGCCGCTATCCTCTGGGTCTGAATGGGACTTGGTCCACTACAGATAAGAAGTATACTTTCAGTGCATTTATCTTACCAGGCGTTAAAGAGATTCAGAAAGCAGATGGTTTTTATTTCAGTCCTTATTCCCTTAGAAAACTGTAAACTTTAGAAATATACTGAGCTGTCTCTTCAACTGGGGTTGATATATTTTCAGCACAGGGATAACACGTTGATTTACAGCAGCCAAAGATAGCATTTAGAGTTAACTGTTGATTTTCATTGAGGCTCTTCTATTTGCTCATGTGTGTGCCTACAAATACCACAGGAAGGTCAAATCATGCTTGAACCTGATACTGCCTCAAATGAGAAAGAACAACAAAGAAATCTTTTGATTGTCAAAGCTAAAACAGAAGTTTGGGCTTTCATGTCTTGAATCAGCATTATTGACTCTGGGAGAACAACTTTATGGGACAGTTCATGGATAGAGACTCTATACTAGTATTTTGTATATTTTTTGGGGGGGGGAATTACTTGGAAGTAGTGGTAATCCATCCATTGTTTTGAGTAAATTTCTAATCCAGTTTGGGTGAGTGGAGTCAGAGATATTCTTTTCCCTCCCAGTTAGTTACCTGGGAGCTGAGCCAATCTTTGTGTTTCTCAAAATCAATTTCCATTGGAATGTGATTCATCTGGGTGACCCACACAAACCAGTGACTCTCCAGAAACCTTTAGAAACAAACAGAGAAAAAGCACAACAATTTATATTGCAGACCAGGATCTGAGGTAATCTGGGGTTTACAGGGAGCAGCGGGAGATACTGCATGTGAGGAAAGTATTACTCCAAGGTATGGAAGTAAACAACTCTCTTACCTAGGGAAACTACAGAGAATCACTTCTGCAATGAATTTCTCTATCTGTCTTTATAACTCTGGGACTAATGTAATTATGATTACCTTTACAGAAGGACATCCTACTGAGCTATCCCTCTCCTTCCCCAGAAGTAGATTGATCTTTCTTGCTAATTTTGCCTTTCTGTAAATGAGGATGATCCAAGTACTTGAAAATAAAACAAAACAACCGAGCCCTGATTAGAAGTTCTCTGAACTGTTTTTATTTTTCCAGTTGCTTGCTGGATACAGATTATTTTCAAAATCCACCTGCCCATTGGTGTTAACTTTACCACACTAGGGGTCCCACCTTTGCTCTCTCTGTACCTTTACTGTAATTCTGAAGTCTGACCTGGGCTGGCAATCACTTTAAAGTGGCTTATTTGTTGCTTATGGTATTAAAACTACATTTTTAGCCCTTGTAGAACAGTCTGCAGCAAAGCACTTTATCCAATGCAGATTTTCTATGCTGAGGCTGAGGTGTATGTTGGCAAGGTAGTTATCCAGGAGCATCTTTGTTCTAGTCTTTAGGCTTGATTTCTGAAATAGCAGATGATCTGAATCTCTGCTTTCACCAGCAGTAATTGCATATAATCACAGACTGGAGTAAGCTAATTAAAGAGAGTGGTTACGGAAATGTTTGGAAGTCTGGATTTTGATGGGTATTTGTTTTTCCTCAGTATTTTAGTCTAGCTTCTAGAGGATGAATGAGGCTGTTTATGTCATGCATCAGCTATTTAGAACAATCTTAACTTTCTACAAACTATGTGTGTCTAGGGTCAAAACAAAACGACGTGTTTTTGTTTAACTTTATGCCTTACATATTTTGATGGAAAGTGATGATCCTCCTTACGTATCCGTATTTCTCTGAGCAATGGGAGAGCTGAGTACAAAGGAACATTGTTCTCTAAAGCTCCTGGGGCTCTTCTCTTCCTGACTCAGTATAACAGAGCTATTATTAATAGGGAACTATCTCCTGATGAATCTTCATGATGAATTAGAAACAATTTTGCAAGGGGAATATATTCCTTCTTGCATTTTTAGCTTAATCAAAACATTAACATTTTTGAAATAATAGGTCAGTTGTTGTCAATTTGTCAGCTTGATTCCAGACCAAAAATGTTGGCTATGCATTTACACAAATGTGTATCTTTTGTAGTTCCTGTTTTTCTTAGGACTGAAGTGTTTTGAAGCTATGAAAACTGAAGTCGTGAACAGTGACATTAAATTTTTTGGAGGCAAATCTTCATGTTTTGTGAAGGTTTTTGTGCATCTGCTGCTATTTCTTTTTACTCTCGTTTTTTTTTTTTTTTTTTTTAGAAAATGTTGTTCACTGTGATGAAATGTTTTGCTAATACTGACTGTGGGACTAAATGCCGTTCTTTGGTATTAGCCAGAAGAGTTGCAGATATTACATACAAGACAGAAATATGTATTCAGTGCTGCTATCTGGAATAGTGTAACCATCCAGTGAGTAAGCTTCCAAAGTTCTGCCATGCCTGATTCATTTTGGCAGTTCATGTTTTTTTGTCTCTCACTGAATTTTCCATTCATCAGTCATACAGCAGTAATCAAATTAATACTGTTTCTGTACTAAGAGCCGCTCTTCATGAGATCTGCTAATGATAAATGGCCAGAAGACCAGTCAAAAATCAAGATACACAGCAAGCACTTCTCCATAGATATACTGAGGGGTGAGAGGTAGCTTTGGAGGGGTCAGACTGGAGCGTGGGGGCAGGAACACTGATCTGTGGTGTGAAACAGCTTCCAGAGGCCATGACCTCTGTGAAGAAGCAATGATGTATGCATGTAATGTACAGGCCATGCACACTCCTGCACTGGGAGAAATGGTGAGCACTTCACTTACAGCTCTCAGGAGAGGGCCCACAAATTACCTTCCCAGTGAGCTGGGAAGAGGGAGGCTTGAGGCACTTTATCCAGCCTCAGACGATGTGGAAAATGCATGAAAGTGTTGGAATCAGGCATCATGGGGAATGAGGAAAGAAAGGAGAACCCTGGCTGAACCATCACAAGTGCTGAGCACCAGCTCCAGCTCTGCTGAGAGGAAGTAGCACTGGGAGACGATAGGGAGCACGTGAGGCAGTGAGAATACCCAGGATAATGCACAGTGAGGTAAATGACTGCAAAGAATCTAAACAGGGAGGGCATGGGGCCCATAGCAGAGCTGAGATTTGGTTAGCCCAACACTGGAGGGAGGGGAGAGCAGCAGGGAGCTCCTGTATCTCCTACCTGACAAAAGTGAGGAGAGACAGGGATCCCAGAACGCCATAGAATGGGATGTATGTGATGAAATAGCGCATGTAGTAGCTGAAGGCCCAGGCTAGGTCCTAGGGGAAGAGAGAAAACATCAGGCATCTCTTAGCCTATTTCACATAACATGGCTTTTCTGGTAACGGAGAAGACACTGGGAAATTAGCAGAAAAAAGTGTGATACCTTCACACCCTCCCTTTACCAGGTCTCTTTGTGGTGGAGAGATGACTGGCCTCTCCCTACTCAAGTGTCATTTCCTACAAGTCAGCTGGACCCCACAAACACTGAGAGAACATTTCACTCACCGCCCAGAACCTGCGCTTGATCATGGTTGAGATGATTTGGATTTGGAAATACACGGGGATGAGCAGAGGTGGGAAGACTGCAAAGCAAAGGGAAATATTTTGGACGTCAGAGAGGCAGAAAAGCGTGTGACATGAGAGTGACCGAGTGATTTAGGAACTGTTTCGAGGGAAGTCCTAGCACTGGTAAGAGAGGTGATGTACTGGTGATGGGGGCAGTTGCCTTTTGGTGAAGAATGGAGGCTCTGGTTCACAAGTGTTCATCTTGACTTATCAAAGAGCATCGACAGACCACATGCAGTCATTACATTGAGCCTCTCACACAGAGATTACTTCCCAGTCTCAATTGCTTGCCTTGCTGGCAACATGAAAGATGCTTGGATATCAGTGAGAAATTCCCAACTGATTTAGAGACCTGCACAGGTAGACCATTAATGAGACTGGAGGTCTTAGGAAGGGCAAGACGAGTTGAGACTTTAAGGACTTTGCTAACACAGTAGGGGCTGGGAAGTTCAATAGACTTTCAGTTCCCCTCAGCAAAGGCAAAAAGGAGGAGCACTGTGCAGATACTCACTGAGGAAGAAGTACTCATGCTGGTGGTTGTAAGGCAGGTACTTCAGCTTCTTCTTGCCATACTGCAGGACACAGATAAGAAAGCTCAGTCTTGGACTATGACCCCCACATGTAAGAGAAGATTCTCTGCAATACTTCTTTATTGTCTGGAGAGTTCTGACTGAACTCCCACACCAGTAAAGCTAGGAAGTGTTCTGCTATGGTTAAATATCGTGACTTCATAATAGTGCTATGTGTAAATTCCTTTTTAAAGCCTCCTGTCTTGATATTCAGATAATTTCTTGTTGTGACCCTGGGGGCATTTTCATGCATTTCTACACCTTCTGCCATGCCTGCAGCTGTGCTAAGAGCTGCTATTGTCTTCGTTATTAGCAACACAAATGTAAGGCATAAAGAAATATGACCTTTGGTAAGTCATTATGCAGGATACCAACGGCAGAGCAAGACAGTGAACCTTGGCTAGTCTTCCATGCAGATGTCCTGCACTGATCCATTTTGGCTTCTGCAGCCATCAGTCCCATGAGCCCTGGTGGCTCATAAAACCTTACTTTAACAGCAGTGGGAAAACTAGTGTGGCCCTTTGCTCATATGACAATAATTCAAACGGATATGTTTAAATCTACAATGTCTGCGCCACTAGTTTGATATAAGAATTACAGTGCTGTCACTGAGAGCTGTTCTGCAGCTTGCTGTGTTACTGTGGTTCACCTATGGACAGCAGATGCAGAAAAGTTCCCCCAAAGGCAGGTTTAGACCTTTGTTGCATTCTTGCAGGTGCCCATTTCTCTTCAGGTGCTCTTGGCTCCTTGTTTTCACTGGTCTCCTAACCTTTTCTTCTTATCTAGAGCTACACAGAAGTGTCTCTTTTTTGAGCTCTAACAATGTCCATACAAGGAACTAATTTGTTGCGAACTCACATTTTTTGCTTCCAGCATAGCAGCTTGCAGTGAATGTAAGCCTCGTAGCACCAATAAATAAGCAGTAGCATGTGGAACTTAGATCAGTGCATTCAGGTGCCTGCATCCTGTAATGCATCGTACTCGAAGTCTGCTGCAATCAGGAGGTTACTGGTATCAGTAGATTTTGGAAGTAAAGATATACTACTAGGAAGAGTGGCAGGAAAACAAGTACGTAAAAGATTAAGTCTGAATAGTGATGGTTGACCGAAGAGGAATTGAATTTCTCCCCATAGTTCCTAGTGAACAGCTGCAACTGTCACATTAAACTTCAGGATGGGATATTCTGGTTATACAGTAGAAAGAACTTCCTTATAATCTTGAGGGTTGAGCGTGGGACTGGAGTGCCCAGTGAATTTCCAATATGCTTGCTGGTCAGAGCAGACCGAAAGAACAGGGACTATAAACAGTACTCTTTCCACTTATACTACATCTCCAAAGCCAAGGTCATGGTGACCTCCTGGCCAGTCTGAAGCAAAACAGCTGGCTGTTCCCTGAGTGTGTGTGCAGATATCTACATAACTGACCCCTCTGATGTTTCTGACAGTCCCAGTGCTGCTTCTCTTTTTTGTTTGCCCTCTGATATGCAATGCCCTTGTGGGTCTCCTGCACAGGGAGGCCCTATGAGTTTTGCCTGCTGTCCTCAGACTTCAAGTCACCTGAACTGTTATTGTCTAGCAGAGCTCCCTGCTGTTTTTATTTTATTTTTACTTTTGGCCTCTGACTTGCTTCTCCTATTGCTTCCCTCTCCACTTGTCAGATCCTTCCCCCTGGGCTGATCACCAGTTCTATGACGTCCATTCTCCTCCATTCTGTTTTCCCGTGTCTCTCTCTATTCTAAGTCTATTCGTGACCACTAAAATCTTGTAGTCTGCAGGAAACGGTAACTTTGGGCACTACAAGATTACTGAAAAGGAATTCACTGTGTTCTGAACTCTAAAAGGCTGTGTGCTAGGCTTATTCTAGAAAAAGATTATGTGTAAGTGTGAAAGAATATTGAGATAGACTGACACTGACCTAACATTTCTGATATTTTGTAGGAGAGAGATCCAGTTTTCTTTGTTGTTACAAATGTCTACATCCTCAGTTCTTGCTTTAAGTGGTAGACTCACAGTCTACTTTAAAAAAACAGTTATCAGGCACAACATTTTCCAATGGGATGTACCAATACAGTGAAGAGCTTAATACTGATTTACGTTTTCTAGATAGTGGCTTTTGTATACTCCAGGAGAAGTCTTCCATTTTAGTCATATACAAGAGACCTTTCTGCCTCTTAAAAATTTTGTGTGTGCAAGACATTCTCTATACACGACCATACACCAGCATGTATGTCCCCAGCATATGTCTGGGGTTACTTTCTTAATAGGGTAAAAGCTGAGAAAGCATTATTTTTTTTTCATTTTATATTTCCGTGCTGTACTTACTGCAGATTTGTTGGTGTTGGTTTTGTTTTAGGTAGAAATGCTTGTTCAATTTTTTTTTTTTAAAGACCAACGGTTTATTTTCTTTGTGTAGGTTTTTATAAAATAAACGGTAAGTATTTTGGCTCTAGAAATGGACAGATGGAATCAAAATACCTTAACACGGTCTGTTATTCATTGTGCAGCATGTTGGTACATAGTGTAAGAAAACGGTTCTAGCTGATGACTGCAGTAACCTAGAGTAACCCAAAGAGTTCACGTTTGGTCGGGCTCTGACCCCAGTCTTTGTGTAAATTTTAAAATTCAGGGCTAGATGATGTCTGAAGATCTCCACAGTGAGGTAGGAGTGTGATCATTTGTGACTAGCTTATACCAGCAGAAACTTTCCGTATACTTCACCTGTCCAAATCAGATCAGCTTTGGTGTCTTACACTGTCAGATCAAGTCAAAATCTCCACAGATTGTGCTTCAAATAGAAGAAGGAAAAAAAGAAAAAAAAAGAAAAAAGAGAAAAGGAAAGGGGAAAAAAAAAAAGCAGGAGGAAATTTCTGTGTGTATGCAAGCAATACAATATCCCTGCACATGCATGGCAAAGGCTCCAGTGGAGAGGACGTTGTCAGGATTGTCTGGAGCACAACTGGAGTAATATTGGAAGATATTTTATGTGGAAATGGAAGATCAGTTTTGAAATATTCTCAATGAAGTACTGAGAAACACCACATTTCCCCCTTATGTCGATATTTCAATACAGAAGAAAGTTTTCTTTTTCAGCTTTCTACTTTCTTTATGGTCCCATCTTCATTGCTTTTCCCAAGATATCCCCAAATATTTTTTCCTGTGGTCAGCATAGGAAATGGATAGGGAATTATACAGTCAATATTGCTCTTCAACCCAAGGTTTGGGAGGGTGTAAAGGCCAAACTCCTGTCAGAAATCAATAGATAGATGAAGTCCCTGGGAGAAGCATGTCCTTCTTCAGCATTGCTGGAAGTCTTGACTCTGTAAGTCATGTCCAGCAACACTGACAAATTCCTGGTTTTGCACAAGCATTCTCTGAAGCCCTTTAGGACAATAGTTTTCCACTTTTTTCCCACTTTGCCTTACCTCAACAGGCTGTGTATCTCCAAGGACAAAAATATGCAGCATGTTCACATCTGGGTCTTTCTTGAATATGTTGGGCTTGGCATGGTGTTGGAAGTGACGGTGGTTCCACCAGTTTGCAGAGGCGCCCTGGGCAGATACAAAGAGTTAATCCATGCAAAAGCACAGTTCCTCTAGTGGCAGTTGCGTTAAAACAGTGCAACTCTGATTGTGCCCAAACTAATATTTGCTTTTATAATAGCAGTAGGTGGCTATGGTGGCAGTTACTATGAGACTGCTGGTTTCGGAGGGCCCGTGTCAGCTATGCCAGGCTGTTTTGCCCTCACTAAAGATCAAATAATTTGAAAGGACAGGCCATAAATATACACTCGGTGACTTGCATCTCACAATATCTTTCTACAAGTGAGGTTGTTATGAGTAGCTGAATGGTAGGCTATTTCCACTTGGTGTCTTACTGATTGTTGATGCTGCTTTCCCTCTACTGCGCAGGAGGAGCCAGGCAATGCAAAATAGGTTTAGGAGAATGGGCAAAGGTATGTCCTACCCCGCTTAAGTTCCTACTGCAAGTAGGTGCTGAAATGCTTGTCTGCTTTGGACCTTGCCCATGGTATAATTCTGATAATACCTTGAATGGATGGGATATATCAGGATGGGACACTTAAAAAAATACTAAACCATACTGGGAAGCATGTGGAAAATATGACAGGGTGTTAAAATAGTGTTTTATGCAATTTAATGAGATCTGTCCTCAGCTGCTATAAATTAGAGCAGTTCTGCTGAGGTTTGTGGAATTACTGTGTTCTGTAACAGCTGTAGTTGTGCTCTCATATCTCTCTCTTCTATGCAACAGCTCCGTGTGCAATTGCTCCCTAACTTCTCCTCCCTGCATCTGCTCGCTGAGGAAAGGCTAAGAGCTGCAGTTTCCTGCTTTGATGTAGTCAAAGCGACTGCAGCTATTTCCACAGTGCCCTGTGTCCCCAGTGACCTTTACCTTCAGGTGTCCAATCACAAACTTGTGGACAAGGTGGTTCCAGGAAGACTTCTTAAAGACAGACAGGTGTCCAAAGTCATGTTGCAGCCACCCTGCCTGGGTCTGGGATGATGGAAAATAAATCAGTTAGAAAAGTGTTTGAATGTTGGCAGGCTCAGTGCTGAGACCACATCCCTTGGGAGCCCGAGTGCTCGACCACCCTCTCAGTGAAGAACCTTTTCCTAATGTCTAGCATGAGGTGTTATAGATGGTCTTCAGGGAGAAGAGATCAGTGCCTCCATCTCCTGGAGAACAAAAAGCCCAAGAGGCAAGAAAAACGTGTGATGCAAAATCACCAGGGGCAGCCAGAAGGCACCGTGGGGGAAGATGTGGATGTTTTTCCTATTTGTATTGGTCTAATAAGAAAAGTTCAGTGCACGTTGACCTCACTGAGTACCCGGTATGCTCTGTGCCTACTGCTTCTTACCTGGGAAGTTGCAAGGATGCACGCAAGGAGGAGAGTTGTAATCCACCCGGTACCGAAGTATGAAACCATTAGCCAAGCTAAAGCTTCCATTGCAATGATATGGGCCAGGTAAAGAGAGAAGAACAAAGGGCTTGCTCTGAATAAATTCATGTCTTCGGCTGTCTTCCTCAGGGTCCGGAAATCCTCCACCAGCTGGGACTGCAAATGGACACGTAAGGCACAGCATGCAGCTTGTGAGTAAGTCTGAATGTGTCCAGGGAAGGCTTCATCCTAAGGACCTTGGCTGTTTCTTTCTTTGGTCGGCTACTCTAGAAGTAAGGAAGTACTAATCTCCATATTCACACTACTTTCTAGCTTTTCATAGTACTTTCCTATGAATAAACACCCTGGCTGGCCTCAGCCTGTGTCCTGACCTTTTGCACCCTGAGCTAGGAGAATTCTGTGAATCAGCAGCACTACCTTGCTATGTCGAGAGTCATATCTGTTGATGACTCTAGTCTGAATGAGCTATACAAGTATTAGAGACAGCTGGAGAATGAGAGAATTCAGTCCTATTACTTAAGCATAATTCCAAACCTTCTGTGATGAGCACCCAATATCAGAGCACCTGTGGTCTATTCAATACGTGGGTTAGCTGGCATGCAATTGTACATCAAGAGCCTCCCAGGGTTAATACAGCTTAGCATTGTCTCTTCTGTTGTGAGTGATACAAATATATCGATAATATATTCAAATATATATATATATAAAATATATATTCAAATATATCGATACAAATATATCGATATAGAGATTGGACCTGGCTATAAGGGACATGGTTTAGTGGGTGACATTGGTAGTAGGGGGATGGTTGGACCAGATGATCTTGAAGGTCTTTTCCAACCCTAATGGTTCTATGATTTTTCTATGATTTCTATGATAATCATGATCAGCCATAAGCAACAGGATTGAGTTTTGTAGCAGGAAGTAGTCATGCTACACACAATGCCTGAATAATGAATAAATGAACTGTCTGGGAGGGGTACGGGGGCTGGCTTGAGGATATGGAGCGGATGGAAAAGGTGCTTGCTGGGTTGCTCCTTTTAAGCAACCCCACTGAAATGAGACATCTGTTTCACCTCACCTACGAGTACCTATTGCTCTGCCACTCATGGCACAAATGCTTGTACAGAAGTCTGAATGTTTCAACTCCCTCTCACACACATTTTTATCTATGCGCATTGCTGCACAGAGGTGTTCAGCAACAGAGCATCTTTCTCTTTCTCTGGAGCTGCCTGTAGTGAAGACACCTGCACAATCTGTCTGGTGTTTTTTCCACATCCTGGAGGACATCCTGAGAGGAAAAAAAAATGGTGGAGCATGCCCACAATGAACCCCAGCTCAGAAGAATACTCACATTTTTATCTCGGTCTTGGCTGGGTTCCCCTGGAGCAAGCTCTCCGATAAGTAATGGCTTGAGAAACTTTTGCACCAAGGTGGGATTGATATGGAAGGCCTGGAACGCATCCTGGAATAGAAATGTGAGTAAATGTGAGATTGAGGACTAGCTGGACTGACTTCCATCTCTGGAATTCAGTGCAATACTGCTAGTAGAGAAGACATCTGCTAGAGGCTGCTGAATTTGCTTACCTGGTAGAAAATAAACAGCGAGAACTGAGGTGTCTTTATCTGTCTAGATAGCATCCCAGGAAACTTCCTAAGCACCTAAATACCTAAGTCCTGCTAATTCCCTTGGAAGGCAGGCCAACAGGAGTTTGTGCAAATCCCCTCTAGGATATAAATTCCCTTTGAAAGTCTGCTGCCTGGAGGCAATTCAAGAGAGGGGGTTTTTATAGTGTGTTTGATTTGATGTTCACCCAGAGCATACTGCAAAGTGGAGAATGAATTCGTCTAATAGATCACTATACATTTTGGTTTTACAGAACAAGTGCTTTTGCATACCCTCAAGGGTATTGATAATAAGTGTAAGTCCTTTTGTACTGAAATCAGAAAAAAAGAAAAAAGAAGCTTAACCCTATCAAGGTACTGTTATGTATTATTTTTAATTCCTTTTCTTCATATCTAAATTTTCTAAAATTGACCATCTCAGACCCTGATTATTCCATGCAACATCATTTATGAGTCTGGTGCATTAACCGTATCTCTTTTTTTCTATTCCTTCCTCATTCTATATCTTCTTGTGTATCTGTGTCCTGCAGATACCTGTTGGGAAGCATGTATTTGATGCATTTGCTGCTAGTAGTGAAGTCTTGCACATCTCTCCTTTCACATGGCATGGCTTGGATTTTAACCCCAAAGGTAGCAGTAGGGACAGAAAGTTCACCAACCTCAGAAACCTTTACACGGTCCTTACTGCACAGAACTGGAATTAACTCTAGAAATTCACCTAGAAGAACTGTAAAGATGTAGTTCCATGCTGTTTTATGACTGCCCGCTCTCTGGGTCCCCACGCTAAACCACAGCCCTCTTCTGTGAGATGGTCTTTGGCAGGAGAGCTCCAGCTATGAGGAAGGCTTATTTTCTTTTGCTCACTGTGCTCCTTCTACAAGTAAGATTCAATCACATCTGTTGAAACATTGACATGTTTCATTCCTCACAGAGGCGCAAACCGATGGACCTCATGGAGACCAGAAGGCCCATGATTTTAAAGGACGGGTAGTTCAAGTAAGTACGGGTTCATCAGACAGCTTGGCTAATGATTTGTGCTATTATGACCTCCTTTTCTCATTGTATTGAAATCCCTGTGCTGTTCATTTTATGAGTAAGTAAAATAAAACTGAAGTATGGTCAAAAAAAGAAGTCAGGAGTACCATGCTTCAGCCTTTCTTCTTTTGTCCTATTTTCTAACCAAGGACCAGCTAAAATCTCACCCCTTGTTCTGAATGGGAAAGACAGATTGGAAAGTGCTCATTGTTTCTAGCTGACCTTCCTGTGAGCTGAATTCCATTAGTAGGCCAGCTCTGGTGTTCATAATTACCACCAGCAACTTTGGTGCCAAAGTCCGCCAAAGTCCTCTGAAACTTTCAGCTTATTCCAAGATTTGGGATTGAGCTTCAAAGTAATACTTGGACCGTAGACATTTCACTTGTACGAGGCAGGAGAGTGAAAGCTGGTCTCTGCCATTTAGCTTGAAGTTAAAGAAATAATATATGAGAAGAGAAGCAACAGAAGGATGGGGAGAACAGGTTTATTTATTTATATATATATATATAAACTTATAAAGATTAGAAAAGCCTTAAAATGCCAGAGGCTATGGGGGAAGATGCAAAGAGGAGAAAAAATGTCATTACAGCACATGGGGGAGGCAAACTGAAATGTACTGGACTTTTCTAGTTACTCTCAGCTCTCATGACATTGCTAAGTGTCCAAACTATCCCATTCGGAAACAATTTCAGAAACAAAGC
This sequence comes from Cygnus olor, assembly GCF_009769625.2. Lineage (NCBI taxonomy): Eukaryota > Metazoa > Chordata > Aves > Anseriformes > Anatidae > Cygnus > Cygnus olor. The sequence goes on from NC_049173.1 coordinate 54,660,324, forward strand.
AATATCTGTTATCACGGGGGAAAGTTTGGATCAGTTTGTCCTGTTCTACTCAGGAAGACTGCCACACTGGCAAAATTTACCCCAGTTTCAAGCATGAGTGAGACCAGTGCTTTCTGACTGCACTGTTGCCTATTGGTTTTACCTTACTCGTGCCAAAATGAAGGTAAAACTCCAGGGCCAGCAACGCTGATACTACAGCCCTGTTCTGCAGACAATTTGAGTTTCCCTGGTATAATTTGCAGAAGATGTGAAAGGGGAGGGAAGACCAGAATAGTGGGGAAGTGAGTATCTGACTGTGCCTGCTGCAAGGTTGTACCATTTCGAGACGAAAAGTATGACAGGTGAAAAAAGGAGAAGGGTAGAGAGGGAGAGGGTGAACACTTAGGAAGCATTGAAGAATATTGTCTCAGTATTGTTCAGGTTAATGGGGGAAAATAATCTTCGGAGGTCTGGCTGGCTATCTCTTTATCTCTGTGATGGAGATCACTCAGGTTTGTGTAGTGTTAGCGGCAGGGTGACTCAGAACAGCAGCTTCTGCCTCACTGCCTAGAAGGTATTTCTCTTCACCTAAGGCTTCCCTGGCAGTAGCACATCTGTCTTCTAAACATGCTCTGTCATGACTTTTCTGGGGAGAGGTCTCTTCCATCTCTGAACCCTTCTTCCTTGGCTGGATGAAAAGTAAAGGTTGAAACTGGTCAGAGATGTAAGCATGCGTGTCAGAGCACGGTTGTTACTTAAAACTATATACACGTATATATACCATATACGATCTTCTACTTCCCTGTCATCTTGAGCCTATTCCATGTCGAAAGTGCTGTTAGTAGGAAAGTTTCACCTTCACTGGAGGTGGCTGAAAAGTAATATTGGGTAGAGAATGGGATTTTTCAGTATAGTCTCCAAGCAGGAGAGAGAATAACATGTCCTAATATTCTTACCATCATCAGAGAGAAAGCTATAGTGAAGGAAAAATTGCTTTTTGATTTGCTATATCTTAGGTGTCTCCTTTACAAATCGGTCCTGAAAATTGGAATTGTCCTCAAATCTGTATTGGAGGGAAATAGAGAGCAAAAGTTGGAAGATAGACTCTGGAAAAAGCCACATGATATTTACACCTGACCTCTCAGTTTGGTGGTCTATCGTCCAGATAAACTGATGTGTCTTATGAGAAGTGGGAATTATCCCAGCTGTTTTTGTGAAAAAAGCTTTACTTTATCGAGGTAGGAGCTGTACATAAGCATTGAAGTACTCAGTGCAGTCAGTGCAAAGACATTCTTTCACATCCTTGAACATTTCTAAAACAGAGAGGCTGGAAGGTGCCTGCTTTTAAGTCTTGTTCATTTACTGAAAGCAACTGTGCATGATGTGATGTCAGAACGTGTTCTCCCAGTCTGGTGTGCTGTATCAGTATCCTAAAGTATGGCCTAAAATAAATGAATGCCTAATATTGTTAGTACTTGTAGGGAAAATTCATGTGTAAGCTAGCCTGGGCACTCTTGACTTGATCAGCATCAGCTGAGCATGCTGAGCATAAAAGCTGTCATGGAGCTTTTCAGTCAGCTATCTTGTGAGCATCCTGAAATGAATTAGCTCACGCATCACCAACCACGTTATTTAAGAACATGGGTGTAGAGTTCAGTGAGTCTGTTTGTGGGCAGTTTGTGATAGACTGGTACGCCTGATCCTCTAGAGCATTGGTAAAAGATAAATGGAAAAGCGGCTGAAGTTCCTTTGGTGCACCTTTGCTGGACTGTGGGTCCTAACTGCATGTAATGCTAAGGGGAATTCCAGAAAGGTGAAAGCCATTCGAGAACTAGGAATGCAAACATGTTGAACTGAGTTTTTATCATTGCCTTTTCCTCCTCCTAAGCTCTTCCATTTGTGATATCTTGCAACTCAAAATGAGACATGTTAGTAAAGCCTTGACAGACTCAAGGACAAGGATTTCTCACTCTGAATGCGAGATTTTTTTTTCGTATTAAAATGTGATTTGTCATAGAGAAGTTGGAATTTAGATACCAATTCCATTTTAGTGCTCGGGATGGAAGGGACAATTTCAGAGCACTCTTAAGACCACTTCTTCTTGGAGTGTGCTCTGAGTATAGTGGGATACAAGGTACTCTGGAGAGCTGGTAAGAGAAGTTAAAAGGATCAGCAGTAGTAGACTCACAAATCTGTTTCAGTTTCCCTTGCAAAGATCAGAGACAAATACAATAGCAGATACTTTTTGATTTCTAGTGGAGGTATTAAAGTAAATTCTTGGGGACAGGAGCCCAGCTCCTCTGATTTCAGCAGTCCCTGCACTTATGTAGCCCAGAGAAAATCCTCACCCAGTTACTTCTTTTGGAGGGAGAAAGCTTTTCATTCAGAGTTTTTACTGGAAGGGGACAGGAACACCAAAATGCATCTCAGTGCTTCAAGGAGACCAGTGGAAAATAACCACAGACCTCAGGCAAATGGAGAAGGAAAGGAAAACGTTAGTAATTCTTGCCAATTAATTCTGTCACATGCACAGCCTCCTTGCTAAAAGTGTTAGGAGCCGTGGCAGATAAACAGTTAAAGTTACAGCTCGATCCCTTCTGCTGCTTACCATGCCCATGGAAAAGCTCTGAGGCAGTTTAAATTTATTAACTCTGGGCCAGCATTGGGGGGTGAGAACATGCTCCCTGTATGCATTTCTGAAGTAGGTGGCTTTGGGAGAAACTGCAGACAACACTCTCTGAAACACTTTGTTCCTTTTTTTTGTTTTTAAAAGTTGCTGAAACACGAGAGGGAGCTGAAACAAGCCAGCTATGAAGCGTAGGAGCAGCTGTAGTGGCAGCAAACTTTTTTTTTTTTTTCTTTTTGCCCTGTAGAAACCTGCAACAACATTTTCTCGAGAATTCTCCACAGGGAAAAAGCTAAAAAGCTCCTTGTTTTAAAGTCTCAAGCTCACGCTGTTCAACAGAAGCATCTTTGAAACGCGGACTGGACTCTTTTAACCCTTTCTAGTGTTTGTTTTCGGTGTAGCTCGCATAATCATGCGCTGGAGAGGGGAAGACTCTGGACGCTTTGATTACGAAGCATCGAAAGACAGCACAAACAAGAGACAGAGACAAGCAGCAGGGCTTAAGCAGAGCCGAGCAATCTTTACCAACCCACTCTTCCAGATGTTATTGCCCCGGCTCAAGGGAGTTGGCTGCCAAGGAGTCGCATCAATGCGCGCCGAGCGCTCTGCTCCTCGGCGCTAGAGCAGAGATGAGCTGCAGGTGTTAGAGAGGTGGGGGAGAGGGAGGCAGGCGGCCGGCCGTGCAAAAAAAAAAAAAAAAAAGCTCATTCTCAGTAACCGTGAGGGTGGAAATGACCTGTCAGAGGCTGCTGGTGAAGCTTGGAGGTAGCCACGCGTGTGTCCGTGCGGGGGGGTCCTTACCGTGGCATCTTCCCCGGCGCAGTGGCCGATCACTCGGTGGCCCCCCGGGTGCCTGTTTGCCCACTGGGTGACATTGTACACCTTGCGCTCTATCACCAGCCACTTGTCCGTCCTCAGGTTGTGCTTCTGGATCTCCTCCCAGGTGTAGAAGGGGATCTGCGCCTTGCACTCCCCCGACTCCTCGCCTTTCTCCCCCCCTTTCCCCATGGGGCTGGCTGCTTCTTTGTCTTCTGGCCAACGGAGGGGGGGAACCTGTCTGCACTGCCCAGGGACGTGCCGGCAAGGGAAGGGCTTTTCTCGCTCGGTTTCACTCAGCTGATCCCCTGTCCTCTCCCTTTCCTTTCGCTCATGTCCTCCCTCCTCTTTGTCTCTTGCTGCCTGCCCCTTGCAATCTCTCCGCTCTGTCGCTTGCTCCGAAGTGCCCCCTAGGCTATTTTTCCCGGCACTGATGTACTTTCACCTCGCACATAGCCTCCTTTCGTGGGAAGCTCGGCCCATTCCCTCCCCCCCCCCCGCCCCGCTCCCGCACCCCCCGCACCCCCAGCATCCTCCTGCATTCAGTACCGGCGAGGTTTCCCCAGGCATCAGCAGAGCTCCTGCACCAATCCCGGCCTTCCCGAGGCCGGGCTGGGCCCTGCCATTGGTCCTGGGCGATCTTTCGAAGGGAAAAGCCGGCTGCCGGCCAGGCTGCGCCGCCAACCCGCGGGGGCGCCGCTTGCGACCGGCCGCCCGCTCCGGGGGGCGAGCAGCGGTGGGGCAGGCGCCCCCCTCTTCCCCTCCCCAAAGCTCCTTTTTTTTTTGTTTGTTTGTTTTCTTTTCATCAGGACTTTGGCTCCCGCTTTAAAGAGCGTTTCCCCCCCCCCCCCCCCCCTTTTTTTTTTTTTCTCCCCCAAAGAATCACTGCCTTACTTCTTAGCTAGCGGTGCACTTAGAAAGGGGATTTTTGGTATAGGGAGATTTTGGTGTTCTGCCTGAAATTTACATTGTTTACCTCCGTTTGGACATGCTGCCTTACAGAGTCAGGGGCTGTCAGACTCAACAGTTTCTTCCATCGCAGGAGACCTGTTTGTTCTGCTCACAACAGGCTCAGCTAACGATCCCCTGCTCAGGGCAATGCTTTATTAACAGAGGAGAAAGCGCTGTCTTTTCTTTGCCGTGGGGCACTTTATAATAAAATAATTCTTGTCGTTAGGTTATGCAAGGCGTTGCAGTGCAAGAGCAAAAACAATGGACCAGCATTTTCGCTGATGTCTATCTCACGTCTGGGGATATCTGTGGCTGCTCTCCAGGGCAAGGCAGTCATGATCCGCAGCTTTCCTGGCAATAAGCATCCTTACTTGTGACTGTTTGCTTTAGTAAGTGGAAGGCTTATTATTCCTTTCTCTAGAGGCACTAGCTGATTTCAAGCAGACTTCATACACGAGCTGTTCAAATGTTTTAGGCTACAGATTGCCTGTCTTAAGTTACAGCATAGAAGTGTTTTTCTGCTGTATGATCAAATCTTAGGACAAGAGCAATGCTGGGTTCAGTAGCTTGGACCTTCGTTTGTCTTGTGTTTCAGTAGCCCTGTGTCTGCAAAAGTAGGGGGAAAAAACCATATGGTAAACTATCAAATGTTTTAATTCTATGTATTTATTTACTCTTTAGCCATCTACTCCATGTCTCTGCTGAAAGAGGGGGCTTATACATACGATAAGAGACCACCTCCTTCAGTGAAACTTCAAGATACATCTCCAGCCATGGTGCTGTTGTGCTCCTGTCCAGAACCAGCCTTAGTTTAGAGCAGGCACAGATAAGAGTGCTCTGGTTTTGCCCGCTGCCATGGGCTTGAAGAAGCTGGGAACAGTGACTGAATAATTAAAAATCTTTTTCTCCTCTCTTTCTTCCCACCTACACTCCCTACATGGGCTATAGGAATGGAGACGGAAGTGAAAACACACGCATCGCTTCTATACCAGTGAGAATCACTTGGTGCTGTCCTCATGCCAAGGCGTGCTGTAGGTTTCTTCTGCTTCTGCCTGGTCTTATTGCTGCGTGAGAATTTCAGACTATCAAGCAGTGTTTTCTGTGGTGTGGGATGATGGAAGTCAGAAATGAAAGGAATGTTTTCCTAAGACTTGCTAGTTTTATTTAGTTTGGTTCAAAATAGACCTCTGACATTTATTCATGTCAGAAGGACGCTATTTAAATGGAGCTGAAGCTTGCTGCATGTCACACGGGAAAACTTTTCCCCATTAATTTTTGTGCTGTGTTCTTTGAATTTCAGGATTCCAATCCCACCGGTGTTGTCGAACAGCACGCTGGATGCTTTAAGCCTTGTAGTGCTAAGGGTGTGCCCTCACAGCCTGCCTTTTGCTCGTAATCATGCACCTGGAGGCTGCCGCCGCCGTGGTTTTTCGGTGCAGTCCACATGCTTCTATCTTTGCAACCTTGCACAGGTGCATTCTAAAACCTTGTTCTTTCTGTTATTTCTGGTTTCTCCTGGGAACTAATTGCCATTGATAAGTGATTCATTCTTCTTACCCCCCCTCCCCTTTTTTAAAAAAAAAAAAACCTTTTACCTTGTAGCTTTTAGTTCGTAACTTCAGAGCCTACTAGATAATATAGTAGGTAAATCATTTATAAATCCAATAAATATCACTCTGCAACATACGTCAAGTAGGCTTGTATGTGCGTGTACACGTGCATTGAGTATGCAGCTCCCGACCTCATCAAGTGTGCTTCAACCAGTGCTAACATCATCTTAGGCAGGATCACCGGTTTAAGTGGCTTTGATTGAAAACCGTTGTTTAAAAACCAAGCAGGTTCCCAGAGAGGATGTCCAGAAGAAGACAATTCTCTGGAAGACCCCATTGCTTCTGTCCTTGTCTGGTCATTAAGAATAGGGTTTTCCTTCTCTTTCTTTCTTCTTCACTCTATTTTTTTTCCCCTTATGTAACTTTGAGGTCCATGTATGCTGTGCATTTTGGATCTAGCTAAGAATAAATAAACTGTGCACGTAACCCCATCTTAGCTTTTCTTGTGCACCATCCTTTGCAAAATCGTGCTATAAACAAAATTAATCATTGTTGTTTCCTAGGAAGAAACCCTGCCAGCAAATAATTTTTCTGTCCAGCCTGGAGGATTTGGGATGTGAAATGTTGAGCAGCCTCACTTGACTGGTTACAGGGGCTGTAATGACTTGTATAGCAAATAATGCATCCTGAAGGGAAACCTGGGTTAGACTGGTGGTCTGAGACTGCAGGAAAACAGCACCCTCGCCCAGAAAAATCCAGAGTGAATGAAACATGAAAAAGAGTGATGGATTCTGGTGGTAAAAGTGGAACTGAATGAAAGGGACAAACAGAAATGCTTTAGATATATTCATTTTGCATTTAGGTGCTATCGTCCTCAGAATGTTTCTGTTTAGTAAAAGGAAATGCATAAAATGGAAAGGATTTCATAGGAATGACATAGACTAGGTTAATATGCTCAAATTTTTTTCTGTCTTTGAAGCACACCATTTATTTGAGAGTTTGCAACAGGAATCAGTAAAGATCAGGAGCAGTGTTGTGAAGTCTGGGATTTCATGCCAGCTTGTCTGGTGCTTTGGTACACAGTAGGGTAAGTGAGGGAGAGCTGGGACTTGAAAACTATGTGCTTGTCAATGGGATGTCACTGCAGGAGGGGGAGAGCAACCAAATATCCCAGCAATTGCCTCTTTGGGAAGTCAGAAGGGGTGGTTATTAAAAATAATATTGGTGCACTTCTGTGAAAGGAATAACTATCAAGCTATTAGCCTCTTTGTCTTCCTCTTATTATTTTCCTTTCTCCCATTGGTAAAGTTGCTTGATAATTATTTGTAAATGCAGCAAATCAGTCAGTCAAACACACAGAGACATGTTAGTTTGTTTTCTCGTGTTTTTGGATGGGGGCTTAAAAATGTTTTTTAGTGAACCCTGCCTGATAGAGTATAGAGGAATTTAGTGTTGAAGTTGCGCTTAAAGAACTCCAAATGTAATGAAATGAGAAATTATGTCTAAAGAAACATAAGCTTTTATCAGCAGTGAGAGTCACATACTTTTTTTCATTAATATATATTCCTGCTTTTTTTTTTTTTCAGGTCAACACTTTTTTACCTTTTGCATTCTGCTGATCTTTTTACAAGAGAGCTCCACCACGGAAGGCGAATAGAAAGAGGTAGGGGTAGGTAACATGTCTGAATGTTTTATTTGGGAGCAACTCTAAGACACCTCTATTCTCTTTTTACTTTGATGCTGTTGTGTGATGTATCTACTGATATTCTGAGTTTCTGCTTGGGAGTATAATGTAATTTCTCTATGGATTATTTGAATTTTCAGGCTATAGCTCTGAAACAGGGCGCTAATTGTAAAAGTCAGGTTGTTATAAGTGTTGTTTGCTAAGAAATATGGTAGTACAGCCCCCACACCATGAAATGACCTTTTTAGTGCATATGAAGATTTATTTCTGGTTTTCATCTGTAATTTATAGCGTATCTGTGGGGTCATTTGAATTACTTTAACACTTCCACTTGAGGTAGCAGTTCAGAACAGAGATCTGCAGCACCTCTTGCCCTGCTGCTTCTGCAGAATGAGATTTTGCACAGCTTTAAATTGATGAATCCAAATGATTTTCCTGTTAATACCAACTCAAGATCTGATTTTGTAGATTCTTTGACTCTGCTGAGAGGGACAGTAGCTCTCCTTTGAGCCAGGAGGTTGGACTGCAGCCCTCCAGAGCTCCTCTCTAACCTATATTATTTTATAATTCTATATAGAAAATTGCAAAGCTGAAGAAGATAGTGATGTCAAACAAGAATAAGAGGGCCATTGGGCAACACAGAAAAAGAAATAAGAAAACACACTATGATTAATTATCTTAGGATACATTTCTTCAGACTTCCCTAAGGTTATTTTATTGTTAGAAAGAAAGTGTGTGTGGGGAAATCCACTACAAAGCCAGATTTTTTAAAAGGAATTTAAATTTGCAGACTCATGAAATATTTTTGCTCGTTCCGTGTCCTAATTAAAGGTTATGTCCTCTGTATCCAAAAGTGGTTTCAAAGTCACGGTTTCTTTTGACCTTGTAGAGATAAAGATATGGATTATTTGTAGCTCACAGCATGAACTGATGGTCATAGTCCATCAGATGACTAGTCAATAAAAGAAAGGTATTAGAGTATTTTGGTGGCTATTTATTATTAGTCATTATTCTGTTTATGTAAAGCTTTTCCAGTTAGTCCATGGAAGTTCATATGTCAGAGCTGAAGACTTTAAGCAGTGGATGATCGAAGCAGGGCTGGCTACAGATGGAAACTCTGGGCTTGAAGTGTAGATTTACCTAAGCATGTCCTCCATTGGGAGAAATAAATTGATAAGAAGGTAGGTACATTTTGGAATTGGCTGTTGTATCTGTGAGATGGACATTGATACAAAGTCTGCATACTGATCTCTTCATTTGATGCCCTGGATACTTCACAGATAATTGTGTAATAACTTAATGGCAAATCACTGAAAGGTTCCTATCAAAAAACCAAAACAAACAACCACCAACTAACCAAGAAAACCACCACCAAACAAACAAAAAAACCCAGTGCTGTCATCTGTCTGTAGCACAGCCTGTAACGTTGGCAAGGCTTTATGTGGCACTTGCTCTAGGGTTTGTTTGGCTCATGGGGCACAAAACCAGCCAAGGCAATGAGAGAATGGGTTGTTCTGTGGCCAACTGGGTGAAAGGCTGCATTTGTTGTGTGGTGCAGCTTTAACAGCACGGAGAATTTGTGCAATGGGCACAAAGGCCCTGAGTTTGATGAGAGTAGTCAGAAAAGAGGGAAAAGATGGTGAGAAACACAACAGGCAATAAAGCATGGAAATTGGGATATGGAGGAGTGCAAAGTTTTTGTAGAAGAAACACATAGATGGGGTACATCTGTTCTTCAGAGTAATATAGAAATATATAAGCTAACGAGTAAGTGAAGGCCATCTTGCTGAGCTAGCATGGAAAGGGGAAAGAGAATGGTAGTTTAGGTATCTGCTCTGTGTTGTGCATTGATTTGCTGGTGTAAAGGAAAGAAACTGAGATTCTGAGGAATTAAAATATTAGAAAATACATGTTTTGTGTTGGTTGTCTTGTCCCTTTACAGAGTTCAGTGGAGAAGTTAAATAATATATTTTTAATATGCCTTTTAGAAAGGATTAGGGTACCTGGAGGATGGCTTTGGTAGTGCCCTACTAGTATTTTTCTGGCACTGAGAGTGGCTGGCAGTGGCACATAGCAGCACCCAACCCGGCATGAGTGCACACCAGTGCACTGCAGTTGTGCAGTGGCCCTCAGAGATGTTGGGAAAACTCCTTTCCCCCAACACAAAGAGCATGAGATCCATCATTGGCCATTTATTAAGTCTGGTAGGCTCCACAACAACTGGTGGGAAATGGAGCAGACAGGAGAGAGCAGTGAGTGAAGGGCGCGTGGGAGGAACGTGGAGCAGGCGTTTGAAGGGCACAGAGGATGTTTGGTTATAGCTGAATAAAGACTGGGGATGTGTGAGCTTCAGAATGAAGCATGGGCATAGGATACACAGTGCTGAAGAGCAAGGAACACCACCACCCTGAAAGATTTCCACTGTTGCATAATATGCAGTCTGTCTGCAATTTTTAGGATACAAAAAGAAAAATGATTAGTATTTCCATTGACATATGCTAGCATTTTGAAGAGAGTTGGTGACGCTTTTTCTTGTCTTGGCTGAGAGCTGTCTAACTTTACAAGGCAAACAAACAAAAAAATCCAGAAGCTCCCATTATACTGCCAGCACTGGCATCAATTTCACCTTCTGCAGTGGATCTTGGATTGGCCATGTGGGACTGTCAGGTCAGGGCACAAGCTGGTCCGCATGCCAAGGAAGCAGTCTACATAGTCACCCTTAATTGGTATGGGAAGCACCAGGCATTGCAAATATCCATCAGGATGAGAAAAAGGAAATAAACGTTCTGTTTTTAGTGCTGCCTTATCAGTATAAATTAATTTGTAATAATTTATAATGAAGAGGCCGTCCTACTGATGTTCTCCTGCTAGCAGCACTGGATTCTTTCATTTTCTCTTTCCTCAGATTTTGCTTTGAAATGTGAAAAACTAAACAATTACTGTCTTACTCCCTCAGTTACTAATCATAATTTACATATTTTGAAGGACAAAAGCACACTTTTATCTTGGCTCTTCCATCCTTATAAATACTTATTTCTGGATGATTTTTCTGGCAAGATATAAACTTCTCCCAAATCACTGCTTTCCTCCAATAGTCCCTGCTGTAATATATCCATTATTTCCCTCTGTCATGTATAATTGTTGCATTTAAATTTTAATAGGTCCTAGGGCAGAGTACCAGAGCAATATTCCATGCAATTAACATGGACATATAAACCCTGTTTACATGCAAAACCAAGGATTTATTGTCAGTATAATTAAAGTCTTAGCAAGCCAAACAAGTAGTTCCAGGTCCTATATTATTTTTTCTAGCCCAAATTATTCTACTATTACAGCTCATTTCCAATAATGGTACAGTTGACAATGAAAAAGGAAATCTTTCTAGTATCTACCCCGTTTTCTGGGGTTATGCTAATCCTTCCAATGTTCCTGTGGATTCTAAGCCTGGTGGCAGAGGGGTGCTACAGTCAGCTGTAACAGAGTGATCTGAAACTCCTGAGTTTCAAGCTCTCCCCTGCAAGGAAAACGATGCTAAAATTGATGCTTTCCTCCTGCATTTGCTTCATCAGAGTAACTGTTTTAATTGCATTGGTTATGGTCTGCATCATGTAAATCTTCAGCTTTTCATTCTGTTCAAACAGGAGCTGCTCCTGATCCTAACATTTTCTCCTTTAACACCTTGATCCTGTTCTCAGCCTCTTTGCTGACGCCACAGCGCACATGCATGTACTTAGTGATCCCTTATCACCGAGGTCACTTGGGTATCTGAAACTGCTACAGCCACATGATTGTAGGGACACGAGGAGTTTTAATATCTCTCTGACTTGTGGTGATCCCCAGCCATCTAGGCTGTTAGGAATGAATTGCACCCAGGTCAGAAGACTGAAACAAAGATCATCTATCTTCCCACGGGTTTTCAGTGGTCCCTGATAGTCTGGGAAGCTGGGTCATGGCTAGAACATGACAATAAGGAGAAATGAAGATGGGAGTAGTGGAGGTAAAACAAGTTAGAGCACTGAAAAGAGGGAATGCTGCTGGAAGAACGGAGCAGCCAGGTCTGTTTTTACCTAGGTGAAAGGCAATTAAATTAAATATAAGACTGACTGTTAATGCAGGTAGTCACAGCTGGATGTAGGATGTTAGTAAGTATATAATGGCAGCTGTTTTTTCCTTGCACTCTTTATTACAAAGACTTCATTCTTGCCTATGTGAGGCCCATTGAGATCCTGGGTATGGCAAGTGTAAGAGAACCAGCCACTGCTGACAAATGGCAGCTTGTAGCAGGACATTGAACCCCTCGCTGCTTAGACTTGGATGGTTCAAGTAGCCTGCAAGATGTCTTGGACTGAATCATTTACTGCGGGAACAAACAAAGCCACGGATTTTATATCAGAAAAAGCTTTAATGTTAATTCCATTACATAATTTGTCTGGGAAAATCTGTAAATAAGTTGTTAACATCACTATTAGCTTCTGGTCCTGCTGAAATCAGAGGAGCCCTGTAAGGGGAACAAGAGTGCAGTTTATCAAACTCAGTCGTATTTTTTTGATAACTGTTAAGATCCCTTAAAACAAATTTCCCAAGGCTTGACTTGTATAAGAAGAACAATCTTTTTTTTTTTCATTTTTTTTTTCTTTTCAGTTGTGGTATATAAGGAAAAGAAAACTGTGCCACCCATATTCGTAATGAGAAGCCACACTGAAAATATTAACTAAATTTGTGACAATTATTCATTTGTGCAATAGATAATCAGGAAGAAGTAGAAATTATTCCTGCGCTATTTTGAATATAATGGTTGAATTTAAGAAGATGCTAAACATCATTTATCAATGCTTTTATGGTTATGTTTGCAAGACAGTCAGCAGTCAACATATTAGAAAACGACATTTATTTTTTGCTGAGATTAGGAGAGAACCTTTTCCTTCAAGGACAACAGTGCAGATGTGTATAAACAGAGATGCCTAACTTGAGGTATTAGCTGTGGCACTGCTAAAGGAAGGAAAAAAAAGAAGAAAAAACAGATATTTGATCTAGTGTTTTGTGCAGGCACAGAATTCCAAGCTGGAAAGACTTGGTGTAGTAACAGGGTGATGTTCAGAATGAGGGGATGCAGTCTAGTGATCCCTTGTTTCTATGGTTACAGACAACAGTAACTGCTCTATCTAGGTCAGATGGGAAGGTGTGAGTGAAAACAAAGAAATTTGGAGTCAGCAATGAGAGTTCAGAGAGAAGGCTTGCGAGGGAAGGCAATAAGGGAGCTGAACGTGGAGGCAGTCATTTCAATGTATATGCAATGTATATGTATGAATTCCCACGATTATTCAATAGTCTGCTGCTAGGGCTGTTTGTTTGAAGACTCATTCTCAGCTGTGCAAGCAGGGATATTATATGATATAATGTGATACGTGGCACATCTAGCCATGGAGACGAGAAGGGCTGAAGGGGGAGGCAGGAGAGACTGAAGAGAGAGACAGATGTGCTGGGAAGGGGAAACAAAACCAAGCAGGAGCAGGAGTGATGAGGTGTCCTCAGTCCAGAAGTGAGGAGAAACAGGTTAAAAAATTGTCCTAAAAGGCAGCGACTTGGGTGTAGGTAGCGCCGCACAGTCTGTGCATCTGGCGTGGCTCCTTGGTCTTTTCTGCTTTCTCCGAATCCTATCCGTGGTATTTTCTCAAATGAGCAAATAATATCAGTTTCTGTGTCTTTACCTGGCATATAACGTTGACCACCCAGCCTCTGTCCTTTCCAACTAGTAAGCAGCGTAGGACTTTGATCCTATTTTGATCCTTTCCCCATGCTTTTTACCTCGCAGTGCAGAACTCTGCACTTGCTCGTGTGAAACTACCTGATGTTCTTGCCAGCCTGCCCTTGTGGCTTGCGGAGGGCCCTTTCCTACCCCCTGTATCACCTCGATATGATGCGACACAACCAGCAAATTTGATCAAGCTGCATCTCTCCCATTTTCCTGGTTGTAGGCAGAGGCAGATGAACAGCACTCGCGCCAGTACCGACACCTCAAGGAATGCGACTTGCAGCCAACCAGTCCTTAGGCAAGCCAAAATTATTAGGTAAATAATATATCCTGAATATTATATATATATATACAATTATATAATTATGCAATACATTATATAATGTAATACACCATGTAATATATAAAATAATATATAAAATCATATAAAACAATACACAGTACAATATAGCATTTACTATATAATAATTACTATTATCAATATCATAAACTATATTATTACATAGTATATTATTACACATATATTATATGATATATAACCGTGCAATACATTCTATTATAATCATATATTGATATATTATATCAACAATTATAATCGGTAATTAATATTAATAATTATCGATATAATTGGTTATAATTTATATTAATTATCAATTATATCGATAACCAACACCAATGTTAACATTATACTTTATGTTACATATAATATTCCGAATTATTTCTTCCTCAGCTGCAGCGCAGCAGCAGCACGCTATAGCCCTGAGGTAGTTTTAAGCTCCGGGCTGGCAGCAGTTTTGGGCCCATTTTCCCCAGTTCCCGGGTTCCCCAAAGCAGCCCCCAGGGCGCTGCCCCCTGTGCCTGAGGGGGCAGAACGGCCGCGGGGCGGGGCGGGGTGCGAAAAGGGGCGGGCACACCGCGAGAGCAGACCAATGAGCGTGGAGGAGGCGGGGCTTCGGCGCGTAGGCAGCCAATGGGGGGCGGGCTAGCGGGACGGGGCGAGGGGCGCGGAGGTGGCCGAGCCCAGGCGGGCCCGGAGCCGGAGCCGCGATCGCGCCCCAAGATGGAGGCCCCCGGGCCGGTCCCGCCGCCCCGCCGCTTCACCTGGGAGGAGATCGCGCAGCGCTCGGCCCGCGGGCCGCCGCCCCAGGAGCGGTGGCTGGTGATCGACAGGAAGGTGTACGACATCAGCCGCTTCCACCGGCGGCACCCCGGCGGCTCGCGGGTCATCAGCCACTACGCCGGGCAGGACGCCACGGTGAGGGGCGTCCTGAGGGTGCTTGGTCTGGGGACGGGGAGGCTCAGGGGGACCTTAGTGCTCTCTGCAGCTGCCTGAAGGGAGTGTGGGGAGCTGGGGTCGGCCGCTGCTCACAGGTATCCGGTGATAGGACCAGAGGGAATGGCCTCAAGCTGTGCCGGGGGAGGTTCAGGTTGGAAACGAGGAGACATTTCTTCTCAGAGAGAGCAGTCAGGCGTTGGGACGGGTTGCCCAGGGAGGTGGTGGAGTCACCGTCCCTGGGGGTGTTCAAGGAGAGGTCAGACGTGGTGCTTAGGGACATGGGTCAGTGGGGGATATTGGTGGAAAGGGTACAGTTGGACCAGATGATCTTGGAGGGCTTTCCCAACCTTAATGACTCTGTGATTCCTCTCTGGAGGCACCGAGGGTGCAGGGTGCTGCTGGGGCTGTGGAAGGGCTGGCATCGCTCCTTCCCTTCTGAAGGAGTAACTGAGATGTGTGCAGGTACGGTGTCTGTGGCTGGCTGTGTAAATCCAGGGAGAAACAGTCAGTTTTAGGACACAGACAGATGGTAGAAATGCTCCCACTTTATGCACACCTAGCCATAGACCAGATCTGAAAAGAAACACCTGAGCTTGCTGTTATGTGCATAGGAAGAATGATTCTTTGCAGCTGTAAGACTTAGCTTTTGAAGAATTATTCCTTGCAAGTCTAAGACCTAGCTTCTCGAAGAATTATTCCTTGTAACTGTAGGAGCAAGGTAAGCCCCTAACTTCAAAAAGCCAGCACAGCGTTTCCACGAGATTACAAGTGGGCGAAATCTTTTTTAAAAATCGTTTTTGTCTGAATGCCAAAGGTGAGTAATCATTGTTAGAGTTGAAAGCGGGGCGTGTGGTAGATTGTCTTTGTGGTTCCTCTGTTTGTCCGCTTGTGTCTTTCCCCCCAGAATAAAAGAAGCGTGCATTTCTCCAGGTGTAAGTAACTGGACCCTAGGGCAGGTATGGGATGTGAAGCTCCATCTCGAGTGCTTTTCTGGACTACATTTCAATTCCTTTTTGTCCCTTTTAACGCTAGGCACTGAGCAGAAAAGGATGGCACTTGAGACCTAGTGCTTTCCTTCACTCCTTAATATCTATGTAGCGTAAAGCCAAAGATAATATGTGAATTTGCACATACTTCACGAGGTCAGGACGTGCACATGCATTTTGTAAGCTCCGTTGCCGTTGTGTGATCAGAAGCGCGTTGCTCGTCGTGGCTGCCAGCATGTAGGGCTGAACGCAGCCGGGTGGTATGATTGTAGCCGACTGCATTCTTTAGGCATTATGATCTGTGTCGCTGCTGGGTGCAATTGAACTGCTGACCTCTCAGGAACCTGAGCCAAGTAAATTCCATTAAAAAAAAAAACACACAAAAAGCTATCTCTCCCCTTAAAAAAAAAAACACACCCAAAAACAAGTAAAGAAAGAACACTTTTCCTTCTAGTTTGCCAAGTGCTACTACAGTGCTCTGATTTCTAGAATGTAGTCGTCCGTTTCTCAGCCTCCCATTGAGACTGCTCTGCCAGGTTTTACAGTCTGCATTGATTGTAATGATTGGTCTAAATGTGTGGTACCATCCTTCTCTGGCCGGCCCACATACACCTCCCTTTTTTTTTTCTTTCAGTGAGAAAATGCAAATGAACATTCCTCTCACTTCTTTCCCTCCTTTATTCACATTTTCTTCTTTATTCATTTCTTTTCCTCTGTTATTTGCATATGTGATGGTACATCTGAAGTGCAACAGAGCTGACCTGGAGCTAGCCGCATCAGCCTCCTTTTGAACCCATTTCTTAACTAGAGATCTTTTAAAGGAAGGATAGGCGTTGGAGATTGCTCCAGACGTGCTTTCTTGGCAATGTGGGGCTTCTGAGAGACTGTTGTGGGTTATCAGGACCATCTGTGCCCTGCTTGTTCCATTATTCTTCCCAGTTCAGCTAGCTACTTGAGTTTTTGTGCTAATATTTTCCCCTTCTCTGTGATCTGATCTTTTTTTCATGGTATGTAGTGTGAGGACAAATAAGACAGACACTTAAGGCAAAAGAGAGACAGGAGTATGTGGTTGAGATGATCTTGAGATTCAACGGGACATGAAATTTTAAGATTCAGAAGTTAGATGAAAGTGATCCGATGTTTCTTGGTGAGCTGTGCACAGATGGTTTGGGTTGGAAGGGACCTTAAAGACTATCTAACTCCAACCTTGTGCCATGGGTAGGGACACCTCCCACCAGACCAGGTTGCCCAAAGCCCCATCTAGCCTGTCATCAAACACTGCCAGGGATGGGGCAAACACAGCTTCTCTGGGCAGCCTGTGCCAGTGCCTCACCACACACAATGTAAAGAAGTTCTTCCTAATATCTGATCTAAACCTACCCTCTTTTAGTTTAAAGCCATTCCCCCTTGTCCTATCACTGCATTTCCTGACAAAGTTCCTCCTCAACCTTCCTGTAGTCCCCTTTAGGTACTGGAAGACTGCTATAAGGTCTCCCCGGAGCCTTTTCTTCTCCAGGCTGAACAACCCCAGCTCCCTCAGCCTGTCTTCATAAGGAGTGGTGCTCCAGCCCTTTGGTCATTTTCATGGTCCTCCTCTGGACTTGTTCTAATATGTCCATGTCTTGTGCTGGGGGCCCTGTCATCCATAATCACAGCATCCACATAGAAACTGATACAGAGAATTCAGCTACAAGTGATCATTTATAGTGTGAAGAAAGCAGTAAGATTTGTGGCAGAAATATCTGGTCCAGCCAGATCCATTAGTTGGGTTGCTTTCTACTAAATGTCATGAAATACCTTTCTTTTGCTATCACCTGCAGTGTTGTTTTTCTCATCCTCTTCCTATATCTGTATTTCAGGATCCTTTCATAGCATTTCATCCTGACAAGGCACTGGTGAGAAAGTACATGAGCCCCCTCTTGATTGGGGAGTTGGCACCAGATCAACCCAGCTTTGAGCCCAGCAAGAATGTAAGTATCTTAAAACCCTGTTACTTGTGTCGAAACTCTGCTGTTTACTTTCTCTTACTGGCAGCCTGAGATACCTGTACATAAAATAGTGATACTTCATCACTAGTAATAATGATAGCGTCTTGTAGAATCATTGTCAGTTTGAGGCTTCCCCTTGACTTAATGTCATTATTAGTGGCCTAGAGTTTTGGGGCCTCTTAGGCAGCTTTCCTGTTGTAGGGTGGCAGAGGAGCTGTGCTCAGAATCACAGGTATGTAAAGGAAAATCAGACTGGCAGAGTATTTCCTTTATTATTGCAGCATCTGTCATCTGTCGGTAGGAACTGAGAGGGTAAATGCAGTCAGCTAAAGAAACTCTTCATTGTCACAGAGGTACTTGCATACTCAGGGGTCATAAAATAGCTACTGAAGGTTTGTCTCTTAAGTGACTGACTCTCAGCTTTAACCCATTGCCACATTGCTCCTTGAGAGGGGAAACAGAACTCCTCTTACGGTTCCTGAGGCATTTTCAGGCCAGCACACGCTCACTCTTGGCTCTCCCTACAGAAAAAGCTGGTAGAAGATTTCCGTGAACTCCGTGCAACTGTTGAGAAGATGGGACTTCTCAAACCCAACCGCACCTTTTTCATGCTGCATCTCTGTCACATCTTGTTGTTGGATGTTGCAGCTTGGCTCACCATCTGGTATTTTGGATCATCCACAGTGCCTTTCCTCATCTCTGCAGTGCTTCTAGGCACTGTCCAGGTAAGCAGCTAGGCACTGAAATGAAGGGGAAAAAAAAACAGCCCCAGAAATACCAAAAGCTAGTCTTTGAGAATGAGGTCCACGTTGCCATAAGCACAGGGAAAATCTTGATCTGTGTGGACTTCTCAAAATTCTGCTTCTCCCTGAGTTCCACGGAGGGTGCTAAGTTACAGTACCATGACGTGATTTTCAGGTAGAGTGGGCTTCCCACTGCTTTTTGCTTTCTGTAGTCTGTCAAAGCCCTCCTTATTCCCAGCCTTCTTCATTCTGTGTAAGCCATGCTACACTTCTGAGGTCCCTTGTGTCAGAACTCGAAGGAACTGTGCATGAGCCAAGTTGCTGTGTTCCCATGGGAACCTACACTGAATTAGAGAGAGAGCAGAACAGCTCTGAAAGCCCCAGCTATTTCTTCTGTGGCCAGCTGATCCTCTTGGAATTACAACTACTTAGAGGAGGCAGCAGCAAGCTGTTCCTTAAAGGAAACTTCGTTGCCAATTCCAGTGCAGTTTTGTAAGAGAATAAAAGCTGTTTTTTAGCTGCGTTACATTTTTCGGGATTTTTCTTTCCTCATGAAAACAACTGTCTGTGAGCAAAAGTCATTAGGCAGAGTCTGGACTGCACTGGTGTACAGTAATTGATAATTGTTTGGATGGGGTATTAGTAATGGAAATGCTTCTTTGTGACAGTGTGCTCTTGTTAACCAGTGATAAAGTCATGAGGAGAGAGTGAAGAGAACCACCTTTTCAGAAGTTCCCACCTCTTCTTTTTCTCCCAGCAGCACTGATGGTTTTTTTTGTTTGTTTCTTTCTCCTTTCTTTTTTTTCCTCCCCTTCCAGGCCCAGGCTGGCTGGCTCCAGCATGATTTTGGACATCTTTCCGTCTTCAGCGAATCCAGATGGAACCACTTGGTGCATAAATTTGTGATTGGCCATCTGAAGGTGAGCAGCCAGTGCTGAGAGTGACTGCCAGAGACTAGCCAAGGAGTCTCTACAGTCAAAAACAATCTCAGTACAAGAAGGAAGGAGATGCAAGGAACTACTTGGGAGGGCGGGCTAAGGGCAGAAGATACATTTTTTTTTAAATGGTATTATATTCTCATCCCTTCCTGCAGGGAGCACCAGCCAGCTGGTGGAATCACCTCCACTTCCAGCACCATGCTAAACCCAACTGCTTCCGAAAGGACCCTGATGTTAACATGCACCCCTTATTTTTTGCTTTGGGAAAAACACTCTCTGTAGAGGTGAGACATGGCGGTGTCTGCGAGGTTGCAGCATGCAGCTCTGGAAAGCTGCAGAGAGCTGGGAGACTAGTGACCCGTTGGTTTGGTCTCAGTATTTCAGGAATTTGTTCAGAGTGCGTCTTGGCTTTAGTGGTCTTTGAAAAACAAGAAGAAACAAAATTCTGATGCATCAGTAACTTCCATATACTTAATGCTGCAGCAGTTTTCTATGTTTTTTTTTTCCCTTAATACATTATTACTGTGGGCTGAAATCTTCCAAATTTTCTCTGAAGGTTTTAAAAAACCACATGCTTCTGTAAAATGAGTACATCCAGAAAATGGCTTTTGTAATATAATTAACACTGTTAGAGTTGACCTGCTTTTTTATATAGTACTACTTTGCCTTCCACTAGTCCCTAATATTCCTTAGTAATCCTTCTGAGATTTTTAGTCTTAAAATTTCAGTAAAAGTAACTGTTTTAAAATGAGGTGAAATATTTGTCATAATGACAAATTCATACATCTCTGATGAGAGGCCTGCAATTGCATGGAGATAAAGTTGCAAGTTTTTCTCTTTAACAAGATCAAATTGACTAATTGTAGCTTTTTTGGGAAATGAAGCACCAGTTCACAACCAAGGATTATTTGGAACTTTTACACTTACTGATCAAAGAAGCTGTTTCAGTCTGTCAGTGAGTGTCAGACTGGGTCCGACCTGGAGTCCAACTCTATTTCTAGTGCAACTCTAAAATCAGTTGAATGGTTTTAGCATTCGCTGGTCCTTTTTTTTCTTTTATTTTTCTTTAAAAAAAAAAAGGGGTTATTTAAATGCATATTGTCACCTGGCTTAAATTCTCTGATTTGTATTGAAATTAAGGGTCTAAAAATAAGATGTGTATCACATTTTAGTTCTTAGCTTTGCATTATGTGGATAAATACTTCAGGCATGTGTATAACTTTAGATGAATCCTTACACACTCTAAGTTAAGTACATTAAAGCCAGCACAGTGATATATATTCCTGACAACAGAGCTGTAAAAATGCTTTCTGAATCAGAACCTAACCCTCCTGTCTTCATGATTAATTCAAATTGGGATCATAATCAAAGTGATCACTAGAACCATCACAAAAGAAGAGGCAGGAACATGTGGCTGCTGGTAGCAGCTACGCAAATGTTGAAGAGAGGGCTGCTGCTCAGAATGAGTTTGGACATGTGCAGGGGTGTACTGGAGTCCCTCGGGGAAGTCAGTGATGTGATCTGTTACGTTTATACAGTGAACACTGAAAAATTAGCAGTCTTAGAGGGAGGATAATCTGTTCACCCACGTTCCTGTAGACGCAGTTTAATGTCTAGATGCGAATTTCTCTGCTTTGGAGACTAATTGTAAGTAGGTGGGAGTTCTACACGCTGTCTTTGTTAATAGTATCATAGGTTCTTCTTTTTAATGGAGCTCTGTCCTGGCAGCAAACTGTTCTCTGTGCCTTGTGTGGTTTTTGATGTGAATGTTGTTAAGCAACTGTGCCCTCTGTAGGGAAAGAGCTTCCAATGCACTTTGCTGTTTGTGGTGCAAGGGACTACCCAACCTATTGTGCATTCAACGCGTGGTGAGGAGGTTCTTTTTGGAAAACATATCATAGTCATAGACTGAAGTACCAGTGAAAAATGAAGCCAGTGGCATGGTGGATGCTGGTACAATTTGGTAGGATACCTGTTTTAAAGGTTAGGAGGTATCTAAGCATACATTTCTTTGAAAAAGTAGATAGGAGTGTATACACAAATGTCTTTAGATGTCCTTGTGGCCTGAATAGTTTACTTGTTTTAACAGCTTGGTGTCCAAAAGAAGAAATTCATGCCTTATAACCACCAGCACAAGTACTTCTTCATCAGTGAGTAACCCTACCGTTATGCAGTTCTATGGACAACGTTCGCTCAAGCCCTTAATTTTCCAGTTCATCTCAATGTTTTTATCACACTGGCATGGTTAATGTCTCTGCAATCTCTTTCTTCATTATAGTTGGTCCCCCGGCTCTGGTGCCTCTTTACTTCCAGTGGTACATATTCTACTTTGTGGTACAGAGGAAACAGTGGGTGGTAAGTTAGCTCCACTTTGCCAGCGGTGACTTTTTCTAGTTTTGTGCATACATTTCAGTGTAGGAAATGAGGCATTACTGGGAGCAACTCTGAGCTGTTTGTCTCTGTGTCAAGGAGGTGGGGTATGTGATCAGGGAAATAATGTTTGCTGGGGGAGAGAGCCTACCTCCCATGCAGCCTTTCTCTTCTATAAAGATCCATTCATAGCTGGGTAACAAAAGGTGTTCCCAGAGGGAACTGACTGATGTAGCTGCCAAACCTCTCTCCATCATATTTGAAAAGTCCTGGCAGCCACGTAAAGTCCCTGCTGACTGGAAAAGGGGAAACATCACTCCCATTTTTAAAAAGGGTGGAAAGGAGGACCCTGGGAACTATAGACTGGTCAGCCACGCCTCTGAGCCTGAAAAGATCATGGAACAGATCCTCCATGAAGCTGTGTTGAGGCATATGGAAGACAGGGAGGTGATTTGAGACAGTCAACATGGTTTCCCCAAGGGCAAATAGTTTCTGACCAATGTAGTGGCCTTCTGTGATGGACTGACTGCATCAGTGGACAAGGGAAGAACAACTGATGTCATCTACCTGGACTTCTTTGACATGGTCCCATACAACAGTCTTGTCCCTAAATTGGAGAGATATGGCTTTGAAGGGTGGGGTATTTGGTGGATAAGGAGTTGGCTGGATGGCTGCATCCAGAGAGGTGCAGTCAAAGGCTAAACCTCCAGGGGGAGATCAGTGATGAGTGCTGTCCCTCTGGGGTCCATACTGGGACCAGTACTATTTAATATCTTTATTAATAAAGTTTTATCTGTTTCCTTTATTACAGGACCTGGCCTGGATGCTGACCTTCTATGTCCGATTCTTTCTGACCTACCTGCCCTTGCTGGGTGTGAAGGGTATCCTGGGGCTTCATCTGTTAGTCAGGTATCATTCAACTTCAAATTCCTTCATTTCTTCTACTCGGTTCCCTTCATGTCAGCTCTTCAGCCTCCTGGTTATCTTTTCCATCTGTTCTCTATTCTTCTGCCCCCTTACTCCTTTCAGCAAGACAGAGGTGGTTGGTTTGGTGTGTGCCTGTAGAAGGTCTGCATAGGCCTCATCTACTGATAAGATGTTTGGGGTTCCTGGTGTTAACCTGATCAAACGATGACCATCTTAAACAAATAAGTGTTTTGTACTGACTTGTTACGGCACAGGTGTGAGATTAGTGATGTTTTTTATGTGTGTTTTGTGTGCACAGGTTCATAGAGAGTAACTGGTTTGTCTGGATCACACAAATGAATCACATCCCAATGCATATTGATTATGATAAGAACGTAGACTGGTTCTCTACCCAGGTAAGACCTTCTTTCCAGGGAGCTGTGACTTTGAATGACAGAGGTTATTGATTGGGGTATGTAATGCCCAAGAGAGTTGATCATAGCAGCAATGAGAGCTGATAGACAAGCTGCTCATGTTTTCTTCTCACTGTGTGAAGTGAGTGATATGTTCAAAGAAAGTAGGCGGAAGTGGGATGGAAGCTTCAGATGCTAAACAGATCTCTGGAGGAAAAGAACCAGAGACGCTACAGTGGTCTTCAAATGGAGATCTTCCCATGTGTGAAGGATGGATCTCTCTTTCTCTGTGCTCTGTCTCATATCAGCTCTGAAGGCATTACACAGTTTTTTAAAGTGAGAGATGTGAAGGGACCTGTACAGTGAGTTCTGGTTGCTTATCTTACTGGGGAAGTCATCTGTTCTCCTAAATTATGTCCCTAATAATCATATACCACATCATGACCATCTATGTTGACTAGAGATGGCTCTTAGACTTGCTATATTCAATCAGGAGGCATGTGATGATAAGGAACTTGTGCCTGCTTACTGTTGTCTGACAAACATAAGAGAAGGCGCGTTCCTAAAACAACACTTAAATGTTATCTTTTTTTTTTCTCTCAGCTCCAGGCAACCTGTAATGTTCATCAGTCCTTATTCAACGACTGGTTTAGTGGACATCTGAATTTCCAAATTGAGCACCAGTGAGTTGAAGCAGGGGTTGGGGATGTGAGAGAATTTGGGGGAGTGCTAGTTATAATAGATCTAAAGAGCCTACAAGGTCCATCTCTCTCTATCAGCTAAGACAAGAACAAAGGAAAATGGGGGTAAATTTTGTGCTCTTCATATGGGGAGGAAATGGGAAATCCAAATGATGGTCATAAA
This sequence comes from Cygnus olor, assembly GCF_009769625.2. Classification (NCBI taxonomy): domain Eukaryota; kingdom Metazoa; phylum Chordata; class Aves; order Anseriformes; family Anatidae; genus Cygnus; species Cygnus olor. Next base: position 54,684,166 of record NC_049173.1, read on the forward strand.
CTTTTTGGAGCACTGGGGAGTACCAACACCACTTTGAATATGAGTAGCATGGCACAGGAGTGATTGAGAATTGCCAGCTTCCTGGTTAGTGCTGATATTGAGTGAAGTGGTGTGAGAGGGACTGCTACAGAGTACTAATGGCTATAGGCACAGAGGGAGGTTGAGTGTGCATCCTAAGCTTAGGTACAGAAGAGGTGTAGGAATTCTGTGGGGCAATGGATGCCACTGAAATCACCATATTCTCTTCCACAGCCTTTTTCCTACAATGCCTCGACACAATTACTGGAAGGTGGCCCCTTTGGTGAAGTCCCTGTGTGCCAAACATGGCATTGAGTACCACTGCAAGCCACTGCTCACCGCCTTTGCAGATATAGTGCAGTATGTATCAACCCAATGCATTCCCTAGGTGAAGGGCTGTCCAATTATTACAGAGTGAACAAACGAGACATGGGAAGTGGAGAGGCAGCCAACTTGAGTCACAGAAGTCCTGTGAATAGCTGTAGATAGTATGGCTGGCTGTGAAAGGGACTGGAAAACTGTTCAGTCATGGCATTGGTTTCAGTAGCAGCAGGAGAAGGTATCAGTATGAATGACCTAACGGAGAGTCCCTTTTCTTCACTTCTGCTTTCAGTCAGTAGGATGCCAGATCTAGTGCCTCTGTCTCAGAGTATACTCCAGGAAAAGAGATGTTTTCAGAGAGATGAGTTTCAACTGTCATTCATACTCTTTTATTACCCTTTCTTTCCCTCCCTCATCCTCCCAGATATTTCTTTTTCACTTGAAAAGTCATAGAATAATAGAATATCCTGAGTTGGAAGAGACCCACAAGGATCATAGAAGACAACTAGTGGCTCTGCACAGGACCACTCAAAAATCAGACCATTTGTCTGAGAGCATTGTCCAAACGCTTACTGAACTCGGAGGCTCAGTGCTGTGACCTCTTCCTTGGGGAGGCTGTTCCAGTGCCTGACCACCCTCTCAGCAAAGAAAAACATTCTGAGGCCAAGCTGGTGGACAACAAAGCCTGAAGAGGGGAACCCTCCTCCTTTCCCCTGTCCTTCAATAGCATGTGTTTCTCTTCTGCCATGCTTGCTCCTTTAGTCTTAATTCTACTTAAGTTGTTTGCTTTAACCTTCCAGTCTTTGTCTGATGCAGACCATGTGGTTTGTTTCTTCATGTTTTCCAAGGAGCTGTAGACTACGTTGCCTTGTCTCTAAGGATTTCTTTTACTTAATTTATAGATGGGAATTCGTCCCACAAGGTTATGTTCCCTGGATGCTGTATTTCATTATCTTGTTTCTAAGGAAATGTGGTTCTCTCTTGGCAGCTCTTTGAAAGATTCAGGGGAGCTCTGGCTAGATGCCTATCTACATAAATAAGAAGCAGAGGATCCTTACAGAGGAATTCCCCACCCTTGGTGCCTCCTGTGGTGATCACCTGGATGATACTGCACAAAGGAGAGAGAGCTGGCTAAGCCAGAGGTGGGGAGGTGACACAGCTTAATTCTAGTGATGAATGTGATTTAATGGACTTTTTTAAAAGGTGTGTTCTTAATTCTTCTTGTGCTTTTTTGATTTCTCTTCTCTGGGGTTGAGTTACAAGGAAAAGTAGAACGGAGGAGCTTATCTTCCATCAAGCCGGAGAGGCTTCTTTGGGACTGGGAACCTATTGCCTTCTATCTGCTAATACTGCATTTACTGAGTATATAGGAGGGAAGTCTCTTAAGTAACAGTGAGGTGGCTTTCATTATGAATGTAGTAAGAAAGTTGAGACAGCATGCGATGGGAGTTACTGAAATGTGGAGGCAAAAAGGAAAAATTGTGTAGGTGCTACACTTTCAAAAACCCACGTGCAATTAGCAATGGCAATGGAAGTACCCAAACCAAGGGGACAGTACAGAGCGTATGAGAGCTCATGCCAATATGTATGTGTACGGGTGAGGAGGAAAAAAAGGTGCAGGCAGCAGTTCTGTAGGAATAAGCATGAAGAAATTAGAGACCTAACTGAGGCAGAGAAACAGGAAAGAACAGGTTATTCCCCAGGCCTGTAAATGTGAGAGCTGGGCATGCCCTTGTCTGTGGGAATGCTCCCCTGCACATCTCTTCTGTGCTGAAGGCCTCTGAGTTATTTGCCCATGTGTAATTTCCCATGGAGTCTCTGCAAGTGTCCTTCACAGTGCCATACTTTCGTGTTACTGAACCAATTACTAAAAGTGAGAAGAGACAACAGAAATATGGAACGTCCATGCTCACAACTCAACCCATGTAGGGATCCCTAAGGAAGCAAAAGGATAATCAGTCTGTGGGCCACCTGAAGCTTCACTTATATTTGAAACTCTGGTCAAATGGATGACTTGTTAAGTAGAGAGAACTCGGAACTTCTGGCCCAGGGAGTATGAGGTGTTTCTGTCTTACCTGCAGACAAATTTAATTGAGTTGTAAAAATGTTAGTGTTTAGGATACTGTTTAAATTATTTTTAACTTTTCAACCAGCAAAAGTCAGCAGGCTGCATACCCTTAGGCACACATCAGCCAAAATATTACTGAACTTTCTCTGTTGGATGATGCGCATTCAAAATACACCTCACAAAGACATGCACTATGTGATCTGTTGTAACTAGCCTTAGTGCCTTCCCTGGTGTCTTTTCCTTTACTACACCAAATGGGATATAGCTCTTAGCATACCAGTAATGAAGATGTCTTCATTACCTTTTTGTCTTTAAGCTTTTAGCTTTTTTCTGTGTTCTGGGACCAATCCTTTTTTTTCCTATTGTCTCTCATGTAGATAAACAAGGTAGTTTTCCACCTGTTTGGTGTTCTCTTCTTTGCCAATCTACTAACTGTTAATACAGTGTGCCTGACAGCTTTCCATGACCTGTTACCTCAGTAACAGTGGGTTAGTGCCCAAAAGGGGTTGATTCTGAGGAAGGTAATGGTGCCTTCCCTGGTCAGTGTCAAAAAGGAATATGACTTGTGAGGGAATAGAAGAAATGCATCTCTTCAGGCCAAGGTTATTGTTAAATGCAGAATAAAATTGTAATGGAAAAATAAAAATATCATTAAATCATTGATAAAGGTTGATTAAAAAACTATAAAAAAAAAAAAAGGGCCAACAAAGGCCCAACTGAGGCCCCACAACTCTTTTACCTTGTTTTTCCTTGTGTGTTTTTCTCCCTCTTCTTATTAGAACTATTGATGGAGGAAATAATAAAATTCCTTATCTTACTAATTACTTCTGCCATCACCGTAAAATATGTTTGTGCAAGATTCATCACTCTTTAAAATGTAGAATAAATGTCCACAGCTGCAGAAAGAGAACTGTCATAAAACTCAGCGTTTGTATTTCAGAGGAAGGGAACACTTAATTAGCTTCGTCCTTTGTAACTTGTGTGAAGTATGCAGTACAAATAATAAACCAAAATGAATCTTATTAAAAAAAACAACAACAAAAAAAAACATATACCAGTTTTTCCACCAGGATGATGGGAGGTAAAAATGATTCCTGACTCCTAGAAGTTGCACTACTATATATGTAGCAATGTACGTGTTTTACGAAATCAAGAGCTGTTCTAAGGACTTTCCTTCAACAGGCTGTTAGCTCTCAGGTGAAACTTCAGAGTGGCTCTGTTTATCTCAGCAGCAGGAGCAAGCCTCATGGCTTTGGCTGTTCTTTATTTCCTGGGCAGGATCACCCAGTTGTGGAATGGAGAGTGGGTGAAATACTGATGTTTGACTGCATTTTAAATCATTTCGGCGCATAAGAAGTCATTTTTAAAGATCTGTGTTACTGAGCACTGCCAAAAGTTTTCTCTGACCTTGGAATGTTGGCCATAGGCCACAAAAGACAAAAGTCTTGTTATGTTAGGATAGCTATTGTTTAATGTCTCAGCTCTATAATGGAATATCCCGGGCTAGGCTCTTCATGCACATGGAAGAAGTTGGACAAGGATGTTTTCTGAAGATCCTCTAGAGGGACTGCATCTCCCTAACTCAAGTTTCACACCACTGAATTTTGACTACTGGATGAACCACACAGATAATCCTGGTAGCAAGTGGAGCTAGAATGCTATGTCTTGTATTTTGGCTGTAATTAACAGGTTTGGAAGTAAAGTTCACTTCTGCTTTTTTCTGAGGACCAGTGAATCTTTAATTCAGATATGTAAGTAGAATGGTTTCAAGAGGCAAGAAAGGAACTTTTCCTTTTTTGTCAGGACAAATTTTTGATCTTTGACAAAAGAGGGAACTGACCTTACGTTTCTCTCATTGCTGGATAGAGTGTTCTAGTCAAATATATACTTTATAAGGATGTGAGTACTTCCAGCATGTTTTGGAGGCTTCAGCTCAGTACATGAAGCTTTGAAAGTACTTATCAAATGGATTGTGACAAGAGAGGTAAGTAGGAAAAAAAATGTGCTTGTATGTCAAGTAAGCTGTTAAGTATTCACCAATGTTGAAGTGCTGGTGTTGCCCAGCACATGGTTTTTTATCTTGAATGCCCAGAGTCAGAACATTATTATTTGGATGTTTAATTTTGAAAATTCAAATAAATTTAAGCTACTCCCAGGGCTAGGATGACCTAAGAATTAACAGCTTTGACGACAGCAATATGCCTAAGTTCCATTTAGTGCCTAAGACTTCGGAGGCTCTTTTGTCTTCTCTGTCTCTGTAAAGAGGAAACATCCACGATACAGTAAATCAATTGCCCAACTAACCAGGGAAAATAACATGATGAACTGATTCACATCCAAAAGGGTAAGACCAAAAGGGAAGCTGAATCAAGATAAGCAGTTCTGCATACACTGAATTGGCTAGAAACAATCCAAGACAGCTTAAGTGGATAAATAAGGTCTGTGACAACTCTTCAATTTTTGTGATCAGTCTTGGCTGTTTAAATTCCGCAGTGGCAGATTACTCTGAGACATTTGATATTGAAGTTTTACAATATCAAAGTGCAAGTCCCAAACCCCTTTCAGTTTCTCAGACCATGCACTGGAATACACATTTTAGGGACACAAATTTGCCATTTAGTGGAATCCCTTTCAATTCATACATGAAACACAGAACCTAAGCACTGCAAAACAGCCACTTGATGGCAGTAAGGCATTGAAAGGGACACGGGGCATCGCAGCCTCACAGAGAACTGAAGTTTGAGTGTTTAAAGGCTCCAGTATTGCTGTTATTCTATTGACCACTTAAAGGAAGTAACTATGAAATTAATTATAGACTCAAAGAATCATTTAGTTTGGAAAAGACATTAAAGATCATCAAGTTTTCTTAACCTGACCTACCAAGTCACATCACTAAACCACGTCCTTTAGTGCCACATGCACGTCTCTTAAATACCTCCAGGGATGGGGGCTCCACCACTATACCAGGCAGCATGTTCCAATTCTTGCTCACCCTCTTCATGAAGAAATTCATACTAATCCAGTCTAAACCTCCCGGCTGCAACCTGAGAGAGTTTCCTTGCATTTTGCAAGGAAACTTGCCACCTGAGGGAGAAAAAAAATCATTTGCCACCTGAGAAAAAAGGCTGGCATCCTTCCTGCTGCAACCTCTTGTCAGGTAGTTGTAGAGAGCAATGAGATCTCCTCTCAGCCTCCTTTTCTCCAGCCTAAACAAATTCAGCTCCCTCAGCCATTCTCATAAATCTTACTATTTTTTATCTACTTCCAGGACTGTATTTTACTCCTTATCCTTCCTTTCCCCTCCGCTACAGCTTTGGGAGACACAGGAGGAATCACGCAAGGCTAGTCTAGCAGCCTTCTAGGAGTGGTGTAAAGTTGTTCTCTGCTTTAGGTTAGAATACACCTCTTTAACCTTAAAAACTACCTAAAAATGAAGCATTTTGGCTCCCACTACAGCCATTGGAGGTAAAGGGGGCCCTTTCAGATGAAAAACCTAAGAGAAATACAATGAATTACTTCTGGAGATGCTTGCTGCTCTTCAGGCTCTGTAGGAAGAATGTATACAACTAGGTCAGACTAAATGCAGCTGTTTTTTACTGCTAAGGTTAGGTGACTATTACTGTCAGAACTCAGTTCTGTGGGAAGAAGATTGTTTTTACTGATACACGTTTCTTGACATATAAGAGGTGTTGCTAACTTCTGCCGAAGGTGATCTCTGTGGACAGTCCAAACATATCCTGTATGGATGCCAAAGGCAGTATTTTTCTATTCCGTGTGGACAACAGGGGCTCAGGGTCATTCCGAATCATAGAATCATTCTTGTTAAAATGGACATTGGGAAGTCTTCTAGTCTGACCTCCTTCCCAAAACAGTGTCATCGCTGAGTTCAGGCAAGGTTGCTTAGTGCTTTGTTCAGAGGGGGCTGGGAAACCTGCAGGGGCAGACTCAGCAGGCTTTGTGGGCAATGTGAAAACTTCTGTCAGGACCTCCCTTGTTTCAGTGTAGTACCTGCTTCTTTCCTCACACTACTCAAAATCCTACGCAGCCATAGAAAAAGGAGCCCTCAGTGGTGGACACAGGCTCTGGTAAAAAGCACATGGAGGTAAACAGAGTAATCCTGGCTACTTCCTTGGAGTGCTCCCATGCAGAATCGTGTCTGCATGGCTCGTTGCTGTAATACAGAACCCTATTTCTCCTAAAAGATAAAAAGAACACCACCCTTTGTCCTGGTTGCAGTTGGAATAGAGTTAATTTACTTTGTAGTAGGTGGCATGGTATGGATTAGGTTGAGAATAATTCTGATAACATGCTTTAGCTGCTGTCGAACTGTGCTTACACTAAGTCAATGACTTTTCAGCTTCTTGTGCTCTGCTGCCAGCGAGGTGTCTAGGGGTGCACAAGAAGCTGGGAGGGGACAGAACCAGGACAGCTGACCCCAAACTGGCCGCAGGGATATCCCATACCATACAGCATCATGCTGAACAATAAAACTGGGGGAGTTGGCTGGGGAGGGGCGCAGCTGCTGCTCATGGGACAGGCTGGTCAGTGGGTGGTGAGCAACTGCACTGTGCATCATTTGCTTTGTATATTCTTTAGTAATTATTGTTTTTCCTTCCTTTTCAGTTCTATTAAACTGTCTAAAAACTGTCTTTATTTCAGCCTAAGAGTTTTACCTTTTTATTTAGTTAGTTATTTTTCTTTCCTGATTCTTTCTCCCATCCCACTGTGAAGAACTGAGTTAATGGCTGCATGGTGCTTAGCTGCCTGCCAGGTTAAACCACAAAACCTTTCCAATGGATATCTTAAACTCAGTTTGAGGAGAATCAGCCACTGGTGAGAAACGCAATCCATTTTGCTTTTCTGATCCTTCCTAATTATCTCTCTTATTTAAGCTCATGTCTGCACTGAGAACAAGTCACAGCATCAGGTAAGTGAAGTGTCCATAAGGTAAAGGGGCAGTCAAAAAACAAGAGAAAATATCAGACTCCTTAATGCCTTAGCAGAAAATATTGACTCCTTAATGCCTATGAGCTCTGGTTGTGGTTTCGTAAGAAATGGTGACTGCTGTCTTTAATACAGTGCAACACTGATATAAGGCAAGTAAGAGAGAACAGTAGTCCCAGAATGATGCGAAAGGAAGACAGGTGTAAGACTAATGAAGAGAGAAAGCAGAGCAACTTCAATACAGTTTTTTTTTCTTTTCTTCTGAAGACTTCCTGTCCTCATTCCAGAAACCACTCCTTGGGTCCTTCCATGGTTATCAACAGCACTGTGAACATTAGCAGGAAGTGAAGTGAAGGACAAGAAAAAAGAGGGGCTCTTTTTACTCAGGATATCTTCTCTCTTACAGAGTGTGAGCCACGCTTTTTTCCTAACAGCAAAAAAAAATACGAGCCATGGAACAGCTTGTCTGTTCTAATCTAATTAGCTTTTCTCATTAAGCCGGAAACATGGTAAGTAATTTTGCTTTCTGTCAAATATTTAACTCTATAGCTGTCCAAAATCAACTAATAAGTAACTAACCACTCTAATTTTATCTAGGTTTAACATCTGCTTCTGTATCAAATTTATCACATATATGTTTCCATGCATATCTCATGTTACTCCAACATCAATATCTTTATTAATGACGCAGACAGGAGGATCAAGTGCACCCTCAGCAAGTTCGCAGATGACACCAAGCTGAGAGGTGCAGTTGACAGGACAGAAGGAAGGGATACCGTCCAAAGTGGCTTGGTCAGGCTTGAAAAGTGGGTCCACGTGAAGCTCATGAAGTTCAAGACCAAGAACAAGCTGCCGCACCTGGGCTGGGGCATTCCCAAGCATCAGTATAGACTTGGGGATGAATGAATGGATTGAGAGCAGCCCTGCAGAGGAGGGCCCCAGAAATGATGAGAGGGCTGGAGCACCTGTCCTACAAAAAAAGGCTGAGAGAACTGGGTTTGTTTAGCCTGGAGAAGAGGGAGTTCCAGGGAGACCTTACTGTAGCCTTTCAGTAAGTAAAGGGGCTTATAAGAAAGATGGAGACTCTTTATCAGGGCAGGTAATAACAGGACAAGGGATAATGGTTTTAAACTAAATAGAGGTAGATTTAGATTAGACATCAGGAAGAAATTCTTCACTTGGAGGGTGGTGAGATGTTGGAACAGGTTGCCCTGAGAAGCTGTGGATGCTCCTTCCCTGGAAGTGTTCAAGAGTGGGGCTTTGGGCAGCCTGATCTGAGGCAATATGTTCCTGCCCATGGAAGAAGTTTTTGGAACTAGATGGGCTACACCGCAGCCCCAGCCAGCACAGGGCAGCAGTACGATGGCATACCTAGCTTACGCAGCAGAGGTCAGGGCAGAGGCCTGCCCTAATTCCAGGCAGAGTGTCATAGCCACTCAATTCAACACAAGAATGGTGTGACTGTGTTACTCTGGTGCTTCACCAAGGTAAAACTCTTTTTGCTACTGATTTTTATCTATTTTAAATACATGTGCGGTGTTTCAGTGCATTTTATAGATGTGTCCTTGGTTACTACAATGGTACAATATAATTACGAAATCCATTAAATATTCCAGAACAGTAGGGTGAAAATTTTCCATGATGTAATTGGCACCAGAAATTGTCCTCATTTCCACAGAGCTTAATGAGCTCCATCAGGGTTGCTTCTTAGACCCATACTATTTATTAGTACCAGTAAGTACTGTTAGTTATTTTTATTAGTAAAGTTTGGGACACTGTAAATAAGAAGGGCATATCACAGATACGGTGCAACTTGGATTATCCAGGAAGCTGACTACAAGCAAAAGAAATGCCTTGGCACAGCCAAACATAAAATTTCACATATAGGAAAGATGGATCTATATTACTGTCTGGAGATAGGTGATACCGTCCATGTCTTTAAAGAAAAAGACATAGAAATCATGGTGTGTTGTCTGTTGCATATGAGCTTCCAGATGAGTACGGCATAGATTTTGGCAGGTGTGTGGGAAATTGTTGCAGAATGCTGAGTATGCTTCAAATTCACTTTAATTGATTTCTCAATACTGTCTCTGGGTAAACATGCCTGTTGTGGCTTTTGCTAGCTATCTGGGCTTTTCCAGAGAACTCCAAAATTTGTTTGGTGGCCTGGGTAATATAGGCAGAGAAAGCTTCTGCTTTCAAATTAGGAAAGGATGTGTTTCAGTCTTTTTTTTTTTTTTTTTTTTTTTTTTTGTTATGCAATATAGACAGACATTACAGGACCCTCCGGATGGGATCTGAATCTAAACAAATTCAGAGATGTAGTACTATATACATTGTTAATATAAAGGACAATTATCTTAAAGTTCCCAAACTTAATTTGTCTAAGTAACAACAGTGGTTTGCTGGATACTGCACCCGCAGTGTGTTGACAGTGAAAACTATGATTACTGACTGTGTATAGGCAGAGACATTCCATATTTGTTGACTCCAATATTTTCCTGGCACAGGAAAGGACTTTTTTTTTTTTTTGTACAAGTGGGTGATGGAAAACAGAGTCTTGACGAAATGTCTATTTCAAAGGATGGAGAAAAAGAAGGAAAATACAGGAAAAATGACGAAGAACTCAATAGAATGACATTTGGCTGCGTAAGATGAGGAAAAATTCCACAAATAATTATCTGAAAGTAGATTTTCCAGAATTATCTGCAAAAAGCCTTTGATTTACAGGATTTCTCTAATTTGTTTGTCACTGACAGAAATAATAAATTTTAATTAGACTATTTGGTAAGAGTTGATACTGAATTTCTGAATTGTCATGTGTGTAGTAAATGCATGACCAGGATTAGGACATAAACTTATAGTACAGAAACACAGATTTATTTCTTGTTATGAAAGACTTTCTAACTTCAAGAAAGTTGGTTATTCCTCAGTTTTCAGTTTGTAAAATAGGATAGCATTTCCTAACTCATAGACCAAAATGGATCAGAGCAGATATTACTCACAAATCATTTTTTTCACCCTAGTTGAAATGGAGGCAGAAAAATACCTAGTGTTCTCAAATGAAGAAAAATTTATGGGTCTCCTTTGTTTTCTTCTGTAGCTCTCTGGTAGGTTCACAGGCTGGCAGATAAAGCACTGATCTAAAGTGAAGGTTGTTTTTCCACTGTGCAGAATCTGTATAGGATGATGTGAGATTGCAAACAGTGCTGCATCAAGAGTTGACTGAAGAAGGGGCACCATTCTTGCCCACCAGCCTCTGTCACCTCTCTCACCAGCCCGTAATCTCCCCTGTCATTCTTTTCAAGCAAAACTTGTGTATACCAGCTCACTGCAGTCTTCTCTAAAAAGAGTTAAGCATGCTACCCATGCTAAAATTCTTTCCATGAAAACTGTGTTGTTAAAGATTAATGTGCCAATTTTAAATGTATGCAACCCTTTCAGCTGATGTTTTGTGCCATGCTGTAATGAGCTTGCTGCAGCAATAGGGACAAACATTGAGGCTGTCCAGCCTAACAACATAAGTCCAGACAAACCAAGCCATTTTGCTGATCTGTGTTGCTGTCTCCTGCAGTTTCCATTACTGGACTTCTGCAGAATGATTGTAGGAATACAGAACATTTAGAATGTTCCCCCCCCAGGCTGTACCCTCCCAGCATCTACAACCACCACTGCTAGGGAACTCTAGCTCAAGACTGTGTTTAGATTATCATGCTTTATATACACACATAGGTGTTATTAACAGTGAATTTGGCTGGTATGAATGGGTTCAAAGAATGACCTTTGATCTTGTGGTATTCCCTGCTACAATAATAGTACAATCTGTTTTGTCCTCATTATGCCTCGCTATTACTTTTGTACATTTTAAACCCTATTCCTGATCATTTTATTCTTGTGTTATGAAATTGTGAATATAATTCCATCCTTTTCTCAATGCTACTCATGAATTTCAAAACTGTTTTACCTGTTACCCCTTTTCCAAGGTAGTCTTCTAGTAAGACAGCTGTTTCAGAACTTTCACCATCTTTATTTCCTTTGTATAGTTATACTACATTCTTTTGAAGACAGAAGGACCAGAACTACATGCAGTCATTCAGCACTATGGATTTATTTCATCTTGATGACATTGTCTTATTTTTGATTTTTTTTTTTTTTTTTTTTAATTCAGCTAATCCTTATTATTCTCTTTGCTTTTAAAATGCTGCTAAATCCATTGTTCATATATTCTGAGAAATACATACTTTTCCATAAAAGCAGGACTGGAAGATGTCTCAAAATTTCATCTGGTACATGACTTGGCCTAAAGTCCTTTTTTTTTTTTTTTTTTTGCCAAGTACTCTTGGTCAATACAGTTCATAATTGTATATATATGGTGCAAGTTATCTTCCTCTATATGCATTACTTTGCAAATATAGACAATATGCTTTGCAGAGCATTACACTGATGTCAGATGTTGGGGGTCAGGGGCATTGCAGGTGATTTCCTAAAAGTTAATCTCTCATAAGATGTTAATCAGAACCTAAGAGCAGAGAGGATAATCAACATGTTGCAGGATGGAAAAACTTTCATTTCTCAGATACAGGTCTATAATACTGAAATTGTGTATATGAACTTACGCATAAAAGGCTTCTTGCTCCTTTTTTAAGCTACTGTATACTTAGTGCTTTATTCGGTTTTAGAGTTCCTGGGAAGACGAACCTACATAAAAATGTACAAAAAACTATGGGATAAGAAGCACAGAAACGTAACAGAAAGATTTCCCTAGACCTCTGAGTCATGACAGGGTTTCTGATTATTCACCGTGACAAATGGCCACTAGGTGTCTGTAGAAAGCTTACGTGTTCAAAATTGCACCTTTCTCTGACTTCTAGACTAAAGAGCTCAAAGATGGGCCTTATCTGAACAGAGAGTCAAGAGGAGTGACAGACTGCACAAGGAAAATTCTATTCCTTTCCAGAAGTGTGCAGATTTGTTTTTGTCCTGACTAACAGTTCATCACCATTTATTATCAGAGCTAAAATAAGCATGAGCGTGGGTGGTCAGACACTGAGGGTTTAGCTGTATCTACTCTTTCTGGAAGATAAAGGAGTACGGTCAGTGTCTTCACTTTTCTTCTGGAACATTCATTGAGGAGATGAGTTAAAGAAGAGCTGTGGCTTATCTGGAGTTTCCTGTGTTTTTTTATCATTATTCTTATTATTCCATATTTTGTATTTCATTTTGAAACTGGTACTGTGAATGGTTCTTGAACAGATCAGTTTGTGTCACTGGTGTAATTCAGTTGCCCAGAATACCAATTATTCTGAAAACAGGGAACTGTAAGAGAGAACCAGTTATTCCTGCTGTGTATGGAACTTCAACATACATTTTCTTTGGCCATAGTGTAATAAAGACAGGATTTCAAAAACATCATTGTATTCTAAGCACGGCAAAGAGACATGTCATTCACTGAAGTGTTTTCCTGTTCCTGAGTCCTATCCATAGGGCAGGGCTGCTGGCTGAAGCCTTCTAAGGAAAGTCTTGCTTCTAAGCAAGTCTTTCTTAGTAGTGCTGAAATCCCACGTTTGCCCAGCCATTCATGAAATGAGTGGAAGCTCTGGGTTTAGAAAGCCTTACACTTTCTAGATGGTTACATGGAAATTATATTTACTGTGGCAGTCATAGACATACGCCGTAACAGTGTAGTGGGTTTATGTGGCAAGGTTTTGGTAGCAGAGGGCCATAGGGGTGGCTTCTGTGAGAAGAGTCCAGAAGCTGCCCCATGTTAGATAACGGCCCCACTGCTGACCAGAGCCGAGCCAATAAGCGATGTTGTTTGCGCTTCTGTGAGAGCATATTTAAGACAGGGAAAAAAAATGCTGCTATGCAGCAGCTGGGAGAGAGTGAGAGGAGTGAGAAACAGCCTTGCAGGCGCCAAGGTCAGTGAAGAAGGAGGGGGAGAGGTGCTCCAGGCACCGGAGCACAAGTCCCCTGGGGCCTGTGGTGAGGACCATGGTGAAGCAGGCTGTCCCTCTGCAGCCCATGGAGTACCACGGTGGGGCAAGTGGACCTGCACTGACGGAGGCTGCGGCCTGTGGAGGACCCCTGCTGGAGCAGGCCCCGGGCTGGAGCTGCTGCCCGTGGAGAGGAGCCCACGCAGGAGCAGGTGACCTGGCAGGAGCTGCTGCCCGTGGGGGATCCAGGTTGGAGCAGTTTGCCCCTGGGGTTGGACCCTGTGGTACGGACCCATATCTGGAGCAGTTCTTGAAGAGCTGCTGCCTGTGGGCAGCCCCAGCAGGATCAGTTTGGGAAGGACGGCATCCCGTGGGAGGGACCCCACAGCACAGGGGATGAGAGTGACCGAGAAGGAGCAGCGGAGACGAAGCGTAAGGGACTGACCGCAGCCCCCATTGCCCGTTCCCCTGCGTTGCTTGGGGGGAGGAGCTGGAAGAGGGCAGAAGGGGGGAAGGCGTTTTTGATTTCTTTCCTTTATTTCTCACTTCTCTAGCTTGTTAGTAATACACAATAAATCTTACTGTCTCCCTACACTGAGTCTGTTTTGCCTGTTATGGTAATTGTTGAGTGATCTCCCTGTCCTTATCTCAACCCTTGAGCCCTTTGCATCATATTTTCTTCCCTTTCCCTTTGAGGAGGGGGAGTGAGAGAGCGGCTGTGGTGAAACTCGGCCACCCACCCAAGTAAAACCACCACAGTCCTTTTTGGTGCCCAAAGTGGGGCTCGAGGAATTTGAGATAAGGATTATAGTTGAGAGAAGTAACAGGCAAAACATGGTTTTTATAAATGTAATAGTTGTGAGGAATTTAAGAAAGCAGTACTTGTGAGGAATATGTTTCATGGTAGTGTGGTGAAGGGACAAGGGGTGGAGTGTGTGTAAATTGTCCACTTCATCAGTGTTGTGATGATGTTACGCTTATTTTGGTGCAGGAATTCTTTTTCTTTTTGGTATAACTGAAGTTTGTGACGATTGTGATGATTGTAAAGTAAGAGTATATTGTGATTATTCTTAAATATGCTGTTCACAGAGGGGAGGGGTGGAATGTGGTGGGTTTATGTGGCAAGGTTTTGGTAGCAGGGGGCCATAGGGGTGTCTCTGTGAGAAGAGTCTAGAAGCTGCCCCATGTTAGACAAGGGCCCTGCTGCTGACCAGAGCCGAGCCAATAAGCGATGTTGTTCACGCTTCTGTGAGAGCATATTTAAGACAGGGAAAAAAAAAACGCTGCTACACAGCAGCTGGAAGAGAGAGAGGAGTAAGGAACAGCCTTGCAGGCGCCAAGGTCAGTGAAGAAGGAGGGGGAGAGGTGCTCCAGGTGTTGGAGCAGAAGTCCCCTGGGGCCTGTGATGGGGCCCATGGTGAAGCAGGCTGTCCCCCTGCAGCCCGTGGAGTAACTTGGCTGCCCACCTGAGTAAAACCACCAAAAACAGTCATATTAATTGTAATGACACTTTGCTGCTACAATAAAATCCATATCTGGCATTGAGCAGCTTTGATGGACAGCAGCCAGGAAGGAAGTTCTTGCAGTCCTACCTGCTCAGTGCTGAGTAGTGTCCCTTCCTCAAAGCAGAAGGGAAATGAGCTAATGCTGTGGAGTTACAGAGGCTCTCAGGAGCAAATTAATACAACGCTGCTGTGATTCAGTTTCTCTGGTGATCCTTTTGTCTTCTAGATCCAGATGGACTGGTTCCAACATGATCTGGGATGTTGCTCTGTCTTCAGGAAGCCTAAATGGAATCATCTGCTGCAGATCATTGTGATAAATGTTCTGAAGGTAATTGCCTCACTGTGGGAATGTTCTCTGGGGCTAATCTGGTTGAAGCAATGAATGGGAGTGTCACTACTTTCAGGCAGCACTACTTGTGAGGAAAGTGCAGTGCAGCATTCAATAACAGGTGAATAAATAGTGATGGAATCGCTGATATTGTTCGAATTTGAGTCCCTGGTCTTTGACCTTTCCTGCAGGGATTAACTGCTAGCTGGTGGAATCATCTGCGCAACCAGCACCATGCTAAACCCAACTGATTCTGCAAAGACCCTGAACTCAGTGTGCACCCTCTCTTGTTCAGCTTGGGAAAGATGCTGTCAGTGGAGGTGAGTGTGGGGGCATCTGGACAATGCTAAGATGTAGCCTGTAGAAGCAAATAGTCATAAAAAGATTATGCCATAAAAGATTTTAAAGACAGAAAGCTATAAACTGAAGTATAAAAACATGGATTGTCACTTTCTGCCTAAACCTGTGATAATTTCCAAGATGTTTGAAGGTCTGACAGTCTCATGATCTGTCATTCATGCCAAGGTTCCAGTCTGATGTATCTAACTTAAGCACCTACCTCAGACCTGTTTATCATGATGCCTAGGCGCTAGGTCCTGGGAAGTAAAGTCAGTACTTAAGTTCTCTAAGTTGCTAGAAGAGCACGGTAAGCACCTTGAAACCCTTCCAAAGAATGAGTCAGTCCACTTGATTAGTGTTAGATGTTAGTGATATTGCAGATAGTGAGTCAGATGTTCCCTTGTGGTCTTTTTGGTTGTGGGAGCTGCTTTGCAGCTAAATCTAGCACCACTATAGCACAAGCATAGCAAATTATTTCTTAATCATAAATTTTTTACTTTCATAAAAATTAAAACCATGAACACAGCTCTCCCTCATTCCTGTGATTTGAGATATCATTAGACTAAGTAAGGTCTCTTTACCTTTTCTTTCTCCAGCAATTCTGTTTACTCACAGAGTGAAGAAAGGGCCTCTTGGTTAGCTAAGGCATTCTGTTTAAATTGTCTTTCTCCTTCAGCTAGTAATAGGCAAAGAAATTGCAGTTCTCCAATGCATGTAGAAAATCCCAGCTTCACTGTCTCAGAAAGACTTCTGGGAAGAGAGCTTATACAAAGTATTTATTCATAGAAAACTGTTAGCTGAAACCTGGAAGAATTTAGCCAGTTATCTTCTGAAAGAACTCTCATGGTTGTAAATTAGAATTAACATGCAGTATCTAGGAGGAAGTGTAGGAAATTAGTTCTCATCTCTTTCTGCTTTTAACAGAAGTGAGTCAGGCACATTGTGGATGGGCAAAATGGATTTCAGTGGTTTAATTTAGTTCAATTTGATTGGTTAGTTTCACTTGGTTGGATCCAGCGTAAATATTTTTGAGGTTTTTCACAGTAACAGGGTAGCTATGAAAATAGTTTTCTCTACCTCATGATTTTGTCTTTCAAAGAATCAGGAGCACAAAATTTGCAGATGATACCATGGATCCTTTTGTGTGAATAGCGGAAAAAAAACAGACTGTGAAGCAATAAAAGTACTTATGCTATAAAAATATTAAATCTCTGCTGTTTCATGAAGTTAAAGTATTTGTCAAAAAGGCCTTTATCGAGTATTTACTACTCGGACCTTGTAGAAACGTTTTTACAGTCATTATAGGATAACATCGAAATTCTTAGGTATTTTCTGACCACTATCTTCTTTACCCCTCAAAAACCTGGGATGTTCATCACCATAACTGAAAACTTCCACTGCAAAAATTCAAATGCCTTCTGAGCATTTTTGTTATTTTTGAGTGTTTTTCTATCCTATCATGAGTTCTGGAACTCTTCCTAAAAATTGCTGTGTTCTGACATCTGCATATATTGATATCTGGATGTAGAGGCTCAAATGAAATCTGTTTCTCTCCACTGCTTTGGGAGTTCAGTACCTGCTTTTCAAGAAGAGAGGTAGGATTAGACAGATTTAAGAGGTAAGTTAAGTAAGTTCGTTATACAGGAATAAGGAATATCTCATGAAGTATCTCAGTTCTCCAACTAGCCCATTACAATGTCTTTTTTTTCTCCCAGCTTGGAAAAAAAAAGTTCATGATTTAAAATTATCAGCATAAATATTTCATCTGTGAGTATTTCTGCTTTCTTCGAGTGTGTTTGAATAGAGGTCAAAACAGTAATGAAAACTAGCAGAGAAACAGATCAAGATCAGAAAATGAAAGGTAAATGCTGTCTAGAACTGACAATGTAGAGTAAAGCAAAGTAACAAGACAGAATTCTTGCAGTTATGAAATGGAGGGTTTAATTCATCTCAGTGAAATGCATTGATCTGTGATATTTTGGAACATAAAGCACAAGCAAATTGAAATAAACAAAAATGTGAAGCAATATGAGTACTTTATTGTAGCTTGAAAACATACAATAACAAAACTGACAGCACTGTATTCTAAGAAAACTTGCTATTTCTTCAGAAATAGCTCCCTTTGAAAGAGAATTTCAGATACTTTTTAATTGTCTCAAAGTGAGTAACATCTATTTTGCTATAATACAAATAACATCAAAATGTTCAAAACACCACTAGGAAACTGGCCTAAGTCAGAACACGCTGACCTTTACCGCTCTGTGATCCGTAAGATATCTCTGTCTTAATGGGACAGTATGCTGAGTCTTTGAAAATTCAGACTAAAATGTGGTAAATAGTAGTTTAAGAAACAATAATGTTCCTTGAACAGAAGTTTTTGTCTTTATTTGCTCTAAACGTAAATCTAACTTTATCATTGTAACTTTTTTTAGGCTATTCTAAGAATTTCTTAAGATACAAGTTTGCAAGCTTTTTCTGCAAGGTGGAGAATATTAAACAAATGCCCTAGTTTATTAGCGATATGTGATGTTTTTGTTTTCCTTGTCAACTGTTATCTGCTAACATCAACAGCAGACTCTGTTGCATCCACTTCTCATTCGCATTCTTTCTTTTCCGCTTGAGTGAGGCCACCAAAACCAATTCCTTTGGGACCAAAATTTTTTGCATAGCAAACTGCAAAAGAAGGAAGAGGGTAAATAATATTAGGAATGTTTTCATGTCGAGGTAAAGGACTTGTGTCTTTAATACTACTTCCAAATATAAGTTAATAAAAAGAAGGAAATGTGAATGTCTTTCTTGATAGTGTCAACAGAGTCTAACAGTGAAACATATTTGACTTAAACGGAAGTGTCATATCTGAGATTCTCCAAAAAAGTCAGAAACAGTATGTATTCAAGGTTTAAGTAATGTTTTCTTTAAGACTGCTTTCCCATCCATACAGACTATTTTCAAAGGAGGTTAAAAGAACTAGAACGTAGTCCAAACAGCTTTTGATGGTAGTTTAAGCAATGCTGTGTTAACTGTGTATTGCTAAGTGTATGCATGTTTATTTATCACAATTCGGTTTAAGTAATAATGGTCAGCATATTTCTCAAAATATGCCTATTTGACTACACCCTGTTGTCAGACTGTGCCCAACTTAAGTATTTTTTAGGACTCTCTATAGAGTTTAGCCTAGGATATGAAAACTTGGCATACTTTGCTCCTTAAGCTGTTTCACATAGTTAAGTGAAATCTGCAAGCTTCGTTGATCTGAGAAGAATATCTGGATGTATAATTTAGCATGAACGCATTATCTTCTCTACAACCAATATAGCAGAAGTATCTTTTAATTCTTCCTGGCAAGAATTCCAGTTGGGATCATGACCTTCAAAGATCTATCTGTATATTTGTGATTTAGTTTTTTTATTTTATTTTATTTTATTTATGAGCAATTGAGATTGTGTAGGTACAAAAATTTGCCCAGCAGGTATGGCCAGTGTTCCTGTTAGGAGGTCTGAGGATAGGTCAGAGAGGGTGTTTTTGTAGAAAAATTACAGATTTAAAATTTAAATATTCATAGCAGAAGATGCAATTGCAATATTGCCACAGTTCTTCCTTTGTTTTTGGAAAGTTGTTAAAAAAAATAAAATGAAAATTCATGTAGTTGTTAAACATGCAGCAGTAAATCTTGATGGCAATACTAGGTCTAAAAGGAATAATCTTACGCTGATTCGATAACCCAGTTGAGGTCATTGCAATCCTTACCTTTACAGTAGAGCTCTCCATCTTTGTCTGTAACATTGGTAGATTCTAAACTCTTTCCACAAATAGCACAGCGGAAGCATGTCTTATGCCAAGGCTGAGGAAATGAAGACAATTCATTGTGTTACAGCAAATGCACAGCTAGAAGATGCAAGAAACAAATAACTGTTGCTTTAGCCTAAAACTGTCGTCTTGCTCTTAAGGCTTCCACTTTTTGTCCTTCTAGATTTTTTTTTTTATTATCCCACTTTATTATACCATTATTATTTAACATCTTACCTAGCAACTTGCTTGTTAATAGAGGTCTGGTAAAAAGCAGAGAGCTTTAGATAGTGGCCTCTCCCTTCGTGTGCAGAGGTAATATTCTAGTGAGAGTTTAGAGCAGAGGGCCAGCATGTCACGGGATGCTGGCTTTTCTTTTTTTAGTCAAAGATAATAATATAATCTTTTTAATATAATCTTTAGAATAATTTAATCTTTAATTTAATCTTTAATCTTTAATTAATTTAATCTTTAATTTTAGCTGCATTTGCCGCTAAAAACAAATGTTTAAATTATAACTATTCCAAAAGATGTTAGTAGGATGATGGTGGCAGAGGAGGCAGCCTGTACAGTAGCCAAAAAGGAAGGGTTGTTCCACAGACATCAACAAGATGCAGAAAGTCCAGGCTTATGTAACAGTACATGACTTTAAACCTGATAGGCCTTACATCAGACTTTACCAAATTGTTAATTCGTCTTCATATTTTCTTCATCAAGACTGAGTAAAAACTTCAAGGAATGATTAGCTATAGTTTATCTGCATTTGAAAAACTTTTTTCCTAGTGTTTTAGTAACTACTTACTTTTCCTCCCCCCATTATCTTCTCTGCAGCGTACACTGACTTGCCACAGCGGGGACATTTATCCACATCGACAATCTTTTTGGCAAACTTTGAAGGGTTAGTTGGTGTAGAAGGGCGAGCAGGCTTTGGTGATCCCCTAAAACAGAAGTTTTCAGTGTTTTTAAAATATTGCATTAAATGCTATCTTCATTTTAGAAATTTGAGGTCATGGTGTTTGTTTTTGTAAGGGAGAAAAATACTAAATTACTGGTCTAGGACATGCAAAAGGGGGGAAAAAAAAAAGAAACCAGAATTGTTACAGAATCACAGAAGTATTTAGGTTGGTAAAGACCTTTTGTTGTATTGCATAGTTGAAAAGCTGATACTGTAGTCACTGATATTTCCTGTATTGGCCTGAGCACAAGGAGTTAATGCTAGCCACTTTTAATGAAAAGTGAAAGTAAAAAATAAATTTTGTTTTTGTTGAGAGGCAAAAAGAGAAAAAGAAGCAAAAGACCCCCACTTCTTGTAACTGGCTGACTGCTAGTACTCAGTAGTGAGCAGATCTTGAAAGGGAGGAAAAAAAAAACTCAATTTTGCATGCTCTTTTTTGTTGTTTTATTTTTATTCACTGCAACGTTTTGACAAGGAACCAGGGTTCTTAGGTGGCCCGGGGTCAAAAGCATCAGAAAAATAGCTTTGCTATTTCTAATAGCTTTGCTTTATATTTCTGGACTTTGTGCTCTATGTCCTTGTGCTTGCTTAAAGTCATTGACAGAACTACTTGTGAATTATCAGATTGTTGGACTGCAACAGGTCATTAAGTCTACAGGACATAACAGTTTTGGATACAGAACTCTGCCCACAATGGATACATATCTTACATGGGGGTACAGTTAAATATGGTATTTGAGCTTTTATTACCTGCCTAGCATATTTGTTGATGAGTTCCCTTATAGTAATAACAGAAGAAAACTTTTTATTTTGAAATGTGCAGTTTTGAGAATCATGGGAAAATACTATAAAAACCTACTGTCAGACATAATTTCGTGGAGCTGAGGCTTTTTGAAGATGCTATCCCATGGGAATCCCTTTGCTCAGTCATGTTCTTGGTGTGCTTGCAAGTATTGTTCAAGCCACAGGGAGGATTTAGAAACATTATTTCTGTATTGAGAGGAGTAACAGTGTGTGGTATTGTGATTATTTCTGTAACAGTAAAACTTAACTGTATCTTAGCCTCTGAGAAGATGAAGAAAATTCTCATGTTCTACGGTGAATGTGATTTTATCACAGTGTTACTCATGGCAAATTACAATTGCAGTGATTGCAGCATAGGTTCGTCTTGGCATAAAAAGGCTGCTGCTGCCTATTGAAGGAGGAGAAAATTCATGAAGAGAGCTTACAGAGACTGAAAATTATTAAAAAACGGTACATTGCTGTGTCCACTGAAGAAAAGGTTGTAGGAAGTTCTGTTCAGCCACTCATACCATGTGTTGTTTTAGGAACAGAATAAAATATCTCCCTGTACCATATATACCCCAATAAGTGACAAGTGGTATCAGAAAAACAGGCAGTGCTCTCAGTGGGATTTAACTCACTGTTGCAGATTCAAGCCTAGATGATCCCCAGTGTCAGTGCTGAGACATCCTGCCCCTTGTCCAAAGCCAACACCTTTGGGACCATATTTTCTTCCATAGCAAGTTTTGCAGTAGATTTCAGATTCGTGAGCTGCTACTGTGGTGCTGTCCAGAGCTTTTCTGCAAGCCACTAAAAATAGGAAAAGAGAGGCACAGATAAACATTTGCATATTCAAAGTTGAATTACTGTGGTTCAGAATAATTACAATTAGTGTTTATTTTTGTTCGTCTTCAAAAAATACACAAAAAGAGGGGTGTTAGTGCATAGTCAGTATAAAGTTTCACTGGGCTGTTGCTAACATAATTGTTCATGCACACAATGTTTGTGCTCTCCGGTTAACACTCTAACCCCAGAAGAATCTTGGGCTTGTCAAGACAATTTTTCTAGATCTGTGAGGCCAGAGATGGATCTGAGGTAATCATCTCAAAGTCCCAAACCCTAAAAACAAGGGAGAGGTTGCAGGGGCGTCGATTCTACTGTGCGTCTGCACCTTTCGGAATAGTTCCTCTGAGTCTGTAGCGGCTTTCTCATGTCAGCCCACCATATTTTAAGCTGGCAGGTTTTAAAAAGAGAATGTAACATACTTGCAGTGTCCAGTCAGAATCAAGCAGGATATATAAATATATACATATATATATATATATATATATATATATATATATATATATCAATCATTGCATTTTTGGGGGCTGTAGAGCCAGAGGAAGCAGTGACTCCAAATACCTGATTTTTTTCAACTTCCTCCAGGATGACAAGAATATGATGATGCAGATTCGAAGACCAAAAGGACCTCCTGCTAGTTGTATTTGTTATAGAGAAATACTGCGTGGCTTAGCTCACCAGAAAAGGTCTCAGAGACTTTTGGACAGAAGATGCCATAGGAGCACCACATGCATAATTGAATGCAAGTTATACTCTCTATGTCACTACTTTAAATCTAGTCTTTAGCTGAAGGGATCAAAAGTTAATGAGTGCTAACAGCTGCTTATTTGAGGTCTCAGTAGACAAGTATCTATGTTTTGAGAAACACACCTCGAGCTAACAAACATAGCTAAGTTCAGTCTTGTGCATGCTTACTCTTAGCAAATGTGCATGGAAGGTAAGGCAGATAAATCTGAGTTCTCTGGGGTGCTTTGCTGATCTGAAATCTGATCATCTTTTTATGACCAAATCCTGTTACCAGGCCAGCGTATCTCCTTGCTGTATATGCATAGAAACTTGGACAATAATGAAAGGAAAAAATAGTAGTGGCAGTCTTCATGTGCTTGGTGACTGTGTATGCCACACTGATTTGGAAACTCAGTGTGAGACAGTCCCCACCCCATCAAGAGAGGATGAAGCTTTAAGTTATGAATGGCTATTTAAAAAAAAAAAAAAAAAAAAAAAAAAACAGATTTTGTAGTATACTTTAAAAAAAAAAAAAAAGACTTCTTACAAATTGTTTAGTGTGTCAACAGTAGTTACTGGGGGAGGAGAGTGGGGTAGTGCGGGGAAATAATGTTCTCTTCAACTTCCTTTGACCAAGTGCACATACCGCAAAGGGCTCTCCAGTCATGCGTGTCCTGTAGATAGCTTGGAAAACAGCTGCTTAGCTCATGTAAGTAACACAAATCCATGAATTGCACAAGTACTGAAACTAGATGGAAGATTAAGCCTCTAGTAAAGCTATCTGAGTGTTTGATTAGTCCTTTTTTTTCCCCCTACGTTTAACTGTCCTGCTGTGAGGTTTTTCTCAAATTCATTCAAGTCAGAATTTAAGGATTTAAGGTGATATTGGAGCTTTGTTTCCATCACTGTAGTGTGTAGAGGGGAATATAATTTGCAAGGACTTGTTTAATTAACAGAAATAAAATGAGGGGCTTCTGTAAATGTGTGAACTTGATCGCTTTGTGCTGCAGTCTCTTCTGCTTTGGGATTATAATTATGTTTGCTGCCGGAGTTAAGGGATGATGGAAACTCTAGCAGTAGATAAAGTGTTTCTATTTCTGGCTCTGTAGGGACAGAGTATCAACTCACCACAACAGATGGAGCAAAAGCCCTTGAAGTGCTATTGTTGAAATAACTTTGAGACCTGTCATCTGCTAACAGATACTGTTTGCAAGCTGGCACTAAGAAGTTTCAGGTTTATGGCGAGAGATCCTGCCAAATGTCCGTCACAGCTGTGTTTTAAGCAAAAGCTGACAGGGAAACAAGGTACGTAAACAGCAATCTGGGCAAGGAGAAAGGTTTGTTGGAAAGAAGTTTTAAAAACTGTCTGTAGGGGAAAAACTATGGAGTACAGATACCATGATTTTACAGTTCCGCTTATCTCATTTTTACTGTCTTAACAGGTTGGTTTGAATTGCGTGTAATTTTGCCCAAATTTAACTCTGTGGTCCAAAAATACTAGTGTTTTTCATGTGTCAGGTCAAATATAATACATGTTCAACTACATTGATTTAAATTGTTTTTTGTACCCAAGAGTGGGTACAGAGAGGACTGTTTTTCTTGTCTTGAGAAACAAAATCCTTTAACCGATTCATTGAAAAGTCCATGAACATGATACACGATACTGAATTATCCGGTCCAAAGCTAGTGTATGTGAATCATGGGAAACATAAAGCCAATTAACATACCTCTCACATGCCAGCTGGGCTTAGCTGCATCTTTAATTTTTGACCTTAGACATACTTCTGCTGGGAATACTTTTTTTAGTATCTAACCTATCTATAATTTAGTTCACACATGAGTACAATAGGCAAAAAAATAAAAACAGCAGACCTAATGAATGCTTGTTGTTTATCGTGAGTCATTTAAAAAAAATCAGCTGTGCTAAGAATGAAGCTTAAACTTGTTTCGATATTAGATGTCTGAGAATGCACATACAAGAAAAATGTCCTGTTGGGTCATAGTTAATGATAGCTTTTTATTTTTATTAGACACTGGAGAGTCTATTCATTTGACATTGATATTTCACATATCAATTCTATCGTTGAATAAAGCATAAGTGTCAATTAAATCTTTTATCATAATTAACACATCCATGCTTCTCTCCCTGTAGCTTCTCTGATCTATAATACTAATTGTTATAGGCAGCACATGGAAGCAATAAGCAGTCTCTAGTTTTTACCAAACTAAGATTTTAACCATCTGTAAGAATTGGCTGAAGGCTGTCAATTAACTACAACATTTTTTTGAGGGAATTCAAAGGCATCACTTGCAGGGGACAGGGAGAAGGGCAAACAAGACTCGTGTATGTCCTTTGAACTGGTTCTGTACAGTGCTGTATTGTCATCTAAGTGTGTAAAAACTTTCTCACTTCTGAAAAGGAAAATTTTCAACCTATCCAGGAAAGGAGGGTAAAAAAAATTAAATTCAGTAGTATCAATTGTGCTGAACTTCGTAGTGCAAAGGTCCTAAATCTCAGTTGTCTGCAAAATACATTATTTAGCAATCTATAGTTCTTATCAAATTGTTTTCTCCCTTCGCAAAGGACAAACAGAGGTGAATTGATACCTTCTCTCTCATTTTTCAGGTGTTAACTCATCTGCAGAGAGTACTGTCTGAACATTGAAGACGCTTGGGGAAAACAGTAAGCGAAATGGGACTGTAGGAAATATGGGGAAGGAGAAGACTGAGGTACTTGCAGGGTGTTGGTGGGAGATTTTGATGCCAGAGATAATCTTTCAGCTTTTCCGTGTGTATTTTTTAGGGTTAATCATAAAAGTATTCATCTCCTGTAATATCCTAATAAGACATACCTCTGTCTCAAGAGCACTGTTTGTGTAGTTCCTCTAGACTGTTTAACTTGAAACCTGTAGTATGCTACATTGTGGGACAGACTAGGATTTCTTCAAGATTTACCTAGATACCGTATTTCTGCAGCACTCTAACAACCCTAACAAAAACCATCATGCTTGACAAAAGAGAAGTCAAGATCCTGAGAGAGACATTGCTCAGGGGTAAAAGCTTAGAAAACTGAAATTTGATGATTAAGAGCTGATGTGGAGTGGCAAACTGGTCTTTCAGAAAGTTGACTGCTGTTTCTGAGAAGTTGCGATCATTTTCTATCCTTCTGTTACTTAAAAAAAATAACCAAACAAACAAACAAAAAAAAGTGGTGGTGGGGGAACCAGTTTTCATCTTTAGTGGATTATTGTCTTTGGGAGTAAACTAATTAATCATCCTTACAGACGAGGATCCTTCGACTCAAAACTGACTTTCTACAGAGATTTAGTTAAAACACACTGCAGTTGAACAAACTCACTCAAGTCTTCGCTCCCTCCTCTCGTTCCCCTCCCCAGTGTTGCAGGCAGTATGTGCAACGTGTGGCTGCTTATGGTAGGAATATTTTCTTTGGCCCCATGGGATCCTTAAGGTTTCAAGAGAGTCGTTCCAGAGTCAGCCTTGCTGTGCTGTGCTTGAAGTAGGAGGATTAGCGCGTGACTGCTCTCTCCTTTGTTTTCTCAGAAGATGTATAAGCCTTACAAAACTTTCCCTGTGTGGAATTGGGTCTGACACTGGTTGTGGCTACTGTCCTGTATGTGGGTTGGGCTGTTTATGACCTGCTGTAGGTGTCCCATGGGCAAACATGTTGAGTTAGGCCAAATATGAAGCTTCTTTATTGTGTTTCTGCTTGGATGCAAGTTAATACAAAATAAATTACTAGCTTTAAGTGACAATCCCTACAGAGCTATGGAAATAGTGTGAAGTTAAAATGGTGTAGCCCAGCTTACTGCAGAGGAAGCATGTCTTGTGAAAACTCCTTCCATTGCACTGAATTTCCTCAGCGTGGTACACTGTCTTCTCGCAGGCACCGCATTTGGCTCCACCTCCCCAGTTTGGCATCCTTGTATGCGAAGGGCAACCTAGAAAATCAAATTGCATAAGTAAATGCAATGGAAAAAGTGAGTTATTTTGAACAGAACAGCTTGATTTAATTTTTTTCCCCCTTATTGTTCCCAACACCATCACCAGTGAACTGCTATTGCAGGGTGGCCCCAAGCCAGGATCTGCTTGGGTGAATTGTACCACAGCACTCGTAAATTATCGGGTAGCAGAGAGGTGAGATGGCAGCTGAGGGTCAGCACAGATCTGCGTGCCAGGTCCTGCGTAGGAAGGCAGACCTAGGGAGACCTTCCGTGCGTGGCTGGTGTAATGGCTCTTGGAGGAGACACGCTGCGTATCTGTGCTGTAGGAGGAATGTCACAGCAGACTGATCGCGGGGTGAGGACACTAGCCTGGTGCTTTGGGGGAGCAGCCTCGGTCCTCTGCATGACACACTGTTGTAAATAAGGTTGTTCTTTAGCTTGGAATCATGTAAATACGATACATGGTAAATATGTTAAATGATTGTGAGGTGTTTCAGTAAAAAGATGATAGGGTCATTCTTACCTCTTCTGGAGAAGTGAATCTAGGATGTATTTACAACAAATAGTCATTTAATTTCAGTCCCGCCCTCCCCTCTATCCTAGCACAGCCTTTTCCCTTCAGTTCTTGCTTTCTTTTCATCTGTGCTGATACGGTTTTGTGAGGCAAATTTTAGTGGAGGCTAATAAACACTTTGAAGCTTTATGGGAGTTGAAAAGCAAAACTGTGGACAGAATTTGACCTTAAACTCTCTACAGAACAATATTGTCTGTAGGTTCTGTGAAGAGACGCTGTATTGTGCTATTTATGCATTTCCAAAGCATGACCTTCCTCAGTAATTTTTATATATATATATATATATATATATATAAAGGCAATTTTCTCTGTCAGTATGATGTCACGTTCTCCAATGCATAGCTGGATAAATTCCACCTTGAAGTTGAACAACTGTATGATGTTATTTCAGAAGACGCTGGAGTAGAGACAAGTTCTTTGTTCTTTTCTGAGTTCCTTATAAAACATTGTCACTGTGCAGCAAGATTATTGCTGCACAGTTGTTATAAAGTAATAACAGCTGTGCTTTCCTTTGTCAATTGTTGCTAAAATCTAAAGGTGGGAGAGAAAGACAGTAGTGCTTACTGTTGCAGTTACTATTGAAGTGCCTTGCCCAAGGTCATGTAGGAGGGCAGTGACAGAGCCTGGAGCTGAACGTACACCACCTGACTGCAGGCACAGTAAGTGCCCTTCCTGACGATTGTGCTATCACCCATCTGAAATGACCACAGCCTACGGTTTGCCCTTCTGTTTTCTTGTTTGAGTCATCGTTTCTGGAAAGACTGGAACGTCATCTTGTCATCTGCACGTCGTATTATCAGGTTGTTCCAGGCTCCTGGCTCAGGCCTCCTTTGTCCTTCTTGGAAAGCCAGTCATTTTCTTATTATAGTTCTTTCAAAGCCTGCTTGTCCCAGTTGTATTTGATTAAATCCACTGTCAGATATTCTTAAATAAGAAAAGGATTTTCACTACTGAATCAAGTCTGCCACCTGAGACTTTTCTTCTGATGTCATGTAAGAGAGGGGAAATTATCATAGCAGTGATGTAATGTAGCTGTTACTTTAAACAGCTTGCATTATACCCTAACATTTTATAGTGTCTGTACATATGACTCTAACATCCCATTTACTCATAATCTCAGTGACTTCTGTACCATATCTGCTAAATTTCAGAATGAAATTAATATTTTCTACCTGCCAGCTCTACAAACTTAATCTGAAGCTGAAGGGAGTTCTTTCTGGCTACTAATGCTAAAAATCATGCAACTTAAGTAAAAGGCAACAGTATCAGGCAAAACCAAGATAGGACTGTAGCATAGGAGCGTGTGCTCATGCTGAAGCAACAGCACTGCAACACTGCAACAGCAGTGTAGGCATATTTTAACTATCAATGTTTGATAACAATCCAGATATTAGCGTATCCTAACGTATCCACTGTAGTACTCCGGTTATTAGTATATCCCTAACCCCATTTAATCCCCCATTCGCTGTTGTGACTGTTACCTGCGGTAGACAGCATATTTGACATCCTACTGCAAGACCCAGTCTCTCCTTTGGGATGCTGATTTAGGCTTAGTGGAACCAGCTTCTTAGCTTGATCAGCCTAGTCCTCAGCTGCCATAAAGCAACTACTCTATTAAATTATTTCAGACCCTGTCAGTTCTCCTGCTGCTCTGGCAGGAAGAAAACACTAATGATGCATAAGAGAGAGGAAAGCTCAGCTTGCCTCTGTGTTTTATTTGTAATGTAACAAGAAAGAAGCAGAAATACGATGTAGAGATCTGATGTAGTTGAAATAAATAAGAATAACTGTATGCAAGGAATGGATTATAAATTTGTTTCCCTCTTACTCAGGAATGCTTTAACGAAATAGTGCTGTTTAAATCTTTTTCCCATTTCTTTTAAATGGGAGAAGAGGGAATAGGGAGAAATATTTCACTTCGGTAAAATCTTTTCTCTGCCACTTTATGTTCTCCCTTTTTTTCAAGTATTTTTGTATCAGTGTTATTTTTTCTTTTAAAATTAAAGTAATACTTGTCAAAGATTTTAAGAGAAGGAAGAGCAGTGACAGAAAATTCAGTGTTGTGATTGAAAATTAAGACAAGATTTTTGCATTCACAGCGTCTTCTTTGATTCAAGTTGCCAGTTGAATCCTGTACCCGCTGGAGCAGCATTGGTAGCTGCCTGGGGAGAGTGTGGTTTGCACCTCTAGCTACCAACAGAGTAAAACTGCTTCTGCTGTTTTAGTTCCCTTCAGAGAGAGAGAGACAGTATTTCAAACTGTGGCAACAGGAGACTTGTTGGAAACTAATTCTGATTACATCATTAGCTGAAAGAAAAAAATAATCTCTGAAAGTCTGATAATGCTTGATAGTTACAGGCTGTGGTTAGAGCTCTTAAAAGAACCATTGCTCCTGAGGCTAATTATAGTTCCATGACTGGGCATGCATACACATTTTCCATGCTTTTTTGGCATCACCTGATGGGAAGCTGTAGGAGAAAGAAGTCATGGTAAAAATGTTCCCGTAAGGATTCTGGCATAAGAATGGCAGTGGATGGCATGATGTCTGCACTGGCTGGCTTAATAGCTGGGTGAGGGACCAGGGCAACTCCACAGTCTTTGTGTTCTTGCTTTGTTCATCTCCCTGAATGCAGAACTGCGGTGGCCCTCCCTGCAGATGCTGCCTGTGCAGCAGGATTACTGCGAGCCATTAAATTCTCTCTCTGTCTGCATTACCTGCAAATAGAACTCGGCCTCCTATTTGCCATACAAAAATTATACCCAAAGTCTTAATTCCACTTAATTTCATTTGGTGCCAGTATCTAAACTCATTTGAAGTCACCTGAATTTTGTCATCTTAGTCTGGTTAATTTACAGGGACTACTAGCCACATGGTATTTTTAATTTTTTTTTTGTTTTTTTACATTTTGGTTATCTATACTAGTGTTACCCCTTGTTGGCAGGCACTTCTGGTACTGTTAAGCTGGAGGAGAGTGCTTGGTCTTGCTGTAATAGTATTCAGCAGCTTGTATCATTCCATTTCAAAATGCAGCTACTACATGGAGTAGAATTTATTACACATTGGATGTGCAGCCAAGGATGCGTGCTTCACTTTATTTAGATAGTAACACCACTACATAGGCTTGCCTCAGACCGAAGGAGCCTTTGAAGTGTTTCTGTGCTCTTCACAAGCATGAAAAAAATGTGAGTTGTCTTCTCTTGGGCTATTAGGCATGCTGTACAAATCTGGATGTAACATAACTGTCACAGAGTGTGTCACTGATCAGAGTACTATTGATAAGAGTATAATCCAAAAATATATTTAGATCCATTGATCTAAATAGGAAGTGGATGAAGTAGTGGCCCTAGAAGTTTCCTAGAGGAGCAGAAGATAGCGATAGACAGTGCAGTGTAGGTGAAAAAAGATGTTGCGCGTAATTTTGGTGTTTGTTTGCAAAATAGTAGGTTTTCCCTCCTAAATGCTGCTGTGTTTGATAGTCTAGAGCTCAAGTAATTTCTGTGTGAATGGCAGAAATCATTTATCATGTGGCTGGGAGGATTATCTCAGGGTGCCACGTGCTACAGGATGCCTTTTAAGCAGATAAACAGAATGGGAAACGTAGGTCTTCACGATCACTTCATTGATCCTGGTGTGGAGCTGAACCACGGCTGGCAGGAGCGATGTGCCTTGCATCTCTGGTTTAGTCCTAGCTAGAGCTGTTTGGCCCAGACTTGGTTAGGAGCATAAGAATTCTGATTTCTTTTATAAGAAACAAAGAATAATAATATCAGATTAAATCGCTGTCTACGCTGAAATGCAAGTATTGAGGCTATGCTGGAAATTCTTTGCCCTGTGGAAGTCTGTGGGAAATGTCAGTGCAGGCAGGACTTGGGTCTGGTATCTAATCACAGCGCTGCTGCTGCCCTGTCCTGTGACCGCCAGTGACTCATTCAGCCCTCCTTAGTGCTACTCACCTCACCAGCCCCATGGGGATAAAAATACACGGCTTCCTTTGTGAAGACCTTTGAATAGCCTTGATAGAAAAAGTAGAGCTGGATCCCGTTATGTGTACTCGGGGATCTCGCAGCACATCGCGTGCTGTTCCTGCCGGGCCTCCGGCTGCCGCCCCAGCGAACCCGGTTCCCTCACCAGCCATGTCTTGTATCTGTTGGCCTCATAGGAACGTTTTGAGTATTTCTGGACATCTAAAATGGCACCGAGGGCAACTGAATTCTATCTATAGTGTCTCTTCTGAAGGGGAAGTAATCTCTTTTGATGTTTCTAGTTGATTTTTTTTTCTCTGTCAGTTTTACTGTTATTTTGTGTGGCATTCCTTATTGGCAAAAGGTTTGTTTGCTTTAAAAATAATTTAAGTGTTTCAATTCTGTTTGAAAGTAGCGATAAAATGCCACTACAGGTTTTCTCTTTCTCTGTAACTAGTGCTCAAAATATTCTGTTTTATCTTGATGTGTATGCAGTGTAAAGCACAATTCTTGCCACAGCATCCCGAAATGCCCAAAGGTGTTTTGGTCAAAATCTAATCCATTGTGGAAAGCATTGTATGTCTTAGCAGACTAGACCTACAATAGAGAAAATGTTTGTATTTGAGGAGTGAGCTCATTTAATAAAAGATGTGATATTGTTATATATTGGCAATCATATTTCTTACATTCTGATGCATTCAGTGGACTATGGATACACATAAATTTTAGGTCAGTTAGTGTAATATATTCAGCCTCCACCATGATCTCATGATGGCTAGCATTTCTTCCTTTATTTCTGTGGTAAACCAACGTGTAGAGAGGAAGGGATGGCATCTTCCACACTGAAATGGGAAGATGGACATGGTTTTTTCATTGACACTGGTCACTCTGAGTGCTTTTGAAACAAAGAAATTTAAGTGACATGACATGAAGCACACGATGGGCAAAGCTGATAGAAAAATACAAAGTCCTGTGCCTGAAACTTCTGCTTTAATCTCTGTGTCCTTCCTAAGTATCTACTATTTTCTCTCATATTAATGCTGTATTGCTGTTAAAAATTTCTCGATGCACACTTGCAGAGAAATTTAAGCTGACACCTCCAAAAAAAAAAAAATGTTACCCCCGACACTAGAACCAGGTACTTAGTTGTGACTTTAAAAAGGAACCTAAAACCCAACCCTTCCTGCCCCCTGCACGCGTGCTCACCATTTCACATTGATTCATGTGGATTCATGTAGAAAGCTGCATACCGTTGTACTAATGAGATGTTCATTTTTCCAGAGCTAATCCTCTGCTATCAGCTTTCACTTTTCCTTTCTTTCCTTCACTATGCCCATAGTCATGCACTAAGTCTTTTTGTGGCAAGCAAAACTGTTACAGGCTGTAAAACATTGCCATGATAATTGAGATTGGGCACAATTATTTTATATAAATGTAAGGCTTTATTCTTTGAGATAATTTGATCTTTAGATGGATAGCTTTTCAAAGTAAGTAATGTTTTGTTTTGTTTTTTAACTATTGTGGCTATTCTGAGTACCTTGCTGATCATGCTGCCATTTAATGCTTGTGTGATCAGTGTCTGAATTCTTTCATTCCACACTTTTTTTTTTTGCCTTTTTCTTTTTAGCCAGTTTGGATAGAAAATTTCTTGTTTGATATAAAACCGATTAGTGACTGATGTTAAATATGCTGAGTTTTTTTTTTTTTTTCTAGAATACTTCTGTCTGAGAGCAGGTAAATTTTTATGCTTTAGGAAGCATATGTACGTGGACTACCAGTGGAAAACACAATTCTGTAGTTTTGGAACATTTTTAAAGTTTCTGAAACTTCTGTTATCTGGTCCTGCATGTAGTCAACACGCGCCTCATTAACAAGGATCTCCACGGCCCTGTTCTTGTAACACCAGTAGCTACTAAGTAGGCTGAGAAGCCCAGACGAATCTCTTATCAGTTGACTACTACAAACCTAAAATACTGCTGTCAGCTCTGTAGGGCTCGCTATACGTTTTCTTAAGCAATAAGCAAGTTCTACTACCTGTTGGGGAAAAAAACCCAAACCCTTACCAGCAGAACCCCATATAACGTACTTACCAGAGTAGCTTGATGTTTTTCCCTGTTTTCTTATGCCTCCAAGGATGTGAACTGGAAGGATTCCTGCACTCTTTAAATGCAGTGGCCACCACTGCTGGCCCTATAGGCTGGGAGGGGAGGGGAATGAGAGAGGGCTTCAGGGATCTGAGCAATGCCATTGCTATCATCGAGCTGAAAATAACTTGTGACAAAAGCCTGGCATTTTGTTCCCTTATGTCCACTTGTGAGTAGGTGGACAACAATGCAGCCCCTCAGATGACACCTAGAGGGCATTCCTAAATGCAGTCTAATAGATCATAAATAAAGATTAAAGTTTTGTAGTCGCTATTGCATTGTTTAAATGTGAAACATAAGATAGTGTTTCCTGAAAACGAGGATTTAGTCATGAATGGTCACATTGCAAAAAATAATTTGCCAAAATAACTATAGCTATTCACATGTAAAACTGTTTGTAGGAACCCCTCTGGAATTCAGCAGCTTTAAACCAAAGAAAATTTCCTTCTGCTGAGCAGTTCATAACTTGATATCTACAAATAGTTTGTCTGATTAAGCTTTTAGAGTTCAGGGATGTTTTTCTGTCATTTTTTAATTTTTACTTTTTTTTAGGCACTAAGATAGCTAGTTAATATGCGTGATGCTTAGCATGTCTTATCACTGGTTGCGTATATTTGCTGTGCCTCAATGAGCCCCTAGGAAACGGATGATGCCACAGCTGTATGAGAAATGCAAAAACCCAAGTATGAAGCACTTAAAGTTCCTTTTTGACAGGTGTTTATTTTAAGAGCTTTGAAGATCTAGAAGCTAATTCTTGTTTGCTAAATGGGCTTTTAAATTGAGAAACTTTCTTCAGTGTTGTGGATTTTGTGGTGTGTGAAAGGACCAAGCCCTTGCAGCTTAGGGGTTGAAAACTGAACAGACTGATGCTGAGGGTCCCAACTCTGGGACGGTCAGGGAAATGCAGGGAGCTGCGATGCCAAATCCATGTCAGACCTTAGGATTTTAAGGTACCTGTTCACTGAGACTACTTTGAAAGCTCTTAGGAGCCTGTAGGATCCCTTGACTGCTGAGTCTGGCAAAGATTTTGTAATGCAGAGACAGGTCCTTCATGCAGAGTTAGGGACCTGTTTTTTCTTGAGCAGGAGACCAGAACTTGACCTCTTCTTGGTCATTCTTCCTGGGCAATTCTTGAACTCTTTTGCCTATATCAAATAAGGCTGAATGCAGAGGTGACGCTGCAGTGTACAAGCAGTGAGCGTTTCTTGTAAGCCAGTAGCAAGGAGGGTCTGGTGCGTGATTGAGCTCACTGTTAATGTGTGGCAAGCACTAAAGCTCTCCATGAGAACCTAGTGTTTGCACCCTTGGTGCTTCATAAATTGGGATCCTTGACATTTGAAAGGGTTGAGTGTTCGTTAACCTTCAGTCTTGTCTTCAGGTAGATCGCGTGTTTGGATGGATTGGCACCGTGTCATAAAAGAGGGACTTTGCTAGAGCTTGGCAACAGTAAATGAGGTAGTCAGCTCACATCTAAGGATAGGTTAGACAGGTAAAAAGAGCAGCGAACTCGACTAGTCAGAGTGAAATGCAGGTCTTCTGGGGAATAGCGTACTTTGAACAGGGAAATGGTAGCTTTTCAGCCTGCAAAGTGAACAAGAATGGAGTGCAAGGTATTACAAAGCCTGCGTGAAAAAGTAAGCAACTGCATTTTGATAGGAGTCAAAGGACACTGGGCAGCAAGTCGGAATATACATCCAGCTTTTCACAATAGGGCACTGTTTGTGACAAGACCTTTTTTCAACCCTAATTACTGCAGTTTCTTGTTCTGACAGCTGTGCTATCCAAAGCCAAAAATTCTGTACTTTCAAGTAATACAAGTTTCTATAAACCTTCACCTTTTATACTTCTACAATTACATTGATAGAATTTGGTGTGTGGAAGAGTGGTCTGATCAGTGATCATGCTGGAGAAGAAAAAGAACTCTATTCGCTGCTGCAGTGAGAATTGCTCAGTTTTCCAGCTTGTATTCTTCTCTCCCCCTTACGTAGGAGTATTTCCATAGTTATCCCATCAGGTGTATTTTGTATGATAAAATAACTTCATGCGATTAAAAAGCAAGCCAGTCAGTTTTACTGTTAGCTGTTTTAACTGTATTTCATTGCCAGTCCAATCCTGAATCTTGGGCTTTACTGTAGTAGTTTAGAGAGCCTTTCTCCTGCCCTAATTTGGGCAGACAGGCACGTTTCACAGGGGAAGGCACATACACTGGACTTTGCTTAAATTTAATTTAATTTATTCCTTGTTATCTAAGATGAATGCGAGGCTTTACCTTTCGTCCTTCAGCATTGAAGAGGCTCCACCGTATGTATTTAAATGCACGTGGCTTAACTTAAACTGTTTAAAATTGCAGTGGGGAGAAGCAACACTCAGAAGCTGACATTGATCTCAGCTAGAAAGTGGAAACGAACTGTGCTGCCTCTTGGCTGAGGCAAGACCTCTGTTCTGTGAGGCTTCTCTTCCCTTCCTTGTTGATGGTTTAAGTTAAAATGTTCACTATGTCCCCATACAGCACAGTAAAGGAAAAAAATGCCATACACGTACTACATGCGCATAGCGTTACTACAGCTCCTGCTTCACAGCTGATCCAGACAGATTAGGGCTAAGGACAAGGTAAACATTTCATGGAGCAGAAGTATTACAGTTTCTGCTGTGGCAGGCTTTTATGAAAGATTAATAGGATAGTGTTATACATTGATCCGCTACTAGGGTAAGCAATAGCAGTGTTTAAAACTTAAGGTGGACTGAAGGTAAAGGTAGTGAAGATTTAACCAAAGTTCTGCCTTAAGAATTCTCTATCGGGGAAAAAAAAATTAGTTTTAACAAATGAAGGAATTTAGGGAGACAAGTCCTTGAATTATGTAATTCTGTATGAAACTAGTAACTTTTTTCTGTTCAAGTATTTGCAGCACAAGATAGTTTCTGCTTTGTCACTTGTTATTTTGGGGGCAAGAGAAGATAGAATATTACTGAACTTGAAATAACTTAGCTCATCTCTATAATTGTGAATGGCTTTTCTGGGGTTCAAACTTTTTTTTCTTTTCACGCTACAGTTTATTCTACCACCTTTCTTCTGTACCAGGAGTGGCTTGGGGATGTTCAAGAGAGGTGGAACTCCCTCCTTCTAGAAGCCAGACTTCACACTGCAATACTGGTTAGCTAGTGCTACAGTAACTGTCTGTGTGATTTCTGTCACAAGCAGTTTCAGATAAACACCAAACCTTTGGGCAAATACTGAAGGAGCCTAATCTTAGGTTCTCTTGGTAGCAGACAGGCTTCAAGCTTATTTGCTGCATGTAGCATAGCAAGCACCAGGCTCAAATTCTAAGAATAGAGACAAGGTAGCATGTTCATCATCTAGTCTTACTGAAATTGGCTGTTAGCATGAGGCCCAAACCACGTTAACGTCTCACTTCCCTAACACCTCAACTGCACTTTACAGAATATTCTAGGTACTTTTAATCCCAAATATCATAAGCATTTTCCTTTTTGTTATTAGGAATCTCTAATGAGAGTTCAAAACTCCAGTGAGAGTTCAAAAAGGGAGACTGAGGTACTTACATGCACCTTTTTAAAGAAATACCATTTTGCCTTTCTTCAGAATACACACACCCCTATCTGACCAAAACCAAAAAGAGTCCAGTACAGTATTACTCAACTCCAGTCATTTAATTTTATTAAACAAAACAACTGTCAAAATTTGACAGTTTGATGTAAGTTGAATCTGAACAAATTGATTTTACAATACAGTATAAATAATTCTTAACTTATATAAAACTTGATTAAGATTTTTTTTTACTAACTTTACAAAAGAGCATTATTGAACGTAGGAGCAAAAGAAATTTTAACTATGGCCTTTTTGTTAAAACAATATGTACACACTCACAGTATTTTCTTTGTGCAAAATATGTACTGACTGATAGACTGTACCTTTCTGTACAAAGGCAATTTCAGTTACTTTGCATAGCAGAAAAGCAACACAGAAAACACTAGATACATAACGTTGTTGCTATAATACTTTAGGTAAGCCTTTTGGAAAAAATATTAGACAGTAACTTTCTCATTAAGAGCCAGTTTGAATTCTAAAGCATTAAGGCTATTCCAGTATTGCAGTCTTGCCAATACATGCCTAAAACACACTTTGTCCATCAGACAATTCATTGTGTGTGCAATGTGTTATCAGTAATTATGCCTGTTAACACAGTCAGCAATTTGATATCCCCAAACTAGTCTTCTGACACTTCAAGTTTTCGTTGAGGAATATATAGGGTTCCTTGAGAGGTTCTATCAGTACCGTCTGAATTTGCAGACAGTGAAGATACTGTGTTTGGCCCTCCTGGTGTGCGGAAAAACATGTCTGTCGTTGTCTGGGGCTCTTCTGGTTCCTTTGGAACGCTAGGCTAAAGAGAAGAAAGTTTACTTTCATTTAAGAAAAAAAAAGTGAGTTATAGTTTTAGGTTTCTGCAGGATGTTAGCAAATAGATTCCTGAAATTTAAAAAATCTAACAACTCTTTACAGAGAGAAATAAAACTACTTATTTTCCTTGAAATATGTATATCTATATAAAATGGATTAAATAAAGATAAACTTGTTTCTCAAATCTATCTTCTATTTTTAGATCAAACAGACCTTAGCCAATACAGTATTATATATATTACACAGAGAAAACTTCATGGGAAATAAGATTCTGTTAAAATCTTGTGGAAAAAGGGTACCATTAAGTATAAGAAGTTGAGAGTAAATTAGGAAAGTATTGACAAGGAAAGATAAAGTAACAAATTTTCTATTTGTTACTTTAAGGATATGTTATCTCAGGTTCATCCAAAATCTTCTAAGACAGTTGTCTCTTTATATCTTGTCATACTCCAGCTGGCTCCACATCCTCAACAATTAGGATACGTGTTCTTCCTTTCTAACCTCTCAAATTATATTGTACTTATGCTAGCCTTCACTGCTTTTTGTGGTCACTACTGATTTATAAATCAAGATTGAAAAAATATTGGTTTAAAAAATTTACCTGCTGAATGGAATTACTGCACTATTATTTCCCACTGGGTACATGGTCAAAGAAGTTGTAATGTTTTACTTACCTTTTCTTCTTGTAAGTTCATGTTTTCTGAGCTGTGGTTACTATTTTCTGCTTTTGGAGAGAGTGGTATATGCTGAAGAACAGGATTTGCAGGAACTTGCATACCAGCAGGTATTAGTCCTACATGTTGCAGCGTAAAGTTCAGAACTGAAGAATTTGGAGTTTGGGCAGAACTGGTGTTGCTTGAATTGAGACAGGAGTTGCTTAGTACAGGTGCAGCAGCAGCTATAGAAGTTGGTGACAGCATTATATTCAAGGATGTTATATGAAAAGCAGGAATGTTAACTGCTTTCAATTCAGATGCAGTCACTGGAATGACACCTGAAACAGAAAAATCAAGTGTTGAAGGAATTAAAAACTGAGACTCTTGCACTGTGTTTTCTTGAGCTGAGTAAGACGAATCTGGCTCGCAGTCCTTCGAACCAGACAACTGTGTACCTATCTTGTTTAGTACTCACCAGCAGGGGGTGAGCTGAAGGAACTGTGCTGTAATGAACATATCCCAGTTTTCTCTCTATTAGAAAGGCACGCCTTGTTGCCATGGTGGGTGCACTGAGTAAGAGGAATAAGGTAGCCAGATGGAAAAAAGGTCTGAAAGAGAAAACAACAACACACCTTTACCCCAAAGACGCAACAAACAAGGAAGTATTTCTACCAAGTTGTATTCCCTTTGCCACTGCCTTATTCTTTATCCTCCATATGACCAGGATCCT
Source organism: Cygnus olor (assembly GCF_009769625.2). NCBI lineage: Eukaryota > Metazoa > Chordata > Aves > Anseriformes > Anatidae > Cygnus > Cygnus olor. The sequence continues at coordinate 54,723,158 of NC_049173.1, forward strand.
ATATTCCATGCCTGTACTAGCTTCTGTCTGAAGCTAGCCTCAGCCACACATTGCAAAACAAGACTGTTCTAGTCCACAGAACTCAACTGGCTCAATTCCCGGATGATATCCTGGGAGAGGAACTGTCAGTCCACACAGTACAATTAGACTTGACAAAAGAAATCCTTATGTGGAATACTTCTTTTGGACAGAAGAAACACCTGGACTCTGTAGTCATCATGTCATGTCATTCTAGGATTGTGTTTTTCTTATGACATTGTTATGCAATCCTTTTGCATTTACAAGTTCTGTTTTCGTCAACAGAACCGTTCTTGATATTCAAGTTCTCTGTAGCGGGAAGTCTTAAGTGCAGAACACAGAATTTTATATCGATTCCACTGTAAATGGAAGTATTTGAAACAAACGGTACACAAACAACGGTCTAGGAAGGTATAATATCTTAGTATTGCCTCTGTCTGCTTAGGCTTAGTTATCTTCATCCCAATCAAAGCCTGAAACTCATTTTACTACTACTTATTTGTGTACTTAACTCAGAAATAGAACGGTCCTACATTGTTTTTTTTCTTAAAGCACACTAAAGATAATCCAACTCAAGGCAATCTATATAGATGTAGTCCATTACAGTTCTGTTTCTTTTGCAAATTGTTCCAAGTGGAATTTTTCTAGGTAACGACAATATTTGTTACGGTGTCTGACAAAGCTTACCTCATGAGCAGGAATGGCAAATGCCACAGGAATGTCTTGTTTAGGTTTGGTTCTGTTGTCATCTTCTGGAGTATCTGCTCTTTTACATTGGTCAGAGCAACTTGCCACGCTTAGGTCTAATGTTTCAGATTTGTTCTGTTTCTCTTCCTGGAAATTGTCCATTTCGTGATTCATTTGTGAGCCACGGGAAGGTGGTCTTTCATTTTTAACGGACTCTCCCTTTTAAAAGGAAGTATATATGAAAACAAGGGTAGACATAGGGAAGGACTTGACATTCCTAATTACAAGTCTCTGACAACATTCATACATTTCATAAGTTAGAAAAGAAAGTTTGTGCTGCAAAAACTTGTAGTCAATAAGAGAAATAGTTCCATGTTATCCCCTCTTGTTCCTTCACAGCTGGCGGATAGTTAATGCCACACAGCCACACCAGTCTGGTAACATTTCACAGCTGTTTTGACAAGCACAATTTAAAGCAGACTGATAATTTACAGACCCTAAAACATTCAGCAACTGAGGAGTGGAAAATGATCCAGACCTAGTTTCTACAGCCACATCAAGTCTCTCTGAACCTCTTATTCTCTTCCTGTGCTGTATCATTACGTCTAAAACATTAATGAAGTACGACACTGGATAGAAATATTTAGAAGGTGTCAGGATGTGGGGGATGTTACCTGTCCAGCAACTCTTGTGTGTCCACTTTCCCTCCCAACACCTTCAAAGCCAAGAATGAATGTCAGCCCTTCTACAAAGATGAGTAACCTGAACTACCCCAGAATCACTGTATAATAGGTAAGTCTTGAAACAATGTTTTTGGTTTTCTGAAGATATCTGTACACTTTGACACCTTCTCAGAAACAGCAGACAATTATAACTTAGTCTTTTAACTGTTTGCACGCCCTCCAAAATTATTCCTCAAAGGTAAAGGAACAGGTATTTTGAAATTCCAGCACAAAATATTTATACTGCAAGAGTTATGCAAATCTGTAGCACAAACGCTTCTGTAGTCAGCTAAAGGATTATGTATTTATAAGGTTACTCCCTCGTCTGGCTTCTTTACGATTAATTTGCAAATTAGACATCGGGCAGGCTCCTAAATCACTTTGAAATGAGAACGTGGCACCATCTTTAGGCTACAGAACAGGTTAAAAAAAATAACTTACCACAGAAGTATCAAGGCTTTCCTCATCACTTCTATACTTTTTAATCGAATTATTCTCTTGTAATGCCTGTGATCTTTTAAGGCACCTCTGTGATGAAGATTCAGATTGTATATCTGGTCTTTCTTTAGCTGTCAAGGACTTTCGTGGATCATCTGCAGCTATGTGATTGTCCCCTTCCTCAGTGGTTATTTCATTTAAGACTTTTGAATTAATACTTTTAATTCCTGTCACATTAGCACGTGGTAGAGGCTGCAACATGAAACTTGGGCTGTATGTTGTCACAGTGTGGGCTTGGGAAGGATGCAGATATATTGCATATGAAACACCCGAATGAGTCTGAGGTAGTATTACTGGTGACACCGAACTGTGGCTCGGAGGTAAGACACCTAGTGGCTGAGTGAGAACTGACTTCTGAGAGGGTGCTGCAGTGTGAGTTTCGGGCTTGGGGGCTACCTCAGGTGAGGACAGATTATTTTCCAAAGTAGATCTTGGCAATTTCATTTTCATCTCTTTTGCTTTCCTTAAAAAAAAAAAAAAAACACAACACAAACGAAACAAACAAAAATCCCCAAACACGTATTTTAATACCTTCATGCAGAAATGCCTTGACTAATGTTTTTCTGTAATACTAAGGCTTAACATGAACTTGTGTGTCTCAATCCACTGAACAGAAAATAGTAAGTGAAAAAATAGCCTGCACCATCAGGGCTTATTGGTTTTTGCAGACTATGTCCTGACTCAAAAGAAGCATAGTTTAAACTTAATGGTCAATGTCAATATAACACTTGTGCAAACTTACTTTGATGGTCCTTCCAGCTGATGTTGAGCGATCGCTGCAAGCTGAGACATTTTACATGTGTAAGCTGATAGGTTTTGATCAGTACCTGCTGCAAGGGGGGAAAGAAAACGAATGACGTATCAAACATGTAAGTTTTCTACCTTGAGACTGCATTATTTAATGTGGCATACATGTTTAATGAGAAGACACTAAAGCTCCATGCTATCTATAATCTCCAACCCAGACTTGATTTGATCAATTGGATGGTAACATACCAAAAAAAATTAAAAGCTCAGCTTTTTTTTTTCCCTCCAAAGACGACACCTAACAAGAACACAAACATGGATAGGTAATTTTCCGGCAATTTTATGGAAGACAGAACTGCTTAGATAGCAAGATACAAAATGTAGCTTCTGCAATAAGCCACGACTAGAAGCAGTTCACAGAGAAAGATAAAACATCCGGAGAATAGACTATACTACACAAAGTTCGTAACCAGTAATATTTACGTTGCAACTGCAACAGCACAGCACAGGCTGTGACAGTATTTCATCCATTAAAACTAGAAAGAGTTCTACTAATCGCAGAGCTTATTCACTGAACATGGTTTATTTTAGATTTGTTTTCACTATCAATATTCTAACGTATCAGTTTTACAGGCAATATGTATTTCTGCCATCTTGTCTATTTCGGACTTTTTCAAACATGGTTTTGTTGTAAGCAGGCACACTCACGCATCCACATCTCCTATGAGATGATGGCAAGCCTGGATATTTAATGCAAAACTCTACATCCAATTCAAAAACATACATAGAAAAAAAAATATATAGTTTTCAGCTACATACTTGTGCTTATTTTAACTGGACTGGCTGGAGCAGATTGGATCTTCCTTCTATCATTTTCTATATTTTTAACTAACTTTATTAGGGATGGATGCCGAGTGAAGTTCTGCTTGACGCTTGAAGGAAAAAGATTTTTTGAACACTGTTCTCTGGAAGTGATGCATTCTGAAGTATGTGGAATGTAGGTCGCAGAAGTTGCTTCAAGTTTTGTGTCTAAAAAGCAGAAGAAACAGAAGAGTAAGTATGTATCATATGCAGAGCCAGTAATGAAAAGCAATTATTTGAACCTGGCTTATAAATACTGAAATACTAGCAGCAGCAAAAATGGAAATGCAAGAGTCACAATATAAGAGTATGTACTATGTGGAAATATATTGGACATTCCAAGAAATACTAGTGTGCTATGTTGTTGAGGACCAAGTACAATGTGACTGTCAAAGACTTTCTGCCTAGTTTACTCTGTCTTTCGGTAAAAGATATTCAAAATGAAGAAGGAAGCACAAACATCAGCAGAACAAAAGAAAATGACACACAACCTACCCTGAATACTTGGCAAGACCTCGGGTCCCGTCCATTTGAATGCTGGTTTTCTACCTCTCTCCTCTGTAACGTGAACTTTCTTGATAAGCTCAAGGCTACTGAGAACATTTGCTATGTCATAAAGTCTTCTAATTTTGGCTGAAATAAAAGAAAAATGTAAGCTGTAGCAATTCTTACTAACTAGTTACCGTAGATCAGATTAAAAATCTGATGATGTCCTGTTAGCAGCTGAAAGGAAAAACCTTCTTAATTTCTTTGAGAGAAAGATTTTGTGGAACAGGCATTTGTACTATGAAATAACGTATCGTATCATAAAATTTAAATGTATAGTGGAATGACATACAGATCTATAAATCTATATAACGGTAAGGATAGTATGCTAAATGTAGAAAAACATTTTCAAAACAAGTTAGGCTCTGTACACAGGCCAAACCTACACAAATTCTATAGTGAAAACAAGCAACTTCTAAGGTAGGTGTACAGATGCAAGGAAGAACGTGGAAAGTATGGAGAAGAGACACACTGAACTCCAACAGGATGAACATTGTGCATGTTTTTTGACTGTGTTCAGGTTGAACCATTATGAAAGTTTTAGGCAGCAGTAAAACTACAAGTGAATTCTTTAACCACACAGTGAGGGTGCTTAATCCAAAGCTTCTGCTACTGAAAATTTAAAGTCTAGCAAGTCACAGAACTTCAGACTGTGCTTCTTAACCAAGAAGATGGTAAAATATGTGATACCGTAAGTATTAACACTTGGATGGCACACCATAAAAATGCTTTTAGTGAGACATAGATGTTATGGAGGAAGAAGAAAAAAAATGAAAACTAACAAACAACCCTACCCACACACACTGTTTTGCCAAGATGCAATGGAAAGGAAATTATGAACTGAAACCAGCGAGGATCAGTCTGTTGCATAGTTTCACCAAAAAAAATAATTGTCTGAGAAGCAAGGAAGGCTGTAGTTTTCAATGAAATGTGAAATTAATTCTTAATGCCTCAAGAGCAGGCACATTTTCAATTAATATAGTTATACTGGCCTGGACCTAGAAGTACCTTTACATTTGAATGGAGAGCAAGAGGAGGAAATGTGCAGGGAACTGAAAGCAGGGTAAAAGAATAAAGAAATAATTGGCAGTTACAACATGGGGTTTCGCTTCCTCATACATTTAAGCTATTAACAAGACTTTTAAAGCATTTCTTTAGATTTCCATCGAGTAAGTTATATGACCAGAACGTGGATTTGCATGATGCTAAGACATGTTTGCTGAAATGATGCCAATATCTGTCACAGATTGCTTGAGACTTGAGAAATAGTTACCAATAAGCAGACATTACTTCACCGTGAAAGGATTCTATGGACTTTTCTTACATGGTGTGTATGAATGACAATGTACAGGTGGATCCCTAATAAAAACTGTGCATGGAGCTTATTGGGTTTTTGGAAGTTCAAATACAAATGGCAGGAAGAAGATGATAACGTTTTATACTACATAATCTTGTACTAGATATAGCTCATTTAGCTTACACTGGGTGTTTCTATTTAAAGCATGATCAAAAACCAAACAGGAACAGCAGCATTTTACTTACTTTTAAACTTGCTTTTATCTAAGTCTTCTAACTGATCTTCTCCAATCAAGATTTTAGCAGCAACTTCAAGGCTTACTATTTGAGGAGTTGATACAAGAAACAGCATCACAAATTTCTGACTCATCACTCGTAAAGACTTGTCTTTCCTGCTATTTACTGATGCTGCAGCAGACAGGAAAAAAGGATTAAAGCATTAAGTGATGTGGCACCTACAAACACTTAAAAACGCTGAAGAAATTTGTCAGTAACAATGCTGAGAACAAACAATACGGCAACTAGGCAGGGCCAACATGGACTCCAGAATTGAGTCTCTACGTGGCAAGAATCAGGTAATTAGGTGGATACCATGTCTAACTACACAGCAAAGAGTGTGGTGTCTCCCTTGGTATACCTTTCCTATCATCTGACTTGTACTCTCAAAGATGTTTAACTGTAGATTGTATAACATATTTAACAATCGTTAGTGAGCATTTCTTCCATGAATCAAACCTAAATTTAAAAAAAAATAATTAATGGTGTCATGTATACTTTTGGCTTCTATAACATCCTGCAGTTTGATTATATGTTGAGTATGTTTGTTAGTTTCACCTGTAGTCCCCTCCTTGTTCTTGCCCCCTAAAAGTAAAATACATGTGTAAGAATTGAATAGGACAACTAGAAGAAGGTAGAGCACTTCCTCCAACCATGAACAGATATGGTGCTTTTCAGGCAGTAGTATTTTAGAAAAAAAAAAAGACCAATAAGTGTTTTTTCCATGGGCATAGATATTTATAATATATTTGTATTTATTCTTCTTGGCATTGTAGAGAAATATTACCGGCACGAAATTCCATTCCTGGGAGCTCGACAAAACACATTTCTGAATGCTCATTTGAGACAGAAGACCTCGCCATTTCTTCATTTCTTTCACCATCTAAATCAAATTCATGCTCATACTCTCTTTTCTTGATCATCTGAATTTGTTGTGTGTATTTGTTCTCTTCTCCAACTTTTTTCAAGGTCTGCAAGGTTTTGGTGAGATTATGTCGCCCATGCCAAGCATATCTGTTTTTGGCAAGGCGTCTCACCATGTGTAGGCTCTCTAGCACGTTCACGATATCATATATTCGTCTACGTTCAACATCTAAAATAAAGAAAAAAAAGGAAGATCAACATGGTATCTTTACTACATAAAATACTTTTTTCATTCATTTACCTGATACGTGGCTTGCACAGAAAAAGGAACAGTTTCCCATACTTCCCCCTCTTAATATAATTCTAAGACATTTTCACCAATTCCTAAGTACCAACTTTACTGAAAATAACTCTTACAGATCTTGCGGGCAAGAAAACAATTCATGCTTCAGACATGGCAAGGACTTGCTCTTCCAGACCAAGTTGTTCTTGTATGTCTTGTACTGTAGACCAAGTTATTCTTGGTCTACAGTATAGACTAAGAACTAAAACTTACTATTACGAGTAATGCCATTAGATGGGTCTCAATACAGCTTTAAAAAAAAGCATTTTTAATTATTCACTGCATCAATTTTAGATTGCCTTGTTAATTACTCTTGGAAACGCACGGTAAACAACTGTTTTGTAACTTGCTTTCAATGCTATTCTATTAACATACTAGCCTTTTCTCTGTTGTCTATTCAATCATCATTTTTGAGTAGGTGTTTTCTAACAGATGATATTTTGTACAAAAATGTATCAATAGAATTTGCAGTTCATCCAATCTGCAGAATACTGTATTCTCATAGCTCTTACAGAAAAAAAGCTTCAGCTGCTAGCAACTTGGACTCTCAATAGATCATTGGTGCGATACAAGATAGCAGAAAGTAGTTTCTTGCTTTGATGTTATGATTGGACAGGAAACCGTGGGCTCAGCCTCAGAAATGCTAGCTCCTGACAGAAAAAAATCAGCCACGAATCTTAGCCATCGTTTCTAGGTTCAAAAAAATGCAACTGGTTATTTGCAGTATCTGTAGTAATGAAGACGTTTAATCTCAAACATCATCCAGAGTTTCTTAATTCAGTTCACTGAGCAAACTTTAGCTTCTTAAAAGAACCGTGGTAAGAACGAAGACTTTAAAGCTGCATTTAGGTAAACATGAGAGCATACAGAAAGCATTTATAGTTTTATGGAGCTAAAAAGTACTGAACACAGAAGGGTGGTTTATTGGCACATTTGCACGAGGACGTATAATGGCATATACAGCAACTTACTAAGCTCTTCAGCTACTTCGTCAAGGCAAATATAAGTATTCTCTGCAGTGCTGGGGTAATCAGGATATCGAGCTAAGAATTTATGACACAGTAATCCTAGGCTTTTCTCCTTGCGACTTGGTTGCGATTTTTCATATTCATCTCCCGATAAGTGCTCCTAAGCAGAAGTAAGAGAACTTGAAACATTTTTACAACAAATGCGTAAATATATACATTTAACAGCTTTGTTGTGGGCACAGTCAAAGCTCAACGTTCCCCCTTGGTCCTCAACAGCTGTGGAAGAAGAATTTTGCCAGTTGTGTGTAACAATGTGATGTTGTCAGTTACATTTGTAAACGCTACAAAATCAGAGCTGGAAAGGAAAAGTTGCGGTATGTTAGCCTGGAAGTTTTAATACTGATTGAACAGCCTTCAGCTAAGTTTTTTTTTTTTTTTAAAAAAAAAAGAAAAGAAAAAGAGGTAGAGAGGAGACCTTCAGAGCATACCTGCGAGCAGTGTTTGGGCTGCAGGACCTCACCCGTGGCGTTTGACAGCTCCTTCCTCTGCTCCCTGCTGCGGATCTCGGGGCTGGCGGCGCTGATCAGCATCTTAAGGTTGGAGGTCGGCGTCCAGGGGTCCGCGGGCAGGCTTTCCTTGGGCTTCGGGGGTGTGGCCAGGGGCTGACAGCCGGGCTGCATCTCCGCCAGCACGGACGGCGAGGCGGCCGCTTGCTTCAGCGGGGTGCCCGGCACGGCCCCGCGCGGCTCGGCGGGCCGGTTCTCCTGCGCCACGGGAGCGGAGCGCGGTGAGGCGACGAGCCCCGGGGCTCCCGGCCTCCCTCAGCCCCGGGGCGGGCAGCCCCCGGGGGCCGGCCGAGCCCTGCCCGCGCTCACCCCGCCGCCCCCAGCCCCGTACCTTGTCGTCGGCGCCCGGCTCGGCGCCGCGGGCCGCCTGCATCCTCGCGGGGGGACCACGCTCCGGCCTGCGGGGCGGGAGGGAGGGAGGGAAGGAGGGAGGGAGGGAAGGAGGGAGGGAGGGAGGGAGGAGAGGGCCGTGAGGCGGCGGCGCCCCCCCTCCGCGACCCACCGGCGCCTCCCGCCTCTGGGCCCGGCCCGCGCCCGCCGCCCAACGGCCCGGCCCGGCCCCGCCCCGCCCATTGGCCGCCGCCGGCGGGCGGGGCCTCGCGGGAGCCGCTTTAAACACCGGGCGCCGCGCCCGCGCTCAGCCCCGCGCCAGGAGCGCCGCTGCGCGGAGCACCAGGGGCCGGCACCCACCCGCGGCGGCACCGCCGCCGATTTGAATCGAAGGCGCTGAAGCCGCCGGAGCAGGGCGGGGCGGGCCAGCCAATGGGCGCGCGGCACCGCGGCCCGCCCGGCCAATCGGCGCGCGCCCTCCTTCCCTCCTCCCTCCCGCCGCGGCTAGGCTGGGGGTTGGCGGGCTGGCGGCGCGGGAACCGGGGCGCGCGGGGCGGCGGCGAGGCGGGAGCCCGGGGGGGGGGGATGAGCGCGCGGCGCTCCCCAACGGCCGTGGCGCGCGGGGCGGGGCGGGGCCTCCCCTCAGCTCCCCTCAGCTCCCCTCAGCTGGGGCAGCGATCGTGGGGCCGCCTCCTGCCCCTGAAGGCTGTCCCCCGCAGCCAGCCGTCCTGTCGGCTCCTGCCGGCGCTGGCTGCCCCCACCACGTCTGTTTTTTAACTAGAAAAGCGTCGGGGTTGGCACCAGTGCCCGGTTAACAGGCGGGTTCCCCGACGCCTCGCCCTGAAAGTCCTCGCACGGTAGTTCTCCTGAGGGGGTTCTGCGTGTGTTTGCCAGCTCCAAGCCCCTGCTGCCACACGTCAGTGTCCCACCGTGAATATACAGCCTTATCTGCGCTGGTTGAGCCGAAGAGTTAGTCGGAGCATCGTCATGGGGGTTAAAGATTGCGTGTGGTGTGCCTTGGCGGTTTAACCCAGTCCAGGGAACGATAAACCGGGATTATAGGGGAGTCGGTAAATGAGTCAAGAGTGCCTAAATTGCAGTGCTTCTGCTGCCTGAACTCTAGGTCAACACGCATTCTTATCTTCTCCACAGATAAGTTTTTTCTTCAACAGCATAGCTATGCACTATGCTAAGGAAAGCACTAATCTGCTTTGCGTGCCCCGCTTATAGTTGTACTTCTTGTACAAACACCTTGTCAACGGCTTGGTTTGAGTGTGGTCACAAGGCAAAGTCCATCATTTTATAGTTGTGTACTTTCTGGATGTGATGCTGTACTCCTGTCAGGTTGAATTGTAACTACTGGCTTACCTAACGAAATGCATGAAGAGTTGTACTGAAATAACTCTTACCAGGTAATTCTGTGTATAAGATCTTACTGCGAGCTCCCCAACGCTGCATGAAGAGGCAGCCAGTCAATTAATGCATGTTATCTCTTTATTCTGATTAATGCAACTCTTTTAATCTATTCTACAGGCAAAATGCCAGAATTTGAACTCATTACAGAAAAAAAAAAATAATAATTCTTACACATCATTCCATTATCCTATCCATGTCTGTAGATGCCTGAAGGGAAAGTGCAAGCAAGGCAGAGCCAGGCTCTTCCCAGTGGTGCCTGGTGACAAGAAGAGGCAATGGGCAGAGACTGACAGGCAAGGAGGCTCCCCCTGAACGTCAGGGAGTGCGTCTGTGCTGCAGACTGTCCTCCCTGAGGTTGTTCGCGAACCGCTGGACATGGTCCTGGGTACCCTGCTCTTCTCTGGCTGTCCCTGCTTGAGCCAGGAGATGAGGACAGATGGACATGGAGGTGCCTTCTCACCTCAGCCATTCTGAGACCTGTAATCATCAGTATTGCTGAGTGTGTGTCTCCGCTGGAAAAGTGAAAAAGACAGCACTGATGTTATGTGAATTTAAAAGATTTCGTGGTTTGTACGACCCAGTGGGCTTTCCTGCCCACTGCATGGTTGTTCTTTCAGGCTGCTTTCCTCAAGGAACTGTTTCACAATTACCCTTTCTAGGGCTGTGATTGTGAATTTGCAAACAGCAGCCACCTCTGGAAGCAGGAAAAGTGCCTGAAATTAAGCATCCAATTCCGTTGATGAAATACAGCTTGTGGGAATCCTTGCAAGTGATGCTGTGATTACATGTATCTCACAATTGTTTTCTTGTAGTACTTCATTTTCTTAGTCAAGTGAATTTTAAAGGCAATACGTAACAGTCTTAAATTATGCCTTAATATGTGCCTGACGGGCACCTAGGTGAACCTACAATCTTCTGCAGGTATGAATTCCTAGTCAAGTTCATGACATAAGTATACCTCGAAATACCGCAAAAGTCTCCCAGAGTTGAAACAAGTATTTGGTATTTTAAGTATGGATAAGAAAATTCATTTATTCAAAATAATGAAAAAAGGAAGAGTAGATTCTAAATTAAAATGTAGTGATTGAAAAACCACTGTATTTTCCTTATTCAGATGTTTCTGTAATGTTAATTTCTTCAGTCACTTCAAAACTCTGTAGTAACTAGGATTATAATTTTTATACTCTGTTGTTCTCATCTTTGCTTGGGTTATGTTGTAACAAAAATATATATTTGTTTCAGAACTACCGATAAAGTTTTCCAGCGTGTTAGGATAACTTAGGACTGTCTCCCTCAGGAATGGCATCATCACTTGGGCTTGCTAGAGGTCAGACTTCTTTTACTCCTTTGTGTCTACTAAGAGACGGCTGATATATCACATAGTTGTGCTTGAGGTGCTGTTACATGTCATACTACCCAGAAAAATTACACGATTAATTTCATACAGCACATAACACAAAATACTTAAATTATTAAAAGTGACTTTCAAAGATGAAATATTTGCAGTAGAGAATCAATGGCAAGTAATGTGATAGGTGGGTTTTTAGTCAGCCATAATGTCTAAAAGTGATCTCGTGTATTCTCTCCACCCTGTATGTCTATAGGCAGGGGCATACAGCCCACACAGCCTGGGCAGTCAGTAAGATCAGCTGTGCAAGAGACATATGCAAATTGAGTTGTGTATAGGTACCCAGAGGAGTCACTGCTGACGCTTTCCTGCCCTGGAACTGGTGCCCTTGAGGAGGGAAAATGAGACTAATGCCTGGCAGCTCCAATCTGACTGCTGCAGCAGCATGGAAGCAGCTGGGTGCAGGTTGCAGCACCCGGGGGCGGTAGGTGGCAGTGGCTGATCCAGAAAGTGCTGCGGCATGCTGCTCTCTAGCCTTACCTAATTTTGTATTCATTAATCTGTATGAAATTAAATCATTTAAGGCATGTTATTGCATGACTTGATTCAATTTTACTTCAGTTTATTTGCTATCACTTGTTACATTATCTTCTGAAACAAGGGAAATTAAATCAGTTGGTCGAAATCTTAGATGAAAGCTAGAAAGGAAACAAACATTGCAGAAACTGGAATTCCTTAAAAACAAACGTTTTTTTAAGCATGCTAATTTCAGGCAGTGCTAATTAAAGCTTAATGCATGCACCAGAAATTACACTGGAAGAATATTAATAAGATGGTACAAAGAAATGTAGTGCTTAGGTGCTTCACTTCTGCAGGTATGTTTTTTCTGTTGTGATGGTTTATCAGGAAAAGAATATAACAGCACAGAACCAAATGCACCTGAGGTGCAACAGCGCACTGAGCTGTTAGCATTGTTACAGGGCATACAGAGCAAAGAGTTCAGAGTACTCAAGGTACAAAACATGTTTCTACTTCAAATGCCTTCTACTCTTTGTAGTCAAACATCTTACAGTAATCACATCTGAATTATTTTAGTGTATTTAACATAAATTTTGTTATTTCTACGTTTGAGAGATGAGCTGTCTAAGTGAGATTTATGGCCAGTTAAGTGAACTGGTGTTTTTAAGAGTGGAGCAGATTGCTACTTGCCAAAAAGAAACATACAGACAGATCTTTCACTGTAAATGTTACTTCTTGATCCAAATTTAAAGCACAAATTTGAGCAAAGGCCTGTTTACTTCATGTCCTTCAACTAGAGAATTACATTTAGATGTATATTTTTAAAGGGAAAACTACATTGTGTGGTTTCCACCTAACTTACTGAAGTCAGAAGTTCATAGGTCAGCCAAAATACAGGCTCATCGCTCTTCTGAAAATAAATTGTTCTAATGGTGTCAGAACCCACAGCACTTCTACAAAACCTGCAGATCCATTGCACGTTTCATGTATCGGTCGTACAAGGATCTATCCTGAAGGCTTCCGTGTTCATCAGCCCAAGCTTCTGCACGTTAGGTATCCTCTCAGCACTGGTGATTGAGAGAGTGCTCAGGAGGAGAGGAACAATAAAAAGGGGCTGAGAATTGTGTAAAAAGTGAAAAATGTCTATCGTTTGTATACAAACAAAGAAGTTATGAGGGGCTGTGATGGTACTCATTTCCAGCTGTGATATGTTGAAAAGAGGTGTTCTTTCAGTGCTAGGTAGATAGCACAAGGGAACATTGTTATAGATGATGTTACAAGCTTTGTTGTGCTACCCTGAAGGTTATTGTTACATACAGGTCAAGCCCCTGTGATGTTATTAGTGTCTGACTTTGCGGTTCCAGCAGAAATTTGGAATGTCTATGCCATTAAAAGGTAATTCCCTGCCAAAATATTGTATGTGGTAGAGCAAAAATAAATAGAGCTTGTTTATTATATTGTTTGCAGGAGCCTTTGGAAGACCTGATTTCCCTAAGCGATTGTGCTACTGAAATCACTTCCATTTAATTTCATGTAGTTAGTGTAATCAAGAATGGATTCTTATAGCAGTCTACAAAGTATTTTTTTTTCTAAAGACCTGATTTTTACTAGGTTCTTACCAAAAAAACAAGTAGTGTCTAGGTTTATTCAAAAGGTTTCTTACTGCATAAACATACCCAAAAGTAAATATTCTTTCAAACAGCTTCCTAGACATATCGCAACCCCTCAGCGCTTTGCTGAGAAATGATACATAATGTTAAATGGCATATCATTGGCAGAATACTTTGTACTGTTAAGATTAACAAAACAGTCCATACTGACATTGTACAGACATTCTTTACACCTGTGGTTCAAATGACTACATTTACAATATTGTTGCACTGAATTGTTTGGTTTAACTCATCTGTTGGAATAATGTTGCATTCACACCAAGGAAGGTATTTTCTTCTAGGGCAAATTGACTTGTTTCAGAGGATTTACATTAAGAATGAATTTGTTTCAAGCGTGTTAATAGTATTTTCTGTTCAAAATTTGTATCCATTTCAATGAAATTCTTCCCCAGAGTTTTTGTACCATGTTATATTTGAGGCTTGCTTCTTTGAGTTTGCTCTTCACATGTCTTGCTTTAAACCTTCTGGCCAGCTTTGCTTTTCACCTTTTCATCATGAAGTGCTTCTTGCTTTAACTTTTGATGGCTCGTTCGCTTCACACTGATTTTCTTTTAAGCCTGTTCTTGGAAAAACCCAGCTGCGAGAGGTGTGTTCTTGCAGTCTGTCAGCACACTGATGGGCACATGATAGGTACCTGCATGGGGGCATGAGTGTGCATTAATTCGAAGTTTGAGATATACTGGTGAATGCATTGAGCAGGGAGTCAGCATTCCATCTTTCTAGTTGAAAGGATTACTTACTGAATGATACTGAAACTTGAGAAGTCTGGATTTTTCAAAGGTACTCAGCACCATATGCCCTGTGTTCACTGTGCCTCATAGTAAATATGTCTGAAAGACCACCAATTTGTGTTGTGGATTCCACACTGTGGAAAGGGTAATAAAATTCCTTATATCTTGGAAACGACATGTATTATAATGGCATAAAGGAAGTAGAGTATTTGGAGTTTCTTCTGTGTACAATTAAACTTGATTTCGTTGAGTTAAAAACACTTTTCTGTCCATTAGCTAATTTTCCTGTATCTTCTCTGTGTGGAGGGAATTATTCAGTGCTACAAAGATAACCTTTTTCTTTTTCCCCTGAGAGAATGCTGATTGAGTGCAGTAAATCCACCACAAAGCCTGTAATATCTGAAATAAACTTTACTTGCACCTGCCATCTTCTGTTCCAAATGCCATCTCCATTGAAACACTTCTCTATATTCTGGGTATAGCATCTTAACCAAGCTGAATTATTTCATCTGCCATGAAGGGATTAAACATGTCAACAGTAATTATCTTTGCCTTATTCTGACAGTTGTTTAACTGTACTCAGAGGTTCATTATGACTTCCTCACTAAATCTCTTGCTGCATAAATCTATCAAGGTATAATTTGCTGGCATAGTAAGAGCAGAAACGTGTGTCCACTCTTGCAAACAGAAGATGGTCAGGGGGTACTTGATCATAAATTCTAGCCCATGTTGTTCTTGTTAAAATCCCAGCTGAGCTTATGCTCTGCTTGGATAATTGTTAGGCTTCCATTAAAAAAAAAAAAAATATATATATATATATGTAACCTATGAGAGGACTGAGTTTTGTTATTTGTAGAAAATACTTAGTGCTATAAATTCCAATGAGTCAAGCTGTACTTTAACTATAAGAAATGGTGGAGATGAGGAAAGAAGAAAAAAGAGCGAGGAAGAAGAATGACTAAATCAGTTAAAGTTTTATAGACTTTTCAAAGAAACTACCATCCAGCAATAGTCTCTTAGGCCCTGTATGTTTCAGTTTATATAATTGAATAATATTTTGTAGACAATATTTCAAGCACTGTTTTTAATATTGTTTAAAATAGGTATCATTTCATGTTGCTATTAATCAACATTTTTGTCACTATGGGGACAGTAAAACGTCATTTACCAAAGCTGATGAAGATTTTGATTAAAATATCACAGAAGGTGAAATAAATGGAAATTATTAATGTCAAGTTTTAAGAGTATTTTTTCAAAAAGATGAAAGCCATCTTTCATTTCTTTTGAAAACTGTTTAAGGAAAATATTTGGTCAAATATAAATTAATCTAGAACTGTATGAGAAATTAGTCTTTTATTGAAAGGAAACTTGAGTTTATTACCTTTTCACTGTATTCCTTCTGAGAGCCTAGCAATTAAGGCTAATAACTAGACAAATACATTTAGGGTGCTCTCTGGACATTATAATACTGCAGATGAGGTCATTGGCATAGATAGTACTATGCAGTACTGTATACCCATGCTCCAAGAAGGCACAGGGGATGGTAAATACACATTGCTGCATGCTCATCAAAATGAAATCCAGTTTGTTTCATTTGGCAGCCTCATCAATTCTTCACAGAAGCAATAATTCTCTGAGGATATTTTCTTGTGAAGATACAAAGAGAGAAAAAAAAAACTTAGATGCATTTGAATATTCATTTTGTAGCTATCTTGTTCTGTTTTGTTTTGAATTCCGCGGAGAATGCAGGGAAATGTGTGGTGCTCTAACAAAGAGCCCTTTTTCTTCTGAATAATCTGGCACAGGGAAATTTTGCATCCAGTGAAGATTATGATTAACTCGGGTTTTCACTGTGAATTCCCTCCTGGCGGTATTCCAAATCCTGGCCTGTCAGTCAGGTGTACAGGATTCTGCAGAGTCTGCTCCTTTTTCCCCTGAAGGGACCGATACGGTGTTTAGCCACAATGGAGAGTTGTCCATTAAAATGACAGGGGCCTGGAAAGATGCTTGGCATGCCACACTCATGAGATGAAGCATAATAGACTGTTAACAGTCATGTAGGCACCTTTTTCAAGGGCCGTTTATCCTGAAGAAAGCTTGCTGTGCATCCTCTCGAGTAAAGGGCACTTTTGCATTGTTCGGTTGAGAAAGGGAAGCCTTCTCTTTGTAGCACAGCGTAGTGTGAAATGATGCTCGGCAGCGTGTGCATGCACCTGACGGGCTCAGCTCCTCCACCGCTGCGTGAAGGGCTGTCAGTGGGCTGGGACTGTCACCAGCTGTTCTTACACCTATTTGCTGTTATTATTTCTTGGCTGAATTCAGTAGCACCCGGAAGCGTCAGCTGCATTGAAGACTCTACTTTGGTATTCTGTTCACAACCACTAAATAGACGAGGAAGGTCTTCCAGTAATTAGGCAGCTTATTTGAAAACTGGGTTTAGATTTTCTAAAACCCTTGCTTAACTTAGTTGTCTGTGGGCTTGAGGCTCCGAGTCACTGAGGCGTCCAAATAGCTGCCTCGTTATGTCTGGGATTGTTTTAAATCTTGTGTGATGATGTGTCAACCTGATGTTATAGGTAAGGAAATGTTAAGCCAAAGAGTGAGAAAGAACAAGGCTATGCCCTAGCACATTCAGTTGTGAGAAGGTACTCCTGGGGTCTGGTACCAACTCCAGTGAATATTTAACTCAAACTGTGTGTGTATTTTTTGGTGTGGGGTAAGAATAGCATGTCTGTGGCCTCACTTTTCAGTTGGAAGGGCTTTCCTTCTCTGACATGATAAAAAGTCTGTTGTGCTGAACAAATGAAAGAGCTTCAATGGAAGAAGTGAGTATGTTCTCCTGGTGGTTAAGGTCACGCCGAGGAGATAGGACAGGGATGTTCAAGTCTCATTGTGCAGAGAACTTTTGAAGCATCTTAGCAGGGAGGATTTCTAGCTGTGTTTTGTGGGAAACAGCAGTCCTAACTACTTAAGTCGAGAATATGGTATAGACTGAAAAATCCTGAGGAGAAAGCAGCGCTACTCATCAAAATTACAGAGGCCAGAGAGGGGTGGAGGTGAAGCTCCCCACCTCCCTTCTTTGCACGTGTTAGGTGGAACTCACTGCCTACACCCAATCCTGTGCTGAGGAGGCATGCTACTCAGTAAGCCTGAGGTAGTTACAAGTGTTGCCTTAGGATCAGATCTTGCTTCTGTTGTCAGTTTAATGCTTAATAAGTCTCTGTTCTCTGTCTGTAAAATGAGAATAGTAGCAATGCATAGGAATATAAAGACAGCTAACAAACTGAAGATTTTAGGTCACTCAACTACAGTGTCAATGTGGTCCGTGTACATATTTCAATAACAAAAGACAGCCTCTGACCTTTTGAACAATTTAAATAAAGTAGATGTACAGAAGGAATCTGTGCCTATTCCTATATGAAGTAGCATGTTACATTCGGAATACTGAGACACTTTATGCTACTTCTCCTTGCCCTGCAGCTAGTGATAATAAAAATTTGAGTGTATGTATGTCCTCACTGCTTTTCATCAAACTTCTTTCTGAGATAATACGATAGGAGTACCGAAATAAACATAATTCAACATCATTACATCTAAACCTGCCTGCCTTTAAAAGTATGTTGCAAATATACAGTGTACGAAAGTACAGTCAGACTGCAGATATAGAAAAGACTCCTTTTCATCTGATTGCCAGTAGAATGTGAATATTAGATGTTATGCTGACAGAGAATATGATAACTTCTGTTCAAATCACTTGGGGGGGGGGACTGTAATTATTACAGTTTCCTTTATGAAATCTATCTACTGATATTTTCACTCTCAAGACTTACCTTGCTAAATGGTGTAGAAACTTGAAGTCATTTGTTTAGAAGTAGCTTATAGTTATTAAATATTTAATTATTTGATGAAACTATTATCTGTGAATAGTAATGTCTGTTTTCTGCTGGCACATACAGTGAATTTAAAAGGAAAGCAAAGGAAACAACGCAGTGATCTGGAAAGAAAAGATTTTAAATGAGCTTATGTGTTCTGGTAAAGTGCCACAAGCTAATAAACAGAGACAATCATTAAAGGTCTGTTGTCTATGGTGAGAATACCAATCACAATTAGTAGCTACGCTAGCATATGATATTCACAAGACTGTATGTGCTATTGAAAGTTAATAATTTGGGTCATTTTTTGTGTTTAGTAGTAGTAGTGACTACAAGAAGACAATTAATGTGATCATATCCACAATCTTGTGGTCTTTGCTGACAATATATGTTAGCGAAAATCATTTTTCACATTAGAGTGAAAGAATGGGGGAAAAAGTTACTTAGTTTCAAGATACTTAAAAGATTCTCCCAGCAATATGTGGAAGGGTATTGAGTTATACTCTCTCTTCTGTTTGTGTGATCATTTTTATATGCTTTTGTTAATGGAAAGTAGCATAGAAGAAATGTCTTTCCATGGGGACTGACCAAGTCTGATCAAGGCATAAACTTGAATAGTGGTGAATTCTGGAAATAGCAGAAACCATGAGAGTAAGTCGTGGCTCCTCAGTACCAGGCATATCGGCACTAGCCTGAATACACCTCACTTATATCACTTAGGAAGGATTTAGACCTGAATTTTTGTCCAAATTTTCCTAATTTAGGGTCAAATTTAGGGGGTAAAAATGGATGTAAGTCTTTGATTTTGAGATGTAGGCTTTCTCATGAGAACAGGACATTCCAATGCAAAGTTCAGACTTAGATCCAGATCTAACCTTCCTCAATGTCACAAAGTGCTAGGCACGTGCTTTTTAACTCTAGCCCATATCCATAAGTATTTATAGAAACTGTGGCAAAAGTTGCAGGAGCATAAAATGATTTGAAATAATATGTTAAATGCCTAGGTTTTCACTGACTCTTGAGTTTGTAGATACAAGAATGTGTACCCTGTACGCATAGCTTTTAGTCTATCCAAATTACTTAAGATTACTTAAATTTGCTTAAGAGAAGTCAAAATGTGGGATTTTTTTTTTTTTTTGGGGGGGGGGAGGAGGGACATAGAGGGGGAGTGTAAGATTCAGGCACATCTGTCTTGCTACTTTCCAAATTACCAGATTCAAGAAATCTAGAGAAAGTTTGAAAAAGAAAGCACTGCTGCTGGTTTTGATTTCACTTCTAAACAGACGGATTTCGTATTCAAACATGATGAAAGATAGACACTATCAGGTGGGTAAGGTTCAATATTTTTCCTTTTAAAATTGCAGTATCTGCAAACTAACATTGAGTGACATGTTTTAAGCAAATTAAATACCTTAATCAAAACCAGGGTTATGTTTTCATTTGAATGGGAGATGTGGGTTGACTCAGAATGCAGGGTCAGGTTCACTCAATTATGAAAAGACAAAAGCTCCCAGTTCTGGGAATATTGGCCAATGTGGTCTTCAATAGAACAATTCAATGTGTCTTCAGCAGAACAGAGATGTGGCTGGCAAAGAAAACTGAGTCATACGGTCGATGGGGTCTTAGCACGGAAAGCTGCTGTTTGTGTTGGAACAGGCACGATGAAAGCTTGTATGTACCAAAAAGCAAGCCTTTTTACAGTGACCGTAGTGACAGCATGAGTGGTGCCCTAAGTGGCCTTTATACATGGGGCAGATCAGTCTCAAAAGTTTTGTTTTCCTTCACATAATTGCCTGAATGAGGCTGAGGTGGTACAAAGCCAGTTCTTTGCTGCTGACACGGGGACTGTTTGCTGGGATGATTGGCAGTCTGCTGGGTTAGGGAGAAGCATGTTGCTCCAGTTGTTTGCAGAAAGTCCTGCCTCATGTTAAATCATTTATTTCTGTAATCAGTGAATCACAGATCAAGATAAACACTTGTGCAGAGTCAATAAACATAATTCTTATTTTTATAATTAAATCTTAAGAGCCACTTGATTTTGCATTGAATAGAGACTATAATTTCAGCAGTAAACATCTGATATTTTATTGTAATGAAGAAGCTGAGAATGAATAGAGCCACATTTTTGATTAATTAGAATTTTGTTGCCAGGGAATTAATCTGTTTTCCCTTCTCTGGGAACAAAAAAACAAAAACAACAACAAAAAAAGAACTCTCTAAAATGAGTTTTTCAGCAGGGATAATTATAGGAAATGTTGAGTGAACTCCAGCAGCATGTGTTTCAACATTTCTTTGTTTTCTCAGACTAAGAGTGTAAACGGGGGAAATAGGTGACCATTAAAATAGAGAATGATTTATTTTTCTTGAACGTGAAATAAGAGAAATGCCAGCTCTGGACCCAAAACTTCCTGGTCGCTAGTTTTTGTGTTTTTTTTTTTTTTTTGTTTGTTTGTTTTTGTTTTTTTGTTTTTTTTTTTTCTGGGTGAAATAGAAGACTGAGATTAACTCTGACTATAACTGCACGTACTGATATAGAAATGGCTCCAGGGCTGAAGTCTGTACTAGTTAGCTGCTGCTACAACAGCTGAGATGCTGCTGTAGTAATACCTTATATGACTATGCATCCTTAGGTGATCTCCCGTCTTCTTCTGAGGCAATGTGAGTCAGTGCTTGCTACATTCCTCTTCCCTTTTCCTCCAATTTTGCCATGGTCTCCATGCCCGCAGCATGTTGCACCCTCAACTTCAGCATACAACCCACAATGACAAAGAGGCATATCACTTGTTCTTCCTCATGCCTGACTAGAAACATAGGCACAAATAAACTTCTGCCTTTGGCTAGTTTTCTGATTGATCCTGTCCTGATTTCGCCTGAAATTTATCAATATCCAGTTACCCCAACATTTGTTCAGCCAGTGTGCTAGTGAAATGAAACCAGCAAGAACCTCAAAGTAAATGCTGAAAAAGATTTTGTTTGTACCTTAAAATCTTATTACCAATTTTTGTTATAAAATGTAAGGGAAGAGTCCTCAAATTTAGAAAAAAATGCTATCAGTTAGTGAGTGATGCTAAGAGAGCTGACAAGCCGAAAAATGAGTTCACTATATAGAATTAAACTTTACTGAGTTACTTGCAATTTATAGATGTTAATCCATTTTTGCACATGGCAAGCTAACGTGTAATTTCTGTGGGTATGAATAAATAGAGCAGCCACTTAGTATTTTGAAAGGATGCTTTCTGTCATCACTTATGGCAGCAGGGGATGCATTTCATTTCTTTTAAGTTTAAAGGAAGAAATGTTTTTTTCTTCACTGAGAAAAGCTACCGGTTACGTGCTTTGTAATAAATGATGTGTCATTTGCCATATTCCTGCTTCAATATGTCTCTTTAGGATGCAGAAAGGTATGTTCAAAATAATGATAACCAGACAGCGTTAGAAAATTTAAAAAGATACTGCCTCAGTATCAGAAGTGGGGGATTCAAATGTCACAGTTCAGGCTCATTCGCATTGGTAAGTGTTTTAGATGTGAGTAATTGAAACTTGCTGCTACTGTGTGCTTTCTAGCAAAGTGTGAAATTGAGGAATCAGAAGACAATACCCAAATGCATGGATGCATGACTGCAGTTGGAGTGCTTTCCTTGTGGGTGACTGAAGCGTTTTATTGTCTAGTTACCGCAGAGTAGAGAGTACAGAAATACCTTGGGACAAGAACACTTTGGGTCCTAAGCTTCACTTCCTTGTTTTACTTTTAGCAAAATATAACAAACACAGAAGCCCCGTGTAAGGCAGGTGAACGGTATAACAAGCAGTTAGGTCTTCTCGTTAGTGTAGTTGAAACTCTACTCATATTTTTAAATTGCTTTCTCTGGAAGGGATGTAGTGTATCTACATATACAAGTGATCACATATATGGATTAAAAACTCAAATACAGTGATCTGGACAATTCCCAAAGAAAATGTTTGTGTTTAAATGAGGACTGGTCTGTTTTGTCCTCCAGCTTGCACTAAACAGTGGCTGAAGATTTTCTCCCACATTGAAGGTTATCTCCTGTATTAATCATCCCTCCAGTTGTAGGAAGAGGGATGAAGAAGCAAGAGTAGGCTAACTTGTTCCTTTAAAAGCCATTTAAAGTGGCATTAAATAAGTTTGCTCAATAATCGGAGTTCCTATAAATGAGATATTAGTTCTTGTGCACTAGGTTCTTAAATATTGGATGGCAAATCTAGTAACTGTAGAAAAAGGTAATAGATGGTTTTGGATACAAACACTTAATGAAGTGTTTGTATAACAGCTTGAAAAATGGAAGTGTTTTCCTGAGTGTGATTCAGTGTGCAGAGCCCTTGTTATTCAGGAAACTCATCTTCAGCAGATTAGATATCCACATGTGAGTAAAGGGAGAGTATGAAGAGAGGGCATAGCATAGTGGAGTTGCATCTGATCTTTCAGTTACTCAAGGTAGAAGACCCTGAGTGTAGTTACTTGACAAGAAGTCACCCCCCCCCAAATGACAATTGATAGCTTGCTTGTTTGAACAAGCAGACTATGGTATATTTGGATTTACTAACCTTTGCATAAACCCATCTTTGTATCCTTGTAGGATTGGCATGGCTATTTTTCCCATCTGGTCAGCTACATTTGTCGCATATGAGCAGTTAACAAATGTTATTTAAATCAAGGTACCTCAATATATTGACAAGTGTATATATTTATCGCTTGCATCAATACTTTTTTTAAGACAATAAAATGTTGTATACATGTCAGGAATTGCAGCCAGTGTCTTCTCACTTTAAGAGGAAGTCTTGAATACAGTAAATCCAAATCCAGATTCCTTCTGCTCCTTCTTCGGAGAGTGAGCCAGTTCAAAATTTGGGTATTCCACTCCAATCCCTAGTCTACCTTAAGTCTGAAACCTTGTAAATATCCAGTTACGAAGTAACCCGATCAGTAGGTTTAGCATGACAGGTAACTTATGGATACATTCTGTGTTCCTTCTTTGCTTGCTCATGTTAGCATTTCCATCTCTAAAGAGTGCTGCAAGCACTATCGTGAATATTCTTCTAGGAGCTCTGTCATGAAAGAATACTAGACTGTGGATGGGGAGGACCTTTTGAATAAATTATTTCCTTTTGCAATACTTCTATGTTCTGTAAAATAGGTAAATGTACAATATTTTTCCTGGTATTAATAATAAAAAAAGGGCGAAAAACTGTAAAGCAAAGGAACACTTTGACTCTAAACAGTTGCATTTGATCTACCAGCCCTCAAAATACAAGAAAGGTATCAGAAGCTTGAACCAGTATCCCTTCATGCTTGCTAACAAATTTCCTTCTTTCACACTTCTGTCATAGATCTGGGCTTTAACCTTTCTGGTGTTAATTTCTGGTTTAAAAAGAAAAAAGACTTTCAGTCAATTAGAGTGCTAAAGTATCATTAAGTATCATTTCATTTCAGTCTATCTCCTTAAAAGGTTGTCACAGCAGTAGTGAACCAAAGATGAGTTAAATGCAGTGACAATAGTAATTTTGTTCTTAACATTCCTACATATACAAAAACAGGCAACAAAAGAAAATTTCCAGCCCACTGAAAATTCTTGCTCTGTTACATCTTCTTAACTGACACTTAGTGCTTGGATTATCATCAGAACACAGGAAAAAAGATTATAGCTTTACATTAGAGACACTGGAGTTATGGCTGAAGAAGCGCTTTCATTCTAAGCCTTCATTTTCAGGCACTTACAGCTTTATGAATATATTACCCTTTGGGCTCCCTTTACACACGCTTGCTTTCATCCCAAAGGTGGTTTGTGACATTTTTGTTTAGTTTGTTTTCTTTATTCTTTTATTACATTTTCTTGGCTATTTGTTTGATACCTAAATATGTGGAAAGGTATCTTCATTTTTTCATCAATCGATTAGATTTTGTTTTCTGTACCTTGATATCGGTGCTTCTGTAGAACATCTGCCTTTGGTACAGTATAGGAAAACTCTTGTATAGATAACTGTTCAAAGTTCTTAGAACCCACCTGCTTTGTTCTGGCTTTTACTCTTAAAATAACTGAGAAATTCTAAAAAAAAAACAAAAATAAAAATCCTGTAATGTGATATCATGGTTAAAAGTGTAAATGTGTACTAACTTATTCATGAAATTGCCTTGTGTGAATAGTGGCTATGCATATCTGAGTAATAATAATAGATGATTTTTGATGTTTTAGAGCATGTGTCTAATGAATCCACTCTCCTTTATGATGTGGTGGGAAAAAAAGCCTCTGTTTCACCAAAAAATGCCATAAATAAAAGCTAGAGTTCATTTACAGCTTCAGTTTCGCTAATGAACCCCTCTTTGTTTCTGTACAGTTTAGATTAGCAGACAATGTGGGAAAATGATGAGGAACAGGGAAGGTCAAATCCACTGCTACGGCTTCCCAATGGAGCTCCTAACTGTCGGCCCACAACAATAAAAATTTCAGTCTCTTGGCTTTCAGTGTAAATAGATTAACTCAAAAGATGAATTAACATTGAGGGTTTTGTATTTCAGTGAGAAACTACTGTGTGCATGTGCACACGCACAAAAGGAATGGAAGGTCAGCAAAAAGAACCAAAGATCATTAAAAACAAACAAAACCCAAATCCTGAGTGGGAACTTTCTCTATCATGACCATGTCTGGTCTACAGTCATTCTTAAGTTATTTAAGATGGTGAATGTTGTTTATTTAAGAGAGTGCAGAGGCTCATTATTACATTTTTTTTTTTTTATTGCAGTTAGGTACAGATTCAACAGTGTATCAATATTGCCCATTTTAATTCTGAAAAAAGGTTTTAGCAGAGAAAAAGCACCTGTATAAAGCAAACAGTATTTTTGTTATCTGTTTCCCTAGGGCCAAGTTTGTGCTTGACCCAAATGGTACTGGTAGTAGCATCTTGAAGTAATACACACAAAATGTATCCCAGCATGGTCCTCCTCACCCTCAGGGTTCCTACAAAGCCATAATTTTACAGTGGAAGTGGTCCTGGCAACGGTGGCTAATGATGATCTCATCAGGACTGGGAATATGTTTTTCGTTTAGCTTTTTCAAAACACACAGAGATCTCAAAAGATCTATGTCAAAGACAGCGGCCTTTTACTGAAAAGATGCATCCCCAGGAGAGGAACATAAACTGATAAATTCACAGAAATAGTCTTGGTCTTCAAAGCCACCATAGGGCATTATAAGGAGACACAGATCAGGGAAAATCCGTAGCTATGTAGCACTGTATGCTCTGAGCAAAAATCCTGCAACCATAAGCCTAAGAAAGCCAGCTGACCGCTGTGAAAAACAAGTGTCTGTTTTGAAATGAGGGGTAGTTACGGCAGAGATGGCATAAAAGTGATGGCCTTGAAAATACGTGGTTTACTTTTAAAGAAATGCTAGGTATGAGATGAAAGTGTAGTTTCATCCTTTCTCTTCCTTCTTCTCCATCTTCTTTTCCCTCTCCCCTCCTTCAAATCTCTCACAATAGCTCGGTCAACAGCATTTTCTTGCTTCAGTGGTTTTGAAAAGGACTTGCTGCTCCCTGCTGTTAGATTATTTCCAGGAGACTGTCTCAGGTCAATAGTCATAACATTCTTTGCTCAACTCTTTCCCCAACCCAGACAGGAAATAAATAAATAAATAAATGAGGAAGTGAGAAGGGAAGCATATTTTCATTTACCTGATTGATTTAGAGTATTTTTGGTAGAGAACCTTCTTTTTCTTTACAAGTACCCATTCTCCACATGCAATTCCTGTAAAGAATTTTCTCCTGCGAGGTGTGAGCAGTAGCAACTGGTTCTCAGGTGAAAACACAGAAAAATAGAGGGATATTTTATCGACACTAACTTTACTACAATCTTTGAGAAAAAAGATTACTTGCTCCAAGAAGTCTGTAAGACATTGAATGTAAAGAAGGCAGTAGCCAAAATAAATGTGATCTGGTTGTGGTTATCTTGGATATCAGTTCTTCAGTCTTTAGATCTCATTTCTACTCTCCTTCAGCTTTATTTTCACAGTTTATAAAAAGGCAGAAAGGTGTTCACCTCAGGTGCATGTTTCCCCTGATGTGAAGCTGGTTGTGAAGCTGGTTGATGTGCATCTAACATTGCTGTTATTTATACATGTCTCTTCAGGATCATGCACCTAGGCAGCGGCCAAGCTGCACACCTCACTGGGATGCTGAATGCCTCACTTAAGACTAAGAACACCTGCATTTTCATCTTTACCTTATTCCTTTCTTGAGTTTGCCTGGCCAATCTGTGGCACCTGAGAGAGCAGAACTTCTAGTATCAGTTGTATTTTAGAACAAGTGTTTGAACTTGGTAGTGCTAGTGTCATGGAAATAATTAAATTATAATTGAGCATTAGCTCTCTGAGTGACTAATACAAGCAAATACAATCCATGTTCACTGTCTCCCTAAAAGTCTGGGATAACAGCGAAGCCAATCTTAGTAGTAAATGAACAGATGCACAAACTGTGGAGTTAGTTCGATTTTGAATGTGTGACACAAAAAGAAGGAAAGGTGTTATTTACAGCTTTTAAGCTGTAAATCTGCTCTTCTTAGTGTCTCAATGTTTGGATTTATGAATTTGGTATACATTCTTTTTTAATAAACAGCAATACAGGAAGAGCATGTTGCATTCTGACAAAGGAAACACTGATTTCTTGGGTTTTAGTAGCTTCTGTCTGAAGCTTCTGTCTGAAGACAGAAACAGCCATCCTTAGGATTCCTTACATTCCTTTTTGAATGAGCATTATTCAGTTTAGATGTGGAGTTTAAACACCCTTGCTTCTGTGCTCTAAAGGAGAGATTTTAGAAGTAAAAAACAAAGGTAAGGGAACAGCTTGTTAGAAGGTAAAAATGCATCACTTACAGCAGTCCAAAGGTATTTCTACACATCAGAACAAAGAAACTACAGCTGAGATCTACAATTTTCTACCTTTAATGATTTTCAGGTGTGGATTAGAGAGACTGCCTGAGCTGATGTGAGGGCTTAGTGGTAGTATTTGCTCTTAACCTGGGATAAGCAGTGTCTTGACCAAAACCTTTTATTTGTTGCTAGTTGTTAAAACTGTTAATTCAAGTTTTAACTCATACTTTGGAGCTGAAAAAATCAGGTTCTGTTGATGATGAGCTGTTAGTGCATAAGCATCTGTGACTCAAAAGGTATTTCTTAAAAAATATATATTTTTGCTGGGATAGTCTTTATTTTAAAGTTGGTGGCACTTTTGCTGTTGAAGTATATGAGAGCTTACTCAAACCTGGCAATTTAAGGATAAATGTATTGAATAATTGTCTTATCCATATATCAAGAAAATGTCTAAACCTAAGCTAAGGAGAATGACCAAGTGCATGTTACTGGCCTGATAACAAACAACATACAGAATACAGGAGTTTGGGCTACAGAAGATGAAGCTCCAAGTCTTGCATCAAACCAGGAAGAACCGAAATCCTTTAGATGTGGATCTTTTGCCACATCCTAGTGGTGGCTAATCAAGGGTATTTCACAGAATCATGGAGTAACTGAGGTTGGAAAGCAGTGCTGGAGATCTCATAGTTTAACACTTTATTCACTCAGGGTCAGCTACAGGAGGTTGTCCAGGATTGTGCCCAAGGCTGGAGACTGCACGACTTCTGTCAGCAACCTGTTCCAGTATTTATCACCCTTAAACTAAAAAGACTTACAAAGTATTGAAACAGAATTTCTTGTACTTCAACTTGAGTCCAGTTCTTCTCATCCTTTTACAGGGCACCACCGAGAAGGGGCTCGCTTTGTCTTCTCCCCCCACCCAGTAAGAATTCATACGCATTTTCACCAGTTTTAATACAAACAGATGATAAAATCATGTGAAACGCATGGGTGCCTATGCTTGGCCATCTGTTTGTCTTCAGAGGAAGACTTGCGAGTATTCATTTACTTTCTTGCCTCATACAAGAGCTAGAGGGCTTCATCTGGCTTAGGCTGTAAGCCATGAGCTGCTGGAGCAGGGAATGGACAGTAGAGCAATATAACTGTGCTCAGCTTGTTCTTACATCTTTTCGCAGTCTTTGGTTATTGACCAATATTAGATGATACTGAACAAAACAAACTTGGCATGACTCAATATATCTGTTTTTACGTTTTAATACTTCGGGGTAATTTTAGAGGGACAGATGCTGTTGGCTTTGCTATAATACTGTTATTCCTGGTTAGTCTGCACAGTGATTTTGCTTTGAGGGTTGGGTGTTTAGCTTATAGATGTTAATCTTGAAGCATGATTACCACAATTGTAAATAAAAGGTAGTATCCATGTATTAGAATTCAGGTCTTGTTTGCTCTTTACAGTTAGTGTGAAATGAGCTTCCACTTGTTAAGTACGGGTATTCTTGATTGATGTGAACCTATTTTCTCTGTAAGCAGATACTTCGTAGTTTCTAGTTCTGCTCAGAGTATGAATAATCAATTACAAAAAAGAAAAAAAAAAAAGCCCTTAAAAAAAAGAAAATATTGAAGAGGTTCATTTCCTAATGCCCCAGGACAGCAAGAACTTCTGAGCTAGGAAATTACATGTCCTTAACATGATTGTTGACTCTTTCATTTAATGAAAGCTGTACATCGAGAGATCTCTCATTAAATGATTACAGCACAAATTCTTCTTAGAAGATATACAGCACTTTCTGTTTGGGTTCTACTTATGCCTTTTTTACGTCTTGGAGAACTAAATAATGCTTGAGAGGAAAAGTGTATCTGTGACCAATGAAAACATAAAAGGGGAAGAAAAGATGCAAGGCTTCATAGAATACCTGCTCTCCTCCTCAAATTCCAGGACCCCATGCATCAAAGGCTTTGCATGCTTTCTGAAAAATACTGTTTTTATCATTTCTCAGGATTTTTCATCCTTTGGGACAAATTCTGCTAACTATCAAGGTAATTATTTATATATGAAACATACCAGGTTAGCAAAGGCAGAGGAATTTGGGCATGAAAGGTGTATGTGCATCTTAATGTATTGTATACTGTGCATTTTCCCTGCCTCCATTCCGGTGAGTGCCAAGACTCCTTCCATGTGCTGTGGTCTCTGTGAACATCTCTCTAACTCCACTGGCCTTTTTTAAGTTATTTCATATTTTCATCAAACTATAGTCTGTCCAGGCTCATCTTCCTCTTATTGACCAGTCCAAAATAGTTAACAATTTTCAGTCACTGTGATGAAGACTTGAAAATAAGCAGGGATTTTGCCTTTTTGTTATAGTATTGTAATGGTGGGAAACTTAAGTCAGGAGCTTTTTCAATCTGCGTCTGCCTGTTTTGATTCATGGCTAGATGGAGGGGGATGTCAAGCATCCTAGTTTGCGAATCAAAATGCCTATCAATAGCATCAAAACAAGTAACAGAATTCCAGAGGAAGGTGCAGTCCCAAACTTTGTAATTTGTAAAGCAAATCCCTTTCAGCACAAATGTACTCTGTAAAATCTGTCATTTCTGTAAATTTAATATGTTCAAAACAACCTTTTTTTTTTTCTCAAACTAATCTATTTCTTGTCTATTTCTGCTTCTGTCATTGTATCCAAACAGATTTTGTCTGTATATAAGCAGTTGTAAACATTTCTGAAAAATTTTTGGCAGTATGGTGAATTGCCTTGAAGGTGCATAGGATATAAATAGAGGAAAATAGTGGGTTTTCCATATGCTCTAAGTGCTATATGAAATTTTAGGAATGCTATTTCCCACTTCTATCCATTAATCTCTTTGAGTTACAATCTTTCAATCATTACCTTTTCTCTCAGGACTGCTGTGAGGCTTAATTCATTAATGTCTGTAAAGTGCTTTGAAATCCTTAGATGAAAGGGATTATAGAAGTGCAAAATATTAATATAAAAGCAAAAATGTGAATCCACAACTGCTCTCCTTCTGTCCCTTAGCTCACCTGTTCCGTGACTTTTGTAGTGATATAAACTTACCTTAGGATCAAGGCAAATACTTTGTCCTTTGATGTACAGATAATGTAAGGTTGTAAATGCCTATTTTTTTAAAGACTTTTTCTTATTAGCATAGTTAATGTAAAAAATTCTTAGCAATGGTTTAAATCTTCTTTTCATAGTCTCACTGCTTCCCCAATTAAAATGGTTAAATCCAGCTGAATCTTCTTGGACTGCACCAGTGCTGAAAGATTCATACTACTCTCCATAGGCTTAGATTAGGAAAACTATCAGATTTGTGTAATTTTAGACTGTAAAATAACTGGCATAACATAGTCTTTCCAAAATGCATAATTTGTTTTCTGGGTGGGAACCATCTTTTCTATCCTAACATCAGCATTCATTTCTGTAAAGCATATTCTCTGCTTTTATAGGTTTGTGGGACAATTCAGGTTAGAATGACCTCAGATCTCTGGTCCAACCCCCTGCTCAAAGCAAGGTTAGCTTGTAAGATCAGACCAAGTTTCTCAGGGCTTTATCCAGTTGGAGATTTTCTTATCCTGCCAGCTTCTGTATGGAGCCACTAGATCATCCATGAACTCAGCTGCTTCTGTTTCCATTACAATCTAAAACCTGTAGAAGCCTCTAGTCATTTTAAGCAGAATTAATATCCCCAAATCCAACACCCCATAACAATCTTCTCAAAAACTGGTGCAGATGTTACTACTGGGACACAAGGATTTTTTTTTCATCTTAATTTCTTTCTGTAACCACAAGATTGTCCAGGGACCTTCCCAGTAACTTCTTTTTCCCTGCAAGGAAAATCAGGTAGAGGGTACAAACTGTTAATGAGCCTGTGGGAAACAAGCCAGCAGCCTTTTCAAGACATTGCAGTACTGCGCATTTCAGGACAGAGTTAGGGTAAGGAAATAAGGGCTGCCTTCTCAGCTTCTTGTTTTGGATACTGAAAGTCCTCCTCTCTTATGCTGCTTAGATAAGAACTTTCCTCTCTCCTGTAGCCATAAATTAAAATCTGCAGAAAGTTGTTTTTCTCAGGCATTCATGAGTGCCCTCCTAACCCATACCAGGCATCCTCATACTGACTGGCTTTCACTGTCCCCAAGAGGAAGGGATCAGTTTCCTGTCTTCTGAGCCAGTGTGAAAAGACCGACCTTCTGCAGAAGGTTTCAGTTTTCTCTCCAGTGCTGGTCTTACAGCTCCCAGCTGGGTAAGGCTTTGTGTTATTGCAATCTTTATTGACAAGTCGAAAAGAGAAAACTCTCTCGGTGCAGACCCCCACATTACCACCAAACCTGTATTCAGAGCTCAGTTAAAGCATTCACGATGACCTGATTCCAGTTGTCCAGAGCAGAGTAGCTAGTCATATTTTTAAAAAGATATCGCAGCACCTGTCATCATCCCACTGGAGTTTATATGAACTTTTCCAACCATAGCTGATTTATTTCAGAATAATTCCTTTGTGCTGCTGTCGTGCCATTATTCTGCTCTTCCAGTTCAGCCATTTAATGTGTGTAGAAAACTCTGGTAACCTGTTTATTATGCAGACAGAGCAGATATCTACAAGCCAATTGTGGAGAGTAGCTAGTTTGAATCTGTATTCAAATACTCAAATAAGCGTATGTTTATTCAGATTTCTCTTTAAAGTTCAGACTCTGAAAGTTTCTCCTGTATTACATATGCACGGTGTTGATATAATCTGGAGTTCTGAGTTCTTGTAATATTGCTACTAGATATTAGACTAGCGTTGTTTTAGCACCACTTCTTCCTCAAAGGAAAATTAATCATTTACTAAACTAGAATGCTAACAAGAATGATTGTCTTGTTATGCATATGCTGATTTGTTTAAATTTTTCAGCCTCCTAGGTCCCTTTTGAAAACAAGCTTAGCCAACCAAACTTAACAAGCTTTTACTTGAGTGTGTGTAAATGTTAAATAAACAAAGTATTTTTGCTGCTTATGCTTGCAGTATTCAGCTTCATTAAACATGTTTGTATGCAGTTTGTAACCTTTTACAGTGTAACAGGCTGAATGACTAACTTGTAAGACAGATTCAGTTCAAATAGAAGAAGACACGGAAAATGTGCTTTGGACAAGTTGTTTGGATGTAGATCTCCCTAGGCACTCTCAGGGTTCCCTGTTCAAGCAAAATAAAGATTTCTGTCACGGAAACCATGAGGTGTATGCCAGGTCAGGCTGGCTTCTCAGAGATGGACTGAAGCTGGCTGGTTTCCCTTTCCAGGGAATAACAATTAATAAGCTTTTTGCACTGTGAAGTTGTCCATGGTTAAAGGTGCCCCTACAGCCAAGCACGAATCCTCCGGTAACAATGCAGTCATGGGCCCAGGCTGGCGTGGTGTGAGGTTTGTGCATCCCACTTCCTTTGACAGCCTGAGAAAGGGTTTGTTTCCAATTAGGCGGCTGGGCCAGGCTTCAGAGGCCAAGGACGTATTAACAGCAGAGAGAATTTTAAGAATGCCACCACATCTGGCAGATGCTCAGGGAAGACCTTGAGAGCACAGGCAAAAAACTGATGCCTGCTTTTAGCCTCACTTGCCAAAGTAAGGATTAAACAAATGTGAGCAAATTGCATAATCTCACCTTTGTTTTATTCCAAAGCACACTGGCCAATATCAAGATTTTGAAGTCCTTAGGCACAGTAAGTACTTGCTTATTCTGAGAATAATGCCATCGATACCGATGGAATTACAGCGTAGCGAGATGCCACTTACTAGGAAATTCTGATATCCTGAAAGAACATATTTGCTGGTTAAAGGAACAAGCAAGTTGCTTCTGCAGTATGGGAGTTGTGGTAAATCTTAGGGCAGTGGCTCACAGTGATCCTAACAAATCCTTGCAAAGATTGTAATAATGACAGACCACAAAAAATGCCAACTGCCCATGCATACAAGCCATGCATCACATTATTTACTTTAAGGAGATGTTTTGTAGTCATGGAAGTCAAGTGACAACTCTGACAATAACAAAAAATGCTGGCTAGCAATGCAGTAATTGATCAAGAGGGTTGTCTTAAAATGTTTCCAATGTAAATACAAGGCACTGTGAAACACAGTCTCAGTTCAGAAAAAAAATACTGTAGAAGCATGGTTTTATGGTATGTTATGACATCTAAGCATCTGTCCTTATGAGCTATACTGGGGAATCTACATAAGTACTTCTTCCCAAGGAGGTCAGGGTACCCGCTTTCTAATGAGTGTAGGGTGGCCATAAGTCTTAGTGAACAGCTGCCCCTTCTCTTTCAAATCTCCCATTTAATTTTAGCATTTGAACTTTCTCTTCTGTCTGATGGTTTTCAGATCACAGAAGCAGTAAATTGGTGAAGCAGCTTCTAAGATGTTAGATACCGATCTTGCTCCGTTAATAAATGAGCAGTTGACTTCATTTTGTATAAATAAATCTTTATTAGTTAAAAAAAAAACACACTTCTGGAGAAAAGAAAAAAGAAAAGAATACAACAAAGAATGACAGCATCTGGCTGTCACAGAGTAAATCTATTAGCTATCTAAAGAGTTAATCTTTCAAAGACTAAACCTAATAATATTGGATTTCACAGAGGTAAATAGATTCTCA
Source organism: Cygnus olor (assembly GCF_009769625.2). NCBI lineage: Eukaryota > Metazoa > Chordata > Aves > Anseriformes > Anatidae > Cygnus > Cygnus olor. The sequence continues at coordinate 54,756,956 of NC_049173.1, forward strand.
AAAGCAACAACTCTTCTTAATGTACATGCATTATACAATACCATTTTAAAAATGCAAAATAAGACATTTTTAAGAATTAATTGCTGTAAATCGGAAATGATATGAACATTCAATTTGATTAGCTATAGCCAAAAGCTAAAAGATATGTAACAGAGCCTGAAAATTAATGAAAGCCTTGCTATTTTAGTTTAACATCCCTGTTTTTTTGCTCTCTAAACACCCCTACCATTGCAGCCATCAGTTTCATAATGATGTTTTACCAGACCTTGAAGCAGACGTACAGACAAATGAACTCAAAATTGTTCTGAAAAGTCTGTGAAAACACCTCAGGAAAAGTTGACTCTTACAGTCTAAGGATCAAAGCTGAATTATCTAAAGTTAAATTATTTAAATTCCTTAGATGATGAATTGCATGTAGCTGTTTATGAATGTTTTGTTTTCTAATTAGGAAACTTACTTTTTACTTATTCTAAAATGCTAGTCTTTTAAGAGTATGAATACTACTCAGCATTTTTAGGCATCTTTTACTGTTTTATAACTGAACTTTCAGTGACATTTTGTAGTGTCAGAAAATATGCACTTACAAAGGAAGCCTCATATTTCACACATGTATGGTGAGCAGTGCAATTACGGCATCGTAGTTTTCATCTAATTTAAATTAGTGTTGTATCGCAGTGGTAATTAAAAATGCACTGGGCCAGATCCTACTGTCCTTGCGGAGCCCACAACCCCAAAGCATGTTCAGTGTTATTAGTTTGCTCTTAATTATTGTGGACTTGGAAGTTTCAGCGAAGACCAAGGGCTTATTTTGTTAGAATTCATATGGAGTTTGTGGTAAAAGACAATCTTTGATTTACTGCATTTACAGTGCAAATCCCCATGATAGGCATTTAGCTTTATCCTGTGGGACCCAGTGTTCTTCACCAGTAACTGGTGTGGGTTTAGGAGACAGAAATCTGACAGACTTGGGAGCCCCAAGTCTCAGGCTGGCACTCCTACCACAGCAACATTTCATTTCTGTGAACATACTAGTTGGCTTCTTAACGGCAATTGGGATTTGAATGGCACTCTGTCTGAACCAAAGGTGTGCATTTAAAAAGTGTTGTTACTGATTTATACAGGACAATGACTGTTAGCTGTTGTTTTATAAGGATTCTTAAATAAGGAAATGACTACTTTGTTAATGCCCAGTGAAGTCATGAAATTGCTCCGGGTTTCAGTTCTCATCCCTGACATGAGAACTTGGGCTTTGATCACTATCTTTTTAGAGTCCAAGTCTGTAATTTAACAAGATTACTTTCACCTATCTAGCAGGCTGCAACACATCAGAAGGGTAAGCACCAACAAGAAGGGGAATAGCCTGTGGTTAAGATGCTGATGTTAGTTTAGAGAGCCGATTTTGGCAAACTCCTTTCATCAGTTCTGCGCCACAGCTTTCTGCTTCTAAAATAGAGATTAAAATGTGTTTTTTCTTTTTCCTCTTGTCTTTGCCTGTCTAGGTTGTAAGCGTTGGTGAGAGTACATATGTGCAACATCTTGTGTGTTACTGCTTCTTGTGCAGCTGCAACATTTAATCAATACAAACATGCCTTGTGCTCCTTTGATTCATAAAACGCTGAATGTCTCACTAATCTGAGCCAGAAAGGAACATATATTTGCAGATGACCTTTAACTGGAAAGCATGGAAGATCACTGTACTTGCTTTTCAGTTGAGGAGTACAAAACCAGTAATGCAAATGTTCAGTTTCTTGGCATGCAAATCGACAGACGAGGTGGTGGCACACCTGCCTTTTCAGCGCTCAACACATCATGCGTGCAGAGGAAGAAAATAAAGAGGGTTATACTTCTGTAGTTCTCGACACTCAAGGATTCTTTCAAAGAGAAAATCCATCACTTTGAAGAATTCACAGAAGAAACCCTCCGCAGCAACCAAAGCTGCAGGCAAGCAAGCGAAAGGCAAAATAAAACTGCCGAGAAAAATAAATAAGGGCCTTTACAGAAGTCCTGCTGAAGTGAAATTTTCCTTTATCATGGACTAGCCTACTACAATCTCCTTTTCTCCACATATGTTAAAATATGTTCTAAAAGCAGCAATCTTGTGCAGAAGTGGAGTTCCTAATGCGTTATAAAACATCTCCTGTACTAAAACGCCACCGGAATTTCATGATTTGGCTTAATTTCTTGTTCCTGGGGCCTCCACAGGAACAAGTGCTCGGTGGGTGACCCCTCACAGACGTGCTGCGCTCCCACCCCGGCCCAGCCCTACAGCGCCATTTTGTGCCGCAGGGCGGCGCTGCGGGGCGGGGGCGGGGCCTCCTCGGCGCGGGGGCGGAGCCACCTCGCCCGGTGCGCGCCTCCCGCCCGTAGCGCGGCTCTCATTGACTCGTGCGGCCGCAGCCCCCGCCTGCCATTGGCCCGGCGGCCCCACGTGGGGGGCGAAGGGGCGGGAGGCCGGTTGCCCGGGTAACGGCAGGGCGAGTAGCGGCGGCGGCAGCGGCAGCGCCGGGCGGCGGAGCCCAGCCGAGCCGAGCGGAGCCGGGCGGCCCTCGCCCTGCGCTGCCCCGCGCCGGCACCGCCCAGCCCCAGCCCCAGGTACCGGCACCGGAGCGAAACTTTGTCCCGGCGGCCGCGGGGCTCCGGGGTACCGGGGGGGAGCGGGGGGTACCGGGGGGTGCAGGAGCCCCGCGGGCGGTCTGTGAAGAGCCCCGAGGGAGGCGCTGAGGGACGTTTGGGGGGCTTGGATGGGTGGGCAGGGAGTATCAGCCGCTACGTGCCCGATCAGCCTGCTCACAAACCGCTTATTTATTTGTTTTTTTTCTTTCCCCCTCCTCTTAGGTGTTGGTTTGGATGCGTACGAGAAGAGGATGACAGGCGTGCGCGGCTGGTTTTACATAATTAGCACCTGCTAGATTGGCAAAAGGCAATTATCGCCGGGAAGTGTTTACATTGATTTATGGGAGGAAGGCGGCCCAGGAGAGGGATGCTGATAATCTCAACGCAGTGGATTAAATGCACATTTACACCTTTATTGACGTATAAATTATCCGTGCCAGCAATGCACTGAAAAGGCTGCTGATGGAGCAATAATGTGGCACAAAGTACTGGGTTCGGATTCAGCTCCGTCATCCTTCTGTAAGGCATGGAAATGGAACCCCATGTCTGAGCTGAAATAGAAGATAGAGGCTCGCAGGGGGGCTGCCCGGTCAGATAATGAGCACTGATGGCAAACAGGAGCTGAGAAGGATGACAAAAAGCATGGACGAGGTCTGAAGGAGTCCGCTTGCTATTTTTTTTTTAGTTACTTTTAGATTTTTGTTGTTGTTCATGCTATGGATTTTTAGGGAAAGCTGAGAGAGGCCGGAGGAGTATGTGTAGCTGGGAAATGGAACCTGGCTCTGAATCCAGCCAACATCAGAAAAGAAAGCCCGTGACACATGGACTGGAAGATCAAAAAAGGGTAAGTGACAAAAGGCCTTTCTGCTTAAATTGTTGGATGAGATGCAAGTGGCGGAAGAGCTCCTTATAACTCTTCTGTCAACTGCAGTTGCTGTTCACTATGCCTAGCCCGCAGCAGATCTCTTCTCATTATATATTTAAAAAAAAAAAAAAGTTGTCTTTCTGTTCAGACTTTTTGCAATGTATGGAGCAAGGAGCTGAGGGGAATGGAAATGGCAATATGAGTAAAGTGAGGGAGATATCTCCAGAATGTTGGATAGTTGCTGATGAAGAGAACTGTGGTGTAAATGATGTACATTGACTCTTGCTAAGTCTGCTTAGATTGTTGATTTCTTGTAGCTTTAACTCTTACTGGTATCACTAGAGAGACTAAAAAATTGCTTTCTTGGGATTTGGCCAGTAAATTTGCTGAAAATGTGGCATAGTTGTCGGCGTCCTCATTGTCTTGATGATAATGGTATCATTTTTGTGTAGTTTCCAGACGTGACCAACTTGAAACAACACAAAATGCACAGTGGAACATACTTAATGTCAGCTGACAGATCCCATTTTGCGGAAGTGCTTTGTGGAAGCCTGGTGTGTCAAGGTGGCATTGTATTATTTAATGATAATTGATTGGTTCTGTGTATTAAGTTGACCTAAATGAAGTTGCCATCTCGGAAAAACGGTAGCTTGCAAACAACTGGGGCTTCAAAGTTGTTTTCTTGGCACCAGTCAGTCAAACAGACTGTAATACTTGACATGCTTCTACTGTATGTGTATCATTTGTATTGTTTTCCATGCGGATTTGTTTGTTGGTTTAAAACAATGAAAAGAACAACAACAGAAACCAGCGCTGTTACTTGGCTTTGTGTGAAGAGCTCCCTTTTCCTGTAGCTTTTGTACGTGATTTGTATTTCACTTGAAATAAGTTGGGGTGGGGGGTAAGAGGGACCAACAAATATTATTTTGCTGTTCAACAGTGCTCTCTAATTTTGGAGAGGAGAAGGCATGTGTCACAAATTCATCGAGTCTACTGAAGAGTCAGAGTGGATTCTCTGTCACCCCATTAGAAATCAAAGCAGCTTGGAAAACTTTCAGAAATCAGATAAAACATAGCTGTTTCCTCAGAAGAATAACGTTTAGGGAATACTTATTTGGGCAACCAACTAGAAGTCCAAAATAGATATTTTAATTGCATCAAGCACGATCTGTTACCTGATAAGCTGACATGGTCTTCCTTCTGCTTTTTCAAGGAAGCCTTTTGAAGCTGAAGAAAATCAATAAGGGCAGCAATAAAATCCTTCTATTGACTTTATTTCTGGAGGCCACTCATATTTTATTTTTTCTTCAGGCATACAGTAGCGTACTGTTTATCAAGTAGATGGGAAAAACATTTGGGACCTGAGACACCAAAGTAGACTCTGACTGTTTGGATGCACCAAAATTAATATGCCGTGATGTCTGCCTCTCCTTGCTGATAGGTATAGAAGCCTACATCTCCCATCTGCTCCTGGCTCAGGGTATTTGGTGCACATGTAGTATGGGGTCTCTGAAAGTATAATATAACCCCAAGTGAGGCTCAGTGGCAGCTGGGATAACATCAATTGGTCATGCTTTGCTGACATTCATTTTAACTTGAACTCTAGCCGTCATGGAGATTATTAAATTTATAATGATATATGTAAGATCCATTTTAATGACTCTTCATGCTTGGGTGATCTCTCTCACTTCTGTTTGCAAAACAAGTCTTAATAGAGTATTACATTTCATTTCCTATTGAATTTTCCAGGGAAAGGTTACTGAAGAGAGCTTCACTTAGACTTGTGTTTACTGGGAAAAATAATTTTGGAATAAAAGTGTTGACATGACGCAGTTGTTATGGTGAAGTTGAATAATAATATAAACTGTGATGTTCTTAAGCTTAAAATTCTTTGATTTCTTATTGGAAAAAAATGCGTATGTGATCCAGGGCCATTAGAAGTGTCTACTGATGATGAATTCTGTTACTGAAAAATGAGACTAGTACTGGAAGAAATAAGACCAAGCTCATTTTAAATCAGACAAATGCATATTTTTTTTTTTTATTAATGGTGTATTTTATGGCTATAAAGTCAGCCTTTCTTCAGTGTTTCTGAAGCGGTAAGCAATCAGTGTGTGTATATATGCCAATCAATGATGCATCTGTCATATCTTCCCCAAGTAAAGTGCTAGATTTGCATTTATGGTATAGAAAGAAAGGCATTGCTTGATTTGCTTTTTTCTTCCTGTAAACATATTTCTAGGTATCTACTTCATACCTCTATTGATCAAAGCGAGGCAAGGTTTAGTATTTGTGTTTATTGTTTAGTGGTACGAGGCTTGGCTTTTTGCAGTTTGGCTGGTCTGCAAGAACTAGAAATAGAGCTGGTATGGCACCACAGAAATCAGTAGAGGCAGGTTCTTTTCACTTCTCTCTGTATTAGCTTTCCAGCCAGACTTTAAAAGTACTCTACTATGATGTTCAGGGTAGCATGGCATCTAGCAGCGCAACTTAGGTTGGCTATAGTGAGAACTACAAAGCCAGATTGCTTGGAACTTGTAATATAGCCCTAAAAAATATGATCGGGTTAAACAACCGTGTAAGTGGTCCAACTGAAGGTAGTCGGATTACTAATGTGAATGAAGCAAGCGGTTTTTACGCCAATATGTGACCTTGGCAACAAAGTCTTTCAATGCAAGAGATGACATAGCTGATACTAGAGGCTTGTTGAATTTGTGTGTACGTTATTTAATGTTAGCAAAAACGGACAGTCAGTAACTTGACAGTTAGGTTTTTCTTTGCAGAAGAGACTTGAGGGCATCACTGTAAAGCAGGTGAAAGACATGGCTACAGTAATCTTGTCATATTTCAGCTGTCCTAGATCATGGAAGACTTTTCTTCCCTGTGTTCTGATTTAAATGCACTTTCTGTTGAGGAACAAGAGGAAATATTTCTTCAGTTGACTTCCAGCCTTCATTCCCAGCCTTTCTGATTGCCTGTTTGGATTAGTAGCTCTGCTACACTCGTGTTAGGTTAGCGGGACACAGTAAAGAAATCTGTTCATGTAGTGGTGACTGAAGTGTCTTCTGCTGTCATTTGGTGAACACTCTGTGATTGAACAATGGGGAAAGTATAATTGTGAAATGAACTTGTGCTTAGGAATGACCTAAATGTGCATTTTATACGCTTGTGTTTATGTTTGTGTTCTGTTGTCCAACTACACCTTGGGATCTAATGTAAAAATGAACAAAAAAAGGCAATATAAGCAAAGATTTAAATCTGCTTTCCTGGACTGGCAGTTTTTAGACAGGTCCATCCTCAGGCCTGTGGCACAGAAGGCAGCATGCAGGGATCACAGCTCGTGGGCGGGTGTTGTAGGCACCCACGGGTGGCAGTATCATCAGCAAGAAGGGGTCACCCGGCACTTGGAAGCGCCAGTCCAAATTGCCCAGAGATGCTGCCACAGATGCGTGCGAGGTCTGACACTGTACCTGGCTAAAGCTTTTTCATAGGGTGGGTCTTCTGTTTGGTTTTTGTTGAAACTATCTTCATGATGGGTATGACTGAAGCCATATGCCGTATTTTTCTCTTCGGTTTATGTTGCGTTTCCTTAGGTTATATTGATGTACTTTGGAGTTGCTTCAGGGTACTTTGCTGCTCCCTTCTATCAAAGTCATCTTAAAGAGCATAAGTGGTCTCGCGTGTATTGACCTTCTGTTACAAAGAACAAGTAGTGTTTAAGGTGGGGTAACGTAGGCTGAGTACCGTTTTGTTGGTGGGTGTTTGTGCCGAGACATTAAAGCGGTTGATTGCTACTGAGATGTCAAGCCAGTGTGAAAGTACTCAAGTATAACCCCTATAAACTGCAGCAAGCCTTAGCTTATGGAGTTAACAGCAAGCTGCTGTGTGGTGCTTAGAGAACGTCGCTAATTGGGCTCCTTTGGAAAAAGAAATGCAATAAAAATTCACTGAGTGAAAGAACTGAGGAAAAAGTCATGGTTATGCCTTCATCTAACAAATGCTGAAAGCCTTCTATAAGCACAACAATCTATGTAAGATTTTATTTCTTAATTGTGGAGTATGTATGTTTTTTCTTGTAATTAAGATAATTGAAATATCTACTTTAAACTTAATATCGATAAGTCCGATTTGGGACTTGGTTGCATGGATAAATCTTGGTGATCTGTCTCGTTCTCAGCTTCTGCATGCAGGTCATGAGTTTGATGTATTTAAGATGTTCCTGAAACACATTTTGTGGATGTGCTGTGTGTGACTATTTCAAGCTACTCTTTCTTAACAAATTGGCTCAAAGAAGTAGGTGGTTCTGCTCATATTGGTGATGTAAAATTGAATCTTCATGATTGTTACAGGGTACTCTGCTCTTATTTTTCTTCTCTTTTTTTTTTCCTCGTAGTTGTTTCTATAGTGATTTTAATGAGGAAGCTGTAGGAGTAAGTGTGATTTCCTTATTGCAAGTCCTTTCCTAATCAGGCTAGAGTCTTAACGAAATTTCTTGGATGAAGAAACAGTGCCAACTATGACTGTCAAATGTATTTATATAAGGTAAACAGTGAATCTTGTCTGTTGAGCTGATGCCTGTTGTAATATCTGGCTGGTAAAAGGAATTGCACTTGCGCAAGTTTTTTAAAATTGAGGGTGACTTTTTCCAACATGTGTCAGTTTACATTAAGATGTGGCCCAAAGGAGCTGTGCTGATTTAGACCTGTCAAAGATAAGACTGCGAGCAGTGAGCTGCTTGCACTTGAGAGGGCGGTGGAATCTCGTCTCATCCAGAGCTGGCTCAGGTGTGGTGCCGGCGGCTGGTAGTCTCTTTGCACTGTCCTCTTCCCCCAAGTCTTCTGTGTTCCTGTAAAATGAAAAAAGCTCACGTGTGATTTCTTGAGGTCTTACCAATACTTGTGCAAATTACAGGTCTTTACCTCTGTTTTGTTGTGTGAAAGTGAGTGAACGATATGCAACATATGTACGTATGCTGTAAGGTGTTAACACAGGTACAGACAGCTCCTAAAACAGATGGAGCATGTACGGGTGGGCTCTGTAAGGGAGGTGTGCTGGGTTATTTATTTCTGTTCCTCTTGGTGATCACCTTACTATTGAGACTCGTAAGAAGTTCAGTGTTTCTGTGGCTATGCGGGTAGCGTTTTATGTGGTGTTCAGTGATCCAAGTGAAAGATCAAAATCCACCTTCGTTTTAGGTTGAACTGAAGCAGATCTGTTCACATTCAAGGACTAATGTTGGCATGCAGAGCCTGAAAATGAAAAAAAGTTTACAACTACGGCAAAACTGGAGAGAAGAGAACAACAGCAATTCCCATTTATGTCCTAATGATTTAGTTGCTAACATGGCACACAAACCTCTTTCATGTCAACTTTTTTTTTTTCTCTCTGATTGAAATTAAGTTTCTTGGTAAGTACCTTGTATCAAATTGGTCTTTCTCTCCCCAAGAATGAAGCTATAGTTGTGACAGTGTCAGAACCACTTCAGTCTTCTATATTAGGCATGATTTTCATTTTCAGTTGTTAATGTTCTGGAGCCTCCTTCCAAACAATTATCCCTGAAGGGGTCCCTCCCAAGGTATTCGAGATGTTAATTCTGTGATATTGTAAAGAGGAAAGGGGATACCTCAAGAATAGATAACTAAATCCAAATAATGACTTCTGCCTGACGTGCAATGGCTATCTCGTATCTGCCAAGCTGTTCGTGTTGCTACATTATGCAGTTTGTGTTAAGAGACAAGTGCATCAGATTAAATCTGTCTTTAAGGAATCCCTGTGTGTTGGAGTGTTTTGGGGTATGTGCATTGGCATGCTTCCATGCTCTTCTTGCCTGACAATGCTAAATTAAATTCTCAAAGGCATTTGCTTGATGCAAAAGGATACTTCTTACATTGAGCGAGAATAAAATAATGAACAAAAAATCCTGTGCTCACTGGGACCCTTCTTTTCCTCACCTCAAGTGAAGCTTATTAGCTTAAAATAACTTTGCCTTGACTTAGGAGTTCATCTGAAGTTCTAAGGATATGAAAAGCATCCAATTATAAGCACAGCGTTGTTGCACAACAGTGTATTTTACCTTTCTCAATCATTTGGGTGTGCTTTGAATATCCTGATTTTATGGATGGGTTAAGTGACGAAGGGCAGTATTGGCTTTCCACGTTAATGCATCTTAAAGCCTCTGTTAGAGAGAGTAAAGTTGATGAGGAGATGAAGCCAGCTGAGAGACAAGACTGACAAAGAGCTGCTGCTTGTTGTGGCTCTGTACTGATGGACCGGTTGTGTGAAACGTTACGCTGCTGAGGAGAGGACTCTGGAAATCTGTTAAAAATGTTTACAGTGCCTTTTGCAAACTTCCTGATGGCGCTGTTCTAGTGGAATGCCCAGCTCTGGGTCTTCATCTTAACCCAGGGTACAGCAGGGGGATAGATTAGATGATGTTCATCGGAGCTGAGCCTGCCTCTCTGCCAAAGCAAGTGGTTTTATTCCCAAATTCTGGAAAGCCTCTGGAAATGATTGTATGGAAGAGCATTTACACAGGGCCATTTAAATGGAACCACACAAAATTAGGTAGAGATCTCTGTGTGCTGAAACTCTGCACTGAGCCACACAGGAGTGCTGATAATTTCCACTCCCAAAGGGGTGAGGGCTGATGCTGACAAGACACCCAAGCTGCTGCCTTCACCTGCAAGAATGTCCCCGCTTGCATGTGTATGCATCTCTGTAGCATCTCGTTTTACACTGGCCTTTTTTCCTCTTTGGTGATGACAGATTAGGAGTACACTGGTGTGATCTGTGGGGACAGATCCATAGCGGCCTGTGCGGTGAGCCGTGCGCCCACGGCACTGATCGATAGCTGCTGTGTCAGGCTGGCGGGGCGAGCCAGGCCGGCCTCAGGCCCCCGCTGACAGGGTCTTCACACCCTGAGGCGTGAGACGCCATTCGCCTGATCTCGAATGGCCACGGGCTCTAATGGGCATTAATTAGCCAGGACATTTTAAAATTCAGCCAGGCAGCTTGGTTCGGGGGGCGTCTCCAGTCAGCGGTGGGCTGTGCAGGTGGGCTGTACTCAGTGCTGAGTGCTGTCTTCTCCATCTGCCCAGCTCCTGGTTGGGGCCTGGGGAATGGAGGGGACAGCTCCAGAGCCAAAGCTCTGAAGTTGGACTCAGTGGTGCAGCTCTCGGTGCAGCCCTCCCCAAGCTTTTGAGGTGTTCGATTTTTTGTTTTCTCGTTTTTTTGCGCATGCCATGCAGCTTTTGCATTGGGGCTTTTCACAGTGCCATCCTGGTCTGTGCTGCCCAAGGTGCTAAGTGTGAGCGACCCTGTTGCTCTAACTCTGCACGTCCTGCTGTAGAAACGAGGATTTGATTGCTAGGACCCTAACAGCTCCATCAGTCTAATTTCAAAGATATCGAAGCCAAATGTTTTAGCAGTAAATGTAAGTACTATGTAGTCTAAGTAGTCTTTATAGTACAAAGAATACATTATAGATATATATTATAGCATAAAGAGCACTCATTTCAAAATAAAATACATATCTAATGCTGAAAAGGGAAAGCCTGCTGCACTCGTATCAAGCATGGATTATAGGATTCTACAGAGAACTTGCTGCCTAATAAAACTTCTGGTTTTGGTTAGATTGTCAAAACTTATTCTGGAATGATCAGGTTCCAGAGTGTCCTTGGAAGTGTTTCTCCAGCAGCGAAATGCGCTCATCTGTTCCTCCCTTCTTTTACAGTGCTGATGAATCTGCTGCTGAGATTTAGCAGAAATGTCTGTGTTACCCATGTTTTTTCTGTTTGAAATGTAGCAAAACCATCTCTTCTGTGCTACAGGATGCCTTTCTACTGATGCACAGCGTACGTAGCCAGCCTGCTCCTGCAGTCCTTACACATGTGAGTAGTGCAATGTAAATAAATTAGTGCATTTCTTCAGGTTAGTCAGTGTTGTGAAAGTGAGCCCTATGTTTTTGTTTGTTTAATAGAGCAGGTGTCTGTCTCAGTCTGTTATTTAAAAGGTACGAGTAGGTAAAAATTAGAGGTTGTGTTTTTAATTAAAGTATTTTTATACAGCAAGTGTGACTTTTAGATAACATGCACTAGAACTCATTAGTGTGTAGTTTGCCACACACCTCTTTAGAAAAATGTTCATTATTATGCAAATGGGTAGCCTCTGGCTTTACAGTAATTGTTGTAGGGAATAATGTGTGGGCCGTGATATTAAATTCTTTAAAACCTAAATAGCTGGGAACCTCATAGTGGCCAGATATTGCCTGTCACAGTGTCTGTGCCTGGAAGCGAGTCTGATACACCAAAGCTCAGCTATCTTTTTTGATATCCCTGGTGAAGAGAGTGGTAAGAAAGGCAAAGACAGTGGGAAGAAGGAGAGGCAGGAGTGCAAAGGGAATAGACTCTGTGATAATACTGACTTATTTACTAATTTCAGGCCTTATCACAAGGCTAAGCTTACCTCAGGGGTCTGTCGGAAAGGCAGGCATTAGAGAGAGAGACACATGCATTTGCTCAGTATTTGTTTTCAGGCACTGAATGTTAGGGTTTTGTTATTGTTTTGTTGTTTGTTTTCTGATGGCTTATAGTCTAGTTTGACAGATGTGGCATAAGGTTATTTATGCTTGCATATTGCAGCAGTTCTCAGATATTTAAGAAAAATATTAGTAATGACTTCAAGTAGCAATAAAGCTATAATGTATTCTTTGACAAAGAAATTAAATTTGGGTTGTCGTACTGTATCTACATCTTAAAACATATTGATGTGTGTTTGTGACTCTGTGTTAGTGCAGATGAAGGAGATTTTTTTTGCAAGTGTGAGACAGATGCATTTCTTGGCTATGCATTTCTCTTTGGAAAGCATTGTATGTCTGTGTCTGAATTTAAGTTCATGTATAATTTTCAAAGGACTGCTGAAAGAAGTATCTAGAACATAATACAACCTAGTAGTAAAATAGCTGTATTAGAGGTGAAAGCTGATATTTCTTTTTTCTAACATTGTTCAAAGTTACATTGGCCTAACTTGAAAGTAACTGGTAGTAAACTGCTAGACTAAGTTATCTGAACTTCTCACCTGCAACCTGCTTTCAGAGCGGTATCTTACTGGTCTTCAAGTTTTCCAGATAAGTCAAAATTTCCTTTTTCTTTGCAGATGAAAACTGGAAGGAATAGTATATCTATGAGGCTTTTTTTTCTGTTTCTGTGGCACTTTTCCCCTTGACCAGTTCATTCTCTTTTTTTCTGGTGATGCAAAGTGACTCAGAGGTAGGACAAGACAGCAAGCCACGGTCTTAGGTGGAAATGGCAAATGTGTAGTATTATAGGAGAGACCGAGCCAGTGGAGATATCTAGACCTTCCTGGTATTCCTCAGAAGCTTGCTGCAGCTTCTGATAGGAAGCAGACCTGTCTTTGGGAGTCTGAGGCTGGCAGGAAGAGGCTCCTGGCACATTCCAATGGCAGTAAAACTTGGTGAGAGAACAGCCTTTCTTCTTCATTTTGCAGAAGGCTGTCATTCATCCATTAGAAAGGAATCAACTGCCTTACAAATTAGCCTGTCGTTACACCATTAGGGAAAAAATAGCATGGTATCGAAGACTGTGATTCCTTTTCTTGCTAACTGAATATGATGCATGGATGTCTCTTGAGGCTATCACACATTGATGGTAATAAATATGTACTCAGACTTGTCTAGCTGTTTTTTCAGTGTTCTGCTCTTGAAAAAGGAGATGCGTTCAAGGGAGCTGAGGGGTAGGGGAGTAGCTTCCAAGATTTGATGATAGAGTAAGTTGAGAAATCAATAGAGACGAGGTAAGCTTGTTACAGAGAAAAAAACACTCATTTATAGGTGGAAAACTAGAAATCTGTGCGCTATAAACATTTAGCTTGCACTGTGTTTATTTTCTGAAGTCTTCAGATCTTCCTTGTGATGACAGCAGCGACTATCAGATCTTCAGTGACTCGGAGGATTTGTTTTGAATAAACAACATACATCTGATATGACTACTCCAAAAATGTAACAAGGCAGATGGAATTGCCTGTGTTATTTGTGTGTATTTCTCTGAAATTTTCCAATTCAAGCATCTACTGTTTTCATCAGTGGTTTTGCTGTATCACGTCAAACAAGGTAATGATTTTTTAAATGTCTTGGATTTAGTGCTGTGGTATTCAAAATTTCTAAGCACAGCTTGTGAACACAGAAATAAGAGAGGTTAGAAACTGGTGCACAAAACGGCTAGATTTTGGATAAACGGCTAGATTTTGGATAAGATAACTTGGATTGTAGTTAATTTGCTGCAAGACTGACAGGAACTGGGCTTCACTTCCTTTTTTTTTCCATTGGTCCACAGCATAAAAATGAGATGGTAATAGTTGAATTATTGAAAGAAGTGTGTTCTTTCCATATCGGCCAGAACTGATGACTTGATCAAAGTCAATATAAAATATTAAAGTAAGTAGAAGTTGCATCAGTTTATGTTAGTTGCTTAAAATAGTGCTTTAATGTTACCTAGGCTTACAGCTCATGTGCTAGTAAATGGAGAAAATCATCGCTAAACACCAGAAGAAATCTTTCTTTCAAACATACTTAGTTTTTGTAATTTTAGGTTCCTACTACGCTTCATTGTTGTGAAACTCATGTTAATCTTGCATGCTGTCTCAGTGCTGCAAAGCTGTTTGTGACATGACCTAGGTGCTTGAATCCTGGAATGTTTGGTTTCTTTGAAATTATTTTTTTGCCTTTGAATTTGCGTTCCAAACCTTCATCGTTTCATTCAAAATGCTGACTTCTGGAGCTTGTGCTCAGCAATAGGAGCAGCCTGTCTTTAAACTCGTTTTCCTTTAACCTCTTTACCTTGACTAAATAAAAGGAAGATTAGTTATACTATGTATGTTTTAGGACTGGAATAAAATCTTCATAAATATTTATCAAGTGGGAAAGCAAATACATGGATGCATGCTTTTTAAAGTCAAATAATGTGTCATAATAATCAGCTGGCAGAGGATCAAAGTTGAGCATAGGGGACATTTTTCACTTTGCAGAGTCTCCATATGAACTTTGGGTGTAGTTCAGCATGTTGAAACGCTGAAATGGGTGGATGAGTGTACAGACTAGGGTCTGTGCAGATAGACCGCAGCTTTAGGATGAGCCTGGAACATTAAATCTTGATAGTGGGTGGCCTAGTATCATCTGCAGTAGCTGAATCTGAAGTGAAGATGTTTAATGCTGTGACAGAATCAAAATGAGCCTGAATATACATACTGCATTGTGACAGTGTCCTAACTGTTGACTGTGTGATTTAGGAGGCTATACTGTTGATTGATAAGGTATAAACTACAAATCCTGCAGGGTTCTCCTGGATTTCCTGGCCCACAACATCTTTTTATGGGAAAGTTCATAAGATGGTGTAAAAGGTATCTGCCTGCTGGGCTCTTCTATCTGTAACATGGGATAAAATTCAGTTTGCAAAGCATCTTGGAACCTCCAAATGACAGGGCTGAGTGATGCTAGCAAAAAAAATCCAGGTTTCCTAACATGCATTGTAGCCAATAACAGCATAAATGCAATATCTTTATGATGGTCTTGTGGAACTGTTCTGTCTTTATTTGACCTACAGATATCTTCAGCTCCTAGTGGTAGCTATTCAGTTTTTTTGTGCATATGAGCACCTCTGTAAAGAGCAGAATATTAGTTCTGGTAGATCAAATGAATCTGGCTGGTAGCATAGCCCTTGGTGGCGTTTAGGCAATGTGGGTCCGAGATCCTTGGCTGATCTCCGGATCAGGGGGAGTGGGAGGGTGGTGGAGGAGAGCTGTGGCTGGCTCGTGCTTTTCCTCCTGCTCCTGCAAGTTCTTGCAGTTCTGTTTTTTCTGTGTGTTTATTTGTTGCCACAAATAAAAAAAATGGAAATTGTAGTGGGTAGTCTTTATGAATGACAAGAAATACTTGTTCTAGTCTGCCACAGCTAAAACACAAAGCGGGCAACATGAAGGCAAAAATAATGCAGGTGTTCACCTCATATAAGGAAATCATCTTAAATGTTAAAACATATGCTTGTCCTTATTGCTATACATGCTAACACAAATATACGTTCTGTAAGTGGCTGTTCCATAGGTGTGGCTTCTCATTTTTCTATTGAAGTACAGGCAGTTCCTACCTGTACAAAATTCTGATGTGTTCTGCAGATAGTGACCAGAAGACGTATGCATTCATAAATGGGCTGTGGCATCAGAGGAGTGTGTGGAAGTGGCAGCGAGCCATTCCTCATGCTGCTAGGGTGTAAAGACAGCCAAGTAGCTCCATATAACCTGCATCAGTTGTACGTGTTGCCAGAGATGATGAAATAGAGGCTTCTCCCCTCTCCCTCTGCCTGTTTTCATTTCTTCTGCCTTAAGGTGACGTATGATGACTGCATATGCTGTTCAATAAAGGCTGGTGGCTGCACGGTGCAGGATGACTTCTTTACGATCGAGGTGCATGTAGAAACCAATTGAACATGCTGATTAACTTTTACACTGTGTCCTCAAAGTAAACTTCTAATTTATTTCACAAGTACTATGATTTTGGATGGGTGGGGACAGTAGTGTAAAGGTCTCATGCATCCCGCTTCTATGATCTACACTAGTGGTTAAGATTGCAATTCACATAGTAAGCCTTTTCGGTAGGTGTACTTCAAATATTCAAAGCAGAGCAAAATTATTATTATTTTTTTTTTTTCAGGAAACCTTGTCTGAGTGGGAGAGTCTAAGCTAGCAGGATGGTTAGAGGAGGTCGGGGCCTCTTCTCTCTCAGCCCTCACAAGGCCTGTGTGCTCCACAGTTATAACTCTGATAATTAATTCATTTGCTTGCATCTATTCCTGGAGTCCTGGGAAACTGGTCTAGATTCAACAATTTCCCTACACAGAGGACAAGAGAGGACAGTCCCTGTCTTTGTGCCACAACACATGCAGAATTCCCAGACCTCCCTGGTCCCCAATGAACCTCGAGGCGTGCTATTACCAACCTCATACCGGACGGAGTGCTCGCTCCGGAGTGCCCCGTAAGTGCTGCGCTAGCCGACCAGCTGGGGGTGGTGATACAGAGACCATTAGCGTGGTCCTTGGAGGATACAACAGGATGGCATTATGCGTCCTTACAGCTTGCCTGGGTTTTCAGCAAAATTTAAAGATGCCTGGATATCGTGTTCAAATTCTTTTGGGAATTTGGAACGACGGACTTTCTTCTGTAAGATAATAGCGTGCTGAATTTTTTGTTGCAAGTCAATTCCTGTGATGAAATTCAACGACACCTTTTGTTGCCAATTCAGATTAATAATCTAGAATGCTTTCTACATCATTACATTGATTTCTATCATCACAGCCATTCTTCATAGAGTGTGGGTTCCCAGGTAGGATTTTAGTGCCATTTAAGTAATGAAAACAGTCTGTTTTGATTTCTATTTAATGATTGGAGGAAGACTTTTTTTTTTTTGTACTATGGTATCTTTTTACGCAGACAGTGTCAAAGGTAAAATAAAATAATGACTGTTGAATTAGGGTACTTTTCATCCTTATCACTTGAGAGGAAAACATGTCTGTGCCCTTCAGCAAATTGCTCGGTATTAAGTTTTAGACTTGAGTATCTTAACTATTGTGTGTCTACAACTTATGCACGTTGTCAGTCATATTGCACCACAGCATATGCTACGTTAACCCAGAACTTCGTACAGCTACAAACCCTTTGGAAATGAAGGCTTTCATGAGGCAGACCTCAAACATCTGACATGCTGCCTAGTGTTGAACTTGGGAAGCCAACAACTATTCATAACTACTGATGGTAGCTTAATATCCATGTTTTTGTTGTTTTTGGCTACCTGCCCAGATTTTACAGTGATGAGTAGTTATCTTTGCGACCTTTCACATTGTTGACTGTGGTTATTAATGTGTTGCGCACGCTTGCGTTGCATCAAATACCAATTTTTTGGTAATAGGAAAAGAATATCTAATTAGGGAACTAATGTAATTCATTTCACACACTGTAATTTGGGTATTGCTTTTGGAAAAGAGTAATGAGTAGTGTGCAGTATGATTTTATGATGTAGTTACAGGAGTACTAGGTTGTTAATTTGGTTGATATCAGCTTCCTATTATAGTGACTGAAACGGGATCGTATGAACACAAGCATATCTGAAAAAATACTCTGAGGAAGAAAATCTTTTAAATCACTAGATGCTTTGTATACCCTTTTAAATGATAAATCGTAATGATAGATAGCAAATGCTTGTAAAAACAAGACGACTACAATTCAGAAATCTTGTTTGTGTAGGCAAAACTGCATGAAATTGGTAGTGTGTGCTGATAAGCACACGATACCAGATGCTTATCTTCTAGGCATTGTGTAGAAAATGTAAAACTGATGATTGGAAGTTGAGATGCATAGTGTTCTCATAGTTGGGTACCTTTCATGTAATTACACCTCATTCAGTTGCTATAGTATTTCTTCTATTGATGTCACGTAACCTGAAGCTTAATTCTTTTCCTTTCTGAAGGTACTGAAGCAGATTGCACCTCAGGATATCCCAGCAAGATAAGCAATATCTAGGATGTAAACGAACTGAGCTGTAAGAGAGGTCATCTGTGATGGATTTCCACACCAGATTTTTCCTGAAATTGTTACCGTTAGCTTTTCTACTGTTGGTGTAATTGTTAAGCTTCTTTACAGAAGGCTGTAAAGGATTCAAGGGGTTTTTAGTGCTGTTACATTTGCACTATTTACTAATGCAGAACCTGTAGTTGTTTCATGGATTAGAAAATATGTATATATTAATTTCTATTCACGTGGCTAATGTCTGATGTATTTAACTGATATTCTTTCTGGTTTGTGTCATGGTTACTTCATTATGCTGTAAATGTTTGCAGGACCCCAGACCTTGTAGTTCTCAGCGGGGAATTTGCATTAAAATTGGTAGGGGTTCTGAGTGTTGAAAGCTGCTTGAGTGGGCATCAGCTGTGATTTCAGGCAGGCAAACTTAAGTGGTAGAAAATGTGTGTGTATATATTCCATATGTATCTGCTAATGTACTGTTGGGGCAATCAAGGGGATGATTCCTTTGGTGATATGCTGGTTAGGTGAAAGGGGGATATGCGTTCACTTCTGAACGGGAGATTTTTCTACCCAGAAAATCTCTGGATTAGAGCAGGGACCAACAGAGAAAATACAAGAGTATTTCAGTAAAGCTGAAGGATGGGGGATGAAGATGGAAGAGATGTAAGTGCAATGAAACAGGACTGTGGCTGAGCAGAAGACAGTCAAGACTACTTTGCACCTTCCTCTCAAGAATTTTGAGCCTACTTGGAAAACTGTACTAAGCTGACATTTTCTAAATGCTGTCCTAGCAGTTTGCTAGGATATATCCTCAAGTAAAGCTACGAGAACAGGAACATGTTTTTTGAAAATGAGTTTAAACAAAATTCACACCAGGTTGGAAATCTTTGTGCAAAGAGCAAAGGAGAGTGGTGCAAATTTGCTCCCTTTGCTCACTGCAGCCTTAAAGGAAAGGTTCTTAAATAACAAATCTTGTGTTGTGTGGAGAAGAAACACAGTTGTAACAAGTTAGTTTGGCAGAGAAGTAATATGTGTGTCTCATTAAAAATAATACAAAGTATTATTTACTATTACATCAAGGATTTGGCTGTGACCTGTATTTCAAGTGCATTCACACAAGGAGAATGACGAGCTGTATTAAACCGCTGAACAGTCAAACACACAGCTTGCATCTTTGCATGCTGGTTTATCCCCAGCCTTCATCCTTCTGTTTTGCCTAAATAGTTTGCAAGATCTCTGGGATGAGAACTCCATCATCTCTCTGTGGAAAGGCATGCGACAAACTTGTACCATAAATAAGAGGCAGCGTTTTTTGCCAGGGTCTTTCCATAAAGATGCACTCATGTTTTTATAACTGTAACTGTCTCAATCCTTCCTTCTCCAGTGAGGTGATGAAAATGGAGAAGCAAGAAACTAGGCATGGAACACCTCTGTGATGGTTTACGCTGTTTCTGGGTGTACTCTTTCCATCTTTCTGGATGTGTTCATACTGCATTACCTCCGTGGTCCATCCAAGACTGAGAAATGAAGCACAGTAACTAGAGGAAGAAATGGAAAAAGCTGAAGAATTGCTTTCATAGTTGGTTTTCTGTGGGGGGGAGGGATTTATAGTCTTTTTTTCACAATCTAGCTTGTATTTTGCTGGAGACTACCAGTGGTGCTTTAAAGCCTGTGTTATTTTCCCAAGTACTTGGAATTCACAGGTATGAGTTAGGCCGGTCCTTTTCTGCTGTGAATTTCAGTTTGTGATCCATTGAATAATTTTCAGTTTAAGCTCTTGTGATTATGTTGATAAACTCTGAAGAAAAACTAGGTTATCTCATTAGAGGCCTTGCATAAGGGGCTTGATTTTGCCCCTTTTTTCTTCCAGACTTGAAGTATCCTTGCCACTCCAGACCCTTTTTAAGATCCTATGATGTATGTAGATGATACTCAGAAGAGCGATGTGCAGTGGTCTGTGCACATGGTTGCTGAAGACTTGCGTGTAAGCAAAGAAGAAAAATACTTGTCGGAGAGCACGAGGGTTTTCCAGTACTGTGTTTCTAAAGATGTCCTTCCTCAGCAGTATAGTCACTTGCAATTAAGAGCTTAGAGGCAAGGACTGAGGCTCAGCATGATGTGAAAAGTCCTATGATTCTCAGCCACAATACACCACAATGCTTTTCCATCAGGAATGTTCAGATTTTCATGACATTGCTTAGAGATGTGTACAGGAACAAATCTGGAAGTGATTTAGAAACCAGAACTGGCCTAGCATACTGTGGAAGCAGATAGCTCTATGGTCATGCTGCTTTGAATACGATGAGGCTTGCAGTTCCTCCTCAAATTACCGAAACTTAGCAAGTTTGGTACCAATTTACGAGGCAAATACCAAAACTCACATTCAGTTGAAAGGATTCCTTATCTGATAAGGAACTGCCAATTTGTGATACTGATTCTCACAGTTTAAAAAAAAAATAAAATATATATTCTATATGTTTAGCGAATTATCAATGAGCACTGCCTATCACTAATTTGACCATTCACTGTGTTGCGCTAGAGGCAACTTTACTCATAATTATGTGTGGTGTTGTTTGTATTATGGCACCACATCAAGAAATCCCTTTTTAGTACTGTGAGTTCATTTGAAATGCACACTGGTAAGAGAGTAATGGACAAGACAGTAGCTGGAGAGGAAGAAATCTTGTTATAAGTGTTCTCTGCTTGCTTGACTTGTATGTTTGGTAGCTGAAATACCTGTCTTAGGCAAGAACAACCTGTGTGACTTGTCCTTGAATGCGCATCTTGAAATTTAGACTCAAAACTGAATCAATTAATAAATGCATGCTTTGGTCATGTGTTGTCATCAGGTTTCCCACCAGATTCTTGTGGCTACGCTCTCTGGCTTTAACATACAGTCCTTGTACCTCCGTTGTTTATTGAGAAGGTCTGGCATTGAAGTAGGGCCAGACAACAGGCAAGGCGTTGCGGGCTGCTAGCAGATAGCCAGCAAAAGTTGTTTCTGGGCCATCTGAGTTTTGCATCAAGCAGCTTATTTTCAAATTCTGTGTAGAGTGTGTGTTATTTTTGTTGGATCCCCATTCTAGGCCTTTGATGGTAAAGAAAACATCTGACTAAATATTTTGAAGAGTTGTACTCTGTAAATCTCTTCATGTTCTCCAAGAGCAATATGTTAAGAGTACAAAGACTTTCTGTCCTGTGATTGCTACCAAATCTCCCTTTATTTATTTATTTTTTATTATTCATGACGTGAATCCAGAGCTAGAGTTGGCAGGCACATGGTCTGGATTTCCAGACTCCAGGTCGTCCATGGAAGAAAGGTTGCTCAATGCAAAATAGTATTAGCGTGTAGCTGAACATAAGGCCTGGAGTTCAGAGTTCGTGTATGCTGTGTCCCATGTTCACTTGTGCGGAACAAGATGAAAAACAGAAGCTTGAGTTAAAACTTTGGTGTGGTGTGAAGGCTTTAATTGTGCTGATTTTTAGAGGATGGTAACAGATGTCTAGACAGAAAAATTGATTCTGAGCTGGAACTCCTCATTCTCAATGTGAGATGCGGCCCCTTTTCCATCCTGGTTGGAGGTGATTGAAAATGCTTCTCTGGAACAATGTCACCAAGAACTGAAGGCTTCAGCATTCCCAGACGCCTTTCAGCGTTTTTGACGTTGGGCATAGTTCAGGAGCTGAACGGGTGACTATCACGGCTATGGCGTAAGGCCGAATGGGGTGGTACCAGCACGACTAAACTCAGCTTCCCTGCCTGACTGCGTAGAGGTCTTCACCAAACAACTGTCAGCCTTGGGTGATGTTTTTCTGATGCTGGCTCCAGCAAGAGTCTCCATTGCTCAGTCACGGCTTGAGGAAGCTGAGGAAAACTCAATGTGGTGATCACCGTGCTAATATGTTGGTGATGCTTAGCTCCGAGGGGCCTGTTTCATCTGTGTCTCCTAGTGCGGTTGTACCACCAGTTAATTCCTTCTGCATGTGGCTTAAACTGTCTTCCGTAGCTATTAATGACTTCTGGTAAAACTTCTGTTATCTTTTCCCTCTTATTACATAGCAGTGTATTACACCAGTGCACCATAAGTTGTTTGGCCTACATAAATTGATTTCCCAGATTAAAATGGTAGCTTTCTAGAAGGAAAAACAAAACAAACTGTATTTTTACATTATTTACATTTATTTATGCACAAAGCATTTCAAAACAAACAAACAAAAACCTTGAAGGCTGTGTGTATCTGCCTGAACATATGAGCATGACAATGTAAGCAGGTGGTATGTGATGTGTATATCAGGGCTGGCTCATACACATGAGATTGATATGTTACTTACTGAGATCTTCTAAGTGGTAATGTGTGCTCTGTTGACACAGGAAAATAATAATCAACCAACATGTATATTTCACAGAAATGCATTGTCATATCTAAGGCATAATAATTCTCATAAACCTCCAAGTTAGCCTTGGTGCTATGCTGAGTGAATGCAGAGCTGTGTGGTCAGTGCAATTACCTGCAGATGTGGCTGGCAATCTGTATGCTGAAATGCATCTATTTCTGTGCATATCAACGGAAACATGCATGATTCATGAGGATGGATCAGTGAAAAGAATTAAATAGTGAAGTATGAGATGAAGAGGTTATGTTTAGAGCACACTAAACTGGTGTGTGTATAAATGCATACACTTCCAAATTGTGCAATACGTGTGTATAAAGCGCCCTATTCTTCTATAAATATTTGTATGTTTCAGCCTATCATTTTGGTTTAAACTATGTAATCTACCACGGCGAATATGTTTTTAGACCTTGGCAGACCTTGCCAAGTGATTACTTTTACCAGCTGTTCCCACTACTGAAAGAGCTTTACATTTAAAATAAATAAAATCATAGCCTGTTTCCTCACTTGAATGCCACTGAAAGATTTGGACAGTTGCTCTGTAATTAGCTGCCTACTTATTTGAAAGGTTATAGCTGCAGCGAATATAATGCGTTTGCCACTTTAGCTACTACGTCAGAGTCTGTCTCCTCTCTCTTGTTGAGCAGAGACAGTTATCTCCGGTCATGTAAACCCCATTTACAGGTAAGGCAAATAATATGTTTAGAAGTAGAAAAATGCTCAGATAGCCACTCTCACCCCAAAAATTATAAAATCTAGTGTTGTTAATGATAGCTTTCATAAGTTTCTGCTGTGCAGTCCATTTCTTGAGGCTGTGTGTTTCCATTAATTTTATTTAAAATTTAAGGATTGATCCTAAAAGAGAACGTACAACAGAGCCCACTTTTGTGATGAAATGCAGCGCTGGTGTGCTATGACCTCTTCTTGATTCGTACTTGTAATTTAGAGAATATGGTGTTTTGGTTGTGGTTTCCTGCGTGTTTGTGGCTTTTTGAAACTTCCTTCCATACTAAATTAACTCTTTATTTTAAATGTTAGCCCCAGCTGTACTAGTATTCATTTGAGAACATGATGAGCATAATTGGAAGCATAGGGTTAATACTCACTTTTCCAAGCTTCAAATGAAGTTCAGTCATGTTCTCAGTGACCAAGAAAACTCTAAGCTTAAAAGGTTAAAATGAGTCTCATTACAGTATTCGTAGATATATAATCAAATTGTGAAGTTGGTTTATATAAATGTGCTTAGTTTAAGTGACCAAGCTGGAGAAGTCTCTCTACAGTAGGTCTGTCTTGGTATAGGCAATTCAAGGTAAAGAATACTATTTCAGTAACTTCTTATTTTCAAGTAATTATGTGTGTCCTCCTGCTGATACTGGTTTTTGTTGCTGGTGTTGAGAGTTCTCTGGGTTGTTCTTTTCCCTAGTATTTTCCTTGCTTGTATTAATGGAAGTATGAGGGCTGGCTGGATCCCTTGGTCTTCCATTTTCAGCGTGAGCCTGTGAACTGCTGCATGCAAATTTATTAGCTGCAGAAAGAAAGCAGTGGTGTTTAACAAACAAACAAAAAAGGCTATGTCATTGCTGGTGTTTATGTAATGTGTTACAGTTGTCTAGTTGGTTCCTGATAACAGCTAGAACTAACTTCACGTGAAGCGTATTTGTGAGTGCCTTGCCGTATGATGACGTTGATGGTTGGTGTTGACCTTGTCCTTGATCACAATGTCACGTCTCCAGCTGCTACGGCCTGGGGCTTTGAGGAGCCCTTGTCCAGGGCCAGAGTCGGCCTGATCCAGCCACTATTTGCTGGCAGTAGGCTTTTCTTCTCATTAAGAAAGCATCACGTCAAGCACATAATGAATGTGTCCATGCTGTCAGCTGAAGCAGAAATAAGAACGGTACGTAACTTTCACATTCCATTTTGTTCTGTTGATTGTGATTGTTGATTTGCTCTTTCTTTTTAATGGTTTGTCATAAAATCCTATAGTAACTTACACTTATTTCACCCCACTTCAAGGAGTAAGACTTCCTTTCCCCTGCGAAGAATTTCCTGTTCTTAATGGGGAAAATAACGCATCCATTCCTTCCTGGGTGGCTCTTCAGATGAAACTTCCACTCCTTTGGTAACAAACCCTATTAATCTGATTGTGGAACAGGGCTGGGCCTTGAAGGTAATTAAAAGAACCAAGTTTTATCTACTGATATGTTTCATCTGAGAGAGAGAGAGGCTGTCAGAACTGGATGGGTGCATTTGTGCATTTTTTTCCTTCTTCCTCATTCTAACAAAGGCTGAATTGTGAATTTGAAACACTTCGAGTGTTTGCCTCTGCACAACAGTGATTTTAAGTAGGGTAAGCGCCCTACTTACTTTTGTCTTTTTATCCTTATTTATGACAAAGTGTGCTTCTGTTTGGCATAACTGTGGACTTGAAGATCAAATGCATAAATTCACAAAACCTCTGCAGTTGCTCTTAAACTTTGCAACTGTAGTCGCTCCAGCTGTCGAGTTAAAATAATTATTTCTCCTCACAGGAGTTTAAAATAGCTTTGCTGGTAGAAAAAACTGTGAGCAAGAGCAATATAATTGGTTTGGCACCCTGAGGTCTTTTATTTAGCTAGCTTTCCCAGTTATGCCTGTGCAGTAATGCTTATCTGTATGTTAGATCCTGAATGTGAAATGAATAATCCTTTGTGTAAACACAAACAGATAAAATTTTATCACTTACTACAGCTATTTTCATTTAGTGAGTTGCATCTGAAATCCAGAATGACAGATTAAAGCGGAAGAAAGTCGAAGATGTTAGCAACAGCTTATGACTAAAGAGGCTAATGGGGCACTGTAGCAGTCAAGGAGGGGGGTAGCTAGTCGTGGTTGTGAGATGGCGTTCAAGGGGACGTGGTCTTGCAAGGTGAAAAATCTGAACGAAAGGACTCCTTTCCTAACATGGGACAGCTTTTACCTATCTCTTTTCTGTCTTTCCTCTTGCCTCTTTCCAAATAACCTTAGAACACGTGTTTTAGAAAAGACATTAAAAAAAAAAAATCACGTAAGGAAGCACGTTTCTTAACACCTTTTTTGTGTTCTGCTCGGTCCTGTCTTGGCTTTGATGAGGCAGGTAAAGGGTTGGGTGTGAGTTCCCCAAATGCTAATGCTTCTCCCTGGCCTTTACCACAAGCCTCCCTATCCTGGCCCCTCGTTCTTGCCTGGCAGTTGGCAAAGATGGGATCCTAGAACATCTCAGCATTTAAATAAGTAAGAAGCGGAGGCATTTGAAATTGATGCCATGTTTTTTATGCGGCCAGAAGCTGGACTTTACACTGGCATCCTCTGTGTGAATTGTTAGTGCTAGCTTCTACCTGGAGCTAGCAGCTTACTGTTCACAGTAGGTGCCTAATGGACACCTCAGCTAGCATTTGAGGCAGTGGTGCTTCTGGGTGACACAAAGAGCTCTTCCTCCTATTTACGGCTGTGTTAGCTTCTGTATTCAGATGTGTTGCAGGTATTCCCCACTGAACTGGTATTTACAGCCCTGCAGAAATATTTATAAAGCACTTACATTCACTGCTCCCTAACAGCTTGGCACAAGCTCCGGGGAAGCAGTATCCTGCCTCCTTTCTCACGTCTCGTGATTCACTACATCTCAAATTTATGGCTGCTGTGTTAATAGAAATGGAAATGGCAATGCTACCTGGCTTCAAGGATATTTTCCCTCTCCTGTTGGCTTACTAAGTGCTCTCTACGCTCCCTGCTTCCTGTGGGTCAACCGAAGCAGCTAATCCTGGCTTTGACCAAGAAGTGGTTCCCTTCCCTGGTTCCGTTCTCATATTTCTCCCTAGGTGCTTACTGATCTGATGAAAAGTGTGTGGCTCTTGCTAATGTTTGGAATGAATTTATGATTTTTTCCCCCCCTCTTTCAGCTATTCTGTAGAAAATAACGCTTTGCACTTTCAGAACGCTTCGTAGTCACCTATGAAGTGACTATGTCACCTTCATAGTTTCCCATAATATTTCAGTTGTCTCAAGCTTCCCTCATACGCGCTAGTGCAAAAACAGCACCTTGTCCTTCTGGAGGAAGAAATGAATGAAGAGCTGGGCAAGTCTGGTGGTTTGAAGAAGTACCAATTATATCTGAGTTTACATGGGGATGGAGGTTAGACCAATGATGAACGTGCCTGTGGTTTGTAAGCCTTGACTGCTTAATTTAATCTTCTACGTGTGTGTTTAAATATAAATCCTCATTTATTATTAATAATGATATGCATGCTTTTAAGAAAAATAAAACCCAAACTTGTCTCCTTCCTCTTGCTTAGCACTTCCTCTGATTTCAGTGAGACAATGAGACAATCAGGGCATCTCTAGGTGAGATCCTTCAGATCAAAATATTTCTTAGGTTGTTGATGTATCTTGGCTTTTTTCCTGTCCTAGGCTGATTTCGTTAAATGATTTTTTTTTTTCAGGCTGTCTATTTGTAGTGAGATCGCTGATCCCCGTTCTCCATGTTGGTAAAAGCAGGAGATTGCAGGTGCTCTGTAGTAATAACCAGCAGCCATGTAGCTGTGGCTCAGATACGTGGCAGTAAGGGCACACCAACTGTCCTGCTCAGAGGAATTGGATTGTACTTTTTTCCGGTTGCTTTGTAGCAGTCCTTTACCTCCAGAATAACGTTATGTCACTGTAAGAAAGGGTATATTTTTTATTTTGTTGTATTTTTTAACTGCAATATATTTGAAATCAGTATATTGGCATTAGATTTTTTTTTTTCCCTTTGAACCATTATTTTGGGAAATATACTGTTTTGATGTAGTTCCATGTAAAATATACAACCTTTCATGGATAAGAAGAAAAGTCTGTATACAGAAAATACCTAGCTCCTCAGATAAATGTGGCTACTTTCATGCCTTATAAAGAGAAACATTAATAATTAACATTTCTCTTTACAAGGCATTAAAGAGAAACACTGTATGGAAGGGGGGTTGGAACCAGCAGATCTTTAAGGTCCCTTCCAAGCCAAGTCATTCTATGATTCCATAAATAAGGCAGGACCTTCAAAGGCATTAGTTACAGAGGTGCCCACCCTGAAGGCTAGATGGAGCTAAGCACTGGTGGTAAACGCACTTCATTTGACTTTCCATAAGGCAGGTGGCAAACTTCCTGTTCTTTCAGAATGATTTTGTTTGCACTCCTATGTTTATTTGTTTTTCATGTGCCATTTAAGAACAAAACATATGAATCTCCATTCACTCTTCAAGCACTTAGTTTTAGCCATGTAAAGTTTTTTCGTGTGACTTGTAGGACTAAGCACTCTCAACATCAAAACATGGACAGCAATTGCTGCCTTCATTTTTGCCAAGGCACGGAACTCAGACAAGTTGTTTTTGCTTTCAGGGTATTTCAAAGGATGAGTTTACGTATATAATATAGCTTCTTGATTTGAACATTGCGGTGAATATAAAGGAGAGGATGTAGATGACAGATACTCGGCACTATTTTTCATTAAAGAATGGCACTTTACTTTTTGGAAGAACTTGGATGTTTATAATTCTTTGTTCATTAGGTACAAATACAGTTATTGTATTGAAAGTAAATATTGGAGAATTGGGAGAAAAGTATATAGACAAGCGAGCTACTGCCAGTTTGTTGATCACAGTTAATGCTATGATCAGTTTCCACTTCTGTGTATTTTCAAGTATACTTGAAAGCCTCTCTTCAGCAATTTCTGAATGAAAGCAAGCAGAAATAATGTGGTAAGAAAACTCATGCCATGAATTTTGTAGTTGTCTTCTGGTTCTTATTCCTGGTAAGAACTGGATGCTCAAGCATGCTTCAATCAGGGGAAAAAGGAAATATAAGATAAACTATTTTGGACAAAACTCCTAGCAGCTCATGTTTACTGAGTAGTTGCATCTAAAATGCAAACTTCATTATCAGTAATGATAACTGCTGAAAATTGCTTGCTCTCAAAATAACTATTACCACTTGGCTTGAATCTCTTGGCAGACATCTCCAGCTATTTAAGATCAAAATAGCGCTTAATGGGTTTAAGTAATCAATAGTCCCAAAGACTTCTGAAGATCTTTGTACATGAAATATTCATAGTTTATATTTGTCTTTTAAGGATCTACTCAGATTGTTAACACATTGTAAAGTGCTAAGTTTGCAAAGTGCTTCTATTAAATGATGTTAAGATGCTTACAACAAGTACAAGATGTTTGTTTTATGTATTGATGCAAATAAATGCTATTTCCATTCTGTTGAAGTACATAGTTACTTTGAAGCTTGCTGTAGACTGTGATTTGCTGACAGGCTCATTTTCCTGCAGGGTGGCAAAGTACATCTTGGAAAAAAAAAATGGCATTTTCCTTGAGTTCTTATATTTTAAGCTACATAATATTTCTCTCCTAAAAATGTCTCGAGCACACTTACTGGACATGTTCATGGAACAGCATCTGTGCAACTCGGTTTTGTTTGATCTGGGGGCAGGAGTGAGGCGCATGCCCTCTGGGAGCTGGTTGAGGCACCGAGAGCTGGGCAGGAAGAGGGGCATCAGCCAGAAGGTAGGTTGACGGATGTCAGGGTACGCTTCCGAAATCCCCCAGCAGCTCTGAATTAATGCCGTGTTTCAGCTATCAAGCGTTTCAGTAGAAGCAGGAATTTGAAGGGAGGCTGTGCCTACCCTGTTGATGCCAGGAAAAGCGATGGCTGCGTTGTAGGACCTTGGTGCCCTTGCAGGAATTTACTGCTGGCGGGCAGCTGACCAAGCCTGCCTTTGCTGCTTCTTGGTTACAGCTATTGGGAATAGTAAATTTGCTGTCCTTTGTAGCCTGTGTTCTTCCTTTTCCTTCCACTTAGGACTCTCCTAATTTTATTGTTGTAAGTTCCTGTCCTTCAGAAAAACGCTGCGCATGGGTAGCCCTGGGACAAATTCTCTTTGGGCTGCAGCAGAGCAAGGGCAGCCAAGTTGGAGGAGAGGAGGCTGCGGGCCTAGGAATAGCAGAGCCTTTATTTTAACTAGGTGGCTTTGGTTCTATGACAAAGTGTTGACATCAGCACTGCAGAGCTGTATGAAAAGCATTATTTTCAAAAGAATAGCTTTTATGCTTTTGTTGGCCCTCTCCCTGGAGAGTAATACACTTATAAAATCCTATTCTTGATTGAATCTTAAGCTGGTATTAAGTTTCTAAGCACAATAAAAAATAGTCAATAAGCTCCTTGCTTTAAACTTTTCTGTCTATCAGCAGTTTTTTTTTTTCTTCCCTTATTGAAAAGGTAACTGGTAGGGGCTTTGTTAGACTAAGGCCTTCAAATACGAGGGTGAGCAGGTGCCAGCAGCTGCTGCCAGCAGCCCAAACAGGTCTGTGTTTGCTGTGCCTTTGGGGAAGGCAAACAGGGGCTTCTTGTGCACAGAAAGTGAGGACTTGGGGTTGTGAGGGGTGTGTGTGCATTTTCCCTTGATTTCTTGCAGAGCCAAGGGATCGGGCTGGACTCTTAGATCTTACTACCATAACCACAAACAGTTTCAAATTGCCTTTTAGCACCCCGTGTCTAATAAACGAGGCTGTCCACACCATGCTGAAGTAGAACAGTCTTCATTGTCTCTAGTGGAGACCGAAATCTTAAAGAAGCAGGCTTTTTCTTTCCTTTTTTTCTTTCCTACACGGATAAAGATTCAAGAGGAAATTGCTATTGATTGAGAGAGCCAGGTGTTGCTATCTGGTCAGCTTGCTGCACTGCTACAGCAACTATTTGGGTCTCACCGGCAGTTTTTATTTAACGGCTTCTCAATCTTCATCCTCAAGCCCAGTAAATGAAAGTGATTATGATATTTTGGTTTCATTGATATTCAAGTGCTTTCAAGGTGGAACTGGTGATTTGGAAACATGAGATAAATGCATAGCTCCCACCAGTGATGGCTTGACTGCTGGAGTACTGTAAGACCTTAGCTTGGAGCACATGATATGAAAACGATGCTGATCTGGATGTCTTAAGCATAGAAATGGTCAGATGGCATAAGTCAGTGTCTGCCAAAAATAGAAATTTTGGAAGAAAGCTCTAACTTGCATATCTAGTGAGCACCTGTCTTTCAAATGTCACCTGCACACAGGTCGAATTGTTTTTTTTAGCGGTAGATTTGTACTGATGTCTGATACACCTTTAAAGCTTAACTTATTTTTCCTCTTTAGCAATCCCATAATATTATTTATGTTGAATTTCACTTGGATGGGAAGAATGGGGTAGGGGAGCTAAGAGGCTGTCCCATCCATCTTTTGAGGGTGGTGGATTTTGAATGGTAGCGTGATGTTTTAAATCATCATCGTGTGGCTGTGCAGCAGTATTTAGGCAAGGTTGCTCCTGAGCAATTGCTCCTAGGAGACTTTTTCAGTCAGTTCCTGCTTGCTTGTCCTCTCTCACCACCCTCAGCCCTTAACAAGGCAAAAAAGCAGTCCTGTATGTTACAGGAGAGAAGTAGATCAAATAAAGCCTCTAAGAGATGTCCTTTCTTGTGTATTAGTTTCTGACTGACATGCAGCGAAAGCATCATTTTTGGGAGGCAGGAGGAAGCGCTGCAATCCGTTTTGCTTGTGCCAAGAGCAGCGCTTCTATGAAAATTACAAAATGGATCCCTTTGCCTCCTATTTTAGGAGATTTCTTCCTTCGTAGCTGTTCTTGCTGCTAAATTGTCATTTGCCTGTGTATACCTGTAAGGATGTTAAGTAACATTCAGTGGAGGACTTATCTGTTCTGCTGGCAAAACCCTGCCTCTTAGGAGGGTCCATGCAAAATGCTTGGCTTTTCTGTCTTACTTAAATACTTAGTATTTAAATCCTGTGGTTTAGATGAATGTAACTGTACGTACCCAATTGTCCATTCTTCGTGTATTTTTTTGACCACTTTAGCTTTTCTCGATAGTGCTGTATATTTCACTTACACTGCTTTTCTTGGTGTATTTTCTAAGGCAGATATATAGGCAGTTGCTTGAGTCTCAGCTCTGCTGTCAAATCTTTCTGCTAGCCTGTCTGGCTGATGAGAATTTCCTTCAGACCGCTTTAGTGTTTGTAAATAGGCTTGATGTAAGTCATGTCACAGTAAAAGCGATGAAAAAATCTCGTATTAAATGTGATGCTAGTCCAGTGATCCTGATAAGATTGGTACAACCGTACATCGGTGCAATTTAGAGAAATAGCTGTTGTGAATAGAATTTAAACCAGACATCCCCATGGAAAAAGGGTAGTTAAAATGTTGTTTAAATTGGAATAGCACAGAGAAGACACGGAATATAAATAGACTACACTGACGGAAAACAAACCTAATTGTGGGGAGCACGGTATGAATGTTAAAGTCCTGCTTTGGTTTTGTTTATTCCTATGCATTTGGATTGTGTTGGTAATTTTAATTTTACCCGGTGTGAACTTGATGTCAAAATAAATAACACCACATCTTCTTAAATGTCAGAAGTCAGCTTGGCCATAAAGGTTAATCTTAGGAAGTACTATAGTGCAAATAGGGGAGGAAAAAAAATAGTCTCTGTACAAAGAAGAAGTAGGCATTAATAAACTGCAGAATCTTTAGTTTAGTTTACTGCTTATTTTTCCTCACCTTTACCTAGCTATCCTTACCTAAGCAGAGAAGTCACATGAATTCTTTGTGTTGTGAGATAAACGTGTGCTGTATCTTGAACATAAAATGATTTCCTCACCCCTGTAACACCACGTAAGGAACAGGGGCCCCGAATTTGCCTTGATTGCTTGGAAGCAGTGAGACAGAGCCTGTGAAAGATAGGTCCCTGTGGAAAATACCTGCAGCGAGAGAAAATGTCCTTTCTGTCTGCTGTGATGGACAGCTTGCAGCCGGTCATCATGTACACAGGCAAGGATGGATGCGACTAAGAACTGCCGTGATACTGTGTACCGCCTAGACAGCTTCTGCTTGTTCTTCTCAAGTCCAGGTCATCACTCCTAATTAATTGTGTCTGAAAGGATTACTGTCACCATGCATCAATTCCTACCTGGGCTAGGTTGATGCAGAATTTCCTCCCCGTTCCCAGGCTGAAATGGCTTCAGCTAAACAATATGCATCAACCAACCACGCTCGTCACTTATGCTTTAGCTTTCCCAGCTTTAAATAAATGTCCAAGCTGAGCAGCTGGAGCTCCGGCTTGTAACTGGTGAAATCTTATCTCAGAAGAGTCCAGGGATGCTGTGCTGCTGACCCCGTTGGGCAGCAGAGAGGGCACTTGAGCACACAGCTGGGCTCACCCCTGGGTGCCAAAGCTTGCCCTGTGAGCGTGTCGCTTATCCTGGCTTCCAAAAAGCATTGTTAGGGCTTTCTGCTTCATTTTGCAAGTAATATGGGATCAGCACCCCCTCTCAACACTAGGATAGAAGACGTGACAGATCATATACTGAGAAAATAAGGTGGTTCATTTTTTGTACCTGCATTTTCCTTGCTCTGCGTCGTGCACCATTAGGTTTACAATATGTTATTGATTGCGGGGTATGATCATAATACAGATACAGTGACAAAGTGTGAATGTCATATTCTATATGTTCTACCTACCTCTCCTGTGTCTGATTAGATATTCAAATGGTGAGTTAGAAATGCTTGTAGCAAAAGCCTGCATCTCTTATAGAAATGCAATATACATGTTGGCAGTCAGTTCCAAAATGCAAAAGGACCATAATTGCAGCTAAAGACACCTGAAGGAGGCTCGAGTATACCACCTTGAGTTGGGGGTTTCTTTACTTTATTTACTACTCAGATGACAACTGGCTTTGCAGTGCTTGTTGTTAAACTAGGGGTGCTCAAGATTTAGGTTTAATAGCATATCAAGCCAGTATTTTGTACCATGGCCAACCAGAAGCATAATGTCTCAGCTGGATATAAATATTTCAGCAAATACCAGTTTAAGGCACTCCAGGAATCTTTCAGTATCCTGTTAGCCTAAAAGGTTTTTATATAATCTCCTTTAAAGGGAGCTTTTAAAAAAAATAATAATAATGATTTTTTAAAATAGAAACTCTAGGTAGAAATATTTGTACTGGTTAAAAAAAAAAAGAGGCTCTGCAGGGCTTCTTTGATGTCCTTCAGGCCTGTTATTGATTTATGTATCAACAAAATGCATTCAGCACGTCTTGTCCTTGCTTCCATGACTGTGAGGTTGTATCGGAAAGGTTGGATACGATTCAGGGAGAAAGGAACAGCCAAGTATTCACCGATGTAGCTTTCTTCAGACGCACACCTGCAGCTTATGCGTCCAAAGGAGAAGGCTCTTAGCAGCGTGCTGGCTGTGGGACGAGGTGACAGGAGGCCCTGAGTTACCAGCAGGAGGCTCCCATGGATTTCACTGCTCTGCCCTCACTGCAGCGTTCCCATCAAAAAACGGTTCGGGACTCTGAGTCTGAAGGATCCTCAAAGCTTTAATTGCCAAAGGCAAGAGTGGGCAGTAGGACTGGTGAGCTAGGCAATGGGCAACTTGC
Source organism: Cygnus olor (assembly GCF_009769625.2). Lineage (NCBI taxonomy): Eukaryota > Metazoa > Chordata > Aves > Anseriformes > Anatidae > Cygnus > Cygnus olor. Next base: position 54,790,880 of record NC_049173.1, read on the forward strand.
CGAATGACACGGGAAACTTGCAATATCAGTCTCCTTATTTCTCTTTGGGTGCTTTCCTGGTTCCTCTGGTGAAGAACTGAAACGTGGCTGCAGAGGAGGGCTATACTCCTTAGTCTGTCAGAGTTCTTCATGCCGCCCTACACAGAAGATAAAATCTGGATGCTAGCAGAAATTGCCCTGAGAACAAACAGATAATGTACAAGCTGATCCTTGATTTCTCTTTCTGTGCTGTTCATTTGTGGTGACTTCACTTCTCACTTTGAATTGTAGCTAGAGAACGAATCCCAAATGCTCAGTCTCTGGTGAAGCTGTTAAGGTGCTCCTGTTCTTGGCGAGGGGAGATTTTGTCCCATGCTTTGGGTGAGTAACCTAGTGATGCCTTCCCTAGCACACTTCATGTTGCACTCTTGAGCCTAAATATATGAACTTCTGGGGAAGGTGTACTGCGTTTTGCTGGGCATATATTTATGATGGTATATCCATGGAAAATGTATTATAAATGAATGAAAGTGAAAAATGGCACTGTTACAATCTTAATCTTGCAGTCTGTTAAATGGTATGAATATGAACATCATTCATTATTCTCAAACTGTAAAAGTCACTGCAGTGTTTGCACACTTGCTGTTGGACCTTCATTTATTTCCCCGTGGAATGTTGCTCAATTTTTCTGATGCTAACTTGGGACTCTTAAAGCCTTGTGGACATCCGTTCTATTCTTGTATGCCTACTTTACTATGTCTTTTGGTAGACTGAATCCGTGGATTATTTTTTTAATGTAAGGGAATGCTTAAATTCGTTAAAGCTAATAAGTTAAAAACAGTGTGAACATGATAATAATGTAAACAAAAAGCACCTTATGGATCCTAGGTTGCTCTCCACTGAGGCTGTGGGTTGGCTGGTGTTTAAAAAGTCCAGTGCAGCTTTCTTAAAGAGCAATCCGTCAAGTTCTGTCTCGCTGAGATATATACACTTTCTAGAAGCCAATACTAGAATAAGCTTTTTCTCATCATTTTTATGCGTAGTGGAATACACATTTGAAAAACCGTGTACCGTAACTCTCTAGAGCTGTCATATCAGGACTTGCTGTCCTAAGCTGGTGCAAGAAATAGGGGAGGTGGGAAACTAAATACCAGTGTGTGTGAGTGTTTATGCTTCTGTCTTGTAGCCCCTTACTTGCATTACTTATTTTACATTTTTGGGATTTCACCAATGTTTATAAAAAAAAAAAAAAAAAAAAGGTTTTGACAGACTGGAGACTTGGCAGAAAGCGGCAGAGCTGTTGGCGATCCTTTCTGATGGCAAAGGTACCTGCTATTGTTGTGGACGCTCTTCTGAATAATCCTGAACAGCTCTCACCCAGATTTCCCAAAATGATCCAGCAGAATTATTTCTCCAGGAGTGTTCTGGAGTGAAATTTGGAGGAAAATAAAATGCATTAAATGCAGTAAGTGTGCTTCAGCTTAGACGCCATTTAATCGTAGTCTCTTTAACCTTTTTCTCCTTTTTTTGATTACTTGACTTTTTCTCCTCCACGTTTTCATAAATCAAAACTACGATTCGATCATTAATAATCCCTAGTATTTTTTTAATTAATTTTATTGAACTTTGGATTTTGGAGCCCTGGTGAAATATTCTTTTCCTCCAGTTATGACAGTCAATGTGAAGACTTATTTTCTTCTGTTGTGCTTGAAGTGAAATTTTAAAACTTTCTCATAGTTGTAGGAGATTAGAAATGAATTTTGAGAGAGAGGTCAAGTACTTCTTAAATAAAACTATGGACTTTGGGGAGAAGTTGTGTACGAAATGCCACAGAACTTGTTTTCAGGTGACCACTGTACCAGTGCAAATGAGCATGATCTCGATGTTGATTTGAATCTTTCCTTTTGCTTTATTCACACGTTTTCAGCAAAATCCCTGTCTGAGGCTGGTGTGGAAGCAGCTAGAGCTTGTGCTGGATGACAGAGCAGCACATAAGAGTAGGCAGGCAGCTGACATAACTTATGCCAATATATGTTCCCAGGGGATAAATCCTCAGCTGGTACGAATTACCACAGCTTCATTAGTGCAAGTGAGGGATGTCAGGCTGTACCCAGCTGACGATGCGGCCTTGTGGCTGTAAAACCTTCAGAGGAGAAGTATGGCTCGGTGTGTTCATGCACACACGTGTGCGAGGCGTGAAGCCTGGCAGTTTCAGCCTGTGCAGCCCCAGAGGAGGTATTCCAAGGTCTTCGGTTTGCAGTGCCTCAAAAATTCAGGCTCGGGCTGTGGGGTGGCTGCAGCCGTCCCACCTGAGCTGTGCCACAGTCCTGTTGTGTGGCAGCAGGTACTGCTCAAGGAGAAATAGGCTGAGATCTCATCTGGCTGGGGCTTAAATGCCGACCCATTTCCCTGGAGATGACAAGCTAATGGCTTGTCCGCAGAGCCGTGCGGTTTTTCCTAGCTCTCCTGGAAACGAATGGAGCCGGAGCGGAATCGTGTGCTGCCTTGCGATAGCGTAATGCTCTTACAGAGCTATTTGTATGGCAAGCTGCTTTCGTGGACAAATTAGACATGCAGAATTTCCAGATTTTGCCTTATTCAAATTTTAATTAACTCTGTGTAATAAGCTGTAAGCACATTAATATCAACAAAATACTTCGTATTGTATCTGTTAATACTCAGAAGATAAAGGCGGAAGTATTGTTTTCATACAAAGACCAGTGAAGCTATAAATAATGGGGAGCTCTTTTATGAAATTGGAACAGGCAGTAAGAATAATCCTGCTTTTTCAATAGCAGATTTCAAATAATAAGCATGCAGCCAAAGGTGCTTGAATGGGGTTTTTTAATATCACATGCATCATTTTAAGTTTATATTTTAAAAATTGATAGATTCATTTGCATTCCCTAGCTTGGACAGATGGTGTGGTCCGTAACAAAATACTCAGCAGCATACTAAAAAGGATCATTTCGGCACCTTTTTGCTGCAAGCACGTCTCATCCAAATAGCGAGGGATAGCTTTTGAAATGAAACATGCTCACATGGATCGTTTTCAGGTGAAAACATTACCTGGGCATCCACAGCTACCAGCTGGATGGCTTATTGCGCTTGGAAGAAACGTCTGTGAATGTCAGTAGGAGACATCCTGGAGAAGTCATGGAAAACAGGAGTCCTGGCTTCTGTTTCAGGCTGTGCTCTGACATTTGTGGCAGTGGGGCACGAGCTGGAGCTCAGCCTGCAGCCGCCCATCTCGCTCCCTCCCAGCCTCCTCCACCAGCAGCAGATGCGTTCTTGCAGCTGTTTGGAGAATCTATATTGGGAAATGTTGGAAGGAAATGTTGGAAAACACCAGCTGAAAAGGAGCCCGCTCCTTCATTTGTTTAAAAACCTTTCCTTGGGAGTAGGGACTTGCTTGCCTGTTACCCAGAGCAGGTCCTGATCCACTTAACCACACGGCCAGGGATGCTCAGTGCCCCCATCCTTGTGTGCTGCTCAGCTGAAATAAGCAGCTGTGAGGGATGAGGGCTCCCAAAACTGCTTTGGGCCACTGAGCCCAAAGGCGTGTGGCTACGCTGGGGTTTGTATCCCTGCAGTAACATGGCCATGCTTTGATAAGCTATTTTTGGCTGTGCGCTCAAAATTAAATCTAAGAAATATTTTTGTAAGAGTCCGTCTTTCTTTTATTTTAAAGAAAAGCCATTATCGTATGTTTAAAAGGTAAGCGAGAAGTGCTAGTTATTGTATTTTCTACCATTCTACTTAGCCTAGCCTGGTTTCCATCTGGAGAATTTGGAATAATTCTGAATTTGGAGCTGGTCTCGGTGACCTCTGTTCTGTGTCACTGGTATTATGGCTCCTTTGTACACGGAGACCAGGCAAAAGCTGGCTATCAGGGGGTTTTTGAAGAAAGCCCTTTACAGAGGACAATTATTTTAGTAATAATTGGAACTTATTTAGAAAAATACCACTGGAATTCTACTGAAGAGGACATCTGTGGTTGCAAATGAGAGAAAAAAAACCCTGTTTCAAATCCTGCCAGTTGAGCAAAACTGCAATATGTTCTGAAAGTCAAGCTGCGTTTTCTCATTTTTGCACATCGTAACCAGTAATAAAAGTCTTTGGGGCTAAATTAGGTTCTCTGTTTCACTTCTGAAAACTCAATTGCTTTTCTATTGTCAGCAGCAGCACCAGCGCGAGCCAACCTACAGAAAATAAGATTGCAGCAAAGGTTAGTGCAGGGATAATTACAGAATCACTTGGAAAAGTTTCAACTGGTACAGGAGTATTTCTTGTGAAGAATTTTACCCCCCAAAATGTAATCTATGCCTCTCGGTATACTGCAAGCAGTAAAGAAAAGGATTTTTAAATCTCCAGGTGTTGTCTTAAAGAAATGACTTAATGTTTTTAAAGTATAAATCAGCTCTGGAGAACTGCATGCTCATGCAAATGCATATTTTCTTATTGGTGCTTTTGTTTGTGCGTTTTTTTTTTGTCAGGAACGGAAGTTCAATCCCACAAATTTTTGTGCTGCTATCTGGGGAAGGCTGGGAGCTGTAGATACCAGCACCAGGATTTCTCAGTGGCAGGCTGAGATCAGCAATGTTTTACTTGGTTAGGAAGGAAATGTCTCGGTGCAGGAATAAATACTGGATTGCATTATAGCAGCAGTTATTAACTTATCAATTTTGCTTGCCTGAATAACTACTAATGGAGATATAAGTGTCTGCAGGTTTGAGCAGAAATAATGAGAGCTGGGAAATAATTGTTGTACGGATGTACTGTTACATAAAACTAATAATAAAAGCATTTAGGATGAGAACCTGGAGAAATAGCCTTTTACTTGCAGGAAGGGGCGTGCGCTTAAGAAGCCGTTTGTACCATCGAGCAGTGATTTGGGCCTAGATTGCAAAAGTAGTTCTGTGTGCAAGAGGGTGCAACATTCAAGGAAATTTGATGATAGAATTTTGGGGTCTTAATTCTGTCCCCGAGGTCAACTGTCTTTGTAGCATAGGCATTTTGGGCTGCAGTACTTCATGGCCTTGTATCCTGAAGCTGATCAGAAGGAGATGTTGATCTCTGGCTTTTTGCAAGCCCGTGTTCTGTATCTCTCTTGCTTGTTCCAATTATAAATTGGAGGCTCAGCCACTCGCTTGTTCTGCAGGCTCCTGCTTGTATGCTTTAATTTGGATGAAGTGCTTTGGCAGCCGAAATGCTGAAGTCAGTGGTAGGTACTGATTTATTATCCAGATGCCATCGGTTTCCTGTATGTGTGAACATGAAGATTAATCTTAGCCGTGCTGTGTGAAGACCCAAGTCACAGGAGTTGTCCCAGGATATTCAGTCCCTGTGGCTGCTATCCCCCCCAGGACATGCTGATGCTTCGCAAATGTAGAGGACTGACCAAAGGCCAGCCTTGGTCACAGGAGTCTAGATAGGGGTTAATCAAGACACAACGTTGCTGTGACTCCTCTAAATCTTGATTCCCAGAAGTCACATCTTCCCAATTCCTGTGGAAAGGTCATTTTGAGAAGCACTGGCTCACCTCTCACCACGACACAACAGTTTCAAGAGCTGCCCGTGGTGGTGCTGAGGGGGCTGTCCAGCACCGTGCCGCCACACGTGTCCTAAATGCATCCCAAATGTTCTCATTTACGAGATGTGGTGTTCATGAACCATTACAGTGCTAATAGCTGACCTCCTTCCTGTAATATTTTTGATCAGAAAAGGCGTTTTTGTAAATGAGAGTAATACAGGCTGCTTCTTGAGCCTGCGGTGGCTGACCCTGATGCTCAGGAATCACAGTGATGTCTCAGGCACTCAGGAGTTGTTTATAGGATTCCTGTACCATTTGTCATATTTTTTTTTCTAACAGGAAAATCACATTTCTGCGGGCATACTGTAATGAGCCTTTAATGGCAGCATAAGTTTCAGGATGTGAAGTGATGCAGGTTTTTTAACGTATCCTGAGCCCTGAGTTCCCGTTTGGCCGAGCTGGCCGTGCCAAGCACTGCTGCTTGGGATTTTAGCGACCACAACTTAAAGCAGAAAGTACACCTAACGGCGTTTAACATTGCCTCATAGCAAATTAAACATGACAACTATATCACTCCAACCAGGAGTAGGAAACATAACAACAACACCACAGATTTGAAATCTTCAGCTGCTTTTCAGCAGTGTCCAAAATGCTCAGGGTTGGCTGTTCCTGATGCTTATGTGCTCTATCTGTGAAGTAGTTTGTTACTCATCACATCTGTTTCCAAATGAAAAGATGCATTTTTTTTCACCATTGCTTTTACCCGTTTGATGCTGATAACACAATCTGTCTTTGGGTTTTGACACAGTTCTGGCTCGTAATGTAGAAGAGAAAGTTGAACATTGCTTTTTCGGAGTATCCGCTTGGTAATAGCGATCTCGTATGTGTTTGGTGGTAGATTTCCAGATTAACATATTGAACAGCCTTAATTTGAAAGCCCATCTAGGTCGGCTGTTATCTACTGCTGGCACTCGCATCAATTTTTAGCTGTTGTTTGGTCCTTTTAGTAGTTGTTACTGCAGCTCCCGAGAAGCACAGTGGGCCAAAGGTTTTGGTGTTTGCTCCTGCCACCCAGAGAAATAATGAGATCGGTACAGCAATAGAAGAGCCTCCGTGTCAGGAAAGCAGAGCCTTACAATTAAGTTGTGTCGAGGGTAAAGGCAGAAGAACATCTCTACTTCTGAAACCACATATCTGTGGCTAGAAGAATAAAGATACTTAACATAGCTTTGTCCTTTAGGAGTTGATCTGGCATTAAGTTCAGGCAAAGGTGCGTTGTTATTTCTGAGGGAGTTGCTGAATATGAGCTCTGGTCATCACCTGCTGGCTGCCCCCAGGTTCCCTCTGCAGCGGGGAAAGAGCCGGCTCAGCCCTGGCTGTATCGGAGGCTGTGAGGAGGCCACCGCTGAGCCATAATTTCATTTGCTGAGCTTGATTGTGACTGAGATGATCCCAGTTTATTGTTATAACCTGTTATTACAGCAATAATAACCTGGTGGCTTTGCTATTGAATGTGGTGGGATTGGTACGTGAAGTGAGAAGGGGCTATCGTGTTAACACGGTATTATAAAGTCATGGTTAAACTTAGAAGTTTCCTCTCCTGAAGGGAAAGAGGCAACTGTCCTACGGACTGGAAGCAGGTGAAAATCTGGAACTTGCCCTCGAGTAAATGAAGATGAATTATGCTATCCTACTATGACCTGGAAATAAGAATGCTGTATCTATAGGCTGAACAGCATGTCAGAATGGAACTGACATCTCGCCTTTTCATGCAGTATATCACTGAGAAAACCCCGAGCTATTCCCGGGATTTTGCATTAAATTTCTCCTCTGCAGGCACACAGCTAGGTAGGTCTGTGGTGTGTGTGGATTTCGGTGCTGGGATGCATCGTGAGAAGTAAGGGTTGCTCAGTGCCCTGGAAAGCATGCCAGGGCCAAAAATCCATGTTAATAAATTATCAATTGATTTGACGCATCTATTGGTCAGGCAAATCAGGATCTCTAACTTCTAATTAGTGGCCTTTATCTCAAAGAGACCATTTAAATTAAAATAAAACATTTTTGTGTCTACCAGACGAAGGCTATGCTTTTCCTTTTCCCTAAGGTAAACGGAGCTTGCTTCTGCCCTCGCTCAGTGATACAGAAAACAAAGTTCAGCTAAAATACCTTCAAAGGAACGGGGATGAGTGCAGGACTTAAGCCCTGTGTTCTCTACAAAATAAAATGTGAGAAATAAGAGTTACAGGAGCCCTGTAAAGCATGCCATGGTCAAAAATTAGGTCAAAATTAGGCTTGCTGGTAGTATCTATTTATATATGTGCGTATATATAGAGAGCAGCAGCAGACATGCTGGGGACCTCACATTCTTTGTGTCTGCCTCCAGTGTGCCCTTGCTATGCGCATTGTCTTGGTGTTAAGTGTGGCAATAATACGAAATGTTTTAGCTATTTGTTCATAAATGTTGTAATCCAAGGGAAAGTGGCCCTGCAGGTGCCGCAGGTGCTAACCACAGTACATCTGTGTCTTGAAGAGATCTAAAGGATGCTTAAAGCGTGCTCTGAAGCACACAATAAAAATGAGGCGAATTGGAATTTTAACATCTACACGGTGCGTTCACATTAATTCTTACTGCCATGTTCTTTAAGAACTTACAAGTCATGATTTATACGGAAATCCTTAAAGAGGAGGAGATGTGGTTTGGATGGTAATAATGCTTCAAAACGATAACTGTGACAGATCTTTGTTTTGTTATTAAATATTAACTGTTATTATTTTTTTAAGGGAAAAAAAAAGAGGTGTGTTTTCACAATGTTCCATGTCATAAACACAAGTCTGCATAAGCACAAGAGTCTGTTTGGGTGTTAGTTTTCCATGGTAGCTGCATCTTCATGGAGTAAACCTTTCAGGATCTTGGAGTCTATGGAATGCAACTTTTGGGCTGTCAGAAGCAGGGTGAGAAGTATGGACCATTCCTGAAGAAGCCACGATATATTCTTCATATCACAGAGTCACAAAATGGTTGAAGTTGGACGGGACCTCTATAGATCATCTCATCCAACCTGCCCCCAAATCCTTGACTTTTCTTGATATCAGCAGGACCCTTTTGTAGTTTGAAAGAGAGTAACTAGCATTAGTGTTGAATTTGATAAAAACAAAAATCCCATGGAATGATTTTATTATGTACTTTACTATATTAATAATGTACCTGTTTCTCAGTCCAGAGTTACAGTTTTCTGATGATGAGGCTTACTGTATGAAAAATGAATTTCCTGGGCCATCTTAATTTTCCACGATACTCCAAGCACGAATTTAAAACTTTCAGTTCTTCTGTTAGAACAGATGACAGCAGAAACTTTGTCAAAATTGTTTTCAAGGAGGAGTTTAGAGTAATTTGGATTTTACAAAGCTTGAAAAGTAGGCATTGTTTTTTCTTGAAATTTGGAAAAAAAAAAATTGAATCCTATGCTAATTGTAGTGGCTGGAGGCATACTACGATCACATTTCTGTGTATGTGTCTTTGTCCAGAAATACTCAACAGGTCTGTTATGTTGGTTGCATATAGTGTGATATGTTGGACTAGGAAAAGGCCTTCTCGAGTTATAGAATCATAGAATCATAGAAAAATTAAGGTTGGAAAAGACCTTCAAGATCATCTTGTCTAACCATCCCCCTACCACCAATATCACCCACTAACCCATGTCCCTATGCGCCAGGTCCAACTTTTTCTTGAACACCCCCAGGGATGGTGACTTCACCACTTCCCTGGGCAACCCATCCCAATGCCTGACCGCTCATTCTGAGAAGAAATGTCTCCTAATTGTTTTAATTGTTGAAGTGTAGTGCTCTTTGTTCAATTCTTTGTTTTAATTGTTGAAGAGTAGGGGCGTGAAGTTTCCATTTTTCCACTCACCAGGGACATCGCCCAAATGCCAGGGCTTTTCAGCTACGATGGAGAAAGGCTAGGCAACTACATCAGCCAGTTCCCTCAGGACCCTGAGATTCATGTCCCATAGACTTGTACCTGCTTAGATTCATCAGGTGGTCTTGAACCTGCTCTTCACTTACAGTGGGTGGGACTTTGCTCCCCCAGCCTCCATCTACGGGTCCAGGGAAATGAAAGACTTGGGAAGCCCGTCTACCAGTGCAGACGGAGGTAAAGAAGTTGCTGAGTACCTCAGCCTTCTCCAATTACTCAGATATAGAAACTCACTCCTAATATAAGAAATGAACCACCTATAATCGCTTACACACTAATATTTTCACCCCTCAGTCTATTTTCACAAGTGTTAAAGGTGCATAGTGGCCCACGGGGATTCCTCCTGTAACTCCAGTGCAGCAGCCTGAAGGAAGCTGGGTCTTCTCTTGTGCTCTTCCCCAAGGCACTGCGCAGGAGATGCCACCTCTCGCACAAGGGCTGGGGGATGGGAAAGAAGCACTCACACAACCCCTGAGGATCGGCAACAGAGTTGTTTATTGCCGGGACATCTCGCAGGTGAGCCTGCGGGATGTCCATGGTGTTTGGTGGCTCCAAGCTAATGCTTGGGATGGGGCCTGAGCAACGAGTAGGGAGCTCGCCGGGCACTCCTGTGACACTGTTGGTGTGATCTGATGGCAGAGAGCGAAGACATGCCGGGGTAGTCCCAGGTCTGATCTGGCCCAGGTGGATCCACTTCCATTGGTTCCTCTGCCTCTTCTGGTGAACCGAGCTCCATGGGCTCCACGGTGTTTGGCAGAAGGACAAGCCAGTCCTTGCCCAGGACTGCCCAAACGGGATGCCTTCCATCAGGAATGTTTTCAGGCCAGGGTGCCGAACCAGGGGGTTGTCCAGTTCCGTGCCTAGGTCCCATGCCACTGTCTGTTTCATTTCCATGCATGGTTTCGATGCTGCCGTCTGTTTTACAGCCATGGCTGGGTCCCACGCTGTATTCTGGACGACAGGCATGCCTCTGCTCCACACGGCTGTCTGCCTGGTGCTCCTGCTTTCGCTCCAGGCCACCACTGTGACACGGGGAAGGCCCAGGCCCCCTGTCGCTGTATGGCTGAGGGGGCGGCCCGTTTCCCGTGTTGTTGCGGTGCCAGTGGTACTGCCGGTAAGTGTCTGTGGGCTGCGTGCCAGAGGTCTCTCAGGCACAGGTGTTTCTTGTGCCACCAGCGCTACCCCTCTGCCCGTGACACTTCTCCTTATCGTTAGCTGCCTTCCTTGGTGCTTCCTTGGACTGCATTGCTGTCCTCGCACACCAAGAAGGGCTGCCTCTCACCTCCCTGCTTCTGCTCTACCTCCTGCCGCACAAGCTGGCTGTCAGAGGGCCTTGAAGCTCAGCGAGTGGCAGGCCAGCTGCAGGGGTCCTGTTTTATAGGGCCCGCAGAACAGGCGGGGCAGTGGTGGCCACTGTGACCTCAGCAAGCCTCTCTTGTGGCCCACAGGTGGCCAAAGGCAGCTGTGTTGGGAGCGGGCTGGAAGACGGCCTCACACGGACAAGGAGGAGAGTTGGGGGGGCTGAGGTCCCCTTGTCTGGGGCTGGCTCCCCTGTGTCATTTGGCTTGCCAGAAAGAAAGGCTGCTCCATACGGTCGTGCCTCAACCCGTTTTTCTCCAGGTCTCCAAGGGTTAAGATCTCTAAAAGAAAACAACGCCAACAAAAACAAAACAGGCCAATTCAGTTTTGACTGCTTTAGCCTTTTGAAGTACCCATCATGACTATTAATAACTTGGAAAAATTTTTGCTGCATGTTTGGAACATGACGGTAAAATTCTGCAACACGCTCATGGTGTGGGAGGAACAGAAATTACATTCAGAGCCTGAGTCTGGAAATTTGTGCCTGAACAGGGAAAAGCAAGGGATGTGTTTAATTGACAGGCTCAAGCACTCTCTTCTTACAAGAGAGAAAAAGACAGCACTTAAACTTGATAACTCCTTACAAATAACAAGTGAGGAATAAAGATAGGACATCAGCATTCCTCAAGAGGGAGAAGAAACATGAAATGGAGTTAAACATGTCCTTTACACACACACATGCACTGTGTATTGTAGAGTACAACGTGAGTGTATGTCTAATGATTTCCCTATCTGCACTCCCAGTTGGATTACTGGTGTCTTATCTCTGCGCCCTGCAGTACCCCCTTTTATAAATCATATGCTTAATTCACTGGGGGGGTTAGGAGCTTCAGCTGAGAGTAGGGTCCTCTGGTGGGAGTTGTTAGATACTCCCCACTCTCTTTGTAACACAACAGCATTGAAATGAGTAAGAGGAAGGAGGCTGAAGCACTAAAAAGGGGAAACCTTTGTTTAAAAAGGCTTTAGCAAAGCCAGGAACAGCAGTCAAGGTGTCTGATCAGCAGCCTTGTGCCCTTAGTAGGAGAGATCAAGCAAGCAGGGTTGGTCTTGTGTCCTAGTCTGCCTGTCACCCTGTAGCTACGTGTTCACTTTGGATGTTCTTGATGGGTCGGAAAGTCTTAAATACAAGCTGGTTATCTGTCTTTATGGTTTACTCAGAGCTGTGGAGTGTTGTGTGTTTGTTATACTCCTTTCCTTGACGTTTTCACTATTCAGCTCTCCTGTTGCTGGCCGAGGCACTTTCCATGCCCTTACAAACCCATCAACTTACTGACAAAGTGCAGTAAGAGTGGTTACCAAACTGAGGTTTTTCAGGCACGCTGCCTTCTCCTGCAGTAAGATAGTGATTTTTTTTCAAGTGTGTTTTCCTGTTGGTTCCCCCCCCAACCTGCAACATATTTGGCAGAAGTAGGCAGAGCTTTCCTATCTATCCCTTATTTTCTCGAGCACGTGGACTGAACCTACTTTTATTGGAGTCTAACGTGGTCTTGATGCCTTAAATTTTTGTGTAGCTACTGGCAAGGAACATGTCATCGTTTTGAGTAACATAGTGTTTTGTATGCGGTTTTGCTGACTCTTAGTAACTTCTAAAAGCTAGATTACAGCTTGTTATTGTATTTGATTATACATCTGTTTTCAATAATAAAAAAAAAAGTCAAGAGAGTTGTTCTGTTTTCCTTCCCAGAGTTACGTAGTCTAACTCAGAGGCAGATCTTTGCTGCACTGCATGCTGTATTTATTGTTAATTCAGCCTGTCAAGGAAACCAATATTAGGTGCAGGGTATGATTCTGGTTGTCTTGATTTTGCTGTTGTTATTGTGAATGTGGTTCCTTCTGTGGCTGCGTATAACCCAGGAGGAAACAAAATGTCCATGTCGTCTGCTCTGGGGTTTCTGCGAAAGCGCGGTTCTGTGGGGGCAAACAGCAAAAGCTGCGCTTCTGTATTGCCCTGAGTGGTTACAGAGTGAGGGACTTGTTGCAGTAACAATTTTCAGGAGGAAAAACATTTAAAAAAAAAAAAAAAAAAAAAGAGTAACCTGTCTGGTAGAGAGGTGTATGGCCCGTCCACCCTGCATTTGCTGAGAGCCTGGGGCTGCCCGAGCCCTGCATCACCTCCAGCCTCGAGCCTCCCGTTCCCCCTTTTCCTTCACCTGCAATGCGATTTTACTCAGTTACTGCTGGCAGCGTGGATTTTTGGGTTTTAGCTAAATCTGTCTTGCAAAACATGGTTGGGTAAGATGCGATTTTGCTTTAATTATGATTACATTACTTTATGAATTAACCAGAGGATCTCATGAGACTGGAATCTTTTGACACATGAGAAAATTGCCTTTCTTTAACAAGCTGCTTCAAGCATGCAAGGTAATATTAGCATTTTTCAGTTATAGCTCCAGGGGATTAAATAATAAGGGGAAGTATTGTACCTACAATTATATGGTGTGCATGTGCGTGTAACAGTCTTAAAACCAAGCAGACACCGAAGAAATCAGTTGAACTACTGAACCCGTGACATTTTGTGGTGCAAGTGTGAGTAGGGATTTTTCTTTATGAAATTGCTTTATAAGATGGGTTTTTAAGACAACCTGAAGATACCTGAAAAATTGTATTTCATAGACTTGTAAAGGTTGTCATTTGAATACATTTGGAAAAAAAAAAAAAAGCCTAACTTGATACACCTGTTTCAATATCAGGATAATGACCTGAATGCAACTTTAAAGGGAGGGAAGGGGAATTTTCATACGAGCTGTTTTGTTTTGAGGACGTAGTGATTGCGGTAAAGTCAACAATTGGACCTGAGAAGATGTACTGCATGATTAAGCTTCTTGTGAAGCAAATGCAATAGGACGTGGTATCTGTACATGCCTGTAACACACATGCTGCATATGATGTTGTCTTCAAACTACGATATGCCTCTTTTAATGCCTCTAAAGGCATGCTTAAGTTAAGCATTTGCTTAGATGTGCTTATTCTGAATTGAAATTGTTCAAGACTTGGCAGCAATCAAAGGTATCCACTTTTAAAAATTATGGACAAGGAGTAGCAGAAGAGCTTGTGCTCAAATTGAAAAGGAATCAGACAACTTGTGTGCCTTCTGCCTGTTTTACTCAATGTGGCCTTTGGAGGGTTGTTGCTGGCTTGTGGTATCGAATGCAGCGAAGGGGAAAATTGGCACTGAGGGGTTTAAGCCCTTGTTATCGTGGCCGCAGCTATTTGGTTGGTGTTTCGATGACAGAACTCAGTCGTGTTCTACACAAATGCATCAGGTAACGGCATTCAGTGAGCCTAGAGAAGTCAGGGGTAGTTATAGAAAAATAAGTAACTGTTGTAATATTCTTGCTCTAAAAAGAAGGTATATGCGTAATACGTATTTTATAGATGAGTAAATGTCCACTAGAAAAGGCAAATGATATGATTTTAAGAATCAGTGATAGAACCTTGGGATTTTCATGTCTGGATTTATTTGAAGTACTAGCCAAAGCGTTGTGCCCGTGAAACAGCAACCAGAAGTGGGGTTTGTGTGCAAATGCTCTCAGCAGTGCAAGCTGAATTCAGTATCGATAGTCTCTTGATTGCTTATGGTCAAACTTAATCAGAAACTTGTATCTGCTTAGAAGAAAGGCTTGTTGATTTATTTATTTTTTAATTGTTCTGATAACTGTAGAGAGCACTCAGAATTGGTATGGAGGAGGAACAAAGCCCTGTAGTATGTGTGTGATGCAGAACAACTGTTTAACTTTCTTGCTCAGACCCTTTCGTCCACTTCTGAATTGCCTCTTGTTCCTTGGTTGCCACCAAAGATTCACTTGATGGGAGCTTTATGGAACAAATGGATTTAACCTGACCAGAAGTTTGCAATCAGCACAGTAAATTGGCAGTTACTTTGGGTAAATATTAGCTATGACAAATTAAAATGCATTTTTCTGGCATTCATGTGCTTCATCTCACAGCGGTAATTGCTGTTACTGTTATTGCTTGTACTTGTTGTGAGGCACCCATTCATAAGCTAATTGCTCAATTCAATTTAAAATAACTTTTCAGGACTTAGAGGCAGCATTTCCAGAACATCACAGGCATTCTCATTAGCTGACCTGAGTTGTACCTTTGTGGGTTTATTTTATTTTTTGATATAATTGCAAAAACAAGTGGCAGTCAGGTTGCGTTTGGTGGGGTCTTGTGCTGCAATGAAAGACAAGGCTCTATTAAAAAAAGAAAAAGCTGCACTGGGGTGGCTGAGCATTGATAATTTCACCATCATCAGCCCTTCAGCTTTGGAGCCTGGCTATATCATGGTGCCTGGTTTGGCTGGGGTCTGTCAGCTGAAGCTGGGAGCACCTTAAATGACTTTGTATGCTCTGACACGGCCTTGCGTGGGTTGTTACTGGCAAACTATTTTTACCTCTTTGACAGTTAGTTGTTATTCAAGCTGGAATAATCATCTTCCTTCACACTTGTCCCCCACAGCTGGTCCTGCTGCTTTGCTTCTCCCTTGGCTGTTGTTTTAAAAATCCTCTTGAGGGTTTGCAAGCTGTAGGTTCATTCAAGTTGTCGTTCCCGGTTACATTTTGAGCACTCGTGAGGCTGTCGTCGTGGTCCAGCTCCAGCCGAGATCCCTTGCAGGGGCAGGCACAGCAGGACGGGTGGTGTTGGCAGGGATGTCAGCTGCTGGGAGTGATCGTGCTGCTTAAAAGACAAATGCTTCCAAAATGTCATTTTGAGCATAGGTTATCTTACAGTTAATATATATTCCTCTGAGTAATAGGCCCAGTTGTGCCGCAGAGCACTTACTTGAGATGTGTGTTGCTGTGGCTCTAGGATGAGTTTGTTCTTAGAGATGTGCTAAGAACTTTTGTGTGACCTTACAGGAAAACTGTTAGATGTATAAAAACTTGCACTGAAAATCTGACCATCTTGGGGTTTGTGTGCGTAGAGGGGGAAGGTGTGCCTACATCTGCATCTGTTCTTAATGATGTGTTGTGAGATATCTAACAGGGGTCTCTACAGCTGTCATGACCTATGGTAATGGCCAACACAACCCTTCAATAGATCCTTTTCCTTCCTTCCTTCTCTCAATACCGCTTTGAGCAGTTGTGATTCTCCACCTCTGTAGAGAAGTCCTAACAACTTAGTAACTGCATTCCTGAATTAGTAGTTGATAAAAACATAAGCAGCGATTTATTTCGTAACAGGAGCAGTAATTGGTTTAGATTTTAATAAAATGGAGACAGTTTCCTCCTTAGCTGTATGTTATGTGATGGCAGATTATTGAAGAGTTTCAACATTTGCATCTTTCCTACTGGAAGCTAAGAAATAAAAATGAAATGTGCTGCACATTAGCTGTCTGAATATGAAGCAAAAGATATTTTTTCTATTGGCAATAACACAAGCTTGGGATAGCTGTAAATACTTTTATTCAGAGTTCACTGATCTCCGTTGGCTTTAGATCAGGTTGAAGGGGATAAATCACTTCTGCAGCAATTATTTTCATGGCTGTTAAGTGTACAGGCAGGCTGCAAAATCTGTGTAGTCACACTGCTAGGATATGCTGGAAACCTTTCACTAGCTAATGTGCATTTCCAGTGCTGCAGCAATTGGCTTACTTGGCAAACAGTCACTTGAAATCAGGGCTGGACAACTTTCAGTAGTCAGATGTGACATTACTTGGTTTCTTCTTATGCTTCTGAAAGGAACTGTGACATTTCATATAGAGAGAGAGGTAGCTCTGCAGTCTAAACTTGGATGAACTTAAAAATAACCTTCCTTACCCTGGAAAAGTTTTTGTTTGGTTTGGTTTACTTATTGATTTATTTTTTATCCCTTGGTGAGTTCACCCATCCAATTTTCTGTTGAGTCGTGTAAATTCTTAATGACATGGCCGAGGAAATGGCGTGAGGGTAGCAGCAACTGAGCCCAGGCAGGCTGCCTCCTCTGGCTGTGCTGGCTTTTGCTGCCTTAAACTTACAGGAACGCGTGACAGTACCCAAACAGCTTGTTGTTTTGTGCTGACATTGGACTGTAGGAGATACATAAGGAAATTCTGGAAATTGTTCAATCTTCAAAGCTGCAGGAAGAAACTGGAAGCACCGCTTAGGAGGTGTTGGGCATCAGCCCCTTGCAAAATGCATCCTGTGCTGTGGAAGCTGTGTCTGTCGTGTGGGTGCTATGGGGAGCGCTATGAGGAGGATGGGAAGGGGAGGCAATGCTAAAAAGGTTTGAAATGTTACAAAATGTGTAAAACACTGTCTGCAGAGGCTTCACCGTTGCTACTTGCAGCAGAATTGCCCTGCTACACAAGAGCAGTGTCTGGTGCACGGTTGTAACGTAGGTATTGTGTCCCAGTGCATTTCTTAGTGTTTGGCACACGAACACGTATTTTTGGTGACAGTAATGTTGCGGTTTGTGGTGGGCAGAGATAAGACTGCCTGCAGTTTGTGTCCTAGCCCCTAATTTTTGGTGTATTTCCTTTTTAAACTTGGTCCGTGCCTTCCGACAAGCCACAACTTCCCTTTTCAGATTAATTACTATCATTGCCAAGAAGTGATTCATGCGCTATTTTACCTGTGCCTAAAGGAACTTTTCCCTCTTAGGTTAATCATCGAATTAGATGAATTATGCTGATTAGACACCAGCCCTGACTCACGTAACTCATCACTTCCATCATAGCTGTCCGGAACGGGATGATTAAACCCGCTCCAGACCCAGCTGGAACAAGCTGCGGGAGTAACTCCAGTGCTGCAGGATCTGCGTTGAGAGCTGCCTGGAGCACTGTATTTTCAGGGTGGAAAGCCATAGCATGCAAGAGTCCCCTGTATTTCCTTTTCCAGAGTGTTGTGCCTCTCATACGACTGCTTTTCTTGGGTAGACCAGTAGACCAGTTAAATCAACCCTTTTCTTCTTACCTGTTTAGTTATGGTGATTCATCGTGGTCAGTTTTTGATATTTGTTGCCTTAAGTTGGTTTTGAAACTCAGTACAAGAATGACACTTGCAAGCCCTCTTGGGCAAATAGGATATTTTTTTTTGCCTGGCCTCTGCATGGAGGTATTTTTCAACGTGAGGCCATGTAACGTCCTTCTTGAAAATGATCCTAAATTTCCGAGCAGGGGGAAGCCCTGCTGCTGCGTCCTGCTTCTGGGCCATTCCTGTTGGAGGCTGGGCTGGCTGCCATCTCCCTTGTGCAGGCAAAGCCATCCTTTGGGGACATATGGAGAACCAGTCTTTGTTCTCTGCCTGTCCGCAGGAGCACGAAAGAGCAGCTGAGGGCTTCTGTGACTTCTTCTGGCTTCTTTCTGTGCCCTCTGGGTACCTCGTGCCAAAAAAAGTACCGCCGGTGCCAGGTTTGTGGGAAATGACAGCTCGCAGCATGTGATACATCTCATTATTTTCTGGGCTGCCACATGGTACTGAAATGTTTCTGTTTCAAAAATAAAAATAAAAGAAGTGTGCAAAGGCCTTCCTAATTACCTTCTGATTTCTGGATCGCGGGAGCATGGGTTGTGACTTGAAGGATGGAGCCGGTGCCAGGAGCCCATATGCCCAGTTCCCAGCTCTGCCATTGTTTGGATTCTCATGTGTTTTCAGGATTTGTAGAGCCGGGAGCTTGTGAAACCTCTAACTGTGGCAGGACTTGTATTTAAAGCCAGGAGAGTTGATGCACTGACACATACTTCCTCCTATAATTAAAAACGTGTTGTTAAAAAAGAAAATTGATACAGATCTCAAAAATCAGGTCTTTACATAGGTAATATCTAAACTGGATTCAGGTTGCATTACAGAGCTTTTGTTTTCACTTTGGAAGAAGGCAGGGAGAAACCGTGAAATGGTAATTGTTCCACTGATGAGCAGCTTTCCAAAGTGCAGGTTCGTTTCTTGTTTTTAAGCTTGTGTGGAGGCTGTCTTTATTCCAAGTCCTACCTGATGATCTATTTCCCCAGTGCAGGGCAGTATTATGTTTGGAAAGCCTTGCGTCTTGTCGTTTTACTCTAGCTTTCAAAGCCTGGAGCAATGGAGCCCTAATAAGAGCTACCTTGAACTAACAGAGTTTGGGATGTTGGTCCTAATTATTCACAGTAAAACATATGCCAGATTTCTCTGGGTAAACGTGTCAGACACGCACAGACTGTTGTTATTTGCACACGGGATAGCATCGCAGGCCGGCAGGCTGTACGACGGTTGATGCGTTGCTTGTCCCTGGGGGTTACCGTTCCCTTTGTTTCCGTGCCTGCCTTCCCTGGGAAGCGAGGGGATCCCCCTCGGGCTGCCTGCTTTGCCCTAGGTCAGTGCTCCGTGAAGCCGAGTAACAGCATCCAGACGGGTGAGGTGGGTCTGGGGGAGCGCTCCCAGCCCTGACTGTGTGTGCGTACAGGAAGCAGGGGGAGACGTTTCGGTTCGGGAGGGACAGCTGCTTCTGTGGCCACCTTTGGAAAGGCTGGAACTACAGATGTCACCGCTTCTCCAGGTTGTGGGCAGCAACTTCCCAGCTGCTGGAAGAGCTGCTCCAACTACGAGTCCCTCAAATGTGAGGCAGAAGCAATAACTTGTGTTCTTTAAAATGCTGCAGCATGCTGTCTTCATTTGCTGCAAGTGTACGTATTGGGTGGTAATGTCTCCAAACTTTATTGGATGTTTATTTCTCCATGTTAGTTTTATAATTTGATTTCCTGTTGGTGAATTCACTTTTCTCTCGTGTGTCTCTTTTCTCAAATCTCTAATTTCTCGTCTGAGGCTGTTTTACTGCTGTATGGCAGGCCGATGTTTGTTCAGTTAAAAACAATATTGTTTTCTTACAGTCTGTACTTTCTTGTTATTCAAGTTCATATAGCAGAGGAGCAGCAGAAAGCATCCATCTGGCTCCATCCCAAAGGCTGGTGTCCAAAGACTGGCATCCTCGCTTGGCAGCATGCAGCACAGGAGCACGCTGGCTGCCAAGGGAGCAGCAGTAACGTGGCTGGCAGAGGCTGATTCACCAGCTGAGGGCAGCTTCAAGGGGCAGGGGCAGTGCTATCGCTGGGAGCGGGGTGTCACTATCGGCGGGTACCATATGCTGTTGTTAGGAAAGGTATTACAAGGGAGAGGAACGACTTGAGTAGATAAGCCTAGTTTCCTTTGGTGATGCTTACGTGACGGAGTATGTAAGGAAGGATGCAGTGTTTAAGTTGCAGATGGGTTTATACTTGGGTGTTAAGTTTGGTACAGCACTAAACATCACACAAACTTGAGTCACTATTCTGGCTTTTGCTAATTTTACTCCGTGCTGTAGTGTTATTTACCGTGTGGTTTTGTTTTTGCTCTCCTTTAGATAAGGAATTACCTAGGGTGAGGATATCCTTGGATGCTGTAGAAGCTGTGGTTCTGTAGCATATGATGAGTGAGGGACACAAAATATATTAAAAGACAAACCAACCAAACCCTGTTTTTACTGAATAGAAGTCCTAAGATCAGTGAAGTAAAATCAGGTAGGAAAAAACCCCTCCGTATCTAATCATGATGAGGAAGCAGGTGAAAGTTTGCGATACCACAATGAAAACAACAGTAGCGACTGCGGTATAATAAAATTTTATAAAACTGGGGTATAATAAATGATGCTCTGGAGGTGGGACACATCATGTTAGTGGGTGGAAAAACTTGGCCTCAAGACTTTGGGACCTAAACAAGTTCTTACCAGCTGAACATCCTGAAATCAGGAAAAAAAAGTAGCTGGAGGCTTTCACACAGGGGACGCTTCCAGCTTTGTGTTAACCTTGTTCTGCTGACTCGGTTGAGCTTATGAGGAATTCTCTGAGAGGAAAACAAATGAGGATCTGAAAATGGTTCTAAACATGTCTGGATCCAAATCCCAGGTTCCACCCTGTGGATGTTTTTGGGGCGGCGTGAACATTTCATTTCTGCTAGGCCTTTCTTAGCATAGGAGCTCCAGCTGCAATGCCAAATTCAGGAGTCTGTGTGAGTTGTTAATCCAGGTGGTTCCCACTTCTGATTCACTGCATGACTTTCAAGCAATGGTATCTACAAAACTGGGGAGGTGATTTGGTGTGGTGGGCACTGAAAACAAATTGCACGGCTTCAGAATTCTTTGAGCTGTCGTTGCTGCAAAAAACACCATCAAATCATAGCCTGAAGTATATGATGCAAAGCAGTAAAATTATGCATTGATGTGAGGTTCTTCAGGAAGCGAAGGAAAATGAACCAAGGAGATTGTTTAAAAAAAAAAAGTCTTATATGGCATTGTATTACTCACAAATGAATAGGGGTGTTGGAAATAAAGCATTCCTGATGCTGCCGGATTATAGGTTTATGATTTAAATGTGGTTGGAAAAAAATGAACTATTTAATTCTACTCTCATTTACTTTAATATAAATCAAGGGCAAGTCTTTTGAAATTGGCAGATTTAGGCTGGTGTAAAGCCTATGCAGGGAACATTTTAATCAGGGTAGGATATGTTGCCTCTAATAGGAGTCCTGATAGTAATAGAGCAGGAGCAGCTGGGACCTCAGGGAGTCTGGTGGCCCACTTCCCTGCCACCTGAACAATGAATCTGGCAGCTCAGAATCTGCCTGTTGGAAAAGTCTGTGAAAGGGGATAATGAGCGGGTCAGATACATTTCCAAAGGTCCCTGTTCAGTTGTTCCTTTCTCCTTTAACACCTGAAATATTCGGATTTTGCAAAATAAGAATACTGGCACCACACTTCCGAGACGTACAATAGCAGGTTGGGGTGATTTGGAATAAGGACCAGCAGTAAGGGCTGAGGCTTCTACGTTCCTTCTAGCTGAAGACAGAGCAACGTTACTATGGCTGGTCGGGAAGGAAGGTGCTGCCTTGACCGAAGCTCCCTATAGCCTTGAGGTTTTTCTGCTGCTTTTTTTTGTTTGTGGCACAAGAGCCAGAGAAGTGTTCTGTCAAACATAGCACAACTCTCTCCCTGAAACTCTTAGTACCTTTTTTCTCCATCACCTCTATAATTCAAGCTCCAACTCTCACCTATGCATATATTTATGCTGCTTCTTCACCTGATTTCTTGCACAGAAAATTTTGTGCTTTCTACCTTCATTTCCAGTGCATTTCTGCACTAGCTGGATGTTCATCCTACCGCATTGTACCCTTTACTCCTTCACTGCCCAGGTATTCTCATCCTTATGCCCCGGACTCCTACAGTCGTGACTCCTCTTCCCGTGCCTGTAATCAGTCCTTACTCCTCTCTGTGCTCTCCTGCACCCCTTCTACCCTCGGGCACAAGGGGCACCTCGCAGCCCTGTAGTCTCAGGAAACAGATGAGGGCTGTTCTTGCAGTTGTGTGTTTTTCTTCATTGTCGTGTAGTCTGGAAGGAGAGAACGTAAGCTTTCCGTGACACAGACAGCTTGGGAAGAAACCATTCCCAGTGCTTGTGCCTGGAACGGTGCGGCAGAAGGCGTGTGTCAGTGCCAGGAGCAGCCAGGGGGCTGGATGTAGCCCCGTCTGTCTGCATCACCTGCTTTGGGTCCTCCTCCCCACACTAGGGGATCTGCTACAGTGCTTGATAAAAGTGATGCTACAATTGCTTCTTGCAATCTCCATCTTCAGAGTTGTGAGCCAAATAATTAAGGACAGCTTTTGTGTGCTTTCGGGGTGTGGGGGGGAATTAAAAACCAAACAAAAAACGACTGCTCTCTTTCTTGCATACCTTCTTCTTGCTGTGCTGTGTTCCAGTGATCTTGCATTCAAGACACAAGTGCTTTGGACTTCCACAATGTGAGCAAAGTACGAGCGTTTACCTGTGGCTTTGTAAGGCTTCAGGGACGTGTTTTCTGTGTGTGGAGTGTTTGGTTTTATACTTCTGAACATGGAGACTGAAAGCCATTTCCATACGCTTCCGAAAATGTTTTGACTGCAGTTTAAGTAGTAGCAATGCTGAATGGATACCGGAGGGGGTCATGAAACAAGCTGTTCTTACCTGCCTTGCTTTCTTTGCTGCTTTTAAGCCAGTTTGGCTTCCAGGTCCGAGGGCCGAAGCCCTGCAGAGAGGTTTACTGCTGGGGCAGAGAGAGGCCCAGCAGATGTCCAGAGGAGCAGTGGCTGCCCCAGGAGAGCGGGAGTGAGAGTGTGTGGCTGGGACCTGGGGAACCAGCGAGTCCTTGGTCTTCTGGTGGCATCGAGGTGTGGGATCAAGCACCACGATAACACCGAAAGGGGGTCAGCCGGGCTCTCTTCAACAACGTGATCTCTCATCTCTCCTGCACTTGAGCTAGAACCCGTGTGCGGGCTCTTAGGGTGACTTTAAGCAGCTTAGGAATCGCCTCTTTGCTGGGTTTTTACAATCCATCTGAACTGGCCTAGTGGCAGGCTGCAGCCAAAAATGCCAGCATTGCTCTCTTCCCCAGGGCAGACTCCTTACGAGATTCTCTGCTCACCAATAAAGATGTGAACAGCTGTGCTGGCCAAGTTCCCTGACCTGGGCTCCCTGAGGGACCGGGAGGTGCCGTGGTGACCAGGCTTACAGCAGCAGGGCCACCTCTGCTGCTGTCACCCGCCTGCTGGGCTGGCAGCAGTGTGATTGCCTTCCCTCCTCTCGCCTGCGGCTCGTCTGTGATACGAGAACGGGATTTCCTATCCCATCAGCCTTTAAGGTGTCTTAATGTGACTCCGTACAACACTTTGTTCAGCAGCAGTTGGCTTGTTTCTCTTCCCCTCATATCAGGCACTTCCCACAGGATTGCCTTGCTGGACATTAGGGTTAGGGGCTTTTGCCCTGTAGTCTTTCTCGCACACGGGATGGAGAATGGATGGGGAAGTTTTTTCATTCTTTGGTGTTGTCTTGTTGCTCTTTCAGGCATTTGTGATAGAACACGTGGATTACATTAGAAAGAATTCAGGAACTGTAGATATGCATGTTGCCAAAACCACTTACCTGTGATTTTATTTTTTTGTGCTGTGATATCATGGGTGAAAATCCATTTTCTCCCATTCTGTTTCATTTGTTTCTATCCTATTAAATGCTATGTACGCGTGGCAGAAGGCAACTAATACAACTTAGGTGTACCAAAGATGTCAAGAGATAGTATTTCAGGCATGGCAGCTTACAGTTTATTGGCTTTGTTCTTTTTAAAAACCTTTTTAAAAATCATTTTTCTCTGGAGCTGTTGAAGATCAGGTGAAAGATTCTGCACGGATCCCATCAACACGGTCGTGCTGAGCGCAGATGGACCGCTCCTGGAAATGGTCCCAAACGATGGATCACTCATCTGATGCAGAGCGATGCACCAGAATACTGCAGATCATCGTGACCACTCTCTGACTTTTCAAAGCTTTGGTTCTTTTAACTTATACCTGTCTGCCTGTTTTGCTGCTCAGGAAACCTTCAATAAAAAAAAGTTCAGTTAGAAACATGAAGACATGGATGATTTAAAAGAGAAACTAGTACGGCGCATCTGAACTGAGCGAAGGGAAGGCTGGAATTATACTTCCTTGTATTGCAAATAAATTCCTTGTATGTAAAATACTTCTTTGTATATAAAATAAAATTTTCATTCCAGTTGACAGTGGCAAACCAGCACATAAGTATAATAGACTTATTTTGCACTTCTGTCAATAGTATCATTTGTAATTGAAACATTTAAAATGTTTTTTTCAAATGAAACACCAGGATCATTTCTTGTGTATGTATTGTTTGATGTTTGCATGTGATCTTCGCTTTCAAGCCTTGTTATCAAAAAAGCGTTTTGATAGATGAATGCTGGTACATTAAGATTAAGGAATAATAAAAAAAGAAGTCATAAGAAGCTGAGAAGTTGATTATTATTCGTTGTAAATGTATGCAGCGAACCAGTCCTTTCCGAAGCTGGTGGCTCAGGGAGCTGCAGAAACTAATCTGGCAGGAGTATTTCTAGTGAAGCCCCTGACTGATACTAAAGGATATTATCTCCTTCTCCCCGTCTGTTGCTCTGATTTGTCATATTGTTCCTCAGCATTTCCTTCTCTGCAGACAGCTCCAGACCTGGTGCTCATGGGGCTGCTGTCAGTGAAAGGCTCCCTGCTCTGTCACTCGAAGCTGCCCTTGTCAGCTGCTCGTGGTGTGCCTGAGCAATGCAAATGGGTGTTTCCAGCCAGAATATATTGAATTTCCACTGGCCTAGAAGGGCAGCAATTGGGATCAATTTTTATCCGTGGTTAATAAGCTGATGAAATCATATAGGTGGCGGGAGAAGCTGCTGGGTGACTCATACGTTAGGTAAAGCCCAGCCTGCCCTGGTCTGGAGTTTGGTGCACTAACACCAGCATGGAGCCATAAGACAGCAGTGTCATTCCCTTTAATGTGCTTGGCAGGGGACAGGAATGGGGTGGCAGAAATGAGCTCAGGCGCTGTAAGCCTCAGCTGCACCCTGCCTGCATGTGCTCCGTCCTCACCGGGTCATTTAGCAAATCAGCAGTGTGAAAACAACAATGGAAATATGGACTTAGTCTGTGTTAGTTTACTTTTTGCTGTTAACTCGGTCATTTAATTGCTCTCACCTCCATCATCTTTGCAGACTGATTCATGGGAGCGCGCACCAGCTTTCCTGAAAACCTCTCCTTTTCCGGGAGCAATGCGCTCGGGCAGTTTGTTACTGCTGGGGTGACACAGGTTGTTATGCCTAAAGGGACACAAGCAAATGGGCCTCATTTTACTTTCACTTAGCCCAATTTAACTACAAAATTAGTTAGCAGATTCAAAATTCTGCTAACTAGAAAAAAATTGACTTTCTTCCCTCTTTGGCAGAAACAGATTTAATTGTACTATTTTTAATCAAGCGAGAATTGAACTCTTCAGAGCAAAGTATTAATACCAGCGTTCTTAAATATAAGACCTGTGAGCAAAGCTAGTTGAAATTCCTAGGAGTTAATTATTTTTAGATGTAATTTTTTGTAAACAGATCTTATGAAAGGAGCTTGTGCGATTTGAAGCTGTAGCTTCATGTTAACATGTACCGTTCTGCTTAATACGGTACCTATGATGTTGAGGTATGTATTCATTTATTTTATATGTATATTTTTTAAATTAAATATGTGAAGAAAAGGAATTTTCCAGTCTGTCATTGGTCTTGCTGTTAACGTCTTAGTTTAGCTCATTATCCTTTATGTAATGCTGATCTTTAATATGCGTGTTTTAAATCCCAAAGCTGATTTTGAGGAGGAGCGTGGTTTCCTCCTAACAAGCCAGCAGTGGGACGGCAGCCACAACGAATGACTTAGTGCCCTGCTGCCCTGGGGGTTGTATTGCTGTACCTCCACTCGCCTGGCCTAAAACATTTAGGTCTCCACTTAATTCACAGCAGGTAGGGATTCATGGCAGGTTTTCTGGGATGTATCTGGATAGCCACGGCATTTAGGATGTCAATAATCAGTTTAAGTGTTGAAAGCAGAAGAGGGTATATATTTGAACAAACAAATTATAAGAACTTTGATTTTTTTTGATTAAGTCTCTATGACAATGTTTCCCTTTATCTGAACTCTTGCTATAGGCATTCTTAATTACAGATCCAGAAATAGGCCTGGTTTAATCAATCACATGCTCGTGTCCCTGGCAAGAATGTAGTAGTCATCTACCTAAGGAGGTTATGGGCAAGAATATTTTTCATAAGAAGTAGGATTTGAGTAAACTCCACAATTAATATTTGAATCTGTACTGCGTGAGGTCATGCATACTGCATGAGGGTATATTACACGATATTCATGCCTGGTGGAGTGCCAGGAGCTGACCAGTGGGGCTGTCAGAGGAGAGCAAGGCCGTGCCGGGCAGCTTACCCGTCAGCGTGAGTTATTAGGCCGGGGCTTGCTGTCTGCCTCTTTTTGCAAACCTGATCACATATTTTGGTCCTTTTCTCCTTAATATGTAGTAACTTTAAGGTAAGTCGGGTCCCTTATAGTGCCATTTTTGTTCAGGTGGCTGGAAGAAGAGGCTGAGGAGGGACTAGGGTGCTTGTGGTCACCGCAGAGGAAGTGGTAGTGATGTGTGCGACTTGGAAGAAAGGCAAAACTATTTCTTTCAGTGGTTGAATTTGGTTGAGTTTTAGTTACTTAGAATAGTTAGCACTTTTAAGTTGTGAACTGTTAATGCTCTGCATTTCAGATAGGATCTGTGGTGTTATCTACAAACTGTGAGTAAAATAAAATCCATTCTTGGTAACTTAGAAATTTAGCCTATATATTATTCATCCTACGTTGTTAATCTGGCTTCTTTGAACAAAAAAGTCATCCTGATACCTAATTCCTTTTGTTCAAACTGGTTTATTCATCACCATATTTTAATGACATTGGAAATGTTTTTTTTCCCCTCATTTTTCATTTATTTTAGCCTGCATAATTGGCAATAAAAGGAGTAGTATTTCATGTTTCCTCTTAAAAGCCTAAATATTTAGCTGAGACATTGCTAGCATAGTGGGATGCTTCTGTCCTGTTCTGTGCAGCTCAGGGCTGGGAGCTGATAGACTCTCATTCTCTACCACCCAGAAAATTAAAAGTGAATAACCAATATCAGAAAAGCAAAAAGATCTGAATTGCTGCAATGTGTACTTCAAGCTGTTTCTGAATCAGTTTAAAGGCAGGACCACATAATTACATTGTCATGATAACCAAATTTTAGACCATGTATTTATAGATTTTTTGCTATGTATTGAAAAAATAATAATGAAAAAATCTTGGTATGTCTTTTTGAGATTGAGCTTCCATTCAGCAACCAGAGTGAGATAAACCTTGCACTACTAATTAACAAAACAAACAAAAAACCTGAGGAATAATTTTGTGAAGGTTTATTTCCCAAAGGAATTATCAGAAGCAAACTGGGAAAACAGTCTTTTTTATTCAAAACCCTATCATGCATTGACTTTTGGGTACGGGAACCGGGCTCAGTGCCCTGCTGCTGACACATGCTTGTACTTGTTTTGTTCTGTTTTTTCCCCCTTATCCTCATTGTTAACTCCAGAATACTTGTTTCCTTTCATGATTGTGACAGCAGAACTGCTGTAAAAATTATGCAACATAATATGCTACAGTGCAGATAAAGATATAATTCCACTTCAGGGAGCAAGCGTTGCCTGCATCTCAAGTTGGTTACGGAGACTAGTACATATGAACACAAGTATGATGCCCACCGAAGAAAATGTTAGTGTACGGGTCAGGTTTGGACACCCCCGTGTCTGGGATCTGTGTGAGCTGCCAGGGGCCTGCCCAACCCCAGGGGGACCCCACTACTACTGAGACAAAGCTGGGACCTTCAGCATCCCTCAGCTCAGCTGGCCTCCCCCAGTGCCCATAAGGGCACTCCCCAAAATGTGAGCGCGACGGGCTGCCTTCCTTGGGGCCATGCGGTGGCAGGTCGCTGCCCACCATGAGGAGGGTGCCGCGTGCAGGCCCGTGGAGGTGCGGAGGGTTCGAGGAGGAGCCGGTGGAGCTCCTGGCTGGCTTCTGCACCTCGCAGGGAAAGGCTGCCTTGAAATCTGCTGCGCTGAGAGTGGGACCCAGGGGTTTCTCTTTGGGTTGGTAACAATGTCAGAGGATTTGGCATTGATGAGGTTCAGATGTGTTGACTAACCTTTTCTAGTGCTTCACTGAATAGATTACGTGACATAAACAGCGTTGGCACTGGCTGAGTTTCCCTCAGTCTTTGTCTCTAATAAGTATGAAGACATGCACTGTGTAAAAAAAGCAGTGTGTTTTTTTCTTTTCAATTACCTTTTGCTTAGTGGCAGGCAGCAACATCACAGGTAGGTACTTTCTTTTTTTGTGTCCTCAACATGCCTACCTTGTCAGATCAGCGAGGCTCATGCAGCTGGAACGTCTTCTTTAAAAATGAAATTATTTAATGAGGTAATGACCAAGCAAGGCGAAGAAGGATTTTGTTAGAGCTAAAGTTGTTTTCAATTGTAGAAGACAAGTGCCCAATTTGAGAATATTTTAATATTAAACCCAGTAGTGATTATGAAGGTTATTCAATTCAGCAGCAAGTCAACATTGACAGTTATATCTGAATAAGTGGAAAGGAAGTCAGAGTTACAATGTTACCTGATTAACTACAAGGCAAATAAGAACTAATATTTCCTTTCAGCTATACTATTCACTTCTCTACTGATAGGTACAAATTAAAGCCACTGAATCCACACCTGCGCCCAAGTGAGCACAATTCCTTGTAACATGCTGAAATGCCCAGGTCTAACATTTTCTAGGGCTGTTACTTCTAATGGATGTGAACTTTACATTATTTTCTTCAACAGCGAAGTATGTTTCCATTTGTAGAAGACAACTGCATCTTTATATGGCTCAGTTGTTTCCAAGTCCTAAGTGGAAGAGGAATGATAATAATAATAATACAAAAGTGTCGGTTTTAATCAATATCTTCAGACATTATGGGAATTGAATTCTACCTTGCTGCTAATATATTAGGTATATTCTGCTTTATCTTCTCTCACAGAATTGATTTGCCACTATTCAGTTCACTTGGCTCTTGTCATGCAAATTGTGGCATTTCTCCCCCATTGACTGCACAAACTGAGATTAGATTTGAAAATGGAGTCTCACTGACCAGCTGCCGTGTATTTTTCATTTGATTTCTGCCTCCTTCACTTCCCAGTCCCGTTCCCTTGTTTTCACCTCCTTGGCTGGTAATGCGCTGATAACGTGGTCCCAGGGGAGGAAGCTGGGGGCACGGCTCGGTGCAGCTGGGGCTGGAGCTGCCGGCCGGCTCCCGCACACCCATGTGCTAGGACGTGCTGCTCACTTCCAGCTGCTTGTGCTCGTGTCCCTCTCATGTCTGGGGGAAAGTGCAGATGGTTCTGTGCTTGGAGTTCGGTGGGTAGTGAGGTGGGCTAGCCAGCAGCGGGATTTATTTCGTCTTTGTCTGGGGGCCAGGATTTGGGAATGAGCTTGCTTGCTTCCCGACGTGACCCGGCGTGTCAAGCAGATGATTTTAAATTAGGTGTAAATTGAGACAGTGATAGCTGAACATGAAATAAGTGTCAGAACAGGGCCCTTGCTTTAAGTTTTCTTGTGACTGCTTCGTCAGGGCTGTGATGACTGCGTTAATATTGAGTGTTCAGGGTGCGTGGTAGGTGCTAGCAGTGACAACCCAAAAAGGGGGTACAGCAAGAAGAGGGAGCAGGACAGAACTCCTGGTTGTGCTGATGAATTCTTCCTTTTTGCCTGAGCGTTGTTTGATCACTCACTGTAACAACTGAAGGCTGCAGAACCCTTGGTGTTTTTGCAAGATAGGGAAATAAATACTGTTGTTTGAATGGGAGCGGTACTATGGTTTGTGCAGACTGAGGTCAATTTCTTTGTTTTCCAAGATAAATACAAACACAGTAATGACTCTAGAATTCAATATACTTATTTTCATATAAAATCCTGTATGCAAAGGATGGTTTGATTATAGCTAGTCATAGTTGACGTGCTTTGATTGACAAAGCACAGACGGTTTGATTGTAGCTATTCATAGCTGCTTGTAATGTTAACTCAGTAGAAGCATAACACATCTTGCACCCATTTTAATGGATACGTAGCAAAATCAAATCAGTTATTTCCATGTACCTGGCTTCCTGGCGTGGAAGGTGCAGTCACAGCATGGCTCAGCGCCCTTTGGAAAACCCTCGGTGCAGGAGGGCCATGCCATCCAGTCGTTCAGCAAGAGCTGCTCAAGGAGTTGGAGTCTCAGCTTGGAAAACTCTTCATGGGCAAGCTCTTTGCCTTGGTACTTCACTGTCTTTCACTATTTGCTTTTAGCCTTTACTATTAGTAGTCTCAAAATTCAGCTAATGTTCAAATTACTGTTTTTCAGATTCTTTCATGACGTAGCTATCAACATAACCAATATGTAGGATATGATGAACATTAATTATAGGCATATCTTGAAGATCTTCCCTTCATTAGCAGAAACATCTTTCATAGGAACAGATTGGAGATCTAATACCAAATTTCATGAAAGACTTCTCTTAGAACACTATTAATCATGGGTTTCTTTGTAAATTAAAAGAAAACATTCTCAGTACATACGTAGGAAATGCTGTAATTTAGAAACGTGCATGTATACATATATATATGTATGTATATTTCATATGACAAATAGGTTGGATTTCTGCATAAGTACAAATGTAATTCATTCTTTCTGAGGGCAGGGCAACCCATCCCATGCTTTCTGTAGGATGAATAACACTGTATGTAATACGTTGTTACTGTACACCCTCTTGATGTGTTTTCAGCTCATTCTTGGATTCCCTTTCAGTGAGCAGGTGCCTGTGGTGCCAAGCACAGAACTAAGTGAATGAAGGCCTCCATGTGGGTGTGAGCTGCTCAAACCCTTGTGGCCCAGTAGGAAGGGCCCTTCCTGACCCAGGGACTGATGCTCTGCAGCAGCACCTGTAACCACATGGCTTAAAAATCTTAAATCAGGTCAGTTTAGGCCAGTGTCTGTTTACCTGTAGTTCTGCTCAGGAAGGGGTCTCCCAGTCCAGAGTAGAGGTGAAAGGTGCAGAGGCTGGCACCATCCCCTCACCTCGCCTGGACTCTCTGCTCCTGCACTGACAGCCCAGAAGTTGCTTTTCACTTAAAGATGCTCATTCAGGTTTCTAGGCAACTGAGCCCATTTTCACTTCCCCCCACTGCGAGATAAGAGCCGACTCCTCATGCGGGGAGGCGAGACCATGATGGATTTCGGCAGCCTTTAATTTGAGCTGGAAATAAAACGTAGCCCTCGAATGGCAGGGCAAGGCAGCTTGAAGAAATGCATGGCATTGGGAGTGATAAGGAGCAAATTGCTGCTGCTGCTGAAGCCGTTGCACAACATGGTGCCTGCCTCAGCTGTGCAGCAGCGAGCGCAGCCTGGCTGTGCTCTGGGCTGGGTGTGTCACGGTGAGGTGAGAGTAGGACGAGGTCTCTCAGTTTGGACTCTTCTCAGCTGATGCTGTGATCAAACAAAGACGACTTTCCTCCCCGTCTCCCTGGTCTCATAGCCAAGCCCTGGTTTCTGCCTTGGGCAGCCTCCCTGGGTGCAGGATCTGAGTAAGGGTTTGCTGGTGTCCGCACCCCAACGGCACTTCTCGATCTCCTTCCTTTCCCACTCACTAATGGCAAAGGAGATGCTAAGACCACCTGGCCTGCTACAGCATCACAGATCGGGCAGCCCAGTGCATGCAGCATTAAGGCACACTTGAAAAACTAAACAATTTCGTGTATGTTACCTGAAAGGTAGAGCTGAGCAGGGCATGAGAAGACGTGCACCTCTGCCAGCAGCACTGGAGCAGTGGCAGGATGGAGGCTTATATAGCTCACAGTAGTCATGTTTGGAAGCAGAGATTTGGCAGCGTCCCTTCCTCAGAGGGTTTTGCAGGCCAAAATGGTTAGTGTAATGGATATTGGAGGTGTTAGCAATTTTGCTCATGGGGATCTTAAAGGGAATGCAACACTTAACTTTTCCCTGTTTGTAGGGGGTTTATGTGGCGAGGTTTTGGTAGCAGGGGGCCATAGGGGCGGCTTCTGTGAGAAAAACCTAGAAGCTGCCCCATATTAGGTAAGGGTCTGCTGACCAGAGCCAAGCCAATAAGCGATGTTGTTTGAGCCTTTGTGAGAGCATATTTAAGATGGGGGGAAAAAGAAGGCTGCTACACAGCAGCTGGGAGAGAGTGAGAGGAGTGAGAAACAGCCTTGCAGGCACCAAGGTCAGTGAAGAAGGAGTGGGAGAGGTGCTCCAGGCGCCAGAGCAGAAATCCTCTGCGGCCTGTGGTGAGGCCCCTGGTGGAGCAGGCTGTCCCCCTGCAGCCCATGGGTCCCACATGGAGCAGATCTCCATGCTGCAGCCCGTGGAGGAGCCCCTGGTGGAGCAGGTGGATGTGGCCTGGAGGAGGCTGCGGCCCATGGAGAGCCCCTGCTGGAGCAGGCCCCGGGCCGGAGCTGCAGCCCGTGGAGAGGAGCCCACGCAGGAGCAGGGGGTCTGGGGGGAGCTGCCGCCTGTGGGGGACCCTCGCTGGAGCAGTTTGCTCCTGACGGATGGAGCCCGTGGTACAGAGCCATATCTGGAGCAGTTCTTGAAGAGCTGCTGCCTGTGGGCAGCCCCCCCAGGCTCAGTTCGGGAAGGACGGCATCCCGTGGGAGGGACCCCACAGCACAGGGGAAGAGAGTGACAGTGAAGGAGCGGCGGAGACAAAGTGCTATAGACACTGTTATAGAGTCTCTTTTGCCCGTCACAACAATTGTTGAGCAATCTCCCCATCTTTATCTCAACCCTTGAGCCCTTTGCATCGCATTTTCTCCCCCTTTCCCTTTGAGGAGGGGGAGTGAGAGAGTGGCTGAGGTGGAGCTCGGCCACCCATCCGAGTAAAAGCACCACACTGTTTTGGACTCCGTTCTGCGTACTGATGTTTCCACCTTAATTCCCACCAGTGTGTTGTCCTGAAAACTTCTTTCCAACATTGTGGTCCTGAATTGAACAAATTCTGTTATCTCTCTGTTGGGAAAGTGAAGGAAAACTAGACTGCCTTTTACCTAGCTGTTGTCTGTAGGTGAATCAATTTATAATCTCAAACTAGTAGCTGCATATGTTTGTTTAATGTCCTGCATATTGTATAAATCCTTCCCTAGGAGAGAATTATTTTATCCACACCAACCACTTCACCACACAGCTGCAGCAGTGACAGGTACTGCCTCGGCGCTTGTGGACGGACCTTTCAAGCACAGTGACCTGCGGGGCAGCTGCGTAGGGCGAAAGGAGAGCAGATGAGCCTCTGCTGCAGGTGCTGGCTGCCCTGGCAGCTTTCGGCTGTGGGTTACAGCCTTCTGGGTCTGGGGCTTCTCCTTTGAGCTGGAAGACAAAGAGGGATGCTGTTAGGCGGAGGGGTTGTGTTGTTCCCTCTGAGCTTGTGTTTGTCCTAGGTTATTGACATATTGGTATTCATTTAATGTCTTAGAGCTTCTAAATTGAGGGCAAAGGGTTAAATGTTATCACAAATTGTAGCTGTGTTCCAGTATTCATCACCCTTCAGCGGGTCCTCCTCCACCCTCCCTTTTCAGCCGTGCCGCTGTGTGTAATCCCTCCAGCATTATTCCTCTGGATACCTTTTATTTTATTTGTCTGGACAGGATGTTCTTGCCTCTAATTATAACACTGTATTTTGGATGTCGCCCAAAATATATGGTTTAAATTCATTTTGCCACTGCAAGTAGCAAGACACAGCTGGAAATAATGTTAACCTAGAGTATTTGTAAGTCTTACGCTCCTTTGTACCTGCAGTCAAAGGAATCATAGCTGATATTATTGTTAAATTTAATTCTTATTGACAGGTGTTTTAGCTGTTGTAGCTTTGGGACTGTCAGCTATCTTTTCTTTTTGTATATCCGTGTATATACATGTTTTTGAAGAAGAGGTTAGAGAGATTAATTGTCTTTTGATGCTGTGTTGCTGGTGGATTTGGTAAAACATTCATAGGAACATAAGTGATCTTTGTTAGTGAAATTGTTGTTTTTACCCCTGTCCTGGGTTTTAATGTGAACCAATCGTAGTTTTTGAAGCTAAAGCAAGCCACGTTTCCCCCCCCCCCTCTATCAGTTAATATTTAATTTTGCCTCATTTTTTAAAAACATTTTCTAGTTTTGGCCTTAGCTGCCTTCTAATTTTAATAAAACTTGAAAGGTACTTCCTATGTAACTTAGCTTTTCAAAGAATGTATTTAATAACTGAGTGAAAAGCACTGAATCAGGCACAGTAATTGTATTGAAGTAAGATCTTAAAAATAAAATACTCTTGTTAGCAGAGATGGAGAAGCCTACTAGTCTATGAATTTTCACAGCAGGAAAGCAAATAGAATTAGGAAATGGGATGGCATAGTAAAACTAGTAAACAAAATTGGGTGGTTAAACTCTACATGTGGGAATTGCTTACTACTGACCTGTTCCCTGGCTAAGTTTTTCATATCAGTATGGAACTGGAAAAAAGTAATGTAGAGGGGACTCAGTGGTATTTTAAATGATAACATTTGACATGCAGGATCAAACTCTATAAATAAATACTAATATTTCTTGTCTTTTAATACTGTTGCCAGTATTTTCAGCATTAGATGTTGCATGAACTTGAAGTTGTGTGCTTGGTGGCAGTTGGCATAACTTTCAGGCACGTGTTTCAGGTGGGTGGATTTAACTGCTTATATTTATGCCTCCCGGTATGTACATTAAATCATCATGGTGACTGAACTCTTGCATTCTACTATTATTTTATTAATCTTACAGTAAGAATGCATGAAATATGACTTACTGAGAAACAAAACTTAACAAATAGCCCTCATGTCTTGAACCTGGAGTTGCTGCCAGGTGCCAGCCGGAGATGCTCCACCAAATGCAAAGTTTGCAGAGAAAGCTGGGCTGCTGGGTCTTGTGGCAAGTATTTGGAGAGGAGGATGAAAAATCCACCCGTAACTTCATCATGACAATATGTTGATTTCTGAGAATTGTGGAGTTTTGTTGAACCTGTTTGGCTGCAGTAAGATTCTGATAAAACCCAGGCACAAGCCTGCAAGGGTCCCGGGTTACTGCCTGCACCTGTACCTGGCAGCTTCTCCGATTCCAGACGCTCATGTTTCAGCAGCTTCTGGAGCTTCAGTTTCTTAGGTGCGAAATAAGCTAGTTGTCACGTGAGACTTTGCAGAGTCCACATGTACAGCATCACGCAGGATTTCATGGAAGCCACAGCTCCGTTGACTTCTATAGCAATATGGGAGGTTTGTACTTTTGTTCCTAATTGAACAAGCTGGAATATTTGTGCTACAAACTTTCTAGGAAATGTTGTTACTGTTTTCTGCCAGCCTAACGGGCCTATACAGTCAAGGTAAAAACTGCTTCTTCTTCTTTCAGTTTCCCTTTCCCCAAAAAAGATGCTGCTCTCCTAGTGCTTGTGTCTTGTCATGTTAACTTCAGTGTAGGTTAAGTTACTCTGACCGTGGCATTTTTATAGCAGTACATGTACAGGCATTTTGCTTAATCACGTGTATGTGTATATGTAAAAAGTACCAATTTAATGCAATTTAATACTTTATGTGGGTGTATATAAAAAAACACTAACAGCCTGATATTGCAGTGACACCTAGATATAACAGGGTGCACTGGTGATGCGATCGTAGCCCCTTTCATAGGCTGAGATGCCATTTGGTCCAATGGAGTGCACTGCTGAATTTGATAGGCCATTCTGTTTAGCAGGATTGCAAACTATATTCATATTTCTAAATGCTATTTCTGTTAATACTTTCTTCCATTATTACCTTTTATCAGGACCTTTTCCTTCTTCTCTGCCACAGATACTAAATGATGTAAATTGGTGGTAATATATCAATATCCTAGAATTGCTTCTTTACTTCCCTCTTCAAATAGATTGACTGGAATAGTGCTAAGACAGGGTTTCTTATGTTTTATTCCCCTAAGTCTTTTTTTCTCTCCAGGAGAGGTAAATATACACTGGTGCTTTGCAATTTTAGATCTCAGACCCGCTTCTCAAAGCTTTGCCTGAAGGTAGGCACCAAGTACAATTGTGACAGATGCAGAACGCTTGCTGCTGCTACTGACATGATTGACAACATGATTTGTGCAAATTATCCATTTTTATTTACAGTTACAAACACCTACCATTGTGGTGAAAAAATTTTATGCTGTGCTTCTTTCATGTTGGATTCACATCACATTCACAAGAGCCCAATCTCAAAGACAGTGACCTGAAAATGAGAGGATAGAAGTCGGTACTTCTTCCTACCATTTTATTAGTGTTGGGAAAAATTTGCTCTCAGCATCTATTATGCTTCAGTTTTCCCTGGCTTTATTAGAGAGGGGTGATAATTCAAGGCTTTTTTTCTTCCAACAAAAAGCTGGGCTATGTTCTCTGCTAACATGATGCAAATGCCCTTTTTTTTCTTTCTCTGGGCAGAGAAAAGCCAGGGGGTTGGTAACACAACGCATTCAGCAAGGACTGCAAATCCTATCTGCACACAATGATAAAACATATCCCTAAATATGTAAATTAGCCCTCTCAGGCTCTAAGCTAATTTTCATGTGTATAGTGGAAACAAAAAACATAATAAGGAAAGATGTAGCTGTTTAACCAGATTATCTTTAAAAAGTGACACAGATAGATGCTGGCTAATAGCCAGATTCTGCTGAAAAGTCTGCCTTACAAAGCATATTAAGGCCTTTCGCTCTCAGAACTGCACCCTTCTTTGTAGTCTTGGAAGACAAAGGGTTTAATTGTGTTTTGTTATTCTGCGATAAACTGTGCTGCCTGATTTAGCCACCCTGTTCTTCAAATGCCTCTAGGGACCGTTTGGCTGCTTGAATAGGAGCTCTAAGAGGAGTTACGGGTCAGGACCTCTGCTTAGTCCTATTAACAAAAGTTATGACTGACTGCTCCTTTTTGGCCAGTAATCTCTCCTCATTTCCTATTAATGAATGCATTTCTACACGTTTCAAATTTAGAAAGGAGCTAGGAATTCACCTTAGCTATGGGCTTTATGGACTGGGAAGATCGCTTAGTATTTTTCAGTTATGAGGCCATGACAACTTGTAATGCGTAGTTATACCTCCACTGCTGCCGTGGGAGCTGATGGAGGGATGCTCTCTATGGACTAGCTGGGGGAAGGGTGCCTGCTCCTTGTTTTAGCACCTTCCACTTACGGCTAAATCTTCATACTCCAAAGTGGCCCTGGGGAAGCAGGTCCTATCTCACCTCCAGCAGCTGCTTGTGTGCTGCTAACACGGCACTACGGTTTGGGACCGGCTTTCCTCTGCCTTGGTTGCCTTCTTGCACTGGCTTTGCTGTACTGAATGAGCAGGCTCACTTTGCTGATAACTCAATGTGTGCATAGCCTTACACGTGCTGTGTGCTATTGAAGTATAACGTACGTAAATCGTACTGGCGTTAATGGGCTACTGACTTTTTTCCTCCAAATTTTCCAGGCGAGGAGGAGAACAATATTGAGCTATAAGGTTCCTAATTGCACAAGACTGGGGGAAATGTGTGGGAAAGCTCCATTTCACATTTTATTGACGTTTATTCATTACACTTCTCAACAAAAGCACTGCTTTACCCAATTCTTTTGCTATTCTGATAGTTGTAAATGTGCTTCCAATGTTCTGTTTGCTCAGATGATTGTTAGTTGGTTTGGTGGTCTTATGTCCTGCGTGTTTGTGGACAGGATTCTGTAGTATCAGGCTTCAAGTTTCTCTATAAAACTGTCATGAAATGTGCCTGCATGTACAGTACACGTGGTCGATACTAACTCTAGAAGTTGGATACAGGTCCCTGCAATCGTACCTGTGTTACACGTGTATAAACCTGCTTAGTAGCTCCGCACCTCACTGCGACATCTTGTGTAGTTGGTGCACAAATTGGGCATGGCCGGTTTGGTTGTCGTCATGCAGTACTGCAGGCAGTTTGTGCTACAGGCATGCCAAAATGACAAACCTGATTAAATTGAAGAGGGAATTAAAACAAAACAAAGCTCTCAGTTATCTGAATCTGAAATATCTGTTTTTTGCTGATTTTGACTTGAGCATCCTTACATTTCTTTCTGTATTTCCATATCAAATTGACCTCATCTTAGATGTATTTTTCTAACTTTATTATACCTTTCAACTGAAAGTGAGGTAAAAAAAACTTTGAAGTGTTCAGAAGAATGTGCATCTGTAGCAATGTGAAATTATTATTAATGCTAACAAGTACACAAAATACTTTAAATGCCTGTTACGTTTTTCAGATTCTTCACTGTCTGTAAATTCTGCTGCTTTTAAGTGTCCGTAATATCTCCTTTGTGAGGTGGGTCCTGCTTGATTCTAATCATTTCTGTAGACCATAAATTAATGACTTAATACTGCATTAAAAAAAAGTCTAAGCTATTAATGTGCATGCACATTACCCATGTTTATAACCTGGGAAGTGTAATTCTTTTAGCATTTGCTAGGCTCTTCTTATAGATTTGCTTAAAAATAGAAAAATTAATGTACTGGAACGATTTTGAAAGGCCCATAAATAATGAGCTGAGGACCAAAAGCTTGAAACATAGCTAAGGTTATGTTAATTATGATTAATTACTTTGAGAGGTTTGTTAGAAGCCTCTTAGCAACTGTGAACTGTAATTATTGCCCATCAGTGCAAGCACATCAGTGGAGACTACAGCCAATATATCTGTTCATGGGTGAAGGTTTATCCTCGCAACTTTTGTTGTAATTTGTCTTAGATACAATACCCTTAAGCATAGTTCCTGGCGATAGTGTGACATGGCTTAAAAACTCTAATCTGAAATCTTTCATAACTGACTACACGAAATGAATCTGGACGTCCCTTAAATGCAGTGGGCCCACATGGTGCTGGTGGAGGAAGGCAGCCCAAAGACCCAATTCAGCCTGGTGACGCTTCAGTCTGATGGCTTGTCTTTTTCTCTGAAAGAAAGACTGAAAGTAGTGTTTTCAGGTAGTTCGTGTGCATCTTCTGGGTGCACGTGGTTTAACAGGATCCAGAAGCTGTGACGTCCGTGGAAAGCCGCAGAATATCAAAATCCAGACCGGGCTCCCATGATCACGGATGTTAGGGTGGTCTTGTATACAAAGAGAAAGGATCATTGTGTTTTCCTGGTTTGAGTTTGGATCTTGGCTACTGGCATTGTGCTCAGAAGAAGAGCCAGCTCCTTGCAGCTGAGCCCATCTTTGCAGACGTCTCTTCCCTCAGCTGCACTGCCCTCCTGCTAGCCAAGGGCAAGGCACTGTGCCAGAGACGGTCGTGAAGAAATAAAAGGAAAAAGATTCAGAGCTGTCATTCACTGCCTGAGTAGCACTAGTGGCAGTCCACGTGCATGAAGAGCAAGAGGTGTTTTTTTTTCCTTTTACACCGCTATTGTTTAATCTCCATGTTCACCAGGGAGTTGTTCTCATTTAACTACATCGATTCTTGTAAACCAGTTGAGTCAACTGCTCTGAAACTGTTTATCGTTAAGGCCTCTCTTGCCTTTATGCCTCTTTGTATTACTGAAGAAATAATAAGGAGACTTTGGGAAACTGAAAAGAAGGAAGATTAGATTGTGTGTAAGTAACCTGCATTGGTGCACGAACTGTGTAGTGTTTAAATGCTAAATTGCAGCTGAAGA
Source organism: Cygnus olor (assembly GCF_009769625.2). Classification (NCBI taxonomy): domain Eukaryota; kingdom Metazoa; phylum Chordata; class Aves; order Anseriformes; family Anatidae; genus Cygnus; species Cygnus olor. Next base: position 54,830,829 of record NC_049173.1, read on the forward strand.
GCAGATTACTGGAGCCTTAAAAGCCACTGACACTAAAAACGTAATTTCGGTATTAAAAATGTTCAGCTGCAGCTGAAAACGGTTCTGGTATGAGATGATGATATACCATCTCCTTAGCATGGCCACGTGTGGCATCGGGGAGCCCATGGGACGTTGGGCCAGGAGCACGGCCCCGCAGGGGCTGTGGTAGGGCGAGGGGAGAGGGGCAGGTGAAGGCAGGCCACCCATCTCCTGTACCGCTGTTACTGCTGTGAGCTCTTTGTGATGGGAACCTATGGCTTAAGGTGCAGCTCAGGGAGTAGTTTTACTGTAATTGGTTTTGAAATGCTGCGTCCTACTGTAAAAATTTTTGACACAATGGGGAAAAAGCTAAAAACAATTACTTGAAAATGAGTTGAGAGAGAATGTGACTTCACAAATAGGAAATAAATGAAAACTTGAACTTCTCAAAAACATTACCAAGTACATGTTTGTTGCAGACTACTGGTTTGTTATCAGGAATGACATGCCTGGATATTAAAGCTCCCCCTCCACCTATTGGTGAGGTGAGAGGGAAAAGAAGTTCGCATTTCAGCTTGGTGTCGTGTTTGAAATGAAGAGTTAGTTTGGTCTAAGTCACCGTGAGGAGGTAGTTAACTTCTCCACTGCTGTTTGAGCCTTGCTCCATGGTATAGGCGATTGTGCATCAGGACTTGTGTGTTTTCCTCTGAGCCTGCAATATACCTGTCACTGAGCTGCTTGATGTGCTGACTATACGATCGGAATTGCTATTTGTGTAGTCAGGTATCCATCTCATGTAGAGTTTTGTCATAGCTGTCACTGTAGCATGAGCGATGTTTCATTATATTGCTTAATGTGCTCAGTCTTCTCGGCCGGATTGAATTCCGGACGAAGTATACAGCCTAGCTCAGGAGGGAAGGAGGTGCTCTCCGCCGCAGCAGGTGTGCGTTTCATTAGGAGGCAGCCCAGGAACCGTCCCTTGGTGATGGAGGCGAAATTCTTCTTGTCCACAAATGAGGTAGGCTGCCACCGCTCATTAGCATTGTGAGGACTAATGAGCTAGTGTTTGTAAGATGCTTTGACATCTACCAGATAAAAAGTATCTCATAGGAGAAGTGGAGCACAAAAACAAGCATTTTTTTTTTTTTCTGTTGAGAAACGTTGGCTGAGAAGCGGGATATTCCGTTTTCAACATTGACCTTTTGAGCTTTTGTTCCCATGAAAACAGGTGAGTAGATTGAACTGACTCGGGAGCCAATCTTCTTCCCACTGGAAATAATGTGAAACATCTGATTTTTGCTCCTGCCAGTGGGTTCGCTCTTACACGGCGGTTTCGTTCCAGTGCCTTCGTGCTCTGCACTTAATTCCCACGAACACTAATGGGACTTAAATGGGCAAGTCCTTCGGGAGCCAGTGTACATCTGCATTCCCCCGCAGGACCCAACTCAGTGCGGCTACAGCCGTGTTGCCACGGGGACCCGGGGTGACGGCTGTTGTGCTGTGCTCCTCGGGGGGCTGATGGTGGTCACTGTCCCGACGGGGCCGCGCTGGTAGCACAAACGTGAGAATAAATGAACAGGTACTGTGTAAAAATCCGTTCTCATTAGTGGTAATTAACTGAGCTCTATAGGTTTCTAATGGGAAAAAGCCAATTTGATATGTAAATGTCTTGTACTAGCTGAATCTAAATGAGCAGATCGGATGCAAAGGACGATGCATCTTCCAAAAGGAGTTTGCAAAAACCTCCACGCTTTGCTGCAGTCCTTTCTGCTTACACTTGTCTCCCCAGTCCCAGTGCAGGAAGTGTTTCCCGTGAGCTGAGTTTGAGACATTGAAAAAAGAATGTGGTCCTTTCAGGCGAGATTGACTGAAAGACTAGCAAGAAATAAAAATCAAGGACCTATCATTTTTGAACCATAAATGCCCATACATACACTTGCAGTCTTTCTCTGCTACTCAGATATCATAGAAACAGGAATTTAAGTGTAAAAATCCCAGAACATCACAAGATTCATTACAGAAAGCTCTATTAATGGGTGTTTGATGTCCTCCTGCAGGAAGTTCCCTTACACTTAAACAACATCATTTAGTTTGTCCTAACTGATTTTTTTTCTTGCTGCAGTTTTAGGCAACTAATTGATGTGGTGTTGCAATTTTCCTTACATTTCAGAGTTTTTCAGTCCCTAGGTCACTTATTTTCGGAGTTTTTTTGCCATTGCAGAGAACTTGTGATCACCTGTTACTGAAGCCAGTGCTATGAGTTTGTTTCAAAAAGCTGTTGTGCACAAGGGGCTGGGATTTAATTACCTGTTGAAAGCTTGCAACCAAAGATTTGAGGAAGCATCTGAAACCACCTGGCAACTGCTGTGTATAGGTGCAAATTGAATGAAATTGTTAGGGCTAAACAATACCTGAGAGATCCTTTGGAAGGAAAACAAATAAAGGAATTACACCTTTACCTTGTAAGGATTTAACTTGTCATACAGGACATCCCTTTAAGTCAGTTCTCAATGAATATAAGGATATTTTTTATTTGTGCAGCACCAGCTTTTGAAACACAGTTTAAGAGATGTAAAAACGCCAGCAGTGTTGCCGTGGGGCAGGTGGCCCTGCATTGCTGTGCCTGCAGCTTGGGGTTAGGGGAAACTGGGCAGAACTTGAGCATTGTACATTACTCTGTCCTGGCTTTGGCCAGGAATTTCACGGATCAGCTGGGTGGTAAGGCAGTCCTCGCTCGTCATAGTATTTGGATATTCATTGCGTTTGGGTGCAGAAGTTGCCACTGAGATCCCTGCCACTAAGATCCCTGTGTGTCAGATGAGCTCAGAGCTACGGACCACAGCACTGAAACCCACAGACTGGGGCACTTGGGACTCGAGTGGCATGAACCAGAGTAGTGCAGTGGTGCTCAGTGACGGAAACATCAGATCCCTGCTCTGATCTCGCCCGTTGTTTAACTCATGAACAGCACCGCTGAACGTGGAGAGAAGCAGTTAAGCTTTTCCGTCCCAGTCACCATTTAATGTTGAGTGATCAGTTCATTTATGAAATCTATACTCATCTGACAGGCTAAAACAATAACCAGATCACTGTCACATCTGCTCATCTCAGCAGTATTTCCTTCTAGCTGTTTAGCTTCCATTTTATAATGCTTGTTAAATGTTTTGACACGGCTTTGTGGCTAGTATACCGCACGGAAGTCCCAGGTGACCTCCTACCCTGGCAGTATGTACACCCTATGGTTGCTTTGATTTCAAGATGAAGTAAGCTCATGGACATCATTTGGTGCATTAAGAAGCAACCAGAAATATTGCCACAGAAAGAAGATTGTGACTGCTAACTGGAGCCAGGAAGCTTACAAGTGTATGAAAGTTTTATACTTGCCCAGTTCTTTTTCCTTGCATTTTGTGTTCCTGTTCAGCTCAAGGTGAAAAACGGTGTTTGTACAATCATAATCGCTGTACCCTTCATTACTGTTAAGAGTATTTTTAGTTATTTTATGTAAGTAGCAATATTGGAGATAGTCGTTTATATAGGAGCTGGTAACACCTTCGTTGTCATCATGACAATAGAAAAAAAAGTGTGAATTTTAGACTGTATTTAGACCTTGATATTTGAGGTATGTACATACATGGTGGCCTCTTGAGCATGAAAATAGTGCTGAATTCTGTCCATACAACACAAACCACCAGTGTCTTGGTGAAGTGCAATGCATCAGTTCAATTTTTTTTTAAAGCCTATAACAACTTAATTGTTTGGTTTAACCTTCGCTTCAACTCCATTTCCTTTTGATTTTGAATGCCTGCATTTAAATTAGCTGAATAGTCCTTTTTTTATATATATATACACATTTATATTTTTCCTTGCCTGAGAATGGTCTGATTGCAAACTGACCTCTTTCAGTGGAGCTGCCACAGTCACCTACAGTGACAGTGAACCTACAGATCCCACAAAGCTGGGGTTGTGGGCATGCAGGACCTGCTGAAACCTGTCTGCTGTATGTGTGCTTGCCACTTGTCTCACCAGCGTTTTGTTAGTCTGTGATGGCTGTCGGCAAATACATTTTTTGCTGAATCAGTGGTTATCTGACTTGTTTGAGACGAGGCAGTAAAAATCTACTTTCTCTATTAAGTTTTTAGTCAATGCTAGAAATGACCTGTTAGTCGTGGATTTTTTTTCCTTGTCATGTATGTTTTATATTCTGCTTACCAAAAGGAATAAGTTGGCTTGACTATGGTATGTTAATAACTTCAGTGTGCAAAAGTACTGAATAATAGAAAAGCTACAACAAAAAACAACACCTAGAAGCTGAAGCCATGTGATGTAAATGGGAAAGGCAGAATATTTTCAAAAGTAAGGGCATTAGACCTTGCAAAAGTCAATCAAAACTCACAGCCTTTCTTGGTGCTTTTAATTCAATACGGGGATGTTTTTGTGGGAGTTAGCTTTAATCAATTTCAAGTTATTGGTCTCAGCTTGAAACTTAATGACCGACACTAGGGATGGAAAACAGATGTGCCGGCGATTCCCTCTGTCCTTTAAGTTCATGAAGCCCCCTCTCCTTCCTTTGATTTTATGCCCCATACTGAGGTGTCCCGGTGTGTTTTTGAACTTAAGGCTTATGCTCACTTCTGTGGACCTGCTTTTTTCTTTTTTTTTTTTTCCCCTTCTTTTAGAAATTCCCACTTTCAGCGTTTGCCACTTGCTGGCTTCCTGTTCCTAAATCATGAAGGGAACGTTGGTGAGCAGAGCCTGGTCCTGCTCAGGATGGGGAGCAGCTGCTCGCAGGAGGCTGTCACTCAGGTGGTGGATCACACAGACAGTGCTTGCTACGTGCTTATGAAATGGGAAATACTTTGTGCCGTCTATGTAAAAATACAAAATACCATTGTATAGTTAAGCCTGTGAAAACAAGCAAGGTACCTAAGCTACAAAAGTTTAGGCCAAAATCCGATGGGTGAAGTTACTGACATCTTATCAGGTATAACTGCTTGCAGCTTGTGATACACTTAGTCATGCATTTGCAGCCTAACTTGTTTTTCTCAGGCTTGAGTGTTTTGGGTTCTATGTGTGTGGGTTTATTTTTTCCTCACAAAGCACATTTCTCTGATGTAGCAACTTCTTGATACCTGTTACAGAGCTAATCAGCTCTTAAAGTCTAAAACAAAGGAGTTTCATCAGTCGATAAGACTGCCTTAAATATTTGTGGCAGATGATTGACAGCACTGTCAAATCTGATCCCCGAGTACCACCTGAAGCTCACAGAAGAATATGAGGGCTCTTTTTAGCTGAGGAGCGATCCTCTTCAATCACAGGTAGGGTCCTTGTGGCAGCAGTGCTGCCTGCTTACATGGTGCCCTCAGCAACTTCACTTGCTGAACAAGTCATGGCAGTGACAAACGTGACTGCTTACCTCCTCACCAGCACCTCTGCAAAATGTTCAACTCATCGTCTTTTATACCAAACCTGTGTGCTGGCAGCTTAAAATTCGAGCACATTTGCCAAAGTCAGAGGTGAAGAGGCATGACTCGGAGGGAATCCCCAGCTGGGTGCGCTCAGAGGGGCAGCACATGGTGAGTGAGGCCTGGGGGGTTCCATGTCACCGTACAAAAAAAAATCACTTATTTGGTGTTTTGGGAGCAATTAAACTTTGGTATAAAGCTTCCTAAGCAGAGCTGTTTGTGCTTTGCAGCCAGATTTGATTATTTGGCAGTTGCCCGTGAGTAGCTGAAAATCTGTAGGTGGCAACTTTAATAAGTCAGCATTTTATGATCTATTACAGTTCAACTTTATTGAGCAGTTTAAAATACCTACTTGGCCTTTTTTTTCCGTTTTGGCACCAAAATGTGTATCTAATGGGTAGATCTAAAATAGAACACAGAAAAAAAAGTTCACCTTTGTCCTGATGTCCAGAATTAATCACTGGACACACAAGACAGTCTCCTTTACTGAGGAAGGATAATTAATTCATATTTGAATGGAAAAAAAAGACTTTTTTTAAATGACTGATTAGGCATCTTGGGACTAAATCTGTACAGTTGTTTGTTTTTTTTTTAAAGATGGAATAAATAGTTTAAAAATGCCAAATACCAGTGAACAGTTTTAGATTTAAGATCTAAATGGCTCCTCAGTGCCAAAGAGGTTTTATTTGTATATAAAAAAGGAAATGAAGTGCAATGTGTACTCATGAAACACTGCCGTGAAAAATAGGAAGAACTATAAAGCTCATGAGATGCACAAAATAACTGTTTGTACTAATTTTCTCGTGTCTAATGAGATACAAGGCTTCCTCTAACAAGTTCATTGTTGGCTGCATTTGCACATGCGTGTAGGAATTGATGGGAGTATTCAGAGCTGCACGGTATATTGCAGGGAATATCAAATAGGCGTGATTAAAGTTCCTCTAGGAGCTTCGTAGCTCTAATGTTTTCACTTCTGTGCGTAATTTCTTGACATTAGCATTGACTAATGTATGTTTTTCACAAATATCTGTGGCTAGAGGTTTGTATCAATCATTAGCTGTAATTGGAAGTAATATGCTCGGTAAATCTTGTGTTATAAATGCTGGAATGGTTTATAATGTTTTAAAATGTTTTACTGATTTAAAATTATTAAATTCATTGCCGGAGGAGAAAGAGAGATTTTATTCTTTGTAGCATCTGATTTCAGTAAATGTGTAATTGTGTATGGAGCTGAGCACTTCATCCTTTGCCAAGGGAGTACCTTGAATTTTCAGAGATTTAAAGGGACCACGCAGTGCTTAGGGGACCATGCAGTGCCTAGGATGCTGAGAATATTTCAGAATGTGGTATGTAGGAAAAAGCACTTAGTGGAAATCCATAAAATAACCTTTGTTAGTAACTTAGATCTGATTTGATGTTTTTTAACAATAGCTAAGCCTCCTTCTGCAGCAGTCTGAACTGAAGAGTCTGTCAAAATGGTTTCACTCTTACTGCTTGGTCATGGGTAATAGCAAAATAGCTTTTAAAATTTGTTAGTTTTTCCTGATTAAATGCATATATGCATCTATCTATATCTTTGGTGAATAGCAGACTATTTTTTGAGCATTTTAACAGGTGGCAGTCATACCTACTGCATCTCCAAGTCGTTGCAGAATCAAGCCCTGACGTGATGCAGCTGGGGTTGGCTGCAATAAAGCACTGGGTTGGTGGAGGATAAAAGGGCTGAGCAGGACGGGGAGTATGCTCCCAGTGAGGCTGTGTCCTTTGCTCCCCTGCACCTGGTGTATAGGGATGGATTTATGGATCCCGTGAAAAAATAGAAGGTACTAAAAAATGCCTTGCATGCCGGGAGAGGGACTTTATGTGAGGAAAAACCCAAACCTTTCAATTTCTACAAATCACAAATTGTGTTGAGTGTGGTGGTGGCTTTCAGTGTTGCCCGCTGGGCAGTGCTTGCTGCCTGCTCTTTGACTGGGTGGGTGGCAGAGAGCACGAGGAAGGGGCTCAAGTACAAAGCTGTGCTGTGTTTGTGTGCTCACCTCTGGAGAGAGAGAGAAGGCAGAGGGCTGGGAGTTACCACCTTGGTTAAAAATGAACACGTTTTCTTACCAAGTCTCATTGAGATGAAATGTTGCGGAGAGAGCAAACAGGGCCTCGTTCTTCTTATTTTTTTTTTTATATACTAGCATAAAATGTCCAGGGGAATGTGCACGTTTCTATGGTTACAGGATTGTGTCCTCTTGTGGACCATAAGGCTGATGATAAATGATGCTGGTGATGCTGTATTACACCTGAAATGCCCCACGGGTAGCGGGACCCTTCCTGTGCTGAGGAAACCCTTGAAGCCTCGGACCAAGGGGCATGTTTGGAGCTCCCTGCTATGTTAAGCAGGAGCTTTTTAGGAAGAGTAGTAATGACTAGCAAAAATAGCAAACAAATGCGAAAAGCTACTAAATGTGTTCTTTCCTAAGATGTCCCCTTTGTAGTAGCTAAATTGGAAGTTGAAGATATTTTATTCACTATTAGCTTACGCGAAATGAAGAAAAATCCCTAAGAAAAAATGATGAAAATTTAATCAAAACCTTGGAAAACCTTGGTGTCCGGATGGTGGCCCGGCGCCGATGGGCATGGAGGGTTTGGGTACTTGCTGGGTCTACATAGCAGAAATGCAAAGACCCCAATGTTGTGTCTGCTTAAGTGTGCCACCCTGCACAGCGTGTCTGGGGGGAAAGAGAATCCTTTGTCAGCTCCAAGCCTCCCTGGAAATGCTTTCATGGCTTCCTCGTGGCAAGGGATACAGTTACCTGAAAGGCACCAAGTGTTGCTGAGAATATGTGCAAACGGTGTAGTCTAGAAGATGTACAGCTGGGTGCTTTTTGTAGCTCAGATGATGTACAGCTGGGTATTTTCTTTGTGTAGGCAATTTACATCCTCCATGAGAATAGGAGGAGCAGGGAAAGAAATTACCTGTGAAAAGCAACCTGATTACAGAACTCTGCCATGTTGTATCATTAGTTTCCTGCACTGATAACAGAATTTGATTTTACAACTAAAATAGAGGTTTAAACAAACCAAAGTACTGTATGAATTCTGTCCTGTATCTCATTTCCTTGGAAATAGCTGGTTAAGCTTAGTATTCCTTATTACCCCATGTAATATTGAAGATATGCAGAAAATGCAGGTGGTTATGCCCGTTGAAGATGAATCCCTTGCAAAGCTGGGTCAAGGGTAGGAATTACACTTTTTTCTGGAAATGGGAAATGCTGCTCTTCCCCAGAACAAAATATTATAGGGTTACAGTGTTGACACAGAGAGCTGACGTGATGCTGTTGAGGTTGATTGGATTATAAAGGGATTAAGCAGTAATGGGATTGGAAGATACTTCTTGAATGAAAAGACAGCTGTAGAGGATTTTGAAAGGAAGGTTTATAGGGTTGAGGCAGTTCAGCCTTGTGGTCGTAGCCTTGTGTTGAATCAGTTGGCAGTATGGAGGTTGGACTCTGTTGGGAAGAAGCTCCTCAAGGCTGAGGTAGCACACGCAGTATCGGGATCTGAACCCTTAACTCAGGGGGTTTACATCGACTTTAACAGAAACATCTTCATGTAAGCTCTTAATAAAAACGAAAATACGAAGTTCTACGAGGTTGTTTTTTCTAAGCAAGGGTGAGAACAATGTTAAATGTCGTAATCTAACGTGTTGGCAAAGGTCTGTGTTAATGATGCGCTATCCTCTTTTTGCCTACATCATTGGTGAACATGTGTAGTACTACAAAAAATGGTCATTTCTGCTGCTAGACCATGATTGAAAGGAATAACAGAGAACTGAACAACAAAACGCATCCACCATGTGCATGCTTTTTCTCTACAGAGAGATTTGTGTGGAGCAGAAACATCCTTGAAAGTCAGATGTAAAAATCCTTTTAATCTTACCCTGTATTTGCAGTAATCCCAAAGGCATTTGACTCTTTGCAATTTTAAGGGAAAAGGAGAAAATGGTGCAGGATCTAGGTTATAAGGGATTACGAAAGCTCATGATTTCCAAATGCTGTTCAGGTGGTGGGATGTAGAAGAAATGACTGGCTTTTTGACTTTTGGGGTAGACACCTTTTGATCAGTGTAAAGCAGATGATGAAATGTGTAAGATGATGCATCATAGCCCAGGAAGAAGGCAAATGCAGCTTGTCAGAGACCTTATGAAGGGAAATATTTGCCCCTTTAAGTGGGTATATTCTGTGCTTTGCAATGGTCAGCTTTATGGATGGTAGGACGAAAAAGAAGGTATCACTGAATATTCCAGCTCTTTAAGCCTCTGAGTCCATTGAAAACCTGAACCCCTTTACGGATACGTGGGTGCATGCCTTCATTTCTGTTAGCAGCTGTTAACTTCGCTCATTCCTTCATATTTGCTTCTTCTGAGCATCGTTTATCTTTCATGGCTTGAGTTAATGGGCTAATGGCATTGCTGGTTTGTGCTGTGAGCTTAGCAGAGAGTAAGATACCACGTACGGCCTTGTTCAGGGAGGCAGACACTTGATCTGGAAGGAACCTGTCACTGCCAGTTTTCTTCTGGCAACCAACGTTGCAAGCTTCAATTTTTCAAGTCATGTAGCGCATTCAGCTGGAATCATAGCTTGAAATCCTGTGTGATTTTGCCAGTGGAGATGAGATACCTGCTCTCCAAGGTTAGTGCTCATTTTAAAATTGCTGTAGACGTGATCAATTTTTGATATTGAATAGAAGATGGGAGTAGTGGGAGTTTTAATTTTAACATTTTAATGGGAGTAGTGCTCATCTTCTGCATTAGTTGGAGACGGTGTTAACCGAATTAGCCTTCTGTAAGGACAGCTTTGCTGAACGGGCATCAATATTGCTAGAATAGTCTGACTTGGCTATGTGTCTGATCTCAGCAACCCGCTGTAGGGCTGAGTATCATAGGTGGAATGTGGTGTTTGAAATGTCAGCTGGGTTTTCAGCTGTACTGGTTTTGAACTTTGCTAGCTCTCCCCCTGCCGTGTTATAAGAAGGTGCTCGTTGCTCCTGGGCGCTGTACCCAGGCGGCTGTGTCAGCTCTCGTTGTGCCCTTCTTTGTACTCCGGTTAGCAGAAGAAGTTCATTCTTTCAGAAACTGTTTTTGAAAATCAACTGTTACAGATACAATGCTGAGATAAGTGGCAGAAAAATCTTATCAGGAATGAACACCTGCACGTGCTGTATAATCAGGGTTTCTGAGTGCTAAGGGTTGGAATTCCTGCCGCTCTGAAGTCCAGCTCCATCTCAGGAGTAGGCTCCCGCATGCTCTGTGAACAGTTCTTGGCTTTGATGTGGTGACATTTTGAAAAATAGCGATATGCTGACCAATTCTGTTAGTCATTTTTCAGTGACGTGTCCTTATATTACAGAAGAAAAGGTTGCTGTTAGGTGGCTTAGGATTAGCTGACTGGAGAAGAAGAGGTATCTGTACCTGACAGGCGTATTCGCTGTTGTTAGTTTGAGGACCCTTAAAAACTACTATTGTGTGGTTACTGGGCAGCAACTGAATCCTGGCTTAGTGCCGGTGAGATGGCAATGGCACAAAACAATAAAATGTCCAAAGCCCCCTGATAAATGCAAGATTTAAGAAACAGAGCTGGTAAATCGAATACGTTTGCATCAGTTTCTGTTCTCTTGTAATATTTCTCTGAGTATATCCTCATTTCACATGATTAACTGTTGTTTGTATAAAAGGCAAGCCTGTGGCTTGGTACAAAAACTATGTTTAGGAATTCCTGGCAGGTATTCCTCCTGCTCCCTGTGTGTGTGCTGCAGGGGTTGAGTTTTTTTTTAATAAGGGTTGTAAATATTTGGGCAGAGGGTTGCAGATTAGTTATGATTTAACTGAAGGCTTTGCGCTGATTACCATTATTGTACAAATACTGGGGGTGGGGATAGACGAGGAACGGAAAACCGTTTGCCACCTTTTTGGCAGACGGATGCATGTCTCTTGTAACCTTTGGGCCAGACAGCTCGGCAGTCTGATGAGCCTGAATTATTCAGGAGGCAGTGAAGATTAGTTAGCTAGCGAGGGTATGTATTGATCTGCCAGCATTCCTTCTGCCGTGTTGATCTTGGAAAATAGTAAATAAGTTTTAAAGTAGGTTTTTATTTTGATGCAAACAAACATTTGCTGGCTGGCTTTTTTGCATAAATAATTGCAGGGTTTTTTTGGTAATCTTTGCTAGATGCTAATCCATTAACTAAGATAGCATAACACCTGTGCATTTGTTGTTGTTGGTTGTTACCAAATGCTTTGAGTTTTGCTTGTGCTTCTGGAGGTGATTACCTTGCAGCACGTTTACCAGGAGGCTGCTGGCCCCTGCGAGGTGCTGAGGTGCTCCATCGCTTCCCTTCCTTGTTCTCTGCTAGCAGCTTTGCACGTGTGACAGAAAAACCCAGAGGCGCTTTGCTTTTCGCCGCCAAGCGTAAGTGTGTTTGGGAGGGGGTGGAAAAAAGCGCATCAGTTATCAGGGTGGCCAACAATAAGTCTGACACCGTCTTATATCCTTCCGCAGCCAGATCCATTTCTTTCAGGCAATTACCAGCTTCTCTTTCAGATAAGATACAGGTTTATTGAGTTCCCCGCTGTGCAATTACGGTTGGGAGGAACAGATTGCTGCATGCACCCAGCCTGGGCCATGGAGTGCGTTGCAGTGGGAAGCAGCAGACGGATGCTGCCGGGTGGCGGTGTTTTGGGATGTGAGCTGGAGGATATGGGGAGGGACTTGAGATCAATTTCACTTTCTGGCCAGACAGAGCCAGCCTAATTCTTGCACCAACTAGTGGCACGTGGAGCTGCAAAATTAATTTCCTCTTTAATATGGAAAATGCTAAGATCCACCATTAGCTTAAACACACATTCAAATTTCCAGTGTATAACAAGACAAATGGTACTAACTATTATCATTTTTTTCCCCGAAATAAATGCAAATTGTATAAACTGTCAGCATTTGAGACAAGATGGCTCAGATCTCAGCGGTGCTGGATGAAATGCTCCTGCTTGTCGCATTTATGAAAGATTATGAAATGTTAGGGACCCAAAGAGGGGCTCATTCACATGCAGACACTGTGCTGCCAGGATTAGCATTCCTTTCTCAACACTTTAACTGCACGAGGATTTCCTGGTGGTATTGTTGCTTTTAGAAGGTAAGGACAATTATTTTAAAGCACGTAGCAGGCACGTGCATCTTTTAAACTACAGCAGCTCCAATGACTTCTCAGGACATTTTTCTTTTGACTGTGAGTATGTATTTTTGTGTTTTAGAATGACTGTCTCTCAGTGAAAACTGCTTTGTATTCCCACCCTTCACCCGTATCATGCTCATTCAAGTTCCAAGCTTATGCAAATGTTTTCTCCCTGTCATTGCTCTGCATGGCTGAGGGTTTGAGTCAGGCTGGGAAACCGAAGCCTGGCTGTTTGTGTGGCTGGCATCTGTTTTGTGTAACTGCAAATGTACAAATTCCAGCGCTTTTTTATCTTCAGGATGGTTTGTAACTTCAGTGCATGCTCCTCGTCTTAGTTATTTACTTGTTTGAGTGTAGCTATGTCGTTTTCAGAAACAGAAAGGTCTCTCTGCCAGCAAAAGGGTGCTGCAAAAGGAGTCTAAAGCTGTTGCACTATCTCAGGTGAATCTCTTGGAGCCAAATTGCCTTAAATTAATGAGGATTTTTGCTGGTAAAATAATCAAGTCTTGGAAAATGGTGAAAGATAGGTATTGTTCCACAAAGTTTTCTGTACTGTGCCTTAATTAAAAATAAGGCAGTTGCACAATTTTATCTTCCGTTGGCACCTTTATTATTTCCTTGTTGCTGAAGTGTTAAATAGGTACAGAATGCACAGTTACCTCTACTACAGGATAAACAACATTGCCAGTAACATTGTACATGTGACTGTGGTTTAATTATAAACATCAAATATGACATTTACAATATCTCAGGTATTTTTAAAGCGAAGCATAAACGTTATCCTTAGATAACTTGTCTGACAGGAACAAGGCTCCCAGAGAAAGTGAGCCCTGCTGTGCTATGCCCTCTCACTAGGAAAGTCAGTGTGGGATGGATTTGGACTCAGTATCACACCTTTCCTCCTGACTCACTGGAGCTCATGAAATTGAGATCCCAAATCAAATTTTGGCCTACCTTTGGGAAAAAAAATTCCACTTACAAGAAGTTCAGAGAAACCAATGTTGGTAAAAATTGTTTAATTATAGTTGATGTAGCGAAGGCTTGGTATAGCAAGCCCTGTTTTCACTTCATGTGCTTATGGCTCTGAGTTCGGTGAGCTAAGCATCTGCAGCTCTAGTTAAATCCACTGGGACGTTCGTGCCTGGGAAGATGAGCATGCTGTGCTGCCTTACAGTAACTTTTCTCTGCAAGGCAGGACTTCTAGATGTGGACGTGACATGTGTCATCATTATCGCAGCTGCAGGTAGAGACTAGGTACTGTATTGCCAGCCTTAGCTTTCTCTTTGTATTTGAAAAATTGTCTTGATTTCCATTATTTGTGAATCTTGTGCTGCCACGAGTGCCAGGGCATGAGCGGTGGCAGCACATCTCTTTTCTATCTCCAGCTGCATTACAGGAGGTCGTCATTGTCTATAGTCACCCCTGGCACAATTGCTTTTCTGAGCTGTAAGATAACTGATGAAAACCATGAATCTGAATCCTGGCATAATTCGGTTCAACCTTAATAGTACTGAAATAGTAATCAGTCAATTTATCGTCTTGTTAACGGCAAGGCTGGCACTTGTGCAGAGACAGCTGCTGTGTGTTGTAACCCTGAAGATCGCCATCATCTTTCTGTAAATAAGAATTCACTGCACGGTTTTAAAAGCAGTGAAGGCTGGTAAATACTGCTCCCGTTTCCGCCAAGCCGAATGTGTTTAAAGCTTTTATGTATATCCTTTGTAAACAGCGTAATGTTTGCAATCTAGAAAATGATCCTGTGCCACTTGACTAAGAGCTAGCAATCAGCTATCAAAATTGCATCAGCTATCTAATTGCATCTGTGTGATTCCATGATCTTTGCTCTGTACTGTTGGGACCCACCATCTCCCCAGTAATACCTTAAAATGAGAGCAAGTGCCTTGATGAAATATCAGTGCTTAAAATTGGAGGCAAGCCTTAATATCTAATCCAGTCAAGACTGGTTGATAGAATTAAAATCAATATTTTTTTCCTAAATCAAAATTAGACAGTATATGTGGTTGAGTGACCCATCCCTGGAGGTGTTCAAAATCAGGCTGGAAGAGGCCATGGGCAACCTGATACAGGTGGCATTCCTGACCATGGCAAGGGGGTTGGGAATAGATCATCTATAAGGTCCCTTCCAACCCAAGCCATTCTATGATTCTATCAGGTGAACTACCCAAACCTGATTTCAACTTTTTAACATGATGTTCCTTGTTTTTACCCTCTGTGTACCTTACTTAGCTTTTACTATCCAAAATATCCTGTGGCGAACCTCTCATTTTGACCACATACTGTGCAAAGCAATCACTTCTTGTTTTAGATAAGGTGAGAACTATTGTTCCTTGTTCACATTTTCCATGATCCTCACAATTCTACAGACTTCTGCTGTACCTCTCTCCCTCATCAGTCTTCTTTTTTCTTGCATGGGACCATTCATAAAGAAGACACATACCGTGCCTTTGATCAGCTTGATAACCTTCTCTCTTTCCATTTCTAACTTCTTGACATGGAGGACTCAAGAAGCACATATCATTCAGGAATGTTCACCACTGGTTTACACAGTTATTTTAATTATATTTTGGCTTTCAACTTTGATTTGTCTTAATAATTTATGATTTTGTGTTACTGAGCACTAAGCTTACATTTTACTATTACAAATCTAGAATCCCATTCGTGTATCACAGTAGTGGATGGCCAGTTCAACGTATATCTTTGTGTTTCTCATTTCCTCATGCCTCGCTTTCTAACCAATTTATCTGCCACTTTATCACTCAGTCACTTAGCATCTTGAGGTCTTTCTGCAGTACTTCACGGTCAGTTATATATTGTCTTTGCTTGCTTCAAGAGAATCCCAGCAGAATGATCTGAAGTATAACTAGCTCAGTTTCAAGTAATAATAAGAAAGAAGTAAATACTAAGGATTTTCTTGGAAGCTTCTGACTGCTAGCATTTACTTCAGCAACTCAATAGAACTGACCATGCAAGTTCTATTTTCATTATTTATTTTTAATGTAAAAAGAGGAACAAAGAGAAACACATGGAACCCCAAAGATCAGAACTTTAATAGGTTGTAAACATCACTGTGAACTTTGCCTAGAAGCCTTTTGGTATCTAGTGTGACTTGGAGAACAGCTTGTATAATCCAGTATTTGATATCAATATTACATGATTTGAAGTAGCTTTCATCTTTGGAATATGCAACAAATGATAGAACCTTTAAGTGTCAAAGTGCTGTTTCAGAAGGATAAACCCATTTTTTCATTAATTTACTCTGACATAGTCAAAAAGAAGGCACAGATATATATCTTTAGATCTATATTAATCTCCTTAATAGCAATCATGTGCTCAGTTTCACATGTTGTATAAGACAGTAAAAGTTAAAACAACCTGATTAAAAATCAAAAAGGCCAAGGGGAAGTGAGAAGTTTATGCTGATGCCATTTTACACAGCTGGGAAAAGCAACATTCTCCATGTTAAGGGAAGTTTCATTTTCTTATCCCTATATCTTTCCCGTTATTCCACAAATCCCACTGAAAGTGAATGTATTTAAAACATTTTTACCACTTGCATTGGCTTGCTGGTATTAAACTTTCTCAGTAAATTTTCCCAGTAATTTTTCCCAGTTTTCATAGTACTTAATTTCATTAAGACCAGTCATAGTGGCATCAGCAATGGCATGGCATTGCTAGTCAGTCGAGGGAAGGGATTGTCCCGCTCTGCTCTGCGCTGGTGCGGCCTCACCTCGAGTACTGTGTGCAGTTCTGGGCACCACAGTACAAAAAGGTTGTAAAACTGTTGGAGAGTGTCCAGAGGAGGGCGACGAAGGTGGTGAAGGGCCTAGAAGGGAAGACATATGAGGAGCGGCTGAGGTCACTGGGCCTGTTCAGCCTGGAGAAGAGGAGGCTGAGGGGGGACCTCACTGCAGTCTACAAGTTCCTTGGGAGGGGGAGTAGAGGGGCAGGGGACCTATTCTCCGTAATCACCAGTGATAGGACCTGTGGGAATGGTGTGAAGCTGAGGCAGGGGAGGTTTAGGCTGGACGTCAGGAAGAGGTTCTTCACAGAGAGGGTGGTCACACACTGGAACAGGCTACCCTGTGAAGTAGTCACTGCACCAAGCCTGTCTGAATTTAAGAAGCGTACGGACTGTGCACTTAGTCACATGGTCTAAAATTTTGGGTAGATCTGTGCGGTGCCAGGAGTTGGACTTGATGATCCTTATGGGTCCCTTCCAACTCAGGATATTCTATGCTTCTATGAATGCTTTCTCTGTAAGTATTATGCTTCAGTGACTATCGAGAGAGATCTGCTGCTGCTCTAAATTCATGTAGCTCCTTTGTTAATCACTAGTTAATGCTGCTTAAATTGGAGGGATTCATCCTACGAAACTAGGCACCTAATGAAGACTTCGACTAAACTGGCAGTCTGGATTACACAGAAATGGAGGAAGACCTCATTGGGTTTTAATAGTCTTCCAGCAATCAAAAAACTGGCTTGGTTAATTTTACAGCTTAAAGATGCAAAAATTGGAGTTGTGATCTGTAATGTAAATCACTTCTGCACTGCCCTTGTAGATGTAAACTTTGGCCTACAGGTAGACAACACAGCTGTGTGATCTGCGACCCCATGCACTGCCTGCATCCCCTAGGTGTACATCTTTAGCAATTTTTGAGATTTTTTTCCCCATTTTATCTAATAGTAATACCGTAATTTAAATATTCTTGCTGCTTCTGAAAACAGTTTTTCTATGAATTCTGAATACCGTACTCAGTTTTTGAACAGAAGTAGAGTAAGAGAATGCAGAGCAAATCATTGAATTGTATTAAAAAGGACAGAAAGAGAAGTGCTACAGCTGAAAAAAGGACTTGATTGCAACCCCGTGTGGGATCCTTGAAGAGCCCACCGGAGAGAAGTTGTTGCGTGTCCAAGGGTGGTATGGCAAGTGGTCTCTGTTAATGTTTTTCATGTAGAATATGGAATTGAACCTTTGTCTTCAGAAATGACTAAACTTGCCTTGGATGCTTTGTATTTTTAGGCTCAGCACATGCCACCCGATTCCTCTGGTTCCAGTAAGTTGCGTGGGTGGGCGGTCTGTATCTAAATGCTAGCTGTGCTGGGGTCAGCTATCGGGTTGTTTGTATTTGGCTATATGTTCCTAATTATACAGATAATCACTTGAACATTGCTTAAACTTTTACTTTGGGAATTTAGCTCTTACAAACCCTAATTTATAATGAGTTTATTTGCATTCTCTTTATTCTTTATTAATAAACCATGGTTCAGTGGTTTCAGCTGACTACTTTGATCACGGTGTCTGGTTCACAAACAGTTTCATTCCCTATTGACATTTAAAATGCAGTGTTGTGGCTATGCAAACAAGCGCACATTACTACAGTTTGAAGAATTAGCATCTCTGCTTATTGTAAAATAATAACAAATGGCTATCTCCTGCTCATATGTGGTTGTTCATTAAGTGAGTGAAGTGAGGTCACGAGTTCAGGAATCCCTCGTGGCATGACCTTGCGGTGGAACATCGGCAGTGGGTTATTGGTGCTTTATGGCATCTGTTACCATCGATTTTTCTTCTTAATTTATTTGTTTTTAAACTACAGGAAAGAGGAAGGAAACATTTCAATAGTTCGCTTCTGGGAAACAGTAGTTTGTGGACCACTCTTCTATTGAGGGGAGAAGAGAAATAAAAAGAACAAATAAACAGAAAATTCATGGGGATCAGAGCACTTAATGAGAAACACTGATCACTGCTAAATAAGTTGGAGTATGCCTGGACTGCTAGGTAGTTGTGTATCTGAGCCCTGAAATTTCGGTCTCTTCTATTGGACCCACCTCCTTTCCTAAGGGTTAGCAGCTTCTCATCACCTGCAGTATGTAGGACTGGGATAGCCTTGGAAGAAAGTTGACCGCAGTGAAAACAGGATGCCTTATGCCACTGGAAGTTTCTTTGCTGTCCCTTTTGATCCCCCAGAGACGCCAGGCACTTGATTGAAACATCAATCCCTCTTGCTCTGGAAAGGGGAGAGCACCTCAGTATGCACTCTGTAAGAGCAGAAGTAGAAAATTATTTTTTTCTTTTCCTTAGATTCAAATGCCTCCCCTTCTGTTGGAAGAAATTATTCCAGTCAAAAGCTATCTGTAGCTCGAAGTAGTTTAAGGCTTGGAAATCCTGTAGGGATCAGATTCGTTAACCTGAATATACTTAATAAGAATTACTTGGTAATTCTTTTCGCACTTGAGGCAAGAGGAACATGTAGGACTCTTTCAGCTGCATCAACGAACTGGTGTCTGACCTTTGATGTAATCTTCCTTTGCTATGGCTTCATTGTATATGCAGTGGGGAAAAATACTGAGTGTCGCATCTCATTCATAGAGGCACTTTGAAGTTAAATTCCCCATTACAAAACGTTTTCAGATCCCTGGAGGGAAGACTGTAGTACTGGAACCTACAGTGAGGAACCATGAGGGAGAAGGAAAGTTACATATTTGGTTATTAGAATACACTTACCCAATCTACTGACTCTAAGTATAATAGTTGAGCAGAAGTGTGTTGGCTCATGATGGTTCAGGGGTGTAGAATAAGGTTGGAAGCAGGCGTTTTTCTGAAATATTCTGAAATAGAAGTACTTCCTGAAGGACCTATGAAAGATAGTCTGATCCAAGACCTGGAACAAGTGTGGAGCAGGTTGGCTGTATGTGTGCTCACAAAGAAAATGTCTTTCTTCCAAAATGTGTGCCATGCTAAGCTTGTTTTCCACCACCAAGTTCACAAACCCCGTAACTGCAATCAGGTGCCTGAAGCCCTACATGCAGATATCCTCATTGTGCAGGGCTACATTTCAGTTGCTTTACAACTTCTGTAGCTGAGTGGGAAGAGCAGAAATACTGCGGACTTGTTTTAATCTCGTTGCCTCATTGCTGCATATGCTTTAGTGGCTTTGGGCGGCTTCATATGTTAATGCTAAAATGAGCAATGAAACAGCATGAACAACTTAAATTTAAATCACTTAAATGATTAATGTTTAATTTGTTCTTGTAGTTAACTCATTCCCAGCGGCAGTGGCAATGGTTCTGAGATAAGACTTGTTTGTATCATTGAATTGTGTTCGCTGCCATAAAATGCAACGGGAGCTGATGTGCTCTTGAGTAAAGAAGATCAGCGGAACTCTGCCTCTTCAAGAAGTCCGGCCTCATTGCAATGCTGTTTCCTAAACTACTTAAGGAATCAGACAACGTCGTTAAAGCAGTAGGAATGACCCCTCCAGAGGCTGTGTCACAGTGCCGGTCTCCTGTAGAGCTGGGGCACTGGGACTTACTATGGACATGGCCTCGCTGCTCTGTCACGTAGCAAGGGGATCCCTCTCTCTCTACTGATTGAATATCTGTTCTAACATCAGGAAGAGGACTGTTTTCCTTCCCTTTTTATAGCAAATTCCAACTCTGTTCTTTCATCCTGTACCAGGAAATCTGGGTAGCCAGTGTGTGTGCACTCATGGGGGAAGAGCTCTCCTGTGAGTGCTCTCCAAAAGGTGTGGGTGTGACACTGCATTCCTTAGCTCTAGAATATCACAGGGCAGGGAAATTGTGGCCTGTGGCTGCTGTGTGCTGGTGGTTTGTCTGTTTTATCATCATTTTGTTATTTCTCATGTGGTTCTCAATCAACATCTACCACGTTTTGAAATTTCTGCAAAGGGCTTTAAGGCACTTCTCGTTTATTCACGCTGCACCTTGGCACGCGTTCCTCAACTCTCAGATAAATGGCCTGGAAAATTTCATGCTTGAGCAACTGCCCTTCCCTTTGTCACATATGCACATGAAACTTGGAAGCATTTCATATAATGTCGCTGCAATAAAGAGGGCTTTCATAGCCATGGAAGCAAGAGAGAACCGTACTACTTAAGGATGACGTACTTGGAGAACAGAGGGACAAGCTGTGAAATGTGTCTGTACTGTACAGTTGCCTAAATATCCTGGGTGTTTAAGCACCCGATGTATTTATTGTATCTCTGAGAATTTCAGCTGGTACAGGGAACTTGAGGGGGGGGTTCATCATTTTTCATATTTGTTGATTAAATTATAAAGCACATATGCTGTAAAATGAAAGTAATTTATGAAACCTGTAGCTTGGTCATTTGTTTGAGATGATGAAATCATAACGAATATGCATACTCACGAATTCATAGGTGCTTTCAGCAGAGAAGTATCATCTGTTCTTGAGCAGGAACAGGATGACAGGTTCGTGGTAGCAATTGTAGGGACTTAAAATGCAGATCATGCCAGAAGAAAAGATGTGCGCCTGAGCTGTGGTGCCCACGGGAGCCATTTTCTTCAGTGGGTCATTTTATTTTCTAATAATTGGACGCTATCATTGATTTGAGCTGCAAGCCACCTGGTATCTTACTTAAGCACCATGTTTACTGTATTAGACCACACAGTCTTGCTCATTTGGGCAGTCTCCTGAAAGTCAGCTGGTTAGCTTGTCTGAGAAAGCAACCCTTATAAAAAAAAAAAATACATATGAGGCTCAGTGCTCACAAAAGACAATTCCTAGCCATTTTACGTAAATTGTGGGGCTCAAGTCATTCTTAGAATGGTTTCTGTGTACACAGAATTATGACTTTTGCTCTAATATAGTGATGGTAAAACAAAACAAAAATTCCTCATTTTGAAGCTTCATGTGAAATTATTCTTTTTATCTTGGTTGAACAGTTTCTCCACTGACATTAGGCCTCTCCAGTTTATGTCCTTGCAAAGAGCTGTTTTTCTTAGAAAGGGTAGAAGTAAGGATGTAAAAAAAAAAAAATAATCCTGAAATCAGTGGACTTTGTCACGGAAGCAAATGAACATTGCCTGACTTGATTTGGTCCAATAAATTACTAGCTTTTTGAAACTGCGATGATAGATGTGGAAAGTGATTAGCAAGCTAATTAACAAGCCGTCATACTTATTAATCACAGAAACACTCAGTAAGTCACCAAAAGGTTGGCTTCATGTTGCCTATGAGAAACAGCATGGTATGTTTTTGAAAACATTTTTTTAATTGAAGAGTAGGATTAGGATGGACGAGCTGAGGCAGGGGATGGCTGCAGATCTCTCACAGCTGAGTGGTTTGAGAGCTGCAGTGACAATCAGGCCCCCAGATTTATATGGATCTAAACAACTTCAGATATGGCCAAATGAAAACTTAATAATAAAAAGGAATTCAGCTGTGAAATGAACTTCCAGAAATGAGGTAAGCTACAGTTTCCCTGCTTTAAGACCTTACTGCAGCAGTCACCTCTTTTTTTTTGTGTTAGAAATCCTTATTTATGGATTTAAAAGGTGGAGGCAAGAGTAGGTGACCCGAACTCGCATGTGGATTAGAGGATTTTCTTTTTTTTCCCTCCTCTTGCAGTAATTTCAGGAAATAAAAAGACATAATCTTTAAAACATAATAAACATAAATATATTCCTTTTCCAGGTATTCTGTTCTGAGGGGTGTATTGCATGAAGCAGCATTTGGTCATTGACTCACAGCAGTTTCTATTTCAAACTAGAAGGAATCACTGGCTTTGTCGTGCATAACACAGAGCAAATGCCTTCTCACAGTGTGTTGTGAAGTAAAAGAAATAGAATTATCAAATTGTCTCCGTGTTTGCTGAGCTGAGATGCAGCGCTTACCTAATCCTACACTTGGTGCGACTCCTTCCTGTGGCTCCCACAGGCTCTCAAGGTCAGTTGCATTCATTTGATGTTAATGGGCTTTGCAAACCAATGCAATCAATATCAGCTCACGCGCTTATCTACTGCCAAGGAGTTCCCCGTACGATTTCTATTCAATTTTACTTTTCCTGAGCTGGTTTAATGCAGAAACAATACATCTCGTAGAAAAACAGATGAGAAAAGAAACCATCACGGACTAATTTGCAGCGGTTATCTCCCTGTTATTTCCCATTCTGACAGCGTGCATCTGTTTAACGCTATGCACAGTACCCTTATATACAAAGAACAAAAACGGGCAGTCGATGCTGCCAGACCGCTGCATGTTGGCCGTGTTCATTCTTCGAGTTACCTGGCAACTGCTGCAGATGGTCTTAATTAAAAGTGCCGTGAATCTTGTTAAAAAAAGGTTAATGGTCTCAAATACCAAACTCCCAAGTTCATTCTCTGGGCCTGACACTTGGCCAAATAGGCTAAGAGAGGACTAACTTTTAGAGGATATTATGCTCCAACTTGCATGGGCTTTGTCAAATAACCAAATCATACATTCGGTTTAATTTTTGTTTGCCAGCTTTACGCAACGTTGCTCTTCTGCAGCAAGCCGTTTCCTACAGAAGAGGCCTTCTTGGCTTGCAGTTTCATCTGCAAGAGCTGAAAGAGCCGGATAGGACGGAGTAGGGGCTAAAGATGTTTCCCCTTGGAGGATTTGCTTGTATGCCTATATGAACATACTACCATAAAAGCTTCATTACAGGTCTTTATCATTTGTGCCTTAAAACAAGATATTTGACTCAAGGGCGCAGCTCATACTAACGCTGTGCGTGGGCATTTGGTCACTGCTCGGAGGGAAATGTACCATCTGCTGAAGCAAAAACACTTCCTGCAGGTTTTCTTGATGGTCTCTCATGCATGTAATAACTCAGTCCAACTCTACTTAGTACAGCAGATCTAGTGGGATCTGCAGGTCATAGCCTGTAGCAATCCTCCACATCCATGTAATTAAAAACTAAACATTTATATTGTCTGTAGTTTCTAGTCACAACGGAGGTGTCGCGTTTTCCCTTTCCCTGGTCTGTCATCTCTGGCAGTTTCTAAGAACCTCTCAGCCAACCTAATTAAATAATCAAGGCTGCTGCTTTCCTCTCCATAGCTTGTTTTGGTGCATTTGTTCTCATTCCTTTATCCATTATTTTCCAGAACTTAACAAAGCAGTAAAAACAGTAATTAGTGCTCTCTAATTGGTTATAAATAATAATGTAACAGACTTACTGTCAAAATAACAACACAAAGCAATCTGCTCTTTGAGAATCTTTCAGGTTCCCAGCATTAAGGCGTTCAAAGTGGTAAATTATATTACAGTAATTAGCTTCAGAAAACACACACTGTCAATATATTTTATCCCGACGCCTGTCACAAGCTAAATGCACGTCTCTTTCAGGTCTGGTTGCTGGTCCTTATTCTCCTGCTGTATAGCACCGATTAAATCATCGCATCTTCTTGCTTTGTATTTGGACTACTTGCTGTGTACCAGACTCATAATCTGTTTTTCCTCAGCTTCGCGATCCCGGCACGACGTTATCAGTCCCGCCGCAGTGTTGCTAGCCCGTTTTCTTTGTCTGCAAAGGGACTTGTCTCCTGCAGCGGGTACATTATTAATGAAGCTGCTAAAGGGAAAAAAGCTGCCTGGCCGTGTAGGGCGGCGGAGGTACCTGGGGAAGGCAGACGGGGAAGTTCAGGGAGCCCCAGGCGGTTGGCACGGGGTGCAGATGGTAGGAAGGCACAGACAAGTGACCTCCAGGTTTCCCCCAAGATGATTTTCTGCCCGAGGGCAGGACAAAAGGGTGCTTTCCAACAGCAACGAGAGAATTAAAACAGATGGGTAGGGTAGGCGATGGGAGCTCATGGCAGTGAAGATTCACACTTCACAGATAGCGATAGTTTAGCATTTTTAATCTTGCTATTCTTGCTCAAGCCCTGGAAAATTGACAAAAATGTATTTTGGAATCTCCCCTTATTTACAAAATGAATAGAAAAGCGTCAGGGAAATGCACGTAACGTTGTATTCCTGCATACTGGTTTAGATGCTGTGTAGCGTTAACGTGTTTTATTGACATCCAGCATTCTCTGTGATTCACGAGTAATGATGAGGTAATCTAGAGACGGGTCTCCTTCCACCCCCCCCAAAAGTGACAAATACAACCTTTGGCAGAATCCTCAGCTTGCTCATTTGCCATAAAACCCTTGAGAAATCTCTCGTGTACATGAGACACAGCTGCAACAAACAGCTACATTTCTTTCTTACTTTTTTTTTGGAAAGAATGACAGTGCTTGCTGAATTATTTAATGCTATAGGGATCTTATAAATTTATATATTGGTAAGCTGATAAGATTTGACACGTTTGAAGGTGTTCTTTTTAGTGTGAAAGCATATATGATAGCTTATCATGCTGTACTAGGAATAATAAAAAGGGGAGGGGGCTTTTTCCCCCCTCATCACTCCTGTTAGTGCTAACACTGACTCACTAGTCTTTTTTGGCTTTTATATGGGGGCGAGGGGAACAGAAAAGTCATCAGTAAGTTGTATCTGAAGGCATAATCTAAGGTGTTCGAGCTGTTTTGTTTTTCTCAGCGCGCTGATTCAGGAGGAAACATGCCTCAGAGGGTTGGCTCAGCTCTTTCCTTTTCAGGGTAAGGTAGCCAGAGGTACCCTACTGCAGTGGGGTTTTATTCTCAGTACTGAAGCTAAGATTTTGTTGGCTCGATGTGAATATCCAGACTGTCTTGGCATGCTGTCCAAGGCTGCTTGAAGCCGCAGTCAGTGTCCTGACTCGTCGATGGAGGCGTGCGCTGTCCTTTTCTCCCCCAGCCCTGGCAGCGGCTGGGCTTCAATAGTGCCGCAGGTATTTGCAGATATGCGGGTGCCTTGTTTTTTTTATAAAGGAAGTTATTTCTCTTTGGAATTTGTATACAAATGTTTACTTGAGTTTTTTTACAAAAGATTCTGTCAAACTGAGCGTGAGACGGTTGGATTTGAAATTACAGAAGAAATACTGACTCAAGGAGAGAGTGTGTGTTCTGTGGTGCTGACTGGGGCAGAACGCCCCCAGCACCCAAAAAGGAAAGACCTAGAAGGGCAATTTCGACCCAATGGATTAGTAAAACATCTCTGTGTTTTTCACATAAAGGACTTTCTCAATAACGTTGTTATTGGGATGCTCAGTGCTGTGTATGTGCGCAGATGGGTTAACACAGGGAAAACCTAGTGAGCCGCAAGCATCAGAGGCGACTTGAGTGAGGTGGATGGAGACATCCCATCTTGGTGGGTTTGCTTTCCCCATGTTGTAGCACAGGTCGCAGCATAGAGGACGTCGCTGAGAAATGCAAACGCCTCCTGAAGTGGACTCCTCGTTTCAAGTGTTGATTCCCTTTGCCCTCACCACACGCGTGCTGTGTCACCTAACCGGAGGTTTTATTTGCTTGTAAAATATGTCAGTTACCTAATAAAACTGCTCTAATGGGGTTGTACATCAGTTACGTGAGCTCCTCTTGCTAAAGGTTATGGAGCAGGGAAGTGTGTATATCCTTCGTGCCCGCCCCACAGAAGTCTTGCTGAAAAAGATACCTGAGAGATGTCTCGGCAACTAATTTTTGCAGTTGTAAACAGTCTGTGTATCACAGCTGGATAATTATCTCATGGTTAACTGCGTCTGTAGCTCTTGCTTGGTTGTACTCACAAGCCTGTGAAACGGCCAGAGATGAGCAGTTTGTTATGTAAACGGGTTAGGCTGTAGCTGCAGGTGGATACTGAGCAATAAAAGGGGATTTAAGTTGCCAGCTTCTTCCCAGTGACCCTGTAGGGGGGCGTCTGGCGGTCTCTTTGGTGAGGGCATTTTCTGCATCCTCAGTGCAGGGCGGTCACTGATGGGAAGGGACCAGCTGCCCTCTGCTGGGTGCTGCAAGAAGTAAGGAACTGCTCATTTGCACAGCTTCACATCGTGCTGGGAAATTACACAGCTAGCTGTAATCCACTTTCGCTAAGCTGTCCCAAAGCTCTCAAGTTGCTCTTCTGTGTTTCATCATGCTGACTTTTTGAAAAATGCATTCAACTCATTGAATGTGATGGCAAAAAAAAGGAGAAAAAAATAAAAGGCACCGTGTGCCTCCAGTGGAGTTTCAAACTTTCAAACGCTTGTAAATCTGAAATGAAATCTGGATATTTCCACGTTTCAGCTAGACGTATTGATGGCGATCTGAGACAGCACAGAAGGGTGAGTTTCGGAAGTGTTTCTGGATTGAGGAGCGTTGTGTGCTGCTGGAGGTACGAGCCTTGTACAAATGTATGCAGCAGAAACCAACCCAAAGGCATGGGCACGGCGAGCCGTTGGTGTGAGTGGCGGGCATGTACTGCGTGCAGAGCTTGGTGAGATGCCACTGGGAATGACAGTCAGTCAAAAACTAAAAATCAGGTAAAAGAGGAAGACTGGCTTAATGCTTGGGTAAATATTAAAATACTAAATATTATTAGTTGAAATCTTTTTTTTTAAGGGAAGGAGTTTTCCTTCAGGCGGCAGCCCATGCTGGTTCTCCTCTTCCAGCGGTGCTCCAGACTCAGATTCCAGTGGCCGAGATGGATTTGAGGTGAGGACAGAATTAGCTTTATACTGCACTCGTCAGATACAACCTAACAACAAAAGGAGTGTAATTTTTAAGGCCTAGCCCCATGGAAGGCAGCCCAGCTGGATATCCTGCTGTCAAGCGGGTTGAGCAGACAGCTGTGGCAGCAACTGAAGTTAAATAGCTATTTTAGTTCCCCCTTTACTAAAGTCAATGAAATCACTGTTAAATGGCTTCTGTAACCTCTTTTCTTCCTCAGCCTTTCGCAAATGAGCATGGCCATGTTTGTTCTGTGGAAATCCCGGGGTGGAGCCCAGGACTTGTCCTGTGCTGTGGGTGCTCTGGCCGTGGTCGAGCCAAACCCAAGGACTTCCTACGACAGAGGCTGAGCGTCTCCCTGACTGACCTGCTGGGCATGGCGTGGAAGATGTGGCACCTTAGAAGAGAAGAGAAAGCTTTAGCTATGAAACATGGTGGATTTGGTCTCCTGAGTGTCCTAAGGGTGGTGGTGGAAGGCAGCTGCTTTCTTCACTGGATGCAGCTGCATGTCCCGAGTCCCTGCACCTCAGGGACCTGCGGTGGTTCCAGTTTCACCATAGATCTTCACAAAGGCATGAAATCCCAGTGATGCTAAATGATAAACGTTTTCTTTTTTCCCTCTTGCATATTATTGGAGAAAAGCTATGAAGCAAACTATGTAAAATGAATAGCTGGGGTCTGTGGCTAGCCATTGGACTTGCAAAGACTTGTTTTACATAGAAGATGGAAGAATCAGGGGCTTTTCTGAATGGGTCTTATCTCTTCCTCCTCTTCTAGTAGTGTTGTTTGTAGTTAGTTTTAGTTCAGCTGATCTCAGAAGAGATCTCCTAACCATCCCGTTAAAGCAGTGTCTCTGTAACACACTGTTAGGCTTGCCTGAACCGACGCGCACTGTTTGTGTGCCTCTGCTGCTGCACCTATAGGGCTAGATGCAGGAATCTGTGCAGCGGTCCGTAAAGATGCGAGATGGGTAGTACCTTTATAGGATGAACGCTCGTCTGTGTGGGGATGATGGAGCATTTGCCAATAGCAGCACACGTGTTTCTTGTCTATACCTAGGGGAGGGTTGTTAATGATGCAGTCATTTCCTCCTCTTAGTTCCCAGGACAGAAGTTAATGACTAGCAAATAGCATCGCAGGGGAAAGTGAATGTAGTGTTCCTGCTCTGTGTGTGCCTGTTGGGAATCCCATATAAAGCTATTATGTCAAGCTAATTTGATAAATACTTAAAGAAATTGGACATCAGGAAATTATGGTGTGTTTTTAATGCCTTTGCGGAACACAAAGTGAACTGTTTTTTCAGCAGGCGGTGGCCATTATTGAGAATCTCAATAAAGGACTTGGGGAAACATAGGGCTTTTCTCAGCTGATGTTAACTGCTTCCCCTGCTCCCTTCTTTCACAGCAATAAAGTACAAGCCTTAAAGGAGACTTTGCATGAGTATGCAGACAAAAGTCTGGCTAGCACCCTCCCCTCCAAACCCTGCGTTAGTAGCGGTCACCTACACCTGGAAGCTGAAGTTGCACTTTCTGAAAATGTCAAACATTCTGGGCAATGACCTAGGCTCCTCTGTTTCAGGGTTTCAAAAATAACTTGCAGGGTAATTCACTTTTTCTTGGGGGGGGGGGGGGGGGGGGGGGAGTTTGGGGTGGATGTTTTAGCAGTAGTGTGTTAAACGCAATTAAAGGAGCGATAGAAATAGTATCAGTTTGTGGTGTATCATGTAAGACAGTCCACGAGAAGCATTATAGCAAACAGCCAATTAAAAAAACTAATTTTTCCTCTAAGCATGTGCAAATGAATGCAACCAACTAATTGGTTTACAGCAACAATAGCAAAATGAGAGATGTCTCTTCTCTCTCAGTTCCTATTTAATGGTGCTGTCATTTAAGCTTTCCATCCAAATGTCTGGAAAAAGATGAACCAGGCAGGGACTCCTGTGAATGCTTTATTGCCAGATCCTATTCCCATGAGGCCAGGTTCATAATGCGGATTTTATGGCAATACAGGTCTTAGGGCAATTCAGATGTCTGGCAATTAAAGGTAAGGATTGCATGTAATCTGGGATATCTGCTAAATCCTCTGCCTTTATAAACCCGCTTTCTCTTCCTAAAGTTGGCTTATATGGGAAGAGTAATGTTTATGTTGGGTATTAGGCACAGTTTGTTGCTATATGCCTATTTTATAACAGGCAAATGCACAGGGCAGGATTACAGATGTTCTTGGCTGTTAGGCTGAGTGTGCTTTGTAAACGTGCAGTTGAAAGAAAGAGTACTGGTTAAAAATGAATGCAAGAGAGAAGGACTGGGCTCTTCATCAAGCAGCAGACTTGAACTTGAATCGATGTTTGTGTGTCTGCTCTTTGCTCTGGTTTGTGGTGGTTGAACTAGAAGGAGTCAGGTCTCAGCATCCTGTCGAAGTTAATTGGGGGATGGGGAAATAAGCAATGCAACTGCTACTGAAT
The DNA here is from genome assembly GCF_009769625.2 of Cygnus olor. Taxonomy (NCBI): domain Eukaryota; kingdom Metazoa; phylum Chordata; class Aves; order Anseriformes; family Anatidae; genus Cygnus; species Cygnus olor. The sequence goes on from NC_049173.1 coordinate 54,860,343, forward strand.
TCTAGACACTCAGAAGGGAAAAATTATATGCAACGACATTTTTCATATTTATGAACACTTGAGTTAACACAACAAGCAGAGCCAAAACGTGTTTCTCAATCGGTTAGATTCCTTCTGTTCTCACATGGAAACAGAAAACATGCAAACACCACAATAAGTTGTTTAAAAGCAAATGCTCATAGATGAGTAGAAAGCAGATGTTTGTAACTTCTCTAGTGTGACTGCAGTGTGTTTTCCAGGATTGTGGTGTTTCTTTTACTACTAGGTACCATTTCACCAACAAATTGCGATTGCAAGCCCTTTAATCAGTGCCTTTTGTTCAGTGATGATGCTTGTGAATAAATATATGTGGTATTAGTCCTGCTCTGAAGCACACGTATCACTCTACAGCAAGCATTTCCAGTGGCTTTCAGGTAATCTGTTACATTAACAAAACTGGGAAGTGTTTGCAGAGAAGGGAGGCTGAAAGCTGCTGAAAGAATAACTTGCGACTGCTTCCAAGAAGTAGCTAAACAGGAAAATAGATTCGGGGGCAATAGACAGACCTTTGCTTTTTGTGGTTGTTGGACCCGATTCCTATTTGCTCCAGTGGGTTATAAAAAGCCTCTCTTTCTTTTTGCACCTTCCGAGAGCTGCAGGTACCTCTGAACCACACAGCGAGCTGCTTGCGCTTCATCTGCTCTGTACTGGAAAGGAGAAGGAGCCAACCCTGCTGGCATTTAAACCTATGGCTTCAGGGGGTATTTTTCTCTAGATTAGACCACTGAGCCATTCCTTCTGGTTATTTAACCAATTTTATTTGAAGAAGAACACGTGAGCACAAATATGATGGCTAGGCGTACTTGGATGTTGGGAACTGTGCGTTTCTGTCGCTGCAGAGTTGTTTCACTTTGCTTTTGAAGGGGTAGCAACGTGTTAGTTAGGAATGCTTTACAGTTGCTGGCATCTAAGGTTTTGGGTACTCCTTTCCACTGTGAATCATTTTGATCAGCACAAGGTTTGCTGTCCTCCTCGGGTACCTTCAGCACAGCTGCAGGCCTGCGATCTCCCCCAGCACTTGGAGCAGACCAGGAGCTCTGTGGGCGATCCGGCCGTGGGATGGTTCCCCAGCTGTACTGAGCACTGCTGCCCTGTTTGGCATCTGCAGAGCAGGTTGACTACAGCAAATCGGCATGGTTTTGTGATGGGGGGGAAAAAGTCAGCGACAAATAAGCCGGGTCTGCATTCACATCGCTTGTCTGATCCAGCACGGAGCTTTGCTGTGCTCAGTGTGAACGGCCAGAGGCAAAAGCAAAAAGGCTCCTGAACTTTGAAGAAACCTGTCTTTTAGTCCTTCAAATGTTTTTTTTTTTTAATTACTATTTTTTATTCTTTCTATAGCAGCTAGTCTTTTTAATGCCAAAACCATTGGCCATATGTATATATTTGGTTTTATATTCCTGGTGATAGTTTCCAAAAATAATAAATATTGAGCAGAAAAAATAAACTGCCTCAAGCACGCCCACCTCCCTGCAGAAAATAATTTGGGAACGTTTTTCATTATGCAGCAACATATTCAGAAAATACCTTTGTGGCATGCTCCCTTTTGCTGTAAATAATTATTGATATTTCAGTCGCTGAGGTCCCGCTGTTTGTCTGTTGCTGTAGGGTATCATTTGTAATTTTCTGACAACAGGGGGCGGAATGAGTTTATGTTTTAAAGGAAGAAAAATCATTGTCAGAGAGGAGTCAATGACTTTTTTTCCTAAATGTAAGCTTCGTCTTATTGAAAGAGATAATACCAAGTACTTCTGTGTTTAAATCTGCTGCGCAGAACCTGTAGAGGTCTAAGCACTTCAAGAGCTCAGTTGCTATCTTAGATCCTCTTTTATTAAGCAGATAAGGCAGTTAATCTATAAGTTTGTATTTATTTAGGTTGATTCAAAATCTTTTTATTAACTGTTTATTTAATTTTAGCCACCCAATATGGCTCTGGCAAGCTCTCAGCATACTTCTGGCTGCCTTGACTGTCTAAAGAGACTTTTGGCAGGGTCCTAGGTCTGGGATTTGCACGCTTTTTCCATCCTAACAAGCATGCTTGAGGCGCCTAACCATACTTAGAAAATAAAAAAGGAACAAACTTCACTTAACCATGAAAGGAGTAGGAAGGGAATCTGTTGCTTCCATTATTACCTCTGCACGCCTTGGTCTAATTTTGACTTTGATGCTGAAGAAATGGCAACCTGACTTCTATTGCACTTAAAGGCACAAAAGCATCCTAAACTGTCTGTAATAATTACTTCATTTCTTTTAAAGAAGAAAAACAACTTTGAGGGTTTGGATGAAGTGCTTTTCAAATACTCGTGGTTATCTAACTAGGTAACACATGGCTTCCAGAACAGACTGGAATCCAACTTAATATGTTTAAAATCTTTTTTTTTCTCCTAATGATTAGCCGCCTACTGTGTATTCAATGCTACTGACCCGAGTTTCTTATTAATATGTAGGAGAACCATTACCTAGGGAAAATATTTGCAGGTCTCATCAGAGCTGCAAATAACAGGTCAGATACAGCTCAGTATCTAACAGAGCATACTCTCGAATTATCTTAGTGTTGGAGTTGGGTTTCCCGATGATGTTAGAGTCAGAGCACAGATGGCTTTGTTTTTAGCTGACCTGAACTGAATTATCAGTGGCACTGCTAAGCTGGTGGCTAAGGGCAACCTTCATTTAGAATAAGACGTTGGAAACTCCATATACGTTCTTTATATGGAAATGTTTATACAGTGTAAACTTCTGCTTAGCAAAGCAACTCTTTTTCATCTGGACAGTCTCTCCATACAATGCATCATGCCAGACAATAGATGAAGTGTTTTAATGGTGGTAAGCAGTGTGCGTGCGTATGTATATACATATAAAAATATATATACGTATATTTATATATATGTATACACACACACATGTGAAATGTCCTTTCATTTCCTGCCTTTTAAGGGGAGATTGTATCGCAGAGCTACCTACCACCAGTAGGACGTTTAGCTCCTGCACTTGAATGCCCAAGAACTCATTTTTTTTGAGACAGATTGTTTACATGTTACGAATGGGACAATCTATTCCTTACAAGTTGCAATTAAAATGCGCAGGTTTTGCTAGCGTTGCAAAAAATGAGTGGGATGTTGCTTGGGGAAATGGCGATAGCGTGTGCAGTAGCTGTTTAAAAGTACTGCTGCTCGTGATGAGCTCCTAAAGACAGCGGTCATCGAATGTATAAACTCACCTGTTCTCTGCGTAGTGACAGACAGCGTTTCCTAAAATAAGTTTTACTGTTTCGAATGGCTGCAAATAAAAATTGCAGACATCTTTGTCTACAGATGTGATCAAAAAGTCTTTCCTAAAACTACTTGTTGTGCGGTGCTTTTGGGGATGAAAGGAAGACTGAGACAGCACAACAGAATGTGCTTTCTGTAACATCTATAATTGCGATGTCTATGATTTAGTGTAGATTATATTCCAGTACTTCCTCCTTGCTGGGCAGTACAGATGGAAGCAGCTCCTTCCCCTGCCCACCGCCTGCAGTGCCCAGGCCTGGGCCCTTTCTTCGGCCCACAGTAAGAAGCATCGAGGGGTGCGAAACAAGGATGGGCCTGTCTTTTATGCCTGCTTAAGGATTTCCTTGAGCAGGAATCGCAGAATCATAGAATGGCCTGGGTTGAAAAGGACCTTAAAGACCATCTAGTTTCAACCCGCCTGCTCTGGGCAGGGTTGCCAACCACTAGAGCAGGCTGCCCAGAGCCGCATCCAGCCTGGCCTTGAATGCCTCCAGGGATGGGGCATCCACACCCTCCTTGGGAAACCACTTCCAGTGCCTCACCACCCTCTGAGTGAAAAACTTTCTCCTCATTTCCAACCTAAATCTCCCCTGTCTTAGTTTAAAGCCATTCCCCCTTGTCCTATCACTACCAACACAAGTAAACAGGCGTTCCCCCCCCCGTTTTATACGCTCCCTTCAAGTACTGGAAGACTGCAATGAGGTCTCCCTGGAGCCTTCTCTTCTGCAAGCTAAACAAGCCCAGTTCCCTCCACCTTTCTGCATAGGAGAGGTGCTCCAGCCCTCTGATCATCTTAGTGGCCCTCCTCTGGACCTGTTCCAAGAGCTCCACATCCTTCTTGTGCTGGGGGCCCCAGGCCTGCATGCAGTACTCCAAGTGGGGTCTCACAAGGGTGGAGCAGAGGGGTACAATCACTTCCCTCTCCCTGCTGGCCACCCCTTTTTTAATGCAGCCCAGGACCGCTTCTAGCAGCAAGTTCGGTAGCTGAAATGATGGCAGGCAAGCAAGGTCACGCTGGCTATTTAGCGCATATGGAAGAGTTGCCTTGTCTCCCAGTTCTTCAGCTTCCAGGCCAATATTAACTTTGTCCTGGAAGTGTTCTCTTATTTTGTCTTGTTTTATTGATACTCTTATTGGCATGGTAATTCAAAATAAACGTGGCTTACGGATATCTGCTGCAGGTACTGCATTGTAAGTGTAAATAGTTAGTGTTGGTTCTGTGGAGCTGTGGTCATTAACTTCTACCCCTGTTATTGTACATTCAGCTCTGAGTGTTTTTAATTCAAAAACAATACTACATGAAAAATTTGGTTTAGAGCATTAATTTGTCACTAAATATTAACTGACCTAGCTGTGAATTTTGAACGTATGCCATTCCAAACGCTTCCAAAATGCAGTGTGTATTTTTGCTTTTGAAATAGAAATGCCAAGTGCAACTAGAGGAAACGGATGGTTTTATTTTTAGCTGCTCGGTGCTTCTTCTCACAAGCTTCCTCCTGAGAAAGACTAGAGAAGTTCTCAGCAACTCTTAGCAGAGACAGGAATGATACTGACTGTGTGAGAGAAGCTTCTATGTTTGCTGTTGATCTCTTACCTATGGCATTACCTTATGTTGGGCTAATACTAAAAATAAATAACAGTCACAGGTGAAGTCAATAACCCACAGTTTGGGTACCACCTGGTTTTGTATTTGTGCATTTTTGATGAATCCACCGTTGGCACTCTTGTGGGCATGGAGTGGCTGTGGTACCCATCTTTCTGGGTAGCAGGGACAGACACATGTCTTCCAATGACATGGGAAGGAAAAAAAAGGGGCATTGCTGTGCATAACTGAGAAAAATTAGTTAAGTCATTAAGAAATCTTTCCTGAAGTTCTGTCTGAACTTCATTTTTATTGATTTTCCACCTCCATGCCCATATGTTAAGCAAGTTTTTACCTTCCTCAGGGCTTGCATGCAATTTCGGTAGTTGCTTCCTTGGTCTGCTTGCAGTGGCACGTAGGAAGATACAACTACATGCCTGGAGTTTTATCAGAAGATAGGTTGAGATTCAGGAACAACTTATTAGGGGAGAGAGAACTCAATATGTGGGCAAACTGGGTAGGCTGAAGGGGGCTCCATGATGGTGCTGGGGCATTTCCAGAGTTTTGTTCATGAGCTTCTGAACAGCTGTCACAGCACTCTCATGAAAGGGGATTCTCTTGTGAAGGTATTCCTAGAATTCTTTCACAGTCCATAGGTGGTATATTTTATGCACTTAGTGTTCCCCTGGAATAGGGAGGGTCCTTGCCACTTCTCTTGGATGCCATTGAATGGGACTTGCTCTTGCTCGTGGGAGGTATGGACCTCACCGTTTTCGTTTTGACCTTCAAAAAGTCAGTATTCAAAAAAATGAGAGGCAAAAGTAGTCTGTTTCAGTGGCCTAATATGGGCACGTATATTATTCATTCACCAAAATAAGTGGTAAATTCCAGTTAAAGCAAGCACCTGTTTCTCTGCCCCTTTAGCGCTGGGCTGGCTTTCTGCTGTTTTTCTTCCTTTCCCACTGTGTGGAGGGCCTGACTGTATAAATAGGGGCTGCCAAGAAAAACAGCCTACAAAAGGTATTAATGCTCTTCTCCGCAAGCTATCAGCCCCTCGAATAAGCCTTATTAGGAACACGCAATGCAACCCAGGAGCAGTAACGGAGGGGAGTAGAAGCATGTACGTGGGTTTGTGTTAGGTGCATCTCCCAGGGGGGTCAGGGAGCAGCCTGGGACTCGCGGGCTCTGGGCGCGAGGTGAACGGGAGCGCTATGTAAGGCAAAGTCCTCGCGGTCGCCCTGCTGGCGAGGGGAGCTGGCTCGCCTTGGAGCTCGACCAGCCTTCAGCGTAAGCTGCAGCACGCGAGTGCAGTGGGGGAAAAAACGCACTGCCTCTGCCAGGTCTCCTGCTGCAGCAAAAGGAATATTCCCCCCCCTCCTGTGCCCTGCTCCATGCTCTATCTTTTTAACAGCTTCATTTCCTTTCTTTTCAGCAGATCTCTCAGTGAAATGCTTTCCATCAATTCAGGCTATTTTTATCCCCTTATCACAGCTAAATAGTTCCCTGGCTGTGCTGCTGAGGCTGGTGTGCCCGTGGTGGGCAGTGGGTACGGGCACGTGGAGGGGCAGGGCAGGGTGCTGCTTTTGGCAGCTTCCAATAACACCAAACCAGCTCCCACCTCGGCAGGATGGTGCTGTGCAAAAAAAAAAAAAAAAAAAAAAAAAGTCCAGACCCCCCTAAATCTACAAGTTTTTACAGATTTTTTTTTTTTTCCCCTGCAGTTAGTGTGCGGAGATGATGCCTCTTATCAAAGCACACGGAGGGACAAGATTGGAGTAGAGTGGGTGGAGGCTGTGGTGTGGACTTTTGGCTGTTGTACCTACAGATTCTGATGTTTATTCTAACAAAATGAGTATAAACAGGTGGGGACCAAAAGTCCTATGCTGTGCACAGCAGGAGTGTGCAAGCTCCGGTACCTGTTATTTAAGCGTTTCCAAGCATGTGATCTACGCTTGCCAATTCACGTGATATTTGCTATGATTAGTGTATTCGAACTTGGTCTTTCCAGTTCCATTATTTTCAGGGTTTTTCCATGCACAGGGAAAGTAATTATTTCACCACATCCCTTTTGGGAGGACTTTCTACCAAGACTCCCTGGGAGCACTTGTTCTGCTTTCTTACTGAGGCTGACTGAATTTATAATCCCTTGGAAATTGTATAGGTGTGTGGAGGAGGGAATTCCATAGGTGTCTCTGCACCTCACTGAAACTATTGGTTCACTGTCTAGAAAGCTTTTTGCAAGAAATGGGATTGTGTTCCCTAGATTTTATGCAAACTCAATACGTTAAGCAGTAGCAGAGCAGATAGTGAATTAAGAAAATGCATATGATATGTTAAACTGCTATGTAAAGGGAAGAAAATATATGTTCACTTATTGGAATTTCTTCCCCAAAAGCTCCCTTTTACTGGTAAGGCTTAAGTTGAAACTAAAATGCAGTAGCTGTATGACTCTCACGCATTACATTTATTTTGTAGTAAAGGCATTTTACTCATTTGTTACTGTTCGTCCTTAGGTTGTTTCTTTTATATGCTATATTAATTTCTTAATTTAACATATTAACAATATTGTTAATTTACATAGAAGATAACTCAAGAAATGCTAACTGGTAAGTTAGCAAGTCTTTCTTTATATTGATATTTAAAATCAAGTCAGTCCACGTGTACATGTGTATATTGCTAAGTTTGCCAGCTTGGAAATTATCCTTGTATGCTGCCCAGACACCCGGCAGCTGTAAGTGGTCGTGTTCTTCCCTCTCCTGTAGCACATCTCTGCTGTGATGGAGTCCCACCACAGAGAAAGGATGCTGAAGTTCATGAATTTTGTCATCAATGTGCACGCAGTGAGCAATCCGTGTGTCAGGTATAGTGTGGGATTTTTGCTTGTAGGGCATCCAGTCACTGGAGAAGAGAAGAAGGCCGCCAGCTCCTTCCACAACTTCGGCAGGCATTCTTTACAAAAAATTTGTTAACAAAAGTCTGAGCCTTGCAGTGGCAGCAAGCATGGAGTTCTGTTGCTTCTGTATTCCTTAAGGTAGGAGCAAGCTTTTTAGGTTTCCCTGGTTGTTTAAAAGACTTGGCTTGAAGTGAACGTAGTCCTCTATGTAATACACAGTCAGAAATCTGGAATTAGAAATCCAGCCTCTGTTGTGCTTTAAGTCAGTCCCATGATTATTCAGCCAATCTTGTTGTTTTTCTTTTTTTTTTTTTCCCCTCTTTCTAACCAATTGAAAAATAGATGGGGCAAATGCTTTTCAGAACATGCCTGGGAACTTTCTGTGAGCTGACAGGTATATCAAATTTGTCATTAAATGCTGTCTGTGAAAAACGAGTTTTCAAACTAAAAGGCGTGAGTCTGAGGGAGATGGCAGCAGGCAGAAGTGAAGTTGTGAATCTGACAGAAGTTAATTTGATTGTTGTGGTATTTGAGGGTCACTTGAAATAATTTGGCTGCGGGTGGAGTTTCTCTTGGGAAAAATTGGAAATCAGCTATCTGGTGTATGTTAACTTCAAGGAGAATATTGTTGTTCAGCAAAATGTGCTTGTGTTTGCCTTGTAGTGGGATGCTCCTTAGTGATCATAGCTGAATGTTTCCATATTTAAATGGCAATTTCTGTTTTATTACTATCTTAATTCTAATTTGATGTTAGCTTTGTAATTGTTACGTCTTTAACCTGACTAGGGCGCTGGAGCGGTGTTACCGTAGTTCTTCTGTTCTGGGTTCAGCCCAACCTATTGCCACAGCACAAAGAACTCTGCTCCTCTTTGTTTTTCCTTTCTTCCCCTCTCTTCGTGCCTTTGAGTTATATCAAGCTCCTACTATTAAAAATAAAGGCTTAAAGCTCACCCTTATTTCTGCAATATTGTCATATCCATTTTGTGCTTTATCTATTGGATTTTTAAGAATAGGTTTCACTTACTAATTTTGTCTTTTATTCTTCCAGATATAATAGCACGTATTACTTGGCTTGACGTCATGAAATGATGATGATTATCTAAAAATAACTCTTCAGTGGTATTCTCTAGGTATCGCTTCTTTGCCTTTAGGCATACTAGCATTTGGTGTGAGTTTAAGTTGTCTGGTTTTTTGGTTTGGTTGGTTATTGTTTCGTTTTTGTTTTGTTTTTTTTTGCATTCCGGTACACTAAATGTATTAATATATTAAAAATGCAAGCTGTAACACTGTCCTGGCATGTTTTTGATTGCAATAGGATTATGGCTTTGAAGGACTGTTACTTGTAAAATATTACCCTGCTGTAATTGGCAGTTGCTATTACTAATAAGTGTTTGTAAGAGGATCCTCGTTCTGTAGTGTCATGTTCTATTCACAAGATCTCTGCAGGTAGGTTGGGGTCAGATCTGTTTCTCCTATTGATCTCTTTCTAGCACAAGTACAGCTTAAGAAAACAGAGACTTCCTTGTCTCTGCTGCCTCTTAAAACTGCTTCGGCAACTCAAAGCTTTTATTCCAAATCCTAAAGCAGATCCTGCTTATATGGTTCTTTGATCAAGCGTGTAAGATGTTACGGATCCTTAAAATGTATGATGCTCAATAGCAAGAAACCACAGCGGGGCTTCCTGCTCAGATTGCTTTTAATAATGGTAGGGATTCCTTAAGCCTAAAATCCTAAGTTTATGTTGTGACATTGTGTGTTGAATGGCATAACTAAAGCAGGTTGGGTTGGGTTTGTGAAGAAGACCAGTGCTTTTCTGCACAACCATGATTAGAAGAATCTGCTTTTTTGTGATTTCTTCTGAGAAAAAAAGAAGTTTTGTATGTGGATAGAGATGGGTTGAATTGAGACTGGGTTAGAAAATTAGATCCAAGAACTCTAGGAAAACTGTGAAGAAACTTGCTGTCATGCCTCAGTCAGCATAAGACCATCTTTTCAAAAGCTGTTATACGCCTCTGATATGCATCTTTGTTATTTGGCAAAATTACACCGTGTATCATTTTCTTGATCTGAATTTCCAGAATTTGCCTAGGTTCCATCACCGTGGGTAAAATAGCTTTTTAGAAAGGAGGCAAGGTTTGTATTGATGTAGGTGTACGGTGAAGTTGAAAGGGATATGCTTGCTTGTGATGTCTGTGGCAGGCAGAACTTACTTTCAAAGCAAAGAGAAGAAACCCCTCAAAACCTGTCAGCACAAAGTAAGTCCAGAATGATCTTGAAGTGCGTCAGTGGGAAACTCAGCATATAATGTATTGTACTTGTTTACCTACAAAGCCCCAGTGGTACACCCTCTTCAGAAAACACTAGCAACAGGTCAGTGTTAGTGTCATTATTCTGTCTAGATAAATCTGTGCGCTTTTACACTGTGGATGATGCCATTTAGCATTATTGAATTCCGTTACAGGAATACGGGGTAAAGGTGGACGGCATTCAAATGAATCAGCAGATTTCATGAATCAGGAGTGTTACTCATGGTGACAGTGATCAAATCAAAGTCAGTGATCAAATAAGATTATTGCATAGATGGTAAATAAGGTTTTTTAAAATATTGAGTTACTTGTTCATTTTAAATAATATGCTAATATAGGAGATGAACAGGTGCTGTAACTCGGTATTTGTTTCCAAATAATGGTGAACGTGAAGTTTCTAGAGGCAGATGTATGCAGATGGGAATGCCAGACCGTACTTTCCAGATGAACAAAGGTGGGCGCAGTGACTTCAGAAACTTGGTATTTCTCACCAAAGGCAAGAAGAAAAGGTTTTGTGAGTGTAGGTAGGTCCATCGTAGCTTCAGTTCTACACAGTCCCTTTAGTCAGGTGGCTAGTGTGGGGAAGCGACAAGCAGTAACAGATCTCATACAACTAGCTTATGGGTCAGATATCTGAGCTGTTTTAACAGAGAAATTCCTTTTTCAATCCATCCAAAATGTTAGGTAATACAGTAGGCCTCGTGGAAAAATAGTAATGATTAGAGCCTTAACTCTCACCTTTGAAAGAAGCAAAGGGATGATTTTGTCTAGTTCACAGAGTGAGAAGAAATGGAGGTCAACTCCCAGTTGAGTACTGCTATCGAGATGTCCAGTTCTCTTGCGTACAGCGAATGTTTTATTCTAAACCAACAGTATCATCATTTTTCGCCTACGTGATGAAGCTTCCTTTGCTTTCCTTGCATCTAACATGTTGCTTCTCCTCACTTCCCTTATTTTCACCTGTACAAGGAAGGGATGTGTGCCATGACTTCTGCACTAGTCCAGCGTTTCCTTCTGTTGCCATTGAGAAGGGGGCAAGGACCAGTGCTGCGCGGGGGGGAGCATCACAGATGGCTGGGGTTGGAGTTGAATGCTAGATCTGGCTGCTTTCTCTTCCATCAGGGATTTTTGGAGCAAGCACTGTGTTTCAGAGATTGTGTCCTTGTAATGAAGGAACGGGAAGGGAACGTGTTCTACTCGACATCTTCTGTCGGTTCAAGTCGTACCCAACACACGCGTCTGCTGGGCTCAGCCCATGGGGGAGATGGCAAACAGGCCAGAGTGGGAAGAAAAGTGACAAACTTGGAGGTGTCATGAACTTAAAAACATAGATATTTATGAGCCTGATGGGAATCTGGATGTTTTTTATTCCCTGAAGGAAAACTTCAGAAAGGTAAGCTTGATTTTTATTTCGCACGCCCTAGAAATTTGGGATGGAAGAGAAGACGACATGGCCTTTTGTTCCATCCTGGTTTCTGCTCTCACTTGATGGATCAACCTCCACAGGACTGCAAATTCCTTCAAAATTCACATTTTATAGCAAAGCTAATCATCCAGCCTCTGGACTGTTTGTGATTGTTCCTGTTAAGCCTTAGCCTAACATAAATGATCTTAAAACTCAAAACACCTAGGAAGTCTTTATCCTTTTTAGCATGTGACTGAATTCTTAGGCTAGGAGCTGAATTAAAGAACATTCCTAACCAGGTCAGAAAATGAGATTTCACCACCGAAGTGGTTGGAAGTAAATAAAGTGGGGCCTTTCAGGTACTACTTGACATTTTTTCAAGACTTGAAACTACTCTGACCTCTTGATCAAAAGATGCAGTGCTGCAATCATCGAGGTCATTACAGAGAAAGGTAAGAGGGCTGCTTAAGAGTCTGCGTAACCAGGCTTCATCACATTAGTCCATGATTCAGGCTGAGTGTGTGCTGCAAAGAGATGACAGCAAGCACTTCAGAGCAGGAAATGAAGAGAAAACACTCTCAGCTTATATTGCTATAGCTGCTATATTGACTGCTCCCCTCTATCTTTTAAGCAGGACAAATCAATTTTACAGAAACTTGAACTAACCATTGAATGGGCTTCATCTGTAGAATTTCAGATATTAAAGGACTTTTCTTTACACTGAGTGCTGTATTGTCACCCACACCCTCACCCTGAGAGAAATCAAACCCGATTTTGAAATGCTGTTGTGTTGGGTGCATCTGGAGATCAGCCCTGGTTCAGTTTTGCTGACCTTCCAGTATCAGTGGGATTCTTTCTATCAGATTACTAAAGCTTTGCTTCTGTTTTTATCTTTTTACTGACACTGTCTGATCCTTGGATGCTTTGCCATGTAGACTAGTTTGTATTTGACACCACAAGGAATTCTCTATATCTGCTATTTGACCTTAAAGTATTACTAGAGGGAGTTGGTAAAACTTCTAGGTTGACTTCCCAAATGCATTCTACATCTTGAAGTGGTCACTTGCATTTTAACATGACTAAACATGCCAAGCTGAAGGGCAGTAAGGATCGGATCAATAAGTAAAGCTGCAGTGGATCTGCATATTTGTTTTTCCTTTAATTTTTACTTCAGCATTAATCCTACTCTAAAACTAATTATGACAGTGCTTGTAGCTAAAGGAGGCTAACAATTACTGACTTTATCACTGTTTTGCACTAGCACATGTGTCTTACCTAGGGCATAAAAAGCGGATGACACTTGTCTGGAAGAAAGCTGGTGTTATTTGCCTGTGGAGTATCAATTAAAGCAAACGTTTCCGTGTGCTTCTTCGAGTGGGGGAGTGCTGAGGATGAAGAGAACAGGGTTCAGCTTTACCCGTGTGCCATACAGAGCCTTAATTCCACCTCGGAAATCTAAACAAATGGTGGTACAGCCACTGCTTTTCATAGGAAACAGGAGATGGTTAGCTCACTCGTCTAATGGGGAAGATTGCCTAGCGCGTGAGGGAATCTGGTTTGGATCCCCTCCTTCCTCCTGTCCTTCTGGCAGGGCCTAACAGCAGTCAGACAGCCTTCAGGACAGGATTACCTCAGCCTTTTCTCTTGTGTAGCCTTGTAAAGCAAACGGACACAAAAAAAAAAAAAAAAAAGAAAACCCTCAGCATTCGCTGGCGCAAGAGCTTGCTGCCTCCCCTCCAGGTGAGTGCCAGAGCCAGCAGACAGTCGAGTCACCGCTACCTTTCGCCCAAAGCCGATGTAGTCATTTTGTGCAAAATGAAAGGCTGTCAGCAGGGATGATGGAAGAGGAGCCGCCTCGGCCTGGCGTAAGAGCTGGTGGTTGCAACATCCAGCAGGTTTGTGCAAGGCTTCAGCCCAAATAACAGCTTGGGATGAAGCCAGAGCAGGATTTGAACTACGATGCTGCCATGCGGTCCAAAACCACCACTGCCTCGTTTTTCATTTCTAGATTTGCCATGAAAAACATGTTTTTTACTCTATGCTGTTTAGTACATTCAATTGAAACTTACAGTTAGGGATAGTTTAACCAAAATTAGGTTTTAATGATTAATTTATTGGCTAAAAAAAAAAATCCCACAACTCTGATAATCGAAATTTTCCAGTGATCGTAAAGTGAAATATTTGTAGTAGCAAGTAGGGCTGTACAATGACTGAACGATCCAGTTTTCAGCACTGGTGTATTTGTAAATTGTTTCTGTTATCAGAAAATCTGCATAAGTCACAGCTGCGTGGCGTGCTGTGGTGTGGAAGAGCCAGGCTTTGTTGGTGCACGGCTTTATGGACTTGTCTGGGACTGTGAGCTGGGGCTTTAGGAGCTCAGGGGCGTCCTGACAGCTCCCCCAAAAAGAGTGTCCTTAGACGCTTGCAGGACGCTTGCAGGTATGGTCTGCAGTGATCTGCTGTGACAGGGCCACATCTGCCTGTGAGCTTGGCAACTCCGTTCTTTCACTTTCTATCAAAAAAAAAAGAAGGCCAAAAAAATTTTTATAAGCAGAAAAATCCTATAATCCTATTGTAAATGGAGCATATTAGTGCATCAGGGTGTTCTTAGCTTCTTATTACTACAGAAAAGAATATTAGGTTAACGGAAAAATGTCTGCCTCTACCTGACTTGATATAATTACTATTTAACACGAGTAAGAGCCAAAGTCTGTTATTTCAAGACCAACCTTTTTATTTTTAAACTATCTATTTATAAGTTACATAATTATCTACTAGGTACTTTATTCATATCTAGTTGTCCTATTGACTGTTTTCTTAATAAAATGAGTAGTATGGTCATCAAGCTATTACATTGCCAGCGACTGATGTGTGGCCCGAGCAAAGTTTCCTGCAGCTTCTAAAGCACCTGGAAAGTGGGGAGAGCCTCTGAACAGAACCACGTGAAAGAGACCTTTATTCAGGCGCCCTACATGTTAATGTTTCGTGGTCAATATATACTAGTGGGGAACTTAAAGTGCTGCTCTTCTGCTAAGTGATGTTATGTCGTGAAAACCCTTGTGTTCCCCTACTGTCCAAAGGGAGTAGTAGAGGACTTAAATGTACTGTAGTTTAAAAAAAAAAAGTGATCCTCGAGTATGTGCTTTCAACACTTCTAATTAACAACTCTCATTTAATTTGGCAATATATTTAGCAATGTTTAACCTCAAATACAATTTAACAAGACAGATGCAAACGAGAGCAATGGGACAAACAAAGTTGAAGTTCCTGGCTGCTGTCAGTGCATTTGTTTTGCAAAATGGGTCCCTCAGCCTGGTTTCCTTCACAGTGTCCCGAGAAGACCTTGCTCTAGTTTTTTTAAAAGCGTCGGTATGTGTTCTGCCTGTGATTTGTGCAAGTATTTCCATTAAAGTTAATCAATCAACACCGAATAACAAATGCTTTTACCATGAATGGAAGCGGTTGGGTGTGCAAGGAGGACAGAACTGTGCGTGTAAAGGCAGCACAGAGAACACAAGGAACCTCGGAGGGGTGTTTGCTGTTTGATAAGGTTTGAATGGTTGCCTTTTGAGATAGAGAGGCTGATTAGGAGTTGTAGAATGCACAGATTGTTTTCCTATTATGTGCTTCACCAAATAATGGAAGTAGAAACAGGATAGTGCCTAACATGTAAAGGGGTGAGAGTAAGAGAAAATAAAAATATTTTTAACTAACGTCCCCTCTTTTTCTGTGTGTATGTTTTTTTCATCGTTAAACATAGCAGAGGCATTTTTTCAACACATTGCACCTGAAGACACTCTGTGACAGCTGGTATTTAAATAGCAATGTCTACTTTTCGTGCAGCAGTGGTCGGTTCTGCAGTGTTTTCGTATCTATGATTTTAGCAGAAGGAAATGTGATTACCTGGTCATGCTACCTATCATCTGAAGGGAACATCCACACTCTGGTTGATGGTGTAAGCACACATGGGTCTGGCCACAGTAAGAGATGACTTGAAATATATAACTTAGGAATCCGAGGACACCTACCTGAAAGAGCAGGGGCTGTAAGCTGGGAATTGCACCCGGATAGCTCTGGGTTTTGGCCCTGGGCATCGCTGCTTCGAAACCGTGAGCTGGGCCATGATGGAGGAGGTGTGGGAGAGGACCAGAGCTACCATCGTGGGGAATGCATATGCTTCCTCTGTCTTGTATACAGTTGGTTATTTTTCCAGTCATGTAGTTTTCTTGTCTTCTTTAGCTGAGCCACTGCCTTAGATATGGTTTGAATTAGTGGGCACTTCAGCTTTTATTTGGCAGCAGCGAGCTGCAAGTTTAAAAGCAGCTAATTATACGTTCTTGGGATTAGAGGGCTTGTATAGAAAACTAAATTGCCATTTAGTCCCATCAGAGGTTGCCCTGTTTCCTTTAGTTATGCTTCCTAAATTGACATCCCCTGTGAAGAGTGTGTGCAGTTTGGTTAGCCTGGTTTGTAGCTGTTGGGCATCGCTGGTGCTGAGCCTTCTGAGGCCAGGAAAGAATCTCCCGCAGCTGGCTGGGCACTTCTGGGGTGGGAGCAGAGAGCTGAAGGGTGGTTAGGGTTCAGACAGATGCTTTATGTCTTGCAAAAGAGACTTGTTCTTCAGCCCAGTCCCTGTTAGCTTGTTTATACCCAAGTGCTTTGTCTTAGGAAGTATTATTTCAAAGTGGGTAATGAACATAGTGGTAGAGTTATGTACCTTTTTTAAAAATACCTGAGGCTAGGTTTTTTGTTCGTTTGTTTTAAGAAGTGATCAAAAAAAAAAGTTTCATGTGTGTTAAGAAGTTGTTTTTTTTTTCCTGAGTTTTAGTATATAATACTTTGCCTTCAGGAAGAAAACTCTAGAGGTTTAGACTGAATTTTTGAATTATATAACATCCAATAAAGAAAGTTACAGCAAAGACAGTTTTTTTGTTTGTTTTATTATTATTTTTAACTATTATTTTCCATTAAAATGTGGGTAATTATATTTAAATATTTCTCTTCCCAGTGGAATTTTATGGATTAATTCAGTTGGTCAGGGGAATGACAGGCTCTTGTTGCATTTACTAAGCTATTTAACTCTGATCTGAAGCGAGGAAGAGATTTCCTGTGGAGCTCTTTTTGGTTCATGTTAAGCTAAAATGTCCTCTGAATGTTCAGTCCTTCTCTATTCAGGAAACACTCGTGCATTGTTTCATTTGTATGGTTTTGTCATGAGGCTCCGTTTAATTATGCACAAATGACTTGCACAGAAATCTCAAACATGACAAATATCTGTTAAAGGCTAGAAAAAACCCCTCTGTAATCTCAAACAGCAAATTCTTAGAATGGGATATATTGTGTGGGCAAAAAGTCAATGGTTGAGGCTAAGGATGAGAGTGTTGCCAGTAATATTTTACCTAAATTCACAAGAGTTCTTAGAGCTCTTTGCAATTTTTTTCTTGTTTGTCCAGAATTGGTGGCAGATACTAGTGTTTTGCGCTAATCAGAGCAAGTGAAACATTGACTAGAGAGGTGCATAACTTGGTAGAAAAGCAAACATTTAGAAAAATGTATTACATTTAAAAATCAAACAAACAAGCTGGGAGTATCTTATTAAGCACAAAAATCACATTCCTACGGAGAGCCTTTTCCGGTATGCTTAAACTATGTTGGTTCAAGATAGATGCTGCAGGCTCTGAATGTGTTACGCATCTATCACAGGTTAGCGTTTCTGTGAGTACTTCGGATTTACTTACATTTTGTTAGTTCTCGGGACAATGACTCCCTATGGGATATGGCAGCATTATTAGCAGCTTTGAAGGCATATATAAGTTTTCCAGGCTCCCAGGTACAGTGAGGGAGGAAGAGGTAAGAAGCTCTTTTCTTCTTGTTTTCTTCCTTAGTCTTCACTTACGGGCCACATAAATCTGCAAAATTGATTTGAAATGTAAGTGTAAAGAAGAATACACTTTCAGAGTATTCTTCAACTATAATTAACAAGTATCACGAGTCATTTATTGTTTGCAAAGACATTGAAACGTTCATTAATGTCACATTTTACTAATGATTTAAGAAATGATAAGTTAATAGCTCTAAGTTATGACCCGCAGATGCTGTTGACTCATTCACTGTTTTTTAACGTTGAGTCCAGTTGCATAGCATTAAATGCTCTGGCCTGGATCTAACAAAAAATTCACACACGCTTAATTTTAACATGGGAACTTATGGAGAGGCTTAATCCTATTCACACGTTTGTGATTGCAGTGTTTGCTATGGGACATCATGCAGTCATAATTGGAAGGATGTTCATTAAGCATATTTTATTAATGTATGATGAACACCATAAATGCAGTGACCTTTGAGATAATTGTCATTTACATATTTTGATTCATTACTACATTTTCCTCTTGTTTATTCATCAGGCATGAAAATGTATGAATTTCTTAGCTTCCAGATGCCGAGCAATATTTCATGTGTTTTATGATAATTTATAAGGGATTTTTTCGAGAATTTATAAGGGATTTTTTTTGAGAATCATCATCTGCTCTCTGATTAAATGACAGAAAGATGGAACTGAGCACTTCCATTGGCAGAGTTACCCCTCAAAAGCTATCTCTTCTTATTTCTTGACACTTGCAGTCTGAGCATTAAAACAGAGCTTGTGTTCCTTGCAGACACGTGCGGATGCAGGTGGGCACACCCCAGCCCAACCTCGTGCCGCATGGTTCCCTGTAGCCGTGAGTGCAGCATCCTCAGCCGAAGGCTGGCAGCATGGGCAGCAGTGGGGCTGCTGCTGGGGTGCTTGGTGCTTGCATTCCTCAGCCCCATCCTGCTGGTTTAACGCCGGCCTGGGCATGTCGGCATGAGCCGGTGGCACTGCTGATTGCTAAAGGTGGTGGTGTGCGCGGTTCCCACGTTCCCGTTTAACTTGGCAGATAACACAGCAGATGTTGCTGTGTAGATTGCAACACGCTCCCCTGCCTTCCCCCCACCCTTCCCCAAATCAAAATAAAACAGAAGTGAAGCAAGAATGTTTCTAATGCTTAAATTTATAAAATAAATTTTGAGGTATGATCCTTTCAATTTATTTTTTCAAACCATTTGCAAAGCTGGTTCAATTTCCATTTTCATGTGACATGCAGAAAGTCTTCTAAAGATGATGAGGTTGAGTTTCAATTTGAATTTTACTGTTTAGAAATAATTTAAGGATGATATTACAATTTCTTTTTGGTTTCCGATGAGAAAATGAGAGGTGACTGATTGGTGATGACATAACACAGTTGAAGAACAAGGCCTGTCAAGTATATGAGGCACGTACTTAGTACGTGAAGAGTAAACACTAAGGTGCAATAGTGTTTCTGTCTACAAGCCATACTCAGTTGCTTCCTCTTAAATTTCGAATTATGAAGGAGCAAACCCAAAGAGCATACCGTTCAATTTGCTGTTCTAAGGACCTGAGCTATAACACGAAGCTTCCATTTTCTTTATCTAATTGATTATTATTTTTTTTTACCTTTTTATGTCAAGTATGCTTGCACCCAAAGCAGGGAAATGTTTGAAGTATAAGGCAAAAAGGCCTTTTTATTTCTACTGTTCTAACAGTTTGAATCGTTGCCAATCTATTGATGGATTTGTAGATCTCATTTCATTAAATCACCATGTTGCCTTTCCTAATGAAGAAATTACTTCCCTGATGCTCTGAGTCAGCAGCCACCTCTAATGCATTGACATTCCGTGGATGCAGTTTCTGTGAAATGAAGGGGCAGCTCTGCTGGTAAAGGTTTTATGTCTTACTGCACTCTCACACTGATGAGCATTTAGGAGCATCGTTAACTTGTAGCGTCTTTTGAAATAACCCATGGAAGATGGGCTTCCCTGTTTGCTTGAAGGGGTTTGGTGAGCTGCACAGAAAAATGGTGTATGATCTATTCTTACTTGTAGTAGTGCGCCAGTAAAACTCATCTACAGCAGCAATATAATAATATTACACTAAGGAAGCGATTGCATAAAAGAGAATAAAGATCACGCTCTTGCTGCTTCTTTCTGTGTTTTAATAGAGTATTTGGCTAAAATGTGAAGAGACAGCATACTAAGCTCTAATATACCACCTATGAGGAAAACTCAGGATGAAGAAGAAGATGCAGAGGAGCAAAAGAAACAAAATACCTTAAGAGTGTTTCACAAGTTTCCAGCCTTATTTTTAACTTATTTGCACCTAAAGTGATTTGTGCTAACTTCCCTTTCTGTCTATCTCTCTCCCTATCGCCTTAAAACTACAAAGAAGAAAACAAAACAAAAACCCCTTCTTGCTTTTAGATTCCCCCTATGTAGCAGTCTTGGCCTTCTTTCATTGTTGTTTCCTGCCAGTCTTAATCTGAAAAACCCATCACACTGAGCCCTTGGAGGCTTCTTTTGGAAGTGTGGAGAAGAGTAATTATCACATTTATGATAATCTGCTCCTAGATTAATGACATGCATTTCAGGATCTGAAGGTGAAATTCTGACTCTCAGGACCAGATTGTGACAGGCAAATGGCTTCAGACTGGCCTTGAACCTGAGCACAGTTGGCTAGGCACTGTTGGGGCCTTCTTTCTGCCCCTGGGCTAGTGACTAAGGCAGTGATTACACTTTTTAGTGGAAATAACAAGCTCTTCTCAACAACAATGATTTCAGAGATGTTCCAAGAAAAGGGTTATTTTTTTCTGCATGTCATTGTGTCTGTGAGAAGATGCACTAAATAATCATTAAAATGAAGTACATGTGACCGCTTCTGTGCCTCCCTTAAAATGATGATTCATATCCAGACTTAATGAGACTCCGGATACAATAAATGGACAGAAAACTGTTCAAAGCTGTGAGTGAATGCAGTGGGCTTGCCTGTCCTGCTAACTGCTTACTGCAGTTAGAAGAGGATTTTCTATCTGAGTCAAGGAGGAAGAGAAAGACAAGCTGATATATGTTGCATTCTTTATAGAAGAGGACTTGGAATTAATTCCCAACCATTGAAAAATTGAATTTCCTACACCGTATCTGGCTACACAACATCTTTTCTAGGATTTTGAACCTCGTGAAGGTAAATACTGAGTTTGTTTTGTTCGTCCCAGCATATGGACTTGAGAAAAACTTGATCATATGTTCTCACATAACACATTTTAATGTCTCAGAACAAAGCCTTATGGTATCTTTTTGCTGTTGCTGATAGTATTTGTCAGATAAAAGTGATTTAGAAGTCTAGAGCAGATATGAATTATGTTGAATTTGCATATCTTGCCATCAGAAACTTGTATCCCTCAAACCTATTCACGTTCTAATACATAATCTGTCTGCACGCAAAAACATGGTATTTTCTTCAAACTGTAATAATTTAAGTTTCTGTCAGCATTTTGTAGTTGATGGAAAACTGGTAAAGCTGGATCCAGCAGAACTGGGCCAGTTTAAATGATTATCAGTTTGCATGTTTGGCATTCTTGGCCTGTTAAGTGTGGTGCTTTACACTTAGTGCTTCAAGATTAGCATGATAGATGAGTGTACTCTGTAAAAGGTTTTTACAATTTATACTCTTATTAACTGTTGTGTTGAACCTGGGAAATAGGTAGTCTTCCTTGATGGATGTCACGTCACAGTAGTACATCAGTTTGTAAATGGGGCATTGCTTTACGGTGTGGTGATGTTGCGATAGAATCGATTTCAAATGAAAAATAGTGGTATACAAGCATCAGGAAGTACCAAAATACCTCTGCTGACTCGTGATATCAGTTCACAAGCCATCGTCACTTGCTTTTGTTGCCTTAGCTTTGTTACTGAGGTTCCTTACTGTAGTAATAATTCACAGAAATTATTAAATTGACTGAAGGCAGAAGGAAGGAGCCTGGTAATTCCAGAAGGCATCAGGGTTCCGTGAAAAGCCTGGTGTTTAGCTCAGCACGTTACCCAACACGTGTAGCCTTTACCGTTGGAGGAACTGCTTAAAGGTGTGGAAGTGCTCAGGCTTTCTTGTAACGTTGACATACTAGAACAATCTCATAGAATATTATTAGTGATTTGGACGAGACACCCTCAAGTCTATGCATCCTTACACTTAACACCAGGATGTTTGAAACTCAAAATCGTGAACAAGTAAGGCTCCATGAGTGTACAAAGTTTCTGTTTACCCATGATCTCATAAGTCTGTATCCGTTTACATACATATGTACATATGATATCTGAGAGTTTGGATGCTGTCTGATAGGCTGTACAAGAACAAATTCTGAAGTGTATGCATATACACACAATGCAGTGTCTGTGTTTCTCTTTCAATCCAGATTCTGCAATATAGTTTCCTTTGGAAAGTAGCCGGAGATAGCAAGATAATTTTGGATGATATTTCCTTCAGAATTTTATTTGAATGCTCTAGATTCCTTGGTTTCTTTCCGTGCCAGCTCGCGCTCTCTCTCTCATCACTGTGGCCCTGCTAGTAGAGTTATTCTCATGTATATAGTTGTATAGGTCAGAAAGCTAAGGGCTGTGCTATACCTTGGTCCTTTAACACAGTCACTAAAATTTCAATTTTTTTCCAGTGAAAAATGTCACCACATCTTTCTTCCACGCTGTCTGTGTAAATGGCTTACGACAAGATCTATTTCATGATTTCACTGATAACCTCTGGCTTGTTTGCGTCTGCTCTGAGACTGTTAAGCATTAGGCAGATCCAGTCCAAAGCATATGTGGCCGTATTAGTGCGTTGTTATAGTACCTGTGCTATTAACTGAGGTTCTTAGCTTTCTGTTGTACTTCTCTGGGACAGCTGCCTGTCTTTGGAATTTCAGCTGGCTCGGAGAGAGATGGCTCTGAACAAAGCTGCATGTGAAACGTGTACACTGATAGCACAAATCTTACCCTCCAGGGCCTCAGATCGTTCTGTACTATTTTAAGTGCCAAATACATACAATTTTTATGTCCTTCAAAAGATTTTTTTGGACTAGCCTGTATTCAAACCTTCAACTCAAAAAATATGGTACTAAATAAAACATAAATAGCAATTTTGAGTGTGTAATAGTACAAAAGATGTTGGTTGCTGTGGGAGTCTGTTCAAACAGTTATTAAGGAATTAATAACACCTTTAACAGAAGACAGCTCTACAGATATCAGCTTTTCCATGTGAAAATGTCTAGCATATAACTTATGGGTAGAAGGTTGTGGTAGCAGTTTCCAGCTGTCCTCATTCTACACATCAGACACATCAGTTAGATGTCTAGATGTTAGATGTCTAGACACATCAGTTAGATGTCTAAAAGCTTTTACTTGCATATGAAGAGGCTACATTAAAACCTTATTGATACTCAGGATAATATTAATTACATTCCAATGTGCAGAAATACATTTTAGCTTCAGTCAATGCTAGACTTCTGTGAGACACTTTCAAAATAGCCTATGCAGGTAGTTCCTATATATGTATATATCATTTTTCTTTTAGCAGTGATTTTTTGTCTTTTTGTTTGTTTGTTAACTAAAGATAGATTTTGGTGCTAATATCTGCCTCAGACTGAGGAATTAAAATCTTAGTGAAAAGGTTTAGTCCTTAAAAGGAACGCATCCGTCCTCTGATAGGCATTCCGTGGGTGGGTATTTCTAAGCTGCTACTTCAGATATCCTGGTGAGGGTTTTGTGGAGATGTATCCTGGTGTTTTCTTCGCTCTGTTCATTCTGTTTGCTGCCCTCCTCTCCATTCTCCGAAGCTGTAATTAATGCCTAGGATCAGCGTGATTGCTGCTGCAGTGAGAATATACTGCAGGAGGAACAAAAGAATGACGTACACTTTGAAAAGAAGCCAGATAGTGAAAAAGGATTACAGGCCACTTAATGCAGGCTTTTCAGAGCAGCAGGTTTACTTTTGCATCACTTCAAAAACTAATAGTTTCATGGCTTTTTAAAAACAAGATAGCGGGAAAAAAAAAATGTGACGTGCATTTAAAAGAACAGGGTTGTTTTTACTTGTGTGTTTTTCACTGTGATATCTGGAAAAGTTTATGCTGAAGAGCAGCTTGAAATAAATCATTTTATAAAAAGAAACAAATATTGTGTAAAAAACACAGAAAATGTGATTCACGGTTTCTACTCAGCTAGAGGCATTTGCTGTGGCCTGGCCCCTTGCTGCCGCTCCAGCCGGTGTTACCCTTGCTTCCAGTGGGAACAGCAGCAGGCTCCCTTAGGGGCAAGAGCATGATCTGTGTGCCTCCTATGTGGGGTTTGCGTGGTTCCTATTTCTACTTAGCTGTGGGGCGGGAAGACCGGCTGCTACAAGTACAGCAGCTTGCCCATCTTGCCTGCCTCTCAGGGATGCTCTGCTGTCCCGGGGCTTGCCCGCAGGGAGTGGGATGGGCTGAGGCCTGGACAGGCGCAGGCCCTCGGGCCTCCCTGCGGTCGCTGCTGCCTACCACCAGCACCTGCTCCCGGCGCTTCCCTTCTGAGTGCTCGGGCTTCGTCCCACACAGCAGACAGGCCAGCACGTATCTGTCAGGGAGAACTGTTTTCCAGATTAGAAACGCAGAGGAGTGTGGGAAGGCTGCAGTTCCTTGAATGTCCTGTTCCCTGGCAGAGCCATCCTCTTTGACCAGATCGTAGCTAATGTCTGTTGAATCTCTGTAACCTGGTTTTTGTGAGGTGGGCTCCTCAGCGTCCATCCAGAACCCCTTGTTCTGCATCCATAGCCAAGCCCTGAGCTGGCAAACCTCCTTTGTGTGTTTCCATTCTGGAGCACGTCAGCCTGATAATGTTGAAGCCACGTATATGCATATTGTGCACATGCACAACTCTGACAAGCCTGTGTTTTTTATATTATGAAGGTAGGTACTATTTGAGCAACCTAAACATGTTTCCTCATTTTTCATGCACCTTTTAGAAATACCCAGATTTTTATTTTTATAACCAGTTGCCAACATGGAGTGTCTTCAGCTGTCCTCTGTCATCTTCTTGGGAAATGTTATGCCTTCTCATCCTTCTGAAGATGAGTTTTAACAAATTATCTATTTGTTAATGTCTCATTCCTAAAATGGCATTATCGTGTGTTAAAAGAGATTGATGAAACGTTCTCACTGTCATGAAAAGCTGAAATTTTGCTGTGTTGTTTTACACAACTTGCTCTGATTGCAGTTATATAGGCAAGCAAGTATCATATCAGGAGTGAAACTACTGATTTTGTTTTTAATAACACCATTTTAATAGTCATTTCCTGATCAGATTGAGTGCATATACCACGGCCTAAACCAAATGAGATATATTTCAGATATGAGTCAGTCCCAAATTTGTTTTTAAAATGGTGGAAATTATCTGAGAGTTGATGGGGTCTTTTTGATAGCTGTTTTAATTGTGGGATTTTCTCCTGTTTAATATTGGCATCTGAAGAACACTTTGCTAAAGGTTGGATGAATATAGAGGCATTTCAGTTTGTATTTGATAGTTTTTCTCAAGGTTTTTCAGGAAGGGTTTTTTTAAGGAAGGTTTTTAGGGAAAAAGCAGGTGTGCTAGACTTAGTTTCTGATTCTTATATGGTACAGGACATTAGAGGGGGAAAAACGTAACCAAGCATCTCAGCAGTCCTTCTTAAACATCATGAGAAGGAGAATATAATTACTGTGTTTATCCTGTGCCTCTAGCATACTTATTTTTAAAGTAAACATCGTCTTAACAGCTCTGCATCTCATTATTTACTTTTGCCAGCATCGTGCATGTTTTCATGTGTAGGAAAGTCCGTATTTCCCTTTAATTGAATGTGTAAAATCTCTTATTTACCTTGAGCTTACATTAGGTAAATGTTATGATAGCATTGAGACGCTGCCACACTAGTTCTAAAGCAGCAGCAGGTTGATTTATTGGTTTGTTTTTATAATATCGAGAGGAAAATGTAGTTAAATATCAGGATTTTGTATGCAAGAAAAGAATATATTTTAATGCTTATCTTCTGTCACGTAAAAGTCCCTAAATTGCTTTTGGCATGTAGATAATTTAGAAAGAAATTGTTTTAGTGACAGAAGTGTTTTGAAAATAAACCTTGAGCGAGAATATGAAACCTGTAATTATCTAATGGAAGACTGAAAAGATTTTTGAAAGCAAAACAAACGGTAAAACGGTAGAGTGCTGTGGTTATCTGACCTTTCCACCTGCTGGCATATCTCTGTATTGTGGAGATGTAGGGCATGATTTTCCAGATTCCCATTAGCTGTAAAACGTTTTGGCTGAGGCATTTGGAACATAAAAACAGCGGGAGCAGTCGTTTGCTTGTGCTCTGAAAAACCATTTGCAAAACTGTGTGCTTCTGGGGTAGCAGAACTTGTAGAGGACTGGTTGAGCACAAAATCAGGAAACAGTAGTTTTGGGAAGCAGGTGAGTAAGGTATGCAGCAACACCTAGAAGAATATTGTGGGGTTTAGGAGGGTAACAGTTCCTTGCTGCCGGGATGCCATTCCTGCTGTAGGCACTCCTGTAATCAGCACCATGCAGCCAGAGATCTGCTCGCCCCGTCAGTGTTGCAGCACTGTCTTTGCCCTCCTCTCCTCTTCTCTCTCCTGTGTTCATGCCTAAATGTAGTGTCTTCACGGGAGATGTCTCCCTGTACCTTTGTTTCCCACTGGTGAGCCTGTGGCTCTCATTCTTGTCTTAATATCTGAGCTGCTTTTCTGAGTAATTTGCCTGGTAGCAGTGTTCTGAAGAACTTCAAAATTTTAGTCCATTTTTTTCTGAAATATTTCTTTCTATATTTTTGAGTTTTGCGGCCCCTCCAGTGCCTTTCTGCTAGGGATCAGGGCATGTATTTCACGATGCATTGCTGTGTGCAGGGGTTTTGTTTGGAGGGGGCTATTGTTTGGGGGACAGCTGCTAAGATTGCGTTGTACACTGGTGACAACTTAGTATTCTTTGCAAGGGTTTAATCACTGTAGAGTTTGAGTCTTGTGAAAGTAGGTCATGAAAGACCTCTGTTAAGAGAACACTAAGTCACAAACAAAAGAAAAGCAAAGATCACTCTGAGATCTCTAGGACTCGTGTTAGAAGGGATTCCCCACAGCCTTTCCTTTCTTTTTGACTCTTTGGCTACCAAAACTGTAGTCCGCGTTTGTTCTTTTTGACCGTGGCTCACTGGTGTGCAGCAGTGCGGTGGCCAGAGACAGGTAGTTGTCTCTTCATTTATGAGAAACCCTTGTTATTCTTTATGAATGACTTCTGACCTCAGAGAACTTGAATACTTTGAAAACTTCAGTAAGAAGAGGAATCAGAAGGGAAAAAGGTTGCATGAATCCTGTTTGCATTCATGCACACTGGAATTTGGTGGGATTTTGTTGAAGTCACTTGTGTCATTGTTGACTATGAGAGAGACTAGATTATGACTTCACCTCTGTGTTACTGACATCTAAAAAAGCCTGTATCAATCCTAAAAAAAAAAAAAGTCTCTTTGTGTTGCAGTGAAAGGTTTACATCAGGTGCTATGGTGATTCAGCAAATGTAGTTTTTTGGGGGGGGTGTTTAGCTAGATCATGACTAGTCTAGGTCACGGTGTCTGGGTGCAGGGGAATGGTTCTTGCATACATGTCTGCGTAGGAGACGTTAGTGTCAGAAAGTTGAGTAAATCCTTACTCAAACTGATATATAGCTTTAGAAACGCCTGTGTAGTACGTTATATCCCGAGGAAAACCGTACAAATGACCTTGTCGGAGGGGAGGGAGGCGCGTCCCTGGGGAATCAAACTAACGCAGTATGTATATGAGTACTAGCAGGTCGTCCAGCCTGACAGGCTGTGCTTTCCATGCCTTGTGTTACTCGTTGGCTGGTCAGAGCACCTCCCTGGATAGTACAAACCAAGCCACTTTGCTTTGGAAATGTGCTAGTTCACAGTGTGCAACCACATTTACCTTCTCTAATCCCAAACTTCATCAGTAGGAAATAATTCATCTGATTGCACCGTTGCAAATGGGACAGTCAGTCATAATTATATTCGTTTACCATTTCTCCAAAGGATACCTAAATGAAGATGTGGCAGTTTGAAAGCACGCTTAATAATTAAAATGTACCTATCTGAGTAGTGCTTCTTGCTGCAAAATTCCACAGATCTATGCAAAATAGTGGCAAAATCCAGGCATCTGGATCTCACTTCTGAAGTTAAACACCTGATCAGCCTTGCAGTTGCAGAGATGTGGATTAAGAATTTCATGATTTTTTGCCCTGTGAAGCATATGAATTGCTTTATTTCTAAAACGCAGCTGCTCCAGACAGGGTTAGGTACCTACCAATGGTAGCAGTGGTAGACCATGGTAGCACCCAGAATCGAGTGTAGATGAGAGAAAATATATAAAGAACCTTGTTAAACTGCTCTGTAGTCCCATCTAGGATAAAGTTGGCTTTGGTTCCTGCCACTACTCCTGTGCCAGGTTAATTCTTTCAAACGGTTACAGTTTAATGGCTTTGAGATTCATACTGTATGAACCAATAAAGCAGCAAAGGTCCATTTTGGTACTGGAAGTTACCCCAGCAGTTTGACAAGTAGCTGGGAAGATTTTCTGTGCATCCAGAAGACATCATACCAAGGAACCTGTATGGAACATGGATTGATGATGATGGCTGGAAAAGCTTGTCTGGTTTTAGAGCGGCTCAAGGTATGGTCTCCAATGGGTTATTAAAAAGAAAAACAAACAAACAAAAAAAACCCTTTGACTTCATATTTTTTATTTTGGCTAAAATAAAAGTAGAAACCAAAGCAAAGATAACAAAACCACTTGAACTGACAACCATTATGACCCTAAATAATAATAGTTTTTAACTGGCATGCATTGGCATCTCTGTCAGGAGAACCAGACCCACCTTCCCCGGCAGGTTGCTGCATTCCTCTTCTGGTACCTCCTTCGCGTGAGCACGGCTGTGTGGCATGGAGGGCTGAGGCACCAGCACAAGGTAAAATCAACCCAGCAGAAGGCCAAGGAGTACACTAGTCCCGGCCCAGCTTGGTTTGCTGCTCGCGCTCGCAGCTGGCCACAGGAGCGTGTGGCAGTGCAGTGAGAGGACAAGCGTGGGGCTGGGGTTGAGGGAAGGAGCAAGCTGTGCTCCCTGGGGGGACAGGGTGGCACCGCGGGGGAGTTGTGCTGGCACAAGGGAGGGGGCAGCAAAGGCTGGGCGGGGGAAGTTGCAGAGTTCTTCCCTCTTTGGTGTTTTGTAGGAGGGTGGAAGGGTATTAGGAACGTGATGTGTAAGCTCTTGTAGTGCAAGGGCATGAAGCACTCCTCATGCTTCTGTACTTGAATCGTCAGCTCTCAATGATTTTTGCAATGCTATGCAAAGGTCTGGCAAGTGATTGTGGTAGGAAATAGCCTTTAGTATCCCTTTTCTGACCCAGGGGGTAGGTGCTGCCCATGGAACCCTATTATACTGTGAACACAGTGAAACTTCTCTTGTATTGATTTTGGTTTCCAATAGGTCTTCTCTGTTTTTATTTTGATGCGTAAATAAAACACATCATTTAATATTTTCTAATTGGAGTTTATGTGCTAGTTTTAACAGTAAGTATGTACAGAGGTCATCTAAAAATCTCAAACAGTGGAGCAAAGATGAACGCTATCGCTCAAGCTGTTTTTTCTTTGGTTAAAGACAAACAAAGTGAATCACATGTGAGTGGGTGCAAAGAAGCTAAGGAAAATTTTCTGATAGGCCTCTGTATGTGTTGGATGATGTTCACTTCCTTGTGCAACTCTCCTGACTTTCATCCAATATTTTTTTATCATGAAGTGAGCTTGTACAGGCATATATTTATTTATCATAAACAACTTAGAAGCTTCAAAAATCTTTCTGTCTGTCATCCATCTGAATTAAGCTTCCTTTTCATAAATAACCGCATGATCCTCAGTACACTGTCAGAAGTTGTTTATGTAGCTGAACGGATGACAAAAATGTCTTAACACATCTGTGACTAGTGCAAAATGTGTCTTTGTCCTTATGAATCCACCCCCTGCCTTTTCTCAACAGAATGTTAAAAAACGTGGTCAGTAAAATATTAATTGGTAGAGGTGCCCCTATAGGTGATTTCTTCAGTTGTCACTGTTGATGAAGACAGCAGTTTGTACCTTGCTGCTGGACGTCCCACGCATGCAGAAGGATGCCTGTCCTCAGCCGTTTTCCTTCCTTTCCTTGTTCCCCCTTCCTGTGGTGTTGGGGGGCTGTTGTGTGAAGGCTGGAGGGGGAGAAAATCGTCGTCCTCTAGCAAACCAGGATGTCAGCCTCGCCTTTTGGCTCCTCCAGCGCTTGCTGCGTTACTGGCTTTGATCTATTTAGAGATAAGGGACTTCATTTCATTTCTCTGATCAGCATTGGAAGTGTCGGAGCAGCCTTTGCTTAGTTTTGGCAGACTCTTTGGAGAACGGTGAGGGAGCCTCGGAGCTGGGAGCTCCTCTTGCTTGCAGGAATAAGGACTGGTCAGCTCTTACTGCCCATTTTAACCCCGGTACTCAGGTAAGAGCCAGAGCCTGCTACAGCTTCTGCCCAGCATGAGCAGAGCACCCTGCAGTGCTTCACACACCATGGTTTTGCGAATGTTTCAGCTTGGGTTTGTGATGTTACTGGGGGAAAAAGAAGGTGCCATGCTGGGTTATGGGTGACTGGCCAGGTGCTGATGGCCTTTTTCCAGCCATGATCCTGCCTGGAGGGGAGGGAACTGCTGGTGCCTTCTGCTGTACCCACAGAGCTGCCTGTATCTACCCTACATTTTCAAAAACACCTATGAGGATATATGAAACAAAATTTGAAACACAGAATGATTGATAGAATATGTCTTATTCTGTAACTGAAGAAAACTTGAGGTTTTGGACTTTTTTTACAGAGCTATTTAATTAAAAAATAACTTTAAAAATGGATTCAAATTGCACTGGAAGCATCTTCTGTCACGGCAGACATTCAATACAGTATAAGCTGAGCTTTCAACATCTGCATTTCCAATTGTGATGTTCTTGCCTCAATGACAATTGGGAAGAGTTGTCATCAGTCTGAATAGACTGTTTGGCGAGCCACCTGCCTGTCTTTTCTCCTCTCTTACCTGCTCGCATCCTTTTGAGGGTGAAGCCGAGATGGATAAAGCTGAGGAAGGTCTCCCTGCGAAGCGTTGGCCTCTAGGCGTTGTGTTCTCCTGCTAACGCACATTTTATTCGCCCCCTTCTTGCTCTGGCAGCAAACGCAGTGACGTAGCGGTCAGGGCACTTTTCCAAACTCTGAAATTTTACAAGCAGTGCACAGTGGAAACATTTAGAAATCCATTCCAACGTACATATATATTATGTGTATATGTCCAAATGTAAATATTCAGATCTGTTTGTTAAATTTTCAATTCGCTAACTTGTTAAAAGTTGCTCGTGTCCGCAGAGAAACTTTCCTTTCTGTGGTCAAAATGACAGCAGGTTTTCTGGGGGAAAAGCTGCGGCTTTCCTATCTTGATGTTCCTCATGGCTTATCTGGACTCCTCAAGCATCCACGTACCGTCTGCTGACAAGGAGAGAGCCGGCAGCTCGGCCAGGTCTGCGTTGCTCACTACTCCTTGGTCGCTAATCAAACTGAAGTGATAGGCTGCCCGAGGTTGGAGGAGGGGACAAATGACACCATTTTTCCTTTCATGAGGTTAGAGAAATCTTAATAGCTGAAAATTTAGCTTTTATTCCTTGCTGTAATTTAACTTTTTTTTTTTTTCCTAAATTGCCAGTAAGGTATTGACCTGTCGGCAAAATCCACTTGTGATGGTTAATAGGTGGTCAGATTGTTTTGGAAAATGTTGTGTTCCAGTATGTAAATTCCATGACTAATCAAAGACTAATCAAACTCTGACAGGAAAAAAAAAAAAATTTGAAAAGCTTCAATGTTAATGATTTGCATCTAGATTTGAAGTTTTTTTTTTAATCTAACCTCTCCCTTAAATTCTATAGCCAAAAGGTCGTAGTTTTGCAAAATTCTAGTCTTGATTTTTATGCTTAAGTTTATTTCTATTCCTAGGTCTCAGAATGGGAAAAATTCTTAACCATGAGTAGCTGGTTTCCTGTCCCTTAGATCTTGAACATCTGCCAGGGAACATGCATCTCCATGAGAACTGCTGATTGTTCAGATCCCATCAAATGGCAGTGAAGGCAGAAAGTCTTTCAGGCAAATGTCTTGGTTTAATGATATATTTTTTTTGTTGTCTTTTAATTACTAATCACTCGATTTGAATCCATCGGTGGTAAGGACATAAACCTTGCAGCATCTAAGCCAATGTTTCTCATCAGAAACCACTAATCTGTCTTGACTTGCCTTTTCTGCTTAAGGTCTGTACCAGTTCCCTGCCAGAAGGTCTGTTTTTTAACATTACAGTCAATTCAAAATAAGATAAACTTTGGAAGAAGTAGAAGTTACACTAACAGTGCTTGGCATGTTTGCAATAACAATTTCTCAATTTCTTTTTTTTTTTCCTGGCTGGATATAGTGCCCTTCTCCATCGCGTGGCACGAGATGCTCAGTTGCAGGTGGGAGTCCCAAAGAGGGGATGGGGACGTGAGGCTGAGAGCACTGGATTTGTTTTTTCATGTCGACCTGCACCGACTTGGGCTTGAAACTCTAGCGAAACCTGAGACCCATGGGGTTCAAAATCCCCCGAGGGCAAGATTATCCTTCCTCCTCCTCTTGGTAGTACAGCCCCTGTCCTGGGAGGGCTCCGCGCGCTACTCCGGGCTTCCATCATGCAAACCACCAGAAGCACTGTAACTGCCTTAACACCACTGGTTATTTTCCAGGTGCCTATATTGGTATGATATAGTAACAATGGCGTTACAGACGTTTGCAGACATGCTATGTTTGTTTTCTTGGTCTTCACCTTACAAAATGTATTTTCAGGCAATTGTATCTAATAATTTGGTGTCAGTGTAGCAAAAACCATGAGAAGATCCAAACCTGACCTTTAATTTTCAGGTCAGCTGAGCCTGGGAAGGAAGTATTACCCATGCTTGATTAAACACGTGCTTACGCCCTTTGCTTCCTCTTGAGTGAATTGATATTTAAGTATATACTTAAAAGCAAGCATGTGCTCAAATACGTTCTTGAATTGTGGCCTAATCTCTGCCTGGGAAAGAGGGAAGTGTTCTCCTCTTGCCTATCGACCTTTCTTACCATCACAGCTATGCTACACCTAACTCTGCAAAAACAATATGCAGCTTTCCTGCCTGGTGAGCAGGTGAATCTTGAAGGTGTTTATCATAAAGAAAAAACAGGAACATATGTCCATTTTGAATTAGCATTCGGATTTTGCAGGCACCCCAGATTGAGTGCAAACAGCCTAATTACTCATTTTGGCATTGTGATCAGACAAACCTGAATAAACTATTCTTAAAATAGCAATTACACTAAAAGCAATATGTTTAATTATGATTGCTGTTACCTTTTTTCTTTCTGGGGCACGTGTGTTGGTTTTGTAAAGCAGCGGGATCACCCAGAGGTAGGAGCCCGTGTACTCATGCAACACAGCCATTGCTGTTTTCCTAAAATTTCATCCTGTTATTGATCGCTATTAACTCTTATTCCAAGTGCAACTAGTGGAAGACAAGTTAAAGGATATAGTGCAGAAACTGCCATTGTGTAGGAACAGATCAAGTCCCAGTAAATACGACACACAGTAAACACATGAATAAATGTGTTTTTTTTTTTTTTTTTTTTACATAAAAGAGAAGTTTATGTAGGAAACAGCAGCCTGGTAACCCAGGTAGCCCAGCTATCTCAGCATCAGCTCCCTAGACAATTGCTATTTGAACTGTGTAATATTTTATAGTAAGCATGGAAATTTTTAATAAATTGTTTGCAGGTGGATAGAAATAATACAGCATTAGGTTAGAAGAAAGGAGTCAAATCTCCACAACACAGTATGAAACATTGTTAATGAAATTTTCTCTCTCTGAATTACTGTCCCTTTGCCCAAATAATAAAAGCTGCAATTTGTTTCGTATCAGGAAGTAAAATGAGCAGAAAAGTACTGGGTTTTGCGGAGTGAATGACTGCAGTTACCACAGAAATCAGGAATGTTGGGATTTTGAGGAGCAACCAACAACTTGAACAACTTGATTCACCTATCCGTGAGTAATGTACAGCCACAACAAAGAACAAGAATGGACCGTGTTCTTGGATGGCATTTCTCTTCTATAGCTTGGGTAGTTTTATTCAAAAGAGTAAAGTATTTGGGCTTTTACCAGATTCAATAGATTATTTTTTTTTTTTTAGTGGGCTTCTGTTTCTCTTACCTGCCTGTTCTGCCCAGCAGTTTGAAAGCTGCTGCTCGTGGTTTGGCAAATAGAGCCAGTCCACTTGTGTGCTTTGATGCGTCATGGTGCCATCCCCTTCCAGTGCCCCCCTTTCGATGAAGGGGTGCTGGCACCCCATGTTTCCAGTGTTTATAGTGAGTTAGGAAGGTCAAAAGGGATATAGGATCTGAACAGCTTAAATATCCATTTAAAGAAAGCCCTTCTGGGGGCAGAACAATGAAAGTCTGGCTCCCCCTGGGTTTGTCTTGTTTGGATTTTTCTGGTGTCAAATAAGACCATCAGGTTTTTGTTATTGTATGTGTTTTTTTTTGTTTGATTTTTTAAGCCTTCATGACTAAATTTTGGTACCAAATACTGGGAGCTTGGGCTGCAGTCCTGTCTTCAGTGGAAGCATTGCTGCAGTCCTCTGCTGTGCTCTGTGTTCTTAGGAAACATGCTGGAACTTGCTGTGCTTGAGGCTTGGCTAATACAGCAGCATAAAAAGTCATCGAAGTTATTAGAAGAGAAACAAATGCACAAGTGAATGATAAGAGTAATCATTTTTCCTTTAATTCTGGCAAAAAATCAGGAGCTGATGAATGGCTACAAAGACTAGGGAAGAGAAGATCAGTTCTGGTCAGTAATGGCTATCAGTACTAACAGAGCTGTTTACAAAATTTATAGCAAGTTTGGTTTTATTTTTTAAAAAGAAAAAAGTTGATGTTTGAGATAGAGATCACTTGGGGTCAGGCTATCATAACAAATAGAGCACAGTATCACACACTGACAGATAACAGAAGATACGCCTACTGCAAATGCTAACAAAAATATGCCTAGTAAATTAAAAACAGAAATTGTATCCTTTCTGATGATCCACGTGATCCCAAATCTCATCTATTCAAGAGAAAAACACATTACAACGTATAAATAATTTCTGGTGCACGTCTGTTCTGCAGCTGAGTTGACTCCAGCCAGGTTCCTATGGTGCTGCTGTGCTTAGGTGTGGGATCCAGAGGCTTTGAGGAGAAGGCGAGAAGTTGGCTATGGCTCTGAGCAGAAGGTATAAGGAGATAGCTGGGTGTTCCACGCATAAGACCTATCAGACCTTCACCATTTAATAAATAGCTTCTGAACACAGCATCAAATTGAATACTGAAGCAAAGGGCTTGTGTTTTCACAGCAGTGCTGAGAACTTCAGTCTGCTGAACAACAGGGTTCCTTTGTGGTTTTGGTCTGTACACAATGTGTTGCTAATAACAATGCTTTTATTTACTGAATATTCTTCTGACAGGTCATTTGGCTCAGGTGGTATCGAGTTATAATGGCTTTATGCAAGGTGCTGTAGGCTAAGTCACTGATCGTGCTGTCTTGCAGGCTTTGCAGATAATCTGCAGTTAGTCTGGCTCATTGGCCAATTGTTGAAATTGTCCTTCAGGTATTGCATTGCTGGAACGGTCCTGTGCGTGTTATTGCCAACTAAGGGAAGACTGGGTGAGGGGAACGTACCTAAACTCGGTCTTTTCGGTCTGATCTTTAAAAACAGAATTTTCTCTGTGGTATTATACAGTTTAATAGCTTTTGTCTCAGAATGTTTTAGTTTTATAGAGGTGCAAATGTTTCTAAGTGCAAATACAAATGCTAGGGCATTAAGTCATATTCCTGTAAGAAAAGGAAAATTGGAAACAATCTGGGGGATGTGAAGCAGAGTCAGTAGATAAGAGCTTTAAAATGGAGGAGGAGATGAGATGATTTTAGCCATGACACGTGGTTAAACTCTGAAGCTCCTTCCCAGATGATGCAGCAGAAATCTCTCAGGGTTGCTAAAGACATAGCAAATGCCCCTAGGTCAGGGAGCCCAGGAGCTACAAATCCTCCTAAGCAGGGGAAGTATGTCGGCATGCTTGTCCCACTCTTAGGGTTTTCTCGAGGCAACTGCTTTTGGCCTCATGTGGGACAGGAGATGGGCCTAAGCTGACCCGTGGTCCCACTCCGTTTGTCAGCTCTCAGAAGCCTCAGGCTAAATTCCCACTTTATAGGAAAGGAAACTAAGAAGTGGAGGGCACTCAGGATCCCTTGTTACATACCAGTGTGAGTGAAACATGGCACTCAGGAGCTTTAGTAGCCTTTTGCAACCATAGGGTGACTCTTTTTCCCTAAAAAGCAATGCATCTTTTCAGCTGTTTAGCTGCCTGAAGGATAATTAGGGTATGAAAAGGGAGCACTTGTGGTCAGCCCTGGGCTGCTGGCAGACCTCTTGAATGCTGTGAAGTGAAGACGAAGGTGACTGTAGACCACCAGGAACGGGATTACAGCGTGAACCCCTCATCGGTCTTAAATTTCTCTTGCTTTGCTCACCTGCAGTTACTGCAGAGGCGGGCTGCAATCCAAGGACCTGGTGAGGAGGTGAGAAAGAAAAGGGGTTTGGGACCTGCAGACCCAGGCAATTTTAACCTGTTGTTTAGATTTTGCCTACCGAGATGATAGCAACCTTTAGAAAACGTTTGATGGATAGGCACGTTCGTGCGCTGCACTGAAAGTACTGGAATGCCCAGCGTGCCTGTGCTGGGCTAGATTCAGCTGCTGTACTTGGATATAATAATGCTGAAATGCTGCACTAAGATGATCCGTCAGAATGTGTCCTTCAGCTCCGCTGCCAGATGTGGCCTTTGGCAGCCAATTTTCCCTTTCAAACCTGTTCCCCCCCACACACTTCTCTGGTTTGTTTTTCATCGCTTCCTGTTCCTCCTCTCACCTCAGTAACTACATTTGCCTGAAAAGACCTCGCTCGCTTGTTGCTTGGCCCTGAGGAAGAAAGGTCTTTTTTTTTTTTTTTTAAATATGCTGTACACTGTAAATGCACGTGGGTATAGAAAACACTTTTGCAATATTGAATTAATTTTGTATGTATTCATTTTTGAGTCCTTATGATCAAGAGCGTGCTCTGCGTGTGCCCTGTAACTGCATTTTCCAGGTGTTTCAAGCTGAGAAATTAGAAGCAGGAGCCACAAAAAAGCCACTAATTAAGTCATCTCCCCAGGTGCAAGAGATGCTCTTTCAATTCAACAGGCTGTTGGTTTTTCAACACAAAATGAAGTAATCCTTCCAAATGCTTTGCTTATCAGTCTGTGCTGTTCTTGGGGGCTCCTTAAGACAAAGAGCGCAATGCGGAGAAAAGCTGGCAGGCCTGAATTGTTCCCAATTTTGTAGCTGACACCTTTAAAGAATCCAAGTCAAGCTGTCATGGGCAAGCTTTCTGTGCTTTTAACCTTGTGTGATACGAG
Organism: Cygnus olor; assembly: GCF_009769625.2. Lineage (NCBI taxonomy): Eukaryota > Metazoa > Chordata > Aves > Anseriformes > Anatidae > Cygnus > Cygnus olor. The sequence goes on from NC_049173.1 coordinate 54,897,353, forward strand.
CCCTTTTAGCCGAGGTGTCCACATAACTTCAAGCCATTTAATCCAGTGCAGCATGACAGTACTAAAATGAAATCCTGTTTCAGCAGCTAGAGTCATTTTGTCTTAAGCCTATTAGCAAAAGATCACTTTCTACTCTTTCCTTGCCTGCAGTGGACTCAGTTCTTGGATGTGACGTTGTGTATAATGATACAGCACAAAGGATTTCAGTATCTCTGGTCAGACTTCAGTTGGAAGAAACATTTTGGGGCAGTCAAGCACGAAGTGAAAAGTGTGAATGAAACCGTGGAAATACTTGTGCAGCAGTTCCTGCTTAAAATTGTTATTTTGCTATCAGGAGGTGTCAAGTAGCGTTAGTGTTCCCTGCCTTGTAGGGGATAATGCTGGAATGGTGGTTGCTTTTGTCAGGTCACCGATACTGGCTCCCAGTCCATGCTCGTCATCGAAGCCCTGAGATGAAGGCACTTCTTGCTTTGTGTGTGGCTGGCACTGCTGCAAGCAGCTGGTGCGGTGGCATTTAAACCTAACGTCACATCAAACTGTAAGTCATTATTTTGCCCTGGGTTAGCCACCGGGGTGGGCGTTGCTGTCCCCAGCGCTGACAAACTGAAGATGCCGGTCATTATCTCAGGCTCTGCTGCCTGGTGTTTCTCTAAGATGCTTTTGTTCACTTAGAGCACTTCCATCGAATGAATATTCATTAATGCATGAAATTGCAAGTTCTTTGAGAAAGATGAGGACTGAGGCCTTTCAGTGCTGTAGAATGAGATGCAAAAAAAATGAATCATAAATCACTTGAATTCTGTCTCTAAATTCCACTGCTGCACTTACTGTAAGAACATGCATTTAAACAGCTTTGTACTGACAGCTACACTTACCGCAGTGAAACTGTGACTACCTGCATGAGGGGGATGGACAAGAAAATATTTTCTGTCATTTGAGGTTTCTCCCAAAGTGCTGCCCTTTTGCTGTGTCATTGCCTCCTGGTTCGCATTTGCAGTGGGATGTTCAGGAGTGAGGAGATGGTATTCTATTTATCTCTGGTATTATGATCAACAATGTGGGCACCGCCACACGTGCTGGACCAGTAAATATTTACTCTGTGCCCTGGAATAAAGGAAGGGGTTGGATTTCTTCCAGTTCAGCCTGTGTGGTGATCCTTGAGGTGGGCACCCAACATGTGTGCTGCATCTTGTGGTAGCTGTGCAGGCACAGAGCTCTAGAGCTACCCTGTGATGAAGGTTACGTGATGCTGCAGTTCTCTCTAATTCTTATTCTGCCATAACCTTTCAGTTTTTCTCATAAGAAGTGAAAAATACTAGCATCTGGTTCCTCTCTCTGGGTCTAGTTATTTTTTGTGCATGTGTTTCATATAAATATAAGCTAAGAACGTTGTTTAGATTTCTACAGAAATTATTTTACTATGGAATAATCACAGTCTGGAGTAAGTGTGCACATGTACACTTATGTACAGTAATGGCACATTCTTTGTGTGATGAATTCTGGTGGTTTTTTGAAAGGTATGGTGGAGAGGGGGCAGAATTACTCAGCTCTTATCTGCTTCTCCTGTTAGTGCCATGAATGCACATTTTATACGAAAATGTTGACAGTGAGTTTTAGTAAATCAATTTCATGGATGTAGAATAGTATTACACTGGCTAATGTATGGAAATGAATGCACTTCTGTGTACAAGTGCTTTGGAAGATTATGGCTGGAAAGTAGAATCAAGTTGTATAATTACCTGCGAAGGTCAAAACATCTCAGTGGACTGTGAAAGTAGTTTACGTGGATCTTTGAACCCAGTAATTGTATTCTGATTTAAAACACCTGCAGGGCAGCTATTGATAGTTAGAGATGATACCTGAAGTTATGGAAGAAATGGATGTGCCTGGCAAATATGTTATTAACATCTCTGCAGGCACAGTAGAAAATCATGCCTAGAAAGCCTTGTCTCAAGTCTGCCTGGCTTCCTTCTGACAGCAAGGATAATCCCAGGTAATCCCCAGCCAATGCTTAGAGAAGACAAAGGACCCTCCATTGAAGGAAAGAGTATATAGAAAAGCACATATTAGCACATAGTTCAGAAAACCAAAACTGGGTGGTGGTGGTGATTGTTTTCCCATGTAAAAGTCATAACTTTATCCCAAAGTGATTTCTTCCGATTGTTTCCAGACACCAATTGTCTTCTGGCCTGCTGGCTGTGTTGAGCTGCCTGGTATTCTGGGCTCCTTGGTGTTTAAGCAGCGTGTTTACTGACTTTTGCATTACGCTTTAACTGGTAGCAAGGGCATAAACATTTAGGTTGGGTTCAGGCTGAGGTCTTCTGTTATTTTCTTATTATTCTGTCTTGCATTCTGCTTTTGTGTGCTGCCTCAGAGAAAACTTGTGCTCCGGTGACCTAAATGAAGCGAAGCCGACAGTTCTCCGAAAGGAGGTTGGTAATGCTTAGGCAAGAAAACTGCTGTGGGAGCTCTGGAGGAAAAGGATTAGAATTGTGTTCCTGATGCTAGAAGTCGGTAGCAAGGCCATGGAGAGACCCTAGGAGTACTGAATCCTCATCTCCTGTAGCCACTGAAGGCAACTCTTTACAGCTCAAAGCTCAGAGAGTAATACTTCGTGTGCTGCTTTGTGAATGAGGGCCCAGCTCCAAAAAGCAATAGTTCAGCTGACAAATTTTGAGAGAGAAATTTGTTTGGCCTATCAATAAACATTAGAAAAAATGCTTTCTATAAGTTCTGGATTGTACCTGTCAGTTGCTTGTGTTTTCTGAGGCTCCTTTAGCTTTCCCCGTGGCAGTCTTTTTTTTCCCCTCTGGATTCGTGCATTTTAATCTGGGAAAATGGGACTTAGACTATTTACTTCAGTCTGCCTTGTGGTCTTTTTCCATGCTTGCCTGCCCTTTCCAACCTCATTGTCCCACTCCTTCTCATGGCTTTGAATCTTCTGACCTATTTTAAGCATCGTCTCAGTGGTTGGCTGTAAGGGTCTTGCAAGTTTTGTGAATATTGCTACCCAAATGGAACAGAGAAATCGGATTAGTTCTTCACCAACAAAAAAGTTGCAGTGGGAGCCTATTCTCTATTAACCCAAGAAAACCTGCAAAGGGAGAAATGCTGTCCATGCATCTAGCACAATATAATAATAATGGAAAAAAAAGTCAAAGGAAGCTCGTATTTTACTAAACTGTCAGTTCCAACCTCTAGACAAAAAGCCATAGGAAAACAGGCTTTATTAGTGCTTCATTAGCTTTGCTTAACAGACTGAAAGGAAAATGAGCACTATACACAAGAGTTGAATGCTGTTCCAAATGTTCCAGATTATTTTCTAACTTGTATTTCTCATGAGCTGTTTAAATTGGCCAACATCTGTGAAGATATTAAAAAATGTTTCTGCTACTGGAAAATGAGAGCGTTCCCCTTCTGCAACCTGCCTCATCGCTTCTCCGCTCTTCTGTGCTGCTGAGTCTGCTTCCATCTGGTTTTAGGTGGCGTTAGCATAACTCAAACTTTGAAACTGCTGAACTTTGTCATACATGGTAATTTGTATAAGCAAGACATTCTTTTGAGTCTAAAATATTTTACATATATATTTATATATATCTGTTTACATATACATATTCCTTATACCAGAGCTGTTGGATAGACACATACCAATGCCATTTTTTCTGCCGAGACCCTTGCATATTTATGGCTGTTCCTAGCTATATTTAGTTTGTATGATTGAGTTCTTTCAATTTAAACAAGCAGTGTTTAGAAAGAAAATGTTCCAAAGTGGGCCACATGCTTGCCTCCTGTATGGCATTTTTGTTCGATTATATAGCAGACAGTGTCAGTGGAGCTAAGGCATTTAAAGAAAATACACATTATAAACTCCAGAGGGTATTGACTTAGGCAGCGCTGTTATACTTAACACAATGCTTTCCTGATCACAAGTAAATAGGACTTAGGAATTTTGGAGGTCTGGATGCTGTTTCTTTAGTACTGCAGAATAGACCGTGGTAGTGCCTCTTTGTGCCTACGCTGATTTTTTATGAATAAAAGAGCTGTGGCTTTTTCAGGGAGAACAGTAATGAATTGTGGTATATCTTAGTTTTGTATTTTTACATCGCAAGCGATAATTTACTTGTCCTTTTCTTAGGGCTCTTGTCAGAATTCCTGTTGCTTAATTTCTTTGCTCTGCTATTAAAAATCACCTTTATATTTTGCACAGGCTAGGAGAGACTAATTTTAGCTCCTGGTAACTAGCACTAATTTAGTTCTTTGTGCTCCTGAGTGGCTAACGAAGGCCAAATACAAATGTGCATATTTTATCTTCACAGTAAGCTAAGAATCGAAGTCCATAAAAAGAATGTTTTTTCTCCATAATTCCTATTTTGCTTGTTTTCCCCTCTCATTATATAGACCTGTGGATGTATTGGGATAATAACGCAAAAAAATCAATATAACTGTGCTAACACAGAAACAGCAAGAAGCCCTAATCAACAGCAGGAGTACTTGTGCAGCAGCTGAGCAGAAGGCTGATGTAGATCTGCTGAGAAGGAGCAGTGTTCCCCTCTGTTGAAGTAGGGGGATGGTTGGACCAGATGACCTTGAAGGCCTTTCCCAACCTTAATGATTCTGTGATTTATGATGTGGTTTTCCCAGAGCTGTGCTAATGCAGCAGAGAAAGCCACCTCGCAGGGCAGCACCTGAAGAGCCCATCCAAACTGAAGGAGGATACTGCTTAGACTCTTGCCTGTGACACCCGTCTCTCCCCCACAACCCCAAGCACATGAATAGCCTTCTTGCTGTTGAGAAGATAGCATTTTAGAAGCTCATCCCATGAAAAGAATTTTTTCCTTCCTTTACGTTGGCATGCGAAGCTGGCGATACATCCTGGATCGAGCTGGCAGTCTCACAGCCTGCAGAAATCTCCCATCTATTCTGGCTGATGACTCTTCAAGGATCTGAGAAAAAATAGCTTTACATAGTCTGCCTGCTGTGGAGGAACGAGCTATGTAAGGGATATATTTGGACCGCAGGCTAAAAACCTGTTAGTTGCACCCTAAGGGTGGTGTGTCAGATGCATTTCTGTATTACAGAGCTCGATACAGTGGGATCATTTTGCCTGTATTGCAGAGACGGCCCTGGGGTTCAAAGACAGGGAGAATTAACAGTCGGTTGATGCGGTTTGGGAATACATCTAAAATAGTAAGTTCATTGTGTTATGATGTGTGATTTTTGAACTTTGCAGAAGGTTTGCTGCTGAAGGCTACATGTCAAACGCAGATCTGAAATCTAGTGGTTAGTTTTAAGAAAGATGCGGGACCACAGCTTTAATCCCAGACAGCAGTTATCACACATCAGTAATAGTTTCCTGCCATTAGTGGGGAAGAATTTTTGCTGTGGTTTTCTGTTTTCGAATTCAAAGCGTGAACGTCTGTGCTCCTAAGTCAGACAGACTGAGAAACCAGTGATCGCTTCAGTAGAAACTCTGCTTAATTTTTGGATTTCATTTCCCTTTCCTGTCCTGCTGTGAACACCCAAAAATGTTCCCGTTGTTTTCAGGGTTTTCAATTTCAATACCAGCGAAGGCTGACTGGTTTCCTAAGGTGACTCCAGTGCCGTGCTTGAATTGCACAACAGAGGTATCTGCTAGCAGGCAGGGCCCTACAGACTGATAAAAGAAGCCATTCAGTCAGCAGAAGATAAGCCTTTGTATTTTACTTGCGAGTAAGCAAAGAATGTAAATGGTTCTTTTGCACTTCTGTTATCAGAGATTACGTTTTATGGCATGAAACAGCTTCAGGAACGTGGCTTCCTCCTAACACCGTGCCTGGACAGAGACGTATGGGAGGGCAGGGCTGGAAGATGTCACCAGCCCTCCCTGAGGTACAAAGCCTTTCCTCAGCTGGTAGGCATAACTGCAGAGATTGCAATAAGGTGTAAGGTAGGCACAACGTGCTGTCTCAGAGCAGATACACGTGGGAGTAAAAAGAGAAAAAAAGTGGCAGAATAAGACGAATATTTCTAGGCAAAAGTAAGTTAGCAAAAACTTGAGTTAGTCATTGCAAACGCTCTCAGTGGTTATGTTTGTTTATTTATTTATTTTGTATGAAAGTAAAGCAGCACACTGCTAAACTCTAGGCATGCTAGTGGAGTAAGGTGGGAGCCATATGTACAGCTCAGGGCAGGGGATCTGAAAGAGACAAATTTCGTGAGATTTTCTCTGTTCTCTGTAACCTCGTGCTTAGGGAGCCTCCCTTCTCCTGTTGTGTTTTTGTTGTACTGGGAAGGGTTTTGTTGGTGGCTCGTTGTTCCTTCGCTTCCACTTGTGTCTTTAAGCTACTTCCCTAAGGAACTGACATGTATAGGATAATTCTGTTGGTCCTTTTGTCTGTTAGTTCATCTTTTCTACCACCTTCCAGTAGGTTTTAAACCCATTTACCAATTTTGAAGGAATCTGGAAGAACAGTAGATGCATTGAATCTATAGAAATGGCTCGGTGGGGTTAATGAAAATCTCTAGCTGTGTAGAGGGAAGGCCTCAAACTGGTGTCCTCACTGAGGGGGGGAAATGAAACGTAACCTCAAGGCTGTTCTGGTTGGGATGCGGGCTGGCCAGGCAGCACCCACCCCCAGCACTGGAGGGGTGGTGAGGATGCTGTAGGTTTTTCAAGAACATAGGGAAAGCTCTGGGTAGCGCAGGGGAAAGACACTGCCAGGGAGGGATGGCAATAGGAGGAGTAAGGTAATAGCAGGTGTATCCTTTCAATACCTAACGGGGGCTTATGAAACAGGTGGAGAGCAACTCTTTCCTTGGGCAGATAATGATAGGGCAAGGGGGAATGGCTTTAAACTAAAAGGGGAGATTTAGATTAGAGGTTAGGAGGAAATTCTTCACTCGGAGGGTGCTGAGGCACTGGCACAGGTTGCCCAGAGAAGCTGTGGATGCCCTATCCCTGGAGGTGTACAGAACCAGGTTAGATGAGGCCCTGGGCAACCTGATCTAGTGGGTGGCATCCCTGCCCTATGTCAGGGTGGTTGAAAGTGGATGGGCTTTAAGGTCCCTTCCAACCCATAGCATTCTGTGAATCTATGAAGTGTGAGATCCCTCAGGGGCTTGGGGGATACGGGGGGATGTGGTGGTTCACGTGGCTGCTGGGGCCATGTCATGGAGAAGGGCAAAGAGCAAGGACTGTTATGATGGATGGAGGTGTGCATGGGATTTAGGGCACAAATCCACAGGAGATAAGGCTTTCTTGTTCTGATATGGGCAGGACAGCTTGTTTCTGGTAGCACACAATTAATTGTGGTTCTCTTTGATAAATGTTAATGTATTCCTATCTCATAAAAGTGCTGCGTTAGCATGTGTCTGGCTGCTGTTTTTCACTGTAGGTCAGCCTGCAGCTTTGTTCGCGCAAAAGCGTTGTGTTGGCAAATCAAGGTGGTCGGTCAGTGAGGTGTCACTTGGTAGGGTTGTTTGGTAGTGTTGTAGTAAAGGACGTGGAAATCAGAACCAGATAAGTGAAGTCTTCCTGTTAGTGGAAATGATTTATCTCTTGAAATCGCTTACTGCTACAGGGAAAAGAACATTTAGACACGGGTGTTTTCAGGAGGGAAGATTTCTAAAAATGCATTTTTCCCTGGAATCACTTGAGGTACTGCTTCATCCTCATAGGTTGTACAAATCCATTTTTATATGTTTTTGTGGTTGTGTCTTTAACTGCTAAGTATCAAATCATTGTGAGATAAGTAAAAGCACCCAGTGAATCTTTTGTATGCAAAACTTAAGTAAAATTGAATTGAAATGTGTTACGTGAAGATGGCTGTGCTCAGTCAATTTACATTTACAGAACAGCCATACTGTAGTAGGAATGTGCAAAGATTTAACATATGTTTCATAGTCTTATTTCAAAAAAAAAAGTGATTTGGTGATGACTTAAATAATTTATTCTTACAAATTTGATAAATCTTCATTAACTGCTATTATTTCAAAGCTTCTTTCATTGAGTTTGTCAGTCAAAACAAAACAGAAAAATAGAGCAACCAGGATTTTCAGATTTGAAGCCGCAAGTCATTTCATAATTGATGAACAAATGGGAAAAGCATACATCTGATAAATGATATGTGCATAGAAATTGTAGCTTGTCTACAAGGAGCCATGAAATGGAACTGAATAAGCAATGAAATGGGAAATACATTCAGCCTTACTTGAATTATTTTTGTGAGCATCCAAGATCAATAAGGGTATAAACCAGAGGTTACAGCATTACATTAGTATTAATAGAATGCCATTCACTTTCTGTTTAAAAGTAATTACCGTATGGTTACTTCTGAGCTCTGCTGTGAATCTGTTTTTGATGAGGCATATGTTTCTGCTTTCTACCTCCTTTTGTTGAAGTGTACAGCAAACCCGACTTGTTTCCGAGCAGCTGGAAGCATATCCCTGGTCCCTCAGCAGGGTGGCCTACCCAAGGGTCATTATATTACTTGATGGAAACTTCTTAGCTGTTTGCAGCTTTCTGTGGTGTGAGCGCTCTTCAGAGTATCCGAGTGTTTCTGCATCGGGTACAGAAACCACAAAAACACAGATGTTCTTTGCTCGGAGGTGTTACTGTTAGGAGCTCTCATGCTTCTCCAGTGTCTTTCCATTCTGTGACCTTTAAACCAGCTTTCCTTGCAAAGGGATAGGTGAACACAGCTCACTCTGGAGTTCATTAGCATCGCTCCAAGCGTCAATTAGCAGTGAAACGGGATTGCGGTAGCAGCAGTGGGATAGTGGTACTTGTGAGAAATGAATCATTTTATCCACCCTCAGGGATGTGACAACTGCCTCCAAAATGCTTCCCCTATAAGATCAGAGACATGGAATCACTGATCTCTATCGTACCGGACTGCTCTGCAGTAAGTGACCACCTGGTCACTCTGCAGCTGTAACAGCTGGTCAAGAGTGCACTGCTAAGGCCCTGAGTGCTGCTGTAAAACAAAACAACAACAAAAACTCTTACTAACCTCCCCTTGAAATAAAGAACACAGATACAGAGCTGCAGCTTTATTTTCCAAATGACAGTGAAGAGCCCTGTAGTGAAATTTCTGCATTTGAAGTAGTATTGGATCTGAAAGCCTGTGCAGCTGAGTACAGGAGGAGTCTGACCGACTGTCAGCTTTAGTTCATCATTCAAAGGATATTTCTCTATTCCTCTAGTGTAGATCAGAGTGTCTGAAACCCAGGGGGCCCACTTTAAACCAGCCTGGGTATTCATGATGGTATGAAAGGGCTGTGCAGGAATGCTTGCGCTCAGCACGCAATGTGGGTTGGTGCCAACCACTGCAGTGGGGAGTTTCCGTGGGTCTCCTCTTGCTAACAGCCTAGTAAAAGCATCCAGAGAAAGGACTTGGGTGCAAATATCTGAAAGGTACAACGCTGTGTGGATGAAGTGCAAGCTCTCTTTGATGATACTTCGGGTTTTGCTTGCTTTCTGCCAAGCACCAGTATGAATGGTTGGTTCTTCAGTTGACATTAACATTTCAAGGTGAATGGTTTTCAGATGGCTTTTTTGCAAAACTCATGTCACTGTATTTCCCCGTGTCAGTTCCTTGTCTGTATCTGCACCTTGTCTCCTGTGTCTGTCTATATTGTCAGCTCTTTGTAGCAGATGCAATCTCTTACCAGTATGTGCAAATCCTGCTAGGATCTCCAGGTTTGGATGGGGCTTGGAAATGCTACAGAATACTGATGAAAGGGCTGATGAAAACTGTTTCTCTATTTGCAGTTGAGGCTTCGATCATGTGAATTTTCCTTTGAAAGTCCATTTTCTATAAAGAAATTGGACTGCGTTAATAAAAACAAGCAAGCAAACCCCTGCAAAAGATGTTGCCCAAAAAGATAGATGTGGTAATTTATCAATTCTGGTTTCTTTTCAGCATACCTTGTAGGGAATTCCCAATAGCTGTCAGCACAAATGTGGTTATGGACCAATTGCGAATCCCCCAAACCACAGACTAAATTAATCTTTTCAGTCCTTCCAGAACATGGTAAATTAGCAAACAGGAGGAAACGGACTCCCGTATACTGCTTCATTGTGGGTTTTTCAATTTTTTAAAAGATGCATCCTGATTGTATGTGTAATAAAGAAATGAAAGTTATCCCCCATGTGCTTCAATCAGATAAGACTGGGGAATAAGAGGGTTATTAGTCTTAGCTCATTAATTGTGCAGTCTAAGGAAATACCTTAGAATTAATACCTTAGTCTAAGGAAACGTATCTTGCCTTCCGCACTTCGTGGACTGAAAGAATCCAGACTACGGTAGCTGTAATACACGTTCCTTCATGTTTGTGGCATAGATAGAAGTGTCGGGGGAATTGTGCTACAGAATATTTCAATCAGAGATGATCTACCTATAGATTGAAAGGAAATGGCCTTCATCATAAGGAGAATTAGGCACAATGCGTGTAGAGAGTGAGTTACTGAACTAAAAATGGTCCTTTGCTTCTTGGCTAGATTTAAGAATTATATGTCGACGTACTTAAAAATCAAAATCCATCAATTAATCAGAAGTGCTAAATATTTAGCACCTGTGTGGCAGAGCTCAGCTTGCCGAGACCTGTGCAGTGTGTGTGTTTGCAGTTTTTCAGTTTTCCTGCTGGGCCTCCCTGCCAGGCTTCTCTGCCTCCAGCACCTGGGGCCGCTGGCCATATCCTCTGGCCTACTCCTTTCCTCCTCGCAGTAATGCTCTGTCCCTTGCCACGATAAAAAAAAAAAAAAGCAGCTCAGCACATAAACCTCACCCAACCCTGGCGAGGTGGTGGCCCCCGCTGACCCCGCAGCCCTGCTGTGCGCCGAGCAGGGCGGGAGGAGAGGCCTGGCTCCCGGAGGTGGGCGAAGGCAGCCGCCGGCTGAGCAGGTGGGCCTGCTTTGCACCACAAACACGTCAGTCCTACTAACAAGTTCCTTGGAAAGCGTCAGCCCTTCTGTAAGACTGAGCCTTGCCCTGTAAGCTCTCTGCAAGTTGTAATGCGGCCTGTTGGGATAGCTGTCAGGATGTCCCAGTTTGCTTGTGTATCAGTTGGCTATATCTAAGCACCATCTGCTTGAAACCTGCTGCTGCAAGTGGCAGCCTGCACTTGAAGCGGTAGTAGATCAGCACGTAGCAACTTCACTGCAGAGATGAACAGCAAAGAAGCAGAAAGAAAAATACCAGGGTATTTTAATATTGTCTTTGGATGTAAAGTTGCAGGTAGATGAATATTAGGCTTCTAAAATTCGTTTTAGGTATTAAGTTAAAATACTGTATCTCTTTCTCTCAGGACCCTAAAATGCTTGACTTCATTATACTATAATATTTCTGAGCTAAAGAAAAATCTGAAATTTTAAAAGTATATTCTAGAATATGCTGACTGTGAATTAGCCAAAAATAGTGAGATTAATTATGCAGCAAAAAGAATCTTCTATTTTTTGCTGCAGTGGTTTAAACTAAATAAAAATAATAATAAAAAAGCAAACTTTCCCATGATCTTTAAGAAAAATGCTCCCACATCGTGGACATCAGAAGCAAAACTCTTATTGTTAGCTCCCAGCAGGGGATCAGCTCCCAGCAAGCCAGGAGGGATAATACTATGGGCAAATTGAGCAAATGTCCTTGCCTTTCCAATCAGCTAGCATTTGAAGAGTATTATCCTTGCTAAACTTGTCATCCACGTTAAATGGAAGTTGGACTAAAATGTGCATACTCTACTTAGCATGACTTTTGAAGAGTTGCCTCTGCAATTTGGGGATTGGATTTAATTCCTAAAGATATAACTCCGCTGCAGCTTTATTTAATCTCTGTTTATTTGCTTAACCATTCTTTGGTTTATAATCTAGTCAGTGTGTTAGGAAACTACTAAGAAATAAGCAAAGTAAAAAAGTAACATCCTGAAAAGCTGAATATCAATCAGATTCAGTAAATTCCTTGCCTGGGGTAATCAGAACATAACTGGTGCTCCTGTATGTTGAGGAGCAGAATAACGCTTTTGACATGGAATAGAAAGAGTATGTGCTCAAGTATTCAGTGAAATTGTATGTCTTCCTTTCTAACCAGTGCGTTTCACCTAATTAGAGCTTGAACTGTGAAAGCTACAATAAAAAAGGCAGCTAGTGCTCCCTCATTTGCTGTTGCTGTCAGTTGCCCATTTGACTCCTCTGTTTTGTCCTATTATAGTCATTTTAAAGCTAGATGAATCCAAATATTTGTTAGTCTCATAAATACCATTTCTTCTTCATCCCAGGACTTACCTATCCAAATCTCTTGCAGCCATTAAGTGGGGACTGCAGTCTTCAACAGCTTTAGCTGAAGTCATCTGCTGCAGCACACAAGGCACATTTTCCCCTTGTAATGTGTATATAATAAATCTCTCTCTCTGTATGTAAATAAATATGTTATATAAATATATCTAAAGACATAAGGGGAGGGAGGAATGTGTGGAGTGTGCACATGCAAGAGAATGCTCAAATGATCTGAGGCTTTGAAGTAGTAGCTGTACAAGACCAGAAAATTACTTCTTCATTAAGCCTCCTATTTCACTGATGTATTGAAATTTCCCTGAAACACAGGTGGAGACATCTTCTGAAGATCAAAATCAGGAAGTGTGGTCTGATGTTGGCGTACTACACAGTGCAAATGACTGAGACTTGACTGTAGTTCCTCATTGCTTAGTTTTCATCTCTAGGATGTTAGCTCTACTTCTTTCTAGCAAAACACATGCATATTTGATTCAGTTCTCATCAAGAATTCAGCCTTTCTGCTTCAATGCGTGTGAAAGACTGGCAGCTGGGAATTTCCGCCCGTGGCATATTGTCCCACCAGTACCTGACTGCACAAAACAAAGCACTGTTTTCTCGCATCAGTGAGGTATTATGACACAGAAATATGGCTTTATAAATACAGAAATCACAGCACATCTGAACCAGAGGTGATTTACTAAATAAGACAGTACATAGAGTGCTCCTTAATTTCAAAATGAAATGAGCACCTCCGAAAGAACTGACTAAAAACTGAGCTGAAGAATGAGCTCAACTTCATACCTACAAACATTTCAGACTGGCTTTTGAACGTGTTGTGTTTGGCAAGCTGAACAGAATGGAAGCCCAAAGCTGGAATTGGAGCAAGTGGTTAGTGATGGTCTGTTCTTCTTAAGATAGAAATGAAACCAATATCACAGCTTAGCAATAAAGATCTCTTTTGGAGGTGCCATCATGCAGATAAAGTAAAGCTGGTGCTGTCTTATGATTACTAAAGCGCTATTGTGCTTCGTATAAAGACTGCTAGTGATAGCTTATGTAAATATCAGTGTACAATGTGATGTTTTGCATTCCTAAAGCATCAGTTTTGACCATGTATGATACTTCTCTTTGTTTAGTGTTCCAAATCATTGAACCTTAAAGAGAGATGTGGACTGTTACACAGCTGTTGAATTTCATCCTGCAATGTTCCTGTATTACTTAGGGAGTTTCCAGGAGTGAATGGAAAACTGAGAGAGAAGGGAAACCAAACAATTGTTAGCATTTCTTCAGTAAACTATCACCTGCCAGTTATATAGAACTAAGATGCTAACAAAAGGTCTTTTCCTAGACCTTAAGTAATTAGACAGTAAGTAAAAAAATAAATCATTGTTTCCTTCCTAGTAGACTGAGTTCCTAGTCTCCTACTGAAAGATCTTTGACAGTGCCCATGTTAGTGAATATTTTTTTGTCAGTCTTTGTTTGTGAGGTAATTAATAATTCTGACGTTTCCAAACAGAAGCCTTATTGAAATCCATCCAACCTGATATGAATTACTGTCTCGACTCTTCATTTCCAGAGAGAAGCGTCCCTTGAAACAGTGATACTTTGCTCTGACACAGTTGTCTCCGGTGGTCTTTTCGTGGATGTTATGATCATAAAATGATCTTAATCTCTAATTCATATTTTCACATTAAACTCCACTAAAACAGGAGTGGTTTTTTTCAGCGTTTTCAAGTCTTTGGGTTTATATGGGTGAGAAATGATAATGGACAGACAGAAATGAAGGAAACACTTGAAAAATGCCTTAGCTTTTGAGAAACAATCTCTACATGTTTCCAGGTGGCTCAGCAGGAGACATAAAATGTTAATTTTCTTCTTTGGGTTTTGGGACTTTGTGCTTTGTGGAAATCTTGAAGGATAATTTAAGCTGACTGGAGTCTGGTCCCATGAATTGATTATGATAAATTAATGAAGCAGCTAAAAGGGAAGTCCAGTTTAAGAAATGTACTAGCAGTGAACAAAGGAATCCTGTCCAAATCCTGCACAATGTGTGTTTTTCCTCTTCAGGGAGGAAGAACCCAATGCTGCTGTGGGAATCATGTTATTAGGAGTGACACCTTTAACAAGGGCTTTTGTCCATTAGTTTAATCTAGTTTAAAAGAAATAGAAGGGAAAACAAAAATGATGGCAGTATCATAAATACAATGTTCTTCCTATCTGTCATGCTGTCAGCTGAGCCCTAAAGCTAGTTATAGCCTCTGTTGAAGTGGTCTGTTGGACTGGTCTGCTCCTATGGGGACTGTGTCAAGCAGGCATCATAGCGTGGGCCTCTAATTTCTCAGTTTCTCACTGCCAGAGCAAGGCAGATGTAGTTCAGATGATGAACTCTCATTTACAGATCTGTTTAGAACAAGTAAGTCGTTGTAAGGTTTTCTTTTTTTTTTTAAAAAAAAGGTATATCAGTATCTTTAACAGATGTAGGCATAAGGCTCTAAAGCAACAGACAATAGGAGAGATTTACCGTGGGGATGTCTGACATGTTAACTTTATTGAGTCTTGTGAAAATATACCCAAAAGGCAGTACTGGAGACCTACTGACCTAGAAATGGTAGTGGCTATCCTCTGACAAAGTCAGAAAGTACAGCACTGTGCAGCAAAGGGCTTTGGGGTTTTAAAAAAAAGTAATCGAAACAGACTTGCCCTCGGATGACCCAGCTTACCATGCGTTTAGAAGTCCCTGTTGTTCCCTGAGAAAACACTTCCAGTTTCTGTCTCTGGGGCTAGAAAGGGCTCAGTGTGCAGCTGAAACAACATGCCTGGTCTCTAGGAAACATTTTCAATTGCTCTGCTGTTCTCGCCTGTGGCAAAGCGAGGTAGCAATCGGGTGACAAAATTTTACACTTAGTAGTGATCAAAACAGGCCCAGCTTAATGCAATTAAGGCCATTCAGACAATCTCAAGGACTTTGTGAAGCAATTCAATTCAGCCTTTGTATGTGCTGGCAGAAAGGGCCGAGCCTTGTAGTAGTTACCTCAGCCTGCATTGGGGAGCTCTGAGGAGGGCTGGTGTGACAGACCCCCACAGAAGGGCCTACAACCGATGTGGCCTGGGCAGCGAGTTATTGCTGATACTTTTCTCCCTCAAAGATAATAGCGTTACAAAGATAATTTCCTGGTAAGGTGTTGGCACCAGACGGCTCATTACAAAGTGCAAAGTTGCCTACCTGATCAGGAATGAACGAACGAGAGAGGAACATACCAGAGAGACTGTTGTGTGAGGCACTCACTGCCACAGTGCTTACCTGGCTGGACAGCACGATTCAAGGTGCCTGACTGCAGAGCTTCTAGTCCAGTGCAGAGACTCCTGAGTTGGATTTTGTGGCTGGCTTTTTGAAATTGGCAAAATTATACTCACTTCTCCTCTGTAAAAACTATGAATGTACAAAAGTAGATGCTATACTATGAGAAAAGGGAGAATTATGGGTGGCTGAGGCAATGTCAGTTTCTCAAAGTTTGCTGCAGGCACATGGAAGCTCTGCTTGATGAAATTGATATTTCCTTTGGATCATCCTTGAGTTTTTTGAAATGAAGTGACCTTTCTTAAATCCATGTAATCCGAGTGCATGATCACTCTGAACGCTCTGGAGGACATCCCAGAACATTTAATCTTTTTGTGTTGCAAGAAAAGACTTTCTTATTTCTTTCACTGTGGGTAGTATTTGTACAGCAAAGGTTTTGGAGTGTGTTATTCGATGGCGCCCGTGTTTGTGAGAAAGTCGCATTAGCTTAGTTCGCAGCAGATGCACCAGTGAGCTCCTACTGCTGAGTACATGCTGCTCCCACTTGTGAAGCACAGCATTGCAGAAGCAGTACGTTTCTTCTGAGCATCTTACGTGCCAAGTGTGGCCACTGGTCTCTATGCATTCTGGATGGTTTTCAGTAGTAAGTTAACTTCCACGCATCTGTGTGTTTGCGGTGAGTGCAAGTCAGCGACATTTCAGCAGGATTGTTTCTCTTTATAGTTTGGGGCTTGGCCGGGAGCAAGTATGACCTACGTGACCTGTAGCTACTAGAGTAGGTGGATTTAAACTCATGTTACAAAGCAAGGAATCAATTAGTATTCAAAACTAACGTGTCACCCTCCTTGTGGCAGAATGACGGCTGATAAAAGTATGGCCTTGACAGTCTTAGGTCTGAGTCTGAAAGCTTGCAAGTGTTCCTGGGGAGGAAGTTGGTACTGCTAGAGGCTTTGTTAAAAATGTATTCTTACTTTTTTGGTTGTGGGTCAACTCCTTTCTCTGTTTGATGAAGTCCCAAAATTGAATGCTAAGCTGAAAAAAACAATTTGCATACCACCTTGTGATTGTTGAAAGGAAACGCTCCAGTTCTCTGACAGTTGTATTTCATAAATATTGCACTGAGGTCAAATGTAGGAAAGCACATTGTAAAAATATATGGCAAAGATTTAGAGATTTCCTGGCAATGATTTTAACATGTCCTCTTTTATTAGTTCTCATGTAGTTGTTTCTCAAGAGGTTGCTTCATTCATGCAGTGCTAGTTTTCTGCGGAAACAGAATTAATTAGGAAAGGGCAGTGCAGGAATATTGCATGCGACTTGCTCTGAGGAATTCGGTTTCTTCCAAACTCACATTATAATATTGTTTTCCTGCTGTAATGCTTGCATATTTCATTCAGTCAGCATAAAAAAGGCATACTGATGTGGATGGGTTAAGATAATGCATCAGTAGGTTTTTAATCCCACTTTCAATTCATGTTCATTGAAATCCAGGAGTTAAGCAAAATCATAGTTTGCAGTTATGAATTTATTTGAAATAGGAATAAACTACTCGGCTTCAGAACAGGAAGAAATATAGTCAGCATTTTCCCCTTTTATGATATGAAAAGTGATTGAGGTGATTATTTCTCGCAGGAGGGGTTGTTGTTACAGCTGTTCTTGATGTGTCTTTAAGTAGCTGATGAGACCCTGTAACCAAAGTTGAACTGCAGCAGATCAGGCTGCCTCTACAGTGGGAGCTACTTAACCCAGTAAGCAAAGTAACTTTGAGGTTTGGAGTGTGAGGTGGTAGTTCAGAGCCAGGTTTTCATCGCTGACTGTAACTGTCTCCTTTGTGGGACTTTGCACTTCCCCACGTACATCAGCGCCTAGCCTTGTGTTAGGTACTTGGGGGAGGTGCGCTGTTATGCACTCATATGGGCTATGTCTAATAATAGATATAGCTAAATAAAACAGGGTACTAAGTAAAACAGGGGCGGAAAGAGGTCAGCCACAGCACTGCCGACTGTCTCTCCCACTTGGAAGCAGACAGTGGTCGGTTGAGCCCTCTGCTGCACAGGGGCAATGTGTGCCAGGGACCGTTCCTCAGAGGGACGGGGAGCAGCGTGCTGAGCTCCCTGCATGCTGCTCTGTCCTGCAGCACTATCTGTGTGTTTTGAAACCTCCCACACCTCTTGGTGCCCTCATGGCACACCACGGGGCTCGAAACACACGCTCTGGAACTGCCTGCCAGAGGAGATGCTGGCTGCAATGCAATCATCACGTTATTTCAGGCACTTAAGGCCGGCAAATGGTTCCTGGCCCTGTTTTATTTAGCCGTAGTCATAGAGACTAGAAAGATTGGGCCTTGATTCATGAGTGGAGATAAAGCTGGCAGAGTCTGTTTTTTCCCTTGTCCCTAGGGAAACAGCAAACAGCTTTAAGTGAATGGGCAAACCGCTACAGGCGGGAACTCGCAGCAACCTGTTCACGATGGAGGAGACTTGACACTGAAAGCTTGGTGCTGCCGAGGGATGACCTTGGGAACATTCATGCCTTTTAGTCAGGGCTACCAGGGTGGCCCTTGGCTGAACAGTGGTAGTCACTGCTTCACCCAAATCATTTTCTACGATGGCACATATTCATAATTTTTTTGGCAACTGACAGGGATTTCTACGGCAGCCCTTGACAAGTGGGTTTGGAAAAGGCACTCAAAATGGAAAGAGGAGCTCGCTGCTTCTTAGCTCAAGCTGTATGGGAGCAGTGTCAGGGAAATCTCACCTGTTTCCCTGCCTGCTGCTGCCATGCTGGGAGCAAGGACGTGGCAGTGTGCTGCTGCACTCAGCAGGGACTCCCCAGCTCTCAGCTGCCCAGTGCAGCCAAATGCCACTGTCAGCAGGCAGTGTCAGGCTGCAGCCGGAGCTGGACTTCCCCTCTGTCTTCACGTGACAGAATTTTTCATGTAAAATAGAAAAGACTCCGCTCGTTGCTCAGGCTATTGTTTTGAGGGAGTGAAACCCTCTTCCACCCTTTCCTTCCTCCCCCTGGTAAGGAAGGCCCAAAGCGAACGGCCTGAGGTGAGGCAGGCCCTTAGAAGGGAAAGACCCAGCTCCCAGAAGGGACGGGAGGGCTGTGCTCAGTCAGAGAGCCCGACTGTGCACTGGCTGGCTTGCCAGGAGGCTGCTGGTGGCTGTTCATCATGTAAATGTTCATGCTTTTGATCTTCAGGGGCCAGATGCTTTTCCCTAACGCAGCCTTACAAGTTCTTTGCATTTTATGAAAACGAAAGAGCGCTCTGCCTATCAGTGCAGCGACTCCGCTGATGAGTCAGAGGATTTACTGTTCAGCTGCCTAACAGAGTGCGTGCCTTTCAGATGTTTCCAGTACGTTTCGGCCTGAATAGCCTTCCTGAGTAATTGTTTACGTTTGAATTACAGGAACATGCTCTAGCATCCAAAAAGTAATAGAGGGTGGCAGAGCTGCTGGGAATTGATGCAGCGTGTGCGGTCACTTCAGTGTATTTTCTTTCTTCTTAGAAGGATCTTTTAGTTATGCTAGCATTTAGGAAGTCTAGTGCTTGTGAAAGTTAGCGAGCATGGAAATGCTGGAAACTGGACTGAAATATGCAGCACGGACTGCAACAACTTTGTGATCATGTACTTTGATTTCACAGTAGAGCTAGGTGTTAAAGCTGGGTGTTTCTCATCTCTTACCCTTTTATGAGTTGGTATTTATTGTTTTTCTGACGTGGACAGTTTGCATTAGGAACTGGATGGGTGAATTTACTTTGAAGGAAAACTCACTAAGTGTTTGAATATAGTTTCATCTGTTAAGACCCTTGTTTGTTATTTGGAGAGGTTGGACATCGTACCTTCGCTGTGAGAAGTTCTGTTTAATAGAATTGAGTCATCTGGTTTCTTGCATATTGGGAACTGTCCTCTTGGTACAGTAATACTGTGATAATTTATTTTTTAATTTGGGGAGGGGTTGGACAGCTATTTGTATTACCAAAAAATTGCACCCCATTTCCAATCTCAGGGTAATAGTTTTCTTAGATACCTCACCGCTACATAATGGTAAGGGATGTTGCATGATTCTGTATAGGAGATACTAAATTAATATTTTTGAAGGAGAAATTAATTAATCTTCTTTTACTCTAGACTTTTACTGTCTAGACACACATGTTTGAACTGATTGCCTTACTCTCCTTTTATAGTGAAAGAACAGAAATGGTCATTTTTAGGATGTGATTCACCTGTGCTATTTCAGGGTACACAGTCAGGGATGAGCTCAAATATGTTGTAACAGTGGTGTTTCTCCCCTGTGGTGGCAAAGGGAGCTTTAGCTGGTCCTGGCTTTCAGCAGATGCTCTTGTAATCATTGTTCTGTGTACAGTCTGTGACCTGTATGGATTTTGTTCTATACAAGGTGATCTTTTGTGTATCATTAGAAGAGCTAGCTTCTCATCTAATAATGTCCATAAGACATACTGGGCATGCTGTACTTTGCTTGCAAGTACAGTAAGACTAATACTTTTTTTTATACTGTTTTATTACTTTTCTGTATTTCACATTTGTATACTCACTCAGCAACTGCAGGCTTACAGATGGGCTCAGTCTGCCATGCCTGACTGTACCCCTCAAGTTGCTTCAGCACATTGGGATTCCAGTGCAGGGTTGCCTTGAAAACAGCAAACTGTAGAAACTGCAGAAGAAATGTAAGAGAAAATATCACACATGGCTGCAAGAAGCACTCATATCAATCAAAAACGTGAAGAAATTAAGCTTGTATGGTGCTTTCTGATTTTTAGTGTTGTTTTTTGCTTAATAACAGCTGATTGTAGGTGAGATAAATCTGTGTTGTGCCTGGGATGTTGCTGTTGATCTGTTCCAATTAACCTGTTAGGTTCTCCTCTGGTAAACAGTATCTTTTAAAATAGGGCTGCCCAGCTGGTGGCCTGTAGGCTGGGCCATCACAATCTCCCTGATTCCTGTCTACGTAGACCTGAAGATCTCATCGTGCTTTTACAAGTCTGAAAGACGCTATAATTGGATCAAAGAAATGGCCTTGATAATGCTGTTTAGATTGTATTGCAAGTTTAGATATTGTTTAGTTTTGTTTATTTATTTAAATCTGTGTCTGTTGTGGCTCTCCATGTGTTTCTGTGTAGAAGCTAATAGCAGTACATCCAGGAAATGACACACTGGCAGGCCTCTAACTGTGCCCCAGTAAGGACTGGTGAAGAGAATACATGGTCCGAGAATAACCAAAGTGTTTGGTTTGGCTTCAATAATCTGCATATCTAAATGATGATCCTATAAAACGGGAAGAATGATGATAAGAAAATGTCTTCTGTGCATGAATGCACAAGGGAAAAAATTGTTTGCTTTTGATCTGTTGTTCTCCTAGCTAGACTGACAGCTGGCCGAGTTACTGGATGTGCTGCGTTGCCACTCTTCATTTCCTTCATCTGCAACATACAGGCTTGTTTATGCAGGAACATTTTTTATTTTTTTTCAAAAACAGTGGACATCTGCGTTTCTCATCCATAGAGGGGGATAGTTGATTGTTACATCCCAAAGGCTATAAATGTGCTATAGTCCCACAGCATACTTGTTTAAACCTTGATTTAGTTGCTGATGATCAAGTAAGTCATCCATAGTGTTCACATAAGACACTGAGTAACTGAAGGAACACATCTGTGTCCCATAGTCTGAAACTAGGGAAGAATTCAAGTTGTGATATTCATCTGGTGGAACCAATAAACACTGTACTGTGCCGCATATCCACCTTTACCCGCCAGCTGGTTGCAAGAGTGTGCGTCAGTGTTGACACACCTACTTCTTCCAGGGACCTGCAGCACCCTGGGGGTGAAGCTACCAAGGACCTACTGTTAGTTTTGTCTGAGATGTGATCCTTATCTTTGGTCTAATGACTTCCTCTGAGGACCAAAGTAGAACTTAGCCTGTAATCAAACCTGGATTTACATGCTAGTCATTGTTTCAGACACCCCTCTGCAATGCAGCATATGGGTAAGGTTACAGGGCTCGGTGGATGTAGTGAAGATGGCCAAAACTCAGAAACCTGGATCTTTTCCTGGCTCAGATAGGAACCCTCAGTGACTTCAGTGGGAGGGGGTGGCAAAGCGTCCATTCTCTCTTCTACGCTTTATTTAAAAGTATTAGCTCCATGCTATTGGCTTAATATAGCTCAGTTTTTATCATAGAACAATCACAGCGGTTAATTCTTCCTTAAAATGTCTTTGGGTATTGTCAGCCACGAACACAGGAAATAATCCTTCATTAGGCTGAGTTATCTAGACACAGTGCAGGCTAGCTGGACTAGTGCTTAAATAATGTTGTATTGACAAGGACTTCCTGTTTTGTACAGGAAAGTTTAGGCACCAGAGGTTAAACCACAGTAGCAGATTCAAATTTCATATCAACGGCTGTAAGCAGCTGATGTAAAACTCCCTATCCAACAAAAAAAAAGCACACCAGTTTTTGGCCTTTGGCAAGAGATTCCCTTAAGAAAGGCATCCAGTATGCTAGCTTTTTACATGCCATGAAATATTTTCTATCTATTTGGTTAAAGATAATCAGTGCCACTGTAAAGTTTAGCTTTGAATTAGCCAGTACTGTCTGTGTGTGTGCAGCTTGAAATTTGTAAAGACAGGTAAATTTTGACGAATTAGACATTGTAATATTACACATCCTTGCATGTTTTCTTTTCTCTTTTGATCTCTTGTAGAAAATCTGACTTGTGTGTGAAAATATCACAACTGTTGTCCCAGCCTAGCCTTACTGTGGTACGAAGATGACATGTTTAGGTGGATCTGAGCTCTGACTGTGCGATGCCAAGTGCTGTGTGAGCTAGCCAAGAGGCACAAATCAGTCTGGCTTTTGACAAAAAATGTGTTTTTACCTACTCAAAGACGAGAGAGTAACACTTTGTTAGTGAGAAGATTATGCCAGATGTAATTGCCCAGTTCCAATTCCTTTGTCACTTGGTTGGGCAGCATCTCCCGTTGTCGAATTCCTGCTCTCAGAGAAATGGTGTGGTGGTTCCTGTGAGCCATGTTAGAAGCCACGTCCAAGAAAGTGAAGAGCAGGCAGAGTTGAGGATGACAGAGTTTAGAAAGTCTGACTGATTTTTCCTAGAGGCAATGTACTTTACATGACTCCATATATTACTTCACCTGTCATTATCATTGGAATTTGAGTGCTGATGTTGTTCTCCAATGGGTAGCATAGCATTTCCACTGCATAAATCAAATATGGGACATAATCTTTAGCAGTTGCTGATTCTATGCAGCAGTAACAAGCCAGAGATGTTCCATATCCCAAGACATGTGTGGCACTTGGGACTTGAAAATGAGAAGGAAAAATTCAGATAGTTTCCTCAAGAAGACTTGTGTTAGCAAGCAGTCCAGGAGTAACGCTCTCAATCGTGTCTAGCTCTTTGAGTTGTATGTGTTGTGGTGCAGGTAACTCTAATTTCTGAAGAATTTCTCAACTCTTTGGAAGAGGATTAGTTTTCAAATTGTCACCAACCCAGGGCAATTTTACATTAGGTGAAGCTCTGAAATTTGTAGAAGTTTTCATACATCTGGAAATGCTGGAAGAAAAAATAACTCTGCTAGAAACACTGGAAAGGCCCAATTTGTGTTGTGTTTTTTTTCCAGAACGTGTTTTCCAAGGATATTTTTTTGTACTGTACCTGGTAAATGAAGCTTTTAGTTTTCGTTGCATAGAAATTAGGAACAAGTCAATGCTTAGTTGACTTTG
Organism: Cygnus olor; assembly: GCF_009769625.2. Taxonomy (NCBI): domain Eukaryota; kingdom Metazoa; phylum Chordata; class Aves; order Anseriformes; family Anatidae; genus Cygnus; species Cygnus olor. The sequence goes on from NC_049173.1 coordinate 54,920,655, forward strand.
TCATAGACGCAGTCATGGTAGATGGATGCCAGTGATCTGAGAACCTCAAACACGGAGTCTTTCAAATCATGTTTTCCATTATTTTATATTGCTGCCTACTGGCTGGGATTTGATAGCTAAACAAGAACATTCTATTAAGAATTTAGAGGTAAAGCTGTTGTGACTGCAGTAAGCTGTATAAGCTCTCAGTGTAATGGTCTTTTTGTACCATTTGCCTCCATAGCTAGACCTACAAACTCGTTGCATTGAGCTGACCTTAGATTATATTTTGACAGGCGGGCAAGAGGCACTTCCACTTCTTGCTCTCCCGTTCTGTCATTTCAGATGGGCAGTGGGTGATTCCATAAGTATGTCTTCATTTCTCTGTGTGTTCTGGAAATGGTTCTGGGATGCTGGGACACTGAAAAACTGCTGTAACACTTGAGCAGTCACAGGAAAATACTCCATTCAGCTCTGAGTTCCTTCTGCCTAAGTCTAACTGTTGCTTAGCACTTTCTGTTCTACAAAATTGTTGGGTGGGGGGCTGCAGTCCCTCTGTGGCCCAGGGTCGCAGCATGCCCAGGGCCTTCCTGCATGTCCCGTCCCAAGGCAGTAGAGCTGCTTGTGCTGCACTTATGACCGGGAAAGGGCTCGTTTCTCTTCTGCTTGTGCCAGGAGTGCAGCTATCCCTAGAGAGAGAGAGAGAGAGAGAGAAGTTATTTAATTTTTTTTTTGTTCTTTAAGTATTTCTCAAAGTATTTATTCGGTCACTGGGAGAGCAAAATGATTTCTTGTTTTAGTAACTTCAGGCAGAAATCAATCATGCCAGCTTATATTCCACATCGTTTGTTTATCAAGACTGTATCTGTATTTTTTTTCTTACAGTTTCTTGGAAATCATCATCTCCCCAACTTCATGTAATTTGATGGGAAGAGAAAATATATTCCTTACTGGTTCTGAGTGTAAACCCAGTGCATAAGCAAAATTATCATATCTAGACATCTAATTCCATACATATCCATGGGTATCACTGGTATCCAGGCAATCTGTTTTTGTTTTCTTGGCTCTTGCATTATTTATATGCTGCAGAGTCTTCTGGACAGAAAATTCCATGTGGCTAGATAGCAACCCCCTTGGGATAAATCACCCCAGTTTTCTACTTCTATTTTAAAGCTTAGGATTGTCCACATGTTTTCTGTTGCTGCTTAGTTCAAATTTATCCATTCCCCAGATCCTTGTGATCCCCCTTAAGGTACTTACCCGGTGCAAGAAGATCCCCCCTGTAGCCTTCTCATCTTCAAATACACACGCTTAAGCGCTTCATCCTGTCATCTTAGCAAAGGCCCGCCATACTTTCGGTCAGACCCGTATCTCGGGGATTTTCTCTAGAATGTGTATGTTGCTTATGAAGATAAGATGTGCCAAGCTCCAGTTTATGCCCCAAAATGGATATTTATAATGGCATGGTATTTTTTTATGTTTAGAAAGGAACCATTGCAAAGTAATGGAAATGCTCTGCCTACGAAAGGATGGTGCACTGAGCCTGCTTCTGGTGAGCGTGGTGGCAGCAAGTTTCGCTTGCACGGCTGTCAGGGACGAAGGAGAAGTCTTGCAAAATGGCAGTCAGCTGAAATAGTGACTGCTGTAGCACAGGAGGTAAGACCAGCTAGCTTCTCAGCAGAGGATGAGTTACTTTGTGGAAGATACCAGCCTAGAAACATGTAAATACCTGGCTGGGCCCCAAAAATATGTTTTACAGTGTGAGGATGGTAGAGACAAGATAGGCTTTTTGCAAAACTCTAGCAGTGGACATTTCTCATACTGTGTCTTTCTGCTTTGGTGCAGAAATTATGGGTATTAAAACATTTTCTTATGCTATTTGTTGCATGATGTTTGAATCATTTCACTATTCATGTCTGCCAAGAAGTAAAACTTGGAAGTCTGTTTCCTGTAGTCACTCTGGGTAAAATGCACTGAAAAATACACGGACAAATGGTAGTGGATTTTGTAAAGGTGTAGTTGTATAGCAGGCCAGAAAACAACAAAAAAAAAAATTAACCCAGCCTTATGCCGTTCATTACTGAGAGAATTCTCTGAGGATCAGAGATTTATCTGGGGATTAAGTAGTAAGAGCAAAGGGACTTAGAGGTAGGAATGGACAAACCTATGTTGTCTGTTAGAGAATACAAGGGTTGAGCCGAATACATGAGAGATCTGCACATGGCGTTTATCTGTTGTGCCATTTCCAGTCATTTTCAGTATCATGAGGCTATTCCTCAGCATAATGTTTGGTTAGAAAGCATATATTTTAAAATAAGTCAAGTAATATTTGGATTTTTGTCCTTTGTTTCTTGATGCTTTACTTTAGAATGTTTTTTTCCTTTGAAGTAGAGAAGAATTAGTAGTACTCTGCAGTGTCTTGTCTCCTTTGATCCTTACATGTTGATCCTGCACTTACCTGCCGTTATAGCTAGATGTCAGCCTCAGATATCAACGAGAGGCTTGTCATTCACAATCAGGTTTATTTTTCATCCTCAACCCCAGAACCTTGAGGATGCTGAGGTGGGATGCGTCAGGAGGAACAGATCTGCTGCCAGAAGACAACCCTTCAAATGGGAATGGTGACTGAAAGGACGTTTTTTTGTCCCAAAGAATGGATGGTCACCTTTCCTGGCTGACTACCTCTTCCACTGCAGTGTTTCCAGCTCTTAGTTGTCTTTTGGAATCTGCTGGTAGGTTAGAATCTCAGTTAATGGTTTATTTAAAACCTTGTTACTGTAGTTTTGAGAGACAGGCCTGAAATCACACCTCTTACACTTCATTCCCTTCAATAACTGGGATCTGCCCCCTTCCAAGAGCCTGGCCTAATGGTTTAATTATTAAAGTTAACAGAGCCACTGGTAAGCGTTTGCTTTTCAGACTCTGAGAAGTAGCTGCACTCATAGTGAAGTTTGCTTTTCTGATGACTTCCCTTCCTCAGAGCCTGGTGAGCCTATTATTTCGTAGATAATCCGCCCTGCCCCTAAAGCTCTGCTCGGAGCCCTTTCTCTGAATGCCTTCTGTCAGTGATGAAGCCTCGGTGGGTGCCAAAGCCTCACCACCAGCTCGGCACAGGCTGAAGGATGGCACGCTGAGGCAAGGGCAGCTTCAGAGCTGCGACGAAGACAACAGCTTGTATTCTGGAAAATTGGTGATTCAGCCATTCCAGTAACTTGTCACAGGGACCCGACAGCCTCGTAAGGCAGCAGATTTGGGGATGTACCAGCTAACGGAGGGTTGTGACTCAGGGGATGACTTATGCTGGGAACAGCCGAGGGTCGTGGCCTCAGGCATGACTTGCTCTGGGGTGGCTGCCCACCCTGCAGGGGCTGCTGAGGTGGGGCAGCAGCCGCCGAACCTCTGCAGTTTATAGCAGGGGACTCAGTTCAGAGTAGCAGTGGCTTTGCTTTGCCTGAAAGTGGCTTGCTGTGACCTGCAGCAAATCGGGGCCTGTTTCCTGGGCATCCTGAGTCATGTGCATCAGGGTCACAGCACACAGCTGGTCCTGCTGACCTTGGTCGGCCCTTCCAGTGTGTCAGCCCTGCCTGTGAGTCAGTGTCACGAGGTGAGACAGACATGCAGTTTGGTGGGAGATTTGCTTGTTAAAGACTTCAATAGGAAAATTAGAAGTTACAGACTGTAAGGATTGTAGATCTGTTATTACAGGCAAGAAAGTAAAAAAGCCCCTGTCTTTACCAGACCTGTGCTAGGAATCAAGCCTGTTTAATGTCCATGTTGCTGCAAATTTACTGAGCTGCTACCGACGTTTCAATGTGAGGGGTTACCTCAGGGCTTACCCTGGTCCCTGTCTGTAACACACCTCAGTTTAGCTGATTAATCATTTTGCCTAATCTTGTCTTTCCAGGAGTGGCAGAAATTGAGAGACTACTTTGCTGCAGGTCACTTTGTTTCTTCCCTTGCTAGATTTGCAGGGTGGATCCGGTGATATAACCTAAACTTGGAAAGGAAATGTCCTGAATGATATGTTCTCAACTTGACTCATCACTGAGCTGGCTTGCAGCTCTAGAGCTGCCTTTTATCCTCCTCTGAATAAATTACTTGAGTTGTAGTGCCATCTTGCAAATTGTAAGCAACACCACAATACAAACCCCAACATGAGAGGTACTTGTCTGATGAGCTGGAAATGTTAGCTCTTAGTTTGCCTGTGACATTGCCTGCGCCTTTCATTGCGCCGTCGCTTCCTTCGTTCCTGTTAATTTCAGCTGCTTGTCTAGTCACAGTTTATTTCCATTTCTGTTCTTGTAGCCTGCCAAACTCAGGGCGAGGAAAAGCAGCAGGTGTAAACTCATAGCTGTCAGCAGAACAAACTCAAGGTATTTGAATGCTTAGGTGACTTGCTGGAGGAACAGGAATATTTTATTGTGGTTGTCTTTGCTTTGGGAGGGATGCTTTTCTTTTTTCTTTTTTTCTTTGCTAAGAAGGCAGTTACATTTCTGCCTGGGTGGCAAAGATTTGGGTTCTGTGGCTTACTTAATAAATCCCCAAACAATTTGGGTTGGAAGAGACCTTTGGAGGCCATCTGGGAGTGGGAGTGTGCGTGGGAGCATATGGTGGGATGCCAGGGACGTGCCCAGGAGCGGTGCAGCCTTCCAAGGCCTGCTCTCAGCAGGCGGCGGTGACACAGAGAGACAATCTGGCCGTGGTGGTGATGCCTCCTCCCCTGCCACCAGGACCTCAGCGCTGCTCGAGGGTGGCAGCAGCTAGACCTCTGTCGTCCCTGCAGTGGAGGAACCTCAGTAGAGCTCAGCCCTTTTACTGCAGGCACGAAGACTGGTAGACTTCTCTCACCCCATCACTCAGTAGCTGCAGTAGCTTGCTGAGGATGTCTCTGAGAAGAAGGATCACGTGGGAGGTATTGAGTCAGGCTCATGAAGGATTTCCAGAGACTGAGCTAAAAGAAGTAATGGAAGCACAAAGGCCTTGGTTTAGGTTTTCTGTACACCCTCATTCGAATCTGGGAATTACTAGCCAAAGATTTTTTTTCTGTTATACCTATGTATTAAAATATGTTTTGCCAAGGGAAATACGTTGTCCCTAGATCTTGAGAGCGTCCAGCCTAATGCTGACTGTGAGATGAGCTAGAATGCTGGCATTCTCTGTTTTTCTTAAAGAAGTAAGTAGACTTTGCATGTCAATGCCTTTACCGCTATCAGTCACATCTCTTGCATATCTTCATAGCTGCTATTTTGTAGCTGGCACCAGTTTTGGATTAGGGGTAATGCAAGTACAGACAGTAGAAGTAAAAAGAACCATTGGGTTCTCTCAAAAATAACAGTATCAAGTAGCCAAGCCCAGCATAATGTAAAAAACAGTCACTTCTCTCCCACTCAGTGCCTGCTTATTGGAAATAGTGAATGCAGATAATTAACTTAATGCTTAGGATTATTAACAGTATGTAATAGGGAAGGATTTCACATTAACAGATGACTATATTTCATTTTCAGTGAAAATGCTAACCTTTCTGGTAGTGTTGCCACTGATTAACATTTGCTGTGATGCTGTGTAATTGAAGTAGGACAGTAAATAAGCTCTCCTGTTCTGCATCAGTTCACAAATACCGGGCAGGTCCTTGATTGTATATCTAATAGCAGAAGTGAAGTCAGGTGAAGATGAGGGCAATACCTGGATAACAGAAGGGTGAAGGAAATGCACAGAAGTAGGAGGTTTGGCAATGTCATTCTTGCTTCTGAGTCACTGGTGAGCTAAAAATCTGGACAGAGTGTGAGGGGGTGTATCGACAGGGCAAGCTAATTGCTGTCACAGCAGTTGCCTCTAATCTTATTTTCATGTATTTATAGTGTGTAAGATAACATTTTCTCTCAAGTGAGCCCTCTTGCAGGTCCCTTGGCACAAAGGGGCCATTTCATATCAGCATCTTATGAAGCAATACTCTGACTACTCAAAAGGGATCATAATTGCTGCCTTGCCAGGTTTTACTGGGTACATATTCAGGTTGAATTCAAGAGCTCTAATGGCCTTGATTACGGACCGATAATGAGGTTTGGTGCCATGCTCAAACCCTGAGTGGGAAGAATGGAGAGCAAAGAGGGAGCTGAAATAGGGGACCTTTGGGACAGCTTCCAGCTTTGACTTGTGATCTTTCTTTGTGTGCTCCCAGGTTTTACCCTGTCCATGACTCAATTACTTATTTCACACAAGTGTGAAAGATTGTTCTAATGTGGCTGGTTCTTTGTTTCTGAGGGCTGTTTTCAGCCAGTGTCCTTAGCAATTGAATTTGCTTCCACCTTGTTGTATTCAAAGATGCCTTTTATTTGTCATAATTATCTGCTCCTAGCACCGCTCTGCCACAGAGAAGGATTTGTGTGTGTGCATCTACACGCTTTTGAAACCGCTGCCCTTCGTGTTCTGATTCCAGGTGGTAAACTGTAAGAGGGAAAGGAGGATAAACATTTTGTGGTTTTTGAATCAGGGGAACAGAATTAAGTTTTTCAAGTTTCAAACAGCATTAGAGTTCTCCCACCCTCCTGTTTATGGGGCTGGGAATCAAAATATTGAGAGTGAAAGGAAAGATAAACAGTACCTGCCTTTATTTCTTCCTTCCTTCAACATTATCTCCATAACTCTCTTTCCATTGTTTTTCTGATTTGTTTGGGACTTAGTAGTGCTGTAAGCATTAAATCAAAACAGATGCTCACATCAAAAGAGAAAGCTGTTATTTTCTATTGCTTTATATATTTTTATATATTATCTATTTGTTATACACTATTTTTTTATACCCATTGTTAGCTTGCATACACATCATAAAGGCTTTTTGTGATGGATTTCTTTTCCATTTGTAAAACTTGGCTCCCTATCTACACTGTAGCCTGCTCTCCTGTTCGTGACATTATTCAGCTTTGGAAATAATTGTGACTGTCTAGTTTAACTGCTGCTTCATCAGTTCATAGGTCGTTAGGTCAAAGAACCTTTGTCTGTAAATTAACCTAGAAAACTGATGTTAGGTGTACCCTTTGGGGAAAAAAAAATCAATTGTGGTGCTCTGCATTTTTTAGTTTTATCTGTTTATGGAGCCCAAAACTTGAACAATTGAAACTTCTTTGTGTTTCTTAACTCAAAGTGAGGCTGATAGAAGATGCCATGTGTGATAGCATCTATTCCTTAGCAGGAAAATAGCTGTCATCTCCACCCTGCAGTACCAACTCTCTCTTCCTTTGGACTTGCCCACGTATTATTAATGAAGGCCTCTCCACAACCCTTTAATAGAGGAGTCTGGCTTTAGGTATGGCAAGACATGTATTTTGAGTTACACAAATGCAGATCAGCATTAACTGCAATAGTGGAAATTAGTTCCAGGTTTAAATGAGGTCTCTGCTAGCCTCTCAGTACCCGAGGACCTCCTGTTAAAATAGCCATCGCATTTCCTTGGACAGCATGAAGCTATTATTATCTGGCTTTACAATTCATAAAAAGAAAACGAAGAAATACATTTCCAAAGCAGCAACTAATTGTACTTGTTTCTATTTCGGGAAGCCCAGCTGGAGGCGTTTGCCAAGCTGTCAGACCAGCTTGCCTACGTTCACAGGGGAGTTCTGCGGCAGCATGCGTGCCTTTGACTTCCAGTGCCACAGCTCTCCTCCGGTACAAAGCTCTTTTCTGGGCTGATCGGGTCTGTCTTGCTCTGTTCTAACTCTGAAGTCCAAGTGCGTAGGTGTCGGGCAGCTCGTGTGCTGGCTTCACGTGCCCGGCCGCTCAAGGGCTGCCCTCGGAGCCGAGCGGCTCGCTCCCCTTGCGGTGCTGCTGGCGAGGTGCTGGGGATGGCACGGAGCACGTCAGCGTTGCCAAGACCACTGCGATTAAATTGTTGCGGTGATAGAGAAAGCCATCTGCTATTTGTTCCCCCTGCCTGCTCGCTATTCGGAAAGCCGATGCCAGACATTGCTGGCAAGGCCGGCTGACTGGGTGCCAGGCTGTCATGTGGAGAAGGCCTGGCTGCTGCTCAGCCTGGGTCAGGGGCTTGGTGCCCCGTCTGCAGGTGACATTGTGCTTATGTGTGGAAAAGGCTTGGCTGTCACTTCATCGAGGGAAGTTGCAGCAAAGGGTGCGATGGTAGCTGGAGCGTGCCTTCTACAGCTGGTGTCTTTGCGCTGCTGGGTGGCGATCCTAGCTGAGCTGATAAAACGTCCTCGCTCTCTTTGGATGTATGGCCATCAGAGTTGGTCTTGTGCCTGCTCCGTCCCTGGAGATAGAGAGGCTTGGGCGATGTAGCCCGGCATCGCTGTCAGGTGGTGATCTCAGGGCTGCTGCTGTGGCTGCGGTGCCGTGAGGGTCAGAGGGGGCCTGCATCCACTTCGTGCTCGGCTGGTCTTCGGAGGGTGCAGCACCGGGATGTGGCGGGTGGGCTGCGTGCGGGTCTGACAGCTTCCTTGGAGGCAAGTCATGACTGGGAACCTTCTCTGGCAGAGTGTAAAGTCCTTTGGCACACATCAAATTCCTTAAGCAACAAGAAAACGCTCTAAAAGAATACTATATTAATACTATATACTCTAAAAGAATACAATATTAAGGAGCTAAAGTTTACAAAATGCGAGAAGAGGTCCTAGGTAACTGTGCTTTTTACATTTGTGACATAGTCTTTTTGTCAATGTGACACAGTTTTTAATGGTATGGTCATGTACCGTTTTTTCCTACATTGGCCATATACAGCAGGGAGTTAGTAAGTAGCTGTTTAACAGTATGCTTTATTCAAAAAGAGCAATATTTCAGACTCAAATCTCTATTTACTGTACTTTACTAAATCCTTCTCTAAAAACACAATTCATAAATTCATACTTTTATTTTTTTTATTCCTCCTCCACTATGGATTTTTCCTTTGCGGTTTTTCAGTAAGTAGTGTTGATCAGTATAATACTTAAATACTATATCAGCATGAATGTAAATTCACTTCACCTCTGGATGGGATCAATAGATTTTGGAGATGGTGTTATCTCTGTTATGTAGATAAGAGACCAAAACACTGGGAAAGTGAAAACAAGACTAACATTGTCCTTAAAATATAAACCTCATTTAGGGGCATATGCTGTATACTGTTGAATAGGTTCAGAGCTTTCAGACCCTAACACTGTCTTTTTTTTTTTTTTTTTTTTTAATACCTGGATGTTCATCGCAGTCCTGTTCCCATCGTTGGCTCTGTCTCTACTCTTCAAAGTTCAAAATAATGATGGTGTTAATATGTATTATGTACACACACACCCCTGATATGTGACCATCCCCTGGTGAGGTTTGGTGTCTGCTGCGAGCAGCGGGAGTGGTGCTGGCACAGTGCTGCCCGTCCCAGAACACGCAGTGTGTCTGAGCAGCAAGTGCTAGTGGTGGGCCTGCATCGATGGATTCTCACTGATCTTTGTAAAGCAGGTTAAAGCTTTGGTATTTGCGAGTGCTCTAATTTTTAGACAATATGCTAATTACTCTTTTGAATTGGAAATGCCTGTTCAGCACAGTGCAAGAGAAATCGGGATTGACTTTGTGATGCTGTGTCGCAAACAGTGTTGAACCTTTTCCTGTTTATGTAGAAATGCTGTTATGGTTTTCCTAGGCCAAATTAGCCATTGCCACATTTTTATTCCGCTCACAATACAAGTGTGTGTGCACGCATGCATATGCATACGCGGTTGTAATCTTCTTATTGTTGTGCTCGCAGCGATACTGTCCAGAAGAATTTTTTTCCTAACATCAGAGTGGAGAGATGATGATGATTGTGGAAGTGGATGCAGCTGTCTGAAAATGAAAAATAAAAGACAAAATAGAAACAGAAATATTTTGCATCTGTGGGGAGGAGAAAAAAAAAGTAATTAGCCAAGCATAGATAAATTGGTTTATGATGAAAGCCCCGAAATGGTGGCACAAAATGTTCCAAAAGGTTTTCTGTACGATGACACTTGTGTTCAAGGTTTCACCCTAGGGATTCTCTGACAAAATTGAGGATTTCTGGCATGGTAGAGCAATAGGGGAGTTAATGTCTGAAATAGGAAGTCATCTCACTTTCAGAAATGAACATTGCTATTTCAGTTTTTAATTCTGATAATTAGCAGTAACAGTTCATCCTCAAATTGTTCCTCTAACATTAGGTGGTCCAGAATTGCGTGACTTAATATGACATTTTATCCTGTCTGGAAGAAGACAGGAACAGCTAACCGCTATTAATTGCGCAAGCTATTTACTGCAAAGAAAATTTGGTTTTCTATTTATATACATACAGATCAGTGCTTCAGCTTCTGTGAAGTGATGCGCTTCAAAGACTTTAACGTTTGACACTGATTTCTGTTACTGAAAGTCTGTCTCAACCTATACTTCATGTCTATTTAGCCAGGTTGCTTCTCTTGCTCCCCAGCGTGTTAGTAACATGTTCCTCAGCGACATGCAATGTCTCTAAGTTCTCCTTGCCTCTTAAGTGAATGTGTCAACCTCCTTGGGTGTGCTTTCTGGCATCTTGCTGCATTCTCCTTGGCCCTTCTGGTGGCCACTGATCTGTGGAAGACGCTTCTGTGTTTCCTATCTTATGTTTGGCCAGCTATCGACCCTGTCTTTGCAGATAAAGTCAGGAAACCTTAAGAGTGTTATTGAGAATGCAAATGAGCTTATTGAGATGTCCTGGTCCTGCTGTTTACACAGATGTTATACCCTAGGGTGAAAACATTGCATCGTAGTTTGCATTTCATGTTGAAATCACTGTTATTGCAGGCCAAGATGCTGTTCACATCATTCAGTGTCTTTCTAAGAGATGTGAGAGCAGAACTGAAAGAAAAATCACACCTAAACATGTGCTGTGGTTTCCTTCCTACAATTTTGTCTGCTGGTAGCTTCTGCTTCTGGATCTCCTGCCTAAGCATGTTCTGGTGGACCAAGTTAGTGTTTACAGCTGATGTCCATTTAAGCCTCTTCCAATGGATCCAGATGTCTTTTGTTTTGTTCAAGAAATAGAGGGATATTTCAGATGAGAAGGGCCCTGAGGAGGCCTCCAGTCCAACTTCCTGCTCAAAGCAGGGTCAGCCATGAGATCAGACTGCACTACTCAGGGCTTTTTCCAGGTGGGTCTTGAAAACATCCAAGAACGGTCACAAGCGCGCTCTGGGCTAGGTGTGTCCCTGCCTGGTTGTCCTCACAGTGGCCAAGTTTCTCCTTATACCCAGCCTGAACGTCTTGTTGCAGCTTATGCCAGTAGTCCCCTGGCCTCCTGTCAAGCACTGCAGCGTAAAACCTGGCTCTGGAAGCTCCCCGGGGCTGCTGCAACGTACCCTGAACCATCTCTTTTCCCGGCTGAAGAAGGCCCTTCCTCAGCTTCCCCTCACAAGGCAGGTGCTCCAGGTAAGCCATCCTGCTGGCCCTCTGCTGAACTCCCTCCAGTTGGTGCAGACGGGTGGACAAGGAGTGGTTTCTTGGAATTAAAATCGGTGCTGATTCACTTGCAGTTGTCTGCTTGCCACCATGTTGCCCGTCTGGATGTTTCTCTGAGGTCTGTTAACATTGATCCAAAGAGAAGGACATTGTGTGGCTCCATATTGGTTCTTGTTTGAGAGTAGATGTATGTGCTTTGTGGGGGGTGACAAGGTTGAATAGGTGGATGCCCGATGATGTTTTTCTAAAGAGACTAACAGTGAGTGAGCTAAGGAGACATGGAGCTGGTTATGACGAAGGTTGCAGCTCTGGCATCTTGAAGAATCAGTGGAAGTCCCGAAGTCTGGAGGTATAATTGAAGGTGAAACAGATGTTAGATGTGTATTGGAGCTTCATTGTGGATCACTGTCTACAAAAGCTGGTATTTAGCCTGTTATTTTCCAGATGATATTTTTTTTAACATGCTGAGGGAGCAGATGTGCTTATTGTATCCTCCTCCTTTAAGTCATTTTGGGCAGTTAAACAGATGGATGCATTTTGAAATCCAGTAACATCTCTTTCAGCATCTGTAACGTTGTTGTTCCCTGTGCCAAGCAGGGTACAAGTGACCAGAGCATCTGATGAGCACTTTGCCTGTGACAAGCTGCCCCGTTTGCCAAAAGCCAACGATACACTCGTGTTGTGACAGGGACGATTGGATTCTACTGCTTTCACAGCGCCACGACTTGAGTTTTGCTGCTGGAATAGGCAAAGCTTGTATTAATTCTAGTACAGGAGGTGACTGTGTCTCTGGAATGCAGGAAATCATTCCATCAATTGAATTCCATCTATCTGAAAAGAAGGCTGCATATTACTTATTATATGATAAGCTTCAGCCAGATCTTCTTTGGGGGTGATACAGTGTGCTAGGGCTGTGTGGGGTTTCGACACTGACACCTTTGCAAAATATTCCAAACACTCTGCGTAGCATTATTAGAAATCACATGATGAGATGTTTAAGGTAAATGCAATGCCATCAGGTCTTTATACTGTAGATCTAAACAGTGTAAGTTGAATAAAAAATCACAGGTAAAATTCAGGGTGACAGGAAACCTTAGGATAGAATAATATCCTGTCACTTACCACAAAAAGTTAAATATTGAAATATCAAGTCTGTTTAAGGCAACAAACATCATGAATCATTACTTCCTTTGTTGTGTTATGAAACCAAAATAGGAAAAACATTACAACACTCAGTGACTTTTTGGATGTGATATTTGGGTGACTGATATTGCAAAAGCTTGGAAAAATTGCTGTTAAAACAGTAGGAGGGGCAGTTATCAGTTTGCTAATGGGAGAACCAAGGAAATGCCAGGATGTTTGAGAAGGGAAACTTGGTCTTGCCATGCATGAGGATGCATGGTGGTCTTATAACGCTTCAGGCTTGAGAATTCAGTATTAGACTAGAAGGCAGAAAGAGTAATTGTTTCCTGTACATTTCCTTGCAAAGTGATTTTTGAAATTTTCTGGTTTTAAACTGAGTGTGATGTTTGGTGTTTGTTTATATTTATATATTTAAATAATATATATGTTATATATATATATATATTTTTCAATATAAACCAAATTGGTACTTTCTGTTTATCCACAGTTTATGGTAGTCTTCCTCAAACTGCCTTGCAATGGATTATCACACTGGAGATGGAGGTGTCAAATTATTATTACGGCGATTGTTACGTTGTGCAAGTTGATTTTCAAGAATGGTCATGGCTGCTGGGCTTAAGGTTGACCTCAGTTATGGTTGTGTGAATTTGAAGAAGTTTCACTGAAATTTCCGACTTAAAAATTTCAGTAGGGCCACTGACCCCCACTTTTACCTTCTGAGGATGTGCTTGGATTTTGTCTTATCATTAAATCAGGACAAATCTTTCTTTGAAGGAGCTGTGGAGGTTGGCAGCATTCATACTGGGGCTTCGTATTAAGTGCTTTCAGTGTTTCCTTTTATATCATTATGAACTGTCCAGGTTGTTATATATATTCTGCTAACACATTCAGAAAAAGCTGGAGTTCATAGCACTGCAATTAATCATTATGACATTGTGTGGTGCATTGCAGGTGACCTCCAGCGGAGCACCGCTCCCGAGTGGTTGCCCTGTGGGAACGCTCTCTTTTTTTGGCTTCCAGTGGCTGCCTGCAGACTGGAGAGGCCTGGGCACCAAATTCGGTTGTGAAGTGTACTTGGCAAAGCCTGCAAGTGCAGGACGATGTTTGTGTTCCTCTGATACCCAGCTGGCAGTTGGTGAGCACGGCAAGCACAACTTCCACGGGTCCAGAGCTGCACTGTACGTCATCAACCGAACTGCGTGCCTGGGCTCAGTAAGCAAGGGGGCTGTTCTGATACAAATTTTGTTGGTAACGTGTACCAACGGCCAAGGAGATAACGTGAATATAGGATAGGATTGGAACAGCAATTTAAGTAAGATTTGATTAGTACTTAACATTTTGATGTTAAATTCTGACATTGGCTGTAGTAAAACTATTTTGATTTAGAGCTCTCTGATTTAGAGCTTTATGACTGTCAGCATTTTGTTTGAATGGTCATCATTTGGTCTTCAGAAAACAGCTGAAGTTGCTTGATGGTAATTTGGCCAATTTATGTTTGTTCAAAACTGCTAATGTGGGATAAATTTATGGCAGCTTAGGCTAGGTTGGAATGCCTAAGCAGATCCAGTTGTTGAAATAAAGCCTTTTCTTCTGATCTGCTTCTCAGATGGTTTCTGCCTACCTTCAGGCTATGACCACTCTTGCAGATGATGGAGTGGGTGTGTTTGAAATGTGCCGGTAAGGGACAGCAAGGTTCAGAAGGCCTAATGGTGTGAGATTGTCAGCTGATGGTGTGAGATAGCCAGCTTGTAACTCCAGGATTTTTCTTCCCTCGCGCTTCTCGAGAAGACAGGGAATATAACAGCACATGGAAGAGAGCTTTTTTTTTTTTTTTTTAGTTCATCTTCTTCATATTTCACCTTAACTTGATGATTCTTACCACTGAAGCGCATTCGTGGTACTTGGATTATCACCACCTTCCTTCTGTGATGTGCTCATTAGTGTGATTCTAGTCACAGATGCTTTCTTAGCTTTTCCACGTACATGAAGCCATGGACAGTGTCAAATCAGGCATAAAATAATATAGGAGCTGGTACTGTTAACCTAGAGGAAACAAAGGACACATGAATACATTAAGAATACCCAGATGCACATCTCTGTTGGGAGGATGGTATTTGTGAGAATCCTCTTAAAACGGTATTGAAATGTTTATCCCAGGTGCTGTTAGTGGCATGGGAAGATGTTTATTCTTATGATCACAGATGTTAAGAGATGGTGAATCAAGGTGAGCTGTGGGTTGTCATGACAAAGCTAGGCTGATAGGATCATAAAATCTATGCATTATGCACTGTGTGTTACACAGTGGTCACTGCTGTGACTACAGTATAGTCAGACAAGGTCTTACAATATACATCTAAAACTTACGGCATTGCAGAAAGCATTACTTGAAACAAGCTCTTGCATCCCAAATCCCTTCCACTCCTGTTCTTGCTGAGTTTAAGTCTCAGGAATTTACTTAAAGTCAGAAGGAGGGGCCTTTCTGAAGCCAGTCACAGCAACTCTGTTAGGATATCTGTCTCCAACCAGCTGAGGCCAATTTTACTAGATTCTGAGAAAGTGAGATGGCTACAGGTCCAAAAACAACTGCAGCAAAATGAAATCGAAGAAGCAGCTCAGTGTTGTTGCATTTGCTCAAACAGTAGAAAATTATGTAGCTTTTGAGTAAAGCGCTACCAGAGTTATCTTTATGTAAAATGCTGGTCATGTAATCCAATGATAAATACATGATGAAATTAAAAAAAAAAAAAAGTCTGGAAAGAGGTAGGCAAATTATTTCAGCGTGGTTGTGATGCCAGCTCCTACAATTCATGCTTATGTTACAAAAACATTAAATGTTCTGCTACAGAAACAGTACTAAATAGGAACATTTTTCAGAAGATGCTCATTTAAAATGGTGCCGTTTTGTGTCACCATGTGAAAGTTCTGCCTGCATCACTGATGTTGCGAGTGAAACTGTGTATGCGTCTTCTAAAAATGCACCAAGGGTGTTTCTTGTCCAGATGGAATTTACCTTGTGTATTTGTTAAAGCATGACACTGTTATAAAATGAGGTGGAATTAAACCCAGAGTGAATTAGAAACATGTCAGGGGATTACAAAAGGGATTTTAGATCAGAATTAGTGTAATACAGACGAGATTTTTGTGAAAAGAACTGGGAACAGAACCAAGGTTTTCTCCTTTGCTCTATATAAAGAACTCACATGTACAGATTATAATTGCTGTGGTGAGAGGATGCCAAATTATATAATGCCTCTACCACTATTACTGTTTTCTAACCTCAAGAGTTCCTCTTTTGGGAACACAACCAAAAAAAAAAAAAAAAAAAAGAGCAGCTTGATCACATTTATACCTTTATGGTTCTTCCATGAAATGGTAACATAAATCTGCAGACCGGATCGGGCTTTTACATATCCGATACTGTGATCAGTGACAACGGATGGATTTGAATGTGCAAAATGCCTGCAGTGCCAAAAATAGGTCCATATTTATTCCTGTCATAACTTCACTGAAGTTAATGGAGTTGAGCCAAGGCTGAATATGCCCACAGTCTATAGGACAGCTGGCCTTCTGGCAGGATTTGTTTGACAAAAATGCTTTTGTAAGAACAATTACGTCTTCTGATATTGACGGTATATATGGTGACATTTCAGGAACATTCATGTGGATTGAAAATGAAGGTTTCAGATGCATCTACGATGCCTAAAAGACAAGGAAAGCACTGATAAAGGTATTTGCAAGCAAGAAGTGAGTGTAGTTCCATCAGCAGTTCTGGACTACCAGCCCACTTAATGAGGTTTTCTAATTGTAATAATAATTCTCCATATTTTGTTCACTAACACTAATGTAACTTTGGGCTTCATTGAGGATGGATCTTGAGCACAATTTGAAGGGAAGGTCTGATTCTCTCATCCTTTGCTACATTTGGCAAAGTTGTTCATTTTACTTGCAATATCCACGTGCAATCCATATAGGCATTTTCTTTCCACTTGGGTTCAGTTGTTAATTGATAGTGTCTGAGCAATGAAGGCAGCCTCGATGGTTTTAGCTTTCCAGAAACATTTGTCTCATTTGTCCAGATTCAAGAGCAGTCAAACCTGGCTTTTTTTCTGTTTACTTGTTTTGTTTTGGGCAATGTGTTGACTTGCCTACAAGCTCTTGAACTACAGACTATTCAAAGAGCTTCTACTGAAGTACTGAGCTGCTTAGTAACATTTTGAGAATATTAAGCCAGTTCTTGACACCAGCCTTGGCACCTCAGATGGTGCTAAGTAGCCGCAGCTTGACTCCTGAGCAAAGGCATTTCCCAAGCTTAAAAATCAGTCTTAGAAGCCAAGTCAAGTCACTACTTCTTTGTTTATTTTATTTATTTATTTATTTTCTCCCAGGGAAGTAAAATGCTTGATAAACAAGCATATTTTTTTCCTTCCACATGCCCCCAGTCAGGGAGCAGGGTGGATGCTTACTGGACCTCAGGCAGATAAGGGAGAATGTTGTGGCTATTCAAGCAAAAATACTCATCATCTTAGAGCTGCAGGGGAATGTTCTCCTAGTTAGTGGCTCATCTGACATTTGTGGCAGGAAAGAGTGAAGCTCTTGCTTTTTAATATTGCTTACTCTAAAAGCTAAGATACAGAAATGTGGGTGATTTTCCAAAACTGGGAAAGGGAAAACTGGCTGGGCTTTTTAAAGAGGATAAGGAAGATAGGTTTCCGGATCCCATTGACTGTCCAGAAAAAAAAGTAGTTTCTTCCACAAATGCTAGCCGTAAAAACGGGTAAAAGTAATTATTAAGAGAAAAATGATGATTAGTCACTTGCAAAGATGGACCAAATTAGCGTTGTCCATCTTTGTAGATCTAGGCAGTATGTGACCTGTTAACGGTTTATGGCCTCACCTTATAGGTGCGTTGCCACTGGATGTATCTCATCATCAGATCATCTCATTCAATAGTTATTAAAGCAGCAATTGGAAGAATCATTTCATTTTTCTCAAATTAACTATGTATCTGTCTTGGTATACTGTAACCTAGCCAGTTTCCTAAGATGAAAACAGAACAACAAAACCTGGCAAGTTCTGTGCATCTGGGATTGGTGGCCTGAACCTAATAAAATGTGTAAGTGAAGAACAGAAAATAAAGCTGTCAATTAGATCTTCTAATAGCTTTTAAACTTCACTGTATTTTATTACAGGCCTAAAATTAGCCTTGTTTTCAGCCTTGGATCTTTTTCAAGCTTTTCGTACTTGAGCCCAATCTTCTTTTTAGTTAGAAAGGATGAGTTTTCAGCACTAAACAATGGAAATGGTATCATAGCATTTTACACATTTCTGTTCCCATAACTACCAGTCCTTTTGGATGGTAAATCTGACTTTCTTTGTTAAGTTGTTGGGCTTTGAAATTTTCTATACAGTTGTGCCTAAGCAGATGCTGTGCGCTGTTTTTATGGCAGGGAGGTAAACATTGGAAGATCACTCTGAATGAGGTGGATCAATAGAGATGTGCAATTTCCAGTCTGAGATTAGTGGAATAAGAGCTAGAACGGACACACAGTTACTCATAAAAATAAATTTTTTTAAAAAAATTACCCTCTTAGAGTTAATACAAAGCTGCCTGCGGGGCTGGTAGATACATATTTTCAGATGTGCTGAATATCCCAAGAGCAACACAATGCCTAGTTAACGTGGAAACTGTGTGTGCGCTGTGGGAGCTTGAATTAGGTGACCAGGAGGCTATGCGAAGTGGGAGACATGGCAGACAGTGGTGGCGGTTTGTCCAGGCTTTGTTTTTGGGTTTAAGCCATCTAGTTAGTGTGAGACAGCTAAAAACAAAACCCCAAAACGCCTGATGTCTTCTGAAGCTGTTTTTGTGTTAATGGAGACAGGACTTTTTAACACTGAAATGCTGAGGCAGGATAGTAATTTAACAAGAGTGTAACTTAACACACGTTCTGACTCTCATTTCCAGTTCTGCCACTTACTCCCTCTGCAACCTTGGCTGTCATTTCAGATGACGTCCCCAGAAGGATGCAGGGATGTGGGGACTCATCGGATATCCAGTTGAGCTTTCTCAATCCTAAAACGCTCTCCTAGTCCTGTTGCCTAATCCTAGAGCCCTCTACACCCTGGAAACACCACAGGTTTTGGTCTGAACCAGCCCAAGATGGAACAACCTGCCCTTGCACCTTGAAGGCATGCAGGGTGCCACATGGGTGGGAGCGCTCTGTGGGGCCTGAGCCTTGGGGCTGTGGGGCAGCCGTCGGGCCACGGGCTGCCCCGAGACCCTTCAGGAGGGCTGTGGGTGCTGCTGTGGGGACCCTCCTCGGCCACCGGCCCCCTCACAGAGGCTGAGGGGAACGAGGGGCTGAGGGCAGGCCTGGGGCCTCACAGGGCTGCCATCCCCTCAGCGGGAGGCTCCCGGAGCCCTCGGGGCGCTCAGTCAGCCCCGGGGCTTTTTGTCTGAGGGCGCTGTGGCCCGAAGGGCTCCGAAGCCGCCGGCCGCAGCCCCCCGCCCGGCGCGGCCCAGGCCCCTCCTCCGGCGGGGATTTGGCTCCCGCTCCCGCCGGCAGCGCCGCCCCGGCTCCCCGGGGCTGCCGGAGCCCGGCCGTGCCTCAGCCGGGGCCGGCCACAGCCCGAGGCAGAGCGCAGCGGGTGCGGGCAGCGCCAGGGCGGGCGCCTAACATGAGGCGGCGGCCGCTCCCCCCCCTCCCCGGCAGCTGAGCGTGTGCGCTCCGGGTTTTCCCGAGCGGCACACGGGGATCCGGGGAATTTTGCCACCGCGGGCGTGTTTCGGTAGTCGACGTTGCCGCCGCCGGACGGTTTCTCCTTCAGCTCCGGCGTCGCTGTCCTGTGGGCAGATATTAAGGCTTTAAGAGGCTTGACTCGGTAAGGCTCGCATCCAAGGGCATCAGTCATTAACGCGCTGAGCTGCATCTGCTTCTTGGCTAAGACCGGAGAAGGACATCTTAAGCTGGAAATCCTGCCCGCTCGCCCTGCGCTGCTGCCGGCGGGGCAGCACACGCAGCAGCAGGTTCCTGGGGGGCTCGGGGATGCAGTGACGGGGAAACGGAGCACAAGTCTGCCGCTGCTGCTGCCAGGGGGAAAACCCGGCCGGAGAAACGAAGGAGCGAGCTAAACAGCAGCAGAAATAGGAAGGAGGACAGTGGCGAAGAACTGAGAATAAATTCAGAGGAAACAGGTGGAAGGCTGGCACAAAGCTGCGAGATATTTTAGGCTGAAAGACTTTATTTTTTTTTTTTAATTCTGAGCTGGTTTTGGAGATCCCTGCAGTCAACCAGGCTGCTCTAGTATAGCAGCTTTCCAACTGTGCCCTTTTCTCTCTCCCTGCCTGCTGTCTCCACCGTTGCTGCTGCTGACAGAAACGTGTTAGGAAAGCAGAAAGAGAAAATGCCAGCCATCCTGGTAGCCTCCAAAATGAAATCGGGACTACCTAAACCCGTCCACAGCGCTGCTCCGATCCTGCACGTCCCGACGGCCAGGACCATCCCACAACCCTGTTACCTGAAGTTTGGGAACAAGGTGGAGGTGACGAAGCCATCGTATTCCAGCCAGATTCCTCTCAAGTCTCCTAACGGACAAGAAAATGCAGGAGACGGACTCCCACCAAGGAAGAGTAGCTCGGTAGAAAATGGATTTGACACACAGGTTAGAAAGCGCCGAAGGCTGGGGAGGTGTATGTGATAATGGAGTCACACGTTGAATGCATGCAGCAGGTTTTATGAGGTGGACAGTGGTGTGAGCAGCAGCAGGGGGGTGCGTGTGTAATAACATCTGTCTGCAGTGGTGGGGTGTTTTCTATTCCACATAGTGTGGCATCTCTTACCAAGGGATGATTTTGTAATTTCGCTAGCCTGGTGGGGCTGACACTGGGGTTGTGAGGGATGGTGCTGTGTGTGCTCTTGCTCTGCGTTGCCTCATGTACTGGCTTTGCCTGCACTGGGGGGTTTGCGGCAGGGAGATGGCAGGGATGCTGTTTCTGGGGTGCGCTCTTTGTGTTTGTTCTGTAGGTGCTGATTGCGATGGCTGGGTTCTGTGGCTGCAATGTGGAAAGACTGCTGGTTGTCATGAACGTATATTGTATTTGGTTGTGGTCACACAGCGTTAGCTGTGTGAACGTTTGGTGTTTGCAGTTTTGTGGGGAGCGAAAGGGAGGCAGTGCTTAATGCTCGGTTACAATACAAGTGTCATTCACAGTGCAGCTAAATTAAATAGCTTACATAGGAGAGGGATATTCAAGTGGAATTGTCTGTTTTAATGCTATGTGTGTGTGACATCACAGGTGCAGCCTCTTACCAATTTGCATTTTTTAGAAAACATCCACGTTGTAGTGAAATCTATTGTTTTTACAGATGCTGCTCCTGCATAGGGAGGAGAAACGTACATTCTTCAGCTCGGTTCCTTTTTTGTCAGCATAGTAACGTTTTCAGCATGGCTCAGGCTGCCTTGTGCTGCCGATACCCCAGTGTGCTCAGCAGCAGCATGAGCCATTCGTGTGCTAGCGTACTACGGCATGAGCAAAGCGGATGGACGGTCTGCAGTAGCAAGCAGAATCGATTAGCATCTTACAGAGATTGCTGGGTAGTAGCATGGTGAATTTTGGAAATAGACGTATACGTTACAGGCTTCTTCTACGGGCATCTCAGGCCAGGAGAAGGTGGTGCTTCCACTGTACCGGATTGGGAAATGATGATGGATACATCTCTCCTTTTCTCTGCTTTCTTTTCCTTCCTCAGGGAATAATGAGTCATCCCTGCCATCTAGACTTTGAAATCTGTGGCCCCGTAACCCTGTTCTCTTCAGGAAAGCATGACTACTGACTGGGCGTGTTTGGCCCCATGCCCTGAATTTTAGGATATGCTGCACTTTGTTTGCTGGTAGCCAGAATGACGTATCAGGCCGGTGAGGCTGGGCTAGTATGCCTATAGCAGCTCCTCGGGGACCAAGAGCAGAAAAAGGAGACAGACAAGTATTGATGTCAGGGTGGTGGCAGCAGACAGACTGACCTGTGCATCACATCATGTTCTTAAGAGGGAAACAAATGCTATTTTTCCCTTGTGCTAGTGTCTGTCCTTGTAATTATGAAATGTCAGCAAAATCTCATTATATGCTGTGCTCTCTGATGTACCTTGGTTTCTGCATAGAAATTTACATTCCTGCAAAAGTGATTGTTATTGAAAAATATTTTCTGATCTTACGTTGTAACCAGAGAGTTCCTGCCAGAGTGGTAGCTGTTGGCAGCAGAAAGGAGAATAGAATAGCAAGTTGTTTTTAACCCTTATTATACAGATGTAGTACAAAACCCCATTTGTACATTCTGATGATGAAAGGGTCTTCAAGCTCGTTTATTGTATTTAAACAGGAAGAGATTGATGCAAAAGAAATGTCAGATAATTTTGAGCTTTAATAACTTCAGCAGTGGGAGAAATCCTAGGCTTTGTCATGCTCAGTAACCTCACTTGGGTATAAGTCTTAGCCGGTGACCAGCACCTTTTAAGGTGTGAACGAGTGAGGTTTGTTTTACTATCCATTACCGTGGGTAAACACAGTCCTCTTATGTTATTCTTATTGATTCAACCGTGGTTCCTCTACCCACATCAGCATGCAGGGTTTTGCCATTCAAGGCAGTGATCTGGGACATCGGTTTATATCTAAAGGGAGATCTTTCCAGATCAGTTATATGAAGGGTACTGTTCTTCTCTTTTCCTCCCTTCCCCTGTGAAGGAGTGGGAGGAGGAATGGGATAGAGAGACAGCTGCCAGGTGGCGTATTGGTAGCAGAAGCATTTTTATCTCAGGAAACCTTCAGCTATGTTCAGGTGTAGAAGTGTTTTCTGACAATAAACCACGCAAGATTTAGTCTTAAACACCACACTAGGACTAAATATCTCGAATATGTATGTGCTACGGGGTGATCATCTGCTTCTTTGGCTATTTTAAGCACTATATATGGCCCTCGCCATTTTACTGTGCAGGCACCTGGCATTCACTTTCCCCTGCCAGGGAGAGAATTCACATTCTTCCCATGGCATTTATAGTTTAGATCCAGAAAATGGACTGATGCTGAGTGTTTTGGCACCTCTCTTCTGGTGATCTGGGTCCCCACGGGGGTTTGCAGCCCACCAGGAATGACAGAGTATCTTCCTGTGTGGGTGGAGGACGAGTTGCAAAGAGGTTCTGACACTTGGATCAAAAACCTAGGACAAGAAGTAAAAATGACTGAAATCAGCGTGTCTCGTGCTGTATTCCTTGTGGGGGCTGAACTTGGAATTTGCATCCCCAAACTTTCTCTTAGAGTTAGAGGCATAGGCTGCTGCTATCAAAAGCCAAGGTGGCATCAGACAACTTTCAACGCAACTGGAAGAGAAGCATTGCTTTGATACAACTGCTGAGTGGTTAGAGTATTTGTTCAAGAGAGGAGGATATCTGAGTTCAGCTTCTATTTCAACATGAAGAATTTCAGACTTCTATTATGTCTCTGGAGAGTTTAATAATCGCCAAGCCACAGGATGTTCTGGGAGTATTTAAGGGAGTTTCTCTTAATCCTGTTGAAGTCGGTCTGCTGTGCACTACATAATTAAAAATTCACGGACAAAATAAGGACAGAGAGCAACTCATTTGACCTAATGTTTAGGTCGTCTGCTTGCAGATGATCAGACGGATGGTACAGAGCGATATCTTCATGCATATGTATGAATCTTTCTCCCCCGACGTGGTTGTATATGTACTTCCACACTGAATTCATGTTTGCCTTTTTCCTTGCACTTACTGCACTGATGTATTCTAGAAAAGAGGCTGTGTCTAGTGCATAGACTAGAAGTCACAATGTGAAGGTACTAGATCCTGTTCTAACACTGTTGTTGGATGATTCAAGCCACTTGAACACCAGTGCTAGGTCCGTCAGCTTTTCAGTGCCAGACTGTACTCATTTGGATCTCAATTCTTCAAAAAACATGGGTGCTGCGTGTGGTGTTCATTAAAATATTCATTTAAAAAAATGCCAAAAATCAAGTTATCCTACTTGGGAAAGTAGGATATCAGTGAGAACTTCTTTATGTTTTGCTGTGTGGTTATTTGTCGTCTTTTTTTTTTTTTTTGAACCTTCTTGTTACGGTTTTACATGTGTAAGCTGAATTTTATAGTAACTGGAAATTTTGTGCCTTAAGGCCATATAAGGGCAATGGGTTATTTAAAATGCTGTGCAATTTATAAAAAGCATTCTTCAGTGCGTTTCAGAGGCACTTTCCAAAGAAAGGTCTGAGGGTTTTAGCATCAAGCCCATTGTAAATGCTAGTCTGAAATCTTAGGTCGATGAATCATGGCAGTATCGTTTGTATTTTATTGTTACTGATATACACGCTCCATTCATTTTTCCATATTAAACTCCCTGTGTTGTGCACAACAGTATTCTACTGTTGCACTCGTGCTTATTTCATCTAATTTGAAAACAGCGCCAATAAATTATACCCATGTTTAGAGAGCATTGTTTTGGAAATATTTAACTTTGTTACCAGAGAAACTTCTGTCAAATAGATAGTAAGATAGCAATCTCTCATATACGACGTGGTATTTATTAGTTATTCTGAAAAAGTCATATGTATTTGGCTACTAAATTTGCATTAATTGTGTAAGGCCAAAGTCATTGCCAATTAGAAGTCTTTGGCCACGGTAAAATTGTTTGTGCAGGGTGCAAGAAGGAAGAGGCTGTTGCAAGAACACAGCCTGTTGCCACGTTATTGTGAAAGCCACTGGAGGAGATCATGGATTTAATTACCGTGTTTATTGTTGTTGTGTTGTATACTTCAGCTGCTTTATTTTTGTTCTCTGCAGAACCTAAAAAGCAGTTACTGTTTTGGGTCTTCAGTAACTGCAGTAGTCCTATAACCACCGGCACGTTACAAAGTCATTGGTCCTCCGTTTCCACTCTAGCACCTCGGGTCACTGTGGACAGGCATCAGTCTGACCTGCTATTAAAGCGTGTCTTCAGCCATCACCTGAAGCAACCCGCTCGGGTACACGGTTGTCCTTAACGTTTGTTGGGGAGGGGTGGCAGTGGGATTGCAGATACCAAACGTGCACTTCTCTGGCTGCGAGTTGGGCAGCTCGCTTGTCCCTTCCTTGGTAGATGTGGAAGATAGGTGCTCACTAGGGGTTGGCATGTTCTCCCTCGCTTTTCTCTTTCTCTGCTCAAGACAAGCGTAATTCTTTTAGCCGTTTCTCTCAGGATTTCTAGAACTCTTACAACTATTCATGCTCTCTGCTGAACCCAGTTCAGTAGAGTTCAGTAGAAGTTGCCTAAATCTTTTATAAAAAATCCTGTTCAAACTGAACACTTCATTCTGCTTCATTATAGCTAAGTGCAGCAGGTATCATTTTTTCTATCCTACACTTGAGTTTTCAGTTGATAGAGATTTTTAAAAAGATGTAGTTTATTTTTAATTTTTGGCAACAGATCCACCCTGTTGACTCATATTTTTTTTTATGATTCACTGTGGCATGATATCATTGCCTGCAATAAAACTACCTCGCTCAGATAGCTCCCATTTTCTATTTTTACACTACATTTTTCTCTTAGTGATATTATTCCATTCACACTGCTTTCCCAATTTGTTAAAAACATTTTGAGTTCTAGGTATATCTCCCAAACTGTTTGGAACACCCATCCAGGTTAGAAATGTCCCTGGGTTTTTCTGACTACTTCTTCTGTTCTCCAAGTCAATGACAATATGGAATGGTAAAGATGGTCCCTTGCAGATCCTTGTGAAAATCTACCTGGTAGCCATTCCCAGCTTGATAGTACACTACCAAAAAATTTCAGAGAGTGTTTCAGTCAGTTGTGTGCTGCCTTGGAGTAGTCTAGCTACTCACAAATGGATTATTTAATGGGTTGTGCCAGTGTTTTCCACACTTCAAGTCTAGGCTGACATCAAATGGTTCACGAGCCACGTGTGACTTGCGATCTATAAGCTATCAGTTAGCCCTCTCCGCCTTGCTGTCCCCATTCCCATGCCGTTGGCAATCCAGAGGAATTTGTACAGTTCAGATACTAGTAATTACTTTTCTAAAATTTAATTATTTTTATCAAAAGCAGTTTTATACCTCCGTATCAACTTCTTGCTAATCTGAGGCTTCACGGGGAGAAAGATTTAAAAAAAAAATTGCAGAAAAATTATGCCCTCATTTCTCACATGCATTAGCCATTTCTTATTCATGATGTTGGGCTTTGTAGTTTTAGTATAGAGCTGTCTTCAGAAGGGGTAGAAATCCTGTGAGTCTTAATCTGGTTCTAGTTGAAAATCAGATGTACATAGACTGGTCTCAGTGCTATTATGCAAGCTGCCTCAGTGGTGGAATTGGGTCTCACCAACACTGCTGTGCTAATTATAAAAGAAATGTTGACAAATGTAGTTAGTAATACTGATAACCATAAAAGATGACTTTTTGCTTTGTTGGAGGAAGCCAAATGAAGTCACGTTTAGGATGTGTGCAAAGAAGTTACTGAAGAGTTGGAAAAATCTAAGAAAAGGCATAGATTTAGGCTAGCAAAATCTATAACCACAAAATTAATTTTAAGTTAGTATTAATTTTAATGAGCTCGCTTATGTAATGGTAGTTATGTCCTTAATTATATTCTTCCAGAAGATTGCTGTATCAGCAGTCTGGGTCTCTTAAGTAGCCAAATCCTTCTATTTATGATTATAATGGTTTTGATTATTGTTTTATAGGTACATAGTGTTATATATTAAATTGTAAGGTGTTTGTTCCAAATGAAATGTTATCAGAGAACAAACGAGGTAACAAGTTATAAAGTGTTCTATTGTGATTATTAATATGGAGTTTTCAGTAATTTGTCATTTAATTTGAAGAATTACCTTCTTCAAATGCCCTGCATTTGAACAAAAGATGTAAGGTTGCTCTACAAACTCAAGAGGTTATTTCATCATTGTTTTTTCATTCTGAGTCTGCAAAGGGTCACTTGGGTTCTGAGTGCCATTCAGCTTTTAATTGTGACTGGATAATGAGTGAAAATGTTTTTTGCTCTGTTATTGGTTTAAGACAGTTCTTCAGAAAAAAGAGCATTTGTTCGTCATTTTACGTTCCTTCCCAAGCTCGGTACCTTGCTGTGGACTTGCCCAAAACAGTATTTCCAAAGCTATGTGTTGGTGACCTTGTGCTGCTGTTGAATTCAATCAAGTTTTCATTGTCCAAGGTGAGTGGTTTTGAAACATCCATTTAATATGACCTTTTTCCTGCTTTTGAGTTTTATGCTGTTTCTCTGATTACTGCAAATAGGTAGTATCTAAGGGGGCTTCCCAACTTTAATATACTTACCTTAAAAGCACTCTCTAGAGGTAGGGATATGGTTCTTACTTCGTAAATGAACGGCTAAGGTACAAAGAGACTTACCCAAGGTCATAGCGTCTGCTGTGCTATAGAAAATTACTAGCTCGTCCCCTGACTATTAGATTATCTTTCTCCTTTGCTACTACTTGTTATTCAATGCAAAACGCTTATGCGTACGGTGTCCAAGAGTTCTCCCTCTGTCCTTGAAACTTCTAGCTTATTCCATAAGTTATATTACTTCAGTGAGCATTTTCAACTTTGTCCCTGATTTAAGACGTATTGCTCTGTAGAAGTATTGCGTGTATTGCTCCGATGCTTTATGCATGGCAGTAACCAAGTAGATACTTCGGTCCCGCTGTCCTCTAACCAGTAACAAGTTCCTTTTTCCTCTTGCTCTCCTTCTCCCTGCCTTTCTTTGTATCCTCAGCTGCACTGGCGAATTTCTCTGGCAGCTTACAGCGTTTGGCTTTTACCTTTCCTCCATTGTTTGTCTCTTCTTTGATGTATGGTTTGTGTTTTAATTTTTTTAGACACTAAATCTCTGCTGGAGGTTTGTTTGAACTGAAGTTTGCGCCAACAGAAATGCATTGAGTCTTTCTAGCTGTCCAACTGCTGGCTGGTATATCTAATTTGTTAATGTTCAAATATGGATAAAATCCTTTTAATTTAATAAGCAAGTGTAAAATGGGGAAACTAAAAGAAGCATTTCTGTGTATGGTAGGCCTGGTATAGACAGTACTTTTAGCTGTACGAGTGGTCTTAGTAACTGAAAACCTCACTGGCATACTTCATGGAGCTCATCGTAAAGTCTTGTTCTCCAGTCTTCTACAAAATGCTCTCATCAGAAGTAAGGTCTGTTAAATAAAATGAATCTTTCTCAAGGATAAGTACCGAAAACTACCAAACAGAAAGAAACAATGATGAGATGAACACCACCTATGCTCTTTACAAATTCCAGTCGATATTTGGAATATCCAAATTATATGTGGTTCTGTTTGTTGTTTTGTTTGTTTTTAATCTAGAGGCTATTTGAAAAGAAAGCCTTTATTTTACTGAGATGGGAAGGGTGGATTTCATTTTTGGTTTGGGAAATCTGGGGGTTGGTTTTGGCTCTGTGATTTCCTTTGAAGAGTCCTTTGAGAAACTTTGTCTACTCCGGAACTTCAGTTTCCATATTATCTCACCCCTGGATTTACATCTCAGTTTAATTTGTAGAGTAGTTCAATGCTTTTAGCCTACGCGTCACTTTTTCCTACCAAAGCAGAAGAAATTAAGGAGGTATTTAAATTAATAATTACTTTGGTTGAACTTCCTAAACTTGCAATACAAAAGAAATTTAAGTATTGTTTTAGAAGATACGGTTTTGAATAAATTGACAGTTGGGCCTGTAATGGAAGAATTTTTATCTCCTTCCATTTTTTTTCTCATTTACTTTCTGTTTATTTAAGCTATGGGGCTAAATTTTATATTTTGATTCTGGTATAAATCAAGAGATGCTCTTTAAATTTACCCCATTGATTTCATTTGCTCTTCCTTGGAGTAAACTGTAGAATCTCAACCATAATTCAGATTCGTTCCCCTGAGAAATCTACCTGACTAAAAATACCCTGGTTGAGTATTATTTTTAGAAACAGTTATATTTGAAGTATATAAATGGTCAGATTTTATGTGTATTATTAGACATGAACTGTTGGTACATTTTGTAACAGGAGGCTGCTGGTTTTCCATTCACCAAGAACTGGAATTCAGTCAAACACTTGGCACTTACTTGTATGTCTCTAATTTTATCTGTAAATTGTTCTTTCTGAAATAGTTTGTGGAAACATTCTCAGTTTATTCAGTTTTGCAAATCACAGGCATGGAAATAATTGCTAAAACCTATAATAAATAAACCGTTTATTAAAGTAAATAATTGAAAAAACAGGTTGCTTCTTATTTTAAATCAGGCTGAGATCCGGACTTTTGCTGTGATTCCACCTTTTTTTTTTCCTCTTGAAAGTATTTTTAGGTGTGTTATCCTTGGATTATTTTTCATTTTACTTTTGGGTTATTTTAGAATTGGAAGCAATGTGTGGGAAAACAATAAACGAAAGGAAAAAATATCTAACCTCTGGGTTTCGAGATAGGCTTTTACTAGGACTTTTGCCCCTGTGCTTGTTCAGTTTTGGACTGCAATAGCATCCTGTTTTGGACTGTAATGGCATCAGGTTTGCCACTGTTTCTGTGCCCCACTTGGGGTATGAACAGGTTCTTGGCTCTGGTGGTCCCGGGCATCCCCGCGGCACGTACCATGAAGCCTGCGTGGAGGAACCCGGTCGTACCCAGCTGGACTTCCACACAAAGTGTGTTTGGTAGAACAAAATGAATACCCTGGAGGGGTTTTACGTTGCTGATTAGGCCTGTGTGGTGACGTCTGGTGGTACATGTGGATGCTGAGATGTTTTTACGCTTGGGTATCTGAAAACAGGCATTTAGAAGCTGCTCCCTTTCTCTTTTGCTGTGTCCACTTGAGCCGCCCACTGTTGGAAATTACAGGTAACGGTAGTACTGGTAAGCTAGATGCTGCTTTTCTATGACAGTTTTTAAGAGTGTAACAGATATCTTTCCGTGTCGTGTCTATTTTGGCCGTTTCTCAGATTATGACACTAATTACAAGGAAGTCATTTCTAATCAACTTGTACAAGTGGCCTAGCAGATTTGCTTCCTCCAGCAGATGCAGCTATCAGGCATAATATCCTAAGTTAAAGGAGATGTAAAGATTCATGTCATGTTTTTCAGAGTCAGAAACCCTCCTTAGACAACATAGCACGATTCAAAGTTTTATTTTCGTAGATTTCGTCTAAGAACAGTATCTGTACGTGTGTGTCCAAGGTTAAAAGTCCCGGAACAGATGTCGAGGACACCTTTGCATCTGCAAAGGTCAGTGCACAACTTTGATTATTGCTGGTGGAGACAGTAATTAATGGATTAGTCTGGTAAGACAAATTTGATTCAGTTACAAATTATCCTTCCTTTCAAAGAGCCTTACAGACATTTAAGTCTTCAAAACTAATTTTTAAAATGTCATCTGTGTTACAAGATCAAGTGTGCGTAGGCTGTTTGAAGCAAGAGCTTAAAAATGGGTTGTTCTTTTTGCTCCGTAACCGCGGGTCAGGCTGCTTTTCAGAATGGGCATACGTATTCCAGGCTCGTCTGTGGCTTTATTGGGATAGATTATTTTGGGAAAGATTATTTTCCGCATTGCTATGTCTTACTCCTCCGAGATGCCCGGGGAGGGAGCGCATGGGGATCTGGTCATGCCGGGTAACGCGGGAGCAGAGCGGAGCGCTGGCTGGCTGGCTGGTGCCCGTCCTCCTGCAGCTGGGAAAGGCAGGAGGAAGGCCTCCGACTTGAGGGCTGTACGAGGCCAGGGGGATTCTGAGGAACTCGCTCCAATTTACTGCACAAAACCACTTTCTGCTTTTCAAGAGGGAAGAGCAGCGGTTGCCTAGGAGGCCGTTTCTAAGCAGTTAGATAGAAACTTCCCTCTGCGGCAAACACGATTTTCCTTTTCGTAGCTTTCAATAGGTAGCCTTTTGGCTTTTTACCTGGTAGGCTGAGGATGACATGGAGTGGCTTGGTGTTACAGGATTTAATACTTAGACTCCAAAACCCTCATAAGGGGCAAAAACATTTGAAAGAGGATCTGCTTGTGAGTCAGAAGTAAAATTCTATGCAAGTAAATGCAAGTAGAACTCCATGATGGAAGCCTCTGCCACGAGTGAGACGGACACAGATCTCCTCCTCTGCCCGCAGCTGCTTGTCCCTGTAGCACCAGGCGATGGGGAGTGCTGTGAATATTAAGTCAAATTTGGAGGTGCGGTGCCTTTCTGCGAGACGTCTGCCTTGCCTTCACCCAGCCGAGCTGTGGGAGGTACCCACAGCAGAGGTGAGCCCCTGTGGGGACCCAGCCGGCCCCAGGCCACGAGGGGACCCCAGGCTGGCCCTGTGTGTGGCTGCCTTTGGGCGATGGAGTAGGTGCTGAAGGGCAGGTAAGGGGAACCAAGTCTGTCTGCTGTGTCCCGTCCTTGCCAGCAGCTACCCAAGCCTGAGGTGCAGGGGGATGAGCGAGGGTCCCGTGGGGGGCTTGGGGCTGCCTCTGCCATGGGTTGCTTTGGTCGTCCTAGGGAAGATGTTCCTCTCAGGGGTGCTTTCCAGCTGGAAGGCTGGTGGTGAGAGTTGGAGGACCAGCCCTGTTGGAGGTGAGGTTAGTGTGCACACAGTGTGGTGCAGTGGCATGTGAGATGCCCACAGGTCTCCACCAGTGGTCTGTTTTGTTGGGTTGGTTAGTGAGGCATCTGTACCTAATTTTTAACAGAGAAATCATTCCCAGCTTCTCTTTGTTGAACAGGTTACTTGCAGCTGTGGGCACTTGGAAAAGAAAAAAAGTAAAAACCAACCAAAAAAAGGCATAGGAGAGAGTCTGAAATCAAAAAGCTCCTAGAATGCTCAATAGCAGATTCTTCACTCTCCTGCACAGAATTTCACATTTGTGCTGAAGTGTCACCTCTGGGCCCCAGCAACACGAGCTAGATGCAACCTAGCCAGCCCTCTTTGTCACCTCCAGAGCTCTCCGGGATTCTGCAGGTTTGCACTGGGCCGTTTTCTTCGTAGTCTGAGCAATGGCCGTCGGCATGAGGCGTTGTGCTGGGGACTGATTCCTCCCCTGGCTCCCCGTGGGCTGTTGCATCAGCAGTAGCAAGATGATGGATTGTCAGGTCCACTCTGTGCTTATTATGCAGCATTAAGCAAAGAGAGATCTGAACGTTCAGTGGTCTGCTGGCAAATCATGTAATTCTAGGTAATTCTGCGGTGGTTCTTAGCAGCTTTGATATATATGCATTTTCAACAAATGAAAGCCTTAGGCATTTTGTGCACATTTCAGTCCTGTAACAATACCTGTGGTGGGAGGAGGAATCTCTTTTATATCAGCTTGTGAATAGCTGCAGAATCACCAAGTGCCGTTCCCCACCCTCCTCCTTTCTCTTCTGACAGCAGCTGAAATGGCAGGGCTCGGTTTGGCCAGTCCTCTGCATCATTTATAGCGATGCTATTAAATGCTGGACTGAAATGGATGGTAGCTAGGCTAATTTGCATGATTTAAAATGCCAGCTCGGTTTAATGTAGAGCAGCTGGTATATACTTAACTCCTCCAGGAGAAAACTTAATACCAGCGGATCGCATTATCCAGGGCTACACTGTGTTAGTTTATTTATTTTCCTGTCTCTTGCTCCATTGTTTCCCACGACACTTGTAGAGATCTTCTATGCTTTGTTGGGAAGGGCTTGGCATTTTATTCATATTTCTGTATGTCACAGAGCTCACAAAGGAAGTAATTGGTCCTGCCGTGCGACAGATACTACTAGTTGCAGCTTCCGAGCATCCACTCACACTGACCTTAGCAGATAGGACTCTAAATTAAGATGTGACATGATGAGGGATGGTGAGATTAGTTGGAAGAGGGACAGGTGTAGAGGCCTGGATTACATGGATTACCACATACTCAATTTCTTAGGGTTAAATTTCAAGGTTGAAAATGGTTAAATCCACAATTAGGGAATTAGGACATGCCATTGCTCTGGGGCTGAGCAGGCAGCCAGAGTCATCTTGTGACGGAAGGAAGGAAGAGTTGGAGGATCAAAGAATTCTTACGCTATCCTGAAATAATTAGCACATACTCAGTGAGAGGATGGAGGGAGCGTAATCTTTTAATACCAACCCTTCTCAAAATTGACCTTGTCACAGGCAGATCCTGCTTCTCACAGATGAGCAGATGTGTGATAGTGTCATTCTTACTGTGTCAGAAATGCTGGCACGGTATTTCGTTGTCTGCCAAAACTTTCTTACCTTTCCATATGCCATGGGCCTCTCACGTGCTAAAGAGCTCTGAGCAGGCATTTGAACAAGATGTGAGGCACTGTGCAGTGAAGCTAGGCTTTACAAAGTCAAAGCTCTGTTAAAGAGGTTACAGTGGAGCTTTCTCTTCCCCTGGAAATTTTTTATTCTCTTGAGCAGTGAATTCAGCTGAGGTTTCTAATGGAACAGTATATTCAATTTTCTAATGGAACAGTATATGCTGATTTTCAATTTCGAAGACCCTTATTAATTTAATATAAAAGTCATGAGGCTAGAGAGGAAATGTATCTGTTCATTTCTTTTGAGGTAGAAATCCTTCAGTATTATATCTCAAGTTCCAGTATTTCTATTACCCTTTTTAAACCTTTGCACTAAAAGATAGCCCAAACTTATTCAGTTGATGTCAATGCTGCATTTAGTGTATAGGCCACGACAGTCGTGCCTGCACAAAGAAAGGTCAAGTCTTCCTTAATGATCATTGGTTACTGTCTTTTTTTTTGCTGTGAAAGTAAACCCTATATGAAGATGACTTCCTATAATCCTCTTCCATGAATGTAGACAAGTTAAATTACCTTTAGTGAAGAAATATTTCATTACTTCATCTCATGTTGTCTGTGTAAGATCATTACCATGCCTGCATGCTGGGGAAGATTATAGGCCTGTACTATACAGTCATATTATTCGTGCTGTGGTTTATTTACACACTCTGCATATATATAATAACCAGGAGAACTAAGGGAAAATTATATTCAACCCAGTTGAACATCTGAATGTTTTGAAGTATAATGAACAAATCATTTCAGACATTTGAGAAAAGACTTGCTAATGATTACTCTTAAAGGCAG
The DNA here is from genome assembly GCF_009769625.2 of Cygnus olor. Classification (NCBI taxonomy): domain Eukaryota; kingdom Metazoa; phylum Chordata; class Aves; order Anseriformes; family Anatidae; genus Cygnus; species Cygnus olor. The sequence continues at coordinate 54,954,283 of NC_049173.1, forward strand.
TAAGCTTATTTAATCAACATTTATCAGTCCTTTAAATAGACAGAAAGCATTTTGTGAGACAGTTTACAAGGTGCTGTTGTAGCTGGGTTACAATAGTGCAGTTTAGTAATAGGTTGTCAGGCTCCAGCAGATCATTTTATTTGTGTTTATCAGGTCCAAATCTAGGCGTATGGAATGGAAGAAATTAGCTAATGAGTTACCAAATCTTTATCAACTATGTCATTTGGATGGCTTTAAATGTTGTTTGTTATGTTTTTATAACTAAGGGAACTAAGGGATAAGTGTATTTCTTTTAATGTTTTTCCATAGATTAATACAAACTATTCAGGGATCCAGGTTTGACCTCTAATGCTTAGTATTCCTTACTATTTTCCAGCACAGATATTTTTAACTTGCTGTTTCTAGGACTTTCCCAACTGGTCAAGAGGTTAGGAAAGCCATTTCCACCAGACTGGACACTCTGTGAATAGACTTGAAAGAACAGTAAGAATGGATTGTATGGCCCCTTTGCTTGGAGCCGTGCCTTTCTGCCGAGAGGCATTGAAGAGCTTACAGGGCAGGTGAGCGCATCGGCCTGGGAGACCCACGCGGAGTTCCTCCACAGCCCTGTCACTGCTTCAGACAAGTCACCTAGAGCTGCCTGCCGTGGTATGTCATGGCAACTTCCTTATCTCACGGGTGTTCTGTGGAGATAAATCCATTATAATTCCAAGCAGCTCAGGTAAAGCGATACCTGGAGCCATGGAATTACCTTAAATAGCTACCTGTGTGACTCTTAAGCCTTCAAGCTCCAGTGTGATCTACTTTTTTTCCTTATCATTGATTCTTTTTTCCCCTTAAGGTAATGCTTGAATCAAAGCAAGAGATACTTGATTTAAAATCCTTTCCACTAATGATTTATGGATTTCAAGAAAAATTGTGAATATATGAGGCACATCGTTACCTCTTTGTTAGGAGAAGGTTCTCAGCTATAAACAGAATAGGTGTCATTACTTTGGGCTGTCTTCTGAAAAAAAGCTTTAATGCTGAAAATGCATTAAAGAGAAGATAAGAATTGAAGACCTGCACACAATATTTCAAATTATAATGAGGAGTCTGGGGGCTGTGGGTTACCATCTGCACTCCACTTCGATGCCATCTGCCCACAAGCAGAAAATCACCAGCAGAGAAAATAGTAGGATGTCCTGCAATTATGAAGCCACAAAACCACCAGTTACGCATGAAGACCTTGTGAGATTTGTAATGAAATCCAAGCCTTTGATTGTCTGAAAGGGACTGAAAGGGTAGTGTAAAAAAGACAGGCCGTTGAGATTTTGAGGGACAGAAAAAGGGGATTTTAAGTATTGCTACGTGAATCGCATGCTTACTAGAAGCAAGGAATCTGCAGAGTGTTAATTCGTAGCATGTAATGCTGTAAACTGAGAACTATCTGTTAAGGCTGAAATTATGCTAATTTATGCAGTTCACATTGCTACTGCAGTTTAAAAATAGCTTAGTTTCTAGAGAACTAGTGCTACTGTATTGCTGCATGCAGCAGGTTGACTTTGTGTTTAGCTTTGCAAATTTTAGCAGTTTGAACACAGAGCGAAACCCTACTTATGTGGTCTTTTTATGTGAAGGTCCAGTCAGTTACAATGCACTGCATCACTTCCATTCAAGAGACTAAAAGGAGAACATTAGTCCTATGGCTTAGAAATGGCACAGGGGAATTAGTGGATGCTGTGAATAGCTGCAGTGTTGGGCTTGAGACCAAACGCCCAGAAGAATAGTTCAGATTGAAGTGTGTTTTGGGCTTCTTCATATCCAGTTATATTTTGCAGAGCTTGACACATCTTGCTTAGATGTGTAGTGCTTTGGAGTACCTCCAGGAGGCATTTGACTTGCCTTCTGCCACCGTACACATCATTTTCAGTGCTTTCGGGATGCAGGAAACAAAAAGAGGGGAGAAAAAAGGCCTCACGTATTAGTTGTGATTAAAACCAAGTTGTCACGTTTGAACTGAATTTCCAATGAGCGTGGGTGAAAGTATGAAATAGCAAGCATATCACAGCTGGAGTCAGTGGGTAATTTTATGTTCTTATTTTAAATTCTGAAAGAGCTTGAATACATCTAGTAGTTAAAGTCATAATGTAGCTTCATGAACAAACTTGCGGGCAACACTAGAGCTGATTTTAAAGATCAAGTAACTTGGGACAAAAAGTCATGATGCGGAACATGCCTTTGACCAGCTGTTCTTCTTAAAAAAGATCGCAATGGGTTTTGCTAACCAGGAGATAATTTTTTTTTTTTTATCCACATCCTTTGTATCCTAAGGATGAACAAGCTCAGTTTTAGAAGCCTACAGTGATGGGTGGAAGCCAAGAAAACAAAATTTCCTTTCCTCCTTTTCTTCCACCACCTTCTGTTGTCTTCAGTCATATTTCTTTTTCTATTCTTTGGATATGACTTCTGATAAAGTGTTAATGCTTCAACCCCTCCTCCTATTACTGATCATGTTTTCACATTTTGCAGCTGGCTCCTTCTCTTTCCCTCCCAGTTAGCTAGCTCAGCTTTTCATGATTAAGCTGCCTTAGAGTCACGGCTGTTTCTAATCAACCTCAAGAGCTGCACATGTGAACTGTGTGCCTCCCTTCTTTTTCTCAGTGCAACCCAACAGTAGGGAAAGCTAATGCATGGCATGGGCTTTTGCTGAAAGAAGTGGGAGGTTTTTGGTAGGTGGCCCAGTGGGAGACGAAGGTCTGATTTCTCTTCTAAGCCATTGCACTGTATAAAACTGGTAGGTTTTCATGATTTATGATGTGTCTAACTGGTTAATACTCTGTAGGTAAAACAGCACACAGGAGAGAGACGGTGTACTTCAGATATCTAGTTTTGAAATAATAATTTCTCCCTATTTTGCTAAAACCCTTTCACTAAATCAGGTCAGGAATGACTGGTAATCTCTACTGGAGGCCAGCGTGTTCTGTGCTATCTGTTCAGTAGCTGCTGTAGAGAGAAATGTGGGTGTGAATCCATCTGATGTACCAAAATCTTAGTAGAGATCAACAGTTACAATGCAACTTATTCAAGGTCTGCTTTAGGATTCTTTGCAGTGCTTTTTGACTTGCTCAATGAGCAGATGCACACAGGCCAGAAGGGAGGCTGTTAGAGTGTGGTGTATTTGTTTTGAGGTACTGGAGTTGGATGTTACTGACGGTCTGACATCTTTCAACACTTGGGGTTGCCTTGTAAATAAGCCTAGAAAGTGGTGTAGATCAATGACTGACTTTTGCCAACATTATTATAAAGCCAAATGAATCCTGGTGAGGATGGAACTGTAACTTTATATATACATATAATCTTTAAATTTACCTTTGGAGATATTGTTAATACATCTCTGTTTAAAAACATTATATATATATATATATATATGTATATATATATAACTAAACTGATTAAGAGAAAATTTAGAAACAGTAGTTCTGGGTTACTGGTGGAGGCCAGATTGCTTTTTGATTTATAGCGTGATAATGCTGTGTGATGCCTGCAGCTATACTCGCTGCTCGCATTTGCAGTTGGAATGAATTTCCATCCACCAAGCCCCCTCTGCCTCTTGATGAAAGTTAACCAAAATATAGGTTAGGCAAGACCATCTTGAGGTGCCTTCCAACCCCTACAATTCTGTGATCTTGGTGGAGGCTGAGGGGAGCGGCTCTGGCGGCCTGCCCCGGGAGGCTGGTCTCCTGCGCGCCAAGCGCGGGCATTTTCGGGCGGGAGGTGACAGCTCGTAATTTTGGGGAGCTGCTGAGGTCTGACCAAACCCTCGGCATGGCTCCGGGGGGTCCGTTCCTCGCACACGGCTGCGGCCCGGCCGAGGCGGCAGCGTGAGGCCGGCGGGGCCGGTGGCCGGGCGGCTGCTGCCACCTGGCGGTGCCGAGCCGCGCCCCGCAGCCGGCCGCGCTGCTAGGCCTCCCGCGGGCTCCTGCGGCTGTAAGCGGGTCCTTCTGGCCACGGGGGGAAATCCCCGCTGTATTGTGTGTCCTCCTTCTGTTCTGGGAGTGCACGGTGCTGTGAAAATTAACACGGAGCCTTTCTCTGAGCACGGTGACCGGCTGCCGTGGCTTGGGTGCAGGCAGGTGCACGGCTCTTGGAGCCTTCACGCTTGGTGTCAGCTCTGGGCTGCCCAATACAGTGCTCGCCTCCTGGCTGGAAAACGGTAAAAGATGTGTAAAAAAAAAATAAAGATTTGTGAGTCCGGAAGCTGCCTCTCCTCACAAAGCATCACAAGACAGAAGCCTTACAGGAGGTAACGCGGTGTCACCCCAGCCTGACGGCAGTCTGGATAGAGCCACGATTTGGTGGCATATGGAGGCAGAGCTAATGAATACCTCTGAATTGCTTCAGAATAGCCCAGTCACTACATTACCGGTGCAAATTTGATTTTCATAAGTGATTAGTGTCTTAGCTTACTGAAATCAGTGGATTATTATCAAATTACGACTTTTTGCACTTAACGTAAGTGACTTAATTGTCCTTCCAGTATATAGAGAGTTTCATTGCAATCCCTTTAGTAGGGTGGATACAGAGAAATTTTAGTTAAAAAAGGAAAAAAGAGATGCTGGCTCAGACACTCCTGTTCAGTGACAAAGCCACATCCTGCAGCTTAATCTGAAGATTCTCTGTCAGTGCAAAACATAGGCATCTGCTGGAGTATTTCAGAGCTTCATAAAGTCTCCCTGTTAATTACTGGCATAGGTTATTTGCTGTGAATCCTTCAGGAATCACATAAAAGCTAGGGTCATCCTTGGCATATATGGGAATTTGGTCTGACTTCTGGTAGGGGTCTGACATAAATGTTTCCTTCCCTTTGTTGTAGCAGCCATGTATTGTGCTACAAAATCTGTATATTTCAGGGAAAAATGTAAATTGATTGAAGTCATAAGCATTTCCTGGGGATTTTGGCCAAGAAATTGAAAGCATTACTTGATCTTCTAGAAGGAAAGAGAATCCCAGTATTTTGTATTTTGAACAGCTAAGCTGTCATTGTATCATCTTCTAGTTTCCAAAGAAGGATCCCAGGATTCATCATGCTTCTGAAGCATCAGCTTCCCTGCCACCACCAGAATCAAGAGTGCAGGCGCAGCAACCCACCAGACCCCTCTGGTATCCCAGCAGAATGTGCTCCAGTAGCAGCTGAGCCAATCCAACCAGATACAGGGAATCGGAATTAATGTGTAGACTCCTTAGACAGTTATATGGACTGCTTGTAGTAATTTAGACTTCTCCCACTAGCAAATTTATTTCCATTTGTGTTTTTCCCAATACAGCTTACAAGGCTGAGCAAGGTGATTTTATGGGACCTGGAATATGTCTAAATGCATCACTTCTGAACAAATACACTTCCCTCACAAATGGCACATGCAGATTTCACTGCGTTCTTTCAAACAGCATTCTTGCTATGTTTTCTGCTGCAGGAGGCCATTCGGCCTAGAAAGTATCATTATTTTGTAACTTGCTGTTCTCTATTGTTATAAAGGCTAATTTGATTTCTAGGCTTATTAGCAGTAATCACAATTTCGCCTAGGAGCAGTTAAGGCAGCAGGAAGCAGAACAGTCGTTTTGTCCCTGTCAGTTTTGAACAATTTCAATTACTAATATTCCATGTAATGGAAGCCGAACCTTACTGCTCATGTGTGATCTCTTTTCTTCCAGTTTGTATGTGACTGATCCCTACAGAGCTTGGAAATTGAGTTGGGTAGCAGCGATACAGCACACGCTCCTTACAGCGATCCTAGATTGTAATGTGCAGCAGTGATGGACGAAAGCAAATATATTGAATTTGGGACATCTTTCCTTTAGTAACGATTTTGTTTATAGCTGAACACTTCAAGTCTTTTCTGTGGTTCTGGTAGCGCACTAGAGGGATATCTAGTAATTGTATTGAGAATTGGTAAATGAATAGCAGGGACTGAAGAGTTGTTTTCAGAATAATTATTAGCATAAGATGTGGAAGCTTGGTATGTCAAAGCAAGTGGTCCATAGGCTGGCTGGGTTGCATGAAAGGTGTTCAAGCAGCAAGAGCCTTCCACCAGCCTGCTTCCTCCCAGCTCTCCCAGAAACACTGCCGCTTGCCCACCGCTGAGTTAGGCTCACGCTGGGTACAGCTGGTGAGAGGTGGTGGCATGCACGTGGCCCATGGAGCTGGCTGCCATCACCTGGGTAGGTGGGTGGCTTCTAGATTAAAAGGTGGGTGAGTGAAGGGCGGGCATCCTTAGGGCAAGCAGGAGTTGTCCCAGTGCTGCTGGGCCATGGTCCGAAGATGCTGAGAGCCCAAGGTGAAGCGTCAGCTTGAGCTGTTAGTTACAGGTAGAAGATTGGGAAATGGACTTATTTAAGGATTTGAAAGGGCAAGCACAACGAGCAATTTAGAACCACTCAATGAAGTGGTTGACTTCTTAAGTCAACAATATCAGATTTGAATGTTTTTAGTTTAGTCTGGACTTAGCGTGATGACAGAGCCTTGATTCTCTAGCCTGTGTAATGGTATCTGTGTGTTTCAAGTTAGCCAAAGAAGGCCCTAACGTCCTGTTGTCCAGGAATGCTCTGTGCCAAGGAGAAAAGTGTAACACTTCTCCAAACCGTAAGAGTAGAACACAATTTTTGGAAGGCAGGCTGAGGCAGATGTCACTTTTTTCTTAGCTCTCTTCCTTCCTCCTTTCCTTCCAGGTCTTGGACTTTCATGAATCAAACCTCAAGGTTCTCAAAACCTCACTAGTGCTGTGGTACGAGTTGCCAGAATGCTTCCCACATAGCTGTGGGTTTGGGAGAGCTGTGCTGCACCCTGCCAGAAAAGTTCTCTGTGTTGGCGGTCTGTATCTCAGAGCAAGGGTCAGTGGAAAGCTGCTGCTTTGGGGCTAAATACTTGGAGAGCGAACCAAGCAACGTTAATAATATTTATCTTCAGCGGAAAACTGGTAATGGCTTGCTCTCAGGTTTGTTTATTTTTACCAGTCACATTAGTGAAGTGCTGTAATAGTAACAGCAGTGAGCCTTCCTCTTTTTTGTTGCTCTGTAATCTGAACGCTGTGCAGCTAGACTAAATGTTGGAAGTAAATCTTGTTTTCAGAGACTGGTTGCCTGCTCCTAGCTTGTGCAGATAAAGCACGTTAGCTTACACTGTGATGAAAGGTGCACGTTATTGCAGTTTATTTCACTTGTGTGAGATGCTAACTCACAGACAGGAATTACTTCTGTGTGATTTACTTGCTGCGCAAAAGCTTCTTTTTGTAAAGAAAGATGCCTTTTTTATAAACTGCCTTGGTACCACCCGTCTTCATTTTTTTTCCTCTGAAAAGCTTACAACTTAGCTACCTTCTTTCTTTCCACCGTCTGCATGTGACATGCAGCATTCTCAGTTTGCAGGGGTTTGTGACACAACTTTATGCTTGGCAAAAAATGTCAATCCTTTTTTTTTTTTTTGTGCTGAAAGAATGCAGTTTTGGGGAAAATATTTTACTAAAACAAAGCATGCACTTTCTACAGTCATCTTTCATCTTCTTTGAAACTGCTTCCTAAGTTTTTTCCATTTCTAACTCCCAGCCTCCCAGAGTTTTGTACCTCCCCAATCTCCCAATATTTTTTACCTTAATACTTTGGAAGAGTTAAGTGATAAGATGTTCATGTTCCATCTCTACTGTTAACCAGAAGAGGGCATAAAACATGGCTCAGAGAGGGACTTAGTGAAGTATGGATGTCCTGCAGAAAGAACCCAAAATTTTGGTTGATTTTCTCCTACTTCAATGTGCTATGTATTATACATAAAGTATGCTGGATGTAAATATATTATATTGCATACATGCATAAATGTGCTCTAGGTTAATGGAAACTCTGGAACAAATACATCCGGAGTTGCTAACTTTGAAGTATTGTTTCAGGGTATTTTTTATTTCCCTTAAATATCTTGCAGCTGGTTGCATGCCATCAAGTAAGCTCTCACTTTAATAACAAAAAAGCTGCTAGTAAAACGGAGCTCATTGATTAAATATAACACTATTTAAATGTAACTATTACATTAGAAGCTAATGCACAAATTACGCCCCAAATATACGTACTTCAAACCTCACTCTTAAAACCGGCCTTAGGACTAGCTCAGTATTTTCTAGTACTTTATTTATAGGTGTACAGCACTTGAAAACCGATCAGCTGCATTTTATTTCTGCCTTACTTGTTTGGTCTACTTTTTTTTTTTTTTTAAGTGACTATTATGCCTCTCTTTTGGTCTTCTTGTGTATAAGAAGTGTAACAAAGGAGTGTGTCTAAGTGCTTTATAAAGGTGTATTTTTATCAGCTACATTGAGTAAATGTGGAGCGGCACCACTAAAATCAATGTAAACCCACCCTATCTTAACAACGTCAGACTCGGGCCCCCAGTGTCAGTGGGAATATTCATGTTAGGCAGTCATATTTCACCAGTTCCTTTAATTTAGATAATTTTGTTGAGACCCCTCAACGTTTGAGGGTGCGATGTTATCAGAAAAAAAAATTGGAGCACAAAGATAATGTTGAAAACCCTTCAAAAAAGTTACCTGCTGCCTCCAATTGTGGAACTAAAACTTTTTATTTTCTTTATCAGAACAGCTAGTTAGTCTATGAGAAATTAATTCATCAATCATTTGAAGCCATCTCCTGTTGGAAATACAGAACACTGCTGATGAGGAATTAGATTTTTGTCTCCTAGGGAACAAATTTCCTTCCATGATTACTTGTGTTCTGCTTGCCAGGTTCATTGCATAGAAATATGTTTTTGCTGCTGTGTATTTGCAAGTGCACGACTGTGAAAACAGGCTCAAGGAGTGGGGAACCTGAGCTCATCTTGGTATGGTTTCTACAGAGAGTTTGTCTGTATCTCTGTTTCTTCTTTTGGGGAGGTGAAAGATTAAGGTCATATGGAAAAGTAAATCTTGGCTGGCTGAAAAAAACATTGAATCAAAGAAACATCCTCTAACTGGGACAGAGATCGCTATGGAAATCAAGTGCAACTTGGTGGCTGAATCTGTGGGTATGCCTTTGTTGTTTTGCCCAATCTTTCACTGACTTAATACACTGTATTTTGGGTAGACGTGTTTGCTCACTGTAGATCTCTTCCTCTTGCAACGAATACTGGTGTAGTGTACAAGGCATACCAGGGAATGAGCATAAGGATTTATTATTTACCTAATTTTAAAAATAACTTTCAAAAATAATACTGTGGTTGCAATAGGCATGCTTTAGGATATTCAAAGCATAGTTTGTCACTGTTTTAAAATCTGTTAAATAGCTTTAAAAGAGTACTATAATCTCCTCCTCAGGGCCTGGCCAGACATCAGTGAAAGAATGTTTAATAAAAATAAAACATAATCTTGTCAAATGTTTAATTTGATGTAATGAAACAGGTCTGAGTCTTTTCTGCCTTGCAGCTTATGTAGTCGCTAGTTACACAAGTTGAATATGAATTCCAAATGCGAAGTTACAGGGTCAAACTTCAAGGCAAAGAAGAACCTGAATCACATCCGGTCTGTTTTAATTGGATTTTTCTTTTCTAGTCATCATTGTAATGTACATTCTGAACAGACCAGAAACAATTTTTGTACTGAAGCGTGTAGCTAATTAGACACCCGAGCAATGAGAAATGATGCAATTAGGGAGGAAAAAAAAAAAGCCTCGTATTCTAATATGACTTTATAGCTAGAAACCTATTAACTTTGTATTAGTTGAAATCCAGACAAAATGCTAATGTTATGTTTTTAAAGAAGCATCTTAATTTAGTGTTTATAAGTAAGTTACCTTAGTAAATGCTAATTACTTCATTCACATCAGACTAGGCTGCAAATCACAGTCTAGATTCAGCCAATGTGGGGAGTGGATTAAAGCAATTAGCTAGCACTTTGTTTGCTGCTGTCATGTAAATATAGACAAACTCCTTTTAGAGTGATTGGAGGTAGACTGAAAACAGTAATAAAACTCCTTTTGACGTTCATGGGGTCGGGATGTGCTTTGTTCCTGAGTGCAGTGTAAAGTGAACTCAGCTAAATGCTTCTGGTTGTTTACAGTGGGGCAGGCTGTAGCTTCTTTGTGCTTATTCATTTTACCTTGAGTTACAGAAAAAAAAATCAATGCCAGCAAGCCATGGAAGAAGCGATCCTCGATTATGATGATATATGGGAAAATAAGATTAAACTTAAAACCTTTATTCATAGCTTTGTGCTATTTTAATAATCCGTCAAAAAGATAAGCCAGATTGATAAACTTTTACAGAAGGAATTTAGTCTTTATTTTCAACCAAGTTCTAATCCATTTACAAAACTAGAAGCAATGACTGAGCATCAACTTTAGTGACTAGAAGAGCTTTTTGTAGACAAAAGTTGTTTTCAGGAACCTACGTAGGCATCTGATCATGTGTTTACCCTTTTGGGAGATCTTCCACTTCTGAAAGGAGTAGGCATACACTGAGGTTCAGATCTATGTGTCCACCATCATGCAACAGAAGTTTCATTTCTACTTAATGTAGCTCAAAGCACACTTGCATATGAATAGTGCCATGTTTGTTTCTTTCTTTGCAATTAGCATTTCTGCTTCTGTTCTTAATACCATTCCTTACAAGCAGGCAATTAACTGTGCAGAGACAGCAGCTAAGTAATGTCTTCAGTTGCAAACTCTTAGAAGCTTACATCTATTTTGATATTTTTCTTATTTGATGTGTTTGAGGAGATCGCAGTATGAAAATTGAGATGCTAGTTTAAAGCAAGTGGCAAGAGTCACTTTAAAATACTGTCAAAGAAATTGGCAAGCAAAGTTGTTTTCCAGTCATTGGACTTAACTTGTGAAGTACATCCCATACATGAACACTGAAGGAAATTAATCTTCCCATACTTTTTCTGGGGTCCAGACAATACCCACTGGGAGTTTCGAAAACAAAGCAAAATTAAATCCTCTTTCTCCAAGTACAAGTAAAGAACAAAAGGGAGAAAAATCTTAAAAAATGAACTTGAAGAATGGAGAAAAATGTGTGCTAAGTGATATTTCCTTGTTACTTGTATCAAACTCTCCCTCTGCACAAGCAGTAGTCCAGCAAGGAGAATTCCTGCTACACAGAAGTGCAGTGAACCAAGGGAAGCTGTCAGAGGAGGGGAGAGAAAAAGAGCTGGAAGGGAGAAGTGAAAGAGCAAAACTAGCACCAACAAGCAGAGAGAGAGGTCTTTGCTTTAGGAGGCTTATCTTTTAAAAACATAGGAATACTGAGCGGAAGAAGACTACATTTTGTGATTAAACAATTTCAGTAAAAGCAGTGAAAACTTGAGTGTTCGCAGTAATGTCTCGCCTTGTTTCTGCTTTCCAGTCTTTCCTAAGCCATTCAAAAGATAGGCAACGTCTTTCAGTTGCTCTAGCACTAATGGAAAAAAATGAGTCTTGGATTCCCATTTTCTCTGAAACTTAAACAATGTCAGTGTACCTGCTGTGAGGCAAACGTTTTGAAAATGGTTTATCTTAATTTTACGCTTTGAGTTAGTTGATACAGTTCTCTGACATATACTTTGTCAGGGTGTTTTGTAAGGTGTGTGTGCTATCTCCTCAGGCTCTGACTTCTGCCGTGATGTCTTTTTGCTGTGTACCTTTCATTTTTCTTCCAGACTGCATGGCGTGCTCATCATTCTTCTTGCTGAACGGGTGTGTTCAGTCTCGGTTTCTGCTTCTCAGTGATTTATGGGTGGTGATGTTTGTAGGTTTTTACCTGTAAGAAGTTCTGTGACCCTTCATTAGTTAGATGATACTGGATTGATCATTTTTTTCCTGGCAGTGAGCTTTCAAGTATTCTGTGGTGGAGTTTAGCTGCCTGCCGTAAAATATAGTTAAGGCCTGTAAAGAGCCGCATGTGCAGATCTGATAACGTGAACGTCAATAAAAGCTCCGATAATGCACGTGTCAAAGAGCTCAAGTTTAGGGGCTGAGAGCTAGCTGATACGCCATGCCTAGTGCCGTCTGTCTTCCTTTCATCAGAGCGGGCTGCCCTCAAGGAGGGCTCCCGGACACCAAGAGGCTCAGGAGCCTCTGCAGGACTGGCAGGTAGGGGCCGCTGCCCCCAAAATGACCTGTTCACGCTGAGGCCAGGAGAAGGTTGGAGAAGTTACTGGCAGGGCTTCTCTTGCAGGAGCAGCTCACCTGACAAGCAGCTTAGGCCCGGTTTGTTTATTAAGACATCCATTAATTACAGCATAGTGTTTGGAGTAGAGGTGTTGGTGTGTTTCTGAACAAATTTCTCCTTCGTTGAGAATTTGAATTGCCAGGTATTTACATTGCCTTAAATCTTACCTGTTTCTTTACAGTTTCAGTTCCTGAAGTCGAGTGAATAACTGGCAACCCAGATTTTACAGAAATGGATTGAACGTGAATTATGTGATGTATGTAGCCATGGAACTGTGTTTCACTGCACTTTGAAGCTTTCTGCATACCTCTTCTGCAGATTTCAACAGCATTTTTATTTGCAGTTCAAGAGATTATCAAAGGAGACGTGCATTGTGCTATGTCATTAAGGCTCTAATTATTTAATTCCTTGTATCTTTGTTTTGTAATGTCAAATTAGCTCTTTTCTGACTGCAGCCTGCCATATCACCATGACAAGCACAAGTAGTATTTTTCTGTGTAAAGAAAAGGAATCAGCGCATGTAATTCTGATGGGCGTGCAGAGGAAGAAGAAATAATTTCTGCCGTGTTTGAATATATCAAGTACTTCTGTTTCCCACAACAATCTTTCCCGTATTATAAAAATGAGTGTTTCTCTATTTCTCAATGTAGTCTAACTTCTTAGCTCAGGTAAAACGTTCACTGAGGGTATAAAATGTTTGTGGGAACTTGTAAAAATCCATTTTGGTTAGGCTACTGAATGAAGTGCAAATTTATTGCAAAGAGAGGGCCGTAGCATCCTTGTTGCCAATTTAAGCATTCCTAGCACAGGACCAGGGTAAAACTACTCTATGGTTTCAACTCTAAATGCAGCCTTTTAGTTACTTGTAAGGTTGCAAGTCACCATGTATGTATGTATGCGTACACAATTCAGAATATACATTTCTGCGTGGACCCACCATCTACGCTTTTTGTTTAGAGAACTTGTGCTCTTGAGTTACCAACCACTTTATTTAGGTTAATGGAGAGCATAAAAGGAAAGGTTAGGGCAGTAAAGTGGCATTTGCCAGTTACCTTTAGGAGTTTCAGATAGCAAATCAAGGCTTGGAGTAATACCTTCTTACGGAATTAAAGCTCAGTGTATGTTCTTTTATGGGACAGGTTCCAGATTTTTTGTTGAGGGCTCCTTTGTTAATAATGAGCAGCTATATCCATAGGCCGTAATTTAAACACTTCTTAATACTGTTGTGTGTCTGTTTAAGAAGCATTGCGTAGTTAATTTTATATTATTGTTGGTGTTAAGGGCACTTGGTAAAAACTCAGCAGAAACACAATAACCCTAGTCTGGCTGTATTTTGATCTTTCTATTAAAATTACCCAAATCAAGAATTGCTGTCAAATGTAGTAAGCCAACCCATTTCTGCCTGATATGACTGTTCGTGTTTTTCTACAGAAATATTTAGTAACACCAACCATGGTTTTTAGACTTGAGAAAGGGGTGCTTTGTAAGTTTTATTAAGTTGTATCTCTTGGAAAAAGGCTGGGTTGAAAGAAGTGATTACTTTCTTGGTAGTTGGTGACTTTGTGTGCACCCTCACGTTCCATGGATTGTACAGCTTTGGATTGTCTGTAGAGTGATCTGTCATGGACCCAGCTGTCCAAAAACAGCTGGTACCTCTGTTTATGCAGATAAAAAAGGTTGTTTCCACGAATGCAATCAGTATGTTTAAGACTACCTACTTGTTTTCTTACTCTGTCCTTACTAATATGGGAAGGAAAGCAGAGGTTTCATTGCATCTGCAAAATGGCAAAAAGCTTAAACAATGCTGTGCTACACTACTGTTTTCTCACTTGTCTTTTTTACTGTAGACAGTAGTTATGTCTCTATATTTCCTAAATACAGTTTCATTAATGATTTTTAGTTCTGCATCTATTAGTTCAAGTTCACAAGAAATTTTCTTCAACAAATCTCTAGTACTTGGTAATTACTCTGTGCTTTTGCATGGTGAGGGAATGGGTACAGGGCACATCATGTCATGCAGGTAATAGTCATGGAACTGGGAGCATGATCTGGGGTTGCATTCAGAAAGTCATAATCCAAAGGTAGTGCTGCTATAGGAGGTTTTTGGAGTAGAACCCACAGAAGGTTTCCTTGACGAAGCTGACCCTGGTTTGCTGTCTTCAGGCCATTATGAAATATGTTTTTAATGGCTTTGTTTTTAAGCTGCTGTGATTTTCTAGCAGTGCTGTGCTGTGGCAGAAGCTAAGAAAGTTTCCTGTTCTTATTTCTCACTTTTTTTTTTCTCTGGTTGTAGCGAGAAAGCAAATACTTTCCTTGATTAAAAGGAACAACCTGCAGGGGATGAATAGTGAGTGGCCTTGGGAATTTCTTAACATTTGTAGAAGAGCATAATGTATTTGGTGATAAAGCGTAGTTTGAGTTTTCTCCCCTGCTTCAGTATACTTCCTCACAGTGGGGAAAATTGAACTGCATGTTTATCTCCACAGTTAAGGGTTCGGGCCCTGCTGGATGCTCACCGAGTTTTAATTGCGTGAGTAATGACACTGCAGACAAAGAGTATATACTGCGGATGAAATATTCTGTCTGGAAACTCCTAAAAGTAGACAAATGCTGTTGTACACCATGTCTTCATTTGTACTCTTGGGTGGTGAACAGGCAAGAGAGGAATGTGGAGAGGCAGGGCTGTGCGGCGAGGAGGTTCGGAAAGGCTCCTTGCAGCCACTGACTCGCGTGGTTCTTGTGGCACTCAGCTCCCACACGCCGCAACAGGAGCTTACTGCTCTCCATCACGGGGCTGCCTACTTAATAACGTCAGCGTGGTGTACCCAGTGGGTTTTCTTTATTGCTTTGTTTTGCATTTTTGTAATTTTGGTTACTTTGCAGCAGCTTTTTCAACCTCATCATGTGCTGGGTCAAAAAATTAATGTTTAAAAAAACAGCAAAGACAACAAAACAACTATATCTTGGTGCACTGGTGAGCTCTTGAGTACTATCAGGCTGCAGCTTGCGATGGAGTGTGAGAAACTTGGCACTGCTTTTATGTTCCTTTTGGTTCTTGAGGACTGCTGGGTGTTACGTTTGGTTGCTGACACAAGGTAGGCAATAGCAGAGATTATAGCAACATTTGTGCAGCTTTAACTTGTGTTAATACATTTATGGGAGGAAGAAAAGCCAAAGTGCATTTAAAAACGTGTGGTGATCTGGCCCTAATAGGTTTGAATTGCTAAGTTGATGTTAAAAGCCAACTAAATTAGTGATATGTAATTCTTAAAAGAATTTTCGCCATATGGGGGGTTCTGATTTAATCCCGTGCTTATTACAGGAGTACAGAGGGGTGCATCCTTTTTTTTTTTTTTTAACCTTCCCTTCTTGAGAAGGTTTATAGTTGTAGTAATGCTTTCTTTGTATGCCTCCTGTTCTTCAAGGGTTTAAGATTGACATTGGGATTGTCCTGTCGGAAGCTGGACTGCAGGGTAGGTTGCGTTCTCTTTGTCTTAACTAATTGTGGAGTCAGTGATTTGGTCTGCCAGTAAGACTTACTGCTGTACACTGTGTTGGCTTACTCCTCCTCCTGTCTGTCTGGAATCAGTGAGCTACAAGTACAAAGTGCAGAGGTTGGCAGGAGCAGATCTGTAGCTGATGTACTTCAGTGCAGAGTTTGGAAATAGCCGTTGTTGATTATAAAGTAAGAAGACAATAAAGGTGATAATTCAGTTTGACCTCCTCTGTAAAGCAGTTCACGGGACTCCTTGTGAGTTACTTTCATTCTTGAATTTATGATCTCATATTTGCCCTTACACTTCTCTGACAAGTGGAGTAGTTTAAGCTTTCTGAATCTGGTTCTGGGGTGTGCATTTTCTAGTCCTTCAGTCATTCTTGCAGCTCTTCTCTGAAGCCTCTCCAAAGGTTAGTAATCCCGTTGAACTGCTGCAAACGTACCAGCATTAACTATGATGGCCAATAAAGCCTATCCGGATTTGATTACCTTTTTCTTATGTACAGGAATTGCACTACCCCCATGAGCACAGCAAAAGCCCTAGCATCTTATGGCACATCACGTAGACGATGCTCTTTGCAGATCCCCAAGTCTTCTTTGTATTCACTGAATTCAGAGAAAGTCTTTGCTCTGCGACACCCTGAGTTTCTCATTGCTGCACGATTACATTTGTTGTATTGAAACACCTCTTTGTGGCTGTAACCAGCATATTTGAGCTTCTTCAACATTGATCTTATTTGTTTTTATCATTTACTTCTTCCATTAATTATGGGCCTCCAAATTGCCAAATAGCAATATTCTTTGCTCCCTTCTAGGCTATGCTTGAGAAGGTAAGACTGAAAATAATTCCTGTGAAGCAGTCAGGCTGTTTGTTTCCTTAATGATCATTTCCCATCTGTTATGTACTTTTAAAGCAGTTTCAGTTCAGCCAAGGTACACTGCGTTTCACGAGAGATGAAGGCAAGTGCCTCACAAAACTCACGTCCGTGTTAGTGCCTTCAGAAGTTTCTATAAACTCAGCAGAAAATACCAGTTCAACAAGACACGTTTTGCAGCAATAGGTGCTTATTTGCCAGCAATAATGCTGTCTGCTTTAGTTGTGGATTAATTGAGCGTCTTCCAAGCAATCTGCACTTTTGTCTGAGGCTCGTTTGAGGCTGATAAGGCTGACGATTACCAAGGCCATCTCACTTTCACTTTTGAAACATTGGCAGCCAGCACAAGCTGCCTCTCAGGCCTCCAAACCTCCCAACAGTTACTGAATATCAAGAATTAGCCGTTTGGGTAGTTCTTTTGTTGGGCCTCCTAGCATTACCTAATCTACTCATTTAGAAAATGATTAGTTCTGGGGATGCTGTTCAACACCATTTCAAGATCTTTTTGAAGGGAAATTACTGTTTATCGTCCGTAAAGATATTTGTGATGTAGTCCCATCTTCTCTCCCACATCATACGTAGCAGAAATATTATTATTACTGACAACTTTGTGATTTTTAACCTGCATTTTAATTTTGATATTTCCATTTTGTAATACGTAAAAGGAAAACCTAAATAGTTATTAGCCTTTAGTAAAAGTAAATAAAAATCCAGCTTTCAGTGAATAGAAAATTGTAGTGTTTTGTGACAAAACTTCATTTAAGACCAATTAATAAAAACTTCTAATAACATGCTGCCTTTTATAGGTAATAATAGTAGCTGACTCTTGGGTGATTAAAAAGCAAAAGTAACGTGAAGTGCAAGAGTGTGACTTTGTTTAATGATTATGTGGCAGGCTGCTAGCACATATTTTTCATAAGCAAACAATGGCTTATTAGTTAACGGATTTCCTTAAGCTTTCTTTATAGTAAATGTTTTGCGGACAATGACTGTATGCACTGAATTCATTCATAACGCTTCCAACACCTGTTTCCTCCTGTTTTTTTTCCAACGGTTTTATTTGGAAAGTATGGGGAACTCGAATTAGGTCTCATTAGAGTGCTGGGTATGCTGGAGACCCACGTGTTTCTCTGTCATTGAAGACTCACAAGTGAATAGCAGGCGTATTGTTTAGCACTTTAATAGGGATGTTTAGATGCCCTTTAGAGCTGTAAATAATGTCCTTTTCTGAAGCTCTACCTTACCTCTGAAGTAACAAATATGTTCTCCGCAGCATCATTTACGCGTTGTCAAAGTTCATAATGAAGCTTTTTGGAGATCTCTTACACTTTCAAGTGAAAGAACTGAAGTACAAGGAAATAGGTCGTCCTTTCTCCTCTGAAATTCGGTTTGGTATGCGAGAGGCATCCCCGCGCTCCATCAGCAGAGCCGGGGCGCAGCAGTCGGGGGAGAGCTCCCGCCGCGATGCTGGCAGGGGGCAAGGGGTCATACGCAGGCTTTGCCTACTTCACTTCCAGTCTTATCTCTTTCATTCTGTCAAGGGAGCCTAAATGAGAGATAGGAGGATGAAAGGCAGCTCCCGAGTCTTCCATTTTAATGGAAGAAATAAATTCCAGTTACACCTGGCAACGCTATCTGGATTCTGTGGATCTTCATCCCAAGCAGAGACTGACTTAGGAAAATCCATTAAGTAAAAGCTTCTAAAAGAAACACAGTTTTTAATTGAGGATATTAATTTTTAAAGTAATGGGAAGTCACAGAAGTTATATTTAAGCCTCAGGAGCTTTGCTTCATTATAGTAATATTTCAGACTGATGAAGTGAGAGCATCTCTGTCCACGTTCAACACGCTTAGTTGGCCTGTAAGGGATTACGTGAGAAAATATTCCAATCTGAGCCACAGCTCAGTTAGTGTAAAATTAGATGGTGAACTGTATTCGAAGAAATGAATGGTGGTCAGTTGAAGAGTAATTAAAGCCTACATCCTTCCATCCAGTATCTGGTGTTTCAATCAGCTTGTTTCTAGCTGGGCCCCTCTTTGAGGGTCAGGTTTTGGCTCTACTTTGTTCGGTGCACACAAAAGCAGCATGAGAAGGTCCCCAAAACTGAGTTTTCCCTTGCAATGGTGGACAAGAAATGGCCATTTTCTGGACCTCTCCTCTGCTCCTCACAAGCCCTAGTTCCAGTGCCAGGCTGAGAGTTGAATTTGGCTGCTCAAACTGGCCGAGCAGATCATAAACAACCCATGAGAGGCCTAGGGCATGTCTGAGGCTAGCCTGCCTTGTGCTGTGGGTTGTTTTGGCCCTTTGTGTGGGCCGTAATCCTGAAAGCGTAAAGCTCCTTGTGCCTCAGCTCCCTTTTTGTCTGCAGCCCATGTGTTCTTTGGAAGCAGAGCCCCGTCCTCGAGTCATGATGTTTAGCCAGGTGCCAGCACATTGATGGGAAGGCCTCGGGATGTTTCCACTGTGTCAGCAGTGAGGGAGGGACAAATTCAACCTCAGCTAGCAGCGTGCAGCTCCTGCGAGTGCTGGCGAGGTGCTCCTACATAATTCTTCTAAAAAAAAAAAAAAAAAGAAACCCTTTCGGCTTTGCATTGCATCCAGGCTTCTCCCTGAGTGCATTCATTCATTCATTCATGGGTTTGTCAGCAGGTTATTGTGTCTGCCTGTGACCCTCCTGAAGACCATGCATCTTATGTTCCAGTCCTCAAATAGGCTATGACCTTCTCCTGTTTTGAATGTTGGATGAATGACCTTTCAGCAGGGTACTTGCTTATGTGGAGGTCTGACTGGGAGGATTTGGCTGTGCGAGTGCTTTGGTCCATGTTGGCATGAAGCGAAAGAACAAGAGTTCTTTATTCTCAGGACGGGATTCAAATTTTACTTCCATGATTCAAATGTAACCTGCAAGTATAAAGTCTTAAATTCTTTCAACGTGTAGCTCTTTACGTGTAGCTATTCGAGTTAACAACATCGGTGGTGGAATTTTTTCCAGCAGTGAGGGAAAATGATTATTGTTCGTTTCAATAATTATTCTATTTCCCTTATGGCTTAAACAAACAAACAACAGGGTAACAGTTACAGACTTAAGGAATGAAACCCAAGTAGTAGAAGCATAATTGTTAAGGAAAAGCCCTCAGTAAGGAGGTGCATGCATTTTTTTCCTTTGAAAATACTGTGCACGTGCAGAATTTCAGATGCTTATTTGCTGATCTATTGTAGTATTTTATCAGCAACATAGTAATGGGTACATGAAACAACCTACCCAGTAAAATTATCCGATAGGGTAATTTTTAGCTAAGAAAGTGATCAGATAGTGTGCAATCTGCTCCTTTTTTTTTTTTTTTAATGTCTTAAATGCAACACGAGAACAAATTTGATATACTTAGTTCTTTTGGTCCCTGAAGATGACTGAGGGCCACGTTAAGCAACCCGTTTGGGTCTGCTTTTCAGGTTACAAATATAGAATCTTGGATTAAAGTTTTGCAGGCATAAACCACATCCCGAAAAAAAGACTCAAGCGCTTCAACTACAAAGCGACTGGCTTAGGGCTGAATGAACCCTGCAGCGCTTCAGGTGCAGAAAGAGTGGCCGAGTGCTTTTGTGTAAGGATTGCATCCTGTCCTGGGGAGTTACGTACAGGAATATTGAAGTGGTAAACACTTACAAAGTGAAGACGGGAGGGCAGTTGCAGCAGGAGGTGTGCTGCAGGCGTCCACTAGCCGTCGGTTGTTTCTGCAGTTTCTTGCCTTCCCCCTGTAGCCAGCAAAGCAATCTTTACGTGAGTCACAATTTATATTTGGAGAGAGGGAGGGAAATGGGTGGCCTGGGGAATTGATTCAAACAAGTTTTTCCTTTTTTTTTTTTTTTTTTTTCTTTCCCTGTGGTTCCCTACCGTTCATTAGTGGCGCGGCAGAAGCAAACCCAAGTGCCCAGAGCACAGGCTGGGGCTGCGCTGGTGCCGCTGCCGGTGGGACAGGGCTCTCCTGTCCCTTGGCAGGCACTCTCCTGTCCGTCCATCCATGCATCCGTCTGTCACAGCACCCCAGCAAGAGAAGCAGGGTGAGCAGGCGTAGCCGAGCTGTCCCGGGGTGGTTTCGCAGGGCGTGCGGGGGATGAAATAGGTGCGAGTCTTCCCTCGGAGCAGTGTCTGGTGGGCTGCTGCTGGGAGCAAGGTGCTTCAGGGGAACAGGCAGGGGGTTTCACAGGGGTGCAGGAGAAAACTGGATTGCTCTGGCTGTTGCATGCACCTCAAATACAGGAAAAATGATATAGTGTGGTATTTACTGCCATTCAGTACAGCTGCTAGGGATATTTGAAATGCTTTTACTAATCCCTTGAAATGCGACATCAATGCTCCTGAAGTTGATCTGTGATGTTCCACAGGTGGAATCAGTTCCAAGGCAGTATCTTCTTGTCTATTTCCCCCTTTCCCATGATGTAGTCCTCTCTAATCCAGCATGCCAGGTATAGGTGAAAATCCAGGTGGACGCAGCTGAGATTGCACTAAATGCCAATAAAGCATGCCAGCTGTAGAAGCCGAGTTCTTACCAGTGTCAGGCTGTCACATGTAGGAGAAACCCCTTGAAATTTACTGCTGTGCTCTGAAGCGCGGCTCCTGCCCTTCCTTTGCACTTAGACATCCCCCAAAGTGATGGCTCCCTCGGAACCCCGTGCACTTCTCCTTCCAAAGCGTTGCTGCGAACAGCGCTGGCTTTTCAGCTTCCCTGCACGCTTCCTGCCCCGCTGCCCCCCCTTCTCCAGCTCTCCCAATCCCCCGGCCCCCTGCAGGGGTGCGAAGGGCGACCCTGCCGCAGGCGTGGGAACGGGGCTCGGCAGGGAGGCGCGTGCACACGTGGGGCTTCCTCTGCCCACGAGCAGCCTGAGGATGGCTGGCGAGCAGCGACGAGGGCAAGGAGCAGCTGGCAGCAGCACCTAGCTTGGGGGAGCAGGGGCTGGACGTGTAGCCTGGGTGCCTGCCGTGGTTTGGTGTGCTGTGGTTTGGTGTGGCGTAGTGTGGCTCCAGCAGGTGCTCGGCCGGCAGCGGGCAGGGACAATGAGCGTGATGCTGTGGCGCTGGGAGCAGAACAACACGAGCATGAAGCTGGTAAGGATTTTGCGACAAAGCCTCGGGAAGCCTGATCGCACCGATTGATGGAAAAATGCCAGTTTCTATGGAGATGGTATGCGTTTGTGCGGCACTTTTTTTTTTCCTGCCCGGTTCCCGTTTGCAAACGGGAGCTTTTGTCCAGCTGAGGTAGCTCTCCTCGTAAATAGTGAAATAGCAAAATAGCTGGGTTGATGCTTCTCTCTGAGTGGAATGCTGTTTTGCAATAAAGCCGAGCTGGACCTGTTACTCTTTAGTTCATCTTTTTGACTGCTTTAGGTTGTTTAGCCTGTTGGTTGATCTCTGTAGTTAAGCTCACTTATAAGTAGGAATAGAAACACAGATGGTGTGTGTAGCTCTCTCCTCACCTTTTTTATTTATTGTCTTTTTCCAATTCCTTCTTGAAAACAGTTTTCTTTCTATCTTGCTGGAACAGTTTTATTGTCTGTCAACTGAGAGCATTTTGGGTTTTGTTAACAAACAAAAGACCATTTTAATTTTAAATTCCTATTTTTTCTTCCCAGGAAGGTGAAAAACCCACTGTTCCCTGTAAGTAGAAAGTATGTGCTTTCTCTGTTCCACCAGCATAAATGAGATCAGGAAACCCATGTATCTGCCTGTTTGAATTACTGTCCGTACCAAGATTTAAACTCTGGTCAAAACTTAGAGAGCCTTCACGTGAGCAGCCTTTTCAAAAGCTATTTGATGTAAAGAATATCAAGGCAGTGGCTGTCTGAGATAGCTTTAAATTTGCTTTCCCTATCTCTCTGGCAGATTATTTAAACAATGGAAATTGCAGTTCGATGCAGTTTTAATGCGAAAGATTTCTTTTCCTAAGAAGTTGATAATCAAAGCCCAAGATTTGTTACAGGTCTAATCTGTTAGCCTTTGCTCGTGAAAACCATGTGGTAGCCAAAGGTGCCCAGCACCTCTTAAAATCAGTTTTTGTGATCATAAAAATGTATAGTGCGTCTTGGAATTTAACAGCCTCTGTTTTCAAATACGTTCCTTGCAAGGGATGATGATGTGATGAACACATCTTATTTAAGGAGCAGTTTGTTCTTGGTAGAAAAATGGCTCCTCACACGGGATCGGACAGTTCCACATACTTCACGCGTGAGTACCTACCGGAGTAATGAATTTGTGAGCCAGCAGTGACAACAGTGCAGCTCGATGCAGGGATTGCCCAGGCTTGGTGCCAGCTAAAGCCAGGTGTTCTGGGAATGGAGGTTACAGGGAGCCCCACCTCCCTTTTCAGATGCAGAGGAAGATCTCTTGAGGAAGCAACAAGAGCTATATGAGCACAAGTGTTTTTAAAAGGAAGTCTTTACATGCGCATTGGCTTTAAAACCACACGCGAATGGAATACAAACAGAACAAGCACCTGTAGGAAATGAGCATTTTAAATAAAGCGGAGAAAATGAGATGTGAGCTGAGAGAGCAAATAGCTGCTGGTGATGGAAGTGCCTTGGTCCACCCCCAGTACGGAGTGTAAAAGGTAATAATAATTTAAAAAAAAAAAAAAAAAGGTCATCAGCTGAGTGAGTGTCAGAAAAAAATAGGACAGTGCCCAGTGGAACCAAGGGAAATGGCTTTGGCATCTCAGAGTACCCAAAAAAAAGTTTTTAATTGGCAACAGCTCTGAGGTGGGACTGAAGATCAAGATAGTGCAGGTCTGGCAGGAAACAGCTTAGCTGTTTGTCATGGTACTTAGTTGCACCTGAAATGTTGCCTTCTATAACAATCACTGAAACTGTACAGGTGTGTTGTTTCTCTGGCCATCAAGTTTTACCTGATGCCAAATATGCCATTCATTTATTGGATACAGAATTTATTAGAACCATCTCTCTTTGGCGTGGTTCTTCAGAGGGCTTCAAAGTACTTCACAAGCAGTTTACTAAGTCTTAAAATGTTTCCACTGGAAACACTGAGTAACGCACAGGAGGGCGTTTGCTGTTGTGGAGGGCAGGAGCTGAGTCGCCCTTGCGCTGGGTTGATGGCAGCCATGCTTTAGGCCGCAGCCGGCGAGGCCCTCGAGGGCTCCGGGGACCCCACAGAACTTTCTGGCTTCTGTTCTTCCTCGCTTCTCCCCAGTACTTTCTCTCCCTCCCCCTGCCTTTTATCCGGTGAAGTTTGTGGGAAAGAAGGGAAGGAAAAAGAAAGCACTGGGCAGCTCTCGTTTTGGGCAGCTGGTGGTGGCTAGTACAGGGTGTGTAACCAGCGGGCAGTCTTGTGGAGAGCTTGGGCAGTGACAGCAGAAATCACTTCGTGGTTCAGTGGGGAAGTCTTTTTTTTTCTTAATTGGAATATAGGGCTTTTTAGGGAGGGATGGATAAATCCCTTTGTCTGTTGCTGTCACACAGTCACTGAATACCAGGTCCTGCAAGAGTTATTCAGGTACGTTTGTGAAAATTAAATGTTGACTTAAGCCTACAGTGCAAAAATAGTCATCTAACTCTGCTTGAAACTCAGTATTGCTTACTCCTCCTCCAAAATTTTGCCTTTGACTAATTTTGGGGAGTGATAACCTAATTTCTATTGCACACAGATATGCGAACAATTTTATTTGTGTTGGTTTTCATTTTATGAAAAATGTGTCACAGAGATTCGGATATGTATTGCAGACACATTTTTACTTGAAGCTGAGAGGACTTCCTATAAACTGCTTTGAAGTAGAGCTTTAAAGGACTTGCAAGGCTCAGACAGGTCCAAACTCCGATAAGGTTAGTGAAAAATTGGGCTTGCCACTTCTGTTGGTGTAGAAAAGATTCTCAATATGGTGACATAAACAACAGAAAGTGAATTGGGTACGAGTGTCTTCTGCAAAAGAGTCTTTAGTGCGACTGGCGTAAGTCTGACTTTTTCTGGGTTTTGGGGGCAGAGGGATGATGGGTTTGTATAATACTCCACTGCAGCATGCATGTGAGCGTTTTCCAGTCTCTAGAGGGACGCAGTTCACTCTGTACGCTTGTCCAGAGAGCTGGCCGCTGGGTTGCTTATGTTTGTGTTGGACTTTGCACCACTTTGCTGCTTTCCCATTAGGTTTTCACGATGCCACTCTTCAACATTGAAGGGAACAATTTTAAGTGTTTGGAAACGAATTGTTCCAGAAATATTTGCAAGTTGTTGCCATATTGGATATAGCTTTATAAACTATTTAGCTGAGGGTAAACCAACCAGACATAAGGCTGTATGTGAGTCATGTCACATTCACAGCCAGCATTTCATTTCAGGCATTTTGTCTGTTAATTCAGCTTGGGAACCAAGTCGATGACATCTTCTGAAAGACAGAGAAGGCAAACAGCATTTTTGTTACAAAACACAAGTGTAACCAAGGCCTGGAGATTACTGTCTGTTCTCCACTGAGTTTTTAAGAGTAACTTTGTCTATTTCAATGATTTTATAAATAGAATCATAAGATAATCCAGGTTGGAAGCGACCTCTGGAGGTGACCTAGGCCGACCCCTTGCTCAGAGTTAAGTTCATTGGGTTGTTGCTGTGGGCCTTATCCAGTTGACTTCGCCTAGCTCCAAAAATGCACAGCCTCTGTTCCAGTGTTTTACCACTTGCATTGTGAGATGTATTTGCCTTAAACCTACCCAGAATTTCCCTTGATACAACCTGTGATTCTTGCTTGTCCCTTACCCTGCAACTGTCTCCATCCACCCTCCCTAGTTATTTGTAGACAGTAACTTGAGCTCCCTCTAAGCCTCTTCTGGTTTATAGGTGGAACAAACCTGGCTCTTTCTCCTCCCATGAGTTTTCCTAGCTTCAGCGGTGTTTTTGTAACCTACCTAGAACTGACATCCAGTTCCTGAAAAGCTCAAGTCTTAATTCTGGCAGATCTTAAAATTTTAGTTTTCACATTAAGTTAATCGTCTGTTTGAGACAGTGGGGAAAAAAACCTGATAAAATGTTTGTACAAATTGTTGTCGTGATTTAACTTCCTACTATGAGCTTGCTTTTATGATTGGATATATTCCCTGGGAAACCCTGATGAGCTTCTTGCCAGTCTTTGTAGAGCATATTGGTGTTATTTGTGAACATTCAGAAGGGTAACCAAGACAGCTTTTTGCTGAATAGATTGTGCCCACTTTGAAGTTCTTCCATCTCTCAGGAGAACAAGGCTGGATTTGGGTAGCTTACTCCTCTTCATGGTAATTTACATGAGTAAGACAAGCATCATACCTAGTTTGATGCTGGGGTTCCTCATTCCTGAGCCTGTAAAACGAATGCTTCGTTCTGATTTTCTTTCTGGTTTGCATCTGAGACTAGCAGAACAAAATTTCAACATCCAATGTAAAGCCTTCCCCTCTTTTCTTTCCTTTTTTTTTTTTTTGTTTAACCATTATGAGTCAGCTATACACCTTATGCAAACACTTCTTTTTACCGTAATCAAAACAAGAACATGTCCCACTCCCTCTTTTATGGCTTTGAGAATTTGCAAGGGCTAATACATTGTTTTTGTGATGATTGAAGATTGCTGCAAAAAGCATGTGATCCTTTTTTTCTATGTGAGGTTTAAATTGTCCTGGTTTTGAGCAGCCCACAGCCTTGAAGCATGGAAATATAACTTTGAAATCTGAGAAGGTTCCAGCTTTTTTACAAGCCCTAGAATTATATCAGTAGAAACAGTAACTAACTATCTGGCTATAACTGGCAGTAGATAACCTTTTCAATTTTTTTTTGTGTTGGGGTTTGGTTTTTCATGAGCCTGCAAGCAACTAGTGAATGAAACTGGTGTGTATGTTTGTCGTATCAACGAGATAAATCCTGGGTCTGACAAGGAATAATACCCCAGGGTGAAGCCCATATTAAAAGTATTGTTTCTGTAGAAAGAATAGTCTAAACCTGATTGAAAAGCCACATTAGCGTCAGTAGGAGCTAGCATTTTAACATGAAACGTAAACAGTGGTGTTTTAAAAACAGTATTCAGATGAACTAACATTTGAGGTTCCTAGGATTTTGTTCTTTGTAGGTTATTTTTAACATTTTTCTTTCTCTTAGGAAGTATTTTCTCAGTTGGGGTTGGGTTTGTGGGATGTATACAGGTGGAGAAAACTGAACAGAAGGCTGTTCAGCCTTCGCTGTTTGCTTCTGTTCTTTCTGCCTTTGATTTATAGTCCTTGAATGGTATATACTGTTAAGGATATAGAATTCTGTATAGATTTTTTTTTTTTCTCCCTGTAATCTTTCTCTGTTAAGATGTTAACATATTGAATAACATGAGAGAAGATAAATGTGCATGTGTTTTGCATAAGGTTGTTACATACAGACACCTGTATTTATGAACAGGACCAGATTCTTTTTTTTTTTTTCTTGTAGCAGGAAGCAACCTGTATTGGTGTGAATGTGCCTAAGTGTAAATCCAGTCAGAATCTCACCCCTGTTGGAAAGACAATAAGAGCACTTTTTGCACCTGCGTTTTTTGCACCTGCATTTGCCCTAGCATCGAGGCTTGAGAGGAGGGAGGTTCCAAGAAGGGATGGCTGTCCCATCCTTGCCCTTGCAGAATTAAGGACCCTCAAAGGCAGGGACTGGGAGACGTGCTCCTGCTGAGGACTAGGAGGTGCAGGAAGGAGCTGGGCCATGTCTTCTTCCCGTTCCCTCATGGCTGATGAAAAATGCCACTCCATGCTGGCTAGGAAAGAAGGAATGATGCTTCCTGCTCATCCAGTGTAGCTTGGCAGCCCTCCAAATGTGTGCCGGGAGTGAATGGTACCAACTTGACCAACATTCAAGTTTTTCAGAACTCAGTGGGCTGTAAGTTGGGTAAAAGAGTGGATTTTTTAAAAATTGCTCTTGTAAAATTGTGACTTAATTCCAAGTGTTCCCTGTGAAGAAAGTGTTAAGAGCTTTATCGCTATGTATAAAATTTCTGTCCAGGTTAACACGTGGCTTCCCCTTCTATTAAATATTTTCCTTTAATGCTCTTATCTCAATGTGCCTTCTGGACTAATGTGTAGTGTACAGGAAAGAAAACACTTATTTGGAAGAAACATTTCATTCTGGAAGAGATTTTCAAGTGCTTAAGTTAAAAACTGCAACAGAAGAATTGACTGGGATGATGAGAGGTTTGGAAAGTTGTGATTTGATAGACCTATTTTTGCTAGCTGACTTAGCTATGCTTTTCATTAAGTGAGGGAAAGAATCTCTGCAGTTCCGTAAGCTTCTGCCAATGTATTAGTGACTTATAAGCAGTTTATTTGAATCGTGTCGCAGTATTATCTTGCAGCTGATAATTGACTTGATGTTGGAATTGGACCACAGCAAATCACAGAGCTTTTCCAAGTTGAAAAGTTTGGAACCTCATCCAGTTGATAGATGTCTAGATCAAAGGCTTAGTGTCTAGTATTCTACGAAGATTAAAATAAAAGCAAGGTATAATTCAGCATTTCATAGGTTGGGATACTTCTGAAAGATACTATTGCATATAATCATACATTTCTCACCCATCTATTTAATCTACGTTACAGAAATGTTCTTTTGACACAAAAGCCTGTGAGTATGCAGCACGTTAAAAGGATGTACGGATCTTTTTCCTGAGGAGGATCAGCTAAGAGATGGCAACACATCTGTGAACTGCAGTTGTCCTAACACTGTGAATAAGGCAGATTTGTTCTGAAGAGGTATCAGGAAAGGCCTTTTCAGCAGGGATAAGCAAGTATTAATGGAGTAAAACTGCCAGGAGGCAGAAGAAACATTGTACAGAATATTATATGCAATTGTGCTATTGCTCATGAAAGATCAGTTCAAAGAAACAAGGTCCATTGGGTTGACCAAGAGAAAGAACAACCTGTTTCCTTGTCTGTTTTAACCAGTTTGGGTTGCAAGGGACCTTAAAGATCATCAAGTTCCAGCCCCTCTGCCATGGCATGTGATTATTCTCTGTAAAAACATGAGAACAGAGCAGAGTGTTTCAAATCAAACTAAGGAGGTACCGAAGAAGCCTATCTCCCAAAGAAATGGGGGATAAACTTCAACATACCTTTTGGGAGAGCTTTGATTGTTTTATCTCAGTAGCTCTATCGTATAGTTAGTTAAATTGCTAGATTCAGTGCCCAGAGGGTACTTTGCAGACTGTGCTCCTCTTTATCTCTAGGAGCATTGGATTTGTAACTGCAATGTGTGCATGTACTGGGGCTCGCAGGGAGGGAGCGAACTTAATTCGTGGCAGCCCGTATGCTTTGCAGCTGGCCAGGGTCAACCCACCGTGGTGTGTATTTGTTTTATACAGTATGTAGGTATCTAAGTACTATATAATTCTGCTTAATACAACTTCATATATTTTACACTTATCTAAGAAGGAGTTGATGTCATCGCAGAACTCAGAGAAAATCCAGAAGACAAATTTAACAACATGTAAATGGTTTAATGTGCGTAACGTACAGCTTGTAAAGAACAGTTGTATCACATTTCATTGCAGGTATCATTAAAAAAAAAATCACATAAGGAACTTCAGAAGTGCAAATCTAAAAATGTAAGTAGGTGCTACACATTGCCTGATTTAGGCTTTTTGAAATATTCCAGAATAATCTGTTTCTCCACCTTAATTTAGAATTCAAGTGTAGACATTTGAGCCTCGTTTAATTCTCTTCTGTGATTATAGCAGTAGACAGAGACTGGAAAGGGAATTGAGATTGGCTATCCTTCTGATACCCTTCCTGTTCTGGTACAGGATGCCTTTTGGGAATGCAACCTGATTTTCATTTACTTACTTCTGTCCCTCATGGGACACCGAGGGAGGATGAAAAATTATATACGCTGTTTTAAAAACCTTACTATGTCTTTTACTCCCAGTGGCATGTGTTTTTGTGCTAACTCTTCTTTATTGTAGAACACAGAGGGATAGATGCAGATGGTGGGTATATGATAGGATGCAAGATGGAGGGATTTTATTTTATTTTTTAATCATTGTCGGACTTTACAGTTGCAACCTACTGATTAATGTAACGTTATTGTCATGTTCATAGATGTGAAATCTTAAAACTAATAGGTTTGCATTCTCTTGCTGTTTGTGGTAGGCTGTCCCAAAGTTTTCCTCCAGCATTATCATCTGCTTTGATATATGCACAGCCTATTCGTTTGTGGCATTTTTGCTAGCATGTCTGCTAGCTGTTCCGCTCCTCTTCCATGGCATTCCCAGCCAAGGAACATCTTACAGTGTGATTTTTAAATAATCCGAATTCCTAGTCATCTTTTGCAAGACAGTTTCTTAATTTCCCAACTCCTTTTCTGTACCATTTCTAGACTGAATGTTCTTTGTTGAATACTGATGACCAGAAATGTTTGAGATTTTTCAGGTGAAGTCTTACTAGTACATCGTACAAGGCCTTTAGTACTTATTAATTTTCCTTAAAAATCTGTCTATAAATAAGCATTCAGTCTCTCTGTCAATGAGTGCTTGCATTTTTCTTATCATATAGTTCATGATTAGGGTCATTACGGTGAGACAGACTGCTCAGATGTTTTCAGTGCTCTCTTTCAGTCTGAAAAGTCTTACTTCAAGTAATTAAAGCCATTCCCTTCCAATGTGCATTCTGGCCTATTTATTGTCATTACGAATCTGCTTATTAATTTTGAAACATGCCCGGTTTTGTTTGGAAAACATAAAAAATTCCTTAAAGGTTATCTGTGCAGTTACCACATTTTATTATCATGATCCCAATCCTGTTATCCATTGAAAATGAGCCTGTGTAACTTCTGTTCATTAGTTTCCTAGGGTAATTACTGTGAAAGTGAAGGATGGCAGTGATTTTGGTGAGGGAGGGCATTGTGTTGTGCTTCAAAGAGACTTCTGAAATAAGTGTATCTTCGCTGTACCTTTCTTTTATCTTTTTAATCAGAATCTTTTAAAGGAAGTAGTGGAGAGCTTCAAAAGCACTGTTGAGAATTTGATTTCAATTAACTGAGAGGGTTTCCTGGTTCTAGCATCTTGCCGTCATGCTGGTGTTGTAAGGTGTTAGACGATCATCTGCCAAATACTTGGGCGTTGTAAAGCAAGCTGGTTTTCTCTTCTGTGCTTCTCCATGGCAGCCATTCAGGGATTCACCAGATTGTTTTTGAGGGTTGTTTACATTTTAAATAAATAATATTTTTTTATTTTTTTTAATGACCAAAATTCATGTAAGTAATCAAGGCGCAGAATCAGACTACCACCGGACTCAATACAGATTATACATGACATCAGCATTTTCAAAAAATGTCCTGAATTCTGGTGCATTTTGGCAGAGGCTTCCAAAACTATGCAGTTGCTGCCTTGTTCTTCTGAGCTCTAATGCATATTTTAGAGTTTTGAAGGCATAGATTTTTATTGTTCGGTTTTGGTTTAAGACATTTTGGTTGGAAGTTTACATTAGGAGAAGATCTCCGATATAGGATATCAGGATTTCTAAGGATGAGATGTCTGGGCAGTTAGTCTATTCTGCTCTTCAGCAAAATCATTTTATTTTCATGACTAAGTGTGGATTTAGAAGGGAAATTTTGGTCATTTTGAGAAACGTTATTTAGATCTCGTCTAGATTCAGCCACTGAGATCACAACCAGGTTGTACAAGGTACTACTGCAACATCAAGTGCCAGCTCTTGTCCTGGAGCCATCTAGTACGACTATGTCTAAGAAGTATTACCTACATAAGACTGGGGTGGGAGGGGTGACAGGCTCAGAGAAATGAAGAGATTCAGCCTGGGCTGCAAACTCTTATTTTCAAGGAATAAGAGGAAATAGTCCACCTGCCATTCTGGGCAGCTTGCTGTCTGATGCAGATAGGGTTCTTTTCCTATGGGTGTCACTTCAACAACCTGTATTAAAAATATTGAAATTCCTGCCTGGTTTGCTTTTTCCTTTGTTGAGAGAGAAGGAACATACGCAGTGAGGTGCCCTGTCCCGGATCAGCACGCCACGGCAATCTCCGTCCCGAGGTATCCTGCAGTTAACTGATTAACAGCAGCCTGGAGAGAAAGCCGTCAGGCTTCTTGCCTCCTTAACATGTTTGTGTTTCATGGTACTTGATTTTTCTGTGCTGGAGTTGTCTTTAGCTGGGTCCAGTCCCGTTTCCACAGAGGTCTATGTCAAGGTTTCCGTGCTGAGGAAGGAACACATCTGCTGCAGGGGGAAGCCTGTGGTGACGTGGGTACCGATGGGACGGTCCAAAACGTTTGGCTTTGGAGAAGCAAGCTTAAAGGTGCTTTTAAGCCCGACATGGTAGGGTCACTTTGGGAGCCACCTGTAGAGCTAAGCCCAGATAATCTCTCAGGAGAGCTGTGAGCCCTGCGGAGAGCTCTTGTTCCCGTGAGCCTGTGCTCACCTCCTGCCTCGGGCTCTGAGGTGCGCTGCGTGTGTGTGACTCAGTCATGGCCGTGTGGGCTGAGGGACGGTGGCTGCTTCGGCGTTACAAGATCTGTTGAAGATGTTGTCTTCAACCGTAGCTTCTTATAAATGTGAGTAATCTATCTTGACGACTTGCAGACTGGAGTTAATGAAGGGATAATACTGCACCCCAGAAGCCTGGGCTGTGGATATAACTTAGTTCCTCACCGGGGGAACCAACCTGGCTGTTAGGAAGCAGGCAGGAAACCCAGCGGGTACTGGGGAGGCCTTCCTGCAGGATTATACAATTTGTAATCAGCTAGAAGAAAATGGAAATACATTCGGGGTCACTCTGAGCTAAAGAGAAAACACTTAATAAATTTAGCGTGCAATCGGAGATAAAACAGTACCTCGAACCCAAATGGCATAAAAGCAATAGCCTATTTTTATGATGGTACTTAATATTAGGCTTGTTATCTATTCTAAAGCAATTTTGTTGTTGTTGTTGTTCTCTAAAATAAAGACCCTTTAATGTCATTTCAGAGGTACAGTGATTGGGGGATTGGCTACATGTGCCTAACAATAATGTGAATGAGGCCATGTGTTGGGTTCAATTTGGTGTCAGCTGTTCATTGCTGATCTTTGACTGGTTAATTTAATGTTCTCTGACATTTGCTCAACAAGCTTATTGTTGTGGGTTTTTTTGCTGACAAGTGATTGCTGATGAATTGACTGATTAGAGAATAAGGGAGTCTCAAGATAGCACAAAGCCGTATACAACACACGGGGAGGCCATGGATCATTTGCTAAATATTGGAAAGGGGAGGGTTATTTTTAACCCCCATGTAAAAATTATGGGTTCCTTACTTTGTTAGACATCTGCTTTACTGGTTAGACACAACTGATGCTAATTGTGTTTAATTCTGCTGCGGGGTGGTGGCCAGTCCCGGTGTTAGTAAGGACTTTTATGAGGTCTGTCAGTCTTAGCCGGGCGCACAGAAATGCCAGTCCGCTAATCTGATCTTGGGTTTATTTGCTTTTTTGAGACAAGCATCTCCAGAGAGATGGGAAAACCAAATGTCAGAAGCACGAAGCAGGTGTCCCTGAAGCATTTGCCAAGCCCTCCCGTATCCCTTAACTGTACCTGAGCACTATCTTCTGTCTTATGGAGAGAAAGCATAACAGGTCGTACCGAATAGACACGCATGCTAAAAACACTGCATAGACTAATTCATTTAAATAGTCAGAATACTTGAATGTATTGTTTACTGCTAGTTACACTAAATTAGGAAAAATCAGTAATGCATAAATACAGAAACAACAGATGTGTGACAGGGAATTAGGCAGAAACGTTTCATTCAGAATTGTACTGATAATAGCTTATTTTCTGTGTTACTGGTTTGCAAAATGCTGGACAAGTGCTAGCATATAAAACAGCACAGGCTTCGCTCCTCGTGCGACAGGTGAGTGCTTCTCCTGGCTGTGGCTTGGTGTTACTCACTGAGGAGTTGGTGGACTCACAGTTGGTCTGGTTCAGAGCACCCAAAATCAGCATTATTCTGGTCTGGGGTTTTCATGGCTATGGTCACTTCAGGGTCACCTCATGGTCTGAAGCTTGAAGTACAAGATTTCTTGCAAGATATTAAAAAAATAAAGCCCCACAACAACAAAACCCCTTGGCCAGCCTATTTTTAAAGGCATTATATATCAGTGAGAATGCTATTTACTTGAGATGCCTCTCACGTTTTAAAACTGGGGTTGTAGACTGGTTACTGGCAGCTTCTTCCAGAATCTCTTCGTCTCCTAGATAGCGTTGGGATCCCAAGTAGATGAGCTGAAACTAATTTCTGTAAGGATCTGCTTTTCCCAACTCCTGCTCTAAATATAAATTCGCTGTGTGGAGCAGAGCAGCTGCTGCCTTTGTCAGCTTTTGCATAGTCCAGTGAGAATTTTTCTTTATTGGCCTTTGTGTCGGAATTGCTGTTAGGGACAAGGGTGTGCTCCTTTAATGCGTGCCTGTAAACATCATTCAGCTCAGCAAGGTCCTTACAACGATGCCCACGCTTTGAGTTGCAATGGGGCTGGCCCCAAACAGCCCTTGAACTGTCACTTGCCTGAATCTATTGTTCAGACTGTCACGGGGTGCTACCAGCTTTTGCAACCTATTTGTTATTTTGCTCAGGCAGCCTCGTGTATTGTAGTGGTAAATGCAGTCGCTAGCAGGAGTCTGATGGCAAGCAGTCTTGTTAATCAAGGGTCCAACACTGACAGCTCACTGCGAGAGATATATGGGAAATTATTTGTAGAGACAAAAATGGATCATCCGCAGCATCCTAGTGATTAAGAGATCATACAAATGAAACTTGGAACAGTAGCGTTGCAAAGATGTTAGAAACAACACTGCAAAAGCAAAGGTGCTAGGAAATTCTGTAAATGGCTGCTTTTTCACAGAGGGAAAAAAAAAAACAAGGAAGAGAAGTCTTACTTTTAGGATATTTTAATAGCAATTTTAGATTTCATTCGCAACAACCATCTGCGTGACTGAATTGATTTGCTAGAATTCCAGGTTTTACCCAATGCTCTTAGCCTGCCTTGTGTTTTTTTTTTTCTTTGTTTGTTTTTCTCTAATAGTTAATGGTTAATTTCGGGATTAAGATTTTAGGATATATGTACACACGCTTTTTTTTTTAAATCTAGCAGCATGCTCTTTGTTCTGCATTCCTCCAACCCTTGCTCTAGGCAAAAAAGAAAAACTGTTTTTGCTGAAGCCCATAAGCCTTGTTTCTATGCCAGTAGCTTCTGTCCTGAAGGATAGCCAGTAAATTGCTCTGATTTTATCTGCGGTTAGGCCAGTGGTCTTAGCGGATGTTACTTGAAACCATGCTCAGTTTCATACATACGTGGGCTTTGACCTGCATCCTTTGTGCACATTTGGCCATACATACGTATATATATATCTTTATATATATATATGTATATAATGTGGATCAAAATGAATGTTCTTGTCTGAAGAAAAACTTTTTTTTTCTTTACAAAGTTGAAAGGAGAAAAAAAAAAGTCAAGTGCATAATATCTTTGGGCCCCAGTGAAATGACCGCGGTGAATTAGCTACTTGGTTTAATTCCCTGTAAATTCCCTATTAATTTTCATTGCCTTAAACCTGCAAGTCAGCTAATTGTAAGAACGTAAGTCTGCTGGAGTGACACCATCCTGTGTGTAGGTGTTCAGGCAGAAGCAGGACTTGACATGGGAAGCTAAACACAGGATCTAGAACCAAACAAGGGATTATGTAGGCACACATGAAATGACACAGGAGCTTGCATGAGGGAGGCCCTTATGAGTGTAGTTGGCTGTCATAGCTTTGTGCTTCCTGAATTTTCCACAGCTTGCAGGTGTTTTGGTCAAGCTCCTTGCTGCCAGGTTAAGAGTATTAATAATAACAGAATATTTCAACCATCCCCATTGAAAAAGCTGTGCATCAACAGAGATCATGAGGAGCTACACTAATGAAGTCTTAGCCCGGTAGATCATCCTCTTCAAGACTTAACACAAAGCTATTTAATGGGAATTGTTAAAATCTTTTGTGCTGAAAATAAATGATGTCTACAACTGATCTGCCTCCTGACAGTACATATATTTCTGAACAAAGCTTCAGGAACAGAGCAAAAATTACTTTGTTTGTTCAAATGATTTTTAGGAAGGTGCAGGCGGCCTTCAGGTGGCTGCTAGCTATGCAAGGAAGCTCTCACGCAGAGATGGCTCTGCCTCCTGTGCTCATGGGGATGGAGCATTTACTTCCATGTCTCAACCAGCACTAAAATATTGTCTTTAATTATTAATCACTAGCCTGTTGTAAATTCTGGTAGACTGAATCTCTTTTAAAAGAACTATCTGTTGTAGAAGGCTATGTTAGAGGTTCAGTATCAGAAATTTTACTAAAACCCTAGAGCGTTGATTTCAATCACCAGATCAACGAAAGCACAGGCTGGTGTCGCTTCAGTGAACCTCTCTAATTAGGAGATGGGATTTGCAGCAGCAGATTTGGCCAAAGCTACTGCAGCTAGCATCCTGCCTCCAGCAGTGCCCAGTGCTGGCTGCTGGGCTGGAAGTCAGCTCCCCCTCTTGTGGTGCAGTAGGTCAGCACCAAAAGAAGCAGCAGAATCTCGTGTCATGCAGAAGATCGTTCTTCATCCCTGAGACAGTGGATGAATAACAGGGGTCTTGGCAAGCATATCTGTAAATGTCCTTTAGGGATGAAGATGCTCATCCTCTTATGCAGCCTTAAACTGTAATTGCTAGCAGAGGTTAGCCATTTCCTCGTAGGAGGGGAATTTCTTAAATTCTTCATAAATACACAAATACATGAATGGTGACTATAGAAGTCTCTGTTTTAATGACACAGACTATGGTGGAAAAAGGGGAACTAACCAGTTTACACTGTAACCTTTGTACTTGAGAACCTTTTTCCTCTGTTCCCATATTTCCCGTGGTGTGTGTGCATCGTACATCGGCACACTGCCCTTCTCTGAACGTTTTATTTTGATCTGGTGCCAAATGTGCAGCTACAAACCCTGCCAATTGCCTTCTAACTATATAATTGGCATATAGATCATTTTATAGAAAACACTCCAAGCCCTCTAAATGGAAGCAGGAGGAACTAAGCTGAAAGCAGGGTCATCATAGAGAATTTAATTTAGGAAGTTAGCAGTCAGTAGAAGATTCAGTTAGATTTATATCTGTGAAACAGATGGCCAACTGCAAGATGATTACGTTAGGTTTATTATGTTTGTGGAAATTAATTCAGCACTTTATTTTTTTGTTGTTGTTGTTTGGGGGAAGAAAAAAAAACTTGTGTGATTTGGTAACCTCTTAGCAGGAACAATTTCTGCAGACCACCATATTCTTCCGTGTAAAATATGGCAAAGCCGTAGGGTCACTGGGTATGCGGGAAGCTCTTTGCTGGAGCCAAATATCTGGTACGTGTAGCAGTATAGTAAAGGACGTTACAAAACTGAAATGCTGCCACCTATGGATAAGTGGTTGTTAGTATTTCCAAATGCAACTGTGTTACCTCCAGATCTTATTGGCAAAAAAAGTTTAGGGCCGGATACCTGTGTGGGGTGTATGTCCCCATCTGCCTGCCTATGCAAATATATAGCTGTGTGTGTTTCTTCTTCCCTCTTTCCCATTGAAAGGTGAAGATCAGATTTTAAAGTGCTGTAAATCTAATATTAGTTGAGGTTTTTAAGAAGTGTCTGAAGTTTTCTGAAAACTTGGCTGTTTATTTTGATGGCTAAATGGGAGCTGAGCTCTTGTAATCCGGCTCTAATTGGGATGCCGAACCCTTCTGAGATTCTTCATCTTGTTGTGCGTCTCTGGGAGCCGGTCTTTGCCATACAAATTAATGCTCTGCTGTCACAAAGTATTTTTCACTGTGTTAAAAATGCAGCTTAAAATAAAAGGAGGCCTTTCAAAAGTAGGTCACACCTAAGATTTGTCTAGCCAACTGTCCCACTTCTGACAGTGCCTGAGAGCAGGAGCGATGGAAGAGCACTGGAAATAGAAGCATTAGTAGAAGACACACGAGAAAAATTTAGAAAGATAATTGGCCTTCTTATTCTTCTTGTTGCCATTAATAATCTTTAGAAATTCTGGAATTAATACCTAATTTTATAATGATCCATTTCAGTACAGCATTCCTGTTCAGAAAAGTTAAATGTGTATTAAGTTTTCTCAAAGTAATTGAGGCTCGAGTAAAGGCTTGAAGTAAGTGTGTGGTGAAGTGCTGCCTCAAGTTTGGATCCTGTTTTCTCCTTTATTTGTTCCTTCCATCTCCAGATTTTGCATTCATTTTGCATGGGGTTATAGCAATGAATAGGTTGCTGGGCTTCTTAAATTTTGGGGGTGGGGATGGGGCAAGGAA
This sequence comes from Cygnus olor, assembly GCF_009769625.2. NCBI lineage: Eukaryota > Metazoa > Chordata > Aves > Anseriformes > Anatidae > Cygnus > Cygnus olor. The sequence goes on from NC_049173.1 coordinate 54,992,147, forward strand.
AGAAAGGCAAAAGCCTTATTTTGTTATAATTCAGCATGGTGAAATACGTATTGTTGCAGAAACACACAGATCTCAGCTCTGACTCTCTAAATTTTTTGAAGCTTTAATAAGATTGCTTAAAAGCTGATATATATATTACAGTTGATTTACATTCTTTGCCAGGGATACTTCCTGTTTTCCTGGTATGACCGTGCTTGCTTGCTCTTCCCCCTATTGACAGAGATGTGGATGCTGTTACTACACAGCACTGGCAAGTGACATTGATGGGATAAAAGCTGAGAAATTGCATTATATATGTTTGTGTTTTTTTGTTTTTTTTTTGTCTTTGTTCAGGTGTTGCCTTTTTCTCCTTTGGACAACTTGAGCTCTTTGTTTTTCTCTTGATGTAATTATTAGGCAGGAATGCAGGAATGGAACAACCCTTTTTTTTTTTTTTTTTTTCCCCTCCCTCTGATTTTGAGGTACAAACATAATAGTGAATCCATAGCCAGGCAGACAGGGAATATATCATGCTTTAAAAATGACGGTATCTCCCTGCTCTTCTCACAGTCTGAGCTCGGCTCCATGCAGCTGCAGTGATTTTTCATCCATCTGTTGGTTACCTCTTGCTTTGCGTCCTTCCAAGTTAGAGAGAGCACTGCCTCGCACCAGCTTCCGGCAGCTTTGCCAACTCCAGAAGCATTGCCTTTCAGAAAAAGTCTTGGACTCTGAACTAAACAACATTTTACAGAATGAGAGCAGCGCAGGTGATGGATTGTGTTGAGTGGCATCAGCCAGCCAGTCCCCCGGGTAGGAGGATAACTTCCAAGTGTGGGTATGGACTGAGCCTGCTTGATGAAGCATGAACCAGACCAAAGGGAATGCTGTCTTGTCCTTCCTGGCTAAAAGAGGAGTAGGATTTGGTCTCAAGGGTCAGACAAAGGCCAATTTTTGTAGCTGCTTAGTCCCCACAACAAATTGTTTTTGTTAATAATTAAGGGAATTCTTTGTAATGTTTCTGTCCTCGCTATTGGGATCACTTTTGAGAACTCTTCATCTTCACACGTTGCTAAAAGTTGAAATGGTTTAGTTAAGTGCCTTTGGGACGAATTTCATTTGGAGTTGCTTCATAACTGTGAGCATTGTTTTTGGTAACTATTAATTAATGTTTTGTTAATTAATCCTGATAAATTCTTTTTTGAAAAGCAATCAGGAGAAAATGGACTGCAGGAATGAGTTTGTGCTCGGGATGCTTGCTACGTGGCAAATCAGGCTTAATTTCCAGCCCTCTTCAGAGTTTGATAATCCCTTACCCTCCCTTTCTCAGAGTCCTGCACAGCAGTAACAGTTGAGCTGCCTGCCCAGTGGAGATGCTTCTGAAGTCAGACAGGTTTGTGAGCCCAGGTTTAAGAAAACAGAACAACAAAAAAAAAAATCCAAATGAAACTGTTGTTTGGAACAGCCAGTTACCTTTTACAATTTTTATGAATAGAGATAATCAGTCCATCTTGGTTAGACAATTTCAGAAGAATTTACTAGCTGTTGTAGACTGGGCATGCCAAAATTACATTGGGATTTGGGAACTGACCATGCTGAGTATTGTAGCACCAGCTGCACAAAGCAGCGATGTGTATTTAAGACTGCAGCTGCCTGAAGTAAGATGTCCTGCCTCAGTGGGCCTTCTTCCTGGTGCTAACCTCCCCGCTTCTCACTGTGCCATGCCTGTTGCAAAATGCTAAATTATTGCTCGTAGCTCAGTCAAGTGTTCCCCTGGCACATCAGAGGCACGGTACCTGGCGAAAAGTAGTGCGTTTATTTGACAGTGCATCTGGAGGGCTATTCTTCCCCCACCTCCCCAAATCAAACAAAAATCTCTGGGGGCAGAGTGGTCTTCGCTGGAGGCGAGAGGTGGTGTGGAGACAGCGTGGCTATGAAGTTATTTGCTTTTCCTGAAGCGGTTAAAAGACACACATAGGTTTTATTCTGTCAAAAGTGTGCCTCTTGAAGAACAAACAGCTAAAGTGTCAGACATTTGTCCTTCAGCTTGGCAAGAGGGGAGCTGAAGCAGTCGTTGCTTCGCACCTTGTCAACATTTGCAACGTTATTTTTTTAAATATATTAAAAAGAAAAAACGAGCAAGGCAGTTCACAAAGGCCAATTCTCTACTCCTAAAGAATGCCAGCAACGTGGTGAGTTCATGATATGTGGAGTGACTTGCATGCTGTGTACACCAGCCCCTTCCCAGCAATGTAAGCGGCAGGTTTTGCGGGTGTCCATCTTAAGTCTAATTGAGCCTAATATTTTATGGCTTGCATTTGCGATTGATAAAGCCCTAAAGTGTTTGAGCAATACTGTGAGTGCTCCAAATGTCAAAAAAGATGCGTCTGGGTTTTTGTTTGGCCTGGTACAAGCAGGGGCGGCATGCAGCATTTTGGAATTAGGTTCAAAGTGCCAGTCTGCAGAGACACTGGTAGCGTTTAGGTAAGGGTGTTGTCTCTCTGCTGGGTGGAAAGCCTCTTCTGATTGTGCTTAAAAAATCAAAACAAGATTATTTTTTTTAGTAATTGTCTCTAAATGCCTACAGAGTCTAATGCAGAAGACCAGCTAAACTTAGTTTGCTGCTAGCAGCTTCGTTATTAAAGAGAGATTTAGAGTGTATAAAAATATATTGAACCTGTCTGAAATGTATTTCAACCCCTGAAGCTCCCTGAGTCGGAGGAAGCAGGGCCAGGAGGGAGCGGTATCGGGCAGAGCAGGGTGGTAAGCGAGGAGCTGCCGGCGGGGGAGTTGCTAACGCAGTGGAACGTGGCTGTGGCAGAAACCTGACCACAGTGCGTGCGTGACTTCGGCTAAAATTAACCATCCGAGCTTCACGTGCCCCTGGGTATATCATCATTTAGCTGTGGACCGCTTGAGAAAGAAGAGCAAGCTGGACTCCAGCAGTACCCGTCGATGTTAAATATGTCAATAAGCAGTACGACCTTTCAGGTCCCTGCTCGTGGGAGAAGTAAATTTTCCTGTCACCATTATAAAACAGTAAGCAGATCCTGGCTCCTTAATCATGGCAGCGGTACTGTTGAGCAGTGGTCTAACTTCAGCCTCAGAAGTGATTTTTCCCTTTCTTCTGCAGCTTCTTAAGATTTCAGTGATTTCTCCTCGGAGTACAAATTTATCACCTTTCCAGATAAGCCCTTTTCTGTTCCTATTTGTGTGTGACAGTAGATGGAAATGGGGTTATTTCATGTCTGTGAGAGCTGTGGTATCGGAAAATAACTGGGTGTGCACTCAAGGTGACTGTAGCAAACATCGATAAAATGGTGCGTTTGTTTCTCTTGTTCTGAGGTCAGTCACGTTTCGTTGGCCTGGGACCAAACGGGTATCCGCACTGCGGCCGAATATGGCTTGGATTGGGTTTCGCTGATAGCTCAGCAACCAGCTCCATCTCGCTTCGGGATACGCCCAGGACTTGTTGCAGGTGTTGGTGTTGCAGATCTCCTTTCTGCTCGTGATTTAAAGCGCTTGGCGAGGGGGCACTGAGCGGGTGGCCAGCTGTTTGGCTCTCCCCGGCAGGGGCGGCGTGGAGAGCAGGGGAGTGCTGCGAGCAGAGCCCGCTGCAGCCCCGCCATTGCCCAGGGCTGGGCTGGCCGGCACCAAAATGTGGTGGTGTTGGGAAACCTTCGCGCTCGTGTGCCTTCTGTGCCGGGCCTGGAAATGTGCGATGGTGAAAGGAAGGTAAATAACCTGCTTTCTCCTTTTTTTTTTTTTTTTTTTGTACTAAACATAGCAAAATATGCAGCAGATTAAGAGCCAGTATCATGCAGGCAAGGCAGTTTAAAACGTATTGCTTGTTCAGGATCCACACCGGATTTGCTAAACACCAGCTCGCAGAGAAAGCAGTGCATGCCCTGAGGTGCTGGCCCTCCAAGGGTCTGTTACTGGAAAGACTGGCAAGCATGCTAAAATTCACACACATGCTTAGCTGTGTACGCAGTGAGCCAGCCCATTGCTTTTGAATAGTAATCATATGCATGAGAATAGCTCTGCCCAGCTGGGAATCAGGATTTAAGGAGGGGGAAATAAATAGTCCCGGTGGTGTTTGTTTAAATTGCCTATTTCTCTATTTAATTTCCAGGGGTAGTTAACGTATGTGAGTGTCCAGTAAAGTGTAATATGCAGTGGAATACCTCCCACAAACTGGCTAATAACTTAAAGCTGTTCCAACACACACTTGCACATGTGAGTAGAATAAATCATTCAGTTACACTAAAAAGAAAAAAAAAAAATACCCCCTTCTTCCCAGTGGGATGGGAACCAAGACCTCAGTTGGTTGCAGCTTCATTCCCAGTAGCTGAGGATAAATGGAAAGTTGCAGCACTTGAGTTAAATGGTGGTATTTTCCTGGTGTCATGTTAGATACTAACTGGCAGCTAGTTACTAGTGTCTATTTTTAGGGATTTTTTTCCCCCCTTTGAACATCAGTGGGCAGGGCGGTTGGGTTAGCAGCAGCACAGGCGCCGCACTGTAACCGGGGTCCTGCTGGAGTTGGTTGGTGTGACTGACCCCGCTGCTCAACAATGAAAGAAGCCTTCATCTATTCTAGTTGGGGTGTACGCTGTCAAAAAGGTACTGTTCGGTTGTTATCAAACATCAGGGAGTCTGATTCGTGATAGGAAAAAACCAAACAGTTGGTCTGATTAGTTAAGAACTGGCATGGTGGGGGGAGGAACTAAAGGTTTGAAGATGTACTTGAGCATTTATTCCAATTGGAAATTATTGGTGAAAATGAATGAATAGCATAGCTTTTTACTTGTATAGAAGAGGGAAATTATTTTTATGTAGTTCTGTGTGAACCCTTTCCTTTTTGTAACAAACACACTTGAAAATACCAGTGAGAAAGCGAACTCCATGGGGTGGTTCTTGCATTCCCATGCAGGTCTCAGGTCTGTTTAGAGGATACCCTGGGGTAAATGCGGCTGCCCATCACCTCAATCCAACTGCATGTGTGTGGATTTTGGGTCTCAGCTGTGATCTCTGAAGAGTCTCACCAGGTTCATTGCTCTCATAATGGTCAGTGTCCTGGCTTTGATGATGGGAACTGAGGACTATAGTCCTACAGATGGCTGTGTCGGGCCGTGACCACCAGCAGATCCACATTCTTGCTGGTCAGCACATCTGTGCACCCAGATACCAGCCTGTTGCCTCTGCAGTGGTATCTGTAGGAGGGAAATCTGAGGTATGAGATCCCAACTTCAGACTGCTACAGCTAGCAAGGAAATTTGTGTGTATTGGCTTTTGTGGTGATTCTTCCGAGCTTAAAAAGAGCATGTGTATTACTTGTAGGTGGACAGAATCATCAGGATTTTTGCTTTTCACTGTCCAGTATGTTCCCTAGCCCTCCCCAAATGCTTACTGGTGACTCTGTGGTCTCTCTGGCTGTGCTTTGTGGCTGCCTTTCCTCTGTCACTGCTGCACAGATTGACGCAAAGCTTGGTAAAAGGAGCAATGTAAAGCCTTTCCTGAAGACCGGCAGTTTCAAGTGGTGCCAGCAATCAAGTCTGACTGCAGGCGTTACACCACTACGAGGGCTATATAAAAGATGAGGTTCCCTTGTATCAAAGAGCCATCCCGCTCGTCTCAAACTTGCCCATGAGCTGTTTTTTCCTGGCTTGTCCCAGAGCCGTGCTGTGAGGAGGAGGAGGAGGCAGCCCTTCTGCTGGAGGCACCTCTCCCTCCTCCTGGCCTCCGAGTGTGGGCAGCAGTAAGGCCTGAGGTGACACCAAGTGCAGGGGTCTCCCAGCTGGGACCCACCACTTCTCTTCCCACCAGGCCTCCCTCTCTCCCTCTCCTGTCTACAACATGCAGGGATAGCCATAACGAAAGGGGAGAAGGGGGGACTGCAGAGGTCTTGTTGATCAAAGGCTTATCGATCTTGCATCCTTTTTCTTTACAGACAACTTTTTAAAGCTTTTGTGTTTTTTTTCTCAAAATCTTGCTTGCTTTGTGCATTAATGTTTTAGCTGTGACTCATAACGTACCGAATATTTCCAAAATCAATATTTACCTGTAATGCACTTAATTCAAACCTGCTGGAATCGGTGTTCACCTGGAACACTCTTAAGTCAAACTTGATGGATTAAAAAAATAAATAAATAAATCACATTTGTTTTTAATTTGTTTCCAGATAATTGAATTCCTAAGATCATAGACTGCAGAGAAAAAACCTACCAAACAGCTGAGTCCACCGCTAACAAAAGCCAGAGCTTAGACCCCAGTTAAACATTAAGCTGACTGTGCTCAGGCACAAAGACCTGCTGTGGTGGTAATGCCCAGATCATGTTGTTCACTTCTTTTTTCTTAACTAAAATAATGAAGCTGTCTCCAAGGATATATATATATAATTTTTAATACCGTGTGAAATCGCCAAAAAGTTGTAAAAGCCCATACCAATATAAGCATTATCTGACTGGTTGAAGTTGTAGGTTGTTGGTCAAACATTTCAGATTGCAGGCATTAGTGTTTTTTAATTAGATGACTGTTAAAGTTACTTTTTTTTTGTCCACACCTCTGACATCGTAGTCTGTTTACTGAAAGTACTGAGGGACACTCCAAATTCACGTGCGGAGATAGGCATATATGAATGGAAAGTTTCTCAGCAGTGTTTTCCCAGTTCTTTTATTATTGTTTTCCCAATTATTTGCCTGTTTTTGAACATTTGAAAACATTATGTGCTTTGAAACATTTTTCATGTGTCTAGAAATAGCAGCCATTGTATGTATTGTGTTTTTTTTTTTTAACTTGTTTGTATGGAAAAGGAAAAGAAACGTTAGGAATCGTATTTGTGTAATACATTACAAAGACTTGCAACAAACAGTTTTTGAAAACATCCTGGAAAGTTTCCATAATTAGCTTAATATATGCCATAAAAATGAGCAGTGACCATAAAGAGCTACTACAATAAGCCTCGGTAATTCTGCGTTGGTAAGAATGCTTCAGAGCTTGTAAATATATAGCCCTGACAGCTTAAATAAATAAAAAAAAAAAAGTGAATGCTATGCATATTGCAAAATAATGTGGTATAATAAAGCTTTCAAGGCTCATGCAGATTTATTAAGATGATGATTTTCCTGAAAAAGGGTTTGCTAATCAACTGGTTGAACGAAATCATGTTGTATTACCTTAGCCCAGAAACAAGTATTTTCACTGTGCTGGTGTTTGTTGTTGTGTTGAATGTAATATTTTATAACTGCCATACAAGCTCTGCTCGCAGTTCTGCTAGCAAGCACAGCAACTGCCGTCAGCATACACCGGGGCAGAGCAGACCTTGCCAACATCAGGAGTTTGGCTGTGCTACAGGGGCCTGGCTCAGAGGGCTGTGTTCGGGGGGATTTCACTTTTCCTCCTTCAGCAGGAGGGCTCGTTTTGGAGCTGGGCTCTTTGCTGAACTCATGGGTATTTGTGGGGTGTGAACATAAGGCCTAGCATCCCTGGACGCAGCGGGGACAGGCCCACTCGGAGGCGGCTGTAAAATGGCTGTTCTGTGGTGCCAACCCGCCGGCTCCTCAAGCCGCGCCGCTGCTGTGGTGTCGGGAGCTGCCCAGAGGACTCTGTGCTCCTTTCCACCCCACTGCCACCTCACCTCTAGCTCTGACCAAGCACTGTTCTGCTTGCATGGTGGTCTGCACCATGGAAGTGATCCAGGCTTCAAATGGCACACCAAGTCATGGTGTTGTATCCGCTTGAAGGCCTTGGTGGAGCTGTGACGGTGATGGCTGCCCTGTGGTGGTGGGGAGCCCAGGGCTGTGCTGCTGTCAGCTGCCTGCGGGCTCCGGGGCAGCACTGGCACCCGTGTGGGTGGATGGCATGGCCCCCTCCCTGTGTGTAGGAAGTCGGTAGCCCCAGACCTGATTCCTCCTGTCTTTTCTGGGAGTAAGTGAGCCACTCTGGGAGGCAGGAAAGTAGGCACAGGTGATCCTAGTTCTTCAGAGTCGTTAGACCCTTTACAATTATCTTCCTGTTATAGAAAATGTTTTCTTGTAAAAGAAGCTAGGGAACACAATGTCTGGTTTGGGTGAAGTTTTGTTTGTGTTTTTTTTTTCCTTTTTTTTTTCTCAGTCAGCTAGAGAAATCACTCACATGTACTTGGCATTTATTTCATTAAGATGTTGCTCACTGAGGTGTCTAGCTCTGTTTGTTCATTGAGGTGTTCCAGTGTGGCTTTCTTCTCAAGATTGTGACACTGATGGCATAGAGTAGGCACATCCTGCTGATCTAAAGGTGGAAGTAGAGGATAAATGGAGAAAAAGAAGGGTGTACGTTTCAGATTTTGAATGACTTGTGCATTGCTGTTATCAGCAGTGTTTTACAGATTAAAACAATTAAAAGGGAAGACTCGATAACTAAATAACTAGTCAAAACATCCGCTCTTCAGTTTGTCATACTAACGTTGAATCAGCAAGTGCAAGAGGAGCGTGACGTTACAGCCCTTGGAGCGCAGTGCTAGAAAAGCATGTGGGTGCTGTGTTCATGATGCAATTTCTGGCCCAAAAAGTGTGCTAAATACTGTCCTAAAGACACTTGCCTCTAGGTCAGAGTTTCACCCACCAGTGTGTGAGGCCTTTGTCAGTAGCAGAATGCTTGACGGTTCAAAACAAAATAAAACAACAAATGCACCATCCAACCCGAGCCCAGTTACTGGTGGTTTTGTAGGGCATGTGGCAGGCTGGCAGCGGCCACACGGGTGGCGCTTCTGCTTTCCGATGACTGAATTGGGGCGCCTGCATTTCTAATACACTAGGGACTCATAAGAATAGGGGGCAACCTTAATATGTCCTTGTATTTAAAGGTAAGATCTTGATATTTAGCAGGTTTTCTTTATTTCTTTGGAATAGAAATAGTTCATAGAGAAAAATCTTCCCTTAAATTCTGTGCTATACTAAGAAATGGTATTTAGTTCTTAACCAGAAATTCCTAGTTGAGTATTTTTCCTACTCCTTTTTGATAACCTGGCAGGAAAAGGTTTTATAAGCTCTCTGTTGATCGTGGCTAAGCTGCACTAGCATGTGGTGAGCTGCACTTGTTGCAGATTAAACAGAGATTTTGACTTGACTGCTTTGTTTGCTTACTTTTCAGATAATACATCTTAAAATAAACCCCAACAGATAGAAGTTGGCATGAAAGATAAAAATCAATTTAATAGGCCTATTTAACCTGTGAGATGGAATTTACTCAAGTTGGTAGATTTAAAGACCTTTAAAGGCTCGTCAGGTAATACAGCAATGGAGTTTCCTCAAAATCGAAATGCTGCATGGTTAATATGTACCAGAAGTGGTTCTTGGAAAAGAATCTTTAAAATCTCTCAAAAACAGATACGAAGAATGAGTGTCAAAGCTGCTGGTAGGAAGCTACCGTTACCACTGTGGAACACTTAGTTCACTGTCTCTGATGATCCATTTGGGCTGTAGCATGTTGAGAAGTTTACTATAGTCTTACGTGAGCTTTGATGTCAGATTTCTGAATAGGAAAAGCCCAGCTATAGTAAGCTGAATACTTGATCTGCACAATGCCTTGAATTTTAATGGTGTTGACTTGTTTCAAACGGCAAAAAAGCAGTTCTTTCAAAGCAGCCTCTCGGATACTGAGACAAACAAAGAGCTGTGATTTTTAAGGTTGATGTTATGACTAACAAATTCTTTTTGTTTGTTTATTTTCCTCCTAACAGATTTATACGGATTGGGCTAATCACTATCTAGCAAAATCTGGCCACAAGAGATTGATTAAAGATCTACAGCAAGATGTGACAGATGGAGTCTTATTAGCTGAAATAATCCAGGTTGTAGGTGAGTGACTTTCTCTGTTCGTATCACGTATCTTTTTGTACCAGCCTGCTCAGAAATTGACTGTCTTATCTTCTACATAAACACAGTGCAGGGTTGGGGGGGGGGAACCCTTAAACTGCATGCCATTATGTGGTAATTTTCTTTCAGAGACTTTGCTAATTAATTTGATAAAGCTTTGTCATAAAGGATAGTGGAAAAATATTTGATATTGCTGATAAGATCTCCTGACACAGTAATATCCCTCTGTACGGCTGAATTTTAAAAAGGCAACCAATAAGGTATTTATTTATTTTGCTACGATGCTGTTAGCCTTCACTATCCCTGTTACCGATACATTTTTGGGATTGGTCTGAACATAGTTCACAGTGATACTTGCCTGCTATGTTGCAACTTCTAGTTGGATTTGGAAAATCCACGCATGCAGCTAGGAAAGGAGAAGAGGTATGATTTTCATGTGGAAGAACAATGAAATATTTCATAGCGAGTTTTCTGATGAGGAAGATGATTTATCATCAGGGCGAATCTCAGATACAGGCTAAATTCTGCTAAGCCTTGAGTTCCCTCGGTTTGCAGTAATATTAGTGGATAATGAAGGTTTTAAACAATTTTCTGCATTGGCCCCGTGTAAAGCTGCATAGTCTCCTTCTTCCCTTGGGCCTGGATCCTTCATTAGTTCCTTCAGAGGCTCATCCATCTGGTATCTGGGATGCCACAAAACACATGCATGGGCCAATGGAGATTGATGGAATCAGAAAGCCTGCTAATGGGAATTAGGACGACTATTGTTAGAAGCAAACTGACAGATTTGAGATGCAAATGAAGAAGACAGCAGTGAAGTAACAAGACATCAGTGCATGCATATTTATGTGTGTTTGAGATGCTGTAAACGAGCTAGTTCCCTGATTAAGGTACAAATATGTAAACACTGTTCCCTGATGAAATCGTGAGGCATCGTTCCAATGGCTCCGCTAGAGCTATACTGGAATACATCAAAAAAGATTTCATCTCTATATGTTATAGAGCAACATCAGATCTTAACATTCTACAGACCTGTCAAGCAGCAGTTATGTCTCCGTTCCCTTCATAAATATCTAGCTACCTTGTGTGAATACTGTTGTAGAAAAATTTTGCATGAGAACACGCATGTAACAATGACACCATCAAAATGTGAACCTGGTTGTACCAGATATTTTTGAGTATTGACTTGTGAAAACTTAAAAAAATCGATTTATGCCCTCTAAAATAATCAGTAACGTTGTTTACTTTATTTTACTTTGATTCACCTTTACATTTTTTAGCTATTCTGAGCCATTGCCTTTTGGCTAGTATTTAACATTAGGTCTGCAGGACGTAGGTTTAAAAAAAAAAAGGTAAAATACATGGTGAAGGATTTCATTTTTAAAGAATGTTTTTGCATATGAAAGAAAGTTCCTATTTAAACATACTCAGTTGAATCCTCCAAATTAGCAGTGAAGAGAAAGTCATTTGTTTCTGATGTGTATGGCCTTAGGCACGCTGCATCTCATTGTCACAGAGATGGTGATAATTTTCACACATAGAAGTAGCTTTAACTGTAGCCTGCAAGATAAAAGCTTTTTTTTTCCCTTTTTTTTTTTTTTTCCTAACAATCAAGACTACATCATAAGAAAGCTTTGCTAGGCAGTGTAGGAGACATTTTTCATTTTTTTGCTATGCTTTCTTATGGGTAAAAGTAGCCATCAAGATGCTCCTTTTTGTCATGTGAGTGGAGTGTCTGGAGATTATCTAAACTTATCAAAATTAGTTCAGGTATTCATTATACATCTTTTTTTGTGTTCACCATCTGAGATTTACGTTGCAGATGTTGAATCTTGACATTTCAGTTATCAAACTGAAAAGAGTAAGCATGTGTGTTTTTTATTGTTTAATGAAGACAGAGGTGATGACTGTGCAGACACAATGACTGCAATCCTTTCTGCTTACCTTTCTATAGTGAAATAGCTGTATATTTACAAAAAGAAATTTTATAATTAATAATACTTTGGTAGTTCTTTAACTTTAGAATCCAGTCAAGGGTTAAATCTAAAAAGATGTGAAACCAAACATCACTGCATTTGATTTAAGAGGATATGATCTTCAGACTTAAAAAGTGCTGGTGATAATATGGTGACAGTTTTTATTCTTTTTGCAAGTCAATCGAAATGTATTCGCAGCATTCTGGTTTACTTGGGTTTAAAAATTATGAGTCTATAACAGAATATGTAAGTAACCTATGCCTTTGTAATACCACATAAACCTAGTAGCTATATATAAATTCATGAATGCAGATACACTGGGTCTGTGCATGATCTGAAATTGGTGATATGTAACATTGTCAGCTGGTTCCCTCTGAGATCTTTCAATTTTCAGGAATTCAAATTGATGATGAAATTAAACTCTAACCCAGTCCACTAGTATTTTCCTATTACTCCAGCTAAGTATCCCACTTCAAATGCATACTATGACTTACCTCAGAATAGCTTTTGTGTGCAGATGTGAAAATTGTACTATTACATTTACAGGGGAAGCTTATAGGTTTGTATTTCAAACCAGAATCTTGGGATCGGTTTAGCAGTGGTTGCTAATGGTAACTTTCATCATATTTTGGGTGGCACATTATACAAAAGTTCGTTTTACAAATGTTTGAGTCACCATTCAGTTAAAAGCTGCAGGCCAAAGTGAGCAGACGTAGGATGTATATTGCACAGCATTCATTCAGACATTCAAGAAAAAGTAATCTAATGTCTAAGCATACACCTGGAATAGTGAAGAATGCAGAAGAGCTTCTAAGGTTGTAACAGAAAGCTTAATTCATTATTATGAAGTGTGGCCATTTTTTTTTGTATGGGTGGTTAAATCCGATTTAGTTCTATGGAGTGCTTAATGAAACAATTCTGATTTCTTATCATAATTTTTCATGCATTTGGAGTGTCGTTTGCTGAAGATTTTTTTTTCCAACAGGAGTGTATATCCGTAGCTACATAAATGGGAAACTGGCCAATAGATTTAAATACTTCTTGGGTACTTTTAATGCCAGAGGTTCCTTTTCACTTTTGTTTTCTTACACTTTCGGCTTGTGGCTTCATAGTATGCCTTCTGTCAAAATGCATAAACCCAATTATCTTCCATGCTTTGATTCCGACCCTGTTAGTGAAAGTCCAATGCCACTCATTACTGCCTTTATTATAGAGTACAGCTGGTTTCTTCTGTCTGGCTTAGCACAACCCTCAATCTGTGTATAAATGGGAAAAATCTGAAAATACTTAAAACCAGCTGAACCCAAATTCGCTGTATCCACACAGTCAAATTGCTCTGGTTTTATGAAAGCAAAGTGCCACAGAAAAGTGGGTAGCATGAATATGCCCCCAAGGCGATACTGGTACTGGACAAGGAGTACTCCTTGCGTTCTGTTTGCATGTACTTCCATATGCTTCCACAGTCATGGTATAAACATTACTGTGGTCCTGATAACCATCTTACATGGCTCGTACTCACATCCTTGCTAAGCCAAAGCCAATACAGAGCACGTGGTCTGTGTAGGATGAACCACTTTTGGTTATTTCCATTGCTGAAGCAAACCTGGGGCTTGTTGTAGACCAACTTCTGTAGGACCTGCACTGGTGTTAAACCTGTAGTGAAGAATGCTAGTTTTGAACTCCTTTTAACCAAACAGGCAATAGAGAACGTCTGCTGGAAGGAAATGCCCACTGGAGGGAGAGAGAAAGGATTTAAAAGGAGGAAGGGCTGGTGGGGGTGGGTGTAAGTTCTGCAGACTTGCAGTCAGTTTGGAAAAAATCTCCAATATTTCACATGTCTGTGGTTATGAATTTGCATCTTGCTCAGGGTTAAGATACAATTTAAAGCCTTGATGTTTGCTTGTGACTTCCAGTTCATGCTAACTGATGTAGTATTTCTACATGGCCGTGAGAAACAGAAGCTGTAAGAGTTGTCCATTTATCTCAGCCAGAATGCTGTGCTTTTGCAGCTGTGAAACTTGACGCTTTTCCAAGATCCTGGAGCATTCAGTGACTTATGCTATGAACTGTGCCATCACACTGCCCATGAGCACACCACACTGTGTTATTTAGGGAAACTCATTCACTGATATCTCTTGCTTTCCAACCTTCTCCACAAGAAAAGCAAATTATGTAGTACTTGCTGTCAGCACTATTCCTTGGAGCCAGGTTAAAAGGGTCAGAGATGGGCTGCAGCGTACAGACAAAGAATGGGAGCATCAAAATGATTTCCTGTTGAATTAGGCAGACTCCTGCAAAATGCCAATTATGCCCAGAGGCCACTTTGATGCATCCACCCAGCCTAGTACGAATCTCTGACTTCTTGCCCTGCTTCATGTAAATAGAGAGGCTTGAGTTAGAGTTGAGCCCTGCTGCCAGTTTGCCCCACTGCCAGTCTTGCTGGTTGCTCTCTATTACACCTGCTTTTCATAGCACTTGTACCTGCAGGGGAGAGACAATAATTGCTACAACTTAGTGAAAGGAGAAACCAAGAGCTGTAGGTGAGGTGGGAGTGGATGAGAAGGAGAAATTGTAGGGTGTGAGCCTGCACAGGGGAACATGACTGCCCAGGGGGGAGGCAGAAATAGCACCCAATGGAGGAGGTAAATTGGAGCAGAAATTCCAGTTCTGGTTACCATTCTGATTCCCACCGACTATCTGTGGTCACCTACATATTATATCACCTATTGTAGACAAGGACAACAATGTAAAAGGAAGTGATAACTAATTCAGAAGGGATGAAGAATTATCAACTGGTGTCCAAAAACCTCAGGTTCACATGTGAGAATTTTGGAAAGAAATTCTCAACATTGAGATACTTTCAGATAGGTGAGTCTGGGTAGTTTGCATACAAAAGCTTAAAAAAGAGGCTGATAATAAACTATGGTTTGTTAACATTGGTTTAAAATAAGTTACATAACATCTTGGAAGTTATAGAGAACTGGGAAAAAAGCTACTCTTTTTAAAGGAAGATAAATAAAATTACCTGGGTTATTAGGGATATCTCTCTGCGAAAACAAGAGAAAAGCTCATTCAGAACTTCATTAGTCTCCTTTCAAGTAATAATTACAAAAAGTGCAAATTTATATGAATAAGATCTTATCAAACTCATCCGCTATCAGTTTTTGGAATTAATTATTATCATAAATTCAGTTGATAAAGATATTGCCTAATTCAAAACCAAGAGATAGAAAACATTAAAAGATGGAAGCACAAGATCTGTAAATAGAATACAAAGAAAACATTTTTGTTTCCATAAAACTAAATCTGAGATCACAGTTCGTGAAACAAATGCGTACTCTTTGTGTGTAGAGGTCAATAAACTATTCTGGGGAACAGTACAACGACTTTATCTGCAACCTTTTTCAGATTAGCATCAATTCCTAATGCATTACTGTGACATAAAGACGTACTGTGACACCTTGGTGTATGAAAAGGTCTATACCCAGGAAGAGCAAAGAAGTTTTGTTAGCTCTTTGCTTGACATTTTTATGACTGCTGTTGGAATACTGTGCCCTATTTGATATTCCTACCTGAAGAAACATAAAATTAGATGGAGTTCTGACTGAGGTCCTGACAATATACATTAGGTAGAAAACGTATCTTGTAATGTACAAAATGATGGGAGACAACTCCATTCAATTCATCAGCAGGGGAAGGAAAGCCTACATTTAAGACAGTAAAAACTGTGGGAAACAGGGCTTTGATTATAACTGGTTCTTCAGTCTAGCACACAAGCCATTTCAGGGCCCAATACTGAAAGGTGAGACTGAGCAAACAGACTGAGGGCAAACATTTAGACACCTCAGCAGCTTATTTCTCTCGAGACTTTAAAGATTAAAACTACGTATTTTTCTGCAATTGTGTTCCAGGTGAGCCATGGATAAGATGCTTGAAAAGTAGTCTTGTGATTTCAGCTTTTTAAAAAAATAAATAAATTAGACTTGATCGTAATTTTTCTATCTAAACTTCAACTCTACAGAGCACGTCAATTGACAAGCAAGCATCTACACATACGTAGCATACACTTTTCCACCCAGCAGTGATTCAGTTTCCAGAGATTAAATCTTTTTTGTAGTTTAAAGGAGCTACCCGTCAGTGTACAAGATGTTGCCAGACCAGTTGTTTTCCGGCTCCAGCTGTCTCTGGAGGCATGACCCACTAGAAAACTCCAGCTGCTTTTTTAGATGGGTCTCAGTATTTCACACATTCACTTTGATTGGACAACTACAACCTTAAACCCCTTTACTTAGCTAGCAGCAAATGCTCTGCAATTGATTGGTATGATGTCCTTGGTATAGTTTGTGCTTTATTTATTTATTTATTTATTTATTTTCAGCAAATGAAAAGATTGAAGACATCAATGGATGCCCAAAAAATAGATCGCAAATGGTAAGTAGTAAAGTGGTCTGTTGTTTGCATGTATGTGGGTTAGTATTGAGTAAGCTTTTGGCACTTCAATGCCTGGGACTTTTAATAACAACTTTTAATTAGTTTATCACAGTAGTTGAAGTTCGTGTATAATCTGAAGAACATTAATACTACAAGTCTTTGCCCCACTGTACTGTACAGGCTTTGAAATAGGCCTAATCATTTATCATACACTTATAGTGGATATTGGTATTTTATTGGGGGTTGAAATCAGATGATCTTTAAGGTCCCTTCCATTCCAAACCACTCTATGATTCTATTTTATATTTCTGAAATATCACATAGTTAAAGAGGAATATATAAAACTAAAATGTTGGTCCTTGATATATGTAGACAATAGTATTGTAGAAGTAGAGTTTTATTTTAAAGTTGGACTAAGAGTTTCTATATTCTTTGAAAAGGAACAAAATAGATTAGCAGAACGCACTAAATGGGGAAAGAAAGTCAAATTGCAAACTACAAGGTCTTTTTTATGTAAGTTGTTTTTGACTGACAAGTTTTAATTTGTAAAAGATCTAGGTTTGTGTCTTGCTTGTACATAATATTTGAAAGGGAAAAAAAAGCTAGTACAATAACCTTAGAAGGATATAGTACCTTGAGGGTATGTCTGCCTTGAGTATCAGTGAAACTAAAATTATAGACAAAACTTTACTAAGAAAGTATGTAGTAAGAAACTGATTTTTATAATGCCTCTTAGGGAGGAGGGTTTCAAATCTGTCATTTGAAAGAAGGTTATTGTGTATCTTGAGGGAAAAAAACTCATTTCACAATAAATATTCTAAAATCTCCTGTTTGCATTGTAAATGCTTGCTTTGGGACACTGGAGCGTTTTTTCAGTCTATGAAGCTATGTTAATGTTTTTCGTTTTTATGGCTCTCTTCCCAAATGTCCCCACCTCCCAGACCGTAACTTGAGTACAGCTACTCACATAGTTGAACAAGTAAGATTAAAGATTTGACAAGAGTTTGCTATCTGAAGTCAGGAGCAGCACTGCGTTCTGCTCTTCTGTTTGGGCTTTTTGTTTTTTCTTGGAAGTTATCAATCTTGCTCAAACCCATGGAGCAAGCACTCCTTAAAAAGAAAGCCATCTAAAAGATTTATTGCTGCTACTTTTTACTGCTTTGAAGAGACTGGTTGCTATTCTTGCTGTAGCCACAGCAGCTGTCTGGAGCATAAATAATTGAGGAAATTTTGACAATTACTATAATGTTCCACAAATGCATTGTAAGAACTGAATTTCATTGAGGACTGGAGTCTAAAACAGATTCCATAATGTCGTAGCCAAGTCGCTTAAAGTCACTGTTCTCTATAAAGGAACGACATTGTTCTGTTTTATAGTCTGATGCACACTGTAGGTTGCTTTTAGAAGACAGATCTGGATATAAAAGCATGCAGAGGGTGTGGGCTGCATCAGGAGTTATGAAGAGTGTTGGCAAGAAATGTTTGCTCTGCACTTCCTCCTCCGAGGCTCTAATTTTGTTTCAGTCTCTGGTTCAGGAGGGTGGGGTGAGTAGGGCTGGCCGTTCTGTGTCACCCTGCTCGTGAGACTGAGCCCATTAGTCATAGCCAGGCATCCCCAGTGGTTTTCTTCACATGAAAGCAAGGATTATGCATATAGCTTGCTTTTGTAGGAGCGTGCGTGTTTGCTGAGCTGTTTAGCATCTCACAGTGAAGAATATTGAGGCAAGAATAGAAGTTTCTTCATGGAGGTTGTGCTCACACAGTTGCTGGTGGCGTTTAAGGAGACTACCCTTTTCCAGGTTCCCTGCATTCTGGGGAAAATGTATACGTTACACTGCTTATTAGACATGGCAGTCTTCATCCTTAGCATTTCAGGGCACTTTTCCTCTTAATATAGCTCACGTGCCTGAACAGCCATCTTCCAGAGTGTGGGCCCTGGTGTTTGTGTCTGATACTTCTGTACAGAGGTGATGTCTAGTCGTACTTTTTCAAATGAATCATTTTCAAAATCATATCTACATTGTAGCATCTGTAAGCTGGGCATCACAGCTGAGTAGATGAAATAAATAAATAAAGGCACCATAAACGATGCTACGTTGATTAACAGAAATACAGCACAGCTTAATGGGAATCCTCCTGCCGTCGTCTTTCCCCCTTGGGCAGCGACCTGCTTTGTAGGCTCACCATGCTGTGGACAGAGAGACGTGAGAGCTGAATTATGAAGAGCTGGCTCAGGTCCAGCCAGATGTGTCAGCTTGGAAAACTGGAGCTGATCTGTGTCTGCCCCAGCCCTTAGGAGCGTGTGAACATGAGGGGATTCGCTTCTGTATGGTGCAGTCCTAAGCCAGCAAAGCCCAGCAAACCTTAGAGAGCTGAACCCGGAGCCAGAGCAGGTCTCTTTGCATCGCTGTTCCCATTGCTACACAATGGTGGAAAGCATCGTACAGATTTGCCCAGATTGAGCCTTAGATACAGTTCGGGTCTGTCAGGCTCGGAGCCAGTGCTGCTAAGCCTTGTCAAATGAAGTTCAGTACTGCAGAACCATTTGGGACCATCGGTGCCTCTCAGCCTCGACCCAGTGCCAGAAATGACATGACAAAGGCCCCCACTGACCCCATGAAAAGCTCCCTAGGTGAGAACCTCTCCCCTGTTCTCCTGTTGTCTGGCTTTCTCTGCTCTTGGGAGCATCTCTGTCTTCTTTTGCTCCAGATAACAGTTGGCTGTTTCTAATATATAATCTCTTATAGTCAGTTCTGTATCTTTCCTCTGCAAAAGAACTTTTTTTTCCCTTTCAAACCTCTATATTTTTGTACTGTAGATGCTTCTCTAAACAAAAGCCTGTAATTGTGGTGATTAGTTCCAGCTGGCACGCAGAAAGTCTTGTGGTTAATGGAGGATGTAGTAGCATGGAGCACAGGCTCTGGGGCCAAGAAAATTTGGAGATGATCAGCAGAATTGTATTTAGGTTTTTGGAATGAAATACAAGAAAATATTGGCGTAGTTCTTGAGAACTGAGTGAGGGAGGGTGAAACAAGGCTGGTTTCCTCTCCTACCCACTTCCGAAAAAAAGTCTGAGGTCAATAAGCATGAGTAGGGCTATATCTTTGTTAATGTTTGGTTACAGAAAAACAGGGATGTTTTCCTTTCTAACAGTCAGTTTGCCTCTTGTTTTGGGATGATATTTGAGCTCAACATTTGACATCCTGCAGTATTTTGGCAATATAGGTGGTGCTGCATGCTACATTCCCTTGTAGGTAGTGCAGATTATTCCTATTAATGTGAGTAACTCAGTGAGTACTATTACGAAGGGGTTCGTATCGCTTCAATTTGTAAAAATGATTATTACTTAATTTAATATATTTGGGGTACGTTAATATACTCTGTTTATACTTTGTTTTTAATATACTTTTTATACTATATTTTTAATACTTTATCATAATTATTTTATCAGCAAACAAGTAGAGTACTTAAGGGATTTCTTTTACACAGATACCAAGTCTGGCTTTAATGGGAGCCTGTAGAAATCCTGCTCTGTAAGTGCTGTGTCCTCCCTGGGAGGACATGCGTTTTGTAAAATGGTTGCAGCTTTTGAAGGAAGTTTCATTGCAATTCTTTTAGCACAGCGTGATAACTGAGCATATTATTATCCTGAGTATTGATGCATACTTCTTGCTTAGCACTGCAAAGAGAGAGAGAGAGAGAGAGGTAGTTGTGTTATCTGCTACATAAGTGATAAATCATAACAGATGAGGTAACAGGAAAGATGAAACGATACACGAAACATCTGAAAGATCTGAGATTTGCGGAGAACAAGGTAAAAGAACAAGATCTGTATCAGCTAAAATAGAAGAGACTGGGGAGAGAGCTGAGTAAAGAAAGCTAATTTTTAGAACATGGACTGGAAGACATAGCAGAGAGGAGGTGCTTGGAAGTGAAGAGGTATGTTGGCAGGCACAGGCGACAACTGATGTGCAGCCGAAGGTGGGACTGGAAGAAGAGATGAAAGAAGCAGCAGCAATGTTTCATATAGGAGAGGTAGAGTTTTGTTTTGTTTTGTTTTTCCATCCTGAATATAAAACTAAGAAATATTGAATGTAGCAGTAGAAAGAGATAAGAGATGTCTTTATTATTTTAAAAAGAAAAAAAAAAAGAATGAGAAAAGGCTGATGAGAAAATGAAAGTTTTTTAATGGGAGAAGTGATAGGGTGTTACCCGTACAACTGGAGCTTGAAGGAGCGGAGTGATAGCAAAGCTGTCATGCTGAAGGGAGAAGAATGGGGGAATCTGTAGGTGGATAGAGTAGACTCTCTCATGGTTTCATGCAAAGCCTGGGGAAGTTGCGGGACACCCAAGGCAAGAATTTGGAGAAACAGACATGAATATAGAGTGAACCAACACCACAGTTCCCTCCTATAAACAGGGTAGGAAATAACTGTGGTTTTCATGTCGGTTTGTGGTAGGGTTTTATTATTTTTAAGGATGATCGCTTTGTGTATGTACGTAAGTATCTGTGTTATCGAGTAACAGAGAGGAGAGTTTTTTTTGCGTCTTGGCCAGAAGTTTTTCAAGAGCCATTCCTTTCTGATGCAGACATCAAGTTGTACTAGTAAAATGCTCAGTCTTTCTGCTGCTGTCTTGCAAACGCAGAGAGTCCTGTACTGCAATGTGGGCCAGAGCCTCCGATTCTTCCCAAGGATTTTAAGAAAGTCAAGATGAAGGCCCTTATTTTCAATACATTCTCTTTTGCAAGGAAACGTTACTCCAATGATGGCAGTTTGACTGCTATTTTAGTTTTTGACTGATTACTTGTATTGTGAAAATGAGCTGTTCTACAGTGTGCTTTGGACATCCCAAGCCAAACAGCAGCCTGTATGAGAATTCATCAGCCTGGCAGGGTCCCTGTTTATAAGCGTGTAGTGCAGGAAGTTTTAATTTCATTGCTAAAGTTAATTTGTTCACTTGCCCTCCTTCATGTGATCTCTGCCAGCTTCACTTTTTTTTAAAGAAAGCACAAAAATGCTTCCCCCTTTTCATGACAGATGTTGAAATCTTCGTGATAGCGTGTATATGGTATATGCTGTACATGTTTGTGTTCTTAATGGATGCTTTAATGAATGGAAATAATAAATGTGAATGGTGGTGTAATGTGGCCCATATATAACGGCTATACCTGAATACACCTGAATGAGCTGGTTGGCTGGAGTAATGTGAGCTGAAACTGTGTGCCTCGCCTGAGCAGTTCCCTGTATGTGTAACATCCGCTAGGTGGGTGAGCTGAAGCTTTTTGTACAAATAGCTAAAAGCAAGTGCTGCAAAAAACACAGTTAAAATACTCTTAGTCGTTTGTATTTTTCTTGTGGAAATTATTATCATCAGTTTTAGAAACTGCCCTTTCAGCATTTTAAGTTCCCCTTCAGCTGCACCAGGGTTTCAGCTCATCCCAGCACGGGCAGAATGCAGCAGGCATCTGCAAAGCTCGTCCCTGAATGCCAAGGACCGCTGTGACATGTTTTTGCCCCGTATTACTCCCAGTCGCATTTATCCATGATCTGACCGGTTTATCCAAAGAGCTGCTGTGTTTCATTGTGTGAGAAGGGGGATTAAAAACCACGGGTGGGTTCCAGCGGTTTCACCAGGTACCCGCCTGGCGTGTTATTCTTCAATCTTCCAGACCTGCCATCCTCTCCAGCCTGCTTCTCTGAACAAAGGCAAGTTGATAGCACCAGTGTTGTCCAAACGTTGCAGCAGCCAGCCATGGCAACTGTGCAAGGGTGCTTCTCCAAAGCCCTGCAGCTCGCTGGGGTGGAAGCCTGGCTGCCCGGCCACTTGGTCCCCGCAGCCTGCTGGCCGGGAATGCACTGCTAAATGAGGGCAGCAGCTCCTTGGGAAAGATCAGAAGCATCACAAGCATTTTTTTCCCCCCTCTGCAAGTTTCTACTGTAGGATTTTTTGGAAACGCTTCCCTGCAGTTAAATATAGCCTTGTATTTTCAAGTCATACTTCTCCAAGGTTGATCTGAAAATGTAATAAAGGGAAATGTTTGTGTCTGCTGTTTACCCAGCTTTTCTTAGAGAGTTTGTGCCTTATGGTCAGCATGTGTTTACAAGTTTAATCTGTTGAATTTTACTAGTGACAAATGGGTATCTTTTGGCCCTGACCTGCAGCATGTTTCCGTGTGGCTGAATGTTAGTTTGAAGGGAAGACGTCAGCTGGAGCCACGCCAGCCTGCCCAGCGGCAGACACCAGCTTTGCTCCTAGAGCTGCTTGTGGAGACACGTGGCCAAATGTGCAAGTTAGGAGTATGGAGCACTGCATTTTCTCTAAGCTTCCTGTGTTGCTCTTGACCGTGTGTGAACGTAAAATACATTTTTTCCTCTATAGAGGAGGTGAGGTATTTGCTCCCTGCTGGGAACCTCGTGTGGTGCTCCTTCCTTCCCCTCCTCTGTAAAAATAACAGAGTTAGGCTTTTGCATGTCATCACATAGAAAAGAAGGATTTACTACATAGGTGATCTGACAGGTTGCTTGTATTTAGATGTCTTTTCTCACTTTCTAATGAGTGTTGCCCTTAGGTACCATTCATTTAACTGTCTGTATTTTTTCCAGACGCCTGGACTGTTGTTACGCTCTTATGCTTACCATTTGTGTATGGTTATCAGTGAGGCAGGCATGGTAGGATAATAGATTTCTGTGGTGCAGAGCTTGCAGTCCAAATAAAACCACAAGCACACCCCTTGTTCCCACCCTCCTCCTTTTAACCCTACATAGGAAATAACACAAGAAATCTAGACTGAATCGGGAGAGGGGCTTTTTACACCTCTCTGTCTTATGGCGTGCTGAAGGGAAATTGTTCCAAAACTCCTCTGCATGTGGAGACGGGATAAGGCACGACGTGTACTATTCTACCCATTTGGTGGGTGTATATGGTACCTTTGGAGATGCTGCTTATCACAATCTGTCATTCCCATAAGGGGTTGTCTTCATGGTCCCTTGTGGTCTGCTCTAACTTTACGCCCTGCAGAGTGATGCTAGAACTTAGATGTCACCTGTCTCTGCAGCAACATTAGGCTCCATAAGGAGCAACAGGGAATTGACTTTAAAAGTAATTTTAATGGAAAAAAATGGAAGATAAGAACTTAAATACAAAGGCATAGTTAGACTTCATTTGATCACTTATTTCACTGTTAATTTAAGCCAAAAGCTGACCTCTTGAGTACCTGTGTTTCTACCCCCCTTCTGGATTAAATAGATGAAACAGCAAATACGTAAAGGGGCCAGAGTCATTCCATGTCAGTATGTGGACATCTCTGTCCATATTTGCTAACGTCTTTCACTTGCATATTTACACGTAAGACTAGAAAAATAACTTGTTTAACATGGCTGCTATTTAAAATTATTACATAAAATACATGCTTTCCGTAATACTCTGCAAACACAGTTTCTTGCTGTGTTTTGCTTAAATGGGGAAAAATGGGAAATTCTGGGTGACGGGGTTTTCCCTTCCTGTGCCCGTGTGTTGGGCACTCGCAGCCTATGATGTTGCAGTCCTTGAGAGGCCAAACCAGGTGCAACGGGTTGTTTTACCTTCACTGGGATAATGCTGGTGTTGAATTTGGTGCCGTGAGCAAAAATTGTGCTCAGACAGACTAAAAGGCAAAGAAAGCAGTTTGTCTGGCAGTTGCTTCTGGTGCTTAGGTGTTAATTTCTTTGTGTAGCACTGAGCACTTCACTCTTGAGTACTGGAAATGGATCACAGCTTATACAAGCGTTCATACAGCCCAGAGAAATCAACTTGGTCTCCGTACCTTGTTAGGAATTTTTCATTTCCAGCCATTGCTCATCTGCTGTAACTGGCTGAGAATGGCTATTTTAATTAATTAATTTAAGGTAATACATATCCAGAATGCCTTATCCTTTGGCTTTTTGAAGTAGGACTATTTTTGTGTGTTTGACCTGCCTGAGGACAAGCACAACAGTAAAGTTTAGCTAAGTGATTGTGCTGGAGAGCTTCTGTAGGAGATAGAACCCGGGATCCAGGTGCAAGGCAGGAGGGAGCACAATTGTGGTGGTGTCCCAGACCAGAACAAGTCAGGAGCAGGTGAAGCTATGACCTTCAGGCACGAGGACGTCCATCAGCCACAGCGGAGAGCACACACTCTGCCTGGGAACAGGCTGTGGCAGCAGCTCTCTTCCCAGGGCTCTTTTTTTAGGAAAGAACAACTGTCCATGGCCATGCTGCAACAGCTCCTTCAAATGACACAGCTATGAGGTGATCATTATATTGCTTTGTTTTTTTTTTTTAACTGTATTTGAAAAATGAAACCAGGACATACGCTGGTGTCCTGTGATCCCACTTGTAGTAATTGAGAATCTGTAACTTGTGTTACTTAAAATTAATTTTGGCTGGTGGGTTGCTTTATTTTTATAAATAATCATTTAATTAGTAGGATAGTCCAAATGAAGCTTTTTTTTTTTTTTTTCCTGAGGCAAAAGTTCTGTGTATTTTTTTTGCTACATGAATTTCATGAAGTTCTGGGTTACTGCTGTGAATTCAAGCTAATAGTCTTCAACCCTTGGGCTAGTATTTCTGAAAATATAACAGAGTGTACAAAGGCCAATGCTTACAGTAAGGAGTAGTTTTAGCATTGGTCATTCCTTTAAGCATTTATGCTCTTAAAAATAGTGGTTTGTATAGCATTCAAGGACATTTTGGGAAGAACCGGATGCATCAGATTGACTAGAGACATCGATCGTATTTTACATTTAATCCCAACTGCACAGCACTAGAAACACAGCTTCCAGTCTGAAGCCCCAGATAAAAGAGGATCTCCTGGGAGCAGCCACGGAAGGTGGAAAGGAAATGTTGGTGGGACTCGCTGCAGCCCTTGCTACGTGTTCACTGAGCACAGCTGTGGCTTTTTTCTACTGGTCCTGTCTGCAGTTTGATGTGAGATTTAGTGCCCTTAATGGGTAGTCAGTGTGATAGGTGCTAAACTCGAGTTGAGTGTCTGTTGAAACCAGCAAGGAGTTTCATTCATAGTATCCTAAATGAATGGCTGTCCTGAGGCAGGTTAGACTGTTGATGATTTTTGCAAAGCTGAACGTGTCATCTTCGTTTAACAAATCATAGCCGAGGACATCTCAACATTTCAAATTGCACACAATTGTCATCTGCAACTTTTCAGATATCTTTAAGGCTTGATCCTGAAAAACTGATCAAAAATAGTATTTCCAGGAATATTTTTTTAAGACTTTTTTTTTATTTTCCCCTTAAGAAAATTTCTCTCTTGAAAGGAAAAAAAAATGAAAACAAAGTGAAAAGCTGAACGCCCAAACACACTAGGGAAATTTGTGCAAACATTGCATCTGCTTCTTCATTCTTCAACAGTGCCTTGCTGTTTACAGATGCATTGTGCAGAAGACTGGGGAGCTAGGGTGCATGCCCTTCCTCAAGCTCCCTGGGGCTGAGGCCGTTCCCCTCCCGGTACAAACGGTGGCACCATCTCCTCCCTGCGTGGGGACCTGGCTGTTGACAGGGCTGTCAAAAGCCTTGCTCTCCATGCTTACACACGCAGGCGAGCAGCAGAAAGACCAGATTAGCTTGGCAAGACTTCTGAGTCGCATGGGATTTCCTAAAACCATTCCAATAAAAGTGTCCTTTGAGATGAGAAATGTGGACATCAACAACTGGAGCTTTCTCTGTGGTGCTTACTGCACGCATTTCTCTTCGTAGTAGGTGTGTTGTGAGTGCAGCTGTGGATATGCTTTTGGTAAAGGAAAATTAAGTATGGACAGTGATTTCATACCATGTATGTACTGTAAGAACCAGGTGGGTGTCTTGTGTAGCGTGTCTCCAGGTTCTGTGCATTTTATGGTACATTTTTTTTTCTAGGCATGCTGATATAAGCCCCCCTACAGTCACAGCAGAAGAGGTCTTGAATCATACAACGTGTCGTAAAGTGGAGAAATACTGTTTGTCCCATTATTTTTCAGAGGAAGAGTTGAGGTACAGGAAAGTAAAGGTTTTACCCAAGACCACAGGGAACTGAATGCTGGAGATGAGGCTGAGGCTAGGTGTCCACCCTTCATTTAGTGCCTAAACTGGCCTTTTCTCTAAAAAGTGAAAATAATGCATTTGTAACAGAGAAGGTCAAGTTTTCACATAAAAGTGGAAACAGCGTAGCCATGAAAATAAATTTTAATTTCTGAGGATATATATTACTGGGATTCAGAATATGGATTAGCTTCATTTGCCCTTATGTTGCACCTGTTATTTCAGCACAAAGATAACCACCAAGTTCTGTCAATGTCCTGAAACTTAACTTTGCAAGATCTTTTTATCCAAATAGTTAGGGTAGCACATGAACAACGTATTTCTCTAAAGGAGTTCTATTTTGACTAGAATAAATACCAATGAAAATGTATTTTAAGCTAAGCGATAGTAGTTAGTGTTTATATTTTTCTTAGGAAAATGGAATTTGCAATTTTTCCTTAGTATGTCTTATATATACGTATGTGTAGGAAATAGTGTAAAAAGAGTATCAGACATTATCTGAGAGTGGAAAAAGAACAACAGTCCATGAATTTAAGGATTGTCAAAGATTTTACAGCTCTACATAAATTTCATGCTATAACAATATTAAGTATAGAAGCTTGATCTGAAAATACAGACAGGGAGTACATTTTGCATTCAGAAACAGCTTGCTGAAAACAGCTCATGTTTGGCTCTTTCCTTGTTTTCTACATTGTATGAGAAGTCTGCTGTAATATTGCATAAGAGCTCATGAAGCTATAAAATTTCACATGAAATCAATCTTCATTTTCTTCCTTTGAAAACTAATACACTGGGCAGAACGTGGAGCCTGAAGTCGAATGGAAAGTCCTGTTCTGAATATAAGTAGTGGTTTTTCTGGATAAACTCAGACTCCACATCTATCACTGTAAAAGCTGGGAGCAGAGGTCTTGCATCACAATACAAGAACCTTCCCGTGGCTTCCAAGGGAGGGAACCTAGAAGAAGTTTAACTCCGGTTGTTTGAGAAAAACATCTGTATCTGTCAAAAGGGCAGCACTGTTTATAATTTACCCTGCTCTGTTTGACTTAGTAGACTTGAATGTACAGCTTTAGGTGTAGACGGTTTCCATATTCAAGCCTTTGTGTAACATAATCATCATTCAGCATATATCAGTGCCCACGCTGGGTCTCCATTTACAAGCTACAGAACGGTGATATTTGTGGATGGGTTTTTTCTCTGTTTCTGCTATGCTCTCTTCTTCTTATACAGGCTGGGGCATGTTTCCTAGGCCATTTTCTTTCTAGCACTGACAAGAATAGAAGTAGAAATTGCTATTATATGACAAGTGCAAAAACATCTGTGGGTGTTGTGGCCAGCGTTGCCAGAAATACACAATTACTGTAAGGTACATTATAAAATAGAGGGAAAACTGACTCATATGCCCAGGAAAGTAATAGTGCAGTGAGAATTAAATAAATGAAGTTGTTAAATTTGCGTGTATTGAAGTGTTATAGATGCTAGGAAGGAATGAGGAGCGTGCAGGTCTGATGGGAATGAAAACAGCCATGTACAGGGATGTACTTGTGGTAATGTGCTTAGAAATCAGTGAAGACGTGTGACCACAAGCGTTTAATGCTGCCTTTCCAGCCAGAGGCTGGTGGGCAGACTGGTGTAACAAAGAAACTGCTGCTTCCACAGGCTGCTCTGGTGCTGGAAAGTTACATCCACGCATGACTTCTTTGCCAAGCTGCCTTCTGCTCCCAGCTTTCCGGGTAGCAAATGCCACCCAGGGATTCACATTACGAGGGAGTTTTCAGGCAGCTGACAAAGCATTCATTTTGCTTCTGCATGTATGAGAATGGCAGTTGTGACACCTCGACTTCTGTTCAGGCATGAGAGATTAATTCTGTGAGGTTTTATTTTTGATACAATCTCCTGATTAAACGAAAGCTATCTTATGTATCGTAGCAAAATGACAAATGTGGATAACGAATGCTTGTAAAGCTCAGGCTGGCAGTAAAAAAGATGATCACTGAGGAACTCAACTGTAACTCTTTTATTTGGATGAACTGCCCTTTTTCTTTCAATTATCTTGTGTAGCAAGCAGAACAAATAACGTGCTTTAATAGCTAGCTTAAACAACTTGGGGGGAGCTGGGGACATCTAAAGCTGTTTGTGAGGAGTCGGACCACAGGCAGTCCTCCGGGAGTGTCCGGTCCCAGGCGGTGGGCAGTGTGAGCATCCTTTGGCGACGGCAGGCTCGGAGGAGGGACAGCCCCTGGAGGTGGGCAGCGGAGTTCGGGGACGTCTCGGAATAAGTAACTGTTGTGTTGGGTGCAGAACTGATAATGCGCTTTGGTAGATGGCTCTGTCGTGAACAGCTCATACGCTGCAGTTTGAAACTGCAAATTCATGAGATGCTTTTGGAAAGGAAGCATAAGAAGGCAAGGCTCAGTTTTGAACTCTCTCGGCAGTGTGTCTGAGTAAGGTAATGGCTGTGGATGTCTGATCCTGGTTTTCCTTTTCCTTTTACATAGCTTTCCCCTGTTTTGGGTAGGCAGGAAATGAGGGACATCCAACTCCCATCTTTCCTGCTTTGCCCCTGCCGTGTTAAATGCTGGTTGGCAAAGCAAATGAGAAGACAGAATAGTCAGCCAGAAATTGTAGCTAACAGTATTAAAGAAAATATATGCTCCCCTTTGGCAAATCCACAGTCTTTTCACATTGGCTTGAAGGGTTTAGACAGTATGCAAACTTGCCCGAGGAAGGGCCCTTACAGTCTCAGCAATGACTTGCTGCTGAATAATGTAATTTCAAAGGGGCCACTGTACTTTGTGTCAGACTCAGGGTAGATGGATCTCTACTGAGCTGAGATCTAACCAGAAACTTCACTTCTGTCAGGGGTATATCCACCAAAACGGTCCAATTACCATGCTGCCATTTCAGAAGAGCTATCTATCTCCAACACTTTATGAAATAGTCGATCTTTCTCCATCAAATGCTATTTGCAGATTACAAACAGTTAGTTCTTACGTTAAGACAGCAGGGGCTAGAGTTAGTCCTTCCTTGGAACTTTTGTAGGTAAAATTAATTAAATATTGCACTGTTGGAAACTCTTCTCTTTAAACAAGCAAAATGATTTCCAATGCATTGCACTAGTTGTTAGGATAAGGTGATAAACCAAGTTTAGGGCTCTTCACTCAGGCCACTGGCAACAAAACACTATTCACACCATAAGCTACTTAGCAAGACTTCAGTAGCTTTCTTACCTTCAGTTTTTACAATAAGGGAAATTGGTGATTGCTTCCCTCCCTCTTGCATCCCAACAGCACTGTTTCCATACTTTCAGCTCTGAGATGCAGAAGACTGCTTCCAGTTAAAGCATTTGGCACTTTGGCCTCTTAGGAGACTCCACAGAGCCAAGTGGAGTGTGAGTCCTCCACTGGAACTGGATGGCAGTCACAAATCATTTTTGTGTGGGACAGGACACCAGCCAGTCATTGTGTGGGAAGTACTTTGAATTCCCACCAGCACTAAATTTTAGTAATTTCAGCTATAGGCCTGCTTTCTGCATTTCATTTTCTTCTTGAATTTCCCCACATTTCTCTGTTTTCCTTATTGAGCTCTATTTTTTTCCTTCAAAATCAATTAATTACATGCTTGTCATTCTGCCGTATAATGCTGTTGGTACCACAGATGATATTGCACAAATGTTAACGGAATCAGTGCTGTGTTTTTGTCTTTCAGTTCTGTTGTTTCAGTGAATTCCTTATACATGCGATGCTATATATCCGCATAAGATCCTTATCTTAGCAGTTTATTTTCTTGTGTAAGAGGCCTGCTTTTGCAAGCCTATTATTACGCTTTATTTCATCATGCTGGTTTCTAAGTACTGAAATAGGATATTTTCCTGTTTCCATAAGATTTTTTCTTAGGAGTTACCGACTGTAATGCATTCTGATTTTTGATAGCCCACTTCCTGTAGTCTTTTTTTCTGCATTTTCAACTGCTCTATTTTTTCCCCC
This sequence comes from Cygnus olor, assembly GCF_009769625.2. NCBI lineage: Eukaryota > Metazoa > Chordata > Aves > Anseriformes > Anatidae > Cygnus > Cygnus olor. The sequence continues at coordinate 55,022,426 of NC_049173.1, forward strand.
CTCGTTCTTGCACCGTATCAGTGGAGTACCACAAAGGCTCGATCTATTTCTCTCAGCGCTCAGCCAGACATCGCAGTCGGTGCAGCAGGGTACCCTGCTTACCCCATGACAAGGCAGCATGGCCCAGCTCTCCCGTGTTACAAACACGCAGCTCAAGTCGTCGTGCTCTGTGCGGGAGTCAAGCCGTCAGCCTGGGAGCGGGGGCCGTATCACTTCATTAGGTGACTAAAAACGCTTGGTGAAAACTGTGGCTTTGTCCCAGGGAAGAGGTTGCAATGATTTTACAGGGCGCTCCTTGAATCTGAGCTAGGTCTGCAATGAGCATGAGGTCAGGAAGTCAGCTAGGACCACTATATAGCACCAGAAATAGGGGCATGGATGGGGAGCTAGCTAGCTACTCAGAAGTTAGTCGTGATCCTGTGGTCACTTGGACCTAACGGAGAATTAGAGCAACGGTGAAGGACCTGGGAGGAGAAGCAAAGCAGTTTAGGGCTCTATGGACTGCAAGTGCTCCTTGGAGTTTCTACAGCTGCAGATCTGGAGTTGAGATGAGATAGCACTTATCTTTTACTCATTAACCAAAATAACCCTCCCGACTAGGAGAGGAGAAGCCTACCCAGAGTTATGGAAGGCTGGACTTGTTCTTGGAGTGGTAAAGACCAAAGTCTTGATAAGTACGGGTGGTGGAACTGGGTAGGAAGATGGATGCTTTTGTGTGGTGTTTATTCTAGAAAAGATGAACTTTGGCTTTCCAGTCCCAGGTCACCTCAATAAAAGAGCTGTGTTGAAAACCTGAAAGGGTCGTTGAACACTGAGGAAGGAAACTAAAACAGATTGATTGTGATTGCCGTAGCATATTGAACTGTGGATAAATGAACCTTTGGACCCTACATCCTGCTATAAGCTTTCAGACCTGAGCATTGCAGGCAATTTGGCGAATCTATTTCCAAAGTGTATCTAAAACTTCTACCAACCTCATCCTATCATGGTGTTTTAACTGTTGAAATCCCAGTTAGGTAATGCCGATAACTTTTTTTTTTTTTTGCCCTGATAACAGAGAATGTTTGTGGTGTTATATTTATAGACAATAAATGAAACTGCCTTGACAGAAATCCATACTGGGGGTTTTCTGACAGCTTTCCTTGTAGGTTTTTTGTTTTTTTTTATGTGTATAACTTTGAGAAGGACAGGAAATACAGGTCAGGTGCTGGAAGTGCAGCCTCTCAAGTGCCTTAAGCCCTCATTTTTATATTTGTTCAAGGGCAGGCAAGAGCTGGTCTAGAAGGTGGATCTTTCACGTTCTTTTTTGGCTGTGTTCAAACTTCACAGAAGAAAGGTAGTTACGTGATAGCAATTGTGGCGGCTGGAGTCTGTTTTCCTTACCTATGAAGTAGAAGAAGTGTTTGAGATGTTGTGGGACCTAATTAATGTTTGCAAGATGTTCAAACATGCAGACACTACGTGATCACTTCCTAATTGCCCCAACACAAGCAAAAATTGCTTAGTGGTATTATCTGAAAGTCTTCTGTGTAACCATACATGTAATATGTGATATTTCCTAAAATACTGTGGAGGGGTTTTTTTTGTTTGTTTGTTTTTTGTCTTTGTTTTGTTGTTTCTGTTTGAATTTTGTTTGGAGGTTCTAGAGGTCTCTAAGATTTGGCTTGTGCATGGAAATGCTTTGTAGGAATCTGAATATGACAGCAGACCTTTGGTGGGAGCTTGGTGGGAACGTAGGCACGAAGCTACAGCTAGATCTCTACTGTAACACTGAGTTATGAGGGGGAAATGCCAAACTCTCCCAACCTTTCTGGAGTTCACTTTGTTGGGTAGGATTCAAATCTCATCTGTATGTGGCCATTTGTTGTAGTCACTGGCGTTCAGAACTGTTGTGTATATCCTGTCTGGTCAAAATCCATTTTATCCAATGCTATTTAGTACAGTTAGTTGTACCATCTCTCTGAAGGGCAGGATTTACCCCACAGTGAGAGACCGGGATTGTCTGTCATTTCTGACATGCAGAGAATGCCGTGAGTAAACATATTTTGGATTCCAGCTGGGGTTTCCTGTTACAGTTTTTATATTTGACTGCTTTTGTGGCTGGAAACTTTTGCCAGCTGTCAACTTAAGAGCAAGTGGCAGTCTGCCTTCTCAAGCAAATGTGGCCTCCATGTTTATTTTCAGTTTCACGTTTGTTATACTCATTGTAGGTTAAAAATCCTGGCATAACATCCTTGACCCTTCAGTAAGATATGTAGTCATCATCTTTCATGGTGCGAGTATTAAATAACTTGCTTCACGCAAGTACGAATAACAGAGAGTCCAGACCCACATAGTAATCAGTTTTGGACTGTAGTAATTCAGGAGGCTTCATTTTGTTATGGTTTCCGCATAATGAGCAAAGGGACTTTTTATGTGATACAAAGACTGAGTGCAATAAAGTGTGGCGGGAGATTAAAGTAAACAATTATTACAATGCATATTCTTTTGTGTCTCCCTTTTTTTTTGTTGTTGTTCTTGAATAGATTGAAAACATAGATGCATGCCTGAGTTTCTTGGCTGCTAAGGGAATTAACATACAGGGGCTGTCAGCAGAAGGTGAGTCAACTGGTTGTTTAAGATTTCATTTTAAACAACGAACTTGAATTGCTGCTTGTGATTGTAACCCACACGTGCCGTGTAATGGAAAATTAATGTAATATGAATAATATAAGCTGTTGATGGTCTTTACTCCTTTTTTCCCATTCTCAGCATGAAAGGTAGGTAAAATATGTATCTAACCTCCTCACGGCTGACTTGTAAAATTAATTAATCTAATTCAGTAACATCTTGGTTTATGTCTGTTAAAAAAGAGATTTTTCATCTAAGTCGTATAATTGATACATGGGTTAGAGTGTAGATTTTATGGATATTTAATAACTGTTGGGGGCTGCTTGTCTGTTGAGAGAAAAGATATTTAGTTCCTCATTCTTCAGTTATTCTGTTGTCTGAAAAAGGATTCTGCTTTTTTAGGTTTAGACTTCTAAAAGTGTGATTCCAAGTGTAAAAAAAAAAAAAAAAAAAGAAAAAAGGAGGTATTGACCTTGAGTTAATCACTTAGCTTATAAAGAGAACCAGAATTTCCTAAAGGCTGAACATGACTCAGTGTAGGATACTCCTCTTCACCAGTGTGTGATGTATGTCGGGATGTATGGTGCCTGGTGCTCAGAAGCTGTTTAACTGCTGTCTTATTAAAAGATCAAACAGATTTCCCTAATCCTCATCACCAGCTTTCACCTCTGCTTTCATTTAAATATGCTGGAAAAGCATTTGGGTTCAGAAGCTGTTAAGACAAACTTTGAATGTATTATGTGACCGCTTCTTCAGCACTTCACAGAACAAATAATTGGATGTGTGGCATCAGGTGAGACCTGAAGTTAGATCTGGTGAGTAAGTCTCTTTGCAAGCTTAGTTTTGAGGGGATTACATTGTCAAATCATGAATTATACTTTTACTTGTGTGTGAACAATTTAATTGCCTGTATGCGTAAAGCCATGTTTTCTTCCTCCGAGGGAATTCTGTCGCTCAAACAAACGAGGCAGGAAAGGATGTGTAGGTGTGGTGGGCTGACCCCAGCCCACAGCGAGCAGCTGCTCGCTCACTCCCCCACGCTCCCAGGAGGACCAGACAGAGAATAGGAAGGGCTAAAGTGAAAAAACATGTGGGTCAAGATAAAGATAGTGAAATAAGTGGAGGAAAGAGGAAGAAAAAAACAAAAGTGATGCAAAGGCAGTCACTCACTGAGACCTCCCACAAGGAGACAGATGCCCTGCCACCTTCTGAGCAATGGCCACGTCCCCAGTGCCTGGCCCCTCTGTTTTAATGCCGAGCATGACGTTATGTCACAAGGAATATCCCTCTGGTCACCTGGGGCCAGCTGTCCACGTTGTGTCCCCTCCTGACTTCTTGTCCCCCCCAGCATACTTGACGCTATAAAAAGAGCGAGCCTTGTCACTGTGCGAGTACTGCTCAGCAACAGCAAAAGCACTGGTTTAGCCACAAAGCCAAAACACAGCACTGTGTGAGTTGCTCTGAAGAAAATGAGCTCCACCCCAGCCAGACTCAGTACAGCAGGCGAGGTAACGCATCGTGTTAGAACAGTTGGCATAAATGGAAAAATAGGTAAAATTTAATTTCTGTGTCCAAAACCACATCTTTGATTTTTATAGATAATCTAAGATCTTCTGTCTGTAAACCTTGCCTATATCCTTATACAATCACAAATAGAACGCACCTTTGCTCCTTTAAAAATGAAAGAAAAAAGGAAGGATGAATGACAGTCTTTCAGGTCATGTAAACCCACAGAGTTTTTGAAGAGACCCCTGAGTCTTCTCTGTGGGAAGAGAAAATGTTCCTTCTCTTGGCCTTGGCTGTCCTATTGTCAATGCCCCCAGTGTCTGTGAGCTCTCGTGGACATGGGGTTAAAGATTTGGGACCTAGTGAGCACAGTGTGGAGGGGGAGAGGTGACAACCCGTGCTGCTGCAGCTGTCTCAGGCCCTCAAGGAAACACTGGCTGACCGCAGTTAAACCTTAAGCCCTGGCACCGAGGTGGGACTGCGCAGGACCTCACTCCATGCCACCCTCAGGGGCTGGAACGGACATGGCTGAATCACAAAGATACTTGTTTTAATTTCTGTCTAAGTGGATCAGAATGTGACTCCTCTTTTTTTTAGTGATGCAGTGTTGCCACCCATACATGTATTGCGTATTTGCTGGATGCTGAGGGCAGGAATTCCCCCTTCCAGAGTAAAGTCTCTTTATTCGTAAATAACAGATGCTTTTTTGCACCCCAAAATGTAAATAAATGGTAGTTAGTGGTGCTGGAATGTATTTTTAAGCAGTTGAAAAAATCATTTGCACTAATACTGAATTTAGAGTTAATATTGTTCTGTTTAGTTTAGTGCTATTTTATCTTGAGTATGTTTTCTTTCCATTCTTCTTTATTAATATGTGAGCTATATGCTTTGAGGTTATGATTCAAAGTCTCAGCTGAAACAAACTTTCCCTTATTGACCATGAATGTTGTTTATGAAACATGTTCCGGATAACCACTGTGGATGAACTGTATGGTGAAACCACCATGTACCCAAGTCTTACATATGTACACTATCTTTCAAAAGTATTCCCAAAATATTTTTAAAAATAAAACTACAACAAAATTAAATATTTTATTTTAAAAAAACGTTATTGAAAAATTACAACTAAAACTTGCATTTTGGCAACTTGCAAAATAGTTTAAATAATACTTGCTGTCCTCTAAAGGAAGCCCCCTACATCATCCTGGCATATGAGATTCTCCAAGCTACTTTAACACATGTATTTTAAATATAATTTCAGGAAGCTTGTGACGGTTTATAAGCATGGAAAACAAAGTAGTGGGTATTTAGTACATTTTTTTTCTAACCTGATATTATGACAACTAGTAGGAGAAGGGCTAGCTGGACGTTAGCTGTCCTTTTCTGCAGCTTATCCTTCAGCTGGGTTAGAACACCCATAACAAATCTTTTCCTCCTTTTCAGCCCAAGTACCATCTGCATTATATGCCTAGATAGCTCGGTTACAGTCAGGATTCTCATGTCAAGAAAAGGTGTGAGCTAAAATTTCTAACAATGGAAAGTTTGCTTACTAAGAAATGATTAAACAGAAAATGCAGGTCTGAGTCCATAATAAAAGCCAATTTTAACCTTGATGTGATATGTGAATATTGTAAAAATGTAATATATTTCATATTATTTACCTGTCTTGCAGCAATGCGAAATCTAAGAAAAATAGCAGATTAGTTGGTGAGAAAACTGTCAGCGTGCAAAATTGACAGTGCAGTGTTCACACTGGGGAGGGGAAGGCATGTTTCTTGTTCATTGCTTTGCTGCCAAATCGCAAGTCCGACTCAGTAGCACATAGGTTATCCCATATTTTCTGCTGATTTCATATCTTTTTCTCTCACACTGTTGCATTTTCTAGGAATTAACATATTAAATCATATGGAAGCTAAGAAGAGACCAGTAATGCCTGCTGAATGCGAATATTTACTGGCTTTGCCACTAACATTAAAAAAAAAAAAAAGTGACTGCTAAAGAGAGGGGAGAAAAGGAACATTTTTTATAAAATGAAGCTAAAAGACTTGAATTCAACAAGAAATTAAGTTTCTGTTCTGAGAGACCATCCTTAGTTGTGCTGTGGAAGGCGGGGAGAACCAAACAGGAGAACACAGAATCTCTTCAGAGTGTTGTAACCAAGCAAGCAAGCTAGTGTTTCTGCACAAGTTGCCAAGACCTGCTAGGTCAACTGCAAATAATTGTGTTTACTCCACTGGCAGATCCTCATCTAGGAGGAAGTAAGAGATTGTGATTGCTTCCAAATGGAAATAAACATTAAAGCCTCTCCTGAGTTGCCTGAGAATATGCATTTTTCAATAGTGCAGCTTTAGTATGGAGGGAAGTTGATAATGTTTCCAAACTAGAATTTGGGTAACTCCTAAATACTGAAATAATTTGAGACTTCATGTGTAATACCCTTCCAGTGTCAAAAAAAAAAAAAAAAAAAAAATCTTGCTTCAATGTGTGACGCAGGCTTTTATGGATTTATGTATGTGACACAGTACTTGTATGGATTTAGGCAGTGAAGATACTTAAGGATCTGTGTTCTCTGAGGATAACCATAGTATGCTAGAGATAGGCCCCCTACTTCAGCAACATGGAGCCAGAGAGGTGTTCCCTTCTCAAAGATTTTAAACTCTTAACATCTCTATTTGTAGTTCCTGAAGAAAAGTATGGAGATGCAATTTCTCTTCTCTTCTTGCTGCTGCTTTTGTTGTCTGTCACTTTGAGCTCTCTGTCCATACCCATGCTCTTACTTGTTTCTACAGCTGGGTTTTAGGCTCCTGGAGCTGCAGCTGCCCAGCTAAGCTTGCCATCCTTCACACACTGTTTCCTCACTGCCAAGATTTTGAAGATTATGGAGAACATAAATGTGCAGTAGAAATTCAAACTGAATTCAGAGATAGCAGCTGCACCTCCTCTGGATAACGATCAGCTGAGCAAATCATGAAACCATAAAGCAATGAAAGGAAACATCTTACTAGACTTTGGAACCACTACTATGGAACTTAGACTTTTTCCTCTGAAATGAAGTCTGTGCTTCTGTAGGTAAATGGGTTTCAGTGTACACACTCTGCAGTCTTGCTGTAAATCCATTTTAGTTCTTTTCCAGTATCAAGGTGGAATTTTTGTTTCCGTAGCACAGATGCCCCACAAAGCTGTTTTGGACATACCCAAGAGAGTGTGTGTTCACTTACCAAGTTACCAAGTTGTAGATTTTGATTCTACCACACAGAGCCTGTGTGTTGTTAAGATTCCTTTGGTCTGACAAATTCTTTATTTTTTTGGCGTAAAAAAAATGCATGCAGATATAGTGGGGGAAAAACATAATACCTTTTTAAATTTTGCTGCCCTGTTTCTACAAAACTCCCAATATTGTTTATACTCAGATCACACTCCTCAGCAGAGTCTACAAAGTTCATCCCAGCACTCTTCTGGTAGCTTTTATCCCAAAAGTCAGCTTACAGCCAGTCAGCTTTGAGCTTGTGGTGGCTGAAGTGGAGTCTGTCTGTACTTCACAGATATATCCAGGATTAACTGTGAGGTACATGTACTTCTCAGAATTTTGTCTTAAATTCAGACCTACTTTTGGCTCTTCCTCCCCTGCCATCATTCATTATGGACAGAATTTCCTGCTTTTTATTTTTTTTCTTTTGTTTAGCAGACCATTGGGTCTCACCTGTTAGGGGAATGAAGAAGGGTTGATGGGGACTGCACGCAGAATTCCTCAGTGGTCAACCATAAGAGGCTCGCGCAGAGTGACAGAAGCATGCATCCGCTATCCCTAGGCGTGGAAATTACGTATATATGACAGCCCCATATTCTGGCAGGAGAGATGCAAGCTACGGAATATGCAATGGTTCTTAATTTGTGCTCCTCCTAGCTGATTTGGCTAACCGTTCTGGTCCATGTAAACTAGCTGAACTAGTGCCACATGCTTTCCGGAATCAGACGGAAAATAAACTCCTGACTAAATAACAGCGATAGGCTGTTTTGGTTGTTCTTCCTTGGTTTGCTTTGATCTCTATTTTGTATATAATTAGTTTATGATTTGCGGAAATTTCATTTGCAAGTGTTCAAGGGATCAGATAAGGGCTTTTCTCTACTAATCTCTCCAACAGACCTTTCTTTTCTTTACCTTTTCCTTCTTTCACAAGGTATTTTTTCACTGATATTTTTTTCAATTTCCAGTAAGCCCAATGTATTTTTGTGCAGAAAGAGATGATTGGCAAGCTATAATTGTAGGTGAAAAAAGCAGCAGCAGAGCCATTACAACATGGGAATTCCCAAAGGGTGGATTTGCATGGATTGACTTTAAAACTAAATTCCAATCTCTTCTAAAATATCTCGAGTGTCTGAAATATACAAAACCAGTTTGGGGCTCCAGATTTAAAGTGAGCGGGTGACGTGCTTGCCCTTATCTGGGTTGCTGCACTTACTTGAGCTGCCCCATGGCCAGGACGGGAGGCAAGGCAGGAGGCAGGAGAGGCCGGGCAGACGGACAGGGCGCTGTGGGGTTGAAGTGCCCTTCCTGTGCGAAGGGCAGGGGCGAGCTGCCAGGTGAATTACCTCAGTCTGCCTTTAAGATAAGGGAAACAGAACTACCTCTAAAAGTCCCGCCTGAAATATTGCACTTAAAACCCAGAGGAAAAGAGGCTGCTTCTTCTGAAACTTACTAAATTGTTTTTTGTCACCTTAAGCATGTCAGAAGCAGGTTTCTCTTCTGATTACGACAGAAGACGCACAGCCACAGAAGTTGAAGTCGACGGGTTTTAGGTGGGGTTATTGTTTTAATTGCCTCTCACTTCACATTGAAATCAGGGCCTTGTTTTCAATTGCGTGTCGCTTTGCTAAGTTTAAACATGTAGACTCACATTTCCTTTATCTCCTGGCTGTAATTTCTTTTATCTCCTGGCCTGTGTTTGTGCAGCTAAGCTTCCCAGTGCCTCTGGGGCTGTTTAGTTATGCTTTGGCCTGTGATTAAATGATACTTTCCTTACAATTCCCATGAGTAAATTGAGTTCTTTGCTAGAGATAAGGAAATCCTTTTTACTGTTCTTTTCTGTCTTTTGTGTCTATTCTGTTTTGTCTGCTTCCATCCCGTGTCCTCCCTAGCCAAACACAGGCAGATTAGACAAGGAAAGAGCCTCATGTAAAGGGTGATGTGGGAGACTGGGTTTGTGGCCTGACACTGCATGGGGGCAGGAGTAGACTGGGAAAGGGAGAAACGAGCAGGATTCACTGGGATCCCACTGTCCAGGAAGAGGCTAAAGTTGCCTGAGAGAACAAAGGAAGGCAGAGGATGACAACTCTGAGCGCTGGGATTGATAATCATTTAAATGAGAGAGCAGGGCCCTGGTGGGACAGAGCACTGCTGGAGGAGCCAGACTGCAGGGAAGGAAAAGGGGGAAGGAAATCGAGTCAGAGGAGAGGAGAGGAATGCTCTGGGTCTGGGTGATGACCAGGGCTGCTTAGATAAGGTCTCAGGGTGACTGAGGACATGAATATGGGCCCAAACAAAATTAAGGAAGAAAGTAAATTAGATCAGCTGCTAGGAAGAAAAGGTAGATTGAGGCTTAGCTAGGGAAGGAAACAAAAGTTGGATGCTTGTATAGGAAGGGGAGCAAACTCTTAATATGTGAGCTTGATATTTGCCGGGCAAAGGGCTTGTGATTAAGAACAGAACCTTGCTACACAGCAAAGGTGAACAACACACTGAGAAAAATGACTGGGAGAGGGAATAATGGATAGAGCAGAGCCCATGAATTTATTTATTCACTGTCAACCTATTTTTAAGTACCTCGGATATCCATTCTGTATTAGCTTGTGATAGTATCAAATTGCCAATTATCTGGTTTAATACAGCAGTCTTGCACAACAGTCATGTTTTCTAGTGTATAACTTGCACCAGATCTTCTTAATGGAAATGATTAGTCTGATATTCCAGAAATGATACAATGCAGTGTGGTAACTGAGTAGTTTTTCCTCTTCATGCAAATTTGGGACTGTGAAATGATTTACAGCATGATGTTGTTAATGCATTTGTTGCTGTGTTTTTCTTTGTCTTTTGTTTGTTTTAGTTACTTTAGTTTAAAGGAACTGTTTAAAGGAATTCTCTTTTTAAGCACACTAACATTAACACAGAAAATAGCAGAAATGGAAGACGTCTATTGTAGTCACTGCAGGGGAAAACTTATTTGTAGTTGGTGCTCACTGGTAATCAGCTGTAATATCAATGAGATTTGCAGAAAGTCTGTCATGTATTAAAGGAAATGAGTTCAGATGGTGTTAAGAAGACTGCACTGTCAAAAAGAAACAACAGCTGATGGCTGATTGAGTAACTCTTGAATATTGCCTTACAGAAATCAGGAATGGGAATCTAAAGGCCATCTTGGGCCTTTTCTTCAGTTTGTCTCGATACAAGCAACAGCAACAGCAGCCACAGAAACAGCAACCACAACACCATCCATCCCAGCAACCTCCCCCAGTGTCCCAGCAAACAGGGCCTCCATCTCAGTGCCAGGTCGGGCTACAGCAACAGCAGCAACAGGTGCCAGCTTCACTCCAAACTCAGTGCCAACAGCCCCAGCAAGCTGCACAACATCAGATAAAAGCACAACCAGAAATGCAGTCAAGGTGGGAAAATTTCTTTTTTTTTTTCATTGTTTGTTTTTCTTCTTCTTAAAGGTCTTCAAGAGTCAAAGAAACTGCTTTCTTTAGTTCTACTCTAGAATAAAGTCAGTGTTGGAAATTGAATGCTGGGTAGCAGTTGACTTCACACCTTTGGAAATCAAAACACGTGCTTAAATATTTTCTCCATGCTAGAAGTACTCGGTTCAATGAGTGCAGAATGCCTGCAAGACGACCGTATTTTATAAGGATAGTTTTCTCAGCATTCCTTTTGCTTCCTTCTACTTGCAAAACATATATATCCTTGCTATTACAGAGTATATACTTCGGACACGTGAAGACCAACTGCAGTTCTGAGTTTACGAGAATATTAGTCCTCACTAAGAAATGGAAGGTTCTGATAGTTGTAGAAGAAATAGAGCTCATCACAACTGGTGATGGTCAAAATCAAATCTAAGTTTATTGGTCAACAAGAATAAGTTGCTGGCTTACATGAAAAAAATGTTCAGTGTTGGTGTTTGTTGGTGCTCTTAGATCAGAGTATAGGTAATAGAGGGGGGTCTTTGTATCTTCAAAGTCTTTAATCCTACAGGTGTTCTTTGTGGGTTAGAATAAAAGCCATTGATGAAGGCAGTACCAGTGTGAATACATTTACAGCCTTCTGCTTATCTGACCATTCCGCTGTTAAGGGGATGAACATTTTAGTGGGAATAAGTGGGCAGGATGAAAGGCTGAAGTTGTATTTGCTACTCTTTTAGTGAAAGCTTATTTGTTTCAAAATATCACAGAGTAAGTTAAGGCTGATTGGTGTTAAGATAACACATACCGGGGCGAACACTAGCTTAAGTGCTGCTTTATATGGTATATAGAGAGCTTGAGTGAGGCCTTCTAAGAGAGACACTACTCTGAGCTCGTTTTGGTTTGCTTATGTTTTTCTTAATGAACCATGCTCATCTTAGATGGAAATGACGTTTTGGTGTAATTGAAATGCATAGTGTTGCTACAGCATGTATAAACTTGTGCAGGATATAATTACTGTAAAACAAGGATGTATTTGGACATATTTGTCTGACTTTGGTGTCAAAAAACGTAAGATGTATGGGATCATTGAATATTGCTTTAATATTTTCAGTCCATTTTGTGGTTTGTGCTGGGTTTCAAGCAATTTAAAAATAACCAACTTTGAGCTGTTAAATGTCGTAATGTGTATATATACACACACGTGCACTTAGTATATAGTAAGCTGAAATTGCTCAGATGCTGCAGAAAATCATATGTAATAAAAAGTTGAGGAGCTGAAGAGTAATACAATGTGAGTTTGCATGCAGAATTGCATCTTCATTACTTTATAAAAATTGATTTTGACCTAAAGTTATAGTTAGGCAAGAAGGCTCTCTTTCTTGGAATTTATAAAAGCTCCTTACTCCCTTAAACTAGTTACTGAATTCAGTGGCATAAAAAAACCGAAAAGTTTCTGTGCTCAATGATGTCTTCCACTTTTTCTTTCCTGTCATACAGTGCATCTCCCAGGGACTCATCTCAAAGCAAAATCATCCGATTCACTCTTGGTCAGAAAAAGTCTTCTAGGTTAGCATTTCTTCATCTTCTGCAAAGCATGAATAATCCTTTTGCAATATTTTTGGATGCATGCGTAGGGTTCATGCTGAATATATTTACCTCCTTGTTTGTAATCAGGCATCTTAAAAGCAGCTGAAACATGCAAGTATTGGACCAATTTTAACTTTTTTTCTTTTTTTTTTTTTCTCTCCAAGGCATGGCCCGCAAGAAAATAATTTTGTTTTCTTGTCCTTACGAGCTTTTGTTTTTGAGAACAAAACATGGTTCTGGGAGTACTCTCCCCACTTTCCCTGTCTGTATTAGTTGTATTTAGATCTCCATTATTGAAACTAGTAGCATCAGGCTAGTGCTGTCCCAGCTAGTAAGTGGACCATACCTCGCACATGCCATGTGAGCCCAAACAGCATTGTGTGGGTGTTTCCATTGGAGCTCCTGCACTCCCCAGTGTTCTGAAGCTGAGAATATCTAGTCTCCCTGAAAATGATTAATAGGTATTTCAACTTATTTTTTGTCCTGAATCCCAGCTTGGTTTGCATGCCAGCCCCTATGGCCATTTCATCTCAGCACTCATAAGGATTGCTGTAAGTGTTACTAATGTGGTTATTAATCTTAACGTTCCTTTTATTACAGTTATATATAAAAATGTTTTATGAGGATGTTTTATATAGTTCTACATTATTAAACTACTCTGTATGATTTTTGCTAAGCTGGTGTACCATTATTTATGATTGTATTCAGCTTGGCAAGTTTGTATAGATTGTTAGTTATGTATAATTTGGATTTATTTCCCCCGTCTTACTTCTTTTACGACAACAGTGAAGGTCTGCACTATAACCCCTGTTAAAATGTTCCCTGTTTCCTTTTTATGTTCTCTCTTGATCATGATTATGACTTGACAGTTTGTAGTTGCCTAGAGGAGATGCTGAAGAGTAGTAACAGAGAGTGTCCTCTGAGCTCAGTGCCCTGTCTCTGGCTGCAAGAAGCCAGGAACATCTCCCTGCACCTAGATTTTTTTTTCCTAGATTTCACAAATGTCACTGTAAAATATTTTGGCCTAAGACCAAAAGTATGGGCTAAAAAGAAGATCAGTCAGTTAAACTACAGGAAAAAAATGTAGGAGAGATTATACTTTCTTCAACAGTTTTTGTTAGCTCATATGCTTTTTATTCTCTCTGTGTTTTTATTGGCAGTGACAGTCCTGATTGAGTTTAACACTTGCCACTTCTTGAGTGGTCATAAGCTTTGAGTAGCTTCGTTTACTTTAAAATGCAAGATTTGCAAAGCCTGCGTGGGCATGTGTGGGGAGCCTTTTCTCCTGCCCAGCACGGGGACACGTCCCTTGCCTCCTGTCAGACACGCTAGGAAGCTCCCCTCTAGTACTGGGTGCTCTGGTGGCCCCGCTGCGGTGTTCGGCCCGTACTCGCAGTGTCTCATCCTTCTGTAGAAACTTACAGCTGAGGTATCTTGTGTGTTTTCCCTACCCATGAGAAACCTAGCTTGTTTCCTATGAAGCAAAACGAACTCTTAGGGAACTTTCTTGTCTCAATGCCCCCCAAGACCTACAGAAGAGCAGCGTGGCAGTTGTTACGAAGAGCAGTTGTTCCTTCCCCTGCAATATCCCTGCTTCTTCCCGCATAGTCTCCTCTACCGTGGATGAAGCATCTCTGGGGGGTTCCCATTTGCACTTTACTGCAGTGACGGCTATGTACAACTTCCTAGCACCCCCCAGTGTTGAAAGAGGATGCTCTTCCTGGCTAAATTGAGGGGCTTGTCTAAAAGGCTTCAACAAAGTAAACCTCAGAACCATGATGTGCTGTGACAGATCTGCGGTGATTTGAGTTTGTGAATGATTTTTTGCTTTTGTAGTTGAATGATGCCCTGATGTTTTTTCCCATTTTGAGCTTTGAAAGCATGTGCATGCAGCTGCTGACGTTTTTGTTCTTTTCCTTCATGTTTCTTTCCCTATTTCCTATTTCTTCACTAGTCTTTGAGAAGCCAGTTTGTTTAGGAAGTGCTGCCAGACTCCTTCCTGGCTTCTTTTTCTTCCCATGGGCACAGCAGTGATTTGGTCTGTTGCGTCCCCATTCTTGCAGATAACTGGGACTTCTGCATTTTAGCCTATTATTGGCGCAGGTTATTTAAGACAAATTGACTATTTTATTTTATACAGAACAGTGCTAAAGAGATTCTTCTGTACAGAACATACAAAGACAGCACAGAGAAGTCCCCTTCAGTGCTACTGTATGTGACACGAACTGATCCTATCTTTTAATCCTTAATGTGATCTTGTTGCTTTTTAAAACTGTGAGCTGTTTCACTAATTCTCTTCTGTGTGGATTTTGAGTAACTAATAAATCTTTCAATGTTTTATATTTCGTCAATTTGGAATGTGGAAATATGCTCATTGGCGCACAAAATACAGTGCAGACATGGCAACTGCATGTATAAACATTGACTTTGAAGGACTCAAGCACACACATTGTTCTGAGATGCGATGCCTGTGGCTTTCCTACTCATCAGGCTTTTTAGAAAATTCTACCAGTCCCCTTTTGCCTAAAAAGCATGCAACAAGTATCTTTTCCTGCCTACTGGTTCCAGAATCTGAACTGCCTTTTTTTCTAGGTAAATATCTAAATCTTTTAAATATGGGCTACAGTAAGGAAATGCAAAATTGGAAAGTCCTTCCCTGAAACAGCTTGCTGCCATCCTTTTTCAGTTTAAACTAGAAGCTTATACCTGCTCACTGACAATGCGGTTGCCCTAAGAGGGGAAACATAAGCTTTGTGTGATTTTATGGGTGCAAATTAAATCCAGTTAATGTTTTGCTGGGCTTGGCCATTAGGCTTTGTAGCTTTCAGACCACAGCTGTAATGTGCTTCCCTACAAGGAAAAAGGCAGCCGTATTCTATCTCATTGTTATTTCCAAAATAAGTGTAGCCCTGTTCAGCAATCTGGTCTAAGAATAGTAGTGTCTCATTTGGCCTTAAGCTTGCAGCAGTGCTATTACTGCACTGAATATACTGCAGCTATTTCTGATTTACAAGATGTACAGCAAGTGACCATTAATGAAAGCTGAATCGTGGAAGAAGGAGCTATATAGAGAAGGTCTGATTATATCACCTTACTCGGTGGGAGGTAGTTAAGTATATTCTTTGTTGAGTCTATTAGAAACAACTTAACTGTTTGCCAATTCTGCTATTAGTCAACGTAGGCAGGAATTTTAGAACTGGATCCTGAAATTTTTTGAGCCAAAAACTCTCATGGAAAGATATTAAAGTATCTGACTAAATGGTTTTGGTTCTCTCTTCTTTTTTTTTTTTTTCCCTGATGTGAAGCAATTCAGACTTCAACTGGTTTACCTTGTATTTTTCATCTAGGATGATCTTTTGATTTGTCCTTTCATAAGGACAAAGACCTTAAAAAAATATGTTGGTGGTGTCGATCCTTTTCTTTTCAGCTTACGCATGGTATTCCACAGTTGCTTTCTCAGAGTTGTTCTTTGTATATCTAATCTTATTGTAATTCTTTCATCAGGCTTCCAGGCCCTACCACGAGGGTGTCCGCTGCAGGCAGCGAGACCAAGACTCGTGGTTCTATTAGTGCCAACAATCGACGCAGCCAGAGCTTTAACAATTACGACAAGTCTAAGCCTGGAATTCTCCCCCCAACACCAACAGGTAGCAATGAAAAAGGTGAGTGCTTGAATTTTTTGCATTCTCAGTTTTTCTGAATAGTGGTTTTATTCAGAGGAAATTGCATTTTCCACTAAGTTCCAGAAGTTGTAAGACTATCTCAAAGTGGTAAGGGGCTCTTTGCAAAAACAAATCCTTATAGAGCTTTAACTTGATGTTTACTCTTACACACTTGTAAAATAAGTCGTGCGTTCTCCAAGTACATTTTTAATAAACATTTCCGTGTGACTGAGGCTGATAAGTTTTTATTGTGTCTACACTGGGTAGAAGATATCATTTCTACAGCAGGCAGTAGGCAAAGAAAAGGTATAACAGCACATAATGGCAATTATATATGAAAGGGTAGATGAATGATCATTTCTCATATACCTAAATATATCTGTACTAATAAGGATTAAAAGGTGGTTAAAAACAGGTTAAATACTAGCAGTCATGAAGTTTTAGCGTGCAGGTGCATTTGAGTTCTTCCCAAAATATACTTAATTTAAGCATGTTTTCAAAAGGGAAATCAGTCCACCCCCGATCAGAGCTGGCTTCAGTGACTACCTAGTGAAAATCTTTTTTTGGATTTCAGTCTCAATCTAGTTTAAATTAATGGCAGTTGTTTTACTAATTTCATGTTTTCTTGATCAGCCTTTTGTAGAACTACAATTAGGAACAAAGCACTCTCCAATGACAGTATTTTATAAAATGAAAATTTCTATTGTCATCTAAGTTGACTCCAGTATAGATATTCAGATCATTTCTAAACTTGTGGAATCCATTGTATTTCTCTAGGTAACTTGTCATAAAAAGAAATTTCCCCACCAGGTCTTCAGTTTATAAAGTTCAGTACTCCTGATACCTAAAAAGCAGATTAGTGAAGGAATGTTTGCCTGGACATCCTGAAGGCATGTTTGTCATATTGTCAGTTAGGTTTAGTTGCCTTTCTTAGCATAATGTAGAAAAAAATAAATTCACTGTTTTTAGTTACTGTTGTAAGTAAATAACAGTAACTTAGCTCCTTGGCAGAATTAAATTTGACAGTTTATAGAAATTTAGATTATAGTCATTAAAAATGGTAGTTGGCTTACAGTGTGAGCAGTCTTTCTTTTTCTCCTAGATTCTGTAAGTCCTCCTTTCTTGTTAATTCTTTAATATTTTTGCTCTCACTTCAACATATTGGCTCTATCATTGTATTAACCATCCCTCTCACCAAGCAAAAGCTACTGGTGCTGACAGCAGTGTGGTTTACATCTCTTCCTTCTCCCCAAAATAACTCGTCCTTTGTAAATCTGACTCCACAAGCTTGATTGCTTTACAGCATTTACAACTTCGATTTTTTTTGTGGTAACTTTTTTCTTTTAAGATTTACTGTCTGATTTCAGTAAAACTTAGTCATTTCTCAGCCATGAAACCAAATGATAACTTGTAACTGTGTCCTTGCAGAATACTGTAGTATTGATACTATCAAGGGATCTTTTTATTTCAGGATCAGCAGGATGATTTATTGCTCATCTCCCTCAGAACGAGCTTTTACAAAACGTCACAGACAGTATTTTATTGGCTTGATACTAAAAAGAAAAAGTATATTCAAATCTGCTAAAAGAAGAAAAGTGTTGATGTTCAAGTGAGAAAGCTTCATAAACGGCCTGGATGTGTTTAGCTTTTCCTTTTTTTAACAAAAAAACTTATTAGCAATCTACATTATGTTTCAAAATGGCCATGAACCTCAAAACAACTATCATATCTTGGTATTAAGCCTGAATAAAAACAAAGAAACCCTAAATAAATTTCGAAAATATAACAGAAGGATTTGAGCCCCAAAGGACTGTCTGTTTCAAAAGAGACGTGGCATGAAGAGCCCTAGATGCTTTTAAACCTGAAAAGGGATTTTGGTGATATTCTTACCTGATTTGTTATTCTGTTTGAAGATGCTCCTGAGGCAGCCCTCCTGTTCATTGGCATGAGCCATGCACAGGCTCTTCCCAGCTAACGGGGGTAGATACCCCCTACACCGGAGTCTCTTAAAATATCAGCAGACTATAGCTGGCCTGGGTTCTGTTGCAACAGTTAACAGAAATTGTTTTTGTTCGAGACTGAAAGAAATAAAAACTAACTGTAAATTATAAACAGAAATTTAATTTCTTAAGTAAGTCTTCGGTAGTACTTGCAGCCTCTGTTTCTCTGATTGTTCAGCCTGGTATGCCAGTCAAGGACAAGGAAAGGACACCATGTGGTGGGGTCTAAATGGCATTGGTCTGTTGGGACCTCTGAAGGCTTGCTCTGTTTTAGGGAGTTTCCTTTCAGGAGGAAGATACTTGGTCCTTGAATGCTGTAAAGATGACATTTACAATATAAGAAGCAGCTGGCTTTTCTTGAAAAAGCTAAAATCCTTCTTTACTAGAACTGAGGTTATGACTTGCTGTCCTGAAGGTACACACAAAAGAATAGCTTCAAGAAAAACTGGCGCTGGTGAAACAGGCTTTTTCATTTTGTGTCAGACACAGACAAAGGGGAGTAGAAAATTAATCCAACAATAAGGCATTTTGTTGAGTAGTTTGACAGGAATGGAAAATGACCACTGAAGAGTTCTTCGATGTTTTTATATGATAAATAGCACCATTTATTTTCCTTTCCTCCACTATTGTCAAAGGTGCTTAAAACACATTATTTAAATTTTATTTCAAGAGTCATGTAGTATAGGGTTTGAAGGCAGGAACATGATGTATTTTTATAAATGTTGCTGAGAAACCGTGTCTATGGCAATGCATCAGAAATGGCAAGTACTGTGTTCTGTCTGTAGTGCTGCTTTTTGAATGGCATTTACTGACTTTGTGTCTATTCACTAAGTTAGTAATCTGACAGAATTCATTAGCTCGAGTTTGTAGCTCTGAGCACTATAATGCAGCATTAACCAGCAGAGTTTTGGAAGACATGACTGGTGAAAACTGAGTAGATTATTCTAGTCTGCTACGGTCACATTGTTGGCTTAGGCTGGCAGCTAATTCCGTACCCTTAACAAAGTCGTTGCCCTTACAAAGATAGATCCATACTGTGTTTCAATACTGTCTTCTTGCAGCCACTTGGCAGTGTGCCTTTAGGCTTAAGTCTCCGTGTTGTATGTGCATAACTTCTTAACAGTGGTGAGTATTTTGAACGAGAGAAAAACACTGGGCTGACTCAATTTGCCTGTAGTTCTCGTGCTTGTTTCTTTTCAGGAAAATGTGTTTTTCCTTCTCCAGACCCTCATGCCCTATGCCTGAATTTAATTTTGGATTATTACCCTATCTAGCAATTACAGCCCAAACCATAGAAGTGAGGGTATTAGAATTGATGGAGCCTTATTTTCCTGTGTGATATTTCCCCGGTCCCCCTCGTCAATACAAGGCCTTGTGCTGGTGTCCCCTGGCTCCTGGACGGGTGAGGCACGGCGAGCGGTGCGGCCCGGCCCAGGCGTGCATCGGTTGGCTGGGCGATCGGTACCTGTGTACAGGTGGGTGGTAAGTCAGCAGCTGCCATCAAGAGAGAACTTGAACTCTCTTGGCTTCCCCTCAGCTTACCAAGATGACTAAATAAGGCAAATCAAGTGCTGGTTTCAGCCTTGACTTTCTTCTCTTCGTTTTCAGAGAAAAATCTTGCTGTTGGTCTTCTGCCTAGTTCCTCTCTCTCACATACAGAGAAATAACAGTCATTTGTCGACTGGGAAGCTTGACTATCAACTGTTTAGGCAGACAGCTCTGCAACACTCATTCCTCATTGTAATCCATCTCTTCAGTAAGATAAAGTGGTTACTGAAGAAGCATACACGATAATCTGCTTCCTCTCAGTGTTGCAAATGCCTGAAAGAAGTTCTAGTTGGTTTTTTGTTTTGTTTTTGAGGTTCATGGCCTTTATATGTTGCATAAAATACTCAGAACTTTGGTTCTGGGAAAAAAAAAGTCATAAATTATGGCCTTCCAAAAAAAAAGGGCTTATGTAAGTTGAACTTGACCTTTACTTAAAAACACAGTCATGACATAAAGTTGGTTTGCATCCATGAGAAACAAAACCAGTTGGTCTGACAAATTTTTGGCTTATTTTACATTAATTGTAACATTGCCAGACAAGTTTATTGTCAAATTGCTAAGACAATTCAAGTTTTCTGACCCATATCCTGAAGTTTGCCTAAGGAAATGAGATTTACACAACCATGTTGTGTGTCAGTCAGCTCTCTCGTGGTAAATTTTGATCCCTTTACACAGTACTAGCTCTGTTACGTGTTTTTGGAGAAGGAAATGGGAGAAAAAGAAATCTGACTGTTTTGGCAGACTGTTTTGGCATGAGTG
Source organism: Cygnus olor (assembly GCF_009769625.2). Taxonomy (NCBI): domain Eukaryota; kingdom Metazoa; phylum Chordata; class Aves; order Anseriformes; family Anatidae; genus Cygnus; species Cygnus olor. The sequence goes on from NC_049173.1 coordinate 55,042,770, forward strand.
ATCACTTCGTGATAGAAGGTAGCCTTTGGTGTGTTACATTTGAATAGTTTCTTACAAAGTAGGATGTAATTTGCAGCCTTTAAATAATCTGTGGCCTTTCTCTCCAAATGCGAACTGTCTTGTTAGTCAGTCGTCTGTGTCTTGTGGCAAAGAAAGTGCATTAATTGAAACAGAATACATCAGAAATGAAAAGGACAGTAAATGGAGCATGGAGGAATAGCTAGCTACTAGAAAATAAATAACCTATTTTTTTTTTAATATTCCACTAGTCAATTAATGATGAGACCACTGGTTTTAAAGAAATCTAGAAAGCATTTATGTAACATCTAAAACTATTATGCTGTTGTATAACAATAAAAGATTCTTGGATGCATGCAAGCAAGTGTGTATGTTGAGATATATGTGTACTTTTAGCAAAGGAGTAGACATAAGGAGATATTCCCTGTCATAAAGACTTGGAATGTTGCAGGACTTTGCTTATCCTGAACATTGGGAATTGAATTGATTTTGCCAGATGACATTTGCAAACATTGAAAGAAATTGGAGCGTGAAGTCCAAGTCACAGAAATAAAGCTGACTGTAGCTCCCAGTGTGCTTCTGAAGTCTCCTGTGATCGGCTCTGGGCACAGAGGAAGAAGCAGTTGGTGTACTCGGGCCGTTTCCTAGATAGAAGGATGTAAATACAAGGGTTGATGAAAACTGTGGGTCTGCCCTTCACCCAAGAGTACGCAGGCCAGTGTAGATAATGAGCATGTTTTGAAAGCACTTTTTTGACTTCTTTCTTTTCAGAAGAAAAAAGAAGTTGTGGGAGATGCTATATGTAACAGACTTTTGGAGATTTTGCAGTTAAACTAAAACTTTTTTTGCAAAGCTAAGTTCAGCTTTCTCTTACAAGCAATGATGGATTGATTCAGAGAAAAATTCTGTGACATGATTAAATGTAACTACCGTTGCTTTAACACGTAGGAAAAACATAACAGACATCAAGTAGGATTTCTGAGAAAATGAACTATTCACAGACACTTAAGTAGATGTAGATTTATTTATTTTTTAAAGTCCTTCTGGTTGTGTGCACACTACAACATTTGGACAAATAAGATTTATTTGTTGTGTGCAAATAAGAAAGAAGAAAAATTCACACCTCAGGATCCTTGTCATGCCTAATGATAGACTCGTTCGATTTTCATATGGTTTAATTTTCCATGTAATAGTCAATAATTGAATGCTAACAGGTAATTTAAAATAATACAATATTGGTACGCTATTGTTCTTCTTGGATTTTGTGGAGCTTTATGAAAATAGCATTTACAGTATACGTGTGGTCTTTCTCTTGAGCTGTAGAACTAATTGACAGCTGCTGACAGTTGATGCTTAAGTTTTATGCGTGTAAAATGATAGGGGGACTGATTTTGTTTGCTTGTTTATTTAGAAACCTGTTGAAATCTTGCAGCATTCAATCAGTCTGTCTAAACTTTTGGCTATTCACTTCTGGAAATCTGTCAAATCTAGAAATCTCAAGGCATTTGAAAATGGAAATAAAAATCAGTATGGTAGAAGTCATTAGAATATACGTCTGCTGAAATGCATAATTTACAATGATTTATGAAATTAGAATGTGTTAGGATTACACATGTAATTTCCTGTTCATTTCAGCACCTGTTACAGACTTTATACTAACTGATTCAGTATTGTAACTCTGGTGTGTCTAGATGTGTTAAGGAACTGCATGCTTTTCATGTGGTGGTATAATTTGTCTATCATGGAGTGAGGTCCAGATCTATAGAAGATCTTCAGGAATCACTGTGTGCTTTGGGTGTATAAATGCAGGGGTGAGATCTTCAAGGCTTCCACTTAACACCTTAAGTACTTAGAAGTCCACGAGCAACTATGTTTACAAATTGGAACTTCTCTAGATGCTTAGAATTCCAACAGTGATCACAAGAGATGAGTGAAAGAAATGGTTATCTGTGGCCCTTGGGTAGGGCTGCCATTTAGCAGGTGGGGGTCTTGGGCTTTCAAACAATTTGGAGGGCTGTCAGTCAGACACAGGAACTAAGGAACCATCTAGGAGAAGAACTCATATTTCCTGTCTTAACTCAAATTTCCCGTCTTCGAACCATTTTGTTCCACAGAATGGTGGTACTCTTCTGCGTTTCCATGGACTTTGCATATCTTTTTTTTTTTTCTTTTTAATGAAGTGGGATAGCTTCCTGCTAATGTCAATGCAATTATCACTTCCCCACAGCTTATAGCATGGAAGCCTGGGAGGATGTGTTTGAGCTGACTGTTGTTGAGGAGGGTGCAAAGCCTGGGTATTTCCCATGTTTTGGGTTAGTGCTCAGACTTGTATACATAAATGCAATGTAAAATAAGAATAGCTTCCTATAACTCACTTGCAAGGTGTGGGCCTGTTTTACTTTTCCAAGGACATACTACAGACCCTTAGGTCAAGATAGGCTGCCTTGTTGCTGTCCCAAGATTTTGTACTCAAATCTTGATTTAAGGGATGATCTCTTCAGTATTTTGTTTTGCTTTCTTAGTCTTCACAAGCTCTCTGACACCAGTTTCAAGTTGAAGAGAAGACTCATCTTCTCTAGCAAGGATGATTTAGACACCCATTTCCATCCTCTAGACACTTTCTTTGAGGTTAGGGCATGATAGCTTAAACTTGCTTTTTGGAGCTAGCCCCCACAGTTTGTATGGAAAATTTCCTTCACACTCATGGGAATTTCAGTGTCCACGTTCCATGTGCCATAAAATGGCAACATGATATGGAAAATGCTTTTATTTTCAGTAATTAGCCATTTGTAATTGCTGTAGCCTTCTAGGCAGGGTATTTTTGTGTGTAATTGATGTTATAGGCTTTTATTCATATAAAATTACAAATAGATTAAAAAAATTAGAATCTAATTGCATTTTTGGATTGTGGGGAAGTAATGATCCACACAGGCTTGTGGTTTTTGATGTCATCATGATCCCGTCATACAATTGAAGCCTTTTAATTCACTTCTGAATAGTCCAAGTTATTTAGTCTATGCATATGTAAGTATACCTTTGGCTTACCTTTTTGGCCTTTAACAGCCTTTAACACCACAAACATCCTGTAACATGAAAAGCATCAGCCACTTCCCAAGGTCACCACTGAACTCATCTTAATTATCATAAACATTTCCAGGGAATGTTAACCATCACATGAGCTTTGCATTTCTATGCCTCTATGTGAATTATATGTTAATAGTCATCTTGAGGCTTCCCATAACCATATCCTCCTAATTCTCTAAAATGCTCACCAAATAAGAAATACCCAAAACTTTATTTGCTTGTGCAATTTAGAATAAAAAAAACTACTTTTTGTCCATGGCAGGAAGGAGCCAAACTGTGTCCTAGGTAGAATCAAGCATGAAACTTAAACTGAAGCACGCAACTTCAGTAAAGAGCTCGATACAGTGGACTTTCTCATTAATCTGTTCCAGTGATTTGCACAGCTATGCAAAATTGACAGTCCTTTGATACAGGCTTTAAAAGCAGTCTACTGTACTGCAAAATGGTGGGTATTCTTGACCAGCTCTGAACACCCGCAGGTATCCACTGTCTTCACTGATCTTCAGGCACTTGGTTTTCATTTTGCATTATCAAGAGTCTGGTAGCATTGTATGGGAATATTCCGTTTATTACTCTCTGACTTGCATCCCCAGTCCGTAAAATCCCTAAAATTATGAAGCTATAGGAAATGCCAACTTAATGTCATCTCCAGTATGTTTATGATGTGATACAGTAATGTGACTGGTAGGCTTACATGCTTAGGTTTATTTTCTATTTTATTCCTAATATTTTATTTAAAATACTCCTACAGAGGGCAGTAGAAGTCCGTGGGAAAAATGACACATTTCCCTTTGGATTGCATTTTAGATAAAATATCAGTAGAGAAAAGGCACTACCAAACTTGGACCATTTCCACATGAGATCAAAGGAAATGTTTATTTTTCAGGTTTGTGAAGAAGGCAGTGCTAATAATGTCAGGTTTCTCATAAACAGGAAGTATTAAGAAAAAGAGAATTCATGCATACGTATTCGTGCACTGAAATGAAATAAATGTTTTAATAGCCATATTCTTGCGAACTTACTGATATGAGTCTCATCAGAGGGTTCTGAAATCAGATCCTGCTGACTCAGCTATAATCTGAGCTCCGCGTGTCTCAGTTTCCAGGTATGGATATCCTGTATTTACAGGAAAGTAAGAGAAGTGTGTGTTCCTTTGGTTGATGTTGCATTCCTTTTATTTCTTTCAAAGTTTAGGTAATGCCTTTTGAAATGCAGTATGTTTTTAATCACCGTCTTTTAGTATGTAAAGGCTGGTTGCTGTATTCACAAGAATGCATGGTGAAGGACATAAGGCATGTGGCACAAGTTCCTTTAGGGGAATTTCTGTCTGGCAATAGGAATAAAGTTCTTCCCTACAAGAATAATTAAATATTGGAAAAGTTTGTCCAGGGAAGTGGCGGAATCTCCCTTTGTTGAAGGTATTCACGACTTGCCTTGACAGAGTCCTGGTTAAACTAATCTAAGACCCTGCTTTCATCTGAAGGTTGGAACAAAGGATCTCCAGAGGTCTCTTATAACCTGGACTTGTATGTGATTTCTACAATTGTTAGAAATGGTTAGTTTTGTAGGGTATTAAAAATAGTGTCAGTGACTTCTTTAAGGGACTCTGTTAGGGAGCAGAGGCAGAGCAAAACTGAAGTGTGCTTCGTGATTGATAGTTTTACCTGGTAAGAACAAATCTTTAATATTTTGTTGCTGTCCTAAATGACTTTCTTATTTAAATGTTCCATCTTTTCCCTTGTTCTATGCTGATGCTCAATTCTGGTGGGTTATTGTGTAAAGCTTTGTATATTGCAATGTAATACCGTGATGGTCCAAACTAGACCATGTTCTACTCGTTACAGGCATATTTACCCCGCTGACACAGCTAAAATAGTTACCATACAGAGGGTAGCACTGATATACAGGGGAGTACCAGGATCCACAGATCTCAGAGAATCAGAGATTCTCATGGCAATGACAATTTTGTGTGCATCAAACCTCTGTGGAGTCAGCACCAAGGGGCTGACGTTACTTTAGTCCAGCTATGAGCTCTGGCAAGTATGAAATTACCACACTTTGATACTTTTAAATATTATCTCATTTTACATGAGATTAAATGTTAATATTTCATTAAGTATTATCTAGCTAAACAGGAAGAGATATTAGCATATCTCAAAGGACAGGTAAGGAATTTCTTTGTATATCTTTTTCACGTTGTGGTATCAAAATAGGACTGACTACCAAGTTAGTAAAATGTTGGCATGGAAACCTCCACTCTGCTGAAAACATTTCTTACTGGTGTATGGTTACGTACACCAAATGTGTGCTAAAAATGTGTGCGCTTTGTATGTAGGCAGTTATATTTGTCGGTACAGTTCAAGAGGGCATGACATATCTCATCATAGCTTCAGTAGGAATGACTCTCCAAAGTTAAATTCATATAGCTGCAAAGAAGTGTTCACAGCTAGGAATATGAAAACCCACCTGGTACTGACTCCTGGAGGAGTCATGTTAAATCCTGCGTTGATACAAAAAGCACCTGGGAATACATTCTTGGCTCAGTGTGATACTGAGCTTTTCTCAAACTCAGGATTGCTTAAGGTTGTTCAAAAGCAGCAGATTTGGATTAAGTCAACCACAAATTAACCGAAGTCAATTTAAAAATACTGACTTTGAGATTGTTGCGTTCTAAGTCCTTACCAGGAACAAGATGAGATGTGCATAGTGAAATCAAAACGCAGGGTTCTTACCTTTCATGTCAGGGGTAGTATCTTGAAGGCTGAAGTTTTCGGCAGCGTTCAAATGGACGTTGAAGAAAGGGACGTGCATAAAATAATGAGGAGAAGGGTACAGCATAATTAGAGGTTTGGAAAACTTCCTTTGCAGTTGGGTATTTAAAAGATAAATTTATGTTCTTTGTTTAAAAGGTTACTTCCTTGTTACTTACAAGATATCTGTACGGAGTGAGATTTATATTAATAAGGATTCTTTATTACCTCAGTAGACTTCATATGAGTATCCATTTGTTTGGAATTTGAAACTAGCCCAATTCAGACAGCAAACTAGATTAAGTTTTTAAGAACATGGGTGATTAGCTGTTGAAAGGGATTAAATTAGACATAATGAGTCCAAATTTGATATCTACCAAGAGCTGATGTTCAGGCAGAGGTTAAAGATTTGGCTCAAATTACTGAATGAAATTCTTTGGCTTAATACATTTAAGGTCAACTCAGATGATCCTAGTAGTTTTCTTGAATTAAAAATCTTTTATTTAAGAGCATGACAATGGAGGACAAGCCCTCTTCTGTAGCTGCACATAAAACCGGATGAAATATTTGATGTTCAAACTGACTGGGGTTGGCTCCTGTATCAAGGACAGGCTGGGCAGTTGTTCTGTCTTCTGATGTTGCATGTCTTCGCCTTATGTTCTGCTTAACCTCACACAGTTTTTTCACTCTCAATAAATTAATAATAATAAACAGGGACAAAAAGCAGACTCTCTCCTTTCTGCCTAATAATAGTATAAGAATGAAAAAAATGTGGTAAAAAAAAAAAAGAGCTGAGACTTGTAAAACATGATAGAGATTCCTGTTAAGAAGTTAACATATTTTTTTTATACCCATTTATAGTAGCATTCAGTGTAGAGGCTGAATTTGCAACCGAAGGACTTTTCTGGCAGCAGATACAGGGCCAGTTATTGTCACAGCAGTGGCAGGGGAGCTAAGATGTTGGGTTCATCCAGACAGCTAGAGTCAGAGCTGGTGAAAGGTTACTGGGATGGCCAAAGTTACAAGTGATTATCCATCTATCTATGCATGCATCCATCCATTCACACACATGGTCAGCCTATTCCAGGGCTCAGCACTGCCTCTTCTCCTACTCTTCCTTGTTTCCTGGCCAAAGTAAAAGCCATTCTTTGTGGCGTTTAAGGGTTGAGATGATCACACGACACTGACCACAATGAAAGGTTTGACTGCTTTGTTATGGTATTACAAGTGTGATGTTTAAAGCAAATAACCCCCCTGGCTGTTCCTGTTCAGTGGTGGTCAGGTTGCCAGCTGCAGCGCAAACATTTCTTTGCAGGCATGTTAATAACCAACCTGGTCTGATGGGAACTCATTTCAAATTGCTATTGCCCTTCGGGGAAAAAAAAAGTTTAAATAAACTGATTTTATTGTCCCCAATTCATATCAACATGATTTCAAGCCAGAGACCATAACCATATTATAAAATTTTCATTTAACAGCGGGAGAAAACAGTGCCATCCCAGCGCTGGTAAATGAATCTTTTGGGCCTAAAATAGCATTTGTACTCTGTGGTTTTGTTCATTTTGGTAGCCAGGCAAGAGGAGTTACTAGACAAGGGATTGTTTGGCTGCCTGAGAAGAGGTAACACGAAAGCCGGGCCTCCAGATCTGATCTCGCAGGTGGCTGCTGTGCAGCTCCGTGCTTGTGAAGCTCTGAGGAAGGCTGTGTTTGTTACTGGTGTCGCTCTGAACCGCTGCAGCGTGCGAAGCTTGCCAGGGTCTGCTGCCAATTAGTCTCACGAGGAGCTTTTCAGAAAGCTCAGTGTGGACCCTGCCTTTAAAGGGATCTGAAAGCCACTTGCAGTGCCCTCCCACGTGTTTAAAAAGTCATGGTAATGTTGGTAGCTGATAGAAGCTAGCAAACAACAGTTACTGTAGTAAGTCTTAGCATTTTGGATGATAGCTTTTGGTAATTAAAGGCTGAATAGTCCTGAAATTGAAGTGTCTGATATCTTACGAAAGAGAGAGTATATACAACTCCAAAAAGGCAATTCGCAGCTTTTTGGACTCGCTGTCTGCACAGCGCTCACTGCCCAGTCGGTCCCTGCAACACCTGGTGGCAGCCAGGCGGCTCGCTAAATAACACAGAAATGAGAAATAAAGCCTGGTATCTCGAGCATAGTCCTTTACGTGCAGCGTGCAACTGTGATTTCCAGCAGAGAACTCTGAAGTACTTTAATTGATCCTGAAAAGGCATTGACCTTCTCTGTGTGAGCAGCCGAAACTACTGTTGGCCGTGCCAAAACCCCAGCGCTGCGCCCAGCTCTGTGGCTGCTGGGGGCCAGCTGGTCGCACTGGGGGCAGCAGCAGCGTTAGCAGCACGCTCCGGAATATCAGAAATCAGCGGAGGTCCTGCGATGGATAGATGCCTCTGAACAGCGTGTGGATGTCGGAAAGCTGGGAAGTGGTTTTATAGAATGAAACGGTTGTCCCCCGCGACAGATTGCTGTAAGTTAAAAGTTTTTTTGTGGCAGTCGTAACTTTCTTCATGACTGAAATTGTGTTTGTGTAGGTTTAGAAAAAAATTCTGGGGTTTGACTTTCTAGAACAGTCACTTTGACTTCTGTTTAGTACCCAGTGTGTTTTTAGCTCTGTTTTTGGTTTTCTTTTTCTTCAGAAAATTGAGTGAGCCTAATGTTTACTTTTGAAGTGGTGACTTGATAAGACTGTGCAAAAGTTCCTCAGATTAAAAGAACTGCGAAAGCGGAAAAGGGATTTTCACTCTTAAATAAAAGTGATTGGCTCAACAGAGAATGTGAAAACATCACAAATTTAGGTCATTCCCCCTTTTAAAAATGTACAAGTGCTTCATCTCAGTGAGGTGCGAAGCAAAGAGCAGATTGCACTTGGTGTTTAGAAGGCTGCCTGTGTGCCCACGTGTGCTGACAGCCCACAGTTGCTCTCCGTCCTTGCTGACTGACAGCTTTCTCTGCAAGTCAGACCAATGATAAAACAAGTTTACGTAATTTGCCTTGACAAATCCATAACCTTGCATGAAAAGGTGCAACGTAGTTGGTGTTTCCTACCATTCTGCTGTATGCACTACCAAAAAGCAGATGCTGGAGTAACTCTATCAAGTTTTCTAAATATAAACTTAGAGTGGAGGTATTTATCCAATGTCCAGTGTGATTTATTTATCTTTCGATATCATGAATTTGATATGGCTTAACAGAAAAAATAAAAACAGAGAGAGAGAAGGGAAAGTGCATGGGATAACATGAAAGATACTCTGAGAGTCTGGTTGTTTGTTTCGTGTTTTCTTCCTGGGAGAATCGCTAGGTTTTTGTTTGCTCCTTAGTCTAAAACTACTTTACACTATCATTAGACAATTTTGAGCCATAATTTTGCGGAGTAGATACACCTGGTTTTAACTCTGTTTAAAGACCAGCATTTAAAATTGTGATAAGTTTACAGCATACATTATCTGTTTTTGGAACTGCATCTGTAAATGAACAGCAGAGTCCGTGCTCCAGCTCTGCAGTAAAATCAAGTGTGCCTGTACCCGAGCGGTATTTGCTCGTCTGTTCTGAAATGTCCTGTGGCAGATCTGACAGTCGCTTACTGTGTTCCTTCTAGTGTCTGTTTAGTATTATAGGTAGCTTTTAAAAATAAATAAAACAATCAATGGAAAGAGTCAGGATTTTGCTTGGCTAAAAATTAGGCATGTTATTGCCCCCCAGTCTCTGTCCTGTTTATAACTGTCTTTACATATTTGAAGACTTGCAATGTCTCCTCTCAGGCTTCTATTTTCTAGACTAAACAAACTCTACTACTTCAACTTTCCTCTCGTAGGTTCTTATAGGTTCTCTGTGGTAAATCTGGTTTGTCTTGATGATCTCTCCTGGCCTCTTTTGGGGCTGTCAATCTCTTTTAGAGAGGTGCTAGAGCTGGATGCAGTGCTTCATGTGAGGCCTTACTCTTGTGCTGAGTAGGGTGGACTAATTACATTATGTTTTATATGTGACACTCAGAATGCATTCCTGAATGACATTTGTTTTTTCCTTAGTGTCACATTCTAGAGGGATGCAATTGTTATATACTGTAACTCCTATTTCTTTTCTGCAGTATTGTTGCATAGCTGATTATTTGTCCTTTTATATTTAGGCATTTAATTTCTCCTAAGTACAGAACATTTCAGTCAACTTTAATACATGTAATTGTATTGACTCAAACTATTTCTCCCAGTTACAGTGGATTATTTCCTCTATATTTCCCTACACGTAAGGTTGCTGGCTTATGTCATGAGGTGACTGTCATGGGAGTCAGTGTCAAACAACATGCTTGTCTGTGTATCCTTGGGTATTGCTTGCATCCTGTCACTTTTCCAAATATGTTTTCAAAAGATTGCCTCATCTGAGTGAATCTTCAGCAACATACTTATATTGCGTGTGTGCCCGTAAGACAGCTTAAAGACTTTCAGAGTTTAACAAGCAGTATGGCACGTTTATAGGACAAGACACAAGTATGCAGTAAATCATATTCGTGTTCAATTCTACAACTTATTTAACTGGCTAAACTTGGCATTTAAAAATATGTCCTCTTTTACCTAAACAGAGGCTAACTGGAGGTTTAGTTGCAGTTGAAATGGAGCTTTGCAAGACCACAGAACTTTGCCATAGTTCGTGTAAGCCTTAGGAACAAGCCAAAATTGTATTTTAAAAAAGTTTTTGGAAAAAAAAAAAAGAAAAAAGAAAAATAGCCAATGACATGCTCTAAAGTGTACAGTTCATTAGGATTGGAAAAAAAAAAAAACACACCAAACACCCTTGTGCTTTGAAGTAAAATGTAACCTTGAGAAGGAGCCCATCTGTAGAGCTGTACAGGAGACAGTGGAACCACACTAATTTATACCAGCTGAAGAGCTGGCCCAGGATTTCATGGACTTTACAGTTCGTAGATGTTTCCTTTTAAAATAAATATTTACCATTTCCCGTAAATTTATTGCTGGGTGAATTGTGCCAGAGGAGCAACCATGGAAACTGAAGTTCACTATTAAATCACAGGAAAGAAAACAGGAGTATTGCTACATCCCAGACTTCTGTAAGTGCCAGTATGCTTTTACCACACCAGTAGATGCCTCCTCTCCCTGGGTATATTTCAGCATCTCTGGCCTCTTCCATTTGAGGCTTTTCAGTTGAGCCTTTTGACTGGTCCTTGTCCATAACCAAATGCACCTATAGAATCCATCACTGACTCCAGAGAACTACTGCCACTTCTGAAGTGGTTGATGAGCATCAAGTCGTGGTCAACCCTTCATGACTGTAACGAATAGTAGTAGATCATTACTTGCATGTTGTCCTGGCTTGAGAGATCTGCTGCTGCAGATTTCCAACCTAGAAATTGAATGAATTCAACACATTTTTTATTTTAAGTCTAGCTTATAATATGGTATTATTCTTCCATGAAGTAGTCTATAGCTTTGTCCAGTGATCTGATAAGTGCAAAAAAAAAAAAAAAAAAAAAAAAAAAAAAAAAAAAAAACAACACATGAAGTTGTCCAGCCTGACACTGTTCCACTGGTGGCTGTTGCGTGAGAGGAAGAAGTTAAAAAATTCTTTTCTTCCACTCCTATGACCAGAACTTTGGTGACACAGCTAGGTCAAGGATTTTAGAGTAGTTTCATTGACCAGAAAGATGGAATGAAGAAGACCACAGTGCAGAAAGTGGTATCTGTCCATCTGCTGTTTTATATACAAGTTTAATAGGTTTGCACATATTTACATATGTTCATGTATAGGTGTCAATATATATGATGGTAAAGTACTGGTATTTCTAAATGGTTTGATTTGACTCATCTGGTTAAACAGAATACCCGTGTTCGAGAATACATTGGTATTTGCAACTTTACTGTTTACAGCTAGACAATTATGTGACTTCTGAATGAGCAGAATACGATATTTCTCAGTTAATAGGTGGCTTAGCTTGGTGCATCGATTCATCAGTGGGAGTTTTCTGAGGTGTTTTTTCCTAATGCCTGTCACTTCTCTTCTAAAAAATTGATTCCATTTCTACCTCCGTGGTCATTCCAAGCCCAAATTGGAGCTAGTGCTAATAATCAGAATAGCCAAGGGTCAGTGTTCTCTATGTGTGGTTCTCAGACCACTAACATGTTTATGGCATATTTCATATCCTACCAACTTGTAGGATAGGTGTTTTGGGTTGAGGCCACTGTGTATACATTTTGTCCATGCCACCTATGTGTAAAGGCTAATGAAGACTCCTCAACAGCTCCTTGCCTGGAATTCATTAATGAATTGAATAACCCTCTTAGGAGTAATCTTGGGGGATTTTATTGTACAAATAATGAGAAGAAAAATCAAGAGTAATGAACAAGAATGGTATTTGTCTAGGATGAAATGGAGAGTGCAACTCGTTTGGAATGGCACAGTAAACTTGCTTTCATTATTTTATGGCAATAGAACTGGTATGTGGTTGACGGAGGTCCCTCCAACTTCTTTCTTAAGCAGTCATGTGGACAGCATTTTGAGTTTTACAGTAACTAAACAAAAACAACAAGCAATTCAAGTGTCTTAGTCGGTTATGTCAAGACAATGAGAAAAGGATTGCCTGTGCTCCAATTTTATTTCCCTTCACCTCAGCAAAAATACCAAGTCTTGGCGATGTAAACTAGTAAACTACAGTACTATTGTTTCATATGCTGAAGCTTTGCGTGAGTAGAGGGAACTTTACAGAAATGTGAAAGCTTAGTGACTGGCTTATCTTCAGCCTTTGGTACGGGTTTTCAGACGTACAGTACGTTTCTGTGAATGCACGCAACTGCTATTGAAGTTGCATAGTCTACCTCGTTGAGGCTGAAGAAGTAAAGGAAGGATGGAAGGAAATGAAATGGAAAATATCAAGGAGTAAGGGTAATTTTTCTCCTATATTACAATAGATTGAATTACCCCTAAAGGGAAGGCCAGTGGGTAGAAGTTGAGGAAACCAACTCTAGTCAGCTTGATGAAATTTTTGTACTCAGCAAAGCGAAATGTTTCCTATCTGATCGTCTCTCAGATTATGCAGAGTTTCCCTATCTGGCAATCTCTGCCTTTGAGAAAACATTTTTGTTGCTTTTTGCTGTGGGCCAGAGTAGAAGAGAGAATACAAAGATTCAGTCATCTTGCCCATGGAGGCTGTGCCTCTTCCCCAGCCCCAAGCCAGCCAGTCAGCCTGCTTGCTCCACACAGCTTTAGTTCTCTAGGGTCAGTGGTGTTACAACTGAAATAGAAACTTCTGTTAATCTGAAGAGTTTCGCTTATTTTGAGGGAGGGCTGTGTGCCAGGGTACTCTTGTTAGGAACATTCTGCTCTACCTGTTCTTGTTTTGGATTATGGAAAGATTCTGATTTTTATAGTAGGCTCCTGGCAGAAATACAGACGTTTCCATACTTCAGGGGTTCGCTAGGCATGATAAATCACCACTGAAGAATAGCTCAGCTAAAAAGCTTTTCTCTGTAGGACTCTTAATTGCAGTGTTTTGAAGGAGAGTCTTCTGGTTGGTGGATGGGGGAAGGTCAGGACTCACTAATTATTCCTCTACATGGGAAATGATGAAACTGCCACAACGGTTTCTGCAGTTCTGACACTATAATGTCATAGAGCTGCTCTGCTTTTACGTCCTAAATTAGAGTTTGGTTGTGGATTTGCTTTTAACTCAGTTATCTAATCTATGGGCTGGACTAAAAGATATTTCTCTTCATGAGAACTTCTTATTTTTCCCATAGCTTTGAAATAAAAAATGACAGCTTATTCATTCTGAAATGAATAAAAATAGTGTGAAGTTCTTGACCCTTCTAAGAAGACATAACTATGAGAGTATCCTTTGTCTTTGTGTTGCTTTTCATGCTTATAATGAAAACGTTTTTGAAAGTTTGTGGTTATAGCAAATCAAAGTACACTTGCTTAGACTGAACATGACAAATGATGGGAAATTGCATATATTTTCTCCTGACCTTATTATAACGTAAGCTCTCAAAGACTTCAGTGGGAGATTTAAATCATAAGCCTTCGGATTCTTTTTTTTCATCACAAATGGGTAGGTTTGCAGTTAAGACTTTGCAGGAGCAGCTGAAATCAGATTTACCCATGCTACAGTGCGTATTGGCATTGGAACTAGACCACCAACATCTTTTTAACAGGAACACTAGGAACAAAATAGATTTCAGGCCAAGATTTGACTTTGAAAAGAGGAAAGAGATCATTATTTATTGTAGACCGTAGCTTGGTTTTGAAAACATTTCTTTTATAGTCAGTTTTAGTTAATGCAGGTTGCTGAAGAAAGAAAATATCTCCCTCACAAAGGAACGCATGGGAAATAATAAGCTTATTAATCGAATGCATGAAACCTACTCTCCTTTTCATCAAAGAAGGGCCTATGCTACGCTGAATAAAACTTCCCCCTTTGCATGCTGATGTATTATCCACATATTGATGTTACTGCTTCATTAGGAAACCTAGCATTTGAATCTACATTCTGGCAGCAGAATCCCTTTCGTTTACCAAGATTGGTCTTAGGAGTAAAAGAGCCAGCAGACTTGTTTGTGAGAAAGAAAGAAATGGAGAATCTGAAAAAAGCTGGAGCTTTCGTAAACTGAAGCCATTTTTCAGGAGTGTGTTTTACGGTGAGCCTTTTATTTCTTACATTAGCATTCTATGGTAGAATGTAAGAAAAACTTGAGGACTTGGAATTTCCAGTTTCACTGTATTTGACCTGAGAATAAATCAAAATCCATCCAGTTTGTGTAAGAAAATATCTTCTTTCTTTTCCCCAAAGTGTAACAGCTTAGCATATATATACATATACATATATATATATATATATATTTCAAAGTTTATAAATATTTTTCATTGGTATCAAATGTGTAGAATCCAGCATTCATAGAATGTGCTTACTGGAAAACGTTAGGTAGAGACTCTAAAAATTACATTTATGTCCCCATATACCCATTTTTAAAAAGTTGTTACAGTCATAGTATTGTTGTCCTAATTCTGATTTATCTGACGTGTTTGTAGATGGGAAGAAACTCTCTGAATGGAATTGTATTATATTCATTCTACACCACTGGCAGTGGAAGTGCAACTGAGCTCCAAACAGATGTGTGTATGCATTGGGGTCAAAGTGAATGCCATGTTTATTTAAGAAAAGAAAAAAAAAAAGTGTATATTGTTCAATGACCAAACCAAATCTCAAAACAAAACACCTAAAATCCTTCAGAGAAATTAGAAACAAAAAAGTTCTGGATTTTGTTGGGGGGAAAAAAAATGCTTTCGGATTTGGAAAAATAATTCATTTCATTTGATAGAGCAAAACCTTTTTCCTAAATGTCCAATGAGTGGAGCACTCAGCTGGGCTGTTAGGAGGAAGTTCATTTCCCAAGTGAAACAACACTTGCTGTTTACTTCCAGGAAAACATTGTATTGCTCATACGAAGGCTGTGCTGATGTGGGTTGCCTTCTGTTTCTGTTTCTCCTCCCGCAGCTGATGTGCAGCATGTTAACAGTGAGCTCAGTGTTTGAGCTAGAGGTGGACTTTTACAATTGGGTTGTGGACCACAGCCTGGTCCTCAGGTATCTGTTTTCTCAGGTGTGTGCTTCAGCCTGCAGGTTGCACCTCATGCTAAGACTCTAGGTAGGCTCTGAGATTAGGGAATGCAGAATGGCCTTGTTCTTATGCATAAACGCATAACTTGTGGTGTTTTGTGTTTTTGTTTTTTTGGTGTTTGTTTTTTTTTTTTGAACTTTAGTTAAGAGTCTCTTTGAAAAGATCACATTTCTTTTCCAAGGATGTTCTATTGGCTGCGTGCTCAGGCTGAGCACCCTGCGCTGGGTTTGTGTTGCTGCATATCTTGTACTAGCCAACTGCACAAATAGCTCTTCCCCCTGCTTCCTGCTGTTTTCTCTAGGTATATGTAAAGTAATAAGCACTACTTGGTAGGTGGCTCCTTTATCAATGAATTTCCATGCATCACTTTTATGTTGTCCCAGTCAATTTCCCTATTACTCCTTGCAACTTGGTTTTCCTGAGAGAGTAAAGGGTTCACTGCCCATTTTGATTTATACGTTAGGTTCATCCCTGGATCCGGTTCTAAATTTGGCCCGTGTACGGCCATGAATCACAGACAGATCTGTTGATTTATGGGCATAGGTATGCTTTATGTCAAGATCTGTTCAACTTTATTAGGCTGGAATGGACTAGGGACTTAGTTTTGGAAGTACTATGAATCTGCTGTTTCTGTGGAAGTACCCAGGTATTGAGATGGGCAATTACTCTTACTTATTTATTCATTAGATGAAGCTATACAAATTATTTGCAAATGACGCACAGTTGGGAGTTTTGTGAAGCTTTTGTTGCGTTGCTGAGTGTCTTCTGTGGAATGCAGGCTGAGACAAAGGCTTGCTTGTTTGGACATCACAAAAGGAGAGCATAGCGGCGTTGCAATCAGAAGTAGATGTTGATAGGTAGGAGGACATCTGGAAATAAAAAATAATACAAAAAAAGCAGCAGTGTACTGTCAAAAGCATCAAGGTAAAAGCAATGGTGCAGAGCATCTAAAAGCCGGGGGAGTAATATTTCCAACAGGTTATATAGTAGCTCTGACCTTGCCTTCTTCCTGTCTGTGGGCAGGGCACAGTGACATTGGGTCACTACCCTCCCTGCGCTGGCAGGTAGTGTGACTCCTGCACTATCACTTGCTCAGCCTTCCTTGATCCATCTGATTGAATTGAGCAGGTTTGAGCAGAGCAAGTGTCATTGCTGTTTGGGATGTTTGGTGGCTTGGTTTTTCTTTGTGTGCTAGACTAAAACAGGGGTAATGTCCTTGAAGTCAGCAGGCTAGCAGTGTCGTGAAAGAAGCATAATGTGTCTGTAAACTGGCAGATGCTTCTTTCCATCTCCACGTGGGTAGTTGGACTTAGGAAAAGGACTAGCAAGAACAGCCAATATAATAGTTACTGGCTAATAACGGTCCTGGAAATCTTCCAACTTCAGTAATATTTTTTTAAAGTATCATTAATTCATGCTTTGTCCATAACCCTGTGAAATGACTGAGTTTATTATTAAGGAATCTCTAGTACTCTTAGAAACCCGATTCTACATTAAGTCATGAAGATGTATGTGCTTTAAATCTTTAGTAGATCTGGTTTGGATCAGAGGAGGGAGGTTAACAGAGCCGTATCTTCAGTGAGCAGCTGAAAGTGAAGTAAAACAGTCCCTGTGTGGTTGCAGCGGTTCATGATTTACAGGACTGAATTCACTGGGCTGCTCCTGCTGCTGAAAACGCACGCTCTCAACCGCTGTTGATTTTTGAATTAAAAAAATGCAGCTCTATACACAGTTTACTTTATTGCTAGAGGGCAGAGAAATATAGGTAAGAGCCGTTAATCCCCAGCAGGCTGCTGGGCAGGCAAACAGACATAGATGACAAAAGTTAATTGGAAACATGAGCAGTTTAACAGAAAACATATTTGTGATAATTGAGAGAGTAACGTCTCCAGAAAGGAAACTCAGCAAAGAGAAACTTCAGAAGAGAAGTGGCCACTGGTAGGTGAGTGTGATTTTTCAAGCTTTCTTTAAGCTCTACGCTAATTTCTCACAAAGAACAAATAACGTTAAAAGCAACTAACTAAGATTCCCTCTCTCTGAGGGGGAGGGCTGTACAATTACTGCCACTAGTTTCTCTTACAGCTGGATTAAGATGTGTTGTAATATATAATTTGGGTTCATTGCATAAGGGCACAATTGGTTGTTTTTGTATATGGAGTTTTCTTCTACCTTTTTGCATATGATGATCTCTTCCCCTTAACTGAAGGAGCTCCAGATTTATTTTTTGCCTTACTCTTGCATTTTTTGTATTTGAGGTTTTTCTAAGAATTTAACTCGGACAGCAAAAATTTTGCCAAAAGCAGAGAGAACCCTTAGTTAGAAAATAGTGCTGTGTTTTTGCTAATGAAAAAGTATTATGAACCTAATAAGGGAGAACACATGGCAAAAAAAAACACATTTTGGTTTGAACTGGAGGAAGATTTTTTCTTTTTTTTCCTTCTTTCCTTTAAAGGGCAAGTAAATATAAATTACATAGTAGGAGCTTGCTGCTGGATAGGAGGATAGGAAAAGACAACTGGCTTTTATTTTCATTAAGTGATACTGGTGTTTAAATTAGTGAGATGTGTTTATCTTTTTAATGTTACTAATGTAAAGTCCCTAATGTTTTATTACAGAAAGAATCTCAGACCAGCTTTAATACCAGGTACTACTGTATTTTTTTTGTGTGTGTTTTTTTTATTGTTTTTCTTTTTCTCTTTTTTCTTTTTTTCCAGAGCCTGCAGACAGTACCGCCTTCCAGCCCACAGGAATGAATGAAAATGTATCATCCTCAGTTCAAAGCTGCAGCAGTACTGTTAGTTGCAATAACTCATCAGCCATCCCTCAGCCCAGCTCTGCTATTAAACCTTGGCGCAGCAAATCCCTCAGTGCTAAGCACACAGCTACGTCTTCCATGTTATCCGTAAAGCAGCCAGTACCAGAGCCTCCAAAGCCACCGTCAGAGATTATCAAAACAACTCCCAATGGCCAAAAATCCATGCTTGAAAAATTGAAACTCTTCAATAGCAAAGGAGGCTCCAAAGCAGGAGGGACAACGCTCGAGTGTTCAGGGTCTCGGGACAACAGTTGTGAAAGGCTAGAGACACTTCCCAGCTTTGAGGAAAGCGAGGAAATTGATGCCGCAAATCAGAATGTGAACAATCCAGGATCTATGTCCAGTAGTCCCAAAATTGCACTCAAGGGAATTGCACAAAGAACTTTTAGCCGGGCACTGACTAATAAGAAAAGTTCTCCCAAGGGTAATGAGAAGGATAAAGAGAAACAGAAAGAGAAGGAAAAGGATAAAAGTAAAGACGTTGCAAAAAGAACATCTATCACTGAAAAGCTGGACATGAAAGAGGAACCAAAAGAAGAACAGACAGCGCTAGCAACAACAGAGATGCCAAAAAAGTCCTCAAAGATTGCAAGCTTTATCCCTAAAGGAGGAAAGCTGAATAGCGCCAAGAAGGAGGCCTCTGCCCCTTCGCACAGTGGAATACCAAAACCAGGAATGAAAAACACCACAGGGAAATCCTCAAGTGCCCCAGTTTCTGCAAAAGAGAGTGAGAGAAGCCGCAGCGGGAAACCTGGCTCAGGGCTCTCGCATCAGAAGTCTCAGCTAGACAGCAGGAATTCCAGTTCCTCTTCAAGCTTAGCCTCTTCTGAAGGAAAAGGTATAGGAGGCCTCAACAGCAGCAACAGCAGCCAGTCTGTCAATGGACCAGCCGCTACGACACACACGACAGGAAGCAATACTGTGAGTGTTCAGCTACCTCATCCCCAACAGCAATACAGCCACCCGAACACTGCCACAGTAGCTCCGTTCATGTACAGGTATGGTTAACTGCTCAGCTAAACTCTTTGGAACATGACATTTATGTAGGAAGATTGATTTTGGACGCTCTTTCAGGGCGGTGAGGTGGCAATACAAATGCCACATCATGTAAAAGTTTATTGTTTTGAGATAATAAATGATTTATACAGTTACACAAAAACTGTTGTCAGAGGCAGTCAGACTGAAGTGTATAAGTTCTAAAAGGGATTTGAATAACTGGTGTTTTCTGATTCTGCTAACAGTTACCGTCAGAGTGCAAACACCTTGACCAACTACTGTGCTTGCCTGTTTTTTGTACCACATGGATTAAGTGTATTTTATGCATCACAGCTTTAAAAGTTGTAACAACACCAACTTATTACATAGATAAACTCATTCTCTTAAGCATGGCTAACGGTGGTGGAGCTGCCTTGTAAGCAGTAATGAGAAATTGAAAAAAATAATCTCTTAGCATAGGTAAGGCCAGGCAGAAGGTCTGCTCTTGTATGCTTGCACTAACCTTGATTTAGGTCAGCATAAGAGCAGCTGTATGGGGTGACGGCTAACCTCCATCTAGTCCAGCGTCTTCTGTGTGACAATGGCAATAGAGGACACACCGGGAAAAGTAATAAGAAGGGAGAGAATAAAGAAGCTTTCTGAAAATATGTTCCCAAACCTGTCGGTGACAGAAGAAATTCTTGAGTCTGATACTTAGGTTTTGTTTTTGACAGCTATCTCATAGTTTCCTTTGACAACCCTTAATTCCTTCATAGGAAGAGACTGCAAGCAGTTGTTCTGTCTTAGTCATCTTCACGCTGCTCATGATTTTGTAGGCCTCTATCATATCCCTCCGTCCCTTAAGATGGATCTTTTCTAGGCTGCTTAGTTGCTACTTGTAGAGATGTTCATACCCTTTTGGCCATCTTTGTCACTCCTTTCTGTAATGGTTCAGTTATACTATGTGCTTTTTCCTTTTGATCTCTTGGCGGTTGTAGTGTAAGAATGGTTGGCCATGCTTTTTTTAAAAGTGAAATTAAATTTTTAAATAAGAGTGAAATGAACCTGAAAGAGAGGGATGCAAAATGATTGCTCAGGCCTATGTAGGAAGGCAAAATGGGAAGAATGACCCTTGAGTCTTCTGATCCCTTAAGTGTTATCTCCATGTCTATAGAATAAAATGCCAGGTGTCTTTCTCTTATGTAGTTGCATGAAAATGAACCAGTTGGAAAAAATTACCCGAAAACTTGTATTTATATTACATGTTTTGGAATTTTCTTGCTCTCACTTTCATCTATATACATCACCATTAGTACTGCTTCTTTGGCTGATGGGTTCTACTAATGTCAGTTTTTTGAAATGTGTTTAGAGGTGAAAATTGCCAGTGCAGCTGTACAGTTGTAATGTAGAATTAAATATAATTTTGTGGTTACAAACTGATTGCTTTGTTGTTTATCCCTCGTAATCTGCAAAAATATGTTTATGATGCTCTGGCTAGTTATGTTTATTGCTACAACATCCTATCAATAGGTAAAGTAAAAAAGCACTCTTCTTGGTGTTCATCTTAGGTAAAATGAATATGGATATGATCGTGTGAAGTGTAAAGCAGGTGCAAACCATATGTTTTTCATAATCCAAACATTCTGATAAACTCTAGGCAATATTTATTTGAACTTCTCAAAAAAAAAAACAAACAAAAAAAAACCAGGAATGAAACTACATATTGGCACCTGGAGTAAATCCTAAGAAATTGAAAAAATAGTCTTTACAGCATTTGAGGAAAAAAGCCTAACTGTATAATGTTGCTGGCTTTCAAAAAGAAAGAGGAAAATGAAATTATGTTGATATCAATATAGTATTCAGATGCTTTTTTTAGTAATCTGCAAAATGCAGTTGCAGGGAGGTAGTTACATCCTTGTTACTTTGTGATTCTGCCCTATGAATGGGTTGTTGAAGACTGAACCTGGGAATCCTGGCTGCTAATTGTGGAGGCCTTTGTTGTCTCAGCTAACCTCCATGTCTCTTTATTCACAGCTATGGTGGATTTCTTAACGTGGATCTACAGCTCAGCATAAGTTGTGAGGAAGGAAAATGAGTACAAAGTGCCGTAGTTGTAGTTGTACGTGGAAATTGTAATCTCAGTTTTTCTCAGCTATCAGTTAAGGCTGCTTTAATCTAAACTTTTCAGTTGCCAATAGACTTTTTGTTTGGTTAAGTTTTTAGCAAAAGATATGACAACTTTCTACGTTTTGCATAAGGTCAACTGAAATTAAGAATATTGCAGTAGTAATTGCCTGCTGTGCCTTCTCTTTTGTACAGCACTTATCCTTTTGGCAGGAGAACTTCCAGCTGCTTGTGGATGTGGCTATAAGAGCAAAACACAGTACAACTAGTAAAATGGAATGACCCAAGATGTATTACTTAAATCTGACAACAGATTCTCACCACATCACTTTTTATTACACAACAGCCACCATGTCAGATTAAAAATTGGTGTTTGAAGTTGGTGTTACCCAGGCATTTATTTTAAAATAAAAATGAGTGTCATTACCAGTTACTAAAGAGAAATCAGCAGGAGCGTAACATGCCATCACACACTACCTGTTTTATGTTTATGTAAAACAGATTATTAGAGAGGATCAGATTAGTCATAACAAATTATGTTATTGATAATTAAAATTTATCTGGAAATCCAAGTTTCTTAGGACCGTATCTGAGGAGCTGTGAAGCCTGTGTTTGACTATGAATTTTTAATTTTTTTTTTACAGCTGAGTGCTTGCTGCCATTTCTAGGACATAGTTCAACATGGGACTAATGAATTATGTAAAATCAGTCTGTTGGTCTATTCTGGAGAGAGGGACAGAGTGGCTGATGGCAGGTGCAATTGTCTAGTTGCTATACTTGAGATACTTTTGATGGAGAAGTGACTGCACATCTTCTGTTTTGTTTTGCCGTTCAGATCACAGACAGACAATGAAGGGAACGTAACAGCTGAGGCCAGCACAGGAGGGGTCGGCATGGATTCTGCTCTTTATGTCAAAACTGGACAGCCTGCTCTTGAAGACCTCTCAGGTATGTCTTGCAAGATGATTTAATAACTGTGTTCCAGTTAAATAAGAATGGGCTAAAGCAAGTTTGAAGTGGTGTAGTGGTGTGTCCCCTATATTTTTTGAAATCATTAGGCATTCTGGGTGCTTAATGTCTTCTGGGACATGTGCAGCACTGTTTAGGATTAAGCTATAAATGAAGACCTTTAGTATTCACAAATAAACAAGCCTTTTTTTTTTTTAGCTTTTGCTTCAGTGCTTACAGAAGACAATAAGTTAATTTTCTTGATTTTTTTTGATTTCTTTATAGATTTTGAGGAATCTCGACATTCACTCACATGAATCTGATCAATTCCAAAAGTGATGTTTGCAGCAATAAGAGACCAAAATCCAAATTCAGTTTACTGTGTCTAGCATGCACAAATTGATTGTGATTAGGATACTAGCAATCATATAGAATAATGACAATATAGCAATCAAAGTTAGACAGTATTTTGTACGCTTATCTAGAATTACTGCTACTGTAGGAAGTATATGATAATTAGGAGTAATTTTTAAGCTTACCCATGATAACAAAGCAATTTTTAACAACCGTCTTCTATTACGGGTCTAAAATGTATTTTTAAGTCATCAATAGAACGACTTTAAAAGTCATCAAAGTCTCATCAATAGAATATCCCAAATTTTTTCATCTAGTTAGTCTTGGTGTCCTCCAGTTTAATGTGAGTTTTGAAACTGTTTATCCTGCTTGGAAAGTCATGTGGCTGTAAGTTTCACAACTGGATTAACTGCATATTGCATTACATATTCTGTCAGCACCATGTTTATACCTGTGTATGCATGTGCTGATGGCAAAGGCGAGAAGCAGAGTCATTGGTGAGGAAAATGGCTGCAGGAATGCATCAATGAATGTATCTGTTTTATATATAGGTGTATTAAAAAATAAATAGACAAATAAATGGCACAAGGGATAAAATCCTTGAGAACATTTAAGTTTCTTACTTAAATAAGTGAGCCAGTTCAAAGTATGAAACACGGTGTCCAGCTTCTTAGGCTTTTTCAGTATTACCTCTTAATCATTGTATTGCCTAGCCTAAGTCTATTTCACCCTGTAAACTGGGAAATGTTTATAGATCACAGAAAGTCTTTAGTCTTTGATGACAGATGTTATGTAAACACATGCTATTATTCAAGTAGAATATGTAAGTTAGGGATCCAAAAATGAAAGATGACATGACAACCCCAAGCAATGGAGATGCAAAAACCAGCTGCGTGTAGCCAAACTGCACAGACTGCAGCAGTCAATAAAGGAGTCTTAAGGGAAAATGAGCAAGCAAAACAAGATGGTCTCTCAACCCAAATAAATAAGAAGAAATAAGTAACAGATTTCTTCTTGCCCTATGTAGTAGCTATTGGTACTTTCAATTTAAAAGCATATATAAATCAAGAGTACGGGTAGGGAAAACTGGAAGCTGAATAGTTTAAGGATGTTCCCTATTTATGAAGAGCTAAGTGATTTGATAATTAAGTTTTAGTGACACTATCCAATGTCTGTCTATAATTTAAGTAATTGAACATCATTTAAGTTGAAAATTAATATCAATTTAGATGAGTGATCTCAGTAGAAATTAATTTACCTGCACTGAGTCTCATGTATGTTCACTTAAGAAGTCACTTACTCTGTCTTTTTATCTATGAGAGAAATGATCTGTAAAAGAGCACTCTGACCTTTGCTAGGCTAAAGGCCTATAAATATTTTATGTTCTTTACTGCAATGATTTGTAGATCCATGAGTGTAGAAAATGTTTTCTGTTCAGAGACCTGGTGGCTAAAGGAATCTGTCTTGTTAGATGGCTATTTCCAATCCAGCCAGATCATAATTATTTGATCATTTGGCCTAAGTGGAATTTATTGTTAGGTTATTTCCTAGGGAGTAGAGGCCCATAAAAATGCTCACATGGACACTAACTGAGCCATTGTTGTTTGTCTCAGAAAGGTTGGTGAGTATATAAGCATAAAAATCTATCTTCCCTCCCTTGATAGTTCCTTGTAGTCAGGACTCCAACACCCTGGTAACTGACTTGTGCTACGCTGCTCTGCAAGTAGGACTATGTGACTTGGTCTTTCCAATCCAGCATCGTTCAGCAATGTGAAGTTTAAAGCAAAGAATGTGGGAAGCTCCAATGGCAGAAAGTTAAAAGCTAATTTATCTGTTCCTTAGCACTTCTGATTTGTGTAATGCGTAGATGGCCATGTAAACTAGCTATTATATGGATTAACAGTATCCTGGCAGCTTAAAAATGCATTACTTGTGCAGAGATGGCTAATAAAAAGTGTAAAAAGTTTTAAATTTGCAGTAGTATTTCCTGTAGTCATGAGCTAAAAACCCTTTAGAATGAAATCATTCCCTTCTATGACCACCAAAAATTTTCTGATGGCTTTTTGGAGGTTTTCTGTTTCAGCATTCAGCTTACAAAGACTATGTTGGCACTATTAGAAATCGAAAGTCACTTCTCTTCAACCTCTTAGAAGATTTAACTACATAAAGCTCATCTGAGTTAGCAACCAAAGTATTTCTGAATTGAGAGCTGAGAGCAAATAAATAAAATAAATTATGCTGAGACACTAGGAGGATTTTTTCATATGTATAAACTCTTATTTTGGAGTTAAAGAACAGGACAAAAATATGTTTTAGAACAAGTTATTTGAAGAACGTAGTTTCTAAATGCCGAGGAAAGTAAAACTCATCCCCCGGCTTTGTGTCATGTAACCCATTTATGTAATGATAACTGTTGTGATGAGGACAAGCAAAATCTTTAGCTTTTTAACCCAAAAAGTCACTCAGCATGGAGCACACAGTCAACAGAATTTAGGTCACTGAAAAGCTGTTGCTGTAGAATGAGAAGTAATTGGAATGGGAAAAAGTTGTTCTAGTGAAAATACGGCATTGGAGAATCTGGCTGTGTCAGGTTAATGGTAACCGTGTCAATGTATGAGATGGAAATGATGGTATTGATGGGAGTACATTTTCTAATGAGGTTGAAAGTTAACCAGGATTTAAATTGGGTCATATGGGGAAATGACAGTGCAGAAACATCTGGTGCAAAGGAAGCCTGTGAAGTCAGGTTAACAAACAGAACTGATTCTGTCCATCTGCGTCAATGGCACTGCCTGCTGTAGGTGAATGGTACCTGTACCGTAACCAGTTTAGAGCGTTACATGTCAGAAAAATATATTTGATACAGATTCAGGCAGAGATAACAGTTCAGTTTTGTGCTGTTTCCTACTTCGTCCTTTCTAATGGCTTATTTTTCCTTTAGGAGAGGATCCAGAAACTCGACGATTAAGAACTGTGAAAAACATTGCCGATCTTCGACAGAACTTAGAGGAAACAATGTCCAGTTTACGGGGAACCCAGGTCACTCACAGGTAATAGCATACCTTTACTTATAAGAAAATGCAAATAATTGTGTCCTTTGCATCTCTTAGATCTAGCCAAGTTGCATCCTTGAAAAATGATTAACACTGACAGTGGAAGATACTGATCTTTTACTTGACCTTTAAAGCACAGATTTTGAACTGTGTTCACTATTCATGGATTATCAGCTTTAGGATGAGGAACTGATGGTGGCAGGTTGTATATAAAAGCAAAGGTGGAGAATAAGCAGTGCTAGTTAAATGCCTTAGGTGATGTTTGAACATAGGTTACTGTTTAAAATGTTTCTTCATCTTATCCTTGAACAACTTCAGTGCATCACACCCCTTTGCCCCAGTGTGTAATATTTTGTTTAAACAAGCAGGTGAACTGTGCCTGACCCACTTGAAAAAGTGCATAACTTGAATTCCTGACCAGTCTTTGGACAAACAATTTTTCTGATATTATTAGTCATCCATGTATATAACTTCCTTTTTTTTAAACAATGTTTAGAAATCTCCATCAATATTTAAAATATGTTTTAAATAAACAAAGATTGTTAATACATTTAAACATTCTGTGACTTGAATCTTTTCAGCGTTGAGCTGAAGTCTTGGAACAGTAAGATGCTGGCTCCTAATGAGGTCAGGGTCCTTCCTACGCAGTACTTGGTGCCTTGTGGACTTGAGCCCTGCCTGAGTTCATTGGATGAACACTTTGTGCTTTGGCTTTGTATCTAAAATTGAGCCAGAGCTTGCGAAGATAAACTCCCAATGTATCTATTTTTCTTTTCATTTTTTAATGAATGTGATAACTCATTATGATTTAATTACTATAGCCATAGGGTACTTAGGTTTCTGCAGTGTTTACTTAACACTATATTGGAAATAGTGTAATGTTGCTTACTTTAAAAATATCCACAGTAATAATAAAAATGTAATACTGTGTTAGTTGAGCAGGAAAGAAAAAGTGGAGTTCATGTGAGTAAGAGAAGTTGCAGCTATGGATTAGGAAAAAGGCATGTAGACCATAGTAGTATTACTCTTCAAAGGTATGCAACATACTTGCTCAGACATGCAGAACAGAAGATTTAATATAGTGATGCTTGTCAAAAACCGTATTTGTAGACTGATCTGAAATGCTTTCATAACCAGAGTTCTGTGTAAACATTATCAATATTCAGAAAAATGTATTCAGTTCACTAATACATAAAATATACTTTGAAAAATAAATTAGTCTTGCTTTTCTTCTTATTTCTTCATTTAGCCATTTCCTCAGTGTAGATATAACTCTTACCTTGATGCTGGATGCATCCCAAGAGTATTAGGACTTTGTCATGCATACACTCAAAAAAAGAAAATGTATCAGAAAAATAGTATGTGAGTTGGTGTTCCTTTAGTCAGCTTAACATCATACTCCCTTGCCTAGAGTGGCAAAACCATGGTAAAATAGGGTTATATGTGATTGAAGGTGAAAAAATTACACTTGGAAACTATGGATAATGCATTAAAAAATTCCTTCTTAAGTCTTCCGTCATATACTTTGAACACTAGGTGGCCAAGGTGCAAAATTATTATTATTTAAGAATGGTGTTGGAGGAATGGACCAATCTCTCAAAGCTTTGTAGCAAGTGAATTCTGTTCATGCTGTTACTTATTTGCAATTTAGCAAGTGTTCAGACCATAGCATCCTGCAATTTTTGTGTAACATCACCTGAAGGTTCATGCTCCATAGACCACTCCATATTTAATTACATGATTTTGTTTGTTTGTTTGTTTTAGCACATTGGAAACTACATTTGACACCAATGTCACTACCGAGATAAGTGGTCGCAGCATTCTCAGCTTGACAGGACGACCGACCCCCTTATCGTGGAGACTGGGGCAGTCCAGTCCCCGCCTGCAGGCAGGTGATGCTCCGTCAATGGGAAACGGGTATCCTCCGAGAGGGAACGCCAGCCGCTTCATTAACACGGAGTCAGGACGTTACATGTATTCAGCACCTTTGCGGAGACAGCTAGCGTCCCGCGGTAGTAATGTCTGCCATGCGGACATCTCAGACAAGGGAAGTGACGAAATAGATCTGGAAGGCATCACCATGGATGCCACCGGCTATATGAGCGATGGAGATGTTCTGGGCAAGAATATCAGGACTGACGACATCACAAGTGGGTAAGTGCCTTTACTTCTGTTCTTAAGTACTATACTCTGTGATTTTTGCGTTGTGTTAAATGAGACTGTGTTCCCTGTGACTATTTGAAAAATAAATAAATAAAACAACCACAAAGATGGATTTAATAAGCATTTAGAGGGACAGCTCATTACCACAGTTAATTTAGCCAGTGCAATCTAAGAACACCATTAAGTGTATGTTTAAAATATATATATATATATATATATATATTTCTATATATAAGTATGTGCACATCAATAAATGTTTTCCTGAACCAGGGTCATTGTGCCAAGTCCAACACGTGTTGCAATGCTGATTTACACCCACAAGATGGAGAGAGTGAGGCATTTTCTTCAGTCTTACTGAATCCTTTTGCTATCGGAACGTTTAAGGAGAAAGTTCATGAGAATGAAATGAGTTTACACCTCGCTGTGTAGGGTAAAATAGTAGGGTAAAAAAAAAAAGTACATGCAAAATAGTCTAAAGAGCAAGTGAATGTGCAGAAGTATGAACTGATAGAAAATTATTATCAAGGTTTTATGACGACATTTAACCTTTGCTTTGACTGGAAAAAAAGCATTTGTTCTTTGGTTCAAAGTCAGTATTCAATTAATTCTAGGAAGTTAGCTATTATTTTCTAGCTATTATTTCTTAGGTTAAATACAGTATTACACTAATGTTAAAAATGATCTTTGAGATGTAGATGGCATATTTACTTTTGTGGTAGCCTTTTCCCTCTCTAGCCACCTTGCATCCTTTGCTGTTCTTTTTCATAAGCGCCACTGATTGTTGCATTGGCTTATTTGGAAGATTTAGTGTCTCATCTTGAAACAGGAAGCTGGAATCCAGCTGCTTCATTGTCACTAACTTAACTGGGAAGCAACCAGAAACCTGCCTGCATTCTGTCTTTTCTGAATCTTTAGATGTTTTCAAATTGAAAAGTCAGATTTTATTTTTAGTTCTTATTTCAAGAAGCATATAGTACAGAAGCCAGTGCAAAAGAAAAAAATAAATACAATTCTATTTCACTGTTGCTTGAACTGTTACTACATTAATAATGTATTGTATAGCTAAAATGGTTTGTTTTTATAAAATAAATCAACCTGAGTTTTGTAATGTTTATTGTAGTAACAGTGATTGCTTTTCCTCTGGCATGTGAGTTTTATTCAAACTTGTGGCTGTAATTTTGGTCTCAAAATGAAAATAAATTCTGAGTAGCTACATGGTTTCTGTAAAACACCAAGGATGAACTAAGAAGTGTCCCTGGAAGAATTGTGTCACCTCAGGCATCCGCTGTTCATATGCTAGAGGAGCCCCAGTCAAGACTGACACTTCAGTCAGCGTGTAAAGCTCAGATTCCAGGTTGAGGGAAAGGGAATAATAAGAAAGCTGTTAAGTTTATGAATGATATTTCCAGAGAAATCTGCGGCTTCACTCATCTCTGTGTATGATTTCCTTTTCTGTGACTACTTGGTCATCCTGTAGAGTATAAAATGGAAGTCTACAAAGTCTGCAAATACAAGAATGATTTAGATTCACGGTTTAAGGGACTCGTAATAAAATGTTTCTGCCAGTTAGTACTTCTGTCACTGAAGCAATGTATCAAAGCAGGGAGTTAAATGCCAACAGTTGGTGAATATAAAATTTAGCAGAACAGTTGTGCTCAAAAGCAGCTCACCCCTTGCTTTAAACATTAGAACATCTTTAACTGATAGAGAAAGAATATGAAACAGAGTACTGGACTCTTATTTCCCACTAATTTTTGAAGAGGGTAGATAATTTTCCAGTTTTGACTTATGTAAGTAGCCACAGATTGATAAATGATAACCTCAATGTAAAGTTCTCAGGACAAGAATGGCTATGTGTATAAATACCTTTTTCTTTTCCATAGCTGTTGCGTTTAGCTACAAAAGCCTATGCTGCTAAATAATGTGGGTTAGTTTGTTTATTTATGGACCATTACTGCAATTATTGACTAGGTTCCAAGGGCAAAATCTGTATTACAGGTCAATCCATAGTCGAAAAGACTCAGCTTCATTTTCAGATTGTCAGTAGTGCTTGAAGTTTGGGCAGTTTGGAGAGCTTCTCATTGCTGCAGTGGTGAGCATTTAAAGGGAACGTTCCTAAAAGCAGCCTCACAACGTTGGGGTTAAATTGTCTGTGGAGAGTAATCGTATGTGCAGATTTCTTGATAAGGGACTATTGCAGGATTGAATTGCAATAACAGCATTGGATATAATCCCCAAATCAATTGAGAGAGATAAACTTTCTGTCTAAAAGATGAGGGTGTTACCTTTGGTAAATCTCACTGACACCTAATAATGCTGAATTATGCAGTATAAACAGATGTTTTCGTAGCCTGTTTCATGAGTTATCTTCAGGTTATCCACAGTAATAAAAATAGGGTAGCACTGTGTCTTTGTGGGAGAGGAAAAATACACCACTTAAAAATCAGAGAGGTTGCCTGTGAAGAAAGCATCAGTGTGACTTGCTGTGGAATGAATCTCTGAGATCAGTGTTAGGGTGAACATGTCCAATGTTTTCAGAAGCTGAGTTATAGTATGCAGAAAACAGCACAAGAGGGCATTTATATCATGAATAGCTCTTTATTAGCTGGTATATGTTTCACTTTGTCATTTTCAGAATTGCTTCAGTGCTGTAGTCTGAAAACCTTGGATCTGTGTTTTCATTGGCAAACTGATAGGGAAGGAAGCCAAAATATTTGTTACAGCCAAAATAAATCCAATAGCCAAGATAAACTATTTTAGCCCTATAATCCTGATGCTTTCTCTGAAATGTACTGGGTCATGGGAAGTTTCATTTGGCCTCCTTCAGTAAGTCTGCTCAAGCAGAGCTCTGGCATACATTAGGATTGATTTCATAGGGTTCGAAAGAGTATCTTTTCCAAACAGGCAGAAAATCTCTCTTAAAACTAAGAAGGTCTTTAGATGGTGGATCAAAGGTAAGACGCGGTCTTAATTTAGAAGCTAAAACACGGACAGAATGGCAAAGCAACAGGACTAGGATTTGTGCAATGAGGGAAGTAAGCATACACCTTGCCTGGTTCTGCAGCAGGCTGATCTCGGGGGCTTCGTAGCCTCATCAGAAAGGGAAAGCACAAAGCCCAGAACTGTTTCACCTGCCCACTTCAGATAGTTAAGCACTCATTCCAGGTGGGGAGTTTAACTCAGTCCTTTCTGGGGGGTTGGTTTGGAAGGTTTTGTCTGCTGCAGTCTCCCTGTAGCTACTTACATACGTGTTCTTTGTCTTTTTGTTTCCCCTCTGTTGTCTCTAATGAGATACAGAGTTCATTTCCTTTTTATCTGTCCTTGGAATGGAACAACAGAGCTGTTGGTCAGAAAGGCCTCTTAAAATTGTTTCCTTTTAATTTAATTAGTCCTCTGACCTTGCTTTCTTTACCCTAAAGTGCAGATTTCTCTGCAGTATTAACAGAGTGGATATATTGATTATTGCTTGTCACACATTTTCTCAGGAAATGGCTTGCGGTTGGCAAACAGCACTTGTCAAAACAATTTTTTACGGAAATGTCATTTCCAGAAGAACGTAGATGTGTTGGTTTGACAGCTCGAGCGCCCTAGAGCCCCCGTGCTTGGAGGCAGAGGGGACGTGAGCAGTCCTGCACGCGTACTGTACGTCTGCTGGCCCGGCCGGGCCCTGTGGCTGGACGCAGCACCTGCCTTGGGGAAGGCCTCGCTGCTGCCTCGCGGGGAGCCGAGCCTCCGAGGGGCAAAAGAGCTGCTGCTAACAGGACGTTGGAGGTACGTGGCACGAAGCTGCGGTCTGGAGGATGAGGGAGGCCTCAAGTCTGGTTCAGTTTTCTGAAAAATAGAAACGTCAGGTTTATCTGATTCAGCTGCTAAGGCTGGTGCACAGACCATTTAAAATAACTCTTTTGAGTGGGTCTCATTTAGAGATGTTACTTAGTGGCTCTGATTCCTCACCTATTAAGCCTAGCAATGAGAACTGTTCCTTCAGCTATTAGCTGAGGACAGAAGGACTCAGCCTGCACGCGATGCTAAGGGGTCCTATGATGAAATTCTCCTTGCCCTGACCTCCCTCAGGTGCAGCTGCCGTTGTGGGTGAGAGAACATTGTGGCCCAGCCTTTTTACCATTTCATTAATCTCCCCATTTGTTTGATGCTTTGGGGCTGATACGTTCCCATTACAGACCCCTGTTTCCACAACTGCATAATGTGTTTGTGTGCATGATGCTCATGGGATTTTCATTCCTTCTTGTTTATTCAAGCCTTTACTCTCCACAGGGATCTTTCTGCAAGCACTACAAGCAAATGAACTTGGAATATAGATGAAAGGAAACTAAAAGGGAGAGCAGGCCGCTGTAGGGTGGCTTTACCTCACAAAAGCTGAGCTAGAAATCATCTTGGTGGTTCAGAGGCCTGTCTGCTCTAGAGTGACATGGGCCAAAATCATCACTGAAACAGTTCTGTAAAATTCAGAGGCTGAATTTTAGTAGTTGTATCCATTAGGAAGCAACGAAGAGTTCAATATGAAGAGCGGAAATTGAGGATCGATTTCACCAAATGTTGAATAATGTGTTGGATATTTGCAGGATTCTTGTGCCTCAGTTGCTTGATATTATATTATGTATCGGTCAAATGGTGATAACATGTTTTTCAGATGCCAGGCTCGTGTGGCGTAACAGATCTTTGCTTGGATTTAAGGTTTTAGAAAAAAGGACTATGCATTTTGCTGCTAATGAAATTTGCTGTTGGTAGCAGTAGTTAAGAGAAACCATTTCTTCCTAAGCTCTCTGCAGCAGAAGTGGTTGGTGCTGCAGGTAATGCGTGGCTAGCTGGAAGTCCAGAGTGGCTGAGGAAGAACTTGTTCACCTGGTACACTGATTGAATGTTAGCTGTGGTCTTTTCCGACCTTTGCCACTGTGGTTACCTCTGTGTTTTTTCTGTATGCTTTGAGTTGCAGTGGGTCACTTACTTTACTGTCTGCTGCACTTGAAACACTATGATTTTAGTGATAAGGTTTCATCTTGGTATGGTTACTAGGCAAAGCTGCACATGCAGTCCTTATGGCTATAACACTTAAACACCACCGAGAACCGTTAGGAGGCTTATTGCATCTTCTTTCTCCCTCTGAGCAGAGCGCTTATTTGAACTGCCTTCTGTCTTACTAGAACTGGCTTCTTATATTCTTTTGACATTGCAGAATAGTAGCTTTATATGGTAAATGGATAATTAGCACAACTAATAAGGAAGTCAGCCTAGCAAAGTCAAAGTTGTGACTTCCATGAAATGGTATTAGGGGGGGTCGTGATTTCTGAATTCATAGTAAACTAT
Source organism: Cygnus olor (assembly GCF_009769625.2). Taxonomy (NCBI): domain Eukaryota; kingdom Metazoa; phylum Chordata; class Aves; order Anseriformes; family Anatidae; genus Cygnus; species Cygnus olor. The sequence goes on from NC_049173.1 coordinate 55,076,017, forward strand.
GTTGAAATTGGTTCAGAGGATTTAGGCTTTAAGGTCATAGATGTCCTGGTGCTATGAGAATGAAAAGAAAAAACTGTGGCAGTGTTTAAATCAAAGTAAGTCTTTTCCCAAGAACTGTATTTAAAGATTTTTAGAGCAGGCATGGCCAGAATATTAAAAAATATATTTTTTTAAATATCGTTAATATTGTATAATATTTTCAAAATATTCTTAAATATTGCACTCAGTTCAGGAATAGTTCTGGTGTTAGTTTGAATTAAACTGTCAACAAAACAGTGTTTAATCATCACAAACGATATCTCAGGTAACATGTCCTCATAACACTTGTCTTGCAATTTAGAATTCAGCATAGGAAGACATAATAGGCCTGTAAAGTTATAACCTTAGAGATCAGCTAGAATCAAGCATTTTATTTGGTACACTGCTAAAAATATTAGTAACTGGGTTGGAAAGCAGAAGACAGTGCTTATAGCCATCAGGAGTGAGGGTTTCTTAACTGGTGATAATCAGATGTTCTCCTTCAACACCCCCCCAGCCCCCCCGATTGCCACACAGTACTGTATGATGCTCGGGCCATGTTGGGTCATATATAATACTCATTGTTTGTGGTGTGTGGTATTTGTTGCTTCTTTGTACATGCTGTCCTAATGTTAATGAGCACCCAAGTACCTGTTATAGCAATTAACCCATGCTGTGTTTGTTTCTGTAATAAACATCTCCGTCGTGTTTGAACTGCTGCTTTGGAGGCAACAGGTTTTTATAATTTGAGCAAAAGGACAGCTTCTAAAGGACAAAATCCGGTCGGACTCTGGGTCAAGCCAGCAGAGGGAGATGCGCGCATATGCACTTGGCTGATCCAAGTCTTCTGACGGGAGGAGGCAGAGCACTTGGGAGGCACTGGGAGCCGCCTCCTGCGCTCCCCAGTCTCTGCTGAGAGTCTGGGAAGCAGCAGAATAGCTCCCTCGTTATTTTTGTTTGACCACAACTAGCTCCCTCCCCTAACAAAATTAAAGAGGATGATGGGGAATGGATCCCTTAATCTGTCACTCATTTCTATGTTTTCCACTGAAATCCTAAAATCCTTTAAAGGATTTAGGCGTTTAAGTGAAAACCGGCATATGCAAAGCCACATACAGCAGCTGCCTGGTTCTGGTGTAACTTCCACTTGCTCCACGCTGGCAGGCTGTGCTCCGTAGGTAGGATCGTTGTCCCAGCTTAAAAAATGGATTTCCATCCCCCTATTTCATCCAGACTGCTATTTGCACACCTGAAAGAACAGCCCTACTGGGAGTTTTCCAGTCTTGTCTACCTTATTTTGACAGGCTTAGGCCCTCATATCATGCAATTAGGTATGTTTTATTGTCTAAACGTGTCTCTAAGAGGAAGCAAACTTAACTGGACAAAGGCACTGAAGCAGAAGTGAAAAGTTGCCATCTCTGATCTACTCTCCCAAGATGGGTTGTTCATTTCATGTTCATGAATCTCTGGGTAAATTTTAGAAATTGTCTGGAAACTGGAACCCCAGGACTTAGTCCTTCCTCCTTCCAAATGCTGTAATGGCTGTGCTGACATGTGCTCTCCTTTATATGGGTGAACCTTGCAGTGGAGGGAACTATTTGGGTTTCACTGCCCCGGCTGTAGTAAGGTGGATGGCTGATGCCCTTTTTACATCCTCTGGAAAGTGTTTAGTCTCATGTTAGTGTTAGGTTAGTCAAGTGGTCAGAAGAATTGTTCTCTGAGATGAGTAATGTGCAGTTCGTTCTCAGGCCTTACCTCGCTTGTCTGCAATCACCTCATACAGACAAGGGAGGTAAGTCCTGCATCCAACAAAACGTGTGGAGACGGGTGTAAAAGACATTGCAGCAGGAGAGCAGTGATGTCTTCTTTCAAACAATATTGCATGGACTTTCCATTAGGAATTGATTCCAGGCCTGAACCCTAAAGAGATGGAGGTACCAGCCTTGTAGTCATAATTTGGTTTGTTAAGCTCTACAGAGAGGTGGGAATTCAGACACACATAACGTACTTGTGCTCACTGTGTAGTTTTTTTGTGAATTACCCTTTGGAGCTGCTCACCCTTAGCCTGGATATCCTAGATATGGTTTTGTGCTAGAGAGGCCTACAGGTAGGCCCTAGGTTTAACATCTGCTATGGCCTAACTCCAGCGCGCAGGCAATGCTCGCAACTCTGAATCGCGACCTCATAGTCACACAATTTAGGATTAACTTGATGGCCTCACCAGACTGAAATTAATCTGCTTGGAATTAGACATATGTTTTAGGAAAAATGTGGGAAACAACAATAAATGTAGTTAAACAAGATCGCATCTTAAGATAATTAAGCTTTCATTGGTCATTACGAGGGCAATTTTTTTTCTAATCCTAATGAAGTCGTAAGGCTCTAATCAAGCCGTAACGTATCTTAGCAAAGTCATCAGAGTCACTGCTGAAATTCCTCTGTGAAGTTTGGGAAGGATCTGTCTTAGTGTCTCCCCATGAATTTTCTCAGTTCTTGGTATCTTCTTAAGCATATTTTAATCATCTGGACTCTTTGAAACCTGCTTTTGGAACTGTTAATAATTAATATTTGGCTTTTGAAGTTTCTCATGACCGTAACCAAGAGTTTTCCTTCAAGATACACTGCTCCATTCATTTCTGAAGAGCCATTCACCTCCAAGGTAGATGAAGAGGCATAAGTAAAGATTTAACCCATTCTTTGTTCTCATAAACAGCCTACAGAAAGGGGGAGAAATTGAAGTGAGAAAGGAGAACATAAAATTAAGTAAGTAGAATATGTGTATTATACTTCATGTAATATAAAACATTTATCAATCTAATATATATATATCAATATAATCTTAGTCTACTAACTCTACCTGTTGAAAGTCTAGTTACCTTAAATTCATGCTTCTCAGTAACTAACCTGGGTGGGCTGACTTGGATTTGTGAGTTTGAAAAGTGATGGTGGTTGAGTCAGTGTTGGAAATGTACTCTAGAAGAGTCTCCTCTGAAACAGGAATGAATGCAGTGATGTGGAAGATGCTTTCTTTGTCTAATGTTCTTCTCTCACATACTGACATCTTCTATTAAACTACATCTGCCTAAGATTGTTAGTTCCACAGGGAACAAATTTGTTCAGAAGCTTAATAAGAAGCCAGTGTCCTGGAGGGAACAGATGTGGGGTCATATATGAGATTTGACCTATAGTGGCAGCAACCGTTGAAGTCCCTAACAGGCTATGCTGTGCCTAGAATTCCTTCCCTTTGCAAGTGGAAGTTTTATAGTTAACAGCCCTGCAGATTTCTTATAAGGGAGACCTGGCTGAGAAGACACGGAGAAATAAGTTTAGCCCTGGGCAGCAGTGACCAAAAGTTGTTACTGGATGGCTGCTGAGTGACTTATACACCAGGCAGTCTTAATACATCCCAAAATAGAAAAGTATTGATTTCACAGAGAATCTCCTTCTTTTGGTAGATGTTTTTTTCCCCAGAAAAAGGTCTGAGGATTAAATAGTTATGGAGATTAATTTCTTTTGCTTCTGGACTAGCTGAGACAGCATGATTAAGCAGCTACCATTCATGTTACTAGTGCTTTACAGTTGGGGTGTTTCTCCAAGTAAGCTAGGAAACTAAAACATATTTACTGAGTTTTGCACAAACTCATTTCTCTTTACTTACTTGTTACAGAAGCAGGTGTCTCCCTCTTCCCAGCAGTTTTGGTGATTTTGAAACTACAATTCATTTGCTATTCTTTTCTGGTTTTAGATTGTTCAGGTTTAAGCATCTTCAAAACAACTAATAATTTATTCATTAGTTTGTTAATTGCAAATAGTGATGATTAGTAGAAGTCTATAAATTTATAACTTGCACATTGCCTTAAATATGAAGGGAAATATTAAAATCAGTGAGCATTACATTTGTGCTTCTATGAACCTGGAAAGTAATATTCGGATCAAATGTTAGGGATTTGGGCTTTGTATTAGCAGTACCAAGCTGAAAGCTCAGGACCTCGTCCTACCGCTGAATGCCTTTACTGAAATTCACGTGGATCAAAAAATGGAATTTAAACCAGATGCGTAGCCTGGGCTTGTAGACAGGTATATATTTACCCTTTGGCTAGGAAGATAAAGAACTGTGCTGACGATGGGCATCATAGCGGAGAGTGGCCAAGCAAGACTAATGGATGGAAGGGACTGGGGGGTGAAAACACAGGGGCAAGAAAGACCACACGGTCTAATTCCAAAGTCATGACAGAAAATTCAAACCACACTCGTAATAACCTGAACGCTTGGGGTTGCTATCATCCTGCAGTTAGGCTAACATTTATTTTTAAGAGGAAAGGTAGGAGCACCTGGACTCGAGGCTCAGCTTCAGTTTTGGGATGTGTTGCGTCTCTCCTGCTTGAGGGTTCAACATTATGGAGCTAGATTGATGCTGAGCTTGGTCAGGTTAGGCTTGCCCAGTCTGTTATGTGCTGCTGACTTTCTGGCTGCTCCTTCTCTTCCTAATACTTAAGAATGCCTGTCCTTTGTCTATCTAATTGCAAAATTGGAAAATTCATATTCATATGTTAGAGTGAAATGAATATATATGAAGTGGTAGAGTTGTCAGACCATAAAAGTAAGTGTGCTGTTGGCTGTCTATATACCTGGGTGAGTGCAGAGAGAAATCAAGTGACTCAGACCGCTAGATTTTACTGATCGCTGGAATAACCTGTTCCTGTTTCCTGTACATGCCTTTCAGGAATGGGAAATAAATCACTTCAGCATCAGAAGTAACCTAAAAATATTGCACTTGGAAAGACTTACTATGGCATTCAAAATTTCAGAGGCACTGAAAGAGAGTATTTGGCTAAAGAAAAGAGAAGTTTAAAGGTTCAGGTTGTCCAGGGAACTCCACAGCAAATCATTTTATTCTTGTAATATTGGGCAGGAAGCCACTTTCTTAAGGAAAAAAGTGTCACCTAGAAAGTGTGATACAAGTTCCAGTTGCGTGTTAGAAGTTGCATAATACTGCTCTTGTTTAACTTGAGTCTTTCCATAGTAAAAGAGGGAAGTTGGGTTAATTTTGTTTCCTCGCTGATTAAGAGTAGAAGTGTGAAGATGAGTCTTAATTTCTGAAAAGATTAGAAATTCCTTTTAACCAATGTTATTACTGCCTCAATCATTGTCCATTCATTAAATGGGAGTATATTTGACTTCAGTAAAGGCAGTCATCCCCGTTGTCTGCAGGTACCATCCCAAAAGGTACCATCCCTAAAAGATCTGAGCTATTAACTATATTTAAACATTTCCCAACTGTCTAAAAGTCACAGAGTTAGGATATTATACTTTTTCGTAGATCCTGTATTTAAACTTTTCATTCTTTTGGAGTAGGTAGAAAAATACTTCAGAGTGCTTGGTTTTGAAATAAGTGTGCTTTGCACATTCCTTAAAATTGGTGAAACTAACGAGGCATTTAGTACAAATTTGACATGTTTTTAATAAGAAAAGTCAAATAAATGAAACCTAATTGATAATTGGCCTTATGCAATTGTTTGGACTGCAATGGATCACTGCATAGGAGATGAAGCTATTTTAAGGAAAATGTTGTCTATATTCTGGATCGTTCTGAAAGATTTACTAATGGTGTTGAAGGCCATGTGAAATTGGAAAATAAACTCTCAAAATTTAGGTATGCCCCCAGCTCACAGTGATTTCGTCAGAGATGAATTCTGACACAGTCCTAGCACTGACCACTTCTGCAGACTAAAGAAAGATTGTGTAGTGAGGGCTACATGTGATGTCAGTCCAAATTAGGCTGCGATGTGACTTCTTACAGGCTTGGAATTTTGTGAAGGCAAGATGGGGATTGAAGTTTTCCTTTCCATCTCGAGTCAGAATACATAGGTTGTTCTAAAGGCTAGTATAGTTGTATGACGGGGTGATAAATTCAGAAAGCACTGACGACTGTTAGAATTATACAAATACAGGATACTTAGGGGGTTTATTCTTCCTTGAGCAAAAGCTTTTAAGATTGTCTTTAGAAAAATATCCCTTAATTATATTCTCCGTTCTTGCAAGGCAAAATTGCAATAATAATGTTGTATTCATAACAGCAAAATGGCTTCTGAGAGACAAGGCAGTTTTAGGTTTGAAAGAAGCAATGTCTGGAGATTTTTGGCACCAGTACTTTCCAGTACGTGTTTAATGGGCATTCGTATAGAACTTTTAAACTCTCTTCTCTTGAATAACCTTATGGATAGTAGAGAACTTCTAAATTTTAAAATAGCTTTTATTGTAAACATATTTTTCTCTGCAGTACCTTGTTCTTTGACCTCAGCGTTCAGTGTCAGCAGGACAATAAGCATTATTGCTTCTGTCATCTTTTTGAAGTTAAACATTTCTGGTTAGAGGACATTGCATGTAGTTTAAAAAAAAAAAAAAAAAGATGTAAAGCTTTCAATCTGTGATTACACAAACCTATTTCAGAATACAAAAATCTGTCTTGTGTTGTCCTGGTGTATAAGAAACTTGTCCTGTTGGTATAATGGGTAAAAGATAGGGGCTGTCTGTGCTTTTTTACGGTGCCTTGATTTGAAAAATACTCATGATCTAGATGTCAAAGATGTTGAAGACACCCAGCTTCCATTGACTTACGTAAGACTTAAGAGTTTTTAAAACCACAGAGAATGTGAAGTCTGTTGATGGTAGTAGCTTTCCATTGATTTCTGCATGACTGACTCTTAAGGGTAATGTGTTTCACTGAACATATGCTGGGTAATAAATATGGAGAAAAATCTATTTCAACTATAGCTGATCTTTTTTTTATCAAAGGACTAGTCATATGCCAGAGAAAGGTGAAGCTAAAAGCTGCTATTTCCAGTATGTGTTTAATGGGCGTTCATAGAGAAACACGTTTCATGTGCAGGCAAGTATCTGCAATAAACCAATTAGCGTATGTACATTAGATGTTTTTGCAAAACACTGTTTGCATCTTTGTATAACAATGTCTTAAGCTCCACTTTTCTTTCCCTTTTATTTTAGTAGCTTACAAAAAAAAAGAAAAAAAAAGAAACAACAATGCTCTTCCATGATAAAGTATTTATAAACTATGTCAAACAAATGTTAGAATGCAAGACCTAAGGCAAATTCCACACAAGTTACAGAGGAGGTGCTCCCCTCTCTTTTTACAGTCTTTGTTTATGAGTACCGAGAACCCTCTCCCCACAGATTTGCTGAACGGAGAATAGTCTGGGGGCTGACTTGACCAGCTTAGCAACCTCTTTGTTAAACTCCCCAGAGGGACGCCTCGCTTGTTCCAGGGAAGGCCCTGTACAGATTTACAAATCTAACTCAAATGCTAAGCAGCAGATTGTGCAAGGTTTATTGACTTTTTACCATCCCATTTTTCTAAATGTAGTAATTGAATTTGACTTCGGTAAACTACATCTGTTGCAGCAACATCTGTGAAGAAAGTAGTAGAAAAAATGCAGAATCCAAGCTTGAGCTATCTGCTTTACCGCTCTGCCTCTCACCAGTAGAGGCATTACTGACCGAAGCTAGGAGTGTCTTTCCTTTCTGGCTGTGAAAGAGGCTGTCTCGCTGTAAGGGAAAAAGCTGTGTGCCTTTTTAAGAAAGAGGGCAATGTCCTGTGTATCTGGATACTATTCTGTGGGCTGCTCTCCTTTCTCTCACGAGAGTGGCTAAAGAATTAAGAGGATACAGTCTTTTAAACTCCAGTGAGGTAAGTGACGTGTCCAGCTGTGTGCCAGAGATAGCAATGGTACTGTTGGAGTTGGTGCACTTATTTTATTCTCTGTGCTTTCAAAGTTTTTATGGTGTGTTTGGGCAATGTCAGGACTGCTTCTGGAAATGTACCTGTGCTAACAAACTGCTTGTGGTAGCACAGAACTCGGTGCGTGCCAACATCTTGAGTGGCAAATGGGAATTGCCTTTCAAGTTTAAAGCTCATTTGACTGTATCTGTGGTTAGAAGTATTTTTAGAAATTAAGCTAAAACAAGAGAAAAGTCCTTCTGTTTTCCTTTGATGCTTTGAACCTGTTCACATCTTACTATCATGAAAGGCCACAAAATGTTATTGAGATATTGATGTAGTGCAGCTTGTTGTAAAGTTGTTAAAGAAGAATAGATTGGAGTAACCTCATAATTTGAGTATTTTATTAATGTATTAAAATATTTTATTAATATCCTAAACCAAAGTGCTGGGTTGTTGTACCATTTTTAAAACTTTCTTTTCTTAATTTCCACCACATCCGGAAGTTACGTTGCATAATGCCTATTGTTGACTGTGTTGGTACAGACTTCAGCAAAAGTGCTGGATAACGCAGCCAGTGTTATTGCAAGGAATTGTTCCTGGTGATCAATATTTATCAGTGCTTGTCCACCAACTGTCATCTCTGTTCACTTAACATTTTTTTGTTTGTCTAAACTAGAAAATAAGAAATGTGCACTTCTTAATACCTAAGAATAACACCTGTGAAATGCAAATGTCTCCAAGTCAGAGTTGCAGACAGAGAAAAATGTAGGATCCAAAACAAGGTTGAGAAAATACTTTTATTTCATGTTGGAACTTTGATTTCTCACAATAAATCTTGGGATATTTTTTGCTCATGCACCATTGACAAAATCTAGGGTGAAGTCACTGTGATTTTTGCAGTTAACTTGTAAAAGGGTTGATACATGCATCATGATGTTTTGGACCACACAACGTATTTCAGGATGGTATAAACCATGTTTTTTTAGGCAGGAAGGCATAAGTAATGATATCATTCACAAATACTGAATTACTTCCATCTAGGCATCCTTAACGACAGTTAGGTGTTCTTTCTTTGTCAGAGTTATGTTAAAATCCAATTCTTACTAAAGAGAGAGGGTGGAAGATGTAATAGAGAATGATGAGAGAGGGGCAAAAAAAATCTCAGATATATCATTAAGAATAAACTTTTCCTCGCTACATATTCTCAGTAATATTCTCAACTCAAAAGTGGGGAAAATGCAATATACAATTAAAAATATGCAAAAGGTTATGAGGTGCCTCATAATAAAAATAATATCTAAACATGTTATTGTTTTAATAAAATAATATCTTAAATTTTTTAGCATTTTACTGAATGTGACGTTTATTGTTTTAAAGGTACATGACAGATGGTGGGTTGGGCCTCTACACGCGAAGGCTAAACCGGCTGCCTGATGGCATGGCTGCAGTGCGGGAGACAATGCAGCGTAACACTTCTCTGGGACTGGGAGATGCTGACAGGTAAGGTGTCAACCAGTAAATGCTTGGATATAATTGTGCATTTAATTCAAGCTGTATCTAATACATATTAGAACCCTAAGATTAAATAGCTTTAGAAATTCAGACAGTGAATACATGACTATAAACTTCTCCAGAGTACGTTAGGCTATGCATGCACGGAGGTGTCAGGATAAATACCAACTTTGTCTTCTGATTGCTCTGTTGAGTTCTCATCTGGGCTTTTGTGCACAGGACTTACACAAGAAAATGTAAAACTTGTATTTTATTAGCTTTTGAAATTAAAAAGTCCAGTGATTCAGTGTGAATGATGAAGGCCAAAGATGAACAATTAGGCAGGTTAAAAATCCATAAATAATGGGAGTGTCATCATAAAGGAAGCAGGGGGATGGACTGTAATGAGACCTATATTCTGGTGGAGTTGAGTCAAATGGGTTAAATACTTCTGCTTTTAATGGCATCAGCCTATAGCTGCTTCTTTCCCTTCCAAACACAAAACCTGATGAGTGTTATTGCTGATGTACTAAGTGAACTGTATTGTTTTTCTTCCATGAGGTGACCCGAAGTAACAGATTTTGAATTGTAGGTTTGAACCAGTTTTTGAACTAAAAGTTTTGTTTGTTTGTTTTGTTATTCAGAGGTCTTTCCAGGGACATAAATGGAGTTTACATAATGTGGTTTGATATGACTGATACTGTCTTGATAGCGATACATGGACTAAGCCATGATTCCAAGGACAAGTGATGGAGAATCTGGCCTTGTTTTCAAAGAAACGTGCTATAACTGTTTTGGTGTTCTCTTGACATTAGTAAAGATTGGGATGATAAATGTCAATAAAAGAGCCAAAAGCTTTTAGAGAATCTCAGCTCAGTTTCAATTATTAAGTCAACATATGCTTGCCAGTTGCAAAATAGCCTAGATTTTTAAGGAGCTCCTGTCTGTTTCTGAAATTTGCAACCTGAAACCCATACTCAGCCAAGAGCATTCCTGGCTGCCTGTGGGTGAAGGCATTGCCACAACTGTGATGTAACTGAAGACAAATCATCCTTGTCTGTTGTTGTAGCTTCTGAACATTGCCACATTAACAGAAGCTAATGTAAATCGTACGTTTATAGTACAGAATTTGTCTAATATAAACTATATAATTGTTTGAGTAATAGTGAGCCTTCTGGAGAGCTAGTCATTCATCCCATGGTAATAGTTTCTGCACTTGCAGCACCTTTTCTTGGTACATAAATTATGTTCACATTTTATTTACTAATCTCCTTTCCTGAAGACACCACTCACAAGCACCAATTACATATGTTCCACAAGAAATATTATCTGTATGTTTAAATATATTCCACCTAGAATGGGATTGTGACACGCTAAAATGTAATCCCTAGTTAATGGTTAATGACAGTTATTTCAGCTTTGAAAATAATTCTTTCAGTGGGGGGGGGGGGCTTACACATAATAAAGACTATGTGTAGCTGGCAAGTTAGCTGCAACATGAGATTCGTTTTAGTCTTTTCAGTATAGAATGCAAGCTTATTCACCTTATGTAGAAGATCAGAGTTTCCTGACAATAGGTGGGCAATTTAAACATAGCTCCTCTTTGGTTGCTGGGTGATCATAATGTGCAGTTTAAACAAAGCAAAAGAAAAAAATAATCTTGGATTCAGCTGCAGTTTTACAGGGTGAAAATTGGCATAAGGAAAAGGAGTTTAATAAAAAAAAAAAAGTGCAGTAATGAATTGCTTTTTTCATTCTGTGAAGAGAGGCAATCAGGAGTTTTGAGCTGCTTTATTGGTACATCTAGAACATATGAAGATTAAATTTAGCTTGTTCAAAACAGATGTTAATTGATTGCATGGGAGAATGAGTGTGAAAGGCTATGAACCTGTAGGTATAAGGTTAACCATTAAAAAGTTATCAGAGGAATTTTTGCAATTTGCCTTCTTGTTTAGTTTCTTATGCTATTAATTGTAGAAGTGTAGTTGTAAAGTTCTTACTCATTGGCTCTGGCAATGTAAAGCACAGACCTTAGAAGGTATATTTTCCCCTGCAGCAGGGAAATCCAAATGAGGCAATTTAATTTAACGCTTGATTGCAAGGTTAATGGAATCATTGCACAACACAGCTGAGCTTATTTATTCACTTCAAGACAATTTGTGTTTGCATGGAACAAAGGCATTTTAAATGAAAAAAGGCATTAAGAATGCCCTTTTTATTTGGTTTGTGATTTTTTTTAAGGTTTTAAATTAGCCACTTATGGTTTGTCTTCTATGTATATGGACATGGTGCATACCATCTGGTATCTGAAGTTTGTTTCATATTGCAAGGCGCATAGTTGCTTAATCTGAGACTTAATTCTGCCCTTCCAGTCATATATGCAACTTGCATTTATAAGTGTATACAAATAAGAGGGAAGAAATTTGAAACTTAGTTTTGAGTAACACTTTCTGTAATTGCTTACTTATATAACTTTTTAATTAGATAAGATAATTGAGACCTGTGCTGACTTATCACATTTTTGTGAACAGGTCAGGAGACTATTAATGGATGTGAGCTTGTAAAGATCAACTTCAGTGCTGTTATTAAGGAAATGGCTGTATGATTATTATTTTTTTTAAGCCTCAGAGATGGAGTGCCTAAATAACTACTTCCAAGCATGATTCACATGGATTGTTTCACTTCAGTAGTTTAATTTGCGGTTGTGTGAACTACAGACCTTTGCATAGGAGTGTAAGGCATAAAAAGGTCCTCCCAGTTTGTCCTTCTGAAAGTCTCTTCTGACTCTAAGTAACTGTCTGATCAGATATCACGTTACATTGCCTTTGTACTTCGAACAGCTACAGCATTTGTGGACCGGAGGTAAAACACCGCTCAGCTGTTGAGTGTGGATAGGATTGAACTGCTCTTTAAAAGTGTTTCTGTATTGTGATGACTATAATGACAGTCTTATCATACTTACAGCTCTGCGGTTAAAACAAGACGATATTCAGTTTAACTGTCAGAAGGACTGGTGACTGAAACCAGCTCCTGGTAGTCAATGGCATTTCCTGCTTTTTGCAAGATTCTTGGATAATCCCTGGTGAGAACATGGAGAAGAGGAGACAGAGACAAACAGGAAGGAAAAACTGAAAGTGAAACAGTAATGGAGCAGAAAGACAGAGGGCATCCCATGCGGAGTATAAATATATCACTATGAATGTCATTGAATGCAGATTTTTGAATGTATTGAATGCAGATACTGTCATTTATAGCAATTTATTAAAAAGGTAAAAATTCTAGCTTTCAAAATAACTTCAGAGTAATATTTTGCTGTGATTTTGCATTTTGTAAAAATAGGTTAAGGTTAAGGTTGTCTCTTGACTCAGGTAATAGCCAGTGTTTCACATTCTTTCATAGAGCAAACCCCCTAAACTGCAGTGTGTTTAAATTCACTAACTGATACTTAATAGCTTGAATCCTGTTAAAGTTACGAGATTATTGAAAAGATGGGTTAGTGTTCAAGGCAGGAGGGAGATTGTTGAACTACCTTGGTAATCATGGGAACCAGCATTATACTTCAGAAGAGTTGAAAAGCAAGTTGAGGCATGTCATCAAGTTTGGGACAATATTGTCCTGTTCCGAAAAGTGGAGAGAGAAGGAGATATTACGGGTTCTAGAAGGCATCAAATTCCACTGTAAACAGCATACTAATATAGACAAAACGCTGAGGGCTGTCATGTGAGAAACTGTATCATGTGTTCTTCTTTTTAGGCACTACTGTATTGTAGACGATGGAAAAATGTTAAAATGTACCAGAAATGCATAATTTTGTTAAGAAATCCTTTGTTATGTAGTTCTGTGGTAGAATAAGACACCTTTAATTACTGAGTATACGTTTGCAGTTTTTCCTCTTAACTGAGACTATGCAGCTAAAGCTAAATGAAGATGTCTGCAATTCCTGGCATTGCAGTTGAGGACTTAAATCCTACGTTCAGAGAATATCCATTAGGAATTCTATCCCTTTATTATCTATCTCATTGTTACTGTAGTTTTGCTACTCTAGCACTGGTAGCATGTTACATAGAGGGAAAAAATAAATAAAGTGTGTCTGGAGTAGACACACAGACTGGATAGTCTTTAACCTAAAATGTTAAAACACAATTGGGTTATGTTTTAAACTTCAGGCGGACGGAACTCTGATAAAAAGACATAGAAACAGATATTCTTGTATTGTAATGGCAGTGGAATTCCCATCATCTCCTTCCCCCACAGCATCTCCCCCTCCTGCCTTCCTTCCTCAGGGGGGTTGACATAAGTGTTTGTGGAGTTTCACAGTAAATGAGCGTAACAGGGAGATTTGAGCATAACAGGGAGATGCATCTGGGGTTTCATATGGATGGCTTTGTGGAGGGAGGATCTCCTTTCTGTCAGGAGCAAGGGTACCTACATTCCTAGAAGTCCTCAGGAGACCTCTGCTAAGAAAGATGCTTCCAAGCTGTTACCAATGTACCTGGAAGATCTTACACCATCAATCCACAGTTTGTTCATTTCTAGAAAGCCCCAACAAGTGTACTTGTATACAGTTGTTATGAATAATGTAATATATAAATTCTACTTTTCCCATTTTTTCTTTGGTAAGACAGCAGAACATACCTATATAAAGACCCTGTATACTAAATTGAAAAAACCGTGAAAAATCTCCAGATTGCTTTAAAGTTAAAATAGATGAAAAAGTAAGCACCCAACACCTTGTCATTCATTGTTTACTGTATTTGTGCTGTGAGTCCCTGCAATTTATAAATACATGTCCAAGTATAGTTGCTTAATAGCAAAGTCACAGCACTGGTGAGATTCACACACAACAGATCATCTCTGCTTGACCATCTGTTTGGATTTTAACACTAAATCAGGAAAAATACTACTATTTCTGAATATGAAGGTTGTACCTTGGTACCTATAGATACCTATCTCTCTGTCTTTGAAAGATCCCACGTTTATCTTGAGAACTGACTCGCAGAAACAAGGAAATTCACATTGCAAAGATTCTTTGAAGTTTATGGCCTTGGGATCTGCAGATTAGAATCACAATACCAAATACTTTTATTTTCCAAGGAATCTTTTAACAACCAGTAGTCCAAAGTGGTTTTAGGTTACATAAAGTAATTGCAAAGTTAAGCAATGAATGAATAGTAGTTGAAAGCAAAGGTAGGGTAGCTATACCCGAGGGCTGAAATTAGCAGTATCTAAAGGAAAAAAAAAAAAGACATTCTACTTTTAAACAAGGCAAGGTTAGTCAAGGGAAGTAATGTCTTTTGGCAGGTCAGTTTCTGTGCTCCAAGGATGGCAAACTTTTGGGAGCATAAGCTTTTCTTCAGGTCTAAAATAGAAGCAAAATTTTTCATTACTAAATACAAGTTGAGAACAGTTGCTCTAAATTTACCTGGGTTATTAGTAGTTTAGAGCAACTCTTAAAGACAATACCTGTGAAGCGGAGAAGGATTTAGCAAGGAAAGGCTTAATACAAGGTTTATGTGGTAGAGAGCAGAGAGAGACAGGGATAATTTATCACCTGTGTAGCATAGAGTGGTTAACTGGGGAGAGGGAGCAAATTATTACTGACTGTAAAAGTCTGTCTCTCTTTATTGAAACTATGATTTTTAATATCCACTAGAGTTGTTATTTAGTTATTCTGGTTTATTCTTTGAAGATGCTCTATAGAACTCCCTCGCAGAAGAGAAGGAAGAGGTCAGAGATGAAGTAACTGTGTGAGAATTGCCTCCCTTTGGGCAATGAGGTTCTTTTCAACTTTGTGGCTTGCATGTCAATGCATTCAGTGGGCAGAGTAATGCTTTTTTTTTTTTTTTTTTTATTCCACACACATATTTTTGGGGGGTATGCATGGTGCAGTGGATGAAGTAAATTACTGTGGGAAGAACATATGTGGGATTTGGTGATTGCATCAATTGCATTTAGAAAGGCATGGTGGAATGGAGATCTGTAGGGAGGTTTTACCTTTTTTTCTCAGGCTTGGTCTGCTTTTACTCATTGAATGATGGTATGTCGAGAGTTTGCTTCCAACAATGAGTTTGGTGAGATTGGGGGCTGTTTGAAGGCTGGAAAGTGTATTGAGATTTTCATCAGAGATTGTAGTTATCTAAAAATTGCTGTCCAGGCTCCAGTTTATCACATCACACAGCAGCATATAGCAGTAGCAATATTTGATTGTGGAGAGTTGGGGGTGGGTGATGGCCAAAAGGGGTGCCAAAGCGGTTTTGCCAATTTAACTGACTTGTTGTAAAGCAGCAAATTGTTTTCCTATGGGACAGTCTCTTTTCCACGTATCCATGGCCAAAAGCAGATTTTACTGCATCATAGGACCTATGTGCATCCCTGTCCCAGTATGGTAAATCAAGAGTTATCCTGTTCTTGTCTTCTACCTAAAACCTGTTTTAGTAGCCTTGCAGATTGACAAAACAGTTGAGAGCAGTTGTTGACCTTTTTCAAGAAGTTACTTCCACTGAGGAGGTATAGTTCTACCACGCTATGCTGAACAACAAAAACAGAAACAAACCACCCTACAACTGCAAGCCACTCCCTCCAAAGTTAGTAGATTAGGTAATCTTTCTGCTAGACTGTCACTGTAGTTTTAAAAGCCATCTTTAGGGTTTTTTTGTTTGTTTTTGTTTTGTTTTTTTCTTAGATGTAAGTGCTAAAGACATAGGAATTGCATTTCTTGTGTTAACTTTTTTCCTCATCTCATGCCCCCTTTTCTAGTTACTGTGATTCTTATTCCTCATTCCTTTATATGTTAGGAGGTATTTCCATCTCTGCTCTGGCATCTAATTAAAATGCTTAAGTTTGGAGCTAAAGTTCACTACAAAGCTAATGGAAGATAGCAGGTGCCTCAAGGGAGCAGCTCAAAACGTCCAAGGACATTAGGACCCTCTTTTTGCCCATGTATTCCATAGATTCCTCTGTGAGTAGTCACTTCACCTCGAAAGCTGCGCTGCTGTGTGTATACAAGTGAAGGGACCTTACCTTTTTCAGAATTACAGATACTGATTCTGTGGAAATAGAAAAACTGCCTAATTTAAACAGCAGAATAATTTGCATGTACAGTGTGGCAAAATCAAGATCCTGCTCCAGTGGACCGAGATTTTCTCCAAGTGACATTTCCTTCCACATGCACCCACTTTATGCATCTAAATACAAATTTGATCTAAGTGCTGATTTAGAGCCTCTGCTGAACTCCTTGATATTTCTGGTTCCATTGCCAGAGATTAGCACTGTCTTTTCTATTGTATAAAGTGGCTTTTAAAATACTTTAGGCATGTGGGAAATTAAGCTTGTATTCCAAGGGTAAACAAGATTGTAGATACAAAGACCATTTTGAACTGTATCAGGGTCTTTTGTGCTTTGCACGACAAACTGAAGAATGTGAAATGCTTGCTGACATAGTGCAGACTTTGTTATTTAGTTTTCCATGTCGAATGGCAAGAGAGTCAACATAGTCTCACAACTGACCTACACCAGTAACCTCTGAGTTTGGGATTTGGAGATTGAATAGATAAAACTAATAGCAGACAGCTGTCAGACTCCAATAGAAGAATCCAAGTTTGGGGCTGTTAGGCTAGTGTGGAAGCTCATTGTGGTGATAAAGCAATTTTCAAGACAGGTGACTTTTTCAAATATTGTGTACATTACAAAATGTCTTTCCCTGAAAACACAAAGATTCTCCCTTTGGTCTCTATCTGTTTCTCCTTAGATAGTTTCTTGGTGCTTTGGAGTTGTCCAAAGCATGTTTCATTGAAATAGGTTTTATGCTCCTCTTCTGTAGCTACGTGTTCTTTTTTGACCATAATTATACGCTATTAGTATTAGCTTACATGTTAATAAAAATATTAATGTTAATAGGCAGGATCTAAGCCTTCTGTTTAATGGGTGAACATTTTCTTTAATTGTATTGTTTGACAGGTTATATCAAAATTTTGAGTTCGATTTTAAGATGCTTTTATCTTTCTGAATGCTCTTCCAAGGGCTTTCTGGGGCTTTTTGTTTCTTTTTCTTTACTCTAATGATTAGCTTTATTCAGTCATTTATTCCAAGTCATGTCCCCTTCAGTGAAAGGAGGGGACACCCTCTGAAATGACCAGTGGGAAGCCTGCAAGGAATTCAGGATATCCAGATGTGTTGAGGGATCCATTGCCTATATAGAGAAACACTACTCCCAATTTGGACAGCTAACTAAATAGCCCCCTATATCCAATACGTATCCACATCTGCAGCATAGCAGGAGCAGCTGTAAGGTATGCACAGCTTGAGGTCATATTTTATTTAAAATGGTATGTATTTCATAGGTAGTCATCTCTCTCAGCTGCTGTGTATGGCAGCTCCTCTGCTAATGAAGTAATGGGGATACCCTTTGGGCTGACTGATGTCCAGAGAAAGGAAAGAGAACCTGACCTAGCACTCGTCAAGGCAAAGATGCGTTCTGCTAAATTGAAGGCTCGCTCCCTATTTCCAGGGCACTTGAGGAAGAGGTGCATGCTCTTCCCTCCTCGCACAAACATTGTTTACTAATTATAACTTATATTTTCATAAAGAAGGGAATGTTTCATAACTCACGTATGTCTGTACAAAGCATTTGCTGTTCCACTGTTGCAGGGTGACTCTTGAAAGCCAGAAGGCTAACAAGCATAGAAATCCTGGAGCATGTCATTTGAATGTCTATCTCCACTGGAGGAGCTTTCCAGCTCTGGCAAGGAGCTGCACTGTGTTTTGCAAAAGGGGAAGTGACAAGGGAGTGGCAGGGGCAAAAGTGCATCCTTGTATTTTTGCTGCCCTGGGATTCTGGGAGCTACTGTATTTATATCGGGCCATTCCTTGGTGTCATGATAACTTCCTTGGTGGCCAGCAAACTACTCCATATTGGGGGTCAGTAGCCTCCTTATCTTTGAGTCCTACTCTGCTCTTCTCCATTCCTCAGCTTCCTCATGGTTTAGGGATTTTCCAGCAGTATGATAAGGTGACTTTGTGACCTTTTTATGACAGCTAATAGGATTCACAGTGAAGTTGAGACTCCACAGAACAAGTAGTCACTTTGCTCCTGCTTTTTCTGAGCTGAGATTCAACGTCCTGAGGCTTAGTTAATGCAGCTGCATGGGGTTTTAAGATTCTCTGCTGTTACATAAACAGGCATTAAGTCTTTCACATGATAGTCTCATGTTGCTTAGGTATATACAGTTAAACATAGATTTGGCCAGGGTGAATAATTGCATACTCTATACTAGAAACACTTGGAGCTACATCGTGCTGTAACGGGAGTATTATGAGAATGTATATGATTTGGTTTTACTATTAAAAGTTTTTGCTATTCACACTAAAAATAAAACATCTCATTTTATTAACACTTAGGGCAGCAATTCGAGACTAATTAATTTGATGTAAGTCTCATTGGAACAGTGCAAAACCCGTGTGTAGAGTTAGAACAGCGAGCCTCAGTAGGCTCGAGCATGCTAGAGGCTATGTTTATGTATGTCCAGGTATATATGGTCAATAAGTAGCCAGAGGATCAGCGCTAAACATTGGAAGCCTGATTACTGCCTGGGCAAAGTCCAAGGGCTGAATTCAGCTCTTTTTCACAACGTGATTTTTTTTTCCTTCTTAACTGACAAAGGCTCAGCTCAGCAGCTACTGTGGAGTTGCCATGTGCTGCCATCAGCCCCAAGTAATGTTTTTATCTTTTTGATGTGCTTTTAACTTTAAAGTTTATCTTCTCTGATTATGTTGTTAGTTTAAGTTAATTTTCATATATATATCAACTAATTCATTCATTTTGGTTTGGGGGAAATGAGCAAACCACCTTCAGTGTTCAAAAAGGTTTTATTCCCACTTTCATGTTGATTGTCAAGATTGATTTATTCTTGTTATGAAACTTGCAACTCGGAATACTCTTCATAATGTGACTTAATGCCTTAAACACCTCTTTGAAACGATTGATGTTATTTGATACTATCTGATATGCACATACATAGTTTGGTTTCATTTGCATTTTTGTGCAAAGGTTTCATTTTTATTTTCAGAGATGATTGAAACATAATGTTGCACTTGCAAAACTGGATGTGTTTTGAATGCGTAGTTAAAGGAATGGTATTGTGAAATAACTAGAAATACTGCAGACAACTGTGACTTTCTATGGAAAAAGAGGAGAGGGAAAAGGAAAATGAAAAAAACATCAATATGAGTCCCTGGGAAAGAGATGCCAGCATCCAGTGCCACCTGAAGTTCACAGAGGTTATGTTCATCCAGGAAAGCCTTATTATACACTACTTAGTCAATATTTTTGGACTGTGTGGATTCTCTAGCTACTCCTGAATAGAGAATTTACCCATCTATTTGTGCTTTGAGAGCATTTCTGAGCCAAAGGAGTCATGAGATGGATTAGGTTCTAGCAAGAAATTCCATGGAGTCTTAAATATGCATGCAAAACAAAGAGAGACATTTTCTGAAATCAGAAGATAGTGATTTTGAAGTGAAGTCAGGATGTTTGTTTCTGTGCTCTAGTTTCTGTTGAAATTCTTTGGTGTAACTTCAGTTTTAATTGTAACAATAAGCCAGTTTTTTGTTAGTATAGATGAAAAGCAAGTATGCCATATGATAACTTGAAATTGCTCAACATTCCTTTTGATCAATGGATGCTTTCCAACAACCAAAGGGTAGAAACAGGTGTCTTCCACACCATGGCTTTGAATTTGGTTTCATTTCTGCAAGATCTTCTGACCATTTCTCAATTTAGCAAAATTCTCCTTCCATGTTTTATGTGCTGACCTTACATTAGCTGTAATGAGCTACACACGCGACTGATAAAATAATCATTCTTGCCTGTGAATCATACCATATGTTTCCCTTGCTATCGCTCTCTCCACCTCTGTAATTCCAGTCATGTTTGAACCAGTTATTTTATCTTGCCTACATCATCTCCTCCGTACTACCAAGTTGTTTTGTCTGACAGCCATTTCTCTCTTTCCAAGCAACGTGTTGTACTTTCAATGCCGGGCATTCATCACAAGCATCTGCCTTTGTCCTTGATGAATTACTAAAACCCAACTTTGTCCACAAAACGTGTTTTAATCTTTAAGTCGCTTCCCACTTTGGATACATTCTCCTTTTAATAATACCTGTTTCAGAGTTCACTTTTAGATTTGAACAGTATTGGAATGAAGGAGTGGTGATACATGGTGATGCAGTTAAGCTTATTACGGCAATGTATGTGTCCTCAGATCATTTAGGAACAAGAGATTATTTTAGGAAATGAAAAATGAGAGCCCAAGTTAATTTACGACTTGGCTAAGCACAGGTGTGTGGGATCTTGGGAGGAGAACAATTTTCTATGAACATTTTCATGAATTGTAGTGAACTGTAGTTATAATAAGTACAGTGGATTCAAGAGATGTGAGGAAAATGCAGAGTAATGATGAGGAGAAACTGGCAATTACTGCCTTGTTAACTAGTCTGGGAAGTCTACGCTTTGGGTCTTTTAAATCCATACGAACCAAAGTGCAATCACACATTAAAGGGAATGTGATATAAATAACCAAAGCGGTGTTTGCCAGATGAACCCTTGTTTATTTCATGAATAATACTAAAGGCAAGGACTTTCCTCGTAGTTTGTTAGGTGTGTCTGTTGTGATGCAGAATGCAATAATCAAATGAGCAGTATGGCTATTTTTTGATACATCTAGTGATTTTTCTCCTTTCATCATCCTTTGTGCAGTTTGCTTTGTTAAGATCTCTAAACAAAGACAGCCAATGACCACTCCTTCATTCCAGAGGAATTCACTAAAATAGAGCGGTCTTTATCAGTATTAGATTATGTTAAGTCTCTGATAGCCACGTGAAACACCTTTTGACAGCTCAGCCTTAACAAGATGGCCACATTCTGCTAGTGTTCAAATGGGACAGACAGATGAGAGGCTGATTTAAAATTATTTTTGCTTTATTATTGCCCTGGAATAAAACTGGAAAGAAGCAAGTGTTGGTTTTTTTGTTCGTTTTGTTTTGTTTTTTACCTTTTTTTTTTCCCCTCAGAAAATTGCAGAGATTTGTTACAGAGTAGTAATGCAGTGATGAAGGTTCTAAGGTAAAAAGTCAAACGGGTCTCTGCTGTGTCTGACTGCGGCAGGAATCGTAGTTTTGGCCTCCTCTATTTGAGTCATTTTTCTAAGAATGTTTAATTATCTCTGTCTCTCCTGCCAAATAATTTGCTGGAAATGAAATTGTTTTAGCATAAGATACTGAAAGGTGTTAATTGGACTCTTGGCTATTCTGGAGCTATCAGATCGTAGAAGCGGGATGGAAAGAATTAAGGTTGAAGTCCTTGAACTCCCACATCTCCCCTGGATGATTTAACTATGAAAATTAGCAAAGGGTCCAAGGGAGTTGTCTTAATTTTATGAAGAGTTACATTTTTTTTTATAAACCAATAGAATATTTTATGATATTTAATTGAAAAGATCCAAGCCATCTCGACAGCAACACTGTAGCAGTAGCAGAACTAGCAGTATGAGAGTTGTAGTATTTAGCTTGCCCGAGTATAAGGGGAAAGAGAGTGCTTGTAAACCTCTTTTTAACAAAATAAATTCCTGAGCGGATTACAGTTACTGCTTTAAGCTCCTCTTATGTCACCACTGTGCTGTAAAGGTGCTCTGTTGGGTTAGAAGGTAGCAAACTTCTCAGTGGCCAAAAGAAAAAAAAAAAAGGGGGGGGGGAACAGGGAACGATTTAGGCTTATGAAAACTGCATGGATGGAAAGTTGAGGCTATGCATAGTCCGTTTGCTGCAAAAAAGAATTGAGGATTCCCTAAGTAACAGATGTCATCATTGTAGAGCAGTGATGTACCTCTGCAGCAGGTCTGTCTCCTGCAGTCCAGAAAAAAAAAGCATCCTAAAATGAAAGGATATAATAAAATGTGTATTTACAGACAATTTCAGTTCTGATGTTTCCCTTCCAACATGATCTTGCCCTATATTTTCCTTCTTCAGACCCACCTGAGGTTTTTTTATCACAGCTCTGTTGCTTTTGTGCAGCCTGTCCCCCTGCCTTCGACTCTGGAGTTTCCATCGAGTTTTGTTTTCCCTTTCCTTATCTGGTTTCCACCTACTCTCCACACACAGTCTTGGCTTTTCTTCTCGACTTATCATCCCTGTTCTCCAGAGCTCTCCAGAATAAAATATACATATATCTCATAGGAGCAAGGATTCTTGGGGAAGATCAATGTAATTTAATAGTAGAAATCATGGATATTCTCGGAGATTATTGTGCTGTTTTTACTGCAAAGTCCATCCTTAGGTTGGCATGCAGCTTGGAAAACTTCAGGCAAAACATCTCAATTTTGGCAAAACAATAAATAATTGAAATCATTCCCCAAAGATAATTATTTCATCACTGTAACACAGCCATCTCTAAAGCAGAGGGCGTAGCCTCAGAGAGAACAAACACGCAGCGCAAAGCCCAGCAGGGCTGGGGCTGGGGAAGGAATTACTGGGCAAGGAATGGTTTTGCAATTTTTGCTCTTGCAGAAATGCTCTGAAAGGTTATACAATCGTGCAGAGATCCTGGAGCCTCAGGACTTTTGCTGGCTAGGGAGGGGAGTGAGGAAACGGCATCGGTGCTGCAGACCTTCTCTGCAGACAGAGAGCAAACAAAACTAATCAAGCAAGAAACCTTTGCTCAGTCCTACGGAAAATGTAGAACTGTGCTTTCCTGTTACATTTTGCTGCTGAAATGATTAAAAGTTGAAGTTGCTGGCATGATTAAAAGTTGAATTCATCTGAAATACGATATGAGAAGAGTGGCACGGTGTTAAAAAGGTTTATGACTTTACACAGTTGAGCTTTTGTTTTCTCCCAGTTTCCCGTTTTGTCTCCCCCTCTGAAAAGGAAAGGGGTGGGAAGCCGAACTGATTTTAACTTGTTGTCACTTAAGAATTAGAGAGAGATCATTTAGGTGATGTTGCATATATTAACGCATCATTTAAACAGTCTGCAGTTCAGTCATAATGGTGGTGGGGGATGTAGCACCGTCGGAGAGGCTCCACTGAGCTTTGAACTGGATCAGATGCTTGAGGGCAATTAAACACACAAGATTTCCCACTTTAAACAAAGGCACAGAAGGGAGTCTCCCTGTTTTCTGTGCTGTTAATCATCAAGCGGAGAGAAGAACGAGTAAATGAAGAAAGGAAAGATGGTGCTGTTTAAAGAAAGGATGTTAAACCCCAGCAGGATGCCTGCTTGAGTTGCATCTCAATAAATAATAAGCGCTTGTTATGCTAATAGTCACTATTTTCAATAACATGATTTGCATACAGATTATATGCGTGTTAATTACACTGTGCACATAGCCAATAATGCACATCTTGAGGTTTTTTTTCTTAGCATTTTCATTTGTAAAATGAGGCATCGCATTAATGAATATTGCAAAGTTTTAGAGTGCAAATGGATAGCTAATGCAATGAACAATGGCATACTGAGCTGGATACCCCTGAAGATAACTACATATCTGTAATGTTTATGGGAGGAGCCCAAGATTAGGGTCACCTCTGGCACTGACAACATCTGTCATAGCACCCAATTATAATGAAAATAAAATGAAACAAGAGAGTGCGTGAATGTATGATAATGCAGCGATGCATGATGATAATTAACCCAGCGTTGTATAATTACTTGGTGCATGCTTGTGCAACCAGTGCTGGGTCTTGTCAGTTGCACAAATTTAATCCACATCAAGAATAGGTATATCGCTGTGTCTTTAGATTGGAGCACGAAGTTTAGTGGTTTTATACTGACCTGTTGCCAGTCGTGGGAGGACAGATGATACCTGGTGCTGTGAAGAGGCAGAGTACTGTGGGCAGACTAAACCTGCACTGACATGAAGTCTTCCAGAACAAAGTTACTCCTGGAAAAAACGTTGAATTCATTTGAATCAGAGCCATGTTTTTGATAGAGCAGTGCTTTACATCTTCTGATCATAGCATTTCTGACCCGTTAGGAAGACTGGACTTCTAATGAACTGTGTCTGGAGGGCAGCTCCACATATTCTTTCTTTTCTTCCTCCTTTTCCCACGCATCTGGTGGATGCCTAGTGGTTCTCATTTCATCATGTCTAATTCAAAGATAGTTCCCACTTGTCTTCCTGACCTACTGACTAAAATGAATGGGTAGGAATTGGTCCATAGACTGTGAGGGCCTAATGGTAGGAATTAATGATGACCTATAAAATGTAATAATGTGATAGCTGAAGTTGACTGTCATGCTGAATCTGCACTGCATCCAGACCCACTTGAGTGTCTTCAGATATGCGTCTGTAAAGCATAATGCAGCGGCAGTTCAGGGATCTCTGAACCATGCTATGGTTCTGTAACTGTAATGCTACTGTAACTATGCCTTCTATATTTGTAGCTGTGCTACTTTTTCTGGTAGTATTTTGACACCACTGAGCTCTGCATTTAGCTTATTACTTACAGTGAAATTAAAAAAAAAAAAAATCCACAGTATCTTGGGAAAATATCTAAGAGTTGTCATCTGGCATTCCAGACTAAATATTTTCTGTAGTTCATAAAGCATATAGTAGAAATATTTACCTGTTAAGAAATTGTATGAATATAATTTACAGGTAATTATCAGATTAATTTTTCAGGTATCAGATAACAATATCAGGTATCAGATAATCTCTTCCCTATGAGGCACAGATGTTTGGAATTAGTAGTTCACTTTCAAAAGAAAATAACTGTTAAATGCAATAGCTCCCCACGTCAATATTCAGTTGTTATTGCCATTGGTGTTCTCACGTCCCATTGCAGCTCATTCTGCCTGCTTTATAGTTATCCTAGTATCTATAGCAATTAAAAGGATTTGCTCTTCCAGAAAGAAATTGATGATTTTAATAATGGTCTTACTCTGAGCTGCGACTGAGGTTGCCGAGCACTTGGGTAGGATCTGCAGGAGGTGTTGTTACACCAGCCTGGTTGTGCACCCGTTCCACTTGGCTGTTCCTTTTGCAAATCCTCTTAACTCCCAAACCTGCTTCTCTTCTGCACTGTATTGCAGTACCCCACTGCGTTGGCCTTCATCCCCGGTACAGAAGCTGTCAGCTGAACTTGCCCAGCTGTGTGCTAGTAGTAATTTCTGCTCCAAATAGCTTGCTGTGGAGACAAAACCGTATGTACCTCACAAACAAGCTCTTGGTCACTGCCCTTATCCTGAGGGAGCTCCTGCTGGGCTCCTGGGAAAGGGCACAGGTTTCTCTGGCAGTGACCTGGCAGGGTTGACTGTCATCTTGTCCTTCTGGTAGAATACTAGCAGGACATTTCACTCTTAAAGGCTTGCATTGTTTGCAAAGCGAGGGTTTTCTGTGTAAGTGAATAATTTGGAGCAATTGAAAACAAGTTTTCCTTTTCCTGACATTGCTACAGACATGCTGACCTTATGTTAAGAGCAGTTCTGTGGGCTGAAATTTCCTTCAGTCAAGCTCCCGTAAGGCTGATATGTTCGCTACCTGAAACATGCAGCAATACTCCAATCTGTAGGACCATTAGGATTCCCAAGTAAAGCTGTCATTTTATTGGGGCTTAGGAAAGGTCAGAAGTTCTGATTGCAGCATGTTTGTGAGACCATAAAAGATTTTCATGTAGGGCATACTTCTGATCAGCTGCATTTTTCATGTATTATTTATTTACTTTATCTGACAAGATCAGAGTTTTATTACTGCTTAATTAAGAATTTCTCTCTCTGAATGAGTAAAAATACTGAATGCCTAGGAGTTGTCTGTATTTATTCACAAAACCAGAAAATACAAAGCTAGGAAAGCCTTTTGTTTAAAAGTGCCCAGTAGTACGAGCTACTGTCTTGTGGGTAAGCGGTGTCAGTTACCTTTATGTTAGGATTATAAATGTAAAGAAAATTCAATAGTTTTCTTCACCAGACAGAGAAAACAATGGCAGGCATGAGAACTATCTGCAAAGTGGTATTACGTTAATAGTCTGTTGTGAATTTGGAAACAGCAGATTAGTATATTTGACAGGCAGCGGTAGCAGGAATAAGACAAAAGCAATTTACGTGGGAAAGTGTGTTCAGAACAAAGATTTTTATAAGATAGTCTGAGCAAGAGGCATGTCTTTTGGCTCATGTACAATCTTTGGAACATCCTTATGTTGTATGAGTGAAGTATGTCCCTTTGTTTTATTAGAAGAATGCAGACGGACTTTCAAAATTAAGCAAAATTAATTTTTGTTGAAGTTGAGAGTTTGCATCTTTGTTCTTTGCTTATGACTCTGTTGAAGCGTTCATGTGGTTTGAATATTTGTAGACTCGGTAATACGGAGGATTTACAAGCACTAAAGATCAAGCTGTAACGATGCTAGTTTGATTTAATTGTTCTACTTTAATTAGGATAAATGAATTTATTTCTCTAGTGGGATGTATTAGCTTTTTGACAGCCACAGCAACAATAAACTACTGTAAATGTACAGATAGCTAATTAGGAGGAGGCCAAAGCAATTAAGATGGGCAAACTGTATTGATCATAACTGAACTGGAGTTGACTAAGATGCAGGTGGTTGACAGCAGTGCTTTTATGGAAGATGCCATGAGATGGTTAATGACTGCTATTGATTAAGATTTCAGTATTATTGGAAGGGGGGGGAGGGATGTGCGAGAAAATTAAATCAAGTTTTACAGGATTCTTCAAAACCATATTGCAACTACTGGAGGGCTGCTTGTTCAGACATCATTGTTTTAGAGTAGTTCTGTAGGTGTTACACATGGCATGTTCTTCTTGGGCCTGGGTGCATCCTCTGACGTCCTCTTTTCCTACTGCCTGAAAGGCAAAGAACCTGTGATTCAAAATTTCATCTCTTTCTGGGTCGTTCTGTACCTCATTATAGCCATAAAGTATATGGCACCTAGATTATGGATTAGTATAGCTTCTTTCATGTCGGGTGATTCTGTTCTCTACAGCATCACTTGTTGGCAAAGGCATTATGCTAGAAAGCTCAGAAAACAAACCGTAAATCATACAGGAACCTCTGACGTGTATCCATCCCAAAGTGTTTTTTTCAGATTTCTGAGAAGAGAGCAATTGTGCCAGCTGCGCTATTTTTATAACTTCATATGTTAGGGATCAAGCCTAAAATCTTAGCGAATGCTGATGACAAGGAAGACTTGTAACGATGTGGAAGTAACGTGTTATTCTCTTCAGCAGTTTTTATAAGAACAAATTAACTTTTCTCAATACCCAATGGCACGTATGTAAAATCTATGATTCACAGCGTCATATTCTATGTAGAGTGGACTAATTTTTATGGTTTGGAGAAGGATGCAAAGAAAATGCATTTAGAACAGTGTGAATAACATTTAATTCTTTTGTTTCTTTACATTGGTTGTTTGCATTTTAAGATCAGATTTCTTTCATTTTTTGTAGAATATTCGTACTTACAAGTCATTTGTCCTGTAATTTGCAATTCCACTCTGGTAATAGCATGCAAGCTGCATCACTGCTCAGCATCCTTAGGTTTTTATTGGATTATCTCCAGTTGCCTGCCTTTTTCTTTCTCCACTGCCACTAGAAAGTAGCCATTTGTGCTTATTCACTCTGATGTGCTTATTCATTTGAAGTGGGCATAGGAAAAAGCATGCCTCACACTCGTGCCAACACAAGCGCTCCATGTAGGCTATGGATATTTTTAAACAATCTTTTAAGTACATGTAAAACGTTATAAACCCATTTTTATCACATATTGCACATACACAATTCATCTTTTCATCTCCATCAGACACGCGTGTCACTTTTGGTGAAGCTGTGATTTTCTTGAACAGTTGGTCAGTGAAAGGAAATTTCTAGATATTTAATGCTCAGTCTACCTTATGCTATGTCGACCTTATGCATAACACATTATCAATGCAATAATCATTAATCATGTTCTAAGTAATTAATCTTCTTCCATATTTGGCTTTTCTGTGTGTGCAGCCTTTTCAGGGCTGAAATCCCTACTCTTTTACTCAAGTGAAATTTTGCTATTGTCTGGAATGACAAGGGACTTGGCTTCACATTGTCTTGGGACTAGCAAAATGTCACCACATTTCCCTATGTGTATAATT
Source organism: Cygnus olor (assembly GCF_009769625.2). Taxonomy (NCBI): domain Eukaryota; kingdom Metazoa; phylum Chordata; class Aves; order Anseriformes; family Anatidae; genus Cygnus; species Cygnus olor. Next base: position 55,104,398 of record NC_049173.1, read on the forward strand.
GGTCAGTTCCTGTGCATCGCACGTGTACCCTTGCAGTAGTGCATGCTGATGATTCCTTTTTATTTTCCTCCATACAGTGCTACCTATATGAGTAATGTTAATGAAATCCTCAAGTATTCTATGCTTCATATGTTTACCTATAAGAAATAAATCCAGACAGTACTACCATAATTATAACTCTGTAAGAACTCTCTAAGACGAGAGGACTCTTAACCTTGAGGTTTAAGAATGTCAAGAAGAGTATTTCCTAGCATGTATACTCAATCAGTTCACAAACTTGGGGCCTCTTTCATCCAGCAGAATGAGGGGAATTAAAAAATGGATCTTAATTTTCCCAGACCTAATTCTCCTGTCTTCCAAGCTCCCTTTAGAACCACAATGAAAAACCACTTCACAGGACTGTAGCAGCTAGGGAATATTTACTACCATTTTTCTTACTGAAGGATTACATTGATTCCAGTGTTCCTCTGGATTTTACTTTGACACAAAGCATACGTTGATTATGTTCATACATAAAATTTTAGTCCAATTGTCTGATGCATAATAGTTGTAAAGGTGCAGCAGTGTTGCTGTGTTCTTGCTTTTATTTTCTCATTCATATCTTTGGACAATAAAAATACTTGAAAAAGTATGTAAAAATTAACTTGAGCGCATAAATAGAAGAGTGTTCAAACGCATGTCTGAGTCTTTTCAGAATATGTTTTGGCTTTACAATTTTATTTTTTCCTTACTCAAATCATCTTGGTGTTCTTTAGGAGGAAAGAAAGAAGATGATCTCAAAAAAAATAACGTTGAGATTATTTTAAGACATGAGTTTACCCAGTTGTAATGGTGTCCCTTCCAGGGTGAAATGTGGTAGACACTTCGTACCGCACATTATAAAACAGCTTACAAAGACCGTGAAGTGCAATGGCTTTACAGTCTATACCGCCTGCATTTCTTTTATAGTCGTGGCAGTCATCAAATGCAGACGTTTTATAAGCTCCTAACTGGTAGATCTCAGCTAATGAGAAAAAAATATAGAGGAAGTTAACATATTGCAGGAAAACCTCATTTTCAGGCATTTTGGTGTTCTCTAAGGGAGAGTTTGAAATGAACCAAGATTCGTGCTGCTTGAACCTAGAATGCAAACCTGTAATCATGGTTTTAGGCCTTTTAAAATAAAAATCAAAGAGCAGATTTCTTTCATAAGTATGCAGCAAAAAATCTGCACACAGTTTTAGCTCCGTTCAGACCATGAACGTGATTCTTACTTACATTAAAGGGGACTAGCACACAATTGTGGAGAGAATGAACGAGCAATTGGAGGCGCAATGATTTTATTACATTGAGCATTAGGATACTTTGCAGCCTTTTCTAAGCAGCTGTTCTTTAGGTAAATTAATACCTGGGGTCTCTTTACTACTTCTCTCAAACTTTAACTACCATAAAAGAAGTTAATGTAAAGCTGTTCACAGCTTATCTCACCCGATTGCTATGCAAAAGTTCTAACGTAAATGCTTTTATAAACTGCAGCCATAACGCACTAATCTTCTGAACTTCCTGACCCATAAAACTATGATTATTACTACATGTAAAATTCATCTGGAAATATCCCTCTGTATTTAGCGTTATGGGTATTATGTTGCAAAATCCCTCCTCCTTTGCAGTGTAAGGGCTGCCAGGAAAAAGAAAGACAATGGGGCTGTAGATTAGTGTGTAGAGAGTAACACTGTACCTTAATCTTGTGATTTTGTTTTTATTTGGAGCTGATGATTTAACCAATGGGATGTTCCAATGCTTTTTTTCCCTAGATTACCATTTCAGATATGATTATTTTGGGAATTAGAACATTTCTTGCTGTTCTTACTTACCATTAGCACAGGTCAGTTGCTGATTTTCCATGCAACTCTGAAAGCAGATAGTTAAGAAGCATCAAGTTTGAGGGAGCTTTTTTGGTCAAGACAGGAAGGATGTTAGAAGTCAGAAGAAAGCTTTGTTATTCCAGTTGAGATTCTTTTAAGTATCTGTAATATCTAAGAGTTATTTCTAGTAACTATTCTATGATTACAGTAATGAATGAGGAACAGTGCGTTAACAGATTTGTTAATAAAGAATACCTTTAAGTCCCCTTAAACTCAGCAGAGGCAAGAAAGGATTAGTAGTAGTCCATGAGTATATTTACCCTCACGTTTATTACAGATAATAAATACTTTTGTTTTAAAAAGCTACGTGATTCTTGTCTAATCTTCAACAAAGCTAATGACATCCATAGCTTTGCATTTTTACATGTACACACGGTGAAGGGGCTGGAGTGATTTCACTCTTAAGATGCAGACATACCAAAAAGCCTAAGAGTCACGTTTCTATCTTTTATTCACCACTAGACTAACTTAATATAGATAATAGTCCAGCTGCAAGAAGATATTAAGTGAGCAGCCTTTTTTCATTTTAAAACACAAACATTAGTGTTAAATGATGCTTTTCCCAAGCCACTTTTATTATTAGCATTGTTCTAAATTGCAAGTTGTCACATCCACCAGCCCCTAAATTACCAGTCTTCTTTGTTGCTATAGTAACACCATGGCCACTAAAATATAGACTCCAGAACAGAAAGGCAAGCTCAGACTGCAACTCATTTATTTGAAGGTTTTGGCAGAAGAATTTCTCCACAAAGTCTTTATTTTATAACCTTTGAGTACTTGCATTTTAACTCTTTCAACCAAAAGTACAGCATTATGCTAAAACGTGCCTCTTATTTAAGGCGCATGACAGAGTTAATAAATACATCAGTAGGGTTGACTGCTGCTGACTTTTTCCCTCTCTTCTCTTTGGCTTCTGGCTGCATGATTGAGGGTTTTCTTGAGGTGAGGCTAAGAATACAGCCCGGTATTGTCTTCTCCACTTCCTACATCTGAACGGCTGCCCATCTCCGTTTCATGACGCACTTGCTCATCAGTAACCTGGACAACGGAAACCTACCCTGGTTGGATTGGTAGTGTCATTTCTTGCTTGGTGAACAAGTCCTTCTGTAATAACGGGAGCGGACTTGCATATTCCCTTATAGCTGGAAGTCAGTAAGTTAGTCAGTGTTAGTAACTATATAAACTTGAGCAAGAGGCAAGTTTTTTATATGTCCCCCTCTTGAAGTAACAAAATATGATAAAAGTTTTAGGTTTTATCTGAAATTTAATCCCTTCTCCCTGTGCAATATTTCCTAGTCTTTTCTCTCCATTTTGCAGTCCAATTCCCTGTCTTTAAACTGTGTGTCAAGTTCATCTTACCCCCTCACCAAGGAGGCTGATAAGATCTCTCTTTTTGGTCTCAGATTATCTTTCTGGACCATACTCCTAACCTGAGTATCCCTATTCCAACTCTTTGTCCCCAGTCTCTTCATATGTCTATTTCTGCTGTTTCACTCACCTGCCCCCTTCTGCTCGCAGGGATCTCGAACCTGTCCCTTGATTCTGTGTCCATCCTTGGGCTCCCTGGCCCCTTCTACGCCAAGTTACAGTGCTGCCTTCCATTCCCAAATTCATGGCAACCAAGCACCAGCATGTTTGGCGTCATCTACATGACTATCACCATTCCTCTCGTGTTTCTAGGATGTACATTTTTGGGGATACTTTTGGGGGGCATTTCCTGCTTTCTGCCTGAAGATTCTCCCCCCTGCATGGAGCCAATTAGCATGCCAGAGACCCTGTGAATGGTGAGCCTACATGGGTTGTGAGCAACCAGCTTTCCAGTTCTCACTGCCTTATAAGTTTTCTAATGTTTATACATTACGTTTGTGCAGCATCTAGGCATAAGGGTAATTAGCGCCTCTGAGCGCTGCTACCCACAGTAAATAGAACTCACATTGTTTCCCATATTAGAAAAAAAAAATCCCTCATATACGGCAAGAAGTAGAGATTTGGGAAGAATACTGTCAGGAAGTATTTTTATTAGACTAAAATTAGAGTTTTTAATGCTAGCAACCATAAATTTTTATCAACCAAGTATTTATAAATACCTATCTCTATTCTACTTGAAATAAAGGAAAGTGATAAGTGTATTGCTTTACATCTGTAAATAAGGATTAGTGTATTTAATCCCTAATCAGAGAAATCTTACATATCTTGTCCCAGGTTCATAAGGTAGTGGATACCAGGGGATTTGTATTGGAAATGTTTTCTGTGTTTGTAGATTTGTAAAATTTGTATTTTACCAGTATTCCAAATATTTTATGTTAAAGCATTTGAAGCATGTCTTCTGTTTTTATGCTGCTACACTCTCATAAAACAAATTATAGTTATTTTAGCAGTCGTGTTGTTGAATTGGTCTGTGAGACTATAAAAACAGAGTAGGAAATACGCTTTCACAGATTGTAGGCTTTTAGCTGAGATCAAATACCGTCATTTAGTACCTCCAAGTACAGGGTTGCTGACATGAGCTTTTACTTCATATGTTACGGTATGTGATCTGGAGGCACCCAGTCTGCCTGTTTTACTGCCATCAGGTTACAGCTTTTCACAGTTGACCTAGTACCAGCAGAAAGTCTTGACCTCTCACTTTTTCAGCACTTCAGAGGTTAATTTTGTTGAGGGATCAGATTTCTTTCTGGGGGAAGTTTCTGATGATCACCTTCTAGCTAGGCTTTACTTGCCAGTGTCTTTGAGAGCTGCTGCATGTTGAGTGCTCTGCTGAAAAACAAATTTCCTCTGACTTTTTAAAGTCTGTTCCTAGATAGTCGAGTTGTTTTTTATTTAGCGGAGTGTTGGATGGTAGCCTAATGAAGGTATCAACCTGTAAAATAAATCTAAGCCCCTTTTCTGGAATTCTTCATGGGCAGCAAGGTGGAGAAGTGCTTTGGCCTAGGAATATTGCAAGGTAAGATGTTTTCTGCACTTTTGAAATCTTGGGCTGCCTGGTGTGTTACACCTTTGTGTAAGTAGGTCTAGTATTTAAAATCCAGCAGTAATGGAAATGTGTTAGAGTATGCAGTAAATGTGAGCTTTCTCTCTGCATTATATATATTTCATCTGACTTGCTGAATCCATGAAATCAATATATTTTATTAGGTTACAAGTATTTTAATAAAATAATAGTAAAGTCCTTATGGGAGAACTGACAGCTAGTACTGCATTTGTTTTTTCGGGCTTTACTAAAGAATTCTGTGAGGTTTATTGACTAATTATGAGCATTAATAGGTTGCAGTCTAACTGGGTATCTTTCCACTAGGATTACAGACATTTAGCCTCAGAAAACTATGGGGCTTTGTTATATTTTAACACTTTGCTTGCTGTCTGTGCAAAAGAAGAATCTCTCTATGAGAACGAGCTCACTCTTCACTGAAACAAAGGCGCGGGTCAGGCTGTTTTTGGCCATTATCACAGCACAGGGTGCACTTGCATTTCAGGGCATACTGTGCAGTTCTGATTCTCACTCCTGTGCAAATTTGTGATGGCTTCCTGATAAACCCTTTGTCTGAGTAAGGTTATAAGATCGTTTTCCTTTTTGCAGCTTCTTTCAAAGAAGCCTAATTTTAAAGCCCGACATAAACCAGGATTCATTGGTACTAGTTAAGATGTTGCAGTTCGGCTAGAAAAAAAAAATACAACAAAAAAACTGCCTCCAGAAATAGTCATAGCTGACATCTTCAGTGCACACAACTCCACATTACAAAGAATGAAACATTTCACTTGACTGTCTGTTTTTTTTTTTTTTTTGCGAAGTCGCTGGCATGATAACGATAGTCATTTTTCAGCGATTTAGCTTCCTGAGGGATGGTGCTATGCTCTGTGATCAAATTGACACCTTTTATTGCCAAGTTCAGCTGCATTTTAAGAGATACGCCAGCAGGCTGTAATACTTACAGAGCGACAGATTTTGTGTCTTTCTCCTTTTCCGATGGGAGAACAGCGGTAAGTTCTGCCTGCTTCCTACCCCTGGGCTTAGCTGCCAGCGATGCTGCCGGGTGGAAGAGGAGCAGTTTTCTCTCGCATGTGCAATCTGTTTCCTGTGCACAGGTTTTTGCCTTGACTGATTTATGTAGGAGCTTTATGGTGTATTCTGAATAATGAAGAGCTTCAACAGTGACTGTAAATTACTTCAAGTCTTCATGCAGAGATCAGTTCTTCATTTCATGCCTGTGTGTTTCCAGGATTACCGTGTGCAGACCTTAAAAGATTCTCATTCGCGTTACTTACTGCTGGAGCACAGAGCTGGGAGGAATTCAAACCAGGCTGGGAGGCGAAGGAGCCATCTTCTGCCTGCCAGCCGCTGGAGGTGTGGGCTGCGTGGGTGTGCGCAGCAGGCACCTCTCCGGGCTGGGGCCCCTGTGCTGTTGGGGCCCCGGGCAAGTGGTGGCCCCTGGCGCCAGGCTGGTGGCCCTGGCCCCAGGCTGGTGGCCGCAGGGGCTCCCCAGCAGGTGGGCCAGCCAGGGGCGGCTCTCCAGGGCCCACTCAGCAGCAGGGAATTTAAATGCCCATTGCATGTTTTTGTTTCCACGCTATCCTTCATTCCCTTCCTTCCCCTGTTTAGTTACGTCAGTCCTCGAAGAATTTAGCTAATCTCTCCTTCTCCTTCTTTGTGCTCAGGCAGCCCGTTTTTATTTTGTTTTGGAGCCATGAATCTTTCCTTTGTTTCCCGAAGCAGACTGCCAGGTAACAGTAGCTGCTTGTGATCTGCTCAGCCCTCACCAGCTCCATTCAGTGCGGAGTGGACTATCAGATGGAAGATCTGTGTCAGAAAGCACATTTCGTGCTTTCAGTAAGTGCCACCCCTTCTCCAAGCCGTAACTCAAATAGTGCCTTTGAGCTGGGAGGCGGTGTGATCCCGCGGGTATCTGCAGTGGGCGAGGTGAGCCCTGCTCTCGGGGAGGCACTCGGTGCCCCCAGCATGTGAGTGCAGCTCTGGGGGCTCATGCAGCCCCCGACAGGCCGGACCCTGGCTGACAGGGAGAGAAGGGCGTGCTGCGGCTGTGATCCGCACCTGCGGGTCCCCGTGGCGTTTGCCAGTGAACTCCTTGCTCCCTCAGCACAGCTGCCAGCAAGGGGGAGCGTAGGGAGCTGGGCCAGCCACTGCAGTGTCCTCAGCAGCTTTGACTTGTCCAGTGGGCATCCTGTCGGTTCATCGCTGGGGCATGTGTACACTTCACAGGAATTTCTTGAGAACAGCAGAGATTCTGTGCACAAACACGGTTTTCTGACTTATATTAGACTTCTTCTCAGCCCTTTTTGCTGTCTTGGAAACAAAGACGTAACAAACGAAGCATACTTTTTACATGATAATGAGCAAGACTTAACGCTGATCTTACTGCGATGCACATAAACTGATTTTCTTGCCAGCTTTCACCGCTTTAAGTCAGCTAGAGGCAATGGAGTTGCACAGATACGCTGAGGGACGAATACCAGCCCCAGTGCCTTGGAAGCAGGGAGGTAAACGTGCCACCAGCTGCAGGGCAATGTCCCAGCAGCACAAGGATGCATTGTGCACCCACTGTAGGGCTGCTCTGGGCTCCTCTGCACAGGAGGGCTTCGGATAGAGTAGTAAATAGGTGACAGCAGCAGCCAAAGGGCAGAGAGGCCAAAACTATGGTTTGTAGCTGATGAACCCAGGAAATAAGGGTTGGTAGCTGGTTGGAGCATTCGAGCTAGATTCTTCAGAGCTAGCTGTGAGGTAGTGTTCATCCAGTATTTGGGTCAAAGGCAGTGCCTTGCACTGAGTTATCACCTCACCCCGAGGCTGTGTAATGACATAGGAACAATCGTTTTGAACAATGGCCAAAAAACAAGTTCCACCAGTCAAGCATTTTGCAACTTAATACAGTTGCGCGACTGCTCCATTCAGTGACTCTAGACAGTAACTGAAGAGTCTTGGAGCAAAATTTGTGTAGATAAAGAAGTTACCATTGGAATTTCTGCTTTAGAGCCTGAGACTGTTAGTTTCAGTAGAAAGTCAGATTGCTTTTGTGAAGTTTTAGACCATTTCAACCAGTAAACTCCCTGAGATTAATTGGTTTTAGCAGCTCCTATGTGTGCCCACTAAGCTGTGTTCACTTGAAGTTTGAGAATGGCTTGTCAAATTTTAAGGGCAAAATAAAATCTGGTGTTATTTTTATAAGGTTATTAGCACAGATATAAAAAGATTAAACAAGTGCACGTGCAATTTTCTAGCTTCCACAAGTCTTTTCTTCCCCAACATTTTTGACACTAATTGATACTTTTCTTTTGATAATTGTTTTCTTTTACAAATAGGTCTTTTAAATGTAAAACCTGAAATGTTATCTTAAATGAATGCTAAACAGAACTTTACAGGGTGCTGCATTTCAGCGTGGTGGTGGTGAACCAAATGGTCACTGAACATTAAAATGGTCTAAATGGCTCTCAACACAGAAGTTCAGTGGTGCACCAAATATATCATTAAAAGGGTGGGATTCTGCTCCAGAAGAAAACAGCTGGAAATGGTCTATACTCATGTTTCCTGTTTTGGTTTTCAGTTCTCATGGTCTCACTTTTCAAGGTGTTTCATGGAAACAGTGCTGTCCCTGAGCTCTACCTTTGGTTAGAAACAAAACATTTTATTTTAAAATACCTATGATGAGATGTAATAAAAGAGAATAATTAAGACATGGGGAAGGTGGGTGATTAATAACCCTGTGAAATACATTAACTAAATCCAATTCTCTCAGAGTAGATTTCCATCCATTCTTTTACGAACACTTATTTGTCACCTTTTATAACAATTTGAAAGGAAAACCATGTAAGAAGCTGTATATGGTTTTTGGATTTCTGACACGATGATGTCAGTATTATAGGAAATCCCAGAAGAAAACAGTGGAAACTGCCGTATTTAGTATCTCACTTTATAGTGTAATTACATTTTTTCTGGCATTTTAATTTTTCCTTTTAATTCTTTGAAGACGCTGGGAAGTTTCAATCCTTTTACACCTTGACCTTTTTGTTGCTGTTGTTCCCCTATCAACTAATAAATAGTTAAATTTTTAGGTAGAAGAGCATAATTACCATGTTTCCAGTTGAAATATTGTAGAGCCCCAAGGCCCTGTCTTTGACAAATGTATTTTTCAGCAGCTCGTTGTAATTTTGGTTTTGACTGAAGAGCCAGAGAAGTAAAAATCCACACCCATCCACAGCAAAGGGTGCGTTTTCAGCCTCTAACAAATTAATGACACTTCTTCCTTGGACTTGCAAATGAAGAAGATTTCTGCAGTGAGGGTGTATGTCCTGAGGATTGCGGGCTGGTTTCACGTGCTGTCCAGGCTGGCAAAGAAGAGCCAATTCCGTGGATGATTGTTATGCAAGATGGGAAAGTGCTGATAGACTGTAGAAAAATACAAGTCTGAGCCTAACCGCTTTGCAAACCTGTTTCAAAAAGCAGCTTTGAGCAGTTGACCTGGTGCTTTATGTGGGCGATGTGTACTGGCAATGATGTTAGTCACATCAGAGTGAGCAGCCTGGGAAGGGGAAGGGCACATTTCACGCTCCCCGGAGCCCCGCTCCCTCCAAGTGAGGGTGCTTGGCTTCCTAGGGAGCAGGAGGCGGCTTGGTGTACTTTGGGTAACCAGCTCTGATGAAACGAAAACCCACTTCTACTGCAAAAACGAGAGAGGGCAGGAGGATGAGGCTGTGCCTTCCACAGAAAAGTGAGGGAAAACCAAGCTTCTATTAGGCTAAAGTTGTCAGGATGTCAGAAACCCTTAGGTACCACCTACCGCACACAATACTTTCATTTGGAAAATTTAAAGCATCAGACAGTGTCTGAGGTATTTGGGAGAGATGTTTAAAACTTAAAACTGACAAAGGTGAGCAATGATCATATACAGCAGGCTGCCCCTTACTGGGCACGGGCAGTTTCACAGCGATGGTGACAGGTACTTTGCACTTGAGACATGAGTAGCAGTTACTCCAGGTGGTCCCCATCCCTGCCCAGTATTTGGCACTGGTTAAAACTTCTCTATGCCCTCAGATACATCTCATCTAAGAAAACCTAACATTACTAGCTGTCTGTTCCATTTACATCACCTGTTTTCAGTAGTGGTAATGGTTTTTAAGTGGGTGGTTGTATGATTTCCCTATATAATAGGCTTTTAAAATTTTATGTAGTTTTCTGTAATCAAAGTAAAGTTTCAGGTGATTGATCAAATAGAGAAAGGAAAGCCCAGGCATTCCAGCTTCAGGTTATGGTTGAGTGGAGTTTTGCTGACATCAGAAATCATAAATTGCACCAGCTAAATTACAAAGACGTTATCACGGCTCTGGGAGCCAAGCACGCTGTAATTATGAGGGCTGTTGGGTTCCCCATTCTGCTGCTTTTCATTCAGCTTCAACCATCAAGGCACTGAATCAAGGTAAAAGTGAACTAATTTATGCAGAGGGCTTGAGGTTGTTTCAAGAGCAACGTGAAATAGAGATGCATCAGCTGGGAGACAGATGCTGTCCCCTTGTGAAGCAGCAGTCTTCACCTGCATGCAGATGTGCCCGTGGAGCGGTGTGTACTACACTGTGTTGGTATTACAGGGTGAGAGAATTATTGGGGTGAAGAGCTTTTAACATAACGCCTCATCAACAGCACGTTAAATGTAGATGTGTTTTAATTAAATTACATTTTAGTGGTGTACATCGTATGCTATTCGCTTCTGAAAGAGCAGAGTTGCTCCCAGATTCTTGCATTGGGATCTTATTCACAGAGTTTAGTGAGTTCTACGTGCTACATTCTACTTTCATAACTTCTGTAGTGCTGCTCAAAAGAACAACATTAATAATTGGTTACAGAGTCCTTAAACATTATTTTAAATTTCTTAGGATGCTGTTCTTTCCTCTCTCATCATGTCCCGTTGTCCTTCTAGCTAAAGTCTGACCCCTTTAGCCTCCCCTGCTGAAGTGATATTTAATAAACTTAAACCTGAGATGGCTGCTTGTAGCTGACAGCATCTTAATCTTGTCAAAGCAGCTGTGGGCATCGAATCATTTCTTGGTGTAATCAGCATGCTTACAAGAGCCACGTTGCTTAGTTTCTAGCAGCCAAAATACTAGACATCCCTCTTTGGACCTCCGAATGGCTGACCTTTTCTTGATTTAGTAAGAGATTATTAAACTTGAAAATGCAAAGTTTGAGTTGTTCATAGCTTCCATCAGAACATAAAAGATTTAAAGCCCAGCAATTGTTTAAGGGGAGGCCATGGCAATCAATGTATTCAGATGCACGTTTCTACCTTTGTCTTTAGGCACATGTGCCAGTTCTGAAGGGCACTTCAATATTTCCACAATGCCTCAGATTACCAAACTGAAGTCAGTAGGACCAGTTGATACCAGTGAAACTACTGATGATTAACATGAGACACATTCTTTAGATACTGTTGAACTGGGGCCCGTGATAGTTTAAGAGTGGTGAATGGTTAGAAATGTAATGTTTCTGTACATTCTGAAGGTAAAGAAAAATGTTTTCGTCTCCCATACTGGAAAAGTTAGCTTGTAATATCTGAATATACATATGGAGATATGCATATCTGAAGTGCATATTTGGTTACTTTTGTACAAGTGAAGACTGAGTTGTATATTGCTAGCAGACAAAAGGGAACTAATTGTTGCGTTCATTCATTTTGTGGAAAAAAAAAAGCTTTTAAAAATTCTGCTAAGTGTTAAAGATGAAACTGAGACACAGAGGAACAGTATTGTAATTTTTCCCCATTGCCCTATCTCTGTAAGAAGGAAATTAAATGGTTAAACATGGAAAATATTAGCAGTGCTGATTTTATTATAGGATTATAGGATTTTGTTATAGGTTCACAAATATAAAAGAAACAGTTGCTACACAAAACTTGGAAAATGTGCAGCTTTTTTATATATAGTTATTAAAATAACTTTTTAAACCTTATTTATAGCCTTACAAAATCGAGGAACTGAAATTATATTATAGGTTTTGAAATAATGGTAACTATCACCTATAGGACCCATTTTTAAAAATTGAAATGCAGAAGTTTTATAGATGTCAGTATTTTACTTTAAAATATTTAATTGCTAGCTCTTAAAAAAATAAAAGGTGCTTCAAAGAAGTCTTTCAATACTTTTCCAAGCTTTCAACTTTTCCACACTAAACTCTAGAGAAAAAAAATCTGTTGTCCTCCCCTTTTAGGTTCCCTAGATTTCCTTGCATAGTCAGCACATCACTCACTGTTATCCTGAGAAAGATAGCAGAAAATAACAGCACAAATAAAACTTCTCTAGAATCTGGCTGTCTGGCTTGGTCAGATGCAAGGAGTCTCAAATTGTACTTGGGGTTGTATTTTAACTTCATTTTACATCTACTTTTTATTACTTCAGACTCTTCTTTAAAAATAGCCAGATCGAGGCAAATCTATAAAAAAAAAAAAAAAAAAAGCGATCCTTGAAATGGTAGCATCACCAGTAATACAGACATTTCTTCCCAATCAGCGTTGGTGAAGTTATCAAATAGAGTTTGGAAAATCTTAGTGTAAAGCTGGAGCTCTGCCTCTAACTGGGATGCTGCTGAAATTCCATCACAAGTGACAGGAGTGTGGACGAGCTGACTTCCACCAGGAGAGGGGCTTGAATGCTGCTTGAATGCTCGGTAACACTGAGCCCCGGTAGGCACCGTGCGGGTTTGGGGGCTGATCCTAGTGTCTGACCCTCTGTCTCTGTCCCAGCACCGCTGTCCTGCTGCAGGTTACGATTTGTGTCAGCAAAGTGGTGCATGTATTACTCCCAAATTTCCTGAAGGCCAACTCAGCCAGGCTAATTGAAGCTGTTGGTCTGAGCTACCCAACTGGCTCATCGGAGATGATGAAGGGAGAACTCCCACAAATGGCCCCGCTGGCAGATTGATGAGGACTGTAACTTGAAACATGGTAGTAGTAAAGAGCAGCTGCAAACAATAACCTTCCTGCGGGCACACAGAGCAGGTCCCTGTTGCTACTGGTGTTCCTGCAAGTTGGCTGAGCTCTGCTAAATTCCCTGAACTGCCTTATGGAGATGGGAGTGCGTAAGATATTCACAGGTAAAGAAAAAGTGATTAAAATAACTCAAGTGTCATTAGAATTCCTATAGCTAACTGTTTTTTAAAGGTGAGAAAAATGAAATGCTTTTCATTTTGAATTCATTTATTGCGTAATTCATTTATTGCGTCAGTGACAGAGCTAAGAACAAAATGTGAGAAACCAGACCTAGATTCCTCAAGTCCCCATTGTTGGCATCTGCTGTTTTTGTTTACATAGTTCAGTCACGTAACACGTAAATCAGTTTTATGTGCATATATTACATATAGAATGGCTCGGGTTGGAAGGGACCTCAAAGCCCATCCAGTTCCAACCCCCCTGCCATAGGCAGGGACACCACCCACTAGATCAGGCTGCTCAGGGCCTCATCCATTTGTGAATGGCTTACAGTGGCTCCTATAGGCAAACTGCATCTGCAGACTCTTCGCTTACCAGTATTTTAAGCAAAAAGGAAGTACGATGAGGAAGAGTGTATAGAGCTCCCAAAGTCTGAGGCCACGCTGATAAATGGCTAGAGAACGGCCAGGAGATGAGCTCTGGCAGCTAGACTTCACACACGATCTATGAAGTGAGTATTTGTGCACTTCCAGCCATAGTTATCCATCAGAGGACTGAAACGTCTTCACAGAGCTACTCACAGGGCATTATTTCAATCCTAGCTTTGTTTTTCTTGGAGATGGAGCGCTTGTAAGCCAGTTTGTAAATCTCTTCTTAAGCAGCTTATTTTTAAGGGCGTGTTAGGCATGGAGCATCTGGCTTGATTTTAGATCATTTTGATTTTGTCTCTTACAGCATTCAAATCACTTCAGACATGGATAATTTGTTACATATTTTATATATAATTTATTTATATATATATTTAATATTTGTTGGCATTCTGCACATCCTAAACTTCCAGTTACATGTTTCTTGGTTACTAGAAGATGTTGAAGGTATCACACAGTGGAAGAAGGTAGTCCTAAATAGGAAGTTGTTAATGTATCGGCTTGCAGAGGATATGTTGTACAGCTCAGGAAGATTATGTGCTTTCTGAAGGACAGAGGCACTCGCTCAAACTTTCAGTTACTCCAAACAGCTCTCTGTTTTTCTAAAAAATTCTGCTACTGGTGATGCTGCAAATGGTAGATCCAGATTGTTGGATCTACCAGGTATGATCCAGGTATACATAGCAACCAGGTATAAGACATTGCTTCAAGATAGTGGTGGTTTTTGTTTTTGTTTTTCCTTACATTTACATTCCATCTCTGCGTTATGGCTTAGTAAGTGGATGCTACACCTACCCACAACACTTCTCCCTGCCTCCCTGCCCAGGACTGTAGGCATAGTTCTGAGGGTAACTTTCACATTTGCTTACTGACATAAACTTTAATTTGAGCCAGTAAGAAGAATGACATCATTGGTGCTACCGGCTTAATGATGATAAAGAATAGGCTTTGTGGCAACCCTGTAGTCAATGAGCTGTATGAATTTAGACTTGATTTGCAATGAAGATAAGTTATGAAAATGAGCAGGCCGTTTTCATTTGGCAAGCAGCAGTAGGATAAGGCTTAGAGAAATACTAATTTTCCTTTTGAATTATGTTTTGTCTTTTGACCCATGTTTTCTTCTTTTGTTATGCGTTTTCTCCAGCTGGGATGACAGCAGCTCTGTCAGCAGTGGGATCAGTGACACCATAGATAATCTTAGTACTGATGACATTAACACCAGCTCTTCTATCAGCTCTTATGCCAACACACCTGCCTCTTCTCGCAAAAACTTAGATGCACAGGTAAGATTTTGGTTTTAGAAGAGTAACGTTGATATTTGTCATTTTCCTGTGTAATCTGTACAATTGTTTAAAGTTGGATGAAGTGTTTATTCATCTCTTCACAGATAGTATTTCTTGACAAAACAATAATTACATGCATGAATATTCTTCCTGTAAGCAGTAACCTTGATCTTATTTGCAGCTGTCTCTACAGCCTTTCAGCAACTCTGGCTGAAAAACTTGGAAACTGACTGAGAAAACCAATATGAATGCAAAGAATTATTGTTGTTTTGACTAATGTTTAATACCGTGCTACTTCCCGGAATATCAAAACCAAGCTACAGATTCTTAAATTAGTTCACAGTAATATTTTAGATGTGTCTTTACCACCTTCCCCTTTCCCCTACATAGCTGAACAATTGAACACACGCAGACCTCAGTATGGTGGGTGTCACTGAAAAGGCAATGTCAAGCAGTAGTAACCACCTTATCGTATGTGGCGTTTTTGAATATTTCCTGTGTGTGTGGAATCTGTGGAATCTCTGCTGTGGTGTTATGGCAACAAATGGGTTTTTCCTTCATAGTAGGTCTGCAGTACAGAAAACATGCGTTATTAGATAGGATTTATTTATTTATTTAGCTCTGGAAAAAGGTATCATCTTTTTTCTTAGAATTTAATGAAGTCAATGTGAAGGTTGAAAGATTATTTACACTTCCATCGGAAATGTAAGTGTACTAGGTAAATGAAATACATTATTGTAAACTTCCAGGGCTGCATGTTACTGCAGGCTTTCTATTTTTTGGCAGCATTTCATAGTAAGATAAATTTATGTTCATCTGCGGCCTACATTTACTTATTTTGCACAGATTCCACACATCCAAATAGTATAAAACAAGTGAAGATACCCAACAGTTCTTCATTCATCAGTTAGACTGCATAGTACAGAGATTTGCAATAATATAAACTGCTTCCCCCCCTCTTCAAAATAGCACCCCTCCTCCCCCAAGGAAAAAATACTAGAAGAAGTGCAGGATTAAGAAGTTTGTTCTTTGTTCTTTGTACACCCACCTGCTCCAGGGTCTCAAGTGTCATGTCTCAAAGCAACTGGGACGCAGTGACTTAGCATTGCAGCAGGTAGAGGAGAGGGATGGATGTATGACATCCTCTTCTGTTTCTTTCCTCTTTTATTCTTTTTCCTTTTCATGACTGGACCCGAGATCTGCTTTTAATATCAGTTTTAATGTAGAAGTGTGGTTGCTGTGAAGTGTTACTCTGCCTACAGGACTGTGGTGCAAGCATATATTACTCTTTGTTCCCTTGCCATAGTGCATATTTGAGCCTACATTAAAGATTTCCAGTTAGCCTCTGGTTGTGTATCAGCGATTTCATGTGTGCTCGAAACTGCTAATACAAGTCCCGTACAAGTTGAGAGGAGTTAAGATCTAGTAAGTGTGTTTTTCAGTTCGTAACAGAAAGAGTAACATAGGCACTAGAAGCTTTTTTGACAATTATTACTATCTCAACATTGTAATACTCTTGGGGGGGGGGAGGGAAGAAGAAGAAGACGTGACTAAATATTAGCCTAAGAAAAAAATAGAAACTCATTTGACTTCTATCTTCTGATGGATCAGATTCTTGGAAACACCTCTAAGAGATCCAAATCTGTGTTGATGAACACCTCTTCCTCAACTATCACAGCACCTGAGAGTGCAGACCCATAGCAGCAGAAAATGTGCTGAAGCTTGTACAGACAACAGAGGAGAGTGATTAGGAGAGGGAGCTGGGAGCCAAGACGTACAAGTTCTGTTTATAGTCTTTTAATTCATGACTGTGACCTGCTTCTCTCATCAGTTTTCATGACTGAAAATATTTATTCTGGGTATTACTGTTAAATGCAAATTATTATCCGTAAAATACTTTGTTTTCATTTAAACAGAAAATCTTATTCTTGTCAACCAAGGGAATGAAGATAGCTTGGAGTGATATAAACATAAGTAGCTTGCAGGGTTGATTTTCTGCTGGCCAAAGTAGTCCTCACCGCTCATGACAATAGCAAGTGCTACATAGATGCTTTTTCTGCCTTACCTGTAGTGCTGTATGATGGCCTGTGCCCAGGTTTGCATTCCCCTGTGTGGTGAGCCACACAGGACTGGCAGACATCTGTCAAGGGATGTGGAATTTTCTTCTCAGGTATCCACCTCTTAGGATCTCGTAAAGAGTAGGCATTTAACTTTTAAGCTACCACATCTTTTTGAGGTGGTACAGAAGTTAGGTTTCAGATAATTAAAGAGGGAGCTTGAAGCTAACACATGTGCAACTGGGAGTTCAGACAAATAATAAAGCACATCAAAGGGAGAGAGCCCTAACATGTCAGTGTCTGCTGATAAAATCAGTAACCTATTCAGAATCATCTCTGCAGTGAAGAGGACATGCAGTAGAAAAAAAAAGTCTCTGCTAAGAAACTGATTCTCAGAGCTGCTGTGTACTCCCAAATCCAGAAGATGTAGTTCGTCCATCTTTGAGAAGGAAGCCCTAAATTTGGTAGTGACTCCATCTTCATGGACATTCATATTTGTAGTCCCCTTTTGGAACTACAAATACATGTTTGGGATCTTAATGCCGTGAAGATGCCCTTGGGTTAGTTCTGAACAAGCTAGAGATGGGAACCAGAATTTGCCTTACCACATCAGTGTGTATCGCTCTGATTGTGCCAAGTACTGAACCACCTACCATAGCTATTCAGCTTTCAGAGACCTATATGTTTTCCCCTAGTATTGCACAGACTTGAAGAGTTTATCTTTTGACACAGCACTGCGTATTGTATGCTATTAAGGGCATATCATACTCATAGAGTGAGGAGAAATAAACACCTGGTGGGCATTTAAAAATAATTTATTCAACTGAAATGAGATGAAGAGGTTAGGTAGCGAAGTTAAGTTGTTCACGTAATACTGAAAAGATCAGAAGAAGAAGAGAGGAGAGGAAACAAGTCCTTTAAATAGAAAAGAGCAGCATCTTTAAACTGTTGGACCAAGATGACTTCTTAGTTTCACTGAAGCAAAGATGGATTTGATTTGTTCACAGCTTTGTGAATAGGTTTACAAAACTCTGTGAAAATGTTTCGAAGTCCTAGAGCTTACTGCCCCTCCCAGCTCAATCAGAGGGCAGCTGTTGTTCCCATCTTACGCATACGTTGTGCTGTGTCCTCCAGCAAACAGTATTGCCACTTTCACCTAATCCAGGCCCTTTAGGTAGGTGGAGTTTCAGCTGAAATTGTAAGCCAGGTTTCACTGTGTTTTGATTTTGATGCCTTAGTCATGTTTTTGTGCTGTTCTCAGTGTTTACTATTAAACAGAAATGTCTCTGGCCAAAAGGGTTCAAAGGTACGTGTGCAGCATTTTGAAGGCTGAGGAAAAAAGTTTGCAAAAAAGTGGGTGTAAGAGTTGAATGAAATGAAACAGAAAAGAGCAGAGAGAGAGGACTTCTTGCAATGCAGTTTTCTGTGTTGAGATTGCGCCGTTTTTAGGGATGTGAAGTGGGAAAACAGAAGGTGCAGGAACGTTTTGTAGTCAACCAAAACTAGAATAAGCCCTTTACCAGTGTGAGTAGGTGTATTTCCTGCTCTCACATGCATACGGGATAAATAGGCAATTCCAGACAAGGTACTTGAAGCAAGATACTAATTAAAGCACACGAGGGATGATGTTGGGGTGGTTTTGTTGGATGACTGTTTGTTATTTCTTGCCTGTGCTCTCTTCCAAGTTGTGTAAACATAGGAGACGTTAGCATGAAATGATGGTTTTTAGAGCAACACAGGACATTGAAATGATCAAATTGTGAATTTATTGCAAACTTACCAATGTTCGTGAATAAAAAGGTAGCCATCCCAAAATCTGGCAACCATACAAAAAGTTAGGAAGCAGTGTTTCGTTCAAGACTATGCTAAATTGCTCTCTTTGAACAGAGAGTCAGGGAAACAACATTTGAATAATATGAGGAAAATACAACACAAAAATAGCATCTAAATCCATACTTCAGGAAATGCTCATTAGTCCAATGGCTCAATATTTAGATAAATATAGATAAATAACTCAGGTCCTAAACTTATTTTATGTGATTGAAGGAAGACTACTTTGATGTGTGTGTTAGCTTTCACATATTGATCACTTAGACTAGTTTTTCAGGCTTTTAAAAAAGCACTTAGAGTAAAAAGCAGAAGAAATTAAACCACAACCCCACCTAGATTCTGTAAGATTAATGGTGTGATCTGGTAAGAAAAATCATCAACTTGAAATGTACTTGAGGAACTTAAAAAAAAAAAAAAAAAAAAAAAAAAAGCATTTTGCTGAAAGCATGATAAACTATCTATCCTTTCCTGTGCTGTGCTTTTCTGCGTATCCCAAGTGAGTAGAAGGTTGTGAGTTTTATAATGTTTCAGGGTGTTTAACACAGTTTCCTTTAAAGTGTTATTACCATATGACTACCGCACGGTGCTGAGCACACTTGTCTTTCACTGAGGCTGCAAGAAAGAGATGACACCCGACAACTTCCAAAAATACACCACTAGCTCTTACTTGAGAACTTCACGATCACGTGTTGAATTGGCAGGCTCTTTCATGATACTGTCATGTTTGAGGAGCATTATGAAATTTTTACCTGGATGAGGGTCAAACATGGACATTGGTCATTTGTACCTGAGCAAAAATAGTTGGTTGTAGTGTTACAAAATTTGCCCAAATTAATCAGCAGCATTTGACAGGAGAAGTAGAACTCTGCAAGGAGCATTTTAATAGTAATCATTAGCAACAGGTAAAGCTAATGTAGGGGAAATAGATTTTAAGAGCTTCTGAGAATTTGACAAAAGCTTGTTTAAGAGAAAACTATATTTGACATTGATCTTAGCAAAATTCTCCATTTGCACAATCTGTCTGTGCAAAGAATATGGAAAAACAGTTTGTAAGAGCTGAATATGAATTTAAAAATGATCTTATTTGTGTATTTATGTCAGACATGAGTATCATTAGAAATTTGTAGGGGATTCATTTTTCTTCAGCTTGGATGTCTTCCTAATATGTTAGATTAGAATTAACAGCATTCTACATCTTCAAATCTGTTCAAAAAGCTGCCTCATCATGCTCTAGAGATCAGATTGTCAGACAAGAGATAGGAAAGCAGAAAGAACAAGGAAAAGCTAGCTGCACGGGTTTGAAATGATTTTTTGGCATTGCACTAAAAGAGTTCCTGGGAAATTTGAGATGGAGGATTATAAATGGCAAGGAGCTGAATATATCCTTTATAAATCAAGTGCTTTTTTCTCTTTTTTTTTTGCTTTATTTTATTGGGGGTGGCTTGTATGTTTTTTGTGTTTTTTTTTTTTTTTTCCCTAGTGTATTGGAAAAAATATGCCATTTCCGGGGTTCATTTCTTACTGTGGCATTTCTTTATCAAGGACATGTTAGGTTTATTGGTGCATAAAGATGACTGCTAAGTTTATGTATCAGTTTAATGGTTCTCATCTATGAAGCTGCTTAAAAGAAAGCTTTGCTATGAAGGTTCTAATACAATTCATTATTTGTCCTAGACTGATGCAGAAAAGCATTCCCAGGTTGAGCGGAATTCCTTATGGTCGAGTGATGAAGTCAAGAAATCAGATGGAGGATCTGACAGTGGCATAAAAATGGAGCCAGGATCTAAATGGAGGAGGAATCCCTCTGATGTGTCTGATGAATCTGATAAAAGCACTTCTGGTAGGAAGAACACTGTTATTTCACAGACGGGTTCCTGGCGACGGGGCATGTCAGCTCAGGTTGGCATTACCACACCAAGGACTAAACCTTCTACCACCTCAGGCACATTAAAGACACCTGGAACAGGTGAGAAAAGGTGTAAGAGATAAACAAGCCAAAAAGTGTGATCAGTATGAAAACAGTTTAAATACTTTACACAGGCAGAACCTGAACTTCAGGTAATCCTGTCTTTATTTTTAGGTATTTTTAAAATATACAACAGCTTGTACGTCTGCATTTCTATTTCTGTTCATTTTAAAATGAATATTATGTAGTAGGACGCTGTGAAACTTGTTTTCGTGACAACCATAGTCATAAGCCAAGCTATTTACTGGGCATAGTATTGCCATATGAAATATAAATAATGTAATTTTAGCTCTTGGAGTCACAGTTAACTTCAAGAACATACAGTATATGTGGTCAAGGAGATTTTTTTCTCCAGTACTAAACCAGCATGTTTGTTTATACTAAACAGTATTTAGTTCTGGATTTTCTTATAAATGTTTAAGTGATTTTAGCACTTGCAGATGTCTGAATGGAAATTGATTGAATTTAAATAATCAAGTAATACAAGTTAATACTTCTTGTTTGATTGTGTACACAACTGTACCTGGAAAAGTTGAGGTCAGATACTTAACTTTCTTGAAAAATGCCTTTTAGGAAAATTTTCCTGATGGCCTAATACAACTTCTTTCTGATGATTAAAAGGGATCAATCTGTGGTAGCTACAGAGGGCTACATTTTTTTTTCTTATCTGTCACTATTACATAACTGTTCTGTTTTTCATATTCTCAAGGGCAAACACACCACATACTTTCTCTGGCAAGTCTGCATGTATAACTCACAAGAGTGGCATTTAAGTTCAGTGCAGACTAGATCATAATTTTTAACCACACTCTTGTGGCTAACACGCTTTTGCTTTTCATGCTGCTTTGAGTTTCGTCATTTGCTTGATGTTTTCAAGTCATTAAATATTAGAATTCTTTTTCTATTTTTGTAGGGAAAACTGATGACGCCAAGGTATCAGAAAAGGGTAGACTATCTCCTAAAGCTGGACATGTTAAACGTTCCCCATCAGATGCAGGACGCAGCAGTGGTGATGAATCCAAAAAGCTTCCCACAAGTAACTCTAGAACAACTGCTGCTAATGCTAATACATTTGGATTTAAGAAACAGAGCGGGTCAGCTGTAGGCATGACTATAATCACTGCCAGTGGGGCAACTATCACCAGTAGATCAGCTACCCTGGGAAAAATCCCAAAGTCATCTGGACTCATGGGTAGGACCACTGGTCGGAAGACTAGTGTTGATGGCTCTCAGAACCAGGATGATGGCTACTTAGCACTTAGTGCCCGAACTAATCTTCAGTATCGTAGTTTGCCCCGGCCTAGTAAATCCAGTAGCAGAAGTGGAGCTGGGAATAGATCTAGTACAAGTAGCATAGACTCCAACGTAAGCAGCAAGTCGGCTGGGTTGCCTGTCCCTAAAATGAGAGAGCCTGCCAAGGTAATTCTTGGAAGCTCTCTGCCAGGATTAGTCAATCAGACTGATAAAGAGAAAGGGATTTCGTCTGACAACGAAAGCGTGGCCTCATGTAATTCTGTTAAAGTGAACCCTGCATCACAGACTGCTTCTAGTGGAGCTCAAAGTTCTCACCAGCAAGGAGCCAAGTACCCCGATGTGGCCTCTCCCACTTTGCGCAGGTAGGCAATAAGTTCATTGATTGTGAAATGATGTTAGTTGGAGCTGAATGATCAGGAATCTTCAAGCCAGGTCTGGCTGTGTTTTGTGGAGCACCTACTATTTAGCATCCTACATCAAGGTCTTTGTATTCAAATTTAATGTCACATAAACAGGTTGGCCAGTGTTGTAAATACTCAGAACTTTGAGATAGCAGCAAGGGTTTAACATTGGGAAAAAACAAACAAACAAACAAAACCTGTCTGTCAGAAAGTTTGGCAATTGTGATACAAGTCTGTTAAAAAAAAATGTACCTGAAGGCATTATCCATATAGATTTCACAGGAATAAATACTTTCTTATGTGAAGGTTACTGAAGAATTCTTGCACCAATATATATGTAACAAACTTGGAAAAACTCCAGTGGTGGATCAAATTAAAATTGACAACAGAAGAGTTATTTGAAATTTTCACTCTAAAAGTGTAATTTGACCTACCACACGTAGAATCACATGCCTAACCCAAACGGATTAGGCCACTGTGTTGTGAGACTCATAACATTAGGTTATTCAACTACACAGAAGAACCCTAAGTAAAGTTCCTGTCTAAGCTGGGTTGAATTTTCTTATCTCAGTAGTGTTTTTTAAACAGAAATCTTACTTGTCTTCTAATTTCTCCACCAGTACCCCCTATGTTATTTTAACATTAATATTGAGTTGGGCAGGAATCCTTTTGTTGATGCAATGTACATCCAAGTCTTGATATTGGTGAAAAGTTCCGTTAATATTATTTTTCAATTTAATTTGACATTGAGTAGCTTGTCTGTTTCAAGTTGCAGTGTTTTGCATTTCATTTTGTCTTGACACCATAATACCCATACAGTTATGCTACATCATCCTGCTTGCAGTGATGTGATAAAGCCACATTCCATCTGAAGCACCAGTGCAAGCATAATGGCTATGATGGCAGCTTAGACTAAAGCTTTAAAGCTGTAAAGAGTTGTAAACTGTTTCTTTTTAGATGAGTGCTTTTATTTGAAGAGCATTTGCGTGAACAATTCAAGATAATTCATTTACTTTATTCTTGATCATCATTAGATAAACCGTGTCCTTTAGAACATGTGACCTTCATCAGTGACTACTTAAAATGAAAAACTCAAATAGACCTTTGATTTCTAAGGTATACCCCATGACAAATGCAGGTTTTCAGTGTTGCGTGCCTCAGGTGCATTAATCTGGAAATATAATTACAGATTTTTTATGATTACTAGAAAGCCATATTGCTAGCCATATAATTGAAATAGTGCATTAGAAATACATGCAACTTCAAAGAGAAGACACTGAGGCTGAATTTCACTGTTCCCTCATTTGATTTAGAATTTTGTTCTTGATTTTTTAGCAGGCTGCCTAAATAAAGAGGCATATACATCAGAGTTGAATTTAATCTCTTCTGTTTGTTACTGATTTCCAGAATGACAATTAAAACGATTTTGAGCATTATTTTATATTCAGTTGAGATGAGTTGCAAACATTATTTTTTGTATGTAATTTTTAAAATATTACACAGAATCACACAATCACAGAATGGTTGAGGTTACAATAAATCAGAAACCGTACCTTTGTGATGGTATAGATTTGCCTGCAGGTCTCCAAACATACATGACTGCTGTGCTGTCATAAACAGTGAAATTCTGTAATTCTGCTATGAGACCTTCACTACGTCCTCTCAGTATTCCCTTTAGCTCAAGTATTATGAATACATCATTTCTCTTAAATTAAATCATTTTCTATCTTGATACATTTTATTATTAAATTGGGCATTTGCGCTTTGGAACATGTAATACACTGCTTTTCTGTTTGTGGGAGAAGTGCGTGACCCAAGAGTCAGCTCAGATCTGCCAGTCTCTTGTCAGTAACACTAGAAAGGAGAAAACAGATGTCCTCCCTTGTAGGGTATTTCCTTCCAGAATTAATGTCTGTATTGATGTGACTGTCTTGATGGGTTGGCTTTTTTTCTGAACTGAAGAAATGCTCTTCAGACCGCATCCTCTTTTGACTGTATTTGTTATGAGGCTGTGGTTCAGCAATACTCTGCCTTTGGCAGCAAAGCGTTTCTGTTTGTGCCACGGTGCACCATCTTTTCAGTCGTATTAGAGGTGCCGTGAAACAGTTTGTGGAAGATGGCATTGCTTACAAACAGCTTGTAAATATGTAGTGTGGGTGGTTTTTTGTTTTGGTTTTTGTTTTTTTTTTTTTTAAAAAAAAAAAAAAGCTCTAGGATCCTATCTCTACATCTCAGTTCCCCGATGCAATTGAAGAGGTGGTATGCAATGGCATACGAGCAGGAAGGATGCCCTAAGCTGGTATTGTTACTGAAGGCCATGTATCAATGCAGTATGGTTGGACATTTTTCTTCATAGCCACTCTAATAACATGAACTCTAAATAGAACCTAGACTCTAAATATCTCTAAAACCCTGTAAGAATGGGCTTTGTCATTTGAGGTCTTTTCTCCTCTAAGTCAGGGTCTCCTGATCAATGAGGTGTGATGTAGGGTGCAAAGTTTGCCAGGTCTGTGCTGGTTTGTGGATCCTCATTGCTCTCTCTAAGTCAGGTGCTGAGCGGTTCATGGCACAGATACTTGAGCAGCGCTGGACATGAGGTAGATGTAGATGTGCACCTTAGCCTGAGCCAGCAGAGTTGTCCAAGTGCTTTGCAGCAAGTATGCAACAGCAGCAATCCAGCAGCGATGCTGCAGACGTTTTGCACAGGCATATCGAAGCTGCAGGTAGCACACGTGCAGTAAGTATAGTGGTTCTCAGCGTTGCTGGACTTACTGCACTTGTGCTGGAGAGGGCCAGGCTGTATTGCACAGCCTGTGCTCCTGGGAAGCGTTGGACAGATTGACTTGGTGTGCATGTGGTATGCAGGCGACCTGAGCATACTTGAAAGCAGAGGAAGTCCTCCTGGGTGCATACCCACCCACGTCTTTAGGGGCTCTTGGCTGGAAATACTGTAGTCCTCTTTTCTGCAGACAGTTGAGTAGACACCTGCTTTGAAAGATTTCATCCCCAATGTGCACACCGTTGATATGAAAAGAGCAAATCCATATAGATACGGGTGAGGAAAACTAAGAGTCTGAAGGCAGTTAAAGGAGCTAAATGGCAGAAATAGAAGCAGTGTTTTGGGGAGGATGTTTGAAGCTATATTCAAAAGCTACACTTTCTTCAGAACATTATAAAATGTTTCAGCATCTAGTCTTAAGCATGTTGATTTCTAAGACATGCTTTTGAGAACTTTCAGATTGACTGAAAATGAGGGAACTGAAATGTTTTCTTCACTGGCAATGCAGTTGCATGACAGGCAGCAGTGATGCAAATTGGAGAAGCTGCAGTCATCCTTCCCCAACCATGCTTTTATATCCCTTCTCTTGCACTGGTTCTGGCACTTAGCTGGTCTTCTACTGAGCAAGTTCCAGGTGCCAAGCAAGGTAAAATCTCATTTTATGCTCCAAAGTATTAGTTTCCAACAGGTTTAGCTACTGAAGTAGGACAAACATACACATGATATCAGTAAATATTTTTACTGTTACATCCCTGCAAATGCTGCTTCTGTGCAGAGCATTCAGTGGTTTCCACAGAATTCACCTAACAACAAGCTTTCAACCTCTGCTATTCCATGCTTCAGAATAATCAGTGCAAAATTTCTCTGGTATCCTTTTTCCTTAAGAAGCAGAAGACAATACCGCTCTATTTTAGTTGTATAAAGCAGCATTTTAGCTTTGTGAAAGTATTATTTGATGATTCAAAGAAGAAACTCTTCAGATGAATTTGGTGCTACAGAAATTGTCTCTGGACTTGATGTAAGGTGGAATGAACACAAAGAGATTTATAAATTTCTGGTTTTGTATGTCCAATATAGGATCATTTACCTAATGTTGGTTTTCTGAAATTAATATCTAGGGTTTAGAAATAAAATATCATTGCATTTAGCATTCCATTTTATGTATTTTTCATGTCTCTTTTTTTTTCAGACTTTTTGGTGGAAAACCTAGTAAGCAAGTTCCCATCACAACAGCCGAAAATATGAAAAATTCAGTAGTTATATCCAATCCTCATGCTACCATGAACCAGCAGGGTAATCTTGATTCACCATCTGGCAGTGGTATGCTAAGCAGTGGGGGCAGCAGTCCTCTGTATGGTAAAACCACAGATATGAACCAATCTCCACTAGCTTCTAGTCCCAGTTCAGCGCATTCAGCTCCTTCCAACAGTTTAACATGGGGTACCAACGCAAGTAGTTCTTCCGCTGTTAGCAAGGATGGCATTGGATATCAGTCTGTCAGCAGTCTTCATACCAGCTGTGAATCCATTGATATCTCTCTGAGCAGTGGAGGTGGGCTGAGCCATAACTCCTCCAGTGGCTTGATTTCAACCTCTAAAGATGATTCTCTGACTCCCTTTGTCCGAACCAACAGTGTTAAGACTACATTGTCCGAAAGGTTAGTAGTTCTTTCTCTTGTTTCCGTATCCTTGTATATATATCCTTGTCTTCCGTGTGAGTGAAGTCCTGGCAGCAGTAGCCAAGAGTGTAGTCGCAATTCAAGTTGTGCTTCTTATAAGATAATATTGAGTGATATTACTAGAAGAGACAAGGAAACCATTCCAGGCAAGGAGCCCGGTTCAGAGCAAGACGATTTGTTCAGGTGAGATTTTTCATCTGCTGAGGTATCCAACATCACAACTTTTTCTTGCTACTGTACCTAAAATTGTATATAATACATGAATTGTGCATTGTACATTATCCTTTCAATGATCACCTGTTAGTTGATCTGATAGGGGCATTCAAAAAAAGCCTTATTACGATTTTCATTTGAGAAGCCAACTGTTTCTCGTTAAACTTCTTCGTTATTTGATGAAGGTTGAATCTGGGCTACCAGTGCACAAGTGCTGTGCTGATGATAATGGCTCATGAAAAGACTGCAATTTGACAAGTTTTTCAATTGGAGTCCATGCTGAAGAGAAGTCCCTGTCTCCCTAGTCACTTGATCCCTTCTCTGCCTCTCCTTGCTGCCCTGTCCCATCTCCACTTGCCCTCTACAATGTTGCAGTACAGGCTTTTGTCTGAATGCTTTAAAGAAATCAAGTGGGAGATGGATCCAACTGAAAAATGATGACCTGAATTGTATTTCAGACTGATCAGTTCCCCAACTCATAGATACCTGTGTGGACACAGAGTAGGAGCTGGGAGCAGACTGACCAGGGAGGAGGGAGAAGGACTGCTTTTCCAGTGTCAGAGCTGTATTAAAGGCATACTGAGATATCATCTGGATAAAACAGACAGTGACCTGCAGCGCGTGCTCTTTGAGTGGCCTTCTGTAGAAAGTAGTGCCACTGCAAGCGTTGGAAATCAGCTGTATCCTGACACGTAATTATTTAGTTAGGTAGCAAAATTTCTGTATTAGCATCTTAATGGAAAAATTTTTTGCTGAATGTAATGTTTTGGTGGTTTGGGTTTCTATTTGCATTTTATTGTAACTCCTTCGTTTTCTCCTCCTTTCATTCTAATATTCCTTCTCTTGTTTTCTGTCTTGTTGGACTGATTCTTCTAGCCCTCTTTCCTCCCCTGCTGCTAGTCCCAAATTCTGCAGAAATACTTTGCCCAGGAGACAGGACAGGTAATGCTGTCTCAGGACAGTAGAATGCACAAGGCTGTAGGTGTTGTTGCCCATCTCGGTGACACAAATTGTTCTGTGAAAGGTCATGCTCAGTTGAGTCCTCTGCTATGTTCATTGTTCAGGTTTGAACTGACAGAAAGACATGCCAGTGAGAGTCCACTCAAATACCCCATTTATCTACCTAAATCTGGGGAATGGCATATGGCAGAGTTGGTATGTTTTTGTTGTTGCTCTTGAGACTGGGAACATCTTTTGTGTTTTTTTTTGTCTTTTTTTTCCACATTTGCTCATTTCTTTGCCAAAGGCAATTTGAAAATCTTGCAATTTTTTCCTACCAATCTAAACTCTCACTAGCATTTCAGCATTCCTCTGGCATGCTGCTTTTTCCACTGCGTTTCAGGCTTGTCACTTTTGTTGTGAAGTCCCAGTGTCATTCAGTGTTGTCAGTCCTTTATTGCAGTTTGGTTTGTGAGTGTTTTGTGGGGACTTGGGCGCATCTGTCCGTGTAAAAATGAATGTAAAATATGGGAAAAAAAAATTACCTGAGTCTAAACATTCTAGTTCACTTTTGCTCTCTGTTGCAATTTTAGTCAGTCCCACACTGGAAATCAACTGTAACTTAGCTGTATGGATTGTCGTTAAGTTACTTCATTTAAGCATGCAGGTATTTTCTTTAAAAACAAATTAACAGGCTCCGCTCATATACAAAATCATTAGTTGTAAAACCGCAAACTCAAATGTTTGGGGTTTGGCTGGCTAATAGATTCCTTTTACTTTGCTAATGGCATTTACGCTTTGAAAACTGAAACACTCTGTGCTCAGTGCTGGCACAGCGCAGCCATGAAAGAGTCACCAGCTGCATTCTCGGCATGGTGCCCGTTGAACAAAATGGCAGGAAGGTGGTTCTCACTTGCAGATTCTCATCAGTCTTCACGAATAGTCTGCCCCATGCCTGCTGACGTGTATTTTTAAGCATAGATTTGACACATGGTTCATTGTGGACAAGAGAAATGGCAAAATCACTTTGTGAGCAAATGAGCTTCACTAGCATGGTATCAGCTGCATGTTTGCAAAAATCCACCTGTGGGTAAGGAGGTTTTTGCATGTCTCTGTAGGAAGGCCCCAGCACTTTTTCCTCGGAAAAGGTGATGTAGATGTTTGCGCTTTTTTCTTCATCCTGATCTTAATCCTTCCCTCTTGTTCTTCTCTGAAGTTCTTTTCTTTTAACTTTTCTGCAGCGACCCACATCTTGATAGGAACACTTTGCCTAAGAAGGGACTCAGGTATTGGTGTTTCCACGCAGCTTAACAGCTTTTGTTGTGGCTTTGGAGTTTGTTGTGTTTCTTTTGTGGCCGGTGGTGATGGTGGCAGCGTTTGTAAGAGGTGGCAACAATCTTTTTCTTCTTTTCCTTCTTTCTTTCTTTCTCTTTTTCTCTTTTTTTTTTTTTTCCTGTAATCCTCAATGGAGGGCATTTACCACTGTGCTTTTTTCATCCAGTGGCTTCTCCGCTTGAGCAAGAATTGTGGCTTTGCTGGCTGAATTGCTGAAAAGCATCTCATAAACCATCGCTGGGCTTGTCTTGGAAACAATAATTTTGCACCTTTTGTGGCTATTACATGA
This sequence comes from Cygnus olor, assembly GCF_009769625.2. Classification (NCBI taxonomy): domain Eukaryota; kingdom Metazoa; phylum Chordata; class Aves; order Anseriformes; family Anatidae; genus Cygnus; species Cygnus olor. Next base: position 55,133,898 of record NC_049173.1, read on the forward strand.
AATGATATGAGATTGTTTTCACCCCTGGGAACCTCGGTGTTGATATAAAAATAGAAGAGTTTTTCAATATTGTCCTGACCTTCTTAGGATGAGATTGGACATGTTCATTTAAAAAAAAACAAAAACATATTTGCTTGTGAATACTTAAACATGCAGGTGTCTCAGAGATAATTTCTACTCTTCTAGAAAAGAAAAAAAAATTACCCAAACAGACTTCTGGCAATCATCGCCTAATACATTTTGTGCATCTCTAAGACTGTGATTTTAATGACATGAAAAATAGCACTGAAAATTTTATACCTTTTGATACAAGTAATTCTGTCAAGATTATCAATATTAGGTCTTTTTATTAAAATGCTTAGTGTTACAGAATGTAGAGAAGATATCAGATAATTTTAAAAAATTAAAACTTCAGAATTGCTTTATGCAGCTTTTGGGATCACCAAGCTGGTGCCTTGAAACGGCAGCTGCAATTTATTCTGTGCTTTACACATTGTTCTTCACAGCAGCTTTATCCCATGAAGCTGAGGGCTAAAAGCCTTTCTTAAAATGGAATTTAGTTTAAAATGTTTGTGTGGTTGTCAAGTATGTCTCTAATAAATAAAGGCTCTCTTTTAAGACTGAAACGTTTGAGTGCTGAAGAGGTAGGTATTAATGCTGAAAAAAAAACTCCATTAGTGTGTTAAAGTAAAATGACTGTTTAAAGCCCTTTTCTTAATAAACTGATATTTGTGTAAAGTTTAAGAGATGCAAATAGTCCTCAGTCAGTGGCTGTTGCTTAAGTATTGAGGCATGAGAAGAAGAATGAAAATCCTGTTTTTAAAAGTAGTTTTAATTTTTTTCTACGTTAGTTACTGTAGCATTCACATTGATTTAAAACACTCTTAGAAATGATATCTTACTGTATAGTCTTCAGTTGAACAGAATCTAATCAAACAAGATAATATCAACTGACTGCATTTTAAGTAATAGGCTCCAAGTGCTTGATTTTTGGAAGGAGAGGTAGTCACACAAATATTTTTCAAAAGTCGATGGCATAGCATAACATGGGCACTGAAATCCATCAGCAGACAGTGTCTTTGTCAGTTAGCAAGTTCTGTTTTTCTCACTGTTTTGAATCAAGTGTTTCCATTGTGCTCTTCCTGTTGATACCTGTATCCTTCCAGGCATTTCACATGACGCCTGTGGTAACCTACCTATTTTTCAGGCATGTACAAAAGCAAATTTAAAACTTGGGCTAAGGTGAAGTTAGTGGGTGTTTTGCCATTGACGTTGGCATGGATAAAATTTCCTGTATTTTCTTTACCTTCAGAAAAGGCTGAATATAGTCTCCTTTATGATTATTTAGTGCTATTTAGTTTTGAACTAAATGACATACCCTTCCATTAATGCCTGTGTAATATGAATTATTGGGTCCCAACTTGTTTAAAAATCAGATAATGGCTTTGTTGACTTGAATTTGATTGTAATATGACGAAAAGCCATCTAAGCTTAGAGATGCACCAAAATATTAAAATAGTGATAGAATTTTGGCATAACCTAAGGAAAGGGAAGGATTTCCAAGCTATGGTTTTGTTTTTCAGACATAGCTGGGTAACACACAATATACTTCATTCTGCAGTACTGCTCTACACAACTTCTATCTGTAGCTTTTTGTTTACTGCTAGTTTGGTTACTACTGAAGCTGTAGGAAAGGAGTAATTTTTTTTTTGCAAACAAATGGAATGAATTAGGCTTGGAACAGCTCCTTAATTCAGAGTTGTATTTTTGTATCGTGTTAGTTCTTAAATTTTATACGTAAGTTTTCCCATCTTTCTTTCCCTCTCCCCCTCCCCAAGTTTTGTGACATTTCATGTTGCTGTTTTTGTTTGTTTGTTTTGTTTTTGAAATAATTGTCAAAGTTAATTTTGAAATAACTGTTTTCTGCAGGTATACTCCTTCCACCCAACTTCGTAGCCAAGAAGAAGCAAAAGAATGGCTACGGTCACATTCAGCAGGAGGACTTCAGGATACTGCTGGCAATTCTCCATTTTCATCTGGATCCAGCATAACGTCACCTTCTGGAACTAGATTTAACTTCTCCCAGCTTGGTGAATAATTATCTGTTTTGATAATCATAGCAATGCATTGTATGCTTTGAAAATACCGTATTACATAATATAATGCTCTTTCAGCAGCTCCAAGTACCCCATTGAACCTCAGGAAGCACTTCAATTGAAATTAATGTGACTAATCAGCACTGTTATCTTGTGTGCCCAAAGGTGGCATAGTTGCAGTAACTTTGGAAAATTTTTCCCTTGGTGTAATCAGGTGCCTTAATATAAATTGTGGGCTATTAAGTAGAGCTATTTGTTAATATCACACTTAACTGTGTTTAAAGGAATTAAAATGTTGCCTACCTGCTTAGTAATATTGCTTTAAAAGCCAAGCACGTTAATTAGTATTTGTCCTCATTAGTTTAAGTTACTATATCTCTGTATTCAGTAGGCTCATTTGAAAACTGGACAAAGCTCAGTCTGAAATAATATACAAACTTGTTACCATTCCTTCATTTAATTACACTGATAAAAGTAAACATTTTTAAATGAAGGAAAAAACATAAGTTGCTTTTAACAGGATCCATAATGTATTATAGATTTTAACTGACCACATCGTCAGCTGAAATAAACTAATTTAAAGTGTTAGTATGCTAGAATATCTGGAAATATATTTGCATGTTTTCAAGACATGCATCTCATTGTTCATTGATCTGTAACTTGGCATTCAAGTTGAAACAGTTAAAATATTTTGTGTGAGAAACAGGTATATTCATGTGAAATAGATGTGCGGAGTTTTTTTAAGTTAAAAGTTCAACTCAGATACCGAGTTCTGTAGACAATGAAAAGTCCACCTGAAGTCTCACACACAGTCATTTTACAGTGAGTAATTCCTTCTCCCGAAAGTTCAACTGTCACTGTTTGTAAAGATTCTGTTATCATAAATATTTGCTTGTTCTCCGGTCAAATATTATTTAGTTGCCTTTGCAATTTGTTGAGGCATGAAAATCAATCCTAACAGTAAATTTTTTCTTTTAGTTAAGTGACATCTGGAAAATACTATGTTAAGCAGGCATTTTCCTCTTTCTTTTTTTACTTTCAAATGCCTCTCCATATATTCTAGAAAGATAAAATAAGATCAAATAAACAGCTTTATGTAAACTAACACTTTACAAAATTTCAGCTGAATAGACACAGTGTAATTGCATTGCCAACAGCTAACAAACTGTCCAGTTCATGAACACACATTAATGGTCAAACAAAAAGGGTGTAATTTTAGGCTCAGAAAGTTAACTCCTGATGAAGAATATTAAAGATCGCTTACATTAACACGCTTAAAGAATTACTTGGCCACAAGCAAATAATAGAGAAAACATTGTATTTTTCTGTATTCCTAATAAAGGAGCTTGGAGATAGTGAAGTCAAGAAATGCCACTGCAGTTACTGTAACAGCAAATGTTGATGTGAAATTTAGAACCTTTAAACAGAAGTAATGTATTTTCTACATAAAAAGAAGGAAATATTTGAAAGAACAGATTAATCATATATTCATTGCCTCATATAATTGGTGCCTAGAGGAAACGAATACAGCATGAAGACCAGGGATCAGAAGGCGAAATTGTAAATGTTCATCAGACATGTCTGTACCAGTTCAGTTGATGGTGTATATGGAAACAGGCAATGACAGGACACCCAGAGGAACTTGCCAGATGAACAGCAGTTTTGTTTTTTTCATTTTTCCACAAACTAATCAGTTCTTAGTAAATAACAGTTATAATTTAGCACAACAGTTGCTTTAAAAATGTGAAAAGTGGAGTGGAAGTTTTGTATTCCAAACACTGGCTGTGAGACTGTTGGCTTTTGAGGCAAAAGTGATATTTGTATGGCATCTTTTAATCTGCAAATTCTACAAGTATGCATGCCTGTGTACTACTTGCAATTCTTAGGAGCTCACAGTGGAAAGAAACAATTCTAAAATATGCAACTATTAGAAAACTAAAGGTCTGAAAATTTCTAACTTCTCTTAAATGCAGATAAAAATGTAATTTTCTGTGTACTTGAAGAAGATGGTTCATCAGGCCTGATTTACGTAGGCAAAATATTAGTTTAAATTCCTCTGGGCATTTTACTCCTTTTTGAGGAAGGACTGTTCCAAATTATATGAGAAATAATTAATTCATGCCTACACAGTGTTGCTGAGTTGACTGCGCTTGTCTGTAGAAGCATAAACTTAGTACCCAGTGTTTAAAATGACCTTATTTACTTGAGTTTTCCTATTTATTAACTAGATCTGCATGTCTTTTACTTGAATCCACTGCAATTAGAAACATAATGATGTCTAGAGAGAATGACAACAAAAATTTGTGTCTCAGAATAAAGAAGTTTGGTTTTTTTTGTAGTTGTGTGAACATCAGGCATGAAAATTTGCGGTCACACAAATAACTTGGTGTTTATTCTATTCTTTATAGCAAGCCCAACCACTGCAGCCCAGATGAGCCTTTCAAATCCAACCATGCTACGGACACACAGCCTTTCCAATGCAGATGGTCCTTATGACCCCTATAGTGACACACGCTTCAGGAACAGCTCAATGTCCCTGGATGAGAAAAGCAGAACAATGAGCCGGTCTGGCTCGTTCCGTGATGGCTTTGAAGAAGGTCAGTAAAGGATGTGGTGCTGGAAATGATCAGAAGATGGCATTCTCACATAAACCAAGTGTAAATGTGTTTTTCCGTTCAGCATCACGGTCATTTTAGACCACACTTCTTTGCGTAGCGTTCTCAGTGGTGTATAAAACTAGTCCTAGTGATCTGTGTTCTGAAGGTGTTCGCTCAGTCCTTCTGGCTGGACATAGCTTATGAGTCTTGTACCTGTACCATGTGATTTATACGCATCCTTTGCTTCATTTTTAGTGATACCAAAATGGCTCAAGTTATGCTTAGAGTTAGCATATTAAAGTGTTTTCTTGAATAGGAATATTCACCTGACCTGGGCCTCCATATTTGTGTTTGTAGTGTATAAGTAATTGACATTAGTCAGACTGTTGTTTCTATCCCGGTTAATTTTCAGTTATCTGTATTCTACATGTCTTTCCTTGTTATTTCTGCTGAATGCCATGGGTTCGTATCTGCACAGCTTTCACAGAAGGGCCCTGAGTAGTTCTTCAAAACGTTTAAGCTCTTCTTTTTTCTTCCTCAGCCTCATTTCAAATAAGCATTCATGCATATTTGAGGAAAGAAACTCAAGTAAATACAGGAAGAAAAATTAATTTACTTGTAAATTAATATTTTGTTTAGTTGTTACTGATCAAGCAACCCTATGGTTGTACGAGGAGTAGCCAGCCTACCTGAGCTATGAGTGCACATCAAAACCTCCATATGGTTGCATGCCACAAAACACATGATGCACCTTGAGAAGTCAAGCATGGGGCAGGTTCTGGGAGTGGTTCACAGGAAGGTGACAGGATTAGCTTTTCAAGTCTTAAATCTCCTTTCTGTCAAGGATTGGGAGTTTTGTTGAGTGTCAGGTGCTTTATTGATACAGCTCACATCGGTCTTCACTGGCTTGCTTCGTCCACTGCTGAAGCTCTGTACTTTAAGCGCTATGAATACAGTGCCCTGCTGTTGCCACCCCTTAGAGCTAGGCGTGCACGGGAGCCATGCTTTGGTGCTTGCAGGAGCTTTTAAGAGCCACCAGGTGCCTTCCTGCAGATACTGGTTATTCCGTCAGTTTCCTGCCATTGGAAGGGATAGAAAATGTGTAATGGATATGGCTTCGGAAAGAACCAGGGCTAATTCATGACTGAATTCAGATGAACTATAACTCCATTACATTTAATTGTGTTTTAGGGGCCTGTGGTTGAGGGTCTTCCTTAAGGTTTGAAAAAGAGAAGAATAACCCTGTAAACATGTCACTGCAGGAATTGACCTTTGTGTCATGCTCTCAGAAAGCTAGATGATCGGAAATGGTCAAAGATTGCCTGATAGTCAATTGAATTCTGTTCTGTGATGAGCAGTTCTTCTCTTACTAAAGAGCAACTTAATATAATTGTTGAATGAATGTAGATCAGTGCATCTGTGTTATATTTAGGTGATTTATGGAAAGAGCTACTACAGTAAAACTTATTCAAGTTTTATTGAAGACATCATCAAAAATTTTTAACCTTGGTCTTTTATTATTTTAAGTGTGCCTACAATTGCAGCTAATGCATTTTGGTGTATGGGAGGATAAACTATATTTTGTAATTCAGAAATTCTTGTCCAGGAAAGAGGCTGGGTTGAATGAATATTTAAGAAGTATTACATGTTTGAAGGAGGGACCATGTAAAAAAGGAAAAGGGAAGCATTAGTGAAGCCAAATGTTCTGCAGAGTGCTTTTTATTCATTTTATTAAAATTCTTTAGTCTTACTGAAGGCAGGGATAGCCCTGTAGCTCCTGCTTATTTCTCAGGGAATGACGAGTTATAAGTTAGCAAGCAGTTCTGAATATGGCACATGAGTTAACCTGTGCTTTCAAAACTGTGAATGTAATTCACCTTCACAGAGTGTGCGCATGCCTTGAGATGAAAAAGTATTACAGAAATTAAATATGGTTAATGGACAAATTAATTTTATACCAATATGCCAGCGTCAATAAAGTATAAATCCAGGTCTTAAGTAAAGCTTACCAACCTACTACAAGACATTTGATTCTTGTTAAGTTAAGCAGGCCCAGAATTTATTCTTAAAATAAAATAAAAAAATAAATAGCGTGAAGTTCTGTCACATTCTCTTATAGCACAGTGCTTAAGTGGAAATGTTACGAGTCTTGCAGTAATTCTGCTTCTTGCAGGATTTCAGCACTGGGGAGATGCCAGCAGGAACAGCCTCCAAAATATCCAGAACTTCAGAGAAAAACAGCCTAAAACTTAACTGGTCTCTTGGCTCTTCCATTTCCCTGCTTCTGTAGCAATAATTCCTCCCCAGGAGCTGTGTTGCTGTTGGTTTGGCCCTGATGCTTCAGCCTCCTAGACAGAAGAGGAATTGAATTCATTTTTGTTGAGATAAAAATGCTGATTCCTTTTTGTGCTGCTGACTGAAACATCTGTTGTTTTTTCTACTCTTTGGACAGTTGATCATGACTAGACTATTTCTTTGCTAACATGAAAAAATGATACGTGCTTGCATATGCATTTATAGTGCTTTGAAATAATAGTTCCAAAACAATTTGGGTTTGTAGTCTACATGCAGATGCACGTTAACTGCAGAAAACAGGATTCACATCAAGAGCATAGCTGCCTTCAGGCTCCTAATTAAATAGCCTTAAAGTAGCCATCTGCAGGTACTTTAACAAGAAATTGCACAAAAATATTAACTCTTTAGCTCTCCTTGAAACTAGAAATCTCAAATTATATGCACATTCAAATGATGCAGTGGTGGTGTTTTACAAGGCAATATGATTCCCAGAGTTTGAAGGTTTTTTTGTACTGTTACTTCTTTTTTCCTTTGAAGTCCCCATGTGATCTTAAAAATTCCAGTGGGTGTGAACTTAAATATGTTTGTCCCCCATTCCTTTGTACAGAGATCAGCTTCTTGTCTGAGCAGTTGTTACGGTCACTTTCTTAAATACGTCTCTTATCTTTTATTTTTTTATTTTTAGTAAAAACTGCTAAAGGAATAGCATAGAGAGACGTAGCCAAATAATAATACGTTGTCTGTGTGAGACCTTTGTTGGCCTTGTGCAATATTGTCTGTGCCCTGGGCATTTCATTTTTTAAACAAAGCGATGCTAAAGATAAAATGAAGGTAAAAACAAAAATGATGTGGAGATCTTAAATGCATAACATCTATAGTAGGAAGAGAGTTAGAATAAGTGAGAAATCTTCATCTCTGAAAAAGATGACTGAAGGAGGTGATAATGTATAATGTAGTGCATTAATGAAGACGACAGTTATCCATTACTTCTTGTTCCACCAAGGTCCAGAGACACTCAAGGAACTTACTGACTGATTCAGCAGCAGGCCAAAACAACTAATATATTAATATTAATAACTAATATATTAATATATTATAAGAATATATTTATAAACCAAAGACAATTTTTTTTGTTACAGACAAAAATGTGTTGGTGGATTCAGAAGTAATTAAGGAAGTTAATACTAGGTCACGGGAACTATGAAAAATAATGGTTTGAGTGCAGTTTCTGTCTCAGGAATTTCCATCTCTGCTGATTCCCAGAAGATACAAAGGTGTACCTGGGGAAAATCACCAAGTATCTGCCTTGTTCTTAAATTTCTTTCCCCAAACATTCGCTGTGAGAATGTACTGCAGCCAGAGATTGAATATTTGATTAAACAGACCTTGGGCCTGATTCATTCTGGTTATTTTTATGTTCTTAATACAGCACAGTACTTAGCATCTCACTCTAAAGATCATTTTAATTGAAAACATTATTAACCAGAAAAAGCAAATGGGTGTGAGTTTTTTTACTTTATTGTGGGTTTTTATAAATTGTCTTAAATTCCGCCAGAAGACAACTTAGACTTTGTTTACTTCTCTTTCCAGCCTTGCCTTAGGATATAATGTGAATGGGAAAACAGAACCCATTTATTTTGAATGTAGGAGAATTTCAGTAGGTAATTAAAACACAATGGCAACTTTTCTAAACTTTTTTTGGCTGGAGTATTTAGATGAAAGAAAAAATGATTAACAGGATTTCATATGATTTGTATGAAGTTATCTAGAGTTTGAATGAAAGTTTCAGTAAAAATATTTTGTTTCTAAAAATAAGAAAAGTTATTTGTGCGTGTTTCAGGAACAGAAATAATAGCTTCAGATAGTTGTTTCTTTTAATAGCATAAAAAAAAAAGATGATGTTACATGTAGATCCTAACACACTGCGATGGTAACAACCTGAAGAATCAATACATGCGGATATCTTTTACTGAATGCATATTTAAATGCAAAAAGTGCTTGGACTTGGTTCTTTTTCAGAAAATGTTTTGCAGCCATGTTTTCACTCAGGTAATTTTGCTACGAGAGAAAGAAATCGCCTTGTTAAAGAAATGTCATTGCCTTAAAGACAGTCTGCAGGAATAGGAAGTATTCAGATCATTGACACCCATGATGCAGTTCTGTCATAGAGGTGGAAGGAAGATATAGTTATTTGAGAGGACAATTCAGAGTCCCCAGATTAAACAGTACTTTCTGACCTGGGTGCTCCAAATCTTCTGGAGTTCATCTTGGTGCATAGTGGAGCTGGGCCTCAGAGTTCTCTCTTGGTCTGTGATTTGACTGCATAAAGAAAACAACTCCCCTTTGATCTCATCTAAAACTGAAGATGAAGTAGTTAGACTTAATTTTGAAACCTCTCTTGCATTGCAGTTAATTTTTTCCTTTTTTTATCCTGAGTTGTAAGATACGTCTGTCCAAAGAAATATTTATTTCTAAACAAATCTTCATTGAAACTTTTCTTTTTAATCTTGTTGTTCCTCGTTGGGACACCTTGTTGTCCCCCCAAAATTTGTAATATTAAATTGTTAAAACAGCTGTACCAAATCAGAGTTTATGGATTGTGCTCTGGCCAAGTATTCTTCCAGCTGAACGTTATTTGTGCAATAACATAATGAAGTTTATGATGGATGATGAACTTTATGAAAGTATTTCCTCATCAGGCACGTAGCTGACAATAGATGATCTACGAAATTTGCTTTATGTGGTTACAGTATTTATGTTCAGTTTGTTAATTTTCTTTCCTCTAGTGCATGGTTCGTCTCTCTCTTTGGTGTCCAGTACATCATCTATTTATTCAACAGTGAGTATAATGAAATGAATGATTTTACTTTATTAGTCAAAGTTATTGAATTGACTGGTCTTATTGTGCTAATTATTTTTGCCATTCAAGGAGGAGGAACAAAAGCACTGTTAATTTTCATGTTCGTTTGTGTTCTGAAAGCTTTCCCTGAAAGAAATGTTTGTGTTCATAAAGATGCCTGTTGATACTTAGACGTATTCTTATTAAACAGAGATATTAATGGCTTAAAAGCAGCAACTTTTTGTTTGAGTCAGTGTTTTACAACTCTGCTAAACAGGTTTCACTGTTAAGGACTTCCGCAAGTCTGAGATTTGAACTGCAATACTTAAAGCACCCCAAATTTGCTGTATCAAGTCATTCTAGCCTTGTATTAAGTATTTGCTATTAAAGAAGCTTGAATAAGTTTTCAATAATGTAGATTTTAATAACTGTAAGGAAGCATTTGTTCACTATGCTAGTAATATTTTCTTCAGAAGTATGTATTTACTTAGGTTATCTGATCCTGAAATAAAACTTACTGAAGTTTGGAAATACAGATTTTTTTAAAATGCATGTTGCATTGGCTTATTTTCTTCTAATATTCTCACAAAGGATCTTCCATTTAAAGCGTGGAAGACTTCCTAAGACTATACCTGTGCTTTAATGGGAAAGTGAGGCTGCAACACATAGACCCTGTCTTGCCTAATTTATATCTGGCTAGTTGGGGCGTTAATTGCAGTGACCTGGGGGCACAAGCAGCTTCCAGCCTACACGTGCTGGTATTCAGTACTGATGATTAAATCCTAGTGGCTCGTTTAATCCCAAAGTAGCTAGTTTAAAACTGGATCATGCGTTCCTGGCATGCTGTAATCAGAATTTTGGAGGTTTCTAAAAGCATCACCTTTTTAAGAAAAGAAAGGGCGAATAACAATTACTTCTGAAATGTGTGTGAATTGAACAGAATCTTTAATTTCAAATTGTTATGCAAGTATGATGCAACTTCACACTTACCACACATCCACAGCTAAAACAAGGATGTGTGACACGAGTACACAGAAAGACTTGCTCTTGGAACAATATGTATAATTGTTTATCAAGTTGTCAAGGCAGCATAGTGTTTTCACGTATCTGTTCCACTGTTAGCAGGCTACATGTGTAACGTGGCCTTAAGACCTTGATAATAAATTGAAAATACTGCCTTCCATTGTTAACCTTGCCTCAATCAAGGTCTGTATGAAGCCAAAACAGATAACACATTGGAAGGGTGGAAAACAGACCTTTCCTCTGGGCTGTTGTTCGTAGACATGAGCCACAAGGAGAGTAGTCAGCAGCTACTGCCTTAAGTTTCTCATTTATGTGCTTGCTGTCCAAGCATAAGTGGCTCTTAATAGTGTGGTTTGATGGGTATAATTTTCATGGTGGCTCGTACTGGACATGTTTACATAAGGATAGTGGAGTGTCCAACTTTCTTCCATTTGCTGGTAACTTTGGTTAGAAACAAGCCACAGTAGCCACAATTTTATCATGCAGACCAGAAGGGATGGTCAGTACATCCCCTTTGCATACTCAGATAACTAGTTATGAGTCCTCAGTTTTTCATCACCACAGTCCCTAGACAGCACAGGTTATGTTGTACATGATGGTTATGTTGTAATATCCTCATACATTTTTTCTGGTTTTATTTTATAGCCTGAAGAGAAATGCCAGTCAGAGGTAAGAGCACACTGTGTTTGACAGGCATAAATGTTCTGTCAGGATACTCTGCATTTTCTGTCTTGCTGTTTTATTTCTCCATATTATAGTGCAGTAAAATAATCTCTTAAAATATATAGATCCGCAAGCTACGAAGAGAATTGGATGCATCCCAAGAAAAAGTTTCGGCTCTGACAACACAGTTGACTGCCAATGTGAGTACAACTCAGAGAACAAATTCTAACAGGGAATGCATTTAATGCACCAATTACCACCACAGGTCTTCTAAGTGACAAAAAGATTTCATCTGTATAACATTCAGTTCACATTACCTATATGTTTAAAAAAAAAACTACATGCATGTGGAACCTTTCCAAAAATAACATCCTCTGTCCTACTGAATTATCTTATGCCTTCCTTTAAATACAGAATTATAATATTCATCGTGCTTAAAAAATTTGATAAAAACATTGTCAAGATCTGAAGATGTTTTTATCAGAATCATTGAAGACCAGCTCTTTATTTATTTATTTATTTATTTACGTTATAAATAGTGTCTTATTCTGATATTTGGGTGCGGTGAGGTACAAATGGTGGTTCTAATTGGTAGGAATAAAAATTGGTAGAAACTTGGATTAAAAAACATGAAGTTTTCCTGTTGCGTAAAGAAGTTGGCTAATGGTGTAATCATAGGTAACAGAGGCAGAAGGGACTCTGAGAATTTATTTACAGTTTCTAAAGAGTGAACATATCCTGATTTTTGTCAGTGTGGGCAATACCGCTTGTTTCTGCTGAGGAATTTGACGTTTAAATAATGTAAGACACTTGGAAAAAAAAGATCTTGAAGCCAGGGTGTTGAGGCAACACTGTGTGTGACTCTGAGGAAGTTTATCTGTATGTTCTGTTCTGTAGACACAGATAAGAGAAGTGAAAGACACTAGCTTGCTAGGAAAATACGCATTCTAGAATAAATAAGCTACAGATGAACAGTGATCAGACCGGGTCACACTGACATCCTCATTTGTGGGAACAGAAAAACATAAGAGCACATGTTCCTGAAGAGAACATTCTTGTCCAGCAGCTCTTTGAATAAGTACAATACTAAACTTGATGCAGTAAAGGACAGCTTTCATCTGATCAATAGCACCTACCATAAGAAAGATTCAAGGGGGAATGTACTGTAGTGTTTACTGCAGGCATCACAGTGCTGCATCCAGCTTGCAAAATAGAAATGGAAAATCAAGAATACAGTTAGTATAGAAGTCAAATAAAAGTGCTTTGACTGCATGTAACCTTTCAGTCTCTGACCCAAGAAGAAAAGAAATTAAAAAATTTTCCAAAATCTAAGTTCTTATGTTTGCTTCCTGAATACAAAAGGGATTGAGTACATTAGTTGTTTTTCATCCAGAAACATTTTTTTACATGCGAGAAAGTAAAACCAGATTCACTTGCATACTTTTTTTTATCACATGATTAAATAACCCAGCTTTCATCCTTCATACAAAGAACTTCTCAGCTATGCAACTCATCTAGCTCTGGCTTAATTTTGTTGCATTCTTCTTCGTAGAGTGTTGAGATTCAGCAGGCTGTTATTCAACACAGGAGTTAGTAGCCTCTGCAAGAGCAGCGAGTAGCATGTGCTTAGGGAAAGAGCATAGGGAATGGTGTCTGTGTAGTGACTCTTCTTCTGTGTGCCTATCCCAATTGCCATTAGTTTGCCCAAGAATTTGTGCATGGTTACTACCAGGCACCATCTTTGCAGATAGTAGATTTTACGTGTGTTGTTGCTGTACATTTTGTTTGTTTTGCAAAAAATCGGCATCATTTATTATTTTGAAAATATTCCATTTTAGCTGCATTCGCTTTGCAATTTTTTTTCCATTTATGCTACTTGAACTTCATAGAACTCAGCATACCCTTTATTTGTCCATAAATCAGCTGCAGCTTTCTGCAGAGATGTTGCTGTAACTGTTCTGCTAATATGTTTCAGTCTCTAGCCACCTCTCTTTACAGAACATACAGTTTTTCCACGTAAAAGGCCAGGTCTCATCCCAATGAATTTTAGACAAATAAATGCTGATTATAAAGACCACGCTTTACAGACATTTACTTTACTCAAGATTTCTTTAAAAATGAAATAATAATAACTAAAAAAAAGGCTTTTAATTTAGGCATTTTGAATTGACCTCTCTATTTAATGTATCAGATATTTTCTGAGTTCTGCTATATGCACACTGTAGCCTTCGATGTTATTCTCAGGCTGTTTGGGACAAGACTTTGTGAAAAGGTTTCCCTCTAACTAGTATGTGAAAGTAACTGTTTTCTGTAGCTCACTGAAAATTTCCACAAAGCAATAATTTCAAGGAGCTTGATTTGGATTCAGAAGGGTATTTTTTTCATAAGCTAGGTTCAAAACCTGGGTTTGTATCCCACTATTAATCCATGTGGTCCTTTTTTTTTTAAACAAAACAAAACAAAAAACTTCTGCAAAGTATTGCTGAATGTTACTGAATATCAGTTTGGCTTTTCCCTCTTCACTGCTTCCCTGCCCCCCAAAAACCTTTCAGCTTGTTTTTTAAATAAACCTTTACATTTTCAAAGTAAGGTTTTAACTTACTTTTTGCTATTTTCTCACGGTCTGAGATCTGCTTATTTTCATAGGGGCTGAGGGGAACGAAAGATGCACATCCCTGTATTATTGTAGTGTTTGTGTTTGCTTTCAATGTGAATGTGAGAACAATTATGTGCGATAAGTCAGCTGTGTGCTGATGATAAGCCTGGAATGGCTCTGTGGAAGGTGGTGCCATTCCCTATATAGTTAGGTGGGAGGATGTCCTTTGCAGATTGGAAAGGTTCCATGCAATTTTATGCATCAAAGCTGGGGGTAACACCTGCCAGAAAACCCACCTTCAGGAGATACCGTACTGATGTGCCAAGTCATGGTGCTACTCCTACTGCTATGTCCTCTAAAGTGTTTGGCAGCAGCTGCTGCCAAGCATGGCAGCGTGGTTTATAGCCTACAACTGCACAACTTCATGGTGTGCTGCTAGTAGGAGTTCTGCACAAATGGCCTGTCGTTTTCTAAAATCTTGACATTGATCTGTTACCTTCAGCATTTCTAATTTTCCACAACTAAGTTGTTCCTGGTAATTTGTTTGTAAACGTTTTCACAATGCATGCTCAAGTCCTTTGACCTTTCTGAATCACTGTTATTTTCTCTGAATCATCGACACAACAAACAACGAAATACGGTAGTGCTGCATTTAAATACCTGCATAAATATTCTTGTTTGAGGAGAGAACAAAATAACTTCTGTCTCGTTTAATTTTCAGGCACACCTTGTGGCAGCATTTGAGCAGAGTCTGGGAAACATGACGATCAGACTGCAGAGCCTAACCATGACAGCTGAACAAAAGGTAAGTTGGAGAAGTATTTGTGGAAGGTGCACTTATAAAGATGTGTATCCCAGATGTGCAGACCTGAGATAGCTTTTAAGGATTAAGTCACCGTTGCGCTTTATCTGACAGATTTATAGGGAAGTTTGACTTTTCATTCACAAAAGGTAAATGCGTATGTGGTTTAGACTAATTAACTGTTGAAGACCTTTTCTTAAGATGAGGGGAAGGGCACTGTCATTACAGAAGCCTTCAGTTCTGTTTGCAGCATTGTTGCTCTTCCTCCTTCTGTGGTATGGAAGTAAGTCACATACACTGTATGCCTTAATTTCCTCAATTGTGGTGAAGGGATAAATTATAGTAAATTTTTTGACTAAGATGCTTGTTTTTCCTACTGGGATGTTGTGACAACTGATCCAGTTATTCCTATAACTTCTTCCTTTGGATACAAGTCTTCAGTATTGCATATTTTTGTAATAAAATTCTTCCCAATGCATTCACACCTGTGTGTCCAGATGAAACACTAAAAAAAATCATTGCAAGATGGACAACATAGTTTTTTTTGGACAGAGTGCTTGAATATATATTACTTGTCTACTACGAGCACGCACATTTCCTTGTATTGCAATAATCACGCTATTTTGCAGACTATTCAGGATGCATTTCCCCAGGCATACTGAACCTCATTTACATTTTCTTGTAGATATATATTCCATAAATTTTCTGTCAACTCCCAATGCTCAGACCGAGAAGTAATGTTACCAAATGCAGCTTGATAACACTAGCTTTTTTGGATGTATCATCATTTTTTTCTTATTTAAGGACTCCGAACTGAATGAGTTAAGGAAGACTATTGAACTGCTGAAGAAGCAAAATGCTGCTGCCCAGGCTGCCATTAATGGAGTCATCAACACACCTGAGCTCAACTGCAAAGGTGAGAAACAAGCACTGCATTTCACAACTGTGAAGTGCTCTTGGGACTTGCGTCCTCTTGGTAATATCTCGTGCAACTCTGTCAGAGATCAACTTTGTCTCATGACCATGCTCTAGCTACTTGAGTTGGTATAATGTGGGGATTTGGAATGGGTTTCTGTGTAAATAGTGTGGTAAATTCTACAGAAATAAATGAACGTGTTAGAACTTGAGTGTGAGCTCAATGAATTTACTATAATCGCTTAGTATTTTACCCATCTTAGACACTGATGTGAAGCATCAGGGAGCAAAGATCCCCCTTTTCAGAGCTGTCAAACACTTGGCTTTATTTTTTTTGGTGTTCTCTGTAATTTCCAATCTGAAGTTTGAATGCAGTCTTGTCATAAGTAACTCCTGTTGAACGGTCTGGGTCTGA
The DNA here is from genome assembly GCF_009769625.2 of Cygnus olor. Classification (NCBI taxonomy): domain Eukaryota; kingdom Metazoa; phylum Chordata; class Aves; order Anseriformes; family Anatidae; genus Cygnus; species Cygnus olor. The sequence goes on from NC_049173.1 coordinate 55,150,139, forward strand.
GATTTTAATCTCCTCACAAGAAATAAGTATTAGGCGCACTGCTTTGAAACAAGCAATGCATCAGTTGGGGTAAGTGATTGTGTGTTTTTTTTTTTCCAACACTGTTCATTTGGGATTGAATGATTAATACAGAATACCAAATTTGACACCACCTCAATTAATATTCAGGAACTGGAGCTGCTCAACCCACAGACCTGCGGATCCGAAGGCAGCACTCTTCGGATAGTGTCTCTAGCATTAACAGTGCTACCAGTCACTCCAGTGTGGGAAGCAACATAGAGAGTGATTCAAAGAAAAAGAAGAGGAAGAACTGGGTGAGTGCATTTTAACGGATTGCGTGAGGTTTTATGTAAAACTGTCAGAACATGCATGGTGAAATGTAGCTGCTCAGCTCCTCCTTCCTCCCCATGCCTCATGTAACAGGTCAGCACAAGAACTAGGCACTGTTTAAATCCTGTGTAAATACTCTTTTGAAGAGTTAATTGAGTCATAAGTGATGTATGTGCTTGTGTAGGCTCTGTGTAGGATTGAATCTTATGTTAACAGCCAAAAGGACAGTCCTATAGTAGAAATACCTGTCAAAGATCAATTCTGGGTAAAAATTATATGGTGTCCAGCCCCTCAGGGAAAACTCTACATTTGTCATTAAAGTAAAACAAATCCATAAATGTCATTAAAGTAAACAAATCCACGATTACAAAAATGAGAGATTTTTTTTTTCTTTTTTCTTTTTGCCTCATAGGGCTCTCTTCTTTTAAGTGAACATGTTAAACACTTTAAGAGCTCTGTTTGGAACGTTACCATGGAGTTCCACAGGAAAAAAAAATAAAAACTTAAAAAATTTATTGTGATAAACATTTATTCTTCAAGATTTTGCAACACTTACCTTTCATTTCCCATTTTTCCTTCTTTGCTCATCATGTACTGTATATAAGGTACCGTGTACTGGAGGAAAGGTACAATATATAAAACTCCATTTTGAATTAGACCATAACTGCCTTAGTGACCTAGTCTGACTGTAGTTTGGACTGAAGTCCCTAGATCCTACATTGTACCCAGTAAAGCAATCCACCCCTTCCTTCCCACGGAATTTAAATTTCCCTGGATCTTTTGGGAGCTTTTCTGTATAGCTACAAAATGTGGTTTGAGCTGGTAAAGTCTTGATTTTTATTTGCACAATATCCCCTCAGAAACATTTATGAAACTCCCTGGACTGTAAGAAATGGCTTTTTGAGCAGGTTCTTGGTTTTATTTCTCTTTTGTCAAGGTGGTTTCATTTGGATATTTTGCTAGCTCCTTCGTAACAGTAGTATTGCTTTTCTGCTCCTAAAATCATTAGTTAATCGGAAACAATGTCATCTCCACATCGCTCTTGTGTGGGGTTTTACAGTAGTTAGACGGGGTAAATTGCTGCACCTTGTAAATTACTAGCAACTCTTTTCATTTTTGTGACACAAATCTTTTATAATGGTTACGCCTTAGTTAAGATAAACACTTTGAATTTTTTGCTTTAGCTTCTATTCTTTGTTATTGTACTGTAGTAGATACCATTCTACATCAGCCTAAGTTTCTCATTCATCACACGGCTATCTTTAAAGAACGTTAAGGAAACATTTCCTTATTATAAACAGAAGACAGGACAATATCTTAACCTTGGTATTAAATATGAGTATATCATTGCTGTAAAATGAAGATGGGAAATTAAATCAGTAATTTAATGAGAAAATAGTAGTCTGACTTGCACATTGTTAATTTCACAAATACTGATGAAGTTCTCAGCCAAAGACCTTTTGTTATATGTAGAAACAATGCAGCTGTCCACACAGGGCTGAAAAAACAGATTTGCAACATTTCTCAACATAGGAATCTTTGTCTAGTATAAAAATAACTTTCATCTCATGTTAAGCAGGACTGTGTTAACTGGTGTTGAACTGTAAATTCAGCATAACATCAGTTCAGCCACATTAATATTCATTCTATGAGTTTTTTGGCAAACGGCAGGCACATTAAAAAAAATAAAAAATAAATATATATATAGTTGCAGGTGTGTAGAGATGATTCAGTATTTTATCTTGGTGAAATACCTGTTCCTGCAAGGAAAAACATAATATGGCTGTTAGCCAAAACATTGCATCTGAGCCAAGGAGAAAATATAATTTAAGTAGTTAAGAGGTTTGGATCTGGTGTCTCCCTCAAGTAACACAAAAATGACTGTATGTCATTTGAAGCACCTGTTTTTAGAAAATACAGGTTCTAGTTTTGAAGTAACTCTTGGTCTTTATTGATAATTGGTCATGTTTGTCTTAGAAATCCAGAGCTTTCCTTATCGCTGGCTTTATCTGTTAAAACATGTCTTTTTTCCTTCCCCCCACTTCCTTTTGCTTGCGCTTCTTCCGGCAGGTCAATGAGGTAAGGAAGACCTACTTTAAACTATGAGATACAAAGCTAACCCATCCATTTACATGACTAACCATTCCAGCATCATTAACCTTGTCTGAGCCATGTTATATTATAGCTACAAGTCATTACAGTGTTGATGTAAAGCTCGTTTCACTGAACAGAATTTGCTGTAAAATATTAAAAATAGGAAGCACTGATATCCAGTCTTATTGACCTTATTAATCTCATATAATGGTTGCAGAAAAAAAAGCTTTTTGATTCTCTTTTACCTCTGTTAAAATCTATGTCAGTATGGCTTTGTTGTTTGAAATATTTGCATGTTAGAGTTTTCCTCTGTGGCTTTTTTGTCTGGATGAATTCTTCATGATATGCCTACTGTTGTGGTCTTGTTTTTTCAGTTACGCAGCTCCTTCAAGCAAGCTTTTGGTAAAAAGAAATCTCCCAAGTCAGCATCTTCTCATTCAGATATTGAGGAGATGACTGATTCTTCATTACCTTCATCACCAAAGTTACCGCACCATAACTCTACTACTTCAACACCATTGTTGAGAGCCTCCCATTCCAATTCTCTGTAAGAGTTTTTTAATATTATTGTCATTATTTATTTAGTGGAAAATGTACTGGCAGGCATCCTGCTGCACTGGTAGAGGAAAAGAGAAATACCATGTTTTGGACAGGTGCAATGTTTTCGGTGCTAGCTTTACAGGACATCTCCAGCCACTTTCCAGAAACAAACAATGGCAAAATATACCCTACACTGTCCCATCCTGTTTGGTTTCTCTGAATGAGGATCTGCAAATCTGTGTAAGCACTGCAAGAGTTTGACAGCTGTTCAGTTGTGTGTAATGCTAAAACCAGCTGTTCACCATGAGGCCACAGCAGAAGACACAGTGGGCCAGGCAGGATTGTCTTGTAGTTCTGGACTGGTCTGTTGCCACTGGTTGGTCCTACTCCCGAGCATTACTTATTTTATCTCCCAGAACGGCCAAGTTTATTTGTTAAAATCCTTAACCCTGTCATAGTGGCAAAACAACGAGCAAAGAACAAACATTTCAACTACTGTTTATTTTACGTGTTGTGTGCCCTAAGGAGACTACAGGCAAAAGACAGAAAAGTTGAATTCATATATTCAGGGAATTAAAGATAGGTAAGCTGACTTAGTATTGACTATTGACAGTACCTTTCCATGAGTATCCAATAAGCTAAAAATCGTTGTTTCTTTACTGTAGTGTTGTTTCATATTTCACTGGGGAGCTCTCTGAGTAAAACATATTGAGTATGAAGAGTATTTATAACCTGGGTAACCTTGGAGTGCAGAACTAATTGGATCTCTAGCTGTTAATGAAACAAACCAGGCCAAGTCTGGGATTTTGGTTTTTTCCTGTCGGCTAAAGGCAGCGCATATTGTGCTAAGCTGCAGTGATGATTTCCCAATTTAAGTTGACAAATTCAGCTAAAGGTAAAGATTTACTGGAAATCAAACATCATGGTATAGCGATACAGCCAAACTCACCTAACAGCTTGTTTCTGATGAATGGAAATGACCTGCTCCTCTTTGCTTCTGGACCTCCTGTGCCCGGTCCTTCTCTCACACTGGTTCTGCTACTCATCAGACAATTCTACTGAGCCAATTCAACATGCTAAATTAGGTGAAAAATAATTTGAAAGAAATGTGAACAGGTTTTTTTATCCCGGGTTGCTGAGCTGGATCAGCTCGGCGGACTGATCAGACACAGATGAGTGTTAGAGCTGGTGTAAGCATGGGGGCATGACAGCAGCACAGCCAGGAGCAGGCTAGGCAAGGAAGAGTGAGAAGCAAATTTGCTCCTTTTGGTAGCAACCAGCTATTATATAGATGAATCTATACGGCCAAATCATATGTCTCCGTTTTAAAGTCAGGACTTTGCTGTTGCTTAGCTAACTTTACATTCACGGGAAGGTCACAGACAACGTTGATGTTTCAGTTTGGCTACCTATGAAATAAAGTTAAAATGGTCTTACTGTGCTGGTTTGAATCTACACTTACATTTAGAATGTGCTTGGGAAACTTTGTAAAACGGATTTTGTGTTAACTTTATCAGTATCTTCTGCATTTGAACAGGATAAATAAATACAGAAAGATGTAAGAGGTTGTATTGTGACACGTGTAATTATCAGACTGCCTTACAACCTCGTAAATAACATACAAAACTTCCAGCCTGATTTCAGTTCAAATGCATCTGAGTAAGTATCCAAACTTGAAGTTTTGCCCATCACTTGTTTTCCCATGGAAAGGTGAAAAGAATAGCAATAGTTTCCAGTCAAATAATAGTGATGAAATGTTAGTATCAGAAGATAATCCCCCATGAATTTTTTAAAGCTTCTCCAGACTCTTGAGCCTAACTGAATGAGTTTCTGGTGACTACAGCAAATTGTGTTTTAGAACTCTAAGGCTGGTAAATTGTTAAATGATGATCCCGTCCATCATCAGTCAAAATGCTGTGTGCATACATCACATCTTGACAAGAAAGCCAAAAGACTCAACATGAGAAAAGAGAGAAAACTGAGGGAAGGATAGAGCAAAAGTCGAACTTCTACATTTTGGTTTATTGTTTTTTTGGTGAAGAAAACATCTCTCATTAACCTGATTTAAGGAGAGACATTTTAAATGAAATCTCCCTCAAAGCATGCAGCTGGGTAGTTGATCTTTATATAGATACACTTATGAATGAATGTGCTGAAATGTTACTCGTCTAGAATCTTTTTTTTTGGGAGGAGGGAAGAAGAACGCCACCAAAAATTTTTTGAGCATGAGTGCTTTAAAGCGAACAGGAATTTATCACGCTTGAATAGGTGTAGAGTTCCAAAGCCCTTCAGAACATTTCAGGGAAACCCAGCTGTGCACACCTGGTGAGCTTTAAATCTTTCTGTAAAATCATCAATCTTCAACCAACTACTGTTACTGCCTGCACCCCCTTAATTTATTTAGATTTTGGCTTTAAAATAGTTATTTTATGGCAACTACCATGAAAAAAAGTAGACTATCCAATAGTAGGTGATTTCCTGAATTCTGTTTCATATGCTGATTAAAGAAAACTAACCCTCAGACTTATTTCACTAAGCTGTAATGTTTCCATGACCTATTTAATATCTGATTTATGGTATCACTAATGCAGTAAGCCAAAACTGTTGCTTACTCCCTGAAGAATATATATATTTTTCTCTCTTTTACTAATAAATGCTGGCAAAGCACTGTCTGAAAAGTAACAAATGGTCTAGTTCAATGTCTCTTTTTCATTCTTTTCCAGAATTTCTGAATGCACAGACAGTGAAGCTGAAACAGTCATGCAGTTACGAAATGAACTGAGGGACAAGGAAATGAAGTTAACTGATATTCGTTTAGAAGCCCTTAGCTCCGCTCATCAACTTGACCAGCTGCGGGAGGCGATGAACAGAATGCAGGTAGGGGATAACTACCCCAAATACTGCAGTGTATATTGAGGTGTTAAAAGCTGGCCATCCTGCCATGCAATAAAAACATAAAAGAAAGTAAATTCAAAGCTTTTTGAATGCTTGCTAAAAATCGTGTTTACCTGTGTACCAGTGTTATACCTTACACCTTCATTAAGGTCAGCTTGAACCCATGATTTCCACCTCCCTGAACTCAGCAACAGCTAACTGTTTCAACCCTAGAAACCTGTGGGGAGACCATTCATTGGCTGTCAACAGCTTCTTAAAAAATTCTCAGGCCATCTGCTTTAAAGGAGATACGTTTCAGTGTTTAGTAAATTCCCATGTCTTTTTGTTTTCTAGGACACTCTGAGAAATGTCATAGAAAGGTCGTTATGATAATTAAAATTAATTTACTGCAGTGTCTTAAAATCATGTGAAAAAGGCATTTCCACTGAATTAGTATTTCTTCTGTAGTTGCTTATGCTGCGCTATTTTAAGAGTGTGTTTTCACTGTGCCTTCTAACTGCTGACTTGTCTTTTCAAGAGTGAGATTGAAAAATTAAAAGCAGAAAATGATCGGCTGAAATCTGAAAACCACGGCAGCTGTAGCAGGGCTCAGTCTCAGGTTTCCATTTCATCCTCTCCAAGACATTCAGTGGGTCTCTCTCAACACAGTTTGAACCTCACGGAGTCAACCAGTCTCGGTGAGTTTAATGAGAAAGGTGGTGGGCAGGTTTTATCCTGCACTTGGAAGGTTTGGTTTGGTTAGCCATGGAATATGAAAGCATGAAAATTATTAACAGCTAAGGTGTGGAAATATGTCAGGAGCTGGCATAAAGCCTTCTTTTAAAATGTCATCATAGGTCTGCTACACCCTAGATTGTAGTTGTCCAACTATGACCTCAGCTGCAGAGAGTTGTGTTCAGAGCCATTTAATGGTGTTGTATTAGCCAGGGGGATATTTTGTAGGAAGAAAAATACAGAGCAACTGACTAATAATTTCTTTTTAAAAGTGATCTTGATATTTAGTAAGAAAGTCAGTAAACCTGGTTCTTACGTTTAACTTCTGGGCATGTAAAGCCCAGATGTGTTGTGTTTGACTGCAATAGAAGTGTTAGCATAAACTAGAATAGCCTTCATTGTTATGATACAGCAATGAAAGCTGTTGATGTCGTCTGTTCACAGACATGCTGTTAGATGACACTGGCGATGGCTCTGCCCGGAAAGAAGGAGGCAGGCATGTCAAAATAGTTGTCAACTTTCAGGACGAAATGAAATGGAAGGAGGTGAGTTGTATTTTGTCTCCATATAAGCGACTTTGGATTTAAATTTTCTGCCACATTCCAATCTCTTTTGAAGGCTTTTATTTGCAAAACATTCATTACAAATTTCTCAGCAGAATAGTTTACATATCAAACATATCAATAGTGATAGACAAAGCACTAAACTCTCACTTCCATTGAACTGCCGAGGGCCAGCAACACCAGTTCGGGTTGTCTCATGGGGCTCATCTGCAGTGACTTCTTATTTTACAGCTTCTGCCAGTTGGTTCCATCAGCACTAGCCCCGAACCTATGTCAGTAATCGAGGACTGCTAGCCTAGACCGTATGTCAGTGGTGTAGGTAGTAACATTACAGTTAATCTCTGAAAGACAGGTCAATTTTTCAGTCAAGGAGTTGAGCAGACTAATCTGCACCTTGGGGTAGCCTATATTTAAGACTGATCTGTTAAAAGCTGCACAAAGCTCCTTTCTGTTATTATTTCAAGTTTTATTTAAGTTGAAATAATCAAAATGATGCAGGGTGTAGATAGAAGGTGCACTAAAAACCTAGAAGCAACAGTATTCCACAAGCATTTGTTAGGTCCATACTGGGAGAACTGTAACTATAGTTCAAGTTTTCCTCTCTGGTACAAGTATTTCATTTTTAAACAGTTATTTTTCAGATGTTCTCCTTTCTTAAGCAATGTAAAGAATCTTAAATATCCAAACATGTTTCAAATATTGTGAAATTTCAGCCTGCTTCATGTGTGTAATGCATGCATGAATGTACTACACAATCTTTACCAAGCATTGATCTTCCTATCTCACATTATGATTATGAGTACCTGTAGAAGTGCATTTAAGAAATCATTTAATGGCCTTTGTAAGAGGAGATAGAAATTTCAATAAACAGAAATAAAATCAGCTCAGCAGATCTTCCCATGAAATAACAATTTTGCATTAATAAATTACAGCCCCAGATAAGTAAATTAACAGTAAAAATGTATTGCTAATTCTGTTGGGCTCTACTGTGCTTACTGTCAGTAAAGTTACCATGTGGAAATGATTCTTGTCATGTTCAACTAAAATGTAGTATTACGCTAGAAATCAGTTTTTCTCCAATAAATGTTTCATAGTGAGTACAGCTACAGAGGAATAGAAAAATGAGGTGCATTCCTTTTTCTTTATCTGCTGTAGAAATCAGAAGCAAAATTATTAACTAAAATGGTATAATATACCAAACATAACACACAAGTTTATGTAGAAATTTATGTAGAATTTCACTAGATTTCTTTGTCTGTGGCACGATTTCTAGAAGTAAATAGGATAAATGTTGAAAATGCAACGTATTTTAGATTATGAAGTCACAGAAAAATGAATGCTGTGAACTTCTGCCTAGAATTCCTGAAACTTTCTGACAAGCTGTAATCTTTTCAGATGCTTTTGAATTGTTCGTGGATTGATTAATAAACACGTTTAGCTTAACACTGGGTATTGCTTAAGTATCCTCTAGATTTGTCACTCCAACACTGTAAAAATGTTAAGTAGAGAACAAGGATTTCATATAGTATTCAGAATTTACTATATAAAGAAATAAAGATGCACCATAACTATGCCAGAATTTCAATTACCTTAAACAGACATGTGACACAGTTAGGATTTATTTATTACTTTAAATTCACAATTCACATTTATATTCATTTAGGATTCAAGGCCTCGCACCTTCCTCATAGGCTGCATTGGAGTCAGTGGCAAGACCAAATGGGATGTTCTGGATGGTGTGGTTAGGCGGTTGTTTAAGGTTAGTGTATACAATTTGCTCTCTGCTTGAATTCTTCTATTAGCATTCACATTGTATTTGACAACAGGAGGCCTGCATGGAGGCTCAGATGTATACACCGGTTTGAATTTGGATAGGTGTCCAAACAGCACTGACTTTCACAAAGATTTTATGTGTGACTTAGATAAGTCAGCTAACTTTACTGTCAGTTTCCTCATCTGTAAAGCGCGTAGCAGTTATTTGTCTATTCTGTCTGCTTTTTCTTTGAGGATTTGCTTGGTACTATTTGAACAGGCATTTGCCGGTATCAAGTAATATTCAACTCAGTGTTGTTGTTGTAGCTTAGAATCTACAGGCTCAAAGCTTTCAGTGTTTCGTAAAATTTTCCATCCTCTTTTTCACCGTAGGAATACATCATTCATGTGGATCCAGTGAGTCAGCTGGGACTGAATTCAGACAGTGTTCTGGGCTATAGCATTGGAGAAATCAAACGCACAAATAGCGCAGAGACACCCGAGCTGTTGCCCTGTGGCTATCTAGTTGGAGAAAACAATACGATTTCGGTTACCATCAAAGGTAATTGCACTCGATCGGTCTGTTGTAGTTCTCAGTAATTACAGTTTTATCAAAGCATACTGTGTCAAGAATCTCAGAGGAGTAGAAACTTTTAGTTGTGTCTATTTTTCCTGTCCTTGCCTTTTATTTACTGTTCTTCTATTTTCATTTGATGAAGAAAGCACTTAGAGTATGGTAAGTCTATAAATTGAGCAAATTTTCGATCTGTAAAAATAGGAATAATTGTACACATAGCAGTTTCCTCCAGATGTCTTAAATTGGTGCCTTGAGTCGTGCTGGAGAGCACCTCACACCACAGGTGTTGCAGTGGAATTGTTTGAGCAGCAAAGTGCTCTTCCAAATGAATAAAAAAAATGGGGTTGAGGTGATGTCCTCAACCACTGCAATTTCAGTGTTAATCAGCTTGCTTGAAGTGACACCACTGAAATATCTAGCATAGGTCTGCATACAGCCATAGAATAGCACAATACTTATGAACGTTGCCAACCACTTTACAGCTCAATTTCAAAGTTTGACTGAGCATTTGAAAGTATTTTGATTTCTGACTGCTGGTATAAAAAAATCAATTCTGTAGCAGATCAGCACACAGGAAGACAAACTAAGTCATGAAATATCTCAGTTTACTGAGGCTTGATGTGAACTCTGAGTGTTCTGCTCACTTACTTGGAATGCATTGTCCAAGAGTATAATCCCAATTAAAATATTGCTCATATCTGTGAAGCTTCAGTTGATTTTGTATTTAACTTGCAATGTCTTGACTTGTACTTTGAAGGTTCATACATGATAACGTTTTTTAATAAAATGTGAGTGTATTTAATCAATTTATGGGAAATCAGTTACTCACATATACCGTTGAGATATAAAGCTGCCTATATAAATATTTAATATTCCAAGTAACCATTGAGGTGCAAACATTTCTATGGGTGATCTGCCAACTTCCCTTTCTTCTGTTTATTTTGAAGCATTGTATGTTTTTCCTGAGCCAATTCTGCCTAAAGTGATTGCTGACATTGCATAAATGCTTATCAGTAGGAGTTTTATGTTAGAAGAGATAGCCATCAGCATACAGAGAAGGAGTTTAATTACATGTGTTTGGGAAAGCAGGGGGAGTTGATGATAGCTGTTTTTTTGTCTAGCGATTCAAAAGTAAACAGGTAAATTCTGTATGTATGTGTAGTGTAAGTGTACGTAACAAAATGCTGTGAAACACATGGTTCCTGTGTGAAAAATGTAGCCTGGAAACAGTTATATGGCAAATTTTATCTAGAGAAGCTGAGTTTTTTGAAAACTGGGAACGCTGATGGAGAATCCAGGTGAAGCTTACAGGTCACTTATTCACTTTTTTATATGTGCTGTTCTCTATTACAAGGGACACCAGAGTGGGGAAGGGATTTCTCTCAGAAATAAGAAACGGTTCGGTCAGGTTGGATCTAAATCTGCTGTTACAAAGTTTTATTTTGGGAGTTTCTCCTACTGCTACTGGGCCCAGGTATATTCACAAAGTCCCACGCTTCAGTTCTGTTTTGGCTTTCCAGTTATTTCAATTAATCTTGATTTGTTAAAACTTCATTAATGGATTGCTTTTCAGCATTACAGCTACTTTTTCTTTTTTTAAGGGGAAAAAAAACAACTTGTAGGTAATCTGGATAAAAAATTGGGAGTTGCTATAAATGAGGAATCTTTTACTGTTGCAGGTATCTGTGAGAACAGTTTGGACTGTCTTGTGTTTGAATCACTGATCCCCAAGCCTATACTGCAGCGCTATGTCTCTCTCTTGATGGAACACCGACGGATTATCTTGTCTGGCCCTAGTGGCACTGGTAAAACATATCTAGCAAACCGTCTGTCTGAGTATATGGTCCTTAGAGAGGGCAGGGAGTTGGCTGATGGAATTATTGCAACCTTCAATGTGGACCATAAATCCAGCAAGGTGAGAAAACAAATCGTTGCTTGCACAGTTAATGTTACCATATGTCAAAAATGAGAGAACTGCTCCTTTGTTAATTCATCAAAAATAGGCAAGTGGGATTTTAAACTTATCTTTCTTTTTAAAGCATTCCGTTAATCCTGAAGGGGACAATATCTAAGTTTTTCAGAACTGTAGATTCACCAGGCTTTGGGGCCTTAAATAGCATGCTTCCAGATGTATGTTTAAACACCTAAAGGCATCATGATTTTCAAGTGGTTAGAAGGCTGAGAATTGCTGAGGAAGTTAAACACCTGCACAAAGTTCCCAGCAACTTCAGTGATCCTCATTGCATGCGGACATTTTTCCAAAAAACATGAAATGCATCTCTAGACCTTCAGAATTTCTGCAGCTACAAGTATTAGCAGTGGTAATCTGCATACGCTGTTCCAGTAGTTACTGTTGTCCAGACACATTCCTGAGCTTGTAAGGCATGTCTCTGCTTTTTATGTGCTTTTGGTTTTGCCAGATATACCTCAAGTGAATGTCTAGGTTAAAAAAAAAAAAAAATGTTTGATGGCCTTAGGCAGATCTTCCTCTGGAGAAGAAGAGTGGTTGAAAGTATGGTTGTAGGCCACCGGCATAATTTGAGACATGCTATGTAATAAATGCTTTAAAGATGATGAGAGCTTTTCAGCCACACCCAGTCACCCAGCAGTAGCACTCTGAGCTCATCATTCTTTTGTGTCATTACTGAAGGCATCTAAGTTCAGTCCCTGCTTGAGGAGTGCTTTATACCAGGCTAATTTTGTCAGCTCTGCTTTGATAGAAACATTGCGGCAAGAACAGAGAACAAACCTAGCCGGAACAATAGCAACTGTCCAGCTTGGTATACAGAGATTTGAATAAGTTCCTGAAAAGAAAGAAAAATGCATTTCAGACTTCTATGTCAGATTAGGACAACACAAATGAAAAAACATAAAGCAAAAGGCAAAATCTTGACCCCTTTAGGCCCTTATCTCATGTAAGTGTCTTTGAATATGTAGCAAAACCTACAGAAGAGAAGGAAAACCATATTTTTCTGTTTCCTCATGGGAAATGTGAACACACGTAAGATGGCGGTCTCTTTTGCTTCAGATTTCATTGCAAAGCCACTAATTTATTTGTATTACCTGGATTTTCAAGAAATATAATGAAAACTTTTTTGTTTTGTTTTGTTTTTAATGTATGCTTTGCAGGAACTCCGCCAATACCTGTCCAACCTAGCAGACCAGTGTAATAGTGAAAATAATGCTGTGGATATGCCTCTTGTAATCATTTTGGATAATTTGCATCACGTTAGCTCCCTAGGAGAAATTTTTAATGGACTTCTAAACTGCAAGTACCACAAATGGTAACGAAATCTTAGAACTCATTCCAAATCCCAATAATGTCAAAGAACAGCAGTTCCAGAATATGATCAGAACAATGAACTGTAGATTAATTTGGTAAAGTGGACTGAGATGGTGAGACCATCCATATTATGGACAGCACTTCAGAGATTTTTTTCTGCATCAAATAATCAATTCTTCTATAATCAGTAATAAAAAAGTAGTAGATGCGTTGGGTAACTTGCATTCATTTCATGCAGTAGACCTTCAATACTAAAAAGACATTTTTAGCAAAAGGTCCTGCTCTGAGGCTTCGATTTTGCTTTCAGAATTTGATGTTCTTGTAGTTCAGATTCTCAGCAGAGAATCTGGTTACAAGTAACTACAAAAGCCTTCTATGACCAAAAATAAAAAGTCTGAATAACCTTTTTAATGTTAAAAACCTAGTATTTTTTATTTTTAACAAAATTTACAAGTTTGATTTGCTTGATTTTTTTTAATAGTCCGTATATTATTGGCACAATGAACCAAGCCACCTCCTCAACACCTAATCTTCAACTTCATCATAATTTCAGGTACTGTTTATTCATGTTTCTCATTTATGTTTGTGGGCTCAAAAAGGAGCAATGGCTACTGAGTCATCTGAAGTTGTTCTTATCAGCTGAAATAGCAAACTGGGATAGAAATACCATTCTCCAGTAGCTGCTGCCCTAACTTGTGCAGCTTTATGTTATGATGCTGTTATTAAAATAACTACAGTTAATAAAACTTTGACTGTTCAGAGGACTTTTAAGATATTTGATCTTCTAACAAATTTTAAATATGACTATAGGCGAAGCAGATAGCCAGTGAGCAGTAAGATGAGACAAAGCACGATATGAATTGTTTCATCTAATGAACTCATTGTTCGAAAATAATTTTTTCTAAGAAAAATATACAACTGGAATCATCCTTTTTGATCACAATAATCATTTAGAAACGATAAGAAATATTTAGCCCAGAATATTTTTTCTTGCACTAAAGAATAATTGCAGACATTTTTGCTGTTCTGCCACAGATGGGTGCTATGTGCTAACCACACTGAGCCAGTCAAAGGCTTTCTCGGCCGTTTCCTGAGGAGAAAGCTAATTGAAACAGAGATCAGTGGCAGGATGAGAAATGCAGAGCTGGTTAAAATTATTGATTGGATTCCCAAGGTCTGGCAACATCTGAACAAGTTCTTGGAGGCTCACAGCTCCTCTGATGTTACTATTGGTAAGTGTTCTGCCCATTCTGGAAGAAATGCATTTCCAGACATATATAAACATCTGTATTCTATTTCCTTGTACACCAAATGCATCCTTGCACATTTCCTTGTACTACGTAAGGTAATAAAAGGTTTCTTTAAACCCTGCTTTTAGATTCATTTTTTTTACTCTCAGACAAACCATACAAGAAGTTTCTAAACTTATTTTCCCCATTTTGATAGATCTCTGAAGTCCTTGATATCAACTTTGTTTGGAAATCTGGTTAATAGTTTTCACCTCGAAAGCTATGGTTTTTCAAATCGATTCAGAGGATTTTTGAACTCTCAAGGAAGAGCACTTCACCAGATAGCTACGTTTGTTCTCTCATCCTTGGTTTCTTTCTCTAGAGAACTGCAAGTTGTTGTTTGATCCTGTTTTGATTCATGTCGTTATGATTTGAGTGTAATACCTGAATTCCCCTTTCCAGGTCCACGGCTCTTCCTCTCTTGTCCAATAGATGTAGATGGTTCAAGAGTTTGGTTTACTGACCTGTGGAACTACTCCATCATCCCATACCTTCTGGAGGCAGTTAGAGAAGGGCTACAGGTGAGCAGACAAAAATGAAAAATCATAGGTCTTGAAATGGTATCTATTCAGAAGGCAACACAGCATCAGAGAAAACTGAATAATGACAAAGTTTTCTGTGGGTGTAACTTTTCACACTAAATACTTGCATGTCTGTGAAAATGTAGTCATTAATTTCAGGGAGAAATACTCTCTTCACTCTGCCATTTTGAAATACAGAGTGGAAGCACATAAATTCCAGAGTGATTTTTTGAAAAGTGCTTAAATGCTAAACTGTTGATGTTTTTAGTGGCAGTTAGGCATCCAAGTGTCTTTCAATAATCTGTTTTCAAAAATCAATTTTTGATAATCCAGGAGCACACTTTAAAATTGTACTGTGCACCTGAAAAACATGTTTGTGGTCATTAACTGTTACGTATGATTTCCTTTGCAAATGAAATCTTGAACAGAGGATAAACGAAGACGTATAAGGAGATAAACATATAAATGAACATAACAGGTTCAATATCAGTTTTGATATCAGTATCAAAATATCAAAAAATACCAAATATCAGTATTGATTATTTCTTCAATCTTCAGGATGAAATTTTGAGTAGATCCCTTTGTAATTCTTTCAGAGTCTATAGTGAAATCATCTGATTGCCTGTGCTTTGTATCTGATTCACACTGTCTAACAATTTGGATAGTTTTAGGCATTCAATTCTTACATTCATGCAATTCTTAGCATCTCCATGACTATGAAGCATGTTGGAATCAGGAGGAATGGCTTACCAGAGGTTTGCTACTGACTTGACATGGAATTATGGAAAAAAAAATTTAGATTTTTCAGTTCTCTGTTCACAGGGTAAGAACAGCAGCACATAACTTAAAAGGTGTTTTGGGAGATAACATAATCAAATATGAGTAAATTCTGGGTGTTGCATACATTAAAGTAGTTATTTTTGATAAAGAGTTCTCTGTGAGAAAAATCCCTGTATTTTGATAACGTGAGGATTAGGGCAGATGGAACTTGAAGCTTTCCCCTTGCAGCATCTGTGAAATCTGCTCATTTAAAAATTACTTGTTTTGCAGTAGAGCTAAATGCAAGATCACATTTAAAGAAATAAAAAGGTGGATGACAGTGAGAGTCTGGAAGGTTGAAAAAGGCTGAAGATAAGTGGAGAATAGTAAATTATGGTGATGTATCGGAAGCTTGTGTTTTGGTAAGAGGACAAATGCCATTTTAGGGGTATAACCTGTAAGCTCATAGAGGTAGGAAGAGGGAAGTACTTCTGTATGTTAAAAAAAAAAAAGATTTAAAAGTTAAAAGGGTTCAGAAACGGGCAATAGGTATAATTTAAGATACAGAAAGCATTGTACAGTGAGATGAGAAGTTCAAACTATTCAGTTTATTCAATAGGAAGATGAAACAGTGTTTGGTCTTCGGGAGTCTTCTGCTTCAGTGGGGGAAAAACATTTACTGGCTGTTTGACAAGTTTGCACTAGAAAAATTCAAACTGAGCAAGACACGGTTTGTTATTAGTAAGAATAATTAATAGTTAGGAAATTTTACTACAGAAATAATAGGTTCTCTACCATGTATGTCTCTGAGCCCAAAATCTTTCTGAAACATGAAAGAACTCCCAAGAAGTTACAAGCTCCTTGAGAGAAGCGGTCATGTCACAGAATGGTAATTTTGGGTTTGTGAAGAACAGTTCACTCCATTCTGGGGCTGCTTAGGGGTCACCTTTACAGTATTCATCGGGATGACTTGTCATGAAGATCCGTTAGAAAAGTGTGAAAGTTTTCTTTTGAAAAACACCTTTTCTTTCCTATGCAATACTGTTTCTGTATTTGAGGTTCAGCTCTGGTTTGGATGGGAGTACTCTGCAGAAAATGAAGCAATAATGAAGAGAAGACACACCAGTTTGAGTACTTGAAAACATGCTTAAAAGGAAACAAAAATGATTTTATGTTGTCCACTTAAGAAACACCTGGAGTTTCATTTACTATCTCGACAACAGAGATTTATAGATGTTAACACAGAGTGAGAAAAAACAGCCTTGTCATAGAAATTTGAGTTTTTACTAATGGCTCCTCATAACTACTAGATACATGCATTGTTCAACAAGTTTTAGTGAGAATTTGTACAAACTGTGTTTACCATTTGAATTTTGACAGTACCTAGAGACTTCATTTTCTTTGAGATGATTGTGGTAGGTACTTAGACATCAGGTTTTCAGAATGCACAAAGAGAAACATAGGTAGAAATAGAACAGAAGAGAAGAACCATTTTACATAAAAGTTCCTGTAGAGTGTCCCCATAAAGGAAGGTAAGGGGAGCTAATACTCTTTTTGACCTAAAACAAATGAGAAGAGAGGGTGTGTTCTTGTTTCCTCCTGAAATGGGATGCTCAGGCATGTTGTATTGTGTTTTGGAGGTCTCATATCAGTTGATCAGTAGGTATGGAAAGCATTGAAACATTAGTAACAGAAAGGATGAGAAAGCATAACAATTGATAAAACCCTCTTTTTGCTTCCTCGTTTTGCCTGTTATCTGCATCTTTCTTTATGTTATTTGAATGGCTTGCATTTTAAGTGTAAGGATTCCAGTTTCTCACTTTTTGCTTTAGATTCTCTATCTGCTCCGATCCAATTTCCCCAGATTCCACTAATTCATTTCATTTTAAATAATTTCCTAGTTTGCTGTAGAATTCTCTGTTGAGTCTGTGGATGGGAGTAAAACATGAGTACTCAAAGAGCAGCCAGAGTTGTACTAATTAATTAACAAGCTAATGCTAGAATGTGTATTTAATTTTTGGCTATTTTCTGTCCCCACACCCACAAAGACTCCTTTGAGAACACATTCTCTCATATGAAATTGCCTGCCAGAAAGGAAGGGTGGACTGCTGATTTCACTATGATCTCTCTGGATCTAAACTGAACTATTTTTATGTTTCTGTTTCTCATTTAGAGAACTATTTTGGGTCAAAAACAAGTGAGCCAAAAGGATCCTTAAAATAATTGCTCCCGTTGGAGCTGCTGAGTTTTTGGTTCTTCAGAACAGGGAAGTGAAAATTACAGGGTTTTAAAAATCCATTGTTCTTCCTGCTCGGTATATTGATATGGAATGGAGCACCAACAAAAAGAGGGTCTAAAGTCTCTGTGGCTTCCTGATGCCATCACTCCTACTCCAGTGGTTTCTGTGTGGTGCTTTGTGGACCAACCTGTTAGGTTCTTGCTCCTTAATTGCACCTTCTTTGTCTAGAAAGCATTCATATGAAAGGGGCAGGACTGGTTGCTGTGGATCGGAATAGTAAGCTGGTAATTCGATCTTTCATCTGCTGAAGATATATGATGATTTCATATACTGCAATGGGGATTTGACTTCCTAGCTAATTTTCAGAAATGATCTAGGAACCACACAGACCTTCTAGGCAGCACGGATGTGTGGAAAATATAAAATTCTCTGTCCTTACCAACTGTTACGACTTGCCGTAGATTTGACAAGATTAGAATATGTGATCTGACTTACCACAGCTTGAAGACATTATGTTGGGAAAATAATACAATACAGCTCAAGGACCCAGAGGAGTTATTTTGCGGCAGAAAGCCATGTGTAAGACTGCCTAGCACCACCTGCTGGGCATGCCTGCTCTGTGCTCTGCCTGCTTCAGTGCTGTTCCAGAAAGTGTTAAATACTTTGTGATTTCCATATGGCATTTGACTGCCATCTATTAGTAAGTTAGCATTCATGTCTGAGCTTCACCGGAATATAAGTTTCATGTAACTCTTACAGGAAGGCTCTAATAGAACAGATAAAAGACTTTGTTTAGCATGTGCAAATTAACGCAGCCAAATTTTCAAAGAAAGGGTTAGGCTGTGAACTACGTGACATCACTTAGAATGAAACCTGTTTTTATTCTCTAATATTGCATAGGAGTCTCTGACAAAATGCCATTCGTACACGCTTGCCTTATATATATCTGTGGAAACATTCTGCTGCCATGCAGGAAGATCAGATTTGGATTAATTAACCATGCATCCAGATGAAGTCAGTCTCTTGCATTCTGTTTGGATGCAGCATTTTGGGGGCCCGTTTGCACTGGAAGAATTAGTTTGCATGCTGCAAGAACGTTCCAGTGATTTATGGCAATGTGAGGAACAGCACTAGAAAGCTCAAGTTTGCCCTAACTATTGCTGTTTGGCAATGGGCAGGATAACAGAATGGGAGTGTGGGGAGGAAGAAATACTGATGAAGAAAACAAGATAGTCTTAGATCCATGAAAGAGATGACAAATTTCTTTGTTATACCGCTGCTTTTTCCCCATGTGCATTGTACAGGAAAGAGAGGTCTCTGAATTCAAGTGACAAAGCGCCAGTAATGAACTCCAGTTGCGGAAGGATGCTTAGGCCAGAAAATTATAAAGCAGAAGTTCAAAGTCACTTAAAGTTGTATTTATGCTTTTGAAAGTCATATGACATTAAAAGGAATTTATTAGCTAATTAAGGCAAACAGCTGAACGTAACAAGAAGGATATGTAGAGATTCAGTAACACAGAAAAAGTTTTGGAAATAGAGCACACTTACTTGAAATAGGAACACAGTCAAATTCTGTTGGCACGTTTTCTTGGTTGAGTACAAAGAAATTCCCTTGGCTTCAAAAACTTATGCTTTGACATCCATCCATCACTATTACTTGATAACAGGTATTACGTTTCCTCCTGTACATTCTTCTGACTGCAGTTTTACAGCAAACAGATAAGCTGTCTCCTGTTGCGACCTGGATGTGAACGTTAACAGCCTCTTTTCTGTATTTACTTTTATTCAAGTTAAAAAAAAAAAAAAAAAAAAAAAGAGAGAGAGAGAAGAAAGAAAGAAAAAAACACCTGTCCAAATTGAGGTTATTTCCACATCTCCCTTTTATTAAACGGTACCCACAAAAGGGCATTGCAGCCTCAAAGGAGGTGGTTAGCCTCTTCCAAATCACTTGCCATCAAAAATAATTAAAACGTTTTCATTAGGGTGATGCAAATCTCATTTGGTTTTGTTCAACCTTACTTGCAAATGTTATCTGCAGTCAAAGAATCACAGCACATTCATTTTGGTTAGGTAAGCATAGAATAAAATGATAAGTGAACAGGAATGCTTTAAAAGATGCTTTTGCACTTTTTCAGTTGTATGGGAGGAGAGCTCCCTGGGAGGATCCTGCCAAATGGGTAATGGACACGTACCCCTGGGCGGCCACCCCACAGCACCATGAGTGGCCTCCTCTGCTACAGCTGCGGCCTGAAGATGTGGGGTTTGATGGCTACTCCATGTCACGGGAAGGTTCAACCAGCAAACAAGTTCCAGTGAGTGATGCCGAAGGAGATCCTTTGGTAAGTTCTCAGTTTTGAAACAGCAGATCTGCCTGGTTTCTCTTCTTTACAGGGATTAAAAGCAAGAATGAAAAAGTAAAGGATGGCTGAGAAGTGTTGAAAAGATTTAGAACAAGAAGTCCATGTTTCTTGGGAAGTCATAAAGACAGCTCGTGGAATGTGTTGACGTAGAAAGCCCATAAAGTTTTCAAGAAATAGTGTCAGAAGTTTTTCAGATTCATTCGTTGAGGATGTTTTGAGGATTCAGTTTTTGAGGAGTGACTGGGGATGTGTCCAATGTTTATTAATTTCTACACCAGAATGAAGTACTTGATTTGGTGACAACCATGTGAATAGTGCAGTGGAGCCATTTGGCTAAGCCTGTTTTGCCACAGTCATGAAATAGCCACGTTACTTTACCTCATGTGGTGTTTACAGTCACCAAATGAAAACTGAGATTTTCAATGAGTCTATCAGCTGTTACACTCTGTGACTGGTGTCAAATTTATGAATCAGAAATACAGTGCAAGCGTATACAAAGGAAATGTTAACGCGTATTTGTATAGGGTGTATAAACTGAACTGGAAGGCATGACTAAATACCCGTTTTCTTTCAGTGGGAAACAGTGATTGAAACTATGAATGCCCTGAAGCTATTCTTCTGAGATAGGCATTTTCCCACACAATTGGGAGTACAGAATACATGTTAGCTTTCACTAGCTAGTGTATAGATAGACAAATATATTTTCCAACCTAGATGATTATATGATTTGAAATATCAAGCTAGATATTAATACATTCATATTTACCTATTTTGGCTGTGCTGAACATATTTCCATGGGTCAGAGCAAGAGATGGAAAGGATGCTTGCTCAAACCTTTGGCACAGCTGTGGACTAATCAATACAATCTTTTCATTTTTACCTTTACTGGAAAAGCATACAGTTCGTGACTAATGTGTATGCTCCTGTAACTGTTTTAAATGTAATGCCTCTTTTCAGATGCACATTAATAATTACCCCCATTTCCCTTCCTTTCCTCTGTTACATGCTGGCATAGTGAATGCCACTTTGATTTTCATATGGAGTTGATATTCTTTCTGCCTCAGAATGCGAATAATCATGAACTTCTGTGCCTTTGTAGATGAACATGCTAATGAGACTGCAAGAAGCAGCCAACTACTCAAGTCCCCAGAGTTACGACAGTGACTCTAACAGCAACAGCCATCACGATGACATCCTTGATTCATCTCTGGAGTCAACATTGTGATCTTCGGTAGATAGAAATAGGTTGTTTCTATGATTGCTCTCCCACTCGACAAGAGTCCTGATCACAAACTCACGAGAAGAACATGTTCCTGGGCTGGGCTGGTATCTCAGTATTAGAGCTGCAAGAACAAGAAGACACTTTGAGTCAGTCTTGAACCTGGGTGCAGGCAACCCAAGCAACGTTTGTTTTGTTTTTCTTTTTACAGTGATAAGAACTGCACTATTTCTTTGTTTTCTTCTGTTTAGTTGCTGTAAGCTCTCATGCCTAAGATTCTGAAGATGTTAAAATCATTGTTACTAAAAGGAAAAAAAAAAGTTAAAGGAGGGGGGAACTTCACAGCTATGAAGCAAACAGCTTTGTGCCATGTACTGTCCAGAGGAGAGAGGAGAGGAAATTTTTGC
The DNA here is from genome assembly GCF_009769625.2 of Cygnus olor. Lineage (NCBI taxonomy): Eukaryota > Metazoa > Chordata > Aves > Anseriformes > Anatidae > Cygnus > Cygnus olor. The sequence goes on from NC_049173.1 coordinate 55,171,683, forward strand.
CTATGCTGCTTCTGACCAAACCACATTTAGGTGAGGGCTGGACTTTTACCAATCAGCTTTGCAGATTAAGCTCAGCTTTGTATAGTTCTGGTGCTATAACAATATTGCTTGCCTTGGTAGTAATACTCCATAAAGGCAAAGCTGCAAAACAGGGAAGTTTGAATAAATATAGTAGAAAAGAGAAGAAAAAAAAAAGAAAAGTAAAAGCGCTGCTCTCCTTGCCAGTCTGAGACCTTGGCTTTCTTTCATTGTGTGTTTGTAAAGATATACATATATATAAATAGGAGTATATAAAAATATATATACAGTCTGAACAAATCAGTTTTTTTCAAACACTGTGTAACAATCAATCCTACTAAAAGTTGACCATCGGGTAGCCCTTTGTTACGCCAGGCCTGATTCTCCTCCCACTTACATCCATGATGCTCAGTTGACTTCAGTGGTGTACATGTGTTTTACACCGATGAGAGTGAGCTTCCCTCCTCCACAGAAGTTGGCACAAGGGCTCTGCCCCTTGAAGCCCTACAGCTTTAAAGGACCTTAGGCAATGCACGGGTGTTCTATCAGCCCTGTACACAGAGGTTAGCTACACCCCTGAAGGGATTAATCAGACTTTCAGTTTTTAATTCTTGCCGTGAAATATTACAGCAGTTTTCTAAAAACCTTGGGTTTTGTTCAGCGTTTTTGTTCCGATCAGCACAAGCATAAACGGATTAGTTAAAACTCAGCTCTGTGACAGTTTCAGTGCTACTCCGGTGAAAACATTTACTTCCATGTTTTTTCTTTTTAACTACAAAAAAAAAAAAAGTATTTTAGCAGTATTCCAATCTAGAAAAAAAAGGAGGGAAGGTACTGCGTCTTTTAAGTTTACCTAGGCCATGCTTTTGAGTTTTGGCAGAGCTGTGAACCTGGTTTTATTTCTCCTCCTCTCCGAATGCACACACCTACACTATCAGTGTTAAGGCTTGTACTTCTGTTGGGGATCAAGAACACCTCACAAAGAATTGCACTTTTCCTTTCTATGGAAGCAAGTGGTTCCAACACCATCACCACCAAGTCAGCTGTCCCGGGCTGTACCTCAGCAAAAACATCAGTCCTCAATATAGATCTGTACTAGCCTTTCCAGCTATCTTTTGGTGCTGAATTTTAAAGCGATGCCTTATTTTGTACTAATTGTGTTGATTAAATTAGTGCTGTATATTACGAGATTTTATTTAAATAAACAGGGCTAAAGTCATCTCTTGGAATATCATAAGTTGCTGTGAATATTGTTTGTATGAGATACTAGAATCTGTTGAAATGTGACAAAAAGGAGGGAAATGAGATAACTTTTCAGGTTCGTATCAATCCGCAGCTAAATAAATCACTGAAGAGCTCTTTTATCCATGCAGGAAAACAAAAAGAAAAAAAAAAAAAGCTTTTCAACTATAATAAATGCTGTCATTAATAAATTACAGGAATATGCTGGTTTTTTCAATGTACAAAAAGAAAACTTATTACAAACACTTTTTTAAGAGCTTGTTAATCCTTATGGGTTTAAACTAATGTAACAGACAAGTTCATGCTTCTGTGACTCAGTTTGAGAGGATAGTTTTATTATACCTCATGACTTTCTGTAACATAACTGTACTTACTTTGTCTTACTGAGCTGGTCTTGAATCTGCTCCCGTTACAACTTAAGTGCTGATGACTTTTTTTTTAAAGAAAAATATTGTAAAAGAAAAATTAAAATATTTTAATGTTGGGGGTGGGGGGGCTTGCTGTTGTTACTGTTTTAACCTTATGAACTCTATTTCATTATTTTGCTGAATGAAATACCAAGGGTTACTCAGCCAATGTTCCTACTCTAGTCTTGGTACTGTAAAAATGGGGTGCATCTGTATGGAATCAAATATATAGCATGCTGGTGTTGATTTAAAGAGAGGTTAATTTTTCCAGTAGTCTTGACAATTCTGCTTCCCAGCACTGACTTTACCTGCTACTACTGTGAATCTTGGTACCTAATCCTCCAACTGAATCCATGCAGATACAGCATGTGCCTGTCAAAAATCCAGTTGCAGGGATAGGGCTTTTAAATGGACTTAATATCCTAGAAAATTTCTCACTTAACCTTTAACCGAGTGCTGTAAGACATGTTTATAATGGTGTTTTATTTGTGGGGAACGGGGTATTTTTTTTTCTCATTTTTAATCCTGTGCTTAGGCTCAGGAAGGAATTTCTGTTATCTTTTATTTTTTATTGACACTAGTTTGCATTACAGTAAGAGAGGCAATTTTGAGTGGGCTAGTCATGCTAAGCATCACAACATTCAGTATCTTTTCTGAAACTTCAGGAAGCAGGGTTACCCGTAGTGCACACTTAATTTTTACCAAGACTTCATAGATAAAGTCTTTCTTTAAGTGACTTTGTTATAATTTAAGGCTTTTTTCAATAATGTTTCTTTTCTTTTTGCCTTTTTTCCCTGCAAAGTAATTTTAAAGAAAACAAAATCATGAAGAAAAAAAAAGCAAGATTCTATGCAACAGTCATGTTGAGTTATAAATTGAAAGTATAAACCATTTTCTTTCCTTCAGACCTGCCAAGAATTCTACGGGCCGTAAATGAGATGTGGTTTATTTGGGGAAGGGGAGGGAGGGGGTTGGCTAGCCTTTTTGTACATTTTGGAAGAAGCAAACTGATACTTCATTGTTGATGCTTAACTTCGATATTATGTGTATGAAACTTTGTCTAAATGTGGCAATTTTCTTTCAAGAAAAAAAATATAAAAACAAAGCAAAAAAATCTTTCTTTGTCAATATTAAATGGAAGGTTGCTGTTTTGATCTAGTCGTTTCCAGTGGAACAGTTTATGAAATATGTTCTATAAGATGTACATTTTTCATTGTAACATAGAAATGTAAATATTTGATTAAAAGTGCTGCATTTTGATGAATTTTTTCTAGCCATTTTTAAAGAGAAAAACTAGGAATTGAGTATTTTGTGTACGTTTATGATGTTTTCCATTTGCTCCTCTCCCTATTTAATTTTCAGTTCTCATTTAGGATTGGAATTTGTGAATGGTCTGTTTGAGATCATGCCTCCCCTTTCTCACCCTCCCTGTTTCTCCCCCTTCCCCGCCCTTGTGTCATGGAGAATAAAGCTGATGATTGTACCAGTCTTAAATTATTCATGATTCAATAAAATTGATGCTTATTTATTCAGATTTGTGGCTTCCCTGAACATTTTGTCCCTTCTTAATTGACATTTTCTGTTTTGCATTTGAAGATTGTGGGTTTTACTTCTTGTTTTTGTTGGCTTCTTAGAAGTATGTGTGAAAAGATGCCAACAGCCCTGAGACTCTGTACCCTCATATAGGGAGAAATTTAGCAGAGGTGCTACACCATTAGAGTTATCTCCTATAGCTAATGTTTGCACACATTATCCACCACGATCTGCTCAAGACAGGACTGTGGGCTACCCACGTGGAATGTCGCTGCAATAAAGGTGTAAGTAAGTCATAGGTGGCCAGCGGGCTGGACGGATCCTAGTGCCAGCTTCTTCTCAAGAGAAATCCCTGCCGGTCGCAGGGGCCATGCACGGCCTGCATGCTGGGCATGCTATGAGCATGCTTTGCAGAACGGGATTCTAGGAGTCCTTAACCACAGGACCCTGCAGTCCTGGGAAGATCAGACCGGCCACTTGTAATATAGCCGTGGCATTTTTTCCTTTGTAGAATAAAGGTATTGACACTGACAGAATTTTTCTTGACCACTTCACTGCCCAGGGCAAGCTCTATTCCACGTGTGCCCCACTGTACACACAAGACCATCTTAAGGTCTGTGTTTGCTGTGATCGGTCTTTGAGACTTCTCATTCCCATCTCCAAGGGCACTAAGCAGCTCAATCCCACACATTATAACAATTTCCTCTTAACCCATTTGACAGTGACACAGATTACACCATGATAAGTTCATGTTGGTCAGTAAGAACATGTAAGGATCTATTTTCCTTCTACTTTACTTGAACTAAATGCTGTGCTCTAACAACAACAACAACAAAGTACTCCCCTTTCAGGAAGCATAAATCCCCAAATCTCTGCACTAAAAGTCTAGGTGATAATTCTCAGCAGCAGACTTTATTCTTAATTTTTATTTTTTTCCTGCAGACTTGCCAGTTTCTTGTAGTTATCTTGTCTTCTACTTACAGACTTGAACTACTGACATTGGTAATAGATTCTCCTATATCAAACGAAAGAGAAGAAATTCTGCTGAGAATTGATGACGTGCATTTGATTTACTTAAATCTAAAAACAGTTGAATCTACAACTCCCAGCAGCTCTTTCTGAAAATCACTGAATAAATCAGGTGTGTGTTTTCAATAGTTGTGTTGACCTACTTTTCAAACTAAAAAATAAGTATGATACAAAGGTGTTGATTTCACTTATGGGGACACAGCGTTGACTGTAGGAACTTAAAGACGTTCCATAACTGATATCAAAAACTGCAGCTTATCCACTGTATAGCCAACAACTGGCTTAGCTATGTCTTTATAGCTTACTCTCAGATGAATAAAAGAGAAATTTTACTGGTAGATATTTGCAGGAACACTTAGCGGTATGATTCTCCTACTAAATACTTGGATTTGTCTTTGCAACTTGGGGCAAGCCTAGAGAATGAAATTGGCTAGGAAGTACCTACATCGTATCAAAAGGAAATTTCTTGGGTGCTAATTGGTAATCATAGAGTCTTGTGGAGCAATTATCTTTTGTAGGCTGTCTTGTTCTTGCATCTATTTTTTCCTTCTCTTGTAATTTTTCCTTCTGAGTTACAAGCATCTTCACTAGCCTTTTAATAGCACAGGGACGCAAGCTGTAACTCAAAGCTGTTCATCAGTAATGGTGGTTTCATCTGTCCCTTAACAGCAGTTTTCCAGAGGCAGAGTAGTGTTGGACATGCTGTAGCAGATTTTCCGTGTTCTGTAAATGTACAGAATTGCATGTTTCGGAATTGGCCCTGTAAGATACTCTAGCCCTGATCCTGGACAACGTTTGAATCAATACTGGACTGGCACCAAGATGCTTGATCTCTCCCAAGACCTCTTCTTCCCTTTCTTCCCTTTTTCATCCTCCCCTGTCCTTTCCGTGTTCTTTGTTTGTTTCAGTGCACATTGTCTCGTACGCTCAACTTCACATATTTTTTCCTTTACCTCACCTTCTCTTTAACCTTTATTGCTTGGTGTTTCTGTTTCCAACATCCCATTTTATTCTTATTTTATATCCTGCCCAGATCCACCTCATAATTTCTCAGTGCTTTAGGATCAGCCCAGACTTCCTTTCTGCAGTCAAAGGGGAAATTCCCTGGAGTCATTTTAAGAAATAGATCAGTTTGCAGCCTGTGACATGTACTTACATCCTTTGCTTTCCACTGATCTTTTCCATTGGTGTCTTGAAGTAGTCACTTAAGAGCCGGAGAGGAAGTACCTCCTGGTACCCTACAGGCTTCTGTCCTCTCTTCTGCATTTGTGCGCAGTTTACCCTTTTACTGATGCTGATGATTCTGACATTAACCTCTGTGTCAGGTGTGATAACCGAGGGTTGGTGGTGTGGAGATACCTCCTTCTCCTCAGAGATTTCTAGTTTTTAGTGAAACAGACGATCTGCCACTTAGAGCCCCTCCTTAGCACTGGAGGATCCATACCAGGTTGCTGTTCACAATATGTTTGCAGTACATTGGCAGGAGAGGAGCAGCTGCCTGTGGACCTTATAAAGCCCTCAGTCCCCAACCCCACAGTCAAGCAGGAAAAGACTTTTGGGGGTTAGAGCAGAGCACAGCAGCTGAGGACAATCCCCATCTCTGTCAGTTTTAAGAGAACTGTCTGTAGGCGAGTAGTTCTCCACCTACATCTCAATTTGGTTATTCAGTCAGAAAATCCATGTTCCTCTCTTTCCTTGATATACAGATGTTTTCAATTTGTTTCTTCACTGGAGCCTTAAGGAGGCTGAGGAAGCTCCAAGGGATAGAGACCATGTTCTAGCCAAGCATGGGTAATTCCTCCTCCTGCTCATATAAGAGGTTCACCCACATGGGGCTGGGCAGTTAGGAGCTCTGAAGGACCTTAACTTAAGAAGGGGTCCACAGGCAGAAGGGAGGAGGTTCTTGCTTCTAGTGAGATCTGGTAGTAATCCTGACTGGAAGATCATCTTCCATCAAGTAGCTACTGAGTCACATGTAAGTTAGCCTGAGTGTGCCCTGCCAGCCGTGCTCATACTCCGCCTCCTCAGCAAGACAGGGCAAGAAAATATGACACAAGAGCTTGTGGGTTGAGAGCCCAGCCCTGCAGGGAGAGCAGGCACTAATTACCATCATGGACAAAGCAGGCTTGACTTGGGGAAAATTAATTTATCGCCAGTGAATAACAGACTAGGAGACTGAGAAATAAAAACAAAACTAAAACCGCTTTTCCCTCCTCACCCCTGTCTTCTTCTCAGTTTCAGAATCATTTCCAGTTCTTCTACCTCTTTTCCTCAACAGGCACAAGGGGTTAGGGAATGGGGGTTGCGGTTGGTTCCTAATGCTTCGTCTCTGCCATTCCTTCTTCCTTACGCTCTTCCCCTGCTCCAGTGTGGGGTCCCTCCCATGGGATGCCGTCCTTCAAGAACTGCTCCCACACGACTCTGTACCACGGGGTCCATCCCCCAGGAGCAAACTGCTCCAGCACGGGTCCCCCACTGGCAGCAGCTCCCCCCAGACCCCCTGCTCCTGCATGGGCTCCTCTCCATGAGCTGCAGCTCCAGCCCGGGGCCTGCTCCTGTGGGGGCTCTCCATGGGCCGCAGCCTCTTCCAGGCCACATCCACCTGCTCCACCAGGAGCTCCTCCACAGACTGCAGCGTGGAGATCTGCTCCATGTGGGACCCATGGGCTGCAGGGGGACAGCCTGCTCCACCAGGGGCCTCTCCACAGGCCACAGGGGAATTTGTGCTGCGTGCCTGGAGCACCTCCTGCACCAACCTTGGTCTCTGCAGGGCTGGTTCTCTCACATTTTCACACTCCTCTCACTCAGTAGCTGCTGCTGTGTATATTTTCGTTGTCGTTTTAACCTTTCTGAACTATGTTAGCACAGAGGCACCATCAGCATTGCTGGGCTCCAGCCAGAGGTGGGTCCCTTTTGGAGCCCACTGGCCCTGGCGCTGCCTGACAGAGGCCTCTTCTCACAGAGGCCGCCCTGCAGCCCGCGCTGCCATAACCCGGCCATGCAAGCCCAGCACAGCAGCGCTGCAGGCACAGTGCGGCCCTCGGGCCTGTGCTGAGGAACTCAACCCCTGTAATCTCCCCCTCAGCCATCCTCGTAGCGGAGAGTGCTGGCAGCCCCTGCTGGGCACCGCTGTCCAAGCCACCTGCGTGTCCTTGCCTTTTGTTCTTGGGAGAACAACCTTTTCCCTGCCTGCTGAAATGATGAAGAGAGTTATTTTCTGTTAAGAAAAATCCTGTAATAACTCAACTGGCCAAAAGAGGACAGTCTCTTCTACAGGCAGGGCCTGACCAGCATGCTGTGTGTGGCTCTGAGGCCTGTTTGATGCCACTCCTCTCAGGGTTCCCTCACCTAAAGGGATACAAGGTTGCTCATGATGTTCTCGTCTCATAGTGTCAGTGCTAATAAATAGCATGTTGAATGATACCTGACTGAGCCTGAGCACCTTTCTCTTGGGGGTCGCAGTGAACCAGCACCACCCAGTGCAAGGCAGCTGTTAGGACACAGAGTTCTTCCTAGAGAACAACATCAGGTGTGGTAATTTTTTTGTAAGGGAGGTAAAACTAATTAAAAGCAGCATACCCAGTGCTTATGCAAGTTCATTAAAGTGCTCCTCAAAGGTCCTGGCTGCTCTGATGGGCTTTCGCTGGTGTTACATGCATGTCCTTTGGGTTGGGATGGTGGTGCTGGAGTCTCTTTGGGAGTTTGAACAATGTTTTTCTTCTATATCAGGTTCAGTCAAGGCCAATAAATAAATAAATAAAAATGCAGAATTTAGATGTATTTAAGACTCCTGCATTTTAGAATAAAGAATTTAGTAACAAAGGCTGGCAGAAGGGATGATCTTCTACACCTCTTCCCCTCCAAGCTGGGCATTTCTGCCCTTAGAGGTCTGACACACTGGCATGGCAGTTCCAGGTGCTAGATCATCTGAAATCAGAGCAAATCAAGTAAGACAAACCAGTTCTCTGCAGCTTTCAGCTCTTTAATGATCATTTTGGGCCCAGGTACCTGCCAGGGGATGTGCATTTGGCAAGGGGAGAAGAGGAAACACAACCAGGCGTGAGGCCTAGCCTTATTCCTCTTGACAGCAGTAGAGCGCATAGCTGCCATGTCAAATGCTACCTTAAGCTTCCTGAGTAAAGATTTCTTGAAGGCAGTCAGTGTTTTAGGGACCTGAACTTGGGTCTCCCTAGAGGAGTCCGCTTTCCCTCTGGTTGGGGTCAGTGCTGGCAGCTCTGTCTTTCGCAGGCCTCAGACTGCTCCGGTGGCTGCTGGAAACCCAGGCCTTGTGTCCTGGCCTCTTCGCCTTTAAGATCGTAATCTTAAATCTTTCCTGGATGAGAGGTGCTCATCAAAGGAGGCAGTTTAAAGTCTTTTTGTTTGTTTGTTTGTTTTTTCCCCCCAGCTTAGCTGCAGCATTGTCGATGCAGGATGGCTAGCAAGAATTTCTTGCCTACTGTTGTTAGGAAGGACAGTGTTTCATAAAGATAGGATAAATATGTTTTACTGTGTATTGTTTTAACAGCTATGGCTTACTAGATGATTTCTACTTGTACAGATGTGTTCTTTCATGGACACATAGAAGAACTGGCACAGTGCAACGCGGGGCTACCCGCTGTGATGCCCTGGTGCTGGGGCATCAACCTTGTTTTGTTCCAGCGCTGAGGTTTCAAAAACATCTGGTGCCACCATTCAATGTGGAAATTATTCCACCTCCATAACAGCAAGGAGGCGTTCCTGCCACTTTCCCTCCTTTTCAAAAGCATAGAGTTGTATTAAAACAAACAGAAAAATCCCTGGCCAGCAGTTTTGTACTAGTCACAGCAAGATAAGCTGGCTTGGGGGAACATGGGGAGGTGGCCTCTGACATTCCCTCTGTTGATAGTGAGCAATGAAACCTTTTACTCTTAGAAATAGACCCAAGCTGAGCTCCCTGTGTGATGCACACCAGGAGCAAGCCCAGGTGTCAGCAGCTCCTTCTAAAGCAACTGGAATCTCTCCACATTTGAGGTTAATGACTCAGTTTCTATTCTTAACAGGAGGCAGAGGAAGGTGTAGCTACTTCTGCAGCCTTCCCTTGGCACAGCTGTCCTGCATTAGTCATCCCATAGTAGCTGTGAACTCTCGGTCAGGAAGGTAACCCTCAGCAAAAAGGAACATGAAATGGGAGCATTTGAGAGGGGACTGTGTTCCCGCAAGGTGCAGGTGGTGAGTAAACACCAGCTTTATACCTTGATACTAAGGTCTCTCTGAACTTCAGATGGTTGTGCTTGGTTGTCATATGGTGGTCTTTTCACTGCAAAGAAAAAAGAACTTTGTTGGAAAAAAGTTAGTAAGATTGTTAAGTTTCACATTTTAGGTGTGGGCTTTTCCTTGGTAAATAGCAATTCTAGGAAATTTTTTGTTTAGTAAGGATGTTTGTCTGGCAGGATAAGATTTAATGATGGTATGCTGGAAAGAGTGGTATAAAATAATTATTTTTGGTAATGATGTTCCAAGCACAGACCAGCTATAAAGACCAAAAGGTGTAAGATGACTAGTAGCTTGTTGAACACTGAGTCAGAAGGGATTATGGATAAATGGTATCTGCTCAGATTTTTGAATGTGTTCTTTGTTTCTATATTATGGTATGAGTGATGGTACCTGTTGTTTTTGGAGTACTTTATGATTTTTAATGTGTCTTTTAATTAAATGTTTTTATAGATTACTGAACTATGGCTTTGTACTTAATAGACTTGTACAAACAGAGGTTATAAATAACTGTTATGGGGTTCTCTATCGCTTACAGAGCTGATATTCAGATAACAATGCATTGTCCAGGGTACCTGTTGTTGATAATGCACACAAGAGCTGTTTTACTGGAATGAACATGAAGTAGATTGTGCTAGCTGCTGTTTAATGCATGTTTGTGTAACCTTTTAGGTATGCTTGGGAGATGCTGCGTTTTTGGATAGGCTTTAAAATACTTGCTGTTTGATTTTCCTTTATGTTCTGTGAGATAAATTCTGCATGTGCTTGATTTGTTCTCTTTGTAGTGGTCTGCTGTATGCTATCAATTGCTCACAGCTGCAAGGTGTTAGAGGGGTAGAAGACACTTGAAATAAGTGTCCTGGCCAGGTGTGTCCAATTACCTGATTGGGGAGTAGCTGGAGATCTTGCATGCCTTTGTTAAAAGGGGTTGTTGTACCCTTAATTAAGTGGCCGTTGTGATGAAAGCTTTGTTTCAGCAGAACTCAGCTACCTGCATGCAAGGGAAAAATATTTTTCTGTGGTGTGTGTTACTAACTAAAAATACCTAGGGTGTTATGTATTAGATTTGCATTGTAACATATGCTTGACTCACATTTAAGGCTGAAGAGTTTGTTTAGCAACATCTTTTTCCAATAGTAAGTCCATGGAGGTAGATCTTATTTTTTCTTCTGCTGTGTATAGCATCATACTGCTTCCTTTCTCACTGGGCCGCTCTAAGTAATACTGCTGTGTTCCCAGTCCGAATGCTTGATCCCATCACGAGGGCTCTGACAGTGAGTGAGGCTTGCTTGGAAGGACTTTTTTTTTTTTTTTTTTTTAGCCTGTCATCAATTTTCTCTAAATAAATACAGTTATGCTCAATCCCTCATTCTGCGTATGTTGTCTTGCTCCTTGATTTCTCCTGGGTCACGCCAAATGTGAATGTGGCCTGGCCACGTTTGAGGAGCTGTGGAAAGGGTGAGGGAAATTTGAGCTGATGTTTACCAGGGCCGGGCGGTATTTCTTGATTATTGTTAGTCCCAGGCTTTTAATATTACATCAAAAAATCAAGCCAGTCTTGGATGGGACTTCTGGCTTCTTAAAGTCCATTGCCTACTAAGGCAAGAGTGGTGCTTAGTGCAAATAATCAGGTACCGCAGCCTACTGGCTATAACTTTGGTGCTGGGACCCATGGAGCCACCTAGCAACACGATCCTTTGTGTACTAAAGGAGACTGTTCTGTAGACCTCCGCGAAAAGCAAAGCACTGCATTTATTAGTCAAGAACTATCATAAATAATGTTATCTGATGTCTAAACATGAGTTTGTTTTTTTAACCGTCTTTATGAGCTCTTGTTCTTGAAGAATACTGTATTTTCTTTTGTCTCATGGATGAAAAGATTTGTGTTGTGGATATGAGGACTGGGGTTTCAAAGTTGTTGTGTGGCTGTTTTTTGTTTTCTAAAAGTGACTGATACATCCAATAAAATGTAATGAAAAAATCTTAGAAAAAGAAGGAATAGAAATGGTTATAGACATGTTTATATTGGTGGGTTTGTTTCGCTAAGCGAATGCTGTCCCAGTAGGAAGAGCACGGACTGGCAGTTTTACAGCCTGTGTCAAGTCAGAAGCAAGGGTGGGAGATGATTTTGTTTTGTTTCTTATCTTGGAAGCACTTCCTTCCTTTCAGTCAAAGACAGAAAGTCCTCCTGCACTTGTGATGTTGGTGCTCAGGGGAGAGGAGTGCTCTGATGAACTTGGAAACATTTTCTCAGCGGGTGGCATGTTCCTGTCCCTCTGCATGTGGCAGAATGGACAAATGTTTTTCAAACATATATTGTAGATGTGGCATAACATACTTAGGCTGTGATCTCCCTCTTCTAGAAGTTACTAAAAATATATGTTTTTATTCCTGAAAGGATTTAAAAAAAAAAAAAAAAAGCTGTTGTCAAAGTTAAAAAGTACATATTTCTCCTGCATATTCAGAAAGAACATGAATAAAGGGGTTTTTTAGTGGCTACATTTTTGGGAGGCTACTGAGCTTTGAAGATATAAAAGAGGATAGACAGCCTGAGAAGGGGGAGTTTCTGACAACTAGGTCTTGGGAAGAGCAGAATTCATCCTGATTCAAGTGTCCTAATTCATACTGCAATATGTGCTAGGTTATCTTTTTAGAGATTTAAAACCTCTCCAAATAAGAACTAAGTTCTTCTGTGAGGGTGAACACCTTCTTTCTGACCCATTTGATCACTGAATCCACTTCTGTGCTATTTCTGCACGTACTTAATATGAATATCCCATGTAGTGGAGCTCCTGTAGATTCAACAGGTGGTGTGGATTTTACTGTGGTGCCTGATAAAAACTAAGCAAAGAACGATCAGGCTAGTTCCATTTGTTTTAGCTTTGTCTTACCAGAACTGTTTTCTTTCCTTAGAAAATGGTTTTGTTTCTGGCTGCCTTACTTTACTGAATTACTGTAGTGTTGATAAAGGATAGTTTTATTTTGTTTCCCTATTTGGCCCCAGACGCAACCTACAGTAGCTTGCAAACAGGAACCAAGTAGTGCTGAATGACCAAGCTCAGAAAGCTACTTTATTTTATTTGACAAACATTTGCTTTAATATATATACACATATTTAAAGTCTGTACACAGTAAAATACAAAATAAAGGCGTTTCTTTATAAGTTACACAATTAAACAGCTGCATTTGTGTGTAGTTTAGCTGTTGTTTCTTTAAAAAAAAGAAAAAGGGAAACCTTGTTGAGCCGTTGTTATATTCATTCACAATAACCTTGGTATAAAACATCCATACAGAGTAAGTGTACAAAATAGCGTACAGTTCATATAAGCTGTGCAAAGACAGCGAAGTTCAGTCAAAATCAAAGAGGCACATCCACTTTCCTCTGTCCACATCACAAACAGCAGAGGCAAAGTGGAAAACAAACACAGGCCTGTGGGCAGAAAAGTGATGTGCCTACAGTAGGGAAGAACGATGCACAATTAAAAGGGGAAATAGATAAACACCGGAGGTCCCCATTGCACAAGGCATGCTGTTACCTTATACCTTACATCAGCAGTGGTGATGTCCAGGGGCTTGTTGTGCAGGTGCCGTGCTGCTTGGGGTGAGCGAGGGGGGAGGCGGCGCTGGGCTGTACCTCCTTCACGTTACTGACCTTTGGAGGAGCAAGCTGCAAGGTCAGACGGTCTTCAGGTTTCCAAGTTTTAGTAGCTGCTGGAAATGCTCTTGAACAGTGGTAAAAACAGCCGCGGTGTTTTTATTTTTGTTGTTGTTGATGACGGTGTTTGGTCTGGAAAAAGCATTTCCCGCTGTAGGATGCGCTCTCTTCCCTGCTGTAAGGGGAGGAGCTGCCTGGTGCTTGCTTTCAGGGGAGTACAGCTAGCTGAGCACGTGCTGGTTGGGAAGCGTGGAGAAGGGGTTATGAGAAGGCTGACTGATGCTACAAGTATGAAAGCCTTCACGTGGGACACAAAATAAGGAATACCTCTGAGCAGGGAGGCTTACGTCTGAGTGGTAAAGAACCTGCCCTGGAGAAGCATGTGGACATGCAGGTGGGATGTGGCCTCTTCAATTTATAGCACTCTGTTATTTACATCTTTGCAATGTCCCCGTGCAATGGTAGTGGCAGGCAGGTGACCTAAGAGACCGTGATCTCCTCCTCTTCTTCTTCCTCCTCATCATCCTCTTCCTCTGAGTCTGAGAAGTCTGAAGGTTTGCTGGGGCTGCTGGAATGAGATGGGGAAGGAGGCATCTGGGAGTCCAGTCTGTCCCGCAAGTGCAGGTGCTCTGGGGACTGGTGGTAGCTTAAGGGGTGCCGGGGGCTGGGCAGGCACGCGATGGGAGCTTCCTCTTCCTCCTCCTCCTCTCCTGCGCACTTCTTGCCGACGTCGCTGAGGTCCGGGTGAGGGTTGAACTTGGTGGGGAGGGTTTGTTCTCTGCAGCCACCAGAAGAGAGGAGCTCTCTTTCCTTGGAGTTCCTCCACTTCATTCTCCTGTTCTGGAACCAGATCTTCACCTGGGCGGGAGGTAAGCCAGACACAAGCTGTTCAGTAAAGCAGGAACCAGTGAGGCCCTGCTGGCTGCATGCCCGTGTCGGCCGTGTCTGTGACGGAGCTAACAGGAATGCACAGCCTGATCCTGGCCTCTGGGTGGTAGGGGGGTGGTAGGGCTGTGATCCATCCCAACCAGGGATCGTGCTGCTCCCATGGCTCTGGCCAAGGCTCATGGCCCTGCAGCTCTCCCCTCTCCCATCCCCCTTTCCCCTCCCCTGCTCTTGACCCAGCCCTGGCTCTTCTCGCCCCCCTTCCCCGCCATCACCCCGTTCACCTGCGAGTCCTTGAGGCCCAGCTTGGCCGCCAACTTCTTCCTGTCGGGCTTGCTGATGTACTTCTGCTTCTGAAACATCTTCTCCAGTGCCTTGCGCTGCACGTCGGAGAAGACGGCGCGACGCAGCATGCCGCGGCGGGGCTTGCCGCGGGCGGCCAGGGGCCACGAGAAGGTGCCGGGGATGGGCACGACGGCCGAGGTGGCTGTGGGAGAGCGAGGGGGCTGAGCGGAGGGCACCCCACTGGACGGGTCAGCTGAGGCCCCAGAAGGAGCCTTCTGCCCAAATAACCCCCCAGTAACCAGGATTAGAGCCGTCGGCTCAAACACGTGAGATGTGACAGTGGTGGCCTGCTCTGTTGGGGGGCTCAGGGGTCCCTGAGATGGAGGTGTAAGAAAAAACCTCGCTCTGCTGCTCAGCACTTGTTGTTGTTTTTTTTTTTTTTTTTTTTTTTGAAAAAAGCTTTTATCGTCTCAGATCCTTCTTTTTATGCTTGAGATGAAAATGAGGACTTTGCTAGCTCGAACAAAACCAGCCCTCTTCAGACGCAGTTCTGATCAATCGGTATTCGGCTTCTTATATTAATCTCTTCTCCCCCCTTCTTCCCTCCCTCCCTCCCCCAAGTTGGAGAATTCAACCCGAAGACATGAAAAGTATCAGCTAATTAGCACATTGCCTGGCTCCCAATGGCATTGGTATGATAAAAAGGGCAGAGTTTTGCCTTTAAAAAAAAAAAAAAGGGGGGGGGGGAGAACCTCCCCAAGAGAGACAGAGATGCTAATGAAGCGTGAATGGTAATTGTGTAGTAATGAACTAACAGAAAAAGACTGAGGACAAGCAGCTAACGCCATATATTATTGGGACAAAAGAGATTTACACTTTCAAACTAAACACAACGGCATGCCAGGCTCCTCGGGAGAATACTGATGGCACAATCGTCTCTTTCCCCAAATCATTTTCATTAAATGGACATGAAAAGCTATTTATAAAGCTCAAGTTGTTTTTGTTAGGCTATTCACCCGCCGGAGAAAGGGAGCAAATTCCATTATCCGGAGCATGAATGGAGGAGCTCGGGGTATTTCTTCCTCTTCCCCCCTTCCCCTGTTTTCCCTTCACATTAATGGCTTGTTGGGGTAATTAGATTTGGGGGGATTATTGCGAGCTGCTCTCCCCGCATCGGGCCGGGGCGGTGCGGGCAGGACCGCGGTGTCCCCCCCCCGCCGCGCCCCCCCCCGTTTCCCCGCGTCGGGGGCGCGCCGCAGGTGCGTCGGGGGCGCGCTTGGCGCGGGCACGCGGGAGCTGGCCGCTGCGGCTGTGGTGCTGAAAGAGGGCAGGGGGCCGGGGCGGGGGGGGGGGGGCTACCTGGGAAGTAGGAGGATCTGATGAAAGGCTGGAAGGATCCGTCAAAGTACGGGAAGGAGAACGCCTTGGGGGGGCCGCTCTGCAGTACCGCCGGCGAGGACTCTAGGAGAGAAAGAGGGTTAGGCTCCGGGGGGGTCCTGCGGCCGGGGACGAAGGGGGTAGGGAGGCCGGGACGGAGGCTGCAGGGAGAGAGGAGGGCAAGGCAGGGCAGGGCGAGCTCGGGGCTCCGCTGCCCCCGTCCAGGCGCCCGCCCGCTCCCGGCGCCGAGGCTGCGGAGCCGGACCCCGGAGGGTCCCTGCCTGCCTTCCTCCCTCCTCCTCCTCCTCCTCGCCCCGAAGCCCGCTCCCTCCCGTCCCTCTCCCCCTCCCCTCGCCGCCCCCACCCCCGCTTACCGGCGCGGGGGGCGGAGGCCAGGATGGCGTTGACCCCAAACTTGAGGAAAGTGGAGTCCCCGCCGGGGGAGGCGGAGGCCGGGGGCGGGCAGCCCCTCCTGGAGGCGGCCGGGCTGCCGAGCTCCGGCGTGGCCGCGTCCGTGCGGGCGGCCGGGGGGGACATGCTGGGCGCCGGGGCGCTTCGCGGCGGAAAGGCGGAGGGCCGGCCGATCCGGATCAGGTCCTCCACCAGGAATCCGGAGTGGCCGGAGAAAGCGGATTGCAGCGACTGCGGCAAGGTGAGGGTGGGCGTGGGCCGCAGCAGGCTGGGGTACACGGCCGGCGGGGCGATGAGGCTGGGGAACATAATCGCCGGGGCCGCCCGCCCGCCCTCCCGGCCGTCTGCCTGCCTGCCTGTCTGTCTGCGTGCCCTCTTGCCAAGATCCCGCTGGCGAGCCGGGCAGGGTTCTCTGTGCCCTTCCTCCTGGATGCGGGGTTTTATAGTGGTCAGCCCCGCTCGGGCTCTTTGAGCGGTGACAGCCCCAACAATGGGGTTCAACAAAGTTCTCCTCCGGAGCTTCATTCACCGGCCGCCCCGGGGCTCCCCATTGGTCCGGGGCCGCAATTTATGATTGGATTAGACTTCATAAGCACCCCGCGCACAATGGCCGAGCCACAAAGAAAGTGTAGTCATCAATTTTGCATATTGACCGCCTCTTTGGAAGACGTCGCTCCAAAGGCTCCCAGCAGGGTTTTGTTCCGAGGCAACACACACAGGCTAATTAAATGCCTATTTAAAAGTTTCGAATGACATCTTGCCTCGTAGAAAGGGAATTATTTAAAGAAAGCACTAAATTTATTTGCCGCTCCCCCGCTGAGGTTAGGAAATAAATCAATAAATATTCATCTAAACTCTGCTACGGGCTGTCAGGAAAGCACCGGCTTTGGGGGCACGGAAAATACAACCGGGAGAGCGCGGAATGAGGCTGCGGCGAGGGGGAGAAACGTGCCGAGAGCCGCCGGGGCTGGAGCCCGTCCCGCAGCGGGACCCGCGGCTTGTGGGGTGCTCTCGGTGTGGGGGGGGTCCCCGGGCCGGGGAAGGGGCTCGCAGCCGCCCACCGAGGGGGGTGACTGCTTGGGGCCGGGGTAACTCGATTCTGGGAATGGGAAAGAGCGAGGCGGTTTTGTAGGGGCTGCTCCCGCTCGGGAGGGGAGCTTCATCTCGAGCTGATAACTTAGCGGCGGGGGAGGAAGAGCTTCCCCCCGGCCGGGGAAAGGGAGGCGGTGCCGCTGAGTTTGGGGGCGCTGGGCTGAGCCCCCCCCCCCCGGCCGGCAGCCCCCCGGCCGCGGGGTCCGATCGGCGGCGCAGCAGCGAGCGCGGCTGTGGGGCAGGGCGGGCGTGTGCGCATCGCCCGGTGCGGCGCGGGTGTGCTTCGTGGCCTTTGGACGATGAAAGCGACTATTGACAGCGGTTTTACCTGACTTCTCCGCTGCGGAATATAACAGATGTGTTAAACGTCCTATGTTTTAAAAGCACCCCATTCAGCCCTTTGGTGCGGCTGAACCTTTGCAAGCAGAAGTGTGCAGCTCAGCCGTGCAGCCTTGATCCTATTAACCATGAACTAACTGTCACCTTCAGCTGTTTTCCCTTTTTGCTTTTTAACACAAAGCTTTCTCAAAAATCTTATTAACCAGCTTTATTTCTCTCGATGGTTTTTGTCCGGCCGTTTTGTGTTGATTATCTCCATGTCGATGCTTTAACCATTCAATAAAAGTGCATCTGCGATTTATATCACATTAAGGAAGAAAGAAAGTCTGTTAAACCTCTCTCCTGATCCAAATCAAAAAGTTATTTACTAGGGAGGGTGGAACCGGCCCCCGAAGCCTCCGCCGGGGATGCTGCCGAGCCTCCCCGGTGCCGCAGGCTGCCCTCCAAAGCAGATGAGCATCTGCGGCAGGGCACCGGCTCTCGGGAAGCATCGCTTTGAAATAAACTTGGCCGGAGCGTGTGCCCCCCTCCCCTGCCGCGCTCGTCTCCACGCTTAGCAGGTAAAGCGAAAGGGACAGGACGGGGGGATGCTCGGGGGCCACCCCCCTTCCCGCTGCGGGCTGTAGCCCCCCTTGTAGCCCCCGGAGCTTGCGAAGCAGGGGGGAAGAGGAGCCGGGGGCTCTGCCACCGCCACCCCCAGCAGCAGCAGCCCCCGGGGGGTTCTCCGTAGCGCCCCGGCTTCTGCGGTCCTCGCCCCGTGCCTCCGCGGTGGCGCAGCGCTTCCCGTGCCCGTGCGCTCGGGGGCACTTGGCCGCGCTAGGGACCGACTGCTGCTAATTTGGCCGGTCTAAAAAAAAGGGGGGGGAGCTGACATTTTCGGCGAGGTTGGGTCAAGCGCATGCTGGGGCACGCGTGGACCCGGTTCCTTGCGGTGCGTCCGAGCACGCTCGTAAAGAATTCCTTAAGCACCAAGGCGAAAGGGACTAGACATCTATTGAAAGGGAAGATAAACCATAAGAAACCAAGAAATCAGACGAAAGGATCTTATTTTAAGCGATCGCCTTTGGAAGTTTCTTTTCAAAGGCGGCGATCGCTTAAGAGAAGGGCATTCTAATGTCCCAGGATAAAACCTGTGACTAATGCCGTTTGACCTATGCTCATGCGGTTTTGTGCTTCCTGCCATTCATTTTAATGTCGTTATCTTCAAATTTATTTCTTAAAAGTCACTCCCTTTCTTTGTCGCCCCCACTTAGGCTAAGAAAAGACAAACGCGGGCGGTGGGGAGGGGGGGCAGGGCTCGCAGCCTGCGTGTGTCCCATCGGCGGCCGGTAATCCGCATGAAATCGGGGGAGCCGCCGCTTCCAGCCCGCCGGCCCCGCGGCTCGCCCCGGGCGCGGCAGCGCTGCCCTGGCCCGGCCCGGCCCGGCTCGGCCCGGCTCCGGGACCGCCGAGCCCGAGGGGCGCAGCCAGGCCCCGCCGCCGTGCCCGAGCCGGGGCCGCGGGGCGAGGCGCTCCGGAGCCGCCCCGGGGCTGCTCCTTCGGGGTTCAGCGCCGGGAAGGGGAAGGGCGGCCGGTGGATCGCGCAGGGCTTTTCTAGAGCCCCCCCCCCACACACCTCCCCTTTTCTTGAAAATCCTTCTATTGTGCCAATCAAGCAGATGGTTTGCAGGAAATATAGCTTGGCCCCGGTGACCGAAACTAATTTTAACTAGCTTTCCAAGCCTGGCACGTTTGTTTTGCTCTTACAAAATAGCTAAAAAAACAGCTGGCAAGGGTGAATTAAACCCATTAAAGACACATTTATAAGAAATTATATTCACATAGGTTGCTTGAACCCCCCTAAGAGGGGAGAGATGAGCGTATTGAAATGAAAATGTCCCCGAACACACTACCCTCCTTAACATCGCCTGAGAGTCTCAAAACATTTTACTAAATAGATTAACTTGACTATTGTTTCGCATCACATTTATCAGCTTCATTAAGTGAATAGCTGAACAAATATATTACGCATGCATGAAAAGCTCTTTTGGGGGCTGCCTTATTGTGTCCTCAGCCCTGACAGGTGGTTAACTGTGTTTCTCTCTCCTCTCCCCCCCTCTCTCTCTGCGCAAAGAAAGAGGGATCTTGGGCAGAGCGCGCAGCCCAGACTTGGCAAAGGGACCTGGAGGGGAGAGCTACTTTCTTTTCCCTCGCCATTCATCCTGGCCAGCCTAGAGTGCACGCGGCCTGAAATGCAACCAGATGATCCGATCGTGTCAGAAGTAATTAACTTTAGTTTAGTCTCTGTGTCTTGCTTGCGCTTTACGAACTCCTTCCAAGCCTGTTTAATTTGCGTCCTTTCTTCCAAATTTGATTATTTTTGCCCACTTCGTCCTTTTATCTTTTCCCCAACCTCCACCTTTGTTTAAAAAAAAAAATCTGGGCTCAAACAATCCCTCTTCTTTCTTCTCCACTGATCTGTCTAATAAACAAGCAAACATGCAACCTTCCTAAAACCAGCTCCTTTCACGAGCTAGGATGTGCGTGTCTCGGAGAGCCGGGATCTGCAAAACGCAACGTGCTGCTTCATTCTCTGCCTTAGTTTCCCAATTCTTAACCTTGGGGAAACGGGCTGGGAACGGGGCAGTGGCTGTCGGGGTTCTTGGATGCTGGGGCTGCGGCACTGCTTGCTTCAGTCATGGTATCTGCCCACAAGGTTCTGAGTTAGACTGCACGGACGAAGCGTGGAGACTGAGGGAAAGCAATACCTTCCCGTTTACTTTCTTCAGTCCGTGTTTCTCTCATTCTGCTCAAGTAGGTATGAAGACTTACTCTTTGGGTTTTCCTCCCCTTCCCGGAGCAGGGTTTATCTCTGCTCCTACAAAACACAAACTCAAGCGGTCATCCTTTGCTTACGACAGTGGCAAATTTCTCGGCTCGCTGACTAAAGAGAGCTCCAAATGGCCCGGTCACCTGCACCAGGGTGTGCTGCGCCAGCTGGAAAGTCACGCTGCCCATCCTGCTGCAAACGCTGAGGACCTGTTTGTGCCAATAGACATCTTTCGCTGAAACTAAGAGCTGTGATGAGGAAAGTAAAGAAACACCGTAACTGTTACTTAGCAAGAAAAAAAGTGCAAAATTTCTTTGCTGGGTTTCTCCAATACTCTTAGAATTGAAATGGTGGAAGTTCTTTTAAAAAGATTTTTTTTTTTTCCAGTTGGGAGTGCTGGTGTGATTTACATAAATTATATATATTTTTTCTCTCGTGATAATTCAAATCACTAGGCAATCAGTGATTTCACCATGGAAGCCTTGCTAGTCATCTCCTTCAGTGAGGTGGTGGGTTCACAGTTCCAGAAGCAGCCATAATCATTGCTATCTTCATCTGTACATCTCTGGCAAACTGTAGTGGCTCCGTAGAGGAAGAGTCTACATGTGCTGGACTTCTGGGGAAAGGTGCAATACTTAGTTTCTACAGAAATACACAGATGTTTGTGTGGATGTTGATATGGAGTGTATTTAATTTCTGGAGCTCTGTCTGAAGAAGAGGGCTGATGAACTTTGTCCCTTGGGGGTTTACCTTAGTAGAGCTGATGAGAAGTGAGTCAGCAAGCTCTGGTCTGCGTGCTCTGCTCCCAGTTAACTGGTGTAAATTGAAAAGACAGGCAGAAGAAGGCAGATGCATTTCTCTTTGTCCCTCTGGCATGCTTTTCACTGACTTGAGCTGCTTCGGGTGGAGAAAACCTTTGCTTCGCAGGCAGCTCGGCTTCACCATGTTTGGAGATGAAGAGCTCGGCTTCACCATGTTCGGTGATGAAGAGCTCTTCCACTTTCGCCCCAGGAAGGGCTGATGAGGTTCTGGTCTTGCTTGCGCCTGTAAGGCTTCCTTGGAATAGCAAATAGCGAAGACCAGAACCTTTCTGAGGGGAGCTTACCCTGTAGAAAATCTGTTTTCTACGTATTTCTAAAAAAGCCGCCTTTGTTTTCTCACCAGCCCTGACAATGGGTAGATACCTGGTGAAGTGTTTTCCCCATTTATGTCTTCAGCTTACTGAAAGCAAATGGAAATGTCTTGGACTGAGGAGAGTGCAAATGTGTAAAGGACATTTTAGAAAATCTTTTTACAGTATCTGTGGCCTGAGCGTGTTGCTCGTTCTGTCAAGGCTGAAGTCAGGGGCAAAACTCATGCTAATTTCAGTGCAGTGGGGTTAAGCCCTAGAAGCGAATTTGAATGTGCTTGTCTCTTCAGTACTTTGTTGGGAGAGTTTGGATACTGCAGGGGAAACACCAAAGACAACTGAAGTTCAGAATTAGACAGCCAGGATGTTTGAATGGGGTCTTCGTAGTTCGAAACTGGTTTTCTCAGGTTTCCGGTCCTGCCTGCAGAAATTGGAACTGTTGTACAAAAGATCACCTTTTAGTGGTTGCATTCGTGTTTTCAGCTCTCATCCTGACATGAATTTGGTCTGTCTTCTCCATGCTATTTCTTTAAAAAACAGAAGAAGCTAGGAAGCATCAAATCCTGTGCCTCCAGAAGGGTCCTTAGGGGTACTGGGTAAGATTTAGTAGATTTTAACATTTGACCTAAGGAAATCTGGTAGGGTTGGATCGTCCTGGCATGGATAAGCATTGCAAAATGCTATCTTCTGCTATTTCTGCAGTGTCCAACAGCCAAAGACAGTTTTTTAAATCTCAATTCTGGTGCTCCATCCCTACTATTTTTGTCTCAAGAAGGACAGACTAATCCTGGGATTTACAAGCACTGATCAGAGTGGAATGATCTGGTAACTGAATATCTTTATTTGGAAAAATTGATTCATACAAGGGCTTGCATCTGGTTTCGGGTCCCAGAGTACAAACTGGGACTGACTCTAGACGGGTCTGAGATCAGAATTCAAAACTGGGGCATTTGCTCTCAGAGCAGATGGATCAAACTGTGACACAATCTCGCTGTTTCCAAGAAAAATAGAGTTTGAAAGCTTTAGGAAGAACCTTGCCTTGGCTTATTTTACATTTATCATCGTGTCTTCATGAACGTAGGCATTTCCCTTAAGTAAACAGGTAGGGAGGACTTGCTCTAACGTGCTATACCTTGCTCTTAGTGTCTCCGTGAAGCCAGTGTGTTTCCAACTTGGGATTTGTGCTGGGAGGCTGACTCCAGCACACAGACAGGCTGTCTTGGCACGTGGCAAAACCTCAGGTCATCCTCCTGGCCGGGCACTTGTCACCTCTCCTGCTCGGGACCCAGGTGTCCCCTGGCACTGGGTGCTGCGTGGCTGTCCCACCTCTCCTCCCCCAGCCTGCTCACTGGGAGCTACGTGCCTAAGGCAGAAATCCCATCCCAAGCCCCCTCGGTCAGTCGTGTTCCAAGCAGCGCTTTCCTGAAGAGCTACCGTTAAATCACAGGGGCTGTTTATGGCACATATTTTCAAATAATGCCTTCTTTAGGTAAGAGGGCCAAGTAATTACATATAGCTTTTTAAGAATGTGCACTTTGTTTCATTTTCCTCTTCATTTAAATTCCAGAGTGCGCAGGACTCCCGTTTTTAAGTAGATTTTCACCATGACTAGAGAAGCTTAGTTATCAGTTATGCGCTATAAACAATATGTGGGGGGAGATGTTTTGATCAGAGCTATTCAGCTCTTGCTTGCTAATCTAATTACAAAGTGTAGGTTTCCTGACACAGAGCTGCCTGCACAGAAAAGGCTTTTCTCACACCTGGTGGATTGTTTAGCCAAGCTTTTTAAATGCTTACAGTTTTAAAGGAGGAAAAAAGAAATCTTTTTAAAAAACAAGTTCCTGTGCCGTGCAATAGAAAGAATTTAGTGGTTGTCAACATTAGTTTAGTATAAGGGTGCTGTGTAAAGTGTGGGTTCACTTTACGTTGACCTTTGGACATAGTAGCCCAAAACATTGTGTTACTTAAGGGCTAAGGAGAGTATGAAAGATAACAGATGTCAGCGATCCTGTTAAATTAAATGTGTGCATGCGTGTATGTATGTGCAGAGATGATGCTTGTATGTTTTTGGGTGTTCATTGTCAGCGCCTCGAGTGCTCCGCAGCTCTGAAAGGGCTGCTTTGAATTGCAGCCCCCAGCAAAACAGCATTTCTGGGCTGTTTAGCCCCCGACTCCTACAAACAAAATAAAGTACCTTGTCGAATAAGGGCCATTGAGCAGGGATGATGGGTTAAGAGTGGGGGTCCGAGGTGGCGGCGTGGGTGCTTGTTTATCAGGGAGGAGTTGTCAGTTGTTCGCTGGGCTGGTGAAAGGAGGGACGCGAGAGTCTGATGGCTGGGGTAGCATTGATGTGAGGTAACGGAGTAATCGGATTGAAAGCGAGCCATGGTATTTATGTCAGTTCACATTTCGTCAAATGAATAATATGAGGTTGCTACCTAGCCCAGGCCTTGGCCCGGGGTTCGACTCTAAAGGCTCTAGGCCTCATTTGATTCAAATATAAATTAATTCTCACTGGAGCGTTGGCTGATTAATCTATTTGCATAATAGTAGAAAAACTGCAGTGTGGTTACTTTTGCGGGGATTTGGACAAGAAAAGCCTTAAATTCATTTGAAAGAATAGTGTGTGAGAAGTCAGAGAAGCAAAAGCACCTCTATAGGGCTCCTGAAGCCATTTTTTTTCCAGACCCTGATGTGCAAAACTGAAGGCTGAACTTGTTCACACGGAGGTCTGCCGCTGTCCCAAAATAAAATTATGTTCTGGGGTCTGTTTGCAGTTAGGTTTTGGTACTTCATGTGAATGACACTGCTTTCAGAAGCTGGGAGAGCGGCATACTTTATAATTTTCAACATTTAACAAAAGCGAGGTCTGCGGGGAGGAAAAAAAATAGTAAGTGTGGTGTGTCTTGAAGAGAAAGTGGGCTTTTTTGCCTTTAAAAGAAAACCCACATTTTGCTTGCCTTGAAGCTGGTAGACATTTTGCCAGTGAGAGGAAAGAAAATGCCCTAATGGAGCAAAATGCAAGCCTTCCAGTGGGAGTTGTAAGATTCAGTAAGAGTGGATTGGGGTGCACACGTGTGCTGGTGATAACTTGTTCCCTGCTCTCTAGACTCAGTTCAGCACTTGTAGAAAAGTTGGGCTGCTACTTGGGCTCGCTGGAGTTTTAAAGTATTCACAAAGACTTGAGGTATCAGTGTGGTGTTGGTGAATGGTGGGAGAGTCTGGGCAAAGTAGGTGCTTCGTGAGTGGACTCAGCAGTGAAAAAGCCCCTACGTCATACTACAAATGGTTGTGCTCAGAGTTTGGTCATTTCTTTTAATATTAATTACTGAATTCCAATGCGGACACAGTGGATAGAGGATGTGCCTCGCACCCTCTGCAGCTTTCTGCTTCCGCTGGCTGCAAGGCGTGAGATGGGCTCAGGCCGGAGCGTGCAACTTCACAGCTGTCGTTTATTCCTTACTATCTTTGGTTGCTGCTCCTAACTTTCAAGTTTTGTTTTGCCTTTATTATTTTTTCATTATTATTTTTAGCAGAGCCCATGAATAGTACGATTCTAGTGTAATTATTTTGACCTGGCTCTCGTGCCATTGATTGTTATGTTCCTACAATATCTTCAGCCTTTTTAGAACAATTTAGGAAGGATATGCTGCTCCTTAGTTGAACACTGTCTTTTTTCGAATGTTTCTGAATTAGGCAAAAGTGTCTGACAAACTGCCACTGAAAAAGGAAAGATGGTGGTCAAAACCCCTTGTTTATGTAAAAACAAACAAACAAAAAAAACCAACCCTACTAGAGCGCCTGAATATTCAGTGTTACAACATCAGGGCCTGAAAGCACAAAACAAACTGATCTAAGCCATGGCCATAAAGCAGCCACACCGCAGTATTTTTGTGGCTAATTCTTGTGGAAGGGGAATGCCTGGGATCCCCAGAAGGTTGGGCCATACAAGCAAATGCCATGCCTGATTAACACAACGTTGTTACGAGATAATAGTGACTCTGTTGTCTTGCTCTGGTATTTATGAAGAATAAACAAGACTCAGAAAAAGCCAAGACATCTGCTTTCTGAACAGAAGCCCTTAGTCTGTTGACAACCCTCTAGTCCATTTACTGCATGTCTCTTACACCAAATGATTGATGTAGTTCTGATCGTTTAATCCGGGAGAAGTTGAAGGCAACTGAAATGTAGCCTCTGCGCTAGTCTGACTGACCTGGGTAACGTCCCCATTCAATGAGTATTTAAGAGAGTACTTAAGACAAGTATAAGTCTTTACTTCTCTTCCTTCGACTGTGTGAAGGTACCAAGAGATGTAATGGACAGAAGACAGCGCAGGGCACCAAGGCTCCTGGGTTCGTTCATTTCATGGTCCTATCTACAGTGTCAAGTGGTGTAAACTGATTAACTGCACTGATCCTCTCTGACTCCGTCCATCAGGTCTGGCCAGAGTATTTGTAGTTTTCATGAAATCTTTTTCAGACTTCCTCAGGACATTGATCTTTTCCCCCCCCCCCCCCCCCCCCCCCCCCCCCATACATTGCCAGAAATATGTTTAATTACTTGTGTCTACTGCTTAAAGGAAAACCTTACCTTTGAATATTTATTTTTTCTCCATTGTACCCTTGTTGCTTGCTATGTTGTTTTTGCAGTTTAGATATGAACTGATCTTACCTCCAACAATTTCTGATAAGGGAGTACAGCAGAAAAAAAAGGCATCTTGTTCTTTCTCTATTCTCACATCAAAATCGTGAAATAAGGTTGCGTGGGCCACGAGTGACTAAGAAGAACGGTAGGATGGGCACTGTTGATTTGTCAAACTTATTTCATGTGTATACAATGAACTTATCAGTCTGGGCTGTACAACTGATGTTGCAAATGATGCTTAGAAAGTGCAGTTAGACAAAGAGGCTGAGCTCAGTCTAGCTGCTTGCAGGTGCTGGAAGGTAGATCTGCTCCTCCAGCTGCTTTCACTGTGTGAGTCTATGGTTTCACTGGTGGAAGTTCATCTGACCTCTTTGTCAACCAGTTTTGTTCACTAATGCAGCAGGAAGGTCATCAGGGAAATAAAATAAATGGGTTTTATAACAGAACAAAAGAAATCAGCCCAGCTAGGGATGTGCGTGTGTGTGTATGTGTATAAAAATTTGATTCTTCTTTTCAGTTTCATCTTTATGGCACCATAAACTAATGTCAGGAAACTGAAAGTTTCTTTCTCAGTGGTACTACATCAGTTCATGCTTCACCTGAGATAGATTCTGCAAGTGTGGGTCTGTTCCCTAGCAAAAATATGCCTGACACCTGATAAAGCAACACCTTGGTAGTGAACCATTTGTTCTGGGACAACTATGCACTGCTGGGCAGCTGAGCAGGATCCTTTCCACCACTCTCCTTTTGCCCCTGCTTACCAAAAAGGAAGCATCCCTCTTCAAAGCTAGAACAGGGTGCATCTGACCTCCTCCAACTTGACTTAGCAGTTGGAAGTATTTGGTCCAGGGTAAGTTTGAAAGTGATGACATTTACATTGATTTTTCTACTTTGTTCATCCTTTGTTGTTTTCTTCACATCTTTCTATCTCAGTACTGTTGCAGAGAGTGAGGTTATCAAAAAGGCCAAGGGGAAGTAAGAAGTTTATGCTGATGCCATTTTACACAGCTGGGAAAAGCAACATTCTCCATGTTAAGGGAAGTTTCGTTTTCTTATCCCTATATCTTTCCCTTTATTCCACAAATCCCACTGAAAGTGAATGTATTTAAAACATTTTTTACCACTTTCATTGGCATGCTGGTATTAAACTTTCTCAGTAAATTTTCCCAGTAATTTTTCCCAGTTTTCATAGTACTTAATTTCATTAAGACCAGTCATAATCTTGCCTGGTCTTTATCTGCATGAAAGTTCTCTAAAAATGATAAACAATGAACCTAAAGGCCACCAAAAGAAAAATATGGGCAGTCAACGTTAAGCAATCCTTTTACTGCCATACAAGACTGTTCAGATTCAAAAGGAAAGTATGGTTAACGTTACTAACAGCAGCTATAAATCTAAGAGAATTCATATAGAGATGTCTTCATCCACCATGAGTGTAAAGAAAGGTGCGGGCTCACCTCGAGTACTGTGTGCAGTTCTGGGCACCACAGTACGAAAAGGTTGTAAAACTGTTGGAGAATGTCCAGAGGAAGGCGATGAAGATGGTGAAGGGCCTACAGGGTAAAAGACGTATGAGGAGCAGCTTGAGGTCTCTTCAGCCTGGAAGAGAGGAGGCTGAGGGGAGACCTCATCGCAGTCTACAACTTCCTCGCGAGGGGGAGTGGAGGGGCAGGCGCCAATCTATTTTCTTTAGTCACCAGTGGTAGGACCCGCGGCAGTGGTGTCAAGCTGAGGCAGGGGAAGTTTAGGCTGGACATCAGGAAGAGGTTCTTCACCGAGAGGGTGGTTGCACACTGGAACAGGCTCCCCAGTGAAGTAGTCACTGCACCAAGCCTGTCTGAATTTAAGAAGAGATTGGACTGTGCACTTAGTCACATGGTCTAAACCTTTGGGCAGACCTGTGCGGTGCCAGGAGTTGGACTTGATGATCCTTATGGGTCCCTTCCAACTCGGGATATTCTATGATTCTATAAATGTTAGGATGAGTGTAATAAATCCAGAGCTGAGGGCCAGGTGGGCATTCCTGGGTTGAAAAGCCACGAATACCATCTGCATGAAATTCCTGTTTGTATGCTTGCTGTTTGCTCACAGTTGCCTTTGGTAAGGACTTAGGTTGGGTAAGCAGGCAGGTCAGGTTATGAAACTGCAGACAGAAAGGTATCAGGCAGGTTTTCGTGTTTCCTTCTGAGGTTTTTAGCTGTAGAAACACCCTTGCAAACTGTTTCAGTGCCACTTACCAAGACAGGCTCGTAGCCAGGCTTCCCCTTTGGTCTCTGTCCATCTGTACTGTTATGTCTCACATTGTTGTTGGTCAGGGTTGAACAAACCTGTGTTTGACATTTCTAGCACAGTTCATTACTGGTAAAAAGGAAACAAGGAGCTTTTCATGTCTGCTGGTACATCAGATATATGACACAGAGAGAAATGATCTTCCACAGAGAGCTGTAGAAAGTTGAACGGCAGAAGTAAAGAACCAACAATGGGATATGCTCAACAATATTTATGTGAGCTTTGTGTTCTCAGATACACTTGGATGGCAGTGAATTGTCAGTTACTATATCAATCTGCCAAGTATGAATAGCTCTCAGTGAGCTTGAACATTCTCAGGTTAAGGCGTCTGTAAGGCTGCTGGAGATTATGCATGATATTGATATGACCTCAATCTGAGGGCATATAAATTAAGCCATTCCTGAGCAAGGGCATCGGCTTGCTCAGCAATGTTCACAGGGAAACACGAGACATTTTGCAAATGGGCGGATATCCCCTCGATCAGCGTAGCTCACTGTTTGTCCTCATCCATCGTTTTTTATTCTGCGCTCATCACCACGGCTGCGCAGACAGCTCTAGAGTTTTCATTAAATTGCCTTGATTTGAAGGAGGATCTTTCTGGGAGGGAGTGGCATGATCTTATCTAAAATGTTCTGCACGCACAATATAGATAAGGACCTTTCACCACTTAAGGGTGTAGAAACTAGAAAGCTGTAAGGGTTGTGCTCATCACTGCCAAAGAGGTCAGGACAGGGATTTTTAAATTGTGTCTGAATGGGTGTCTGAAGTCACAGCCTGGTTACAGATGGTTTACTTAGTTAGAGATAATTATTTGTATTCTAGGAGGATGATGGGCTTCTTGGTTGAATCATGTTGTACTAATACACAGTAATGCTTTCCTTCTTTTCTTTTTACCTTCTATGACAGATGGGCAGCTGTTCCATGATACCTATTTCAGATTCTTGAATAGCTCTGGTAGCCATACATATTCTCTGCCTTCCTTCAGGAAAATAGCCATAGCTGATCAAACTAATTTATGAAAGAAGATCATGTGATAATTCAGGAAAAAGCACGAAAACTTTTCTGGCCAGTAGCCCACATTTCCCCAGGGTCTTTATCTTGTCCCTGACAAAAAGAAAATCTGCCGAATGTGCTATCGTCCTCCTTGCTGTACCTTCTGATAAGCAGCACCTCTGTGTCACCATCCTGGGCAGTATATATTGGCAAATCTGTGCCTCTGTTTTGAAGGAAATTCTATAGATGCAGCTCTCTTTGTGTCTTTGTAGCATGCGAGCGCTTTGCATCAGTGCGATTAACCAGGAACACTGTTTTCTCCAGTAATTTTGATGCTCAGAAGTTAGATATATGCATCAGCTAACTCTGGTCACGGCTTGTGAGCTGGCTGGGGTCCTGCCCTGGGAAGCTCTGGCGTGGTGCATCAGGGAAGCAGGTCTGCAGCTCCCTTCTCTGAGGCCCTGCCTAATTTTTCTGTCGTGTTGTGGAGCTGGGCTGTTCTCCTTACAGAATGTGTGTACACTCTTATATGACCAGAAATTCACATGCAGATCTGGATTTGCTGCTAAATGGGATTATCTCCTGAGGACTGTGGCCTCTCTGTTGACTTCTGGTCACAGACTTCTGAAACATCTGGGTTTGACACAAATCCACGTAAGAAACTCCTTATCCTATGCAGAATGATACTCAAAAGCTGAAGAAAAAAATTCTTACAGGAGCAATATTTGGAGTACTATTGCAGAACCAAAATTTCATAGTATGTTAGTTAACTGATCCTGGGTTTCTGTGGGTCAAGAGTAGTTGTGCAAAATCTGTAATAAAACTATATGGGCATGTGACTTTCACTGAGATCAAAATCCTCTATTTATATCAGGTAGAAATGTTCACGTAGATACATCATGTGGGCATGGCATAAGTGTCTATTTCTCTGGTTTGTTTTTTGGTTTGGTTGGTTTGGTTTCTTGGCAGAATGACAAGTCTGTTCTTAATGTAAAAGATCTCTATGATTCTCTGTTTAAGTCCTACTATAGGGTAAGGGAGATTGTAATTTTTGCCATTGTGGCTCCTTTGGTAGGGCATATCTCAGTCAATCCAACTATGTTGAAACTATACTTTTCCTTCAAGGGTAGCCATGACACATATGACGGTATAGGTTTTGACTTAGCTGTCATGACCCATTACAATTGTGCCTCCATCAAAACTTCCAAATCTACTAGTTAGCATCTTCATTGTCAAACCAGGACCTAAAAAACGTTGCGAATAAACGCAGGCCTCTAAAGATGTTTTTATATCTATATTCAGGTTAATGAATCTGTGTAACACAATTGGCAACTTGCTGATCTAGGACAGCAACTGGAAACAAACAGGATCACAGTATGCAACTTAGACCTCTGGGACTACTTCTGTGTTGGTACTATTAAAGATGACTGCTGATTCTTAGTGCTGTCTGATAAGTCCAGGAGGGCCTAGAAGAGAGGAATGATGGAAAGAGAAGCTGAACTTGCATCCCCAAATTGAATACAGAAGCTTTCTGCTTGGTTTGTATAAGCTATTCAAGATATGATGAAAGAGGAAACAGAAGGGGCTTTCTCCCTCCTGTGTACAAAGGCTCAAGACATGCCACCATGCTGGGGGCATTGTGCCCACCACCTCTGTTAGCCACCAGCCCTGAATGACAGTCACGGCAAATGCTGTGCATACACTTGTTCTGGAGGGATGTGATTTATCCTTCCTCAAGACAAATATCTTAATATTGCAGTCTCCTCTGCTATGCCAGCAGCATGTCAGGGGGCATGCTGTCCGACACTCAGCTGTGGGCTTCAGCTGCTGAGAAAATACTCCGGTTTCAATAGGAGTGCACTTGGTCATGACTTGCATGGGCACGGTAAGAAAACACTCCATAGAAGGGTGGGTGACAGAACGATCCTAAAAACAATTACTTCAGCAGTATGAGTAAAAAAAATTGTAATTTTTCCCACATTCCAGTTCCTGCAGTGAATGACCAGTCTATTAAATCCCATCTCGGACAGTATGGCACAGGATCAATTGCTGTTATTTGCAAGAGTAAGGATTAGTCCCAGGATGAAGTGCAGAAGGCCAAGTCCTGCACTGGTTTATATTGCATCAAGTCCCACTAATTAGAGATCATATTCACAGGATACTGTTCAAAACCAAATTTGGCGCATTACATCAGAGCAGTAGCTTTTGCTCAGGCAAACAGAAATATGGATTTGCATCAACAGAAATAACGGGGGGAGGAAGGAAACCACCTTTAGAAGTTGGAGAATGGTCTGTTGAACTATACTCTGAAAACCATACTATTTGCCAAACTATGCTTACCTTCCTGGCCTAAAAGATGTCTGTGGCTCTCTGATTTGTCTGTCAGGTATAGTTCATTGCCAAGCACAAGTGAATTGATTAGCAGCTACTCCTTTAGCATTGGTAGAGAGTTCAGAGTACCATGTGTAATTAACTCATCTAAACTCATCTAAAAACTCCTGCAGTTCCCATTTGCTGTTTATTTATACAGCACCTGACACAGTGAACCATTATCTAATAGACGCCTCCAGATTCGTCCTTTTTTTTTTTTTTTTTTTTTACCCCCCATTTGTCTGTGCAATGGGTGTGAATGAAGTTTTCTAACTCATTTAACTTCTGTGGTTTGGTTCTTTCTAAACATTTGATGGTTCCTCTTGAATGGCAGGGGTACTTCTGGTTCCCATCCAGTGCTAACCAGGCCAAGACTGTGTGGCATCCTAAATCAGGTAGACACAGCTGTCTTCTGTTACCATTATTTTTAGAATTACATAGTTAAGAGCTTTATTGTTACTATGCAAAATGAGATGATAAAATGAGCATTTGTAAATTTTCATATTTACTTTATAAAAATATATTTCATTGTTATTTTACTTTATTTTCATGTTATTAAAGGCAAAGGAAAGATGAAACAGTCTGCTAGTATATAGAACATAACCACATTTACTGTTGACCAATTTTCTAGTAAAATGATTTTGCAATGATTATATGTAGTACAAAGCACGTTGCCTTGCCCGCCAGTGGAATGCAACTACAACGTGATCAATACTTGCATTAAATCATCCTGTTGTGCTGGGGTTTTTACAGAGTAATTAGAGCTGTGCTAGTTCAGTGTCTTAACGCAATCAGCATCTCTCAAGCTAAATCAGAGAATGAAAATTGCCCGCGGTGTTCGTTTCACTTTAGTGACAGTGATCTTACACTACTTTTGCATTTTCCGAAGAATGTGTGATAAGGTAGCTCTGACAATGCAGTAAATCCAATTAATTGTGGATAAATAAACCAGTGCTTGGTTTGCTAGAAATAAACCACACTCTGTTCATTGCTTTATTATGCATTTATTAAAGTAAACGTTAACATTAAAAACTTGTAGTGATAGGTGGCCCACATATTGTGGGGCACGGGGGAATATCTGGTGCATACCTACAAGAAATAAAAAGTGATGATAAAATGTAAGTGAACAGTGAATGGCTTTGCATTAAGCGGCAAATCAAACAGAATGGAGACATGAAGATGGGTAAAGCCATGAGGGGGTTTAATTAATCTTTTTTTTTTAATCTTCTTTTTTTTTCCTCCTCGATAGACTTTAAGACATAACAGGCCATATTGATGCTTTGGAATTTGATCCTGGCCGGTATCGCACAAATCTCAGGGCAAAAAGGTCGTTAAGAGCCTGTTAGGACCTTTTGAACTCTGTCTGCTTGTCAAAAACATCCTCTGAACAGATGCGAGCCACTGGCCTGTCAGAAGTGGGGCAGTACGAAGTTAAAGCCCTTGTAAGGTCTCATTTGGCTAACGATCCCTCTGCGAGCAGTGGTCCCAGTGGCTGCTGGGTGAATAGGAGGTGCTATTTCCAAACACTTAGTTGCCCTCTTGTATAAAAGAAAAAGCACAAGTACATATTAATTAAACAAACATTGCTTCCTTTTTCCTTTCCAAGGAAGATGGCTGTCTTTCTACTCTGACAGGGACCCAACCAGAAGAATTTCCTTGCAAACAAAAAGTGAACAAACTGCGGACAGGCAAAACACTGAGACATTTTCTTTCCTTTTTCCATCGCGCTCTCATTAATTGCTTGGATCTGTGGGGGAAAGGGCTCCAAGCCCGAGCTTTGCACAAAACTCATCCAAGAGTGAAGAGGGCAAGGCGAACACTTAGCCTCTCCAGCTGCCTTCAAGTGAATGGCTTTCTGAGGGCTATGAATGCTCTCTGTCTCTCCCCATACAATGTAGGTGTTACTGCTCACAAGGAGGAAAAAAAAGCTCACCAAAATAATCACTTGAAGGGGAGAGAACACAGCCCTGGGGAGTGGGGAAGCACTCTCCAGGTCACGAGTATATAAAATCACACCTTGCTTTCGAAAAGATGGGCTGGGCACAGGTGGTGATGAGGGATGGTGCTTCTGGAGGTTTGGGTGCTTGGAAAGAAGTGTGCAGCTCTAAGAGGAGATCAAAGCTGCGTTTTGCAGTGAAATAGCCAAAACCATCAACAACAAAAACAAAATAAACCAAAATGCACAAAACCCCAAAAGGTGGAGTAGCACATCTGAAATACTTTTCTGTGCACGTTTTCATCCTCAGTTTCTTCTGGTTTTCTGCACTTACTTATACTGTTGTGTGCCTGCACATGACGTAGCAATAAGTTAACGAAAACACAGCCTGTGCCGTTTTCCCTCAGTCCTAAAGCTCAGGGAAATGGCTGAATTCAGCCATTAGCGGTGGGTCTGTAAGTGACTTCTGCTTGGACAGAGAGAAAAACAAGCGGTGATCACCGGGATAGCAACGCTTCAGTGATTTCCAATAGCACTCGTGTGGGTGCACCTGTATACAAGAGAGATCCCTTGTCTGGTCCGCGGAGAGGTGGAGATGCAGAGGATGTGGCGTAGCAGGGCTTTTCTGCTGCCAGCTTCCAGCGTTGTTGCATCTGGTCCCTTTTGGATGTTTGCTTTGCACCGCTCGTCTTAGAGTTCGATGTGCACCTTTGGGATGGGGAGAAGGGAGCTGGCTGGGATCGGATGCCTGCACTTTTAACTCTGATCTTGTTCAGTTTGTATTTAGACCTTCTGAAGCCCTTATGCATTAGTTACTTTTGGTCTGAGCGGACCTTTACTCTTGTGTCAGCACAAAGGGTTTAGGTGCAGCACTTTCTATGGCAAAAAGCCCTTGCTGGGTCTGAGCAAAATCTCAGCTTTTTCAGGAGCATAGCAACACAAAAGATTTAAGGGGGGAAATTGTTAAAAGGGAAGCCCTTTTCTCTTTGGATTGAATGCAGTGGGGAGATTAAAACTTTCATTTGAGATTTTGCTGTATTCATAGTAGTGAGGCCATGAATAGGTCTAAGTCAGAGCCCACAGTGGTTGTGGTGTGCCCTTTTATTCTCCGGCACATCTTCAGACACAGGTTGTTTTGCACTTGAAAGAGGTGAAAGAGGGGAATGTGGGATTTTGACAGCTGATATTGGCCTCTGAGCTCTTGATGGGGATTTTCTAATTAACCCCAAGGGCCCATCAGGTGGTCAAAATGGAACGATTTCTTGCAGAAAGAGCAAAAAAGTTGGAATTTTCTATTTTTTTATTTCAGTCAAATGCACCACGGATGGTTATGAACATCATATGTTGATGAAGCCGATTATATCTCTGGAAGAATCTTGGATACTGCCGAAGCTCAAAATCTCAAGGAAATCTTCCTTGCTTTAGAGAGTTCTTGGACTTTAGTAATAATAATAATAATCACGCTAATTAAAGCAAATGCCTTTTGATCCTGACATAGTTCCCCCAGGTCTGTGACGCTGAGATTGCCTGGGAAGCACGCTCCCACTGTGTCCACTGCAGCAGAGTCCCTGGAAATCAGGGGAGCCTTACTGCATGAATGCTGCCAGCAAAGCTTGTTAGGAAAATAGCAGTAACACACAAAGATTGGACTAAAGGCGTGAGATTTTGCATAAACCTCGAACTTACCCCTTGAGTTCTAAAAGGCAAATTGTGAGCAGACTTTCACGTGTGTGTTGGCACTGTTTTACAGTATTGCAGGGCATATGACACAGAAGCACATGAAGTTTATCGGCAGCCACCCCCGTTACCTACTCTCCTGAATCTGACACACACAGTGAGGGGTTAAGATGCTAAAATAAAGCCTAAGAGAGTTGTGATACCTGTGGGTTAGGAGAAGCTAACAGAAAGGCATTTAATATTAATTTTGATAGTAGCGCTGAGAGGAAAAAATGGGACAAAAGCTTTGTAATACGTGAACTTTGGGCAGACACATAGGATGGATGGATAGATTAGGTCTAGGAACTAGCATAAAGCATGAATGACTTGTCCAAGATGGTATTAATTTACTTTTTTTTTTTTTTTCCCCTGTTTGGAATGTTTGAAAATATATGAGACTCATAAGAGGAAAAAGAAAAGGGAAGGAGAAAAAGGCACAAGATAGGTGAAGGAGGGTGAAAAGGATCCCAGTGAATTAATTAATTGAGAAATAATAACCAGTTGGAAGTGGTTGCAACAGGAGCTGGTTCTCTTCCTTTGCCTGAGGCAAACCACAGGTTTTTCTGGCACCGCAGAACCAAGGATAAGCCGGGTGGCGAGGACCACAAGTTCCACCTTGTCGTCGTGAGAGGTCGTGTGGGACGTGCCTGCCTTGTTTGCTCTCCGCTCAGCCAAACTGTGCACCTCACCCACTTTTCCACAACAGCCAAGTCCAAATTGCCCATGATTTGAAACTTGGTCCAGGGTGTTACCTTGAACAAACCTTAGCTTTGTGTTGGGCAGGAACATAGATGGACCAAGGGAAAGAGTAAGATGAGGAAGTGGAAAGTACCCAAGTTGGAAATTTATCAGCGTACTCTTAGAAAAGGCTAGCTCTAGGGGAGAGCAAACAGGAAATCTAAATAGAAAATGTAAAGATTGCAGAACCAGACCAAATGTTTCAAAATGCAACTTAAAACCAAGCGAAACATGCTTTTGCTCACATTTGGCCACAAGATGTTTGGTATTGGTCCAAAACCATTTTTCTGGAATTCAGTGAGTGCATTTTGAGTGAACGGAGCCAAAAGCTGTGGGAATTGAGCTGTTTCTGGTTTTATCTAATGCTTGGAGGCAAATACAGGTATCCGTTAATTTCTATGAGGTGAAAGCTATCCCCTTCTGCTTTTGCAGAAGCGTAGTCACTCTTGGATGACGGGTGAAATTTTGACTTTAGAGCCTGCTACTTAGCATAATGTGCAGGTTGAGAACAGCCTAATTTGGCTATTGAGACTCAAGATGAGTTTGTGAAACGATGTAGAGCTAGTACTTAGTATCTATTAAAATAGATATTAAACTGCAAGAAAATAAACTTGGTACCCAAAAATCTACTCAGTGAACCCTTTGGAGAGTCCAGTTTCTCTAAACATTTATGTTACAAAGAGGGAGCCGCCACTAATGGAGACTGGATTTTTGGATAATGCTTGCCTAAATGTTATTTAATGGTCTTGAGAATATGAATGAATATACTTGTCTTGGATCAGGAGTTTTATGCTCTACTTAGCCAGGGATTACTCTAAGAAACCTGATGAGGTAGACATTTGTCCATCTCCACTGAAGTTAAATTACTTGTATTACTTCTCGCCTAACACATGCTGGAAATGGACTGATTTATTTATTTTTTTCCCCTCCAGTCCCGATCAGAATGGCAGCGTGGGTGAACAAGACATTCATCTCACTGACACGTCTTGTTTCAGCTGTTGCTGTGACAAATTGTTTTTGCTATAGTTCAGCTGAAGTGCTGCAGAGCTGCTGGGAGCGACTACTGTATTCTGGGGGTTGTTCATAACATACTTTAAATTGTTGTTTTTTTTTTGAGGACAGCTTTAAATCAAACTGAAAGCAAATGTTACAAAGCATTCTCAGCTACAGAGGACTTTACTGAGAGAGCTACCGCTAGAGGGACAAAAAAGTGCAAGGTGGTTCTCGGAGCTCGCGAATCTACCAAACCTGCCAAGTTTTGCAGTGGTGTTAAGCATGATGATTTTTGCCAGAACGTGTAAGAAAGGAATGCTTCCTCTTGTGGGGAGGATTTGTCTCCTGAAACAAAACCCTGCTTCCAGTGCCTGTCAATAATATGTGTTGTTTAGGAACTGGCCTGTACTTTTTATGGATGCTCCTGTATGTTTCCACCAGCAATTGCTTCAGATTACTGTGTCGAATTTCATATGTTTTGGCAGGGGTGGAGAAAACAATTTTCTGTGATGATGATTGTGCTGTGTGATATTAAAGACATCCACATGCTCGCTCTCAACTCAACAATTTTCTTCTCATGCTTAAGAAGAGTGGAAAGACCATAAATCTGCTATGAATGATTTATTATGGTAAGGTTATCATCGTGAACCAACAAGGGCTTGCCAAGGCACTCCGTGCTTAGATTTATGGTTGCTTTCTTGCTGCTGGTGACCCTTGGTTCTGCAACTTGGTCCTCCTCCAGCTGCATTACCTTGTTGCACTTGGTAGTCTTAATTCAGTTTTTATTTAGTAATTCGCAAAGAAAAGCATCCATTGGCTCACAGAATAATGGCACAGTATCAAAAAGGAAAGCTTGTTTTCCAGGGAAGAGTTGTTAAAAGTTCTCTTTCATCTCCCAGCAAGTTTGGATAAAGCCATGGACTTGTGATCCTGAACATTTGAGCATGTCGTGGCCTGCCAGTTAATGAGATTCATTTCCCACACACGTATTTGTAAACTGCTTTTGAAACAAGCTGGAGAGAACTGAGGCACTTTCTTTTTCTAATTCCTCTTCCCTCCTGCTAGACCAAAGAGGCTTCATCCAGATTTCTGTCCCTAGGCATCTGGTGTGTGCCTTCTCGTGCACTGACAGAGGTTTAAGAGCTGAGAAATGAAGAACTTTACAGAGAGAAAAGTTGAAAAGGGGAGTTTGAAATGGAAACCCTTCCAGTAAACTTTCCACATGTTTCAAGTTTTAAGTAGTGGTAGAATAAAAATATAAAAAATGTCCACCTAATGGCTTAATATGTAGAGGCTGTAATACTGCTTTAGCAACCACATGAAGGTTGTCTTTGTAATGCGTTAGCTTTGCATGGGGATAAGTTAATGCAGTTTGATACCTGCTTTTTCTGTACATTTTTCTTGGCAAGAGTCAGCACAGGAGGATTGTGCGCTCAGTCGTGAACAGTGTCTAATTTTTCTTTGAGTACAGAGAGAAATGTAACAGCATCTGCTCTAGAACCTGTCAGGAGAAAAATATTTTCCATCTATTCTCAGATCGTAAGGTAGATAGCGCTTGTGTCTAATGCTGCTAATGTTGTGTTTCTTCAGCTCCTCCTCCTCCTGGCACTCTGTCAGTATATAGCAATTTCCAGTCTTCCTGAGTTAATATAAGGCTGATAGATGTATCTTTGAATAATAACTAAAAGCCCTCACGAATGAAATGCCATCATTTTTCTGGTAAATGCAGTGCTGCATCCCAGTGTGCCTTTTGTTGGGGAAGGTAAGGTTGTTTTATTCCTGAATGCTGTGTCCGTGCCTCGTGCCCATTAGGTGCTCCTCCTTATAATGCCGTTTGCTTATCAGAGTTTACCCACGCGTTCTCCCTTAATCACTGGGAGGTTAAGGCTCGTCTCTGGAGAACTTATGTGCAGTAGAAGAAACCTCCAGCTGCTTGAGCTGAGCCGCAGCAGTGGAAGAACCCAGCAGAGTGCGCCCAAGTGTGCGCGAGCGGCAGCAGCCGCGGCTGGGTATAACGGGTCAAGCTTTGGGATAAACCACCGGTGTAAAAGCCCCAGCGAGACGTTTCTAATCGCAGCTCAGTCCCGGCCGGGCTGCGGGAGGTCCTGCTTCCTCGCCCGGACAGCCACAAGAGGGCAACATGGGCACGAGCACAGCAAAGCAGGGCTGCCGGGCGAGTCCCAGAGGTGCAAACACGATTTGGGATGCCTGCGGCGTTGGGCGAACCGGCTTGACTTTGGCTTGGGTGCTGGGAGGTCAGGACGTGAGTCCTGCCTGCCTGGCAGTTGCCGGGTGTTTTGGGGAGTCCCCAGATGAGAGCGCCTGCAGGAGGCTGCTCTCTGCTGCCCTACGTGGCAATGTTTCACTTGTCTGTGAAAGAGGATGGCCTTTAGGATCTGGAGAGGTGCTGCTACATCTCATAGCGTTATGGTAGATCTCGAGATGTAACGTGCGTCTGCTTCTGGAGCCGTCTAAATCTGTATGATTCCCGGCTTTAAAAATTAGCCCTGGTCCTCAGTCCTGGGGAGAAAAGCACTGAGAGGTGACCTTTAACATCCTAGAAATTAAAAAGTGAGCAAAAACTCTTCTGTGATTTCAAGAGTGGTAGTACAGTGGCAGCTGCTAGAAAATAAGCCCTCTATGTATGCTTGCTTGGCTAGGAAGTGCAGAAAAACATCCCCAGCGAGGAAACCTCAGGATGTGTCCGACCCAGGGGGCTGACCCCGGAGAGCTGACAGATGCCTGGACAGGAGCTGTCGTGTGGGGCCTGTGCCTGCAGGCTGAGCAGGGAGCACGCCTGGGGCAAATGAGGTCCTGCAACAGAACCGAATCCTGGGGTTGTGGTAGCCTGCAGTAGGGAGCTGGTAGCTGTGCGTTTACTTTCACATCAGTGAATATGGTCTTGAACTCCAGCGACGGGAGGACTTGCTATAAAGTCCCACGGACAAGCCAAGCAGTGGTGGGTTTGCATTTGACTGTGATTTCATTAGCTGCAGCTGAGCTTTTTAGCATCTGGGAGAGACCTCCCTTACTGTGCTGCTCCTGCCTGAATATTCAAACATATACTATGTGGATAGGACGCATAAAAGGTAACAGTGTGTTCTGTCTACCTGGAAAAAGAGAGGCATATCTATACGATCTGAAAGCTTAAAATGCATGTAAGATTGAAAAAAAAATTGTAATTAAGCAACTAAAAAACTATTGTCATGATTTCAAAGGAATAGTTGATAAATTGGATTTAGAGGACAGTTTGGAAGTTGTGTTAGTACCTGATTGCTTTTACATTTCCAGCAAAAGCGTTCTGGTTCCTTGGAGCTCTTTCTTTAGAAACAGGCTGTGCCCTTAATGAAAGGAATAATTCGAGAAAGAAAACGAGAGAACAGATTTTTTCCTGGGTACCCTTAGAGGAGAAGATCCTGTGTGTGCGAGTCAGGAATCAGTTTGACAAAGAGAAATCTCTCGAGCAAAGCAATCTCATTCTCAAAGGGGTAATGTTTCTGTTTACAACAGAGTGCTACAGATCATCAGTGTGTACCTGTCTTGGTTTACACAGAGATTAAATGTCAAGCAACTCATATTTCAGTGTGACTCTACCACCACCACCACCAGACGTTAGGCTCCTGGAGCTGGGCTTGCTTCCCATGGAGCTGCCATGGGGCAGAAGAGCTGCTCTGGGGCTGCAGGCGTTGTGCCTGTGGTACGGTCGCGGAGGGTGGTGGTGCTGTGGATGCTGCACAGCTGTAAGTGATGGACAAGCCAAAGACCAGCAACTTTTCTTACAAAAAAAACCTTATGTGAGTCTGGGCTGATTCTGACACTTGTGATTTGTGTCTATTAAGTACCTGAAGGATGTTGTGGTGGCAGTCTTGTCTTGTTTTTTGTTTCTTATTCTTTTTTTTTTTTTTTCCTCCCCAGTACTTGACTTTTAATTTTAGCTTTCCATTTTACCTATGGTATTCTTAATTTACTGAGAACAATGCCAGCTGCGCTCTTCAAGTAATTTTTGATCCTTTAAGAACTGCTAAGGTCATGTTCACCTTTGGCTTTGTGTATTTATTTATTTATTTATTTATTTATTTATTCACCTGGCCACTAGGTGGGAGCAATGTGTGTGAAGTTCCCCACTGCAGCTGAGGGACCAAAGTTGGGACCTTCCAGGAGCTCTCAGGCTATGGGGAATGTGGGTCAGGAGGCTCCCTGCTAGCTCCTGGGGAGCTTGGGAAGAGGCTTACCCTTCTACCTATACTTTCCTGTTTTTTTGTTTGTTTGTTTGTTTGTTTTTTGAGCTGTGTGTGGCGTCGGCCTCACGTGAACCTCCCCAGCAGCCTTCAGGAGGGCCAGCTAGGCCACCCCGTGCACTGAAGTGGGTTTCTTCCCTAAACGCACACAACTCCAAGACTTGCCATTAAACTACGTATTGCACATTTCAGGCATTGACATTGGATTTAGAGAGGAGGGCAATGGCAGTTGTCTTCCATGTTTGTAGAACTCTGTACGGGCTGTCTTGTGTCATGTTTAAAGGTGCATCTCAACCAAATGGGACAGTGGAAAGCATTAATGAACTTAATCCGGGTCTCTTCATATCTTAATTATTTGTGTGACTATTTCCCTTTGACCTTTCTCCATGGGCATCCATTTGATGTATTCATGCAAAGAGATGTTTTGCACAGAGGGAGGAAAAAATGTTCACCTGTTCAAAAAGCTGCCACCAGGACGCAGATACAAGCAAAGATTCTTTCTCTCATCACCGTATTATTTTCCTGAACACACTGTAATTTCATCAATTTTCCATGCTTATGGTCATGAATGCTTGACATTACCATGTCTTTGCGTTAACAAAAAAGAAATTTCATGGCTTAAGTTTTCACTAGAAGAATAGGGAAAGCGTGAAAAGCCAGCCAAATTGTGGAGCGCCGCAGTGTCCTTTGTTCAACAGCAAGATTTTCTTGTGGGGAAATTTGTATTGTTTGTTTATTAGTTGGATATTTACAACAAACAAGAACTCATGCAGTTTTCTTCTGTTCCAACTGTTTATTGCTTGGCATCTGAGGGGCAGTTTGTTAGATTTCAGGGTATTAATGGAATTAAATCTAAACTGAATGCAACATTTAAACCTTGGTGTATTTGGAAAGCATGTGAATATTTCCTGGGCTAGCCCATGAGCCATTTCGAATGAATGCAGTGCTGTGTTGGTTGGTACTAGGTGGGGGTATAATTCCAAATAATTCTAGGTTACATTTTTTTCCCAGTACATTAACTGGGCTGTTTGCAAAAGTAATCCTAACAAACAGACTGGCAGGTCAGGACGGATATGGCATCCTTAAGTTTGAAATGTTGATTTCTTGCACATGGTAGATGTGTCTATGACCTGAAGTTGGACTAAGGAAGAGGATGTTTCTGAGGGACCTCAAATAACTTGTAACTTGTTATAACCAAACTTGCCCATTTTCTTCTTTGCTGATCTCTAATGTGGAGCTGCTGAAGATTTGATCGCTTTTGTCATTGTACTTCTGTATGTCTCTGTGCAGGGAGTTGTTACCTTTGCACTTGTACTTAATGAAATAGATGTCCTCACAGGCTGAGCATACAGAGCCAGGCATGGAGCTCTTCCTGTCTATTTATTCGGAGAATATGGAAGGCAAAGTACAGCCTATGGAGCCTCAGTTGCCAGTGGGGATGCAATAATGTAAAGTTGCTTTCCTAAGCCACTGGACTTGCGTCAAAGGATGTCTGAGCTGAATTAGTAAACCCTTTTAAGAATGTGTTGCATCTTTTCTTTGCTAAATACTGTTTGGTGTTACATTGTTTGTGGTTGATATGTCTTTCAGTTATGAGACAGATTTATGTGGGGGAGTCTGTAGATGCGATGACTGTTTTCAAGTTCCGGTTGATGCTGCAGTTGCTGCACAAGTGTCCCTACTTGCACTATCCCATCAACTTAATGGG
Organism: Cygnus olor; assembly: GCF_009769625.2. NCBI lineage: Eukaryota > Metazoa > Chordata > Aves > Anseriformes > Anatidae > Cygnus > Cygnus olor. Next base: position 55,214,769 of record NC_049173.1, read on the forward strand.
CTGAACAACAAACACGTGGGAGTGTTGAGCGTCCCAAGAAGAAACTTTATGTAGTTAGTGAGTTTGAGGTTGAACTGTGAAATTATTTTGCTGTTGCTCAAAAGGATGGACTTGTTGGAGTAGGAGAGGAAGAAATGACATCTGGCTTTTCTGAGGCAACAACATGGGCCCAGCAAGTATGAGATAGACTGCTGTTTCGTTTGCTGGTAGATAGCCACGTATTTCTTCCCATGGAGTGCTTTCAATTGAGACTGGAACTAATGGAGTTGGCAGTCTATCCAGCTACGCTGATGTACATCAGGAGTAACTTCACTCAAGTCAGCAGTTACTAAAGCATGAAGCTGGCATAAGCAAAATCATTGCAGGGCCTAACAGATGCCTCCTAAGGGAAGACTTGAGCTACCAAATTACATAGCGGTTTCACTCTCCATGAAAATGAAATTAAATCAGATTCCCATATTCGTTGCTCTAGTCTGACAGCCAGGCCTTGATTCATATGCTGTTTCCTCTTTTTCAGTAGTATTTCAGCACACTGTAAATATGCTAATGGAAAACATAAACTGCCTGGACAGCTACTCCTCTGCTTTAATAATAATAATATCTTCAAATACCATTGGGCTTGCTAAGAGGAGCAAACTGACAGATGGCTGTATACACCTCCACTAGCTGTTTCCATCTTTTTCTTCTCAGGTATGCAGGTACCTCAGGAAGGATTTAATACTATCTCTTTAGTTTTAAATGATTGCTATTTCCTTTTTGGCTAACATGACCGGACTTAGCGTTGTCCTGTATGTTTGCGTGTAATTGCTTTTATTGGACTTAAGGGATGAAAAGGAAGGTGTCTAAGATCAACAAGTGGGAACGTTTCTGTAAATGCATTGGAAATGTTTGCTGTATAGCCATGTTTTTTTATCATCAACCAGCTTTGATACAAGTATGAAGTATCCTTAGTGCTTGGGGAGGTTGTGTTGGCAGCCTTTGAGAATGAAATAAGGGTGCCACACATGTGGTGGTGCTGGCTGGCGTGGATGGCATGCAACCCAAAGCTGGTCCCCTGCTGCTCCTTGTGGCTCTGCTGCTTTGGGCTGTAGAAAAGAGATGACATGAAACCAGGCTAAGACGATACAACTCTTCACAAAGACAGTGAACAGGAGGTAACAAAAAGTGCCATCGCTTCTAAAATGGGGTAGACTTGGATCGGTAAGACATGCATTAAAACAAACAAACAAACAAAACACCTTACATCTCCCCTAACAGCACAGTTTTCCAGTAATTAAGATTTCATTAATCTTTCTTAGCTCTTTGGTAGTATCTATAAAAGTATGCAAGGTGCTGCTTGAAAGTCACTGCAATGTAGTAAAGTATAAAAATGCAGTTTGACTGTGTCGGATGATAATGCCACACAACTACAAGGATATTGAAGGATTATTTTTTTTTAAGTAATTGACTTATGATCCTCTCACAGCTTATGGTTAGTAAGCACTATGGTTGCTGCACAAGCTGAGACATAGATTTAAGCAAGAGAATCATGTTCAAAATCAGCATCCACTTGAAGAGAAGCTGCCAGCAAAATGCAACCAAGCCAAAAATGTATCCGCTGAGAGATGTTGTTGGATTTTTACATTTAGAGAGAAAAATGGAAACTTTCTGGGAAAACAAGTTCCATCCATTAGGAAGCTGTATCAGTCAGATCTTTGGCATGTTCTGATCAGCGGGGAGGCACAGCACTGGCAAATCATTCCTTACTAGGGAAAGTACATGTTCAGCTTCCTGTGTTCAATGCAGAAGCCCTTTTAATCCAAATCTTTGTGGACTGAGTTCTGCTTAATTTATATCCTCATGTACAAAAGATGTAACTGCATTTTGAATCTTTTTTCCTTTCAGCTGTGAAGCTTACTCTGTTGGAGTTTTATATTTTCTTTATTATCTTCCCTTCCATTTCTTCTTTTTCTGTAGCGAGGACTGAATCATAATATACCGTGTTTTTCTGTATGTTCTCTTATGGCCATATGTTAGTTCATTATTTTCAAAAGCATGTACGATTTCTGCAGCTAAAGCATCAGGTGATGTGCTTACCTTTCAGTGTATTATTCGTGCGCTTTTATTTTGTGTGCCTTGAATTTCATAACTCATATGAACTTGCTGGTTTGTATGCTGCTGATTTTTATTTTTTTGCTCTTGTTTATAATTATTCCCTATTTCAACAGTTTGAGATAAGAACAGGATTTAGAGTATTGACCTGCTGACAATTCCATATTCTGTTGCATAGAGAAGGTTGCTGATTATCAGTTTCCTCACTGTTGATCTTTGTTTTCTTCTTTCATTTTGGATATTATCTCCATACTTCATAAAAATCCAGCACATGAAAAGTGCAAGGAAAATGGCTTACTGTTGTAAAGTGATCTGGGCAGTTCTTTATCTCCTGATCGGCAGAATTGCATCAGCAGTGTTTGTTTTTTGTTTTTATAAAGTACGTATGTGATATCTATTCATTCCTTTCCTTCTCTCAGGAAACACTCGGATATAAAAAGTCAGTTTAAAAGTATTTAAACCCTCAAATCTAAGTTGATCAAAAATGGAGATTGCGATCAGACTCGTTAGGTTCCAAATCCTGTGACTTTGTGTATGGGACAGTTTTGGTAGTAGGTTTTTATATAGTCTTTAAATAGTCTAAGTTTAATTTACTTCCGTTGATGAAACTAGATGGGTTTTCAACAAAAATTCTGAAACTCAATGCTACAGAAAAAGGCTACGGCCTGCAATCCAAGGGGACGAAGGAGGTTAATCAAACCATAATACAAACAAAAGGATCTGTTCTAATTGTTTTGAAAAGACACAATTTTATGTTGGTCTGGTGACTGGGGGGAAGGGAGAAGAACCAGAGGAATTGTATCGAATCCATTGTATTGTCTGGACAGCAGGCTCTGAACGGATGCTAACTATTCTGCTTACACTGCGTTTTGCGGCAACTCCCCGAGCCAACTTAAAGCTGGCTCCAAAACAGTGAAGACCGACTGCGGCGCTTGCTGTGGAAAGTTGTCCCTCTGCTTTCAGCACTGAGCATGCTGTGCCCCGTTCTGATGGCTGTCCTTGGCGTCAACGGGTCTTGTATAAAGACTTTCCAGAAGTAAATGTCTACAGAATCAACAATTATAAACAGTCTGTCAGACTATATAATTTTCAAAGCAGATTCCCATCATACCAGGAACCCTAGTAACTACTACAGCATGTTCGTGTGAGTAAGAGTTTGCAGGGTATTTATCTGTTAAGGCAGTACTACGTTGTAGATGCTATAATAATACGTTTATTCTTCCAGTGATCACTGTAGAATACCCTGGGTTGAATGAGTAATGCTATAATAATAGTTTGCATACTGATGATGCTATTCTTTTGCTCTCTATTATAATGAGAGCTGATGCAGAGAAGCAAAACCTGCCTCATGTTTTAAACAGTATTGAAATATACTCTAAGATAGAAGAAGTTAGGTAGAAACATAGCTAGGTGCTGGCTCTCTACTGCACTCTAAATAGTGTCTTGGTATTTCATTTACCCCAAAATATAATTCACGTTAGCCACATGACAGTGGTTTAGCTTCTCTGAGATGTTAAAATGATGCGAAGTTGCTTAAATTTATACGTGGTAGCATCTCTATGTGCTAACCAAGTACAGCCAGCGTGAGTGGCAATGGTTTATGCTGCCCACTTAGGAGAAAAACAAAACATATTTGTACTCATCTGTTCATGCTTCCTAACAATTCATTAGCAACTGACAATGATAGCAGCCTGCTATGCTTGTTGTACTAGCAGAAATCAAATCAACCTGACTGAGCCATCTGTAACCATAGCTGTAAGGAAGGCTGAGACGTTCAATTGCGTATGGTGGCATGAAATTAGCTCAGCCTACGGCGAGAAAATGACAGGACTGAGATGGAGGTTTACTGCGCAATTAGTCAAACAATATTTCATCCGTGGGTCTTATCAAGCCCTAAGACAGGCATATCTGTTGTAATTATATTTTACATCAGTAATGTGACGCATTAATGAAATGTGTCACTGCGCTAGTGTTAGGATACATTTCATTAATGCAAAACACTTTTGTTGTATGCTTTACATTTGGAAACAGATTTAAGTATTAAGTGGCTAATGTCTGCAGCCAGGGAATCCTTTCCGAATTTGTAACACTGACCAGAACAGACCGCATTACACTCTCCAAATGGTGCATTTTTGCATTTGAATGTCTGAATTATCCTGGTTTCTTAGAGACGACCACAACACCAACATCTTAAATCCTCAAAATATTGTCCGCTTCATTGAATGCTCGTGATCTAAGCATATGTGTAATTATTCTGTAATTCTCCCCAAAATGTGATTCCTTGGAAATGCATACTAGATTTGCCCTATTGTAGCTGCAATGACTATTTCTTTGTGCCCGTTTCTTTAAATACGGTCACAAGGAAGCCTGTGTGCCTTGGTGCACCGCATGTGTAATGATTTTTTTTTCCACCCACTCATAGTATGCCCATCAGGAGGAAAAAAAAGGCAAAAAACTGTTTCACTTGTTTCAGGGTACAGACCAAGGTCACAAACAGACCATTTAAAATAGTATACATACAACAGTAATCTTTCTTACAAGAAACAGGCCTAATACAATATACAATGGACTTAGAGCTAGGGAAGGGTACAAAATGACAATTTGCAATAGCTACCGAACCTGGCCGTGATAACATATGCATGTGCACACTTTGGCAGAGGGTAAAGGGGAATCCTGTGTACCTTCAGCAGATACAGCACTCGTCATGCGACAGAGAAGATATTTTTTTTCAAAAATGTCCAAAATGTATGGTCTCTTTGGTGGAAAAAATTCCTGTTTCTCTGTGAGAAAAATACAGTTTTGTTCATTTTTAAAAATACAGTTTATTCGGTAATACGAAGAAAATGCATATGTGTTTTCCTGAGCTTTTCCTTGCTTTTAATTCAGGAGGAAAGTTCTTTTGCAACACAAGTGTGCCGGACACTAGGGGTGCAGAGGCTGAGACCTGATCGTATTAACTCTTCTACTTCACAGATGTCTTTATCAGGCTAGTTATATGGGAGTTGTGCAGAAGAACTGACTTCAAGACTCCTCTAGTGTTTTCTCTTAACTCTTAGATTTAAAAATATATTATTCATATATTTAGTACTTACTTTAGAAAACTTGCAGTTAATTCTTTCATTTTGAAGGAGCAAAATTTGATTAAAACAAGAAAAAAGGTGAAAGGAAAAACATGACTGAATAAAATTGAAGTTGAAAAAAAAAAGAACTATTTGAAGTCTTGTGTATATGTAGAAACATTTGTTGATATGTATATTTCTCTCACAAAATAGATTTTCCCACAAAATCTTTCATATTTTTTTTCTATATAAAAGAAATATTAAGTCATTCTCCAGACTGAAAATTGTTTCAGTTAAAACAGCTTTTCAAAGGTATAGTAGAAAATGAAAAATAAAAACATTACAGAATGAAATCAAAGGACTTTTCTGGGAAGGATTTATGAAATTATTTTTGCTAGATTTTCAAAACTGAGAGATTCCTTGGGATAAATGCTGTACGGAATCTTCTGCAGTGACAAAGATACAGGTTCGAAGTTTAATTTTCACTCTTCTTTTTGCAAATAAAACAGAGATCTGAGTTGAAGAAAATAGGATTAGTGGAAGGGGAAAAAAAAGCACAGATAAATGCAAAGAAAAACAGACATTTTCAGGAAGTTAAGCCTGTGTGAAATAATTACTGCATGGATTCAGCGTACGTAAAAGCTCCTTACTTGGTGAGTGTTGTGATGTGATCCCTTGCACTACGTCATCTTATATTAGGATATCATTTTAGTGTGTTGATCCATTTTTAGCTTTTCATTGTTAGATTTTTATTACTAGAATTGACGGCTATACTTCTAAGGTTCAAATTAAGGGGAAGAAATTGTAAGATATGGGAACTAAGGGTTAGCAGCAGACGATTTAGTGCTGGTCTGGTTGTTACTCTGATTAAAAAGCAGCATTTCCCCTTTAGCCCTGGTTGTACACAATTTGGACAAGTCAATTTTAACTGTTAGAGCTTGACAATTGGCTGTGGCCCGAAAGTGGGTGCTGGGCACAGAGAGCCCCGCTCCCTGCACCTGTGTCCCCCCGGGAGCAGCAGGGCTCTGGTTCCTCATGAAGGTCTCTGCTGCGGGAGAGGCACAAACGCGTGGGGCTGGGGGGTGCTTGGGTCCCGGGGCTGGGCTGGGAGGGGGCTGAGCGGCACTTGTGCTGCCCCCCGAATCCCAGGGGAGGAAACCCTGCTGCTTCAGAGGCTTTTCTGCCCACATGGCAGAAGTCAACCAAGAGCTGGTGTCCGAGCGAGTTGCCCCCAGCCTCATCTCCCTCCTCTGCCCGAGTTCCCTGTGCACGCAGGGAGAGGATTTCAAGCTCACAGCTTGTGTCCTGGAGCTGGGAACTGCAGGGGATGGCAAAATGCAGAGTGGTGCAAACGTGGTTTGGAGGTCGCTTGTAAAACTGCTCCCTGGGTTAAAACCATCGTGACTGAGAGCTCTGTGCGCGCTACGGACCTGCAGTACGTGAATGAGAACATGTATCTGACTCGTTGATATATTTGAGTATTTATGTCTCTGAAGTGCCAGAGTAAAACTTCTTTTGTTTTTCTTTTTTTTTTGAGGTCTACATCTGCTTTATTATTATTATAAAATGAAGTAGTGCCTGAGAGGTGGCTTTCATTTTAACACTGTGCTTTTGCATCGCTACAACTGTATTCCTCCTCTTGCACTTCCCTCTTTACTCGCAAGAATCATGATTTGCAAATTTTTTTCCGAAGACCCTGAAACGGTATCTGAATGAAAATGATCTGAACAACCAAGGAAAGTATCTATTAAACAAACATTTGGCAGGGAATAACTTTGATGCTGTGTGAACACTGATTGCAAACATTTTAATGATGCCAGCCTTGTTTAAAGAAAAAAAAAAAAGAAAAAAGAAAAGTTGATTGTAATTCAGCAAAATGTGGTGGGCTTTCTAAGCTCTGAGTTGGCAACAGCTTGTTCAGAGTAAATCCTCTCATGGAAGGTTTTGCTAATCTGAATAAATTCAATTTCAAAATCCTTCCTTGATCTAAGCTTGCTTAAGCTCTCACCGAGGCCTAAGGACCCTGAGGGTCAATTCCAATAACAAAAGATAAGAAAAATCTGCCCTTTCTCATATCTCCTTGCAATACACTATATGCTGTTACCTCACTGCAAAAAATCTTTAGGTTTAATGAAGTCGCCTTTTGATACTTTTTAAGGATGAAGTTCAATGTTTCCCACCCTGGTGCATGTCTGCTCGGCATGCCACCCAGGACCAATGTCAGGGGACCTGGCTGGCTCTGCCTGGAAAAGGAGGGGTCCTGGAAATCACCACGCTGAACTGTGTAGCCCTAGGAAAGAGCAGAAACGAAGCTTTAGAAGTTAAATTTTTCTGGTGTGTTGCTGCTGTTTTTTGGGGGTGGGGGTGGTATCCTTGCTATCAGGTTAGACAGCTTGCAATTCTTTTAGCTGGAGAAGTTGATGGATTCTCTCTCTGACTTTCTAAAGATGCTCATTTATGACTTTTTAAAGCGGAGAAGAAAGTTTAGCTCAGAAGTACAGAACAAATTCTGGGGCTGTCCCATGATTCTCTCCTGCCGTCACTGTACAGGTGTGCTTCAGTTTAGACACCCATTAATTCCGAGTGCTCCACATATGTTCTGAAAATGAAAGAGGTAAACAACATTTGTGTTATTTCTCTTCCAACGATCTCTCTGTTCCACTTCCCTTTTAGTTGAGCTTTTTGTGTTAAGCAGAAGTTGATATGAAGACTGTAAGACCTCATCTCGTTGCGCTAGCTGGATAAGTAATGCAGAAATCCCCAAAACTGTAGCTTCTGAGTAGCATCAGGTAGTCATTGGGCATAAACTGACTGTGACTGGCTAAGCTGCTTGTACCTGCTTGATTTTGGAAAGCATGCCTCCCAAATTGCTTCTGTAGTGGCAATTAAACTTTGATAAAGGAACTACCAGAAGGATTTGGTTTCTTGCTCATGAAGGAGATGTTGTGTCACAAAATGCGATTTCAGATTGTGGAGAGGGCAACGAAGGCAGGCTGTGAGAGACAAAAGGGAGCTTTACGGACAGAGCCAAGAGCCTTCAGGTGACCGTAACCGGCTTTGGGGCAGGAGGACTTCAATGAAGTTAAAACTCTGTCATCTCCCCCTGAAGCTGTTAGAAAACCGAGCAGGCCGTAATGCTGGATCTGATCTGAGGTTAGCTAAAAGAAGCAAATGAAAAGGCCTAACCATCTCTGGTATGTGAAATGACACATGCTGCCATTTTGTTTGGCTCAGTGCTGGAGGAAGGGCGAGGTATGATCAAGATGGAGTCACATGTTCCTGGACCTGAGTTTATTATTATTCTGAAATCATTTTGTACTACGTTCTTACAAGTCTGTTTTTTTTTTTTTTTTTAGCTTGGTCTGATGGGGCGGTGGTGGTGTTTGCGCTCAGGAGGAGGCATGGGGGCATGGCTCTGCTCAGGGCCCAGCTGTGAGGCTCTGCCTCTGGACCCCTGGTCACCCTGCCCCTTGAGGACAGGCCCTTGGGCACTCCTTGGCCACTTGGCAGGCAGAAGGAGCCTGTGTGTGATCGTGTGTGATCGTGTCAAAGAGCTACCATGAGAATTAGTTATTTGTCCTGTGTGGAAGAACAGAGGGTCGTCAGGGGGAAGCCCTGGAAAATTGGGGTCTGGTGAGAGAAGAGAATAGGCAGTTGTAGGGCTAAAGAAGAGAAGAAAACCACGTTGAGTGGGCTCCCACTAGATTTCTACAGGATCCCTGGGGAGGGGCCATATAAACATTCCTGTACTGGAGTTTGGGTTTTATACCACACTTCTTGTCTAGCTGCCAACTCCATCCTGAACATCCGTGCTGCTCTGGCAGTTCTGCCCTTCACCCTTTTTGTTTGAACTCCCCAGATCAACTCTGTTTTCCATAGCCAGAGGTGAATGAGTGGTATTTTGCTTAACACGCTGCTCCCTGGAGGGAGGAGACTCTTTGGCTTCTTGGATGTGACTGCTTACAGGAGCAGCAGCAAATACCCATGAGTAAAGCACAATGTGCAAGGTTGGACCTCCTCAATGTCAAAATTTACTCAGGGATTGGTCTCGTATATTCACTGACAGCACCTCACTGTTAGACCAAAGGTTAGGTGGTGGCATTTTTATTTATTTATTTATTTATTTTAAAATTGCATAGTTATGTGATTTCTTTTTGCCCACTGAATTTAAGGAGGAAAGCCTTTTACGTGGAAGAAGGTAAAGTGATACTACAAGGATAACGCAGCCTGGAAAGAATCCCAAGTGTTGAATACGCAAACACAGTACTTGTTTGTAGCAAATGGCATATGAGCGTGTACTATATGTGGAGTAGGTCAGCACAGCCACCCATGTAGTAATTTATTATATAACACCCACTTAGTAGTTTGGCAAAGTGGGGACCTAATAAGTTTCACAAGATCCAGATTGTAGTTTTAGCAATATGGATTTTTTCTTTACGTCTTCATTAATTTTATTATTTCCCCTTGCTTTATTAGTTCCTTTATTAAATATCGTGTATGAAACTGACTTCTCTCTCTGCAAGTATCGACTTCAACTTACATTTAGGTTTTAAAGCAGTCCCTTGGAGCCTACAGATACTTGTGTTACATGTAAAATTATGTGCTGTGACAAATGGTGTTACCAGTTATTACACAGCATAACCAACTATTCCATGGGCTGGATAAGTTGTTGTAAGTCATGCTTTTTGTCAGAGCCACAACTCCAGGATTCATATCGTTATACAAGAATATCAGAAATATCAGATTTCTTTTAAAAATAAAAAATAAAAAGATCAGTCTTCCTGGAAGCCAAGAGAAAAGATGACAACAATTACTTAAATACATTAGAAATATTTAACTTTGAAATTCAAATAAAAATAAATTGTGGGTTTAAAAGCAGATATAGAAAGAAAAGGATGGATTTTGATGTTTGAAAGCTTTGCAGTTAGTAGAGCAATTCATGCTTGTAATTCATTTAGCATATTTTCCCAAGTTCCAAAGGTTATCTTAAAGTCATTGTAAATAAATCGTGATACGTGACAGAAAATAAAGATTTAAATAGGAAGATAGGATTGGCTGATAGTGGAGCATGTGAGTAATGTAGCTAATATTCCTACATCCCATTTCAGTCACTGTTTCTAGTTCCTCAAGTTTTGGTAATATTTGCTTTTAAATCCTTACATCTTCTTATTGATAGTGCGCTTGCCTCCACATTTGTTTTGCTACTCAGCAGCCCGAGAGTGACAAATAGTGTTGGGTTGGTTTTTTTTTTTGTTTGTTTAATAAACTTCATTTAGGTTTTTAGATTAAACTTTTTTTGATGGGATAATTACTTCCATAGTCTATGGTGCATGTACATTAATGTCTTTAAGACTTTTTTTGTGCCACAGAATGTCTTTGTCAGATATACAGAGCAGTTACTAGAGTGAAGCAATCAAATTCAAGCTGTAACGTTTCTACAGTGTCAGTTTTGTTTTCCAATTTTGAGATGAATGTGAGGAATTAAAGGAAGAAAATGGTCCTGTCTTGAAGTTTAAAAACTCAGGAAATGCCCTGAAGCTTGGTTTATACACAGCAAAAATTGCACTGCGGCTGTATCTGCTGAATTTTGTTAATTCTCTTGCAGACACAGGCAGGTTATTTACTTTTTTATTTGCAAATCTTTCTGGATTGAAAAAATATCTACAACAATAAGGTGAGGTATTAATGCAGGCAAACAGATGTAGAGCTGTTTGTTGTTAGCAGTATTCATAGTGTTTGCTACAGGCATGCAGATGAGATGTATGAAGTTCCTATAATGGTCATTGCAAAAAGAGGGTAACTCGTGATTCAGACTGCTGAGATTTGATGCCTTAATGGGAGCATGGCAACACCCCAGCAGATTTTTGTAATTGTCTGTGTCACAGATAATACTTTTGTGCTTTGGCTATTAGCAATTTTCAAAAAGCAAGATAATAAATAATGACAAGTTAAGAGTTCGCTTTCTGGCTTCTGTTTCTGGGCAGATAAGAATGTGCATTTCTATTTCTAAAACTTCTGACATGTACAACTAGTTGTTAAAATAAGTCATTGCTTAATAGAAAATCTTTCCTGTTGTAGGTATGGCAGTATCACGCAAAGAGGTGCATGATTTTTATCTCCTTTCCATCAGTTGCTGTATTGAGCTTTGAGGCAAGGGAATGGACTCATTGACTTTTCAATCTTCTTAGAGCTTGAACCTCAGAAATCTATGTTTTATTGTTTTTTTCTAGTCCCCAGCTCGTGGAGTCATATAGTTACAATAAGCCTTCTTTCTTTTTTTTTTTTTTTTCCATTTAAAAGTATGTTTTTGTCTCTCTTGAATGTGAAAAGATTTATTGAATATGTCTTAAGGGTGAAGATCAAAAGGCACATAGTAACTCAGATGTTATTTTTTAAAATCTTATCATTTTGAAGCCATTCTCTATGTTTTTTTGTTGTTGAATATTTGAAGTAGATGACATAGTATTGTTTGCAAATAGAGTTTCATAGTATTTTATCAGTTCTGTTTTCAGGTAAAGGTAGCATAGTATGGTAGAAGGGTTTTAGCACTTAAATGTAAATCATCTCTTCTGTGATGAGGGCTGGCTAAAGATTTGATGCAAACTGGGTGGTGAAAGGAAGCCAAAGACCTGCACCTTGGGAGGCAGGCTATGTTCAGTACTTCTCTGCTGGTATAAAGAAATAACAAAGCATTGGAAGAGCCCTGCAATGTTCATTGTAACACTGAATCAATAGAGTTGTTTTTTAAAAGCTACCACAAACTCATTCAGATACTGTGTATTTCCTGTGTAAAACTTGTTGCCTGTACTGTCTACAGTAGTGCTGCTCTTTTCCTAAAACCATATTATGCTCACACTTGCATGTTAAGGAAAAATGATCTGTAAATACAATGGGCTTCCCAGTGTGCATTGCTATAGCGGTATAACTTATGGATACAGAACAGATTTATTTTCAGCTTGAACCTTCATGTACTATTATTTCCTCATGAACTTCCCTTCAGGACCCCTTCACTGGCACTGTAAATCCATCCGTTTTTCCTTGAGACCCAAAGTACTTGAATTTTCTTTGCATATTCCCACAAAGTCCTGCTATTTGGAAAAATCAACTGGTGTTAACTCTGAAAAAAAAATGAAACTTGACTATAGCTTTCAGTGCATCTTAAGCTGGTTGTTCTTTGCAGCCTTCTTGGACTTAGAATGTCACATTTACCCCAACTTCTTTCTGCCTGTCCTTTAGTTGTTGCGGATTCCTGTGGTTCTTTGGAGATCTTGGGAAATCACAAAGGCCTGATCCTCCCTAGAGGTCTTTGAATTATGCATAGCTACCTTACTCCTGGAAATCCACCTTCTCTTCCATCTCTAATGAAATTTAATTCCTTTTCTGTGACATGTTCTCTCTGTGGAAATTCACATCCTATTTCTAGGTCATGGCAAATTAAATTCACTTTCCCCTTACCACATGTAAAAGGGAAGCAGTGGTATGAGCCTGGTAGTGTCAGGCAGCACCCAGAGCCCAACCAAAGTAACTCTGCCAGACCTGTGCTTGCGGCTCAGGGTGATTTTCATAATTAACACTGTGTTAGAAGGGTTTGCACTGACCTGATCCTGAGGAATCAGCAATACTACTTTTCTTAATCATTTTTTTCCCCCCCCCAAAAAAAAAAAGGAAAAAAGAGGAGTGCTGAAGTTCATCCCATGGGCTTTACCAGTTCACCACCGCTCGAGTCCTGTGAGAAAGGTTTGCATGACAAGCGGAGTGGGTAATACATGAATAGGAAGTCTAGTTTCCGTACTTCTCTATGGCTGAGCTGAACAGTAGGCTAGAGAGATTTCAGGCTTTTTTTCTGTTTCTTTTTTTTCCCCGATTCTATTCTTCTCTATAACTTCTGTCAGAGAAATCACCCATGGGAACAAAGGTTTGCTACAAGTGTCATTCGATTTGCTAAGAAGTCAGGCTTCTACCAGATGTGTACATCCCGTATAATAAATATTTGAGAAACAGCAAGAGCATGTACTGCATTTAACTCAAGTCTCTTCTTGATGCACAACAAATTCTGCATAATAGCAACCCTTTTATTTTTCCCCATAATTGGTGTTTTGTTTTTATTCTATGAAAAATTTTTACGTGCAAACTCATTCTCACCTTGTAGATGAAATATCATTATGCATTTCCTTTTTTTTAGTTATTCAGTTCCATGTAAAGACTTTGGTATTTATGGATGTGCCAGAAATTAATAATGAACGATGAAATTTATATTGACATTATTAGCTTCTTGCATCACCATTATGATTTCTGGGGTTAGAAAACTTCTCTGTGTATTTCCTTGGATACATCTGACGTGACTTGTGGGGTTTCTCTTCGTTTTGTAGGATATAATCTATAGTTTTACAGTGGTATTTGAGCAGAATGATAAGTTAAACTTCTGGTCAATGTTAAGTTTATGTGCACAGAACAGATTATTTATTATTAAAAATACAGTTCTGATATCGTCAGTGGAATAGGTTCTGATCTGTGCAAGATGAATTTTAAAGGACAAACTAAGGGAGAGCATCAAACTGTTAAGTGTTTCAGATTTTTTCCTAAGTTTGCATGATTTTTCATATTGCATATCAGACAGGGTATGAAATCTTAGGTATTTGAACTTGATTTGAATCTTGAACGGCCATTTATGATCAATAGTCTTCCAAAATCTTAAAAGCACTTTTTGGTAAAGATCTTCGAGGCAATCGTTTTTCTTGGTCTTGAAAATCTGGAGGCTTGCACATGGACATTGGAATATTGAAGTCAGCTTCTTGATGACTTCCCCTGAAAGAATCATTTTGAATCTTTTCTGAAGTGATGCTATGAAATATACCAGCATATTCATAGAAAGTAACTAGCAAGATTTGAAGTAGTTTCTGATATATATATATATATATATATATATATAAAATTAAAATTATAGTTGTTACAGGGGCATGTTTACATAGATGTCGTGATAGTTTCAAAAAAAGAAAAAAAAAAGAAAGAAAAGAAAGGAAAGAAGGGGAAAAAGCCCTTACGTAGCTGACAGCCCGACAACTTTGCATATGTGTGTTAACAGGAGAATGTGCTGTGTTTAGGATGAATGGAGAAGCGGGCCTAAATGACTTTCAGATTAGCTGGAACAGATGGAAGGGTCACAGTTGAACAACTTTACACAGCAACATAAAGGCAATGTTCAAGTGGAGTTCATTGCCTCTGACAGATACTGTCAATCAAACAGGGGAGTCCCAGTTAACCAGCAGCCTGTCCTTTTAAAGATTAAATTCAAAAAAAAAAAAAAAAAAAAAAAGAAAAAAAGAAAAAGTATTGTGAGGCGATGACTGGAGTTTATCTGGTCTATGTCAGGCATAAACACCACCCTGAGCGACTAGCGTTTTCAAATAAAGCACAATAGGTTGCGGGTGTTTTGAAGACAAGCAGGTTACAGGCTACATTAGGAGGCAGGACTATGATATTATTTCTGCAAATGTGTAATCTGGGTCGTGCTTTCCAAGGGCGTCCATCAGGTTTTGGTGGTTAAGTATCTCTCAGTGGTTTCCAGTGTGTCGAAAATGAAAACATCCCAGGCAGCATAACGCAGATCTGCGCACAGAGAGGGGCACAAGTTAGGAGGTGAGGATGCAGGTGGGCATGGGCATCAAGAGGAAAAGAAGAACTTCTTTTCTTAGTTGGAAAATGGGCACCTGGAAACGCTTTACATATGAAGTTTCTGTCTCAGGCACTGCCACACACACTACTTCCTTCCTTCTTTCCAAATAACTGAGACAGATGCAGTAATGAGGGTCCCTTGAAAAATCTGTGAGTATGTATCCAGAAATAAAACTTAGTTATACAGCTGCCTCCAGCTCAGTGGAAAAAAAGAAGTTTTGAAAGCAACAGAAGATGAAGCGAAGCAAGAATAGTTCCTTGCAGATAAAGATGAATGTCACACAGTTCAGATCTTTGACTGCGAAGAACCTTCCAGGCTTAGACTTTTTCCAGCATCATCTTTCTTGGTATTGCATTTCTTCAGACCCTTCTGTAGACTCATGTCAGGAAACCAGGTGTCGATGAGATGGGATGTATTATTTGTGTGATCTCTGATTGCAGCTCTAAGTGTTTGTGAAAGGAGTATTCAGCTCTGGGAGGCACATGATCCTAGCTTTATCCTCAGCAGCTGGCTCACTCAGAAAAACTGTGTTTCTACAACAGTGTAGACCGTATAATGATCAATGAAGTAAGCATATCTTGTTTACATAAAATGAGTAGTGTAGCAGCAAATTCTTGGTGTTTTACTAGAGAGCTAGGCCAAAATAATAAATCTTATTAGCCCCGTAAATTCTCCTTTTTGGATATAACTGTCAGAGTGACAGATTTGGTAGGCAAGTCTGAAATTTCAAAAAGTTCTTAAAAAAATTCTCAAAAGTTAATAGTAACTTAGGAGCTAAATTACTAGTCACTAGCCTCTCTGAACGACCACTTCAGCTATTTCTATATTTTGTGGCTATTTTGTATCATCTTGTCTCTAGCAGGTGGTGCTGTATTTGATGACTATTTGCTTTGTTTCACATTGACGACAGTGACAGTGCTTTCAGTCTCTGTTTTGAAGGAACCATGTCATCTCCTCCTCAAGAATGTGTTTTTGCAATAAGTGCAATTATTTTGAGGATTTCAGGAGTTAAAATAGGAGGAGGATGCTAGTGAGGTTCTTGTGCTCTCCTGAGGGCACCCACTCTTGGCTACTGTTAGAGACCAGATACTGGGGTTGGGATACAGGAATAATCCAGTCTGTAGTGAGGCAGGGAACTAAAAAGTAAAAGTGTCTGTCATAGCAAATATCAACATAGTCTGGACCCTGCAAACAATGCTGCAATAAAAACAAACCCAGAGCATTAAAGTGGTATTGAACAAAGAGGGTGTTGTATTTCGTTTCACCAAGACTGCATCTGCAAATCCCAGTACCATGTCGCTTAGCAGTATGTCAGACATTTCACACAGACTCATTCCAACACGGAGTGACAGCAGGTGCCCAGCTGTTAACAGTATGTAGCTTTCTGCTATCCTGCTGGTACTGGCTAAAAACTTGGTCAAAAATTTTCAAGGGAAAGTTGAGCTTTTGCTCTTTTGTTTGCTTGTTCGTTTTCAGGTTGAAAACGATTTGAAGAAAAATCAACAGTTTTGTGTATTTGTTGTTTTTTTTTCAGTTCTGAAAAAACTTTTTGATTACGATTCAGATATTGATTTAGAGCTCTGGCATATATGCAACTTTTTTTGTAAACTTCCTTGTAAAAATGTGAAAAGATTTCATAAATGAACTACGGATCTTTGGTAACTCCACTGAAGAACTATTATTCTGTAGAAAACATTTGTACGAGCATAAATGAATGGTGTAATTATTTCTGACCTTTGTCTCATGACCACTATTTGGCCTTTGTCCTATTAATGAAATGAGAAGTAATTTACTTAGGCAGGTGTGATGGCTGATTAAAATCAAACAAACAAACAAAAAACCTTAGTGTGTTTCACAACAGTTAGCATACTACTATAATTGTAATATACTACAGGAGATAGATTATTTAATTGTGAAAGCCAGAAAAGATATTTTTTCCCCTGATGCATAGCATCAAACAACACATATTAGTCTTTCATCTTCTTTGACTGCTAAAGGTCTAAAAAACCACGAGTGTTACAATTCAGGAAAATACTGAAATTGAGCAATTAGTTTCTTCACCGTTAGCTCAGTTAGACATTTACAGTGGTAGCTAAGGCTTTTTAGAGTCTGAGGTTGTTCGTGAAATTCAGGGCTCACTTGTTTTTTTAGTGATGGTTTCTAGTGATTTTAACTAAGTTGTGATTACGCTCAAGGAGTACGGCAATCTAGAAAAATTCCATGCGTTTGTAATATCCTACATACCTGATTGTTCCTCTAATTTATTTTGGTGTAAACACATTGACTTGAATTATTCCTGCTTGATATGTTTAAATAGAGCAAAGAATCAGACTGTACATAGCTTTTGAGCTTGTTCAAATGAGAATCAACTCCTTATATCTATAGATCACACGGAAGTAATGAGAATTAAAAAAAAAAAAATAAATCCCTAAAAAAGGGAACTAGATACTGAACCAGGAGGATGTTTAACTGTGAGAAAAACTAATGTGACACATTGCTCTTTTATTCTGCATGACACTGGCCTTATTAATCAGACAAGCAAGCTTTGAAAACAAACAAACATCCAAACAAAGAATTGCAGAGATAAAGCAAAGCACCCGTTTTCCATTTAGATTCTCTGACACAGCATGAAAACAAACTGGGCAAGGATTAATAAATGATCCCCAGATACATCACTGAAGAGCCTTGTCTCAACTGCAAATAAAACCAGCCATGTCATGCATCCCTTTTTATGTTCATTAATGGATCACAGTTCTGCTTTTTGATATAATCGGGAAAACTGGGCAAGAGGCTTAACAAATCAACTTTTGTTTGGTCAAAGTTTTAATCTTCTCTATGGCTGCTTGTTTAGCAGGGTTTTTGTTGCTGCTGCTGCTGTGTGTGGGTGTTTCTTTTTATTTATTTATTTATTTATTTTAACAAACTAGGAATTGGCTTGAACTGGAAGAGAAGAGCTACCAGATAAGAAGTCTTCGGCTAATACAGTTTGTACTCAATGTGTTTTTATGGCTAAAGTTTTCCATTTTTCTCTTCCCTTTGCTTTGGGGTAGTGCCTGTCAGAGCACCAGTTGTGTTGAGGACAGCAGTGTTCACGCAAGTTGCCTTGCGTAATGCTGACCATTGTCTAGCAAGTTGCCGCACCAACTCAGCAGACCAAGGAGATATGCAAATGCTCAGGAACGCACACAGAGGTCTTCTACTTATCTGAGAGGAGAAGAGCTACAGGGAACTAATGCAGTATGTTCATCATTAGTGGCTACATACTCTAGAAAGTTTTTTCCATGTAATCTTTGTTAGCAAACACACTTCCTTAGTTAGTGAAGGCCAAAATTGGACACTACAACTTAACAGCTCCATAGATGTCCTCCAGAAGAGAAATGTTTAGTATCCTTGAAATTGGAGAAGGGTCAGGGGAAATCTTGGGCTCGTAGGCAATACTCCCTGGGACTAGCCCTGCTGTATGTCTTTATCTTTGTGTTGCGAACACCCAAACTGTGAAAAGTGTATTCCATCCTTTGCTGTAAGGGTTGTTGCAACTTTTAGTTAACTGCTGCAAGCCGATTTGAGATACCAGAATGAAGTGACATGGAAGGCAAAATGCCATTCAGTTCATTACTTTAAAAAAGCAGTATAGCTTGCCTGAAAATAGGACATTATCTCTGCCAAGGGTAGATGATAAAAGAACTTAGCCCGATTGCTCAAGTGCTATCTTTTTGATTGGAAATAAAGATCTTGGACTACTGCTTTGCCACAAGCTGTCGTATGACCTAGGGAAAGTTACTTTTCTTCTGTGCTTCTTGTTTTCCCTCTCAATTGTATAGGTGATTCCTAAGCTGTTTGGGGAGCAGGCTGGGGACAACCTAATGAGACAGGACTCCTGTTAGTCTGCCTTTAAGTGCTGCAGATAGCTGGTGAAGCTTGTGCCAATGTTAACAATTAGAAGAGGGAAGGTAATTAGATATGTTGTTGCCCCTGCAGGTGTAAAATAGACATCTCTAAGTTTCTAGAGACTGAATTTTTTTTAATTGAGTTTGATTTAGGTGTGATTGCTACAAAAGCTATATAGCTTATTCCTTAGTCTTACCACAACGCTGTCAAAACTATGGCTCTGTCTGAACGAAGGAAGTCCAGCCCATATTTTTCAAAGTCCCTCCAGTGATTCAAAGGAACAAATGACGCTAGGTCCGGTGAGAGACCCTGCCGGGCCTGGAGGGGTTACACCCCTCCCATGGAGCATAATGTATGTCTGAGTGCATGATGTAATGCTGCAGAGAGGGTTGCAGTGATCCCACATTCCATCTCTGGAGCTAGCAAACTTTCCGTATGAATGCGAGAGGTAGATTTAATCAGCAAAGCCTTAGGTTGTTTGATTATTATAGGTGTTAGGCACTTAAAACCTCAAGCAAGATGTAGAGAACAGCTTGCATAAAGCACATTGCTGGGACTCTGTGCTTGCCTGGTTTTGAAGCATTCCTCCCTGGGAAGGGATTTCCTCCCAGTTCAGTCTTTGCCTATTTTATTTCACGTTAGGAAACGCACTCTACACTAAGAGTGTTACAACAAGAGATTGGGGAGTTTGTGATGCTGAAATATCCTGAGGACAGCAGCTAAAATGTTGCTTTGCCCACTACTTCAGTGGCCGAC